>NC_139166.1:55739333-65739333 GCF_965202585.1 Thalia democratica | reverse complement strand
TTAAAATAAACAATTACAAAATAGTTCAATATGTGTTGTTGCTTCCAGCTGCACACCAAAACTAACTGACTGCTTACACATAAACTGCCTGTCACGCCTTGACGCCCCGTTGCATCAGTATTTAGTTTCAACATTACATCAGATGACTCTCATTGGCTCGTGCATTGAAGCGTATCTGACTCTCTAACACAATGACAATGCAAGGAATTTTGCACTGTCATTACATTTTTTCGATTTTAGTTATATTGAACTTAGTTGCAAAAATTTTGATTTACTTTAAATAACTATATAAAACTATGTAATAATAAATTTAAAAAAAACATTAAAATAGCATTAGTAAATTAAGAAGAACATTATCATTATAGTATTAAGATAAAAATTGTTATCTAGATTAAATTACTGTATAAAGTTAATAACTATGTAACAACTGTAGGTGCTTCTTTGTTTCCAAAAAGTTTTTTTTTTCTATTTAGTTGTATATTGAAATCAGAAAAAATCTAGCTTCAAGGCTTATTAATTTCTTTATTTACAATTCGTTTTATCGAACAGTTGAAATTAAACAGTAGCACTTTTATAAGCATATTTTGTTGTTAACAACAGATTTCAACTGTTTAGTTCGGTTGCTATATTTAATAGTTGAAGTCTTCGTTTTATAAGTTTTCAGCTAACGTAATAGGTCAAAACAAAATTTTGAATCAGTAACTAGTTCGAAATATTAATATAAGCTTCAAAAAAAAAAAAATTAAGTATGTTTTTAGTTTTATTTAAAGCAAGATTGATCAGATTTTTACTTCTTTTTTCAAATTACTTTTTTATTAAAAACGTTTTGCTTAAAAAAGTACATTTTATTGTTACAAAATATACACCTTAAAAATCAACACTTCTGAAAAAAAAAGTTGTGTACTTATACAGGATTTTAATTAACTTTACTTAGGTTAAAGTTATTAGTTTCTATCTCTATGATATCACCAAACAAAGTTTATACTATATAAAAGAATTTGTAAAGACATAGTGAATAATTGGATTTAATAGACTTCATTTAAAAACTAATTCCCTAATAACTAAACTATTAAAAAAATACAACAAAGATTTTTTAAAAAGATACAAACGAGTTTTTTATTGGTTTATGTATCATAAGAAACATTTTACAAACATATACAACAAACATAATAGGAACGAACTGAACTGTGAGCTTACAAACTGATAAAATACGAGATTTGAAGCATTTTATTTATAATCTTTTAAGCAACCAAATGTCATACTTGAGTGAACTCTCAAGATGCCAAACAGTGGAAAGAACAAAAAATATAATAAAAAGTGTATAACCCGGCGTGTCATAAACAGAGTTTAACTTTTTGCAGATTTGTAACCAAACCAGTTAATTTTAATAATGCTGTCTTAAGCTATTGTAGGTATTTAAAAATCATTCCTACTTTTTATTAAAAATTATTCAAAAAAATGTTCCGGTTGACTGATTCGTTTTTAGATTAAGACTTTAAAAGTATTATATAAACTTTAAATGTGGCTTTTGTTTTACTAGGATTCTTAAGTAATAGACGTATTTTTTCTAACGCATTAATCAGTAACATAAATTTTTCAAAATGTTTCAGTAATCGAAAGCTTATATTAATGTTTTTAATTTTAATTTAGCTAAAAAACTCCTATAAAATAATCTATTTGTTCTTCCAATATTTTTTTTTAATTCTTATATCTAAATTAGCGAAAATAAGTTTAAAATATATTATGAAAAATAAAAATGCTTATTAAAGTTAGTTTAAAAAAATAAATACTTATGCTGAATTTTTTAAGGTCTGTTGTTTTACACAGAACTCGTTAAGAAACATTATTGTAGGTTGTCAATACTAATGCAGTTGTTCAATAGCATCTTAAACTTGATGGTACTATTTGCTATAGTTTTTAAATTATTGTTCGGAAACTATTACCACAGATATTCGTACATTTTAAATAGTCATAAAGTGCTGCAATAAATTTAACTATAAACTGTAGCGGTTTTCTATGATGAATATTTTCTATAAGATAAATGATTGTCTATAATAACTTTAATTCTTTTCAAGTAAAAAAAAAAACTTATTAAATTCATACTAAATTACTATCAATAGTAACTGGTCATATATTATTTAAATTATATTCACAATCACACTCTTTTTAGTCAATAAGAATTATCCTGCCGTCAATTTATAATGAAGAAAAAAAAAAGCGTTAACCCGCAGTACCTGACTTATAGTTATTATGTTGGTGAGATAATATTCATATACTCATTAGCAGTTAGTGACTAAAGGTAAAAACATTCAACTATCACATAACAGTAGTTCGCAATAATATATCTATCACATCACAGTAGACCGCAACAATACAACTATCACATAACAGTAGATCGCAACAATACAACTATCACACCACAGTAGAAAGCAACAATATAGTTATCACATCACGGTAGACCGCAACAATACAACTATCACAGTAGATTACAACGATACAAGTATCACATAACAATAGATTGCAACAATATAACTCTTACGTAACAATAGATCGCAGCAATACAACAATCACATCACTGTAGATTGAAACGATACAACTATCAGATCACAGTAGATTGCAACAATACAGCTAGCACATCACAGTATATTGCAACAAAACAACTAACACATCACAGTAGATTGTAATGGTACAACTATCACATCACAGTAGAAAGCAACTATATAGTTATAACATCACAGTTGACCGCAAAAATACATCATCACATCACAATTTATGGAAACGATACAACTAACACATCACAGTAGATTACAACAACACAACTATCACATTACAGTAGATTGTAACGCTACAACTATCTCACCACATTAGAATGCAACAATACAACTAGCTCATCACAGTAGACCGCAATGATACATTATCTAATCAAAATTATCGAGTCACAGGTGTTTTATAATTTAAATCACGCAAACTGTTGAATAATTCTAACTAATATGACGTAGTTTTGTAAGTTTTTCTCTTGAAAAACAATAAAAAGTGTATAAAAATGTTAGAATTTCAAAAATTGCAAAAGTTAATACTTGTGATACAAAAATAGCCTATCCATATTGTTAAATAAAACTATTTTTGAACGTTATTACATTTCTAGATGTTAGATTTTTAAGTTTTGAAACTTCCACTTTTGCTTGAATTTCGTTTTCAAAAACATAATTAATTTTTGATTAAAATAGGATATTTAGCTTGATTATTTTAACTGGAATTGGTTGACTAATAAATATATTTACAAATCTTTAGTTATGTTTTACTAAAATTAAAACAAGTTAGTTACTAATTTTGATTAGTCCTTGTGTTTAGTTTATTTTTTATACATGTTTTTTTTATTAATGTTAGCTTTAAAATGTGAGGCAAAATTTTCACGCTGTCAATAATAAATTACCTAGGTGTATATTCTAGTTGTTTTAGTAATATTTACAAACTGTATTACTTATCAAGATTTTTCATTCTGTCGGACTAGTATTTTGAAAAGTAAAAAAGTTAAAGTAGCTAAGAAAACTTTAAGCAGTTGTATAGTAGACAAACATAAAAATTTCTAAAGTGTTCATTAAAGCTACCATAGAAAATACTTAGTTTTTGATCACTATTTTTTTCCTTTTTTTTTTGATAGAACTATACTTATTTAAAACAATAATAAATTAATTTTCATAAGACCTCATTGTAGTAATCTCATATTTTTTTGTATGCGCCTGTTAAAGTTTATAATATGAAAGTCCGACTAAAAAGGTTTTTAAAATTGTTGAAATTTTCAAAATATCATTACTTCAATTAAAATTAATAATATTTTGTTTCCTATTATAAAAGTTGAAAAAAAAAAAAAACTAAAAATAAAAATGTAATACTATCGTTGTTGTAGTTTTATCTTTTTTTATTTAGAATGTATTGTTGTTGTAAACAACTAAAATAATAATACTAATCATGATAAATTTAGATATAACTATTTATAATAAAATAAGTAAATGGTCAATTCTATGAACTTTTAAACCTGCACGTTTTAGTACTTATTCAAATATATATAAGGTTTAAGTTTGTTAAAATAACAAACAAAACTTAATTTAAACTTGTAATAAATTCTCCGAAAAAAAAGTTAAGTTTGTAATCTGTCAGTAAAAAGTTTTATTTTTTATTGTAACGCATGTTTTAAAGTTTATAATTCAAAAATATCTTGTTTTGAAACCAAAATCTGTAGTTGTTTCGTTGTATTTATTTTGTTTTTGTCAATCTTTACTTATATGAACATTTATCAATCATTTTTTTGACAAATTAAAACTTACGTGATCTGTAAAGCAAAGATTGCATGTAAAAGTTAGAATAAAATTAATAATGTTTTTAAGTTTTAAGATTTAAAGCTAGTTTATTATACTCATAAACTTATAGTAATCAAGATTTGCTGTGAGTCACATTGTTTTCACAAAAAGTTTTTAAATAGCTGTTTATAAATTGGTTCGTTTGTTTAAAATAAATATTTATAAAAATAAATCCTTGTATATAGTAAACTATAAAATCTACGACTTTTTATTCTAATGGACATTAAAAGCTTTTAGGTACACAATTAAACATGAGCTAGTTTAATTTCTTAGGAGGTGGAAGTATATCTACATTCTACTGACGTACAGAAAGTTTATTAGCTTTTATTCAGCTGCTAGTAAAATTAGTAAAGAAATATACTGTTTATTTTGTAACGTTAAAATAACGTCTTGAATCTAATGTCAATTTGATTTAAATAACACGCTACAAAATTAATTGTTCATTTCCGGCATACGAATTGTTTTTATTGATTAAAAGAACTAGTTGCTGACTCAAGTTTTGACATATAAATAGAACATACTTTTCAATTTCAAAGTGTTGAATAATAAATTTATTGAGTAATACACTACAACTTCAAACTATTTTATAAACTCAATATTTTGTATCTATACTCGAAGAATTGAATTTATATCTACCTTAACTTGATAACATGTACTTACTTAAACATTATTAGTTTTAGTATTCTTTTATTTACTTATTAAATAAAAACAAATATAAGTTAATTTTTTACTTGTTTTTAGTTTTCTAAAAGCATTTTAAAAATTATTAAAATCTACAAACATACATAATACTTGTTAGCAGTGAAATACACTAAACAGGTCAATTCAATTCTTCCTATGCTTGTCAATTCACCACGTGTCAAGACATACTGGCGCTAAATTAAGATCACGTGTTTCTACACGCTTGAACGAACATTAAAATACGAAGAGTTCTTGTTTTAGTGGCAGCTGTAGTGTTTTTCGTCAGACCAAAACTACATCAAACTTTCACAATATTTTGTATTGTAATATTTCTTAGTTGTCAGCGAAACACATGAAAACTTTAGTTTACCTGAGAAAAAATTTAATCATTGAAAGGTATTTTTAATTTGAAAGTATAAACGTTAAAGACTTGAAATATTTTTTATTAACAGGCATTTTTTTTAACATTTAAATACCAATTAAAACTAATAACTTCAACTTATAATTGTTTAACATTGTCTTACATGAGTAAAGTAAAACAGGTATGAAATAAGAAATCATTTAGTGTTTAAGTGACTCTAAAGTTTGAACAGGTCAAAATTGCACGAGGCTACTAAATTGTACGAGAATAAAGTTGCACGAGTGCACAGAATTGCACGAAGATACTTTTGCACGAGGGAAAAGATTGCACGAAGACAGTTTAGCACTAAAGATCAATTTTGCACAAGTTACATTTTTGCACGAGAGTAAAAAAACTAAAAAAAAACAAAAAATATATAAATAAAAATAAATAAAAAAAGTATTTTGTACAGACCGGAGGTAACGGTTAGGGGTAACAGTGGTAGTAAAAGTAAAAAAAAAAAAAAAAAAAATAGAAATTAAAAATAAAATAAAAACTCAACTTGTGCAAAAATGTCTCCGTTCAAAAGTTACCCTTCGTGAAATAGTGTATTTGTGCAATTTTATCTTCGTGTAATTTTATCCCCTCGTGCAAAAGTGTCTCCGTGCAAATGTATCTTTGTGCAATTATGTGCCCTTGTACAATTTTTTCCCTTTGTAAAATTTTGTACGCTCGTGCAAATTTGACAACTACTCCCCGAAAATATTATGACCTTAATATTCACCTGCATACGTATTTATGAGTGGTATCAGGCTAATCAGCACTACTTCAGTTGTGTTATAAAAATTTAATAAAAAAGGGAAGGAAGTAATCTTCAATAAACACCGTACGTAGCACAAAAACCTTAAAGTGTACTTAAAGTGTACATGCAAACTTAGCTATGATATAAGCATTTTTGATGCTTCAAGTAGAAGATATAGGAGATATTGACAATAATTTAAAGCTTAGACGACGTTCAAGCATTGTGACGTCCTAGCATAACCTACTTATTTTCTGATGAGTGGCTTTATACAGACAATCCGGCACCTGTACTTTTGTTACGTCATAGTTAAAGTATGTTTATTTTATGTGCTGCTGGAAAAAAGGGAACAAAATTTAATTGGACGAAGCGCTTAATGAAAAAATAATGAAAATTCTTCCCACAAACCTAAACAGTTTTGTTTTGAATTTATAAAGGTTTAGCTGAACTGACTTTGTGGAAGCCGGGAAAACTCAATACAAAAAAATAATTTACTTATATTTAAATATACTTTTATGAATAAAAAGAAGTTGCAGTTTTAAAATGATGACTTTAAAACTTTAAAGTGACCGTACATTACTACTTAGTAGATTTACTACCATAAAATTAATTGTGTATTGTTTAAATTAAAAATAGTTTATAAAAGTTTCTTACACTTAAAGTTAAACTAAATTGAAGTCTCATCATCAAATAAATTTCAGCAGAATGTTAACTACAAAAGATGAATTGTTATAAGTGCTAAAAATATTTAGTCTGTTATTTTACCGGACCTCTTAGATTTTCAAAACAACTATTTAACTTGGTAAGTAAAATTTAATTGTAAAGAGTTTTTAATTTGTTCTGCTATATCACAAAGAAATACTTTGATAAATTATATTTTCATGACTTACTTTTAAATTTTATGTAACTATTTTGATGAAAAAAAGCTGTTTAACTACTCTCGGTTGATAAAGTTAGATAGATATTGTTTTTTTTTTTTAAAGTTTACTTCATTTTATTTTATCAGATGCTTAAATTGGAAATTGTATATGTTTTCAATAAAGTTATTCAGCGTGTAAACATTGTAAGGTGTTTTAATTACTTATTTAAAGGAAAACTAACGTAGTTAGAAGTTAAGAAGATATCAGTATGATTCCTAATTTACTTATCAATAATATTTTAGAAACAAACTACACGTTTTTACTGAACTACAGGTTAAAGTTTATAAATAAGTTTGTAAAATTAATTAGCTATTAATTAATAAAAAGCTCCGATAAAATTAGCATCAGTTTTTAAAATTATAATTGAAGTTACAAATAAGGGACTTTATATTTTTATATCTGTGTAAACTGTACACTTACAATAAATATAAAATTATATGAGCTTAAAGAGTTTTGATTTATTTAGTATAATTAAATTAAATAAAAACTAATTTACTGTTATTTATATGTTTCTATGTTGTATAGTATAACTGAAACTATAAATTTTATATTCGTATATTTAATTGTTAAAAAGCTTACTTTATACAAAGTCTAGAAACAAATTATTCAACCTTGCTTACTAAAAAGCTATGTACTTGCAGTAAATTAGAATAAATTGTTTGAAGGTAGATAAGAAATTAGATATAAATGAGAAGTATAATAAAAACATTTCTCAGTGTGGGTAGTTTAAATAAAGAAAAGAATGCAAATGATATTCAACAGTTTATTTTAATTTAAAACTTATAAAATCTTGTTTAGATATAGATAAGAAAATAATGATATTTTTTTGAAGTAGACTAAATATCAGTAAAACTTTGTAGTTTATGTAACAACGGTAGCTATAAAACAAAGTTATAAACAAAAACTAAAAAGTTCCCACAAATTAAATATTAATAAAATCTTTGCGTATTCTTTAACAACACTGTTTAAGTTAATTTTTAACTTATTTTTTTTGATCCACCACTTTTCTATAAAATCTAAATTATTCCATACATGTGTTCAAATATTGTAATAGTTTTGAACAAACAAAATTTATAGAAATGACAAAATTCTTTGTTTTAACTTCGATTATTTGCTGCTAAATAATTTTATAATTAATTTTCGTTCCTATTATAGCAAACAGTGTGTACTCTAATATAAATGTTGTTGATTAATACGATTTTAAATGCTGTAAAACAAATTTAATGTTAGTTAAAACACAGTTTGATATTCTGCAATACAAATTGGCGATTCTTAGAAAGTTTACTTAAAAACAATTAAGTGTTTTAGCTTTCTTAAATTACTAAAAAAGGACTTCTAAATTTTTTTTAAACGTGCTTTACAATTAAACTAACATCATTATTAAGATTAATCTTATAAAAATATGTTTCGTTATAAGTAGGTTTTTATATTTCTGCAAAAATTAAATTTTACTACTTTTGGTGTATAATGACAAAGTTTGAAAAAGAAAGATATTACTACAAAACATCTAAAGTGTATTATTGAACGATTTACAATACCTTAAAAGTTTACTTTAAAAGTACTTAACTAAAGCTTAAGCTGTTATAGGTGTAAACTTCAAGGCGGCAAAGCTCTTACTTTCTACCTATGCTTAAATTCTGAATTTTGTTACTGCGTACCTTAAACTATATGGTACTACTACTTAAGTTAACCATGCTGTCAATTATTTTCTTGTTCAAAACAAACAAACTTATGGCGCCTGCATTGAGAAACAACACAAAAAATAAAAAGACGCCTAAAAATCAGTTGCTTGTGTTTAAACCTGGTAAGTGCGGTGTATGAACTTGTTTTAAGACGACCTCATAAAATTAAAGTAAGCTGTAAGAACTTTAACAATTGCAAGTCAAACCAAAAAAGTGAAAATAACAATTTAGTCTATCAATATAGCGATACTGAAATTTCAATTAAGATTAACATCTTAAAAGAACATTTTACCGTACTAAATTGTTTTGCCGTTAAGTGCAGATGGTTAAAATGAATTTTTGCTGTACATAGTAGTCTCTATTTTATTTACTACTTTAAAGTTTTTAATCTAAATGTACAATTACTATACATAAAATGCCATTTAAACGAACTTAGGAACTAAAAAATCGGTTTATAAAACATAACAAGCTACATAAATATTAAATCAAATCAATTACATGTGTAATTTGAAGATTTATAACTTTGATGACGTATAAAACATAATATCTACTGTTGGATACAGTGAATTAGATAAAAAAACAACTACTTAAACAATTTATTTTTGCAAATTTTAATAAATGATTTTATGCAATTAAGACTTATGGTACTTTTAGAGTTGATTTGGATTAATATAACAAGGTTTACTAATAAAAGCAATATTTCTTTTTTAGAGGAGGTTTTGGATGTTACGGGGCAATAACTTGTTATAAGACGAAAAAGTGAACGTGTAATTAACTAACAAAGAGCCAATATCTAACCACTGGATCAAGTTACTACAAAGGAGTCAACCATAAAATGTGTTTGCGGAACTTTAATTTAAATAAATTATATGTTCATGTTTATTGTGAGCTTTATTTTTTTTTTTGTCTTAAAAGTTTTATTAATCACAAAACTACTTATATTTCAAGTGTTATGCAAAATTTTCACTAGGTCACAGCACCTTTTTTGTGCTACTACAAAGATATAATTTCCACCATAAACAATAGCTTTCAAGTGTACATAAACCTACAAACTACAAAAACATAAAACTAGCACCAAGTAAAATATTTGTATACAGTGATTATAGTATAATAGGATTAAGAAACCTGCTACTTCTTGCTTAACTTAAAAAAATTTAATCCACTTATCAGCTGGCTTACATACTTGAATTTTAGATTTATTTACACTATATTTGAACACCGTAGATTGTTTTCATACTTTTATTAAGTCCCTTACTACCTTTAGATGCATGTAGTTTAGCATACATATGTTTGTTTTTTTTTTTCTTAATTTTATTATATTTATACATTTCAACTGTTAAACAGACAAAAAAAAAGAGTTTGTTTAAAGTTTATGTACAGTTTTGAATAAATAAAGCATTTAATTATACTTGTAATGGTAACAAATAATACTTATTCGGAGATTAAAAATATACAAATGAAAACTTGATAAAGATCTTAGAAATATCTTATGAGCTTTAAAAACTTTGAAAGTAAATTTATAAAGTTATGAAAGTAAAAAATATGAAAATTAAGTAATAATATTTTAAATTTTTGTTTGTTAAAGTGTAAGTACATTACTAAAAAACAATAACACAGTTTAATTAACAATAGATTTTATTTAAAATATACATAAACTTACTTATCATAAAAGATAAATGGTAAACTTTTTAGATTTCATATCTTCACGTTTAAGTACTTAAACAAATATTTATAAAGTTCAAATTTGTAAAACAATAAATAAAATCAGTTTTAAACTTGTACAAAATTCTACAAGTACAACGTTAAATTTGTAATCTGCCAGTAATATGTTTTAATTCTTACTGTAACCCATCTTTTTAAGTTTAAAATTTATGTATATCATGTTTTGTAACCAATATCTGTCCTTTTTTGTTGTATATGTTTTGTTAACGTCAATCTTTAATTTTTTTAACATTTATAAATCATTCGTTTTAAAATTTGAAAATTAAAAAATCATTGAAAATAACATTTCAACTAAAAGTTTTAAAATCTAGTAGCTTCATAAAAAGCTATACAAAAAAATTAAAATGTCTTTGACTAGGTTATAATTAAAACTAGCTTGTTATTCTCTTTTTCAATTATGACAATTAATTCATCATACATTGTTTTAGTTTGAATAAAAAAAAAACTATTGAAAGCTTTTTAAAGTTTAGTAAAACAAGTTAAGATTTTTTAAAATAATTTCAAAATGAGTAATGCTAAAAAGATGACACAGTAAAATGTTCAGTTGAAGAACTGAATTTCTTATGTGAAATTGTATCTACACTTAAATGAAAAAAAAAATTGTTAAAATAAGTCTAACTGATAATCCTAAACTAAAATTCATTTTAATGTTGGAAATTAATGTCGATTTTATTACGTTCAACTAACGTCACAAAAGTAACATGTTTCACTTTTATTTAATCAGCAATCGGCAAACGAGCTATTTGTTTTCTCAATACGGATAGTTTTCATTGGTAACAAAAAATAGTTGCTGACTAAAGTTGTCTCTTGCAATTATATTACAAATAACACAATTTAAAATTCTTTTTACGTCTAATATGAAGCAAAAAAGATAAACGTAGTAGTACATTGATAATTCAAATCAAAATACATTAGAATTTTTAATGCTTTTATTTGAAATAAAAGAAACTTTTAGCTACCTAAACTTTATCACAAGTAATCTTCAAATTAAATTAGTTTCAAATTTGTTTCTTTTACGTCTTAAATCAAATTAAATTCCAGCTAGATTTAAATTATGAAATTTTTTAAAGGTATTTAAGAAAGTACTTAAGTCAACCCACGAAAACTACACTTGTTAGCTTTGAAACGCATAAAATAGATAGCCTAAGTTATTATCATGCTTGTCACTCAATCACGTGGCTAGACATGTTGGCGCCAAATTAAAGTCACGTGATTTTTATTCTCTAGGACGAGAAATCTCTCGTTTTAGTGACAGCATATTGTTTAAGCTTTAATAATTTATTAATGGCTTTAATACATTTCGTGAAATCATACAGATCAAAGCTTTCACACTGTTTTGGATTGTAAGGTTTTCTTAGGTCTAAGAAAAACAATAGGACACTTCAACTTGTATGTGACCAATGTAAACGTTTAAAGATACTATCATACTTAACGTATTAAATTTCATTTAAATTTAAAAAACTTATTAAAATTAATTATGTACAAGCATTGTTTTTCTAAAACACAAATTACTAATAAAACAAGTAAACAAGTTTAAGTAAAACAAATTGCAATGTATGACTAAAGTAAAACATTTATGAGTTAAGAAATGAACGAACAATCCGAAAAAAGTATTACGTCATAATTTCACTTGCCACGTATATAAGGTTGGTTTTACTCTGACAACTCGTCACCTGAACTTTTATTACGTAATAATTAGTGATGTACCGGACTCACTATCCGGGTCCGGGTCCGGCCGGATATTGCCATTTTTGTCTGATATCCAGATCCGGCTGGATTCTAATTTGAAAATAAAGTCCGGATCCGGTTCCGGCCGGATTCTAATTTAAAAAAGAAGTCCGGATCCGGTTCCGGCCGAATTTTAATTTGAAAAAAAAGTCCGGATCCGGGTCCGGCCGGATCCTAACAGAGATCCGACCGGACCCGGATCTAGATAGTAAATAAAAGCATACTGAAAAGTATTTTTTTCAAAAACAAGCCCTGTGTAAATTAATAAGAGTCATTTTCGTCATTCAAAAATAAACACCTACCGTGGTTGGCTCATTTTGTACACGTGACTAATTTACATTTGTTAACATTTAAACTATGAAATAAACATTTCAGAAATGCAACTCTTTACATATGTTGTAAAATTGAAAACTTTGGAATGAATACTTGCATTATTTATTGTTTAAAGTTGAGCTCAGAGAATATTTAGAGTTAATACGGTAGAATGTACGAGCCAATGAGAATCATATGACGAAATGTTTCAAATTAAATACTGATGCAACAAAACATCAGAACATGACAGGCAGTTTATATGTAAGAAGTTAGTTAGTTTGGTGTGCAGCTTGATGCTAAAAAATATCTTGAACTTTTTTGTGAATGGTTAATGTAAGTAGTGTCTTGTTTTAAAAGTGAATATTTCAACTGGTGTTTAATTATTTAAATATTTAAGCCAGGTTTATAGTTTAATAGTTTATTAAAAGTTTTACAGTTTCCTGTTTACTAAAAGTTTTATTTAATTTTTAGTTTATTGTTTTAAGTCTTTTGATATAGATTTAAAGAGCTTCTAGTTTTTAAAGTGTTACCAAAGTAATTAATAATTTTGTATATGCTAGTATTTCTTGTTGTGTTTTATATAAAAGATTCATCACTCAAAACTGTCGTGTCTGATTATAGAAAGTAGTCTCAGTTAGAATTTAGTATTTGTTAGATATTAATTAAATAAGGTAGGATTTAAATATGATGGGTAGTACTAATAAGTTAAGTGTACCACAATCAGTCCACAACTTTACTACCAAACTTGATTTTAATTGATTTTAGATTGGTAAGGCTATAGGGGGGTCATCCTTGATTTTTACAAGTTGATCTTATTCAATAGATTTTAATCTTAGCTACCAGATATTGTTTCTGTGATGTGCTTTATATTTCTATCAATTTTCCTTATACTAAATTTAAAGTTATTCATAGTTTTTTTTTAGCTTTTAAAGAAATGAAATTTTGAAAGTACAAATGTAAGCTCTTCTTTTTATGTGAAAACTAGTGATGTACCGGACTCACTATCCGGGTCCGGATCCGGGCGGATAATTCCATTTTTGTCTGATATCCGAATACGGCCGGATCTTGATATGAAAAAAAAGTCCGGATCCGGTTCCGGCCGGATTATAATTTGAAAAAAAGTCCGGATCCGGTTCCGGCCGGATTATAATTTGAAAAAAAAGTCCGGATCCGGTTCCGGCCGGATTATAATTTGAAAAAAAAGTCCGGATCCGGTTCCGGCCGGACCCTAATTTGAAAAAAAATTCTGGAGCCGTTTCCGGCCGGATTCTAATTTGAAAAAAAGTCCGGATCCGGGTCCGGTACATCACTAGTATTTAGCCACATAAAACAAGATCATGACATTTTAGTAAAAACGAAATACTTTAACTTAATATTTAGTGTTCAGTTGGGATATCAACAATATCATTTTAATAAATCTGTTTTACATATAATCTGTCAGATTTCACGAAAAGATTACTTTATCTTATACTAATATGAGAAATAAATTTATATAAATTTATTTAAAAAACAGTGTTTCATCCAATTACAATATTTAATAAGATCCTCAGTTATAATAAACATCTTAAAAAATAGGTTTTTAACGGTATTTATTAGAAATCAACATATAGTTTGTTAATCTACAAAAACTTAATCAAAATTATTTCCTATTTTTTGCAGGACCTGGTGCACGAAGATTTACATTATTTACTTTTTTTGTAAAAAACCAATTTACTTAAACAAACTTAACTTAATTCAGATACATTAGTCTTATAAGTTTATAACAGAACCAGAAGTTAACAGGTTAACAACTATATATTATTTTACTTAAATCAGTTTAATATTTGTTGAAAAAAAGAAAGAAGCTTGTGATCAAAACAACTAATTTATTATTTAATAAAAAACAAGCAGGAATTTTAAATCTAAGAAACCACGTTGAGGTATGGTGGGAAGCTTTCGACAGCAGGAAATAGGAAAACCTTCAATCAGGAAGAACGTATCCTGAAATACACGTTTTATAAAACATATCTTATGACTAAACTTTAAACTAATAGCATAAAAGTATTTTATTAAGTACAATTTAATACTTAGTCATAATACAAAATGTTAAATACTGCTTTTTAAGACATGAAAACATTAAAGGTAATAGAAATAAAACAAGTTCAACCGTTTTTACATCATATAATATTTAAGTGAAAACTAAAATTACACTCTAGGAATTTTAGCGAGGCCTTCTTATAGCTTATTTCGTAATCTTTCTTTTTTTGCCTCTTGCTTTATTTTTGTTCTGCTTGACGTACTTGGATTTATCCGGTATAGTTTTTCCGCTTGGAACTATCCCTGTTTATAAAGCACAAGTTAATATGTTCATGTCTAGTTATAAAAAAAAGTTAAAAGTTTTTTATGATTACTTTACATTGATTCTTTTTGGTTAACAGAATTTTTATAAAATAAGCTAAAGTCTTCTTCTAATCATTTTAATGATTTAAAGAATCGAAATATTTTTTAATTTTGTTATAAGTATGGCATTAAACTAGTAAAAAATAATTAGAACCTTTGATCAAAACTTCACCTTTGGTCATTATTTATGTTAATTAAGTGTATGGAGTAAATAAGTTTGAAAGCCGATAATTAAATAAAAGTTTACCACTAATGTTGCCTTTGTTCCAATGTACTAGCTCCCTTGGAGTCCACGTTCCCATTCCAGGATATTGAATCTTTTTTTCTACCCTTATTTGCAGGTGATCCGACCTAAATAATGATACATAATTGTATAAATTAACTGTTAATATATATATACATATAAATTTGCAAACATGTTCTAAATTTGTGATATGTACATGAGAAGTTTTTAAAAGGTTTTATTATAGGTTATTAAATAGAGAAATGCTTAATGGCATTTTATATGTTACCATGGACATGAAAACAGTTAAGGAACTTGAACCAATTAAAAAAGCAGAAGTATTAGGCTGATGCAAAAGCTACTCTTACTCGTACTGAAGTCGAACCAAATACAAAACAAAATAAAAAAACATTTGTAAGAATACTATTTTAATCACATACCTTCTCTCAAACTCACATCGTTTCTTCTTAAACTTTTCCCTCACTTCCGGAATCCACTTGAACCCGATCCTCCCAAACTACATTCACATGATCGGGTTCAAAGGTGCTGGTACGGTAGTTAAAATGACGCCAATCTAATTCCGGGTGGAAGTACACTAGGTGGCGCATGCTCCTCAGTTGCCAAGTGTTGGGGTAAGGACTGTTATGATTAAAAAAATAAAAATATTCTGTTTAATCTTTTTTTTTGTTGTTGCTATTTGAAAAAAAGAAGAAACAAAAACGTGCAATGAGAATTTTTATTTTGTAAGGTTAAACTAAAAGTACTTCTTAATATTAATGAATAGTTTCTTAATATTCAATTGCATGAAATTAATTAATTTTGCTATAATAACATTAAAACAATCATTTGTAATATGTTAAACTTATTCATCTGCATTAGTTTTGTACGAATACATTTACGAGTTAAAAACTGTTTGTAAAGAACTTACATTACTTACTTAAATATTTTATTAACCAATGTTTAAAATAGAGAAATAATTCAAAACTAAAAAGTAACCCATTTTGCTTAAATTTATGACAATTAAAGCCTCATTGTTAAACAGAACTATACTTCAATAGTTCATTTTTATTTATGAACGTTTATTGAAATAATAAATAAAAATTCAAACCTGTAATATTCAACATCCGTCTGACCGCAACTTGCTCCACCAGTTCTGTTTTGTAATTAAAAGTTTGAAAAAATATATTATTTCGTTTTAACAAATTGTTCCATATACTTTATATATATATTATATTATATATAATATTTTAAACTAAATAAAAACATGATCTGTATAACACAGGGTTTTCCAAAGTGAGCTATGTCAGATATCTAGGGGCCATGAGTAGCAAAAGGGCCACAGGGGGGACATGAGGTCATAATTTGAAATTTTCATTAGATTATTATCGCTGATGAAAAGCAAAAGAAAAAGTGTTGTTCTTTATTGTATGTTTTGAGTAATCTTGTTGAAAAGGGCCATTTGAAAAAAAGTTTGAGAAACCCTAGTCTATCAGAACAGTGAAACATTTGTATTAGTAAAATGTAGTATTGTGTTAATATGTTTAAACATGTTCTAAATTATGTAATAAACAACAGTTTTATATATGAGCTGCTTTGTATATGAGATGTTTATAACAATTTTAAATTCTAAACTTCTAAAAAATATGTTCGATAAACTAAAGCTTTACTGAGGACTATGTGAGATATTTCTATTAGCTGTACAAAACTGTTTTTTGTTATATCATTAAAAACATTTATCTCCAATTTAACTTGTCTAGCATTAGTGACCGCAACTTTATAAAAATAATAATACATATATAACTATTCAAAATATAATTTTGGGCGTTTACTAATAAAATTCCTAGCGAAACAAGTTCAATGGTAAATATATTTATAACAAATATAAACAGTACTTTAAAGTGTAAAAAAGAAAGAGTACAGTTTAAATTTGTTACTATTAATATATAATTTTACAAATATATATAGAACTTTTTAATCATCAGCTGTAGGTACGAAATAAAGTGCATTTGCTAAACTATAATAGAAAAGTTAAACAAAAAAAAATTAGATGTAAATATTGCATATTGTAGAGTACAAATATACAGTGCAAACATTATTCTACCATCTAAACAAACAATAAAAATTCACAATTCTACATATAAGTGACTATTACATTAGGTACTTTTAAATTTTTAGATTTTAGAGGAGGTTTTTCATGTGTCGGAAAAATGATAGAAAAACACTTCACTAGTTAATTTATATGTTTGATTTGCTTAAAACGTAAGCAGATGGTACTGGTACATTAAGTTAATATAAAAGTATTTAACTTGAAATAGGTAAGTAAAAATAAGAAAAAGAAGGTTTCATTATTTAGTCACAACTTCATTTTACATTAATATAATTTTTTATTTTCGTTTGATTCTTACAGTAGTTCATCATTTATTCATCTGTCTTTACATAACTTTATAATACTTAATTTTTATTTAGTGTTTTGTGTAAATCAGAACTCCCCAATCTGGGCGTTTTAAGTAAGTAGGGGGCAATAACTAATAGAAGAGCGAAGTTATTTAAATTTTGACCAGTCAAAAAACTATGAAACTAATACTGAAAGATAAAGCGCAAAAAAAAAAGGTCTTAAGGTTTTGAAATTTACACTAGATATTCTAGAGATGCAGGTAAACATCATTAAAAAAAGGACTAGGTGTTTTAAAATAGTAATTTTTTTTGAGGAGTAGTCTTATTGGAGGTCGGCCACAGCCTTTTTAGGTTTTTTAAAGGGGCCATTTGAATAAAGTTTGGGAAACCCTGGTAAAAAAGTTATTTGGCTTTGTTCTTGACTAACGTACTGTACTTCTCTTCAAGAAAGTCTATTTGAAACATTCAAAATGATGGTAGTGACATAATACATACAATAAATTGTTAAAAACTGTTTATTAAATAGTTTATGCAATAGATAAGTATAACATTTAAGTATAAGTACTCAGACCTCGTTATTTCAATACGAACGAAGCCAGCAGGTTTGTCAACTTTGAAGAGCTCGTATATTTCTTTGGTCTGTAAAATATTTAGAACGTTAATTTCTTAGTTATTTTTATATTTTTATGAATAATATACTGTTCAATGTGCCTGTTTATGCAGCCATATATCAAACAACAGTTAAATGTTGAATTTTGTTAAAACACGTCAAAATAAAAAAATAAAAGTTTTAATTAATTTTTAAAAGTGTAACAATAGCGAATAGTTAAAGGCTAATTCAGGAAATAAAAGAACAAAATAATTTAGATTAGTTAAAATTTATAGAGTTTTTCCTGTAAAACTACATTTACTTTGACTAAAAAGTAGAAATGTATATAAATAACTAATATTCATTTTTACGAAAAACAATTATACCTCTTTGTGAAAAACATCAGTATAATCATAATGGTCATCATCAAAGTCGGGATCTTCTTCAAAAACTTGAGGATCCTCATTTACTTTTTGAGGTAGTTCTTTATTAACAGGCGCTGAAGACATTTTTAATTTGCTGCACTAGTATATATTCTAATAGAAAAATTTGGGTTTGTTTAAAAGAAATGAAGTGTATAAGAGATGAATTAATGGCTTTACTCTATATGCTTTTTTATTGACTAAAATATAAATAAATATTTTATTAGAATATTTTATCTGATAATACTTCAATTTTAGAAATATTTAGAAAGAAAATAAATTTTCACAAATATATATTAAAAGTTTGACTCAAGTTTTATTTTTACCGTTTGGTTGATATAATAAAATATTTGTTGTTATTTTTATAAATTAAATCTTACGAATTTAGTAGCATGAAACATTATTGAATAATTAATCTTTTGGTGACAGCAGTCATATGGACATTTTAAAGATTTTTAAAAAACAGAGTAAAAGTTAACAAGTTTTATAATAAATATTTAAAACTAGATATACTGAAAATCAAACAGTAGAATATCAAACAGTAGAACAGTAGAAAATTTTCTTAAACTGTCTGTACTAGTTGGATTAAAGTTTTGATAATGTTTGAACTTTTCAGAATGTAAAACAGTTAGATTATAGAAATTTAAAATTAAATAAATTGAAAAGAAATGAAAAATTTTCAAAACTAGCCTCAGTTTTATAAATAATTCTCAAAAGAAGATCAAGCTTTTCTGAAATATTTATTTGAAAAAATTGGAAAATTGTAAACTAGCATGAAATATCCTGAGTTTTTGAAACCCTGTTATAAAGTTACACGTAATTACCAAAAATGTTCACCAAAATAAAACTCATAAAAAACCTCAGCAATAACTTTAAGAAATTTGTCTTTAATGTAAATGTAAATTTTTCATTTTCTTATTACTTATTTAACTATTAATAGTTTTATTTTTATTAGAACCAAACTTCTATAGTTAAAACTTTGTTTTTAATTATTATAAAAAAAAGAACTAAACTGAACCATATTATTAAAAGTTTACTTTGTAAAAATAAAAAACAATATTCTAAAATTAACTCTAGTTATTAAACTAGTCCAATTGTTATAAATATGTTTGAAAACAATTCTTTTCTAAAAAAATTAAGTACTAGAAGGAAGTAGCAAGGCAAGCCTAATAAAAATAAAAACAACAACATATTCAGCAAAAATTAAAAAAATGGTTGCCTCTCTAAGTTTTAAAACTTTTATGAAAGACTAAAGGCTATACTTTGTAACCTAAAACTTGCCTGAGTTATTCTGGTTCTTTTATATCTTAAGAAATATTCCTCTATCTACATACTTATACCTAATAACCTTTTTTTTTTACAAAATAACAAAAAATTTAAAAATATGTAAATTCTTCCAAATTTGATGACAATTAAATTTTTTTTTTTTAATAGTTTATCAAAAAACAAAAAAGATAGCCATAGGGATAACTAAAATTAAATACTTTTATAATCAAGTCCTTCAACAAAGTTAGTTAGATAAAACAAAAATGAAATACAAAAGCATTGATACTACTTAAATTATTTTCATTTAATACTTAAAAAACAGTTTTGTAGTTTAAATAATCTAAAAACTACCCATCTTGTCCATGACTTTAATTAGCATTAGTTTAAAAAAAAACTTTTACTAGGCATCAGTGTCTTGAACTAATAAAAACATTTAAAAATTAAAGTAAAACCTTCCAGATTTGGTATAAAAATTATCCTTGAGAAAATAAGTTATATGTACATATAAAGAATAAAGTTGTTAAAATATTGGCTAACTATTACTTTGGTAAGCAGCAGTTATTTAACAAAGTTTTAAAATTTTCATATACTTATGTACTTTTTTTAATTTAACCCAGGGCTAAGTATAAATTTATTATGTAAAATTAAAAATTTGAAACATTGTTGAACAATTGCTGCCTTTTATAGTTATTGTAACTTAATATCAAATGGGTTGTACTTTAATTATGTTTTTTAAGTCTTTACACTATTTAACATATTTAAACAACAATGAAATAGTTGAATTAAGACTGTACAGACTTTTAACTAATTGAAATACATTTAAATTTATATATATTTTTTGTACTTTAAAAGAAAATATTAAAAGTTTATAAATAGAACTAAATTTCAAAGTGATTAGAAGAGTTTAACTGCAAGAATTTTTAAATTAATAATTTTACTATTTTTACTCTAATGGATGTATGTACCTGTATTTTTTCAACAAATGATTAAATTAAACAAATTAAACTGTAAATAGTCTGTTTTCTTAGCTAGTTTTTTAATAAATGTTTTTAACGCATTAGTCTAAATCAGAGGTCCACAGGCAATCGGTTTTGTGGGACAAGTTTCAAATTTCCAAAATCTTATGGGCCGCAGTTTTAGTTTTAGTGATATTTAAATAACCTTCCGGTTTTAGTTTTATTCATACTAGAGAAATTATACTTTTACTTATTTAAAATTTAAATAAATTTACATACAAATATAATGCCTGTTTGAATTATAAATACTAATTGGATAAAACTTACATTAAGTAATAAAAATAAGTTTTAATATACTTAGCAATTTCTTAACCACTTAGTAAGTTAAACATAATATTTTTTTTTGTTTGACTTACAACCTAACTCTCTATAAAAACCGAGGTTGAAAAACATTAATGGGTCGCGTTTATACATTATTTTATATTATAAACCACTTTTTCATATTTTTAAAAGTATGAATTTTTGAAATTTATGGTTCCATCTCAATTAGTTTTAACTCTTTGAAAAAATAAGTAATTAGTTCACTGAATAGAAATTAATTCCTACTTGTATTGTAGAAAGGCTAAAACAACTTTTTCAATATATTTAATGTTTTAATACTTTAAAAAAATTACATATTAGTAATTCATTAGTCTTTTACATGATTACCACTGTAAATTTAAAAATTTCTGAGTTACATCAAACTAGCCTAAGTTTATGAAAAATTGAAAATGCTAAAAGGTTGTGTTTAATCAAGCTTAAACACTTAACTAAAACATCAACATTATAAAAAAGTACACAATATTTAAGTAGACAAGAAAAAACTACAATTAGTAAACTGCACTTTAGTCAAAAAAACTACTCTTAGAATTCGAAAACTTATTCAAAGTGTTTAAGATAAAAGTCTCAAACCTACCTGAATTAAAAAAAATGTCTAAACACGTTTAACCTAGTCTAAGTTTTTCAAATTTTTAAAATTGCCTGTCTGTTTGGCAATCCTGTTTTAAATGAAATTCCTAAAATAAATAAATAAAGAAGTTTATTAAAAGTGAATAAAATATAAAGCAAAACAAAAATGATAAGTCAGCTTGAATAGACAATTAAATTACTCAAATATATTCAAACAAAATAAAAAAAATTATAAAGCTATCAATAAGGAAGAAAAACCTATTATTTATTGAGCATTATAGCTATACTTTATCAGCAATAGAAATATTGCATTCAAAAAGAGTAAATGTGAAATATAAAAAGATATATAAGAATTAAAAAACATTAGTTACGAGTTACTTTAAGAAAATAAAAAATAAATCACTTAATTCAGTTTCAATAAAAGCAAATTATTGTCTTCAGTTACTACAGGTTGATCAGAAAGTATTGATAAGGCAAATTATAAAGTAACAAAAGTTATTTTAAAATGGATGTACCGTTTAAAATTTAAAATTTTTTTAAAAAGTTTGTTTTGGAACTAGTAAAATATTTTTGTTTATTTCTTCAATGGCAACAAGAAGTCGTGTTAAGGAAATGTCTGAACATTTTTAAGCCGTATAAATCAAATTAAGACAGAGTTAAGATAAGAGGACTGGTACAATAAGTATTGCTCATCTGAGAATTTATATTAGAGGTGTTTTTACTAACTTGACATCTTAAAAGAATTTCTAGGTGTAGTTACAATGCAAAGCGCACAATAAATAATGAAATTTTAAGATTAAGGTGCAATGCACCAATATAAGTTTTTGAAAGTACAATTTTATGCTTGTGTTTTTAGTATAAAACAAAATAAAAGGAATTAAAAACCTTTAACGATATAGCAATACTAAAATGATACTGTTATCTATAAAATAAATAAAAAAATATCTATTCAACATATTTTTTATTATTATTATTATATTGTTTATTGTGCAATGTTGGACTCAGGCATCAAAACCTGAGCCACTTAAACAGGACACACAAAAAGAGAAAAAGAAAATAAACTTATATTCAAAACTTTAAGATAAATTATACATATATATATATACAAACATAATTTAAATGGAAACACAAAGTTAAACACAATATGATAAACAAATGAACTAAATTGAAAATTCAGTTCAAAAAATTCAAATTTATATATTACTTAGTACACACAGTAAAGAAGTTTGTCTAAAATCATGGCTTATAAAACAATATTCATAACTACAAAATATATAAGTAAACTAATAGTTTGTAGGGGGGAGGCGTAGGGAAACGAATATTTTTCCTTTTGTTACAGTGGAAAATTAGTTAATTTTACTGGTATTTATCGTATTTAAGTCAAATCTTTTTAGCTTTAAACGAAATTGTTCTACCCTCTCACAAGATACTATATCCTGAGGTAGTCTGTTCCACATAGCTTTTGCTCTGTGAAAAAATGCGCCTTGCCACTGACTGTTTTGAAAATCATGTTTACATTTTATTTTCAAATTATTTCCTCTTAGTTGATTATTATTTTTGGAAAAATTAAAAAACTGGTTAAAAAAACTTTTATATTTGCCATTGATAATTTTGTAAAGAATTAATAAATCAAATTCCCATCTTCTATATTCCAGTGATTTCAATCCAAATTTAATCATTCTATCATTATATGACGTGTAAGATATGTTGCAACGATTACAAATATGACGGGTAAAACTCCTTTGCACAGATTCAATTTTGTTAATATCCTTTTTTAAATGGGGTGACCAAATTTGGGTACTAAACTCAAGTTTAGGGCGAACGTATGTTTTAAATAGTTTTGTCAGAATTGAAGCAGAATTAGTTTTAAAACTTTTCAATATTTGATAACATGTAGTTTTTGCAATCTTATATAAATAGTTGATATGTTCATTCCATTTCAAATCTTTGGAAATATAAATTCCTAAATCTTTAAAAACTTTAATTTCTGGTAACTTGATGTTATTGGTTAAGAGGTTAGTTGGAGAAGATTCTTTTTTGTTAATGGTTAGAATTTTACATTTGCTAGGATTTAAGTTTAGTTTTCTTGTTTTTAACCATATGTAAATATTATCTAAAGATAGTTGTAATGAAGTATTTGACTGACTAAAGATTTTGGCATCATCTGCAAATAAGCTTAACTCACTTTTAATATCAATGTTTGAACAAATATCATTAATATAAATTAAAAAGAGAAGGGGACCAACTACACCACCTTGTGGTACTCCACTGTAGATTGTTAAAGAGTCAGAAAGCGTATTATTGATGAGTACTCTTTGTGATCTATTATTTAAAAAGTTATCAAACCAATCAATTAAGCTTTCATGTAGCCCATACTGATTTAAAATTTTTAATAATCTTTTGTGTGATACTGAATCAAAGGCTTTTTGAATATCCGTATAAACTACTTTAGTAAATTCATTTTTGAGATAAGGAACTAACCAAGAATGTAAGCATGTTAACAGTTGAATGGTTGATGAGCGGTTTGGAACAAAACCAGACTGTTTGTTAGTTAATAATTTGTTATCAAAGAGGTGATTGAGAATTTTTACAGATACAATATGTTCATAAATTCTTGAAAAGCCACTTGTTAGAGATATTGGTCTGTAATTTAATGCATCGTGTATATTACCTTTCTTGTGCACAGGAATAATAAAAGATGTTTTCCATTGTTTAGGAACATCAGATAGTTCTAGAGAGCAATTAAATATTAATGAAAGTGGAAATATTATTGATTGGATAACATGCTTGATATAATAGGGTGGAATGTTTTCTGGCGTTCTTATGATTTTA
Source organism: Thalia democratica (assembly GCF_965202585.1). Classification (NCBI taxonomy): domain Eukaryota; kingdom Metazoa; phylum Chordata; class Thaliacea; order Salpida; family Salpidae; genus Thalia; species Thalia democratica. Next base: position 65,714,782 of record NC_139166.1, on the reverse strand, counting down.
TCTTTTAAGTGGTTAATTGAACTTATAATGTCTTCATAGGTTATGAAAAAATTTTGCATCTTACTACAATTCTTTTGGGGTAGCTTAAAAGACTGGTAACTCTCGTCTTTTTTAAAAACTTTTTGAAAATTTATATTAAAAAGTGTTGCTATTTCAAAATCTGAGGTTACTGTTTTGTTTTTATCATTATCATATAAGAGATGTATGGAATTATTTAACTTAAGTTTAGATTTCACGTAGCTATAAAACTTTTTTAAATTTGGGTTTTTGCAGAATTTGTTTTCATATTCAAAGTTGTATTTTTTAACAGCTAATTGATATTCTTTAGACTTGTTTTTGTATTTTATCAAAAGTGATTTATTTGTCTTACTTTTTTTGTATAGATTCGCTTTTTCTTTTAATAACTTTTTAATATGAGATGGATATTTTTTACTTTTGTTATTTTTAGAAAAAATTGGAACAAAACGTTTGATTGAGATTTGGATTGAGCTGATGAATTGATCGTAGAAATGCTGGAGATTTTCTGAATTTTTAAATAAAGAGGTCCAATTAAACTTTGACAGGAAATCATTGATGCTTTCAAAATCTGCTTTTTTATAGTCATATGAGATTTCTTTAGCAATAGGTACTATTTTATTTTCAATTTTAATTTTTAGTGAAAGCAAGTTATGATCACAAGTGTTTGTTAATGGAAAATTAGTTGAGTGTGATATGATTCTATCTAGACCAAAATGATTGCAAATTATGAGATCAAGAATGTTACCATTCTTATGGGTTGGATTTTCAATTACTTGGGTTAAAAAATTGTCTGTACAAAAATTAAGAAAACACTCATGGGGTTTATTGAAATCTGTGCTAGGAATCCTCCAATCTATATTTGGCATATTAAAATCACCAAGAACATAAAAAGAACACTCTTTTGGAAAAACCATTTTAATCATTTTGATTACATTTTGAACAGTCAGTGCGCATCTAGCAGACAGTGGAGGAAGGTATACACAACAAAATCTTAATTTCATCTTTTTAAAAATTACATCTACACATAGGTATTCAAAATTGATGTTGCTAGTAGAGATAGAATCGTTTTTAACTTTAATAACTTTAAGCGAATTTTTGAAAAGGATAGCAACACCTCCACCCCTACTAGACCTATCACTTCGGTAAATGTTATAGTTAAAAGGACACACTGTGGCATCGTTGACCTTATTAGTCAACCATGTTTCAGTCAAAAAAAATAAATCAATGTTATTCAAATTTAGATAGTTCTCTAAAATATAAAATTTATTTAAAACAGATCTTATATTAGTGTAACAAACTTTTAAATAGTTGTTGTTACAATTTATATAGGAAAACTTGTTAGTGTTAAAATTAATCTTATCATTTAATAAGTTTATACCCGTTGACTCACGATTTCCTCCACTAATCCCAGATGTCCTGGGAGCGGTAACGAAAGGGCTGTTTTGTCAGTTCAACTATCTTGTTGTTCCTTATAACATATTTTATGTCCAATTTATTCTCATCAGCGATGGCTTGCTTTATTTTAACTTCTTTTCTCAATTTTCTGAAAGCTTCAATTTCCAAGAGAGTTCTGTCAGGGTTGATGTAGACTTTTGATTCAATTTCACCATTAAACATTTTCAAATCTCTCAGTCTTAACAGTCTGTGTTTGGATGCTAAATTATTTAATTTGACTATAATTGGTCTGATTTTGTTAGCTGCAATTTTACCAACTCGATAAAGTGACTTAAATTCTTCTTTTTTCATTTTATTTTCTCCTAATACTTGTTGAATTATTTTTAGATCATTTTTGCAACTTTCTAGTGCATTATGAGTTGGATTTTTACTTTCTGGAATGTTAAACATTATTAAATTTAAAGCCTTCTTTTCTTTCAGTTTTTGTTCATTTTCAGCATCTATTTTTTCTGCTACTAAATTTAATTTGGTACTAATGTTTGTGATAATTTCTGTTGGTTCACTTTTCTGCATAGCATCAGCATATTTGGAGAATTTAGCTTCAAACTTGTTAAATTTAGAAGAAAAATCAGACTTAAATTCTGAGAAACTTTTTTGTAATTCTGTAATTCTATTTTCTATATTGTCTATTCTCTTACTGCTGAATTCATCTTTTTGAATCTGATCAATGTTATTTTCAATAATTCTACTTTTTTCATTATAATCTTTCTTCAATTTAAGCATCTCAGCTTGAAAACAACTAAATTCATTGTCCTTCTTGCTTCCAATGGCAATCAGTTTTTCTTTCAGCTGTTTCCCAATTTTGTAGGACTCAACTAATGCTTTAATTTCAGCTTCAACAGACATTTACTTTTTTATATTACAAAACCTTTCTATTATTAAGAAAATATACTTATGTCAAAACAAATTTTATTACTTAACATGTAAAATTTGTATAAAATTCCAGGTTCTATCAAAACTCTCAAATTCAAGGTCTTTCAAGATTTCTTAAGTATAATTTTACGGGTTTCAAGTTTTTTGGCAACACTGATTGTCCACTATTATTATACGCATACATTTAATATAAATAGTATTTTAAATTATATCAGCTGCAAGACTTTAAATTTAGCATATATCATAATTCAAACCAACACTGTAAATTAAACAAAACATAGTACCTCATAAGTTTAATTTGACACTCTTTAAAGCAAAAAAAGCCAGCCTAAAAAACCAAAAATTAGCCTGATATTTTGGTATACAAAAGGTAACTCAAGCCAAACAACTGAAAACATGAATGAACTGGCCTGAGATTTGAAGTCCAAAACAGTTATAGTCTGAGTGTGTGGCAATGTTTAGTTGTTTATTTGCTTAAATTTAGACTATTCTTAACAACAATGTAGAAACTTAATAAAATACCATCCCTAAATCTAGTTTGTGTTAAATAGGTAGTTTCAAAAATAAAGAAACTGTATATATTAGTATGCAACGCGTATGAATTAACTGAATTTGCCAAAAAAACATTGTTTGAAATAAAATGTATACCTAACAAAAACATATTAATTTGTCACTATTTGTCAATAAAATCATATAATTTGTTCACTGTACAGACTTAGATATTATTAGTAAAAACAATAATGTTAGAAATTTATGCACAAACTAAACTTAATCAAACTTAAGTATTAAATAAAATGTGGTTTAAAACATAAGTATCTTTGTACATTGATGTACATAGAAATTAGTTCAAAGGCAAAGAAAACTTATAAAAAATCAAAATGTGTAAAAACCAAAAAAAAAAAAAATCTTAATATTGTGTTATTTTTAATGTATTTGTGCACACTATAAAATTGATCTTATTAATTAGACATTTATAAAAAACATTAGGTATAAATATTGTTTTTTTAAATACCTCAACTGAAAATAAATGGAATTTTAGTTATTTATTTTGCAATACTTTTGTACATAATTTAAAACATTTTCGTTCAGTTTATTTACCAAATAGGTGTTATATAACTAACTTTACTAAATCCAAGCACTCTTTGCACTCTTATTTCATATTATTACTTGCTGTTGTAAGAAGAAAGTTATGATGTAACTGAGAAAGAACCTTGTTGGAATGCTAATTTGTCTTTTTCACATTCTTAAACTAAAGCAGTAAAGTCTATTAACTCTTTTACAACATATTTAAAAGGACTTAAAACGAAATTCGTTAAAAATAAACCAAATTACTAAACTTAAAACATATTTTTGCTCAGCAAGCCACATTTACATGCTTGCGGGTCGCAAAATTTTCTTTTGCGGACCTCATTCCATTCAATACAAGAACGTGTTTGCGGACCGAAGTTTGCTCAACCCTTGTCAAAATAGATAAAACTGAAAGAAGCTGATCAAGGAAAACAAAGTCTTTCCAAACTACTTGGATTAGAATCCAGCCAAATCTCAGCTAGGATCCGGACAGATCTGGAACTTGGATCACTGTTTGATTTTAAGTTTAGTTATCAAATTTGTAAAGTTGATCACAGGTAAGTTTTATGACAACTCGTATAAAAAGAGTTATATTTAACGAAGAAACTACTATTATGTTTATTTTTCTAATTCTGATCCGTATTTGATGAACATGAGTTTTATTTTAATTATAAGTGAGTTGAGATAAAGTGGTCATAACTATATAATTAAAAAATTATCTTCAAGCACCACGCTTGTGTTTAGTTGGTGGCCAAAGAAGGAGCATTGTTGTGTTTGAAAGTTAAAGCTTATTTTTCGGAATAGTCTTTTATATCATGCAAACCAGGGACCGAGATTCCATTAATGATCACTCATGTGTTAATATTAGCATCAAATTCACTAAAAGCATGAGGAGATTCACCAGCTGTCGACAGAGAAAACCATGATAGACGACCTCAAAACCATGATGCACTTATGCAAATCTTAATTTTTGGCTTAACAAATCCGAATTAAAAGGTTTAAATAAATCTTTATAATAACTATAAAGATGTTAATCTTATTAAGATAAACAAAACTTCTTTAATAAAATCAAAGCCAATAAAAGCAAAACTTAATTTTAATTTCATTATGTAACTTCATTAACTTTATAGAACTTCTTGATTGAACTAGAGTGACTCGTTTGTGAACATTGAACTTAAGAAAAATCTTTATAAACTGATGAAAGTGTAACTTATAAATTACATTAACTTGAGAAAATATAACTCACATGCTCTAAACATCACCTTATATGATAAGCTCAATATTAAACAACAATCACGAGAAAGCGAGTATAAAAACGCTCGATCATAGCGGGAGTTAGGTAAGTTTACCTAAAGAATCACGAGCTCCGTCGCTCTAAAATTTGAACGATCGTCGCCATTTTACGACTGTATAAACCTAAAAATAGCAAAATTGAAATTTTGTACATAAAATTGACGATGATAAGTAAGGAAACGACAACTTATTAACACTAAGTTATCTTAGATTTGTAATGAATAGAATAGATTATTATAATGAGTTCGGCAAATCCTATTACACTTTGTTAGTCACTCGTAGTAAATGTGTAGATAGGGACGGGCTATGTTTTAGTCGGCGGGCTAGATATGTAAAACAATAGTTATTTACGGGCTTGACTAGTTTAGTTAAATTAGTTCACGACATCTACTTGATCATTAAATTAAATTTAAGTAAGTACTGATTCGTAATAGTATGCCCCTAATGTAGAGTTAAAACAACTTAATTTTTTCATGATTTTTAGTTGAACAAAAAAAAATTAACTTGTCAACTCAGCAGTTTAAAACTTCTACGTTGACTCTATTTCAAATTTAAGAAAATTATAATAGCTTGAACTGCTTGTATCAAAATGTAATTTTTATTCGTATTTCTTGAGAGAAATACATAAAATAAAAAGATAACAACATGTATTAGAAATATAAATTTGACTAGTTTTTTTTTATTGAGAGAGAGAGAAAAAGCAAAGAAAATATGTGACTGAAAATTCAACAAGCGTTGCTAGCTCATTTAGATTTCCTTTTGTTCGGAAAAAATATGCATTGTGCATCTTATTTAGCAAAGTAAAAATATTATTGTCATTGTTTTTTAAAGGGAAAATATCAAAAACATCATCGACATACGTACTTTACGCAAGTGACTTACTGTTATATAATGAAAGAAGACTATTTTTATAATATTCTCCAAAAACATAAGCAAGAATAATCCCTAAAAGACTTTACATTACTACGCCGTCAATTTAACGTGACTAAAGATCATTAAAACTAAAATGTACATTCTTTCTGGCCATTCAGAACATATCATTACAAACAGATCTTGGGAAAGGAGGTGGAATTGAGGCAATATCTTTAGCGGTTATTGTAAAATAAACCTTTTTTATTAGATTACAAGCTTCTAGCGTACTGTAGGTATGCTGATGATCTCCTTTTTATTTTATCTTCTAAAAACAATGCCAATAACTTTTTTATTCTTCAAATAAGATGCATAAATGCATAGGTTGTTTGATATTTTTAACAACTTTTAGTCAAATTCTTTAAAAAATACACATTTTAGATAAATATATGCAAAAATTAGCGATTCGTATTGTGTTATCTATCAACAAGTTGTTAGTAACGTAAACATTTTTTTCAACGATAAAAGAACGTTTTTGTTTTCAAAAACTGAATAGCCTAAATTGAAATTTGCTGCAACTTTTTGTTACAAAAAAGTTTAAGTAATTAAATGTATTTTATTAAAAAAAAGTATGAACAAACATATGTGGTTCGCGAGTTGATTTTAGGAGTTGTAGTAAACTATTACACTTGGAAATATTTTTTTTTCTACTTCTGCTCATCACCAGATGTATCAAGACTCTTTCAAATTTTTGATGCATGGAAAACGTTAACCACAATCAATCTCTACGAAGAAAACAAGCAACCCTGATCGAGCCTTGTAGGCTGTTTTCTCATAACAGTGTCAGGTACAGCATTCACAAGGAAAATAGAAGCTTAGAGCTGTGTCTCATTTTCTTCACCACTAAAATATGCTCGTACCATTCATCTACTCACAGATCAAACAAGTGTTATAGTTTTGATGTAGTAAATAAGGTTTACTTTTCAAAATAAGAGTTTTAACTAAATGCTTGTTTATTGTTTACATTTAACTTTATACAACCTTTGACTTTTTTTTTAAGACAGGTGCCTTGTCACTCTTACACTTTTAAAGGTTTTTAGTATTTTGATGCATTAGTTGTAAATATGTTTATACTTTTCGTATCAAGTTTGTAGGTACTGGTTTTTTTCACTTTACTAGTTATAGGTTCGTGATTAGGAAATAGACAAATGGGCTAAATCCGAGGTAGCGCTAGGAGCTAATTTCGCATAGCTCAAAAAAAAATTTGTGAAGACGAATGAAAAGCAGTGTAATATGTTACTATAACTTTAAAATTAGTGATTCTAGTTTGACATCTAAATTATACTCCAATTAGTAATATTTTTAACACAAATTATTGAAAACTGTATACTAAATTTGTTTGAAACTACTAAGTTTATATTATTTGTATGCATATATTTCAAGCTTAATAGTTCTTAATGGAAATTAAGTTTATTGACTGAGTGTAACATTATTAGCATCATTAAAAAACTTTATTTGCTGAACTCTATTCTTGGTCAGCAAATTAAATTATTTTATATTTAATTCTTGTTAAAATGACTTATTTAGATTCCATTGTTCAACTTGATTGTGCAAAAACGTTCCCGTTAAATATAGTTATTCATTAAGTATTACTACAAACCATTTATAATGAAATGAGCCTTCAGACATGTACAGAAAGCAACATCATAACCGTAAAGAGAAAACTTGAACGGTTTATAAGAAAAGTTTCTGAGAACTTTTCAATTCAAAAACAAAAAGTATAGAAACTGTTAAAAGCACACATCTCAAACTTAATCTTTGAAATCATCAGCACTTTAATTAATCCAAAAATTAAGAGCTAAGCTTCTTTGGACTTTGCTGAGATCTGTTTGAAACCTAGTGTGGAAAAGTTTCAGATGAAAAAATATCAATTATGGATTAAAGTTTAATTGAAAAAACAAATGAGAGCTGTCCCTTCGTTATAAGATTACTATTAAAGATATGAACTATACAGTAATCTTCCTTTATTCTACCAACATATGTTTCTGTGTGTCGACGAATCAACACACTTCAACTGGGTTCTGTAAAAAAATAATTACTGTAATGAGAGAATAGAAGCATAGAATAAAGTAGGTGAAAATATGTTTTCATTAAAATAAGATATTTTCTACAGATAATAGTTATTAATAGGTGAAATACTTAATATTAAATCCGACTGTTATAAAACTATATGATATTTGTAATTATTAAGTCTAAAATAAATAAGTAAGCTAAATTACACAACAAAACATAATATAAACAAACAACTTACGTTAATAGGAAAGATAACTAAATCAAAATTTACTGTTGTTAACTAAAGAAAAAAATACATTCCTTACAACTAATAATTACGTCACAATGTAAATGAGGTTATTTAAACTATTTAATTTGTATTGTAAGAACATTAATTTTGTTTTTATGTAATCTATTTTGAACAAAAATAAAACATTAACCATTAGTTAGTAAATCAATAAAATTTAATAAAACTTAATGACGCTGAAGGGAATAAAAGTCACAGAAACTCGGTGTAACATGTATATTATATATTGAATGTTAGTAATGATTGAATCAAAGTTATATAGAATTAGGAAGCAGATTTAGTTCAAATGTAAAAATCAAAAAGTGAAAAAATTAAACTTTAGGGAAAAAAATTAATTACGAGTAGCAGCTGAGAGTTTTTAAAGGTCAGTTTTAGTTAGCTTGGAAAAATGGCATATTAAATAGTATTTTTTTGCAAAAAACAGAAATCTAGAAAGGAAAATTTTTGAGTTCCTCATGACTGCCTGTTTGTTAGTTTTAACTTGAAATTTAATTCTCAAGTACTTTTTGGCGAATTGTTTATAGTTAACCTGGCAAATGTTATAGTCATAAAGCAATTTTTTTATGGTCAAAAATATAAACACATAATTAGAATAAGACTTATGTACTTGTAAAACCAAACATAAAAAAAATAACATTGTTTTTGTTTTAAACGATAAACATCCTTACTTAATATCAACTTGTAGTATAAAAAATATATTTTTTACAACTAATTTATAAATTATCTTAAGTATATCTTTTCTTCTTCTTCACATTACAATAATGATAAAATATATAAACTACTAAGTTTAAAATTTACTTATAAAAGGACTACTCCACAAAATTTTAAATAAACAAGTGTGATCCAAGTAAGCAATATTTCACTTTAATAAAATTAACTTTTTTTAAAAGTAATTAAGCCAATTTATACCACTTTTTGTCAAAGCAGTATGTTCATTTATCTTGTAAGACACTTCTGCAAATCTTACTTTTTAGCTTCAATTGCCAAATTCACAAGTTCAAATTAATCTTTATATAAACTATATAAAATTAGTCAAATTGATCTTTATATAAACTATAAGACAAAAATTTAACTGAACTATAAAAAACTTTTTTTTTTAAACAAAGATTTTACAAATAAAAGCCAAACTCACTTTAATTTCATTATCTGACTTCTTGATCGAACTAAAATTACTTGTTTGTGAATAATAAACTAAAGTGACTTGTTTGTGAATATTGAACTAAAATAACCTCTTGATGAACTCGATGAAAGAATGTAACTTCTAATTTACATTAGCTTAAAAGTTGGCTCACACGCGCTAAACATCACCATATATGGTAAGCTTAATATAACACAACTATCATGAAAAATCAAGTATAAAAACACTCAATCAGAATAGGCATTAGATTAGTTACCTCAAGAATCACGAGCGCTACTATGTATAAATTTTAACGATTGTCGCCATTTTACATCGCCATAAAACCTCAAAATTTGCAAAATTGAAATTTCGTGCAATAAGTGGAGAATTTAAAGTAAGGAATCAAAAACTTATTTGCACTAAATATTCTTTTGTGTGTAATGTAGACAAGTTCTTATTATTTGAGTTTAAAAATTCCTAATACACTGTGTTAGTCTCGTAGCGTAAGGATTGGGGCTAGACAACGTTTTAGTTGGTGGGCCAGTTGTGGAAAACACTGTTCAATTAAATAGACCAATTCAATTAAATTAGTTTACGAAATCTACACGATTTATTTTGACAACATACCAGTCCGTGATTTTATGCGCCTGATTAAAACAAAATAAATAGTTTTAAACTATTTAAATGTAACAAACAAAAAAGTTTTTTTTTTAAACCTTAATTGTCAAGCCAGTAGTTTAAATCTTTCACGCTGCCACTACTTTATGTTAAAAAAAATATAACACTTTCAGCTGTCTCTATCAAAAAATAAAATTTTATTTGCACTTTTGAGAGAGAGAAAACAGCGAAGAAAAATGACTTTTAAAACTAATCAAGCGTTGCGATCTCATATAAAGTTTTACTAGCTCATTTAAATTTGCTGTTTGTATTGTCAGACAATTCATTGGTTATTTTATTGCCTAACACAGTGCTTATCTTATCTTTAGTTTGATCTTAGCAATAGCTTTTTGTGTTGTAGTTTCATTAAAAGCAGTTATTTAACCTTTGTTTATCACAGTTTTTGACTCACTATGGGAATTATTGGTTCAAAAATGTTCCTGACCAACTTTATTTTAGGTTAGTCTTGTATGTTTTTTGTTACTTACAACTTTTTATTAATGTAATTATGATGTTTCTTTAAACGTATGTATTTCACTATTGTTATTTATTCAGCTTGGTGCAATTAAAACATATATTAACACGAATGCTGTTAGACTTTGTATTTTAACTAAAGAAATAAAAAGTAATTAAAGCTGTATAGCTTTGTATAAAAATGAAAATAAAAAGTATCAGCTAAATGACTAAAATATGTAAATTTCAAATTTCATAAATAGTTTTTGTAGTTATATCAGTAATACTTGTTTTATAAATGACTGTTTAGTTTAAGGAAGGCACATAACTAGCTTTAAAAAGTTACGAATCTTCAAATAATAATAACACATCATAAATTACTTGTGATGACCTCTTAGTGAATCAGAGCAATTTAAACTAACTCTGTTGCAATTGAATTTTATATAAAAGTATGCAGGTCTGTTGAAGAGTTCAAAAATAAATAATAGAAGTATGTGTTATAATTGTATGCAAGGCAATTTATGTTTCTTTTGACCCCTATGATTTCTTATGTGTTGCTTCATTTGTAGACCCATAAAACAATTTATTCAAAGTAAACGTTAGATAATCACAATTTAATTACAAAATTATAGTTAATGGACTTGTGACTTTTAAATTTAAAAAATCACAATTAAGAAACAATCTGCAAAAGTTTTTGATTTTAATGGACAAAAAAAATACACTAAAGGACTTGAATAAAAAACTAAAAATATACTATAATAAAGTTCAACACATTAAAAAAAATCCTTTGATTGCCAAAGTTTTCAAATCTTGACATTTTTATCAAATAATTTTTCTAGATATACAATTGTTTTGATTTCTTTACAAATATCTTACAATATTGAAAGTATATGACCTGGACTAGACGCTAAAAGGTATACAAGTGGTGTGCAATTTGAAACCAAAATGTTTTTATTTGTCGTTCAATAAACAATATATGTGTATCACTAATGTTATTTCTAGCTTAGGTTGCGTAAAGTTTTTAGCTGTAATAAGTAATCAACCATTACTTTTCTCATTTTGCTGACATGCTTTCTTAATAACTAACTTTATTTGATGGCAATGACAACGTGTGTAATGGACCCTTAGACAGTCACTCTTAAATCTAGCCTGAACTCCTTTTTACTTTCCTTCCGTTACCTTTACTCTATATCAAGCTATAATTTACTTTTTGTGGTTTTCCTGGAGCACAATCTTAACATGCTCTAATATAAGTTTAAAATTAACTTTTGCATTTACAAGCTTTTTGCAAAAATAACCTCAAAAACGCTCAACAGGTAACTTATGAACCTAAAAATAGTAACTATATTTGATCTGTATTGGGTATTAAGACCTATCGTTGACGAAAAATACTGTGGAGTCTTCAAAAATGTCTTTATTATGAACTTATTTTCACCTAATTTACCTTACATAATTTTTAATTCCCAAGTTAAGAATGTAGTAGCTGTAAAGATAGCATATTGAATAATGTATCTTGCAAAATGCAGAATTCTAGAAATGAGAAAGTTTGTATACTGAAAAAGTGTCTGTTTTAGCTTATGGCGAGTTTTTATAGTAAACCTGGCAGATTAGATAGTCATAAGGCTTTTTTTTTGCCAAAAATATAACCACAAAAACTAAAATTAGACTTTTATTCTTAAAAATTAACCATAAAAATAAAAACTATGTTGTTTGTTTATTAAAACTAACATTGTATTTAATTTAAATAATAAACATACTTACTTGAAATTAGTTTTAATTATACAAATATATATATTTTTTTAATTTTCTATAAATCTTCTAAAAGATTATTCTATAATATGATAATAATAAAAAGGTGTAAACAAAAACATTTAGGTTAACGTTTACACATAACAGGGATTTTCTACAAAAAAGTAAATTTATTAAGGTTTTCTATACATTTTAATGACCAAGTATCTTACAAGTAACCATTATTTCCTTCAATTAGAATTCAAATTTTTAAAAAACAATAAAAGCTAGTTATACTACTTTTTTTCGAGTCTTATTGTAATTTAACTTAGCAAATATTATAGTAAACACCGTTACATTACCATCAGACCCCTTTTTGTCCAAGTAGTTTATTCATTTAGATTCTAAGTTTGTTAAAGTATAAAATGCGTAGCTAGCAAACAGTTTTAAGCACTTAAGTTATACTATTATAGGTTGTGAATTTTTGGATAGTATAGATTTTTTTTTACACAAATAAAAGTCTTGTTTATATCAGTTTTAAAAACTGACTTGAATTTACACAACATGAAGAAACACATTAGTAAGCAACTATTTTAAAACCAAAGCACTCTATTTATTTTTAAATAAAGTAAATAAGCAGAAATATGATCAAATTCCAAAAATAAAAAGCGTTCCGCTCAAACTGTTTTTTACTATTACATGAATTCCTTAGCTTGAATAAATTTTGAGCTTATTTTTTAATTTAATCTTTTCTTAGAAATAGCAAATTAACTTGATATTTAAAAAAGTCAGTTTTAATTTTACTTGTCTTGTGATGGAACTATCATATTTCTGTATAATCTTGTTAAGGTTTATTTTACATTGTATTAAATTTCACAAAAAAGAAAAAAAAAGTTTGTTCTAATGTGTACATATAGATGTAACTTACTTGATAGAAAGGTGAATGAGCAAAAGCATTGTTTTTTTATTTTGGAAAATGAATGAATTTTAAATGGAATAACTAAGTTTAGTAATTATTTATTCTTGACAGATGTTTCAACTGGTTATATTACAGATAGACTTTTTAACTTTGAATAAAATACAGTTTGACTTAATTATAAATTATTAAAAGTAAAAATTTAAAGAAATTTTTTATTTTACAACAAACAAAGCACTCAAAAATTGATACATAGAAACAAAAATACTTTTCAGTTATTGAGTCAAACACCACAAATAAAGTATTAAGTCTTGTCAAGGCCAACATGGTAAGTATTTACTGTTTACCTAAGATAAAACTTTAAGTTAACTTGCTAAAATTAGTTTCAAAGTCCATTCGCAAACTTTTTTTTTATGTCAATAATTTTATCATTTTGTACTTGCGTTTAAAAGTAATTAAGTTTTGCATTTAGTATTTCTTAAAAAACGTACTAGTTTTAGTTTTTATATGGTTAAATATTTCCAAAATAATTACAATAAAACTGAAAATAATCTAAATTAATGTTTTGGTTTAATATCTTTTTTTAAGAAAAAGTATGAAATATTTTTCTCTGTGAATAACATTGTTGTTGATTTTTCGGTAACAATTCTAAAAAAATTGGTAAAAGTTAATTATCCTTTGATGTTGATTTTAATATTCATTATGTTTTTGAATAATTTCATTACCAAAACAAACAGAGAAAAACTTAGAGCCGCAGAATTTTAAAATATATACAACTTAGTTTATAATCAGTTCTAGTCAATATAAATTAAAAAAAAAATCCTATTCGGAAATATGTTTAATCATTTAAATTAAAAAAAGTTAAAGTAATAATGAATAAAATTATTCTTGATTTTTTATTAGAACAACCCAAAATTATTTTAGTTTATGAACTTTTAAAAATATTTTTTATTTGTAAGTTAGTACAGTATCAAGCTCATCAACTAAAAAATAAATATATTAAAGCTAGATATCAATATGTTTAAGCACTTACATTAAATGTATAAAATTAAACGCTTCGACAGTTTGCATTATATTTAAACTTTTAAAAGTTACTTCAAACCTCAACATTATAATTTAGATTATTCCATATTTCCAAAAAAATTATATATAAAGTAAAACAATTCTCAAGGATTTCTTATGGATAACTTAAACACCTATATAATTTAAAGAATTATGTTTAATTTTATTATATTTAAAGATATAATAAATTATAAAAAAATAAGTGTTCGGCTAGTTCTATTAACAATTACTGTGAGCAGCGTTTATAGTTTTTAATATTTAGCCTACAGGCATAATAGTTAAAAAGTAAGCTTATATAGTTTAATTTTCTGGTGTAACGAGAAAACTTTCAAAGAGCAATCATTTTTAAATATAATCGTACAAGAGGCACAAGTACGACACTAATTAATATTATAGTGAGTTTTAAGATATACTTGTAAAGTTGGAACAAAAATGTTATTAAAAAGATTATGAAGTTTGTTTATTTCATCGATTTTAGCTGTTATAAATATACAAAATCCACCCTTTAAAAAATTTAGTGTATTAAACATTTGTTATTTGTTAGTAACATTATAAAACAATTTTATAAACGTACTTACTGCTTTCAATAGATATTTTATTTTAAAACTGCGTTTCAACATAATAAGTTGTTTCTAAATAAAAACACTTATTAAGGGTATTGAAAACTATGATTTTTTAAGTTTTTTACACGTTCAGTATTTATTTATCTAAGTTTTTGCTTTTTGTAGTTACATATCAATAAAATATAATTTTACACGCAGCAGAGAGTAACTAATATACCTATTGTTTAAAAAACTATTCATTTGTAAAGATTTTCATGCATCATTTCATGCAAATAAAGTTTAATTAACTTGCCAATAAAAAGTTACTGTTTATTGAAGTATGCAATTCAAATAAAAATTACACATGTTTAGTTTTATAAACACTAAAAAAAAAGAGATATAAAATCGACTTTTAAAATACTATTTTACCAATCTCTTAACTTACAGGAAAATAACATCAATGAAATTAACCAATGAATATAGGTAATCCATGGAAAAAGGTTTGGTTACTTATCTTAAATATGGAAATGTTTCATTTATATTTAGAGTTATAACTTTTCTGCTGAGTTAAAAATTATAAATAAACTTGGAGAATATTTTTTTACAAGCAAATACATTTTAAACTTTTTTAAGATGTGTTTATTAAATTCAACAAATATTTAGTTTTATTTTGCCGTATTGTTTTCATATAAAGTATATACTATATGAATGGAAAAATAATTAACTTAACAGTTAAACATGTATAAGGTACTCGTTGTCTTATTTTGTGGGTATTTTAATATAAAGCTTTGTACTTACTAAATTTGTTTCTTAAACATTTTCTTAAAAGCGTTGCGTGATTTTTCTTTTCAACTTTGACTTTAGCTGAAAAAGGTTATGCAAACTTTAATATGTTACTATCCATTGTTATGCTATAATATAACATACAGATAAAGAAAAATGGTTCATGTTCATTTCGGGAAAAATGTTTTAACTAAAAAGCAGCCATTTACCTGTGCACTCAAATATAAGGTTATATTAATTTTAGGCTAGCACATGTAAAAGTATATAACGTATAAGGTTACTTTTAGTTTTATATCAACTTCTTCCCGGTAATAATTAAAGGCTACAAGGATGCCAACGTTAATTTTATACTTTGTGATACTTTCGAAATTGAAATAAAATTAGTTTTTTGAAACATTCTCAGTTGTGTATAAAGTTTTCAATAAAAACGAAGAAAAGAAAAAAAAAAGTTCACTAATTTTCTCAGAAATTTAAATAACCTACTAAAATTTTTTTTTTTCTAATTTTTAGTGTCAATTTACATGTAAATTTTAGTTAATATTCCTTGCACTAGTAAAAAATACTAAAGTAAGAACATAAAAGCATCTAAATTTAATAATTTATGACCAAAACTAAAAACTAATCATCCTATTAAATTATTTTATTTTGCACTCAAATTATGAAAAAAATCCTACAACAAAATTGTTTATTATTAAATTGAGATAAAACTGATAAATTCAAGAAAGATTACAAATGTAGGAGAATATAAACTTTTATTGAATATATCTTTTGTTTCATTTACTTTAAAGGTTTCATAGAGAGCCTATTGAGTACTCCGACTTCGTACCCTCATATTTTAGAAACTAATATGACTTTGAAAAATGGTAAAAAGCAACTACTAGCTAGGTTGAACATCTTTAAAATAAAATTAACATGTAAAAAAGTGCCTAACCTCTCTTATGGTCTTAATTCCTATTTTAAACTTATCAGTTCTATTTGTATACAGTTTAACAACTTTTGTAAGACAACTAAAATTATTATCTTTAAGTATTATTGTAAATTTTTTAAAGATCTTTTGGTCTAATGTTTTCTTTATAAGGCTAACCATACGTACTTTTTAATCAGACTCAACTTTAGTAGATGAAAACTTGAAGTTCAAAGAACGACTGAAATAGAAAAATCACGTGCGAAAAAGTTGGAATGAAAGAAAAACAAGAAGCAAGTTAGTTTTGTTTCTAAGAGATTTTAAATAATAACATTTACTTTAGAATATTAGTCCACTAAATTGTTGTTGTTTTTTATTTAACAGCTTTTTAACTTTAGTTGATAGTTAACTAGTTAAGTTTCGGTATAGCTATTTATTACTTTAGAGATATTTTAGCAAAGCAATAGATTGCTTTAATGAACAATTTATAAGTACCAGGCTCAACCACGCGACCATCAACTACCTACAGATTGTCTATGTATAATCTGCGACCTATTTAAACTTTTAATAAGACTGATTTGGTAGTCAAATTCATTAAGTTGTTAAAAACCCTTAAACAAACGCTTATATACGATTATACTTAAAAACGCTCAGTTTTGACTGATACAACTGTTCATAATAACTATGTCTGCCCGATCAATCCTAATGAAAATGAAAACAAGTCACATATTGTTACACAGACTATTGTTGATGGTTGTGCGGTACAGTATCTATACATATATGAAGTTTAGTGTTTAGTTAAACTATATAAAGTATTGTGGATAGTCTATGCGTTTTATTTCGCATAGGTTTTTTATTTGTATTCAGTTTATAAAAAATCATGTAAAAAGTGGATTGCTAAAACTAAACACATTAAAACACACTTCATCATGGTTGCCAAAAAACCTGGAATCCTGAAAAAACCTGGGTTATGACAATATAGGCTAAAAAAAACTTGGAATTTTGGTAACTTTGAAAAAAACATTGAACTTTAAACTTGACTCACTATAAAACCTGGCATTCTAAACAATTTTTACATGTTAAGTATTCAGATTTCGCTTTGACACAAAAATTCTGTCGTATAGATAAATTTATTTTCTCATAATCAAACATTTTTTTAACTTTAGTATATTTAAGGAAGCTTTAAGATATCTTGTACTGTCGTTATACTATTTAACACATTTTGTACCTTGAACTAAGTTTTCAACTAAAAATAGACCCTTAAATGTGTAATAAAAAAAACTTGGAAAAAGTTTAAAAACCTGAAAAAGTTTGCTTAAAACGTTTGTAAACATGCACTGTGCTTCTTAAATAATAATATTATTTTATACATTTTATTAATACTAGAAAAGGATTTATAAACATAATGTATTTTTATCTTTTTGTGCATTTACAAATTTAAATAGCAAATTATATCTTAAGAGGTTTTTTTTCTAATTCCATGCTGTATCTGCCTGTACCTTTCTTAAGTTAAAAATAAATAATAATAATAAAAGAAGTTGATGTGAAGTACCTGTCTAGGTTTAACAAAAATTTGTGTAAAAATTAGACAGTAAACACATTATTTTATTAAAGTTTTTAAAAATACAATGTAGACTAGTTTGACAAAATTAAAGCAGCTCAAAGATTAAGATCATGTAAAGTACAAAAGTAACCAATCTAGTGTTTTATTTTCCTCTACAACTCGGTTTAAGTTGTTTCAAATCATTTGTAAGTTACTTTAAAATTTTTTATTCTAATTTTTTTAAACTTTAAATGGTCACTAGTATCCTAAACTATTTAGTGTAACTTAATAATGGAAATTTTACAGCTTTAGACAATTTAGAAATTAGTAAACATTAGTTGAAAGAAGTTGATATAACATAATATGTATAATATAACTTTTTTAAATTATTTAAATGGCTTAGCCTACCAAGTTAAAATGTTTAACTTCATTACTTTTTCTGTACTGACTATATATTTTACCTTAGTTAAAACACAAACAGGTTTAAAAAAGTTATAAAAATAATAAGTATATAAAAACTTACTATTTTGCTTAATAAACATACCTTTTACTTTTGTTGCTCTTTGTTAGCAGAACAACAAGCAAAAAAACTAAAATGGATTTTAAATTAAATAACATTTATGCAAGCCTGTTTTACATTTGTATTTGCAACAACCTTAGGTAATTTGCAACTTAACTCAAAACTATAGTTTTATACATCATAAAAGGACATCGATACTATACGAACCTTTGCACTATGAGATAGTTCGTACCTTACTTAGATTGTGCACCTAACTATTTGGAAAAATTTTACAGTTGATATTAGCTGATACATATTTATCTAAAAATAGACAATTAGATATTAGTTTAGGTTCACTTTATTTATAAAAGAATTAATGGTATTATATTTATATCAACTAACTTAATAGGTATATGTCCTTCTCATAAATTCATGCGTTTACCAAAATATGTATAATGTTATATTTTTTAAAACTTGTTAAGTCCTACTTATATTCGGGATTTAGTGTAATTTATATCTGTGCGTACCTTTTAAAGTGTATACCTTACCGTTATACCTTCTGTTCTAAAATGTTAAAGTAAAGTATTATTTAAGTATTTAATTACATAAACTAAAAAAATATATAGATTATAATCTTTAAGACTAGACAATTTTTAAAAAGTATGCATATATAAGTCAGAGATATCAAAGTTTTCTTAAATAAAATTAAAATCAAGCGCAAAAAAATAATTATTTTTTTACTATAATAATTGATTTATCATACAAATATAAACTATTTGAAATATCATATTATATAGTATTATGTCACCTGTTTTAGAAGACTCTTAGAAGTATAGATACTGGTCCCAACGTTTATCGTCGGTGTTCCTTTTTTTCGGAAAGTTGTTTGATATCAGGTAAAAATGATAAACGCAAAAGGACAAAAGTTAAAACATAGGTAGCTAACATTATATTATTAAAATCTGGACCTTCATCGTTTCTTAAATGGAAAAATTTATATTACTTGAAATTCCTCATGTAGCACTTGAGCATATACTATAAACTAGTTTTCTGCTCCTATTTTGTATATAAAAAAAACTTAACTTGGTTCTTTTATATGGATCATATATGGATGGTAGATGCATATTACTTATAGCATACCACACACAATATACATTCTTTGATAAGTCAATTCAAGCTTACAAGACAGTTAAGTTTTGATCTGTAAGTGCAAGGCCTATTGTCATCATTCGGTGGTTTGTTGAAGTTATATAAAAGTTTATGATTGTTTTTTGTAATTTCTTTCTCGATATTATAAAACAAGAAACTTATGTTGTGTTTCTGATGTATATAGCTATACAGAACGTTATTGTTGGAAAGTTAAAGTACTTACCTACCAGTTTTAAGAACTCTTTTCTTGTATTTATTTTTGTAAAGTAGCTAAATGGAAAGTTGAGTAAAACACTCTCTTTTTTTATATTTTTGTTTGTGATATTTATCATCTTTTATTTGGTATGGGCGTGTAAAATTAAATTTTTAAACTACTATTTTTTAAACGAAGTATCATAAGTGACTTTTAAGTAAAAAAAAACAATTTAGTTTCCTTAGGTAAAACTTTTTTATTTCTTTAAAATCTAATGTTATGTTCCAAAAATAAGTTTTGATTTGAAAAATTTGTTTTGAAAATAGGTTTTAGATGGCTTTTCTGAATAATTTAAATAATGTTGGGGATCTTTTCCTTACTGATAGTAGGTCATAATCAGGTGCAACCTATAACTATTTTCTTTATTATCATTACTCAATATGTACAGAATATACAATCTAACTTGCTCGCAGATCTCTGCTTCGTGATAGCTTCGCATCGGAATGTCGATAACATCACCTGTAGTATTATTTTTAGTCCAGCATTCATTATTGATGAGTAAAAAAGATTTGCATAAAGAAGAATGATGTCAGTTTTGTCGCTGCTGATGTTTACATGTTCCCTTGTCAAATCAAGGGAAGGAAAAAAAGGATAGTTTAATTTTTTTATGTTAAATATTTTTAAATTAAATAATTTTATTATACTACGTGTTTTCTTTAAGTTATTTCTTTTTCGTTTTTAGCTAAAATTTTTCATTTATAACCAGTAAGACCTTTTAGTTTATTATAACTTCTAGTTTATACTTCTAGTTATTACTTTTTAAATATGTTTTAGTTTTTACTAATCACATACGTACTTAAAAATTGCTTGTCAAGCTAACGTAAAATTCTTATAGAGAGTATATATTTAATTTTGTTCATTTGATTTTTTATTTATACTTTTAGAATGGAGATTATCGATGCGATTGATTTAAAAAAGAGCTAAATAATTTGCTGCATTTAATATTGTATTTTAGAACATACAAAAATGACTTAGCTGAAAAATATATTTAACATTACATTAGTAAATCAAACATAAATGAGCCATCTGTTGTAATAGGAAATGTTAATAAACTAGCAAGTGAGGCAAACATAAATGACTGTAATGGAGGGGACCAAATGTTTGGAGATTTAGGAGAGTTCTCTAAATTGAACTTGAATGAGCTGATAACAGACCTGAATGATGAGTCAGTATCATTTGATCGTTACTTCACGAGCGTTGATTGTGAAAACAACAAAAGGAATTTTTCAGAAGATGAAACAATTTGTAGAAGTTAGTTAAAATGTATATATTTTTAAAATTTATATTTTAAATTTGTTTAATGGACTGTTGAATTTATATGACTTATTTTTAGCTTTAATGTAAAGCTTTTTTAATAAATTTTATTTTGACATAAACACATTTTTGAATGATATTCTAATAAAAAAAATATACTATAATTATTATACTTTTCAATATTATTTCAGAAGACAACAATGAAACAACAAATGAAGAAATTTCTGACCATCAAGTTACTGAAAACGACATTAGAAAGGTAAAGTAGCTTAATTGCTTCAAAATTTACAATTTTTTTATTATAAACGGTTTATAATTTTTTGACTCATAATCATGGTAAAGTATATAAGTAGCTCAAAGATTTACTGTTTTTTTTGTTTATTAGAAATTATAACATTATTTTTTAATTTTAATTTTAAAATACTAAGTTAGTTTCGTTTTTCTATATTTTTTTATTTAAACAAGAATGGGTTTGCTTCTTTTAACTTCACCTATAATGCTGCTTTAAAATAAAAATCATAATTTTATATTCACAAGAAGATTTTTTTATTCCTTCAAAAGAAATTAATTTATTTCTAAGTTTATGGGTTTTGTTTGCAAGGAAGTTAGCTTTTTTCTAGGTTTGTATTTTGCTCTACCACTAAATTAAAAAAAATAGAAACTTTACAATTTTGCAAATAGTTTTATTTACATTTATCTATATGATTGCTTCATTACTTTATTTAGTCTAATTTATAAATTTATAGTCCAAATAATGTCTTCTTATTTTTGAACTTAAACTTATTAATATTTTGTAGTTTTTAAAATGTTTGACCTAATAGTCCACTTGCTAACAATTATTTTCAATATATTACCTCTGTTAATTATTTCCATTAAGTTTACTGTTTTATAATGAAATAAAAACCATCACATTGTGTAGTTTTCGAATTAGACGAATACTATTGTTGTTAGAGAAATAATTACTTATGGTAAAAAGAAAAAAATCTTACTAGAAAATAATAATATTAAACTATTAAATTATATATTCCATTAAGCATCACTCACACCAACTTGTTTCAGGAAAACAAAGTGTTTGTCAAACCTGACATTAGTTACCTGATGTTGTTCAGGTACGCTTTGTTTAAACAACAAGGCAAACTGAATTACATGCAGGTGATAGAATGGATCAGAGAAAAGTTCCAATTCTACAACTGCATGGGTTTAGAAAGTTAGTTAATTATTTACAACTTTAGGATTTAGTTACTTCAATAAGTATTAATCTTTTTTATAATTTTAAATAACATTGAACATTGAAAGTTAATTTAAATTAATAGTTTTGATTTTATAAAACTTTCGCTTTTTGTTTATTATCTTATTTGTAATCTAAGTGACAAGTTCGAGTTCTTCAGAGTTATACACATTCATTTTAAAACAATTTCAAATCATTTTTTTTTGCATGAACATTGTTTTAAAAAAATTTAAAAAAATAAAGCCATGGAACAACACTTCCAAAATTCTCGTTATAATAAGTATTTGGAGAAAACAGTTTCTCAAAATAGAATTACGACTTTCAGTTTGAGCAAAGAATGTCTAGTAAGTTTAACTTTTATTTGTTTGAATAGTACATAGTATTAAAAATTTAATAAAATACTAACTTTTTAAGCGATTACTAAAACGCACGATTTTTTATCTTAACTAGTTTTAAAAATAATTTAAATTTTAAATAGTAGTTATTTAATTTTGATTAGACTTTAGATATTGTTTTTGAATTAAGCATTGTTTCTCAAATTCAGTTAATTGTAAATTTTTGTAAAAGACAAAACAACTCAATATCGAATTATTTTTAGAATAAATTTGGATCCAAGTTTAAAATAATTGCAAAAAAGTTGGAAAATTATGAATACAAAATGAAAGTTTGTTTATAAATATAATTTCATAGAATTTTTATATCGAATGTATATTTAGTTATTATTTAGTTTTTTTTGTTACTTTTCAAAAAAATTTAAGTTAATTAAAACATAAATTTGATAGTAAAATACGTTTTGAAAAAATCCTTTTTGTAACAAAAACTATAAAAATGTACCTACTTTAAACAAATATATTAAGAGTAAATTAAATGTAAAATAAGATGCTTATTATATGCAAATTACAAGCAGAAAAGCGAAGTTAATGTCACTGACGTTTTGGACAAATAACAACTAAAACAAGAAAATACCAAAAATAAAGGAAAGCAAAAAGAAAGTAAAACTATAACAAAAAAGCATCATAAAGATGTATGTTTGCTTAATTGTTCACTGAACTTAGTTTGGAAACTATTTAAAATGATTTATTGTTGTTGTTTATTCCTGTATTTTACACTTTTCAGTTAGTGCAAATACGTTCACCAACAAGTTTTTTTATTTTGTTTTAGTAAAATGATTGATGAAAAAAAGCTTTTGTACTTTCTAAACAAATGACAAGTTTGCTTTCAGCAGGTAATATTAACTCCATCTGCGGAAATTTACGATGATCTCACAGTGACTGATCCGGCTGAAGCACTCCGATACATACTGAAGAAAACGATTCCCGGAATCGAAACTAGTTCTCAAAGATTGCCTGCATAATCAACCAAACTACCTACGGAAGCGCTTGAAAAAGTTTCTTTAGTAAATAAGTCAAGTTTTAGAAAATTGGAAAACGATAGCTCGTTGAAATCAAATGTTGCTGAAAAAATGGAGGTCGCACGAAATATACGCAAACCAACTACATCGGAACAAACGTATCTCGTCAACAAAAATAAATCTTTGAAAATTTACCGACCTGTTTCAGGACGACCTTCTCAGATGAAACCTGTTTTGAATGAAGATAGCGCGTTGGACTTATCTATGAAAACTCGAGCATCAATTGAGCCACCAGAGAAAGTAAAAACAATTTTGTCACAAAGTTCTGACAGTGGATGGGAATTTTTGGAAAGACGTTGTTAGTTTATTTTAATAATGTTCATCAATAGTGATTTTTAATCTTTAAGTTTAAAGACTAACCATCAAAAATTATTATTATAAGTCATTTAAAAATAAAATCTAATTTTTTTAGAAAAAAAATCGCTATTATAATAACGAACTGATGGGTTTTATTTTGAAGTAGCTATTTAAAAAATTAATTTAAACCTAGTCTTATACGGTAGGAAGGTGTAATGAAACATCTAATTTCTTTTTCGAATAATATTAGTTAGTATTCATGTTCATTTTTTAATGAAAGTCATTTTTTTTAAATTAAATGAAAATTTTATTTTATTCAAGTAAAAACACAATATATTTTTTACTTCTGTATTTTACATTCTTTTTTTATTACTTATGTAAAACTTAACGTAAAAATTCCGCAGATGGAACTGCTCAACCTAAAAGGTCTACAGAGTCTGACTTTAAGATTGAATACAACAAAATTTCAAAGAAGTATTACGAGTTGTTGAAAAAACAAATGCATGATTCTGAATACATAAAAGTAAGACTTTATTATTTGATTTGATGACTTATTACTTTTTAATAGATTTAGAAAAAGTGTCTTTTGTAGTTTTGTAAATACTCTATCAACATATATATTCTGATTTATTAATTAAAGTTAGATAATATGAAACCTTTATTAAGAATAAAACTCCTTGAACTAGCAGTTTAAGTACCATGGTTTGAAACTTCTAAATTAGTTATTTAAGTCAACTAGATTAAAAATAACATTGTTTACTTTTTAATTTTTATATCTTTTATTTAGGAAGCAAAAAAACAAAACTCGGGTGTAGTTGCTTTAATTTGTATTCTGAAACAAACTTGTATATTTTTCAAAGTATATTGTTTCAGTTTTACTAATTTAATTGTTTATAATTTTTAATAGATGACTAAAGAAGTCAATGAAGATCTCAAAGTACAACTGATCAACGCAAGCTCAAGCAACAAGTTTCTGAAAGATCAAATCTTAACTCTTGAAAAGAAACTGAAGAATAAAAGCGATTCAAAACCATTCAGTGGGGTTAGTTTTAGTTTTATAAATTTATTACTAAAACATAAGTTAACTTTATTATTTAAAAAACATTTTTTTAATATTCTCTAAAAAACGTTTTTAGTAATTTTGTACGAACTTGTTTTATAAGGCACGTATTTAAATTGAACAAACTTGTTATCAAGTATAGTCTTTGTTGTAAATAATTAATTAAAAACTCAAAAATTGTTATATAAGACATTGAAATCTTAAATTATGTAATCATTTCAGTGACTTAATGAACAGTTTTAAATGATAAATATTTAATTTAGAAAACTAAGTTCTACTGACCTCAAATTTTTGTTAATAACATGTAAAAAATTTTCTTTTAAATGACTTTTGCTGTTAAATTACAAATAAATCTAAAACGAATTTAGTAAAAACTTCAATTAGATTTTAAAAGTAATTTCTTGTAATTCCAAAAACAGTTGTGTTTAATTCAATGAATTTGTATTTTAAGATATTTTTTTGAGTTTCTAAGTTAATATAAGCTTGTTCAACAATTACTTGTTAGAAGTACAAAAACCTGCGTTTTTCATTTAAATAAATACTAATTTCAGTGTAGATCAGAAATAGTTGATAATGCAAAACGAAATGAACTTCTATCGTTTCTAAACTTGCTCGTCAAACTTCGACACGAGGAAAAAGAAGTGTTAATGCAAGCTAAAAAAATGGAAACTTCCGAACTCAGAGAGGTTTGTTTATTTTTTGTTTGAATTTATAACCATAGTTTTAATTTTATTTTACACAGTCTAAATAAATAATTTAGATTTGTCTATTTTGTTTTTTCAAAATCAATAAAAAGTTTCTTTTAACTTAGCAGTCTAACAGTGTGCTCTGTTACAAATTGAGATAATTAGCGAAAAAGAGGTTGTTAAAACACTATATATATACTACGCATGAGTGATTACGTTACTTTTCATAGCCTTGTCTCATACCATAAAGTTAGCTTTTCATTTTTGCTTAGTTTTAAGTCTTTCTTATTATACTTATTTCTTTATTTACGTTTTATCAAGTTTTAATTGTTGTTTTAATATTTTATATTGTGAGTTCAATTAATTAATATAACCTCAAATAATCAGAAGAATAAAATGTATCCTTAGTTCAAAACAAACTTTTTTAGGTTTATTGTAAATCCCAATTAACTTCTTAAAAACCAAACCGACCTATTTTTTTAGTGTTTTTTCTTTAATTATCAATTAGTTAAAGTAATTTTTCTTCAGAAACTAGCCGAAAATATCTACAACTTCGATGAAGCAATTAAGAAGATAAAATGGATTGAAAATGAGAACAATTTATTAAAAAGTGAGGTAAACATTATGCATAATTGCAACCAAGAAAAATATAAAACAATCAAAACACTGGAAGCTAAGGTTTGTATTAGTTATAGTTTTTTGTTCGTTTTTATTAATTTAATCGAGAGATTTCTAATACTTTTTCTTTTTCAATCGTATTTTCTTATTTTTTAAAATTTTTGTAAACTTTAACGTTAAATGAAAGCAAAATAGTTATTATAAAAACTGTAACATTTTTTTTCAAAACAGAAGGACAGTTACGAAAAAGAAAAAGAGGAATTGAGTATTAAACTGAAAAACGAGGTTCAATCAAATGAGGTCTTGAAAACCGAAAACAACAAACTCAAAAACGAAAATATTGCCAAAAATGAAAAATTAAAACTAATTAATCAAAAATATGAAGACCTCATTAAGCAAATGTCTACCAAATAGAACCAAATTGATGTAAGACTATAAACTATTAATGTTTATACATATTTATTTTTTTTCAAACTTTTTAGAGATTTTTATTAATGTTTACAAAAATGTCACAATTATATTTCCTCTTGTTCTTTTTAAATATAATTACCACTCTAGTTTTATTATTAAATACAATTCTAGTTTTTTAAAGTCCTAAAACTAAACTATACTTTTAAATTAAGTATGACAAATTAAGTTTGGAATTAATTTTTTTAACTAAAATAATTTTTCACACCTTTTTTAAAGTTTTAATAAATTTGTTAATATGTTTATTACGTTTTTATTAATTTAGAGAATTTGGTTATATAGGTATTTCAATGTTATCAAGTTAAATAGCTTCACCTAAGATGATTTGATATTTCTTATTCTTAGAAATATTCACAATTGATATTAATATTTTGCTCTTGTTTTTTAGCCTTGTTTTTTAATATTTTTAACCAAAAGAAATTTACTTATAAGTTTTAAATTGTTTTCATCAAAAAATATTATTAAAGTTCAAAAAAAATTATTTGTTGTGTAGCTATTACTCAGTAAACCAGTAGTAATTTTAATTTTATCAAATTAATAAAAAACTTTTTTAGCTTAAATATACAATTAAAAACTATCTTTAAAAAGTTACTCTAAAGTAGCAGTTCAACTTAATTTTAGATTTTATCGCTATTTTTTACTTTAATATTTACAAAAAATGATCTGCAATTTGATATAACACAAACATTTATTTACATAAAAAGTTTTTAAGTAAATACGATTTTGTTTATACTTTTATTTAGTTCGTTTTATATACGTTTTTTTATTTATTTATAGATTAGTTTAAGTGATCTTTAGTGCTTTTTCTTTCGTAGCTGCTTATAATAAGTTAAATTTCTTATTAGTTGTGTGATTTGATTTTTTTACTTTGCATTAGTTTGTATGTTTTTTTTTTATGTAAATAAATAATACAATGTTAAAGAAAAATCCACAAAATATTAGTCCTATTATTCTAACTTATTAACAAAATTTTATGGCAACTAATATTTCCTTAAAAACAATTTAAATTTTATGAAGATTTTTAATTAACAATTTTTAAAAGAAGAAGTAATGATATATCAGAACTTAAAACTATTTAACGGCGTTTAAATTTGTAATTTTAGATAATTTTTTTTTTTAAGTTTTTTCGATTTTAGTTATAATGTACTTAGTAGCAAATATTTTGAAATAAATTAAATAACTATATAAAACTATGTAATAATAAATTTAAAAAAAATTAAAATAGCATTAGTAACTTAAGAAAAAAATTTTAATATAGTATTAAAATGATATTTGTTTTCTAAATTATAATACTGTATAAAGTTAATAACAATGTAACAACTATGGGTTCTTGTTGTATGTTTTCAAAAAGTTTTTCTACTATTAGTTGTAAATTAAATTATGAAAAAAAATTCCAACTTCAAGGCTTATTAATTTCTCAATTCTCAATTCGTTTTATCGAACAGTTGAAATTAAACAGTAACACTATATAAGTACATTTTATTGTTAACAACTGATTTCAACTTTTTAGTACGGTTGCTATACTTAATAGTTAAAATATTCGTTTTATAAGTTTTCAGCTAACGTAATAGGTCAAAACAAAATTTGGAATCAGTAACTAGTTTAAAAAATTAGTGTAAGCTTCAAAGATTAATAAAAGTTTTAAATATGTTTTTAGTTTTATTTAAAGCAAGGTTAGTCAGATTTTTACTTTTTACTCAAATTAATTTTTTATTAAAATCTTTTTGTTTAAAAAAGTACATTTTATTGTTACAAAATATACACCTAAAAAATCGATACTTAAGAAAAAAAACTGTGTACTTATAAAGGATTTTAATAAACTTTACTCAAGTTTAAAATAAAGTTATCAGTTTCTATCTTCATGATACCACCAACAAAGTTTATTCTATATAAAAGAGTTACTAAAGACGTTGTCAATTATTAGATTTAATAGACTTCATTAAAAAAACTTATGCGCTAATAGCTAAACTATTAAAAAATTAATGCAAAGATTATTTAAACAGATAGAAACGAGTTTTTTATTGGTTTATGTATCATAAGAAACATTGTACAAACATATACAACAAACAAAATAGGAACAAACTGTGAGCTTAGCAACTGATAAAATACGAGATTTGAAGCATTTTATTTGTATTTGTCTAAGCAACCAAATGTCATGCTTAAGTGAACTCTCAACATGCCAAACAGTGGAAAGAACAAAAAATGTAATTAAAACATAACCCGAGTTTAATTTTTTGCAGATTTGCAACCAAACCAGTCATTTCTAACAATGCTGTCTCAGGCTATTGTTAGTATTTAAAATGCATTACTACTTTTTATTAAAAGTTATTGACAACAAAATGTTCCGATTGACTGAACCATTTTTAGATTAAGGCTTTAAAAGTGTTATGTAAACTTGATAAAAAAGCTTTTATTTTACTAGGATTCTAAAGTGATAGACGTATTTTTATAAACGCATTAATCAGTAATATAAAGTTTTAAAAACTTTATCAGTAATCAAAATCTTTTATTAATTTTAATTTAGCTCAAAAACTCCTACAAAATAAGTTTTTTGTTCTTCCAATAAATGTTTTTTTAATTCTTACAACTTAATTTGCAAAAAAAGAAACTTTACAATGTCTTATGTAAAATAAAAATGCTTATTATTTTTAGTTAAAAGAAAATTAAAAATAAATTACTCATGCTGAATTTTTTTAGGTCTGTTGTTTTACATAAATTCCTTAAAAACATTTTTGTTTGATGTCAAAACTAATACAGTTGTTCAATAGTATCTTAAACTTGATGGTACTATATGCTGTAGTTTTCAATTTATTGTTCGGAAACAATTGTCACAGATACTCGTGCATTTTACATAGTCATAAAGTGCTGCAATAAATTTAGCTATAAACGGTAGCTGTTTTCTTTGATGAATATTTTCTATAAGATAAATGATTTTTTATAATAAGGTTAATACTTTTCAAGTAAAGAAAACTTAATAAATTCATAGTGAATTACTACTAATAGTAACTGGTCATATATTTTTTAAATTATATTCACAATCACACTCTTTTTGATCAATAAGATATATCCTACCTTTGATTTATAACAAAAGAAAAATTAAGCGTTAACCCGCAGTAATTGACGGATAGTTATTTAATTGGTGAGATGATATTCATATAATGATTAGCAGTTAGTCACTAAATATAAAATTTTTTAACTATCATATCACAGTAAACCGCAACAATATAACTATTACATCACAGTTAATCGTCACAACACAACTATCACTTCACAGTAGATTGCAATGGTACAACTATCACATCACCGTAGGTCGCAATAATATATCTATCACATCACAGTAGACCGCAACAATCCAACTATCACAGTAGATCGCTACAATACAACTATAACATCACAGTAGATTACAACGATAAACCTATCACATCAAAGTAGACCACAACACTACAACTATGAGATCAACTAAAATTACATTAGTTATACATATAATGACATTTAAGAAAACTTATGACCTGAAAAAACTGTTTTTAAAACATAACAAGCTACTTAAATATCAATCGAAATAATTACATGTATAACTTAAAAGATTTATAACTTTTCATTACGTACAACAAAACGTAATATCAACTGTTGGATACAGTTAATTACATAAAAAAAAAAAAACTGCTTAAAAGTTTATTTTCTGCAAATTTTAATAAATGATTTTACGCAATTAAGACTTATAGTACTTTTAGAGTACTTTTTGATGAACATAACAAGGTTTATGTATATAAGCGATATTTCCCTTTTAGAGGAGGTTTTGGATATTACGGGACAATAACTTGTTATTAGACAAAAAAATTAATCTTTAGTTAACTTACAAAGAGGCAATATCTAACCACTGGATCAAGTTACTACAACGAAGTCAACTATAAAGTGTGTTTGTGGAACATTAATTTAAATAGAGTGTTTTGTTTATGTTTATTATGAACTTAACTTTTTTTGTCTTGCCAGTTTTCCTATCACAAACGTACTTTAATTTCAAGTGTTATGCAAAGTTTTCACTAGGTCACAGCACCTTTTTTACGCTACTACAAAGATATAATTTCTACCATAAACAATAGATTTCTAGTGTACATAAACCTACAAACTACGAAAACATAAATACTAGCACCAAGTAAAATATTTGTTTACAGTGATTAAAACATGATAGGATTAAGAAAGCTGCTACTTTAAGCTTAATTAAATAAATTTAATCCAATTATCAGCTGACTTACATACCTGAACTTTAGATCTATCGGCACTATATTTCAACACCTTAGATTGTTTTCATACTCTTATTAAATCCCTTACTACCCATAGCTGCATGTAGTTTAGCATAAATAAGTTTTTTTTTTTAATTTTAAATTTTTTTATATTTTTCAACTTTTAAATAGACAAAAAGAAAAGAGTTTGTTTAAGGTTTATGTAAAGTTTTTAATAAGTAAAACATTTTTTTATAATTATAATTGTAACAAATAGTACTTATTCAGAGATTAAAAATATACATATGAAAACTTGATAAAAAACTTAAAAAGATCTTATGAACTATAGAAACTTTAAGAGTAAATTTATAAAATTAAATAATTTTTAGCTCATCAAGTTGTAAATATAAAAAATATGAATTAAGTAAAAATATTTTAATTTTATGTATGTTTAAGTATATGTACATTATTAAAAAACAATAACACAGTTTTATTAACAATAAATTTTTTTTTAAATATACATAAACTTACTTTTATGAAAAGATAAATATTATATCTGCAAGTTTAACTACTTAAACAAATGTTTATAAAGTTTAACTTTGTAAATAATAAATAAAATAAATTATACAAGTACAACGTTAAATTTGTAATCTGCCAGTAAAATGTTTTAATTCTTACAGTTACACATCTTCTAAAATTTAAAATTTATGTATATGTTGTCGTCACAACAAAATATGGCGCCAACGCCTGTTGACTTCAACTATGCTGTCATGAAAACTAATGTAAAATTCAGATGTTTCCATGACAACCAGGTTTATGCTTTTAAGCTTTGTTTGCATCAGATGGCTCAAATATGTCTGCCTTGAAGTGTAAATTACTTTGTTTATGACATTTTGATGTCTATTTAAGTGCAGAAAACTTTTTCATTTGGTCATTTCTTTGGTATAATTAATTTTAAGGCTGGTAGTTTTGTAGGTTAAAAGTTATTATTTTTTTTTATGTTAATTTTAAATATTTTAGTTTTTATAAATTGAGTGTTCTGCATGTGTTCATGTTAAAAAGGTCTAAAGCTTCACAATATTAAAGTTTAAAATATTTATTTTAAATAAATTTTATTATCACGTTTGTTTTAAAATTTAGTTAAATCCTTTCACATGTCTAAACGTTTAGAGTGCATATGTCACTACATAAAAAGAAATAATTTTCTTTTAAATAAATTTTCAAGCAATTATTCAACAAATAAAATAAGATATTCAAAACCTGCCAATTCTCTTCAAAAGCTATTTTTTCATAACTTCCTTCTGCCTTTAATCATAAAATTTAACCACCACAATTAAGTTAAATCCTGCTGTCAATTATTTTCTTGTTGAAAACAAACTTAAGGCGCCTATATTGACCAAACAAGACAATTTAAAACACCTTTGAAAGGTTATATTGACGCCTAAAAGTCTGTTGTTTGTTCTAAGTACATAGTAAAATAATATTTTAAATTACTTTTAATATTTAGTAAATTTGAAGAGCAATTGACCTAATCTGAAGCTTTACAAACTTTATTTTAAGTGATAAAATACAAAACGACTACAAAAACATATACAGTGTACAATGTTCATGGAGTAATTACAAATAAGATTGTTGTTCGTGTTTTTAAAAAACTTTTAAATCTATGGTTGAGTCAGAAAATCAGTTTTGCACGTGTCTTCACTTTTACGTAGGTGACATTTCTGCAATTTTCTTCAATTTTGCATTTGTGACATTTTTGTGCATGTCGTCAATTTTGCATCCATAGAAAATGTTTACAGGCGTCAAGGTAAATCTAACCTTAAGTTTTGCAAAATATTACAAATTCATTGTTGAACAATTTTATTTTAATAAATAAAAACACAGTTAATCTCATCAAACTACTATATCTAAAGTTTCAGCTACTAACATTATAGTTATCGTAACTTTATTAAATCTACTGAGGTTTAACAAGTTTAAAATTACAGAAAAATACTTTTACTTAAAATTACTTAGCAAAATAAAAAAAAATAAATAAATATCAAAAAATTTGGTCCACAATGCTTGACAAGTCAAACTAGAGCTAAATATTTAATTTCACAAAAATTAACAGTTTCATTATAAAAAAACTAACGCTTCACTAAGGATTGTAATAAATAGAAATATGTAATATATGAAACAGTTGTATCAACTATTGTTTATTATATATTATATAATTATTTTATTATATAACTAACAGTAGATATATACGACCGTTTCGTATATGAGAGAAATTTTCCATTGTTATTCTCAAAAAAGGTAAAGTTTATCAAAATTTATAACAGAAATTTAGAATTTAAAAATTTAATAAGTATCATTAAGTAGTAATAGCGAAGTATTTTAGCTTTACTTAGGAATATATGGAATAACTTTATCTCATATACGAAGCCGTCGTATAAGTCTTTTGTTGACTATGTAATAAAATATATATTTAGCTTCAATTTAACCTGTCGATCGCTATTGACCAGAACTGTAAAAAAAACTATTAATACATATAATATATATATACATAGAAATAAAATAGATAAATTAAATTACTATCCACAGAGTCCGCGTGAAGGCCTTCTAAACAGTTTATTGCAAACTGTTATATTAAAAAAAAACATGTTTGTTTCCTATAGCTTAATGCTTTAACCCCTAGCTGTTATTATTATAAATAAGTTGCACTGTGCTTATTACACACAAAAAAAAAAACAATGAAAAAAACAAAATTTTTAAGAAACAAATTATAGTGCTATTATTAACTACCTTTAAATCCAGAACTAAAAATTACAAACTGCAAATAAGAGACTATAACATGAAACAATTTGAATGTAGAAGATGGTTTTAACACTGTGTATAGGCAGTGATTAAAAGAATCAACTGCCGTTATGCATGCGTAGTTGCTCAAACAAGAGTAGTTACTTCATATAGTGTTGTGAACACATGAAAATATTCCTCTTAATATTCAATAACTATTAAAAAGTTAATGTCATAGTCATTAATTCATATTTTTTTAATTTCTAGTTGTTTGTTTAAAACGAAGTTAAGTTTTGGCTCTGAAATGGCAATCTTGAATGTAGAAGATTCATATTTTTAATTAAACATTTTTATAATTATATATATATATATGTATATATTTATAATATAAAAAACAACTAATTTTCAAATCGTCTACTTAGTTTCAATGCTTTGTGCATATCCTAAGAACCTAATAACATAATAAATTGTTATTTTACATATATATATATATATATATATATATATAATAACAATTAAAACTTTTTCACATCATCAACAGAATATGAATACTTAAAGCTTATTGAAAAATGTTCGATACATTTATATACCACTGTTTGTTTTACATTAAATGCTTGTTTTTCTATTCTTTCTCAAAAAAGATTGAAATAAAATTTTAACGAAACAATTAATTTTACTAAAAAAATTAATAAATGATACAGTTAATAAAAGTAGACTATAACAATTTAAATATATTTATTTACTGACATATCTTTTTGAAAAAAAAATTACAAAATAAAAACTTTAAAAATTTAAAAATCTTCTGAAAAAATATTTAAAAAATTAAAACAAAATTTAAATGAACCTAAATAAAACTTTTGTCTTTAAAATAAATAATCGAAATTCCTGCTATTTAAAAACATAGAGAAAAATATGAAACCAACATTTTAAATTAAGATACACAAGTTAGTTATACATTGATTCCAGCATAATTCAGATTTTGTAATAATTTAAATAACAATTTGTCTTACGTTGAATATCTATTGTCTAGATCTTTTATTCATCTGATTTTTTATAACTTTTTATTAGGTCACTAGCATCAGACAAGCAAAAACTATAGTCTATTGTATAAAATGTTCAGTGACCTCAAGAAAAACATTACTGCTGAAAATGTTTCATTCATTTTAACAGTTGCTGACAGGTTTAGAATCAGTGAAGTTTTTGAAACAGCCCTTAACTACGTATCAAGGTGTTTTACGCTTGTCGTTGAAACAAAAAATTACTTAGAGTTAGACTTCAAGCTCGTTTCAAAAATATTGTCGAGCTCCGACCTACATATTTGTTCCGAGTTGGAAGTGTTTGGTGCGGCCGACAGTTGGGTGAGTCACAACAGAGCGGAAAGAAACAGGCAGGCGAAACATCTACTTCTAAAAGTTCGATTCCCCTTGTTGACGGATCACGCTCTTAAATTTGTTTTAAACAAAGATTCCTCGTTCCGTGGGAACAAAGAGTGCCTCTCGTTGATTACAAAGATATTGGCCGAAAAAGATACGTTTTTTACAGAAAGATCCGTTTCATATTTTACTAACAGATACTGCGCTCAAAACAACTTTAACATACTGTTTAGTGGGGGAACAGAGCAAATGATGTATTTAAGTCCTTTTTGCAACTTGAAGCTAGTCGATCCGATTGCGCTGGATGATTTAAAAATCATCAAGTCGGCAGTGATAAGACGTTGGGGCTCACAAGCGGTTTGCTTGAAAGAAGACATTTTCTTTTTAGGAGGCATAAGCCCTGAATACCAAGTACCACTACCAGTTGAAAAGTACTCGCTGGCCACTCATGAATACGAAGAAGTGTCCAAGATGCCTGATGATCGCGGCTTTTACTGCATTTGCGCATTCATCAACAAAATATACGTAATGGGCGGCTGCAATGGATATGTGGCACTTGACTCTTGTTTGCAGTTCGACGCTGATAAGTACAAGTGGAAAGCAATGACAAAGATGGAAGTGGCGAGAGAAGAAGCCGCTTGTGCAGTTTTCGAAGGTTTATTTTTTATTGAAATAGTTTTACCTTACAAATAATATATGGTCTAAATCTTCAAAGTCAATTTATAATAACTTGATAACATGCCTTTCAATATTTTTTATGTTAATTTTTAAAAATACCTTGCTTCATAACGTCAACAATACATTGCTATAATTTAAAATTTAATATAAATTTTTTTGATTCAGCTCAGTCTTTAATACATAGTTTTTCTAATCTCACCTTGAAAGATGTATTTAATTTATTTACAATCATATCAATGCATATATAAATATAGTTATAAATACACATGGATGCAAATATTTATGTTTTTCAACTTGAAGGTAGAGTCGTTGTCAGCGGAGGATTCGACGGACGCATTCAAACTAACACGGTTTAGGTTTACGATCACGCCGCCGATGAATGGTCAATGACGTCACCCATGAACGAAGCAAGAACCAATCACAGCATGGTTGCGGTGAGGAACAAGCTGTTCGTGATCGGAGGAGAAACGCGTGAAGTTTTTGATTCTATTTCCGGAAAATTTGCGACTTTAAGTGAGAAAGCACCGATGTTCGATTCAAGCAAAAGCGTTCAGATTGGAAGCAAAGTTGTTTTGTTCCAAGGTTACTCAACTGTTGCTTATATTTACGACACGGATAAAGATAAACTGAAGACTGTGGAATGCGAAGTAACGAGTCGGATTCAAGATTACTGCTGTGTTAGAGTACCAAAACTTTAAACTTGTTAATTTCAATACTGTTTAAACTTCTTACTTGTGTTTATTCAATAAAGTTAACTTAGTTGTTACATAAATTTGATATCAGCAATGTTAACTTTTCAAGAATTTAATTTTTTTTGAACAAACTAAAGTTTTGTATTTATTTCTCTGAAATAATTATTTTCGTGTACAATTTTCTGAATTTTTGATTATTTTTTGTACTCTCAACATAAACAAATTAATATAAGTTAAAACACAAGAAGAACCAAAAAGTGTAGTTATTTGATAGATCTATTATGTTAATAAGAATTAAAAACGTTTACTTTTACTTACGTACGCTTTAATAAAAACTTTAAAACTGTATTAACTTTACTAAAGTTAACAGTACAAGTTATTTAGAAAACATTATTTTTTCAGTCTTTTGAAGAAAAAAAAAAGACAATTACCTTTTCTGTAAATAAGGTATTTTTAACTATCCATGTCGGTTTAAAATGAAACCTATGATTTTCTTTTAAACTAAGATAAAACAACGTTATCTGTAAAGCCAATGAATAATGATTCTAGATAAACACATGTTTTACATAAAAATTGCAGCTATATATCTAAGCCTATACGTGTAAGTGTATCTAAGTTTACCTATTTAAGTCATGATGTAATCAATTACCACACAATGGCATCTAAGTTGAAGTTATTCTATGCATAAGTCTAAAACAGTACGAACTCCGTATAATGATCATAGAGATGTAACAGTAAAAACTTATTTTTAACAGTGTACTTACACTGCACTTTTTCAGAAGAGATAAAGAAATTATCAGGATGTTAACCTTTAATTTTAACAAAATTAGTTCTATTTGTTTTTTGTTTAAAGATTAAGTTTATATATATTCAATTTAGCAAGTTCATAACACTAAATATTTTCTTTTACGTCCAAGTACTAACATAAACATATTTGAAACTATACTGTAAATAAGTGAATACTTGAAAGAACATAAATTTAAAACAATAATTTAAAAAAAAAAAAAAAAATTGTGATTTAAGTATAGCAGGTATTAAAAATTTGACATTCTTTGTATTTAAACAATAATAATTATGTCAGCGCTTCATTTTCACTAACTAGTCTTAAATGTATTGTTGCTTTTTATAGCTCATACAACTAGCTAATTAGACTTAACTTATTTTATAAAACCTTTAAGCTCCAAATTACTTCGGTGTAACAAATTTTTTGTAGAAGTTTTTTAGTTTATCTATGCAGTTACTGCATCAAACTAAATACATACACAAATTTGAGATGCTTAAGTTTATTTATTCGCTATAAAGACTAAAAAAGATTATATTTTAAAGAAAAAGTTACAAAAAACAACCAATTTAAACTTTAAGCAGCTTAAAATTAACTAAAAGTATGGCACAGTATAAAGGTAAAAATGTTTACATAAACATTAATTTTAATTTGTTGTATTTTATTAAAGTCTTAAATATAATTTAAGTGCTTTACTGTTTTTTAATTATTTTTAGAACTTATCTTGTTTAAAATGTTTAAGGTTTTTTGACTTATTCACAAAAAATTACTTTCTGCACAGTAAATGTGATGAAATTTAATATTAATAACGTGATTTAGACTGTTAGCATAATTAAATAGTTTAACTTTTTTTCTTTGTTGAAGCACTTGTTTTGTTACTGCTTAACCATTTATGTATGATGCTAGTCGCAACAATACAAATTCTGTACAGGCATTAAAACGTACAAGACGTTAAGTATATTTATTTTTTACTTCTTTATAAAGTACACTGTTTTTCTTGGAATTGTTATCGGGGCAGCAGTAACCGCAAATTTTATTTTCACCAAGTGCAAGAAAAAATGCGCTCATCCGAAAAGAACCTCGACAACGAAGCAAGTTGTTCAAAAGAAACAAATTCCAACATAAAAACATTTGTCTGAATATCGAGTACACAATAAAACTTTTTTAATCGGAAAAAAATCCAAAAAACTTTAAAAATTACACCCGAACGGAAGTCTTGAAAGCATTTTGAGCGACGGACTTTACGAAATTCCGTTAAACTGCACTAAAGACAGATTGTTGTGAAAAAAAATCATCCAAAATAAGTTGTGACGTCATAGAGAGTGATCTGGATGAGGTTCAGTAGAAAATATTTGTGACGTCTGATGATCATATATACGATGAAATTCCAAAAACTTACAACTTTCAAATAATAATTGTTTGAATTTATATTTGAAAGCTTCTAAAGTGCTGTTTTAAAATTTTGTACTTGATTATACTTATATGTTTTTATTCAATTGATTAAAGACTATAATTTATTGTCAAAGGTTGTTAAGTACAAAAAAAGTTTTATAGATATTTCTTTAAGATGATAGAAAATTTAAAATTCTTATTCAGATCATTAATAATAAATTTATAATTTTTTTTTTGTCAAACGTGCATTAAACTCGCCGAATTTTTAGTTAAAAACTAAATTTGTGTTGTATATATAACTACATGATTTATAAAACATAAAATTAATATAGGATTTATTAAGATCATCAGTTGAAGTATTTAAATTTCCATGGTTATATATGTAAAAATTTTATTAACAAAATTAAAAAATACTGACATTACCTGGTTACTACATGTCACTACAGTTATAAATATAGTAACATGTAGTTTCTAGGGGTAGGTGTCAGAAACGCACAGCGTCACTTTGGCACGAGGTGACACTTTGGTACGGCGTTACCTAAGCACGGAGTGACACTTTGGCACGGCGTTACTTTAGCACGGAGTGACATTTTTCCACGTAATAATTTTAAATCTTTTAATTATCTAAAATAATTAACCTAACGAGCAAATAATTTTAAAAATAAGCTCTAACAGTTATAAAAATATCGTCTTAAACATGTTTATCAATAAAGTTTTTATTATGGGCTTAAAATGAATTTAAAAAAAAAATTAATCTTTATATATCTCAATTTTTATTTAAAACTTACACTTAAAGTTTAGTCTTATTAAAATCAGTTGAATCATTAATTTTTTTTTAATAGTCCTAGAGCTTGTATTTATTGTTAGCTTTATTAAAACAGTTTTATGACGAAAAATTAAAAATTAAGTATCAAAACATTTACATCTAAAATTAAATAGTAAAACAAGTTAATAAAGTACTAAAATTTACTTTTGTTTTAGTTTTAACTCAAGCTTAATCTTGTAACTCATTTAAAGCATTTTAACTTTTAGTTGACAAGTTGCTTAGTTCGTTTTTAAATTTTTAAACAATACAGTACCTAATGCGATTTAAACCGTGCTAAAGTGTCACTCAGGGCTAAAGTGTCACCTGTGCTTTTCTGACCCGTTCTCGCTTTTAGGTAGTGTCTTTTTCTATCGAAAAAAAAAACAATATATCAGGGGCGTGTTTTTACTGGTTTCCTGTTTCCTGTGAACTCCTTGAAAAAAAAGAAAAGAAAAAAGAAAAAAAAAATCCTAGAATATCACTAAAAACGTTGTTTATTGACTTTGTTTTGGTTATTTGAGAAACTTTGAATAATGAATGTTTAATTTATAACACTGAAAGATTTAAAAGTTTCATTAACAAAAAATGCTTAAATAGATATTAAGTAAGATTTTTATTGTGACGTCATAATAGGTAAAACTTTTAAAGCAGCATTTTTTTTCTAGAAAACTTTTTACTAAGATGCTCTTAGTTCCCATTATAAATTTTTACTTAGTGTAAATAACTTTTGATTAAGTATTGTTTTTGAACTAGTAAATTTGTTTTGGTAATTAGATAAGCTTTGA
Organism: Thalia democratica; assembly: GCF_965202585.1. Taxonomy (NCBI): domain Eukaryota; kingdom Metazoa; phylum Chordata; class Thaliacea; order Salpida; family Salpidae; genus Thalia; species Thalia democratica. The sequence continues at coordinate 65,674,738 of NC_139166.1, read as the reverse complement.
ATAATAAAGGTTTAATTTATAACACTGAAAGATTAAAAAGTTTCCTTAACAAAAAATGCTCGTTTTTGCCCAGCAGAAAAAGATTTTAAATAAAATTTTAATTGTGTCGTCATAATAGGTAAAAGTTTTAAAGTAGCATTTTTTTCTAAGAAACTTTTTACTAAGATGCTCTTAGTTCCCACTATAATTTGCTACTTATTGTAAATAAATTTTGATACAGTATAGTTTTTGAAGTAGTTAGTACTATTCTACTTAAAAAATGTCTAATATAATCACTTAAGTTTTATTTTACCAAGTTGGTTGTATATAATAATGTTTTGTGAAGCTTTTGTACTTTAAAGTTTTTTTTTTTGTGTGTCAACCAACTGGGTTTAAAACTTGAAAAGTTCAATTTAGAGAGTTTTATAAATTATTTTTAGACCATTTTTTCTTTTATGATTTAATGGTATTTTGATACATTTTTTATTTAATTTGTTTTGTTTTTGTTCACTGTTGGCCACACAGTTGGTTCTTGATTTTGGAGTTTTTTAACTCAAAGAGATTTCAAAATCATTATTAGAATTCCTGCACCATTAGGCAAACATTTAATTATGATTTAAAAATATTTTAGTTTTGTTGTAAAAGTCTAATTATTTTTTGTAGTTACTTAGGATGATGTCGCAGCAATATCAAGCTGAAATTATATCGTGTTTAATATGTTTTTGAACCATAGATAATATTAATTTAAATCCGTAACATGATTGATCTAAAAATTTTTTTCGTCTTAAACAAGCTATATAAATACATAATTGAACTTAAATTCATTTGTTATAAACTTAAATACTTAATTAATTTTATTTTACAGTATATTTATTCTTTCAAAAATTTATTTTGCAAACTAAGTTTCGGTCAAAGACCTCGTCAGTGCTTAAATAAATCTAAATTATATAAATTATCTAAATTAGTGACTTTAAAAACTATAAAGAGAACGGAACAGAATTATCGAAGTATATATGGAAGCTTAAAAATAAGTAATATTGAATACAAAATAGATTGGGAAATTATTCACCACATTGGCAAAGCAAAAAACCCACAAAGCATTTAGATTTGTTTAAGCACTGACGAAGTCTTTGACCGAAACTTAGTTTGCAAAATAAATTTTTGAAAGAATAAATATATTACTTCTCCTCCAGCAGTTGAGATCTCTCTATTTGTTTTCTTAAAACCAAAACTTATATTATTTTACAGTATAGTAATTTATATAAGTTATTGTATCATTTGCTTTATTTCAAAAATACAAGCAATTAAATATATAAGTTATATTGGTTTATGATAAATAATTTTTATTTATATATTTATAAAATATATTTTTAGGCCCTTAATTATGGTAAAAAACAACATTGAATTTAATATAATTTTAGCTTGATATTGGTCCAACATCATCCTAGGTAATTACCCATTTTTTTAGTGAAATTTCAATTAATATAGATTTAATTACTTAAAAAAATGTTTCTATTATAAATATAATTTTTCCAGTGTGGGCTACCGATGTTGGTGGCCCAACATTTAAAGCCTCAATTGGGTCAGGTTGACTTTATGTGGGCAGATTGTCAACCTGACCTTTTTGTTCATACTTTTCCTGCAATCGGGGTGACCTTCTAAAAGGCTTATTTTCAGGACCCGCTGCAGGCACTTTATCAGCAATACTATCTAAGCTGGACATAGTACTATAACTAATTTATAAGTGCTTATTTGTAATTATCAGTTGACCATATATATATAAACACTTAATGCTACTCTAGGCTACTTTATATAAATCAGACAGACAGTTTTGAGTGATGAATCTTTTATATCAAACAAAACAAGAAATACTAGCATATACAAAAATATAAATTACTATGCGAACTTTTTAAAAAAACTACAAGCTATTTAAATCTATTTAAAAGACTTTAAACAAAAACTAAAAATTAAATAAAACTTTAAGTAAACAAGAAACTGTAAAAGAATAAAATATTAAATATAAACCTGGCTTAAATATTTAAACAATTAAATACCAGTTGAAATATTCACTTTTAAAACAATACTAACAATAAACATTCACAAATCAGTTCAAGATAGTTGTTGCTTCCAGCTGCACACCAAAACTAACCAACTGCTTACAAATAAACTGCCTGTCATGTTCTGATGTTTAGTTGCATCAGAATTAGTTTGAAACACGTCAGATGATTCTCATTGGCTAGTGCAATGAAGCGTATCTAATTCAAAATATTCTCTGAGCTCAACTTTGAATAATGAATAATGCACGTGTTCATTACACCAGCACTTTTAGTTTTAATTTATCTAAAACTAATACAGTATAATAAATAAAAATATATAATATTTTTCCATTACTACTTATATGTTTTTTTGTTTCTAAGCAGAAAAAAGCATTTCAAACACAGAGTTTTTCGGCTAAATATTGCGTACTTAACTGGCAGTGCATACCTAAGAGCTGCGTACTTAAGCGGGAAATTAAGAACAAAAAAAGTTGTGAACCCCCTTTGAAAAAAGTCTGGACACGCCCCTGCAATATATTGATATGCTTGATTTACAGAAATAGTTTTTCTGTGACTTTCGTGTTAAGTAGGTTTCATAACTCTCATGTTATTAAAAAATACAAAAACAACAAAATATTAAATAGTAAAACAAGTTAAGTGTTTAATAAACACTATAGAGAATAAGTAGCAGAATTTAATTCATATTTCTTCTTTATAAAACAAGAGACTACACTTACAAGTAAATGTTTAACAATTTCGATTAGTTAAATTCTTATCACACTGTAAAATTAAACTAACATACATTTTATACTTTTAAAATTTAATTTTATATATGTTGTACTAGTTCACGATTGTTCTCTTTAAATATTTGTACAGAGTAAAATTCAAAAAAATTATTCATAACTTTATGTTACGTTTTCTGGGACACTAATATTAAAATGTTAAATTTGTCAATGTTTAAAATAATGTTGTACTAAGAATAACAAAGTTTAAAAATAGACAAAAATGTTATTTATTTTACTTGTAGTGAAATAATTACATTTACTTGTGACAGCATGTAATAAAATTAGAAAATAAAAATATTAAAAAAGTCTAGTATTTTAAATTATAATAGTTGAATTTAATAGACTTATTAAAGGAAATTTATAAACGTTCTATAGTTTATTTTTATGTTTACATGTTTAACTTTAAAAGCAATGTCAAATCTAAGGATTTATTTAAAAGAAAGTTATTGTTATACAAAAGTAAAAATCATTAAAACTACTTCATATTTCAAAGATACATATTTTGAAGAAGCTAGTTTTTTAATATAAAACAAGTAGTTAAACTAAATCTTTAAAATGCTTTTAAGATAAAGGTTAAATTATTAAAACAACTAGTAATATATGGTATTGTAACAACTATCAAAAAAAAGTATAAAATATTATCGTTTAAGATTTTTTTCTTCTTACAAATATTAAATTTTTATTAAAAAAATGTTTATAAGTAAACTGACGATTGTATCTCTTAACTTAAAATTATGAGTTTCGTCTAAAGTTATATAAAGAGAATGTTAAACTTGTAAAATAAAAACCTATTTTAAATATTTCATAAAAAACTAAAAAGATAAGACTTCGAAAATTCAAAAACTAACTTTTAATTAGCATTGTTATCAAACACTGTTTCATACTTACTTAAAAAAAAGATAAAAACTAACACATACTTGTCAAATACAAAACTTAAAGTTTCAAAAACTAAAACCTCAAAAATATCATAAGTATAGTGTATTTAGTACATTAGGGTACTAAATATAATTTTTTTAACAAATGTTAAGAAAACTGTGCTTAACTTTTATAATTATTTTAAGAAATTCCTCTAACTATAAGCTCTGAAAAAGGTTAAAATTAAAATAAAGCTAAAAATGATATTACTGTAAAAAAGATACAGTATTTAGAATTTGTATTGTATTAGATTTGTCTACTAAATGATATTTTATTTTACAAGCTTTGTATATTTGATTTATTTGTTAAGAACACTTAAAATAACAAGTAGCATATAAACAGAAAATAAACTAAACTTGTTGCTCATCCAAAGGTTATGAATAACTTAAGACAGCTACAGATCTTTAAAAAGATACTGTAAAATATATGTTTAATTCCTAGAGTAAAATAGTAAATTGTTCAATAGTTTTTAAAATTTGATAAAAGCTAGTTTAATTGAACAAAATAAAGTCGAAAATAACATATAACCAAAGGATGATGATCAATTTAAAGATAAAATTATTTTTAAGATAGTTCATTATTAAAAAAAAGTTTAAAATCTATTGTTGTTACCAATGTTAAGTTTGATTAAAACAAAACAATATTTCAATATCAAACTTAAACAACTATTTTGAACACTGCAGATGATGAACACTGAAAGTAAAAAAAAATCAAATTAAAGAACAAAAATTATATTTTCTTCTTTTAAATAAATTAATAAATATTTTTTAAATATTAGCTAAAGTTGAAAATAGATTATTCCTTAACTATATTATAATATATAAGTGAGTTAGTAGAACATTCATAAATATAAAAAAAAGTTAAAATAATAGTTTTTTTACTTTTTCTCTTTTTTTATTTGTGCTTACATATGGAGTTTGAAGCTTTTAGTCAGAAAATGAAATATTTTTTAAAATACAGTTTTTCCTTTTGTTTTAAAGACTATTTATTTTTTAAAAAATAAAATTAAATTACTTTAAACATTCTTAGAAAAAACATCTTAATTAACATTTTACATGTAATGAAACCCTCAAAATTAAAATAAAGGGTATGTAGTGTAGTGATTTAATCAAGCTTTTTAAGATTATATGTTGTAAAAAAAAAGCTAACATTTTATCTAAATGCTTAAAATAGAGACAAAATTTAATATTCAATTTTAAGTTTGATTACGATTTTTTTCTGGAAACGATTAGACAACAAGTTAAATTTTTTAGTCTTGTACACATCAAACCTAAACAACGAGATGAAATTTAATTTATTGTTTGTTATTTTTAATAGATTTATCTACTTTTAATATCTTTTTTTTTGTTGAAACTAGAGCATTTAATTATTATAACGTCCACATAAAATTAAAGTCTTATAAAATTACTTAATGAGAAATTGTAAAATCAAGAAAACTTGTCATTAAATTTTTATATATTAGTACTTTTTTAAAACATCTAAAACTGTTAAATTCATACTTACAGAGTTTATTGATGACTTTAATAAAGTTCATATGTAAGATTTAATAAGAAGATAGTATGAATTTCAACAGAACACTAACGAAACTTGTTTGTCATAATACTTTTTTTTATAATTTAATTTTTTTTTTTACAACTCAATTACTATCATTATAATAATATAATTGAATAAGTCCTGATAAATTTTTTTTTTGCATTAAAACACAAGTAATATCAATTTTAATAATTATTTTAATAATTATGTGTTTACAGTTAAAGATAAACATGAGATAACAAGTTGTTTAAACACATAACATAACTATCTAATTATAAATCGAATTAATGATAGCTGACATCTTAATAAAACAATTGATTTGCAAAACACTTCTACTAAGTTTTTTATCAATTCAGCTTGAATATTTAATTTTTAATACTGTGTTTAAGTTTAACATTTGGTTGTTTATTTTGACATTACTGTGTAATGAAATAAAAATAGTTTAAAAAACCCAAGTAGTTTAATTTTTTAGGTATTGTGTTAATAAATACCTATAGGTTTTTATTATATATAATTAAACTAAAATTTAATAAATAAATGAAAGGCTGTCAGCAAAGTTTTGTTTTCAATTTTTTTACGAAAGTCTTAACTTAAAATCCTAATGAAAAATTCAAAACAAACTCTATAAAATAATATTAATAATAGGTCGCTAATTTTGAAATGTAAAATGTTGAAAATGTAGATAAGTATTAATTCATCAGTCAATCATTTGTATTGACTGTTTTATTCTATTAGTGATATTGTAATATTCTATAAACTTAGTTATAAGTATTACAGTATAAATATTTCTTACTCAAAAAATATCCTGCAAACAAAGGTTCATAAATTAAAAGTAAATAACTAAACTGCAGTAATAATTAAACAGAGTATGAAATCAAAGTATTTAAAACCTGTGATGATAAACGGCAAAAAATGGATTCAAAGTGTAAAAATCAGGTTTGTTAAAGTTTAACTTTAACATCACGTATTTAGTTGAAATACTCATTTAGACAGCTATTAAAAAGTTTTATTGCTACAAGCATACTTAATTTGCCTTTAACACTTAAACAAGCTTTTAGTTTTATAACTAATTAAGCTTTTAAATACTTTTGAGGACTACTAACGTTAATTAGTCGATATAAGATTATTTTCAATGTTTATCTAATATCAATATTTTATTTTAAAATAAAGAATTAACCACTGACTTCTTTATTATATAGACACAATAAAATTAAAAATGTTAGCACCATGAATATTTATCTTATCAAACTAGCACAGACTAAATCAACTTTTAGAACGAAACAAACCAAAAAAAAAAAGAATGACGTGGAATACTTCAGCCCCTTTCCGCAGCTTATTTGTTACCGCAGCTACAGAGAACTTTGTTATTATCATCCGCAAATCGACTGGGAAACATTTAATTACAACGAGGGAGAATTTCGTGAAGGCTACGTCAACCCGTATTTTCAGAAGTTGAACCAAGATAGCACTTGGACTAATGAAATGGAAAAAGATATGCACAACAGACTGCAAAAAAGAATTGAACATCACATTAGAGATAGGGATAGTGCTCTTGAAAAAAAAAAGGAGAAGAGCTTTGTTTTTGATGAGACAGAAGCTGACTCTATGTGGGAGCTTTTTTACCATAAAGGTGGTAAATTTGAAGGCAAATTTCCTGTTAAAAGAAACTTTGAAGCGAGTGCTTACAACGAAACATCACAGCAATCTTCAAGCTCTCAAGCTTCTTCAGCACATCCAAAGAGTTCGGAGCAACAGTCTAGGTCGGAAACTTTAGAGCAAGAGTCTGGGTCAAAAGCTTCAAAGTCTTTAGAGCAAGAGATTGAGTTGGAAGGTTCAAAGTCTTTAGAGAAAGTATCTGGGTCGGAAGCTATACCGGGGTCTTTGGATTCTCCTTTGTTAGAAAATCTATGTTATATAAATGCCGGCTTGCAAGTTCTCACTCACACTGCGCCGCTTTCAGATTTCATCCTTCAGCATGAACCAGATCAATGTGAACGTTTGCCTCAATTTTGCCTTCTCTGTGCAATGCACGATCATTTGAAACATGTCAAGGAAAGTCCGAATAGAGCGCCAAAAATTATCAAGAATTTAAACGAAATACGTGAAAAAATCCCAATTGTCAACGCTGAATGCTATCATGAATTTTATGAAACCTTGATAAAAAAAATTTGGGAGGGTTGTTCGAATAGGTTGTCCTATCTTATGATAAATCAAATTATACTACTAAGTTATGTTGAAAATACTATTTGCAATAGATTTGATACACTCACAGTAAGTAAAATTATAGATCCTCAATGTTCATTCATAGTTATTGCAGAAGACATTGCGGAAAATGAAAACCTTCAAGATGCTTTAAATCGTACTTTTGATGAACCCAAACGTACGCATGCTTGTAAATTTTGTAGAAATCCGACGACCGCTTCCGTAAAAGAATTCGGTAACGACCCTAAAAAAATAATATTTGTCGACATAGCCAGGCCTGTTGACGGCAACGGTAATTTTGTTGAAAAGGTTGTCAGTTGCAACAAAACTTTAGATGCGAGGCCGCTCATGGCTGGAAACGAAGATGGCGGTCCTGTGCCGTACTCTTTGTACGCTGCGATTCTGCACAAAGGCAGCAACATAAAAGATGATGAGTACGTCGCATACGCGAAGCTGTCTGGTGACACGTGGCACTGTTTGAACGACGACGGGGAAAACCCCTCCGACGTGGATCAGCTTCGAATAGACGAGAAAGCTAGCTGTCTGTTTTACGAGAAAGTTGATTCGGACCAGCTTGGGCGCAGGTAAGTTATTAGATAAGCAAGGTTTGTGCTGAACTGTGTTCATCAACAATTCTTGTCTTTTGGTCTGAAGCTCTGCTCATTTTTTATTAGAAATTAAGTTTTCGTTTAACTTTTAAACTAATTTCCGTTTGTTTTATAAAATATTTTGTTCTTTTGCTGTATAAATTGTATATGTAATAAAATCTAAATAAGTTGTAGTCTGTTTTATCTGTTCAATATTTTTTGTTTGAAGCATAATTTTTAGAAGTTAGCTGATCAGACTCATTTTAGTTTAATATTTAGTGTAGACCATATAACTCATTAAACACAATGTTTAAATGGTAGCAGAGCGATAATGACCGGCCGCCTAGCTTTAAGTTTCAGTGAAATCTGACCCGCGGATAAAAGTATATTTTACATTTTAAAACAGCTATCTTTGAATAAGACTATAAAATTTCAATTTTAGAAACTGAAAATTTACTTCCAAATTGTATAATGTTTTTGATCATGTTTTTAGGTTGAATATATTGTTTAATATGAATTTTATTTGTTTAAAAAAAGAATTAATTTAACTAGTATAAAGTATTGGGTTGTATTAAAACAAATTCCTGCATGGTTTTAGCTTGATATACTCTTTAAAACTCTTCAAGCTTTAAAGTAAGTTCCACTATATAGCTTTTTATTAACTGAACACAATATGTCACTTATAAAATCTAGTGAAGAGTAGAACATTCAATTAAAATTTTTAGCAGTAAAATGATTTTTTTAAACTTTAGATGCTTTATTTATTGTAAAGCTGTTAAGATGATTAGTAACTGTAGAAAAAAGGCCGAAAAATAAAATTAAATTTTTTAAACATTTTCTTACGCACAACAAAAGGTATTACATGCATACAAACTGTTCGCAATGTACACTGACTTGAAATTGTTTGCATAAGATTAATTTTGTTAATATTAATTAAACTCAGGCCACTAATTATCAAAACATTATAAAAAACTAAGAATTTTCAGTTTAACTTTGTTCTAGTTTAAGCATCTATTAAATTTATTCGATTTTATGATTCAATTCAGGTAAAAATGATGTTTGCTAAAAAAAAAAAGTTTTTAAAAATTACAGTAAGCTTTTTTTTAATCAAATATATCGTTGTTTTTAAATTAAAGTAAAACTGATGTTTTTAATAAAAGTATTTTTGGAACTGTTGTTTTAAACGAATTTACAAGTATACTGCACTGTCTTTAAAGACAGACTGAAGTATTATAGAAATAAATGTTTTTAGTTTTAGCTAACACTAAAAGCAAGAGCTAGATAACATTCTGCTATAAACAAATTGTTTGCAGTTTTTATTAAGCTTCTTCATTTTAGGCTACGCATATATCTTTTTTAAACAAATTTAAAAAGTAGCTTAAAAACAATGAGTTATGTTTATTTTATTATTGTATTACCAAATTAGTTTTAACAACTCACTAAAACATTTGTATATGTTGAATTTTTATGTTTTTTTTTTAAATCGACGATGCTAATAAATATTATGTTTTATATATTAAACAGAACTTCTATATTATAACAATTTTTAACTTCATTTATAATTTATCGGTTTGTGCACATAAATAACTATTAGGTAATTTAATGTAAAGTTAGTTTTATATTGGTGGTTTATTTGAAAGACTAATAAACTTTAAAATGTTTTAAACGATTATAAATTAAAATAAAACTATATAACTGAAAAAAGATAAAGTGTTGTCCTAGCTCAATGCAACAAAACTTTTTATTGTTTTCCGACATGTTTATAGCACAATTTTACGTGTTTAGTTAAGTTGTTTTCTGTTTTAACAAGTTAATCTTTTAGTGCTACTTTGTGACTTGTTTTAAACATTTTCGAGCAACTTGTGCTCTAGTGACGTAGTATACAGACCCAATAAACGCTTGTATACACCTAGTATATAAAACTAAATGATAAGTTACACGAATGTGGAGCGTTTGTAACGAAGAGATTAATTTTAAAGTTGTGCTAGCGCGGCTGATTGTTTTTTAATACAACAAAATTAATAACCAAGGGTCTTTTGTAGTTAAAATTTACTATTTCGTTAAATTTAGCTTAACATTACTATTTAAGTTCAAATACTAGTTTTAAAACAATCATAAACAACATGTCGTATTCCATAAATATTTAGCTACAAAAAATAAACGATTTACTAACAAGGTTAACTCAACAAAAAATACTTTAGTATTAAAGTATATACATATGAAACAAAGTTAAAAGTTTATATATTTGACAACTAATTAAGTAATCTAAAAAAAATATTTTTTGTTTATGTTTTATTTACAAATGTTTTTGATAAATTTTCGGCACTTAGATTCATTTATAACTATTAAAATTTTAATTTTTAACGCCATCTTAAACTTAAAAAAATGCCTAAAGCTTAACTCCATATAATAAAGTTATAAATTATTTATAAAATGCTAAAATAAAAAAATTGAGGTGAAATGAGGTGTTTTTCGTTTAAACAAAATAATTTATAAAAAATAGTGCATGTGTTATGTTTGACTTAAAACTAACAAAGTTTTCTATATTTTCCTTTTTGTAGGTAAACATACAATACATACAAACTTAGAAACAAACAATACATACAGTAAAACGTTTATTTAAAATACAAAAAAAATTGATCAAACTTTTTATTAAAAAACACAACTTTGTTCATCTTAAGCTTACATTTTTTATGTGAGAATAGTTTCAAAGAAAATAGTTATTTGTTAAACAATTGATAATATAACATTTAGTGTTATTCAAATTAGAATTTCACAGCCAGTAAACTGAGCAAAATATTTGCTTTTAATTAAAAATGATTATATACTAGGAATATGACAACACTTCTCTATAAAATTTGTTAAATAATTAACAATAAGAAAAAAAAATTTGATTTAAATGCTTGTAGTTTTATATATTTCACTTCAATAATAAAAATTGTTTTTATTTTAGTAAAGACTTTAAGTGTACTTTTGAAAAAAGTTTCTATTAAATTTTGACAGTTTTTCTTTGCATTAGCAGTATTGTATGTAACAAACTATAAATTCTTTAAAATATAAATTATTAAAAATACAAACATTTTAAAAACAATAATTGAAAAGACTACAAGTGTAGATTAATAAAATAAACTGAGCTAAGATTTTTCAATTATTAAAGCTATACTAATACCAAGTACGAATAAATAATTAGGATTAAAAAATAAATTATGTTTAGTAAAATTGGAATTTAAAGTTTATCAAATCTATTTATTTTTAGCTCAAATATGATTTAGATATTAAATTTAAAAACCAGAATTAAAGATTCCTAATACACCTTAGAATTACAAAAATATAAATATAATCCTAATACAATAAATATGTTAAGTGTTTTTAGCGTTTGTAGTTTTTCTTAAATGAACTTCCAAACTCGATTTTGTATTTATTAGACCGTATTTAAAAATTAGAAGTTGAGTATCGAAAAAAAAAAACATATCTACCTTGTTTCAAAATATGCAATAAATCAAACTTTTGTAATAACTTTCAAAGCTATAACAAAAGCTGTAAAACTATTTTATAGCTTGTTTTTCAAGCTATAAAACTTTCAAGCTTTTTTTCGAATACAATTTTATAGATTGTTTTCATATAAAACTTCTGAAAATTCAAATATACTTATACATGATTTGTTTTTTTCGTATATTTTCAGCTTGACAAACTTCTGCTTAACAAACTAGTTCAATAAATGATACGGAAAAAATTTTGCATCAGTAGTTTGTTTTTATGACGTAAACATTTCTTTCTATTTACAAAAAATTGTTGAAAGATATAATAAATAATGAACTATGAGGTTACATAACAATAATAATACTTTATTAATTTGTATTGATGTATGCTGTACTTTTTTTTTAAACTATTATACAAAATAAAAAAGTTTAGGCACTTGTTGATAACTTTAAAGTTTTATTATAGATATGAATTAATAAGTCAAGTTCATAAAATAAACAGTTAAAACAAAATAAACATGGAAAACATATAGATGTGACTGTTTTTTAATATTATATATAATTTAATTTTTACTTTTGTCGGAAGAAATGGTAATTAGTTTTAAACTTTTAATACTTGTAAACACGCAAATTGTAACGTAAACCTTTTAAATCGATTGTATATAAGTATTATTAAGATATACAAAATATTTCAACTTTCAACACTGCAAAATGATATATATTCACAACAAATTCAAACAATAACTCAATCTTGCTGGTCTGTTTTAGCTTTTGTAAACAGAAATTTTTTTAATAAACAAACAAATATTTTTGATTTATTGGATATATTTCATTGTTTCTGAACAAACAAATATCAAATAAAAACAAAACAATTTAATTAAACACATATTTTTTTTCATTTACATATATAAGATTTAATTTTAAGATTTAAAATTGTTTAGTTTTCTGTATAAAAATTAATTTTAATGTGTAGAACTGTAGATGGACTTAATATCAGTTTATAAAACATTTTTGTTAAATAGTTCGGGTTACTATCAAGGCTTAAAAAAAATAAAAACTCAATAGGAAAAGAACAAAAAGTTAAGAATTTTAGTTTAGATTAGTTTTAAAATAACTTAGTCTTGTTCACTTTTATTTGTAGAAGGACAAAGGATTTTTAAACAAAAAATTGTTTTAAAATTTAATAACTTTCTCCAGTAACTAAGGTAGTTTTTTATAAAAAATGTCTTATTTTTATTTTATAATGCTTGATAAAGACTAATAGCTATCAGTTTGATACATGCTTATCAAAGTGGTCCTTAAACTTTGAGCCTTCTAATAACTTGTAACTTAAAAACTTAAACAAAAGTATAAGAACTTTGATTTTACGAATTTTATAAAACTTGAATTTTTAATTTCACATTTTAAGTAGCTAAACAGTATCTTTACCGTAACTTTATTCTAAAAAGCTAGTCTTTAAATCATAAATCAAATTTTAAACCAATCAGAGAAATTTTTTATTATTTTGATAATAAACTATTCAGAAAACTGGGACAAAATTTCTTAAAAACTAGTTGTCACCCTGACTCAGGCTACCAAGCTTGCTTTAGGATTTATCAAAAATAAGGGCCAGATTTTGTTTAAAAATAAATGAATTTAGCTGATTTGTAGTAACTTTAAAATTATCTGCTTTTCTCTTGTTTCTTTATAGTTTAATTGAACTTTAATTTGTTAATTTCTGCTTTAAGTTTCCACTCAATCATGCTGACCAAGATAATTTATGATATTTTTGAACTTTAAAATAACTTAGGCTGAATATCGTTCGTCTAAAATATTTTTACAAAACTCAGGCTAGTTATGTGCTTTTTTTTCAGACATGTTTTTTCAGCTTGAATGTTTTTATTTTCTAAACTTAACATTTAATCAATGACAGTTTAATCAAAACTTCGCCTGAAAACCTGGAATACTCAAAAAAATTTGCTTGAACAAAAATTAAAAACTCGGAATTTCGAACAAAAATCACTAAAAAGCTTGGAAAAACCTGGCAACTAAAAAAGTTACATGTAAAGTAATAAACTTCTAATTTGATTAAAAATTTATCACTTAAATTAACAACAATTTTTGTCATTAATATTTAACGCACTTTTGAAAGAAGCATTACATTATTTTTTCAATTTTTTAATACTATATAGGTAATTGTTTCACCTTAAATAAAACTTTATCTTTCACATCGACTAAAAAAATTGTTCATTTAGAAAACTCGGTTAGAATTTAGAAAAATCTAAATGTTGAAATATCATTTGGTATACCTGTGCTATTTATTTTTTCCCATATTTAGTTTTTTTGTTTGATATTTGATAAGTTCTGGCTGATTTCATGTATCTTAAAACGTTTTCTAGTTTCAACGAGTAAAATTGTTTATCAAAGTATTTATAAACTGATTTAATTTATTAAAATTTAAAAGCTTTTTGTTAAGAAAATGTAATAAATGTAATTTATTTAACCGATTACAATTACTTAATCGTTATAGTGTAATTAATGTTTATTTTAATTTCCGCAAAAATAGTTTAGACCCTAATTTTATGCTGCTTTTAATTTAGACCGAGAAAAATAATCTATTTACCCCTACTTTAAATTCATTAACTTTATCAAAGCAACAAAAACTATAAATAAAGTGCTCAGGTATTGCTGAACTACTATAAAGTGTTTTATGTTCTCAACTAACTCACCATTCATTGTATTATATTGCAGTTGGGAAGATTGTTTTTGTAAGTATCTATTTACTCGATTTACAGACTTTTACTTATTTTATCCAAGTGTGTTCGTTTACAAGAACAAAATAACTTATACACTAGGTTGTTATTATAACTAGTAAACATTTTATTTTTGATGTTAATTTTAAAACATTTATCGGTGCTTTTAATCACGAATCTTCAACAATTTTCAATCATTATCCTCAAACTATTTTTGGATAAAACAAACGGATAAGTAGATACAACGATTTTATGGTAAATTAAATTGAACAAATGTTTGATTTTTTTTTGCAATCCCACAACATGTAGTATCCAGTGGATATTCTTTTGTCACACTGGGTTTTACGTTTCTTAAACACAATGTTTTAATTATGTATTTTAAAATTTGTTTAGAGAACTATTATTTATATTGATGACAATGACAAACCATTTTTTAACTATGTGATAGATAATCTACAAATATGTATAAATTTACCTTTTTTGGTTTTGATATATCCTTTTAATTTTGGAATAAAAAAGGTTTCAAAGCTAGAAAAAAAAAGAAATTAATTAAAATCTGCTAAGTTAATATTCAATTATATAAAAGGCAAATACATATTAAACTAAAAATTTTATACGAGGCTTTTAAATTCAATTAAAACACTTTACATTGTGTTTTATTGAAATAGAATGTTAGTTTTATATCTTCCTGATCACTTTAATCACCTGTTCTGAACATTTAGTACATACACATTGTTTAAAATAAGTTTTCATTGTTAAAACTCATTGATATTTATACGGAGTTGCTACTGATGTAGACTTATACGTAGAATAACTTTGACTCAGATATTTTTCTTTATGAGATACTTGTTTACGTCTTGACGTATAACAGGCTTAGGTACGAAGATCAAATTGTTTTTCAAATTTAACAACATATGTTTTCCTAGGTACAATATTCATAGGCTTTACAAACAACTATTTTTATATTAGTTTAAATAAACCTTAATTTAAAAGGAAATCATGTGTTCTAAATAAAAGTAACTTAGTTAGTTTAAAAAACCTTGTATACAACAGTAGGTTTTTGTATTTTTGGAAAAGGCTGAAAAAATAAATGATTACTTGTACCGTTAAATAAAATTAACTTCGTATATTTTTAGCGGAATTCGTAGTTTTATTAAGATGGTGGTAAGTGTAAGCAAACTTGTTTTAATCAGTTTAAATGTAATATACCTTAAAAATGTCAAACAACTGTACTTCTATGTTCTATTCGTTTTTTTAATTTACAATAGTTTGTTTATGTTTGGACTACGAAAAAACAATCACAACTTAAAAACACGACAAAAATGACTTCAGAGAAATAAATGCAACACTTAAGTTGGTCCAAACAATTAAAAATTGTAGGAAGTTCACATTTTTAATATCAAAATTACGAAACAACTAAATCAACTTGAGTTGAAAAAAATAAAAAAAACGAAGGAAATTTAAACAATATTAAAATTAAGAAGTTTAAATTTTTGGTACTCTAACACAGCAGTAATCTTGAATCCGACTCGTTACTTCGCATTCCACAGTCTTCAGTTTATCTTTATCCGTGTCGTAAATGTAAGCAACAGTTGAGTAACCTTGGAACAAAACAACTTTGCTTCCAATCTGAACGCACTTGCTTGAATCGAACATCGGTGATTTCTCACTTAAAGTCGCAAACTTTCCGGAAATAGAATCAAAAACTTCACGCGTTTCTCCTCCGATCACGAACAGCTTGTTCCTCACCGCAACCATGCTGTGATTGGTTCTTGCTTCGTTCATGGGTGACGTCATTGACCATTCATCGGCGGCGTGATCGTAAACCTAAACCGTGTTAGTTTGAATGCGTCCGTCGAATCCTCCGCTGACAACTACTCTACCTTCAAGTTAAAATATTTAAATACTTTATATTTGTTGACATGTATATATACTTATAACTGTATTTAAGTTAAATTGTACATAAGTTGATTTCAAGTTAATCTAAATAAAATTGTTTAGCTTTTTTTTGAACGCCATAATGTGATTTTTTGTGATTCTTTAAAAACTTTGCTATGGACTTTATTTTGTTCTGATTAATTGTGTTAAACGTTAAAACTTAGTAAACAATACAAAAATTAGTTGTTTTTTTTGTATTATAAAGATATCTATATTTATATACATCCCAGATATAATTCTATAGAACTTAAAATACATAGTTTAACTAAAATTAGAAAAGTTATGTATAGAAGACTGAGCTAAATCAAAATGAGTTTTAAAAAATTTAATTTATAGTAAAGTATTGTGTACGATATGAAGCAAAGTTTTTTTTTAATTAAACATAAAAAATACTATTAGGCATATTAACAAGATATTATCAATTGACTTTCATAGAACCATAAAATATTTATTTATAATATAATTACTTTTAATATGTTATTTGTAAGCATTAACAAAAAAAACTATTGAAAAAAACCTTCGAATACTGCGCAAGCGGCTTCTTCTCTCGCTTCTTTCATCTTTTTCACTTCTTTCCACTCGCGCTTATCAGCATCGAACTGCAAACAAGAGTCAAATACCACTTCTTCTCCTTCACTTCCTCCCATCACGTATATTTTGTCGATGAATGCGCAGACGCAGTAGCAGCCACGTTTATCAGGCATATGGGAGACTACTTCGAATTCACCAGTGGCCAGCGAGTATTTTTCAATTGGTAATAATATATGGTAGTCGGGACTTACGCCTCCCAGAAAGAAAACGTCTCCCTTCAAGCAAACCGCTTGTGAGCCCCAACGTCTTATCACTTTCGACTTGAGGATTTTTAAATCATCCAGCACCATTGGATCAACTAGCTTTAGGTTGCAAAAAGGACTTGTATACATCATTTTCTCTGTTCCCCCACTAAACAATACGTTAAAGTTATTTTGAGCACAGTATCTGTTAGTAAAATACGAGGCAGATCTATCTGTAAAAAACGTATCTTTTTCGGCTGATATCTTTGTAATCAACGAGAGGCATTCTTTGTTCCCAAGGAACGAGGAATCTTTGTTTAAAACAAATTCAAGAGCTTTGTCCTTCAACAAGGGGAATCGAACTTTTAGTAGTAGATGTTTTGCCTGCCTGCTTCTTTCCGTTCTGTTGTGACTCACCCAACTGTCGGCCGCACCAAACACTTCCAACTCGGAACAAATATGTAGGTCGGAGCTCGACAATATTTTTGAAACGAGCTTGAAGTCTAACTCTAAGTAATTTTTTGTTTCAACGACAAGCGTAAAACACCTTGATACGTAGTTAAAGGCTGTTTCAAAAACGTCTTTGATTCTAAACCTATCAGCAACCGTTAAAATGAATAAAACATTTTCGGCAGTAATGTTTTTCTTGAGGTCACCGAACATTTTATACAATAGACTATAGTTTTTGATTGCCTGATCGTAGTGACCTGATAAAAAGTTATAAAAAATCAGATGAGTAAAAGATCTAGACAATAGATATTAAACGTCTGATAAATTGTTGTTTAAATTATTACTTTATCTAAATTATGCTGGAACTAATGTATAACTAACTTGTGTATCTTATTTTAAAATGTTGGTTTCATATTTTTTTCTATGTTTTTTAATAGCAGGAATTTCGATTATTTATTTCAAAGACAAAAGTTGTATTAGGTTCTTTTAAATTTTGTTTTAATTTATTAAATATTCTATCAGAAGTTTTTTAATTTTTTAAAGTTTTTATTTTGAAATTTTTATTTTAAAAAAGATATCTCAGTAAATAAATATATTTAAATTGTTACAGTCTACTTTTATTAACTGTATCATTTATTAATTTTTTTAGTTAAATTATTTGTTTCGTTAATATTTTATTGGAGTCTTTTTTGAAAAAGAACAGAAAAACAAGCATTTAATGTAAAACAAACACTGGTATATACAGTAACCTCTCGCATCTTTACGCACTCGTCACGTTACGCACTCTCGTTTAGTTACACATTTTAGAATTCTAAAAAATTCATAAAATTAAGTTTTTAACTTTTTTTAATATTGCACAAAAAAGGTTTATTGTATATTTTTAATTTAAAATGTGTTTTTAAATTTAACTTACCTCTGTTTTTCTTTAGACTTTGTAAATTTATGTTCCTTGAATAATTGATAAACATTTAATTATACCTCAGTATATCAGAAATTTTGTTAATAATAACAGATAAATTTTTATACTTTTGTTCAAAAGAAGAAATCCCATTACAGCACCAAATGCATATTTTTGTAAAAGGCTATAGAAACAAATTTTAATATAGACACTACATCATTTCTTAGTTGTAAACAAATGCTTAATTTTAAATTGAATTTGCTAAGTAGAATAGAATATAAATGTTAAGTATCAATTAAAGTCACATATAAATAAAGACAAAGATAAAATCTATTTATTATTAAAATAAGTAAAATTTTTCTACAAGTATTATTGTTTTATATAAATTTAAATCTTGTTTTTAATGTATGTATAGTTTTATCTATTGTTTTCATATTTTTAAATAAAGTAAACAAATTGTTAAAAGTGGGAAAGTCCCCAGTTTGTTTTAACTAGAAGCAATATCATAAAACAGCCATTATAGTAAGTATATTTGGTACCTCTCGTATCTTTACGATCTCTCGTATCTTTACGCACATTTTTTTGTGGACACAATGTGCGTAAATAAGCGAGAGGTTACTGTAAATGTATCGAACATTTTTCAATAAGCTTCAAGTCTTCAAATTCTGTTGATGATGTGAACAAGTTTTAATTGTTATTATATATATATATATATATATATATATATATATATATATATATATATATATATATATATATATATATATTTATATAATAACAATTTATATTGTTATTAGGTTCGAGGATACGCACAAAGCATTGAAACTAAGAAAACGATTTGAAAATTAACTGTTTTTTATATTATAAATAAATATATATATGTATATATATAATTATAAAAATATTTAGATAAAAAATTTCATAGCCAAAACTTAACTTCGTTCTAAACAAGCAACTAAAAATTAAAAAAATATAAATTAGTGACTATGACATTAATTTTTTAATAGTTATTGAATATTAGTGGAACATTTTTATGTGTTCACAAAACTATATGAATTCACTCCTCTTGTTTGAGCAACTACGCATGCATAACAGCAGTTGATTCTTTTAATCACTGCCTATACACAGGGTTAAAACTATCTTTTACATTCAAATTATTTCATGTTATATTCACTTATTTGCAGTTTGTGATTTTTAGTTCTGGATTGAAAGGTAGTTAATAATAGCACTATAATTTGTTCTCTAAAAATTTTGTATTTTTCATTGTTATTTTTTTTTGTGTGAAATAAGCACAGTGCAACTTATTTAGAATAATAACAGCTAGGGGTTAAATCAAAAAGCTATAAGAAACAAACATGTTTTTTTTTAATATAACAGTCTGCAATAAACTGTTTAGAAGGCCTTCACGCGGACTCTGTGGAAAGTAATTTAGTTTATCTATTTTATTTCTATGTACATATATGTTATATGTATTAATAGTTTTTTTACAGTTCTGGTCAATAGCGATCGACAGGTTAAATTGAAGCTAAATATATATCTTATTACATAATCAACAAAAGACTTATACGGATGCTTCGTATATGAGATAAAGTTATTCCATATATTCCTCAGTAAAGATAAAATACTTCGTTATTACTACTTTATAATATTTATTAAATTTTTAAATTCTAAATTTCTGTTATAAATTTTGATAAACTTTACCTTTTTTGAGAATAACAATGGAAAATTTATCTCATATACGAAACGGTCGTATAAATCTACTGTTAGTTATATAATAAAATAATTATATAATAAATAATAAACAATAGTTGTTACAACTGTTTCATATACTACAATTTTCTACTTATTACAATCCTTAGTGAAGCTTTAGTTTCTTTATAATGAAACTATTAGACATTGTGAAATTAAATATTTAGCTTTAGTTTGACTTGTCAAGCATTGTTGACCAAATTTTTTAATAATATTTTAATTAAATATATGAATACATACTTTTATATTTATTTAAAATATTTTTAAAAGTTTTAGTTAACAGTGTTTGAAAAGTTATATATATATATATACATAGAAAATAATGTGATTATATAAACTAAATCATCTTCGCGAGAACCAAACTGAAGGGAATTTATAAAACCTACTGAGAAAACTTGTATTTAAATATAACAGAAAATATAAAAATTAATGTTTAAATGTTGGAATCAGGCATCAAAATCTGAGCCACTTAAACAGGAAAAACAAGAAAAAAAAACAAAAATAAATCTGTTTTTAATCATCAGCTATTGATTTGAAATATATGTTTAAGTTATAATTCCTTGAAAATTAAAAAAAAAAGTTTAATTTAAAACTATAAAATTATGTTTACGAAACTTTAATATAAAAAAATTGAAGTACATAAAAACACATTTAATGTTATGAAGTAAAAAATCAGAAGAGTTAAACAAAAAAAATATTTAGAAACATATTATATAATATATTTATAATTAACTTTAAACAGTGTTTTTTAAAATAATTTTTTAAAAGAAGAAAAACTGTTTATTAAAATCATTAAATAATTAATACCTTCTTCAGATATATGGCTGAGAGCAACAATTGTCTTGTTTATTGAATCATCGTTTTTGCAGAAAAAAACAAATTTTAACTTTTCACAACAAGTACAATAACGTAAAAGGTCTTTTTGAAGTTTAATCTTTTTTCTATCTCTGTCAGTTTTTCCAATATCAGTTGATGCGTTTCCACTCATTACTATAGTACTTTTATCTGAAGATCATAAAAATATTTACATATAACTCCTAACTTTATATAATTATTTTAAAGTGTACATTAAATAATAAGAGTTTAAGTACTATAAGTCTAGATAATGGTTCGTTTAACTTATTGGTACTACTCATCATTTAAAAATCTTAGGCTGTTTAACTAGTACTTTATATTTACTAGATGCTATTTTAGTTTACTTTATACAAATTAGACAATACAGTTATGGTGATGTATTATATCTATTATATAAAAGAACCACAAACACTATAATAGGAAGACAATTTTAAAAAATTAATCACTTTATAAATAACTTAAAATAATTATAGCTTAAAAACCTAATTAGTTAAAAATACTTTAAAACTTTGAATAATGTGAGCTATAAAATATTTAACGATTTCCAAACAGTTAAGTTTTTTTAAACAACAAATTTTAGTGCTTAAAAAATAAACATACAAAAACAAATAACATGCAGTTTTAAAAAAGGTCTAAAAATAACTTTTAGCAATATATCAATACAATTCTTCTCAACTTAATTGCAAATGACACTTATGATTCCAGTGAAACACATTAGTGTTTACACTCTCATTGGTTGAGCTCATTTAGTAAAACTCAACATTCAAAGTTAAACAATTTAATAACATAAAAAAGATGCATTCCAATTACAATACTGCACAATATGGTCAACTTTTGCATTCAAATTAAACAATGCATAATCTTAAAATTGATAATATGACAAGTAGTCATGTAAATGTTTGCTATTAGATACATATATAGTTTTTGTTTAGTTTTAAAATAATTTACCAATTTTTATTTTATATTTTAAATAACCACAATAGAACTAAGGGATAAAAAATAATATAAGTTTTTTTTATTCTGGTAAAAAAAGTTCATTAACACTTGTTTACTAACTACTATTTATATTTATAAACTTTCTAATATTTGATAAACTTTGAAAAGCTTTCTTCATTTACCAAAGAACTACCTGAGACATACAAAAACAAAGTAAACTATATGTCAGTTAAAAACAGCTATGATTCAATAAGTTAGCTTAAACAAGTCTGAGTTGCTTAATAAGAGATAAAATAAGTTTTCAAAAAATATTGCAGGTGCTGTTATTTGCAATTCTAAGAATTTAATAGTCTACTTTGTAACTTACCGTAAAATTTTATTTAAAATAAAGAAAAACTAGCTTAATATTGATAAGTGTTAAACTATTAAAACACTTTAAGCTGACGCTTATACAACTTGTATAGTTTTAAAACAAATCTGGCTTAGAGTTCAATACTTTTCTTTAACATAGAAAACTAATAAAAACATAAATGGTTTTGTAAAACTACTAACCGTATCTATCAAAAATATTATACAGTTGTATTTTTTTTTTCATTAAAATAAAAAAAAATCTAAATTTTTTTTAAAATATGTAATGGTAATAGCAACACTAAAACTAAAGCTTTTGCAATTCAGTATGAAACCTAATTGATTTAAAAATAACAACAATGCAACTTAACTATACAATCTGGTTTTATGTAACAAAAAAAAAGCTCAGTTGATTTGGGTAAATGTATTCAAGTTTTATTTAACTAGTTTTTTTATGGTCACGGGCAACAAATAAACTTTGTAATAAATAAATCTATGCTAACACTACTCTACTTTCAACCAGTAGAGAAAATTTAAAACACTCAACTTTTGGTAGGATATTTTAAAAATCCATTTTGTTAAAAAAGAAGTCAATGACTTCTAATTAAACTGGTGTCCATGATTTTATTAAATAAACAAAATAGTGAAATGAGATTCAAATATATTAGGTTCTGGTAAAAATTATACTAATTTCTAGTCATGTATTCCTTTAGATACAAAAGTTGTTTTATCAAAAGTCTGATGCAAATTTTAAATGTAAGTAAGACGTGGTGGTACTTTAATGATGGTTTTATATAATGTTTTAAAATTTAATTTAAAATTCAACGTTCCCTAAGATTTTTTGTAATCAAACTGGTTCTTTTTGATTACTCAAAACAAATAAGTTATAAAAATAAGTATTTATTTTTCTGCTAAGGTATAATATAGAATTTTAAAATAAGAAAAATAAAGTATTTGAATTCCTCTAACATTTTAAGTTTCTTCTATTTGTCAAACCAACCGAAATAAATACGTAACTATACTTTAATAACTTAAAATAATTAAAAATGTTGTATAATTAAGTTGTTTTGGAAGAGAGCTAAAAAAACAAAATTTCTGGGCATCTGATAAAACAGACAAATCTAATTTTTATAGCTTACATTAAAAAGTTTACTGTTAAAAATATATAAAACTTTTTATTAGTTGTAAATTAAAAAGAATCATAAAACAAAATAATTAAATTTTCAAAGCTACTTTTTAAAAACAAAACACAAACAATAAGATAATTTAGGATTATTTATATATATGTATATACATATATAAATATGTTTTTTTATCAATATACTTTCAATATTCAAGTATTTATCTTATTTTTTACTTACATAAAGCTAAATCGTAATTAAATGTTATAATCAAAAGTTGTTTATTTTATCTAATCTTTTTTTTAATTTATTAAATTTATGCAAATATTCAGCCCATTCAATATAGTTAGGCGAATTTTTTTTAAGTGTACAATTATTTTTGGATTATGTGATTTGAGCACGGCTAAAATGCGCGTACTAACCAGTAAAACAAATATAGTTTGTGAAAAAGTTTATTTTGTTTCGAATAACTCTTTGTTAGACTGTTTTGTTTATACACTGTAAAACTTGATAAGATGAAATTAAAAGAAACCAAAATGGTAAACACTTGAGATTTGAGAGAGATAAAAGAAAAAGCATTTATGAAACTATAAATAAATTCTAAAACAATTGGTTTAAATTTATTCAATTATCTGCTGGTTTACAACCAAAGTCCAACTCTTGAGAAATTGTGTTAGAAAAACCTTAAGTACAAACACAGTAATGGAGTTAAATATAATTAACTGTTTTGAATATAAAATGCAAACTCTAAAAAACATCAAGAAATCATAAAACTAACTATAAAAAATATTAATTTAATAAAAATTGGTACTTACTTAAAATAATTTATTACAAACAAAAACATCATTTTAACATAAATTTAATTTAGTGGCTTGTACTTTTTTGGATAAACAATAATTATTAATAATTGTATTTAAGTAAATTATAAAATACCTTAGTAACTATACTAAAAACAAATGTTTTTATTAACAAGTTCAATACAAATCAACTAAATAATAATATATAGATCTCATAAATTTTAACTCACAATTAATTTGGTTTCAAAATAAAAATTTATTATATATATTTATAATATAGATTTATTTTTTATCTGTATTGTTTATCTGTACAAACTAAACAATTTTTTTTGAATTCATTATTAAATTTTTATTTTCTCACTAATTACATTCTACACAAAGGTACTTTTTGTTTTATTCTTATAATTTTTTTTTGTTTTTTATTAACAAGTAAAATTTGTAATTATGATTAAAGAACATCAAATTTAAGTAACAATACAGGGTTGCTCAAAACCTTGAATTTTATAATTTAGGCCAGGGTTTCCCAATTTTTTTTTGCAAATGAACCTCTTTAGAAAATAAAAAAAGTCATAGCCCCCTTCAACAACTTACTCATTATCTACCTTTTTTTTGCTCTTCATCTGCAAGTCAAGAATATCTAGTGTAAGTTTAAAATTATGACCTCCTTGTCCCCTGTGGCTCTTTTACTGCTCATGGCCTCTAAGGGGACCATTTGGCCCTTTTTTTTGGAAACCCTGATTTAGGCTAATAGACCTAGAAAACCCTAGTATTGAGAAGTTTTGAAAAAAAAGCCTAAACAAAACCTGGAATTTTGAAGAAAAAATCATAAAAATAACCAGGAATTTTTAGCAATTTCAACATGTTAAGTAGTAAAATTCTAATTTGGCAAAAAATCTATTCTTTGGAAAATTTAATTTAATTTATTTGATTTGATATAACATTATAAGTAGCTAAACAGTGTATTTAAAATTTTTGTACCATTTAACACAGTTTCTAACCAAAAACTTAATTCCAAACTAAAAATAGACTCAAATATTGTGTACTTATAAAAACTAGGAAGAAATTTTGAAAATCTAGAGAAAATATGCCACAAACGAATGGCAACCCTGATATAATTAATACCAATAAGCAAAATGTTGTTAACATTATATTTATAAAAAACTAAGATAAAAACTTTTACTTGTTGTGAATAATATTTTGAAAGATTGTATACATGATTGTAGTGAGTATTAAACTATAAGTAATATACCAAAATAATAGCATCAATAATGATGTAAGTGAAAAAGTTGCTTAGAATCTAAATATAAGTTTCCTTAAACTTTATTATAAAAACTATCTTAATTACTTTATATATCTAAGGTACAAAAGTATGTAAGGTTTCAGTATAGCAATTAAAATAGTTTACAGAAAAAGCTTAACAACAATTTTTTAACACTTATTTAAGATCCTATTAAAATGTTACATAGTCAGTTAGTGATAAGCTTGAAAATCTTTTTTTTATGCTTCTTTAAGTATTTTTGTTAATTATATAATATAAATATATTATATTTTTTATCTCGGTTATTTATGCTATGTCATTAATTATTATTAACTCACGTTTATAACTTTTTGCTAATTAAATATAACTGTTTATAAAAAAAATACAATGAAAATTATATTCAAGACTTAAATTAACTTAAATAAACTTTATCTCTGTTATATTACTTGAAAAAATGAAATGATAATACAAAACCATGATTAGTCTTTTAATCATGTGGTATGACAATTTAGCCTTGAAACCTAGAATTACATATAATTTTAATAAATGGGAAAAACAACCTGGAAAACCCAGGAATTTTTTTTTTTAAGTAACCAGAGATTTAAAAAATAAAAAACCTTGTAATTATTCAAATTTTACTAATAAAATAACTTAGTTTAGATTAGATAAGTAATACAAAAAAAAATTTCTTCACACTTAAAAGGTACCATAACAGTTTTTTAGAAACTTAAATGCATTTTTAACTATAAACTTGTACTTAAACTAAAGCTGAACAATGGAACTTATACTCCTGAAAACCTGTAAAAAAACAGCAATTCCTTTAAAAGCCAGTTGCCACTCTGTTTTAAGTTTTTTTACTGTTTTGCTTGGGTTTAAAAATCACTACAAAATTTATTAAGATTAATAGTTTCCAATAAATTAAAAAAAAAAACTTATTACTTCCAAAATGTGGGAAACTGTATTGAACTTTTATATTTTAAGATAACATTTTTATTTATAAATACTACTGAGAACTATAAATAATATAAATCCAAACTATACATATTCATGGTTGCCACAGATCAAGCTGAGAAAAATTTCCTGACTTTTTACCAAAATTTTCCTGACTTTTCTAAATCAATCTCCTAGATAAACTTATTCTAAAACACATAATCTAACTATATAAACCTTTCAATATAATTTTAATACAGGTTAAGACAACAGTTTTTTGCTAAATTCAATCATAAAACTTCCATTTCATTACTTAAACCATCTGTGTATGATTGATGTTTGCAGTAAACAGCTCTATCTGCCAAATACTTGTATTATTATGTTATAAACACAGTTTGTCTAAAAAAAGACATAATTTTTAGCATTTCCTAGCATGCATCTAAATGGAAGTGTCCATGCTACAGGTCATCAATACTAAAAAGCTTACAAAATCTGCTTGTTCAATTAGGATACTTGTTCAACATGTTAATAGAAAAATTTTTGCAGTTTTATAAAGGATAGTCTACTAATTTACAACAGATGAAGGCATTGGAAATTAAATATTTTTGTTAATTTCTAGCAAAATTTTGGAATATTTTTCTGACTTTGTACGATTTTTAATTAATTTTTACAATTTGAAGGCTTTAGAAAATAAGGAATTTTGTAAGTTTAAACTGACAAAATCTGACCTTTTTATTAAATTTTATCAAATTTCCTGACTTTTATTGACTTTTTTTCCAAAATTCCCCATTTTTTCCTGAATTTTTCTAACTTTTGTCATTTAAAAAAAAAATTTTATGACTTTTTGCTAATTTCCTGACCATGTGGCAACCTTAATATTTTTTTTGGATTAGTACTGAAAAGTAGAAATAACAAACAATTAGAATATACTTCTACTTTTTAAGTACTTTTTAATTGTTCTACTTACTAAATTAATTTTTTACATTTTTCATGAAATAATATTAAAATGTTTCAGATATTTATATAAGATTTTTTGTTAAAAAAGTTTAATTAAGTATATTTACTTTTTTTTTAAGTTAATAGTAAAGAAATTAAATATGGAGATATAATTATCACACAAATTAAATATTTATTCTTATCTTTTTATATCACATAAATTAACAATAACTTTTCTATCATTGTATATAAGATAACTTTTTTGTTTATGAGAATTACTAGCAGATTAAAAAAAAATCTGTTTAGGTTTGATATACTTTTTTCAAAGTTCTTCACAATTAATGGTTTCATAATTAAAGGTTTATATTGTGTGTTGTAATCTAAAAAAATATGTTTTTAAACAAATATGTCTCCATGTTTTAATTAATTTTGTGTAGTGTAATCTAATATATTTTTGTTTTAAACAAATAATAAAACTTTAATTATATTTATCTGAGTTATAAATTTTTTTTTTTTTTAAATATACTAATATTAAGTATTTCAACTTTATATATACAGACCAAAAGAGATAGATTTAGTTATAAGGTGCAACATAATAACCGAAATGTTCTTACTCACTAGGTCCTAGGACCAGATATTTTTAGCATAATTTTTCCATCATTTAGTAAACTATAATATTAATAGTTGTAAGATAATTAATAGTAATTTGTTCAACTATACTTTACTAAATATAAATAATAATAAAAAATGCTAGACATAGTTGCCAAAAGGTAATTCAATGATAATAAAATATAATGTTAATAGCAACTAATAATTTTTAGTGTTTCAGCTTTCTAAAGATATAATTTTCTAATTGATTCTATTTAAAGGAATAAATATTAATAACTTTTAAGCATATTGTTTTTCTTTTGTTTTTACCCATTTTCATATTATAAATACTTGACTACCTACATGTATATTGATTTAAAAGATAAAACATTATCATAAAATCACTATATTTAATTGATAAGGTTTAGATATCTAAAATTTACTATAACTTATAGCATAGGCTGAATATATATATTAACCTAAAGATAGTAAATAGTAATAACGAAATACAAAACTTGTGAAGAAATTAAGTTAAAAAAATTATTCTGTAAATTTTATAAACAACTTAAATTACAAAATTAAGTTATTAAATTTTCAAATTGTCATAACAAATGTTTTCAAAACATAATAGATTTTCTAAATGGATTTAAATGAAAGGCTAGTCAAGTTGTAAAAGGTACACTTAAGTTTTTATAAAATCTAAAGTTCTTTGAGGATTTCTGTTAGAATTCTGAAACATGCCCCCTAAATATTTTACTTTGTCACTAGGGTTGCTTAAGGTTTTTAAATACTTTTTCTGGGTTCTCTAAATATTTTCAAGGTAATTAAAAAAACATTTTTTTCTCCATATGTTATATAAAATAAAATTAAAGGTGGAAAACCTATTTAAATAGTACAACAACATTAAAAAGATACTGTAAACCTACTTTAAATTCAGTTTTTAAATAAAACATATTTAATGATGTGTTTTAATCTTCCTTATAAATTTTTGTGTCTAATAAATTTTTATTATTTAGCATGTAAATATTCATTAAAACGTCAGAATTTTACAGGTATTTTAGATATTTTTTTCAAAATTCCAGGATTTTTTTCTCAAATTTAAAGTTTGTCTAAAGTTCTAAGATTTTTTGTAATCTTGTTTAAAAATGCTGGTTAGCATACAAAGATAAAAATAAATTTTTTTAAAAAGAGATAATAAATACAATGAAAACAATTAATCTAATTAGTAGTTTATTTTAGAGTAAAATAAATAAACCTCAAAACTATGAACCTGACTAGATATTACAAAATTTTGAGCGAGAGTGAGTAATTAGAACTAAAATGCCTTAGTTAAATCAATTGCATCAGTTACTTGTCTAATTATTTGCTAAATATAGGAAAATATAGACTAGTGTAAGGCATTTGCCTATGTCAACCATCTAGTAATGTAAAAGCTAAAAGAAAAGAGGAGAGGTCTGTAAAAACACAAAAGTAAAATACATTTTAGTTTTAAGAAATATAACAAATACTGAAAGTATTAGAAAAATGTGTAAGTCTAGAGATTTTCTTTTTTTTTTTTAACCTACTCTTTTACTGCTAACTAGTTAAAAGATTGGAAAATAGTAACTAAACGATGATTTTGTATTTTGAGGGTGATTGCATACAAATATAAAAATAACAACACAAAACATTAAATGTGCCTAATACTAATTATTTACAAAATACTTATATATTATATGATCCTCACAGAATATTTAGCATAAAGTTAAATATTGATAGCAAAATGAAGGAGACTTCAAATAAGAAGCACTCTGCTACTAAAAAGGACTCTAAGAAAAGTGTAAGTGAAAAGTTTTTCTGTTTATTTTTGAACTGTTGTGTTTCTTAAATTTAATGACATGTAAAATATTTAAAACTCATCTATTATGAAATTGTTTCACTTTTTCACATGTATGTACAAGGCAGTATGATAACTACAAGCTCTATGAAAAATAGAGTAGATATAATAGTTCTAGATCTTAATTAAAAAATAAAACTGATAGGTTTTGTTTCTTTTTTTATTAAAAAGATCTTTTTTCTTAGTTTTATATGAAAAAATATGTTTTTTTCACACGAAAAAAATGGTTAAATTTATTTAAAATTCTCAACTAGTTAAAATAGGTGTATCAGTTACATGTTATTAAAGTTTAAAGTTTTTTATTAACTACCATTACTTTAGCTTAATTAGTTCTCATTAATTGTCAATTTTATAATTTTTTAGGCTTTAATTTAAATTAAACTTTATATAAATATGATAATTTTGTTTATTAATAACATACTCTAATCTCATAGTTCTCAATATTAAAAATGTATGTTCATAGTTTCACACATATATTATCAGTAAGACTAGAAGCAGGAAATAGATATTATCAGGGTTACAAACACTCAGGATACTCAGGGATACTCAGGATAACTGAGGATAGCTTGATATATTAAAGAAGTTTGAATGTCTCTTAATAATTTAGACTTCTTTAAAAATTTGTTAAACTCAGGATAGTTTAAGTTTAAATTTTATTCAAAACTTGAGGTACTACTAATAATTTTGAATTTTTCTGGCCACTTTTTCTCAATTTTGATTGAGATTTGATGTATTAATTTACAATGTTTCATTATTTTATAACCAGTTATGTTGAAGAACTTGCTCTTATCAATTTTGAAAATTTAAGCAAAATTAAGGATTTGTAAAAGTTCAGATTGACTCAGGACAGTTGTTTTTTTGATTCAAATAGTGGCAATTCTGTAGTAAAAAAGCTAGATTTTGAAAATGCATAATTGTTTTGGTTGGTGTAAGTGTGCTAAATTTTGTTAAATAACTTGCAGACAACTAAATTTTAAAATTATAGAATCAAAATAAAATAAAATGTAAAATGATGAAAAAAACTAAATAAAATACTAAATATTGTCTATAATTTATAATTGACTGTTTTAGTCTATCACTTATATACATCTTTAATAAAGTTTAAAAAAGATCACATTTTTATTGGTTCGTGTATTTATGACTATCAGAAAATGAGTCATACTAGTTACAGGATAGCTTAGATTATAGATTTTTTAAAATCTTTCTTCCAGGTTTTTTAATTTTTTTCTATTATTTTGAAAGTACAAGTTTAAGGTTTATTTTTAAGTATAAGTTAATTTTAGTTTAAGGTTAAGTTAAAGGTTAAAAACTGCATCAAGCAGTATAAAAACATTGAAAAGATACTGTAAATATACTTTAAACGTGTCAAAAAATGTTTTGATGATGACTAAAATTTATATCTATATTATAGATTTTTCGTATTAAAACAAAATTTTACCATTTAAAATGTAAAAGTTGTTCAAAATTTCAGGTGCCTAAGTGATATTTGTTCTAAGTTATAAGTTTAAGGTTATTAGGTTTATAAGGTTATAAGGACTTTCAAAGACTTTTCTAGCCCAAATTGTCAAGATCCAGATTTCCTAGGTTGAATGGCCACCTTGATATGAACTTAAATAAAATGCTTAAATTTGTTTGAAATATTCAAAAAATTAAAATATGTATTTCAGTTACATTATAAAATTATAATAATGTTATTAAACAACAATACTCTAGTTTTTATTCTCAATAATTAAAATATTTTAACTCTATAAGCTTAAATTAAAATTAAATGTTTTTCAATTGTAGTTTGATTATAACATGAAAAAAACTAAAGAAAAATTTCTAACAAAAACAGTGTTGCCATTATTTGTGCAAAAAAGTTTGCCTAACTGACCAAAAACTAGCCTGAATTAAATTATACTTTAATCATTTTGATTAAAAATAATCAAGGGAAGAAAAAGCTAAAAACTTATAATTGTTTATTAAAATTAAGCTTAAATAATAAACTTAAAGAATATATGTTAAAGATATAATATATACTAAAAGAATATACATAAGTTTTAAAATAATTGTATTTTATAAATTATGAAAAAATGTCAGAAAAAAAAATTGTACTACCCTGAGCTTTTTAAATATTCTTATGAAATCTAAAACTAGTCTAATTAGATTGAGTTTTTCTAATGTTTTAAACTAGCCTGAGTTTATAAAACATCCTGGCTAAAATATTAACTTGTCTAGTTAGACTGAGTTTTCTAATGTTTCGAACTAGCTTGAATTAATCTGAGTAACTTACAAGTCTGGTAATTCTGTAAGAATAACTAACAGTATTTAGTATGCTGATCTTTAAAAAGGGATTACTAAAGGATAAAAATTCAGTCTTAAAATAATATTTTTTTAGAAATATTATGGGTGTTTAAAACTGTTGAAAACTTACTTAATTTTTTTTAAATTTAATGTTTTTAAAAAAGTATCATATAATCACTTCAGCCTAAATAGGTAATATAACAATTGTAAAAGATTCAATAATAAATCATAGATAAAAACTAAATTCATAATTTAAACAAACAAAAACGGATTTGTTTTCATTTTCAAATAAATAGTATAACAAAAATTTTAATAAAAATAAATTAGCTGTTTTTTTTACTGATATTTTATTTTTCTCAAAACTATTGGATTTTATACTGATTTATTTTATATTATTTACTGGTTAACAATGCTTTACATTAAAGTTACTGAGTTAATACTTTAATGCCAAAGAAAATTTTTAATATTAATAAATTAAACTGGAATAGAGAAAGTATTTGTAAACATATAAATGTTTTTTGTTACTTAACTTTTTTTTTTATTGTATAAACTTGTTTATTTGCTGAATGAAACTAAATGAATTTTATTAAAAGTTAAAACGTCAAACATCAGAACATTGTTTAATTTTTATTGATATATTTAAATAATAGTTGATTATTCAATTTAGTTATTTCAGCATGTAGTAAACATTTAAAAATATTTTATTTGAAATAAAATAATACAAACTTCAAATTTTTAATTTCTTTTAAGTTTTTAAATTTATTTGAGATATAATAAACAACTCAAATGAAAAATCCTGATGACGTATTTGATATACGATTTGATGATGATATTTGATGATGATAAAAAAAAATATTTTAGATTTGTCATTTATTCTAGGTGACTTTTTTGTTAATAAGTCACCATATAATTTACATAATAAGATTATATGGTGAATCTTCAAATAAAAAAAAGGAGCTAGCAAGTTTTTTTTAATGAGTAGTACATTAAATAAAAAAAAGTTTTAAATAATTCCTAAAAAAAATTCTAATTTTCAAAGAATAATTATCTTGGTTTAAAGTGGTTGGAACTAGAAAAAACCAATAGTGTATGTAAGTTAATTCCAGTTTCCTAATTTAAGTTTGATAAAATAGGTAAAAAATGTATATGAAATTTATTAATATTAAATAATAACAATTTTAGTACTCAAGTATTATTATCATTTTCCAATTATATTTACATTAAAATTTGTCAGTTAAAGTATGTTTTTTGTTAAATAAATTTAAACAACTAGAAAATGAAATTAAACAATGTATTATTCGAGTTGCTTTAGGTAAAAAAGTTACGAAAACATCCATTATAAATGACAAAATTAAAATGCTTTAGAGACATTTAAAATAGAAATTTTAAATAAACTCAACAAAAAACTGTTGAAAAATTTTTCATTTAAATTTAACTATTGTGTAGTTCATTTTCGAGTTTTTTTTAATTTTTCGTTTTAATTAGAAACTGTTTAAGATTACTCTTTATTATCAAAATTTTAAAAAAGTATAGTATATTTCACTAGGCTTTCCAATTGTATCTCAATTGTTGATAAAAACTACTGGAGCGTGACATTTTTAATTAATACAAACAATCTATATGGTATGGATTGTGGTACACTTAGTTTAATGGTACATCTCATCATAATTCAATACTACCTTTTTTAATTACTACCTAATAAATACTTGAATTAATTTGAGACTACTTTATAACATTGAAAAAGGCAATTTGGGCAATGTATCAATTATATAAAGTAAAACACAAAACACTTTTATAAAATCTCTATTTCAAAGTGTAAGCTACTTTTAAAAATAAGTATAAGATCAAAACACAAAATATTTGATAAAACAATTATTTTTATATTTTAACCACAAAAATACACTAAAACATGCAGTTATATCTATACAATATGTCTCTAATACTCAGTCTATAGGTCTTATCCCACCACACTACTCCATAATAATGATTACGTTGCCTGAGACACCTGTTTTTTGGTTGACTGATTTTGTGACACACAGCATTCAAACACTCAACATTTTAACACTGGAAGAGCATATGAAAGATACATTTTATTATACTTCCTCTTCTTTTCCGTTTGGAAGAGGATATTCACTCTACCCTCTTCATTACTCTTGCTTGCAGAATTTAATTGTGATGTTTTTCCTAAATCTATTTGGTAAACAGCAAAACAAAAAAATCTGTTAAAGTTAAACAATTTTTTTTTATTTAAGTCATAAAACTAATTTATGTGAAACTAATAAGTAGTTGCCTCTAAGATAATAAAAACATGTATATAACTGGTTCATATACTTATAATAAATTATTTTTCATTGTTTATCAGAAATCTGCAAAATTTAATACCAGAGTAATCAATTTAAAAAAATATTATATACAAAATTGTAAAAAAAAGTGGAATTAACATTACAGTATCTGTATAAAAAGTAAAATAAACAATGGGTTATCATAAAGAAACATCACTCAACTGTCATGCCTAACCTAGCACTTTAATACTTGTATTCTAAATTCGCCTTGTTAAAATTTATTTCTTAATTACTTAATCTTGAGTTTATTACTATAAGCATTTTGTTCAATTTTTAGACCTTCGTTTACCAACTTATTTTGTTGTAAATGTAGCATCAAAACTTCTTGTTGACGTTTTACCATTTCTATTTTATTCCTATTAGGTTGATAATAATATGACTGTTTTCTTTTGCAAATTTTCTAATTTTTTTGTTTGTTTTAAGCTGATGGTTTATTTGGTGATTGTGTCTTTTCTTATAATCAATTATACTCCTACATTGTTAGTGGTTTCTAATTTTGCAATAAACATTTACTGTATAATTGTTTTGTTGAGACCTATGCTGCTTCATATGCTGCATGCTTTATGTAGACTTCCAATTATTTTTAAATTAAAAATTGTTAGTTAAAGTTAATTTTTGTTTTCCAATAGCTCAAATTAAAAAAACTATGAAACTAAAAAATATAGATCTAGGTATTATAGTCAAGAATATTTTGAAAACATCCAATAAAAATGATAAAATTGCTTTAAAGATATTTCCAATAATAATTTATTAAACAGAATTTTTTTTTTTAATTTTTAAGATTAAGTATCACAGTTTTGAATTTAATTTTTAATCTTGTGGAGAGTTTTATTTTCAAATATAAAAAATAGTCTAAGATTTGTACTTATAATTAAAAAATTAAAGAAACATAATAAAAAAAATTCCCTTCTGAATCAATCTCAGCTTAACAGATAAAAATTCATTTTGTTTACTATCATCATTATCCCTAACTCTTGCCCTCAATTGATAGTTTTCTTTCTTTTTTTTCTTTTTATTTAACTGTTTTTATTTTTACTTTGATTTGTTTGGGTGGGAATTGTGGGTGGGTTAGAACTAAGGATACTTTATTGCTTTTAGGTTTTGTTGAATTCGAAGGTTTTTAAAATAAAAATCATCACCAATGAACTCATAAAATAGTGTAAATGTACTTTTGTTTAAGCTGGGTATTATGAAGATTATACATTAAGTTGATTACTTTATTTATCTTGTCTTTCAAGGTTAAATTATTCTATTACACAGTTAATTAAATAAACTAGTTCTAATTAAAAGTTTATTTTAGAACTTTTTCTCTAATAAATGTAATTATAAAAATGATTTATAAAGCTTTTTTTTAACAAAACTGTTATGTTTTCAGTTAGGTTTGTTAATCAAGCAGCTTTTATTTTAGCAGGATGGAACTTATGAGAAACCTGAAATAACATACTCCATCCTGTTCAGGTTGGCATTGTACAAACAAAGTAACCAAACATTCAAAGAAGGTCTACAGTGGATCAGAAGCAAGTTTCCATATTATGGTGAAATAGCACTTGAGGGTTAGCAGAATTTTTGTTTAATATATTCACTGGGAAGTAGAAAAACTGATTACTTGTTAAAAATTCAAATGACTTGGAACATAAACAATTTGCAGACATAACCTAGTAATTGTTATGCTAATTAGTTGCTACTGAAAGTAAACATTTAAACCATGTTATTTAAGATATGAAGATTATATTCAAGAACTCACCATATGAAAAGTATGTCTTGAAAGAAGTTTCTGAAGACAAGACAATAACATTTCGGTTATCTCCAAATTGCTTTGTCAGTTATATTTGTTTTTTTTGTTTGTTTAAATACTATTATGTTGAAAAACTATAAAGAACCTTTTTAAAGATTGACTACTTTAACCGTATTTCTATGCAACCTGTTTTTCAGTGATAATTAAATTGATTAAAAGTTAATACCCTAAATTACTTAAACTTTGGGAAAACCCTTTTTTGAAATTTTTTTGTTGAAATTGAATATAATAAACAAAAAAATTGTCCCCACTTATTTTCGATATTTTAAAATTTTATCTGAAGGACTTTGAAATGCTAAAAAATAAGCTTAACATATAAAGTAGTATAAAACTTTAATATGATAACACAAGACAAAGTGACTTCTGTTAAATATTGTTAGTTGTATCAAAAAATATTTAAAAATCACAACAATGCACTTTAAAACTGAGTAAAAACTTGGATTTAATCTGTTTTTTTTTTTCAAGGTTTAGAATTGTTTTCTCCATAAAAGATATGTTTTTAAGATAAAGTATTAGGCAGTTTTTGTATAATTTAGTTACAAAATAATTTTCAGGAAAAATTTGGGCCAGAATTGGAAGAAATTGCTCAGAAATTGGAAAGAGGGGAATACAATAAAAAAGTTAGTATAAGAGTTGTTTAAATTTTTAATTTTATTAATTTTTGCTGTTTTGAACATTTTCAAACTTTTAATTACTTAGATTTCGATTTAAAATTAACTATAGTTTTGTTAACTAAACTAATTTTTTTAAACAATTAATGAAAGTCTTAAGTTGCAAAATATATTATAACCACTATTACATGGTCTAGTGGCATCACTAAGTTAGTTTTTTTAACATAATTTGTTTTTTTTGTGATTTCAGAGGAAAAAAGTTATGCCAGAAGACAAAGTTTCTAAAACCATGAAGCAAAATAAGCCTAAAGAAAGTGTAATAATTCCATCATCCACTTTTGAAGTTTGTTAAATTTTATATACTGGAAAAAAAAAATCAAATTTTGTTATAAGTCTGTGTTTTTTTTAAGTGTAAGCAGTTATACATTTTATCTATATTTATCAAAATTGAACAATATTATTTATAAAATAAATCTATATTCAATATTTGTTTTGTACTTATCTACAAAAATTTAAGCTAATAGAAAGTTATTGCTTGACTAATAACTATTTGTTTGGCTTATTGTAATTTTATTATTTGTAAATTATATAATCAAATTTTTTATAGGAAAACGAATCATATGAAGTTCCTTCGATCAGTTATCTCATGTTATTCAGATTTGCTGTGTTTAAAAACCAAACAGATCTGAGTTTCATGCAGGTGATGGAATGGATCATAAAAAATTTCCTGTTTTATCAACAAATGGATCTAGATGGTTAGTTTAAAAAGGCAAAAACTTAGCTCCTCTTGTAAACAATTCGTGTTTTTAAACAGATGGCTGGCATAAAATTTATAACAGTTTCTTTTAATATTCTTTAAACAATGTTGTATGTTTAAGTTTTCATTGAGTAACTTAGTACTTAAAATAATATTGGATAAAAAAATATTTTGTTGTTAAAGTGATGAAGAAAAAGTTCAATAACTCCTTCAATGACAAATACTTAAAGAAATGGAGTAGAAATGGTACAACAACTTTCAGTATTAGTGACAATTGCATTGTTAGCTTATTTTTTATCTGTTACTTAAAATATGTATGCAGTTTCAAAGTTTTATCAATAAACATCTTAATATATTGTTTGTGTAAAAAATATTTAATTGTAAATATTTTTTTACACTTTTTTGTACTTGATACAGTTTTGATACATGAAAAAATAGAATTTAAAAACCTATTACTAATTTGAAATTAGTTATAATGCAAATTTTGGTATAGTTCAGTTACTAAATTACTATTAAGCAATTTTCAGAAAATCTTTGGGCCAGAATTCGAAGAAATTGCTCAGAAGTTAGGAAGAGGGGAATACAGTAAAAAAGTTAGTATAGAATACACATAAGTTGTTTAAATTTTTAATTTTGTTAATTTTTGCTGGTTTGAACATTTTCAAACTTTTAATTACTTTGATTTTGATTTAAAATTAACTATATTTTTGTTAACTAAACTAAAATATTTTGAACAATTGATGGGAGTCTTAAATTGCAAAATATATTATAAACACTATTACATGGTCTAGTAGCATCACTAAGTTAGTTTTTTAAACATATTTAGTTTTTTTTTGTGATTTCAGAGGAAAAAAGTCAAGTCAGAAGACAAAGCTTCAAAAACCATAAAGCAAAATAAACCTAAAGAGAGTGTAATAATTCCATCATCCATTTTTGAAGTTAGTTGAATTTTATATACTGGAATAAAAATATCAAATTTTGTTAATAGTCTATTTTTTTAATATGTAAAAGTAATTATATATTTTATCTATAATTATCAAAATTGAACAATACTATTTATGGAAATAAGTCTTTATTCAGGGTTCGTGCGCGTCAGGCTAAATCAGGCTAAGTCAGGCTAAATCAGTTTTTTTATTCAAAAATTTGAGAATCTCAGTTTTTCTCAATTCAAATGCTTTAAAAATTTTTATAAAAAAATTGAGAAATCTTTTTGAGATTAAATTGAGATGTGAATTTATTTCTAAATAAATATTTAGCTATTAAAGGCAAAATCAGTCAGTATTTGTAAATATAAATGCTTAAAACTTTTGTTAAATCTTTAAAAAAGTTAAAAAAAAATTCATAATTTTGTTTTGAGTAGATGTACTGTTTTAATCTCTAGTTGAAAGGCTTTATACCAAATACTTATTAGATTAAAATTCTTAGCAGTTTATTCATATATTTTAGTGTTTGTTTAAAGTTATTAGAGATATTCACAACACTAAAACTTAGCTTTAAGACATAAATACTAAGTTTTGTGGGAGTACAAATTTTAGGTACAATTCATTTTTCCTTACAAGAACAAAATATTAAAGTTTTTTTTTTAATTTAAGTGTAAGCTTTTCAAATCTGATACGACATCAACAATCAATGTATTTATTTAGAGATTAGAATACAGATTTATTTAGAGTTTAGGATTTATAACTATGTATCATTTTTAAGTATTAGTCAAAATACTATATTAAACTTTTCTTACTTATTTATATTATATGTAAGCGTTTCATTTTAAATTTTAATAAAACACGACAAAGCAGGTGGTTTTATTATAAGTCTTATAGTTATAATGTTTTTACTTAGTTCTTAATTATATTGAAGAATTGTGTTTAGTAATATAAATTAAAATTTTACACTATTAATAGATTAGATACAACACTTATTTTAAAACTTATCACTAAATTTGTTATTTTAAGGGCATAGGGGGGGGGGGGTCAATCACCTTTTTTACAATTTAGTCTTATTTTATTTAGTTTTAACTAAGCTATGAATTGCTTTTTGCAGATTTTAAAAGTTCAAAATATTTTTGAGATAAAGCTGGTGAAAATCAGAGACTACAATAGTACTAATCAAGACCCCCTATACCTAAAATGACTTCTAAAGGATACTTTCCTTACTTTGAAAAAATGTCTGGTTAAATGAAAAAAAGTTTGCGCACGAACCCTGTTTATTTATTATTGGTTTTATATTTTTTCTACAAGATTTTAGCTACTTGTAAGTTATTGCTTGGCTAATAAATGGTTAATTACTCTGTTTTAATTTTAGTAATTGTAAACTATGTAATCCAATTTTTATAGGAAAACGAATCATATCAAGTTCCTTCCATCAATTATCTCATGTTATTCAGATTTGCTGTGTTTAAAAGCCAAACAGATCTGAGTTTCATGCAGGTGATGAAATGGATCAGAAAAAATTTCCTGTTTTATCAACAAATGGATCTAGATGGTTAGTTTAAAAAGGCAAAAACTTAGCTCCTCTTGTAAACCATTGTTTTTAAACAGATTTCTGGCTTGAAATATAAAACAGTTTTTTTTAATATTGTCAAAAAAGTGTTGTATATTTAAGTTTTCATTAAGTAATTTAGTGCTCAAAATAATATTAAATAAAAAAATATTTTATTGTTAAAGTGATGAAGAAAAAGTTCAATAACTCCTTCAGTGACAAATACTTGAAGAAATGGAGTAGAAATGGTATCACAACTTTTAGTAATAGTGACAATTGTATTGTAAGTTTTAATTGTTATCTGTTACATAAATTGACTAAGC
This sequence comes from Thalia democratica, assembly GCF_965202585.1. Taxonomy (NCBI): domain Eukaryota; kingdom Metazoa; phylum Chordata; class Thaliacea; order Salpida; family Salpidae; genus Thalia; species Thalia democratica. The sequence goes on along the minus strand of NC_139166.1, from coordinate 65,634,451 downwards.
AGTTTTAGAAATCTATTAATAAACATCTTAGTGTATTCTTTGTGTAGATAAAATTTTACTTAAAATATTTTTAACACTTTTGTGTACTTGATACATTTTACATACAAAAAAAATGAATTAAAAAAATTATGACTAATTTATAATTAGTTATAATGCAATTTTTGTATAGTTCAGTTACTAAATTACCATTAATCAATTTTCAGAAAATCTTTGGGCCAGAATTAGAAGAAATTGCTCAGAAATTGGAAAGAGGGGAGTACAGTAAAAAAGTTAGAAAAAGATACAAATAATTTATTTAGTTTTTGATATTAATTTTTGCTTGTTCTGACAATTTTTAAATTTTCTATTGGTTTTATTTAGAATATACTATAATTTTTTAATTTGAGTAAACATCTTGATAACTAATTAAAAATCTTAAAATGCAAAATATATCATAAGCACTATTACAAGGTCATTTAGCATCTTATAGCTTTAATAGATTTATTTAGTTATTTTTGTGGTTTCAGAGCGAAACAGTTAAGCCTGGAGACAAAGTTTCTGAAATCGTGAAGCACAATGACAAGCCTCATGATAATGTAACAGTTCCACCATCATCTTTAGAAGTTTATATTATTTTATGTAAATGTATCTCTATTCAGTATTTGTTCTGTACTTTTCAAGTAAAAATTTCAGCTAATTCAAAGTTATTACTTGAATGAAAATTATTTTTTTAGCTCATTGTAGTTTTAATATTCGTGACTTATGTAATCAAATTTGTTTAGGAAATAGAAGTGTATCCAGATCCATCCATCACTTATCTGATGTTATTCAGATTCGTTTTGTTTAAAAAACAAAACGAAGATCTGAGTTTCATGCAGGTGATGGAATGGATAAAGGAAAATTTTCTGTTTTATCAACAAATGGAGCTAGATGGTTAGTTTAAATGGCAAAAATTGAATAAAACTCTTTTGTTAACCTTTCGTGTTTTGATACAGATGGTCAGCTTTAAATTTAAAACAGTTTTTTTTTAGTGAAACCTGTTGTATATTAAAGTTTACATTAAATAATATAGTAGTTTAAATGTTACTTGATAGTGAATACAAAATTAAAAATTTTAATTACAGTGATGAAGAAGAAATTCAAAAACTCCTTCAACGACAAATACTTAAAGAAATGGAGTAGAAATGGTATCACAACTTTTAGTATTAGTGACAATTGCATTGTAAGTATTAGTTGTTATCTGTTACTTTAAAATAAGTATGTTGCTTCAAAAATTTATCAATATATATCTTAGTATAGTGTTTGTGTAGATAAGATTTAATTTAAAATACTTAATAATACCATTTTGACATTTATACATTTTAAATAAAAAATGTTGAAAAAATGAGCTAACTTATTGATAAATGATATAACTGCTATGAAAGACTAAATAGTTAAAAAATAAAAACAACTGACGTTGGATGAAAAGTTGTTATTCATTGTATATACTTGAGCCAAAAAATTTTTTTTTCAATAAATAATGTCGTAAGCAGACATGTTAAAAAGCTCTGCTTTGTTTACTCAAGCGTGAAATTACTAACTTAAAACAAACCAAAAATAAAACACTTCATTGCTGAATTACCATAGTAACTTTTAGCATTTTAACATCTCTGGTCGTAAGTTTTGTAAAAATATCATACAATTACTTTGCTTTTCAACAATTTACAGAAAAACTTCGGGTCAGATTTGGATGAAATTTCTCGAAAGTTTGAAAGTGGGGAATATAATAAAACAGTTAGTATTAAATAGTTAAATTTAAAAATTTTAATTTTATTTTAAACTAGGTTTAAATAAAGATTTTAAGTATTACAAAAAATTTAAGTATATAATGAGAGCATTCATTGGAATATTTTTTTCTAATACTATTTTTTGTTTTCTAAGGAGACAAGCTCAAGGTCTGATGAAAGTTCTTCTGATAAGGTGAAGTCTGACTCCACGAAAGAAGATCAAATTATTCCGTATTCGTCATTAAAAGTTTGTGATTTTTTTATATATTTCTAATACCACTATTTATATTATATAAAAATTTTTAAAATAAAACTAAAATTATTTATGTATCTTATTTTTAAATAAAAAATGAGTCAAACTAATAGTATTTATGTACTGTATACTTTATTATAGTTGTGTCTATTAATGACTATATAAATTAAATAAGAACATTTAGTTATTAAAAAGTTTCTGACTGTAATTTTTTAAGGATCGATATCCTGTAATAAAGCTGTCCAGATGTCCCAACGAAATTCATGTTGACAATTACAAAACATTCATTACTAAACAATCGACCTTGAACAAAAGAAATATTTTTGACATTATTTCATCTGTGATTGACAAAGATGATCACAAAGTCAAAAGTGGGTCAAATTCTGAACAATGCACGTTAAACAAGAAAAGAAAGATAGCTACCCATTGTGAAGGTGATAACAGACATAAGAAAAAACCCAGTGTAGACGATCAACTTGTACAAAAAGAGTACAGAGGACCAACCGAATTCTTGTTGAATGGATCCAGCATCATAGCGGCAAACAGTTTTGAGGAGTTGCAGCTTGGAGTCAGTCCAATATGTACAATAGACCTGAACAGTAAAAGAAAAACTCCGTTTAGCTTGACAAAAGTTTGCTTTTTGGTTTTACTTAAACTTTTTTAATTTTTATCTACTATATGTAACGAAAACGATTCTAGTACTTTTATAATAAGATATTTTTAATAAGAGTTTATAAAAAATAGAATCGTTATTTACAACTAAATAAAGTAAAGAAATATATCTAATTTCTGAAATTTCTGAATTTAAGTTTATTAAACAGAATCCTGTGAGAAGAACAAAAAGAAAATGGAATATTCGCGAAATTCCACCCAAGTATCTTCCTTTCAAAAAACCTCTAAAAAAAGGTTTGTTATAATTTTTTTACACTTATAACTTAAATGATAATGTGTGCAATATTTAAAAATAATGTTTTAATATAATGTTATTAAACATTTTGCGGTTAATATTCGCCAATAATCTAAAAATTGTTGTTATAGTTTTATTGTCTAAACTTTAATAAAACTTTAATTGAAGCTGTTACACCAACTACTACTGTATAAGATTTTTTCGCTGTTAACAGAAAAAAAAATAGTTTTTAACTTAATCTTTATTGTTGCTTTGTTTAAATGATATAACATTTAATCATACATATTTTATATTTTCAACATTAATTATTACAATTTTCTATTAGGTGTAAACTTTTTATATCACTGTAGATAATTGAAAAAATTAAATATAAAAAAAATATATCGTAAATACAAAATTTATTCTTAAATAAAATAATCCATATTTATAAAATTATTTTGTAAAATTGTAAACATTAAATTTTAGAAAACAAGTTACCTAGTCATTGGAATGATTACATCACGCAGTTTGATGACGTAACAGTGAAACACTTCAACCTGTTATCATTCATAAAAAATCCCCTATTTAGAAAATCCATTGAAAAAACAAGTGAGTTTGTTGTATTTTTCACAGGAGTTTATAATAATAATTACAAATAAAAGTTCAATAACTATCTAAACATTTTTCGAAAATGATTTAAAAATGTTTCATAGTAAAAATCTCTTATTGTTTACTTATATAGTTTGTTTGAAGCATAAAAGAAATATTTATGATTGGTAAAAACAAATTTTGTTCACTTATTTTAAGTAAATAAAAATTTCAAACCATAGTTTTAAGCACACATATAAATCTTATTGTAGCTGTTACCTCATTTTAAAATTATATGTTTCTGTTGATTTCTGTACTCTGAATGTTTTAGCTAATAAAAATAAAATTATTCATCAACATTTAATATTTTTAATTTTTTTTTGTTTAGTTTTAAAGTATGTTTAACAACAATTAAGTTTTTTCATCGTTTAAATTATTTTTTTGTTTGTTCTTTTAAATTAGTTTATATTTTAAACAACAGTTTAAATATAATATAACTCTTGTTTTAGCTGTTTATACTATTTCAATTTTATTTTAAAATTAGGTTTTTGTAGTTTTGTACTATATATATTGTATTATATTTATTTTAGTTTATAAATTGTTTACACCTTTTAAGCACTTGTATTTATTTACATTATTTTTCATAAAAATTTATTAGGTGTTTATATTTAATATTTGAATATTAATTTGTTTTAACTGAATTTTTATAATTTTTTTTAATACAATTCTTTTAGAAAGACATCCATTCAGTTTTACTTATTTTTATAAACATGAATTTATCAAATAAAAGAATTATGTTTTGTGTATTAAGTTATTGCTTTTTGTTTTAAACACATAAGCTTTTTTTTTATACTGTAACCTTTTTTTTTATTGATGAATATGTATATATTTCAGTATTATTTTTTTCGTGTCCTGCTCAAGTGGCTGTTTTGATGGCTAGTTTTAACTTTGCTCAATGAAAACATAATAATAAAGATTAATCACCACCATTTTCAGTTACTTTGTAGACAATAATATTTTATGATTAATTTTAGTTGTTTTACAATAAATATAATTTTTTAATATAGTTCTAAACTTTTTACATTAAATAATAAAGTTTATAGTTTATGCTAAATAAAAACTATTTTCACATTTGTTGTGTACACATTTATAGAAAAATCAAATAAAATCAGAGAGTTTTTTCCAATACTGTTTCAACAATTTGGAATAAAAAGTTGTAACCTTAATATTTTTATTACCTTAAGTTATCATTTGTTATAAAAAATAAATCATATTTGTGTATAGGTTTATATTGAAATTTTAAGTCATATCTATATTTGTAGATTTATAATTTCAAATTCTTAAGTTTTATAAATATATCAAAATGTTATGGTTCAATTAAACTCATTAGTTTAATCCATTATTTTTACAAAATGAAACTAATTATTTGATTAACAGTTACAGTACTTTACTATTACAAATATTATAAGTTTTTATGTATATATTTTTTTATACTACAATATGTGACTAATTTTCAGAAAAATAGTTTAAATGTTTTAATTTATCAGAAGTAGAACTATAATACTCGTTTATCGAACAACATACTTAATATTTTAAGCCATAAATTAAAGTGCTTTTAGTTAAACAAGAATATTTAATTATTATTATTTTATATTTTGGTTAAATGGTTTTACTGTACATTATACATATACATACTACAAACTGTGAATTTTCAGTTTTTTTTTACTTTTGGCAAACATAACAAAATCACCATGTGCAAAACTTTAGCTGAATTGAAATTTTTTATTAAGGCTATTCTAAATTTCCTAAAAACAGCCCCAATCCAAACTATATGGAAACCAAAAAATTTTATCTTTGAATTTTTAGCTGATTTTTTTTTACATGTAGCCAATAATCAAAAAAACACATTGTGGACAATTTAAAACAATTTACAGATTGTTTAATGGAGTTGTTTCTTGATTTTATCATCTAGTTTTTTTTTCAATTTTCTAGTATGTTTCTTGAATTTTTGATTCTAATTAAAAAAAATTAAGAACCAATTTCAAAAACGTTTCTCTAAATCGTTTTTAATTATGCAAAATGTGTTTATGAGTTAATTGGCAACATGTAGAAAAATTGAGCGAAAAACTCTAAGATTGATTTTTTTTGATCACATACAGTTTAAATAGTGGTGATTTTTAGAAAATCTAAACTAGCCTCTATTAAAAAATTATTTAAAATTTTGAATAAGGTGGATTGTTGTATTTGTCAAGTGTAAAAATAAATTTGCTGAAAACTCAAAGGTTGCTGTATTTGTAAGCACCCTACTGTACAAAGTAATATTTATAAAAGGTGATCAAAAATATGTACCTAATTGACATTTTTATAACAAAGTACGTTAATAAAATTAATTATACAGACAATATGGTAGACAAGACAGATAGAAGTGAAAGAAAATACATAGCAAGATCCAAGAACACCCAATTAAAACTGAATAAAATAAATCAAAGATTTGAAGTTGTGCAAGAATCTAATGTAGAAAGTGATCAAAACAATTTAAAAGAAGTTGATGGTGATGTAGAAGCTATGGAAAACCAATTCAATAATGAAGAAGTGTCCTCAGATGAAAAAAGTATAGAAAAGAATTCGGATGCTTCAGAACTGACCGAATCCTCTACATCAAAAGTTATTAAAAGTGGTTCAAATTCAAATAATAATAAAGATGAATTGACAATGAAAAAACAGTTTGCAGAGCAGTTATCATTTTATAAAGAGATCCAACCAAACTGTGAAAATACACAAATTTCAAATACAGACACAGGTGAAGACAACTCACAATTTGATTTACAAGAAGAAGTTGCTGGTGTAGGATTTATTGATGTAGAAACTGCTAAAAATCAGAACAACAAAGACGATGCATGCTCAGTAGAGAACGTAGGAGTTAGTTCAGATTGTTCAGAACCAAAAGAAACAGTTCCATACAAAGTTATTAAAAATGATTCAAATCTTAATAGTAAAAAAGATGAGGTAGCAATGAATGAAATGTTTGCAGATCAGTTATCGATCTATAAAAAGGTTAAACCGAAATCTGAAACCAAATCAGCAAAAAAATCAAACGAAAAAGAATCAATAACATTCAGTTTAGTTAACGATGATTTGCTGAAAAAGTTCTTCAAAGATGACTCAGCAAGTCAAGTTAAAAAATCTGCAACAGACCCAATAGATGAAAGAAGTAGCAAAGAAAGCACTCTGAACAAATTCAACGATGAACTAGTTCCAGAAAGTTCTCTGAATATCATGAGTGATGCATCACGTGACACTGGCTACAACTCAAACACCGACAATCAGAGCAAGTCTTATGAGAATTCTGATAATGATGATGAAGTTGTATCGAAAAGTGAGTCCACAAGTAATGTTGAGAAATCAGAAGATGGTTCAAAAGCAGATGTGGACGTAAAATTCAGCTCAGACGAAATAAAATGGAATCTTGATTTATTTTCAACTGAAGGTTGGCTTTTGTTTTTATTAATACATGTATTCTTTGTAGATATGTAATATTTTATATTCAATTATTGTGCTTTTAATTATTATAATTTTTTAGATAAATATAATGTAACATGAACTAGTAATATCTAAGTATTATATAATTCTAACTCTAAACATTTATAGCAAACAATGTTGAAAGCAAATGCACAAAAGAAGAAAACAACAATGAAATCGAAGGAGAAAGAGAAAAAATTATGTTTGAAGATAGTAATTGTAGTAAAGCTGGTGAAAAGAACTTGATTTTATCAGATGAAAAAATGTCAAGTTCCTTGGATGAAAAAGAAAATACTGACGAGGAAAATAGTTCTACAAAACATATGTCAACCGAGGTAATAAACAACAGTGTTGAGGAAACTAAAACTTCAAAGAGAACTGAATATGTGGAACTAGCTGAAGAAAAAGAAACCCAAGGTAAAGAGGCAAAGTTAGATTGTCAAAACAAAAGCAAAGCAGAAAATTCGAGCTTATTAGATTCATCAGCTTTTCATGATCAAGTTACTTCGACTAGTTCAAATGTAAAAGACGAAAATGACCTTGTAAGCAACTCAGTTGGTATAAAAGAAGATGGTGGACTTAAGCAGGTAAACGTAGAAGAAGAAAAAATGGATAGCCAACTTACAGTAAAAAGTGATCAGAAAACTAACAGACAAACTGGTCTTCTTTCATCTAATGATCTTCAACATGTTGATGAGTCCACACATGAAATATTACAAGATAATAAAAAAAGTTTCTTAGAACTCTTGTCAGACTCTAATGTTATACGTGATGATGAATCTAAACAAGTAAAAAGCAATGAAAGCGACAACTATTCAAGTATGAATAATTCAACTATTTTAATGGGTGCTCTTAATAAAGAAGCAATTGAGGAAAACAAAAAAGACAGCAATGAAGGGGATCAAATGTTAGGAGATCTAGGAGAGTTCTCGGAATTGAACTTAAATGAACTGATAACAGACCTGAATGATGAGTCAATTTCATTTGAAAATTATTTCACGAGCGATGGTATAGAACACAACATTAGGGAAATTTCCAAAGATAAACAGATTTCTAAAAGTTAGTTACAAAAAGTTTCTTTTTAAGAATTATATTTTAAAATTGTATTAAATTAAATTTATATGACTTTTTTTTGTTACATAAATTTTAAAAATATTAGATTATTAAATTTTATATACTATAATATTAAAGAAAAATAATAAAAGCTTTAATGTAAAGCTTTTTCAATAAGTTTTATTTTGATTTAAACACATTTTTGAATGGTATTTAATTAATAAACATAATTTTAAAATTCTTATACTTTTTAATTTCAGAAGACAACAATGAAACAACAAATGCAAGAATTTCTGACCATCAAGTTACTGAAATCGACATTACAAAGGTAAAGTAGTTTAGTAGATTAAAAATCTACAATAGTTTATGATAATTAGTTTATTATTTTTCCAACTCTTAAATTTTATTAAAGTTTATTACTAGCTCAAAGATTTACTGTTATTTATGTTTATTAGCAATAATGTATTTTTTTTTTTTTAATTATATTTTTAAAATACTAAGTTACTATCGTTCTTCTATATTTTGTTATGATATAAACAACAACTGGTTTGCTTCTTTTAATTGCACGTATAATGATGCTTTGAAGTATAAATAATAATTTTTCATTCAAAAATTTTTTTTAAAATACTTTTAAAAGTAACTTAATCGTTTCAAACTTTATGGGTTTTGTTTGCAAGGAAGTAAGCTTTTTTTAGGTTTGTATTTTACTGTTTTACTTAATTTACAAATAAAAATACTTTTAATTTTGGAATTTGATGGAATACTTCTTATACTGGTTGTCTAGGTGATGTCATTCATAAGTACAGTTATCGAGTAATATTGTTTGTTAGTAACTAAAGTTAAATTTCAGCTTTTTAAAAAAGTAGTATATATAAAACGATTAATTAAAGCGTATCACAATGTTAAAAAACTTTTATTCAATAATATTTAGTAGTTTTTATAGTTTTTGCCTAAATATTTTTACAATTGTTTCAGAATTTTAGTTACAATATTTTTTTTCAAATAAGTTAATTAATAAATAATTAAGTAAAAAAAAATTGTAACATTATGAAATTTTTAATTCGACAAATATTATTATTATTAGAGAAATATTTTTTTATAGCAAAAAGAAAATAAAAATTTGATATTGTTAAGTAAAGTATTAAAATAAGCATCATTCACACCAACTTGTTTTAGGAAAACAAAGTATTTGTCAAACCTGACATTAGTTACCTGATGTTGTTCAGGTTCGCTTTGTTTAAACGACAAGGCGAACTGAATTACATGCAGGTGATAGAATGGATCAGAGAAAAGTTCGAATTCTATCAAAACATGGATCTCGAAAGTTAGTTACTACAATAATTGTTAATCTCTTCTATCATTTTAAATAAGTTTGAATATTGAAAATATGTTAAATTAATAGTTTTTCCTTTTATAAAACTTTCGATTTTTGTTTATCATCTTACTTGTAATCTAAGTTACAAGTTAGAATTCTTCAAAAGTTATACGCATTCATTTTGATACAATTGTTATAGATTTTTATAGTCTTTTGTCATAGTCTTTTTTTTGGTATGAACATTATCTTTAAAAATGATAACTTTAAAGCCATGGAACAACACTTCCAAAATTCTCGTTATGATAAATATTTGGAGAGAACAATTTCTAAAAACAGAATTACAACTTTCAGTTTGAGTAAAGCATGTCTAGTAAGTTTAATTTGTTTTTAGTTTTAATAATTAATAGTACTAAAAATTAAATAGAAGACTAACTTTTTAAACAAATACAAACCACACAAAATCTTATTTTAATTTTTTCTTACAGTAACTTAAATTTGAAATAGTAGTTATTCTTCTTTGTAATCTTAAAAATGTTTTTGAATGAACCATTGTTTCTTAAATAAAAATTATTATGTATGTTAAGCTATTAGATTTTGAACTATTTTTAGAAAAAGTTTGGATCAAAGTTTGAAATAATTGCAAAAAAGTTAGAGAATGGTGAATACAAGATGAAAGTTAGTTTATAGCCTCAGTTTTATATATGAGTTATTTGTCTGTAATTTAAGTTAGTATTTTAAAAGTTTATTTTTTTTGTTGTTTATCAATTTTAAAAAAAGCTTAGAATTTCTGAATTTAAATTTTAACGTGAAATTAAAATTATATTTAACAAATCAATGATAAAACAGTACTTGATCTAATTAAATAAACTATAGTGAACTAAAGTTATTGTAAGTCGTATATTATGTCCAAACTACAAACAGAAAAGCGAAGTAACTTTAACTGATGGTTTGGAGAAACAACAATTAAAACAAGAAAACACCGTAAATAAAGGAAAGAAAAATGAAAGAAAAACTTTAACAAGAAAGCATAATAAAGATGTATGTTTGCTTGATTATTACCGAACTTAATTTAGAAACTTTCTAATAATTTTTTTTTGGGCCTGCTTTCTTACACTTTTAAATTAGTTCTAAACAACAAGTTGTTTTTTTCTGACAGTAAAATTCTTTTTGAAGAATATACAAGTTTAAATTCAACAGGATATATTAACTGCAACTGCGGAGCCTTACGATGATCTCACAGTGACTGATCCAGCTGCAGCACTTCAGTACATATTGAAGAAAAAAATCCCCGGAATAGAAACTAGTTATCAAAGAATGCCTGTGTCATCAACAAAACTACCTGAGGATGCACTAAAAACAGTTCCTATAGTAAAAAAGGACTGTTTTAAAAAACTGGTAGAAGATAATTTGACGAAATTGAATGCTGGTGAAAAAATTGAGGTTACACAAAACCTACCTGAGCCAACTACATCTGAACAAACATATCTGGTCAACAAAAATAAATCTTTGAAAAATTTCCGGCCTGTTTCAGGACAACCTTCTCAGATGAAAACTATTTCAAATGAAGATAGTGCGTTGGACTTATCTATGGGAACTCGAGCATCAATTAAGTCACCAGAGAAAGTTGAAACAATTTTGTCACAAAGTTCTGATGGCGGATGGGAATTTTTGGAAAGACATTGTTAGTTTATTTAAAAAATGTTCATCAATAGTGATTTCTAATTATTAAGTTTAAGGACTAACCATCAAAAATTATTATTATAAATCATTTAAAAATGTAATTTATTGTTTTTAGAAAAATAATTGCTATTATAATAACGAACTGTTGGGTTTTATTATAACGTAGCTATTTAACAAATTAAATAAAAACTTGTCTTATACGGTAAAAAGGTGAACATCTAATTTTTTTTCAAAAATATAAGTTGGTATTCGTGTTCATTTTCTTATGAAAATCATCTTTTTTTAAACTAAAAGAAAACTTTATTTTATTCAAGTAAAAGCACAATTTATCTTTTACTTCTGTATTATAACATTCTTTTTTTATTACTTATGTAAAACTTAACAAAAAATTTCTACAGATGGAACTGCTCAACCTAAAAGGTCTACAGAGTCTGACTTTGAAATTGAATACAACAAAATTTCAAAGAAGTATTACGAGTTGTTGAAAAAGCAAATGGATGATTCTGAATACATAAAAGTAAGATTTTATTATTTGATTTCGTGACTTATTACTTTTTTTTAGTTTTAGAAAAAATGTGTTTTATAGTTTTATTACTACTCTTTCAATATATATATTCTGATTTATTAATTAAAATTAGATAATGTGAAGCCTTTATTAAGAATAAAACCCTTTGAACTAGCAGTTTAAGTACCATGGTTTGAAACTTCTAGATAATTTTTTTAAATTATTACAACGAGATTTTAAATAACTTTATTGTACTCTTAATTTTTATATCTTTTGTTTAGGAAGCAAAAAGACAAAACTCGGGTCTAGTTGCTTTAATTTGTATTCTGAAACAAACTTGTATATTTTTTAAAGTATATTGTTTAAGTTTTACTAATTTAATTGTTTATAATTTTTATAGATGACTAAAGAAGCTAATGAAGATCTTAAAGTACAACTCATCAACGCAAGCTCAAGCAACAAGTTTTTAAAAGATCACATCTTAACTCTTGAAAAGAAACTGAAAAATAAAAGCCAGTCAAAACCATTTAGTGGGGTTAGTTTGAGTTTTATTTGAAATTCATTATTAAAACATAAGTTAACTTTATTGTTAAAATTTTTTTTTAAATATTTTCAAAAAAAAACGTGCTAAGTAATTTTGTACGAACTTGTTTTATAAGCCATTTATTTAAATTAAGAAACTTGTTATCAAGTTTAGTCTTTGTTGTAAATAATAAATTTTAAATTTGAAAAATTGTTATATAAGATACCAGAATCTTAAATTATGTAATTATTTCAGTGACTTAATGAACAGTTTTAAATTATAAACATTTAATTTAGAAAACTAAGTTCTACTGAACTTTATTTTTTCTTAATAATTGATAAACACTTTTCTTTTAAACAACTTTAGCTGTTAAATTAAAAATAAAAATAACATGAATTTAGTAAAATATTCAATTACATTTTAACATTATTTCTTTTTATTCCAAAAACAGTTTTGTTAAATTCAACGTATAAGTATTTTAAGATATATTTTTGAGTTTTTAAGTTGATATAAGCTTGTTTAACAATAACTTGTTAGAATTACGAAAACCTGCCTTTTTTATTTAAATTGATATTAATTTCAGTCGAAATCAGAAATAGTTGATAACGCAAAACGAGATGAACTCCTATCATTTCTAAATTTGCTCGTCAAACTTCGACACGAGGAAAAAGAAGTTTTGATGCGAGCTAAGAAAATGGAAACTTCCCAACTTAGAGAGGTTTGTTCATTTTTTGTTTGAATTTAAAACCTTAGTTTTTTTTTTTTTTACACAGTCTAAATAAGTAATTTAGATTTCTCTATTTTGTTTTTTTAATTTTAATAAAAAGTTTGTTTTAACTTAGCAGTCTAACAGTCTGCTCTGTTATAAATTGAGATAATTAGTGAAAAAGAGGTTGTTGATACACTATAAATACTACGCATGAGCGATTACATTACTTTTCATAGCCTCGTCTCGTACGTTAAAGTTAGCTTTTCAATTTTGCTTTGTTTCAAGTCTTTCTTATTATACTTATTTCTTTATTTACGTTTTATTAAGTTTTAATTAACGTTTTTATATTTTATGTAGTGAGTTTAATTAATTAATATAACCTCAAATAATCAGAAAAATAAAATGTATCCTTATTTCAAAACAAACCTTTTTAGGTTTATTGTAAATCCCTAGTTATTTATTAAAAACCAAACCGACCTATTTTTTAGTGTTTTTACTTTATAATCAAATACTGTAAGTAATTTTTCTACAGAAATTAGCCGAAAATATCTACAACTTTGATGAAGCAATTAAGAAAATAAAGTGGATTGAAAATGAGAACAGTTTATTAAAAAGCGAAGTGACCATCATGCACAATTGCAACCAAGAAAAATCTAAAACTATCAAAACACTGGAAGCTAAGGTTTGTATTAGTTATAGTCGTTTGTTTGTTTTAATTGATTTATCAGTGAAATTTTTAATACTTTTTCTATTTCAATCGTATTTTCTTATTTTTTTTAAGTTTTTGTAAACTTTCACGTTAGATGAAAGCAAAATAATTATTTAAAAAACTTTAAAATTTTATTTGAAAACAGAAGAACAGTTACGAAAAAGAAAAAGAGGAATTGAGTATAAAACTGAAAAACGAGGTTCAATCAAATGAGGTCTTAAAAACCGAAAACAACAAACTCAAAAACGAAATTATTGCCAAAGATGAAAAATTAAAACTAATTAATCAAAAATATGAAGACCTCATTAAGCAAATGTCTACCAAATAGAATCAAATTGATGTAAGACTATAAACTACTAATGTTTATATATACTTTTTTTTTTATTTTTTAGATGTTTTTATTAATATTTACAGAGACGTAACAATTATGTTTCCTCATGTTCATTTTAAATATAATTACCATTCTAATTTTATTATAAAATACAATTCTAGTTTTTCAAAGTCCTAAAACTAAACAATACTTTAAAATTAAGTATGACAAATTAAGTTTGGAATTAATTTTTTTTCACTAAAATAATTTTAACTATTAGCTTACACCTATTTTAAAATTTTAATAAAGGATTTGATAATTTTTTTAAATATATTTCTAATATGTCTATTACGTTTTTATAACTGGTTTATTGATTTGAGTATTTGAGGTTGTTATCAATTTAGAGAATTTGGTTATTTAGGTTTTTCAAAGTTATCAAGTTAATATAGCTTTACCTAAGATGATTTAATACTTCTTATTCTTAGAAATATTTACAATTGAATTTAATATTTTATTCTTGTTTTTTAGCGTTGTATTTTAATATTTTTAACAAAAAGAAATTTACATATAAATTTTAAAATATTTTCCTCAAAAAATATAATTAAAGTTAAAAAAAATTATTTGTTGTGTAACTATTACTCAGTAAACCAATAGTAGTTTTAATTTTTTCAAATAAAAAAATAACTTTTTAAGCTTAAATATACCTTTTAAAACTATCTTTATATAGTTACTCTAAAGTAGCTGTTCAACTTAATTTTAGATTTTATCACTATTTTTAACTTTGATATTTACAAAAAGCGGTCTGCAGTTTGATATAACACAAACATTTACTTACAAAAAAAGTTTTAAGTAAATACAATTCTGTATAACTTCGTAATTAGTTCATTTTACATACGTTTTTTTTTTTGATTTATAGGTTAATTTAAGTGATCTTTAGTACTGTTTCTTTTGTAGCTGCTTATAAGTTAAGTTTCTTATTAGTTGTGTGATTTAATTTTTTTACTTTGCATGAGTTTGTATTGTTTTTCTTATGTAAAATAAATGATACAATGTTAAAGAAAAATCCACAGAATATTAGTCCTATTATTTTAACTTAATAGCAAAATTTTATGGCAACTAATATTTCCTTAAAAACAATTTAGACTTTATGAAGATTTTTTATTAACAATCTGTGGGCTACCGATGTTGGTGACCCAACATCTAAAGCCTCAGTTTGGTCAGGGTGACTTACTGTGGGCAGATAGTCAACCTGACCTTTTTGTTCAGACTTTTCCTGCAAGCGGGGTGACCTTCTAACAGGCTTATTTTCAGGACCCGCTGAAGGCAACTTATCATTAATATTTTCTAAATGGGACATAGTACTATAACTTATTTATAAGTGCTAATTTGTAATTATCAGTGGAAAATATATATAAAACACTTAAAGCTACTCTAGGCTATTTTATATAAATCAGACAGACAGTTTTTAGTGATGACTCTTTATATAAAAAAAACAGAAATAATAGCATATACAAAACTATAAGTTACTATGACAAACTTTTTAGAAACTACAATCTATTTAAATCTCTTTAAAAGACTTTAAACAATAAACTAAAAATTAAATAAAACTTTTAGTAAAGAAGAAACTGTAAGAGAATAAACTATTAACTATAAACCTGGCTTAAATATTAAAACAATTAAATACCAGTTAAAATATTCACTTTTAACACAAAACAATACTTACAATACACAATCACAAATCAATACAAGGTAGTTCCAGCTGCACACCAACTCACCCACTGCTTAAAAATACACTAACTGTCATTTTCTGATATTTAGTTGCATCAGAATTAGTTTGAAACACGTCAGATGATTCTCATTGGCTAGTGCAATGAAGCGTGTCAAACTCAAAATATTCTCTGAGCTCAACTTTGAATAATGAATAATGCACGTATTCATTACAAATCTTTGAAAGAAGAAGTAATGATAAAGCAGAACTTAAAACTATTTAACGGCGTTTAAATTTGTAATTTTAGATAATTTTTCGATGTATTTTTTTTTCATTCTAGTTATTATGTATTTAGTTGTAAATATTTTAATTACTTAGAATAACTATATAAAACTATGTAATAATAAATTTAAAAAACATTAAAAAAGCATTAGTAATTTAAGAAAAACATTTTTAATATAGTATTAAAAAAATAGTTGTTTTCTAAATTTTAATACTGTATAAAGTTAATAACAATGTAACAACTGTGGGTTCTTGTATGTTTCGAAAAAGTTTTTCTTCTCTTTAGTTGTATATTGAAATCAGAAAAATAATTCTAACTTCAAAGCTTATTAAATTCTTTATTCTCAATTCGTTTTATCGAACAATTGAAATTAAACAGTAGTACTATATAAGTATATTTTATTCTTAACAACTAATTTCAACTATATAGTACGGTTGCTATATTTAATAGTTGAAATATTCGTTTTATCAGTTTTCAGCTAACGTAACAGGTCAAAATGTAATTTCGAATCAGTAGCTAGTTTCAAAAATTTTGTGTAAGCTTCAAAAAACAAAAACGTTTTAAGTATGTTTTTACTTTTATTTAAAGCAAGGTTAGTCAGATTTTTACTTTTTAATCAAATTACTTTTTTGTTAAAACTTTTTGTTTAAAAAGTACATTTTATTATTACAAAATATACATCTTAAAAATCAATACTTCAGAAAAAAAATTGTGTACTTATAAAGGATTTTAATAAACTTTATTTAAGTTTAAAACAAAGTTATTTGTTTCTATCTTCATCATATCACCAACAAAGTTTATTCTATATAAAAGAGTTACTAAAGACGTTGTCAATCATTAGATTTAATAGACTTCATTAAAGAAATTTATGCGCTAATAACTAAACTATTAGAAAAATAATGCAAAGATCTTTCAAACTGATAGAAACGAGTTTTTTTATTGGTTTATGTATCATAAGAAACATTGTACAAACATATACAACAAATATAATAGGAACGAACTGTAAGCTTAGCAACTGATAAAATACGAGATTTGAAGCAATTTATTTAAAATCTTTAAAGCAACCAAATATCATGCTTGAGTGAACTCTCAAAGTAATTAAAAAGAAAAAAAGTAATTAAAAAGTGTATAACCCGGCGTGTTAAAAACAGATTTGCAACCAAACCAGTTATTTCTAACAATGCTGTCTCAAGCTATTGTAAGTATTTAAAAAGCATTACTTTTTTTTTGTTAAAAGTTATTCAAAAAAATGTCTTGGTTTACTGATCAATTTTTAGATTAAGGATTTATAAGTGTTATATAAACTTTATGAGTGGTTTTTGTATTACAAGGATTCTAAAGTAACAGATGTATTTTTTCTAACGCATTAATCATTAACATAAATTTCTAAAACTATATCAGTTATCGAAAACTTATATCAATGTTTTTAATTTTAATTAAGCTAAAAAACTCTTATAAAATAAGTTGATTATTCTTCCAATAAATGTTTTTTTAATTCTTACATCTTAATTTGCAAAAATAAGTTTAAAATATCTTATGAAAAATTAAAATTGTTATTAAAATTAGTTTAAAATAAAATTAAAAAAACTACGCATGCTGAATTTTTTTAGGTCTGTTATTTTACACATAACTCCTTAAAAACATTATTGGTTAGTTGTCAAAACCGATACAGTTGTTCAATAGTATCTTAAACTTGATGGTACTATATGCTGTAGTTTCTAAATTATTGTTCGGAAACTATTACCACAGATACTCATATATTTTACACAGTCATATAGTGCTGCAATTAGTTTAAATATAAACTGTAGCTGTTTTCTATGATGAATATTTTCTATAAGATAAATGATTTTTTATAACAAGTTTAATTCTTTTCAAGTAAAGAAAACTTATTGAATTCATAGTAAATTACTATCAATAGTAAGTGGTCATATATTATTTAAATTGTATTTACAACCGCACTCTTTTTAATCAATAAGAAATATCCTGCCTTCGATTTAAAATAAAAAAAAATAAAGCATTAACCCGCAGTACCTGACTAATAGTTATTATATTAATGACATAGTATTCATATACTCATTAGCAGTTAGTCACTAAAGGTAAAAATATACAACTACCATATCACAGTAAAGCACAACAATACAACTATCACATCACAGTATAAAGCAACAATACAACTATCACATCACAGTATAAAGCAACAATACAACTATCACATCACAGTTTAAAGCAACAATACAACTATCACATCACAGTTGACCGCAAAGATAGATTATCACATCACAATTTATCGCAACGATACAACTAATAAATCACAGTAGATTACAACAACAACACAACTATCACGTTACAGTAGATTGTAAGGATACAACTATCTCACTATAGTAGAATGCAACAATGAAACTATATCATCACAGTAGACTGCAACGATACATTATCACATCAAAATTATGGAGTCAGAGGTGTTTTATAATTTAAATCACGCAAGCTGTTGAAAAATTTTGAACTAATATGACGTAGTTTTGTAAGTTTTTCTCTTAAAAAAATAAAAACTGTATAAAAATGTTATAATTGCAAAAATTGCAAAAATTAATACTTTTGATACAAAAATAGCCATTCCGTATAAAACTATTTTTGAATGTTATTACAATTCTAATTGTTTGATTTTTAAGCTTCGAAACTTTTACTTTTACTTGGATTTCGTTTTTTAAAACACAATTAATTTTTAATTAAAATGAGATATTTAGCTTAATTATTTTAACTGGAATTGGTTGAATAATCAATCTATTTACAAATCTTTAGTTATGTTATACTATTATTAAGACAAGTTAGTTACTAATTTTTATTAGTCCTTGTGTTTAGTTTATTATTTATACATGTTTTTTTATTAATGTTAGCTTTAAAATATGAGGCAAAATTTTCACGCTGTCAATAATAAAATACCTAGGTGTATATTTTAATTGTTTTACTAATATTTAAAAACTGTATTATTTATCAAGATTTTTCATTCTGTTGGACTAGTATTTTGAAAAGTTAAAAAGTTAAAGTAGCTATGAAAACTTTAAGCAATTGTATAGTAGACACACATCAAAATTTCTAAAGTGTATATTAAAAACTATTTTAGAAAATACTTAGTTTTTGATCACTATTTTTTTGTTTTTCCTTTTTTTTTTTGATAGAATTATACTTATTTAAAATAATAAGAAATTGATTTTGAAAAGACCTTATTCTAGTGATCTCATACTTTTTTGTATGCGCCTGTTAAAGTATATATACAGTTTCATCAAATGGATTTATAATATGAAAGTCCGATTAAAAAGATTTCTAAGTTTGTCAAAACTTTTAAAATATCATAACTTTAATTAAAGTTAATAATATTTTGTTTCCTGTTATAAAACTAAAAAAAATATAAAAGGAAAACCTAAATATCCTTTAAGTCATAAATCAATTGAACAGAAAGTTAATCAAGTTTTACTTTTTTTACATAACATTAATATTAATTTTAACTACGTATTTAAATATACATAAATATAATAAAAAATGCTTTGCGATAACAAAATAACGGCTGCTTCGTGTACTTTTATTTCTTTTAACGTATTGTAACCAAGTGTAAAGCAAAAAACTAAAAAAAAAAGATCAAAATCCTGGATACTGTCATTAAATAAAAGGACATTGACGCTACTTACTTAGAATAACGTAAAACTTTAAATGAAACTAAAGATTTTTACGTTTTTATTAGATTAGTTTTAAAATTAAAGATTATTAACATTAACACAACTTCATAAAAGACAAAGGAACTCTATAAAATATCAAGTATCATTGCAATCTACTGTAATGTAATTGTTAATTTGTTGCAATCTACTGTCATGTGATAGGAGTATTGTTGCAATCTACTGTGATGAGATAGTTGTATTGTTTCAAGTTTCTGTGATATGATAGTTGTATTGTTACGATCTACTGTGATGTGATAAATGTGTTGTTGCGATCTAATAATGTGTGATAGTTGTATTGTTGCAATCTACTGTGTTGTGATAGTTGTAATATTGCTGTTTACTGTTATGTGACAGTTGTAGCGTTGCGATCTACTGTGATGTGATGGTTGTAATAATGCTGTCTACTGTTATGTCATAGTCGTATCGTTGCGGTCTACTGTGATGTGATTGTGGTATTGTTGCAATTCACTGTGATGTTATAGTTATATTGTTGCAATCTACTTTGATATGATAATTGTATTGTTGTGTTCCATTGTGATGCTGAAATTTATAATCTAGAATTATATAATAAGTGATTTTCCGTGTGCTAAACTAGATGTGTATAACCGGTGATGTTTATATATTTATCAAAAGTATAAATTTATAAGCATAAGTTGATGATTAGTAATAAAATGATAACAAAGGATTTGTTTCCTTGTAGTTTTTATTAACTCTGTTTTGTTTAAATAATGTTTGTCCAGCTAATTCCTCTTTGTATTAATACTTGTTTGTTTGCTACCGTTGGTTTATTTGTATCAGTGACATTAAATTTAAGCCACTACTAGTGAGCCCAATAGTACTCCAAGAAATAGGCCATGTATTAGGCAAGATAGTTGGTCTTTTATAAGGCTATAAATTTCTTTATAAGCTCTCAAGTTTTAGGTTTTGATCATACAGCAAGTTGTTACATGTTTGAGACTACATGAAGGAAGTTTAAGTTTTGAAATTAAACTTATTTAAGTTTTTTTTTTTTCTAAAATAAATAATAAGGTATTTAGTCATTAGTAATTTAACTATTGGATGTTATTTTTTGAAGTATGTCAACTATTTTTGTTAAGTAAAATTTAGAAGACTGTCAGTAAGATGACTAATTTCGAAATAAAATTTAAGCAGAAAATTATTTGCAATAATCCACAATTACTTTTTAAAGCAAATAGTTTTTTGTACAAATAAAGCTACAAACTACGAAAACATAAATATTAGCATCAATTAGAATATCTTTTTACAGTGATTTTTAGATTGGATTAAGAAAGCTGCTACTTCAAGCATATTTAAAAAAATTAACCCAATTAGGAGCTTGCTAATATACCTGACTATTAGATTTACTGGCGCCATATTTAAACACCATAAGCTTATTTTAATACTCTTATTAAAGCACTTTTTGGGCTTTACGTGTAAAAATTATCACCTTATAAAAGCTATAAAATATTATTTTAAGTTTAAAACGTTTTTAAATATAAACTTTTGATTAAAATTAAATAGAAATAAATTTTTTTGAAACTCACCTAAAGCAACTTTATTTAAAGAAGTATAAACTTTTCTATATTTTACTTATTACCAACTTGAAACTTACTTTGAGAGGAAACAAAAAAAATTAGAAATGTTTAAATATGCTATTTTTTTATATTTGAAATGATGCATTCTAACTGGTAATAAAACAACTTTTAAAATACTTTAAAATAATAAAAAAATAAATAAAAAATATTGACAGCTTTTACTCATCAAGTTATATATGTAAAAATTATGAAAGCTTAGTATAAGTGTTTTTAAAATCCTCTTTTGCTAAATGTGGTACATTGTTTAATACTTAATAACATATTAGAAAAAAATATATTTAATCCTTTACTTAAGCATAGTATATAAAAAGTAACTCTAGTAATAAACAGTTTAAAGCCGGAAACAAAAAAGGTTCATTTAATAAAGTTGCACAAATAATTATTGTCAAATTAAAAGTAAATTTTTTCTAAACAATCTTTTCACCTTTTTGTGACAATTAACCGATAAAGATACCTTTTTCTCTTAGTTTTTTAGTCATCAAAAGCAATTATTTTTGAAACCTTGCTAAGGAGTAAGAAACAATTTTTAGAATATTATTTTTATAGTTTTACAGCTGTCAAGAAAAAAAATAACTATATTCTAAGATTACTTTAATAAGCAAATTACACCAAAGTTTTTAGATAATATCAGTTTAATTACTAAAAAACAACAATTAAAACATAATAAGCATTGTAAATGAAATTGTATAACACTTTACTTTCGTGCTAAATAAATAGCTTAAAAGTTAACAGATACATTAAACTTAGTCAAATTAATTGAAATTGACTCCAAGTGACTGCTATAAATGTTTATATTTTAGATGAAAGTTATTCTTTTTCGAAGTCTTTAAAAAACTTATAAATCAATTTCATTTGAAATTATTAGTTTTGAATTGTCTTATTCAATATAATATTCTTAATAAAAAAAATTTAACTTGCAAGTAGTTTTTTTATTGAAAATAAGAAAACTTTAAAAATAATTTTGTTTTAGTTTTAACAGTTAAAAAAAAGTAATGATAACTTAGTTTTAGTTTTACTTTTTTAAATTAGAATGCATTTGTTGTTATAAACAATTAAAAAATAATACTAAACACAATAAATTTAGTTATAACTACTTATCATAACATAAGTAAATGGTCAACTCTATAAATATTTAAACTTGCACGTTTAAGTACTTACTCAAGTATGTATAGATTTAAGTTTGTTAAAACATTGAATAATTTTTTTTTAATTTGTAATAAACTATACGAAAATAACGTTAAATTTTTTTTATGCGAGTAAAATTTTAATTTTTGTTGTAACACATGTTTTAAAGCTTATAACTTAAAAATATCTTGTTTTGAAACCAGTATCTGTACTTGTTTCGTTGTATTTATTTTGTTTATGTCAATCTTTAATTTTTTGAACACTTATCAATCATTTTTTGATAATTTCAAAAACTACGTAATCTGTAAAACAAGTATAGTATAACAAAAATAATTAAGTACAAATGATAATAATTTTCATTTCTAAACCTTAAAATTTGCTTATTATGCTTAATCATTTAAAGTTATTACGCTTTGCTTAGAGATACTTTCTTTTCTATTGTTTTTTACAAAAAATTATTAAACAGCTTTCTATAAAATGTTTCATTTAGTATAAAATATCAATTATAAATATAATTTCTTGTTTATAAGTAAAACAAAAAATGTATTACAGTAAATCATTAACTTTTTGAATCTATTATCTTAATAAACATTAAAAACTTTGAGATACACAATCAAACTTGAGCTAGTTTAATTTCTTAGCAGGTGGAAGTACATCTACATCCTATTAACGTACAGAAAGTCTATTGAATTTTATTCAGTTGATAATAAAATAAGGGTGGTAATATACTGTTTTTTTTATAACATTAAAACAACGTCTTGAGATGTGACTTTAATTTAATTAACGCGCGACAAAATTAATTATTTTAACATTGTCTTACATGAGTAAAGTAAAACAGGTATGAAATAAGAAATTATTAAGTGTTTAAGTGACTCTAAAGTTTGAACAGGTCAAAATTGCACGAGGTTACAAAATTGCACGAGAATAAAATTGCACGAGACACAGAATTGCACAAAATTTACTTAACAATGATTTAAAC
This sequence comes from Thalia democratica, assembly GCF_965202585.1. Lineage (NCBI taxonomy): Eukaryota > Metazoa > Chordata > Thaliacea > Salpida > Salpidae > Thalia > Thalia democratica. Next base: position 65,611,256 of record NC_139166.1, on the reverse strand, counting down.
TTGTTTTGCTTTATCACAAAGAAATACTTTTATAATTAATGTTTTCATAAAATACTTATACTTTTAAAGTAACTATTTTGATAAAAAATATTTGTTTTAACTAATTACGATTGATAAAACTATATAGATATATATTTAAGCAAAATTTACTTCAATTTTAATTTATCAGGTGCTTAAATTGGAAGTTGCATATTATTCTTAATAAAATTATTCAGCGTACAATCATTAACAACTGTTTTAATTGCTAGTTTATAGAAAAACTAAAGTAGTTAGAAGTTAAGAAGATATCAGTATAATTTCTAATTTGATTATTATATTTATTTAATAAAAAACTACACGTTTTTACTGAACTACAGGTTAAAGTTTATAAGTAAGTTTGTAAAACGTAATAGCTATTTAGTAATAAAAAGTTCTGATAAAATTAGCATCAGATTTAAAAACTTTAATGGAAGTTACAAATAAGGGACTTTTTCTATTCATATCAGTGTAAACTGTACACTGACAGTAAATACTAAGTTGTATAAGTTTATTGAGTGTTTTTTTTTTTTGTATACTTTAGTTAAATAAAATAAGTTATCTTTTTCTTTTATATGTTTGTATGTTGTAAAAAATAACTGAAGTTGTAAGATTTATATTCGTATTATTTTAATTCAATTTATATATTATTATTATAATTATATTCATTTATAATTTATATTCAATTAATATAAAGCTTAATTTATACAAAGTCTAGGAACAAACTATTAAACCTTGCCCACTAAAAAGCTTTGCAATTGTAGTAAATTATAATGAATGGTTAGAAGGTATATAGGAAATTGGATAGCTTAAGAAAAAATGTAATAACAAATTTTTTAGTATGGATAGTTGAAATAAAGAAAAAATGTAACAATATTTAGCAGTTTTTATTTATTTAAGGCCTATAAAAATTTTTTTAAATATAGATATGAAAATAGTGATATAATTATTAAAGTAGACAGAGTATCAGTAAAATGTTGTTGTTTATAGTAACTACAGTAGCTATAAAAAAAGTTTTATACAAAAACTAAAAATTCCCATAAATAAAGTAACAATAAAAATTCTGCGTATTCTTTAAAAAAAGTGTTTATATTAATTTTTAACAAAATTATTTTGATCCACCACTTTTCTATAAAATCTAAATATTATTTTTTTTATTTTCATTTATTGTAATAATTTTGAACAAAAATATTATATAAATACCAAAATTCTTTGTTTCAACTTCGATCATTTTGCTGCTAAATAGTTTTATCATTAATTATCATTCCTAAAATAGCAAATAGTTTGAATTGTAATATAGATGTTGTTGAGTGTTACCTTCCTAATCTTACTTATAATTAAAAACTATAAGTATAACAAAACTGAAAATAAAATTACGGTACAAAATCTTAGTTCCTAAACATCTCCACTATTAGTTATAATTTTTCGTGGTGAATTTCTTAACGCTTTACGACCCTTACTTAGATGAAAATTAATATTTTATTATTAATAATAAAAGGAAAACTTTACGTCGAAATTGCAGCTAATAAGCATTTATGTGATTTATTAAGATTCATTTATTATAACAATAAATAGTTTAAATATTTAACAATAGGTGTCAAAAAATGTGTGAACAGTTGCAAAGAAACAAAAAATACTGATAAATAAACACCTAGCAAGCAAAAGAGAATAAATAGTGTTTTAAATTATGTATAATATGTTATTGCTTTATATAACATCAATTAATACTATGCAACAAAAATTTGCTATTCTTAGAAAGTTTATCTAAACTTTTATTTTTTTTTAAACTTGCTCTAAATTAATAAAATGTTATTATTGAGATTACTCTCATAACAAATGCTTCTTTATAAGCACGTTTTTATATTTCTGCAAAAATTTATTTTAAATGCTTAGTTTACAAAAGATAGCATTACTTCAAAACAAATAGATTCACTATCGAAGAATTTGCAGTATCTTAAACATTTATTTAAAAAACTAGTATACTAAAGTTTGAGCGGTTATAGGTGTAAACTTCAAGGGGCAACATCTAGGCAAAACGTCTTAACTTCTCCCCTTTTTCAATCTCATTTAATTATTTATTTTTGAATATTGTCAATTTATATCTTAAACTATAACCACAACTTGAGCTAACCCTACTCTTAATTATTTCTTGTTCAAAACAAACTTTGAACTTAGCTTCTGCTTTGACCAAACAATACCAATTTAAAACACCTTTAAAAGATTAAAAAGACGCCTGAAAGTCTGTTGCTTGTGTTTGTACCTGGTAAGTGCAGTAAATGAAGTTTTAAGACGAACTTATTATATTAAAGTAAGCTGTAAGAACTTAATCAATTGTGAGTCAAATCAAAAATGTTTAAAGTATATTGTAGTCCAGGGGTCGGCAAACTGCGGCCCGCGGGCCAATTGCGGCCCGCGAAGGGTAAATCTGTGGCCCGCGAGCATGTTATTTTTTTGAATGGAATGCGGCCCGCGAAAGAAAATTTTGTGGCCCGCGAGCATGTAAATGTGGCCCGCTGAGCAAAATTATATTTCTAGTCAAATTTTTTCGGTAATTCGACTTAATTTGATTAGTTTTATTTTAAGTCTCTCTATAACACTTTAAAATAATTTCAAAAAATTACTGCTTTAGTTTAAAAATGTGAAAAAGACAGATTAGCGTTTTAACAGGATATGTTTCTCAGTTTCATAATTACTTCTTTTTTACAACCGTAAGTAATTATCTGAAAAAAGAGTGTCAAGAGTGCTTGGATTTAATAAGTTAGTTATATAATACCTTTTTATTAAATAAACTAAATGCAAATATTTTCCACTTTTTACAAAAGTAATGCACAGTAATTAACTAAAGTGTCATTTCTTTATAGCTTAGATATTCTTTTTCAATATTTTTTATACCTCAATTTCTTTTATAATTTTTTTATTTGTAAATGTTATATTTTAGTCTGAATACATTTGAAATAACATATTAATAAGAAATAAGGTTCTTTTGATTTTTGTTTTGACACATTTCAATTTTTTATAGGTTTTCTATGCACACCAACTTAAAAAAATGCTCATATTTAAAACCACTTTTTATTTAATACTTTAGTTAGTTTAAGTTTAGTTTATGCATACTTTTCTAACATTGTTATTTATACATTTCATATCTAAATTTGTACAGACACATTTAAAACAAAAAATATGACATAAGTTAATATAGTTTTTGTTAGGTATACCTTCCATTTTTCAAACATTACTTTTTTCAAGCTAAGTTAATGTTTATGCCTTACATATCAATACACACAATTGCTGTTTTTTCGAGCTACATATTTGATATAAACTAGATATAGGGATGGTAAATTTATAAAATTTGTACATTGTTAATCAAAATAGTTCAAATTCAAACAAATAAACAACTAAACATTGCCACACACTCAGACTATCACTATTTGAAGACTTCAAATCTCAGGCCAACTAAGCCATTTTTTAAGTTTTTGGCTAGAGTTCCTTTTTGTATACAAAAATATCAGGAATGTTTTTGTTGACTCAGGCTGGCTTTTTTGCTTGAAAGAGTGGCAAATTAAACTTATGATGTATGTTTTGCTCAATCCACAGTGTTAGTTTGAGTTTTAATATATGCTACATTTTAAGTCTTGCAGCTGATATAATTCAAAATATCATTTATATTCTTGTGTACATTGAAGAATGAACAATCAGTGTTACCAAAAAAGTAGAATCCCGGAAAAGCTTTGAGTTTGTGAATTTACGGTTAAAAATTCTAGAAAAAAACTTGAATTTGAGAATTTTTGAAAGAACCTGAAATTTCAAACAAATTTTACATTTAAAGTAATGAAATTTTGATTTGACTCAAAAACATTACCAAATAAATGTTTTTTTATTAAAGAATATACTATAGTAGCCTAACAGTATTTTTTAATATTGATAAATGTTTTATGACATTTTTTAAACTTTAATTAAACTTTATACTAAAAATAAAAGAAGGAATTGTACTTCCAAAAACTCCGTATTGGTACATTGCACCTTTACTTGTAAAATTTCACCGATTGTTGTGCTTCGCGTTGGAACTAAACCAAGAAATTCTACTAAAATGTCAAAGTTAGTAAAAACATCTCTAATAAAAATTCTCAGATGAGCAATAGTTTTTCTATCAGTGCTCTCATGTTAACAGTTTGATTAAAGTCCTAATTAGATTTATGCGACTTTATAACGTTAATAAATTTCATAAACACGACTTCATGTTGTCATTGAAGAAATAAACAAAAGTTTTTCATTACCGCCAACATCAATTCTTTATAAAAGTTTTCAATTATAAACGATAACTCATTTTAGGTAATAAATTTTGCTACTTTATTACTTGCCTTAACAATTTTTTCTGATTATTCTGTAGTTACTGAAGATAATAATGTGCTTTGTTGGAAATGACTTCGGGGATTTTTTTTATTGTTTCTCGCAATAACTCCTAACTTACGTTTTTTTATTCTTGTAGCTCGTTTTGTATTTTGAAATTAATATTTTTAAATGCAATATTCTTATTGCAAATAAAGAATTGCTATCATGCTTAATAAAAAAAAATTCTACTTCGCTAATGACTCAATAAAATTTTCTACTTTTGTTAAACTTGTTTAAGAAACTCAATTGTCCATTCCAGCTGACTTATATATTTTTGGCATGTAATTTATTTACTGTTAATAACCTTTGTTATTTCTTTATGTAGTAAACTTTATATTATCTGGATTGCTACACAAACAGGCTATTTTAAAAGCTTGAAAACTCAGGTGTGTGTGAAGCTTTTATTTCAAACACTTTAAAGAAATCTTCCAATTCTCAGAATAGTTTTTATGACTGTTGTGTAGTTTACTAATTGCATTTTTTTCTTGTTTTCTTACACTTTGTGTACTTTTTGATAATGATAATATATTAACTAGGTATTTAAGCTTGATTTACAACTATTTATTAGCTTTTTCAAATTTTAATAAATTTAAGCTTGTTTGATACATCTCAGACATTTTTGCTTTTTAGTGGCAACCATGTAAAAGTTTAATTACTAATAAAATATTTTATTAAAGTACTTGAGAATTAATTATGTTAAATCATTTGTTTTAGCTATCTGGAATACAAACAGGTATTAATTTAATTATATTAACTAATTACTAAATTTCTTAATTAGTGTAAATTATTTAACTCGCAAAAACTTTTTTCGAAGTAAATATTCTTAGAATTATGAAAAAGTATTGATGATATAACAAATGTATAAAGTAACCCATAAATTGTCTTTCAAGTTAGGTTTTTATAGAGAGTTAGGTTGTAAGTAAAATTAAAAAAGTATTAAGTTTAAAATATTAAGTGCTTATGAAAGTACATACTTTATTAACAATATTAGTACATATTTATTAAAGTATATTAGTCAATGTAAATCATAATCTAATGAATATTAATTTGAATAGGCATTCTATGTATAGCTAAATATCATTTTAAATAATAAGCTGAATAAAAGTAAAACTTTTCTCTAGTGTGACTAAAACTAAAATCATAAGATTATTCAAATGTCACTAAAACTAAAACTGCGGCCCGCGAAGACTTTGGAAACTTGAAATTTGGCCCGCGACCTCCAACTGCCTGCCGACCCCTGGTAGTCTCTCAATATAGCAATACTAAAATTCAAATTGAGTTTTGCATCGTAAAAGAACATTTTACCGTACTAAATTGTTTTGCCGTTAAGTGCAGATTATTAAAAATAATTTTTTTCTGTACATACCAGTCTTTATTTTATTTACTACTATTAAGTTTTTAAACTAAAAATACATTAGTTGTAAATATAATGACATTTAAACGAACTTATGACCTAAAAAAACTGTTTATAAAACATAACAAGCTACTTAAATATTTAATCGAAATAATTACATGTATAACTTGAAAGATTTAAAACTTTTCGTTACTTTCAACAAAACGTAATATCAACTGTTAGATACAGTGAATTAGATAAAAAAAAACAACTGCTTTAACAATTTATTTTTTGCAAATTTTAATAAATTGTTTTATGCAATTAAGACTTATGGTACTTTTAGAATTAACTTGGTGAATATAACAAGGTTTACTAATATAAGCGATATTTCCTTTTTAGAGGAGGTTTTGGATGTTACGGGACAATAACTTGTTATAAGAGAAAAAAGTTAATGTGTAATTAGCTAACAAAGAGGCAATATCTAACTACTGGATCTAGTTACTACAAACCATAAAATGTGTTTGTGGAACTTTAACTTAAATAAAGTTATTTGTTTATGTTTATTGTTTGCTAAATTTTTTTTGTCGTACCATTTTTTTAATAACAAACGTACTTTAATTTCAAGTGTTATGCAAATTTTCACTAGGTCACAGCAACTTTTTTACGCTACTACAAAAATATAATTTCCACCATAAACAATAGCTTTCAAGCGTACATAAACCTACGAGCTGCGAAAACATAAACACTAGCTAAAAGTCAAATATTTGTTTACAGTGATAAAAATACAACAGGATTAAGAAAGCTGCTACTTTAAGCTTAATTTAATAAATTTAATCCAATTATCAGCTGGCTTGCAAACCTGAATTTTAGATCTATCGGCACTATATTTAAACACTTTAGATTGTTTTCATACTCTTATTAAACCCCTTACTACCCATAGATGCAAGTAGTGTAAGTATATATAAGTTTGAATTTTTTCTTAATTTTAAACTTTTTATATACTTCAACTTTTAAACAGACAAAAAGAAAAAAAAATTTAAGGTTTATGTAAAGTTCTAAATAAGTAAAGCATTGTTTTATAATAGTAATGATAACAAATAATACTTATTCAGAGATTAATAATATACAAATGAAAACTTGAAAAAGATTTTAAAAAGATCTTATGAATTTTTAGATCTGCATGTTTAAGTACTTTAACAAACATTTATAAAGTTCAACTTTGTAAACAATAAATAAAATAAGTTTTAAACTTGTACAAAAATTTACAAATACAATGTTAAATTTGTAATCTGCCATTAAATTATTTTAATTCTTACAGTAACACATCTTCTAAAGTTTAAAATTTATGTGTATCTTGTTTTGAAACCAGTATCTGTACTTTTCTGTTGTATTTGTCTTGTTTATGTCAATCTTTATTTTTCGAAAATCTATCAATCATTCGTTTTAAAATTTGAAAATTAAACAATCGTTAAAAATAAGATTTCAACTAAAAGTTTTTAAATTTAGTAGCTTCATGAAGAGCTATACAAAAAAATTAAATTATCTTAGACTAGGTAATAATTTAAACTAGCTTGTTTTTTTTTCAATTATGAGAATTACTTCATCATACATTGTTTTAGTTTTAATAAAAAAGTTTATTGAAAGCTCTTTGAAGTTTAGTTAAACAAGTTAATAACTTCAAAATTAATTCGAAAACAAGTAATGCTAAAAGGATGTCACAGTAAAATGTTTACTTTAAGAACTTAACTTTCTAATGGAAAATAAAAGTTGTAAGATTAGCATTAAACTTGATCATTTCTTAGCAGGTGAAATTGTATCTAGAATTTAATGAAATAAAAATACTTTTGTTGAAATAAGTCTAACTGATAACCGTAAATTAAATTTAAAACTAATATGGGAAATAATTTGTCGAATTTATATCGTTACAATGACGTCACAAAAATGTCAGTTTTATTTAGTCAACAATCGACCAACAAACTATTTTTTTCACATAAAGGATAGTTTTAGTTGGTAACAAAAATTATTTACTGACTAAAGTTCTCTCATACGGTTTTATTACAAATAACATACACTAAAATTCCTATAACGTTTAATATTTAACAAAAAAGATATACTGAGTACTACAATAATATTTAAAAACAAAAGATTAAGATATTTTAATGTTTCTAATTGAATTAAAACAAACTTTTAGTTACCTAAACTTTATCACAAGTAATCTTTAAACTAAATTAATTTTAAAATTTTTTTTACGTGTTAAATCAAAATAAATTCAAGCTAGCTTTAAATCTAGTATTTATTAAAAGGTATTTAAGAAAACATTCAAGTCTACCCACAAAAACTAACACTTGTTAGCTGTAAAACGCATAAAATAGATAACCTAAGTTGTTACCATGCTTGTCACTTTTTCACATGCCTAGAAATATTGGCGCCAGATTAAAGTCACGTGATTTTTCTTTTCTCGGACGAGAAATCTCTCGTTTTAGTGGCAGCATATTGTTCAAGCTGTAATAATTTTTTACTGGCTTTAAGTATTAAATTTCAAATTAATTTAAAAAAAATATTAAAATTAATTATGAACAAGTATTGTTTTTCTAATACAGAAAATTACCAATAAAACAAGTAAACAAGCTTAACTAAAATAAATTGCAATGTATGACTAAAGTAAAACATTTATGAGTTAAGAAATTATTAAACAAACTGAAAAAAGTATTATGTCATAATTCCACCTGCTGACGTATATATGGTTGGTTTTACTCAGACAACCCGTCACTTTTATTACGTAAAAATGAACTTATGTTAAGTTCTTGCAAGAAAAAACGAGAACAAATATTAGAAAGTTGAAGCGCTTAAAGAACCAATAAATGAAACGTTTTCGTACAAAAACTAAACTTGTTTTGTTATTAGTTTATAGAGGTTTAGCTAAACTAACTTTGTAGAAATTAAAAATTTCACAATAAAATGTTTACAATTTCAATACAGTTAATGTTTAATAGTAATTTCTTTACATTAAAAATTATTTTAGTTATAATTAAAATCCTAAAGTTAAAAATCAACAATTTAAAATTCTAAAGAGATTAAATATTAATGTTTAGTAAATTTGCTAACGTAAAAGTAAATGTTTACTGTGTAAATAAAAAATAGTTTATATAAGTTTCTTATACTTCAGCGCAAAGCAATTAAAGTTTTATCATATTTACAATCAAATATAGTTCAGCACAGTGTTCAATACAACAGGTGAATTGTTATAAGTGCTAAAAATAACTTGATCTGTTATCCTACCGGACCTCTTGTATTATCAAAACAACTATTATACTTGGTTAATAAAATAAAACTTGTAAATGATTTTAACCAATTTCTACTAACCACAGAAATGATAAATGTAATATATGTAAGTATTTGTTCAAGGTGTACTTGTATTTTTGAACTAAACCACTTTTTTAATAAATTTAAAGGTTTCTTTAGATAATGAGGTTGTTATAATTTTTATGATAGCCACTGCAGCAGACAGTTCATTTAAATTAAAGATGATACGCTTTATAATTGTATAATATAGCTATAAGTATTTAAACGTAGAGTTTAAATAGATTTCGAACATTATTACTTCTTAATTTTATAATACAAAATTTGAACGAAATTTTTAAACTATTTTTTCATAAACAGTTAGTTCGTTTTTAGTAACAAAACTTATTAAAATTAGTAAAATGCATAATAATCATCAGTAAATTTTAAAATAAAATAAATCGTTTTGTTTACAACTGTAAATTCAAAATAAAAACAAATATATATTTTTATAACAAATAAGGCGTGTCATTTTAATTATTGTTTAATATGTAATATTCTTTATATATTTCAAAATTTATTATTTTGTAAATATAAAGTTTGATTTTGTATACAAAGTTTATACAAATTTAAAGCTATTTATAAGAAATATTAAAAACTTTCGTAATTAAAAAATCTAAAGTACAGTATAATAAATATAAATTTATAATAAAAAAACTTTTGAAATATAACTTTAAACTAATAAAACATTTTTGGGTTTAGTGTTATGTAAACTTACATTTAAACTCTAGAAATGTAGTAATAAAATATTGTTTAATAAAAGCTTAATAAATCTTTAAAATATACTTTGAAAAAAAAATAAGTTTAACAATCATTAATTTAAAAATATCGCAATTTTTTAAAACATAAATTTTAATTTCTCTACAGTATAGAACATGTAATGTTAGTAAATACTTCACTTGTAATAGCACGCTAAACGCAAGTTTAAAAACGCTGTTGCTTATCAACTATCAAGTGGTCCCGTGGTGTAATGGTTATCACACTGGACTTTGAATCCAGTAATCCGAGTTCAAGTCTCGGCGGGACCTATTTTAATATTAGTTTTAGTTTTTAAACTCGTATCAGTATCTAAAAAAGTCTGTATGTGATTTTTGCATGCGTGTAACTTATATTTTGAACTTTATATTGCTGACAAAATTTCCTTGGTTTGATTTTAAACTTAAGTTAAAGTTGTTTGTCGATTTTCATATCATTTGCATTATTTTTTTTAGTAGTTGTTGAGAAATTAAACAGAATCTATAAAAATGGTTTAATGAGAAAAATTAAATTAATGAAACTAATTACTATAGTAATTTATTTTAGAATTATTAATGACAAAATGAATAAATATTATTAATTAAGAAACTAGTAAATAACAAGTTTATAAATCAATTATTCCTGTTCAAATATACATTGTTTGTATTATTATAGAGAAAGCTTTAGAAACAAAAGCTGCATATTGTTAAAAGACATAAAGAAATATATGATTATGGCTTTAACTTTCTTTTAGCAGTTCAATCAGTTAACAATCAAAAAATACAAATAAATTTTAACATCTGTCCTATACGTCATATTGAAACGTTTTATCAAAATTAGGGAATAAATATTATTAATGCGTATCTGAAACTTTATAGTACTACTACTTAATTTCAAACCCTGCTGTCAATTATTAAATGAAAAAACTTATGGTGCCTGTATTAACCAAACAACACACAAATTAAAAACACCTTTAAAAGATTAAAAAGACGCCTGAAAGTCTGTTGCTTATATTTTCACCCGCTAAGTGCGGTAAACTAAATTTTAAAAAAATTAAAGATGTTCTAGTATTCTGTTGGGACTTGACTGCCTTTTTTAGTACGAATAAGAACATTAATTATTATTATACCAAAAGCCTTATTTTCGGTCATTTATATATTTTTTTTAAATTACAACAAACGTATCTGCTTTGTTTTTGGACATTAAAGTTTCAGTCATATTTAAACAATGAAAAAATAACAAAACCTTAGTTAGTGTGAAATTTTTATTTATTAAATATTTTAAAATGTTTTACATCATTTAGTAAATAAAAAAACTCGAGTGGCTGCTGCTCTGGTCAGCTGAATCGATGCTGAAAAAAGGAGGGCAAAAGTACTTCACGGACATTTATTTTTATTGGCCATGATTTTGTGTATTTGGAGTAATCTGATTTTTTCTCTTTTATAAGTTTACAAGGAATTCATTAGGTTGTTAGTTCAATGTGTCCAGCCTTGAAAAACTGCGATAAAATAAAAGTTTACAGCCTTTTAAAACAGAAGCCTCAAAAATAACTACCAATTTTTGTGAAACAAATTGTAATATACAGTTTTCAGCAGCCGATTGACATTTCTGATCGTCAGCTCACAATCAATTTTTTAGCGCATGTCAATAAACAATAACTGTCTTAAGTTACGACGCAGATAAAATTAAGAGAAAAGAGTATTACATAATGACTTTAGAAACGATTTGTAACATAAGTCTTGACTCTTAAACCTACAATATAGAAAAAGATATTTATAATATATTTAATCTCCAACTTTTTTGTTACACTTCACGCTTCGCTTACTTATGTAATCGTCTTTATTCTTTTAAGCTTAATCTTTAAATAAATTTAGAATTAAAATTGTACTAGTAGTTCATTTTTGATTCCTTTAAGGTTTTACTTTTGTCTAAATATCATTATTTTGTACATAGACATTCCCATTGTATCTGATTTTACTTCAATTACCATAAAAACAGCGCTTTAGTTTAGTAAAAAATATTATTGTTATATTCTAAAGAGTTAAATAAAATAAATTATTTTATAAACCGGAAATTCATCCAAATTTTTCATACAATAAGAAATTTTTTATCATGAAGACATATTTAAAAAAAAAAACAGCTTGCTTTAGATTAACCAATTTAAGTGTGTTTACAGTTATTTTCTGGTAAAGGGATTATGTAAGCCGCTAAATTGTATTTATTATAATCTAATTTTCAGCTAGGCTGTAAATATGCTTTTTATTTATTTACAGGCGCCATATTTTATTACCGTAAAATCTTTGTTACATGATAAACTCAGGTTTTATTGAGCCCTAAACAAAGCTGGTTTTAAAGACTAACAAAGCTTACTTCTCTTTAGTTTTATAGTTTTTAAAAGTTTTGTGTCTTTTATTTACAAAATTGTTTTTCAAAAAAAAAGGTTACCGCACTAAAGTTAAAAGCACATTATATTACACAACCACTAAAAAGTATATGAAAGCTTTGAAAAGTTAAGTTTTAACTAAGTATGATTATTATTATTATTAGTTTGTTGAACGAAATAAAAAACCTTTCGGTTATCGAGTCACCACTTGAACACCTTTTAGCGTTCTGTCTAGGACATATAAACTCAAATTACTTTTCCAGTTAAAAAAAAAAACTACTAAGTCGTAAAATCGTAAAAAAAACAAATTTTATTAATAAAACATAATTATAAGTTGCATTGCCTAAAATAGGAATAGGCTAATCCAATTTGAATAAAACATTGCTAAAGTAAAACAAATGTTACAAAAATTTTATTTTCTTAGTCTAAATTTAGCACAAAATTCTTTTTCTTTGTTAAATAGTGTAAATAAGTTATTTTAGATTGAATAAATCGGTTAGAAAAAAAAATTTAAATACAAAGTACTAATAAAGAAGTACTTGTACTTTCCGTTGTCAGGCACAACACAGAAACCATTTTATTTGCATTTACCTATTTTTTGTTATTAATTAATTTTTTACACTAATTTTTTTTTTATTAATTAATTTTTTATATTTAATTATTTTTTTTAATAAAATTTTTATACCTAATTCTTTTATGGATTATAAGGTAGACGTAGATTTTCAACTTGATGTTATAAATATCGAACAGAATTAAAGTCTGTTTAAACACTACATAGTAATGTATATATATATATATATATATATATATATATATATAGATATCGAGTCCTTTGAGTTTTACATCTTGAAATAAACTTTTTTATATATATTACTTATATATATATTACTTATATATATGTATATATTTAGGTTTGTCACTTTTGATTTCATGTTTTTTTATAAAAACAAAATAGAATATAGTACTTATTTACTTGAAAAATAGTTAAATTATATATAAACTTTATGTGACCTCATTGCTTATAAACAGTTAGAAACAAAGTTTTATGAAAGAATGAAAAATATGAAATTTTAATTAGTTTCAAGAATACCAGACACATTTAAAACTAAAAATCCAGGTTTAAAAAATAATTAGTTTATGTCGAAAATTATTTATAAAGTCATCGAAATTAGACAAACTTTTGAAATATGAGGCGAAATATTTAAAATAATATTTATCGTCTTCTATTTTATTAAATAGTATAAAAGAAACAAAAAAAAAGCAATATAGAGTGTTTGTTTTGAGTGAATGTAATGTATGTTATATAAAAATAAAAATTAAAATACTCTTATTCAAACCAATTATAAATAAGACTATAATCAGCTCATTTGTTCGGCATCTTATGAATCCAGCTTTCGTTAGTAAAATTTGTTTTACAGAAAAAAAAAAGAAATAACTTATTCAAATGCTGTACTCAATTAAAAAACTTAATAATGTTTTTAGATAATATTACACAGTTCTAAGACAGAAGATAACAAATTTGTCAGTTTTTAAGCAAACTAAGTTTGTTTTAAGTTTTAAGCCAAACACTTTAATATCCGCGTAATTTTTGTGTTTAGGTTGCAATAAGGATATAATTTGAAAGTAAGAATTAAAACAAAGTAAACAATGTTCTATTAATTTATATTTACTGTAAAAAAATTCAAAACTTAGTAATAAATTATTGGCAACAAAAGTTTTAGAATTAATAAAGTATATATTGTATAAGAAAACTGTTTTACAGACTTAACTTAAAGTAAAAGTCTAATACTTATTTTTTGCACGTTTGAACTTTTAGAAAAACTTTCGCGAATATTTGAAATTCAAAATGGGAATAAAAATGTACTAAACCTGTTTTGAGCTATTAATAAAGTCACGATATAAACGAATAGTTTGTAATCCTTGACTTAAATATTTTCGATTTTCACCAAAACATATGTCATTTGTTGTTCATGTAAAAATATCTTTCATTATAAAAATATCATGAAAAGTTGTTTCAATGTTTACTTATGTTGGTATTTATTTTTAAGTTTTTGTAAATGTCTATCATTTAATTTATAACATCAATCAGCTGCAAATTTAGAGATTAACATAACTTTAAGAAAAAAACAGCTACACTAAAAAACCCAATATTTTTTGTTAAAAACAAATCGAAAAAAAGTGAAACATTGGTTTAAGTTTATTTTTAAAGTAAAATTAATGTAGTTGCAAAAATACGTTATATATTTAATTATATATGTATGTTAGTATACGTTAAATATTTAAAATTCAAACTTATCAACGCAATGAATATAAAAATTTTATAAAAAAACTCATATTCTATGAAGAAGGGAAATTAAAATGTTTCTATTAATTAAGCCTTGAGTTTTATAATTGGTTTATTAGTTACTTAAACTAAACAAAGAAAAACATTCTTTAAATATAAAATTGTTGTTATTTAAGTTTTATGTAAAAATTTAAAATAGTTCGATGTCAAAAATATTTCAAATAACGAAATTTATTGTTGTCTTAAACATGCTAGTTTTATGAGATTAGTTTATATTTGCTATATGCTTCCAGTTGAAAAATACATCCAAAGTTTGCTTAAACCAAGAAATAAAACTATCATTATGTCACATATTTACTATTGAATGCATCTATTAATTTCATTACTAGTGTGGGAAGCTACTGTTAATTTTACAAACGTAAAACTGCGTAAGAAAAGTTACAGGTGCCAGTTTAATTTAATCAACAAGCGACAGTTTTAACTTTAAATTAAATAAATTTATTTTCACATTGAAACTGTTTTTTGTCAATCATCTTAATTAATTACTGACTATTATCGAGTTACAAAAAAACATTTATTAAAAGAAGATTTAAAACAAATTAACAATATTTGTTTTTGCAAAATTTAAACTATTAAAATTGCGATTATATGGTTTACCTTTTAGTTTATACTGAATAAGTAAAAAATTACTTTATTTAAAAACACTAACATATTTTAGGCTGAATATTAATTTTACTTAAATGATAGTAGTGTGTGTAGCTTGACCTTCATTTAGTGCTGTTAAAGTTTTTAATTTTGTCGTATTTTTTGTAACTTTTTTCTATAATACTTATGATAAAACATTATTGTATTTAATTTTATATACTTCTTCAGTTTTATGTTCTTTTGACATAACTTTTGATTGATTTTTGTATAGTTTGTTTAGTTAGTAGACTTTAGGTTACATTTATAATATTTTATAACAAACAAAATAGTTTTGAATAGTTTTTGACGTTGAATGCAAAATAGGTTTGTTAAAACTTACATATGCCGACTTGAGCTTTTTTATTAAAAATTATGTGCAACAGTTAAAAATATCTAAAATAAAATTAAGCATTAATCTATTTTTTATGTTTTATTTGATTTTGAGTTTTTGTGATTGTTTTTTTCTTCAATTACAATATCTATAAAAAGATCGACATACTTAAATTTTTCATAAACTGTCTTTTAAATCGTCGTGAACTTGTTTTAAATAATTTAAAATATTTTTAGCTTGTTCGAAATTATTTTCAAAAAAACAACGAACAATGAAAACATGAAATAAGATCTAAAACCTTTTATTTTTAGTAACTGTGTAAAGCACAAAATTATGATAGATAAAAAATTAGCTTTTGTATTTACGCTTTTTAGCTTTTACAATATGTACTTTGATTTCAGATATATTTCAACACATGACTGGACAAAGTGCGCCAATTGAAATCAACAAGTTCGATAATTTAACCTGTAAAATATTTATTTCAGAGTCTAATTATCTATATAAATTCTATACTTTTTTAAAATGGTCTTCGAAGTTTTAAAGTTGTAGTAATGCTAAACTATTATATTACAGTGTTTTTTTAACTAAAGGAGTTAAAATAGCCCAATAAAAACTGTTAAATTAACAACGAACGTTGACAATGTTACGTAAGGTTACTCCAAAAGCTGTTTGTTATTACGTCACAAAAACAGGCGCCGTCCCGTCTGTAAACATAAAGATAAATATCTGCCGCAAAAATTTTAAGAAAAATGAAGTTTAAGGTGTTTGATGGTAAATCAACTTTGCACTTTACACAGGCGTCAGCGTGTCTTTGAGAATTTAGATAAATGTTTGAACGATGAAACGGAAACTGGTTGCGAATATATATTGTATTTTTTTGCTTCTAGTTCAGAACCATTTTTGTAATTTTTTAGCAGATGTGGAAATACTTTTCGAAGAAAGTAGATATCAAAACAGTGTTAATTAATTATAAGCATTTTAAGAAGTTTAAAAAACCTACAAACGCGACTTAAAAACTTGTAGTATTTAATTTTTACAATTAAAAGAAAGGCATAACGATAAAAACTATGTACTTTATAAATAAATGCAAAAACTTACGGCATTAAAATATAATCACGCTTCTTACGTCTAAATCAAATGTTGCTTGTCGTCACAACAAAATATTGGCGCCAAAGAGCATTTGTGCGAAAAAACTCCTAATATGTTGTCATGTGAAATTCAGATGTTTCCATGACAACCAGGTTTGTGCTTTCAAATTTCGTTTGCGTGGGCTCCAGTGTGTCTGTTGCGAGATGTAAATGGTTTCGAATGCTCATTTTATAGCATTTTGATGTCTTTTAAAGTGCAGAAAACGTTTCATCTGATTATAAATTTAATATTACCTAACATATATAGTTAAATACCAATATTTTTGTATGCTTTTAATTTAATTACAAATTTTTGTTTTACATTAAGATAAACTTCAAACATCTTAACTGTCATAAACATAGTACCCTTCAAATGTTCATATTAAAAAGGTTTAACACTACATTGTATTTAAGCTCAATATAATCAGTTTTAGAATTTCGAGTAAAAAGTTCAATCACATTATAAAATCTTTTAAAATACTTTGAATCCTTCTTAGTGTCTAAAAACTAAAATAATAATTAGAAACCAAAACATAAAAAGAGATAAACGGATTTAAATTAATTAAAGCTGACCAATACTTTTTAAAACCAGTTTTTTTCATACCTTCCTTCTACGTTTTAATCCAAAGTTTAAAGCATCACTACTTAAGTTAACCTTGCTGTCAATATTTTCTTGTTCAAAACAAACTTATGGCTGCCTTTCAAAAGTATTTAGAACTTTAACGTAAATATACTTACAATAAAAAAAGTCAAAAAAACGGGCATAACACAAATGCTTTCGTTTGTTTAGGTATCTATAAGGTTATAAGCCTAAAACTTAAAAAATAAGAAAAACATCACTATTTTTTATGTGATCTTTTGAGGGAATACTACTTGTTTAAATTATTTCCATTTATTTTATGTTTTTTTGATGAAGAATTTAAATGTTTGCTTAAAACTTAATTTTTTTACAAGTTTTTAAAATTATTTTTTCAATAGTATTATTTAATTGAATTTTATAATATTTTATAAAAAAATCAGTATTATAAAATTGTATTATAATTTTTTTGTTTATTCATCTTATTTTGTCTGATAAAAAAAAGTGATCTTTTATATATAAAACAAATAAACGCAAATCAAAACTTCTTCATCGCAAATACCAATTCCAATCATGTGCCATGATTTTACAACCAGTAAACAGGCCTGCCATAGTTTAAATTACTTTACTCTTTTTACAGTGATTATCTGGTAAAGGGTTTATGTAAGCTGCTAAATTGTATTTATTACAATATATTTTTCAGCTGGTCTGTAAATAAGCTTTTTAATTATTTACAGGCGCCGTATTTTATTACCGTACAATTTTTGTTACATGATAAACTACAGGTTTATTGAGCCTTAAACAAATCTGTTGTCTTACTAAACAGATTTAGTAGCTTATTTTTCCTTTGTTTTATTTTTTTCAAAAGTTTGGTATCTTTTAACAGCAAAACATTGTTTTCTAAAAAAGGATGATCGCACTAGAATGTTAGTCACATTATATTACACAATTACTGAAACTTATAGGTAAACTTGTAAAAACAAATTCGTAACTCAGTATAGAACAGGGTCAAAATCTGCGGCCCGGAGCTCCCTTTTTTCCAAAAATATACATTTTAAACAACAAAAAAATTATATTTTTTGTGATAAAATCTTAAATTTAAGATTTTAATTCAATAAATACTTTTTTCTTATTCTCCAATATTGCCTAATTTGTTGTAATTTTGATCTCAAATAATATTTTTTTTACTGATTACTAGAGTTTTCTAAATAAGTGCGGCCCTCAAAGGTTATTTTTAAATAGTGCGAATAACATAAGGCTGCCACCCCTGGTATAGAATAAAATTACTTTACAATTTTAGAGAAAAAGTACTAAAGTCGATTTTTTTTCTTAAACTGCACAGGCTAAAATAAAATTAAAATAAACCAATTTGCATAAAAAGTCAGTGAAATTCAAAAAATATTACAAAATTTTTTTTTTAGTCTGATTTTAGTAAAAAAATTCGTTTTTTTGATAATTAGGGTAAATAAGTTACTTTAATTTGAACAAATCGGGTTAGAAAAGAAAATTTAAAACTTTGAAAACAAAACTTAAAATACTAAGTGGTAGTAATAAACAAATGTTGATAATTTTAGTTGTTCTGCATAACATAGAAACCATTTTGTTTGCTACATTTTTTTATCAGTTATTAGGTATACATTATGTTTTTTCAATTGGTGTTTTAATTTTACAGCACAATTAATGTTTGTTTAAACACTACTACATATTAAAATATTTTATTTTTCTAGGTTTGTCATTTTTTATTGCATATTTTCGATAAAATATAAAACAGCAGATAGTACTTATTTACTTGAATAATAGATAATTTTGTATATTTTCTTTTCGATGAATACCAAACAAACTTAAAACTAACAAACTTTTTTTTTAAATTTTTAGTTTATTTTAAAACTTTTTTTGCTTAAATTATCAAAGTTCAACAAACTTTTAAAATTTTGAGGTGAAATGTTTAAAATAACATTTATCGTATTAAATTTTATAAAATTGTTTGAAAGAAAACAAAAAAAATCACAAATACAATCAGTATAGGATATTTGTTTTGAGAACATGTATGGTAGGATATAGTAAAATTAATAATTAAAATACTCTAATTCATGCCAGTTATTAATACGACCATAGTCAACTGTCTAATCCTATTTGTTTGACAGCTTATGAATCAAGCTTTGTACGGAAAGTTTATTTTCAAACAAAACAAATAAAATATTAATCCAAATGACAATAATTCGATACTACACAATTCCAAAACACAATATAGCAAATTTAAAGCAAGCAAAGTTATTTTTAATGTTTTAGCCAAACACTTTGACAACCGCGTCATATTTTATTTAGGTTGGAATATGGATAAATTTTGCGTAATATAAATTATAACAAATAAATAATATTATTTTTATATGTAGAAATAACATGATTACTAATAAAAATAAACACTTTCTGAAAAAATTGCAAAGTTTGGTTATAAAGTATTGAAAACATAAGTTTTAGAATTAAAAAATACTTTTTGTATAAGAAAACAGTTATTTAGACTAAACTTTAAGTACAAACATAATACTTATCTTTTGCACGTTTGAACTTTCCAAATAGTTTCTGTGAATATCTTAAAGGTTAATATGAGAATAACGACATAGTACACTTTTTTTTAAACTATTAATAAAATCACGATATAGACGACTAACTTGTTATCTGAAAATTAATTATTTTGATTTTTAAACATATACTTTGAACATTTATCATTTGTTGTTCATGTAAAAATATCTTGTAATATAAGTTGTTTCGGTATTTATTTTTGTTTATAGTTATATTGTAAACTTTTGTAAATGTCTATCATTGACGTTATAACATCAATCAATTAGTTGTAAAGTTAGAGATTACGATAAATCTAAGAAAAAAATAACTACATTAAATAGCCTAAAATTTTCTGATACATATAGGTCGAAAAAAGTTTAACATTGGTTTAATTTTTTTTAAGTAAAATAAATAGAATTGCAAAAAACAAAATTTTATAACTTACATTTCTATAATTTTTTATACCTTATATGAAAAAAAGCAAACTCATCAATGCAATGTTTATAAAATTTTTACCAAAAAAAAATTCATTTTATCAAGTAGAGAACTTTAAGTGTTTCTATTGATTAAACCTCAAGTTTTATAAATGATTAACTACTTGTTTAATCTAAAAAAAAAGCAATATTTAAATTTAAAAAATTGTTGTTTAAGTTATTGATAAAAAACGTAAAACAGTTCGATGTCAAAAAAATTAAAAAATACGAACTAATTTTTTACTTTAAACTTTCTAGCTTTTTTAAAGTCAGTTTAAATTTACTATATGCTTTCAGTTAAAAAAATACATCTAAAATTTGCTTAAGCAAGTAAATAAAACTACTATAATATTAAATATTTACTAATATATACAGCTACTAATTTCATTGTTAGTGTGGGAAGCTACTGTTTATTTTATAACGTAAAACTGCTCAGTAAAAGTTACAGGTATCAGTCTAATTTAATCAACGACCAACAGTTTTGATTTTAAATTAAATAAATTTGCTTCACATTAAAAAATGTTTTTGTTAATTATCATAACTTATCGCTGACTTGTATTGACTTGCGAAGAAAAATAGAAAATTAACATTTTGTAATAAGTACTTTAATACAAATTAATTTTACTTGTTTTTGCAACGTTGTTCATTATTAAATTGCGATTGAAAAATAAATATTAATTTTTTTTATCGAATAGGTAAAACAATAATCAAAAACTACACACCTAGTTAAGGTGGTTTATAGTTGTGAAGATAGCAGTGTTTGTAGTTGATTTTGTTCAACTTTCTCTAAAACTTTTCAATTTAATTTTACGTGACGTACTTATGTAACTTTTTTCTGTGATATTTCTGATAATATATTTTAATTGATCACCTTTGTATAATTGTTCAGTTTTGTTTTCTTGTGACATAACTTTTAAACATTTTCAATATAATATGTTTAGTTAGTAGACTTTAGTTTAGATCTCAACAACATTATAAAAAAAAGGATTGTCTTTTGCGTTGGAAGCAAAAAAGGTTTATTTAAAATTTTATATGCTTGTTTAAACTTTTTTATTTTAATTTATGTGCGACAACTAAAAATATCCATAAAAAGACCCAAAATAAAATTATTTTGTTAGGCATTGTTTGTTTTTGAATTTTTGCTGCAATTAGGATACCTAAAAAAACCCGTAAGATTCCCGTAAGATTTCTCTTACCTTGTCGTGTAAGTTTATTTTACCTTGTTCACCTGAAGTATTTTAGAGTAATTTTTGAATATAAAAAAAAAGAACATGAAAGTATAAAATAAGCTCACAAAGCTTTGAGTATTAGTAACTGTGTAAAGTTCACCATATGGTATATAAGATATTATCTTTAATATTTACACTTGTAAGCTTTTACAACATGTACTTTTGATTCTGTATTTAAACACAAGGCCTATACATTGTGGCTCCAAATTGAAAACAAGTTCTCTTTCATTAGCTGTAAAGTATTTATTTAAGATTCTAACTTGTTAAATTTGTTTTACTTTATTGAAATGGTCGTCTCGTAATGTCTTCGTATTGCTAAACTTCTCTGAACATTAATAAACTTTTCAATACATTACAGTGTTTTCTTAATAAAGGAGTAAAAAACTGTTACGTTAACAACAAACGTTAATAGTTTACGTAACGTAACAACCAAAGTTGTTTATTATTACGTCACAAAAACAGGCGCCGTTCCGTCTGTAAACATAAAGATAAAAATCTGGCGTGAAAATTTTGAGAAAAATGAAATTAAAGGTGTTTGATGGCAAATTATTTTTGCACTTTACACAGGCGTCAGCGTGTCTTTGAGAATTTAAATGAATGTTTGAACGTTAAAACGGAAATTGGTTGAAAAGGAATATTGTGTTTTACTGTTTTAAACAGGTAAATATTTAAGAAAATGTTTTGCTTCTATTTTGGAACCATTTTTGAATAATCTTTGCAGATGTAGAAATACGCAAAAAAAATAAAAAAAAAGTAAACATTTTATCAATACTAATTATCTATTTTTCAAAACAATTTTAGAAGTTTAAAAACCTATAATAACTATTATAAAGAGACAATAACAATGGTAATAATTAAACTTTATAAATAAAAACAAAAAGTTACGGCATTAAAAAATATCACGCTTCTTACGTCTAAATCAATTGTTGCTCGTCGTCACAACAAAATATTGGTGCCAAAGAGCGTTTATGCGAAAAAACTCCTAATATGTAGTCATGTGAAATTCAGATGTTTCCATGACAACCAAGTTCATGCTTTCAAGTTTCGTCCAGATAGCCTCCAGTATGTCTGCTTTCAGGTGTAAATAGTTTCGCATGCTCATTTTTATGACATTTTGATGTCTTTTAAAGTGCAGAAAACGTTTCATCTGTTTATAAATTTTAAATTGTCTAATACAGTTTAAAATCTATATTTTGTATGCTTTAAGATATGTTATTAAAAAAAAATTGTGTTACATTAATATTGACTTCGAATATCTTAATTGTTATAAATTTAGTATTCTGAAAATCTCCATACTAAGAAGGTTTAAAGCTACAATATGCTTAAGCTCAAACTAATCAGTTTAAGAATTTGGAGTAAAAATTTCAATCACGTTTTATAATCTAGAATTAGATTATAAAAACTAGAATTTTTTTGAATCTTTCTGAATATTTAAAAATTAAAAGTACAACTAGAAGCCACTACATAAAAAAGGGATAGCCGGATTTTCTATTATACTACTTTAAGACAATGAAATAATAAAATTTAAGCTGGTCAAAGCTCTGTAAACGCAATTTTTTCAAAACTTCTTCGACGTTTTAAATTAAAGTTTAAAGCATCATAACTAAGTTAACCTTGCTGTCAATCATTTTCTTGTTCAAAACAAACTTATGTCGCCTACTTTGACCAATCAACACAAATTTAATAACACCTTTACAAGATTGAAAAGACGCCTAAAAGTCTGTTACTTGTGTTTATACCTGATAAGTGTGATTAGATAAATTGAAAATGTTGTTAAACATTAAAATAATTTCAAAGCAATACATTTAAATGTAGATCGTCTCGCGTATAAACTCATCTTCTAAAACTAAAGGTGCTTTAAAACAATGCCGTTCATTGAAAACATTTTTTATTTAGATACAAAACTGACCGTAATTACATTATTAAAACTAACTTACTTAATAAAGTACATAAGTATCTAGAACTTTAACGTAAATATTCTTATAATAAAAACGAGTATAACATAAATGCATGAGACCATTTTGTAAAAGTTTCTATAAACATAAACTTGAACATTGAAAATTTACAGAAACACGATCAAATTATGTTATTGATGAGGGTTTTTTTTTGTGATAGCCTCTTACTTCTATTTATTACTCACAATTTATGCCCCTTACTTCTTATTCAAATTATTTTCGTTCATTTTATGTCTTATTTATGAAGGTTTTTAAATTTATGTTTAACATTTTAAGTTCGATTTTGTTTTTTTTTACATGTTGTTTTAAAGTTGATTTTCAATAGTCTTAATTGAATTCTATAGTATTTATGAGAGAAAAAAAACTTTATAACATTTATGTTGAAAATTATTTGTTTATTCATCTCATTTTGTCTAACAAACAAAAAATAGTGACCTTTTATATATAAAACAAATAAATGCAAATCAAAACTTTCTCATCGCAAATTCCAATTCTAAGCATGTGCCATGATTTTACAAAAATTAAACAGACCTGCCATAGTGTAAATAACTTTAGTCTTTTTACAGTGATAATCTATAATGGGATTATGTAAGCCGCTACTTCGAATTTGTCATAATCTAATTTTCAGCTGGTCTGTAAAGCTGATTTTTATTTATTTACAGGCGCCATATTTTGTTACCGTAAAATTTTGTTACTTAATAAACTACATGTTGTAATGAATCTTACACAAAGCTGTTTTTACTTAAGTTTTTCCATTTTTTAACTTTTTTATTTCCTTTTCAAAATCTTTGTGTCTTACAGTTACTAAACATCTTTTTTAAAGAAGTATGAGCAAAAATGTGAACGGTGCCGATATTTTAGTTCATTAAAACCTATCATTTACGTTGTAAAACGATGTGTACAACAAGATGGTTTTCATAATTAAAGTTAAATTTTATTGGGGGTTAGTTTACACATTAAAAAACAAAAAACCTAAAATAAAACATCAAAACGACTAAGTATAAATGATAAAAGAACAAAATATAACTTGAGTGCTTATTTAATAAATTGTGTCGGCTAAAACAAAATTCGATTTGCTTGTTCAATACAAACGTGCTTAAAACTTACAGCCAAGATTAAAATACAACATTTGTTACAAAACCTAGATCGTTTTAATTGAAAATTATCAAGTATTTTTTAAATTGATTTTATATACTCATTTATGTAAATGAGTTATTAACAGCTGAACAAATCTGGTTTAAAAAAAAACTTTAATACTTTTTTCAAACCATGTATGTACTGTAATGAGTTGTCAAAAACGTAAGGACGCTTACAAACAAAAAATAGAGAGAATTATAACTTGTTTTGTATATTGTAACTTGCTTGTAAAAAAGTTGTTCTAAGTAAAACGTAATATATAAGGTTCTTTGACTCAACGTAAAAATGGCATGTAAGCTTTTCATTTTTTTAGAAATATAATAATAGATTTTATACATAATTTTAAAACTATTCAAAAGCGTTATAAACTGTAAATAAAGTTTTAAACAATAAGTCATAGTAAACTAAAACTGTAGTAAACTTTCTAAACTAAAGTAGTTATAAGTATTTCTAAATATACATTTTTTTATAATCTAGTATAAACTTAAATTTTTTTTTGAATGTAAAACGAAATAAAATAGAAATATGCCACATTTAATTTTGAAGTTTTTATTTTGATATTCATTTATTTATATATTGCTTTTAGCTAATGTAACTTTGTAATTAGTAAACTTTTCGTAATTAGTTTTTTATGCATAGTTAAGGTATTTGTTAACAGTTTTTGCACTAAAAAAACAAATTGTACTATAATTACATATGTGTATAAAATCATATGTTGTATAAAATAAGTCTAAAATAATTATAAAAAACAAAGTTTAAACAATAGTTTGCTTGTTTAAAAATGATATGAAATTAAAAAGTAAAAAAGACCTTAACAAGTATATTTAGTTTTTTTGATATAATTAAGTATAAATATAATTTGGTGAAGTTAAAACTTACAAAGTCATCAAAGATCAATAACATATGATAGTGAACAGAATATGTTCTGCTTTTTGATTAAAGTTTAATATTATCTAAACCTAGTACAAAGTTTTTAAGGACTAAACTTGAAATTTAAACTTAAACTCAGTTTCTATGTTCAAACTTCCAAAACAAATTTACATGAATATTTGAAGGCTTAAATATCGGGATTAAAATATATAAAAGATGGTTAAACTTTTATTAAAGTCACGACTATAACGATTAACTTGTGATTGTAGATTAAACTATTTTGGTTGTTTACCAAAACACTTGTCAGTTTTAAATCATGTAATATATCTTGTAACAAAAGTTGTTTCAATATTTTTTAATGCTAGTATTTACTTGTAAATTTATGTAAATGTCTGTCATTTTACTTAAAGCATCCATCAATAAAATGCAAAGTTAGAAAACTATTGCAGTACAATTCTTAAAATACTAGACAACATTTTATAACTTGGTTTGTTTTACAAACAATTTGAAATATAAAATTTAAAAACGGTTTTAATTTTTTTAAATAGACTAAATTAAGTTCAAAATTTAAATACATAATAACTCACTTTTAAAATTTGTAATAATACTTTTATTTTTAAAAATAAGCAAACTTAGATATACTCGAGAATTTGTCAGTGCATTGAATAAGTAATTCTTATTTAAGTAAAATGCTTTCTTCTATAAGATAAAGGTATTTAAGTATTTCTAATGACCAAACCTATTGTTTTATAAATTAAAAAAATAAGTATAAAACAAATAAAAACAATGTTTCAATCAAAAAGATTAAGAAAAAACTAGTAGGTGTCTATTTTAATATACAAACCAAATTACCAGTATCAACATGCTAGCTTTTTTTAAGGCTTATTCGAGGTTTTTATAAGTTTTTAGTTAAAGAAAATATCTAAAGTTTGCTTACGACTAGACATAAAACTATTAATATATTATACCTTTGATACTTAATTATTCATCAGTTCAAAAAAACTTTATAATAAATGTGCAAAATTAATATTGTTTGTATAACTTAAACTTCGTCACAAAAGAACCGGGTCTATGTTTAATTCAATTAATAATCGACTAGTGCTAATCTCAAAGTTGAAACATTTTTGTTTCCTCATTAATTTTTCTTATTTAATGTCAGTTTATTTTAATCAACAACTGGCCAAGATAGTTTCTAAAAAAATGTACTATTTCTCACATTACTAACTATTTCTGATAACAAGAATAGTTAATTGCTGACTAATATTGATTCACATAGCACTATGAAAAATGAACAACCAGTAAAAATTGCTTTTACACAAATTAACTTGTTTTTGCAACGTTGTTAATTACTAAAATTGCTATCATAACGCTTTGCTTTTACTTTATCCTGAATAAGTAAAAAATAACTTTACTTAAAAAATTCTTTTAGTTTAAGCTGCATTTTTAATTTAACAGTTTTATTTTAAAAGTACAAATGTATGCAGCTTAAAATCGGTAGGTATCTTTTTTCTGTGTAACCACTTAACGCATTTTTTATTTGCAAAATGTCTAAAAACTTACAGGTTTATTTTAGGTGACGTATTATTTTATTACTTTTTTGTTTAATGTTTCTGGTAAGGTATTTTTATGGACAGCTTTTATAAAACTGTTCAGTTTTTTTATTCACGTTACATCATTTTTGAACATTTTTACTTAATCTGTTCAATTAGCAGATTTTCGGTTATCTTTTTAAAATTATATAGAAAAAAAAGTATGTACTCATTTATAAATTGAATTTAAAAAACATTATTTAAACTTGTGTATGTCTTTTAAATATTTTTTTTATGTGCAACAATCAAAATATCCATAAAAATACCAAACACTTACTTAGTTATTTTAAGGTGTTGTTTGGTGTTGAAATTTTATGGATAATTTTTCGCTGAAACTAATAAACTAATAAAAAGACCGACCTGTTGAAGTTTTTCATAAAACATCCCGTAATTCATAGCTAAAATTTATATTTTCATTACTATTATTATTATGAGGAAGTATTTTAAGCTTGTTTAAGATAATTTTAAATAAATAGAACATTAAATAAAACTCAAATTAAGATCTAGAAGCTAATAGTTATTGTTTAAAGTAAACCGTATGGTTTACTTTATATTACAAATTATATTTCAAATTGTTAGCTTTTACAAAATGTATTTTCGCTTCAAATTCATTCAAACACGTGACTAGACACTGTGGCGCCAAAGTTTTTTCACGTGTTACTTTATGCTTCAGCAAGAGTTCTTTCATTTTACAAAACATTTAGTTCAGACTCTAACTCGATAACTTTATTTCGTTGTTTTTTGATACTACTTTCAAATTTTGGTTTATTTAATATGTTTAAAACAATATTTCTACAGTCTCCATAATGATACACTACTTAAATATCAATAAACATACTATTTTGTGTTAAATTAAAGAAGTAAAAACAATTATTAAAACATGTGACATCAAGACTATGACGTAATAATAGCAACAAAATCTGTTCGTCTTTACGTCATAAACAAAATTACTGGCGCCGCTTGGTCTGTATACATCAAGAAATCTGCCGTGAAATTTTTAGAAGTCTAAGGTGTTTGATGATAAATTGTTTTTGCACTTTGCTCAGGCGTCATTATGTCTCTGAGATCTAAAAAAGATGTTTGACTGTGATAATATAAACTGTCTGGAAAAAGACTGTATTTTAATTGCTTTATTGTTATTTTATTGTTCTTGTGTTCAATGTTGGACTCAGGCATCAACACCTGAGACACTTAAACAAGACACACCATGAGAATAATGAAACTAAAAACATTTGTATTCAACACAAAATAAACATAAACAAAAAACAAAACACAGTTATAATTAAAAAAAAACTTTTAACAACATTAAACTTATTTGATTGGTATAAAAAGCGATAACTTAGTACACACAAAATCATTTGTACAAAAAATATATTAAATTAGTATTCTGCCAGGGGGAGGCATAGGGAAATAAAACTAATTTATATTAAATATTTAATTATTTTTTATTTATAGTTTTTGTATAAACTTAATGAATTTTACTGGTATTTATCCAATTCAAATTAAATCTTTTTAGTTTTAATCGAAATTGTTCCACCCTCTCACACGATACTACATCCAATGGTAACTTGTTCCAGATAGTCTCTACTCTTTGAAAAAATGAACCTTTGCACTGACTGTTGTTAAAATTATTTATATATATTTTTTTTGTTATTGCCTCTTAATTGATATTTATTAAGAGAAAACTGAATAATTAATTGAAAAAAGCCTTATATTTCCCATTAATGGTTTTGTAAAACATAAAAAAAAAAAAAACTGTTAAACTTTTTAAAATACGCATTACTTCTAACATAAAGTTTTAATTTTATTAAACTAAACAGATGTGGAGATAAGCAGAAAAAAAGTAGTGTTTTAGAAAGTAAATATTTAGATTGTTTTAAGTATGTGGGTTTGGAAACTGTTTTAAAAGTTTACAAAGCTACATACAGGTTGTGAAAAGACCATGGCACTTTTAATAGTTGCCTTTCCTTATAAAAGCAATGAAATACGGCAAAACAATAAAAACTACCACGCTTTTTACGTCTCAATCATTTCAATGTTTGTCGTCACAACAAAATATGGCGCCAAAGAGCAGCGATGTTAACTTCAACTATGCTGTCATGACAACCGATGCGATGTTCAGATGTTTCCATGACAACCAGGTTTGTGCTTTCAAGCTTTGTGTGCATCACATGGGCTCCAGTGTGTCTGCCTTGAGGTGTAAATTGTTTTGTTTATGACATTTTGATGTCTATTTAAGTGAAGAAAACTTTTTCATTTGGTCATTTCTTTGGTATAATTAATTTTAAGGCCGGTAGTTTTGTAGGTTAAAGTTTTTTTTTTATGTTAATTTTAAACATTTTAGTTTTTATAAATGGAGTGTTCTGCATGTGTTCATGTTAAAAAGGTCTAAAGCTTCACAATATTAAAGTTCAAAATATTAGTTTTAAATAAACTTTATTATCACGTTTGTTTTATAATTTAGTTAAATCCTTTCAGACGTTTAGAGTGCATATGTCATTACATAAAAAGACATAATTATCTTTTAAATAGATTTTCAAGCATATTCCACAAATAAAATAAGATACTCAAAACCTGCCAATTCTCTTTAAATGCTATTTTTTCATAACTCCCTTCTACCTTTAATCATAAAATTTAACCACCACAATTAAGTTAAATCCTACTGTCAATTATTTTCTTGTTGAAAACAAACTTATGGCGCCTATATTGACCAAACAAGACAATTTAAAAACATCTTTGAAAGATTAAGTTGACGCCTAAAAGTCTGTTGTTTGTTGTAAGTACCTGGTAAAAGCGGTAAAATAATATTTTAAGTTACTTTTAATATTTTAGTAAACTTGAAGAGCAATTGACCTAATCTGAAGCTTTACATACTTAAATTTTAAGTGATAAAATACAAAACGACTTCAAAAACAGTGTAACAACAACAGTAGTTGTTAATCATAATGAAAAACAATACAGTGTACAACGTTCATGGAGTAATTACAAATAAGATTGTTGTTCGTGTTTTTTTAAATCTTTTAAATCTATGGTTGAGTCAGGAAATCAGTTTTGCACGTGTCTTTACTTTTACGTAGGTGACATTTCTTCAATTTTGCACCCATATAAAATGTTCACAGGCGTCAAGGTGACTCTAACCTTAAGTTTTGCAAAAAATTATAAATTCGTTGTTAAACAATTTTATTTTGATAAATAAAAACACAGTTATCTCATCAAACTACTATGTTTAAAGTTTCAGCTACTAACATTATAGGTATCGTAACTTTATTAAATCTACTGAGGTTTAACAAGTTGAATATTACAGAAAAATACTTTGATTTAAAATTACTTAATTTCTTTTAAATATTCTGATTTTTTTTTTAATCACAACTTGATTATCTTTAAACATAACTTATTACTACGTAAAAAAGTTTAATGACTATCATTTAAAATTTTGCTTAAAACTTTCTTTTTTGACATTAATGCTTTTTGTCGAGTTTTTATAAATGAACCTTTTCCATTAAACATTATTTTGAACTTTGTAAACAAAAAAATTTGTTTTAATCAAAAAATTTAAGTTTTGAACAACATATAAAAACTGTTTATAATAACACGATATTAATTTGGGTATATTTTAGCTAAAAACAGAAAATATTAAAACATAAAAACAATTAACTTGTGTTAAAATGTTTTCTACAATATGGACAGTGACCATTGATCGCATTTTATGTAACACTAGTGTAAAATTACAAAAGTCAGAAACTAGTTGTACTAATCAGCAAAACAAATTCGCTAAAAACAAAAATTACAGCAAAGTTGATATTTTTATTATTTAAAGTAACCCATACATGTTCAAGGTCTTTTAAAAAACGCATTTAAACGTTACGAAACTAAGAGTAATTTCTCATACCGACTTACTTGAAAACTGAAGTTTGCAAATCAGTTTTTAGTTAAGCTTAATATATATGCATGAGTAAACTTTAATTAAATATTATTAGAAAGCTTAATATAATAATTAGTTTTTAGCTCGTTATAAATAGTTTAATATTTATAAGCGTTAATTTACGATTATTTTTTATACATAATTTTATCAAACAAGGGCACAAAAAATATATATATATACATATTTGTTTGTTTATTAACGTCTAAATTTTATGAAATGTGTATAGTTTTACACTTTTTAACTTTTTTTTTTAAAGCTTAGTCTTGGTTTTGTTAGATAAATTCATCAAAAATAGTTTGTAGCCAGATTAAATCAAAACGTTTAAAACATGAAAAAAAATTGCTTAAATAATTCGTTGCACTTTTTGAAAAATGCTTAAACTTACTTTAACTTTAAAGATATTTCAAAATTAGTTAGAAAACTAATATCTTGTGAAATAATAAGGTATTCTATCAGTTTTATTTTATTTATACTTTATCATGATGTTCAGCATTAGTTACTTGTTGAAAAAAAAATTTAATGTTTTTTTTAACTATTATATAGCAGAAGGCTACAAAATGTCGTTATTCTTAAATTGAATATAATTCACTGCAACTATATAAACTAGTTTTTTAAGGTGTGTTTACTGCTTAACTACATCTTTTAAATGATTAATTTGACTCAGTTATTTTTTATTAACACCTTAGCTGTTTAAAATTTTCAACTCGTTGAACCTCAATCTTAAGAAACTAGCTTTTTTACGATAATTTTTTTCGAAACGGTATAACAGCATAACTTTTTCTACTCATATTGTGACAGAAATAGCTTTAAACTAAGAAAAGTCATTTAATTTAAACATTAAAACTAACATTGGTTAAATACTGATTAAACATTGAATTAGTTTAAGTTACTTAGTTAAAGGTAAAAATTCATGTAACTTACTTTTTATTTAAAACTTCTTATGTAAACAGAAAAAACTTTGCATTTATTGTTATTATTGTAATGAATAAATGCATCTTAAAGATTTAATATATAGTGTTCTATTTTTGTAATAACTTATAAAAATAGCATACTTTAGTTTTTTAGTACAAAAACGGAAAACAAAACACATTGAAAAAAAAAGTAAAAATAAACTTTTACTGATTAACGTAAACAGTATACTTTCTACAAAATTAAACTAGGTTTAACATGTAAATTAGATTTAAAGTCCGTTATTATATTTTTTAATTGGAAATAATACATAAGTAATTTTTTACACATAAAAAATTAAATTTTGAGTTTAAATAAATTAATTATATAAGATTTAGTATACTTTGACAATTAAAAGTAATTGAAAGTTTGTAAATAATTTTCAAAACAGCAAATAACTGCAACAAACTTTTTAGACAAAAATGTTTAAGAAAAAACACAAAAAACTTCTATTTAATTTAAAATAAAAAAAATTTATATATCCACTAAAAATTTACAAAACGGGTTTTAAAAATATTTTTAAACTATTATTAAAAGAAGTCCAAGTAATTAAGTAACAGATGACTTTTAGATAGAGGTAACATATAAACTAACTAAATTATTCCTTCTAAAACCTAATCACTTGTTTCTTCAAAAATCTTCACTTTTTCTATCATAGAAAAGGTTTGTTAAATGTAGTATTTTTCTAAAGTCTCTAGTAGAAACCGTAAATTGTTTAACAAATTTTTGTACTTTTTTTAATTTTTTTTTGCTTTAAAAAAAAAAGTTAGAAAAAACTACTTCTATGGCTACCTTTTTTATACTTTGTACATGATGCTTTGATTATAAAACTTAAGGTTTTTAAAATATACTTAACTTTTTTTCTTCCTTCTTAAGTTTGTGAAAAACGTAGGTGAGTATTAAACTTATTTATTGTACTTATTTCATTATTTTTTTGCTTAAAAAAAGGTAAAAAAAAAATACTTCCACCGTTTTTTTACACTGCACGTGATGCGTTAATTGTAATATAATAAGGTTTAGAATTAAATAACACTTTGATTTTTTTTTAATTTTTGTCAAGTTTAACGTGTGTAACAAAAACATCAATCAAATTCCTTAAAAAAAAAACTTCAATATATATCTTCATTTACAAAAAATTAATCAATTTTACCGAGATAAAAAACCCACTTTGTTTACAGAGATTAACTGGTAAAGAGATTAAGTAAGCCGCCACTTAGTATTAATTTTAATCCAATTATCAGCTGGTTTAAATACATGTTTCTTTGATTTTTTCACTGGCGCCATATTTTAACACCATGAAATTTGATACCATATGGTGAGTTTCAATTTAAAATACTTTACATAGCTCGTTTTCAAACAGTTAAAATGGCAATGGGAATAAAAGTTCTGGTTTTTGAAAGTTACGTTGGCTCATTAAAAGTAGGTTAAACTGATTTTTGATACAGGTTGCCGCCAACTATGGAATAAAACATATGTTAAAAAGCATTTTTTTATTTTATTTTTTGACACTAAACGTTGTCATATAATGATTCCAGTATTTTATTACGTAAAAAGACTAATTTAAGTTTTACAAATCCGGTTCGAAAGTAGAACATGCGATTTAAACAAAATGAAAAATAAAGTAGATTTGTATGATTGTCATTATAACAAGTTTATTCTGTTTTTTTTTTTTATATATTAAAGTTTAAACTGTATGTGTATATAGTTTAAACAATATATATTTATAAATTGTTAATCATAAAAACTCCTTAATATCTTGCTTTGTAAGCTTTGAATAATAACACGTTTTAAAAATATTAAACGTCAACATACAAAATATTTAATTTTAACTAGAAATTAAGGACTGTTTAGGATATGTCTTATTTTTTTCGTTAAAAAAAATAACAATTCAGTAAACCAATATTCTTTAAAAAATAGAACGCCTAAAGTTTGATCTATTGTTGCCGAGATAGAAAAATATAAACATTTTTCTTCATTTAACTTTATATCATTCATTTATTAGTTATGGTTTTAACCTGTTATATTGTAAAAGATGTCAATATTAATTTATAGCTATACTGATTTTTAACTTTCGGTTTGTTTTATTGTTAAATAAAATTCAAAACCTTAATAACCGCTTCGTAAAAAAATGACTTTGCTCTTTAAAATTAATAAGAATAGTTTATAGTTTCGATATTTTACGTTAGACTAACAAATACTTAATCGTATTTATTTTTGTTTCTTAATAGTGTCAATTTTCAAATTCTCACAATGAGTAAGTTAAATTACAGAAAAGTTGATAGTTTTTGCTATAAATACATAATGTAGAGTACAACGAACTTATAATAAAATATTCTATACAAACCAAACAAAACGTAATATCTCTACAACGGATTGCTTTGTACAATAAACAAATAGCTCAACTTTCTACAACATTATCATTAATTATCAAATCGACATAAAGTATTAAACTTTACTCTTTTATAATAGGTAACTAAAGTATGTGTTAAATGAAAAGATATCTCATAAAATATATACTAAAGTGATTCGTTTTTAATTTTGAACATTGACCTGAGTTTAACTATTTTTTTTTACTGTAAATTTTGAAAAATTTTTAAATGAGTTAGAATGTTCTTGTGATAGTATTGTTAAAATTTAAATACAACTAACTATAATCGTCTACAAAATTGTTTACTTTTAAATTATGTTTACTTCTTTATACAGTTCAATACACGAAATAACATACAACAATTAAAATCTAAACTCTGATATTTCTATTATGCATACTGTAACGGTAGACATTTTCATTATTTGTTGTGTATTATAAAATTCGTTTTTAAACATGCTATTTCTTACAAGCAGTCTTTTGATTTAAATTCTAAGTAGTTAACTGTAATATGAAATTATACATTTTTTATGTTTGTTTCTGAAAGATTTAATTCTTGTGTAAAAGTTTTGACCACGTTTAAAGTAACTTCAAAAGTATGATGTTCTATATTTTGTAATACTTGATATGTTTTTTTAACACAAAACATAATCACCAAAAGTCATACCTAGTTTTATATAAAGTAGCCTTATGTAATCTTAAATATAAGTTTGAGTTAGGTTATCATTATTTTTTTTTATAATTAGTTATACTGTACATTAAAAGTACACTACAACCATACCTATAGTTCAATGTAGATTATATTATTATTGATCAGTTTAACAAACGCTTTAAAGACTTAATAAAAACTTCGTATAAAGTTTAGATATAGACGTACGTTTTAAAGTTCCTAAAACTTACTATCTTTTAGTAAACATTTGTTTTAAATACATGAAGATTTACTCTAAATACTTACAATAAAGTTTTTTATTTAATATTGAGGTACATTAGAAAAAAAAACAAGTATATTCAAAATTAAGCAAAGATTCTAAGGAAATACTTATATATATTTTGTCAATAAAAAAATACGATTTAGAAATTTAAAGAAAGCAAACGTTTTTCATTTTGATTTAGGTTTCAACAAACGTATTCTGTTTTATTTACATCAGTTTTCATTAAATTATGTTTTACAAAATATTTTTAAAACTAGACAACATGTAAAAAACTACTCGAGTTTCCGAAAAAGTCTAAGTAAAAAACAAATTAATATACGTCACAAAAATTTCATTTTTATTTTTTTACAGAAAGTTATTTATTCTAAAAAAATTAAAGAAAACAGCTTTCATTGTTTGAAGATGAAAAATAAATGGTAAAAAACGAACTTATGAGCAAGCATAATGTATTTATAGCATAAAACAAACACTTATCTGCTGACAGCTGCAAAATTTATTTTGGTATTCAGTTTAAATACGGATTAACTTGTCATTTATATATTAGTGCAAAGTAAACAGTTTAAACAGCAAACAAACGCAGGAGAAACATATCAAAAAAGTATCAAAAACGTTCAGCTAAAATTACTGAAAAACAAAACAAAGTTAATTTAAGGTTTAATTGAAATTTAAGTTTATTAAAAACCTTTACACTTTCTGTGTTTTCTTAACTATGAACAACATCTCTGTGTATTAAATTTAACTTTTAAACAATAATAAATTAATATTTTATAATTTGTCTAAAATAAAAGAAGAAAAGTAATATTTTGGTACAAAACAAAAATTTCTATGAATATCTTACAATGGTATTTTTTTAATATATTGCTCTTACTGCTTATAAGCATGCTAAAGCAATTTTTTATACTTTCAATAACAGGTTATTATAACTAACAGCTAAATTATGATAAATTAAGAAAATTTACCAACGCCTATATTCTGTTTTAAATGTTTATCTGAATTTAAAAAGTGTTTAAAAAAATTGTAAATAGTTATCCAACTTTTTATATTCTTATACTAATTCATGTTTCTCAGTGATTTTTAAGAAAAACTATTTTTTTTTAATCTAAACATTAAACTAAGCAGACTTACTAATTGCTTAAACGTAAATCAGACAAAATAAGCGTTAATTGAACATTTTATTTGATTTAAGATACGATAAAAAAAAGTGTGTTTTAAGTAGTCCTATCAATCTAATAAACTATAACTTGAATATACAATTACAATAAGCATTTTCAAAGGATACTTTAAAATAAGTTGACATTCAAAAAATATTCTAGAAAAACTGTTTTTAACAATTAATAAAATCGACAGTGTTTAGCAAACAAATAAAATGCAACTTAATTTGACCCTCTGTCGCATTAAAACAGTTAACTATTTAAATATAAAACAGACAAAACAAAATAAAATTACTGAAAGCCTGTGTCCTAATTCGGATGCCTTTTATTGTTGAGAAAAGTTTTTAAGTAACTGAAATGTTTTAACGTTTTGTTTCTACTTAGAAAGAAATTTTGAATGACAACAAAAATACTACGTTTAAAATCATCTCGTAAAGTTTAAGAAGCAGATATTTTATTATATTATTATACTTTTTTGACCTTATTTTTGTGGATTTTCAATGCATTTTTGATATTAAATTAGAAAAACACGCATAAAACAGATATAAATCTCTTTAATGTTTTTCATCAGTTGTAATAAATTAACATAACTACCTAAAATAATATTTGCATTTAGTTTATTTTTGTTTGCAATTTAATACATTGAAAGCATTAGACCTAAGTTTCAATAATGTTTACAGTTAGAAATTTACATTGAAATAAAATTTTAAACTTGTATGAAACGAACAAATATAACGATCGATTTGTAGTCTGGTAATAAACTGCTCAAGCTTATATTTTTCTACATATTTTCAGTGTAAAATACCTTGTTTTAACCTTGATTTTGTTTGTATTTTTAAAATTATTTATGCTCGTAGTTTTTTTAGACTTTTTCACTTTTGGTACTCATCATGAAAACTTTAGGATAATATAAGTTATCCTATTAATATAATTACGTTCAATTCTGCCAGAAATAATTTCAATCGAAAAACAGGAGAATACAAGTATATTTCTTGAATTTAAGCTTTAAGGTCACAAAACTTGGCAATATTAAAGTAGAACGAAATTAAGTATAAAAAGTATAAAATAAAAAGTACAAAATATTTCATTAAAAACGCTTAATACTTAAGATAAGTCAACAAATGTTTTAAATTGAATTCATTTAAGCTTAAATTAATTTCAAATTTATAGCAGTAGTATTAAAGTTTCTTTTTCTTAAGTTGATATGCAGGTCGTTTAAGTTTCTAGCTAAAAATCCAAATACAAAACTATTGAAATTTTAAACTATACTGAAATTAGATATTAACTGATAAAATTTAGCTAAAAACTAAATTAGTGTGGGAAATAATTTGTCGAAATAATAACGTTAAAATGACGTCACAAAAGCTAACAGGTGTCAGTTTAATTTAGTCGACAATCGACCGGCGTTAACTTTATAAATTAAAATTATATTAATTTTCACATTACGAATTGTTTTTGTTAATTAGCACAGTTAACTGCTGACTAATATTGTTTCACACAGTGTCAAGCACAAAATTGACCGTGTCTTGAACAATTTCAGCAAATGTTGACAATATTTACGTTTTGCAGGCCTGTGAAATGCTATAATTGCAATTAAAAGTTTCGAATATAATTTGAGCTGAATAAGTATTATGTCGCTTAATCTAGTGAAAACATTATGTTATAACAGTATTTAAAATTTGTACACAAAAGTACATACATAGTTTTGCTTATATTAGAATAAAAAATTAGTGTTCAAACCGTGAAAGATGTTATTTCTAACGATCTTCGTAAAATTAAACTTAGAAATTTTTTAAATTACAAAAAATCATCAACAGAGATCTCCCAACAGTAATTCTGTAGAGTAAGTGATATGGCGTGCAATAAATTATTGACAAACTGATAAATTGCCACTTGTAACCTTTCACAGCAGGCTCGATCGCTTCATTCGAACCACGTGAGTAGACATCGTGGCGCCAAACTGTAGTCACGTGTTTGTTCACGCTTGAGCGAACATTGATAAATCGGGAGATCTCTCGTGTGAGTGACAGTTGTGCGAACTGCGATTTAAGTGATAAACGAACTGAAAATAAAAACTACTTTTACCCTTTGCTACTTAGTTCTTTCGGATTTTATCTAATTTTAAAACAAACGTTTGTAGTACAATTTTTACTAAGTCAATAGTTTTTAGACAAATTAGTTTCTGTACAAATTATTTTTCAAAACAGGTTTATACTAAACGGTTTAAATATTGATACAAGTGTGCATTTAATAGTTATTTATATAACATGGTAAAAGTTATTACTGATAACTTATGAAAAAAAGTATACATAAACATTCATCTTACATATCTTACACATCTTAATTTAAGCTTCAGCTCATTTATAGGTGAATACTGAATTTTGGTAAGTGGAACTTAATTTATTGTTTAATATTCTTGAGCTAAATTCTTGCTTATAGCAAATAGCCTAGAGAGTGCGGTTGAAAGAAAAAGTTTAATGTGCA
Source organism: Thalia democratica (assembly GCF_965202585.1). Lineage (NCBI taxonomy): Eukaryota > Metazoa > Chordata > Thaliacea > Salpida > Salpidae > Thalia > Thalia democratica. Next base: position 65,572,448 of record NC_139166.1, on the reverse strand, counting down.
AAAAAACATTTAATATTGTAATAAAACGAAAACTTAAATAAAACATTTACCATTCTTAGAAAACTAATATGAGTTAACTAAATTAAAAACAAAATTAGTTGTAGCTTTACCGAAAAAACGAAAACATCTAAAAACTTCTATTTAAAATTAATGTGCACTTATTTTAATCTAAAAAGAAGTAATTTCACAAAAAAAAAAGAAGCAGCTAAAATGGAAAAATTACCAAAGCATCTGCTGTTATATCGATTGATATTTTCTTCGTTTAAAGTAACATCTTTTCGGCTCTTTAGTGTTAATTACCCTTTAGTGTTTTTAAGAAGCTCACATTGCTCCACCACCTTGACATAAGTGATAAATTTCAACAGATGCTTCAAATCCCAATGGGGTTAAAAAACACTCGAGACTTTACTTGAGTTTTTTTATGATGATGCAGTTTTCTGTAGACTTATTTTCTTTGGTGATAATTACGAACGTATCTAATGAGGAGAATTGGAATTAATTTAAAAAATATATTCTTAGTCATATTGATAAACTTAAAACTTTAGTTTTATATATATTTTCTTAAAAGTAAACAGTTAAAAGAACGAATAGTTTATAAAAATCATACACACTATTGTAATATAACATCCAGTACATACGAAAGTAGTAAACTGTTAAACCTAAAAAATAAATACTTAAAATGATGTATAAACTTGAATCTATATAAATAAACAATAACACTTTTTATCAGTAAATAATTGTCAATTACATTTAAAAACATTGATATTTTTAAAAGTTTATTCAAGTTTGAAATAAAAGAATTCATCGACTTTATGTCAAGTATGTAAGTCATAAATTAAAACTTATAAAAAAACAAAAGTTTTTAAAACAAATATTTAAGAGGTTTATTTGTATTTTCTAAACAAAAAGATTATAAATATATGTTATATTTGTAGACGATTTAAAAGTTAAACTAATGCTGTATTTTTTTTGCAATTTTTTCATGTTTAAATTCAAATCTTAATATAAATTTAACAAAACTAAACTATATCATTCAATTTTTTTGCTAAACTACTTAGTTTTTGTATGTACTTATCAATCCTGTTTTAAAAGTTTGCTTTTCAATGGTCAGCTTTCGTTGTTTCATTAGTGTTTAAAATTTTATTTATAAATTAATTGTATTTAAAGTTTGAATACAAGCTTTATAACATACATGAAAACTATTTAAAGTGTTAATACTCTAGACAAACTCTAGTCTATCGTACAAGTGTTTTTTTCTTTGACTTAAAAACAAAACAAACTCAAAGCCTAACTGTTTTTCTACAAAAGCAGTCTTTTAATTTTAACTAAAAACAGTTTAGTGTTGCATAAACTTAGTTTTACACTATATACTCAGTAAAAAACAACAAAATGCAAGTAGAGAATCTTTAGATATAAACTAGGATAATCGTTTAAAGCAGAAATCTATCAGGTCACAAAGCTAACATATAGGAAAAAACTGTGTCAAGCTGATAAGTGAAAATGTTAGTTTAAAAAACTTGTATTATTATATTGCAAATTATCTTTGATAAGACACTTTTTTGCATGCATAACATTTTCACACAGGTTTTTGCACTGATTCAGGATTGTTGCTTAAAACAATAATTTATTACGTCACGAAACTAAAATATCTCAACAAACAATTGACAATGTTGATTACATATACTTGTTTTTAGCATACAAGTTATTTTTGGAAGACATTTTTTTGCATGCATAACATTTTTCGCACAGTGTTAATTGAAAATTTTGCTCAGTAGCACTAACGTTAATTAATAATTAAATAAGTTGCAATCTTTTCAACGTAAACTGTTTGTTTTGTAATTTTAACGACATTATTTGTGCTGACAATGCAGTTGTGACTAATATTTTAGTATAAACATTGTTCAATACACTAAATATCTATGCAGAAAACTTTAAGCAAATCAATGGGTGTAAACTTATTATAATAAAGTTAATTTTTTTTATTTTACTATCTAAAATCTCTAATCAGCTTTAACCACCGTAATTGTACTTTAATAACAGAAACAATTACTTTTTAATTCTAGTAATAACTGTTACCTAAAAATACTTTTGAAAATTTAATTTGTAAATATCTTAAAATACTGCTCATACAAACGACTTTTTTACCGAGATAATTTACATTACAGGTGCCTGTCACCTTCTGATGACCGCACATCGAACAGATCACATCAATCGATTTAGTTCGTCACGTGACCAGACATCGTGGCGCCAAACTGAAGTCACGTGCCACTTCGCGCTTGAACGAACATAAAGAGATCTCTCATTTTTCGTGACAGCTGCTAAAGTGCAGCGTGAGATTGTGGAAGCGAGGAATTTCGAGTGGTTTCGATTGTGGAAAAGGTCAGGCGAAAGTTCAGCATTGCGTAGAAAGGAGTTTTCGCTGCAGTTTTAATTTCTTTTAACGTTTTTGAATCTTTTTAAATGAGCTCTTAAAAGATTTCAGAAAAAAAAAGTACTACAAAGAACTAGCATATGTTTCAAGGGTAATTTGGGTTCTTTGAAACAAATACAGACTTTAATTAAAAAATGAAACAGGTACTTTTAAGTTTTTATTATCGTTTTATTTTCTTTAATGTTTTTAAGTTGTTACTTTAATATGTTTTTTAAAGGAAACCAATTAAAATATTATATGTATTTCAAGTGTTCTAAATGAAATAATATTTTAAGTAATAGAAATAAAATTAATTAACCGCAAAATAAAAAAATACTCGATTTAATGCTTGCCATTTGATTATTATAAAATAAAGTTCAACATCAAAAAATGCAGGTTTACTACTTTAAAAACTAAATAAATACAAGTTGTATTTTTCATAGGTGTTTATTATATAAAAGGCATATTTAAACAATAACGGCACCATTAAAGCAAGAATCAATAGAAGTTGAATGTAACAGCAAAAAACAAAAAAAGGGTTTTTAAAACAAGTTCCGTTCTTATGCTTTTTAATTTTGTTTTAAATTAATCAAATTTAATACTCGTGGCAGTTGTTTTTAGCGGAGGTCATAAAATCAATATACAGACTTATTAAATCTTTTGAATGTTTTTTTCTCAATAAAAACAAAATGTTAACTGCTATGACCTTTTTCATGCATCAGTCGATAAAACTAAATTGAAAACTGCTCACATTTTTACCATTAAAAATTAAAATGATTAGTCTTTTTAAAAAAGTCTCAAATTTTAAACGACACAAAGTTCAAAATTAATACTCAAGGAATGAGAAATAACAAATGAAAAAGTCAAAAATATGATTAAAATCGCATCAAAAAGAATCACAATTATGACGTCTCGATCAGTTTGAATCGACCGAGTCGACGTCGATTTCCGCCTCCTCGTCGTCTTTCAGCTGTGACGTCACTTTTTGTTGCTGGGGAGCTGACTTGTTCGGGGTCTTGCTGCTGCCTTGGTATGACGTCATCTCGACTTCGATCTGAACCTTGTTGCTTTTGCGGCGGCTCCTCGCTCGACTTTCGGCCTGAAAAAATAATTAGTTCAATTATTGAAAAATTAGTTAGTTTAATTGTTGAAAAAATAATTAGTTTAACTGTTGAAAAATAATAAGTATAGTAAACGGGAGTTTTAGACAAAAGTTTTAAGTTACTGAGTGGTTTCAATTAGAAAAAAAATTACAACTAAAAAATAATTTAATTTTTCCAGTTTTACAATATAATTTTTTTTAAGTTAGTTTAAACAGTTTGAAATGCTCTTTGTTCAAATAAAACGTGTTCAAAAAAGCAAAACCTTATCTATATATAGATTTAAAATAACTTTTCTATATTTTTTAGTTAAGTTAACGAAATTTTGTAAATAATAAAGAACAATAACTAATATAATAAATACTAACTTGTAGAACATTGGTGCATTCGTCAACTCCATCTTCAAACGTGGTTTCTGTTTCTCTACCAGCAAGTACCGAAAGCGAATGGATATACTTGCAAGCTATTCTGTATGAAAAAATAACATATTTAAACTATGACATTATATTTATTTTAAAATGATTATGCATTGTAATGTAACTTGATTTAAAATACCTTTTTTATCGTGTATAATTGTATCTTATGTAATTTATACACTTATACATAACAAATCTGTTTCAGTTAACACTCAAATGTGAATTTATCAGAAAATCGTTACTTCACCGCAAGATTGTAACATTTAAACTTTTGCAAAATGTTTTCAAAGTTACAAATATAAAGTATGTAGAGTTTATATAAATATAAAATGCTTTTTTTTAAAATGTAAGATTAGGATTCAAAATCTAAGGTTTTAATTCAATTTTAATTAAAACCGACTTTAAACATTAGAGAAGTATAAAACATATTTAAACTTTTAACTTCCAGTAAAAATTTGCAAAAACTTTTTTATTAAAATTGAATTAATTTTGAATAATTTTAAGCTAAAACACTGTTTACAAAAACCACGAAATCCAAAACCTCATGTAAATACTTCCTGAAAAAGGCTAAGCCCTATTTTACACAAACTTTATTTCAATGACACTTGATAACTTTGAATGTTTTTAAAATGGCTTCCATAAGGTTCTATATGAGAATATTTCATCAAGGAAATATCGGAAATAATTACAGCAGTTTGTGAATGTCGTAAAATATCTGATATAAACGGTAATGCAAACATCATAACTAAATAGTTTGTGAGTAGTTGTAGAAATTAAGCAGCAGATAAGATGACAATCGAAAATAAACTTGTGCTTATTCTAGTTATTTAAGACTTTTCGTAAGTTTTTTGAAAGTTTAATAACGTTTAACAAGCAAATCTGCTTTGCTTATATTAATTACATAGTGATGAATGTATCACATTTAAGGTACAAAGTATAAAACTTTAAGAATTTTTTTTTGTGCTTATAAAGTAACACTATTAAGTTCATTAAAGTACAATTTAAGTAGTGAATGCATTAATAATGCATATTGTTTCGTAATCTTTATTGCATTTACGTCTTCATTGAAAGAAATGTTAAATGTTAAATGTTTTCAAATACTATTATATAATTAGTTGTTAAAAGTTTATCAAAATCATTCTACAACTCTATCTATTTATGAAGGCAAACTTTACACAAAGTAATTAACTTTACTTTGCTTTACTTACGGTTGCAGTTGTGCATCTCGAGCTAGTGATTTTGTCAAGTATCGATAAGAAACATATATCATTTTCAGTTTAAACTAAACGCTTAGGGCTTTAACTAAGCTTTAAAGTAAAATAAATTGCGCTATCTATACATCTAACTGTCTTGTTTGAGTTTTGATTAAGCTACAAGCTAAAATTAACAACTTTAGTTTATTAAGACTTCAAACTAGCTGCTATGAATGCTTAAAGGTAAAACATATTAAGACCAGTCAATAACTATAAACATTCAGTGCATGATGATTACTTAACGCCTACGAACTTCAATATAGCTCAAAACACTCAGAGTAAATAAAAAACAACTTTATTTAATGAATTTCAGACTAAACACCGACCTCAGTATAGCAAGTTTAGAAAGTTTCTGGTTGCACGAGTAGCTCGGTATCTGCATTCTCAATTCTTCGAACGCCGACCCAATGGTGTGCACTCGAGTTCTCTCGCGGGCGTTGGCCACCAAACGGCGCTGTCGGCTCATGTTCTTTGACGACTTGTCCTCATTGCAGGTCGAAGGTTTGGTTTTGGAGTCTTTTTGAGGTTTATGGGGCTGTTTGGTGTACGTTCTTTTCGCTTGGAGGCGGTCTGTTAAAGATTTAATTTGATAAACTAAAACTTGTAATTTTAAAGATCACTTATATTTACAGGTATAAAATCATAAGTTTAGTTACTTAAAAATTAAAACTTTAATAGAGTTTTAAACTGTAAAGGATTGAATTTTCATAGTATTTTAAATGCTTTTTGATTCAAACTACTAATGTACTAATAAACTGTTCCGAAACAAATTTTGATGTAGTAATAGTAGTTTACTTTTAGAAGGCGTGAAAAGTTTGTTCGTATCTAGTTTACAATAATAACGTTTTGTATTACCGATATCTTTGAAGTTTTAGATTAAACAGTTAAATTAAAAAATATTTCATGAAGGCGTATTGAAATCAAAATAACTTAAACTATCTAAAAAGTAGTTTAGTAAATTTAATCATTGCTTAATAAATTTTTTGTATTTGGATTTCACCATTAAGCAACACTTTTTAGCAATATTGACATAATTTAGCGTTTTAAATCAAGTATTATAAAATCAAAATAAACTTTATATTCATTTAATACTCATGTTAGCACAATTAAAAAAATTCTTACAACTATTTTTGTTTGAAAAGGCGTATTTTAATTTATATTTAGCTTTGTTTAAACTCACTTAACTTTACACAAAATTCTCAGAAAACTTTCTACACTTGTATGTAACAACCGCTTCTAAACTTATGCTAACTTTTAAAGCTATAAGACTTTTTTTATTACAGTATATAAAAATAGTTCTTGAAAAAAAATAATTATATCCTACCATCCTTTTACTTTACTTCCTAGGAAAAGCTTAGCTTACTTACCACTACAAAAAATTGGTTTGGAAAAAAATCTTTACTTGACTTTTTTTAACTTATAATTTAAAATGTTTTACTGTATATTTAGGTTGAAAACAAATATGTGATATAAACTAACCAGACAACGCTTGATTGACTGAAACTTGCTTCTGCTTATCGCAACTCTTCACACTTCCCTTTCCCTGCCTCTTTGGCATCTTCCCCTCCGCGCCATGCTTCTCTCCGCGACCCGCTAACGGCTTTTGAACGTTCGGCATGCACGGCCGTTTGCCTTGGAAATTCTGTGGGGGCGAGAGCTTGCGTTTCCTTGACAACGCCGCCATTGGGTTGGGTTGAACCAGACCCGGCTTAAAGAGGTTTACGTTTGGTGGAGGTTGGCGTCCCTTGGCAACTATCTGCTGCATGGCAGTTTTCATCTGGTTGCTGCCTAGCAACGATGCGTCGGTTGCCATGAAGTTTGCTGCTGGGTTGCCGGGCATCATCGGGGGCTGGGGGTACATCTGACCCGCACCGGACATGAGAAACTGTCTAAGCATCATCTGATTGGCTAGCAACTGGTTTGCCGCAATCTGATTGGCCAATGAGGGCATCAAAGGGTTCATTGAAGCAAGCTGCGGGTTGCCTAGCAACATTGGGTTCATGTACATCAAAGGGTTGACGCCGCCAAGGGGCGCTGTTTGGAAGTTTGACGGGTTCATGCTCTTGATGAGCTCAAAGGCGCTTTTGGTAGTCGAACCCATTCTGGGGCTTTGGGAGTTTGAGGAGCCGCTCGATGTGGCCCTGGTTGCCACGGAAACGCGGGGAGGGGATCGTTCGGGACTCGATGAGGTAGTTGGGGACGGGTCTTTGCTCGTTGAAACTTTGCTAGACTTTTGCTGACTGTGCGAATTCGTGTTCTTTTCCTTCTTGATGCTTTTAACTTTCATATCGTTGTTCAATGACGTAACCTAAAAACAAAAAAAAAATTGTGAGAAAAACGCAAAGCAAAATAAAAAGCAAACGACAGCTTGATGAATCACATGAAAGGCGCTCATTTTCTCGTGTAGTTTTCGATGCGCGCAGGAGATAAACGGCGCGCTTCTAAACCTCGCAGACCGGCTGGCGTCTCGCAATGGCGCCGGCAAGTCTGCAGCGAGAAGCAGCCACCCAAGTCATCTGCTCCATCTACCTGCCCGCATTTTAAAAATTGTGTGAACTCTGCGGCCTTCTTGTGTTACGTGAGCTCGCAGACTTCGCGGCACCACTCACTTTGCGCCTGTCGCCACTACAACAGACGCGCTGGAGCCGTCGGTTCTGTTAGCGGCTCGCGTTTTTGATATTCTCAACGCAAATTGTTTCCTCTCGGCTGGCGATAAATTGTGTTTTAATGTTTAGAGCCTTCGACCGCGAACAGACTTGCCGTCGCCGGTTGTTAAAAATAAAAAGTTTTGTATACAAAGCAGATGTATTATGAAAAAACTTCTTAGAATTTTTTATTGTTTTTGTAAAGAGAGCGTTTTATATGTATCGCGTTTTCTTTAGAGAGTATCGAAATTGGGCATTTTGATAAAAAAATCGCTTTGATTAAGCTGTTTTGCTTTTGTATGGCGCATTAGTGTAAAGTTACGCTTTTAAAGCGCCTATTAAAACTGTAAGCTAATAGGCAGCTGTAAAAATATAAAACTGCAAAGTGCTCTTAAGCTATAAAGCCTGGATATTTAATATTTCAAAAACGAATTTATTTATGATTTCTTATTAAGTTCCTAAAAAGCAATTTGAAATAGCTTTTACTATTTAAAGGTACTTCCTATCAAAACAAGATTATCAAGCTTAAAATAAAAACGGCTTAAACTGCTAAATTCAAAAGTTTGAAACAGTTTGACTACTACGCTAATCATAAATAAAAACAATAACATTTTAAATTCTAGCACTGACTAGGTCATTGACCGAAACTTAGTTTGCACAATAAAGTCTTGAAAGAATAAGTATATTCAAAAACAATAAATTTTCAACAAATAATAATTTAAACTTCAAAAGCGCATTAATCAACTTTCAACGCTTGACTACTACGTTAATCATAAACAATAAAAATTTTAATCAATTTAAACAGCAAAGCAAACAGACCTTGTCGCTTTTGTCGCTGGTGACGGACGCGTCGCTCTCGGAGGGCATGTTTGGGGGGCTGTACACCCCCGAACCCCGGAACAGTTGCTGGTAGCTGCTGGCCACCTGCAGCGACATCTTCTTCGTGTAGTCGTTCAGATCCTTGTACTGCGAGTTCTTCGAGCTTTGAGTCTGAACATTACGATAGTTGTTTAAAAAACGTAAGTTGCTGTACTGTGTATTTAACTCATTATTTTCAACGAAAATATCCTTGTTCAGATTGCTTATATAAATATTTATAAATTTATGCATATTGCGTCGTACTTTTAAAGGTATTACCTGTTTAAACTAATCATTAGAATATAAACTTTCTTGTTGTATAGAAATGTAGCTTTTTTAAGCAGCAGTATCATAAGTTTAAGTTTCAAACGAAAGCTCACCTTTGGAGAGATGCTTCTCATGTCAAAGAAGGGAAAACTGGGCAATACCATTCAGCTTTTCCTGGAATGAAAATAAATATTTCAACTTTGCAAGCTGTTAGTAGCGCTTCTCAGGCACTTTGAAGCAATTATTAGCGAAATTTCCAGTTTTGTCTTCTGCCACTTCGCCTCTCTTCTTTTTTCTCCTTCTCTCGAATTCGGTTCTATCGTTTTAAACAGCTTGCTGCACTCTGCTCAAGTTTGAAATGCTTTAATTATTTATGAGTGGGATATTTCAAGTGAAATCTTCATTTAGTGTACATAATCAGCGGATTGTAAAGTTAATACCTGACCTTTTAGGAGTTTGAAACAAAATTTATATCTTAAGTTTTTAAAATGATCTTTTAAACATTTAAACAAAACGTTAATAACAACAAAATGATAAAAACGATTAATAATGTTTCCAGTACTAAAACTTACTTTGCGTTTTTTGCTGTTAGCTGCTAATTTTTTAAACTATTTATTTAAAGTAACAAAGTTCAGCTTTGTATAAAACAAAATGCTACAAACGCATGTTTGAGTAAATAATCCAAATACATGTTTATGATGGCCTGATTTATAAACTTAACGAAAACTGATATGTTATTTTTATGATAAAATGTTTCTGCTGTTTTATTTAAAAATTTAACAACTCATAATTTATTGATAGTGGTAGTTTAAAAGTTTACTTTTACTTTTTTTTAAGTAAACCTTTAAAATTATTTATGTTAATTTTGATAAGTTTAAACATCTTGCGTTATACTTTTAAAAGTCTTACTTGTTAAAGTTAATGGAGTTTAAAATAAACTTTTTTATGGTAAAGAAATTTAACTTTTTAAACAGCAGTATAATAAATATAAATTTCAAACGAAAGCTCACCTTTGGAGAGGTGAGCTTCTCATGTCAAAGAAGGGAAAACTGGGCAATACCATTCATGTTACTTACATTAAATTAAAATATTAGCTGCACAAAACAAATGTGCAAGTTTTATATTTATTACGCAAAAAAAAGATACTTTCTAGCCATTTACAGCTGGTAAAAGCACCAGCGTCTGCTTTCTTTTGTCTTTTTCACGACATTTTCTTGACTCGGTATCGATTTCTTCATTCATTTCTTACAGCTGACAGCTTCTTATGACAAAACCTTCCCGAAAAGACGGTTCAATGTTGCTTCTGAGACATATGTTTCATTAATTATTAAAAAATCACTGCATTAAGAAACTCTTCTTTGTTTTTTTGTTGAAAGCAGAAGTTTTAAGAGAACTTTCCTGTTTTCATATCAAAAAGCACACAATTTTGACTTTCTTAATTAGGAAAGTCTGCTAGCTTTCAGGCTTTGTGTAGTCATTTACTTGAAGTTTATAATTATAATTTTACACATGACTTTGCTAATATGACGTATTTTAGTTATAAAAAGTGTGCTTTTTTCCCCAAAAACTTTATTAATGACTTTTACCCATTTTAAAACCTGCTAAGTTAGCAGAAACTTTGAATAACTACTTACAAGCAAACTAATATATGAATATACAATTATAAAAGTAAAGATTTTGTCATGTAACTTTTCGAAAAGTCACATGCTTTTTTTACCACGGTACAAAGCCACTAAGTTAAATAAAATATTTTAAATCATTTTACCACTCAATCTTTCACTAGATTACTGCGTTGACTAAATTAGTTTTTGAAAATTGTAAAAGAAAAAACTACACTACTGTTATAATATTAATTTTTTATTAAAACTTTAATAAAGTTTACCAATAGAAAAATACATTTTGTTAAAATCAAAATTAATTTTTCCATTAGCTTATTTTGTTTTGCACATAACAACTTTAGTTAGTTTTAATGTCAAAATATTTTACTTGTTGTCCTTCGATCGCACAAACATGTTTGTTTTAATAAGTTATTTTCGCAAATTAAACATTTAATTGAGTGCCGAGCGAAATTAACTCATTTTGTTACAACACCTATAAAAACAAAATAACTGATTTTATGTGTATATATGAAATACATAATTTTATGACTAACATATAACATAGTTTCAAAAATAAAACAAACTTAATTTGTACCTATACAAAGCAATGATATAAACTTAATATTTTTATGTTTAAATTTATGTAAATTTATAAAACACATACATATAACGTCTCAATTTATGTGTTATATAAATTTACATAAACTTAAACTTAAAAATTTTAACTTTAATTTATTAAGTTAAAAAAAACTACAGCAGTTATGGTAAAAAAACAACAACTCTACTTTACGGAAAAGAATATCCTCCAAAAATCGTTAACAATTGTATATATGTAGTGAACAAGGTTAAAACAACAAAAACTTTTGAATATATAATATCCTGATCTACAAATGGAAATAAAGTTGATTTAAAATTAAAAAGTTATAAGATAACTGTGTTTACGCTAAAGGAAACACTAAATCAATAGTAATAAGTCCAATTTTAACTACATTTTTGTTTTTTATATGACAAATAATACATCATTCAAATTTCACAGAATTTTTGTCTCCGATTAAGTAGTTTTAAATAGATTTATTTTAATAACTTATTAAGTTTTTGTTTTTTTCTACATATCTCATTCAACTTTAGTAAATATTTTTTTTTTAAATTTGTTTTAAACAATTTAAAAGTTTGTGTATATAAACTTAAAATAAACCTTCTAATTTTAGCCCAACTATCAGGTTTCTCTTACCATTTACTAAACAATTTCAAGTTCGTATGGTATAAAAGTTATTTTTTTATAAAAAAAATAAAAAAGAGCTTATCAAAACTGTTGTTGAAATTAAAATCTTAGGTTTTTCAAAATATTAGACTACTAGAATTTTGTATATTAGTTGTATAATGGCGCCTGCTATAAAAAATTGTAACATCATCTTTTTGAAAAACATGTTTTTAATAATTCTACTGTATTAAAAATTGCTAAATACTTTTGTTTGTAGTATTATGTTTTGAATGTTCGTATTGTGTTGTTTATTGGTAAAAACATGTTAAAATAAGTACTTTTATTACATATAAACTTGTTTAAATTTTTTTTCTCAAAAAAAATTATCAAAATTTACCTATTAAATTTTTTAATATTAATTTTACGTTTAAAAAAACTTGTGCACTCTGAACAGTAAAAACATTGGTTTTTAAAATAAGTTATGATATTAAAGCTGTAAGTAATATTTTCCACATAGGAAAGAAAAAAGAAAAAGACGAAAACACGAAAAGTGCATTTACAGTTTAGAGATGTTAATTCATAAAAGCAAAAAGATGCTTGATATTCCGATGGGACCGTACACATCTGCTGTAGTTAATCATTTCTAATAAGTCGCAGGTATTAAAAAGAATAAGATAATTAACAGAAGGAAGTAAAAGGGAATGTTACGCGTTAAACAAGGAAATATTAATCAATACTGTAGCAGATGTTAGATGTTGTTTTACTTGTGAAATTTGCTTACACATTTTGCCGGTAGAAATTTCCTAAAGTGTATGGTTTTCGAAAATAGTTAAAATATTGCAGTCTTATTATTTTGATTTTTCCGAAATTATGTGCAAGTTTTGTTGTACTATTTGACGCCAAACCATGATTTTTTAGCCCTTTAAACAAACCAAGTAAACTATTTTATACTAGTTTATTTAATAAAACTACTGTATTTTTAAAGTCTATGTAGTTAAAAAAACTTGTACAACCTTATTTAAAACCTATTAGCTCTAAAAAAAACTTCAGACAGTTTTGGGCTAAACAAGATAAAACTTATTTTTATCAAGCATCAATTGTATAATTTTTTTTCAAACACCACTACACTTTAACGCATAAAATTAGGCTTTATATTGATAATTACAACAATTTTTAGTTTTTTTAATTTTTATTTGATTGTCAAGTTTCACTAAAGTTAAACAAACATCTTTTTGATCGAGTGTAAGTTTTTTTTGAAACGGTTTTTGAAACGTTAACGTTTTGTCAGAATAAACTGTTAAAGATGTTTTTAGTGTTCTAGGAAGCAGTTGAGATTTAGTTTTTGCTACATGCAAATGCAAAAATCACTCTGACAAAACATATGGTGCCAATGTATGAGAGTTTTCTGAGATCAAATTTTTAACGAAAACGCACACATAGAGAGGTAAGACGCAACATCTGCTGAAACGTCGAATTCGTTTTACTTTCTTTTCCTTGGTAACATTTTTTTGACATGATCTTAGATGGAATTATTGATTTTAACAAAAATGCCAGCTGGTGAAATTTCTTGAAATTTCGTTTGCATGTAACATTAAGAAGCAGCAGTTTTTGCTTGTAGTTTTTTATAAATGCTTTATTTTAGTTTGAAATTAAAAGATAAAAAAATAAGTTGACAGTTCTAAGTTATGTTATAAAGTCTTAAAATGAGTACATTTCAATAAAAACAAACTAATTTACTTACTAATGATTTTATTTCTATTGTATAAAATTTTATAATATATAAGTATATATAACTGTTTCAGTGTTAGTCCTAACAAATTTTGTAAATATATTGAACCCCAAACTAAGAAAAAGTTTTTTAGAATTAAGGATTTCAAATAATTAAAAGTCTAGTTTTCGAAATAGTTTAAGAAAGTATTTTGAAATGTAGTGATTTTATAACAAACTCAAGATTTGTTTTAAATTGTTGATACTTAAATAAATATCTACTTCCAAAAAAAAAACATAAAATTTTTTAATACTTCAGGTTTTAAAGAAAGTCTAGCTATAAAAACATATTAACAAATATTTAGAATTATAAAAACAAAAAAAAACTATTAAAGCTTCAGTCTTAAATTATTTTACTATTTATAACATTTTACTGTCGTTAAATTACATAATCAAGGTGATTTTTAAAGAACTTAAACTAAAAGCTTAACTAAAAAGTCAAATTATTTTTTGAGAAAGGCAAATTTTAAGGCATAATATTTCAATAAGTGTTAGAGTAAAATTTATAATACTTCGTACTTTTTTTGAATTCCTTGACATTGTAAACTATCATATACTTAAAAACAAATTAAAAATCATAATGCAAAAAAAATGTATATATACATTTATGAAACAATAAATTGCACACATATATCAAACAAAAGGTTTTTCTGTATAAAAATAATCTAAATTTAAAACGTGTGACTGTACTTCTTATGGTTTCTCTACTGGCGCCAGTAGAATAATTAAAATCAAATCAATTTAATAATCAGCCAAAAACGTTATTAAAATATATTCTGCAAGGCGAGATAGCAACAGCTTGAATAGATCTCGCCTTATCTGGCTATTGAGCTGATTTAGCAAAACAAATACTTTAAAATCTACCGCAAATTTAATTGAAAATTTAAGTTTTTGTCATGAACATTTATCATCCAGATAAGCAATTTTTGTACTTATTGACAGTTATAAAATTTAAGTAGTATTTAAATGTATTATTACTGTTTGTATCTCCGACATAAAACTTTTGCTAAAATGATAAAATTCCTTAAAAGTTTTTTTTTTACTTTAGCCTAATTAAGATTAACTAGTGAGAACAAATTTTAACATTAAATAAAAATAAAAATTTTAAACAAATGTTATTAAACTATGCAAGTAACAAACACATAAAACTATATTGTTACAAAATAACTATTACACAAAATGACAATACTTTAGTATATTGAACTTTTTTATATAACTTAAACGAAATATATTTTTTTTATTTTATACTAACTGCAGAAATATTACATCACTTTGACCTGTGACCTTTCTTTGAGAAGAAATCTAAACTGTCGAAAATCTCACGCAGCTAACTTATGCAGCTGCGACAGAATGATCGCACTTTCATGTTTACTTAAGCGTTAAACACGTGACTTTAATTTTGGCGCCAACATGTCTGCCCATGTGATGTATTAAATGCGCGCGACAGCGATTGACATAATCTGTTTAATGCGGAAACTTTTATTGCACAAAACGAAAAGCTGTTTTGCTGAGCCATCTTTTTGAAGCTGGTAGGTAAATACACATTTTATTGCCTATAGAATATTTTTCGACTGATTTTTTATAAAAATAAAGTACATGCTACAAAATCAAACTAACTAAATTTTCATAGATATTTTAAAGTGTAAGTTGTTTCAAAATAAGAATAATAAATTGTTGTTTTATTTTCGAGAAACTGTTTTGATAAGTCAACTTCTAAAAGCTGGTAAGTAAATACACATAAAATTGTTTATTCAAACTAAGATATTTGTTTAAAGTAAAATTAACTGTTGAAATGTTGACTTTCTCTTTTTTTTTGCAGATTTTTACACGAGTTTGAAAACTTTTAAAAATGTTTAGAATTATTGATGTGATACTTTAACGTTGAGATTGACACTTACACATTAAACGAAATATTTACAAAACAAAAAGTACAGAAATAGTTTTAAATACATCATAAAAATAAATACACAATACTACAAATGCGTCTATTTACTAATTCAAACAAGTTAAATTACTATTCAAAACGGCATCACCCCGTTTTAAACAATTATTTAAATTTCTATATATATACTTTTTTAAATAACTTATTGTGTTAATATCTTTCATCGCTACAATATAAAAAATTTGCATCATTATTAGTATTTTTTTGAAGTAAAATTGTTTAGTAATTTATAGCCTGAATCAACTTTTTAAACAAACAAAAACAACTAACTTGTTTTTTTTTCTACTATGACAGTAGAGTGTCTAAAATTAATAAAGTGATAGTAAAAAAACAAGTAAAAATTACAAAAACATAGATTTTGAAGTTTACAACTTTTTGTTTATTAATTGATAAAAATCATAAATACCTAAACATTTATTATAGACTATGTTTATTGTGAAATTTGTGAAATTACAAAAAAAAAAATCTTTTGAGATAAGTTTTAAAAACAGATATAAAATACAAAAAACAATGATGTATATAAAAATGTCAAAACTCAAAAAACGGCAATAATGTACTTAAACAAAAAATAATTATAATCGATACAACAGTCATGGTGCTTAGGTAATTGGATTTTTATGTTGCTGTCAAATTTAACTGGTCATTTTTATAATAAAGTTTTACTTATAAATACTGATAGTTATAATATATTTTTCATAATCACCAAGTATTATGATTTTGTTAGTTTCAAATCAACTTTTTGGTAATATTTGTAGTAACTGTGATTTAATTTATATGGATGATATGATTATATATTTTCGTTTTGTTATACAGAGATTTCAATCATTTATCAAGTAGTTTATGAAAACTCTTTTAATGAATTACTTAATTAAGTATATTTTTCAATTGAATAGGAATATTTGTGTATAAAATATAGTAATTGGATTCACTATGAAACTAAATGGTTGTTTTTAATAGGTTTTAATTTTGTCGAGAATATCTTATATGATTATAATTAATGTTATCTAAAAAGGCTTAAAAGTAGGTTGATTAAACACATATGTTCTAGTTCGTCATTGTTATAAGTTTAAAAATATTTATTTATTAAAGTTATTTTGTCATCACAAAAAGATGCTTTCAATTTAAGCTAATACTAATTGTTTAATTACATTAAAATAACTTACATAAACAATGATCAATTTTTTAAAATATTATTATTCAAGTTTACTTGGTATTTTGTGACAATAAAAACATAAGAATGTGTTAATATGTTAATGTCTTAATCATTTAAAAAGTTCAATTAATTTTTTGAAGTATTTTGATTGTACTGAACATGTATAAAGGTACAACTATTGAAAGATACTTCATTATTTTCTGTCAACAATAAATAACAATTTGTCCTTTTTTGTTTTCATTTCAATCATGCGTGTTCATAAAGTTAAAAAAAAATAAAAACAAATAATAATATTAAAAAAAGTAAAGTTTATCTAATACCAGTTAAGAAAATATGCCAAATGAAGTTAGTACTTATTACAGAGTTTTATCACATTAAAAATAAAACAATCAACTATAAAAAGTTGTTTCAAACACTTGCTAAATCTCTGCAGTACTTTAAACAATTGGTTGATAAATAATAAATCGTCTGTAGGAGTTCAATTAAGAATATTTACTTTTAATACTAAAAAGTATTAAACCTAACAAAATTTTCTATTTACTTTATAGTACTTATCAATTTGCTTGTTTTTAAGCTAATAAAAAGTATGTATTTAAAGTATTTCAACTGATTATAATTTCTCTAAAAACATTTTTTGATTTTGTATGAAGTATAAAAATAAAAACTTTCCCCTAACAACTTTATAAAACTTTTACAAGATTTATCACAGTAAATTAGGAATTTGAGCTAAGGTGCTGGTATGTTGAAACGAGCACACTGAACAATTTATCAGAATAAATTAACACTTAAATAAAGTAGATAATACAAAAGCAAACATCGGTACTAGAACAAATTACTTTTATAGCCTTAAGATCTTTGAAATATGAAGTTAACGTTTAATCATAAAATCAATCAATAAAAGTCTTTTACAGGTTTAAAAGTTTCGTTTGAAACACTATGCAACAATAAAAAGTTGTTTAAATGTGATACTATATTTTTGTATCATTTTATTATTTAATCTTTTATGATTTTTGCAACTTTTTATGTTTAGTAGATTGTTTTAATATGCTCATATACTTGACTAATACTAAAACTTATAGTTTTATAATCTTATGTATAAGCTTGAAATTCTCCCTATTTAACAGACTATAAAACAATTTAAGTTTTAATTTTTGTTTATCAAAATATAATTCTGCTGTTTGAAAAATATTTGTATAATCAAAGTTAAAAAAAACTTTTTTTAGTAGAAAAACGTAAATATCTTATTTGTTCTTTGTTAATATTTCGCAAATTTTTTTATTCACAATATTCCAATTGAATTTTTTTGCATTTTTTTATTTACCTTTTACAATAATAAATAATTCCAAGCTAAAAAAATATTTAAAGTTTAAAGCTATTCGTAATTTAAGATCCTAAGTGCATGTGTTTTGTTGATATAGCATTAGGACAAAAGACCTTTGGAGAGAAATTAAATTAAAAAAAATATAATTAATTGAATTGCAAACAAACATGTAGTCGTAGTGTTGACAACAGTATTTTTATATTTTATAAAATTTTATTTGTTGATTAAAAATAGTTGTTTTTCTGTTAATGTTGTATTTTTTACTTTGAATAATGTCTACAAAATAAGTTTTTTTGTTTAAAAACAGATACTATTACTAATTGAGACAATAGAACAAAGTTCGTATCTTTTAATAATAGTATTAAAACAATAATTGTAGTTAAATAGTGCTGATTAAACAATAATTTGTGCGTTTTATGTTATATTAGTAAAACGAAGTATTTTAATTGAAAAAGCATATATAACCATAATAACTAAATAGCTAGAAGGTATAAATTTATAAAAATTTGATTTAATTACTATTATAATGTATAATCAGTTTTTAATTTTTCTTGGCCAATCGTAAATAAATTAAAACTATTACTAAAATCTGTTTAACACAAATAAAAAAATACATATATTGGCTAGATTGATGTTTTTACATGTTTAGTAAGTAACTAAGCTTTGTAGCTTTGAACAATATATAGTTAAACTTATAGTCTCAAGTTTTATAACTGTTAAATATAGTTAACTATGGCTTTTTAATTTTGTTTTAATAAGAAAAAAATATATTTAGAATGTACCGCAAATATATTAATAATTTTAGTTTTTCACAAACACATTTATCACTTTGTGGTTCATTTAAATATATTTTAAATTAATAATGTTTTTAAATACTGTATATCTTAGTTACTTAATTTGTTTTAGGTTTACTAGCTTTATTTATTGATGAACAATAAGTAATAATTCTAGTACTTAATATCTCATCTTAACTATATTAATGAATGAAATTTAATTCAAAAACTTTATACTATAAAACGTTTATTTTGAGCATTAGTTTATAACAAATCAAAACCTATATCAAACTTAATAAAATATATTTTAAACTTCATCAAAGATTAAAAAAAAAACTAACTGTAGTTCATAAAAAGTACTGAATATATATTATATTTTAAATGACCTTTTTAAAAACCCTGAGTTATTTTGCAGAAGAAAAAAATGATAAATAATTAAACACATGAAGTTAAATACCATTTAATAATATATTTATGTTCTTATTTAACTAAAAAGTCAAAAAATCTAAAAATAAGTAGTTAGTTTTATATACACGTTCTTTTAATTTTGACAACTAGATTAGTGATATTTTGAGAGGTTATTTTAATTTATAAAATTATTGTTTTATTTAAAAGTTTATTTTTTATTACTATCGAACAATAATAAACGCTTTGAAGAAAACAAATATTGTTAATGTAACATTTACAAAGTATGTCTAAAAATTACATTATGAATGAAAATAATTGGTCAGAAAAATATGGTTTTTATGTATTGAAATACAAATTAGAGATAAAAATTCACTATAAGTTTATTGACAAGGGTTCACGAAAACAATGAACGCTTACGACAAAATTGCCGAACCAAACCTCTACAAATTCTGGAGCTTTATTTTCAAAAAGAATACTTTTACAGATGTCAGTGAAACGAGAGATTTTTCACTGAAGCGTTAAATAGCACGTGAATTACATTTGGCGCCATAAAGTCTAGTCACGTGTTTTAAAGTGCAGGAAAATGATTTGATGTGATGTGATCAATGCATATTTGAAAGGTGATAAGCTTTTGCAATGAGTAAATTTGAACAAAATTTTTGTCAGTATTCTACAATTACTCAAGCTAATTATACAATTTTTCAAATGGTATATAATGGTAAGCTTAAAGTTATAAAACGTCTTAATATTGTTTTGTATAGTATTAACTTAGTTTAATTTTTATTAGTCAACTACAATAATTTAGTAGTTATAAACATCATTAAACTATACTAACGAAACGAGATTTTTTAATAAAACAACCTTTTAAACTCAATCTAGGACAAAAAGTAAGTTTTTTAATCTTTAGAAATCTATAGAACTTTAATAGATTAAGTTTTGAAAGTTAAGATATCTAATAAATATTTACATATGCTGACTAATTATAACTTGAATTTGTTAAATTAAACCAAGGTTTAAGAGTACATTTAACTTAATTTAAAAAGTAAATACAATTTAAGCTATTGAGATGAGAATTAAAAATAAGTTTAAAACAGTTGTATATTTTTATACTTAGAGATAACTAAAATTAAGTTTACTTATAACTATATATTTTCTTAAATAAAATAAAAACATATCGAGCTAATTTACTTAAACTAAATTTATTTGATAATTCACTTATTTAAATTTAAAAAGATTTAAAAGCAAACAAAACAGCTAAATACTAAACTATAAATAGCATACTTATTAAAATAAACAGATTGATACTTCTCTAAAAAGACCCTGTATCAAAGTACAAAACTTAAATTTAAGAAAAAAAAACTACACATGGTTTTTATTCTTACCACAAGGCGAGTTTATATCAGTGATTATATTTTTATACTCCGTTGTCATGACGACCGAACGGCGCCAGGAAATGCATTCACCGGAACAATTCCTGTCAAAATGCGAACCTGTCGCCTAGATACCCGCTTCTTTGTTGACATGGCGACCACGTGGCGCCAACTGTAATCTGTTGCTAACATCAAAAAAGTGTGTTCTCAGAAAACAGCTTTGTAAAGTTTAAAGTTGTCAACGTGTGCTTTCGGTTTTCTCTAGATTGCAGGTTTTGTTTTCTTTGTGACGTCATGGCGCCTGTGTAAGTCTTCCCCCCTTTTAAGTTGAAAAGTAAACATTCGTGAACAGCTTTGAAATTCTCTTGAATTCTTTTTCGCAAAGCAGATGAAAAGCTTTTTGCTTTATTTTTAACTTTAATTTTGACCTCATTTATGCTTCAAATTTAATACTAACTTAGTTTAACGGTTAGAAAAAAATCTCATAACCAAGTTATTGGTGATTTTAAACAATGTTAAGGTATTTCTTTAAAAAATAATTGAAATGCAAACAATAGACGAACAGACTGGTAGGTTTTCTTTTGCTAACACAACAGATGTATACATTTAATTAAAAAAAGATATCACATTTTCTTTTAAATTTAATACTATTTTAAATTATCAACTAGGACAAACTAAAATACAACTTCAGCTTTTTATTAAAAGTAATGAATAATAATATTTTTCTTTTAGTTTCACACTACTTAAACTTACAATAAAAATTGTTTTATAAATTTTTCTCCGTGTACAAATTTTATAAAACTGAGTTTGTTCTTAGAAGATGTAACTAAATAGAAAAAGAAGCTTTATTTGAAACCATTTATAAATTAATAAGTTCTTTAAGTGTTTTAACTTTCTTGTAAATTTATTGCTTTTTAATTTTGTTATTTTTAAACTCATTTATTATTTTTTCTTTTTTCATACGCATTTTATAATACTTGAATCTAAAAGTTAAGTCTTAATTTAAGTTTGTATGCATTTCCTGTTTAAAATAAATAAATTTAGAAGTTTTAAAAAGTTTTTTTTTAAAATAGATACCTAAAAATTTTAAGTAGTTAAAATATGCTTTGCAAAATTTAAAACTTTTTTAAACAATGACTTTAAACACTTATTTTGTTAGATAAATTATAACTTTTTTAGATTTATTAACAGTAGTAAAAAAATTGTTTTAAATTCAAAAAAAGATAAAATAAGATATCTTCAAACAGTTATGAACATATAAAACTGGCCACCTTTTTATTTTGTAAGCTTTATGATTTAAAACACTGCCCTATAATTACACTTAAATTTTTAGAACTAACTTAATATTTAATCGAACAGCTAGTAAGTGTTCTAATATCTATAAACTACTCTCAAAGTTTACTTTAAAACTCTTTCAAGTTAATTAATACGACTTTAAAAAGTAGTTAACTAAAGTTCTGAGCTTTACTCAAACACTTTACACGGCCTACACCAGTATAGGAAAGTTAAAGGCGCCTAATGTACATTATCATAACAACTATCGAAACAACAGTTTTTTGTATAAGGCTAATCCAATCAAAAACTTAACAGATGTAAGATGTGTAAAATAAAACCTAACACAACTACTAAAGTTTGCAGATGATACACTAAACAATTATTTTTTAGTTATTTTAATTTAGTTTATATTTAATTATAAAATAGTTTTTTTTTAAAACTTTGAGTACTTTGAAAACTTTAAAAAAATGACTGTCATAATTAATGTTTGCTAAAAGAATCATAAATAGAACAATTTTAACTAATTCAACTTTTTTTAAGTTATTTTAAAATTTCGTTTCATTTTTTTCAAGTAATTAAAACATAAATTTCGAGCAATTTACTTTTTTGCATAACTAAAAATGAAAAAAGTTATACATTAAAGTATTAAGTTTTCAGTAATTTCTAGTTGTTATTGCCTTTGAGATGAAAATTATACTTATGGTTACATACTGAATAGTATTTTACGGTACAAGTTATCATGTTTTAATTTGATCAATTTAGTTACTTTTTACTTGATTGTATAACAGTGTTACAAAGCAATCGTGGAATAAAATATGGACTTTGCGTTAATAAAACATCTTCAGAAATCTTTTTTTTTAAACAACATGAACGTAGAAATGAAAAATAACATCTGCTGTTGTATGAGATTACTTCTCTTTTCCTACAGTAAGTATTTTTTACATGATCATCAATAAACATTAATTATTAAATTTTTGCTAGCTGGCACATTTTATTCTGGACTTTTATGTTTTTATGCTTGCAAAGTAGTACTATTGTAACCATACAAAACCATCGATAGTTATCATAGCTGCTTGAATTTTCACTAAACTACAAAATTTTTCAGTTACAAGTATGCCAGACTATTTATACTCATTGATATGTAAAAACCTAAAAGTAAATATTAAAGTGAGTACAAGTTGTTTAGTCAAGTGTCAACTACTGAATATGTGAATCTTTGTGTTTTGTGATAACCCCATACATCTTATCATTTTTAGAAGTTATGAGTAATTCAGGTAGTATCGAACTGTTTTTTAAAAGACAAGTATATTTAGGATTAAAATAGTTTTATCTAGACTTTGAGCCTTTTTAATCTCCGTCACGAATTGAACCCACACAAAGTTTTTTAGTAATAACCTGTCATTTGAACGAGAGATCTCTCGTATTTTCTCGTTAGCTCAACGTGAAGTAACACGTGACTTAACTTTTGGCGCCACAATGTCTCATCACGTGGGTAAGTGAAAGGCTTGAAGGTGACTCAGATAATCTGTATAACGCAAGACATAAATTCGACAGGTGATAAACTTAGTGCTTAAAAGGTGAATTGATTTCATATTTATCTTTATTGATATAAGAACTTTAATACATTTTGAACGTTGTTTTGTAAGGTTAAAAATATATAAACACTTCAAATTATCGAAATTCATAATATTATCAATTGAATAAATAAATATATTTGTGTTCTAGTGAAATAAATGACACAAAGCATTTTTAAACGCTTATTGTAAATCGTATAAATGAAGAATCTTTGTTTTGCTTACAAAAGTTTGATTTAAATCTAAAACATCTACTTTTCATAATTATTGAAAATCAATATTTATGTTTTTTTTTTCTTTTAAATGTTTATCTTTGAAAAGCATTACATGATTTACAAAAAAATCAGTCTTTTGCAGGCCGCAAAAAAAAAAAGAAGAAAATAAAACGACAAACTATAATAATAAGTCACCTGTAAAATATTTCTTTAAATAGTCCAAAGTAAACAAGAGTAAAATCAAGAATACTTAAAAACGTAATAAAATTTGCTAATTAAGTTTAAACCAAGTTATGAAATTACCATAATACTCGTAAGAGATATAAAGTTAGTTGATGGTGCTAAATGTTAAATTTTTTTATAAAAGTATGATTAAAAAATACTTCGTTTATATTTTTAACTTCTATGACCTATGTAATTGTTTGAAAAAAACTTTAAATATAAAACAATTTAAAACCTTTATTAAAAGATAAAAAAAAATAATTTTCAGTACTTTGATATATGGTTTTTATTTGAACTTGTGAAATTATTTTGTTAATTGTTGTTTTATTTTGTTAATGCATAATTTTCTAACATCATTGTTTCTACATGTAATATCTAAGTTTATTTTTGTTAGTATACTTTTTGATTTTTCAAACTATGTTTTTTAGCAAAATAAGTTATATTTTATGCGTTGCATACTAATATAAATAGTTGCTGTCTTTTGGAACTACCTATTTAATTCAAACTAGATTGAGAAATGGTAATTTATTAAGTTTGTACATTTTTAATCAAAATAGTTCATATTCGATCATATAAACAAGTAAAAATTTCTACACACTCAACCTATTACTATTTGAAGATTTCAAATCTCAAGCCAATTTAGTCACTTTTCAGTTTTTGGCTTGAATTGCTTTTTGTATGCTAATTATCAGGCTAGTTTTGGTCATTCGGACTGACTTTTTTTCTTTAAAGTGTGGTAGATTAAATTTATGATGTATGTTTTGTTCAATGCAAGTGTTGGTTTGAATTAAAATATATTTTAAATTTTACGTCTTTCAGCTGATATAATTTGAGTTATTATTTATACTAACTGTATACATATAAGTGTGAACAATTAGTGTTATCAAACAATCCTGGAAAAGCTTGGAATTTGACATTTTATACTTAAAAAATCTGAAAAAGCCTTGAATTTGAGAATTATCAAAAACACCTGGAGTATTAAACAATTTTTCAGGTAAGTAATGAAATTTTGATTGAACACAAAAAATCTACCATATAAATATATTTTATTAAAAAACACATTTAAAGTATCTCAACAGCATCTTTTAATTTTTTCTATATTATTTAAGACAGTTTTTTTTACCTTTAACTTAATTATATACTAAAAGTAGAAGCAAAAAGTTGTACTTTTGAAAACTTTATATTGGTTCATTAAACCTTTGCTTTTATAATGTCTTTACCTATTGTTGTGCTTTGTATTGAAACTAAACATAGGAATTTTTCTAAAATGTCAAAATTAGTAAAACCACCTGTAATAAAAGCTTTAAAGTTAACAATATCTATTGTTTCAGTTCTCGCATCTTAACAGATTGGTTTAAGTCCTAATTTGGTTTATACGGCTTTATAATCTTCAGACGTTTCTTAAACACGACTTCTTATTGATATTGAAAAAATAAACAAAAATATTTTACTAATGCAAACAAAAATTATTTAAACTTTCAACGGTATCTTTTTTTAGTAATTACTTTTGCTTCTTTAAAACTTGCCTAGACAGTTTTTTTCTGATTAGCCTGTAGTAACTGAAAATAATTATGTTCGTTGTTGAAACTGACTTAAGCGATTTTTTTTTTCTCGCAATAACTCCAAACTAACGTATTATAGTTCTTATAGCTCGTCTTATAATTCACATTTGCTCTTTTTAAATGCAATATTTTTGTTGCAGATAAAAAATTGCTATAAACCTCAATAAATAATAGGTTTTTATAATTCATTAATAGCTTGGTAAATGTTTAAAAACTTAATTGTCCATTCAAGCTGAATTACATTAATTTTTTTTGTTATATAATTAATTCATTGTCAATAAACTACGGTATTTCTTTATTTTGTGAACTTTTTTTTAAACTGAGTTGCCAAACAAACAGGCTAGTTAATTTTTTTTTTTAATTCAGACTAGGTTAAGGCTGTTTAAGAAATTTTATAAAACTCAGGTGTATCTAAAACTTTTATTTCAAACACTTTGAATAAATCTTCGAATTCTCAGAATAGTTTTTATGAGTGTAGTGTAGTTTACTAATTGTAATTTTTGTCTATTTACATATTGTGCTTTTTATAATAACTATACTTTAGTTATGTATTTAAGCTTGATTAACAGAAAAAATTTTAGATTTTTAACTTTTAGTAAACTTTTAAAATAAATTAGAAATTTTTTCTTTGAAAATGGCATCCGTGTTAAAGACTAATTAATTACTAATAAGGTATCTTATTTGATTATGCTAAAAATTTTGATTTAGCTTATCTATAGTATAAATGGGTATTAATTTAATATAAATAACTAATTACTGAATTAATATTGTAAACTATTTAAAACGCAAAAACAATTTCTAAAGTTAACATTTTTTAAATATGAGAAGGTGGTTCATAATATAAAAAATGTATAAAATGACCCATAAATGTTTTTCAAGCTCGGTTTTATAGAGAGTTAGATTGTAAGTAAAATAATAAAAGTATTTTATTTATTTAAGTTATTAAGTATCTAAAAAAGTACATATTTTATTAAGACTAAGTATATAAAACAATGAAAATTTCATTACAATAGATATTTATATATTTAATAGGCATTGTATGTGAATCAAAAAGTCATTTAAAGTAATTAAGTGAATAAAAGTAAAACTATCTCTTGTGTGACCAAAATTAAAGCCAAAAAATTTTTAAAACGTCACTAAAACTAAAACTGTGGCCTGCGAAGATATTGAAAACTTGAAATTTGGCCCGCAAACACCAACTGCCTGCCGACCCCTGTTCTAGAATAACTCTTGCTTTTAAAATTGCATAACTTTAATAATAAAACCTTCAAGCTAGTTTACTCAGTTAAAGTTTTAAAATATACTGTTTATTCTATGCTATACATTTTTGAAAATTTCTTATAGAATTTATTGATTTTAAAACTTTTAAAATAAAAGAGCTCTAAAACTTTTTAGCCATAAAAAAAGTTTTTTATATATCGAACTATGGTTACCTTTTTAAATAATTAAAATAATTTTAAAACAAAAGGTTAGTTTATTTTGTTAAATATTAAATATATTTAAAAGTTATCTTTTAGTTGAAACTGTTAGTTTTTTTTTAAATTACACATTTATGAATTAAAACTTAGTTTTTTGTATAAAACTGTTTTTTTATGTTTTAAACTTATATTAGTGAGTTAATTTTATCTTATTGTTAGCGTTTATTTTTTGTTTGGAGTGTTTGTAGTGTGAAACGAATTAATTTTATAACTTAACCAGGCTTTCTAAAAAAGCTCTCAAATTAGTGTTTTTCTATTTTAGACATTCTACTACACTACATTTTAACTTAAAATTATGTTTTAGATCACTATAAGCTTATTTATTACTACATAACTACAATTTCTTAATTTTATACCGTTTAAATTTCAAAAATATAATGGTAAATAAAACTATTGTAAAACTTGTTCTAAGGATTATGCTAAGGAAACATTTAACAGGCAAAAAAAGTTTTGGTATGAACCACAACGTTTTATTTTTTAGTTTTCTTAAAATTTGTTACTGTATAATAATAGTTAAAAATTATATTTATTTTGTTTTCCGGCAAACTGATTAATAACTTGTAAAAAAACAGGTTGCTTAACGTTCTTATAATTCTTGTATTTTTAGGTAAATTAATTCACTAGTAAAACGGAATTTCCTTGTTTTACAAATAACTTTTGTAAATTTAGAAATTCTCAATTTTTTTGTTTAAATACCTGATTTTAATAATGTATAAAATAACGGCGCCAGGAAATGAATTCACCGGAACAATTCCTGTCAAAATGCGAACCTGTCGCCTAGAAACCCGCTTCTTTGTTGTCATGGCGACCAATTGGCGCCAACTGTAATCTGTTGCTAACATCAAACATACTGTGTTCTCAGAAAACAGCTTTGTTTAAAGTTGTCAACGTGTTAGTCTGGTTTTGATTATCCCTGGTTGCTTTTAATAGTTTCTTTTTATTGTTCTTTAGAGTTGTTAATTAACTTAGTACTAATTATTTTTTTTCCGAGTTAATCTTTTTTTTTCTAAAACAGTTAACTGCATTATAATTGACATACTTAATCTAAGCAAAGTATTAACAATTTATCTTAGGACTAACTAGAACAATTTGTAGTGAAATACATAAATTTTTTTTTAAGATGAATTGCTAAAAGATAGTCGTTATTTTATTATTACTTATAAATAGTTGACTATAAGTTAGCATCTGTTGCCCCGATCTTAAAATTTTGCTGAACAATTTTTTTGACGTTGGGTAATCACATGAATAGAAAACACAAAAAAAAGCTTCCTAACTTTAGGCTTGTTGGAGCAAATTACTTTTGAAAAGTTTGCTTTATATCGGTATTATTAAAAAAGGGAAAAAAGACTACTTCACTAAAAAAATTATTTCTCATACGTTCTTTGATAAAATTACCTGATAAGGTTTGAAAATGTTCCTTGCCATATTTAAAAAACTCTGTATAAACAAAGTTAAAAAATAATAATTAAGACAACTGATTATTTTGCAAAAGAATTCAAAACTGTTTCAAATAATTATTTGAAAATCTCAAATAATAATAAATAATAAGTATTCTAAAAAACGTAGGAGGAAATAAGTTTAGAGTGAAGTTTTCTTTTTCCCCTTAACAAATATGCCGGTATAAAGCAAAATATCAAAATTAGTTTTCCCTAACAGGTTTAAAACTAGGAAGCTAATTCTTTTTTGTGCTGTCTATTTATGTGATTTACCAAAGTGAAAAAAAAATTACTTAACGAAATTTCGAAATTTTCATTTTTGAGGGGCAACAGATGCACCATAAAAGTTTCATATTTGATACTAGATTAGTTTGCATATTATTCTTTTTACAAATGTGTGTAGTAGTATAATTTTTTCCTGAAAGGTAACTGTTAATAAATTCCTGAAAATGTTAATAAAGTATTGTAAAAAATTATATAAATTTAAACTTTTTATTATTCGTGATATATATACAGAAGCTTTCTTTTTTATCAAAGATTTTTTTTTATCTATCAACATCGACTTTTCGCCTGTACAGCGACTAAAAGGCGCCACAGAAATTTGATCCCCTTAAAAATGCTGTCAAATGAACCTGTTACCTCTCTTTAGCAGGTTCCTTCATCTTTGTTGGCATAGCGACGCTACGGCGCCGACTTTAATCTGTTCCTTAGATCAAAATTACTTCAATAACAGCTTTTGCTGAGGATTGGCGCCTGCGTAAGCCAATCTTTTAAACTGAAAAACTGACTTAATCCCATTCTTGAAACAGATTTGTTCGACAAACTTCTTCCGCTGTTTTGTGCAGATGCTATTATTTTGAACTTTTTTTTTTTACATTGACAACTACTTTTAGAATTGATTGTACAATTTTGTTACAACTTTACTATTTATAACTTGTTTTTTCTGATCTAATATCTAAAATTAGTGTACTGTTAGACTAGTTTAGTTGTATACGTAACTTTTTTAGGTTTATGACTATATCAATTTGACCAATGATTTTGTTACAGCTTTGTTCTTAAAAGTTTCAAATTAGATTTAAGTGGCTCCTTCTACAAACAATATTTTTTTAAACAATTGTGTAGCAAAACTCTTTATATTCACACAACTTTGGTTTTTATGAATATAATTGCTTAGATTCTATTAAAATCAAAATGATTATAACAATGTTGTAAAATGACTGTGAAATATAAACTAATCAATATTTATCTGCTAAAATGCAATTGATAATTAAAGTTTAAATATCGAAAATATACTCGTAGCATTTGTAAGATCTTTTTTGTTTTTAATTACTAACTTTACTTTGTTTGTAAACAGCATACTTTTCATGTTTTCACTTTTATATGCACTGTGCATAGTGCAGATGCCAAATGTACAAGTTTATTTTCTATTTTATAACATTAAGAAACTCGAATGTTTATTATTTGTAGTTCAGTTGAAGCAATTTTTAGTAACAACTTCGATTAAATATGGACCCTTGATTATTGAATACAAAGGTGTTAGTTTAATAACAGTAAAAATCTATTAAAAAATGATTAAAATGCAATATATAAATAAGTTTTTAAAAACGGGGGATATTTTTAATTTTACAAAATATTAAAAACCGTTACCATATAAATATATTTTTAATTTTTTTTGTTTTGATTTATGTATAACTTAATTATAAGTTCAAAATCTATTTATAAAGGTAAAAAAAGTTGTAAACTTGATCAAGTTCTTAAGAAAGTTTTAAAATAGAGTTAAAATGCCTGAACACAGTTTTTTTTTCTAGTGCATTTTCTATAAAAATGTTCTAAGAATTATGGTAGCAGCTTTGCAGTTTTGAAGTATTTCAATTTTTTTTTTTAATATTTATAAAACTGCTTTACTTTTTTAAAGCTTAAAGCTAGCTTGATGTTTAAGATAAATAAGAGGTTGCAAATAAAAAAAAAATTATAAGCAGTATTTTGTTACCTTAAACCACTTAACTACTTTCTAACCATGGTAGGTTTTTTACGAAAGTAAATAGTAACTTTAGAGAAATAGTTTGTTAATTTTATACACTTTAAATATTTTACAAACATTGCAACCTAACTAGTCATGCTAATTCAGTATTTCAATATTTTTTTATTTTAATATCAAATGTAGAACTATAAAGTTTAAGTTGTTTCATGTTTCTGGAAGATTTTGTTACAACTTAAATTTTACACAAAGACTTTACCATTTAGTACGGTCATTGTAACTATGAAATAAAACTTCCTACTGAAATTCCCACTGAAAAATGCAAAAGTATTGTTAGGTGTTAAACTGGAATTTATATTGCAAACTTTTATGAAATGAATAAGTATAAATTCTTTGTATTCGAAGCTTGTAAAAAAATAAACATCGGTTTCACGTAACAAAAAATTAATTGCTTGGTTATCGTGTAAACTAAACTATAGTGCTGCAAATGGATTGCAAGTTTATCAAAAAACTTTAATAAGCCTTTTAGTTTATAGAATAAAGTTAATAGATAAAATTATATATTTTCAATAATAACTTAAATATTTATAGAACGAGTCATAGAAAACTAACACTAAAACATAAATTTACCATAAGGTTTAATCATACCAATTCGATCATTAGACCACAAGCCGTAGAATCTCTGTAGACTTTTGCTAATGCTTTCATCGCTCAAAACATTAAGTAAAAAAATATTTTTAGGGTTCCATACTTTTTTCATTTTTTAATTTTTACAAAGCTGTACTTCTGTCTATGACTAACATCAAACTATTATTGTTTTGACGACTAAATGAAGCCAGGAAAATTTTATGCCTGCGAAAAAACAACTATTGATGTCAAAATGAGACCTGTTTTACAACTGATTTTCGCATGTATTGTTTTGTTGGCATATCAAAGCTATGGTGCCAAACAAAACATGTTTTTACAGCATAAATTAATCACTTTCATTTTAAAGCAGCTTTGTTAATTAAAACAATTTACATTAAAATCAAAACTTTAATTATTGCAAAAGCTTATAGCTTATGCACTATTTCGTACATTTTCTCTATTTTTGACAATTCTATATAAGAACTTTTTTATCTAAATAAATTAAAAAAATATCTAACAAAAACGTTATTTAGTAAAATGAGACTGTGTGTTTGAGTTTTTAGAAAATTATAAACTATTTAACATTATTAAAGATTTAAGAAAATAAGGCATTAGCAACAAGACACAACAATTTTAAATATTTCTTTAAATTAAGTTTACACCTATCAAAAATATAATTTGATGTATTTCGTTGCAGTTTTTAAATACACTTGTCTTCAGCTTTTTTAACTTGATGTAATAAAACAAATAAGCTTGTTTTAAATAAAGTTTTTAAAGTAGAATAAAATATTTTTTATTCATTAGTTTTTTGAAAATATTTAAACTAACCACATTAAAGAAGTGATCAACATGATATTGCAAAAATTACATAAAAACTTAGGTTAAATTATCTTCATACTTAATTGCCCTAGAATTCTGAAATATACAGAAAAATTGATAGCTTTTTGACGATCCAAAAAGTTACTTTTAGCTTAAAGTTTATTTACTTTAAGCAATTCAAAGTAAATTAAATATTGCAATGAAACCGGCAATTTTTGTGTAGCAAGGTAACGCCGTTTTAAGTCAAAAGCTCAAATGTTTTAAATAATAAACAGAAATTTAGTTTCAATTTAAAGGTTTCAGTGGCAAATTTACGAGTAAAAGGTTTATCAAGTGTTGTAACCTAAGAGTTTCAAAGCTTTTTAACACAATAAATAATTTTTTGTTTAAATATGTACGAACAAATTTGAAACAATCGAAGTTATTAAGCCAGAATAACACATTAAGCTTTTACAGCTGACAAGTGACAGCATTTCAAGAGCTCTCTCGTTTAAAATGCTTACTCAGGCGTAACTTCAATTTGGCGCCAAAATGTCTAGTCACGTGATAAATAAAAGCGTGATTGATAAAATCTATTTTCTGCGCAAAAAGGTGGTCAGGTGACCTTCTTATTAAAACATTTGTCATTTAAAACTTCTGTAGTTGAAGTTTTAACTTTTAGATTTTATGTAAACAGAATAAGTCAAAATACACTTGAAGGTAAACATTGTTGTTTTTTTAAATTTTATTTATTTGTAAACTTAAGAAAAATAAATACTGAATCTTTAAGAAGCAATATTTTAATTTTTTAACTGTAATAAATCTATCACAGCATTTAAACATTTTTATTACATTAACGATTTACTTTCAATAATATATTTAATTTATAGAACTTGAAATCAGCAAAATATTTTAAACAAACTCAAAAAATAAAAAAAGTGGTTCTAAATTATTTGAATGTGTGAGAGACTTAGTAAATTGGTAAAAACTTGGCACCCATGATTATATTTTAGTTTGTTTATCTATAGCCAAAGTATTAATGATAGCAAAACTTTTTGAAAGCTATCAAGTTAATGACCAATTATATATTTGTTTGCCTTATTAAATTTACTCTGAAAGAATATTGTAAAAATGTAAGTGTTTGATGATTTAAAAACGAATACCTAAAATAACTTTTAATAAAAATTGGAGACAGAAATTCATTTTGCAATTTGTTTTTGTGAACTTAAAACTTTTCAATCTACGCTTATCAAAAGTTCATGTAGATAAATTAACATATTTGTGTAAAAATTTAATAAACCCGTAAGATTATGCGATCTTATTATAAAGGTTTTTAACAAAATTTAAAGTAAAAAGCTAAAGTACTAGAAATTAAAATCATTAATAGCAATTTTAATAAGAGGAAACAGACTAATTTAAAATTTCATTAAATATAAAGTTAAACAACAAAAACAAAATTTGGTATAGAAGTTACAATAATTAAAACAATTTAAAATTATAAATAAATTTTATATAAATAAATAATTAAATAGCTTAATATTGTTTTATTACCAAAGAGTTTTAAGCTTTTAATCAACTATGTGTGTATTTTTAGAACTTTCATAATAACACTAACTTAAAAATGATTGATTGATGTTATAATCGTTGTTAATGATAGACATTTACAAACATGCACAAAATAAGTACTTAAAAACAAAACTTATACTTTCTACGAGAAGTACAGTAACATGTGTTTTCTAGTAGAATAAAAATATTTTTATTGAAAACAACAAACTAATCGTTGTGATCGTGGATCGTGACATCACTATCGGCTTAAAACATATAATTCGTAGCAAAAAAGTCTTCATGCATATTAGACTCTTTGTGCAAAAGTGTTCCCCTGCTAGGATACCCATAAATGTATACCTACTGAGTTTAAGCTACTTTAAATACTACTTAAAAAATATTTAATTTTAAGTACTACCTTTTACTCCTTTGTTTTGTGTTTTTACACTAGGTTAATTTTTTACTTATTGGCGATAAACTTAACGTTAAATGTCATTATTGCAATTTCAATAACTAACAACGTTGCAAAAACAAGTATTGATAATTTGTGTAAAGGTAAATTTTAATGAATTATAAATTTCTATAGTTTTATGTAAATCAGTGTTAGTAAGCAGTTGGTTATGCTAGTTAATAGAAAGCAACTTATGATGAGAAAACAAAAATATTTTAACTTTAAAACTAACATTGTCAATTATTAATTAAATTAAACTGACAGCAGTAACTTTTGTGACGTCATATTAACGTTCATACAAACAATGTTAACTTCACAATGTAATGACTAAACTTATAAATTAATTAATTTATTAATATATACATAACATTAGTTTTATGTACGCATAGGCAAAGTTTAGCTGTAGATTTTAGCTGAAAGCTTTTATTAACTTTAAATTAACTTTTGAAAATATAGCATATTGATTTTTTGAATATTTTACACATCAGTAAATTTTTAATTTTTTTTAATCTTTAACTTAGGTATACCTATTATGTAGTAAGTATAGAAGGTAGGTTTTTTATGTCATTTATGTTAAACAATAAGGATAACTAAAACTATCGGTTTGATCGTTTGAAGTTTTTAAAGAGCTTCATTTCATATAAGGAGAACAAATGGAACATTCCACTCTAATAATAGTTATTAAATCACTGGCAAGCGCTTTTAGCTAAACTTAGCTTGGTAATAAATTTTGAGAAATTAAAAGTTAACAAAATTTGTAAAAGTAAGTCATTAACTATATATTTGTTTAAAAACCCTTTTACTTACACAGTCCACTTTAAAAAAACCTAATACAAAAGTTTTGAGATATTTTTTTAACCTTTTTTTGTTAAAAGAGTATAAAGTTTTAATTGTAGTTGTTTTATGTTTAGAACTACCATAATAATAGTCAGCTTAACAAGTGATTGATGGATGTTTTACTAAAATAACAGACATTTACAAAAATGTACAAGTAAATACTAGCAAAAAGTAAATATCAATACAACTTTTACTACAAGATATTTTTACATGAAATACAAGTGACATTTGTTTTGGTAAAATATCAAAATATTTGTGTCTAATATTACAAATTAATTGTTATAGTCGTGAACTTATTTTAAGTTTAAAACAGGATTGATGTGTCGTCAATGTCATTTTAAACTTTCAAATATTCACGTACAGATATTTTAAAAGTTCAAACGTGCAAAAAAAGTATTAACTTCTTACGTGAAGTTAATTTCATAAATTTGTTTTTTATACAAAAAACTTTTTAATTTTTAAACTTATGTTTATTCAATATCTTGAATTAAATTTTGCAACCTTTTACAGTTAAAGTTTGTTACATTATGTCACTTTATGCTTGGTATTATTTTAGCGTTTAACTATTTTAGCTATTTAATTTTAGTTTATTCATATATGTTAATTGTTTCTATAATGCAACCTAAAAATAAAAACTACGCAAATGTCAAAGTGTCTGCTTAAAGTATTTTTATCACTATTTTGTGTTTAAATCAGTATAATTTCAAAAAAAAAAAAAATGGTTTTATATACATTTTACAATGTTTTACGGAAATGTTAATTTTATATACGGAAGCTATGTTTATAAAATACTAAACAAATCAGCTATTTATATTTTCATTAATAGCTAACATAAAAAATAAATTAAAAATGATATCTTAAATATCATTTCATATGACCTACTTTAAGTTTGTCACAACAATCTTTCTATAGTGTTCGTTTTTTTGACTACTTTTTGGTATTTTATACCATTCAAAAAAATATTTTAAAAATCATGTTATTTAAATTATGTTTTTTTGTAATTACAAGTTTGTTAAACTTAAATAAATCAACTTAATAAAGTTTCAACATAAATCATTTGTATATTTTTGAAACATGGTATTCTGTATTAATAAATTTTAACATTGTTTAAAAAAAATAAAACTTTTATAGAACTTAATTCTAATAATATGAAGTTAAATACAAAGTTTTTATTAAAGTTTAATAATACTTGCTTTTAAATAAACAGATAGTACACAATTAAAAGTGTCACAGTGTAAAGATTATAAATTTATTTAAAAACGTAGTTATTAAACAAACAGTTATTTTGTTCAATATTTACAATAAAACAAAACTTAACGAATACTTAATATTTGAAGAATAAAGCTTTGCAAACAAACCTATTCTATGTTATGTAATGCATTGTACAATATGTCTTGTTTTATTTGGTTTATACAAATATTGTAGACATTTTTTGATAACTTTAAAAAGGTTAAATGTATTATGTAAAAAAAATACGAAAACACATTATGGCAAACTCAAAAATAAAATAAACACTTTAGAAAAGTTGTGTGGTACCTGTATTTTATTTATTTATTTGTGTTAATTTTTACAGCTAGTGTTAGCCCTTTAAAATAGTTTGTCTCTAGGCATATTTGTTTATAACTTCTTCAATCTAAATAAAGTAAAATTTTTAAATTTAATTATCATGTGATTTAATTTTTTATTGTCATACAAGCTTTTATATTTCAAATAATTCTTTAGTTTTATTTTCACATTATATAATTCGAATTAAAAGAATCAAAAATTATTTTATTTACAAAAGACCAGTTGTTTTAAATAAAAACGTTCAACGTTAAAATTTAACCAATAAAAGAAATGTTAAAATATAATAAATAAAGTAATTCAGTATTTTTACAAACCTTCAGACGTACTTTAATTAAGGTTTTATAAACTTATCTAATAATAGCAAAGCACACTTACTTTAATATGTTGTTTTCCAATATACAGTGCTTCCTCGCTAATCCGGCCAAGTTGGGCAAGATTTTTTGAAAATACGGCCGGATTTGCCTTTGGCCGGATAAGAAAAGGGCCTTGAGTTTTCACCGTAATTTAAACGGTGGAACTCGGAGGCTATTCTAATAGTATTGGGCCAGTTATTGGACAACCCTTTTCACGTTTCTGACGAAACCAAATGTAAAGGGCGCTGTCTAGCTTGTCAAAGACGCCTCCCTTTATTTTTTTGCCGTTTTAGCAGCTCCAATTAGTCCCAGCTCCTCCTTTTCGGCTTTAAACTTTTTGAACTTTTCTTCAACTCTCAGATTGTCATTTAAAGTTGACTTACCAATGTTAAACTGGCGCATTATAACAGCTTTAGGCACATTATTGTTTGCCATTTCGCAAACTTTTAACTTGTTTTCAATTGTTAGTTGAACGCGTTTTCGTTTCTTTGCTGTCTTATCCATTTTTTAACCAGATATGTTGATTGTAGTATATTAAAGTGTAACAGAAAATTGCAAATGAATAATAAACAAGTTTGTTACAACTGAGCGGGAAAAGTATGAAAAAAAACTTAACATTATACAAATGATACTTTATTATGACGTAACAATATATTGCTTGCATACATATAAAACGTAAATTGAATAGTTTTTCGAAGTAAAATGAAATTAAACGCTAAAAACGCTAAAGTAAATAAGTTGACTTCTCGA
This sequence comes from Thalia democratica, assembly GCF_965202585.1. Classification (NCBI taxonomy): domain Eukaryota; kingdom Metazoa; phylum Chordata; class Thaliacea; order Salpida; family Salpidae; genus Thalia; species Thalia democratica. The sequence goes on along the minus strand of NC_139166.1, from coordinate 65,535,299 downwards.
CTAAAACCGGCCGGATTAGCGAGGAACCGGATTAGCGAGGACCGGATTAGCGAGGAAGCACTGTACTTGAGTTCGTTTTTTGACCAGATTCGTTTATTTTAAAGTAAGTTATTTACAGTAACCCACAAGTTAGAACAAAGAAAATTTTCACAACTTTATACTAAAACTAAGTTGAGCTTTTAAATATGTGCTAAATTTTAATCTTTTAAATGCGAACTTTTGTTTTAGTCGACATAATGTTATTATAGATAATATTATATAATTAAAAATAGATAGTATTATGTTTACTTTTGATTTTTAAAATATATATTTTCGACATTAGTTTTTATATTTAATTTTTATTTGAAAAGTAACTTTAGTATTAACTTAGCTGCAAAATACTTTTTTGCAATCTAACCAATATCTTATAGTAAATTCAAAAATTTTTTTTTCTACTTTTTGTTTTGCGATCATACTTGACATAAAAACGAAGATTGTCATTAAAAAACGAAGCTTTAAGAAAACGAATAAATAAAGGAAACACAAACATAAAAACTAGTATCTAAATACAGCTTTGTTAATGCTCAATAAAACCTATAGTTTATCATGTATTACAAATTTTACTGTAATAAATTATAGCGCTTGTAAACAAACAAAAATCATATTTACAGACCAGCTAAAATTAGATTATAATTAATACAATTTGACGGCTCTTTTAACCCCATTATCGAATAATTACTGCAAACATCCTGAAACTATTTTATCTAAAGGAATAATGGTTGCTTTGTGTAAATAATGACACATGCTTAGATTTTTTGCTGATGAATGATTTTTGAGTGATTTTTTAATGAATATTATTAATCATTGTAAAAGAAAAACATTTACGATTTTAGTGTACAATACTATAGTTCTTATTCTAGAAATACAATGATTAATGATGGTAGTTTTGACCGAAACTTGTTTTTTGATCAAATATAGCAACTTGACTTTAGATACTTTTGCTAGATTTAAAAAAAATTTTGATCACTGTGTTACTGTTATTAAACTTTTAAAAATTTTTAAATAATAATCCTATTAAGAAACTATAACAATATTTTAAACTTTTATAATTTTTTTTAATTTTTTGCACTACCTCCAATGCTTAAACATTTGTTTTAAAACAACACTTTTTTTTAATTTTTAGACTGCTCGAATATTTTTTTTGATCTAGCTCTTTAATAATTTTCATCTTTCATTTTAACCTTTAACTGTACAAAAGGTTTTTATATAGAAATATTATACTTAAAAAGACTGCCGTTTTTTTTTTGCTAAAAGAGTATAAATATCTTAACAGACTACTACAAAGCTTTTATTTCGTTTTAAAACTTTGCTCACCGCATTTAGCAGGTACAAACACAAGTAACAGACTTTCAGGCGTCAAATCTTTCAAAGGTGTTTAAAGTTTGTGTTGTTTGGTCAAAGTAGGCGCCAGAAGTTTGTTTTTAATAAGACATAATTGACAGCAAGTTTAAATTAAGTTGTATTATTTCGTATTTAAAAAATACATCAACAACATTCTTAATTTACAGACTGAATGAGATTAAAGAAAGAAATTAAGAAACTTTGCCCCCTTTGAAGCTTACACCTATAACTGATTTAACTTATATTTCTTAAACTGCTTTAAAATAAATATTTAGTTTAAAGTACTTCAAATGTTTTGAAAAAATTTCTTAACTTTATAATTATTTTGATATGGCGTATAGGACACATGTTTTAAGTTACTTGTAGTTTTAAATTGTCAACTGGTTGGACTGTAAAAGTGAAATTCAAGCTATCTTTATCTTTTACTTTTATTTATCTTAATAACTTGTTTGTAAAAATTTCATTATAAGACTATTAAAAGAAACAATCTATAACTAAGCTGGATAATTTATTTATAATCATTGCTATTTATTACTTTTTTAATTAATATTATTTATAATATTTAATAAAAAAAAAGTTCCAATAGGTATTAAATTCATTGATTTAATTATTTTCGTTAAAACAAATTTGAAGATTTTGTTGAAACTTTAAACAACTACTAAAAACAGAAAATAACAATTTTTTTTGTTAAATAGACAAATAGCTTTACCTTCATTTTAAAATCAAACTAAGGCAGTAATATATAGCAATTTAGAGTTAAAAATATAAATGACACACATGTAAAAATTGAATATCGGCTTTTTTAAACACTGATGTGAGTTAGAAAATAAAAACAAATTTTAAAATAGGTCCCGCTGATACTTGAACTCGGATTAATGGATTCAAAATCCAATAAGATAACCATTACACCACGGGACTAGTTGCTGAGCTTAAAATAAAATTGTTTAAAATTTTGTACTAAGCATGTTTTTAAAAAGAGAACCGTTATAACAACTATCCTAACATTTCATAAACTTAATTTATTTGAAATTGCATTTCTAATGTAAAATAAAAAGTGTTGCTTTACTTGGTTGTTAAATTCAAATTTTTTAATTAAGTATTTCTAGTACTAATTAGGCTTTTAAAAAACAATGATTTATAAGCATATTCCTAAAGTTTAGATATAGTTTTGTAAAAGTAAGCCTAAAATCTGTTTGTTGTTTATCAGTTACATTTAAAAAGTTATTTTGATCATAAAAACATTATAAAGAAGTTGAACTTAAAGTTGATTGTTTACGAACGATTTTATATATCTTCAATAAAAAACTTCAAGCTTATTTTAATTTCTAGCAGACACTCAGTACATACAATAAACTAATAGGTTCTACATACTAAGAACTTTGTATGTTGTAGTTTGATAAAAGTAAGAAAATAATTACATACTCAATTAACTATTAAAAAAATACATGTTTGTAATTAGATCATTTTTTTTTATTTTGAATACTACTAATGAACACTGCCTACACCACTTATGGTATAAGTGATATTATAGACTTTGAAATATTTAAAAGCAAATTTTTTTATAAGTTTTGTTTGTACAAAATTAAGAAGTATCAATGTTTAAGATTTATCAAATTTATAAAAAAAAATTTTAGTATTAATATACAAGTACATCTCAAAACAGTTACTTACATTTACTTATAACTTATCATTCCTCCGTTTAGTAAAAAATAATTGAAAACATTATCAAATTAAATTTTAATAACCAAGTATAAGAGTTGTTTTGACAATACAAGAGCTATGGTAGGATATCAAATTAATTAATTTTTTAGCACTTATAACAATTCACCTGTTGATTTGAACATTCTACTGAAATATATTTGATTGTAAACATGATAAGACTTTAATTGCACTGCATTTTAGTATAAGAAACTTATATAAACTTATTTTATTTACACAGTAAACAATTACTTTTACGTTAGTTAATTTACTAAACATTACCATTTAATCCCTTTAGAATTTTTAAGTTGTCATTTTATATTAATAAAATTTTATTAAGATATAAGTGATTTCTAATTAAACAATAAGTCCATTAAACTTAGAGTTTTTTTTTGTTAAAAAACTTTATAACTTCTGTAAAGTCTGCTTAGCTAAAACCTAATAGAATTGAATGAAAAACTAGTTTAGCTTCTGTAAGAAGACTTTTCATTCATTAGTTCACTAATTGCCTCATCTATCTAAAGATTGTTCCTTTCTCTCCACCGACACATGACTTCAACATACTTTCACTGTGACGTAACAAAAGTAAAAGTGCCGGATTGTCTGTATGAAGCCACCCATCAAGAAGTAAGCATGTTTTAATATGACGTCACAATGCTTTCCCGTCGCCTAAGCTCTAAATTATTGTCTATCCTCTTGTGTTTCTGTTACTTACAGCATGCATAAAATACTTTCAGTCATGGCTAAGTTTTGTGGTATATATTAAACTTTTAGGCTGCATAACCGGGTGTTTTTTGAAAATGTTCCCTCTCCTTATGAATAAAAGCACTTTATTTTAATTTTTACGTCATAACCACCTAGGTGCCAGATTGTCTGAAACCACCTACAAATACGTAAGCAGGTGAGATAATGACGTCATAATACTTTAAGGTCACTTAAGAACTTAATTCTGTATTATCGCGTACCTGTTTAACTTCAGTCATGTAAAAAATGCTAATAAGTATTAGTTTAACTTTTTTTCTTTATTTTAATAACTAATTCATTGTTTTAACACACTATACTTGTTAATAACTAATATTAAAGCTTGAACAAGTTCAAACTCATACTACTAGTATTTTAATTTAAGAACTTTAATAATTTGATTTAATAATAACTTTTAAAAACTACACTATTCACAGAAAAGTTTAATTGTTTACTTGTTTTTCTTAGAAATAAGAAACCATACAATACAAAGCAGTGTAAAAGTTTTGATCTATACAATCTTACAAAAATACCACACCTGTTCTTAAAACGAGAGATCTCTCGTATTTTTAGTGTTCGTTCATGCGTATAGAAACACGTGATCTTAATTTGGCTTTATTATGTCTTGACATGTGGTGAAGTCACAGACATAACTAAGATTAAGATAATTTGTTTAATTTGCAAACAAGTGATAAATTACTTGGTTAGACTAAAACTTTTTTTTAAACACCTTTACAGAAAAATACAAAATTTATTCTAGCTTATACTTACTTTCATTAAATAAGTATGTATTATATTAAAATTTCAAAAATAATCTAAAACCATCTTTGTTTTTAAAAAAATACATGTAAAAAGTTTAGATTTCTAAAATAAATTTTAACTTGTTTTAAGTGCATATAATAAAATTTTTAGTATTTTATTAAATTTATACAAATTTGCAATATATTAGTCAGCTTTTGGTTTTTTACTAAATTTTGAACGTTAAAAGCATTTACTTCTTTGTCACAATTATAAACAAGTTCTTGTGAAACGATATTAGTCAGCAGTTAGTAATGCTTATTAACAGAAACAATTCATAACGTAAAAATGAATATAAGTTTAATTTATAAAGTTAACGCTGGTCGATTGCCGATTAAATAAATCTGACACCTGTTAGCTATTGTAACGTCATTTTAATGTTATAAAATCAACATTAATTTCCCACATTAATTTAAATTTAAGCTAAGTTAATTTGATTAGACTTTATCAAATAACAAACTTCTATATTTCAATAAAATGTTGATACATCTTGAGTTTATGCAAGCTTAGCTATATAAAATTTAATTATGAATTATACAACTTCAATGTCAACTAGAATAACAACTTCTTAAGGTGAATATTTTTATTATGCTCAAGTTAATTAAAAAGTTTAAATATTTTAAACTAAATTAAACATTTTAAAAGTAGCTTTATATTTTATTAACCAAAGTTGTAAACGATAAGTAACTTTTAGAATAGGGTAATTACCACATCTCAAAAAGAATAATAACCAGATATTTGATTTTGACAAGTTTAAAACATTTTTAACTTAATACTTTTTATGAAGCTGAAAACTTTTAACACTTTTATATGAAATCTTACCTAATACTCAAAACTTAAAACGAATGATTGTTAAATCTTTTAAAAAGTAAAAATTGACATTAATAATATTAATATAATCCGAAAACTACATATACTAGTCTCAAAACAAGATATTTTTATATTATAAATTTAACAACATGTATTACTATATTTTTTTTACAATTTACGAACAACTAAAATGTTCAAAATTGTATTTTTAAAGTTTTGTACAAGTTTCAAACATATTTTATTTATTGCTTTTATAAAATAAAAAATTAAAATTTTTTATTTAAGTACTAAAAGGTGCGGCTTTAAAAGTTCATAAAGTTGTCCATTTATTTATAAGCTTATAAATAAGGTTTTCTAGTTTTTTACATAAATCCATATGTTGTACAATTCAACTCACAAAAAATATTTAGTTTTTGTTTTTTTTTCACTGAAAATTTTTCTAAGAATTTAAAAACCGGTTCATTATACTTTTTTTTTTCTTTTTATCATAACTGTAAGAATATATAAATAATTTTTAGGAACTGCTTCTTAATCCCTAAAAGTATTTCTTAAATACTAAATAAACTTTTTCGAAAACAAAATTAAACAGTCAGATGAAAACGGTATTTATGTTGCCAAAAAAAAATGAAAAGGTTTGTTTAATATGATGTTTGTCTTATTGTTGGCAATTTTTTTTTATGCAATATTTTTAAGTTTATTTTCATAACTCCTAACCATAACAACTACTCAACCTCTAAAACAATAAATGTAGTCTTTTGTTGAAAACTGTAAAACAAAGTTTTATTAGAGCTTAATATACTTTTTGAGTTTACAAAATGTTTAAAGAATTTTATCAAATATAAAAAAAAAAAAAGAGAAAAATTAACACTTAATTTCCATGCTTTTTACATATTTACCTTTATGGGTGATAAACTTTTATGGTGAAAGCTTTTAAACATTTTTTGAAATTAGCTGTTAGATATTTTAAATTATTTAAAAGATTTAATTATCGCAAGTTTAATTACATTATTTTAGATTTAAACAAATTTAGATACTTTAAAATTATCTTACTGTTTTTTATCTAATGTATTGTTTAATATTTTATTCAGAGTAATTTTTTAATTTAATAATCAAAATGAATATAAAAATGTTAAACTGTATTGAAAAGAGTTTTTTAAAACAAAATTTAAAATAATTTTGTGTCCTTTCAATTTTCCATTTAATAATTAAAGTCTAGATAATTTCTAAACTATAGAAAATAATTCTTAAATGTTTATTTAAAAGTATCTACGTCTAAAGCTTAAAAAGGGTTTAGTAAAAGTATAAAAATACTTTCTGATATTTAAATATGGCGCCTGTCAATATTTTAAAAAATCAGGTATTCTAACCAGCTGATAATTGGATTAAATTAATTCAATTAAGCTTGAAGAAGCGGCTCTCTTAATCCCATTATCTGTTAATCACTGTAAACAAATTTTAGTTGGTGCTGAAGGTCGTAGTATTTTTAGTTTGTAGCTTTGTTTATGCCTAAAAGCTAATGTTTACGGTTTTAGTTACGTAAAAAAGTGTTATGATTTAGTCTGAATTTCGCCTAGTATTTAAAATTAAAGTATATTTGTAGATAAATAAACTTGGTAAGATACAGTGGCGTAGCGTGGTATTTTGGTCAGGGGGTGCGCAAATTTTTTTTTCAAAAAATCCTCTAAATTAAAACTTCTTTAATTAGCTATAAAAAAACTTTTTACAAGTAATATAATTGAAATAGATTTATTAAGTAAAATAAGTTCGTTAACTGTTTTAAAAAATATTTATATATTACAAAATTAAACAACTAAATAAAAGTATAAATTTCATTAGAATTACTTATACTTGCAAAAATGTAAACTTACTAAATAAAAATTGTTTTTATAACTTATAGTAAACTTAATATCTTTAAAAATTAATATATTCAATAAAACGAAAATATCTGTTTTATTTACGAAAAAAATATCAGTGTCTTTAGTATACAATACAACAGTGATAACAACACCTCATTGCACATAATTTCAATAAAGTTACACAGAAGTTAAAATAGACCAACTTTATAACTGTTATTACAGTTTATTAAAACTTTGTTATATAGTTAAAAGTATACTTTTCAAATTTAATTCATTTGATTTCATTTGTATAAAATAAAAATCACAAACAAAGTTTATTTCTCATAGACCGACACGCTTATCTTGTATATTTACAGAAATAAAGTTCAGAAAACTAGCAGTAGTCTTAACAATGTAGCATAAAAAAAAATGTATAATTGTTTAATTTTTCTTTAAGCGTGACGTATTTTTGTAAACTTTTTGTAGAAAAATAATCTGCCAGAAGGTTATACTACAGCGGTGCGCTATATTAGTTGCGTACTTTTTGAGTATAAATTCTTATGAAGTTAATAAACTTATAAAACTTTTTCTTATGGAGTTTTTCATTAACATCGGTGCGCATTTGCAATTACGCACCGAATCAGTATATTGAGTAATAACATGTACTTTCCTAACTTGTCACTAATTGGTATTCAAAATTTCGTTTAACTTTTTGAATACTAGATAAACATAGTTGAAAAAAGGCAAGTTAAGCAAAAAAAAAAAAAACTATAAAGGATAAAGATATTACATTTTTTTTTACATTTTTCTTTTTTTGGGTGGCACGCATGTGCCAGTGTCCCTTCCCACGCTACGCCCGTGGTAAGATACAACAACCATAAGTACACAATAAGAATATTCAAAGGACTCTTTCTAAACTAGAGATTTACAAACTATTTTTTTATGATCCCACCCTTGACGGATTACTTAAAATCAACTGCGTTCCTCCACTGATTAAATATCGCCTCTTTATAAGTTAATTACCCGATTACCTTTTTGTTCTCTTAAAAAATATTGCCTCTGATAGCCAAAACGCCTTTTTAAGAAGAAAATATCGGCTTCTTAAGGAAACATAGTTCTGTTAAATCAAATCAATTCTTAAAATACCACATGTCTTGTTGCACTAAACTATTTATTGAGAGTTGGAAATGAAAAACATTTAAGCAGTTTTTTAGGTAGCCAACAAATCGTAACAAATTGTATTGTATGACATGAATGGTTCATTTAGCTTGTACAATGTACATTGTACATGTAATGTGTTTGATTAATTTTTTAAGTAGCTTTTGATGTTTTGTTAGTAGTTATTTTGGATCTGAAGTTTGTGTAAAAGACAGCAAAATATTTAAAAAGTTTCTTCAGCTTAGAACACAACTTATAGTAAATAGACTAAAAGCTTAATTGTTTTTTTTAGTAAGCTGTACCAAAAAATAAAACAGTTTACTTTAGACGATCTAGTTAAGTTTTTTTCTAAATTTAATCTGTACAAATAAGTTATTTTGTATAGCTTTAAAGCTACATTTAGTTGACAAAGCTTCACACCTTATTTTAATTCAATAAGACTGTCTTGAAACATTACTAACAAAACTTAAGTGATTCAAAAATAAGTAACATTCTTTTATGCGTAGTTTTAACTTTTGAAAGATGTTATAATTTTGTGTTTTGTTTGGTTACAGTATGCGCCATAAGCTTGTTTTAAAAAAGTGTAGCAAAGGTGCTTAAAATTGTAAGTTTAAACGGAGTAAAACAAAATTAAAGCTGCTCTTTAAGTAATTTACTTTATATACCCATTTGGTTATTAAATTGTGTTGTTTATTAAAAAAGCCACCATAAAATTATGTTCAGCCGCAAAATAGCTGATAGTAGCAATATTTTGAATAGTGAATTTACAGTAAAATTTACACTTTAAAATCATCATAGTACTTGTGAAATGCACTGAACAGTGTAAATAAAATAAATACCATGACAAATTTAATTTAAGGAATTAAGTATCATTAACCAACAAGATTATACAGACGTAAGTATACACTGATAAAAAATTGATTCATACTTATATTGCATAAAATATTTAACTTTAATAAATATTAACTTCAAAAATTTGAAAAAATATTCCGAATATTTAACATAGAAATAAACAGACAAGTTTGTCAACATTTTAGTTTATAAGTTAAGGTAAAAGAGTTAAGAATAAGCCATATTATTAAACTTCAAAAAAATTTTTATAGTTACTTAAGACAATTTACAAACAGTGCCAGTACAGCTTTTAAGAATTCACTCACTTAGCAAGAAAGTCAATTGAAAGATTCCTATTCTATATATGAGCAATTCGCTTAGTTCTTATCGTCTCAGCAAGACAAGGAATATTCTGGGTACCATGGTAACGCCAGAGTATAAACTGCACACCAGTTGTCAATAAAACATCTTGGGTATTACATCAGTAAATATGGCGCCAATATTTTGTTGTGACGACAATCAAACCTGAGACGTGAGAAGCGTTCATATAGCAATTTACCTGCATTATTTCATCTTAGTTTTTACAGTCTAACTGATGCTCTCTTTATGACGTAATAAAAAAATTATTCCCAGTTATCATAAATAACGTAATTAAAAACAAACATAGTTTATTTATTTTTTAACTTGATATATAATTCGGCAATATACAAGTACGATGTATTTTATCAAAACAGATGATTATTCATTTGTGTTATAATGTTCTATCACTGAAAGAGAATAGATAAGATAAGTTTTATTGATTGACTGTTTGTTAGGTATAGATTTCACTTATACCATATTGCTTTTATAATAAGCAATCACTTTTAACATTGAAATAAAGTGGTCGATAAAACTTTTGAATGAAAAATAGTAAAGGTTAATCGACAATAAAAAAATAATTTCTGAATTACAAGTGCCTTTCCTTCTGGATAAACATTGTTATGTGTTGTACTATAATTTATAACCATATTATTTTTTAGTACAAGTTTTTGAAATTCAAACATTAAACTATAAAACTATCTGAGCAACTAAAAATATATTAAGAATACAAGGGTATACATCTGCTTCTAGCTGATCCATTATCAAGTGAAAACTGACCTCAAAAAAAAAAAAACTAGCTCATATTATAACAGAAAATAAAGTAAAATATTTCATACTTTTGTCATCCGAAGTTGGCGCAATATTGTCTATCATTTTCAGTATATTTGTGTTTTTTAATCACCGTATAAAAATTGTTGCAGCACAAAATAAGTAAATGATAAGATTATGCTAGAGTCAAACTTTAATACTCTAATATATATTTTTTTTATGCCTGAATTTACTTATTTGACCAACCTTTAAATAACTCTTGCAAGAAACAAAAGAAAAGTAGATTTTACTTACACAAAAAAATTTATCAAATAAAAACAATAAATTTTTCTCAACCAATTGTTTGGAAATTTTTAATGTTGGTTTTTTGATAGTTTACCTTGAAAACAAAAATTGTAATGTTTGATACGTAAAATACCAAACTTGTAGTTTTTATATTTTGAATCAATTTTATATTCAACGACAATTATAATTTACCTTAATCACTTTAATAATCTGAAACTACATACATCTATGTTAGGTGTCAAAGTTTTGATTGATAGCGGGCGTCGGTTAGTCTAAAAAGATGAATTAAATCGTGTTAACATCGCTTATAAAGGCTGTTAAGCTGCTGTCAATTATATATATATGTATATGTATGAAGTTATCATATTTAGTGTAAAGCAACTCCAAAATACAATTAGCGCAGTGTTTAAGATGATAAAAGTTTTAATCACATTATGTTATGTTTTAGTATGTATAATATAACGAAGTTGTGTGTAAAACCATATTAAACTTATAAGTTGTTTAAGGTGTTGAAAAACTTGACTACTTCTTCATAGCTTTGTTAAATTATTGGGTATAAGCTGACAAATTTACTTTAATAAATTATGTTCGATTCTAAAAACTAATAGACAAATAGACACAACAAAAACATAGTTATTTAAATTTTATTTTTTTATTTAATTGACGTTTCAAAATAATGTTCTTAAATAACTTAAACAATGTTCTTAAACCGCTGATCGATAGGTATTTGACAAAAAAAGTTACAGCTTTGTGTTCAAGTTGTAATGGACTGATTCTACAGGTACTGCTTAGTTTTTTTTAAATAAAATTTATAAGTTTGTTTAAACATGTGTTTTATGCAAGAATCTCTTTTTACTTCATAAAAGCATAGGCAAGTAAAACGATAAATTATAAAACTTTTCTGAAATACAAAGCGTGCATGTAAAGATTATTTTCAATCTCAAAGCTTATAAGTGATTATAACATTTATAAACTATCTGAACACTCGCAAAATTAGATTAAAATTTGTTGTAATTAAAAACTTTATAGAACACTACTTTTTTAACTAATTAATACTGACACTCTCCTACTTAATAACTATACCTTTATGAATTGTTTATGAGAGTTCAATTTATTTAGTTAGAATTGTGTTTAATATTTATTTAAAGGAAATAAAGAAGTATGAATTGTATATTGTTAAAAAATATTAGCTGAATTTAATTTTATTTTGCGTTGTTAAGTTGTTTTAGGCATCTTTTTATCTAAAAATAGACTTAATAGTATAACTTGTACCAGTGGCGTCCCGTGGTATTTTTTTTAGGTGGTGCAGAATTTAAAAAAATATCAATTATTTTAATAAAAATATGTTTTTACTGTCAAGTTTGAAACAACTGAACTTTTGCTACACCTGAAGATAAGCTTTGCTTTTAAGGGCATAGGGGTATGAAACAATTCGATCTTATTTTATGTAGTTTTTACTAAGCTACAAGATGCTTTTTACAGATTTTAAAAACTCAGTATATGTTTTAAGATATAGCCGGTCAAAGTCAAAGGCAACAAAAGGTTCATAATGGGAGGCACAAACTAAAACAGTGTTTAAAAAAATCTTTTACCCCCCCCCCCTTTTTATGCCCTTAACATCTACTTTAGAATTATTTTATTGAAATTACTTTATACAGTTTTAATTTAACTACATTCATCTTTTATCAATATAAAAAATTCTTAAAATTTTTGAGATATGGTAATTCACAGTCAGAGGTACAAATGAATCCTTATTTTTATAATATAAACTCAAACAACAAATAAATCAAATCACTAAAATCATATCTTTTTTTTATAAGTTGGCCTCAAAATCTTTAGATGTTTCTTTTATAAAATAAAAAAAAATGCTAAATTAGATATTTAAAACACCAAGAAAAAAAAATTTATAACAAAAGTTTGTTTTTTGTATATATATAAATATATATTGATACTTAAAAATTGAAAACTTCTCTTCAACAAAAGTATAAAGTTTAAAAAAAATTAGGATGAAAAAGTTTAAATAAAAATTGTTTTAAAAATGATGGAGAATATAGGTTTTCAGTAAAATTGTATTTTTTGCTGTTTTGGTTTGCTCCTTGTATAATAAACCATTGTACTCTCTGGCTTTGACTGGTTGTAACTAAATGTTTAATTGGAAATTTCAAGTTTATTAAAGAGTAACTATTAGATTTCTGAAAAAGTTAAAATAAGAACAACATGTAAAAAAGTGCCCATACACCCTCCCCCCTTACTCCTCACTAATTTGCACATTTTTTTTACAAACATTAACATTTTTATTAATTTTTTTTCTAATTTTAATGTTTTTTGTTAGAGGTTTAAAATTCAATAGTTTTTTAAGGGTATCTTTTCTTTATTTAATATTTATTTGTTTTTCATTTTGATGACAGTATTTTTCTCAGGAGCTCAACTTTTTTAAGTTTAGTTGTGAGGCTGTTGAACTTTTCAGGAATTTTAAAGATAATTTATAAATATGTAACGATTATAGAAGTAAAAGTTTGGTTAGTTAGTTTTCATGTGGCCATAGGGGTAAAATACTTATTTTTTAATTTTAAATAACCTTGTTATTTTCAGAGTAAAAATTAAAACTGCTATAGTCAGCCTGAATATTTTTCTAATTTGGTCTGTTTTAATTTATCTTGGGTCATCTTGAGTTTTTAACATTTCTAATTTATCCTGATTATGAGGCAAGGCAACCATGTTTCAACAATTTTATCTAAAATTTTTGCTTTGTTTATGAAAAAATTAAACCAAAAGTTATATAAAGTAGAGGTAGACTAAATTTTCCTAAAATGTTAAACTACTCTAAGTAATCAAAGTTTCTAAATTAAGGCTATTTACTTTATTTAAATATGTGATTGTTTCAATAATACTATTTTTTATTTAATATAAATCTAAAATATTTTTCTGTAAGAGTGAACTAGAAGTTTATAATAAACTTCTTAATTCTTTTTTTCAGAACTTGAATTTTATTATTTATTTTGTTAACTTTATGATAACAATAATCAGTTATAGTTAAGTTTATGTATGCAGATTAAAATAAAAAATCAAATTTTTAAGACTTTGGTGATTTAGGGTTTTTATCTTTTTTTCAAAATATGCAATTTATGATAAATCTTTTAATAGAAGTGATCTGTTAAATTTAAAAAATCATGTGGGTACATAAACTCAAGTTTAATCCTTTGCATTAGCTTGCTTTGTTTTTATTTTATGTTTACAATAGCTTGTATATGATACTTAAGCAAGTCCTGTTTTAGGGAATTTTCAACTAAGCTTACTTACCGCAAGATATTGATTTTGCGGTAATTCTTGAAGAAATTTTGCTTTTTGAGTTCATTTGCGGCAGTCAGCTAAGAGTTTGCGGCAGTGAAGTGGGCAAAATGGTCGTTTTCAAAATTGAAGTTTTAAAAGAGATTTCGTTCAAAAAAATAACGAAAACGTTATAGATACTTATTTTTTTTCTTAGAAAATTTAAAGGTGGTGCAGTTGCGGCAGTGCAACACCCCACGCGACGCCCCTGACTTGTACTAATATTTTTTTTTATGTTGTATAACTTAACAATCTTGTCAAAATAAAATAGGGTTTAAAAATTAAAATAGTTTTCTTACTAAAAAGACATATGTGTAATTTTCTCTTGTATATTAACTTAAGTTTTTTAACAATTAACTTAAAAATAGTTTTTACCAGTTCTAAAAATATTTTAACATACTTAATTATAAGAATAGTTTATGATTTACTTAAATAATAAGTTCACAATTATGTTCTAGTTTTATTCATTTCAATGATGCCTCATAACTTTATCATTTATAACATTTTTTTAGATATTAAATTTAAAAATCCCCTAAATAAAACTTATTTTTTACAGGCTTTAACTTTAGTCGTACTATAATGTAAAATAGGTAATAACTTCCTTTATAAATCCTCATTTGCAATTAACCATCTAAAAAAAATTTTCTTATTAATAAGAAAGTAAATATAATCTACTATTAAACGTATTTATGTTCAGTTACTAAATTTAGAAAATTTAAAAGCAAATACTAAAATAAAACAAAAATCCAAGGCAGCAAACATAACTTAAAAGTTTTTTTTTTATACAAATTCAATTTATATACAAAATTTACAAATTATTTAAACCTTTTTAAGTTTATTAATACTTACGTATTCAATGTCTTGAATTTAAGCTTTTTTTTTAGTGTGAAACTCGAACTTTAAGTCATTTTATTGACTCGTCTATTAGTTTTAATTTATTAATTTTAGCTATTAACAAAAACTTTTCGATTTTAAAGTTTCAATTTAGTAAATTTCAATTAGAATAAAAAATTATCTTTTAAGCTTGATATTTTGATAGATAAAACAATATAAAAAACATAGATAACATACTAAACAAATCTATAAATAGTCTCAGTATTGTCGTTTAAATTTCATCTATATTTTAACATAAATATACTTACTTATAGAGTTCAGTAACAGGTTAATACAAATAAAAAATTTTTATGACGTCAAAAAAACTGATAATGATTAGAGTTGTAACTTTCAAAAACATTAAAACAACAATTGTTAGGTGACAGTTTTTCTTTAACTCGTCTAATCTTTTTATAAAACTTAATTTACGTGATAAACATTTAACTGTATTATCTAGAATATTTTTGTAATAAGAATATAGTTTAATAAGTTTTATGTTATTATCAATTTTAAAATTTTAAACTTTACTGTTTCAGTTTATAAAAAAAAATTGACATTTAACTTTTAAATCAATTTGAATCGCTATTTGAATAGTTATTACAATTGTCTATATGTAACTCTAACTTCTTATTTTATTATTTAGAATTAAGTCTTGTAAATTTTTATTCTGTAATACATATCATAATACACAATTCTGTACTAAAACATTCGGCATAATATACAATGATAAATGAAAATTTAAGGCCTACAAATGCACGATACAGTTTAAAATGTTGTTTTGAAAAGTAAATTAGTTTTTGTAGTTGATATAATAGTTTGCTAATATTTTTCAATTAAACCTTAACCGAGTTGTTTTGGCAACATACAGCAATCGCGATATAACGGGTTAATCTTTTAATTTTAATATTTTAAGTAGCACCTGCTTAGCTTATTTTAATGCTGATTTGTTTTTGGTTATAAACAAGATAATATCTTAATTGTGCAACTTTTATTAAGTTCTCAGTACATTTACCCAAAACGCGGTCTGGTTTACTTGTAGAATAATCAAAATGATAGCGGTTAGTTAATTAAATTTTACACAAAAAAAAAACTTTAGTTCCCACTTTATAAGATAAGGAAATGTATTCTTCTCAGTTGAAAAGGCTTAACATTTTTTTATTTTTACACATAATTTAGTGCTCGAAGTACATTAGATAGCGAGTATTTTGATGGTGTTTGTTGATTAAAAATTATTTCACATTATGTTGTACACTACATTTATAAAATTTCCGACAGCAAATAAAGAATTGCTGGCAGTAGATTTTATATCATTAGTTTAAAAGTAATAGCGGCGAAAAGAAATTCTTGTAAAAATTCCTAGCAGATTTTTGCTACCATTTGGTGTATTCACCTTCAGAATTACAGTTTTTAAAAAAGCAATATCAATAAAAAACACTTGAAAACTTGGGAAATAAAATTATGAATTGTTAGAAATTAAATATTAAAATCAAGTTTTCATGATAGAACGCGAAAAAGATAAAACAAAACACTTAACTGATCAAATAACAATCAAACGACAGTTGAAACTACCTTTATATTAACAAAACAGATGCTTCGGGTTACACTAAAAACATCTTGATTATGGTTTGTTAACGAAGTAATAAATCTTCATTAGCATGTAAATCATTAACACCTTTTATATTAGCAAACCAGGTAAAAAAATTATTTAAAAATTGAAATGTTTTAATTAAGTAAGTAAAAATAAAACAATGAAACAAAGTTCTACAAACGTTTTAAACTTGTAGAAGAACAAATCAAATATACTATATAATAATATAAAATAATATAAAGACTTAGTATGATACGTAAATGAGGCTAACTTTTTGTTAAGAATATTACTATTTTCTTCCTCCAGAAGACAAAAAACTAATGCATAGAAGGTTAAAAATTCTGTATTAAAAACTGAGTTTAAAGTTTAAAAAAAAAATTGAAACAATATTATTTTATGTATTTCTATCAAACGAAAGTATGCGTTTGCATTTAGTAGCTATAAACTAAGTGTAGTAAACATTTTGTTATACAATTCTTTTGAAACCTTTTTAAAGCTGAGTCTTTCACTTATTACAACTTAATTTTATTTTTAGTTGTTAAAATAAATTTTCGTTTCTACATTAAGTATGAGCGCATTTTATGCCTGTTTTTATAATTTTAAACATTAGCAATTTATTATTAAATCTAACCTAAAATAACATACAAAACAGAATGACTTGGTCTAACACTTCAACTCTTAGAATATCAGCTTGTTATTAAGCATCTTATTTTTCTTAATGAGATAAAAAAAAATGTACTTTAATTATATTCTAACATAAAAACAAATAATATTACAATTTTAATTCTAAATATCAGTAAAAACGATAATATTAAAAATAACAGATAAAATAAAAGTTTGTAAACTTATAAAAAGAACTTATACATTATTAACTTTTATTTTTTTACGAACAAACCAGTTCAAAGTACTTCTTGAATCTTTTAAGCTAACGTATGTCACTAATAAAAATATTTTAAGATAAAAAATAACTAGTTTTATAGATTTCTAAAAAGAAACTTGGTTTAAAAATTTGATTTACTAAAACTTTTTCGTGACAATAAGTATAATACAAGACTGTAAAGTTTAAGAACGATAGTGTAAACAAATAAATGAAAAGATTTTAAATGACTTTTTGGTTCAAACTAAAAAAATAAAGCTAATCATAAAAAGTTTTATGGTTATATAAAGTCAGATGCCAGTAAGTAAGCCACAAATAAGATGTATAAACCGCTAATACCACATTAAACTAAATTAATTTAGCTTGAAGCTGTGGCTTCCTAATCCCTTTCTCATTTAATTAATACTGTAAACATTAGTTTGTTGGAAAAATTATGGTATTTGCTCTTTATAGGATTTTTCTCTAGCACAGAAAACTTTGTTTTGTTTTACTTTTTTTTTAATATGTTTTGCTTTACTTTGATATATAAAACAGACACGTTTATTTTAGAAAATTAAAACTACTTTAGTACATATAAAATACATAAATTCCTACTAAGTTTAAGCCTGCTGAAATTTAAAACTTTGAAACTGTTTAAGTACTTTAGGATACTGACTGAAATAGTATACTATTTCAAAAGGTAAACATCTTCAACCCTTTCTTTTCAATAACTAGTAATTTAGAAGTACTCAGGAAAACTATTTAAACTGTAAAATATCGCACAAAACAGGTACTTTCATGTGTAGCAGACTTTCAGGCGTCATTTTAATCTTTTAAAGGTGTGTTAAACATGTGTTGTTTGGTAGAAATACACATAAGTTTGTTTTGAGAAACAAAATGATAGGCATAAACTTTGAGGTAAGAAAGGCTTGTCTCTTGAGACAATTAAAAGTGCTTTTTGTTCATGTGTAAAGTCATTTGCAGTACTAAATACGCATTTTAGCTATTCTATAAAAAATGACAAAATTAATTTAAATGTTAATTTTTTCTTGAAAACTTCTTCAAAAAATTACAAACACCATATTTTTAAAATTATAAACGTATTTTGAGATATAGTTCTAAATTTTGACCATAATCTTTACTAAACTGGAAATATTAATGAATATAGAAAAACATACATACATTTTAAAAGTCAATAAAAAATTTATTTTAAATTTATTTTTATTGCTTAAAGTACTTTTAAACCATTTGTCAGAAAAAAAATAAAGAGGTACTCAACAGATAGTAATGAGTTTAAAATAAATTATTTTTTATTTTATTTTTAAAGTATACTTAATAAATAATAAACATTAAAAAAAAAAACAGTTTACACACCAGGATGACTTGAGGATATTGAATATAATAAAGTTATTACTATAAACTGAAGCTTGTATCGTAAACTAACACTCACGATTACCTTCATATTGGTTATCATTTATTATTTGAAAATAACTAAAGAAAAATAAAAACATGATACAGGTTTTTACTGTACTATTAAGTTATTTAAAATTACTAAAAGTACAATTAAAAGTAAGTCAATAATTTTTGTTCTTTGAGTTTTTAAAAAAATAAGTGTAACTAACGTTTTTTGATATGATTTCAATAAATCGAATACTGTTTTTGCGTGTCATATCTAAGCAAAATTACTATATTATTTTCGCTTTAAAAAAAAAGATTAGTTTTTCGGCGTATAAGTAAAAAGAGATAATATTTGTCTTAATGGAAAACGTATTACGATCAAAATCTTAATCAAATAATTTAAAACTAATTTACCAAATACTTTTTAGTAACATTTTTAGTATAATTTGACTTCTAAAACGGAACTAGTACATGAAAAAAAAGAAAAACTTAATGTAAAAGTAATAGAAACACAAACTCATAATGTTTTAACGTTAACTTTTGTACGAACTAAGTCGCAACTGATTTTTAATCTTTAGACAACACCTCTGTTTTATCTTTTATTACAAAACATTTTGTCGCACAGACACAAAAAAAAAGTCATTATTTTTATTCGAAATATTCGATCATTGTGTTACTGTTATTAAAATTTTAAAACTATTAAATAATAATCTTTTAAAGAAACTACAACAATATTTTAGATTTTTATAATTTTTTAAATTTTTTGCTTTACCTTCAAAGCTTAAACTTTTGTTTTAATACAACACTTTTGTTTAAATTTTTAGACTGCTTAAATTTTTTTTTTCATCTAGCTTTTCAATAATTTTCATCTTTCATTTTAACCTTTATCTGTACAAAAGGTTTTTATCTAGAAAAATTATACTTTAAAAGACTGCCGTTTTTTTTTTTGCTAAAAAAGTATTAATCTATTAATTACAAAACTTTTATTTTCTTTTAAAACTTTGCTCACCGCATTTAGCTGGTACAAACACAAGTAACAGACTTTCAGGCGTCAAATCTTTCAAAGGTGTTTAAAGTTTTTGTAGTTTGGTCAAAGTAGGCGCCATAAGTTTGTTATTAATAAAACATAATTGACAGCAAGTTTAAATTAAGTTGTGGTATTTCGTATTTTAAAATACGCATCAACAACATTCTTAATTTATAGACTAAATGAGATTAAAGAAAGAAAGAAGTTAAGAAACTTTGCCCCCTTGAAGCTTACACCTTTAACCGTTCTAACTTATATTTCTTAAACTGCTTTGAAATAAATACTTAGTTTGAAGTACTTCAAATTCTTTGAGATCATTCCTTAATTTTGTTAGTATTTCGATATGATGTATAGGACACATGTTTAAAGTTATTTGAATTTTTAAGTTTTTAATTTATTGGACTGTAAAAAGAAAACATAAGCTATCTTTATCTTTTACTATTATTTCTCTTAGCAACTTGTTAATAAAAATTTCATTATAGGACTGTTTAAAGAAACAATCTATAACTAAGCTGGATAATTTATTTATTATCTTTGTTATTTACTAGTATTTTAATTATTATTGTTTATAATATTTAATACAATTTACACAAAGTTACAATTGGTATTTAATTCATTAGTTTAACTTTTTTCGTTATACCAATTTTAAGAATTTTGTTGAAATTTTAAATAACTACTAAAAATAAAAAAAGTAAAAATGTTTTAAAAATTGACAAATAGCTTATCCTTTTTTTTTCAAAAACAAACCAAAGCAGTATTATGAGTAGTTTAGAGTTGTAATTTAAATCTAAACCAATATAGACTATTTTTATAATATTTTATATACGAGTTTGAAAACAAAAACGAGAGTTAAAATTGGTCCCGCCGAGACCTGAACTCGGATTACTGGATTCAAATTTCAGAGTGATATTACACCACGGGACCACTTGCCAAAGCCTAACTAAAATCGTTTAAAAATTTGTGTTATTATGCTTAAACAAGAGAACCATGGTAAAAGCTACATAATATTTTCCAAATTTTACTGAGTTTAAAGTTGCATTTCTGATGTCAAAAAATTGTGTTGTTTTCATTTTAATGATTCTTACATTGCCTTATTTTTAAGTTAATTTTTGTCGAATTATTTAAGCTTTCGAAAAAAATTTCTTATAAGCACATTATTAGAACTTAAATGTAAGTTAAATAACACTAAACCGAAAATTTACTATTTATATATCAGTTACATTTAAAAAAGTGATTTAGATTATAAAAACATAGTAAGCAAATTTAACTTTGAGTTGATTATTTATGAATGTTTTTTATATATATTTAATAAAATACTTTAAACTTGTTAAAAATTAACTATATAGCACAAACTCAATATTTAAAATAAACTAATAGTTTATAGATACTGAGAATATTGTATGTTTTAGTTTAGATAAACTTTAATTGTACTGCTTTTTAGTATAAGAAACTTAAATAAACTTATTTTATTTACACAATAAACAGTTACTTTTACGTTAGTAAATTTACTAAACATTACTATTTAATCCCTTTTAAACTTTTAAATTGCAATTTTATATCTTAAAAAGTTTATATTAATGAAATTTTATTAAAATATAAGCAATTTCTAATTAAACAAAAAGTCCATTGAACTTGAAATTTTTTTATTGTATTTTTTTGTTAAAAACCTTTATAGTTTTTGTAAAGTCTGCTTAGCTAAAGTAATAAAATTAAATGAAAAACTAGTTTAGCTTCTCTAAGAAGACTTTTCATTCATTAGTTCACTAATTGCCTCATCTAACTAAAGATTGTTCCTTTCCGACAACTGAACTCAACATACTTTCACAGTGACGTAATAATAGTACAGGTGCCGGATTGTCTGCATGAAGCCACCCATGAAGAAGTAAGCAGGTTATGCTATGACGTCACAATGCTTTAACGTCACTTAGGTACTAAATTACTGTCTATCCTGTTGTATTTCTGTTACTTGCAACATGCAAAAAATTCTTTCAGTCATGACTAAACTTTGTGGTACACTTTAAGCTTTTATCTCAGACCTATTTCTTTTTATCAAATAATTGCTTTTAATGTTTATGTTAAAACTGCTAAGGTGCCAGATTGTCTGAAACCACCCATAAGTACGTAAGCAGGTGAAATAATGTCGTCATAATACTTTAAGGTCACTTAAGAACTTAATTCTGTATTATCTCGTACCTGAATAACTGCATTCATTTTAAAAATTATAAATAGGTATTAGTCAAAGTTTTTGTTTATTTTAATAGTAATTCATTGTTTTAAACACTATGCTTGTTAATAACTAATATTTAAAACAAATAGAACTTAAATAACTTAAATTTAATAATTTTTAATAAGAATAATTTTTATTAAAAATAATTGTTTAGTAATTTCATTATTCACAGACAAGTTAAAGTATTTACTTGTCTTTCTTAGAAATAAGAATCATCCAATACAGAACAGTGTGACGTTTAGATTTATAAGAACTAACGAAAAAAACACAGCTGTCACTAAAACGAGAGATCTCTCGTATTTTAATGATCTTTCAAGTGTGTAGAAACACGTGATCTTAATTTAGCGCCAGTATGTCTAGGCACGTGGATAAGTGACAAGCATGATAACAATTTAGGTTGTCTGTTTAATAGATTTTACAGATAACAGGTGTTATTTTTGTTTTTAGACTTAAAAACTTTCTTAAATGCCTTTCGAAAATCTACAAAATCCTAAACTAGTTTATTTTTACTTTGATTAAACAAGCTGAGCAAATCTAAAACAGTTTTTTTTAAATACATGTAATAAAGTTCAGATATCTAAAAATTTAATTTGTTTTAAGTAAATACAACAAAAACTCTTTTCTTTTATTAAGTTGATATAAGTTTGTAATATTTTAGTCAGTTTTCGGTTTTTTGCTAGATTTTGAACATCAGAAGTATGTACACTTTTTGTTATAATTATAAAATTGAAATGAATAATGAATGATTGTAAATGAATATAGTTTTAATTAATGAAGTTAGCGCTGGCTGATTGCGGATTGAATAAAATTGACACATGTAAATTCTATGACGTCATTTTAACGTTATAAAATCAACATTAAATTCCCACGTCAATTTAAATTTTAGCTGAGGTAATTTAAACATAAACTTATCAAACAGCAAACTTCTATATGTCAGTAGAAAGTAGATATATATTCACTTTATAAAAGATTAAATTATAAGAAATTTAATTATTAATTATACAACTTCAATGTCAATTAGAAATTAAGATAACAAATACTTCAGGTGAACATTTACTTTGACATCTTTTTAGCATTACTTCTATTTAAATTAACTAAAAAGTTGAAATATTCTAAACTGAACTGAAGTAGCTTTATATTTTTTTTAACCAAAATTATAAATGATAAGTATCTTTAAGCATTGGATAATAACCAAATATGAAAAAGAATAACAACTAAATATTTGATATTAACAAGTTTAAAGCATTTTTTAACTTCATAGCCTTATATAAAGCCGTTAGATGTTAGAACTTACAAGTTTCATTGAAATTTTATTTTTTCAATTTTCATATTTAAAAAAATAATGTTTTATAAACTTTTGTTAAAGTATTTAAACGTAAAGCTTTAAAAATTTATAGGGTTGACCATTTATTTATGTGCTCATAAGTTTTTTTTTTAATTTTTACACAAAAGACAAATGTTTTAAAATTCGAAATATAGAAAATTATTAAATTTTTGTTCTTCTTTTTTTATTAAAATACTACAAAAAAATATTCTTAAAATTTATAAAATCTTGCAAAATAAAGTAATATAAAATTATACAAAATATGTTTATTGTATTTTTTTCTTTTTTTTGGTAGCTGTAAAGTTCTAAAAATCGTTATCAGGAACTGTTTCTTACTCCCAAACAGGATAACCTAAACTTTATTTAAGCTTTTTCGATAGCTAAATTAAACAGTCAGAAGAAAACGAAGGTTATACATGTATATTGTCAAAAAATGTAAAAAAAATGTTTTATATGATTTCGGTTTATTCTTAGTAACTTTTATTGAAGCAATTTTTCTTAAGTTTGCTTTTGTAACTCCCACCCTAAAAACTACTCAGTCTATTAAATAATAAATGTATTTTTATGTTGAAGACTGTTAAACGAAGTTTGATTAAAGTTTAATATACTTTTTTTTGACTTTTATTAAATGTTTTTACTAAATTTTTATCAACTATAAAAAAAATAGAAACATTGACACTTAGTTTCTATACTTTTCACATATATACCACGATGGTTAGAAGCTTTCAAACGTTTTATTAAATTTAAATCTTAAGTATTTTAAACTATTTAAAACATTGGTAATCGTCAGTTAAAACATATAATTTTATATATAAAACGAGTTTAGATCCTTTATAATCACCTATTGTATTTTTTAATATTTTCTTCAGAGTAATTGTTTTGTTTTTAATAATCAAAATGAATATAATATAAAAATGTCAAATCTAAGTAAAAAGAGTTATTAAATATTTGAAGTCAAGATACGTTTTAATTAACAGAAACAGTTTCAAAAATATTATTATAAAAGTATCTACGTCTAAAGCCTTTATAACCGTATAAAAAATACCTTCTGGTGTTTAAATATGTCGCTAGTCAATGTTTAAAAAAATCAGATTTTTAGCCAGCTGATAATCGGATTAAATTAATTCAATTATGCTTGAAGTAACGGCTTTCTTAATACCATTATCTGTTAATCACTGTAAACAGATTTTTAGTTGGTGCTGAAGGTCGTAGTATTTCTAGTTTTTAGTTTTGTTTACGCCTAAAAGCTAATGTTTACGGTTTTAGTAGCGTAAAAATAGCGTTATGATTGAGTGAGAATTTTGCCTAGTATTTAAAATTAAAGTATATTTGTAGATTACAAATACATTTGGTAAGACACAACAACCATAAGTACACAATGAGAATATTCAAAAGACTTCATCTAAATTTGAGTTCTACAAACTCATTTTTATGATCGCACCCTTGGCAGATAAAATATCGCCTCTTAATAAATTAACTTCTTAATTACTTTTTTGTTCTCTTAAAAGTTATTGTTCCTTATAGCCAGAATCGCTTTAAACGAGGAAATGTCGACTACTATTAGGAAACATTGTTCTATTTATTCAAATCAGCTCTTAAAGTACCATAGATCTTTGTTTCAGAAAACTATTTGTAAGAAATTGCAGAAAAACATTTAAAAAATTTTTGTCGATTTTTCAGTAGCCAACAAATAGTAACCCATTGTATTTTAAGTCATAAATGAATATAATTCACTTAGCTCGTACTATGTGCACTGTATATGTAATGTTTGATTAAAACTTTAAGTAGCTTTTGATGTTTTTAGTGGTTACTTTGGATCTCAAGTTTGTTTAAACGACATTAAAATGTTTTGAAAGTTTTTAATTAATGTTTCTTCAGCTTAGAATACAATTTATAGTAAGTATACTAAAAGCTTAAATATTTTTCTAACAAGCTGTACTAAATAGTTAAGTAGTTTACTTTAAACAATCTAGTTTTTTTTTTCTAAATTTAATTTGTATAAATAAGTTATTTTGTATAGTTTTAAAGCTAGATTTAGTTAACAAAGCTTCACAACTTATTTTAATTTTAAGGTTTTCTTAAAACTTAAAAAACCGCACTTAACTGGTTCAAACATAAATAAAATACTTTTAGGCGTATTTTTAACTTTTAAAAGGTGTTTTTAATTTTGTGTTCTCTTAAGTCAAAGTAGGCGCCATAAGTTTGTTATGAACAAAGTATAGTTGACAGCAAGGTTTAAGTTAAGCAGAAGTGCTTTAAAGTGTAAGATTAAACAAGGTAAAAAAACATATAACTGATTTTTAAGAAAATTTACAACTATTTTCATTTTATAGACCCATTTGTTTATTAAACTGTGTTGTTTTACAGTTTTTACAGTCGAATTGACGTCTTCTATATGACTTAATTACAAACATTTATTTCCAATTGTCATATAAATTTTAAATCGACAAGTACGTTATAATTTAAAAAATCAAACAATGACTCAATTGTGTTTTAATGTTCTATCACTAGAAAATTACATAAAAAAGTTTTTATTAATTTGCTGTTCGTTAAGTATAGAATATAAATATAACATATTGCTTTAAAATGAGCAATCCTATCTAATATTGAAATAAAGTGGTCGATAAAGTTTTTGAATGAAAAATATTTAAAGTTAATCAACAATAAAAAAATATTTTCGAAATTGCAATTGACTTTCCTTTTGGCTAAACATTGTTATGTGTTGTACTATAATTTATAACCATACTATTTTTTAGTACACATTTTCAAAAAATCAAATATTTAATTATAAAGTTATCTGGACAATAAAAAAACCAATTAATACTAAGGTAAACATCTGCTTCTAACCGATCCATTATCGAGTGAAAAATTGACCTCAAAAGAAAACCCTACCTCAGATCTTATCAGATAATAAAGAAGAATATTTGTTAATTTTGTATAGATATACTTCCACAAGAAAGCTAAAAAAAAAACAACTTTTTTTTGACATTTTGTTTAAAAGTTTCTTAAGTTCGTTACTTGATACTTTACCATGAATAAAAATAATTGTGGTAGTAGTTAATGCATAAAATTCAAATTTTCTAGTTGTTATATTGCGCCAAAGTATTCAACGACAATTATAATTTCCCTTAATCACTTTAAGCATCTCACACTACACAGAACCATGTTAGATGTCAAGAATTTGATTAATAACGGGCGTCGGTTAGTCTAAGAAGAGGAATAAAATCGTGTAAACATCGCTTATAAGGGCTGTTAAGCTGCTGTTAATTATATATATATATATATATGAAATTACCACATGGTGTATAAAACCTGCTCAAAATACAATTAACACGGTGTTTAAGATGTTAAGTGTTATATTCACTTGTGTGATGTTTCAGCAAATATGGTACAAAGAGGTTGTGTGTTAGCCAGGTTAAATTAAAAACTTGTTTAAGATTTTAAAAAGCTAAACTACTTCTACATAGTTTTGTTAGAAAAGCTCAAGTTTAACAAAAGGGTTGATTATGCCAATTCGATCATCAGACCACAAGTTTCGGTAGACTGAGACCGGTTTCGTCCTTATTAGGACTCTTCAGTCAGTAACAATCGAAAAACTAGCAGTTATCAATCTACAAACAGTTTATCATGCTTTCACATGAAGCAACCATTTGCTGGCAATGATCAGTGACGTCAGCATTGTCATTTGCCGTGCAACGTTTAAAACATTGTCCACTAGGCAAGACACCTGGTACGCTCGTTTTAGTACGATCAACAAAAAACGTCGGCGACAGTCAGCAGAAGTCTGGACTTTCGTTTGCCGTGAGACTAGCTCAAGTTTAACAAAAGGGTTGATCATGAACATGCCTGCGAAGATTATGTTTTCTCTCAAAACTTGTTATCGATTAGAACATTTATAAACAAACTTACACGGACTGGACTCTCGCGACAACTTATCAACGTTGTAATTTGTTAAATTAAAAAACTTTAAAGAATACTGTTCTTAAATTAATTAGTACTGACAATCTACTCCATAACTAAAAAATATAACTTGATAAAAAGTCTCAGAAAACGATTCATTAAGTGTTTGTTTAGTTTTAATTGTATTTAAAATTTATTTCAAAGTAAAAAAACATGTATAAAGTTTTTTATTGTTATAAATATTAGCTGAATTTTTTAATTTTTTGGCTTGTAAAGCTTTTGCTAAGCACTTTTTATCTAAAAACAGACTTTTTCAGAAAGCTAGTTGAAAAATTTTTTTTATGAATCTGCAATCCTGCTGATATTGAATAGTTCTACATCAGTGGTCGGCAGGCAGTTGGTGCTTGAGGGCAAAATTTCAAGTTTCCAAAGTCTTCGCGGGCCGCAGTTTTAGTGACATTTGAATAATCTTTTGGTTTTAGTCACACTAGGAAACGTTTTACTTTTATTTACTTTAATATATTAATTTTTTTTAGCTACACATAGAATGCCTATTTAAATTATAAATACTTATTAGAATAAAGTTTACATTAACTAATATACTTCAGTGTTAATAAACTATGTACTTTTCAAGCACTTAATATGTTAAGCTTAATATTTTAGTAGTTTGACTTACAACCTAACTCTCGATAAAAACCGAGCTTGAAAACATTTATGGGTCAGTTTTATACATTTTTTAATATTAATAACCCTTTTGTAACATTTCTAAAAATACTTACTACAAAAACAATTTTTCTGTCTTAAATAGTCTACACTTTTGAAAAATTCAGTAATTAGTTAAGTAAATAAATTAATACATATTTATATTGTAGAAAGCTAAAACAAACTTTTCAACATAATTAATTCTTGAATATTATTATTTAATACCTTATTAGTAATTAATTAGTCTTTTACATGATGCCTCTTAAATCTCTGTTAAATAGTACCTCTGTTAATTAAGTTTTAATATCAATTAAAGTTGGTTGATCCTGAAATTTTTAATGAACTTTTAAACATTTTTAACATTAATTTGTTTTTAATTTTGGTAATTTATACTTGAGTTTTCTTACAAGTATGTAATAATGATAAAAGGTAGGTTTTTCTTTCTGTAACTTATGTTAAATAATAACAATTACTAAAACCAATGTAGTAAATAAAACAAATGTTTTGATTATTTTTTCCGGGTTTTTATTTAAAGAATTTAAGCTAATAAATGTAGTAGTTTTATTTTCAGAATTAGTATAGTTTTGAATTGATTGATGAACGTTATAACTACAATCACAGACATTTACAAAAATGTACAAGGAAATACTAGCAAAAATAAATATCAAAACAACTTTTATTACATAATATTTTTACATAAAATAAAAGTGACATGTGTTTTGGTGAAAATTTTAAATACTTGTGTCTAATATTGCAAATTAATCGTTATGGTCGTGACTTAGTTAAAGTTTAAAACAGGATTGATGTGTCGTCAATGTCATTTTTAACTTCCAAACATTGACGTAAAGTTACTTTAATAGTTCAAACGTGCAAAAAAAGTTTAAATTCTTTCTTCAAATTAAGTCCATAAATATGCTTTCTTATACAAAAAATAATTTTTAATTCTGAATTTTTGGTTTGAATCTTTGCAATCTTTGTTGTTAAATAAATCAAACTAAGTTATTTTATGCTTGGTACTTTATAAAAGCTATTTTATTTTCGTTTATTTATATATGCAGATTGTTCCCATAATGCAATGTAGATATAAAAACTACGCAGATGTCAAACAATTTGCTTTACTATAAAGTGTTTAAACGAGTATAGTGTCTAAAATAAAATTTAATTTGGTTTAATATATATTTTCAATGTTTTGTGTAAAAATGAATTTTGTTTACAAAAGCTAGATTTATGAAATACTAAACATATGAGCTATTCATAGTTTTAATAATAACTAACATAAAATGAAATAATAATAATGATATTTTTAACACAATTCTTCATATGATCTACATCGAGTTTTGTCTCAATAATTTTTCTTTAGTGTTTGTATTTTTGATTTGTATTTGAAGTTTTATACCATTCAAGAAAATATAATAAAAAACATGTTATTGAAATTATTTCGTTTTATAGTTACAAGTTTGTTTAAATTAAATATATTAAGTTAATAAAGTTTCGACATAAATCATCTGTATAATTGAATGAAACATCGTATACTATTTTATAAGTTTTATCATTATTTTAAATAAAAATAATATTTATGGTACTTTATTCTAATTATATGATTTTAAATCAAAATTTAGCTACGATTTTAGTAAAGTTTAATATTACATGTTTTTAATTAAACAGTAAGTACACAATTAAAAATGTCACAGTAAAAAGTATTATACGTTTATGTAAAAATGTAGTTATTAAACAAAAAAAGATTTTGTTCGATATTTACAACTAAAATAAAACTTAACGTCTACCTAATAAACGAAGAATTAAGCTTTGAAATACAAACAATCCTTTTCTATGTAATGTAATGCAATTTAAAATATGTACTGTTTTTTTTGGTTTGTACAAATATTGTAGACGTGTTTTTTAAACCTTTAAAAAGGTAAAAGTTATTATGTAAAAAAATAGCGAAAATATATTATGAAAAACTCAAAAATAAAATAAATCTTTAGAAAAATTGTGTAATACCTGTCTGTTATTTATTTATTTATGTTAATTAATTTATGTTAATTTATTTATTTGTGTTAATTTCTACAGCTAGTGTTCGCACTTTAAGTAATATTTATCTCTAGACATATTTGTTTATAACTTCTTTAATCTAAATAAAATAAAACTCTTAAACTTTATGGTAATATAATTTATTAATAAATTCTTATATAAGCTTTTATATTTTAATTAATCTTTTAGATTTTTTTTCAGTTTAAAATAATCGAATATTAATTTATTTACATATGCTTTAAATAAAAGGTTCCATGTTAACAATATATCCAAAAAAGAAATATTCCAATAAAAAAAATAAAGCAATTTAATATTTTTAAAAACCTTGAGATGTACTTTGAATGATATTTTATAAACTTGTTATAATGATAGCTAATCAGATTTACTTTAATAAGTTGTTTTCCAAAATATTGGAGTTCGTTTTTTGACCGGATTTGTTTATTTTAAAGTAGTTTATTTACAGTAATCCACAAGTAAAAACAAATAAGGTTTTCACAACTTTATACTAAAACTAAGTTGAGTTTTGAAATATGTGCTAAAATTTAAAATTTTTTACGCAAACTTTAGTTTTAGTCGACTTAATGATATCAAAAGTAATTAATATTATTTTTACTTCATATTTTTTGTTTTTAAGTAATATGTATCTTCGACATTAGTTTTTATATTTATTTTCTATTTGAAAAGCAACTTTAGTATAAACTTAGCTGCAAAATATTTTTTGCAATCTGACCAATATCTTAAAGTATTTTCTAAAAATTTTTATTCTAGTTTTTTTGCAATTATACTTGACATAAAACCGAAGATTGTTTTTACGAAACGAAGCTTTTAGAAAACGAAAAAATAAAGAAAAAATAAGCTACAAAATTTGTAAGTAAAAACAGGTTTTTTTAAGGCTCAATAATCCTGTAGTTTATCACGTAACCAAAATTTTACAGTAATAAAATATAACGCCTGTAAACAAACGAAAATCATGTTTACAGACCAGTTGAAAATTAGATTAAAATTAATACAATTTGACGGCTCTCTTAACCCCACTATCATATAATAACTGCAAACATCTAAAAACTTATTTATCTAGGGCAGGGTTTCCCAAACTCATTTATTAAATCGCCCCCTTTTCAGTAATTTGAAAAAAAATCGCCCCCCCCCCCCTGATTTCACAAAGTAGTTTTTCTTTTGAGTACAAACTTTTGAGCTAAAAAAGTTGTGTTCGAAATGTAATTTAGTCTGGTACTTCTTATGCAAGCACTTTTGTGTTCAAAGTAGTTGACGGACTTGAGAAAATAATTTACAGTTATTTTCTTATAAGCCCAGTAAAGTGTTTTAAAATATTTAATTATTAAAAAGCCTTGTGTTATCTGTAATCAATCCTGTTTATATATGAACTGTTTTGAAACTAATGAAACTTTTAGGTCAGTGGTGGACAGTTTTTGTAGTCTGCTATTCATATTTACTAAAAAATCTTTTCTAGTTTCAACTCGTTAAAAAAATGTAATTGCGGACTGCATGATTTTAAAAAAATAACAACTAAGAAAATTAAAAAACTCGAGCAAAATTGTAATAAACTCATGTACTATTATTGTAATCTAGGAAATATTATTGTGAACTGAAAACGAAATGAAAGCGTATTTCAAAATATTAAGTATCAAAAAACTAAATTTTATTTATTATGCACAAGTAGTTTTCAATTTACTTAGCGGGTCGAAATTCGACTGGATCTGCGACTGGATCTGAGCCTTACGTTACCTATCTGAAATCTTAACTGAAACCTGAAATTATAATAATATGTCATATAACAAGTTTCGGAAATTTAGAAGTTAATACTAAGTAACTTATTTAAGCCGCACAAAATACTTAAATTATTCTATAAATAGGCATATTCTAAAATAACTATACCAGAGATTAAAAAAACTAAAAAAATGAACAGTTTATTATACACATAATAAAATAAAAAATAAAAATTAATTTCTGATCTAGTTTGAGGAAGTTTGACCGACTGGTTGATTTTCTCACATGAAAAGTGGTTTCATCAACAGCCTCAGTTAATGCAGTAAATTTATTAATTTCAATACTAAGATATATTGTAAGCCAGTTAGTTGTAAAATTTAAAATTTAATTCTAAACTTTTTAAACTATTTGTTTCGTAGTAGAACACCATGAAATAGTACTTGACTTGGAATAATCTTTAGGGAACTAACCCTTAATTCTAACAATTTTTTTTCTTTATTTAAATTCAAAAGAAAATCCAATGTTTTACACTTAATTCTGTAAACAGAAAGTAATCAATTAAAAAAACTTTTAACTAGGATAAAATTGTGTTTTGTAGCTATAGCAGTCTTTTTGATGGCTTATTTAATTCTGTTTAATTTTTTTTTTCTAGCTATTAGCCCATAATAATTTAACAGAGGAAAATAGTGAAAAACTAAAAGCTAGTGTTGAAGTATAAAAATAAACTAAGTATATTCTAATTGCTAATATTATTGAATTAAGAAAAAACCAAAACAGTTTTATTAATAGTCTAAAACTCCTTATATAATAATAATTTTTTAAACAATAATAAATAAAGTTAGAAAATAAAATTGAGTTTAAGAAACTTTTAAATGAAAGAGTAGAAGTCATTTAAAATAGAGACCTCAAATTTATACTCTTTTAAAACCAAAAAATTCATATTAGATTTTAAAACTTTAATAGTTATCAAAATTTTACAATCAGATAATAGGTATATAGTTATATAAGTTATATACAGATTAAACAAGTAATAACCAAAACCTGTCAAATAAAGGTCTTTCAAAGAAATATTTTAATTTTATCACTATGCTATAAAAACTTTTAAAATGTAATGTAAAACGACGAATATAAACTACAAAATTAACCAGGTCAAAATAAAACTGTTAACAACTTTAAAACATAAATCATTTAATAAACATAGTAGATTTCCGCTTAAGTTCGCACTTTGAAAAAAACTAAAAAGTGCAAACTAAAAGAATTATTACCATATTTTTTTTACAAAATGACAAATTTCAATATGTTATATGCAATAATGTTATAAATAAACATGAAATCCACTAAAACATAAAACAAACTTTCATTAAAATAAAACAGATCTATATAAGCTAACAAATACTATTTATATTTTGTTTTGTTAATATTTGGTTAGTAATAGACTTTACTTTAGTTATATATAAGAAAATATAAATTTGCTCTTTTTGTTTGGGTAAAAAGTGCGAACTCAAGAGGAAGTCCACCGTAATTAATATTTATTAGTCATTATGCAAACCTGTTGTAGAATAAATAGCTTAATAAAGTTGTTATTATAAAAAAATTACTTAAATACAATACAAACCAGGTTAAATAAGAAGTTTTCAAAAGATCAAATCAAATTAAAAATTTTTCATAAAATAATGTTTGCTACTGAAGTCTAATATAATGTGAAGGATAAGGTTCATGACTGCTTGCAAGTTTTTCTAATCTGATTCTTAATCAGTAAGATAGAGCCTTAAGTCACCTCCTTTATAAATATCTAGGTTAGATCTTTTGCTCAAGACGTTGATAACTGAACTGAGAGCTTTCTCAACAACATAGCTAGAAGGAAAAGCTATAAACAACAATCTAAATTCCTTTTAAATGACTGGATACTTTTGCCTTAGTTTTTGTTGAGTCCAAAAGCTTTCATATCGTTGTTTGGAAGAATTTACTTTAAGTTTAAGGTCAGTTTGTAAGTCTGAGAAGGTTTCCTGTATGTCGTTTATTTCAAAAGTATCTGCCTCGAAGGGATCCATATTTAATCTATATGATAGCTTTTTTGTGTCAGATCTAAATTTACTACTTAATTTGTTAAAATCGTTAAAAATTCCAGATTTTTTCCAGGTTTTTTTTTTGCCGAACTTGTCAAGTTCCAGGTTTTTCAAGGCTTCTAGGTAAACTAGCAACCCTGTATAGTTTTATTTCTTAGTCTAACATGGTGACTTTTCAAAAAACAACTGGAAATATCATGAGGTGATAATTAATAAAAGATAACATAGATTTTTACAAACCATTTATAATCCCAAATAACATATATCTCAGGTTATAAAATAGTTAGAGGGATTTCAATCATCTATGATATATGTAATTGTTAAACAAGGAAATATATGAATGAAAATATAGTATTTACTTGAAAGTAGGAGTCATAAACATTTGATTTTTTTCTACTTTTTACATTAATAAAATAAACATTTTTGTTTAAGTTTTACCTCAGGGTCATACAATTTAGAGCAAGCTAAATTTAGTAAAATAGCAAGAAAAAAAGTAAACATCTCATGACAGCCCAAAATTTTAAAATCGCCCCCTTTTCGCCCCCTTACTAGTTATCGCCCACCCTTTGGCCCCCTTACTAATTATCGCCCCCCAAATTACTAAAATCGCCCCCAGGGGGACGATATCGCCCACTTTGGGAAACCCTGATCTAGGGCAATAATGTTTGCTTTGTGTAAATAATGACACATGCTAAGATTTTTTGCTGATGAAAGACTTTTGAGTGATTTTTTTAGTAAAATAAATTAACCTTCGTAAAAAAAATAACAACTTTAGTGTACAATACTATAATTCCAATCTAGAAATACAATGAATAATGATGATAGTTTTGACAAAAACTTTGCCTCCTTGAAGCTTACACCAATAAGTGATTTAAATTATGTTTCTCAAACTGCTATGAAATAAATATTTAGTTAAAAGTAATTCAAATATTTTGAGAACATCTCTAAACTTTGTTAGTATTTTAATATGGTGTATAGGACACATGTTTCAAGTTACTTGTATTTTTAGATTGTCAACTGAATGGACTGTAAAAATAAAATTTAAGCTATCTTTATCTTTTACTTTTCGTTCTCTTAACAACTTGTTTACAAAAATTTTGTCATAGGACTTTTTAGAGAAACAATCTTAAACTAAGCTGGATGATTTATTTATAATCATTGTTATTTATTAGTTTTTTAATTAATATTATTTATAATATTTAATAACAAAAAAAGAAAAAAGTTACAATAGGTAATAAATTCATTAGTTTAACTATTTTCGTTAAACCAATTTTAAAGATTTTGTTGAGATTTTAATCAACTACTAAAAATAGAACCAATATTTATTTCAACAGTTTATTACAATCAAAACAATGTTTCACTCCTATACTTGCATATAGGAGATCCTCAGTTGTTGTAAATAGGTCTGAAAAATTTTTTTGAACCAAATAAATGGAAGTGAAACAAAAATAAAAACTAGAAACTAATGTTTTAAGAGCAAAAATAAATCTTAAATATACTAAATTTAAGTAAAAAAATTTTTTAGTTTATGTTACGCTTTTAAGAACTTTGTTGGTAAGATAGACAAAAAAAATATAGTGCTATATACGTTAAAATAGTAAAACATGACTCACATTGAAGTTAGTTGCCAGAAAAAACAAATAGAATACTAAACACAACATTTGCAATTGATAATGCTATAAATTGACTGTTTAAACTTAAAGATAAAAATTTCAAAGTTAGGTTTATGACGTAACTATATTGGCGCACAATTTGAATTAATATACTTTAGTTACAAAGCACGATACCAAATTTAAACTTTTGATTACACAATCTTTATTCAATAAGGCAATTTAACAAAAATTTTCTAACTTTGTAACTAAAGTATATTAATTCAAATTGTGCGCCAATATAGTTACGTCATAAACCTAACTTTGAAATTTTTATCTTTAAGTTTAAACAGTCAATTTATAGCATTATCAATTGCAAATGTTGTGTTTAGTATTCTATTTGTTTTTTCTGGCAACTAACTTCAATGTGAGTCATGTTTTACTATTTTAAGGTATATAGCACTATATTTTTTTTTGTCTATCTTACCAACAAAGTTCTTAAAAGCGTAACATAAACTAAAAAATTTTTTTACTTAAATTTAGTATATTTAAGATTTATTTTTGCTCTTAAAACATTAGTTTTTAGTTTTTATTTTTGTTTCACTTCCATTTATTTTGTTCAAAAAATTTTTTCAGACCTATTTACAACAACTGAGGATCTCCTATATGCAAGTATAGGAGTGAAACATTGTTTTGATTGTAATAAACTGTTGAAATAAATATTGGATATAAATCTCCTTAAAGACATTTAAGTCGAGAACTTTAAATTGTTTGATTTAAAACAAGTTACACTAAAAATAGAAAAAAGAATTGTTTTTAAAAAAATAGACAAATAGCTTTAACTTTATTTTAAAATCAAACCAAGGCATTATTAATTAGTGATGTACCGGACTCACTGTACGGGTCCGGGTCCGGCCTGATATTGCCATCTTTGTCTGATATCCGGATAAGCTTTTTTTAGTTTTACTAAACTTTCTAGCCTAAAAATATGAAAATGAAAATTTTACGATGTTAAGTTTAATATATTACCGTATAGTCTAAAGAATTAAAAATCTTTGTATATTTCTTAGAAAATCAGTAAATAATGGTATACTAAAAGTCTCTAAAAACAGACTTTGATTTGTTTTTTAAACAATTTTATTACTTTGTTCTAGAGTTTTTTCAAAGTTATGAAAAATCTTAGCTTTCTTTTAATTTAAGAATATATATCGTCGTATTAATTAATTATTATCTTTACTATTTTATAGTATTGTTTATTATTCATTTAGTTTAAAATATATATGATTATTAAGTATTAAACTCAAAAATTTTTTGGTTTATATTAAATAGTGTTAAAACATTTAATAATATTGCAACTACAAAGTACTAGATATAAAAATTAAGTTTTTATTAAAAACTGATAGATAAACAAAAAATATTAATTTAGGCTTTAAAATCGTACAATTATAAAGTATTAACATTTATTTTTCAACAGTTGAATAAAAAAGACTTTGCATTGTTTAAAAGTAGGCTGATGCAAAGTTTTAAAAAAAAATATAAGTTTAAGGTTTTGATAATACAGATTGTTATTTTGTATAGTCTGAGAATTGAATAAATTTTCTGTTCTTTAAATAATGTTGATCGGTTGAAATGAATAGTTAAATAAAATAAGAACTTTTATATTAAATAAAAGACTCTTTATTTTCCAAAAGATATATTTAATACTATTTAAACTGTTAGGATTTATATTTGCATCATATGAACCTTTTTTAATTTTTTTTAAATATTTTAAAAACTCTGTTACGAATTTAAACTTTTTTCAAAACCAAAAGTACAATAAAGACTAGTTTGCTTTTTTTGTTGTCGCAGCAAGCCGATACATATGTAAACGTGAAACAACTTAAGAAAGAGCTACGTTATTTTTAGAAATGCGTGATATATATTAAAAAATACCTGTGATTCGATAGTCGTATCGTTGTGATCTACTACTTTTTGAGAGCTGTATCGTTGATGACTACTGTGATTTGATAATTGTATCGTAGCAGACTACTGTGAAATGATAGCTGTATTGTTGCAGTCTACTGTGAATCGATGCTGTGTTGTTGCAATCTACTGTGATGTAAAAGTTGTATCGTTGCGACTAACTATGATAGTTATATCGTTGCAATTAACTATGACGTGATAGTTGTATTGATGCGACTTTTTGTGATGTGATAGATGTATCATTGCAGTCTATTGTGATAGTTAAATTTCCGTGATCTACTGTGATATGATAGTTATATCGTTGCGATTAACTGCGACGTGATAGTTGTATTGCTGCGGTCTACTGTGATGAGATAGTTGTATCATTGCGGTCTGCTGTGATGTAATAGTTGTATCATTGCGATCCACTGTGATGTCATAGTTGTATTGTTGCGATTAACTGTAATGTGATACTTGTGTTGTTGCGATCTACTGTTATGTGATAACTGTATAGTTGCGATCTAGTGTGATGTAATAGTTGTAATGTTGCAATCTACTGTGATGTGATAGTTGTATAGGTTACAATCTACTGTGATGTGATATTTGTGTTGCTGCAGTCTACTTTTAAGTGGTAGTTGTATTGCTGCGGTCAACAGCGATGTGATAGTTGTATTGTTGTAATTTACTGTAACATGATAGTATATCGTTTTGATCTACTATAAGGTGTAACTGTGTTGTTGCAATCTACTGTGATGTTATAGTAATATCGTTGCGATCTACTGTGATGTGATAATTGTATTGTAGCGATCTACTGTGATGTGACAGTTGTATTGTTGCGATCTACTGTGATGTTATACTTCTATTGTTGCGATCTACTGTGATGTGATAGTTGTGTTATTGCGATCTACTCTGATGTGTTAATTGTATTTTGCGAATTACTGTTATGTGATAGTCTATTGTAGCGGTCTACTTTAATCTAATTGTATCTGTATCGTTAGGATTTACTGTTATGTGTTATTTGTATTTTTGCGATTTACTGTTATAGTATATCTGTATTGTTTCAACCTACTGTTATAGTATAGCTGTGTTGTTTCAACTTACTGTATTGTGATAGTTTTATCGTTCCTGTCAACTGTGATATGATAGTTCTATCGTTGTGTTCTACTGTAATGTTATAGTTATACTGTTGCGATCTATTCTCATACTATATATCGATCTAATCAAATTGCATATAAATTTTAGTGTCTGTAAAAAAAGAGATTACTAGATTTTTGGTCTTCTACAAAAAAAATATCTTATTATTTTTTAAATGTGTAATATCATCAAATTATAAGACAAAAACTAATTTCAGCGACATAAAACTGTATTGAATGACCTTAGAATGTTTTTAACAGTATTTTTAAATCCTAAAAAAAATAAAACAGATAAAGTTAATAAAAGAAACTTTCTAAAACAACATAAATCAAGTTTTTTAACAAATATAGTAATAAAATATTAAAATGTTGATTTGGAATTTAGTCTCATTCAAATTATAAAAAGAAAAACTAACTTAAATTTTTCAAAAATTTCATAACTAACCTCAGAATTTAAAAAAAACCAATCTGCCCTGATTTGTCATGAAACTTTAAACAAGTTTGAGTCGTCTTACGATTAAAATAAAAACTGTCTTGAGTTTATCAGAGTATACTAAATAACGTTAGTGTATTGCAGCCCTATTTAACTTAATGCACTTACAACGAGTTGAAGTAGGTAATTAATTAAGCAATTTGAAATTTGTTAAACAGTTTAACAAGAATAACAAGTTTACAACACTAATTTCAGACCTATAAAAACTAAGCATTGACTACAACTTTTTTTTTTTTGGAAACTTTTAAACTTTAATGTAAGCTAACTTAAGTAATTGTTTTTATCGTACTAAAACATGTCAAACTTGTTTATGCAAAATTAGATGCAACAATAAAAAACATACTTTAGAAGACCAGCTAACTTATTCTATAAGTTTTTTTTATCTAAATTTAAAAGCAAACATTAATATAACTGTTCTATTTCTAATTCAATATAAACAAAATGTTTTCCTGATTAATACGCTATAACAAAATTTGTCTATCACTTTAGAACCCTAGTAAAACAAAATTACTTGAAAAGCTGATATAACCCTTTTAAAGCCTCAATCTAAAAATAAATCAGTCAACCGGAACTATTTTTGACAATCAGATGATAAAAAGTAGTAGTTCAAACATTTACAATAGCCTGAGATAGCATTGTTGGAAATTACAGGTTTGATTGAAAATCTGCAAAAAGTTAATCTCTGCTTATGACACGCCGGGTTATACACTTTTTAATTTATTTTTGTTCTTTCCACTGTTTGGCATATTAAGATCACTCAAGCATGACAATTGGTTGCTAAAACGATTTTAAATAAAATGCTTTAAACATAATATTTTATCAGTTGCTAAGCTTTCAGTTCGTTACTATTATATTTCTTGAATACTTTTGTACAATGTTTCATATGATACATTAACTAATATAAAACTCGTTTATATCTGTTTGAAAAATCTTTAATTTTTTTTTATATAATTAAGTTGTTAGCGCCTAAGTTTTTAAATGAAGTCTATCAAATCTAATAATTGACTATATCTTTAGTAATTTTTTTGTATAGTATCAACTTTTGTTTGGTGATATCATAGAGATAGAAAATAATAAATTTGCTTTAAAGCTAAGTAAATTTTATTAAAATCCTTTAAAGTACACAAAATAAGTTTTTTTTTTTTGAAGTATTGATTTTTAATGTGTATATTTTGTAAAAATAACATGTTTTCTTTTAAGCAAAAACTTTAAATAAAAAAGTAATTTAATTTAAAAGTAAAAATCTGACTAACCTTGCTTTAAATAGAACTAAAACAAAATATGCTTATATAGTACTACTGTTTAATTTCAACTGTTCGATAAAACGAGTTGAGTATAAAAATAATTATCAAGCTTTGAAGTTAGATTTTTTTTTCTGATTTTAATATACAACTAAGTAGGAGAAAAACTTTTTGGAAACTTACAGGTGCCCACAGTTGTTACATTGTTGTTAACTTTACACAATATTATAATTTAAAAAACAAATATTATTTAAATACTATATTAAAAATATTTTTCTAAAATATTTATTTATATTTATAATATTATTGCTATTTTAATATTCTTTTAAGTTATTATAACAGTTTTATATAGTTATTTAAAGTAATTCAAAATTTATGCAACCAATATAAGTAAAATCGAAAAAACTAACATCGAAAAAATATAAAAAATTACAAATTTAAACGCCGTTAAATTTTTGCTTTATCATTACTTCTTTTTTTTTAATTGCAAATTGAAAATCTTCATAAGTTCTATAATATTTTTAAAGAAATATTATTAGCCTTAAAAAATTATTTAAGTTAGAATAATAGAACTAATATTTTGTGGATTTTTCTTTAACATTATATCGTTTATTTTACACAAGAAAAAACACACTACCTAATGCAAAGTACAAAAATAAAATCAAACAACTAATAAGAAATATAACTTATAAGCAGCTACAAAAGAAATAATACTAAAGATCACTTAAAATAACCTATAAATCAATAGAAAACGTATGTAAAATAAACTAATTAAAAGTTAAACAGAATCGTGTTTACTTAAAAACTTTTTTTGTAAGTAAATGTTTGTGTTTTATCAAATATCAGATCGTTTTTTGTAAATATTAAAGTTAAAAATAGTGATAAACTCTAAAATTAAGTAGAACTGCTACTTTAGTGTTACTATTTAAAGATAGTTTCAATTTTATATTTAAGCTAAAAGAGTTGCTTAAAAATTTGATAAAACTAAAATTACTATTGGTTTACTGTGTAATAGTTACAATACAAATAAAATTTTCTGACTTAACTTATATTTTTTGAAAAAAAAAATATTTTAAAACTTATAAGTGAATTTATTTTTATTAATAACTATTTAGAAAATGGCTAAAAAACAATGGTAAATATTAAAATCAATTGTGAATATTTCTATAAATAAGAAATATTAATCATACTAGGTAAAGCTATATTAACTTGATAACTTTGAAATACCTATATAACCAAATTCTCTAAATTGATAACAACCTCAAATACTAAAATAAATAAAACGTAATAAACATAATAAAATTTTATTAAAAAAAAAATTATTAAGTTTATTAAAACTACAAAACAGGTGTAAGCTAAAAGTTAAAATTATTTTAGTTAAAAATAGAATTCCAAACTTAATTTGTTATACTTAATTATAAGGTACTGTTTAGTTTTAATGACTTTGAAAACCTAGAACTTTTGTTTTTGAAACCAAACTAAATGGTAATTATATTTTAAACGAACATGAGGAAATATAATTGTGACGTCTTTGTAAATATTAATAAAAATCTCTAAAAAGTTAGAATAAAATATATAAAAAACAAAATAGTTTGTAGTCTTACATCGAATTTATTATTTTCCAGTAGACATTTGCTTAATGAGGTCTTCATATTTTTGATTAATTAATTTGAGCTTTTCATCTTTAGCAATAATTTCGTTTTTGAGTTTGTTGTTTTCGTTTTTAAGGACCTCATTTGCTTCAACTTCTTTTTTCAGCTTTGTACTCAATTCTTCTTTTTCTTTTTCGTAACTGTTCTTCTGTTAAAATAAAATATTAAAGTTTTTAAAAATGTATTATTTTGGTTTCATTTAACGTGAAAGTTTAAAAAGTTAAAAAATATAAATAGGTTTCAAGTAGAAAAAGTAGTAAAAATTTCACTGTTAAATCAATTAAAACAAACAAACACCTATAACTGATACAAACCTTAGCTTCCATTGTTTTAATAGTTTTAGATTTTTCTTTGCTGCAATTATGCATGATGTTTACTTCACTTTTTAATAAACTGTTCTCATTTTCAATCCACTTTATTTTCTTAATTGCTTCATCAAAGTTGTAGATATTTTCGGCTAGTTTCTGTATAAAAACAACTTATAGTTTTTAGTGATAAAATAAAACAAAAGAAAAATAGGTCGGTTTATTTTCTAAGAAATGAATAGGTATTTACAACATACCTAAAATAATTTGTTTAGATCTAAAGATATATTTAGTTCTTTTAATTTTTTTAAACTAAAAAAAAAACTTGTGTTTTTGAGTTAAAACAAAACAAAATAGACAAATCTAAATTAACACTTTATACTGTGTGAACAAAAAAAAAGGAAACACTTCTTATAAATTCAAAAATGAACTAACCTCTCTGAGTTAGGAAGTTTCCATTTTTTTAGCTCTCATAAAAACTTCTCTTTCCTCGTGTCGAAGTTTGACGAGAAGGTTTAAGAATGACATTAGTTCATCTCGTTTTGCGTTATCAACTATTTCTGATCTAGACTGAAACTAATATTTATTTAAATGAAAAACGCAGGTTTTTGTACTTCTAACAAAATGTTGTTGAACAAGCTTATATCAACTTAGTAACTCAAAAACATATCTTAAAATACTTATACATTGAATTAAACACAGCTGTTTTTGGAATTACAAGAAAATAAATTTAAAATGTAATTAAAGTTTTTACTAAATTCATTTTTTTTTTAATTTAAAAGCAAAAGTTATTTAAAAGAAAAGCATTTATAAATTATTAAAAATAAAATAAAGGTCAGTAAAACTTAATTTTCTAAACTAAATGTTTATAATGTAAAACTGTTTATTAAGTCACTGAAATGATTACACAATTTAAGATTTTGATCTCTTGTATAACAATTTTTAAATTTATAATTAATTATTTACAACAAAGGCTATACTTGATAATAAGATTGTTCACTTTAAATAAGTGGCTTACAAAACAAGTCTGTACAAAATTACTACCACGTTTTTTTGAAAATATTAAAAATATATTTTATAAGTAATAGAGTTTACTTATGTTTTAATAATGAGTTTAAAATAAAACTTAAACTAACCCAACTAAATGGTTTTGACTCGCATTTATTTTTCAGTTTCTTTTCAAGAGTTAAGATTTGATCTTTTAAAAACTTATTGCTTGAGCTTGCGTTGATGAGTTGTACTTTAAGATCTTCATTAGCTTCTTTAGTCATCTATTGAAAATTATAAACAATTAAATTAGTAAAACTGAAAGAGTATACTTTAAATTTTACACAAGTTTGTTTCAGAATACAAATTAAAGCAACTGGACCCGAGTTTTGTCTTTTTTGCTTCCTAAATAAAAGATATAAAAGTTAAAAAAAATTATTTAAAATCTAGTTGTTATAAGTTAAAAAACTAATTTAGAAGTTTCAAACCATGGTACTTAAACTTCTAGTTCAAGGGGTTATATTCTTAATAAAGGTTTCATATTAACTAACTTTAACTCATGAATCAGAATATATATGTTGATAGAGCATTGACATAACTATAAAAAAAAATTAACTATAAAAAAGTAATAAGTCACCAAATCATATAATAAAATCTTATTTTCATGTATTCAGAAACATCTAATTGTTTTTTCAACAACTCGCAATACTTCTTTGAAACTTTTTTGTATTCATTTTCGAAGTTAAATTCTGTAGACCTTTCAGGTTGAGCAGTTCTATCTGTAGAAATTTTTTGTTAAGTTTTATAAAAGTAATTAAAAAAAACTGTTAGATTACAGAAGTAAAAGATAAATTGTGCTT
Source organism: Thalia democratica (assembly GCF_965202585.1). NCBI lineage: Eukaryota > Metazoa > Chordata > Thaliacea > Salpida > Salpidae > Thalia > Thalia democratica. The sequence continues at coordinate 65,491,387 of NC_139166.1, read as the reverse complement.
TTATTTGAATAAAATAAAGTTTTCTTTTAATTAAAAAAAGATGATTTTCATAAGAAAATGAACACGAATACTAACTTATATTAATCAAAAAAAAAATTAGATGTTCACTACACCTTTTTACCGTATAAGACAAGTTTTTAATTAATTTTCTAAATAGCTACATTATAATAAAACCCAACATTTCGTTATTATATCAGCGAATTTTTAATTAAATTGAAATTAAATTTTAAAATGGTTCTTAATAATAGTTTTTGATGGTTAATCTTCAAACTAAAAGATTAAAAGTTACTATTGATGAACATTTTTAAAATAAACTAACAACGTCTTTCCAAAAAATCCCACCCACTATTAGAACTTTGTAACAAAATTGTTTTTACTTTCTCAGATGACTCAGTTGATGCTCGAGTTACCATAGATAAGTCCAACGCACTATCTTCATTTGAAATAGTTTTCATCTGAGAAGGTCTACCTGAAACTGGTAGGAAATTTTTCAAAGATTTATTTTTGTTGACCAGATACGTTTGTACGACCAGTACGAGTGCTTCAGCCGGATCGGTCACTGTGAGATCATCGTAAATTTCCGTAGATGGAGTTTTTATTACCTGCTGAAATCAAACTTGTCATTTGTTTAGAAAGTACAAAAGCTTGTTTTCATCAAGCAATTTATTAAAACAAAAAAAAAATTGTTGGTGAACGTATCTGCACTAACTGAAAAGTGTAAAAAAACAGGAATAAACAACAACAATAAAACATTTTGAATAGTTTCTAAACTAAGTTCAGTGAACAATTATTATGGTTGAATAATAATAAGTTAATAACTGATGAAACAATACATCTTTATTATGCTTTTTTGTTATAGCTTTACTTTCTTTTTTCTTTCCTTTATTTTTGGTGTTTTCTTGTTTTAATTGTTGTTTGTCCAAAACGTCAGTGACATTAACTTTGCTTTTCTGCTTGTAATTTGCACATAAAAAGCATCTTACTTTGCATTTAATTTACTCTTAATATATTTGTTTAGAGTAGGTACATTTTTATAGTTTATGTGTCAATAAAGGTTTTTCAAAACGTATTTTACTATTAAATTTATGTTTTAATTAACTTAAATTTTCTTGAAAAGTAACAAAAAAACTAAATACGAACTAAATATACATTCGATATAAAAATTCTATGAATTTAATTATTTAACAAACTTTCATTTTGTATTCACCATTTTCCATTTTTTTTGCAATTATTTAAAATTTGGATTGAAATTTATTCTAAAAATAATTGAATATTGAGTTGTTTTGGATTTTACAAAAATTTACAACAACGTTTTATTCAAAATCAATATTTAAGGTTAAATTGAAAATATATAACTACTATTTAAAATTTGAACTACTATAAAAACTAATTAAGATAAGGACTTGTGTGCATTTAAGTAGTCGCTTAATGTTAGTTTATTATTAAACTTTTAATACTATGTATTATTAATACAAATAAAAATTAAACTTACTAGACATTCTTTGTTTAAACTGAAAGTTCTATTTCTGTTTTTAGAAATTGTTTTCTCCAAGTACTTATCATAACGAGAATTTTGGAAGTACTGTTCCGTTGCTTTAATATTGTAATTTTTTAAACAATGGTAGTACTAATTTTTTTTACTTAAAATCGTTAAAACTGAATGCGTATAATTTTCGTAGTCTTAAATTAAAAATAAAAGTAGTAGAAAAACAAAGAAAGGTTTATAAAAGTCATACTTATTTGTAATCTAACTTTCAATAACATACCTAACTTAAAATGACAAAAGACTTAAAAAATTGTAATAAATATAACGACTAACATTCTAGATCCATGCAGTTGTAGAATTGGAACTTTTCTCTGATCCATTCTATCACCTGCATGTAATTCAGTTTGCCTTGTTGTTTATACAAAGCGTACCTGAACAATATCAGGTAACTAATGTCAGGTTTGACAGATACTTGGTTTTTCTGAAACAAGTTGGTGTGAATGATGCTTATTTTAATATTTTATTTAACAATTTAATATTTTAGTTTTATTTTTGCCGTATATAAGTATTTTTTGTTGATATTTTTATGCTGTCTAATCAGAAAAGTACACAATGTTACAGTTTTATACTTGATAATGAAACAACTAACTAAGTGAAAATAAAATATTTAAACTAGTATTTAAAAAAATTAATTTTTAGCAAGTGGACTATTAAGTCAAAATCCGTAAAAATTTTTCAAATATCATTAACCTAAAGGTTCAAAGTTGAAAAAAATATTTGAAATATTAAGTTAAATAAACTAGAGTTATTTATATAATCAAACAGTCAAGTGTATAATTTTAAAAATAACTAGTTATAAACTTTTTATTTGATAAATTAATTAGAAGATCAAAGTACAAACCTAGAAAAAAGCTAACTTCCTTGCAAACAAAAACCATAAAGTTTGAAATAAATTAGTTACTTTTAAAGGTATTTTATTACTTTGTGTGAAAATTAAATTATTATTTATTCTTTAAAGCAACATAATACGCTTAGTTAAAAGAAGCGAACTGATTATTGCTTATATTATAACTAAATAAATAAAAAACAAAATAAGCTTAGTATTTTAAAATAAAATTTAAAAATAATTATACTTATTTCTAATAAACAAAAATAACAGTAAATCTTTGAGCTAGTAATACCTTTACCAAAATTTATGAGTTACAATAATAATAAACCAATTATAATAAAATAACTGTAAATCTTTAAGCTACAAAACTGCTTTACCTTTGTAATTTCGTTTTCAGTAACTTGATGGTCAGAAACTCCTGTATTTGTTGTTTCATTGCTGTCTTCTGAAATAATATTGAAAAATATAAGAATTTTAAATTATATTTATTAATCAGATTTTATTCAAAATTATGTTTATATCAAAATGAAATTTATAAAAAAAGCTTCATATTAAAGCTAGAAACAATTCATATAAATTCAACAGTTCATTAAACAACTTGAAAAAATAAAATTTAAAAAGAAATACTTTTAAACTAACTTCTACAAATTGTTTCATCTTCGGAAAAATCCCTTTTGTTGTTTTCACAATCAACGCTCGTGAAGTAACGATCAAATGATACTGACTTATCATTCAGGTCTGTTATCAATACTTTCAAGTTCAATTTTGAGAACTCTCCTAAATCTCCTAACATTTGGTTCCCTCCATTACTGTCATTTATGTTTGCCTCACTTGCTTGTTTATTAACATTTCCTATTACAACAGATGGCTCATTTATGTTTGATTTACTAATGTAATGTTAAAAATATTTTTCAGCTAAGTCATTTTAGTATGTTCTAAAATACAATATTAAATGCAGCAAATTATTTAGCTCTTTTTTAAATCAATCGCATCGATAATCTCCATTCTAAAAGTATAAATAAAAAATCAAATGAACAAAATTAAACGTATATTCTCTATAAGAATTTTACGTCAGCTTGACAAGCAATTTTTAAGTACGTATGTGATTAGTAAAAACTAAAATATATTTAAAAAGTAATAACTAGAAGTATATACTAGAATTATAATAAATTAAAAGGTCTTACTGGTTATAAATGAAAAATTTTAGCTAAAAACGAAAAGAAATAACTTAAAGAAAACACGTAGTATAATAAAATTATATAATTTAAAAATATTAAACATAAAAAAAGTAAACTATCCTTTTTTCCTTTCCTTGATTTGACAAGGGAACATGTAAACATCAGCAGCGACAAAACTGACATCATTCTTCTTTTGCAAATCTTTTTTACTCATCAATAATGAATGCTGGACTAAAAATAATACTACAGGTGATGTTATCGACATTCCGATGCGAAGCTATCACGAAGCAGAGATCTGCAAGCAAATTAGATTATATATTCTATACATATTGAGTAATGATAATAAAGAAAATAGTTATAGGTTGTACCTGATTATGACCTACTATCAGTAAGGAAAAGATTTCCAACATTATTTAAGTTATTGAGAAAAGCCATCTAAAACACATTTTCAAAACAAATTTTTCGAATCAAAACTTATTTTTGGAACATAACATTAGATTTTAAAGAAATAAAAAAGTTTCACCTAAGGAAACTAAATTGTTTTTTTACTTAAAAGTCACTTATGATACCTCGTTTTAAAAATAGTAATTTAAAAATTTAATTTTACACGCCCATACCAAATAAAAGATGATAAATATAACAAACGAAAATATAAAAAAAGAGAGTGTTTTACTCAACTCTCCATCTAGCTACTTTACAAAAATAAATACAAGAAAAGAGTTCTTAAAACTGTAGGTAAGTACTTTAACTTTCCAACAATAACGTTCTGTATATCTATATACATCAGAAACACAACAAAAGTTTCTTGTTTTATAATATGGAGAAAGAAATTACAAAAAACAATCATAAACTTTTATATAACTTTAACAAACCACCGAATGATGACAATAGGCCTTGCACTTACAGATCAAAACTTAAATGTCTTGTAAGCTTGAATTCACTTATCAAAGAATGTATATTGTGTGTGATATGCTATAAGTAATATGCATCTACCATCCATATATGATCCATATAAAAGAATCAAGTTAAGTTTTTTTATATACAAAATAGGAGCAGAAAACTAGTCTATAGTATATGCTCAAGTGCTACATGAGGAATTTCAAGTAATATAAATTTTGCCATTTAAGAAACGATGAAGGTCCAGATTTTAATAATATAATGTTAGCTACCTATGTTTTAACTTTTGTCCTCTTGCGTTTATCATTTTTTACCTGATATCAAACAACTTCCCAAAAAAAGGAACACCGACGATAAACGTTGGGACCAGTATCTATACTTCTAAGAGTCTTCTAAAACAGGTGACATAATACTATATAATATGATATTTCTAAATAGTTTATATTTGTATAATAAATCAATTATTATAGTAAAAAAATAATTATTTTGTTGCGCTTGATTTTTAATTTTATTTAAGAAAACTTTGATATCTCTGACTTATATATGCATACTTTTTAAAAATTGTCTAGTCTTTAAGATTATAATCTATATATTTTTTTAGTTTATGTAATTAAATACTTAAATAATACTTTACTTTAACATTTTAGAACAGAAGGAATAACGGTAAGGTATACACTTTAAAAGGTACGCACCGATATAAATTATACTTAATCCCGAATATAAGTAGGACTTAACAAGTTTCAAAAAATATAATATTAAACATATCTTAACAAACGCATGAATTTATGAGAAGGACATATACCTATTAAATTAGTTGATATAAATATATTACCGTTAATTCTTTTATAAATTAAGTGAACCTAAACTAATATCTAATTGTCTATTTTTAGATAAGTATGTATCAGCTAATATCAACTGTAAAACTTTTCCAAATAGTTAGGTGCACAATCTAAGTAAGGTACGAACTATCTCATAGTGTAAAGGTTCGTATAGTATCGATGTCCTTTTATGATGTATAAAACTATTGTTTTGAATTAAGTTGCAAATTACCTAAGGTTGTTGCAAATACAAATGTAAAACAGGCTTGCATAAATGTTATTTAATTTAAATTCCATTTTAGTTTTTCTGCTTGTTGTTCTGCTAACAAAGAGCAACAAAAGTAAAAGGTATGTTTAATAATCAAAATAGTAAGTTTTTATATACTTATTATTTTTGTCACTTTTTTAAAACTGTTTGTGTTTTAACTAAGTTAAAATATATAGTCAGTACAGAAAAAGTAATGAAGTTAAAGATTTTAACTTGGTAGGCTAAGCCATTTAAGTAATTTAAAAAAGTTATATTATACATATTATGTTATATCAACTTCTTTCAACTAATGTTTACTAATTTCTAAATTGTCTAAAGTTTTAAAATTGCCATTATTAAGTTACACTAAATAGTTTAGGATACTAGTCACCATTTAAAGTTTTAAAAAAATAGAATAAAAAATCTTAAAGTAACTTAAAAATGATGTGAAACAACTTAAACCGAGTTGTAGAGGAAAATAAAACACTAGGTTGGTTACTTTTGTACTTTACATGATCTTAATCTTTGAGCTGCTTTAATTTTGTCAAACTAGTCTACATTGTTTTTTTAACAACTTTAATAAAATAATGTGTTTACTGTCTAATTTTTACACAACTTTTTGTTAAACCTAGACAGGTACTTCACAACAACTTTTTTTATTATTATTATTTATTTTAACTTAAGAAAGGTACAGGCAGATACAGCATGGAATTAGAAAAAAAAAACTTCTTACCATATTATTTGCTATTTAAATTTGTAAATGCACGAAAAGTTAAAAATATATAATGTTTATAAATCCTTTTCTAGTATTAATAAAATGTATAAAATAATGTTATTATTTAAGGAGCACAGTGCATGTTTACAAACGTTTTAAGCAAACTTTTTCAGGTTTTTTAAACTTTTTCCAAGTTTTTTTATTACATATTTAAGGGTCTATTTTTAGTTGAAAACTAAGTTCAAGGTACAAAATGTGTTAAATAGTTCAACGACAATACAAAATATCTTAAAGCTTCCTTAAATACACTAAAGTTAAAAAAATGTTTGATTATGAGAAAATAAATTTATCTATACGACAGAATTTTTGTGTCAAAGCGAAATCTGAATACTTAACATGTAAAAATTATTTAAAAAGCTAGGTTTTATAGTGAGTCAAGTTCAAAGTTCAATGTTTTTTTTTTTCAAAATTACCAAAATCCAGGTTTTTTTAGCCTATATAGTCATAACCAAGGTTTTTTCAGGATTCCAGGTTTTTTGGCAACCATGATGAAGTTTGTTTTAGTGTGTTTAGTTTAAGCAATCCACTTTTTACATGATTTTTTATATACTGAATAAAAATAAAAAACCTATGCGAAATAAAACGCATAGACTATCCACAATACTTTATATAGTTTAACTAAACACTAAACTTCATATTTGTATAGATACTGTACCGCACAACCATCAACAACAGTCTATGTAACAATATGTGACTAGTTTTCATTTTCATTAGGATTGATCAGGCAGACATAGTTATTATGAACAGTTGTATCAGTCAAAACTGAGCGTTTTTAAGTATAATCGTATATAAGCGTTCGTTTAAGGGTTTTTAACAACTTAATGAATTTGACTACCAAATCAGTCTTATTGAAAGTTTAAACAGGTCGCAGATTATACATAGACAATCTGTAGGTTGTTGATGATCGCGTGGTTGAGCCTGGTACTTATAAACTGTTCATTAAAGCAATCTATTGCTTTGCTGAAATGTATCCAAAGTAATAAATAGCTATACCGAAACTTAACTAGTTAACTATAAACTAAAGTTAAAAAGCTGTTAAATAAAAAACAACAACAATTTAGTGGACTAATAGTCTAAAGTAAACGTTATTAATTAAAAATCCCTTAGAAACAAAACTAACTTGCTTCTTGTCTTTCTTTCATTCCAACTTTTTCGATTTTCCTATTTCAGTCGTTCTTTGAGTTTCAAGTTTTAATCTACTAAAGTTGAGTCTGATTAAAAAGTACGTATGGTTAGCCTTATAAAGAAAACATTAGACCAAAAGATCTTAAAAAAATTTACAATAATACTTAGAGATAATAATTTTAGTTGTCTTACAAAAGTTGTTAAACTGTATACAAATAGAACTGATAAGTTTAAAATAGGAATTAAGACCATAAGAGAGGTTAGGCATTTTTTTACATGTTAATTTTATTTTAAAGATGTTCAACCTAGCTAGTAATTGCTTTTTACCATTTTTCAAAGTCAAATTAGTTTCTAAAATATGAGGGTACGAAGTCGGAGTACTCAATAGGCTCTCTATGAAACCTTTTAAGTAAAAAGAAACAAAAGATATATTCAATAAAAGTTTATATTCTCCTACATTTGTAAAGCAATTTTTCTTGAATTTATCAGTTTTATCTCAATTTAATAATAAATAATTTTGTTGTAGGATTATTTTCATAATTTGAGTGCAAAATAAAATAATTTAATAGGATGATTAGTTTTTAGTTTTGGTCATAAATTATTAAATTTATATGTTTTTATGTTCTTACTTTAGTATTTTTTACTAGTGCAAGGAATATTATCTAAAATTTACATGTAAATTGACACTAAAAATTAGAAAAAAAAAATGTAGTAGGTTATTTAAATTTCTGAGAAAATTAGTGAACTTTTTTTTTCTTTTGTTTGTTTTTATTAAAAACTTTATACACAACTGAGAATGTTTCAAAAAATTTTATTACTTTTTCGAAAGCATCTCAAAGTATAAAATTAACGTTGGCATCCTTATAGACTTTTATTATTACCGGGAAGAAGTTGATATAAAACTAAAAGTAACCTTATATGTTATATACTTTTACATGTGCTAGCCTAAAATTAATATAACCTGATATTTGAGTGCACAGGTAAATGGCTGCTTTTTAGTTAAAACATTTTTCCCGAAATGAACATGAACCATTTTTTTACAAAGATGTAAATTACTTTATCTGTATGTTACATTACAGCATAACAATGGATAGTAACACATTAAAGTTTGCATAACCTTTTTCAGCTAAAGTCAAAGTTGAAAAAAAAAATCACGCAACGCTTTTAAGAAAATGTTTAAGAAACAAATTTAGTAAGTACAAAGCTATATATTAATATACCCACAAAATAAGACAACGCGTACCTTATGCATGTTTGACTGTTAAGTTAATTATTTTTCCATTAATATAGTATATACTATATATGAAAACAATACGGCAAAATAAAACTAAATATTTGTTAAATTTAATAAACACATCTTAAAAAAGTTTAAAATGTATTTGCTTGTAAAAAAATATTCTCCAAGTTTATTGATAAGTTTTAACTCAGCAGAAAAGTTATAACATTAAATATAAATGAAACATTTCCATATTTAAGATAAGTAACCAAACTTTTTTCCATGGATTACCTATATTCATTGGTTAATTTCATTGATGTAATTTTCCTGTAAGTTAAGAGATTGGTAAAATAGTATTTTAAAAATCGATTTTATATCTCTTTTTTTTTAAGTTTATAAAACTAAACATGTATAATCTTTATTGTAATTGCATACTTCAATAAACAGTAACTTTTTATTGGCAAGTTAATTAAACTTTATTTGCAACAAATGATGCATGAAAATCTTTACAAATGAATAGTTTTTTTAAACAAAAGGTATATTAGTTACCCTCTGCTGCGTGTAAAATTATATTTTATTGATATGTAACTACAAAAAGCAAAAACTTACATAAATAAATACTGAACTAGTAAAAAACTTAAAAAAATATTGTTTTCAATACCTTTTATAAGTGTTTTTATTTAGAAACAACTTATTATGTTGAAACGCAGTTTTAAAATAAAATATCTATTGAAAGCAGTAAGTACGTTTATAAAATTGTTTTATAATGTTACTAACAAATAACAAATGTTTAATACACTAAATTTTTAAAGGGTGGATTTTGTATATTTATAACAGCTAAAATCTATGAAATAAACAAACTTCATAATCTTTTTAATAATATTTTTGTTCCACTTAAAACTTAAAATGACTACAAACTTTACAAGTGTATGTTAAAACTTACTATAATATTAATTAGTGTCGTAATTGTGCCTCTTGTACAATTATATTTAAAAATGATTGCTCTTTGAAAGTTTTCTCGTTACACAAGAAAGTTAAACTATATAAGCTTACTTTTTAACTATTATGCCTGTAGGACTAAAAACTAGAAACGTTACCCACAGTAATTGTTAAGAGAACTAGCCGAACACTTATTTTTTTTATAATTTATTATATCTTTCAATATAATAAAATTAAACATACTTCTTTAACTTATATAGGTGTTTAAGTTATCCCTAAGGAATCCTTGAGAATTACTATACTTTATATAGATTTTTTGGAAATATGGAATAACCTAAATTATAATGTTGAGGTTAGAAGTAACTTTTAAAAGTTTAAATATAATGCAAACTGTCGAAGCATTTAATTTTATACATTTAATGTAAGTGCTTAAACATATTGATATCTAGCTTTAATATCTTTATATTTTAGTTGATGAGCTTGATACTGTACTAACTTACAAATAAAAATAATTTTTAAAAGTTCATAAACTAAAATAATTTTGGGTTGTTCTAATAAAAAATCAAGAATAATTTTATTCATTATTACTTTAACTTTTTTAATTTAAATGATTAAACATATTTTCAAATAGATTTTTTTTTTAATTTATATTGACTAGAGCTAATTATAAACTAGGTTGTATATATTTTAAAATTCTGCGGCTCTAAGTTTTTCCCTGTTTGTTTTGGTAATGAAATTATTTAAAAACATAATGAATATTAAAATCAACATCGAAGGATAATTAACTTTTACCAACTTTTTTAGAATTGTTACCGAAAAATCAACAACAATGTTATTCACAGAGAAAAATATTTCATACGTTTTCTTAAGAAAAGATATTAAACCAAAACAATAATTTAGATTATTTGCAGTTTTTTGTAATTATTTTGGAAATATTTAACCATATAAAAACTAAAACTAGTACGTTTTTTAAGAAATACTAAAGGCAAAACTTTATTACTTTTGAACGCCAGTACAAAATGATAAAATTATTGACATAAAAAAAAGTTTGCGAAAGAACTTTGAAACTAATTTTAGCAAGTTAACTTAAAGTTTTATCTTAGGTAAACAGTAAATACTTACCATGTTGGCCTTGACAAGACTTTATACTTTATTTGTGGTGTTTGACTCAATAACTGAAATGTATTTTTGTTTCTATGTATCAATTTTTGAGTGCTTTGTTTGTTATTAAATAAAAAATTTCTTTAAATTTTTACTTTTAATAATTTATAATTAAGTCAAACTGTATTTTATTCAAAGTTAAAATGTCTATCTGTAATATAACCAGTTGAAAAACATCTGTCAAGAAAAAATAATTACTAAACTTAGTTATTCCATTTAAACTTCATTCATTTTCCAAAATAAAAAAATAATGCTTTTGCTCATTCACCTTTCTGTCAAGTAAGTTACATCTATATGTACACATTAGAACAAACTTTTTTCTTTTTTGTGAAATTTAATGCAATGTAAAATAAACCTTAACAATATTATACAGAAATATGATAGTTTCATCACAAGACAAGTAAAATTAAAACTGACTTTTTTAAATATCAAGTTAATTTGCTATTTCTAAGAAGAGATTAAATTTAAAAATAAGCTCAAAATTTATTAAAGCTAAGGAATTCATGAAATAGTAAAAAACAGTCTAAGCGGAACGCTTTTTATTTTTGGAATTTGATCATATTTCTGCTTATTAACTTTATTTAAAAATAAATATAGTGCTTTGGTTTCAAAATAGTTGCTTACTAATGTGTTTCTTCATGTTATGTAAATTCAAGTCAGTTTTTAAAACTGATATAAACAAGACTTTTATTTGTGTAAAAAAAAATCTATACTATCCAAAAATTCACAACCTATAATAGTATAACTTAAGTGCTTAAAAATGTTTGCTAGCTACGCATTTTATACTTTAACAAACTTAGAATCTAAATGAATAAACTACTTGGACAAAAAGGGGTCTGATGGTAATGTAACGGTGTTTTCTATAATATTTGCTAAGTTAAATTACAATAAGACTCGACAAAAAGTAGTATAACTAGCTTTTATTGATTTTTAAAAATTTGAATTCTATTTAAAGGAAATAATGCTTACTTGTAAGATACTTGGTCATTAAAATGTATAGAAAACCTTAATAAATTTACTTTTTTGTAGAAAAGCCCTGTTTTGTGAAAACGTTAACCTAAATGTTTTTGTTTACACCTTTTTTTTATTATCATATTATAGAATAATCTTTTATAAGATTTATAGAAAAATTCAAAAAAAAAAATATTTGTTTAATTAAAATTAATTTTAAGTAAGTATGTTTATTATTTAAATTAAATACAATGTTAGTTTTAATAAACAAACAACTTAGTTTTTTTTTTGTGGTTAATTTTAAAGAATAATTGTCTAATTTTAGTTTTTGTGGTTATATTTTTGGCAAAAAAAAAGCCTTATGACTATCTAATCTGCCAGGTTTACTATAAAAACTCGCCATAAGCTAAAACAAACACTTTTTCAGTATACAAACTTTCTCATTTCTAGAATTCTGCATTTTGCAAGATACATTATTCAATATGCTATCTTTACAGCTACTACATTCTTAACTTGGGAATTAAAAATTATGTAAGGTAAATTAGGTGCAAATAAGTGTTTAATGAAGACATTTTTGAAGACTCCACAGTATTTTTCGTCAACGATAGGTCTTAATACCCAATACAGATCAAGTATAGTTACTGTTTTTAGGTTCATAAGTTACCAGGTCAGGTTGTTGAGCGTTTTTGAGGTTATTTTTGCAAAAAGCTTGTAAATAAAAAAGTTAATTTTAAACTTATATTAGAGCATGTTAAGATTGTGCTCCAGGAAAACCAAAAAAATAAATTATAGCTTAATATAGAGTAGAGGTAACGGAAGGAAAGTAAAAAGGAGTTCAGGCTAGATTTAAAAGTGACTGTCTAAGGGTCCATTACACACGTTGTCATTGCCCCCAAATAAAGTTAGTTATTAAGAAAGCATGCCAGCAAAATGAGAAAAGTAATGGTTGTTTACTTATTACAGCTAAAAACTTTACGCAACCTAAGCTAGAAATAACATTAGTGATACACATATATTGTTTATTGAACGACAAATAAAAACATTTTGGTTTCAAATTGCACACCACTTGTATACCTTTTAGCGTCTAGTCCAGGTCATATACTTTCGATATTGTAAGATATTTCTCAAGAAATCAAAACAATTGTATATCTAGAAAAATTATTTGATAAAAATGTCAAGATTTGAAAACTTTGGCAATCAAAGGATTTTTTTTTAATGTGTTGAACTTTATTATAGTATATTTTTAGTTTTTTAGTCAACTCCTTTAGTGTATTATTTTTATCCATTAAAATTAAAAATTTTGCAGATTGTTTCTGAATTGTGATTTTTTAATTTAAAAGTCAAATATCCATTAACTATAATTTTGGAATTAAATTGTGATTATCTAACGTTTACTTTGAATTAATTGTTTTATGGGTCTACAAACGAAGCAACACATAAGGAATCATAGGGTTCAAAAGAAACATAAATTGCCTTGCATACAATTATAACGCATACTTCTATTATTTATTTTTGAACTCTTCAACAGAACTGCATACTTTTATATAAAATTCAATTGCAAACAGAGTTAGTTTAAATTGCTCTGATTCACTAAGAGGTCATCACAAGTAGTTCATGATGTGTTATTATTATTTGAAGATTCGTAACTTTTTAAAGCTAGTTATGTGCCTTCTTTAAACTATACAGTCATTTATAAAACAAGTATTACTGATATAACTACAAAAACTATTTATGAAATTTGAACTTCACATACTTTAGTCATTTAGCTGATACTTTTTATTTTCATTTTTATACAAAACTATACAGCTTTAATTACTTTTTATTTCTTTAGTTATAATACAAAGTTTAACAGCATTCATGTTAATATATGTTTTAATTGCATCAACCTGAATAAATAACAATAGTGAAATACATACGTTTAAAGAAACATCATAATTACATTAATAAAAAGTTGTAAGTAACAAAAAACATACAAGACTAACCTAAAATAAAGTTGGTCAGGAACATTTTTGAACCAAGAATTCCCATAGTGAGTCGAAAATTGTGAAAAACAAAAGGTTAAAACAGTACTTAACTGCTTTTAATGAAACTACAACACAAAAAGCTATTGCTAAGACCAAACTAAAGATAAGATAAGCACTGTGTTATGCAATAAAATAACTAATGAATTGTCTGACAATACAAACAGCAAATTTAAATGAGCTAGTAAAACTTTATATGAGATCGCAACGCTTGATTAGTTTTAACATTCATTTTTCTTTGCTGTTTTCTCTCTTTCTCAAAAGTGCAAACTAAATTTTATTTTTTGATAGAGACAGCTGAAAGTGTTATAGTTTTTTTTTAACATAAAGTAGTGGCAGCGTGAAAGATTTAAACTACTGGCTTGACAATTAAGGTTAAAAAAAAACTTTTTTTTTGCTACACTTAAATAGTTTAAAACTATTTATTTTGTTTTAATCAGGCGCATAAAATCACGGACTGGTATGTTGTCAAAATAAATCGTGTAGATTTCGTAAACTAATTTAATTGAATTGGTCTATTTAATTGAACAGTGTTTTCCACAACTGGCCCACCAACTAAAACGTTGTCTATCCCCAATCCTTACGCTACGAGACTAACGCAGTGTACTAAGAATTTATAAACTCATATAATAAGAACTTGTCTACATTGCACACCAAAGAATATTTAGTGCAAATAAGTTTTTGATTCCTTACTTTAAATTCTCTACTTATTGCACGAAATTTCAATTTTGCAAATTTTGAGATTTAATTGCGATGTAAAATGGCGACAATCATTAAAATGTATACATAGTAGCGCTCATGATTCATGAGGTAACTAATCTAATGCCTATTCTGATTGAGTGTTTTTATACTTGATTTTTCGTGATCGTTGTGTTATATTAAGCTTACCATATATGGTGATGATTAGTGCATGTGAGCCAAATTTTAAGCTAATGTAAAATAGAAGTTACATTCTTTCATTGAGTTCATCAAGAGGTTATTTTAGTTCAATATTCACAAACAAGTCACTTTAGTTTATTATTCACAAACAAGTAATTTTAGTTCGATCAAGAAGTCAGATAATGAAATTAAAGTTAGTTTGGCTTTTATTTGTAAAATCTTTGTTTAAAAAAAAAATAGTTTTTTATAGTTCAATTGAATTTTTGTCTTATAGTTTATATAAAGATCAATTTGACTAATTTTTATAGTTTATATAAAGATTAATTTGAACTTGTGAATTTGGCAATTGAAGCTAAAAAGTAAAATTTGTAGAAGTGTCTTACAAGATAAATGAACAAACTAATTTGACAAAAAGTGGTATAAATTGGCTTAATTACTTTTAAAAAAAGTTAATTTTATTAAAGTGAAATATTGCTTATTTGGAAGATACTTGTTTATTTAAAATTTTGTTGAGTAGTCCCCTTATGAGTAAATTTTAAACTTATTATTTTATATATTTTATCATCATTGTAATGTGAAGAAGAAGAAAATATATACTTAAGATAATTTATAAATTAATTGTAAAAAATATATTTTTTATACTACAAGTTGATATTAAGTAAGGATATTTATCGTTTAAAACAAAAACAATGTTATTTATTTTTATGTTTGGTTTTACAAGTACATAAGTCTTATTCTAATTATGTGTTTATATTTTTGACCATAAAAAAAATTGCTTTATGACTATAACATTTGCCAGGTTAACTATAAACAATTCGCCAAAAAATACTTGAGAATTAAATTTCAAGTTAAAACTAACAAACAGGCAGTCATGAGGAACTCAAAAATTTTCCTTTCTAGTTTTCTGTTTTTTGCAAAAAAAATACTTTTCAATATGCCATCTTTCCAAGCTAACTAAAACTGACCTTTAAAAACTCTCAGTTGCTACTCGTAATTCGGTTTATTTGGTATAATTAAGCTTTTATTAAATATACAATTTATAAATAAATATAAATTTTTAATAACTTTACAGTCGTTTTTCGTGATCTATGGATCTTTATATCCACCTTTGGATCAAACGTTGGAGTTTACAGGGCGTTGGGCGATGAAGGATGCGGTAAACTTTTGTTTCGAGATTGCCAGAAGTTATCTTTATGAATTTATTTATTTTCATTTATAAGTACACTCCACTGAGTTTCAGCTTAAACTAATTCACTTTTATTTGCTCTATAAATAATCTTCTATATCTAAACCGACGGTTTTCAAGGTGAATTAATTGGGAAAGTCTATTGTATTGGATAATAAAATTTTTATTTTTGAAACAGGCTTCCATATCACGCAAAACTAGTATTCATTAATGAACTTCTTTGAGTTGATTTTTCCACCCTTTTTCAATAAATTAAGTAGATTATCATGTTTTAAAAGCCAAAAGTTAGCATATCATTATTAATAATCTTATAACGAAGGGACAGCTCTGGTTTGTTTTTTCAGTTAAACTTTAAACCGTAATTGATATTTTTTCATCTGAAACTTTTCTACACTAGGTTTCAAACAGATCTCAGCAAAGTCCAAAGAAGCTTAGCTTTTAATTTTTTGATACAGTAAAGTGCTGATGCTTTCAAGGATTAAGTTTGAAATGTGTGCATTTAACAGTTTCTATATTTAATTTTTGAATTGAAAAATTCTCAGAAACTTTTCTTATAAACCGTTTAAGTTTTCTATTTACGGTAATGATGTTGCTTTCTGTACATGTCTGAAGGCTCATTGCATTATAAATGGTTTGTTTTAATATTTAATGAATAACTATATTTAACGGAAACGTTTTTGCACAATCAAGTTGAACAATGGAATCTACATAAGTCATTTTAACAAGAATTAAATATAAAATAATTTAATTTGCTGACCAAGAATAGAGTTCAGCTGATAAAGTTTTTTATGATGCTATTAATGTTACACTCAGTTAAAAAACTTAATTTCCATTAAGAACTATTAAGCTTGAAATATATGCATACAAATAATATAAACTTAGTAGTTTCGAACAAAATTAGTATACAGTTTTCTATAATTTGTGTTAAAAATATTACTAATTGGAGTATAATTTAGATGTCAAACTAGAATCACTAATTTTAAAGTTATAGTAACACATTACACTACTTTTCATTCGTCTTCACAAATTTTTTTTTGAGCTATGCGAAATTAGCCCCTAACGCTGCCTCGGATTTAGCCCATTTGTCTATTTCCTAATCATGAACCTATTACTAGTGTAGTGAAAAAAACCAGTACCTACAAACTTGATACAAAAAGTATAAACATCTTTACAACTAATGCATAAAATACTTAAAACCTTTAAAAGTGTAAGAGTGACAAAGCACCTGTCTTAAAAGAAAAGTCAAAGGTTGTATAAAGTTAAATGTAAACAATAAACAAGCATTTAGTTAAAACTCTTATTTTGAAAAGTAAACCTTATTTACTACATTAAAACTATAACACTTGTTTGATCTGTGAGTAGATGAATAGTACGAGCTTGCATATTTTAGTGGTGAAGAAAATGAGACACAGCTCTAAGCTTCTATTTTCCTTGTGAATGCTGTACCTGACACTGTTATGTGAAAACAGCCTACAAGGCTCGATCAGGGTTGCTTGTTTTCTTCGTAGAGATTGATTGTGGTTAACGTTTTCCATGCATCAAAAATTTGAAAGAGTCTTGATACATCTGGTGATGAGCATAAGTAGAAAAAAAAATTAAATATTTCCAAGTGTAATAGTTTACTACATCTCCTAAAATCAACTCGCGAACCACATATGTTTGTTCATACTTTTTATTTTAAATAAAATACATTTAATTACTTAAACTTTTTTGTAACAAAAAGTTGCAGCAAATATCAATTTAGGCTATTCAGTTTTTGAAAACAAAAAAGTTCTTTTGTTGTTGAAAAAAATGTTTACGTTACTAACAACTTGTTGATAGAGAACACAATACGAATCGCTAATTTTTGCATATATATAATAATCTAAAGAGTGTATTTTTCAAAAAATTTGACTAAAAGTTGTTAAAAATATCAAAACAACCTATGCATTTATGCATCTTATTTAAAGAATAAAAAAGTTATTGGCATTGTTTTTAGAAGATAAAATAAAAAGGACATCATCAGTATACCTACAGTACGCTAGAAGCTTGTAATCTAATAAAAAAGGTTTATTTTACAATAACCGCTAAAGATATTGCCTCAATTCCACCTCCTTTCCCAAGATCTGTTTGTAATGATATGTTCTGTATGGCCAGAAAGAATGTACATTTTAGTTTTAATGATCTTTAGTCACGTTAAATTGACGGCGTAGTAATGTAAAGTCTTTTAGGCATTATTCTTGCTTATGTTTTTGGAGAATATTATAGAAATAGTCTTCTTTCATTATATAACAGTAAGTCACTTGCGTAAAGTACGTATGTCGATGATGTTTTTGATATTTTCCCTTTAAAAAACAATGTCAATAATATTTTTACTTTGCTAAATAAGATGCACAAATGCATATTTTTTCCGAACAAAAGGAAATCTAAATGAGCCAGCAACGCTTGTTGAATTTTCAGTCATATTTTCTCTTTGCTTTTTCTCTCTCTCTCAATCAAAAAAAAAAACGAGTCAAATTTATATTTCTAATACATGTTGTTATCTTTTTATTTTTTGTATTTCTCTCAAGAAAAGCGAATAAAAATTACATTTTGACACAGGCAGTTCAGGCTATTATAATTTTGTTAAATTTGAAATAAGAAGTTTTAAACTGCTGAGTTGACAAGTTAATTTTTTTTTTTGTACAACTAAAAATCATGAAAAAAATTAAGTTGTTTTAACTCGACATTAGGGGCATACTTTTACGAATCAGTACTTAGTTAAATTTAATTTAATGATCAAGTAGATGTCGTGAACTAATTTAACTAAACTGGTCAAGCCCGTAAATAACTATTGTTTTACATATCTAGCCCGCCGACTAAAACATAGCCCGTCCCTATCTACACATTTACTACGAGTGACTAACAAAGTGTAATCGGATTTGCCGAACTCATTATAATAATCTATTCTATTCATTACAAATCTAAGATAACTTAGTGTTAATAAGTTGTCGTTTTCTTACTTATCATCGTCAATTTTATGTACAAAATTTCAATTTTGCTATTTTTAGGTTTATACAGTCGTAAAATGGCGACGATCGTTCAAATTTTAGAGCGACGGAGCTCGTGATTCTTTAGGTAAACTGTCCTAACTCCCGCTATGATTAAGCGTTTTTATACTCGCTTTTTCGTGATTGTTGTTTAAAATTGAGCTTATCATATATGGTGATGTTTAGAGCATGTGAGTTATAATTTCTCAAGTTAATGTAATTTATAAGTTACACTTTCATAAGTTCATAAAAAGTTTTCTTATGTTCAATGTTCACAAACGAGTCACTCTAGTTCAATCAAGAAGTTCTATAACATTAATGAAATTACATAATGAAATTAAAATTAAGTTTGGCTTTTATTGGCTTTGATTTTATTAAAGAAGTTTTGTTTATCTTAATAAGATTAACATCTCTATAATTATTATAAAGATTTATTTAAACTTTTTAATTCGGATTTGTTAAGCCAAAAATTAAGATTTGCACAAGTGCATCATGGTTTTGAGGTCGTCTATCATGGTTTTCTCTGTCGACAGCTGGTGAATCTCCTCATGCTTTTAGTGAATTTGATGCCAATATTAACACATGAGTGATCATTGATGGAATCTTGGTCCCTGGTTTACATGATATAAAAGACTATTCCGAAAAAAAAGCTTTAACTTTCCAACACAACAATGCTCCTTCTTTAGCCACCAACTAAAAACAAGCGTGGTGCTTGAAGATAATTTTTTAATTATATAGTTATGACCACTTTATCTCAACTCACTTATAATTAAAATAAAACTCATGTTGATCAAATACGGATCAGAATTAGAAAAATTTTTACATATTTTGATTTTTTATAAGTTTTCTTTGCCTTTGAACTAATTTCAATGTACATCAATGTACAAAGATGCTTATGTTTTAAACCACATTTTATTTAATACTTAAGTTTGATTAAGTTTAGTTTGTGCATAAATTTCTAACATTATTGTTTTTACTAATAATATCTAAGTCTGTACAGTGAACAAATTATATGACATAAATTAATATGTTTTTGTTAGGTATACATTTTATTTCAAACAATGTTTTTTTGGCAAATTCAGTTAATTCATACGCGTTGCATACTAATATTTACAGTTTTTTCTTTTTTGAAACTACCTATTTAACACAAATTAGATTTAGGGATGGTATTTTATTAAGTTTCTACATTGTTGTTAAGAATAGTCTAAATTTAAGCAAATAAACAACTAAACATTGCCACACACTCAGACTATAACTGTTTGGGACTTTAAATCTCAGGCCAATTCAGTCATGTTTTTAGTTGTTGGCCTGAGTTACCTTTTGTATATTAAAATATCAGGCTAATCTTTGGTTTTTCAGGCTGGCTTTTTTTGCTTTAAAGAGTGTCAAATTAAACTTATGATGTACTATGTTTTGTTCAATTTACAGTGTTGGTTTGAATTATGATATATGCTAAATTTGAAGTCTTGCAGCTGATATAATTTAAAATACTACTTATATTAAATGTATGCGTATAATAAAAGTGGACAATCAGTGTTGCCAAAAAACTTGAAACCCGTAAAATTATACTTAAGATAACTGGAAAGACCTTGAATTTGAAAGTTTTAATAGAACCTAGAATTTTATAAAATGTTTGCATGTTAAGTAATAAAATTTGTTTTGACATAAAAAAATATGTTGAATAGATATTTTTTATTTATTTTATAGATAACAGTATCATTTTAGTATTGCTATATCGTTAAAGATTTTTAATTCCTTTTATTTTGTTTTATACTAAAAACACAAGCATAAAATTTTACTTTCAAAAACTTATATTGGTGCATTGCATCTTAATCTTAAAATTTCATTATTTATTGTGCGCTTTGCATTGTAACTACACCTAGAAATTCTTTTAAGATGTCAAGTTAGTAAAAACACCTCTAATATAAATACTCAGATGAGCAATACTTATTGTACCAGTCCTCTTATTTTAACTCTATCCTAATTTGATTTATACGGCTTAAAAATGTTCAGACATTTCCTAAACACGACTTCTTGTTGCCATTGAAGAAATAAACAAAAATATTTTACTAGATCCAAAACAAACTTTTTAAAAAAGTTTTAAATTTTAAACTGTACCTCCATTTTAAAAATAACTATTGTTACTTTATAATTTGCCTTATCAATATTTTCTGATCAACCTGTAGTAACTGAAGACAATAATTTGCTTTTATTGAAACTGAATTAAAATATTTATTTTTTATTTTCTTATAGTAACTCGTAACTAATGTTTTTTAATTCTTATATATCTTTTTAAATTTCACATTTACTTTTTTTGAATGCAATATTTCTGTTGCTGATAAAGTATAGCTATAATGCTCAATAAGTAATAAGTTTTTCTTCCTTCTTGATAGCTTTATAATTTTTTTTTATTTTATTTAAATATATTTGAGTAATTTAATTGTCTATTTAAGCTGACTTATCATTTTTGCTTTGCTTAATATTTTATTCACTTTTAATAAACTTCTTTATTTATTTATTTATTTTAGGAATTTTATTTTAAACAGGATTGCCAAACAGACAGGCTATTTTAAAAATTTGAAAAACTTAGACTAGGTTAAACGTGTTTAGACATTTTTTTTAATTCAGGTAGGTTTTAGACTTTTATTTGAAACACTTTGAATAAGTTTTCGAATTCTAAGAGTAGTTTTTTGACTAAAGTGCAGTTTACTAATTGTAGTTTTTTCTTGTCTACTTAAATATTGTGTACTTTTTTATAATGTTGATGTTTTAGTGTGTTTAAGCTTGATTAAACACAACCTTTTAGCATTTTTAACTTTTAATAAACTTAGGCTAGTTTGATGTAACTCAGAAATTTTTTAATTTATAGTGGTTTAATTCATGTAAAAGACTAATGAATTACTAATATGTAATTGTTTTAAAGTATTAAAACATTAAATATGTTGAAAAAGTTGTTTTAGCCTTTCTACAATACAAGTAGGAATTAATTTCTATTCAGTGAACTAATTACTTATTTTTTCAAAGAGCTAAAACTAATTGAGATGCAAAAGTTAATTTCGAAAATTCATACTTTTAAAAATATGAAAAAGTGGTTTATAGTATAAAATAATGTATAAACGCGACCTATTAATATTTTCAATCTCGGTTTTTATAGAGAGTTAGGTTGTAAGTCAAACAAAAAAAATATTATGTTTAACTTACTAAATGGTTAAGAAATTGCAAAGTATATTAAGACTTATTTTTATTACTTAATGTAAGTTTTATCCAATTAGTATTTATAATTTAAACAGGCATTATATTTGTATATAAAGTTATTTAAAGTTTAAATAAGTAAAAGTATAATTTTCTCTACTATGAATAAAACTAAAATCAGAAGGTTATTTAAATATCACTAAAACTAAAACTTGGAAATTTGAAACTTGTCCCACGAGGACCGATTGCCTGGTCGACCTCTGACTTAGACTAATGTGTTAAAAATATTTATAAAAAAACTGGCTAAGAAAACAGACTATTTACAGTTTAATTTGTTTAATTTAATTATTTGTTGTAAAAATATAGGTACATACATCCATTTGAGTAAAAACAGTAAAATTATTAATTTAAAAATTCTTGAACTTAAACTCTTCTAATAACTTTGCAATTTAGTTCTATTTATAAACTTTTAATATTTTCTATTTAAGTACAAAATATATATATAAATTTAAATGTATTTCAATTTGTTAAAAGTCTTTACAATCTTAATTTAACTATTTCATTGTTGTTTAAATATGTTAAAAAATGTAAAGACTTAAAAAACGTAATTAAAGTACAACCCATTTGATATTAAGTTACAATAACTATAAAAGGCAGCGATTGTTCAACAATGTTTCAAATTTTTAATTTTACAAAATAAATTTATACTAAGCCCAGGTTTAAATTAAAGAAAGTACATAATAGTATAAGAAGTTTCTGTGAAAATTTTAAAACTTTGTTAAATAACTGCTGCTTACCAAAGTTATAGTTGGCTAATATTTTAACAACTTTATTCTTTATATGTACATATTACTTATTTTCTCAAGGATAATTTTTGTACTGAATCTGGAAGGTTTTACTTTATTTTTTAAATATATTTAGTAATTCAAGACACTGATGCCTAGTAAAAGTTTTTTTTAAACTAATGCTAATTAAAGTCATTGACAAAATTGGTAGTTTTTAGATTTTTTAAACTTCAAAACTGTTTTTTAAATATCAAATGAAAATAAATTAAGTAGTATCAATGCTTTTGTATTTTATTTTTGTTTTATCTAACTAACTTTGTTGAAGGACTTGACTATATAAGTATTTAATTTTAGTTATCCCTATGGCTATCTTTTTTGCACTTTGATAAACTATTAAAAATTTTAATAATTTAATTATTTAATATTAAAAGTTTAATTGTCATCAAATTTGGAAGAATTTACATATTTTTAAGTTTTTTGTTATTTTGTAAAATAAAAAAAGTTATTAGGTATAAGTATGTAGATAGAGGAATATTTCTTAAGATATA
The DNA here is from genome assembly GCF_965202585.1 of Thalia democratica. Taxonomy (NCBI): domain Eukaryota; kingdom Metazoa; phylum Chordata; class Thaliacea; order Salpida; family Salpidae; genus Thalia; species Thalia democratica. The sequence goes on along the minus strand of NC_139166.1, from coordinate 65,468,086 downwards.
AAAGAACCACAATAACTCAGGCAAGTTTTAGGTTACAAAGTATAGTCTTTAGTTTTTCATAAAAGTTTTTAAACTTAGAGAGGCAACCATTTTTTTAATTTTTGCTGAATATGTTGTTGTTTTTATTTTTATTAGGCCTTGCTACTTTCTTCTAGTACTTAATTTTTTTAGAAAAGAATTCTTTTCAAACATATTTATAACAATTGGACTAGTTTAATAAGTAGAGTTAATTTTAGAATATTGTTTTTTATTTTTACAAAGTAAACTTTTAATAATATGGTTTAGTTTAGTTCTTTTTTCTTATAATAGTAAAGAACAAATTTTTAAATATAGAAGTTTGGTTCTAATAAAAATAAAACTATTAATAGTTAAATAAGTAATAAGAAAAAAAATATTTACATTTACATTAAAGACAAATTTCTTATAGTTATTGCTGAGGTTTTTTATGAGTTTTATTTTGGTGAACATTTTTGGTAATTACGTGTAACTTTATAACAGGGTTTCAAAAACTCAGGATATTTCATGCTAGTTTACAATTTTCCAACTTTTTCAAATAAATATTTCAGAAAATCTTGATCTTATTTTGAGAATTATTTATAAAACTGAGGCTAGTTTTAAAAATTTTTCATTTAGTTTAAACTATTTTCTTTTCAATTTATTTAATTTTAAATTTCTATATACTAACTGTCTTACATTCTGATAAGTTCAAACATTATCAAAACTTTAATCTAACTAGTACAGACAGTTTAAGAAAATTTTCTACTGTTCTACTGTTTGATTTTCAGTATATCTAGTTTTAAAAATTTATTATAAAACTTGTTAACTTTTACTCTGTTTATTAAAAATCTTTAAAATGTCCATATGACTGCTGTCAACAAAAGATTAATTATTCAATAATGTTTCATGCTACTAAATTCGTAAAATTTAATTTATAAAAATAACAATAAATATCTTATTATATCAACCAAACGGTAAAAATAAAACTTGAGTCAAACTTTTAATATATATTTGTGAAATTTTATTTTCTTTCTAAATATTTCTAAAATTGAAGTATTATCAGTTAAAAATATTCTAATATAGTAGTTTCTAAGAAGAGTACATCAAGCATATCTTCAGTATGAGTTAAATGCTGTAAAAGTAGTCAATAAAAAAGCATATAGAGTAAAGCAATTAATTCATCTCTTATACACTTTATTTTTTTTAAACAAACACAATTTTTTCTATTAGAATATATACTAGTGCAGCAAATTAAAAATGTCTTCCGCGCCTGTTAATAAAGAACTACCTCAAAAGGTAAATGAGGATCCTCAAGTTTTTGAAGAAGATCCCGACTTTGATGACGACCATTATGATTATACTGATGTTTTTCACAAAGAGGTATAATTGTTTTTCGTAAAAATGAATATTAGTTATTTATATACTTATCTACTTTTTAGTTAAAGTAAATGTAGTTTTACAGGAAAAACTCTATAAATTTTAACTAATCTAAATTATTTTCTTCTTTTATTTCCTGAATTAGCCTTTAGCTATTCGCTCTTGTTACACTTTTAAAAATTAATTAAATTTTTTTTTTGACGTGTTTTAACAAAATTCAACATTTAACTGTTGTTTGATATATGGCTGCATAAACAGGCACATTGAACAGTATATTATTCATAAAAATATAAAAATAACTAAGAAATTAACGTTCTAAATATTTTACAGACCAAAGAAATATACGAGCTCTTCAAAGTTGACAAACCTGCTGGCTTCGTTCGTATTGAAATAACGAGGTTTGAATACTTAAATGTTATACTTATCTATTGCATAAACTATTTAATAAACAGTTTTTAACAATTTAATGTATGCATTATGTCACTGCTATCATTTTGAATATTTCAAATAGATTTCCTTGAAGAGAAGTACAGTACGTTAGTCAAGAACAAAGCCAAATAACTTTTTTAGAAGGATTTCCCAAACTTTATTCAAATGGCCCCTTTAAAAAACCTAAAAAGGCTGTGGCCGACCTCCAATAAGACTACTCCTCAAAAAAAATTACTATTTTAAAACACCTAGTCCTTTTTTTAATGATGTTTACTTGCATCTCTAGAATATCTAGTGTAAATTTTAAAACCTTAAGACCTTTTTTTTTGCGCTTTATCTGCAAGAGTGTCTAGTATTAGTTTCATAGTTTTTTGACTGGTCAAAATTAAGAAAAAGTTCGCTCATCTATTAGTTATTGCTCCCTACTTACTTAAAACGCCTAGATTGGGGAATTCTGATTTACACAAAACACTAAATAAAAATTAAGTATTATAAAGTTATGTAAAGACAGATGAATAAATGATGAACTACTGTAAGAATCAAACGAAAATAAAAAATATTTTAATGTAAAATGAAGTTGTGACTAAATAATGAAATCTTCTTTTTCTTATTTTTACTTACCTATTTCAGGTTAAATACTTTTATATTAACTTAATGTACCAGTACCATCTGCTTACGTTGTAAGCAAATCAAACATATAAATTAACTAGTGAAGTGTTTTTCTATCATTTTTCCGACACATGAAAATCCTCATCTAAAATCTAAAAATATAAAAGTACCTAATGTAATAGTCACTTATATGTAGAATTGTGAATTTTTATTGTGTGTTTAGATGGAAGAGTAATGTTTGCACTGTATATTTGTACTCTACAATATGCAATATTTCCGTCTTATTTTTTTTTGTTTAACTTTTCTATTATAGTCTAGCAAATGCACTTTATTTCGTACCTACAGCTGATGATTAAAAAGTTCTATATATATGTGTAAAGTTATATATTGATAGTAACAAATTTAAACTGTACTCTTTCTTTTTTAAACTTCAAAGTACTGTTTATATTTGTTATAAATGTATTTACCATTGGACTTGTTTCGCTAGGAATTTTATTAGTAAACGCCCAAAATTATATTTTGAATAGTTATATATGTATTATTATTTTTATAAAGTTGCGGTCACTAATGCTAGACAAGTTAAATTGGAGCTAAATGTTTTTAATGATATAACAAAAAAACAGTTTCGTACAGCTAATAGAAATATCTCATATAGTCCTCAGTAAAGCTTTAGTTTATCGAACATATTTTGTAGAAGTTTAGAATTTAAAATTGTTATAAACATCTTATATACAAAGCAGCTGTATAAAACTGTTGTTTATTACATAATTTAGAGTATGTTTATACATATTAACACAATACTACATTTTACTATTATAAATGTTTTACTGTTCTGATAGACTAGGGTATCCCAAACTTTTTTTCAAATGGCCCTTTTCAACAAGATTACTCAAAACCTACAATAAAGAACAACACTTTTTCTTTTGCTTTTCATCAGCGACATAAATCTAGTGAAAGTTTCAAATTATGACCTAATGTCCCCCCTGTGGCCCTTTTGCTGCTCATGGCCCCTAGATATCTGACATAGCTCACTTTGAAAAACCCTGTTATATACAGATCATGTTTTTATTTAGGTTATAATATTATATATAATATAATATATAAAGTATATGGAACAATTTGTTAAAATGAACTAATGTAATTTTTTCAAACTTTTAATTACAAAACAGAACTGGTGGAGCAAGTTGCGGTCAGACGGATGTTGAATATTACAGGTTTGAATTTTTATTTATTATTTCAATAAACGTTGATATTGAACTATTGAAGTATAGTTCTGTTTAACAATGAAGTTTTAATTGTTCATAAATTTAAGCAAAATGGGTTACTTTTTAGTTTTGAATTATTTTTCTATTTTAAACATTGGTTAATAAAACATTTAAGTAAGTAATGTAAGTTCTTTACAAACAGTTTTTACCTCGTAAATGTATTCGTACAAAACTAATGCAGATGAATGAATTTAACATATTACAATTGATTGTTTTAATGTTATTATAGCAAAATTAATTAATTTCATGCAATTGAACATTAAGAAACTATTCATTAATATTAAGAAGTACTTTTAGTTTAACCTTACCAAATAAAAATTCTCATTGCACGTTTTTGTTTCTTCTTTTTTCAAAATAGCAACAACAAAAAAGAGATTAAACAGAATATTTTTATTTCTTTAATCATAACAGTCCCTACCCCAACACTTGGCAACTGAGGAGCATGCGCCACCTAGTGTACTTCCACCCGGAAGTAGATTGGCGTCATTTTAACTACCGTACCAGCACCTTTGAACCCGATCATGTGAATGTAGTTTGGGAGGATCGGGACAAGTGGGTTCCGGAAGTGAGGGAAAAGTTTGAGAAGAAACGACGTGAGTTTGAGAGAAGGTATGTGATTTAAATAGTTTTCTTACAAATGTTTTTTATTTGTTTTATATTTGGTTCGACTTCAGTACGAGTAAGAGTAGCTTTTGCATCAGCCTAATACTTCTGCTTTTTTAATTGGTTCAAGTTCCTTAACTGTTTTCATGTCCATGGTAACATATAAAATGCCATTAAGCCTTTTAAAAACTTCTCTATAAATATCACAAATTTAGAACATGTTTGCAAATTTATATGTATATATATATTAACAGTTAATTTATACAATTATGTATCATTATTTAGGTCGGATCACCTGCAAAGAAGGGTAGAAAAAAAGATTCAATATCCTGGAATGGGAACGTGGACTCCAAGGGAGCTAGTACATTGGAACAAAGGCAACATTAGTGGTAAACTTTTATTTTATTATCGGCTTTCAAACTTATTTACTCCATACACTTAATTAACATAAATAATGACCAAAGGTGAAGTTTTGATCAAAGATTCTAATTTTTTTTTACTAGTTTAATGCCATACTTATAACAAAGTTAAAAAATATTTTAATTCTTTAAATCATTAAAATGATTAGAAGAAGACTTTAGCTTATTTTATAAAAATTCTCTTAACCAAAAAGAATCAATGTAAAGTATTCATAAAAAACTTTTAAATTTTTTTTTTATAACTAGACATGAACATATTAACTTGTGCTTTATAAACAGGGATAGTTCCAAGCGGAAAAACTATACCGGATAAATCCAAGTACGTCAAGCAGAACAAAAATAAAGCAAGAGGCAAAAAAAGAAAGATTACGAAATAAGCTATAAGAAGGCCTCGCTAAACTTCCTAGAATGTAATTTTAGTTTTCAATTAAATATTTTATGATGTAAAAACGGTTGAACTTGTTTTATTTCTATTACCTTTAATGTTTTTATGTCTTAAAAAGCAGTATTTAACGTTTTGTTTTATGACTAAGTGATTAATTGTACTTAATAAAATACTTTTATGCTATTAGTTTAAAGTTTAGTCATAAGATATGTTTTATAAAAGGTGTATTTCAGGATACGTTCTTCCTGATTGAAGGTTTTTCCTATTTCCTGCTGTCGAAAGCTTCCCACCATACCTCAAAATGGTTTCTTAGATTTAAAATTCCTGCTTGTTTTTTTTTAAATAATAAATTAGTTGTTTGGATCACGAGCTTCTTTCTTTTTTTCATCTGATATTAAACTGATTTAAGTGAAATAATATATAGTTGTTAATTTTTCAACTTCTGGTTCTGTTATAAACTTATAAGACTAACGTGTCTGAATTAAGTTTAGTTTGTTTAAGTAAATTAGTTATTTACAAAAAAAATAATGTAAATCTTCGTGCACCAGGTCCTGCAAAAAATAGGAAATAATTTTGATTAAGTTTTTGTAGATTAACAAACTATATGTTGATTTCTTATAAATACCATAAAAAAACCTATTTTTAAGATGTTTATTATAACTGAGGATCTTATTAAATTTTGTAATTGGATGAAACACTGTTTTTTAAATAAATTTATATAAATTTATTTCTCATATTAGTATAAGATAAAGTAATCTTTTTGTGAAATCTGACAGATTATATGTAAAACAGATTTGTTAAAATGATATTGTTGATATCCCAACTGAACACTAAATATTAAGTTAAAGTCTTTCGTTTTTACTAAAATGTCATGATCTTGTTTTATGTGGCTAAATACCAGTGATGTACCGGACCCGGATCCGGACTTTTTTTTCAAATTAGAATCCGGCCGGAAACGGATCCATATTTTTTTTTTTAAATTAGGGTCCGGCCGGAACCGGATCCGGACTTTTTTTTCATATCAAGATCCGACCGTATCCGGATATAAGACAAAAATGGCAATATCCGGCCGGATCCGGACCCGGATAGTGAGTCCGGTACATCACTTGTTTTCACATAAAAAGTAGAGCTTACATTTGTAGTTTCAAAATTTCATTTCTTTAAAAGCTAAAAAAAACTATGAATAACTTTAAATTTAGTATAAGGAAAATTGATAGAAATATAAAGCACATCACAGAAACAATATCTGGTAGCTAAGATTAAAATCTATTGAATAAGATCAACTTGTAAAAATCTAGGAGGACCCCCCCCCCCCCCCCCCCCCCCTATAGCCTTACCAATCTAAAATCAATTAAAATTAAGTTCTTGAACAAAATTAACTAGAAAATCACAAAATATTGAAAAATGGATCAGCTTAAACTTATTCAAAATCTAAAAGAAAACTAGCCTGAGTTTTTAAAAAAAATCTTAAAACTAGCCTAACAATTTGAATATAAAGTTTTTAATTTTACAACATAGGTAAAGAGTTGCATTTCTGTAATGTTTATTTCATAGTTTAAATGTAAACAAATGTAAATTAGTCACGTGTTCAAAATGAGCCAATCACGGTAGGTGTTTAATTTACATAGGGTTTGTTTTTGAAGTACAGAAGGTTTGTTATCAAGTCTTATAAACTTAAATCTAAAATTTTGCTTGATTTATTTGTTTTATCCAACGTAATTATTATAACATTTTTCAGGTCAATTTTAGATAAAGATGTTTCATTAATATTTTTGTGCTTAAAAATATCATTTAAACAGGTTTATTAGATTCAAAGAAATAAATAGCATTTTAAAATACCATTTCATGAAAAAGATTAATACTAAACGTTTCTTTATTATCCGATATCTAATGTTATAATGGATTTATACAAAAAAATATAAACCTCTTGGTCCTTATGTCGTGAGTGTCTAAGTCATTGATTTCAAAACATTTTGAGTTGATTGAAATCCAGTGGACATCATATAAACAAAAATCCGTATGATAAAAATGCATTTTTTAAGGGGTGCACGACTATTCAAATTCGGACAATTCAAATTCTTAAAAAGATAGAAACGGCCACAAATAAAAAAGTGATGTATACTTGTCAAAAATAAAAAAACACATATGTAGTTCATATTAATGTCTACAAGCTATTTTCTTTTCCTTTTTAAAAAATTTAATATTTTTTGAGATATTGTTTAAATAAATTAAAAATCATGGTTATTTTTAGTAACTTTAAAATATTTTGAAAAATATTCAGCTTTTTGCAAAAAGAAAAAAGTAGCTTGTAGGTATTAATAAGATCTACATATGTATTTTTAATTTTAAATTTGTTACTTATTTCATGAACGGTGGGTAGAACAATTTTCAAGCTTTAAACTCCGGTGACGTTGAAATAACTGTAAGTTATTGTAAGTATTTGCTATTTAATTCAATAAAAAGAAAACCACCGAAAAACATTTTTCTATTATTCATTGTAATAAAATTTTGAATGTTAATGTTAAGTAAAATGGTAAAATTCTAGTTAGTCTAATAATGTATAAATAGTATACAACAGTGGCGTAGCGTGGTATTTTGGTCAGGGGGTGCGCAATTTTTTTTCTCAAAAAATCTTTTAAATTAAAACTTTTGTAATTAGCTATAAAAAAAAACTTTTTATAAGTAATATAATTGAAATAAATTTGTTAAGTAAAATAAGTTCGTTAACTGTTTCAAAAAATATTTATATATTACAAAATCAAACAATTAAATAAAAGTACAAATTTCATTAGAATTACTTATACTTGCAAAAGTGTAAACTTACTAAAAAAAATTGTTTTTATTACTTACAGTAAACTTTATATCTTTAAAAATTAATATATTCAATAAAACGAAAGTATCTGTTTTATATACGAAAAAAACATAAATCTCTTTAATATACAATACAATAGTGATAACAACACCTCATTACATAATTTTAATAAAGTTACACAGAAGTTAAAATAGACCAACTTTATAACTGTTATTACAGTTTATTACAACTTTGTAAAAAAGTTAAAAGTATACTTTTTAACTTTAATTCATTTGAATGTATTTGTTTAAAATAAAAATCACAAACAAAGTTTATTTATCATAGGCCGACACGCTTTTTCTTGTATGTTTACAAAAATAAAGTTCAGAAAACAAGCAGTAGTCTTGCCATAAGGTTGTACTACAGCGGTGCGCTATATTAATTGCGTGCTTTATAAGTCTAAATTCTTATGAAGTTAATGAACTTATAAAATTTTTCCTTTTGGAGTTTTTCATCAACATTGGTGCGCATTTGCAATTACGCACCCAATCAGTATATTGAGTAATAACATATACTTTCTTAACTTGTCACTAATTGGTATTCAAAATTTCGTTTAACTTATTTAATACTAGATAAACATAGTTGAAAAAAGGCAAATTAAGCAGAAAAAATAAACTATAAAGGATAAAGATATTACATTCTTTTTTTTTTACATTTTTCTTTTTTTGGGTGGCGTGCATGCGCCAGTGTCCCTCCCCACGCTACGCCCCTGGTATACAATATTGTAATTTTAATTTACCTATAAAAACTTGTTCTAAAATTATAGTTGAAAAATTCTTAAATAAAAATAAATTTCTTTGAAGTCATATTTTGTTTAAAATTTAAAAATTACTAAGCATAAGTTATACTTATAATTAAGTTGATTTTTTTGATAATTTAAGTAAAATTGCGCACGACTAAAAAAATATACTTAGTAAACTTTTTCCAAATGCTTTTAATTCTTTTTTTCTTTTTAGTTTTCTTTTTCCTTTTTAGCTCTTTTGTTTTTCAAAAAATATTATTAACAATGAAACAAAAAAAAATTTAAATGATTGATGTCATTTCATTTTTATTCTTATCAACATTGTTTCAAAATCATAAAAAAAGGTATCAGAGTTAATAAAACTATTAATCTAGAGAATATGCTGAAATATTTTTATAAACAAGTTACCCAAAAACTTTAACCGACTGAAAACTGATGTTTTCATTATTCTCCAGTAGTCAGTACTACCTTGCTAAATTTAGTATTTTTTATTAAACTTGACATTTAATAAACGTGTGTTGTGTTCTGTCTTTAAAAAAACTAGAGGTTAAGAGTTTGTTTTTAAAATAACTACAATTAACTATATTTTTTGTCATTTGCTTTACATGTTAGTTATAATTATCAAGCAACTAATGCCAAACGGATATACGAAACTAAAATAAGTTATAAGCAGTGAACATTACTAAGCAGCTAAAAATACCCTCACGGTTAAAATGAATCAGCCTATCTTACAATCTATTGAGGCATATTCATATTTTTGCTAGCAAAAAGAATTACCAATATAACAATTTAATAAAGTTTATGTTTTTTAATCTAGAACTAAACTAACTATTATTGTAAAATAATCTTTACTTAACGATACTTAATGTTATCGGGACCTGTTTCATTTCATTTTTAACTAAACAAACTTTAAAATTAAGTTTTAAATTCTACCCTAATTCCAACATTATTTCAATGATAAAACATTAGTACTGAAGAAAAAAATTTAAGTTGTTATAAATAGTATTAGTTTATTAAACGAAAAAAGCGCTCAAATATTTTGTCTTAGGACCTGGTGTACGAAAAAACCTTTCGGATATCGAGTCATCAACAGGATACAGTCATGTTCAGGATAAAATCTTAATATATATTATAGTGTTTGTAGCTGAAATGAAATCATCATTTTATAATGAAGTTGAAAATGTTAAAACACAAAATATTTTAAAGTTATAGCATGAAGTTTAAAACTAAACTCTTTGTTTTCAGTTAACAAACTTTATTGTACTGTTTAATAGTTTCACAACAATTTTTGACTTAAACTAAACTCGCCACACAAAACGTTTTCAGCAAAGAAATTTTTTTTTAAATTTTTGTTTTATTGTTTAATAAATTATATATGTTTTTTGATATCAGAACAAAAAGCCTTTTGTAATGTTATTATTGTTCGTTATAGCATAAAAATTTTCTTAAAATGTTAAAATAAATTTAAACATTAGAGAAAGTACTTGAAAAATAAACAAATTAAAAATGTTGCTACCAACATATGAATAGAAAGGTTTTTACAACAACTTTTGAGTTTCAAGCTGGAAAAAAAAATTATGATTTGGAAATAGTATAAAAACACCCTATGATAAATTTTGAATAATTTGAACAAACTTTCACCTTGGCACCACCTGATTTTCTAAAGCCACTCCAATGCAAGCTGTATACTTTAGCCTTTGAGTTTTAGCTGATTTTTTTACTTGTTGCACATTATAACAAAAAATATCTCGCACATTTAATAACTACTTAAAGAAAATTTTATGGTTGAATTTCTTGTTTTTAGAAAAAAAAAGAATGTTCAAGCAATTTTACAATAAAAGATAAAAGTTATATAAAATGGAGAAATTTCTCAACAGAAATTAATTTAAATTATGCACAATGTGCTTTTGTGACAATTGGCCACAAGTAAAAGTAGTTCGCTTTGAAACATTCTAAAGTTTCAAATAACTTTAATAACAACTTGAAATTTATGGGTGTCTTTTTAAAACCAACTGCTTAGCATTTGTTTGTATGCACATTACCTATGACTTAGACGATTGTTTTCATTATCATCGTTAGTAGTGTAAATGTCAAATGTAGTGTATTTAATAACGTTATGATATTTCGCGTGTAAAGTAATTTTTTAGATTGTTTTTGTGATTTTAGTGCTTAAAATTCAATTGTGATTTAGTTTATCGATAATGTTTTTCAATTTTTTTTTCAAAACTAGCTAATAGTTGATAAAAAAAAAGTTTTAATGTTTATCTAAACCTTTCGTTTTAGGTTTGAAATTTTAAGTACAGCTTTTAGTACATATGTTAAAACGTAGTTTGCTTATTATAGAGAGTTTAAATAAAAATTAACTACCAAAATACCAAAAATAAAAGACAAAGTAGTTTTACATATTTACTTTTTTAAACCTCTTATATTGCAATAAAAATGCAAACATTTTTTTTTTAACAATCTTGCTTTCGGATAGTTTAAAGTTTAGGAACAGTTTTTAACTATAGAAAAAGTAAACGAAAAGAACAAATAAACTCAAAGCTGAAGACTCAAATGTTAAGCTATTTGTTAAGGATCTATTAGACAAAAGTAGTTCTACAATTTATATACATTAATGTTTGTATTACGGTTTCAGACATTTAATACATATACTTTTTTTTTCAATTTTTATATTTATTAACACTATCTTAAAAGTTAAAAATACAATAGAAATAGTTTTATGTTTTCTATGGATGGTAATTTCATCAAACTTTTAGTAAGTTTCAGAAAACAACAAACGAAAAACATCTAATTATTTTTATTTATTACAAATGTTGCAAATAACACTTCTCATTTCACAAATAAATAAATAATCTAAACTACTTCTTAGCATGTTTACCGTTTCTTATAGCGCGCTTAAATAGAATTTATTGTATGTATGAATATAACAGCGCGTAAAAACGCTGTTAAAAATACTTATTTAGGATTAAAAATAAGTTTAAACTCATTATTTCCAAATACTTTTAGCTATAGTTGTTTGTATAATTTTTAAAAACTTGGTTTTTTGGTTCTTAATTTTAAAACGAAATGCAAAAAATGTTAGTTAGGATTTAAAACATCAGTTACGCAAAGAGTGATTAATACTTTTAATTTACGCAAGTTCAATTAGAAAATAATTTAGCTTGAAATAAAACAACAAACTTGTTTTTTTGGTTTTATTAAACAAAAACATCTCAAAATTTTTATTTAACTTCATCAGACAAAGATATGCTTAAGACTTTACCATTAACATTTAACACTGACTTAAAGCTAGGCAGAGAAACTTTTGAAAAATTTTACTTTTTAAAGAACCTTGAACAGAAACAAATTTATATAGAAACATTTCAAATAGCTGCCTTGTGTAAAAACTTTGAAAAGTGCTGCTTGTTATACAAATGTTGAACAGTAGCTGTTAAAGAAAACCCGTTGAAAATTCATTTTTATAGAAAAATTTCTGCACGTTTTTATGACATCACTTCCTGTATTGCAGTTTCGCAATAACTCTTCTGTTATTTGTGTGGAAAATTGAAACAAACAGTCAAAAAGACACCTTTAAAAAGGTTAGAGTGTACGCCTCGGATTTTTTTCCACTCTCAAAATTTAAGCTGCCAGCAGAAAGAAAATTCCATTTGTTTTTACATCTTGTATGTTCAGCTTAGTGTTTGTTTTATTTCTAAATATGTGTTGCTACAAGTTTTCTGGCAACCTTTTTAAGTATTTTTGGGCTGCTTCAATGTAATTTTTTTAAGTATTTTTGGTTAACCTTAACTATGTTCAAATAATAACTGTTAGTTAACTTTTGTAAAGTTAGTTTATTATAAAAATCTAGTCATTTCCTGCATTACATTTTCACTAAAACTCTTCTGTTTTTTTTGGGAAACTTTATAAGGCCTGTATAGGTGAAGTATACACCTTGAAGTTTTTTTCCACTCCATAAATCTAAGCGGGCAACACAAAAAAATAACAGTTTTGTTTTTACGTTTTAGGCTAGTGAGCCTAGTTTTTTGTTTGTTTCAGTATGCGTGTCAGTTACAACAGTTTTATTAGTAATCTTTTGTCTTTATAGGTGTCTTTATCTGACCTTTTTTGAGCGGCTTTCAGTTGCTGAATATTTTTTTGAAAAGTTTAAAAGTTCTACACACAAAAAAATACTATTTATAAAACTTAGTAAACTTAATTGACTTATCAAAACTGCTAAATGCTAAAAATAAACAAAGCTTTGTTGTTAGGTATATTTTTAAACACGACTTCTGTTTTTAAATGACTCCTTGTTTAAAAAAATTATCACTTCTTTTTATTGTTTTTTTTTTATTATACCTAATTGTAGCACTTATTATGTTTAAAATTTTATTATGAGATAAAATGTAACTACTCATTTACAATACGTTTTTTTTAACATTTCTTAATAATAACGCCATAGTTAAAAAAGAACTTTTTTCATAAAACATTTACTCATGTCTACCTAAAAATTATCAAAAATTATTATTCATTAGATAATTACTTAGTTGACCGTTTTTTACCTTTTTTAAAAATAAAACAGTTTGTTATTTATTTCAAACTTTATTGATTTTTTTCTTTATAAAATTTTAAATTACCATTAAAATAGTTAACTATTACGAAAGTTAATATACATAGCTTAATAAATTATATGACTTTTATATTTTGTTTATTTTTGATCCATGTTAAATGTTTTTATTTTACAACTAAATGTTTTATTTCTGTATGAATATTTAAGCTATTGGTCGTCTATCTGTGCACTGGTACACACTACTGTATATAGAAGTTGTTTTACTGTGAAAAGAAAATATAGTTAGGTGGAAAAATTTTTTTTAGATGACATTTGTTTTGTCTTTTTTTATGGAAAAAAAGCTAATTGTTGCATAAAATAACAGTTCTTAAACCGTTATTTATATACTAAGGTGCTCGTAACACAAAACAGAGTATTCTTTAATAATATTTACATAACATTTTAGTCAAGTGTTCACATAACTTATATTCTTGTAATATAGTGTGAACAGCTCTTAAAAGGGTTAAAGACAACTGAGTTAAAATATCTAAACGCTTGTTGAAATTATAGTTTTTCACGTTTGAATACTAACTTGATAATTATTCTAGCTATTGAATTTTTGATATAACTCTGTTTCACAATAAAATTGTTTTAGAAACATTTTTTTTAATAATCCTTTAAGCCGTTTGATACTTTGCTCAACTTTTTAAAAATATTTATTTTTTATATGACTATATCGATAATCTACAAAAAACATGGCTTTATATCAAATTGAAAATTTGCAGTTTTAGCATATAACTCGTAATCTTAATTTCATTAAAAAACAGACATACTTTTTTACTTAGTGAAAAACTAAAGTGTACTAAAGAAAGATAATGCACCATTAGCTTGGTTAAATGATAAATACTTTATAGATGAGTTTATTTGGTAATAACTTACAAACTCTTCCGAATCCTAAGTATGTCGGAAATTTCCGAGATGTGAATCAAAACTATCATCTCCCAAACCAGACAAGTTTTTCTGAAAGTTCTCAAACTGAGAACTTGCTGCAAGCTGAGGGTACGGAACAGAACATATCTTCACCGACTCACAGTGGTAAATGCATATAAAACTATAACGTGTTTATCAATATTTTGATTATTAATTAAGTCGTTGCTCAATGACTGCTTAAACTCTTACACTTTAAATAAAGAGTTTTAACAAATGTCGTTTTTAAAATTTTTAGACTGTTGTGCAAAATGAAATATCATACATTTAAAAAATGTACTCTCCTTTAGTTGTTGTTGTTTTGTATAAATGTTGAATTACTAATTAAATTTCTTACATTAAATTAGTTAAACAAAACTTTGTTTAGTTATCCTTTACTACTAGTCTAAAAACTGAACACTATGTTATATCTTAAACACAAACTTAGGATAATAATATAGTTTAAAATCTATTTAAATAGTTTATAGTAAAAGAAAAAAATTGTCTGAAAATTAAAAAAATGATCAGCTCTAAAAAAAAAACGAGGCTAGTTATGACAAATAGTTTAACTGTCGTATTTTGCAAAGATTTCATAATATTTTTTTCATTATGAGTAGTGAATTTTACTTATATTACTGATCCATCAGTAGGCCTGCTACAAGTAAAAATAACTTTTTTAAACAAAAATTAGTCTAGTTTCAACTGTTTTCATCAAGTAATAAAGCACTAAATACAGAAAACAATACCTGTGAAAGAAACCATATACAATATAACCAAGATGTAGATTGTGAAGATAGCTCGACTTTACCTTATAAATACAATGTTCCTGCTGACTATAACAGTATGCATAAAAATACAAAGGACAAAATGTTTACAACAACAGGTCAAGTGCTTTGTTATCTGTATGGTTTATTTTATTTGTTTTACTACTATATGATGTGGAGTATTAATTTTTTAATTAACAACTGTTTTAATAAAGTATGAGTAATGTACTAACATTATAAGGTTAAAGTCAATAAATTTTTTGATAAGACTAATTATGTTGGTTTATAAAGTTAAAGTTTTGTTGATATAAGTATTTATTTTGTTTACCCTCATGATGGAAATAAATTGAACATATTCTAACTTATATAAACCACCATGGCTCATGCTTTTAGATTGTAATAATAACAATGCTTAGTGTTTTATATTTATTAATGTTTAATCTTTGTTTGATCAACAGACCTGCTTCCTCAGATCTTGATAACAATATTAGAATCAATCAAGACTTGCAGGTAATATCTTACTTATCTCAAATATTAAAACTATTTTTGTGAAGTTCTAGTTTAAACTAAAGTTTCATTTGTGTCCTGTAAATATTTATTTTGTACAACTAATGACATTTTTTGCTTGATAGGTATTTATAAACTCCAAAATTGTAGAACAGTATTCTACGTAAGTAAAAGTAAGTTTTTAACTGTTTAGTTACTATTAAATATAGTTTTAACAATACCATAAAAAAAATAAAAAATGACGTAAATAATAACTAAAATAAATAATACTTATACTAACATATTATAAAACACTAATCCTTTAAAGTTGTTATACACTATTAAGTTTAGTAATACAAAAAACCAAATTAAATACAGACATACCAACAGCCGTCTACTTGTATGCACTACTCACCAACTAGCTTCAGACCAACCCAACAAATGGAGCGGTATGATTGGGCTACAGGTAGGTCAAACCTGACAAATTACAACCAATTACAGCAGAGTAATTCTCATCATAATGTTCTTATCAAAATGTAAATGCTCTTAAAATATTACTTTTGAAACTGCTTATTCTGTCGTGCCTTATTCAGATTCAAAGAATTTTACTATTTATTCTACAAAACTAAATACTATTGATACAAAAAATTTATTTAGTAAAACATTTTTTTTTTGAATTATTAAAAAGTTATTTTGTTAAATACTTTAATTAAAACGAACAAACAAAAGACAACCTATACAATAAGTATGTTTGTTCCTTTTCAATAAACTTGTTTTACATTTAAAGTGACTTAGCTTCCGTAACAACAACATATGAGCAACAAGTGAATAGAGAAGGCCTAGAAGAACAAGAAAGTCCTGTAGATCAAAGTTCTATAGAGAAAGTAAACTTACAAGAAGATAAGGACCAGAAAATAAAAGTGATTGTCTCTGCCGCTTACAGTTATTGGTTTATTTTAAATGTAGCTATAAAAAGTTTAATTGCATTTTAAATATACTTAAAAGCTGGTTAATTAAACTTTAATTACATAAAATAACTGTTTAGAAAGCTCTAATATATTTAGTAGTTTAAAATGGTTTGACCTAAACTTACTTTTGTATAATCCACTTTGAAACATAATAGTTTATTTTGCAATCCTTACGACTTATTGTTGAGCTGTTTATTTTTTGAAATTTAACCAAGACTATTTGTACAACTTGTGAAGTGAGGCAGTGGCGTCGCGTGGTATTTTTTTTAGGTGGTGCAGAATTTAGAAAAAAAAAATCCTCTATTTTAAAACTCTTTTTTATCTCAAATAAAGACTTTTTTTACAACAATTACATTAAATTGCTAATGTAACCTGGGAAATTTTGTTTAGAAATAAAACATTTAATTTTTCAAAAAAAAATTATGTAAGAAAATAACTTAAAAAAAAAAGGTAAATACTTTGAAATTTTAAGTAAATATAAGAACATAAGAAAAAAAATTATTTTAAGTAATTTACAAGACTCAAAAAATGTTAGCTTACTTATGAGTATTAATTTTCAAGAAGGCTTTAAAATTTAAACTAAGAGTAGAAAAAAAGTTGGACAAAACAAATTTTTATTATATTGAAAAACACAGCAACTTTAATAGTTTTTCTTTTGCATCAACTTAATTTTAAAAATATTTGATTAAACATCATACTAAGAATGGTTATTTTACTAATATTTAACTTAACAAAAAAAAAAAAAGAAATGTCTTATTAGACTTGGCAAGAACATTAAAAAGTCTACAAACAAACAAAAAAATGTTATGTACAAACTGCAAGTTTATTTTAAGTAAAAAATATTAAAACTCAGTAGAAAATAATTGCTTATTTACTGATGAAAAATAAAAAAAATAAACTAGTATCAACTTATAAATAATTAAAATTTTTATGTTTGAAAAATAAAACAGCTTGACTACTAAGTTAAAAACACAAAAGTAAAATAAGCAAGCTCATAAATATCAAATTTTACGAAGTCTCTAACTTACAATTTAGATTAAACAGATTAATATTATAATAAGAAAATACAGCAACTGCAAAAAATTTTTTTTAGCCTCAACTTTAGTTTAAAAATATTGGATTAATTAAATATTAAACCATTAATAATTGTTTTACTAATATTTAATAATAAAAAAGTCTAATTATACTTGGCTAGTAAATTAAAAAGTCTACAAACAAATAAAATGTTGTGTAGAAATTGAAATTTTTTTAAAGAACAACTTACATTACTCAGTAAAGAAATTTAAAGTTCATTTATGATAAAAAAAAAAGTTTAAATAAGTAAAAATCTCAAAAGTAAAACAAGCAAACTAAATAATATTAAGTTTTACAAAGGCTCTAAAGTTAAAACTAAAAGTAGCTTACAATTTAGATATAAGAAACTTATATTATAATAAAAAACACAGCAACTATAATAATATTTCATTTTAGCTTTAACATTACTTGAAAAATATTGGATTAAATACCAAACTAAAAATAATATTTTTACTTATTTTTAACTAAACAAAAAAAGGAATGCATAATGAAGCCTTGCAAGTAAATTGAAAAGTCTACAAACAAAGAAAAATTTATGTACAAATTACAACTTTTTAAAGAACAACTAAACTTGCTTAGTACAAAAAATAGTTACTACTGAATGCCTACCTAAAAAATTAAATCTAAAGTCTAACTTTGCAAACATAAATACTTAGACTCTTACTTTTCACCTGTGTAACTAAAATTCATTCTTCTCTCCTTTTGGCTGATAAATTTCTCCATCACCTCTTCTTTGAAACTAGTACAGTTTTTAAGTAAGTCCCTACCATCGAAATTACACTCAAAGAATTTAATCTTGACTGACCCATGGTGTTTCTCAAAAATGTTTTTATCCTTTTCAAAGATGAAAATGTTCTTTCAGCGTCTACACTATTCATGGGAATAGTTATCAAAGTTCAAAGAAACTTTGTAGTTTCGTTAAATATTTTAGTCAGGTTATGTTCTTCAAGAAATTACAGTATTTTCACTAAATCATCCTGATGCATGTGAATAAAATGTTTTCAGTTCTCTTTCTAACTGTTTACATTCAACTACAGGATTACACTTCTTCACTGTTTCTATAAGTTCTAAAGGAAAACAGGATTTATAAACAGTAAAATATTTTGCCAACAATAACTGTGAAATTCTTAAACTGTTCTAACTATACAGAGTAAACTAATAAATAATTTCAATATTAAAAAAAATTAAATAAAAGCAAGGCTGCCACTCTTTGAGTCAAAAGAAACTGTCCTGAGTGACCTTGAAATGCCCTGAGTCACCATGTGTTTTTGAGAAAAAATCAAAATACCCTGAGTTTCCCTGAGATTTTTAGAACTTAAAATATCATTAAGTTTCACTGAGTACCCTGAGTGTGTGGCAATCCTGAATATAGCTAAAAAAAGATTAAAATAATTTTAAAAACAAAGAGTTTCATTTTATCAATAACTTTAAGGACATGAAGATATTTTTTTTTAAATATATTTTTACTATCAAGTTTGAAAACAACTGAACTTTTGCTACACCTGAAGATAAGCTTTGCTTTAAAGGGCATTGGGACGATGAAACACTTTCTTCACAATTTGATCTTATTTTATGAAGTTTTACTAAGCTACAAGATGCTTTTCACAAATTTTAAAAATTCAAAATACTTTTTTAGATTTAGCCGATCAAAGTCGAAGGCAACAAAAGGTTCCTTACAGGAGGAACAAACTAAAACAGCGTTTAAAAAAAAAGTGTTTTACCCCCCTTTTATGCCCTTAACATATACTTTAGAATTATTTTACTGAACTTATTTTATACAGTTTTAATTTAACTGCAAGGCATTTTTTATCAATATATAAAACCATATTAATTTTTGAGATATGGGAATTCACAGTCAGAGATACAAAAGAGTCCTTATTGATATAATATAAACTCAAACAACAAATAAATCAAATCACTAAAACCATATCTTTTTTTATAAGTTGGCCTCAAAATATTTAGATGTTTCTTTTATAAAATAAAACAATTTGCTAAAACAGATATTTAAAACACTAAGAAAAAAAAGTTATAAAAAAAGTAATATAGTTTTGTATATATAAAAATATATATTGATAGCTAAAAATTTAACACTTCTCTTCAACAAAAGTATAAAATTTCATAAAGATTAAGATGAAAAACTTTGATAAAAATTGCTTTAAAAATGATGGAGAATATAGGTTTTCAGTAAAATAGTATTTTTTTGCTGTTTTAGTTTGCTCCTTGTATAATAAATCGATGTAATCTCTGGCCTGACCGGTTGAATATAAAATTTTTATTGGAAGATTCAAGTTTATTAAAGAGTAACTATTAACTTTCTGAAAAACTTAGAATAAGAACAACATGTAAAAAAGTGCCTATACATCCCCCCCTTACCCCTCACTATTTTGCACAATTTTTTTCAACAAACTTTAAGATTTTTATTAACTTTTTTTCTAAACTTAATGTTTTTTTGTTGGAGGTTTAAAATTCAATAGTTTTTTAAGAGTATCTTTTATGTAATTAAATTTAATTTGTTTTTCATTTTGATGACAGTATTTTTCTCAGGAGCTCAACTTTTTAAAGTTTAGTTGGTGAGGCTGTTGAACTTTTCAAGAAATTTAAAGATAATTAATAAATATGTAACCATTATAACAGTAAAAAATTGGTTAGTTAGTTTTCATGTGGCCATAGGGGTAAAACACTTATATTTTAACTTTAAATAAACTTGTTATTTTCAGAGTAAAAAACTAAAACTGCTTTAGTCAGCCTGAATATTTTCTAATTTGGTCAGTTTTAATTTATCTTGGGTCATCTTGAGTTTTTTTAACATTTCTAAGTTATCCTGATTATGAGGCAAGGCAACCATGTTTCAACAATTTTATCTAAAATTTTTACTTTGTTTATGAAAAAATTAAACCAAAAGTCATATAAAGTAGACTAAAATGTTAAACTACTTTAAGTAATCAAAGTTTCTTTGGGTGTCAGACCAATATTTTAAGTTAAGGCTATTTACTTTATTTAAATATGTGACTGTTTCAATAATAATAATTTTTATTTAATATAAATCTAAATTATTTTTCTGTAAGAGTAAACTAGAAGTTTATAATAAACTGCTTAACATTTTTTACAGAACTCAAATTTTACATTTAAATATTATTTAATTAAATATTTTATTAACTTTATGATTACAATAATCAGTATAGTTAAGTTTATGTATGCAGATTAAAATAAAAAATCGAATTTCTTAGACTTTGGTGATTTAAGTTTCTTATATTTTTTTTTTCAAAATTTTTAATTTGTTTTAAGTTTAAATTTTAAAAATCATGTGAGTACATAAACTCAAGTTTAATCCTTTGCAGTAGCTTAGCTTTGTTTTTATTTTATGTTTACAATAGCTTGTAGATGATACTTAAGCATGTCCTGTTTTAGGGAATTTTCAACTTAGCTTACTTACCGCAAGATATTGATTTTGCGGTAATTCTTGAAGAAATTTTGTTTTTTTGAGTTCATTTGCGGCAGTCAGCTAAGAGTTTGCGGCAGTGAAGTGGGCAAAATGGTCGTTTTCTAAATTGGAGTTTTAAAAGAAATTTCGTTCTAAAACATAACGAAAATATTATAGATACTTAATTTTTTCCTTACAAAATTTCCAGGCGGTGCAGTTGCGGCAGTGCAACACCCCACGCGACGCCCCTGAAGTGAGGTATCCAAAATTTCAGAACAACAATTACATAAGACCCCCTGTACAAGTTCGATACGACTCTATAACGACAATAAATCAATATGATGTTCTAAAGTCAACTCAGTATGATCAAATGCAACCACACCCTTATTATCCTTTGTATAATGTGAACTCTTTTGGAAGTTTGCACCAGAATCCTAACTTTTTAAATGACGTGCATAAGCATTTATTTGTTGGAACTCAAGTAAAACAAAACGATTTTTCACAGTTAATTTTTTTTTTTCGAACGCAGACTCAATTTACAGTGATAAACATTAACTATAGTTTCCTAAGTTTAAATACTGATTTTAGTTATTATTTATTAACACTATAATTTTTTTTTGTTTAAAAATAGTAGTTTGAAAATAAAAGGTTGAGCAAAACTTTTAAAAGATAGTCTGTTTTAGAAATGACATTTTACAACTTTTAATTACGTATTTAAGTTAAAAGTGTTAAGTTTGAAAAAGTTTAGTATGAAAAACGCAATGACGTAAATATAAAAGAACTTGTTCACAAATTGCAACTAAACGTTTTATCAAACTATGCTAACTTAATAGTTTTTAACACTATACCTTTGTTTGAGATCTCAGTACCTTTAGCCACATTTAACACCACTGTTTGTAAATAAACAACTAGAGTCCGATCCAGAGGCTGTGACAAACTTTCAGAAGCACAACGTAAAAATCTGATTGAAAATATTAAATTACATAAAGCTATATCTAAGTTTAAAATTTATATACATTAAAGATTTAACACTTACTTAAAAAAAAATATACAGTATCTTTCAGATATTCTTATTAGATTTTAGAAGACATAGAATGTTTAAAAAAAAGTTGAAAAGGTCTAGTATATTGTTATGTATTAGATAGCAACTACCTTTAAAAAAACTTTTATATAGTTTGTAGCACTTAAACTTTTTTAATGCTTATCAACGTTTTATATGTTTAGTTTAGTTATATTTGTCTATGTATTAAATTTTTTTTCATAAAAGCATGTTTTTGTGTAGTCATGTCCATTAGTTTTAATCTTTTAGATTTATTTAAAACGTTAAATTATTTTAAGTTTAAAGTAGTAGCTTGCAAAAAATTTTGACAAATGCTACAAAAAAGATCGTGTAAAATGCTTTTTAAAGGATCTTTATTAGTTTTTTCATTGTCTACTAATACCGTAAAAAAACCTTCATATCATCCTATATTTAAATTATCTAAAACTACTAAGTTAATTTTTATATAAATTAAATGAAAACAGCTACTCAATGGTTTGATTAACGTTTTTATATAGTTTTTCTCTAACATTCACATATTTTATAGCTTTTTGTTATTATATCAGAGATACATTTATCTAAATTAGTTGAAGTTAGACGTAAGATAAATCTTAGTGAACAAAACTTTTCTGTTAGTTATTTGCAGAGTCTATTTTGCATCTTAAAATAACTATGTGCTGTCTACAATGACAGCAAAAGTTTTTTGTTCAATGAAAACGAACATACTTTTAGTACTGCATTTGTTATAAGTCATGATTGGCTATACAAAGATTTGTTATGAAACTCTTAATTCTTTAAAATAAAATTCTTGTGTTTAATAAGAGTTTAGCTGTATGTTGAAAAATCATTTAGATTTGAATTACAAAAGTCCTGTTATTTTGCTATAAATTTAATTAACTGTTTTTTAAAATAAAATGTTAAAAGTTTAACAAAAAAATCTGTTGCACTTACAAAGTTGTTGTTCAGATGCAAAAAATAATTCAGCAAATTACACATATGAACTAAAAATAAAAAAATATGTAAAATTCAAAAAACACTACAGAGACAATAAAGTACTTTTATATAAATAGGTACTTAAATTAAACTCAAATTACTTCAAGTAATTGAAAAAAAAACCGATGGAAAAATTTAAAAAATAATTTTCTTATTTTAAAAAAGTAGTTGTCATAGCTTAAATTTATATAAAACTAGTGTTTGTAAATGGTATCAATTCGTATATTAAATCCTTAAGCACCTTAACTTAGAATTGAGTCCAGGAAACTAAAGCCTTAGATCAAGTGACTTAATGGAAGTTTAGTGTATAATAAATCTCCTTTAAAAACAAACGGTAGCCAAAAAGCACCTGTGACCTTACGACTTTTATAGTTTACAAAATCTTCAAATCAAGCTATATTCGAGCTTTCTTTACACAGAACCGGAACAGTGGAGCGAGGAACACGTCAGAGCGTGGGTTGATTGGGTCATTGTGGAGTACGATCTACGTAGTATGACGTCACAATTGTTTGAAGGTATTGTCGGGGAGAATTTGTGCCAAATGACAAAAGAGGACTTCATTGGTATTACAAAAGATGAGCAGGCGGCTAAAATATTCATCGAACATCTGAATTTTTTAAGAGGAGTTGAAAAAATAAGTAAGTTATAGTTTCATTTAGTTTTTTAGGGTTTTTGAGGTTTTTTTGGTAATAGCAAAAATTACTACAGATAGCCAAAAGAAAGATGTTAACAAATAACAGAGATGTATTTAGACTAAATAATTTAGATAAAGTATATATTATATATTTTTTTTAATTAAAAGTTAAATACAAAACAATTAATTATAATACTTTTTATGTAAGTACAACTTAAAAAAGGTTAACTTGCATTTTATTTTTATTTTTTTTTATTTCATTATTACTACACATTAAACAACAAATAAATTTTAAGAAAAAATGTCTTTTTGTTTTAGAAATCAGTAAAACTGTGGGACATTAAACGAAATTTTCAAATAACTTAATACTCATAACTGTACAAACTAAATATTTGTAGCGTACAACTATAAACACTAAAAAATTTATAAAAAATGTATAGTTGTAAGTTTTAATCTAATACATGCTCTTTATTTTACAAGTAACGAAATTTTACTTTTTTCAGATAAAACAACCAAAGAACAAAGCTTTGCTAATCCATCACTTGCAGACTCACAACCTCAAGGTCTAGGTGGGCGATGATTTAGCGCATTCACACCAACTTCAAACACGGGAAACTCCCTTAGTAATTACCAATATGCTGTAACGAGAAGCAGGGACTTTAGTGGAAACTACAGTTAGTGTTTTATAAAACAACTATTAGTAATAATTAACAGTTCGTATTTTTTGTATGTGTGTTTAACAAACTTATTAAATCTTAATGCACAGTAGAATTTTGAGTTAGGAAAGTTTTGTTTCTCAACTAGTGTTTGAACTAAAAACTGCCTTCCATATCTATTTAACACAAGTTATAACCACATTTGTTATACATAGTGCCTAGTTAGTTTATTCTAGGTTTGTTTTTCTAAAACTGGTATAACACCAGTATTTTAAAAACTGTTTATTTTGTATTTATTAAACAAGTGGAGTTGCACTAATGTAAAAATTTAAATACAAGAAATACATATACAGAAACCAATTAAATATTTTTTTATAACAGATAATACCATTCAACAAACAAAATGTAATTCAGCAAATCCGACTAATAAAATACTTTTTGGTGATTCGGAAGTTGATGCTTACGCTAAATTCAGGGACACTGGTATGTTTGATCATCAATAGTTATTATTTTTAAAGTTATTAAACTGTTTGACTAATTACAAAATTATTGATGTCAAAATCAATTTTTTTACGTTAAAACCACTTTGATTTTTTGAATAAATACAGTGTATGTAATAAAACTAAGTTTTTTTTTATTAGTAGAAGCATGAAAAATAATTTAGATGCTTAATATTGTATATTTTTTCTTTCAAAATTAAAAACTCTTACTAAATCTTTTAAATTATACTTTAAACTTTATTGGAGTTAGTCATGATAGAGTATATTGTTTATATTGATTGGTTTGTACAAAAAAATAACTCAAATAATTTTTTAAAATAGTTAAAAGATTTAGCAATCCCGGAAATGCTCAAATTCAATTGTGGCAATTTTTACTGAGGCTTTTAAGTGATCCATCTAACTTGTCCTTTATAGCTTGGGAAGGTAAATTTTACATACTTACTAATGTTATTTACTAATATAAACTATTTACCAAGTTTTTACCTAACTTTGAAAAAATTCGGCTACCTTTTCATCTATTGCTTTGAAATGTCAATAAAAATTTACATATTTTTGTACATTTATTTCAGTAACCATTTTTTAATTACAAATTTTGTAAAAATATATGCGATATAAATCGTATTTTTTTTTACTTTAAAATCTACAGTGATCTTCCTCTCGAATACGCACTTATTATGTATGTTTCTCTTCGAAATAAAGCTAATTAATAGCCTATACTATACTTTAATTTTTTAGCCTATCAAGTAAACAGAAATGTACGGATAATACAAGATACATAATTCTAATGTTTTATTTTAATCTAATTTAAACGTTTTTATTGTTTTTATTTCATTAAACTACATAGGTATGGATGGGGAATTCAAAATACATGATCGCGAGGACGTTGCAAAAAGATGGGGATTAAAAAAGAACATACCGAATATGAATTACGAAAAACTCAGTAGGGCTCTGAGGTAACGAATTGAAACGTCATTGCTGTAGTTACTACCATTATGTTAAAATTAACTTGTTAAAGTTTCATTTATTTGTTTTTTAACTTTTATTTTATATAAGTTTTAGCTGCTGTCTAAATACTTAAGGTGTGAACTCTTATTGAGCTTTATTTAATTGTATTTAAGCTTGCATAATCGGTTATTATTTGCAAAGAAACATTTTTTTCTTCGTTAAAAAAAGTTAATAGTTAGGTGAACAAATAAATACACTTTATTTTTCCACAAAATTTTTAATTGTGATAAAATACAAGCTGCTTTCATTTGTTTATTTCAAAACTTTATAACGATCTAAAAAACAATTAAAAATATGATAATTCAGAAAACAAAATTTTAATTTTGAATTTGCTTAAAAATGCTTACATAGTTAATTTAAAGAATTAAAATTTTTAT
Organism: Thalia democratica; assembly: GCF_965202585.1. Taxonomy (NCBI): domain Eukaryota; kingdom Metazoa; phylum Chordata; class Thaliacea; order Salpida; family Salpidae; genus Thalia; species Thalia democratica. Next base: position 65,441,998 of record NC_139166.1, on the reverse strand, counting down.
TAACCTGTCTAAGAATGTAAGCACTACCGGCAAGTTGTGTTCTTTTCATTTTTAATTTCAATCTGACTCTAATAATTAAAATTACAAAAGTTAGTTATGCCTATGTCATTTATTAACAAATTAAAATCTTAAATTTAAAAGAAATGTATATATCTACAATTTATAGTGTTTAAAGCATTTGTTGAAAATGTTCTTACTAAAATATTATGTTTTTAGATACTATTACGACAAAGGCATTATGACGAAAGTAACTAGAAAGCGGTACACATACAAGTTCAATTTCAACACAATAATTATGCTACCTTCTGTTGGTGGGAATACTAGTAACCAACATAATGATGATAACATGTATAATTACCCATTTATTAATGCTTACAACTATCATGAGTTTGCCAATCAGTCTTCATTAGCAAGCACTCAAGATTATAATAGAAGCAGTATGTCTGCAGGTATGTAAAATAAAACATAAATTTATGATGTAGACTTTTCTTTTTTGTATCGTTTTTTAAATACTGTATGCAACTTAAAACAATGGATTTTTTTTAATACAACGAATTACAATTAAAAACTGAAAATTTCTATAGGCTTTAGACCAAATGACTTTCAAGGCCCAGAGGGATATTTCCCTAAAGTAGGAAGTGACAGTCAAGTAGGAGGTTTTGGTCAGGAGCAGCATATTTTATCATCAGTACCAGCAACTTCATTCTACAATCAATTTTAGTTGAATATTTTAAAAAACATGTTCAAAATTTATGCTTTATTTTACAATTAGTTTAATTAAAAAAAACTTAGGTTATTTTATGTATAGTCAATTTATTTCCTTTAATACATGTTGCGCTTATTAGTTAATTTAATTTTAATAATTTAATAAGTTTCAAAAAAAGAAGTTTCATTTTTTATTTGGTAGAGTGATAAAGATTTAAATTCGGTAATAAACAGATTTGCTATATACAAATTAGAAACTTATACCAACTTATATGATAAATACACTTTCTATGTTATAGTCCTGATAATTATTTATTTTAGTTAATTAACATCAGTTAAATAATTAAATGTGTTATATTTGAACTTGTATTAAAAAAATTAACTTGCTTCAAGTTAATTCTTTATTTACAAACATGATGTTATTATAGTTTGTTATAGCACTGATTATAGTTTCGACATATATGCACAACCTTTTTACATAATGTATTTGAATTTTTTAATATATTTTTTATAACGTTTATATTTAATTACACAATTTTTATATTTATGTTGAAGCTTAATGTATGGTTGACGGAGATCATGTGATTCATTATTTTAATTTTTGCTCAAAAATATGTTTGAAATAAAAAGTTTGAAACACTTAATTTGTTGAATACTTCCAATTATTTTAGATACTTTTTATTTCACTTAATATAGTTTTGTGGAAATAGTTAGAAAAATTTATAAATATTTTTTGTTGTTTATGTTTAAGTCTCTCTATCTATTTGTTTTGTTATAGTATATAGTTTAATATAAGTTTTGATAGTTATGAAATATGTTTTATAGCTTGCTAGATAATAATTATTTATAAAATAGCTCTTAAAAAAGTATCAAATGATTCCCAAATAAATAAATGAAGGTACTAAAACTAGTGAAAAAAAGACTTGTTTATTACCAACAATCTGAAATAACTAAAAATAAGCTTTTAATTGCAAAATGATGATAACAAACGGATTTTAATATTACTAATGAGTTTACTCGTTTTATGAAAAATAAATACCTAATGATTCTAATACATATTGATTATCGAGAAAAATAAAAACGCTAAAGCTATTTGGTCCTAGAACCTGGTGTTTAAAAACTTTGAATTGACTAGTCGTACACCGGTTAAACATCTTTTAACGTCTTGTCTAGGTCATAAACAAATAAACATGATGTTTAATTTTGCAAAGACTCTTTGCCATTATGGGTGGGTGTCAGAATGACACAGCGACAAAATGACACGGTGCGTCACTTTGGCACGGTGCGTCACTTCGACATGGAGGGTCACTTTGGCACGGCAACAAAATGACACGGTTCGTCACTTTGGCACAGCGACAAAATGACACGGTGCGTCACTTAGGCACAGCGACAAAATGACACAATGCGTCACTTTGGCACATCGAAAAAATAAACAGTGCGTCACTATAGCATGGATTAACAAACTTATAGGCAAAACTAAACTTCTTCAGTAATATAACATTTAAATGTAAAATTTTGATAGTAATTAGTTAAACAAAAGATTTATTATATTTTCCACACCATAGTAGCTTGATACATTTGAACTATATATGATACATTGCTTTAAAATTTAAGTCATAGTATAAAAACAAAAATATTCTGAAGTTTTTTCTTTTTACGTTTCACGACTTTTCATATTTATGTAATGAATAAAAATTAGTACTTTTTATTAAAGGTTTAATCAATTATTATCAGGAATTGTTATAAAAAATAACTAAGATTTAATTAAATACAGAGTTATTTCGTAGAAAGAATAAGTTATGCGTGTTTTAACTCTAGTTTCTAAAAATACAGATGCTTTTGTAGTAACTAGCCATTTATATCAAATATGTTTATATATTTATATTCAACAAAATTTAATAAGTTAGGATGTTTACTTAAAACTCTTTATTGAAAATGTATAATAAAGTTGTCTAAAAGCTAGTAATTAAAATAAACGGTCCTGGAGCCTAAATTTATGAAAAAGTTAAAAATAGTATTATGAACAGTTAAGAAAAAAATAAGAGTCTGATGCAACCATTCATGCGCATTTATATATTTATCACTTAAAAAAAAATAATCACTACAGGTTGATACATACAACATTGTTGCTGCAGCCTTCTAATTAAAGCTGCAGCCATTCTTAAAGTTTATACTATAAGTCTTTTTAATTTTTACAAAAATTTTTAGTATAAAATATAAAAGTTTAAACTTAAAGTATGACAGATATTATAGTATTTTATCGAATATAAGTAGTTAAATAGCATCTATATTTAATACAAAATCAGTAAATAAATTTCATAGTAATACAGTAAAAGCAGATTTTAATTTGCTTGTAAAATATTTCTGCTACTTTATATTCTTGTGTTTTAGTACAAAGTTTAAAAAACTCGGTTTTGTCTTAACTCTGTTATGAAAATAATTTTTTTTTTTCTATTTTTAATCTTGCGAATAAAAAAAGGAGTTTTCTGTGAAAATAAATACATTTTCTAGGATTTCTAAAAACTTTTTTCTTTAATTTTAAATCAATATTGTTTATTAACTAGGAGTTAATTTCATTCTGATGAAAAAGTAAAAAAAAAAATTGATTACTTTTGATATAAAATAGACAACATTTTGAAAGTATGGGGCAATTGGGAATAATTGGTGAAAGCGATGTTCTATTTACCTAAATATCATGGGCAACCCGTGGTCTCCAATATCTGTATTGAGAAATTGGCGACCACGAGTTGCCTAAGCTTTAGGAATATTCTAATAGGAATCAGACGCCTAATCCATTAAAAAACGCAGCGAGAAAATAATTTTGATAATTACTAATCAATTTTTTAACGAGTTTAAAATCTTGACAATATCAATTGCGATAATGTTTTATTTTGCGAAGTTTTACTATTATAATAGCAAGAAAAATTGTATTTTGTTAAAGCAAGTCTACACTTGTATTACAAGTGTGTATTAGTGGTTTATTGAGTTTTATTTAAAGATATGCTTGATGTAGGGAATGTTTTGGTAAAAAAACTAACTTATTTGCGCTTATTTGTACTTATTCTTTTATTTATGCATTTTTAGTGCTTAGGTGCACAATTTTATTTGCGAGAGAGCATGTTTCTACTTCTAATCGACGATATATGCTGCAACTAACATAAGTCGCATAGAGGCGCAAAATTTCAATCTTTTAAGTCAAATGCACAATGATTTTTTGAAGATGTTGCTACTAACGTAGGTCGTCAGGGAACGCAGTATTTTAGTTCAAAGTTGCAACCTATTAAGTCGCCAAAAGAGCGCAAGTATTAACTTTTTGAAGCATAAAAACGTAAAATAAGAACCGCATTAAAATTTAGAATTACAACAGCAGAAAATTTGTTTTCGATAACGTCTGGGTTTTAGTTTATAAAACAAATTTTACTCTGTATTTACATCTACTAGTTTATTGTTTTGATGTGCTGAATGATTGATCTAAAATGTAGATTGTATTTTTTAAATCAGAATAGTGCTGAAGTTTAAAAAATATGTTTATATGAGTTTTTATCTTTCTAGTCGTAAAATGGCAATTCATTTTCTAATTTTTATTACTCGTTTCAAGTTCTAGTACTAAAGTGTTTAAGTTTTTCCATTCGAAAGAAATCAAATATAAATTCCCTTTAATTTTGTCAATCGTATTTTGTTAAAAAAGTTCTTCTTTTGCATCTTTGTGAACGTTGTTTGGTACAAACAACTATTTGTCGTTTATTAAGAACAGCTTTTAAGCACACCTTACACCTTGCTACTGCTTAAAAATGAGTATGTTGTTTATAAGTACGACGATGGACAATAGAAGGTATAAACATTACGGGTTTCACTTTATTTTATGAAGTCACAATCAAAAATTCCTGCGGTCTTTGTTTTTAAAGTTAATCAATGTGATTGTTTCTAATTATACAAAACCGGTTAGAAGACAGGAAACCGAAAAGTTTCTTAGAAAAATAAGATCGTTGTCCATACCAATAAAGATTGAAGTTTCACACAAATTGTTCCCTCCCTTATTAGCCACCGTGTCATTTTATCGCTGTGCTAAAGTGACGCACTGTGTCATTTTTTCGCTGCGCAAAAGTGACCCTCCGTGCCAAAGTGACACACCGTGTCGTTTTGTCGCTGTGCCAAAGTGACCCTCCGTGCCAAAATGACGCACCGTATCATTTTGTCGCTGTGCAAAAGTGACCCTCCGTGTCAAAGTGACGCACCGTGTCGTTTTGTCGCTGTGCCAAAGTGACCCTCCGTGCCAAAGTGACGCACCGTGTCGTTTTGTCGCTGTGCCAAAGTGACCCTCCGTACCAAAATGACGCACCGTGTCATTTTGTCGCTGTGCCAAAGTGACCCTCCGTGTCAAAGTGACGCACCGTGTCGTTTTGTCGCTGCGCCAAAGTGACTCTCTGTGCCAAAGTGACGCACCGTGTCGTTTTTTCGCTGTGCCAAAGTGACCCTCCGTGCCAAAATAACGCACCGTGTCGTTTTGTCGCTGTGCAAAAGTGACGCACCATGTCGTTTTTTCGTTTTGCCAAAGTTACGCACCGTGTCATTTTGTTGCTGTGCCAAAGTGACGCACCGTGCTAGAGTGACCCACCGTGTCAATTTGTCGCTGTGCCAAAGTGACGCACCGTATCATTTTGTCGCCGTGCCAAAGTGACCCTCCGTGCCAAACTGACACACCGTGTCATTTTGTCGCTGTGTCGTTCTGACTCGCTCCCGCGTTTATAAGTTTTGATATTCTTAAGTTTTGATATTAAAGTTAGTAACATCTTATCACTTAAAATTAATACATTGATAGTTATAAAAAATATTTTTTTTTGTTTTATTACACACTTTAAACTATAATTGTTACATTTTTTCGAATAGGCTAGCCCCTTTTAGTGCGTTCTAAATTAATTTAGCTTAACTTTTGGTAGTAAAGTTGTGTTTGTTATACCTGTGATGTCCAATGTTTTAAAACTTTTGTTATCACAGTATACCATTGAAAAAGATTGTTGGTCAATAATAAGTCATGATTATTTTGTATCATTTCCTGAAATAAATTTTTCATAATGATAGTTAAAGGTCTAGGATGCTATATAAAATATAGGTAAAAATTAGTAATGTGTTTTAGACGATGTTTAACCTATAGTTATTAACAATATTTTTGTTTTTTGTGAGCAGAAAGTAAAACTTATACATTTTTCTGAAATATATGCAAAGTATTAAAGATACTCATTTTTATAGTTATAGTAGTTATAAAAACTTAAGAAGTAAGTCACCTACTGAAACTTAACCAACATTTTTTACACAAGCCAAGTATTTTTTTAGGATGGTTTTCTTTGTTAAACTTAAACAAAAATTTCAAAAACAACCTTATCATTTTTTTGCTTACATTTACATACTTAAATATTTGGTACAGAACTTATTCCAAAACTAAATATAAATTTGCTCTATACTAAAAAATACTTTACTTCCCACGAAATAAATTGTACATTTTAATTTAAAATATATGAAAATTTTTTGAAAATTTATATTACATATATTAAAAAGATATATTAAATCACATTAAGTCATTTTAAAGTTACACTCTTTAAAAGGCGAGTTTACTTATTTTAATTAATCTATCAATTAAATATTATTTACACAAAAGATGTTTATGTCATACTAAAATTAAACATACAAAGCTAATATAACAAGATATATTAATAAATTTTATTTCTTAAATGGTCAATGTATAAAACTACTATAATAACAAGTACAAAAATAGTTTGAGTTTTCTGTTTAATTTTGTTTGTTGCAATCAAAAAAAAAATTTAAAAAAACCTAATTCTAAGTGTATAGATTTTAGTGCAGATAACTTAACACATAAACTAGTGCTTATTTTACAACAAAAACCAACAACATAAAATTAATAATAGTTATTCTTGGTTTACATAGTTTGATAGTAGTTCCACGACTATTAACATTTAAAAAATGCACATTTGGTTAACTTACAAAGTATGTTCACTTAATCACTATAAAACTTAATACTTCTTAACTAAATATTTAAATAACATGTTAAATAGTGTTTGAAATTTAAAGTGAACACTTTTAAATGTTTACTAAAAATGTTCAATACTCTTTCACTATCACAAGGATCTCTACGTTTTTAAACTTCTCAGCTGTTTTAAAACGTTTTACAATTAAGCATTAATTTCTATGTCAAAAAAAATAATAACCTTAGCATTTATACAGTGTCTAATTTTTTCTGAAGTTCTGAAAAACGCCAAAATTTCTTCGAAGGAGCAGCTCAACCAATCAAACCAAATATTCGCTGCAATCTCTAACGACAAATCTAATAAAATATTTGCTGCAATTTCCGACAGGAAGTTCTACCGACTACTTGACAGATAGATGGATTTTCAGTTCAAGATCCTGAGTATAAAACTATGTTACCAAATAAACATTCAGAGCTTTATAAGGATGCTGAAAAGATGTGGAATGGAATTCGTGAATTGATCTTTTTAGAGGAAGAAAAGTTATCAGGAAATCCTGATCAACTACAAGTAGCTAACAGAGATTTAGGTCTAGAAGAAGATTTTTATGAAAAATCTGAGGATACAGAAGAAAATAGTAATTCTGTAGACGCTCCGCTTATAAGTGATGATCTAGAAGATGTTGTTCCGGTTAGCAGGTATGATGAAACTAAAGGGCTTCTTGAATTAATTGATTTCTTTGAAGATATAAACAATCTGACTATAACATTTGACTTTATTCCGGATAAATATGAAAATACTATTATTGGTTAAACAACAAGAAAAAAATATGCTCGAAAAATGTTAGCTAAATCCAATTCAAATGTAGTTTTGAAAGTAAAAGGTAATGTTAAGAAATCAGAATTAAAATTCAAAGTCAAAGCAAGTTCTGCATGAAAAAATCGTACTGATATTAATTATTATGCAGCTACGGAAAATCGAGCGACAGATCTTGATCTTGATGGTATGGTAAAGACACTTCCAAATGAAAGAAAAGATGTAAGAATTGAAGCACTCAAATACTTAGTTAGATACTTGAAAACTAAAAACGATAGCACTATTTCTATTGAATGTTCTAAACAAAAGTATTTAGTTTTTCGAAACACAACATTGATAAAGTTGTACGAAAAAATGTCATTAAAGGCTAAAATGACTGAATAAATTTTGCCTGCGCTAAACAGTTAGAATTTTTAAAATTATTATGTATACTAATTTGTTAGTAAAAAGTTATATATTTTTTACATTTAAATGAGTGGAACAATAATTATACAGAAAAACATTCACAAGTTCTACTAGTTTTTGTTATATTTTCATTAAGCATTAATTTACTTATTTGTCAAAGATTAATAATCTAAGTTGTCTTTAACTTGAATCTTTTTGTTTATGAAAGTACTTGTTTTTCTCAAATAGTTTATAACTAGTTATTGTTATATTTAAAAGACTGTACATCACTTGTGTTCGTTTAAACGTAACATGTAATTTGTAACTTATCACAAAGTAAAAATGCAAAATTATATGTTGTATAAATTTACGTTAATAATAAACTAAAACCTATAAAAAAATATTGACTTTTATTAAAAGTAGTAAATGAAAGTTTATAAAGTTATATAAATGCATATTAAACAAAACACATTTTTATCTTATTATCAGATTTAATAATTATTAATTAGATAAAAATATGATTTAAATTTAGTATTTGCATGTATATCGTGAAACATCGTTCTTATACCAAAAACGGCTTGTAATTCTAGTCAATAAACTCATTATATAGAAACATAGGTAACAAGTTGATTATAGCTTGAAGTCAAGAAATATAGATTGGCTTCATAAGAACTAGGATACCAGGAGAATGTCACGATACACTAGTAAATAAAATGTGTTGCCTATACAAAGAAAACAATACCTAAAGCCGAGGAAATCCAATTTTGGTGCATAAGTCATATCGCTCAATGTTGCCGAAACGGGTGTGTATAGATCACGTCTTTAATTACAAACTCAAACCTCTAAGAATTAAAAAATAATCAGTATATTGTTTTTTAGATGAATTTAATGTCTGTAACAGTTACAAATTGAACTATTATCTCATATAATAAACTGGTTATTTCTCATCTATAATCTGATTAAATTTATTTGTTCTATTATCAATATTAAAAAATTTCTATTTAATCACTTGAATCCTTTTGTTTTCAGTCAGAGACAAATACTAATTTTAATCAATTTCAAACTGCTCAATACACATCTATATTAATTAAATATCTCTTCCATATGAAAAACTCCAGTTTGCAAATTTCTAATATTTATTGCAAGAAATATTTTGATACATTAGATATATACTAAGTATGTACTTCATTTACATATTTAGTAAATTTTGTTCAAATCATGTTTATAGCTCTAATGTTTTATGAGTTTTTAAATAGACTAAAACTTTAAACACAATTTTTGGCACATATTCAGTAATGTAATTAATTAGGTCATAAATTACTTAATTGTTTTATTTGGTGACTAGATGTAGATTATCTTATGTATTACAAATAGGACTTTCAGATTAAAATAGAAACAATTTTCATTGAAGTTGATTGGAAAAGTTCAAGTAAATTCAACTAAAGTAAATAAGTTAGATATAAAAATCTTCGAAGTAAAATAATAATAATAATATGATCAAATAGGTTTTTGTCTGTCTGATAAAAAAAAATTGTAAAAACACATGTTTTAATCCAATTATATTCATATTCTATTCAAATTGTAAACTGCCATTTACTCTTTTTTTTATTCTGATGAATATATTTGTTAAAATTTTAAAGTAATTTATTTGTATCCCTTAGTATACTTTATATTTTTTCTAAAGTGAAAATTTATGTTTTCATTAATTTAAACACAAACTATAAATGTAATTTATACCCAAGTTATCAGAAAAAATAATTTATAGTTTTAATAATAAAACAAAAACAATTTTTTAAGTTTCTATCTATGTTTTAGCAAAAAAGACGCAAATATTAACAAAATGATTTTTTTTTGAAATTCTAATAAACTAAGCAAGCTACAACAAATTAGTCAAATACTTTTTAGAATCATAATTATATTAATTAGACTTTAAGATTTTTTTTTTAATAAATTATCATTTTTAGCTGTGGTCTCTTAAAATTTTACTAGAAGTGGAAGTGTTATAATAACTGAGAGATTGCCAGAGTACTAATATTGAGAAACAAAATAAACAACAAATATTTATAAAAGGTTTATTTGTTTTAACAAAAAATGTAACGCTTCAGTAGTTTTTTGTCAACATTTGCAAAAAAAAAAATGAAAAGTCTGGTGAAATATTATATGTTTCTTATAAATTTTTAATTGTAAGTACGAATCTAAGACTTTTTTCAATATTTAAAAAGAAAACTATTAAAAAAATTAAAAATTAGTTTCACAATTGTAATACTTAAATGAAACAACTTTACAATTTTTTTGTTCTGTTTAAAAAATGATTATTGTAAATATATCTTAAGAAACTTTTATCATTTATATTGGATATTTTCAAAACTTTCTTAACTATAATACCTTGGTTTATACCTTTTTCAGTTCCATAGTTTTTTATACTTTAGCTTCTTAAAAACAAAAATAAACTTTAACTAACAATTTTTAATGTAAAAGTAATTGGAAGTCTACATAATGCATACAGCGTATGAAGCAGCATAGTTCTCAACAAAAAAAGTTAATGTAAATGGTTGTTGCAAATTCTGAAACCATTAACAATGTAGGAAAATAATTTATTATAAGAAAAGACACAACCACCAATTAAACCTTTAGTTTTAAACAAAGAAAACGGTTAGAAAAATTGCAAAAGAAAACAGTCTTATTGATTCTCCAAACAAAACATTAAAAACAAGACTAATAGTAATAAAATAGAGATGGTGGAAATTATCGAAAAATCTTTAAACTACAGTTACAACATGATTAATTGGTAAAAAAAGGTCTAAAAATTGAACGAATTGTTTTTAGTAATAAACTGAAGATTAAGGAATTAACAAATGAAGTTTTAGAAAGGCGAATGTAGATTATTAGTATTAAAGTGATAGGTTAAGCATGACAGCTAAGTGATGTTTCTTTGTGATAAATTATAATTGGTTTTATTTTTTTTAAAATACTGTAATTTTAAATCTAAAATTTAGTATAAAATTAATTTTTCAAGTTGATTATTTTGATATCTGATTGCATATTTCTGATAAATAATGAAAATTGAGTTATGGGAAGTTTATGAACAAGTTGTATATTTTTTTTTATTATCTTAGAGGTAACTACTTATTATTCTCACATAAATTAATTTTATGACTAAAATTTATATAGGTTTGGTCAATTTTACAAGATTTTTTTTTGTTTTGCTGTTTACCAACTATATTTAGGAAAACATCACAATTAATTTCTGCAAGCAAGAGTGAGGAAGAGGGTAGAATGAATATCCTCTTCCAAACGGAAAAGAAGAGGAAGTGCAATGAAAAGTATCTTTCATATACTTTTCCATTGTTAAAATGTTAAATATTTGAATGCTGAGTGTCGTAAAGTCAGTCAACCAGATCGCAAGTACCTCGGGCAACTTTAATATTATTATGGGGTAGAATGGTGGGATAAGACTTATAGACTGAGAATTAGACAAATATTGTATATATATAAACTGCATGTAAATGTATTAGTGTACTTTTGTGGTTTAAATATAAAAAGTATTATTTTATCAATATTTATTTGTTTTGATATTGTACTTATTCATAACACTAATTTACATTTTTGGAATAGAGATTTTATATTAGTGTTTTATGTTTTTTTCATGCCTAAATTTTCTTGTCTGAATTATTTAAAGTAGTCTCAAATTTAGTCTAGTAGTTATAAGTTAGTAATAAAATAAGGTATTATTTGATTATTATGAGTAGTACCAATAAATCAAATGAACCATAATCAATACCTTATAGTTTGTTTGTATTAATTAAAAATGTCACGCTCCAGTAGTTTTAGTCAATATTTGCAATAAAAATGGAAAGTATCTTGAAATATACTATTTTTTTTTAAATTAGTAGTAAGTAACAATCTTAAATTGTTTTCAAATTCTAAAATATAATTTAAAAAAAACTTAAAGTTTAAGTTCACAACAGTGACATTTAAATAATTTTTTTTTCAATTTTTTTTTAGTTTATTTAAAATTTCTATTGTAAATGTCTTTAAATCATTTTTATCATTTATAATGGACTTACTTAAGTGTTACTTGTTTTTTAATCTTTAATTATTGTAAAAACAAAAAATACTTACTTTAACTGACAAATTTTAACGTAAATATAATTGAAGTAATTATAAAAATACTAGAATACTTAAACTGTTAACATTTAGTAGTAGTAATTTTTTTTATTTTGTTTGAGCTATTTTACGACACTTAAATTAAGAAATAAAAATTAACTTACTTAATATATTATTTATTCTTTTATTAACAGTTTTCGTGATTAAGTAACAGCCACTTAGAAAAAAATAAAAACTTTTTGAAACTAAAAATTTTATTTTAGCAATTACTTAAAACTTTCAATTTATTTTATGTTACTACTTATAAAAAAACAATTTGCTAGCCCCTTTTTTTACTTTAAGATTTATCATATAACTCGTTTAACAAATACGTCACCTAGAAAAAATTATAAATCTAAAATATTTTATTTTGTTACTTCATCAGGATTTTTCATTTAAATTGTATCTCAAATAAATTTAAAAACTTAATAAGGGATTAAAAATTTGAAGGTTGTTTTGTTTTATTTCAAATAAGATATTTTACAATGTTTACTATATGCTTTAAAAAAACTCTTAACTATTTTTAAAATATATCAACAAAAAATTAAACAATGTTCTGACATTCAAGTTAATTAGTTAAAGTCATAAACAATTTAGTTTTATTATATTTCATTAAGTCTTCATTCAGCAAATAAACAAGTTTATATAATAACAAAGGTTAAGTAATAGATAACATTTATATATATATAAGTTCCAGTTTAATTTAGTAACACTAATAATTTTCTTTTCCAATTAAGTTTTAACTTAAAAACTCTAATATAAAGCATTGTTAACTAGTGAATAATAAAAGAAAAACAAGTATAAAATCCAATAGTTTTTGGAAAATTAAAATATCAGTAAGAAAAACAGCTAATTTTTTTATATTATCAGTTTGAAATATAAGAAAAATGTGTTTTTATATGTTTAAATCATGAATTAAGTTTTTTAAATATAAATAATTTTTGAATCTTATTAAAGTTATAATATTACTTATACAAGCTAAAGTGATTATATGTTAACTTTTTAGAATCATGAAATATAAAGAAACTTAAATAAGTTTCAACTGTTTTTAACTGCCGTAATATTTCTAAGAGAATTCATTTTAAGACTATATAAATTTTTATTCCTTTTTAGTAGTTCATTTTCTAACATCAGCATTGTAAACACTATTAGTTATTCTCACAGAATTACAAGAATTGTAACTTAAGCTAGTCTGAAACATTCAAAACCTAAATTTAACATAGACTAGTTTAAAATTTTATTAGTATATTTTAAAAACTCAGGCTAGATCAGATTTGTTTTCTTAATCTTTTTATAACATGTTAAAAACAATCAGTTCGAAATTGGTGTATGTTTTTTTCAGTATAATACATATTCTTAGCATATAATCTTTAAATTTTGAAGCTTAGTCTTGAAGAAACAATTTTCTTGGCTTTTTCTACCTTTGAACTTTTTTTTCTAGATTGTTTTAAAAAAATTTAACCAAGCCTAGTTTTTAGTCAATCAGGCAAACTTTCCTGCTTCAGATAATAGCAACACTGATTTTATTAGAAGTTTCTCATTATTAATTAAAAAAAAATTATGCTATTTTCAAACTACAATTGCAAAACATAATGCCTAAAGGTTTACTATAAAACTTAAAAAGTTGATAGCAAGGTGGCCACTAAACCTAGAAATTGATATTAAGTTGCAAGTGTTTTATAAATATGCTCAAATTTGACAATTTAGGCTAAAAAATCTTGAAAAAACCTAGAACTCACAAAATTAAAAAAAATGCCTGGAAAAACATGTAATTTCAAACAAAACTCTAAAAAAAACCTGGAAGTTTGAGTAGTTTTTACATGTTAAGTAGTAAAATTTAACATACAGAAATAAATTTTTAAACATCATCAATACATTTTTAAAAACATTTACAGTAGCTTTACAGATTTTTAAATGTTATTATACTACTTGAAACAGTTTTTACTTTATTTTAAACTTAAGTTAACTTAAACTTTAAAACAGATCAAAAATAGTGTACTTTCAAAAACTTCGAAAAAATTAAGAAAACCTGGAAGAAATATCTCAAAAATAAATAGCAACCCTGTAAGTAGTATAATTCATTTTCTGATAATCATAATTATAAAAATAATAAAAATGTGATATTTTTTTAAGCTTTATTAATGATTTAGAACTGTAATAGACTAAAAAGTTAAAAAATCTAATTGTTAGACATTATTAACTACTTTAATTAGAAGTTGTTTAATGTTTTGATGTTATTTAATTTGATTTAAAGTTTTAATAAACCTAATTAACTGCAAGTTATTTAACAAAGTTTAGCACACTTACACCAACTATAATAACTAATTTTTTAACATTGGCATTGTTAACAGTTGCCACTCTTAGAGTATACAAAAAGTCATTCTATATAAGAACAAATTCTGAATAATTAAATTTTTATAAAAGCTTTAGATTTATTTTAAAGGGAATAAAAACTAGAGTGAAGTTGTTTAACAAAAACACATACAAATTTAATAACATATACCTAAGTAATATTATTAAATCATTTGAACATTTTAAGTAAACTCAAGCATTTTACTTAGTTTAACAAAAAGAACACAAAGTGTACCATGATAAATATAAACAAACAAAAATTGATGTAATAACTTCTAAGTAAAACAGCATTTTAGTAGTTAGAAGTTATAAACAACTATCTAAAAAATGTTATTTAAATTTTTAAAATTTAAAAATAAAAAGTTGTTGTAAAAAATATTTATTGTTTTTGAAGTAAACAATCAATTTTTTCTTGATAGCAGAAATATTTTTAAAATTAAAAATTTTTTATTCCAAAAATACCAGGTAAAAAATATATAGTACAAAATTAAAAATAACTGTATTTCTTTTACATCATCCAGATATAATTTAAAAAATACAAAGTAGAAATTATATCTATCAGTTTGAACTTCATAAATAAGTTGTAGAACTATTATATCTACTCCATTTTCCATTGAACTTGTGTAATTATTATGAATTATCATGTGAAAAGTTAAACAACTACTTAATTTTAGGCTGTTTTTATTTATAAAACATAACAGTTAAAATAAAATATTGAAATAATGGTTTTTCCATTAAAAAAATCACAATTTTTATACATTAAAGTTTATTGCAAACAAAATACAAAATAGAAGTACTTTTCGGACACGCTCTTCAGTATTTTTTCGTGTCAAAACAAGCTGAAATAAAGATTTACTAATAAAAACTAATAAAACTAAGTATTTAAGAAAACAAATTAAATTTAACACAATAGTAATAATTAACAAATTAAGGCAATCGTTTAATCAGAAATAATATAAATGTAACACAACTTTACTAATCAACTAATTTAAGTTCAACGAATTAAACAAAATGGTCGAATAAACAAATTTCTTTTGTTTACAGAGATCTGGCTTTAAGCTTAAAATGTATATAGCTTCTAAAGTTTTTAGGTGAAATTCATTACGAGCAACTGATATTATTATGAAGTTATCCACTTTATAGTAAGTTGATTATAAAGTGGATAACTTCAAAATAATTTGCATTTATTTATTTAATATTAATATTTAAACTTTGTGATAAACATATCTCAATGTGTAATTTTTTACAAGTAATTTAAAAAATAAGAAAAATTACTATATCAACTTTTTTAACAAAAAAGTCTCATATAACTATCTGAAAATTTTGAAACACAGAAAAGTAACAAAATTATTTTATCCAAAATGTATAAAATTTATTTAGCAAGTAAAACTATTAAAAGGTATTTATAAATTAATCTATATTCTAAAATTTTTTAATTTGTACTTTTATAGTTTTAAAACAAAAAATTTTAATTCAGGCTAGTATTAATAGTTTTCAGTACTATTTGTAAATTGTAAGTGGTATCTTGAAAAAAAATTCAATACAAGTTTTCTACACTTTTGAAGAGGTATTTTTTTGAATTTATTGGAAATAATTATTCTAAATAAATTTTGTAGTGATTTAGCAGAACATTTAAATAAAACAGGTTTTTTTACAGGTTTTCAGGAGTACAAGTTTTATTGTTCAGCTTTAGTTCAAATAAAGGCTAAAATTAGAAAATATGTCTAAGTAACTAAAAAAACTGTCATGGTACCTTAAATGTGTGAAGCAAAAAACATTTTTTTTAAATTCAAGGTTTTTCAGGTCTTTAAATTATTATGCTTCAAAATCTCAAGTTATTTTTAAAAACTATAAAATTCCAGGAGATTCAGGTTGTTTATGCTATGTTTTTTAAATATATGTTACTCTTAAGTTTCAAGATTAGATAGTAGGGTCACCTACTAGCAAGATTTAGCATAGTATTATGATTAAGTTTAGTTTAAAGTTTTATTACTTAAATTTGATATCCTTTAATAACAGTTACAAGTGTAACTTATTTGTTCAAAAAAATAAAACCTAGCATAGTTTCTATCAAAAAAGAGTAAAATTAAAACTTACTTGTGTAGGATGTTAATAATGACAAAATAAAAATTTACTAATGAATTCAAAATAATTTGTTGATTTTGTAAAAAAAACTTATAAACAAAAAATTACTTAATATATATAGATTTTTATTATTTTTTTTTTAAAACTTTTATTTGAACTTGTTTTTTTTGAACTAGATATATACTAAAAAAACAAGGTTCTAGGACTATATATATTTAATTTCTTTAATTTTTAATGTTCTATAAACTACAAACTAACTGTAAATTATCTATATCTTAACTATATAATATGTTTGTCTTTAAAAACAGTGATATGTATTAGTTATTTAAATTAATTAATATATGTAGTATATATAATAACAAAAACTTGAAAATCAATTATCTGTAAATGTTACATTTTAGGAAATAAAAATATTATAAAGATTAAAATGAATAATAACTTACAACTAAATATCACTATTCAACCAAAATGTAACTATTTAAAAACTAAAAAACAACAACTTTAAGTCAGTATAGTTAACTTCTTGTAATACTGTGATGACTATAACTAACTAACATAAATATATAATCTTAAAAATTACATTAAGATTATAAAATAAAATAAAATCAAATGATTTCTTTAGAAATGTGTATTTGTATATAATACAAGTTTATTTTTAATTAGAAACTTATAGTGTTACACATATTGATAAAAAATGTAAGATTCATTTAATTATGCTATATTTTTATTCTAACTAATCAAAAAATAAAAAAGCTATTGTTTGTTGCTTAAGTTGTAAGTAAAAAAAAATTATCTATATTTTATGGTAATATAAGAATATGTTTTTGTACTAAATATTTTTTACAATTGGAGTATGAGAAAAAATATATTTTTTTTTTTGTTTTTGTGTAGACCACTGGGTTTTGTAAAGTTCAATACAGTAAGTTTTCAAAATTGACATTAGGACCCCTACACTATAAGGCCACACATAATAATACACAAGTATATGCATAAATTTTCAATATTTTTTTGCATAATCAAAAACTTAAGGTTTAAAAAAAGCACATCAAAGTTTTTTTTTTTTTTGCCTTAAATAGTAATGATATCAAAAAATAAAATTTGTTTTAAAATCAATAAATAACCGAAATCATAAGCAAATATCTTTTATGATTTAAGTTAAATTTACAATTGAAAACAGCTTGATTGTAAACAGAACCTATAAAATTTTTATTTTATTATTTAAACTTTTGTACTGAACTTGTTACTAAAAACATTTAGTTTTAGTACAATAAATGAGTTGTTTTTTTAAAAATCATTATTATCCAAAAAAATAAAGACCACTAAATTAACTTTAAAGGTTTTTTTTTCTTTTTTGTTTGAATTAAATAAATCTAAGTAAGTACCAGTTTCTATCATTTTAATATTTTCTGCAGTTATTTCTATGATTTCAGATTCTTTTTAGAGTATATATTTGTATATTCTAAACAGTTAAGTAGTTAATTATACTTAATTTCATTACTGTTTTTGTATTTTAGGTTCTTCAAATACAGTTTTCAATAGTTGCGCTTTGGTTAATAACTACCAAATAGTTTGATGAAAGTAAAACATTTATCTAGATTTTACTTAAAATTTTATGAACACTTTTTCTATGAGTGTGAAGTTAGCTTGGTTTGTTCAAGAATTTTTTAAAATTGTCCAAACTTTAGACCTAATTAATTTCCTTATTTTTATAACTAAATATTTTTTTTCTAGAGAACGGTTCCTTGCCCTTAATTTGAAAAAAAAAGTCCATTGGATTGGGGTTTGAATTTTAGTGTGAGCCCTTTAAAAAAATAACAGGTTTTGTTATCAACTTTTATTAACCTCAAATTAATTAAAAAAATCGACAAACATATATCTTTTTTAAATGCTTAAATTTATTTGTGAATAAATGCTGTACAACATTTCTTTTTTCAAACTGTTAATGTTTTGTACTACTTGGCCTTATTTTAGAATTCCACATTCCCGAATACTGCCAAATAGTACGAAAAATGAGCTTTGTTATCAATTTTTAATTAGCTCGAATTGAAAAAAAATGTTTAATAAAATTCTTTTTTTTTGTTTTTATATTTTTGTAAATAAAAGCTGTACAATATTTTTTTTTTTCAACTATTAATATTTCGTTTTAATTGGCCTTGTTCCGGACTAAAGAAATCTGGAATAAGGCCAAATAGTACAAAATTTTACAAGTTAAAAAAATTTGTACAGGATTTATATACAAACAAATATAAATATTTAAAAAAATGTTTATGGTTTTCCTTGTTTTTTTATTAATTTCGAGCTTAGTAAAAATTGATAACAAAACTCATTTTTTTTCTAAGCGCCCCTACACTAAAAGTCAAACCCTAATCCAATGGATTTTTTTTTTAGTTAAAGACAAAGAACCGTTCTCAAAAAAAAAACAAATATTTAGCTATAAGATAAGGAAATTATTTTGATCTAAAGTTTGGAAAATTTTAAAAAATCTTGAAAAATGTTACCAAGCTATCTTAACACTCGTACTTTTTCTTTCAAGTCTCTCAATACTTAAGCGTTTTAATTTTATGAAGTTTTACAGTGTACAAACAAAACAGCCAACCAAAGAGCTAATCGCACAAAATAAACTAAATTACAAATTATATCAGTTTTACTGGTGAGTACGCACTTTTTAGACGTGTTTAAAGTATGTACTGAAGTTCAATAATACTTTACTGAAAAATAATTTGCCTATAAAAATTTATTAAGCCTGAAGTTTTAATATTTTTTATAAATAAAAAAGTAGTATATAATACTATAATTTTAGACTTAACTATTTATCTACTATTTATCTTTATGTAAGTAAAAATGCTTCGAAATACTTAAATATTCAAATTATTTTGATGAAAAATCATTTTTCTTTTAATTTAGTTAACCTTAAACTATTTTATTGTTTGTAAATTGTTTTTTAAAAATCAACTCAAAGTTAAAACAATTATACCTTATAGTTTTTTTTATATTTATAATGAATAAAAAGTTTTATATTGTCAGAACGGTCAGATTTCAACAGTAATTTTTTTAATGCAAACTACAAAAAGTAGATTTTACTGTGTTTTTATTTGAAGTTTTTATTTTGAATTTTGTTCCAAATTTGTTGTTAAACAACAGTTAACGTT
The DNA here is from genome assembly GCF_965202585.1 of Thalia democratica. Taxonomy (NCBI): domain Eukaryota; kingdom Metazoa; phylum Chordata; class Thaliacea; order Salpida; family Salpidae; genus Thalia; species Thalia democratica. The sequence continues at coordinate 65,422,383 of NC_139166.1, read as the reverse complement.
ATAAAATTGCAGTCACAAGTTTATTTTGGTTTGTTTGACAAAACGGAGGCATTTAAAACATTTTATTTTATCTCATTTTATAATTCAAATACATACTTTAACAGACAAACAAATTTTTATTAGGTAATTTATACTGTTAAGATAAATTAAAAACTGTAATCAGTTTTATTGCAAAACCATCTTAGAGGGCGTTGAGTACCAAAATTCAAATATTGGTATATAAAACATTAAATGTAACCATGTAATCAAGAAAGTACCACCACATCCTATTTATGTTTTAATGAAATTAGAATTTTGTTAGAACAACTTTAATTTTTTTATGAATACATGAATAAAATTTAGTATTATATTCGCTAGATCTCAATATATTTAAATCTAAATTCACTAGTTTGCATATTTAATGAAATCATAGACACCACTTAAAAAAAAATCTTTGACTCTTTTTTTTAACAAAATGGTTTTTTTAAATATCCTACCAAAAAATGATTGTTTAACATTTCTCTACTGGTTGAAAATAGAGCAGTTTTAGCTTAAATTCATTTGTTGCAAAGGTTATTTGTTGTCAGTGACCAAAAAATAAACAATTCAAGTCAAATAAAACTAGAATACTTAATTCCTTAATTAATTAAGCTTTTTTTTTGTAACATAAAACCAGTTTGTATTATAAAGTTGCACTGTTGCTGTTTTTAAACCAGTTTTCTGTCATACTGAAATGCAAAAATTTTAGTTTTAGTTTTGCTATTACTAATGTATATTTAGAAAAGTTTTAATTTATTTTTATGCAATTTTACAAATAAATAATAACTTTAGTAGACACGGATAGTATTTTTATAAAACTGTTTATGCTTTTGTCAGTTTTCTTCATTTTTCTTTTTTGAAATTTTAGGCAGACTTGTTTATAAACTTTACAAATTAGTTAAGCATCAGCTTTAAGTGTTCCAATATTTCAACTATCTTCAATATTTAGCCAGTTTTTCTATATCTAGAATAAAATTATAGGGTAAATTATAAAGTAGACTATTAAATTCTTAGAATTGCATTTAACAGCACCTGCAGTATTTTTTTATAAACTTATTTTTATCTAACATTTAAGCAACTCAGGCTTGATTAGGCTAACTTATAGAATCATGGCTGTTTTTAACTGACATATAGTTTATATAGTTTTTGTAAATCTCAGGTAATTTTTTGGTGAATGAAGAAAAATTTTTAAAGTTCAATCTCTTAAAAAAGTTTGTAGATATAAAAAGTAGTTAGTATATAAGTGTTAATCAATTTCTTTTATTAGAAAGATAACTTCTATTATTTCTTTTTCTGTTAGTTGAATTATGGTTATTTCAAATTTCAAATAAATATAGATAATTATCTTAATTAAACAAAAAATGATTTTGTTATAGCAAACTATATACATGACTACTTGCCATATTACATATAAGCTTCAAGATTATCCATTGTTTAATTTGAATGTAAAAATTGACTACATTGTGCAGTATTGTATTGGAATGCATCTTTCATATGCTATTAAATTGTAATATTTTGAATGTTGAGTTTTCAAAAAATAAGCTCAACTAATGAAGCGTGTCAATGTAATGCACTTCACTGAAAACATAACAAGAGTGTGATTTGTGATATAGTGATATAGTATTGGTAAAAATATATTGCTAAAAGTTATTATAAGACCTTTCTTAGATCTGCATGTTATTTGTTTTTGTATGTATATTTTTTAAGCATTAAAATTTGTTATTTAACAAGTTTTAATTTTTTTAGAAATCTTTAAATATTTTATAGTTCACATTATTTAAAGTTTTACAGTATTTTTAACTTTTTAAGTTTTTAAGCTTTATTTGTTCTAAGTTATTTATAAAGTAACTTATACTTTTAAAATTATCTTCTTATTATAGTGTTTGTGTTTTTTTTATATAATAGATACAATACATCTTCAAAACTGTATTATCTAATTTGTATTAAGTAGACTTAAGTAATATATAGTAAATATAAAATAGTAGTTAAACAACCTGTATTTTTTGTATGATGAGTAGTACCAATAAGTTAAATGTACTATTATCAAGTCTTTACAGTATTTAATAACTTTTATTACTTAATGTACACTTTAAAATCATTATAAAAATTCAGAGTTATGTGTAAATTTTATTGATCTTTAGATAAAGGTACTATAGTAATGAGTAAAAACGCATCAACTGATAATGAAAAAAACGACAGTGATGGAAATAAGATTAAACTTGAAAAAGACTTTTTCCGTTATTCTACTTGTTGTAAACAGTTAAAATTTGTTTGTGTCTGCAAAAACAACAAATTTATACATAGGAAGATTGTTGCTTTCAGCCACGCTTCTGAAGGAGGTATTTATTATTTAATAATTTTTAAAGACAATCTTTCATCTTAGAAATTTAATATTATAAAACACTATTTAGAATTAATTATAGATATCTTTCATACTATGCTTTTAAATATGTTCTCTGTTTAATTCGTAGGATAATTTAGGTCATAAAATCATTATGTAATAATGTAATTAATTTTTTTTAAACAAAGTTTTTCATACATCTTTTTTTGGTTTTAATTCAAACTTTGTATCTTATTTCATTTGAATTATACATACATATCAAACGAACAGCTGGTAATTAGAAACAGACTTATTTTATTTTTTTTCATATATATCTTTTTTAAGTGATTTAGGTCTAACATTTAAACAACATATCAATAATATGTTCTGTATCTTTAAATACAAATGTTATCAATAAATTTTATAAGAGCCCTTCAAATGGTTACTGTCAATATAGATTGAAACTATATAATTACATTATATTCTATGTACATTTGAGTATTTCTTTATTAAAAATTTTATTCAAAGGTTTGGTCAACAGTGCTTGACAAGTAATATTGGAACTAAATATTTAACTTTATAATAATTAACAGTTTCATTGTTAAAAAAATTAAAGATTTTTCTAAGGGTTTTATAAAATAGAAATACCTCATATATGAAACAGCTTTAAAAAACTGTTCTTTATTGTAAAATTAAATATATATAAACATGTATGTTTATGTTATTTAGTAATAACAGATGTTACAAACATGGAGTTATACGATCTTTTTGTATATAAGATAAATTAAATAAATATATTCCCTGTAAAACTAACGTTTAATAAAATTTCTCACCGTAATATAAAAATTAAATGTTTTATAAGTTTTATGACGTAGTAATAACGATAGTTTTTAGCTTTATTCACAAATACATGGAATAATTTATTTCATATATCAAATGGTGTTACAAATTAATTATTTTTATAAAATTAAGTATATCTTTAGCTCCAATTTAACTTAAAGAGTGTTACATTGACCAGTAATTAAAAAAAGAAACTATAAATATGTAAAGTATATGTAGTTTGAATAATATAATAAAATAAACTTAATCATCTTCCACAGAACCCACTTGAAGGGCTTTTAAATAGTTTATTGCAATTTATTAACGTAAAAAAACCGTATTGGGTTTAAACATTTGCTTAAAAAACTTTTAGTAAAATCAAACAAAATTTAAATGCATCTAAAGATATATTTTTTCAGTTAATATTCAAAATTCTTGCTACTTTGAAACATAAAGAAAACTATAAAAATAACATTTAACATTTATATACACAAGTAAATTACAGATTTAATTCAGGATCATTTTAATTTTGAAAAAATTTTATTAGCATATGTTAAATCCAATACGGTTTTCTATTTTGAAATTAACAGTTTCACTTTAACTTGTGTATCATATCTAATGCATGTATCTTTTATGAAAGTTATTTTTTATAACTTGTTACAGGGCACTACGATGAAACAATCAAAAACTATATTCCATTGTATAAAATACTCGATGACCTCAAGAAAAACATTACTGTCAAAAATGTTTTAGCTATTTTAACAGTGGCCGATAGGATCAGAATCAAAGACGTTTTTGAAGCAGCCCTTAACTACGTAGCAAGGTGTTTTACGCTTGTAGTTGATACGAAAAGTTTTTCTGAGTTAGACTTCAAGCTCGTTTCAAAAATATTGTCGAGCTCCGACCTACATATTTCATCCGAATTGGAAGTGTTTGATGCGGCCGACAGTTGGGTGAGTCACAACAGAACGGAAAGAAGCAGGCGGGCGAAGTATCTACTACTAAAAGTTCGATTCCCCTTGTTGACGGATCACGCTCTTGATTTTGTTTTAAACAAAGATTCCTCGTTCTGTGGGAACAAAGAATGCCTCTCGTTGATATCAAAGATATTGGCTGAAAAAGATACGTTTTTTACAGAAAGATCTGTTTCGTATTTTACTAACAGATACTGCGCTCAAAACAACTTTGAAATACTGTTTAGTGGGGCAACAGAGCAAATGATGTATTTAAATCCTTTTTACAACTTTAAGCTAGTCGATCCGTTGGCGCTGGATGATTTAAAAATCATCAATTTGGAAGTGGTAAGACGTTGGGACACACGAGCGGTTTGCTTGAAGGGAGACGTTTTCTTTTTAGGAGGTATAAGCCTTGACTACCAAGTATCACTACCAGTTGATAAGTACTCGCTGGCCACTCGTGAATACGAAGAAGTGTCCAAGATGCCTGATGATCGTTACTTTTACTGCGTCTGCGCTTTCATCAACAAAATATACGTGATGGGCGGAAATGATGGAAAATTCGTACTTAATTCTTGTTTGCAGTTCGACGTTGATGAGTGCAAGTGGAGAGAAAGGACAAAGATGAAAATGGCGAGAGAACGAGCCGCTTGCGCAGTATTCGAAGGTTTTTTTTTTACTAGTTTTTTTGTTGATTAAGTTTCACCTTACAAATAGAAAATTATATAAATTTTTGAATGTCATTTAATAATATGTTGTTAATATGTCTTTTAATGTTTGAGATGAATTCCTTAAATTTTAAAAAAATCTTGAAATACTTCGCTTTATACTGTAAAAAGAATACTTTAATATAGTTTCAAAGCTCAGTGTTGTATACTTAATTTTTTCAGTAGTAAATAAGTTAAACTATCTTCCAAAGTTTTTTTAGAACTTTAACTTTGACGAATATAGATATAGTAATAATTACTAAATATGTACAAACATACATAAAAACATACATATAAGCATACATATAAACAAACATATATACAAATTTTTAACGTTTTTTAACTCAAAGGAAGAGTCGTGGTGAGTGGAGGTGGGATAGGACGCTATCGAACCGACACGGTTCAAGTTTATGACCACGCCGCCGATGAATGGTCAATGACGTCACCTATGAACGAAGCGAGAACCAATCACAGCATGGTTGCGGTGAGGAACAAGCTGTTCGTGATTGGAGGAGAAACGCGTGAAGTTTTTGATTCTATTTCCAGAAAGTTTGCGACTTTGAGTGTGAAAGCACCGATGTTCGATTCAAGCAAGTGCGTTCAGATTGGATGCAAAATTGTTTTGTTCCAAGGATACTCAACTGTTGCTTACATTTACGACACGGATAAGGACGAACTGAAACCTGTGGAATGCGAAGTAACCAGACAGATTGCACATTACTGTTGTGTTAGAGTACCAAAACTTTAATCTGGTAAATTTCAATAATGTTTAAATTTCCTACATGTTTTAGTTGAATTAGTTGTTACATTATGTTGATATTAACATGGGTAAATTTCCAAGATTTGAAGTTTTTTTTAACCTACTTAGTTTTGTATTTATTTATCTGAAATAAATATTTTGTGTTTAATTTTATGAAGTTGTGATTATGTTTTTGCACTGTCAACATAAACAAATTAGTATGAAATTTAACACAAATAGAACCAATAAGTGCAGTTGTTTGATATTTATAAGATTTATTATATTTAAATTAACGTTTTTCAAGCACGGTTTTTATAGAGAGTTAGTTTGTACGTAAAATAATTAAAGTATTTTATTAAGTTTAACTTATTAAATATTCAGGAAAGTACATATTCTATTAATACTTAAATATATTAAACAATGTAAGTTATTTTAAAATAGATATTTATATATTAAATAGGGGTAGCTGTCTAAATTGCGCGAGCGTACAAAATTGCACGAGGGGACAAAATTGCACGAAAACACAAAATTGCACGAAGATACTTTTGCACGAAGACTGATTTGCACGAGAGCACACAATTGCACGAAGATAAAATTGCACGTAGACAAAATTGCACGAAGGTTCACTTTTGCACGAAGACACTTTTGCACGAGGGTACATTTTTGCACGAGCAGACAAAGATGCACGCAGACACTTATGCACGAAGGGTCAATTTTGCATGAGTGACAATTTAGCACGGAGGGTCAATTTTGCACGAGTTTCGTTTCCTACCCAGGGACGGGTCAAAATTGCGCGTAGACATTTTTGCACGAGGGGACAAAATTGCACGAGAGAACTCTTTTGCACGAAATATAATATATATGTGTATAATATACTTAAAAAAAATTAAAAAAAATAATAACTAAATAATAGAAAAATACGACAAAAAACTATATAATATTAAAAAAATAAGTAAAAAATATTAAGTAAAAGTTAAAAAAAAACAATTAAAAATAAAAAAGTAAATAAATATTTAGTAAAAAAAATAAATTAATAAAAGAAAATATTAGTTACTAGAAAAATAAAAAAAAATGATATTTTTAAATTTAAAAAAGTTATTTTTAAGAAAAAAATAAGTATCAAATGTTAAATAGATTTTAGTAAATAATAAAGAAGTCAGAATTTAAAAAATCAAATAACTAAATAATAAATAAATTTTGAAAAAATCAAAAAATAAAATAGATTTATAAAAATTAATAAATTAAATAATAAATACATAAAATAAAAGTCAAAAACAAAAGTTAATAAAATTAGTAAAAAAAGTTAAAATAAATGAAATAAGTAATTAGAAAAGTTTAAAAGAAATACTAATAATTAAAAAATTCAAAATGAACAAATTAAATAATAAACAAAAATCAATCAAAAAAAAGTTTATAAAAATAAAAATAAAACTAGATTCTAAAATTAGATTCTAACCGTTATCAAAATATAACTACCAAAAAGAGTTTTATTTATACTAATAATTTTTTTTGTTAAAATTAGAAATTAAGTAATTCTAGCTGTTGTACTATTATGTTTGTTTTGATTTAGTCAAAAGCTTGTATCTCCTTTTTATTCTAAAAAAGTAAGAAGAAAATTGCTTCTGTCAGTGCTTTTGCGCAAGTCTGGGTTAGATAAAGAGATAAAACAGAGCAGGAGAAACTTAAGATATAATTAGAGTAAAACGCGTGGTAATGAAACTAAGATAAAGTTTAGACAAATAGAAAATAATGATATTTAAATTATGTTTAAAATTTTTATAAAAAAAAACAATTTTAAGTATAATTTATGGAAGTACACAGCCATAACAGAACTTTCTACACAATGCACAATAAAAATTTCATCAGACGGATTTTCTCCTTTCTAAATTTATTTAATTAATTCACTGTTTTGCATGCTCGTTTTTTTCTGTGCAAAAATATCTTCGTGCAATTTTGTCCCCTCGTGCAATTTTGTACGCTCGTGCAATTTTAACACCTACCCATGTAAATATTATTTATTTTTTATTATTTTTTAATCTTGTTTTATTTTATATTAAAGTTTAGTATGATTTTAATTTAATTAAAGTTTACATTAATACATGTTTTTTCTTTAATAAGGGATATTTTTATTAAAATAAAACCCTATTTTTATTTTTATTAAATTTTTTTTTAAATTTTTTATTAGTTTTTAAACACAATAATTTAGTTTCAATTTAAAAAAAGCTAAATAAATTAAAAAATGAATAAAATTAATATAAACCTAAATGACTTAAAATTAACTACACTAATACATGCTTATTTTATTTTTTTTTATAAAATATAAAGGTTTTAATATATTTTTTATTTAGTTATTTTAAGTTAGTACTATTTTGTGCAAAATTGACCCTCCGTGCAAAACTGTCTGTCGTGCAAAATTGACCTTCCGTGCAAAATTGTAACTCGTGCAAAATTGAGCTTCCGTGCAAATTAGTCTTCGTGCAATTTTGTCCCCTTGTGCAATTTTGTGCCTGCGTGCAAACTAGTCGTCGTGCAAAAGTATCTTTGTGCAATTTTGTACACTCGTGCAATTTTGTTCTCGTGCAATTTAGTCCCCACGTGCAATTTAGTAACCTCGTGCAATTTTGTCTTCGCGCAATTTAGACCCGTTCCCATTAAATAGGCATTCAATGTGTAGCTAAAAGTCATTTAAAGGAATTAAGTAAATAAAAGTAAAACTATATCTAGTGTAACCAAAACTAAAACCAAAAGATTATTCAAATATCACTAATACTAAAGCTGTGGCCCGCAAAAATTTGAAATTTGGCCTGCGAGCACCAACTGCCTGCCGTTTCCTAAACTAATATTTTGTTTAAAATGCTTTTTATCTAGTGATGTACCGGACCCACAATTTTTGGTCCGGCTGGACCCGAATCCGGACTTTTTTTTAAATTAGGATCTGGCAAGACCCAGATTCGGACTTTTTTTTTTTAAATTAGGATCCGGCCGGAACCGGATCCGGATTTTTTTTTAATTAGGATCTGGCCGGAATCGGATCCGGACTATTTTTTCATATCAAGATCCGGCCGGATCCGGATATCAGACAAAAATGGAATTATCCGGCCGGATCCGGACCTGGATAGTAACTCCGGTACATCACTAGTTTTCACATAAAAAGTAGAGCTTACATTTGCAGTTTCAAAATTTGATTTCTATAAAAGCTTTTTGATAAAAAAAACTATGAATAACTTTAAGTTTAGTATAAGAAAAATTGATAGAGAGATTATGTATATCACAGAAACAATATCTGGTAGCTAAGATTAAAATCTACTAAATAAGATTAACTTGTAAAAATCAAGGAGGACACCCCCTATAGCCTTACAAATCTACAACCAATTTAAATTAAGTTCTTGAACAAAACTACTTAGAAAATCACAAAATATTGAAAACTGAATCAGCTTAAACTCATTCAAAATCTAAAAGAAAACTAGCCTGAGTTTTCCAAAAAATCTTAAAACTAGCCTAACAATTTGGTAGTAAAGTTTTTAATTTTACAACATAGGTAAATAGTTGCATTTCTAAAATGTTTATTTCATAGTTTAAATGTAAACAAATGTAAATTAGTCTGGTGTTCAAAATGAGCCAATCACGGTAGGTGTTTAATTTTAACTGACGAAAATGACTCTTTTTAATTTAAAAAAGGTTTGTTATTGAAAAAATACTTTTCTGTGTGCTCTTTTTTACTAACTTGACCCGAATCGGCCGGATCTCTGTTAGGATCCGGCCGGAACCGGATCCGGATTTTTTTTTAAATTAGGATCCGGCCGGACCCAGATCTGGACTTTTTTTTTCAAATTAGAATCCGGTCGGAACCGGATCCGGACTTTTTATTCATATCAAGATCCGGCCGGATCCGGATATCAAACAAAAATGGCAATGCCCGGCCGGATCCGGACCCGGATAGTGAGTCCGGTACATCACTGTTTTTATCTTACTTTGGCTATTTTGGATTTTGAATAAATTAGTGCTAATGAAATAAATTTTATTAATGCATATTTTAGTAGTTTCCACTGTAATCTTAACCTGTGCACAGTAATAAATAAAAGTGTACTTCTTTAATCACACTAAGTATTTTGTTGAATAATTAATTTTATTGTATCTTTTTTTCAAATAACTTTTTCACTGCAGTAATAATTTAACTTTTTTAAAACATTAAAAACTTCATTATAAACAAGTAATAATATAAAATAAATAGCTTTACTTTAAAGTATAAAACAATGTATTATTAATTGCCATGTATATTAAGGCCATAGGAGGGAAAGCTTTGATTAAAACTAAAGGAATTCAAATTTCTGATTTAAACTGAAGCCCCTAACATGTTCAAAATTCGAAATTTGGTCCCTGAGTACGTTCAGCCTGCCGACCCCTCTATAACTTGCTTTTTTTGAAATGTTTGAACATTGATTTAAACTAACTCTATTGAGCTTTTTTTAGCTAAAACATTTTAAACTTGTTTATGCAAATTGAAATTAAATAATGAAAGTTTTATTAGAAGATTAAAATAACTTTTTTTGTTAGAGCTTTTTAGTAAAATTCTAACAAAAATCTATTTCTGCTACAATTTTTTTTAAACTTTTTGTGCTGAAAAACGCGTATTCATTTAAAGTTGTAATCTTACTTAGTAAAACAAAATTTGTCTATTGCTTTAGAATTCTAGTAAAAGGAAATTACTTGAAAAACTAATATAATCATTTCTTCATAAAAACATCAAATAAATCAATCAAGGCAAACATTTTCATACAAAATTTTAATAAAGAACACTATTAACAAAAGTTAATTATAAAGGTGACTAGTATTGCCTTTTCTCTATATGAAATTAAGTTAGACAATATCTTTAAAAACAACAGGCTTTGATGAAAAGCTGAACTTTTTAATTTGATAAGCCTAGTTGCAACATCTGATATTCTGTCGACTATTTGACTTATTGAGAGTTCACTCATGCATGACATTTCATTGTTTAAATTAGCATAAAACGCTTTACAAAATTTTATCTTTTATAAGTCGCTAAGTTTAAAGCACGACTCTATTATATTTGTTGTATATATCTGTACAGTGTTTTTTATGATACCTAGCTAATAAAAATCTCGTTTCTATAAGTTCGAAAAACCTTTATACAATTTTTACATAATTAAGTTATTAGCGCAGGGGTCGGATAGTTGGTGCTCGCGGGCCAAATTTCAATTTCAAAATCTTCGCGGGCCGCACTTTTAATGTTAGTAAATATAGATAATTTTTTGGTTTTAGTTTTAGTCACAACAGAAATAGTTTTACTCTATTCACTTTATTACTTTAAATGACTTGTGGCTACACATAGAATGCTTATTTAAATTAAAAAATTTTATTGGATTACAATTTATAATGAATAATATAAACAATTCTTAATAAAACATGTACTTTCTTAAAAACTTAATAAACTAAACTTAATATTTTTATTGTTTTACTCACAACCTAACTCTCTACAAAAACTGATCTCGGAAAAGATTTATGGGTCACTTTTTTTTTATATTTAGAAGCATCTATTCATAATTATATAAATGTTTACGTCATATAATACTACATTCATAAAAACTCTTCTGAGAATTCGAATATTTATTCAAAGTGTTAAGAAAAAAAAAATTAACACACATTTGAAATTTTAAATGTCTTAAACAGGTTTGACCTAGACTGACTTTTTCAAATTTTTAAACTAGTTTGTTTGGTTGGCAACCCTGTTTGAAATAAAGTTTACAAAACAAAGAAATATCAAAAATTATTTACAGTGAATTAAATATATATCTATAAAAATTATTATTAGTAAGCTTGAATGATTAATTAAGTTTTAAGATATTTTTAACAAATGTATAAAAATCTATAAGCCCTTAATGAAGTAGTAAAGTTTTTTTTATTGAGCATTATAGAAATTCTATATCTGCAGTATAAACATTGCATTTGAGAAGAGTAAATCTGAACTATAATACGAGCTATAAGAATTAAAAAACGTTGATTTAAATTATTGCGAGAAACGACAAAAAAACAAATCGCTTACGCCAGTTTTAACAAAGCACATGAATATTTATAGTAACTACAGACTGATTAAAAAAAAATTGTTAAGGTAAGTTATAAAGTAGCAAAATTAATTACTAAAAATAGATACCGTTTAGAATTGTTTAAAGAATTTGTGTCGGCGGTAGTAAAATATTATGTTTATTTTTCTTTACTGACAACAAGAAGTCGTGTTTAGGAAATATCTGAAAATTATAAAGCTGCATTAATCAAATTAGGAAATTAATCATTCTGTTAGATGAGAGTATTGATTTTATTAACTTTGACATTTAGAAGACTTTATAGGTTTAGTTCCAATACAAAGCACAACAAAAGATACATGTATTTTGAAAAGAAAAGAGGTGCATTGCACCAATATTTAGTTTTTAAAATACAATTTTTTGCTTTTATTATAATATAAAATTAAGTTTAAAGTAAAAAAAAGCTGTCTTAAATAGTATAGGAAAATAAAAAAGATACTGTTAAGCTACTTTATATGTGTTAAATAAAAAAAAAATTTATATGGTAGACTTTTTGATCAATGCAAAATTTCAATACTTTACATGTAAAATTTGTTTAATATTCTAGGTTTTTTCAATAGCTTTTAAATTCAAGGTTTTATCAGATTTTTTAAGCATTAATTGTCAAGTTCCAAGTTTTTCTAGCATTCAAGTTTTTTGGCAAAACTGATTGTTAACGATAATAGGTATACAACTAATATAAATGACATTTCAAATTATATCTGCTGCAAGACTTAAAGTTTACTTTATATTAAAGTCAAACCAACACTGCGAATTGAACAAAACATACATCATAAATTAACTTGCAACTCTTTAAAACAAAAATGCTGGCCTAAGTGTCTAAAAAATAGCTTGATATTTTTATATACAAAATTGAAAAACTGACTAAAATGACCTGAGATTTGAAGTCTTCGAATAGTCATAGTCTGAGTTTGTGACAATTTTTTATTTGTTTGAATTCAAATTATATTAATTAACAAAGTGCAAACTTAAGCAACTTACATTCCCTCAATCTATTTCATATTAAATAAGTAGTTCCAAAAAACATTGTTTGAAAAACTTAAAAGTATGCCTAACAAAAACTATTTTAATTTATGTCGTATATATTCTTTTAAATGTGTTCGTCCACACTTAGATAATACATGTAGAAACAATAATGCTAGAAAGCTATGCATAAACTAAACTAATCTAACTCAAATATATAAAAAATGGTTTAAAATATAATCATTTTGTACATTGGTGTGCAAAGGAGTTAATTTTAAAAGCAACGAAAATTCTAAAAATGCTTATATATTGAATAAGATTTTATCATAAATAAACATATCTTTCTTTGTTGAGTTTATTTACAAACTAACTAAAAGAATGATAAAATCTGTACAAGAAAACATAATGAAAGCTAGGTAAATACTTATACACTTATTATTATGTTATTTTTAAAGTATTTATGAACACTTAATGTAACATTTAGTAACTTAAGTAGAAAAAACATTGAAAAAAAACTGTAAAGAAATGGAATTTTAGTTAATTACAGTGCACTACTTTTGTAGAAGATGTAAAGGTTGCATTTAGTTCATTAAAAAGTAAGTATTGTATAAACAACTCACTAAATCCAAGCATTTTTATACTTTTTTTTCAAATGATAACTTGCTGTTGTAAGAAGAAACTTGTTATGAAACTAAGAAAATAACCCTGGTGGAATGCTAATCTGTTTTTTCACATTTCTAAGCTAAAAAAGTAAAGTATTTTAACTGTTCTAAAATTTTATTCAGGGACTTAAAATGAAATTAAGTTAATTTAAAATTAAATTAATTAATTTAGTATAAAATTTAACTTTGCTCAGCGGGCCACATTTACACTCTCGTGGGCCGCAAATTTTTTTTTGCGGGCCGCATTGCATTCATTAAAAAAACTTGCTAGCGGGCCGCAGATTTACCTTTCGAGGGCCGCAGTTAGCCCGCGGGCCGCAGTTTGCCGACTCCTGTATTAACGCTTAAGTTTCCAAATGAAGTCTATAAAATCAAATAATTGACTAAGTCTTTTGTTTGGTGATATTAAAGAGATAGAAACTAATAACTTAATTTTAAATCTAATTAAAATTTATTAAGAACCTACTTAAGTTTTTTACTGTAGTGATCATTTATAATTTGTAAGTTTTATAGCAACAAAATGTACCTTTAAAAACGAAAAGTTTTTAATAAAAGAATGATTTAAGTAAAAATAACTTCAGAAATAAGGTTTTTAATGGTTTTATTATAAAAAATCGAATAGTTATAGGTAAAACAGAGTGCTTTAGCTAGAAGTTTAATAAAACTACCTACTGTAAAAAAGCAAAGTACCATTTTAGATGTTTTTTTTTTCATTTTTCCACAATTAAGACAATGGTTTAAAAAAAAAACCAATAGTGACACTACACGTCGCTGTCAGTATTAACTTATTTAAAAAAAGGGTTACTTAAAACAGTCTGACTACCCTTTTTTTAATAATTATAAAAACATTCTTAAAACTTTTTTATTTTTTAAAGCTTACAGTAATCTATCAAACTAGTTTCAGATTCGAAATTTTGTTTTCACTATTACGTTAGCTGAAAGCTAATAAAACCAACATTTCAACTACAGACATCATTGCAACTGCACTAAATAATTTCTCTTATAGTATTATTGTTTAATTTTAATTATTCGATAAATCAAACTTTAAGTTTGAATAAAAAAAAATCCTTGAGTGATTTCAATAACAAATTGAACAAATTGTGATTTCAATAACAACTAAATAGGAGAAAAACTGTTCGGAATTTTATAAGTGCCAACAGTTTGTAAATTATTCTAAACATTATAACGTATGAAACAAAATTGTATATAGTTAAAAGTTTTGTTCTTAGTAAACATTTGTAATATTTTAAAATTTAACTTTTTTGTAAAAATAAAAGTTAAAAGTAATCAAAAAAATTAAATAACAAGTATAACAACTATTTAAAAAAAGCTGTCTAAAAATTGTTCGGAATTGTAATTTAAGTTAAAAGAGTTGTATAAATCATTAAATTTCATAAATTAATTTTTTAATGAGTAATATTCAAATAAAAATTTCTTCTTGACTTTGATGATATTTCAGTAAACTATATAAAATATAAAACCATTTTAAAACGTCTAAAAAACTTTATGGAAAAAAAGTAAATTTAGTATTATGTCATAAAGTTATCAGTAGTACTCAGAATAACACTAACTATAACTGCTCAGGTAGAGCTACATTAATTTAGTGTGTTAAAATTTCTAAATAACTAAGCTTTCAAAATAGATAACAACCGAAAATAATTATCTTAACAGATCAATTATAAACAAGTAAATACTTATAAAATTTGTGTGAAAAATATTGAAATTAGTTTTTAGAAAACCGTATAAATGATGTCTTCAACTAAAATTAGATTCAAATCTTAAAGTATTTCATAATTAAAAAATGTTTTAGTTCAGTTTCAAACATTAAACGAATAGGGTCATGTTAATATTTAAAACTTCAACAACTATTTTTTTACTTTAAATAAAAAAAGTTTTGAAAATATCATTTTATTTTTAAAAATAAAAACAAATGCAAGATATTTCATATGTGTTTCAGTTTTAAAATGAGGGTATATAAAAGCTATATGTAGTTTTATTTAATAACATATCTAGTATTGAAAAATTTTAACAGTATTAAAATTTAAAAGAAAAATAATGTACTAATAGTTTACAAGCTTACTACGGACTTATTTTTTCTTCGGTAGACATTTTCCTAATGAGGTCGTAAAACTTTTGTTCAATAGAACTAATTTAGTATATTTTATGAGCATTTCTATTCTTAGTTCGATATTTTCGTTTTTTAAAACCTCTTTTGTATTAACTTCATTTTTGAGCACCAAATTAAATTGTTTTTTTCATTTTCGTATTTCTCTATCTGTTATCAAATACAATATCTAAAAAAATGTTGTTTTTTTTTTTTAATGTAGAGATTTTTAGAAAATTAAAAAATTAAAATACAGTATTAAAAGTAATAAAAAATGAATTCTTCATTATTAAAAACAAACAAGCAAGTAAAAATGATACAAACCTTGTTTTCAATTATTTTGATTTTTTAGATATTTCTTAACTGCAATTATGTATGTTGTTCACCTCTGATTTCAGTAAGCTGTTCTCATTTTCAATCCATTTTATTTTCTTAATTGTATTTTCGAACATGTAAATGTTGTCGGCTAGTTTCTGTAAAAATACATAACACTTTTTAGTGATAAAAAAAAGCACTATAAAACATCGATTTAGTTTTTAAGAAATAAATAGGGACTTACAATAAACCTAAAAATATTTCTTTAAAATATTTTTTTTCTTTTGTTTATTTACGATTAAATTAAACTTGTTTCCAGTTAAAATAAAACAAAACAGACAGACCTAAATTACTTATTTAGACTGTGTAAGTTAGAATAAAAACTGGGTTATAAGTTAAAAAAAACCTCTCTGAGTTGTGAAGTTTCCATTTTACTAGCTCACATCAACACATCTCTGTCTTCGTGTCGAAGTTTGACGAACAGATTGAGGAAAGATAAAAGTTCATCTTGTTTTCCGTTATCAACTATTTCTGATTTCGACTGTAATTGTTATCTAAATAATAAACACATGTTTCATATTGTCAGTAATTGTTTTTTGAACAAATAATAGCAAGCTATTATGAAACCAGACACTCTATTTTTTTTTTCAATTTGTCAATTTAATTTAGTTGCTGTAGCTCTTCTAAAAATTACGTTTTATATTTAGTTGAAGTTATTACTTTATTCATTTTGAAATAACGTTTTGTATAATATTAACAGCAAAAACTACTTAAAAATATATTTCTATAAATTCTTCACAAAAAATTAAGTGTCTTAGTTTGCTTAACTAATTTTATTAATTGAAATAGTTCATTATCTCAAAAAAAAATTTACATATTAAAATATTTTTAATTGTTTCATAAAAATCTAACTAAATCTAATTAAACTTTTTCCAACTAAATTTATTTTATATTATAAATAAACTTAAACCAATGTTTCACTTTTTTTCGAGTTGTTTTTATCAAAAAATGTTAGGTTATTTAGTGTAATTGTTTTTCTTAGATTTATGTTAATCTCTAAATTTACAACTGATTGATTGATGTTATAACTTAAATGATAGATATTTACAAAAATTTACAAATAAATACTGACATAAATAAACATTGAAACAACTTTTGTTACAAGGTATTTTTACATGAACAACAAATGACATATGCTTTGGTGAAAATCTAGAATAATTAAGTCAAAGATTATAAGCTAATCGTTTATATCGTGACTTTATTAATAGCTCAAAACTGGTTTAGTACATTTTTATTCCCATTTTAAGTTTAAAATATTCACGAAAATTATTTTAAAAGTTCAAACGTGCAAAAACAAGTACTAGCTTTTTATTTTAAGTTTAATCTGTAAAATAGTTTTTGTATGAAAAAAAATACTTTATTACTTCTAAAACTTTTGTTTTCGATACTTTGCAACTAAGTTTTGAAATTTTCAGCAAATGTTTGTTTTTAATATTTAATAGAATATTGTTTACTTCGTTATAATTTTTACTTTCAAATTATATCCTTCTTGCAACCTAAACACAAAAATTAAGCGGATATCAAAGTGTTTGGCTTAAAACTTAAAACAAATTTAGTTTGCTTAAAAACTGACGAATTTGTAATCTTCTGTCTTAGAACTGTGTAATATTATTTAAAAACTTTATTAAATTTTGAATTTAGTACAGTGTTTTAGTAAGTTATTTCTTTTGTCTTGTGTAAAACAAATTTTACTAACGAAAGCTGGATTCATAAGATGCCATACAAATGAGCTGATTTAGGTCTTATTTATAATTGGTTTGAATAAGAATATTTTTATTTTTATTTTTATATAACATACATTACAGCCTCTCAGAACAAATATTCTATATTGTTTGTTTTTGTATTTTTTTTTGTTTCTTTTATACTATTTAATAAAATATAACACGATAAATGTTATTTTAATTTTTTCGCCTTTTATTTTAACAGTTTGTCTAATTTCGATAACTTAAGTAAATAATTTTCGACATAAACTACTTATTTCTAAACCTGGATTTTTAGTTTTAAGTGTGTCTGGTATTCTTTAACTTAATAGAATGTCATACATTTCAAACTTTCATAAAACTTTGTTTCTAACTGTTTATAAGCTTGAGGTCACAGAAATTTTATACCTAAGTTAACTATTATTCAAGTAAATAAGTACTATATTCTATTTTGTTTTTATAAAAAATATACAATCAAAAAAGACAAACTGAGAAATATATATATATATATATATAAATATATATATATATATAAATGTATATATATATATATATTACTATGTAATGTTTAAACATACTTTAACTCTGTTCGATATTTACAACAACAAGTTAAAAAACTACGTCTACCTAATAATCCATGAAAAAAATAGGTATAAAAATTCAATTAATAAAAAAATTAAGTATAAAAAATTAATTGATAAAAAAATAAGGTATAAAAATTATTTAATAAAAAAAATTGCAAACAAAATGGTGTCTGTGTTGTGCTTGACAACGGAAAGTACAAATATTTCTTTATTATTACTTTTTATTTAAGTTTAAAGTTTCTTTTGTCGAAGTTTTAAAATTTCTTTTCTAACCGATTTATTCAATCTTAAGTAACCTATTTACACTAATTAACAAAGGAAAAGAAATTTGTGCTAAATTTAGACTAAGAAAATTAAATCTTTGTAACATTTGTTTAATTTTTGCAATGTTTTATTCAAATTGGATTAGCCTAGTCTTGTTTTAGGCAACGCAATTTATAATTACGTTTTATAAATAAATTTTGTCTTTTTTACAATTTTTGGACTTAAGTAGTTTTTTCTTTAAACTGAGAAATTATTTAAGTTTATATATCCTAGACAGAACGCTAAAAGGTGTCCAAGTGGTGTGCGACTCGATAATAGAAAGGTTATTTATTTCGTTTCATACACTAATAATAATAATCATACTTAGTTAGAAACTTAATTTTAAAAAGCTTTTCTATACTTTTTAGTAATTGTGTAATATAATGTACTTTACATTCTAGTGCGATAATTTTTATTTGAAGCACAATATTTTGTAATTAAAAAACAAAAAACATTTTAAAACTGTAAAACTAGAGTAAAATAAGCTACAAAATCAGTCTTTAAAACTAGCTTTGTTCAGGGCTCAATAAAACCTGTAGATTATCATGTAACAAAGATTTTACGGTAATAAAATATGGCGCCAGTAAATAAATAAAAAGCATATTTACAGGCCAGCTGAAAGCTAGATTATAATAAATATAATTTAGCGGCTTACATAATCCCTTTACCATATAATCACTGTAAACACACTAAAATTGGTTAATCTAAAGCAAGCTGTTTTTTATCAAACATGTCACATGCTAAAAAATTATATTTTTATGAAAGTTTTAGATGAATTTCCGGCTGGTAGAATAATTTATTTTACTAAACTCTTTAGAATATAACCTCATTATTTTCTACTATTATAAAGTGCTGTTTTTTGGTAATTGAAGTAAAATCAGATAAAATTAGAATGTTTAAACACAAAACAATGATACTTAGACAAAAGTAAAAACCTAAAGGTATCAAAAATGAACTACTGGTACAATTTTAAGTCTAAATTTATCAAAAGGTTAATGTTGAAAGAATGAAGGCGATTACATAAGTAAGCGAAGCGTAAAATGTAACAAAAAAGTTGGAGGTTAACACATATCAATAGCATTTTCTATGTTGTAGGTTTAAGAGTCAAGACTTATATTACAATTTGGTTTCAAAGTCAATATGTAATACTCTTTTCTCTTATTTTTATTTGCGTCGTAACTTAAAACAGTTATTATTTATTGACATGTGCTAAAAAATTGACTGTGTGCTGACGAGCAGAAATGTCATTCGGCTGCTGAAAATTGTATACTACAATTTTTTTCACAAAGTTGTTAGTTATTTTGGAGGCTTCTGTTTTAAAAGGCTGTAAACTTTTATTTTATCGCAGTTTTTCAAGGCTGGACACATTACGATTGAAGTGTAAACAGCTGTGGTATTAATCTATTTCTTTACAAAAAGGTACTGAGATCACGGTATTGTTTGCTTATCTGGTTCTTAAAAAAATTTGGCCGCTCAACTCTCATCATTTGTTGAGTCCAAACATTGATATTTATGTTAAGTTAAAATTTTAACGACGAGAAGTATACGTTTAATGTAAAGAACTTGATTATGTCAACTCTAACTCATGGGTAACACTAAATTACCATCAGAAAATTCTTGTTCGTCAGGAAATTTTATTGGTCTGCGGCTTGTTTGTATGTAAACCTCTTAGATACTAACTTAAAGAAATAGAGAAAAAATAAACTTGATATTGATTAGGTGTTAAACTAATGAATTCCTTGTAACTTTGTAGATACAAAAGAAAAGATCAGATTACTCCAAATACAAAAAATCATGGCTAATAAAAACAAATGTCCATGAAGTACTTTTGCCCTCCTTTTTTCAGTATCTATTCAGCTGACCAAAGCAGCAGAAACTCAAGTTTTTTTATTTATTAAATGATGTAAAACACTTTGAAATATTTAATAAATAAAATTTTTACACTAATTAAGATTTTGTTATAAGTTAATACATAAAAAAGTCCCAACTTCCATAAAAAGTAAAACATATTTTTTTATTGTTTAAATATGACTGAAACTTGAATATCCAAAAAAAAGCAGATACATTTGTTGTAATTTTAAAATAAAAATTAATAAATGACTGAAAATAAGTCTTTTGGTATAAAAATAATTAATGTTCTTATTCGTATTAAAAAAGGCAGTTAAGTCCCAACAGAATACTACAACATCTTTAGTTTTCTTAAAACTTAGTTCATCGCACTTAGCGGGTAAAAATATAAGTAACAGACTTTCAGTCGTCTTTCTAATCTTTAAAAGGTTTTTTTTATTTGTGTGTTGTTTGGTCAATAGAGGCACCATAAGTTAGTTTTGAACAAGAAAATAATTGACAGCAGGGGTTGAAATTAAGTAGTAGTACTACATAGATCATGGTACGCATTAATAGTATTGTAATTAAAGATTAAGTGAAATTTAAAAAAGGAATAAATTAAGAAATTTGTTTTCATGAAATTTACACCTATGACCGTTTTAACTTATATTTCTGAAATAACTTAAAAGTAGATTTTCAGTTTTAAAGACTTTAAATTCTCTGAAAACATTCCTTAATTTTTTTTAAAGTGTTTTAACATGAGGTGTAGGGCAAGTGTTAAATTTTATTTGTATTTTTAGATTGTTAACTGATTGGACTGCTAAAAGAAAGTTTAAGCCATATTTATATTTTTCTTCATGTCGCTTAACAACATGCATCTTTTGTTTCTAAAGCTTTCACAATAAGAATAGTAATAGAAACAATGTACAATTGAACTGGAATTATTTATTTATAACATTTTTCATTTACTAGTTTTAAAATAAATAGTATCTATTTACTTTGTCTAAAATAGTTCTGAAATAAATTACTATAGGAAATAATTTTATTGATTTAGTGTTTCCCGTTAGACTGATTTTTAAAACTCTGTTTAAGTTCAAAACAGTTATTAAACGAAAAAAAAAAAATGATAAAAAAATCCACAAACAAACTTACGTTAATTTTAAATTCAAACCAAGGCAGTTTTATCAGCGGTATAGTGTCAAAATACAAGTTACACACATACAATTATCAAATATAGGCTTTTTTATACACTGATACGAGTTTGCACACAAAAACAAATTTGAATAAAGGTCCCGCCGAGACTTGAACTCGGATTACTGGATTCAAAGTCCAGTGTGATAACCATTACACCACGGGACCACTTGATCGCTACTAAGCAACAGCGTTTATAAACTTATGTTTAGCGAGCTTAAACAAGAGAAGCATGTAAGGTATTAACTAACATATTCTACATTGTAGAGATTTTAAACTTTCTGTAGTAAAAATTGTGATATTTTCAATTTAATGATTGTTAAACTTCTTTTTTTATTAAAGTATATTTCAAAGATTTATAAAGCTTTTAATGAACTATATTTTTTTTTACTATATTCCTAGAGTTTAAATGTAAGTTTGCATAACACTAAACCCAAAAATTTGTTTTCAGTTTAAAGTTATATTTTAAGAGTTGTTTTTATTATAAATTTGTATTTAATAAACTGTATTTTAGGTTGTTTAATTATCAATGTTTTTAATACTTCTTGTTAATAGCTTTAAATTTGTATTAACTTTATATACAAAATAAAATTAAATATTTACAACAGAATAAAAATTTAAAAATATTAAGAATATTATGTCTTAAACAATAAACAATATGACATACCTTTTTTATTATCAAAATATATTTTTTTTCAACTTATAGTTGTAAAAAAACGGTTTATTTTATTTTAAATTTTACTGATGATTGTTAATCATATCACTAACGTTTTTAAGTTTTGTTACTAACAATGAATTGTTTATGAAAAAATAGTTAAAAATTTCGTTCAAACTTTGTTTAAAAAATTAAGAAGTAATAATGTTCGAAATCTTTTTAAACCCTACGTTTTAAAACTTATAGCTATATTATACAATTATAAACCGTATCATCTTTAATTTAAATGAACTGTCTGCTGCAGTTGCTATCATAAAAATTATAACAACCTTATTATTTAAATAAACCTTCAAATTTATAAAAAAGTGGTTAAGTCTTAAAATACAAGCATACCTTAAAAAATACTTACATATACTACATTTATCATTTCTGTGGTTAGTAGAAAATGGTTAAAATTATTATCAAGTTTTATTTTATTAACCAATTTTAACAGTTGTATAGACAACATAAGAGGTAGTATGGTAGGATAGCAGATTAAGTTATTTTTAGCACTTATAACAATTCACCTGTTGTAGTGAACATTGTGCTGAATTATTTGATTGTAAACACGATAAGACTTTAATTGCTTTGCGCATTAGTATAAGAAACTTATATAAACTGTTTTTTTTTATATTTACACAGTAAACATTTACTTTTACGTTAGCAAATTTACTAAACATTATATTTAATTTCATTAGAACTTTTAAATTACCAATTTATAACTTTAGGATTTTAATTATAATTAAAGTGTTTTTAAATTAAGCAAATTACTAACAAACAATAACTGTATTGAAATTGTAAACTTTTTTTCTTGAAATTTTTTATTTTCACAAAGTTAGTTTGGCTAAACCTCTATAAATTGAAAACAAAACAAGTTTAGTTTTTGTACGAAAACGTTTCATTTATTGGGTCTTTAAACCCTTAAATTTTTTCTCTTTTTTTCTTGCAAGAACTCAGCATAAGTTCATTTTTACGAAATGTTACGCACAATGTTCAGGTGAAGTATTTTCTGAATAAAACCAACCATATATACGTGAGCAGGTAGAATTATGACGTAATAATTTTTTCGGTTTGTTTAATCATTTCTTAACTCATAACTGTTTTACTTCAGTCATACATTGCAATTTGTTTAAGTTAAACTTGTTTACTTATTTTATTGGTGATTTTGTGTTTTAGAAAAACAACAATTGTTCATAATTAATTTTAATTTATTCATTAAATTAAAATAAATAATAAGGACGAAACCGGTCGTAGGATTGTCTCGGATGCTGTAGTTGTTGATCTTGCGGTAAAGTTCATTGTTTAATATTAAATTAAAGTTACATTTAAAACTTTAAATATTATAGTATCTTTTTACAATTATATTGTTCACAGACAAGTTAAAAAGCCCTGTTGTTTTTTAGACCTAAGAAAACCTTACAATCCAAAACAGTGTAAAAGTTTTTATCTAAATTATTTCACAAAGTATATCAAAGCTATCAATAAATTATAAAGCTTAAACAATATGCTGAGACTAAAACGAGAGATTTCTCGTCCGAGAGAATAGAAATCACGTGACTTTAATATGGCGCAAACATGTCTAGCCACGTGATAAAGTGACAAGCATGATAACAATTTAGGTGATCTATTTTATGCGTTTCAAAGCTAACAAGTCTTAGTTTTATGGGTAGACTTGAATACTTTCTGAAATACCTTTAAAAATAATACAAAATTTAAAACTAGCTTGAATTTATTTTGGTTTAACACGTAAAAAAAGTTTGAAACTGGTTTAGTTTAGATAACACTTGTAATAAAGTTTAGGTAGCTAAAGTTTTATTTTATTTCAAATACAAACATTAAAAATAATAAAAGTTTTTTACCTTTTAAATAAAATAAGTTTTTTGTATTACTCTATTGTTTTTTGCTACATATTAACAAGAAAAGAGTTCTAGTTTTTGTTATTAATAATAAAATTTCAGGAGACAATTTAATTCAGCAAATAGTTTTTGTTATTAACAAAAACTATCCGTAATGTGAAAACAAATAGTTTTTTTGTCGATTGCAGATTAAATTTAACCGACACATGTTACTTTTGTGACATCATTTTGCGTTATAAAATCAACATTAATTTCCCACATTAATTTAACTTTAGTTTTCGATTATCAGTTAGACTTAGTTAAAAAAATAATTTTTGTTTATTTAAGTGTAAATACAATTTCACCTTTTAAGAAATGATCAAGTTTAATGGTAATCTTACAACTTTAATATTCCATTAGGAAATTAAGTTCTTCAAGTGAACATTTTACTGTGACATCTTTTTAGCATTACTTATTTTGAAATGAATTTAAAAATTCTTAACTTGTTTAACTAAACTTTGAAGAGCTTTCAATGAACTTTTTTATTAAAACTAAAACAATGTATGATGAAGTAATTGTCATAATTGAAAAAAAAACAAGCTAGTTTTAATTATTACCTAATCAAAGATAATTTAATTTTTCGTATAGCTTTTTATGAAACTACTATATTTTAAAACTTTTAGTTGAAATCTTATTTTTAACAATTCTTTAATTTTCAAATTTTAAAACGAATGATTGATAGATGTTCAAAAATTAAAGATTGACATTAACAAAATATATAAAACAAAAAAAGGACAGACACTGGTTTCAAAACAAGATATACATAAATTTTAAACTTTAGAAGATGTGTTACTGTAAGAATTAAAACATCTTATTGGCAGAATACAAATTTAACGTTGTACTTGTAGAACTTTGTACAAGTTATAAACTAATTTTATTTATTGTTTTACAAAGTTGAACTTTATAAATATTTGTTTTAGTACTTAAACGTGCAAATAAAAAGTTTATAAAGTTTACCATTTATTTATTCATAATAAGAGTGTTTATGTGGATTTTAAATAAAATTTATTGTTAATAAAACTGTGTTATTATGTTTTAATAATGTAAGTGTACTTCAAGATACATATATATAAATATTATTACTTAATTTTCATATTTTTAATTTTTATAACTTGATAATTTAAAAAAATTTTAACTTTACAAAATTACTCTCAAAGTTTTTAAAGTTCATAAGATATTTCTAAGATCTTTATCAAGTTTCATCTGTATATTTTTAGTCTCTGAATAAGTATTGTTTGTTATAACTACAGTTATAAAAAAATGTTTTACTTATTCAAAACTTTGTATAAACCTTAAACAAACTCTTTTCTTTTTGTCTGTTTAAAAGTTAAAATATATAAAAAATTTAAACTCATGTAAGCTAAACTACATGCATCTATGGGTAGTAAGGGATTTAATAAGAGTATGAAAACAACCTAAGGTGTTCAAATATAGTGTCAATAAATCTAAAATTCAGGTATGTAAGCCAGCTGATAACTGGATTAAATTTATTTTATTAATCTTAAAGTAGCAGCTTTCCTAATCCTATCATACTTTAATCACAGTTAACAAATATTTTACTTGATGCTAGTTATTATGTTTTTGTAGTTTGGAGATTTATGTACGCTTGAAAGCTATTGTTTTTGGTGGAAATTACATCTTTGTAGTAGCGTAAAAAAGGTGCTGTGACCTAGTGAAAATTTGCATAACACTTGAAATTAAAGTACTTTTGTGATTAAAAAACTGACTAGACAAAAAAAAAAGCTCACAATAAACATAAACAAAACACTCTATTTAAATTAAAGTTCCGCAAACACATTTTATGGTCGACTCCTTTGTAGTAACTTGATCCAGTGGTTAGATATTGGCTATTTGTTAGTTAATTACACATTTACTTTTTTGTCTTATAACAAGTTATTGCCCCGTAACATCCAAAACCTCCTCTAAAATTGAAGTATCGCTTATATTAGTAAACCTCGTTATATTCATCCAAAATAACTCTAAAGGTACCATAAGTCTTAATTGCATAAAACCATTTATTAAAATTTGCAAAAAATAACCCTTTTAAGCAGTTGTTTTTTTATCTAATTCACTGTATCGAACAGTTGATATTACTTTTTTTTGTACGTAATGAAAAATTATAAATCTTTCAGAGTAGACATGTATTATTTTGACTTAATACTTAAGTAGCTTGTTATGTTTTAAAACAGTTTTTTTAGGTCATAAGTTTGTTTAAATGTCATTATATGTATAATTAATGTATTTTTAGTTTAAAAACCTAGTAGTAGTAAATAAAATATAGACTGGATTGACTAAAATGGATTATAGACTGGACAAAAAGTTGTTTTTTAACAAACTGCACTTAACAGCAAAACAATTCTAAATTGGAATTTCAGTATCGCTAATTGAGAGACTACATTGTACTTTGCACATTTTTTGATTTGATTTATAATTGATAAAGTTCTTACAGCTTACTTTAATTTTATGATCTCGTCTTAAAACTTCATACACCGCACTTACCAGGTACAAACACAAGAAACAGACTTTTAGGCGTCTTTTTAATCTTTAAAAGGTGTTTTAATTTTGTGTTGGTTGTTCATTACAGGCACCTTAAGTTTTTTTTGAACAAGAAATAATTGACAGTAGGGTTAGCTCAAGTTGTGGTTATAGTTTAGGATATAAATTAACAATATTCAAAAATAAAAGATTATATGAGATTGAAATAGGGGAGAAGTTAAGACGTTTCGCCTAGATGTTGCCTCTTGAAGTTTACACTTATAACCGCTCTTACTTTAGTTTAATAGTATTTTTTATAAGCGTTTAAGGTGCTTCAAGTTCTTCAAAAGTACACCTTAGTTATTTTGAAGTAGTTCTATCTTTTGTAAGCTAAGAACTAAATAATAATTTTTGCAGAATTATAAAACCGTGCTTATAAAGAAACGTTTTTTATAAGTTTAATCTTTATTAAAATATTATATTAATTGTAGAGCAAGTTTAAAACAAAGTAAATGTTTTATAGTTACTTAAGATAGCTAAAACACTATATTGATTTTAGGTAAACATTTTAAGAATAGCTAATTTGTCGTTGTAAAATATTAAACTGTGTTTGAATTAGCAAAAAAATATTTTACAGCATTTAAAACAGTATTAACACTCTTATGCTTGCTAAGTTTTTATTTATCAGTATTTTTTGTTTTTTACAATCGTTCCCACATTTTTTGACACCAACTGTTAAAGATTTAAACTAATTTTTGTTACATTAAATGCATCTTAATAAATCACATAAATGCTTATTAGCGGTAATTTTGTTGTAGCGACATAACAGTGGATTGCGACGTAAGATTTTCTCTTTTATTTTATTAAAAAAGTAATAGTTTTTATCTAGGTCAGGGTCTAAAAGCGTAAAAAAAGTCACCAACAAAAAAATTTACTTATAGCGGAAATGTTTAGGTACTATGATTTTGTACAGTAACTTTACTTTAACTTCTATTATATTTATACTTATAGTTTTTAATTATAAGTAAGATTAGGAAGGCAACACTAAATAAAATCTATACTAGAATACAAACTGAATTCTATAAAAGGAATGATAATTAATATTAAAAATATTTAGTAGCAAAATTATTTAAGTAGAAACAAAGAATTTTGGCATTTCTACAAATTTTGTTTGTTCAAAATTATTAGAATACTTGAACACAAATATCAAATAATTTGGATTTTATAGAAAAGTGTTGGATCAAAAACTTAAGTTGAACATAAATTTAAATACTGTTTTCAAAGAATACGCAAAGTTCTTATCAAAATTTGATATATTGGAATTTTCAGCTTTTGTTTTTAACTTTGTTTTGTAGCTATAGTAGTTACTATAAACTACAAAGTTTTACTGATATTTAGTTTACTTCAAAAATATATCACTATTTTATTATCTATATTTAAATAAGTTTCTATTAGCCTTAAATAAAAAAAGACTGTTGAATATTGTTTGATTTTTATTCTTTATTTAAACTATGCTTAACAAAAAATGTCTTTATTATACTTTTGTTAAATTTATCCAATTTCTTATCTACCTTCTAATCATTCATTTTAATTTACTACAAGTACATAGCTTTTTAGTACAAGGGTTCTTAGTCTGTTCCTAGACTTTGTATAAAGTAAGCTTTTTATAGATTTAATCTGAGACAGTAAAATTTATAACTTCAGTTATACTTGGCAACATAGAAACATACAAAAAACAGTAAATTAAATTTTATTTAATTTAAGTATACTAAAAAAAAATAAAACCTCAATAAACATACACAATTTAGTATTTACTGTCAGTGTACATAAACATATAAAGTCCCTTATTTGTAACTTCAATTAGAATTTTTAAAACTGATGCTAATTTTATCAGAAATTTTTAGTATTAAATAGCTATTACATTTTATAGGCTTATTAATAAACTCTAACCTGCAGTTCAGTGAAAACGTGCAGTTATTTTATTAAACAAATATTGATAAATAAATAAAGAACTATATTGATATCCGCTTAACTGCTTACTACTCTAACTTGTCTATTAATTAGCAATGAAAACAACTTTTAGTATATGTACGCTGAATAACTTTATTAAAAAAGTTATACAATTTACAATTTAAGCATGTAATAAAATATAAATGAGGTAAACTTTATTTAAATCTGTAGTTATATAATTTTACCATCGTAATTAGTTAAAGATTTATTTTTCATTAAAACAGTTACACGAAAAGTATAAATATTTCATAAAAATATTACTTATAAAAGTTTTCTTTTGTGATAAAGCAGAAAAAGTTTAAACTTTGTTAAATTAATTTTCATTAACTTAGTATAACAGTTGTTTTGACAACAAAAAAATTCGGTAGAGTAACAGCTTAAATAACATTTAACACTTATAACAATTCAGCTGTTGTATTGAACATTCTACTGAATTATGTTTGTTTGTAAATATGACAAGACTTTAATTGCACCGCATTTTAGTGCAATAACTTATGTAAACTTTTTTTATTTACACAATAAACAATTAGTTTTTTGTAAGGAAAATTTACTAACACTTTAAAATTTACTACTTTTTAAATTAACGTTAAGTCGCTTTAAAGTTTTTAAGTTGTCATTTAAAAATTTTTACTGCTTTACTTGCTTATAAGTATATTTTAATGTGACTAAAATGTAAATTATTTTTTTTGTCTTTAGTTTTCCCAGCTAAAGTCAGTCCGGCTAAACCTCTAGGGTAGGTCTTTTTATGGATAGTATTTTATGGGTAGAATTGATTCAATCAATTATGCCCGTAATTTGATGTGATGTCATTAACAATATGGGCAGTATTTAGATGTTGCTGCAATTAAGTTGCTGTAATTAAATGAAAATTAAAATACCGTCCAGGCCTTATATAAGTATTATGGAAAGTTTTTGTAGTTTTAAGTTTATAAACAAACAAATAAAAAATAACTTGAATTAATATAAATCAATAGTTTGATTTATTTGTACATTTATTTAAATTATATTTTGTAAACTAACAGAAGTAATAGCTAGATTATGGAATAAAAAATATTAAATAAAAAAAGAAATAAAAAAGATTATGGATATTTTTTTTAGTTAAGATTTAATAAAGAAAAAAAGAAACTTAATTACACTTAAACAAAATGTTTGTTTTAAAAGTATCTTTATGTAATTAATATTTTTTTATACCAACAAAAGTAATGGATTGGCATATTTTAAACATTTAAATTATTTTTTTTGTTTAAGATTTTATTAGCAAAATTAAAATTGAACACACATAAATCAATTGTATAATTTATAGTTGTATATATGTAATCTCTATTTAGTAAACTTATAGAAGTAGTGGTTTGGTCTCATGTGTACTATTTTATGGGCACTATTTTATGTGTAGAATTGCTTTAATCAATTATGCCATAATTCGATGTGATTTCATTTAATTTATGGGTAGTATTTATATGTTGTTGCAATTAAATAAAAACTAAAATACTGTCCAGGTTTTATATAAGTATTATGGATAGTTTTTGTAGTTTTAATTTTATAAACAAACAAATAAAAAATAACTTGACAACACAAACAAATAGTTTGATTTTTTTGTACATTTATTTAAATTGTATTTTGTAAACTGACAAAGTTAGTGACTAGACTTCTTTAAAGATTATGCATAGCTTTTTATGTAATATTTGATAAAGAAAATAAAAATTGAATACACATAAACTAAATGTTTGGAATAAAAGTATATTTATGTTATTTATATTTTCTATACTAACAGAAGTAATGGCTTGGCATATTATAAATATTTTGTATAATTTTTTATTTAAGATTTTATAAATAAAATTAAAATTGAACACACATAAACCAGTTGTTTGATTTATAGTTGTATATATGTAATTTAGATTTATTAAACTTATAGAAGTAGTGGTTTGGTCTTATGTGTACTACTTTATGGGCACTATTTTATGTGTAGAATTGCTTCAAATCAATTATGCCCATAATTTGATGTGATTTCATTTGAATTATGGGTTGTATATAGATATTGCTGCAATTAAGTTGCTGCAATTAAGTAAAAATAAAGTACTATTTAAAATACAACAATTGGTTTAAGTGTATTCAAGCCTTTTCTTTAATCAAATATTACATAAAAAAACTATCCAAAATTTGGTTATAAGTCTAGCCACTACTTCTCTTAGTTTACAAAATACAATTAAGATAAATGTACAAATAAATCAAGCTATTGTTTTATGTGTATTCAAGTTATTTTTTATTTGTTTGTTTATAAATTTAAAACTACAAAAATTATCCTTAATATTTATATAAGGCCTAGAAAGTATTTTATTCCTATTTAATTGCAGCCACATCTAAATACTACCCATAATTTAAATGAAATCATATCAAATTATGGCATAATTGATTGAAGCAATTCTACACATAAAATAGTGCCCATAAAGTAGTACATATAAGACCAAATCACTACTTTTATTAGTTTACTAAATATAAATTACATATATACAACTATAAATCAAACAATTGGTTTATGTGTGTTAAATTTTAATTTTTTTATTTTGTTTATAAAATCTTAAATAAAAAAAATATCCAAAATATTCTTAATATGCCCAGCCATTACTTCTGTAAATATAAAAAAATATAAAATACATAAATATACTTTTAAATCAAACAATTGGTTTATGTGTATTCAAGTTTTTTTTTCTAAATCTTAAGTAAAAAAATTATCCATAACCTTTTAAGAAGTCTAGCCACTACTTCTATTAGTTTACAAAAAAATTAAATAGATGTACAAATAAATCAAACTTTTGGTTTGTGTGTATTCAAGTTATTTTTTATTCGTTTGTTTATAAATTTAAATCTACAAAAACTATCCATAATACTTATATAAGGCCTAAAAATTATTTTAATTTTCATTTAATTGCAGCAACTTAGTTGCAGCAACATCTAGATACTACCCATAATTCAAAAGAAATCATCAAATTATGGTCATAATTGATTGAATCAGTTCTACCCATAAAATAGTGCCCATCACAAAGTACACATAAAACCAAACTACTACTTCTATAAGTTTACTAAATAAACATTACATCTATACAACTATAAATCTAACAATTGGTTTATGTGCGTTCAATTTCAATTTTTTAATATTGTTATTAAAACCTTAAATAGAAAAAATATCCAAAATATTTATTAAATGCCAAGCCATTACTTCTGTTAGTATAAAGAAAAAAAATTACATAAGTATATTATAAATCAAATAATTTATTTATTTATTTAATATTAGATAAAAAAAAACTCTCCATGTTATTTTGATAAGTCTAGCTACTACTTCTGTCAGTTTACAAAACATAATTTGAATAAATGTAAAAACAAATCAAAATATTGGTTTATGTGTATTCAAGTTATTTTGTTTTTGTTTTTTTATAAATTCAAAAGTACAAAAACTATCCATAGTATTTGTATAAGATCTAGACAGTATTTCATTTTTCATTTAATTTCAGCAACTTAATTTCAGCAACATCTCAATACTACTCATAATTTGAATGAAATCACATCAAATTATGGGCATAATTGATTGAAGCAATTCTACACAATAAATACTGCCCATAAAGTACCGAATACAGTACAATAAAGGCCGAACCTCTACTACTATAAGTTTACTAAATATAAATTACATATAAAAAAAATATATAAATATAAATACAACTATAAATCAAATAATTACTTTATGTGTGTTCAAGTTTAATTTTTTAATTTTGTTTATCAAATCGTAAATAAAAAAAGTATCAATATTACTTATTGTATGACAAGCCATTAATTCTCTTAGTATAAAAAATATTAATTACATGAATATACATATAAATCAAAAAAAATTTTTAAGAGTATTCAAGTTTTTTTTTTCTTTATTAAACATTACATAAAAAAACTATCTACAATCTTTTAATAAGTCTAGCCACTACTTCTGTCAGTTTACAAAATATAACTCAAATAAATGTAAAAACAAATTAAACTATTGGTTTATGTGTTCAAGTTATATTTTTTTTGTTTGTATATAAACTTCAAACTACAAAAACTATCCATAATGTTTATATAAAGCCTGGACAGTATTTTATTTTTTATTTAATTGCAGCAACTTAATTGCAGCAACATCTAAATACTACCCATAATTTTGATGATATCACATCAAATTATGGGCATAACTGAATGCAGCAATTCTACACATAAAATAGTGCCCATAAAATACTACCCATAAAAAGTCCTACCGTTAAACGACGTCCTCCAAATGACGTAAATACAAACATTTTTTCCCATATGTCATATAAATTTCAAATCAAACGACTATTCCTTTTTTTAATTTTCTTTTAATGGAAGAATACATGAAACAAGTTCATTGCTGTTCGTTAAGTACAAAGTTCACATATAACAATATCCTTTAAAATCAGCAATCTCTCAAATATTGAAAAAAAGTTGTCGATAAAGTTCTTTAATAAAAAAAAGGTTAAAGTTAAAAAAAACAATAACAAAAATAAATTGGTAAAATGGAAATTACTTTTTTTATAGCTAAACGTTATTAATTTTTTTTATTATAATTTATAATCATAATTTATTTCAATTCAAGTTTTAAAAAACTCAAACACTTTAGTATAAAACTATCTGAATAGCAATAAAAATCAAATAATAACATAAAGGTAAACATCTGGTTCTAGCTGATCTATTATCGGATGAAAAATTTACCTCGAAGAAAAACCTACTTCATATCTTATCAGAAAGTCACGGAGAGTATCATTACTTCTATCACCTGAATTTGGCGCCATATTGTCTATCAATTTCAGAGTTTTTGTGTTTTTCAACCACGTTAATCCGCATAAAAATTTTTGCAGAATAAATAAGTTTATGCTATCGTAAAATTTTAATACTTCCACTACATACATTTTTTTGATGGCTAAAATTACTTTTTTGCGAACCTTTAAAAAAATTTGTTAGAAAAAATAGCAAAATAGATTTTACTTCTACAAGAAAATTTAGTTTAAAATAATAACTATTTTGTCATGACATTTGTTTGAAAATTTCCAAAGTTTGTTTTTTAAAATTAAACACAAGTAATTCTTTTTTTTTAATCTTAGAGGCAAAAAAATATTAAATTTTTACTTTATTTGGCCATATAATTTAATGGCAGTTATAATTCTCGATAATATTTTTAATCATCTCAAACTACATAAAGCGATGTTAGATGTAAAGGTTTTGATTGATAGCGGGCGTCGGTTAGTCTAAGAAGAGGAATTAAATCGTGTAAGTATCGCTTATACGTGCTGTTAAGCTACTATTAATTATGTATATATATATATATATATATATATATATATATATATATATATATATATATATATATATATATATATATATATAGAATAAGTTATTTAACTTGTTAAATCAAATTTTTCACAATGAGCCCACCCTAAGGGCTTTATTAATAAAAAAGTTTAATTCAAGATGTAAAACTTGAAGGACTCGAGTTTCGTGCTTTTGCACTCATCAGCTTCAAAACAAGTTTAAAATAAAGCACAAAACACACAAATGAAAGTTAAAATTTAGCATAAATAGATTATGAAGTATTTTTTAAAACCATGAAAAATCATGCATAAAATTAATTTACCAATCGACAACAAACTTGCAAAAAATCATAAAACTTCACTGAGTAACTATATATTAGGACAGATAATCAAAAGAGATAAAGATAAAATTAATATTAAAAGTTAAATAAAAATTTAAATTTGAATTGTTTTAAGATGAAATAAAAACTTGTTAAACTTTAAAAGCGATTTTATTAAATGTCTTCAAGACGATACAAACTCGCTTCTTTTGTTTAGGCATCTCTTGTCTTTCGGTGCATATACAACGGCTGTTTCTTATTTGAGACAAAGCCTACATATTGGGCTATTGCCGTCAGCTATAGGCTGAGCTCTTTTTATAACTTCCCAGGATATTTCCAAATCAATGCCGCTGCGCTTTAAGCCACAAACATACTTCAAAAGCTCAAAGTCATTTTCATATATGCCGCCTTTAAAAGATTTTTTATGATTGGCATACCTGAATCTAAACTGAGTCGAGCACAAGCCGACATAGAACCTCGTCTCAACGCCAGAGTTAACTATGGCGTTGTAAACGATGTTTTCAGAATGGCAATTGCCCCCTTCAAGTTATATTTACAGCTACCTGCGCAGCCGCATTGACTTCGAATTCCTGAGTTTTGATTTAAAAGTTTTTGGTTGTGTGCCTTAATAATATTATCTAAATTTGCCATACACGAATAACTTATTCGCATATTATGTTTGTTGAAAATTTTTATTAGCTGATTTTGTCTCATGAAGTGTTTTTTGACTAGATTTATAAATTTTCTTCCAATATTAACAAAAATAAATGGTTAACAAACATAATATGCGAATAAGTATTTAAACCTGTAATTAGTGATTTAAACTCTAATGAAAACACTTAAAATAGAAAAATTTTGTTATGGAACAGTTCAACCTTATAATATAGAATTTTATAAAGTTACTTGTTTTTGTAAATGAAAAGCAAAAAATATATTTTAGTTAATTTTCACTATATAAATTTCAACTCTTAATATCAATAAAAACGACAGTTCTTAACACAAATAAGTATAAAAAAACTAATAAAAGTTTGTAAACTTATAAAAAGAATTTAAAAATTTTAAACTTTTAATTTTTTAAAATCATATCAGTTTAAAGAAGTTTTTTGTATTTTTCAAACAACGTTTGTCACTAAATAAATTTTTTTAAGACAAAAATTAATTTAAGTTGTATTGACTAAAAAATTGTTTAAAAATTTGATTAATTTAAAATTGCTTACGACTAAAAGCATACATTAAAGCTGTAAAGTTTTTGAATTCTTATGTATATAAAGAAAGGGAAATAATTGTAAATAAATTTGGTTGAAAATCAGAAAAAAATGATTTAAGTTAATAATAGAAAATGTCATGGTACTAAAACAGTAAGGTGCCAGTAAGTAAGTCACAAATAAGAAGTATAGACCGCTAATACCATATTAAGTTATATTAATTCAGCTTGAAATTGTGTTGTTTCCTTATCCCTTTCTCATTTAATTGCTTTCCACACTAGTTTAGTAAAAATGTTATGATTTAATTTAGCATTGTATATATTGTTCTGTTTTACTATAATTGTTTTTATGTTTTGCTTGACTTTGTTAGTTAAAACAAACACGTTTATTGTAAAAGACTAATACTATTTTAGAACATAAAAAATAACTTAAATTATTTTATAAGGCTAAAGTTTAGAACTTTTAAATTGTTTAAGTAATTTACGCTACTTACTGACACCATTTTAAAACGTAAACATCTTATTTTATCTATTTTTAAAAACAAGAAATTTAAGAGTACTCGTAAAAACTACTTAAATTGTATAATACCTAGCAAAACAAGTACTTAATTGCGTAGCAGACTTCTAGGCGTCAATCTAATCCTTTAAAGGTGTGTTAAACATGTGTTGGTTGGTAGAAGTAACCATAAGTTTGTTTTGAGAAAGTGAATAATTGACATGATAAGTCAGTTGAGAAAGGCTTGTGTAGTTCAAATAACTAAAAGTGTTTTTGGTGGATGTTTAAAGTTATTTGCATCAAAAAACGTATTTGTATGCAAAATTACGTATTTTAGGTATTCTATAACAATGGAAAAACAAATTATAAAGTTTATTTTAAAACCCCACTCGCGCTACTTTAAATGATTCCTAAAAAAATCTAAACACTCTTTTATGAAAATTTAAAACATATCTAAGGGTATAATTATTTTTTTGTAATAGTAGTTCAAAATTAACTGGAGCTATGTTTAATTATATATAAAGCTATGCTTCAAAATGTTTTATTTAATCTAATTAAAAACGCATAAAGTGTTTAAATAATAATTCGCATGAATGCAAGTAAACTAGTACTTCGAGTAATAATAATGAATTTCAAGTAAGACATTTCAAGTTTCATGAAATATACTATCTTATATACCATAAGGACAAAAAAAAAACATTATATAGAACAGTTGACATACTATAAAGAATTGAATATTCAAAAGTTATTACTAAAACCGAAGCTTGTAAGTAAACTAACACCAACACTTACCTTCATAGTGGATTTTGTTTGTTTTTTGAAATTAAGTATAGAAAAAGAGAACATGATACAGATTTATACTTTATTATAAGGTTATTTAAAGTTATTAAAAGTATAAGTAGCTAAAATATAAAAATAATTTATTGCTTTAGTTTGTATGAAAAATATAATTTTCAAACGACTTCATTAATAAATAATCAATCGTGTTTTAGTAAATCCAAAACTGTTTTTGCTTATCATATCTGAGAAAAAATTACTTAGTTATTCTCAATCTTCAAATAAAACATTACATATTTCACGTTTTAGTCAAATGATATAATAATTGTGTTAATAAAAACGCATTACGACTAAAATATTAATAAAGCAATTTTAATTTAACCTACAAAAGACTTTTTAGTACAGTTTGATTTTTAAAACAGAATTAGAACAATAATATAAATGAAAACTTATTGTAAACGCAAAATAAACACTAACTCGGAATGTTCCAACTTTTGGTATCTATTTTGTCTCAACTTAACTGCAAACGATTTTTCATCTTTTACAAGACCTCTGTTATAGCTTGTTATTCAAATCAGTTTGCCACTCAAAAACAAAGTATGTATTTTTTTTTTTTGAACATTTCAATATATTCAACACATGTCACGCTAATGACAAGTAAAACTCTTAAAGTCTTTGTAATAGTTATCTATTTGATGGATATCATCCGTGTATTTAACAGAGTATGTTTTTTTTAGTTAACAGATATAAAATACTGATGTAATATCATTTTAGCATGTTCTGAAATACAAACTACTTAAAATTACATTACATTAAACATTAAACAAAAAAACACTTATTGTTGTTTTCTAAGCGTATTAAGTCTTCTGAAGTTTTTTGCTTTTTGATTCAGCTAAAGTTATTCTTAATCTAAAAATTTAAGTAAGCTCCGAAACATAACAACAAAATAACTTAACTACTTTTATACTTTAAAGAGCAAATAGCTGTAAACAACTTATTTAGATTGGGACAACTAAGGTCTAAATAAAGACTAAATCTTGGAAACTTTTATCTACTTTAATTTGTAAGAATGAAAAAAAAGTATAAGTTTTTTAACTTTAATCTTTACTTTAATCTTTACTAAATAGTTTTTGTAATACGCCTCCGTTACAATCAGCTTAGTGTATTTTAATTTTATATTAATTTAAGTTTATCCAAAGAGTTTCAAATGATCTAAACTAATTTCAGTCAATTAAACATTTTAGTAATGAAAGCTCTTGTATTTAAACTAAAATATAGAACAAAATTTGAGAGTTAAAAAGGACTTAAGTAGCGCTATATATTGAATTATTATTAGGAAGAAAAATACCTAGTTTTCAGCTTTAGCAAACAAACTAGTAGTAGCAGTAGTAGTAAACTTTAAATTATCTGAAGTATAAATATTATTTGAAAACATAATTCATATGAACACAAGCTTTTATTAAATGATTTTTTTATTAGTTTTAAAACTTTTGTTTATTTTTCTTATTTAAAGTAATTTTGATTATTGTTATGTTTTAGTTTTCAGGTCTAAACCATGTATATACTTTTAAGTTTATATGTTTTAAATTTTTTTTAACTGTAATGTTTTAAAAATTGCTTAAAAGTACATGGTAAACATGGGAACGGGTCGAAATTCCACGAAGAAATAATTACACGAAAGCACACAATTGCACGAAGATACTTCTGCACTAAGACAAAATTGCACGAGAAAACTAAATTCCACGATGACAATTTTGTACCAAGGGTCGATTTTGCGCGAAAGTAAGAAAAAAAGAACAAAAAGTATTTAAAAACAACAAAAAAAAAGATAAATTAAAAAAAAAAGTTACTGACTGAGGATAAGGGTTAAGGGTAACAGTGATAGTTTAAATAATAAAAAAACTAATAAATTAATTACTACAAAAAAGTAAAAGAAGTAAATTAAAAAAAATAGTTAATTAAAAAAGAAGCTACTCAGCAATGGTAAGGGTTAGGGGTATTAGTGATAGTAAAAAAAATAAATAAAAAATAAACAAATTATTAGTAAAAAATAAGTTACTAAGTATTAGGAGTCATAATGATTGTGAAAAAAAAAATAAATGATAACAATTAAATAACAAAAAAAAACAAAAAAAAAAACAAAAATAAACAAAACTCGTGTAAAATTGTCTGCTCAAGCAAAAGTGACCATTCGGGCAAAAGTGTCTTTGTGCATTTTTATTTTCCTGCAGTTTTGTACGCTAGTGCAAATTTGACATCTGCCCGGTAAATATATATCGCCTTGTAGGTACAAACTTAACACGAATTGCAGTTG
The DNA here is from genome assembly GCF_965202585.1 of Thalia democratica. Lineage (NCBI taxonomy): Eukaryota > Metazoa > Chordata > Thaliacea > Salpida > Salpidae > Thalia > Thalia democratica. The sequence continues at coordinate 65,383,496 of NC_139166.1, read as the reverse complement.
AGATAAACTGAAATTTGTATTTAGTAAAATAACCATCGAAGTATTTTTTCGGTTCAGAAATTTTAAGTTAAAACTTTCAGAATAAGTTTTAAGTTTGATTTGTGAGTATATTTATTTTTAAACCTAACAAAATATTTATTTGAGACTAAAGATTGATTAACAAATTCCTAGTAAGTAATGTTAATTAATTAATAGTAAATAATCGGTAAAACACTATTTAAAAAATAAAATTAATTCTTCTCGAAAGAGGTATAAATTACAAAGTTCTAATCATTGTTAATTTCGAGGATTTGTTTATTAATCAGTTCTGATTTTAGGTTAAATACATTTTAACCAGAAAATTTTCAGACATTGCATAGAAATTCATTTTAGTAATACAATAAAATAGCATTAACATATTTACAGAACCTTAAAAGTAATTATGTCGTCTGTTCCATGCTCTAATAGTGAAGATACTATTCCAAGATAGTCAGCCAAGGTCAAACTAGACAGTTTGTTTATTTTCTACGCGGACAACGATCTAAAACACATGCCGGTAAAAAATTTTAATATAAAATTTCCAGTGGACAAGGTGTTTATGAATTATAAGAGCGGTAAAAGACTAGATGATCTCATCAAAACTTTGTATGAAGACGGTTTCGACTTGATTACAGCAGATGGAGTATCGAGGTATGATGGTCTAAAATTAACTATTTACAGATATGGAAATCTTTAATAACTATTTTCACTGATTTTTTGGAGAATGTACTTATAGATTATGATATATTTTTAGTAATGTTGAAATAATAGTTTATGGTTTTGACATTCACAGCCATAAAGATATTAAATTCAAAAAGTAAAGCTCTTCTTATAAATAACTTTTAGTTAATAATTTGTACTAAATAAAAAACAAAAGCATAATGAATTTTATTTAAATTAACAATTAGTTTTATACAACAGTTTTGAATTTTTTAAATTTATTTAAACATAACTGATTTATGATATTTACTTTAAAGTTTGAGACATGAGGGTACAATGTTGTAAACAGCTAATCCTAAACACGAAGATAATTATTACGGACGTGCGGATGATTTGCAGGAAATTGATCTGAACTCAACTGCTGGTGAAGTTCTTCAAAGGTCAAAAGAATTGTTTCCGACGGCGGAAAAGCCCTTAGTCATCGTGAAGATGTTTTACGTATCAACGCTAACAGTATAGACTTTATAATCTTATATTCTCTTTTTAAATTATTCGTATGTTATGTAAGGTTATAAACATAAGTTCTGTTTTAGTATTTATTGCTATGTAGTTAAACATGTATACTGATTTATTTTTATATTTGCACATCTTTATTTTTATAATACAATAATAATGCTAATAAAACTTAACACTTTGGTATTTAATTGAACTAATTAGGGAAAATATTAACAATTTTGAGCAATATTTTGGTTCAATACATATAATTTGTTGAACGACAAACGTATAAAGCACTCATTAAGATTTTCTAGGAATCTGTTGTTGGAGAAAATATTTTTATAAATGTACAACAAGATTTTAATAAATATTATAAAGTAATATAATCTTTGAAAAAGTTGTACTCAGTATTAATCAAAATAAGAATCTTTTAATGTTAAGATGATTTAAATAACATTTAAATGTTTATTAATCCTTCGTTCAGGTTTAAAAATGTGAAACATTTGTTTTTATTCTACTAAAGGTTATTATCATTTCTGATAAATAACAGGTAAAGATGTTATTTGTTACAGACGATTTTGTGAGTTAGGTTGTAAACTGCTAAGTTTTTTTTTTCAATATTTTATGCTAAAAAATTTATTTAGCAAGAAAATATTACTTGTTTTAAAGTAAATATATACTGATATACGTTTTAAATTCAGCGTCTAAATTTATAATAATATTTAAAGTTCTTTCGCTTACGTTATATTAAAACTTAAGACATTTTTTTACCATAATCTTAGTTTTAAATAGTATAAATTTAATGTTTGAATATATTGAAAAGATCTTTTAAAAACATTCCGTAAATTGCAGTCATAATTTATTTATTAGAATAGTCATTACAGGTTTTAGCACTTAAATTTTGAAAAAAATTGAAACATATTACTTTTAAACTAATGATAAACATTAAGAAAACATAGTCATAAACTTTGTAAACAAAATATTCTGAAAAAGTTTAAAACATAATGTTATTAAAATACTAACTGTTTAAATAATTGTATGTAAACTTTTAAACTAATTTTTAAAATGTTTTAGTTTTTAAATAAGTTTCAAGGAAAAAGTAAAGCATTTCATAGAGCTTTTAAACGTAAAATGTTTTTTTTAACAATCGTGAACTTGGCTTGAATAGATTTTTTTAGAATTTTTTTTTAACAAAACTTTAAGACCATTTACTTTTTTTATTTTTTTAATGCTAACTTAAAACTTTTTTTTTCTAACGAACGTTCTTTTGATTTGCTTGTCACAAAAAAATTCATCGATTTGGGATTTTAGTTTTGTAGTTGGCCCCTTTAAAAATTTATTTTTTTTACATTTTTTCACTTTTCAATGTTTTTCACAAAAAGTTTTTTTTTTCAATTATTTTTATTATTATCGTACTTTGCTTAAATGAGTTTTAAGACGTTATTTTTTTTTTCAATTTTTTTTACGTATGCTTAAATTAATTTTTCGGAAAAGTTCCAAAATTACACGCTTTGGTTTTTTGTACATGGTTTAATAGCCAAAGTAATTTTTTTATAAGTTTTATTTCTATTAGACTTATATATATAAATTTTATAACTTTATTTTATTCTTTCCCAATTTATTGTTACTTTTCAGATATATGACCCAGTTAAGTTGAATTTAGGTTCTTTGTATTTGATTAATAAGTCCCTCAATTTACGTAAACAAAAAATTTAGTTAAAGTTTTTATGGGTATTTCAAAAATAGTAATAAGTTAAGAAAAATATAATAACGTTAAAAAACTAAATTATATAAGTCGGTTAAAAATAAAACTTAAAAAAAATATTCACTTTTGCTATAAAACCATGTAAAAAAGAACCAAAACCGTGAAAATTTAGAACTTTTCGGAAAAAAATTATTTAAGCATATGTTATATAAAAAAAAAGTCTTTGAAAAAAAAAATATAACGACTTAAAACTCAGTAAAAAAAAGAATTTTAATAATATAAATAAAATTTAAAAAATAAAATTTTTGAGAAAAAACGTTGCAAGTGAAAAATTCAAAAAACGTTAAAGTTTTAAAGGGGCCCAACTACAAAGCTAAAACCCCAATTTGATGAAAATTATTGTAAAAAACTAAGCAAAAGAACGTTCTTTAGAATATAAAAATTCAAGTTAGCACTGAAGAAATTGAAAATAATTGATTTTAAAGTTTGATCAAAAAAAAAAAACAAAAAAAGCCACTCAAGCTAAGTTTACGCTTGTTTATTTTTACCGTTCCACAACTGAATAAAAAGTTCTACATATACAAGAAAAAAGTCATAAGTCTGGCGAAGACTTGCCGAATCTGAAACTTAAATATAAGTTTTCGTCCAATTCGAAACAGATATGTCCATCAAATTAATTCTAGATCTAGCCAGAACCGGATAAATATGATTTGTAAAAGAATATATTGGTTAGATCCAGATCCCGGAAATTTATGGACAGATCTGATAGTATTCGGTCTTTGGATCAAGAAGAACATTAGTTTTGATCAACTGTAAAATATTTAATCGAATAGGTAAAACTCTATTTCTAAAATTACACTGGTTGACAATATTTAACAACTAAACTTACATTAATCTGTCTTTCTAAACAACTTGGTGTAAATTGTTTTGCTCCTGTTCGTGATCAACCTGTTTTCAGGTTTTTTTATGATTTGCTTAACTTAACTGATGTGCTCGAAGGTGTACTGAACAGATGTTTCTGCAGACTCCTACGCGACAAGATTTTACTTGCACTATTATTTTTGTTTGCTACAAAAAAATGTATAGCAGTCCACATACATATATTTTTCATACCAATTACTTTTGAATTATTCTCAGTTCCTAGTTTTACTTTTAGTTACAAAGACTGAGTGGAAAGGTGCAATAAATGTATGTCGACACAGATGCTCTACAAACTCAAGGAAAATGGAAAATCTTAGCCACTAAATATTGTCCTGAAGCTTTTGATAGTATGTTTTAAGTTTATTAACCAAGATTTTGCATAAATATTTGTTTAAGAGTAAGTAATACATATGTAAGAACAATCATCATTTTATTTTGTTGATTGTATTAAATTTTTGAAAAAATATATTGAAAATACAACTTAAAAGTAGTAGAAACAGTAAGTGATAAAAGTTGCTTACAGTTTTTTAAGGAGGCCTATATTTCAATTAAAAATAAGTAAATATATTTTTGTAAAATAAATATATAAAACCAACTTTTGTATATTTTTCCAATGACCATTTATTTTGAAATTCGGTTAGTTAAGAATTAAATTTACTATTTTAAAAAAGTAGTTTATTTAAAGTGTTCAAACTAAAAGTTTTGAAATGCAAAACTACAGCACTGAAGTTTTGTTACATAAGATAAAATAAACTTATTAGTAAAGTTGAAAAATAACTTGTAATTAAGTTGTAGTGAAATACATATTAATAGTATTGAATGTTTGTTATAAAAAACAGTTATTAGTTACATGCAATCATTAAATAAAACTATCTTAATCTTTTATGTGTGCATACAAAAATCAACTTTTTTTCATTTTAAGTTCTTAATAAATGCAGGTATGTTCGTTTTTGAAGAATAAATATTAAATATATTAACTAAAAAAGTACAATTTATTATAAACGAATGAAAATTATATTTCGTAGTTTTATTTTCAAGATTAGATATTTACAGTCGTTTATAACTGCAATGACTTTTTTTAAACTTATTATACTCATTAAAAAAAACTGTTTTTAAGCATAAACAAGGTTTATCTAATTTGCTAATATTATGTTTTCTGACAATTTAAGGACAATAATTTAGAACTACTATAATTATAAAATATGTTCTTTAAAGATAAAAATAATAAAATCTACTCTTTTAAGAATCTTCCGAATTAGTTATTTACTGTACGCAACAGCTGTTTTACAGTAACTTTATTAAAATTCATGTTAACAAATAAATTGATATAGTAAGACTACATTGTGACTAATTAGTTCAGCTTTCCTATGGAGTTTTACTAGTTTTTACTTTAGTATCAACTTATTATGTATTGTATGTGTTTAGCGTGATGTCTTATTTAAAAGATCATAATTTTTATATTTAAAATAGTATTCATATCCTTAAAAAAAAATTGGAAAATTACAAAACAAAATAAAGTATACTTGGTAAAAAATTTAGTAAAATCTACTTTTAAAAGCATACTTTTTGTTATAAATATAAGACTTATTTTTAAACTGTATTAGTTTTTTTATTGTTAAAAATAATGAAAGTTTACCACGAAAAGTATCATCTATCATTCACTTAACGTTTTTCAGCCGTAAGCGTTTTACAAATATTTACAGTGTCATAAATGAATTGTCAAAACAGATTTAGCAAAGAGTCAATTTAGGATTAAAATCTAATTTTAAAATATATTAACAGGGTTCGAGTTTATACACGGTTGAATGTGTAGAGCATAACTCAGGATATGTTTATAATGTAGTTTTATGTATCTAATTTTTATATATTTGTACTACGGTTAATAAATTTAAATCTGTAAAAATAAAAACGATAGCTCGCTATTTTATGGATATTTACTGAACGAAATTACAACAATGTACTCTCAAAAACTATAACTAAGGTGCAACTTAAGTGTGTTGTTTAATAATACCAAACTAAAATTATACACAATCGGAATACTTTGAAAAAAATAAGAGATATTAAGCGTACAAAAAATCTTTAAACGGGTTACAACAACTATCTATATTTAGTTTGACTGATATGAGAAGGCTTCTAAGCTTGTTTTTTAGCGTAAAACAACTTCACAATAACTAAAGGCTTTTCCGCCGATGGAAACAGCTCTTTTGACCTCTGAAGAATTTCTTCAACAGTAGAGTCCAGATCTATTTCCTGCAAATCATCTGCAGTTCCGTAATGCGAGTCTTCGTGTTTAGGATCGGCTATGAACAATTTTGGACCCTCATATCTCAAACTTTAAATTAAATAACAGGAGTTAATAATGTAAAAATAATTATTAACAAAAAGCTCTTGTAAAGAAATAATTTAAAAAAATAAAAATATATTAATTATCTTTTACATGTTTAGTCTTAATTAGTTCAGATTTTGAAGTTAAATGGCATTAGCACAAACTGTTATTTAAAAATTTCTATAAATTAATTTTATAAAGAAAAGAAATAAACATTTTAGAAAAGAAGTGTCTAAAATTGTAACAAGTTAACTTATAACCATCACACCTCAATACACCAGTTGGGTGCAGGTAGAATCGGCGATCATACATAGCTCTGATGTGAGTATCCAGTCTTGAACCATCCTCACAGTTCATAAACTCTCTGTGCACAGGAACTTTCATATCTTGTCGTACCGGCATGAACATAAATTTGTTGTCCGCGTAGGAAATAAACAAACCGTCAATTTCAACCTTGGCTGGCTCATTGGAAATAACATCTTCACCATCAGTACATGGCACTTTTTCACTCTTATTTGAAGAATAAAACTTGTAAGCTTGTACAGCTGCATATATTCCAGCACAACCAAGCATGCCAAAACCAAAATAATATTTCATTGAAGATATTATTACTATGAAAATCCTGTATAAATGTAAGTATTGAATTATTTTGATACAAGTGAATAGTAATGTAAGGAAGTTATTAAGTTAAAAATTATTTAACCTGAAAAATTAAATTATTAATTAACCCAATTGTAGAGGTTAACCATGGGTAGCAGGTTGTAAATTTATCTGTTTCACTTTATTTGTTAAATAGTATTTATATGATTGTTTATCTACTAGGACTTTGCTAATCTAGAAATAACTTTTTATTCATATTTACAGAAAATTAGTTATCTTAATAAATCGAACTTAAAACTGTCTCTAGAAGTTCCTCAAAAATTGTTTATGAATTTGCTAAGTTTGCACTAATCATTCTATATATAATTAGCGTTTACTTATAAGCAAACTTTAAAATATATCAGATCATTACAAAAAGTATGGCTTAATACATAAAAAAAGTGATAAGTACACATGTGGCTTAAACTTTTAAGATTGATTATCACTAAAAACAAAATGACTTTAAAAATAAAAAGGATAAAAATCAAAAACTTCAAGTATATTTAAAAAAACTATGATAAAAACAAAGTTCTATAAAAAAAACTACAAGTAAATATTGAATTTATTTTGTTTTTTAAATTTATAGTGTTATTTAGTACAAATCATATCATAAAATTTATCTATAAAAAGAAGTAATTTATTTTAAAGTGAATTTCATATGAATTAACTTAACTTTCAAATGTTTGATTAATTATATTACGAAATCAAAGTAAAAGTTTCTGTTCAAATCATAGAAAGTGATTATTAAACTTAGTTTTAATCGAGAAAAAATTAAAAAACAATTAAAAAAATGCATATAATACGGGTAAAAGTCAAATATGCACTTTTGTATGAAGGGTTATTTTTAAACGAATGGTAACTTTTACACTAAAACATTTAATAAAAGGTCTTTACTTTTTTAAATTAATTAATTATTATATTAATCTTAATTTTATTTTAACTATATTTGTTTGAGTAAACTTTATATATATACTTTTTAATTTTTATTGTTAGTGTTACCCCTAACCCTTACCCTCGTTAGATTTTTTTTGATTAAATTAGTTTTATCTTTCTAGTTTTCTTTTTTTTTAGGTACTTTTACTAGTCACTATTTTTAAATATTTTTTTTACTTTTACTGTTACTACACCCTTACCCTTGGTCGGTAACTTATTTTTTTATAAATTTAATTTACTTTTTAACTCTTGTGCAAAAATGACATGTGCAAAATTTTAATCAATCAAAAGTGACCCGTTTTGCAAAAGTGAAACTTCGTTCAAAAGTATGTTCGTGTAAAACTGTCCCTTTGTGCATATTTGACCCTACTTAAAATTAATACACCTATTTTTAACCTTTTAACCAAAAACATATAATCATTAGTGCAAACTAGAACTAGTATCAAATAAATTCCTTTTTAAACTATTTAAAAATGCTTTCAAAAAAAATAGAAAAGGTTAAAAAAAAAAGTACTAAAGATAACGAACAAGTTAAAAAACAGAATATTTCATTTTTGTTTACAGTTTAAAAAAAAAATATTTCTTCTTTTTAGAGTTAAAAAAAATCTAAAGTTTAGTAATTTGTTTAGGTTTTATGCTCATTAACTTTTGAAAACTAAGTTTCTTTGTTTTAACTCAGGTGTTTTGTATTAGTAAATTGCTGTTCACATAGTAATTTTATTATTTTAATTTTACTAGAAGTTCAAGTTAAAAAAAGAAGTAACAAGCTAAAACTACATTGTGACTAATAATTTCATCTGTTTTGAGAGTAGCTGTATTATATAAAACTACTAGTTTTTAATTTAGTATCAACTAAAATATATTTATTGTCATATCATGTATTGTATTTTTTGAGCGTGATGGCCAGTTTAAAAATAACTATAATCAAGTTTTTCAACTTTTATTATTTAGAAAGTTACAGATAAACATTAAAAACTACAAAACATTATGAAGCATAATGCTTAGTAAAAACCTAAAAAACCTAAATATAAAAGCATAATGTTTGTTTCAACTTCAAAGCTTATTTTCAAACAATGTAAGCTTTTTTATGGTGATAAATATTGGTAGTTTATTTAAAATAAAGAACAAATTATCTTTATAAGCCATAAAGCGTTGTACAACTATTTGTGTTTTTAGAAACACAAGGTAAAATCAATTTTAACAGAGAAATCAATCAAGATTAAAGTCCTTATTTTGATATTATTAATAGTGTTGGAGCTCAGTATCTTTTTCAATTTATAAAGTAAATTTCTCAATATTAGTGTATATTTTATTGGTAATTTTTTGCTTCTTTTTAAGCTATAGTGCAATCACATCTATTTTCATTTATAATACTTTTAATAAAATTGGATATTTGAAAATAAAAACAACTGCTTATTTTTAATGAATATTTATTGAATAAAATTATAAACAACATTCATTTTTATTACCAAAACAAAATCGGCGTTGTTTTTTAACACTAAGCTAAAAACTTATACAAGCATAAAAAATTTCAGAACACTTCAACAAAACTAAGGCTGACAGAAATTTATAAATGTTTTCATAAAAACTCTAACCATACATATGACATATAACAACTGTTTGGTTTTAGCGCAACAATGATAAAAAAGCTTTTAAGCTTATATTGTTACGTAAAACAACTCAACTATGACTAAGGGCTTTTTTTCAAATGGAAACAGGTCTTTTGACTTCTGAAGAATTTTCCCAGCAGTTGAGTTCAGATCTATTTTCACTAAAGTATCTGCATGTCTGTGATAATGGTATTTGTATAGAGGATCTGCTAGATACAATTTCGTAACCTCATACCTTTAAAACAAATATAAATGTTTTGATTACTAAACAAAAACAAAAATAATAAAAATAGAATATTAACGCTAATGATACTAATTTAATTTCACACTTAACGCAAAAAAACATTTTGATGTTTTTAGATTAAAATAGGACAAACTATTGCTACAATAAAGAAATTAGTAGTTTAAAATAAGAAAAAAGTTAGTAATATACTAAAATTAGATAAAATAATTTTAAATTTTTTTACAAGAAACATTTAATTTTTTTAGGCATATATTTTGTTCCTACCTTAACGGACGACTTTTCATAATGCTGCAAAGGTGTTCGTACAACTTTCTGATTTCATCATCCAATTTTAGACCTTCCTTGTAATCTATTAACGCAACGTTTGCAGGAACTTCGATATTCAATTGTCGTGACGTCATGAAATGATTTTCGTTGTCTACGTTAAACATAAACAAACCATCAAGTTTAACCTTGGCTGGCTCATTTGGAATGACATCTTTACCATCAGTGCATGGCACTTTTCACTTTTGTTTGAAGAATAAAACTTGTAAGCACAAACAGCTGCATATATTCCAGCACAACCAATCATGCCAAAACTCAAATAATGCTCCATTGACAACATAATTACTAAACTCCTACATATGAATATTATAATAATTTATTACCAGTGAACAGTTCGATTTTCAGGTTGTATAACATTTAACCTAAAAAAACAACTAACAAGTTGTCGAGTTTAACCACGGCTAGCAGTTTGTAATTTTTCAACGTTTTACAGAGGTTTGATTTTTTTTGTTAAATAGTTTATTGTTTAATGAATGACAAAAATATTGCTAAAAATATTTGCTTTTTGTACCTTGTATACTAAGAAACTTTCGGTAATCAAGTCATGTACCACTTTAATAATTTTTAACGTCTTGTCCAGGAATAAATCTATGTTGTTATTTACATTCTATGAATTTGCTTGTCAGTTTTGACTCTCAAATCAATTTTTATTAGATTTTTAGACATTTTTTTTTAGAAATCAAAATTCAAGTTACTCTACAAGTTTCATCTTAACAATTGCGCACAGAAAAAAAAATACTTCGATGGTTGTTTTACATAATACAGTTTTCAACATTTCTTAACTATTATGCTTGCTAAGTTTGTACATACAAGGTTTTTTTAACTATAATGTTATTATTTGTGAAACCTTTGCTTACTAATAAAATTAGAGCATAGCACTCAAATCAAACATACACAGCTGTACATGGATTAAACTTAACAGCTAGAACATTACAATAATTATAACACTTTAAAGAAGTAAAAATTTTAGTAAATTTTAAAACTAATTATCAAAACTTTAACTTTGTTTTCAAAAAATTCATAATCAAAACAAAATTTTGTGTAAAACTAATTAAAAGCTCGAATTTAACTGGTGTAAAATTCTTATTTTAATTTGTGTAAAAATATCATTTTTAACGTGCTTAAAATTTTTATTTATAACCGGTGTAAAATTCTTACTTTACTTTTTATTTACTAAAATTTTTGAGTAGAAATTTCATTTTCAACTGGTGTAAAGTTTTTTATTTCAATTAGTTTATAAATATTATTTTCAACTGGATTAAAATTTTAATTTTCAACTGATGTAAAGTCCGCATTTTCAACTCGTGCAAAGTCCTTATTTATAACTGATGTAACATTTTCTTTTTCAACTAGTGTAAAACTACTATCTTCTTCTGTAATTTCTTTTATTTTGTTTAGTTCATTTACTTAACTTTTTTTTACAACAAAAAGTTATCAAAAAGTCAAAACCTGTACAAATGCATACCTATTACTTTTATCATCGTTTTTTAATTGGCTGCTTAGCTTATCATCATGGTTTTTATCAATCTAAATTTACTGAAATATAATATTAAACAAACAATAAGTAGTTCCTAATACTATCAACGGACTGATACAGTCATTTATAATGTATAAACCCTTTTTAAGTTGATTAGACTCATTAATAATAAAACACTGTTTTTAAGCGTATAGAAGGATAATATAATACACAAAATTATGTTACTCGGACAATATAATGTTATAACTAGAGATCAAAATAATTATAAAACATATTCTTTAATCATAACAAAAAAACGTCTACTCTTTTAAGAACCGTTTGAGTTAATTATTTGCTGTACAAATAGCTGTTTTTAAGTTACTTTATTGAATCTACGTTAACAAAGAAGTAATAAACTTAGACTACATTGTTGTTAATACAATTTGTTTGGTTAGTAGCTTTCCTAAGCAGTATTACTTTTCTTTACTTTAGCATAAACTAAAGTATATTAGCTGTAAAATTATTTATATAAACCATATATTGTTAAATGAAAGATAAAAAAAGGCTCAAAAATTTTAGTCTAAGGACCTGGTATACAAAGGAACCTTTCAGATGTCAAGTCGTAAACCAAATGCTTATAAAGCTCTTACGAGCTATTAGATTTAACTTTTTATCAATATTAAATTCTTAAATATCTAGTAATAAAACAATTTATTAAACGAAATGAAAAAAAAAAAAACTTAAACTAATTTAACTTTGTTTTTAAAAATTTACTTAAAAATTTGTTTACTTAAAATTTAAATTAATTTATAAAAGGAAATAAACAATACATATAGCAAACATTTGAGTCCTTGAATGATAGGTTACAACATCTTAAAAGAAAGCAATAATGTAATAAATTGAAATATTTTTGCGTTAAATTTTATGAAAATTTTGTGCTAAAGGTGTTATCATTAATAAATTTATAATTTAATTTAACCGTAAAAACAGTTTAACATTCTGATAGATAAATAAGCTAAAGCATGATTTTTAATAACTTTAAAATAGTGAATTCTACCATAACTGAATTTAAATTTTATAAATGAAAAAAAAAACTAGTACTGTTAAATTTTAGCTTTTAATAAGTAAACAAACAAAAAGGAATAATAATATTAACAACAAAAACTTTCCTTCTCCTAAAAATATACTTTTTTTATTTTTAATACTTGTCAAGTCTTAAATTGCTATACTACAAGGCAAAATGTTTTTAAACATAAAAATAAGGTGTTTTTTTACTGTTTTAGTTTCTTAAAAAAAGAAATTTTTTAGCATAGGTTCGCTTGAAACAGTTTTCACCGTACTTTTTGAATACATATTTTCTGTTAAATATATATGTAAAAGCATACTATTTGTTAAAGTTTCAAGACTTATTTTCAAGCTGTATTAGTTTTATTATGGTGATAAATATTTATAGTTCAGCTAGGATAGTACTTTTTTTAAGCCGTAAAACTTTTTACAACTACCGTGTTTACTGAAATAAATTGTAAAATCAGGTATACCAGAGAAATCAATTCAAGATAAAATTTATAACTTTTATATATGCTAACTGGGTTAGAACTTCGTACCTGCTTCAACTTGTTGAAGATATTCTCAGTATATATGTTTCTAATATAGATTTTTTTTTTTTAGAATTTTTTTTCATATATAATACTATAAACAAAGTTATATCTTTAAAAACAAAAAGTACTACTTTTATTTTGATATTTATTGAACGAACTTATAAAAATTAATGCTTCTTCTAAGACAAAATTATAAACATGGCGTAATTTAACAGCATGGTTTTATGAAACTAAACTTAAAAATAGACAAGCGGCTACTACAAAATGCATACTTAGTATCATAACACATCAAGAAAACAGAGGCAAACAGAAAATTTATAAATTTTTACAAGGACTTTAAGGAAACACGACATATAACAACTATCTAATTAAAGGAGGAAACTTTTAATTATGTATTGACTTGTGAAATATCTTCAGTACAACTAGGTGCTTTTCAGCCGATGGAAACAGTTTTTTGACCTTTGAAGAACTTCACCAGTAGTTGAGTTCAGATCTATTTGCTGCAAATCATCTGCAATTCCGTAATAATGATCTTCGTGTTTAGGATCTGCTATGTACATTTTCGTGCCCTCATATCTAAAAAAAATGATTTTGTTCCGCAAAAAATCTAATTGAGTTGTTGAATTTATGCTATAAAAATAATTCTTTAATATAGAATTAGTTTAAAATTAGAAACAAACTAATATTACACAAAAAAAAGACTTATTATCTAAGAACCAGTTTATTTATGCATCTATTATATTCATACCTCAAGGGACCATCTTTCGGTTGTAGGATACGACGTTCATAAAATTTTCTGAAGTGAACACCTGAACTTAAATCATCATTGCAATCTACAAGCGTCTCGTCGGCTCGCAATTCCATAGCCTTATATCGTACCCTGTTTTGAAGTTTGCTGTCCGCGTAGCAAATAAACATAATGTCTAGTTTAACCTTGGCTAGCGCGTTAGGAATTACATCTTCGCCATTAGAGCATGAAACTTTTACACTTTTATTTGAAGAATAAAATTTGTAAGCCTGTACAGCTGCATATATTCCAGCACAACAAAGCATGCCAAAACCCAAATAATATTTCATTGAAGACATAATTACTATGAAGTTCCTGTATAAATGTATTTATTGTAATATCTTGTTACAAGTGCACAGTTACCTACAAATATTTTTGGTATAAAAAAGTTTAACCTAAAAAATAAAACTGTTCAATGAACAAATCATCGAGTTTAATCACAGATATCAGTTTGGAATTTTATCTGTTTTGAGAAAGTTGACTTTGTTAAATAGTGGTTATGTTATTATTAAAAGTTCAGTTATATTTTATGTTAATATTTTTATGAATACAATTTAAGATTTATTCTAAAAGTTACTCTCAGAAAAAATTGTTTAGAATTTTTATTGTCAATCAAACATATGTGAATTGAAATAATAACTTAATATGCCTAGATGGTTATTTTGACATTAAACAATTTTCAACTTATCTTAACTTTATTCTTGCTAGGATTTTAGCTACAAGGCTATTTTGAGTTGACATGATTTAACTGCAAACTTCCAAGGTTTGCTGACCAATGAAATAGGGCTAATACATAATAAAAACATATACAGTATATACATGGCTTAAACCTAATAGCTAAACCACCATAATTATTAAATGACTTTGAAAAAGTAAGAAGAACTAAATTATAAAACTTCTGAAAAAAAATTCATTTGAAAATGAAGATCTAAAAGTTTAGTAATTTTAAAGCAAATAATCAAAACTTTATTTTGTTTTTAAATTATGATCTAAACAAAATGTTTACAAAAATACTTTTAAGTTAAACTTTAATTAATTTTGTTTTATATCTACAGTGTTATCAGCTACCTTAAAAACTATCTGTGAAAGTAAGATAAGTTTTTAAAGTCAAATGTCATAACAATATATATTTTATTCAAAGATTCTCAGCACATGTTATGAAATTCAGTTAAACAGTTTATTATATAGTTTTCAAAGATATCACTACTAATTTTAAAAATCGTAACGAGTTAATTAACAAATTAAAATAATAGAAAAATCAAACGTATAAATAATCAAATAGTTCTCACTAATAATACAAATTAGAACTATTATGGTTTCTTAGATACAAATAAACTGTAAAACATTTAAAAAGACTATTATTAAAAAGAAAACAAAAAAAAAACAACGATTAAGCAGCATGATTAAGCAGCAAAAAATTTTAAAAGTACTAAAAGAACTATTTGAATTAAATACCAACATCGTTAACTTTTAAACGAATACGTTAAGATATACTTATTTAAACTGTTAAATACTAATTAAAACTTACAAGTTAATTTAAATAAGCCTCTCTAAAAAACAAAAAAATCCAATTTTTTTAAATTCAGTATTGTTAATCAGCTTTGGTATTTATTAATAAAACTGTTTCATAATTTATTGTCGATCATGCCAGCAAAATTACTTAGTTTACGATGTGTGATTTTTTTTTATTTGATCTTTTAGTTTGGTTTAAGTGAAACTAACTTAAGTTTTTGTTTAGGATTTATGGTCAGGCAATTAACTAATTTAAAGTAAATGTTTTGAAGTAATTCATTTTCGTTTCTAACAAACATGTTACTAAACTACAACAAAAAAAGTAAATGCAACAATACGTTTACTGATCTTATTATTAACTTGTATTTATGTTAACTCCGTACATAACAATATTTAGTCATAGTAGTATGTTTAGCTTATCATCGGTGGTTATTATCAATCTAAATTTACTGAAATACTATATAAAACAAATAATTAGTAGTTCCTAATACTATCAACGGACTGATACAGTCATTTATAATTGTATATACCCTTTTTAAGTTTATTAGACTCATTGATAACAAAACACTATTTTTACGCATAAAAATGGTTAATATAATATACAACATTATGTTACTCAGACAATTTAAGGTTGTAACTTTAAACTAAAATAACTTTAAAACATATTATTTAATCATAACAAAAAAACGTGTACTCTTTTAAGATTCCTTTAAATTATTAAGTTATTTGCTGTACGCAACAGCTTTTTTACATTAACTTTATTGAATCTACGTTAACAAAGAAGTAATAAACTTAGACTACATTGTTGTTAATACAATCTGTTTGGTTAGTAGCTTTTCTTAGGAGCATTACTAATCTTTACTTTAGCATCAACTAAAGTATATTAGTTGTAAAATTTTTTATATAAACTTTATGTTGTTTATTGGACGATAAAAAAACCTCAAAAGTTTGGTTTAAGGACCTGGTGTAAAAAAAAACCTTTCAGTTATCGAGTCGCACTTATAAAACTTCTTACAAGCTATTAGATTTAACTTTTTATCATTATAAAATATTAAAATCTTTAGTAATATAACAATCAATTAAACAAAATGAAATAAAAAATAATAAACAAAAATTAACCAAGTTTGTGTATTAAAATGTATTTAATAAATTGTTCAGTAACATAAGAAATTAAAATATATATAACTATAAATTAACCTTTGAAGGAGATAAACAACAGCTAAAGCAAGTATTTGAATATTTGAATGACAGGTTACAACTTTTTTAAAGAAAACAAAAAGTTAACACACTGAAATAGTTTTGTGTTTAACATTATCAGTATTTAGTGTTAAAGTTGACATTTAACTTTATTCAATAATTTTAATTTAAACGTAAAAACATTTTACATTCGAAAAGATAAGTAAACTAATGCATGTTTTTTAATAACTTTAAAGAAGTTAGTTCTACCATAGCTAAACTTAAATTTTATAAATGAAAATATAAAGATAAGTACTATTAAATTTATGCTTTTCATAAAAAACAAAAAAAAAATAGTAATATTAATGACATTAAACTTCCTATATTTTAAGATATAGTTTTTATATTTTGAGTACTGGTCTAAGTCTAAAGTTGTAATACTACAAGGCAAAAATGTTTTTGAACATAAAAAAGGAAGTATTTTTTCTATTTGATTTTCTCAAAAAAAGAGATTTTTTAACGTAAGTTCGCTTGAAACCGTTATCTCAGCGTACTATTTAAAAACTTTTTTTTCTGTTAAATATACAGTACTGTTCAATTAGATACCGTGCATTTATTCATAAACTGTTAACAAAACTGTTTCGACAATATAATTGACAAAAAATTTAAGTAATAGTTAACAAAACTTGTATACAACACATCAACAAAATCGGCGCTGAAAATCATCTTAAATTTAATGGTATAACAAGAATGGGTGTGTAAACTACTATATACCTCTTTATTGTAGTAAATAAAATATACTAGTACGAAAAACATTATAGCGAGGAAACTTTTGTTATTTGCAATTTAGCATACGAATACACTTTTGCACGAAACGTCATTTTAGCACGAGATTAAAATAAGACTTAAAAACGTTTGAAAAACATAAAAAAGAAGAAAAGAAGTTACCGACCGAGGTTAAGGGTTAGGAGTAACTGATAGTAAAAATAATCATAAAAAACAATTGGTAAAAATTGTTATTAAAAAAAACAACAAAAAAAAATAAATAAAAACAAATTAAAAAAAAACAATTATTGACCGAGGGTAAGGGTTAGGTGTAAGAGTGATAGAAGAATAAAATAAATAAAACAGGTATATATACATATATATATATACATATATAATACATTAAATAGAAAAAAAAATTTAAAATTTAAAACTAATAAAAAAAATAATCACTAAAAAAAAGTAACACGTGCAAAAGTGTCCCTTCGTGCATACTTGACTCCTACTTGTAATATTATTTTCAATTGTTATCTACAGGCTATGATTTTAGACATATTTAATTACTTCTTTCTTTAATTTTTAAGAAGTTTTTTACTATGATTTCATAATATATTTTATGAAACATTTAAACAATAGTTTATTCTTATGACATTTATTTTTAAATATTTACTTCTGTTTATAAAAAAATTCAAGCTTAGATTTGTACTATAATAATATTGTATACGCAAAAAACATAGTAAATTTGAATATAAGCTCGTAAAAATATTTTCATAAACAACTTTTAATTTGTTATTATATATTTTAGAATATAATTGCAGTTTTGATTTTGAATTTTTTTCGCTATTTCTTTTTAAAGTCATTTCGTTTTAAGCAATTTTCTAGCTTTAAGGTTTACTTATGCTTACTTTTTTAATCTTTTATGTATTATGCCATTTTTAAATAATTCTTTAAACTTTTAAAGTTTTCTAATAAGTAAATACTTGTTATATATAGATTTATAGATAGAAATTTGGCAAGCATTATAATCAAGATAAGTTGAAACGTTAAACATATCAAAATAATCATACAAATATAATTAAGTTGTCTTATCAATGAATTAATATTAAACTGACATTAAAACTTTTAACCTATATTTTGAAAACTTTTAGAGTAAGTTTTAAATTCAATTAATCAAAATACTTATTTGAAAATAAAACAAAAATTTATTTTTAAATTAGCAAAGTCCTAGTAAGTATACAATCACAAAGATACTATTTAACAAATAAAGTAAATCGTTTTCAAAACTGGTAAAGCTCACAAACTGCTAGCGATGGTTAACCTCGACAATTTGATTATTAACCAGTTTTGATTTTAAGGTTAAATATTTTTTAAATGATAAATTTTCTTACATAACATATTACCGTTCACTTTTAAAAAAACATTATGATACTAACATTCAAACAGGACCTCAATAGTGATAATATCGTCAATGAAATACTATTTTGGTTTTGGCATGATTGGTTGTGCTGGAATATATGCAGCTGTACGCGCTTACAAGTTTTATTATTCAATTAAAAGTGAAAAAATTCTATGCACTGATTGTAAAGATGTTAATACTAACGCGCTAGCCAAGGTTAAAATTGATTGTTTGTTTATTTTTGAAAGCAAATATTTGTTCATTCCGGTACGACATAATTCTTTGAAATTTCTTGCGCACAGTGCTGTTATGGATTGTGTTGGCGGTTCAAGACTAGATATTCACATCAGAAATACGTATGAATACCGTTTCTACCAGGAACAACATAATGTATCGAGGTATGATGGTCTTAAGTTAACTTGTTACAACTTTCGACATATTAAATAATTTATTCCCAATTTTTTTTTGAAAATGTTTATATCAATTTAATTTTATATTTTTATATGATTTGAAATTACAGTTTATGCTTATGACATTTCACTTCAGAACCTAAACTTATTTCTATATATAAGTGTTAAGCTATGATTTTTACTAAATTTTACTAAACATATAAAACATGGATTTAGTTTACTTAAAATTGGAGATATGAGAGTCTAAAGTTGTACATAGCAAAACCTAAACTCTTAGACCGGCATTACAAATATGAAAACAATTTAGTTGAAATGGACCTGAACTTAACAGCTAGGGAAGCTCTCCAGAAGTCAAAAGAACTGTTTCCATCGGCAAAAAAGCCCCTGGTAGATGAAGTTTTTTTACGTAAAAAGGCAAGCTGAAAAGCTTTCTGTTCTACGACAAACTATTTGCAGATAATTCTTGTATCTCGTGATTGTTTAAAATTTTTGTGAAAATTTTTATAAAATTTATGTTTGTCTTTGTTTTCTTGATGTGTTCTGAAACTTTGAGTGCTTTATCAAAGTAGCCCGCTTGTAAAAGTTTTAAGTTTAGTATTATTAAGCAACACTGTTTGGTAGCGCCGTGTTTATAAGTTTCTGTTTGAAGATGTACTTCGTTAATAAATTCGTTTAATAAATATCAATAAAAAATAAGTAATTGATAATATTCTTTCTAACTTTTTTTAGTAGTATTATTTTAGGATCAATTTTAAACAATTATAATGAATACATTTCCAAATTGTTTATAAAAATAATCACTGTGATTCAACAATAATTTTTAAGAAACTTTGAAATAGCAGTTTGTGTTTATGACATTTAACTTCAGAACGTAAACTTATTTTTATCAATAACTTTTAGGTTATGACTTATACTAAATAATAATAAAAACGTAGAACATAACAAACATAAATTTAAATTTTAAATTAAATTCAAAACAAAAATGACTTATGATATTTATTTTAAAGTTTGCAATATGGGTGTAAGAGATTGTTCATAGCCGATCCTAAACACGATGATCATTATTACGGAAGTGCTGATGATTTGCAGGAAATGGATCTGAACTCAACTGCTTGTTGAAATTCTTCAAAGGTCATAAGAACTGTTTCCATCGGCCAAAAAGCCCTTAGTCATAGTGAAATTGTTCTACGTATCACCACAGGACTAAAAGCTTTCTTAAGTCAGTCAAACTAAGTATAGATAATTGTTGTAACTCGTATATGCTTGAAGTTATTGTAAAACTTTTTATTTAATTTATGTTTGCCCGAGTTTTGTTGTTCTGTTCTGAAACTTTGTAAAGTAGCCCGCTTGTATAAGTTTTTTGTTTAGTTTTTAAAACAGCACTGTTACTTACGTTTATAATTTTGTCTATGCATTTCGTTCAATTAATATGTATTAAAAAAAAGAACAGTTATTTTTATTTTTATAAACTTATCTTTGTTAACAGTCATGTAGATAAATGTGAAACACATTAATGCTTAAACAAAGCTTAAAATAAATTAATAAAGTATAATAAATTATTAATACACTTTAATTAAATGAAATATATTTCGGTTGCATTGCATTTGAAGTTTTAAAGCGTACAAAAAAAACTTGTTACCATCAATTTACATTTGTTAAAAATAAATGTCACCATTATTACTTATGTTAAAATTTGGTTAACGAAACAGCTGTTTATTTGTTCACCATATATAACTTACCTTTTATAAATCTATTTAAATTAGTTATTTGCTGTACGCAACAGCTGTTTGACAAAAACTTAGTTTAAATTCACGATAACTTATATATAATATAACAATATAAACTTCCAAAATTTGGACTAATACATTTCTTCGCTAACTTACACAATAAAACACTGCCAAGTTACGCCGTGTGTTTTATTTTATCTTCGAATAATTATTATTTTTTAAACTTTGTTCAATAAACAAGCATCTAAAAATTGGCAATTTCTTTTTATTAGAGCTGACTTAGTTAACAGTAGTAAAAATAAAATATAAAAAAACGTTAAATAAACAAGTTTAAGTATAAACATAAATAGTGAGAATAATATACTACTAAGTTTTACATTGTTAATGTTATTGAAAACATCAAGCATTTTAAATATATACAAAGTGTTTCCTACTAAATACAATTTAATTGATACTAGAGTAAAAGTTAATATCACTCCTTAAAAATCTACTCAACTAGTCTTTGATCAATTGCTTTGTTTTTAATTTCTTTTTATATATATTTAAAATAAATAAGCATTTGTTTTTATTTTAGTAGATTTAACTTGGTCAACAATAGTATAAATGAAAACAGTTAATAAAATCTAATAAATAAATCTACATTATAAACATAATGACTGGGAGTAGCTTTCACGAATTCAAACAGGTACTAAGTTCCAACACTGTTCATTTTTTTTAAACATAATTTTTATCTTAAATTATTTCCTCTGTTAAATCAGACTTTACCATCTACATCGACAAATATAAATGGTTGTAAAACGCTTGTTGGCTTAAAAAAAAATTAAACTAATTAATAAAAATTCTACTCGAGGTAAACTACCTACATTTATCTTTTTTAAAAATATTACACTTGTAAAATAAGTTTTGAAGTTGTAACAAACAGTATTTATTGTTTTATATAAAGAATATGTTTTATATTTATTTTATTTATAAATCTAACCTTAATTGTCCGAGTAACATAATTTTGCATATTAGAATTTTTTATGCTTAAAAACAGTGTTTTGTTATTAATAATTGTACAAATTTTAAAAAGGGTTTATACAGTTAAGATGACAGTAAATATTTAATCTAGCAAATAGATACGAACTTTGATATGCCCTCTATAAAATTTCTTCTCTTTGTTACAAAATATATAAACTTCTTAATTTTTTTAGGACGAATATGCTAGTATTTATATAAGAACTACAACACAAAGAGTTGTTTTTGTATATATACATGCAAAATATCACATCGTTTTGATTAAAAAGTGCATAAATGTAATAACTGTTTTCTATAATAAAAATATTGAGTTCTATTATTGGATATTTCCATAATATTTAACTACAATATTTTTTATAGTCTTACAAAGAAGTTTATTTAGTTATATCACTAAACTTTAAATAACTGTAAATTTTAATTTCGATATTTTATTTTGCAAAGCCTTAGATAAACTATTTTTTCAGACTATTTTATTTAAATGTCATACGTACAGCATTTCAAAATAATTGGTCATTGGAAATTGATAATTGGTCATTGAAAAAATTTAAAAAATAAGTATAAGTTTTAAAAATACATTGTTAAAATAAAATATATGCTTCCTTCATAAAACTGTAAACATTGTCATCATCTCCTTTTCTAAAATTTTTAAAGACGCAATTTTTACTGTATAAATTCCAAAAAAACAAACAGAACCTTACAATATCAAAATAATAAAATGAAAATTGTACATTTAATTGTACCTTTCATCTAAACAAGCAAAAAGGAAAAATGTAATTTAGTAAACTTTAGAAATACTATCAGAAGCACTGAAAATATTTAGAGCAGTATTTAACTGTTAAAATTTCTTTTTTCTTTTGAATCGTAGAGAGTCTAGCTTTACATGCACTTATTGCACCAATGTTTGTAACTAAAAGTAAAACTCGGCTCTAATAATTATCCAATAGTAAATGGTATAACAATAGTGCGTGTGTAGACTGCTATATACTTGTAAGCTTATAACAAACGAATAATACTAGTACGAAGAAAATATTTTCGCATGGAAATTTAAACAAACATCTGTCGAGCACACCTTCGAACAATTTTTATTAAGCAAATCTAGTAGTTCAACAGATGGATCAAAAACAGGAGCAAAAAAATTTACGTTCAGATGTTTAAAAAAATAGATTGATGTAAGTTTAGTTGTTAAATACTTCCAACAAATGCAATTTTAGTAAAAGATTGATACTTATTCGGTTGAATACTTAACAGTTGTTCAAAACTAATGTTCTTCTTTATTCAAACATCGGATTCTGCCAGATCTGGCCATAACTTGCCTAGCTTTGGATTATTAAAATTACGGGAAAATTATTTGTATTCGGTTCGGGCTTGAACTAGATTTTGAAAAAAATGACAGATAAGACTAAAGCTTAGATTAATAAGAATAACGTTTCCTATTCAGCAAACATTTGCCGCATCTAAAACTTTTATGTTGTTTATGTAAAGGATTTGCATTTAAACTACTAATAACTAAATTAAGTAAAAATTAAAACGACTGCTTATATTAAAATGTATTCATTGAACGAACTATAAACAAATTGCCTCTTAGAACACAAAATTATAAACACGGCGTAACCTAACACTGTTGTTTTGAAATACTAAACTAAAATTATACAAAAGGGCTAGTTTGATAAAGCATACAATGTTTAAGAACACAACGAAAAACTCAAGCAAAAGAAAATTTATAAATATTTTTACAAAAACTATAAGCAATAACGAGATACAACAGTTGTTTATATAAGTTAGAGAAAGTTTAGAAAACTTTTAACTCTGTGTTGATACGTAAAACAACTTCACTATGACTAAAGGCTTTTCCGCCAATGGAAACAGTTTTTTTGAATTTTGAAAAATTTCGCCTGCAGTTGAGTACAGATCTACTTCATGCAAATCATCTGCACTTCCGTAGTAATAGTCATCGTGTTGTGGATCTGCTACGTACAATCTCGTGTCCACATGCCGCAACAAACTAATTTATAAATATTATAAATAAGTTTTGCTAAAAGATAATTTAAATAAAAGAAAGTTGTACAAAAGTAATTTAAAACTTATATTTATATTCATTATATTCTACATTTTAAGTATTACTTAGTAAAAATCATAACCTTAAATTTATTGATGAAAATAAGTTTAGTTATTGAAATTAAATGTCATAAGAACAAACTGTTTGTTCTAAGTTTCCAAAAACTATTATTACAATGTCTCTAACAATATATTAAAAAAAAAACAATTACCATTTCAAAAAAAATTGTATAAGTAGTCATTAAAATTTTCCTAAGTTTTAAAATTTTTTAAGACCATCATACCTCGATGAACCATATCTGGAGGACGTATAAAAAACGTCTTCATACAAAAATTTGACATGATCTAATCTTTCACAGCTCTTGTAATTTAAAAAAACCTTATCTACAGGAAACTTCATGTCCCAACGTCGTTCCGGCATGTGATTAGGATTGTTTTTGGCGTAGAAAATAAATAAACCATCAATTTCAACCTCGGCTGGCTCATTTCGAATAACATCTTCACCGTTAGAGCATGGCACGTTTTTACTTTGTTTTGAAGAATAAAACTTGTATGCACAAACAGCTGCATATATTCCAGCACAACCAATCATGCCAAAACCAAAATAATATCTTATCGACGACATTATTACTAAGGATCTGTAAACATGTAAGTACTATAACATTTAGTTACAAGTGAAAAGTAGTATGTTATGCAAGAAAGTTATTCAGTTAAAATTATTTAATCTGCATTTTGTAGGTTTTACATGTTGTGAAAAGTTATGAATTTTTTTGTTAAAAAGTATATATGAGATTATTTGTTTAGTAGGGTTTGTTAATCCAGAGACAGTTTTGATTATATTTTCAAATAAATATTCTAAGAAATCGAACTTACTTAATTTAAAATTACCCAAAATAATATTTATATATTTTTCTTAAATTAAAGATTTGAGCATTGATAAACCAATTTAGATTTGCTTAGAAGGTTTATTTATTTAACATAGTACAAGTTTCAATTTACCTTTTAAAGCTAGCTAAGCTTGTACCTATTAATCAATATCTTATTAGTATTTACTTATTAGCAAACTTTAAAAGATTACAAATTAATACAAAAATGGCATAATACATAAAAAAGTATTTTTATGGCTTACAACCTTAAAGCTAGAGTATTACAATATAAAGAATGAAAAAACGAACAAAAAATTCAAAACCAAAAATTATAAAATATTACATAAAAATATTTAAAAAATGTCTACTAAAAAAAATTACAAGCTTAAATTTATGCACGAGGGGACACTTTTGCACGAGCGTCACTTTTGCACGAAGGGTCACTTTTGCACGAGGGGACACTTTTGCACGACGACTCTTTTGCACGAGCGTCACTTTAGCACGAGGTGACACTTTTGCACGGCGTCACTTTTGCACGGAGGGTTACTTTTGCACGAGGGGACACTTTTGCACGGCGACTCTTTTGCACGAGCGTCACTTTAGCACGAGGTGACACTTTTGCACGGCGTCACTTTTGCACGGAGGGTCACTTTTGCACGAGGGGACACTTTTGCACGGCGTCACTTTTGCACGCAGGGTCATTTTTGCACGGCGACATTTTTTCACGGTAGCATTTTTGCATAACGATACTTTTGCACAACGTCACATTTTTACGATGAAATTTTTGCAAAGCGACATTTTGGCACGATGACTTTTTCACATAGAACATCAATTTTGCATTTTGGTAGAATGTTTTTTAGCTAGTACTAAATTTTTAATATAAAAAGAAACTGAAAACTAAAATTCTATAACACATTTATATTAAAGGCAAAAAATGAAAGATTAAAAATAATAAACTGTAAAAGTTAATGTTAGAAACAAACTAAAGAAAGATAAATGAAATTATTTATAAATGAATCATACCAGGAACAAAAAATTTAATCTATTTAGAAACAGGATAAAAAACTTTAAGTGTAAGTAAATTGTTTTAGTTTATTTTGAACTTTAATATATTATTAATTAACTATGTCTTTTTTTATATTTTACTATACGGTTACAAGTTTATTGTCAATATGATTGACCTAGGCATCAAAACCTAGACCACTTAAACTGAAGACACATAAAAAAAAAATGACACAAGTAGTTTATTTATTAAAACAAAGGTAAAAACATATTTGATATAAAATTCATACGTTAACATATAAATCAAACTTTTAACCACAAACTTATACTTATTTCGACTTTGATATAGAACGATCAACGTCAAATATTTGAATGCATTAACTAACAACAAAAGTACAAACCTAACGCTTTAAGGACATTAACAATAGACTGGCCAGATGAATAATCATTAAATATATTGAAAAAAGACTTATTATTAATAGAGTAGAGGTGCTGCTAATTAAATTGAACTATAAACTAACCTAAACATTAAACTTAAATTAACGGTTGAAAAAAGTTACTTATTAATATTACAAACACAAACATAATTCTGATTAAATATTTTAACTTTAATCGGAATTCTTTAAAATTCTTGCAAGAAACTAATTCATTTGTGAGTTTGTTCCATACTTCAACTGACCGATAAAAAAAAGAATTCTGCCAAGCCGCATTATTGAAATGTTGCAGCGGTTAAAGACTAATATGGTATATTTTCTATGAACATAAGTTTAAACTTCCAAATGTTACTATCTCATTGGCTTATCATGATCATGCAACATTGAAGAAATGAAATAATCCTAGTTTAAATCATGAAAAATGCGCTATGTTATTAATATTTTTATTCTCACACCGAGCAAATAAAAAAACTAAAAAATAAACATCAAGTAAAATTTGAAATACCTTTACACTTCATAAATTACCTAATTTTAATTTTAACTTAACAATTGTTTAAAATTTAAGTAAATTTAAAATGTTTGTTTAACAACTACATAATGCTAATTGAAAGGTTAATCAGATTTTACTTGATGTTTATATTTCAGTTTATTTTTTAATTTAGCGCGATAATAAAAAGAGCATTAAAAAAAAGAGCGCATTTTTAATGACTTAGACTTGGATTATTTCATTTCTATTAAGTTTATGTTTCTGTTTAAAAATTAACAAGATTCAGACCATTTTTATTTAGAGTATTCAAAATTGTTTTTATTTAGAATTAGAAATTTTAGTTTATTTTAGTTAATCATCTAGTTTATTTTAATTAAGATAATAAATATGAATTGATGAATTGGGGTACGTAATTATATTGTTCTCCGTAAAACTTCAAATAAAAACCTTTTTTCAAGAACTTTGTTTAAGCACTGACGAGTTCTTTAACCGAAACTTAGTTTGTAAAATAAATTTTTGCAGAATAAATTCATAAAAACTTTACATTAAAATTTCATTAAAAAACTACCACGTTTTGTTCATTCAAAACAACTTGCGTTTAAAAGCGAATATTATTTAAGTTGACGAATTTAAATATTCTATTTAAATTTTTATTTGAAAAACAAAAATTAGAAGCGTGCAAAAGTGAAGTTCCGTTCAAAACTGACTGATTGTTTAAAATTTTCGCAGATCATAAGTATATCCGTGAAAATATAACGCCGTGCAAAAGTGACGCTAAGCAAAATTTTTGCCATACAAATGTAACGTTGTGCAAAAGTTTTGACGTGTAAAAATGTCGCCGTGTAAAAGTGACGCCGTGCAAAAAATAACCCTGCGTGCAAAAGTGACGCAATGCAAAAGTGACGCCGTGCAAAAGTGTCACCTCGTGCTAAAGTGACGCTCGTGCAAAAGAGTCGCCGTGCAAAAGTGTCCCCTCGTGCAAAAGTAACCCTCCGTGCAAAAGTGACGCCGTGCAAAAGAGTCGCCGTGCAAAAGTGTCCCCTCGTGCAAAAGTGACCCTGCGTGCAAAAGTGACGCCGTGCAAAAGTGTCCCCTCGTGATAAAGTGTCGCTCGTGCAAAAGAGTCGCCGTGCAAAAGTGTCCCCTCGTGCAAAAGTGACCCTTCGTGCAAAAGTGACGCTCGTGCAAAAGTGTCCCTTCGTGCAAAAGTGTCTTCGTGCAAAAGTGACGCTCGTGCAAAAGTGACCCGTTCCCTAAATTTATATTTATCATGTTTTATAAAATTACAGTAGAATTAAGTACAACTCAAACCTTAAAAATTATCTATAAAAAAAAATGTTAATTAAATGTTATAAGATTAAACTATTCTTTTAGACGTTTCAAAAAATATATTATAAAATCAAAACAAAAAGTTTTCAAAAGATAAAAATAATAGTTATTAAACATGTCTAAGTCTAAGCAAGTTAAATAACAATTAAAATAAGGAAAATAATACGGCCAGGAGTCAAATATGCTCAAAGGGAGACTTTTGCAAGAGTGGTAACTTTCGCGCGAACACACTTTTGTTTGGGTTGAATTTTAAAAAATTAATTTGTATTTTTATTTTTTCAGTCAGATTTATTTTTTTTTACTTCCAATGTTACCCCTAACATTTTCTCTTGGTCGGTAGCTTTCTTTCATAAATATTATTGTTTTTATTTACTTTGTTATAATATGTTTTATTTTTAGTAAATTTTTTGTTTTCTTTTGTTTTTATTAATCGTTGTTTAAAGTTTTATTTGTTTTCTTTTTATTTTTTTTTACCCTCACTCTTACTCCTAACCCCTACCCTCGGTCGGTAATTAATTTTTTCTTTTTCATTATTTTTGAATACAATTTTTACACTTTCGTGCCAAAATGACCCTTCGTACAAAAGTGACCCTTTGTGCAAAAGTGACTTTTTGTAAAAGTGTACCTTCGTGCATATTTGACCAGTTCCCAAATAATACACTCAATATTAATCTTTTAACCAAATACATTTAATCATTAATGCAAATTAAATTTAGTACCAAACAAATTAACTTCTAAAAATTTTTTTTTAATGTCAAAACAAAAAAAGTTTTCTAATCTAATTAATTACTAAATATAATACGAGATATTAGTATATAATTACTTGAACGAAAATGAAAAGTATTTTCCAAAAGCGTTTTAAATCGATATTGTATGTAAACTATGTTGTTAATAATAAATTTTATTTTTGTTTTATTGCCATTAATGCTATTGATCATTGTTGTTTACAATTTATGATTTATGTTCAATATATATTTGTAGTTTTTAACTGTTTTTTTTTAATAATACAAATTTTAAGTTTAGTAATTTGTTCAGGTTTTATGCTCGGGAATTTTAGATAACTAAATTAGAGTTTACACAAGAAGTATTACATAGTTACAACAGAACTTGACAACTATATCTTGTCAATAAACACGTTACTAAATTACAACAAAAAATAGTATTTGCAATGACACTTTTGTTTATTATATGATATTTAGTTATCTTCACACTTAACAATAGTTAGTGATAATAACATGCATAGTTTATCATCAGTGGTTTTAATAATTTAAAGGTACTTAAGTACTGTATAATAAAGATAATCAGTAGTTTTTTTTTAATTAACTACTGACTGATACAGTGTTTTATATTAGTAAATTTAAAGAATCTATGTTGATGTGAACAAAATCTTTTTACAGTAACTTAAGTGAAGTTTTAGTTAAAAGAAGTAGTAATAAAGAAAAACTACATTGTACTAATAAATAACATCTGCTTGGCCAGTAGTTTTATTACGTAGAATTAATAATATTTTTTTTAATATAAAATAAACTATACTTATTGCCAATTCATAAATTATATACATTATCGTCATGGATTATCTAAACACAATCATAATTTTAAAAGTTTCAACTTTGTATTTTTTTCGAATTTAAGTTAAAAAATTACAAAAATTTTAAGTACACTTATAGTGTTAAAAATTATAGCTGCTTTAATTTGTAAAATTATGTCATCATGTTTATAATGTAGATTTGTTTTTTAATAAAAAATGTCTTTATTTATACTGTTGTAAAGAAAATAAAGTTTTTAAAATTCATACAGCTGCTTATTTTTTATGAACATTTATTGAACAAAATTATTAACAAAATAAAATTCTTTAAAGATAAAATTGTAGACAAGGCATAACTTAACAGTATTGTTTAATAAAACTAAACTAAAAACTTATACTAATGGGTTACCTCAAAAGTTAGCAGTTAAAAACATACATAGAAGAAAAATCAAGAAAACTGAGGCAAATACAATATTAATAAACATTTAAAAAAACCTGAAGCAAAGAAGAGGTACAACAATTATCTATATTTACTTTGACTGAGATAAGAAAGCTGCTAAACTGTAGTACTACGAAGAGCTTTCAGACGATGGAACAGTTCTTTAGTTTGAAGAATTTCTCTAGCAGTTGACTTAAGGTCTTTTTTAACCAAATTGTTCTTACTTCTGTACAACGGTCTTCTTGTTCAGAATCTGCTATGTTTATTCTGATTTCCTCAACCTAAAATATAAAGATAAATCTATACGTTCCGCAGTTACACTATCTGAAATTTTGTGTTAATAGTAAGTTTGGTGATTTGTTCAGACTTTGTGCTCAGCAGCTTTAGAAAACTAATTAAAAGTTTATGATTAAATATTAATTTGAGTTACAATAAACATTGTACAAATATATGAAATAACGTGTTTGCTGATAACATTATCAACTTCTAATTAAGAACTCCATAAGTATCACTACTTAGTCCTGATGTATGTTTTTAATTTGTAGGTATAATCAATAAAAATTACTAAAGAACTTCATAAAAAACTGATCAAAGTTTTTTTTACCTTAACAACCGACTGATACAGTGTTTTATAATAATAATTTTAAAGAATTGTTGTTGATGACAACAACAACTGTTTTTCAGTTACAAATAAATAATATCTGTTTGGTTAGTAGATTTAATACGGAAAATTACTAATTTTTACTTTAGTCTATTCTTAAGTAATCTTACTGTCAAGTTACGTCTTGTATATATTTATGCGTGATGGCTTATTTCAAGGCTTTTTTTTCATACTATGTTATTAATTATATAGTGATACATATTAGTAGTTTACGTCGAATAGTATTTTTATTTATTACTTTTTTTGTAAGATGTGAAGCGTTTGACAACTATTTAGATTTATTGAAATACATGTTTAAGTTAGATTTAATAGAGGAATCAACTTAAGATGGTCTTGAGAAATATTAACTATGTTAGAACATAACACCTACTTGAATTCTAAAAAGATATTCTCAGTAAACATGTTTACCATCTAAATTTATTCACTCTTTTATTTATTAAACAAATAATCTCATCTACTAAAAAAAAAGTTTTTATAATAATATAAACTAGTAATGTATAAATGTAAGTATTGTAATATTTAATTACAAGTAAAGAGTAGTATGTTATGTAAAAACTTATGTTATTTAAAAGTTATTTAACCTGAAAAACAAAACTGGTTAATAACCCAATTGTCGAGGTTAACAATTTCTAATAGTTTGTAATTTATACCTGTTTTGAGAAAGTTTGACTTTATTTGTTAAGTAATATTTATATGATTATTTATCTACTAGGACTTTGCTAATCTAGAAATAATTTTTAATGCAATTATCTTTATAAACAATTAATTATCATAATGAATCAAACTAAAAACTGTCTCTAGAAGTTCCTCAAAAAAAAAGTTTTGAGTTTCAATACTTAGTTTAACATTTAAGAGTTAATAAAACAACTTAATTTTGCTTAGATGGTTATTTTGATATGTTACAAGTTTCAATTTATCTTAATTATAATGCTTGCTAAGTTTGCACTAATCATTCTATATATAATTAGCATTTACTTATTAGCAAACTTTAAAATATATAATATCAATAAAAAATGGCTTAATACATAAACAAGTGATAAGTACACACATGGTTTAAACCTTAAAGATGGAATATAACAATGAACAAAATGTTTGATTTTATTATGTTTTATACACTTATAGAACTATTTAGTACAAATCTTATCTTAAAAATTATCTATAAAAAGAAGTAATTTTTTTAAATAAGTTTCAAGGCATTAACTATTATTTTAAATGTTTCATTAAATATAATATGAAATCAAAGTAAAAAGTTTGTAATCAATTTATAAAAAGTAATTATTAAACATGGATTAAATCGTAAAAAAATTAAAATACAATTAAAAATAATGAATATAATACGGGTAAAAGTCAAATATGCACTTTTGTATGAAGGGTCACGTTTGAACGAATCGTAGCTTTTGCAAAAAGAAACTTTTTCACGGGTCTTTAAATTTTAAATTAATTAGTTTCTATACTATATAATTTTATTTGTTTAAGTAAACTTTATCATTTTCTTTAAATTTCTACTGTCAGTGTTACCCCTAACCTAGGTTTGGGCAACGTAAATAGTTGACGGGCCGGATCGAAAAAAAAAGTCCTCAGCGGGCCGGAGCATTTCGAGTTAGTGATCTACCGGATTCAGCTGGATTCTTTTTTTAGATCCGGATCTTAATTTGAAAATATCATGGTAATCCGGCTAAATACTAATTTTAAACTAAGATCCGGATCCGAATGGAAGCTAATTTAAAAAAGATTTGGATCCGGCTGGATGCTAATTGATCGCGTATTTTAGAATTTGAATCAATATATTAATTACCAAGGTTCGCAAGTATGAAATTTTGTGTTAATTTTTATTAAGTATTCATAAATCTATATTTATTATAACTCTCGACTGAATTAATATTAGTTAGTCTTAGAAAAACAATAGCTTACTTACTAAAAAATACTCTAGCCTAATATTTCAAGCTAAAACATTAAAAAATTGATAACTATTCGAAATAATTTATTTTTGGGGATCCTTAGCTGGAGTTTTCATTAATAATATTATTTAGAAGTTAACTAAATTACAAAATTAAACTACTACCTTTTAATTTAATAAAACTAGTAAAGATTCATTACATATTTTTGCACGTATAAAAGAAACAAAAAAACAAAAAAAATCTAATATATTAAACAGTTTAACCATAAAGAGCGAATAAATACAATTAAAAGATCTCGATGAAACACTTAAGGTTAATCATATTATACAGTTGATTAAATCTAGTTGCATGACGGTTTTGTGAAAATCTGCAAGTTCACTGAAATACCGATTTGGCTAGAAATTAGCTTATCCTTGTTAATGTTTATGGTCAGAAATATTTTTTTTTTCAATTGTATAAAGTTTCGAACACAACAACTAGTTTCATAGACATATTTTGAAGTATTAACCAACCATATAATTAGTCAAAAAGTTAATAATAAAAAAATCAATAGCAGAAAAGAGTGCAAATTGTAGTCTCAACTTAAAATATATTACTAAAATTTCATGTTGAGCAGTTTGACTTAATATAATTGTCAATGTTTAAAAGATTTTTGTTTTCTTATCTAAACAAGTATAAAAACCAACTCACTACGCACCTGGGAAAGACACGATTTTTAACACGTCTATTTTTTATGAAAGTCATTATGGTTGGTAAAATCATCAAAGTTAGTCCAGCAAACAATTGTTTTTAGATAAATTCATAAAGGATTACTTCAACTGAATCGAAACAGAAAAAGATACTTTAACAAGGAGTGTTTTTATCACAACAATAATATGAAGCCAATTTTATAAACGTTTTCAGGGTCATAGTCGTACATTTTTGTTTTAATAAAATAATTCTAAAAAGGTTTTGTACAAATTTTTAGATTATTTACATTAGTTTGCCGGAATCCATATAAATTTTGAAAATACTTTGTGGGCCGGATCATCTACTTGCGAGCCGGATCAATTTTGTCCGTGGGCCGGATTTCATTTAAATTTAAAAAAGGTTTGGCGGCCGGTCGTTTTCACTTCGTGGGCCGGATCCGGCCCGCGGGCCGTAAGTTGCCCACCCCTACCCTAACCCTTACCATTAGTAGATTTTTTTTTTGATTTAATTCGTTTAACTAGTTATTTTCTTTTTTTTAATTACTTTTACTAGTTACTTTTTTTTTGGATATTTTTTTATACTTTTACTGTTACTTTATACCCTTACCCTTGGTCAGTAACTTAATTTTTCTTCTTCCTTTTTTATAATTTTAAATTATTTTTTAACTCATGTGCAAAAATGACATGTGCAAAAGTTTGATCATTCAAAAGCGACCCGTCTTGCAAAATTGACACTTCGTTCAAAAGTGTGTTCGTGTAAAAGTGTCCTTTTGTGCATATTTGACCCCTACCCAAACAATACACCTATTTTTAACCTTTTAACCAAAAACATATAATCATTAGTGCAAACTAGAAATAGTGTCAAAAAAAAATCTTTCTAAACTATTTCTAAATTCAAAAAATTAGAAAAGGTTAAAGAAAAAAAAAAAGAAAAAAAAAGTACTAAAGATAACAAACAAATTAAAAAACTGAGTACCTTCATTTTGTTTGTAAAAGGAAGGTTTACAAAATTTAGTTTTTTAAACTGATTAATTAATAGTTAAGCATACAAATTAGTGTATTTATACTTTACTAAAGTATAAAATTTAATATTAATATTAATATTTATTTCAAGTATATTGCTAGAATCCAATTGATCAGTTTTGTTAACAGTTTAAAAAAAAAATCTAAAGTTTAGTAATTTGTTTAGGTTTTATGCTCAGGAACTTTTGAAAACTAAATTAAAATTTATGATTAAACATGAAGTTTAGTTACAACATAACCATTTTTGCTGTCGTTAAACATATTAAACTACATGAAGTTATAAGAAATAGCACGATTGCTAAGTATCAATATTGAGTTATGACAGTGTTTTTATCCTGGAATCAGTGGTTATAATCATTAAAAGTTGCTAAAAACTTTATAAATAACTAATCAAATTATTTTATACTAACAACAGACTGGTACGGTGTTTCTGTATTAGTAAATTTCTGGGATCTTTGTTGCTGTTCACAACAGCTGTTTTACAGTAATTTTATTATTTTAGTTTTACTAGAAGTTCAGGTTAAAAAAAGAAGTAATAAGCTAAAACTACATTGTTACTAATAATTCCATCTGTTTTGAGAGTAGCTGTAATATATATAAATACTAATTTTTAATTTAGTATCAACTAAATTAATTTATTGTCAAATCATGTATTGTATTTATTTAGCGTGATGGCTAGTTTAAAAGTTTTTCAACTTTGATTATTTAGAAATTTAAGATAAACATTAAAAACTACAAAACATTATGAAGCACAATGCTTAGTAAAAACTAGTGATGTACCGGACCCACAATTTCAGGTCCGGCCGGACCCGGATCCGGACTTTTTTTTTCAAATTAGAATCCGGCCGGAACCGGATCCAGACTTTTTTTTCAAATTAAAATCCGGCCGGAACCGGATCCGGACTTTTTTTTCATATCAAGATCAGGCCGGATCCGGATATCAGACAAAAATGGCAATACCCGGCCGGATCCGGACCCGGATAGTGAGTCCGGTACATCACTAGTTTTCACATAAAAAATAGAGCTTACTTTTGTAGTTTCAAAATTTTATTTCTATAAAAGCTAAATATAAAAATTAAAAAACTTTAAATTTAGTATAAGGAAGATTGACATAAAGATAAAGTACATCACAGAAACAATATCTGGTAGCTAAGATTAAAATCTTTTAAGTAAGAACAACTTGTAAAAAACAAGGAGGACCCCCCCTCCCTATAGCCTTACCAATCTAAAATCTATTAAAATCAAGTTCTTGAACAAAATTAACTAGAAAATCACTAAATATTGAAAAGTGGATCAGCTTAAACTCATTCAAAATCTAAAAGAAAACTAGCCTGAGTTTTTAAAAATCTTAAAACTAGCCTAACAATTTGGTAGTAAATTTTTTTTAATTATACAACATAGGTGAAAAGTTGCATTTCTAAAATGTTTATTTCATAGTTTAAATGTAATTAAATGTAAATTAGTCACGTGTTCAAAATGAGCCAATCATGGTAGGTGTTTAATTTTAACTGACGAAACTGACTATTTTTAACTTACAAAGGGTTTGTTTTTGAAAAAATACTATTCTGTATGTTCTTTTTTACTAACTAGATCCTAATCGGCGAAATCTCTGTTAGGATCCGGCCGGACCCGGACATTTTTTCAAACTAAGATCCGGCCGGATCCGGATATCAAACAAAAATGGCAATATCCGGCCGGATCCGGACCCGGATAGTGAGTCCGTACATCACTAATAAAAACCTAAAAAATCTAAATATAAAAGCATAATGTTTGTTTCAACTTCAAAGCTTATTTTTAAACAATGTAAGCTGTTTTATGGTGATAAATATTGGTAGTTTACTTACAATAAAGATCTAATTATCTTTATAAAGCCATAAACCGTTGTACAACTATTATGTTTTTTGAAATAGAAGGTAAAATCGGTTTTAACAGAGATATCAATTCAAGATAGAAGTCCTTATTCTAATATTATTAATAGTGTTGGAGCTTAGCATTTTGTTCAATTTATAAAATTTATTTCTCAATATTGGTGTTTATTTTGTTGGTAATTTTTTGCTTCTGTTTAAGCTATAGTGCAATCACATCTATTTTCATTTATAATATTTTAATAAAGCTGGATATTTGAAAATAAAAACTACTGCTTATTTTTAATGAATATTTATTGAATAAAACTATAAACAAAATTCATTTTTGTTACCAAAACAAAAACGGCGTTGTTTTTTAACACTAAACTAAAAAACTTATACAAGCGAGCTTTTTAATAAAGCATAAAAAGTTTTAGAACATATCAACAAAACTAAGGCTGACAGAAATTTATAAATGTTTTCATAAAAACTCTAACCATACATACGACATATAACAACTATTTGGTTATAGCGCAACAAAAATAAAAAAGTATTTAAGCTTATACTGTTACGTAAAACAATTCAACTATGACTAAGGGCTTTTTCTTCAATGGAAACAGGCCTTTTGACTTCTGAAAAATTTCCCCAGCAGTTAAGTTCAGATCTATTTTCACTAAAGTATCTGCATGTCTGTGATAATGGTATTCGTATAGAGTATTTGCTAGGTACAATCTCGTAACCTCATACCTTTAAAAAAAAAAATTTTGATTACTAAACAAAAACAAAAATATTAACAATAGAATATTAACGCTAATGATACTAATTTAATTTCACACTTAACGCAATAACACATTTCGATGTTTTTAGATTAAAATAGGACAAACTAATGCTACAATAAAAAAAATTAAGTAGTTTAAAATAAGAAAAAAGTTTGTAATATACTAAAATTATATAAAATAATTTTTAATTTTTTCTATAGGATATATTTAATTTTT
Source organism: Thalia democratica (assembly GCF_965202585.1). Classification (NCBI taxonomy): domain Eukaryota; kingdom Metazoa; phylum Chordata; class Thaliacea; order Salpida; family Salpidae; genus Thalia; species Thalia democratica. Next base: position 65,346,530 of record NC_139166.1, on the reverse strand, counting down.
TTTAGGCATATATTTTGTTCCTACCTTAACGGACGATTTTTCACATTTCTGCAAAGGTGTTCGTACAATGTTCTGATTTCATCATCTAATTTTAGACCTTCCTTGTAATCTATTAACACAACATTCGCAGGAACTTCGATATTCAATTGTCGTGACGTCATGAAATGATTTTCGTTTTCTACGTTAAACACAAACAAACCATCAAGTTTAACCTTAGCTGGCTCGTTTGGAATGACATCTTTACCACCAGTGCATGGCACTTTTTCACTTTTGTTTGAATAATAAAACTTGTAAGCACAAACAGCTGCATATATTCCAGCACAACCAATCATGCCAAAACTCAAATAATGCTCCTTGGAAAACATAGTTATTAAACTCCTGTATACATATAAATATTTTGATAATTGATTACCAGTGAGCAGTTCGATTTTCAGGTTATATAACATTTAAACTAAAAAACAACTAACAAGTTGTCGAGTTTGACCATGGCTAGCAGTTTATAATTTCAAAACGTTTTGCACAGGTTTGAATTTTTTGTTAATTAGTTTTTTGTTTATATAGCTTTAAAAAAATCGCTAAAAATATTTGGTCTTCGGACCTTGTGAACTAAGAAACGTTTTAGTAATCGAATCATGAACCACTTGAACAACTTTCAACGTTTTGTTCCAGGATTGTATTTATGTTATTATTTACATCAGTGCTTCTGAAATAGAGTTCCGCGGAACCCTAGGATTGTGTAACGCCTCTCAGGGGTTCCTCGAAGCCTTGCAAATTTTAAAAAAGAACATTTGTTTAATTAAACATTTTATGTAAAATTAAAACTAGGGATCCGTGGAAAATTTGAACTTTGGAAAAAGTTTCCGCCACTAGAAAAAGGTTCAGAAGCACTTATTTACATTATACGACTTTGCTTATCAGTTCGGAGTCTCAAGTCAAATTATTGGTAGATTTTTAAATATTTTTTTTTAAATTCAAAATTAAAGTTACTCTAAAAGTTTTAACTTAACATTTGTGCACAGAAATAAAAAAAAAACGTTGATGGTTATTTTTTAAAAAAACAATTTTCAACATATCTTAACTTTAATGCTTCCTAAGTGTGTACATACAAAACTATTTCTAATTTAAATGCTTTTAGATAAGAAAAACTTTGGTTACTAATAAAATTAGAGCATAGTAAAGAAAAATAACATACACAAATGTACACTGATTAAAATGAACAGCTAGAACATCTCAAAAGTTAATTGACTTTAAAGATATAAAAATTATAGAAATTTTAAAACTGATTATTAAAACTTTAACTTTATTTTCAAAAACGTTATAATCAAAACAACATGTTGTGTAAAACTAATTACAAGCTCGGATTTAAGTGGTATAAAATTCTTATTTTTAACTGATGTAAACTTCTTATTTTCAACTTGTGTAAATTTCTTATCATTAACTTGTGTATAAATTTAATTTTAAACTGATGTAGAGTTCTTAATTTCAACTGGTTTAGAAATATTATTTTCAACTGGTGTGAAGTCCTTATTTTTAACTGGTGCTAAGTCCTTATATTTAACTAGTGTAAAATTTTCTTTTTCAACTAGTGTAAAACTACTATCTGCTTCTGAAATTTCTTATACTTATTGATATCATTTACTAAACTTTTTTTTACAGCAAAAAGTTAACAGATCGATATGAATATTTAATTAACTATATTAAGTTTAAATCTGTCCAATTGTATATATATTACTTTTATCACAGTATTTTTAATGGGCATACTGGGAACAGAATTCCAGTCAAAACGGGCCATTGGTAAATAAAAAAACAAACTATTGCAAACTTTTTTTTTTTTTAATTTAGTAACATTTTTAATGACAACCGAAATGGTTTTGTGTTATTAAAATACTTTTTAAAGTAAAATGTTTTAATTTTGTTTAAATTTAAACATAAAGCATAAACAAATTATTGAACTTTATTTTTTAGTTAAAAAAACAAGAGAACGAATGTATATTGTACTTTTTTCATAAACCGTTAACAAAATAGTTTTGATAGCTTGGTTAGCAACAAATTTTATTTAAGAGTAACAAAATCTATATAAACTACTAAACTTAATAAAATTTTGAAATGTTTTGTGTTTTTGTGATGCAATTGTATATTAAACTTGTATGTATTAGTTGGTGTTAAACCACGTTAAGTTTTAAGCCTTTGTGTATTTCCTTTGAAAGTTGCAGTTGCAAGAATTTATTATTTTATTTTATTTTTTGAATTCTTATGTTTTTTCTCTTTTTTTTTTGCTTCGATAATAGAGTTTTTAAATGTTTTAATACTTATTTCATATCTTACAACACTACTCGTTTTAATTTGTATTTATTGTTAAGAGTGTACGATTAATATTAGTTTGTTATTTTATCATTTTCATTTGTTAGTTAACTTTTTACAGTATTAGAAACTATTAATAATTACTTTGACTACTTTATAATAAAGTGTTCACTTGGGTTTCATAAAATATGTAAAAAAACTTTAAATAAATAATATAAGAGTACAACATTTAACTTTAAAAACATAACATCATGTAAATTTGACTTCTATGAAAATGTGATTTCTTTTCAATAAAACAATAATGTACACTATATAGAATAAAAAATTGAGATTATCATAATTTTTATACTATTGTTTTTTACTTTTAATTTTTTTAGTAATAGAGAATAGTAATAGTAAAGTAGAAACTTTTGTTAGTATTTCAATACTTTCACTTCTTAAAGATAATTTTACTACTGTGATACTCAAGCTTTTGGTTTAAAACATGTGTATACTTGTATGATTTTTTATACACTATGCCCTATTTCCATTGCATAAAAATGCATGTTAGATAAATGCAGACTTGTAGTTGTAAACTTAGCAATCATTGTTGTTAAAATAAGCTTAAAATTATGTAATGTCAAAATGACTATCTAAGTATAATCAAGTTAATTTTTTTAAGCACACATAATTAGTAATTTTTTTAAATTTTATATAGTAATTTTAAAGTTTGATTTATACAAACATTTATTTAAAAACCTAACAAATTATAATTTGAGATTGATAACTGATTAACAATTTCTTAGTACGTATATAACCACGTAAATACAATTTAACAAACAAACCAAAACTTCTCTGAACAGGTTTAAATTACAAACTGCTAGCTGTGGTTAGGTATACGATTTGTTTATTAACCAGTTTTGTTTTTAAAGTTTAAAAATCATAACCTGAAGACTTTTTTACATAGCAAATGATTGTGAGTTAGTAACAAAATTATATGATATTAAAAATATACAGGACCTTAGTAACAATTATGTCGTCTGTTCAACGCTCAAATAGTGAAGATGTTATTACCAGTGAGCCAGCCATGGTTGAATTTGATGGTTTGTTTATTTTCTACGCGGACAACGATCCAAAACACATGAAAATAATTTTGGATAGGAAACTTGCTGTGGACAAGGTGTTTATGAATTGTAAGAGCGGTAAAAGACTTGATGATCTCCTCAAAGTTCGGTATGAGGATGGTATCGACTTGACCACCACATATGGTGTATCGAGGTATGATGATCTTAAATTAATTTAATATAATTTAAACATTTTTTATGGAAAATATTTACTTCGATTTTTGATATATTTTTAAAAACCATGAAATGATAGTTTTTGCTTAATATATTTAATCTAAAAAGTGAGTTTTATTTTTACAAATAGCTTTTAAGCTTATACTTTTATAAATAATATTTAATATGAAAACCATAAATAATATAAAATTAAGTTATAAATTATCTTTAAACAAAATATTTTGTTTACAGTTATTTATAACGTAATTGATTTATTATATTTATCTTCAAGTTTTAGATACGAAAGCACGAGATTGTATATAGCAGATCCTAAATACGAAGACGATTATTACGTAAGTGCAGATGATTTGCAGGAAATAGATCTGAACTCAACTGCTGGAGAAATGTTTCAAAAGTCAAAAGACCTGTTTCCTTTGGCGGAAAAGCTCCTTGTAGTACTGAAAGTATTTTACGTAAAAAGAAAAGCTTAGAAGCTTTCTTATCGCTTTCCAAATAGATACAGATACTTGTTATATGTCGTGTGTATGCTTAAAATTTTTGAAAAAATTGTTTATATATTTCTGCTAGCCTTAGTTTTGTTGATGAGTTCTAAAACTGTTGTTTATTTATTAAAAAAGCCCGCTTGTTTAACTTTTAAGTTTAGTATTATAAAACAACACTGTTAAGTTATGCCGTGTATATAATTTTGTCTTTGAAGAGGTACCTTGTTTAAAAGTTCGTTCAATAATTATCAAAAAAAAATAGTAATTCATATTATTGTAAAAACTTATTTCTTTGTTTATAGTTTGTATGAATAAAATTATTTGTTAAATATCTACGTAGTAAACATAATTACTGAGAATACCTTTTACGAATTCAAGCAGGTACTATGTTCAAATATTATTAATACGTTTTAAAACTAAGACTTTCATCATGGGTTGACTCCTCTGTTAAATCAAATTTGATAATGTATTTCAGAAAATGTAAATAGTTGTCAAACGCTTTAATCTTAAAAAAAGTTAATAAAACAATAAATAAAAATATCATTCGACGTAAACTACCAACATTTATCCCCATAAAAATAATAATACAGTTTGAAAATAAGGCTTGAAATTGTAATAAACAGTATGCTTTTACATTTAGGTGTTTTAGTTTTTTACTAGGTATTATGGTTCATTATGTTTTGTAATTCTTTTAACATTTTTCTCAAATTTATTAAGTGCCTAAAGTTGAATTATCAAAACTGTGTTTCTTTTTAACTAAGCTATCATGCAATACAAAACTTCGCAATAAATGTACTTAAGTTGGTGCTACTGTGCGTTACCGATGTTGGTGGCCCAATATTTAAAGCCTTAGTTGGGTCAGGTTGACTTCCTGTGGGCAGATAGTCAACCTGACCTTTTTGTTCATACTTCTCATTTATATTATTACAGTTGGACATAATATTTATACACTACTTTATGCTACTCTAGGCTACTTTATATAAATCAGACAGACAGTTTTAAGTGATGAATCTTTATATAAAACACAACATTAAATACTAGCATATACAAAACTACAAATTACTATGACAAACTTTTTAGAAACTACAAGCTATTTAAATCTATTTAAAAGACTTTAAACAATAAACTAAAAATTAAATAAAACTTTTAGTAAAGAATAAACTGTAAAAGAATAAACTATTAACTATAAACCTGGCTTAAATATTTAAACAATTGAATACCAGTTGAAATATTCACTTTTAAAACAATACTAACAACAAGCATTCACAAAACAAGTTCAATATGTTGTTGCTTCCAGCTGCACACCAAACTAACCAACTGCTTATAAAAATCAAATGCCTGTAACGTTCTGATGTTTAGTTGCATCAGAATTAGTTTGAAACACGTCAGATGACTCTCATTGGCTCGTGCATTGAATAGTATTGACTCTCTAACACAACGACAATGCAAGGTATTTTGCACTGTCATTACACTACAATAAAAATTAGTAGTACTCCGTACTAAAGCTACTTACAAAACAGATTGTATTTATTAGTCATATTTAGTTTAATAATTTCTTTTTTAACGCTGTTTTAAAAAAAATTACCGTAAAAAAATTGTCGTGCACAACATCAAAGATCCTTAAAATATACTATTACAAAATGATGTATCAATCGGTCGTTGTTGTAAGAAACTACTGGTTAATCCTATATAAAGATCTTCAGTAGCTTGGCATGATTATAAACATTGATTATAGAATAACAATACTTTTTCGATAATATATCGATACGTACGGAGTTAATTTAAAATAAGATGATAATGTAATCAGCAAACATTATTGCATATATTATTTTGTTATCGTTACTAACAAGTTTAATAAAAAGAACAATGGTTGTGTTGTAACTAAAATGAATTGGTTAATTAAAAAAAAATCTATTTAGTTTTCTCATGTTTCTCAGCATATAATTTGAATAAACTACTAAATTTTAAATTTGTTTTATTTAAAGAATAAATAAATACTTATTTTTGTTTTTATAGACTAAATACAAAACTGATAAATAGTGTTTTTGGCTATAAACTTAAATTAAAATAAAACTCATTAGTAACAGAAACAATTACGTAACGATATAAGCTTAAAAGCATTTTTATTTTTATTGCGCTAAAACCAAATAGTTGTTTTATGACGTATGTATGGTTAGAGTTTTTATGAAAACATTTATAAATTTCTGTAAGCCTTAGTTTTGTTGACGTATTCTGAAACTTTTTATGCTTTATCAGAAAAACCCGCTTGTATAAGTTTTTAGTTTAATGTTAAAAAACAACGCCGTTTTAGTTTTGGTAACAAAAATGAATTTTGTTTATAATTTTATTCAATAAATATTCATTAAAAATAAGCACTTGTATTTATTTTCAAATATCCAATTTTATTAAAAGTATTATAAATGAAAATAGATGTGATTGCACCAATGACGTAGCGTGGTATTTTGGTTAGGGGATGCTCAAAATGCTTTTCTCAAAAAATCCCCTAAACTAAAACTTTTGAGCCGCAAATTTTTCGGGGTAAATTTTCTCGGAAATTTAAAAAAATACTATAAATCTATCTCCTACTTTATTTTTAAAGCAATGTTCTTTAAATTTTAGAAAATGATCCTTACATTACAGGAAAAAAACGTTACTTACAATTTTAGATAATTCAAATAAATAAAAATTTTATAAAAATAAAAAAAAATTACTACAAATTTTTTAATTCACAAGTAATGTTTTTTGTTATTGTATAAATATTAAACTGTTAACGTTTGAAGAAAATTGCTTGAAAAATCCAGGAGGAGATAGATTTTAAACAAACTAGCCTTTTTTCGCTGTTTTAGTTTTCCCTTCCCATAGGTAACCTATGATGCGGCCCGACTTTGACTGGTCATATCTCAAACAACAATTCGAATTTTTTAAAACAATAAAAAGCATTTTAAAGCTTGAAAAAATCTTTAAATTTAGATCAATTTATAAGAGACATGGCTTACCCCCCCCCTGTGGCCTCAAACTGCAAATAAAAAGTCAACTAAGTATGACAATTAATACCTCAAAACATTTTCTCTGTGCAATTTCTAAATAATGTTCAATATCTATTTTATATCAACAAAAAAGTATTGTATTAAACACAAAACAACTCATACTTTTAGTTCGTTGCAGCTTTTAATATCTTTATCTTTTATATAAAAATGTTGAATCTTCAGTATCAAAATTGAAAGTTTTAAATTTTTTGTAGAAGAAATCTTAAGAGCTAGTTTATTTTTAACTTCTTCATTTTTACTTATATTACAATATAAAACTGTAAAAATAAATCTTAACAAATGAAGAAAATCTGAAATATTAAAGAAATTAAAAATAAAAATTTCATACCACTTGAACTGCAGTCTTGAGTAATAGCAATATCTGGTGTTGGTCTGCTATTTTTCAATTCAAGCATTTGAACTTCAGATAATTTTTGAATCTGACATATTTTTAGACTTGCAACATTCCATACAATATTACTTTGCATATTTTTTAAATAATAATCTAAAAATTAATGAAAACAAATGCTTACTGTTTCTTTAGTATTATAAAACATATTTTACAAAAAAAAAAAATTAATTTTGAAGATATCAGGATTGCCTTGCCATTCTTTGAGTCAAAACAACTGTCCTGAGTTAGTTTAAAAATGTAATGTGTCATCATAAACATTTTAAATTCTTTTAAAGATTTTTTTATTGTTTTTAAACTAATAGAAACTAGGCTTTATAACAAAGCTTTTAAAACCACTAAATCTACCCTGAGTTAAAAAAAAATCAAATCTATCTTATTCAGCCTGAGCTTAAAAATACTTAAAACATTCTAAGTTATCCTGATTTTTACTGAGTCATACTAAAGTTTTCCAAAATTTCATAAAATCCTGAGTTATCTTGAGTGTGTGAAAAATTTTACTAAATGTTTCTAATACAAAACAAAATGTTTAAAAAATAATTTTTTTAAGGTCAACTTTTTCAATGCTTTTAAAACTCACAAGAAATATAACTTTTCTCTTATCTTAAAATCAGTTATTCTAAGATCTTTAGGGAATAGCATTTTTTAAATACTAAAAACAGTTGGTAGAAAGAAAATGTTTTTAAACACCGTTTAAAATTTTTTTAAAACTAAATTAATTTAAATTTAATCAATTATGTCTTTTAGACTAAAAATTGATTTTAAAAATTCTGTTTTAAAAGTTGCTATAAATTTATTCATGATGTGACTAGAGAAATTTTAAAATAATTTACTACAAAAGTTGATCAATTTTTAAACTTTATGGCTGATAGAATAACAAAATTTGATTAGTTTGATATCTTAATAAATAATGAAACTACTTTTAACAGAAATTTTAAGTTTAGATAATTTAAACAATACTTTTTGTATAGTGAGATTAAAACTGTAATCACAGTATGAACTGTTTGTTTATTATTTTTTTTAATTAATTTATTTGTTTTTTCTGTATTTTGTTATTTGTCTTTTAAATTATATTGTTAATATTTTTATTCTTATTATCAATTTATTTTTATTTTATTAGCAGTTGTCTATTGCTATTTTTACTACAATTTGTTTATTCTTGAATCATTATCACTATAAAACAGGTTTAGCTTAATGGTTTGTTAACAAAATGTTAGCATTTGTCCTTGTAAATAAATCTATAAGGTTATACTACTGCGGTGCACTAACTGGTTGCGTACTGTTTGAGTCTAAATTTTTATGAAGTTAATGAAGTTATACAATTTTTCCTTATGGAGTTTTTCATCAACATCGGTGCGCAGTTGCAATTACGCACCGAATCAGTATACTGGGTAATTTCCCTAACTTGTCACTAATTTGTATTCGAAATTTAGTTTTACTTTTCGAATAGTAGAAAAACATAGTTGAAAAATGACAAATTAAGCAAAAAAAAACAATTAATGATAAAGATATTGCATTTTTTTTTACTTTTTTTTTTGGGTGACACGCATGCACCAGCGTCTCTCTTCACGCTTTGCCCCTGGATTGCACTATAGCTTAAACAAAAGCAAAAAATTACGAATAAAATAAACACTAATATTAAGAAATAAATTTTATATATTGAACCAGATACTAAGCTCCAACAGTATTAATAATATTAAAATTAAGACTTCTATCTTGAATTGATATCTCTGTTAAAACGGTTTTTTCCTTCTATTTCGAAAAACTAAATAGTTGTACAACGCTTATGGCTAAATAAAGATAATTAGATCTTTATTCTAGGTAAACTACCAATATTTATCACCATAAAAAAGCTTACATTGTTTGAAATTAAGCTTTGCAGTTGGAACAAACAATATGCTTTTATATTTATATTTTTTAGGCTTTTACTAAGCATTATGCTTCATAATGTTTTGTAGTTTTTTATTTTTATCTTAAATTTCTAAAAAATTAAAGTTTAATAACTTAGTTATAATTAATTTCAAACTAGCCATCACGCTAAATAAATACAATACATGATTTGACAATAAGTAAAATTTAGTTGATACTGAATTAAAAATTAGTAGTTCTATATAAAACAGCTACTCTCAAAACAGATAGAATTAATAGTTACAATGTAGTTTTAGCTTGTTACTTCTTTTTTTAATATGATTTTCTAGTATAATTAAAATAATAAAATTACTAAAAAACAGCTGTTGTGAACAGCAACAAAGATCCCAGAAATTTAATAATACAAAACACCGTACCAGTCTGTTGTTAGTGTAAAATAATTTTATTAGTTATTTATAGAGTTTTTTAGTAACTTTTAATGATTATAACCACTGATTATAGGATAAAAACACTATCATAACTCAATTATTATACTAATTAATCATTTTATTCCATATAATTTTTTTGTGGTTTAATATGTTTAACGACAACGGAAATGGTTATGTTGTTACTAAATTTTATATTTACTCATAAATTTTAAGTTAGTTTTCAAAAGTTCCTGAGCATAAAATCTAAACAAATTACTAAACTTAAGATTTTTTTTTAAATTTAAAGAAAGAAATATTTTTTATTTCATAAACTGTATACAAAACTGATCAATTGGATTTTTAGCAATATACTTAAAATAAAATTTATTTTTAATAATAAATTTAAAATTTTAGTAAAGTATATATACACTAATTCGTATGTTTAATTATTAATCAATCAGTTAAAAAACTAAACTTATAAAGTTTTCTTATACAAACAAAAATGAAGGTATTCTGTTTTTTTAATTTTTTTGTTATCTTCAGTACTTTTTTCTTCTTTTTTCTTAAACCTTTTCTAATTTTTTTTTTGAATTTGTTTTTATTTAGTTTGGAAAGGGATATATTTTAAACTAGTTCTAGTTTACAGTAATGATTGTATGTTTTTGGTTTAAGGTTAAAAATAGGTGTATTATTTGGGTAGGGGTCAAATATGCACGAAGGGACAGTACTTTTGAACGAAGTTTCACTTTTGCAAACGGGTCACTTTTGATTGATCAAACTTTTTACATTTCATTTTTGCACAAGAGTTAAAAATGTAAATTAAAATTATAAATAAAAATAAGTTACCGACCGAGGGTAAGGGTGAAAAGTAACAGTAAAAGTATAAGAAAATATTATAAATAAGTGACTAGTAAAAGTAACTAAAAAAAAAAGAAAACTAAATAGATAAAACGAATTTAATCAAAACATAAAATCTACCGAGGGTAAAGGTTAGGGGTAGCACTGACAAAAGAAACTGAAAAAAAAAGATAAAGTTTAGTTAAATAAAAAAAATTAGAATAAAATTATGATTAATATAAAAATAAGTAATTTAAAAAATTAAAGACCCGTGAAAAATGTCTTCATGCAAAAGTTACCATTCGTTTAAAAGTGACCCTTCATACAAAAAGGCATATTTGAATTTTACCCACATTATATTCATTTTTTTCAACTGTATTTTAATTTTTTTACGATTTAAACTATGTTTAATGATCACTTTCTATAATTTGATTAGAAACTTTTTACTTTGATTTTCTATAGAATTAATAAAACATTTGAAAGTGAACTTAATTCTTATGAAATTAAAAAAAAATAATTCTTTCTAAAGATAATTTTTAAGATATGATTTGTACTAAATAATACTGCAAGTTTAAAAACATATTAATAAAAACTTTACTTGAAGTTTTTTATAGATTTGTTTTCATCATAGTTTTTCTAAATATATTTGAAATTTTGGATCGATTTTTTTTATCCTTTTTATTTTTAAAGTGATTTTATTTAATTTCATTTTCTATTTTTAAGGTTTAAGCCATATGTATACTTATCACTTTTTATGTATTAAGCCATTTTTTTATTAAACTTAATCTTTTGAAGCTTGGTAATAAGCAGCTGCTAATCACAAGTATATTTATAGGTGCAAACTTAGCAAGCATTATATTTAAGGTAAGTTAAAACTCATAACATATCAAAATAACCATCTAAGCAAAGCTAAGTTGCTTTGTTAACTCTTAAATGTTAAACTAACTATACAAATTCGAAACTATTATTTGAGGAACTTCTTGAAACAGTTTTAAGTTCGATACATTAAGATAACTAATTGTTTATATATATAATTGAAAATTATTTCTAGATTAGCAAAGTCCTAGTAGATAAATAATTATATATATACTATTTATTAAATAAAGTCAAACTTACTCAACAATGGTATAAATTACAAACTATTAGAAATGGTTAACCTCGACAATTGGATTATTAACCAGTTTTGTTTTTCAGGTTATATAACTGTTAAATAAAATAAGTTATTACATTACATACTAATGTTCACTTGTTTAAAAATATTAAAACCCACACATTTATACAGGACCTTAATAGTAACTATGTCTTCAATGAAATATTATTTTGGTTTTGGCATGCTTGGTTGTGCTGGAATATATGCAGCTGTACGCGCTTACAAGTTCTATTCTTCAAATATGATTAAATTTGACGGTTTGTTTATGTTTTACATAAACAATGAGCTTAGTTACATTCCGGAAAAAAAAAGAGGATATGGAATTTTCTGCGGACAAGGTGTTAATGATTAGGGAGGACGGTACAAGACTAGATGTTCACATCAGAAATTTGTATGAACACTATTTTGATCACATGAAAGACAGTGTTTCGAGGTATAGTGGTTTTAAATTAACTTGTTACAATTTTTGACATTGTTAAAAATACCTTTTATTTCTTTTTTGGAAAATGTTAATTTCGATGCAATAATATTTTTCTAGAAACTAAATAAATAATATAACTATGCCTATACATTTAACCTCATAAACTGACTTTTTTTTATAATTAACTTATGTGGTATGATATTTAATAAAATCTACTTCTATTGTAGACCAACAAATACGATTCAAAATTTATAATAGTTTTCATACAACAGCTTTTTGTTGATATTGTTTTTAGTTTATAATATTTATAACTGAATATATAAATATTATTAAAGTTTGAGATATGAGGGTTTGAGATTGTACATAGCAGATTCAAATCAAGTAGACCCGTATAACGCACGTGTGAATGGTTTGGTGAGAATGGACATGAACTCAACTGCTGAGGAAATTCTTAAGAAATCAAAAGAACTGTTTCCATTGGCGAAGAAGCCACTAATGGTATTGAAGTTGTTTTGCGTAAGAAGACAAATCTCTCTTTTATCTCTGTTAAATTAGTAATGGATGTTTGCTGTATCTTGTGTTTGGTCTAAACATTCAGTGAAAATGTTTACAAACTTCCGTTTGCTTCAGTTTTCTTGATGAGTTAGGAAAATTTTGTACGCTTTTTACCGCTCGCTCTAATCTAAGAAGCCTGCCGATATATAATTTTAATTTAGTATTATTAACAAAAATTCTTAAGTTACACCGTGTTTATAATTTGTTTATAAGTTCGTTCAATAAATATTCATGATAGCATAAGCATGTGTCTTTGTTTTAGAGTTTTAACATTGTTGAAAATAATATAAATAAAAAATTTTTTAAATAAGATTAACTTAAATAAATATACTTTATAAACGATGGTAATGAAAACACATTTTACAAACTCAAGCAGATACCAAGTTTCATAACTGTTAATGCGTTATAAAATTAGAACTATGATCTGTAATAGGTTTCCTCTATAATATTCGATTTGGCCATTTTTTTTAGAAAGTATAAATAACTTTAAATGTTTTACGGCTCAAAAAAAATCAAATTAAAAGATGAAAACAACTTTCTAGATAAAAATGCTAGACTAACAAACTGTTTGTTTTTTTATTAATGTTTTGCTCCATTATATTGTGTAAATTTGTAAACTTTTGTCTTAGATTTAAAAAAAATAAGTTGAGACTTTTAAAATTATAAATCAGTTTAATAGAGCATCACGCTAAATATATTCAATACATAATTTTACAAAAAACAAGCTTTAGTTGACGTTTAAGTGAAAATTAGTAACTCTTCTGAGGGTAGCTATTAATCAAACGCAATGTATGAGTCACAATATATTTACGTGAATTCAAATTAAGTTACATAAGTTAGTTAAATAGATTAACTAAAATTTCAATTTTCTATTGTTTTAATTAATGATTTAATTTTTAATCAGTTAACCTTGATTTGACCAGGTAACAGAGTTTTGCATATTACATTAACCTTTTGAATGCTTAAAAACTATGTTTTATTTTAATGAGCATAATAAGTTTAAAAAGTGTTAATACGGTTATAAACGGCTGTAAATGTATAATTTTGTTAAAAAAAATAACGAACTTTATTTTTCTCTTATTTATAATCTTCTTTTTTTAATATTTAAGCTTAAAGTCTAAACTTTTTAGCATTAACATATTTGGATTTAAATGAGAACTATAACAAATGACTTTCGTATATGTACATAAATATTTCAGATAGTTTATATAATGATTGCAGAAAAATAGTATGTGTTTTTTTTCAAGAATATAGGTTTTGTTAACTATTAATATATATTTTACTTATATCTAGTTAAAATGTTTTGAATTTTATAAGATTTATGTTTTTTTTTATATCATCAAACTTTAAATGCTATTAATTTTCATCACAAAGCTTTTAGTTTTAAAACTTTTAATTAACAAGTTTTGTTTAGATTATAAAATTTATTTCTTATATTTACCTTGTTTCAAAATAATAGGTCATTAAGCAAATTTACAAATGTTATTAATTTTTTTGGAATTTTAAGATACCATTTCTTTATTTTAAATTAAAATACATGCTTCCTTTAGGAACTGTTCATAATTTTTACAACCTAATATTTTTACTATTTTTAAAAACGTAATTTTTGTTGTATAAATTCAAAAAACAAACAGAACCTTGCAAAATAAATAAAACAAAGTGAAAATGGTTAATAAAGTTGTTACTTCCAATAACATAAAAATTAAGGCAAATCTAGTTTAGTAAACTTAAAAGATCCGAGAGCTTTATGACAATGTTTAGTTTTTAAAGTTCCTTTTGCCTTCAATGTGTAGAGCATCTGTCTTAAGGTTTTCGAATTCCTATGAGTTTGTAGATCATCTGTTTTATTTAAAAAGTTTTTTTTTTAACTTTCTACATAGTTTATTTCAACTTTCTACACAGGTTTTGTAATTAAGAGTAAAACTCGGCACTGAAAATCATCTAAAAATTAAATGTAGAATAAGAATGCGTGAGTAGACTGCTGTATACTTATTTATTGTAGCGAACATAAAATGCTATTGCAAGGAAAGGAGTTTATAGAAATATCTGTTAAGTGCACCTTCGAGTAAATTTAAGCAAATCTTAGTAACCCTGAGAACAGATTGGTCACAAAAAGGAGCAAAACAATTTTCACAATGGTGTATAAAAAATAGATTGATGTAAGTTTAGTGTGTTTAATATCTTCAACTAATGTTGTTTTAACTAGACATTTGACAGTTATTCAATTGAATAATTAACATTTGTTCAAAACTAATGTTCTATTTAATCCAAACACCGGATACTGCCAGATCTGGATCTATCTAAAATTTTCTTCGAAAACTTATTTTCACGCTGGTTCGCGCTGGATCTAGATTTGACAAAATGGACTTATCTTGTTTGAACTTAGATGTAAGTTTAAGATTTAAGTTTAAGGCTTGGCAAATCTTCGTAAGACCTTGGACTTTAGTATTTTATATGTAAAACTTTTTATTCAATTGTTACAGGGTAAACGTAAACCTTTTACATTTAAAAACTCTTATGAATCGCTTTAATTTTTCTTTAAGAAGTTTCTATAAAACTAAAATATTTGAAAAAAAATATTTTAAACGTTAAAGCAACTATTTTATCATTTATTATTCAAATAGTTTTATAACTCAATAAGTTTTAATATTCTTAAGAATATCCGTTTAGAAAGTTTAGGATTATATTTTTTTTGTTTATCACTAATTTTAAAGCAGTGCGTTTTATTCTATTATTTTAAATATTTAGGTGCTAAAATGTCTACTGATTATTTTATTATGGAAGTTATGACTGCAATTTACTAAGTGCTTTGTTAAGGTCTTTTTAAATATACTCGAAATGTTAAACACATCGTTTTTTACAACTATAAACTATAAAAAAAAACTGCTAAATAAAAAAAATTAACACTAGTCTTTTATACTAAAAACTGAAAGATTAGTGTTTTATAATAATAAAATTTGAAAATATTTTTAGCTGTGAACAACAACTGTTGTATAGTAACTTTATGGAAACTAACGTTAAAAAAAGAAGTAATAAACAAAAAAGTGCATGTGACTAATACTAAACTAACCTTCTGTTTGTTGAGTAACTTTATTACTGAGTATTACAAATTTTTTCTTTAGCACCAACTAAAGTATATTTGTTGTCAATTTCTTTATTTTTAGTTTTTAGTATGATAGATTTTTTAAAAAGAATTCTAAACTTTAAGTTTTTACTTTTTATTATTTATACATTTAAGACAAATATTTAAAATATTACTAAACATAATTAAGCATATTATAAAGTTAAACTTAAAAAATCTACATGCAAAAGCATACTGTTTGTTACAATTTTAAAATATATTTTTAAACTGTATTATGTTTTTTTTTGTGTTGATCAATATTGGTAGTTTACGTCGAATAGTATTTTTAATTTAATACGTTATTTTTAAGCCGTAAAACTTTTACAATTATCTGTATTTTTAAAAGTATATGGAAAAATTTGATTTATCTTTGTAATTTTTAAAAGATAAAATTCTTAATTTTTAATTATATTAACATTGATGGAAATTAGTATCTGCTTAAAATCGTAGAATCTATTCTCTCTATGTATATTTATAGCGTAGATTAAATTAATTTAGTTTAATTTAATATATTTAATTAGTATTTTATTTTTTACTTTTACAAACAAAATTAAATATTTAAAAATAACAACAATTGCTAATTTTTTATGAATGTTTAGTGAACATATTTATACACTAAGTAATTTTTCACAGACAAAATTATAAACACAGCGTTGTTTTATAATAATAAACTGAAAACTTATACAAGCGGGCTACTTTAATAAAGAATACAAAGTTTTAGAACACATCAAGAAAACTGAGGCAAACAGAAAATTTATAAATTTTTAACCAAAAATTTAAGCAAACACAACATGTAATAATTATTTAGTCAAAAAAGAAAACTTTTACTTTTGTTTTAACACGTAAAACAACTTCACTATGACTAAGGGCTTTTCCGCCAATGGAAACATTTTTTTTGACATTTGAATAACTTCCCCAGCTGTTAGGTCTAGATCTATTTCATGCAAATCATCTGCACATCCGTAATAATGGTCTTCGTGTTTAGGATCTGCTATGTACAATCTCGTACACTTATATCTGAAAAAGTGACTTTGTTCCGCAAAATAATTAAAAAAATTTGTGTTTGAAATAAAATAAAATAATTAAAAATATGTATTTTAGAGTAAGTATATAATTAGAAATACACAGATATTAAATAAACATTTTCAAGACTTATTATTTCATAACAAATTTATTTATTTATACATATACTATACTCATACCTTAAAGGACCATTTGTCGTAATGTTAAAACGATGTTCATACAATTTTGCGTTCTTAACACATAAACTAGAACCATCATTCCAATCTATGAGCGCCTCGTCTGCTGGAAATTCCATGGCCTTATGTCGTACTGGCCTGAAATAAATTTTGTTTTTCGCGTAGAAGATAAACAAAACGTCAAGTTTAATCTTGGCTATCTCATTGGGGACATCTTCACCATTAGAGCATGGAACTCTTTCACTTTTAATTGAAGAATAAAACTTGTAAGCTCGTACAGCTGCATATATTCCAGCACAACCAAGCAAGCCAAAACCCAAATAAAATTTCATTGACGACATAATTACTATTAAGGTCCTGTATAAATGTAAGTATTGTATTATTTTATTACAAGTGCACAGTAACCTACGAAAATTTTCGGTATAAAAAAAAGTTTAAGCTAAAAATAAAACTGTTCAATGAACAAATCATCGAGTATTATCACAGCTAGCAGTTTAGAACTTTATCTGTTTTGAGAAGGTTGATTTTGTTTGTTAAATAGTGGTTATGTTATTATTTATCTACCAGGACTTTGCTAATTTAAAATTTAATTTTAGTTCTATTTTTAAGTATATATTTTAAAATATTTAATTTGAAACTTACTGTAAAATGTACTCAAAAAAAAATTAGATTAGAACTTTTGTAGTCAATTTAAGATTTGTACATTGAAATAGTTACCTAACTATGCTTAGATGGTTATTTTGACATTATACAATTTTCAAGATATCTCAACTATAATTCTTGCTAAGTTTGTATATAAAAGGCTATATATATTTACCAAGTACTTATTAGCAAACTTTAGAAGTTTAAAACATCAATAAAAATAAGTAATACTGCATAAAAATATGTATACAGTATATACATAGTAAAGCCTAAAAGCTAGAATATTGCAATAATCAAATGACTTCAAAGAAGTAAGAAGTAAAAAGTTTTAAATCTACTAACAAATTTCTCAATTGTGTTTAGGAAATTTATAAACAATAACAAATTGTATAAAAATTATAAACAGTGTTAATCTATATTCTTCATGGTGTACAATTATCGTTTTAATTATTATAAATCATAGCGTGCGAGTTATCTATAGATGAAACTTAAATTTTTGAAGTCATATGCATATACATACTACTCAAAGTTGTTTAACATATGATATAAAATCTAAGTAAACAATAGATGATTTGTTCTATATAGATTTGGATTTAGCTTATAACAACACAAAACAAAATGGCGTTTAACAAATGAGGGTACAAGTAATAACAAAAATAGAAATAAGTGATAAATGAATTAATACGCTAAGTTTTAGAATAAAACTTCCTAAAGTGCCGGCAGGTGTAGAAGAGCTCTTGTCTTTTGTTTAAAATTCGTTTCTTATTAGCAATTGCTATTTCAATTTTTTTCCAAATTGCAAGTCTTACAGATTTTACCTATATTGTTTATTTCTCTGATCTTATGCATTATGCTCTATCTTAAATCGTAGCAGGTGTTATTGTTTTTTAGTCTCCAAATCTACTTGGAAAGCTCTGTTCCCTTGTTATTTTCATTCTTAATGTCACTAATGTGCGCAAACCATCTCTTTTTGAACTGGCCTCCTGTGGATCCTATGTATTCTTTTGTTTCGATCTGACTGGTAATCGTCGCCTTATAAACAACATTCCCCTGCAAACATTTGCCACTTAAGGGGCAGGAGTCTTTGTCGCGGCAGTTGCACGTTTTATCCTCTTGGTTGTTCTTATGATTCAGTTTATTTAGTATCTTCTTATTGTGGCTACTTATTAGTGATTTGACATTATCCATACAGCAGTATGATATTTTGCAATTACTTCTGTTGAAGATCTTTTTCATGCTCTCTGTTTTGAAATGTTTGTCAATTAGGTCTAAGAATTTCCTCCCAATGTTGGTTTTTACTGACTGGCAGTATGGGGGATTAAAGTACATAATTTGTCTTGTTTGTTTACGTTTCTTATTGTCAACAGGGTTGGTTTTGTTTTCATGTTCAAGCTTGTGTTTGAAGTTAAATTGGAGCAGTGCAATTTGGTAGATATGTTTTGCATTATCAAAGGTTCTTAGGTCTGTGGACAGTCTATTTAGTCTTTTCTCAGTCATTTTGGGTAGGTTTTTCTTGATTATCTTCGGGTGGTTGGAGTTACTACTGATATATCTGATTGAGGAGTTTTCTTTTCTGTATGGCATATGACAATTATTTGCGAGGTCTAGTGTGATGTCCAAGAAGTTGCATTTAGTCATACCAATTTCCATTGTTATCTTAAAACTAATGTCTTTAAAGGTTTTTATTGTTTGTTTTTTTTTATTCTCGAAGTCCTGGTTGTTTTTGTGCTTGATAATCGCCAAGCCATCATCCCTATATAGGCCTATCTGGTTTGACTTGTATGTTTTCCCTAATCTATCAAGAACGTGTAGACCAATAAGGTCGCATAACTCAGCTCCGAAGTACTACCCCATAGGGACGTCAAACGATGATTCTTGATTTTTCTTGGTCAATACAGATATTTTTTATGATTTTGTTTTATTTTTATGTTATTTTATTGTTGTTTTAATACTTTTTACTCTCGTCCAAAAACGTAATCCGTGCAAAATTTACCCTTGGTGCAAATTTGTCTTCGTGCATTTTTGTTCCCTTGCACAGTCATGTGTCCTAGTGCAAATTTGGCTTCTTGAAAATTTGGCTTCGTAAATTTTGTGCACTCGTGCGATTTGTTCTCGTGCAATTAAGTAACCTTGTGCACGAGAACTACCTGCAATTTAGACCCGTTCCCAGTAATAAGTGTATGTTTTGTTTTTCATCAGTTGTTAAATCATTAAAAGTTAGTATAAGACTATATAAAAAAACATTAGTATTTATTAATAGTAAAAACCGACTTATACAGTGTTTTATAATAGTCAATTTCAAGCATCTTTGTTGCTGTACACAGCAGCTGTTTTACAGTAAGTTTATGTTAATTAAAAAAATGTAATTAATAAACTTTAACTACATTGTGACCAATACAAACTGTTTGGTGAGTAGCTTTATAAAGAAGGCTTACTAATTTTACTTTATCACCAACTAAAGTACATTTATTGTCAAGTTTTGTTTTTTAATATTTAACATGATGGCTACTCAAAATGATTCATACTTTAAAATGTTTTGATTTTATATTTAAATTTAAGATAAAAACTTACAAAACTACAGAATTTAAAGAAGAATAATACTTCGTAATAAAGTCTTTAAAATTCTACATGTAATAGCATACTGTCTGTTCGACTTCAAGGCTACGTTAAGGTGATAAATAGTGGTAGTTATTTTAAGGTTTTTTTTATTTATTTATTACCCTTTGTTTAAGTTGGGAAACGTTTTACAACTTTAATATTTTATTCAATCACTTTAGTATAAGATAATTCAAATCTGCTCAATTTAAAAAAAACTTAAGAGTGCTTAGATAAAATATTTAATGACTACATGTCTATTAAAATCTAGAGTTTAGCAACTTATTAACTATGTGCTCTTTGTCAAAATAACCCTATAAAATCACTTTGTATTGCTATATTTTGTTTTTTTTTATTTTTTTATATAAATAGACGTTGTAATTTTGCGAAACTATTTTGACTGAAGAGCACTGGTAGTAAAACCATTGCAAAAATTTAATTTTGAATCGTTTATACTTGTATATAATAAAAAATATTTGAACAATATTTAACAGGGGAGACAACTAAACATAGAGATCTTGAATTTATAGATATTAAGAGCAGTAAAAAAAAAAAACTGGATAAGTCTGTAAACTGGATTTCCCTGTGTTTATGTTTGTACTATGGAGATATTTATCTCAATTTCTGTTTATGCTATAATGTATTAAAAATTATTTGCAGTACTGTTAGCAAATTTATATCTTTAAGTTTAAAAATAGCTGCTAGTTTTATTTGGGTTTTTATTGACATAATTACTAAGTAATTTTTTAAGGACAAAATCAAATTATAAACATGACGTAACTTAAAGTGTTGTTTTGAAATATTAAACTAAAAACTTTGACAAAAAGCATACAAAGATTTGTAACTTAAGAGAGTGAGGCAAACAGAAAATTTACAAATATTTTAACAAAAAAACATTTAGCAATCGTAAGATACAATAATTGTCTATACTAAGTTTAATAAAATTTAGAAAGTTTTTAATTTTGTTTTGATACGTAAAACATCTTCACTATGACTAAGGTCTTTTCTGCCGATGGAAACAGTTCTCTTGACATTTGAATAACTTCCCCGGCTGTTAGGTCTAGATCTTTTTCCTGCAAATCATCCGCACATCCGTAATAATGGTCTTCGTGTTTAGGATCTGCTAGGTACAATCTTGTACCCTCATACTTCAAACTAGAGTAAAGATCATAAAAAAGTTTTGTTTTGAGAAAACTTTTAACGAATTCATGTTGGATAAAGTTAATTTAAAAAACATATTTATAAATCTATATACAAATCATAGCCTAAAAGTTATTGATGAAAATATATAATTATTTTTTGTACTCAAAGGTCATAAGCACAAACTACTATACAAATTTAAAAAAAAATATTTATTTCTACATTTTAAAACATTAACAAAACATTGGATAAGTAGTTATAAAAGTTGACTAAAGTTTTAAAAAGCTATTTTGAGACCGCCATACCTCGATAAACCAAATGTTGTTGTCAAGTTGAAACGGTCTTCACAAATAATTCTGGCGAGATCATTTAGTCTTTTACCGCTCTTGCAATTCATAAACACCTTCTCAACTGGAAATTTCATATCCCAACGTCGTTCCGGCATGAATTTAGGATTGTTGTCCGCAAAAAAAATAAACAGACCATCAATTTCAACCTTGGCTTGCTCATTGGGAATAACATCTTCAACATTAGAGCATGTATTTTTATCTTTTTTATTTGAAGAATAAAACTTGTAAACGCGTACAGCTGCATATAGTCCAGCACAACTAATTATTCCAAAACCCAAATAATACTTCATTGACGTCATTATTACAAAGGTCCTGTATACATGTAATAATTATAATATTTTATTACCAGTGTACAACTATATGTTATGAAAGAAAGTTTAAAGGATGAAATTTTTAACCTGATACACAAAACTGATTAATAACAAGTTTTCGAATTTAACCAAAACTAGCAGTTTGTAATTTTTTGACTGGTTTGATAATATCTAACTCCATTATTAAACCTCAATTAAGTGATTAATTATTTTAAGAAGATTTCACTTATTAGTTTTCCATCTCAAATTAAATTTTTGTAAAATTTTAAATTATTATTCTATAAACTTAATTTGACACTTATTTTAAAAGGTACTCAATAAGGTAGTTGAGTGAATCTTTTATAGTGAATTTTTTGTTTTTTATTGAAAAAACTAGCTTAATTCTGCTTTGATAGTTATTTTTACATAATATAATTTTCAATTTATCTTAACTATAATTCTGGCTAAGATTGTCTACAAAGCTAAAGAAATTTAATTTGTACTTATTAGCAAAATTTAAAAATTTTTGATAAATAAATAAGTGCACAGTACATAAAAAACTGATAAGTATTTACATGTTTTAATACTATAAGTTGAGTATTATTGACTTTGAAGAGAAACTTAAATTAAAACCTAGAAACTATTCAAAGAAAATTTGATTATACTCTAAAAATTTTCTTTAACAGAAAAAATGATGTATAAAAATAAATGAAAGCTTATTTAGAACTTATGTTCTAAACTTTGAGTGATTTAAGAACAAATATTAGCTTTACAACAATCTATAAGAATAAATTAATGTTTTTAAAGTCAAATGTCATAAAGCATAGATTATTTTAAAAATTCTTAATATATATTATGTAATCAAAACTAAAGTTACTTTTAAAGTAGTGAAAGAAGTTATTGATAGTTTCTAGAACTGAAAAAGAATAATAAAATAACAAACTAAATGTTAAACAAGTATATTAGCCATTACTGCGAGTTATAATTAGTTATGAAGTAAAAAACGAATTAACTCCTAAACCATAAAAACCATTTTTCTTTAAGCAAAAAAAAAAGCAAGATTAAACAGAAAACATTGAAAAGGGCACTATACACTTAAGACAATTAAAAAAGTAAAGACCTACAACTTTAACTGTCAAAGGAAAACGAACAGTATTTAAATATTTTAACTGGTTTACTTCTAACTGAAACATGTAAATTAGTACGCATTTGCTTCACTGAGAGTTCAGAAATTGTATATAAGTTTTGCTAGTTATAGCTTGAATTGAATTTAAATGTATTAGCAATCGCGCTTAACCTAACTGTTTTGTTTCTGAAACCAACCTTTTAAACTAGAACTGGGAGCAACTATAAGTTTTCTATTTGACGCTAAATAATATGATATCGTAAAGTAAAAGTAAAAAAAAAACATATTGATCAAGCTTTTGAAATTTACACCAGGTAATTTACGATCAATAGTTAGTTTAAATCACCAAAAATAATTTTATTTATTTTTATTTTGACTTTTGGTAAACTAAGCCCGGTAACTGTAAACGTTGCTTACCTCTGACTAAAAGTGTTTTCTTGGCCTTAACTTACAAAGTAAAAAAAAAATATATTTTAAATTTTATAATGAATTAATTTC
This sequence comes from Thalia democratica, assembly GCF_965202585.1. Taxonomy (NCBI): domain Eukaryota; kingdom Metazoa; phylum Chordata; class Thaliacea; order Salpida; family Salpidae; genus Thalia; species Thalia democratica. The sequence goes on along the minus strand of NC_139166.1, from coordinate 65,322,835 downwards.
TAAAAGAAACGCAACAAGTTTTTCTATTTCCGTCTATCAGTTTTACTAATCTTCTCTGAAAAAATAGCTTTGATCTAGTCTAAGTTATAAAAAATATTTTTTTTTTATATTCAAAATGTTTTTCTTTCATATATATTGTATTAAATATGCTTCTAATACTTAAAAGTCATCGTTCTATGTTTATAGTAGTTTTTGTATATTGTTTGAATAAAAAGTTGTATGAGTTAAGAATATTTAACTTTAAAAGTTAAAAAAAATGTTGCTGTGATAAAATGATTATATTTCACGTTCACTAGTTTAGTTTGTTGTATAAAAAATGAACTCTGAATATTAAATCACTAAATGCTTACGGACAGAATTTATAAGTAGAGATTAATCGGATCCTAGATACTGATCCAACTGGATCCGAACTTTTTTTGCTTTGATCTGTATTAAGCTATATTCTAATAAAAATATCAGACTTTGGAAATGGGTGATCACTAGTTGGGTTAATTAATTACATTACAAACGTGTTTTTATAAGTTTATTAAACATTATAAGCAGTTAAGATTTTTTAGTTAACTAAGTTTAAACAATCAAATTATCTGAAAGAGTACTTTGTTCCTTATTTTTAAATACTATGAGAATAGGCTTTAAAACTAGCTATCAAAACGTAGGTCTGTTAAACAAAAAAAAATATTGTCTTTAATGAATAAACATGTAACTAACAACATGATATTGAAAGTTTTAACTATCAATTATATGTAAAGCATAAAGCTTTCAATTTACAAAAACAAAAGTCTTGTCAAAAAGTTAGAAGTTATCATTGTTAAAACTAAGAAAAAAATCATTAAATAAAATAATTCTGAGTTTGATTTTTATTACGTGTCTAAAAAGTTATAACTTTTAATATTTGACTACTAAAATAAAAATATCAAACTAAACTAAAAACTATAACGTAGGTTAGATAAATGTTTTTATTGGTGAAAAATATATTCTTATATACTCATACACCACGGATGCTAATATTGTGATCAATAGTGGTAAAAGTTTAATATTTTTCTAAGATGCAAAAAATTAACACAGCAGTAGAAAGTTTCTTAACCTATGAATAATTAATCAATTGATGAAAGAATTGTTTTGTTTGGTAAACTTAAGCATTTAACTGTTATTATGAACTGTAAGTCATATTTTTGTAATACTTTAGATTTTATTATAACATAAGGGTGGGCAACGTACGGCCCGCGGGCCGGATCTGGCCCGCGAAGTGAAAATGACCGGCCCCCAAATCTTTTTTAAACTTAAATGGAATGCGGCCCGCGGACAAAATTGATCCGGCCCGCGAGTTAATGATCCGGCCCGCTAAGCATTTTCAAAATTTATATGAAATCTGGCCAACCAAAATAAATATTACAAATTTGTAAAAAAACATTTTAGAATTATTTTAATAAAACAAAAATGTAACACTTTGACCCTGAAAACGTTTGTAAAATTGGCTTTTTGTCTTGTGGTGATAAAAACACTCTTTTGTTAAAGTCTCTTTCTCTGTTTCGAGTCAGTTGAAGTAATCCTTTCTCAAATTATCCAAAAACAATTATTTGCTGAACTAACTTTGATGACCTTGCCTACCATATTGACTTTCATAAAAAATTGACGTGTTAAAAATTGTTGTCTTTCCTAGATGTGTAGTAAGTTGTTTTTATACTTGTTTAGAAAAGTAAAAAAAATCTTTTTAAGCTCTGACAATAATTTTAAGTCAAACTGCTCAACATTAAATTTCAATAAAACATTTTTAGTTGAGACTACAATTTCCACTCTTTTCTGCTATTGTTTTTTTTATTTATGAATTTTTGATTAATTATATGGTTAAGTTTAGTGATGACCAATTGATGACAATAGTTTCACTTGATAATGAGTTTGGTCGTCGTTTTGCAGAATTCAACAACTAATAGAAGAGTTTGATATTGTGTCACCATAGTTGACGTTTGACACCGAAAATGCACCTAGTAGTGTACAGTTAGAACTGCTAAACTTCAATGTGACAGTACACTAAAAAGAACCTTAAAAGTTTGACAGATTTTACGCCCTACTTAACAAGTCAAAGTTTGTTAATTTAAAATAGATGGCAATGAAGTTACTTGTTCTGTTTGGGTCTACATATTTTTGCGAACAAACAACCTCAACCATGTATATAAACAAAAGTTAGCTGCGTTCAAATCTTACTGATACCAATCTGCAGTCATTACTGAGAATATCTACTTAGAATATACTTTAAGATTTTAAATAGCTTTTAAAAACTTTGATGATATACAAATATCTCATTGACTTCTTTTTAGTGTAATTATTCTTGCTAAACTCTTTAACCTTACATTTAAAATATAATATAACAGTTTTATAATTCAGTTTTTCGTTTAGTACTATTTTTATTTGTGAAACTGATCTTAATCTAAAAGTCTAATAAATTGATATGGTTATCGTGTTTAATTATAAATTAATCTCTTTTTTATTTTAGTATTTCGTTATTTTATGTTATACTTTTATAAAAATGTAATAGATGAATTTTTTGATAATATTATTTTTAGAGTACAGAACTTAGTTAAGTTTCATAAGTTGATCATTACTGTTTGATATTATTTTGAAAGTAAAAGTACTAGAATTAAAAGCCAAAGTAGCTTTTTATCTAGGTTTAACTGTTTTTTAAATATGTTGATATGAAAATTTCAATCAAACATATAATTTTCGTTGCTTAAAGTAAATTTTTAGATAGATTTTTATGTATTATTAAACGAGCCAAAATTTATCAACTTCAAATTATGACCATGAAACTAGTTGTTTTGTTCGAGACTTTATACATTTAAAAACAAACATTTCTGACCATAATTATTAACAAGCATAAGCTAATTTAAAACCTAATCGGTATTTCAGTGCACTTGCAGATTTTCCCAAACCGTCATGCAACTAGACTTAAACAACTGTAATATATAATTAACCTTAAGTGTTTCATCGAGATCTTTTAATTTTCTTTTTTCGTTTTTTATGGTAAAACTGTTTATTATATCAGAATTATTTGTTGTTTGGTTTCTTTTGTACGTGCAAAAATATTTAATGAATCTTTATTAGTTTGTTCAAGTTAAAAGTTAGTAGTTTAATTTTGTAATGTTAGTTAACTTCTAAATATTATAACTAATGAAAACTCTAGCCAAGGATTGCCAAAATTAGATAATTTCGGATAATTAACAATTTTAAAATGTTTAAGCTTGAAATATCAGGCTCGAATATTTTTTACTAAGTAAGTTATTGTTTTTATAAGACTAACTATTACTAATTCCGTCCAGAGTTATAATAAATACAGAGTTATGAATACTTAATAAAAATTAACACAAAATTTCAAACTTGAGAACCTTGGTAATTAAAATATTGATTCAAAGTTCTGAAATACCCGATCAAATAGCATCCAGCTGAATCGAAATCTTTTTCAAATTAGCTTCCATTCGGATCCAGATCTTTGTTTAAAATTAGTATTTAGCCAAATCAGAACAATATTTTCAAATTAGGATCCGGATCTAAAAAAGGATCCAGCTGAATTCGGTAGATCACTAACTCGAAATGCTCTGGCCCGCTGAGGACTATTTTTTTTGGATCCGGCCCGTCAACTATTTACGTTGCCCACCCCTATTATAACACAATAAATACCTGCGTTACTTTCTTGTTCGCTGTTAAAATTATTTAAAAAAAAAATTTATTTGTAGTTATTTGTACAGAATTTCGAATAGAATCAAGTTTAGCAAGAACTATAGAAAACTTAAATAATATCTGAAAGCAAGTTTCAAATACGTTTTAAAGTGTCAAATGCTCTTAATTATTTTAATGAATATTCAAAGTACGGCAAGGTTATTTCTTATAAACCTTTAATACTTAAATACTTTAAATGCTTTAATACTACTATATACAAGTTTAAACACAAAACTTTTAAAGTATGCTTTTTATATACACAGATATTCTTTAACCGACTGATACTCTCAGTTGTTTTCAAACTTATGGTTACTTTTATCAAGTAGTTAACAGTATCACGTGAATGGTGTTTTTAAGTCAGGTTTTTAAATACTTTTGTAACATCTTATAGAATACCTAAAAAAACGTAAATTGTACTGCATATGATTTCAAACATCCCCAAAAGTTCAACATTTTTAAACATTTTAAGTACACAGGTCTTTCTCAACTGACTGCTTCTGCCTATTATCGTTCGACACAAAACAGACCAATGGTTACTTTCACCAAGTGTTCAAAAGTGTTCAAAGTAACGCGAACGGTGTTGTGAAAATATATTAAAAATTTACTTTCTTTTTATAGAACACCTAAAATACTTAATTACTACTGTAAATGACTTCAAACATCCACAAAACACACTTGTAGTTATTTCAACTACACAAGCCTTTCTTAAGTGACTACTTCTGTCAATTATTTTCTTTCTCAAAACAAACTTATGTGTATATCTACCAAACAACACATGTTTAACACACCTTTAAAAGATTAAAATGACGCCTAAAAGTCTGCTACACATGAAAATACCTGTTTTGTGCGGTATTTTACAATTCAAGTAGTTTTTGTTGGTTCTTTTGAGCAGTTTTAAATGGAAATTTCTTATAAACCATTTTAAGACGTTAACACTTGTTATTATGTCAGGTAGTGACGTAATTTTCCAGAATATTAAAATTTTTATAGTTAAGCGTTTTGTTTTAATAAATTACTAGTCTATTATGCAGTATGCAAGTCGTGAATAAAATATTTTAGTTTAAATAACTTGTGTGCTTTATCTAAAATTAATAAAAAGTCAAAAGTTAAAAACATAAAAAAAACATTCCATGCAAACATAAATCGTTTTAAAGAGCAAATGTTACTATTATGCTTTTGTAACCCGATTTGTTTACAGTGATTAACCGAGAAAGGGATTAGGAAGCCACAATTTCAAGCTGAATTAATTTCAGTTAATCTGGTTAAAACACCTTAATCTTACTTACTGGTGCTTTACTTACTTTATGCCACGTAAGCTTCTTTGATTGGCTTTAACTTTTTTTTCTGAGTTAGAACCAACAACAATAGTTACAAATGTATACATTTTAGTTATTAGAATCTATATGTATTTTATATTGGTGTACCCAATTTTATTCAAATAAAATATTCAAATATTGAATAAGAAAGAAAGAAAAGTTTTGTAATATAAAAAAGTAAATGTCTGTTGAAGCTGAAATTAAAGCATTGGTTGAGTCCTCCAAAATTGGGAAACAGCTGAAAGAAAAACTGATTGCCATTGGAAGTAAGAAGGACAATGAATTTAGTTGTTTTCAAGCTGAAATGCTTAAATTAAAGAAAGATTATAATGAAAAAAGTAGAATTATTGAAAATAACATTGATCAGATTCAAAAAGATGAATTCAGCAGTAAGAGAATAGACAATATAGAAAATAGAATTACAGAATTACAAAAAAGTTTTTCAGAATTTAAGTCTGATTTTTCTTCTAAATTTAACAAGTTTGAAGCTAAATTCTCCAAATATGCTGATGCTATGCAGAAAAGTGAACCAACAGAAATTATCACAAACATTAGTACCAAATTAAATTTAGTAGCAGAAAAAATAGATGCTGAAAATGAACAAAAACTGAAAGAAAAAAGGGCTTTAAATGTAATAATATTTAACATTCCAGAAAGTAAAAATCCAACTCATAATGCACTAGAAAGTTGCAAAAATGATCTAAAAATTATTCAACAAGTATTAGGAGAAAATAAAATGAAAAAAGAAGAGTTTAAGTCACTTTATCGAGTTGGTAAAATTGCAGCTAACAAAATCAGACCAATTATAGTCAAATTAAATAATTTAGCATCAAAACACAGATTGTTAAGACTGAGAGATTTGAAAATGTTTAATGGTGAAATTGAATCAAAAATTTATATCAACCCTGACAGAACTCTCTTGGAAATTGAGGCTTTCAGAACATTGAGAAAAGAAGTTAAAATAAAGCAAGCCATCGCTGATGAGAATAAATTGGACATAAAATATGTTATAAGGAACAACAAGATAGTTGAACTGACAAAACAGCCCTTTCGTTACCGCTCCCAGGACATCTGGGATTAGTGGAGGAAATCGTGAGTCAACGGGTATAAACTTATTAAGTGATAGGATTAATTTTAACACTAACAAGTTTTCCTATATAAATTGTAACAACAACTATTTAAAAGTTTGTTACACTAATATAAGATCTGTTTTAAATAAATTTAATATTTTAGAGAACTATATAAATTTGAATAACATTGATTTATTTTTTTTGACTGAAACATGGTTGACTAATAAGGTCAACGTTGCCACAGTGTGTCCTTTTAGCTATAACATTTACCGAAGTGATAGGTCTAGTAGGGGTGGAGGTGTTGCTATCCTTTTCAAAAATTCGCTTAAAGTTATTAAAGTTAAAAACGATTCTATCTCTACTAGCAACATCAATTTTGAATACCTATGTGTAGATGTAATTTTAAAAAAGATGAAATTAAGATTTTGTTGTGTCTACCTTCCTCCATTGTCTGCTAGATGCGCACTGACTGTTCAAAATGTAATCAAAATGATTAAAATGGTTTTTCCAAAAGAGTGTTCTTTTTATGTTCTTGGTGATTTTAATATGCCAAATATAGATTGGAGGATTCCTAGCACAGATTTCAATAAACCCCATGAGTGTTTTCTTAATTTTTGTACAGACAATTTTTTAACCCAAATAATTGAAAATCCAACCCATAAGAATGGTAACATTCTCGATCTCATAATTTGCAATCATTTTGGTCTAGATAGAATCATATCACACTCAACTAATTTTCCATTAACAAACACTTGTGATCATAACTTGCTTTCACTAACAATTAAAATTGAAAACAAAATAATACCTATTGCTAAAGAAGTCTCATATGACTATAAAAAAGCAGATTTTGAAAGCATCAATGATTTCCTATCAAAAATTAATTGGACCTCTTTATTTAAAAATTCAGAAAATCTCCAGCATTTCTACGATCAATTCATTAGCTCAATCCAAATCTCAATCAAACGTATTGTTCCAATTTTTTCTAAAAATAACAAAAGTAAAAAATACCCATCTCATATTAAAAAGTTATTAAAAGAAAAAGCGAATCTATACAAAAATAGTAAGACAAATAAATCACTTTTGATAAAATACAAAAAAAAAGTCTAAAGAATATCAATTAGCTGTTAAAAAATACAGCATTGAATATGAAAACTAATTCTGCAAAAACCCAAATTTCAAAAAGTTTTATAGCTACGTGAAATCTAAACTTAAGTTAAATAATTCCATACATCTCTTATATGATAATGATAAAAGCAAAACAGTAACCTCAGATTTTGAAATAGCAACACTTTTTAACATAAATTTTCAAAAAGTTTTTAAAATAAACGAGAGTTACCAGTCTTTTAAGCTACCCCAAAAGAATTGTAGTAAGATGCAAAATTTTTTCATAAACTATGAAGACATTATAAGTTCAATTAACCACTTAAAAGATAAAATCATAAGAACGCCAGAAAACATTCCACCCTATTATATCAAGCATGTTATCCAATCAATAATTTTTCCACTTTCATTAATATTTAATTGCTCTCTAGAACTATCTGATGTTCCTAAACAATGGAAAACATCTTTTATTATTCCTGTGCACAAAAAAGGTAATATACATGATGCATTAAATTACAGACCAATATCTCTCACAAGTGGCTTTTCAAGAATTTATGAACATATTGTATCTGTAAAAATTCTCAATCACCTCTTTGATAACAAATTATTAACTAACAAACAGTTTGGTTTTGTTCCAAACCGCTCATCAACCATTCAACTGTTAACATGCTTACATTCTTGGTTAGTTCCTTATCTCAAAAATGAATTTACTAAAGTAGTTTATACGGATATTCAAAAAGCCTTTGATTCAGTATCACACAAAAGATTATTAAAAATTTTAAATCAGTATGGGCTACATGAAAGCTTTATTGATTGGTTTGATAACTTTTTAAATAATAGATCACAAAGAGTAATCATCAATAATACGCTTTCTGACTCTTTAACAATCTACATTGGAGTACCACAAGGTGGTGTAGTTGGTCCCCTTCTCTTTTTAATTTATATTAATGATATTTGTTCAAACATTGATATTAAAAGTGAGTTAAGCTTATTTGCAGACGATGCCAAAATATTTAGTCTGTCAAATACTTCATTACAACTATCTTTAGATAATATTTACATATGGTTAAAAACAAGAAAACTAAACTTAAATCCTAGCAAATGTAAAATTCTAACCATTAACAAAAAAGAATCTTCTCCAACTGACCTCTTAATCAATAACATCAAGTTACCAGAAATTAAAGTTTTTAAAGATTTAGGAATTTATATTTCCAAAGATTTGAAATGGAATGAACATATCAACTATTTATATAAGATTGCAAAAACTACATGTTATCAAATATTGAAAAGTTTTAGAACTATTTCTGCTTCAATTCTGACAAAACTATTTAAAACATACGTTCGCCCTAAACTTGAGTTTAGTACCCAAATTTGGTCACCCCATTTAAAAAAGGATATTAACAAAATTGAATCTGTGCAAAGGAGTTTTACCCGTCATATTTGTAGTCGTTGCAACATATCTTACACGTCATATAATGATAGAATGATTAAATTTGGCTTGAAATCACTGGAATATAGAAGATGGGAATTTGATTTATTAATTCTTTACAAAATTATCAATGGCAAATATAAAAGTTTTTTTAACCAGTTTTTTTAATTTTTCCCAAAATAAATATCAACTAAGAGGAAATAATTTGAAAATAAAATGTAAACATGATTTTCAAAACAGTCAGTGGCAAGGCGCATTTTTTCACAGAGCAAAAGCTATGTGGAACAGACTACCTCAGGATATAGTATCTTGTGAGAGGGTAGAACAATTTCGTTTAAAGCTAAAAAGATTTGATTTAAATACGATAAATACCAGTAAAATTAACTAATTTTCCACTGTAACAAAAGGAAAAATATTCGTTTCCCTACGCCTCCCCCTACAAACTATTAGTTTGCTTATATATTTTGTAGTTATGAATTTTGTTTTATAAGCCATGATTTTAGACAAACTTCTTTACTGTGTGTACTAAATAATATATAAATTTGAATTTTTTTAACTGAATTTTCAATTTAGTTCATTTGTTTATCATATTGTGTTTAACTTTGTGTTTTCATTTAAATTATGTTTGTATATATATATATAATTTATCTTGAAATTTTGACTATAAGTTTATTTTCTTTTTCTCTTTTTGTGTGTCCTGTTTAAGTGGCTCAGGTTTTGATGCCTGAGTCCAACATTGCACAATAAACAATATAATAATAATAATAATAATAAATACAAAAAATAATGTCATTTAAAAAGACTTAATCATAAACATACTTAAAAAACTTATAGATTTTTTAATTACAATGTCATTATAACACAATTTTTAAATCTAAAAAAATAAGGTGCTCAATAAAAACTTAAATTTGTTTGTATCTTTAAATTTTAGAGAAAATACTTAGATTAAATACTCGTAACAGTATGTTTAGCTTATCATAAGTTGTTAAAATCATTAAAAGTTCCTTAAGTATTGTAAAAAAAAAAAAAAAAAGTTCTTTATACTATCACTGACTGAGATTGCTTTTTCTAAAACTAAAATACAAAACCTTTTCTTAGTTAAAAGCTTATTTATTACAAGGTTAGCTATATTTCTTTATGTTATAACACTATTTGAAAATTAAAAATAATATTTCGTATAATTTTACTGAACTGACTAAACTTCAAATGTTTTAGTTAACTCATTATTTTTTAACTCATTTGTTTTGCGTTTAGTTAAATATAACATTATTTAAACAAAATGTAGTTTTACTTTAAACGTTTCAAGCGTTCGTCAAATTTATTTAAACCAAACGGTTAATAAAAGTCTTTTAAAGTTATAAAAATTGAAGAATAGAAGTAACTTATTTGTCATTTCTGCAACTAAATTAGTCTTCAACTATTACAAAAACTTTCATTTTGATATTTATTAAAGTTAAATATCTTTTCTATTGTTTTATTCAAAATATTTTTATATCAAGCATAATATATATAAATTTTATCAGATATATATTTATTAGTTACTGTTAAAACTATTTAATTGAGGTTATTTTTACAGTTTAAAATTCATATTTTATATTTTTGTAAGTAGTTTAAAAAATTATTTAAAAAACCTTAACCTAAAAACAATCAGTCTCTACATTATGTCACATTTCTAAAACAAAAAGTTAACATTGAGATTGGGGCTCATCACTTAAAACTATTAAAAAAAAAAGTAATACGTAAAAAGGTATTATTGAGTCTGCCTACGTATTTACACATTAATACGTAGGGCAGACTCATTAAGGCCAAAACTGAGAATAAACTATTGAAAATTATCCGAAATTTATATACATAACAACAATTTTGCAATAATAAAAGATCAAACATTTTATTCTTCATAAATCGAAGACAAATAAATTTCGCTAGTTTGATCGGCAACAAATTCAAAATGAATTTGTTTATAAATATCAAAATTTATATACAATACAAGATTTTAAAAACTTTGAAATGTTTTGAATCTTCTATGAGGGTAATGTAAAATAGCTTGTACGTTTTAATTAGTATTCAATCAGCTTTAAATTTAAAAGTTTATTGTATTTTCTTTCATAGTTAAGGTTATAAGTATTTAACTTTTGGTTTGTCTTTATTTTTAGTTCTGTTTTAATTTCTTCTGAATAATCTAAGTTTTTTTTTGCTCTGTTTATAGTAAACTTGTATCTTACTTTGTTACTAGTGCTATTTTGAATTGATAGTTAAGAGGATGTGATTTGCATAAGTATTTTGTTTTTATCATTTTTTTTATAAATTCATTTTTTACAATTTTAGAAATAACTAATAATTGGATTCATCACTTTATAAGAAAATATTTACTTAGATTTCATAATTTATGTTAAGAAAATTAGAATAAAATGTTTATGCTTATGGACACTTCACCTCAAAAACTTAATATCTTATTGTATAGATGAATTTTAAGCTATGATTCAACTAAATAAAACAAAAGTTGTACACAAAAATAAATATAAATCTAAGCTTGTAAAAATTTTAATACATTTTTTTTAATAATTTTAATTTTGAAATTAAATCAAAACTTTTGTTAGTAGTTTCAAAATTTCGTTCATTGTACTCATTTCATTTCATTTGATTATTGTGATAATCTAGCTTTTAGTTATAAGCCATGTATATACTGTACATAAGGGGCGTGTCTAGACGTTTTTCAAAGGGGGTTAACTTTTTTTTTCTTTTATTGCCGCTTAAGTACGCATTTCTTAGGTATGCACTGCAAGTTAAGTACGCATTGTGCGTACTACGCAAAAAAAACTGTGTTTAAAATTCTTTTTTCTGCTTAGAAATAAAAAAATTGTATAAGTAGTAATAAAAAAGTATTAAATTTTTTTGTTTGTTATACTGTATTAAATTTAGATAAATTAAAACTAAAAGAACTAGAAAAAGTTATGAATTTATACATTGTATATCAAAATTCAAATTAGTTGTTTTAAAAATTATATTAAATTAACTTGAAATTAAAATCATATCTAATTTACATAAAAAATAGTTTTAGTTGTAAAAATGTGTATATTCTTTAATTTACACAAAGAAATAGCAAATAAACATAATCCTTAGAATATTTTACTTTTTTCTGTAAATAGTTATTTTTATAAAGTATGTTTTAGTTAAACTACAATATTTTTAATACACTGTATATTCTTTTTAAATATAGAAACCTCAAACAAAAAACCTTAAAATTAAACTTATTATATTAACCTAATTGTTTTCATTAGTAAACTGCTTGTTTCAAAAATAAAATAAAATACCTACTTTGATAGTTCAAACCTCAGCAACAAAACCAACTGACCCATTGTTTGACCAAATAGTTTGACCTTTAAATAAAAAACGTGTGAAGCAGAAAAGTTTTATCTAATAGGACAAACTGTTAACCAGCTTTTTCTGTCATACCTACTGTTAATGATTTTTTTTTTACCTTGAGTTTTTTTCAACTAGGTTAATTTATTCAATTTTATATTGAACAAGTTTGTTCCTGATTTAACTGAATATTCCATTCTAAAGTTGTTACATTAGCAGAAGTTAGATCCTATCTAACTCTGCAAACTTTCTATAAAAATTGTTTATATCAGAGAAAATTTGTATTAATAAATAGTTTCATATTGAATTCATATATATTGCTATGAGATATTCCAAACACTTTTTAAACGTTTCAGTATAAATTATTACAGTTAACATAATTTATATTTAGACAAAAAAAGATTATTTTTATAGATAGTTTTTTTTTTCTTGAACTTTATAAGCCAATTGCTTGAGAACATTGACTTAAACCACTAAATTAAAAAAAAAACTTTGTTATTTTATATTTAATCATTTTTCAAAACACTACAAACTAAAACCTCCAACTATTTTGATTAACTTTGTTGTTACTATACTCTATTTTATTTATAAATTAACTAAATGTTTATATTTTTTTTAGTTTTAAATTATACTGGAAACTGTTATAAAAAAAGAATTTTGGATATTTCTAAAAATCAAGAATCAACTTTGTGGCCAACAGATATACAAAAATTAAATAACTTAAATAATTAAATTGAAATACCATTAAATGATAAAAAAATAAATTGTCAGTTGGTGTAGTGGTCTAAAGATGACTTTGAAAACTCTCTGAATTGAACTTTTCAAGGTTTTAAAACTTCACACATCATTATTAATCAATTAAGTAAAATAAAACTTTAGTGATTATATTTGAAAATTATACTTGAAAAATTGTACTTACTAGTTGGATAAAAATACTTAATCAAAAGTTATTTACTAAGATTAACACTTCATAATGGGACTAAGAGCATCTTAGTAAAAGTTTCCGGAAAGAAAATGCTAGTTTAAAACTTTTACCTATTATCACTTTACAATTAAGGCTCAGGTTTTGATGCTTGAGTCCAACATTGCACAATAAACATTATAATAATAAAAATAACAGTAAACAAATACAGCCAACATTATAGCTATAATAAATTAGAATGATACTATCTTAAAATAACAATTTGAGCGAAACTAAGTTATCTTTCTAATGCACAAATATTAAACTTTAAGACTCAGGTTTTAGTTTAATTTAACTAATTTTGATTTAAGATTAAAAAATTAACAGCAAGAGTTAGTTGCTGTTAATTGTAATTAAACAATCACATATATACTATTTGATAAACAAAGTCAAACCTTCTCAAAACAGGTAAAACTTACAAACTGCTACCAACAGTCGAGTTCGAAGATTTGTTAATTGTCCAGCTTTCTAATCAGCTCAAATAATTTTTATCCTGAAAATACTCTTACATACCATATATAGATCATACGATTTGTTTAAATAAAAGAACTAGTTCAAACTTTAAATCTGAATAAACAATACAAAAAAAAATATTTTTTTTATGTTATATTAACATCTATGAGATTTAATTTTTATTAAAGTAAAACTGTTTCAAATAATTGCGTGACAAAATATACTGTTGATAAAACTTTATTCTAAATACATCAAGTTGTTAAGCCATCTAATAGTTTTTCTATTACGCTAATGGCTTAATCGTGTGCAAAACATGTTTATATTTTTTATATATAAATAGTTAGTATTCTTTTATTTTCTTGTGCACTTTATTGAAAAGTTTAAGACAAAGCAATATAATTTACACTAAACTAGTTCAACAATTAACTAAGAACAATAAAAACAAAAACAGAAGTTATATTAATACTCTTTTGTAACATAAAAATAAGTCTAAATACAAATTAGAAAATTTTAGTCAGAACATTGTAACAAGTTCACTTTGCAAAATTACAATCACTTTCAGTATTAGAAGTTGTGATAAATTTTCAATATTCTCAGAAATTTCAAATAAAAAATCATGACACTTCAACAACTTATTTATTTCATCACTTTCAACTTGAATTTGGTTTGCTGTTTTTGATTTCATATCATCAGTATTTTCTAATAATATTTTTAGATGACGATAAAATAAATTAATATTTTCAAATAAATCTTTTGGAAAATCTATTATACTGTTAAAATTATCAGTGGACAAGCTAGTCCAATTAGTAACTTCACATTTAAACAACTCTGTTATAAAATCATTTTCACCAGAAGCTTCTTTTAGCTGTTTGATTCTTTTGTTAATCAAAATGGTATAATGTTCAGCAGTTTTTTCTTCATTGCTTAAATCTGTTAGTATTTGTTCAAGTTGTTTTTGTTGAGCCACAATACGGTTTGAAAGTCTGTCTACACGTAGACAATTCACTAGTGAGTAAAAAATTTGTTTGCTTTTTAACATGTCTGCCTTCATTGTAAGGTGTTTGCTATCTTCAACTGTTTCACTTTTCAAAATTGAGCTTAAGAAAGATTTAAAAGAAATTTTTATTTCATCCACAGTCTCAACTAAACGAGCATCTATATATTTTTTTATACATAATAGTCTTATGTCTATTGTTTTGCTTATTATTTCCAAGTCCTTCTTTAAATCATACTTGTATGGTTCTTTGGAGTCTAACTTAAATGTAAATTCTTCAGTTAATTTTTCTAAAGTTTTTATCGTATCCCCATAAAACTGGTTAATCAGATTAAGCAACTTTTTTAAACTCTTTACATCATTAACTGTTTTACTGTTATCCGTTTTTTCACAATATGTTTCCCATAATTTTAACTCAATTTGATAGGTATCGACAATAAAAAGTCGTGTAGATTCGCATTTCAGTTGTTCAAGTCTTTTGATTCTCAAATTGTTCATAACAACAATTGATAATTCAGTACTTTCCATTTGTTTTAAAACTTTTCCTAATTCTTTCATATGATATTTCACAACGATACAATTCTGTTGGTAGCGAATAATTTTCAAAAACTCCTTTGTCAAATAGTTCTCATCGAAAAGTATATTAGTGTTAGAATTTATATTTTCAACTGGTGTAAAATTTTTAAATTCATTTGATACAATATCCTCTATTTCAACTAGTGTTACGTTTATATTTTTAGCTGAAGTAGAATTTTCATTTGAAACTGGTGTAAAACCTTCATGTTTAGCTTGTGTAGAAATTCGTTCTCAACTTGTGAAAAATTCTTCTTTTTAACAGGTGTAAAATTTTTATTTTCAAATCGTGTAGAACTATTATTTGCTTCTGAAATTTCTTTTGTTTCACTGACTTCATTCATGTTTATGCAGGATACAGTTGATGAGAGTTTCAGCTCAGAACATATAAATAGAGCTTTTATTTTTGGATTTTTTACTTTCTTAGGGTTGTTCAGCACTATGTTGCTATCTACATGTGGTTCTTTAACAACTTTAACTACTTTCTTACTGTTTTCTTTAAATTTTATTTTTTTGATTTCAGTACAACAACTTTTTTCTGACTCACTGGAAATAACATCCTCACTATAAGAGCATGAAACATCTTTATTTTTATTTGAATGGTAAAACTTGTAAACACAAATAGCTACAGATACTCCAGCAAAACCTAGCAAAATTTTGCCTAAACCTATATCAAGTTTCATTGACAACTTAATCATTATTAAGGTCCTGTATTTATGTATATCTTTTAAGTTATCGTATTTCTACTGTAAACACTGTACAAATTTATTTGAAAAAATTGAACTTCCAGGCTTAATTTAAATTGATTATCTAAACAGAGTACTATTTTGTAGTAATAAAATTTTTAATTAATTAAATTAAAAGTAAACATAAAAAAATATTCAGTTGTAAAACTTGATAAAAATTTTAATATAAGTTCCAAAAGATTTATTATTCTAACTTTTAATATAAATCATTTCTATTTTTTTTTTATTAAACAAAATAAAATTAACAACTTAAAAGTTCAAAAGTTTAAAATAACTGAAATTTTATTAATTTAGGACAATAGAAATAATTTGAAGCAATGCAGTTTTAGAGTATTGGTTTTTAATCTTTAATTAGAATTGATTTTAATTTTTGTGTTAGGTCAACTAGGTTTTAAAACATTAAAATCAAAAAATCAATTTTTTCATTCAAGTACTTGAAATTAGTGATGTACCGGACCCACAATTTCGGGTCCGGCCGGACCCGGATCCGGACTTTTTTTTCAAATTAGAATCCGGCCGGAACCAGATCCGGACTTTTTTTTCAAATTAGAATCCGGCCGGAACCGGACCCGGACTTTTTTTTCAACTTAGAGTCCGGCCGGAACCGGATCCGGACTTTTTTTTCAAATTAAAATCCGGCTGGATCCGGATATCAGACAAAAATGGCAATATCCGGCCGGACCTAGATAGTGAGTCCGAAACATCACTAGAATAAACTAGCCTGAGTCAGAATAAAAAAAAACTCAAAAACGAAAAAGGAAACTATAGAAAGGTTTTTAAAAACTGAAAAAAAAAATAACTTTAATCTAATAATAAGTAGAACAGCTAGCCACAAGGTTTACAAACTTAGGTACTATTTACAATTAAAAATCTGAAATCAAGTTCTTAAACAAAATCCACTAGAAAATAACAAAATATTGAAAACTGGATCAGCTCAAATTCATTCAAAATCTAAAAGAAAACTAGCCTGAATTTTTTTAAAAAAACTAAACTAGCCTGAGACAGTCCAAGATTTTCTAAAATTCCGAAAAATTTTAAAACTAGCAGGGTTGCCACTGTTTAAGTCAATGAAACTAACTATAGTGAGTATAAACAAGCCTGAGTCAGAATGAGGTTTTTAAAAACTGAAAAATTACTTTAATCTAATAATCATTAGAACAGCTAGCAAAGGTTGACAATTTGGTATTAAAGTTGTGGACTGATTGTGGTACACTTAACTTATTAGTACTACCCATCATAATTAAATCCTACCTTATTTGATTAATATCTAACAAGTACTAAATTCTAACTGAGACTACTTTCTATAATCAGACACAACAGTTTTGAGTGATGAATCTTTTATATAAAACACAACAAGAAATACTAGCATATACAAAATTATTAATTACTTTGGTAACACTTAAAAAACTGGAAGCTATTTAAATCTATATCAAAAGACTTAAAACAAAAAACTAAAAACTAAATAAAACTTTTAGTAAACAAGAAACTGTAAAATTTTTAATCAACTATTAAGCTATAAACGTGGCTTAAATATTTAAACAATTAAACACCTGTAGAAATATTCACTTTTAAGACGAAACACTACTTACAATAAGCATTCACAAAAACGTTCAAGATATTCTGTTGCTTCAAGCACAAGCTACACACCAAACTAACTAACTGCTTACATATAAACTGCCTGTCATGTTCTGATGTTTTGTTGCATCAGTATTTAGTTTGAAACATTTCGTCATATGATTCTCATTGGCTCGTACATTCAACCGTATTAACTCTAAATATTCTCTGAGCTCAACTTTAAACAATAAATAATGCAAGTATTCATTCCAAAGTTTTCAATTTTACAACATATGTAAAGAGTTGCATTTCATGAAATGCTTATTTATAGTTTAAATGTAAACAAATGTAAATTAGTCACGTGTACAAAATGAGCCAATCACGGTAGGTGTTTAATTTTAACTGACGAAAATGACTCTTATTAATTTTCACAGGGTTTGTTTTTGAAAAAATACTTTTCAGTATGCTCTTTTTTACTAACTAGATCCGGGTCCGGCCGGATCTCTGTTAGGATCCGGCCGGATCTCTGTTAGGATCCGGCCGGATCCGGATCCGGACTTTTTTTTCAAATTAGAATCCGGCCGGAACCGGACCCGGACCTTTTTTTCAAATTAGAATCCGGCCGGAACCGGATCCGGACTTTTTTTACAAATTAGAGTCCGGCCGGATCCGGATATCAGACAAAAATGGCAATATCCGGCCGGACCCGGACCCGGATAGTGAGTCCGGTACATCACTACTTGAAATACAACAAATTATTTATCAGATTATAGAATCATAGCTTTTGTTTCATGAAATACAGGCTGTAAATTGTACTCTCCTTAATTTAACACAATAAATTAAATTTAAAGTTGAATTTACAAACGGAGTAGAAACGATCAATTAAACGTTTTTGTGTTTTATTCTGAAAATTAAAGTATTCAAAATCTATTTTTAATTAAAACTTTTTAAATTAATAGAACTAATAAATTAAAAAAAAAGTTCTTCGAAAGTAAAAGGTAGATTTTGTTGTTTTATATCTCAATGAACTTTATGTACAGGGAAAAAATATATTTACAAAATAGCAGCTTTTTAATAAAAAAAGTTATAGAATACTTTGAACAAATTTTGTTTTTAACCATTAGATTATCTGGTGCTGTATGGTTTTTTACACCAATTAAACAAATATATATATATATATTTGAAAATAAAGTATCAGTTAATTTTATATTTCGTTAAGTTATACAAAACTATTCTTAACTTTTAGATATACAATAAGGCTTTAAATACGATTAACTGAAGCTACTTATTAGTGTTTAAAGTAGAAGTAAATGTGTTACGTTATTACAATTGCCCTACAGCATTATTGTGTTCAACTGAAACTGATTTACTAAATTATTCCTTAACATTTTGTTTAATATATATAAACTAAGGCCAAGAAAGAAGATTAAATACCATAAGTTTATTATAGTTATAGTATTATATCATATATATACAAAGTTATATATTAAGTTGTAATCAAATACTTTTAACAATAAATTCAAGCTAGAACTAGTATCGTAGTTATTTTTAAACTAATTCTCAAAACTTTAAAAATCAATTCTGTCAAAACATCAAAAGGAAGGCATTAAACAGAAATATCAGAAAAAATACTTAAAATTAAATAGAAAATCAAGTTGAATACCTACAGTCCTGTTAGTCGAAGAAATAACAATAAGGTTTAAAATTTTTAACTAACTAAATATTAAAACATACCAGTTAATATACACGATTCTCACTACAAATTCAAAATAAATTTTAAAGCATGTATTGTATATATTTTTTTTTATTCATTGATAAAACTTGTTTTTAATCTATTGCCGATCATACAATCAAAATTGTTGTGATTACGGTGTGATAAAAAATACAATATATACTTGTATATATAAAGAAAATCCATAGTTTAATATTTGGTTTAGATTTATATTTTGAAAACTTCATTAGATTTAACTGAAAGTTTTTACAGAATTATTTTAGCTAAAATCATTTTCGTTGTCATTAAACTTGCGACCAAATTACATCAGAATATTTTTTAATCATATTGGATTGTATGGAGTTTTATGATAAAATGTACAATAAAACATAACACTTATGTATTTATTATTTAATTTTTTTTTAATAAGCATATTTTTTGTTTAATTCTTATGAGAACAATAAATGTTATTACATGACACCACGAATTCTGGATTTCAAAATTCCTTTATAAGAGGATTTAATTAATCCGGGATGGTTCAAGTTTAAATGATGATGGTCTCAGAAATTGTACGAACACCATTTTAGCATTACGACAGATGGTCCTTTGTGGTATGATTATAGTACAAGTATAAAAAAATAAACTAAAGTTGAGAAAATAATTGTAAAATATTTTACTCCACAAAAGTATAATAATAAGTTTATTTCTATTTTAAATCGAATAGTTTTTTCTTTTGTAGAACTAACTTATTTAATTTTAAACTGAAAACTTCGGATAGTGTTATTTCGGATCAAAAACGCTTATTTTTATATATCAGGTATGATGGTATTAAATTAAACATAGCAGTTCTTCTACAAGAAGACCAGCACTACGGAAGTGCGGATGATTTGGTGGAAATGAACCTGAAATCAACTGCTTTTTTTCACAGGTCAAAAGACCTGTTTCCATCGGTGGAAAAGCCCATGGTAGTACTCCGGATGTTGTATGTGAAAAGACGAGCTTAGAAGCTTTCTTATCTATTTAAACTGAAAATATATAAGTGTTGTAACTCGTGTTTGCTTAGGACTTTTGTTTGAACGTTTGTAAATGTTCTGTTTGCCCCAGTTTTCTTGATGTTTTCAGAAACTTTGAATGTTTTTTTTCAAAGTAGCTCGCTATTTAATATTTTTAGTTTAATATTATAAAACAACATTGTTAACTAATGCTGTGTTTATAATACTGTATTTGAAAGAGTATTTGAAAGAGTAATTTCATTCAATAAATTTCTTTAAACAATAGTATTTGATATTAATAGTGTAGCTGTAAATTTAAAATTCATAGATTAAATTTAAATATGTTGTTATAGCTCTTACAAGTATAAAGTGTTACTAACTTTTACTGCTTTTTATTTGAATAATACTAGGATTGTCAAATTGAATTGATTCCTCCATCATATGTGATTGAATCATATTTATATAAAATATATGTAGTTGTGAAAGGCATTGTTTAAGGATACGTTAATGAACTACTAAATAAAAATTTTATACTTTTACAAAGCTCTATACTTTAATTTTCTATTTTTAAAATAGATTTTTTAAGTTTATACTTTTATAAATTTTAAGTTTTAAAATATGTTTTATATTTAAATAAGCCAAAACGCCGATATTAACATTTCATTAAAATAATACTTAATTGACGCTAAAGTAAAAATTAATAATTTTACGTAACAAAGCTAATCACTAAAAAGAGGGTTTCTATTACTCACATTTTAGTATTAGTTTATTACTTCTTTTTCAACGTAAATTTAAGTAAAGTTACTGTTAAACAGCTGTTGTGAACAGCAAAAAATTGAAATTTACTATTATAAAACACTGTATCAGTCCGTTATTAGTATAAAGAACTACTGATTGTTTTTGTATACAATATCTCACTAATTTTTAATGATTATAACAATTGATTTTAAGCTATACATACTTTATGACTACATATTGATATGTACAGAGTTAACATAAATTAAATAAGTTTTATGATCAACGAATGTGTTATTGCATATATTATTTTTGTTGTTTACTAGTACATGTTTAGCGACAATGAAATAAGTTATGTGGTCCTTAGATAAATTACTTACTCTAAATACTTTTATTTTAATGTGGTTGAGTTCATAAGCTTTAATTGATTTTACTTAAACCAAACTCTTAGGTCGAATTTTTTTTTTCATAAATCGTAAAGAAAACATCTACGACAGTTTGATAGACAATAGATTAAAAATGAAGTTCGCTCAAAAATATTAAAACTAATATACAATACCAGACTTTTTTTTGAAATGATATTTTTATTTTTAGGGAGGCAAATGTAAATTTAACTGTACTTTTTAGTTATTAGTTAACCAAGTTGAAATTTTAAGCGTTATTTTTTTCCTTTGGGTTGTAGGTTGTAGGTATTCAATTTTCTTACATGTTTTTGTTTATGTTTAAACTCAGTTTATTTTTGCTCTGATATTATTATTTTAATGTTTCAAGAGTTAATTTATATCTCTTTGTACGATACTAATTTTAATTTGTAAGAATAGTTAGCAGTATTTGATTACCATAAGATTTAAGTTAATTATTAAATATCTTATCTAAACTTTCTCAAAACTGGTACATTACAAACTATTGGAAATGGTTAACCTCGACGATTGGATTATTAACCAGTTTTGTTTTACAGGTTTAATAACTGTTAACTGAAATAAGTTATTACATTACATACTACTGTTCACTTGTATAAAATTATTAAAACATTTGCATTTATACACGACCTTCATAGTATTTATGTCGTCAATGAAATATTCTTGGCATGCTTGGTTGTGGTAGAATATATTCAGCTGTACGCGCTTACAAGTTCTATTCTTTAATTATGGTTAAATTTGACGGTTTGTTTATGTTTTACGTAGACAATGAGCTTTATTACATTCCGGAAATAAAATAGGGTATGGAATTTTTTGCGGACAAGGTGTTAATGATTAGGGAGGACGGTACAAGACTGGACGTTCATATCAGAAATTTGTATGAACACATTTTGTTGATCGCATGAAGACAGTGTTTCGAGGTATGATGGTTTTAAATTAGCTTTTTATAATTTTGAACATTGTTAATAATTCCTTTTACTTCTTATTTGGAAAATGTTCTTTTGAATGCAATAATATTTTTTCAGAAACTAAATAAATAAATAATATTACTATGCCTATGACATATAACTTCAAAAGTTGACTTATTTTTATAAATAACTTATATGCTATGATATTTAATAAAATAAACTTTAATAGTTAAACAATAAATACGATTTAAAATTTATGATAGTTTTTATACAATAGTTTTTTATTAATATTTTTTTAAACATTAATTTATGATATTTACCTTAAAGTTTTAAGTATGAGGGTTCGAGATAGTACATAGCAGATTCAAATCAAGTAGACCCGTATAATGCACGTATAAATGGTTTAGTGGAAATGGGTCTGAACTCAACTGCTGAGGAAGTTCTCCAGAAATCAAAAGAACTGTTTCCATTGACGAAGAAGCCACTGGTAGTACTGAAGTTGTTTTACGTAAGAAGACAAACTAAGAGTTTTTCTTATCTCTGTTAAAATAGTTATGGTTATCTTCTGTATCTTGTGTTTGCTAAAAACTTTAGGTGAAAATATTTATAAATTTCTGTTTGCTTTAGTTTTCTTGATATGTTACGAATTTTTGTACGCTTTTTACCGCTTTCTTCAATCTAAGAAGCATGCTAATATTTATATTTTTAGTTTATATTAACACTAAATAGTACAGTATATATAGTACTTAGTATATAGTACAGTATATACAAACAGTATATAATACAGTATATATAACAATATATAACAGTATAATTAACAGTATATATAACAGTATATATATATTAGTTTAATTTTTATTTTTAGTTTAGTAATATTAACATAAATTGTTAAGTTACACCGTATTTCTAAATTTTTGAATTGAAGAAGTCTTTTGCTTGTAAGTTCGTTAAATAAATATTCAAAAATAGCATAAGCAGTTGTCTTTGTTTTCAGAGATATAATATTGTTGAAGTAATATAAACGACAATATTTATTAAAAAGACATATCAAATAAATCTACTATATAAACATTATGAATGAATACATGCCCTACTAATTAGAGCAGATTCCATAACTGCTAGTGTATTTAAAATTACAACTTTGATCTGAAATTAATTCCTCTGTTAAATTCGATTTGGTCATCTATTTTAGAAAATATAAATAGTCGTAAACGCTTTACAGCTTAAAAAATAATAAATAATCTAATAAGTGAAAATACAACCAATTTTTATCACCATAGTATAGACCAGGGGTCGGCAGGCAATTGGTGGTCGCGGGCCAAATTTCAAAATTCCAAAGTCTTCGCGGGCCGCAGTTTTAGTTTTATTGACACTTGAATAATATTTTTGTTTTAGTTTTTATTACACTAGAAAAAATTTTTACTTTTGTTCACCTTATTATTTTAAATGACTTTTATGTGTATATAGAATGCCTATTTAAATTAAGTTTCATAGAATAGAATTTACATTGACTAACATACTTAAGTGTTAATAAACTATGTACTTTCATAAGCACTTAATAAGTTAAACTGATGTAATTTCACTTACAACCTAACTCTCTATAAAAACTAAACTTGAAGACAATTTTTGGGTTACTTTTATATATTGTTATATAATCAACCCTTTTTTCATATTTCTCAGAACCTTTACTTCAAAAAAAGTGTTTGCGTGTTAAACAGTTTACATTTATTAAAAAAATTAGTAATTACTTAACAATATAAAATTAATACCTGTATTCCAGAAAGCTAGAACAAATTCTTTAACATTAATTATAGAATACTTTGAATACTTTAATAAAATATCTTATAAGTGATAAGTCTTTTACATGGTTGCCACTTTTAAAGCAAAATATCAGAGTTGTATCAAACCAGCCTAAGTTTATTAAAAGTTGAAAAAGCTAATAAATAGTTGTTAATAAAGCTTAAATATCTACTTAAAATATCATCATTATCAAAAATTGTAAGAAAACAAGAAAAAATTACAATAAGTTTACTACACTACAGTCATAAAAACTATTCTGAGAATTAAAAGATTTCTTTAAAGTGTTTGAAATAAAAGTTTCACACAAACCTGAGTTTTCAAGCTTTTAAAATTGCCTTTTTGTGTAGCAACCCAGTTAAATTCAAGTTCTTAACATAAAGAAATAAAGAAGGTTGTTAAGAGTAAATAAATTACATGCCAAAAATAAAAGTCAGCTGGAATAGACAATTAAGTTTCTTAAATAAATTTAAGAAATGTATAAAACTTTATTCAGTCATTAGCGAAGTAGAAAGACTAATATTTTATAAGGCATTATAGCATTTCTTTATCAGCAATAAGAATATTGCATTTAAAAATAGTAATTGTAAAATTTAAGACGAGCTACAAAAAAAAAAAACGTTAGTTAGGAGTTATTGCGAGAAACGGTAAAAAAAAACAAATCACCAAAGTCAGTTCCAACAAAGCACATGATTATCTTCAGTAACTACAGAATGATCAGAAAAAATCGTTAAGGCAAGTTTTTAAGTAGCAAAATTTATTACTTAAAATGAGATACCGTTTATAAATGAAAACTTTTTAAAGAATTTATGTTGGCGGTAATGAAAAAATTTTGTTTATTTCTTCAACGACAACAAGAAGTCGTGTTCAAAAAATGCATTAAGGTTATAAAATCGCATAAATCAAATTAGGACTTTAATCAATCTGTTAACATGAGAGCACTGATAGAAAAACTATTGCTCATCTAATAATTTTTATTAGAGATGTTTTTACTAACTTTGACATTTTAGTAGAATTTTTGGTTTAGTTCCAACGCGAAGCACACAATCTGTGAAATTTTACAAGTACAGGTGCAATGAACCAATACAAAGTTTTTAGAAGTACAATTCTTTCTTTTATTTTTAGTATAAAGTTTAATTAAAGTTTAAAAAAGGTCTTAAAAAATACTGTTAAGCTACTTAAATATATTTTATGATAAAAAAATGTTTATTTGCTAAATTTTTTGTGTCAAACCGAAATTTCATTACTTTGCAGGTAAAAATTGTTTGAAATTCTAGGCTTTTTCAAAAATTCTCAAATTCAAGTTTATTTCTAGAATTTTTAAGCATAAGCTTTCAAATTCAAAGCTTTTCCGGGATTCAAGTTTTTGGCCAACACTGATTGTTCACATTCAAATGTTAACAATAATATATACAACTTTTAGAATTTTATCAGCTGAAAGACTTAAAATTTAACATATAATATAACTAAAACTAACACTGTAGATTGAGCAAAACATACATCATAAGTTTTATTTGCGACTCTTTCAAGCAAAAAAGCCAGCCTGAGTCAACAAAAACATTTCTGATATTTTTGTATACAAAAAGTAATTCTATACAAAAACTTATAAAATGACTTAGTTGGCCTGAGATTTGAAGTCTTCAAATAGTGATAATTTAAGTGTGTGTCAATGTTTAGTTGTTTATTTGCTTAAATTTAAACTATTTTGATTTACAATGTACAAACTTAATAAATTTACTGTCCCTAAATCTAGTTTATATTAAATAGGTAGCTCCAAAAAACAGCAATTGTGTGTAATGATATGCAAGGCATAAAAATTAATTTAGTTTTTATAAAAGATGTTTGAAAAATGAAAAATGTATACCTAACAAAAACTATATTAATTTATTTCATATATATTAATTTAAATTTGTCTGTACAAATTTAAATACTACATGTAGAAACAACAATGTTAGAAAATTATGCATAAACTAAACTTAAACTAACTAAAGTATTAAATAAAAAGTGGTTTAAAATATGAGCTTTTTTTTAAGTTGGTTTGCATAGAAATTAATTTAAAGTGTAGAGAAAATATCCTAAAAATTAAAATGTGTCAAAACAAAAATCAAATAAACCTTACTTCTTATTACTATGTTATTTAAAAATTTTTACACTAAAATATAAAATTTACAAATAAAACATCTATAAAAGAAACTTAGGTATAAAAAAAATTAAAAAAGAATATCTAAGCTATAAAGAAACGACACTTTAGTTAATTACTGTGCATTACTTTTGTACAAAATAGAAAACATTTGCATTTAGTTTATTTAACAAATAGGTATTATATAGCTAACTTATTATATTCAAGCACTCTTTACACTCTTTTTTAAGATAATTACTTGCTATTGTAATAAAGAAGTTATTATGAAACTGAGAAAAATATCCTGTTAGAATGACTATCTGTCTTTTTCACATTTTCAAACGTTATTAAACTAAATTACTTAAGCAGTAATTTCTTCTAATTATTTAAAATGTTAAACAGATACTTAAAACAAAACTAATCAAATTAAATCAACTTACCGAAAAAAAAATTGACCTGATTATATATTTATGCTCAGCGGGCCACATTTACATGCTCACGGGCAACAATATTTTCCTTCGCGGGCCGCATTCCATTCAAAAAAATAACGTGCTCGCGGGCCGCAGATTTACCCTTCGCGGGCCGCAGTTTGCCGACCCCTGGTATAGACTAATACAATTTGAAAATTAACATTAAAGTTTTAACAAACGGTACGTTTTTAACTTAATTTTGTGCTCTACGTTTTGTAATTTGTTAATCTTTTTTCTTAGAATAAAAAACTTAGAATGAATAATATTAAAATTGATACAAATTATAAACCTAAGAATTATAAACTTTTAAATTATAAATCATTCTTAATAAGCCAGCACGCTAATTACATACAATACATAATTTCACAAAAAAATATACTCTAGTTAACACTTAAAATTAGTAACACTTCTTAGAAAAGCTATTAATCAAACAGATCAAGAAAAAAGTCACAATTTAGGATAATTATTACTTCCTATGTTAACGTAAATATAAACTAAGTTACTGTAAAACAGCTGTTGCGTTCAGCAAATAACTAATTTTAAAAGGTTATTAAAAAAGTACATTTTTTTTCTTGTTAATTTAAAGAATATGTTTATAATTAGTTCAGTTAACAGAATTTATATGTTTTATCAACATTTTTAATGCTTAAAAAAAAATTCTTTCTTTTAATGAGTACAATGTGTTTAAAAAGTGTTTATACGGTTACAAACGGCTGTAAATGATCAATCTTGTTAAAAAACTTTAAGGTTTAATTTGCTCTCATTTGAAATCTTTAATTAAAAAAAAATACTAACGTAAATTCTTTTCTTTTCGGCACGAACATATTTGCATCAAAGTAATAACTTAAAGTATAAATAGTTGACTTTTGTATAGATAAATCAAGGTAAATACATATAACTAAAATGATTATAAATTATTTCATTAATTAAAACAATAGAAAAACTCTAATTTTAGTTAATCTAATTAGATTAGTTGTTTGCTGTAGGCAACAGCTGTTTTAAAGTAACTTAATTAAAATTCACGGTAACATAGGAGGTAATAAACTTCCTACATTCTGACTAATTCATTTTGTTTGATTACCTCAGAAGTAATAATAATTTTCACTTAAGCGTCAAACAAAGTACAATTTTTGTGAAATTATGTATTATATATGTTTAACGTAAGGGCTTATTTAAATAGATTTTAATTTAATATAATAGATTATATTTAATTATTTTTTAATCTAAGACAAAAGTTTACAAGTTTACACAACATAATGGAGCAATATAGTAAGTGAAAAATGTACTGTTTGTTCAAACCAAAAGTTTATTTTTAAATTGTATTAGTTTATAATATGTTAATAAACATTGGATGTTAAGCTAGAAAAATAATTTCATTAATTAATGTGATTATTTTTTGAGCTGTAAAACGTTTACATTTATTTATATTTTCTGAAATAAATGGCCAAATCGAATTTAATAGAGGAAATCAATTACAGATCGAAATTCTAATTTTGAAACACATTAACAGTTATGAAACTTAGTAACTGCTTGAATTCGTAAAATATGTTTTTACTACTAATGTTTATAAAGTTGATTTATTTAAACAAATTTTTTATTTATATTATTTTCAACAAAGTTAAATTTATAAAACAGAGACAACTGCATTTGCTATTATGTTAATTTATTGAACAAACTTATAAAAGAATTATAAACATGGTAACTTAACAACTTATGTAAACATCACTAAACAAAAAATACATATCAGCAGGCTTCTTAGATTAAAGCGAGCGGTAAAAAGCGTTCAAAATTCATAACTTATCAAGAAACTGAAGAAAGAGAAATTTATAAACATTTTCACTGTAAGTTTTGACCAAACACAAGATACAGCAAACATCCATAACTAGTTTAACAGAGATAAGAAAACTTCTAAATTTGTCTTCTTACGTAAAACAACTTCAATACTACCAGGGGCTTATTCGCCAATGGAAACAGTACTTTTGATTTTCGGAGAACTTCCTCAGCAGTTGAGTTCATGTCCATTCTCACCAAACCATTCACACGTGCGTTGTACGGGTCTACTTTATTTGGATCTGCTATGTACAATCTCGAACCCTCATACCTCAAGCTTTAAAATAATTATCATAAATTAATGTTAAAAAAACATCATTAAACACTGTTGTATAAAAACTATCATAAAAATTAATTTGCATTTGTTGTGTTCTACAATTATAGTATATTTAAATACATATCCTAGCATATAAGTTATTTTTAAAAATGAGTCTAGTTTTTGAAATAAAATGTTATAAGCATTATTTTATTACTTTTTTATTTAGTTTCTAAATACTCATTATAGCATCGAATTGAACATTTTCCAAATAAGAAGTAAAAGGAGTTACTAACAATGTTCAAAATTGTAACAAGCTAATTTAAAACCATCATACCTCGAAATTTTATCTTTAATGTGATAAAAAAAGTGTTCATAAAAATTTCTGATGTGAACGTCTAGTCTTGTACCGTCCTCCCTAATCATTAACACCTTGTCCGCAGGAAATCCTATATCCTCTTTTATTTCCGGAATGAAATAAAGCTTATTGTCCACGTAAAACATAAACAAACCGTCAAATTTAACCTTTTTTTTTTTTCTTTTTTTTTATTTGAAGAATAAAACCTGTAAGCTCTTACAGCTGCACATATTCCAGCACAACCAAGCATGCCAAAACCCAAATAATATATAATGGACGACATAATTACTATGAAGTTCCTGTATAAATGTAAGCATTATTATATTTTGATAGAAGTGAACAGTATAATGTAATGTAAATAAAGTTTTTCAGTTAACAGTTATTTAACCTGAAAAACAAAACCGGTTAACAATCCAATTGTCGAGGTTAACCATTTCTAATAGTGTGTAATTTATACGTGTTTCGAAAAAGTTTGACTTTTTTTGTTAAATAGTATTTATATGATTATTTATCTACTAAGACTTTGCTAATCTAAAAATAATTTTTAATTTTATTTATAAACGATTAGTTATCTTAATGAATCGAACTTAAAACTGTCTCTAGAAGTTCCTAAATAAAAAGTTTTGAATTTGTATTGTTAATCTAACATTTATTAGTTAATAAAACAACTTTATTTTGCTTAGATGGTTATTTTGATATGTTACAAGTTTCAACTTATCTTAAATATAATGCTCGTAAGTTTGCACCTATAAATATATATATGATTAGCAGCTACTTATTACCAAACTTCAAAAAATTAACGTTCAATAAAAAAATTGTTTAAAACAAAAAAAAGTGATAAGTATATATGTGGCTTAAACTTTAAAGATGGATCATCACAAAAAAAAAGAATTTGAAAATAAAAAGGATAAAAAAGAGTCGATCCAAAAATTCAAATATATTTGGAAAAACTACAAGTAATGTTTGAGTTTGTTATGTTTTATACACTTATAGTATTATTTAGTACAAATCATATCTTAAAAATTGTATATAAAATATGTTTTTTTTTAAATAAATTTCATAAGAATTAACTTCACTTTCAAATGTTTTATTAATTATATAAGGAAATTAAAGTAAAAAGTTTCTAATCGAATTATAGAAAGTGGATATTAAACGTAGTTTGAATCGTAAAAAATTAAAATATAATTAAAATTAATAAATATAATACGGGTAAAAGTCAAATATGCACTTTTGTATGAAGGATCACTTTTGAATGAATGGAAACTTTTGCGGGAAGACATTTTTCACGGGTCTTTAATATTTTTAATTAATTAATTTTTTTATTAAGCTTAATTTAATTTTAATTTTGTTTGAGTAAACCTTATCTTTTTTTTCAGTTTCTATTGTCAGTGTTACCCCAACCCTTACCATCGGTAGATTTTTTTGATTAAATTTGTTTTATCTATTTAGTTTTATTTTTTTAGTTACTTTTATTAGTCACTTTTTTTAAACATTTTTTATACCTTTACTGTTACTTTTCACCCTTACCCTCGGTCGGTAACTTATTATTTTATATTTTTAACTTACGTTTAACTCTTGTGCAAAAACGACATGTGCAAAATTTTGATCAATCAAAAGTGACCCGTCTTGCAAAAGTGAATCTTCGTTCAAAAGTATGTTCGTGTAAAAGTGTCCCTTCGTGCATATTTGACCCCTACCCAAATAATACACCTATTTTTAACCTTTTAACCAAAAACATATAATCATTAGTGCAAATTAGAACTAGTATCAAATAAATTCCTTTCTAAAATATTTAAAATCAAATACAAAAAAAATTAAAATGAAAAGGTTAAAGAAAAAAAAAGTCAAAAATACTAAAGATAACAAACAAGTTTAAAAACATAATACCTTCATTTTTGTTTGTAAAAGAAAATATTATAAAATTTAGTTTTTTAAACTGTTTAAGTAAAAATTAAACATACAAGTTAGTGTATATATACTTTACTAAAATTTTTAATTTATTATCAATAGTAATTTTTATTTTAATTATATTGCTAAAAATCCAATTGATCAGTTTTGTTTACAGTATATGAAAAAAAAAATCTTCTTTTTAAAGTTTTAAAGAAAAAATCTAAAGTTTAGTAATTAATTTAGGTTTTTTGCTTAGGAACTTTTGAAAACAAAGTTGAAATTTATGATTAGATATAAAGTTTAGTTACAACATAACCATTTTTGTTGTCGTTAAACATATTAAACTACAAAAAAATTATATTGATATAACATGATTGCTAAGTATAAACATTAAGTTATGATAGTGTTTTTATCCTATAATCAGTTGTTATAATCATTAAAAGGTACTGAAAAACTTTATAAATAACTAATCAAATAATTTTATACAAACAACAGACTGGTACAGTGTTTTGTATTAGTTAATTTCTGGGATCTTTGTTGCTATTCACAACAGCTGTTTCATAGTAATTTTATTATTTCAATTTAACTAGAAGTTCAGGTTAAAAAAAAAACAAGCTAAAACTAAATTTTGACTAATAATTCCATCAGTTTTGAGAGTAGCTATATTATATAAAACTACTAATTTTTAATTTAGTATCAACTAAATTATACTAATTGTCAAATCATGTATTGTATTTATATAGCGTGATGGCTAGTTTAAAAATATTTATAACTAAGTTTTTCAACTTTAACTTAGATTTAAGATAGAACATTTAAAATTGAAGACCTACAAAACATTATGAAGCATAATGTTTAGTAAAGACCTAAAAAATCTAAATATAAAAGCATAATGTTTGTTTCAATTTCAAAGCTTATTTTCAAACAATGTAAGCTTTTTTATGGTGATAAATATTGGTAGTTTACTTAGAATAAAGATCTAATTATCTTTTCAAAGCCGTTAAGCGTTTTACAACTATTATGTTTTTTGAAATAGAAGGTAAAATCGGTTTTAATAGAGATATCAATTCATAATAGAAGTCCTTATTTTAATATTATTAATAGTGTTGTAGCTTAGTATCTAGTTTGATTTGTAAAATTTATTTCTCAATGTTAGTGTTTATTTTATTGGTAATTTTTTGCTTCTATTTAAGCTATAGTGCAATAACATCTATTTTCATTTATAATACTTTTAATAAAGTTGGATATTTGAAAATAAAAACAACTGCATGTTTTTAATGAAAATTTATTGAATTAAGTTGTAAAAAAAAATCATTTTTGTTACCCAAATAAAAACTGCGTTGTTTTTTAACACTAAACTAAAAACTTATACAAGCGGGTGTTTCTGATAAAGCATATAAAGTTTCAGAACACGTCAACAAAACTAAGGCTGACAGAAATTTATAAATGTTTTCATAAAAACTCTAACCATACATACGACATATAACTACTATTTGGCTTTAGCGCAACAAAAATAAAAAAAATGCTTTTAAGCTTATATTGTTACGTAAAACAACTCAACTATGACTAAGGGCTTTTTATCCAATGGAAAAAGGTCTTTTGACTTCTGAAGTATTTCCCCAGCAGTTGAGTTCAGATCTTCAGCAGTTCACTAAAGTATTTGGTATGTCTGTGATAATGGTATTCGTATAGAGGATCTGCTAGGTACAATCTCGTAACCTCATACCTTTAAAACAAAAATAAATGATTTTGATTACTAAAAAAAACAAAAATAATAACAATAGAATATTAACGCTAATGATACTAATTTAATTTCACACTTAACGCAATAACACATTTTGATATTTTTAGATTAAAATAGGACAAACTATTGCTACAATAAAAAAAGTTAGTAGTTTAAAATAAGAAAAAGTTAGTAATATACTAAAATTATATAAAATTATTTAAAATTTTTTTTATAGGAAATATTTAATTTTTTAGGCATATATTTTGTTCCTACCTTATCGGACGATTTGTCACAATGCTGCAAAGGTGTTCGTACAACTTTCCGGTTTCATCATCTAATTTTGGACCTTCCTTGTAATCTATTAACACAACGTTCGCAGGAACTTCGATATTCAATTGTCGTGACGTCATGAAATGATTTTCGTTGTCTACATTAAACATAAACAAAACATCAAGTTTAACCTTTGCTGACTCGTTTGGAATGACATCTTTACCATCAGTGTATGGAACTTTTTCACTTTTGTTTGAAGAATAAAACTTGTAAGCACAAACAGCTGCATATATTCCAGCACAACCAATCATGCCAAAACTTAAATAATGTTCCATTGACAATATAATTACTAAATTCCTGTGTACATATAAATGTTATAATAATTGATTACCAGTGAACAGTTCGAATTTCAGGTTGTATAACATTTAACCTGAAAAACAACTAATAAGTTGTTGAGTTTAACCATGGCTAGCAGTTTGTAATTTTTAAACGTTTTACAGAGGTTAAAATTTTTTATTAATTTGTTTATTGTTTATTGAACGACAAAAATATCTTTATAAGTATTTGCTCTTCGGACTTTGTATACTAAGAAACTTTCGGTAATCGAGTCATGCACCACTTGAATAAATTTTAACGTCTTTTCCAGAACTGTGTTTATGTTATTATTTACATTCTTGACTTTGCTAATCAGTTCTTAGTCTCAAATCAAACTTATGTTAAACTAAAAAAAAAACTATAAATCAAAATTCAAGTTACTCTTGTTTCAACTTCTACAAGTATCAACTTAACATTAGTGCAAAGAAAAAGATACTTCGATGGTTGTTTTACAGAATACAATGTTCAACATATCTTAACTATAATGCTAGCTAAGTTTGTACATACAAGGCTTTTTTTAGTTAAATTGCTTTTTTTTGCAAAAACTTTGTTTATTAATAAAATTAGAGCATAGTACACAAAACAAACATACACAGATGTACATGGATTAAATTTAACAGCTAGAACACCACAACAATTAGATGAGTTTGAAGAAGAAAAAAGTCTAGTAATTTTAAAATTAATTATCAAAACTTTAACTTTGCTTTCAAAAAAGTTATAAACAAAACTAAATTTTGTGTAAAACTAATCACAAGCTCAAATTTAATTAGTGTAAAACATGTACCTTAACTTATTTTTAAACTGGTGTAAATTCCTCATTTTAAACTTGTGCAAAGTCCTTATTTTAACTAGTGTAAAATTTTCGTTTTTAATTAGTGTAGAACTACTATCTGCTTCCAATTTTTTTTTTATTGAATTAATTTCCTAAACTTTTTTTCACAGAAAAAAGTTAACATCTGTATATGAGGTTTTAGTTAACTAATTTATATTAAGATCTGCTCAACTGCATATCTATTACCTTTATTACAGTTTTTTAATTAGCATCCTGAGAACAGGAAACCAGTCTAAACGGGCCACCAGTTTAATAAACAAACATATCATTGCAAATACATTTTTTTGTTGTAGTTTGGTTACATGTTTAATGACAACCAAAATGGTTCTTTAATACTAAAACAATTATGTAATTAAATGTTTTAGTTTTGTAAAGATCTGAACACATAAACTAAGCAAATAATAAAATCTTATTTTTTAGTTAAACAAACCAAGAGTACGAAAATATATTGTTTTTTTTCATACACCGTTATTATAACAGTTTTGATAGCTTGGTTGGCAACAAATTTAAACAAATTTTGGTTAAATATAACAAAATTTACATGAAATAGTAGATTTATAAAAGAAATCTTAAATGTTTTGTAATTTTTGTGAGGCAACTGTATATCAAACTTAAATATTTAAGTTGGTAATTAACAACTTAAAAAATTTAAACCTTTTTCCTTTGACAGTTAAGGTTAAAGGTATTTTTTTTAACTTTAAGTACTTATTCTTATTTTTTACGTCTAATCTATGTTTTTTAATATTTAAAGAGTTACTTTATATCTTAATATTATACTAGTTTTAATTTGTATTATTTTTTAAGAGAACTTGATTAATATTAAGTTCGTTATTTTTATCATTTTCATTTGTTAAATAACTTATTACAAAATTAGAAGTTATAAATGAATACTTTCACTACTTTATAACAAAGTGTTCACTTGGATTTCATAATATAAGTTAATAAACTTTAAATAAAATAAAGATGCTTGATTGACTTCATAAATTTAACTTCATTTATATTTGACTAAAAAGCTGTGATTTTTACTAAATAAAATAACAATCGTACAGCATAATTATTATAATAATAAAACTTTTGTTAGTATTTTCAAACTTTCACTTCTTTAAAATTATTAAATTATTATGATACTCTAGCTTTAAGGTATGAGTCATGAATTTACTGTATATGCTTTTTTACGTACTTTGCCCTATTTATATTGCAAAAAAGTCATGTTGAATAAGTACAGACTTTTAGGTATAAACTTAGCAATCATTGTAGTTAAAATAGACTAAAAATTATATGATGTCAAAACAACTATCTAATTAAAACCAAGTTAGTTTTTCTAAGCGTAGATATTAAGTTTTTTTTTTAACTTTTTAGAGTAAGTTTTAAGTTATAAAGTTATTTATATAGTAGTTATACAAACATTTATTTAAAAATCTAACAGATTTTAATTTGAGATTAAAAACTGATTATCAAAGTTGTAGTAAAAAAACCATAAGTTATACAAACGTTTTCAAAAGTAAAAATTACAAAATTAAAACCGAGGTTTAATTCAACAATTTGTTTTTTAACCAGTTTTGTTTTCCAGGTTTGAAATTTTAACCTGAAAATCTTCTTACACAACATATGATTGTAAGTTAGTAAAAAAATAATATAATTTTAACTAATATACAGGACCTTAATAACAATTATGTCGTCAGTTCAACGCATTAATGGTGAAGATGTTATTCCCAGTGAGCCAGCATTGGTTAAACTTGACAGTTTGTTTATTTTCTACGAGAACAACGATCCTAAATACATGCCGGTTAGAATGCTGAATAGTAAACTTCGTTTTGGCATGGTGTATATGAATTGTAAGGGCGGTAAAAGACTAGATGATACCGTCAGAACTTTGTATGAAGACCGTTTCAACTCAACTACCACAAATGGTTTATCGAGGTATGATGGTTTTAAATTGACTTTTACATTTTTAGACAAATTTTATGACTACTTTCACAACTTATTTATAAAAAATGTTGATTGTGATTAACCATTATGTTTTTACAAAATTTGAAGTAATAGTTAATAATAATAACTTCAATAGTAAACCTATTCTCATCAATAACTTTTAGGCTATGATTTGTAATACTAAAAATGTAGAATATAAATGAAAGTTTTAAATTAAGTTTTTAGAACAGCTATTTTTCTAAAAAACTCTTTTAGCAAAACTGATATATGATATTTATTTTAAAGTTTGAGATATGACAGTACGAGATTGTACATAGCAGATCCTAAACACGAAGACCGTTACTACGGAAGTGCGGATGATTTGCAGGAAATAGATCTGAACTCAACTGCTGGTAAAGTTCTTGAAATGTCAAAAGAACAGTTTACGTTCGCAGAAAAGCCATTAGTCATTATGAAGATGTTTTACGTGTCGAGACAGACTTAAAAGTTTTCTTAATTCTTTCAGGCTAAGTATAGACAAGTTTTGTATCTCGTTTTTGCTTGAAGACTTTGTATAAATATTTATAAATTTTCTGGTTGCCTAAGTTTACTTGTAGCCAACCTGTATAAGTTTTTAGTTCAGTATTAAAAAACAATATTCTTAAGTTACGCCGTGTTTATAAATTTGTGTCAAGATTTACTTTGTTTATAGGTTCGTTAAATAAAAGCATATATAGAAACAGTTGTTTTTATTTATTAAGGATTAATTTTGTTATCGGTAGTTCAAATAACAAATATACATATAATCAATGAAAAAACTTCTAAAAATTCAAGCAGATACTAAGCTCCAACAGAGTAAAAATTTATTAACTAGAACATTCATGTTAAATTGATTGCTCTGTTAAATTCGATTTTGCAATTAGTTGCGAAAATTAAAATAATTTCAAAACTCTTTACAGCTTCGAAAAAATTTTTTTTAATATAAAATTATAATATTTTTTGAGAAATTTACTACCTAAACTTAAACTAATATCATTTAAAAATAAGCATTTAAGTTTTAACAAGCAGTATGCAACAGCATGTAGATTTGTTTTATTTTTTTACTAATTATTTTGCTAAAATATGTTGTTTTGTTGAAGATAACTAAAAACTAAAACATTTAAAATTATGATTACTTTGTATAAGCCATCATGCTAAGTATTTTAAAATACTAATTTTACAATAAATAAAGTTTAGTTGATATAACATAAAAAATATGGAGTTCTACGGAAGAAACAACTCACCAAACCAGATGGTATTTATTAGTCAAAATGTAGTCTTAGTTTAATACTTTTTTTTAACGTGAATTTTAATAGATTTACTGTTAAACAGTTGTTGTTCACAGCTAGAAATATTTATTATTATAAAACATTGTATCAGCCGGTTGTTAGTATAAAGAACTAATAATTATTACTTATAGGTTTTTATTATTACTTTAGTTCTTCAGTAACTTTTTATGATTATAAAGACTAATGATAAGATAAATCTATTACTGTGACTGAGTATTGTTACGTACGGAGTAAACTTAAAAATAAGCTATTAAGTAGTTAAGAAACTTATTATTGCATTAATTATATGTAAAATGACAACGAAGATATTTATGTTTTAGCTAAAATTAGTACTTAATTTTAAAATTTATTTTAGTTTTCATAAGTTCCTGATCATATAACTGAACAAACTGCTAAATTCTTAATTAAGTTATTTTAAAAAAAACTTTAAATGAATAAACAAGTATTTAACTTTTTTTTTCATAAATTGAAATCAAAATTTATTAATAGTATTTCTAGTAATAAACTTAAAATAAGGTTTATTATTTATAACAATGCTTTTATACAACACTGGATTTAAAAAACTTTTGCAAAATACTAATTTTATACCAATTTTAATAATTACAGCTTAAGTAATTATTTACTAACTTTAATATTTTAGTCAAAAGTTACCCAGTTTGAAAAACTAAGTTTTATTACTTTCTTTCGACAGTTAAAATTATAGATAATATACTTTTTACTTTTTTTTTACTTAAAAAAAGTGCTTTTTAAGTTAAGAAACTGATTTGTTTGTTTTACGATATTAGTTCTAAATTTTATGAATAAATTAGAGTTTATATTATTCGTTTTGATTCTTTAATTAACTTGTTAAAGTTATAGACACTTTAAATAATTGCTTTCACCCCTTTTTAAATAACTGTTTATATTTGATATGGAGTATTTATTCTAAAACTTGGTATGAGATCGTACATAACAGATCCTAAACACGAAGACCATTATTACGGACGTGCATTTGATTTGCAGGAAATAGATCTGAACTCATCTGCTAGCGAAGATCTTCAAAGGTCTAAAGATTGATTATTATATGATTATGGCGTTTACTTCAAAAAATAAACCTCTTTTCATTGATATCTTTTAATATATGAATACTAAAAAACAACATAAAAGTAGAACATAATCACTATAAGTTTATGCTTATAACTATTTTTTAACAACATTTTATGTTTATATAATTTTTTAACTAAAACCTTTTATAAGTTTTAAAATTTTGTGAACTTAATTTCTTCAAAATCATTTTGATTTTGGTAATTTTTTAGCTTTCAGGTTTAAATCATGTGTAAACTATTCACATTTTTTTTTTCACTGCAACTCTTCAGAAACTTACTGCATAAATTTAAAATAGAACAATAGCTTTTTATGTGAAAACAATAACTTTAGAAAACTACTTAAGTAATTAAATTGCTGTAAAAAACTAATCGACTAAATCAATTAATTTAAAATAGTAATAAACGCAAGAAAACAAACAATTTAAATCGAAAACGAAACAAAATGTTTAACACAAACAAAGAAACTTTTAAAGTAAATAAAATAACCAAGGAAACTTTTAAACAAATTAACCAATAACACTTTTAAACAAATAAGGAAACCTTATAGTCAAACTTTTTCTACTTACACAGTTCTGGTTTATTTAAAAATATTGAGATTGCTTCTAGTGTGACCAAATCAATAGATTTTGTACATTTATTAAAAATTTTGTCGTAAAACATTGATTGTTTTTTTATTTAGGTAAGAATGTATTTTAAACTTATGTTTTTAATGTTACTTTTTATTATTTATATATTTAGGACAAATATTTAAAATATCACATATCATAATGGAGCATATTATAAAGTTAAACTTTAAAAATCTACATGTAAAAACATACTGTTTGTCACAATTTCAAGGCTTATTTTCAAACTGTATTACGTTTTTCTATGGTGATAAATTTTGATAGTTTACGTCGAATAGTATTTATTATTTTGTTACTGTTTTTTTAAGCCGTAGACGTTTACAACTTTTTGTATCATTAGAAATATTTAGAAAAATTTGACTAAAAAAAGTTATCAGTTTAAGATAAAATTTCTAATTTTAAATTGT
Organism: Thalia democratica; assembly: GCF_965202585.1. Lineage (NCBI taxonomy): Eukaryota > Metazoa > Chordata > Thaliacea > Salpida > Salpidae > Thalia > Thalia democratica. Next base: position 65,283,531 of record NC_139166.1, on the reverse strand, counting down.
ATTAACAGTGATGGACCTAAGTATCTGCTTAAATCTGAGAACCTGTTCTCAGTATGTTTGTTTATAATGTAGATTAAATTAATTTAATTTATTTTAGAAGTATTTTCTTTTTTACTACAATAAAAAAGTTAAATGTTTAAAACTAACAACAACTGCTTATTTTTTATGAATATTTATTGAACAAAGTTATAAACTAAGTAATTCTCTAATTACAAAATTATAAAAACATCGTTCTTTATTGCTGATAAATTGGAAACTTATGCAAGCGGGCTAATTAGATAAAGCACACACCAAGAAAACTGGAGAAAATAGAAAATTTATAAATATCTTAGCGAGAACTTTAAGCAAACATAACGTATAACAATTGTCTAGTAAAAAAGAGGAAACTTTTAAGTATATCTTAACGCGTAAAACGACTTCAGTATGACTAAAGGCTTTTCTGTTAATGGAAACTTTTCTTTTGACCTCTGAAAAACTTCGCTAGCAGTTGAGTTCAGATCTATTTCATGCAAATTATCAGTACGTCTGTAATAATGATCTTCTTGTTTAGGATCTGTTATGTACAACATCGTACCCTCATACCTAAAGAATAAGTGATTGTTTTGAAATTACATTTTAGTTTTGTGTTACTATAAAACAAACTTTTGCTATATTAAAAGTGTGAAATAAACTAAGGTTAAATAACAATATTTAAAAATTATTATCTCAGAACCATTTTATTTTTTAATGCATCTTTTATATTTATACCTAAGAGGACCATCTGTCGTAATGTTGAAACGATGTTCATAAAACTTTCTGAAGTGAACACCTAAACTAGAACAATCATTACAATCCGTAAGCGCCTCGTCTGCTTGCAATTTCATAGCCTTATGTCGTATTGACATGTATTGAAGTTTGCTGTCCGCGTAGCAAATGAAAAAACGTCTAGTTTAACCTTGGCTAGCGCGTTAGGAATAACATCTTCACCATTAGAGTATGGAACTCTTTTACTTTTATTTGAAGAATAAAACTTGTAAGCTCTTACAGCTGCACATATTCCAGCACAACCAAGCATGCCGAAACACAAATAATATTTGTTTGAAGACATGATTACTATGAAAGTTCTGTATAAATACAATTATTGTAATAGTTTATTACAAGTGCACAGTTACCTACGAAAATTTTCGGTATGAAAATAAAATTAACCAAATAATAAAACTGTTCAATGAACAAATCATTTAGTTTTATCACAGCTAGTACTTTAGAATTTTATCTGTTTTGAGAATGTTGACTTTGTTTGTTAAATAGCTAAGTTTTTATTTATCTACTAGGACTTTGCTAAACTTAAAACAGTTTTTAGTTATATTTTATGTAAATATTTTGATAAATAAAATTTAGGATTAATTTTATAAGTTACTCTCAGAAAAAATAATTTGGAATTTTTACGGTCAATCTAAGATTTAAGCATTCAAATAATAACTATATATAATTACATGGTTATTTTGACATTATAGAAGTTCAACCTATCTTAACTATAGTTCTTGCTAAGATTTTACCTACAAGGATATTTTGAGTTGACATGATTTAACTGAAAACTTCCAAGGTTTGCTGACCAATGAAAACAGGGCATAATGAATAATAAAAATATATACAGTATGTACATGGCTGAAGCCTAATAGCTAGAATATAATAACAATAAAATGAAATTGAAGAAGTAAAAAGTTTAGTAACTTTAAAGTTAATAATAAAAACTTTTTTTTTTTTAATTATAATCAAAACAAAATGTTTGAAAAAATTACTTACAAGGTTAAACTTTTATTAATTATGTTTTATATTCACATCAGCTACCATAAAAGCTATCTGCGAAAATAAGAAAAGGTTTTGAAGTCAAATGTCTAAATCCTTATACATTTATTCAAAGTTTCTAGCATATGTTATGAATTTAGTAAAACATTATATTGTATAGTATTCAAAATAATCGAGGTGTAAACGTTTAGACTGGTTAAATATTATTTTAAACTAAGTTAATTCACATAAGCCTCTCTCCAAACAAAAAAATCCAATTTTTGATTTTAGTATTGTTAATTAGCTTCGGAATTTATTAATAAAATTATTTTATAATAATTTGCCGATCAAAATTGTTTAGTTTACGATATGTGATTTTTTTATTTATTTGACCTCTTAGCTTGGTTAAAGTGAAACAAACTAATGTTTTTGTTTAGGTTTTATGTTCAGGAACTCAGCTAAATTAAAATAAAAGTTTTTAAGTAAGTAAGTAACTCATTTTCGTTATTATTAAACATGTAACTAAACTAAAAAAATATATACATAAATACGTTTGCTAATTTTATTATAAACTTGTATTTAAGTTTACTCTCTACATACTAATATATAGTCGTAATAGTATGCATAGCTTATAATCGGTGGTTACAATCAATCTAAATTCACTGAAGGGTTATATTAAACAAATAATTAGTATTTTCTAATACTATCAACGGACTGATGCAGTACTTTATATATTTTAAAGATTTTTGTTGCAATTCACAACAGGCTGTTTTACAGCAACTTTATAAAAATGTGCATAATAAAAGGAAGTAATAGTCAAAACACTACATTCTGACTGAGAGATATAACCTGTTTGAGGAGTAGCTTAAATAAGGAGGATTACTAATTTATACGTTAGTATCAACTAAACTAAACTTATTATGAAACTACTAGATGTTTATATTTACCGTAATGGCAAATTAAAAAGAAAAAAACATAATTTTAAATTATTCACTCTTAGTTTTTTTTCAACCTAAGACAAAAATTTAAAAATTACAAAGCATAATAAAAAAAATTTATATTTGAAAACTAAAAAAAATCAATATATAAAACCATACCTTTTTTGACAATTTTACAGATTCTACAAACTTCTTTATATTATTAAACTTTAAGTTTATACTATGGAGGTTAATATTTGTAGTTTAACTAGAAGTTAATTTTATTATCTAAATTAAAAATTTAATTAAGCTGTAAAGCGTTTCACAAATATTTATTTTTCCGATATACTTGGTCGAATCAGATTATATAGAGAAAAAAAATTAACTTGATTGGTACTTATATATGCTAGATTTTGTAAAAGGTGTCTTAGCCATTACGTTTACACACACAAGTTTATTTATTTGGATTTCTTTAACAAGTGTTTTTGTATATACTACGGTTTACAAAGTTTAATCTTTAAAACTAAATAACTGATATTTTATTTTAAAATGTTTATTGAACGAAGTTACAAACAAGTAATTTTACAAAAACAAAATTAAAAAAGCGCATATAACACTAAACTAAAAGTTTATACAAGCGAGCTACTTTAAATGATAGTGGTAAAAATCATATAAATTCAAAATGGCAAGAAAACTAAGGCAAAAGAAATCATTTTAAACATTTTAGCAATAATGATGAACAAACAAAAATACAACGACTATCTAGTTTTAGCGCAGCGAAGATAATAAAACTATTAATTCTGTTTTGACATGTAAAACAACTTCACTACGACTAAGGGCTTTTCAGCCAATGGAAACAGTTTTTTTTTTGACATTTGAATAACTTCCCCAGCTGTAAGGTCAATATGCAGATCATCCACACGCGTGTAATAACGGTATACGTGTTTAGGATTTGCTATGAACAATCTCGTACCATCATATCTCAAACTAAAGTAAATGTCATAAATCAGATAACTTAAACGAAAATTTTTAACAAAAAATAATGTATAAAATTAATTTAAAACTTAAGCTTGTATAAATTATGGTTTACATTTTAAGTATCATTTAGTAAAATTTAAAGCTTAAAATTTATTAAAAAAACAAGTTTAGTTTTTAAATTTGAATGTCATAAGATATTTGAATGTCATAAGATAATCCAGATATTCTCAAAACTTGCAGTACTAAAGATTTACCAACTAGAATAGTCCAAGCCGCTGGTTATACATATCTAAGTATATTGACAGCTGTACTCAACCTAATACTGGAACCGATTAGTGTTATTTATTGCAAAAAGGGAATAAATGAATATTGTAAAGATTCAAAAAATTATTTAGAAGACTTGAAACTTGGAAAAAGTCTTATGATGAAAAAAATTGTATTTTAAGTACAGTTGATGTCGTAAATTTGTATCCGTCATTATCAATAGATTTAGTGAACAAAGCTCTTGTGGAAGCATTAAAGTTGTGCTCAGATTTTGAGACACCGATGATCAAATATTTAGTAATGCTATCAGAAATAGCTTTACGCAATAACTTTATAGTATTTTAGGAAAAATATTTTAAACAGAAGAAAGGTATTATTACAGGTGACAACAACTCCGTTGTCATAGCTAATATTTATTTAAATTATATAATGACTAAAGCTTCTAAATTAAATAAATCACTATTTGTAAAACGTTACATTGACGATATATCATTAATATCAGAGAATATTTCAATATCAAAAGAAATAATAAAAGATCTCAAGAAAACATATAAAGAGTACAATCTAGATTTGACATCAACAATAATGTCGAAGAAAATGAGGTAGATAAGTTACCTTTCCTAGATATTGAGCACATTCGTACTGGAATAAACGAAAAAAGTTTTTTCTATACCAGAAATTATAAAAAAACTACAGCTGTAAATTTTACTTTTTTAAACGGAACATCTTTCCACCCACTGAACATCTTTAAAGGTATAATTACAGGCGAAAAAAAAGATTGAAAAGAATAAATGAAGAAAAGAAGATTATTATGAGAGTTTGAAAAAACTTAAAACTAATTGTTTAGCATCCAATTTAAATCCCAAACTAGTAGAAGACCAATTTAAGAAAATTTATTGCAAAAATGAGAATAGGAACGTTCCAATTGAACAAAAAGACATAACTTAAAACGAAAATGTACATTGGTCTACTCAATTTAAGAAGCTTTTAAGTTTCACTAAAGAGGAAACTAAACTTTTCCCTTTAGGTAAAATATCGTTTACAAAACCAGCGAGCCTATGAAAACTTTTAAACAGTTTTAGTCAAATTGCAAAACAAAAACAAACGAGTACTAAATTAAGCAACAAATGTGAAAAATGCGCACTATGTGGTAATCATGGCAAACATAAAAGCATGGTATTTGATAAAGAAATTTTAAACATTCAGGGTAAGACAATAAAATTGAAACCGAATCTGAACTGCAAGAGTTATGGAATTTACGCAGCTATATGCACAAAATGTAATAGCAACTATATAGGACAAACTAAAAATAGATTCAGTACAAGATGGACAGCACATAGATATAGTTGGAATAGATCAAAGTCAAATTTTAACCCAAAAGATATAACAGATGAAAATGCCTTATATAGACACTACTATTTTAAACACAAGAACGATCTACAGAAAGAGTGTTGTTTTGATGACGCGTATGAAGTTGCTTTTTTGGAAGAACTAAATTTTAAGAACCTTGGCTATAAAGAAATTTTTGGATACATAAACTCAAATCAAATATTAATTTAGCTAAAACACAATACAGTGATTTATAGGGGTAGAGTAGTTAAAGTACATATTGTTAGATGCATCTCTTTTGTATATTTTTTTGTATATCTTTGTGTTATTTAGTAGTTCTTAACATACATTTATATATTAATTACATATGTAATTTTATAAAACAAAACTCTTTTTAATATTATAGGAATAAAGTAAATGTGTTTTTTATTTAGTAAAAAATTTTTATATAAAGTTTTTTGTTTGCTGTTAATAGATGTCATTTTATCAATTAAAAACATTTTTAAATATACATTTTATGTTTTAATTTATGTTTTTACAGCCGTATTTTTGCATTGAAAATTTCTAAATAAAGGCAAAAGCTTTGCAACTAAAGTGTTTTGGCTATTGTTTCATTAGACAGCTATTTAAGGGCTATTTTTTGGGAACGGGTCACTTTTGCACGAGCGTCACTTTTGCACGAAGACACTTTTGCACGAGGGGACACTTTTGCACGAGAGTCACTTTTGCACGAAGGGTCACTTTTGCACGGCGACTCTTTTGCACGAGCGACACTTTAGCACGAGAGGACACTTTTGCACGGCGTTACTTTTGCACGCAGGGTCACTTTTGCACGAGGGGACACTTTTGCACGGCGTAACTTTTGCACGAGCGTCACTTTAGTACGAGGTGACACTTTTGCACGGCGTCACTTTTGCACGCAGGGTCACTTTTGCACGAGGTGACACTTTTGCACGGCGACTCTTTTGCACGGAGGGTCACTTTTGCACGAAGGACACTTTTGCACGGCGTCACTTTTGCACGGTCGTCACTTTTTCACGGCTACATTTTTACACGTCAAAACTTTTGCACGACGTTACATTTGCATGACAACACTTTTGCAAAGCATCACTTTCGCACTGCGTTATAATTTCACGGGTATACTTATGAACTGCAAAATTTTAAATAATCAGTCAATTTTGAATAGAACTTCACTTTTGCACGCTTCTAATTTTTATTTTCTCAAATAAAAATATAATTAGATTTTTTTTTTGTCAATTTAAATAATATTCGCTTTTAAACGCAAATTGTTTTGAATCAATAAAATGTTGTAGTTTTTTTATGAAATTATTGTTGCAAAAATTTATTTTACAAACTAAGTTTCGGTCTAATACCTCGTCAGTGCTTAAATAAATTTCTTAAATAAAAGTTTTTATCTTAAGTTTTACGGAGAACAATATAATTACGTACCACAATTCATTTATAAATATTTATAATCTTAATCAAAATAAATTAGATGAATAACAAACAGTTTTGAATAATTTAAATAAAAGTTATCTGAATCTCGTTAAATTTTAAAGAGAAAGATAACCTTAATTTAGTAAGGCTTTGAAACACGAATCTTGAGTATTATTTTTTATTTATATTCTCTTGATTTTAAAATTAGCAATATATAGTTGTTAAACAAATGGTTAAAATTTATTTTTATTATAAACGATTGTTAAAATAAAACAAAAGATTTAGTTAATTTTTGAATTGTAAAGGTATTTCAGATTTTACTTGACATTTATTTTTCAGTCTATTTTTTTATTTAGTGAGAATAAAAAGAGCAATAAAATGATTTGAACTTGGATTATTTCAGCATTATAACTTTGCATGATCATGATAAGCCAAAGAGAAAGTAACATTTGGAAGTTTGAACTTATGTTAAAAGAAAATATACCATATTAGTCTTCAACCGCTGCAACATATCTAAAATGAGGCTTGGCAGAATTTTTTTTATCGGTTAGTTGAAATATGGAACAAACTTACAAATGAATTAGTTTCTGCAAAAATTTTTAAGAATTTCGATTAAAGTTAAAATTTTTTTATCAAATTTATGTTTGTGTTAGTAAAATTAATAAGTAATTTTATCAACCGTTGATTTAATTTTAAGATTAAGCTTAGTTTATAATTCAATTTATTATATTAGCAGCACCTTTACTCTATTAATAATGAGTCCTTTTTTTAATGTATTTAATGATTACTCATCTAGCCAGTCTATTTTTAATGTCCTTGGAGTGTTAGGTTTTTATTTTTGTTGTAAATAAATGCGTTTAAATATTTGACGTTCATCGTTCTACATCAAAGCGTAAATAAGTAGAAGTTTGTGCTTAACATTTTGCTTTTTATGTTAACCTATAAGTTTTATATCAAACTATGTTTTTATCTTTGTTTTTATAATAAACTTCTGGATTAATTTTATTTTTTTATTATGTTTCTTTCAGTTTAAGTGGTCTAGGTTTTGATGCCTAGGTCAATTATATGGACAATAAACTTGTAACTGTGTAGTAAAATATACAATATGACAAAGTTGTTGACTAATATATTAAATTTCAAAATAAACTAGAACAACTTACTTACACTCAAAGTATTTTTTATCCTAGTTTCTAAATTAATTTTTTTTTTGTGTCCCTGGTATGAAATTTTTAAAAATAATTATATTTTATCTTTCCTTAGTTTGTTTCTAACATTAACTTTTACTGTTTAAGATTTCAAATCTTTCATTTTTTGCCTTTAATATAAGTATGTTAAAAATTTGGTACTAGCTAAAGAACTTTTTACCAAAATGAAAAATTGATATTCCGTGCGAAAAAATCATTGTGTCAAAATTTCGCTGGGCAAAATCTTCATCGTAAAAATGTGACGTTGTGCAAAAGTACCCATGTGCAACAATGCTGCCGTAACAAATGTCGCCGTGCAGAAGTGTCTCCTCGTGCAAAAATTACGCCGTGCAAAAATGACCCTGCGTGCAAAAGTGACGCCGTGCAAAAGTGTCCCATCGTGCAAAAGTGACCCTGCGTGCAAAAGAGTCGCCGTGCAAAAGTGTCCCCTCGTGCAAATGTGACCCTCCGTGCAAAAGTGACGCCGTGCAAAAGTGTCCCCTCGTGATAAAGTGACGCTCGTGCAAAAGTGACGCTCGTGCAAAAGTGTCCCCTCGTGCAAAAGTGACCCTGCGTGCAAAAGTGACGCAGTGCAAAAGTGTCCCCTCGTACTAAAGTGACGCTCGTGCAAAAGAGTCGCTCGTGCAAAAGTGACGCCGTGCAAAAGTGTCCCCTCGTGATAAAGTGACGCTCGTGCAAAAGTGACGCTCGTGCAAAAGTGTCCCCTCGTGCAAAAGTGACACCCACCCATATATAGCTATTATAAATAAAATTATATATTATTTGAATGAACAACTCACTAAAAACAAAAAATTCAAATAATTTAAAAATAAAAAAGTTTTAAAATGCAAAGCGGCTTATGCAATAAAGAAAAATATAGTCAATGAGTGAGATTTTTATAAAACATAAACAAAATAACGGAATTAAAAGATGAAAAACTACATATTTTGTTTGATAAAAACTTCTAAACTAATTATTTGCTACAAACAACATTTCATTAAAAATCTTCTTTTTTTTCAACAAATTACTACAAGCCATCGCTTAAACTAGAGCAAGATTGTTTATTATCTGTAAAAATTAGTACAGCTATTATTTAGTATCACGACAAAAAATAAGTAATCCTTAAAAATAACTTTTATAGGTTTCAAGTGGAACATTTGGTTCATTAGATGCGCAGTATCAGATGCTTCTAATGACCATAAGGAAAGAAGGTACAATTTTATCTTAATTTAATACTATTATAATGAATATATGATATTAAAATAAACTTAAATGTATCATTTCTATTAAACAGTTAATAAAAATACATCCCAAGGTACCATCATTACCTCAATTACAACCACGAAAATAAATTGATGGACATAATATTTATTTATCTGGTAATATATTTAATTACAACATACTTTTAGATACCATTTCTACCACGATTACAATTACCTGTCGAAAAGCTACCAGGAAGCCCACAACAAAATGGTGAGTTTTGGCGGAAAAGTTGCAGATTTCAAAACTAACTTCACCGTCGTCGGTAACAAGGTTTGTGACGTCATAGAGTGGTACTATAAGGTTTGTGACGTCATAGTATGGTAATATAGGGCTTGTGAAGTAATAATACCGAACTAATCTGCAGAACTGTTTTTAATCTTTGAATAATCATAAACAAAATTGTACAAAATTTCTAGGATACTGCTAAACTGTTTTTAGATTTTAATTGGAAATATATTAAGTTTGTATAGAAATACTTTAAAAACAACACAACAGTCTACATTTTTTATCACATATTTAAAAAGATTAGAAATTTTATAATATTTACTTTAGAATTAAACATAATTTTGTAAGGCTTATAAAATATTAAAAACAGATAGTAAAAAAAGTCCTACGTTTTTCAAGTCGTTCTTAACGTTTTATTATACTTGTATTGTTGCTAAGTAATTTCTGCAACAGTTGCGTTTCATTTAAATTTCTTCTACTTAAGATCGTGGTACCAGAAAAGAAGCATGACGTAAACGGAAAATTGTCACTCGAAAGAAGAATATATGAAGATTCAATAAGTAATCTCGAGTGAGTTAAAATAGAATAAAGATGAAAAATAAGTAGAAATAACATCTTTCATAAAAAATTATAATATCTATTTTATTTTACAAATTACATAGTTCTATGATTTGTTCTCGTAATTTAAAAAGTATATTCAGATGATAAATTATTATGCTTACTATGTCAAACAGAAATTTGAGTGCTTATTGTTATACAAAATAACTAAAAAGTTAAAAAACTCAGGTAAAAATTATTGAAAGTATTAAGTTGGTTAAAAATAAGTTAAGCAGTTGTTTAGTGAATAAAAGTTGTTCAAGTATATATACTAAATAACTGAGTATTGGTGTGTAGCTTTAGGTATAAATCTTACATTACAGCTTTTATCGCTTAGTACAGGTATAAAAATAAATATGAAATGTAAATAATTAACTAATTAATTTCCATCAACAGGCAGATACTTCTACCGTTCAAGGATAGGACCGACTTGGTGAATTGGTGGGTGAGAGATGTGAACGGTAACAACATGGACCACTGTCTCGTTTACAACAGAAGAGAGTTCAAAGTAACAGTGGTGAATTGCGACAATGATCACTACATTGCTATTATGAGCGAATTTGATCTGAGAACACTTGTTTGTTTGGTTGATTATAACGTGTTTTCTTAAGAGACTGTAAATTAAAAAAAATACACATAATGTATACTTATTAAAAGAAAAACATATAATTTAATTGTAATAAAAGTTTTATATAAATTAAAAGTCGAATTATTTCAAAAAAAAAAATAAAGCAAAAGCTTTAACTTCTGTTTAACAGAAGATTCAAAACTTAAAAAAAATCTTTTTTTTTTCATAGTAATCAAAATATAAAATGTTCTCCATGTAAAAAATTCAATATTTCTTAAAGCAACCAAACTATTGTTTGGAAATGTTTTAATTTATAAAATATTTTTTTTTTGTGTAATTACATTTGAGTGGCCTTTATAGAAAATAAAAAACTTATCATGTTACAAAAAGTAACTAGAAACATCATTAATAATAAAATATTTAAAGAGGAAATAAAAGGTTAACGTACGTTTTGTAGATTAAATTACAAAAAAAAAATACGCTCAAGTTTTTTGTGTAACATTTTACTTTGATTTAAAATCAAAGAAGTATAACTTTTATGTTTGTTACTAACATGTTATCAATTATTTGCTAATGCAACTTTTTTTGTTATAATTTAAATTTGCTAACAGGTCGAATAATACAAAGTGTTTAAAATACACCAAAAAAATATTTTTAAACACTACTTTGATCAACTAAATGCTATGACTAAGTTTCAAACAAGAAATAATTAAAAAAACTATAAGTACAAGAAAAAGTATGTTACTAAGTTTACTTCATGACTCATACGATAAATATGATGATAAAGCTTTATAGAAACTTAGTTATTATTAAGCTTAAATTTTATTAAAAATGTAGGAATAAAACAAACCATTAGCCAAAAAGTTTATAGCTAAAATCAAGCAAATCATAAAAATTGCAATTTTTTTACTCCATTAATAAACATATATGTACAAGCAGCAAATTAGTGCTTATCTTTATAGTATTTTTTTTTTTTAGTCATGTTTGTTTTTTTAACTTTTTTAAGAGAACAATTAGTTCAAACTTTCTTGCTGTTTTACTACTAATACGTAATACTGTTCTATTATATCATACGTAAAATTGTTTGCTTATACATATTTTTATACTGTTATACAAAAAGTTCTAGAATTTATCACTAAAAACTTCTACAACCAAAACCGTTTGTAATTGAATCTCAACTTTCATAATTTTTTTCTAACTTTATTTCAGATAATTAAACATTAACCTTCAACTAGCTTTAAAATGCAATAAAATTTTTTTACACATTCGTTGAAAAAAAGAACCTTTCGGAAAATTTATTATCAACATGATCTAAAAAAAGAACAATTCTATTTTGTTTTGTTTATTACTAGTTTTATTGTTAACACAAAAAGCAAGCTTTTAAACAATTTTAGGTATGAGCTTAAATCCGAATTAGATTATTTTTTTCATGTTTTCTTGTACAATATGTTTTTTAAGATTCATACGATACTTTTTCATACTACTAACTAAAACTTTAGTCATTTAAGTTCTTTTTTTATTTCTATGAATAAAACACTGTTTCTTTGCTTGAGCTTCGTAAATTGTTATTTATCGAAACTTTCCTGCAGAACTGCACTGTGCTCAAAAGTTAAGTCAATTTGAGTCAAAAGAAGCAAAATATCACTGATATTTCAGATCAACGAATTCGGAAAGAACTTTTCTTTCAGAAAAATGTTTTTGACAATTTAACAGAATATCTTTCCTTGTTAAATCATCCGAAAACTAAATAAATCTACCTATTTTTGCTGATAACTTTCTTATCGACTGGTCTGTTTAGACAAAGTAATCATTATTCAATGATTTTAACTTAAGATAACATTTTCAACTTTGTTTTTGTTTTTTTTCTACAAATAACAATCACAAAAACAAAGTTTGTTTATCTAATTACACCATCTTTGCTTTTTAAAGACGTCGAAAAGTACATAACTCAAAAGTCCTCATTTTTGCTCATCACTATTAATTCTGATGTTAAATTAAGCAAAACATTATTTTTTGATACAATTTTAAGACTTTATCCTTCATTATTGTGCTGTCCTAGGCAAGACGTTAAAAGGTATTCGTGGTGTGCGACTCTATAACCAAAAGTTTTTTCGTGCACCAGGTCCTACGATCAAATATATAAAGCGCATTTTTTATCGTTCAATAAACTGTATTTTCCTGAAAACGCTCCAACAGTAGTTGTTGAATCGTAATTCCTACAACTACTTCTCCATTTCACTTATCTTCTTCTTAATATTATTCTACTTCTTCAAGCGGACTTCTTTCATTGAACTCAATGAGCGTTCCAGCGTGATGTATTTGATCATACTATTATGTTTATTAAATTAATAGTTTACCTGTAGCAATAAGCAATACTGCTAATTAAAATACAGTCTAATAATATTTTTCCAAAAAGTGTAACGATTTAAATTTATCATTTCTTAATTCAATTAAAGCTTTTGATACTTGAACAAACATAAATGCTTATCGAACAAACAATTTATATAAAAAAATAAAAAACACTTAAAAATGCAATAAATTAAATTAAATCAGAAATTTAAGTTCTTAAGTAATAAAAACTTATATTTTTTTAACAATTTTAACTGCTTAAAAAACTTAAAACGCATTATAATCAATTAAAAACAACCAATGTACAAAACTAGAAGTTTTAACAATGAGATTGTACTTCTAAGTAATAAACTAATTTGAAACTGTTAAAGTTAAAGTTATACTACAGTTATTGTCAATCATTTTTAATTGAAATTAAAAGTAATTAAAAATTAACACATTTCAGTTGTTTAAGAATTTATATTTGCATTATAAGTATTTATAAACAACACGCTTAGAACAGAGGTCGACAGGCAGTTTGGTAATCGCGGGCCAAATTACAAGCTTCAAGTTCTTCGCGGGCCACAGTTTTAGTTTTAGTCACATTTTCAAAATACTTATGTTTTAGTTTAGTCACATGCAATGGAACATTGTTTAAGTTTTACTCAAGGTGTTAGTTACATTTACTTTAGTAATTTAGATAACTTTTAGCTATACAGAGAAGGCATGTTTAAATTTAACATAGTTATTGAACTAAAATTTACTTTGCATTATATACTTAAGTCTTAATAAGCTTTTTACTATTTTTAAAACTTAATACATTTAATACTAGGTGGCAATTCTATCACAAAACATTAAATCTTTATTAACTAAAGAAAGACAGAAGTATGACTTATTTTAAACTACTGATAACTACTCGTGCAAATTTCTCCCCCTGTGCAATTTTGTACGCTCGTGCAAATTTGACATCTACCTTTTTCTATGTGTTCCGATTATTTTAAATGTTTATATATAATTATTCTCAAACGTTTAAAGCTATTTGTTTTGTTTATAGCATAGTAAACTTATTAAATCTAACAAACCGTTTTAGTTATATTTTTATACTTTGGTATAATATTTTGTGCAGTTATATTATAAAATTAACCTTAATACGCATCTTACTGACAAGTTTAGAGCTAAAAGTTATTTATTTTCCAGTTTAACTACGTAATCGGAGATATTTAAAAGTTAACACATTAACCATAGTCAAGATAACTTAAATTTTGTTGCTTATCTTTTATTAGAACTTTGAAATTAAAGCAAACCTTATGTTATATTCATAAAAACTTTTTGATTTATAGTTTGTGCATGTTAATTTTAGTAACTACTCATATACAAAATGAACTTAGTTAGTGTGTTTGAGTAATCTGACATTTGTTCTCTAATAATTTAAACTATCGTTTTGCTAATGATCTACCGGGTTCTCATATTACTAGTCCCATTAGTTCTGAATGTTACTTCAAATCAAGATCCAGTTTTGAAATCAACTTTAGTTATTCTATTACTTGATTTAAATTTTTATTACGAACCCAAGAATTTCTATCATAAACTAAAAATCACTTGTAGTTTTCACAGAAAACCTGACTTTACTCTTCATTGTAATTCAAAGAATGATTTTTTGTGAGTTTAAAACCCCTTGTAAGCTATACCGAAGTGCAAGTTTCAAAAATTTCAAGTATACCTAGTCATAGTTTGCCAACCCATGTTTTAAACCAGGGTTTTCTAAAATAGGCTACATTGAGGGCCAAAAGCAGCAAAGGGCAAACAATTGAAACTTACACTATATATTATGTTTTTGATAATGGGAAGCAAAGAAACGTCTTAGGCGTATACCATGGTAGTCTTTTGAGAAATATTGTCTGAGGAAGCCATAGCTTTTTTATTAATTCAGAGGGGGCCTTATGAATAAAATGCTATGACAAACCATGTTGTAAACTAAAGCAGTGCTTATAAGCATTTTTAATTTACAGTATACATATATTGTTTTAATATTTTACAATTTGTATAAGTTGTACTAGTTTAAAATGTACGCTTAAGTCTTTTCAAAAAGTAGAGACAAACTTAGCATTTTTTATAGCAGATTATTTTTTCTCATAAAATTTTGGTGTATTTAATTAATTGGTTTCAATCGAAATTTTAGGTATTATTATATATAACGACAAATGAAGACGCTTAAAGTATTTGGTCCTAGGTAAGATCTAGACTTTTTTTGAAAATCAAGATCCAGCTGGATTTTTACAAAGTAATCCAGTAAATCGCGACTTTTTACAACAATTGTGTCAACTATTATTTTGAAACTTTGTTAATTGCTATTGAAATTGATTTTTTTTAATGTATTCTACCTCTATAAACGAACACTATATATACTTATAATTATAGCTTTGTGCAAAGGTGAATGTATGCAAAGTTGCCCTATTTAAAGCTTATAGTGAATGAACATGTAAATAAGCGCAAACAAAAGAGCTCTAAATTATGGCAACTATGATAGTATGTAACTTGATAACTTTGTTTAACTTAAATAATAAATTAATATTTTTTTAATAGCGATCGTTCAAAGCATTTAGAAAGCGAAAGTAATAGTTTACACTCTTCGATTTTAAGTAAACGTTTATAAATAAGCACTATTTTGAGATAGATTTAAACTTGTAATATTTTTAAAGCAAAAAGTAGAGCCTATTGCTTTCTATTGTAAAAATATTAGTCTTATAAGTATCTTCCACAAACACAATTAATGCATACTGTTTATAAAATATAAATTAATTTTTTGTAAAAAATTTCTACTTTACTTAAAAATTCTTTGAAGCTATACTAAAAAACTCTAACTTCTACATAAAACAAAACACATTTATTTGTTATCAATTATTTAAATTCAATGTTTATTTGAGCTATGATAAAATTGAGTACAAAAACAATTTTGTTTTTTAAATTGTAAAAATTTTGCATTGAAACAAGTGTTTTCTATAAAGCTAAAAGATTAAAGAGAAGAAAAAAATAAGACAAAAAGTAATAATAAAAAGATCAACTCAAAAGATTACTCCGTAAAAAATTGAATACTGATGTTATTTGTTATGTAAAACTAAGTTCAGAAGAAAATAGCACCAATTTTTTGATATAATAATAAACAGTCTAAATTAAATTAATTAAAAAAAAAACTTTTGATTCGATGCAACAATGAAGTATTTTAAGATTAACAAAGCGTTCCTGAGAGTTATTTTTGTGCAAAAAACACAAAAGGTGGAAGAAACGTTTGAAAGGCATAGAAACAAACAAATATAAACTTGTTTTACAATAGTTCAAAGTCTTCGCAGTTTTTGAGTAAATATTTGAAAAGTACTCATAAAAACTTTTAAACATTTACTTCAAACATTTTAATTAAACAGCAAGATTTTAAAAAAGCTTCGTTTAAAAATAAAAGTGATATAAAACTTTTGCCACACGATCTCAAACAAAAAGTTTATTGAATCTAAATAAAAAATATCATAACTTTATATTTCAGAGCTATTCAAAAAGTTTCTATTTTAATCCTTAAAAGTTGAATTCAAAATGTCAGGTAATATAAAAAAGATTGACAATAAAGTTGTTATTAACGTTTACAGCTAAAAAAAAATATTTGCCAAAAGTTCTTGAACAAAAATATCAACTTAACTTCGAATCAAAATAAGATGTTCTTGTTGTTTAGGTTATTTAAAAAGTATCTTTTAAAATCAATCTCGAAATTCGAAAAAACAGCTTGAAACTTTTCTAACAATAATAAAAATTTGACTAAAACCAAAGTTTTTATTTTTCCGAGTTGTTCTGAGGCCTGAAGACGAACTTGGAGAAGACGTTCTCGTAACTGTCCTCGAGAAACTGACTTGAAGGATCCCTTCTCACGAATCCGTGCTTCTTCGCAAAGTCGTTCATGTTGCTCTCGAAACACTTCACCCTCTCCTTCGATAAGTCCAGGTAGTATCTGGTGTTTATGATAAATAAGTAAGGTGTAATTAATTAAAAAACACTTATTTAAAAAAAACACCAAACAGGTGATTTTAATTTTTTCTTTCAAAGATGTCAAAGGATTTGATGCATGCTATGGTGAATTGACTCAAAGTAAGAAACTTGTTATCACTAAAAGGAGTAGTTTTAATAAAATTATGCAGTTGTTTTTATACAAACAACTATATTTAAATTTTTAACCAATCACGTATAACTACTTTAGTGTTTGAAAAAAATATGGTGCACTGCTTGATAAAAAAAATAAAGTTTTGTTATTGCAAACATCTCAACTTAAAAACAAAATATATTTGAAACAAGTTAAAAACAAACTTTGCAAGCTCAATAATCAATTAAATTATGTTATAAAGATAAGTTTAATTAACATTACATTTAATACATATATTAAAACAAGTTAAAAACAAACTTTGCAAGCTCGATAGTCAACGAGCATCCCGGAGCGCTGACTTTGTTCAGATACACAGAACTCGCCAATCTGTAAAGTTTTATTTCGTCCTACTTACTTAAGCCAAAACGTTTTATTCTAAATGAACGTATTTAAACTTTATTTACCAAAACTGAACATTTATGATACAAAACACAATCTGGTAAGACTGAGTTTTCGACATAATAAAAAACTAACTAGTATAAAAATTTCAATTTGAAATATAATGAACCTTTGAGTTATTTCAATTTATTTTTATCAAATTTCGATAAACTACAACATAAAGGCAACTTACGTTGTTCCCATGAAAATGCAGTGGAAGAACTCCTTGTACTTCTCCTTGAGGTGTAGCTCAGGACCGGACGCTGCCGGCAACAGATGAACTGTTATATTACCCACTGTGATCGGTTCTGTAAATAAACTTTTTCTTTTTCATTCTCCTTTTTGGTAAAACCAATTAGTACATTGAATTGTAAAACTCTACAACATATCTAAACAAAATATATTGAAATTTTCTTTAAAACTAAAACATTACATTTTTGCAAACAAAACAAACCATATTCATCCCTTATAAAGTCTTCCGGATAGACAAACTCTTCATAATCAGTGTCATCGGAATCCTCATCATCAGAACCATCAGTGTCACCGTCGTGATCCATCTCCTCTTCATCCTCTTCGTCTTTGGGCGGGTTGTTGGGATCGTACGGGGTCTTGTGCAATATCTCGTGGAAGATCTCGTTCAGATTGTACTCCGTGATCTCCGTTGAGCTCTATGAGAAGTAGTGACATACATTTTAAATACATTTATATTTTGTATAATAACAACCATACTTGTAATGTGTCGATGGCTGTTATTAAGAGCTTTAGATTTTATTATATAAATAATCAGTATCAGACAAAACTAACATGAAAAGGGCAACTGTTTTAATACTTACATGTATTTTTGTTATAAAAAACTAAACTATAACATCTGATAGATGTTATTTAAGCCTTCTTTTTTGATTCAGTATCAGATATTTTTATAAAAACAAACCAAGAACACAAGATTTATTTAAAAACAATCTGATACTAATTAAAATTGATCAAACTAAAAATATCAAATCTATTAATGCTAAAAAAATTCTTTAAAATAAATACCAACCATTAGTACAAAAAAAACTGTAACAGATCTTAAGTCAGTTGTTCTAAATCTAAATAAAGATATCAAATTTAAACAACCTAAAAAACCCTATATTAGTCAATAACAAACGAACCTTAGCGACGGTACCGTTTTGTGTTTTAAGCAGTTCCTTGTTGTCAGTTTCGGTGCCGAACGTGATAAAGGGTCCTGTGGTCATGTCGCCCAAGTATCCTCTGACCTTCTTCGGGGCTTGCTGACCGTGCTGTTGGCATAAATAAACGTAAATATTTAAATACGCTTTGTGAACTATAGTAGCAACCAATTTTGAATTAGTAGCTATTGTTTGGAGAGTTAACTTGTAATTTTACTAACACAAAAACTTGCCTCCCGAGCTATTGAGATGAAAACTATTTTTATTTGCTAATAAACAAAAAACTTTAAATTGTTAAAGAATTTATATAGCTGTTGGAACAAAACACACTTTTTTAGTTATAGTAGCAGGTTCAAGTTTTTAAGCAAATTGAAATTCTTTTTTTTTTATAGTTTATGGATCTAATGGGTTTAGTTACTCTTATTGATTTTGTTCAACTTAAATAGAGCTCATAATTGATTTAAGGTTATTTTTTTCAAACCGACGTTCTTTTATACAATATTAATAATTTAAAATACTAAGATTCAAAGTGGTGGGACTTCTAAACTTATCTTTTTGTTAAAATACTAAATAAAATAACGAAACTTACATTTAGTGTGTTGGAACCTTCTAAATTTCTGTTTTTGTGGGAGAAGAATATTTAGAAACTAATAAATGACAATAAAACTTACATTCAAAGTTACAGAACTTTCCAAACTTTTGTTCTTGTGGGGGTAGAATCCGTTCATGATCTGAAATGCAACTCCGTCGAATCTGAACCTCAAATATTCCGCTTTCTGTATCATATTCGCCTATTCGGATAAAATTATTGATAAAATTGTTGGCTGAATATGTGTGGTACTTTAATTTTTAAACCTTTTTTGACTTTGGAATTTATTTTTTAAGGTAGACTTTGTATATTGTTCAATATATTTATTTATTCATTTACTACAAAAGTTGGGTACATGATTGTTTAATACATAAATTATATTTAAATTGTCAGATACCAATGCAATCAAACCTTTGCTGGCTCTGGTTTGTCTACTTTGTTTCAGAAATTTAAGAAATACTTATGTGAAAAAAAATTAATGATAACAAAAAGTTTACACATACACTTTATAAGAACTTTGACTAACCCCCTATTAAAAAACAAAAACAAATTCAAATAAAAATATTAACTCTATAAAATGTATAAGTATTTTGGAAGGTTGGCATTCAATTTGATATGAATTTTAATAACTAAACATTTTTTTTACATATTTAGATAATCTTTTAATTTTAAAATAGTAAATGTAAATATGAGTAAGACACAGTGGAAGACTTTTAAAATATTGCTACCAACGTTATTTTAACAAAAAGTTAACAGTACAATTCCAAAATTTAAGATAAAAAAATTAAAAAGCTTCTCAAACAGATAGACAAATATCAATATGTGTTAAAACAATTTATTTGAAACAATCAAATCACATATAATTGATCACGTTTTGAAAACATGTTGTTATTTTTGTCTAAATTCTTTATTATCTGCTTGTATATTTGTTATTCCGTGAGACGTTTCAGCAATCAACTTATGAAAAACACTTTTGTACCATGTACCGAGTTTTGTTGAACTTATTTTATTTTTCAAAAGTTTTAGCTTGTATAATACGCTATTGAAGTTTTAGATATGACTTAAAACGAACAATTGTAGGCGTAAATTTATTATTAATTATAAAAAAGTAGCAAATACTAAAACTTAAAAAATAAGTTGATTAATTGTACTCTATTTCTTTTATAATAGTATAACTTTATACTATTATTAATATATCCTAATTAATTTATGCTAAATTACAAAACAGCCTATAATACATTTTTATCGCTAATAATTGCTAAATTAAACTAATGACATCAGTCTTCAATAAATTGACCTTTATTCTAATTA
This sequence comes from Thalia democratica, assembly GCF_965202585.1. Taxonomy (NCBI): domain Eukaryota; kingdom Metazoa; phylum Chordata; class Thaliacea; order Salpida; family Salpidae; genus Thalia; species Thalia democratica. Next base: position 65,263,050 of record NC_139166.1, on the reverse strand, counting down.
GTTTATTTTGACGGTTGACTTTCTAACTGTTTTTGTTTATAAATCAAAAAACACAAAATCTTTTCATCAAAAATAAGTGTTAATTTATTTCTTATGTAATGTGATAACTTTCTTTCTGTTTAGTTTAGAATATTGCTTATAACCAATGAGAGTAATTTTGAAATTAAACCATTTTGTTTGCTAATGTACAAAGCTTTAACTAAACTGTTCTTCTTTGTAAAAGTTTTGTTGTCACTTTGAAAAGAAAAAAAACTGTTATACTGCAAGTACGAAACAAAATTATTAGGCAAAATATTTATAAAAACTACCATTTAAATTTAGTTAATGGTCAGTAATAAAGTAAAATTTCATTTAAGAATATTTTATTTTATCTCACTTGTTTTTGATGCAACTGTATCATAAGTTAATAATCATGATACAAATTGTCAACATATTAATAAACTAGTGATACATATTTTATACATGTTAATTTAACTTGTTTCTGGTGTAATTGCATCATCAAGTGCCTATCGTAGTATAATAAATTACAAATATTAAACAAATCTCTCGAATTGTACCTCGTAATACTTAATATATATTAAAATTTTCAATCCAACTTGTTTTCGATGAAGTTGCATCACATGCTGCCAATCGTAGTGCGAACCTCTTGAGTCGTATCTATGACTGAGCAAACTTCTTTCTCTCATATCTCTTGTTGTCATTAGTTTGCTTTTTACCTTGGTGTTGCGCCACGATTTGAATGAATCATGCAGCAAGTCTCTATCCATCAACTGTAAGTGATTAAAATTATTTCAAAATAAAACGTGTCACCGTTGAAAACTGGCTAATTTCAAACAAATACACTTACCAGTAAATAGTATTTAAAATTTTAACAGTTACAGTTTGTCGCATATTTAAAAAAGTAAACTTGATTGTAGTTATATAATTTCTGTATACAGAAGTGTATACTTACATATTTTTTAAATACAATTAACGTTTCTAAAAACTGCATAAAAGACTTTTATTTTTTAGAAACCACCATGGATATAAATAACATAAATTTATAATTAACATTAATATAAATAGCATTATGCTATAATCACCTTCAAATGAGACAAATCTAAACAAGGCATTCGTTCATCGGCATATTCGAGATCAGTTACCATCTGCTCCAAGCAGAACGATGATTTCTTCAGGTATGTGGATGTCTCGTCTCGCAACAGGGTATTCCCGTACAACTCCATGAACATTTCCGTCTTTTCTGTTTTGATAGTATTGGTTTTCATTTAGTTATGTTACTGAAATTAAGGGCATATGTGGGATCTACCCAGATGTAAGTTCACTTCAAGGAGTTATCACCATAAATAGTTATACAACTTTGTAATGCTGATATGTGCACATACTGATTATCAGAAATAAAATTTCTAATTTTGAAAGTAAAAGCTTTATTTAAGAAGAAAATACAAAACCAAAAACACTTTTAATGGAATCTTTCAATAATAAATATTGACAATGTTAATACCTTGGATCCCCATTAATTCTTTAGGTTCCAATGCAAGAGTGAGTAGAAGGATGTGGCGGGCAACTGATTCCATATTGCTTTCTATTGTGTATATCTGTAATGTGTATTGTATTCTTAAAAATAACATTAAAATGTTACTATATTGCGTATATCTGTATAAAAATATTATAAAATTATTATCATATTTTGTACATCTGTACAAAAGTATTATAAATATTCTAGAACATATAGCTGTGTGTATCTGTAGAAGATAACATTTTATTATAAATATTATTTCGCATAATATATTATTAGAGACTGTGTAATAATTGTATTGCAAAAGTGTTATTATTTACTAATGTGCATCTTTACATTCTTCAAAACAAACTTTATATTTGATAGAATTTTATAAAAAAAAATACATATTAAAATTAAAAAAAAAAGCTCTTTTGAATCGACTTTATTTTATTATGGGTTCAGAAATAGAAATTATATTTTGAACAATTAACTTACCAAGGATATATTTTAGTGGTTTAATGAATCAAATATGAATATTTAAACAAACTTGTACTTTACAATAAAGAAATAAGATATAACAAAGTTAATTATAAAGATATTTGAGTAAAACAAACACGTGTGCTTCTCTTCTTATGTTTGTACATTTTAGCTATGGTTTTTGACACATAAATTAATATTAAATGAAAACAATAATAATAAAACAAACGTGTATGCTTCTATTCTAGTGTTTGTACATTTTATCCATGGTTTTAAGATATAATAAATAAACGAAAATAATAAACAAACATGAATGCTTCTATTCTTGTGCTGGTACATCTTGGCCATGGTCTTAAGAATGTGTCGGCAGTCACCGCTACCAACCATCAGCACGTTCAGTATCTCGTTTCCGTGTCTGTCAGTTTCCAGTTTCAGGTCTTCACACAGGTCTGTGATTAATAGTTGTTGTAATATTTATAGTGCTGTCTAATGTCCTATTGTGTTGTTATGCTGAAATGTTAACGAACTTATAAAGTTAACATTTGAAAATAGTATTTCATCGCTCAGACCTGTAAATGTCTGTGAATAATGAAAACTATATTCATGTAAAAGGCTAGTTAACATTTGTTTTCTTTATTTACATGTTCATTATTAACATTAGTTATTTGTAGTATAATGATGGTTAAACTGCAAAATTAACATAGAAATTTAGAAACATTGGTGTTTATAGTACTTATGTAAGAGCTAAAAAACTATTTGCGAAAATTACTTTAATGTAAAAGTTTGTAGTATAATGTTAGCGAACTTATAAAATTAACATAGAAAAATTAAACTGTTAATATCTAGTTTAAATTCTTCGCTCAGACCTGAATTTGATTATTATTCCATATGTTTGTATTTGAAACTATTTACACAAACAAACACATCTCAAAAGTGAAGTGTAATCTTTGTATTCTATAAAATATTTGTTTTAGTTCACAGTTTAAGCTTTCATATAAGAGCTTATCAACTTTATAAAATCCCTTTTTCCGCATGAATTGTTAATTTAAGAGGTTGCTTTATAGTTTAAACTACTTCATAACTTCAGTCTATTAAGTAATGTTATGATATTCATATGTTAGCAAACATATAATAGTCATAAATAGTAACAGTAATATATGTAATGATAATTTGGGATTAAATTTTAATAACATATAACAAACGTATAGTAATCATATATAGTAACAATAATATATGTAATGATAAATTGTGATTAATTTTTTTTTTTTTTAATTACTGAAACCTGAGACATAGTTGTTATTAATATTATTCTTATTTTATTTTAACTTTACAATCGACTATTTAACTTTTTAGACTAAATGGTTATAGTCAATTGAATTTTTTTTTATAAAGAAGTAACTAGTTTTTATGAAAAGTTTTTTGAAACATAGAGAACATATTATGAGATAAATTGAAAAACAACAGTACTTTTTTATCTCCAATTAAAAAAAAAATAGTTCAAAGTATGTTTAATTAAGTAAACTATTTATAGATTAAGGTGAAAACTAAACTTAAACTTTGAAATCTAGAGACAAATTTCCAAATTATTGATTTTTTAACAGTAATAAAACAACAAATACCTTAAAATACACTTAAAATAAAAATTAATCTTACCAAAAAGTAAATAAAAAGTTATGAATAAATAAAATTTTAAACGTGTATTCAAACTTGTATTGTGTACCTCTTTGAAATAATTTTCAAAAGCTCAAGTATCTGCTCCTGTATTTTAATTGTAAGTGTGTAATAATAGATAAATAAAGTTGTTTTATTTTATTTGCATTTTTATTTACCATGAAATTACAATTATATACTAAATTTTATTTAATATTTTTTTATATTGAAATAAAATAAAATCACACATTGAAAATTTGTAATAGATAAACAAATATTTTCTATTTTATAATGATAATACAGACTAATATTTTAATTGTATAAACTAGGTTTTTAGTTCTATAAAAAAGTGATGTATATACATTTGTATTAAAATAAAATTGAAGTTTTCTCATCAAAATTAGTTATTCTGTATCATTTTAATGTAAGTTACTTTTTTTGTTATTAAATCTCTAACAGTTTATAAAAGATAACAAGAAATGTCTTTTAATCTAAATAAACAGCTGCACCAAAAACACAATTTAGTTAATCAATTTGTTTATCGCCTTTTAAAACGTGAGATGTGCAAAATTTCTGACGTCAATGCAAAATCCTAATGAGTGGCAAGAAAATGAAAACAAATTTCAAAACAAAAAACATTTCGAGAATCAAAACTCGTTTGCACGCATAATTCGACAAGCATTCGGGATCATTCGAGTTTGGAAGCTTAAAATAAACACACAGAAATATCAAACAAACAAAAAGCAACATTAAAAACTAATTCTTCATTTTTTCGGCTCGCAATCCAAACAGAGACAAATTATTTCCCCGCGAGTTTCCACATTTAATTCTGAATGACGAAACTGCGTCGGTTTTTTAAGAAAAGTAAAAACTGAAATATCGACGTGTGTAAGTTCAATCGGGTTCAGAAAAACAAAAGTCAGATTTTTTAATTTCAAGTTCACATACACATTAAAGAGCTGTTAGCTGTGCAAATCAACATAACAGATTTTAAACGAATTTACCAGAAAGTTGTTTTTTTTTCAGTAAACGCAAGATCAATAAAGAAAAAACAAAAAGTTGAGTTTATATTTCTAAAGACAGACTGTATTCACGTTCATATGCAATGGGAGCGCAAAAAATATTCCCTCGAGTTCCAAAAGTATTTTGAAATTTGATCCTAAATGACGAAAGTATTTAAGAAAATAGAAACATGAAATGAAAACATCGATCTGTGAGTTCAAACAGGTTCGAAAAACATTTAGTTTTAAAGAAAAACCATTCACGTACATAAAATGTAAACATAAAGCTGTTAGATGCATAAATAAACTTTAGAGTTCAAAGATTTTTCTTAAAAATTTTTGTAAAAGCGCAAATAATCTATGCTGTTCGTAATATTCGTATTGGAACTCAAACACGAAGTTTCACCTGGATGAACTAACATAACAGAGTTCACTTGAGTTCTTTTACAACTGTATTTTGCAAAAAGACACAAGATAGCCAATGAAAGAAAAACAAAAGTTAAATTTTTATATCTATATACAAACCATTCACGTATTAACGAATGCAAACATAAAAATTTTAGAGCCGAATTAACATAACAGAGTTCAAACGAGTTGTTCAAAAGTTGTTTTTGCACAAAAAAAAACGAGAGAATCAGTGGAGCGTGTCGAAGAGAACCGTCACGGACGCCAGCGAGAGTCGGGGAAGATTCGAGATGCAGTTTTTGGCGGCATGCAATTAATTGCAAAAAAAAGTGTTTGTTGTTTTGTCTGCTTGCTTCGCAAATACACTGTTTGGGCGCGAATCGAAATAACTGCTTGTGCGATGTTTCAGCAACTATTTTGTTATGAAGCAGCTTAGTTTAAGTGAGCTGGGTTGTATAATTTTGTTCGAATTGCCAAAGAGTCGCTACGAACTTAGTTTTTATATATGGTACGATTGTCAATGTAAGAAAAAAATATTTTTAATGTTTAAAAGTATTTATTTTTTTAAGTTGCAGCTGTAAAAACAAAAATAAATAAATACTATAATCCATATTCTATGCAACAAAACATGTTTTATAATAAATCAAGAAACAAAAATTTTTATGTTTAAAAAGTATGCATGAAAAGTATAATTAAAACATTAATGATAAATAGCAATAATTAATGATTTATTTACTAAAAGTATAAAATATTTATAAACATTACAGATGTGCAACAAATAGCTTCCAAGTTTCAAGTATATGTTATTTTTTTAGTTTGTTAAAAAATTTATTATGTAAAAACAATTTTGTCTATGCAAAAGATTTTTAATTGATAATCATTTTTGATATTTATTCTGTAAGTAAACAAACATTTTGCAATAGCTCTTTTAAAGAGAAAAACTACTGAAAAGTATACCGTATATTCCAAAACAAACAACACACCTTCTTGAAACTCAATTTCAGGATTGTGCCTCAGTAAGAAAGAAAACAAAAATAATTTAAATAGTATTTTTATATAAAACAAATAAACAAACCTTCTTGAAAATCTATGGCGGGACTGTGGCCCCAGTATGGTATAAGTCCGTAACCCGGAATAACTCCACCATTTTCACTACCCGGCATATTTTAATTACTACTCTGGTTTAAAATATTTGTTAATAACACTTTAGTAAGCAGAAATAAAACTTCTATAGAATATTTCTAATCAAAAAAATTGTTAACAACTATGCAGACAGAACATTTCAAAGGAAAGCATTGTAGAGAAAAGTTATAAACTCAATTTAATATGGTTATTACTAATAAGACTTAAGTAAGGAGACAGAAAAGAATAACTTTAAAAAAGTATATTTGTTACTTGTACTACTATAACGGTTTTTAAATAATTTATATAGTTCTTAAAGACATATATTGTTAACAGAAAGCTTCATAGTGAGAAAAATATAATTTAAATTCTGCTTTGTTTTGTTTATAGTAAAACTAAGTATATCAGTAAGCAGCTGTTGTTAAACTGATATAGAACAAATGCAATGAGAAAACAAAAACTCCCTCTGAAGATGTTTATGAAATCTATATTTTGTACTTGATTGTTACTGTACAAAAGGCTCAATTAAAACCAAAAAAAAAATCAGCTGCTACATAACGTCATAACATGTTTAAATAACTAAAAAAGGTCAAGGAAAATTAAAAAACTTAATGTAATAAGAACATTTACTTTAGAAATTAGAAGCAAACCTTCTGATGTTATTATAATGCCAAAGTGAGAGAGTAAATAGTATAATTAATTAATAACCATTTCAACATGCAAAAAATAATCTTTAGAAAAACTGAAAAACTGAATTTAATTTTGCATAAGAATATCTATTGGTTTTACGCAGAAGAGGCAATTTATAATCTTATATGTGTAGGTAATAATCTTAATAATTACATTAATGGTACAGCTGTGACGAAAATATTTATCTAACCCCATAACGGCAATAACACAAAGGTGTCACAAAAACACTATATACAACACATTCATAAAAGTTTTAACTCTTTCTTGTGTAAGATCTAACAATGTTAAGAAAAAGTCATACATCGATATCTCAACTTTATAGTAAGCAACATAATAGAAACACATGTTAATACACAATAAAAAATGTCAATCAAGTCCTGGAAATCAATAAAAATATCCCACACACAATTTACATGATATTGTTGACTGCCATCACCATGAAATCCTCGTAGTTCAAATTAGCCCTCCCTACACGTTGCGCATCCCTCCTCTGAAAATCGCCAGTCAGTTTCTGCAGTTTCAAACAGCAGCAGATGAACGATTCCAAGTCGAGTTGTCCCATGACGCCTCGCTTGTCGTGGCACCAAGTGGCTGTGCGGGCGAACTGCGGTGACAGGCCGTATCCCATTTGCTGAAGCGCTGTGGAGTGAATAAATATTGTAGGAGGTATTATTTTAAAAAGAGGTGATTATTAGTTATAATAGCTGTGTTGTATTAAAAATATAATTTACATAGCTATTTGTCAACAGATGAGTTATCAAAAAGCAAATGCAGGTGAGTATTCCATTTGCTGAAGCGCTGTTGAAAAAAAAAAGTCTTTAGTAAACAAAACCTAAATATTTTTATTGAGTAACTTTGTTAGTTTTGTTGTTTGGAATTATGATAATTTTCTTTTGTAATCTAACATGATTCTGCTGTAGGGTTGTTTTTTTTATAATAAAAAGCACTGTCGATGTTTTACTAGTTGTACTATAGACTACTGTCGGTTTATTAAAAATTCTTTTTTAGTTTTATCCATTTTTTCCAGGTTTTTTAAAGAACAAGGTTTTTTATCCATTTCAAGTAAAGTTTTAAACCAAAGGTAAAAAACTGTGATAAATAGTACAACAATATTTATGGATAGTGTAAAGCTACTTTAAAATTTTTTTTTAACTAATAACATTTTTATTGGAACAAATTATTTCTTATCTTTTGATATATTTTTCATATCAAGTCGAAACTTTTTTGGAATTTAATCGAAACAAGTTGTTACAATTAAAGGTTTTTAAGTGATTTTGTTCGGAATTCCAAGCTTTTCCGGGATTCCAGATTTTTTGGTATTCCTGGATATAGAATTTCTGAAAACTTCTGAAATTTTAATGACTTAATAAAATGTGGTTATTATCAAGTAAAAGCTAATGTAAACTTTGATATCGTTATTGTGATTGATATTGATATATAATAATTAACTGGTTCAAATTGATCACAAAATTCAATATAATAATTTATCAGTTCTGGGCATTCAAAAAGGTTGAATTCAACAGTAAAATTTTTTACGTAGTAACGTTAAAAATACTTTTTTAGATAACTGACTTAATGGTAATGTTGCACAGGTTTGCCACTCGTTTTAAAAAAAAAATTCCAGATTTTTTAAATTTCCTCCAGATTTTTTAAAGACCACATTTTTGGGTCAATGTAAGTTTATAGTTGAGTTTAAGATAAGAAACTGTGTAAAATAGTAAAAAAAAAACATTTAAAAGATAATGTAAAGCTACTTTAAATATGTTTTTAATAAAAAATAAATTGATGATTACCGTAATTTTTTATTTACATGATAATTTTTTGAGGCAAGTCGAAATTTTACTACTGAATATGTGAAAATTGTTAATATTCTAGGTTTTTCCAGATTTATTTAGTTATTTTTGTTCAAATTCCAGGTTTTTTTCAGGTTGTTTTTAAGTTTTTCAAAATCCAGGTTTTTTTTTTGCCTAAATTGTCAAATACCAGGTTTTTCCAAATTTCCAGGTAAAGTGGCAACCATGTGTTGCAGTCAACAACAACAAAATATATGTATTAATGATTCAAGAAAAACCTTTTTGCTGTAATAAAAATAATTTAAATCTTTAATGATTTACTATCTCATTGTGAGCTACTTTTATACTATTTTATTTCAAGCAATACATAAATAGTATAACAAAAAGTAAAAATACCAAAATCCTATAATAATTATTCCAATAAATAACTAATGGGATAATGTTGGCAACAAAAAAAATACTTTCTACCACTTAGGAAAAATTCAAGTTGCTTTTTATAATATTTGTACTACTTTTTTTTAATCTAAATAACAAATTTTGCTATGTTTTTCTACTGGTTTTATTTTCTACTTTTATTGAATTTGTATATAAAAAAACACACTTCTTTGTTCACTAGCAATTCAAAACTGAATATGTGATCTTAAAAAACGAGAGTTTACTAAAACCGAACATGAGTTTACTACCATCACGCTTGAATGCGCAAAGCTAAAACAGCAATACACTGATGCTTATTCGATTGACATAAAACGGCAATACTTTTTGAACACGATTCTCATTGAAATTAATAGCTGAAATCTGTTTTCTGTTTAAACAACAGTTTAAACTTTCAATGGTCGAAAAAAAATTGCTCAAATTAAAAAATGTTATAATAATACGAAGATTTCTTCTGCAACTGAAAATGAAACGCTACTTTTACATTTTTTACTTAAAAAAAAAGAGATAACAATTGTAAACGAAAAAAAAAAAAGAACGAGAGAGAGTTCTTTTATGCATCTTTGAAAATTTATTAACAACTATACGAAATATTTTAATCTTATCAAAAAAATAGGATATTTCAACTGAAAAAAGTGCTTTGAAATACGATATAACAATTTAATTGCAGCTTTAACTATTAAGTAATTAATAAAAGTAATTAAATTGAAACTTGCCGAAATCATTTTTGAGTATTCAAATGTTATATAAAACATTTGGATTTTATAAAACAATGTGGGACATTTTTTTGTTTAAAAAATAAAAAAAACTGCAGTTTTAGTTTTCAGAAAATTTCAACAAATTCATTCAAGGAAATTAATTATATGCTTGAAAATTTTTGGTTTCTCATTAAAACTAACAACTCACTGGAATAAGTACGCAATTTTTTTTTATAATTTATGACAAAAAATTACTTTTCTGATTACAATCTTTTATAACACTTTACATTTTAAAAACTTAAACAAAAACACTTACAAAAAAAAATTTGAACATTTTAATTTTTTACATTTATGCAATAAAGTTTTTTATACTAATTTTAAAAAATATATTTTACCTACTAATGTTTTTTGTTAAAACTCTAAGGGATAATTTACACACATAAAAATTTTAGAAAGACTTTGAGTGCACACCTAAACTTTTCATTCCACTCATTATAAATACAAAAAGTATTTCAAAAATTTTAATTTTGACAAACAGACTATTTTAACTAACAGTTTTGATAACATGGTATAACACCAAACAAAATCTTTAATTTTCGTTTACACCAAAAGCAATTAGATAAAATCTATTTTTTAAATGTGATTATGATTAATAAAATAATGTCTACCAATACTGTGCAATAAAAAATACAATGCTAAATGGTAAATAATATAATGTTAAAACATTAAATTCAGTAAAAATAAATTAAAATAAATGAAGCTGATCAAATTTGTAATAATAAACTTTTATCTTAAAAGTACCCACACATTCTATCAGTCAGTAAAATATGAAAAATTGTTATAATAACTTTAAAAGATCATCAAAATAAAAAACTACATACTTCTATAATCACCACCCGGTGTTCACAGAATTTTCAAAAAAACAAGACACATACTACAGTAGACCTTATTTATCATTTAGTATCATATTAATTTGAAAACATAACAAGAAAGCAAAGCTTTATATTTTTTTTAATATTCTTTCTGATGTAGAATTATGTTAACCATCAAGCTTTAACTTTTTTTACAATATTTTTTAGTAAAAACCGAACACCTTTTTACATAAAAGATATAAAGCCTAAGCTTTTGTTCAGTTTTAGAAAGGTATAAAGATATGGTAATAAGTTTTCAACATATTAAGACTACTATTTTTGTAGTAAGTTACTGTAACTTTTTTGTACTTATATTTGCACGTTGATTAAGTAGATTACCAACAACTAACAAAGTATCACATTAATTATCATAAAACAAAAGAAAATCGAATTATAAAAAAAAAGACAAAATTTGGTTCGAAAAAAAATTACAAAATAAACAAAAAGGTATTAAAACTAAAAATCTAAGTTATTCAAAATCTAATAAAGTAAACTGACTACTTTGAATTTGCTTTGTAAAATTTTTAAATCAATTATCGCAAAAACTATTCCAAATTCTTGCTTTGAAAGTAAAATCCACAAAAAAAACAAAAATACCAAACAGATACCAGCGCGTAAGGCATACGTGATTAATTTGAATAAATTAAAATAATTGTTTACTACGCAATCAATTGCCGCCTTTTTATAGCAGATTGCACAACTTTCTATTTCTCAGTAGGTGACAGTTCACCCACTGCAATCCGAATTGAAAACAAATCGCTATTTTCAATTTCCTTCCACTCTGTTGCGTAATGAGTTTACGAGTTTTCATTAAGCGAAATTTTTGTTGTTGCAAAGCTTTTATTTTTGGATGTTTTGCGAGGATTTTATTAAAAAAGAGGAATTTTTTATTAGTTTTTTCGCTTAGAAAACAAAAGAATCATTAAGATTGAGAAGGAGCGCCTTTGGAACTTTTGCCTCAGGGAATTTTTTATTCCATTTAAAACAGTTTACAATTGCTAAGGCGAACGTTGAAATAAAAATTTCCGACAATTCTAAGACGAACATTCAAACAAAAAAGTCTCGACAATGCTAAGACGAGCAATGAAATTGAAAATTTCCGACAATGCTAAGACGAGCAATGAAATTAATAAGTCCCGACAACGCTAAGACGAGCAATGAAATTGAAAATTTCCGACAATGCTAAGACGAGCAATGAAACAAAAAAGTCTTGATGATGCTAATACTAAACTATAATATAAGTGTGTAGTAGTGGTTTATTGAGTTTAATTAAAAGAGAAATTTGGTGTCAGGGATGTTTTGCTAAAAGTAATATGCAATTTTTGCGGTTGTTTCTACTTATACTTTTTTTATGCTTTTTTAATGCTTAGGTGCACAATTTTATTTGCTAAAAGCATAATATTTTTTCTTCTAAGTGCACAATATAAGTTGCAACTAACACAAGTCGCATGGGGACGCATTTTTTGATCCTAAAATGTTAATCTTTAGAGTTAAGTGCACATTATATGTTGCAACTAATATGAGTCGCTTGGGGGCTTAGTATTTCGATCCTAAAAAGTACAACCACAAAAAGCACAATTAAAATTGCAGTTATCATCTACATCAGCTGTTCTAAACCTTTTTGTCACGTTTTACTCATTTTAAAAGGTTTTTACCAAATTTACCCCCAATATACAAAATAGTGTTTAATTTTGAGGAAAAAAAAAACTTAAACTTTCAGAGTGCTAAAAATCGTAAAGTTTAAAGAGTTTTTTTAATTTAAATATAGTTATAGTTAAATACTAGCTTATAATCATAAAAGAAAAATTAAAATTATTTATTCATATAACTTTTATAAAGAGAATTTACCTCTAAAGAACCAGTGATCTAAATATTTTAGATTTGGTAAGTATCTGCTGTACTAAAACAACTTTGTACATTTACCTAGAAAACTTCTACTTGTAAATTTGACAAAAAGCACATAATATATTAGTTCATTAGCAAGTATAAAATTTTTTATGTTACATTTTACACTATAACATGATAAACGTATTTAAGTCTTTAACATAAAATTACTCAAATAGAAGCTTTTAAACTTGTCCGGTTCATAGTTAAACTAGCAACAAAAATATGATTATAAGATTTATATTTTTGATTTTTATAGTTTAAGTTGTTAAATTATGTTAAATTAGATTATAATAAACGTTTTTATGAATTTTTAAGTATTTACAGTTTAAGTAGCTTGTGATTAACAGCTAACATTAAGTTAGCACTGAAATTAAGCTTTAAATATAGACAGTTCAATGGGTAAAATAGTATCACGTATCTGGGTTAAGTTTATTAGTAGGCAAATATATTACAATTATAAAATCTTAACAAAGTTATTTCTTTGACTAATAAGCAATATTAGTTATTATTACTTAAAAGTATAAGTTTTCATTTTAAAAAATGCTTAACTTTAAGAGTTAAACGTTTAAAACAAATTTAATAAGTAACTGCAATTATTAATTCAAACTACGAAGTTTTAAAAAGTATGTTTGCATAAGTTGAACTTGAAAATAGTAATTAATCAAAGTAAGACTATTAAAAACGAATATTGCTTTCGGCTATAAATTCTAACTAATAACATAAAATCAGTACTATTTATAGCAACTTAAAACAGTAATTTACTTATTTTTCTATCAAATCTATAATATATAGTTTTTAACTTTGCATGTTTAAAACTTGACTAACTTTAAATACAGCTATTAAAAACATTTGTTAAGCGTATTTGTTTTTTTTTTACAATCAAACAAATCGAGCTATGCTTTATAAACTATACGAAACAAAACAAAATTTTTACATGTTTTATTAAAACTTTTACGACATATAAACTCGTATAAAATACAAACACACCACTTAAATAAGTACACTGAAAAAGTTTAAGTATAGACAAATGGTCAATAAATTATTAAAAGCTTTATAGTACAAGCAGATTAGCTTTATATAAAATGAACTGTAAAACAGATAATAAATATAATAAATATAGTTATAAATATATTACACAAAACAGTTATCTCTGGTTAACAAAACAAAGTAAAAAGATTGAAAACAATTATGTAACAAAACAGTTAGTTATTCCTACCAAACAATAAAAGTTCAATTAATATTTATACATACATGATTACATTAACAGAATAAATTTGCATAATTCTTTTTTTTACTTTTTTCTGAAGTTTATTCGCATTCTAGAGAAAAATTCCTGTAAAAATTATTTAGTAAGTTTTTATTTTAAATTTTAATAAAAAAGACAAATGTAGTTTAAAAGGTTTACTGGTAACATTACTAATTAACTTAAAACGTCCTAAACTAAAAACAAATGGAATAGTAAGATGTAAAATAACTAATTTTATAGAAAAATGCCAAGTAACAAATTGTTTAACACTTACCTCAATAATAATTGGTTCCAAATTTAGGCGACTTGACATTATTTCTACTTCAGCTGGTGTGGGATTCTGTGTCAACTGGCTAAAAGTTGAAATCAGTACTTTTTGAATATTTGGTAAAATATGTCTTGATTTCCCTCCGAATACTCCATTTCCAACTGTATAATGAAAATTATATACTTAAACAGTTAATTATTACATGTGTCATGTGTCAGCTTTTGTAAGCTGCTATATAATACAAACAAGTTAAGCTATTTATCATAAAACTTGCATACAAAATGTTTATACTTTGTCGTACAACTAAATGACGTAAAATTAGTTTTATAAAATTTTTTTGTTTGAATTTTATAAAATACGACTTAAGGTTCATTAAACATATTTTTTATTTATTTAAACAAGATCAATTTTATTCAAGAAAAAAAATAATTACAGTTATACCATAAAACAGCTTTAAGTTAACAATTAGTACATAACTTGTTTATTTTACAGTTTAAACTTACTAAAAGTATTTAATTTATTAAGAATGACTTCAAATAGTTATCAATTAAATTCTTTATGCTTAAATAAAACTTTTATTACCTTATCTAGGATAATCTACAGTAACTGTTTATATATAGTTAAGTTTATTTTCAATTGAAAAGCTTTATTTATATTATATTTATACATTTTTGTTTAGTTTTGAAGTTTTATCTTATTTAATATACAAAACAAATTTACGTTCAAATAGCGTGCTCTCAGTGTACGCTTCTTGATTACGTAGTACCGGATTCTCCTTATGCTCTATAAATACATATTTTTGAAAATCATGAAAAATACTTATTAACTACATTTATAAACCTCCTTATTTATTTGTAATTTAATAAAAAAAAAGGTATTTACATAAAATTTAAAACTAAACTTAAATAATTCTTAAAGTTAAAGTTATGTTGATTAAATAAAATTATAGTTTCAAACCCTTTTGCATTTCTTCATTAGTTTTTCCAGTAAATAGTGAAGTCCTATTGTTTTGGAATGATCGAAGATATCCAAAAGCTTGATTGGATGAAATCACGTTGTTAGCCGGCTCGGTGTAGGCATCTTCGTTCCTCAACACCGGATGCATGCTGTGCTCTGTAAAACAAATTAGATACCTATTTCATGACTATCCGATTTATCTTGTTTGAATAATTGGTATATTTAAACATACATGATAGTCAATAACAAATGATCAATTATGTTTGTACTTGATCTTAAATTTTATTATAGCTAATAAAGATAGTTATCAAAAAAAAGGTATTACCCAGTTGCATAACTCTGTTTCGAAGCTGTAAAATATCGCTTTTAGATAATTGAAGATTAAGATTGCTAGAGCCGTCTGTTAAGAATTAACGATATAAGTTTAAAAAAAAAAACTGATAAAAAGATACTTAACGAGAATAAATAATTAACATAACAATATAAATCAACCAACCATAAAATTTGTAGTTTGTTCTTTCCATGTTGTCGTTTAACTTTGAACAGAAAATAACTGAAAGCTTTAACTTTTATTAAATAGTTATCTATAAAAATGAAAACATTATAATTTATACTCGATTTTAATTGATGTATAAACTAATTTATACTTTGTTTTCCAAAGTCAATTTTCAAATTCTTAAGACACTGCAAAGTTATTTTATAACTTGTAACCAAATACAAACACTCAATAAATTGTTTATTCTTTGAGCTGATAAAACTTTATTAAACAAAAACAAAATCTTTTAAAACAAGTTATACAAAATTAAACCGAAGCTGACAACGTACTCTGTCTGACTTCAGACGTATACTGTCTGACTTATGAAAACAATATCAGTCGACTCACTGTGATATACACTGCTAAAATTATGCTTTACGCTTTTTTATTTTAAAAATTTTCTCTCACAAACTTTAGCAGGCTGTCTCGCCTGGTTTCCTTCAAAACCGAATTAAAATTAGTGGTAATTGTGAATTGACCGCAAGTTGTTTACTCAGCATCAGATTTTCACCGCAAAGCACATACTTAAAATTAGCCTTAATTGCAATTCTTACTTACTTGAAACAATTATCGTTGGCTGAGAGCAAATTATGCCGGACAGTTTTCTCATTATGCGAATTTAAGCTAAGTGCACACAGAGTCAGATAACTGGTTGTAATTTGCTTAATCTAATTTTGTCTCTGTTATCATCATTCGCTGTGCTTATGTTTTCAAAACTTTCTATTTTTCAGTTTTGATAATGAGAATTATTGAGGTGGACGTGATTATTTAAAAAGTGTGTTGAGTTTTTTTTTTCTGGAGAACAAAACTTTTCAAAAACATTTTTTTTTTTTTTGGCGAACTTTTAAAAAATATATTATTTATTATACATCGGTATATAAAGGTTTTTAAAATTCGGTATATATTCATTTTTCCAAATATTACCAAAAATAAATAATTTTATAAACTTTTGCTGTATATAAATTTGATTAATGTCTTTCTAAATGACGTTTAAGTAAAGTTCTATTTTCTATTTCTTATCAGTTACAACCAGTGGCGTAGCGTGGTGTTTTGGTCAGGGGGTGCGCAATTTTTTTTCTCAAAAAATCCCCTAAGTTGCAACTTTTGTAATTAGCTATAAAAAGGTCTTTTTATAAGTAATATAATTAAAATAAATTCATTAAGTAAAATAAGTTTAAAGCAACTGTTTTAAAAAATAATTATTTATTACAAAATTAAATAATTAAAAAAAGTATAAACTTTATTAGAACTACTTATACTTATACAAATGTAAACTTACTAAAGAAAAATGTTTTTACTACTTACAGTAAATTTTATATCTTTAAAAATGAATATATTCAAAAAAACGAAAGTATATGTTTTATTTAAGAAAAAATATCAAAAAAATATCAAAAATATACAAATAAATAGTCAACTAAGTATAACAATTAATGCCTCTAAACATTTTCTCTGTGCATTTTCTAGATAATTTTAAATATTTATTTTATATCTACAAATAGAATTGTATTAAACTCAAAATAACTCATACTTTTAGTTTGTTGCAGCTTTTAATATACTATCTCTATCTTTTATATAAAAAATTAAAATCTTCAGTATTAAAATTAAAAGTCTTAAATTTTTTATTTTTTTTAGAAAAAATCTAAAGAGCTAGTTTTTTTTTTTTGTTTTAACTTCTACATTTTTGGATATATTACAATATAAAACTGTAAAAATATATATTAACAAATGAAGAAAATTTGAAATATAAACAAAAATTAAAATTTTATACCACTTGAACTGCAGTCTAGAGTAATAGCAATATCTGGTGTTGGTCTGTTATTTTTCAATTCAAGTTTTTGATTTTCAGATAATTTTCCTATCTGACATATTTTTAGACTTGCAACATTCCATACAATACTACTTTGCATATTTTTTTTAGATAATAATCTAAAATTAATGAAAACATATTTTTACTTTTTATTTAGTATTATAAAACAAATTTAAAAAAAAAACAACCAACTTTGAAGATATCAAGATTGCCTTGCCACTCTTTGAGTCAAAATAACTGTCCTGAGTTAGTTTTAAAATATCATGTGTCATCATAGGCATTTTAAATTATTTTAAAGATATTTTTTATTGTTTTTAAACTAATAGAAACTAGGCTCTTAAAAAAAAGCTTTAAAAACCACTAAATCTACCCTGAGTTAACAAAAAAACAAATATATCCCTAATCAGCCTGAGCTTAAAAATACTTAATTTTATAAGAAACTAAAAAAGTTATCCTAGTTTTAACTGAGTCATACTAAAATTTTCCAAAACTTCATAGAATCTTGAGTTATCCTTTGTGTGTGGAAAGATTTTACTAAATGTTTCTGATACAAAACAAAAAGTTTAAAAGATAAATTTTTGAAGGTCAACCTTTTCCATGCTTTTAAAAATTCACAAGAAATATAGCTTTTCATTTATCTTGAAATCAGTTTTTCTATGATCTTTAGGGAATAGCATTTTTTAAATACTACAAACAGTGGGTAGAAAGAATTTTTTTTAAATACCATTTAAACTTGATTTAAAATGAAATAAATTTATAATTAATTAATTAAGTCTTTAAGACTAAATATTGATTGTAAAAAATCTGTTTTACAAGTTGCTATAATATTATTCATGATGTGACTGAAGAAATTTTAAAATAACTAGCTACAAAAATTGATTAATTTTAAAAATTTTTTGATTTGTTTGTTATCTTAATAAAAAAAAACTACTTTTAAAAAAAAATTTAAGTTTAGGGTAATATAAAGAATACTTTTTGTACAGTGAGATTAAAACTGCAATCACAGTATGAACTGTTTATTTATTATTTGTTATTTTTTTTTGTCAACTATCTTTTAAATTATGTTGTTAATATTTTTTGTTCTTCAATTTATTTTTATTTTATGAGCAGTTATTAATTGCTATTTTTACTACTATTTGTTTATTCTTGAATCATTATCACTATACAACAGGTTTAGCTTTATGGTTTACTAACAAAATGTTAGCATTTGTCCTTGTAGAAAATTCTCTCATAAGGTTATACTACTCCGGTGCACTAACTGGTTGCGTACTGTTTGAGTGTAAATTCTTATGAAGTTAATTAAGTTATAAAATTTTTCCTTATGGAGTTTTGGATCAACATTGGTGCACATTTGAAATCACGCACCGAATCGGTATACTGGGTAATTTCCCTAACTTGTCACTAATTGGTATTTGAAATTTTGTTTTACTTTTCAAATACTAGAAAAACTTAGTTGAAAAACGGAAAATTAATCAGAAAAAATAAAGAATAAAGAATATAGATATTACGTTTTTTTTACTACTTTTTTTTTTTTGGGTGGCACGCATGCGCCAGCGTCCCTCCCCACGCTACGCCCCTGGTTACAACTAAAAACTAGTTTGATAATACGTTTTTTGAGTCTAGTAAAACAAGCCTTCCACTACATAGTCTAAATAAAAAAAAAATTAATTAATAAATTTATTTTTTGCATAAACAAATTTCTTTTTACAAAACCTGCGCCTTATAAGTAACTTACTAAAATATTTGTACCCTTAATTTTTTATTAAAGATTAGAAAGTTTTGATAAATTTTCAAAGCTTTAAATGCGTAATCAGCTTTCTTATTATAAATTTTATTATAAATTTTATCATAAATTTCTTATAAATTTTATTAAACGACTAAACAACTTACAAGCTGGTACCTTGACAATAAAATTTAATAGTGTTTTGAAAAATAAAAATTAAAAAATAATCTTTGATATAAGTAAACATTGAATTTAACTCTTTTATATATCGATATTCGTAAAAATAATTATTAACTTTGACAATAAATTTGTTTCGTGTAATCAATTTTAGTTGGCTTGGGCTTATAACAGCTAAATCTAATAAAATTGACGATCATAATTTTTAATTGATTATTTAAGCTTGAGTTAAAAAATTATCAGTTGCTTATTAATTAAGTGTAGAGGTATTTAAAATTTTTTACTTTCTAAAAAAACTAAATAGAAATACAAAAAGTTTTATATCATGAGGTCTGAGTAACTAAGTATTTATTGAATAAAAATATTTTGATAAGTTTTCAAGGTGTTGTGTAATTTTTGAAGTGGTAATGTGTTTTGAGACCAAAACTAGTAACCTAGAGTGTTCGTATAAAACTCAAACTTAACTCGTTCGTAAACGTTTTAAAATTTTAAAGTATAAGTTTAAAATATGATTAAAAAGAAGAAAAAGTACACACTTAAAATTAGCTTTTGATACGTTTCTTTTTTGCTTTAAAAAATTTTTACTCACAGCGAGTGATTTATACCAGCCATGAATTTATTATTTTATGAGTTAAAAGTGGTTGTTTACGTAAAGTAAGACAACTGGTTGTAATTTATTTAATTTAATTTTCAAATCAGCTGTATCGAATGTTTTCCCATTGTACGCTGTACTTATTATGGTTAAATTATCAAAACTAGTTCATGCATAATGAACGGAGTGTCTAAAGTTTAACTTGAAGTTTGTTAGATATATTTTTATTTTTTGAATGATAAAAAGTAATTATTTAAAACAGCAACTTTAATTTTTTGAAAAAGTTTTATTTTTTATAGTTTCAAAAGTTGTTTTCAATTTGAAAAAAAAATCATTTAAGCGAGTATAGATAGCTTCAAATACAATGGTATAAACTAATGTACAGTTTATAAACAAAACCATTAACTATTAAAGTATAGCTATGTTTTCAAGATATAAGTCATAAAAAGTCATAAGTTTATAACTTTTATATTTAAATAAATATTTGCCTGATCTAACGGCTTAACCACCAGTTTTTTCGTTTGCTTGATTTTGAACTTATTTAGTAAAAAATATTTTAGTTTGCCCTAGGCTTATTGATGCTAAAATTTATTATTTAAATGGTATCAGCATAAATACGTTGTGTGGTTTAAATGCCAGGTATTCAAAATAATTTTTAGTCTTTAACATAGTGAAACTCCTGAAAAACAGTTTATAAAACTGTTTAAGGTATTTAAAGAATACTTAAAGATTTTTTATAAATAATGCTATAATTTCATTCAGAAACAACTGCTATTTTAAAGATAACTTTATACGTATCTAAAATTTTATTGATACGAAAGAAAAGATTATATTGAATAACCAGTAAAACGAACATTTAAAAGACTTTTAATAAAGTTTATAAAAATTCAATAGCGGTTGAAAAAAACTTCTACAAATTAAAAAAGACTAAACAAAAGTACAATAACATAACAATAATATATCAAAGGGTCATAACTGAGCAAAAGTTTAAATTTAGATTCACTAAATCATTTATTCAGAATTAGTTCAAAACTAAGTATTATTGTATATTTAATTTTTATAGCTAATTAATTTTTTTTAGACTTTTGTAGGTTTTCCTTAGCTTTAGTTTCTGTCAACAAGTGAAAAAAAAACACGTTTAAAATAAAATAAACAAACTATAAATAAATTTTGAAGGCTAGTGTTAAAATAATAGAAAAAATATAAGGTAAGTAAGTTTTAATTAGTTTTTATTTTAGACGAAGTATACCAGCAAGGCTTTGTATTACTTTTGAAGCTTGTAAACAAGATATTAATTTAGAAAAAACACCAAAATCAATGTCGTTTAAGAAACAAATATAAGCTTATGCAAATAAATTGCGAAAGAAGGTTTAAAAAAAAACTTTAACATTTCTTAAATGCTATTTGTTTAGGTTAAAAAACTAAGTTTTATTAGCTAAAAGTACGAAGTTGTGAAAATAATCAAAATTATATGATGTCTTTAAAAATGATGATTTAGTTATAAAACGTTTATTTTATCATTTTACTCTTTGTTTTTATCAACTGAAATTTATATTAATTTTTATAAAAGCTAATTTAAAGTTAAAAACTTTATCTTTTCTACGAACAATCCAAAAAAGGTTTATGAACCAAAAATTATTTGTCAACTGAAGTGGTAGAAAATTTAGATTAAAAAAAGCTTGTACATAAAGTATTTTAAAACCCGAATTCTTTTAAGACAGTAAAATTAAATAAATCAAGACAGTTAATTATAAGTATTTTAAATTAAGCTGTGAAAAATGTTGAAAAAAATAACTGACATTAAATTAATCTATTGGTCGAAAACCACGGCTAGCGCAAAATTCGACCAGCTACCGATTAATTTTTTTCCTGTGACTAGTGTTTTATTCAAAACTGTTTAAGGAAAACTACCCAAATGTTTTTTTTTTGATTAAAGTTTATGAATACGATTAAAACTTAACTGTTAGTCGGTATGGTACTAAGTTATGTTTTGTTTTTTCAATAAAAACTTTATGTTTAAATTTTCATTAAAAAATTTAATTAGTCATTATTTTTACTTTCAATTCTTCTGTTGTTCTTAAAAGACTGTTGAACTTAGTATAAACAGTAAAATGGACTTCTTTATAAAATATGTACTAAAACAATATCGAATTTAAAAAAAACTGCTGTAAAGTAATTGTTTAGTAATCTATACTTTCAATTTAAGTTATTTTGTAGGAAAGTATAACGTTTAATTTTATACCAACGTTTTTATTACGACTTTATTAAAACTGTAGAAAATTACTACTCGTTGATTTATTGACTGAGTACAGTAGTTTATTTCATGAAAATAAAACTGATTTAAGTAGATTTATTCTGGAAACTATAAAGAAATAAATTAAACTAAGAAAACTAACTTTTTAGTTATAGTACATGTATTTCTTTAGAAACCATTCGACTCCTATTCGATCTAGTATAAAAAAATTTCGAATAATTATTTTTCACTATCATATATATTTTTCGTTATAGATTTTTGAAAAAATGTTATTTATTTATATATAATAAAATAATTCTGTCTGGTAAATTTAAGTTCATTACTAATGCTTTATAACAGTACGTTTAAAAGGTTTTATATTTTCTTTAACTATTTATACTTTATAAATGATCATTGAGCTTGTAATAATGGACAGAGATAATAGTTTTTAGTCATTTTTTTTTTAAATTAGATACAACTTATTACTGAATTATTAAGTATTATTTGCATAAAAAACGAAAAATAAAATTTTGAAACTATTACCAAACAAATTTCGAAAAAAAATATTTTAGAATGAGTAAATAGAAAACGATTTAAATTAAACTATATACTAGACTTTTTATTAAATGTTTTTATTCAATCATCATTATTCTTAAAATACATTATACTTGACTTGCGGTTACTGACCAAACGTTTTCGTAAATTCTAAAAGGACAATTTCGATTTTGCGTACGTTTTACTGCTCAAGCATAACATAGCTAGCAAAATATTGAACAATATGCTATTTATTTACAAAATTTATATATTTTTAAGTTATTTCTAAGTTAGAGATGTTTATGTTATTTAGTATACATATGAAGTTTTACGAAAAATTCAGATGAAGTTTTATTTACATACTGCATTTGGAGTAGTTACTCTAGTGAAATTAGTTAATTAATTAATTTTAAAATGTAATAAATTATACTGTACTAAAATAAATTTTAATAACACAGCAAAAGTATGTTAAATTTTATAAACAGCAATGTAAAAATGTATTTGTTTTGTAATTAAGATTACAGTTTGTTCATTAAAAAAATGTCTTAGTAAAATTGTAAATTGTAATTGTTCTGATCAAGAACCATTGATCTTTATAGAATTATGTTTAAGTTATTAGATAAATATTAAATTCATCTAGAAAGCTCCTATTCACAAAGTTAATTTATCTTACTTTAGTTATTCTATATTTTTAATATTTTTTCATTAGTTTAGTCTAGATTAAGAATGCATTACCACATTTGATCATAGTGCATAAAAGTCAATAAGTCATTTTATGATTCATATAACAAATAATTTACTATAAAACAGAATGATATTTTTATTGACTAAGTAGTTTTCAAAAAAGGGTATCACAACCAGTGTTAAATAAACAATTTCAAACTTATATTTTAACTTGTAGTAATAATACACACAAAACTTAATAAAGGATTTATAGACATTAATAAGGAGAGTAATAAAATTTGAACATTTTAAGAACAGAAATACTAAAAGAACAAAAACAACAAGACTAAAAACTTTGAATTAATTGATGTAAAAAAAGAAGGTTGTATTTTTATTAAAATAAAATAGAAAAAATAAACTTAGATTATTTAAATATTTAAATTTCAATAAGAGGTTGTTTTTAGCTTTAAGTATTTAATGATTTAATCAAGTTTTAATTTAAGAAACTTAAATATATTAATTTAAAACGAATATTAGAACTTTAAAAACGAATTTTATGTTCACAACAAATTAATTTAAATCGACTTAAGGACATGTCAGTGAGAAAATTTGTCTCTTTTTTTAAGTAAACGGCAGATGGTTCTTGATAAATGTATGTAAAAATATAAAATAACAAAATTTTGCAAAACCTATTTTCCCTGAACTTAAAGTGCTCAAAATAAACATATATATTTGTTTTATCTTTGCATAGTAAGTTTAATATGTAATTAAACACATGTGCGCTGTAAGGTCAGTCGCAGCCGCTGTTGATCTGTGTAGTGGAGTGCACCTTCTGTCTTCAAAGCAGCACCAAGAACAAATTACGGACTCAGGAGCTTCTTCCGACATGGGTGCAGTGTAAGTGTTTATAAAACCAGTTTAATATTCATATTAAGTTTCAATTTTTTTTTTCTTAATTATAGTAAAACTTCGATTTTTTTTATAATTCCCTTAAATCAAATTTGCACAGAGTAGCAAATAAGTAATTTTGTTGTCAATTGTGTTTTTTTTTTAACTGTTCTTGGCCTTTGCATGTTTAGTTGTCAATTAATCATCTGGAACAGATCAGAACACTCCTCCTTCGTCGTTTTTAGTAAACTTACTATTCAGTTAAAAAGGTCATATGGAGTATATATGATTTATGTTCATAACTATTATGATTTAACTTACAATGAAATACACACAAATAAACAAAAAAGACACTTTACTTCTTTTAAATTAAAATTTGAACTTCACTTAGCATAGTTACTATTGCACTGAAACTTAAATTTCAATGTAAATTCCTTAAAATTTAGGTATTTAAACTAACTAGTTTTAAAACTCACGTCATTTCACTTTGTATGTTACATACACAGACTAGACACATAAATAACTAACTGTAAAAGTACCTTATCATTTAGAATAACTAGATTAACAAAGCTGTATTAAAATTATTAACTTTTAAATATAACATAAAAGGTCCCAAATTAATAATAAGAAGAGTAATAAAATTTTAAACATTTTAAAAGTTTATTTTCAATTAATATTTCACTCAAAATAAGAGGTCATCAACTAATGTTAAAATCTTAATAAAATAGAACTTAATTTGAATAAGATATCGTTTATAAATTAATAATATCTTTTTTTGAATGCATTATTATTTTGAAAAATTAATAATATAGTTATTGATCCTAAAAAAGGTTTTTCCGTTTGCTGAAATTTAAAAAAGGATATCTATATAAAGATGTGCAAATTAATCATCTTATTTACAACCAAGTTTTAGTGGCAAAATATTGTGGCTATTTTAGTACAATAAAGTAGTAAAATATTCCCCAAACACTAGATGTACTCATTTTCACAAACCATGGTAAACATGTTTAAAAAGAAGCTCAAGATTTTTTTTTGATAGTCTTGGTTTGTCCACTGTCAGAACTAAAAACAAAGCTACTTTTTACTAAATAAACAAGACAGACATTTAAGGTAAGCCAAAAAATTCATTAATTAACATTCAAAAATGGAAAAAAAAAACATGAAATAGAGCATTTTAAATACATAAGAAATTTAAAAGATAAAAACATCAATTATAACATAGTATAACATAAAAATATAAATAAATATAAATAAAATTGTGTTGCTGCAGAACTTAATGTCGTGTTTTATTGAAATTATTAAAAACAAACCGTTGTTACTAGATGCTGTAATAAAGAGGTCAAGGTCAAAAGAAACTAAACATACCCAGATACGAAATCCGCAGGACAATAAGTTTATTTTAAATTCTTAAATTTTGGTAAGTATTACTTTAATATTTTTTCTTTCTGTTATACTTTTAATTTTATTGCAAAAGTTAACTTTTTATTTTGAATGTTTCTTAAAGTTCATTTTATTTTTAAACTATTTCCCCTTTTTTTTGCAAAAAAATATCACTTTAAAAAATTATTTTTTTCTGAACTTATTTGAGTATTTATTAAGAGTTAATGTTTTATTCACTTAATGATTTATGTAAATGAAATTTTCAACTAAAAAAATTCTATTAAAAAGAACCTAAACCTAACTTAAATAATTCTTATACATAAACTACAACTCTAAAATGTATTTTATGTAAACTTCATGAACCAAAAAATTAACATTAGTCTTCATAATTAATTAATTACAGTTTTTTTATGACTTGAAAAGTTTAATTTCAAAGCATAAGTTTATTTTTCACTGTTTAATCAAATATTAAGTAAAATTACATAAGTTTACTTCAATATATTTGTTTTAAAAATATTTTTTGATAAAAAAAATTAATAATAGTTAATAATACGTTAAATGATTTTTCAGCTTGTGACTAGTTTAAATCTTTACATGTAATTACATGCTATAACAACAAAAATAATCTAATCTAAACATCAAAATCTTAATTGATTAACAACAACTATTTTAAATGCAAGGTAATATTTGGAAAAAAAAACATACTAACTTTCAGCTAAACATATAATTCTAATAAAAAAAAAACAAAAAACTCAAGTATAACTTAAGTTTGTTCGTTGTTAAACACAGTTTAGTTTTTATGACTTTAAAATTAAACTTTCTATCAAAAAACTTTATTTTCCTCTTATTATGGGAAATTAAAGCATAAACTTCTTGTAAGTGACTAATTGTTAAGCTTAAAAATAATTTGTGCAAAACTAATATAACTGGTACAAGATGTGCTTTAAAATTGAATTAGAATATATGCTAGAGCTTACAAGATAACTAAATGAATTTAATTTGATATTTAATAACTTTTTTATTTTTAAAAAAAATATATTTTTTTTTTTTTTACAGACCTTTTCAAGCAAAAACTAACCCCGTTTTTGTTGTATTACTTTTCGGTTTGATAAAAACGTTAGCGATTTTAGTTTGTTACAATATTTTCTTAATGTGTTTAACCTTGATTAATTGTAAGTTTTTGAATATTTGTCTTTTAACATTGTTTTTTTTTTTAATAATAGTTTGACTAAACTCAATTATATTTTTCACTTTGACTGGCATTTTCGCTTCAATAAGTGGCAACACTATTATTGACATAATGGAAATTGATAAATAGTTCTTAATCTAAAAAGTGATTCCGTTTGAGTTTTTAATTTTGTTTTTCACTTAAGGTGTACTACAAAACTTATTCACATTTTTATTAAGCTATCTTATTTACAAAAAAAAATACAACATTTTTAAGCTAAACTACTCACTATTTACCTATTTTTGTTGTAATAAACTTGTCTAAGTTTATGTATAACTTGTTATTCAAAAACAAAAACTATTGTTTGTTTATTTTTTTTTATAGAAACTTAAACATTTGTTTCTCACAAAGTACTACGAAACGTATGAATAAAACATAAAAATGAATTTTAATTAAAACATTAATAAAAGTACGACAAAAACCATTATTCTGAACTAAAACTATATACATTTAATTGGCAGGTAAAAAAAAATATTTAATGAAATTTTTGCTAAACATTGTTTTTGTAAGTTTTATAATGGTTATGTTAAAATTACTTAATGCAAGTTATTTGTAAATTTTTGTTAAAACGCTATTAAATAGTTATTATAGCTTGATTTATATTTTTATCTTGAAAATTAATGTTTTTCTAGTAAATTAAAAAAAATATCAATTAACAATGAAAGTACTTTTAAATTACCAGTGTTTTGATAAAAAACACTCAAATTTGAGCAATTGAAACAGTAGCATGTTTAATAAGTTTTTATTTTTTGTGATGTCTTGCTTTACTTTTTAACTTTATATTGTTTTTATAGTATAATACTTTAATTTAAAAGGTTTTAATTAATCTCTATCTTAGATGCTCACAAGTTGTAAACGTGCAGTACAATGAAATATATTGGGAAAGTTCATTAGCAGCTTCATCTTTTTCTACGGTATGTTGTTAAATAGTTTTTAAAATCTTGTTGTAAAATTAGAAAATGCTTACTTCTTTCTTGTCAAACGAAACAAAAAATGTTGTATTATTTAATTTTTTAATTCGGCACTAGAATTAGTATAAAAAACACATTTAAAAGTTATAAGACGAAAAGACTTACTAAACTCATTTAAACATTTTTAAACCACAGTTTCTGTCGCATTTTAACCTTTTTTGCTTTAAAGAATATATTTGTCCTATAATATATTTTAAATGTCAAAAAAACGAACATTTACATAACACTTTACTATATTTGATTTTTAATTTCCGACAATTATGTGAAATTTAACTGTGCTTATACTTTTTTTTAATTTTTTAATGAACTATTAAATACTAAAAAGCTATAAAATAGCCTTAAAACAGTTGTCTAATGAAACAAAAACCAAAACAGACTAATTGCAAAGCTTTTGTCCTTTATTTAGAACATTTCCAGTCCAAAAATACGGCTGCAATAACAAAAAATAAAATTTAAACATAAAACTTAAATTTATATACATAAAAAAAAGTTTTTAATTGATAAAATTACATTTGTTTATTAACAACAAACAAAACACTTTTTTAAAAAATTGCTAAATAAAAAAACACATTTACTTTATGCTTATAATATTAAAAAAAGTTCTGTTTTATAAAATTACATATGTATATTAGTATATGAATACATGTTAAGACCACTAAATAATACAAAAACATACAAAAAAAATTAAAAAAAAGATGAAACTAACAAAATGTACTTTAACTATTTTACTTCTTTAAATCACTATATTGTGTTTTAGCTAAATTAATAATTGATTTGAGTTTATTTATCCAAAAGTTTTCTTTATAGTTAAGATTCTTAAAATCTGGTTCTTCCAAAAAAGCAACTTCATACGCGCCATGAAAACCAACACTCTGTTGATCGTTCTTGTGTTTAAAATAGTAGTGCCTATATAAAGTGTTTTCATCTTTTATATCTTTTGGGTTAACATTTGATTTTGATCTATTCCAACTAAATCTGTGTGCTGTCAGTCTTGTACTGAGGCTATTTTTAGTTTGTCCTATATAGTTGCTACTACATTTTGTGCATATAGCTACGTAAATTCCATAACTCTTGCAGTTCAGATTTGGTCTCAACTTTGATGTTTTACCCTGAATGTTTAAAATTTCTGAATGAGAATTTAAAACACAATACAGTGATTTATAGGGGTAAAATAATTAAAGTAAATTTTGTTAGATGCATCTTTTTTGTATTTTTTCTTGTACGTTTTTGTGTTATTAAGTAGATCTTAACATATATTTATATTTTAATGTACATATGTAGTTTTATAAAATAGATCTTTTTTTAATATTATAAGCATAAAGTAAATGTGTTTTTTTATTTAGTATTTTTTTATTTTAAGTGTTTTGTTTGCTGTTAATAAATAGATGTCATTTTATCAATTAAAAACATTTATATATATATATGTATATTTTTTGAAATTTTTTGTCTTTATTTTAGTTTTTCTTTTTACAGCCGTATTTTTGCACTAAAAATAATCTAAATAAAGGACGAAAGCTTTGCAATTAGTGTGTTTTGGTTTTGTTTTATTAGGCAACTATTTTAAGGCTATTTTATAGCTTTTTCGTATTTGAACATTTTAGTATAGCTTTGTCTGAAACAGTAGTTAGTTGGAATTGTTTTTGAACCCCGGAGTACGGCTTATCTGTTTTCTTAAGGAATTATTGTAACAAAACCACTTATTTCCACAAAAAAAAAGCATTTTTTTTTGCAAATAATCTTTTTTATTTCATTTAGTGGAAACTATGAGTACAAGGCAAACATTGCTTAAGTGAATGTATGATTACTTAGTGGTAGAAATTTTGGCAAGCAAGCAAGATAGTAACAGTTTTATTGATTATTGTTTTTATTTTAAACTTTTTTTAATGATAATTAGTTTACCAAAAAAGTTGAACCATATTTCTTAAAAATTCAAAATGTTATAGAAAATTACACGTTTTATATATAAATTTATGTTTTCTCTCCGCTTATTACTATGTCATATTAATGTTATTAAACAAAGACATTTTCTTAAACTATTCCTTTATTTTTTATTTGTAAAATAAACTGTTTAAAACAAATATATATAATAATTTTAATTAGTTCTAACAGTTTACTAGTGAAAAAAAAAATATTTTGTTACATAATATACGGGAAGGTATCAAATTTGCACGAGGGGACAAAATTGCACGAAGAAACTTTTGCACGAAGACGCTTTTACATGAGTGACTATGTTGCACGTAAAGTCACTTTTGCACCAGCAGACAATTTTGCGCGGAGACGTTTTTGAAAAGGTTGAACTTGTTATTAATTTGTTTTTAGTTTCTAAATAATTTTAACTCTCCTTTTTTTTATACTATCACTGTTACCACTAACCCTTACCCTCGGTTGGTAACTTTTTTTTCTTCATTTCAATTAAATAATTTTTGTTAAATAATATTTTTTTGTTTTTTTTAATAACATTTTTATTGGTTATTTTTATTTTTACTATAAATGTTACCTCAAACCCTTATCCTCGGTCAGCATTTTTTTTTTCATTTTTTTGTAGTTTTTTTTTTGTTTGTTTTTTAATTTTCTATTTTTTTGTTATTTTTTTTCTACTCTCGTACATAAATGACCCTCAGTGCAAAACTGTCACTCGTGCAATAATTGATACTAGGTACAAAATTGACTTAATGTAATTTTGTCCCCTCGTGTAAATTTGTCTTCGTGTAAAATAATCTTTGTGTAAATTTGTCTTCGTACATTTTAGTACCCTCGTGCAATTTAGTCACCTCGTGCAATTTAGTCCCTTTGTACAATTTTGTGTTTGTGCAATTTTGACCTGTTCCCTGAATTTACAAGTATGACAAATATAAGTTAGATTGTTGATCAACGTTTTAGGCAAAACTTATGACAAACAAAAAGTATATTGTTAGAAAATACTAAAATAAAATTAAACCTGGAAATAGATTTTATAAAAAAATAAAATATAC
Source organism: Thalia democratica (assembly GCF_965202585.1). NCBI lineage: Eukaryota > Metazoa > Chordata > Thaliacea > Salpida > Salpidae > Thalia > Thalia democratica. The sequence goes on along the minus strand of NC_139166.1, from coordinate 65,232,312 downwards.
ATAATACTTCTTTTATTAAATAAAAAATAGTTTTTGTGTTTACATTTTATAATCTGCATTAAAAAAGTATAATAGAATTGGAAAAAATACTAAAATTTGAATTTTTTGCAAATTTGTTTTTGCCGCATTTTAGCATAACATGCTCGACTATAGTTAATTAAAATTGCGACGTAGGTTTGACTACGTAAAATGCCAGAAATGCATATTTTTTTCCAAAAAGTTTAAATTTTCTTCGTTATGTTAAATTAAACTATGCATATTCCTATTTAATTGTACATAATTTAATGTCTCAAAATACTTCGTAGTTCTAAAAATATCATAACTTTTTAATTAAGTTTTTTTTTCTTAAAAGGTATAACAAAATGTTATTGGTATAATTTTTTAAGTTTATATGCCTTATGAAAGAGTATCTAGAGTTTTAGAATAAAATATTTTTGATTAAAGTTTTTAAACTTAACTTAAATTATAGTGCTTTAGTAATTGTGTGACCACTTACTGGTAGAAATATAAAATAATATGCCAGATAGTAAAAGTTTTTTACAACTTATTTTATCATTTTTTTAATAAAATAAACTTTTAAGCAAAAAGTTAGTCAAATAAAAAACCTTTCAAATAATTAAAAGTTTGATTAAAGAGGTACAAAAAGTATTTTAAAAAATGCTTAGTTTTAATATAGCTATTTAAATTAGTTAAAAGTTCAAAAACTCTGTCATATATGGAATAATATACAAAAATATTTCCATACAGTGTTGTTGACAAAACAAAACAGAGTAAAACGACTTTTAAAATACAAGAAATAACTAGGAAATTAACTTAATACCAGGGGCGTGTTTTGACTGGTTTCCAGTTTCCTGTGAACCCCATGAAAAAAATCAAAAAAAAAAAAAAAAAAAGATTCTTAAAATACCCTAAAAACTTTGTTTATTGACTTTGTTTTGGTTATTTGATAAACTTTGAATAATGAATGTTGAATTTATAACACTGAAAGATAAAAAAAGTTTCCTTAACTAAAAATGCTCCTTTTTGCACAGCTGAAATAGATTTTAAATAAAGTTTTAATTGTGACGTCATAACAGGTAAAAGTTTTAAAGTAGCATTTTTTTTCTAGGAAACTTTTTACTAAAATGCTCTTAATTTTCACTATAATTTGTTACTTAATATAAATAACTCTTGATACAGTATTGTTTTTGAACTAGTAAGTACAATTTTACTTAAAAAATTTCTAATAAAATCACTAAAGTTTTATTTTACCAAGTTGGTTGTATATAATAATGTTGTGTGAAGCTTTTGTACCTTAAAATTTATATTCTTTGTTTATGTATCAACCAACTGGGTTTAAACCTTAAAAAGTTCTGTTTAGAGAATTTTCAGATTATATTGAGACAACTACAACTGGCAAATTATTCTTTTATCATTTAATGATATATTAAATTTTTTTATTTAGGTTTTTTTATTTTTGTATATCTGTTGGCCATAAAGTTGGTTCTTAATTTATTGAATTTCTTAACTCAGAGAGATTACAAAATCATTATTAGAATTTCTGCACCATCAGGCAAACATTTAATTATAATTTAGAGACATTTTAATTTTGTTGTAAAAGTCTAAACATTTTTTGGTAATTACCTAGGATGATGTTGCACTAATATCAAGCTGAAAATGTATTGTTAATTTTTTGAACCACAATGTTAGGCTTAAAATATTGATTTTAAGCCTTATATGGTTGATCTAAAATTACTCTTCGTTTTAAACAAGCTATATAAATACATAGTTATAACTAAATTTATTTGTTAAAAACTAAAAGAGTCAATTGATTTTATTTTACAGTATAAGAATGTATATAAGTTATTGTATCATTTGCTTTATTTTGAAAACAAAAGAAATGAATGATATAAGTTTTATTGGCTTATGAAAAATAAGTTCTATCTATGTATTTATAAAATATATTTTTTAAGCCTATAATTATGGTAAAAAACAACATTGAAATTAATATAATTTCAGCTTGATATTGGGGCGACATCATTCTAGGTAATTACTCAATTTTTTTTGTGAAATTTCAATTTTTATCGATCAAAGTACTTTAAAAATTGTTTTTATAATAAATATAATATTTTCCGGCTCTTATATTTTTAATTTATCTAAATTTAATACAGAATAATAAATAGAAATATATAATATTTTTCCATTACTACCTATATATATATATTTATTTCTAAGCAGAAAAAAGAATTTTAAACGCAGTGTTTTTCTACTAAATATTGCGTACTTAACTGGTAGTGCATACCTAAGAAATGCGTACTTAAGCGGGAAATTAAGAACAAAAAAAATTGTGAACCCCCTTTGAAAAAAGTCTAGACACGCCCCTGGTTAATACACATCTTATTAATGTGAAAAATTTAACAACTTAACAAAAAATGCTAATTAAACGCAAATTTTTGACCCCTACCATTTATGCAGACTTCAACTTACAAAAATAATTTTAAATAAAAAAGTAACATAATAGATATACTTTTGAAAACTTCGTTTACTAAAAAAACTCCAAAATTACATAAAAGAAGAAAAAAAATTAGTTAGATGATACTTCGTTGTTGTGTGTAAGAATGTTTAAACAAGTGTTTAAATGTTTTATTTAACTATAAAAGTTTTTTACCTTCTTAAAATTCTGCCCTACCATTTTTTCTTTTTATATGTTTCAGTAATGAAATAGATTTTTTAAATAAATACATTTCATGTTTTAAATTTAACATTTCTCTATTTTTATTATATACCGTATTAATTCGAGTTTTAGAAGTCGTTTTAACATTTAAAAAGTGCTGATTTATTTCTTTTCTCAAGTCTAAAATTTTTAAATAGTTTAGCGTTGTAAATTAAATTGAGATCAATTAAAAGTCAAACACTTTTTAATTCCATTTTTGTTTAAAATAAAAAATAATAATGCGTGTATATATCAAAGTTACCTTATTTCATTTTAGTTCATTACATTAGTTGCTTTTGTTTGTCCGATCCGATATGCTGATTATTTAAATAATGATTTCTTATTTTGATAGGTTTTTATTTAAAGTAATTGAATTTTATTCTTAGATGTAAGGTAATTAAATGTTTACGTACATTGTTTTTATCAGTATGATTTCTTTTAGCTATTTTTTATACACAGTATTTAAAAAAAGTTTATCTCTTTCACCACAAAACTCCTATAAGTTTTATTCTTTCACATTACAAACTTTTCACACTACACACGCAACCTAGTAAGTTTTATTTATCATTGGTTTTTAGGTACACACCCGTGGGCAGGTCGTTTTTCAGCGATCCCGAGGGATTCACGACACCCTAGGAGGCGGAAGAGAGGTGTGGTTCGGTTTCCACCAGTACATGAGGCCGTCTAAGTGGAAAATGTTGCTTAATATTTACGGTTAGTTTAATGGAAAAAGTTCATTGGTGGTGAAATAACTATATGACTTATGTAAAACAGTTGTTGAACTAAAGGAAAGAATGAATATGTAACATATAAAACAAAATAAAGTTTTAGTTTCATTGTTTGATGCTGACTTTGAAGAATGTGTGTGTTTTAGAAGTCAGCATATTTTTTTAGTAATTCTTTAAATAAGTTGTACCTGGCAAAACTATAGTTATTCTTAAACTTTTTGATTATAATAATCATAACATAATTATATAATAAAAATAATCGATATAAATTAAACATTTTAACTGTTAAGTATCGTAACTAATTTGTGGCATACGAACAAAAAGCAATCAAAAGTTCCATGTCTGCCTTTTACTTTTAAACAGCACATGCAGTTTCACACATATAAGTTAGTGTGACCAATTTTACAAATCAACTTTTACAGTTAGCGCGACGGCGTTCTATCGGATCCAGCCGTTCCTGTGCGACGTTCTGGAGGTAAAGAAGCCTGACGAGCTGGGGTACGTTAGGGGGCTGAGCGACTTACAGCGCGTCAAGTTTTTCAAAGAAAACAGGAGGCTGAAGGTTGGTTGCAGGGTTTTGAAACAATCTTATTAGTTACTCACATCAGAGACATGTGTATGAAAAAGGAGAGTTCGTTTGGTTAAGTTGAATGTTGTTAAAAATACCGAACAATGTTAAATTGTGCATTCGTTCAAAAGTATAAAAGTGCGGTAAATGTTGATAAAGAATTAAAGACGTTGCAAACGAGTGTACGTTTTTGTACGAACCCCTCTTGTGATCATTGTGACGTCACCCACAGGTCGAGATCACGTGCTGCGGCAACATGAGGGGGAAGTACCGCGTGTGCAACGTCACGAAGAGGTCGGCCACCCAGCAGAACCGTTCTTCCTGCAGATGAAAGGCAGAAAGCATCATGGCGAGGTACTTCCAGGAGAAGCATGCGTTTGCAGTCAGTTTCAAGTTTATGCATCTTAGTGTAATAATAAATGAGTTAATTATTTTATAGTGTAATAGTTGTTTTGACCATTTCCTACCCTTGAAGTTTGTTTTATTTTGTTACTCTTGTACATTTACAATAAAAAAAGTTATTTAGCCTAATTAGAAAAATGTTGTTTTATCATTAGAAACGTTGCACAAACTTTAGGTTTTTTTTACATGAACAAAAATTTTAAAGCTTTTAAATTTTGGTAAATATATATAGAAAAATGTTTAAAAGTGTTTTCAATCTAGTACAACGCAACAGATACCCTCACCTGCCGTGCTTGCAAGTGGGTAAGGAGCAGAAGCACACCTTCCTGCCGCTATCGAGTTGCAAACATCGGACAGCGTTGCATCAGTTGCTCACCGACAGCCACACTTCCACCATGATCAAGGTTACACAGTTGATTTAATACGGTTCGCTTAAATACTGTAATTTGTTAATGTACATTATCTGTCTGTTAAAATAAAGGTTTGTTTTAAGTAAAACTGAATTTGCAATTAAAGTTTTGTATTTCAACTAAAACTAGGCTAGAATAACTAATATTTAAGTATATTTAATTTTAACAATTATATTTAATTAACAACTTTAAAATATGAGCAAAAAAAAAAACTCACCGGAACTTATTGAATTACCAATTTGTTTTTTAGGCAACTGCAAGAAGCGCTCCAGATCGCGAAAGAGAAATTTTGCAGCTTGTGAAAAAGGCGTAGTTCAAAAACGACCCTTACGTGCAAGAGTTTGGCATCCAGGTAGTTATATTTGAAAAAAAAAATTTAATCTATTTCTCAAACAGTTTAAAGTAATTCAAACATGTAAATACAGGGTGCCAAAAAACCTCGACATTTGAAGAAACCTGGAATTTTGAACGAAAATCATTAAAATACCTGGAATTTTAAGCAACTTTTACCTGTTTAGTAGTAAAGTTACAATTTGACTAAAAAAATCATATAGATAAATTTTTTCTGTCATCATCAAACTTTTTTTGTTAAGAAACACATTTAAAGTTGTTTTACAGTATCTTTACATTATTTTTGTACTATTCAAAACTGTTTCTTACTTAACTATAGTGATGTACAGGACCCGAATCCGGACTTTATTTTTCAAACTAGAAACCGGCCGGAACCGAATCCGGATTTTTTTTTTCAAGTTAGGATCCGGCCGGAACCAGACCCGGATATTTTTTTAAATTAAAATCCGGGCGGATCCGGAACCAAATTTTTAATACTTTAAGTTATTTGTAATATTTATAATATAAAAACTACTATGTACGATAATGCGAAATTATATAACTTATTACTAACTAGTGATGTACCGTACCCGGATCCGGACTTTTTATTCAAATTAAGATTCGGCTAGACCCGGATAGCTTTTTCAAATTAAAATCCGGCCGGAACTGAATCAAGATTTTTTTTTTCAAATTAGGATTTAGCCGGAACCTGGACCGGATATTTTTTTCATATCAAGATCCGGCCAGATCCGGATATCAGACAAAAATGACAACATCCGCCCGGATCCGGACCTTGATAGTGAGTCATATTATGTCAATTATGTAACATTATATATATATATATCATAAAAAAAGGTTCAGCAATAAAAAAAGTAAAATCTAGGGAAATTCATGTTTGTTTTATTTTATTTAGGAAATTTTAGGGAAATTTAGGTTTTTTTTTTTTGATAGTTGCAAAAATCTAGGGATATCTAGAGAAATCTAAAAATATGGGAGCCCTGTAAAGTGACTATAAACTAGCATGAGTCAAAATGAGGTTTTTAAAAACTGAAAAAATACTTTAATCTAATAATTAGTAGAACAGCTAGCCACAAGGTTGACATTTTTAGGTAATATTTACAATTAACAATCTGAAATCAAGTTCTTGAACATAATTAACTAGAAAATCACAAAATTTTGAAAACCGGATCAGCTCAAACTCATTCAAAATCTAAAAGAAAACTAGCCTGAGTTTTTATAAAAACTAAACTAGTCTGAGGCAGGCTAAGATTTTCAGAAAAAACCAAAAATTTACAAACTAGCAGGGTTGCCACTGTTTAAGTCAAAAAAAAAAACTAGCTAGAGTGAGCATAAACTAGCCTGAGTCAGAATGAGGTTTATAAAAACTGAAAAAAATACTTTAATCTAATAATCAGTAGAACAGCTAGCCATAAGGTTGACAATTTGGTAGTAAAGATTTCATTTTACAACATAGGTAAAAAGTTGAATTTCTGAAATGTTTATTTCATAACTGACGAAAATGACCCTTTTTTAATTTTCACAGGGTCTGTTTTTAAAAAAATACTTTTCTATATGCTCTTTTTTACTAACTAGATCCGAATCGGTCGGATCTCTGTTAGGATGCGGCCGGAACCGGATCCGAACCTTTTTTTAAAATCAATATCCGGCCAGAATCAGATCCGGTGTTTTTTTCATATCAAGATCCGGCCGGATCCTGATATCAGACTAAAATGGCAATATCCGGCCGGATCCGGACCCGGATAGTGAGTCCGGTACATCGCTACTACTAACTAAGTATAATTGTGTGAAGTTATCTTTTATGTGTTATATTTAACTATATCCTTTCAAGTTTTGAAAAATAATAGTTTAAAAAAGAATTAGACTAAAAAATACAAATATACTGCTAAAATAATTAATTAATAAGAAAGTTTATGATATGTTATTAAGGTCTAGCTAAGATTAACACTTAAAAATAGTAGCTGGTATGTTTGCTCATTTTCCGAACAGTATTTACATTTGAATTTTATTAAAATTAAAAGAACAGTAAAAAACTTTAAATTAAAAGAAGAATAAAAAACACTAAAATATCTATTTTGCTAAGTTGTGGTGAAGAAGTAAAAGCTTTTCCTAAGTAAGCGATTGCGCTTATTTTCATACAAATTGCCAGCTTCAGAATAAAATCGTTCTGATTACACAGTATGGAGGTGCAGACAGACATTTCCTTGCAAAGTTTGTGAGATAGGGATAAAATGCTCGGTTTAAGTTCCACCATTCTAAAACATCGGCTTCTATGGCACGACCTTTTAAATTTACTTCGGTTAAGAAGCTCTTAATCTCAGCAACAACCTCGTCACTTTCTATGTTTTGTTGCTTGTTCTGTGCTTCTTCTTCTTCTTCTTCAGTAGAGTAAAGACTAAGAAAGTCATTTGGATAAAATGTTAAAGATTGTGACTTTGAACTCTCTAACGTTTATGTGTAGGAGAGTCACAATGTTCATTTGCCTCACAGCTGATATGCTTTTTGACTTTATTTGCAGCAGTGTCTTAACTTTTTTTTTCAATTCAGAAGCAAAAAACTGAAAGGCGATAGCGCTGATCAACAGCCATTGTGGTTGACAGTAAACTGTTATCATTCAGGTATAAATCCGAGGAGGTATTGTATAACCTGTTTTCGCAAGCCTTCTCATTTTTGCTAGGTTTGTAGCAGCATTTAAATCGAGCACGCAACGTGCTTGGTGACCGATGAAGTTCTTCAGTGCTCGTGTATACAGAATAACACTAGAGAGTAGAGCATCATTTTTGCTACAATCTTTAGTAACTAATTGAACAGGTTCAAGAAGCTTTAGTACCTGACATTACAATTGCCGCTCTTTTTCTGTAATGATAAGAGCTTGCAAATGGCTAGCTACATAATTCTGGACACTAATTTTAAACTTATTTACCTTTTTAGCATTAGGTAGGTCGAATTCCTCCTCATCTTAAACAAGTAGCAAGGCTGTGGAATCTAGACCAACTTAAATTAATTATAGCTTTTCACAAGCTGAGGTGGAATCGCTGAAATTGCCAACAAGTTTTTCGTGCTCTTGATGCTTTTAAAGACTTCTACATCCTCGTCCGCAAACAATGAGTCCTTTGTAATTAATTGTAGTGTGTGAATAAAGCAAGGAATTAATGCTATATTTGACAATACCAAGCCATACCTCATATAGTAAGCATTATCTCGCACAATCAAGTGCACCTGATTGTGATTTATTCTCAATTTTTGAGCATATCTTTAATGTTAGAAGAAATATTGAGTCCAGTATGGCGACCTTCCATTTCCCGGCAATGCAAGACACGGTGGTAATAAACAAAACTTTTATTCAACCAATGCGCCGTCAGTGAAAGTGATGTATTGGTCTTTGAATTAGTCCATATGTCTGTCGTAAAAGAAAAATTGGAAGACTTTTCCAGAAGTTTAGAATTATCACAAGTCAAATTTTTGTAAGCCCGTTGAAGCATTATCTCGTTAAAATGTTTTCTGCTTGGGATCAAAACCCTTTATCATTTACTATTGAAAACGGCTGGTTGTCAACAGCAATCATATTGATGATTTTTTCATTAACCGTAATTGATTTTGGATCATCTTTGCCCCAAGTTTTGAAGTTTTTAAAATCATTCATTGTTGATTGCTTCTTAGCAGCGAGCTTTATATTCTTTGGAGCTGAAAGCGAACCAGTGCTGCTTCTTGCCTTTTCTGCTGAAGTTTGAGTCAAAAAATAACTAGCTAGAGTGAGTATAAACTAGCCTGAGTCAGAATGAGGTTTATAAATACTGAAAAAATTACTTTAATCTAATAATCAGTAGAATAACTAGCCATAAAGTTGACAATTTGGTAGTAAAGATTTTAATTTTACAACATAGGTAAAGAGTTGCATTTCTGAAATGTTGATTTCATAGTTTAAATGTAAACAAGTGTAAATTAGTCACGTGTACAAAATGAGCCAATCACGGTAGGTGTTTATTTTTAACTGACGAAAATGACTCTTTTTTAATTTACATAGGGTTTGTTTTTGAAAAAAACTTTTCTGTATGCTTTTTTTTACTAACTAGATCCAAATCGGCCGGATCTCTGTTAGGATCCTGCCGGAACCGGATTTTTTTTTAAATCAAGATCCGGCCGAAACCGGATCCGGATCATTTTTTCAACTCAAGATCCGGCCGGATCCAGCTATCAGACAAAAATATTATTACCCGGCTGGATCCGGACCCGGATAGTGAGTCCGGTACATCACTACTTAACTTTAAACTAAAAATTAGAAAAGATCCAAAATTGTGTACTTTTAAATCCTGGAGAAATTTTTCTAAAAAAAATTGGCCAGCAAGTAAACATTAACCTATTTTTAACAGGACATGATATACTATCTAGTATGCGTGTATAAAGCTTTTAAACAGTTTGAAGTCAACATGTAAATAATATTGTAAATACTAACAGGTTGTGGATGAAATAATTGAAGTGAGGGGAAAAATTTTGCTTTCTCCCAAAAACGGTATAGTGGCGACGTGAGTTTGTTTTAATTTTTAATTTGAGTTAATTTTTCTGATTTTTTATCACTTAATTGGAAATTCTACTGAGTTATTGAAAACAACTAACAATTTTCTAAACAATAACTTATTTAAGCAAAAAATAATCAACAGTTTGCTGACAATTAACATGAGTACTCTTAATAACTTTAATAATTAAATTTTTGTTTCATCAATTTGGTGCAATTTTTTTCCGTTGGTTCATAGTACCAGTAAACGAAAAAATTTAAATGATATGCATAATATAAGTTACGAAAGTTACTTTCAATACAAATAATTTAGATTTTTACGTTTTATAATTAATTTTCTTCTATCAAAAAATGTCAACTAGGTTCATAGTATTAACTAAAAACAAAAAAAAATACCTACATTAGAATTGTATTGTAGTTCAACATAAAATGAAAAAAAAATTACTCAATAATACTAATCCAACTAACATCTAACCAGGGAGTGCGGGACATGAAACTTACAGTAACAACGATTTAGTAACTGTACTAAAAAAGTTCAAATTAATAACATTCCAACAGACGCGCGCAAGCTACGCCCAACCAGGGGGTGTGGGACATGCGGGGCAAGCAGTTCCATTCGGGCATCAACATCGAGATGAGGGCATGCGATCAGCACCTGCGGACGTTTATGAAAAAATTGCAGCGGATAAGCGAGGACGCGAGCATCCCTCTAAGGGGAAGCCCCATATTCTGCAAGTACGCGCGGGGCAGCGAGTAAGTCGAACCGCTGTTCAGGTTTTTATTAGGAATATGTATTGTGAATTAAATAACTGGTAAATTATAGTTATTTATATAAAAAAATTGTTTTTTTATTCGTGTAAATGACTTAAAGTTTTCTTGAACTAGTCTCGACTGTTGTGGGTCGAGTAGTGAATTTATTTAACATGTGGCTTAAAAGTTGATTTCTAGGATATGAAAGCGCGACGGACACAGTTTAAAGGATATACTAAACATCATGATTAATAATTATATATTTTTTAACAGGCACCTCTGTGATGAGTTCAGCTCATTATTGATGTTTTGTCAGGAAAAACTTTAGTTTTCGGTTGGTTTATATTATTTTTTAATCATGCTCATTGTTTGATATAACTTAATTCTTAAAATTATAATTTTACAGCATTGCATTACCAATCTTTGAAATAAATTTCTTACTAAAATCTCCCTTTTTTGTATCATCTTATTGTTCTACTGAATTTCTTGCAGAAGGTGTTATTAAAAAACATTTACTTTAACATAAAAAATTACCCGCTGCAGTTGTTAAACCGCAATACTTGTACGGTGAGAAATGTTAAAGTTTGACTCTTTGCGTTCAACTGATGATTCTTTATTATTATAAACCATCATAATTTCTTATAACGGATTGCATGAAGCCTGTAAAATTACAAGACATAGTATTGCAAAATATTTTACTCGAAAAAATATTTCAAAATGACTATTTTTAAAATCCGCATAATAAAAAAACTCGCTAAAATAAAACGTAAACATCTATTAAAATAAAACATCTGAAGTGAAGAGGGTGGGAGACTTGCTGTTGGGGATAGCGACCCAGTGCGTGCAAGTGAATAACGTCACCAAGACCTCCTCCCAGACCCTCTTCAACTTGTGCTTTAAAATAAATTGAAGTTGGGCGGCGTCAACAACATCTTGGTTCCCGGTCTCAGGTCAGTTCGTTCTCAAATGGAGTATTTTACATATTTATTGTTTAAACAGTATTAATTTATGTATATTTTTTAGTTATTTTCTACCTGCTTGAAGTTCGTTGTAAATGAGTATGCAGTCTTTTTATTTGCTAATGAGACCTCTGTATGGATCTGAGCATTTTATTTTAACAATTTAATTTACAAACTTGTTATTTGCAGACCGCGTATTTTCAACGACCCGGATATTTTCTTCGGTGCTGACGTCACTCACCCTCCAGCAGGCGACACCAAGAAGCCTTCCATTGCTGCTTGTAGGTTGTGTTAAAAACTTAATTATGAAAATTTCTGACTTTTGTTTTAGACATTGAACATTTCAATTAATTTCTGAGACAACTAATTTTTCCAGGCATTAGTGTTTCAATAAGCTAGTAACGTATATTGCACACACAGTTAATTTTGGCATGCGTACAAAATGGCGCCGCAATTAAAGTTTACCTAATCAAGAACGAAAACTGATTGATTTACTAAAAGTTTTCACAGAAAATTATTGATACACTTACTTTTTATAATATGAGATGCTTCAATAAAAATTAGCCTACTTAGTATTACGACAACAGTAGTCAATTATGACGTCACAGGTGGCGGGATCCATGGACGCGTCCAGGCACAGCGCCAAAGTGAGGGTGCAGCAGCGCAGGGAGGAGATAATACGGGGAGGACCTGGCGTCGATGGTGCGCCACCTGACGGTGGAGTTCTACAAGGCGACAAACTTCAAGCCCGTCAGGATCGTCGTGTACAGGGAAGGCGTCAGCGAGGGAATTCAATCAGGTAATAAATTAATTTAATATGATTTTGGATTTAATCTGGTTTCAATTAATGTTTAATATGATTTTAAATCAAATCTGGTAAATTACCGCAATTTTTTCGCGCAAACAACAAGTTTAGTTGTTGGAACCAAACATTGATTTAACATTTTTACCTGCAGGTACTCGCGAGCCATCAGGACCGCGTACTGTGTGTCGGCTACCAGCCCGGCATCACGTTCATAGTGGTGCAGCCATCACACCCGGCTGTTCTGCAGGAAAAGTCGGGCAACATCCCGGCGGGGACCACAGTGGACGTCGGCATCTGCCACCCCACCGAGTTTGCTTTATGCCGGCATTCAGGTACGTTTGGATTGTTTTTAGTAACTATCTGAATTGTTTAATTGTTTAGCAATTGTAGAAAATATTATTTTCATTATTTTAATTTTTTATTTTTTGTTAATATAAAAATATGAACAGGCAAATATTATCATAACTAAAAGAATAAGTTTAAGAAAATTTTGTTAGTTAATTTTATTCTCTATTTACAGGGTTGCAACTTTACCTGGAAAAACCTGGAATTTGGGAAATTTTGAAAAAAAAAACCTTGTATTTAATAAATTTTTTTATGTTTATGACTCAAAAAGTCTATCATATAAATAAAACATAATTTTCGTCATCAAATTTTATTTTATCAAAAAACATATTTAAAGTAGCTTTACAGTATCTTAAATGTTTTTATACTATTTAACACAGTTTCTTACCTTAAACTTAACTTTAAATAAAAATAGACCAAAAAATGTGCACTTTTAAAAACCTCTAAAAAATTTGGAAAACCTGGAAAAATTATTGATAAAACGAGTGGCAACGCTGAATATTTAAATATAGTTCGTCTTTCTAGAAATTAGACTACACTTTTTAAAACTGTTAGTGGAATCATTGCACAACAGAATAAATTAAAAAAAGCTATTATTAAATGATACTATATAGTATTTCCATGTTTTTACTATAGTTTACCACAATTATGCGAACTAAAGACAACTATAAATTTTAATTTTTGTATTAAAGTTATAAGATTTCTATTGTTTGAAAACAAAGTAAATTAATTTATTTACTATAAAAATATTTTAATGTTAATCAAATAGTAATTGTAAAACTGAGTAATTAACAACTTAATGTTTTGTTTAATAATTCTTAATTCCAAAATAAGTTAAAATCTACAAAAGTTTTCTTTATTAAGCTTTTAATACAAAATAAAATGTACAACACAAAATTAAAATAAAAACATCCTGATTTATAAAAAATGTGTAAAAACATTCTAACATAAATTTAATATTTTTCTAATAATAGCTGTAATAAAATATATTTTTTTATACTTCAGCTTAACTTAGTGCTTCCACAACATTACTGTCATTTGAATGGTAAAACGCTTAGACACCGTAAAAAGCTGTTTGATCCTTAATTTTCTAAATTTTCACTAATTTAAAATTCAAAACGTTTTCTCCTGCAATTTCTTTTAAATTTAAAAAGCCGCTTTAACTATGTCTGAAAAAAAATCAGCAAACTTATCAAGTGTTGGCAAGTGTCTGAGGAACAATTGTTTTATGAAAAACATAAAAACACTATCTTTTGAAAGAACTTTTAGAAGCTATTCCTTGTTCACTGAAATCAACTAGTTCAAATGATCCGCTCAAAATGTTCTGGATACCGCGACGCTTTCGTGCAAACAACGAGTTCAGTTGTTGGAAACAAACATAAATTTAACATTTCACCTGCAGGTACTCGCGAGCGAGCTTCGCGCCATCAGGACCGCGTACTGTGTGTCGGCTACCAGCCCGGCATCACGTTCATAGTGGTGCAGCCATCACACCCGGTTGTTCTGCAGGCGAGGACAGATTGGACAACATCACGGCGGGACCACAGTGGACGTGGGCATCTGCCACCCCACCGAGTTCGACTTCTACCTCTGCTCCCACGCCGGCATTCAGGTACGTTTGGATTGTTTTTCAGTAAATATCTGAATTGTTTAACTTTTTAGCCATTGTTGACGATACAATGCTTTCTGTAAATATTGTTTTTGTTTTTTATCTTTTGTTAATAATAAAACAGGAACATGCAAATAGTATCATGAGTAAAAGTATAAGTTTGGGAAGATTTTTTTAGTTAATTTTAGTTTATGTTTATACAGGGTTGCCACTTTACCCATATTAAAATATTAAAGTTTGCATATTTTGGTTTTTTATATCTTAATATTTAATTACAGAAAAAAAATTAATATATTACTACGAAGTCTTTTCAAAAAGCTATTATTATAACTTTTTTAACTAATCAAGCATTTAAAATGAATTATAAACAATTTTCTTTTTAATTTTTGTCCAAAGTAGTTTTAACGATTTTATTAATCTTTATTATTTTTGTTGCTTTTAAAACATTAGTTTGTAAACTTAAATCAAATTTTAATATATCACGTTTATATCTTTTTAATTCTTAGAATCTAAATGCTTCTGAAGAGCGCTACAGGGTACAACATAGTTCTATTTTAGAATTTATGAAAATATTAAATTTAATATCAAAATTTGATTAAAGGAAGTTTTTAAGTTTCAATTCTTACTAATTTTTTTTAAACTCTTGCCTATTTTTATAAGATAAACTGACATATAAATTTATATATATTTTCTTATTTTAAACTTAATTATAGAAGATTAGATAAAAAAAAATTTATTTGAATTTTTTAATTTATCCATTTAAATATAAAAAACAATATCAGTATTATTTTGATTAAGCGAGATATATAAAACACATAAGTGACACATATAACAAATGTAAAACAATATTTTGTAAAAATAAAGTTTTAATTTCACTGAAGAGACACATTTTTTAATACTGTTTTGTATAAACCAGGGTTTCTCAAAGTGGGCCAAGTGGCCCCCTAGGGGGCCTTGACAGATACTCAGGGGGCCATGAGCAGTAAAGGAGCCACAGGGGGGCCATGAGGTCATAACTTGAAACTTACACTAGATATTCTTGAGTTGCAGATGAAGAGCAAAAAAAAAAAAAAAAAGCTCTTATGTGCATTTTATCGTAGTTTTTGAGTAATCTATATGTTGAAGGGAGCCATTACTTTTTCAAACTCTTTAAAGGGGGCCATTAGCAAAAAAGTTTGGGAAACCCTGGTATAAACCAATATATTACTAATGACAAAGTAGAAATATAATATAGGAAAATAACTTTTTTCAACGATGCATATTTATGAAGAGAAAAAACTGTTTTTTTTTTCTTTTTGATCCAAAAGTTTTATTTTATTAATTTATAAGCAGCGTCGTACTTTGATAAGCCTTTCGTTTTCATTTTCTTCTAAAATAGAAATTAAACGCTTTTATTTTATGTTGCACAAACATTTCTTAATAAAAGCTAATTTACATTTAGGGTTCGATGAAGAAGAAGAGGAAGTAGTACTCGTCAAAAATCCCGTCATAAAAGACTTCAACAGAACAACTTATTTACAAAATGTTTTTTGTCTTACTAAAATTGTTGTATTTTTGTCATGTTTGGTTTCCTCACTTTTTTAAACTACGAGTAACTTATTTATTTATACCTAGTAAAAAGCTATAAAAGTATACTAGTCAAAACATAAAAAGTATAGAAATGTTTATTACATTCGGAATTTTTATGGATGTTATAAAACTATTTTTAGAGTAATTTAGATTTCAATAAATTGTTATAAAAATAATAAAGTCAATGCTTTAAGTACAGTATTATTATTATTATTTTTGTTTATTATTGTTAATATATAAATTATAGTATTATTAATATTACTATTATTACTATTGTTATTATTAGTTTCATTATTGTTTTTATTTTTATTATTATTATTATTTATTATTATTGTTATTATTACTATTGCTAATGTTGTTATTATTGTTCTTATTATTATTCTTATTGTATTAATTACTATTAACATTAAAATTACTATGGTTATCGTTATAATTATGGTTATTATTATTATTTTTTTTTTATTAACATTGTTTTTTAATTATTATTATTTTTTATTATTGTTATTATTATTTTTAATAACGTAAAAAAAATTTAATTAAAAAAAAAACAGTCAGTAGTTTAATACTAAAACGTTAACAAAAAATAAATAAAATAACAATAGTTTTTAAGTGTTTTAGTTATAGTAACTATTTTAGATTTTAATAACTTAACAAAATTACATAAGTATCATGCTTAAGTATAAACATACAAATGCTTCTAACTTATTTAGAGTTCTTTAACTCTGACAACCGTTGTTTGACCATCCTTCTAAAATATGATTTGAAAAATAATTCTTACTTATTTTAACCTGTTGAATAGAATTACATTTGAATATATATCTAGTGTACACAGAATAAAATTTAGCTATTTATTGTTCAGAAAGTTTGATTAGCTTTACTCTTTTGTTAGTACATAAACTTTAACTCTAATTTATAACATAACATGTTTTGAAATAATTTTTGTGAAAAATTATGATTGAAATTATTGACATTAGTATGAAATGAATTACCTTTGACTTGTTTATTTACTATCAAATTTTCGGTCAAGTTTATAATGACCAATTTCCTGTTTATCTTCCAATATTACCCAATAGATTTTCATTATCAAAGTCCAGAGTTGCCACAAGGTCAGGAAATCAGGAAAATATAAAAAAAATTGACTAAAGTCAGAAGAAAATAGAATTTTTGAAAAAATTCAGGAAATTTTACAAAGTTTAAAAAAAAGTTAGATTTTGTCAGTTTAAATTGACAAAATTCTTTAAATTTCACAGCCTTCAAATAGTAAAAATTTAATTGAAAGTCCTTTAAAGTCAGACCAATTTTTCTTAGAAATTTACAAAACTATTTATTATCTAATGCCTTCATCTGGTATAAATTAATAAAATATCCTTTATAAAACTGCAAAACTTTCTATTAATATATTGAAAAACTACCTTACTTGAACAAGTAATACTGGTAAGTGTTTTAGTGTTGATAACCTGTAGCAAGGACACTTTCATAGTGTAACTATGATATATAATATACACAAAAGTTTATCTACTCTAATTTTGGGATCAAAGTGTTTTTCTTTAAGTAAAAAATTAAGTTCTTTATAATTAAGCAGTTAGTTTAGTATTTTATTTAAGAGATTCATGGGTGTACTTTACCTGTATATAGTTTTTTCAAAGTTGTTTAAATTTTTGAATTAATTTATAAGAGAGAGGGGACCAGATGTTTGAAACCATATCTTCATTAGATGAATAGGTTGAAGTGCTAATAGACAAACGGAGAAAATAAATTTTAGTACATTTTATCAAAAAAAACAGTATTTGATAAGTTTTTTATTGTTTCAAGGTTTTAATTGTAAAAGTTCGTTATTGTTTTAAGATTTTAGTTGAGAAATATCGTTATCAATTGAACACAGATAATTCAAGTGATGTAATGGAAGTTAAATGATTGAATTCAGCTAAAAACTGTTGTTTTAACCTGTATTAGAACAAGATTAAAAACTTTTTATACTTTCAAGTCTTAGATTATGTATTTTAGAAAGAATAAGTTTGAATTAAGAGTTTGATTTAGAAAAGTCAGGAAGATTTTAGTAAAAATTCAGGAAAAAGTCAGCAAAAGTCAGGAAATTTTTCTCAGCTTGATCTGTGGCAACAATGATAGTCATTTATATGGTAAATCTTATCGAGTATGTAGTTTTTTAATTAACAATATTACTCAATCTTTGATATCTCAGCTGAAAAGTGTTTTACATGTGGCAGTTATTACGAAATCATCTTGTGCAAAGTTTTAGCTGATCTAGAAAACCGAACGTATTTGCAAGTTTTTACTTTCTTAAAACAACCCCAGTAAAAAATACATGGGACCCAAAAAGTACATCTTAAGGTTTTTAGTTAGATTTTTTTTTTTATACGTGGCAACTATTACAAAAACACATTATATAGAATTCATGACTTCTTAAAAACAATTCAATTTTTAATAGTGACATTTTTTTTCTTATAAACTTGAAATTAATAAAAAATATGCAGAAAAATACTTCCGTGAAAATTTCTTTCAGTCATTCTTTACAGTTTAAATTAAGGTTGATTTAGAAAATCTAAAACAGCCTCTGTCGAAAATTTCGAAACAAATTGAAATTTTGCACAAGATATTTTTGTGATAATTGCCACATGTAAAAAATTTTTAGCTGAAAACTTAAAGACCGAACTTTTTATAAAAATCAATGGTGTACATACATAGAAGAAGATTTAGTTGTATCCTTCGTTCATTTTGTTATTTTTTGTTGTATGTTTATAATAAAGGATATAATGCAGTTTTTAAGACAAAAATCTTACATTTTAACTTTAATTTCTCAGTTGAAACTTTTTTAATTAGTTTGTTTTAAAAAAATATTTATTTTAAGGTTTTTTAATTTGAAATCTTAACTGTACTAACTAGAATTATTTTGTTTATTAATGTTCCATTTCTACTTTTAGTGTATATATTTACTATTGATAAGTATCTATGTTTTTTATGTCAAAAGTTAAAATCTTTATACAGCATTAAATTAATTTAATTATTGGAGAATCTAGTGTTTAAGATAAAGCAGGGGTCGACAATCTGCGGCCCGCGGGCTAAATGCGGCCCTCAAAGTCAAAATCCGCGCTCTGCGAGCTCCTTTTCAGCCAAAAAAATACATTTTATAAACAATAAAAATTAACGATTTGTAATAAAAACTTACAGTTAGGCCCTTAATTCAATAAATATTCGTTACTAGTGCTCTAAATTTGCTTAATTTATCATGTTAATCTTGAATAATATTTTTCTACTGATTAATAGAAGTTTTTTTAAATAAATGCGGCCCTCAAAGGTTTTTTCTAAATAGTGCGGCCCGCAAGCAATTTTTACTAGGATTATTGGTCTGCGAGTTACTTAAGGCTGCCGACCTCTGAATTGAAGGTTTTATACTTTATCCTAGAGTAGTTTCTTAATTGAGTATAATAAGTTGACATGTTGAATAATTAAAATGTATGAAAACCTTTGTTAAAAATAAAAACACTTACTAACGATCACAATAAGCTCCTAGAGTTGAGCTAGTGTTGTATATAAAATAATTTTGCTAATTTGACATTAAGTTTTACAACTTTATGAATCTCTAGTTTTAAACTTAAAGCATTGATTTGTAGTATTTTTTGTTTTTACTACAAATAGTAAAAATAATTGCATAGTTTATTTAGAATATCAATTAGTAAAAGTGTAGAAAATTTACGTAATACTCTTTCTAGTAAATTTAGACCTCCGACTTAGAAAGTTGCCAAGCTATACTAGAAATGGTTAACTTGGGTCACATAGGTCGAATCCAGCCTGTCAACTTAAATCTCTGACCCATACCGGATTTTAGCTGAAAAAAAAAAATCAAGATTTTTAGGACGAGTCGATTTTATTTTTATACTTAATTTGTGTTTAGCACACAGTAATGATAAAATTTTATTTTGAGCCGCAAAGTTTTTTTTTCTTATAAATGTATTATCGTTTAAGGAAGGGCTTGGCAACGTTTTTCAATCAACGGGCCGGATCCGGAAAAATTTAGTCTTTTGCGGGCCGGAGCATTTTAAATTATTGGTTTACCGGATCCAGTATTCGGATTCAGCCGAATCATGACTTTTTAGATCCGAATCCGACTGGATACTAATTTTAAGTCGTGATCCGGATCCGGTCGGATTCTAATTTAAATAAAATTTTCGGATCTGGTCGGAGTCTAGTTTTATGGATACAGTTAACCACTTTTTTGGACCCTTCAAATTTAAAAAACTTTCTCAAGTCTTACAACATAAGTCTTTAAAGTATACTTTAAAGTTTAATTTATTTTTTTGAAAACTGTGTAATAATGTTTAATTTCATTTTAAATACATGTCCTACATACAGTTTTAAATATTATTATACTTAAGAAGTTACAATACCTTATAATTTAAACTTTCAAGTTTTTTTATTATGAGACTTGCAAATAAAAGATTTATAGATATGTTTTATGACTAACTATACATTATTGTTGAAAATAGTTCTAAGCACGTTCGTAAATTTTTGTACTAAATCTTTGTTTTTAATACATCAAAAAAGCATTAAAAATTTTTTTGTATTAATAATTACAATTTTAACTATTTATATATTTTTGACATTTATGTGAAGTAGAGTTAAAGTCTTGTAAAAGATATTTTAATTGATTTTACGCTCAGTTGGTGTCACAGTGAGAGTTACTAGAGTACAACTCGCAAATAAAAACTTACTAAAATTATTTCCATATTACTCGCTTAAGCTTGTACAATTGTACAAGTGCTTTGAAATGTGTCAAATTGCTGTCTATAAGATTTTATGGTTTTATAGACTCTATTTTTCGTTAGAATAAAATAAATTTTCTTAAAAATATTATTAAAAATAATTCCAAACTAGCAAAATTTATTATCATCTTTGAGTATGTCTATTACTCATATCTTAATAATATTTAGAGTAATTGTTACATATTTCATTTACTTAAAGTAATTATAGATTAATAGCTAGATATGTTTACTTACATAATTTAGTTTAACTTGTATTAGTCATAAAATAATAAAAATTATATATCTTAATCTTTACTTTTTAACAGTAGTATTATAAAAATATGATGGAAACTAGATGCCTAACTAATTAAAAAAAAACTTGAAGAATAATGAAGTTACCACACACAAAACAAATGAAAAAATTATTTATTAAAAGAATTAACTACGAAACGAATTTAAACTAAAACAGTCTGTAGAAATCAAAATAGGTAGCTGAATTGTCTAAAGAAATAAATTTAAAAAACATAAACAATTATCCTAAATGCAATTTTTCTAATTTAAGGCAAATCACCGAATAATATGAAGTGTTGGAATAGAAAGTCAATACTGGTATTCGCCTCACCGCCGAACCTTCCGTCAACTTTCACACGCTTCTGCTGCGGCTGGTGCTCTGTTTTCGCTTGAGTTGTTTTACCACCGGACTCTTGCTCGCTTTCGACTCTCGTCCGTTTTTTCACTGGAAAGTTCTCGTCAGCTTGGTCATGCCGCTTTCTTTTAATTTTCTTTTTGATCAGAAATTTGTTTTTTTTCTTGTTTCCAAAAGTCTCGATTCTAAAACGCGCCGCTAAACTACAGTTCTTTTTCGCATCATCGCAAGAAGGACGGTTGCTCGTTCTTGCACGTTGTTTGAGGTGGACTTTTGGCAACTTAACTGGTGCTGCATATTTGACAGCATTTTTTGAATCAATTGAACTTTTTGAATTTTTTGATAACCTACCGTTCTTCCATAGGTCTTTTTTCGGCAAAGAAACCGACACTGGATCGTTGTCTACGTAATTGTATATATCCATGACTGCTGAGAGCAAAAAATTTGTTTTCAAGCAAAGTCGGCACTTCTGTCTAATCAGCTAGTAAAAATGCTTTTCTCCTTTTCTCTCAATTAGTACAAGCGTTTCCGAAAAAGGAATAAAAATCTATGCTGTCACCAGTATTTTGAACTATTTTTTCTTTTTTCTAAGTTCAAAATACACATTTGATTATCAATTTGATGTTTTACAACTTTTGAAATATCCAACTTAAATGACAAGTATGAACCGCGTAATAATTAAAAAAATTGTCTCGCTTTATAATTTTAGAAGTTTTTGACTATTTACTACTTCAAGTTATTATTTTTTATAGTCAAATATTAAAACAGGGATTGATTGCGACAAACTAATCTGTGATTAATTTAACTTGATTATCACGTTACTAAGTTAAAGAAAACTAAAGTGAGTTTTATACAAACCTTACACCAACTAAACGACTTTGATTTAAAGAATATAGTTCAAAATAAATCACTATGACACACTTGTGAAAAAAATTAAAGTTTTAGTATATGAAGACTAAAAGTTTACTTATTTATTTAAAACGGTAAAAAGGTTCTTCTTGAACTTTTTCTGTAATCGTATAATGTTAACTTTAAAGTTATTTAGTTTACGTAACACTTATAGAAATTTTTAGTTGTGTTTTATTAAACAATTACGTTTCTGAAATGATAAAATATTTTTCAATAAAGAATATAAAGTGTTACAAAGCAACCCTTTAAGTTCTTCTGAATACACAATCGCATAATAAGTTTGTTAATGGGCCAGCTGCAAACAACGAGCTTTTTTTTTGCGCTTGTAGTAGAAAATTTTAACTAACTCAATTAGGTAAAACTAATGCTTTATACTGACAGAGAATACATGCGTGACTATATGTGATTATTTTATTAAGTTTTAGCTGCTCACAGCGTTTTTTTTTTGCTAGCAGCACAAAAATTTTAACAACACAGTTAGTGAGGGATTGCTTTATAACGACAAAGAGTAGCTAGGCACTTGAAGTTTTAAGATATAAAACAACTGTGTGTTTTTACTTCAACTAATTTGTAATACAGTTAGCTGCTAAAAGTGAGCAATGTTTTTCTGCTCACAGCACAACATAAAAACAGCTAATTAGAAAGCTTCATACTGACAGAGAGTATGGTAACATGAGACTTGTTTGTTCATAATAAGATTATAGGTGTCTTGTCGCCGACTGTGTAACCTTTTCTTCTAAATTCAAACGCAAAAATAAGTATATATATTAAAATTTTGATACTTTGAAAAATTTTGTTTAAGTTTCTAAATGTTTCAATGTTTGCATTAAAACAAAATACATGTATTGTTAATAAAAAAGAAATTGTTGAAAACATAATATTTATTGTATTTTATTAGAAATTTTGTATTTTTGTATTTAAACCTATTGTTGAAAAAATTATTTTCGATTATAAAGAACTACTTTTAAATTTTTTAATAAACTAAAAAATTTACATTTCAAATTTAAAGTTTAAATTGTATTTTATTTTATATACCGTAACCACCAACCGCTTAAATATTAATAAACAAAAGTACTCGAGCTTTTTCTTTTGTTCTACAAATATTTGGTTTAACTTTGAAGTTACCTCTGCTTTAACTGTTATTTTTTTTTGAGTTTTTTTAAATACTTTCTATGCAATTCAAACTAATATATACATCATAAACCTAGTTGTGCATATATTTTTTAATTTTTACTAAATGTATTGAACAACCAAGTTATTTTAAAATAAAATTAATTTAAGAATAGAATATCAATTAGTATTAAAGATTGACAAAACCAAGTAAAACAAATTCTTTTTGAAATAATTTTTGAAAAATTGTTTATACCTTCTTGTGTATAAATTATTACTTTCTCTAAGTTAAGATTAGCAAAGTATCAACATTGTTAACATAATGGACCTATATTAACAAGGTAAATAATGTTTATATTTCGAAAATAGCTTTTAAAACATTTTCATTTAGTGTAAAATGAAAAATTTATTTACTATTACAGTTTTAATGCGAAACGTTGAACCTAGTGTGAATTATATACTAACTAGATTTAATAACAAAATTTATTAAAGTTATATAATTTTTAGAACTTATTGTAGCCTAATGATTTATATTAAGCTAAATATTTAGCTTCAGTAACAAAATTAGTTCTGTTTGTTTTAAAAATTTTAAGCAGGTTTTATGCTTTTTTGCTGCAATTAATAAAAATATAATATTTTCAAA
The DNA here is from genome assembly GCF_965202585.1 of Thalia democratica. Classification (NCBI taxonomy): domain Eukaryota; kingdom Metazoa; phylum Chordata; class Thaliacea; order Salpida; family Salpidae; genus Thalia; species Thalia democratica. Next base: position 65,208,549 of record NC_139166.1, on the reverse strand, counting down.
TCATAGTTTTACCTGGTTTAATGATAATATATATACTATAAAATATTTCTACTTATTCGAAATTAAACTAGAATAAAAAAACAATTATAGTGTTTTAATTTAATAATAATTATTAACAACTAATAATAAGTTTTCGCTAGAAAAAAAAACTGAATACATGTTTAACTATTTAATTATCATATTTATAACAAATTATTTATAAATTATTTAACTGTTTTGTTAGATTGAAAACTAAAAAAATATATACAGCTCTGTATACTATTGATGGAAATTAGTTTTATTGGTTAGTACTATTATTCAAAAAACCAAACTCTTTAATTAAAACAATTAAAACAAATTTAACTAATTTCAAATTAAGTGAGTTGTTTTTAAGAAATATATACTTGATATGTTATAAGATTACACAAGTAGAAAAAAACTAATACACATCTGAGTATTCTTTTATTTTTACTTATAGTACAATATTAGTCAATATTAAGTTTTTATTAAAAATACCTAGATATATTTATTAATATGAAACTTTATAAAATAATGTGACTAGTTCAGTATTTAAAATAAAGTATAATCTAATAAATAAATGAATAGAAAAGTCAAAAAAGAAAAGAATATAATATTTTTCGATGTTTAAATATTTCTTTTTTTTTTATAATTAGTTAAAATAGTTTTAAAATAAGTTACACGTTAGTTATAAAAGCAATTTTAACTTGAAATTTATTTCATCAAAAATGTGTATTAGAAAACAAAAACAACGATATGTAATGTTAAGTAAAAAAAAATATTTAAGAATGTTAGAATCTCGACAACAAACAAATTAAGTTTAAACGGTTACACCATTAAAAAAAAAAACAAAGATTATATCAAGCAGTTAAATTGAACGCTTATACACGATGTAAAACACAATATAGTCAGCAGCACGGTATGAAATACAGTTAATCAAACTTTAACAAAGAAAGCTACAGCAAAGTATAACGCTTACAGACAGAAAAAAACAGCAAAGTAAAAACGCTAACACAAAAAGTAAACTACAGCGAAGCTAGACGCTGACAGCAACCGACAGTAAATTCGGATGTTGACACAGATTAGCACACAGCAACCTACAGCGTGGTAAAACGCTCACAGTGAGATTGAACGCTTTAACACAAAGTATCATACATACAACGTTAGACGCTAACACTGGGTAAAACATAGTAGCAGACTGTCCCTCTACACTCAAGTTTACAATTCAAACGCGGCGAGAGAAGCGACAAAGAAAAAATATTGCGTGTTATAAGTACAGGCAGTTTTAAAGTAAACTTACACTACAAAAAACTTTAACACTTAAAGTTTAGTACAAAGTATAAAACGATGGAAAAGATAAATTTTGTATACCAGAAAAGTCATTACTACCAGCAAGTATGTTATGTTGAAAGAAATAACGAGACTATTCATTATACAAACCAGTGGTCGTCAACAAGCGTAGAAAGTATGTGGGTTTCCAAACATCCAGCAGAAACCACGAGTTATAACCACAACTATACTCCAACAGAAGCTGCAAGTTACAGACCTAACCATAGTTCGGCAGCGAATATTCAAGCTATAGCTGCAAGTGATAGTTCAAACAAAACGGTAGAAGACTCGCCTGATCCAACACAAAACACTCATGAGAAACGTCAAGCAACCACCAGCTGCGAAGATTTTATTCAGCGCTTTTTCGCAGGTGAGGATATCGGTGTGAATGGACTTGAGAAATGGATTGTAGGTGCTTAAATTTGTTTTTGTTAGTTGATACAAACTTTTCTGCTGAAATTTTTAGTTAATTATAAGTTAGTGAATATTTTTAGAACTTTATGAATAAACTTGATATAAAACTTTTTTTACATAACAAAAATTTTGCTTTTGTTGATTACACTTAAACGTTTTACAAAAGTAAAAATCAAAAAATTTGTTATAAAACTAAAGAATTTATTTGCGTTTAAATTTAGTTTGCGAAACATAAACTTATAAAGTTCTAAGTTCTTTAGGTTTACAATTTTTGTAAATTATTAAATTTAATGTTTTTTGTTTATGTTTTAGGGTAAGCGTTAGCAAACTATTAAATTAACTGTTTTAATATTTAATATAAATTTAATGAACTTATTTCTTGATTTTTTACAATTCTTTATTTCGTATTTTTTGTAAATTAAATTCTATGTCTAAATAGATTTTGTTTTTGGTGTTTTTTATAACTTAAAATAAACATTACTAATCATCGAAATTTACAATCTAAGTAAGTATGTTAAACATGACAACTACAAACATTAAAATTTTATCTTACTTAACTTAGTAAAGTTTAAATATGTATGAACGAGTTTACGTTGGATTATCTTAGTTAATTGAAAGTTTCAGTACTTGTTATTTATTTTAAAAAGTACTTGTTTTCATTTGAAAAAAAATAAAAAATAATAATAGACCTAATTCTCTTATGTTTGATTAAAATTATACCAAAGTTGTTCTTAAACAATGCTTTATGAACTCATTGAATGAAATTATTACGGTTTAGCCATACAAAACCGGTCTGATTTTAATTTTAACTAGGTATTGGTTTCATGCTGTCATATACAGTGAACAATTTTTTAAGTTTAGTTAACATAAAAAGAAAGTTAATCGTAGTATAAACTCTTAAAATTTATTAATAAGTAGAATAGGTATTGCATAACTACTTTCACATTAATATGAAGTTAAATTACATTTTAAAATAAATACTATTACAGAGTTGCTTATTTCTAAGATTTTAAACTATATTATACTTTAAAGAATCTAGTCAGGATAGTCTAAAATCGGTGTAAATATTGTTTCAGTATTTTGGTTTTATTTCAGCTTTAGCTGTATAATAAAAAATTTCTAGACTCTTTAAACCGTTTTGTTTACTAAAACAAGTACATTTTTATAACTAATTAAAACAAAAAGTCAAGCAATAAATCTTAAAATTAAAATAATTAAAAATATAGTTAAGCTTAAGAAACAAATTTTGCAAAACTATAATTACTTAATTTCAAAACTATAAAAATTTTCAACATAACTTTAATTTAAAAAAATATGATAAAGTTTATTTAGTATTACTTTTTCTGAACTTTATATTATATAAACTACTACGCAAGCATTATCTAAAATATAACTTTCCCTAACTTGTTTACTATATGATCAATTAACTTATGATTAACTTGGAATATGAAAAATATGATCAGCGGCAGTTTTTTAAGAATTTTTTACTAATTTTGAAAATAAGATAGTATGTGGTAATCATAGAAAGATCAACATACCTTCTAACTACTTGTTTTTTATTAAGTACTTTACTTTGCAAATGAATTAGTAGCGAAGAGTTTAGTATAAATTTTATGTTTGACTTAAAAGATTATGCCGTGGGATTTCGAAAAAAAAACACTAAACAAAAAGATTTGCTTTGAACTATGTCTTGTAATTTAATATTAATTATTAACATTTCGAATTATTTACTTATTTTTAACATTTTTGCTTTATAATTAATACTGAAACTTTTTTATTAAGTATAAGTCATTCATGTACGGAAACAGAATTCAAACAAACTTCATAAACTCTCTAGTTACTTAATTACTTGTCAAGAAAAGAATAAATTATAATCAAAATGTTAAAATACTTTTTGCATATCCAGCAAAACAAACTTACACTGTTTCTACCAAATATATACATATACCCAAAATATAAATAAGCATAAGCAATTTTCTCTTGTTTAAAAAAATAGTTAAATAAAATAAGTTAAATTTTTAAAAAATGTTTAGTAATTGATTATATGTATTAATTTATAATAACAAATACTTAGCTTGTTACTTTAGTTTAGCTTTTATGGTAGCAAGGTCTACTAACTAAACACTCTTTACCAAAAAGGAACTTTTTCTTTCTAACATTTTAATGAAAGTTACTTGCATTAAACAGAAAAAAAATTATATAAATTACAACTGAAGCTTTCAACAATCAATATTTATTTAATTCTGAAGACTTTTGTTTTAAAAGTTTTTTTTTACGACTTAAATACAGATAACCAATCAATTTAAAGAGAATTTTTATACTAATTGTATTTTGTTTGTACTGAACGGTTTTATTGCACTTTAGTAACAAACTTTAAAGTATACAACATAACTTAGTATGTCAAGACATACAGCGAATTGCAAGAAAAAATGTGCAACTAGTATGCAACAATTATATTAGATGTTTATTTTTTTAAATGCAAAACCAAAATTTAAAATTATTGAAGGTGTTTTGAATTATTAAAGAAAGAACCAAAGTATATTTATATTTGTCTTGCATTTTTGTACCTTTTCACAGTATTGATCTAGATATGTTTTTAAAGAAAATGGTAAAACATATAGTTTTTAGATTCAAAGTTTAGCCTATTGATGATTTGTTAACTTTAACGGTTGGTGGGTCTAACACCACCTTAACTAATTTTTTGACCTAATACTTAAACCTTCTTTTTTTTTTTTAAGACACCTATTCTTTTGCCGACTTAATATTTCTATATTACATTAAAACTTTATATAGAATTTTGAATACTTTTATTAAAATTTATTTACCCTTGGATCGGTATATTAATATTTCTGGTTAAATTTATTGTTTATCATAAAAAAGAGAATTGTAAATGTTGAAAACACAAGAAAAATATAGACGCATTGCTAGAAATAAAAAATTTAAAGATACAAATTAAGAGATAAACCTTAACAAAATCGCAAACTGTTGACATAAAAATAAGCTATAACACTTTCAAACAAACTTAGACACATAATGTCGTAGTATATATGAAACTTACAGAACTTAATTACAAAATCTATAAATATGAGCAGATTAATACCAACTTCATTACTTAACATGATAGAACATAACTCAACATTTAAAATTCAGCAACTCTTTGCACCTACTTTGAAACTTGCAGTAACATTTTCATTCTTTTCCGTTATCTTTACATTATTTGTATACTGTTTAAGACCTTAGTTTCAGTTATATACCAGAAGTAGACTAATAAAATTACTATTAATACATCATTTTTGAAACTTTTTAATACTGGAAAGTAGTTTAGATTTAGATTTTTTGACTTTTGTTTTAATAATTTAAGCTTGATTTCGAGTTTGTTTAGTTTACTTAAGGATAAAAAAGTCGAATTTAACTAGTATAGGAAATTTATTGTTCAGTTAGCAAAACTATCAATTTTATGATGAGTGATAACCAATACTTTAGATCTAGTTAGGAAGAGTAACAATGTTGCAACGCCAACCGAATACTGAATTAAAAAATGTTTTAACATAATTGTCATGCTAGAGTAAACAGTGGCTTTAAAATAATTAATATTGATCACTTTTCAGCAAATTATTGTCTTCGGTTTGTTAAGTTACAATAGTGTTTAATTGTTTTAAATATTTTATAATAAAAATATTTAAAACTTACAATATACCTTACTGTTAAGTGATAACTCTTTGGTAATGCTTGAATAATGTTTATTTTATCACAATTCAATTTGATTATCAATTATACTTAAATAACTGAAGAAATCGAGCAATTTTCAGAAAATTAGCCCTGACTTATACAAAGATGCTGAGGTGGACCCGCAGTATAACTATAATAATCATTTATACAACTGATTATTTATTTTAGGTTTCAGAGTTACTTAAGCATCGTATTTAAATTTTGAACTAAAATATGTTAGTTAAAAGTTTAGTTTACTGCTTAGTTCTGGAATTCTTTCAAAATAACTTTATTGGGAAAATAAGTTTACATAATTTTTTGTTTGTTTAAAAATTGAAACAGTATAGTTTAAATAACTTACTTAGAATTTTCTAATATAATAAGTTCAAATTTGGATAAAAAAAGTTTACATTTTAGTTAAAATTTGAATAGGATCCCTGCCTGACCTAAAGAACTTAAACATTTTGGACCTTTTTATTTCCTTATATCAACTAGTGTTAAGTAATTGTCTATTCTTAAATAATGATAAGTCAAATAATTGAACAAAATTTTAGCTTATAATATATAACTTAACTGGAAGTTTTGTTTAATAGTAAATAACAATTTATTTTTAAACGTTTAGTTAATCAAAGTCTCTGCAGATTTAAATTTAATTTACATAACTTTTTTAATTAATCTAGCAAATAAACAAAATTGTTCACAAAGTTAAATGCTATAAAAATTAGCCAATGAGTTTAATTTTGTTTTATTTAGTTTAGAAACATAGCTTAGTCTGAAATTATAATTGATAGTTTTTACTGTTTTTGCTGCTTTGTATTTATTTTTTATGTTTATTTTAATCATATTTGCGGTAGATTTTAGATTTTTACTACTTCAGTTTAAATGTGTATCTGAGACATGTCTTTAACAATTTTGAAGATCAGTTAAAGGAAGTATTTTAAAATAACTATTCTAAAACATTTTTTTTACATTATGTATATTACAGAAAATGCTTAACCTAGTAGATTAAAGTATAATCAAGTTCTTTAATTAAGTAACAGTTTAGAACTCATAACAAAAACTATTTTACATTAAAAATATAGTTATATATAATAAATATGTTAAGGTTAAAGTTATATTATTAATGGAAAAATTGTTATGATATATTTATTATAGAGTAGTGCTAAAATTATTTACTATTAGAACTAATAAGTAAATTTAATGTTGTTTCTTAACTAATAACTATCTTTTTTACTACAGTTTATTTGCTAGTATATAATTTTTTATAATTTCCCCATTTTCAAAATAAAAAACTTGTCAGAGGTAAGGTCAGAAACAGTTCATTAGTATTGTTAGCTAACATTTTATTTTTTCTAGGTTAGTTTAACTAAAAATGTGAAGTTTAGAAAGAAAAATGGAGTTATAATTAAAGTGTGGGTACCAGTGTTTATTTTTAACTTGAGCCTACCATTAGAACTTACAAGGTTAGCAACCTCTCTCTGAGGTTAGCAACTTCTGAGAGACTATAAACTAGACTATGTACACCAGGCTAACCATAGTCTGCTTGAGTTTATAGGAAAAATTTAAGTAAAATAACACTAGCTATCATACACAATCAACAATTGTAGTTCTCAGGTTAATGAATATCTTGCAACAAGGTTATAAAGTTTCTAAAAAGCATTTAGAAATCAATAAAAATTATTTTCTTAAACAAAATAGGTTTAGTAGAATACAGGGGATTAGAGTCAAATCTTTCCAGGTTATTGAAACTCTATTTTTAGTTTAAAATTAATTTAAATGTTAAAACTGTGTTAAATAGTATAACAACACTGATATGATTTCTTTCAACTTTGGTAAATGTGTTTTTTATCTAAAAAAACGTTGATAACAACAAAAATTTTTAGTTGATCAAAAACAATTTTTTTATGAAATCTAAAATATTTTGGTATCAAATCTAAAGTTTCACTACTTAGCATGTAAAAATTGTTTAAAATTCCAATTTTTCGAGATTTGTTAGTGATTTTTGTTCAAAATTTCCAACATTCCAGGTTTTTCCAGGATTCGTGGTTTTTTGACAACCCTTAGAACAGGGGTCGGCAGCCTTATGAGACTTGCGGGCAAAAAATTTGCTCGCAGACCGCACTATTTAGAAAAAACCTTTGAGGGCCGCATTTATCTTTAAAAATTCTGGCAATCAGTAGCAAAATATTATTTAAGATCAAAAATATAACAAATTGCGTAATGTTAGACCACTAATAAAGAGTATTTATTAATTTAAGAACCTAAATGTAAGTTTTTATAAAAAAAATAAGATTTTTATTTTTTTAAATGTATATTCTTTGCTGAAAAGTAGCTCGCGGGCTGCAGATTTTGACTTCAAGGGCCGCATGTGGTCCGCATTTAGGAAGTTAAGACCCCTGCCTTAGAACAACATTTTAAAACTTGATCAATTAAATCTTGTTCTAAATCTAAAAATTATGTCCTGAGATTTTTTTAAACATTAAATCAATCCTTAGCTTTTTATATTGAATAAAAACTTTCATAATTCATCAATATGTAAAGAAAAGTAAAAACATCCTGAATTGTCTTCATCTTGAGATTATCTGGCATTAAAAAAAAGTATAAGTCATGCTGAGTACCTAAAGTGTATCACAACAATCTTTAAGTCAAAGAAATTGGAACGGGTCAAAATCGCACAAAGACAAATTTGCACGAAGAAATTTTCGCACCAAGGGTCAATTTTGCACCGAAGGTCATTTTTGTATGAGAATAAAAAAAAAAAATCTATAAGAAAACAGAAATAAAGAACTTACATACAAAATAATAAAAAAAGTTACTGACGAGGGTTTACAAGATGACAGATTTGTTTTTATTTTTAGTTTAAATTTTTTTTAGTAAATTTAAAGAAAGGGCAGGTGGAATAACACGTCATGAGCTCAAACTCACTTGCTTGACCTTCAGAAAACATTTATCGTTGCAGACGGGAGAGTGAGTACTTAGATGTTTTTCTACCTTGAAAAAAAATCATAATTTTATTTATGTTGACTCACAAAGTGTTTGACTTAAAGTGTTTTTATTCAATATAAAACTTTAAGTTTTTTAAGTTCAAACAAATTCTGCATTTTCTTAAATTTTTAAAAATCATACTGTAGCAAAACTACAATTAAAATAATTAACTTTATAAAAAGTAATTTTTTAAAGATTTTTTTTATAATTTCCTAGTTCTTGCTTCTAATAACAAAAATTACTCAGTCTTCAAACTTAAATCTACTACAAACTTAGAATTACATACTACTTTCTAATTAAAAAACGAGTTAATATTTGAAACATCATTTAATAGCTGACGACATATAAACTATTATTTTGAGATTTAATTGTAATAAAATAACCGAACATCATCAGTTCATGTCGTTTGAAAGTAATATGGATCAAATTGATGTTAAAAGAATAAAACTCGAAGATAAACATGATAAGCTAGCAGGTTCTGACGCAACGTGCAGAAATTCAGTAGTTGATTGTTATAAAAACAAATGCATGAAGTTTTTCACAGAACAACTGGATAATAAAAGTGCACGAGCTTACAGTACTTTTAACAATACAGGTAAGATAATTAAAACAATGTTTTAATATTGATGGTTTTGTTTAACTTAATTTTAATATGTTTTTAAATTTAAAGTTTTTATAAACTAAATTTCTTAGTTAAAGCAATAATTTAATCCTTATTAAAGGTTATGAACTAGTTAAAAAAATATTATTATTAAATGTAATAAAAACGTTTTGAAAAGGTTTGTTAACTGTAAACGAGTGGTCGTCAAGGTGTACACTGGTGCACACTATAAAGAAATGTATATAAAAAGAAATGTTTTGAGCCTAACTATATATTCTATTAAAAATTGCAAATGTGTTAAAATGACACAATAAAATGTAAAGTTTAATAATTTTAAATTAACAAAATCTTTTTTTTTATTTTTTTAATATAAAGAACAATTTATTAATAGTATAAGTTTTCAGGGGAATGCCCTGGGGTGGTGGACACAGTATTGTCTAATAATAATTTTAGAATAAGATAACTTAATTTAATAAAAAGAGACAATGCAGAAAAATGAATTTATTAAAACTTTTAATTCAGATAACAACTATAAAATCTTCAAAATTGCCAAATTAGTCAAACATACAAATAACTAAAATAAATATTAGTTTTATCATAATTGTAAATACGTTAGCAAATAACTTAAATTTAGAAAACTTATTAATACAATAGAATGAACCCCTAAAAAATACAATTATTCAGTTAAAAAAATTTATTTTGCTTTTGAACTACTTGCTTAATTCATATCAAGCTCCAAAAGTATTTTTAATGTTTGTAGTTAACCAATGCAAGTAGCAGAATATCAGGTCAACTATGTAGCAAATAACAGAGTCAGAATGTCAGGTCAAATATGTAGCAAATAACAGAATATCAGATCAAATATGTAGCAAAGAATAGAGTTAGAATGTGAGGTCAAATATGTAGCAAATAGCAGAATGTCAGGTCAAATATGACTCTGCATTATATTACAACAACACCTAATAACTAGTGGTTGTTTAATCTATTTTATACATAAATATTTAGTGATTTTGTCAAACAACAAAATGCATTTTTGTTGATTGATGGTTATGTACTAAGTACATTGTACTTAGTTACACAACTTCGCTGAATACAAATTCGCCCAATTCATGTTCAACACCAGGGATACTTTGCCAATGCATTACATTTTGCCTGCTCACATTTTTTTTTATTTTTTTTTACATCATAGTCTTCAAAGTAATTTACCACAGTGGATTTTACTTACACTAGGAAAAAAACTATATTTTTTTGTTAGCAGGCTCATAACTAGCTTCTGAAGAATCATAATAAGCAGAGTCTTGTCCGTACCCTTTAACTTTTTTACATTACATTTTAAAGTTCTGCTTATGTTTGAATACTTCTTTGTGCCTCTGCTGCTTCTTAAACTGCTATTGATAGGTAAGGCACACCTATTTTCTTTATGCTAAACTTCGAACTAAGATACTGCCAAAGTATTTGAGCTTGATCAATATTTTTTAAGTTAAGAATTTGCTCAATGTCGAATTAATAGGCTTGCAAAGTATTAGAGCTTGATTAATAATTTTTGGCTGTAAGACTTTGCTAGGTGTCGAATTAAAAGGTTTGCCAAGTGCTTGTGCATGATGAATATTTTTTGAGATTATGGCTTTGCTCGATGTTGAAGTAATAGGCTTGCCATTTTTTTGAGCTTGACTAATATTTTTTTTGGCTTTAAGACCTTTGCTCGATATCGAATGAATAGGCTTGCCATTTATTTGAGCTTGATTAATACTTTTTGGGATTTAGACTTTGCTCGATGTCGAATTAATAGGCTTGCCATTTATTTGAGCTTGATGACAAAAACTGCTTGTCCACAAGTCTGTGCTTGATTTTTTATACTTATATCCTTGAAGACATTTGCCTTTGGAAGCTATTATATTTGCAGCTTCTGGCATTTTTTCTACCTAGCACTATATCAAAATTAAGTGCAGTACCATATGTAAAAGACTTCAAGAACTTGATATTGTATTTTTTATTATGACAGACTGGTTAAAAAAAAATCATTCTGCCTATTGTCACAATTAATAAAACCATAGCCTTTTTTTTCTTTAGGTCAGATATTAAATCAAATAGTAAATAATAATAAACAACAATAACAATGATAATAAATAAGGATATCAAATTTGATTTTCAAAATTTGTTGTAGAGAGCAATGTTTACATTATTGTTGGTTTTTCTTCTAAGGTCTAGATTTTATTAAAATTTATAAACAATGCCAATTATCAGAGATCTGTTCGTATACTACCTCTATCTTACAACGTTTAATTTAAAAAACGTAATCTTGTAATCTATATGTTATTGTGTCAAATATTACAAACATTTATATTGCAATAAATACCAGCATGATATAATATAACGTTAATATTTTTATTGATAACGCACAATTTTAATTCTAGAAATGTATTAATTATGTAATTTTGAACTTCAAAGAGATCTGCTTTTGCTTAACACTTAGTAAATAACCTAGATTGTGCAAGTAATTACAATTTAAAGATTTAAAATTATTAAAAATTGTTTTCACATTTCTGATTTAGTTAAACTTGAGGCTATTTCTATTTTGTTAAGAAAACCTAAGTTGTGTGAATATAAAACGATATAAAGATTTTAGTTATACTGTTTCGTTGTTTTCTTAAATTGTTTTATAAGTGGTTGCTCTGTTTTTTTAGCTGCATTGTAATTAGAAGTACTTATGTATTGTTAATTACCCTCTGCTTTATTATTCTTACTTTTACGTTGATTGAATTTTTACTATATAAGCTAGATTTTAAATTTTACTTTTATTGCTTAGTATACAACTGACGAAACAAGCATGAAACATATATTCTTCTGGAAATTTGAGTCTTATCTATATTTTTGAAAGAGTTTATTAACGTGTCAAGAAGCGTTTGATTATTTATTAACATCAATTACAAACATTTGTATTGCAATAAATAACGGCATGATATAATAAAACGTTAATAACTTTTATGGGAACGGGTCACTTTTGCACGAGCGTCACTTTTGCACAAGGGGACACTTTTGCACGACGACTCTTTTGCACGAGCGTCACTTTAGCACGAGGGGACACTTTTGCACGACGTCACTTTTGCACGGAGGGTCACTTTTGCACGAAGACTTTTTTTTTAATTAAAAAAAAAAATTACTCTAATAATATTCGCTTTTAAACGCAAGTTGGTTTAAATAAATAAAATGTGGTAGTTTTTTAATGAAATTTTAATGTACAGTTTTTCTTTGAAGTTTTACGTAGAACTATATAATAATTAATAACGTACCACAATTCATTAATTTATATTTATTAGCTTAATTTAAATAAATTAGTTGAGTACACATTGTTAATTTTAAATAAAAACAATTTGAATACATTAAATAAAAATAATCTGAATTTTGTAACTTTTTAAACAGAAAGATAAACTTTAGTAAGGCTTTAAAACACGAATTTTGAGTATTATTTTTACTTATTTTCTCTTGATGTTGTAATTAGCAAATATTGTTGTTAAAAATTATTTAAATTTATTTTTATTTCAAACAATTGTTAAATTAAAATAAAGATTTAGTTAGTTTATGAAGTGTAAAGGTATTTAAGATTTTACCTGATATTTATTTTTATTTTTTAGTTTAGCGTGAGAATAAAAAAAGCATAAAATAGCGCATTTTTCATGATTTAAACTTAGATTATTTCATTAGAATAATGTTGCATGATAATGATAAGCCAATGAGAGAGTAACATTTCGAAGTTTGAGCTTATGTTCATCAAAAGTATCAAGAGATGCTTATACCAGCATTCCATGATCATGAAATAAGCCAATGAGAGCCTAACATTAATGTCCTTGGAGCGATAGGTTTTTGTTTTTGTTGTTAGTCAATGCATTTAAATACTTGATGTTGTTCGTTCTACATCAGGGGTCGGCAAACTGCGGCCCGCGGGCCAAATGCGGCCCGCGAAGAGTAAATCTGCGGCCCGCGAGCATGTTCATTTTCTGAATGGAATGCGGCCCGCGGAAGAAAATTTTGTGGCCCGCGAGCATGTAAATGTGGCCCGCTGAGCAAAAAAAAAAATTAAGTTAAAATTTTTTGGTTTTTTGTTTAATTTTATTAATTTCGTTTTAAGTCCCTGTTTAACATTTTAAAACAATTAAAAAACTTTACAGTATCAGCTTAAAAGTGTAAAAAAGACAGATAAGCATTCCACTAGGTTTTTTTCTCAGTTTCATCATAGCTTTCTTCTTACAACAGCAAGTTTAGGTAGTTTTTACATGTTTTTTTAAAACTAAGTTTCCTTTGTAAACGTTTTATTACTAAAAGTTATATTTGATTGTGCACAAAAACATTTAAAATAACATATTAATAAGTTTTTTTTTTTTTGATTTTTACACATTTTGATTTTTTTACAAGTTTTTTTAGCACTTTAAACTAATTCCTATGCACACAAATGTACAAAGATGCTCATATTTTAATCGGCATACTGACAATTCCCACCCGTGATCATTTCCCATCCGATCAAATCCCACCCACGCACAATTCTCACTCGAAAATATTTTTAACTTTAATTATTTATTCCTTTATTTTCTAATATTTTTGTTTTATTAACTATTATTTTATGTTTTACTATTACTCTTACCCCTTACCCTTGGTTCGTAAGCGGTTCTCGGATTTGATCATGTGGGGTTTGATTATGGGTGGGAAATGATAGCGGGTTGGAAATGAGCGGTACCCATTTTTGACTATGTTTTATTTAATACTTAAATTAGATTAAGTTTAGTCAATTCATAATTTTCTAAAATTTTTGTTTATACATGTAGTATCTAGGTGTGTAAAGGCACATTTAAAACAATACATGATATAAATTAATTTTTTTTTGATAGTTATACATTTTAATTTTTTAAACAATGGTTTTTGACAAGTTAAGTTAATTTCTATGCACTAATATACACAGTTACTGTTTTTTTTGAACTACCTATTTATTACAAACTAAATTTAGAGAGAGTAGATTTATTAAGTTTGTATATTTTTGATCAAAATGGTATAAACTGAAGCAAATAAACTACTAAACATTGCCACACACTTAAATTATGACTATCTGTAGGTTTAAATCTCAAGTCAGTTTTTTTTAATTTTTCAGTTTTTAGTTTGAATAAATTTTTGTATACTAAAATATTAGGCTAGTTTTTGGTCATCTAGGCTGGCTTTTTTGCTTTATAAGTGGCAAATAAAACTTATGATGTATGTTTCGTTCAATTTACAGTTTTGGTTTGAATTATAGTATATGTTTAATTTTAAGTCTTGCAGCTGATAAAATTTGAAATATTATTTATATTAATAATATACGTATAGGTGTGAACAATTAGTGTTGATAAAAAAATTGAATCCCGGAATAGTTTGGAATTTAAAAATTTTTGCTTAAAAATTCTGGAAAAACCTTGAATTTTAAACAATTTTTACGTGTAAAGTAATGAAATTTCGATTTAACTCAAAAAAAATTACGATATAATTTTTTTAAACACATTAAAAGTAGCTTAACAGTATCTATTTAGTATTTCTATACTAATAAAGACAGTTTTTTTTACACATAATTTAATTTTATACTAAAAAAGATGCAGAAAATTATACTTTTAAAAACTTTATGTAAGTCATAGCATCTTTGCTTTTAAAGTGCCTTTACCTATTGTTGTGCTTTGCATTGGAACTAAACATCGAAACTCTTCTTTAAAATCACGTTCAGTAAAAATACCTCTAATAAAAACTCTCAGATGAGCAATATTTATTGTAACAGTGCTCTCATCTTAACAGATTGATTAAAGTTCTAATTTGATTTGTGCTATTTTATAACCTTCAGAGGTTTACTAAACACGACTTTTTGTTGTTATTGAAGAAATAAACAAAAATATTACTACTACCGCGAACATATATTCTTAATAGAAGATTTACTTCTAAAAGGTATTTCTTTTTAGTAACTATTTTTGCTACTTTATAGCTTGCCTTAACAGTTTTTTCTGATCAGTCTGTAATCACTAAAGATAATCATTTGCTTTGTTTAAACTGACTAAAGCTTTTTTTTTTGTTTCTTGCAATAACTCCTATTAACGTTTTTCAATTTCTATAGCTCGTCTTATATTTCACATTTACTCTTTAAATACAACATCTTTATTGCAGATAAAAATTTGCTCTAATGTTCAATAAAAAGTTAAGTTTTTTTATTTTATGGCTTAACAACTTTTAGATTTTGTTAAAAATGTTTAAGAAATGTAATTTTCCACTCAAGCTGACTTATGATATTATTTTTGCTGTATATTTAAGTCACTGTTAATAAACTTCGTTATTTCTTTATTTTGTGACTTTATTTTAAAAAGGGTTGCCAAACATACAGTCTAGTTTAAAAAATTGAAAAATTCAAACTAGGTTAAACCTGTTTAAGTCATTTAAATATCACTCAGCTAAACTTTTATTTCAAACACTTAAATAAATCTTCGAATTCTCAGAACAGTTTTTGTAACTGTATTGTAGATTACTAATTGTAATTTTTTCTGGTCTACTTATACATTATATACTTTTTATACTGATTATATTTTAGTTAGGTATCTAAGCTTGATTAATTGCAAGTTTTTGCACTTTTTTTAAAATGGAAACCATGTTAAAAGCTTATTAATTACTCATAAGGTACTTTATTAGAGTAGTCAAACATTAATTATGTTAAAAAAGTACATAGTTTATTAAGACTTAAGTATATTAGTCAATGTAAATTTTGCTCCAATAAATATTATAATTAAAATAGGCATTCTATGTGTACCTAAATATCATTAAAATTAATAAAGTGAATAAAAGTAAAGCTTTCTTTAATGTGAATAAAACTAAAATCAAAAGATTATTCAAATGTCACTAAAACTAAAACTGCGGCCCGCGAAGACTTTGGAAACTTGAAATTTGGCCCGCAAGCAGAAACTGCCTGCCGACCCCTGTTCTACATCAAAGCGTAAATAAATATAAGTTTGTGGTTAAAATTTTTCTTTTTATGTTAACCTATAAATTTTATATCAAATTATGTTTATATCTTTGTTATAATAAATAAACTATATGTGTTATTTTATTTTTTCCTTATGTGTCTTCCAGTTTAAGTGGTCTAGGTTTTGATGCTTAGGTTAAGTATTTATATCAGTCTTAATCAATTAACTTTATTGTTCTTGGTATAAATCTTTTATAAACAATTTTATTTAACTTTTCGTTAGTTTTTTTCTAACATTAACATTTACTGTTTAAGATTTTAGATCTTTTATTTTTTGCCTTTTCATAGGTATATTACAAAATTTTAGTTTTCAGTTTCTTTTTATGTTGCAGACTTGGTAATAGCTAAAAAACTTTGCATGCTAAATTTATTTTCCGTGCAATAAAGTCATCGTGCCAAAATGTCGCTGTGCAAAATTTCATCGTAAAAATGTAACGTTGTGCAACAATGCTGCCGTAAAAAACTGTCATCGTGAAAAAATGTCGCCGTGAAAAGTGTCTCCTTGTTTAAAATTGACGCCGTGCAAAAGTGTCACCTCGTGCAAAAGTGACCCTCCGTGCAAAAGAGTCGCCGTGCAAAAGTGTCCCCTCGTGCAAAAGTTACCCTCCGTGCAAAAGTGTCGCCGTGCAAAAGTGTCCCCTCGTGAAAAAGTGACGCTCGTGCTAAAAAGTCGCCGTGCAAAAGTGTCCCCTCGTGCAAAAGTGACCCTGCGTGCAAAAGTGACGCCGTGCAAAAGTGTCCCTTTGTGCTAAAGTGACGCTCGTGCAAAAGAGTCGCCGTGCAAAAGTGTCCCCTCGTGCAAAAGTGACCCTTCGTGCAAAAGTGACCCTCGTGCATAAGTGTCCCCTCGTGCAAAAGTGACGCACGTGCAAAAGTGACGCTCGTGCAAAAGTAACACCCACCCCTATTTTTTAGCTTTTTTGTATTTGAAAATTTAAGTATAGCTTTGTCTGAAACAATAGTTAACTAGAGTTGTTTTTGGACCCCGGAGTACGGCTTATCTGTTTTCTTAATGTCATAAGCACTTAATATTAATTCATTGGTTTTAAAAAATATTTTCAAGTAGTTATAAAAGTGTCCAAAATTGTAACAAATTGATATCAGACCATCATACCTCGATATACCATCTGTATTGGTCGAGTCGATACCGTCTTCATATCTTACATTTATAAAGTCATTTAGTCTTTTACATCTCGTATAATTCATAAACACTATGTTTTCTATTCAAAATTACCGGCATGTATTTAGTTAGTTAATTGTCGAATGCTTAATTAATATAACATTCGTTTAAGATGTTCAACACACTATACTTACATCAATCTATGTTTGTAAATATCTTAATGTTTATTGCTTTGCTTCTGTTTGTGAACCATCTGTTTCATATATTAATAAAATTGTCCTCACTTAGTAAGCCCGGCTCGAAGGTGTGCTCAACAAGTGTTCGTTAAAATTTCCATAGAACTAGACTTTACCTGCACTAGTATTTTTGTTTGCTCCAATACAGTAATACATAGCATTCTATACACGCATTCTTAGTCTACAATTTTACTTTTATATGATTTTCAGCGCCGAGTTTTAATTGATACTTGTAATTACAAACACTGTGCGGAAAGGTGCAATAAATGCATGTAGAGATGGATACTTTTCAAACTCAAGGTAAATGGAAATTTTAACAGTTGAACACCGCTTAAGATATGTTTAGAGCTTCTGTTGGTATTTTTAAGTTTAAAAAATAAGATTTTGCTGTAATGTTTAATTAAGTGTAAGATACAATTGTAGGCAAAATTTTATTTTAATTTCTTGATTTTGCGGGTTGTGTTTGCTTTTTGGAATAAATACAATGGAAATTATGTTTTTAAAAATAAAAGTGAAAGGAGATGATTAAAATTGCTAGACTTTTATAAAGGTAGCATATATATTATCTTAAAATAGAAAATGTGTTTAAAATTTTTTTTAAACTTTTATAAATTTGTCTAATGACCGATTTATTTGAAATAGGTTAAGTATAACATATAAATGCTATTCTGAAAAAATAGTTTACCAAAAATGTTTTACCGCTAAAAGTTTTGTGATGCGAAGTTACAACACTGCAAGTTTTATTATATAAGATAAAATAAACTGTGTAAAAAAAAAATTTTGTTATCCAATATTAATAAAGTATATACTAGAAATATTTAATATAATAAATTATAAACTAAATTTAATACATTTATGCACTATTTATGCCAAAATATTTAAACCTTTCATATATGTATACGAAAATCAACTGTTTGAAAATTAAGTTCTTTTTAAAATGCAGTGATCTTTGTTCTTAAAAATTATAAAGTCAAAATATATAGATAAAATGAAATAAGAAGTTGTAAAATAATGCATTATAAAGTTCGTGTATATACACTAGATTAAATAATTTCAGTCGTTCATAACTGTAGACAATTTTTTTTATTTATTACTCTCGTTAATAACAAATATTTTTTCTATATGCAAAATTATGTTACATGGACAATTTAAGGTTAGAATTTATAAGTAAAATAGTTATAAAACATGTTCTTCAAACATATAAAGTCTACTCTTTTAAAAATATTTCCAATTAGGTTATTTGCTGTACGCAACAGCTGTTCTAAAGTAACTGTATTGAAATTCACGTTAACAAAGGAAATAACAAATTAAAACTACATTGTGAGTATGGATTTGACTAGTAGCTTACAATAGAGCATTACTAGTTCATGCTTTAGCACTAAATGAAGTAACCTTATTGTCAAATTATGTACCGGTATATCTAGCGTGATGACTTATTTAAAAAGGATCATAATTTAGAGTCTTTCAACATTAGTTTATTTATAAATTTAGGATACATAATGAAGCATGATACGAATAAATTATGTAAAAGCATGTTTGTTACAACTTCAAGAGTTGTTTTCAAACTGTATTAGTGCTTTATGTTGATAAATGTTGGTAGTTTACCTCGAATATTAGTTCCATTAACAGTTCATTAACATTTTTTAAGCCATAAAGCGTTTTCTGAAATGCATGGTTAAAATAAATGTAATAGAGGATTCAATTCAAGATGATACTTTATAAAAAAATATTAACATTTATAGAACTTAGTATCTCTTTGAATTTGTAGAAGATATCCTCAGTAATTTTGTTTACTACAGAGGTTAGCTTATTTTAATTTATTTGACAACTAATTTCATTTATATTACTATAAACGAATAAATATTTTGAACTACTTATTTAACATGAATATTTTTGAACGAAGTTACTTACGAATTACTTCTTAGATGACAAAGTTAAAAACACATCGTAACTTAACAGTGTTGCTTTTTAGTATTGAACTAAAAATAAATAAATATGCGGGGTACTTTAATAAAGTATACAATATTTCAGAACACATAAAGAAAACTGAGGCAAACAGAAAAATGTTAAATTTTTTTAGAAGACTTTTAGACAATAACGACATATAACAATTATCCAGTAAAAAAGGAAACTTTTAATTCTGTCTTAACACGTAAAAAAATTTCAGTATGACTAAGGGATTTTCCGCCAACGGAAACAGCTCTTTTGACTTTTGAAGAATTTGCCTAGCAGTTGAGTTCAGATCTATTTCCTGCGAATCAGACGCACTTCCGTAATAACGGTCTACGTGTTTAGGATCTGTTATATACAATCTCGTACCCTCATATCTATAAAAAGTGATTTTGTTCCGCAAAAAAAACCATTTAAAGTTTCGAGTTAAAGGTAATTAAAACAAACTTCCTATAAAAATAAACTGTAATTTAGAGTCAGTATAAAATTAGAAAAACACTAAAATTTAATGAATTATTTAAGACTTATTCTCTTAAAACAAGTATATTTACTTATATTTATTTATGTATCATTTTTTATATTTATATGTTAAGATTTGCTTTAAATAAACTCTGTTCTGATGTAAACTGTTTTATATTTCAGTTAAAACTACAGAATTAAGATTTCCATATGACTATATCGCGAGCCCAAAGTTTAAAGTTCAATTTAAAAGTTTTGTATGTATATCCTCTAGAGAATTACTAAGGGTATACCTTCTTAATGCATATATATATATATATATTGCATAGTTTTATTTGCACAAGCTGTCTTTGTTAAAAATGATAGTTACGCACTTGTACATATTTATTTCTTTCCGATAATCTGCAGTTACAAATATTATTATTCAATATAAAGTTCTTTTGTATGATACGAGAAATGATTTTTTTAACCAACGGTTTTTCAAATGAAAAATTGTTGCTCAAACGTCATGTATTTTAAATTGACCTGTTTAGGCATATTTAAAAACATAAATCAAAAGTTTTAATTCCATCAACGTTGTTTTTATTTTTTTTTAAGTTTAAAGTTTATGACCTCCGGACTGCCGTTGCCCGACCCCTGCCTTTTACACAAACAGTAATGTGCTATTTTGTATTCGTTTAATCAAACAATTAATATAGCTGTTCTTAAGAATATTAGTTTTGAATAAACAGATATGCCGATTTGATATATAGGTTTTATTTAAACTGAATAAATTTTCCAGTATGCTTATTTTGTTATTTAAGACAAATAAGTATATACAACTATTAAATACACCTTTTACACGAGAAGTTACAAAAGTAAATATTTACTAATTAAAAATTACACGCTTTATTACATGCTGTATGTAGTTTAACTTGTATTTAAAAAATCTTTATCAAAGCTTAGACTCTACTTTTACTCTAATATAAAACCTGTAATATTTTAATATTTACTTTACTTAAACAAAATGTACGAATTTCCGATGTTTTAAAGCTCTAAAATGTAGAAAAATGTTTAAAGTTAAGATGTAGTTAACCTGCCGCTTAAGTACAAATTTTTAAAACAGTGCAAAACTAATTATTTTATTTTATATTTTTTTATTTTTAACCGCTAGATGTTGCAAATCCACGAGGTTGCGACATGCTTTTAGAAAAATAAGTTTAAAAATTTACACTTTTTTTCACCTCACAATGTCGCTGTTCTTGAAATAATGTTTTCTTTTGTTAAAATATTTTGTTTTATGTAGTTCAATATGTAAAGTAATAAACATACAAGAAAACCAAGTTATATAATAAAATATTTTAAACAATCAATGTTTTAACTTGCTAGATTTTAACTGATAGAATTCTTGTTTTAAGAATTCTCGAGATTGCACAGATGAATTGTTTTATTAAGGTTATTTATTTTTGATTAGCTTGGTATAAAATATCTTACGTGCAAACTTTTCAAAATATAATTAGTCTACCTTTACTTAAGTCTGATCTAAAAAACGACTTTTCGATAAAAATTTTTCTTTACTTAACAGTGCAGTTTTCAAAATAATATTAATTTTTAAACTCTTGTGAAGTACAAAAATCCTTGAATTTGTTCATTTAAACACCATTAAAGCTAGTATATTAGTAGAAAACTGCTTGTTCTTTTGTGTAAGTATTAAGTATATCTTATATATGTGATTAGCAACGATAAAATTCTGTGTAAAACAATTAAAGTCAAACGTCATAAAACAATACTACACATTGTAAAAATAGTAGTTTACATCATGTATTCTACTTAATTAAGAATGTAGCGTTGGAAAGAGTGGTGGACAGATTCACATCAAAAGCGAAATCTGCGGTTGAAGTAAAATGTACTATGTAAACCAGGGTTTCCCAAACTAATTTTCTAAATCGCCCCTTTTTAAAAATTTGAAAAATAATCGCCCCCCGAAATTTTACAAAGTAGTTTTTCTCTTGAGTACAAGTTTTCGTGCAGAAAAAATTGTCTTCGAAATGTAATTTAGTCTGGTACTTCGTATGCACGCCTTTTTGGGCTGTGTTCAAAGTAGTTTATAGGGCTTGAGAAAATAAGTTACGTTTGTTTTCTTATAAGCCCAATAAAGTGTATTAAAATACTTCATTATAAAAAAGCCTTGTGTAATCTGTAATCAATCCTGTTTAGATATGAAATGTTTTGAAACTAATGAAGCTTTAAGGATAGTATTGGACAACTTCTGTAGTCAGCAATTCATAATTACTATAAAATCTTTTCTAGTTTTAACTTGTTAAAAAAATTAGGTATATGAAAATTAAAAAACTCGAGCAGAATTGTAATAAAATTTTTTAGTATTATTGTGATCTAGGAAATACTATTGTGAACTGAAAACCAAATTGAAAGTGTATTTCAAAATATTAAGTATCAAAAAACTAAATTTTGTTTATTTTGCACAAGTAGTTTTCAAGTTTTTAAGTTTTAACTAATTTAGCGGGTCGAAATTTGACTGGATCTTAACCGTACGTTACCCATCTAAAATCTTAACTTAAAACTGACATTATAACTAATCTCTCATATTCGGACATTTAGAAGTTAATACTAAGTAACTTATTTAAGCCGTACAATATACTTAAATTATTTTGTAAATAGGTATATTCTAAAATAACTATACCAGAGATTAAAAAACTATAAAAGAGTGAACAGTTTATTTTACATATAATAAATTAAATATTAAAACATAATTTCTGATCTAGTTTGAGGAAGTTTGACCGACTGGTTGATTATCTCATATGAAAAGTGGTTTCATCAACAGCTTCAGTTAATGCAGTAAAATTATTAATTTCAATGCTAAAATATATTATAAGAAAGGTTAGTTGTAAAATTAAAAACTTTATTTTAAACTTTTCAAACTATATGTTTTGTAGTAGAATACCATTAAACAGTATTTGACTTGGAATAACCTTTAGGAAACTAAACCTTAATTTTAACAATTTCGTTTTTCTTAACTAAAATTCAAAATAAAATCAAAAATTTTACAGTCAATTTTGTGAACAGAAAGTAATCGATTAAAAAAATCTTTTAATTAGGTTAACTTTTTTTTTTGTAACTGTAGCATTCTTTTTGATGGCTTATTTAAAACTGTTTAAATTTATTTTTTCTCTAGTTATTAACCTATAATAATTTACCAGAAGAAAATAGTGAAAATCTAAAAACTAGTTTTGAACTATTAAAATAAACAACATAATCTAATTGCTTATATATTGAAAATTAAGATAAAACAAAAAACAGTTGTATTAATAGTTTAAATTAATATATAGATTTTTCAACAATAATAAATCAAGTAAGAAAATAAAATTGAGTTTAAGAATCTTTTAAATGAAAAATTTAAAGTCAATTTAAACAGAGACCTCAAATATATACTTTTTTAAAACAAAAAAAAAATTGAAATAAAAACTTAAATAGTTATCTTTTTTTTTTGTACAGATTAAACAAGTAATAAAAAATATGTCAAATAAATTTCTTTAAAACAAATACTTTAATCACTATGCTATAGAAACTTTTAGTGTAATGTTTAACGACAAATATAAACTACAAAGTTATACAGGTCAAAATAAAACTATTAACAGATTTAAAACATAATGCATTCAATAAATACAGTAGACTTCCGCTTGAGTTCGCACTTTGAACAAAATCAAAAAGTACAAACTCAAAAATTATTACCATTTTTTTTTTTAAAATAATAATTTTAAATATGTTATATGCAATAATTTTATGCATAAACATGAAATCAACTAAAACATAAAACAAACATTCATTAAAAAACAGATCTATATAAGCTACTAAATAGTATGTATTTTTTGTTTTATTAATACTTAGTTAGTAATAGACTTTATTTAAGTTAAATTTTAGAAAATATAAATTTGCACTTTTTTTTGGGTAAAAAATGCGAACTCAAGAGGAAGTCTACGGTAATTAATATTTATTAGGCATTATGCAAACCTGTTGTAGAATAAATAACTTAATAAATTTTTTATTATAAAAAGACTATTTAAATACAATACAAACCAGATTAAATAAGAAGTATTTTAAAAGATCAAATAAAACAAAATAAACTTTCATAAAATAGTGTCTGCTACTGAAGTCTAATATAATGTGAAGGATCAGTTTTAAGACTGCTTGCAAGTTTTTCTAATCTGATTCTTAATCAGTAAAATAAAGTCTCCTTTACAAATATCTAGATTAGATCTTTTGCTCAAGATGTTGATAACTGAACTGAAAGCTTTCTAAACAACATAGCTAGAAGGAAAAACTATAAACAACCATCTAAATTCCTCTCAAATAATTGGATACTTTTGCCTTAGTTTTTGTTGATACCAAAAGCTTTTATATCGTTATTTGGAAAAATTTAAATAAGTTCAAGGTCAGTTTGTAAGTCTGAGAAGGTTTCCTGTAAGTCGTTTACTTCAAAAAGATCTGCCTTGAAGGGATCTATATTTTTATCTATATGTTAGCTTTTTTGTATCAAATCGAAATTTTACTACTTAATATGTTAAAATTGTAAAAATTCCAGATTTTTTAGGTTTGTTTTTTTTGCCTTAACTATCAAATTCCAGGTTTTTCCAAGTTTCTAGGTAAATTAACAACCCTGTATAGTTTTATTTCTTAGTCTAACTTAGTGACTTTTCAAAAAAACAATTTGAAGTACCATGAGGTGATATAACTATCACCTCATGATATTTCCAATAAAAATAAAAGTATACAGGGTTACCAGTTTACGTAGAAGTTTAATAATATATAAAATAGATTTTTACAAACCCTTTATGATCCCAAATAGCATTTATGTCAGGTTATAAAATGGTGAGAGGGATTTCGATCGTCTATGATCTATGTAATTGTTAAATAAAAAATTATATGAATGAACATATGTAATTTACTTAAAAGTAGGAGTCATAAGTACTTGATTTTTTTCTCTATATTTTACATAAACAAAGTAAACTTTTTTGTTTAAGTTTTACCTCAAGGTCATACATTTAATAGCAAGCTAAAATTAGTAACATAGCAATATAAAAAGTAAAAGTTTTATGACAGCCAAAAATTTTTAAAATCGCCCCCTTTTCGCTCCCTTACTAGTTATTGCCCACCCTTTCGCCCCCTTACTAATTATCGCCCCCCGACTTACTAAAATCGCCCTCTTTGCGAAACCCTGATGTAAACTGTTACCGGTTGTATTTATGTCAAAATTTACTATTTTTTCACCAAACAATGTAAAATGTACTTATTGTGCTCCAGCCCCCAATGCAGCTATATAACGTGCGTGGATTAAACGTGCTCTGTTAGTTGTAATGTTTAGAAAGAGTAAAATTAAAAAAATGCTAGAAGATTTACTTACCTTTTTTTTTCATTTAGTTTTAGTAAGCAAGAGCTTTTGGAAGTTATAAATTTTTGTTGTGACTCAAAAGTTTTATAAACAACATTTAAGCTTAAAAAAATTGTTATACTGGCAATAATTTAACAAAACTAGGAAAAAGATGCATGTATGAATTACAGAAAGAATAGGCAGTGTACGGCCCACAGGATAAAAATTATTGGCCCGCCGATGTTTACAAAATTTATGCACAACCTCACAAGCATCTACATTTAGGTTGTTAAACTTAATTTGAATAATTATACTTGATATCAACATATTTCAAATAAAAGATTTTTAAGTGCAACTTACGGGAGTTTAAAACTTACAGTACATATAATAAAAAAGGTCACACAGGGTTACCTTTTTATTGAAGTGAACTGAGCAATATTTTTCATTAAAATTGAAATGCTTAAGTTCGGTAACAGATAAGTTTTTGTACATTTGGTCCACCGACTATGCCCAACCCTAGTATAATACTAAGTTGTTTTAGAAAAAAAAAGTCGTTTTTAATTATATATTAGTTGTGTAAACTACGAAACTAAAAGTAGAAAACTAAGGATTACAGTATTAGCTGACTTCATAAGTTAGTTATTGTTTAGAAGATTGAGACAAATTATAATTAAATTACAGTAATCTCTTGCTTATTTACGCACATTGTGTCCAAAGAAAAAATGCGTAATCATACGAGAGATCGTAAAGATACGAGAGGTACCAAATGTACTTATTATAATGAATATTTTTTGATACTGCTTCTAGTTAAAAGAAGACTGGGGACTTTCCCACTTTTAACAATTTGTTTACTTTATTAATAAATATGAAGACAAACAATAAAACTATACATATTTAAAAAAAAAAGAATTTAGATTTATATAAAATAACAATACTTGTAGAAAAGTTTACTTATTCAATGATAAGTAGATTATACCTTTCTTTATATGTGACTTATTTGATAATTAACATTTATATTCTATTCTACTTAGCATATTCAATTTATAATTAAGCATTTGTTTACAATTAATAAATGGTGTGGTGTTGATGTTAGAATTTTTTTCTATAGCTTTTTAGAAAAATATGCATTTAGTACTGTAATGGATTTCTTCTTTTGAACAAAAGTATAGAATATATAAAAAAAAAAGTTTAACAAATATGTTTCTTTTTTGATGTTTATTCATATATAGGGCAAGAGTGCTGTATTATTTATTTGTGTTTTAAACTCTCATTATTTCATTACACTTTCATTATTTAACACTGTCATATTTCTCTCAGAACTTTAATTTAATTTCTTATTGTTAACAAAATTTCTGATTTACTGAGGTATAACTAAATGTTTATCAATTAGTCAGGGAACATAATGTTACAAAGTCTAAAGATAAAGAGAGGTGAGTTAGCATTTAAAGAGATATTTTAAATTATAAATATACAATAAACCTAATTTGTGCAATATTACAAAATATTAAAATCTTTATTTTTTGAATTTTTTATAAACCCAAAATGCGTAACTAAACGAGAGTGCGTAACGTTACGAGTGCGTAAAGATGCGAGAGGTAACTGTATACTTTTATTTTAAATGCTAAAACTAATAGCTACTACTAAATTGTACCTTTCAATTTATTCAATAAAAAATACAAGACAAAAATATTTAAGTTAAAAAGTATTAAGTGTAAGTTTATAAATTTATATAAAACTAATAAATTCGAAACCAAAGTACACAGTTTATTTATTCTTCACTACTACTGTAGTCAATAACAAGTGAATCAGAGTCGTACTCTAAATATTCTAGACTAGAGAGTAATTAAAATAGATAATAAACAAGTTAAACTACATTCATTATAAGCCCTATTTAAGTAATAAAGCGTATAACTTTTAAAGATTAAGTATTTATTTTTGTATCTTTTCGTGTAAAAGGTGTATTTAATAGCTGTATAAACTTATTTATCTTAAGTAACAAAATAATCATACTGGCAAATTTATTCAGTTTAAATTAAAACTATAAATCAAATCGGCACACCTTTTTATTCAAAACGTATATTCTTAAGAACAGCTTTATTAATTGTTTAGTGAGTGGATACAAAATAGCACATTACTGTTTGTGTCAAGGCAGGGGTCGGACAACGGCAGTTTGGATATCATAAACTTTCGACTTTAAATAAATAAAAACAACGTTGATAGAGTAAAACTTTTGACTTATGTATTTAAATATGCCTAAGCAGGTCCTTTTAAAATACATGACGTTTGAGCAACAATTTTTTAGTTCAAAAACCGTTGGTTAAAAAATCATTTCTAGGATCATACAAAGGTACTTTATATTTAATAAAAGTATTTGTAAATGCAGATTATCAGGAAAAACTAATCAGTACAAATGCATAACTATCATTTTAAACAAAGACAGCTTGTGCAAATAAAATTATGCAATATATATATATATGCATTAATATGTTACGACCTTAGTGTGCTCTTTATAAATCTTTAGAGGCTATACATACAAAACTTTTAAATTGAACTTTAAACTGGGGGCTTGCGATATAGCCTTATAGAAATCTTTTTTCTGTAATTTTAACTGAAATATAAAACAATTTAAATCAGAACAGAGTTTAATGCAAAGTTTAATTTATAATCATTAAAATGATATATAAGTAAATATACTGGTTTTTAGAGAATAAGTCTTAAATATTTCATCAAATTTTAGTGTATTTCTAAGTTTATACTGACTCTAATTTACAAATTATTTATAAGGAAGTTTATTTTTTTTACTTCTAAGTCGAAACTTAAACTTTATTTTGCGAAACAAAATCACTTTTTTTATCAGATATGAGGGTACGAGATTGTACATAGCAGATCCTCAACACGAAGACCATTATTACGTAAGTGCATTTGATTTGCAGGAAATAGATCTTGACTTAATTGCTGGTGAAATTTTTCAGAGGTCAAAAGAACTGTTTCCGTTGGCGGAAAATCCCTTAGTCATACTGAAGTCGTTTTACATGTTAGACAGACTAAGGAGTTTACTTTTTTACTGGATAATAGTTGTATTTCGTTTTTGCATATATTTCCTGTAAAAAAGTTATAATTTTTCTTTTTGCCTCAGTTTTCTATGTATGTTCTGAAACTTTGTATACTTTATTTAAGTACCCGCATATTTATATGTATTTAGTTTAGTATTAAAATGTAACACTTTTAAGTTACGATGTGTTTATAACTTTGTTATCTAAGAAGTAATTCGTAAGTAATTTTGTTTAATAAATATTCGTGTAAAACAAGTAGTTCAAAATATTCTTTTGTTTATAATAATATAAATGAAAATATTTGTCAAATATATTAAAATAAGTGAACCTCCGTAGCAAACAAAATTACTGAGGATATCTTCTACAAATTCAAGGAGATACTAAGATCAATGAATGTTAATATTTATTAAAAAAAGAAATTTTCATCTTGAATTGAATCTTCTGTTAAACCTAGTATAACCATGTATTTCAGAAAATGCTTTAAGGCTTAAAAACAACCAACGAGGTAAACAACCAACATTTATCAACATAAAGCACTAATACAGTTTGAAAATAACTCTTGAAATTGTATTAAATATGACTTTACTTATATAATATGATCATGCTTCGTTATGTTTAATAAGTTTATAAATAAAACAAATTTTGAAATACTTTAAATTCTGATCCTTTTTAAATAAGTCATCACACTAGATATACAAAATACATAATTTGACAATAATTTACTTTAGGTATTGCTAAAGTAAAAACTAGTAATGCTCTTTTGGAAGCTACTAGTCAACAAATTGTATCAATCACAATGTAGCCTTAGTTTATTATTTCATTTCTGAACGTGAATTTCAATAAAGTTGCTGTAAGGCATTTGTTGTACACAGCAAGTAAGTAAATTGAAAGATCCTTGAAAGAGTACAATTTCTATTGTTATTTTTAAATTATGTTTGATAATTATTTTACTTATAAATTTAAACCTTAAAATGTCCGTGTAACATAATTTTGCGTATAAAAAAATGTTTTGTTAATAAGGAGTGTAATAAATTGAAAAAGGTTTATAAAGATATGAACGATATTTAATCTAGTGAAAACATACGAACTTTAATATGCATTCTTTTATAACCTCTTTTTTTTTCAAGATATTTTGACTTTTAAATTTTTTAAGAATAAACAAATTTGCACTTATATAAGAACTTAAAATTCAAACAGTTGAATTTCGTATGCATATACAAAAGATTTAAATATTTTGGCATAAATAGTGCACAAATGTATTAAATTTAGTTTTTAATTTATTTATATTTAATACTATTAAAAGATAATTTACTATTTTTCGACTGATTTTTTTTTTTACAAATACATTTACTTTATCTTAAATCACAAACCTGCAGTGTATTAACTTTGCATCAAAAACTTTTAGTAGTAAAACGTTTTAGTAAACTTTTTTTTCAGAATAGTACATTTATATGTTATTATTACCCCATTTCAAATTAATCGGTCATTAGACAATTTATAAAAGTTAATTGTATATTTAAAACATTTTTAGATACATTTATGTTTTAAAATAAAAATATATGCTTCCTTTATAAAACTCTAATATTTTTTATGTTCTCCTTTCACTGTTATTTTTAAAAACATAATTTCCATTGTATTTATTCCAAAAAGCAAACACAACCCGCAAAATCAAGAAACTAAAATAAAATTTTGCCTACAATTGTATGCAAAACTTTATTAAACATTACAGCAAAGTTTTATTTCGTAAACTAAAAATACCAGTAGAAGCTCTAAACATATTTTAAGCGGTATTCAACTGGTAAAGTTTCCATTTACCTTGAGTTGTAGAGCATCTATCTTTACATGCATTTAATGGACCTTTCCACAAATTTATGTAACTAAAAGTAAAACTCGGCGCTGAAAATCATATAAAAGTAAATTTATAGACTAAGAATGCGTGTATAAACTGCTATGTATTTCTTTTTTGTAGCAAACATAAACACTAGTGCAGTGAATTCTAGTCCTATGGGAATTTTAAAAAACACTTGTTGAGCACACCTTCGAGCCAATCTTATTAATTAAAGCAAGTTTTTGTAATATTGAGAACAGATCCTTCACAAACAGAAGCAAAGCAATAAACACTAAGGTATTTAGAAATATAGATTGATGTAAGTTTAGTGTGTAAAATATCTTCAACTAATGTTGTTTTAATATAACATTTGACAATTAATTTACTGAATACATGCCGGTAATTTTGTTAGAAAACTTCCTGTGGACAAGGTGTTTATTAATTGTAAGAGCGGTAAAAGACTAGATGATTTTTTTAATGTTAGATATAAAGACGGTATTGACTCGACTAATATAGATGGTGTATCGAGATTTGATGATTTTAAATGAATTTTTAACAATTTTGGACATTTTTTATAATAACTTGAAACAATTTTTTAGAAAAATTGAAGCAATAATAAGTTCTAATGACATTTAAAATCGAAAACTAAACTTATTTCATTAATAACTTTTAAGCTCTAATTTTTACTAAATAATACTTAAAATTAAAACCATAATTTATATGAGTTTAAGTTTAAATTAATTTCATATAACACGTTTTTGTTAAAAATTTCTTTCATCTTAACTAATTTATGATATTTTACTCCAAGATTAAGATATGAGGGTACAAAATTGTACATAGAAGATCCTAAACACGAAGTCCATTATTACGGACGTGCAGATGATGTGCAGGAAATATATCTAGACTCTACTGCTAGCGAAGTTCTTCAGAGGTCAAATAAACTGTTTTCGTTAACGGAAAGGTCTTTAATCATACTGAAGTTATTTTACATATCAACATAGATTTAACCGTTTTCTTATCTTTGTCGCGCTAAAACTAGATAGTCGATGTATCTCGTGTTTGATCATAATTTTTGTGAAAATGTTTATAAATTTTCTTTTTGCCTTAGTTTTCTTCATATGTTGTATACGTAAAGTTCTAATTCAGTGTTGTATAATACCACTTTTACGCTTTTTTAACTTTGTTTTTCGTAAAAACTACTTAGTAACTTTGTTCAATAAATATTTTCAAATAAGTAAGCAGATGTTTTCATTTTTAAACATAAAATTTTATAAACAATATTAAACATGGAAACATTTTCTAGATAAATTCAAATAAATAAACCTACGGTATAAAAATAATTACTGAGAACATTTTCTACAAATTCGAGCAGATATTAAGTTCTAACACTGTTAATAGGTTTTCTCAAACAAATCTAATGGACTATGTATTTAAGAAACTATAAGTAGTTGTAAAACGCTTTACAGCTTAAACAAAAGTTAAAATATTAAAAAAATTAAAAAACTAATCGAGTAAAGCTACTAATATTAACTACCATAACATAAATTAAAACATTTTGAAATAATCTTTGAAAATATTGAAACCAGTATGCTTTAACATGCTGATTTTTTCAGTTTTATACTAAGTATTATTCTTCATTATGTTTTGTAATTTTTAAAAATTTTGTCTTAAATTTTTTAGAAAATTAAATTAAAACCTTTTGAAATTATGATATTTTCAAGTAAGCTAATACGCTTAACTACATATTTTGATTAGGCGATACTAAAGTCGATACTAAAGTAAAAACTAGTAATTCTACGTAATAAAGTTACCAAACAGATGGTATCCATTAGCCACAATGTATTCTTTAGTTTCTTACTTCCTTTTTTAAACATGAATTTCAATAAAGTTACTGTAAAAAAGCTGTGTGAATTGCAACAAAGATCCTAGAAATATATAATGACTGCATCAGTACGTTGTTAGTATTAGAAACTACTAACTATTTGTTTAATATAATCCATCAGTAAATTTAGATTGATTATAACCACCGATGATAAGCTATGCATACTGTTACGACTATACATTAATATGTACAGAGTTAACTTAAATAGAAGATAATAATAAAATCAGCAAACGTATTGTTGCATATACTTTTTTTTGTTGTAGTTCAGTAACATGTTTAGTCATAACAAAAATTAGTTACTTTCTTGAAATTTTTTTTTTTAATTTAGTAGAGTTCCTGACTATAAAACCTAAACAAAAACTTCAATTGGTTTTACTTAAACCAAGTTAAGAGATCAAACAAAAAAATTTCACACATTATAAACTAAAAAATTTTGATAGCATGATCGGCAATAAAATATGAAATAATTTTATTAATAAATACAAAGATTAATAACAATACTGAATTCAAATTTTGGATTTTTTTTTGTTTTTAAAGTGGCTTATGTAAATTAACTTATAAATTTTTATTAGTATTTAACCAGTCTAAATATTTGTATCTTAACGTTTTTCCTTTAAAAATAAAAATATAGGTATTTCATTTTAATGTTTTTCTAGTACTTTTATAATTGCTTTCTGATTGATCGTTGTTTTTTTTTTTTTTAATAATAGTCTTTTTAAATGTTTAAAAAGTTAATTTGTATCTAAGAAACTATACTAGTTCTAATTTGTATTAATATTTATCAGTATTTGATTAACATTACGTTCCTTATTTTTGTTATTTTCATTTGTTAATTAACTTGTTACGATTTTTAAAATTATAAGTGATTACTTTGAATATTGTATAATAAACTGTTTTACTGAATTTCTTAACACATGCTAGGAAATTTCGAATAAAATGTATAAGGTCATGACATTTGACTTCAGAAACTTATTTTATTTTCATAGATATTTTAAAGTAGCTGATAACACTGTTAATATAAAACTTAATTAATAAAATTATAAGCTTGTAAGTAATTTTGAAAAATCTTTTGTTTTTTTTCACAACTTAAAAAAAAAGTAAAATTAAAGTGTTGTCTATTAGCTTTAAAATTACTAATTTTTTTACTTCTTTAATATCATTTAATTATTATGATATTCTAGGGATTATGTTTAAGCCATGTACATACTGTATATATTTTTATTATGTGTTATGTCCTACTTTTAATGAACAGCAAACCTTGGAAGTTTGCAAATAAAATCATGTCAACTCAAAATAGTCTTGTAGATAAAATCTTAGCTAGAATTATAGTTAAGATAAATTTAAGTTTTTAAATGTCAAAATAACCATCTAGTTATATTAAGTTATTATTTCAATGCTTAAATCTTAGCTTGACAACAAAAATTCTAAACTATTTTTTCTGAGAGTAACTTATTAAAAAATCTTAAATTTTATTAATCAAAATATTTAAATAAAATATATCGGAAATTTTATTTTAAATTAGCTAAGTCCTAGTAGATAAATAATAACATAATCAAACAAACCTAATAAATAAATATAACAAAGTATTTAACAAACTAAGTCAACCATCTCAAAACTGATAAAATTCCAAACTGCTAGCCGTGATAAAATTCGATGATTTGTTCATAGAACTGTTTTATTTTTTAGGTTAAACTTTTTTTTATACCGAAAATTATTCGTAGCTAAGTGTGCACTTGTAACTAAATATTACAATACTTACGTTTATACAGGACCTTAATGGTAATTATGTATTCAAACAAATTTTATTTGGGTTTTGGCATGCTTGGTTGTGCTGGAATATATGCAGCTGTACGCGCTTACAAGTTTTATTCTTCAATTAAAGGTGAAAAAGTTTCATGCTTTAATGGTGAAAGTGTTCTTCCTAACGCGCTAGTCAAGGTTAAACTAGACGTTATGTTTATTTGCTACGCGGACAGCAAACTTCAATACATGTCAATACGTCATAAGACTATGAAACTGCGAGCCGACGAGGTGCTTATGGATTGCAATAATGGTTTAAGTTTAGGTGTCCACTTCAGAAAATTTTATAAACGTCGTATCTTAAAACAAACAGATGGTCCTTTGAGGTATGAATATAATAATAAAAATGGTTCTTAGATAATAATTCTTAATTTTTTTCGTAATATTAGTGTAATTCTAATTTTATACTAACTCTAAGCTAAAGATTTATTTTTATAGCAAAAATTCAACAATTAAATTAGACTTTTTGCGGAACAAAATTATTTTTTTTTTAGATATGAGGGCACGAAAATGTACATAGCAGATCCTAATCACGAAGATCATTATTACGGAAGTGCGGATGATTTGCAGCAAATAGATTTGAACTCAACTGCTAGCGAAGTTCTTCAAAAGTCAAAAAAACTGTTTCCATCGGCTGAAAAGCACCTGGTTGTACTGAAGATATTTCACAAGTCAAGACAGAATTAAAAGTTTCCTCCTTTAATTAGATAGATGTTATATGTCGTGTTTGCTTAAAGTCCTGTAAAAAGTTATAAATTTTCTGTTTGCCTCTGTTTTCTTGATGTGTTATGCTACTTAGTATGCATTTTACTGGTAGCTTTTGTAGTAGCCGCTTGTATATTTTTAAGTTTAGTTTTATAAAACCATGCTGTTAAATTACGCCATGTTTATAATTTTGTCTTAGAAGAAGCACTAATTTTTTAAGTTCGTTCAATAAATGTCAAAAAAAAAGTATTACTTTTTGTTTTTAAAGATATAACTTTGTTCATAGTAATATAAATGAAAAAAATTTCTAAAAAAAAAAAATCCATATTAGAAACATATATACTGAGAATATCTTCTACAAATTTACTACCCAGTTAGAATATAAAAAAGTTATAAATTTCATCTTGAATTGATTTCTCTATTATACCTGATTTTACAATTTATTTCAGCAAACACAGTAGTTGTAAAAAGTTTTACGGCTTAAAAAAAGTAATATCCAAGCTAAACTACAAATATTTATCACCATAATAAAACTAATACAACTTGAAAATAAGCATAATAACAAATAGTATGCTTTTACATATATATTTTACAGAAAATAAGTACTCCAAAGGTACGCTGAAAACTGTTTCAAGCGAACTTAAGTTAAAAAATCTTTTTTTTTGAGAAATTAAAACAGTAAAAAAAAAACTTTATTTTTATGTTTGAAAACATTTTTGCCTTGTAGTATAGCAATTCAAGACTTGGCAAGTATTAAAAAATGCAAAAAAGTTTATTTTAAGGAGAAGGAATGTTTTTGTTGTTAATACTATTATTCCTTTTTGTTTGTTAACTTATTAAAAGCATAAATTTAACAGTACTAGTTTTTTTTATTTAACAATAAAATTTAAATACAGTTATAGTAGATTTCACTTCTTTAAAGTTATTAAAAATCATGCATTAGCTTATTTATCTATTTTAATGTAAAGCTGTTTTTACGGTTCAATTAAATTATAAATTTATTAATGATAACATCTTTAGCACAAAATTTTAATAAAATTTAACGCAAAAATATTTCAATTTATCACATTTTTGCTTTCTTTAAAGAGGTTGTAACCTATCATTCAAGGACTCAAATATTTGCTATAAGTATTGTTTATTTCCTTTTATAAATTAATTTAAAATTTAAGTAAACAATTTTTTAAGTACATTTTTACAAACAAAGTTAAATTAGTTTCAGTTTTATTTTTTCTCTTTCATACCGTCTAATAATTTTTTTTAATACTAGATATTTAAATATTTAATAATGATAAAAAGTTTAATCTAATAGCTCGTAAGAGCTTTATAAGCATTTGGTTTACGACTTGACAACTGAAAGGTTCCTTTGTATACCAGGTCCTTAGACTAAATTTTTTCAGCCTTTTTTTATCTTTCAATTAACAATATATGGTTTATGTAAATAATTTTACAACTAATATACTTTAGTTGATGCTAGAGTAAAGATTAGTAATACTGCTTAGGAAAGCTACTAACCAAACAGATTGTATTAATCACAATGTAGTCTAAGTTTATTACTTCTTTGTTAACGTGGATTTCATTAAATTAACTTTAAAACAGCTATTTGTACAGAAAATAACTTATTTAAACGGTTCTTAAAAGAGTACATGTTTTTTGTTATGATTAAAGAATATGTTTTATAATTATTTTGATTACTTGTTATAACATTATATTGTCCGAGTACCATACTTCTGTGTGTTATATTATCCTTCTATACGCTTAAAAAACAGTGTTTTATTATTAATGAGTCTAATCAACTTAAAAAGGGTTTATTCAGTTATAAATGTCTGTATTAGTCCGTTGATAGTATTGGGAACTACTGATTGTTTGTTTAATATAGTACTTCAGTATATTTAGATTGATAATAACAACCGATTATAAGCTCAGCAGCCAATTAAAAAACGAAGATAAAGGTAATAGGTATGCATTTGGACAGGTTTTGACTTAAGTTAGTTCACTCGAAGTTCAATCCAGCTGTTAACTTTTTGTTGTAAAATAAAGTTTAGTAAATGAATTCAACAAAATAAAAGAAGTTACAAAAGTATATAGTAGTTGTACACTAGTTGAAAAAGAAAATATTACACCAGTTATAAATAAGGACTTTACAACAGTTGAAAATAATATTTCTAAACTGATTAAAATGAAGAACTTTACACCAGTTAAAAACGAAATTCTTACTCAAAAATTTGAATAAATAAAAAGTAAAATAAAAGTTTTTCACCAGTAAAAAATCAGATTATTGCACTAGTTTATATGGAGACTTTAAACCAATTGAAAATAATATTTCTAAACTAGTTGAAATTAAGAACTCTACATCTCTTGAAAATTAAATTTCTACACAAATTAAATATAAGAATTTTACACCAGTTAAAAATAAAATTTCTACAGAAGTTTAAAAAAATATCTTTACACCAGTTGAAAATAAGAATTTTAAAACTGTTGAAAATAAATATTTTACACCAGTTTAAATCGAGCTTGTAATTAGTTTTACACAAATTTGTTTTGATCATAAATTTTTTGAAAAAAAAGTTAGAGATTTGATAATTAGTTTTAAAATTACTATATTTTTTACTTCTTCAAACTCATCTAATTATTGTGGTGTTCTAGCTGTTTAGTTTAATCCATGCACATCTATGTATGTTTGTTTTGTGTACTATGCTCTAATTTTATTAATAACCAAAGTCTTTGCAAACAAAATCATTTTAATTAAAAATAGCTTTGCATGGACAAACTTAGCAAGCATTATAGTTAAGATATGTTAAAAATTGTATTATGTAAAATAACCATCTAAGTATCTTTTTCTTTGCACTAATGTTAAGTTGAAACTTGTAGAAGTTGAAACAAGAGTTACTTGAGTTTTAATTTATAGTTTTTTTTTTATTTATAAAAAGTTTGATTTGAGACTCAGAACTGATAAGCAAAGTCATAAAATGTAAACAATTACATAAATACAGTCCTAGACAAGAAAATTTTATTCAAGTGGTGCATGACTCGATTACCGAAAGTTTCTTAGTATACAAGGTCCGAAGACTTTTTACTTATAGAGATTTTTTGTCGTTCAATAAACAATAATTTATTTAACAAATAAAAATTCAAACCTCTGTAAGACGTTTTAAAATTACAAACTGCTAGCCATGGTTAAACTCGACAACTTATTAGTTGTGTTTTAGGTTAAATGTTATATAACCTGAAAATCTGTTCACTGGTAATCAATTATTATAATAAATATATATATGTATACAGGAGTTTAGTAATTATGTTTTTAATGGAGCATTATTTGAGTTTTGGCATGATTAGTTGTGCTGGAATATATACAGCTGTTTGTGCTTACAAGTTTTATTATTCAAACAAAAGTAAAAAATTGCCATGCACTGATGGTGAATATATTATTCCAAACGAGCCAGGCGAGGTTAAACCTGACGGTTTGTTTATATTTGAAGTCACAACAATTGAATATTGAAGCTCCTATGAACGTTGTGTTAATGGATTACAAGAAAGGTCCAAAATTATATGGTGAAATCAGAACATTGTACGAACACCTTTGCAACATTGTGAAAAATCGTCCGTTAAGGTAGGAACAAAATATATGCCTAAAAAATAAAAAGTTTCCAATAAAAAAAAATTGAAATTATTTTATACAATTTTAGAATATTACTAACTTTTATTTTTATTTTAAACTACTATTTTTTTTATTATAGCAATAGTTTGTCCTTTTTTAATCTAAAAACATCAAAATGTGTTATTGCGTTAAGTGTGAAATTAAATAAGTATCATTAGCGTTAATATTCTATTGCTATTAATTTTGTTTTTGTTTAGTAATCAAAATCATTTATTTTGTTTTAAAGGTATGATGTTACGAGATTGTACATAGCAGATCCTCATTACGAATACCATTATCACCGACACGCAGATACTTTAGTGAAAATAGATCTGAACTCAACTGCTGGGGAAATTCTTCAGAAGTCAAAAGACCTGTTTCCATTGGAAAAAAAGCCCTTAGTTATATGAGTTGTTTTACGTAACAATATAAACTTAAAAGTATTTTTATCTTTGTTGCGCTAAAACCAAATAGTTGTTATATGGCGTATGTATGGTTAGAGTTTTTATGAAAACACTTATAAATTTCTGTCAGCCTTAGTTTTGTTGAAGTGTTCTGAAACTTTTCATATTTTATCAAAAAGCCCGCTTGTATAAGTTTTTAGCTTAGTGTTAAAAAACAACGCCGATTTTGTTTTGGTAACAAAAATGAATTTTGTTTATAATTTTATTCAATAAATAATCATTAAAAATAAGCAGTTGTTTTTATTTTAAAATATCAAATTTTATTAAAAGTATTATAAATTAAGATAGATGTGATTGCACTAGTGATGTAGCGTGGTATTTTGGTTAGGGAATGCGCAAATGTTTTTCTCAAAAAATCCCCTAAACTAAAACTTTTGAGTCGCAATTTTTTAGGGGTCTATTTTCTCGGAAATTTAAAAAAATACTATAAATTTATCTCCTACTTTGTTTTTCAAGCAATCTTCTTTAAATTTTAGAAAACGATCCTTACATTACAGGAAAAAAACGTTACTTATGATTTTAGATAGTTAAAATAAATAAAAATTTTATTAAAAAAAAAAATTTACTACAAATGTTTTAATTTACAAGTAATGTTTTTTGTTATTGTATAAATATTAAACTGTTAACGTTTGAAGAAAATTGCTTGAAAAATCGAAGAGGAGATAGATTTTAAACAAACTAGCCTTTTTTCGCTGTTTTAGTTTTCCCTTCCCATAGTTAACCTATGATGCGGCCCGACTTTGACTGGTCATATCTCAAACAACAATTCGAATTTAAAGCTTAAAAAAATCTTTAAATTTAGATCAATTTCTAAAAGACATGGCTAACCCCCCCCCCCCCCCACTATGGCCTTTGACTGCAAATAAATAGTCAACTAAATATGATAATTAATACCTCAAAACATTTTTCTCTGTGCAATTTCTAAATAATGTTCAATATCTATTTTATATCAACAAAAAAGTACTGTATTAAACACAAAACAACTCATACTTTTAGTTCGTTGCAGCTTTAATATACTATGTTTAAATTTTATATAAAAATGTTAAATCTTCAGTATCAAAATTGAAAGTTTTAAATTTTTTGTAGAAGAAATCTTAAGAGCTAGTTTTTTTTTAACTTCTTCAATTTTACTTATATTACAATATAAAACTGTAAAAATAAATTATAACAAATGAAGAAAATCTGAAATATAAAAGAAATTAAAAATAAAAATTTCATACCACTTGAACTGCAGTCTTGAGTAATAGCAATATCTGGTGTTGGTCTGCTGTTTTTCAATTCAAGCATTTGAACTTCGGATAATTTTTGAATCTGACATATTTTTAGACTTGCAACATTCCATACAATATTACTTTGCATATTTTTTAAATAATAATCTAAAAATTAATGAAAACAAATGCTTACTGTTTCTTTAGTATTATAAAGCATATTTAAAAAAAAAAAAAAAAAAACAATTAATTTTGAAGATATCAGGATTACCTTGCTATTCTTTGAGTCAAAACAACTGTCCTGAGTTAGTTTAAAAATGTAATGTGTCATCATAAACATTTTAGCTCTTTTAAAGAATTTTTTCATTGTTTTTAAACTAATAGAAACTAGGCTTTATAACAAAGCTTTTAAAACCACTAAATCTACCCTGAGTTAAAAAAAACAAATCTATCTTTAGTCAGCCTAAGCTTAAAAATACTTAAAAAATTCTGAGTTATCCTGATTTTTACTGAGTCATACTAAAGTTTTCCAAAATTTCATAAAATCCTGAGTTATCTTGAGTGTGTGAAAAATTTTACTAAATGTTTCTGATACAAAACAAAATGTTTAAAAGAAAATTTTTTTAGGGTCAACTTTTTCAATGCTTTTAAAAATTCACAAGAAATATAACTTTTCACTTATCTTAAAATCAGTTATTCTAAGATCTTTAGGGAGTAGCATTTTTTAAATACTAAAAACAGTTGGTAGAAAGAAAATGTTTTTAAACACCGTTTAAAATTAGTTTTAAAACTAAATTAATTTAAATTTAAATTTAATCAATTATGACTTTTAGACTAAAAGTTGATTGTAAAAATTCTGTTTTACAAGTTGCTATAAATTTATTCATGATGTGACTAAAGAAATTTTAGAATAATTTACTACAAAAGTTGAATAATTTTTAAACTTCATGGCTGATAGAATAACAAAGTTTAATTTGTTTGATATCTTAATAAATAATGAAACTACTTTTAACAGAAATTTTAAGTTTAGATAATTTAAACAATACTTTTTGTATAGTGAGATTAAAACTGTAATCACAGTATGAACTGTTTGTTTATTATTTTTTTAAATTAATTTTTCTTATTTTTTCTGTATTTTGTTATTTGTCTTTTAAATTATGTTGTTAATATTTTTTATTTTTATTATCAATATATTTTTATTTTATTAGCAGTTGTCTATTGCTATTTTTACTACAACTTGTTTATTCTTGAATCATTATCACTATAAAACAGGTTTAGCTTTATGGTTTGTTAACAAAATGTTAGCATTTGTCCTTGTAAATAAATCTATAAGGTTATACTACTGCGGTGCACTAACTGGTTGCGTACTGTTTGAGTCTAAATTTTTATGAAGTTAAACAATTTTTCCTTATGGAGTTTTTCATCAACATCGGTGCGCAGTTGCAATTACGCACCGAATCAGTATACTGGGTAATTTCCCTAACTTGTCACTAATTTATATTCGAAATTTAGTTTTACTTTTCGAATAGTAGAAAAACATAGTTGAAAAATGACAAATTAAGCAAAAAAAAAAAAAACAATAAAGGATAAAGATATTGCACTTTTTTTAACTTTTTTTTTGGGTGGCACGCATCCGCCAGCGTCCTTCTCCACGCTTCGCCCCTGGGTTGCACTATAGCTTAAACAGAAGCAAAAAATTACGAATAAAATAAACACTAATATTAAGAAATAAATTTTATATATTGAACCAGATACTAAGCTCCAACAGTACTAATAATATTAATATAAAGACTTCTATCTTGAATTGATATCTCTGTTAAAACGGATTTTACCTTCTATTTCGAAAAACATAATAGTTGTACAGCGCTTATGGCTTTATAAAGATTTAGATCTTTATTCTAAGTAAACTACCAATATTTATCACCATAAAAAAGCTTACATTGTTTGAAAATAAGCTTTGAAGTTGAAACAAACAATATGCTTTTATATTTAGATTTTTTAGGTTTTTACAAAACATTATGCTTCATAATGTTTTGTGGTTTTTAATTTTTATCTAAATTTCTAAAAAATCAAAGTTTAAAAACTTAGTTATAATTAATTTCAAACTAGCCATCACGCTAAATAAATACAATACATGATTTGACAATAAGTATAATTTAGTTGATACTAAATTAAAAATTAGTAGTTCTATATAAAACAGCTACTCTCAAAACAGATAGAATTATTAGTTACAATGTAGTTTTAGCTT
This sequence comes from Thalia democratica, assembly GCF_965202585.1. Lineage (NCBI taxonomy): Eukaryota > Metazoa > Chordata > Thaliacea > Salpida > Salpidae > Thalia > Thalia democratica. The sequence goes on along the minus strand of NC_139166.1, from coordinate 65,166,548 downwards.
ATTACTTCTTTTTTTAATCTGAATTTCTAGTAAAATTAAAATAATAAAATTACTATAAAACAGCTGTTGTGAATAGCAACAAAGATCCCAGAAATTTAATAATATAAAACACCGTACCAGTCTGTTGTTAGTGTAAAATAATTTTATTAGTTATTTATAAAGTTTTTTAGTAACTTTTAATGATTATAACCACTGATTATTGGATAAAAACACTATCATAACTCAATTATGATACTTAGCAATCATGTTATTTCATTTAATTTTTTTGTGGTTTAATATGTTTAACGACAACGAAAATGGTTATGTTTTTACTAAATTTCATATTTACTCATAAATTTTAAGTTAGTTTTCAAAAGTTCCTGAGCATAAAATCTAAACAAATCACTAAACTTTAGATCTTTTTTTTAAATTTAAAGAAAGAAATATTTTTTTTTCATAAACTGTAAACAAAACTGATCAATTGGATTTTTAGCAATATACTTAAAATAAAATTTATTATTAATAATAAATTTAAGTAAATTATATATACACTAATTCGTATGTTTAATTATTAATTAATCAGTTCAAAAACTAAATTTATAAAGTTTTCTTTTACAAACAAAAATGAAGGTATTCTGTTTTTTAATTTGTTTGTTATCTTCAGTACTTTTTTCTTTTTTTTCTTTAACCTTTTCTATTTTCTTTTTGAATTTGTTTTTATTTAGTTTGGAAAGGAATTTATTTGATACTAGTTCTAGTTTACACTAATGATTATATGTTTTTGGTTAAAAGGTTAAAAATAGGTGTATTATTTTGGTAGGGGTCAAATATGCACGAATTTCATGTCTGATGATCGAATTGTGGTCTGATGAACTGTGGTCTGATGATCGAATTGGCATGATCAACCCTTTTGTTAAATTTGAGCTTGTCTCACGGCAAACGAAAGTCCAGACTTGTTCTGCAGACTTTCGCTGATTTTGTTGATTGTACTAAAACGAGCGTACCAGATGTCTTGCCTAGTGGACAATGTTTGAAACGTTGCACGGCAAAGACAATGCTGACGTAACTAATCATTGCCAGCAAATGGTTGCTTCATGTGAAAGCATGATAAACCGTTTGTAGATTGACGACTACAAGTTTTCGGTTGTGACTGACTGATGAGTCCTAATAAGGACGAAACCGGTCTCAGTCTACCGAAACTTGTGGTCTGATGATCGAATTGGCATGATCAACCCTTTTGTTAAATTTGAGCTTGTCTCACGGCAAACGAAAGTCCGGACTTGTTCTGCAGACTTTCACCGATTTCGTTGATTGTACTAAAACGAGCGTACCAAATGTCTTGCCTAGTGGACAATGTTTGAAACGTTGCACGGCAAAGACAATGCTGACGTAACTAATCATTGCCAGCAAATGGTTGCTTCATGTGAAAGCATGATAAACCGTTTGTAGATTGACGACTACAAGTTTTCGGTTGTGACTGACTGATGAGTCCTAATAAGGACGAAACCGGTCTCAGTCTACCGAAACTTGTGGTCTGATGATCGAATTGGCATGATCAACCCTTTTGTTAAATTTGAGCTTGTCTCACGGCAAACGAAAGTCCGGACTTGTTCTGCAAACTTTCGCCGATTTTGTTGATTGTACTAAAATGAGCGTACCAAATGTCTTGCCTAGTGGACAATGTTTGAAACGTTGCACGGCAAAGACAATGCTGACGTAACTAATCATTGCCAGCAAATGGTTGCTTCATGTGAAAGCATGATAAACCGTTTGTAGATTGACGACTACAAGTTTTTCGGTTGTGACTGACTTATGAGTCCTAATAAGGACGAAACCGGTCTCAGTCTACCGAAACTTGTGGTCTAATGATCGAACTGGCATGATCAACCCTTTTGTTATATTTGGATTTAAATGAGAACTTTAACAAATGACTTTCGTTTATGTACATAAATATTTCAGATAGTTTATATAATGATTGCATAAATATAGTAAGTGTTTTTTTTTAAAACGTACGTTTTGTTTATTACTAGTATTTATTTTGCTTATAACTTAGTACAACGTTTTAAATTTTATAAGATTTATGTTTTATTTTATTTCATCAAACTTTAAATGCTATTAATGTTCATAACAAAACATTTAGTTTTAAAATTTTTAATAAACAAGCTTTTTTTAGAATATAACATTTATTACTAATATATACCTAATTTCAAAATAAAAAGACATTAGGCAAAATTAGAAATGTTATTTAATTTTTAGGAATTTTAAGATACCATTTCTTTATTTTACACTAAAATACATGCTTCCTTTACGAACTGTTTATAATTTTTATAACCTAATATTTTTACTACTTTTAAAAACGTAACTTTTGTTGTATAAATTCAAAAACCAAACAGAACTTAGCAAAATAAATAAATTAAAGTGAATATGGTTAATACAATTCTATTTTCCAGTTAAATAAGTATTAAGGCAAAATCTAGTTTAGCAAACTAAAAACATCCGAAAGCTTTCGTTTAGTTGCTAAAGTTCCTTTTCCCTTGAATATGTAGAGCATCTGCCTTAAATGCATTTATTTCAACTTTCTACACAATGTTTGTAATTAAGAGTAAAAATTGGCACTGAAAATCATTTGAAAGTTAAAAGTGGAATAAGAATGCGTGAGTAGACTGCTGTATACTTATTTATTGTAAAGCAAACAAAAAATACTATTGCAAAGAAACTTTTGTCGCGTGGGAATTTATACAAACATACGTTGAGTGCAACTTCGAGAAAATTTAAGCTAATCTTAGTAACCCTGAAAACATATTGGTAACAAACAGGAGCAAAAAAGTTTACACTAAGGTTTTTAGAAAATAGATTGATGTAAGTTTAGTATGTTAACTACCTTAAACCAATGTTTTATACTTGATATTTATTTGAATAAAGAAATTACAGTTGTTCAAAACTAATGTTCTGCTTGATCTAAACACCGAATACTACCAGATTTGGCAATAACTCGCCAAGATCTGAATCTCATTAAAATATTCTTAAAAATATAATTTTTAATTTGGATCATTCGAATTGGACGAAAATTTAGATTAAAGTTTCACATTCGGCAAACCATCGCCAGACCTGGGACTTTAGTATTAAATATATAAACTTTAAGTCTCATCTCTTTCGCATTAACACATTTGCATTTAAATAAGAATTTAGAACATAAACAAATGTTTTTTGTTATATTTACATGAACATTTCAGAAAGTTTTATATAATGATTGCATAAATATTTAAAATGTGTTTTTTAAATATACGTGTTCTTTAATATTATTATTTATTTTGCTTATACCTTATCACAATGGTTTTTATTTTCTAAGATTTTTTTAATATTCTTTATCATCTAACTTCAAGTACTAAGAATTTGTAATACATAACTTTTAGTATAAAACATTTTATAAACAAGTTTTTTTTTTTTGGTACATTTATATCTTATAATTAATTCGTTTTAAAATAATAGGCTAGTAGACAAGTATACAAAAGTTAGTTAAATTTTTCAGGAATTTTAGAATACCATTTCTTCACCAAAAAATACATGCTTCCTTTAGAAACTGTTTACAATCGTTCTTACCTTATATTTTCTGCTTTAAAAAATGAAATTTTCCTTGTATAAATTACCAAATACAAAAAGAATGTTGCAAAATCAATAAAATAAAGTGAAAATTTTATATGCCCTTATAAAAATATTAAGGCAAAATATGATTTAATAAACTTAAAACATCTAAAAGCTTTAAGAAAATAATTAGTTGTTAAGTTCCTTTTCCCTTGAGTTTTTATAGCATCTGTATTAAAATGCACTTATTATACTGTTTGACAAAATTTTTGTAACTAAGATTAAAACTTTTCGCCAAAAACAATCCAAAGGTAAATGGTAGAACAAGAATGCGTGTGTAGACTGCTATATATTTCTCTATTTCAGCAAATAAAACTACTAGTACAAGGAAAATAATGTCGCTTGTGGAATTTATATATAATTACTTACAAACTACAATTAATATCTGTTGAGTACACCTTTAAGCACACCTTGTCAAGCTTAGCAAACCTTGAGAACAGACTGATCACGAACAGGAGCAAAATAATTAACACCAAGGTGTTTAGAAAACAGATTAATGTAAATTTAGTATGATAAATACCTTATATAAATGTTTTTAATAGACGTTTGGTACTTATTCGATTAGATAATTATCAGTTGTTCAAAACTAATGTTCATTGTGATCCAAAAACCGAATACTAACATACTTGGCCAAAACTTGCAAAGATATGGATCTAACCAAATTTTCTTTGAAAAATCATTTTCACCTAGTTCGGCCTGGATCTAGATTTAATAAAATGGACCTAACTGGATTTGATTGTACGTGAACTTAGATTAAAGTTTAAGATTTAGCAAACCTCGCCAGACTTGGAACTTTAGTATTATATATGAAAAACTTTTTATTCAGTTGTTACAAAGTAAAATTAAATCTTTTACATTTAAAAGCTCTTATGACTTGTTTTATTTTTCTTTAAGACGTTTCTATACAACTAAAAAATTTTCAAAATTTATTTCATATTTTAATGAAATTATATTACTGGTATTGTTCAAGTAGTTTCATAATTTATTAATTTTCAATATTGTTAAAAATTTTATAAGTTTAAGATTGTATTTTTTTATGTTTATCACTAATATCAAATTAGTGTGTTTTGATTTAATATTTTTAAATTTAGATGCTAAAAAGTCTATTGATTATTCTATCGTCTAAATTATGACTGCAACTTACTAAATATTTTGTTAAAGTCGTTTTAAATTTACTCAAAATATTAAACGTATACTTTTTTACAATATAAATTGTAAGTTTGATTAGCAATTTGACAACTCAACTTACAGAAATAGTTTGTAACAGAAAACATCTTAACTTGTTCTCTATCAGAAATAGTAATACCATTTATTTAAAAAAATAATAGTTTACACCTTTAAATCTAAACAAAAGATGAAGAAAAACATTAATGTTATTTTAAATCACCTTAAAATTTATTAGATTGTTGTTTTTATTAACACTAAGTTCAATTTTTCAAAGATTATATTACAATTTGATATTTATTAAAGTATTTTTATACATTTATCAGACAGCAGTTCGCACGAAAATTTTACTTTTTTTTTTCGTTTGACAAACAATATGAATTAAATTAAAAATTGCTTCAGGTTGTTACTATTTAAACTAGTTAAAAAAAAACCATACGGTTAATCGAAAAAAAAAATTAAGTTACGCTAATGGTTAACCTAATGCAAAATATGTTTATTATTTAAAAAAAGATATTAAATAATGACTACTAAAATGTTAAGATGCAATGTGCACGTTATTATAAAACTCAAGACAAGACAATATAAATCAAAGTAAATCAGTACAAATTTAACTAAGAGCAATAAAAGCTTAAACAAAACTTACATTAACATCCTTACATAACATACGAATACGTTTGACAAAGTATTAAAAAAATCAGAACATAGTAAGAAGCTCAATTTGCAAATTTACAATCAATTTCAGTATTGCAAGGTAGGATAACTTCTCAACACCCTTAGCATTGTCAAGTATTAAATTATAACAATTCATTGTTTCAAACTTGAATTTGGTTTTCTAGTTTTGTTTTATCAGTACTTTTTAACGCAGTTACCAGATAGCCATAAAATAAATTAATCTTTTCAAATACACTTTATTGAAATTGTGTTAAATTGTGCATTTGTTGCACCTTTCCCCAGTGTTTGCAGTTAAAAGTAAAACTCGGCGCTGAGAATAATCCAAAAATAAATGGTAAAAAAAAATAAGTGTAGACTGCTATGTACATCTTGATAGTAGGAAACAAAAATAATAGTGCAAGTAAAGTCTTATCGCGTAAGAGTCTGCAGAAACATCTGTTGAGTACACCTTCGAGCACTCCTTATTAATCTAAGAAAATCTCAGTAACCCTAGGAACAGGTTAATCACGAACAAGAGCAAAACAATTTACACCAAGGTACTTAGAAAAACAGGTTGATGTAAGTTTAGTTGTTAAATATTGCCAACTAGTGTAATTTTAGTAACAGATTGATACTTATTCAATTAATTAATTTACAGTTGTTCAAAGCTAATGTTCTACCTGATCCAAAGACCGGATAGTATCAGATCTGTCAATAACTTTCCAAGATCTGAATCTAGTTTAAATATTTTTCGAAATATAATATTTATTCCGGTTCGGGCTTGATCTAGATTTGATAAAATTGACCTATCTCGTTCGAATTGGAATCTAGATTAAAATTTCAGATTCGGCAAGTCTTAGCCAGACTTGGACTTTATTCTTGTATACGTAGAACGTTTTAATCAGCTGTTGGATGGTGAAAATAAACCTATTACGTTTAAAGGCTCTTATAAGTTGCTTTACTTGTTACTTAAGATTTTTCTATTAAACTAAAGTATGTTTAAAATTTATTTGATGCTTAAAATGCAATTATATAAACAACTAATATTTAAATATGGTTTTGTTTAAAACATTTTTAGAATATTTGTTTAGAAATTTTATGACAATTTTTTTTTATGTTTATCACAAGTTTAAAAGTAATATGTTTTAATCTTTTTTGAACTTTAAGTGCTAAAACGTTAAATGAATATTCTATTAAGTAAATTCTGACTGATATTTACTTAATGTTTTGAATTGATATTTTTTAGTTTATTCAAAATGTTAAACTTGGACTTTTTTTGAAACTAGGATTATGAGTTTTAACAGAAAACTAGTAGAAATTGCACTTTTTTTTAAACATTAAGGTTAGCTTGATTGGCGATAAATTTAAATAAATTTTATTAATAAAAGTCAAAATTTTAAACCATATACACTATATCTAAATAGATATTTTAAAAATAGTTTTCCATTTTCAGTGAGGTGTATGTATGTTAGTTTGTATGTTTTAATTAATATTTACCCATTTTGAAAAAATTAACCTTCTCTTTATTTTACTGTTAAAGTAGTAGCATTTAATTTTTTTACTTTATTTTAATTTTTAGTACTTTTTTATTTTTCCATTTAATTACTGGTTTTTCACTGTGCTTTGAAAATAGTGTTTTTAATTTTTTTACGAACGAATTTGTATTTTACTGCGATAGTAATTCTAATTTGTATTAATACTTTAGAGTATTTGATCAACATTAGATTCTCAATTTTATCATGATCATTTGTTAAATGAATTGTTATAATACTTGAAATTGTTAATAATATTTTTTAATACTTTTTAAGAAACTGTTTATTTGAGTTTCATAATATAAATTAAGAAACTTTAAATAGAATGTATTTGTTTATGACATTTCACTTCAAAAACCAAAATACTATTTATATATGACTCTTAAGCTATGATTTCTTTTAGTTACAACAATAATTGTACAACACAGATAGTATAGATTTAGGCTTGTTAATATTTTTACACAATTTTTTATCTATAAATTTAAACATAAGTGAAACTTTTTTAGAAATTTTAGACATTTGTACTTTGTACTTAACTAAATACATTTTTATTATTGTGATTTTTTAGCTTTAAATATTTAAGCCATGCATATACTGTATATATTTTCCATGTATTATGCCTATTTTTATTGGTCAGCAATTCTTTTGAGTTTGTTAATAAACGCAAGTTAAATAAATGTAGCTTTGTAGGTACAAACTTAGCAAGCTTTTGGGTTTAAAAAAGTTAGAAATTTTATTTTGTCAAAATAACCATCTAAGCTAAACTAAATTATTTTTTTGATTAACAAAAACTTAGTTGAAACCTTTATAGTAAGTTTCAAACTTGATTTAAAAAAACTTTTATTTAAAAATCTAACAAGTATTATTTTTGAAATTTAAAACTGATTAGCAATGTTCTATACATAAACAATCATATAAACACTATTTTACAAACAAAGTCAAACCTTCTTAAAACAGCTAAAAATTCTAATATGCTACCCATGGTTTAACTAGACGATTAGTTTATTAACCAGTTTTTTTTCAGGTTAAATAATTAAGTAATCTAAATAATTTTCTCACAAAACATATAACTGTGCACTAGTAATAAAATATTATAATAATTGCATGCTTACAGGAACTTAGTAATTATGCCGTGTATGAACATTCATTCGTGTTTAGGAAAAATTTTGCTCGGTTGTGCTGGAATATATGTAGCTATTTGCGCTTACAATTTTTTGTTATTTGAATAAAAATAGGAAAGAAAATACGGTTGAGCTTGTTGGTTTATTTTTGTTTTACGAGGACAATAAATGGTATTACCAGACGTCACGAATCTCATTTATCAAAGTTCCTCCAAACGAGGTTTTTGTTGATTACGAGGACGGTACAAGATTCAATGATGATGGGCAACGATACTGCTACGAATACCATTTAGGTATTACAGTTGAACCGATGAGGTATGAATACAATGTATGCATAAAAAACTGTTTTTTTAGATAACAAGTCTAAAATAATCATCTTAATTTTAGTTTATTAATTTTTTCTTAAAATTGTTAATCAGTGATTTTTTTTTTGTTATAGTAAAAAATTAATTTATTTTAAACACAAAACTTCAAATAATGCTATTGCGAACTAAGTCACTTGTTTTATAGGGTTGAGCGTAGATTGCTGTATATAGCAAATCCACAACATATAGACACGTATTCCGAACGTGCAAACAATTTGGTGCCAATTGACTTGAACTCAACTGCTAGGGAAATTCTGCAAAGATCAAAAAAACTGTTTCCATTGGCGGAAAAGCCCCTGGTAATAATGAAGTTGTTTCACGCTAAAAGGCCATTATAAAACGCAAAAAGACCTGCCCCTGGTAGTAATCAAGTTGTTTTTGCTAAAAGACGAGCTTGGAAGCTTTCTTATCTATGTCAAATTAAATATTGTTAATTGTTGTAACTCGTATTTGCTTTTGTAAACATATTTATAAATTTTCTGTTTTTCCTCACTTTTCTAGATGTGTTCTGAAACTTGATATGCATTTGTAAAAGTAGCCACCTTGTATAAGTTTTTAGTTAATATTTTAAAACAACACTAATAAGTTAGCTGTTTTTAAAACTTTGTCTTTAAAATTGTACTTTGTTAATGTTTTCAACTAATAAATATTCATAGTGAAATAAGCTGTTATATTTATTTTAATCAACTTTATTAACAGTAATATATATATAATGAGATGTGGTTGCACTTTAGCTTAAACAGGAATTAAAAATATTCTATAGAATAAACATTAATAATGAGAAATATGTTTTAGAATTGAACCAGATAATAAGCTCCGACACTTGAAATAATATTAAAATTAGGACTTCAATCTTCAATTGATTTGTTTGTTAAAACCGATTTCACCATGTATTTCCGAAAATTGAAATAGTTGTTAAAAGCTTTATGGCTTAAAAAAGCGTTATCTTAGGTGAACTACCAATTTTTATCACCATAAAAAAACTAATATAGTTCGAAAACAAGTATTAAAGTTGTAACAAACATTATGGTTTTACATTTGGAACTTTTTAGGTTTTTTACCAAGTATTATGCTTTATAATGTTCTGTAATTTCTTAAATGTTTGTGTTAAATTTATAGATAAACAAATGTTGAAACACATAATTATGGTTCTTTTTTACAACCAACCCTTCACGCTAAATAAGTACAATATATAATTTGACATTAAGTATAGTTTGGTTGATACTAAAGTACAAATTAGTATAATTCCGTAATAAAGCTATTCACCAAACAGATGAAGTTATTAGTCACAATGTAGTTTTAGTTTATCTCGTGGATGTCAATAAAATTACTGTAAAATAGCTTTTGTAAACACTATCAAAGATCCTTGAAGTTTACTATTACAAAACACTTTTAATCGGATGTTAGTGTAAAAACTTTGATTAATTCTTAACAAAGTTCTTCAGTAACTTCTAATGATTATAACCACTGATTATAGGATAAACTGACTAGACTAAATATTGATACTTATGGAGTTAACCTATTTAGAAGTTGATAATATTATCAGCAAACATGTTATTTCATGTTTTTTGTTGTTAAGTAAAATGTTCTATTAATACGAAAACGTTTATGTTGTAACTATTTATAATATTTTTTTATATATTTTATATTAGTTTTCTAACGTTCTAGTCTAGAGCATAAAGCCTGAACAAATTCACTAAACTTTAAAATTGTTTCAATTAAAAAAAAACTTAAAAAAAGGAAATAAATATTGTATTTTTTGTTTCATTAACTGTTAACAAAACCGATGAATAGCATTTAAAGCAATAAATATAAATAGGATTTTTTATTTAGAACGATTCATAACAAGTTTATATAAAATGCTAAATTTAAAAAACTTTTTGAAAACACTATAAAATTTCAGTAAAGTGTATATATACTAACTCGTATGTTAAAATTATAAATTAATCAGTTTAAAAAACTAAATTTGATAATTTTTACTTAAAAAAAATAAAGTATTCTGTTTTTTTATTTTTTATTTATCTTTAGTACTTTTTTCGTTTTTTCTTTAATCTTTACTTTTTTTTTGTTTTGAATTTTTTTTAACTAGTTTAGAAACTTTTGAACGAAGTGTCACTTTTACAAGAGTGGTCTCTTTTAATCGAAGACACTTTAGCACATGTAATTCTTACGAGACTGAAAAAGTTAATAAAAGTAAAAATAGTATAAAAAATGAAGAAAAAAAAATTATTAGTCATTTAACTTCTTTAACAGTCATTAAGTACCATTTTACTGCAAGACAAACACATTTTTTCATTATAAACTTTATTAAAATCTTAAGCGCTTTCAAAATATGCAAATTCCCTTATCAAAAATGCTATACACTCCCTAGTTAAACAAACACAAAATAAATAGAGCGAAATCAAATTATTCTTAAAACACACAACTAATTAAAGTGACAAGTAATTAACAAAAATAGATTTTTATAAACAATTAAGACATTTAGTTTTTTTTTAATTTTATTTATTTTTATTTATTAATTAATACCAATATTTAGTTCACCTAATTATGCATTTTTCATTAAAATTTGAATAGTTAATGTTTATTTTTTTATTTTTACTCATCAATGAGTCCAGATTCACATTACTGCCAATGTCTAAATGTTATTTACTCTTTACTGTTTTGAATTTATTTGACAAGGTCAGCTAACGCTCACCGAAACCAGGTAATAAACCAAAGCAGTGCTTAAACATTTGTTTTATTATATTATTATAAACAATTAAGACAAAATGGATTATTTAAATGTATTAATAGTTACTCCTGATCCTTTATCAGGACCAAGATGATTATTTACCTAAACTGATTATAAAACGTATTCATTAAATACAACAATAAAAAAGTTTAAATTTCATAAATCTTATTTAATCAGTTAATTATTGTACGCAACAGCTGTTTTACAGCAACTTTATTAAAATTCACGTTAACGTAGTAAGTAATAAACTTCCTACATTGCGATTAATACACTGCGTTTGATTACAGCTTTCCTCAGAAGTATCACTAATTTTCACTTAAATGTAAACTAAAGTTTATTTTCTGTGAATTTATGTATATTAAAACATTTAGATTTATAATTTTAAAACTTATAATTTTATTTATTATTTTAATTTAAGACACAACATAGGAGGATGATATTTAGTAAAAAACAAACTTTCAAATTGAATTAGTTTATATTATTGTGATAAACATTTGATGTTTATCTAGAAATATTTTAACTTATTAGTTTGATTATTTTTTGAGCCGTAACGCCTTTGCAAATATTTATATTTTCTGAAATACATGGCTAAATCGAATTTAACAGAGATATCAATTTCAGATCAAATAATAGTTTTAAAATACAATTACACTTACGGAACTTAGTATTTTCTTGAAATTGTAGAGCATTTCTTGACTACTTATGTTTTTAAGTGAGATATTTTTATTCAATCTATCTAACAAACATGTTTCTTTATATTACTGGTGTTTATAAAGTAGAACTATTAAATCTTACTCAGAAAACTTTATTTATACTACTTTAAACATAGTTAACAACCGACTGATGCAGTTTTTTGTAATAGTTAATTTCTGAGATCTTTGTTGCTGTTTCAATAGCTGTTTTTTAATAATTATATTATTTTAATTTTACGAGAAGTTCAGGTTAAAAAAAAGAAGTAAAAAGCTAAAACTATATTGTGATTAATAATTCCAACTGTTTTGAGAGTAGCTGTATTATATATAACTACTAATTTTTAATTTAGTATCAACTAAATTACACTTATTGTTAAATCATGTATTGTATTTATTTAGCGTGATGGCTTATTATATAACTTAGTGTTTCATTTTTGTTTATTTATAAACTTAAGACAGACACTTAAAAACTACTAAACATTTTGAAGCTTAATGCTTAGTAAAAACTAAAAAAATCTAAATTTAAAAGCATACTGTTTGTAACAACTTTAATGTTTATTTTCAAACAATATTAGCTTTTTTATGGTGATAAATATTGGTAGTTTACTTGAAATTAAGATCGAATAAAACTTATTAAGCCATAAAGCGTTTCAAAACTATTTATGGTTTTTGAAGTACAAAGTAAAATCAGTTTTAACAGGGAAATCAATTTAAAAATTAAGTCCTAATTTTAATAATATTAATAGTGTCGGAGCTCAGTATCTTGTTCAATTCATAAAATTTATTTCTCAAACTTTAGTGTTTATTCTATTGATTATTTTTTACTTCTGTTTAAGCTATAGTGCAATTATGTCTATTTTCATTTACATTACTGTTTATAAAATTATATCTTTGATAGTAAAAACAACTGCTTATTTTTTTCCTGAATATTTATTAAATTAAATTAAAAACAAAATACCTTTTTGTTACCAAAACAAAAGTAAAATACTCAACTAAAAACTTAATTAAGTGGGCTTTGATAAAGCTTTCTAAGTTTCAGAATACATTAACAAAATTAAGGCTAACAGAATATTTCAAACGACTCCACAAAATCTTTAAGCATACACACGACATATAAGAACTATCTGGTTTTAGCGCAGTTTTAGCAATAAAAAATCTTTATCATATCTTTCTGAGTAAAACAACTTAACTATGACTAAGGCCTTTTCGCGAACGGAAACAGGTCTTTTGACTTCTGAAGAATTTCCCCAGCAGTTGATTTCAGATCTATTTCCACCAAGTTATCTTCATTTCCGTAATACGGGTCTTCGTGTTGAGGATCTGCTATGTACAATCTAGTAACCTCATACCTTTGAAATAAAACTAAATGATTTCGTCTAGTAAACAACAACATTAACAACAACAATAACAGTAATAATAAAACATTACACTAATGATACTAATTTTATTACACACTTAACGCAATTTGATGTTTTTAGATTGAAATAAAACAAATTGTTGCTATAACAAAAAAACATGTAGTGTAAAATAAAGTTAGTATTATACTAAAATTAAAAAAAAAAAATAGAATATTTTTATTGGAAACGTTTAATTCTTTTATGCATATACTATGTCCATACCTTAAAAGACGATTTTTCACAATGCTGCAAAGGTGTTCGTACAACTTTCCGGTTTCATCATCTAATTTTAGACCTTCCTTGTAATCCATTAACACAACGTTCGCAGAACTTCGATATTCAATTGTCGTGACGTCATGAAATGATTTTCGTTGTAATCGTTAAACATAAACAAACCATCAAGTTTAACCTTGGCTGGCTCATTGGGAATAATATCTTTACCATTAGAGCATGGAACCTTTTCACTTTTGTTTGAATAATAAAACTTGTAAGCACAAACAGCTGCATATATTCCAGCACAACTAATCATGCCAAAACTCAACCAATGCTCCATAGACAACATAATTACTAAACTCCTGTATACATATAATTTATCATAATAATTGATTACCAGTGAACAGTTCGAATTTCAGGTCGAGTTTAACCATGGCAGCATTTTGTAATTTTTAAACGTTTTACAGAGGTATGATTTTTGTTGTTGTATTGTTAATTGTGTATGGAACGACAAAAAATCGCTAAAAGTATTTAGTCTTCGGACCTTGTATACTGAAAAACTTCGGTAATCAAGTCATGCACAACTTGAATAACTTTTAACGTCTTGTATCGGACTGTATTTATGTTATTATATACATTCTATGACTTTGCTTATCACTTCTGAGTCTCAAATCAAACTTTTGTTAAACAAAATAAAATATATATAAATCAAAATTTAAGTTACTCTTGTTTCAACTTCTACAAGTTTCAACTTAACATTTGTGCAAAGAAAAAATTCTTCGATGGTTATTTTACATAATACAATTTTCAGCATATCTTAACTCTAATGGTTGCTTAGTTTGTACATACAAGGCTATTTTTTATTAACATGCTTTTATTTGCAAATACTTTGCTTACTTATAGAATTAGAGCATAGTACACTAAACAAACATACACAGATGTACATGGATTAAACTAAACAGCTAGAACAAGAACAGTTAAATAACTTTGAAGTGTTTTTTAAAACTAGTTATGAAAACTTTAACTTTGTTCAAAAAAGTTGTAATCAAAACAAAATGTTGTGTAAACATAATTTCAAGCTTGAATTAAACTGGTCTAAAATTCTAATTTTTGACTAGTTTAGAAATATTATTTTCAACTGTTGCAAATTCCCCATTTTTAACTGGTGCGAAGCCCTTATCTTTAAACGGTGTAAAATTTTCTTTTTAAACTAGTGAAGAACTAAAAGTAAAATTTTTAGTGAACTACTTTAAGTAAAAACTTTTCCAATTGCATATATATACATACATTACCTTTAATACAGTTTTTTTAGAGGCATACTGAGAACAGGAAAACAGTCAAAACGGGTCACTATTATAATAAACAAACGTATCATTGCAAACACTTTTTGTTCCAGGTTTGTAACATGTAAGTTGACAACCAATATGTTCTATAATAGTAAAATATTTATATGATTAAAAGTATTCTAATTTTGTTAAAATCTAAACACATGTCCCAAGCTAATTATAAAACTTTACTTTTTGTTAAAAAAAAATACAAGTGTAGGAATAGATATTGTAAAAATTAAAAATAAACTAAAAATTGAACTATATCAAAAAATAAAATATCAACAACCTAAAGGGTAAACAATTGAATTAAATAACTGTTTGAATACTAACAAAAACTTAAATGACATTTGCCTCACAGGAGACAAAAAAAAATTCCAAATTCATAAAATCTGTGATATATTGTTTTCGTTTTTTCTATTTACTAATATTTTTTAACTTCAATCATACTACCAATTTTGTTTTTAATTATGATCTCTAAATTTTTGTTTTGTTATCCTAGTTTTGTTTAATTAAAAGAACGAGAAGTTTATTTTTAGATATTATGCTCGAAAAATTACTAAAATTAAAATGAAATTTTTAAATATGTACTTCATTTTAATTACAACATAACCATTTTTGTTGTCATTAAACATGTTACTTAACTACAACAGATATATATATATATATATGCAATAAAAAATTTTGTGATTGTATTATTAGCTTATATTCAAGTTAACTCCGTACGTATTAATATTTAGCAGTGGCGTAGCGTGGTATTTTGTGCGCAAATTTTTATCTCAAAAAATCCCCAAAGTTAAAACTTTTGTAATTAGCTATTAAAAGATCTTTTTATAAGTAATATAATTGAAATAAATTCATTAAGTAAAATAAGTTCGAAGTAACTGTTTTAAAAAATACTTAAATATTACAAAATTAAACAACTAAAAAAAGTATAAATTTCATTAGAATTACTTATACTTACACAACTGTTAACTTACTAAATGAAAATTATTTTTACTACTTACAGTAAATTTTATATCTTTAAAAATGAATATATTCAATAAAACGAAAGTATCTGTTTTATTTAAAAAAAATATATCAATCTTTTTAATACACAATACAACATTGATAACAACACCTAATGCGCATAATTTAAATAAAGTTACACAGAAGTTAAAAAAGACCAACTTTATAACTGTTTTTACAGTTTATTACAACTTCAGAAAATACTTAAAAGTATACTTTTTAAATTTAATTCATCTGATTGTATTTGTTTAAAATAAAAATCACAAACAAAGCTTGTTTCATATAGGCCGACACGCTTTTTCTTGTATGTTTACAAAAATAAAAACTAGCAATAGTCATAACATTTATTGTAGCATAAAAAAACTTGTAAAATTGTTCAATTTTCCTTTAAGCGTGACGTATTTTTGTAAACTTTTTGTTGAAAAATCTGCCATTAGGTTATACTACAACGGTGCACTACATTAATTGCGAGTTTTTTGAGTCTAAATTCTTATGAAGTTAATGAAGTTATAAAATTTTTCCTTATGGAGTTTTTCATCAACATCGGTGCGCACTTTCGTTTGCGCACCGAATCAGTATATTAGGTAATTTTCCTAACCTTTCACTAATTGGTAGTCAAAATTTCGTTTAACATTTTGAATACTAGAGAAACATAGTTGAAAGAAGGCAAATTAATCAGAAAAAATAAACAATAAAGGATAAAGATATTACATTCTTTTTTTTTTACTTCTTTTCTTTTTTTGGGTGGCACGAATGCGCCAGTGTCCCTCCCCACGCTACGCCCCTGATATTTAGTAATAATGGATAGCTGTCAAATTTGCACGAGCGTACAAAATTGCACAAGGGGACAAAATTGCACGAAGACAGTTTTGTACGCGCAGATATAATATCACGAAGATAAAGATGCACGAAGGGTCACTTTTGCTGGAATAAAATTTTGCACGAGCAGACAATTATGCACGGGTTAAGTTTTTTATTTTCTTTTTTAGATTTGGTTATTAGTTTTATTTGTTTCGTTTTTTTTATTTTTTTTAACTGTATTTCCATTTTTATTTTATTATTTCTGTTACCCCTAAAACTTACCCTCGGTCAGTAACTTTATTTTATTTTTCATTTTTTTATTAAATCATCTTAAAGTTTTTTTTTTCTGTTTTTTTTTTCTTATTTGTTATGTATTTTTTTTATAATATTTTTCAGTCTTGTCTAAAAATCTAACACGTGCAAAATTAACCCTTGGTGCAATTTTGTCTTCGTGCAATTTTCTTCTCTCCTGTAGTTTTGTGCCCTCTTGCTAATTTAGGTTCTTGCAAATTTGGATTTGTGCAACTTTGTTCTTGTGAAATTTAGTTACCTCGTGCAATTTTTTTTCGTGCAAGTTAGACCCATTCCAAATAATAATAGTATATTTAGCTTTTCCTCAGTGATTATAATCACTAAAATTTACAAAAGTACTGTATAAAAAAATACCAGTTTTTCTTTATACTAAAAATCGACTTACACAGTATTACACAATAAAGTTATTTTAGGACTATTTAAAAAATCATTAGTAATTCTTAATACTAACAACCGACTGATACAGTGTTTTGTAGTAGTAAATTTAAAGGATCTTTGTTGCTGTGCACAACAGCTGTTTTACAGTAACTTTATTTAAATTAACGAAAAGTAAGTAATAAATTGAAACTAAATTGTGACCAGCACTAACTGTTTGGTGAGTAGCTTTATAAAGGATTACTAATTTTACTTTAGTGCCAACTATAGTATATTGTCAAGTTTCATGTTGTTAGTATTTAGCATGATGACTCACTTAGAGTGATACATGTTTTTAAGTGTTTTGATTTTATGTTATTTTTAAATTTAACTCAAAAAACATAATGAAGCATAATACTTCGTACATAATCTTTAAATATTCTACATGTAGTAGCATACTGTATGTTCTAAATTTATCAACCTTTGATTAACCTTAGAAGCGTTACAGCTATAAATATCATATTTATTTACTTTAACATAATTTGATTCTGCTTAATCAAAGTAAAGCTTTAAAGAGCTTCAGATAAACGATTCAATGATTTCAAGTCTATTTTAAATTAGATATATTAAATATTAAAAAAGTTTTGCGATTGCGTAAACACAAGTGCTCTTCAGTCAAAATAATTTTTCAAAATCACTTTCTGGCTATAGTTTATTTTTGTTTTTAATTTTTGATATAAACATAGACATTGTGATTTTGCAAAACTCTTTTGACTGAAAAGCACTGATAGTATTACCGTTACGAAACTTTAGTTTTGTTATAAACTGAAAATACTTGAATCGTTTATACTTGAATATTATAATAAATAGTTGAGTTATATTTTACAGGGAGACAACTAAACATAGAGATCTTAAATATATAGATATTAAGAGCAGTAAAATTAAAAAACCGGATAAGTTTGTAAACTATATTTCCCGTATTTATGTTGGTACTATGGATATATTTATCTTAACCTCTGTTTATGCTATAATGTATTAAAAGTTATTTGCATTACTGTTAGCAAATTTATATCATTAAATTTAAAACAACTGCTAGTTTTATATGGGTATTTATTGAACAATATTACAAAGTAATTTTTCAAGGACAAAACTAAGTTATAAACACGACGTAACTTAAACTGCTGTTTTGAAATACTAAACTAAAAACTTTGACAAAAAGCACGCAAAGATTTGTAACTTTTTAAGAGCGTGAGGCAAACAGAAAATTTACAAACATTTTCACAAAAAAGAAACATTGAGCAATCATGAGATACAATAATTGTCTATACTTAGTTAAATAACATTTAGGAAGTTTTTAATTCTGTTTTGATACGTAAAACATCTTCACTATGACTAAGGGCTTTTCCGCCGTCGGAAACAGTTCTTTTGACCTTTGAATAACTTCCCCAGCTGTTAGGTCTAGATCTATTTCATGCAAATCATCCGCACATCCGTAATAATGGTCTTCGTGTTTAGGATCTGCTAGGTACATTCTCGTACCCTCATATTTCAAACTAGAGTAAAGATCATAAACAAGTATTTTTGGAGAAAACTTTTAATGAATACATGTTGGATAAAGTTAATTTAAAAATCAAATTTATAAATCTAAATACAAATCATAGCCTTTAAGTTATTGATGAAAATAGATTATTATTTTTTGTAGTTAAAGGTCATAAGCACAAATTACTATTTCAAATTTTTAAAAAAAATAATTTATTTCTACATTTTAAAACATTATCAAAAAAAAATGTAAAAGTAGTTATAAAAGTTGACTAAAATTGTAAAAAGTTATTTTGAGACCGCTATACCTCGATAAACCAAATGTTGTGATCAAGTTGAAACGGTCTTCAAAAATAATTCTGGCCAGATCATCTAGTCTCCTACCGCTCTTGCAATTCATAAACACCTTCTCCACAGGAAATTTCATATCCCAACGTCGTTCCGGCATGAATTTAGGATTGTTGTCCGCGCAGAAAATAAACAAACCATCAATTTCAACTTTGGCTTGCTCATTGAGAATAACATCTTCACCATTAGAGCATGTATTTTTCTCTTTTTTATTTGAAGAATAAAACTTGTAAGCGCGTACAGCTGCATATATTCCAGCACAACTAAGTATTCCAAAACCCAAATAGTATTTCATTGAGAACATTATTACAAAGGTCCTGTATACATGTAATAATCATAATATTTTATTACCAGTTGACAACTATATGTTATGTAAGAAAGTTTGTAGGTTAAAATTTTTAAACCCGATTCACAAAACTGATTTATAAACAAGTTTTCGAATATAACCAATACTAGCAGTTTGTAATTTTTTGACTGCTTTGATAATATCTAACTCAATTATTAAACCCTATTATTTGTTTATTGATTTTAAGAAGACTTCACCTACTAGTTTTCCATCTCAAATTAAATTTTTGTAAAATTTTAAATTATTAATCTATAAACTAAACTTGACACTTATTTTAAAAGGTACTCAATAAAAGTAGTTCTAATCTTTTATAATGAATTTATTGATTTTTATCGAAAAAACTAGCTTAATTCTACTTTGAGAGTTATTTTGACATAATATAATTTTCAACTTATCTTAACTATAATTCTCGCAAAGATTGTCTACAAAGCTAATGAAATTTAATTTGTACTTATTAGCAAAGTTTAAAATTTTTTGATCAATAAATTAGTGCACAATACATAAAAAACTGATAAGTATTTACATGTCTTAAAACTATATGTTGAGTTTTATCGACTTAAAGAGAAACTTAACAATTTAAACTTAAAAACTACTCAAAGAAAATTTGATTATACTCAAAAAATTTTCTTCAACAGAAAACATGATGTATAAAAATATATGAATATTTCTAAAAATATATGAATATTTTTCAAACTTATAGTGTTCTTAAGAACAAATAATAGCTTTACAACTATCTATAAGAATAAATTATTGTTTTTCAAGTTAAATGTCATAAAGCATAAATTATTTTTAAAAATCTAAATATATATTATGTAATCAAATTTAAAAGTAGTGAAAGAAGTTATTGATAGTTTCTAGAACTGAAAAAGATTGATAAAAATAACAAACTTAATATTAAACAATTATATTAACCATTACTGCAAATTATATTTAGTAACGAAGTAAAAAACAAATTAACTCCTAAACCATTAAAAACTACTTTTTTTTAAGCAAAAAAGAAGCAAGATTAAATAGAAAACATTGAAAAAAGCACTATACACTTAGACAATTAAAAAAGTAAAGACCTACAGCTTCAACTGTCAAAGGAAAACGAACAGTATTTAAATTTTTTAACTAGTTAACTTCTGACTGAAACATACAAATTAGTACGCAATTGCTTTACTGAGAGTTAAAAAGAGTTTTAAACTAGAACTGGGAGCAACTATATGTCTTCTATTTGACGCTAAATAATATGATATCGTAAAGTATAAGTCAAAAAAAAACATATTGATCGAGCTTTTGAAACTTACATTAGGTAATTTAGGATCAATAGTTAGTTTTAATCACCAAAAATAATTTTATTTATTTTTATTTTGATTTTTGGTAAACTTAGCCCGGTAACTAAAAATTGCTTACCTTTGACTAAAAGTGTATTTTTGGCCTTAACTTACAAAATAATTTTTTTTTATATTTTAAATTTTATATTAAATTAATTTCTAAAAGAAACGCAACAACTTTTTTTATTTCCGTCTGTCAATGTTACTAAACTTTTCTGAAAAAATTGCTTTGATCTGGTCTAAGTTATAAAAAATAAATTTTTGTTTTATTCAAATTTTTTTTCTTTCATATATATTGTATTAAGTATGCTTCTACTACTTAAAAGTCATCGTTCTATGTTTATAAGTTTTTTTTTGTATATTGTATGAAATAAAAGTTGTATAAGTTAAGAATATTTACCTTTAAAAGTTTAAAAAAAATGTTTCTGTGATAAATGATTATATTTCGAGTTTACTAGTTTAGTTTGTTGTATAAAAACGAACTCTTAATTTTTAATCACTAAATGCTTAGGGACAGAATTTATAAGTTGAGATTCATCGGATCTTAGATACTGATCCAACTGGATCCGAACTTATGTTGCTTTGATCTGGATTAGGCTATATCCTAATAAAAAAATCAGTTTTTAGAAATGGGTGATCACTAGTTAAGTTAATTAATTACATTACAAACGTGTTTTTATGAGTTTATTAAACATTATAAGCAGTTAAGATTTTTTAGTTAACTAAGTTTAAAGAATACAGATTATGTAAAAATCAAATTATCTAAAAGCGAAGAGTACTTTGTTCATTATTTGCAAATACTATGAGAATAGGCTTTAAAATTAGCTATCAAAACGTAAAATAAGACCAAGTACTTAATGAAAAGCATTTTACGAAAAGACTTTGTAAAAAAAAATTACAGATAAGACTAGCATATAACAATTCACATATTCAAAATAGACTTGTTCGCTTACGACGTAATTTATGAAATCAGTTATCTATTGTAATTTTTTCTAACTTTGTTAAACTATTTAGTTGTTTTAATTTTGTTCAGTTTTAAGAATGTTTTTATTTACAAAAACTTGCAGCTATTCATACACTAAAAAAATATGCTCTCCTTTTGTGATTAAAAACAGTTATAATTTACCTAATCAAAAATCAAATGTTAAAAATTCGAGGCAAGGTTAGAAAAAATATTAGTTTAAAATTTTGTTAGGTCTTTAATATGAGTCAGTAATGCAAACGAACGAATTTGAACAAATCCTAAACACACTTGATAGTACATATGACAAGTATTCTTAGCTTTGAAAGTTCTTTAGTTTAGCTGAGATAGCTTAAGTTACTTTGAGAAGGAAAGAAATTATAAGTATTTTTTACAGAAATTAAAGTGCTACAAGTTCACAAAACCCCGATGAATCGTATCATTAGGTAAATTGATGCGTTATTTTGAATTATACTTATCTAAATTTAAGTAGTTTGTTCGGAACTATTTGTCGTGTACAGTATAAAAGTAATTGATTTATTTAAGTTTATTATGTTTTCGGAGTTTAAATGTCATAAACTTTAAGGTTTAAAATAACCCTTATTATATAAAAATCCTAAACTAATTTTTTTAAAGTTAGCATAGAGTTTAAAGTCTAGAAAGCTTCAATAGCGCTTTTTTATGAGTAAAAACGAAGTGTAACAAACATAAGTTTAAATTCATATGTCATAATATGTTTACGTATCTATGTCAAATAAACAAAAAAAAAATATTGTCTTTAATGTATAAACATGTAACTAATAACATGATATTAAAAGTTTTACCTATCAATTAAATGCAAAGCATAAAGTTTTCAATTTACAAAAAGTCTTGGGAAAAAGTTAGAAGTTATCGTTGTTAAAACTAAGTAAAAGATCATGAAATAAAATAATTCTGAGTTTGATTTTTTATTACGTGTTTGAAAAGCTATAACTCTTAATATTTGACTACTAAAATAAAAATATCAAACTAAACTAAAAACTATCACGTAGGTTAGATAAATGTTTTTATTGGTGAAAAAATATATTCTTATATACTCATACACCTCGGATGCTAATACTGTGATCAATAAAGGTAAAAATTCAATATATTTTTTCAAGGAGCGAAAAATTAACACATCAGTAGAAAGTTTCTTAACCTGTCAATAATTAATCAATTGATTAAAAAGTTGTTTTGTTTGATAAACTAAAGCATTATACTGTTATTCTGACTGTAACTAATATTTTTGTAGTACTTTCGAATTAATAATAACACAATAAATACCTGCGTTACTTTTTTGTTCGCCGTTTAAATTATTAAAAACTATTTTATTTGTAGTTATTTGTACAGAATTTCGATAAGAATCAAGTTTAGTAAGAAATATAGAAAACTTTAAATGATACCTGAAAGCAAGTTTTAAATACTTTTTAAAGTTTCAAATGCTCTTAATTGTTTTAATGAATATTCAAAGTACCACAAGTTTTTTCTTATAAACCTAAAATACTTAAATACTTCAAAACTTTTAATACTACTACATACAAATTTAAACACGAATCTTTTAAAGTATCTTTTACAGGTACACAGATATTCTTTAACAGACTGCTACTATGAGTTGTTTCCAAACTTATGGTTACTTTTATCAAGTATTTAAAAGTATAATGCGAATGGTGTTTTAAAGCCAGGTTTTAAAATAGTTTGTAAATTCTTATAGGTAACATGAAATACGTAAATAGTACTGTATATGATTTCAAGCATCGCAAAAAGAACAATATTCTTAAATAGTTTAAGTATACAAGTCTTTCTCAACTGACTGCTTCTGCCTATTATCGTTCTACACAAAACAGACCAATAATCACGTTTACCAAGTGTTCAAAAGTGTTCAAAGTAACGCGAACGGTGTTTTAAAAATGAATTTTAAATTTACTTTGTTTTTATAGAACACCTAAAATACTTAATTACTGTAAATGACTTCAAACATCCACAAAACACACTTGTAGTTATTTCAACTACACAAGCCTTTCTTAACTGACTGCTTCTGTCAATTATTTTCTTTCTCAAAACAAACTTATGGTTACTTCTACCAAACAACACATGTTTAACACACCTTAAAGCAGTGCTTCTGAACCTATTTCTAGTGGCGGAACCCTTTTCCACAGTTCAACTTTTCCGCGGAACACCTAATTTAATTTTACATAAATGTTTAGTATAATATTTCCTGCAAAAAACAAAAAAATTTCAGTGAAAAACTTATTTTTTAGCAAAACTGTGTAATTGTTAGAAATCATACCAGTTGTAATAGTATTAAGGCGAGTCAAACTCAAAGTGCGCCAGAGGCAATAGGTATTTTATGATTCTATAATAAATAAACGAAAATAATCATGATTAATCGCAACGTTATAAAAATCTTTCGTTGCATAATAAAAACAAAATGAGAGCTACAAACAATAACGAAATGAACATGAACTTAATTGAATTCACAGATTACTGTAATAAACGGGTAAAATGCCTAACGAAAAATAAATAAAAAACATTTAGTGCGAAACTTGAACTTGTCTCTTAGCAACAAGCATGTCAATGCGCGGCTGGATTTCGGATAAACTGAGACGGAGACAGGCAGATAAGGTTGGAGTCAGCATACAGTTCCTTTGCTTCGTTTAATGTTTGTTACATGCGAAAAGCCGGACTCGCAAAGATAAGTGGTGGTGAATGGTAAAAGAAATTTTACTGCGCGCTTTGCTAAGACGGGGTACTCTGAAATTGCACATATCCAGAAATCTAAAAGCTCCTTCCCTTTGAAACTCAATTTTAAATTTCTATCTTCAGATAGTTGCAGCAATTCGTTTTCTGTATCTGTAGGAAGATTCACTTCTTCTGAAGCCATATCACACATAAAAGCATTCAAAATCCATAAATTTCCGATGCGAACATCTTCAGGAAAATAATGTTGAAACTTTATGGACAAAAGATCAAAGTGGTTGTACATTTCGTCAGAGAATATGAAATCTATGCATTTTTCATGGGCGTCATCAAACCGGTGAAACATCGCAAAATTACCATTGCTAACCTTTTTCTTCCAAAAGTTAATTCTATTTTTAAACAACTCAATCTTGTCTGTCATGACAAAAATGAAATTTTGCTTTCCTTGCATGCGTAAGTTCATTGCTCCTACATTGTTTGCTTTAGTGATGATATCAGTATTTTCATGACTTCACTAAAAAAAGAAATTCAAAAACTTGCAAAAATTTGCGCAACCAGGACATCTATTAATAATGAATACCCATTAAAAGTCCTACCGCTTGATACACACTAAGAGTCAATAAATGCTATAATTATATATGTTTTCCATTTAATGTGTTCCATTTTTTTTAAAGTTTTATGAATTATGTTTTTTTTTTTCAAATTTCTATTTTTAATTTCGAAAGGCTTCGCGGAACCCCTGAGAATCGACGCGGAACCCTAGGGTTCCGCGAAACCCCATTTCAGAAGCACTGCCTTAAAGGATTTAATTGACGCCTACAAGTGTGCTACACATGTAAGTACCTGTTTTGTGCGGTATTTTACAATTTAAGTAGTTTTTGTCGGTTCTTTCGAGCAGTTTTAAATAAAATTTCATATAAAGAATTTTAAGATGTAAACATTTATTATTATGTCAGGTAGTGACATAATTTTCCAGAATGTTAAAATTTTTATAGTTAAGCGTTTTCGTTTTAATAAATTACCAGTCTTTTATGCAGTATGCTAGTCGTGAGTAAAACATTTTAGTTTAAATAACTTGTGTGCTTTATCTAAAATTAATAAAAAGTCAAAAGTTAAAAACATAAAATAAAATAAAACATTCCGTGCAAACATAATTCGTTTTAAAGACAAATATTACTATTATGCTTTTGTAACCCGATTTGTTAACAGTGATTAACGGAGAAAGGGAGTAGGAAGCCACAATTTCAAGCCGAATTAATTTTAGTTAATCTGGTTAAAACATTTTATTTTTGTCTTATTTACTGGTGCTTTATTTACTTAATGCCACGTGAGCTTCTTTGATTAGTTTTAACCTTTTTTTCTGAGTTTGAACCAACAACAATAGTTACATATGTATATATTTTAGTTATTTATATAGGTATTCTTAAGATTACATGTAAATTCAAACTCGGAAAACTATAATTCGGACAATTCAACTTTTTAAAAGAATATTCAAGAGACCATTTTTCAAAAAGTATTATTAATTTCAAAAAAAAAAATTATGCAGAACTTAATTATATCTACAAATCATTTTTTAGTTTGCTTTTTATCTAGTATTTTTGAGATATTAGAAAGTTAATTAAAATTGTTTTATTCTAAAACTTGTTTTAGTTATATCCCTAAAATTATTAAAAAAAATTTCTTTTTAAGAAAAATAGACTTGTAGATATTAGTAAGATTTACTTACATTTTTTTTTCAAATATACGATAGTTTTATGAATTGTGCCCCTTTAGATTAAAATTTAAGTGTTTTAACTGTCCCAATTTGAATAGTCGTGCACCCCTTTCTAAAACTTTAGGGATTTTTATTTCATCTATTGTTTTTAATTTATAACACTCGAAAAATATTTATAAATTTTAAGCTTTTTCCAAATAAATAAAATTTAGATAGTTTTTATTTATCTAGTCAGTTTATTTAAAATAATTTTGTTTAAGAAGAACAATAATGGTCTCAATTGTAATAACTTAGCTGAAAAGCTTAGAAACTATATGTATTTTATATTGGTGTACCAAACTAACCAAATAAAATATTTAAATACAAAAAAACTTAGTCATTTAAAAAAAAATTATCATAAACATACTTAAAAAACTCATATATATTATAATTGTATTGTCATTGTAACACAATTTTTAAATCTAAAAAATAAGGTGCTCAATAAAAACTTAAATATGTTTTTATCTTTAAGTTTTAAAGCAATTACTTAGTAGTTTTAATTATTATTTAATTTTTAATTGTTGTAAATACCGATTCCAAGTTGCAACTTCTACACTAAAGCAACTTGTGGGTTGTATGGTAAAAAATGTATCTTACTGTTGGAATGTCTCACTAAATCTCAAAATTATTTGGATCGTAGTTAAAACATTGAAATACGAAAAGTATTGTTTACTGAAGATCATCTGGTTTAAATAAAGTCAACTTTTAATGTTTAACCAATTTAGAATTTCACTTAATCTTTTTACAATGTACTGTTGTAACGAATTCGATTCTCGATTTCGTTGTTTTATACTTTTCCGCCAGTTGGCGCTATAGTCAGCCGAAATTGTGCACTTATTTCAAGATAACCCTAAGAAATTGCTCATTAGCCTCTAGCTTGCGCACTACGCGCAGCTCGATATGTTGTTTAATATTTTTGTTCTTGGCTCAGTTAGCCATAAGATCAGATAAGATAAGATAAGAAAAACATATTGATGTAAGTTTAGTTGTTAAATATTGCAAACCAGTCTAACTTTAGTAAGAGATTGATAGTTTTTCGATAGAACAATTTACAGTTGATCAAAACTAATGTTCTGCTTGATCCAAACACCGAATACTATCAGATCTGGCCATAACTTGCCAAGATGTGGATCTAACAAAATTTTCTTCGTTTTTTAATTCGGATCGGGCTGGATATAGATTTAATTAAATGGACCTATGTGAATCCAATTAGACGATAATTTATATTAAAGTTTCAGATTAGGAAGTCTTCGCCAAACTTGGGACTTTAGTCTTGTATATGTAGATCTTTTTATTCAGTTGTCGAAGCGTAAAAATAAACCTTTTACGTTTAAAAGGTCTTATGACTTGCTTTACGTTTTACTTAAGACTTATCTATAGAAAAAAAAATACTTCAAACTTAAAATGCAATTATAAAAACAGTTATTATTCAAACAAGAGTCTGTTTTAAATCTTTTCAGAATATTTTGTTTAGAAAGTTTATAACTATAGTTTTTTTTGCCAACCAAGCTATCAAAACTGTTCTGTTAATAGTTTTTGAAAAAGTAGGTTATTTTTCTCTTGGTAAAGTTATCTTGGTTTTTATTAAAAAAAAATAAAGTTTTATAATTTGCTTAGATCACATGTTCAGATTTTAACAAAATTAAAACATTAATATTTAAATAAGTATTTTAGTATTACAGAACCATTTTGGTTGTCATTAAACATGTTACCAAAATACAACAAAAAAATTGTTTGAAATAATACGCTTGTTTATTATATCAGTGGGTTGTTTTGGCTAGTTTCCTGTTCTCAGGATGCCAATTAAAACAACTCTGGTGAAGGATATGCAATTGAGCGGGTTTTAGCTTAATATACTTCATTAAAAGTTAATACCCAGCTTTGAACTTTATGCTGTAAAAAAAATTTAAATATAATTTATACTATTACGTAGTTTATTTTACTTTTTTTATAAAAAAGCAAGCTAATGAGGTAGTTTAAAAGGTTTTTTATGTAGAAAAAATAATAAACAATGTACAAAATTTTACAAATTGAACATTTTAAAAAGAAAATTTTCTATCAATAATAAGCCAATCAAAGTATTTTTAGAAACTGCTTTTGAATGACTTTACAGCCCAAATGATTTCCTTTTTTAAATATGCAACTTTGGTAATTTTTAGTTTTTTATTGAGTTCTTACATTTATTTGACTAGAGTTTACTTAAATTTCATTAAGTATTGTTTTCTGTTATGAAGACTAGTTCACTTTAAGCTTGCAAATTTTATTTTCAAAACAATATTTTTATCGTTTGAAATAATTGAGATACCTCCTAAGTTCAATGGACCAGTTGGTTATTAATTTTTATCTGTACGTTGTTTCTAGTTTCTTTTGTATCAAAATTTTCATTACACATGCTAGATTTACTATGTAAATTAAGTTTTTACATTGCCAATATTAACAGGACTTAAGTTTATATTTAAACTATTTACTATAAATTAAAGAACTGGTCTTTTTACTAAGATTTCTGTTTTACTGGTACTTTTAAAAAGTTTAAAACTTTTTGTTTACCAGAGATTTAGACAGTTTTTGAATTTCTAAACTATTTTATTTGCAGTTATTACAGAAAATACTCTTTTTATTGCACAAAAAAATGGGCTACCAAACTGAAAAAAGCTTAGACACGTTTCTTCATTACCCTATTAGCTTATATTTAAGTTAACTCTGTACAAAATAATATTTAATCATAGTGGTAGGTTTAGCTTATCATCAGTGAATATTTTTGCTAAAATCTACTAAAGTACGTAGTATACTTTAAATAAATCAGTCGTTATTTTTGTAGTTTGAAGCAGGAATATAGATTAATCGAACTTAAATATATTTTATAATGCTTTTTGTTTAAGTACATTTTAAGCTCTTAGAAGTATTAATTTAAGCTTTTAACAGTGTAACTGCTTTGTTATTATTATTATATTATCCAAAACAAAAAAATATTATTTCGAGAAAACTGAACTGCTACAGATTCGTAATAAAGCCTAATATATACATAAAACTAATATATATATAAATATATATATATATATAGAAGATACTTATAACGTTCTTTTATAACTATTTGATTAAGTTTTGTTTACTGTTAAAAATTCATCTCTCATATATTTGTAAGTAGTTTCAAAAATTATTCAAAAAACCTTAACTTTAAAATCAATCTATCTCTACATCATATAATATTACTAAAACAAAAACAAAAGTACTTTGTGAGTAGAGCTAATCACTAAAAATTATCTGAAAAAATAACATCCGTAAATACTTATGGTTTCCACACATTGATACGTAGGCAGACTCATTAACGCCAAAACTCAGTATAAATCTAAAAACAAAATTGGGAAACTTATTTAAATAACTACATTTATGCAACGGTAAGATCTTGGCATTTTAAAGCCTTTAAATAGCATCAAAAATGTAAAAATAAATGTTAAGAAAGATAGCTTTTACAAAGACAAACAGTCAGTAAAAACTAACTCTATATTTCAAAAATGGCCAAACTGAACTAAATTTCTTTGAAAAATTAACGACCGTATTTCAAAATATTTGACAAAACTAAATAAATTAATTTTTAAATTTTTGTTTAAAAAAATTACTTATAGTTTGCCTTCATTTTGTTATAAGCATCTTACATGTGTTTTATTAACAATTACTAATTTTATACAAAGTTTGTTTATTTTAGCTAAGCCGATATATTTGTTTTAAGTTGTTAATCAAAAAAAAACTAGTTGCGAATATAAATGTGTATAAACAAATATAGCCATCATGAATTTAAGTTATTTCAGATCATTTTTAAATGCAATGTACTCACCTAGAATATTTGTATGTTAACTGAAATGTATTACTAACATACGTAAAAATTGCTTTTAATACCACTAAATGTTTTAAAGAACAGTTTTCGCGCCAGGTTTTCTTATCACTTACAAGCAAGATTAAAATTAAGTTCCATCAGAATTTCAGTGTTTGTTTTGCATATTATTAAGTTGACAAATTTAAATCAGTTAATCGTAATACAACTTAAAACATTTATTTATTTTTAAATACAATAAAGTTATATATGAACAATAAAATTTTAAAACATAACTCTTTATTTAAGGTAAATGATAATATTCAAACTGTATGTTTTTTTTATATCATTTTTTTTTGTATTTTAAAATTAAATATTCAGTTTTGTTTAAACTGTTAAACTTTCAATATTGCTAATTTCTTTACTTTTTAGAAAATAAATGTAAATAGTTTATAATACTGTTTAAAGTAGCTAAAACAATCATAGATCTATTTAATTTAATTTTTAATTCTGATTTTTTTGTTTAGTTAAATAAAGTTTAATAAGTACAAAACTCTACTTAAAGTCAGAAATCAAAACAAAACTTTAAACTGTAAGTTTCTTTTATATCATAGAAGTAGTAATAAAATAATGTAATACTTTCATTCATACAGAACCTTGATAATGATTAAGCTCTCAATTAAGTTTGATTTGGGTTTAGGCAAAATTTTGCTAGGTTTTGCTGGAGTATCTGTTGCTGTTTGTGCTTACAAGTTTTACCATTCAAATAAAAATAAATATATTTCATGCTCTTCTAGTGAGTATGTTATTCCCAGGGAGTCAGAAAAAAGTTGTTGTACTGAAATCAAAAAAGTTAAATTTAGAGAAACCAGTAAGAAAGTAGTTTCTGGTATTAAAAGACTATTTGTAGATAGAAACAAGTTGTTGTCGAATACTAAGAAAGTAGTAAATCCAAAAATAAAACCTCTAGTTATATGCTCTGAGCCGAAAATCTCATCAGCTGTATCCTGCATAAACATGAATGCAATCAGTGAAACAAAAGAAATTTTAGAAGCAGATAATAGTTCTACACCAGTTAAAAAAGAAAATTTTGCACCAGTTACAAATGAAGATTTCACACAAGCTGAAAATAGTATCTCTACTACAATTGAAAATGAGAATTCTTCACTAGTTGAAAATAATATTTCTGCAATGGTTGAAATTAAGAACTTTACACCCGTTGAGAATGAGAACTCTACTCAAATTGAAAATAAAATTTCTACACCAGTTAGAAGTAAGAATTTTACACCAGTTAAAAGTAAGACTTGTAAAATGGCTGAGAGTGAAAATTCTACAAAAGTTGAAATTAAGGATTGTACACCAGTTGAAAATAAGAATTTTACACCAGTTGAAAATGAGAACTCTACTCAAATTGAAAATAAAACTTCTACTTCAGTTGAAAGTAAGAATTTTACACCAGTTGAAAATAAAACTTCTACACCAGTTGAAAATAAGAATTTTACACCAGTTGAAAATATAAACTCTATTCCAATTGAAAATAAAACTTCTACACTAGTTGAAAATAAGAATTTTACACCAGTTAAAAGTAAGACTTGTAAAATGGCTGAGAGTGAAAATTCTACACAAGTTGAAATTAAGGATTGTAAACCAGATGAAAATAATAATTCTACACCATTTGAAAATGAGAATACTACTCCAGTAACAAATGGAAATTCTTCAAAAGTTAAAAACAAAAATTCTAACATCAGTAATGTCATGAACGAGAACTATTTGACAAATGCGTTTTTTGGAATTCATAAAAACCAACAAAACTGTATCGTTTTGAAATATCATATGTGTGAACTAAAAAAAGTTTTAACAAAATTGGAAAATACTGAAATATCAGTAGGTATTATGGAAAATTTGAGAATGAAAAGGGTTGAACAATTGAAATGTAATTCTACACAATTTTTTATGTTAGAAAGCTATCAAATTGAGTTAGAAGCATGGAAAATATATTCTAAAAAAACTGACAACAGAAAAACAGTTCATTATTTAAGTGGTTTAAAGAAGTTGCTTAAACTGATCAATCAATTTTATGGGGATACATTAAAAGTTTTTGAAAAAAACATTGAACTATATACACTTAGATTAAACTCCTCAGAACAATACAAGTATATTGTAAAAAACAGCCTAGAAAATATGGGCAAAACAATAGACTTAACATTAACGTATATAAAAAACTGCCAAGATGGTCGTTTAGATGATACTGTTGATAAAATAAAGATTTCTTTTAAATCTTTCTTTAGCTTCCAATTGAAGACGTTTAATGTTAAACCAATTGATGTGAGTAGGAATTTACCGATGAAGGCAGATATAGTAAAAAGCAAACAAATTTTTGACTCACTTGTGACTTCTTTACGTGTAGACAGTCTCTCTAATCATGTTGCAAATCAACAAAAACAACTTGAAAAAATACTCTTAGACCTGAGCAGTAAACAAAAAACAGCTGAAATTAACACTGCTTTTATAAACAAAAGAATCAAACAGCTAAAAGAAACTTCTGGTGATAATGAATTAATAAGAGAATTATTCAAATGTGAAGTTATTAATTGGACTATCTTAGCTACTGGTAGTTCAAACAGTTTAACAAAATTTCCAGAAGATGTGTTTGATAGTATTAAATCTTTCTACGGCTATCTTATAACTGCATTAAAAAGAACTGATAAAATTAAATCAAAAAAAGGAAGCAAAACTCAAGTTGAAAGTGATGAAATAAATGAGTTGATGAAATATTATCAGTTTTTGCTTCACATATCTAAGGGTATTGAGAATTTATCTTATCTTCTAATACTGAAAGTAATTGTAAATTTGCAAAGTGAGCTAGTTACAATGTTCTGATTTAAAACTTATTATTATCTATGCTCTTTAAAACTTATTTGTATGTTATGTAAGATTATTAATGTTAGTTCTGTTTTAGTTTTAATTTGTCTTGGTTAATTTTATAAACTGATTTGTTTTTTATTGGTGCATCTTGAATTTTATAATAAAGTACACAATTAAACTTAACATTTTGGTATTCATTATTTAATATCTTTTTCAAAATAATAAACATATTTTGCACAAGGTTAATTATTAGCGTAATTGAAAAACTTTTTTTTTGTTTGACTGTGTTTCGTTTAATTTTCATTAGTTTAAATAACAACAACTCAATGAAATTGTCATTTTAATACATATTGTTTGTTGAACAAACAAAATAAAATAGCGCATATTAAGGTTTTTCATTGTGCCATCTGTTCGAGTACACCTTTTGATAAATGTACAAAAATTTTTTAAAAATATCGAATTGATAAACTTTTTTTTGAAATTGTACTTGACTTTAATCATAATGACAATTTTTTGTATGCTAAGATAATTTATAACCTGTTTAATGTTTTTATTTGTCTTTTGTTTAGCTTTAATAAGAGAATCACGTGTTAGTTATTTGTTTATTTTACTTAAATCTACTATTTCTAGTAGAGAGCAACTAAACATGACTTTTGTTACAGACTTTTTTGTATAGGAGGTCGAATTGCTAAGTTTATGCAATATTTCATACTAAAAATTTAAGTGTAGCAAGAAAATGTCACCTGTTTTAGAGCAAATAAAAATCGACTTAAGTTTTATTTAATAATTTACGTAATAATTTATGTCCGAGTTTAAAAAAAATCTGTTTTTAATTCTTTTGGTTAAGTTATTTTAAAACTTAAGACTTATTTTAAACCTATGATTTAATAATAAATAAAATTATGTACAACATTTTGTATACATTAAATAAAGCCTTTAAAAACATCGAATAAATTGCCGTCATAAATTACTAAATAGAATAGTTATTAAACTTTTTAACATAAATTTTCAAAATATATTTTAAAACGCACTGCTATAAATTAGCGATAAACGTAAAGAAAATATAATCATTAATTTTCAAAACAAAAAAGTTCTTAATAAGTTAAAAACTTAAAAAGTTATAATACTGTTTTTATAATAATTGTTTAAAATTTGCATCATTAGGAGCTTAAAATAATTTGTTTAACAAATTTAGTTTTGTACAAATAATAAAACAAGTCATAAAAGTTTTTAAACCTAAAAGGACATTTTATCCTTCTACATTAAAATAAAAAGTTCTACATGCACAAGATTAAATTCCCAGGTCTGGCGAACTGCTGTCAAAACTGGAACTTTAATCTGACTTCACGTCCATTTGTAACCAGATAGGTCCAAATTATCAAATCTAGATCCAACCCGAACCGGATACAAATAATTTATATAATATAATTCTAGTTAGATCAAGATCTGGCAGTATTCGATTTTTGAATAAAGTAGAACATTAGTTTTGAAATAATGTAGATTAGTTAATCGGTTAAGTATTAACATGTTTTTTTTTGTTTACAATATTTAAAACACTGAACGTACATTAATCTGTATTTCTAAACTTCTTAATGTTAAATTGTTTTGCTTCTGTTTGTGATCAATCATTTTAAATGTTACTATAATTTGCTTAACTTAGTAATTTGTGCTCGTATGTGTACTCAACAGATGTTTGTGTAATTAACAAGCGACAATATTTTACTTGCACTAGTAGTTTTGTTTGCTACAATAAAGAATTACATAGCAGTCTACACACATATTTTGTTTTCTACCATTTACTTTCGGATGATTATCAGCGCCGAGTTTTACTTTTAATTACAAATTATGTGTGGGAAGGTGTAATAAATGCATGATAAAACAAATGTTCTGTAAAGTCAAGGGAAATTTAAAATTTTAGCCACTAAATATTGTTTGAAGCTTCTGATGGTATGTTTAAAAATTATTAAACTACATTTTGTCTTAACATTTGTTTAAGTAGAAAATACAATTGTAAAAACAATTTTCGTTTTATTTTATTGATTGTGTTAAATTTTTGAATAAATATATTGAAAACTACCTCGTAAAAGTAGTAGAAACAGTAAGTGATAAAAGTTGCTTACAGTTTCTTAAAGGAAGCCTATATTTTAATTTGAAATAAGAAAAAAATACTTTTGTAAAATTAAAAAATATAACTAAATTTTATAAATTTATCCAATGAATGTATTTTATTTTTTGTAATACGGTAAGTATAACAATTATATTTACTATTCTAAAAAAGTAGTTTATTTAAAGTGTTCAAACTGTAAGTTTTGAAACGCAAAACTACAGCACTGAAGTTTTGTTACTTAAGATAAAATAAACTTATTAGTAAGTTTAAAAACAATCCTGTAATTGAGTTGTAGTGAAATACATATACATAGTGTTAAATGTTTGTTTTAAGTAAAGTTATAAAATAAATGCAATTATTAAATAAAACTATCTTAGTCTTTTATTTGTGCTCACGAAAATCATTTGTTTTTATTTTAAGTTCTTATTAAAATGCAAATATCTTCGTTTTGGAAGAATTAAATATATTACATAATAATAAATATATAAACTGGAAAAAAAATACAAGATATTATAAACAAAAGCAAATTAAAGTTTGTAGTTTGATTTTCAAGATTAAATATTTAAAGTCGTTCATAACTGCATTAACCCTTTTTAAATTTATTATACTTATTAATAACAAAACACTGTTTCAAGCATAAATAAGGTTAATCTAATAAACAAAATTGTGTTGCTCAGACAATTTAAGGTTTTAATTTATAACTATTATAGTTATTAAATATGTTCTTTAAACATAACAAAATAAAGTCTACTCTTTTAAGAACATTTCGAATTAGTTATTTGCTGTACGCAACAGCTGTTCTAAAGTAACTTTATTTAAATTCACGTTAACAAAGGAAATAACAAACTAAAACTACATTGTGACTAATACAATGGACTTGACTAGTAGCTTTCAATAGAGCATTACTAGTTCTTACTTTAGCAATTACTAAAGTGAGCTTATTGACAAACTATGTATTGTATATATCTAGCGTGATGACTTATTAAAAAAAGATCATAATTTAGAGTGTACCAGAATTAGTTTATTTATAAACTTAAGAAACATATTGAAGCATGGTACGAATAGTCTATGAAAAAGCATGTTTGTTACAATTTCAAGAGTTGGTTTCAAACTATATTAGTGTTTTATGGTGATAATTATTGGTAATTTACCTCGAATATTAGTTTAATTAATAGTTCATTAACTTTTTTTAAGCCGTTAAGCGTTTTCTGAAATGCACGGTTGAACAACATTTAACAGAAGATTAAAAAAGATGAAATTTATTTATAAAAAATATATTAACATTCATAAAACTTAGTATCTCTTTGGATTTGTATAAGATATCCTCAGTATTTTTGTTTACTACGGAGGTTTACTTATTTTAATTTTTTGACAACTAATTTCACTTATTCAAATATTTTGAACTGTTTCTTACATGAATATTTCATTAGCGAAACTACTTATTAATTACATCTTAGATGACAAAATTATAAACACATCGTAACTTAACTGTGTGGTTTTTTAATACTGATCTAAAAACATATAAATATGCGGGGTAAGTTTCAGAACATATAAAAAAACTGAGGCAAACAAAAAAATTTAAACTTTTTTTATAAAAACTTAAAGCAATAACGACATATAACAATTATACAGTAAAAAAGGAAACTACTAAGTCTGTCTAAACACGTAAAACAACTTCACTATGACTAAGAGATTTTCCGCCGACGGAAACAGTTCTTTTAACCTTTGAATTACTTCCCCAGCTGTTAGGTCCAGATCTATTTGCTGCAAATCATCCCCACGTCCGTAATAACGGTCTTCGTGTTTAGAATCTGCTATATACAATCTCATACCCTCATATCTAAAAATATGACTTTGTTCCGTAAAAAAATTATAAAGTTTTGTTTTAAAAATAAATATAAAAATTATAAAAAAAAGTTATAATTTAGAGTAAGTATATAATTAGAAATACACATATATTAAATAAGGTATTAAAGACTTTTTCTTTCATAACAAATTTATTTATTCAAACATATATTGTACTCATACCTCAAAGGACCATCTGCCGTAATGTTGAAACGATGTTCATACAATTTTGTGATGCGAACACCTAAACTAGAACCATCAGCCCAATCTATGAGCTGCTCGTCTGCTAAAAATTCCATGGCCTTACTACGTACCGGCCTGAAATAAATTTTGTTTTTCGCGTAGAAGATAAACAAAACGTCAAGTTTAATCTTGGCTATCTCATTGGAGACATCTTCACGATTAGTGCATGGAACTTTTTCACTTTTAATTGAAGAATAAAACTTGTATGCGCGTATAGCTGCATATATTCCAGCACAACCTAGCATGCTAAAACACAAATAATATTTCATTGACGACATAATTACTATGAAGGTCCTGTATAAATGTAAGTATTGTAATATTTTATTACAAGTGCACAGTAACCTAAGAAAATTTTCGGTATAAAAAAAGTTTAAGCTAAAAATAAAACTGTTCAATGAACAAATCATCGATTATTATCACGGCTAGCAGTTTAGAAATTTATCTGTTTTAAGAAGATTGACTTAAGTTGTTAAATAGTGGTTATTTTATTATTTATCTACCAGAACTTTGCTAATTTAAAATTTAATTTTAGTTCTATTTTTAAGTATATATTTTAAAATATTTAATTTGAAACTTACTATAAAATGTACTCAAAAAAAAATAGATTAGAACTTTTGTAGTCAATTTAAGATTTGTGCATTGAAATAGTAACCTAACTATGCTTAGATGGTTATTTTGACATTATACAATTTTCAAGATATCTCAACTATAATTCTTGCTAAGTTTGTATATAAAAGGCTATATATATTTACCACGTACTTATTAGCAAGCTTTAAAAGTTTTAAACATGAATGAAAATAAGTGATAGTGCATAAAAATATATATACAGTATATACATAGTAAAGCCTAAAAACTAGAGTATTGCAATAATCAAATGACTTTAAAGAAGTAAGAAGTAAAAAGTTTAAAATCTACTAACAAATGTCTCAATAATGATTAGGAAATTTATAAACAATAACAAATAGTATAAA
The DNA here is from genome assembly GCF_965202585.1 of Thalia democratica. Taxonomy (NCBI): domain Eukaryota; kingdom Metazoa; phylum Chordata; class Thaliacea; order Salpida; family Salpidae; genus Thalia; species Thalia democratica. The sequence goes on along the minus strand of NC_139166.1, from coordinate 65,128,441 downwards.
AATAATTAAAAGTGTTTATTTATATTCTTCATGGTGTACATTTGTCGTTTTAATTAGTATAAATCATAGCGTGAGAGTTATCTATAGATGAAGCTTAAATTTTTGAAGTCATATGCATATACATACTACTCAAAGTTGTTAAACATATGATATAAAATCTAAATGAACAAATTCTTACAAAGTAGTTAAAGTATTGATTAATAATTTTAAAATTAAAAACATTGATCGAAAAATGAAAATGATAAAATTTTCAAAATTAAAGTTATCTTTCGCACGATGCTTGTGGTTGGTCTGATGGACCAGGTTGGCTACGGCGCGAAGAGTGTGAGTCAACACCCCTTTTGTTAATCCCTCTGTTTATATTACGTTGGCTACAGCGAGTTTCGGGGTTGTTGACCTTGTCTAAAGTATGATGTATGTTATCTTTAGAGAACATACTATCCTTTTTGGTGGGCTTGGATCTGTTACTCATTGTGCTATACCAAGAGTTAGGTGTGGCCCACTAGTTTATTTTAAAATTAATTAAAGTTGGTTTGTAAATTTCAGAGATTTATAAGAGTACCAAAAGCTGCTTGCTACTTTAATTAATTATCAACAACAAAGCTTATTTATTCAATTTTATGTAAAACCAAATTACAGATAATTTCAATATAATTAAGTATTAACACTAAAGTTTATTTATTCAAATTTATGTAAAACCAAAGTACAAATAACTTCAATTTAATTTTATTAACAGCAAAGTTTATTTATTCAAATTTATGCAAAACCAAAGTAAAATTAACTTCAATTTAATTTTATCAACAGCAGAGTTTATTTATTCAAATTTATGCAAACCCAAAGTACAATTAACTTCAATTTAATTTTATCAACAGCAAAGTTTATTTAATCAAATTTATGCAAACCAAAGTAAAATTAACTTCAATTTAACTTTATTAGAAATATCAATTTAAGAGACAGAACTAAAAAATAAGAGATTAATAACAATACTCACAATTTAGCACATAGAAAAGTTAAGCTTGAGCTGCGACACATCTAATAATAATCTCAATATAAGGCGGCAATTTAGAAAGTTAACAAATTAAAAAAAACCCTAATTAGAGAAAACTCTTTTGCTGAATTTAATTTATAGCCAGAGGCGTTACATTTTCCCCTCTTATTAAATATTTTTAGAATTTTAACTTGGGTTTTTTAGACAAACATTAGTTTTAAGGTGTTAAACGTTTGTTAAACTGAAAAAAAACTTTAAATATATTCAAGGTGAAAACCATTATACACTAGAGCACTCAACTTAGAGATATATAAGCATGCAACATAAGTTTATAACTTTCTTTTTGTAATTTACATGTAATAATCAGAAATAATATTTTAATAGATACTTATGATCATCAACTTTATGTGCTAGAAGGTACTTGCATATAACAACCTTTATGAGCTAATTCAAAATCTGGATTTAAACACTCTACTAGCTATTTTTAAAGTAAAATTAAAACTATAAGTATTTAAATGTAGTAAATGCTTAAGACACTTTTCAAGTGTGGTAAAAATGCTTTTTTTTTAATAAAATAAAAAAGAAATTCTAAAGAAATTGTAAAGAAAAGACTTTTTTTAAATATAAATTTACAAATTCCTAATTACAATCATGAGTCAAAAATTTTTTAAAAGTCAATGTTTACCGTTCATGATGATGGTTCCTTACTCTTACACTGGAGGTTGAGGCTCGGCCTCTTCTTACTCGCCTTCTCCTCCTCTTCTCTGGTTGCTCCAGCTGCGGCCGCTCTTCTTGTAGTGGTTCTCCCGGAACTCTGGCGGGAAGTTTGGCTCTACTGACGTCCTTCTCCGCGAATTAATCGCTGGCGACCTGGCGTTGTTCACCATCGTCATCAACGCCAACGGATTCGAGGGTCTGCTTGACATCATCAGCAGACGGGTTGGCATTGCCCCCATGGCATCCGAAGGTGTGCTGCCATGTATGCATTTCCAGACGAATCGACAACGTCACTACAATTCTGCTGTACGTAGTGGCAGCCTGTTCTTATTAGAATGGTTCATTCTGAGGTCTCTGGGGTGTGGCGGTTCGACTTACCCCACCAAACTAGATGAGTGAAAGTTACTGAGCCATGATTTTTACAATTTGCTTGGCAAGCTTTCCTAGTGCATTTTCGAATGAATAATAAGCATTTAATATGGTCCACAAAGTTCACCATTACATGTTGTCATACACACAAAAAAAAAATATTAGAAAAGCTTAGATTTAAAAATTAACAGAAACATGCTTTTTAAATTTAAAACTATAAAGTTTTTTAAAACAATAGAAACCACCAAACTGTAGATAGCAGGTTTTCTTAAAAAGTTTTTTTGTGTTTAAAAAAAAAAAAAAATAATAGCTTCATTAAACAGGAGACAACCAAAACTCAATGCAATATAGAAAATTTTAGATTTTTATATAAATTATCACACAGTACCTATTTTAGCTAAGATAATTACGAAAAAAAAATACATGTCTATAAGATACTAATTTTTAATGGTTGTACAAATAAATATAAAATCAAAAACCCCATTAATTTTAAAATTAAAAAAATCTTAAAGTTAAGTCATTTAACAGTAATATAAAAAATGCAAGCAGCTTCTAGGTGTTGTACAAAATAATCAGTGAAAATCAACTGTTGCTTATTTTAATAAGCCCCTAAGTAGTATTCATCTAAAAAGTACCAAATATCTTTTTATGCTTGTACAAAAAAGGAAGAAATCTTGCATAGTTGAGAGGTAGATGGCAGGATCGCTAGTTCGTTCTTTCTTAACAGGTCCATGCCAATAATGCCAAAGAAGCGTGATTCTTGAGTAACCCAGAACGAGTGGTTGATGGGTTCTAAACTCCCCAATTGAAGTTCGACATCCGCGCTACCAATAGGGTGGGTTGTTTTGTTACCAAACCCTTGGATGGTTCTACTTTGTTTAGGAAAATTTGTCTATACCGTTAGTCAATTCCTTCGGCAGGATTGAAATTTCGGATCCGCTGTCAACCAAAAAGATAACATTTGTGTTTGAATCCGCTACAAATAGTAGGCCCTGAGGGAGGTTCTTCGGTTTGGGTGCAGGGAATTTATTCAGTTGAAATATCCATTTTTCTACACTTTTATCTTTGTTGTGATTGGTAGTGTCGAGAGATTTTTGTTGTGGTTCTGGCTGCGGTTGCGCTGACCGTTGGGACTGCCCGTTGTGGTGCTGGCTAAGGTAGCTCGGATCGTTGGCGCTGGTCGTGGAGGTGCTGGCTTCAGTGGCGCTGACCGTTGACACTGGCCCTGGTGATGCTGGCTGTGTTTGCGCTGACCGTTGGGACTGCCCGTTGTGGTGCTGGCTAAGGTAGCTCGGATCGTTGGCGCTGGTCGTGGAGGTGCTGGCTTCGGTGGCGCTGACCGTTGACGCTGGCCCTGGTGATGCTGGCTGTATTTGCGCTGACCGTTGGGACTGCCCGTTGTGGTGCTGGCTAAGGTGGCTCAGATCGTTGGCGCTGGTCGTGGAGGTGCTGGCTTCGGTGGCGCTGACCGTTGACGCTGGCCTTGGTGATGCTGGCTGTGTTTGCGCAGACCGTTGGGACTGCCCATTGTGGTGCTGGCTAAGGTGGCTCAGATCGTTGGCACTGGTCGTGGAGGTGCTGGCTTTGGCGGCGCTGACCGTTGACACTGGCCCTGTTGATGCTGGCTGCGGTTGCTCAGAACTTTGGTTCTCATCAGGTGTTTCTGCTGCACTACGTGAGGCTGTTTGCTTTATATGAAAAGTCATCTTCGGTTTGTTTGAAGGTGTGGACACTTCATTTCCTGGATGACTTATAGTGCAGTTTGAGGCATTTCTGGTTGGTCTCGGTTGAGATGGGGGTTGCTGTCGAGGGGCGGTTTTATTTACAAATTGGACAGCTTTGGTGTGAGATAGTGTAGCCCCAATCACTCTCCCTCTCACTGCGGAGAGTTTGGGATCTCGTTTTTTGCATGAGGCTGAGATATGGTTTGATGGCGCATACTACATCTCCTGTCAAAACAGGTATGGGTATTTACACCAAATCTCTGATGGTTTCTGCATATAATTTCATTGTTGTTAATGGCTGTCCATTGCTGTTGTGCTTGGGCTGGTCTGTTTTGATTTGAGCGCGGGGCATTGCTATAGTTTATATTTCTAGCTCGTCCCTTTGCCTCTTGCTCATTTGTGTCGAGCATTACTTTCCAAGCAATTTGAAAGTCTTTGTCTTTCAGGTGAAGCTTCTCCCGTAAACGATTTTTTAAACGAGGAGGTGCTAAGTGTATTGTGAGAAATTTTGTTAATACACCTTCATTTCTGAACTCAGCTAACCAATGATTAATCTCATCACCTAGTTCCCTACTTGACATGGAGTGCCTGTCAGTTCTTGCCAGTAGCACGTTGCTTACTCGCGCTTGCCCACTCATTAGGAACTCTTTCAACGTGTCGTAGTTCCTATCTTCTGGTTTATATCTGTGGTAGTAGCTCTCTCTCTCTTTCCAGGTCACTAATGTTTCAAGCAGCCTGTAAAGATCTTGATCCGATCGAATGTCATAATCGTTGGCGATCTTCTCAAAGTGTTTTAGCTTTATTTTTAACTGCTCTGTATCGCGCTTTAAGTATCCGATTTGACTGACAAGATCGCCCTTTTTCTGCATTAGTTTATACAGCTGGCTTGTTGTTGTGCGGGGCGTACTGCCACCTATGTCTACTGTGACGTCATACCTACTATCTTCTGGCTGGGGTTGGCAGTTGTAAGACGGACTGCGAACACATGGTTGGAAGTTTTCTTTCACACCTGACCCTCCTTGCTCTACTGAAGGTCCCCTATAGTTCGGAGGAGAGCGACTGGTCACCTGGCTCCTTGGTAGGTCTTGAGCCTTTGAGGTGTGTGAAACCTGGTGGGGAACCTGGATTTGAGGATCCATGTATGTATTCTGTCTACCCTGAGTTGAGATGTCGTGATTTGTCCTTGTGGATGGATTTGGACTTCTCAATTCATGTAATTCTTCTTGTATTTTTCGAAATTCCTCTTGAAGTTTAGCCTGTCGAATTTGTTCCTTCAAATCTTTGATCCCCTGTACTATCTCCTCGGCACTCAGTTCTTGAGGTGGCACTTGAATAGGGGATCTCCTGTTGTTTTGGAGGGAATAGTCCATGTTTAAGTTGTTAGGTTGGAGTTGTTGTTGGAATGGCAAAGGTGAGGTTCTTGCTGGAGGAATGGAGCTGTTGCTAGGTGTAGAATTTTGTTGGGGTGGGTAGCTTTGTCTTGGCAGACCACTTGGATTAGGCTGGTCTCTAGGTTGTTGATAACTGCCCATTGCTGCCTGGGGTTGTTCCTCCTCCTGGCTACCTCTTGACTGATCCCCCCCTGCGTTCATGTCAATCTCGGCACTGATTTCTATACCCTGTGTCTCAATTAAAGCGTGTTCACTCTTAGTTGGTTCACCATATCTTTCGCACGTTGCTTGTGGTTGGTCTGATGGACCAGGTTGGCTACGGCGCGAAGAGTGTGAGTCAACACCCCTTTTGTTAATCCCTCTGTTTATATTACGTTGGCTACAGCGAGTTTCGGGGTTGTTGACCTTGTCTAAAGTATGATGTATGTTATCTTTAGAGAACATACTATCCTTTTTGGTGGGCTTGGATCTGTTACTCATTGTGCTATACCAAGAGTTAGGTGTGGCCCACTAGTTTATTTTAAAATTAATTAAAGTTGGTTTGTAAATTTCAGAGATTTATAAGAGTACCAAAAGCTGCTTGCTACTTTAATTAAATATCAACAACAAAGCTTATTTATTCAATTTTATGTAAAACCAAATTACAGATAATTTCAATATAATTAAGTATTAACACCAAAGTTTATTTATTCAAATTTATGTAAAACCAAAGTACAAATAACTTCAATTTAATTTTGTTAACAGCAAAGTTTATTTATTCAAATTTATGCAAAACCAAAGTAAAATTAACTTCAATTTAATTTTATCAACAGCAGAGTTTATTTATTCAAATTTATGCAAACCAAAGTAAAATTAACTTCAATTTAACTTTATTAGAAATATCAATTTAAGAGACAGAACTAAAAAATAAGAGATTAATAACAATACTCACAATTTAGCACATAGAAAAGTTAAGCTTGAGCTGCCACACATCTAATAATAATCTCAATATAAGGCGGCAATTTAGAAAGTTAACAAATTAAAAAAAACCCTAATTAGAGAAAACTCTTTTGCTGAATTTAATTTATGGCCAGAGGCGTTACAAAGTTAATCAAAATGTCTCAAATATTAATACAAATAAAAACTAGTACCTTAGAAAGATTAAACTAATTCTTAAAACATTAGAAAATACTATTATCGAATAATAAAAAAAGATAAAACTAAAAAAATTAATTAACTATTAATAATCAAAATAAATCAACAAATAAAATATCAACAACCTTTGGACAAACAATTTAGTTAAACAATTGTTTAAATACCAACAAAAACTTATAAGTTAAAATACATTTGCCTCACAGAAGATGAACAAAATTTCTAAAAATGTTTAAAAAAATCATGATATACTGTTTATTGTTTACATATTTTCTGTTTACTAATAAAGTATTTTTAATTTAATTTCCATCATAAAACCGATTTTATTTTTGATTGTGATCTATGATTTTTTTGCTATTCTAGTTTCGTTTAATTTTAACAACTAAAAGTTTATTTTTAGGTTTTATGCTTGGGAAATTACTGAAATTAAAATAATTTTTATGATTAAGTAATTCATTTTTTTACGACATAACGATTTTCGTTGTTATTAAGCATTTTACTAAACTACAACAAATATTTATTTATGCAATGAAAAGTTTTGTGATTATATTATTAGCTTATATATAAGTTAACTCCGTACGTATCAATATTTAGTAACAATAGGTAGCTGTCAAATTTGAACAAGCGTACAAATTGCACAAGGGGACAAATTTGCACGAGTGTACAAAATTGCACGAAAGTACTTTTGCACGAAGACACTTTTGTATGCGAGGTAAAATTGTACGAAGGTACTTTTGCACGAGCAGACAATTTTGCACGGCAATTTTTTTGCATGGGTTAATTTTTTAATTTTCTACTTTCAAATTTACTTATTAATTTTAAGTTTTTTAGTTTCTCTATTTTTAATTTTTTTTATAATTTTTTTTTACTATTACTATTACTGTTACCCCTAACATTTACCCTCGGTTAGTATCTTCAAACTATATATCTTTTTTTTTTGTAGTTTTTTATTAGTTATTTTTTAACTTATTTTTACTATCACTGTCTCCTAACCCTTACCCTCGGTCAGTAACTTTTTTTTCTTTTTCTTGTTTTCTTCAACAATCTTTTGGTTTTTTTTCTGTTTTTTTTGTTTTTTTTTTTATGTTGTTTTATTGTTGTTTTTAATACTTTTTACTCTCGTCTAAAAATGTAATCCGTGAAAAATTTACATTTGGTGCAAATTTGTTTTCGTGCATTTTTGTTCCCTCGCACAGTCATGTGTCCTCGTGAAAATTTGGCTTCTTAAAAATTTGGCTTCGTCAAATTTTGTGCACTCGTGCGATTTGTTCTCGTGTAATTTTGTCTACCTGCAATTTAGACCCGTTCCCAGTAGTAATCGTATGTTTGTTTTTCATAAGTTGTTAAATCATTAAAAGTTAGTATAGGACTATATAAAAAAACATTAGTGTTTTCTAATAGTAAAAACCGACTGATTCAGTGTTTTATAATAGTAAATTTCAAGCATCTTTGTTGCTGTACACAGCAGCTGTTTTACAGTAAGTTTATGTAAATTAAAGATAATTAATTAATAAACTTAAACTACATTGTGACCAATACAAACTGTTTGGTGAGTAGCTTTATAAAGAAGGCTTACTAATTTTACTTTAGCACCAACTAAAGTACATTTATTGTCAAGTTTTGTTTTGTTAATATTTAACATGATGGCTTACTCAAAATTATTCATACTTTTAAATGTTTTAATTTTATATTTAAATTTAAGATAAAAACTTACAAAATTACAGAATTTAAAGAAGCATAATACTTCGTAATTAAGTCTTTAAAAATCTACATGTAATAGCATACTGTATGTTCGACTTCAAGGCTACGTTAAGGTGATAAATAGTGGTAGTTATTTTAAGGTTTTTTTATTTATTTATTACCCTTTGTTTAAGCTGGGAAACGTTTTACAACTTTAATATTCTTTCAATCACTTTAGTATAAGATAATTCAAATCTGCTCAATTTAAAAAAACTTAAGAATGCTTAGATAAAATATTTAATGACTACATGTCTATTAAAATCTAGAGTTTAGCAACTTATTAATTAAGTGCTCTTTGTCAAAATAACCCTATAAAATCACTTTGTATTGCTATAATTAGTTTTTTTTAAGTTTTTATATAAATAGACGTTGTAATTTTGCAAAACTATTTTGACTGAAGAGCACTGGTAGTAATACCATTGCGAAAATTTAATTTTGAATCGTTTATACTTGTATATAATAAAAAATATTTGAACAATATTTAACAGGGGAGACAACTAAACATAGAGATCTTAAATTTATAGATATTAAGAGCAGTAAAATAAAAATAAAACTGGATAAGTCTGTAAACTGGATTTCCCTGTATTTATGTTTGTACTATGGAGATATTTATCTCAATTTCTGTTTATGCTATAATGTATTGCAAATTATTTGCAGTACTGTTAGCAAATTTATATCTTTAAGTTTAAAAATAGCTGCTAGTTTTATTTGGGTTTTTATTGACATAATTACTAAGTAATTTTTTAAGGACAAAATCAAATTATAAACATGACGTAACTTAAAGTGTTGTTTTGAAATATTAAACTAAAAACTTTGACAAAAAGCTTACAAAGATTTGTAACTTAAGAGAGTGAGGCAAACAGAAAATTTACAAATATTTTAACAAAAAAACATTGAGCAATCGTAAGATACAATAATTGTCTATACTAAGTTTAATAAAATTTAGAAAGTTTTTAATTTTGTTTTGATACGTAAAACATCTTCACTATGACTAAGGGCTTTTCCGCCGATGGAAACAGTTCTTTTGACATTTGAATAACTTCCCCGGCTGTTAGGTCTAGATCTATTTCCTGCAAATCATCCGCACATCCGTAATAATGGTCTTCGTGTTTAGGATCTGCTAGGTACAATCTTGTACCCTCATACTTCAAACTAGAGTAAAGATCATAAAAAAGTTTTGTTTTGAGAAAACTTTTAACGAATACATGTTGGATAAAGTTAATTTAAAAATCATATTTATAAATCTATATACAAATCATAGCCTAAAAGTTATTGATGAAAATATATAATTATTTTTTGTACTCAAAGGTCATAAGCACAAACTACTATATAAATTAAAAAAAAAATTATTTATTTCTACATTTTAAAACATTAAAAAAAAACATTGGATAAGTAGATATATAAGTTGACTAAAGTTTTAAAAAGCTATTTTGAGACCGCCATACCTCGATAAACCAAATGTTGTTGTCAAGTTGAAACGGTCTTCACAAATAATTCTGGCGAGATCATCTAGTCTTTTACCGCTCTTGCAATTCATAAACACCTTCTCAACAGGAAATTTCATATCCCAACGTCGTTCCGGCATGAAATTAGGATTGTTGTCCGCAAAAAAAATAAACAGACCATCAATTTCAACCTTGGCTGGCTCATTGGGAATAACATCTTCACCATTAGAGCATGTATTTTTATCTTTTTTATTTGAAGAATAAAACTTGTAAACGCGTACAGCTGCATATAGTCCAGCACAACTAATTATTCCAAAACCCAAATAATACTTCATTGACGTCATTATTACAAAGGTCCTGTATACATGTAATAATTATAATGTTTTATTACCAGTGTACAACTATATGTTATGTAAAAAAGTTTGAAGGTTGAAATTTTTAACCTGATACACAAAACTGATTAATAAACAAGTTTTCGAATTTAACCAAAACTAGCAGTTTGTAATTTTTTGACTGGTTCTAAATATCTAACTCCATTATTAAACCTCAATTAAGTGATTAATTATTTTAAGAAGATTTCACTTATTAGTTTTCCATCTCAAATTAAATTTTTGTAAAATTTTAAATTATTATTCTATAAACTTAATTTGACACTTATTTTAAAAGGTACTCAATAAGGTAGTTGAGTGAATCTTTTATAGTGAATTTTTTGTTTTTTATTGAAAAAACTAGCTTAATTCTGCTTTGATAGTTATTTTGACATAATATAATTTTCAATTTATCTTAACTATAATTCTGGTCAAGATTGTCTACAAAGCTAAAGAAATTTAATTTGTACTTATTAGCAAAGTTTAAAAATTTTTGATAAATAAATGAGTGCACAGTACATAAAAAACTGATAAGTATTTACATGTTTTAATACTATAAGTTGAGTATTATTGACTTTGAAGAGAAACTTAAATTAAAACCTAGAAACTATTCAAAGAAAATTTGATTATACTCTAAAAATTTTCTTTAACAGAAAACATGATGTATAAAAATAAATGAAAGCTTATTTAAAACTTATGTTCTAAACTTAGAGTGTTCTTAAGAACAAATATTAGCTTTACAACAATCTATAAGAATAAATTAATGTTTTTAAAGTCAAATGTCATAAAGCATAGATTATTTTAAAAATTCTTAATATATACTATGTAATCAAAACTAAAGTTACTTTTAAAGTAGTGAAAGAAGTTATTGATAGTTTCTAGAACTGAAAAAGAATAATAATATAACAAACTAAATGTTAAACAAGTATATTAGCCATTACTGCGAGTTATAATTAGTTATGAAGTAAAAAACGAATTAACTCCTAAACCATAAAAACCATTTTTCTTTAAGCAAAAAAAAAAGCAAGATTAAACAGAAAACATTGAAAAGGGCACTATACACTTAAGACAATTAAAAAAGTAAAGACCTACAACTTTAACTGTCAAATGAAAACGAACAGTATTTAAATTTTTTAACTGGTTTACTTCTAACTGAAACATGTAAATTAGTACGCATTTGCTTCACTGAAAGTTCAGAAATTGTATATAAGTTTTGCTAGTTATAGCTTAAATTGAATTTAAATGTATTAGCAATCGCGCTTAACCTAACTGTTTTGTTTCTGAAACCAACCTTTTAAACTAGAACTGGGAGCAACTATAAGTTTTCTATTTGACGCTAAATAATATGATATCGTAAAGTAAAAGTAAAAAAAAACATATTGATCGAGCTTTTGAAATTTACACCAGGTAATTTACGATCAATAGTTAGTTTAAATCACCAAAAATAATTTTATTTATTTTTATTTTGACTTTTGGTAAACTAAGCCCGGTAACTGAAAGCGTTGCTTACCTCTGACTAAAAGTGTATTCTTGGCCTTAACTTACAAAGTAAAAAAAATTATATTTTAAATTTTATATTGAATTAATTTCTAAAAGAAACGCAACAAGTTTTTCTATTTCCGTCTATCAGTTTTACTAAACTTCTCTGAAAAAATAGCTTTGATCTAGTCTAAGTTATAAAAAATATTTTTTTTTTATATTCAAAATGTTTTTCTTTCATATATATTGTATTAAATATGCTTCTAATACTTAAAAGTCATCGTTCTATGTTTATAGTAGTTTTTGTATATTGTTTGAATAAAAAGTTGTATGAGTTAAGAATATTTAACTTTAAAAGTTAAAAAAAATGTTGCTGTGATAAAATGATTATATTTCACGTTCACTAGTTTAGTTTGTTGTATAAAAAATGAACTCTGAATATTAAATCACTAAATGCTTACGGACATAATTTATAAGTAGAGATTAATCGGATCCTAGATACTGATCCAACTGGATCCGAACTTTTTTTGCTTTGATCTGTATTAAGCTATATCCTAATAAAAATATCAGACTTTGGAAATGGGTGATCACTAGTTGGGTTAATTAATTACATTACAAACATGTTTTTATAAATTTATTAAACATTATAAGCAGTTAAGATTTTTTAGTTAACTAAGTTTAAACAATCAAATTATCAGAAAGAGTACTTTGTTCCTTATTTTAAAATACTATGAGAATAGGCTTTAAAACTAGCTATCAAAACGTAGGTCTGTTAAACAAAAAAAAATATTGTCTTTAATGAATAAACATGTAACTAACAACATGATATTAAAAGTTTTACCTATCAATTATATGTAAAGCATAAAGCTTTCAATTTACAAAAACAAAAGTCTTGTCAAAAAGTTAGAAGTTATCATTGTTAAAACTAAGAAAAAAATCATTAAATAAAATAATTCTGAGTTTGATTTTTTATTACGTGTCTAAAAAGTTATAACTTTTAATATTTGACTACTAAAATAAAAATATCAAACTAAACTAAAAACTATAACGTAGGTTAGATAAATGTTTTTATTGTTGAAAAATATAATCTTATATACTCATACACCACGGATGCTAATATTGTGATCAATAGTGGTAAAAGTTTAATATTTTTCTAAGATGCAAAAAATTAACACAGCAGTAGAAAGTTTCTTAACCTATGAATAATTAATCAATTGATTAAAGAATTGTTTTGTTTGGTAAACTTAAGCATTTAACTGTTATTCTGAACTGTAAGTCATATTTTTGTAATACTTTCGATTTTATTATAACACAATAAATACCTGCGTTACTCTCTTGTTCGCCGTTTAAATTATTAAAAAAAAAAATTATTTGTAGTTATTTGTACAGAATTTCGAATAGAATCAAGTTTAGTAAGAACTATAGAAAACTTAAATAATATCTGAAAGCAAGTTTCAAATACGTTTTAAAGTGTCAAATGCTCTTAATTATTTTAATGAATATTCAAAGTACGGCAAGGTTATTTCTTATAAACCTTTAATACTTAAATACTTTAAATGCTTTAATACTACTATATACAAGTTTAAACACAAAACTTTTAAAGTATGCTTTTTATATACACAGATATTCTTTAACCGACTGATACTCTCAGTTGTTTTCAAACTTATGGTTACTTTTATCAAGTAGTTAACAGTATAATGCGAATGGTGTTTTTAAGTCAGGTTTTTAAATACTTTTGTAACTTCTTATAGAATACCTAAAAAACGTAAATTGTACTGCATATGATTTCAAACATCCCCAAAAGTACAACATTCTTAAACATTTTAAGTACACAGGTCTTTCTCAACTGACTGCTTCTGCCTATTATCGTTCTACACAAAACAGACCAATGGTCACTTTTACCAAGTGTTCAAAAATGTTCAAAGTAACGCGAACGGTGTTTTAAAAATATATTAAAAATTTACTTTCTTTTTATAGAACACCTAAAATACTTAATTACTACTGTAAATGACTTCAAACATCCACAAAACACACTTGTAGTTATTTCAACTATACAAGCCTTTCTTAAGTGACTACTTCTGTCAATTATTTTCTTTCTCAAAAAAAACTTATGGTTACTTCTACCAAACAACAATGTTTAACACACCTTTCAAGGATTAAATTGACGCCTAAAAGTCCGCTACACATGTAAGTACCTGTTTTGTGCGGTATTTTAAAATTTAAGTAGTTTTTGTTGGTTCTTTTGAGCAGTTTTATTTAGAAATTTGTGATAAAGAATTTTGATATGCTAACTTGTTTTATTACGTCAGATAGTGACGTAATTTTCAAGAATTTTTTTTTATACAATTAAGCCGTTTTTTTTTTTATAAATTACTAATCTTTTATAAAGTATGCAAGTCGTTAGTATAATATTTTAGTTTAAATAACTTGTAATCTTTATCAGAAATTAAAAAAAAAAGATATAAATAAAACAAAACGTTCCAAGCAAGCATAAATCGTTTTAAAGTGCAAAAAGTACTATTATGCTTTTGTAACCCGATTTGTTTACAGTGATTAACGGGGAAAGAGATTAGGAAGCCACAATTTCAAGCCGAATTGATTTTAGTTAGTCTTGTTAAAACACTTTATTTTTGTCTTACCTACTGGTGGTTTACTTACTTTATGCCACGTAAGCTTCTTTGATTGGCTTTAACCTTTTTTTCTGAGTTTGAACCAACAACAATAGTTACAAATGTATATATTTTAGTAATTTATATAAGTATTCTTAAGGTTACATGTAAATTCATACTCGGACAATTAAAATTCGGACAATTTAACTTCTTAAAAGAATATTCAAGAGACCATTTTTAAAAAAGTATTATAACTTAAAAAAAAACCAAGGCATAACTTAATAATATCTATAAGTCATTTTTTAGTTTAATTTTTTTCTATTATTTTTGAGATATTAGAAAGTTAACTAAAATTTCTATATTCTAAAACTTGTTTTAGTTATATCCCAAAAGCTATTAAAACTTTCTTTTTTTTCAGAAAAATAGACTTGTAGATATTATTGAGATTTATATTTTTTTTTAAGTATACGTTACTTTTTTGAATTGTGATAAAATTTTAAGTATTTGAACTGTCCAAATTTTGTTAGTCGTGCACCCCTTTCTAAAACTTTAGGGCTTTTTATTTTATTTATTGTTTTTAATTTATAGCACTAGAAAGATATTTTCAATTTTAAGCTTTTTACAAGTAAATAAAATTTAGATAGTTATTATTTTTTTAGTCAGTTTATTTAAAAAATTTTTATTTAAGAAAAACAATAATATTTTTAATTGATTTTAATTAAGTTGAAAAGCTTAGAAACTATATGTATTTTATATTGGTGTACCCAATATTATTCAAATAAAATATTTAAATACAAAAAACTTTGTTATTAAAAAAGAATTTATCATAAACATACTTAAATAACTCATAGATATTATAATTACAATGTCATTGTAACACAATTTTTAAATCTAAAAAAAAAAAGGTGCTCAATAAAAACTTAAGTTTGTTTGTATCTTTATATTTTAGAGCAAATACTTAGTAGTTTTAATTATTATTCAATGTTTAATTGTTGTAGATACCGATTCCAAGTTGCGACTTCTACACTAAGTTAAATTGCGGGTTGTATCTTAAAAATAGTATCTTACTGTTGGACATGTCTCACTAAATCTCAAAATTATTTGGATCGTAGTTAAAACATTGAAAAACGAAAAATATTGTTTACTGAAGATCATCTGGTTTAGATAAAGTCAATTTTTAGTGTTAAACCAATTTAGAATTTTTCTTAATCTATTACTATGTTCTGTATCTCATGCATAGTAGGTTTAAATAAATTAAATAGTTCAAGTTTTTTTTCAGTGAATGAAGAAACGAAACCCGGTAGTTTTTACACTTTTCTAAACTTAAAAGCATGATTAAAATGCTTTCTAAAATGTGTTTATTCGGAACCTAGTTTCTTTGAGAAGTGTTTTAATATTCACACTCAAAAAGTCGATATGTGAGCCAGCATGTGTGAGTAAATTTCTAACAACATGTTAACTACCAAGCCAGTAATTTTCAAATAATAAACAATTGGTACGTAATAGGTGGATAATAATATACAAAAGTTGTTGATATATATTATTAAATTGTGAATATGTTTTTGCAACAAAAGCTTTTAACGTCACAATTGGCTTACAAATACACTAACAAATTTCATTAAGTAAATTTGAGTGTCTTTAGCTAAAAGCGTTTATGAGTTCTAATACTCTAACGTTTTGAAAATTAGCACAAAGTAGTGTAAGCTAAACATATTTATATTTAACTTTCAAGAGTTATTGTAGTATAATTCAGATATAGATAGACCTTTAAATGTATTTTAATACCACTTCATTGTATAACACAATTTTTTTTCCATTATAACTTTTATTAAGAATTTAATCGGCTTCGAAATTCACAAACTCCCTCGTCAAAAATACTAAACACTCACAAGTTAATATAGAGTGAAACTAAATTATTTGTAAAAAACACAATTAATTAAAACTACAAGTCATTAATAAAATTTAATTATTTATAAACAAAATACTAATTAAAAAAAAAATGGATTGTTTAAATATATTAATTGTTACCAAGCTGATTATTTAAATTTGGTTAAAAGTTTCTAATTATTTAAGCCTCTGTAGATAATAAATCATTATACGAAGTTCATTCGTTTTAATAATTTCAAAACAATTATAAATGTTGTTACAATTAGTACAATATGCACAATTTTTTGATACGCTTAAAAACCGCAGTATTAGTTGGGTTCATTTGTAGTCAATTGAAGTATAATTTTATTTGAACTATGCGGCCTGCTAATGCCGTTTAGTTTCATTTGGCTCGCTGACTAGAAAAAAGTATTTAATCCTTTTTTAGAAAAACTCCAAACATAAAAGCCTTTCTATTTAAAGTTTCTTAGTTTTTTTTTTGTAATTCAAAAACAACTATAACTGTTTGTGTTCCTTTTAATGGTTTTTCGTAAAACAAAAAGTCGGTTTGACTAGCAAACAAGTCTCAAAAGCAAGTGCTTATCAAATATATTTTAGTCATATATTACTCAGAGATTTTCTAGAGATAACTTATTTATATATCTTTTCTAAAAATGATTTTAAAAAATAAGTCAAGTATCTTTAATTTTAAGAAATCTTTAAATGTAAAAAGCCAATTTTCTTTATTTTATAAATGAGCTTTTTTAACTTTTGTGCCTTTTTTAATTTAAGAGAAGTTTAAGAAAAAAAGTTTCAACTCTTACTGAAAGTCAATTTAGCCCTACTTTTAAATGTATAGAAAAAATTACTATTTTAATTTACCATTGTTTTACTTTACATTTTATTCAATTTGAATAATATTTCTTAGGTGTAAGTTTTGTCCAGGAAATTGTTGATTTCATAAATATAAAACAAATTTTAAAACTAAAATATCTAGGTTTAATACTTAGATAAATTTTGATATTTTAATTACATTATGAATACATTTTATTTCCATTTTATAAAACTACAAATGAGCTTATTTATTAGTAAATAGATATACGTAAATGTAAAACTAAGCGTGTAAAGATAAAACGACTCCTAGTCAAAATGATAATGAATTCGAAAATTCAAAATGATTTATCTTCAAAAAAGACCTTGTAGAAGAAAAACTGATATATAAACATGTTTGTAAACTTGCAAATAACTATGGTTAATGAAAATATTTACGAGTGTTTAAAGTACTAAGGATTTTTTAGTTGTATTCATATTGTAAAAACTAATTATTATATGTTAAGAAACATTTTGTTTGTTAAATTTTGTTTAACATAAATTTTAGCTAAGATGCTTTAAAAAAAAAACACAATTTAAGATAGTTAAAAGTTAGTTACCTATTTTTTAAAGTTTGTATCATTTTAACTTATTCAAAAAAAAAAAAATAAATGTACGAAAAACTAAAACTAAAGTAATAAACACTCAAGTATTATGCTTTAGTTTATCTCATCCTTTTACCTATATTTACAAACAGTATACATATATATATATTTATATATATGTATATACAAGTATATACCAGGAAGTAGCGTGGGGAGGGACAATGGCGCATGCGTTCCACTCAAAAAAGAAAGGAATTAAAAAAAATAGTGTAAAATATTTATTCTTTATTGTTTATTTTTCTGCTTAATTTGCCTTTTTTCAACTATTTTTATCTAGTATTCGAAAAGTTAAATGAAATTTCGAATACTACTTAGTGAAAAATTAGAGAAATTACCCAATATACTGATTCGGAGCGCAAGCGAAAGTGCGCATCGATGTTGATGAAAAACTCCATGAGGAAAAATTTTATAACTTCATTCACTTCATAAGAATTTAGACTCAAAAAGTATGCAACTAATTAGTACACCGCACTAGTATAACCTTATGACAGACTTTTCTACAAAAATTTTACAAAATACGTCACGCTTTAACGAAAATTAAATAATCTTACAAGTTTTTTTTATGCTACAATAAATGTTAAGACTACTGCTAGTTTTCTGATCTTTATTTTTATAAACATACAATAAAAAGCTTGTCGGCCTATGAGAAATAAACTTTGTTTGTGAATTTTATTTTAAACAAATACAATCAGATAAATTAAACTTAAAATGTATACTTTTATCTATCTTACAAATGAGTAAAATTATGTTCAATTTGGTAGTGTTATCACTGTTGTGTTGTGTATTAAAGAGATTGATATATTTTTTTGTATCTAGAACAGATACTTTCGTTTTTTTGTATATATTCATTTTTTAAAATATAAAGTTTACTGTAAGTTTTAAAAACAATTTTTATTTCATAAGTTTCATTTAAGCAAGTAAAGTAATTCTAATGAAATTTATACTTTTTTTTAATTGTTTTATTTTGTAATAAATAAGTTTTTTTTTTAAAGTTACATCGAACTTATTTTACTTAATGAATTTATTTCAATTGTTTTACTTATAAAAAGATCTTGATATAGCTAATTACAAATTTTTTTATTTAGGGAACTTTTTGAGGAAAATATTTGCGCACCCCCTTACTAAAAAACCACGCTACGCCACTGGTATATACCTGTTTATAAATTCAAGGTTATGACAACTAAACTTGTATTCAACTTATTAGGTACTCAGCAATTTATGTAATTATTAACATATCATAATACTCTAAAGACAACTTACTAAATACATATGTAAAGCTAAAATAGTATAAGTTGAAATATTTTTTTATATTTTTGTAAATTAGTCTTATTTAGTTTTTATACAATATCAAAAGCTAACTATACAAAGTTTTATATCGCTTTAATATTTGTATATCAAGTGATATTTCTGTTTAATGCAGTATAACTTAAATAATTAAAAGGGAGTAAACAACAGATAAAATATGCACAAATATTATATCTCAAAAAATGTAGACATTATTAATATTTCACTTTTGACCTATATAAGTTGATAAAAACACACTAACTTATAACCACAACTCTCATGTTTAACTAGATAAAACGTAAACTATGACGCATTTACTAGCTGATAAAGTAGTTTAGTTGTTTTTGTTGTACTAGTTGTAATAACAGCTGTTAGCTGTCAAGTTTGTGAACTGAGATGACCTCATTCAAAGTTTCACACAAACTTTACGGAAAATTCTTAAATTGTTAAATTTTTGTTTAGATAAAAACATACTGTTAGGTATCGTAGATAAAGTTAAAACTATTAAATCTTGACTTTAATTATTATGTTTTTTTTTTTTTTACTTTTTATTTATAAGTATAAAAAAAGCAACTTGTAAGTTTATAAATTCAAATGCAAATAAAATTCAAATAAACTTCTATGAAATATACGCTAAGGACATTTGTAAAAATGTTTTGTAATATTTAGTTTTTATTATCTTGAATCAAAAATTTCAAAACTATGTTTTTTATTTAAAGCAAGCGTTTTTAATAAGTATAGAAAAATAACAGGTTTATTTAAGAAATTTTTTTTAATGTATCATAAGGCATCTAAGACACCAAAACTGAAGTGTAACAAAATGAGATTATATTTATCATTCATTTTCTAATTAACTTAAAACTTTGTTAGATACTTAACAGCTTTTCGATTAAGATTTTAGCTTTTAAACAGTAAAAAAAACTCGTAAAAAATTTAAGCTTATTTTTGTTAAATTGCAACTGCTTAAACAACGTTTGTGTTAATAACCCTATATCAGTGGTGACGTAATTTTTAAAAATACTAAAGTATTGAGTGTTGTATTTTACGCTGAAATAAAAACGTCTTATGGGTAGATAAAGTATATTTTTAGAAAACTTTTGAGCTTGGTTTTACTCATTAGCACCGAGCCAGACTTTTAGGTCCCTTTAAGATGCATTGATAACAAACAATAAATGTTTAGAAATGTAGGTACTAAGATCAGAAAAAAAAAGTAGTTGTGAATTTAAACTGCCATCATATAGTAAGTATTTCTTTTAAAAGATAAAAAAATATGATAAAAGTTGTTTGATCTTAATGTAAACCGATTTTTTGTAACGTTCAAACTTCGAAATTCCAAAAGTGTATTTATAAATGCTATAGAAATGTTTCATTACAAATGTTTCCAATGACTTGTTACTCACATAACGTGTCATGTAATAACTAGCTAACTTTAATAACTATATGAATTTTTTCACTCTGTTTTCTATACTTTAAACACAAAGTAATTCCCTAAGCTTCCTTAGGAGCTATGTAATGTGTTTTGACGTTATTAAACTACGTTTTTATCTCAAAATACTGATTTGTAAAAGAATTACTTATCTTAGTAATATATTATTAAAAAAATAATAATACAACTTTGACTAAATATTGTGAAAAGTAAGAGTAAAGAGAAAAAAACATGAAAGAAAATCGTAAACTTTTGTAACCATTGAGTCGTACTAAATTTACAGTTATAACTGACTAATTAATTTTTTGACTCGATAAAATACTAAAAAAACGCTGGCCATAAGCTAAAAACGAAGTAGATTTAAATACGTTAAACAAGTTGATAAGTTGCTAACTCAAATATTATATAATTAATTTGGTAATCCCCTCAATGAATTTACTCTTTAAACAGATGGTTTGTTATACTATTCACAAAGTAATAATCGTTAATAGTTTCCTTCACGGAAGTTTTAGTCAATAATTTTTTCGTATAACTTATGTTTGCAGAGCATTCAAATATATTTATAAAGCTATGTTACTAAAACTGGGTGAATTTGATTTTTATAAAACTAAATAAGATTTTTAAAACCTGTTTAATTACAGTTAACCTTTTTTAATAACAAACTTGTTAAACTCTATCTATTAGATAAAACATATTTAGTTTTAGTAAAATGAATTTTTATTATCGACATTTACACAAAATTGTTTACAATGATACAAAACTAAATCTGAAATCAAATATTAGTAATTGTTTTAGATATGTTTAACTTATTCATACTTTTTAGATGTATGATATGTCACATGACAAAATAAATGGCGGTAAATCTCACACATAAACGATCACTGAGTTCAATTCATAAATTTCTCAGAAACCGCGGGTGGCAATTGTTAGTCTTTTTGATGTGAAATTATAATGTCGAAACTTAATGACTTAAGAACCAATAATCCATCCAATGAATTGTATTTCTAAAACTCTCTGGGCGCTAGAATAAAGATTTTAAAAGTATGACATATATATATACATTGACATATATAAATTGTATGGTTTATCATTTGTTTTAGAACAAAATCGTTTTAAATACTTAAAAGTGTACTCACTGCTAACCGGCTACATTTTGTTGTAAAGTTATTTCTAGAGCAGATATTTTTGATTTAAACTAGAAATAAAAAGTTGTTTTTATATTCTTTAAGTACTTTAAGATATAAAAGCCGTTTTAAAACATAAACAATATATTAAGCATTTTAAATTAAAATTTGTCAGTTTTAAGTATAAACATTCAGTAACAGATATGCGTTTAATCTTGAAGTTAACTTGAAATTTTTGCTTTTCAATGTACCATACACCTTTGAAAACATTTGTTTCATGTTTTGTAAAATTCAATAGCTCACAAGTAAATGATAATTTTTTTTATATAAAAAAAAATAAAAAAAACTTGAGAAAAAGTTTGTGGTTTTATGTATTTAGAAGTATAGTTATTTGCCTTAACTAAAAAAGAATGCTCAATTTACTGGGATGTAAAGAGCTCTTTTAAATATATTTATGCAAATTGTGTTTAGAAGTTAAAACATTTGCTTATTGTAAAACAATAGTTTTCTGGACATAAAGAATACAAATTATGTACAACGCTCAAGCAACTTAAACAACTTTTAAATAATGCTTAGTGCTTTGAATATTCTAATTCCTCAGAGAACTACATGCATCTGTTTTACACGCAGTAACACCTTATTTAAGTGTTTGTCATCATTAGTAAAAACTTCTTGCCAAAATTTATTTCTAGAATATTAACATAAGTAAAGATATGTGTTGTCATAGGTTTCTGTTAGTAATGAAAAGGTGAGTGTCTATTACAAATATTGAGCAACTCATTTTAATTACCAAGGGATTTATATTTTAAATATACTTAAGCTTAAATAAGCTTTCCAAATTTGAAATGGTAGCTGCGAAAGGTAATTACGCTAAAGTCTGTTTAGCGTTGCTTGAAATGCATATTAATAGTAATTGTTAAAAATTTAAATTTAAACTTGCTTTTGTATTGAAATTACAAACTATTTTTTGAAGATTGTTGATTTTAAAAAGACCAATATACATTTTACTTTTAAAAGATATTTAGAACTTTAAATTAGTAAAATCATTAATTCTTTGATCAAGACATTAGTTTTAAAGTTATTTTCTATACTTATTTTAGACTACCCTTCCAATAAAAGTAAACAAACATACTAATGTAGCTTTAATGTAAAATATATTATTATTTGAATGACACTAAACCACTTGTTTTCCGACTATGTAACAAAGACTAAAATGACAGATAGTACGAAAACTAAAGTAGAAAATTCAAGCAGTTTATCAGGTAGTTTAAATGATTAATATGTTTCAGGTAGATTTTTACAGAACGTATACGCAAACCTAAAAACGTATAAAAACTTTAATCGCATTTATATCGTTTTAAAAGCGTTTACATTTGTAAAAGAAAAACATAATATATTTAGTAAGATAGTAAATCATGTGCTTTTTTTCTGAACTTCGGAATAAATGAAAATAAAATTTTACAGATTTATAAAAGTTTTGTATATAATTTTTTTTCTTTTATTTGATATCACATATCTAAAAGTTGTTTAACAATCGAACATATGTTATTTAGTTTTTTTTTTAACTTTACGAACTCACTTATATTGTATCTATTTTGCTTTGATTATAATTTTTTAAAGCTAACCTTTAATGAGCACAACTTTAACTTTTTTCAATAAAAAACAAAATATTGCCTATCTACAAATATGTTGCTTAAATTTTGTTTAATATAATTAGTCATACGCATAAACTACTGTTAAAAATAACGTCTGTAGTAGATACAGTATAAGTTAAAAATAAAACATGTACATTTAAAGGTTTGAATAGAATTTATTATTAGTTTTTTTTTTTGTTATATCTGTTTAACATAATTTTTTGAAGTAAAAAACCATTTAGATTAATAAGATTTTAAAGTATTGTAGTGGAAAGATAATTATAGTTCATCAAATTTAAACATAACATTAAAGGGATAAAACATGTAAAAATTAAATTTTATCACGTTTTACACTCTCGCTACAAGTGTTTATAAATGTTTTTTACTAGTAGCGTTTATAGTTTGTAATACGTTTTCAAACAAAACAAAAGTTTAAATTTCAAAATGTTTTTATTATTAATTATTGTTTTTTAATATAACTTGTTATTGTAAACTATGATATCTAGTGAGTTTTTTAAACAGTTTAATTATAGTTCAAAAATTCGTAATGTTATTTTAAAAACCACTATAAGGTTTAACCACTTTTTATTTTTTTGATTCAACAACACAAATATTTTATTTTTTGAACTAGAAAACATATGATGTTTTACACATAATGTATCCGCTAAGGTGCTGGTTTACTTAAAAACTAAGCTCGTCTTATCGATTTCAAGTATTATATAAGCTTTATTGACGAAAAAAAACATTAACCTTCTTTGTTTACAGTAATTAATATATAAAGGGGTTTTAAAAAACAAAATTTTAGGGTAAATTAAAATGTTTTAATATAATTACCAGCTGGTTTAAAAGCTTTTGTTTACTATTAAGTTGTAGCATAATGTTTAACACGATAAAATAGTTATTACATGTTTAACTAAATCTTTTTTTTTACATTAGTTTTTGGTTGTTTAGTTACATACATATCTCTAAAATAACCTTAAAATTTTTACAAAACATAAGGCTTATTTGCATTTTTCAAAAAACATAACTTTGGTTACGTAAACCCTTATTTATAACATAATTTGTTTTTTAATTCAATGTTTGTTATCATGTATAGTAAAGTACTAAATCACTTGTGATTATTGTTTGATTGAACTAGTTTGTTTAATTTTTCATTTTTTCTACATAGCTTAATCTTTTTAGCGAAAAAAAATTACTGCAGAGATTAATTATTGAAAAAGATTAAAAATAGCTTTAAATCATTTAAAACTTTAAACATCCTACATTAGAAAAGTGGTCGTTAATATTTAAGTACTAACTTTTAAGCTTCTAAAAAACACCAGCTAGTTCAAATTCTCATTTAAACAAACATAAAACTTTAAAGCTTTGAACTCTATAAAGTGTGTTAAATTTATACAAACATTAGTGACATGTGTTGACTAAATATTCGTTTTAATTATTACTGTTGTAAGTATTAATCTGTTATAAGTAGGCTTTTAATTAACAGATAATTTATTACTGAATATCATTATTTTTTTTTTCATTTTCAGTTGTAAACTAAATGTTAAATAGTTATTCTAATAACTTAAAAGTATAACATACATAAGTATAATGAGAAAAACAAGTAATTCAGCAAACAAAAGTATGTGAGGTGATTATAAGCAGCAGGTGATTTACTCGCCAGACATTTCGACGCCAGTAAACAAACATTAAGCGAGGTGGCAACACAGCAGGGGAAGATAGAGTATAGGCAACACGAGATAGATTTAAATTATTTTTAATAAGTACTCTCTGTTGTTTTATGCTTCGTACGTTTGTTAAGAAAAGTTTGTTGGAGTAAAGGCCAGGGGTCGGCAGGCAGTTGGTGCTCGCGGGCCAAATTTCAAGTTTTCAAAATCTTCGCGGGCCACAGTTTTAGTTTTAGTGATATTTGAATAATTGTTTGGCTTTAGTTTTGGTCACACCAGAGATGGTCTTACTTTTATTCACTTTATTACTTTAAGCTAAATAAAGTATATTATTGACTTTTTGCTACACATAAAATTCCTATTTTATATATAAATATATATTTGAGTAGAATTTACATTTTTTAGTATACTTAAGTCTAAATAAAATATGTACTTTCGCAAACACTTAATAAGTTAAACTAAATAAAACATTTTTATTATTTTACTTACAACCTAACTCTCTATAAAAACCAATCTTGAAAAACATTTATGGGTCATTTTTATACATTTTTAATATTATGAGCAACTTTTTCATATAAAAAGTAAAATTTTGACTTTTGAAAATGTTTTTACGTCTTAAATAGTTTGCATTCTTTAGAAAATTCAATAATTAGTTAATTAAATAAAATTAATACCTATTTGTACTCTAAATAAACTAAATCTATTTTTTAACATAACTAATGTTGGAATACTTTAATAAACTACCTTACAAGTAATTAAATAGTCTTTTACACGGTTGCCACTTTAAAAGCAAAAATGTCTGAATTATATCAAAAGTTTACTAAGATATAAAATAGCTAAAAACTTTCTTTAATCAAGCTTAAATACATAAATAATATATCATTTTATAAAAAAGCACAATATGTGAATAGACAAAAAAAATTAAAATTATTAAACTACACTACAGTCATAAAAAATATTCTGAGAATTCGAAGATTTATTCCAAGTCTTTGAGATAAAAGTTTCAGATACCCCTAAGTTTTATAAAAATTTCTTAAACTGCTTTAACCTAGTCTGAATTTAATATATTATTTCAAACTAGCCTGTTTGTTTAGCAACCCTGTTGAAAACTAAGTTCACAAAATAAAGAAATACCGAAGTTTGTTAACAATGAATTAATTATATAACTAAAAAAAATATTTTAATTCAGCTTGAATGGATAATTAAGTATTTAAAAATTTTCAACAAATGTATAAAATTTATTAAGCTATTAAAGAATTTGAAAAACCTATTTCTTACTGAGCATTATAGCAATTATTTATTTTAAAAAAATTTATTATGAAAATTTGTATTTAAAAAGAGCAAATGTAAATTATAAGACGAGCTACAAGAACTATAATACGTTAGTTTTGAGTTATTTCGAGAAACAAAAAAAAATCGCTTATGTCAGTTTCAACAATGCACATGATTATTTTCAGTAACTACAGACTGATCAGAAAAAACTGTTTAGGCAAGTAATAACGTAGCAAAATTAATTACTAAAACAGATACCGTTTAGAGTTAAAACTTATTTAAATAAATTGTGTTGGGTTTAGTAAAATATTTTTGTTTATTTCTTCAGTATCAACGAGAAGTCGTGTTTAGGAATTGTCTGAAGATTATAAAGCCACATAAACCAAATAAGGACTTAAATCAATTTGTTAAGTTGTTCGAACTGATACAACAGATATTGTTCATTTTAGAATTATAATTACAGGTGTTTTACTAATTTTGACATTTTAGAAGAGTTTCTAGGTTTACAAAGCACAACAATAAGTAAATAAATTTTAAAAGCAAAAGTGCATTGCACCAATATAAAATTTATAAAAGTACAACATTTTACTTCTATTTTTAGTATATAACTAAGTTAAAGTTAAAAAAACGTTTTAAATAATATAAAAAAGTTTAAAAAAAACTGTCAAGCTACTTTAAATGTGTTTTTTAATAAAAAATATTCATATGGTAGATTTTTTTGACAAATCGAAATTTCATTACTTTACATATAAAATTGTTTAAAATTACAGGTTTTTTTCGATAATTCTCAAACTCCAAGCTTTTTTATGATTTTTTGGCAACACTAATTGTTCAGACTTATATGTGTACAATTAATATAAATAATAATTCAAATTATATCAGCTGCAAGACTTAAAATTTAAACACATTTTAGTTTAAACCAACACGGTGCATTGAAGATAACATACATCATGAATTTAATTTACCCCTCTTTAAAGCATAAAAAAGTCAGTCCGAGTGACCAAAACTAGCCTGATGTTTTTGCATACAAAAAGCAATTCAAGCCAAAAACTGAAAAATGACATAAACTGGCCTGAGATTTGAATCTTCAAATAGTCATAGTCTGAGTGTGTGACAATTTTTATTTATTTATTTGATCGAATTTGAACTACTTTTATTAAAAATGTACAAACTTAACAAATTACCATTTCTCAATCTAATTAGTATAAATTGGGTAGTTACAAAAAACAACAACTGTTTATATTAGTATGCAACGCATAAGAATTAACTTATTTTGTCAAAAAACATTGTTTAAAAAATCAAAAAGTATACCTAACAAAAACTTTTTTAATTTATGTCATATACATTGTTTTAAATGTGTCTGTACACACTTAGATATTACATGTAGAAACAATAATGTTAGAAATTTATGCTTAAACAAAATTATGCTTTATCTTGTTAAGTATTGAATAAAAAGTGGTTTAAAATATAAGCATCTTTGTTTATTGGTGTGCATAGGAATTAATCTATAATGCAAAGAAATCTTCTAAAAAATCAAAGGTGTCAAAACCAAAGTAAAGTTAACCTTATTTCTTGTTATTGTTATTATGTTATTTTTAATGTTTTTTTGCACACTAATATATAACATTTAGTAAAAAACATTTTTTATAGAAACTTAGGTACAAAAAACGTGTTTAAGTACTAAAATATAAAGAAATAACATTTTAGATAATTACTGTGCTTACTTTTGTACAAAACGGAAAACATTTGCATTTAGTTTTTACAAATAGGTATTATATAACTATCTTACTAATTCAACGCAATTTTTACACTCTTCTTTTTAGAAAACAATTTGCTGTTGTATGAAAAAAGTTATAATAAAATTGAGAAAAAAACCTGGTGCAATTCTAACCTGTTCTTTTAAACATTTTAAGCTAAATGAGTAAAGTCTTTTAATTGTTTTAAAGTATTATACAGGAACTTAAAACTAAGTTGATCAAACAAATTTAACTTAAATATATATTTTTGCTCGGCGGGCCGCATTTACGTGGTCGCGGGCCGCAAAATATTCTTTCGCGGGCCGCATTCCATTCAAAAAAATAACGTGCTCGCGGGCCGCAGATTTATCCTTCGCGGGCCGCATTTGGCCCGCGGGCCGCAGTTTGCCGACCCCTGAGCTAGGCGGCAACACAGCAGGAGAAGATAGAACATAGGCAACAAGAGATAGTTTTTGAATTATTCTTAATAAGTACTCTCTGTTTTTTATGCTTCGTACGTTTGTTAAGAAAAGTTTGTTGAAGTAAATTTTTTGTATTGTAGTTTGATACTTCTATGTATGAACCAACAAAAACAGTTTTAGTGGTTTATGCAAAGGTTTTAGTTCAGTTATACGTTTATCAGGACGTTTGTAAAAACAAATATTTTAATTTTCCAGATATTATAATTAGCAACTATAATTTATTTTAAGAATTAACAACAATAATAGTTTGCTGACTTTAGTGGAAATAAAATGTATTTTTCGATACAACTTTATTTTAATTTTGGAGTTATAATCAACAAACAAGCCCTAATGTAATGTTACTTTACAATAAAAACAGACTTTAACTACAAAAAATATTATGATGTTCTTATTGATCGAACTTTAAAATAAGTTGTCCAAAATAAACAACTAAATCAAAAATATGTTCTAAAAATGGTCAAAAATATGAATTATTACACTTATGTAATTTTTAAAAGAAAAAAAAAAAGTTTTGATTGACTTCATTAGTGGTTTTATTACAACAAGCTTTTTTTTCTATTATCTTTAAATGCAATTTAGTAGAAACGAAAACGTAGTGATATACGAAAATTACAACAAAAGTAGAACTTATTTTGTTTATAATATTTTTGACTATCTTATCCTTTTGACTATGTTTTAAATACAACAATTGTACGGGTTCTTTAGTGATTTTTTGAAAAAAAAAACAATATATAAAAGTATATTTGGTAAATATCTAGGTCCGTTTTAATATTCAAATAGTTAGATTTATAAAAGTGAATTTTTTTTAAATATTTAGTTTTAAGCTATACTTTTCAAACAAGTCTTACTTCTGTTAGTTTAAAATTAAAAGCAAACTAATATAGTTTATCATATCTCACTAATATTTGTAAAACAATAAGTATTCTATTGATTGCAAATGAATGTAGAAAGTTATCATTAGAATAAACAGCTAAAAAATATATATAATACAAAACTTAGAAATTAAGTATTTACACATAATTTTAGAAAAAACATAGAAAAAAATACGAATTAACTTTTGACCTATTTAGATTTTATAATAACATACTAAGTTGAAAACAACAACACATATGTCTAACTAGATAAAACGTAAACTATGACGCATTCATTAGCTGATAAAAAAGTTCAGTTGTTTTTGTTGTAATAATTGTAATAACAGGTGTTATGTGTTCAATTTTTGAACTGAAATGAACTTAAATTAAAAGTTCACACAAAAATTACGGGAAAATTAACTATTACTTAGATAAAAAAAGTTTTTTATACACTTTAGTTAAATTTAAAACAAATTAAATTTTTGATTAATTTTTGTTGTAAGTTTAATTAAGATTAAAGAAATTATTTATTTATTTTAAGAATGTTTTATAACTGAACAGTATGAAGATTGTAATTGACAGATAAAACAAAAAATATAGTGACTTTTACATTATATACGTTCAGGCTCTGTATACAAAATGGATGTAATATAATGTTTAAGTTTTTGTATTCTTAAATTATAAAAGATAAAACCATATATTTTATTAAGCATAAGCATATCAATTAAACAAAGAAAAAAAAACACAATAGCTTTTAAACTTAATATTAATAATTCATATAAATTCTAAGAAACTGACACTGAAGTAGGATAAAAGGATCCTATTTTAATAATTTATTTTCTAAAACTAGAGAAAATTTGTTAGAAACATAATAGCTCTCCAATTAAGATCTATAAATGATAAAAACAACTAGTAAACAATTAAGTTTTTTTTTTTTTTGTTGCAACAGACTAAACAACATGTTTATGTAAATCAGCTTTAATCGGTGGTACATATTTTACAAAACTACTAAAACATTTAGCGTGAAATTATACGGTAAAACAGAAACAGTTTGTTGCCACTTAAAAATGCTCTTAGATCCCTTTTGAGTTCAGTTTTTCTGATTAGTAATAAGATAGACTTCCAGACGCCTTTAGAATGCTTGAAATGTGAAAACAAAGATGACTGTTCGGAGGTACGGTTTTTAGAACCAGTTAACAAAAAGCCTAAATGCGGAAAATAACGTACAAATATGTACTTTGAACTAAGTACTTATACTTATAAATTATAAATTGAGAGAGAATTGCTAGATGAGTATTGTTTCATAATTAAAAAAAACTTATCAGTGGGCTTTTTTTTTGAAAACTCTGAAATCCCAAGTAAATTAAATAAGATTATTAATATAGAATGGTTTTAGTCTTATCAAATTTTTTTAAATTTTTTTAGTTGAAGTTTTTATTTTAATAACTTAACTGAATTCGAACAAAATAATTTATTTCTTAATTGTTAATGCACCTAACAGTAACAATTTTCAAAGCAATTAATACGGTTTATTGGTAAAAGAAATACACAGTGACAGTATTTCAAGTCTAACATAACAACTGCTTTGTACACAGATGCAAGTCATGACTTATTAGTAACAAGTTGTTACTCACTTCTCGTTTTAATTTTATATGTGACAGCATTTACAATTTTAATTTCATCTATTTATCAGAATTTTCGTTTAGTTTTTTAATAACCTAAAGTAATTTTTTTCAGCCTACTAAAATAAGACGTATTAAGTTGATTAAACAAAAGTTATAAAAATTTGATGAAGCTATTACTATCAAAATTAAGAAAGTTTGTAAACTTTTATGAAAGTTGTTATTTACTAACAATAAAAAACTAAGGTTTTTTTTCACAAAGATATTAAAAACCAAATAAGAAGATTGTAAGCAAAAATAGATCGCATTATAAATAACTTATAAAAAAAGCTAGTAAAAAATTATTTAACTAATTTGGTAATCCCCTGAATACAACAACTCATTAAACAGATGATGAGTAGAACTATCACAAAGTAGTAATCGTTAATAGTTTCCTTCACGGTTGTCATAGTCAATACTTGTTTCGTATAACAAATGTTATGCAGAGCATTCAAATAAGTTTATAAAACTATATTACTAAATTGGATGAATTTGATTCTTGTAGTTGTTTAAAGTTTTTAAAACCGGTATACTTTAAATTAATATTTTTTTATATTAAAATTGTTAAACTTTGACATCAACGTAAATATTTGTTTTTAAATATATTATTTTGTGTTTATATTTAAGATGTACTTTAAATTATTTTAATATTACAAAATACAAACTAAACAAACTTTTTATTAATAAATGTTGACATAAGTAAATTTAAAACTAACTTAAATAAATGTAATTAGAATAACCTTTACAGGTTTATGATTTTTCACATGACAAAACAAATGGCGGTATATTTTACGCATGAGTAACCACAGAGTTCATTCATAAGTTTCGTTGAAATCGCTTGATAAGTTTCTTAAAAATCAATGTATAAACTCTTTGATATCAACAACTTATAATTAAAAAACTTAATCGCTTTTTTACAGAGTCGATAAGCCAAACACTGCATTGTACTGCTAAAACTTTCTAAGCGCTCGAATAAAATTTTAAATAGCATAGCATATATACTCAAACTGTGTGGTTAATCTATTATTTTAGCAACTAAAATCATTTTAAACAGTTTAAAATCAAACGACTATTTTCCTATAAAATAGTTTATACATCAGATGATTTTATTATAACTATTAAAAAAATTTTTAACATTCATAAAGTACTCTAAAATGAACAAGCCGTTTTAAAACTAAAACACCGTATTAGTCATTTTAAAATTTAAAATTTCTTAATTTTTAACCTGAAAGTTTATTGAAAGTATGCGTTTAAATTACAAAGTTAATTTGAAATATTTGCTTTCTAATGAACCATTTACATTTTAAAACAAAATAAAAGAAAGCATATTATTGTTTATGATGTTGTATAAAAATCAATTGGTTACAATTAAATGGTAAGGTGTATTCTATTTACATTAACTAAAAGTAAAACTACTAAAATTTGCGAAATAGTTTAGA
The DNA here is from genome assembly GCF_965202585.1 of Thalia democratica. NCBI lineage: Eukaryota > Metazoa > Chordata > Thaliacea > Salpida > Salpidae > Thalia > Thalia democratica. Next base: position 65,096,563 of record NC_139166.1, on the reverse strand, counting down.
CTGTTAACATAAATAAATTTACGTGTTTTTAAGTGTTTGAAAGTAAAATAGTATGCGTGACAACAAGATATTTCTGGTTACTTAAATTACAATTTTTTACATCGTTCTAGTGAAAAAAAAAACAGCTTTTAAATAATAATAAAAACTTTGAATATACTAATTCCTCAGAGAATTTAATCCATCTGTCTTGTATACAGTAATGCACATTAATACAGTGTTTGTCACTGTTAGTAAAACTTCTTGACAAAATCTGTTTCTAGAAAATTAACACGTGAAAGTTTATGTGTTGTAATGAGGTTCCTATTAGCATGAAAAGGTAAGCGTTTTCTACTACTAGTGAGAAACTTTTGTAAACTCACAAGGGAATTTATACCGCCATCTGTAAATAAAACAAGTATGAGCTTTAATAACTTAAATTGGTAGTAGCAAAATATAGTTACGCTAAAGTCTGTTTAGTGTGCCTTGGAACGTATCTGAATGGTAATTATTAGAAGCCTTAATTAAAGTTTGCATTAGTATTAAAACTAACAACTATATTATCGAGAAGCTTTAATGTAATAGGTAACTAAATATTTTACTTATAAAAGCTGTTAGGAATATAGTAGTATTAAATAATGTAAAATTAAAGTAAAATCAAAACGCAGCTTTTAAGATTTTTATATTTCATATTATCCTACCAATAAGAAAAACAAGTAAAATATAAAAAGTAGCTTAATTGTAAAATTTAATATCTTTTTAAAAAATAGCAAACATATTGGTTTGTGTCTTTAATAATTGAAACAGACCCTAAAATTTTAAAAGACTAAAAAACTAACATTAAAAGTAGGAGCAGTTTTGAAAAACATAAAGATTTATTTTATATCTTTTAAGTGGATTTATATCTATAACATGTATGAAAACTAAAACACGTATTTATAAAGTTTATTTTAAAAAAACTCCTAAATAGCTGAAAAAAATTACTAAAAAATAGTTTGGTGACTGCAAAACAATAACAAAAATTTAGAGTTCAAATGATGTGTCTTTTTGAAAGAGGATACTATGAAAACAAAGAATAACATGTATATCAAAAAAAGTCATATTACTCTCTTTCGTTAACATCCAAATAGTAATATTAAAAGTGGTGTATTTAACTGGGACGCGATCAAAATCCACCCGCTATCAAAATCCATCCGATCAAAATCAACCCAGTCAAATTCGAGAACCGCTTACTGAACAAGGGTTAGGGGTTACAGGTATAATAAAAAATAAACAAAATAAATAACAAAAGAATAAAAAAATATGTAAAATAAATTAGTAATTAAAAAAAATAAGAAAAAAAATAGGGTTGATTTTGAACGCGGGTGGATTTTAATCGGGTTAATATTGAATGCGGTCGGATTTTGATTTTATACCATATAACTAATTATAATAATATCGCTTAATTTATCAGCTTATAATAAAACTTGTGAGCTTTAGTATTTTTCACTCTCTCTCATTTATTTAGTGTTTATTCTGTTTATGTATTAATAGTTTTAGATTGTATTTTTATGAGCAAAACTCTATCTTGTTTAAAACTTTTAAGTTTTTAATATCAATATATGAAAAACTGAACGTACAAACTACTGTATTTATTCATTATAATTTAATTGTGGTATTTCTATAAAATATATACATAAAAAAGTGTAAAAAATACATAGAAACTTCTTTTGTTGCCATTTAATTTTTGTAATGTCTTTTTAAAACAATTAGAATTAAGAGATGTTTAATAAGAACTAGAATTAAGTTAATAATATTTTAATCGTGCTTTGGCGAGATTACAGTGTGTCGCCTAATTAAAAAATGAGATTAAAGGATAAAACTTTAAAAAAGTGTTTTATAACGTTTAGTATTTCCGCCAAAGTTACTTTTATCTCTTTTTATATGTAAGCGTTATTATTTACAATGAATAACACCTAATAAATAAAACACCTTAAACTTTAGAAAAACTATAACTAAGTGTAAACTTTATTTTTAAGTATGAATGCTAAGTTTTTTAGGTTATAGTGTCCACAAATTTTCTAATGACTATAAAATTACTTATTACGAATAAAAACCTAGTATTTATTTACGAATCACTATAAAATTTAACAAAATCGTTAAATATTTACTAGTAAACACAAGCTAATAACATCTTAGATACATAAAATGAACGGTTTAATACTTTAAAAAGAAACTTTAAAACAATTATTTTATTATATAAGTTTTAGATGTAGATTCAATACAATTGCTTTTTTTAGTACAAGTCTGGTGCTTTAGTTAATGATTATAAAGTCCTATGTTTTACAAAAGTTGTTAACAAGCTAAAACAAAAAACAATTTTCAGCTGTTTAACTTTACTATTCTTCACAATTTTAAGTACTATATGAATTTTGTGGTGATAAATTTCACCAAATTGTTTACAGCAATTGGTATGTAAAACGATTGTGAAGAAAAAACTTTAAGCTAAACTAAGTTAATTAGATTAATTTATCAGATCCTTTAAAAAACGCTTTTACTATTGATTTGCCTACGCCATATATGAAAACCGTAAAACTTTTCTCACATGGTTAATTTGTCAAAGTCTTGGTTTTAATTTAAATACAATTATATCTCTTAAAAATCTTTAAAAAGTCGCTTTAGCGTCTAATACTATTTGAGATATAAGGCTTATAAAAATTTCCAAAACAAGAAGCTTAATTAAACTTTTTGTAACGATGATCTACTTATTTAAATAAAAGTTTAATAATCAGTTATTTAGTTTTATTTAGATTTATTAATAATTAAATAAGTACTTGTGATTTTCAAATGATCAAACTAGCTTTATTTTCAAACTATTAAAAGTTTTAAGTTACCATCACTTATAATGATCATTATAACTATTCAAATTAGAAACTTTATACTTGACCAATGATAACTGTCAACGTGTTTTTAGTAAACTTACAATAAAGCTATGATAAAACACTGTTAAACAAAAATGAATTTTAGGCTTTTTAAGTCTATATTGTTGAAATTAATATTTTTTCATTTAAAATCTAAATGTATTGTACAGTGCTCAAACCATTTTAGCAAAAATATATAACTTTACTGAATACTTTTTTTAAAAGGTAAAAAGTAGCTTTAAACCATGTAAAAATTTTTAATAGCATACATTATAAAAGGTTGTAAATATTTGAATAACAATTTTCTTAGCTTGTTGAAAAGGTCAGTTATTAAAAAATTTCATTCAACAAACATCGAGCTTTAAATCTTTGAACTTCATGAAGTTTGTTTGAATAAAACAAACATTAGTGACTGGTGTTGATTGAATTTTATTGTAGTATATATTTTCGTTCTAACTATAATTTATGTAGATATTAATATGATATAGCGAAGATTCTAATTAACAGTTAACTTATTGTAGAGTAATATTAACTAATTTTTTGTTTTTGTTTTAATTAAAAGTTTTATTAAGTTTGAACTTAATATTAAAATAGTTATCCGAAAGACTATAAAACATTTATGATGTTTGTATATAATCTTTATTAACAAAAAAATACAAACAAAACAAATGAAGTAAAGAATAAGAAAAAACAAATAATTCAGCAAACAAAAGTATATGAGGTGATTGTAAGCAGCAGGTGATTTACTCGCCAGACATTTCGACGCCAGTAAACAAACATTAAGCGAGGTGGCAACACAGCAGGGGAAGATAGAACATAGGCAACAAGAGACAGTATTTAAATTATTCTTAATAAGTACTCTCTGTTTTCTTATGCTTGGTACGTTAGTTAAAAAAGTATTTTAATTTTTTAGATATTATATAGATATTCTACATATATAGTGAAATATGTTCGGATTTTATTTTATTTTGTTTTTGCAATTATGATCAACAAACAAGTACTAATGTTACATTAAGTTGCAATATAAGCAGACTTAATTTCAGAAAATATTGTTAATGTTCATATTGTACAAAATCTAAAACTAGTCCATTTGAAAAGTATAACTTACTGATATTATATGCTAAACATCTAAAATATATTTATGTTATTTGTTAGAACTTTTTTAGGGAATCAACTTTTTTTTATAAAACACAATTCTTACAGTTGTAAAAGTTATGTTGAACAAAACAAAATATTTTGTTTTTATACCTCCTAAATAGCTTTTTTGCTTTAAAACATAGTCAAAGGCTTTAACCATATACCCAGAAAGAAGAAGTGTTTATATTTTTTTAACTTACGAAAAAAAAATAGCAGTCGAGTAGTGATAACTCGAAAGTGTCATCAAATGGTTTAAGGTGAGAGTTCAATTTTTACCCAAAAGTTTTTACTCTTCACACGGTGGTTTGCAGATGGTAAGTATATTATTACAGACTTGTCGGCGCCAAAATAATAAGCTTTATGAAGTCAAAAACGTGATAAAACAGGGAATTTTATAAAAAATAGTTCGGAATTTATTGTTTGTAATTTGGCGAAATTATGTTGTTGAGACTAAAACAAATAATTTTTTTATTATGATTAACAATAAATATGTGCGAAACAACTTTTTATTTTTTTTTATTTTTTAGTTTTAGTCTCCTATAGCTTTAATAGAAGGAAAAATATCAAAGATAGTTTGGTATAAAAAATTTATTGAAGGTAAACTATTTACTTTTATAAACTTTTTTTTATAAACATTATATTATATTAAAACTCAAAATTTTTTAATTTAATTTTTTTTTTTGTTGATATTAACCAAGTATACAGTTTGTTTTTAATAATTTGTTAAGGCTTATCATTTCAATGCACTTTTATAAGTACTCAAAATAAATTAAGGTAATTATTTTTCGATATTACTTATTTAAATTAAAAAAAGATCATTTATACTAAGTTGCATTTCAGAAGTTAGTGCATAAATCATTTGTGAATTAATACAAGTTCTCTATTAGCAGTATAAAATACTCACCTCTCTAAATGTACAAGAACTTTGTGCCAAAAGCATCTTTAAAATGATTATCTTCTGGAATTTATTTTGGCAAGCAGTTTTACTTATTATGACAAACACTGTATTAAGGTGTACATGTGTGAATGTAAGACATATGTATTTAAATTCACTGAGGAATTAGAATATCCATAGCGTAAAGCATTATCTTGAGTGTGTTTATTTAGTTTGAGAGTTGGAGATAGTTTAAATTTTCGTTTTAAAATTTAGAAAAATGTTTATTTTATCTAAAATTTTATTAATTTATAAGATTTAGAAACAAAGTTAAGACCTTCTGTATTTAGTCCAAATAAATTTATGGCCCAAAACACGTTTTGAACTTTTTCAATCAAAAAGATATAAGTAGAAATAATTAACAAGAAAAAACTAAGAAAAAAGTTTTTAATCTAATTAAAATTCTTTAATTTTTAAATTTTTCAATCCAAAATTTTAAATAGTTGTTTATCATCTATTTTAAAATAAGCTTAACCCATAAGTTTTAAAATTTTACAAACTTCCACCTGGACTTCTACATGTACTTGTTAAATATATGAACTAATAAATTCATACACTACTTTATTAAAGTAAAGTAGGAAGCTGTAGATATTTTATTTCAAGCCAAAAATGCAATAACGTTTATTGTATAGAATTATATGATAATAAAAAAATAAGAAAATATTATTACTAGTAATACATTGTTGTTGCACATAAAATCAACACTTTCACAGAACAGCTGCTCACCAAACAGATTTTCATGTTTTGCATGCAAATTTATGGTTATATAAATATTTTTCACTGGTGACTGCATATTTAATTGAATCAAACAGTTTTTAAAATATTTTTTAAAACACAAGTTATTTTTATAAAATTTTCTCAATTTTTTTTCTTTTTAAGTTATTTAATCATTGTTAAATATATGACGGAACAGTGTCTTTTGCTTTTTTAAAGGTTATAATCCTCATCAAATACGTCATAGTTTTAGTTTAGAAATATAAAAAGTGTTAATAGAATATTAGTAAGTCACAATTGAAAAAATACCAGAGCACTCAAGGATTAATAATTAATAAACAGTTAACATCTATAATAATCGTTAGTAGAAATACTGTTTTCAAAAAGTAAATGAAACTTTTTAAACATCTAAAAGTTATAACATATTTTAACATTAAAATAGTAAATTAATATAAAATATATTAAGTATATCATATTAAATTCTTAATTCTAAGTTGTAAATTAAAATTATATAAACTATTTATTTTTGTTAAAATATGTTTTAAGTAGGAATGATTTCATTTAACTTTTTTTTTGTAAAAATATATGAGAGATTTAAAAAAGGAAAAAATTTTAAAGTTTTTTCTTTAATTTAACCAGTTCACTGATAAAGCTGTAGCAAAGCACCACTAATGTATCAAGTACTTAAATTTCCCTCATAAACAGCTTATTGTGGTTAAAAACTGATAATAACCCTCTAATCTATATATAATTTAAAAACATACTAACTAATGAAAACAGCTCCTAGCATTTTTTTATATATTTAAATAAAAAAAATTAACTTAAAAATTAAACAAAAAAAAAGTAATTGCTCAGTTGCTAGCAAATGCTGTAATGGTAACATTAAATACAACTTTTTAATTACTTCTTGAATTTAAATTGTATTCAGCTCTTATTACTCGTCATGTTTCTTAAAAGGTTAATTAGCACTTAAAGCAAAGATCAGTGCTCTGACTTGTATTAAACTAGTGCATAATATTATGTCATGTGCTTGAAAAAAGTTATTATTATAACTATATGCTATTAGTGCAACAAAATTATTGCCAACTCTCAAGGATACTTATACCAACATATGTTTTCACTGAAATGCCAATTTGTAAAGAAAGTATAAAATTAAAATAACTTTAAAATTTTCAGACTATAGATCAAGTTTTGCTCAAACTTTTCAACAACTTAATTTGTTTTGTAAGTGGTTGAAATAAAAAAAAAATTTTTTTTGCTATTTTTAGTGTAAAAAAATTACTTTCTACAGTATCAACATATGCCTAATGTTATTTAGTGAACATCTTGTAGATAATTCTTTAATGAAGTAATAAATCTTCAATAAGGTTTTAATTATCACTGTTTTCGTGCATATGTGTAAAATATAAAAAGTGAAATGTAAAAGTTTGAAATCTATATGCTTTTAGAGATTGATCAATAAAGTCTGTAATATATCTTGTTTAAAACCCATATGTCTTGCCTCACTATATCATGACAGTAATATATGGTAATGAAACGTTCTGTTAGCGAAAACATTAAAAATTTGTGTTAAAACCAAACTCAATTTAAACTGTTTTTTAAATATTAATAATATACTAAAATACAATTTCGTAGTTTATTTTTAAAATGTTTACAAAAGTTGTAGCTTTAAGCTTATGTGTTTTGTTAAATTGTGTCTGTAGTTATTAAATTGTTATTAACAAAATACTTTTTCTTAAGTTCCTGACTAATGTTAAAAAAGTCTACAATTCTTTGTTTGGTTTCAAGTAACCACTTTTAGCAGGTTAGTATTTATGTAGCTAGTACTTATGTAGCTAACAGGATTTGAAATTTAATCTCTAAAAGTGATTAAAACTTGGTAAAAACGTCGTAAATTTGTTCTGACTAAAACATAATTGGCGTTAAGGTTAGTAATAAGGTGTTTTTGTCAAAAAAAACGAAAGTACAAGCTTATGTCGTCACTGTTTTTAAGAATAAAGTACTGTTTTTTTATGTTTACTCTAATCATAAGTTATAAAATGTCATCAAGGTACCTACTAACTTGTAAACTCATGCTTAGAAACAATATACTAGTTACCATGCTTAGTTGTATCTACAGGTTCTAAACAATGTTATCGCTTATAAGTAAACTTTTACTTGTTAAGTAAGTTGTAAAAGTATATATTACATTTCTAAAAAGCTAAACTTAAAAGTTTTCTAAACATTTAGTATTGATATGGAAAATAAACGTACTTTACAAAATAACTTATGCTTGTTAAATACATATTTTCATTAGTTTCCGTTATTAAATGTTTTATATTTCACTAACTCAAGTTTTAGTGCTTTAACTTATTCTCCTTTTTAGCTTTTTACCTTTGGTCATTATTTAAGTTTAATATTATTTGGTAAATCTTAATAAGAAATCTTTACTTATCCTACTGAAATAACTCGAATAGAATGACTTTTAAACAAAGTTTTCAAATGACTTATTTTAAACACAGTCGAAAACATAATAAGCTAAATCTAAATACATTACAAACAAGTTATTAGAACTAGCTTCTTTGTAACTCAAATACTAGTTGAAGTAATTTGGTAATCCCCTTTATAAACTTATTGAACAGATGGTGAGTATTACTCAAATTGTAATACTTGCTGATTATTTCCTTTTTTGATGTGAATTTCAGAATTTCAATAGACTTGCTGTAAAACAGATGTTATGCAGAGCAATAAGTTTTTTTTCATCTATGAAAAAAGTAATGTTGTTACAAAATTATAAAATTGTGCTCTTCGATAAAACAAAAGTTAAAGTTAATAGTTCCATTTGAATAAAATTTTGTTTTACAGGTATTAATAAATTATTTTTTGTTATTTTTAATTAACTTATGTGAGTTATGTACGTTAGTAAACATAATACGTTTTCATTTGTCTCCATACAATTTTTCAACCACTTCAATTGTTTACTTTTAACGACTACACTACATGAAAAAAGTTTAATAATTCATTTATAAACGTAGTTGTACAAACATTATTTTAAATGATTATAGTTTATACCTACTGTAAAACTTTTTACGTCAAAAAGTTTAATAAAAAGTATTAGTTAGTGAAAGTAAAAATTAAATTTTGACAATTTTGTATGGCTTTATCAAAAAATAAACTTATTAGTATTACAATTAAAAAAATATACTATATGGTCTTTTTAAAATGTGACACATGTTTTGATCTGTTTGTACTTTGCTAAAAAAATACTTATTACATCATTTTAATAGACAACTATAATGTTACAACGTTGGCATTAAAATGTTAAAACTTACTGGTTAGCTGATAAAAACATATATTCATCATATGACCTTTCATTTTCGTTATCACTCAAACGACAGTATTTTAACAGTTTTTAATTAGTGCCACAGACATAGTTATGAAATTTAAAACATTTTAGTTTTAATATTAAATGACACAACAAAAACTAAATAATTTACTTTTCAACACAAAGCTTTAGCTTTAAAATTATAAAAACTTTATAAATTTTTTAAACTTTAGCTTCGTCCCTTTAGAATTCAAAAAATAATTTAGTCATTAGATTAATGAGTTCAAAATAGTTTGAAATTAGTTATAACATAAAAGCCATTATTATCAACTATTAATATTTTTAGAATGAAAAACATTTTTTTTAATCGAGAAACTTATGTTTCTATTTTATTGAACTTTTTTCATTAAGACAATGTAACTGCTGGTTATTGTACAGTGTACATGCTTATAACCTACAAAATAATTGTAGGATTTAAGTATAAATCATTTTTATATAAGCAACAAAAGGAACTTTATGATATTTTTTAGGTAAAATCAAATTTTATTTAAATAATTGTTCGGCTTTGCTTTTCATAAAAAAAAATGTTCATATTTTTTGTTTCTTACATAACATTTTCATACAGTTTTTTGTAAATATGATTATAAATGGTCTAGGTTAGATAAATAGAATAGTGTTTGGATAAAATTTAAAGCATAAGTTAAATAAAATACACCTATTTACTCAAAACTTAATGGTTTATTTTTTATTCTTTAGTTATATTGAAGTCAGTAAAAGTTTTGTAGTTTCTATTCTAGCTAAATAAAACAAAACTAAAATACTTTTTTGTTCAAATTAGCTTAGTTTAAGATGCATAACTATAATTTATCTGAGTAGTTTTTTAAGTTTATAATAATAAATATCATTACATTATATGATAATAAACAGAATAAGTTATTATATACTTTACAAAGTTATAAGTTTACTAATAAAGCAGACATGTTTTGAAAAAATTAGTTATTATGATAGATATCAAAATTAAACTAGATTTCTTCTTAAAGTTAAATAAACATGTCAAATACGACTGATTGCTTTTGATAAGGTATTATAACAAAAACTATTTAGTTTAACATATTCAAAAGTAATTTTTTTTTGACTATTAAGATATTTGTTAAACTCTATTTTTTATATTACAACAGCTAACTAAAGTAGAAGTTTATCAGTTGATGTGATGATGAAAAGTATTAAATACTTAATTTACTGCTACAAATGTATTACGTGATAAAAAAATGGCGGCAAATCTCACGCATGATCGATCACAGAGTTCAATTCATAAAACTTTGTAGAAACCGCGGGTGGCAACTGATAGTCTTTTTGATGTGAAATTATAATGTCAAAGTTTGATCGCTTGTGAAAAGAGTCAATTGAGCCAAACACTGCATTGTATTGCTCTTAAGCGTAAGAATTATTGTTTAAAGTTTCAAATTCATTGCTTTATTAATCTCATACTTAACTTTGAAATTCATTTTTGAATGCATGTAGCTTTTAGTATATCTAAGAAATATTTTACTTTGGTTTAGAAACTTAACTTACATTCATTTTGTTTAAAGTTAGTTTAAGACATTTTAAAGAAAGTAAAAGTACTACATTTTTGCTGCACCTCTAATTAATAAGTTTAAATAATTAAAACTTTATTATAGAGACACAATTTTCTACTATTGAGCCTTTTAATAGGTTAACTAAATTAACATTAAAACTTTGCAAAGTTTGTTGTGTATTCAAAAAACAATTTTAAAGGAACTTAAATTATTTTCGCTAATTTAAGTTTTTAAAGCGGTTTAATTTATTGTAATGCTCGTACTGATTTAAATACCGTTGAGATTGTACTTAGAATGTTCTAATTCCACAGAGATTTATATTCATCTTTTATAATTGCACTCATACGATCTTACATAGTGTTTATAATTATACCTAAAACTTCTTTCCAAAACTCATTAAGTGAAAAAAAGCTTAGAAAGGTGCGTATTAGCATAAGGTTTTCCTAATTTTTATTGATAAAAAAAGTAAGTTTTTACTAATGGTGCAGATTATTTGTTCTCACGGGAGCTTAAAGGTATGTGCTAATGAAATTTTAAACTAGTTTAGGCTTTTCTATTATACGGTAGAGGGCAAAAAATGTTTAAAGGTGTAAAGATGATAAAATAGAAACCGTTTTTTATTTTTATTTTAAACGCTGTGAGATCATCCTAGTTGAACACAAATACAAAACTAGACTTAAGTATGCTTGTTTAAACATTAAAATTGTAACAATACACACCAGTTTTTGTAAACAGAAGTAAACTAAAAGCTGCTTAATTTTATTAGTGATTGTTTAATCAATATAAATGTGCAAGAAAACGACTTACACAAAATTTTTATTAATAAAATGGAGCCGTTAATATATTATATCGCCGATCACTAACATCGTAGATCTTAGATTTTTTTTTGCTTTTTTAATTAATTTTAAAACTAAAAATTAACATTTGTAAGTGTTCAATATTTAACTTGAAGGTTTAAGTACTATAACAATATGTGTAGCCTTTAAAAAATTAAATCCTTCTTTTCACTTTTTTTTTTGAGATTAGTTAAATTAAATTTAAACTATTTTGTTGAGCGAATTAAAATTCTAGTAACATAAACTTCAGTTAAGTGTTACCGACTTAGATATTTAGGTGTTGTATTTGTTAGACTATCAATAACATCGAAACTTAATTATAATAAACATTTATTATTATACAAAACTATAGTTTGTATATATACATGTATAAGATAGAATTTAATACATTAAAACAATAAACTTTTCTCACAAAAATGAACCACTTTATTTGCGTGCTTTATCACGTTTGTGACGTAATAAAACTTGTTATTTTGGCGCCGGCAAGTCTGCAACTAAACACTCGCCATCTGCAAACCACCCTGATAAGTGAATTATTTTCTTTGAAAATTGAACTGTCATCCAAATAATTTTGTGTGACACTTTAAGTTGTCAAAACTTGCCTTCAGTTTTTGAAGTATTGCAAAGTGTGTACTGTTTGAATATTTTGTATTTTAAATGTTTTATCACCATAAACACGTTTATAGTTGTATGTTTATTTTTTTAAAGCAAATTCAGTAAGTTTTAACTAACTTTTGTTTTAAACTTATTCGCAAAAAAAAAAATTACGATCCTTGTTAATTAATGAGTGATAATTAAGAATTCAACGCTTTTTATTCTTTTTATCACAAAAGTTAATTTACCATTTATTTGCTTTTTATTAGTTGCTATATTAAAAACTGACAATTATTTCATCCAAAAAAGCATGTTAATATACTTCTTAGTTGAAAACTTATTTAATACTAAATACGACAAAAACATAACTCGGTAAAATTGTGTAAATAAACATGAAAAATAGTTTAAAATACAGAAAGTACTTGTTAATAGAATTTATAACTTGTCTCTTGTTGTCTATTTCCTATCTTCCCTTCTACTTGTTACTAAACACTACACTTTGTCTGTTGTTGCATATACTTGCGAACTTACCGTTCTTACTTGCCACCTCGCTTAAAGTCGCGTTGCCTTCATTCTTTCATCCCCTGCTATGTTGCAACCTCGCTTAATGTTTGTTTATTGGCGTCGAAATGTCTGGCAGGTAAATCACCTGCTGCTTATAATCATGTTTATGCTTGGTTTCTAATATTTATTAATGAACTCTGTGTGTCTGCTTACACCTCACATACTTGTGTTTGTTTGTTGAATTAGGAATATTTACTCTTTGATTGAGTGTTTTTAGTATATATCCTGTGTTAGCTATACAAATAACTATTTAAACCGTAACTTTAACTAAGCTTTGTAAGAACAGTTGTAATTTAAACAAGAATATATAAATAATACTTTTAATTAGGTATAAGATGTTTTAGATTTATTTTAGGCTCTTTTAACAATTTTTTTGTGATATGTTTTAAATATCTATGAAATTAAATTTTTTACTGTTTGTTACAAATTCAAAATATTTTACCGAAAGACTGTTTAAAAACTGTTCTTAACCAATCAAATTAAAATTTAATTAAGTTTACTCTACTTGTTTTGAAAACTTGTATAAAAACTTTAAACGACCATTTTATAGATATTAATAGCTTGATGATAAAAATTTAATTAACAGAAATTTAATTAACCTTTTGATAATAACTTCATGGTATTAAAATATTACGCTAGTAAATCAAATGATTTACATTTCGACAAATTACCCGATAGTTAGAATAAATAAATTTATTTTGGCTTTAAACTCGATTTATTTAATCCATTTATCGATTAATTACTGTATAAAAAGAGAATTAACACTTTTGTCACAAAACTTTGAAAGTTTCAAATAGTTTAGCATATTTGTTTTTATAACAAAAAGTAAACCATTATTTTTGGTCTGAATATGAATTTTGTAAAACATGTTCGTTTTTTATACAATTAAAAAAGGTAAAAAGCTATCTTTTAATTACTTTGTTAATAACTTTATCTCGTATAATAACTTTATAACTTTATCTTAAAAAACGATCAAAGTTCAAGTTCATTTTAACAGTTCTTAGAAATATCTGACTAAAATTATTAAAAGCGACTGACTGACACTAAAAAAATTAAAAAAATAAAATATCCTAGTCTTCTTTACAATATTTGCGTTTTAGCAGGTAAGTAAAAGACTTTCAGGCGTCTACTTAATATTTCAAAGGTGTTTTTAAATTGTCTTGCTTGGTCAATACAGGCGCCATAGCTTTGTTTTCAACAGAAAATAATTGACAGTACTATGATTTGTAAATATAGTTCTGCGTTTTATATTATTAAGAATAAAACTTTTAATAAACATTAAAAAACACTTTAGGCACTAATATTTTTTAAAGCCAAAACATTTTTTTAAACTGAAAACTCGGTTGAAATACAATTAAAACAATTTAAAATTGCACAATAAACTATAAACGCTTTACATAAAAAGAGAGATAAAAGTAATTTAAGCGGAAATGTAAAACGTGATAAAAAACAATTTTTAAGTTTTATCCCTTAATCTTATTTTCAATTGGCGAAACGCAAAAATCTTGTTTATTACGCTTAAAACGATAATAATTATTTAATACTATTTAAGTTTATTCTAAGTTGTAGAGGTGGTTTGAATTAGACATTTCAAACGAAGAAAATAAGAATGAGTATTTTCTAGTTAATCTATAGTACTTTCATTATTTTATTACATTATTTTTTTGAAATACATATAAACTTACTAGCATAAACATATCGGAAATCTAAATATTTACGAAGTTATAAATACTTCTGTTGAATCAGGAACTGTCTTTTTCTAGACCTTCAAGCGTTTATATAATAAAAGAAAGAATAAAATACTTATAAGTTGAAAAAAGCAAAAGTTGTTTATTTTTATACTTAGTAAAAAGTACGCTTTTTATGTTGTTTGACAAAACATATTTTTGTTAATGTTCAAAATATTTTATAGAACTTTTTATGATTAGAAACTTTTTAACCTATAGTTTTGAAAAATAAATCAGTTTGTAGATCATTTTCTGTCAAAAAAAAACATTTTCAAGTTATACTTTTCACTAACTTTTACAACTGTAACAACTACAAAAAGTAAATATACTTCAATTATGAGTATTTTGTACATGAAATATTGTTTTTTATTTACTGTAAAGTCGGATTTTACCAATAGGTGGAATAGTTACATTACAACTCTTTAAGGTTCACAACCTTGTTTAAATAAAATGTGGTTTATAATTCCTTTGTTTATACCCGAACTAGTAAGTAATTTTAAAATAGTAAGCGCGTACTGTATCAGATTAAGTCTTAAGCTCTAGTTCTTTTTGATTTGAAACAAAATATCTATACACAGAATATTTATCATATAAAGTTAGAAGTAAAAAAAGTAATTTTACTAGTAATACATTGTTTTTTGTCGCACGTAAATCAATACTTTCACAGAACAGCTGCTATATAAACATATGTTCAGATATATTACTCACAGTTTTGTAATTATAAAAAAAAATTCAAATTTTTGCTTAAAAATTTGTAATTGTGTTAAAGCTGTCTTTAAGTAAATTCTTCAAAATTCATATATAGTTCAAATCTTTAAGTTACTTTTTTAAAGTCAAATTAATTGACGAATGTTTCTTTGAATTGAAACTTATCTTTAAAAAACGTATTACCATAATTTTCCATTTTAAAAAAAGTATAACTTTTGCTTTTGTACTCATTATTCACTGTGGTTTGTTTAAAGTGTTAAGCACTTTATAGTTTTATTTTTTATTACAAAAAAAATTTTATATATGCTGATAGTGCAAAATGAAACAAGAGATTTTAAATGAGAAAAAGTTTAACATGAGATTTTTAACTTTGTTGAAATTAAATCAGTTCACTTTAAATAGTGTAGCCAAAAACTACTTACGTTTATAACAACTATTTATTACACGAAAATACTTTATTTTAATTAAAAATTATAAGTTTCGCTTTAACTTTGTTAAACTTACAAAAATATTATAACTTAAAAGTTTAGTTCAAAGCGTGTATACAATAAAACTTAAAGTATGACGCTAACTGATAAAATACACACTACATATATTTTTTTATTATAACAGCTAGCTTTAAAGTTTTTTTTAGACTTAGTTAACCTTTTGTGAGGGCTCATATTAATGTTGAAGTAAAGTTATAAACTGGATTACTTTCTTCTGAAAAAATTATTGACAAAAAAAAATTATTTTATAAAAACAAGTTGACATTGAATAAATCTACAACTACACAAAATTTTCTGTAACATGTATCTTTAATTTTAATAAACGGTTGTACCATCATTTACAGTATTATTTTTGTTTTTAACTTTTATTTACATTTAAAAACTTAGTAATTAGTTTTTAATCTTTTTATCCCTTCCTTACATTACTGAAAAAAAATCTAATTTACTTTTCACATAACATTATCTTGAGTACTAATTTTTAGATACGAATTTTTGAGTAAGAATTTTTAGGTTGTGTTAATAGTTAAATTCAATAACTAAATTTTTATTTTACTAATTCTGTAAAAACCTTCTAAATTTTAACAAATCTAAGTAATATATACTATAAATCAAAAACATATGCTTTCGTAAACCACAAAACTTTTAAATATGTCAGTATTTTAAATAAGTAAAGTATAAAATTCAGGTTATCTTAAATCCAAAATATTGTTGAAAACAATCGCCTTTTACTTGGAAAATAATAATAAATAACTTGGAAAATCGATTTAGATTAGAAAAAAATAGTGACTAGAATACTTTCTGTGTTGCAGTTTTTAAAATTTACCGTACTAAATTTGCTACCTTAATATTGTTAAAAAAAAAGCTTTAGAACTACAGTAAAAACAGATGTTACATAATTAACATCTTGTACATAATTCTGTAATAAATCTTCTACAAGGTGTAAATCATCAATGTTTTCAGGCATATGTGTAAAATGTCAACAAAGTAAGAGAAATTTATTCGATTTGAAATTCATATGCTTTTAAAAATGATATCGATAATCTGTTATACATTAAACTAATGCAGATGATTCACCATGCTTTTTTTTTATTTAATTAAAGCTACATAGAAAAACTTTTAATAAGTAATTTTTATTGAGAATTAAATTTCTTCTGAAACAGTAGTTTTTATTATTAGAAATATATTTAATTATAGTTTTAAAAAATTAGATTTTTTAAGCTAAGTTTTAACTAGAAGCTGGTATCATCTAAATTATGTTTTAGAATTTAAAAAATAAAAAGCTTATACAGAAAAAAATTAATATATTATTTCTTAAACAGAAAATTTAAAGTAAAAATGACTTACTTCTTACTTTCTTTTAAAATTACTTTAGTATGTACTTATGCATTCCCTTCTTATTACTAACTTAAAGTGAGGTAATAAACAACTTAATCAACATAAATAATCAACAAATTTGTTTTTGCATATCTTTTTATTACCAAAAAATGGATAATAATAAATATAAATATAAGCGTGTTTTCTAATATAATTCTTTAATGACAGTTTTCTAAGTATATAAAAGTTAGCTTAATAATCAATTTTCCATCAAAGTGCTTTTTTAATTAACTATTTTAATAATTGACGTAAGAATTTCCATACAAAATAATACTTTCTTCAACTCGCATTAAAAGCTTAAAGAGTTTAATATAACAACTTTAATGTTCTGGACAAGACGTTAAACGATATCCAAGAGGCGCGCGGCTCGATAACTGAAATGTTTTTTCGTGCACCAGGTCTTAAGACCAAATATTTTAAACGTGTTGTTTTGACGTTTAACAAACTATAAAAATATAATACACGTTAACTTTCAAAAATAAGCCAAGTTTTATTTTACCAGTAATATAAGAAAAAAAAGCATACTTTTTTAATTACTTAAAAACAAATCAAACTTCATTCTATCTTAAAACTTTTTATAGTATTTTGAGCTGTGTAAAACAACACCACAGTAGACTGAGAGACGCCAACATTAAATGCAAAACCAGTATATATATTGAAATTTTTTTTAATAGATTAATAATAGGTGTAAGGTCTTAACTATTTTCAATTGCTTAAAGTCTGTGAGAACATATTTTAACTAGCTTTTGTTAAGTAGTGTATGACAACTGTGTTCTTAACAACTGTAAAACTATTGTTTTTGAGTTTTCTTGTACTGTATTATTTTATTCTGTACTGTATTTTATTCTTTGATCATAATGCTTATCTATTGTTTTTATTATATCGTAAAAAAGATAAAGTTTAGGTTGCTTATTAAGTAGTTGTAGCATAGAGTATTTAAATTTAATAAATGTTTTTGCTAAGAAAAAAAAATCATTATGAGTTAAATAGTTAGACATTTAAATAACGACAAATGTTATGTGTATAACTTATAATTAAATGTTTAGAATACTTTATTTTCAAAAGTTTTAAGTTTATAAAGTCAAAATGATTTTCGTTGCTTAAAGTTGACCATCACATAAAGCATTTGCAGTCAAAAACTAAAAGAGGAAATTAATTTATAAAAAGTTGAAGTTTGTAATTTTGAGGTTTTCCTGTAGTTTTTATCCTATTCAACATAAAAAGGGCATAATGTTTTTGAAATTTTTAAATACAATTTTTTTACTGAAAACATCTCACAGAGTATAAAAACGTTTTTGATCATAACATAAGTATGCTAAGTATAGTAACTACAACTTTAAAGTGTTAAACCTTACTTTAATACTGTTTAGTTCTGATGAAAAGTAGTGTAATACGTATAAACTATCATAGAAAAACTTGGGAGAGTGTTTTACGTATCTGTTACGTATTTAAATAAATTAGCTAATAATGTTTTAAGTTTTAAAGATACCTAAAGACGTTATATTTATTATATAATAATATTTGTTTATATTCTTGTATTATTTGGTATGAGAAGAGAATGAAAATACTGGAAAGCAAGGTTATTTTCAAATAACTTTTTTAAAACAATAACAGCTATTAAAGATATATTGTACACGTACTATCGTTATTCTAAAAGTTTTTGCATTACTTTTAATATGTTGTTAAACTTTACCAAGCTGATTATCAATCAATGCTTAATAAAATACACATTAGTAATGAAAGTTTGACTTTACTGTGTCAAGGTGGCTCTCAAAAGTAAACTTTTACCTTTTAGCTAACATACAAAAAATCATTTTATTACTTTTTACGACTTCATTGATAGCTGAATGAATAAGAAAAATGTCTACATTTAAAAAATAACTTATAACAATTTTAAAGTAACCTGAACTTTTAATTTATTTTTACAAACATAAGGTAATATACTCGTCTTAACTAACTTTCATTATTTGTTCTATACCCTTTGATTATTATAAATAAATTAAAATAATAAATAAATTATAAATTGGTAATTCTTTTATAATAAAAAATAGCAACAAAAAATTTAAATAGCTAATTTTTCAGATAATCTAGTTATATTTATTGAGCAATTAAAGAGCTAAATCAAAGATTTTTAAAAGCAATTCATAAAAAAATTGTTTTTGATTTTTAAGGTTTTAGCTCAGATAATTAGGTAATCCCCTTAATAAACTCACTTTTTAAACAGATGGTATAGGTACGAGTCACAGTGTAATATTGTGTGATAACTTCCTATTCTGATGTGAGTTTAGTAAACTTATTATGAAACAGATGTTATGCGGTGCTTTAAATTACTATTTCTTGTAATTACTTAACCTTATATAATATTTTTCTACATAACCGTTAAAGTTATATTTTATTATAAATCCATTTTTTTTTTGATATTACTTGAACAAGCTACTTGTATAACTGGTTTTTATAAAATTTTACTCAAGAGTTTTGAATTATAGTTTAATTTTGTTCTACTTACAAACATAGAAGGTATTTAGTTTTAAAGTTTTCAAGCATTTCATTTATAAACTTTAAAACTTAAAGTACATAAAGATCATCAAACTACATAAATGTATTTTTCAAATTATTGCTGGAGTTGAATTTAATTCTAAATGGAAACAACTTAAGCATAGCAGCATTACAAAACCAGAAACATCATCTCTCTTCGAACTTGCCATACTCAATAACATCGAGTTCTCTGAAATTAAGTGGCTAGGTCTATATAAGAAACAAAAACTCGGTAATTATTTTAGACAACTATTGTAGCTCTTTTTGAATTGATATGTTTGATAAAGTTGTTAGTATTAATTATTTTACTGTTACAGTAAATCACTTGACAAACAAATGGCGCGAAATATTACGCATGAGTAATTACAAAGTTCAACTCATAGTTTTTTTTACAAAAATTGCTGGTGGCAATTGATAAGCGTTTTGATGTGAAATTATTGTGTCAATATTTTATCGCTCATGAAAAGAGTTAATTGAGCTAAACACTGCATTGTATTGCTCTTAAGCGTGTGAATATGGTTTTTGATGATAGAAGTTTATACTTAATGGTAACTTTTAACCGTATAAAGTTATTAAGTTAAGTTTTTCAATTAGTTTAAGCATACATATGCTAGTTTTTTTACCTAGTTTTTGCCTAACATTCTTTCCTCGTAATACTAAACTAAAATAGTAACAGTTACTATATTTATTCTAAGTTACTGCTCATAAAAATTCAACGTAAACGATCGTTCATATCAAACTTAATAGTTTAATGGTTGTTTATTTGGTTTATACTTAAAGTTGCTTCACTAGAATATTTTTAACTTTTTAAAACAAGAGAGATATGTTTTTATCGTACTTCAACAAAGTAGAAGAAGAGTATAAACATTTTATAAAAAACTGTATACAGTTTTCATTGATTAATAAGTTACCATTTAATTCAGATGGTAGTAGGAACCCTACGTAGTCCTTATTAAACATAGAAAAACACTTTCAAACAAAACAGACAACTTGTTAACCATTATAGTTTAAAAAAGGATTCAATCTCTTGACAGTGCTAAACCCTATTAAAACACCATCGAAATAGTACTTAATGCTGTAGATATTCTAACCCTTTGTGAACTAAATTGAATATGTTAATCATGCACTCATATAACTTTATATAGAGTCTGTAATTATAACTAAATTTCTTTGACAACATTTGACAACTTTGTCTTAATATTAACACTATTTAATTTGAATATTTTAGACATGCATTTAATGTAATTTTTATTTTCAATAATTGAGTGTTGTAAACATAAAGCAATTAGAAAAAATGATAAATTATACAGAAAAATTTAGTTTTACAACTATTTTAATTCTAAAAAAGTTTAAAAGTTACGGTCGGTAGGTTAGTTTAAAACACCACAGAAAACAATTAAAATGTTACAAATAAAAATTTAAACTCTATAGAAAATTATATCGTTCTGTTTAAAGCATTTAAATGACTTTTTAACAAAGCTAAAATACGAGAAAAAAAATAATTTCTTTAGTCATCGTTTATTTATTTTTTTACGTTAATTAAAAAGCTTATTTAAATTTTATGAAACTAAAGCATTTTAAATTGCAAACTAATCTTTTGACAAATAAGTTTTTAGATTAGATGATTTTTATCTCAACTTTGTTTAACAGTAAATTCTAAATAAGGATATAAGATAAAAAAAAATATTGTAATTTGATTACGTTATAAGAATTTTAAATTTCAACCCAAACATAAGAAATAGTTAAGGGCATCTTTACAAAACGATACAAGTGCATTAAAACATATGATTTATTTTCTATATACGACATTAGTTTTTAAAAACATATAAGAAATCGGCTTCTATATTTTGTTTGAAATGGTTATTACATGTTAACATAAGACGAGGACTTTAAAAATACTTTTTTAATAAAACGAACTTTGTTAGTATCAAAATAAAAACTGTTGACCACGAAGACAGTATAATTGACAAATTTCCATGTTTTAATTATTTTGTAACTATATTTCAAATGAAATACGATTTAAGAAAAAATATTCCATTTTGATTGTTAGTTAAATTATGTTTTTTAAAAAAAGCAGTGTTGTTAAAAATTATTTAAATTTCTATTTTTGCTAATGTTTACATTGTAGTTACCTTGTAAAATTTAATTCTTCTTTTACACGACTCTATATTAAATTTTATTTTAGTTGATAATTTTTTATGTAAGTCTAATTTTTTTTACGAAGCAAACTTTCAAGTGAATGATATGAAAATTAGTTAAGTATTACTATTTTAACAGCTTTAAATACAAAAGTATTATTATTTCTGAAAACAATGTACAAAGTAGCCTTCATTATTTAACAAGCTGATTTTTTCCCATTAGAAGAAAATAAATGACACAAATTTATTAACTTAAAAACAATGAGCCTATAATTTTTGTACGAATAAACCACTTTATTCACATGTTTTATCACGTTTATGACGTAATAAAGCTTGTTATTTTGGCGCCGGCAAGTCTGCAACTAAACACTCGCCATCTGCAAACCACCGTGATAAGTGAATTATTTTTGATAGAAGTTTGAACTCTCACCTTTAATAAATAATTTTTGTGTCTCATCAAAACTAACCCGCTGGTTTTTGGTATATTGCAAAATGTGTTCTACTTGACATTTATCAGTATTTTAGGATTTTTTAACTTATATGTATGTTTAAAGTTGTGTTTTTAAAAACGAATTTTTAGATCAATTTCATTGAGTTTGCAAAACGCTGTATTATAAAAACTAAGCTAAACGAACGAGAAAATATGTATATAATAGAATAAATTCATTACATAGTTTTTTTTAAGCTTATAAATAAAGGTGTTTACATGTTTTAGTGCATTGTTTCACTTGTAATAATGAAAATTTATTTTTATCTACTACGTTTTATAAATTCTATAAAAAACCCAACTTATAACTATACATATTTTCATCAAATAATATACTTTGCTTTGTTAAAAAAATAGTTATTAAAATGAATAAAGTGCTGACACCAATTTTCAAAAAAAATTGACTAAAAAACGTACGAAGCATATAAAACAGAGAGTACTTATTAAGAATAATTTAAATACTGTCTCTTGTTGCCTATGTTCTATCTTCCCCTGCTGTGTTGCCACCTCGCTTAATGTTTGTTTACTGGCGTCGAAATGTCTGGCGAGTAAATCACCTGCTGCTTACAATCACCTCACATACTTTTGTTTGCTGAATTATTTGTTTTTTCTTAGTATACAGTTGTGTGTTTTTAATATACTTTTTGTATTACTTTTAAGAATAACTCTTTGAATCGTAGTCTGACCTAAACTTAATAAAAATTGTTTTTTAGCAAAAATACATAGTTAATTGTACTCTGTAGTAAATTACCATTTAATTAAAAGCTTTCCTATAACAGTTTGACATTTACACTAACTGAAATTAATGTAAATACTTACCTACACCTGTCATTTTTGTTTGTAAAATTGAGTAAACAGTTCAAAGCTTTTTTGTAATGTTTGTTATACTAATAGTGTAAAATATTTTCAAACTATTTGGCCTGTTTAAACTCCATAAAACTTGCTATTGTAATATTTACAATTAATTTTTATTTACATTTAATAAATTTTTAATAACCTAATACTTCATTTAACTCTTTTAAAAATACATTAAAGCAAATACTTTTTATTTACTGAAGAGTTTCTATCCGTGAAAATAAATAGTTAAATTTATATGAAAGCTATAGTTTTGTTATTGTATTAAATCATAGTTTATAATAAAAATTACTATATTGTTATAGTTATCAAACTTAAACAAAACTTCATTTGAAGACTTTATTACAGTTATAGTAAAATTCTTAGGAACATATTTTTCTTTTTAAAGTTTTAGTTAAACACAATATTAACATCAGTAAAACTTGTTTTAACTTATTTTATACTAATTAAATTTCAAAACGAATTTTAGATTACTTATATGCTTTTAAATATTTTTTGATCTGCTTTAAGAAATCAAATAATAAGGTTTCAATTATAATTTTTTTAAGTATTTTGATGAAGACTACTTAAAGTTGATAAAAACAAATCAATTCAAAGTTCAAATAAGTTCTTTTTTTTTTTTTGAATTTTTTTTTAAGCTTTTATTATATAGGGAACTATAAACGACTATTTTATAGACTTTATAAAATACACTAATAGCTTAATTATAAAAATATATATAAAAAAATATTACTTGATTTTAATATTGTGGTGTCAAAATATGGTGCTTGTAAAACAAAAGAAACATGTTTAAAAACCAGGTGATAGTTAAACTTAATAAATTTAATTTACCATAAAATTTTGTTTTTTAATCCATTTATCGATTAATTACTGTAAAAATAGGGAATTTAATGGTTTAGCCACAAAACTTAAAAAGTTTTAAATAGTCAAGACTATCTAAGCGTACTTGATTTTAAGACTAAAAAACTGTCATTCGGTAATTTATAGGTATAGTATAAATAATGTTTTTAATACAAATAAAAAGTTAAACAGGTATTTTTATTTATTTTGTCAATAGCTTAATCTTTTGGCATACAACGAGCAAAGTTTTAGCAAACTGTTATATAGTCTGACTAAAGTTACCAAAAGCAACTGGCTGACACTAAGAAAGTATAATTTAAAACAGCATTTATGTTTTAATGACAATATCCGCGTCTTAGCAGTCAAACAACAGACTTTTAGGCGTCTGTTTAATCTTTCAAAGGTGTTTAATTTTTTCTTTGTTTGGTCAAAGTAGGCGCCGTAAGTTTGTTTTGAACAAGAAAATATTTGACGGCAGGTTTTAGTATACTGATATTTTTTTAATTAATGTGGTTTTTTTTAGTACTAAGAATTAAACTTATAAATAATTTAAAACACTCCAGACAAAACTAGTTGTAAAAACAAAATACTAGTTTGTGCTAAGAAAGTTGGTTTGCATATACTAACGAAAATTAAAATTTTAAAGTTTTGTTTAAAGGTGTATTACAAACCAAAAAAAGGTATGAAAGTAATTTTAGCGGAAACATTAAACGTGATAAAAAACATTTCTTAAGTCTTATCCCTTAATCTTATTTTTAATTTAGGCGAAATCTAATAATCCTCTTGAAACACGTTCAAAATCTTATTATCTTTAACAGTTTAAAATTTAAAGGTTTGAATCAGATATATAATTCAAAGGAAACTAGATAAGTTTTATTGTATGTAGTTTTGTTTTTATTTAACTTCTTTTGATAGAAATTCGTTAGCTTTTTAAAAAACAAAATATATTAATGGAAGCTTTATTTTTTACATGGTTACTATTATTGTTGTTGAATAAGAATAAACTGTTTTAAAACCTCCGTATTTTTGTATTTAGTCAGAAAAAAAATTTTTTGATTTGCCTAAATAATTTTTTTATAATTTTTTACTTTTGGTCCAGAAAACTATATACTCTTAAGATGTTAATTAAGTAAACAACTAAGTGTTATCAAAAAAATTTTTTTTTATCAGTTTCGTTCATAATTTAACAAAACGAATGAGTTTCTAGATAATGTTTTGGCTTTAAAAAGTTTATTTATAATTACATGTTATACTAACTATTTCAACTATAGCAATTAAAAAACATAAAAAGTCTTAATGGTGAGTATTTGTAACAAGATTTATTGTTTATTATTTATTGAATGTCGAGTTTCACCTATAGATATCAACAGTTACAACACAACTCTAAAAAAGTTTTAAATAGCTTTGAGTAAATAGTGTTTGTTAAGTTGAAATCTATCTGGATTTTAATAATTAACAAAATGTTAAGCGATTGCCTAATCTTATCAAATTTTAACTGAAGAATTGTAATTGTTGTATGAAAACAAAACTCATACAAACTTAAAAATAACTTTTAACGCAATAAAAGTTAAATGGTAGAAAAACTGGTTAAATGGACGTTTTGATATACATAAAGTTAAAACAAATAATGATGCATAAATCTTTGTGTACCGTTTCATTTATTTTTATGTTGAGAACAAAATCTGTTAAACTTTATACAATTTTATCACAATAGGTTGATATTATGGTAATATAAATTTTTTGTAGCAGATAAATCAATATTTTCACAAAACAGCTGCTTACTAAACATATGTTAGTCACATATTACTCACAAATTTGTTTTTATTAAAATTTTCAAATATTTGCCTAAAACATTATGACTATATTTAAGATGTATAGTAAATTTAAAAACTTTAAACACTTCGAAACAGTATAATAGTAGTTTTTATTTAAGTACAAAAGTGTTAAACTATAAAGTTTATGTAATTTTGTTAATCTAATTACTAAAAAAGAGAACAAGTACTATATTGTTTTGCTTGTTGAAGTACTAAAAGAATTAAAACTAGGCTTCAACAGATTATGTATATATGTACAATAACTGCACTAAAATACATTTTAGCTAGCATAAATTATAAAATACTTTGTTTGAAAAAGAATGAAAATATAACGCATTTACGCCCGTTTAACTAATCATAATAAATAATAAGTTCAGTAGTAAAATTATTTTTTTTTATAACTAAAAGTTATATAGATATTCTTAATGAAAATAATCTCTACTTTAGATAAAAAACAGTTCAATTAATTTTTATTTGTTAATAGTGAAAAGTAAAATGAGAGATTTCAAATTAAATAATGTATAATTTTTGTTTTTGTCAAATATAAATTAGTTCACTTAGCTAATCATTGCGTAACTAACAACTAGTTTTTGTTCGAAAACAACTTATTTATGTTAAAAAATTCTTAATTTCCTTTAGCCTAATAAACTTAAAAAACATTGTAAATCAAAAACATTATTCGCAGGTGATTGTTGCCAAAACTTTAACTACGACGTTTACAATAACTGATAAGATATCTAGTTTACTTTAACTTTTAGAAACAGTTGTTAGCTGTTATACTTTTGGTAAACTTGAATAATCTTTTACAAGAGTTTATACCAAAACTAAGAATAAGTTTTAATTTGGGTTTAGTTGTACATGATAAAAAAAGATTGTGACACTTTTTATTTTCCAAGTACAATGTTTTTACAGTTATTGAAATTGTATGTTATATATTAGTATATAGGTCAACAAAAGTTTCTTTAAGAAGTTTCTTTTATTTTAACAGTTGTATTACCAAAAATTTAAATTTTTGAACTGTTGTTCCTTAGGTAAAATCATATTTTTTTAATACTTTCAACTTATTTTGATTTAGTAACTCTAAATTTTTCTTTAACCCAAATATAACTATAAAAACCTAATTTAAAGCTAGTAAAAGATGAAACTTGATATGTGACGTTTATACTAACTGATAAAAACTATAGTTTATTCTTATATTGTGAAAACAATTGATAATTGTTAAATATTTTTTTAAAACAGAAATGACCTTTTATGATAGTTTAAGTCGATGCTACAGATAAATTTATAAACTAAATGGATTTATAACAATGTATTATCATATAACAATGTATAAAATTATTAGAAAAAAACAGTAAAACTAAGTTGTGTTTAATAAAAAGTTTATACACTCAGCTGTAATTCTTTAATACAAGTGTTTTCAGTTGAAGTTTATACTTATAATCTTTAAATTTTCAAGCTTTTAATTATTGTCTTTATCTTGAATTTCTTATAACTATAACGCTTGTTTACTTTATTGGAACAATTTTTAATGTTTTTAGTTACAGTAATATTTTACTTAAGTACTCTTCTTTTGTGCTGAAAATATTTCGTTCGATTGTTTTTTCTTATTAGACTGGTATTTCTTAGGTAATTTATTGGCTGCTGAGTAAAATTTTGGGACTGAGTAAAAGTAAGTAAAATTTAAAATGTCATTCAACATTTAAGCTTTGACTTTGATAAATTTGGAAAAAAAAATCATTTTGAATCATTTTAAATAAAAGTCATAAAAATTAAAATTATAAAGTAAGTTAAGCGAAATAACGATGCTAATTATTAAAATTACACAAAGAGCATTAATTGCTAAAAGTAAAATCAGATTGTTAAAAAAATATATATTCCCTTTTTTTCAAAACCTACATTTTCGTATAATCAGTAATATTTTGAAAAGATTAGCTAGTATTAAAAGTAAAGCTCAACGCCTGTACTCAACTACATATAATAGTGTTATTCATTGAAAAACAATGATTTTATTTAAAAAAATAGTATTGATTTAAAAGATGATTACTAAAGTTAGTTCAACTTTTGCAGTTTTTTAAAAGTGACAATTTTTGATTTAAATGTTAGATAATACTGCCTTGTCACAATAAAACAGATGCTTAATATCATTAAGTGAACATCTTGCAGATGATTCTGTAATGAAGTAATAAATCTTCTGTAGGTTGTAAATCATCAATGTTTTCTGCACATGTGTAAAATATCATTATATTTTAGAGAAAATTTTATGGTGTTAAGTCCATATGGTTTTAAAGACTGGTAAAGCATATTATGCGCATAATTAAAAAAAAAAATACAGATTAAAGATTATTACTTTAATGATAATGAAATATTTACATTGTTCTGTTAAAAGTATATTTTTAAACTGAGTTTATGTTCAAAAATTAGTTAAACTGATGGTGAAAATAAAATCTTTGTAAGTATAGTTTCAATTAACTGTTACTTCATTAACTTAGTTTTTACTAAACTACACTTTACTATTTTAAACCAAAAAGTTATAATAGAACTTTTTTTTATACTTGTTTAAAATAAACGGAATATAATTAAATTTATTTTTATTTTTAACTGATTTATTTTGTTTTTGAATCACAACTTAGAAACTTTCTTACTTATATTGTACATATTGCGTTTAGAGCTTAAAAAGTCAATAAAAAACATGACAAGATTTTAAAAACTAAAACGAGGTTAAACTATACAAGCGCTGCACAAACTTAATAAACGTACATAAATTAAAAATATAAATACATTACACTTTAATTTAAAACTTTTACAATGTTTTAAGCTACATATAACAACACCACAAGAGACTAAGAGACGCCAATATTAAATGTAAAACCAGTAGATTATCAAAAAATTCTTCATAGCTGCAAAAAATGCACATAAGATCTTGACTGATTAACGGTCGCTAAAAAGTTTGAAAGAATTTTAAATAAGTTTTTGTAAATTTTAACAGAACAGAAAAATAATCTTATCTGTAAAAAATAACTTAAGTATTTGTACGAAAAGTTACGTTAAAACAAAAGTGTTTTTATTTCTGTTAAAAATACTTTTAAATATTTTAAAACTTAATTTTACTCATTAATGCTAAAGTAGACTTTTTGACGCCTTTAAAAAGCATTGGAAGTGTTTAAACAACAAATATTTTTGGCAAATTATTTTTTTACAACTAGGTGTAAAAAGAAGTTCCTTGTTTTCGAATGAGTTGGGTTTTTTAGATATATAATTAATTTAACTAAACTGTAAAAAAGATTTTAAAACTTTAGTTAAAATATGATCTCGGTTGGTAAAACTAAAAAGTTAAAACCAAAAAAAAAACTTATTTAAGATGTATAGAATTTCTTATCAAGACATAAGAAAATAAGCTAAATAAAACTACAACAACTCGTACGTATATTTTTAATGAGTGTTTAATAGTTGTCAGTGTATATCAATATATTAAATACAATAGTATACGTATAAATAAGTTAAATATTAGCTAATTTACTTTTTTATGTTTTTTTCTTAGTAGGCTAAAATAGTTTCAAATGTAATTTTGTAAATATATGTTTTTATTTTCGTAAAATCACGGCAATATTTATTATGGCGATACTTATTGTGGCAATACTTCTAAACAAAGTTAAAAGTAACTGTAATGTATGAAATTTTGACCTGTTTGTAGTTACATTGAACAAAATTAATCATGTTAGTTTGTTACAAAATAAAAAAACAATAAAACTAATTTAAGTTTCTTGATCACTTAAAAAAAAATTATGAAAATAGAATTTAAATTTTTTTATACAAATGTAAAACCAACTGAGTTTAAAACATTTAATTGATTTACAATTTTTTGTAAATTTTTATAATCCTAAAAATAATTTATTTAGAGTAAATTCCTTAGTTAAAAACAAATTAAAATAGGAACGAAGAAATTATTATTAGATTTTGTCATAAACACATGGCTTAGGCTTAAAAAAAAAAGTTTTTGTTGTAAAACTTCCATTAAAAACTACTTTAATAAAAATTTAGTAGTATAAGAATTATTTTTCAAAATTAAGTTTTTATAAACAATTTTGATTAATGATAAATAAAAAAAAAAACGATAATGATAAATAAATGATAAATATTATTATTTACATTATTTTTATATATTTAAATACTGCGTTTCGAAAGCAAATAAACTTTTGTTTTTAAGTTTGTAAACTTTAAAAAAATTCTAGGACTTATTAATTTTAACTAATACTATTTTTTATATGTACAACAGCGAACATCCTTAGAAGTTTTATTTACAAAATGTTCTGTTTTGTTTTTACTGTGCATTAATTTTTCAAGTATTTATTTTAAATGTAAAAGTTATGATGTCACTTATCAATTTATTGATATACAGATTTATATACAAAATACTTTGTTTTAAAAAAAAGCAAACACCTTAGACTATTTTGAATTAAATTTTAAAAAACGAATCTAAACAAAACTTAAACACGCATAACTAACTAATATTTTTATAGAATTCTCAATACTAAAAATTAAAATTTTGCTTTTATTACGTCAGAGTGCTTCGGCGCCAGAAAGTCTGCAGCAGAATAAAGCATCTGCCACTAACAATAATTTTTAAGTGGAAAGGAAAACAATAATATAAATTAAACTGTACAGTGACCTTTGGTGAATGGTTTTATGTGGCTTGTCTGTTGTTATTACTGTTATTGAAAATAAGTAGTGCATATTATTTTCAAACTTTCATTAAAAATTTCAAAAACTCGTAAAAATTTAGTTCTAAAAATTCTAAAACCCGATTTTTAAATAAATCTAACTTTTTTACATTGTATACACAAACTTATTAATCTTTTCATAACTTTTTTTTCATAGGAAACAAAACTTTCAAAAGCTGAAAACATTATTAATTAATATACTTTTTTATTACGTTGTTATTAGTTTGTCTCTTGTTGCCTATGTTCTATCTTCCCCTGCTGTGTTGCCACCTCGCTTAATGTTTGTTTACTGGCGTCGAAATGTCTGGCGAGTAAATCACCTTCTGCTTATAATCACCTCACATATTTTTGTTTGCTGAATTATTTGTTTTTCTCATTCTGTTCTTCATTTGTTTTTGTTATAATTTTTGTTGCTTCATAAGTTTCTTGCTTGTTTTCTAATATTTTTTTTAACAAACTATGTATGTTTTTGTTTTGCTGCCTTCATTTCTTAATTTTTATTTTTAAATAACTGTTTTAATCATTATTATTAAAGTAATAATAAAGCTTGAATTGCAGCCTCTGTTTTTCAATCTACTTTTATTTAATTTTTTTAGTTAATTAACTACCTTACCGTTTTACTTAATTAAAAACGTATTATAAATATATAAACAACCTTCAAAACTTTATTACATCCTTTCTAAGTTTACATACATAACTTATTCTAGGTTGTCTTCCAATTTTTGGGAACTTTTGTAGTCTTTTATCGTTTTACTATTATAACTTTTAAATTCTTATTTGTCTAACATTTAAATCTTTGTATAAAATACAAACTTATCAAAGTACACAAAAACAAAGTTTTAAAATGTTTTTTCTTATCAAACAGTTTTTACTATCACAAAATTTAATACGTGGTATCAAAATACTGAGTTAGTGAAAATGTTAGAAAGCATTGTTATTTCAGCTGCTTTGTTCCTAAATTTTCGTTCTAATTTCATCTTACAATTTTTTCTAAAAACGTTTTGTAATTTGTATTTAAATAGTTTAAAAATGTTAACCGACTAAATATAAACATAGAATAAATAACGTACTAATAAGTATGTTTTGTGTGCCTTTCGACTTTTAGTTCTTAAAATAAAATAAAAACTTTTTAAACTGTTAAATATCTTAGTTTTTAAGTCTATGAGTGATAATAATAATAATAACAAAATGAACATCTTAATTTTATAAGTATGTATGTTAAAAACTGCACTTATGTTCAAAAACAAAAGATACTTGTAGGCGAAAATAACATTTTTTCAAAGATGGTTTAGTATTATATTGTTTGGTCATATCACGTGCTAAAAGTTTGCTTTGAACGAGATAATAATTGACAGACAGTTAAGATAAAAAAAATATTGAATTAAAGTCGCAAAAGTAACAAAAGTGTAAATTTTAATTACCACCTGTTATCGCTCTTTTAAAAGGTACAGTAATGATTTCTTATTGTTTATACTTTAGATATGTTGTTTACTTAGTTAGTACTTGACTTTTAAGTACATAAAAATTACATAGATAACTAAGATTATATAAATCATGAATAGTTTATATAATGATTGATAACCTTTTTATCAGAAGTTGAAGTAAAGTTTTTTAGATCCATTTCCAATTATGTTATTTTGTTTACTCATCAAATCACTTTGAAGCTAAACATAAAAGTCTATTGCTACGTTTAAAGTCTTTTGTTTTAGTTTGAAGTTTTCGTATTAATTTAAAAATAAAATCTGTTGATTTAAAAACAAAAACAAAATATCAATAAATTAAATGCTATTTATGAATTTTATTGTCTTACTTTTGATTTATTTTTTTTAAGATTATGGTTTCAGACATTTTTTATGAGCCATTAAACTATTTTCATATAAAACTTACTTTTATCAATTAGAAATAAAGCTCCAAAAATTTTAACAAATAAATAACATTAAAACTAATTGTCAACTTTAACAGTTTTAAAGGGTCTAGTTTTTTAAACTAAAACAACATTATTATTACTTCTCAGGAAGTATGCGTTACTGTTATTCAAGATCAAGTAGGGATTTGTTAGCACAAAAAGTATGCAGCTTTGTAGTAGACTACAGCTAATTTTAGTATAAGACAACCAGAAAAACTTTGTAGATGAAATTTGGGCCTACTTTAAACCAAAATATAATATCAAAATGCTCTTGTGGTTATAAAATAATTAGCTAAAAGTAATATACATATTTCATCAATAAAAGTAATGTTTTTTTTCATTTAAATGTCACAACAGCTGTTAAGTATAAGAACTTAGTAGAACTTATACTAAAATTTCATAATCTAGAACAAAGTATTTTTTTGACATAAAACCAGAGTGGCTAATCCACAGCCAGTAAACTCTTTAAAGTAATCAAACTAACTTTTTTAAGACTTGAATAGGCATACTTTGTTTTAACATTTCCTAAAAATAATGCACTTCCTATCATACTTGGTTGCGTTAAAAAGCTGCTGTATAAAGTTGAAAGTAAACTTTCACCTATTACTTTAATTTAAATATAGAACAGTTTGTTGTTAGGTTAAACACATTTCGATGTGTGATGTTTACTTTACTCCAAAGAGTTTATTTAAAAAACCTCTTTGCTATTAAATTAGAATACAGATAGTAAGCTTGTTTAAATAATTTATTTACATTTATTTAATACATGTTTAAGATGATTTGTGTTGCGCAGACAATTGTTTTTTATGAATTGCTACTGTTTTTAGATTTATTTCCTTATAGGTTTAATATCTTTACCTTTTAGATATAAAACAATAACTTAAAAAAGTAATACATAATTTGGTTATTATATAATAATTTTTATCTTATTTCATAACTTAACAACTAATTATAAATCTGAAGCGTTTTAAATACGACGAATTTATTTAAAACTACTAAGCAGTTAACAACCTAAAGTTTAAGTTTGCTATAAATAATTTATAAAAAAACAGCCGTTCAGCTTTTATATGAGCCTAATTAGTTTGGTAATACCCTCGATAAAGTTACTTTTTACCAGATGGTAACTATTAGTCACAATGTAGTATTGGTTGATAGTTTCCTTTGCCATTGTGGAAATTAATAAAGATAATGTTAGACAGATGTTATGGGAAGCTTTTCGTCACTTAAAATAAATACAACTTATTTTGATGAATTAAAAAACAGTGTAGAATAATACTCTCTAATAAATTGCTTTAGTTGAGTTAATTTGTCAATTACCTTTATAGAACTAATAATTAAACAGATAAGTGCTATTCACAGTGCAGTTTTGGTGAATACTACCTCTGTTACAGAAAAGTTAAATTAAATATTGTAAAATAGATGATAGGTGAGATATTAAAATTATATAAGGTGTATACACTCATCAATATATATGAA
This sequence comes from Thalia democratica, assembly GCF_965202585.1. Classification (NCBI taxonomy): domain Eukaryota; kingdom Metazoa; phylum Chordata; class Thaliacea; order Salpida; family Salpidae; genus Thalia; species Thalia democratica. Next base: position 65,062,961 of record NC_139166.1, on the reverse strand, counting down.
AACTTTTTATTTTACAAAAATGTTAGAACTATACTCTCCAAGTGGGCTTTGACTACAATTAATTAGGCTAACTGTATAAAAGAAGTTAGTTAATTTTTTTTATATTCTTTTCATTTTTCAAGTAACTTTAATGATAGGTTTACATATTTAAACACTAATAAAAAAAATGTTTTTTATTGAAACAATAGTTTCAATATTTTATTTACTATAATTGATAAAACTCAGTTCATCTTAATAGTTCACTATTCATACAATTCAGGTACTTGTTCTACATTAGTCAATTTTACTTAGCAAAAAAGGTGCATTAGTTTATAAAAACAAACTTTTACAGTTAACAATTTTAAAGAATTTAAATTCACTGCTTTTAACAGTTTTATCACAAACAAATTTCTAAATAAATTTTAATTAAGTAAAAGTTGTTTGGAGCTAATGATGTGTTTTTAAGTAGCTTTGACACATTTTTTATCAAGCAAGTTTGATTAAAAAAATAGGTAATAAATTATGATAAAATTTAATAATCAGTAAAAAATTTCAAAGTAGTTTATGATCATATAGAAAATTGTCAAAATTTTTAATCTACATTAACTTTTTTGAAAAGCAATCTCACTATATTTTTTATTTAGTTAATTAAAATATTATTATTTTTACATTATAATGTTACAGTTTATTCAAAACTTTAAATTTATTTATAAAATAAAAAATTCACTTATTAGCTCATTTAAGTTAATTTTTACTCAAATGAAGGACTTTAAGTGAAATTAAATTAGTTTTTAAGGTAAAGTGATAAACTTAATACTTTTTGCTTATGTAAAACAAAAAATTAAGGTTATAATAAAAAACTTATTTTAAAAGACGGAACATTTTTAATTAACTTATATTTGGCTGTATAAATTGGATAAAGAAAATCGTGATAAGTTTAAATTATATGGGACTTTTAACGAAAAATAAAAACTAGTTTAATGTTTTTAAGTCATGTTTTAAGTTTTTAAAGAGCTTGATTAAGGTAATCGATAGTAAATCAATAAAACCCGTACTATCTTTAAAAACCGTAAATGTCAAAAAATATAAAGTTTGAATTTTTTTGTAATATAAAAAAACTGCTTAGCACCTACTTTACTTTACTTGTAACTACAAAAAAACTAAAACAAATTTCTATCAAAAAAAAAATTCGTATTATGTAATTATGAATTATATTTATCGAAAAAATTGTAATGTTATAGCGTGCATAAGCATTTCTTATTTTAAAATATGTTGATTGTTGACCTTATATATAAGAAGTTCTTGATTTGTCTTAAAACAAGTGTGTTTATATTTTTTTTTGTTACAATGCATTTCTATAAAACTTTCTTTTATATTTGTAATTGTGGTTATATACAGAATACAGCTTGAGAAATCCTGTAAAATACTAATTTACTTGTTAAAAAGCAAGTTTGTATCCATCATAAAGCTGACTATTTAATTTAATTTTAGTAAACAAAATGATAAAATTTACGAGATATTTTTCAGTTTTACTTAGCTTAAATTTCATCACTAACATTTAATGTAATTTTTTAGTTTTTTTTTTTTAATATTTCTGTTAACCTTTCATATAAAAATATATTTGCAATAAAAAAAAACAACGATAAAAGACACTACTATTTACATTGTTGAAACATAATTACGGTTCTTGTTAAGATTTCAAAAGATTTTACAAAAATGTATCTTTACTGTTGGAATTGTTTAATTTAAATTTTTAAAACTTGAGTTAACATTGTTAAGAGTAAGAACATATAGGGTGAATGTTAAAAAGTTAGTCATTATTTTTTCATTTTTAATACAACTACCTGAGCTTAAAAAATATTTTATTACACTAGTTTATATGATAATAGACTGCTACAACAAATATGGCGCGAAAACTCACGCATGAGCAATCACAAAGTTCAGTTGATAATTTTTTACAGAAATCGCGGGTGGCAACTGATACGCTTTTTAATGTGAAATTATAATGTCAAAATTTTATAGCTTGAGAAAAGAGTAAGTTGAGCTAAAAACTGCATTGTGTTTTATAATAGCTTTTAAGCATGTGAAAAGGTTTATGAACTTAAAAACTTATTTTTTAATGTAACTTTTCTCCCTACTTAACTACTTAATCCATTATTATAACTCATACAAACTTTAGTAAGACTAAATGTGTTAGTTTAATTAACTTATTTAATATTTTTTCAACATTTATTTAGAACAATATCAGTTTAAACATTATTAAAATGAAACAGTTACTAGGTTTAAGTTAATTTACCACTAAACAAAGTCATAGGTATAAAAACTTTTATATAAAGATTGTTTTTTCATGAACTATTTTTTAAAATATATCTTATTAATATCACCAGTTTAGAATGTTGGAATACTTTATTCATTATATAAAATAATGCAACTTATAAGGACTGAAATTCAAAACTAGCTCAAGTTGTTTTTAAACTAACTTAAAATAACAAAGCAAGCAAAATTATATTTTTTGATAATGTCATTACAAAAATACAAGTTTGAAAAAAACTATAGTTAACTGCAATTACTGAAACTGATTGAAATACCACTGAGATTTTGCTTAGCACTTTATACATTTCAATTCTTCAGAGAACCGAATTCATCAGCCTTACTTGCGTTTATGCACTTCTTTAAAGCGTTATAACAGCAAGTGAAATTCCTTGCCAAAATGCATTTCCAGAAGCATGGGAAAAGTAATTTTAGCATGAGGTTACTTTACTTTTTGTCGATAAAAAAGTAAGTATCAGTTTCTAATGCAGAGTAAATTTTGTTAATTCTCATGGAAGTTTTAGTAAGCATCTGCTTAAACATCTTAGCTAATAAAGTCATTGCTGGGTTTTTAAAACGTGGTTTGTCACAAAAACCTATTGCCTTTTAAATGCATAATGTTGTTATGGCTACATCAAGAAAATATTTTAAAAGTTATTGTAAAAATTAACTCACTTTTTATAACATGGTTGGTAACAGTTCATATTTTATATTAAAAAAATAACAAATCATATAGTCGTACAAATACTTATACAATTAAAGTAATTTATAAACAATAAAACATAAAACATCTCGCATAAAACAAACCACTTTATTCGCGTGTTTTATCACGTTTGTGACGTAATAAAGCTTATTATTTTGGCGCCGGCAAGTCTGCAACTTAAAACCCACCATCTGCAAACCACCGTGAGTTGCTTTTGAAATTTGAACTTTCACCTCTGCTAAGTAATTTTCGGTGACACTTGCATTTTATCACTGCTCGCCCGCTGGTTTTTAAACTGTTGAGAAGTGGTTCATTTAACAAGAAACAAGAAAAAAAATGCACAAAAAAATTTTCGTACAAGGTCCTGGGTACACAAAAAGACATCTCGTTCACTGAGTTGCATATCTAACTCTAATCAAAATTATAATGAGCTAATACATGAAAAAAAACTTGACAGTTAAAATTAAACTCTAAAACGAAAAACTCTATGAAAGTTGAGCCTCTTAAACTTGACACCATTAAAAATTTTCCTAAATAAAAAAATTCAATTAAAATTGTTTATGTTTTATATAATATTATCTAACATTAAATGCACATAAACTATATATTTTAGTCGTGTTCTTTTTGACACACTACAGCGTTTAAGTGCATTATGGACATAATCAAAAAAGTATTTTCAATGCACAATTTATAAATTTGAGTTAACTTATTGTGTTACAACTAGTTCGTAGATTAAAAAATAAAACAAAATCTTTTATGATAGCTTATTCAGTAATTATCTTTTTAATTTTCTTTTTAAAGTGTGTTTACATATTCACGTGCTTTATCACTTAAGATAGTGCAAACTTTCCATCAAAAAACTAAAGTTTTTTATGCCCTAATAAAGGTAAAACTGAACTCAATTCATAAACCACTAGTTTCCAAGTAGCAAGTTTTTATTGGTTCTTACATTAAAAAGTTACACAACAATGCAAAAATTTTACTTCAAAAAACTTTTCTAACAAACGTACGAAGCATAAAAACAGAGAGTACTTATTAAGAATAATTTAAAAACTGGCTCGTGTTGCCTATATATTCCATCTTCTCCTGCTGTGTTGCCACCTCGCTTAATGTTTGTTTACTGGCGTCGAAATGTCTGGCGAGTAAATCACCTGCTGCTTATAATCACCTTACATACTTTTGTTTGCTAAATTATTTGTTTTTCTTATTCCGTATGTTTTCGGATTTAGAGTGTTTTTATAAATTTAGTGTTTTGTTTTATGAAAATAGGTATTTAAACATTTGTTTTTCCCACAGGTAAAAACACTTAATGTTTGTATTTCGTATAAAAAACTTTTAATGATCTTTTATAAATTATAAGAAATTTAGGTTATTTTGTAAAACAGTTTAATTTTTGTTTTGTCTGCGTCTATGCTTAAATCTTATTTCTCTATATTTTTAAAAAATTTAACTAAACTTTTTCTTATACTACACTTAAAAATGTTTCTTTCAGATACACAGGGTATACCACTATAAAAACTCTGTAACAAAGTCAACATCCTTTTAAAAGGTTTCCTGTAACGTTTTGATATTTACACTTATTACAATTAAAGTGAACATTCTGTTACACCTGTCATTTTTGTTTGAATAAATTAAGTAAACATTGCAGTTCAAAGCTTTATAGTTATGTGTTTGTTTTAATGGAAGCTATTGTTTGAACTTGTAAAAGCTGATTATGGAAACTTTAGAACTGTATTTAAACAGCTACGGCAACTTTCAAAAACATATTAATAAGTTAAGAGTTTTTAATTTTCCAGTTTTTTTTTTTTATTGTGAAACTGTACTTGTTTAGTTTTTGTCTACCACAATAGTCTTTGCTTACATTTTGATAAGAAAGCTGTATAGACTTAGTTATTTTCTAAAGCAAAAGGTTAAAATTTAAATAACCTTTGTAAAACTAACACTATGTTTAAACTAAAAAACTTGACAAATCAAACAAAACAATGCTAAATTTAAACTATCATCAAAAAATTTGTCAAAGTGTTTGTTTACTTACAATAAAAACTACCTTTTGATTTTTTTTTTTAAACTATATGTCTTTAAATTATATACTTTTTGAATTTTTTTCACGGTTTGTAACTTAGATTACTTGGTTTATAGCTTTTATTTATTTATATATAAAATGTTATTCTGTTTTCGAAAATCACAGTAGTATACTAAATTTTGTGTATTATCGGCTGACTTAAACCAATACAGAAATTGAAACGGTTTACAGAAAGTTCTAGTCTTCAGTCGACATATTGCTTTCGAATTTCCAATAAAACGAATGGTATAACATATTTTGAAAAATTTGCTCTTATGCAACATCAGCTGCTTATATTTTAGAAAAAATGAACATAATTTCATATTTCTTTGACTTTGTTTGAACTTCTAGTAAAATACAGGTTAACAGCTTTTATAAATACTTGATTAAAACTTCAGATAAAAAAGTTGGGTATCAAACAGAATATCTTAAAATAACTTAGACCATCTGTATATAAAAACAGAAAAATTCACAACATCAGCTGACAAAAGCTAAATAAGTCAATCAGTTTTGAAAAATACCTTCCATATGAACCTAAGTATAAGAATATTTAATAAAAGATTTCCAGTCAACATATCACCTTCCAAATGAACTTGCAATACATACAAGAGTAACAGCTTGCAAGGCATATGGGTAGCGCAAACAGGTAGCAGTAAAGTAGAATAAATTTATTTCCTATATCTGTCTGAAGCTTCTTTGAAATACAAGGCTTGTAAAAACTTTTTCTCAACAATAAACAGCATGTTTACCTTTCCTTTATATAGGTGCACGACTATTCAAATTCGGACAATTCAAATTCCGACAATTCAAATTCTTTAAAACAAATTGAAACAGCCACATATAAAAAAGTAATGTATATTTTTTAAATATAACATATATCTATGTAGGTCATTTAAATATCTACAAGCCATTTTTTTTCTTTTTGCAATACACTAAATATTTTTTAAGATATGGCCTAAATAAAGTAAAAAACATAGATTTTTTAGTAATTCTGAAATATCGTGAAAAGTATTTTAGATTTTGAAAAAAGATTTAAAAAGCTTGTAGATATTAATAAGATCTACATAAGTATTTTTTATTTTTTTCAAATTTTTATTACTTTTTGAGATATAGTCTTTAAATATTTTTTTAAGAATTTGAATTGTCGGAATTTGATTTGTCCGAATTTGAATTATCATGTAACCCCTTTATATACTAAACATAATATTAGTCTTTTTAATTGTTTTTTTCAACCTAAAGACAGAAAATTCAGAAAATATCTACTGCCAGAAGCTAAGCAGTTCAAAAAGAATTAAATAAACACATTACAGTCAACATGTTTCTCTAAACTCCATATGATCTTCCACAAGGCACAAGTACAAGGCAACAGCTTGTAGAAGCATATGGGCAGCGCGTACAGGTAGCAATAAAATAGTAGATATACATATATATTCCCTAACACTGTTTAAACTAACATTAAATTACAAGGCTTGTAATAACATTTACTCAAAAATTAGTAGCATATTTACAATTAACTAACATGTTACGCAGCATATTAGTCTTACTCATTGATATTAATTTAAGAAAAATTACAAAAACCAGCTGTCAGAAGATTAGACAGTTCAAACAGAATTAAATAAACACATTACAGTCAACATGTTTCCCCAAACTCCATATGAACTTGCACGAGGTACAAATACAACAGCTTGCGAAACATATGGGCAGCGTATACAGGTAGCAATAAAGTAGCAGATGGAAATTATCAATTTCACTATCATTTTTCTGCAATGCGGGCATACGCGCTTTGTTTTCAAATTTAATATCCGACATTGTCCCGTGTTTTGCTAAATCCGTTTATTTTTTGTTGACAGCTTACCGTTTTCAAATTTGAAACATAGGTTTAATTTTCTTTGCAATTCTGATGATTCGCTGTAGTTTGAACTCATTTTAGTAAAAAACAACATACCTGCTTAAAAGTGATGACTATGATATAATTATACTCATCTTGTTTTATGATAGTGACATGTAAGTTATTTTGGTATATTAAAAATCAGAAATTTATTCAGAGATTTTAATTTAAGACAACACCAATTCAACTAACTACAAGCGATAACAACTAAAAATATTAAGCTCTAAGTGCGTTTTAATGTTCTACCCAAAACAATACACAAATAACACGCGAGTAATCAACGCATCGCCCACAGCAACTGCGCACCGCAATTAGCAATTAAGCAGGTGAAATTGCTTCGGTGTTTATCGTGGCAACAACCCGCTTTCAACCATCGAGTCACGTGACCAGACATGTTGGCGCCAACTTGAAGTCACGTGTTTCGCGCTTCATTGAACACGCTCAAGTTTTGTGACAGCTGTTGAGCCGTTGGCAAACAAGTTTGTGTTTGAGCTTTTGTTTGAGCTTTTGGCGAGTGTTATTGGGTTTTGTCGAGTGTTATTGGATTTGAGGTGGAAGGAAGTTTTAAATTTTCTGAGGGGCAGTTGTTTATACTTTAAGCATTTGATGATTTTTTCAATTTTTAGGTTAACCTTTTACTTACCAATTAACTTTTGAGTTTTAAGAAGACAATTTCTTAACGTTTGCTAGACGTAGCGTTTATTGACCATTGGATAAACTGTTTTCTAAAGAAGCGCTAAGTTAAAACAATAAAGGAATTCCGGCTTTAATTTTTAAATAAAGTTTACAACGTTTTTACACAAAAACTCCTATTCATTTAACTTGGAAGATTTTTTTTAATTTCTGACGAGCCATTTTTATAAACATGAATTACACGTTTGATTATCTATATCTTATCAAAGGACTTAAAAGTGTAGAACAAACTGATATTACACGAACCTCTGATTCACTAAAAAATATATTTTAATGTTCAAAACTTTTTATATTTACCTATTGCAATAAAAAAAAATATTTTTAAATGTTTTAAATTGAATTGATGACTTAAAATAGATCAACTATCTAAAACCTTATAAATTTTACTGAATTATACTGTTAAAATGTCAGCGTTTTAACAAACAGTAATCGATATATTTTTAAAACATGTGTCTAAATTTTTATGATAAATATGTTCTTTTTTATACAACGTTGTTTTTTTTATTTAACTATATAATTTAATATAAAACGAAAAAAAACTTAGTTTCATGTTTTTATTTCAACGAAGTTTACAAAAACACAATGTTACTCACAAAATATTAAGTAACAGTAAAAATCGGCAAGAAACAAAAGCCATGAAACATACTCAAAAACATTATAAAAAAGTTCAAAATTTAACTTCAAAAAAAACGATTCGTTTTAAAATAAACTTTCTTTTCAATAAAAACACAGCAGCCGTATAAAAGTTTAACATTTAGTCGAGTCTCAAAAATAGTCGAGTAAAACGTACGAAAATGATTGAAAGCGTTTTGTGACGTATCAAAGAAAAGTTCATGACGTCACAGTCGAGTTAAAAGACGTTATCTTTCGTCGCCAACGTAGTTTTTCGACTTGGAAGGGGTTTTCCTTTCCGAGTCGCTTTTCGCAGTGCATTTCTTTCGGCTCCTGGCGCGACTTTCAGACTGTAGAATAAAAGTTGATTGAAATTTTTTTTAACGTGTTGTAAATATTAAACGAAATTAAAACTTTATCCAAAAATAGAAGGAAAATTGTGTTGCATACACGTGTGTAGCTGTGTTACATAAAGTATGTTTTTTATGTAAGCAACATGTGTAGGCTATAAACAAAAAAAGGATGATAGTAGCTTGCCATATGTTATTGGATTTGTTATTTAATCAGTAATTACATTACTGTTTAGATTAATTAAATTTAGGAGAAAAGTTTAAGCTAATATAAGCTATGTTTTAGTAACTGTAAAACTTATTTTTTTTTAAACTTTAGTTTAACTAACTTGTAAGACATTGGTGCATTCGTCAACTCCATCTTCAAACGTGGTTTCTGTTTCTCTTCCGGCCAAAATTGACAATGACTTGATGTACCGGCAAGCGACTCTGTAAATATAAATAAATATTAAATCTAAATTAAAATTTTTATGTACAACAAATAGCCGAATTTAAAGGAAACTGCTGTCAAATTCATAAAAAAAGGTAATTAAGTTTTAACTTTGAAACATGATAATCTTAGACTATAGATTAAAAGTTTATTAAATAAGCGTATTGTTTAAAAGTAATAACAGTTTGAAAACAATCTAAGCAATTCAGATTATTTTATTACCTTATAAACAAATTAACAGTTTCGACAATTTTTCAAACTACTTTAGTCAAAACTACGGTTCGCAGTATTTTTTATATAGTTCAAATAACTTAATTTTGCATTCAAAATTATTACGTTTATATTTAGTACACTAAAAACGTTTTAAAATAGTCTTGATCGAAAATTATCAACACACTAACCAGTTTATTAATTTATTAAAACCATTTATTGAATTTTATATTTAGACTAGAAATGTGTACTATCAATTTAAAAAGCTACACATCTAACCTCAAAATAGCGAGTTTAGAAAGCTTCTGGTTGCATGAGTAGCTCGGTATCTGCATCCTCAGTTCTTCGAACGCGGACCCAATGGTGTGCACTCGAGTTCTCTCGCGGGCGTTCGCCACCAAACGGCGCTGTCGGCTCATATGAACGTCGTCGCCGTCCGTAACTTTGTTGCTTGCGGAGTTTTTGGAGGTTTGCTTCTTAGGGGTGCGCTTCGACTGAAGTCGATCTGAGTTGAAGGTAAAATTTAATTTAAACTTATTTTTAAATTTAATTGAGAGTGAGTAAAAATAGTCATATTTTACTTAACAGTGTAAGAGTTTTATATAAAAATGGCAAAAGACTAACATCGAATTTGCAAAAATATTAAGGACTTACTATAAATTATTTTTTGTTAGCCTAATTATAAAAAGTCTTACCTGCAAGCATTTTGCTCTGTGACTGCTTCTTACCCTTCTTCTTCGTCATTACTTCCTCTTCTGTGCGCTTCGATCGCACAACTCTGTCGTCATGGCAATCTTTAGGGGTTTCCCCTGAACCTTCCACTCGGGGGCGCTTCATCTGATGGTTCCTAGATGACGAGGGGCTTTTCCTCTTTCCCGGCAAGGACATTTTCTTCTGCTGGTCGCCATGGAAACCAGTTGGTTCCGCTTCTTGGGGTTGGAACATGTTGACGTTCGGAGGGGCTTGCTGTCTCTTAGCAACCAGCTGCTGCAGCGCAGCGTCTGTTGCCATTAGCGGGTTACTTGGCAACATCTGAGAGGCCTGGGGGTACATCTGACCGGACATCAGAAACTGCCTGAGCATCATCTGATTGGCTAATAACTGGTTTGCCGCGATTTGATTGGCCAGGGAAGGTATCACGGGATTGACGGGAATTTGCGGGTTGCCAAGCAACATTGGGTTCATGTACATCAGGGGGTTTGTTAGAGGGTTACCCATGGACGCAATGTTCTCAGGTGTCATTCCATTCATAAAGTTCATGTTCATCATTCTACTTGTTTCCTCGTCCAAATGTTCCAAACTTTCCGGTCTTTCCAGCATCTGTGAAGTTTTGAATGAACTCTCAGCTTTTTTCGGAGTTTTAATTGGGATTTTGGCGGTTTCAACAGCTTCTTTGTGGGAGTCAACGTTTTTCTCCTCTTTTATTTTCATCGTTTTTATGCCTTTGACGTTTTTTTGTGACGTCACTGAGTCGGTGGAACTTGGAGTGAACAATTTGTTCTTTTCCTGTTAAAATTAAAAAATTTAAATGTATGTTTGCCAGTAAAGAAGTGCAAAACGGTTGTAAAAATATTTTATTATGACCAAACTTGAGTAAATCTTTTGTTTACACACAAACAGTCAAAGGCATTACGTAACTTGTTCACCTGGTGAATATACTTTTACTTATATACAAAATAAACAGTACCTAGCTAATATACATAAGATAACCTTTTTATAAAACCAGAAAACTTCCACTTGTTTATACTTGAACCACAATAACCTTTTTTGGAATTTAAATTTTAGAAAAATGTCTTGTTTACACAAAAACAGTCAAAAGTATCTAATAACTCATTTACCCAGTCACGTGAATACACTTTACTGTTCGTTTGATCACTCAGCATAAACAATCATTTGCATACAAAGTAAAATTAAGACAAAGAAAAATCTTCGTAAAATTTTTCAAACTTTGTTTTTTATCAGAAATCTCAAGAGAAACTAAGATAATGTAAACTAAGTTGTTTCTTTAGTAAATGTTTTAGCTCGCTAACGTAAATGGTTTTTTCACCTTACTTCTATACTAAATATTAATCAAAATAGTTTATTAGTGGTCTATTAACACTAAGTAATGCAATAAATAAACTTTTATCGACCGTCTGTAACTGAACTTATTAACAAAAAGTTTAAATCTTAAATAAAAATTAATAAAGCAGTTTAAGCTTCAAAACTTACTTTTTCATTGAGAATTTGGCACAGTTTCAGATTCATCTTAATTAACAAAACTTGACTATTTAATATAAAATACCTTTATTTAAAACAAAAAACAGATAAACAAAATCAAGTTTTTTTTATCTTACTCTATTCTACTATCTGCACATATACAATATGCTGTTCTATTATACCTAATGCTTATAACACGACTCATCAATCAAATCTCCAACCCTACCAACTCATCAAGCGACCCGATGAAAATTAAAACCTTCAGTAAATAAAAACACTACACATGTACCTTCTTCTGAAACAACACTTCATACAAACAGCAAAAAAACATTACAGCTGTAATTTCTCTCAGGGGCAACGAACATGCTGCGTCGGACATGAAAGCTGCTCCGCGGCGCAGACTTGCCGGCGCCACCAGCTAATGCTCGCAGGCGCCACAAAGTCTGCCGCGAGCCACACACATCGGGATTGTGACATGTGCGCACCGAAATGTGTGTTTGATGTCTTGTGTTTTCTCGTGCACGGGTAACTTGCACTGTGTGTGCATGTGCGCTTGTTTATCTGTTTCATATTGGTATTTTCGTGCTATGTTTTTGTGATGTAGGTTTCTTAAATAAAAATTTCTGTTTTCATACGGAAATCTTCGAAGTATGTTTCATGTTTTTTTATGATAGTTTTGTATATTTTCTCACAATACTGTTGAAATTTATCTTTGCTATTTTCATATAACGAAGTATTTGATGTTTAAAACTTCATCATGTTTTTGTTAATAGTATTCTTTGGTCAGCCAAACTAATTTTTTGCTTGCTACTTTATACTAAACTGGTATGGCAAAAATTGCTGTGTATGCTGTTAATATGCATATTTGTTACTGTGCTGTTTTTTAACATATGTTGACATAAATTTGTGTTATTTGCTAGCATATGTCAACACTTATGTGTGGTATTTTAATTTATTTAATGTGTAAGCTGTTTTGAATTTTATTTGTTTTCTTGTATGTATACTGTTTAGCTGTGTGTAAAAAAGTGTATGGTTCGCGTTTTTTGTTTTAATTTGCTAATATTTACTGCACTCGTAGATGGCTTTTGGCTGCCATACTTTACTACAATACTTATTTGTACTTTTCTTTGCATCTTTCTAAACTGAATAGTATTAACTTAATAGCTTTAGACTTTTTTTTACAAAATAAAATTAAACTAAGTACTACTTCATATGTGTTTGACAAAAAAAAACTTTTAAAACTCTTCATTTAAAAAATTCAACTGATACTTTATATCTGCTAGACTCACAAAACTAATTTTTCAAATAATACAACATAATAAACTTATGAACTTTTTGATTACTGTCATCTGAGTTTAAAAAAACAACATGATAATTTATGAAACATAACTGATAAGAAAACAACTGATAATACTTGCTGCTGTTTGAAATTGTTTTATAACTATAATGAACAACTGTCAACTGAGTTAACTAAAAATAAAATGAGAAATAAATTATAAAAAGATTTGTAATCATGTCGTAAATTTCTAATCAAATTATACCCCAAATAAAAACATTGATTTGTGATTATGTAAAAAACAATTAAAAACAATTACAATCATCTGTAATAAAAATAAAACCAACGTTAATTTTGTCGCTTGCGGTTGACGCGTCGCTGTCCATGGAGGCCGGGGAGGAGCTCGTAGCGGGGGAATCACCCTGGATTTCGGGGGAATACCCCTGGTTGAAAGTGGATAGCCGGTACATGAGGGCGCAAGCTGACATTTCTGAGAAGTTCGTTGGGGCTGTTAGGTTCTGCGAATAAAATAAAATTAAATTAAAATTTGTCTTAAAAATTGAAAAAAAAAATTAGGAAATGATTAGTCAAGAAAACATAACTATATAAACTCATTTGAACTAAACATTTATTTGAATTTATGAACACTGCAAGAACCTCAAAAAGTTGAATGTTTTGTAATTGTTTCTAACCTTTGTAAAAGACAAGGCTTATAAATAAAAAGAATATTTACATTAACTTTTTAATTAGTTTATTTTTTATACTTAAAGTTGCTTAAAAAAAAATCATAAAAGCTTATAAAATAAAAATCTATATAATCTACTAATTGCCACGCTTCTATAAGTTAACAAAAACCAAAATTAAAATTTCTAGTTTCATACCTTAGGTGAAGCTCTTTGCATATCATAAACGAAAAATTTCTGTTCAACAAATTCAAAACAATTTTTTTTTTGACTACAGCTACCTTCAAGGGCTGATAAGCTAACTGAAGTTCAATTTGAAAATAATTTTTTGAGCCTGGTCGGATTCTCTCTTTTCTTTTCTTTTTAGTTTTCTCTCCTCGTTTAATTGATAGCTTTTATTGCTCTTTAGTGCTCCTAGTGGCTCGATGAATGTTTTGTGCTATACTAAAATTTAACACCTGTTAATATAGTTATTAAACATAAATGACTGTATTTTATGTCTAAATAGAGCTAATTTTTATATTTAAAAACTTGTAGTAATCAAAAAGTAATTAGCAGTTTAGTTAGCTAAGGTTAAAAATTTGGTACTTAAAAAATCATTCTTTGATATGTTTGGCTCATGTATACCTTAAAAAAGTTATATATCGGTTTTGTTATATTTATGAATTAACATCTAAGTTTGTGCTTTATGATTTAAAAACTAGAACGCGACAACAAAACTATACGAAATTTACTTTAAAACTCATTTAAAACTGTCTTGTATGATAAATGTTTTTTTTTTAGCTTTTATTGTAGGAACCAGTTACTTGACGAGCTATTTAGTTTAACTTAATAGCGAAACTAAAGCATTTCAAAGTTTTTCTAAGTTCTATTTGTTAATGCTGTTACGATCTATTTAACTAGCCTTAATGAAAGCTTACTTATGAAAAACAAAAAGTTATTATAATCAAAAAAAATTACCTTTTTAGTAAATTTAATATGATTTTTCTATACTTAAGATAAAAACTTTGTTCAAGAAATACGTTTATTTTGTATTTCAAAAGCAAAAGAATTTAAATTAAATTCCAAAGGGTAAGAAACAGATATATCAATTCTAGTTGATTAGAAAATGCTACATTTATTGAAATGCGAGGAAATACAGTAGACTAATGAACTAAACTGAAAACTAAAGTGTAGTGTAAAATTAGCTGTACATTATATAAAATACTTGTAGCAATTTAACAGTATGCTAGTCTAAAAACTACAAACAAACTGAATCAAACTCAAAAGTTGTTTTTATTCATGAAACAAAGTAGTACAATTAATAGTTAAGGAGTGTTGAACGATTAACTAATAAGGTGAACTAATTTGGCGGTGACAATAAAAATAGGCTAGGTTAAAACTTTATATTAAAGCTTTGCACAACTGAAACTAAACGTTAAAAACATAGTAAAGAGGTTCAATTATTTTGTGACATCTTGTATCATATGTAAGGTGTAGTTATACACATGTAACTAGAAAAAGGTAGTGAAAAGGTTACAAAACAATTAAGCGGTTGATAAGTAAGGTGCGTTAGTTGAAAAAGATTTAGATGTATTATGAATTGTTTAGTGAATAAAAACGAAAATTGTTTTAACATTTTTTGGTTCAAGGACCTGGATACTCAAAAATACCTCCCAGTCATCGAGTTGTATACCCATCTTAATCAAAATTATAATGAGCTATAAATGAAAAAAAAGAAAAACACTTTACAGTCAAAATTAAAGCTCTAAAACAAAAAACTCTATGAAAAATGAGACTATTAAACATTAAAACATTAAATACTTTTCATTAAATAAAAATTATCAAAAAAGTAAAGTTATCTATGTACACACATACATCTAATATTACATATATAAACACTATATATTTATTAAATCTACGTCAAAACGTAATGTTTCAATCTGAAATGTTTTTAATTTTAAAACTTATCAATGATTTTAGCAAATAATTTAACCTTTTATATAATTTAGAAAAGAGAAAAAAATTAGTTAATAAATAGACTTGAAGTTGTTTTTTCAAAGTAAGTTTAAGAACTTAGACTCTACTATTTACTTATTTCATTTTATTGAAAAATAAGCGAAAATAAATTAAAGCTATAACGTTGATAATAGATATAGTAACAACAACAAATATATAAAATAAAGCTACAGTACTAAAAATTATATTAAAACAAAGCTGTATCCATAAAAAAAAAAGTTGCTTAAATTAAAAAGTAGTACAAATTAATTATATCCTTTTCGTTAAAGCTACCACTTTTTACAATCTTGAATAAATGTCTCAATATAAGAGTTTAACTATACCAAAAAATAATGTAAACAACCACAAAATAACGCTTAAAGTATAAAAAAGTTTTTTATTTGAAAAAAAAAGAAATCATAATAAAATAAATAAGATAAAAAGCAGTAATAATCATAAAGTAAGTCAAGCTACTATTAGTTTTAAATTTTATCAGTGTTTTCGGCTCATAAATAAAATGTTTAACTTTCTTTGTTTTCTGGCAAAAATATATGTCGAGACTAATAGTTTTATTTATACAGATAAAATTTAGACTATGAAATTCTTTACTAATACACTAACAAACTACAAACAGAAAAAAACACATCTACAAATAACAATTTTCTACAAACTAGACTGAACCAATGTTATTGAAACCCAGTTAATATACTCAAAAAATTATAAATACCTACTCAAATGAAAAATTAATACTAATCTAATGTTTACAAATAATTAAATAAATGAAAATTTACAGTTCATCTTATGTAAACTCTGTTGAGCTTGTTGATCATTTAATAAATTATCCTTTAGTTCAACCTTATGTTCAATCCTGCGTAAATGAACAAATGAATTGAAACAATAAAAAATTTATCAAATCCAGAAATGTACACTATAAAGTATCTTGGTATCATTTTATTTACGATAATCTTCCTTTTGATAATACAAAAAACGGAAAACAATATTTAAACTGTTTTACTTTTTAGTTTTACTTTCTATACTTTTAGCTCTGTAGCGAACAAGTCTAGCTTAAAGTTAAGTTAAAAATCCGCATAATATTATTAAATATTGAACTCTATTCATACAAACTTAGTTAAATGAATAAAACTTTACAAAACTGAATTGAACAATGTAATATCTTAATAAAATCAAACTTCAAGCAATAAAGTACTACACGAAATACTAAAAATGAATAGATACTCACATTTTTCAACTAAGGTACTGAAAAAAACTACTTACAAAACAGAAAATAAACTATTTAAACATAGTAGTACATAAAGTCTAATTAAAGAAACAATTTATAATTTACATTCTGAACAAAATCTTTGATAAAAATAAAAAAAAAAACATCATGACTACAAATTTGTATACAAAGTCTCAGTAAATGCAACATTGTAACCACAGCATGCAGCTACACACCACGTATTAAAAAAGTGAAACAAACTACAGCTAGCACAAGTGTACACATTGTGAGCATAATCGCATAGATTGCAGCAAGGTCGATCATCTGCACGAAACAGCTGGTCGACATCGGGTACGTCACACTATGACGTCACAATTGCGCGGGGAAGCAGCTGTCTCCTCGATACGGCAGAAGTACAGATGTCGAAACTGTTGCAAATTTTGTTTGTCAGAACAAACAGATGGTGAGCAGGATTTGTTGGGAGCGGCTGCTTTTTGGGAAGGTTATCTGCAGGTCAAAGCAGATTTATTCTGTCGTATTTTTGTAAGAATATCGCTATTTTTAGGTACAAACAGCTAAGAGCTTTCGCTTTAAAATAATAATATTTAAGTTAGGGTGAAGTTAGCTATTTAAAACCTTAATATAGATACGCTTTTTAAGTGGTAATTAAATAATTTTAAAACTTAAGTTGGATTCGTTCTGTTCTCTAAACGGCGTAAAATAAAACTTTTTTTATGGTTGTTGAAATTTTGTTTATAAAGTGAGCAAATTTTAGTAACTTCGATAATAAATAATAGCGTTGACATTATTTTTTTATTTTTAAGTTATCCTAACAAAAAAAAATATTTTAACAATACTTATCTCTATAAATATAGCAAAAATGTAAAAAAATTGTTTTAGCTGTTACAATTATTTAATTTTTTTTTAGTTATTAAAAAGTTTTTTTTTAAATGGGCAGTAACTCGTATAGTATAAATTATAAGTTGAAACTTTAAGTATTTTAAAAGGTCCAGTATATAATTTTTTTTAGTATAGTAGTTCCAATAAACTAAAAGCCATGAAGCCATTTAAATGGTTTCAAAAACGTTTCAATTTTTACTAAGCCAACTGAATTGAATGGCGCACCGACTGTGCACAGCTCAACAGACGTCAAAACTCAAAAGGCGTATTTCAGCTGTTCAACGAAATCTCCAACCCCCCGTGGGACTTGTGTACAGCTTTTCACAATCAATAAAACCACAACTTTTTATAAAACTGTTTTCAGAGCTTCCAAACGTTTTGTGCACTTTTCTATACAGTGGCAATATAATTTTTTCCAACAATTTGAAATGCATGGGATGGAAGAGTGACTGTTTGGCGCAGGTTTTCGGTTGGTAGACTCAGCTGCTGCAAAGTGGAAGTTCTCTCATGGGAAATCAGCGAGTTTTGAACAAGTGTCGCAACCTGTTTACTGATGAGTTGGCTTTCTAACAGTTTTGGAATAAAACTTACTGAATTTGAATGAATTTTTCAACATTTAAACCTAGTTTTAAAACTATTTAAAGTGAAGCAATTTTTAAAAATTGTTACAAATAAAACCATACTTAGCTAAAAATTAAAATAAAAAACTGATTTTTTTAAAACTCTTTTCTAAAACTTGATTTCATAAATTAGTTACTATTTATAACAAAATATGTATTTACTACCTAGTTGTATATTCATTTTCAAATAAACAAACACTAGAACAGTTTCTCCTGTAAGCTACAATGCTTTTGTAAAAAATACTTTTTTTTGAACACAATATTGTATGAAGATTCTATTGATTTATTGTGTTCAGTTACGCCACATCAAAACGACATTAACACATTTCAGCTAATATTCAGACATTCAACATGATCATCGTAATGAGCTGTGTGTTGAAACAAAAAGGCTAATGAAGCTTGCAGCTGCGTGACAGTCGCGCTAAATATCTGTTATTACGTCACAACTAAATTGACAACGTATCGATCTGTTCGGTCATTTGGGACTTGCAGTCACAACTTTTTGCATTGAGCTTTCGCTTCGCTCATTAGAGTTATTTGTTTGCTAATGTTTTAAAAAATAAAACTTATTAACTTTTTCAACTACACATGGTGAGTTTAATGAAATTTAGGTAATTGCTCTTAATAAACTTATAAACTGCGACGCACTATTTTCTTTGCTAATTCTTGAAAAAGCTACGTTATTTTAGATGAAATAAAGCATACGAAAAATGAATTGTTTGTAAAAGTTTTAAATTTCTTTCTTTTTAAAATGATATATTCTGGTTGTGGTTAATTGAAATTTAATAAAAAAATTTTAACTTGAGTAACTTGCAGTTTTTTTTTTTTAGTATTATAACTAAAAGCTAAAACGGTATGCAAATAAGCAAAACATAACAAATTTAATTAAAAGCATTTAGACTAAACTACAATAAAAAGATCTAAAACACGTTTATATTATAGTTTTTATTCAAGAAAATTTTCCGAAACTTTTTTCAAAAAATACAGCTCTTACTTTTATAATTCATTTTAATGGTGTATAAGGTTACTAAAAATCACAAGTTTGTTTTTAAAGTATAATAATTAAAAAGTTTTTAACGAAACAAAAATCACTCATAGACTATTAGCTGCACAATATAAACGTCTAATTTTTTATAGAAATAACTTTGATCTATTATATGATTGCATCTTTTATAATTATATATATTAAATGTCTAAACCATCTTCCCATTCAAATTACCAACCCAAATTTTCTTCTAACAGAAATATTCATTTTTTCCAAAATACTGACCTTCTGCCAGCAAATGTAAACATCTGCATAGAAGTTACCTTTCCAAGAGAAAAAGAATGAACTCTCAGCGAACCCAAACATCAAAGAGAGAAGCCGCTTTCCACATGGCAACAGTCAGCATGGTAACAGATGGTAACGGGAAAGATTGATATCATTGCCAAGGGTGGCAGCAGGACCCCGTGAATCGCCACCCCTCGCATATTAGGAAGCCATATGGCGCTTCTGTTGCTAAGCAAACACCATGCCCCCACTTTTCGTTGCCAGGGAGATAAATTTGTTGCTAAGTAAATTTGCTGCTAGCTTCCGAGTCCATCTGTTAGCAGATCTTCGATCGATAAATTTAGAGAAATGGATTTTTTTTTCCGAGGAACTCACCTCAATATTAATCTTGCTAGGTTTCGTGTTGTACTGATGTTTTTCAAATAAGTACAGCATTCAATATGCTGTAAAATCATGTTTGTTTTATCTTGCTTAAAAATATCTAAGAAAAGAAAGAAGGATTTTTTTAATACAAAACTACGATAAGAATTTTATTCGCAACATGCATTTTTTTTTTTAGTGTCTTAACTTGTGTTGAATATATAATATAGTACGCACACCAATTTTTTCAATCATAACATGCTTTTATTAGATAAAACCATTAGAACTTATTTAGTTTCATTTTAAACTAACCATATTCTTTCAAGCACTATAATCAGCAACGAGGCTTAAATTAACATCAACTGTATGCTGAGACAAAAAGTTTTTGAAAAAAAAAGATAATAAAAACCGAAATACGTATTTCTATAAACCAAAAACCTCTGACATAAGTTTTAAATTTTAAATATTAATTTGACTATGTATTCAACTTATGTGTTGTCTCAATCTTTCGTTAAAAATTAACATAGCGGTTATTCAAATATTTCGGTTTTTGTTACAAGTGTTTAAGTTTGTAACTCTTTTTTGTTTTAATAAATTTTCCAGCTTTAATGTATATCCCCACCTCAGTTAATTTTTATCTAAATACTTAAATGAATTGTGATTTCAATGTATTTTTAATGTTCATTACGTTTTAAGAAGTTAGGTTCATACCATGGTTAGAATTTAAAAAAAAACGGTTAATAAATTGTAAACAGTATTTTTTTGTTTATAGATCTTATAAACAAATTTTAAATTTGCATGCTTATTGTGTGGTTTAAAAATAAAGATATTTTGCTCCTTACTATAAAATAACTTGCTAATTATGAAATTTTATTATAATTAATTATGTTTATTTTTAAAAGTGTTGCCATTTTACATGGAATCCTGAAAAAACCTGGAATTTTAACAATTTTCACATGTTAAATAGTAAAATTTCGATTTCACTCAAAAAATCTATCATATAAATAAAAATTTTTTATCTTCATCAAAGTTTTTTAATTAAAAAATATATTTAAAATAGCTTTACAGCATCTTTTTTCAATGTTTTTATACTACTTAACGCAGTTTTTTACCTTAAACTTATTTTAAACTAAAATTAGACCCAAAAACGTGTACTTTAAGAAACCTGAAAAAAAATGGGAAAACCTGGAATTTTTTTTTTAAACGAGGGGCAACCCTGTTTTCAAGCACAAACGTAATTCAGGGGATATATAGAACTGAGAAAAGGCAAAAAAATACCTAAAATACAACCTCTAAAAATTAAGACTTTCATTTGAAATTAAAGACTTTTTTACAATTTGAATACAATTTAAATGTTTAAAACGTAAAAAAGAATATTTATCATTTCCTTGATTTATTAACCTTAGAGGTGACTTACCCTTCTACTCATCTCCTATGAAGTAGCTTATCTCTAGCTCCTTAACTATAAGTTCTGTTAAAAAAAATCTAACATGAAATAGGTTTAGTAAATTTAGTTTTCTTAAGCTAACGATGAAAAGTTAGCTTGGAATATTAATTAAGTTCAGTAATTTGTTCAAAGTGTTTTATTCTTTCTTTAAATCTCTTTTTTTATTTAAGAGTTTGCTATAAATTTAGCTTGTATAACTTATTTTTTAAATTTTATCCATACAAAGATGAAATTCAGACTTCATTACTCTTATGGTATCAATATATTGAAAATGTCAATAGTTTTTGTTCAAATTTACAATTTGTTTTCAAAAATTTGTATTCAACTTGTTTTTTAACTTAAAAGTTTTACTTCAAACAAATTGAAAATACATAAACTAAGCAAACATTGTGGATTTTCAATAGTAACAATCAAAGTTGTCTATTTGCATACAATAATAAATTTATTGATTTATCAATTCATTTATCAAAAATTGCTTTAATCGATAAAAATAATAATGATAGTTAGATCGAAAATTAAAACACATTCTTCAATATATGTAGTTTTCACTTTATACCCGAAAAACGCTGATTAAAGAGGTAAATTTCTAATATTTTCTATTTAATTTTAAATTCTAAGTTACAGTGAGTAATAAAGTTTTTAGTTATGTTTGTCATAAATAACTTTCTTTTAATAACAAAGAATACTATTTGTTGATCGTACTTAATACAAGCGTACCAAATAACTTGCCTAGTAAAAAAAGTTTTAAACTTTGCTGAAAGACAATGCTGACGTCACTGAACATTGCCAGTAAAAGGTTGCTTCATGTGAAAGCATAATAAACCGTTTGTAGATTGACAACTACAAGTTTTTCGGTTGTAACAGACTAATGAGTCCTAATAAGGACGAAACCGGTCTCAATCTACCGAAACTTGTGGTCTGATGATCAAATTGGCATGGTCAACCCTTTTTTAAACTTGAGCTTGTCTCACGGCAAACGAAAGTCCAAGCTTCTGCTCTGCAGACTTTCGCTGATGTTTTTGTTTAGTTTTATTCAAACTTATACTTAGACTAAAAAACCTTACTATGTAAAACTTAAATAAGTTTGTTCAGGTATGTATACTTTTAAATTTTGTAGCATTTTTGTTTTTTATTTGAACTTAAGTTTAAATAAAGATGTGCATATTAAATATTTTATTTACAACCAGGTTTCGGTGGCAAAAAAATGCGACTTTTTCAAATAGTAAAGTAGTAAACTGTACAAAGCAATAGTTAGGAAATGACTTTATCAAATATCAAAACTGTATAAATAGTTAATAAAATGAATTTCAAATGAGATTTAAATGTTACCATAGAAGATGTTCTATTCACTTTCTTTTAAATTTGAATTTTAAACTCCTTTACATTTGTATATCTATTGTGTTTAAGTACTTTAATCTAAAAGAGTTGAAATTTCACTTGAAAAAAGTAATGGTTAAACTTATAAATAAATATAAATGTTTTTAACTTTTAATATAACATGTGGCCTGTGAGTAAAAAATTACAAGAATCAAACCCTGTAGTCAGCAGGTAACAAAAGTAAAACAACTTAAGTAGAAATGTTAAAATACAAATCAATAATAATAGAATATGTTGCCTAGTTGTGTAAAATCTAATGGTAGTTTTAACAACTTTCTGAATTAAACATTTAAAGATCTAAACCCAGAGGTTGATACATATACAAACAATACACATGTTGAAGTACATAAACTTCACGAAACATTAGTTATTTTAATTTTGCAAAATATACAGCAAAAATAACAATTTATAAAATTATTTGTTTCAATTTGAAGTAAACATTAAGATTTCTAATATTTCTAAGATCTGTGTTTAAATTAAAAGCAGTTTGTCACTTTACCAAAAAGTTTAACCTGTTTATGTATATATTTATTTAAAAACATTATTCTGGTTTTATAATTGTATAGTTTATCAAAATTTTTAATCTACTACAGAAAATATAAGTTTCATGTTTCTAGTTAAAAGTAAAAACATCTACCAATTTACTAAACAAAATATTTACTTCTATTGAGTAAAATAGTAACTACTTTATTATAATAGTATATTAATTAAACTGACGTTTTGTGTTATAAATAAAGAAATAACCCTTTTATGTTCATACATCAAAGAACTAGCAGTACTTAAATAATTGAAAGCATTGTTAATATTTTGTACTATTTGAAACTTAATTCTATACATTGAAATTTTAATATTTAAAACAATACTTAACACATATACTCAACAATCATAATGTTCAGTAAAACATCTATTTTAGAAAAAAATATCAATTACATAGTTAAAGATCTATTTTTCTTAATAAGCTTTTTATAAAACAATATTTTTTTGCTTATTTTCTTTATGTACATATCTAAATTTATCAAACTTTATAGCATCATTTAAGTATGCTACAAACTAATAAAAAAAAGTAATAACAAAAGGATTTATACTTATTTTGAGAACTAATATTTCAATACAAATTCTTTCTCTTTTCCTATAAATTTAGAAACTGTAAACAATATATAATTCGTGCGCTATATATTTTTAATTTAGCCTAATTTTGACCGACTTAGCCCGGTATTTTTTAAGTAAGAAAAATCCCCTTTTAAAAGTCATTTTGGGTATCGGGGTCTTAATTATTATATTACCATTTTGAAATATTCACAAACACTACAAAAGAAAAATAAAAACTTAACAAAGTTATTTTTTAACACCTATTAGTCGCTTACCCAGCATAGCTTTTGTTTTTGAAAAAATATTAACTGTTAAAAAGAAGTTTATTATATACCTGTTATTTTAAATACGTGCTTATAACACTTATTTCGCTAATTAAAATTTTTAAAGTTTTATAATAACTTTAAATGTTTATAAAAAATTACTAAAAATTACTATTAACTCAATAACTTGTAAAATATAGATGCACTATATATATATATATATATATATGGATAGAAACTTACATCTTAAAGCTAAGTTTTAGTCTTGTGAGTATCTCAAATAACATGAATTAAACAAAAAGTAAAATACATGAATAAACTGATAAAAGTTAAAATCTAAAAAGTGTTTTGTATAAAGCTTCTAAGTAAGAAATTAAAACAGTTAAACCAACTTAGCTCTAAAAATATAGCTAATGAATACACAGCTAAAATATGGTAGTTTTTCTTTAACTTATTCTCATGTTTTAGTTTTAACTTAGAACCTCTTAAACCAATATAAAATTTAAACAAAACACGAATATATTATAAGCTTACTTCTTTGTTTAGTTCTAAATAAAAGTTTCAACTTCTTGAATAAATAAAAAACATTGCTCTGAAATAAATATCAAACTAAAAAAAAATAGTATAGCTTATCAATTATAGCTTATTCACTATAGCTTATGATATAGCTTATCATTTATTTATATTAAAAAAATGTTTCAGACCCAATTACAATTTTTCTTAAAAACGGCTACTTAGAAAAGAAGTTTAAGAAACCGTTTTCTACAGTATTAAATACTAATTAAACTGTAATAATTCCTAAATTGTTATAAAACAAAATATTTTAATTTTATCATTCTTCTTAAGTGTAAAATTACTAAACTAATGGATGTAACAATAAAAAGATTATTTTGTATTATTTTCAAATTCAACTATAAAAGAAATGTCGAAATTCGAGTTGTAAGAATTAAAAACTATATACACTAACGGATATTAGGTGCATATACAATACTGTGACACGATATTTTTAAATCGTTTTTTCTTGTAAAATATTATATAAAAGTAATTTATCTGCAAATTTTGATAAAATTAAAACTTATGATTGCTAGTCTCATGCTAAACAGCTTAGAACGAGTTGTAATAATACGGCTGGTTTGCTGCTGACCTCATTGAGCTTAAATGAGTCTGATCAAACCAAAACGACCATTTTAGAACATTGAATGTCATCTTGGTAGTGTACCTAAGTACTTTAACACCATACTTTTTTTATTCTAAAGTAGACAGTCCTTAAAACCGACAACTTAAACAAAAACCTCAACCAAAATTTGTCATTTTTTTTATCAGTTGTTCTTTTCAGGAAGTATACACGACAATTCAAATCATAGTACTTTAGAGATGTTTTGAATTATTTTTTTTAAATCTTTATATATTTTTTACCATCATAGTTTCACTAATTGGAAGTTTAGATACTTTTCTTGGAACTTATCGTTACGTTTTAAAATGTTACTCCTTGAAAGTTTATATTATAAAATTCGATTTGTATGAATTTGAATTGCGAATTGAGTATAATCACTCAGTGAACATGCCACGTATAATTTTAAAAGTAGTTTTTTGTTATTTAAAAGCAGTTGTTTTCATTAAAGTAAACATGCTAAGTATGCACTACATTAACAATTAATCAGAGTGAATAACTCAAGCGTGTAGTTATTATTGTTTATAACAGGATTTTCTACTTTCATTATCATAGCCAAACAAAGTTCAAACTCTATTTATAGGAAGTAAGCTTTAAACACTGTATACGCATTTATGCCAAAAGCGTTTAACTTTTACAAAAATGCGTGCGCACCTAACTTTAAAGTTACAAAACACTTACAAAACAACATTCCTTCTACAAATAAAGACGTTTGAATATGACAAAAAATTCAAATGTTTTTTTATTACTGTAACGATAAGGATGTTTTTAAATAGTTTTTTTATGTAAAATATTATATAAAAGTAAGTTATCTGCAAAGTTTGATAAAGTTAAAATTTATGATTGCTAGTCTCATGCTAAACAGCTCAGAACGAGTTGTAATAATACGGCTGGTTTGCTGCTGACCTCATTGAGCTTAAATGAGTGTGATCAAACCAAAACGACCATTTTAGAACATTGAATTTCACCCAGGTAGTGTACCTAAGTACTTGAGCTGCACAATAATTTTATTATAAGTAGACAGTCTTTAAAATAGACAGTCAAGCAAAAACCTCTGAAATATTACTGTTTTGACAAGGACATTATTCTATCAGTTGTATTTTTCAGGGGGTATACACGACATTTTAAATTAGAGTATTTTTGATATATTTTGAACTATTTTTTTTTTTTTTTAATTTTTTTTTTAACCATCATAGTCTCACTATTCAGAACTTCAGACACTTTTTTTTAAACTTGTAGTTACGTTTCAAAATATTACTCCTTAAAAGCTTATATCATAAAGTTCAATTCGTATGAATTTGAATTGCAATTTATTCCCTTAGGGAACGTTTAAAAAAAGTTTTAAAAAGGTAGTTTTAAAGTACGACTTTGTTATTTTCAAGCAGTTATTTTCATTAAAGTAAACAAATCAAGTATACACCTCATTAACAATTAAATAGAGTCAATAACTTTAAGCGTGTTATAGTTATTGTTTATAACTTTTTCTACTTTTATTATCATAGCCGGCTAAAGTTGAAAAAACATTCACCCCGTATTTTAGATGTTACCCATTTATTAGATAATTTAAATTCTAGCTATTATTCCCTGATTGCAAAAATTACCCCAAAGAAAAAACTAGTAAGGAAGTTATTGTAATAAAATTAAATATAATGGTTATTGTTTAGCAGTTGTTATCTTCCCAGTAAACACTAACTCTTCAGTGAATCATAGTTTGCTCAGTTGATAGCCATAACTTTATTAAACAACGATTAAAACATTTAATTTAAAGTTGAGCTTTTCTTATTAACATTTTATACTTGTAATTAAGTTCAAATTGTAGTTATATTGTTATTGTCATATTTAGTTATCTAAAGTAATATAAATTTAAAAAAAACTAGTATCTTAAACAACTTTTATGTGTTTTTTATTTTTAGTGAGGTTTAAATATTCAAAAAATAAGAGATTTTAAAAACTATAAAAATAATCAGAATTTAGAAGCCTTACAGAAGGTTACTGATTTTTTGTATCCATAGAGTATACAATTATATAAATTTTATTTGTTACTATTATGTATTATGTTATAAATTACAACTTTCAAAATACCCTTAATAAAACTAACAAAAGTATTTTTATACTTTTAAATTTTAATTTCTATAACTCATTTAAAAGTGATCAAGCCATTCTAAATATTAACATTTTTTTAATATTAGTTTGTAGGTTCTCTAAGCTTGGATAATTGGTTTTTTAAGTTAAAATGAAGTAAGTAAACCCCTTAGTTTCAGTTTTTAATTTAAGTTCTTTTTGATTTAATAATGTTTGAAACAAAATAGTTTTTCAATATTTCAATCAGGGTCGTATAAAAAATCATTAAACATTAAAGCATAAGAAATATGTTTGAGTAAAAAAAAAATCTTAAAAATTCCAATCCAGTAATGTCCTGGTGAAAATTAAAATGGCAGTTTTTAGTCAACATTAAGAATCGAAGTAATGAAAACTTAAAAATAAGACTTATTGTTATACAAGTGAACTGTTTTAGTATATTTTTAACTTCCACATATTTTGCTTAGTGATGTACCGGACTCACTATCCGGGTCCGGGTCCGGCCGGATATTGCCATTTTTGTCTGATATCCGGATCCGGCCGGATTGTAATTTGAAAAAAAAGTCCGGATCCGGTTCCGGCCGGATTCTAATTTGAAAAAAAAGTCCGGGTCCGGTTCCGGCCGGATTCTAATTTGAAAAAAATGTCCGGATCCGGGTCCGGTCGGATCCTAACAGAGATCCGGCCGGACCCGGTTCTAGTTAGTAAAAAAGAGCATACTGAAAAGTATTTTTTCAAAAACAAACCCTGTGTAAATTAATAAGAGTCATCTTCGTCTGTTAAAATTAAACACCTACCGTGATTCGCTCATTTTGTACACCTGACTAATTTACATTTGTTTACAATTAAACTATGAAATAAACATTTCATGAAATGCAACTCTTCATTTATGTTGTAAAATTGAAACCTTTGGAATGAATACTTGCATTATTTATTGTTTTAAGTTGAGCTGAGAGAATATTTAGAGTTAATACGGTTGAATGTACGAGCCAATGAGAGTCATATGACGAAATGTTTCAAACTAAATACTGATGCAACAAAACATCAGAACATGACAGGCAGTTTATATATAAGCAGTTAGTTAGTTTGGTGTGTAGCTTGAAGCAACAAAATATGTTGAACGTTTTTGTGAATGCTTATTGTAAGTAGTGTTTTGTTTTAAAAGTGAATATTTCAACAGGTGTTTAATTGTTTAAATATTTAAGCCAGGTTTATAGTTTAAAAGTTTATTAAAAATCTTACTGTTTCTTGTTTACTAAAAGTTTTATTTAATTTTTAGTTTTTTTTTAAGTCTTTTGATATAGGTTTAAATAACTTCCAGTTTTTAAAGTGTTACCAAAGTAATTAATAATTTTGTATATGCTAGTATTTCTTGTTGTGCTTTATATAAAATATTCATCACTCAAAACTGTCGCGTCTGATTATAGAAAGTAGTCTCAGTCAAAATTTAGTATTTGTTAGATATTAATTAAATAAGGTAGGATTTAATTATGATGGGTAGTACTAACAAGTTAAGTGTACCACAATCAGTCCACAAATTTACTAACAAATTGTCAACCTTTGCTAGCTGTTCTACTGATTATTAGATTAAAGCAATTTTTTTCAGTTTTTAAAAACTTATTCTGAGTCAGGCTTGTTTATACTCACTTTAGCTAGATTTATTGACTTAAACTGTGGCAACCCTACTAGTTTGAAAATTTTTGGGAATTTTAGAAAATCTTGGACTGCCTCAGGCTAGTTTAGTTTTTTATAAAAACTCAGGCTAGTTTTCTTTTAGATTTTGAATGAGTTTGAGCTGATCCAGTTTTCAATATATTGTAATTTTCTAGTGTATTTTGTCAAGAACTTGATTTCAGATTTTTAATTGTAAATAACACCTAAATTTGTAAACCTTTCGGCTAGCTGTTCTACTTATTATTAGATTAAAGTTCTTTTTTTTTCAGTTTTAAAAAAACTCGTTCCGACTCAGGCTAGTTTATTCTAGTGATGTACGGGACTCACTATCCGGGTCCGGGTCCGGCCGGATATTGCCATTTTTGTCTGATATCCGGATCCGGCCGGATTCTAATTTAAAAAAAAAGTCCGGATCCGGTTCTGGCCGGACTCTAATTTGAAAAAAAAGTCCGGATCCGGTTCCGGCCGGATTCTAATTTGAAAAAAAAAGTCCGGATCCGGGTCCGGCCGGACCCGAAATTGTGGGTCCGGTACATCACTAATTTTGCTACATATTTATAAAATCTAAAAAATAATTTAATTAAAGTTTGATTCGAAAAAGTTATATTTACAAGTTAGTATAAGTACAAATCTAGACCCTCCGGAATTAAGCTTTATACTTCTAGTAGCATTTAATTTTGTTTGTAATAATGGATTTTACTCAAGAAAATTACGTTTTTTCTTTGAATGACAATAAAGAAAATATGGTAAGTAACACCGGGTTTACTTATATCAAATTGAATAAATATTTATGTTTTAATCTAATTAGTATATGTTAAAAGCACTAAACTAACTTTCATTAAGTTGCTCCTATTCTTAATATAAGTTGTTTTAAATCTAACTTTAAAATTATGTTAAAAAAAATTAATTTAAATTGTAATTAATTAAAATTGTCAAAACTTTAAACTAAGCTAAAATCGTGTTAACAAAAGTTTTAGAAAATGGTTTATCATTTGTTTTAAAAAATCTACTTGTAATTATTAAATTAGCTTAAATAATTATTTAATAAGGTAATAAAGTACAGCTTAAAACTACTCGAGCGTGACATCTTAATTTAATATTTAATTGGTTGAGAAGTTGAAATTTTAAAAGGTTAAGATGCTTATAAAGTAGTAAACAATAACTATTTATAAACCGTTGACAGTTTTTTAGAAAACGTTTTAACTAAAATTATTTTTAGTACTTTTAAGGTTACTTAAGCTGTAAAATAAATAAAACATCTTTATTTTAGACATTAGTGCTTGATAACAGGCAAAATATAACACCTGATAAAGTTTATTTTCAAACTTGAAATATCTCTGTAATTTTTTTTTTGGTAAATACAATTTCTTTAGTCATAAGCATTCTTTAACAGAATTATTTCGAATTTAAATAACGTATTGTTTAACAAACTATTGTTTAACTTTTTATTCTATAAAATAAGCACTTCATTATGAATTTTATTGAGTCAATTAAAATGTGTTGAACTTAAAATCAACTAACTAATGTAAGTACATGGAATGCACTAAACTACTTTACTCAAACAAATTACTTTATCTAAATAAAGTACTTTATTAATATGCTTCGTTTAAAATACTGTTAGCTGCTTGAAATTAAATAGTTTTACCAGCAACTATTAATTTTTTTTTTCTTTTATTATTTATAGTATAAAAATTATATTCAAGTAATCTTACTTAAAATTAACGATAAATGATTTTAATAGACTAAAGTTTAAATATGATGTAAATATTGCATTAATAAATTGTATCATTTTAATTTTTATTCTATTATATCCTAAATAAATGCCTAACGTTTTGTTAAAACATTCAGGGTTTTTTTTTCAAACATTATAAAATAGTCAGCAAGTTATCATGCAGATATCTTCTGAACAAATTAAAAAAGGCGTAAAGAGGTTGTTACGAAAAGCACGTGACGATCTCCAAAACATCAACGAAGCGCCGCAAGTGTTCATATTTCTGGACGAGCTGAAGGAAAACCAAGCCGACTACGACGCCAAGATCGCCATCAAGCTCGAAAATTTGACGGATACGAGCAAGATGCACTACGAGGAGAACGTTGATGGCGAAAAGCGGTTGGAAAAACTAGAAAATGAATATGATGAGATTGAGAAAGAAAACATCAAGATGGTAGGAAACAAGCTTAAAAGTGTTAATATGAGCATGATGCGGCAAAATATGGACGAGATAACCACGAAAATACTTGAAAACTATAAGCGCATTGTGGAGTTGAAGGACGAGATGGACAGTTTGCACATGTTCGTGGAAGAAATGAACTCAGCATACTTGGAGATCGTCCATCGGGCAACGGAGATCTTCAACAACCTGCTTCAACGAAACGCAAGCAGTCGGAAGGGGCTGACTCCGAGAAGCGTCAGGAGGTTCAGACTGTTCACGGCTGATGAAACCAATGCAGGAGACCAGTGTCCTGTCTGTCTTGAAGACGTAGCGGTCGGTAGAAGAATGAGACGTCTCACTTGCGATGGTCGGCACGCTTTCTGTCAGGTTTGATTTAATAGTTTGTAACGTTAGTATTGTAGTCCTGGGCCTGTGGTAGGAACTACTTTTAATTTGGGGGAAGTCCCCTTTTTTGTGCGCTTTGAGCGTTTGCCATACTCATTAGGTTTAATTTAGTAATTAATAAATATGTATTAAAATTAATATATATGTTATTTTTTATGAAGTGAGTTTATTTAAAAATTGATGTTATTGGTACAACTAGAAAGTAGAAGTGAAAAAGCAGCTAATATATCAGTAGAATAAAACTGCGAAAATAAACACAACAAATAAACATAGAATTCCACAAATAAAAATGTTCTTAATAATGTTCTTAGAGTGTCTGAATTTCACAAGCTTAAGTGCAAAAATAGGTCTTACTAACAATACAGACTCTTAGAATATGTTGTGCTTCTTGCACAACGGTGGCTAAACTTAGCACAATAAAATAATACAAATAAACATAAAAGTCTTATAAGATGAAAGTTATGAAAAAGTTCTTAAATTATATTAGTATCTTAAAGTTGAAGTGCTTTCCGCACGGTCTTATAGCTTACTGAGCACAATACAACGAAAGTACAAAACAACAAAAATAAAGAAGAACAGTTTAGAGCTGCGCGTAGTGCGCGAGCTAAAAGCTAATGAGCAATTTCTTAATGTTATGTTGAAATAAGTACACAATTTCGGCTGACTATAGCGCCAACAGGCGGAAAAGTGTAAAACAACGAAATCGAGAATCGACTTTGTTACAGCATAATGATAAGCAGTCTTGGACAAGACATTAAACTGTATCCAAGTGGTGTAGAACCGAAAGGTTATTTCGTACACTAGGTCCTTGGACAAAAATTATGAGCGCTTTTTTTATCGTTCTATGAAAAATTACTTAAATATTTATACTTTTTAACAATTTTCAATTGTTTGAGAGAAGTGATCATGCCTGCTTTTCTAATTGAATTCAACTAAAACTTCATAAACAAACATAAATGTATTTGTTTTCAATTTTAAAAGCAACTGTATATAAACTTATTCATAGTCTAGTAAACCTAAATAAAGACATCATAAAGCTGCGTTTAAATTTTATTTCATCAAATATACAGTAAACTTATTAATATCTGTATCTTTATTTTTTATCAGGAATGCTGCGAGAAATGGTTTAATAGTCATGACACCTGTCCCGTATGTAGACACCAATTCAGCTGAAGAGTAGTTCAGATTGCAAATACTGAACGTATAAAATTGAATATGAAACAGTTAGATTCTTGTGTATACTTGGGTTAACAAATTATAAATTTATTACCCTGAAAGCATTTTGAAATTTTAATACCTCTAGAGTTTTTTTTATTTAAGGTTCTTACCGTAATAGGTTGCACAAAAGTGTTCTTTGAATATATTTTTTTATTTAAGATTTAGTTATCTGTTTCTTATCTTTAAAGTATTCTAATAATTTTTAATGTGAAATATTTAAAAAAAAAAATATAGTTTTAAAAGACTGTTCCAGTTTTACTGTTTAACTTTTTATCAAATTTTCTGAAAATAATTTTGCACTAAGTACATTTTTATGTAAAATTTTTCCTAGTTTACACTCTTTTGATATTTTTTTTTTGTGAAATTGTTGTTACAATAAAAAATGATGCTATCATTTAAACTTTTAAACTTATATAAAAAACATTTTTCTTTTTATGTAATTTTGTTTAAAAGCACTAAATTATAATAAATACTAGATTTTCTCGTAATACAAAAGCATTTTTTCTTTTAATCAGTCTTACTAATGGATTAAGCAACTTTACTGTAGTTAAAACTTCCGCTTCTTAGTTTAAATTACAAACGTCTTGAATTTTTTTAAATAAATGGACTAGTAATTTAAAACTAACCTAAAATTTGAAAATTTTTATGTATAATTTACTTATGTAATTTTAGTATGATAAAGTAGGATATGTTGTTATCTGAAAAATCATTAACTTTGTAAACATACTACAAAGTTAAACTAGAATTTAGCACAATTCTTTCTGTTTTAGAACTTTTACAAAAAAACAATTTTAACAAATTTGAGTAAGAAATATATCAAAACATAAAATAAAGAAGGCTTAGAAAACTTTTCTAGTAAGCATACTTACAAGAAAAAAGTTTTCATTAGTCACATAATTATCTTAAATTATAATAAAGTAAAATAAGTCATACTTTGTTACTAGTGTTACATATTAAAGCGCAATTTTTTATAAACTTAACAGCAACAAAGATTGTGGAAGCGTGAATTATAACAGATATACATTGATAGATACAAATATATCTGGAAAAAAACTTGAGAAAAAATACGATATTCATGTTGTCAAATTTATGACAGCTTAACTATAAATATATTTAAAACTTAAACTAAAATTATTGCAAGAACAAAATGTAAAGTACTTTTTTTTCTTCCTGCATTATACGTCTGTTGCTCAAAATAACTTACTTTAAAGCAGGGGTCGGCAGCCTTATGTTACTCGCGGGCCAACTTTTCTAGGAGAAATTGCTCGCGGGCCGCACTAATTAGAAAAAAATACCTTTGAGAGCTGCATTTATTTATATAAAAATTCTAGTAATCAGTAAAAGAACATTATTTAAGATTAAAAATATGTCAGTTTAAGCATTATTAAAACATTAATAAAGACTATTTATTGAATTAAGAGCCTAGCTGTAAGTTTTTATTACAAAAAGTATTACTTTTATTGTTTTTAAAATGTATATTTTTGGCTGAAAAGGAGCTCGCGGGCCGCAGATTTTGACTTTGAGGGCCGCATTTGGCCCGCGGGCCGCAGTTTGCTTACCCTTGCTTCAAAGTATTAACTTTTAAGCCTAATCTTTTAAAAATAGAAACCGTGTACATTCATTTTAATAATAAAAAACTGTTAAGCTAGAACTTTGATAAATTTTAAATATTTGTAAAACGTTTATAGATGTGTCAGGGTCTACAAAAATAATTTAATCCGTAAGATGAATAATATTTGCATTCTGAACTAACAAGCAAGGCAAAAAAAAATACAGATTATTTTAAAACTATGTTTAACAATTATGTAGAAAATTTAACTTTTTACTATTTTGATAAAACCTTTCTGCTTTGATAATTGAAATTTTAAATAGGGCATAAAAAATCAAATACATTTGAAAACTGAAAACCTAATATAAGTAAGCTTTATTTATTTTTAAGTTTCGTGCTCAATTACTTCTTGTTATTTAAATTGGTTAAAAAAGGCGAATTGTTAAATAAATTAAAAATATAACAGTCAGTGACATGAATGTATCCTTCACATCCAAGTACTATTTCAAGTTCCTTGGTTATTATTACTTTAAACAAGTACATGAGTACTGCTAAAATAAACGGGTACAAATTTACATTTTGTGACTAAACTTATTTCGAAAAACTAAAAAAAAAGTCTGAGTGTTTTTTGACACAAATCTACTTTTTTTTTATATAACGACCTAAATAATGATGTCTAAAAGGACTACTACTGAAAAAAAGACTTCTTTTTTGTAAATTAAGTAAATACTTGATAATTTGAAGAATAAAAAACGTTCCAGTTCATAATTTACAGCTATAAAATATTGACACTCACTTTTTGGTTTTCCATTTGTTTTAAAACTATTGAAAAAAAAATGAGACAGCTCAATTGAAGTCAGACTCTTCATAAATGAAATTTCATTGATTGCAGCTTTTTAATCTACGGTTT
This sequence comes from Thalia democratica, assembly GCF_965202585.1. Lineage (NCBI taxonomy): Eukaryota > Metazoa > Chordata > Thaliacea > Salpida > Salpidae > Thalia > Thalia democratica. Next base: position 65,027,885 of record NC_139166.1, on the reverse strand, counting down.
TATTTCTGATTTTAAGTTTTAAAAGTGCAGGGGTGCACGACAAGTCAAATTCCGACAGTTCAAATTTTGTTTGAAAATCATAAATTGCCACAACTTATGTATTACAATTTATAAAAAGATAAAAAGTAATGGCATGCACGTATAATCAATTATTAATACTAATTACTATCACAAACAAGTGTATATAAGTCGTAGAAAAAATATTCTTTATTTAGATGGTAGTTTATAAGTTTTTCTTTAGAAATTTTAGACATTTTTAAAACAACTAGAACAAAAATTCTAAGTTATAAACCATCAATAAGTAAAATAAATTCAAACAATTAAAAAGCTGGTTCTATAATGCCGACAGATGTTACTTTTCTGCAAAAATTTTTAATCTGGTTAGGGCCAACCAATTATACGCATAACAGTTAAAAAATTTTTTTAAATAATTTTTTCAAAATGTTGTTTTAACTTTTAAACAAACATAGTTTAAAACAAGTTATAAATCTCAATATTATAGTTTACTCTCTTTAAATTTTTTAGAGTTTAACCTACAAAATTGAAATTAATTAAGTAGTTTCTATATCAAAGAAATTTTGTATTTTGTTTTTACCTCTTTTATACTTTATTTCCTTGAATATGAATTCTGATCAGCATTTTATTTTTTTAAAATGATAGTTTAACATTAGTCTAATTTTTTTGATTAAGTTCACTACTGTTCAAAATTAAATACTAACTAACTATCTATATTTAGATCAAATATGACGTATACTGTTTATTTTTGCATACTTTATTAAAGAAATATTAATTATACCTTAACATTTAGAAAAATAAACAAAGGTCATGCATAATAATATAAATATCGTGAGTAAAGATTTTTATTTTACTTACACAAACTAAGTACTAGAAAGAAAATAAGTTATTTAAAAAATATAATGTTTTTATTTTTAATTAACTACACAAAAATATTTTGAAAAGGTTTGACAGACGAAACACTAACTGTATCATTTGACAAAAAACTTTTAAGATTTTATTAAAAGGGTTTACTCAGAAAGTTATGCAAGATCCAATTATCTTACAAAGAAGACACAGTCAAATTAAATAAGCTTGTAAAAAGAATAACAACTAAAAGAAATTTTAAACTAGTTAGTAGTCACATAAACAAATATTAAAACAAAGTTTCTACAGAAATTTATTAATCTCAATAGGTTATCTTATTTTCTAATAGTTTTATTATACATTTCTTCTAAAAACTTGTTTTTCCAACTTTAGATTCAACATAAGCCCTTGCTGCATTTTCAGCTTCATCCATTTTTGCCACAATTTCCTCGTAATTTTCTGTTCCTAGAATTGGATAAAAAAAAAATTAATTTATTCTTGTAAATAAATTTAACGATCTTAATAAAGTAAATTATCTTAAACTTAAAAAGAGTTACATTAAGTTGTAAAATTAACAGAAAAATCAGAATACATCTTTACTGTATTATATTTTTAACTGGGATTGTTTTAAACTAAATATATGGCAAAAATTATGAATTTTAAACCTAATAAAATTTAAATTACTTTTTAACAACCAAACAACATACTTTTACTTAAAAGTTTCCTATATTGTAGATTAATAAATACAAACGAATTTACTTTTAGAACTATTTAAAGGTTCTTAAAAAATATACCATTAACGTTCAAGCCTAGTGCTCTCCAAAGTTGTATCCCTCCAAGTTGGGCTTCGTTTAAAATGTTAATTGTTTTTACTCCCTCTTCTGAAAGTCCTTTCAAGTCTTAAATATAGAAAACATAATTAAGTTCTTACGTACATTTAACATTTCAGGTACACTATATTTATTATATTTTTTAAATAACAATGTTATAAGTAATAGTAAAGAACATTTTATTTGAAAACCATAGGAAAATAGGCTTTTAAAATTTACTTTCCGATTTACAATTTAATAAAAAAACTTACCATTTTTCTTAATGTCATTTTCAATTGCTGTAAAGTCTGGATTTGTACAAGGTTTGGGTATATTTGAATCAGTGTCAAAAGACCTGACTTTATTTCTATTTACTTTTGTTGTATACCCATTTAGTTCTTGCATCTCTTTAAAACAGTTAGCTTTCCTTTTGGCTAGTGTTTTGTTTTTTGTAAGAACTAAACTTTTTTTCGCGTTTGTATCAGATTTTTCAGACTTTACTTTCTTGTTTTGTTTTGTTTTTGTCGTTTTAGTCATATTTACGTTATATTTTACTCTGTTAGAATTATATAGTTAAAATTTCATTTTACAACTTCATTCAATCAAATTGTTAAAGTAGCTATACGCAAGTGTAAAGAAAAGAGTGTTGCTTTAATAAAGTTTATAAATATTTATAATATTACTTTTAACAAGTTTATGATGAATTTTTATAACTACTCTTTTTTAAGAATTTAAAAAACTGTTTTTGTTTAAAATATGATACTAAAGTAAAATAAAAATAAATAACAATGGAAAAAGCTTATAAAACCTGTTTAAAAAATATTCATAAAATTTACATACATAAAACTTGTTCTATAGGTTTTAACTAAACGAATTATTTATAATATAATAAAATAAAAGAGTATTAAATGTACAAAAACTTAAATGGCTAGTATAAAAACTTAAACATAATAAAAAAATATAATAACTGGAAAACAAACACTAAAAATATTCAAAGGTACACTGTAATAAGTAATAACAGTTATTTATTAATTTTTAATAAACTTTAGTTATAGTTTACATGTAAAAAAAAATCAGTTGTAGCTAGTATAAACTTATCATAAAAAAAAATAGAACTAAGCTTATCCTTCATAAATTTTATCTTACCTTTGTAAATAAAACAATTTTAGAACTTTATAGAAACATAACGCTAAATTAACTAAAATTTTCGAAATAAACTATTATTTTAAGTTAATTATGTACTAAATGCTAGTATAATTAGTTCATTAAACTGTTTAATGTATAGATTACTTTATTAAATCAAATATTAATTAGAACATATAAATAATCCCTTTTATTTAATTAGGTTAAACTAATTATGTATTTAATTGTTTAAATGAAGAGGTGTTAATTTCATTATTGTTTTTCTTTATTATTTAAAAAAACTAAATATTATCCATTAAAAGCTTAATATAATACTACTTTTTTATTAATTCCTAAAATTTATTAGAAAATATAATTATAATACAAACTAAGTTTTAAGCTTTGTTAATAATAACTTTAAAGTAGTAAATTTAAAAACAAAGTACCTTAAAAAAAATCAAAAATATAAGTAGTTTAGGATAGGCCAAAGGTTATTACACTATAAACAAACCAGTTACAAATAAAAATTTAAGCAAATGCAATACTATAATATTTTTAATTACAGTTCTTTTTATCTAACACGGCTTTACACAACAAGTTGCAAGAATTTCCATTGTCTAAACTTTTTAGATATCCGATTTTAGTAGGAACTTTTATCTGTTTATAAGAAAATAATTATGGGTTTTATGCAATTATGGCTTTTTAATATTTTTTTAGAAGAGTTAGGCAAAGTAAAAGATTTTGTAAATGTACATGATTTTCTTTACTTTATACACTTAAATTGTTATTTTTTAACATACCATCGTAATAGATATAAATGTAGTAACGCATATAATGTAACCGCGAAATGTAGAGATGTCTTTCATATCATCAAGTAAAAACATTTTATTAGATGTGCAAAAGTTCAAAATTGATTTTATGGTGCTAAAACTTATGATCATTCTTGTGTATGATACTGATTATATACAAAAATAAATCTATTAATATTATCAAAAATTATTATTTTAGGAAAACTAAATGCAAACAAACTATATGCAAAAAAAAAAGAAATTTTTATATCCTTTCTTTAAGGTTTTCAATATTATAACGAAATAACTAACAGTTAGTAATTCTCCGTATTTTTTGGGCAGAGTTCGACAAACTACGGCCCGCATGCTGTATATGCGCACCATGCACGGACCGAATGCGTGCAAATTTTACCGAGGAAAGAAAAATTTATCCTAGATGTTCAGAAATTTAAAAAGAAAAGTAAAAAAAAAAGTAAAATTTACAAGCAATTAAAAAGTTAAAGTATTTCAGATCTGCCATGAAGAATAAAACTACAACTGCGACTAAGAACACTTTAATTTTTGAAACCATATACCTCAGTTTTCAAGACGTCTAATACCATGTAAGAACTATTATATATTTACAAAAAAATTGTTATGGCTCTTTGCAATAATGACTTCATTTACTTTAATAAGCAGAGATAAGCTAAATATTTTTTGACATTAATCGATATTAGACTGTGTACATTTAGATTGCTATTTATTTAATATTTGTCATCCTCAATAGTTCAATTAAATTAAAACATATAATATATTCACTAAACTTAAATTTAAATATATATTAAGTTAGTATGTCTTCAAACTTTGGTTGCAAAATCGTTAGCAAAAAGCACAAAATGTACTGTTTAAATCTCAACTGTATAAGATATAAACCATAAAAGTTATTCTAAGAAATAAAATTGCAAGATTTAATCAGCAAGTTCCCATGCAGTTTCTAAAGGACTACATTTAATAGTTCGTTATGGTTAAAGTTAAATTAAAACATACAAACGTCAAGTATTCAGAATCCTTGTTTTTCGATAAACACTAACTTAGCTTACAAGCTTACCTAAAGTTAAAAACATATTTTACAATTTTAGTCGAGTTTGACAAAGTACTTCTTTTACCTGAGGAAAAAAATGGCTACAGACTACAGTGTTCATAGTTTCCATTTTCAAATTTCATTCATTATTATTCGACTTTAAGGAGAAAAAAAACATTTTTGTGAAGTGAATTTAAACAATTTTTATGTTTTGCAGAAAAAAAAAACGATATATATTTTTTTTTTATACTTTAAAATACACATCTTGTAAGTTCTGTAAAACGTTAAAAAATTCTGGTTACAAAATTTTACGAAATTTTTTATGTAACCCAAATTGACGAGTTTTAAATTGTCTATGTCACAATCGATAAGTATTTGTATATACTTTTAACAATTGATACTTCAAAAAAAATACTTTAAATTAATTTCAAGAAATGTAGTAACCGGATTTAATTTGTTATGATTTTTTAATAATATTTTTTATAGTTTTTAAAATGTCATTGAAGCAAAAGTAAAATCAAATTAAAAACTAATGGATAAGTCACAGCACAACGAGTACTTGTGAATTTTTTGCACATTAGAAAGATAACTTGAAATATCAAAAGTATAAAGATCCTTTTAATTTTACAAAATATTGAATTTATGAAATTATATTTTAAAAGATATAAGCGTATAAAATGTATTTAAGAATTAGAGAGAAAATTTAAAACAAAGTTAGGAATTTTAAAAAAGCAGAAGGATTAATCTCTAATTTTTTATTTATTTAAATTTTTTATAGTTCAAATGTTCTAACTATTTTTTTCTGCTAAACTTTCGTATTTTTATTGTTCTTTTTTTAAATACAGTTTATCTTTCATAAATAAAAATGGTAAGAACCATTAAAAAAATCAGTCACAGTCTTTTACAACCACTTAGAATAGATAATTCTAAGTGGTTGTAAAAAACTGTGATTGATTTTTTTAATGGTTCTTACCATTTTTATTTATGTTTATCTAAAATTCAATCCTGTCCGGTCTTTAACATCAAAAGAGGAAGACTACCTTCATCCCATTTTAATTTTAGTTTATCTTTCATGTATAAGTCTTTTATAACTTTTTTATTAAAATATTAACCTGATCCAATAATTATTATATCCAAGCAGTGAAATACTTTTAGTTTTAAAAAGTTTAGTTTTATAATTAATTTTTTTCTTTTTTTTAAATTCTTCATATTTTTAAACTAGTTTTCATTTCGCTGCTGATGTTTCTAAAATCATATGACCATTTTAGGAGAAAAACACATAAACAGATATTAAATCATGGATAGTAAAAATTAAGTTGCAAAGTTTGAAAATGATTTTAATTTTATCTACTTGTTTTAAATTAAAGTAGTTACGTTATTACAATCTATTGAATAAATACTTTTTTAGAAACTTAAAATAAAGCTTTCAATCCATTTATTTATAAACTGTATATTAAGCATAATTTTTATTTAATTAATTACATTAAATGGTTTTTTATGAAAATTTTAATCTGTATAATGAAAATGAATAAGTATTTTCTAATAACACATATACATTTTTTAATTAGCTTTCAATCTACTTAGTTAATTTTCGGTACCAAATATGTATAGTTAATCCAAGAGCTAATTAACTTTACAACTTTTCCAAAAGATAAATTAAATTAATTCAGCACTTAAAATACAGCTAAAAGTTCTTTATGTAGAGTGTAGAAAGTAAACCAATTGCTTTAAAAGAAATTACATACTACAAAGATTTCTGTTTCTCAAAATAGGTTATATATATTTTTAAACTTGTCATCTAATTTTTTATAGTTAGATTAAGAACTGGATTATCTGTTGTTTTAAAAGATGTAAAGATCAATCACTTCTAAGTGCTTGCCACTTATAAATTTACATAGTTATATTTTAAAACTTAACCATTAAACTAGTTGTCTGCTTAGTGACCAGTATAAATAAAAAAAAACAGAGTATTTTGTGTAATCATAAGTTTGACATAATATGTTAACCACATTTGCCTTGAAAAGCAATAACTCTAGATGTTGTTTGTTAAATGCTATTTAAAAAATTAATATTTCCAGTTTTGCATTGTTGTAAAGATATTAGTATGCAAATTGATGACTGAGAGGTCTTCTTGTGTACCCGGGCCCTTGAACCAAAAAGATTTTGAGTAACATTTTTTTGTTTTTATTCAGAAAACTAACTAGTATTAAAATATAAACATAAAAATTTAGTTTTTGAACTTTTAGCAACCTAGTAAGGAAACTCTTCTATAAACTACTTATTAACTCAGTACTGAAGATAAGTGATTAAAAATTATCTAGTAGAAACATATGCTATTTTATAAGTTTAACATTGCCTTTATATGTGTTAAAAGACTTCATCTCAATAATTAATGAAGTAAACCATGATTAAAGTTACTATTTAGATTATGATCTAACACAATTAAACATATAGAAACATGCCTTCAATTAATGTTCCCTGAGCTATATACCTATTACCTATACTTGATAAAAGTTATTGCAGGGTGGCCAGGAAACCTGAAATTTAAGAATTTAGGTAAAAAAGACTGAAATTTAGGAAATTTTGAAAAGAATGTACTAATATTCTGAAAAAACCTAGAATTTGTGCTAAAATTGTGGGAAAAAACCTGGAATTTTTTCAAAGTTTAAATTATTATTAATTTTGTTTTATAAAAATAGTAAATTTTAATCTTTTTCAGACTTAAAAAAGGTATGCCACAAGTTTTTAACTGTAATTGATAAATTATTAGTTAAGGGCATAGAGAGGCTTCAAACACTTTTTATTTTGAATTTTACTCTGGCTCTGTTTTAAAGGCTTTTACTGTATACTATAAAATACTTTTTATAGAATTAAAAGAAGATCAATTAACTTTTGAGATATAACTAGTTTTAAAAAAAATATATACACCTGTATGAAATCAAATTTTAAAGGCTGATTCTATGAAAAATTCACTCAAAATTAATCTTCTCTTTCATTTTTAAAGCAATTTACTTTAAAATTTCAAGAGGTGTTCTTTTTGATTCTGAAAACAACTTGTTAGAAGCAGATTGTAAAATAAAAATTTAAAAAAAGTTATGACCAAAAGTAAAAAAAAATTTGTTAATTATTTTGTTTTTTTAGTTTGCAAAAATTAGAAAATTTGTTTCCTACAAACTGTTTAAAGTTAATAAAATAAGTTAATTATTAAAGTTTTTTTTTAAACTGAAGGAGAACATAGATTTTTAGTGAAACAGTTTAGTTTTTGTACTTTTAGTTGGCTTCTCCTGTAAAGAAGCCATTGAACTCTCTGACTTTAATTGCTTATATCTCAAAAGTTACTTCAAATTTTAACAAGCAGTAAAAGTTGCTGCTAGCTTAATTAGTTATGTAAAAAACAAAACTAAGTTTAAAAATAAATGTTTTACTCCCCATGCCCTTAATTTACTACTAAAACTACCTTTTTACTTGCATTTCCATTGTTTTAAATGTCAGGTAAAGTCAGTCAACAAGAACTTATTTCTGACAATGTTCAACTTATTAGAGTTTACATTAAAAGCAAGAGCCAAATAAAAATGCCCAGTTTTTTATAGCAGCTATAAATCTTAACTTTGTTTATAAGTCATTAATTGTGCCTAGTTTATATGAAGTAGCTATATAAAAAGTATCATTTAGTTAAGTTCAATGTTTTTAGTTAATTACGATTAATAGTTTGTATTTATTACTGTAACCCATAGTTGTAGGGTAATTAAATAATAAACTTATGAGGTTATACAATATAACATCTACACTATGAACCATAAAAAAGTTAAACCTTATTATACCAATACTATTAATACTAAATGCTAATATATGTAAACTAGGCATGACCAATAATTTAACATACTGTATCAAAGATCAGTTGCAAACACTAACAAATATAAAGAACCATGTACAATAAAAAATACTTTAAATGTGGTCAAAACTTTGGCACAACAATTAAATCTAATAGGAATGTACTTTAAGAATGTATAAATTAATTAGGAATTTTAATCAAAAAATTAATTATATAACTACTAAACATTAGTTAAAAAACAACTTTACAACAAATAATTAAAATAATAATTAAGTTCAAATCTAGAAGGTCTTGACTAGAACTGACTGCAATCACACTGTGGCTGGTTTATATAGCTATATCTTAAAAATGTAAAATTGCATCAATCATTTTGATTTTTGATTGACTGATTTTATAATATTTGATATTCAACTACGTGGAACAGCAGTAAAACTGGTATTTTCTTACACCAGGGTGTCCTAAACTGGGCCAAGTAAACATAGCCATATGGACATATTTTGAAACTTACATTAGATATTCTGGAGTTGATGATGAAGAGCAAAGTTTTGAAACTTATACTAGATATTGTGGAAAACTTAGGGGACCACAAGGCCATAATTTAAAACTTACACTAGATATCTGGAGTTAATGATGAAGAGCAAAAATGATAAGGTCTTTGGCAGTTTTAATGGTAGTTTTGAAACTTATTGTAGATATTATGGAGAAATTTAGTAAATTTTTGGGGCCACAAGCTACAAAAGGGGATGCCACAAGGCCGTAATTTGTAACATACACTAGGTATTCTAGAGTTGATGATGAAGAGCAAAAAGTAAAGTTTCAATGGTAGTTTTTTGAGAAATCTTTTTGGAGAGCCATAGTTTTTTTATTTATTTGAAGAGGGCCTTTTGAAAAAACGTTAGGTAAACCCTGCATTTAAATATGATAAAACCATACAAGTTTTTTTAATCTAAATAATCAATATCCCTGTGTGGTTTTAATACTTTTTGTTTAAGTGTTTTGCTACTTTTTTTTGATTAGTTTAATTTTATAGCTTAATGTTATCTATACATTAAACACTTTTGGTTTTGTTGTTTTATTTTTCATATATTTTTTTAGTTGATAAATTTTAACTAGATTTTATGGCTATTCGTGTTATATATTGACATAAAGGCTTTTCAACACTCATACATTAAGAACTTGAAAGAGGTTGATTCAAAATGTTAGTACAGGTAGCGAAAGAGTAAAAAAAAAGATTAAATAGTAGTAATAATGTATTGTTTAAGTAGTTTAAATCTATCAAAAAGTACATTTTTTAACTTAAAATCAACTTACTACTAATAATGGTCAAAAAAAGTTGTATTTTCAAAAACCTGGAAGAAATTCTGAAAAACCTTAGAAAATTTGCCAAAAACAAGTGACCACCCTGTCATTAACTCAAATGTCCCTTTTAGTTCATCTATCATTTATTACCCTTTTGACATGATTTATTTATTTAACACTCTTTTGGATAGTATAAGAACCTCTGTGGCATAAATCTTACGGCCATAGTGATTTTTTTTTTCAAAAATTAACAATATCTGTTATATGAAAGTTTATAGTTGAAACATTTAACCGTTTCTATATTAATTTTTGATGATAGTATAATTGAATAAAAAGTCTATAAATTGTAAAATTGTTACAACACGCTATTAAATACTATAGTTTCACAGAATATAATTAAAATAAAATGTCTCAGTCGGTGCAGGTCCCAGACATTCCAGCTGAAAATGTCAAGGAGAATGATGGTGTTACGTGGTGGTGCAAAATATTGGTGAAAGTCATTGGTGTTGTGGCTGCCATCAGTTAGTTATATTGTGTGTTGGAAACTAGCCTCTAAACTATATAGTTTTTATTACTTCAATATAACTGTTATTGGCTTTCTCTTTTTGGTAAAAAAGTTTTGAAGGTTACCTCACACTCAGGCTACTCCGGGTCAGACATGTTAAAAAGCTCTGCTTTGTTTACTCGAGCGTGAAATTACTAACTTAAAACAAACCAAAGTTTATAAGCTTCATTGCTGAATTACCATAGTAACTATTAGCATTTTACCAACTCTGCTCCGGGTAGTTCAAGATAGTTTGAAATATATTTTTTAAACTCAGGCATTCAAAGTTTGCCTCAAATTAATTACTTTTTCTTTTTTTATACAGTCACACTGACTCAGACTAACTTTATTTAACTCAAACTTACTTTTTCAACTCAAAGAATTGCAACCCTGGTCTTGTGAGATAGGTAGTTAAAATAGATTTAAACAAACTAAAAATTGATTTTCAAAAAGCTAAACTGTAGTGAAATGATAAAAAATAAATTTGATTTTTCCTATATGATTAAGTTTTCCAACACTTGTCTTGAAGTATGACAGAATTTTTAATTTATGTAATAAGTTCTGCAAATTTTTTTTTTGACAATAACACTTACAAAAATGACCCTTAGTAGTTAGGTTCAAGTAAAATGGTTTATTAAGTAAACTGTTACATATAAAATAATTTACTGCTTTTTTATATTAAAATTTTAAAAAGGATTATGATGTGAGTAAAACACTTTATAAAAAAGTTTGAAATAGACTGCTTTAAAAGTGAGGACAAGAAAAGTTTTTCATGAAATTATCTTGAAATTTCTATCATTTTACTTGGTCTCTAATAGGCAATTTATTTATCCTTTAAATCTTTAAAGTTACTTTGAATTTGGTTCAAGTTAAATATTATCTGATAGGTTAAATATAATTTTCATTTAATTATATTGTAAAAACCATTTATTGGATTGAAAATGTCAAATAAATTGATAAAAACTTAGTATATTTTTATTTTATATTTCTATTGATATTTATTTATGATTTGATATCTGATAGGTAAGATAAATCTCTACATGTTTAGATTAATTTCTGAAAACAAGGTGGACCCCCTTAAAACCTTAAGTTAAATAGCATATTTATCTTAACTAATTTTTATATTTAACTATTTTAACTTTTGTTGTTTGGATTGAAACTTACATTTCAACTTTATTATGAAAAGGTAGTATTTGTAGTTATAGGGACATAATTTAGTAATGTACATATTGTTTTACGAAAAGCAACATAAACAAATATGATATTGTAAAAAATTTTAAGCTATATACTTTACATTAATTATATATTTGATATTTTCAGTGAGCATTCTGGCATTGCCAACATCATTTATGTCATCAAATAAACTACATATTTATTGTCTTATTAAAAAACAATACTTTTATTATTTTATATTACCTTTTAAATTGGTTTTTACAGTCAGCATTGTAGCATTTCCAACTACATTTATGCCCTGAAATGAATTATTTGTTTATTATGTTATTGAAAAACAATATATGTATTTTATATTACCTATTTTTTTTTTGCAGTAAGCATTGTGGCAGCAATTCCCAACCTCATTTATGTCATCAAACCGCTTTGCGTTGTGTCAGGAGCTCTCATGGTGTTAGTTTGTTTTTATAGTAGTTGATTACATTATTTTTCACTGAACTATACTGCTGGTTTGAAACAGCCTTTGCTAAACTTTTCTATTGTGATAGGTTTTAAGTTAACTAGTCTACCTTGATAATTTGCCGTTTTTCATAGGAACTTTTTGACCTTTTCCAGTTTGATATGTTTTATCTTAAAAGTTTTTTTGGATAGTTTACTAAAATATGGTACAAATAGCTGGTAGCTTAATTAATAATTTAAATGTTAATTTATACTTCATATAGTCTTTAAGCAGGAAATCAAAAGTTAAAATTGATTTTAGTTTGATGTTTTTCTAACTGCCATTTAAAAACAAATTATGAAAGATTTGTTTTTAAAACTTGAATATTTAAAAAATATCTTCGAATTGTTTTATTGAATGTTTGTAGTAGTTTTTATTACTACTAGATTGTTAATTAATTTAAACTATTTTAACTTGTGTGACATTTTTTTTAATGTCCGTGTTATTTTTACTGAAAGTTCAAATTTTAATTAATTATAAGATTACCTTGAATAATTGTTTTTATTTGAAATATGTTAACTATTTTCTTTTACTAAAAAAAAATATTTTCATTGATTTAAATTTTACTTTATTTGTGCATTTATTATTATAATCAAAGTTTGGAAAACAATTGAAATTATGAGCTAGTTAGTTTAAGTAGACATAATGACATTTCAATCACATACAAAAGAATAATAAAAGGTGTTTTTTAATCAATTGTTTCTCAAGGACTTATTTCTAAGTTTTTTAGCCAAATTTACTAGTCAAGTAGACATTGCTGAATTTTTTTAAACAACTTTAACTTCTTAAAAAAAAATTAAAACTGGATTAGTTACATAACATTTTGCTTAGTTACTTGATAGTCCTTGATATTTAAAAAAATTGTTTTCAACTAGATATATTCCCGTGAGAACATTTTTTTTGTCTATTTTCAAATAAAAGTTTTTGGATTTTATTTGAAATGAGACAAGGCTTATGTGTTGAAGTTTTTTATCTTTTAAAAACACAAAACAAATTAAGAAGTTGCATAAATACACTGAATTACATGACAGTTCTTTTTATAAACAAGTGTTTTATAGTTTGTTATTTTTAACCAAATAAATTTTACAATAGTTGTGTGAAAAGTTAATGTATTTTGAAATCAAGCTAACAAATTGAATTTTTTCGTGTCTGGAATTAGAGAAATGTTTTACTTTTGAAGAAAATCGATTATTTTAGCCCTTATTTACATACATAATTTTCTACATATTGATTTTGTAAAATATTATGAAATTTATTTCTATTTTCGAACCAAATTTAAAAATTTATTTGACGTTTATTCAATCTCAATTTATTAGATGACTGTAGATTTTTTCAAAGTAAAGTATTTTTTAATTAACAGAGAAAAAAAATAAGTATTTTAACTCAAATATTATATAAACTTAAAAGTGTTTGATGAATTTTTTTAATTCAAAATTTTATGAAATTTTTTAATAACGCTTTTGATGGTGATCTATTGAATTTTTATACCAACAAAAAACTTTTTTTTGAAACATTTTTACAATCTGTTTTTTTTATTAATTAAATTATTTTATTTTTACTGTGCTGAAATGTAGAAAGTAATCTATATAACTTTATAATATTATTTTTTAAAATTGAGTAAAATTTAAATGTTTTTTAAAATACTGAACGGAGCTCTATTGTTGCTGTTTTAAGCTCTAATTTGTTTGATAATTTTTGAATTTTATTTTCTTTTAGTATTAATTAACAAAAATATAATTAACATTCCAATACAACAGATTAAACTGTTTGAAGCACTAGTTTGTAGTTCTTTCCTAGCTTAAACAGAACCCGTAGAGGAAAATGTAGACTTATTATAAATATTGGTATTGTAACCCATGGATGTAGGTACCTTTAAATAATAAACTTAACTTGTACTTAATAATTTTACTCAATAATAGTTAGGGCTGCTCTATGTAAAACTAGGCATGACAATGAATGAGCATGTTGTATTAAAGAACAGTTGCGAACACTAATAAAAATATAAACAACATCATACTTTAGAAACTACTTTAAATGTAGTCAAAACTGTACACACGAATCAATATAACAGTAGTATACTTTAAGTATGTATAAAACATAATAAGATTCAAGTACTTAGGATTTAAATAAAAATTTATATAAAAAGTATTTTTGTTAAACAAATACTTTAAATAACACAAGAAAACAATGTAAGTGTCTATTCAACATGAACAACATCTTTACTGCAGCAGGCTGTGGCTAGGATCCCCCACTACTTTCTGTAGCTGGTTTATATGGCAGCGTTCTTAACTTTTTGCATCATTACATCAGTAATTTCTTGTCTGCATTTTATTTTTATTTTTTGTTAACTGTATTAAACTTGCATCAATATAAAACTTGACCTTGCGAGCTTTCTCTTAAGCGCTTGAATGGAGAATGATTTAAGCTCAAAACTTTTCATCAAATCTAAACAGTAATCAAGTGCAACTTGATACCTTGTTACAGTACTACTTTTATTTGTTTAAAATAGTTTTTTATTTTCACAGACAGAACGGAGCATTGTTGTTATTGTTCGAAGCTTCTATTTGCTTGATAAAATGATCGTTCTTTTAATAATTATTTATAATAAGAATGTTTTTATGAAATAAGTTATATGAAAATATTAAATAGAATTAACTTATTTTCACAGTTTAAACGGAGCACTGTTGTTATTGTTCGAAGCTCCTATTTGCTTGATAAACTATCAGTTTTTTTATACTTTATTGTTTAAATTTAAGTTAATGTAATAAATATTTATACATAGATTAAACGGAGCACTGTTGTTATTGTTCGAAGCTCCTATTTGCTTGATAAACTATCAGTTTTTTTATACTTTATTGTTTAAATTTAAGTTAATGTAATAAATATTTATACATAGATTAAACGGAGCACTGTTGTTATTGTTCGAAGCTCCTATTTGCTTGATAAACTATCAGTTTTTTTATACTTTATTGTTTAAATTTAAGTTAATGTAATAAATATTAATACACAGATTAAACGGAGCACTGTTGTTATTGTTCGAAGCGCCTATTTGCTTGATAAACTATCAGTTTTTTTATACTTTATTGTTTAAATTTAAGTTAATGTAATAAATATTAATACACAGATTAAACGGAGCACTGTTGTTATTGTTCGAAGCTCCAATTTGCTGCACTTTTGTCGAACCAGCCAAAAAGTACGCAGCTTGGATTGAAAAGAGGAAATATTGGCACAAGGGAGTCATATATCTCATGTTAGTTTGTTTACATACATATTAAATAAGTACATTAACATATTATATTATCTTAAATACTGGCATAAGGTACTTATACATCTAATGTTGGTTTGATTGTAATTTTAAATAATTGTTAAATATTATAACTATTATATTGAAAAAAAGTACTTGCATAAGGGAGTCATATATCTCGTGTTAGTTTGTTTATTAAAGACATATTTAGTTAATTTATTATACTCATTACATTAAAACAAACTGGTACAAGGGAGTCCTTTACCTTAAATAGTTTAAATAATAAATATAAATAAATTTGTAGTACTATATTTAAAAAATATGGCAGAAGGGAGTCATATATATCATTTTAAACTGAATATTTAAGTACTTATTAAACATTATATTTATTGTTTTGAAAATTTGAAAGTATAAGAGAATCATAACTTTGAAAAACTATTGTTTTACAAGTATGTAGTATTTCTGTATTGAAACTTGTAAACAGTTTTTAATTTGTATTATTTTTGTTATTTGTTTTAGAAATCATTAATTGCTGTTTTTTGGTATTTGAAAAAATATTTCTCTAAGTAATATTCATACGTTTTAAATTATGAAAATATTTGAAGCTTGAAAAAACTAAAAACAAATTCTTCTAATTCAAAGTTTAATGACATTGATTTAATAAAACACAATGTATAATTAAGTTTAGTACATGTTATAATACACTCACGTTTCCATTCAATTAATAATTTATTTATCCAAGTAATTCGGCTGCAACAAACCTTTCTAAAATAAATGCTTGTTTATGTTCTCCTGTATTTTTAATAATTAAGGCCATAGGGGGGTCCAACATTTTTTTTTACTAAAATTAACTTAGGCTTTTATATGAAAGCTTAAAGTACAAACTATAAGCCAGTTTTTATAGAATTCAAAAATATCATTTAACTTTTGAGATATTTAACTTTTTGTAAAAATTTTCCAATATAAACGTATGGACCGCAAATTTTTCGGGGTCAATTTTCTCGGAAATTTTAAAATTCACTAAAAACCTATCTCCTCCTTCATTTTTTGACCTAGAGACTTCAAATTTTCAGGAAATGTTCCTTTTAATACTTTAAAGAGATCTATTGTTGGAATTTTTGAAATTTTGAAAAATAAAAATTTTATCCACAAAAAACTAAAAAAAAGGGTAGTTTTTTGACAATAATTTTTTTTTTACTCAAAATTAAAAAAATTTCTACAATAGATCTCTTTAAAGTTTAATGATACACATTCTGTAAAAATTTGAGAAAGATTACTCAAAAAATGAAGGAGGAGATAGATTTTTAGTGAAATAGTCTTTTTTCGCATTTTTAGTTTTCGCCTTCCATAAGGAACCTATTGAATGCCCTTTCTTTGATCGCTTATATCTCAAAAATTACTTCGAGTTTTTTTAAGCAGTTAAAAGTGTCTGATAGCTCAGATTAAATTCTACAAAATAAGATCAAGTTGTAAAAAACAAAGTGGACCCCCCCTATGGCCTTAAGTTATATACTTTTAGTGTATTATGTTATTTGAAAAGCCTGTGATTAAGATAAGTTAAAAAAGTATTTCTTTAATCTACCTGTGTCTTAAAAATTCTTTACTCCTAAAAGTTAAGAACACTTAAAAAGTATATGTATGGTTTATAAGACATGTTTTCGTAAATAATTCTTTATATGTATAAGTTTTTATGTTTGTTGAAGTTTTTAGAGCAATAAAGCTTATGTTATTTTTATACCTTTGAATTCGTCCTTTTATGTTAGTTTCTAAGTTTTTTTTCTCAATTTCTATAATTTCATTTAAATTAATTGTTGTTTTTTTCGAAAAAAAAAAGTAGCAAAACGTTTTGTTAAAAATATAAATTTAAAATTTTAACATGAACTTGTTTAGTTGTAAAACTATTTTGTTTACTTTAGGGGATACACAATTTGAATTGTTGACAAAAGAGATTTACAAGCACATTTGAAATAATTTTTACTGGCTTTTCTTTATCATTGTAATAAAATTTTTTAATTTTTTTTTAAATTTAATATCTTAAATACCGTTTTTTAAAATATATTATTGTTAAATTTGTAGTTTTTACAACAATCATTAGTTCATTATCAATTTAGTAGTATGCGTTGTTTACTTTACAAATAAAACTTTAGAATTGTTTATGGTCACAAGTTGTTTATTTAAACATTGCTTTTAAAAATGCAATGAAATATTTAAATCCTAAAATGTTTTTATCGTCAACCTAATTAGATTTCTATGAAATTAAGTTACTTAAAAACTATTTTATTACAAAAATAAAAGTTCAAGGTTAAATATATATATTAAGATTTTTGTTTTTATCGTCATCCTAATTAGATTTCTGGGATAGTATATTAGTTTAAGACTATTTTATTACAAAAATGCAAATTCAAGGTTAAAAATATATATTTAGATATTTGTTTTTCATGTTGTTATTTGAAAAAAAAACTTCCAGTAAGTAATATATTAAAAAAAATTTAAGGTGAATACATTTAGACTACATATATAAATAGTATAATAAAATATAATGAAAGTTTTTATAAAACAAAAACCCAAGGTTATCGATTATGCAACTAAATTAAATTTATTTATACTCTGTATTGTTTGCTTTATTTATCTTAAGGTAAAATTAGACAATATAACTGTACTTAAAAGTTTTTTCTCTACAAAAATTACAAATTTAATAAATTTTGTCAAAAATAGTTAAATAACTCTATATAAAATATTAAGTAATTCAATAGAAAGTTAATACTACTTTTAATATTTAGAAGGTATTTGTTTTTAAATAAAAATGTATACTTTTTTTATTGTATAACAGAGTTAAAATATGTTTCTCATACATAAAATATATACGGGCTTGTTTTTTCTACAAGTCATAATGCTACTTTAAATTTGAAATAGTAAAAAACTAAATTGTTGTTAATTGTCAACTAAGCTTTTAGAACTGCTATACAAGTATCTGAATAGATAAAAAGTTTATGATTTGTTGTTAAACAAAACAATAACAATTGTATGATTTTAAAACAGCTGATTAAAAATGCCTTACTTCTTATTTACTTTATTTTGACAGCTGTGCTCTATCTTAAATTCCATCAGTTTTTAATATTTGTGGATAACTTTTTATGTTGATGTTGTTTAAAAAGTATTGAATGAGTTAAGCAAATGACGAAGATTGATTTCATTTATACACGCAGTTTTTATTTACAAAAATTAATTTTGTTTAATTAAAAAAGATACAATATGTATTTCATTTTTTAAAGTATAATGTATATTTATACGGAAGTAAAATTTTGTATTTAAGTTGTTTTTTGCTACTGACATGTTTTAAACATTCAATCTGTTCAACAACTCATAAAACATTCATTAGTCGGTGTTTCAAATCAAAATCAAAGCAGATGCTACCAAAATGTTAATGCAAACTTGATTAGAGTTTTACATCTAATCACTAGTTGTTGTCATAATCAGTATCTTGCCTAATCATTTTTATATGAGTTTTGTACGAAGTTCCTATCTATTTGTATCCATGAATAATTTATGCATGGTTACGCAGTCGTGCATTGAAAACTTTTCTCCGAGTAAATCTAAATGTATTCTTTATTTTTATACTTTTGTTCATCTGTGTAATTTAACTTTTTATTGTTCAATGTGCACCAGCTTAAGTTTTAGTAGAACTTTTTAAAACATTTATTACAGTTACACATTTTTTGTTATTGAATTTTTTTATAACATAATTATACATTTATATTTAGAAAATAAATTAAACCATATAATAATTTATTCTATAAAATCAATTTACAACTGATATTAGTACAAATTAAATAAGCTAATTCATTTATATATGACTAAGTTATATATTTTTAAATAGTAGATTGGTATT
This sequence comes from Thalia democratica, assembly GCF_965202585.1. Lineage (NCBI taxonomy): Eukaryota > Metazoa > Chordata > Thaliacea > Salpida > Salpidae > Thalia > Thalia democratica. Next base: position 65,008,768 of record NC_139166.1, on the reverse strand, counting down.
GTTCTCAAAAAGCATAAAATTTTAATTTCAACAAGAAAAATAGACTATAAGTTAATTCTAACCAAAGTTATACGGTTCGTTATTTACCATAATTAAAACAAATTTATACAGCTTTTAGTACGACTTTACTTTAAAAACAATTTATCAAACAACACTTTACAAATAGAATATATTCAACAGTGTGTTATAAGTTTACTTTTTTTTTCACGATTCTAAACAGTTTTTAAATGATATTTTAACTGTTGAAGTTTAATCATCAAGTCTCTTAAATTTAATGGTCTGGTATTATCATACGTGTGTAACTAAAAAAATATTCACAATCCTGTATACGTTGTACCAAGATTTCTTTGTTGTTCTAAAATTCACATAAATATGTACGCTTAAAAAGCTTGTTGGTATAAGCAATAATTTTTTGAGAATGTTAACATGAAGTTTCTTTCAAATTGAAAATACACATATAACCGATATCTTAAATAAACAACAAAATATTTTGGTCATTGAAGTAAAAGCTGTTTGTATTTATTTTGTATTTTACACCAGTTATTTGTTCTGTAAAATACAACTGAGTTTAATGTAAAATTCTGTGAATTGTTTCATAGTTTCAGCATTCAGTAACATTTATTAGTCTTTTAGTTATTTGTAAAAAATAAGAGTAACGCTTTCACAATGACTCTTCCCCTCATAAAATATAAAAGTTGAAAAAGTTGTCATTGTTTAGTTTAAGAAAAATATCATTAATTAGAGTGAAAATTTCACAAAATGGCAGTCATACCCCCGTTACCATAAATATTTGCTACTGAATCTCTTTTAAGACATATAAAGTAACATAACAGTGTATACTAAATCATGAATAATTGCAATATATACTCTTGTTATTAGTAGATTTTTATTAAATTATTAATAACTTTTTCAACAGAATGGCAATAATTCCATTGTTACCCTACAGAGATGCCACCATTTTTCTCGGTTGCATTCCAGTATTTGCCACTGGTACCTTTTATGGAATGCTGTCATTAGGAAAAAAGTTTGTTTTTATTTATTCTTATTATTTGATATTAGTAAAGAAAAAGTTTTTCCGAGATAAAGTTTTATTTTACTCTTTGAATTATCATGAGATAATATAATTAAGTATAAAGTTTTAAAGAAAATTTTGTTTTATTTCTTTGCTTTTACATTGTGTATGACTTTGTTAAGGTTGTAAAAAGCAACAGTTATTAAATAAAACGATAGTTAATTTAGAATACGTAAAAACTCGTTGCTATTTGTAACAAAAATCTTTTACTTCTTTCCTAAATTGACATTAAGGTTATTGGGCTAGCAAAAATATAAATACATTTTTTATGGAGTTAAAAGTATTTAATAATACTCTCTTACTTACATAACTCTTTAACTTATCATGAGATGATATAATTAAGCATAAACTTTTAAAGAAAACCTTTTTTTTATTGCATTTACATTGTGTATGGTTTTTTAAAAATAGTAAAAAGCAACATTTAATAAATCAAAAACTGTAAATAGTTGATTTAAAAAAACCTGCAAACTCATTTCATTATCTTTATGACAAAAAACCTTTTACTTTCTTTTTTAGTTGGCATTAAGGTTATTGACGGCTAAAAAAAATAAAAACATATTTTTTGAATTATAAGTGTTTAATGATATGCATTTTACTTAGTTAACTTTAAATGGAAACTTTAAAGGCTTTTAATGCACACTACTGTACACACTTTTAGAAAAATATATTTTAAGATTCATTTTAATTTGAGTATCTTCGGTACAATTTTTTTTCAGTACTTATGGATGGTTTTATTTTTGACCTAGTTAAGTATATTTAATTTTGAATTATCGCTAAAACTTTATAGTTTAAATTTGATCTAATAGCTCTTAATTTGTTACAAGATGAAATCAGTACATTTTTAGATTTTATATTTTAATAATGTTTATTTGTTAGAAAAATGTTAAATTATGTACTTTTGTAGTTAGTTTTTTTTAACTACTTTTGGGTATACTTATGGTATTTAGTTACATTTACTAAAAGTATAGGCTTCGAAACAATATTATACTGTTTAGCTATACTGTAAAACATTAGTTTTGTTAGTGTTTTAGTTACTGTTCAGTAAACTTTATAACTCTTTAAATTATTCATTATATAAGTTTGCTAATAATCAGTTGTGCTCAAAATGTATTTCACCAGCATAATGTATTCATAAAGCGTTTTAAATTATATTTTGAGAGGTAAATATTATTTTTTTTACTAAATTACAGATCAGATTATAGTTATTTACATTACCAAGATGTTTTACCAAAAAAAGAGATTAACAGAGAATCAGAAAAGTCTTTGTTAGACGAATATATTATTTATTCAGTTTAGTACAAGGCTGAAGCTTAGTTGTTTTAAAATTGAGCAGTTTTGTTTAACTATTTTTTATTTTGTTTATTTTTATGAAAAATTTAAAATACAACTTTTGTAGTAAATAGTTTTGTTTCATAAAGGCGTTTTACAAAGTTTAATATAGTTTTTTTAAGTTTGGGATAGTTGTATATATTAAGGTTTTTTTTAAGCAGCTAGTTATTTTGTGTACAAAACAAACAAGTCATTAACAATTTTTTTTTTCATACTTTTAAAAACCATATGACTGTTAAACAACTTTAGCTTGAGCCATTCACTAAAAATCAACTAATTTACGATTTACAAAAATATATTTTCAACAGTTTGATAAGACGTTTTTTCTTTTATTTAACTGCGTTTTTTAATGTTTTTTTTTTTACTTCGCAGTTTAATAGTATGTTTTAGCTGAATTTCAAAAAAAAAAAAATTTTATATAAGTTATGCAAAAATAAGAGAAAATTATTTGAATTGTATTTTACTGAAAAAAATTGATAACTTTTTACTTTATTTTACGAAGTTATATTAAAAAATGATCCAATTAAACCAAACAAAACTTTTGGTATTGAATAATTTAACCTTTCTGTTTTATAAGATGTTATGAATAAATAATGAACAAATTTCATTTATTGACGTTTTGTACTTATTCCATTAAGTTATAAAATATTTGTATAACCAGATTAAATTGATCTCGTTAAAATTTCATGTGATTAAGAATAAATGTTCTAAACTTACGCACATGTTTGTATTTTTACGTATGAAAATATAGTTTTAAGTTATAAATTTTATCTATGTCAGAATATGAACTGTCTAGTATTAATTTTGAGAAATAAAATTATAATTTTATTAAGTAAAATTTTAACTTTAATAAACACACTATTACAACTCATTGTTTATTTACTGTAAATAATCTATTTAAAATAGATAGTGTGGTGTACAGAAAAATTATAACGGCTTGAAATAACACATACTCTAACAAACTAGTTCATAATAAACTTTTAAGAGAACATTAATATAATCAGATTTTGTTTTCTGATTATTATAAACATCAAGATTTTATTTTATGTTTTCACTGTACAAGTTTCGTTTATAGTTTAAAAACATCTAGTACAAACTTTTTTCTTACTTAGGTCGTTCGCACTGTACAAACGTTTAACTCAATCTTAAAACTGTTGCATAAACTCTAGTAAACGTTTACTTTTAATATAAGGCTTTATACATTAACTTTATAAAAATAGATGCCAGGTGTTTGGTTACAATATGAAAGTTCTAATATTTATATCCTTCATCTCAGAAACAATCTTAAATTTTAAAACTGTTGTAAGAAGTCTTTTTATAATAGACGAAATGAAACAGAACTTTTTTTTTTTTTTCAAAGTGAGGGCAGTTAACTGCGTGTAAATTACTTTGGTGAAAATATCAAAATCTAAATAGACAGGTTGAATTCCAACTAATTTTAAAGCTAACTTCTGATATGTGTTAACACTTAAAGTATTTTGTTTACCAATAATAAATATTAAGTCAGAAAAAGATAACTTGAAGAAGAAAAAATTAAACACAAAGTTGGCATTAACTTTTTTGTCGATCATCATAAAAAATAATAAATGCACTACTTGAATATGTAAAAAGTTTAAAATTATTACTACTAGTGATTCTTTTAAGTTGATAATGTGCTGACTAAGAGTTTAAACTTTTTGCTTAACTCTTATTACAAGTTATTTACAACAAATATTTCAATCTATTAAACTTATTTCTGTACTAAGTTAAAAACACCTAATAAACAAATGCAATTATAACGATTTGTTTTAAACTACGAAAAAAAACTCGATTAATGTTTAAGTTTGATGGAGTTATGGCACTTATAACAAGATGCTACTAAATGTATTGCTTAAAATTAACTTAATAATTTTTGTCATATAAATCGGCTAGTTACTTATATGTAACTGTGTTTACAGTTTTAACTGATATAAACAATTTTTTATAAAACGTGCTCTTAATAACAATAACAGGATGCTTAAAGGTCTTTTTAAAGTACAACTTATTTAAAAAGACAACTACACTGGGATTTGTTTAAGTTAACAAAAGATACACAGCCAGTTATTTTATTAAAAAAAAATTATGTATACATTTTAAATAAATTATTAACTTAACAGAGCTGATAGAGGTGAGATGATGGCAAATGCACAGCAGCAATCTGACAGCGGAAACAAATACCTTCCCTTCCACAACGAACCTTAAACCTATAAGGAATAAAAGTAAACCTTAAAAATACGAAGAAAAAATACCTTTCATTTCATAATGAACCTTTAAGCTATTAATAAAAATACCTACCATCTTTAAAACCACAAAATTTATATCTACATTATACTGATTCGTTACATTGATTTCACATACAATTCCTTATCAATGTCCATTTACTGTCTAATGTTATCTTGCTTAAATAGTATAATTCTAATTGCCACCAAAAGCTTAGTATTTAGATTGAATAATTATTCACATGTAGTAAACTCCGTTTATTCCTTGTAAAGTTCTGAAAAATAATTGTAAGTCAAAATAAATACTTAATTCAGTTATAACGATTTTGGAGTTTCAATTTAGGATCAAACGTTATATATCAAATTTGAAAAACATCTAGCTTACTACATCTGCATATATTGTTCTATAAAGGTATATATATATATATATGTTTGTAACGTTTTTATATTATCTGTGCTGTGTTTTTGATTTGCTACAGCGCAGTAAAAAGTAAGTTTTACACTTATTCTTAAAAAATTTCATTGAAGTATTGGATTAAAAAAACACCTTTATACTCTTTATGTTCTTACGAATCTTACTTTCTTAATAGATATTACTAATTTGATAAAACAAACTTACTCATCACCTTAATATCTTATAGATCGAAAAAGGTTAGTAAACTATTTTTTCACCACAATTAAATTGCATGTATTTATAAATTGCTAACATAAATTATGTCTGCCACTTAATTTTACTTTTTATCCTTAGCCTATGTAAATTTATAAATCTTATGTAAGTTGATATTAAGTTTAAACAACAATGTTATAAAGTATATTATTATTAATTTAGGCATGTAAGTAAAAAATTGTATTGTCAGACTTAAAAAAAAATTCAAACTATGTATTTTGTTTTAGCAGTTTAAATGATTTTTATCTTCATTAAAAAAAAATTCATATAGAGATCAACTTAAAAATAGAAACTTTGATTAGAATTAATGTGCTAAAAAAATTAAAATAATTAGAACTAACAAACTATAAAAATCATGAAAGGAAGTTTTTCTTTACTGTTTTTTTTTATTTATTTTAAACATTTGGTTATCAAACTTTTTTATATTCTTCTTTTAAATTATTCTCAAACTGTTTTTAAATGTATACTTTTATTTTTTGATGGTCCTTAGTGTATGTGATTTACGTATTTTATACAATAAAAGGTGTAAACTCTATAAAAACATTTCTTTATTATTTAAATATTAAGTTTGTGGATGTATATAACTATGATGTTCGTTGTTTAAAACAGTTTAACTTATTAAAGTTAATCAAGATACTTTTGAAGTAATAATAGTTTTTAAAGCGACGATTAAACTTTTATTAATCAATTGAATAACTTTTAGGTAAGTAGTCATTATAACTAAATTTATAACATTTATGACAGGATAAATCAAAAAAATGTTTTATTTTGTTATGTGACCAGTCGTAAGTGTTTAAAATAGTTTTAATAGCTAATTAAACAAGGAAAACAAAAATAATGCTTTATGCTTAGTTAAAGTTTTAATAAATAACTTTTACATTAGTAAAACCTCTTATTAAACCGGTTTTAATATGTAAACATTTTTACAAGCTTCTCAGTTCAAAAGTTAATTTTTGGTTTAACATAGACTGAGTATTAAATACATATTTAAATTTCTAGTTTAAACTCAAAACCGGGTTTAGAATCATATTAAGTTTTCAATATCAAAAAAGATTTACTAATCTGAGTCAAATATTTCTTTTGATCGAAAAAGATGATACCTTTAGTATGACAATTAATAAAAAAGTACAGATTACAATTAATTTAGAATAAAACATGTAGTACTCTGCCAATTTTTTTATGCACAATTAAAAGAGAGTTTTAAGATCTGCTGAGTTTCTTAAGATTAAACAAAATTTATAATTAAAATTGTAGCATAACAGTTTTGTACTGCTGCTAAAAATCTCCCTGACTCGTTTTCTCTCTATTAAATATCTATATTTTCACTAGAACTTTTTTATTTTGTAAGAATTAATTTTTTTTCATTTATTTCTGATTTATTTTTGAACAACATCTGTATTTAAGTAAAGAAAAAATTAACAACAAATTTAATTTTTTAAATATCTTTACTTTCAAGTTTTAAAATGTGTACGAGTAAAGTATAAGTTTATAATTCTGATAGATATTTTTTAGATGCAAAACTCTAAATAGACATGTTTGGTTTGTGGTTTCATTAAAAAGTTTTCGACTTTTGGTGTTTATTACTTGTATGCAGTTTGATGGTTAACAAAATAAAATGTGTAACAACAACTGTATTTTCAAAAGAAACATTATGTAAACAACCGATCTCAAATTGTACCCAAGTTATTTAAAGCTAATTACGTTTTTAAAACTATCGTAAACATTCACACGTGTTATGCACACGTTTTTGCGGTATCGAGTAGAAATCAAGCTATCTTTGTGTATTTAAGGTTTTAAAATAAAGGTTTTTAAGTTTTTAATTATAAAAAAGTTTGAACTTTTCAACATCCTTCTGTTTTGAATAAAGTTTTACACAAAGAAGTAAACAACTTAAAATATAAAACGCTAGTTAATAACTGTATTGTTTTAAATTAAACATATTCTAGCATCTAAGACTTTTATATTTTCAACTTTAATAACTTTTAACTCTTAAATATTCTAGTAATGAAGATATAACTAACTATAGTTTTTAGTTATATTATTAACATAATCTTTAAACCTAAACTTTTTTTTTAAATTTAATTTTGTTTTAATAAGTTCTTACAACAACTATACTCTTAAAGTAAAACCACTAAAAGATTAATTAAAGTTTAAAAATATAAAATGTAGCTAAATTTAAATGTTTATAGTAGTTATAAGTAATAATACATTTAAAAAATTACATAATTATGTTAGATTTTTATCAGTTTTAATTTTTGTTTAAAAATTTTGTTTTAGTAGACTTTAATAACAAAGAAAGTTGTTTAACAAGTCTATTGAACGCAAACAAGAAAACACCTAGTTTACTCAATATTGTAAAAAAACAACTATTTTGTTAAAAAAAAGTTAATTAAAATATATAAGCGAAAATTAGTGGAACAATTTTAAGTGAACAAAAAAATATAAGACTAAAATCTAATTTTTTTTAAATTTAAAAGTAGGTTTGAAGATCGTTTTCGCTACTCTCACTTGAGAGTTTTGTAACTTCGCACATTGAAAGTAACTAGCATGTTTTGTTGCTTCACACGACATTATGTATGACTACTTCCATACAATGAACGCTATCAAAAGCACGCACAAAAATCTCCGCGCCCGTCATACATTTTCCCCATTTCATCCCAAGTTTTGGTGGCTGGTGAATACTTTACAACGGAAACTACTCCGTTAAACTCGTTATGCATGTAGCCATATATATCAAACACGTAAACTTTATCTCTGTTGCTGACGTTTTTTGGTTCCATCTTCCATCTTTTATCTTTGGCAAAACACCCACGCTAGAAAGATCATCAGCATTGACGATAAAAGTGTCCCTGACATAGTGTCTATTACGCTGATCTCCAACAACAACAAATTTAAAGTTTTCTTGACTACAGTGTCTGCTTGTGGACCAAACCTTGGTGGATTTTTTGTTTTCAATTGCATTGTCAGAACCGGAAAGTACCCAAGCAAACCCCTCAGCTTACAATAACGATGTGAAATAGACAAATGAAAGGCATGCTAACAAAATTGTACCAAAAAAAAATTAAACTAAAATTTAAAAAAAAACACTGAAATCAGTCGATGACATTACAAAGCAGAAACGTTTTAGACGTATCAATTTTAATTTCAAACATTCACAAAGTATGTCAGAGGTCGGCAAACTGCGGCCAGCAAACTAAATGCAATCCTTGAAACCTCCTTTTAGCTAACAAATTTTGTTTTTAAAGTAAAAAAGAGATAAATAAATACTTACAACTAAGCTCTTAATTTAGTAAATAGTCACCACTACTGATCCATTTTACTTAGTTGTTTACATTTATAATCAAAAATAGTATTTCTAATATGATCACTACAACTAATTAACTAGGGCCCGCAAAAACTTTTTCTGATTATTTCTGTCCGCGAGTATCTTTTTCAAAAAAAAACTGACTTATAAATTGTTGTCGACCCCTTACTTAAATTAAAACAAGATAGTAAAAACCTAGCAACTCTAAAAAGTTTTTAATCTTGAGAATTACAAATTTCTAAAAGGAGAAATCTATTTTTCTGACATTTTAAATTCAATTCTTTTGTAGTGATGTAACTAAATTTAAACAAGAAACATTAGTAGTTATGTGAACTGCCTATAAATATGAGCCATTGTACATTATAAAACAGACAACAGTAATCATTCATACAATTACAAGAATCAGAATCGTATAATGATACCTGTTATCTCTTACCTTTTAGACTAAATTTAGAAAATAGTCAAAAATTTGTTATTTTTTTATCTATTTGACGAGTTTTTTAGCATACGTTTGTTGTCTTAAGTTGTATATTTATTGATAATAACTTTTTAACAATAACAACAAAATTGAAACAGTTATAAATTAACATTTTTTTATATAATAAATTGCATTTTTTTTTTTAATCCTAATGTAACATTAAGTGAAACTTACTTATGATAAAAATTATTCTGTGCTGAAAAAAGTTATTGTTTAGAAACTCCTTCAACAAAAACTAAAGTTGTAATGATATTAATTTGTAAAACAGCATAATGTAATATAAAAAAAATGAGTGTTAGTCAACATTTGTTTATGTTAACTTAAAATGTCATGTTCAACACAATTTTAGTTATTTGCTTTTAAATACAATAAAAATGTGACAAATTATATACTTAGTATTAATTTTACTATAATTTAAGAAATAAAAAGTTTTCATTTATTAATAACTGTCTGTTATTCTTTAAAAATGAATGTTATAAATAATTTCATAAGATAAAAAAAAATAGGTACAGCATAAAATATTTTAAGTACGCATTAGTTCACTTCTTTATTGAATAAAACTTTATAAAATATAAGTTTAAATCATAGATGACTTGTTTAGCTAATAATCACTTTGCAAAAAATAAAAACCTTATAAAATCTAAGTAATAAAAACCTTATAAAATCTAAGTAATAAAATCATAGAAGACTTGTTTATCTAAGGACTACACTAAAAAAATTAAAACTAAAAGACTTTGATTTACAACATATTGTTTTGATGAAAAAGCTTAGTGTGGTCTCAATTTTTTTGGTTTTTTAAATCAGCTTAAATCTTAACTTAATGTTTCAAACAAAACGAAGCGTTTTATTTCATTATTACAACACGTATCAACTTAAATTTAAAAGAACTTTAAAATATTATTTAAATCAGACTTCGGCGAACTGCGGTCAGCAAAAGAAATTCAATTTTTAAAAAATCTTTTCAGTTAAAAACTTATGTTTTTTAAATATTTAAGAAATAGGTTTTTGTAGTATCACTCACAACGAGGCTCTTAATTTAATAAATAATGTTCACTACTGATCCATTTTACTTAACTGTTTGCATTCATAATTTGAAATAGTATTTCTAATATGATTACTAAAAGTAACTAACAAGGGCCCGCAAAAACTTTTTTCTTTTTATTGCTGTCCGCGAGAATCTTTTTCAAAAAAAGTTCTCGCGACTTATAAAAGGCTGCCGGCCCCTACCTTAAATTAAAACAAGATAGTAAAAACCTAGAAACTCTAAAAAAAATTTAATATGGATAACTACAAATTTTAAAAAAGGCGAAATCTCTTTTTCTGACATGTTAAATTCAACTCTTTTATAATGATGTAACTAAACTTAAACAACAAACTTTAGTAGTTATGTTAACTGACGCGTATAAATATGAGCTATTGTTCTTTAATTAACAGATAACAGTTATCATTCATACAATTACAAGTATTAGGATTGTATAATGATACCTGTTATCTCTTATTACCTTTAGATAAAATTTAGAAAATAGTCAAAATTTGTTTTTCTTTATCTATTTGACAATTTTTTTAGCATACGTTTGTTGTCTTAATTTTTATATTTTTTGATAATTTTTTAGCAATAAAAACAAAATTGAAACAGTTATAAATAAATACTTTTTTTTTAAATAATAAATTGCATTTTTTTACTTTATCCTAATATGAAATTAAGTGAAACTTACTTATAATAAAAAGTTATCTCTTCTAAAAAACTTATTGCTTAGAAACTCGTTGAAGAAAAACTAAAGTTGTAATGGTATTAATTTGTAAAACGGCAAAATGTTATATTTAAAAAAATGAATGTTAGTAAACATTTATTTATGTTAGCTTTGAATGCCATTTTCAAGACAATTTTAGTTATCCGCTTATAAGGAAAATGTGATAATTTATATATTTAGCCTTAAATTTACTATAATTTAAGAAATAAAAAGTTTTAAGTATTGAATAAACGTTTCTTTGATTAAGCATAATGTTATATGCTCGAATGATTGTGTGGTGATTTTTTTCATAAAAGTTGGTATTTAAAAAAGTAAACTGAGCATGGCGGTTTTTGTGTTCCGAACTTTTTATTTCTGGCAACGCTGATACTGTCGTTGACTAGTTTTAAATGCTCAAATCGACTTTTTAGAACTTAGTGTCAGCAAAAATCTGCTCGGAAAACCAAAAATTGCGGTCTATACTCTATGACGTACTTTTTATATAAAAACATGATTTTTTAGAACAATATAAAGTTTTTACTTGTAGATCGTACTCTTATTTTAAAATCTACTAGTTAATAGAGCTTAGTTATTGTGTATATATTTTATTACATTTATATTATTTTATAGGTCCAAAAATCATAGTCAAAAAATTAAAAACTCAAACAAAAAAAAAAGTTATAATTTGTATCTTCTGCTAAGTATGTGCAAACATCTAAGATTGTAGTATGAAATCTATAACTTATAAGTTAAATTTGTTTTTAAAAATGCTTATTTATTAAATATTTTCTTATTAATTTAACATTTATCACTTGAAAAAGAAGCTCAGTGTAGTTTTGAAAATATTCATTTAAAAAAAATCAAAATGAAGAGAAAATGAGTGACTTAAATAAATACTTAGTGGCAAATTGTACATAAAAAAAATTAAAAAAGTTCCTATAATTGTATATATTAACTTTTTTTTTCATTTTTCCAATATGTTTTTTTTTAAAGGTAGTTACCTTAAAATAAGACTTAAAACATCTCAATAATACTATAATTTAGTTTAATCTGTGTTAGTATATATGCAAGTAAAAAGATTGAAAATTCAAAGCTAAATATTTGTCAATAATATGTTTAATTTACTATCTATAATTCTATATAATTATTAAAGGTATTTGTATTTTAATTTTGTAATCAAAGTCTTTTTTAAACTCAACTTTTAGAAAAAGTAAAGTAATTTAAAAATGAAAAATTAATTAATACTTAGTTTTTAACTTTTTATAAATATTGTTTATATTCAATTACAATTATTTAATGCTTTAAAATTATTTTAATGAGATTTGGTTACAGATACAAGTGTTTCACGAGAATTATAACTCAATGATTATGTTATTTTTAAATTTACTTGGAATTTTTTACAATAAGAGTAGCATAAACAATTTTATAATATAGAAATAACTACAAGAAAAAAGTATTCTAGTTTTGTTAAACTTCATAAAAAATATTTATAGTAATGCAATTTAGTCTACCTATAAATTTTCTTCCTTTTAAACCTATACAAACAAATTTAGACATGTTTTTTTTATAATACAACATCAAATCTTCTAAGTTTAACATTACTTAAATACATGAACTAAAAACTTGATACTGATAATATATTTTTTTTTATGTTGCAAAATTGAGTGCATTTAACATACAAATTATTATAATAATTACTAATAAGACTATAGCAACATACTATTAATGTAAAAAATCTAATATAAACAAATATTTATGTGCACATACTTACATGTATTGTCGATTTATAATTTGTAGCTAAATTATCATGGTAAATGCTTGAAGTAGAAGCCTTTTATAAAATTTACTAATTATCAACAAAACTAAAATTGTTTAATTATACTTTGAATTGTCTCTATTTTTTCTAATAATCTATACAGAATTTAATTCTTTAATAATGGTTTTAAGCAAACTAAAGCAGTATTTAATAGTTTTGTTCATATAAAGCATGTTGGTGTGCTTATTATGTGTTTAAAACAAGTTAGTGTTTTCGTAAGTTTTTTTTATATTTTAAGTAACATTCACTAATAATTCAAATCCAAAGTATTTATAGATGAGCTATTTTCTTTTTTAATCTCACAATTATAATGAATTTTATATATGCTTTCTATTATAGATGCTAATTAGATTATAAAAATTAGAGACAACGGGGACCATTAAACAATTTTATTTTTTTGGTTGTATAATGATCACTGTTATCCATTTATTATTTAACATAACTCGTATTTATACGCGTCACTTCTTATGGTAAGTAGAACTTGTTGCCATAGTTTTAATACGTTACTATTGAAGAATTGAACTTAAGACGTCAGAAAAATAGAGTTCTCTTTTTTTTTTAAACTATTGGTTTTTCAGATAAAACAATATGAAAGTTGTTTTTTTTTCAACTATCTTAATTTAACTTAAGGCAGATACCGCAAAACCTTTTATAGGTGCCAAGCCAATTTTCTTTGAAAAAATACTTGTGGACCACATTATAAGTCTTTGCGGACCATACTTATTTAAAAAAGTTTCTATCAAGGAGTATATAAAAACTAATTAAGTCATAAACATGAACATTTAAGTAAAAATGGATCAGAAGTGAAAATTAGTTATAAAGATTTGTAATTTTAAAGTGCATTAACGTGTTTTTTAATAATTTTGAAAGTTAAATTTTTAACTGAAAGTTATCTAGCGAGCTTGAAATTTATATATTGTTTATTGAATGAAAAAAATAAAGCGCTCAAAATACTTTGACCTGAAACTAGATGCACAAAAAAACCTTTCGGCTAACGATTTGCTAACATTTTAATGTCTTGTCCAGGACTACAGGCTTTAAAGGGGCCCGCAGCTTGCCAACTTAAGATATATTACCTAAAGCTATGTAATCCATATAAGTATGTCTTATAACAATTTAATAATTTGTTTCTTAATTTTTGAGGCTATACTAAGCTGTTAAGAAATTTATGTTGAGTTATGAATCAAGTCTTTGATTTTTTTGTAGTGTATTTATTAGATAAACAAGTCATCTATAGTTATATTATTTAGTTTATACAAAGTTTTAAATAAAGAAGAAGTGAACCAACATGAACCTAAAAATTTAAGAAACTTGCTCAATTCATTTATATTTTGAGAAGTTGTTTATAAAATAAGTTTTTAAGATTATTAGATAGTTATTAGCAAACTAATAACACCAATTTTAGTAAATGATTATGTTATTATAAAAAACGACTGAAAGTAGCCTATTTTAAAAATATGCTAAATCATTTCAAAAATTGATGTAATAAAGTTTCTAGAACATTAGTTATTATAAACTTTAGGATTACAAATAAACAAACAAACAAAATAGTTTAAATTTATTTTACTGAAAGTTGATAACTGTAAGTTTTTTAGTTTAAGTTTTTATTTTTGGTACTTTAGAATGGTTCTAAAAAAATAATCTATTTTATCGTTGTTTTGAGATAAATTTAGATAAATCCGGTAATTAAGTTTAACAATATTTTTAATGTTTTTAGTGCCGTTTTTTATCTTGTTTTCAATAATTAGAGGTTTTCCACGAATCCATTATAAATAATAATAGTTAGAGAAAATAAGCATTATGTTATAGCTCTGCAAAAACTATATAGTTATATTATAATTTATAATTTACACATAAATAATTTTTTAATTTGTGCAAAGTATTACAACTTTTTTAAGATGACATTGTATAACATCATTTTGTCTTTTTGTCTTACTATTTTTTTAATTCATAAGTTAAGGGTCTTATATAAACTCATATAATTTTTGCAACGCGTCGCCATTAATTTTAAATATCTTAAATGTATTTTAATCGCTTTTTTTACTTAAATGTTAATCATCAAAATAAATTTTGCCTAGATTACAGTTTATTTGTTTTTTAGTCAAAAAACTACTATTTTACTAGTGGTTTACTAGTGGTTTATTAAAAACTAATTACACTTATTACACTAACTACACTCGAAGACAGAGATCTTTGTGCGTATCCAGGTCCTTTTTTTTGTTTTTTCATTTTGAGAATTTTTTAGTTTTTGTTCAATAAACCACTTACAATTTTAAAAACTATTTGGCAGTTCTGGGAAACTAATATTTTGTTTTATAGCTTTTATTAGAAATGTTTAGTGACCTAAACTTTTTTATCAATATTTAATTTAACTTTTTAAATTATTTTGCTATAAAAACTTTTAAATTTTGATACTTAGAAATGGTTTCATGAAAACTAGTGTTTAAAAGCTTTAGTTGAAAGAATAAAACAGACTAGGTGTTTCTATATAACTTTCAGATTAATTACATGCTTAAAAAATAAATAAACTTTTATACTTGGTTTTTTATAATTTTAAATATTTAATTTTAATGTTTAATAAACTACTATATATTAGTTGTGTGAATTAGACTAAAAAAATTTAGAAAACAAACCCCTTTGTAAGGTTAAGTAAAATGATGGATTGTTTTACACACTTTCCTTAAATAATAAGCTGATGAGTTTTAAACAAAATTTTTTATAGTTAAACAGCATCATAAAATATAATTAAATTAAACGAAACAATAAAGGTAATTTTTATAAAAAAGCGCTAAAAAACTTTTTGAAGTATAAGAGTTACTTTTGTTGATTATATATTCCTTTATGAAATGAAAATGCTTCATAATTAAATTGTAAATGATGTAATTCATATCAAATAACTGTTTTTGATTTTAATAAATTTGCTAAGTTTTAGTCTAAAGTTATCAACTTAATATTTTTGGAAAACTAAACTATTTTAAATTTTTAACATATACAATTCCAGTTAGTGTTTTATTCCAAAACTAAATAATAAACAAAAGATTTGTTCCTTTATAAATAAAGATATGTGGGAAGATTTAAGTAAATTACCATTTTAAACTTAATTTTAACTGTTGCTTATAGAAAATGTGATGAAAGCTAATGTTTGTGATAAAGCTCACGTAAGTGTTGCCAAACAAAAGCTTGCCTAAAACCTATTTATAAACAAAATCAAAATAAATCTTTACAATGAGCTCAGTTTTGTTACATTTTAGTTGTTATTTACCAGATATTACAAAAGAAGCTAGATATGGTCTGTTTAATTGTTGCTATACAAAGTTGATAAATATTCTAATCGAACATTATATTATCAACAAAAAATAGTTCGTGTTAAAGTCCTTTTTAAACGTCTAAACTTGATTTAATAACAATTTTCAAGTTAGATGGTCAGTAAGCATTAGTTTTTTTTTTGTAAAATACATCCAGTAAGTATAAGTAATTTAAAAGCGATTAGCATTAAATCTTTAACCAGCACCACTGTTTTATATTTACTAAATTCTAGTTTATGATTTTTGAATATTTTTTATATTTTCAGGTTACAGTAACAAAAAAAAGTGTTTTAGTAAAAAAATACTCAAAAACATTACTTTTTAATTACTTACGTTTCTTCTTAATTAGAACGACAAGTAGAAAAGTATTCTGACTTTAAATTAAATTTCTTATATAGTTCTTTTAAAATCGCAATAAACTCAGTTTTAACGTTCTCTGAATGTTTTCGTTTCAAAGATTAATTATTTTATAGTAATTGGTTCAAAACACTTTTAGAAAAATTTTTTTTTTAATTTTTTGAAAAAAAGCGCCTTGTATATTTTAATATTTTGAATAATTTGTGGCTTTTTTCTCATAAATATTCAAAAAACTTAAATATTAAAAAAAAAAATTAAATCAAAGAAATGTATTCCAAAACTTTCAAAAGATATCTTTATTCTTGCTAGTATAGTCTATTTCTTAATGAAACTATTCACTGATACTTTGTCAGTTTGCGTATACTTTAAACGATAATGTTTAAACATAGGAGCTTATACTTAATATAAAAATTTAATTTTTTACTACATATACTTGAATCATATACTTTGTATTTGTAAACATTATGAAGCTATTTTTTTTTGTAGTCTTTGCATTAGTGTTGCTACACAAAAACTCACTGAAACTATTTTTAAAATAGAATAGAATAAGAAAAGTATTTTTATAATTGTTTTTGAAAAAAAAATCTTAATTACCGATAGTAACCCATTTTTAAGTACAATCGGTAAAATCGAAATAAACAACAGTTTAGTTATACTTAATATAATTTAAGACGTCAATAGTAGACATGTACATTTTTTAAAGTTTTTTTGAACGTCTTTATTTTAGGAGTAAATTATTTGTTTTAAAAAGATTTCAGAAGAAAATCTAACTAATTATAAATATTAAGAAAAACAAGTTTTATTTAAATAATATAATCTAAAATATATTTTTTCTGTCTTATGATGTCTTATTTTAAATGGTCATTACTATTATAAATCTTTACACATTCTTTGAAGGACAGTTTATACTGCTATAGAATCATACTTAAGATGCAACGAAAAAGCATCATTTTATTCACTAAAAGTTTTATAACTTTTACTTTGTCTTTATAACTATATATTCAAATACTTCTAGCCAATCTAAACCTAGAACATCTTAAAAATTTCACTTTTTATGTTTGACTCTAAAGGAACAAGATTAAACTAAAACAGAATACACTCAATCATGTTTTAAACTTGTTTTCAATCAACTTCACGTTTGCCTTTTCAATTAAATAAAGATAGTGTAAGAAAAGGTTTGTAACCTTTATAAATAAATAGTAAATACTAAACGTCAATTGTAGATTACCATCTTTAGTATTGATATAATAAAGTTTTAATATTTGAAAGAAGCTACCTGTTGTTGTTAACTTAATATAAGTTGTTGCCAATAAAAACTAAGAAATAACAAGATGTTTTAAAAGTTTACAAAAAGTTTTTATAGTTTTAACTTATTATAAAAAGATTAATAGTTTTAATTTTTCTTCAAATATATTAAAACGCTAATATCTTATTTTTTTATAAATATATTAGATCTTTGCCTTTAGGAATGTGTTTAATTAGTCTTTAAAAAACTACATACTTTGCTTCAACATTCCATTTGTATTTATATTTTAAATGTAAAAACGTTTTAGAATATTATAGCAAAATAGAAATATATTAAAATTTTCTTAAATCTAAAAATTTTTTTTCATAACTTTGACTGGTAGGTTTGTATGTGTATGCTTTAAAATTAAAAACTAAACAAAGCAACAAATTTTAACTGAAATCTACTCGTTGCTTAGTCAAAAACACAAACCTTTCAGTTAACATATTATTGTGTAATTCTAAAAATATCAACGCTTCGTGACAAAAGTCTGCTGTATATTTCATATAAAATTGTGACCTGAATTCTCACAACAAAGCAATAATACAAAAGAGAAGTTAATGGTATGTTTTGGTTCTTCTAAAAGAGACTTAAAATAGTTATTTATTGCTTTGATAGACTTTTACTTTTTAGATTTAGCAAATTTTTTGAATGCCTAAGAACACCTATCTTTAATTTCTATCCACTCATAGCCACAATGAAAAATATGAATTATTGACATAATTAGAAACAGACATGCTAAATTTCTAGAAATAAAGAGTTTTGAATACTAAACAAATTTTTTTTTGATTGAGCTTAACGTTATGCTAGAGCTAGAATAACTGTTTAAAGATTATTAAAATAATCTAGTATTTACAAAAATATCCAAGTATGGTGTTTTAACTTTAAAAACTTTGTGTTTTCAGAACTTATTGTTTCTGGCACCCCTGATATTTTTGATCGAACAATTTTTAATGCTAAAATTAAACTTTTAGAGTAAAGAATCGGCAAAGGCTTGAAAGTCATAAATTGTAGATTATGGTGTATTTTTCATCGAAAATCTTTTTTTTTTCTTATAAATGTATATTTTAAATTGTTTTAACAACAGGTAATCATTATATCTACTTTATTGCATTTTTATTACGTATATAGTTTAATACAAAATTAAAATAAATTGTCAAAGAAATTAAAATTCAAATAATATAAAAAGCTTACAATTTATAACTTTTGCCACATATGTGCTAACTTCTAGGTGATTATAAACTATCTTTACACTTAAATAATAATTGCGCAACGAAGTATAATTTTTCGTCCAAAAAAATTTAATTCAGTGCTAAAATTTAATCTTTTCCGAAAAAAAAAATTAAAATTTTAAACAAAGTATAAAAATGCTGAGAAAATAAAATAGATACAAATTTGAGATTGTTGATAATAAATTTCTTTTATGGTAAAAAAATTTCTATAGACAATTTTCAAAAAGTAACATTACATAAGAAAGTTTAAATTTTCATTATTTTTTTTAAATTTCTCAATCAAAGATTTAACATAAATCTACCAACTTTTAATTTTTAAACTTAACAATTTTTTTTAAAGTATAATAACAAAAATGTAGTAATTAATACTACCTAACCGATAAATCGTAGGCACATATATAAATAAAAAAAAAAACAGTTAAAATTAAACAAAATTAATGTACGTTCAAACTTATTTATCGAGTTTTAAAAAAAGAGACAATTTTCAAAGGTGTCATGAAATTTTTATTTATTATATTTTATCAGGTTTTATTTTGAAATTTTTTTAAGTTAGAAATGATTAAAAGTTTTTCCAAATAAAACATTTATAAATTTAAATTTATTGCATTCAATACTTACAGAAAAAACAATGTTGAGATAAGTTGAGTTTTAAAAAGTTTACTTATAATTTTTAATTAACTTTTTATATTAAACTTTGAAAATATTTATTACTTTTAGATTTTAAGATATTGTTTTAATGGTAGTAACCCTAAAATAAGACTTAAAATATCTCAATAACAATCTGTTTTAATTAATACTGTGTATTAAAGTAACAAAGATTGAAAACTATAAAACTAATTATGTGTCATGAATGTATTTTTTTACATGTAATTGTTATTAAAGGTATTTGTATTTTAGGTTAGTAATCAAAGTGTTTTTCAAACTTTATCTTTAAAATAAGTAAAATAATTTAAAAGTTTAAAATTGTTAGACTTTAATTTTTAGCTTATTTTAAGTATTGTTTATTTTCATTTATAATTTTCTACTGTTTTAAAGTTATTTTAAAGATTTTTATTACAGACATAAGTGTTTAAAGAAATTCTAACTCCATTATTGTGTTATAATCTATCAATTAACTTTTGAATTATTTCACAATAAGAACTGCACAAATAACTTTAAAATAGAAATAATACTAACAAAAGTAATCTACTTTTAATTAACTTAAAAAAAATCTTTGTAGTTATACAATGTAATTTACTTATAAACCACCTTAACTTTTAATTCAACATAAACAAATTGAGATATAACAGTTAATAATACAGCGTCAATTCTTTTAATTTTTTTATGCTTTAACACAAAAACTAAAAACTTGATAAAAATAATATAACCTTTTGAATTTTTCTATTTGTTGCAAAATAGAGTGCATTTGACATACAAAGTATTATAATAATTAATAATAAAACTAAAGCAATTTAATGTTAAAATAAAAATTTAAGATAAGTGGATAAATATATGTCCATAAATATATGTATTGTCGATGCACAACTTGTAGCTAAATTATCATGGTAAATACTTCAAATAGAAGCTTTAAATTTAATTTACTAGTTATCAATAATATTAATATTGTTTAACTATACTTTAATTTTTTTTTCTATTTATCTATACAGAACTTGAATTTCAAAATAATGATTATAAACATAAGTAAGTAGTATTTAACAGTTTTGTTTGATATAAAGCATGTTAATATATTAGTTTTGGGTTTAAAATAAGTACGTTTTTTATAAATATATTTTATTTTCATAATATTATTTACTTAAAATTTAAATACGTAGTCATTATAGATGAAATTATACTTTCTTGGTGCTCTTAATATTCAAACAATGTACAAAGCAAAATTAATTTAAAGCATCTAATTTTTTGAATAATAATATTCTTAAAAACTATTTTTTAACGCAGTGCATTAAAAAACTTATAACAATATAACCCTTTCTCTTAAATTCATTATTTATTTTATTCTAAAAAATCTTTAAACAGTTATTTCTATCTTATTACTGAAACTTGTTTAAAGAAGCACTTTAAGAATTAATTTATTTTTTATGTATTTTTTACATTTTGGAAGTTAAGATTACTTTTTAAGTATAAGAATTTTAAAACATTTTTAACTTTTTATTAATACTTAATAAATAAGTTAAAACAAACATAAACTAGTTCTAACTTTTAAATATAATATATTTAGGTATACCTTGAATAACTTTAATTTATTTATAAAAATCTTTATTTGATTAATTTACAAGTGAAAAAAAAATAAATAACAGAAAATCCAATGAGTTTTTTCAAAAAAGAAGAAAATAATGCCGTATCAGTTTTCATTTTATTTTTCTGTTTATTAATGAGCTACGAGAAGTAGTTTTTGCAGAAAAAAAGTGTTAAAAAAATAACTAATATGAAATAATTTATAAGTGATATAAAAACATAAGAGATAGCTGCTCTCATTTAACAATTCTTATTTTCACAATTGTATGAATGATAACTGCCATCTGTTAAATCAGACAACATAACTCGTATTTATACGCATCAGTTCATCTGATAACTAGAATTTGTTGCTTAAGTTTAACTACGTCACTATTGAAGAATTGAACTTACTACGTCAGAGTGATCTATTTAAAACAAAACTGCTACTTTTTAAGTATCTTATTTTAATATATGCGTGGGTCGGCAACTTTTTTAAGTTTCAGGATATCTTTATTTCAAAAAAACGTAAGGGAACCACATTATAAAAAATTTCATTGCAGATTATAATTGTTTAAAAGAAATTTAAATAGTCCAAATATAAATAAAACTTTATATCATAAATCTGGTCAATAAGTTTAAATGGATCAGTAATGAAGTTTAATTATTAGTTTAAGAGCCTGTTTGTAAGTCTTTACTGCATAAACGTATTTTTAAATAACTTAAGAAATATGTATTTAGCTAAAAAGTGTTTCGCGGGCCACAGATTTAGGCTTTAAAAGCCAAACTTGGCCTGCTGGCCGCAGTTTGATAACCTCTGACTTAAGGTATATTTCCAGATGTTTTTAAATTTCTATTGGTATGTGTTAAAACAGTTAAATAAAACTTATTGAACTTATGTTGAACTTGAAATCAAAGTCTCTAAGTTTTAGTTTTTGTAGTGTAGTTGTTAGATAAACTAGTTCTCTATTATTAAAATATTCAGGTTTTATTAAAGTTAAGTAAAGAAGAAGTGAACAACTATGTACTATATAAAATAAGAAACTTGAATAATGCGCTGTGTTCTTAATAGTTTGAGTAATTATTTAAAGAAAGTAATTTTTTAGTGATAGTGAAAGTGATAGTAGACGTATAAAAAATTTAAAATCTTTTGGTAGCAAACTTTCTGTTACAAACAAAGACAAATAGTTTGAATTCATTTTTACTGAAAGTTAATAACTGTTAAAATTTGATATAAGTTTCTTTCTGATACATAAACATGGTTAATATGTAAAAATTAAATATTTTTTATTCTTTTAGATAAACTTGTACAAATCCGGTGACTGAGTTTGATTTTTCGTGGTACAATTTGAATAGCGTGCATTTTTTTTTATTTAATTTTCAATAGCTGACATTAACTTGCACTTAGATGAGATTTTCTCCATTGATACAGATAAAACATTTAATTTAAAAACAACTATTAGTAAGCATTTTAGAAATAAGCTACATAAAGCCATTTATAAATAAAGTTTAACAACTTATGTTCATTTTATTTTACTTATGGATGCTTTAATGTTACTTATTTTAAGTAAATTATATTTAAGTATTCACAAAACGCTCTATATAATCTATTCTAACTATTTTTTTTATAAAAGTTTTCAATTTATACCATGTAAACTGTTTTATAATTTTATACAATCTATTAACAATTTAAGCTTTATTATAAAGTTAAAAAAAAATAAAAAAAATCTTCGGTTTAAACAACATTTATAACAAACTAGTTAACGTTAAAGTATCAAGAAAACTTTCTTTAAGTTCGATTAAAAGGTAATTAAGTTATAGTTATCGACAAGCACACATTTTATCGCTTATAGAAAGTATTGTTCACAACCAGAGTTGGTAAAAAGCTAAGAGTTACCATGCTAATTAAACACTGAAGCGTATAAACTTGTGTTTGTTTTATGTTAATAACTTCACGCTTGAGAAAATATAGCAATGCCTTTGACCAGTCTAGTGCACAACGTCAACCACTTTTAATTTCAAATATATAACTTAACATGATATATCACAGAATTACTTAGCAATGTTTTACTTTTTATACTTGAAAAACGTATTATATCTTATACAGCTTGTTTTTACAAGAAGTGGGTTGATATTTATCAGTATGTCTAAAAATTTTGAAATTTGAGAAAAGTATTAAAATTTAACAAAACTCAATTTTTCCAAAAACTGTTTACTTTTTGATATAAAACTTGACGATTTTTATTTTTAACTGACTACGTATCTTTTATTTATAAACAAGTCATATAACCTATTGTAAATAGCACATATTTGTCATTTTAGCTATTATATTAAGTTAATTATGAACGTATAATTACAACTTGTACTAAAAAGAATAATTTTTAATTATATAAGTTTTGTATCCAAATTTTAAATAAACTTAAAAAGTTAACTGTAATTTACTCTTAATCACGTGTAAAAAAAAAAAGCACTTAAGTGTAAAATGCAATACTTCATAGAAATCTTTTTATTAATCAAACAAGATAAATATTCTTAATCATTATTATATCTTAAAAATTAAAAAAAAAATATTAAGTATATAACTTTTGTACATGATTAATTGCAAGATAAAGCACATTTAGAATTAAAAGGCGAAATAGTTAAAAATAACACTTCTGCACCTAAAGTATCCACTTAATATTACTTAAAACACCTAAACTTTTCTATTGTGTCATAGCATCTATCTATAAAAAATGTTACAATTAAGTTTAAATACGTTTATGACAAAAAAATACTTAATACAGTTTGCTAGTACTTGAAAAATACAAACTGTGATGTGATTTAGTTTTTAAAATTAATTTTAATACAAACTCTAAACTAATTAGTTCAATAGTCTTAAAACAAAAAAATATGGATAAATTTTTATGCAGTAATTTTTTTTGTTTTGTAAATTTACTTAAAAACTATCAAAAATAGTTATACTTATATTCTTTGAAATGTTTTGGCTGTTTTAGAAACTTGTTTTATGTTTTAAAGGTTTTATTGGAAAGACTTTTTATATTTAACTTAAACTACTTTAACAGGTTATGATTTTACAGTTTAAAATGTTTTGCTATAATTTTTATTTTAATATTCTCAATCAGGGACGGGTCTGATTTGCACGAGGTTACTAAATTGCACCAGAGGACTTAGTTGCACAAAGACTGAATTGCCAAGTTTACGAAGATACTATTGCACGAAAACAAAGTTGCACAAGGACACAAAATTACACAAAGAAAATTTTGTACCAAGAGTCCATTTTGCACGAGTTACAACTTTGCACAGAGGTTCATTTTTTCACGACAGTAAAAAAAAAACAGAAAAAAAAAAAAGAAAACAAATTAATAAAAAGCAAAAAAAAAAGTTACTGATTTAAAATAAGGGTTAGGGGTAACAGTGATAGTAAAACTAAAATAAGTAATAAAAGTAACTAATATAAGTTATTATATAAAAAA
Source organism: Thalia democratica (assembly GCF_965202585.1). Classification (NCBI taxonomy): domain Eukaryota; kingdom Metazoa; phylum Chordata; class Thaliacea; order Salpida; family Salpidae; genus Thalia; species Thalia democratica. The sequence goes on along the minus strand of NC_139166.1, from coordinate 64,984,275 downwards.
ATATGAAAAAATTAATGAAAAGTTATCAAAAAAAAAAAAATCAGCTGTCGAATGAGGGTAAGGGTTAGAGGTAACAGTGATAGTAAAAAAAAAACGAATAATCAAAAAAAAACTTACCCACTGAGGGTAAGGGTAAGGGATAACTGTGATAGTAGATAAAAAAATAAATAAAAATAAATTCAACATGTTCAACAATGTCTTCGTGCAAATGTGACTATTTATGCAATTATAACTTCGTGCAATTTTATCCCCTCGTGCAAAAACTTCTTTGAGCAAAAGTGACTTTGTGTAAAAGTATCTTCGTGCAATTTTGTGCACTCATGCGATTTTGTCCCCTCGTGCAATTTTGTACGCTCGTGCAAATTTATCACCTACCCTTATTAATCATTTAACATAAATATATAGAAATATTTTTTATGGTTAAAACACATAAAAAAAATAAATATGATCGTTTTTTAATAACAGATTTTAATAAATAAAAAATAGATAAAGTTTTATACCTAGCTTTGTTTTTAATGTATAATTTTATTAATTATAAATGATCATACTTAAGGCGTTGTGTGAATCGGACTGTTAAAACTACTAAACAGTGAAATGATAGAGTTTTTTGGGCAGCAACAAGCTTTCGATAAAAAATAAGCTATCGAGTTTATAAGAATAAAAGTTTTGTTAGATTTATTTGAGTATAAATTATAAGTAAAATATAAGTACTTAAAAGCTAGTTTACTAAAAATAGTACAAAACAAATCTTTCAAAATCTATGAAAAAATTATGTAGATTTTTTTTCCTTTATTTTATCAACTTATAAAACATATTTGCGAATAAAACTAAAATTTTTTTAATATTTAAACTGTTCACCAATATAATCCAGGTTGATACCAAGGCTAAGTATTAAACAAAGGAATTACTCCTTTTTGAAAAAAAAAACACAGCAGATATAGTTATTATCAACATAAATAAAGTCTTTAATATTATAAAATTTCATGAAAGCTAACGTTTGTGGTATACTTTGTACAAGTGTTGCCAAATAAAGTATTGCATACAACTAATTTATATTAAAAAATAAAATCTATATGATAAGCTCATTTTTTCATTAAAGCTATTATTTTTTAAATATATTGGTAAAGCTTGTATGGTCTGTACAAGTGTTGCTATAAAAAGATGCAGGGGCGTTTTTGACTGGAATTCTGTTTTCTGTCCATTACCTATTGATTTAAAATAAAACTATTATAAAAAGACAGATTAAATGTAGTATTCCTTTGAAATATTTTACTTGAATTTTATACCAATAAAGTGGATTTTCGATATGAAGTAAAATTTAGTTCATGTATCTTAAAAAACTGTGTAAGATGACGTAGTTATATAAGTTTTTTGTCGAAAATAATGTACAAACTATAAGTACAAAAGTTGCACCATCCATAAAATGAAACTTTTATTAAAAATTGGCCAATCAAAAGAGTTTAAAAAAGTATTTTTGAATGAGTATGCAACTCGAAGGGTATCATTTTCAACTTGGTATTTTCTAACAAAATAACATATGGTTTTTATTATTTTTAGGACATTAAAAAACCGTAGTTTTATTAAAAAACAACTCATAAAGTTGTAAAATAAAGGTTTACATCTGGTGTTAGTAAATTTTAAAAATATTAAAACTAATTAGGGTATTTGCTTGGTTATATATGTAACACGGGCCTTGCGGTCAATTGATAATAACACTTTATTATATAATGCACTGTCCTAAATTAGTCCTCAAACGTATTTCTTTATTTAATCTAATAGGGTTATTAGGTGATTATTTAAATTATACCTTTATAGAAATTGAAATAAAGTCTGTGAGTAATAAAGATTATTTTACAATGGACGAATGTGAACAGAAAGTAACGATAAACTAGTACATAATAGTAACAAATACAGCAAGCCACCAAAAGTGCTATCATGGCTTAACAGCCTAACTTACAACAATAAGGCCTCGTCATTTGAACATCAAATGACAAGCTAAATTTCAAATTTTTGGCTGCAAAAAGTAAGAGCAACAGTCAATAAATTTGAGCCAAACGAAGCTTGCGTTTTTAATCAAATCAGGTTCTCTCAAAAAGTAAAAAAAAAAGCATTACAATACTACTTGTTTTTGATTTAAATTGAGTTTTTAGCCAAATTGTTTTACCTTGAACTGTTTAATTAAGTATTTTTAATCTTTTTATATAATTATTAAAATAATTTAATTACTAATTTTGATTAGTACTATGTTTAAATTTCTTATGTATAAAATATTTTGTTATTATCTTCAAAATGCTTTACAAGTTTTCCCATTGTCATGAAAATCAGGAAATAGTTTTATGTTGAAGTTTTTGTTTACTAAGTATCACAAGAATAGTTTATATGTTAAGATTTTGCATTCTGTTTTAGTGGTATTTACCAATTATCTAAATTTCAAACATTTATATGCACTTGAATAGTTTTAGACAATTATCTAGTAGAGAGCTGTATTATACTTATAATTAGTAAACAGTTTTAAGTAAAACAAAACACATTTAAAGATTAAATAAATCAATTACAAAAACAACATTTTTATACATAATTTTTAAGATTAATTTTTAGTTTGTAATTTAGCAAAAAATTCTAAATGTACTTGGTATGGAAATTTTTGTTATGTATATTGTATTCTTGAATACTAGTAGTTTAAAGAAGAATGTGTTCATTTTATAAAATTAATTAGATATCAATAGTATGTATTTTAGAACAGTTTATGAAGCTTGTTCATGTAAGTTTCAAAAGAAGCTACCTAATGTGTTAATACTTTTGTACATGTTGCCAAACAATTACAGTAAAACCTATTACTTGTAGTTTGTGCTTTAAACCAAGAGCAAAACTAATGAAAACATTGTTATTAGTTTGTCGATACTGTTAAACTATTTACAATTTAATTTATGCATGATAATTTTATTTTTACGTTGTAGTTCTTTATTTTTAATAATATTTGAAAATGTTTTTAAGACTGTCTTTTATTAGTTTATTTTTCATGCTTATAATATAAACTGAACAGTTACTTTAGTTAGTGTATTATTGTAATTGTTAAACAAAAAATAGTCTCAAATTAATAATTTTTTTTTTACTGAGTAGATAATCATTTCATAAGTTTTTAATAATTATTTTTTCTTAAATCTTCAAACATGCTGCTTTTCGCAAGTGTTACTTAATAGTATCTTAAAAGTTTTTACACTAAAATTCACATACAAAAAAATAAGGAAATTCGAACATCCATCTTTTGTTCTAACAACCAAACTCATATAGTAAAAGTACTTCGTCACTTACGCTTTAGTTTCTTTACAGAAATTTACCTTTTTTTTTGAAAATTTTAAGTTGTTTATTTTTCTTTAAACTCACTATGAGTATGGAAATAAGAATTATAAAAAAATTATTATCTACTAAAGAAAAAATTTTTAGTAAAATATTTTGGAAAAAGACTAAGTTTGTTTGTAATTTCAACATTTTTTATAAAACAATATCAGATAGTTTATAATTCCAGAGGTAAAAAATATATAAATTAATTACTCTTTTAGTAATTATGATCACGAACAGAACAGGTTAGATTACGACTTATAAAAGATAAAAGGTGGCTATTCTCTGTATAAGTTAAATAAAGTATAAAAAAAAAGAACTTCAAATACTTTTATCCAAAAATCTCAAGAATTATAACTTTAAAAAGAACTCTCCTTTTCTGACATGGTAAATTCTTCTGTTGTGATAAAATTAAACTTTAGCAACAAGTTCTAGTTACTATGAGAACTGATGCGTATATATACGAGTTATGTTTAATACTTATTCAGATAATAGTGATCTTTTACACAATTGTAAAAATTAGATTGAGTAATGATCTCCGTTATCTCTAGTAATATTTCTATTTTTTTTTTAAACTAAACATTTTTTTTGTACACTTGTTTAGATTTCATTAGTTTTTTTATTGTTATATTTAAAAAATAAAACTAAATCAAAGAGTTAAGATTGATAACTTTGGTAAATATAATAAATTATATATTGAAATTAAATGAAAACTATCTAAAATAAAATATACTCTATACTGACAAACAGTACTCATTTTTTGTTCAAAGACTCTTGTTTAAAGAAAAACTAGCATAGTTATGGTATCAATACCTTAAACAGTATAACGCAGAGTCAAAAAAAAATAATTGTAAACAAATGTTTGTTTATGTCAATTTTCAATGTCATGTTTAAGTTATTTTTAACTATCAACTTATAGCCACAATAACAAATATATTTTGTTAAAATAATTCGTAATAAACTTACTGGAATTCAACTAATGAAGAGCTTTGAATACTGAACAATATTTTTTTCATTGAGCATTATCTTATATGCTCGAGTAAAATTGTAGAGATTTTTTCATAAAAACCTGTATTTAAAAAAACTTTTAAAACCAAGTTTAAAATATGGAAAAAAAAATTAAAACTTTTTATTTCTTACAACCTTGATATTTTTAGTTTACCAAGTTTTAAAACTACTTAAAATTGATTTTAAAACCAAAATTTAATAGATTTTTGTACTCAAATCGTGAATTATGTAATAAATATTTTTTTAAAGAGATATAACAAAACTAAAAAAAAATTGCTATGTTTGAAACTATAGTTTTCAATTTTAATAATATGTTTGCGAAAAAATCTAAACTTTTTTATTTAAATTTACCGATGTAATCGAAGTTGGTGTTTTTTTCTTACTACATAACAAACAAAGGAGTTACTCCTTTAAAAAAATAAAAACTCAAAAAAATGCAGACAAATCATAAAACTTCTATAATTAAATTCTATTTATGAAAGCTAAAATTTGTGGCAGAGTTGTAATAAGTGTTGCCAAATGAAAAAATTTTGAAAAATTATTTGTAGAACAAATTTGAGTTCAATTTTGTTTCATAAAAGTTATTATTATTTAAATATTTGAGATAGATCTAAGAAATTCTGTAGAATTGTTGCTATACTAAGATGACGTATAATTCTAATCTATAAGGTTTTTTAAGAAAATATTTTGGTACAAACAAAACTAATTTTTTGTTTAAATTGTTTATAAACCTTTCAAACCTGATTTAAAAGCAATATGCTTAAGTAGTACAGTCAAAAAAAAATACTTTTTTTTGTAAAACATTTTAAGTTAATACGAGCAATATAATATCTTTGCGTATAAATTTTTTTCAAATAGCACAACCGTTTTCTGTTTCTGAAAGCATACTTTCGTCTTTTTTACACGGCTTTTAGTTATGACCATAAAAATACAAAACACTAGTAAAAAAAATAATCTAAACTAGAATAAATCTTACTTTTAAATAATATTTTAACTGTGTTTACTGATATTGGTTTGGAATTACAAAGGCTTAAACGTATTTTGACTTTAAACTGTTATGTTTTATTTTTTTTCTAAAGTTCTTTTGATATTTTAAAAACCTAGTTATATTTCTATTGTTTTAATGCTTTTATAAAATAACCTAATTTAGTTTTTTTTTTTTGTATCAAAAAAAAAGAAGTTTAGTACAAATTATTAGTGTAACCAGTTTTGAATTACATTTGTTTTGATATACATAATATAAGAACAACAAAGCAATAAAATAAGATTTTTTTACACATTTGTGTTATATAATAAATTAGTGAGTTTATACCATTTTTTTTTTCTATACACCAGAAATTAAAAACAGTTGATTTACACAAATATTTAAAACTATTTTTTATGGTAATAATAAGTATGCACTAAAAAGTTATTTTAAGTATTTAACTACTAATATTTGCTTTTTTTAACCATTTCGCTTTGCTAAAAAATTACTTTTACTTAAAGCTTGAAATATTTTACAGTCTCTTTTTATTTAAACTTATTCAACATAATTTAAACAATTTGATGTGTTTTAAGATGAAAGTTAGTACCTAAATATAAAATGTATACCGGTTTAAAAAACAACAATTACTTAACACTTCATTGTGTATTTTAGATGCTAATCGTTAAAAAATTTGACAAAATTGATAGTTTGAACTTGATACAGCTTTAGACATATATTATATGTATAGTATTTGTAGACTTAAATGACAGTTTATAATCCTGAATCTAGCTTTCTTCATAACATACATAAATTAAGTTACATAAGATACATAAAATTATAAAAACTATTTTAATTTTTTAACTTTGTAATCAGGAAATTAACTTAATGATGTATAATTAAAAATAAAAAGTCTTTTTAATTATAAAATAGCAACAGTTGTTGATTAATAAAAAACAACTTTCGCTATTAATTTGGCAACAACCACATTTACATTGAAAATTTGATGAAAGGTGTTTGATTTTGAAAAGTAATTAACTTACAAAAAAAATATTTTTTAAGGAAATGATTTCCTCGTCTAAATATTTATCTGAAGTATATAGCTTACACTTAAAACATATCTTTATTTCAAATGCTTCATTAAAAACATTTTTATTTATTTAAACAATTACAATCATTTCGGAAGTAGTGTCTTAAATTGTTTTAAGATCTTTAACCAATAAAAATTAATTAGATAATTATTATAGTTTAGTTGAATCGTGTGACTAATTTAGAGTTCAAAAAACATAACGTTTTCATTATTACAAAACTACCGTTTAGTAACTTGGTGTGTAGAATTTATAATTATTTCTAAGTAGTTGTGTTTCTTTAAGTCTATTCTAAAAAATTAAAAACACTCGTGAAGAAATAAACTTTGTTAACTTTTTTGCATTTGAATTAAAATAAAATTGTTGCCAAATTGCTTAAAAACTATCACAGAAACAATAATGTAGTTTTAGAGTACAAAAGCATTAAAAAAGAAATTTTATGTTCTCATTAGTATACTGTAACTAATTCAGAGTGAGTGATAAAATTTATCATGAACTTTAACTAAAGTTTGTTTAGTTTTCATATTTTCACAGAAAACGGAACACTTATTACAAACAGTATTCTAATGAGAACATAAATTTTTTTTTAATGTTTTTGTACTCTAAAACTACATTATTGTTTCTGTGATAGTTTTTAGCAATTTGGCAACAATCACAATTACAAAAAAATTTTCAAAAAAAGTTTAATTTAGAAAAATAATTAACTTTCATAGTTTTTATTTTTTAAGGAAATGATTCCCTTGTCTAAAACTTTATCTGAGCTATACAGCTTACACTTAAAGTGTACCATTTAATAAAGCATAAAGAAATGCTTCATTTCATTGAAAACAAAGTTTGTTTAAAAACAACTACAATTATTTCTGAACTAGTACTTTGAATTGTTTCAAGATTTTCAATCAATGAAAATTAATTAGATAATTTTTGTAGTTTAGTTAAAGCTTGTAAGTAGATTGAGGTTTAAAAAGCATTTTCATTTTTACAAAACTATCGTTTATTAGCTTGATAAGAGTATTTTTATAATTATTTCTAAGTTGTTGTGCTTCTTTAAGTCTATTCTAAAAATAAAACAATTTCTCAAATAAATAAATTTCGTTAACATTTTTGTATTTGAGTTAAAAAAAGTTAAAGTTTGTTTAAGTATTGTAGTATGTTTAAAAATATAAATAAAACTTACAAAATTTAAAACAGTATTTACTAAGTTTTCAAACTAGTAAATAAAATATATTTATTGCTGTTTAAAATATGTTTTGTTATTGATGCAGTGAAGCATATTTAGATGTACTTTTTGAAACAGTCTTTGAAAAGATATGCCATTTAGATAAAAAAATCAATCCTTTTTAACAAAACTAAATATTTAAATGGCTTAGACTGTTTTATGAATATATTTTTGTAAAAGGAAGCTAGTGCTAGTGGTAAAGCTTGTGTTTCCAGATAACAGAAAAAAACATATATTTTCTACTATAACCATTCTTCTGATTTAAATATCTTAAAGACATAAGACAGTACTTATTTAAATTGTACTAAGTCTTAAACTATTAGAATTTATGTTTTTACAAGATATATTATTTTGATGTTATACTCTTTTTCAACACTTCAATTTTTTTTCTGCTTGGTTTTAATTTGTCTAAAAATCCAATGTCTTAAAACTTGTAACACTTTAAAATTAAACAATTATTTAAAAATTTGTAGTTAGTACAGCTGCTTGTAGTACTGTCTACAATTTTCTACTTAGTTTAGATATGTTTAAAACGAAGGAATTATTAATTCCTTTAAAATAATCACTTAAGTTATTAGCTAAAATATGTACCACACGTTTATAAAAGCTGTTTTATTTTTACATGTTTTAAAAGAAGCTAACTGTTGTGGCAAGGTTTATTTAAGTGTTGCCAAGGAATAAATAAAAGTGTATTAATAAATTGTTTTCTTGATAAACGTTTTTATCATTACAACAGAAAATGCAGAGTGTAATAAATAAGTTAAACTTAAGCTTAGAGGCTCTTAAAAGATTTTTCTAAATAACATATATAAGATTTAAGATATTTAATTAAACGAAATTTAAGACAGTATTTAATATTATAATAAACCGTTATTTTTTATTCTATTTCCAATTATAGTTTTAATTCTGTAATTGCTTTTAAAAACTTTAATTTTTAAATGTTTTTATATAATAAGTTTACATAAAAATTATTTAAATAACTAATCAACGTAAGATTTATTCTCAAAGTTAATAAAAACTATTTTTAACAAAGTTATAAGAATTTCGCATTAAAGATAACAACACAATTAAGATAACATCTAAAAAATCTTCTATCACTAGTATAAAAAATACAATATAGTAATTGTATAACACTTTTAAGAACTTACATAAGTGTTGCCAAATGTATGTTGTATAAAAAGTATATATATATATATATACTTTTATCTGTTATATAAAAGTAAAAACTTTATTGAAAGTTGACTTTTAGAAAATTGTTTTTTTATTATTATAGTGTAAAAAAAAAATTCTAAATGTATATCTCAATTAATTATATGTAATATTAGTTATGTTTTTGTAATAAATCTTTAAACTATAAAATATTTTCCGTTTAAAAGATAATGCAATGTTAAAGATATGTTTTGTCCTTTATATTAAACTTTTATAAATTATTAAAAAAGACTGCAACTACCTAAGTTAATACTTGTATAAGTGTTGTCAAGTTATTAAAGAAAATTATACCTTAACAATCACCAATAATGCTATTATTAACTTTTTAATCAGAGATCTTCAGAATCGTATAATGATCCCTGATATCTTTCTTTTTAATTTACAATTAAGTAATTTGATTACGAATGATTTATGTTTATGTTAATGTTTACGAACTTTAATGTTTTTTAGTTTGAGTAAGTGTGTATACTTTTCGATGATTTAATTTTAACCATGAAGTTAAATCAAACAGTTATACATAGATAACTTTGTTAAAACATAATTTTTATTTACTTTGTCTTCATTTGACGTGAAATGACATTTATGTGTAATGAAATATATTCTGTATTGACTAAAATAACACTTTGTTTAGAAACTTGTTACAAAATAATCTAGAATTTTTATAGTTATAAGGTTTAAAACACTATTATGTAGCGTTTAAAAAAACTTTTTGAAAATAAGCGTTCGTTTTAGTTAACTTTGAATTTAATTTTACAAAATTTTTTGCTATCAGCTCTTAACCAAAATGACAAATGCGGTTAATTAAAATATTCAGCAAGGAACTTACTAGAATTCAATAAATAAAAAGTTATGTATAAAGAGTAAACTTTCTTTGATTTAGCTTAATGTTATATGCTGAAGTAAATGTTTAGCGATTTTTTATACTACCTAGTATTTAAAAAACTTTAAGAAATTAACGTTTAAATTTTAAAAAAAGTGTGTTTTCAGAACTTTTTAATACTGGCGACCCTGATATGTTTCGTTGTTTAAGTTTTAAAACTATTTAAAAACTAAATTTTCAAAGACTTATCATATTATAAAGTATTATTAAATTTAATCTACAATAATAATTATTAGAAAACATTGTACTAAATAAAACTTCTTAAAACAGCCGAATAACTGTTGTTGATTTTTTGTTCTCCTTTACAAAAATAAAATTGTTTCTTTTTATTGAAATCGAAATTATGTTATAAATACTGTTATTAATGATATTTAACAATACTATTAAAAAACCTGTTTTGTTTAAACCTTAAGTTAAATTTTTATGATATGTTTGCAAAGAGAATTAAACTTTTTTTTTTTGCCGAATTAATTGAAGATTGTGTTTTACTGTTAAGGTACATAACAAACAAAGGAATTACTCCTTTAAAAATAAAAATACAAATTAAATTGTAGACCAAATAAAAACTAGATGCTCATAAAACTTCTATTATTATTATCAATTTATGTAAGCTAAAATTTGTGGTAGATTTTCAATAAGTGTTAACAAAAAAACTGCTAAAAAAAAGATTTTGTAGAATAATTTGAGCTTAAATATATTTCATATAGGTTGTTATAATTTAAATATTTCAAATAAAACTAAGAAAGTCTGTAAAATTGTTGCTATGCTAAGACGACATATAATCTTAAATTGTAATGTTTTTTTAAGAAAGTATTTTTGGTGTAAACAAAACTAATTTATTGTTTAATTTGTTGCACGCGTTAATTGTTTTTATTTGTTTTTTATTTTTTTATTATTTTTATTTTTATTTATAATACTATACTTTTTCTTGACTTTAGTTTTAAATTTGCTTTACTATCACTGTTAACTCTAACCCTCGGTCAAGTTTTTTTTTTCCTTTTTTTTAATTAAAATTTTATTTTTTAATTTTATTTATTTATTTATATTTTTACAATCACTGTTACCCCTTACCTTTTTTTTTGTCGGTAGCATTTTTTTTTAATATATTGTTATTATTTTTTTATTATTTTAATATTATAATTTTTTTTAGCTTTTCTTTTGTTTTTATTGTTACTATCACTGCTATCCCTAACCCTTACCCTCGGTCAGTAGCTTTTTATTGTTTTTAGTTATTTTTATTATTTTTTTTAATTATGGTTTTATTAGTCATTTTTTTATTTTTATATTTACTATCACTATTTCTCCTAGCCCTTACCCTTGGTCAGTAACTTTTTTTATATAATTTTTTATTTTTATTTTCTCTCTTTAATTTTTATTTTTTCCTTATTATTTTTACTCACGTGCAAAAATGTAAATTGTGCAAAATCCTCTTCGTGCAATTTTATTCACTCGTGTAAATTTATGCCCTCGTGCATTTTTGGCTTTGTGCAAATTTGGCTTCGTGCAGTTTTGTACACTCTTGGAATTTTGTTCTCAAACAATTTAGTCGCCTCGAGCAATTTAGTTACCTCGTGCATTTTTGTCTTCATGCAATTTAGACCCGTTCCCATTATATCTATAGTATTTGTAGACTTAAATGACAGTTTTTAATCCTGAATCTAGCTTAGCTAAACTAGTTTTTTACAGATTTTTAAATTTTTTTGACAGGTACATTATTCAGTACAAGTTGAGTTATAAACCATAAATAAATGAGCTTCAAAATGTGTTAATATTTATTATTATTAAAGTACACTTATGTCTATAAAATAAAAAGCTAAATTTTAGATTATTATAAGATATATCAATATTAAAATAATTAAGCTTAATAAGAGTTTAACTTAAGAAAATATCTTTTAACGATTTATGTAATTTACAAATGGGTTTATATGACGACATACCTATATTAATAAGTTTGAAAATACTCCAGAAAGTTTTTGTACAGTTTTAAGTGTAATATTTTTGTTTCAAAAATTATATATGGGTTGTTTTAATTAAAATATTCAGATTATAACAAAAGATTAAATGTTAAAAGCACTTCAAAAAGAACAAAAAGTATTTGATAATATAAATATGTGTAGAAAAAAAACTGATTAGTTTTGAAATTTTTAACTTTTTGTTAGTACAATCCTAGCTGATGTTTAGTTTCGAAGGTGAATAGTTTATAAGGACTAACTCCTTTTAAAATAATATAGGCACATCAAAAACTTTGAACATTTAACACAAATATATTTCTGTATTAAAATTGTTTTTGAAAGCCATCGTTTGTGTTAGGCTTTGTACAAGTGTTGCCAAGCACTATTTAAGTATAACATTGTTTAAAAATTTAAGTTTTGCTTAGTTGGTCTATAATTCTACTATGAGTAGTTTTTTTTTATCATAAATTATTAAAAAAAACGAAAACTTGTTTATGAATTCAAAAAATATTTTGAAGCACATATGAGGTTATATTATGTTTATGAATGCAACCTTATGTTTTAGCTCTATTATTTCACTAGTATTATGTCAGTTGGTTCGTAATTCGAAAGGTATAATTTGAAAAATTATTTCTTCTAAAAAGCAAATTAGAATTTATAATATGCTTGACATAACTTAAATTAAATATACAATTTTATAAAATTCAAATGTTTGTGGTGAGGTTTAGACAAGTGTCGCCAAACACAAACTTGCTAATAAATTTTCTTTTGATTGTGAATAAATTAAAACTTAAATGTTATTACTGTTTTTCGCGAAAATACAGTATGTAAAACAGTTTTTTTAAGTATAGGTATATTGTCTAAAATATTTTTTTTAAATACTGTTATTTTTTAATCGCTGTTTGAAAATAATTTATTTTTAAAATAGCAAAATAGCAAATGCACTAGCAGTTTTTTTAATTTTTGATGTTTTAAACTACAATGAGAGCATTTCTCGTTAATCTTACTAGCATCATTCTACCACGAGTTTTTTGATCGTAAATTTAGTCAATGAGCATGCGACGCGTTAGTTTTGACCAATCTAAAACATCTTACTAACTTTCTTACGCATTCTACAACTATATGTACTGATAAACTTTTTAGGGTGTAAGACATTCAAGCAACAAAATTCCTGCAGTCAGTTCTAGTATCACTATATAGTTTTGGTAATTTATGTTAAGTTTTTAATAAAAAATGCTTATTTCATATAAACATTTTATGACTTAAAAGTTTATAGTTGTAATTTAAGCAGCTCTAAAATTATATTAATCTAATATTCAATTCGTGTGTAAAGGTTTTGACTCTATTTTAAGTTATTTCTAAAGCATAGAGTTTTTGACATTAACAATGTTAATCAAAAAAATACTTATTTTTAAACTAATATAGTACTTGTAAAACTATTTTATAATTTACATAAGTGTTGCCAAATGAAATTATAAGAAATTATTTTATCTAGATGTGTTTAATACCATTATAATGACTAATTAGCCTTGCTTATACAAGAGATTTGCTTATTTATTTGATTGTTGTAATATATATATATATATAACAATTAATTGAAATATACTTTAAAAAATTTTGGTTTTACACTATGTAAAAAAAATTCTTAAAGTAAACTTTCAACAATATGTTTGCTATGTATAAGGGAAAAAAGTATTTATATAAATAAACGATAGCAAATATTTTATTGAAAGTTAATTTTGAGAATTTTTTTACATAGTGTAAAACCAAAAATTTTTACTGTATATTTCAAGTAATTAAATGTAGTATTAGTTATGATTTTGCTATAAATCTTAAAACTAAAGAACAGTTTCCCTTTAAAAAATAAAGCAATGTTAAAGATACTTTTTGTTCTCTAGATTAAACTTTTATAATTTGTAAAAATAGACTGCAACTACTTAAGTTAATGCTTACGTAAGTGTTGCCAAGTTAATAAAAAAGTTATACCTTATTAACCAACAATAATGCAATTATTTATCTTTGAATCAGAATCAGATACCTTCAGAATTGTATGTGATCCGTGTTATTTCTTTTAAAAATAAACAATTTGACTACGACTGTTTTATAAGTTTTTTTAGTTTGATTAAGTATATATACTTTTGGATAATTTTATTTTAAACATGAAATTAAATCAAACAGTTTTAGATAGATAACTTTGTTAAAACATAATTTTCATTTACTTTGTCTTCATTTGACGAGAAGTGACGTTTATGTGCAATAAAATATATTCCGTTTTGACAAACATTACGCTTTGTTAAAAAACTTTTTCCAACAAAAACTAGCATTTTTATATTTTAAACAGCATAATGTAAACTTTTAATTATTGAAAATAAGAAAATAAGCGTTCGTTTTAAATAACTTTGAATGTCATTTAAAAAAACATTTTTAGCTATCTGCTCTTAACCACAATGACAAATGTGGTTAATTAAGATATTTTTCAATGAACTTAGTAGAATTCTAGTAATAAGGAGTTTCAAACACTGAATAAATGTTTCTTTGATTTAGCTTAATGTTATACGCTGTAGTAATTGTGTAGCGATTTTTTTAATACTAGCTGGTATTTAAAAAACTATTAGAAAATAACGTTTAAATTTAAAAAAAACTGTGTTTTTAGAACATTTTAATTCCTGCAAACTATGAATACGTTCCTTGATGAAGTTTTAAAACTACTTAAAAACTAAATTTTAAAAGATTTATCATTATTTAAAGTAACATTAAATTTAATTAACAAAGATAATTATTAGAAAACATTGTACTAAATAAAACTTCTTAAAACAGCCGAATTACTGCTGTTGATTTTTTATTCCCTTTTACTTAAAAAAAACTTGTTCCTTTTTATTTATATCGTAATTTTAGTTATAAATACTTTTTTAATAATATTAAACAAAATTATTAAAAAACAAGTTAAGTTAAACATTTTAAGTTAAAAGTTTTATAATATGTAATCGTAGGTTGTTTTTTGTTCTTAAAGTACATAATATACAAAGGAATTACTCCTTTAAAAAATATATTAAAATGCAGACCAACTAAAAACTGGACATTCATAAAACATTTTATTTATATATTCAATTTATGAGAGCTAACATTTGTGGTAAACTTTCCATAAGTGTTGCCAAATTCAAATGCTAAAAATATATTCACTTTAAAAATTCGAGCTCAATTTTGTTTCATTTTAGCTAATATTATTTCAATATTTCAAATAATACTATTGTAAATTGTTGATTTACTAAGCTGACACATAATTTTAAACTATAAGTTTTGTAAGAAAATATTTGGTATAAACAAACCAAAACTTTTGTTTAAGTTGTACTTAAAACTTTTAAAATTAGTTAAACAACACTATGTCAAGTAGTATAGTCTAACAAAATTATTTTTTTTTGTAAAACATTTTCAGTTAATACAAAAAATATAAAAACCTTAAACATATATTAAGCATATTTTAAATAGCACAACCGTTTAATGATTTTTGAAAGCATATTTTCTTCATTTTACAAGGCTTTTATATTTGACCAAAAAAGTTCAATACACAAGAATAATAATTTAAACTAGAAGAAAGTTTACTTTTAAATAATAATTCAACTGTATTTTCTTATATCTAATTAAAATAAAAAGACTAAAACGTATTTTGACTTCAAACTGTTATGTTATTTTTACTTAAAGTTCCTTTGAAATCTAAAAAACTTACTTATAACATCTTTGATTTTATTTTTTTATGAAACAACCTAATTAAGTTTTTTCTTGTTTAAAAAAAAAATATGTTGTTTATTTAGTTAATACCTTTGAGCAGTTGTTTAAATTTTGTTTGTTTTAGTTTAATTAATTTACGAACAACCGAGCAATTAATTTGATTTTATTACACAGTTGTGTTATATAATAAGCTTGTTAGTTTATATAAATTAAAAGTTTATAAAGAAAAAATTAAAAAACAATTGGTTTAAACAAATGTGTAAAACTACTTTTAATGGTTATAACAAGTTTGAACTAGAATAATTTTTTTGAAACAAATAAACTAATGCTATTTTGTTTTTATAACCATTTTGCATGGCATAATAAATATTAAGTAACAAAAAGATAAGTTAAAGAAGAAGATATCAAATACAAAGTAGGCAATAACTTTTTTGTCGATCATCATAAAAAATAATGAATGCACCACTTTAAATATGCAATAAGTTTAAAATAATTACTACTAATGCTTCTTTTAAGTAAATAGCGTGCTAAATAAGAGTTTAAACTTTTTGCTTAAATCTTATTACAATTTATTTATTTAAAACAATATTTCAATCTATTAAACTTATTCTGTACTTTATAAAAAACACCTAACAATCAAATGCAAATATAAAGATTTGTTTAATTTTGATGGAAATATGACATCTATAACAACATGCAGTTAAATGTATTGCTTTAAAAATAACTTAATAAATTTTGTCATGTGAATCGGCTAGTTATTTATATGTAACTCTGTTTACAGTTTTAACTAATATAAACACTCTTTTATAAAACGTGCTCTTAATAACAATAACAGGATGCTTTTTAAAGTAAGACTTATTTTGAATACAATTACACTGGATTTTATTAAAGTTTACAAAAGAAAAACATCAAATTGTTTTATAAAAAGTATGAATTTATATGTCTACATTTTAAATAAACTATTAACTTAACAGAGCTGATAGAGGTGAGATGATGGCAAATGCACAGCAACAATCTGATAGCGGAAACAAATACCTTCCCTTCCATAACGAACCTTAAACCTATAAGGAATAAAAGTAAACCTTAAAGATACGAAAAAAAAATACCTTTCATTTCATAATGAACCTTGAGTTTACAGTAAAAACAAATACCTACCATCTTTAAACCCATAACATTTATAGTAGAATATCTACATTACACTGATCTGTTACATTGATTTCTCATAAAATTCCTTTTCAATGTCCTTTTTACTGTAAAATGTTATCTTGCTTGAATAGTATAGCTCTTATCACCACTAAAAGCTTATAGTTAAATTGAACAATTACTCACATATAGTTAACTCCTTTAATCCTTGTAAAATTTAAAAAAATAATAATGTAAGTCAAAATAAATACTTAAACCAGTTATATTGATTTTGGAGTTTTTGAATTTAGGATTAAATGTTACATATTAAATTGAAAAAACATCTAGCTTACTACATCTGCATATATTGTTTTATAAAGGTATAAATATGTTTGTATATTATGAAAGTTTTTTATATTATCTGTGCTGTGTTTATAATTTGCTATAGCACAGTAAAAAGTAGTTTTTACACTTATTCTTACAAAATTTCATTAAAGTATTGGATTAAAAAACACATTTATACTCTTTATGTTCTTTAAATCCTACTTTCTTAAAAGATATTACTAATTTGATAAAAAAAAACTTACTCATCACCTTAATATCTTACAGATATATAAAGGGAAGTTAACTAGTTTTTAACCACAATAAAATTGCATGTATATATAAATTGCTAACATAAATTATGTCTGCCACTAAATTTTACATTTTATCCTTAGCTAAACTATGTAAATTTATAAATCTTATTAAGTTAATGTTAAGTTAAATACAACAATATTGAAAAATATATATTTATTAATTTAGGCATGTAAACAAACGATTGTATTGTCAGACTTAAAAAAAATTTAAACTATATATTTAGTTTTAGCAATTTATATGCTATTTATCTTTATAAAAAAAATTTTCATGTAGAGATCAACTCAAAAATAGAAACTTTGATTAAACTTATGTGCTAAGAAAATACAATAACTAGAACTAACAAACTATAAAAATCATGAAAGGAAGTTTTTCTTTACTGATTTTATTTATTTATTTGAAACATTTGGTTATCAAACTTTTTTATATTTTTCTTTAAAAAAATTTCTCAAACTGTTTTTAAATGTGTATACTTTTATTTTTCGATGTTCCTTCGTGTATGTATTTTACGTATTTTATACAATAAAAGGTGTAAACCTAATAAAAATGTTTCTTTATTATTTAAATATTAAGTTTGTGGAAGTATATAACTGATGTACACTATTTAAAACAGTTAATTTTGTAAAGTTAAACAAGATACTTTTGAATTTTTATAAGTTTAAAAGCGGTAATTGAATTATGAGTAAACTAGTAAAACTTTTTAAGTAAATAGCGTATGTCATTATAACTAAACTTTACAACCTAAAGGTAGAACGAATCAAAAAATGTTTTATTTAATTATGTGGTAAGTCGTAACACTTTGAGTTAGTTTCGTTAACCAACTAAACAAAATAAACAAACCCAGTGGTGTATGTTTTATGAGAGTTTTCAGAAAATAATTAACACATTAGTAAACCCTCTTACTAAGAAAGTTTCAATAAATAACTTTTTTTTATAAACTTCTCAATTCAAAAGTTATGGTTATTGGTTCAATTTAGACTGCGCATCTAATAGTGGCGTCGCGTGGTATTTTTGTTAGGGGTTGTGTAGGATTACAAAACACCCCCAAACTTAAACTTTTTAAAACTTAGGCTTTTTTAATATAACTACATAAATTTGTAAATGTAGCAAAATATTTGCTTGCTTAAAAAGCCAAAGTGACTATTAAAACATATTGCAAAATAAATCAATTTCTAAAAAAGTTTAACTACTTTTTGTCAAATAAAGTATACTCCGATACTCATGTAGTTGTCTCTACTCGAGTTGCCCCTGCTCGATTTTTTCCTACTTGAGATATTTCTGCTCGAGTTGCTCCTGCTTTAACTCATTTGTCTTATTGTTCTTGTTTTGTAGTGATCTTTCAACAAAGATCATGATTTAATTAACATGGTGCTACAAGTTCATAAAGCTGCAGAATTAAGTTTTTCAAAATGTTTTGCATTGAAAACTTGTATACGTTTAAATTGAAGCTGACACATAAAAAACTTCTAATTTTACGAACATTTTAAACATCAAACATAAAACTTTATAATTACTAATTTAGCATAGAAGTTAAGGACGGTCTTTTTTATATTTGGCTGTACTTTTTGTACAATTTTATAGTATAAAAACTTTCTTTTTTGTAAAGATAACAGAAAATAAATTAATTTTAAAGCTCGATTCTTAAGCTCTATAACATAGTTAATTTGATGTATTTTGGGTCCCCCTTTAAAAACAGAATGTTTAAAAACTTAAACTCTTATATTTAATCTTTTTGTATATACATTTTTAAAGGTGCAGCAACAGCTCCGGCGTTCTACCTCACGTGACGCCCCTGGTATCTAATACGTAATTAAAACTTCGGTTTAAACTAAAATCTAAGTCTCAAAGAATACTAAACTTTCAATATCAAAAAAGGTTTACTAATCTAAGCCAGGTATTTTTATAAACATGTGATAACTTTAGTATGATAGTTTTTGAAGTGAAGTACAGATTACAATCGATTTAGAACAAAACATGTAGTAGTCTGTCAATATTTGCAACAAATAAATAATAAAAAAGAGTTTCAAGACCTGCTGAGTTTCTCATGTTTAAAGAAAATTTTTAGTTGAAATGACAACATAACAAGCTTTGTAGTGCTGCAAGAAAACTTTAAAATGATCAAAAAATATTTTTTAGTTATATGCATTTTGTTTTTATGAAATTTAAAATTAGACAGTTTAATTCTATCACAGCTTATATAGGTTTAAACAAAAGAACTAAACGATTAAAAAGGCTTTATCCGTCCGAATCCAGATACCTGGATCCGGTAGACCTCTAATAAATACTGAAAATTTTTTTTTTTATTAAATTCTACGAATTTTCCCTTGATACAAATCCAACAAATCGGTATTGATGGTCAATAATTGTTGAAGCAAGATAATTTTGTTTTTCACTGACTTTTTAACCCTTTATATAAATTTATCTCAATACAGCATCAAGAAGTAGATTGTATTCTTAGAACTATGATATAGTAAAAAAAAAACGAAAACTTATATTAAAATTTTACAGTGTTAAATGTTTAGTATTTATAAATTTAAACTGTGTTTTGTTTATTTGTTATAAACTAAGTAAAGTTATGCAATAAAAAAAAATTGACCCTTTGGCGTGTCACTGGTCTCCGGTCGCTCAGCTTCTGGCACTCGACGTTGGTCCGTCTCGTTTGCAGAATCTTGCTAAACGTTGCGTGGTCTGTTTTCCTTTCCTTTCCGTAATCAGAGCGTGGTGATAAAATACGATATTAAATAGGCACGATGATATCAATATGTATAATTATTACAATACAAATACAATAGTGAATAAATGCGGTGATATAAATATATATAAATATTACAATGCAAATACAATAGTGAGTATATATGATAATATGAATATATATAAACAATACGATAGAATCAAACAGTATGAAAACAACTTGTTCGTAGAAGTGTAGCTAAGGTTGGCGCCCAGTCTGTGTGGGTTTAATTGCTGAGATGGATGTTCACTTTAATCTGATTGAACGCTGTGACTCAATCGTGGAGTCCAACTTAGAGTATTTGATGAAAGAGTACTTCCAGTACTTAAATTCTCGATGCCACAGAATGCGTGGGCTTCTTCGATTAGGTGGTTGTTGAAATCTTCTTGCTTGAAGATTGACGATGTTATTTCTTTTGCGGAGCAGAGTGTCGCTTCGTGCTTGTTTCGTGGTGGATTGCCCGCTTCATGCTCTGATCGGGCGTATTTATAGATTTTGAATTCTTTTTCTAGAATTTTCCATAAATCACGCGATCTCTCATTTGATTCTCTCATTTTCCTGGACTTTGGACTGTAGATCACTTGATCTCTCATTTTATTCTCTCATTTTCCCTTAGCCACACCCATGAACAGCAATTTCCAGTTTAATCAAGAAATCAAAGACAACAATCATTTTAACTAGCACTTATTTTGTTTGTGAAAAATAGTTTTTTCATCGGAAATCAGTTTTACTATATTTATTCAATGTTTTCTTTTTTAAGGAAAAAATATAATATCAAGTGAAAAACATTAATTCCTTTAAACTATAAAAATTTGGACACAAGGCAAAATAAGATTTTGCACAAGGGTCCTACACTTATAGACTAAATTTAGAAAATTCTACTTTTTATCTATTTAATGAGTTTTTTAGTATACATTTGTTGTGTTAGTTTAAATATATATTTATTTATAATATTTTATTAATAAAACTAAATTAATAAAATTATATATAACTTAATTTTGCTTATATAAAAAATTACTTTTGTTTTACTTTATCTTTATTTGAAATTAAGTGAAACTTATTTACAACAAATAAAATTATGTACTGAAAAAACTTGTTTAACAAAAACTAAAGTTGAAACTAAATCAATTTTTAAAACAGCATAATGTAGACAATTTTAAACAAAAAGTTGAACAACAAGTTAAAGTTGGTGTTAATAAATGTTTGTTTATGTTAACTTTAAATGTCATGTCAACTTTAGCTATCTGCTTAATACAATAAAAAATGTGATTAATTTTGTTATTTAGCAGTAAAATTACTCGATTTCTAAAAAATTAAGAGTTTTGAATATTGAATAAGAGTTTATATGATTTACCTTAACCTTAATGATATATGCTTGAATTTTTTTGTAGCAAAATTTTCATCTGAACTGGTATGACCGACCGATCATGGCGTTTTAATAAAAAAAATTTTGTGTTCAGGACTTTTTATTTATGGCAACCCTGATATATATCGTTGACTAGCTTTTAATACTCTAATCGACTTTTCGGAGTTAGGAGTCGGCAAACTGCAGCTTGGAAAGCATAAGTTTGCGATCTACGATGTACTTTGATCTAAAAACATGTTTATTTTTAAGAATTAAACATTTTTAATTGTAAAAACATACATTTTAGGGTCTTATTTTGGTAACTTGTAATTAGTAAAGCTTTTTGTTGTACATTTTATCACAATTATAATTTAGTACAGTTCTAAAATAAATAGTCTAAAATTTTTAAGTTCAAAAAAAATGCATAATTTGTAAATTCTACTACGTGTGTGCAAAGATCTAAGGTTATAGCATAAATCTTATATACATAGGTCATAAATTAAGTTATTTTTTTGAATGTCTAGTAGTTAAATAATTTCAAATTCATTTAACATTTGCCAAATGAAAAATAAACTAAGTGTAGTTTTAAAATGTTTATGTATAAGAAAACTAAATTTAAGAGAAAATGAGTAACTTAAATGCATTTTGATACTTAGTGGTAAACAAACACGTTTAAAAAAGTTCCTCTATTAGTATCTATTTACTTTTTTATTTTTCTAAATTTTAAAGATGTTTTTTAAAAGGAAGTCACCTTTAAATAGTACTTAAACTATTTAAATAACACTTTGTTTAAGTTTCGATCTGTGTCAATACTATATATGCAAATAACAAAAAATAAAAATAATAAACTTAATGTTTGTCATAAATATGTTTATTTTATTTATATTTACAATTATTATCAACGTACTTATTTGTATTTTAGTTTTGTAATCAATATGATTTTTAAACATAACTTTTAAAATAAGTAAAGTAATTTAAAAGTTTAAAACTAATTAACTTTTGTTTTCACCTTTATTTAAATATTGTTTAATTTCATTTATAAATTTTAAATGTTTGAATGTTTTTTGAAAAAGATTTGGTTATAGATATAGATATTTTAAGAAATTACAACTCAGTGATTATGTTTTTTTCTACTAATTTACTTAGAATTTTTTTTATAAGAGTATCACGAATAAATTTATAATATGAAAATAAAATAAAAAGTATTGAAGTTTTGTTAAATTTTATAAAAATAATTATAGTAATGTAATTTAATTTAGTTTATTTTTTCCTTTCAAATCGATAAAAACAAATTTAGACAAGTTTTTTATAATACAATATCAATTCTTTTAACTTTTACATTAGTTTAATCAATAAACTAAAAACTTGATACGGATAATACTTTTTTTTAGATTTATTTTTTGTTTTAAATTGTGTGCATTTGACATACAAAGTATTATAATAATTACTTGTAAAACTAAAGCAACATATTATTAAATTAAAAATTTTAATATAAAAAAATATACATGTGTACATACATATACGTATTGTCGATGTATAATTTGTGGCTAAAATATTATGGTAAATGTTTAAAACAGAAGCCTTATTTTTAGCTTACTAGCTATCAAAATTTTAAATTGTTAAACTATATTTTGAATTATTCTTTTTTGTAATAAGTTATACAGACCTTTTTACAGAATCAAAAACTAAAAGCAACTCTAAGCAATATCTAACAGTTATGTCAAATATAAAACGTGTTTAAGTGTTTACTTTAAGTTTAAAATAAAAAGTGCTTTAGTAAATATATTTCACGTTCAAAAAAATATTCACTAAAAATTTATAACCAAAATATTATAAGATCATTTAATAACTTTTTACAAATTCAAAAAAGTATACAGAACAAAAGTTTGTAAACTTTTAAACAATAGTACTCTTAAAAATTACTTATCAAGCAAGTGCCTTAAAAGACTTAAAATAAATATGACCACTATTGTTAAATTCATTATTTAATATAATAACTTTGTTGTTTTAACTTTATTGATGATTGCCAAATTTAATCCGCCTAAACTTTAAGTTTACAAAATACCTACTTTCTAGAACAAAAGCTACATATACATATTTAAACTCTATCATTTTGTTCCTTTTATTTTTTTTTCAATACTTCTTACATTATACCTTTTAAATAACTTACAGTTACTTTATGTCAACTGCTATAAAATCTAATTCTAAAATGAGTTAGCAAATTAATACTAATTATCTTTTTCTTTATCACTTTTACGCTCTATAACGATGTTAGTGACGTAACAGGAAATATCTTGTTTAAAAATTTTACTATTTACTTAATAATACTCTCATATTAGGTTGATTGTATTATGCTTACTAATTGTTTTAATTTGGCAACCACTGAATGTGGTCTGAATAATCCATTTATAATAAAACACTTTTATAATTCTATGGGCATTTTGTACTTATCAAATTTTATTATAGAAAGTTAAAAACAATACAAAAATGATAATAAATTAGCCTTTTTTCAAATCAAAAATATGACCAATAAAAATTTCAGATTGTTTAAATTTTATTTACTTCTTCTTATAGCGTGTTTTCTATTTTTATTATAATACTTTTTTTACTAAAAAAATATAAAGTTTCATAACTCTTTACTGTATCTATAAAATACAACTATTTATAAACAGAATAATTAGACAGAATAATTTAACTTATTCTAAATTTTAGAAATTGTTTTTTAGCTAACACCTTTCAATAATTTTTTCGATATTTATTTAAAAATATGTTTATTTATAGCTCATTATCATTAAAACTATAGTGAACAAGCTAAAACTTCGTTTTGTTAAAAAAAAAATCTAATGCAACTTTTTTTTTTGTTTTATTAATGATAACGAAGTACAAGAAGTGAAGTATACAAATAAAGTAATAAATAAAAAAATTGAAAGTTATTCGATTTTTATTTGAATGATGTTTTAAAGAGATTGAGACAACGGGGACCATTAAACAATTTTACTTTTTCAATTGTATAATGATCACTGTTATCTATTAATTATTTAACATAACTCGTATTTAAATATGTCACTTCTAATGGTAACTAGAACTTGTTGCTATAGTTTAAATACGTTACTATTGAAGAATTGAACTTAAGACGTCAGAAAAAGAGAGTTCTCTTTTTTTAAACTGTTGGTTTTTCAGATAAAATAATATAAAATTGTTTTTTTTTTGACTATCTTAATTTAACTTAAGGCAGATACCGTAAAACCTTTTATAGGTGCCAAGCCAATTTTCTTTGAAAAAATACTTGTGGACCACATTAACGTGTTTTTACAAATTTTGAAAACTAAATTTTTAGCTGAAAGTTGTCTAGCGAGCTTGAGATTTATTTATTGTTTATTGAATGACAAAAAAAAGCGCTCAAAATATTTGACCTGAAACTTGATGCACAAAAAAACTTTCGGTTATCGATTTGCACATACTTTAATGTCTTGTCCAGGACTGTAGGCTTAATAGAGGCCCGCAGCTCGCAGTTTGCTGACTTAAGATATATTTCCTAAATGTATGTAATCTAAATTAGTATGTCTTATAACAATTCAATTATTTTTTTATTAATTTATGAGGCTATGCTAAGCTGTTAAGAAATTTATGTTGAGTTATGAATCAAGTCTTTGATTTTAATTTTTTGTAGTTTATTTATTAAATAAACAAGTCATCTATAGTTATATTATTTAGTTTTTATAAAGTTTAAAATAAAGAAGATGTAAACCAACATGAACCTTAAAATTTAAAAAACTTGCTCAATTAACTATATCATTTATACCTTGCGAAGTTGTTTATAAACTAAGTTTTTAAGATTATTAGATAGCTATTAACAAAATAATAACACCAGTTTTAGTAAAAGATTATGTTATTATAAAAAATTATTGAAAGTAGTCTATTTTAGAAAATATGCTAAATCATTCCAAAAATTGATGTAAGAAAGTTTCTAGAACGTTATTTAATTTAAACTTTAGGATTACAAACAAACTAAAAATAGTCTGAATTTATTTTTACTGAAAACTGATAACTATAAATTTTTAGTTTAAGCTTTCGTTTTCGGTACTTTAGAATGGTTACACAAAAATAGTCTATTTTCTCGTTGTTATGAGATAAATTTATATAAATTCGGTGTCTAAGTTTAACTTTTTCTTTACCTATTTTTAGTAACATGCCTTTTCTTATCTTATTTTTTATAATTAGAGGTTTTCCATAAATCCATTATAAATGGTAATAGTTAGAGAAAATAACATTATGTTATAGCTTTGTAAAAACTATATAATTTAATTACAATTTATAATTTACACGTAAGTACTTTTTTCATATATGCAAAGTATTACAACTTTTTTAAGATTACATTGTATAAGAACATAAAATTTCAAACATTTAGTTAAAAATACAAAAGCCGAAAATTTATTTATTAAAATAATATTAGTTTCTCATATGTCAAACAATAAAAAATGTATATTAAAGAGTATGTTATGTCGGTTGGATCATTAAAGCAGTGCTTCATCTACAAAAAACGAACATATTATATGCAATTAAATTTTCAAAGTTATAATATTTTATACATTTTTCGTTAAATAACAACTTTTGTTACCGTAGTTTTTTTGTCTTACTAAAACATTTTTTAATTAATAAGTTAAGGGTCTTATAAAAACTCATATAATTTTCGCAACGCGTCGCCATTAATTTCAACTATCGTAAACGTAATTTAACGGCTTTTTTACTATAATGTTAATCATCAAAATGAATTTTGCTTAGATTACAGTTTAATTTGTTTTGTAGTGTTACTTTATTAAAAACTAATTACACTTATTAAACTAACTACACTCGATGACTGAGAGATCTTTTTGCATATCCAGGTCTTTGAACCAAAAAATTTTGAGAATTTTTTTGTTTTTGTTCAAGAAACCACTTATACTTTTTAAAACTATTTGGCAGTTCTGGGAACTTAATATTTTGTTTTATAATTTTAATTAGAAATTTTTTGTGACCCAAACTTGTTTATCAATTTTTAATTTCACTTTTTAAATCATTTTGCTTTAAAAACTTCATATTTTAAGTACTTAGAATTGGTTTCATGAAAATTAGTATTTAAAAGCTTCAGTTGAAACAATAAAACAAACTGGGTGTTTTTATATATTACTTACTGATTAATAACGTGCTTTAAAAATAAATAAATTTTTATACTTGGTTTTTTATAATTGTGAAGTATTTAATTTTAATGTTTAATAAATGACTATATATAAGTTGTGTGATTTAGACTAAAAAAATTTAGCAAATAAACCCCTTTGTAAGAATAAGTAAAATTACAGATTGATTACACACTTTCCTTAAATAATAAGCCTATGAGTTATAAACAAAAGTTTTTATAGTTTAACAGCAGTACAAAATATAATTATGTTTTACAAAATAATAAAGCTAATTTTTAAAGAAAAAAGTGCTAAAAAACTTTTTGAAGTATAAGAGTTACTGTTGTTGATTATATATTCCTTTATGACTTTATTACTTAAATGATGTAATTCATATCAAATAACTGTTTTCGTTTTTATTAAACTTGCTAAGTTTTAGGCTTAAGTTATCAACTTATATAATATTTTTGCAAAATTAAACTATTTTAAATTTTTAACCCGTACAATTCCAGTTAGTATTTGATTCTAAAACTTAACAATAAATAAAGGATTTGCTCCTTCATAAATAAAAATATGTTGGAAGATTTTAAAAAAAATACCATTTTAAACGTAAATTAAAATGTTGTATATAGAAAATGTGATGAAAACTAATGTTTGTGATAAAGTTCACATAAGTAATGTCAAATAAAAGCTTGCCTAAAACCTATTCATAAACAAAATCAAAAAAATCTTTACAATGAGCTCATTTTTGTTTTATTTTAGTTGTTATTTACTAGATATTACAAAAGAAACTAGATATGGTCTGTTAAATTGTTGCTATACAAAGTTGACAAATATTCTAATCAAACATTATATTATCAACAAAAAATATTTTTTGTTTAAGTCCTTTTTAAACGTCTAAACTTGATTTAATAACAATTTTCAAGTTAAATGGTCTGTAAGCGTTAGTTTTTTTTTGTAAAACACTTCCAGTTAGTATAGGTAATTTAATAGCGATTAGCATACAATTTTTAACAAGCACCACTGTTTTATATTTACTAAATTCTGGTTTATGATTTTTGAATATTTTTTATATTTCTGGTTACAGTAACAAAAGTAACAAATAAATGTTTTAGTAAAAAATTACTCAAAAACATTACTTTTTAACTTCTTACGTTTGTTCTTAATAGGAACGACGAGTAGAAAAGTATTCCGACTTTAAGTTAAATTTCTCATATAGTTCTTTTAAAATCGTAATAAACTCAGTTTTAACGTTCTCTGAATGTTTTCGTTTCAAGAATAATTATTGTATTGTAATTGGTTCAAAACACTTTTAGAAAAATATTTTAAAAAATTATTAAAAAAAAAACCCTTGTATATTTTAATAATTAGAATAATTTGTGGTTTTTTTCTCATATATATTTAAAAAACTTAATTCTTTTAAAAAAAATCAAATCGAAGAAATATATTCCAAAACTTTAAAAAGATATTTTATTCCTATTAGTGTAATATATTTCTTAATGAAACTATACACTGATACTTTGGCAGTTTGCGTATACTTAAAACGACAATGTTTAAACAAATGAGCTTATACTTTATATAACAATGTAATTTTTTACTACATATGTTTGAATCATCTACGTTGTATTTGTAAATATTATACTTGTTTTTTTAGTCTTTTTATTAGTGTTGCCAAACAAAGACTCACTGAAAACAATTTCAAAATAAAATTTAAAAAAAAAGTACTTTTTTAATTGTTTTGAAATAAAGTTTTAATTACTGTTAGTAAACCCTTTTAAGTTCAATCGGTAAAATCGAAATAATAGACAATGTAGTTATACTTGATATAATTTAAGACGTCAATAGTAGACTTGTACATTTTCTCAAAGTTTTTTCGAACGTCCTTATTTTAGGAGTTTTTATTTGCTTAAAAAGATTTCAGAAGAAAATCTAACTAATTATAAACATTACGAAAAACAAGTTTTGTTTAAATCACATAATCTAAAATACTTTTTTTTTTGTCTTATGATGTCTTATTTTAAATGGTCATTACTATTATAAATCTTTACGCGTTCTTTGAAGGACAGTGTATACTGTTGTAGAATCATATTTGAAGATGCAACAAAAAAAAAATCATTTATTCACTAAAAGTTTTATAACTTTTATTTTGCTTTTAAAAACTGTTTATTCAAATATTTCTATCCAATCTAAATCTAGTACATCTTAATAATTTCACTTTTTACGTTTGACTCTAAAGGAACAAGATTAAACTAAAACAAAATACTCTTAAGCATGTTTTAAACTTGTTTCAAATTAACTAAACGTTTGCCATTTCAATTAAATGAAAATAGTGATAGAAAAGGTTTAAAACCTTTATAAATAAATAGTAAATACTAAACGTCAATTGTAGAATACCATCTTTAGTATTGATATAACAAAATTTTTAAGTTTGAAATAAGCTACCTGTTGTGGTTAACTTAGTATAAAATTGTTGCCAACAAAAAATAAGAAATAACAAAATGTTTTAAGAAGTTTCAAATAGTTTTTATTGTTTTAACTTATTATAAAAAGATTAAGAGTTTTGACTTTTCCTTAAACATCTTAAAACGCTAATATCTTATTTTTTTTTATAAACATATAGATCTTTGACTTTAAAAATTTGTTAAATTAGTCTTTAAAAAAGTACATACTTTTCTTCAACATTCCATTTGTATTAATATTTTAATTATAAAAACGTTTAAGAACATTATAGCAAAAAAATAAATAGCTGAATACAATATGTTAATAAGAAGAACTTTGCTCTAAACGTATACAATGATTATTTCAATAATGGTTATTAAACAATTTGTTTCACAATAACTTTGATACAATATTTCAATTTACTCACGAGTAATACAAAATAAAAACAGCATGTACTTATCTTTTTTGTGTACGATAAATTTAAGATAATTGCAAAAATGAAACTATTTTTAAATTTGCTATCGTTTAATATATTTTTAATTAGTTAAGTGCTATCGTTTTTGTATATAAAAGTACCGAGACAAAGTTACAACCATTGTTTTATTTTGGTTTGTTTCTTTCTTATTTCAATTAAAACTCAAAAATATACGGAATTTAAGCAGATAAATTTCCAAAATATGCTGAATCGTGATTTTTAAAGTTAGCACCTATTGAATGTTATGTGCAAGGAATAATATTTAATTTGCACTAAAATTTGTTTATAATGATTGAAAATTAGATGTTTATCATAGATTCATTGAAAAAGTTTAACTTTTAACAAGATTGTATACTTATATATAATAATTGTTATGTTTTCTAGCTTTTGTAATAAAAATTGTATGCTAACTAAATGTTTGTGCAAAATTTGTTATCTATGTAAACACAGTTATTGGACATTTTGAAAGCTACTAAAATAGATTCTTATTACTAAAAAAGTTCACAGAAAATAAAATAGTTTTCAACAATCAGTTACATATTTTAGTTGATAAAGCGATTTTCAAGCCGTAGTAGAATTAAAACAAGTGATTATTTTATCACTTGTAAATGTGTTATTCTTATTTAGTTTGAAAAGATTGAACCAAAACTCTTAAGAGGTGCATTAAAAAAATTATTTTAAATTCAACATTTTTATTATGTTTTCTAAACAGTTTCTATTACGATTTATTTTGAAGCTTGTACAGTTATTTCAATCAACAACTTAACTAATTTGTTGAAAGTCATTGTTTTATTATGGTTATAAAAATGTATTTTGAATTAAAAAATAAACATTTTTGAAAATAACTTTGTTGAATTTTTTATACCTAAACTATAAATAAAATATTGTGATCAAATTTGGTTATATTTATAAATTACATACCTTTTTTACTTTTAAAAAGTACTAAAAAAATTTATAATATTTTTCTTTAACATTTTGTTTTAACTCGTTCCTTAATAAGCAATTTTAATCTTCTAAATTACTTAGCACTGTATTTATTACAAAGTAAAATTCGTTTGATTAGTTAATATAGCAAAAAATCGTTATTTATTTATTAAGTCTTTTCTTTATCGTCTAAACCTTTAAAATAATAATATATCAACTTTCTAATTTTTTTTTGAAAATGTTATCACTTAGTATAATTACAATTTTAATTCGTTAAGCAGGTAATTTTTAATTAGTACAACATTTTGATATTAACTAAAACTCTGCTTTCCATTTTAGAATTGTAGTTTTTCTTAGAGTATTATTTAACTTATTTAGTTATTTTCTATTTTAGTAGAAACAAAAGTTTCATGCTGTAAGCAAATATTAATCAATGCAAAACTTAATGATATATTATAAATACATTTTAATTTGTACATTAAATTAAATTAACTTTTTTATTAAGCTATTGCTTATTATTCATAGAATACTTTTATGCATATCCAACTTTTTTTACAGCTAATAAAATTCATTGAATTGAAATAATCAAAGCTTATTTCTGTAAAAACGTAAGGTTTTCAGTGACTCTAATATATTTACTGGCAATTCGGCAGTTAGCTTATGCCTTAAGTCGTAATTAATAAGGTAGGGATTACTTCTTTTAAAATAAAAGTAAACTATATCAAACGATAAATAGAGTATGAGTTTATATTTTTTATAACACTCGATGAAAGCTGAAATTTTTGGTAGAGCTTTCATAAGTGTTGCCAAATAAAAGTTTTCTGGAAATATAGTTATAAAAAGTAATTTTCAAACTAAAAAAACTTTTGTTACTTATTTTTACTGTCAAGAAAAATGAAATGTACTAAAGGAGCTACATTTTTTTTAATTGTTATTGGTCTTAGAAATAAATAAGAAAAAATACTGACCATGTATAAGTGCATACTTGTTTTTATTTACCTACAACATTAGTAGTGCTAAAGTTTTATAGAACTTTTATTTAAAAAATGTTTTGAACAAATGTTACAGTAACGTTTGTTTAAGAAATTTTAAAACTATTTTGTAACATATATTAACCTGTCCAAAAACTAATATAGTTTTAAAACAAAACTGAAAAATTGATTTTTTTTATAACTTTGACTGGTAGGTTTATATTTTTATCCTTTAAAAATTAAAACTAAACAAAGCAACAAATTTGAATTAATTCTTCTCGCTGTTTAGTCAAAAACACAAAACTTTAAGTTAACATATTGTTGTGTAATTCTAAAAATATTAACGCTCTGTAACGAAAGTCTACTTTATATTTTATTTAAAGCTATGACCTGAGTCCTCACAACATATATATAATATAAAAGAGAAGTTAATGTTAATGTTTTGGTTCTTCTAAAAGAGACTTAAAATAGTTAACGTTATTTGCTTTGTTAGACTTTTTCTTTAACTTTTTTATTTAAAAATTTTTTTTTGAATGCTTAAGAACACCTATCTTTAGTTTCTATCCACTCATAGCTACAATGAAAAATATGAATTATTGACATTATTACAAACAGACATGCTAAATTTCTAGAAATACAGAGTTTTGAATACTTAATAAAAAATTGTTTGATTGAGCTTAGTGTTATATGCTAGAATAATTGTTTAAAGATTATTAATATAATCTAGTATATACAAATAAGTATCCAAGTATGGTGTTTAAACTTTAAAAGTTTTTATTTTTCAGAAATTTTATTTCTGGCACCCCTAATATTTTTTATCGAACAACTTTTGAAGCTAAAATCAAATTTTTAGAGTATATAATCGGCAAAGGCTTGAAAGGCATAAATTGCGGATTATGGTGTAAATTTCAGCTAAAAGCATTAGTTTTGCATAAACGTATATTTTGAATTATTTTTATAATAGGTAATCATTAGAGCTTTTTTATTGCATTTTTATCACATATATGGTTTAATACAAATTTAAAATACATTTTCAAATAAATTAAAATCTAGATAATTTATAATAGGTAACAATTTATAACTTTTGCTACATATGTGCTAACTTTTAGGTAATTATAAACTATCTTTACATTTAAATTATAATTGCGCAACAAAGTATAATTTTTCGTCCAAAAAAAATAATTCAGTACTAAAATTTAGTCTTTTTGTGTCCAAAAAAAAATTAATATTTTAAAAAGTGTATAAAATTGCTGAGAAAATCAAATAGATAGAAAATTGAGACTGTTTATAATAGCTTTCGTTTTAGATAAATTAGATTTTTTTCGACAACTTTCAAAAACTAATATTACTTAAAAAGTTTTAATTTTCATATTTTTTTAATTTCTCAATCAAAGATTTAATATTGTCTATCAGCTTTTAGTTAAAAACTTAACAACTTCTTCTTTTTTAAAGTATAATAACAAAAATTTAGTAATTGATACTTCCTAAGTGATAAATAATAGACGCATTTATAAATCAATAAATACAAACAATTAAAATTAAATAAAGTAGTGTACACTTAAACTTATTTATCGAGTTTAAATAAAAAAAGACGAATTTGCACAATTGTCATGAAACTTTATATATTATATTTCATTAGCTTTTATTTTGAAAAATTTTTTAAGTTTGAAATGAGTAAAAGTTTTTCCAAATAAAACATTTAAAAATTTAAACTTAGATAATTTGCATACAATACTTACAGAAAAAACAATGTTGAGAAAAGTTGACTTTTAAAAAGTTTACTTATAATTTTTAATTTACTATTAATTTTAAAATTTAGAAAATAATTATTACTTTTCAATTTTAAGATATTTTTCTAATGGTAGTAACCCTAAAATAAGACTTGAAACATCTCAATAACAATCTGTTTTAGTTTATACTGTGTATTTAAGTAACAAAGATTGAAAATTATAATATTTAATATGTGTCATTAATTTATTTTTTTACATGTAATTGTTATTAAAGGTATTTTTATTTTAGGTTAGTAATCAAAGTGTTTTTTAAACTTTACTTTAAAATAAGTAAAATAATTTAAAATTTTAAAGTGGTTTGATTTTAATTTTTAGCTTATTTTAAGTATTTTTATTTTGATTTACAATTTTCTATTGTTTTATAGTTATTTTAAAGATATTTTTTACAGACATAAGTGTTTAATAAATATTAAACTCATTTATTGTGTTATAACCTATCAATTAACTTTAGAATTTTTTCACAATAAGAACTGCACAAATAACTTTAAAATAAAAATAATACTAATAAAAAAGTATTCTACTTTTAATTAACTTAAAAAATTGTTCGTTGTAATACAATGTAATTTACTTATAAACCACCTTAACTTTCAACTTAAGATAAACAAATTGAGATATAACAGTTAATAATACAACGTCAATTCTTTTAATTTTTTTTATACCTTAACACAAAAACTAAAAACTTGATTAAGATAATGTAACGTTTTAAATTTTTTTTGTTGCAAAATAGAGTGCATTTGACATACAAAGTATTACAATAATTAATAATAACACTAAAGCAACATAATGTTAAAATAAAAATTTAAGATAAGTGGATAAATTTATGTACATAAATATATGTGTACATAAATATATGTACTGTCTATGCACAACTTGTAGCTAAATTATCATGGTAAATACTTCAAA
This sequence comes from Thalia democratica, assembly GCF_965202585.1. Classification (NCBI taxonomy): domain Eukaryota; kingdom Metazoa; phylum Chordata; class Thaliacea; order Salpida; family Salpidae; genus Thalia; species Thalia democratica. Next base: position 64,950,410 of record NC_139166.1, on the reverse strand, counting down.
CAGAAGCTTTAAATCTAATTTACTAGTTATCAAAAATATTAAAATTGTTTAATTATACTTTAAATTTATTTTTGTATTTATCTATACAGAACTTAAATTATAAAATAATGATTATAAACATAATTAAGTAGTGTTTAACAGTTTTGTTTAATATAAAGCATGTTAATGTATTATCAACAGAATTAATTACAACAGTTAATTTATTATAAGTTTCAGTTTAAAATAAGTACGTTTTTTAGTAAGTATATTTTATGTTCATTATATCATTTACCTAAAGTTTAAGTACGAAGTATTTATAGATAAACAAATACTTTTTCTAGTACTCTTAATATTCAAACAATGCACAAAGCAAAATTAATTAAAAACATCTAAATTTTTGAATGATTGTATTATTTAAAACTATTTATTAACACAGTTAATTTAAATACTTATAATAATATAACCCTTTCTCTCAATTTTTTTCTTTTATTACAAAAAGTGTTTAAACAGTTATTTTTATTATTACTTAAACTTGTTTAAAGAAGCACTTTAATAACTAGTTTATTTTTTAAGTATTTTTTATATTTTTAAAGTTAAGAATATTTTTTTAAATATAACAGTTATAAAAATTTATAACTAATACTTAATAAATAAATCAGAACAAACATAAACTTGTTCTAACTTTTAGATATAATATATTTACGGATATCTTTAATAACTTTTTCAATAATTTATTTATATAAATCTTTATTTGATTAATTTATACGTGAAAAAAAAACTAACAAACAACAGAAATTGCAAAGAGTTTTTAACAAAAAAGCAGAAATTTAATACCGTCTCAGTTTGTTTATTTTTATGTTTTAAATATTAGTGAGCTACAAGAAGTTATTTTTGCAAAAAAAAATGGTTAAAAAAATAACTAATAAGAAATTATTTTATAAGTGCTTTTAAAACATAAGAGATAGCCGCTCTCATTAAACAATTCTTATTAAAACAATTGTATGAATGATAACTGTTATCTGATAGATCATAGAATATAACTCGTATTTATACGCGTCAGTTCATCTCATAACTAGAATTTGTTGCTTAAACTTAAGTACGTCACAACTGAAGAATTGAACTTACCACGTCAGAAAAAAAGAGTTATCTTTTTTTAAAATTTTAGTGTTTCCAATGATTTATTATCAAAAACTGCTACTTTTTAAGTATCTTATTTTAATATATGCGGAGGTCGGCAACCTTTTTTAAGTTGCGGGATATCTTTAACTAAATGAACGCAAAGGAACCACTTTATGAAAAAATTATTTACTAATCATAATTGTTTAAAAGAAATTTAAACAATCCAAGTACAAATACTAATTTAAATAATAAATCTGATCAATAAGTTAAAATGGATCAGCAATGAAGTTTAATTATTAATTATAGAGCCTATTTGTAAGTTTTCACTGCATAAACGTATTTTTAAATAATTTAAGAAATATGTTTTTAGCTTAAAAGTTATTCGCAGGCCATAGATTTAGGTTTTAAAAGCCAATTTTGGCCTGCTGGCGGCAGTTTTCTAACCTCTGACTTAAGGTATATTTCCTGATGTTTTTAAATTCTATTGGTATGTGTTAAAACAGTTTAATAAAAATTTTCATTTTATTTTAGATATTAAGTTAAGATTACGTTTAGTTTTGAAAACAAAAATGTATGAGGTTACACTAAGCTGTTTAAAAAAAAATTTGAATTATAAATCAAAGTCTCTAAGTTAGTTTTTGTAGTGTAGTTTTTAAAAAAACTAGTTCTCTATTATTAAAATATTCACGTTTTATTAAAGTTAGTAAGGATGAAGTGAACTACCATGTACTATATATATTAAGAAACTTGCACAATGCACTGTATTCTTTATAGCTTGTGAAATTGTTTAAAGAGAGTACTTTAGTAAAACAGAAAGTTTTTATTAAATTAGTAAGACTAGTCTTACTTATTAAGAACGTTGTTATATAAATTATAGAAAAATTAAAATTTTACAAAACGCTAAATCATTTTAAGAGAAGACATAAAAAAGATTGTAGAATTTTTTGGTAGCAAACTTTACTATTACAAACAAAGAAAAATAGTTGGAATTCATTTTTGCTGTAAGTTAATAGCTATTAAAATTTGATATGTTTTCCGCTCTGATACATAAGCATGGTTAATACGTAAAAAACAAATATTTATTATTCAATAGATAAACTTGTACAAATCCGGTGACTGAGTTTGATTTTTGGTGCTACAATTTGAATAGCGTGCATTTTTTTTTAATTTTCAATAGCTGACATTAACTTGCACTTAAACGAGATTTTCTCCATTGTCTCAGATAAAACATTTAATTTAAAAACAACTACTAGTAAGCATTTAAGAAATAAGTTACATAAAGCCATTTATATATAAAGGTTAATAGTAAATGTTTAATTTATCTTACTTATGTATGTTTTAATATTACTTATTATAAATTTTCCTACAAAAAATTGCTCGCTGGTTGCATTATTTAGAAAAAAAATTTTTGGTCCACATTTATTTAAAAAATATCTAGTAATCAGTAGAAAAATATTATCTAAGAAAAAAAGTTTAATAAATTAAGCAATATTGTATCACTAATAAAGAGTATTTATTATATTAAGAGCCGAACTGTATGTTTTTAATATAAAATACTTAGTTTTTATTGTTTTTAAATTGTATATTTTTGGCTGAAAAGGAGCTTGCTGCCAAGCCCTGACCTATAACAAATGTTACAACTAAGTTTAAATACGTTTATATAAAAAGTTTACTTTATACAGTTTGTTTGTACTTTAATAATGTAAACTCTGATGTGTTTTAATTAGGTTATCATAAACTGTAAACAAATTTATCGAATAGTCTTAAAAGAAAAAGTTTGGATAGTTATTTTGGTAATTTTATTAAAAATTTATCAAAAATGTTTATACTTATACTCTTTGAAAAGTTTTGGCTGGTTTTAGAAACTTGTATTATGTTTTAAAGTCCTCATTTTTTATCTTTAACTTAAACTACTTTAACAAGTTTTGATTTTACAGTTTAAACTGTTGTGCTATAAAGTTTCTTTTTTAATATTTATCAATCGGGTACGGGTCCGAATTTTACCAAACCAAAATTGCACGAGGGGACTAAATTTCAAAAAACGAAATTGCACGATTGCTCGAAGATGCTTTTGCACGAGGGCACAAAATTGCACCAAGACAATTTTGCACCGAGGGTCAATTTTGCACGAGTTAATTTTTTGCATTGAGGGTTGTTTTTGCACAAGAGTAAAAAAGAACAAAAATATGAAATATAAAAAAAACAGAATGAAAACTAAAACATATATATATAAACAAAAAAAAGTTACTGACCGAGAATAAGAATTAGGGGTAACAGTGATAGTAAAATGAAAAAATTAAAAAAACTAATAAAAGTTGTTATAGAACAAAAAAATGAACAAATAAAAACTAAATAAAAAGAAAAAAAAGCTACCAACCGAGGCCAAGGGTTAGGAATAACAGTGATAATATAAAATAAATTAGTGACTTAAATTTAAAAATAAATAAAATCAATTTAGAAATTGTATATAAAAAAAAATTAATAATTCAGCCCGTGGAAAAAATATCTGCTCGTGCATAATAGACCCTTCGTGCAAATTTGTGCAATTTTGTACGCTCGTGCAAATTTGACACCTACCCTTATCAATCATTTTACATAAATATGTAGTAAATTTTTATGTTAAATTTCATAAAAAAAGCAAACTATACGATTGTGTTTTGATGAAAGGTTTAAATAAACTTTAAAATTTACAAGCTTTCTTTTGTAAAATGTATATTTTTAGTAATTATAATCGATCATACTTAAGGCGTTGTGAGAATCAGACTGTTAAAAGCTGTACAAAATAGTAAGTAAAAAAATAAAGTATAAGCGGCAGCTACGCACTTGCGATCAAAAGTAAGCCGATGAGCTTATAAGAAAAAAAGTTTTGTTAGCTTTGTTTTATTATAAATTCATGTAAGTATATTAAAGCTAACTTAACTAAAAATAGTACAAATCTTTTAAATTCTATCACTAAATTAGGTTCTTTTTTTTTCTTTTTTTTTATAAAATTAAAAAATATGTTTGCTAATAAAACTAAGCTGTTTTCAATCCTTAAATTTTAACCAATATGATCTAAGTTGGTATTTGATACCAAGGCTAAATATTAAACAGAGGAATTACTCCTTTTCGAAATAAAGAAAATAGGGATGCAGCAGATATCATTATTTTCAACATATATAAAGTCTTTGATATTATAAAATTTCATGAAAGCTAACATTTGTGGTAGACTTTGTACAAGTGTTGCCAAATAAAGTATTGCATACAACTAATTTATGTTAAAAAACAAAATTTATATAATGCGCTCTTTTTCTATATTAGCTATTACTTCTTAAATATCTTAAATTAAGCTAGTTATGGTTTGTATAATTGTTGCTATAAAATACGCAGGGGCGTGTTTTGACTGGTTTCTTGTTTTCTGTCCACTTCCTTTAAAATTAAAAAAAAATCGTTATAAAAAGGCGAGTAAATATAGTATTCCTTTGAAATGTTTTATTTAAATTTCATATAGTCAATATTGTTCACTTTTGATATTAAGTAAACTTAAGTTCATATAACTTAAAAAACTGCGTGTAGTTTTATAAGTTTTTTTTATTTAGAAAAAAATGTATAAACTATACAAAAACTATATAAGTACAAAAATTGCACAATTCAAAAAATGAAGTATTTTCTAAAAATTGATTAATAAAAAGAGTTTGAAAAAGTATTTTTAAATGATTATACAACTTGAAGGGTTTAATTGTCAACTTTGCTAATTTATGACGAAATCACAAGTTCTTTTCATTTTTAGAACATTAAAAAAACCATAGTTTTTTTTTCATCAATTTGTATAATAAATGTTTACATCTGTTCTTAGTATATTTTCAAAAGTATTAAAACTAATTAGGGTATTTGCTTGGTTATATATGTAACACGGGCCTGGCGGTTAACTGATAATAACGCTTTATTATATAATGCACTGTCCTAAATTAGTCCTTGAACTAATTTTGTTATTTAATCTAATAAGGTTATTAACAGTTTATTTAAACTATATATAAGACTTATTGAGTACTAATACTATTATACAAACTGAAATAAAGTATGTGAATAAAAAAAAGAAAATTACAATGAACGAATGTGAACAGAAAGTAATGATAAACAAACACATAATAATAACATCACAACAAAGTTACAACTAACAAGCCACTAAAAATTCTACCACGGCTTAACAGCCTAACTTACAACTAATATAGCCTCGTCATTTGAACATCAAATGATAACCTAAAATTTATTTTTTTTGCTGCACTAAGTAAGATCAACAGTCAATAAATGTGAGCCAAGCGAAGCTTGCGTTTTCGAACAAATTACGTAATCTCAAAAAGTAGAAAACACAAACAGCATCACAATATAAGTTGGTTTTGATTTACATTTAGTTTTAATCTAATTTTTTTTATCTGGAACTGTTTAACTAAGTATTTTTTAAATTGAATACTTTTTTCTATTATTGAACTAGTTTAATTACTAATTTTGATTAGTACTTTGTTTTAAGTTCTTATGTATAAAATACTTTTTATTCATGTTGTCTTCAAAATGTTTTACAAATTTTCTCAGTGTCATGAAAATCAGGAATTAGGTTTCCGATGAAGATTTTGTTTACTAAATATCAAAAGACTGGATTATATGTTAAGATTTGCTTTCTGTTTTAGTGGTATTTACTGATTATCAATTATTTAAATTTCAAACATTTATATGTATTTGAAAAGTTTTAGACTGTTATCAAGTAGAGAGCTGTATTAAACTTCTAATTTTTTTAACAGTTTTAAAGTAAAACAAAACACATTTAAAAATTAAATTAATCAGTTACAAAACAACATTTTTATACATAATTTTTAAAATTAATTTTAAGTTTGTAATTTAGCAAAAAATTCTAAATGTACTAAGTATGGAAGTTTTTGTAATGTATATTGTATTCTTGAATATTAGTAGTTAAAAGAGGAATCTGTTTATTTAGTTATCGATAGTTTGTAGTTTAGAACAGTTTTGGAAGCTTGTACATGCAAGTTTCAAAAGAAGCTGCCTAATGTGGTAATACTTTTGTATGTGTTGCAAAACAATTAGTGTAAAACCTATTACTTGTAGTTTGTGTTTTAAACCAAGAGCAAAACTAATGAAAACATTTTTTTTTAATTTGTGGATAATTTTGAACTATTCACAATATAATTTATGCATGATAATTTGTTTTTACGTTGTAGTTCTATAATAACACTGTTTAGTTTTATTAACATTTTGAAAAACTTTTTAAGACTATCTTTTATTTGTTTACTTTTAATGGTTATAATATAAACTTATCAGTTACTTTAGTTACAGTATTATTTGTAATTGTTAAACAAAACAGAGTCACAAATTCAAAAATTGTCTTTTACTGAATTAGTAAACATTTCATATGTTTTTAATAACTTTTTTAGAAACTTCAAACAGGCTGCTTTTTGTAAGTGTTACTTTATAAAATCTTAAACTTTTTTTCATTAAAATTCACATAATAAAAAAATAAGGAAATTTGAACATGTACCTTTTGTTCTAACAACCAAATTCATATAGTAAAATTACTTAAACACTTACATTTAAGTTTCTTTACAAAAATTTACCTTTTTTTTCTGAAAATGTTAAGTTGTTTATTTTTTCTTAAAACTCTACATGTGTATGGAAATAATAATTATTAAAAATTATTATCTATTATTAGAGAAATTTTTAGTAAAATATTTTGGAAAAAGACTAAGTTGTTTTATAATTTCAACATTTTTTATAAAACAATATCAATTAGTTTACAACTCCAAAGGTAAAAATTATATAAATTAAATACTCCTTAAGTGATTATAATCATGAGTAAAACAGATTAGATTACGACTTATAAAACGTAAAAGGTTTTCACTCTCTGTCTAAGTTAAATAAAGTAGTAAAAAAAGAACTTTAAATACTTTCATCCAACAATCTCAAAAACTACAACTTTTAAAAATAAAACAGAGAATTCTCTCGACATGGCAAATTCTTCTGTTGTGATGTAATTAAAATTTAGCAACAAGTTCTAGTTACTATGAGAACTGATGCGTATATATACGAGTTATGTTAAATGTTCATACAGATAACAGTGATCATTTACTCAATTGTAAAATTAAAATTGACTAATGGTCCCCGTTATCTCTAGTAATATTTTTATTATTTTTAACCAAAACTAAACATTATTTGTTAACTTGTTTAGTTTGCGTTAGTTTTATTATTATTATATTTTAAACATAAGACTAAATCGATGAGTTAAAATTGATAATTTTGGTTAGTATAACAAATTATATATTATATTATATTGAAATTAAGTGAAAATTATCTAAAAAGAAATATATTCTATACTGACAAACAAAACTCATTTTCTTGTTCAAAGACACTTGTTCAAAGAAAAACTATAATAGTTACGGTATCAATACTTTGAACAGTATAACGCAGGGTCAAAAAAAAATTTAAAGAAATGTTTTTTCATATCAACTTTAAATGTCATGTTTAAGTTATTTTTAACTATCAACTTATAGCCACAATAACAAATGTATTTTGTTAAAATAATACTTACTAGAATGAACTTACTAGAATTCAATTAATGAAGAGCTTTGAATACTGAATAATATTTTTTTCATGGAGCATTATCTTATATGCTCGAGTAAAATTGTAGCGATTTTTTCATAAAAGCTTTTTAAAACCAAGTTTAAAATATGGAAAAAAAAATCAAAACTTTTTATTTCTGACAACCTTGATATTTTTAGTTTACCAAGTTTTAAAACTACTTAAAATTGTTTTTACAACTAAAATTTGATAGATTTTTGTACTAAAATCGTGAATTATGTAATAAATATTTTTTTAAAGAGATATAACAAAACTAAAAAAAAAATTGCTATGTTTGAAACTATAGTTTTCAATTTTAATAATATGTCTGCGAAAAAAACTAAACTTTTTTATGAAATTTACCGATGTAATCGAAGTTGGTGTTTTTTTCTTAAGCTACTTAACAAACAAAGGAGTTACTCCTTTAAAAAAATAAAAACTTAATAAAATGCAGACAAATCATAAAACTTCTATAATTAAATTCTATTTATGAAAGCTAAAATTTGTGGCAGAGTTTTAATAAGTGTTGCTAAATGAAAAACTTCTGAAAAATTATTTGTAGAACAAATTTGAGTTCAATTTTGTTTCATAAAAGTTACTATTATTTAAATATTTGAGATAAATCTAAGAAATTCTGTAGAATTGTTGCTATACTAAGATGACGTATAATTCTAATCTATAAGGTTTTTTAAGAAAATATTTTGGTACAAATAAAACTAATTTTTTGTTTATAAACCATTCAAACCTGATTTAAAAGCAATATGCTTAAGTAGTACAGTCAAAAAAAAAATACTTTTTTTTGTAAAACATTTTCAGTTAATACGAGCAATATAATATCTTTGCGCATAAATTTTTTCAAATAGCACAACCGTTTTCTGTTTCTGAAAGCATACTTTCGTCTTTTTTACACGGCTTTTAGTTATGACCATAAAAATACAAAACACTAGTAAAAAAAATAATCTAAACTAGAATAAATCTTACTTTTAAATAATATTTTAACTGTGTTTACTGATATTGGTTTGGAATTACAAAGGCTTAAACGTATTTTGACTTTAAACTGTTATGTTTTATTTTTTTTCTAAAGTTCTTTTGATATTTTAAAAACCTAGTTATATTTCTATTGTTTTAATGCTTTTGTAAAATAACCTAATTTAGTTTTTTTTTTTTGTATCAAAAAAAAAGAAGTTTAGTACAAATTATTAGTGTAACCAGTTTTGAATTACATTTGTTTTGATATACATAATATAAAAACAACAAAGCAATAAAATAAGATTTTTTTACACATTTGTGTTATATAATAATTTAGTGAGTTTATACCATTATTTTTTTTCTATACACCAGAAATTAAAAACAGTTGATTTACACAAATATTTAAAACTATTTTTTATGGTAATAATAAGTATGCACTAAAAAGTTATTTTAAGTATTTAACTACTAATATTTGCTTTTTTTAACCATTTCGCTTTGCTAAAAAATTACTTTTACTTAAAGCTTGAAATATTTTACAGTCTCTTTTTATTTAAACTTATTCAACATAATTTAAACAATTTGATGTGTTTTAAGATGAAAGTTAGCACCTAAATATAAAATGTATACCGGTTTAAAAAACAACAATTACTTAACACTTCATTGTGTATTTTAGATGCTAATCGTTAAAAAATTTGACAAAATTGATAGTTTGAACTTGATACAGCTTTAGACATATATTATATGTATAGTATTTGTAGACTTAAATGACAGTTTATAATCCTGAATCTAGCTTTCTTCATAACATACATAAATTAAGTTACATAAGATACATAAAATTATAAAAACTATTTTAATTTTTTAACTTTGTAATCAGGAAATTAACTTAATAATGTATAATTAAAAATAAAAAGTCTTTTTAATTATAAAATAGCAACAGTTGTTGATTAATAAAAAACAACTTTCGCTATTAATTTGGCAACAACCACATTTACATTGAAAATTTGATGAAAGGTGTTTGATTTTGAAAAGTAATTAACTTACAAAAAAAAATATTTTTTAAGGAAATGATTTCCTCGTCTAAATATTTATCTGAAGTATATAGCTTACACTTAAAACATATCTTTATTTCAAATGCTTCATTAAAAACATTTTTATTTATTTAAACAATTACAATCATTTCGGAAGTAGTGTCTTAAATTGTTTTAAGATCTTTAATCAATAAAAATTAATTAAATAATTATTATAGTTTAGTTGAATCGTGTGACTAATTTGGAGTTTAAAAAACATAACGTTTTCATTATTACAAAACTACCGTTTAGTAACTTGGTGTGTAGATTTTATAATTATTTCTAAGTAGTTGTGTTTCTTTAAGTCTATTCTAAAAAATTAAAAACACTCGTGAAGAAATAAACTTTGTTAACTTTTTTGCATTTGAATTAAAATAAAATTGTTGCCAAATTGCTTAAAAACTATCACAGAAACAATAATGTAGTTTTAGAGTACAAAAGCATTAAAAAAGAAATTTTATGTTCTTATTAGTATACTGTAACTAATTCAGAGTGAGTGATAAAATTTATCATGAACTTTAACTAAAGTTTGTTTAGTTTTCATATTTTCACAGAAAACGGAACACTTATTACAAACAGTATTCTAATGAGAACATAAATTTTTTTTTAATGTTTTTGTACTCTAAAACTACATTATTGTTTCTGTGATAGTTTTTAGCAATTTGGCAACAATCACAATTACATAAAAATTTTCAAAAAAAGTTTAATTTAGAAAAATAATTAACTTTCATAGTTTTTATTTTTTAAGGAAATGATTCCCTTGTCTAAAACTTTATCTGAGCTATACAGCTTACACTTAAAGTATACCATTTAATAAAGCATAAAGAAATGCTTCATTTCATTGAAAACATAGTTTGTTTAAAAACAACTACAATTATTTCTGAACTAGTACTTTGAATCGTTTCAAGATTTTCAATCAATGAAAATTAATTATATAATTTTTGTAGTTTAGTTGAATGTTATGACTAGTTTGAGGTTTTAAAGCATAACATTTTCATTTTTACAAAACTACCGTTTATTAGCTTGTTAAGAGAATTTTTATAATTATTTCTAAGTTGTTGTGCTTCTTTTAGTCTGTTCTAAAAATAAAACAATTTCTCAAATAATTAAACTTCGTTAACGTTTTTGTATTTGATTTTAAAAAAGTTAAAGTTTGTTTAAGTTTTGAAGTATGTTTAAAAATATAGATAAAACTTATTAAATTTAAAACAGTGTTTACTTAGTTTTCAAACTAGTAAATAAAATATACCAATTGCTGTTTAAATTATGTTTTGTTATTAATGCAGTGAAACATATTTAGATGTACTTTTTGAAACAGTCTTTGAAAAGTTATGACATTTAGACAAAGGAATCAATTCTTTTTAACAAAACTTGATATTCTAATGGCTTTAACTGTTTTATAAATATATTTTTGGAAAAGGAAGCTAGTGCTAGTGGTAAAGCTTGTGTTTCCAGATAACAGAAAAAAACATATATTTTCTACTACGACCAATCTTCTGTTTTAAATATCTAAAAGACATAAGATATAACTTATTCAAATTGTAGTAATACTTAAACTGTTAAAATTCTTGTTTTTCAAGGTAATATTATTTCGATCTTATTCTCTTTGTTAGCACTTCGTTTTTTTGTGCTTGAATTAATTGTCTACAAATCCAACGTCTTAAAATTTCTGACACTTTAAAACTAAACAATTATTTAAAAATTTGTAGTTACTACAGCTGCTAGTGGTACTGTCTACTATTTTCTACTAAGTTTAGATATGTTTAAAATGAAGGAAGTAGTACTTCCTTTAAAATAATCACTTAAGTTATTAGCTAAAATATGTACCACACGTTTATAAAAGCTGTTTTAATTTTACAAGTTTTAAAAGAAGCTAACTGTTGTGGCAAAGTTTATTTAAGTGTTGCCAAGGAATAAATAAAAATAAAATAGAAAATTGTGTACTTGGTAAACGTTTTTTATCATCACAATAGAAAATGCAAAATGTAAAAAATAAGTTGAAATTAAGCTTAGAAACATTTTAAAATTTATTCTAATTAGATACTTAAAGATTTAAGATATCTTGTTTAACAAGATTTAAGACAGTATTTAAATTTTTACTAAACCTTTTTTTTCTATTAACAAGTGTAGTTTTAATAGTTGTATATGCCTTTAAAAACTTAAATAGTTTAGTATTTTAAGATAATTAGTTTGCATAAAAGTTGTTTTAGTTATAAACAACGTAAGATTTCGTCTAAAGTTAATAAAAATTACTTTTTAACAAAGTTATAAAAATTTCACATTTAAGATAATAAATCAATTGTTTTAGCTATAAAAAAAATACTAATATCAAAACAAATTAAGTACTTGTATAACTCTTTTAAGAACTTACATAAGTGTTGCCAAATAAAACTAAAAAACAAAACTTTTATTTAGATGTACTTTACCACCATTATAATGACTGATTAGCCTTGCATATACAAGATATTTGCTTTTTAAATTATTTGTTATTTATATTTATATATATATATATATATATATATATAGTTAAGTTATTTAACTTGATGAATTAAACTGAGCCCACCTTAAGGCTTTTATTTATAAAAAAGGTTTATTTCAAGATGTAAAACTCAAAGAACTCGAGTTTTGTGCCTATGCACTCATCAGCTTCAAAGCAAGTTTGAAATAAAGCACGAAACAAAACACACAAATGAATGTTAAAAAATTTTAGCACAAATAGAATATGACGTAATTTTGAAACTATCAAAAATCATGCAAAACGGCTTGTGCAAAAATTAATTTACCAATCGACAATAAACTGGTAATATTTCATAAAACTTCAGTGAGTACATATATATTACGACAGATAATTTAAAAAGATAAAGATAAAATTAAGGTACAAATTGAAATTAAGATTTTTTTAAGATGAAATTAAAACTTATTAAACTTTAAAAGCGTTTTTTTTTATATGTCTACAAGACGATACAAACTCGCTTCTTTTATTTAGGCATCTCTATATACTTTATATATATATATACTTTTTTCCTTTGTACAATAGCAAAAATTGTATTAAAAGTTTACTTTTAGAAAATCGTTTTTATCATTATAGTGTAATACCAAATTTTCTAAATGTATATTTCAAGTAATTTAATGTAGTATTAGTTATGTTTTTGTAATAAATCTTTAAACTATAAATCTAGTTTAAAAAATAAAGCAATGTTAAAGAAATGTTTCGTCCTCTAGATTAAACTTTTATAGATTGTAAAAATAGACTGCAACTACTTAAGTTATCGATTGTGGAAGTGTTACCAAGTTACCAAAAAAAAAAACCTATTAATCAACAATAGTGCTATTATTAACCTTTGAATCAGAGACCTTCAGAATCGTATAATGATCGCTGTTATACCTATTTTTAAATTTCAGTTGAGCAATTTGATTACAACTGTTTTATGAGTTTTTTAGTTTGAATAAGTGTATATACTTTAAGATAATTTTGTTTTAACTATGCAATTAAATCAAACAGTTATAGATAGATAATTTTGATAAATTATAATTTTGATGTGCTTTTTCTTCATTTGATGTGAAGTGACATTAATATGTAATGTAATATATTCTGTATTGACTAACATAACTTATTGTTTAGAAAATTTTTACAACTAAAACTTGAATTTTTATAGTTTCAATATTTAAAACAACATTAAGTAGAATTAAAAAAATAATAATAAACATATGCGCTCGTTTTAAATAACTTTAAATGTCGCATTAAAGAAATTTTTAGCTATCTGCTCTTAACCAAAATGAAAAATGTGGTTAACTAAGATATTTAGCAATGAACTTACTAGAATTCAACAAATAAAAAGTTTTGTATAAAGAATAAACTTTCTTTGATTTAGCTTAATGTTATATGCTGAAGTAAATGTGTAGCGATTTTTTTTTATACTAGCTAGTATTTAAAAAAGTATCAGAAATTAACGTTTAAATTTAAAAAAAAACTGTGTTCACAGAACTTTTCAATTCTGGCGACCCTGATATGTTTCGTTGTTTAAGTTTTAAAACTACTTAAAACCTTAATTTTAAAAGACTTACTATACTATAAAATATCATTAAATTTCATCTACAAAGATAATTATTAGAAAAAAATTGTACTAAATAAAACTTCTTAAAACAGCCGAATTACTGTTGTTGATTTTTTATTCCATTAATAAAAAATAAATTGTTCCTTTTTATTGAAATCGAAATTATGTTATTAATACTGTTATTAATGATATTAATCAATATTACTGTTAAGGTACATAAAAAACAAAGGAATTACTCCTTTAAAAATATAAATACAAATTAAATTGTAGACCAAATAAAAACTAGATGCTCATAATACTTCTATTGTTATTATAAATTTATGTAAGCTAAAATTTGTGGTAGAGTTTCAATAAGTGTTGCCAAAAAAACTGCTAAAAAAAAGATTTTGTAGAATAATTTAGGCTTAAATGTGTTTCATATAGGTTATTAAAATTTAAATATTTCAAATAAAACTAAGAAAGTCTGTAAAATTGTTGCTATGCTAAGACGACATATAATCTTAAATTGTAATGTTTTTTAAGAAAGTATTTTTGGTATAAATAAAACTAATTTATTGTTTAAGTTGTTTCACGCGTTAAATGTTTTTATTTGTTTTTTATTTTTTTATTAATTTTATTTTTTATAAACTATTCTTTCTTTACTTTAGTTTTTAATTTGTTTTACTACAACTGTTAACCCTAACCCTCGGTCGGTAAGTTTTTTATTCCTTTTTTTAACTTAATCTTTTTTTTAACTTAATCTTTTTTTTTCAATTTTATTTATTTATTTTTTATTATACAATCACCGTTACCTCTAACTATTACGTTTTGTCCAATTAGTTTGTTTTAGTTAACCAATATTTTTTAAACTTAACTTTTGTCTTTTTGTCTCAAAAATTATATATGGGTTGTTTTAATTAAAATATTCAGATTATAACAAAAAAAATAAATGTTAAAAGCACTTCAAAAAGAACTTTAAGTACTTGATAATATAAATATGTGTAGAAAGAAAACTGATGTGTTTTGAAATTTTTAACTTTTTGTTAGTACAATCCTAGCTGATGTTTAATTTTGAAGGTGAATAGTTAATAAGGACTTACTCCTTTTAAAATAATATGGGCACATCAAAAACCTTGAACATTTAACACACATATATTTCTGTAGTAAATTTTTTTTTGAAAGCCAACGTTTGTGTTAGGCTTTGTACAAGTGTTGCCAAGGACTATTTAAGTATAATATTGTTTAAAAATTCAAGTTTTGCTTAGTTGGTCTATAATTCTACTATGTGTAATTTTTTTTTTTTTTTTTGATTATAAATTAAGAAAAAAACAACGAAAAAAATTTTATGAGTTCCACTCATATTTTGAAACACATATGAGGTTATATTATGTTTAGGAATGCAACCTTATGTTTTAGCTCTACTATTTCACTAGTATTATGTCAGTTGGTTCGTAATTCGAAAGCTAAAATTTAAAAATTATTCCTTCTCAAAAGAAAATCAAAATTTATAATATGCTTGATATGACTTGAACTAATTATAAAATTTTATAAAATTCAAATATTGTTGTAAGGTTTAGACAAGTGTCGCCAAACACAAACTGGCTAAAAATGTTTTTTTTTAATTGTAAATAAGTTAAAACTTGAATAATATTACTTTTTTTCGCGCTATTAGATTATGTAAAACAGTTTTTTTTTAAGTACAGGTATAATGTCTAAAATAAGTTTTTTTTTTAATACTGTTATTTTTCACTCGCTGTTCGAAAAAAATTAACAGCAAAATAGCAAATGCACTAGCAGTTTTCAATTTTTGATGTTTTAAACTACAATGAGCGCATTTCTCGTTAATCTTACTGGCATTATTATACCACGAGTTTTTTGATCGTAAAATTAGCCAATGAGCATGCGATTTTGACCAATCAAAAACGTCTGAGAAATTATTCTTACAACTATATGTACTGATAAACTTTTTGAGCTGTAAGACATTCAAGCAACATATTAAAAAATAAAACTCTGTTATATAATATCAAAAAAATTATTGAATATATACTTTCATAAAATCTTTTTATATTTTTATAAAGTATAACCAACATTTCCTAATACATATTTCAAGCAATTAATTATGTTTTGCAATAACTAAAGAATAGTTTCATTTTATAAATTAAAGCAATAATAAATATATTCTTCGACGTCTAGATTAAATTTTTAAATACTGTAAAAATATACTGTTAAGTACTACTAAGTTACCTAAGAATATTATACCTTATTAATCAACTATAATGCTATTATTTACTTTTGAATCAGACCTTCAGAATTGTATATGATCCTGTTATCTCTTTTTAAATTTCAACAAACTAATTTGTTAAAGACTGTTTTATGAGCTTTTGAGTTTGTGTAAGTGTATATATTTTTTGATATTTTAACCATGAAATTTAATCAAACAGTTATAGATAAACTAGTTTAATAAACTATAGTTTTCATTTACTTTGTCTTCATTTGACATAAAGTGATATTTATGTACAATGAGATATATTATGTATTGACAAACCTAACTTATTGTTTAGAAACTTGTTCTAACAAAAACTAGAATTTTTATGGTTTTTATTTTTACAATAACACCATCTAGAATTTTGAAAAACTTATTGAAATAAGTGTTCGATTTTATTAACTTTGAATGTCATTTTAAAGAAATTTGTAGTTATCTGCTCTTAGCCACAGTGACAAATATGGCTCATTGAGGTATTTAGTAATGAACTTACTAAAATTCAAGTAATAAGGAGTTTTGAATACTGAATGAAAGTTTCTTTGATTTAGCTTAATGTTAGATGCTGAAGTAAATGTTTAGCGATTTTTTCATTTAAGCTAGTATTTTTAAAAACTATCCAAAAATATAATTCAAACTAAAAAAAAGACTGTGTTTTCACAACTTTTTATTTCTGGCAACCCTGATATGTTTCGTTGAATAAATTTAAAAACTATTTGAAAACTAAATTTTGAAGGACTTATCATACTATAAAGTATCATTAAATTTAATTTAAAAAAATAGTTGTTAGAAAACATTGTACTAAATAAAACTTCTTAAAACAGCCGAATTACTGCTGTTGGTTTTATGTTCCCTTTTACAGAAAAAAATGTTCCTTGTTATTTAAACTTAATGATGTTATAAATACTTTTTTAATGACATTAAACAGTATTATTAAAAAATATGTTTTGTTCAAACCTCAAGTTATAAGTTTTATGATATGTTTGCAAAAAGAATTTAACTATTTTATTTTTTACCTATGTAATCCAAGTTTGTGTTTTATTTTTAAGGTACATGTTAAACAAAGGAATTACTCCTTTAAAAAATATATTAAAATGTAGACCAACTAAAAACTGGACATTCGAAAATCATTTTATTTCTATATCAATTTATCAAAGCTAACATTTGTGGTAAACTTTGCATAAGTGTTGCCAAATAAAAATGTTAAAAAGGTACTTATTTAGAAAATTCGAGCTCAAGTTTTTTTCATTTTAGTTATTATTATTTCAATATTTCAAATAAAGCTACTTGTAATATAGTTCCTTTACTAAGCTGACATATAATTTTAAACTATAAGTTTTGTAAGGAAATATTTTGGTATAAACAAAACTGATTTTTTGTTCATGTTGTACTTAAATCTTCTAAACCTAATTTAATAAACTATGTCTAGTAGTATAGTATAAGAACAAAAATTTTTTAGTAAGACATTTTCAGCTAATAGGAGCAATATAAAATCATTAAACATATATTTAGCATATTTTAAATAGTACAACCGTTTTATATTTTCAAAAAAGCATATTTTCGACTTTTTTACAAAAATTTTACGTGTAACAATAAAAGTACAATACACAAGAAAAAATAATTTAAACTAGAAGAAATAATACATTTAAATAATAAATTAACTGTATTTACTGTTATGTAATAAAAATGACATGACTGAAACGTATTTTGATTTTAAACTGTTATGTTATTTTTTCTTAAAGTTCCTTTGAAATCTAAAAAAACTTAGTTATAATTCTCTTTGCCTTTAATGTTTTTATTAAACAACTTAATTTATTTTTTTCTTGTTTAAAAAAACATACGGTGTATAATAAATTAATACGTGTGAGCAGTTAAGAAGATATAGTTTGTTTTAGTTTAATTAATTTAAGAACAACGAAGCAATTAATATATTTTTTTACACACTCGTGTTAAATAGTAAGCTGGTGAGTTTATAACAATTAAAGGTTCATACACCGTAAATTAAAAAACATTTGATTTAAACAAATATGTAAAACTACTTTTAATGGTTATAAGAATTTTGTACTAGAATAAACTTTTCGAAACGAATAAACGAATTAACTATTACTATTTGCTTGTTGTAACCATCTTGCCTGGCAGGAAAATAACTTTTACCTAAAGCGGAATTATGTTATAGCTTCCTTTTAATTATACTTATTCAAAAAAAACTAAACAAACTGATATGCTTTAAAATTAATGTTAGCAAATAAATATAAAAAATATATAAAGAAAACAACAAACACATTATATTTATTAGTTTATTTTAGTTTCTAATCTGAAACAAATCTGATAAATTGAATTTGATACAGCTTTACACATGTTTTTATATTATAGTATTTGTAGACTTTAATGACAGTTTATAATCCTGAATCTAGCTTTCTTCATAATATACATAAGTCATGTTTTTAAAACGTAATAGTTTATAACATTTTGTAATTAACCTTAAGGTAAAAGGCACTAAAATAGTCATAAATCTAGTTTTCTTCGTAATACACGCGAATTATGTTTTAAGATAGTAAAAGTTTATAAGAATTTGAAAATAAAACAATTTAAACTAAAAAGCATTTAAAATACTTTTGAAACAAAAATTGTTTTAATTTATTTTATAAACTCAAACAAATCTATATTATTTAAAGATAATTTTCCTGCAACAGTCAAGTGGAGACTAATAAGTAAAAGTAAAACGCATATTGGTAAAATATCTAAACAAATTTTAACTAGTATAATTAAAGACGTAAGAACAGCCACTAGTCTAATCCAATGGAAAAACACTGGTGAACTATTACAATGGTTTAATAATATTAACAATAAAAGTAGTAAGCGTTTTATTAGCTTTGATATCGTCGAATTTTATCCGTCTATTACAAAAGCGCACTTAATTAACGCACTAGATTATGCATCCCAATTTTCTGATTTTAATAAATCAGATACAGACATTATATTCCATTCGTGCGACTCTTTGCTTTTTTCGGGTGATGATGTATGGAAGAAAAATGATACCGATAGTTTTTTTGATATACCAATGGGTAGTTTTCATGGAGCGGAGGTATGCGATCTTGTAGGTTTATACATCCTAGATAAACTCAAAAGTATTTTTGATAATTGTGGGTTGTATAGAGATGATGGACTTGGTGTTATTGATCTTTCAAAACCTCTTGTTTACGAAAAAATTAAAAAGTCAACGTTTAGATTGATGTCTGATATCGGTTTTAAAATAACTTTAGAAATAGGAGCGCAAATAACGAATTTTTTAGATGTTACTTTAAATTTATCTAATAATACTTACCGTCCGTACCGTAAACCGAATTCTTTATTAAACTTTATCAATATTAATTCTGACCACCCTTATCATGTAAAAAAATGCCTCCCGGTAATGACACAAAAACGTCTAAGTACCCTCTCTTCGAATGAAAAGATATTTAACGAAATAAAAGCACCGTACGAAAATGAATTAAAAAATCGAGGTTTTAAATGTAAATTAAAGTATGAAAAATTAGATGTAGATAAAAAACGCAAAAAACCGCGTAACCGACATATAATGTGGTATAATCCTCCATATTGCTCTTCAGTTAATATAAACTTAGGTAAAGAATTTTTAAAGCTAGTCGATAAACACTTCCCCGATAGCCACTTTTATAACAAAATTTTTAATAGAAAGACAGTTAAAATTTCTTATAGTTGCATGAGTAATGTTAAAACTTTAATACAATCGCACAACAAAACAGTAATTTCAAATTTTAAAAATAGACATATCAAAGCTAACACAAATAATAACTCTAGTAATAAAGTTAGTAATAACGTAGATATGAACAATATTTCTAATTATACTAATCAAATTAATAATAACAGTAATAATAATAATAATAATAATAATAATAATAATAATAATAATAATAATAATTTTAATAACAGTAATAATAATGATAATCCTAATAGTAAAAATTTTAATTATAGTAACAATAATGTAAAACATATTTAAACTTTAAACATTAAAGATATAAGCTATAATGATAACTTTAATATTAATGATAATGAAAATATCCATATCAATAGTACTAACAATAGTGTAGATTATAATAATCAACGTATAACTAGAAGTATTTCTAAAATGATAAAAGAAAACTTAGAACAAGTAAGTGATAATAGCGCTAAAAGTATAAGTAAAATGCATAACAATAAAACTATAAATAAATATTCAAAACAAACAAACCCTAATAGTAATAAGTTAAGTAATATGCCTAAAACATGTAATTGCCGTAAACTAAACAAAGATAACTGCCCATTAAAAGGTAATTGTTTAATTAAAAATGTAATTTATAAAGTTAAAGTTGAAAGTAAGGGCCCAGATAAAATTTATATCGGAAGTACAGCAGGTAGTTTCAAGGATAGATATGCTAATCATAAACATACTTTTAAAAATATAAATAAAAAACAAAGCACGCGTTTATCGGATTATGTCTGGAGCTTTTTTCACAGGTACGGTAAAAGGCCAAACATGGAGTGGAGTATTGTTTCAAAGATCAAACATGCATCCAACGGAGTAAGTAGAATTTGCCCAACTTGCAATACAGAAAGAGCAGTAATTGCAGCAGAAGATAAAGACCTACTTCTGAATAAGCGGCAAGATTTATCGAATATCTGTCCCCATAACCGACGATTCTACTTTAAATAACTCTGTCTATTTATGTACTAATTTATTTCACAAAACTCACATATACTTGCAAGTTTAATACTTCATGTTTTTAAGCTGTATAAATTATTGAACAATTTGTTAAAATTATTATGACGTAACATTTCTGCACAACTCAATTTAATTTTCATTTTTAAAACTTGCCTATTCTTAGAGCTTATTGAGGTTAGTGCCTACTTTTATTAAATTTGTTTTTTTTTTGTAGACAATTTTATAATTTTATGCTTTTATCCCAAACTTTGTTTTTAAACCATAAAGTCCATTTATAGTTACTACCTAGATAAATACTATACATAATTATACATGCTTTTTTTTGCTTTTTTTCTAATGTGTGTTAACATTTTATAGACTCCGTAGATCTGTTCTTAAATTTATTTGAGAGCAGTGAAACGCCGTTAGTTGAAATAAAGTTTTAGCACAAGAACATCTGTGGTATATTATTTAAACGATATTTAAGCATTTTAAAACACTTTTTTTTCACAAGTTAGCTTATGTAACTTCTAATCATTTGTCAAAATTTCAAACAGCAAATAATTAAAATTTTACTTTTAAACAAATTTTGTGTTTACTAAAAAGGTGCTACATTTTTATTTCTTTTTTGAATGAATGTTATTGTTGAAAATAAGATTTATTGTTCTAGTTAATCCCAAATCGTTTACATTTATTTGTTAATACTAACATAATAGCTTTATTTTTTTTTATTAAATGCAATTCAATGCAATTAAATATAAATATAAAATAAAAATTCTTTAACTATAGAACAAACAACAGTTTTATACAGCTGTTTCAAATAAGAGGTATTCTATCTCATATAATTCTCAGTATGGCTAAAGTTTACTAAACATGTTTAACAGAAATTTAGAAATGAAAAATTTTATAACTATTTTGACGTTGCAATAATGAAGGTTTGTAATAATAAAGGTCAGGTAAGCTAAGTTTTAAAAATACCTTAATTTTATTTTTTATATCTAACTTAACTATTTGTGCAATTTGATAAAGTTTTAGTGGTTGGTATCAAAAATTTACTAAATTTTGAAAGGACAGGTTGTATTAAAAAATGCTTTTAAAATGCTGGTGTGCGCAGCTTATCTTTACTTTGATTAAATATTTAATAAGGTTTAATTTGGTTGAATAATATGTTAGGTAATGAATACATATATTTTTTTCGCTTTTCTTGTTTAGTGTTATGTTCTTGTCTAAATTATCAATTTCGATTATTTCAAAGCTGCAAAGTTTGCAGCCGAATTTAGTATTTCCCATTTAATGGAAGCAGAAGCCTGGACTTCCGTATGCCATGATACAAGCTTAAGTTTAACAAAAGGGTTGATCATACCAATTCTATAATTAGACCACAAGGCTTTGGTAGACTGAGACCTGTATCGTCCTGATTATGATTCATAAGTCACAACAGAAAAACCTGCAGTTGTCAATTTACAAACAGTTCATACATGCAAGCATGTGTGTGGTCTTAGTCTACCGAAAGCTTGTGGTCTGATGATAGAATCGGTATGATTAACACTTTTATTAAACATTCACTTATGTTTACTTTTCAAAAAATATTTGTTTTATAAATGTAGATAGTTCACGATAAATTATATGACAAAAGAAACATTCTCTTTTAAAAAATAACAACTTAAGAAATCTAAATTAAAATGTTTTGTTGAATCAGTAGTTCCAATATAGTTTAGAACAGGGTTTCCCAAAGTCATTTACTAAATCGCCCCCTTTTCGCCAAGTTTGAAAAAAATCGCCCCCCATGATTTTAAAAAGTAATTTTTCTCTTGATTACGCACTTTTAAGCCAAAAAAGTTGTCTTCAAAATGTATTTTAGTCTGGTACTTCTTATGCACGCATTTTTGAACTGTGTTCAAATTAGTTTACAGTGCTTGAAAAAATAAATTAGAGTTATTTTCTTATAAGCCCAGTAAAGTGTATTAAAATACTTAATTATTAAAAAGATTTGTGTAATTTGTAATCAATTCTGTTTAGATATGAATTGTTATAAAACTAATGAACTTTTAGGTTAGTGGTGGACGATTTTTGTAATCAGCAAGTCATTTTTACTAAAAATCCTTTATAATGTGGACTTGTAAAAAAAAATTTACTTGCGGGCTGCATATTTTAAATAACTTAAATGTAAGAAAGTTAGAAAACTCGAGCAAATTTGTAATGACATGATTTAGTATTATTGTGATCTATGAAGTACTATTTTGAACTGATAACCAAGTTGAAAGCGTATTTCAAGATAATAAGTATCAAAGAATTTAATTATATTTGTTTTCTCAATAAAAATAACAATATTGAACAATGAAAAAAGCGCTTAAGATATCTGGTCCTAGGATGTGTTGCACTAAGAACCTTTCAGTTATTGAGTCGCACACCACGTATACCTTTTAACGTCATGTCCAGGACAGTTTTAACACAAGTGGTTTTCAAGTTACTTAGCGGGCCCAAATTTGACTTGATCTTGATCGTACGTCACCCATCTAAAACCTGACATTATAATAATCTTTCATATAACGGATTTCGGACATTTAGAAGATAATGCTAAGTAACTTATTTAAGCCGAACAATATACTTATATATATCTAGGCATATTCTAAAATTACTATAACAGACATTAAAAAAACTACAAAAGAATGAAGAGTTTATTTTGCACATAATTGAATAAAAATTAAAACATCATTGCTTATCTAGTTTTAAAATGTTTGACCGACTGGTTGATTATCTCAAATGAAAAGTGGTTTTATCTTTAACTTCTGTTAATGAAGTAAATTTATTTATTTCAATGAGAAATTGTAAGCAAGTTAGTTATAAAGTTATAAATATAATTTTGACCTTTTTAAACTATATGTTTTGTAGTAGAATACCTAAAAATAGTATTTGACCTGGAATAACCTTCAAAAAACTAAACCTTAATTCTAATAATATTTTTTATTGATTTAAATTTATAAACTAAAAATTAAAGGTTTTATATCTAAAACTGTGAAGAAAAAGTAACTAATTAAAAATAAACTTTTAAAAAGGTTAAAATTTTATTTTTGAACTGTAGCAGTCTTTTCGATGGCTCATTTAATTCTGTTCAAAATTGTTTTTTGTTCTAGCATTCAGTCCTAAAATAATTTAACATAAGAAAATAGTGAAAAATTAAAAGCCTATGTAGAAATATTAAAATAAACAACACATTTTAATTGTAAAAATATTCTGATTTAAGATAAAACAAAAACAGTTGTACTAATAGTTTAAAATTCCTTAGAATATAATTTTTTTACCAATAATAAATCAAGTTTAAAAATAAAACTGATTTTAAGAATCCTTTAAGTGAAAAATTTAAAAGACCTCCAATCTATAATCTTTTAAAGCCAAATAATTTTTTTTGAAATAAAAACTTTAATGGTTATCAAAATTATTTTATATATACAGGTAAACAAGTAATAAAAAAATCTGTTAAATAAATATATTTCAAACAAATATTCTAATCATTATGTCAAAAAAAACTTTTATTGTAATGTAAAATGACAAATATAAACTACAAAATTAAACAGGTCAAAATAAAACTTTTAATAACTGTAAAATATAAAGCACTTAATAAACACAGTGGACTTCCGCTTGAGTTCGCACTTTGAACAAAATCAAAAAGTGCGAACTCAAAAAATCATTATCGTTTTTCGTACAAAATGGCAAATTTTAATATTTTATAATGCAATAATGTTATGAATAAAAATAAAATCAGCTAAAACATAAAATAAAAATTCCTTAAAAAAAAATTACATATAAGCTTTTAAATATTATAACATTTTTTTTTAAATACTTAGTAAGTAATAGACTTTATTTAAGTTAAATTTAAGAAAATATTAACTTTTACTATCTTTGGTAAAAAGTACGAACTTGAAAAGAAGTCTACCGTAATTAATATTTATTAGGCATTAAGCAAACATGTAGTAGAATAAATAACTTTATTAAATTGTTTTTGTAAAAAGACTACAAAACTACAATACAAACAAGGTTAAATAAGAACTATTTATAAAAATCTAATACAATAAAAAAACTTACATAAGATAATGTCTGCTACTGAAGTTTAATTAAATGTGACGGATGAGCTTTATGACTGCTTACAAGTTTTTCTATACCTGGTTTTAAATCAGTCAGATAAAGCCTCAAGTCACTTCCTTTACAAATATCTAGATTAGACCTTTTGCTCAAGTTGTTGATAACTGAACTGAAAGCTTTCTCAACAACAAAGCTAGAGGAAAATATTATAAACAACAATCTAACTTCATTCCAAATGATTGGTAACTTTTGCCTTAATTTTTGTTAAGTCAAAGAGCTTTCATATTGTTCTTTGAAAAAATTTACTTAAAGTTCAATGTCAATTTGTAATTCTTAAAAGGTTTCCTGTAAGTCAACTTTTACTACATAAGGATCACTAATCCACTTCGGGACGTTTAATTGAAAAACGTCAGTAAACCGTTTATCAATATCATATTTAAGCTGTTCAAGATAAGATAAAAATACTTCTACTTTACCTTAACTTATTTGAAGTTTTATCTAAGTTTTTTAAACTTGCAAACTGTGAAAACTGAATAATTTTGAAATTTCTTTCATACAGGTCAGTTTGGTTTCTGAAAATGATTATCTTACTTTTGACTTTCACAAGGTTAACGTTTTTACCTTGTAAAGTTTTGTTCAGATCGTTGATCTTACCATATAAGTCTGACATGTAAGCAATGTCTATTTTTCTTTAAACAAGATTGTCTGCAAATACCTTATTCTTTTAAGAAAAAAAAACTGAATTAAAAACAGCTAAAATCTTTTCTAGACAGTTTCCTTTGATTACCATCTAAATTGTGTATACATTATCAAATTAATAAAAACCTCGTCATTGCACAGATGTTTGAACAGACGACTATATATAGCATGTTTTTTTTACTAAGTGACTTGTCAAAAGACAATTGGAAATATTATGAGGTGATATAGCTAATAATGGATAACATAGACTTTTACAAACCATTCATGATCCAAAATAGCACATATGTCAAGTTATGAAATGGTTAGAGAAACTCCGATCGTCTATACTCTATGACATATTTAGTTGTTAAATAAGAAAACATATGAATAAAATTTTGTAATTTACTTAAAAAAGGAGTCGTAAAAACTTTTTTTTTACGTAAACAAAATAAACTTTTTCGTTTAAATTATACATCAGTGTCAAATATTTAATCGCAAGCCAAAATTAGTAAAATAGCAAGATAAAAATTAAAATTTTGTTACTGCCCAAAATTTCAAAATCGCCCCCCTTTCGCCCCCTTACTAGTTATCGCCCCCCCCCCTTCGCCCCTTTACTAATTTTCGCCCCCCGACTTACTAAAATCGCCCCCAGGGGGGCGATATCGCCCACTTTGGGAAACCCTGGTTTAGAAGCTTTTTTTTAGGAAGCTAGCTTTTGTGGTAACGTTATTTTAAGTGTTGCCAAATTACTAGTTAAAAAACATATACTTTATTCTACAGACTTTTACTTTGAATATCCTCAAAACATAAATTTATTTTTTGTTTAAAACACTTGAATATTAAGAACATACCATTTATAGTAAAAATTGAATAAAAAGTAACTAACAAAAAAATCATTTTATAAAATGTTAAACCTGCTTATAAACTTAGTAAAAATACATAAATGTTTGAAATAAAGATTTTTTTATCCAAAATAAAAAATTTTAACTACCGTTAAAACAAGTTATAATTAAACAGTAAACTTTCCACAATTTTTTAAGTTTTTAAGGCAAAAAAGTATATTTTTGAACTGAACTCTTATACTAAAATAATTATGCTTGTCGTCTAAATGCGAAATAAAAGGAGTTACTTCTTTTAAAATATATAAAATTACAGAAAACATGTATTAGTTTTATATAGTTATTCAGAAGCTAGCTTTTGTTGTTTTAGTCTGTATAAGTGTTACAAAACAAATTTAAAAAATACTGATAAAAGTCAGTAAGTAATTATTATTAAAGATTGCTTTTGTACTTTAAATACTTATAATAAAATAAGCAAATTCAAAATATTTTATCAAGTATTAGTTTCGTAGTTGATTTAGAGTAAAATAAATAAATAAATAATGTGATTTATTAAATTTTTGTTGTTGTAATTTTTGACAAACAGATCAAACTTAAACTACTTTTTATATTATTTTCAACTAATGCTTGAGAAATGAGAAATCATAACTACGAAAATTACGTACGAAACCTTAAAGTACTGTTTTTAATTTATCTTTCGTGTTCAAAAAATTTTTTTTTTGATTAAAAATAAATTTTCAATTAACTAAACATTTTGTTAAATACAAACTCTATTTAATAACGGTAATGCACAAATTTGAGTATACAGTATTAATTTTTACAGCGGTAAGTTGCATAAAAGTAAGAGATTAAATAGTCAGTAGTTACAAAAATATCATAAGTGTAAGTTTCAACAAATTTTCATCTTAACTTTCTTTCACAACGTTTATACGTCAAATGCACCAGCTCCTTTAAAAATTTTTTAGTCAGAAATCAAATTACTACAAACAAAGAATATTATTATCTAGTCTTGGGTTTCTGACACTCGTTTCATTAACGTCATTTTTACAGCAAAAAAAGTATATTTCCCTACTCATTACAATTCCAAAAATATCTAGTCTAACTTAAAAACTTCTTTTGATATGCCCCTCAGATAAGATTAATAAAAAAAACATTGCTCTTAAATATTCCTTCAACCATTTTTTTGCTGTTTATTATCAACTCAAGTGAAAATTAAAAGTAATGTCCATAAGAACCCTTTACTCTCTAGCCTACTAGTCACTCCCCATATCTTAGTGTATACCTAAAAGCTGTTTATGTCTTTAGAATGTATTTTTTATGAAACTTCTAAGTTGTGATAAAATACTAGAAAAAACGAATATTTTATGTAAATGTTTACGAAGTTTATTTTAAAGCTATTATTTTTAATACTATTACCTTGATTTTTAAAACAACAGGCAATAAACTTATTATGACATCAAATTGATATATATATTTCTCAAAAGTTTTTTTTTATGATTGTAGTAAACTGAGTTATCATATTATTCTATTTAATATTTGTAGTATTTAGTAAAACATTTTTAACTTGTGATTCAAACATTTCAAAACGAAAACTACTGATAGATCCTAAAAAAAGATTAGTGTTTTTATAATGGTAAGTTTGAGTATACTTTTTTTTCTAATAAAGTAATTGCTTTTTTCTCAATAAAATCAACTTTAATTTGTTTCTACTAATGAAGTTTTTGGAAAACTTTAAAGTTTTTCTATACTATAAACACTTTTAATTAATTATTTTGTTAGTTTATTTATGCCTTCGAAATATAATAATAAGAAAAAGGAATCAATCCTTTTAAAAACATTTTCGTTCTAAAACAAGGTTCTACTTGTCGAAGTTAAAATAAGTAATATCTTTTTTAATGTTGTGAAAGCTACAATTTGTGGTAGAGTCTCCTTAAGTGTTGCCAAATGAAACTTCATGATTTTTTTTTTTTAATAATTTAAAACGTTATTTAGTTTTAAACCAAAAAATATGATATGAATTAGAACGTATATGTTTTTTTTTTTGACTATTTTTTTTGGCTATACTTTTTTTGTATTTTTTTTTATTTTTTCGGTTTAGTTTTTATTTTTCCTTTATTTTTTACTCACGTGCAAAAATGTAAATTGTGCAAAATTGACCATTGGTGCAAAATCGTCTTCGTGCAATTTGTTCACTCGTGTAATTTTATGCCCTCGTGCATTTTTCGGTGTGTGCAAATTAGACCCGTTCCGATTATATCTATAGTATTTGTAGACTTAAATGACAGTTTATAATCCTGAATCTAGCTTAGCTAAACTAGTTTTTTACAGATACTTAATTTTTTTTTGTCAGGTATATTATTCAGTACAAGTTGAGTTATAAAGCATAGATGAATGAGCTTCAAATTGTGTTAATATTTAACATTATTAAAGTACACTTATGTCTATAAAATAGAAACCTAAACTTTAGATTATTATAAGATATATTAATATTAAGATAATTAAGCTTAATAAGAGTTTTACTTTAGAAAAATATTATTTAACGATTTATGTTGAATTTCAAATGGGTTTATATGACGACATAACTACATTGATAAGTTTGAAAATACTCCAGTAAGTTTTTGTACAGTTTTAAGTGTAATATTTTTTAAACTTAACTTTTGTCTTTTTGTCTCAAAATTTATATATGTGTTGTTTTAATTAAAAAACTCAGATTATAACAAAAGAATAGATGTTAAAAACACTTCAAAAAGAACTTTAAGTATTTGATAATATAAATATGTGTAGAAAGAAAACTGATGTGTTTTGAAATTTCTAACTTTTTTGTTGGTATAGTCTTAGCTGATATTTAATTGCGAAGGTAAATAGTTAAATAGGAATTACACCTTTTAAAATAATATACGCCCTTCCAAAACCTTAAACATTTAACACGCATATAATTTTTTTTTATAAAACTTTTGAAAGCCAACGTTTGTGTTAGGCTTTGTACAAGTGTTGCTAAGCACTATTTAAGTATAACATTGTTTAAAAATTCAAGTTTTGCTTAGTTGGTCTATAATTCTACTATGTGTAATTTTTTTTTTTTTTTGATTATAAATTAAGAAAAAAACAACGAAAACTTGTTTATGTATTCCAATAATATTTTGAAAGACATATGAGGTTATATTATGTTTAGGAATGCAACCTTATGTTTTAGCTCTACTATTTCACTATTATTATTATGTCAGTTGGTTCGTAATTCGAAAGCAATAATTTGAAAAATTTTTTCTCTCAAAAGATAATCAATTTTTATAATGCTTGATATGACTTAACTTTATTATAAAATTTATATTATAAAATTTTATAAAATTCAAATGTTTGTGGTGACGTTTAGACAAGTGTCGCCAAACACAAACTGGCTAAAAATGTTTTTTTTTCATTGTAAATAAATTAAAACTTAAATGTTATTACTTTTTTTCGCAAAAATACATTATGTAAAAAAGTTTTTTTTTAAGTATAGGTATAGTGTCTAAAATATTTCTTTTTAAATACTTTTATTTTTTACTCGCTGTTGAAAAAATATTTTAATCATGCAAAATAGCAAATGCACTAGCAGTTTTTTTAATTTTTGATATTTTAAACTACAATGAGCGCATTTCTCGTTAATCTTACTGGCATCATTATACCACGAGTTTTTTGATCGTAAAATTAGCCAATGAGCATGCGATTTTGACCAATCAAAAACGTCTCACAAATTTTTCTTACAACTATATGTACTGATAAACTTTTTGAGCTGTAAGACATTTAAGCAACAATATTCCTGCAGTCAGTTCTAGTATCAATATATAGTTTTGGTATTTAAATTCAATTTTTTTTGTTAAGTTCTTATCAAAAAAACGTTTTTTCCATTTAAACATTATATAAATTAAAACTTTATAATTTTGATTTAAACAGTTCTAAAATTATGTTAAGTATATATGTAATTCGTGTGTAAAGATCTTGACTCTATTTTAAGTTATTTCTAAAGCATAGAGTTTTTGACATTATTTTTCTAGTTTTGGATCATTCGAATACCATGTATTCAAAAAATTTGTTTTCATTAAAATCAGAATAATATCTATGTATAAAAACAGAATTAAGTTTAAAAGCAGCAGAAGTACTGGTAAACTAGTTTTTAAGTTTCTTATTAGTTAAACGCTTTTAACCAAGTAAAAGTTTTACACTAACCTAGTTTATATAAGTTTTTCGATTTGTTTAGAACCCAATGTGTTAAAATCTTTAATAACTTTGTAATATTTTTTTTTAAATTGTAGTTTCTACAGTTGCTTGAGGTACTGTTTACTGTTATCTACTAATTTAGATATGTTAAAAATAAAGGAAATAGTACTTCCTTTTAATTAATCACTTCATTTATTTGCTAAAATATGTAACACACGTTAATAAATGCTGTTTTATTTTTAAATGTTTTAAAGAAGCTAACTGTTGTGGTAAAGTTTATTTAAGTGTTGCCAAAGAATAAATAAAAATAAAATAGAAAATTGTTAAATTGGTGAACGTTTTTATCATTACAATAGAAAATGCAGAATGTAAAAAATTAGTTACACTTAAGCTTAGAAACATTTAAAAATTTGTTCTAAATAAGATGCTTATAGATTTAAGATACCTTATTAAACAACATTTAAGACAGTATTTAAGTGTATACTAAACGGTTTTTTTTTTATTCTATCAACAAGTGTAGTTTTAATTTTGTAATATGCGTTTAAAAACTTTAATATTTAAATTATTTTAGATAATTAGTTTGCGTAAATATTATTAATATTACTAATCAACGTAAGATGTAGTCTCAAAGTTAATAAAAATTACTTTTTGGCAAAAATATAAAAATTTCTCGTCTAAGATAACAAATTAATTGTGTTAACATTAAAAAAAATTTATCAATATTGAAAAATAAAACTTATTTAAAACAAATATAGTACGTGTATAACTCTTGAAGAACTTACATAAGTGTTGCCAAATAAAAGTCTTTAAAAACTTTTATTAAATTGTGTATTAACAACAATATAATATAAGAAACTTAATTAAACGAGCATTTCGTAAACAAGAGGTTTTCTTATTTATTTAAGTGCTATATATATATATATATATATATAGAATTAAGTTATTTAACTTGATAAATTAAATCTTTCACACTGAGCCCACCTTAAGGGCTTTATTAATAAAAATGTTAATTTCAAGATGTAAAACTTAAAGGAATCGAGTTTCGTGCATATGCACTCATCAGCTTCTAAACAAGTTTAAAATAAAGCACAAAACAAAACACACAAATGAAAGTTAAAAAATTTAGCATAAATAGATTATGACGTAACTTTGAAACTATCAAAAATCATGCAAAACGGCTTGTGCAAAAATTAATTTATAAATCGACAATAAACTCGCAAAAATTCATAAAACTTCAGTGAGTAAATATATATTATGACAGATAAGTGAAAAAGATAAAGATAAAGTTAAGTTACAAATTGAAATTTAGATTATTTTAATATGAAATTAAAACTTTTTAAACTTTAAAAGCGATTTTCTTATATGTCTACAAGACGATACAAACTCGCTTCTTTTATTTAGGCATCTCTTGTCATTCAGTGCATATACAACAGCTGTTGCTTCTTTGAGAGACAGCCTACATATTGGACTATTGCCGTCAGCTATAGGATATACTCTTTTTATAGCTTCCCAGGATATTTCAAAGACAATACCGCTGCGCTTTAAGCCACAAACATACTTCGAAAGTTCAGTGTCATTTTTATATATACCGCCTTTAAAATATTTTTTATGATTGGCATACCTGAATCTAAACTTAGTCGAGCACAAGCCGACATAGAACCTCGTCTCAAAGCCAGAGTTAACTGTGGCCTTGTAAACGATGTTGTCTGAACGGCAATTGCCCCCTTTCAAATTATATTTACAACTACCAGCGCAGCCACATTGACTTCGAATTCCTGAGTTTTGACTTAAAATTTTTTAGTTGTGTGCCTTAATGATATTCTCCAAATTTGCCGTACACGAATAACTTATTCGCATATTGTGTTTGTTGAAAATTTTTGTTAGTTTATTTTGTTTATTGAAGTTTTTTTTGACTAGATTTATAAATTTTCTTCCAATATTAGTTTTTACCGAGTTGCTAAAAGAAGGGTTGTACCAGATTACATTTCTTTTTTTTATGCTTTTGATTGTTTTTTGGTTGTTGTTCAGGTTTTTCAAATTTAATTTTATTATCGTATCCGCATTTTTTCATAATTTTTCATATTCATCATTTGTCTTTAGAAAATTTTCTTCTTTACTTGGTCGTTTGTTTAGGCGTTGATTTATTATGTCAGGAATTCGTTTTATAATATTTTAGGGTGGCTTGATTGTATTACTTGATGACATACATAACTTAGCATTTTGTTTTTTATACGGCATATAAAAGACATCATTTAAGTTGAGCTTCACATCTAGAAAGTCAGTTATCACTAGTGGCGATTCCACAGTGACTCTCAACCCCATAGATCTGAAGAAGAAGTGGGTTTGTTTTTTTAGCTTCTCAACTTTAAAGCCAGAAGAGTTGGGCAATACAGCTAGACCATCGTCCCTGTATAACCCAACTCTATTTAAACCAAAGATATCTTTTTACCCGTTTAACGAGAAAAGTCCAACAAGTTCGCATAGTTCTGCGCCCATGTAAGATCCCTGTGCTACGTCAAAAAGATAAGTTGGTGGTATTTACTCCCTTTTTACGCCACAGAGCTCGTTGTTCGCAGAGTACCAATTTGCAGGCATTTCTTATCAGGCCTAAGTCCTCAGCATGTACGCTAATGTAATTATTAGCAAAGTTCAGTGATTTAATCACCAACTCTTCACTAAAAGAAAGATAAAAGTCGACCACATCAAACTTAAAAAAGCTGTACTTCTGTTCCTCTAATCCAATGAACCAACTTAAGACTTGGTTTGTATTGGTCCACTGCATAAGTTTGGATTTCAGACGCACAACTTTGTTAATGCAGTCGATTTTGACCTTACATATACGTCCTACTTCAGACTTAGTGGGATTATTCAATCTATATTTAGGATGTGTTAAAAAATTCTCTTTGTGGTCTTTAACCGTTATATATGCACTTTTCAATGGTAGTTTTTTATTCTGTCATGTATTTTTAATTTTTTTGTTAAATTTTTAGCTTCCAAGTTAATTTCATTTATAGTTGTTATATTACATTTGTCATAGTCTTTAGTAATGTTATAAATTAATAATTTTCTATATTCACTCACTGAAATTTCATAAAAGTTTGCAGTTTTGTCTAAAGGCACAATCAAATTTTTACACTTACCTATATCCCGCACGATTTTTGATAGTTCCGTCTGGAATTGGCTTCTTGTTTTTTTGAATTCCACGTTTTGCACCATTCTGATAAGATCTCTTAAAAGCCTGCAGATGTTCTATCGGCTTTGGTGTAGGTGTGGTTTTGAAGCCGTAGTTGTCATGATCTTCTGTTGACACATCTTCTCCTTCTTCGAAAAACTTCGCTTTCCACCTCATACGCCTAGCAAGATGTTGCGATTTTTGTATGAGGGCTTCTTTGTATTCTGATTCACTTGCATTTGGGATATTTTTCGGCAATAGCCCAATATGTAGGCTGTGTCTCAAAGAAGCAACAGCCGGTGTGTATGCATTGAAAGACAAGAGATGCCTAAACAAAAGAAACGAGTTTGTATCGTCTTGTAGACATATAAAAAAACGCTTTTAAAGTTTAACAAGTTTTAATTTCATCTTAAAATAATCTAAATTTCAATTTGTACCTTAACTTTATCTTTATCTCATTCAATTATATGTCGTAATATATATTTACTCACTGAAGTTTTATGAATTTTTGCCGGTTTATTGTCGATTGATAAATTAATTTTTGCACAAGCCGTTTTGCATGATTTTTGATAGTTTCAAAATTACGTAATAATCTATTTTTGCTAAATTTTTTAACTTTCATTTGTGTGTTTTGTTTCATATTTTAAACTTGTTTTGAAGCTGATGAGTGCATAGGCACGAAACTCGAGTCCTTTAAGTTTTACATCTTGAAATAAACTTTTATACATACACATATATATGTGTGTATATATATGATTTAGCCATATTCTGTAAGTTTATTATCAACTTTTAATCTTTTTATTATATATTAGGGAAGTGTAAACAATTTCTGTATAACTTTAAGAGTTTTTTTTTACTATTTTAGCTTAAAATCGACTAATACAAGTGTTAAAATGTGTTCAACTTTATAAGTAAATTATAACAAGCTATTCATACGAAGCACTAAATTTTTACTCAAAAATAATCAAAATTAGTTGCTTAATTTAAAGTGTTAGCGAGTTATCTACCCAATGCAAATATTTTTCTCACACTAGGATTCGGTAGGTTACTACTTATGACTATTTAAAAACAAATTAATTTTTTAATGCCAACAATCATTTTGTTAATACACACTTCAAAAAAAATTTCATAAATAACTAAAATAAAGTGTATAAAAAAGGAAAGATTTTTTTTGGAAAACAGTTGTTAATCAAATGTTTGTGAAAATAAAAATATTAATGTTTATTAACATTTTAATAATGTTTATGCAGTTTTCTTATAAAGCTACTTTTTCTGGTTAAGCATATGTAAGTGTTGCCAAAATAATAGCAAAAGTTTTAATCAACGTTTACCTTTTGAAAATATTTCTTAAATTATTTTTAGAACCAAAAAATTCTGAATGTATATTTAAGTAATTACTTGTACTATATTGTATATTTTTGTAATAAATCTTTAAACTTAGGAATAATTTCCTTTGAAAAAATAAAGCAATAAAAAATCTATTCTTCTGACCTCTTAAAGTTTTTATTTTTAATATTGTATAAATAAACTGCTACAATTTGTGGTAAAATTTTTGTTAAGTGTTGCCAAATTACCAATGACGACCATACTTTACTTATGAACAACTAAAGCTATTAATTACCTTTAATGACTCGTAGTTTTTCATTGTTACTACTTTACACCTATCTTGATTGATTTCAATCTATTTTTTACTTTTTGAGTTTATATGTTTAACAATAAATAAACTTAACTTTTGTTTTGATATTGAAAAACTATATTTTTTTTTAAGTGATTCGGAATGAATAAAGGATTTTAACAATTCAAAAATATGTTTTCAATAGAAATACACTTAAACCATCTATATGAGTACTGAAATTTTATTTAGAAATCATCAATTTAGTTCAAAGTATAAGTACATTTATCACAAAAATAAAACGCAATGAACATAAACCTTATTTTTTTACGGTTTTAAAAGAACTATTAAGAAATAAAAAGTTTTTTTTGGTCTTCTTATTTTTAAATCTTAAATAGAATATTTTACAACTTTTGTTAAAAAAACTTTTTTTTTTCAATATGTCACTAGAAGTAAACTAATTTTTTTTCTTAAAATATTGAACTGCATTTAAAATCCATTATTTCATTAAAAATCCATTGAAATTCAAAACAGATTTGTTTCTACAATTTATATAATCACTGTAAAGTGATATAAAACCTTATAAAAACTTACGTAAATATTAAAACTTTAATTGTATAAATAAATCTAAATCTTACATTACTCCTGAATCGCTAGAAAATGTTTTTAAATTTATCGGCTATAGCAGAAAAATTTTGTTAATATTTTTGTATTAAGAAAACACTTTGAGTTATCAAGGTTCAGTGTTTTGAGATATTATTTTAATACTTTTATTAATATAATTTAAATAGGATTTATAGCTGCTTTGATATATTTAAATAAACTGAAAATAATGAAAAAAAAACCCTTGATTATAACATTGCCTTATTTGGTTAAAACTATGTTATTTAAAATAAAGATAATTTTTTATGTTTACACTTACTGCATTTATTTGATTAGTTCAAATAATTTTTGTAGTGTATATGCTTTGTTTTAAGTAGTGCTATTAAGCTGTTAATATGATTTTTTCTGAAAAAAAATTAAGAAGTATATCGGAAACTAGAAATTTCTAAGTTTTATTTTAAGTAGTAAAAAACAAAAAAATGATTTTTAAACTGCTAAAAATAATTTGAGTTTTATTAGTCGGTGAACAATGGTATAAACTAAAATAAACGATGAAAACAGCAAAATAGCAAAACTATATCTTTTTTCGTTATATTTTTCAATAGCTAAAGTAAAATAATATCTAATGTTAACCATATTTAATTAATTTTTAAGTTAAAGTAATATTAATACTCAAACAGTACATGTAAAAAGTTCTATTTAAAATCTGTCTTAGTAAAATTTGCGTAAAAAAGAGGTCGATATCTACATCGATAGTTATTAGTTTTCGGGATATTTATTAAAATTACTTTGAAAACTGGGATTAAATAAATTTTACTACTTTTTTTTTATTTGTTTAAAGAAGTTTATATCAAACGATCTTAAATTTTTTTTTATCTTGTTTAAAAAGTATATACATTTATTTTGATTTAGCTAAGGGATTACCCATTAGTAGAAACATATATTACCATTCACAAAGTTCTTTATCTTACAACTAAAAATATTATAGAAACGTAAGTAAGCTAATATAAGTAATTTTGTGTTGAAATATTAAACCCCTTTAAAATATCAACAAGCCTCATAACAAATTTTATTAAAATTTTGAGTTATTTAAAAGTTTGAACTACTTATTAAAATTACTTTAATATGTTTTTTATTGTTTATAACTAGGTAGCTATATCTTAATTTCTTTTTTATTATATGTAAAAGAACATTGTCATTAAAAAAAGATTAACAAGTGCTTTCAAAAGTCTAGAAAATATTTGTTTATTTTAATATTACCATAAAAGGAGGTAAAATTAGTGGCTAAGTTTTTTAGGTGTTGCAAATAGAAAGTGTCAAAAATAACATACACTAAGTTTTAAATAATTTTATTATTTTGTAAATGTTTAGAATTTGTTTAAACATTTTTTAATATATCTATTTGATCATGCATATGCGACCATCGAGTTCTTAGAATATTGAAGAACGAGCATGTTTGTTATGTAGGAAATTATTTTAAAATTTATTTTGTCAATTTATTACAAAAAGATAATATTTTTGTTTAAATCTTTCATTTCGTTCAAAGTTCGTCAAAAAACAATATAAAAATTATAAATTTATACAATTAAACAGTTGTTTGTTAATTCAAAGTATTTTCATTTTAGGTATAAAATTTAGGTACTAAACAAACTTAATATAAGAAAGTAAAACAACATAAAAAATTGTAGTTGATCAAATTTTGCTAAACTATAAATATAATTATATTAACTTTAATTAAAAGACAAAGTCAAAATTGAAATTATTTGTATTTTAAAATGTTACAAAAATATTAAAATTTTAGAAGAAATCAAAGAATTTTTTGATTTAAACCTTACTTTATACACTCATAAATTAATTTTTTTAATGAATAAAAATAAAGTTTAGTTAAAATAACTAACTTTATTGTCAAATATTTTAAAACAAGTCTTTAAAAAGTTTTGTTATACTTAGAGATTTTTTTTAAGTAGAACTAAACTATTTATATTATAAAATAAACCTAGCACATAACAAAATGACTAAGTTTTTTTTGAATCTCATACTAACATACATTTATAGTATAATTTTTGAAATAAAAGGAGTTCAATTTTTTTTAAACAACAAGTAGTTTAATCTATTGAAAACAACAATTGATTAAAGGCTTTATTCTTAAACTTTCGATAGAAGCTAATACTTGTGTTTAACTTGATATAAGTGTTGCCAAACAAAAAATACTAGTTATATACATACTAGAAGTTACAAGATTAAATTTTTCAAATCAATATGTAAACATTTCGTGTTTTTATCTTAAAATCTTAGTTTTAATTCCTCAAAAAGTTATATAGCTACCTTATTTGTATGCTTAGTATGCATATTGATTTCTTTTAATTTATCTTAAATTATAGACTTTTGTTTCTCATTCGTTCATTTAAAGTCACAATTAATTATTTATACCATTTAAAATCTAAAGATTAAAAAAAAAATAATAACAATAAATTAGAAAAATAAAATCTATTTTATAATTTTAAATATTTTCTTAAGTTATTTTGACATAAAATGTGTTTAACTTAATAAATTATTTACAGTTTTTTTCAAATAATTACTATTTTTGATAGTCATTTATATTAAACATGACACCAAAAATGACAACTGAAAATTTTTAAACCAAATAAAGTTTAATTATTGTGTTTTATTTTAACTTGTTCTTATTTCTACTTTTTTTTTTCAATTAGCTAGTTTACTGTTTTTATCCAGCAATTATTTGTAAAATAGCTTTATGAAAAAAAGGTAAAAATATTTTTATGTTAACTTTAGATTCTAAAGTTTACTTGGATTTACAAGATGTACTTACTACTTTAAATGAATAACATTTTAACTTTTTAGTTGATGGATTAAAATAATTGTTTATTTTTAATTAACAATTTTTTAAATCAGTTACATTGTATTTTTAATGGCATAAAGCTGTAATTTTTTTTACTCTAAGTTTTTAATTAATTTTTTATATTGACTAATTTTCTATTTAAAATCGAATATTTAGGTTTTTCAACTTTGTTTGCCAGAAGAAATCGTTAGAAAATATAACATACAAGCTTTTATATAACATAAACTATGTTTTTAAAATAATCATATTAAGCTATACAAAATAAAACGACTTATCACATCTGTGTGAACTACAATAAAACTACTACTTGTTTTGTGTTTTAAATAAATCAGATATAGTAAATCATTTAAGTGTTACACTTTTTTTAATTAGCAATTGAGCTTTTAGATAGAAACTTTTATTTGATTTATCAGATTACATAAATTTTGTATGGTTACAAAATAAATAATAATTACTTATTAAAATAGAATAACATAACAAAGTGTATGCCAACTATAAGTTTTATGCATTTGCTTTTATAAAAAAATAGTAGAAATAATTTTATGGGGTTGCTACGTATCAAAATTTAAAAAGTTTATATATAAAAAACTATTAAAAAACATACTTCTTTATAAACTTAATAGCAAACAACTTTTTACTGATAAAAAGGTTATTAAATATCACATTATCTAATATAAAGAACCATGTTTTAATCGTTTGTTTTTTTTATCTTTATAAAAGACACTAGTTTTAAATTCAAATTATAACACTTTTTTAATCTAGTCAAAACATTGGTAAGCGTTAAAAAACATACTAGACTGACAACTTTTTCAAACTACTCTAATTGTTTTTTTTTTTCAAAAAATATTCTAAAAATCGAGTTTGTTTAATATAAAAGACTGTAATGTGTTTTATACTCTGTTAGATACACTTATCTTGTTGCTTTTACATTTTTTATTGTTCGAAAAAAGAATTTATTGCTCTTAAATGAAATTGGTTGAAGCATTAGAAACGTTTTTTTTTCTAATTTTAGTTTATACTACTTCTAACATAATTAAACAAAGCTACCTTTTGTGGTATAATATATGTAAGTGTTGCCTACAAAGATTAAAACATTATTAAAAGATTAAACAATCAACATTTCTGTACAATAAAACATTTTTAATAATTCAAGTTGTTACAACAAGGGTTTTAACTAATTTTTATTGAATCCTTGTTACTTTGAGGAAATCAAAGTTTAAAAAATATATTTTTGTATTTGCTCGATTTGTTTAATATGACCTCTTTTAATAATTAAAAAAACAATCAGAGGTGTTTTATTTTAACTTTTTTCAAAAGAAGGAAACATAAAATATATTTCATGTTTAAGTTTTTATGTGTTAAAAACTACTTTTTGGAATAACACAAACTCAACTAAAACAAAATAAACTGATTTTGCACAATATTTTTAATTGGTCTCACTACTGTAATGATTTATTCTAAAAAAAAACAACATACAACATTCTATGGGAACGGGTCTAAATTGCACAAAGATAAAATTTCACGAGGTTACTAAATTGCCCGAGAACAAAATTGCACGAAAGCACAAAATTGCACGAAGCCAGTTTTGCAAGAAGCCAAATTTGCACGAGGGCACACAATTGCACGAAGAGATTTTGCACCAAGGTTCAATTTCGCACGAGTTACATTTTTGCACGAAAGTAAAAAAAAATAAAATAAAATAAAAACAGACAAAAAAAAATCAAAAATGTTAAGAAAAAAAAGTTACTGACCGAGGGTAAGGGTTAGGGATAACAGTATTAGTAGAAGTGAAAAAAAAACTAATTAGATTATAATATATATTTTTTTTGATTTAAAAAAAAAAAACAACCTACCGAGGGTAGGGGTAACAGTGATAGTAAAAAAAAAATAGAAAAAAAACTCAAAAAAAAAACTCAACCCGTGAAAAATTGTCTCCGTGTAAAATTTTCTGCTCGTGGAAAAGTATTTTCGTGCAGTTTAATCCCCTCGTACAAAAGTTTCTTCGTGCAAAAGTATCTTCGTGCAATTTTGTCCCTACGTGCAATATTGTACGCTTGTGCAACCTATGCAGCTATCCATATTCAATAGCCTGTTATATTTAGTAGTTGAAAATTTTTATTGAATATTTTATTTCAAATAGAATTAAATTAAAGTGCTTAAAAACCAAATAAAACTAAGTTAGTTAAAAAACAATTTTTTGAGACTGTATACAAATTATAAGTTTTACGCATTGGTTTATATACCTTTATTTAGTAAAAGAAATTTTCAAAACTAAAACATTTTTATAGCAGAGGTTTAGTTTTTTGCCTAGCTTTGTATGTCATTTCAAAACATTTTTCAAGTAATTTTTCCGAACGTACTATATCTAAATCTGAAAAAAAATAAATTCTAGTGGTGAAAAAGTATAACGTTGAATAACTAAATACGTATTCTAGTTTTAGACTATGTTTTTGTTGATTTTGTTTTAATCGTTTTGTTTTTTTTTTTTTTGAATGCCTTGTTTAAACAAATTCGTTTTCATTTTTAATTACTGATTTGTCCTTATTACTTTTAGGAGGTCAAGGTTTAAAAACTATAACTTTATTGTTATTGCTCAATTTTTTTAATAAACTTATTTGTTTTACTTTTGTTGTTTAAAAAGAAGAATAAGAGTTCTTTTTTAGACTTTTGTTTGAGGCAATAAAAACATTGAATGAACTTAATATACAAGTTATAAATAAGTTAAAAACTAATCTTCGAAAATACTTATACTAGATAAAATTGATACAAACTGCCTTTACACAGTTGTTTGAACTCTTTTACTATAACAATTAACTTTAAATAAATCAATATGAACAAAATAAAAAAATTGAAGCTTTTAATGTGATATTTCCATCGGGGGCGTGTTTTGAGTTGTTTTCTTTGTGATCGCTGAAAAAACTAGAATAAACGTATTTAAAAAGCGATTGAAAACAGTTCTGCTTCAAAATATTATACTAAAAACTCATAAATGTATGTTAAATTTTTAATATCAAGTAATGTTTTGTTCATACTTTTTAAAGGATAATGTTTAAAATGGTGTAGTTTTATAACTTAATTGTGAAACAAAGTATAAACTGTAAAAAAAGTTATAACTTCGAAAGTTTCACAACATAACTAATAAAACTTTTTATTGAAAATTAGCCAATAAAAAGTGTTCAAAAAGCTATTTCTTAATTACTACTACAAGTAAGGCCTCATTTTTAACTTTGGAATTTTTTGACCCAATAACATATTTTTTACATTTTAACAAAAAACGTAGTTTCATATATTTTTTGTTCATCAATTTTTAAAATATTTGTTCACGTCTTCTATTAGTTTGTTTAAAAAATAATTTTTTTTATACTTAAATTTGATTTTTAGCTGGAGCTGTAATTTATTATATTTTTAACATACGGTGAATATGTTTTTCTATTAAGAAAAAAATTAATTAATAGTTTTGATTAGTACTTCGTTACTTTCCTTATGTATAAAATACTTCGTTACAATAAACGAGACATATGTTTACATTTAAATTATTTTACTTAATGTTAAGGAACTAGAATACTTTTTTAAATTTTGCATTCTGTTTAAATGGTACTTTTTAGTTGTTTAAAGTTTAAACATTTTATTTAAATATGTAAGTTCTTAACAGTTATGTAGTAGACAGCTA
The DNA here is from genome assembly GCF_965202585.1 of Thalia democratica. Classification (NCBI taxonomy): domain Eukaryota; kingdom Metazoa; phylum Chordata; class Thaliacea; order Salpida; family Salpidae; genus Thalia; species Thalia democratica. The sequence goes on along the minus strand of NC_139166.1, from coordinate 64,907,975 downwards.
GCAGTTTTCGAAAGTGTATTATGACAAGCTACTACAGAAATACTATATTGTTAAACAAAAAAGTCGTGCGACCCAACTCATAACAATCTAGACACGCTCCTGGATTTTCAAAGTTTTTAAAAATTATTTATTTTGAAAATTTCAAACAGAAATTTAACATATTTAGTTTTAGAATATATTTAGAATTAAAAATAGGTTGTTTTTGGAATTTTAGAACTTTTTCAAAGATATGATGTTATTGGTTTGTACTTCGTAAAATAGATTTCAAAAATATACAGCATTTACTACTCTTTAAAATATAGTTTATACTTCACTACCACAAAATAACACGTTTTTAGTAGGAAGATGTAATATTCTGTAAAAAAAACGCTTATAAGGTAACTTTTGTGGGGATTTTTGTACAAGCGCTGATAAACAAAATCGGTATAAAGCTTAAATGTTATTAATCTTGAAAAACAGCGTAAAGTAATAAGTTTTAAGTTTAAAATATCTTATTACTACTTACTTGCTCCAAGCCTATCGAGCTATGACTACTTGCTCCAAAAACTATTATTGCAATAATTTTAAGTAGATAAATTTTATTGATTATTATTTGTTAATTAAACAATAAAATGCTTTAAGACATAGCTAAATTATAATAAACACTAAAATATGATAATATTTTTTAACTTAACTTGGTTTAGTGTAATTTCGAATAATCAAGTATAGTTTCTAATAATTAAACGCTGTTTTATCATACTTTATTTTTTCTAGAACAAAAAAATTTAAATACTTAACTTTGTATGTTTGTACATTTTAAAGACTTAGATATTGTAGTTACATAAAGTTTTCACAAAATTAGTTACATTGGTTGCATTATAAATTTTGCTTGTATAAAAAAAACTACTTTACAGTTCATATAGTTATTTTTAGTCCAGAATAAGTTCTAATGAATAAATATTATTAGTCTCCAGGCTTCATTATAAAAGAATAATTTATACAGTAATTTTTATAAGTAAAGGAAATCAAAATAAGTAATAAGAACTAGAATAAGAACAGTTCAAATTTCTCGCTATGAAACACTTATAACTACTTGTATTTCAAATAAGTTTTTATTTTTTTAATGCAAACAAAGACTTCATCTAATATTCTTTTCAATACAAGTTTCTTTATTTTTGATTATATTTTAGACAGAGGAATAAGTCTCTTTTACAAATAACTGTTTAAGCATTTTCATAAAAATAAATAAATGATACTTTATTACATTAATTAATTAGTAATAATGCTGCTATTTGTATGAGAAAACTTGTGTAGGTGTTGCCAAATAACTTATGTATACAATTATCTAGTATTTACTTTTTAAAGGTAGTTTTTATGAATTCGTTTTTATTTTATTATTGATGAAGCCATAAATTTTCTAAAAGAGTTTTTAGGGAAATCATTGTAGTATTAATTTTATATTTGTGATAGGTCTTTTGTGATAACAGTTGATATGACAAATAACACAATACTAAAGGTGCATCCTAGAAAAGTTCAACGGATGACACTCAAAAAGTGTACTCACTAGTTTAAAGAACATCTAACTAATATAAATTTAAGAAATTAAGAAACTCAATAACCTATTGATTATAAGTTACAACAGTTTTTTCGTTATCATAAAAAATGAAAACAGATCCTTCTAAAGGGTTTGAAGCGAAAAAAAAAGGATAAAAAGTATAAATAATAAAAAGTTGAATTTGTCAGTTGTTTAAACTTTTTAAGTTTATATAAATTGTACAACTTAAGTACATGTAAATATTTTTAAATTACGATATTATTAAAATTAAAACTTCAATACCAAAAACTTTTAAGTAAATAAGACCACAAGGTAGTGAGTAGTTTTCCTTCATGTAAAATTAAATGCAAACTGTGTATAACACTACAAAAAATCTTTTCTAAATAGTTGAACAACAGTAAAAAAAAATATAACTTTTTTTTAATTCTTGCAAATATTGCATGGTCTCAAACATACCTTTTTGAAAGTCATGTAAAATAAGAAAATTGTTATTAAAATTTCCTTACTCATAAAACGATAAGTTTAGGTGTTACTGAATCTGTAAAACGTCATGTCACAAATAACTTATAAGACTTTAAAAAAAAACAAAAAAAAAACTTTCTTTTATATTTTATAAATATTAGTCTCTTTAAGTGTGTACAATTTAATGATTTTATGTGTAGTCAGCTGTTTACATTAATATTTTGTGATATAAAAAATATTAACAAATAAATAGTTGATTTATCTTGGAATATCATTTTTGTTAATTTTAAACTCTTTATAACTTATCATTTATTTGTCATCCTAATTAGTTTATAGTAAAAATTAAGCATTTTATAAGTTTATTCAAGAACATGGGATCAATTAACTAAATAATTTAAAAAAAAGTAATTGTTATATGATGTAAGTTTTTGTTAAAAAAAAAGAATTTTACATACGATTTAAATTTATACATTTTTACTAAGTTTAAATACCTAGTTCATTTAACAAAACTATTTCAAAACAGTTTACTTTGTTTTTTTTTTCATGGTATATTATTTATTTTTTATGTTTAATACAATTATGTACTGTAAAATAACTATATAGTTGTTCCGTAAGTTGAAGCTAGTTGTAAAATTTTAAACTTTTATTACTTTTAAGTTATAAAAGATAGTACAAGCTTTAATTTTTAAAGTTTAATAGTTTAAATTTTTATTTAAAACCTTAACAGTTTTATTTGTTTTAACAGCTATTTATTTAATTGACAAAAAAAAAGGAAAACTAAAGCTGCGTGGTTGTTGAAGTCTATTCTATCAAATTTATACCAAACATCTAAAATGAGTTGTAAAGTTCAGTTTACAAAAATAAATCAATACTCTTATTGGCAATATTCCACTTACAAGTGCGGTGAATATTTATTTGTTAAGAGAAGATTGAATTTCCAAGATTCTGCTGAGTACTGCGAAAGCAAAAACTACCAACTCGCCAAGGTAAACATCAAGCACAGTGTTGTTGACGAAAAAGGTTTTGAAAAGTACATGAGTATATTAAGTGGTGCATCAGTAAATGGTGAATATTTCCGCATAGGTCTGAAGTTTGTGAACAAAAATGGCGCTTGGACCGGGCAGTGGCTTGATGGAGAAAAATACGATGGAAAATCTGTTGAAGTCATAAAACTGTTGTTCAACTATAAAGATAGAAATGATGATTGTTACGAAGTAGTTGTGAACGCAATCGTTGATGAGCAGCCGTGCGTTTACAGATTCAAGTGCGGAGTTGAAAGATATTTTCTGTGCAGAAAACCGGGAAATCTTGCGTCGACAAGCCTTACTCATTTATCTTCTACTAAACCAAAAGTTACACCATATTCAAGTAAAAGCCTTACTCATTCAGCTTCTACTAAACCAAAAGTTACATCATATTCAAGTAAAAGCCTTACTCATTCAGCTTCTACTAAACCAAAAGTTACATCATATTCAAGTAAAAGCTTTACTCATCCAGCTTCTACTAAACCAAAAAGTACATCATATTTAAGTATAAGCTTTACTCATTCAGCTTCTACTAAACCAAAAGTTACATCATATTCAAGTAAAGGCCTTACTCATTCAGCTTCTACTAAACCAAAAGTTACATTATATTCAAGTAAAAGCTTGCGCAACAGTTCTATTGTTACTACTTCCAAGTATGATGACACTTATACTAGTGCAACAAGTACAACAACTTCAAACCAAACTAGTTTTTTAAACACTGAAGGATGCACTGTCGGGTCTGTAAACAACAACAACGCTTTGTAGATTGTAATGGGTTCCGCGTTGGGCTTACTTTTTGTTTTCTCTCTTTTTTTACTTGCTTACATCTACCACATCAAAAGAAACAAGCGAAGCAAGAAAACCAAGAGAAAACAAAAAATTGTAATGTCGAAAATACATAACTCACGAGTCGTCGACGAGCACCGGTTTTGTGACGTCACAGCAAACAACGTGTTGAAAAATGACGTTACGATAGATGTAGGTGTGAAAGCAGCTTTGCTTCCTAATTCGTGCGATGTTTTTCGTTATGACGTCACGCCGAACAACGTCACGTCGACAACAAATGACGTCACAACAGATGGAAATTTGAAACGTGCGTCAGAGTTCAAGTTGGACGATAACGTGGCATCGCTTCCGATTTCGTGTGATGTCGGTCGTAGTGATGACGTAACTACGCGTGATCTTGGTAATGCTGACGTCATAATGCCACGCAATGCTGATCGTAATAAAATAAGCAACTTGAAAACAGAAATTGATAGTGATAACCTTTCTCAAGACTTTAGTTTCTGGGTTCACGTTGACGAATGTTGATTTTGGTTTTGCTATCAGGTGTCAACTAAATATTCAAAAAAAAAACAATAATTTAATTATTCTAAAAAGTTAAAAAAGTGTACATAAAAATTTTGATCTATTATTCCTTTATAAAATAGCAACTATTAATCAGTAACAGTTTTACACTTACCAATAACATTTCATTATGTCATACTATTGACAAAAGTTTAAATTTATTGCGTTGTTGTTTTAGTTTTATATGTTCAGGATCCATAAAATAACGTTACCTACAGTTGGGTAAAGTTTAGAACAGTTAACCAATTTTTTTAATTGTCCAGATCAAACTTTTAGATTATGTTTTAGGCTAAAATATTAAAAAAATTATAGTTTAAATGAGGCTACTGAGCAAAAATGTATTTCTATTGAAGTCTTTTATCAACAATGATCAATATGAAATCATTAAGTTCTGTTTTAGCTCTTGTTGAAATAGGTCGTCAGGGTTTACTAGTAGCAAGTGTTCTTACCTCACGTATTCGAAAGAGTCGGTAGCCTTTGTGGGCTGATTACTCCGTGACTCTCAGTGGTTGCCATGCCCGTGAGACTTTAAGCCCAAAGGTTTTAAGGGTATTTATCGCTGGAAATGCCTTTAAAAACGGCTTTAGGGGAAAACCCGGGTGCTTAAAATCCCAAACATGCGATCAGAAGTCAATGCAGCAATAAAAGCAATCCAGAACAACGAGATTTTGTACTAATTTAAACATAACTCGGAGATATTTAAACTGTAATGACTTTTTTTATGTCTGTACTACACAAAGGTTTTCTGAGTTTGAATTTACTTGCCTTTAACTATAAAGTTAATGATGTAACTAATTAAAATTTAGTTACTTTAATCAACTTTATATACAAAAAAAAATCAATATGGTTTATAAACATGTTTCTTTAAAGTTGTATGTTTAAGCATAGCATCGTTTCAAATTTAAAATTTGTATAGAATTAAATCATATTAGAACTTTAACAGTTGTATACTATTAAACTGATTAACTATTACTTTAAAAGCTAAACATTAACAATAGCAATTTTTCTATTTGCTATAACGGTTTTTTTTATAAAAACGTAGCTATAACGGACTTTATCAATTACTTTTAAAAGATACCAACTTTTACATACCAGATTTTTACTTTATAATACTCTCATATTTTAGATACTTAATATATATTAGTTTTTACAAACATTTTTGGTAAAGTCAATGTGATTTGTCTACATTTTCAAATAACTTTTTATTCTACATAGTTTTAATAGATTTTTTTTATAAATATTAACATCTCCCGCCAATAAATAACTCAGTTGAGAACTTGATAGAAAAAGCAAAAGTTTAAGTTTCACAAAAATACTACCTTCTCTATCAAACAGCAGTTTACCGACGAGTAAAGTTAAGCATACTTCTAAAATTTCATAAAAGAAAAACTTGAACCTGCTTTTACTGCATTAGTTGTTTCTAATTTAGTTTTGAAACACACTTCGGGCCGCATTTGGCTAAAAACACAAATATTTATCACTGATAAAAAGTTGTGATATTTCAAAACTAAAATAAACCTTTTATCAGTAGTAAAAATGTTGTGTTTTTAGCCAAATGCGGTCCGAACCGTGTTTTTAAACTAAATTAAAAACAACTAATGCAGTAAAAGCAAGTTCAAGCTTTTTAATAACGAAATTTTAGAAGTATGCCATTTTTACTTGTCGGTAAAATGCTATTTGTTTGTTTTAGAGAACAACTTAAATTGAAATATTTTGCTATTTAAAAGCTCAACTGCATATAAAAAATGTTTGTTTTCAAGCTAAAAAGTACTTTGCAGGCTAAATATTTCCTTCCTCTAGTATAGGGGTTGGCAAACTGCGGCCCTCAAAGCAAAAATCTGCGGCCTGCGAAATACTTTTAAGCTACAAGCATACTATTTTTAAAACAGTAATACGAAAATTGTTTGTAGTAAAAGCATAAATTTAGGCTAATAACTTAATATTAACTTATTAATAACGCTCTACTTCACCTTAATTTATCCTAGTTTTGGTTATAAAATTGTTGTTTATTGATTAATACAAGTGTTTTTAAATAACTGCGGCCCACAAAAACCTTGAGCTTTACAGCGAAGCCTGCGAGAAAAATCGGCAAGCGACTCACAAAAGGCTGCTGACCCTTGCTATAGCATATATTATCCCTTGTGTTGAAATTTTTGTAAGTAGATAAAATAATGCTATGATTATAATAAAATAATGCTCTTTGCATTCTTCTTATATTTTAGTAATGTGTTACACAATCTATTTTTAATCTTAGTTAAATTTACTTAAACGTTTTTGTATAAGAAGTAAAAATATCAAAGTGTATGAAAACATAATCGTAATATGTAGAAATTTTTCGTTTTAATTAGTAATATAAGTACAAACAAAAAATTGTTTTAAAACTAAGATAGGTGTTAAAGAAATCTTGAATTAAAATATCATATTGTAATAAAAATATATAGAAAAGTTATAAACTTTTTTTAAAACTGTATAATCGGTAATCAAGTATTAGAAATTACCAAGTTGTATAAATCAAGTGCATAAGCACATTTTATTTTGTCAATTTTCATATGTTCTCTTGATTTATGTATAAAAGTACAGTTTTAGCTATATCTTCCGATGCCATAAAACTTTAAGCTAGGGGAAGAAAGTTGTTTTTATTGGTGGTAAGATTGTTCAAAAACGTTTTTGTGTAATTTGTTTAAAAGTCTTCACTGTCAGCAGTTCTAAAAATTTTTACTTCACAAATAATCAAAAGCTTTATAAAATCAAAAGCGTAACAAAACTGTTGTTTGTTTTTACATAAATTTACACAATCTCAATTATTTTTGCTTCACACAAGTTCTTTTTATTCTGAAAAGATGCGTCGCAGACTAGATAGTTCTGCTTGGTAAGCTGGACTCAGCTTGGACGCCATACACTGCCCAACCCTACTTTTGACCATCTGTTTTACATTGCAGGACATATGTAACAGCTTGTGTACGTAACAGGCAATATTTATCAAGCTTTTACAAACTTGTTAGCGGTATGTTTGCTTTCTAAATTTGCACTAATAATTATTTTGTTTTGACTAACCACTATACTTTAATCAACGCATTCGGTTTACTCATAACTGGACTTTATAGTATAGTTAGTTTGCTGTTTAAAATAATTAGTTTGCTGTTTAAAATAATTAGTTTGATTAAATGCTACCAGTTTAATGCAAGTATACATTACATTTTATTCAAATGTCTGAGAAAATATTTAAAACTACGCGAAGTATATAACCTAATATAAAGCCAATTGAGCAAAGATTGTAGCATCAATTACGACTTATCTGTGTGTTTGAAGTTCTCGCACAAATACTTTTTGCACCTACATAACTTTTAAATAACTTAAACAGAAATCGTTAGTTACTCTCCCCTATTCAACGATAAACTTTACGCGAAAGACAATTAAAAAAAGCTGACCTAAAAAGTTTACCCGAGCGACAATGTAAGCCACAATGCTTCACCACCAAGTAGTGTTTTCAGTGTGGTAACGGCTGATGTGAAAGTATAAGAACATCATTTGAATCGGCCATACTCTAGCTTTAGATATAACAGGTAGATGAGGACTTTTTGAGATATTGACCAGCTCTACGCATTGTTAAGTCTTTTACGTCAAGTATGATGTTAACTTTTTATCGATTAAAAGCAGTATGACATGTAAGTGTATCCTTTCTTCAACTCAAACTTGTACCTTCGTTTCTGTGCTGTACAGCTTTCTCCTCATAATAAAGCAAAGTTTCCGAGATTATAAAAACCTTTGTTGCGCAGCTGGTCAGCTCTATTAGTCTTAAGGGTACGTTACAAGGCACAACTTATAGAGGCTTAAAAAAAATAAAATCTAATGTTTTCAAATTTGATAAATTTATCGAAGTTAACTGCTTGTTGTAGCGATTTGCGCTATTCTAACATAAAAATACTGAAATAATAAAAATAAGAAAATTTGTTGTAGAAGACCAAAGAACACAAACTAAACTTTAATGTTCGTTTTTCTGTGTACCTAAATTTGTGAAGCTATTATTTTCAACTGCTTAATATACCTTTAAAACTTTTAATTAAAACAATTGAGGGGTCAGAATACCTTTTGCTTGACAGAAAATCACCAAGGGTCGTATGATTTAAACTTAACTTTAAACTCCTATCAAAAATATCTGAAACTGGTAATCAAAAATTAGTTTGGTATAAAAGTTTGACATGAAAATCCCAAAGGCCGTTGCCTATCTCTATTTTCAAAATTTAACCTTAAATTCATAAAAAAAAAAGTTTTATAAAAAAATGTAAAGGAAACAAGAACAATTATCTTGATTTTAAAAACCGTGACGGCCCGTGTTAAGTTTTATTTGTTTTAAAGCTAATTTATATAACTTTTACTGCATTTGTGTTGAATTACCAATTATTTAAAACTTGGTTAATCTAGAAGTTGTAAATTTATTATTTTTATATTTTGATAGTCTTGGTCTATTATTACTGATAAAGTGCAAAATATTACAATTAGTTAAATTTAGAAAAAAATCCATTTAAAACGACACTGTTTTGAAACGAAGTTTTGTTCTAAAAAGTTAGGTCCAAATGACAACTGTGATTTTGGCTTATTTTGTTGAAACTATTCTGATTTAGCGAAAATACAAAGAATTTACACAAGTTTATTATCAAAAATAATTTTATCCAATCACAGATGGTTATTTCAGTTTGGACCAATTGCAGGGCAGAAGAACCATTGTGTCATGTGACTTGCATGCTTCTGTGAAGTCTGTTAAGACAAATATAATAATTAGTTACATTATTGTTTACTTTTTTTTCAGAACTAAATTTAGAGTATTAAAGATTAATGAGAGAATTTGAAATTCAAAGTTCTTTATTTAACACTGTGTTTCATGCTTTAATGAGTATTTAAGTATTAGTTTTAGACAAAGCTTAACATATGTCGATTTTTTTTCAATGACAGGAGATGAAACTGTTAAATACCAAAGTTGTTTTAAATTTTAATGTTTCTTGTTTTAAAAACGTAAAATTTAAATTAAAAGTTGAATAAAAACTATTGTTATTTATGCTTAGTAAACATACAAAGTTTTTTAAGATTATGTTTTTTATAAAAAATTATGTTTATAGATATTTAATCTAAAAATAAAATATATCTGGTTAAAAATATAAAACTTAAATAAAATAGGTTAATAACTTAATTAAATCATGTTAAGTTTATAAATTTTATCGTGTAATTAAGTAGTTTGTTGCATAAATTGTTAAATTAGAAACTATTTTAAATAATTATATAGTTGTATAAAATATTGTAAATTAGGTTTTACTGAACAAAATTGATTTTCTTAATAAAATTAACATTTTTAATATTCATTAACTTATTAAGCTTAACACAAATCAGACTTTATTAATATATTTGTTTAGCAATAAATATTAAAAAACCAATTTCATTTGTTGGCAAATTATTTAAAAAGCTTAAAGTTATTTAAGTCTGATAAACACTTAATTTTTTATATTTTTTCAAAAATAATAAATAGCGTAAAAATTTTATTTTCTAATCACGTTATTGCGGAGTTTTGGGATATTTTTTTATAGATGTTTATAAAATGAAGTGAGATAAATATATCATAAACTAAAAAACAATAAAATAAAGTAAGTTTTTAAACACACTTAGCTAAATCTTTACCTTAATTTTTTATTAGAATTGTTTTATTGTTATGAGCTGTTTTTGCTTATAATAAATTAAGAATTTGCAGCTTTAAAGTTAATTGCTAATAATAATTGTTTTAATTTTGTTGCAAATGAAATAGTTATAAAACAGTAAAGTAACTTGAAAATGGTTTTTAAAGTTAAATTGTTTTACAAAATCAATAAATATACTTTAAATTATAGTATTGAAAGTATAAGTTTTTATAACTAAGAAATAAATAAAAAAAATAAATTGGAATTACTTTTACATAAAGTATACGTTTAGAGAAGACTTAGATCAAACATTATTTAAATAAAAATGTCAAATAAAAGCTTACTTTTGAACTGATCACATCTATCCACTAGGTTCTGTTTGACGAAACTTCTAGTTTTGAAATCATCATATCTCAGCATAATGTAAACTGTAAAATAAATTATAATCATGTAATATAAACGAGTAACAATAATGTAAACTGTAGAATGAGTTACTATGTAAAAAATATACCAACTAGTATTTTATAAAACTAAAACTTTAATAATGTTTTAAACTAAATTTAACAGCAAGTAGAGTGTTAAAAAACTCAGCTATTTCAATAGAAAGTTTAGTTGAATTCTCGTGCCACATAATTACTATGTAGACAATGACCAACAATTTCACTAATTAAACAAATCGTGTGGTTTACCATAAAAACAATAAGAATAAATTGTAATGTTTAACAGTCTAAATCAATATAAAACTAATTGTTAGTTTATAACTTTTTTCTTTTGATATGAATCTACGCTAGTTTTCAAACATTTTGAAGTAAAACTCAAAGTTCAATAAAATTACTCAACTTTATTTACTTAAAACATCATCAAAAAAAAAGTTTTACAAAGCCAAACTTTAAAAAAACCTACGTATAAAAATTGATAGCAAGTAAATATTCAAATGTTTTTACTTAAGAAAATTAAAAAAAAAATATTTATTCTATTATAAAAGTTTTCTTTTTTTTCTACAAAAATAAATAAAAAGTAAACAAATATAAGTTATATAAAAAATATTTATTCATGCTCCATGCACCTTCCAAACTAGTGGGAAAAAAAAACTGTTAAGTTTTAATAACTGCAAATATCTTTAATTTCAAACTTTAATTGTATATACAGTAACCTCTCGGATCTTTACGCACTCGTGACGTTACGCTTTCTCGTTTAGTTACGCATTTCAGAATTCTGTAAAATTCAGAAAAAAAAAATTAATTATTATTGATCAAATTAGGTTTAATGTATATTTTTGAAATAAAATATGTTTTTGAATGCTAACACACCTCTCTATATCTTTTGACTTTGTAAATTTATGTTCCTTGACTAATTGATAAACATTTAGTTATAGCTCAGTATATCAGAAATTTTGTTAATAATAACAGATAAATTTTTATACTTTTGTTCAAAAGAAGAAATCCCATTACAGCACCAAATGCATATTTTAAGCAATACAATGCATACAATAAGAATTAAATCAAAATTCTGAAATAAACATGACTGTGTTTACTAATGAAAGTATAATGAAATAATGAGAGTTTAAAACACAAAGAAATAATACAGCAGTCTTGCCCTATATATTAATAAACACAATTTTATAATTGTAAAGAAATGCTTAATTATAAATTGAATTTGCTAAGTATAATATAATATAAATGTCACATATAAATAAAGATAATTCCTACTTATTATTAAAATAGTAAAATTATTTCTACTCGTATTATTAACATTATTTTATATAAATTCAAATATATTTTTTAATATATGTATAGTTTTATCTGTTGTTTTCATATTTATAAATGAAGTAAACAAATAGTCAAAAGTGGGAAAGTTCCCAGTCTGCTTTTAACTAGAAGCAATATCAAAAAACAGCAATTATAGTTAGTATATTTGGTACCTCTCGTTTCTTTACGATCTCTCATATCTTTACGCACTTTTTCTGTGGACACAATGTGCGTAAATAAGCGCGAGAGGTTACTGTAATTTTAAAGTTAAAAGAAAAATGAATAATTTACAAAATAATTTTACATTAAAACATACCCCCATTAGTGTTACCAATATCATTGATCCAAGCTCCAACTATTTTGTTTGAACCTACTTCCTTCATACAAGTCAGATACTCAGTTATTGCATCTAAGAAAATATATTGATTGTATAAGTATTACCTAGGTATGATTGTTATTTGTATTCAATACTTATCATTTTCCTTACTTATTAGTTGTTAAACTTTGTACACAGAAAGATATTTAACAATATGATGACTAATTGTAGTTTAAATGCAAAACAAAAGTAATAACACGTAAACGTTATATATAAAAGCATTATAATGTAAATTACAAGTGTATTTAAATACCTTATAATTTTTGTACAAAGTGTTTAAAATTTAACTTTAAGAATAAATTTTACAATAGTTATGGCAAAAAAAAATTACTACGTTATTTTCTATAAGTAATTTATAGTATAATTATAACTTATTAACTACAAATAAGTAGAGTAATTGACTCAGTTTTAATTAACGTATTCCTTTGAATCTTTTTTTAATTTTTTATAATACCATTTTAAAATTCTAATAATAAGTCTTAACTAAGTCTAAACTTATCAAAAATCACAGTTAAACTATACAAACTTATTTTTTACAACTAACTTTTTAAATCAGCATCTTTTTCCATATCCAATGTGTGAAGCTCATAAATTCCATTCTTTTTTATATCTTTAAAACATTTAGTTTAAAAAAAGCTTTTTTTTTTCATTTAAAATAGTTTTGTAAAACTTGTTACTATCATATCTTAAGTTTAATGTACTTACTTTAATTTGTTGGATATTTTCATTTTAACAAACAAATTAAATTCATAACATTCGGTAAATTGACAAAAAAATTTAAAAGTGTATTTTTACTGTTAAAACTTAATCAGACAAAAAACAATAACTATTTATAGAAAAATTATAAACATTATCACAGCAGAAACTAAATACTCAATATAAACTATACTTTTTAAACGTTGTACGAAATAACAAAAAAATATTTAAAATACATTTTGATATGATTAAAATTTAAATACAGTTATGAGTAATTATCGAGAATTAAACAGATATAATTGAGAATTGAAACATTTTTTTTCGTGACTCACTTTTATAACTATCTATGCAAAGGAGAATAAGTTTATAACCTTATACCTACTTAGGCTTATAAACTACTATGTAACTATATTGACTAAATGTTAATAAAAAGATTTCAAACTAAAACACCTTTGAAAATATCTACCATTTTCAAAGGTAATCAAAGTACAGTAACCTCTCGCTTATTTACGCATATTGTGTTAACAGAAAAAGTGCGTAAAGATACGAGAGATCGTAAAGATACGAGAGGTATGAAATATACTTACTGTAATGGCTGTTTTTTAATATTGCTTCTAGTTAAATGCATACTGAAGACTTGGCCACTTTTAACAAATTGTTTACTTGGTTTATAAATATGAAAATAAAAAATAAAACTATACATACATTAAAAACAAAGGACTATATAAAACAAAAATACTTGTAGAAAAATTTTACTAATTTTAATAATAATAACAAAAAATTGAGATTTGTGTTAATTGTAAGCTCTATATTTATTAAGTATCGCTGCTACTTTTTGATAGGAGGTTTTATTATATTTCTTTTTTAGATGTTTATTTTTATATAGGGTAAGAGTGCTATTCTTTTATTAGTTAACACAGTCATTTTTCTTTCAAAATTTTAATTTAATCTCTTCCTGTTAACACAATATTTTTTATATACTTAAATATAACTAAATGTTTATAAATTAGTCAGGAACACATCTAAAGATATAGAGGGGTGAGTTAGCATGTAAAAACATATTTTAAATTAAAAACATACAATAAACCTACTTTGTGCAATATTTAAAAAAATTAAAAATTTTGTTTTTTGATATTTATAGAATTCTCAAATGCGTAACTAAACGAGGGTGCATAACGTCACGAGTGCGTAAAGATGCGAGAGGTTACTGTAATTAATATTTTATTTGAACACATTATTTTCACAAAATACTTAAAACTACTTTGTTGTTATATTTAGCTTTAGAAACATCAACAAAAAAATAAATAAAATACAAACATAATCAAAATTATTTTAATTTATCACTGAAATCATCTGTGAATTTCAATTCATCAACCAATAAGGAATATCCATTGTATAAATAAATGTTATCATTACTTATTATTATTTAAAACAATCCAACCATTCATAGCAAAAACGTTTCTACCCAATCAGGCGTGTGAATTGTATAATTAATTGTAAAAAATATCAAGATATTCAAAACAACCAGTCTTATATCCTTAAAACTTTTTACCCAATCAGGCTAATTCATTGTATTATTATTATTTATTATTAAATAGTTCTTAATTAAAACCAACCAGTTATAATGTCAGTGAAACTCACCAAGATATGAATCATAAACCATAAGTCAAGCATACGCAATTTAACATTTTAAAAACAAAATCAAGTAAAAATAAACTGACCACTCATATCGTCTGCGAAACTTTCCAGCCAATCAGGTTGATGCATTGTGTTGTTTTCCTGCAATGAAAGACAGTTCATAGCGCGTGGTATGAAGTCAGTCGACCATGTCTTATCTTGTATAAGTTCGCCTCTAATGTCAGCACGCTCGTCCAAACTGTCTGTAAGTTTATTTGGTTAGTTTATTTTATAAGCTTTTTATTTTTTAAAAACTTATAATAAATAACTTTTTTGATAAAGAATGTAACATAAAAATGATAGGAAAAAACAATGTTTTTAATAAAAAGCATATGCACAAATCTAAAAATATATCTTTAAATAAAAGCTTTAGTATTTTTATTGTAATTGGTATATAATATGATTCACTCAAGTAGTAGCTAAATGTTAAAATCAACTAATAAAGGACATTAAAAAATTGTCCACTATGTTGAAAATCTGTGTTCACTAAATCAAAATGTAAGAACTAATTAAATCTTTTGAATTATAAACGAAAATAGTTAACATTTTAAAGTTAACTTATTCCTATATACTTTATTTGAAAAAAAAAATTATTTACAAACATAACAGTTTAGTACTTGAAAAAAACTTTTACACATATATTATTCTTAGAATCATAAATAAGTATAATTATAAGTGAGATTTCAATAAAATTTGTGAGTACACATCGTTTGAGAAGTTTTTTTGTAAACTTTAATATATTAAAAAAAACACAAAACAAAAAAAATATGGTGTTGTAATAGGCAAGTAAGTATTTTATAATTAATTACAACAAAACTAAAGGTTGTTAACTTTAAAAAATAATTAATTAACAATTTCAACCATTGTGTACTTGTGTTTTAGATTTTGATATTAATTGAGTTTGCATTTTAGCACAGTAGTGTTAAAAATTGTTTACTGTTAATAAACTAGTAAGATTAATTAAAACAAACAAACTACTTACACGAAGCATTAATCTTAAAAACACACTAAAATAATAAAAAAATATGTGAAATTTTTCATATGCCTGTTATCTAAATATGTCTTTTTGTATTGATGAATTATTGTAAACCAGGGTTTCCCAAAGTGGGCCATGAGCAGCAAAGGTTCGAAAGGGGGGTCATGAGGAAATAATTTGAAACTTACAATAGATATTTTTGAGTTGATGATGGAGAGCAATAAAAAAACAAGGTCTTAGGCGTTTTTATTGTACTTTTTTAGATATCTTATCAGAGGGGGCCAATCTTTCAAAAGGGCCTTTTTAAAAAAGTTTGGGAAAGCCTGTTCTAAATAAAAAAAGGCTTTTAACTTTTTTTTTTACCAAATAAAATGATCAGACAATGCTATACCTAAAATTAAAAAACTATACAAGCTTACTTAAACGCTTGAATTAGATTTGGGCTTTATAAATTTATTCTACCTATTTTCAAGTTTAGCTACTTAATAAAAATCTTTATCGTAACAAATAATAATTTAGCATTTTAACGTTTGTAAAACCCTAATACTTTAACAAAAAATCTAAATGAACTAAAATTTGAGAAAAGTTGCTTTTTGAAGACAAAGAAAATTAAGAGAAACAAATGTTAATCAAATATTTATGAGTCAATCATAATGCAAAACAAAAATTAGATAACAAATATAAAATTGCTAAGTGAACAACTGCATATTTGAAACAAAAACCAGTAAATTAATATATATACTTGAATATACAGCCAAAAAAAAATTAAATAATTAAAGTTACAAACATTAAAAAAAATGTTAGCAACAAAGCACCATACTTATAACTTTACATACATATTTATACACTTATAACTTTACAAAAAACAAATCATTCATAAAAGACAAAAAGTATAATAAACATTTTGGTAGAACGTATAGAGACCACATTAACAATAAAAATCATACTTACAAGTATATTATGTCAACCTAGAAGTACATATATAATATTTATAGTTTTGAAAACGAATATAATAATATTCGAAATATATGAATTGAAAATATATCATAAATGCAGCTAATGTAAGAAACTGTGATTTATTGTATAATTAAATATATAATCAATCAAGTTAACAAGTTAACAATTAAACAACTCAACTTTAAAAGACAAGCACAGCAAAGTATCATGTTACAAAATACCCACTACTAAATTCCGCAAAGTATTGTATTAACTTCAAATCAACATGTGCATTTTTGCAACAGATATATGTTATGTTACTGCATGTAAATGCAGCATTTCTTAATATATGAACGATTTAACATCTATAACATCAAAAATAATTATAAAACAGCTTACAATATTGCCATGTAAATTCAAATATTCAAGTAAAAAGTCATGTAAAAGTTTTAATTACGTGTACTTAGATAAATAAAAAATAGCCGATAAAAAAAACAAACATTTACAAAAACTCTTAGAGATATACATTTACATGTAAATACAGCAATTCTTTATTGAATACGAACGCGCTTTCAATTGAAATATACTGGATTGAATTGATGTTTAAACATTAAATTTGTTTTATGTACCAATAAACACATATGATGTCAAAAAAGAGCTTACAAAATGTCCATAAAATATCAAATATTTAAGTCATAAAGTCATGTATAAACTAAAATTACATCTACTCTATCCAAAAATATGTTTAGGCAAGCTAGAAAGAATTAACAAAAATGTTTCATGTAAATTTTAATTAAAATAAAAACTAGATTTAGCTGAGCTAATAAAAACATTTACAAATATTGTAAGAAATATATCTTCATGTAAATATAGTAATTTATCATACAGTGATACAGCTTTATTGAATAGGAACGTGCTTTCAATTGAAATATATCAGATCGAAATGTTGTGTAAATACTAAATTCAAGTGTTTTCTATACAAACAAGTTTAACGCAGGTTTGTTTTGTTAACGCTGTACAGCTTGCTTATAAAAAAATCGCATTTATCTATTTTATATGAATCTAAACTTTAAACTCTAGTTTTTTTTTACATTTTATCAATTTATGATAGAATATTTGTGAGAACAAGCTATAAAAATATTTCTACATTATTGATAATTACACAAATATTAAGTCTAACTTAAAAAAGTATTAGAATTATCATATAACTTGATTTTTGGTCACACGAAAATTCAAATTAAACTATTACATTTGATATATCATATATATACTTTGTATCATGTTACTGGAAATAAAATACTTTTTTGTTTATTTCTATGATTAAAAAAGTATAAGCATAGTATTATTTAACACATATTTGTTACTATACTGATCAAATTATGTAATTAAGTCTTACTTGAACAAAACTTGAGATTAAGACTAATTAACTTTTGTTTAAATGGTGTATTGTTACTATTTTAATTGCAACATTCAATATAATGTTACAATTTTAGTAAATTTTATACCAATAATAATTTTAAATAGTTAAATTGAAAATTTTTAAAAAAATTGACGTCTATTTTTTGTATTTTTTTATAGTAGAAACATTTTTTATTAATTAAACAGATACATTTATCACAAGAAAAGTATTTTTAAAACAATTATGTGTTACTAATTTATAATTTAAAAAAAATAAAAATGCAAACACCTAATTACTTAATTTGTATAAATTCCAATAGGATTTTTTCGAAATTTTTTTTTATCTCGTGCTAAAATACCCTTTCAACCTTACAAAACCGGTTTTACGACTACTTAAAAGTTTTACAATAAGTTTGTCACAAGACTGCTTGCTTCAATACATGTTGCAATTTTTTAATTATTGCTTAATGTACTCAATTGTGCAATAAAGTTATATAAAGTTTAAAAGTTGTGTAAAAAACTAATGAAATCATTCTAAAGCATATTAAACTTTACACTTTGTTCAGCAACTTATATTTGTAAAACTGCTTTTATAAATTTTCACAAACGTTTTCATTGCTCGTGACGAAAAAACCCCCCTTCAACCACACAAATCGGTTTTCAACTACTTAAAGCTTTATAAGCAGCTTTGTCATAAGACTGCTCACTGTTTAACAATTTAAATACAGCTTGAAAACTTTAAATTATGTAATAAAACCACTTAAAGTTGTAAAGTTTGAGTAGTTTATATTAGAAACAAAAACTATTTATATATGCAAGATAATATAAAGTTCAAAATATTTAATAAAGACTAACTAACTTTAAATTTAGTTTCAACTTCATATAAAAATGATATAGTGTTGTAAGGTATTATTGTAATATTTACTTTTGAAACGTTTTATAATAATGATTTTATCATGTTAAATTAAGTTTTATAATATTTTATTCAAATGTCAACATATACCATTCATACAATAATAAACTTTTCTAGCTTTATAAGCAACTTTGTCACAAACTGTTTTATTTACTTTGCAATAAACTGCTAGTTTATGTTTACTGTAAATATAATAAAATAATCTTATTTTGTGTTTAGTTGTTACTTTGATAATATCAAGTGTTATAGATTATCTCTGCTAAAAAGTTTTTTTTCTATCATTGTAGAAAATAAAGTTTTTCATAATTTTTTTTAAGGTGTACAATTGGAAAAATAGAAAATACTTTAAAAAATTATAATAGAAAACAGAAAATAAATAAAAAGCATGCTTTCAATTTTGTTGAAGCAATTTGAAATCAGATTGTCAAATATTCTTATCTTACTACTATTTCAAAAGTTAGTTATTATACAGTAAAAATGGAACAAACTTGAAAATATAAATACATAAACAAAATCTGCACAACTTTTAAACGTTCAATAACTAATATTCTAATGCGCACATACTTTTCAACCATAAAACAAATTGGGTACAGGCTTAGTGATTTTAAAGCATTAAAAATCAGTAACAATATAAGTTTTGTTACCACAAATGAAATAGCTTTAAAACCTTTCAGAAAAGCTTTGAAGCTCTTCTTCTAGTAAGTAATAAGAGATTGTGGACATATTTTTATAATCTTGTTATATCACTTTATAAAATTATAGTATCATTAAATTGTACAACGAAAATGAAATTATTTAAAGTAACCACATTATCAATGTTTTGTTATGTAATAAATAAAACTGTGTTTAAATAAAAAGTATAAAAAATTATATAAATTTAATTTTTTTAATATTTTCATATCCATAAAAACTATAAACACCCCAAGCTATTTAGCAAAAATCAAGTATTAAATTAAATTAATTAAATTTCATAAGCTTGCCAAAGTTGTAAAGGTTGTGGTTTTTTAACATTGAAAACAAATGTTTATAACTTTTAATACTGTAAACAGCATGTACTAAACAAATATTACAAACAAATACTCGTGATTAGTTAAAACTAAGCAGTATTGTTGCTTCAGCTAATGTAATATAGGAAAGTGAATATTATAATTAAAAACAGGACAAATTATAGAAAGTGACAAAAAATTTAAAACAAAAACACTATTTTTTTTCAGTTGACTGAAATTTGAGAAACACACATTTAGTTTTGCTGAAAATACTTTGCTCATATATTATGTTTGCAACATAAACTTTATAACAGAACAAACCAAACTCCAAGAAAATCAAAAGAATTAAGTATGTAAAAAAATCATAAAACATAACATCAAGTATTCAAACTTCATGCTTACATTAGATCCGAAATTTTATTTTAAACAAATCCGACTATACTTACAAATGCTGACAAGCTTGTTAGTTCAAACTTTGAACTAACAAACAAGAAAACCAAATTATATCAGTACAGTGCTTATTCACTTATCTGGACTTCACTTATCCGGACGCTCACATATCCCGACAGTTTCAGTCAGAAGAAAATTCAAAAAAATGTCATTAGTAAACTCAAAAATTCGTTCAAAAAGTTTCGCAACTTTTTGAATTCCATGAGTTTCTGCTGAAAAACGTGGAAAAACTATAAAACAAACGTCTATTATTTAAACTTCCAATAAAAAATAGTTTGTTAGGAGTGATATGTTTCCATTAAATTGACTGTAAACTTAGTCAAAGTTTCCCGTTTTCTTTCTGTCTGATTTTTAAATTAAAAAAAAGTCTTTCGTTTCATTTAAAGAGAAAAGGTTACATTATTTTTGTTTTAAAAGATAAACTTAATTTATATTTTCTCTAAAACAAAAATTAATATCTTTTTTAAATTAATAGTTAAGGCAGGTGGAATTACAAATGGTGAATTTTACTTGCTTGAACCGTAAAAAATGTATATAGTTGCAGAGGGTTATTAAGTCTAATGTTTTTCTACCATAGAAAAAATAAGTTAATTAACCTTAAGTTTAGCTTTTATTGTTTATCATTTTAATCTTGCAATTATTATGTATTTGTTTTTACCATAACACTCTTATTATGCATTGCATTATATGCAGCAGTTATATTATTATATGAAATAAATTATTTTTGTAGTTATCCGGATTTTTAGTTATCCGAACATGTTCACAGAAAAATCTTGCCTAACGTGTCCGGATAAGTGAATAAGCACTGTACAATAAGTTATAAATAAACCACATTTTTATTTAATTAAAAACCATAGTTCTAAAACACAACTGACCATACTCCCAAATGCTGACGAGCTTGTTAATAGCTGTGCCAAACTCTGCTTTCCAGAACCCAGTGGCCGGTGAGTACTTGTACCTTGTTTCAATGTGCTTTGTGAACAGCTTCTCTATTGTCCCTACCTACGTTGCAAAAATTATTTATGAGAAAATGACTCGCTTATATCATGCAGAAAAAATAAAATTATAAAACTATAACTCTTTGAACTTCTTATTTATTACACTGTTTCGTTTTGTATAAAATACAGCCATGCCAAATAATAAAATTTTATGAGACTTAAAAAAATATAAGTTTGTTCTTTTATCTGTTTTATTATGCAGTCTTGTTAATAGTAATTATAAACTCTTAACTTTTCATTGAAATATTAATGAAAATAAAACTCCTGGTTTGTAGTCATGTAGTTCATTACCATACAAATATACATTATAGCTTATGGCAACTTTAAGTTAAAATTTTATACATCTATATACCTTTTTAAAAATATGAAATCCCTATTAGTTATAAGAAAGTAAATTTTTTTTTTTAGAAATGTAAAATATTTAAATACACTAAAAATGTTATGTATAATAATTTATGGTTTTGTTGTTGGTAAACTTATTTTTTTCTTATTGGTCAACATAATATATTAAAGTCTACAGAATCAACTTCATGAAATTCTAAAATAACTATAAAAAAAAATGTGGTAATAATAAAACACACATATGTTTTAATTGATAAACAAATGTTTATTTTCTTTTAATTCATTTGGTAGTAAAAAACAGCCTTATACAAAGTCTGCTTGTTTCTCCAATTTATATTTCTTATCACATAAATTGATTGGCTCATATCATATCTATTTTATGTAAAACTTGTACTAAGTCAAAACTTTGTATTTGCTATGCTTTTTTTTTTTGAAAACCTTACATGCTGAACTTAGTGGTAAAAAATTGTTTAACTTTTAGTTTTTATTTACCTTGTTTTAATAAAAACTATTTTGTTAGTTTCAGAAATGATTGTAAAACATTTTGCTTTAACTTATTTTGCAACAACTACTTTTACAACTTCATATACTTGGATCTTTAAATGTACAATGTACATAGCTAAGTGTTAGAAAACAATCACTTTTAAATATTTAAAGATTTTACATTTCAAAGCACAATCAGTATAATATTCATCATTTAATGAGTAAATGATTTTATTTTTTATGTCTTGAAACTTTTGTTTAACTGTTTAATGATTTTACTGGTTAGTTTTTGAATAGGTACAAAACTAGGTTCATTTTTTTATTATTATAACATTATACTTAAAATTAATTAGCTTCATTTAAATATAAACAATTTAAATTACTTTTTAAATTAATTAAAAACTTTAATAATTTAGTTTGGTATTTTTACTGAAATTTCAGTACTCAAGTTGACAAAACTTGAAAAAATTTAAATTCAATTTTATTTGTATTTTATTTACAAACCTTGTCTGGTTTCACAGTGTACTGTCTGAGTTCAGCAACTTTTCCTGGTCTGGCTGGGGTAGTGCTGAGGTGTCTTGCAAAAAATACTGGCTTTTGAATTTTCACAATAATTAAAACAATGGATAAAATAAGTACATTTTAAACTTTGTTATGCAGTTAAGTTTAAGATTATTTGAAAACTGTACAGCTTTTAAACCAGATTTTATTGCAAGAAGATAAATGAAACACATTGATTTTGTACTATCTTTTAAGCATAAATTATAACTAATTTTAACTAGGGTTTTCTTTTGTAGTTTAACTTAAGTTTGTTGATATAAACTATTTTTAACATAGTAAAAATCTTATTGGTTTTGAAGTTGTTAAATACTTCCTTAAAATAAACAAACATTTTTTGTTTAATATGCTAGAGGTTTGGAAGTTTAAAAAAATAATCAGTTATTGCTGTTGTATTTTTGATATGAACATTTTGATATGTATATTTAAGTTTTTAAATAACTTCTATAGATAATATTTTTAAACTTATTTTTTAACTTTTTATTTATACTCAGCTAAGTTTGTTGTAAAAAATAAATTCGCTCTTGCTTCAATTCTTTGTTGGTGGCCCTTGTTAAATTTAAATGTTAAGGTTCTAATATAAAAACTAAAAAAAAGACCATAGTTCATTAAAAGTATTTTAGTATCAGTTAACATTTTTGATACAATTAAACTTTGTACTGTGATACTGGCTGTTAATGTGTGTTTATGATTTTAGTTAATCAGGCAGGAAGTACACAGACACATAATAAACATGTTTTGCTGGTTTAAAATTTACACATGTAATCTGAAAAAATATGTGTTGTTTAGTTAATCTTCAAAACCCACCTATTTTTTTATTTAAATAATTTAAAAATATTAAATCTACTAATATTATAAGATGTCAATTAAAAAAAAATATAAATAACCAACCTACACTTACACAGTTGTTTTAACTAACAAAAATGTTTTGAGATTATAACTTGAATATATTTGAAATAACAAATTCAGTTATAGATAGAGATAATTTGATTTCATCAAATAACTAATTTAAAGTGCATTTTCTTCTCTTTAATGCTATTTAAATAAACAGTTACAAAATTTAATTAACTCATTTTTATTCGGATTTTGTAATAAAACATACAAAACATATACAAAAAATATAACATAAATAACTACAACAAATTTTAATAAATGCTATAAGAAGAAATAATAGAAATTAGCTATTATTGTTATTAAATGAAATAGAAACTAACAATTTTTCTTGTAATTTGTCTAGTTAGCTCCATCATCATTTGTTTTTATAAAAATACTATATTTAAACAGCTGGCTTTTATACAGCATTAAAAACCAACACAATGATGATTACAATAAGTCATATATGAGTCATAGTATTTCAATTTTGTATTTACACTAGTGTTCATAAATTTTTCAAAATTTAAAATATTTTAAGCTCTTGTTGTTATTAGTAAAATAAATTAAATGAAAAAATTAATATTGTTGTTAACAATTTTGTATTTTTTTTTTCTAAATATAATCAAATTTCAATACGAACCTTTTACTTGGTAAGAACACCGTCACCATCACTACATTATCAGCTCTACAGTCCATTCAATCTAAAAATTTCTACTTCACTCTGAACTACAAAGCAACATGGCAAGAACACTAAAACTTAAGTTGAAGTAGAAACATAAATATTGTTTTTAATATTAACAAACTTAATTAAAAATTTTAGTTATATTTTAGGTTTTATACAAATTAATGTGATTCAGGGTTGCCACTCTTTGAGCCAAAAAATCTTCCCTGAGTGACCAAAAATTTGCCTGAGTTTCCCTGAGTATTTTTCAAATCTTAAAAAAAAATTTCTCTTCTTACACAAATTATTAATACCTCATTCTCATTTTTCTTCTTTAATTATAAAAGGAAGGTTGTATATGTATGCTTCTGCATTAAGTTTATGAAAAAAACTGTTTTCAAAAACTCAATCTTAAAAGGTTTAAACCAATTAAAAATTAAAAACTAAATTTTTGCACAACTTTGTGTAAACTTGTTAGTTAACTTTCTACATAAAAGAATAAAGTTTAAATTTGTTTGACATTTTAATTGACAAAATTTAATTATACCATAATAATAATTTCACATGAAGAACTCACTTAAATGCATACATAATAACTTCATTATGACTTGTATGTCTTTCCTAGCAACTGTTCTGAATGCAGTAAATAAAACTTAAAAGCTTAACATTATTGTAGAAAAACCTGCAAAAAGAAAGTTTAAAGAAATTTTACTTAAGTAAATATAAATTTAAAACTTAAAAAAACTACAATGTTAATACTGAGAATATTGAAGAACTAGCCGCAAGGCTAAAAAAATTCTAAATAACCACTTTAATAACAAAAATTACTACTTTTGAACAAAATATTTAATCTGGATTAACTAAACCTCATTCTAGATCTAGAAAAAAATTTCCCTGAGATTTTCAAAAACTTCCCTGAAATTTAGAGAAAAATCAAAACTTCCCTTAGTTTCCCTGAGTTAAAAGAAAAAGCCAAAATTCCCTGAGTTTCCCTGAGATTTTCTACAGTTTGAAAATTCCCTGAGATTCCCTGAGTTCCCTGAGTGTGTGGCAACCCTGGTGATTATAAAGAGCATGTGTTCTTTAATTTTTAGTCTGATCAATACATTTCTTTTTATTTAAGTAACTTTTTGTATTAATAAATAACTTTCAACCTTATTCTAGTAATAAAATAGTATATAAAAACCAGTTTAAAATGAAAATATTATAAGCTTTTATATATGTACTGAAAAAAACTGAATATAAAATTTAATTTTTTTCTTGCTCTTTATCATTAATATTCATAACTTTTTGTTCAAATTAATACTGAAAACCTTAGCAGGAAAAAGTAGGAATAACAATACTCAAAAATTGTTACATTGAGAGTAGTTTTATGAAACTATTTGATAACCCTAAAATATTTTGTATGCCTTAATTATCATTGTAATTTTATAAACATATGATGAAAATTCAGCTAGCTTAAATAGTAAAATTAAAATTTAGCTTCAAATGTCTTATAATTTTATTAGATTGCAATAGTTACAATACTAATACTACATTGAACTCTCTTTTACTCAATTTGATTTTAATCTAGTATTTATATGATTTTAATTTGGAAATATTAATGATATTACACTAGATTTCAGTTAGAAAGTTTTAAGTTGAGATTGAAAACTTTTAAAGTACTATATAACTTTTGTTCAATTTTTAAAATCTTAACAAATAGAGACTATTATTTTGAATGAAACTTTAACTAATAAAATACTTATTTAACTTGTCTTGCAATGGACAAGTTCAACCTCCTAGTTAAATTAATTTTACCAGACAACAACATTGTGAAAATAAATGCTTTCAGATTTTGATCTACATTATTTAAAAGTGTACCTCTAAATACTAATTTAAAGTAAAAAAAAAACCAGCTACACAAAACAACACACTTCAAACAAATGTTCATAATTTATTACAAAACAAAAGCTCTACATGATTTCAGTACAAAAATTTCGCATAATACAAATGAAAAAAAACTACAGCCACATCATAAAACAGCAGCATGTTATGAAGGCATGTCAGCTTGCAGCGCAAAAACTGAACTCGCAAATCAGTATGAGCACCAACAAGCCAACAAACCCCCCATCGCACTAAACTCAACTTGATGAAGTTTTAGAGTGAAGTGGTCATTGGCTAACAAAGCTGCTGCTTACAAAAAGCTTCAAAATTTTCAAAAAATCATAAAAAAATTAATTATATGAAGTATTTTCTATCAGGTGGGAAGAATTTCTAAAAAATAATTAAAGTTTACATTTGAGTCCCTTTTTTATTCAACTCCTTAACAATGTCCTTTTCAATGCTGAGGGGGTCCTCCTTGGGTCCGTACCTCTTCACCACGTCCCCTTCCCTGCTGATGAGAAACTTTGAAAAGTTCCACTTGATGGCGTTGGTCATGAAACCCTTGCCGTTCTTGTGATCCTTCAAAAACTTGTACAGGGGGTCTGCTTTTTCGCCGTTGACGTCAATCTTGGCAAAGAGGTCCCACGTGGTGTTGAACTTCTCCCTGGCAAACTGCTCTATTTCCTCGTTGCTCTTGGGCTCCTGCTTGCCGAACTGGTTGCAGGGGAAGCCCAGGACGCTGAAACCCTGGGAGTGGTACTTTTCGTAAAGTGGTTGGAGTTGCGAGTAGTTGGTTTTGGTCAGGCCTCATTGGGAGGCCACGTTGACTATGAGGCACACATTGCCCCGGTACTGGGACAGCTCCACCTCCTTGCCCCTGATGGACTTGCAGACAAAGTTGTAGATGGTAGACGTCATCTTGGCCTGGTTCTTCAGCATTTACAGAGCTTAAAAGTTGATTTGTTCTAATGAAGCCAATATTAACCAAGGTTACAGTGAAATAGCATCTTAAAGTTTTGCAATCAAACATGTTTCAAATTCGGGGATTTTGTTTTACAAATTTTGTTTCTACTAATATTAGTAAGAAACTAAATCAGGGTCTACATAATAGCTTGGAAATATTAA
This sequence comes from Thalia democratica, assembly GCF_965202585.1. Lineage (NCBI taxonomy): Eukaryota > Metazoa > Chordata > Thaliacea > Salpida > Salpidae > Thalia > Thalia democratica. Next base: position 64,880,882 of record NC_139166.1, on the reverse strand, counting down.
CATTGAAAATAAAGATACGAAAGATTAAAACATGATTAAAATTAATTTCTTAGCTTTAAAATGAGTTCAAAATTGATATGGTTGAAGAAAATTATAAAAAAAAATTCTTTTACTTTTATCGGTGAAGAGGGTAAACTAAGTTTTTGGTAGTTTTTATAAAAAAAGTGATTAGCTTAATATTCTTTAAGCTTAACTATTAAAACCAGCAGTAAAAACTGTTACAGTTAAATTTCAGTAGTTAAATGTTACATCAAACAGCTAGTTAACACATTTATTTAAGAAATACTCAAAGTTTTTGAGTGACGTAATATATTTTTACGTATTTTTCTAAAAAGAAAGTATTTTGAAAAAAATTTACAAGTAATAATTTCAAAGTCACAAAGAAACTCTATCATTTTGTTTATAATAAAATAAAGATAACTTATTTCTTTCTTATTAAAAAGAATATATTTAAAGAACTACTATCACTGTTTTTTATTTGAACTTACTTGTGTTTGAATGTTTATATATGTATATACTTAAAACAGTAAACATTTAACCAACACATATTTGTTTCTTTTAATACTAATTAGATAAGTAATTTATTTAAGTCAGCAGCCTTAAGAGTTTGCAGTGCACCCATGCACACTTGGTGCTCGTAAAAATGGAAATTTTTGAATATATAATTAAAAATATATTTTACATGTAGCAATTATCACAAAAATAAATTTATCTGTATCGAAGAAACTTAGATAAGGCGAAAACTATTTTTATAAAAAAACCTCAATGTAAACTGTAAGGAAGCTTAAATGTTTTACCTTCAAGTTATTAACTAGAATTTTTTCTACATGTAACAATTGTAACAATAACATGTTCTGCGGAACTTAGAACGTTTTAAAGAAAATTTGTATAGGAGCTATTTGATTCTTTTCAATTATATAACTTTCATAAAAAGACAAATGTTTATAAAACAATATGTTTATTATAACTAGTTGCTATTTCTTAAATAATTTAAACCAAGAGTATATGAAACTAGAAACAAGAAACTTTATGTTTAAAAAATATCTTTCCATTGATAAAAGCTGCAAGGTTGTTTTGGTAAATCGTTTATAAGTTAGCTTTTTAGGCAAAGCAAAATAAGGCATTAAATTAATTTCTACAAATTTTTTAAGGTGAAATATGACTTTTTAAACACTTTCTTATAAATAAGAACAACAATAAAAGGCTAGTTTGTACAATTAAAACTATAAGGTTCATTTTTTATTATGTATATCATTAGGTAGACAAAATAATATTCATTTTAACCTCATATGGAAGATAGCAGAAAAGTAGTTTAGTACTAGTAAATAAATATACTTTCAAAGAAGTTTATCCACAGTTATAAAAATTTAGAAGTTTTATATTTTTATTAAGAAAAAAAACGTACAATAATAAAGCGCATACTACGTATATTTATATTAAAAAAAAATTGTCTATTTTTATTAATTGTTAAAAAACAAGCAAACAGTAGCTTACTAAGGTTATAAAACTATTAAAACTAATATTTTAAATATATACTGTTGTATCAACTATGACTAAGCGACGTTGCTAATTTTACTAATACTAAGTTAGAAAGTTGGCTTGGATGTCAGTACTCAGTATCTTTAACCAACGACAAAAAGTATTTACAATTTTTTTGGGTCATATTTTATGTTTGAAAGCGAGACTTAACACTAACGTTAAAAAATCTGCTGATCTTTTCTGCTAAACACAGTTATTTACCCTTTATAATACTGTTTAATTATTTATAAACCCTTTAAAGTGTTATTACGAATGTCATTATTACATTTTATGTATGGCGTAAGTAAAAATTAATTGAGACTCAAATAAAATAAAAAGTATAAATTTAAAGTTTCATGTGGACTTTTTTTTTTATTTGCGGTTCACGACATATAAATAAATACTTTTTTAGCTTAAATATAACAGCGTATGTTTATAACAAAATGAATATAAAACAGACTGCAGTTTACATTCAAAAGCAAAAAAACCCTAAATATTTACCAAAAAATATTTTTAGGCTTGCCTTACCAAATTGTTTCATTTAGCTTAATAATCCGTATCAGGTCAATAACTTTTGTGTGGTTGGCCATGTTTGACAACACTTAGTAACATTTTTTTTTACTTCTATAGCTTACTTACTGTTAAAAGTGGAAATAGCAAATAGATAATAGTTTTAAAACTTATCCAGTTGGTTTATTTTTGGTGTAAAATTGTTTAAACTTTATTAAAACTGAATTTGGTTTTTTAATATACTTCCATTAACCACCAAGTGAAAAAAAAAAATATCCAGTTTGCGTAAGATTAAAAAATTTTTGATTTAAATTACTTTACTGTATTCAAAACTATAAAACATTTCTAACATATTTGAAAGAAAAACAAATTGAATGTAATCTTAATATAATAAACTTCAGTACTTTATTTGTTCAAAAGAAATTCCAAGTTAACATTCTAAAATCGAATTAGTATATTAATCAAAATATTTCTATAAAATTATATTACATAAAATTATATACGAAAATTTAAAAAATATAAAAATGTGTCATATGCAATTTTTTCGGTTTTTAGCCTATTTAACCATCAAAATTTTAAGAAAAAGGCATATGTGGACTAAAAACTGAAATAATTAAGAAAAAACTTTTGTATTTTGTTCTCATCATAATTTTCAATAGTGGTTTCTTCATAATTTTTTTTTATTAAGTTAGTTTTTTATTTCTCGAAAACATTAAATGTCAAATACCGCGGTGCATTTTTTATTAATATATAAAACGCACTTATTTAATAAAATATTCTAAGAAAAATGTGAAAATTAAAAAAAAAGCCAGCCGATGTTTACAGTAAAATCAATAAAAACGTTTTATAAGATACTGATGAGTCATGAGAATAATAAAATTATTATCTCGTGGCAAGTTAATATAAAATAAGTATAAATAAAGTCACCGGGGGATAAAGTATATTTTGGTGATGACATTAATAAAATTAGAAATACAAAGTTAGCTGAGTTTAAAGTTTGATTAAAATTTCAAAATGTTTAATTAAATTAATCTTTATAAAACATTTAAGGAGTATATGATGTCCTTTCTACGAATTCTAAAAGTTATTATTTCTGTTTAAGCATGTACTTATAAAAATTTTAATTATTTTTGTTAACAATAAGGATAAATAACAAGCGAAAATGTAACTAGTTGTATGAACAATAACATTTAGATTTGATTTTAGTTTTTTGTTATATTTTAAAAGTAAAAGTTTAAAATACTACATACTTAATTTAGTTACCATATTTTTATCTAATTAAATTGTTCGAAGCATTTGCAGTAAAAAATAATCAACACTAGGTAGAGAATAAAGTAAATAATTTTGATCTCTATTAAATCTATAACTTTGTTTAATTTTGAATAGAAAAAAATCTGTTTGTATGAAATTAATACTTTTTAATAGTTTTTCTATAAAGTTTAAAGTTTCAAATTTGAGTAGCTACAACTTTGTATTAGACATGATAGCTTCGTTCTCTTTTTTTAGATTTTTTTTTCGCTTACTCTCTAAATTTAATTTCATCTGTTACTTTGACTTTTTAAAGATAAAATGTTTTCAAAACTATCCTCACTAAGTACAATGATAAAAAGTTAAAATAAACAAACTTGATTTTTAAACAAATAAGTTTAGAAGCTTTTCAGTTGTAACTATTTTATCAAGTTTTCATTAAATTTACCAAATAATTTATTAAGTTTGTAGTACAGAATGGTTTAGTTGGCATTTATACTACTTACATGAGTATTTTTGTAAATCAGAGAAAAAGTAACACATATTTTTGTTTCACTTCAAATAAAGTTAGGTAGAATATTTTAATGTGTCAAGTTTGATTTTTGCTTTAACTTAAAACATTAACATAAACTAATTAATTTTAAATGAAGATCATTAAAAGTTGTTTTTGTTTTGTTGGTGCACAAACACAAACATCAAAAAAATTCGATCTATTTTAAAAAATCAAAACCTAAATGATAATAAAATCAAAATAAACATATGATTTACATCTTGTGAATAATAAAACTTATAGGGTAAAAAAATTAATTTAAAAGTAATTAAACTGTTTTAACTTTTAACCTAAAGGGGTCTTTTGTTTTCAAACTACTTGTTGTAACTGAAGTATTTTTATCTTAATAAATTAGTTCTAAAAAATATTAAAGAAATATTTTTTCTAATACTGGTAAACTTTTAGTATATTCTAACAAAATACCACACGTCTTCACAGGTATACATTTTTTTTGTCATTGAACAAAAATAATTTTTGATTATAAAAAGATTTTTTTAAGCTATTAAAACTAAAAACAATATTTTTTATAATCCTTGTGATTAAAAAGAACTCTTGTTATATAAGATAATAGTATTAAATACCAATAAGTTTAAAAAAGTTGTACAGAATCATATGACTACAATTATTATTGTCACAATTAAATTAGTTATTGGCGTTTGTCTATCTTATTATTGGTACGAAAGTTTGTTAAGAAACAAAACTTCAAGCTATATTTCACAAAATTTTTTATGTTTTATTTCTTTAGTTATTCATTGAAACTATTTTTTGTTAAAATTTTAAATTACTTTTATAATTTCATTAAAATTTTTATAAATCGTTATTGTTTTGTTTATCTGCTAAACCAACTAATACAAATATACAATAAAATAAACGTTAAATTATACTTAAACATATAGATAACCGGTTTAAATTGTTAATGTTGTAATTTACACTTAAAACTTTTTTGTTATTAAATTAAATATTTAGTCTGTTGCAAGTTAATCACTTATTAAAATCGATGTGATAACTTGTATTATACTTGCTTAGTTTAAGGTTTTGAGGTGTAGTTAAACCACAGAGTTTCTAGTTTCTAATAAAGTTTATTATTATTTAAATTTTTTATTCCATAGACTATTAAAATTAAAACCAGTTATTAAAAACTACGTAAAATCATAATTTATTGGACATAAAACTAAGTTTAAAAAGTAAATTTTTTAACTTTAATTTTTGTCAAACCAAGTTTTCGCAAACTAAAAGTATTATATTTTTATTATTTTTATTAAAAGTATTATAACTTAGTTAAAGCAGTAATAAATGTCTAAACAAAGTGTACGTCGTTTAATTGCTGTTGCATGTGACTTTTGTGAGCTGAATCGTTACAAGGAAGCTTTTGATTTGATGAAAAACTATATTGACTTGGATGAACCTTTTAATTACGAAGAAAAAAATATGATAAAAAATATATTTATCAAAAGACTTGAGGATTCGCTTAAAACTTGGTATAATCTTGAAAACTACTCACCGGAAAGTATTTTAGTAGACACTCTATATCAAAAAAAATAAAAAAAGAAATATATGTTTGTTGTGATGAATTAATTTATCTACTTGACAATAAACTTATAAAAAATGCTAAAACTGCTGATGATATTGTGTTTTACAAATGTTTAAAGGCTATTCAGTATGAATTCAAATTACTTGTAAAATCTGGGAATAAGAAGAATCGTTTCAAAAGAAAAACAATAAAACTCTACGAAGGAGCATTTAATATTGCAAAAGAAAATCTTAAACCGTCTCACCCAAGTAGAGTTTGGGTTGGCATAGAATTTTCTGATTTATACGTAGATATACTAAACAACATTAGCAAAGGTGTTGAAATCGCTGAACAAACTTACAAGGAAGCTTGTTCAAACTTGTCAGAACTCGATATTGACTTACACAGATACACTTTAGTTCAATTGTCAGATTTAGAAAAAAGCATTGAAAAAATATCTTAAAGACTGCCGATTACTTTTCGTTTCTGCATTTTCTTCAAAACATCTGAACTTTGAACTTTATTGTTAGAAAAAGTACAATGTTGTAGTTTACTTAAATTGAACAATAAAACTCTCTGAACTTATGTAATTATAAAGAGACTTAAAACTGAAATTCAAGACACACTTATACTGCTTTTTAATTTTACTTTTAAATTTAGTATTATAAAGCATAGTTTTTTAAAACCTAATAAAGAATTAACATTTTGTAATCTAAAGTAACTAAAAGTACAGCAACAGTAACTATTTATCTGAACACTTTAATTTTAACTTAAATCCGAAGTACTTGTTTTAAATAAACTTTTAAATTAAGATTTTAAAGCATAAGGTTTGCAGCTTTTTCTAAATTCTTCATTTTTGTATAACTTAGTATTTTTTTTTAATTACTGATTTTTGATTTACAATAGCTTCCTTTATTTGTTTAAAACTTTGTTACAGATTAATTTAACAACTAAAATTTTCTTAAAGTTTACTACAAGCGTGAAACATTGTATTGTTTTCCTTTGATAACTATGATAGTTTAAGGGATAAAAAATCAATAAAAAAGTTTAATAAAACTTAACAGTTGATTACTTTATGAAAATTCGTATTTGTTAAATACGCGCTGTTTTATAAATCAGTAACTTTGAGTACACTTAACTTAATTAAAGTAAAATTATAAAAAGTTGAGAACTTTTTCAAAAAATCATGATTTTCGTGTTTTGATAAGGTCAATAACTTGGCTGATGAAAAATACTAAAATTAAAATAAAAGTTAAGTTAATAAAAGAATCTTAAAAATAAGGTGTTGTTTGAGAAAAATTATTTTTTTATAAATGATAACCTAAGATTTGACTAAAGACTATTTGAAAATGTATTTTAAAAGTATTGATTAGTTTCAACTATAAATGTTAATTAAGTTTAATGATATTTTGACTAAGTAATTATATAATTATATATTCTACATTTATATTCAAGTGCTACAGATTAAGATTTAAACATTTATTTAAAAAATTATCAAGCTTAAAGTAAATGTGGTTATGAATGAATTTCTTTTATACACCTTGTAAACTGTTATGCAAAATAAAGAAAATACCAACAAAGTTAGTTTTATTTACTGCTTATGTATTTAAAAACATTCAAATAAAGAAACAGTTTATAGATAATAAATTATCTTTTCAAACCTGTAACAAACTGTAAAATTAAAACATTTTAATATTATAAGAAATCTCGTGTTAAATTAAAAATACCAGATGATGTTTACAATAAAAACAATTAAAAAGTTCAACAAGTAACTCTTAAGACTAATAAATTTTATTATTTCGTTATAAATAAAGGTAATTTGAGTGCAAATAGTTTACTAGTTTACATACATAATTGAAGTGATGCTTTTGGAAATAACTTTTAGTTATGTAACTGCTATTGTGTGTATTTTAAAACAAGCTTTAGTAAACAATTCAGTAAAATACAAGTTGAACTCATTCAACTTAATTTAACCTTTTACAAAAAGTTACTCAGTGTATTTTTACTTTTGAACTAAAATAAACGTTTTTTTTTTTTAAGTTAAGCTAAAAAGGTTAAGAACCCACTTATATACTTTAAAGCTTCTGTCGTTAAAAACAAAATTAAATAAGGTGTAATTGTAAATAACAGTATTGGTATATAAGAAAAACTGCTTAATATGATTACTTATTTAATTTGTAAGATTTTTACATAAAATAACATATTTTTCAACTATAAATATTTTTAATATAAGTATATCAACAACATTTAGTGTATAGCTTATTGTAAAATCAACTTGAATTTTGAAAAAAACTTGATCACAATTTTTCTTGTTATTTAAATTTTAGTTTAAAAACTAAGTTTTATTTGTTTGCTTTACTCTAGAAAAATAATTTGATGTAAAATTTGAAAATTTTTCTTAAATAATTGCTCAAAAAATTGACTGTGTTCAGTACAATGATGTATTCAGTTGTTGTGATAAAATAAAATATATTGATTTGTTTTATTCAACCATTTTGAAATATATTTTACTTAAAGGTTGTCTTGTTTTAATTAAAAAAGGCTCGGCAAACTAAAAACTTTCAGAACAAGTTTTATATGAATAGTAAAGTTAAAAAACTTAGTTTTACTTTTAGAATATTCTACATGAGTATTTGTTGTAAACCGAGTAGTTTAGTATTTTTGAAAACTGAACAGAAAAAAAATAACTGCAACATAAAATGTTCTGTAAGTATTAGGTTTTCTTTTTTGTTTGATTTCAAAGTGTTTTTTATAGTACTAAAACAAACAACATTTTATTTAAAAAGATTTTTTATTAAAAAAAATTCAAACACCTATATTTATTATTGTAGTTGAAAAAACTCATAAATTTTAAACCTTTCTTAATCTCCAATGTCCAAGACAATACTAACCCCTTTGTTCAGACAGTAAACAATTAAATTTTTAATTTAGAACAAAATTATCGTAAAAGACAATGTTACTTCTACTGTCTTTGAAAAAATGAACAAACGCACGCTTTTTAATTAACAAGTACTTTCGCGTAATCGAAAAAATATTAAATTTACTTTCGCGTAATCGAATTACTTGTTAATTAATCAAATGCATCTTATGAGCTGAAGCGTTACGGTGAGGCGTTCATTTTATAAAAAAAATATAATGACGCGGGTAATTTGTAAAATGATAAACTCAGAGATATATTATTCTTTCGATTAAGTGCATCAGTTTCATACAATTTTGATTTAGTTAGTTTAAAACCAATTATAAACAGTTTGCCTGTAGCTAAAGTATAATGTTTTATTTAGTTAAATAAAATTAGTTTGTTCGCGATCTAAGCAGAAGAATTATATTTTGAACTTGTTAAAATGTTGAGAAAATTATAAAACAGCTAAATTATGTCTTAATGCTGAAGCACGTAATAAAGTGAATCGTTACGATTATTTTTTTTGCTTTTTTGAAAAGATGCATTAAACTAGTTGAAACATTAAATTACAAAAAAAAAAGAAACTCAGAGATGTACTTTTCAAATATAATTAACTGTTTTTTTTTGATAGTTAGAATTCTCTTAAAAATTACTCAAATGATTGAGTTTTAGTTAAAACTCTTCTTACCTAAAAGTATCGGTTACTTTGTATTTCTAAAACATTTTATTTTATTCGCAAATTAGTTAAGTATATTATATTTTTATGTGTTAGTTTTTTGTGTAAGTGTTTTTTAAATGTATAAAAATGTATCAACTTCTAAACATTTTATATCTATAGAAGATGAAAATATCATAAATGTTTCAAAATTTATTTGCGCGATATAAACAAAACTAAAACAAGTAGTTTCATTCATTACTTCTGTTTTAATAACGTAAAACTTAAAAGATATTGTAAGTTGACAGCAAATTGTCCATTAAGACGTATACAACGCACTTGAATTAAAACACTTGAGTATTATGAGAAAACCTCGTGACAAAATTAAGAATTAGGTGATGTTCATAGTAAAAGCAATTAAATAGTTCAGCAAGTTTCTCATGAGACTAAAAAGCTTATTTTATTTTGATAAAAAAAGGTAACTTTAGTGCAAATAACTTAAATTATGTTAGCTAGTTTAGTTTTATTTTTTAATTTTCTTTATTTTTTCTTTAACTCTCAAAAATAACTTCATTAAAAACGTTATGATTTTAAAGAAAGTTAATGTTTATTAACTAACCTATTTTAGTTTAATGATTAAAAAATTTTTTTTTGTTCAATAACGTCAAAAACCGTTTCATTTTTATTCTTTTTTTTTTTATTGGCTAGACTAAATAACTTATAAAGTTTGCCGTATAGCTTAGTTTTGCATTTACAATATTTAATGTTAGTGGTTGTTGTAAGCCTGAAAATGGTTCAAAAAGCAAACAAAAAGCAGTCAAATTTTAACAAAATTGTATGGTACATAATTTTTTTATATTTGAAGCACAGTTAATTCATTAATAAAACTTGTTTGTTAAATATAGTTTTACTAAACTATATGTATTTTTAAGATAAATGATTAAAGTTTTGTCTTATAAATCTAAATGATATTAATTATTTATTTTAGGTAGAAAACTTTTTTATAAAAATGTTTAAAACAAAATAGTTGCTAAGTTTTTTATAATAACTAAAATTTAATTTAAGCTTTTAATTTTTGTTTTATTACTTTTATAATAAAAGAAATTGAATAAAACTGTTTATAAACTACTTTGTATAAACTCTTAGCAAACCAAGTTTTTTTTTTATAAGAGGTTTTATTACAAAAACTACTAAGAAGTTAAAAGTGCTTTTAAGCAGTATAGTTACTATGCAAATAATGGTATACTAACATTTCCAACCCGCGTTCAATTCCAACCCACACGATTCCAACCCGTTCAAATCCCACCCAAATCAAATCCAACCCGAATCAATTCCAACCCGATCAAATCCCACCCGAATCAATTCCAACCCGATCAATTACCACCCGATTAATTCCCACCCGGATCAATTCCCACCCAAATCAAATCCCACCCGATCATTTCCCACCTGAATCAAATCCCACCCGATCAATTCCCACCCGATCAAATCCAACCCGAATCAAATCCCACCCAAATCAATTCCAACCCGATCAAATCCCACCCAAATTAATTCCAACCCGATCAAATCCCACCCGAATCAATTCCCACCCGATCATTTCCCACCCAATCAATTTCCACCCAAATCAATTCCCACCCGATCAAATCTAACCCGAATCAAATCCCACCCGATCAAATCCCACCCAAATCAAATCCAACCCGCACAATTCCAACATTAATTAAATACTGGCCAAATCAAATCCCACCCGATCAATTCCCATCCAGGTAAATTATCACTCGAATGAATTCTCATTCGACTCAACTCAGTTTTTTTATTTTATTATTATTTTTTTCAATCCAGTTTATAAATATTTTAAATAAAATAATTATCAACCTCTATATATTTATACGGTTAGTTCAGATCAATAGTTTTATGCATAAAATCTAATTCGTTTAATTTTTTACATGTAAAGTTTAGAAGAAATATTGATTATAAGTTTCAGTCAAGTTCCGTTCGTTTAAAGTTTAAAATTTCATATTACCTCATATATTTCGACCAAAAAAGTTTTTTTTAATAATGTTTAACAATTTAAAAAAAGTATTATAATAACTTTTAATGAGAGAAATTATTAATTTAACAAATTTTTATTGTTTTCATTTTCAATAAGCTGTACCTAACTGCAGGGCGTGTTTAGACTGGTTACCTGGAGCCTGTGCGAAGATGAAAAAATACGAAAAAGAGAAAAAGAAAGTTTCGTTTATTAACCAAAAAAGCTGTTTATTTATAAACTTTTACTTGTTTCGCTTGTGCTTTCTTTCCAAAATTGTAAATGTTAAAACAACGAGCATTAAAAATGCTTTAACGACCAAATGCAATAACAAAATTCAAACATTTTTTTTTATCGTAAAAAAAGGTTTGTTTATGTGATATGTGCTAATAAGAAAAAACTTTATTTTCTTTTCATTGTGTCATAAACGGCTTATAACTTTTGAAACTTTGTTTGCAATGAAGACTTTTCATTAACTTAAGCGTTATATACAACTGTATATTGCAACTTTACTTCTGACTACATATTTATTAAAGTTATATATGCTAATTCAAGCACATTGTTATATTTATAACGCGTTTTTTTATTATTATTCCAGTTTTGATTCTTATACATTAAAAAAGACCTTAGACTTTACAAAACTATTCAAACACGACCTCTATATAGTGATATTACTACATGTACTTTAATTTGCCATTTAACTTCAATTATCTCGTGTTCCTTTATATTTTAAATCAATTTTGTCTTTACCTTATGTTTTGCTATTAGATAATGAAATATTTACAATATTTGATAAATTAAATGAGTTAAATAGTTTTTAAATTTATCTAAACTAACAAGGTTATTAAGTGAGAAACTGTTTATGAAAAAGACAAAAAAATATAGATATTTGACTAAAAAACTTTATTGATAGTTTAACATTATGTATTTAAATACTATGATTAACAAACATGTTAAAAGTTGAGTAGATGCTTATATATTTAAAAGACAACTTTTATTTATAGTTAAAAGAAGAATCATTTAAACTAAAGCAAAAAATAGTGCTTCTCCATTTGAAAAGGCCTAGAAATGTCTCTGCTACACTGAGATATCTTTTTTTAATGATCTACACAAGGGTTTGGCAAACTTTGGCCCATATTTGTAAAAGTGTGGCTCGACAGCATGTTTATATGTTACATTGCGACCAGTGAATACGAAAATTTAGTCCTCTGCTAAAGTAAATACGCTCGGTTACGCTATAACTCAAGTTCTAATAGTTAAATATAATTAAGAATTAAGAATAATTAAAGAACATTGTTTAATATTGTAACATATTATTATGCTTTGAATAGTTTTTATTTTAAATTGAAGCGAATAACTGTTAGTATATTAATATAAATTAGAACTAGAAACTTTGATTTGCATTTAAAGAATTCGTGTATTTTTATATGTTTGATAGAACAAAGCATTAAAATAAGTAAGATTGAATCATATTTGGAATAAAATTATTCAACATAAGCTTAATGTACTAATTTTTCATTAATCATTCGTTTTAAAGTATGTTCGATATGTATAAAAGTATGTTATTCATACAAAAGTAAAAACATTTTAGTTTAAACTTAAAAGAAATTAAATAAACTATATTTTATAAGTTTTAGTTCTACGAAAAAATGGTTAGTTTTAGTTGCAGGCAAACTATGGTATAAAATATCAAATTAAACATAAACAGATCGAGCTTATTCATACAAGCTAGATGATAAGTCAAACATAAAACACGATGAAAACACTCATTGTCAGCTTTCAAACAAAAGTTGCTCGGAGTCGTTACCACCGTTGTACGATCTCCATTGCGGCTCTCCCGTCGGTGGGTAGTCCGAAACGTAGTAGTAGTAGTTAGGATCGGGAAGGTCTGAATGGTCGTAGTAGTTTGAAGAATCTTGGTTTTCCGGAGTTGATTCTTGAGCTTCGTAGTTTGGGTAATCGTAATATTCCGGATTTAACTCTTGGACTTCGTAGTTCGGAGAGTCTTGATTTTCCAGTTTAAATCCTTGGAACTCGTAATTTGAAGAGTCTTGGAAGTTGGAAGGGTCTTGTTCTGGAGTTAGTTCTTGAACTTCGTAGTTTGAAGAATCTTGGTAGTTTGGATAATCTTTGTTTTCTATTTTCAATCCTTGGAGCTCGTAGTCTGAATCGTCGGCGCACAAGTAGTCCAGTTTCAGTTCCGGGTATTCCATCGGGTCCGGGCTGTACGCTCCCATTCCCTCAAACTCATCGTCGCTATTAAAATTTATTAGTGACTTTTTTCAAAATAAACAACCATTTAAAACGCAGAAAAAGTCAACTTGTTATTCGAAACGAAAAATGTTGACGCGAAGGTCGTTTTGAAAACTTTTATACAAAGTTGAAATAATAATATCTCTGCATTTGATTTTTTTTAAACCGATCTCACTCACCTCATGGTATCCACAGGATCAAGATGAGGGGGAGGATCAAAAACATCCATTATATATCCAACTGCTTCAAACACACCTTGAAAAGTTATAAAAAGATGAATAGTTTTTATTTATATATGCATATGTACACAAATAAACTAATGAGTTTGATGTCAGATCATAAAACATGAACTGCAGTAACCTCTCGCTTATTTACGCACATTGTGTCCGCAGAAAAAGTGCGTAAAGATATGAGAGACCGGAAAGATACGAAAGGTACCAAATATACTAACTATAATGGCTGTTTTTTGATACTGATAAAGCAGACTGGAGACTTTACCACTTTGAACAATTTGTTTACTTTATTTATAAATATGAAAACAAAAGATAAAACTATACATCTATTAAAAAATAGATTTAAATTTATATAAAATAGTAATACTTGTAGAAACGTTTTACTAATTTTAATAACAAGTAGATTTTATCTTTGTCTTTACTTATATGTGACTTATATGATACCTAACATTTATATTCTATTGTACTAAGCAAATTCAATTCATAATTAAGCATTTGTGTACAATTAAGAAATGGTGTGATGTCTTTTTTAAAATTTGTTTCTATAGTCTTTTACAAAAATATGCATTTAGTGCTGTAATGGAATTCTTCATTGAACAAAAATATATAAGATACAAGAAAAATGTTTAATAAAAATTGTTGCTAAAATATCTTACTACTACTGTAAAATATGTTACTACTACTTTTTTTTAATTTGACTTTTGCCTACTTAAGGATAAACTTAAATCTAATCTCTTATTATTAACAAAATTTCTTATATACTGAAGTATAACTTAATGTTCATCAATTAGTCAAGGAACATAAGTTTGCAAAGTCTACAGATATAGAGAGGTGAGTTAGCATTTAAAAACATATTTTAAATTAAATATATACAATAAATCTAATTAGTGCAATATTAAAAAAAAATAAAGTTTTTATTTTTTGATATTTTTAGAATTCTAAAATGCGTAACTAAACGAGAGTGCGTAAAGATGCGAGAGGTTACTGCAATACTAACTGAACGGTCGAGAAGCGGCCTCATCAAATAAGGCGACACTTGCAGTCAGAAGCACAAGAAGAGTAAATCTCATGGCTAGTTTTAGTTTGTCGTAAATGCAAGCTAGACTAAAATTAAAAAGATTTTTTTCTAAGTTGAAATTATATACTTGTTTGTTCTATTCAAAAAATACTCAAAAGATTTTTAAAAGTTAAACTCGGCATGTGAACCTTACTAACATTTACTTGTCTTCTGAAAAAACTGATCTATGTGATTTTAATACAATACTTATAAGTCTTATTTGAAAGTGTCTTACAAAGCTGCAACTAAAATTCAAGTAAACTTTTGAAAATATGTTTTATGCCTAAAACCAAAAGGCGTTTTTCATAGAATTTCAGTTTGAAATGAATTGTTTCAAAAAAGTTCTAAATCAATGAAACACAACATCTATATTGGTATTTAACATCGATTTGAAGTGTTTATTTGTTTAGACTGTTTAAATTAATTTATACTGTATTTATTTACTAACAAGCTACTGCTACTTAAGTAAACATCTAAAGTTCAATACAAAATTACGTAAAAAAGTAAACAAGTTTCAAAAACAACTTGTTATCAATTATTTTAAACTACAAACAAAGTGCTTTAAAATAACAAATAGTTATATAACAGTTTAGTTTTTATAATTTTAATTTTTCTGTTCAAGTTCACCTATAAAATGTACAAAACATAATCTCAATGAAAACACTGTAACATAATTAAGTTTTATAAGTTAATTAGAGCTTAATTTAAAACTTTATAAAATATAAAATAGCTAACAGTAAATTCTCATTACTTATATTTATTATGTTCCAGAATTTTTTTCATTATGTTTGTTTATTTAATCATTTGATAACACTTATTTTTTGATTATTGTTTTGTAAAATTTTAAGTTATCTAAAACTTTTCATTTGGTACTGTATTTAATAAAACCCGAAAATTTCAACTTTAATATAGCACTCATTAATAAAATAATAAAGTAATTATTAGTTAGTTTTAAGTTTCTTTATATACATTAAGTACAACGAAAGACTTAAAAAATTGGCCAACAAATCAGCTTTAATCGAAAATGATAAAGTATACAGCTAAGTAAGCATTTAGCTTGTATTTACACTAAATAAATACAATTCAGTGCAAAATTTGTTTTACCTACGTTTAATTATAAATTCAAAACTGTTTACTTAAGATTAAATTAAACTGTTTGACGTTTCATCTATTTTCTTATATTTTGCAACAACAATGTAAAATCACAAAGTTAAAATTTTATACTTAGACCATATAAATTATATATTTTTCTCAAAAATATACATAAAGCAAACTTATTTATTCGGTCAAACGGCTCGTTATTGCATTAAATAAATAATTCTTATTCGAATATAATTAGAACATATTATTCCGTATTTTATGAATAAAAAAATTTTAATTTTAATTTATAAATCATTACATAGTTTAAAAAAAAACATTGTCGGAGAGAGCTATTAAAAAACAGCGGAATAATGATTTAATCTGGATATGCATACTAAAATTATTATTTTTTCATATTTTAACTGGAATTTAGTTTCAATGCTTTTTAAGACAGATATACGCACTTACTAGCAAACAATATCTAACTTTCTTTAAACTTATTCAAGGACATAATTATGAGCTAAGTTTAACTAAAGTACAACATAATCTAACAAAAAGTATTATATCTTACATTAGTTTTTGAGATTATGAACTTTGGAGTAAAACTAATCGTTAATATGTTTCTGACAAAAAGAAACAACAATTTCAAAAACTTTTATACTTTTTAAGAAGCATAACAATAAAGTTTACACCCTTAGAGTTATTTATTTCAGTTTGAATGTTTTCTTTTTCTTAAGTGACACAACTATTTCGTATGCTCTTCAGTAGAAAAGCATATATCAAACTTTTTTGTATATAACTTTTGATACCTTTTAGCATTTTTAGTTTATAAATTCAATTTGGACTAAAAAAACATAAACTTTTCGTTTCAAGTAAAGCATATCTAATTTTTTAGTTAAACGTTTTTCAAATGTTGTATTGCTTTAGCTTATGTAATTGTATATAAATTAACTTTTTACTTTTTAAGTTTTTTTTATCAAATAAAACTACAGTATGTTTTATACAACATAAGTCTTATACTTTTTACTGCTTCAAATGAACAAATTATAAAACTTATATAATTGATGTTACCATGCTTACCTTATATGGCAAAGCATTTATATCTTTACCTAAAGTCAATTCGTCTGAAACTGTTTGAAAAGTATTAGAACTTTAAGTAGTTATTGTTTCTATATTTAATTTTGTATAAAATAAATTTTTTATAAAGTAAATAAGAATAAACAATCTTTAGCTTTTATAAAAGGTTATAAACAAACATTAAAATTTTATAAACAGTATTTGTGTTTCTTATTACGTTTAAAGTAAGTGTTAAAAAGTCGTACTTATACTTTTATGATTATTTATCTTCTCGGCAAATACCAATTAAAAAGTTTAAATTTGTCTGTATTTTAGTAATTTTTGGTATTTAGCAAATAAAAACTTTTGTAGCTTTTTTATAGCTCACGTTAAGTTTCATACAAAAGCTTATAAATATTACTACTTTTTCATTGAGTAGCAAATAAAACAAATCTGAAACAAAAGTTTCAAAAAGGGGCTTCGTAAAAATAACTATTTTACGACTTCTTTAGTTTTAGAAAAGTTGAAAATGTTGAGCTTCAAACCATATATCACTTTGTACCAGTATGTGGCTGTTTCGGTTTTTAGTTTCTTTTAATTCTAATAAAATATTTAATTTACCTCAAGTTGTTATTTAAATACCTTAATAAATATAATTCGAGACTGAATAATAAATAACGTACTTTTTTTTTATAAAATTATAGTTAAGTTTAAGATACAGTTTTGTTAAAAAGTGCTATTTTTATACATAAACACTAGAATAGATCGAAAAATATTTACTGATAAGTTGAAACTTTTACTAAAAGGATGCCTAATAAGTTTCGTTTACGTTAAAAGTTTGAAAGATATTTCAAAATAGTTTTAGCCAAAAACTTATCACCAAACACGGAACTTTTAAATTTTAATGAAGTTTTGTTTACATTAGATTCAATAACAAAATTTAAAAAGTTAAAAACTACTTTTAAATTAGTTTTAAGTTTAGAAAACATATAGTATAGATAGGCTGCTAAATTTATAAATAAAAAGAAAATACTTATCAAAAAAAGCTTGTTTAAGTACTATTGTACTAAGATATAGACCAGGGGTCGGCAAACTGCGGCCCGCGGGCCAATTGCGGCCCGCGAGCATGTTATTTTTTTGAGTGGAATGCGGCCTGCGAAAGAAAATTTTGTGGCCCGCGAGCATGTAAATGTGGCCCGCTGAGCAAAATTATATTTTTACTTAAACTTTTTCGGTAATTCTACTTAATTTGATTAGTTTGTTTTTAAGTCTCTCTATAACATTTTAAAATAATTTCAAGTAATTACTGCTTTAGAAAATGTGAAAAAGACAGATTAGCGTTCTAACAGGATATGTTTCTCAGTTTCATAATTACTTCTTTTTTACAACAGTAAGTAATTATCTGGAAAAAGAGTGTAAAGAGTGCTTGGATTTAATAAGTTGGTTATATAATACCTATTTATTAAATAAATTAAATGCAAATATTTTCCATTTTGTACAAAAGTAATGCACAGTAATTAACTAAAGTGTCATTTCTTTATAGCTTAGATATTCTTTTTAAATATTTTTTATACCTCAGTTTCTTTTATAATTTTTTTGTTTGTAAATGTTATATTTTAATGTGAATACATTTAAAACAACATAGTAATAAGAAATAAGGTTCATTTAATTTTTGTTTTGACACATTTTAATTTTTTATAAGTTTTCAATGCACACCAACTTAAAAAAAATTCTCATATTTTAAACCACTTTTTATTTAATACTTTAGTTAGTTTAAGTTTAGTTTATGCATACTTTTCTAACATTGTTATTTATACATGTCATATCTAAATTTGTATAGACACATTTAAAACAATATATATGACATAAGTTAATATAGTTTTTGTTTTGTATACATTCCATTTTTCAAACATTGTTTATTTCAAGCTAAGTTAATTTTTATGCCTTTCATATCAATACACACAATTGCTGTTTTTTCGAGCTACCTATTTAATATAAACTAGATATAGGGATGGTAAATTTATAAAGTTTGTACATTGTTAATCAAAATAGTTATATTCAAGCAAATAAACAACTAAAAATTGCCACACACTCAGACTATCACTTTTTGAAGACTTCAAATCTCAGGCCATTTTTTAAGTTTTTGGCTAGAATTGCTTTTTGTATACAAAAATATCAGGAATGTTTTTGTTGACTCAGACTGGCTTTTTTGCTTGAAAGAGTGGCAAATTAAACTTATGATGTATGTTTTGCTCAATCCACAGTGTTAGTTTGAGTTTTAATATATGTTAAATTTTAAGTCTTGCAGCTGATATAATTTAAAATATTATTTATATTAATGTGTACATAAAAGGATGAACAATCAGCGTTGCTAAAAAAGTTGAATCCCGGAAAAGCTTTGAATTTGTGAATTTACGGTTAAAAATTCTAGAAAAAAACTTGAATTTGAGAATTTTTGAAAAACCTGGAATTTCAAACAATTTTTACATTTAAAGTAATGAAATTTCGATTTGACTCAAAAAAAAATTACCAAATAAATGTTTTTTTATTAAAAAATATTTTATAGTAGATTAACAGTAATTTTTAATACTGATAAATGTTTTTAGACATTTTTTTAAACTTTAATTAAACTTTATACTAAAAATAAAAGAAGGAATTGTACTTCCAAAAACTCTGTATTGGTACATTGCACCTTTACTTGAAAAATTTCACCGATTGTTGTGCTTCGCGTTGGAACTAAACCAAGAAATTCTACTAATATGTCAAAGTTAGTAAAAACATCTCTAATAAAAATTCTCAGATGAGTAATAGTTTTTCTATCAGTGCTCTCATGTTAACAGTTTGATTAAAGTCCTAATTTGATTTATGAGACTTTATAACCTTAATGCATTTCCTAAACACGACTTCATGTTGTCATTGAAGAAATAAACAAAAGTTTTTCATTACCGCCAACATCAATTTTTTATAAAAGTTTTCAATTATAAACGATAACTCATTTTAGGTAATATTTTTGCTACTTTATTACTTGCCTTAACAATTTTTTCTGATTATTCTGTAGTTACTGAAGATAATAATGTGCCTTGTCGGAAATGACTTTGGTGATTTTTTTTTATTGTTTCTCGCAATAACTCCTAACTAACGCTTTTTTTTTTTTATTCTTGTAGCTCGTCTTATATTTTACAACTAACATTTTTAAATGCAATATTCTTATTGCAAATAAAGAATTGCTATCACGCTTAATAAAAAAAATTCTACTCTGCTAATGACTTAATAAAATTTTATAATTTTGTTAAACTTGTTTAAGAAACTCAATTGTCCATTCCAGCTGACTTATATATTTTTGGCATGTAATTTATTTACTGTTAATAACCTTTGTTATTTCTTTATGTAGTGACTTTATATTAACTGGATTGCTACACAAACAGGCTATTTTAAAAGCTTAAAAACTCAGTTGTGTGTGAACCTTTTATTTCAAACACTTTAAAAAAATCTTCCAATTCTCAGAATAGTTTTTATGACTGTTGTGTAGTTTACTAATTGTATTTTTTTCTTGTTTTCTTACACTTTTTGTACTTTTTGATAATGATGATATTTTAACTAGGTATTTAAGCTTGATTAACAACTATTTATAAGCTTTTTCAAATTTTAATAAATTTAAGCTGGTTTGATACATCTCAGACATTTTTGCTTTTTAGTGGCAACCATTTAAAAGTCTAATTACTAATAAAATATTTTATTAAAGTATTTGAGAGTTAGTTATGTTAAATCATTTGTTTTAGCTTTTTGGAATACAAGCAGGTATTAATTTTATTATGTTAACTAATTACTAAATTTCTTAATGAGTGTAAATTATTTAACTCGCAAAAACTTTTTTCGAAGTAAATATTCTTAGAAATATGAAAAAGTGTTGATGATATAACAAATGTATAAAAGTAACCCATAAATTGTCTTTCAAGTTAGATTCTTATAGATAGTTAGGTTGTAATTAAAATTTAAAAAGTATTAAGTTTAACTTATTAAGTGCTTATGAAAGTACATATTGTATTAACAATATTAGTACATAATTACTAAAGTATATTAGTCAATGTTAATCATAATCTAATGAATATTAATCTGAATAGGCATCATATGTATAGCTAAAAGTCATTTTAAATAACAAGGTGAATAAAAGTAAAACTTTTCTCTAGTGTGACTAAAACTAAAACCATAAGATTATTCAAATGTCACTAAAACTAAAACTGCGGCCCGCGAAGACTTTGGAAACTAAAAATTTGGCCCGCGACCACCAACTTCCTGCCGACCCCTGATATAGACAGATAAAATTAATTAAACCTTTTTTAACTACAAAAAAAACATTTTATATGGTAAAAATATATTTCTAATTCGTTAACTTTAGTAAACATGAAACAAAAATTGTTTAAAGGGTTTACAGAAATAGAAAATGAGAGTTTTAATGAGCATTTTACTGATTGTGCTCACTTTAGTTATTGGTTAGTAAATAACTTGATGTTACTTGTGATGATTATACCAGTGTTTGTTTATTTATTAGATATAAGTTTTTGTCACCGTAGTATATTTTGTGCACATTTTTTTTAAATTATTCTGCATTAATAACTTTTTATATATACTGACTTTAAGTAATTTTAAGCTCTGGTTTACAAACATTTACAGACTTTTTCAATCTTCTAAATAAGCTAATTACTTTTTATTTATTCAAATAGTTCTAAAAAAACTTAATAAGTTATTTCTGTTTGTTGTATATTTTAGACCAGGGGTCGGCAAACTGCGGCCCACAAAGGCCCATAGTCAAGCTCGCGAGTATGACTTTGTTCAAATGGCATGCGGCCATAAAAGGTGAAAGGCCGGTGAAAAGTGGAATGCAACTCGCGAGCATGAATTTTTAAAACCTTCACTAGGTATTTTGAGCTTTGAAATAAAATACAAAAAAAAAGGTCTTAAGTACATTCCACTGGAAATTCGAAGCTTGTACTAAACATTTTGGAATTTTATAAGTTCTATATAGTAATAAAGAATTTTTAAAGGGTGAAAACTAAAACTCTACTGCAACAAGCTAATATGTTTATTTTCGAAGTTTAGCCCATGACCAAACGCCTGCCGACGGGACACGTTCAAAATCCACCCGCGTTCAAACTCCGCCCGCATTCAAAATCCACCCATAATCAAAATTCACCAAGTCAAATTCGAGAACAGCTTACTGATCGAGGGTAAGGGTTAGGGGTAACAGTGATAGTGAAAAATGAATAAAACATTAATGAAAAGAATGCAAAATATATATAAAATGAATTAATAAATAAATAAAAGTATTAAAAAAATCGGGTGGACTTTGAACGCGGGTGGATTTTGATAGTTCCCCTGCCAACCCCTGCTCTAGACTTACCCAAAGTAACAACCTTGAAAAACTGCATAAAATTAATAGCTTTTATTTTATTTTTTAACTTAAAAAGTGGGTAGTCATCTACCGGATCCAAAAAGTTAATATCTGTCCGGATCCGAATCTTGTTTTAAAATTATTCCTAATTTATCCTAGTTAAAAAATTATATTCGGATTTGGTGTCGACCGGATATTAATTATTTTTAAATACCTGGATCAGGTCAAATCCGAATACTAGGATCCGGTAGATGACTAATCTAAAGCATTCGTGTTTTACAAATGAAAGCAGCTTTAAATTTAATCATTTACCACCAATTTTATACAGATTGTTAAAATTTAAATAAATTGCATTTTGTGATTTATTTTAAAGCAGATTGATACTTTTAGATGTTCAAGTTAATTTAAGTAGAACATTTAGTAAAGACTAATCAAAGTTATTTAAACTAAATCTTCAATTAGTTGATGGTTTTACCTGTACTAATTTAAACTAGATAAACTTTTTTAGAAACGTGTGAGAGTTTCTACATAAGGAGAAGTTTAGACCTAGACGTGGAAAAAACAAATCCTAAAAAAAATAATTATGTTCATTCAGCATCAGCAAAAATTTTTACATATAGTAATGATCACCACCACCTAAGCTCTACTGAGTCTCATTACGGTGAAGGCATAAGTAAGAACTCAAATAACTTTTGTGATTAGAAATTTTACTCGAATCAGTTTTTATGTAAACTATAGTTTTTGAATAAATAAAGTGCTTAGATATATGCTTAGATATATGCTTAGTGATTGATGATAAAAATAAACAAATAAATAATCATTTTCGATTTCATTTTAGACAGCTTATACTACTATTTAATGTAAACAAAAAGTTAACTGCTTTATTGTTAAACACTGAAAAAATTTTGCAATGAGTTGTAAATACGGACTTAACACTATTAAATTGTTTGAAGAATCAAAATTTGAAATATTTCTAAAAATTAAGAGTTTGTGTGGTCAAATTTTTTGTTAAAAATTTTTTATGACGTTTAAAATAAAAATTATTTTTAAACAAAAGCCTTATACTTAAAGTATAAGCTTTTTCAAATGCTGTTACTTTATGCTGTTGTTTCATCAAAAAGGCGTATTATACTTAAAAAACCATTTAATTAACAACATGCCTAATTATGTTGTAGCTGCTTCCTTGGATTTATTAAAATTTAAGTGTAAAGTATTTTGAATAAAAGTAATAACCATTTATAAATATAAATTTTATAAAAATAATAAAAATAAAAACGTTTAAACCTTTAAAAGTTGTATTAGTATGTTTTACATGGACTTTTCTATAATTTTTTAAACATAATTAAAACTTTGACACTTATAAATGACAAACCGAACATATGTTGTTGTTGGTTTAATTCGAATTAGTTATATCATAAGTTTTAATTGATGTATTGCAGCATGTCTGCCGTTAATTAACATTAAAAGTTTAACGTTCATTTAAGTTTACCAAGGTAGAGTCAAGTAAAATGTTAAAATGTTTTTTTTTCTAATATAACAAAACAAAAAGGTTTGAATCATATCACAGACTTGGCTAAAGAAGCATATCCTTATGATATTTTTGTAATCTTTAAAAAAAGTACTAGTAACTTTTTTGTTAAGAACTTTGAACAGCATTTCTGTTTTCATTGTTATTTTATTTTTCAAACTGTTACCATTTTAAATTAAGCGAAAAATTACACCAAATGACGTAACTTCGTTTGTAAAGGAAGTTTTTAGTTTTCTATAAATATCTAGGGTATGATATTCTTAGCTATCTTATCACTAATAGTCAAAATAATTTCAAAAAGTGCATATAGTTTTTTCAGTAAGCCAAAAAGTGTTATGAAAAACAATAAAACATTACTATTACTAATGAAGAATAAAATACAAGTAAATATCTTTTAACTTTAAAATAAAATGCAAAAAACAATTTGTTGTTTATGAAAAATCTAACATTCAAAAACCGCTAAAAACCTTTTATAATAAACTTATCAACTGTAGAATATTAATAAAGTCATGCATAATTGTTTTATAATAACTATGTACCAATAATTTAACATTCCATCTTGTGTCACATTCAATGTACTTAAATTACTTAGGTTTAAGTTTGTTTCGATACAATATTGAATATCGCAAAAAAACTTTCTTTATAAGTAGCAGATTATACTTTGTGAAACTTTTAAAATCTGTGGTTATTGTATTTGTACGTTACTGTAAAACTACGGTTTATAACTTTTTGTAATAACTAAATGCAATCAGAGGTAGTAAAAAGAAGTTAAATAATTGAATAATTAATAATAACAAACAGATAGCTGCTAAAGTATCTATTTAAGAAAAAAATACAGGTGGTGGAGGTATCATTGCAACTCTTACAATAGGAAGTTGTTTACCATGTTTAATATGTTTTTGTTGTTTACGTGGTTGCTGTCGAAGAACTTATTTGTTCAACGTTAATACAAGTGCTAGTACGAACGAACAGGAACAAAGAGAAATAACAGAAAGAAAAACAATAAAAAGAGTTGGAATAGAAAGAGAAATAACAGAAAGAGTTAGAATAGAAAGAGAAAGAAAAGAAAGAGAAAGAACAGCAAGAGAAAGAACAGAAAGAGAAATAACAGAAAGAGTTAGGTTAGAAAGGGAAAGAACAGAAAGAGAAAGAACAGAAAGAGAAATAACAGAAAGAGAAATAATAGAAAGAGTTAGAATAGAAAGAGTTAGAATAGAAAGAGAAATAACAGAAAGAGAAAGACTAGAAAGAGGTAGATTAGAAAGAGATAGATTAGAAAGAGACAGATTAGAAAAGGATAGAATAGAAAGAGAAAGATTAAAAAAGTAATTTTAAAAAAAGAGCGAAAGGAAAACAACCAAAATCTAACAGAAAAATATGAAACACCTAAAGTTTTTGATAAAATAATGAAGTTTCATGTACAGCAAGAAAGAGTCACGAAAAGTGAAAAAGAAGCTAAACAAAACAAAGAAAAGATTCGGGCTCAGGAAAAAGAAAAGGAGTGTAAAATTTGCATGGACAGTGATGTGGAAGTTGTTTTTATTCCCTGTGGCCACATAATTTGTTGCGTGGAATGCGGAGAAACATTTGGTTGTTGCCCCATCTGTAAGCAGGAAATTGTATACAAAAACAGAATTTTTACAGGTCGAAATTATTCCGAAAAAAATAAGAGGTTAATTAAGTTACCGAAAAGTTAAAAGTTAAATAATCTGTTTAAAATGTTTTTACTAACTTAGACTGTTTTTACAAAAAATCGCGTACAACTTTAAATATCAAATGACTTATTTTTTATTAACGAACAAGTGTTTGGTTTTTCTTTATTGTTGCTATTTAGTGCAGTAGAAAGCACAAAGTTTACCTGTTGTATGCAGTTTCTTTCTGGTTTAAATTTTAATCTAAGAAAAAATAAACAAATAGAGCAAATAAAAAAAACTATTTTATTATAATGATATAATATTTTTAAATTAAGACTTTTTACATGGCCAAATATTTTGAACTAAAATGTTTTATGCAGGTCTTTTTTCATGCAGTTTCAAATAAAAAGTGTGCTTTTTTAATTTAGTTATGCTATTTTTAGTGCTACGAATAACAGCATTAATTGAAACAATAGTTGTTAAAAAAGACATATTTTATGGTAGTTTTGAATTAAATTTTTAAAAAAATATGAATCTTTTTTGGTATTAAAAATAAACTTTTTTAATATTTACACAATGGCTTACGATACTCGTAAAACTAAAAGTAAACAAAACCGAAAACAATTAAACTAAGTTTTATATTTAAGTTTTTATCATTCATGAACTTTACAAGTTTTCTTTAAAATAATTTTGTTATTAGTTACCTATGAAAAATGTAAATTTTAAAAATTTCAAAATGTTATATTTTTAAGTGGTTTTAAAGCGTATCAAATTATTTACATTAAATCAAGTTTTATTATATCTGAATTTTTTATTAAATTCTAAAAATTGTAAACATTTGTTTAACTCTTTTGTTGGTAAGTTTGTAGCTAGTTTTTGAAATTATAAAAATTAAAGACCATACAATTCAACGAACTATATTAACTTTAAAGTTTTAAACATCTTGGTATATAAGTTTATACTTAATTGTCTTGACTCAGAATTCTAAAAATTAAGTTTTTAAGTCTTTATGTTTTTGAATAAACAATAACAGTTTTTTTTTTGATACTCTAAAATCTAGAAGTAAGCTGCGCCAATGTTTGCCCTAAAGCTTTAAATAAAATCGCAAAATTTATGCAAAGTAAATCAAAACAGTGTATTATTAAATTACTTGGAAAATATAAAATGATATCAAAAATAAAAACTTTAAAAAATTTAGTTAAGTAAAACTAAAACTTTATATATAGAAACTTTAAACATGAAAAAGCAAAAGTTATAAATGCGTTGTATATTTTGTTTAAAAAAAAACATGTCAACTAATCGAAAATTGGATATTGAGGTTCAAAAAATATTGTTGCTTTTAATTTAAAATAAATAAATTAACAAAAGATGTATTTAGTCTCTCTTTTTAAAATCAGTAACCTGCAAATTAAATTACAGAGTTGGTCTTTAAATAAAAATATATATGTCTTGATTAACTTAGTTTAACGAATAACTATCGAATACACATTCAATCACTTTAAAATTTATAGAAAAGTCATTATTTCATCGCTTTTCCATTTAGCTTCTTTTTCCACCAAAGAATCCGGACGTTGCAAAATTCCGTATACAACAATTCTTTTTTAAACCGCAATATCCACACCGTCAATCTCGGTAATGAGCTCATTATTTTTATTTTATTTCCTGCTTTAAATAAAACAGGTGCAATCAACGTCAACCACCAAAAAACCCGTTTTTTCACTAATTTCGTGATCTGTTTGTACAAAAGCATGGAATAAAAAGTCATGTATAATATCCATGATTAATTTCAAACAAAGCAAAGCTGCTTTTGATGTCGTATAGCAAGTAGTCTATGATGTTAATATTTTTTAAAACTTTCACTGTTTTTTCGGCAGATCTTTTTATAAAATCCCTAGTTGCAGCAGCAAAAACTTTACAAATACTGCTTAAGTTATTCAAATTTTTTTCATAGTAACGTCACAGAAATTTTTTGTAATTTTTTTCTTTACGAATCAAAACAAAGTTATTGCTACAATAAGAAACACTAAATGCTTAGATATTATAAGTTTTTCCTAGTCAAAGCAAGTTATTTGAATGCTTAAAAACTTATACTTTTAAAATTATATACTAAAAAGTTGCAAACATAACTGGTTAAAATTATTTAAAGCTTTTTTTGTTGTTTAGTAGATAACACATTTGTAAAATTTTAAATTCTATAAATCAAAGCAAGTTATTAAAAAAAGCTTTAAAGCTTTTTTTTTAAATATACTGTATAAAAATTATCTAAAACAAGCTAATAGCAAAAGTTTTCTTATGTTTAGATGATTTAAATAATAGCAAAGGAAATTAATTTTATTTTTTGCAATGCAAAAAATTAAGGTTTTATTTCAATTTAATATTTCTATTGATAAAGAACATTTTATTAGCTTTAGATATGTAAGTAAAATAGTAAAGTTATAAAATGTAAATTTTAGTCGTAACCTTAAACCTTATAAAAATGCTTCAACAATTTTTTTTTAAATCTAAATCAGACTGTGTTAATTTAAACATATTTATATCATGTCTTTTTCTAATTTGTGTATATAGGATAAAGTTTAACCTACAAATTAAATTATGTCGGTAGCTAAGCGAATATTTTTGAACTTAAGACTTGTATTTGTAAATACAATATACACAACACTTACTTATAAGTTCATATATTTTTTCTAATATCGTTATAGTGGATATTTCTTATATAACTGATAAATTTGATACTAATACTTTTTATGGCAAATATTTCTTTACTTATTTTATCAGTTTTTTTTTAAATGTACCTTAAACTGTTTTATATGATCTCTAAAATTATTAATAAAAATTTAAGCTTTAAATCAAAAAAATGAGCTGAGCATACCGTTACAGAGGTAATTTAATTACCTATAAAAATATGACACACTTTGTAATACCAAAAATTTACTTTAAAATTTACTGAGAACTCTTTTTTTAGTTATTTATGTTATAAACTTATCATTTTTACATTTTTTAATATACAGCTTAAAAAAACATAAAGTTTTGAAATTTTATAAGATATTATGTACCCTAAAGTCAATTGTCAAAGAATCTAAGAAAAAAAAAACTAATAAGATAACATTAACAACACCATAAAGAAACCTATATTTCCTTCTGTTAATAAAAACAAAAGATTTAATCTTGATATTTGGTTTTGTAACACTTATGAAAATGATAATAAAAAGTTTAAAAAAGTTTAAACAGTACTTAAGCTCAATTAACATTTTAACAACACATTTATTCAGATTTTCTTCAATAAGTTTGAGTTACTTAAGCTGTATAGAAATTATGACAAGTTGTTTCGTACTTATTTCTTTGCGTAAAATCACCTAGTTGTTTTTTGCCCTTTTTTTTTATTTGTAGTTAGTTAGCTTGTAATTATTATATACTTACTAACTTAACTAATCTGAGAAAAAACGAAGAAAGTTATTTTTAACATTATGAATAAAGATAATTAAAGCAATTAGTTATCATTGAAAACAAGTTTAAAAAAACAGTAAGGTTTTATAAATATGATACCATCTTAAAACTTATCTATTTTTTATTCATTTATTACTATCAGTTTATTTATAAGTATTATTTTATTTGAAGAGTGTTTTTGCTTAGCTTCATTTTACAATTAATTAATTAACTTCCCTTGTATTTGCTCAGGCACGTAATTACAATTAATAATTAATTACTATCTGATTACCTAACCTCATTATATATATTTGTGTGCTTCTATTCATTTTATTGTCAATTTGAAAAAGCTCTAAAGAACCTTCTAGGTGAAACGGCGTAAGCTTGAGTTGACAACCGTTGAATGAATTTTTCTTTAATAATTAAACTCTTATATATTGAGCTTTTTACTTCATATAGTTTTATAACATTTGTAAGGTTTAATATGTACATAAGAAAGTCATTGTTTTTCATGTTTAAGTTTTAAACAAGAAACTTAACACAGAATTTTAACTATAATAATAAATTAAGTACTATACTTTTAAAGCAAAAAAATATGTAGTTTCATACGAACATGTAGTTCTTCAAAGTAAAAAAACAACTTTAAAAATTTTATTTTAGCAAACATCGTAAAACAACGTTTTCTAGTTTGTCGTTAACAAGTTTTAGTTTTTAACCTAAATAATAATTTGTTACAAAAAACGCTATGGTTTTAAACTTTACTTGTAATAATCTAGTTATCATTTGCTCGACTAAATTTTGTTATTTTAATTTGTTAGTATGCTTAATTTTAACAAGTTTAGAAGAAAAACAAGCTAATTATAAAATAGAATAAGGTATACTAAAGCTCTTTCGATCAAAATGTTAAAAGAGGTTAAATAATAAAAACTATTTTTCTTTTTTATGATTAAATATTGTTTTTAAACCTATTTACATGTTTTTAGATTATCTAAAGACTAAATAAGATTTTATATAAATTTGTTTAACTAGCTTTGTTCAAAATTTTATGTAAATTTACGGTTACTACTTATTTTATTTATAAATGAATATTGTTTTCATGTTAATTAGAAATTTACAATTCTTATAGTATTAAACTTTACTCAAATACAAGTAAAATGAAAAATACTTTTATACTAACATTTTAACCTAAAATATATTGGCTTTTACTGTATGTTTGAAAACTAATTACGACACTATTACTTTTATAACTTTTAGGGTACTCTACTGTGCTGATTCACTATTTGTAAATAAACAGTTATTTATTTTTTATTTAGTACTGCATAAGCAATAGAAGAAGGTAAACGTTTGTTTTTTCTTCTCAGAACTGAATAAATACTAAACTACTTACGATCATTTTAAAAGTGTAATAAAGTCTTACAGTGATAAAAGCGCACTGACTTTACTTTTAAGTCTTTATATATGTCTTTTTTAGTGAATTAAACAGTTTTGTAAACAAAACTAGTACGAACGGATCACAAAAGTTTTATTTCATAAAAAGTTTAGAAGATGACCTTTAATTCTACAAAAATAATAAAACAGAATGTAAAAAAATGTAAATAACGTATCTTAGTTTAGTAATTACACATTTGTTTAGATAGCCGAGGATATTTTTCAACCTAGAAAGGAAGATATGATAAATAGTTTTATAAATTTATAATTTGTTTGTAGTAACGGAGTTATTATTTACTTTCTTATACTAATATTTAGTTGCTTTGTAGGTAAGATAATTATGATCTCAACATATTTTAAACAAAAGCTGTAAAATGTTTATTAAATATTTTAGAGAAATTTGTTTAGAAAGATAAAAAAAAAGATTAGTTTTTGTTTAG
The DNA here is from genome assembly GCF_965202585.1 of Thalia democratica. Taxonomy (NCBI): domain Eukaryota; kingdom Metazoa; phylum Chordata; class Thaliacea; order Salpida; family Salpidae; genus Thalia; species Thalia democratica. The sequence continues at coordinate 64,850,448 of NC_139166.1, read as the reverse complement.
TTATAGTTAAATACTATCCAACTTCTACTTCTTAATAACTCTATGAGAAAATTAAATAGTTTACGATAAGATTTTTGATAACTTTAAATGAAGAAAACTTTATATGATTTTTTTGTAGGTGTAACATAAAACAGTTTAATAACTATTCGATGAACTTATATCTATAACTTATATACCTTTTTCAGAAACTTCAAAATAGCCGATAGTACAGATAACTACAGACTTACGTTTAAAAATAATTCTTTTTCTGGTAACGTAGGTTAGTATTTTAAAAAAAATATATATTTCTAAGTTTAATCAATCATTGTTGAAATTTACGATTTGCTACCAGTTCTAACTCGCGATCATTTTACACTTTGTCAAATAAAAGTTGATCATATTAAACTTAACCATTTCAAACATGATCATATCAATTTCGATGTTCTGAAACTCTGTTTTTTAAATTTATTTTACTTATTTTTAATTTTGTTAATGTATAAACAATTTTGCTTCTGCTAATTTACTAATTTTTGAAATCTTTAATGTTAACAATCTAAAATAAAAATCATTATTTTCTCTTTTTAGACTAACATTTTTTGATAAACGTACTGTTTTAAATTAGGTTCTTTGCATGATAATTTAAAAGTTATAGTTTGCTGAAAACTGACCACCTCATTTCAATTTACCCAATAGCAAAATTACAAGAAGAAAATTTTAACTGTTCTTTATACTTCTTCAATCTAATAAAAGTTCTTTATTGTTTTTTTTTTCTAAACTTTTATAAATCTAATGGTCAAACAATTGACTCATGTTAAGTTTCTTAACAATTGCACTTTAAACTAAACATGTTATAAAAATAAAAGTTAATATCCATCATTAAATAAAATTTTTAACTGGTGTTTTAGTAGTGTCAATAATTTTTTTGTAGTTAAAATAATATAACTGTTTAGTAAACAATAAATTTTGAAATTTAATCAAAACCTTAATAGTTATCTAATTGTAGAATAAAGGTGTTTAACAATTCAATATTTATTTTCAAGTTTTAGTACGTTTGTATTTCAAAATACAGGTCGTACAACTACATTCTTACCATTTAAGCATTTTTTAGGTATTTTTTCGAAAGTAAGTTAATACTAGTGATCTACCAGATTAAAGTATTCGGATTAATTTAAACAAATTGTACAAAATAGATTTTTTTTAAGTACTCAACTTTAATTCCACTAAAATATTATAACTTAAACTTCAACAACGTGTTTTTGAAACTTCAACAACTGTTTGTTACGTGATCATCAAAACCACTTATCCAACAAATCAACATTTTTTAACAAAGTATTTAACACGTTACAGACACAACTTTGATTCACAACCACTTTAGGAGTTTTGCGAATTTTCACCCAACAAGTCACGATTCACTCAAGCTCCACAACTACGCGCAGTTTTCATCGCACGATGCCGACAACGACCTGTGGGGTCGTGGAAACTGCGCCGTCAGGTGGGGAAACTTTCAGGCTACTGGTACAACTTCTGTATCTCTTATTAAACTCCAATTTAGAGAACGACCATTTTGCTTTAGAGAACGACCAAAATCAATATCTTGCGGTAAGTAAGCTGAGTTGAAAGTTCCCTGAAACAGTAGAGGTTTAAGTATCATTCCACAAGCTATTGTAAACAAAAAATGAAAACAAATCTAAGCAGAGCACAGGCGATCCAACTTTGTAATTAGTCACTGGTTGCTTGTTGGAGTTTTATTATTTTCTGCGATCAGCACGCTAAATCGAGTAGAAATATTAAGCTCGAATATTTTGATTACTATTGAATTTTAAAATACGATTTAGACTACATTTTGACCAAAGATTTTTTGCACAACTGACGTATACTTACAGAACTTGTTGAAATAAAATCTTTAATTGTAGCTTGTTTTATTGCATACTGTTTTACATATTATTTTTATTTACGATTATTTAACTTTTACCGAAAAGTTTTACTGCAACATCGTGTCATTTGTATATACTTAAGTTAATATTTTTTTTTTTTTGGTTTTTAGTTTAATTTACTTGCTCAGCTAAAAAAACTCAAAATGTTTAAGAAAAGTCTAAATTTTTTAATAGTATATTCAGTGTTTATTATAAACTGTACATATTAAAAACTTTTAAAAACACTTTTAAGTATAAAAACTAGCAAAATACTATGCTATTTTTTAACAAACAAAATTTGTCAAAAGATTAAATAGACTTTAATTCTCTTGTTTTAAGTTTTTATTTATGTTTAGAAAATCAAAATCGAATCTCTTTCCGGCCAATCCTTACTTTTTAGATGGATCCCGGTATGGTTACGGCCAGATTTATAAAAATTAGACATCGATAATTTTAATGTATTTCTATCCTATTTGATTTTTATTTATTCAAAACAGTTGATAAACAGACAGATTTGATTTTGTTAATACTATGGTTCTGTGGTCAATATTGGCAGTAATGTGTTTTAAAAAATGCATTAACCATTTTTGTGCTTGAATTTACTACTATAATGTTTAATTTTCAAAATATAAATTTATTTAATTTTTACAGTTTTATTTTGAGTATTATAACTATAGCCTAAAACAGTTTTTACAATCAAGTGGTGTGTAGCTCTAAGACCGACTAGCCTTTTTCCAAACAAAATCATTGACAAAAAACATTTAATAGCTGTGTTTCAAACTGCTCTAAGTAAACTTTTTTATTACCAAGCCTTTTTGTTTTAAAAAAAAAAACTTTCTTAAATTTTGATAGAATTTAAAAAATGTTTTTTAAGGTTGTTTATTTGCTGCATAACTCATATAAAGTTTTTACTTTCATAGTGAGCATATCGTTTTGTTACTTGTTTTATCACTAGTTAAACTTATTTTCTATACTAACTAGTATACACAATAACGTAAAAAAAAGCAACCATAAAACTATATATATATTAGATTTTAAAATATTTATCACAAAAAAAACTTCAGAAATACTTTTCAAAAAATATCAGTTCACAATTTTTTTTCAATCATATTGTTAAAAACTTTTAAGTAAATTTTCTTTATATTTTTACTGAATTTCTATTTCAAATATATAAAACAAGGTAACAATTATACAACTACAAAGTGCCTTTTTTTTATTTGTTATAATTATAACACAGTAAATTTTAGAAATATTTTAAATAAACTATTAATTCGTATATTTTTTTTTAATATATATAGTTTAAATAAATTTCTGCTACGCTTTCTTTTCATTTTTATTATTATTTCTATCTTTTTTTAAATGTAGAAGTCTACCACAAGAAGCCATCTTCGATACCGGCTGCAAAATTATTGATAATGATAAATATTTAGCTATTTAGAAAAAAAATACTCTAAAAAAAACTAAAAGGTAGTTAGTTTTTTCTTTCAACAATTTTAGAATGAATGCTTGTATTTTGCTATTATTTTATTTTCTCTTAATAATCATAATATATATTTTAAAATCAAACAACAACAATTTACTTATTTAAAATAAAAACGTTTAATGACCTTATATTTTTAAAATTCAATTTAAAACTATAGTTTTGCAATTGTTTTTAGATTTTATAAGGTATATGTAAGTGTTAAATTAAAATTTTAAAAACTTAAGTCTAACTTCTATATTAAATTTAAATTTATAAAAACATACGGTAACTTTAATATGTATTACAAATACTTCAAATATTTATTTTTGTAAATAAATATATTTTTAAAAGGTAACAGTAATAATGTACTTAGTAATTAGGAACTAGCTTAATTTTCAAACAAAGCTTTGCATAACTTAAAACCTTCAGTAAAACTGCTTAGTAATTATTTTAAGTTTAAAACTGCAAATGTGTAGCACCATTATGCTCATATCTTTCGGGGTAGAAAAGATAAAAGTAAATTAAAAAACGGCTGGTATTATTGATAAGATACAACTATAATATGTTTAAAAACGAACAATTTATATAAATAATACGAAATTGTTTCACAACTGATAAGTGCACGTACATGGACTACTAAACTTAAAATTTAAACTTATAACAATTTTTAATCTACCAAACTTCCAGTAACAACAAATCAAGTTTAAACCTATTATCTTTCGCACGTTGCTTGTGGTTGGTCTGATGGACCAGGTTGGCTACGGCGCGAAGAGTGTGAGTCAACACCCCTTTTGTTAATCCCTCTGTTTATATACGTTGGCTGCAGCGAGTTTCGGGGTTGATGACCTTGTTTAAAGTATGATGTATGTTCTCTTTAGAGAACATACTATCCTTTTTAATGGGCTTGGATCTGTTACTCATTGTGCTATACCAAGAGTTAGGTGTGGCCCACTAGTTTATTTTAAATTACTTAAAGTTGGTTTGTAATTTACAGAGATTTATAAGAGTACAAGAAGCTGTTTGCTAATTTAATTAATTATAAACAACAAAGCTTATTTATTCAATTTTATGTAAAACCAAATTACAGATAATTTCAATATAATTAAGTGTTAACACCAAAATTTATTTATTCAAATTTATGTAAAACCAAAGTACAAATAACTTCAATTTAGTTTTATTAACAGCAAAGTTTATTTATTCAAATTTATGCAAAACCAAAGTAAAATTAACTTTATTAGAAATATATATCAATTAAAGAGACAGAACTAAAAATAAGAGATTAATAACAATACTCACAATTTAGCACATAGAAAAGTCAAGCTTGAGCTGCCACAACATCTAATCATTTGTTTATAAGGCGGCAATTTAGAAAGTAAACAAATTAAAAAAACCCTAATTAAAGAAAACTCGTTTGCTGAATTTAATTTATAGCCAGAGGCGTTACACTATAACAATTTTTAATCTATTAAACTTCCAGTAACAACAAATCAAGTTTAAATGTAGTAAAAATTCTAATAACAGCAATTTTAGTAACTTAATATAAGTTGTATTTTAATTTATAAAATATTTTTTGTAACAAACCTGCAGTAACGGCGCTGGTAGGTTGCAACTTCCAAACTCTGTTTTTGAATTTTGAAACTTCTAATCTCTCCTCGATCTCGTCACACTTCATCGCGTTGGGTTGATCCTAAGATCACAAAAATTAAAATAAGAATAAGAAAGTTCTACTGAGGCTTGGAAAAACTTCATTGGACACGTTTTATATCAAATTTTTTTAAATGTTTCGGGCGATGAAAAGAATATTTTTGTTCATCTGATAAAAGTTTTCAACCATTTCAAAAATATTAGCTTAACAAAAAAACAACATGAATTCGGTTTATATTCTCGATAATTTTATAATAAATACTTATTTTACTAATAGACATAGCTTTTAATATTTTTTCTCTAAACATAGAATACTTTAAGTCGTTATTTTATTTACTTTTACATAATGCTAATAACAACTTTAGCATGTATTTTTTAAAACACATTAAAAGCATGTGCTTAGCAAAATAATTTGTAATTTAGTTACACTAGCATTGTTATTACTTTTATGAAAACACTTCAGACCAAACATGTTAAAAAGCAATGCTTTGTGTACTCGAGCGTGAAATTACTAACTTAAAACAAACCAAAGTTTTTACGCTTCATTGCTAAATTACCATAGTAACTCTTAGCATTTTAACATGTCTGCTTCAGACTATATAAAACAAAGTTAGCAGAGTTTTAGAAATAAAAAACTATAATATTTTATATAGTTTTGAATTTAAAAAAAAAAGGATCTATAAGAATTGTTTGAATAAAATTGTAAAATCAAATGCTACCTGCTTGTTAGCAAATATAAGTATGATGGAATCTTTAGTAGCCGGTCTGTTAACACTCCTGTGCAGTTCAAATCTTGCTTCATCCATTCGATCTCTGGCTGTTGAGTCGACCACAAATACTACATCTGAAAATATATGTTTCATTTTAAGTTATAAGAAACATTGGTGTGCAAGTAAAACCGATGTGTTTATTATTTTTCATTTACAAAAATTTTTTGTTAGTGCTTTCATATTCAAGTTTTGTTTTTATTTTAAATCATATAGTTGTTGTGATAGCAATCGTGTTAGAAAAAAATATTTTGCCGCTGTGAACAAAAACCATATTCTATAAAATTTAAGTAATGTTTCAATTATATCTAACTTAATGTTTTTATTAAAATATTTTACTGGCAAGTTAATCATATGTCACTAATAAAACTCACGGGGATTAGTGCCACCTCTGAATGTGTTGGGGTGGTTTATATATTCACCCCATAAACCCCTTACTTTTTCCAGACCACCTATTTCATAAAAGTAAAGATCAGTTCCGTTGTAAGTAAAGTCTTCTCGGTTGAAGCCTATGGTAGGCGTGGTATTTATAAGCTTGCCGAGTATGAACCTATGATTTTACTATTATTAAATATACGGTAGTAAATAAGTACAAATCAATAAATAATATTGATTCGTCTACTAATACAACAATAATAAATAGATAACAAAATATAAACCTGTAAAGGAGGGCAGTTTTGCCAGCGTTAGTTAATAATTAAAAAATAATAAAAATAAAACTAATATATGATTATAAATATATATACTTTTTCCAATGGTAGAAAAACATTAGACTTCCTCTACAACGATAAACTTTTTACGAACGTAACGTATTTATAATATAATAAATGTTACATAACATAAAATAAAAAGTTATGTAGTACCTGTAAAGTAGAGAGGTTTTGCCTGCCATGTCTAAACCGATCATCACAATAAACATTTCTTTGTTACCGAACAGCTTTGAAGTAATGTTTCCCATTTTTGATTGTTAAAAACTGTTATTAGGAGTTTGAAGTATTCTATATTATGTTGGAGCTTTGTCAATTTTATAAAAGTAAAATACATCAGAAAAATAAAATATATGTTTTAATTTAAAAAAAACTAGTATTTTTTTGATAAACTTTATTTTAAGTTTTTTTTACGAAATACAGTGAAATATAGCTATGAAAATTTTAAAATGAGTAAAATACGTTTTTGTTCAAAGTGTTAACAGAAAACTAAGTTGTATTTTTGTATCTTTATTTTATTTTTAGTTAATTTTAGAGAGGTTAATTACAAATATTTAATTTATTATACTATACATAGTACACTATATACATTTACATGTATACTATTACATTTAATGTTTGTTAGTAATTACTATGTTGTATACTATTACATTTAATGTTTGTTTTTCACAAAGAAATATATATACATACATGTACAACATCAAACATGTGCTTTGTCTCTATAATATAGCTGTATAAAATTTAAAACCACAAACTTTAAGTTGTTCTATTGCAACTAAAAAATGCTTTTTAAATGATTATATGTGAAGCTTTAGGTGGTTTAACAAAAATGTGATTATATTCGACTCGAAGATCAAATATTTTTTTGAGTTAAAACTATAGAGTTTACTTTAACAAACTTAACTAACAACTATTTCTTATATAAAAAAAGCTACAGAAAATTACTTCCAACAAAAGAAAATAAATCTAAATATGGAAAACATTATTAAACTTTAAGTTTGTTAAAAATTTAGATAGTATATGTAGTATCTACTAAATACAGATTAAAAACACAATCGACATACAAAAACTAGTTTTAAAAATATTAAAGTTAGATTTTATACTTAATTTCATAACAATACACACATTTTTTTTTGTCAAGTAAATAAAGAAAAAAATCGATTAATAAAAACAAAAAGTTTCTCTTTATTATAAAAAAAATAATCTACATTTAAAAATAACTTACTAAAGATAAACTAAAGAAAGTATCAATATAAATGTGATCTTTAAAATATTTGCTTGTATACTAATGCTGATATTTTATCTTTTGCATATTTACATTTTAAAAGTTTAATTAGTTAAAGCTTATATTCTTCTTATTAAGTTTTATTTAAGCTTTAAAAGTATGCATATAAAAAAAAAATACTTCACAGCTAAAACTAAAATTTCTAAAAAATCTAACACTACTTAAGCATAATTGAAATTTAATATCATAAGTATTTGGTTAAATGCAAACAGTTAATAAGTATTTTTATAAGGATAAAGGTATTAAATAGTTAGTCACAAATTATAACTTGATTAAAAACTGTTTAACTAAAACATATAGCTATACTTTTTTGTTTTAAAAACTAAGACAGCTAAATGTTAACTATTAATACTTTAAAAGGATTTTCTAATAGATGTTTAAGATTAAGTATTTACAGTACATAGTCTTATACAAACTATGCACATTATAATTTATAAAATCTAGTAATGCTCTTCCAAACAAAGTATAAACCAATAACAAAAAAAAAAGTATTGTTAATCAACATTAAAGTTACATCTGTTGTAAAAAAATCAAATTTAACACAAAAACTTTCAAATATTTTTATCCTTACATTACCTAATCTTAAGGACATTGTTTGGCTACAAAAACTAATTTAAAAATGATAAATTAGTGTCTTAATATATTTTTGATCTATTTATTATTATTAAGGCTTTAAAATTTATTTAGATCAAACTAAATTAAACCAACAAAAAAATACTTGATTTGAACAATTTTTTTTCAAGTAGAAACTATAAGTATTCAAAAGTTATTTATAGTTTAAAAATTTTAGCAGAAATTTTATTCAAAAAACATAACTCTAATTAACAAGATAGTTAATGTGTTATTTCAAACCATTAACATACTAAAAATTAGGTAAGTCGTTGTGACAAACAATACTATATTATAAGTTAACTGCATTTTATGTAGTATTCTTTTTATAATATTAAACGTTTTCAACTTTCCAAATAGGTACATACCCTACCTAAATTTAAACTTTTTTACAAAGCAAAGTCAAGTTTTACAATAATATTAATTTATAATCGCTCCCTTATTTTGAAACCCTTCATTTCATCCCTTACTATTTATAGTATCAGACTTACTAAAAACGTATTGTATATGAAACTTGGATTTAGTTTTATAAATGCTCAGCAAACACTTAACTGAAATAAATTAATGTGTTAATTTAATGGCTAGTTCAAAAAGCAATACAACTAATCATAAATTTTTTATTTCAGGAATAAACGGGAAAACAAAGATAAAAACAATTTTAATGAGCTTAAATTTAATTACTTAAAGATGATTTCCACCCACTAAAAGATAAATAATGTAATCACTAATTTCTAACACAATAAGCTTTAAAAAAATCTAAAAACATTTTTATAACTTTCAAGTATATATAACAAAAAGTTACTACCTAGTATCGTTCAAGTTGAAATATTTACTTTAAACTTTAATTTTTTTTTTCAAAATCACATGACTAAACAATTCAAACTCAACCGTAAATTGCCATTTTAGCACGAATTGTAGTCAGCTGAGCTACTGTTTTGTAAAAAGGGAGTTTTTTATGTTACATGACAATTGCATACATATAAATAATATTTGTGTTTCAATTAAAACAAGATTTCTTTTAGGTAACTAATACATAACTTAAACTTGTTTTAGTCATTAAAAAACTCATATAATATTTCTTAGTTGCCATTCTAGTAGTCTATTGACAGTACTTACTCTCCCCTCTTCAACAACTAATATTATGCCTTGACAAGACATTAACCTGTGTTGAACACCAAAAATGAAGACTCAAAATTTTTTGTCCTAGGACCTGGTGCACAAAGAACCTTTCGGTAATCAAATCTCACACCACGGTTACCTTTTAATGTCTTGTCCTGGATATAAATATTTGTGAAGTATGGCTTCATAAATAATGTTTTCTGTACACCAGGATCTTGGATCAAATTTTCTGGGAGCCTATCTTTTGTTCTTCAATAAAAAAATGCAAAAGGCAGGCAAACAAGTTTCATCATGTATAATTTCACCTGCTCCTTTGCAGACTAACTTTTAATTATTATCTATGAAATAACTATTATTTTAATATTTATCCAGAAATAAATAATCTTAAAAAAGGTACCTTTTTTATAAAAAAACCTTAAAGATTTGTCATTTAGAAAACACTCACAAAGCTTATTTATAATACAATATGCATTATTGTGACAACCCATAGAATTGATTTTTTTATACACTTAAAATCACAAAGTTTGGGAAACATAGAATCTTGTATGCCCAAGAAATGTTCACTAAGGCTGCAACTAAAAAGTCCACCAAAAATCATTATGTATATATATATATATATATTTATATATATAATTGTATGCATTATTGTATAATAGTAATGTACAAAGTTTCAAAACTTTTTAAATAATTCATCTACCAGGTTTTTTTTAAATTTGTTGTTAATAGTTTCTCAAAGACTCTTGTTTGTTACAGTATGTAACGTAATCAAGTATTCACACTAATCACAAATTAACCTTGAAAACTTTATAAAAAACTTTTCTTTATTAGTTGTCCATAAGCATCTAGTAAAATAGAATTTTTTTTTTCTTAAAAATATTTACGAAAAAAAAATCAAAGTGTTATTATTAGTAATATGATGATGTTTAATGTAAAATAGAATTATATTTTGCAATATGATAATTCTATATTAGAGTTCAAAAGTTTGCTGTTTTAATGGTTGCTTTATTGTAAAAAAGTTTTGTAAAAAAATTAAAAGTTTGTTTTTAAAATAACGGAGAGAAAATAATGAGTTTTATAATTTTGTCTATATGAATGACTGAGTTTGAAAAAGAGGAAATTGAAAAGAAGTTCAACTAAAAAGAATTTAACCCTTATGAAACATATACTTAGCTGTAATTAAAGAGAAAATAAGCATGGTGATTCTTTATTTAAAGTATATTAATTAAAAAAAAGTTGTTAAGTACAAGTGTTGGTTTTCTTAGTATAGTTTATTGAACATGAAAAAAAATCAATGATCAAAAAATTGGCATAAAGGACCTTTTTCTCATCAAGTTACTCACCAAAAGTTATTTTTTTAATTTACAAAATCAATAATAATATTTTCTTATTTCCAGCTCAACACCGTTTGAACCCAGTGAAATCTATTTTCATGTGAAATCTATTTTTTGTAAATCAAAGTGCATCTGTCTAGTTATATCAATCTTTAATTTTAGTAGGGTTGCCACACACTCAATTATCAGGCTACTCAAGATATCTTAAGCCTCTTTTTGTTTATTGTTCTCAGTTTATATCAGGCTAGTTTGATTTTTTTTAAATCAAACTAGTTTAGTTTTTTTTTTTTGAGAAACTCAGGCTAGTATTAAGACTTTAGTTATATATATAACTATATAATTTTAAAAGAGCTTGAGTAGGTTCAGTTTTTAATAGTTTGATATTTTGTAGTTGTTGATATTCTACTATTTCATCCTTGCCTCGCTCCTAGCTATACTTAAAAATAATAAAGGTTTATTGTTTTTTGTAAATATGAATTGTGATAGCATTCATTTACAGTCCTTACAGAAATAAAGTAAATAACATCTAAAAATTAGGTGCACAATAAATCATTGGAAAACTGTGCACATAAATAGTTTTATTTAACTTTTTTGATAAAACGTATATCTTTTATGGTTTTGTTGTATAAAATATTAAAATTGTTTAATAAGTATGAAAAGTAAGTTTAAAATCCAAACATGACTGATTATTAGGGTGCTTATAAAAATAAAGTCTTTGGATTTTCAGCTCTTATTTTACATAAAGTAAATGTCATATAAAAGTTTTGTGCAAAATTTAAGTTTATTTTGAAAATACTTTCATGGTAGCATTTTTTAACTTTCTGAAAACAACCCCAATGCAAACTGTGCTCAAAAATGCAACCTTAGAGTTTTTAGCCAGAAGTTGTTTACATGTGGCAATTTTAACTAAAACAAAATGTGCAAGTTTATTATGATTTGAAAAAAGTTTCATAAAAGCTTTTTTTATTATTTTCAGTATTTCTATATATGTTTTTTTTTCTTTAAGAAGTGTCTCAGTAACACTTTCTTCAAATTGTCTAAAACTAAGCACAATGTTTTTTGTGATAATTTCCAAATGTAAAACATATTTTGACTAAAAACTTTTGTGTACAAAAATTTAAGACAGGATTCATTCAAAAACATCTTTTATTAAAGCAAACAACAAATAAAATTGATTTCGGCTAACACTTATCAACTACTTTTGTTAGCAATTAATTTTAAGATTAAATTTTGAGTAAATAAATAGTTAGAGGTTACATCAGAAAAAATAATCAATTAACACTAATTAGCATAACCGAACAAAAAATAATTTAACATTCACAATTCATAAATACATATTTAAAATAGTTGATCAGTAATTTAACTAAGATAAGCAACAATAACAAAACAAACAATAAAACAAGCGACAAAATTTGAATAAAACTAAACAAAATTATAAATTTCATTCTATTTTATTCCAACTTACAACAACTTCTAAAGATTAGAATTATAAACGTATTGTTGCTTGCACAAATTAGGTTTGAATATTTTTATAAACAAAGGTTCTAAAACACTTAAGTGATAATCATCTAATAAAAACATTCAAACCTAATTTGTGCAAGCAACAATACGTTTATAATTCTAATCTTTATAAATTGGAATAAAATAGAATGAAATTTTAAATTTTGTTTAGTTTTATTCGAATTTTGTCGCTTGTTTTATTGTTTGTTTTGTTATTGTTGCTTATCTTAGTTAAATTACTGATCAATTATTTTAAATATGTATTTATGAATTGTGAATGTTAAATTATTTTTTGTTCGATTATGCTAATTAGTGTTAATTGATAATTTTTTCTGATGTAACCTCTAACTATTTATTTATTCAAAATTTAATCTTAAAATTAATTGCTAACAAAAATAGTTGATAAGTGTTAGCCAAAATCGATTTTATTTGTTGCTTGCTTTAATAAAAGATGTTTTTTGAATCAATCCTGTCTTAGACTTTTGTATAATATATGTATTACTAATAAGTTATATACTAAAAACTTTAATATCACCTTTTTAGGTCCCCAGTTTGCATTGGGGTTGTTTTCAAAAAATCAAAAAGTGCTTGCATGATTTTTTTTTAAATCAGCTTAAATTTTGCACAGGGTTTTTTGTCATAGTTGCCACATGTAAAAAAGGATCTGAAAATTTAAAGGATGCATTTTTTATAAGCATACTAACTATGCATAAATTTAAATGCATTTGTTGAGCTCAAATTAAATTTCATTCTCAATTTCTCCTTTTTTTATGATAAACTATACTTCTTTTATTACAGTTTTGTTTTCTTAACCTTTTCTCCCTAAAAATTTTACTTGTTTTTTTTTCTTGTACAAAAAATCTCTAAAAATGTTTGTTTTAATCGATTAAGATAGTTGTAAAAACAAGAACATTTTATGGCCATGGCAGGGTTGCCACTCACTCAAAATAACTCAGGATGTTTTGATTTTTTTATGATTTAGGTTTACTCAGGATAGTTTTTTTTTTCTTTTAAAGTTTCAAGATTTGTAAAATCTCAGGCCAGTTTTTTTCTAGACTTTGAATGTTGTTTAGTTTCATTATTTAGTTATTTTATAACAAATTTTGTTTAAGAACTTGATTTTATAGATTTTTTAATTTATTTTAGTTAATAATTCAGGATGACTCACAGCTTAACTTCATTTAGTTTTGTTATTTTATAACAAATTTTGTTAAAGAACTTGCTTTTAAATATTTTTCAATTCTTTTAGTTAATAGCTCAGGATGACTCCCAGCCTATGTTCATAAAAAACACAGCATGTACAAAGTAACATTTAATACTTTTTACTACTAAGTTAAATTTAAATGAACTATTGAGATATAAGGTTTAAAGTTTGGTAGGTTCTTTATAGAAGGCACAAACCATGTAGCCAACTAAAAAATCTATCTTCCCTTTTATTTTTTATCAATATTTATTAAATTTTATTTTTTATTACAAATCTTTACTAATATTTGAACATCTTCTTAATAAGTTTGTTTAACTTTGAAACGTTTTTTTATTGATTGAAAAACTACTCTTTTTTTATTTGATTTATTTTTATTCTTGACAACACTAAAATGTTCTAAAGATAATAGATAATAATTGTTAGATTTCTGGGAAAACTAACTTAAAAAAGTGGTAGTATATACATTTGTATCAGAAACTTTTTACCAAAAACACTATATCTAAAATAGTCATTTAAGTTTATGCATTATATAAAAGCTAAATTATAGTTAGTTCATATTTTTAGCTTTCATATAAGAGGCAATGTTAACTTTTCTAAAAAAATACTTTGACCCTATGGCCTTCATTCTAAATGATATTATTTTTTTATAGAACTTACTTAACTATTTATTTTTTTGTTTGTTATATTTTAAGGGCATAGGGAGGGGGGGTTAAAACACTTTTGTTTGAAATTTGATGTTATTTTATATAGTTTTAACTAAGCTACAAGATGCTTTTTACAAATTTTAAAAACTCAAAGCAATTTTTGAGATATAGTCGGTCAAATTCGAAGGCAACAATAGGATCTTTATGGGAGGCACAAACTAAAACAGCAAATAACTAAAAGTAACTAAAAATCTATCTCCTACGTTTTTTGAGATAACTACCTCAAATTTTCAGGAAATGTTACTTGCAATATTTAGAAAATTCTGTAGGAGCAAAATTTTATTAAAAAAAAAACTGTTTTTTTTTGTTTATTTTTTATATATAATTTTTATTCTGTATTTTTTTTAAATTTTATTCTGACAGATTTTTTTAAATATTATAAGGAACATGTCCTAAAAGTTTGAGGTAGTTATCTCAAAAAACGTAGGAGAAGATAGATTATTAGTAAAATAGTCTATTTTAGCTGTTTTATTTTGCTTCCCATAAGGAACCTATTGTTGCCTCCCACTTTGACTGGGCTATATCTTAGTATTATTTTGGATTTTTAAAATCTGTAAAAAGCATCCTGTAGCTAGGTAAAAATTATATAAAATAAGATCAAATTTTGAAAAAAAATGTTGACCCCACCCCCTATGCCCTTAATAAGTTTCTTTATTTAACTCAAGTTCAATTATAAGTATGTACAAAAACACTATAGATAGTAAAAACAAGTCAAATTATTTCACTGGTCTGTAACTCAAAAAGTAAGTATTAAGTTGTTTTCTGTATAATGAAAAGTTGCTATAACTGGCTCTATTTAATTATATCACATAAAAAGTTACTTTGCTAAAAGAAAGTTTTACAGCATTAAAGCTTTGTTTTTGTTGTTACATCTAGCTGATTTGTAAATTGATATACAAATTACTAATCTAATTAGTATAACAAACAAAAAGTATTTTGCTCAACTTTACTTTCAAAAAGTTATAAGAATGAATATATTTCATTGTATAATAATTATGTTAGTTTTGATATAACTGAGCTATGTACAAAACATTCAAAATATAATATCATAATATGTTATGTTTTTTACGTGATACTTTATTTTAATCCTTTTATTTAAAACTATCTGTACTTAAGTTTATCTCAAGTTTTTGTGCTATAAGTTAAGTATTTTTATATCTTGAAGTTGTAAATATTATCTGTATTTTCTATTAAAGAATGTATATTTTGAATTTTTTAAGTCAAAATATTTTTGCATATATGTGTGTTAACATAGTTGAGTAATTTATAGTGTATTAAAAAATTTGTTTATATTTTGCAACTTATTATAACTGTATAAAAAGTATAAATGTAAGTTGCTTTTTTGAAATAAAAACTTTTTTATTTCTTGTTTTGTTAAACTATTTAAGAAATTACTTTTTACTAATACTTGAAATTTTTTTTAAATGTTTAGTTTTTAATTAATAATGTTGTGGTTGTGTTTAATAATTATATGATACATAAACAGTACATTGATCATTTTAGTTGTAAAGCTCTTATAGAGTGTTGATTTAACTAATATAAATCGAATGACTAGTTCTATTTGCTTATAAAAATTCTTAGAGTACAATAAATGAATATTTTGTATCAACTTCTTAAGACAATCAACTCAATTTTTTTTTAATATAACTTCTTATACTATTGTAAAAGTTTTTTGAGCTCTTAGCAAGCATTTTTTATTTAGTTTGATCATTTAACTATTTTAGTTGTTACAAAACTATATTATCTCTTGTTTAGATAATAAACAAATAACCTTGAAAATTACAACTGCTAATGCAAAAACAAATCAAAAGATATCTGTGTTTACACAAACTAATTACTAATTGTTTGTATTAACACATTCAGTTTAAAAACATTTGTGTTTGTTTTTTGATCAGTTAGGTGCAGTCTTATTGGAAGTAAAACAAATTTTTGAACAATAAAATAGCTTAAATAAATTTATGTGCCGAGAAATAATAAAAGTATTTTTAATAATTTTTTAAGTTCTATTTTTTCAACTCTTATAATTTTGTTGCTTATATAATTTTTTTCAGTTTTTTTCTTTATAGGCTTTCTTTTCATCAATTTGATAAAATTTCAAGTCTAAGTTTGCATCTAAAGTAGAGCCATTATAGTTTTTAATCTTTGTAATGTATAGTGAGTGGTTAAATAGCTTTTACTTTTGCAGTGGCAACATGACAATATAAGTGTAAGAAATATTTTCAATGATCTATTTATTTTTTACTTCTTAAATTACAAAAACTCAAATTGTTGCAACTAAGGTGTGAGAATAACCTTGTGTAACCAACCAACAAACTTTATTTTTTTAGTAATTTCATTTTATTGATTTTATTATATTAATCTTATAAGCTTTTTTTACAGATATATGTATTAAATATAAGATGAAGCGTCTATTTACTTTTTTCTTAGTGCTATTAGTGGCACTCGCCAATGGTAAGTATATTTATAATATTTTTGACATAAAAAACTTAGTGCAAGTATAAAAAGCAAACTGTTGTGTACCAAATCATTCATAAAATATATAAATCATTTTTAAAGTACTGTCTTCTTTAAAATTTTATATGTAGTGTTCTCTACAAAATATAATTCTTTTTAAACCAAGTTAAAACTTAAGTAAGTAGTTGTACTAGTATTTGTTTGTAAGATGTGTAAATTATAAAAATTATACAAAGCAAGTAATATTACTAAAAACTATATATTTCACAGGTGCAAAACTACCTATAAATTTTTAATGAAGTGTAAAGTTTCAGTTCATTCATGTGCTTAATATAATTAAAATATATTTGTTTGTAAAATATTTAAGTATGATTTTTTTAAATTATACGTTGTACAGGTGCAAAACTCCTAGGCAGTCCAAAATGCACGTGGGGACCAGGTTACTGGTGCGGTTCCATTAAAACTGCTCAAACTTGCGCCAGTCTTCCATATTGCGTCAAAACTGAGTGGAGCAAAAATGGAATGCTGGTTTGTTTAATTATTAGATACTATAAAGTTGATTTATAATTGAAAATTTATGTTTAAAGATATTATTATGTATTGTTTAATGTAACTGTTTTTTTTTTTTTAATTTTTAATAAAGGTTTGATGCAATCTTAAAATAACTTTTCTCAGACAATGTATTTAGTTCACTAGAAAAATTGTATTATACCTATACTAATTTCTCTGTATGTTTTTAGATTATCATTGTCTTTACATTACGTTTAGGATTATCATCTAAATAGCTTAAACTAGTATCCATTTAATACCTGTCTAAATTATTGCTTCCCGTCAAAAACTTTAAAGTACTTAACAGACTGACTCACTTCCATGTGAGATGTGCAAATCTACGTTCGACGAAATCAACAAATTGGTCCAATCAAAAGCCACCAAGCAGGAGATTGAACAGTCGGTTATGAGTATTTGCGATCAACTTCCACAGTCCTTTGTTGCTGAGGTATTATTTTTGAGTAGTTGTTTAACCTATTCCACTTATTAGTTGACTTTGTTTTTAATTTAATATTTTAATATACCTCATTTATTATTACCAGGTGTTTTTCAACTGAGACAAAATAGATTATAAAAATTTTCTGAAAATGTTTATTTAGTTTACTTATTTTTAATATTTAAACTATTCTCAATTTTCAAATGAGACTAGTGTAGTTATAACATACAAAGTCTAAGAAAATAAATTAAAAGTTTTTTAACATTTTTCTATACTATACTATAATTCTATAGACAATACTTTGAAAAATAGTTTTTTATTAATATTATAATGGTAAATTGTTGTTTATTTCAGTGCAAGGAAGTTGTTTCTGAAAACTTCGATGATCTTTACGCTAAATTGGAATTACTTGTTAGTTGCATTTACTACTTTTAAGTTTTATAACTTTAAATAAAAATTTCTTGAAACCTTTAGTATATACTTTATAAATTAAAAAATATTTCATCAATTCTTTTTACATTGCTAGTGGTTAAGTCTTTTACATTTTTTTTGTACTGTTGATAGCTTAGAGATGAAAGCAAAATGTGAAGTTTTACATAAAGAAAACCAAGAATTTGGTAGCTATTTTAATTTGTAAAGTAATGGTTCTTTTGCCAATTATATTTTAAATAACTTTTACTACTTTTCTGTGATAAAATAGTTTTTTTTTAATTGTATATATATATATATTAAACTACTTTTCTCAAAAATTTGAAGTTCTTAAATGCAGCCTTAAAACTAAAGTTTACAGTAATGGTAAAAACGAGCTGACTGTATTTTATAAATACTCTTTAGGCTTTGTCATTTTATCTAGGTTGCTTTTAAATTTTTTTCAGACTTGGTAAAATATTTAGATACAAAATTATCCGTATTTAAAATTCATATTTAGAAAATACTGACAACTTTAAATATCGAAAGTTTTAAATGCAAGGTAAAAACGTAATATAGCAATTGTATAAACTATCCTAGTTTTTATGTTTATTTTTAAAACTTACTATTTTTAATTCACACACAGGTGGACAACGGTCCGATCTTCTGTTCAGCGTTGGGTCTCTGCAGCGACATCAAGCACAGGCACCCGGTTGAAGACGAACAAGTCAAGAAGCAAATGGATGCTGTTATTGCTAATGCCAAGGTTCGTTATTTGTAGATATAGCAGTTATGAGTTTAAATACATTTTATTGATTCTTTAATTAAAAGCAGCTCTTAATATTTAGAATTTTTTTTTAAAGTTTTTATCAAAGATTTTCCTACCTAAGATATCCAGAGTAAATTTTGGGTGTCTTTTAACTCAAAAATAGTGAAATTAGTTTTTGTCCGACTATTTTTCTGACTTTATTTTTAAATCAACATAATACTTTTTTGAATATGTTCTAATTTTAGTAATCTACCAAAGTCAAACAAAAGTTATTTAAAAACCTTAATTAAGTTAATTTATTCATACAGAACGCATTCCAATTCGGAGTTTTGCCGGCAATGACTGTGAAGTTGACACCAATGACTGGTAATGACTCCAGTGTTAGTTTTCATTGAATAGTTTTTCCTTTTAATTACATTACAAAATAAATACACATATATATATAATTTACTAATGAAATTAAATTTGAAAAAACAGAGCATACGTTGTGAACATATCTTCTGTTTTTTTTTAACTAATTTTCTTTATGAGTTATTTGAAAACCCTTAAAGTGGGCTCTGTAAAAAGTGTTTAAGCTAATTTAACCACATTATTTTCAATAAATATATCATATATATATATAAATATATAAAATAAGGTTAATGTTCAAACTTGAACACCTTCTACTGAGCCCACTTGAAGGGCTTTTAAATAGTTTATTGAAATGACGATTTTAAAAATGCTGGAATATATGTTTCATCTAGACAAAAAAGATTGTCTCTAATCTTCAGCCAGTTCAAATTCAAAATAAAAAGCTCTTTAAAAAGCTAAAATAATTCAATATTTCATATATATATATATAGGTCATTTCAAGTATCAGTTTATTGAAAATTAAGTATTTGTTTTCGTAGGTGTATGTTTGTTTTGAGCAAAAAATTAAGCTAAAAATGTACAATTTATAATTTTTAAGAAAGTTTATATTATAAAATTTTAATATATTTTACGAATACAGGCCACATGCAACCACTGCACTGCCTTCCACAAAGATTTCGCCAAAACCGTTGCTTCCCAACCGGCTGTTGTTGTTAGTTTTAATTTTTATAAATTTCATGAAATTTTATATAATTTATTAAACATGTTTTATTATTTCAAAAAAGATTTATAGCAGAAAGTAATATAGTATTTCTTAAAGCATAGTTTTTGTGTTGTTCTGATTTGTATCAAATAAGCTGTGGTTTAAATGCGTCACCAATTTAATTCAATTCAATTTAAAAATTACCTACTAGTAGTTTACTAGTTTTGAAAAATTTTTAGTTTTTGAATTATTTTTTTAGTAACACTTAAAAAGTTTTTTTTCACATTAACTATTTTATTTGTTTGTTTAATTTGTTTCAAAAATAACTTTTATTTGTTAATGTTTTTACATAAACATGTATTTATTTATAACATTAATATTCAAATATTTTACTATTTTTTGAAAAACATTTAAACTTTTCAAACATAATACTTTTTTTCAACTACAATATTTATATATTTTAAATCAATCCAGGAATACTGGGAAAACCTGATTGTTTCACAATGTGATGCTTTGCCTGGAGCTGCTAGCGATCTGGTTTGTTTAAACTTTTTTATTTTTTTCTTAATTGATTTAATAGTGTTTACTTTAACGTAACTTATAAGTATTTTGTTTAGTTTATTACTATTCAATGCCTACATTTTTAAACAATCAGTTTTGCAAGAATTATATTTTATTTCATTAAAATATAAAAATTTTCATCAAATACAGATAGCAAGCACCTCTTGTTTAAGTTTTAAAGTAAGTTAAATAACTACATGTTTTACTTCCCTTTGCTTAATTAAACTTTTTACTTTATCATTAAATACGATAAGTAAGTACGATATTTTTACTTTTGAATACTTTTTATTGTACTGTTAAATATAACAATTTATGTTTTCAGTGCCAGACCGAGTTGAAAAAGGAGTTTAAAACAATTTTGGAAGAATTTGCGGCACAGGTTTGTAATTAATACAATTAAATAAAATTTTAGATAGAATTTTATTAAAAACTAATGTTATTTAAGTTAAAAAATATTTTTAATATGGTTAATGTTATAAGTTTTTCTAAGTGAAATTGTGAAAAAAAAAAAGCTTCAACTATAATTTCACTTTAATAAAAATAGTAAATAAGTAAATATATATATTTCTAACAGAATTCAACAAAGTTATGCATGGAAATGAACATGTGCACCGGAGCACCATCTAAAGTTTGTTTTGTAATAATTTATATTAATTAATCTCACAGATTTAAATAATTGTTTAACTCACCAGCCAATATTTATTTTTTTACTATTTTAGTTTTCATTTTCTTTCCAAAAAAATCATATACTGATTCAATTATTTCAAAAAATTATCGTAAATAAACAAATCATTAAAAGCAATAATAATGGTAATAACAATGCTATTTAATAAAAATGTTATTATTACTTATATTTGTAAATAAAATTATGCATGGAAATGAACATGTGTACAGGATCACAATCTAAAGTTTGTTGACAGTATAAAGTTTTGTAGATAACTAATTAATTTAACAATAAATACAAACTCTGTTATTCACTTTTAAAGTATTTGAAAATAAGCTACTCTTGTTTGTTTATTTTGAAATTATAGGTATGTTTAAAATTTATAATAGCTCGGTTTAAAACAGTTCAACCAGATCAAAATAATATTATTTATTTTATAAATTGTATAAGTTTATTTGTTAGTAAAATGATAATTGTAATACTAATTATTCATGTTATAAACAGCCATCATCGGAAGGAAATTGTCCGGATTGTAAAAATTTCATGGTAGATCTTCAAACTGACATCAAAAACAATGGAAACATCACTGTTAGTCTCAATTTTTATTATAAAAATGTTAAGTAATATAATAAACTTGAAGCTATTTCTATCATCTAGACTAAAATTATGTAAAAGTTTAAGATGTGTGTTAAATTTTTTAAATAATCATGAAGTAAATAAAATTATTTTGAAACTAATTTTCACTCAGAAGTGCTTATTTGTTTTATTTTGAATATTTCAACACTATTTTACTTATAAATTACCAATATAGAATTGCTTTTTTTTATTATATTATCAACAGACTGGAATCACTCACTTATTGAAGCAAGAGTGCGAAAAAGCTGGTAGCTTGAAACACGTGGTAGGTTAAGTTAAAAAAAATTAAAACCTTAAACGAATTTTTACACGAAAACAAGTTTTATATTAACTAACAAACATATTTTTTAAACACTTAAACAATAATTTTTTCCAGTGTGAATCAGTTATTGACCAGGGAATGGAAGGCGCTTGGGACCTCATCTCTAAAAACGTTTGTTTTATTTTTTTAAACTAGAGAACAATTTTAATAATTAATAAATTGAATAATTAAAGTTAATAATAATGTACAACTTGTTGGTATTTTATACTTCAACATGTGTTAATGTTGTTCTTGTTACTAAAACAACTAATTTATAAAACATAAAGGTGAATGCAAACAGATTTTTTTTACATACACAACACTATACTTAGTGCCAAACTTCTAATTGAAATATAACACTCTGGTCTTAATTAAATTGACTACATGCAAAACTTAAATTAGAACAGAAATAAATAGTCAATATTTCGCAGGACGCAGACAACATTTGTACGACTTTGTTCTTCTGCGAGGAAGACAAACAGTCAAGTGACAAATCAACTGACAGTAATGTCATTTCAACTCCAGTAGACGTGCCACCTCAACTGAACTGCGACCACTGCATGAACCTGATGACAGATTTCAAGGAGGAAGCCGTCAACAACCCGCAGATTGTCGTTAGTATAATTTAATTGTTTTGGTTAAATCAGTAAAAATTTAAGTTATTTTTTGTTTGGCTTTATGTTGTAAAGGTGAGGACTGAACTACAAGTTGTTGGTAGTATACTAATTATGTGATTACATAACAGTGAAAATAAAATTCGTATTCAATGGGTTAAATTATGTAGTATTGATAAATTAACTGAAAATTGAATTTAAGCGATTTTTTTTCTTGATTTTGGAATGATAGTTAGAATCTAGCGTGTACAAACAGTATCATAAGTTAATGGTCAGTAGATGACAATTTAGTAAACGATTTTTTGTTCCGAAACAGATTTTTTGTCGTAGAAGGTATAAATAAATAAAAAAAGTCCTGAATCAAAAAGGTTTTACTTCTATAAATGAATATATAGTATAGACATGTTTGAATAAAAATGAATGTTTAGAACTTAGCTCATTATATAAATTGATATTTGAACTACTTAAAATACAAGTTTAGTTACTTTTTACACAAATAGCAAAACTCTATTTTTTTTGTGGTCTATTGATTATAAAATACCTGTTTAGCCCCAAGGCTTTTTCATCACATGTGCTAATTGTTGATTTTTTTTCTTTAATTTGCATATTGCTACGTACACAGTAAAATTTTAAGTGTTAGCTTTTTAAATATTTACTTAAAAGTATATCTACAATTTTTAGACATTTATATTTATTTTTAAAGCTTTCAAGAAAAATTCATTGTTGACACAATATACGTAATAGACATACGTAATCAGTGTGACAAGTTATAAGTCAAAACAGCTTTACTTTTTTTTTTATTATAAACAATTTTTTTAGGTATACTTATAATTCATATTTGGTATTTAAAATACTGTCGTGAATTGTGAGAAATAAAAAAAAACATTTTCATCAATTTAGAATCAATAAATTGATAGCATTTCTAAAGTTACTGAAACAAAATGTATAACTGTTACTTATAAAAGTAGCTTTTGTTGTATAATTAAACTAGAACTCTTTTAGATTATAAGACTGTTATTTTTTCTAAAACTCTATTGTAATACTTTTTAGAAAATCCTACTATGTATACAGTATTTAATAAGTATCTATTTAAATTAATCTTAAACCTTATCTTAGAAATAAAAGGTTAAATTATTACTTGTATACATTATAAAAAGTTGACATTGAACATGAAATAAATATTAAACTTTAATATAACAAAATTGAAAAGTTTTGGATATAGAAACACAAAGATTTTTTTATTACTTATTTAAAATATCCGAATTTAAAATAAATAAATAACTACAGAACCACTATGTCGACTTGGCTGTCCAGCAATGTAAAAGATTGTCATTCTTGGAACAACTTGCGGTAAGTTAAATGTTTGTAGAAAAATAGTAACTTTTAATTTGTTTTGAAAAAATACATTTCAGCATTTTTCTGTAAACAATTAATTCGAGAATTTAATTTTGTTTGTTTTAAAGTTATTGATTACCGGAAATTTTGAATTTTGATAACTGTTTACTTGTTTTATTTTTATTGTTGTTTTTGTTAACTAAACCATAAATACGTAAATTTTTGTTTGGAATAATAACTAAAAATAAAGTTTCATGTTAAAAATTTGTCATGTGAAAAGTTTTATTTTATTTTTACTTAACTTTTAAATACACCCAAGCTTTTAGTTCTACATATCTCAATACATATTGTTTAAATTCTAAATTTTATTTAATTACTTAAAAATAGTTTTAGAATGATTAAAAAATGTTTTAATGGAAGCAATAATTACTTCTTCTTACTCGTTTTTGTTTATTTAGTATTTCTCGTGTTATTTTTAAAATTAGTATTGAAAATTGTTGTTCTGAAAACTATAGTTTTAAGGATGATAAGTACTACTTTATGCTCATGTATCTTAGTTTATTTACTTATTTTATTTTTTATGCGTTATTTATCTAGTATACATATTTTTAAATCTATTTAATATACCTGCTAATGTAATATTTTTGTTCAGTGTGAAAGTGCAGTCAAAGATCAAGCCAGAATGGTCCTTCACAAAGCTCAAGTTATGGTTGGTTTGTTTACATATAATGTTTGGTTACATATCTATAATAAGAACTAATACAAATCACCTTATATCTATACCTTAACACTGGTTTCTTAATCTTTGTTGAAACTTTTACATACACAAGAAAACGAAAAACAACTTAGTTGAATTAAACTCTAATAAAGCAAAGTAAAAATTAGGTTGTACAATTCAAAATATTTATAAAAATCTGCTGAAGATAAAACTACAGCAACAGAATAAAACTTTTTTTTTAATGATAAATAAGTTTTAGTCATAACTTACTTTCATATTAGTTGTTCAAATATTGTTTTACATTTAAAAACAAACTGTGAATTTTCTCTGCTATACTGCAATTTCGATAAAAAATATTATTCTTTATTTTCTCCAGTTTTTACGTTTACAACTCTGTGTTTTTACAGAATGATAAAGTAATTTATAAGTTTTTCGTAGAATTTTCTAACAAAGCTTAAGTTATTGTATTTAAAACTTACTCAAATAGAAATGCATGTATGATAAGTTAACCACCAAACAAATGTTTTTTGGCCTTTAAGGTAAGTTAATTTAAACACTAAAAAATTATACATGAAATATTCAAACTATGATTGTAAAACTTATTTTCAAGGAAAATTAAAAACTAATAATAGTCAAATAAAATATGTTCTTTAGTTTATATTTTAATAAAC
Organism: Thalia democratica; assembly: GCF_965202585.1. NCBI lineage: Eukaryota > Metazoa > Chordata > Thaliacea > Salpida > Salpidae > Thalia > Thalia democratica. The sequence continues at coordinate 64,825,054 of NC_139166.1, read as the reverse complement.
TAAAGACATCTTTTAAAAAATCTTATCACTGATTTATTTTACCTAAATTAAGCAGAGGGTTTTATAGACACAAAAAAATGTAAAGTTACAACAAATTTAGGTGATAATCAATAAATAAAATTTAAAAGAAGATATGTTACGCAGAATATATTCGTATACAAATATTTTCACAATCAAATAATGTTTAAATCATTAAAATGTTTAAAATGATACATATGTTTAAAAATTAACATATATAGTGAATACATTTTAGTCATGTCTTATACTCGCATGTATAAATAATAATACTACTGGCATATTTTTCTTACTTTTCACAACAAATATTGTACATATTGAAAGTCCTATCTGTCCAGATAGTATATCCATCAAGTAGATTATCTGTCAATTCAAATAACTTAAATAAATCAATAAACTAAGAATAAAAAATTCATATAACACATAAATTTAAAATGAGCACAAATGTTTTTGTTTTTAGTACATATTAGTCATACATCATGCTTGTGTATAGATAGTCAACACTTCTGCAAAATTGTTTTATTTTTATTAGATATTTTAGCAACAAATTCTGTTCATAATGCATGTACTCTGCATTGCTGCAACCTAAAAAACCATATAAGTTGATCTATCAAACACCCAATAATTTATTTAACTTAAAGTTCGTTATACAGCTTACATTAGTGGTTTTTATTCAACAACGCTATAACTTTTTTTTTGAGTTAAGATTCTTAAATGGTGTATAGAAATACTTTTTAAAGTTTTGTCAGTAAAATTATTGTAATACGTTAAATTTTCCGACAATCTTTTCTATCAAAACTATCACTTCAGTGCTAAATTGTTTTTTTTTTTTTGTTATAAATATTTTTAATGTTTTTATAAATCTTGATAAATTTTCAAATGTTCAAATCTGTTTGATTTACTGTATATTGGTGTTTCCATTTTATGAACACACCAATAATAAAACAAATTAAAAAACAAAAAAAAAGTGTAAGTTTAGTAAAAAGTCAATATTTTGTTTTATAAATTTTACTTTATAAATCTTTAAATTATAGCAGAAAAAAAACATTATTTCACACAAAAAAGTAAATAGCTGTTAAAAATTGTTTTCACTTCCATTGGCTTAGGTATTTTAATACTTTTTTTATGTGAAAACAGTTTATAAAATAAATTGGGGAAATAAGTGAAAAATAGATATTTTTTTTTAAATACAAATAAAGTTTTGTCTTAAATTTTATTACATATATTTATTGTCTTGAATAGATGTATAAATACTTTATTTTTTTTATAATTTAATTTAAAACATTTTTTCAGAATGTAGGTGTTGTCTGCACTGCCATGGAGATGTGCTCTGCCCCTCCAAGTAGTAACAAGGTTTGTTTTTATTAATTTTTAATATAAACGTAGTTGTACCATCTTTATATACATATTAAGTTAAAATAGCTTATAAAAATGTTAAGGCTTTCTGCCCTAGATATTCACTTTAATTGGCTTCAATTATTTATGGAAAATATAAATGTCTCATAGGCTGTTACTAGAGTAGCTTTTATTTCCTTAAAAGTGTTGAACTGTGTATCATTTAAATAAAACTTGTAAATTTATTTTTTTCTTTATAAAAGGTTTTATATAAAATAATTCCCGAATTTTAATTCAAAAATAGTTCAAATTTTCTATCGCGTTAATACAGAAAAGTAACTAATCAGTAATAAGTTCACACACCTTTATTATTTTTTAAATCTAGGATACTAATTATTTCGGTTTTGATTATTTAATACTTTTTATATGATTACCAAAAAAGTCAATAACTGAATTGCAAATGCTATCAGTAAATACACTTTTTTATGTTTTTATTTACAAAGAACAAACAACAATCAGACCACGAGTGTTATTTGCAATGCGTCTGATTTTGTTTGATTTAATTTGATAAGGTTTAATTAGCTGCAGATAATGGTAAATTGTTTGTGTAATGTACTTGCTTTAGTTTGTTTTGATAAGGATTAGTTAGTAGATGATAAGAGTGAAAATGTTTATGTAACATAAGCAAAAACCTTGAAAACAAAAAAAGTTTTAATTATTTGCTTGTTTATAGTAAAACTTAATGCATGTTAAAGTTGTCTTTGTTTAGTTCGTAAAACAAACAAGCTTTTGAAAAATTTAATTTCATTGTTTTAAAGGTAAAAATTTTCAAACTGACAATTTTTATCCTTAGCAAAGTAAAATTTATTAGTATTTGTTTTTTAAGTTAAACCAAAATGTTTTTAAGCTCGCGCCATTGCGTTAAAACAATTGAAATCCGTTCAAAGTTTATTGTTTGTAAAAAAAACGTCTATAGCTTGTTTCAATAAAAAATTAGTTGACTGCTGATAAAAGTAAAAAAAATGTAATGTAAATAAAAACCTTGGAAAAAAAAAGTTTGTGGAATATAAAAAATAATTTGAAAAAATGTTTGTTTAGTGTTTGAGATTAAACTCGGTTATAAACGATTATATTATTTAGTTTTTAGTGTTTTTTCTGTATTATATTTTTTATATTAGTTATAAAAGTAAGTACAGCATAATATTTTCTATAGCAGACTTATAATTACTTAAGTAAAAGCCTTAAAATGTTTCAATCGTGTACAAATTCACAACTAATATAATGTTTAAGGTTTAAATTATAATGTAGATAATTAAAACTCAGAAACAAAGCATAATAGGTATATTTTCTAATAAATTTTAGTTGCACTATCATATCTACGGTGTTACCATTATAGATTTTTACAAAACCTTATAAATTTTTAATTATCCACTTACTGAAACCTCTACTATCATTGATTGCAGAAATAAGTTGGTATGTCAAGCTAAATTTACCAAACTTTTTAACTAATATTTAATATCAAGTAGGTATACTTAAATTTTTCATTATACAACTAATTGATATATATATATTTAATCAAACAGTCCTACGCCGGAGATGTATTGACAGTTATAATTAGTTAATGATGACTATAAAATAAACAGACATACGCGGAGATTAATTATTACAATTAGTTTTGATTTATTAATATTTTATTTGTTTAAACAGACTTACGGCGGAGATGTATGCAATAACTGCGTCGATTTCACTCAAGACTGGAAAAACCTCATCACACAAAATCAAACTTTTTTGGTGTGTTTATTATATGTATTTAATAGAAAATAGATACTTTCAACTGTAGTAAATTATTATTTTAACTATCTCTAGGGTTTTAACATAAAATTTAATGGATTTTTGAATAAAGTTTGTCGTAAAGACCAGTTCAAATAAGTTTTTTTTTTCAATTCTTATTGTTATATTATTAAAACTAACTGCTGCCAAAATTAAATTAAAGTATAAATAGATTTAAACAACTAAAACGAGCTTATATTTCAATTTTTTTTCAGAACAAAAAACTTCCACTTCTCGAGCAAGCAGTTTGCAATGAAGCACCAGATTTCCTTCGTAAATCAGTTAGTTTATTATTCATATTATAAAAATAATATAAGATTTCCTTCGTAAATCAGTTAGTTTATTATTTATATTATAAACATAATATCAGATTTCCTCCGTAAATCAGTTAGTTTGTTATTTATATTATAAACATAATATCAGATTTCCTTCGTAAATCAGTTAGTTTGTTATTTATATTATAAACATAATATCAGATTTCATTCGTAAATCGGTTAGTTTATTATTTATATTATAAACACAATTTTAGATTTTCTTCGTAAACTAGTTAGTTTATTATTTATATTATAAACATAATACCAGATTTCCTTCGTAAATCAGTTAATTTATTTATTATATTATAAACATAATACCAGATTTCCTTCGTAAATCAGTTAGTTTATTATTTATATTATAAACATAATATCATATTTCCTTCGTAAATCTGTTAGTTTGTTATTTATATTATAAACATAATATCATATTTCCTTCGTAAATCAGTTAGTTTATTTATATTATAAAAATAATACCAGATTTCCTTCGTAAATCAGTTAGTTTGTTATTTATATTATAAACATAGTATCAGATTTCCTTCGTAAATCAGTTAGTTTATTATTTATATTATAAACATAATATCATATTTCCTTCGTAAATCAGTTAGTTTATTATTTGTATTATAAACATAATACCAGATTTCCTTCGTAAATCTGTTAGTTTATTTATATTATAAAAATAATACCAGATTTCCTTCGTAAATCAGTTAGTTTGTTATTTATATTATAAACATAATATCACATTTTCTCCGTAAATCTGTTAGTTTGTTTATTATTTATACTTAAAAAATTTTGGATTTTCTTCGTAAATCTGTTAGTTTGTTTGTTATTTATATAAAAAAGTAGTATCAGTTTTTTTTTTGTAAATCAGTTAGTCTGTTTATAATAGAAAATAGTACCAAATCTCCCTAAAAATCAGTTAGTTTATCTCTTTTTATATTTAAAAATTAGTATATAAATTCCTTCGTAAATCTGTTTGTTTGTTTATCATTTATATTTAGTGTGTTTATTAATTTTTTACTCTAGATATATCCAGATTTTCTCCGTAGATCAGTTAGTTTGTTATTTTTTATTCACAAATTTTATATATGCATATTTAAACTTGTTTTGAAATTTTTGAACAAAAATAATAACTTTCCTGGCACTGCCATAATTCACTCATAAAAATTACAGTATATTAATGGTATTTGCTTTAATTGAACTTAAAGTTTTAGATTACAATTTTAATAAATAAGTTATAGCTCATTAATGATCACTACTTTTTTAATATTTAAAGTTTTAAGTTTATTATTTTTTATACAGTGTATGAAACATGTCAAGACAATTGTTGCTGAAGGAATTGAAAAAATCAAAAACACTGTAAGTTTTTTTATAGTAATATTAAAAGTACTTGTAGTTTAATTTTCAACGTAAAACTTAAAAATGTATTACCTTTTAAATATTTTAAAGTGTAGTTTTTTATATATTTTAATATAAAAATCTAAATTCGTGTAAATAACTATATTCATTGAAGGAATTGAAAAAATCAAAAACACTGTAAATAAAAATATATTTTTTACTAGTTTTCAATTTACAAGCTAAAACTAAAAGTGTCTTAGCACTTGCCTATTTCAAAAAGTGAGTTTTTAATTTTTAATAAAAAAAACATAAAATTATATAAAGAGTGTTTGATACTCATTAATTATTAATTAAATAATTATACTATAATTAATTATTATATTCGTAGGATGCCACTCAGCAATGCAGTGAAGTTATGTTGTGTGAAAACAAAAATGAGAAGTCTGTTCCAATGATGACACTTACTAATGCTGCTACTGTAAGTTGTTAAATATTAAATTTTATTATTTTTGTAATAACTTTGACAACTATTAGTAGTCAATTTTTGTTTAAACAACATTTTCATAACATGAATAAATTGATAAAAACGTAAAAATCCTTTCAGAAATAAGCTGCTAGTCTTAATACTAGCAACAAATATAGTTTATTACCTAATAAAGACTAGAGGTTTATTTAAGAATTTTCAGTGTCGTGATATTTCAACGTGTATTATTGCTAAATATTTGTTGCAACAATCAACCTTTATAAGTTCACGGAAGTAAATAATGCATTAACGTGTATTTAGTCAGTTAAAAATTAAAGTTGTGCAAAAAATAGTTCTGCAATAATTAAAACAACATTTTTAACATTAATAACTTTCACAAACTCAAGTGGCTACTTCAAATGATCATATGTAGTTTTTTTGTTTAAATATACAACAAAACCAATTAAAACATATAAATTTGTTACGTAAATTTATGCCAACCTGCTATAGTTTATAGTTTGTTTAGTTTTAAAACTTCAAAAAACTCAAATTAAATTAAAACGGTTTAAATAAGCTAAATATGTCTCATTTACATATAGACCTACTTCATTTTAGTTTTGATAGCACATTTGTGTTATGCAAAACTTTTATTTTAAAAACACATACAATTGTGCACTTTGTGCAGCGTTGTGCATTTTACTTAGCAAATGCAACTGTTGTTAGTTCATCATTTTATGACTAATCGAATTTGTAATTCATATTCAACAAAAAGTGCTGTACGTGCTAAATTTTATAAATTTTACTTTTGTTGTGTTATATTAATATAAATAAGTATTTTAATATTTTTTTGTGTTATATGACTACGTCATAAACTTTTGTATAATTCTTTAGTAAACACGTCTCGTTTTTTCTTTCAAGTTCGCTATTCAAATCAATATTCTGCTTAAGAATTACATAAAGTTAATGAAAAGTTTAAAAAGCATTAACATAATAAACTCTGTAAAGTTTAACTTGATCTTAAATAAAGTTTAAAGTTAACAATTTGTTTTAAAAACAGCCAAGCAAATTGTCTCAATTGAAATACCAAGGATCAATTGTCTGTGAAACTTGTACCGAAGTATCAAAAGCTATTGGTAAAGTTATCAGCGAAAAAAGCACTGAGGTAAGTGAATTTGTGTACGATATTATTAACTTGTATACGTTTTTCTCATAGTACATTTTTTAAATTGTTTTTTAAACTTGAAACTTTTTTATAAATATACTACTAAATTTAAAATAATATCTAAGTTTGTATAATTCTTAGAATATAATATAATCAGTTAACTATGCATCAACTAACTTGTATATGTACTAATGATATCTGAAAACGTGTCAGCAGTTTTTAATGCTATGTATGCAAACATTGAAGTTACTTGCAATTATTGTTTAAAACATGATTAGTTGACAAAGTCTAGAAAAAATACTAGCATAAAACTTCATAGAACGAAACAAAAGAAATCTTTGAACTTTTTGTAAATGATGTTATAGAATAATTCTAATAATAGTTTTATATAGGACGATATAAAGCAGTCATTGGACGACTTGTGCATGATCTTGCCTGGTCAGTACAACGATGTGTGCGAGGACCTGATTAGCGTGTACACAGTTGAGATAATAGGCGCCATACAACAGGGACTCGATAGCGGTGAACTGTGTCAGTTCATCGGGGTTTGCATGAAGGAAAAAGTTGCTGAAAAGGTATTGAGTTTGTATTAATTGTTTTAAGTAACTGAAGATTTTTTTGTTTGTTGAAGCAGCTGAAAACGTTGAAATTTTAATGCTAAAGATTAAAAAGACGTTTTATTTTTCAACATTTAATAATTTACATCAAAAATGGTATTGTTTAAGAATCCATGTTTTAAATATAAAGTTTAACAAATAATATACTTGCTAACTGTAAAGTTGTTATAATTTGAAAATGCTTCTTTCTTTTTGTGAGGTTAACTGTATTTGAAAACGTTTGAAAACTTTTTTGGGGCTAATCAGTTTGAAAATATATAAGTGTTATTTGATTTTTAAGTATTTCTTACTGAATTTTTATTTTAAATTGAAGTATTTGTATAATTAATGTTTTTTTAAACAGTCAACCAAATTATCCCAATACAAAACATCGGTTGTTTGTGAAACTTGCACTGAAGTATCAAGAGCTGTTGCTAAAGTACTCAGCGAAAAAAGCACCAAAGTAAGTGATTTTTTTTATAGTAAAATATAAATTTCAAAATTATAGTTTAACAAAGATACAAGAATTTATTGTTTTGAAAAAAAATGTTGCTATATTTTTGCTTCATAAACTACACATTTGTTCTACTTTTAAAACCAAATGAAACAAAGTATAAAATATGAAACGAGTAATAACAAAAGTCATACGACTATTGCGTGGTTTATGGTTTTTGTGTTGCAACAAAATAATTATGTTCGTCCTTAAGTTTTCTTACTGCGCTTTTAAAAATTAAAAAACTTTTAGCTTGCTTATTAAGATAATATAATGAGTAGTTCGATAAGCATATTGTGTGACGAATAAATATATTTTATGACATTATTGTTTATCAATCTAGGTTACAATGTATATGTATATAAATCACGTGAATTAAATAAGCTTGCTAGTATGATAAAAAGGGAGTGTATTTTCTTGCGAATCACAAGATCTATTTAGATTTATACGTGGTTATAAGTTTTACAAACCACAGTTAACGTAAACTATGCACAATATAAACTGTAAAACTTACATCTTTACTATAATAACAAAATATAAAATGAATTTTTACATTGTGGTTTTTTAGAGCAAAAATAAACTGATTTTGAAAGACAATTTAAATTAGCTTCTTAGCATATAAAAAAAGGGAGTGTATTTTCTTTCAGATCACAAGATCTATTTATATTTATACGTGGTTTAAAGTAATATAAAAAAGTTGTGAAATAAACGTCGTAAAACTCAAGTTTTGTATAAAGGAACAACAGTTTAAACCGTAAAACTAGAATGTTCACTTTGATCTCAAAACAAAAAAAATAACATTGTGGTTTTTGAAGGCAAGAAATAAACTTTTTTTTTTGCAATAAATTTGAATGACAATCTAATTAAGTATAGTCAGCAGTATTTATGTTGAGTTGCAAAACAAACTATGCGGTTTTTACTTGTTCTCTTGTATAACATAATAGTATGTATAATTCACATACAGAATACTTTATACTTAAATCAATTTATACATAATTTAAAGCCCAGAATATTAGTTTTTGTTTGATTAATTAAACTATTATTAATAAAAAAGTAGATATTTAACTAATTTACATTAACAATAAGCGAACAACTGCTTTAACAAGAGCAGTAAAAAACGAATAAATATCAAATTCAGTCTTTTTTATATAGTTTAGTTCAACTGAGTGGTCAGTTGACGTGAAAACTTAAACTTGAAAACATTTATACTTTTATACAGCAAGTAAATTCAAATAGATCTTGTGCTATGCAAGAAAATACACTCTCTTTTTATTATGTTGACAAGCTTTTTAATTCATATGATTTTTTAAACATCTATTTAACTTTGTAAATAAAACTTTAGTAAACCTATCCAAATAGGTAATGCCTTTTTTTTATCAAAATGTATGTTTCAGTGCATTATCTAAAGAGTAGAAAAACAAGTTCATACATTATTCAAATATATTATAAAGACAACAATTTTTAGGATCAGATAACAAAGGAGTTGGATGCGGTGTGCATGTTGCTACCTGGTGAGTACAAAACGGTGTGCAAAGATCTTATTGATGTGTACACACTGGACTTCATACAAGCCATACAGCAGGGTCTCGATGAAAACCAACTCTGTTCCTTCATCGGCGTGTGCATGAAGGGAAGTGAACAGGTTTGTTGTTTTTTTTAATATAGTATTTAGTAGTATGTGTAATACTTGCTATTTTAATTTTATACTTAGTCTTTAAATTTTGTAGGTGTATAACACCTGTTTAATATATTTTTAATAGTATTACACTTTCTATATACTAAAGTGTATTTAAAAGTTTTAGGAAAATAACTTTAATTGTTATTCAGACTTTTTGATTGTGTTATACTTTCATAAATGCCTTGTTTAAAGATGGTGGTGTTTTAAAAAAATCAAGTTTACAAATTTTACAAACAGAATGCAACAGTACCAGCTAAAGTCCAGTCGGATTTGAAATCAGATTTGCCATGTGAATTGTGCTTGACATTGGCTAAACAATTAGATGATATGATCGATGATCAAACTACACAGGTAATTATTATATATAACGAAAATAATATGCATTTAATAAATAAATATAATTTTGACACGATCACAAATCAAACTACTCAAGTAATAATACAAACAGTTCAAGTTTCAAAAGAAAAATTTTAAACTATAATAAATAAATTTGTAGGTAGTCTAAGTTAAAAACTTCTATAGACCGCATTTAATTGACACTGTGTTCAGCAAACTAAAATTTTGAAAATACATGCACGAGAAAGTACGTATAAGTTTTTTAATAAATAAAATAAATACAAACAGATATTAAAGTAGTTCTTTACATCAAAACTAATAAAAGTTTTAAAATAATTGGCAGTATGTTAAAAGTATTAAATTTGTTTTGTAGGCTTTAAAAGTTTTCTAGTGATCATTTTAATACACATAAGTTCTTCACAGGCTGAGATCGAGCAAGCACTTGATAGTGTATGCGAGTTACTACCATCCAACTTGAGAGACACTTGCGACACACTGGTAGCTCAGTACACTCCACAGTTGATCGATCTTCTGTTGCAGCAAGTTACTCCCAAGAAGTTGTGCGCCGAACTTCAACTCTGTCCCGAATCACAAAAGGTACATTTTGTTTTTAATATATGATATTAAATTGTAATTTTATTTTAAATAATAAGTATTTTTTGATATAAATATCGGTTAAGTTAACGCATGTATTATAGTTTGTTTTAAATTTAAAGCTAACATAAGCACGCATAACAAGATGTTGTTAATTCTTATTTAAATTAGTATGTTATAATTTTTTTTATGTTTTAGGTATTAAAAGCAAAAAGCGAAGTAGCATGCAATTTGTGTACTGTAGTCACAACTTATTTGGATGATGTTATTGGATCTGAATCTACTAAGGTTAGAAAATTATTTTACTTTTTTTAAAATTTATGTTAAATAAATGTTTTTACTTAAATAAACTGTAAAGAAAAGAAACTTGAGGTTATTCAATTTTGTTTATAGTTTTAGGTACTACTTATTTAATTGAATAAATCTTAAATTGAAGACTCTGTTAAAAAATTAAATAAATAAACTTCAAAAGTTAAACAAGTAACTGTTATTACTTTTTTTTTCACATAGCTTGTAAAACAGTAAAAATTTAAAAATATATTTCTATATATTAAAAACTTATTACCGAAATGGCTTGAACTCTGCATAAAGTACAATTTTTTAATTAAAAATGAACGTTTTCATTAAAAAGTTAAAATCATTAACAAAAAAATCTTTATATACAGCAAGACGTAGAAGCTGCATTGGATAAAGTGTGTGACTTGCTTCCAGCAAAGTACACGAACAACTGCAAAACATACGTTGAGGTGTTCGCGCCGGTACTTATCGACTTGCTGTTGCAAGAAGAAAGCCCGCAGAAGATTTGCAAGCAGGTCGGATTGTGCAACGTTACACAGAAGGCTCATGTGCAACAAGTTAGTTTTGAGAATCTTTTTTTATAGAGTTAAAAAATTACATCAAGGCTATTTTACTATTGAAATTTAGTAAGAAAAAACTAGATAAGAAGTCCTCAAAATTTGCAAGACAATATTTTTAAATTAGTATTTTGTAAGTAAAAATATTATTTAAATGTTTACAAGTTTTGTGCTGGATATTTAAATACTAACCAAAAGAAGTATTTTAAGTTTGATAAGTGATAAACAAAATAGTAAATAAAAAAATTAAGTTTAAAATTATTATTTTATTAGTATTTTTTAAATTAAGACTTAACCAATTTAACAGATCCAGTCGGAAGTTAAACTCGGACCGGTATGTACTTTGTGTGAAACTGTAGCTGCCAAACTTGAAAATATGCTCATTGGAAAAGTTACCAAGGTTTTTAATTATAAAGTTAATTTTTAACTTTTATACGTTTGTTATTTTTTTACTTTAATTTAAGTTTTACTTTATTTGTGAATATTTTTATCTTAAGTTATGTTGGACTGTTTTACTACAAATATGAACTCAAATTTATAACTTAAATACTTCCTTAGTTACAAAGTTACATAAAAGTTTAGCTGTTTATCTACATATAAGTATAAATACTATAGAGTAGCATGCGACATTGCTACAGTGTTTTCTTAAATGTTTTTCTACATTAATTAATTATTTATTTATGCATATCTAAGTCTTGGTAACTATATTTTAACAAATAGTAACATTAACAGGATTCAGTAGAGACGGCGTTGAACAAGGTGTGCTCACTGCTGCCATCTAGCGAAGAAAAATCTTGCGACAACTACGTCAAAATGTACTCTTCGGTCATCACCGAGCTGCTTATTTCCGGTGTCGGTCCCAAGTTGCTGTGCACATCGCTTGGATTGTGTGCTGGTGTTGAAGAAAAAGCTGTTAGTTTAGTTGTTTTTTTTTAATGAAATAGTGGAGTTGTGAAATAGTGTGAGCTATTGTTATACCTTATTTAGTTTAATTAGTATAAACTTATATATTTGTTATACTAAATTTGTGACTTTTTGAACTCATTATTTTCCTGAGTTATAAGAATTTCTGAAAAAAAATTTTTGTCTTGAATTTCAAGGCAACATAGAAATTGATTTAAATTTTTAAAAAGATTTAAGAGCCTCTTTTTTTCGGTCTGCAAAAGTATTCATTGATATACCACATGAACGATATTTTGTGACTATTGAAAACATTTACTTTTTCAACGACATGTTTTTAATTAACTATATGCTTTCAGGCTTATGAGAAAATGGTGAAAGGAGAATATTGCGGTATTTGCGAACTTATTGCTGGAAAATTGGAAGATCAAATAAAAGACAAAACCAATGAGGTATGTTGTTGATCATTAAAAACAATTTGATATATCTACACAAATTTTTGATCAAGTTTTGATTCTTATCTACAAAAATAAATTTATTGCTGTGATTCAAAACTGCATTAAAACTTAAATAATGTCATAATAAAAATTTTCAAAAAAATCTTGTTTCAAATTAATAATTTGTTAACTAAAATTATTTAGAATTTTTTCCAGGCGCAAATAGAAGCAGCATTGGAGAAGGTGTGCTCATATCTCCCATCATCGTACAAATCAGAGTGCGACACACTTGTACAGCAGTACACACCGCAAATAATTGATTTGCTGGTGAATGATGTTTCTCCCAAGGATCTCTGCACCGAGATCGGACTCTGCTCTGCTGAAAAGTTGAAAGTAAGTTTGTATGGAGAATGGTATCCATTTAAGTGATTGTATTGATGTTTTAGTATTCAATGTAGTGTTTGATTTAAATTAATTGTTTTTAGTAAATGTTCTATTAATTTCTTAACACAAGTTATCTTTCAAAAAATAACAACATGCTAAAAAGTTGTTTTTAAAACATCAGATGCTTTTAATAAACTATCCTTAAATTTAAAAAGCTAGGTTTATAAACAAAACAACTTAAAGAGTCTATTTGAAATAAACGACAAAATACATGATAAAAAGGTGTAATTAGAAATTCATGAAATACTAGATGTTTTGATTTATATAATATTAAAACTTTAAAAATTTTAGTCTAGTTTGATGACATAGAACTTAAACTGACCAAATTCTCATATAAAATTTCGAAAGTAAAACTAAACAAACAATTTGTTTTTAGAAATTGAAAAGCGGAGAATACTGTGGAATTTGTGAATTGATGGCGGGAAAACTTGAAGAATTTGTAAAAGATAAATCTACTGAGGTATATTAATTGATTATTTAATTTTAAAATACAAATCTGAAAAACAAAAAACTTAATGTTATTTGTTATTGTATGTGAAAAATAATTCAATTGAGGTTTTTCATTAATTGTTCGTATAAAAAAACAGTTTAACTGAATTTTGAATTAACTTATATGTATCAAGCTTATTACTACTTACTTTTAAAAAGTATTTAGTTAGTTGTAATAATTTTAAATTATAAGTAAATTTATGTAGTTTAAATTATATAAAACTTATACTAGTTAATAAAAATATTTATGCTTTTTAAATAAATTATAATAGATGTTTACTATGTCTTCATACAAGTCTTGTTTTTGTATAAAATTCGTACAACAAACTATTTTAAATTAGTTTAAAAAAAAACTTTTTCAATTAAGAGCAATAATTAAACTTATTTGTTGCAGGCTGAAATAGAGGCTGATTTGGAGAAGGTGTGCTCGTACTTGCCCTCATCGTACAAATCAACATGCGACTTGCTAGTTGAGCAATACACACCTCAAATAGTTGACTTACTTGTGAACGATGTTTCTCCCAAGGATATTTGCACCGAACTTGGTCTCTGTGATGCGCTCAAATCTAAAGTGAGATTTTATTTGATAATTAAATTATAAGTTTTTATTTCAAAATAATATGAAACATAATTTTATCAAGATCTTTATTTGTTTTTAAATTTTAGTTTTTAACTGCAGAATAGTTACATGCTCTCAGTTATTTTTTCTTTCATAAAACATTAAACTGTTTTAATTTATTATACTTCTAAGTTTCAAACAACATATACATATTTACTAGAATAATAAATTACTTACTTCATCAACAGGTGGTGCCAATGACCGAGCTCCAACCATCAAGCAAGCCTTCAGTGAAACCAGAAGATAAGGTTGAGAATGTCGAAGGTCAACTTTCGTGCGACTTGTGCCACGTTGTTGTTCAGATCGTCGACGATAAACTCAACGAGAAAGCCACTTTTGTTAGTTTTTATAATTATTGAGATTTTTTATTTTGTTTTTCCTTTAAGTTTAGTTTAAAAACCATATGGCTATTTCTAGGTCAAATAAAAGTTACGCTTACTTCTGTGCAAATAAATTACCTGCCCCTTAAACTTTAGCCCTAATTTCCAAAATAAGTATAGAAAGATGTTTATAGCAATTATAAAACTTATTTTTTCTGTTTAAGACGATCTTTAAAATTTTCTATTCAAGTAAATCCCTTAAAAAACAATTTCTTAAACCAATGAGTTTTTTCACTTCCCGATCCCTTTTTATTCTTTATTGTATTATTTATAATTACACGCACATATCAATTGTACTGAAACGTTTTTTAACCACCAGGAGGAGATTGAGAGTCACGTGCAGGAAGTCTGCAAGCTCATGCCCTCCAAAGTGACGTCACAATGCAACAAGTTCGTTGACGACAAATTACACCAGGTGGTTGCCATGGTGACCAAGAAGATGGGGGTCAACGAGGTTTGCCAGGAACTCAGCATCTGTCCCAAGAAGTCAGAAGTTCCTGCGGAGAAACAAGAAGTTCCTGTGAAAACACAAGAGGTACACAAGCATGCTCGTTTCACGCACGTTCACGTTGGGAGAAATAATGATAATGTGCAAAATAATAACGTTTTGTAAATTAATTAATTTGTAAAATAATAGTGTTTTCTAAAATAATTGCAAAATAATTAAAGTTTTAAAGTTATTTAATTCTTTGAGTGTTCTTTCATTAACTTCGGGCAATTTTTAAAAGTTTATGTTCTTTTTCCACAATACCATGTTTAATAAAACTGTAGTTAGCCTGTTCGTAGGTAGACAATAATATTAAAACATTTATTTTGAATAAAGTATAATCTGTTTGCTTTTAGTCCTTAAAAAAAGCTTTAGTTCAAAAATTTAAAAAATTCTCTAAAAGTTCTAAACATTCTAAATTTATGCTTTTTGTTTTTTAGTACACTCATACACAGCTTCGTTAACAAAAAAATTATTGCATTTTTTGTTTTTCATATTAACATACATTTTTTAGACGTGTGTGTTTATTTATATATGCAATAAATTGTTTTTATACACAACACAAAATGTAATTTCTTATAATTTAGATTTAGTTCGTATTCTAACATTTAGAAAATATCATACATTTAAAATAGATCTTTTAGTCTAGCTTTTATTATCATTATACAGAACAATCATATCCCAAAAGTTTAAAACAATCATATCCTGATAATTTTAAGATAAACAGCAAATTTTTGTAATACATTGTTTTTCCAATTTTAGAGTTAGTTTTAATGGCTCTAAAAGAAATAATATATAAGTTTGAAGCTCAAAAACTTTTTATAAAATCATATAGGATTCAATTAGCATTTTAATTAGTTAATAACTTTTATTTCATGTAAATAAAACTTTGTTCTTTAGGAATTTAAAATAGTTACTCATAAAAATACATAGTTTAACTATGGAGTTGGTTATCTTAATAAATAGTATTTTTAAAGAATAGTTTGAAAATTAATTTTGATAATTAGTATAAATTTGAAAGCTGCCGTATAATAAAGTAAATTTAATTAGGAATTATAAGTGCGAATTGTCTTAAAAACACTCCTTCATCGAAACTTGTATTTATTATCAGTTTGATAAACCACTGCAATCAGTTCTTATTTAGTAGTGTTTCAAAATTATGAAATAGTTTTTTATTCATATGTATTATAAGAAAGGTCTGTTTTATAAACACATGTTTGGAAATTTGGTCAGCAAAATCATTTAAAAGCTTGTTCAGGCTACAATAAGCATAAAGCTGTAGTACTGGTTAAATAACGTTTTTAAAACAAAGTAATAATTATGAAATAAAACTTAACTTTTTCGTCTCAAAGTGATAATTAAAATTAATGATATGACATAAAATAATTCAATTGAAATAAAATTCAAAAAGTGTGAACGCAATAACTTTTACAAACACAATTGTACACTTATATTCCAAGTAATCATAGTATGTTTAAAATCAAATGTGGTAGTTGATAAAATTGCATGCAGTAGTTACTAGGTTTTTCTTGTATTGTGCATGTTGTAGAAACCGCATGCAACTAACATTAGCTCATTTTAAGAAAACTCCACAAACAAGCAGTATAGAGTGCCAGGTTTGCACTGAAGCCATGGCCCAGTTAGAAAGTTATCTAGAAGAAGATTCCACCGAGGTTAGAACAGAGTTTTGTGAGCAGCAAAAAGTCAGATTAATTAGGAGTTTTGAGACAGGTTAATTAGGTGTGGAGTTTTTTGCATGAAAGTTTTTTTTTTACTTTTTAGCATTGCTTGGTGTTTTAAATTAATTAGCACCGCTTGGTTTTGCATTAGTTTTTTGCATGCCTTTATATTTTTTAGAATATAGGTTTGATGCAATAAGGGCTTTATGTGGTCTTTGAAGATTATTTCGTAATTATGATTATGATTCCATTATGATGTCATGAACTTTTCAACAAAAGGTGTTTGTTGGACTTGTGATGAATTTGAGTGAGTTTTGTTATTTGTCCTTAAATATACTTTTACAATTTTCAGTTTTTATCAATAAGTAATAAAGTTACCTCTCCTCAGTGGATAAAGTTTAACAAATTAAAGTTTAACTATTTGCTTGATGAGTTTTCACGATAATGTATTTTTTTTTTTTTAATTAAACTTTCTTATTTTATACTTACAATTGTATTTTATTATCTAGCTAAATAAAGAAATTTATTTAAGTTATGTTTGCATTTTAGAAATTGAGTTTAATGATTATGTTCACACGAAATGACTATCCATTTTTTATTTAAAACAAATTAGATATTAAAACAAACAAATTTTATCATAAAACTTTATAATAATTTTAAATTTCTTTATATTCAAACTAACCTACATTTTTAAAATTATTATAAGTTTGCAGTGATTTTTTTACTATTGATTTATGTCAATTTAAACCGTTTGATTTCAATAGTAATAAATAATAATTAAATTTAATTCAAAAATAACTATAAATTACAAACTTCAAATAAGAGTATCAGAGTTTTTTTTTCACTAAATACAATTATTAACAATAAAATAAAAACTAAAACGATTTTTGCAAAATAAAAACAGTTACAATTTCAAAGACCGATTCGAATAAAATATTAAACATACAATCTTTTGAGAAAATCTTAACTTCACACAAAATTTTATATGTTAAATTGTTTCTAAATTGAAACAAAGGCTTACAGTTATAAAGTTTTTAAACAAAACAAAGTATTTTGGTTATACTGATTTTGGTGATGATTTTGGGTTAACTTGCTATACAAATAAACTGCTAAAGAATAAATCTTGTTAAAACCCATATAGCAACATTTTTTGACTGAAGCTTGCAGTTTTGGTTTACAAGTTATAATTCAAAAAAAAAGTATGACAGTCTAAAAAACAAAGTGTAACAGACAAACTGTTATTAAGATCATAATTAACAGTAATGTTCCTTTTTTAAGTAAGCAGTTTTTAATTTGCAAAAAAAATCAGAGCAATAAGCAAAAACAAAAAAGTTGTGGCAATCATGATTAAAATGTAATTAGTAACAGACAAACTGTTTACAAACACTGAAAATCTTAATTGCTATTTTGAAAGTGAGCAGTTTTTACTTGATACTTAGCAATGAAAAAACTACTGAGTAATTCAAACAAAATCATGTGTGGCGACCTAAAAACCAAACAACAAACATAAACACTACTGAGAACATAGGAGGAAATCATACAAGCTCTTGAAAAAGTGTGCGACCTAGTGCAAGGTGATCTCAAAATGGAGTGTGTTGAAAGTATAAACGGGTACACCGCTGAGATTGTCGAGGCATTGGTTAACAAGGTGCACCCCTCTGATGTGTGCGCTTACGTTGGACTGTGCAAAGATAAGTTGAAGGTTTAAAATTTGTTTGTTTGTTTTTTATATCTATTTAAAATAAAAGTAAGAGTGCAAAGAAAAGTTAACGCATTTTGAAGTCGTTAGTGGTTTTGACAAAGAAGTCTTATTTTTTGCATTTATTTCTATTGATGCATTTAAACGATTATACCAACTGAATACATTAATTTATGTAACTAAACCAATTGATTTTAAGAAAATAAGTGTAAAAATATTGACTATTATTATCAGGTATCTGCAACCAGAGATATTCAATGTGAACTTTGTAAGTACATTGCTGGAGAACTGGATAAGGTTTTGAATGAAGATTCTACCAAGGTTAGAGTTTTAATTTGTAGTAAATGAATGTTTAAAGTTTCAGACTTCATAAATAACTTACAATTTTTATAACAGAAGTTTTTTTATTGTCTACTTGTATTAACGTAGTAAACATATCGCGCCGACTTTTTATCTTAGCACTAAGTTGAATGCTTCTGAATTGAGTAACAAAAAAAAACAAGTTTCGAGATGAGTCAGCAATGGAGCGGTTTTTAATTAAAAATTGATACTCTTCGTGAAACCTACATGACCTTTTACCATTTTTCACAAAAAACAGAAAGAGATAGAGCAAGCGTTGGAGCAGTCGTGCGATCAGCTCCCATCGGACGAGCAAGAAGAGTGCAGGTCCTTCATACAGATGTACGCTCCGCAGATAATAGAGTACTTGCTGGGCGAGCTCACCCCCGACACCGTTTGCAAGGAAATTGGACAGTGCGCTGACATGTTGAAGGTTGGTTTGAATCGCTATTGTTTTTATCTTTGTACCTAAGTCTAATGGGTATTTGAATTCAATCAATTTATTCAAATTCTTACACAATTTTTGGTTAAGCTCAGATTTATTTTTTATGTTTATAAAAGTTTTATAAGTTTGTTAATTCCGCCTTAAGATAAGTTTTTATATTTTAAATAGTCTAAATTATTTCAAATAATCTTTTTTTAGTTTTGCCTTGTTAAGGTTTTGTTGTTAAAGCTATGAAACTCATAAATAATTGCTACTTTTGTTGTTTTTATTTAGTTTTCTGTACAGCTTTTTAACCAAGCTTTCTAAAACACAAAAGTTTTTTTCTGCAGTTGTTAGTTTCTTTAATTTATATAAACTTCATTTTACAGAAACCAAAAATAATTGTAAATGATGATGAAAGTTGTGAAATATGCAAACTAGTTGCAACTGAATTAGATCAAGTTTTGGACGAAGATTCTACTCAGGTAAGTTATTATAGTTAGGATTTTTTGATTAAAAAATAAAACATGTTTTGAAATGTTAATGAATTGAAAATTTGTTGTATACTGTGCATAAATGTATTTTTTATTTTTTTATAGAAAGAAATAGAACAAGCATTGGAAAATGTTTGTAATATTTTACCAAGTTCAATTAAATCTGAATGTGATGATTTTATTGATGAATATACACCTCAAATAATTAAATTATTAGAAGAAAAATTACAACCTGAATCATTATGCAAACAAATTGGTCTTTGTTCATCTGTTAAGGTTAGACATTTTAGAATAAGTAACTGAAAACATAATCATTATATTTTTAATATTCTTGATACATAGTTTAAAAGTTGAAGTTAACTCTAGTTTACAATTTGTCATTTTAACAAAACTATATTTATTTCATTCAAATATGTATTTAGAAATTTTACAGCACTTGAAATATTTCACAAGTTCTTAAAGCCGTATTTTAATAGAAAAATTTTTAATGCAGTTAAGCTTTGAAAACTGACGTTGAACTTATTCTTTATTTTGATAGTCTACTTTAATTTCTAATGGATCAGATCGAAAATGCACGAATCATCATTTATGCACCGAGTGTCAATTTTGCACGTTGTTGCTTATTTGATCTTCTCTGCAAAATAATTATTTCATGCATTTTTGACACTTACTCGTTTCCTATTTAAATTAACTGTGAACTTATTTTTGCTTGGCGACAGTTCATTAGCTTTAACGTAAAACTGTAGTGAAAAAAAGTTATTAAATAAGTGTATGTGTTTTTAAATAGAATTTTGCATAACAAAATTTTTGGCCCACTAGTTTTTTGTCTATGTATCTATTTTATTAGTTTTTATGGATTCGTTTGTCAGAAATTTTTATTAGTTTTTAAAGTTTTTAAGTATTTTTTTTGAACTAGAACAACTCTTTTTGGACTTTTAACGTTGCCTTCTAATATTTTTGAATACTTAAATGTAAACTCATACATACAGGCAAATAAAAGTCCTGTTTTTTTATTGGTTCAAAAAGTCAATATATTATACATTTTTCAGGCAAATGAAATTGTAAATGATGATGAAAGTTGTGAAATATGTAAATTAGTTGCAACTGAATTAGATCAAGTTTTAGATGAAGATTCTACTCAGGTAAATTCTTATTTCAATTTACATAATTTTTCAATATTCCTTAAAAATTATAAATGGATTTCTTAGAAAGATTCACTTTAGTCCTAATTTTTAAAGGCGATGTTTGTTATATTATAACTAAAATAGTTGTTAAATACTAAATAATTATTATAAAATCAGTAGTAGTTAAATTAAATTAATTCTTAATAGTTTTTGATCTTATACAGAAAGAAATAGAAGAAGCATTGAAAAATGTTTGCAATATTTTACCAAGTTCAATTAAATCTGAATGTGATGATTTTATTGATGAATATACACCTCAAATAATTAAATTATTAGAAGAAAAATTACAACCTGAATCTTTATGTAAACAAATTGGTCTTTGCTCAACTGTTAAGGTCATTGTTTTTCAAAAATTTTACACGGATGTTGTTAAAACTTTTTCAGAAAAAGCAATGCTTTTCTAGAGCAAGTACTTATAGAACCGACAAATTATGTTCATATTTTCTTTAGAAAAAAATATAAGCTCTATAGTTTGTAGAAACGTTTTTATTTTCAAAAAGTATAGTATAAAAAGCTACAAACACCATATTTAACTAAAGTATCGAAAACTTTAATTATCATTATAGTTTTAAAACTAGGGAAAAGTATAATTATTGCATATTACAGTCTTATATTTTACTTTCTTTATATTTATAGACTTAGTGTTTCAAAGCTCGATTTTCTTTAGCTTACCTAAAAACTAATCATACTATTTATTTTTTAAAGTTTTGTTCTAAAAACAATATTTTGCTAAAAGAGCTCGTCAAAAACATGGGTTGTTACTTGAGCAAATAGTTAAAATTTTAAGAGAAAACATAACTATATTATAGTATTGCTATTTTTTTCTCATTGTTCCGAGTAATTCCTTTAGTAACAAATCATTTTCCATTGCTTTTAAATAAACTTTTTATAATTTATAGTTTTTTTTAAGCATTGACGAGCTCATTGAGCGAAACGTTGTTTGCAGATTTGAAAAATATATAGCATATCTGTTTTCCTTACAAAATAGAGATCTCTTATTGTTTCTTCAACAATCAAAAATATGTGTGAAATATTAAACTGATTTAGCATCTTGTAAAGATTCTTTTTAACAAGCAAATATCTAATTTTTGAAATTAACAATGCTTCATTCATACATGTATTTTTCTTCATGGTAAAATAGAGATCATTGTTTTCTTGTAAGTGTTTCAGTTATAACAAACGTATAAAACTTATTAATTATAAATAGTAAAGTCTTTTAAAATACTTTTTTTTCGAATTCAATATAATTCTTTGATTTAGGTAAAAAATTAAGACCACTTGATAAGTTTCTAGTCTGATTCTTTATAATAAATGTTGTATTACTTTTTCGTTGACTTTCATTAGCTATATGGTTTGTTGAAATTATTAGTAGAAAAATTTTATTTTTCTAATAAATTTTAAAAACTAAAACATCCTTATTTTTTAATTTTTACAGAAACCAGTTATTGTAAATGATGATGAAAGTTGTGAAATATGCAAATTAGTTGCAACTGAATTAGATCAAGTTTTAGATGAAGATTCTACTCAGGTAAATTTGTTATTATTTTTTAATCGTTCAATAAACAAATATTTACATTCACTGTGAAAAAAGTTTATATATTTCTTTTTAAAAACTAAAATAACAGTTGATAAAACTAACATAAAAAAATTAAATAAGAAAAAATGTTTTTTGTTGAATCTAATTTAAAATTATCACAGTACTCATATGAAAAGTTTGCAACTAAATAATAATCACCATATAAAAAATTAACACATTTTGCTTTTTAAAACTTGTATAGTATTAAGTTATTTTTTTAACTATACACTTTTTTATATAACTGTTCAAAATATAGTTTTAATTGTTTGCTAACAAAAGATCCTAGTGAAGTAACTTCACTGGAATATAAATAAAAACAAATTATACAGTAATCTTCCTTTATTCTACCAACATATGTTTCTGTGTGTCAACGAATCAACACACTTCAACTGGGTTCTGTAAAAAAGTAATTACTGTAATGAGAGAATAAAAGCATAGAATAAAGTAAGATACATGTTTTCATTAAAATAAGATATTTTCTACAGATAATAGTTATTAATAGGTAAAATACTTAATATTAAATCCGACTGTTATAAAACTATTGTAAGCCCAATAACAATTTTGTTTTTTTGTGTTTTGGTTTTTCTTAAAGTTTAATTTTTCATTTTTACATTTGAACTAAATCTGCTTCCTAATTCTATATAACTTTGATTCAATCGTTACAAACATTCAATATATAATATACATGTTACATCGAGTTTCTGTGACTTTTTTTGCCTTCACCGTCGTTAAGTTTTATTAAATTTTATTGATTCACTATCTGATGGTTAATGTTTTATTTTTGTTCAAAATAGATTACATAAAAACTAAACTAATGTTCTTTGCAATACAAATTAAATAGTTTAAATACCCTCGTTTACATTGCGACGTAATTATTAGTTGCAATGAATGTATTTTTCATTAGTTAACAACAATAAATTTTGAATCAGTTATCTTTCCCATTAACGTAAGTTGTTTGTTTATATTATAACTTGTTGTTTTGTTGTGTAATTTAGCTTACTTTACTTATTTTAGACTTAATAATCACGAATATTATATAGTTTTCTAACAGTCGGATTTAATATTAAGTATTTTACCTGTTAATAACTATTATCTGTAGAAAATATCATATTTTAATGAAAACACCTACTTTATTCTATGCTTCTATTCTCTCATTACAGTAATTATTTTTTTACAGAACCCAGTTGAAGTGTGTTGATTCGTTGACACACAGAAACATATGTTGGTAAAATAAAGGAAGATTACTGTATAATTTGTTTTTATCACTTTTTTATATAATCATATTAATTAACTAGTACTTTATGTATGTATTGTGTTTTATATTTAAACTTTTTTTTTTGTATTAAAGTTTATTGATTTCCATAGAAAGAAATAGAAGAAGCATTGGAAAATGTTTGCAATATTTTACCAAGTTCAATTAAATCTGAATGTGATGATTTTATTGAAGAATACACACCTCAAATAATTAAATTATTAGAAGAAAAATTACAACCTGAATCTTTATGTAAACAAATTGGTCTTTGCTCATCTGTTGAGGTATTTATAAATAAGTTTCAGCTGTTTTTTAAAGAAATATTTTTATTTTTCTTCTGATAAACGTTTTTGTTTAAAAAACGAAAATGTAGTTTTTGTACAAGTATAAGGTTTCATGGTTGCTGCATATATCAGTATTCTATTATTTAGAATAAAATTTGTTAGTTTTAAAATGCTATAAGATGTCACTGATAGTGGAAGACAGCCAAAATTTACTTATTAGTTTGCTGTTACTTACATCCTTCACGTACAATTAAACTTGTCAATTTTTACTATTATAAAAAAATTTAAAATAATATAAACATACAGTCAATACATAGTTTTTTTTTTTACGCCGAAGTATCTACATAATTTTTCTTATACTGCATAATTTTACCTACAATCTTATGATAAATAAACCTTTTGGTTTTCTTCAACAGAAACCAGTTATTTTCAATGATGATGAAAGTTGTGAAATATGCAAATTAGTTGCAACTGAATTAGACCAAGTTTTAGATGAAGATTCTACTCAGGTAAATTGTTTCAAATTTAAATTCCTCTACTACTCTTTAAAAATGATATCGTAGTTTTTTGTTAAGTTCACTTAAAGCTATAAATTTTATATGTTGTACTATTTGAATCTGAAAACTGAAATCATGTTTAGTTGTATAATATTTAAACACATTAATTAAAAACTACTGTTATTTTTTAGAAAGAAATAGAAGAAGCATTGGAAAATGTTTGTAATATTTTACCAAGTTCAATTAAATCTGAATGTGATGATTTTATTGAAGAATATACACCTCAAATAATTAAATTATTAGAAGAAAAATTACAACCTGAGTCTTTATGTAAACAAATTGGTCTTTGCTCATCTGTTAAGGTTAGTTATGATCCAAATATTTTCTTAAAATGATTATTTTAACTTTTCTCTTAAAATACAGTTTTATATGTGACAAAGTTCTTTTAAAACTTTTAGACGAGTGAAAAAATTTCCGTTTACATAAACTAGATTATAGCGATCGTATTAACTATAAATAAAGCTTTTAGAATATGTAGCTGAAAAGAGTCTACAGCAAGTTTTCCGAAACATTTTTCAAAAGGCCCCCCTTTAAGGAAATTTAAAAAGCTAAGGTCCCCTCCGACAATATTTTTCAAAAACTGCCATTAAAAATGACTTAGACCTTTTTATTTCATCATTAACTCCGGAATATCTAATGAAAGTTTTAAAGCCCTGTGGCTCCCCTTTTACAGCTTGTGGCCCCATAGTTTTCTGTAACGGTTTACTTTGAGAAACCCTGGTCTACGGCTGGCATTAAAATTTAAAACTCCTCATCATAAAAATTACTGACACACTAGATATATTTTTTCTTTTTGAATTTATGTTCGATGCCTGAATGCTACAATTCTAGTTCTTTGATATACGTTAAACTATTTCAGCACTTAACTTATAGATTTTACAGAAACCAGCTAATTTAAATGATGATGAAAGTTGTGAAATATGCAAACTAGTTGCAACTGAGTTAGATCAAGTCTTAGATGAAGATTCTACTCAGGTTGATATTTTGTTTTTGACTATAAATATAAAACCTTTAAAAGAGAATTTTAATTATTATTAAAGTATTTAATGATTTTTTTAATAGAAACGTCATGTCTTCTTTTTTAACTGCAAAAGAAATTTAATTTTTTATTCTGAAAAATATTTTTAATTCAAAATTTACGAGTCCAATAATATAAATAAACTTCAGTTACATGTATATGAATATGTTTTTAGAGTAATTAACTTTTTTATACAATTAACTACAGTTGAAATTTACATTTTTGGATCTAATTAGTTAATGAGCCTAGAGTTTTTTTGTTGTTTGTTCGATCTTGAGGTTTTTTTTTGTTTTCATTCAGTACTAACTTTGATAAAAAACAATAGATTTAATTTGAATTACGTTATTTTAGACTACTAATGCTTTTTACTTGACTAATGACATATGTTTTGGTTTTAAATTTTCTTATTTTTTATTTAGAAAGAAATAGAAGAAGCATTGGAAAATGTTTGCAATATTTTACCAAGTTCAATTAAATCTGAATGTGATGATTTTATTGAAGAATATACTCCTCAAATAATTAAATTATTAGAAGAAAAATTACAACCTGAATCTTTATGTAAACAAATTGGTCTTTGCTCAACTGTGAAGGTTAGGAAACAAGTCTTTTTTTTAATCAAATTTTATTTTGGAGTGTGTGCCTACATAAAAATTTAATTGAAAAAGTATGTAAAAACGTTTTTTATTCTTTTATGTTTATTTGTCATGTTTTGTATGAACTCAACTATTTTACTTCCTTTTTTTCAATTGTTTTTTTTTTTTTGTTCTTAAGAAGTAATACAAAACATGCAACTGAATAACGATATTATTACGTCACAGGTAGCCCGTTTATCAGCTGATGACGACACTTTATGTATAGTTTGTGAAGTAGTAGCTCAAGTTTTAGAAAGTGTATTAGATGAAGATTCTACTGAGGTAATGCTAACTTTATTATGTGTTTTAATACTCTGTATAAATTTTATTTGTTGTTTGTTACAAATTATTTCTTTTAGTTAACAGGTCTTTTAAAAATTACATATTAAGTAATAGTTTTTTAATGACTGGTATAAAGTATTTTTGCTGTAAGAAATGCAAAATTTTTAATTTATTATGTTGAATGCTATGCAAAGTAGTGTTTTTAATTTACAGAAAGAAATAGAGCAAGCATTAGAAACTGTGTGTAACGAAAGTCCAATAAAACAAGAATGTGATTTATTTGTTGATCAATTTGCACTGGAAATAATAGCAACATTAAAAGAAAAATTGCAACCCGAATCTTTGTGTGGAGAAATATCAGTTTGCATTTCTAATAAGGTAAGTCTTTTTCTGTATATATTGTTTTTCTAGTTATATTTTCTCGGCAATAACTAATATATTTTAATCAAACAGCTTTAGCGCAAAATATAAAAACATACTCATTTTATATTTGTATTATGTTAGGGTAATTTAAGAAAAAAAAAACTAGCCTTTGATCATCTTTTTATTTATACATAAGACTGCAACATGTTACTGTTTATAGACGACATATAAAGATTACGTTTATGGTAAACGCTTAACTACGTTGTTTAAAAACACCTACTTTTACTACTAGTATAAAATATTTAGCACTGCATTATAAAATCATAGAAAAAAAACAATAGTAGCTAGCTTTTTACAGGTTGCAAAAATATCAATTGTCGATTATGATGAAAGTTGTGAAATATGCAAATTAGTTGCAACTGAATTAGATCAAGTTTTAGACGAAGATTCTACTCAGGTAAATAGTAATAAAATTTGGAATATATAATAAAAATTTACAGACTAGTTTTGCGTAAATAGTTTGTTAGAAGCTAGTATGTATTATTTTAATGTTTTATTATTATATTAAGTCAGGTAAACTCTGGTTTTTTCTGATATTATTTTTTTAATATTAACTTATGACAATCTTATAGTTAAAATAATTATAAAGCTTTACATTTGAAATATATTTTTTAATCGGTTTTTTCAGGTGTTTCTTTTACTAATTTTTTTAATTAAATAATTGTGTTTGATAACGAAATAGTTACATTTAAAACTTTCTAGTCTCTAACCTGCTAAAAGTTCTGTATTTTTAGCATAAGTTTGTATACTGTTTTTTTTTTCATAGAAAGAAATAGAAGAAGCATTAGAAAATGTTTGTAATATTTTACCAAGTTCAATTAAATCTGAATGTGATGATTTTATTGAAGAATATACACCTCAAATAATTAAATTATTAGAAGAAAAATTACAACCTGAATCTTTATGTAAACAAATTGGTCTTTGTTTATCTGTGAAGGTTAGACTTTTGTAGCATATGTTAATTTTAATGTTTTATACACTTTTTTTTTGCTTTTGATTTATTTTTTAACAACTGAACTTAAATTCACAGTTAATTATATTTGTTTAAAACTAAATTTAGTAAATTTATATTTTGTCTAGAAACTATTATTTTTATTTTAAACTTAGCTTTAAAATGATCTTGTTGTAAAACTGTTTAAAGTTTAAAAAACAATGAAAAAATTATAATTTATTAATTAAAGTTGTAATGCTAAATGCTTTATATTTTAAACTAGTTTTTAGTTTAAATACCCAACTTATAGTTTGTTTTGTAAGGTTGTCTAGAAACTGATATTTTAAGTTTCAACTTATCTTGTTTAATTACATCTTTTATGAACTCCAAAACTCTTGTTTTCAAAGAAAGAGTAAAGAGTTTTTTTAATTTTTATGATTTGAATCTTTTTTTTATGTGTACCTTTCTTTTCAGGCAATTGAAGTTGTGAATGATGATGAAAGTTGTGAAATATGCAAATTAGTTGCAACTGAATTAGATCAAGTTTTAGATGAAGACTCTACTCAGGTAAGTAAAGAATGTATAAATATAACTTAAAAACCAGTTTTCAAAAGTTAGTGTTAATACATATTATTTAAATCTATTATTGTTATCGTTTAGTCAAATAAACTAATTTTTCTGAAAACTTTTTTTTTAATTATAATTTTCCTAAAAAAATAGTTTGATGATACTTACTTTTGACAAAGTTGTAGTTAAATCATAATCATAAAGATTCTATTTGAATAAGATTTATTTAAGCACTGAAGAGGTCTTTGACCGAAACTTAGTTTGTAAAATAAATTTTTGAAAGAATAAATATATTACTTCTCCTCCAGCAGTTGAGATCTCTCTATTTGTTTTCTTAAAACCAAAACATATTATAAAGTTGTAGTTAAAATAAGTTTTAAGCTTTAAATTCAAAAATATACTGTAAAATTAGTTTTTTAATATTTAATTTTGATAAACTTCATAAAACTTAAGGGTTATATATGATTAAAATTATTAAATTTAAAGTTTTCTGGTCTTTAATCTGCTTAAAATTCGGTTTAATTAAAAATATTTATCTTTTCATGTTACATTTGTTAAAGCTTATATACTCTTTTTTTTTATAGAAAGAAATAGAAGAAGCATTGAAAAATGTTTGTAATATTTTACCAAGTTCAATTAAGTCTGAATGTGATGATTTTATTGAAGAATATACACCTCAAATAATTAAATTATTAGAAGAAAAATTACAACCTGAATCTTTATGTAAACAAATTGGTCTTTGTTTATCTGTGAAGGTTAGACTTTTGTAGCATATGTTAATTTTAATGTTTTATACACTTTTTTTTTGCTTTTGATTTATTTTTTAACAACTGAACTTAAATTCACAGTTAATTATATTTGTTTAAAACTAAATTTAGTAAATTTATATTTTGTCTAGAAACTATTATTTTTATTTTAAACTTAGCTTTAAAATGATCTTGTTGTAAAACTGTTTAAAGTTTAAAAAACAATGAAAAAATTATAATTTATTAATTAAAGTTGTAATGCTAAATGCTTTATATTTTAAACTAGTTTTTAGTCTAAATACCCAACTTATAGTTTGTTTTGTAAGGTTGTCTAGAAACTGATATTTTAAGTTTCAACTTATCTTGTTTAATTACATCTTTTATGAACTCCAAAACTCTTGTTTTCAAAGAAAGAGTAAAGAGTTTTTTTAATTTTTATGATTTGAATCTTTTTTTTATGTGTACCTTTCTTTTCAGGCAATTGAAGTTGTGAATGATGATGAAAGTTGTGAAATATGCAAATTAGTTGCAACTGAATTAGATCAAGTTTTAGATGAAGACTCTACTCAGGTAAGTAAAGAATGTATAAATATAACTTAAAAACCAGTTTTCAAAAGTTAGTGTTAATACATATTATTTAAATCTATTATTGTTATCGTTTAGTCAAATAAACTAATTTTTCTGAAAACTTTTTTTTTAATTATAATTTTCCTAAAAAAATAGTTTGATGATACTTACTTTTGACAAAGTTGTAGTTAAATCATAATCATAAAGATTCTATTTGAATAAGATTTATTTAAGCACTGAAGAGGTCTTTGACCGAAACTTAGTTTGTAAAATAAATTTTTGAAAGAATAAATATATTACTTCTCCTCCAGCAGTTGAGATCTCTCTATTTGTTTTCTTAAAACCAAAACATATTATAAAGTTGTAGTTAAAATAAGTTTTAAGCTTTAAATTCAAAAATATACTGTAAAATTAGTTTTTTAATATTTAATTTTGATAAACTTCATAAAACTTAAGGGTTATATATGATTAAAATTATTAAATTTAAAGTTTTCTGGTCTTTAATCTGCTTAAAATTCGGTTTAATTAAAAATATTTATCTTTTCATGTTACATTTGTTAAAGCTTATATACTCTTTTTTTTTATAGAAAGAAATAGAAGAAGCATTGAAAAATATTTGTAATATTTTACCAAGTTCAATTAAATCTGAATGTGATGATTTTATTGAAGAATATACGCCTCAAATAATTAAATTATTAGAAGAAAAATTACAACCTGAATCTTTGTGTAAACAAATTGGTCTTTGCTCATCTGTTAAGGTTAATTATGTTTTAAATAGATTTAAAAATGTTTTTCTGTAATTTATTATGGTTATCTATTGCTTTTTTATTCTAAAATATATCGGATTTCTGTGTTTTCAACTACAAAACCATTTAACTTTTACAGATATGTTTTGAAAATAGTTTTTAGAAAAAGAATGCTTAATTAAATTTGATTTTTAAAAGGTTGAACTAAGTTTTATAATTAATCATTTTACAATTTATTTGTTTAATTTTGTTTTCGGCCTTAATATCGAGCTTTTTAATGTAGTTTTCCGATAAAGGATTTTGTATTTTACACGGGTAAGTAAAATTTAAGTGGCTTTGTTAAAAAACATTAATTTTATTAAATAATTTGCTTCATTTCAAATGAAATCAATACTTTCGATAAGGTTGCAACTTTTTACCATATATCTAATATTGTTTTAATTTCATACCAAATGTATTGTTAAACTATAACTTTTTTATTTAGTAAATTTTTTTTTTGTATAAATCAGGGTTGCCACAAAACCTGGAATTTGAAAATTTAGACTAAAAAACAGTTTTTACGTGATAAATAACCAAATTTTGATTTGACACGAAGAATCTATCTTATAGATTAAGGAAATTTTCATCATCAAAAATTTTCAATAAAAAACACATTTTAAGTAGTTTTACAGTATCTTTTTAATGTTGTTATACTACTTAACACAGTTTTATATTTTAAACTAAATTTTAAACTAAAAATAGACCCAAAAACGTGTACTTTCAAAAATCTGGAATGAATTTTTAAATCCTGGATAAAATTTATCAAAAACCAGTGGCAACCCTGATAAACAAACTATAAAAAAATAAAAATTGTACATATTCATACCTCTATAAAAATTCTAACTTGAGTCCAATTTAAAGTTGTATGATGCAAAATTGAGATTAATTTTAAGTTTGAATTCGAACTACCTATATACATGGTTTCAATAATTGTAGTTTTTTTATCACTTCAATATTGACTTTGAATTTCTATTTGATGCAATTGAATTATTTCTTATTTTTGGAAAAAACTAACTCAGTAGTAATAAGTTTTAACTTACTTTAATATATTAAACAATGTTTTTAACAGAAGCCAGAAAGGTTAAATGATGATGAAAGTTGTGAAATATGCAAATTAGTTGCAACTGAGTTAGATCAAGTTTTAGATGAAGATTCTACTCAGGTAAGTAAAAAAAAATAAGGATTGTGTAACAAAAGTTACTAGACCAGTTTTTAAAAGTTAGTGTTAATACATAGTATTTTAATGTATTTTTGTTGTAGATAAGTCAAATAAATTTAGTTTTTCTTGGTAAGTTTTTTTAATTATAGTTTTCCTGATAGAATAATTTAATGATATATACTCTTTTGAATGTTATAGACAAAATAAGTTTTAAGCTCTAAATTCAAAAAATATATAAATATATATATATTCAATAAAATAATTTTTTTAGATGTGTAATTTTGATTAATTTCATAAAACTTAAGGTTTATATTTGATTAAAATTTGTTAGTTTTTAAATTTTCTGTTCTCTAATCTGCTTAAAAATCAGTTTAACTAAAACTATTTATCGTTTCATGTTACATTTGTTAAATTTTATGTACTATTTTTTTTATTAGAAAGAAATAGAAGAAGCATTGGAAAATGTTTGTAATATTTTACCAAGTTCAATTAAATCTGAATGTGATGATTTTATTGAAGAATATACACCTCAAATAATTAAATTATTAGAAGAAAAATTACAACCTGAATCTTTATGTAAACAAATCGGTCTTTGCTCATCTGTTGAGGTTATTTATGTATAAAAAATGTATAAAAATATTTTTAGTTAATTATATTATGGTTATCTATTGAATTTTCACTGTAAAATTTGTCTAGTTTCTGTGTTTTAAACTAAAAAACTATTTAACTTGTACAACTATGTTTTGAAATAGTTTTTTTTTAGAAAAAAATGCTTAATTAAAATTGATTACTTTTAGGTTGAACAAAATTTTATGAATCATTATTTTACAATTTGTTTGTTTAATTTGGTTTTTGGCCATAATTTCTAGCTTTTAAATGTTGTTTTCCAATAAAAGGATTTGTATTTTACTAGGATAAGTAAAATTTAGGTTTTTTTTTTATTTCATTAATTTTTTATTGAATAATTTATTTCGTTTCAAACAAAATCGAAGTTTTCTATAAAGTTATAAGTTTTCGCTATACATCTAATACTTTTTAATTTATTACCAAATGTATTGTTAAACTAAAACTTTTTATTTAGTATATTTTTTTATAAATCAGGGTTGCCACAAAATCTCGAACCTGGAATTTAAAAATTTAGGCTAAAAATATTTGGAAAATCCTGTATTTTGATAAATATTGAAAAAAAATCTGGAGTTTTGAACAAAAATCATTAAAAACCCTGGAAAAACCTGAATTTAAAACATTTTTTACATGTTAAGTAGTAGAATTTCAATTTGACACAAAATATCTATCAAATAGATAAAAAAATCCATCATCAATTTTTTTTATATTAAAAATCTTATTTAAAGTAGCTTTGCAGTATCTTTTCAATGTTGTTATTTTTCATAACAAAGTTATTTACCTTAAGATTAACTTTAAACTAAAAATAGATTAAAAAACGTGCATATTCAAAACCTGAAAGAAACTTAGAAAGCCTGGAAAAAATTTCAAAGCATGTGGCAACCCTGATAAATAAACCTTAAAAAAAATAAAAACTTTATACCTCAATAAAAATTCTAAATTGATTTCAAGTTTAAAGTTGTACGAAGCAAAATTGAGGTTATTTTTAAGTTTGAAGTAGGACTACCTATATACATGGCTTCAGTAATTGTAGTGTTTTTAAAACTTTAATATTGACTTTGAATTTCTATATGACGCCATTGAATTATTTCTTTTTTATTTTGAAAAACTACCTGAGTAGTAATAAATTTTAACTTACTTTAATGTTTTAAACAATGTTTTTAACAGAAGCCAGAAAGGTTAAATGATGATGAAAGTTGTGAAATATGCAAATTAGTTGCAACTAAATTAGATCAGGTTTTAGACGAAGATTCTACTCAGGTAAGTAAACAATATTTTTTACAAAATAATCTAAATTTTTCCTTCAATTGTTAACATTTTTAAAAAGATGTCTGTATAAAGGGCTGGTTATGGGTGATAGGGTAAAGAAACATACAGATTAGTATAAAGTCAGATTAAACTTATAATTCATTAACTAGCTAAAAACACAAAAATAAATGACCACTGCAGAACTAACACATAACTACGAACAATAAATGAACACAATTATACAGTTTGATAACTAATAAGCGCATACTAAAACCTTAACAAAACGGACTAGATCTTATAAATAAATGTTCTTAAGTATTTCAAACGCACCGCCTGACTGTTGAATGCCCATACTTTTAATACGTTGTCTATTTCATATAGAAAACATTTTTTTTTCTCACGTACAGACTTGTTTATTATATTAACAACAACTTATACCCATTTAAAAAACTTTAAGGACGCAAATGAAAACGTAGACAAAACACACATTATTACCGTCTAAAATAAAATGCTTTTTTATGTTACCTATTTCCGCTTTTAAGTTAGGTTTTTAATTTTCTTTTCATTTAGATTCGATTATTCGCTACTAGGAGATAAATACAATCTTAAATTTCAATGTAAAAACTTCAATGTAAAATTAAAATTTTATAGTTGACTATTTTATAATAATGGTAACATGTTTAATAAATTTAACTAATTTTTTTGTTTATGTTTATTTTTTGTTGAATATAAACTTTTTTTCTTATCTGTCCTGTTTAACAGGCTCAGGTTTTGATGCCTGAGTATAATATTGCACAATAAAATATGTAAGAATAATAATAAAATAGTTATTAAACTCATAACTTACATATAGTTTGAAAAATTTTAAACTTTCTTTTTTTTTTCCATAGAAAGAAATAGAAGAAGCATTAGAAAATGTTTGTAATATTTTACCAAGTTCAATTAAATCTGAATGTGATGATTTTATTGAACAATATACACCTCAAATAATTAAATTATTAGAAGAAAAATTACAACCTGAATCTTTATGTAAACAAATTGGTCTTTGCTCATCTGTAAATGTTAGTAAACAAGTTCTTTTTCTAACTTTATTTCAAAACTGTACACCCACAAAGGTGATATTTTGTAAAAATAAATTTGTATAAACTTAAAACTAGTTAAGCTGAAACAACAGCTTTAGAAAAATATTTTTTTAATTAATTCTTTGCTTTTTTGAAGTTTTGCATAGTATTTTTAATTCATTATATATTAAACTTTTTTTGGTCTAAAATATTAAAGCCTAAGAATTTTTTTTAAATCATTACAAATTAAAATCCTACTTGTTAAAGTTTTGTTTACATAAGCTTTGACTAATGTAATTGCTAATTTTTTCTGTAATTAATAACTAAGACTCTTTTTTCAATAAATTTATCTTATTAAGGTGATTAAAAAACCATATCATTATAAATTATGTATATTATTACGTCACAGATAAAAGAAAATAAAGTGAATGACGACACTTTATGTGAAGTATGTAAGTTAGTTGCTCAAGATTTAGAACAAATATTAGATGAAGACTCGACTGAGGTATATTGAAAATTTGTTTTTGTGTTATTCGATCTAGAGCTTTGCTTTAATTTTTACAAAGGTTTACGGTTTACATCAATTTTTTACGTAGTTTATAAGACTGAAATATAGTTACAAATCTATTTGAGTACTTTAAAAACAAACATTTTACTTATTTTATTTTTGTCGTTTTGTAATATATTTCTTGATGATATTTTTATACAGAAAGAAATAGAGCAAGCATTGGAAACTGTATGTAATGAAAGTCCAATAAAACAACAATGTGATGAATTTATCGAGCAGTTTACACCACAAATAATTAAATTATTAGAAGAACAATTACAACCTGAAACATTGTGTGGAGAAATATC
Source organism: Thalia democratica (assembly GCF_965202585.1). NCBI lineage: Eukaryota > Metazoa > Chordata > Thaliacea > Salpida > Salpidae > Thalia > Thalia democratica. The sequence goes on along the minus strand of NC_139166.1, from coordinate 64,789,907 downwards.
AGTTTGCATTTCTAACAAGGTAAGACTATCTTTAATTATTTTTATTTAATTTTAATTGTTTTTTTTTTAATGCTGCTGAATGTATTTGTTTTCTAAAATGTTATTTATGATCAACATATGGTGGTTTTGTTAATGATAAATAGTTAACAAAGTGTTTTGTATTAAACTTCTAAGAAACTTAAAAAAAAATAATGGATATATTTTTACATAATAACTTTTTACAGGTTGCAAAAAAAATTATTGTCAATGACGATGAAAGTTGTGAAATATGCAAATTAGTTGCAACTGAGTTAGATCAAGTTTTGGATGAAGATTCTACTCAAGTAATTAAATATAGTTAGGATTATGTCATAAAAAGTTACAAACCGGTTTTGAGAGCTAGTTTATGAAAACTTAGTTTTAATATGTAGTATTTTAATGCATTATTATTATAGTTAGGTCAAATAAACTCTGGTTTTTCTGATAACTTTTTTTTCGACTTAAAACATTTCTAATAAGACCGTTTTTATAACGTGACCTTTTGACAATTTTATAGTGAATATAAATATTAAGCTTTATACTCAAAATATACACTATAACACTTATTTTTTTGTATTGATAACTTATAAATTATATTTTATAAAAGAATCTATTTTTTTAGTCTTTAATATGCTTAAAATTATGTTTTATTAACACTAGTTTTCATATATTTATATCTTTTAACGCTTTTATATTCTTTTTTTCATAGAAAGAAATAGAAGAAGCACTAGAAAATGTTTGTAATATTTTACCAAGTTCAATTAAATCTGAATGTGATGATTTTATTGAAGAATATACGCCTCAAATAATTAAATTATTAGAAGAGAAATTACAACCTGAATCTTTGTGTAAACAAATTGGTCTTTGCTCATCTGTTAAGGTTAGTAAATCAAAGTACAACAAACTAAAATTTATAAAATGTTTGTAAATATTTTTGGTAACAAGATTACATTTCAAAGCAAACATTATAAACTTTCAACATTTGTTTTGATTTTTTTATTACCGTTGCAAACTACAATTTTCCTAAGCTTCTTTTATGCAAAATGATATTAGGTAAACAAAATTTGTTTTGATATTGATAATATTAATTGATATTAAGAACACAAGAACTTTTAGTTCTTCCTATGTGGTTTTTAAAATGTTTCTGTTTGAAAGTGTTTAATATTACTTTAATTAACAATTAAAAATAAGTTATTATTTTTTAGCCTGTCGGTTTACACAAAGTACATCTAAAGATAAAATCTACTTTTCGTTGTATAAATTTTAAGTTTTTAACCCAAAAATTACTTTAAAAGCTTTATTTTTATAAAAAATACAAAACAATATAAATTTATATCTATTTTTTTAAGCTCAGTTGCAATTAAAAAGTTAAATTTCAAGAAAAAAAAAATAAACTCTGTTTTTTATTATACAGATGTTATTTCTATAAAGTTGCATATTGTATATTTATATTTCAAAATTAGTTTAAAGTGTTCTCAATACTTCAACTAATTTTTGTTACCACTTACTTAGTGTACAATGATTATAGTTGAAAGAAATAGTGTTGTATAATAGTTCTATGCGAAACAAAAAATAAATTTTCTAAACATCTACTTTTCCACTCAACCAAAGTTCTTTAAAGTAGATTTAACACTTTTCTAACAGAAACCAAAAATAATACTTAATGATGATGAAAGTTGTGAAATATGCAAATTAGTTGCAACTGAATTAGATCAAGTTTTAGATGAAGATTCTACTCAGGTAGTTTATTAAGTTCTGATTATTTATAATAAAATTATTTTTGATTAGTATGTATTTATGTAAAAATTCTTTGTCTTTAGTATTATTTGTTTTATGATAATAAATCTTCATATTAACTGAATTTACGATTAAGAGCTGCTCGTATAAAAACCTAAAGTTATTTTAAAAAATACGATTATTTGTTTTTGTAATAAAGTTTATTATTTTGTATAGAAAGAAATAGAAGAAGCATTGGAAAATGTTTGTAATATTTTACCAAGTTCAATTAAATCTGAATGTGATGATTTTATTGAAGAATACACACCTCAAATAATTAAATTATTAGAAGAAAAATTACAACCTGAATCTTTATGCAAACAAATTGGTCTTTGCTCAACCTTAAAATCAAACAAAGTATGTTTTTTACTACTTTTAATGCAACAGTATTAGTAAACTTAGTTATTTCACAGTACGTACTATTAACTTAAAAAAAGAGTCTAAGTTCACAAAAAAATTTTATTAAGCTAATAAAATGTTTATGTGAAAAATTAACTAATATGTTTCAAAAGTTTCTAACAATGTTTACACATTACTATTTCAGATGTCATATTTTTGAGAGTTAAAAATATTCGTAACTTTAAATGCATTTCTAGGTAGTGTTTTTGTGTGATTTGAAGAAAGAGTTTTGTTTTTTTTCATTGATAAATTTCACACCAATATTTAGTTTTTTCTGTAGCGCTCAAGCTTAAATTACAGTAAGATTGTAACTTTTCGCTTAAAAACGGCAACTAAATTTTAATTTCAATAATTTTAACTTTGTACATAATTCCAGGCTAGTTTGTGGTCATTTATGGTGTTTATTGATTAATCCTGGTGCTATATCTTCAATGATCACTTAAAGATTTTAATACTTAAAATGTTCTCCTTAACTTTAAATTGAGCCTATCTTTCTTACTTCAAATAAATTTTTGTTTTTACTCAATTTTTATCAGTATAAACAATGTTTAAAATATATTATTTCGTCACAGGTAATAAAAGAAAAAGTAAATGACGACACTTTGTGTGAAGTTTGTAAATTAGTTGCTCAAGATTTAGAACAAATACTAGATGAAGATTCCACCCAGGTAGATATTAAAGATTATAAATGCTTTTTAAAATAGTTATGTTGAATCTTTTTCATTAACATTTATTTTTACAAAATTTATTTTGCAAATGATATTTGCTTTAACATCTCATCGGCACAAACAATCTTGTTCAAATCATAAAAGTTATAAAATAAAACTTTTGATAACCACTGTTTCTAGTTACAAAAAACCTTTATATACAATACTGAAGGGTAGTAAAAAAAAACTTAAAACTCTACCCATCTTATACTGTAAATTTTTGATACAGAAAGAAATAATAGACGCATTAGAAAATGTGTGCAACATTAGTGTACCGAGTTCAATTAGATCTGAATGCGATGAATTCGTAGATCAGTTTACACCTCAAATAATTAAATTATTAGAAGAACAATTGCAACCCGAAACACTGTGTGGTGAACTAGCTCTTTGCTCATTCAGCAGGAAAAAGTTTCATCCCAAATTACAAGTGATATTTTTAGTTTCTTTTTTAAAATTGTTGATCAAAAGTTTTCGGTACTTTATAACGTACTTTGATTTTATAAATATTTTCAATTTAAAATATATACTTTATTTTTTTATTATTTATCAAAAAAAATTTATATTTTTTTATAAAACTTATAAAATATTCAGTATCTGATAAACTTAATTTATCGTTGTTGTAATATAAAAACTTTTTTCTAAATATAACTGAAACTTCTCACAGGTATCTAAGAAACCGAAAATGCTAAAAAGTCAAGCAGAGTGTGAGATATGTCAGTTTGTAGCTCAGGAGTTAGATAAAACATTAGATGAAGATTCCACTCAGGTATTTAGATAGCTAAATCTTCGTTTTCAGCGTTGTTTTTAAAAAAATATTTTTTAGAAAGAAATAGAGCAAGCATTAGAGCAGATTTGCCCGAAAATCCCAGGACCCATTGCAGAGTGTTCAGCTTACATTGAGGAGTACACTGAACAGATAATAAAATTTCTCACCTCGGGAATTTTCAGTCCTGATGAGTTGTGTTCTGGTATCGGTTTGTGCTCAGACAAACTCAGATTTGAAAAGGTAGCAGAAATACTGTTTATTTCTTCTAGAAGTGTAGTAAAGTTCTAGTTGGATACTATTGAGTTTTATAAAGTTGTACAAAATTCAGGAAAAAAGGTTGGAAATTCAGTATAGTTGGAAATAAAGGAAATTTTTCACTAATGTTTTAGCGGTTTTATGCATGTTGTAAATAGTAGTATTGCTTGTATACTTATTAGTAGTTTGCATGAGTTCACTGTTTTTTATCCAAGTAAAAACTAACTTTATAAAGTTAAAAAGATGATACACTGTTTTTAATTGAAACTAATTCACTTCAGGGCAACGTGGTTCGAATGTCTAAAATCCAACCGGTCAATCAAGACGCAGCACTGGATATCTCGTCCAATCACAGAGCGGAAAAATTAAAATTCACCAATCACAACGTCGGAGATTCAACGCCTTGCGACATATGCAAATTGATATTGGAGGATCTCGAACAGAACCTGGCAGCCAACTCAACAGAAGATGAAATCGAACAATTCCTGATGAAAGCTTGTGACGTATTACCGGATAATTCACAAGCTTTTGTTAGTTTTATTTGTTTATTATTTAAATTTTATAACTATTACAAGGTTGCCACTTTACCTGAAAACCTTGAAAAACCTGGAATTTAAACAGTTTTCACATGTTCGGTATAAAGTTTCGATTTGACACAAAAAATCTATCATTTAAATTTAAAAAAATTGTCATCAAAAATTTCTTTTATTGTAAAATGTGTTTAAAATAGCTTAACAGTATATTTTCAATGTTTTTATAATATTTAACACAGTTTCTTACCTTAAAATTTACTTTAAACTAAAAATAGAACCAAAATTGTGTACTTTTAAAAACCTGGCAAAATTTTTGAAAAAACTGGCAACCCTGATTATCAACATTATTAGTCTATACATAATATTATTATATAATTCCTGATAAAAGCTTGCAATGTGTTGCCCGATAACTCACAGGCTTTTGTTAGTTACTTTTTTGCTGTTGTATCTAAAATTTTATTACATTTTCACTTGTTAGTTGTTTTATTCTATTAGCATGCAGAATTATAGCCTAGAAGACAATACTCAATAACATTTTTTTAGATAACAGTTTATGATAGCAAATACTTTTCCGCTTTATACTAAAAGTTTTTTCAAGTTTTATGTTTCAAAGAATATCATTTATATTTTTGATTATCAAACGAAACACATATTCTTTTAAAATACCTTTTGTACAGTGTATTGATATTGTAAATGAATAAATACCCGAAAAAATTGATGCTTTTATTAAAAATAAAAATATATTAAACTTAATTATTTCATTTTTCAGTGCATTGATATAGTAAAGGAGTATATACCTGAAATAATTGATGCTTTCCTAGACAAAGAAAGCCCATCTGCCATATGCAAGGTTTCAATTTAATTTTTTTTAAGTTATTGTTAAATAACTGAGTTTGTTGTTTGAGTTTATTAGTTTTAAAATTATGTTTGTTAAGGTTTTTATATAGTTGTACATAATAATTTCGATTGGTTGCAATATACAACATAATATCTACAGCCACTTTATAACTTAAATACAAAACCATGTTTATTCTTAAAAATTTCTCAATTTAGGATTTTTTTGCACATGTATCAGTTATTTGCATCCTGATTTCTAGTATTTATACCAAACATACATTCAATACAGAACATAGGATTATGCGAACAACTAGTGGGAGTTGATAAGTGCACATTTGGACCAAGTTTCTGGTGTAAGGACATGAAGTCTGCTATACAGTGCAATGTTTGTTATTTTATATTAGTAAAATAAAACAAAATTTACTCAAATTTACAAAACAATAGTTATATAGCTGTAGAGTAGATTGTATCGTTATATTATAACTTTAAGAGTTTTTTTATAATTTTATTGACCTTTAAAAAGTTGCAATAAACTAATTTGAATTTTTTTTTTTGTTTTGGCTAATTTTATTCTCCATATATAAAAATTTTCTTTTGTTTATAATTATACTTATTGAGTTAAAGATTTTTTTTTATTTATACATTATCTGTTATCAAAAACTATTTAGTTTGCTTGTTTTGTTTTTTATGAGTTTAAATCCATTCATTGGTACGAAGTTTTTTAACTAAAGATAGTTTACTTGAAGATTTATTAATTTACTTAATTATTTATTGAACCTAAGAATCAAAAGCATTAAAAGTCCTAAAATAATTACTTTTACTATAAATTAAGCTTAGAATTTACTAAGTTTAACAATATACCTTTTTAAAGTTTCTAGTGTTTAATTTTAACTAAAGATTATTTTAAGACTAAAAGTTACAATTTTATTCAGTTTTGTATTTAAAAATTTTTATTTCAAATCTCATTTTGTTAATTTATTACGTCAAATGATTATAAGATTTATATTATATTTTCCAGGCCGTAGCACACTGCAAGCAACATTTCTGGTAAAGTCCCAAAACCGAAAGTACCGCTGTGAAATCCAACTTATTCCCAACTTTTCACAAATATTTATGTTTTTTTAATATAAAAATCTGTTTACTTTTTTTCGTTTTCAAAAATCATTTGCGCTCATCTTATGTTAAAGATTTTTTAATTTTTTGTTCTTTTAGTTTCGTTCTTTTTTATTGCTTGTGAATTTTTTTGAATGTACTTTGAATGCTGGAGCCCATATAGTAAAAGATGCAATAAAGAAAATTTGCTCGTGTTTCAATAATAAACTATTTTTTAGTGTTTTATTTACTGTACATTTTCTATAGTTATTTGTTGAATTTAATGTTAAAATAAAACTGATATTGATTCAACTAAAATTTTTTTATTATAAAGTCGTCTATTTATTTAACTTGAATCAAGTTTGCAAGGTTTTTTCTACTAGTTTTTTAGTCTTGTTATAAATTTTACATAAAATTATACTTTTTTTCTTTTAGCTTTAAAATCTAAAAATTACTTAGTTAAAGAAGTACAACTAAAAGGCAGTAATTGTTTTTGCTAAAATCTAAAATTAAAAAATATATATATCAAACACTTCTGAAGAGTGTTTACTCATAGAATCTATGGGAGAATTCTTATACTATTTTCAGAATATTAATATTTGTACGAAAAAGCAAAAAAAATGTGTGCTAAACATTACATAAAGTTCTATAACCTATTCGTAGATTTTTCATCTAAAAATTACTCATTCAAAAAAGTACAATTACGAAGAAAATACTTCATTGGTAAATTTAATACTGAGAAATACGAAATACTTGTATACAATTTTTTTCTTGTATATAAACAACTTGTAGAAAACTCCTTGTAAACCTATCCTTTCAAAGGATATTTCAATATTTGTAAGGAAAAGCATTAAAAAATTATTTGCTAAAAAATTTCAATAACATTTTTTTTTGTAAAATACGTTTTCTATCAGACGTAAAAACTACTTACATATTAAAAAAGAGAGAACTTGTCAAATATGCACAAAGACACTTTTGCAAGAAGGTCAGTTTTGCACTAAAATCTAAGAAATAAAAGCGAAGACATTTTTAAGAAGTATTGTCTGAATTATTTTTTCCTTTTAAGTTCTAGCCTGTCGACTAAAAAAAGCTTGACCGTTCCTACATTGAAGTCTCTATGTTTATACAAATTAAAACTGTACTGATACGTGATGTACCATAACGTTATGTACTATATGTACATAAATATACAATACATATAAGCTCATTTACCAAATATGGATTCCATAAAGCAAGAAGTAGCTTATCGTTTTTCAAAATTAAGTTGAGTCTCTACTAAAACTTAAAATACGATTAAAAATATGCACGGTTTAAAACCAACAAACTTCAATTATTCTTTAAAAAGAATATAAATATATAGCAATGCAAAAATAAAAAAGAAAAAGTGAGAAAACGTAATTGGGCTTATGAAAAAAAAACACAGATAAAAACAAACCGGACGCCAAGATTAAATTTTTATTTAACTTTAAATGACTTTTCCTAGTAATTTAAAATTTCGATCATTAAAATATATATCAAAATCACTTTACCAAAATACTTAACAACACCATACATGTCAAAAACTAATCTAGTTTTAGTGTTTTATTTTTTTTTTTCTTTATGCTATTTATATATTAAAAAAAATATTTAAGAAAAAAAACACATTCTTCTGCACAAGTAATAAATTAAGGTGTTCAAACTGTGAACTACCGACTGAAGTTTCAAGCCATTTTCGCAACGCACACCCAGTCCAGTTCCGGGTACAAGCCGGTGTCTCTGTTTTGCGACCACTCTCCCGCCTCCACGTCGTAGTACACCACGCTGACGCCGCCCAGCCTCACCAAACCGACTTTGCCGCCCGCGGAAAACACCCGGTCCGCGTAGTTGCCCCGCGTGAAAACAAACGAGCCCGGCTGCTTGAGCAGGGCGAAGCGGCCGCCTTGGAAAACCTCGCAGCTGGCATCCTGCTGCCCGGCGATCAAAAACAGCTTGCTCTCTACCGCCACCTGAGCGTGCAGTGACCTGCTCCCCACCGAGTCCGGCATCCTATCCCACCGCCCCGTCACCGGGTCGTACGCGCTCACCGACTTCCAGCTCGACGGGGAATCCCCTCCGGTGACCCACACCCGCTCGTGGAACGCCGAGCAAGCCGAAAAGTTTCCTCTGACGTCGCCGCTCGCGATCGTCACCACCGCGCGGCTCGAAGGGTCGAACTGCAAGCTGCGGTCGGCGTGCCCGAAAATGTACATTCTGCCCATGTAGCCGCACGCGCACAGCTTCGCGCTCGACGGCAACTCGTCGTACTCCGTCGCCACGCTCGTCCACCTCCGTTGCCTCCTGCAAAACTTTTCGATCCTCAAAAATTAGCGCGGGCCGCGTCTGCCGCCGAGCAGGTAGAGGTCCCCGTCAACTTCGATCAAGGTCGCGTGTACGCGCTTCTCGCTCGGGCTGCTGTCGAGCGTTTCCACGGTGCGAAAATCCCCGTTTTCGACTTTGTAGGTTTTCAGGGACTCGTCCTCCGTTTCGCCCCTCCCGCAAATAACGACGTCGAATCCGGTTCGACCGCAGTGGCAGCTTTCCTTTCCGACGAAAGCGGGATCGGGCCTTTCGTTCGCTGTTTCAATCACGCAATGTATTCCCTGCACTCCTTGGAAGCCCAATGAAAAGAAGATTTTTTGAGAAAATGAGTCAAGGACTCGGCCGACAAGAGGTTGAAACGAACCTTTTCCAACAGCCTGGTCGCGTATTCCGCTCTCGAGCTCGGATAACTTTTCAACCAGGAATCGACGGCGCCGACGACTTCCAACTCGGAAGTGACGTTTAAGTTGGAGCTGGACAACACTTGTTCGAAGCAACAAAAACTTGTATCTTTGTGTTTGTTATCCCTCGAAAGTGAGCTGAACAGCATTTCAATGACCTTTATGCAATGCTGTTTTAAATTTTTCTGTCCCATGACACAAGAGATGTTGAGGTAGAAGTAAATTTCCTCAGAGTCTTTGTGTTTCTTTATGTGGGAGGCGCAATTTTCAGCAATCTCTTCACTTCTTGTCATTTTGCAGTATTTCATCATTGGAACCAAGCTTATGTCGTTCAAGTCTCCGAAGCATGCTAAAGGTTTTAATATTTATACAACGTTAACTTTTTGACCTTTTAATGCAAATTTAACTTAATAATTTTTACTTACTAAAATATATTTAATTAGTTAAAGTGACAGCCTAGAAACATATTTAGTTCTATTCCAGGGGTCGGCAGCCTTATGTGACTCGCGGGCCAATTTTCTTAGATTTTCATAGAAAAACCAGCTAACGGGCCGCACTATTTAGAAAAAAATCCTTTGAGGGCCGCATTTATCTAAAAAAATTCTAGTAATCAGTAGAAAAATATTATTAACATTAGAAATATAACAATTTAAGTAATATTTGACCATTAAAAAATAGTATTTATTGAATTAAGAGCCTAAATGTAAGTTTTTACTACAAAAAATATAATTTTTGTTGTATTTGAAATGTATATTTTTTACAGAAAAGGAGCTCGCGGGCCGCAGATTTTGACTTAAAGGGCCGCATTTGGCCCGCGGGCCGCAGTTTGCCGACCCCTGTTCTATTCTATTGTTCAAACTTTGAAATTCATTAAATGTTAATAAAAATTATTTTTCAGCATTTTTATAATGAAGACACTAGTAAGTTATACTTAAATAGCTCTTGAAATTTACATCTTAAACTACTTTAAACATTTTAGTTATTAACGATTTCAAGAAAAGCTTTTTAAAAATATCTTTTTAAGTTTTAAAGAGCTTTAAGTCTACGGATATAAAAATCTTTAAAAATTTGTTTCTCATATACATTTGTCCTAAGTTAGAATATAACACACCAATCTGGTCTCCATACTTAAAAGAACCATATATATTATATTTAAAGAAAATATACCAGATTAATGTACAACCGCTGCAATATTCCTTATACGTCTTACCTTGATAGACTAACAAGAGTTAATATTAAATTTTTAGAATACAGGAGAATTAAATTTAATCTCATTAATCTTTTTAAACTAGTTAACGGTGAAATTACAATTAATAAAATAAATTTTGAACCTTACTCACTGAGAGGAAATAGCAAAAAAATACATGCAAACATCACTTCAATAATGAGGCTTAGCATAGTTCTTTTTTTTTATCAGTCAGTTGAAATATGGAACAAACTTCCTAATGAATTAATGTATTGCAAAAAATTTGAAGAATTTCAATTAATAATAAAAAAGTTTGATTTAAATAAAATATCTATTTGTAAAATTAATAAGTAATTTTTATCAACCGTTGATTTAATTTTAAGATTTAGCTTAGTCCATACTTCAATTTTATTAGCATCACCTTTTCTCTGTTAATGATAAGTCCTTTTTAAATATATTAAATGTTTGTTTATCTGGCAAGTCTATAGTAAATATGCTTGAGGCTTTAGGTTTTTATTTTTGTTTATAGTCAATGCATTTAAAAATTTTATGTTGTTCGTTCTACATCAAAGCGTAAATAAGTATAAGTTTGTGGTTAAAATTTTTTATTGTGTTATTCTATAAATTTTATATAAATTACATTATGTTTTGATCCTTCTTTTAAACAAAATGAACTTTTTGTGACATTTTTTTTTTATTATGTGTCTTTTAGTTTAAATGGTCTAAGTTTTGATGCCTAGGTTAATCATACGGACAATAAACTTGCAATAATAATAATAATAATTATTATTATTATTAGTATTATTAGTATTATTATTACTCCTATTATTGTTATAATTATTATTACTTTATTACTACTTTTGTAATTACTATTGTTATTATTAATATTGTTACTTAATTATTGTTATTTTTATTATTATTATAATTTTTTTACCTAAATAAGAAAAATTTATAAAATAGAAAATAAAACTTGTAAATATGTACACAAACCATTAAAGAATAAATTTAATTAAATAACAATAAATAAAACAAAAATAATTTATTTATTGTCGGTTTTTTATTAAAGCTTATTAAAAGCTTTTCTTTCAAATATGATAAACTGGTTAAAAATTTTTGTTTACTTATTAAAATAAAACACTTCAACCTTTTTTATCTACTTCATCCAAAAGTTTCATTGATACATTTTTAAATGCGTTAATTATTTTAACATCATCGTCAACTTTCGCTTTTTCATTCAAATGATACAGCTTTCGTTTTTTGCATGGACTGACATAACTGCAGCCAGAACTCATTGTTTTATTTCTCATAAATATTAGCTTTATACTATTAAGATGTACAATTCTATTTTAGTTTATACGTTAAACTATATTACACAAAGGTAGTTTAAGACCTAAAAACTATAACAATTAGTATATCTTTAAAACTGTATTGACTTTTTAAACAACTCAGCACAAATCTATTTCAAACTCCTACCTAGACAGTACTTATTTAGGCTTAATCTACTAAATTTTTAAAAGCTGTTACCACATAAATCCAGTGGTTTTTAAAAATTAACCAAATTTTGTTCAAAAAAGATAAAAAAAACTTTTAGGAAGATAAACTTACTTTGAAAATTTGAATATATATAATACTGAACTAAATTATGAAAAATATTGTAAAAATTTACAGATAACAATTTTATACAAAATTATGTTCCATATGTGAAGTTCAACGCAACTCTGGTCTACTGTTGACTTAAATTACTAATAAAAACAATTAAAAAAATCTCGGCTTATTTTTAGCATACATAGAAGAAAAAAAAGTTTGTGCATTTCTGTAATTAACGGTAAATATATATTTAAACAACTTTCAAAACGTTCTGCTAACAAAAAATATTTTATTACTATTACTTAATAAAGCTTGTAATATGTTTTAAATAGCAGTTCAACATAGGTGTGGCTCTAGGCTGCCTTCTTAGAGCCCAGGCTACCTTGGAATTATAAGAAGTTAAGATGGTATAAAGTATTTATAAACTAGATATATTACTTATGGTTACAGATTTTTTTTCTTCTGTTTTTGTTTATAATATTCTAAATGTTGAGTTTATAAAATGTAAACACAAAGAAAAAAGAGCTTATTCAAGAACTTATCACTTTCAAAACAGCAGCTTTATCTCAAAAATTTATTCAGCAAACCAAGTTTAGCTAAGTCATGGAAAAAAATCTTCATTTGAGTAATTAGTAAACTTTTAAAAAGAGAGATAGACAAAAAAATAAAACTACTTATTACTTTGAGACAGAAGTTTCAACAATTAAAACTAAATTGATCTAAAAATTGTGAAAACAATATTTTGTATGCATTATAAAATGTGTTTTAAACAATAACAGCAAATAAAAAGCTGTTTTTTACTAGACTTTTTTAACAACCAAAGTTTACGTTTTTTCTTAAGTAAATAATAACATCAAAAAGTTTTGCTAAGAAATAGTAACTAACAGTTATAACATGAGAATTATTGTAAGCTTTTAAAAATATTACTAATGTTTTGAGTATAGCTTTAAAAATTTTAAAACATAAGTAATATACAACACATAAAATATTCTATAACTTTGCAAAAAAAACCTTTTTTTTACCTTAATTTATTAGTTTGACGTATAGTTGTATGTAAAATTTTTTATATATTTTATTCTAAAAACTTAAGAATAAGGCTTCTTTATGCAATAATATTTGTAGATAGATGAATTTTTGAAAACTGAACATCATTGATAGTTTTAACAAAAGACCAGCATATAAAAAAAAGTTATAAATTTTTGATATTTTTTATAATGAAAAATATAATAGTTTCGTAAGACGGTTATTAATTTTAAAATATATTTAAAACATTTCATTTCCTCGCAACAGATAAATGATTTTAATTGCTCTTAATCACCTTATGGAAATAAAACTTTTCCCCTGTTGTATATTTATCATTCCATATAAATCATTTCAGACATTTTGTTTAGTGTAAGCTATATTTTAAGGTATAAATTAAAATACGTTTTTATAACTATGCTTTTATTTTAAATTTAAATCAGCTTAAAACCTTTCAAAACAATCTGTTTGTTATTAATTAGACATAAAACATAAATATTTATAATTTATTAGATGGAAGGATATAAAATAGTCTAATTACAAATAATTAAAAACATCTCGTTTTAATACGGTTGTTAAATCATTTTTTTTAGCAATTTTTTTTTGTGTTCTATCAATACAAGTTTTGTTCCGAACAATCACTTCAAGGAAAAAGTACACATTACTTTCTTGTAAATAAAAAAAAAACAGACGTCTTTTTGCTAAAATTGCCAAAAATATTTTTTATTGAAATCTAGCGGTTATAAATGCTTTGCACATTTTATATCATCGTGTGTTTCGCATTAAGGTACAATTGAGAAAGCATTCAGTATTCAATGTTTTCTTCTCAATGATTCTTATGTAAAATCAACGCAGTAAAGTGACCATCTTATCTCATTTCTGCCTCATTTTAGGTACACTTATTATAATACACTTTAAAATAAATGCACATGAAATATTTGACTTTGAATGTTTAAAGTTGTTTAATTGGTTATGTAAGTTTGAATTAAAAGCACTTAGTTCTTTACTTGTTTCAAAGTTTTCTAAAAGTTAGTATCTTATGCATAATATATAGAGTCTTCATAACATAGAGTTATTGTGAAAAATAAACTTATTTTAAAAGAACTGTACACTTTTTATGCATATAAAAGATAACATTTTGTGATTTTTGTGTAGAGTTTATTAAAATAAATATTATAAGCTTATCTATTTTATTAAATACATTTTCTATTAGACGTAAAAATTACTTATATATCTAAACAGAGAACTGGTCAAAAATGCACGAAGACTTTTTTGCACGTAGGGTCAATTTTGCACTGAAAAAAAAAGAGAACTAACAAAACAAATAGATTAAAAAATTGGTAATAAAAAAATTATCGATTTAAGTGTTAGGGAAAACAATGGTAGTAATAATAAAGAAAACAGTTTCATCCCGTGCAAAATTGTCTTTGAGTAAAAGTGACCCTTCGTGCAAAAGTGACGCCGTGCAAAGTTTCCCCTTCGCGATATTTTACACCTACGTATTTAATCAGTATTGGAAAAATCAGTATAGGAAAACAAAATTGAGCTAAGACAGACATATTATAGTTTTCCTGCACTATTTTTAAAAATATTACCTCAATTTTTTTTCAACAACCGAGTGAGTTCTCAACTTCAAGTGATGGGATAACTCTTTGAAACTTACCAAGATATTGATTAAATAAAAACAGTATAGCTGCTATAAAAAAGCATCAATTTGTATAAACTTTTAAGAACTTGCAGTTTACCAATGGCTTTTGTTTTAATTTATTTACTTGGTCCTTTATGCGCGAAGTTCATTGCTAATTTAGCTTATAAATACAAAACCATGAATATTTTTTTTTTTTTAATTTAGGATATTTAGCTGGCATATTTTACTACGACTAAAAGCGTCACATAACAATTCAAATTCTTTAAAAATATTTAAGAGTCCATACCTCAAATTTGTCCGAACTGGAATAGTAGTGCACCCGACCAAAAGTTAAGCTAGTTTATTTTATTTTACACATTCAAGCTTTTCATTAAAATAAGGTTAGCCCATTTTAAATGCTATCTAAAAACATAGATCATTTTTTTCATTGATCACCAGACTTAAAAGTCAAACTTTTTATAATCATTTATACAATTTAACTATTAAATAAAAGCGATGTCCTGCTAGAACTGAAAATGTTTAGTTAATAGGTTTCAACAATGTAAATAGCCATAAACTTGTTTTTTTTTTTAGTTTGTATATACTTTTTGAATAGACCTTAAACTGTACTCTTTCGACAAGTGTTGCAGAACCCTTTAACTGCCTGATGTATATTAAGTTTTAATAAAAATTAAACAAAGTTAATTTTTATTTTACAAAAGCAATCACACCAAAAGTATAAAAAAATATATATTTTAAAGTTATTTATTATATCTATTTTTGGTCAATAAGCTCAGAACAAGTTTTTGATTTAAAAAGAATAAACACTGCAAAAGGACCATGCCCCTTTGTTTGTCCTGGAATAGGCTTTAAACTGTATACGACTCGATAACCGTCTTTTCGTACACAACGACCTTGGACAAAACTTTCTCAACTCTCTCGTTAACTAAACACTTACAATTAAAATAAACCTTCCTTACTTTGGGAATTACTATAAAAAACCACGCTTAAATTTCTTCCATAAAAGCATATTTTTAGGTTTCTTTTGCGAAATTCAGAAGCTCAGACTTTGTAGTTTCTAACAGTTTTAATTTAGTCTCTGTTTACAAATATTCAAAATTTACTAATATTTATGTCTAATTTTATATACTTCATAAAGTTTGGCTAATTTCGGAACCTACATGCCGTATTGGTATTGACAACAAAAAGTTATTGTGTACATCTTGGAACTTGACAGCTGAGTTGCCATATTTGCTAAAAATTTTGTGTCAAATAAAGTTTTGGTTTTAGAGAAGATTGGTTATAAATAACTTTTTGTAAAATCTAGCACTACTAAGACATAACTATTTTAATAAACTATTCAAAAAACAAAACCCCAGTCCAATGGTTTATTTTTTTAGTTTTTAGACAAAGGACCGTTGTTTAGAATAAAAAAAAGTTTTTAATTAGCTATTGAGATAAGGAAAATAATTAGATCTTAAGTTTGGACACTTTTTAAAAATTTATTCAAGCTAACTTCACACTCATCTTGTTTTGAACTAAACTCATCAACATTTGACATATGACTATTTAAATATAGTATACCATTGTAATTACGGGAGCCATTCAGATCAAACTCGAGCACAATTCCAAACCGATCATTTTCCACCAGAATCAATTTCAACCCAATCGATTTTGCACGTCACTTTTACTTCTTCACAAAGAATAATTTTTGCAAAGGTGTCATTTTCCCCTGAATTATCACTTTTGTGACTGAATTTTGCACAAAGCGTTCTGTTTTATGCCATCAATTTTTTATTGGTGTGATATATTGCGATAGTCGTCACTTTCACACCACTTAATTTTTTCAAAAGTTGGATAAAACTAAAAGGACAAAACTTTTTTAAATATATTTATAGAAAAAAAAAAGAAAAATTGTATTAATGTGAATTTTAATTGTTTAAACATTAACTACGTATTAATGTTAAATGAAACTTGAATATGAAGTAAAACTAGTTTGACATAAAATTAAAATAAAACTAATTATAACTAAAAGCCAATTGCAAACTATTCTAAGTATAGTAAAAATTTATATTAAAATTTGCTCAAATTAAAATACCGACGATTCAGGTACAAATTACTTTATTAAAGTGTTGTTTTATAGTCTAACTTTTCTATTTTCACTTTGATATACGTTGATTTTATTTTACCTGGTTCGAATATCCACAATAAATTCTACGTTATTAAAGCAACAATTTTTTTTAAAAGAGAGTCTGATAGCATTATTATTTTTCACGAGAAGTTAACTATTGACAATAAAAGCAATACATTTTTTTTTTCTTTTTATTGGAATGTAACCAACAAAATTTATACCACATTTTAAACTTTGTTTGAATTTCAATTTTTAAGATTACTACTTGCTAAAATAGCTCAAAAGAAGAATATAAATAAGTTTAAGTAGCTTTAGCCTATCATTTTAAATGAATTTTTTTTAGTTGTTTAACTATGAATAATTTAAAAATTAACCAACTTTCTTGTAAAAAAAAATAACATATAAGGTACAGGAAAATAAGAACCAGTAATACATTCTACAAAAAATAACTTTTAAGTTGAGCTTGTAAGACTTAAATTGTTGTAATAAAAATTTACACACGAATCTTGGTAAAAATTATGTAAAAAAGAGTAGTTTATTTAATTTATTGCTTAAAAACAGCACTTACACACGATACGGGCAAGCAGTTGTAAACTAAAATACTTTAAAATATTTTCTAGACTAAACTTTACTTTTACGAAAAATATTAATATTCATTAGTAAGTTAAAGATTGCGTAAATGCATTAACATAAAAGATTAAACAAATTTTTAAGCTGTAATGATAATTTAAACATATACATAAAACAAAGAGCCCTAAAACTACTATACTGTTAAACTAGCTAAAAATAATTAAAGTTGTCTAACGTTTGTTTTACTTAACAAGATTAAAGTTTACAATAAGTTTCAAAGACTCTTGATACTTGTACAATTAAACAAAAATAATAATAACTTCATTGTCAAAAATCCAGGTTTGTGCGTGTTTTTGTGCACCTATGTAATTTATATTGTATGGTTTACTTTAAACCAACTTAAAGTCATCTTTAAACTGACTTCTACTAAAAAAGTTTAAATAAATTATACTAGAAAAATTTTATAATTTCATTAGATTTTTTTTAAATTTACTTAAAAATAAATTTTAATTAGCATTAAACATTTTTAAAAGTTTTGGTTTTTGTTGAGTTTATTTAGACTCTAGTATACTTTATACTAAACAAATCAAAGTTATTGTATTATATAAATTAAAATATAGTTTTAAAATTATTTGATTTGTTTAAAGTTTAAGAAATTTAAATTCAGCTTACTTTAATTTATTTAAAGTATAGTTTTATATTGAAAAAGTTTTAAACTGTGTAAAAATGACGACTTGTCCAAAAGTGACGTCATGCAAAGGTGGATACTCATTCAAAAGTGACGCTTCGTGCAAAAATGAAACCCGTGTGAAAATGAAACCATGCAAAAAGAAAACATCCTTGCAAAAGTTGCGAACAACTTGGGTGCGAATTAATCGAGTGGAAATTGATTCGGGTTGAAATTGATCGGGTGGGAATTGATCGGGTGGAAATTGTTCGGGTGGAAATTGATCGGGTGGGAATTGATCGGGTGGGAAATGATTCAAGTGGGAATTGATCGGGTGGGAATTGATTCGGGCGGGAATTGGTTCAGGTGGGATTTAAATAAGGGGGAAATTGACCGGGCGGGAATTGGTTCAGATGGAAATTGATCGGGTGGAAATTAATTTGGGTGGGAAATGATTCTGGTGGAATTGATCGGGTCGGAATCGTACGGGTTAAAAGTTTGTATACCGTAATTATGACCTTAAATTTTTTGAAAGTATAAATTTAGCTCGGTAGTTAGGTGTTTTCAAAAAAATTTTTTATGTATTAAGAGAAAACACTAAACTTTTTATTGAACAGAGTTAAAAAGTTTATAAAATTATTTTACAGAGTTTTTTTTTTTATATAAACTGATTTGTTACAAATAAAACTATGTTTTCAAAACTAAGTGTCTGCCCTTTAGTGTAAACAGGTTAAAAACAAAAAGGAGCACTTGATCAAATACCAAAAGTTAGTTAATTTTGATCTGAAATTATTTTTTAAGCTTTTAATAGTATTTGAATTTTTGAATGTCAATGAAAAGGGGGTGTACGACTATTCAAATTACGACAAATCAAATTCTTACAACTAAAATTACAGCAATTCACATTCGGAAAACTCAAATTCTATCAATTAAAATTATGACAATTCACATTCGGAAAATTCAAATTCTGACAATCCAAACTCTTACAACTCAAATTCTGACAACTCAAATTACGACAATTCAAATTCTGACACAATTTAGCACGAGGGAAAGTTTTTTCACGGAGGGTCACTTTTGCACGAAGGGTCATTTTTGAACGAGAGTAAAAAAAAATAAAAAGAAAACTAAGTTATAAAAAAATATATATATAAAAATAAAAAGATTAAATAATTAAAATTACAGATCGAGGGTAAGGGTTAGTGGTAACAGTGATAACAAAAACAAAAAATTAAATAGTTATAATTACAAAATAAAGAAAAGCTATACAAAAGAAAAAATAAAATAACAAAAAAAAAAAAAAAAAAAACATATTAAAAAAAAATAAATACAATTTACCGACCAAAGGTAAACGTTAGGGGTAGTGGTAAAAGTAAAAAAAATATTAATTAAATTTTTTTTTTTGTGCAAAAGTGTACCCTCGTGCTAAAGTGACGCTCGTGCAAAAGAGTCGTCGTACAAAATTGTCCACTCCTGTAAAAGTGACCCTACGTGCAATAGTGACACCGTGCAAAAGTGACGCCCGTTCAAAATATTGGCACCCACCAAAAAACGTATAGCAACACAAAATACCACACAAAGTTGAATCTGATACAAGCCTGGACAAGACGTTAAAAGGTAACCAAGTATTGTGCGATTCGATAACCGAAAAGTTTTTTCGTTCACCAAGTCCTGAACCGAATATTATTAGCGTTTTTTATTTTTGTCATTCAATAAACATTATAAATTGCATCAAAAAAAATTGAATTAACCAACTCATGCAGGCACAAAAAAATTATTAATAAACTGGAAAGCAGATAAAACTTATAAAAATATAATATTTGTTCAAGATAGGTTTTTAACTTTGTAATTAAGTTTTGTTTACATTTCTTTTAAATTTAAACTTTTAGGTAGTTTTTAATTTAATTTAGATAAGAGTTAAGACTTTACTTAGATAGTTCTTAAATCCATTTAAGTTTTGACTGTTACATTAACTTATACAAACTGTACAAGACGTCAAAAGATATCCGTTGGTGTACGACTCGATAACCGAAAGGTTTTTTCGTACGACAGATCCTTGGACTAAAATTTTTGAGCGCTTTGTTTGTCGTTCAATAAATTATTAATTAGAATATGAAGTTTTCAGTGACTTTGAGTATTGTTAATGTTTTTTTTTTATACTTGGTCTAATTTCCAATTTTAGATAGTTTTTATTCTATGTAGATAAATTTCTAGGTATATATATATTTTTTTATTTTATAAGTTCTTAATTCAGTTTATTTGTTGTTTTTTTTTTGACTCATTACATCAATTAAATTCAATTTGTTTCAACACTAATACTTAATTTACCCATTCATTCACTTATAAGCTTGACTTTTTGAATATGTACCATTTTAGTTTTTTGTTTAGTTTTTTAATAATTTTTAAAATAACATTATAGATAAGCAACATTGTTATTTGCAGTTTACTATTTTATCATACTTCAAAAGGTCGTAATTTTTTTTACCACCGAAACCTGGTAGTAAATAAAACTTTCAAACTGCACGTCTTATTTTATTAATAAATTTTTTTCAAAATCCGCTTCCTATAAGTTTTTTTGTAATATTATAAAACACCTTTTTTAAAAATTTAAATTAAATTTCTTAAAAGATGAAAGAAGAGATAGGTTTTTAGTGAACTTTTAAATTCCGAGAAAATTGCAGTGAAAATTTTTAATTTCATACCGCTATATCAGATTTTTTTTACAATTCTTGTTACATCTCAAAATTTTTTTTTTCTGCAAAAACTATCTTCCAGTATTAATGCTAAGATTTGAATTAAGAGTCAATGTTATTTTCATAAGCCCGAAGTTTTAATTGTAGGAATTTGAGACGTCTGAGTTTAAATTGTCAAAATTTGAGTTGACGGAATTTGAGTTGTCCGAGTTTAAATTGACGGAATTTGAGTTGTCGTTTGTGAATTGTCCGAGTTTGAATTGACGGAATTTGTGTTGTCGTTTGTGAATTGCCCGAGTTTGAATTGACGGAATTTGAGTTGTCGTTTTTGAGTTGTCCAAACTAGAATTGACAGAATTTGAGTTGTCGTTTTTGAATTGTCCGAACTAGAATTGACAGAATTTGAGTTGTCGTTTTTAAATTGTCCAAAGTAGAATTGACAGAATTTGAATCGCCAGATAATCTTTTTTCTTATATCAATACAAAAAATTAACGTTTTTTAATAGATTTAAAAGGTTTATCCTTCTATTTTAAAGATTTCTTTTACTTGTTAAACTTTCTGAACAAAGTATAAATTCATTATACAAACTAAGTGTCTGCAAAAAATCTAGATTAATAATAAAATATAGTTGATATGTTTATATGCTAGATTTTTGGTAAAAGGTACATAAAATAGAGTAAACGTTATTATTCAGTCTTTCGCATAAAGTGATGTCTTTATTAATTATTTATTTTTATGGATAGGGCTTTATTATTACACCTTTCTGCTCTAATTTTTCATTTACTTGTCTCAACAGTCCACGTACCTCTTTATATTCAAAGCTTAAGAAATTATATATTTATTCTTTCTTATGAAATTATGATAAATTATCATAATTCAAGTTTCTATTATTGTAAATGTGAACACTTTCCCATAAAAACAAAACAGCACAGCAATAAACCCATGTGACTGACTAAATAAAGTTATCTATTCAAAAAAAAAAAAAAATTCTTTAATTTAAATTTACATTTATAAAGAGACAATGTTTAAAAGTTGATCTTTCAAATAAGTTGTAGTTAGATGCTTGAAAGTAAAACATAAGAGATACTTTGTAATAACTTTGTTATTACTTTATATATACAAACAAAGTGTTGTGTTCTTCTATTCAGTAACTTTTAAGTTATCTTAAAATCTTTAATCCTATTATATGTAAAATAAACAAATTGAATCTTTGTATGTAATCAAAATCTTTTAACAAAAATAGAAAATAGCATCTTTATCTGTGTAATTTTTTGTAGATAATATATAAATGTCAATAAAAGTCTCAATATTTTTAATAGTATTTTTAAAACCAGATATTTAATAGTATTTTTTAAATTACTTGTTAAGAAAGCACAAAAAAACTACTTAACACATATAACTTAAAAATATGTTTAAAATATAAATTAAATAACTAGATACTTTAAACTATCTACTATAACTAATCTACTAGAAAATAACTACTTAATTTTTTGTTATACTTAAACTATTTTTGAAAACAAATCTACTCTATATACTTTGTTTATAAATAAACATGTTAGTTACTAAGAAAGATTTTTTTACAAGTTAGGTTTTTATAGTATAAAAAACTATAAAAAGAATGTTGAAAGTTTTAGTTTAAAGAATGTCAACTTTATTAAATTAAAGTAGCTTTAATTTTATTGTATTTAAGTAGAATAGTTTTTTTAAAGTTTATACATTCATAAAACTAAAAAAATTTATAGCTTAATAAAAACTAGTAATTCTTTTAATAAGACTTAAGATTTTAAACAGACTTATCTTCAGTATTAGATTTAAAAATAAAAATCTAAGAAAAAAGTATTAAAAAGAAAAAATCAAAATACAAATTTTTTATATGTTTTCTTTTTTTAAAGTTTATTGTAAGGTCAAAAACAATTTCTAGTAATTTTGTGCTAAATTAAGTTAAAAAGACTGTGCCTAACGAAGCGTGCACAATTTGGCTCATTTTTAAAATTCCCTCAAAAAATTTTCCTTTTGGCTCCAAAATTCATAATTTGCTGAACAACATTACAGTGGGCTGATTTTGCTGGAATGTAATAAAAGAAATGGAAAAATGTTGATAGGAATAGAAAACATAAAAGCTTGATCAGTTTGTTTTATTTTTATCAACTAAAATGGTATATAGAAGCATATTATCATCTGGGACAAAAATTATCACTGTATAGTAAAATTATACAAGTTTACACTATACATTGAAAATTACAGATGACTTAATGTGCTGAAAGTAAATCTAAACTAATATAATAAAATTAAATATATTAAAAGTTAGTATACATTGCTATATCAGATTTTTTGTAGTATTTTGAAGTTACAAGTTTAATATTTTATGTGCAATTGAGTATATTTCATGTTCTATATAAGCATTGTTGATAATGCTTGATAAATCTAAACAAACTCAATATATTAGCATTTAGTAAAAAATAATTACATTTTAAAGTAAACAAATGTTCTTGTTTCACTCTAAAAATGTATTAGTGGAGGGATTAACTTAAATAATGGTTCGATTATAACTTTAAAAAGTTGTAATGGTGTTCTCTTGGTCAAAAGCAAAACATAATTCAGTGTAATTTCATTTTATTTTTTTTAGAGCATGAAATTGTACACAATTTAGTATCAACTTTCTATACTAGCCTCATAAATATTGTTATTTTATTTCAGTTAGAAGATAAAAGTTTTTCTTACTAATAAATACATGTTTTATATTTAAAGTTTTTATTATTATGCAGTAATCATTTAGTGTTATATATTTAACTTCAGTTTCTCACATAAGTTTTATACATCTATAGTCAGAAATTAGTTTGTGCATGTATTGTTTTTTTTTCAAATTGCTGTTTTTTGTTAATGTGTTGACCATATTAGCTCATCACAAAAGTTAAAATAAATTTAAGGGAGGTATATTCAAAATTTAGTTTTACAATCTTTATCCAATTATCAGGGTTGCCACTTTACCTGGAAACCTGGAAAAACCTTGAAAAACCTGGAATTCGACAACTTAGGCGAAAATAAATTGGAAAAACCTGGAATTTGAGAAATTTTGAAAAAAAACCTGGAAAAACCTGGAATATTGAACAAAAAAACCTGGAAATATCTGGAATGTAATAAATTTCAGATGTTCAGTAGTAAAATTTCAAATTGACCCAAAAATTCTATCATATTAATAAAATATTTTGTCACCAATAAATTTTTTTTTATAAAAAAACATGTTTGAAGTAGCTTTATATTATCTTTTAAATGTTTTTATACTATATAACACAGTTTCTTACCTTAGACTTAACTTTAAACCAAAAATAGACCCAAAAATGTTTAGTATTAAAAACCTGGAAGAAATTTGGAAAACCTGGAAAAAAATTTCAAAGAACAAAAGGCAATCCTGTTATCAAATTATCCATTTGTTTTTAATACTACTCAAATTCTAATGCTAAATTTTATGTTTATTCTTCACATTTTTATCTTTAATTTTACAGGATGTTAGTTTATAACCAATGTGCTATTTATCATTTTTTTATGTGCACAAAAACTAATAATGACAACATAAATTACAGTTAAATTTTTTTTGTCATTTTACATAAAAATTTAACTGCATTATTTATAAAATAAAAACATCACTACATGTTATTAATTTAAAATGTAAATTAAAAAAAATTAATTTACTTAAAAAGTTTAAATAAAAACCCAAAATGTCATTAAATTCAAGTTGTTGTCATAAACTTTAGCATTTGAATTGTCATCATTAGTTTCTTGTGGACAAGTATTATAAGAATAAAAACCCAACTGATAAGAATCTTGAAAAAATTTAAGACAAAATATGAAGCTGGAAGGAAAGTCAAATATATTTCAGATTTCTGCTATGTCAATTCCCACACAATGAATATTTTCAAAGAGTTTACTGTGTGTATTAAATATTTATTACAATATTTTTTAATGTTAATTTAAGTGATTTAATGAATAATATTTATTAAGCAATAACTAATGATAAAAACTTCTACAGATTTTTAATATTTGATTAGTTTTCACCACCAAATCAGGAAAAATGGTAAGTTTAATCTTTTAAATAGAATTTTCTTTTGCATTATTATTCGATTTTTACATTATAGTAGAATTCAAACAATTCTGAATTAATTAGATATAAATTATTATTTTACTTCAGTTTAATTTTCTGAGTTAATTTAATTGGGCTGCTTGAACTTAAAACAACTCATGCTAGTTTAATATATTTTACTATAACACTCATTTTTTTTTGAAAATCTAGTCTAGTTTTTTTTTCCTATAATTTGAATAAGATTATGTTTTGCAAGTTTCAATATTTTGATATTCACTAGTTTTCTTCAAAAACCAAATTTTTATTGATTTTGAAAAAAAAAACTCTGGTGTTTATTTCCAAAAAAATTTTTTTGGTCACATTGGATATTTTATGACAAAAAAGAGTGGCAACTCTGTGAATACTGTCTCTAAATACCATCCAAACTTCTGGTTTCTTCAATTTAAGAACTAAAATTTAAAAACTTATTGACATTGATTAAATTTATAAAACAGCAGACATTAAGCAAAATTTTCCAAAACAGGGTTGCCACACAACTCAAGTCAGTCTGGCTAGCTTGGAAATCTCAGGCCAACTTAAACTAGTTTCCAGTTTGTATCTGTTAATTGTTTCTGCTTTGGATTTTTTTTGAAATTTCTGGATAGTTTTTATGATTAAAAGTTTTTTTTCTTATCAACAATAATTTTTTATTTTTAAATATTAAATTCTTTTGTTATTATATGAATTTTAATTACCCAAGTCTGGTTAGCAGTATATTTGTTCAAGTATTTTAAACTTTCTCACCAACTCAGGCTGGCTCTGGTTTTTGCTTCAAAGAGTGGCAACTTGAAATTTCAGTTAAAATATAATCCAAAATATGATTTAATAAACTAATATAATTTTAACAAAAAATTTAGTCAGGAAAAGGCAAAGCTGCAGGTAAAGCAGGTCGCAAATCCCAAGTATCCAGGTCATCAAGAGCCGGACTCCAGGTAAGATGATTTGTTTTAACATACTTCTAATTCATTTGTATGTATACTGTTGAAAAAAAGACAATTTTTTTGTAACACTGGTTATGTACAGAATTTTCAGTTTACAAACAAAAAAACAATAAAAATGTACACATTTAATTAGGGTTTATTATTTTATTAAAAAGCAACATAATAATTTCAAAGTTTTGTAGATACAATTGATTGTACAATAGTAATTAATTGAATCACAGTAAAATTTTTAAAAGATCTTTTTTTGGGTATATTGAAAATATCTTGCTATGTCTCAATTTTTGTAGCTATCAATAAAATTTGCATTTTAAATTTGACATTTTTAAATTGGAGTTGTAATTGTAAACTGTATCTTTTTAGTTCCCAGTCGGACGTATCCACCGTCACTTGAAGAACCAGGCTTCTTCCCAGGGCCGAGTTGGAGCGACCGCTGCAGTCTACACCGCTGCCATCCTTGAATACCTCACTGCTGAGGTTTGTTTGATTGTTCATTAAAATTAAGTTAATAGCTAACTGCTTTGTGTTGTACAGTAATGTTGGTGTTTACAACCAAACTTTTTTACTCACTGCTGAGGTAAGGAACACAATAAAATAGATAAGTTTTATTAAACTTCTATTTCTAAAAAGTACTGTTTTCAAAAGTTTGAAAAATTTAAATCATAAGTTAACAATCAAACCAAAGTATTTACACATATTCGGTCCATAAGTACCTAACTAACATTTTTAATTAAATAAATAGTACTTAACTATTTAAAAACTTTTTAACTGCTGCCTTTTTTCTTAGAAACTGATGATTTTAACTTAGTAGTATCTGATTATGTTTTACTACAAAAATGACAATTTTTTGTTTTAAAAATGTATTGTTTCTTAGGATTTATTTCCATTTTTTAAATTCATAAATAAAATAAGTTTGATTAATTAATGATATAAGAATAGACCAAATATACATAGTTAAATAATCATAGTTCTGGTCACTAAATTAATAAAAAACAATTACAACCAAGTAAACCTCACTGTGTATAAAAACAATTTTTTCTAAATTAGGAATTCTAAGTATAACAACTTAATAATCACTAAACTGAACATAAAACTGTATACAGGGTTGCCACTTTACCTGGAAAAACCTGGAATTTGAAAATTTTGGCCAAAATAACCTAGAAAAACCTGAAATTTGAGAAATTTTGAAAAAAACCTGGAATTTTTAATAATTTTAACATTTCAGTATTAAAATTCCGATTTGACATCATATTAATATTTCTATCATATTAATAAATTTTTTTTCATCATCAAAAAATTTATTTATTAAAATACACATTTCAAGTATCTTTACAGTAAATGTTTTTATACTATTTAACACAGTTTCTTATATAGAAATTAACTTGAAACTAAAAATGGACCCAAAAATGTGTAATTTTAAAACCTGGAAGAAATTTTAAAAACCTGGAAGAAATTTGGAAGAAGCGAGTGGCAACCCTTGCAAAAGCCAGGAGTTATGTGATTGCTATGCTAATAAAGAAAACTATGAATAAATGTAATAAGTATTTTATAAATAGATGATTAAAAATCGCTTCCTGCTTTGAAAAGTAGTACTAAATAAAGTAAATAAATAAACACAAAGTTTGAGTTTGTATGAACTGTTCAGAATCTACAAATAAATTTGGCGCTAAATTAAGCAATTTCCAATAATTTACAAGAATTTAATACTTCAAATGAATAAGAATGTAAAAATTCTGTTAAAGACCCATATCAACCTTGTTTTTATTATTTTTTATTTTTAACTTAATTTTCATCTATAAACAATTAATCGATAATAAAAAATATAAAAGTAATTCAATTAAAAATAAAAAGTTCAAAAGACGTAATCTGTATTAATCTATATTCACTTCACTCAATTTAGATTCTACCATCACATTAACAAGTTTAAAATTTTAAGTAATAAGAACACAGAATCTCAACCATCCACACATATATTTAAAAGTTAAGAAAAGTAAAAACTCACAAATGTTTTTCAAGTATTGCATGTGAACAATTATAAATACAACTGTTTAATACTTTCCGTAAATGCAAAAAACAACAATTTATCATCCTACAGGTATTGGAATTGGCCGGTAACGCTTCCAAGGATTTGAAAGTGAAGAGAATCACCCCCCGTCACTTGCAGTTGGCCATCAGAGGAGACGAGGAACTTGATTCGCTCATCAAGGCAACCATCGCCGGTGGTGGTGAGTGTTTTGATTCATTATTTATATATAATAAATATATAATGTATTATATACTGTTATATAAAATAGTTTTATTTTATTTATAGTTTGATAAGTTAAGGCCTGGCGCAAGATATTTTGGTATGAAATTGCTTGGATTATATGGATTAAAAAGGGGTGTATGAATGTTTGTTTGGTTGAAAATGACGTAGTTAATTATTAAACCAGGTATATTTAGTAAATTAATCTCTTAATAAATATTTGTTAACTTGAAAAAATCTGTTAAATTGCCATTATAAAATGTTTAGCTTGGGCCAATCATTAGTTTTATTTTAAATCAGAGTTTACTGTCCTACATATTGTATAAAAAAGAAAATTAAAACATGGTTATCAACTTGAAAAATACTTATAAATAAAGAATTATTTATCACATTTTGAACTGTCTGTCTATATAGAAAAAGTTTGGGAAAATAACCAAATAGGTTTCAGTATTGTTGTTCCATGTGTAGCTTTACTTGAAGTTTTTTTTCATTGCTACGTACACATGCATAGATTTAAAATCTAAAAAATGTAAAATACAAATATTAAATATGTGCTCTGTTACCAATTGTTTATCAAATTTTGTAAACTTAATTATACATGTATATATAAATACTTGAGATTAATTAAATGTAATTAAACTTCCATTTGCATAAGTATTCATATTCGCAATGTGTGAGTCAGTAGTCAGAAAGCTAGTTTGAACTCCAGTTTATAGAGTTACAAAAGATAATTTTTGAAATTCCTTACATGTCAAAAGATTTGTAAACTTTAAATTAATAACAACTCCCCGCCCCCATTTTTTTGCCCTGAAGCCGAATTCTATAAAAATCGAACAAGATGAGTGTTTTTGTTTAAAAAGTTTTTACTTGCAACCAATTACGTAAAAACTAATGATATTTGTATTTTATTAAAATTGGATACTTGAATGTAAGCAACAATTGTTTGTAGTTATTTATTAACAAAAATGCCACTAAAATAGAATTTACTACCAAAACAAACATAAAATTTGTATCCAAGTTTTATAAATTACAATTACAAATAACTTAGCAAAAGTTTGAATTACATTATGAATTTAATATATTAATGAAAAAATTATATTTTGGTAGTACTAAATATAAATTTAATAGTATATATGTATATATATATATTATATAGTAAATAATCTATTATTACATAATTTTTTGAATTTCAGATAGATAATATAAAGTTTTATACTTTAATATAATAGTCCTTTAATATTTTTGCGTCCTTTAAGCCTTAAATTAGTCAAAAAAATAAACTATAAGTGGTTAGTTTCTATGGTTAGTTTCAGTTTCCTACTAATAATTTAATAAGTTTTTAAATAATAAGTTAAAAACAATTGTTTAAACTATGTGTTACTTGTACAAGTTATTTACATAGTAGCTATTATGTTAATAGTAGCTATTTTTATCAACTCCATGTAAAACAAGTATGTTCAACTTAAGTTTTAACCTGAAAACTAGTTTTACGTATATATTACAATATCGCACTTCAAATATCAAAGTTTAACTTTAGGTTTAAAAATAACTATATTAAGAATTATACTAAGTTCATCTCATGTGTTTTTTATAATTTTATATAAACTTAAATTTTAACTTGAAGTACAAAAATTTTACATATGTACTTCAAGAGTCGCACTTCAAATACTTGAAATATAATCAATTTTTATCGAACGTTTAACCAAACTTAACAGAAACTTCTTTGATTTGCACAGTTTTTAACTATAAAATAGTCATATCAGTTTCATCAAAAATGTAAAGTATTGGTTATAAATACTTATATTTAAATCTGCAAATGACTCACTCGATTTAGTTTCCACGGTTAATACGGGTGATATATATGTCAAAAAGAGATAAAAAACAAATTTAAAATACGACAATCGGTTTTGAGCAAAGCAAATAAATTAATCACTGATAAAATCATTAGGGAGTGAAAAAATTAGTACAAGTTTAAAATCGCGCCCAAATTCCAGATAGCAGGTTTTGGTTTATACTATTGTCGAGTCACAATCAAGCTCGCAACTTTCAAGTGTTTGCGCTTTTTGTTAGCTGTTGCCGCGCGCGCTCAATTGTTTGTATTGTTAGTTAGTATCGTCTCTGTGACGTCACTTAAACCAGAAAAATTTTTGTTTGTTTTTCCTATTTTCAAAACTTAAACTGGGTTCATTCTCAAAGATAATATTGTACTTTTAAATATTTGATGTTTTGCCGCGAATTTTCTCTTTTTTAGTGTGATAAAACATTTATTTTGTGTGCGCAGTAGTTTGTGGCCGGCGCTATAATTTCACGCTTGACTGCACATTGTGCGCGGTGAAAAGTTTTTCCTTGCTGCTGCTGCATTTTTCTCCGTGCTTAAATAATTAAATACTTGTTGTGGGTTCTGTTGTAAATACTTTTTCGCGCGTAAATGTTTTATTTATAACTACTAAATTTTAAGCATAAATTAATTCCTTACATGCATATTTACATTAAATATATAAACACTACAAAGTAATCGTTTGTGTGCACACTAGGCAACAATTTAAATCGGTAAATTGAGTTGACAATTTGGAAAGCTACTGTGCTTAAGTATGTTGGTAATTGTTGCATAAAACTTGTGCAATATGTCGGTCTCAATGCTAATTGTATGTTTAATGCTGTGCGGTTTTGTCTGCATACATATAAAGTTCCAATATTATGGCACAATTCCGACTTAATATATTATGTATAATGCAGTCAGATTTATGTATATGTTTAAGTATCGGTCAACAATTAATTTTATATTAACTAATTTAACAGAAATATGTACAAGTTAAACCTAATTTAAATTTAAAAAATAATTAAAAGTGTAAAGGAAATAAGTATAAGTATTGCAAAGAAGCATGTGCAACACATTAAGTTTATATAAGTAATGTTTTGATTAGAAAACATAATACAATAATTAAATTAAAGTGAGGCCTTCTGCAGAAAGTTTAAAAGAAAAATATATTTTGCATATACTTGAAATAACTAGTATTAAGAAAATAACAAGAAATTGTTTTTATTAAATGTTAAAAACAAGTGAACATATTAAATTTAAATATACTTATTGAAAGTAAAAAAAGTATACAATAAATGATAGCATGTGCTCTATCTATTTAATTTAATTTTCAATTAATAATTAAATTATTTAAGTTTGTATTTTCTGTTAAGTTAATTTTTTATAACAAAACAATTCAATTAATATTTCTTTTAATTACTAATATTTTTATTTTAATTGAAATCTTATTTCAGGTGTCATCCCCCACATCCACAAGAGCTTGGTGGGCAAGAAGGGACAGCAGCAGGAAAAATAAATAAAATAAATTTTAAAAATTCTGCATATAAAAGATGGAGAGATAGTTTTAATGTATTTTGTCATTCCTCTATATTGAAAAAAATGTTGTTTATATAAATTTTCTAACACATCGAGTATTTTGTATATTCTCTCTCCTCTATTGAGTTGTGTCTTCGTTTCTATTGGTATATATATACATCGCTATTAGTTGAATAAACAAAAAAAAAACAAAAACTCCCAGTATTATGATGTTACCTTTTTAATTCGGCAAGGTTTTAGGGGTCTGAGTATAGAGCCCTGTTAAGTAAAAAAATCCAACAATTGTTTGGTTCTAAAAACATCAAGCTCGAAATTCCCGTTAATTAACTGTGTTCTAATATTTCAAAGTTGAGGATCTTGAAAAATTTATATTATTGCCTGAAATGTGTTTTCGGTAAGGCCTAGGGACTCCGATTGTTTCTTACGCTATGTTGATAATAATGTCCTAGAACACCTGATTGGTTATCTCCTAAAACAATAAGCTTATAAAGCACTAATATATTATCCTTAAGCTTATAATAGGTACTTTTGAGCTATCAAATTAATAACACGCTGGTAGAATTTTGATTGAGGCTAAAATAAGTTGACTAGTTTCGACCATTGCCCTGTTTTTTTATTTTAGTAAATATTTTTATTATTTACTTGAATTTTATTATTTGGTAATTTATTATTTGGTAAGGCCGGAGATTTGTACAGAGCCCTGTTAATGACGAAAAAGCAGAAAGTTTGGTGCTAAAATTATTCGACTGAAAACGCGCCAACTAAATTTATGGTGAGATCTTGAATAGCTAAAGAAGATTTGTTATTTTATACTAAGTGGGGCCTAATACGTAAATAGCTGTTTTAGTTATGAAACTAATGACTATAGAAATTGATCGTATCAGTGCAAAGTGTAAGTGCAAAATGTTAAATTAGAAGTATGCTGATAACCATTTATTAAAAGATAGATTGTCTAATTCTAATAGAAAAAAAAACTGTATTATAGTTCTAATGAAACAGTATTTTATCTTAAAGATTCTGAAAGCAATTGCCTTAATCCCTCATACTGACACGAGCATAAAGTTAATAATTTTATAGGCAAATTTACTAATTTTTAGAAAACATAAAACTTTAATATTAATTATTTTCCTTATCTTAAAAGCTATCTAAATTTTTTTTTTTAGATAACGCACATTTGTCTTTAATTAAAAAAAAATATTTGTTTTGGGGTTGGAATTGTTTCATGGGTCCCTCCAAAAATAAATTTTTTTTTTCAAGTATTTTTTTCCCTTATTTTGCATGTTATTTAAACTCTTAAATGTTTATTTTATAAATAATGTTAATATCTTTTAGGATATGGCCCAAAATCAAAATGATGAATATTACACTATCATTTGCCTTGGCCATTTCCTAGATAAAAAATAAGAATGTAAATTACAACAAATTTTATTAAACTAAAATAATTTAATAAAATTTGTTGTAATTCACATTTTTATTAATTTTTTTTTCCTTTTATCAACTTTTTATTTAGGAAATGGCCAAGGCAAATGATAGTGTAATAAACATCATTTTGATTTGGGGCCAAAACGTAGATATTAACATTATTTATAAAATAAACATTAAAGAGTTTAAATAACATGAAAATAAGGGAAAAAAAAATATTTATATTTGGTTCTAATACAATAATAATGAAAAAAAAATATTTTTGAAGGGACCCCATGAAATAATTCCAACCCCAAACCAAATATTTTTTTTTAAGTTAAAGACAAAGGTGCGTTCTCTAAAATAAAAAAAATTGTTTTTAGATAGCTTTTAAGATAAAGAAAATAATTGACTTTAAAGTTTTATGTTTTATTTTTAAATTAACAAATTTGTCTATAAAATTAACTTTATGCTCGTCATACTGACCTATAATGATACCAAATCCATGTGAAAAAGTTACCTCTCAGTAGGGAATTGCGAAATAATTTCAAAAAATCTTCTGTTACTAATGTAATGATTGTCAGTACAAAAAATACAGTACCGAAGGTTCTGACAAATAAGATTTAAGAGCTAAGTACTGGTTAAAAAGATTTTGTAATCTTGACAAAAAGACAGCTCTAAACCTCTAACGTTGACAATTTTGCGCGAAGCAGGCCGTAAATTTTTTACTTTCAGGGTTGCAAAAAAACCTGGAAATTGAAAATTACGTCTAAAAAATCTGAAATTTTGAAAAATTAAATGGAATTTTCAACATTTTAAGTAGTAAAGTTATGATTTGACACAAAAACGATTATCACAAAGGTAAAAAAAAATTTGTCATCAAATTTTTTTAAATTAATAAACACAAGCAGCTTTACAGTATCTTTTCATTGTTTTTTTTACTGTTTAGCAGTATTTCTTATATTAAGCTTAATTAAAAATAAACTCAAGTATTTGTGCTTTTAAAAACCTGGATGAAATTTTGAAAACTTGCCAAAAACATTAAGGAAATGTGTACTTCGGGTACAGTTTAAACGGATAATGGACTTGTATATATAACAAATTAATTGGAAACTTACAATGAAACATGTTTATTATATAATGCAGAATATTTGAATTACTTGGCCTATCTTTTATATAGCACATAAAGCTAATACATTTTAAATTTTCAGTGAAAGGTAAACATTTTTAAACAAATATTTTCTGATTATTTGAAGAAGCCATCTATAAAATTTTTAATCGCTAATTTATTAGGTTTTAACATGTCTTGAAATAAATGAATTTCAGTTCTGCACTAGACGCTATTTTACTTCACTCCTGAGTATAATTAAATTTTTTAAACATTCTTAAGTGTAGATGTTCTTGTTGTAACTTGTTTATTTTATATAGCGCTTGAAGCTTAATGTAGGCAAGATGCCTTGCATAAATAATTTGGGTAGAATTATCAGTGGGAGTTGATGGTAAAAAATATTAGTAGGGTTAATTATTGTCATCTAGGGACCTCAGTTACAGAGTTATCAAACAATTTTCAGATTTTTTATCAAATGTCACACAACAAAATAAAGATACTTGCATGCTCAGGCATGTTTAAACAAATTTACTCAAAACAGATAAGGAACAATCAATTAAAAACTATTATGTTGAAATTTGTAGCTTTGTGTGATTAATTTGTAATTAGTGTGATTAATGTTACTAACCTGGGAGGAGCATTGGTTATTTTTATTACTCCAACCAGCAAAAATATTTAAATTTAAATTTATCAGATATTTAAGATCTTTTCCCACTATATGTAAAATTAAAGAATTGTACTCAAAATAAGACTAATATAAATTCTAAAATTCATTTTGACCGAGACTTTTCTAAAACTCAAAAAACTAATGATTGATATTTCCACAACTTTCAATAAATTTCAAATATATAAATTATTAATTCTAAAGACTCAATGCATTCAAAGTATGAATGTTAAATAGATAAAGCTAAAGAGATAAGTGATGAAAATATAACTATGAAAAAACTTCCAAATTCTTAACTAAAACTTATGTCAAAATCCTGGATTACCAAAGGTACTCTAAAATCTACTAGGCATAAAAACAATCTTTACAAAATACTTTGCAAAAATAAGTTTAGTAACATACACAAAAAAAAGAAAAATAAGTTTACAGAAATTAAAACCGTTCAAAAAAAAGGTATTTTGAAAAAAAAAGCTTTAGAAGTTGTAATAAAAATTCAGCAGACACTTGGAAGGTAATTAATGATATAGAACAAAACAGAAAAAAAAAAATTCACATAAACTTGAAGTTAAAAAAAATATTTTGTTAGTCCAGATAAAATTGTAAATAACTTGAACCTACATCTTGCCAATATTGGAAAATAAACTTACTTATAAAAAGAATTTGATCTAAACTCCTTTAGCCCAAAATACCACTATAATAGTTTGTCTGGTTTCATGTACATGAAAATGTAATAATTAGTATAACAAAAAGTTTAAGTTCATATAAACCTAGTGGTGTAGATAATATTTCTATTAAAATCTTAAGAAAAATAAACTATCATATAGCCCCAGAAACTAGTATCAACTAATAAAGCATTTCGGGAAAGTAATTACTCAAACTGTTTAAAAATAGGCTTAAGTTATATCTATATACAAAGCAGGATCAAGAACACTTCTAGCAAACTATTGACATATTTCACTCTTGTCAAATATAAACAAAAATATAGAAAAAGCCATTTATAGTTGTTTATAAAAGTTTTTATGAACTTCAACATCTTGAATTCTTCTTAGTTTGAATGTAAGGAGGGACACTCTACTACCTTAGCTCTGTCCGAGTTAGTGGAAAGTACAATGTCCTCCTTTTATAAGGGAAATGTATATTGTGCTGATTTATTAGATCTGACATCAGAATATGAATCAGACTGGGAGGGTATAGAAGTAGGAGTGACACAGGACAATTTATGTTACTTATTGAAATATAGTCTTGTATTTTTTTATTTGAATTTTCGGAATTTGATTTGTCTGAATTTGAAAAAGAAATTATTAGATATTGAAAGTATGTTCAAATTTGACTTGAGAATTTTTATGCACGAATTCAAAAGAGATATACTACTATTTAATTTTAAGCCTTACTTTACAAACGTTTATAAAATACATAATCATCTATCAAGAACTCCAGAAACAAACTATTTTTTCCCAGAGTAAATGGTCTTTATGTATTTAGATTTAAGTCATTGTCCTATCTTGGTTGTAAACTATGGAAAGAGTTTCCCAGAAACGTAAAAGATCTAAGCTATCTTGGAGCATTTCAATTTGGACTGAGAGATAATTTACTTAAAAGACAATCAGAAAACTCACAAAATTAATCTTTACATAACATTAATTAATCTTTTATCTTTGTTGTTGGTGTTTGCACTTTATTTTTTGGGCTAATTGCTGTTGGTTTCATAAAATGGGCGTAAGTAGAGCTGGATTGGTCTAAATTGGTTTTGTTATTCTTAAAATTACTATTTTTTTTCTGTTTCTTGTATCTAAAATTGATAGTGTTGTTTCATCCTCATTGACAGTGTGATAGAACAAGTATGTGTTTTTATTATTGTTATTTGTTTTACTAGATCTTAAGTATTATATTTGTTAAAAAAGATAGAGATCCTGAATTCAGTTGTATAAGCTTCAAACTTTTTACTTATTTTGGTTGTTTGGTTTTAATTGTTAAAGAAAAATTTGCTTTGTGTTTACGTAAAATTTATATAACTTGAATTTTTGTTAAGTTTTGAGGAGTAGTTTTATCAGTAGTAGGATTTTATTTTATATACTTAAAACAAATTTAATCAGTTACTAGTCCTATATTTTATTGATTAAAACTGATTTGTTTACAAATCAATAAAATAGTTAAACAAATTTTTGATAATTTTAAATTTTATACCTACCTACAAGCTCATATACTAAAAACTTATAGACACTATTTAAAAATACAAGGTGCTCATACAGTTATGATTTTACTAAATTTTTTATTTATAATGACATAACCAATTTTACCCTCATATTTAATTTTGAGTCATTTGTTGCATTTTTTGTGGTTGCTCTTGTATAATGGGCAACAAGAAAAATGTGAATGTACATGATCATAATAATCGAAATCTAGGGGAGGAGACGGGGTGTGGAGCGCATGGTAGACTATGGTTTCCATGGTCAATATTGGCAGTAATTGGTTATAAAAGGGTGCTTAGCATTTTTAAACTTAAATAAATCTTAATATTAATTTATATATAAATACTTTTTAAGTTTTTTTCTTCCTAGTTGTTTGAAAGTTAGCTCAAAGTATTAGTTACATGCAAATGGTGGGCAGCTCAATGACCGAAAGGTCTTTCTCCACACCAATTCATTGACCTTAACTGTGAGCGTTCACATTTTTCTTTCTTATAGTAAAAGGATTTGTCCATTTAGAGATTTTTCTAACTAAAATACTCTAAATACTCTGGTTTGTTAAAAAAAAACAATAAAAATGTCCTGTAACAACTGTGGTAACTGCTGTGCATTTCATCATATAATCGGTATATAACAAGATTTCCAAATCTCACTATTACCTTAGTTTTTTAATTTATAACCAAAAATTTTTTATGTATTAATTCATGTAATTCATTTTAATTCATACAATTAATTCATATATAAATGTGTGTAATACAGTTAATATCTTTCCGTTAATAATATTTTAATTACTTCAAGATAAGAAAAACAAAAAAAAAATTTGAACTCTCTTCTAAACAATTAAATAGCTACTGAGCATCCTAGATGTTCTGAAGTCATGAACATGCTATTCTTGATAACCAATGACTCAGGGTATTTACTTTTACGCATAAAATAGTTATTTTATAATAATAAAAGCATATAAATTTTAAGTCAAGTACAGAAAATAAAATTGTCAATCTTTTATCTTTGCCTTTTATTTAAAAATTTGTATCACAATGACTTTTTATATAATTGTCATAAATTTTGTATTATTTTGCTAAATTGTTTTGGTTATTTCCGATACATCTAGAAATTATAACTAAAGTAAATGAGCAACAGCCTTATGTTTGTCACCTTACGTATACTATTGTCAAGTACTACTTAATTTTGTATAAGTAAAGACTGTTGATAACCTATTAAAAAAGCATCAAAATTGTGTAAACAAGAATTTTAAATTAAGTTTGTAAAGATTGAGATCCAAGTAATCCAAAATTGATATTACACTTTAATAAGTAACTACTGTGAAAAACTAGCTAAAGTGACAACAAAAAAAAAATTATAAGAATAATAATATCCAAAAGTAAATCTTTTTTTAGAACAAAAATGTATACCAAATTGAATTTATCAAACGCGTATAGTTGTTATAAAACTTAGAAAACCTTTAATGAGCTAAGACTGGACAAATAGTGACTAAGAAATCTCAATCACAAACTTGGAGTTCATTTTTAATAGATATTTAACTTACTGTTTTCAAAAGATTCTTTATAGGTTTCTTTTAATGATTTTGTGCCCAGCTGGAAAGAAGTTTTGCATTTTATCCAAACTTTAAAAAATATTTAGAGTGTTTAAATGGTTTATTTTCTACACTAGCAATTTTGTTACGTCAAAGCTCGATTATTGTAATTTGCAAAATAATTTTTCCATTGTTAGGTATCTAACAATTAAGAAAGTATGTAAAATTTGAGTAATGACTATCTCCAAAAAAAAAAGTGAAATAAGTTTATAGAAGTGGCATTAGTTAAAAAAAATGGTAACAGTATTTTAGAAAAAAGTTTTATAAATTTGTATTCCTACAGTCGTTAGTTTTTGTCTATATTTTTAAACTAAGATATGTTGTTTTAACTAAAGTGGTTGCTAAAAACTTATCAATACACATTAGAACATTCAGTAAAAGAGATTTAAACTAAATTAAAAAACTTTATAAATGTTTTGCATTTCTTTGAACTCTAAAATACTTCTTTTGAAATATTTATGTACAGGGTTGCCAAATTAAAAAAAAAAAATCTCCAGGTTTTCAAAATTTCTTCCAGGATTTTAAATATACATATTTTTGGGTCATTTTTTAGTTTTAAGTTAAGTTTAAGGTAATAAACGGTGTTAGATAGTATAAAAATATTGAAAACATACTATAAGCTACTTTAAATGTGTTTTTTAATAACAAATTTTGATGATGACAACTTTTTTTTATATATATGATATATTTTTTGTGTCAAATCGAAATTTTACTACTTAACATGTTGAAATTTATAAAAAAATTAAGTTTTTCCATTTATTATTTCAATATGCTCAAATTTCAAGTTTTTTAGCCTAAATTGTCAATTCCAGGTTTATAGGTTTTTTGGACACCCTGTATGTATAAAGCAACTAAAGCTGGTTTAATTCAGCTGGTTTATTTTTGTTTTAAGAAAGTGAATATAAACTTTTTCAACAAAAATAACTAAATAAATTATAATAAATTTAAAATAATTTTATTAACATTATAAAAAAATAACTATATCAGGTCGTGCTTTGCTATGAATTTTTTGAAAACAGAAAGTAATAGAAAACTTAACAGAGAAAATGAAAGAGTAGTTACATTGAAAAAGTAAATATACACACTTGAATCTCACAAATATTACATTAAGAAAAAACTTATTGCACTGCTGGAACAAATGCAAGTAGAAAAAACAAATTGATAACTAGTCAGGAAAAAACATGTATCAGTGCTTAAAATTTAAACAATATATATTCTTTGTTTTTAAAAATCTTTTCTTTAGTTTTCTTTAAAAAAATACATAAATAAATTCAGATAAGTATTTCAGGTTTTCATTAGTTAAAAATAATTTTTCAACCTCAATTTAAAACATAAATATAAAGAAATATATCAAAGCAGCCTTATCATTCAAAAATACTATCACTCGAAAAATAAAATAAATTCAACTTTTTTAATCCACAAAATCCTGATTTAAACCTCATCACCAAAAAATTCCTGATTTAAACTTCCTCATCCACAAACTCCTGCATGGTTCTCCTGTTTTCCTCCTGAAGCTGCCTGTTCATTTCTTCCTGCTCCTCTAAGATCTGATCATCTGTTTTCTCGAAAAACCTATTAAAAGTACAACAATTTTTTATTAACAATTTTTTTGCAGTTTTAACAGCTTTGTTTAGTTCAGCTCATGCACTTTTTGCATTTTGAAGAAACAGTTTGGGGTAAGTTTTATTTTGAAAATCAATTTGTTTATCCCAAAAACAAGGTGTTTGTTT
The DNA here is from genome assembly GCF_965202585.1 of Thalia democratica. Lineage (NCBI taxonomy): Eukaryota > Metazoa > Chordata > Thaliacea > Salpida > Salpidae > Thalia > Thalia democratica. The sequence continues at coordinate 64,749,969 of NC_139166.1, read as the reverse complement.
AATTTGCTTTTGTAAATATATTTTTAGCATAAAACACTGACATTAATAGCATAAAACAGTCAATTTCTATCTATTTCGAAATTTCAAGCTTTGTTTTACTTCTCTTCAGCTTTTATTTACATAAGCGAAATAATAAATAAAATTGTAATGCTTTCATACAAAACTTCTGAGGTATTTCAAGCGTTGTATAATTGTTGTAAGTTAGGTAACAAATTATTTTAATCCAATTTTTTACATACAATTACAACAACTATATTTATAGTTCAATTTGAAAAACTTGATAGACCAATTTTTTTTTACGCGTTAAAATAAAACAAACTTGTTTTATACCTTAAAAACATTTATTTAAAGCACTCACATGAGTTTAACTAGGAATCCGATAACAACCAGTAACAAGACAGCAATCGGCGCAAACGAAAGGGCCAATGTTATCACGACTTTCCTCCTCTGATTGCGACGTTTTAACACTTCATGCAATGTAAAGTTTGCCACGTGGTGACGATGAACTGTGATAATTTCAGTACTTTAACATTTATTATATGGTCTATTTAGATATGGTATATTTTAAATAATAAAGAAACTGTGTTGTAAATACGTTTCTGAATAAAGTTTCAGAAAGTCGAAAATATTGTCGTATAGCTGTAACTTAACAAAGTACTTTATATAAGTTAAAAATATATCTTTCAAAGTTTTAATAAAAACTATCCAACAAAACTGACTTTTCTTCTTTTTATGTTTCGGGTGCTTCTTAACGCAAATGTATCCATCTTTAATTTTATCAGAGTGCTTGCAAATTTCATCTTCATGGCAAACATTAATTTCCTCACAAACATCGTGTTCATCTGGTATAATTAATATTTTTTTTGTTGTTCAACGAAATAATTGAAATATATTAGATTTGATCATACACTTGAGGGTTTTATGTTTATGTTAAGCAAATAAAATTAGCTATTGTCAGTTATTAGATTTGTTTTAATAGTATAAGTTGTTTTTTTACAAGAAAAATATAGGATAAAAATTCGATATTTGACTTAAAATAATTGATATGTGTTGTACTTAATCACACATTTAAGAGTTTCGATTGTAAATAAACTATTACATTAAGTAATAACTATTTGATTTTAGTTAAGAGTGTAACTTAGCGTTACTTTGTAGTTAAAACAGTTTTTAAACAGTACTCAACATTTTATGACGTCACAATACTTAAAAAAAGTACTTATGAAGAAATCTCAAGTTCCTAGTTACAAGAGTAACAGACTACTACCTCATTATTGATAACATTTATTCTAAAAATGTGCATTACAAAGCAATAACTCTGAGACTTACCCAAATTTATAATTTTAAATTTAAAAAGTTCAAACTGTAACAGATTAATATGTTGTATAACTAACGATGTACTTGTTTCGGCTTACATTCGTACATTTCATCAGAAAAAATCCAATTCGAAACACAAGTATGGTTACTGTCGCAGGGGTTGTCATATTCACATATAGCTGTTGGATTTTATTTCTTTAAGAAATCAGAACAAGTATTTTGCTGTTTAGTTGTCATTTAACGCTTTTAACAGTTTTAAAGTGTAGAAAATACTGTTTGTGCTATACGTTTTGTACGTTTTTTTGGTATAAAATTGTTTATGTTTCATAATTTTAATTACAAATTTTATATTTTTGATTAGCTTCACTTAAAATAGTTAGCCGATTAAAAATTAAGTCATGCTGAAATTTGGGTTTTATAGTAACGAGTTGTATAGCTACTAAACTCAAATAGAATTTATTTGTACATTTGAAATTAAAAACTATTTTGTAACTCAAATCTATAGCAGTTTTAAAATTACTTTGTACCTTTGCAACCGAAAACCTATGTTACTTAAACATAAAAAAAACTTTTTTAAAGTTAAAAAAAGTTCCTACTAGAACTGCCCAACTTTAAACTAATTTGTAGCCGTCAACACCTTGCACAAAACAGAACAACTTTCAGAAAAGTTTTAATTAGCACGCTGTAGAAATTATGCTAGCTATTGATTAGTTATTTTTTAAACTCACACATATTGCACCTAAATCCTTCCACATACGGCCTCGTCCGTTCGTTAGGGCAGGAACAGTGCATTTTACCAAATAAGTAAAAACATTCCCCGGATTGTCCACAATAGGCGTTGCATGGTGAATCTGAAAATAAAAACTCCATATTCGTCATAAAAAGTCCCTTCTTATTGTAAATATTGTTTCTTATAGTATTAAGTTTCAACTTGTATTTTTTGGGAAATAGTCTAAACTAAAGAGTTGCTTACTTAAAAATTAGACTTTATGAAAAGGTTTGGTTTTAGTAAGTTAAGAGCTGTTGAGTTTTGGTCACCACTTCGTTAAAAAAAGTAAGCTTAACAATTTTAAAAACAAAAAAGTTAATTTAGTTTTTAAATATGCTTCTATTTAAATACTTGTTTATTTATTTTGAATTTTAGTCTTTAAAATAACAAAACATCTATATTAAAAACATCAAACCTTTTTAAAAGTAAAATTTCATTGTTACTAACTTTCATTAAAAAAGTAAATATATATTTTTTTAGGTAGAAATTGAATCAAATAAAAAACTTACAGTTTTCTGGTAAAACTCCTTCAGTTTTATCTAAAACAAATTAACTTTTAATAAAAAACTTAAAAGACTATTTGATAAGAAAATTTTACTAACATTTATTTACAACAAAACTTAGAAGTCCTAAATTAAAAAAGTTTAAGAAAATGAGCATTTTTAGAATACAACAAAATTGTTTAAAAATTTTTTTATTCTAAAACAAAAATACAAAAAAAGTTATTATTTAATTAAGAACAAAATTAAATTTAATTGTAAAAATTATACTTCCTCATTTATTTTGTGATAAACAAGTGTTATACGCTCGAAGCATATTTGTTTTAATACATTTTTAAATTGTATTGTGAGTTAGAAACTTTTATAAACAACAATAGAATTTGGTTACCAAATTAAGACGCTTAAAAAGTTTTTTACGCTTATTTTTATGAACTATCAGTGAGCTAAATGAATTTTAAATGATTCAACAAATTGACTAATAAAGTTCTTATTTTTAGATTTTAAATCAGATAATTTGAATGAAAAAAATTTCGATAGTTTAAAGTACTGTTTGTATCTCTTTTGGTTAGAAACTGAACTATTTTATTAAAAAAAATTCTAATATGTTTAAACATAATATGTATGATTACTACAATAGTTAGTTTAGTTTATGAAATCATATACTTTTTACAAAAAATCCATAGTTAAGTTTGAGTTTTAGGCTTAAAAAAAGTATGTATAAATGGCAGGTATCATAGAATATTTTTTGTTGTTATAAAAATTAAACTCACAATCTTCTGTAGTATATACTTCAGTTGTATCTACAAAAAATTTTTTATTATATAACTTTTTTTGTAACTATATTTTAAATTACAACCTAATAAATCAGATGAAAAAATATTTTTACTAACATTGATAAAAAACTTATCTTAGATACCGTAACTTTAAGAATATTACTAAATAGATTTTTGTTAGAGTAAAATAACATCAAAACATTTAAATCTGAAACAAGCGACAAAAAAGTTATTGTGTAATTTAAGTACAATGTACTTTACTAATTAAGAACATTATTAAAACTTAATTATCAAAACAAAACTTCCTTATTTATTAAAAATTGACCAAATTTAAATGTTTGACACACTTATTATTTTTTGTTAATTAGATTTATTTTTTAAACTAAAACTACTTTAACAACTAACTATGTCCATCTTTTACTAGGCATCTGAATTCTAATACAGTGTTTTCTATTGGAACACAAGTCTGGTTCTCATTGCATGGGTTAAGTTTGTCACAAACCGCTATATTTATATGGTTTGTTTTATAAAGTTAAAAAGTGTTGAAAATTTTAAACACAACCTTAAAAACTTTTATGTATCTAAACTATATTTCTTTACATATGTCCATATAGAAAAATCATTGCTTTGATAAAACTTGAGTATAAAAACAAATATTATATCTTTAAAGTTTTGTATCAAAAACAGTATTGGTTTAGTTTTCCAACGCTTAAAAGTTAATAAACCTTAAACACTTAAAGGTCTAAATACAACTAAAGTTTTTTAATAACAACTAACTCATACTATCGCAACTGAAACCATCTTTATAAAGAACCATATTACCACTTGGACAATTACAATATTTTTTCCCGCCAAAATACAAGCACAAGCTATCGGCCCCGCAAGGTAGGTCGCATAGAGAGTCTGAATCACAAAGTTTGTTGTATAATCTTAATAGAGTGTTAATGGTTCAAACATAGTTAAAAAATTTAAATAACATTTTGATTGGTTTCTTCTCTATCAATAAGAATATCAAGCTTTAAAATTAAAACTCCCTACAACTTAACTCACTTGCTTTAAAATAAAAGTTTTTTATTTTGAGTTTTACTTTTTTTTTGGAAAATAAACTTTAAGATTAACTATAACATTCGCAAAGGTCTTTGTTGTGTAAGGAAATAAAACTGCAAAAACTTTACTAACAATCTTCTTGGAATGTAGATCCAGTAGTTTCATCTGAAAAAAAAAGTTGGTATCAGAAAGAACTATCATTAGTACACTTTCTACTAGCATTTAGGGGCGACGCGATGGGTGTTGTTCCAGCAAGTCAACAATAATTAGAAGAAAAAAGAAAATTTACGAATAGTTTTATATTTTTTCTTTGTTTATTTAATTTCTTTGATAAAGTTTTTTTTTTAGTTATTACATTTGACCTTCACATATTCGATAAGTCGGAGCTGCAAGTTCAATCGGTGTCAGCTGCATCTTTAAATATGCTGGAACTGCATGAAACTAAACAACATAAGAATTCAAAATTCATGATCGTCGTTGAAATTTCAGTACAACGCGAGAACAATTAGACAAGTTGAACTTAAGCAGGACCAGCTTTTATATGATAAAAAATGGCTATAACTATTTAGAAATAAATATTTTTTTACAGTAACTTTAATTCTTTAGCAAACAAATATTTCCTGGACAAGACGTTAAAAGGTATCCGTGGTGTGCAACTCGATAACCGAAAAGATTCTTCATGCACATGGTCCAAAAACCAAAAATTTAAAGCACCTTTTTTGTCGTTAAACAAACTAATACTATATTATTACATTAACGAATTGATGTAGGTGTAATACAAAAAGTTCTTGATTTACTTCAAAAAAAAAGTTTTAAATCCCCGAACCCCTTAACAAAAATACCACGCAATGCCGCTGGTTGACTACAAATAAGTTTGAAAAAAAAAGTTTATTGAATCAAGTTTATTGATACAAATTTATTACCCACACAGAATACAGAATTCTAAATATCATATGTAAAATTAATATTTTACTAAACAAAGTTTATAAAAATAAAAGAAAAATATATTATGAGTTTTACTTCTTATTAGTTTTACTACTTATTAGTTAATAACATTAAGATTTTAAAAAGTGAAAAATAGACACATAGCTTACTTTCGTTTAAAGTTTACTCTGTTTAGTTTAAACTTTTTTGATTATAAAAACGTACTTTTAGAGTTATTCTAGTAATTTCAAACTACATTTTCGTGCTAGATATATTAAAAAAAAATTTTTTAATACTAACAACTTTACTAACAATCTTCTGGGGTAGTCGAATCTGAAAAAATATAAATTTTCTAGACGTTCTAAAAAAATTTATAGTTGGAACACTTTGTGTTAACGACTGTTTACGAACAAACTAAAAATACTTTATTGTTTACTGTTTGGATAGTAGCTCACTTTTTAAAGCAAATAAAAACATAAGCGCGAAATTAATATTTTTCATAACAAAATCCATTAAATTCAAATTACTGCTTTTACTATTTAAGAACAAACATATATATTTTAATATTTTAATTACTTATATTATGCTAAAAAGTTATAAAAACTCGAAAAACTGAAATTATTAAAATTTTAATTAATTGTTCAAAATCTTATACAATTATTAAACGTATTGAACAACTTAAAACATAAATTGCAAATATCCTTTGTTAAAATTTATAACAAATCAATTAAATAAGCTATTTTGTTTATAACTCTGTTACTTTGAATAGAGTTTATCTAGAATGGAAAGATAATTTTTTATTAAAACAAACTAACACAAGTTTGTTTGTTAAGATTAAAAAGAAACCTCTTTTACAAAATATTGGTGTAAAGAAAAAAAAAACAGGTACTATACTGAAAGTAATGTAGTTTTAGCTTAAAAAATATTAGCTTCTAATTACTAAAATATTTGTTATTAACTCTTATCAAACTTTGAATAACTTTGTTACTTACCTTTTATAACAAGTGTATTTGTTTGCTTACTAATTGTAAATGAAACAATCAAAACAAACTTTACCAAAGTTTTCATTGGTTTTTGAAAAACTTATGCGAAAAAATATTATTTGAATGAATTTTTTCTTAATTTATAACTTTCCTTTTAATTCTATTTAAAAGCTTTTTGTAAAAATGCAGTAACATTAAAAAATTCCACTTTCAACAAAAAATATAAAATTTAAAACAGACATTAAAAAAAAGTTCAATACTATAACCAATAAAATAAAAACACTAAAAGAGTCATTACTAAAAAATATTTCACTTAAAAAAAATAATTTCGATTGTGATAAGTATAGTAGAAAAAAATTATAAAATAGCTTTTTGAATGCTGATTTACACAATAAAACTTCCTTTTTTTAAAAGCAATAAAATCGTACTTTTCTAAAATCTAAACATTTAATGTCAATCACATGTAAAGCAGTATTTGTATTTTTTAACAATTATAAAAATGTATAATGCTACTTAATTAAAAGCTTTTACAGTTTTTTTCAATTCATTAATGTTTTTAAGCGTTTCATTTCATGAAAAGGTAATCTGTTGTATGTTTTAATCTTTACAAAAACAAAAACATAAAAACTTTCTCAAGTAAAATAAAAGATGACGTAGCTATAAGAATATTACTATTTCATGGTCTTGTAAATAATTTTGGATGTGAACGTTTATATTAACTTATTTTACTTTAACTTTAGCTACTTGCGCTACTTTAAAAATAAAACAAGCTTGAATTTCACACTTGTGCGCACATAAGTTTTAGTAAGTAATTAAAACATATTCAATATTTAAATATGCAGAAGAAATTTTGTTATACTTTAAAATAAGATTTTTTCTGAGTGTAAACAAGTAGTTCCCATTAGACTCTCATCAAAAAAGTTAAATATAGTGTTATTATTTGTTCTTTTTACTTAATTAAATAAATACATTTTGTTGTACTTAGTTTTTGTAGCTATGAAAAAACACATATTAAAAATTTAAATAATATTAATCAGAAATAAAAGAAATAGTTTAAAAAGTTTTGCGAATTTATGTAACGGATAAGACCTTTGGTGTTTTTTTTATATTATTCACTTAGAATAACATTTTTGTGTTTTAAAGTCTGACAAAAAACTATCAAACTAAATTAACTTGACTACTTTTAATCGGTCGTAAGACTTGAAAAGTGATAACTGTTAATTAATAAAGTTAGCTTCAAATTGAAGTAGCTTAAATACGCAATGTTTTATAAAATTTTAATTTAAAACATAAATCAACTAAACTTACTGCTTTCTAGCTGAGCCGACTCATTTTTATCTGAAATTTTATTTTCTTAAAAACTTAAAATGAAAACCTTAATTACGTTTACTTTTAAGTTTTTCAAATTAGTTATAAAACTTAAGCTTTTTTTTTAATGGTTTAATCAAATTAACTGACTGTTTAAAGTGTACAAAAATAGAACATTATGTGTTTAAAAACTATACTAACAAAATATTTTATGTAAAAGTTATAAGAAGTATAAAAAATCTCAGAAACAAGTTCAAATTTCTTTTTTTTTCAACTAATCACTAAAAACTTATTTAGTACACGTCTAAACTAAAAATTGTTATGTTAATATGCTTTTATGTTTATGTTTTCTTTTTGAAACCTAAATGGTTTAAATATATTTCAAAGCAATTTGCATTTAACTTTTAGTGTTTATAGACTTGAAAACAACAAAGTTAATTAAAATGAAATCAACTAACTATTTGTTTCGAATGAATTTGATGGACTAAAAACAAATAAAGTATAAAAAATAATGAAATGAAAAATTTTCATCAAAGCTTGTTGGTATGTAATTAAAAAACTTGTAAACTCAGTAAGAAAAACTATTCTAAACTTGTGAAAAGACCAAAACAAAACCTAAAGTATTTTAACAAAGAAAGATTGATAAATATAATCTTGTTTTAAGAATATCATTTCAAGTCATAAGCTTTAAAAAATTATAGTTATTTTCCTTTAAGCTACATAAAAACTCTAAATAACTATTGTTTATTGTAAGCTTTTACTTCTTAATCCAGATTAATAGTGATCATTATTCTTTAAACAAATAATGTTATCTTACTTTATAAATTTACACAATTAGTGTTGTTTAAGTTATACAATTATGTTTGTTTTAGTAAATTGAAATAGCATAAGTAAAACGAAAATCATAGTTTGTGTTACTAATTGTTTTAATATTGTTGTAAAAGTTATTAATTGTGTTTCTTCATAATTTTGTAACAATGATAGCTAATCTTCAAATAAGTCTAGTAAAAAATAACGAAATTTAGCCAAAACTTTTACTCAAAGACTTTTTTGTTCATTTGAAAAAGTAAATTTATTTGACTTATAAAAGCCATGTTCTTAAAAAGTTTCTCGAAAATAAGTAAGGTAAGAAAACTTGTAGAAAAATACTTAGAAGACTTAACTGCTTAGAAGATTTTATTTTACAAAACATCAATTAAAAGTCATATCTGTTTTTCGTTTGCTTTTATTGAAGAAAACGAAAAACTTGTTTCCACAAACATATAAGCATAAAGCAAGAATATAAAATAACAAAATCAACTTAAATTGATAACTAATCAAAATTAAATATAGACTAGTGGGTAGTGACTTCTAAATATTTCTTAGCTTTTAGATTTTTTGCTAGTGATACTTTTAGAAACCAGTGTCCATTTTTTAAATCAAACTTCATAAATAAGTTTTTACATTACTACTAGTTAAAGCATATTATACTTAGTTTTGGAAAGTAAAATTAATATTTTTACAGAGTTAGGTTCTTCCTTGAGTAGACTAAAAATTTACTCAAAACTTTAGTTTATTTTAAGTCTGTCTTGTAAATATGCTTTTAAAACCTAAACATCAACAAAAGTTAACTAGATTAATGTGCTTGCTTCAAAAAATAAAACACTGATAAAGTTTTTAAGTAGATTTTTACACAATTTATATTTAAATAAGCAGTTAGTAAGTCTATAAAACTGCTTATAAACTTTAAGGGAAAATAAAAAGCAGTTTGTTATACTTTTTGAATTTATTTTAATTCAACAGGATTGTACGAACTTTTGATAAATTTAAATAAGATTTTGCAGAGTTATAGTATGTTTTTTATCATGTTGTTATGCTAAACAGTTTTCAAAGCCGTAAAAAATGGTAGTTCATTTTGTGTTTATTACATGGGAAATTAAAATTTGAATATAACTTCTGTTTATATACTTATAAAAAAAGTACTTATGAAAAACTACTGGTAAACTTACATTTATTCACAGGTTTTTGTATCAAATAATGTTTAGATTAAACGATAAGTATTGCAAATTAGGCACTTAAATACGCCATCAATAAACATAATTTATCTTAAAAAATGCTCGTAGACAGAAACCTTAATTTTATACAACAATTACAAAGTTTTATCATGGTCGGTTAGTCCTACTTTGAATATTTTGCTACGTTTCCGAATACCTAATTTAGTTAATTTATTTTCTTTCGATGGAAAAAATAGGTTGGTGGTCAACAAAATATCCGTAATTATTAAAGCTGTTATAAGCTATTTTGCTTGCATAAGTGTTTATTAAGAAGTTTACCAGTGTAATGTACAGTTAATAAACAAAAACCCTGTGAAGAAGTTTCTGTTAGTATTGAAACCGTTATAAAACATTTATATTATCTGTAAAAGCAGTTTTTTGTTAGTTTATCTCTAGTTCATATGTTTGGTTAGGAAAACTATTAAACCATAATAGCAGTAACTTTTATCTATAATGTCCAACTTTTTTTAACATCGGAAAATTGGCAACACTATTAACTGAATAAATTTTTCAGGTCAATTAAAAGGCTTTTGTTTATTGAAACAGGGTTGCCAAAGATTTTTAAATTTTTTTTAAAGAACAAATTTTTGGTCCATTTTTTGTAAAAAATATTTGAAGTAAAAAACTTACTTAAATAGCATAAAAACATTGAAAAGATACTGCTAATTTACTTAATCAAAACTTCTTTACTTTACTTGTCAGCTTAAAACTTCAGCTTTTATAGTAATTTTTGTTCCCACTTCCAAATTTTTTTAAATTGTCAAATTCTAGGTTTTTAGGCAACTCTGTTAAAGGCTTTTAATTCTTAATCTAGTTTATCAATGATAAATTCCGAATCCTAGTTATGTTGTAAAACAATTGAAATTGTATGTGTTTTTTATAATTAGAGTTAGGCATAGGTAAAATCGTTTGTGTTATTATATGTTAAACGATAATAGAAAAGCGCCTAAAAAGTTTGGTCTAAGGACCTAGTGTACGAAAGGACCTTTCAGTTACCGAGTTACTAGTTCAGTCAATACTTTTGTAAAAGTTATTAATTGTGTTTATTTGAGATTTCACTACGTTATTTAACTGTTTTGAACAATAAAAATAAACGAAAACTTCAAAGGGTACATATTTTTATAACTTTTTTTCTTAATAAAATTATCTTAATAAAAACTTTACAAAGATACAAGGTAGACTACTCTAGAAAAAATAATTTAGTTTTATGTTAAGAAAGTACAAAACAAGTTTGAATTAATTCTTATAAATCTGGGTAGTACCTAAAACTCCTTATCAAGAAAAGTCTTCTTTAAATGATTGGAAAAAAAAACAACAATTGGATTGCATTAGTTTAAAACTATGTTCTAGTTTTAAATACTTTATTTTGTTGTGTAGTATTTTTTGTCTGTAATGCTTAACACATAAAAAAAAACTAATTACAAAAATGAAGTAAATAGTTTTGGTAAGTTTTGAGTTTAAAAGAACTTTAACATAATTAGCATTTCAAATTAAAGGCAGAAAAACAATCTGTATTTCCTAAATTCACCACTGAGTGCTAGACTATTATTACTGTTCGAATTAAAAGGGTAAAAAATAAATTATTTTGAACTATATACGGTAAAAATATACGTAGAAACATTTATTAGTTCAAAAATCTAGGTATTTAAACTACAAGCTTTTTATTCAAACTTTTATAAGATGAGTACAAATAAAGTATAAATAAATAGAGTATAAGATGGACAGCAAAAAGTTTTTTTTGAACTTAATTCCAGGCTCTCTGATTTTATTCCAGGTTTTTACAGAACAAGTTCTTTTTAAGTTGACTTAAAAAAAAACGGATTTTAAAAGTTTAAAAGTTACCGTATTTTTATTGTTACCTTTAAACTTTTAGAGAAAACCCTTTAAGTCTTTACAATAAGATTGTTTTAAAGACAAAGTAGTAATTCAAAAAAAAAATTAAAGCTGCTGTTTGTAAAAAAGAATACATTAAATTTTGTTATTGCAAGGTAAGTCGAAAATTTTAGAATAAAAAAAAACAGTTCAGAATTTCATATTTTCTCAAGAAAGAAAGTCATGCTCAATGGTCATTTCCTTAAACTTCTATTATTTTTGGCCTTTTTGATTACTAAAAATCTGAAAAGTTTAACTTAAAAAAACTTTTTTCAACAACTTTAAATATATATTTTTATGCTAGATTTACTTTGAGGAAGTAACATAGCAGCTTATTGTTTACCCAAAATTAATCCTCGGTTTTAAACAATCATGTTAACTAAATTTTAGCCACTGTAATGCAATTAAGTAAGTCTGAGCAACCATTTTTGCAACCAAATTGTTGTAAATTATTTGAACATTTACAAGTAGAAAACTTTGAACAAATTAAAATAAATTTAAATATAAAATATTACTTTTTTTGTAGCATACTAAATGTTGTTGTAAGTGTTATCAACCTGTTCCTCCTTTAAATGAATATTGTAAAAACTTAAACATCACAACTTAGGGTTTTCTGAAAAGAATATGGGTAAATGGTAAACTTTAAAGGGTGCACGGAAATTCAAATTCGTAAAAAATGTATAACGGGCCACAACTAAAAAAGTAACATATATTTGAAAAAAATTAATACTGTTTATGTACGACTAATTAATAGCTATAAACAACTTTTTATAACATTTTTATTATTTTCTGAAATATAGCTAAATTAGATTTTAAAATGACTTTTAGACTTGTTTTTCAAGAAATATTTTTTTCAAAAAAATTGTTTGTAGGTATTTAACAAAACCTTACAAATATATATATATATTGTTAATACAGTTTTCAGATATATATTGTTTTTGAGTTGTGGTGTTTTAAAATATTTTTAAGGCACTTAAGTTGACATGTAGCCCAATTGAAAAAAGGGTTATAACACATTTAAATAAACAAAGAAAGATTTGTTTAGTTACTTTAGCCTGTTTACAACTAGGCTTATAAATATTTACTGATGTTTTTCTTCTTTTATTGTATAAAATCTGTACTTTGTACATATACAATTTTATTACATAGCGTTTGTGATAATTTCAATGTTATTTAAGTAGCAACGTTTGGTGCATATTATTAACACTTTTGTCTCCATGGTAATAACAAGCTTACAGTCAGTAGTGCAGAGACAAAAACACATCTGTAAACAGTTCGAGGTGTTCTGTAAACTGTGTTTTACAAGTAAAACACTTTGAACAAATTAAAACAAATTTTATTATGTTTCTTTGTGGCAAACTAAATGATGTTTTACTGTTATCAAGCTGTTCCTACTTTTAATTGATTATTGTAAAAATTTAAATATCACCACTTGGGTCTTCTAAAAATAATATGGGTAAAAGGGTGCATGAAAATTCAAATTCGTAAAAAAATACATGAAGGGCCGCAACTAAACTAATAACATACATAAGAAAAAATAAATGCTGCTCATGTACGGCTAATTAATAATCATAAACAACCTGTTGCAACATTGTTATTTTTAGAACTAGTTTTTACGAAATACTTTTTTTGCAAAAAAATAGTTTGTAGGTATTAGTAACAACTACATACGCATTTTAAAAATATATAATGTTTTTGAGTTTTGGCCCTTTAAATATGGTTTAAAGAATTTAAACAGACATTGTAACCCATTTGCAAAACGGGTTATAACACCACTCATATGAAGAGGGATAGGCTTATAGAGTTGTTTTTGCCTTTTCACAACTAGGCATACAAATTAATTCTTGATATTTTTTCATTAATATTCCTTCTGGATTTCAAAACTTTTTAAGTATAAAATTTTGTAACGAAGCGTTTGTGATAATTTCAATGTTATTCAAGTAGCAACGTTTGGTGCATATTTTTAACACTTTTGTATCCATGGTAATTACTAGCTTGACTCAGTAGAAAATATGAAAACTGAAGTTCAGCATTATAAACAACTTTTTGCTACATTTGTAGGTTTTTTAATGCCTGTATTAGCTAGTCTTACAATTTAAAAACTACTTACAGTTGTGATACCAAAAGTTAACAAAAAAAAATTCAACATCGTTAAAAGTACTAAATCTTGAGCTGGTAAAACCTAAAAGCTTTAAAATATCAAATAAAAAATACTATAAGATGATTTTCCGTAACGAAAGCTATGCTAACTAAACTATTATTCAAAGCTAAATTAAACTGGCTTCTTTTATTACACTCAAAAAGCTTAAATTAAGTCCTATTTGAAATAAAAGATTGAAACTTAAGATTTTAAAAGTAACAAAAAGCATTATGAACTTTTAAAAATAATCATCAGTTTAAACTCAAAAATGTATTGATTAGATTAATTAAATTTAAGTTAACTAAAACACATAGAGCAGTAATAAAATTTATTTGCCATAATAACTATTTTAACTAAACTGATGATAAAAATAAAACAGTTAAGTTCTTATCACTTTAAGGTTTTGGTTTACATTTTGTTCCTATAGTTTTAAGTTAACGTTGTTGAATATTTTTTGAAATGTGGAATAATACACCAGTTCAAATAAAACAAAATTTCAGAAAACTTTTGCTAACACATAATTATAAGAGAACTATGTTAAAAATTCCTAAAAAAATGGTAAACATTAGACAGTTTAATAAAAAAACTTAAAATATATTTTAAAATTTTATACGCTAGCAATTTTTTAAAAGTCTTTTAAAAGATATAGTGTATAAATTATACAAATGTGAAACTAAAACAATTAACTAGCTTTTTCATGAACTAATTTTTGAATTAACTCTATAAGAGGTGCATAAAAAAATAGCTTGCTTAAAATAATACTTAATAACTTAAAAATTGTATACCACTTTTAAAAAGACAGTTTTACACAAAAACAACCCAGATGAGTATGACGTCACAATCACAGCTTGAACCCACTGTGGATGGCGCAAACGCCGAAGGTCAGGTTTTCAAAAGTGACCGCTTGGAAGCCGGCATTTCTGATGAAGAAATATTAATGTGAAGTTTAGTATTATGATAAATTTAAAAGTATCTATTGAAGCACCGTTTAAAAACTCAAACTTAAAACAACATTTTTTTAAACTGAGACTGGATTGTTTTTTTTTTGTGAAATTTCATCCAGGTTTTTTAAAATTACATGTTTTTGGGACTATTTTTAGTTTAAAGCTAAATTTAAGGTATAAAAACTGCGTTTCTGGTGAAGATGATGGAAATATTTAAAATAAGTTTAAAGATAAAGCTTTAAGCATCTATTCAAGTACACTATTGAAAAACTCAAACTTAAAATAACTATTTATTCTAGTAAAGACAAAGTGTGCAGATCTCTTTAGTAAGATCAGTGTTGAAAATATAGTGAGCTGTAAGTTACGTTTATTTGCAGTGGTAGACAGTTTAAACCATAAAAAATTTAACAGCTACTATTTAAATAAAAAAATAATTACAAAAACTCAGACCTGATCATTACACTTCCTTGTGTAAAAAATTTTAGTTAGTATACCTGAATCAATATAAAATTTAAAAAAAATAATACAAAAAAAAACTTGATAAAAAACATAGCTTTGTTTCAAAATGGACCACAAAATACAACTTATATGGTATCAGTAATTGTAGAAATAGTTATTATAAAACACACAAACCTGATCATGTCACTGAACTTTTCTTGAGTGGGAAATTTGGCGATGCTCTCAGCCAAGTACTGGTAAGACTTCCAGTCATTGGCCACGCATTCTCCCATAACCGGTAATACGTTGAATGAATACTGCTGGTAGATACTGTTGATTTGATTGGTTTAAATATTATATTATATGATATGGTTTTATTGGTTCAAGTTTTATGTGGTAAAATTTTATTCGTTTAAAATTAAGTTAATTGGATTAGTTTAAATAAATAAGAGCTATTTGGTTCGGCAAAAATGTACTTTGGTACAACTTGATTGGCTTAAACTTGATGTTTTGTGATTTAAATGGTTTATCTCAAGGTTTATTAAAGTGGCAAATTTCCCCCCTTTAGGATATTTTTACTTTACTTTTTGCCTATCCTGTATATGCTGGTAGATACTGTAAATACTTGGGTAAAATATTTTTGGTACGATTTGATTGGTTTAAATATTGTGTGCTGTGGTGTGATTGGTTTGTAAAACTTTAAGCTGAAATTTCACTGGTTAAAAACCTACGTGTGATGAGATTTGATTGTTTTTTGGTAATGATGGTCTTAGAGCTTTTATATGTGTTGATGACAATCAAAAACCTTCAACTCTTTATTTGGTGATTAGCATGGGATTAGACGTATTTTGTTGAAAACTTTTAACTTTAACTGATTTTAAAACAAAACTAGTTCTTTTACTCTTTTTACAACTAAATAATTATCACTAATTGAGGCACTTGTAAAGCATGGGGTTTTATTTTTTGTTTTGATGAACAAACCAGCATAAACAGAAACTTAAATTTTATTTATTTAGCTCAGATAAAATACATATTGTTATTAATTTTCGAAGTACCTGTTTAACATGGGGTTTTGAATGTGGCTGAATTCCAAACACAGAAATCTGCCGCCAGGCTTCAGAACTCTGTAAGCTTCTGAGAGTACCTGAAAATGTTTATATTTAAATATTACTAGAAATTAAACTTGTAAAAATATACTGTTAATCAATATAATTGTAATGGTGTATACGAAATTAATGGTGTATAAACTGAATGATAGTTATAACTAATATAATGTTAATAACAAATTATTTAACTTAATAATGATTAACGAGATATAAATAATACAAAAATTCTAATAATTATTGTCTACCTTATCTTTATCTGTACAGTTTCTGATACCGAAGCTAATGGTGTATGCGTTGAATGAATTGTCTTCAAAAGGTAGATCGTCGGCACTACATTGCTTCCAATTCATTTCGATACCTGGTAATAAATTTATACGAAACTTTTATAAATACATTAGAATTTAATTAGGTACAACTTAGTTTAAAACTACTATAGCTGGGTTATCACCAAAAATGTTTCCAACTCATTTTAATTGCTTAATGTCTTACAACCAGCTTTAAATCGTAATATATCTATACATTTAAGTTTTTCCAAAAATTTCTCAAACTAGTCCGAGTTTTTGGCAACTCTGTGCATTTATAATCAAAAACTCGCAGAATAAAATCCTCACTAATTTTTAAGTTTTTACTGATTATCAAGATTTTTTTTACACTTTTTCTAAAAAATTTTAAATTCTGTGTTTACTTAAGTACCTTGTGTATTATAAATAAAACAAACAGGTTTCGCAACAGTTTTGGAATTTTAGCCTGACAAGCACCGGTACAGAGCAACTTTAAAAAAACTAAGTTTCTATTTATATTTATTATTTAATAAGATACTTATTATTTCAGCTCGGCGCTGGACTAAATCTTCTCTTACCCTTACTGTAACCTGACATTTTAGGTGTCACTTTTGTTTTTACATGACATTTTCCCTAACCTTCGTTGATCGGCGCCTAGTTAAGCTTATGACCATTTGAAACAATGTAGCCCAAAACAAATAACTTTTTTATACATTTAATCTTTTTTCACTTCAAACTTTATGGTTAGTATCACATAAGTAGTATCATAAAAACTTGATCTGTAGGAACTTGAATTTTAATGTTCGTTTAAAAGTACACATTTGACGTTTAACTTTCAGTAAAACCGAGCATTTCAGTAAAAAATGAATGTAATAGTTAATCAAAAAACAAGGTCATTCGTACCAACTTTATAGTGGTTCTTTTTGGCAAGTTCAAACATTTGAAAAAAGCATAAAATCCTAGTTTATTTTTTTTTGTAAACTCTAAACGAGACAACGCATATGTCAAGATTATACTACATACTTCAAGAAAAATTAGCATGTTGTTTATGGTAATGATCAAAAGCGCACAGATTTGTTTTCGTTAATGGTCTTTGCAAATTTAATACCAACTTAGGCAGAATTAATATAACATATTTACACAGGGATTCATTTGTAGTGCACTCGTCTGCGTGGTCCAAATAACTCTTCTTACCAGTTATAATGACTGGTGTAAAATACGTCTCTCTTATATATGTAAAGTAGAGCATACATATGGTTAAGAATTGCATTGTATTTTATACAAATTTTGAACATTGATTTTTGTTATTAATACTGCGTGACGTCACTAATGACCTCAAAAGCTTTTTTTTGAACTTTTTTTGTTGGTTTAACGATCACAGTTTTTTCTTACTTTTTTCTAACAACAATCATTACGCACGATCTTGCAAACTTCTTTTTGAAAACTATGAAATTTTGTGAAAAATTTGTACTGACGAGTCACAACATTTTGCCAACATTCACTGATTAAGCCTGATTCGCAAACATTGAAACAGTTTTGTAAAAAACAGTTATATAACTAAAAAAAAGTGATTGTGAAATGATAAAAATTAATTGAATGAGAACTTTCAAAATTACTGTACTTTAGAAACTTATATAAGCCATTGCTCAAAAAATATTTAAAATTTATTAAAAAAAAAAGGTTTGTAGGTATCAATTAGACCTACAAACACATTTATTATTTTTTTTTATAGATATTACTTTTTGAGTCGTTGTATTTCCGATTTTTTTTTAAAGATTTTGAATTGTCAGTAACAACAATTTAATTTCTTAATTTAAATAGTCGAGCACTCATTGAAAATGAACAAAAGACGAACATTAATTAATAAAGATACTTAACCACTTCACTGCTTGAAAAGATGTTATAAACAGTATTTATACGTGGATTTTAAGGGCAACTTTTCTAATAAGTTTTTGGGAAAATTATTTTTGCAGGCCAGACTTGTTCGCGAGCCGCGTAAACTTAAACATAGCATCAATAGCATGTAATAGTTGTAACGAACTCTTCAAAATCAATATTAATACAAAATTACTATTTATAAGCACTACTGTGTACTGAATACAGAAGCAAACATTTGTCATTATAATGCTGATTTGAACACACAACACGGTTTCAAGCTGAAGCACACGTTCATACTTTAAAAGAACAATTTGAATTTTATTCAATTAAATTTGAGACTAATTTTATAACTGAATTGTTATAAACTTTAACTTGACGGTCCACAAGTTTCGGACATCATTTTAAAAGTAATAAAAAAAAAAAAAAAATTAAACATGTACACAAAAAAATATCTTACCGCCTTCTCAGCTCTGTCAATGCATTTCACAAAACTTGCTTTTTTAATTAGCCAATATTTTTTAATTAGTCATGTGGTAAGATCATACACTTTTTAGCTAAATTTAAAAATTAAACGGAAATTTGAGCAGTTTGCATATTAAAAGAATAATCAAAAAATATTTAAATGATTAAAATTTTAATCTAACCAGATTTTTCAATGCAGTAATGAAGCAAGAAAATAAAAAAATTATGAACAAAAATATATGTGAACAGGATTGCCAAAGGTTTTTTTGTAAATTTTCCTAGTTTTTTAAAGAGCAAGTTTTTTGCTCATTTTCAGAATAAAAATAAATTTAAGGTAAAAAATTGTTTATGAAATATTGAAAGGATGATGTATGCTACTTTAAACTGAACTTTATAATAAATAAAACTGTGAATCATAAAAAAAAACTTTTATTCCATATGATGTTTTTTAAATAAAATGAAAAATGTATTACTTTACATGTAAAATTTTCAAATTTCAAGTTTTTTTCTAAGTTAAGCAAAACTGCCAAATTCCATGTTTTTTCAGGTTGTTTGGCAACCCTGTATAAAAAAAAAAGATTTTTATTCTAACCGGCTTTCTCAGCTTTTTCAATTCCGTACTGAAGCATGTCTTCGTTGATGTCGCAAACGGTGACATTCTTCCCGTGCTCCATCCCAACTTTCTTCACGAACCTCGTCGCTATGTCGCCTGTTGAAGTGTCGTTAGTGTTATTATTAGAAAGTTGAAATGACATTAGCGTTATTATTTGTATCATTATATTTTATTGTTTTTACCGCGCGCCATTTATATTTTCTAAGGACCTTTTTGCAATGTCGCCTGTTGAAGTGTCATTATTAGTTTGATAGAAAGTTGAAACGACGTTAGTGCAAGTCTTGACTTAAGGTAAAATGTTTCTGGTGTTTGTTTAGCATTAAAGAGTAAATGTCGTTATCGTTAATTTAGATGCAAAATTAAAATGTTTCTAGTGTTAATGATGTTGGTGACATTTGTAGGATAAAAAAAGTTGAAGTGTCAACTGTTAAAATATAATAGTTGTTTATTTATAAAAGAGCAACACTGCTTGTTTGATTGTTCATCTAACATGTTTAACACATTTTGGCCAAACAATACTAAGTTTTAAATTCAAGAGAATATAACAGTAACAGTTAAGCTCAAGTTTATATATCATATCTTTAAAAATTTATACAAAACTTTGTAACACAGCGTTTATGATAAATTCATTGCTATTCGAGCAATAAAACTTGGCGCAAGTTATAAAATTCTATATTTTAATAATGATCTTAAAATATATTAACTTTTAATGACAATGTCATTCTTGCTTGCAACTGAACGAAGGGGACAAATAGAAAACAAGGTTATAAGTCATGCAACTGACACTTGTACTTTATCAGGGCAACAATGGATATGTATCGCAATTATAGTGTGGTTAGATGTTTTGACCGGATTTAACACCAGGCTTCAAAATAAGGTTGAAAATCTTTATAAATTACTAAATGTGGTTTTACTCTTAATTTATACAAAACTTTGTAACATAGCGTTTGTGATAATTTTAATGCGATAAAGTAAACCATTTTGGTGCAAGTTAAATGAAAACTTTTAAAAGTTATTGTTTCCATAGTAATTATAAGTTTTTTCTCTTCAAGGATAAATATTAATTATTAAATTGATATAATTTATCAGCTTAAGTGAAATAATAAACATTTTTGTAAAGAATTTGTTTTATTATAAACGATGATTAACATCTCCATAAAAAAATTAAAAAAAATTAGGACAAGTAAACAGATTGCTTGCATTGCAAAATATACATTAATACAAACAACACATACTATATTTTAAATACTTTTATCTAATAAGTTAAGTCTTTCTGAAAAATTGTTGTTTTGAATCTAAAAAAAAATTCTTTGACGTAAAAACCACTGGTCTAGAAAACTATTAAGTACTTTATTCAAATATAAACGACTTTTAAAATTAAATGTATTATAAAAGTTTAATTTTATTGTATTAGGAAAAAGTTTATTACTGTTTTAAGCATTTTTTTTCATAATTAATAAAGGTAAACATTGTAACTTCTTTGCATAATGATACTTTAAACTTTGGAAAGTATTTGCATTAAATCATATTTTAACAATATCTGTAAACATTGAAATTTATCCAACAAAAGCATTGGTTGCATGAGAATTCGAGTTACAAAACCTAAAACTCTCATTAATTTTTAAGGAGAAATACATATTTATATCCAAACAAAACATTAGAAGGTCAATTTACTAAAGTTAATGAGCCTAAAAAATGCAGAAAAATAATCCTAACAACTAAAAATTAGAAAAGTGCACCTATAAAAATTTGGCAGTTTGAAAATAATAAATATATATCAGAGGGTCGGGGCACCACTAAAAGTCTTTCTCTTGCCGGACTTGCTGAAAAGTCTTTGCGGATCGCGTATCAAAACAAATTGATTATAAATTAAAAAATTGTGATGGGAAAATCATCCATCAATCTCAACTATAAATCAGAAATCGAGTGAAAAACACATTTGTTAATAAAAATCTCAATTCTATTTGCACAAGCGTATTTCTGATGGAGTGCTGCATTACAACATTACCAACATCATGTGTCGTGATAAATTAAACTTTAATTGTACAATATATGTGTGTTTGTATTATCCCAGGATGATACCAGGCTTGCAAATTAAGTGTAAGGAAGCATTAAGTCGCATTACAACGAGCTATGTAGCTAATCTTTTTATATACAACATTTGTATCACAGTGTTTGTGATAATCTATTGTAATAAACACCATGATACTAATGTTGTAATGTAACCAACTGTTAATGAAGCATTGAAATGTGTTGCTGTTGAAACTGTCGCTATGCCATATATATACAACATTTGTATCATGGTGTTGATGATAATTTCAACACTAAACAAATAAATCATTTTAGTAGAATAAAAAACATTGTGACGGGATAATCATTCATCAAACTCTACTATATGCCAAAAAACAAGTGAAAAACGCGTTTGTTAATAAAAATCTCGATTCTGCTCGCACAAGCGTATTTCTGTTGGATTGTTGCCCACCAACAACATGTGTCGTGATAAATTAAACTTTAATTGTACAATATATGTGTGTTTGTATTGGCCCCGGATGATACCAGGCTTGCAAATTAAGTGTCAGGAAGCATTAAGTTGCATTACAACGAGCTATGTAGCTAATCTTTTTATATACAACATTTGTATCACAGTTTTTATGATAATATATTGTCACGAACACCATGATACAGGGTTACCACTCGTTTTTTCCAAATTTTTTCCAGGTTTTCCAAATTTCTTCCAGGTTTTTAAAAGTACACATTTTTGGGTCTATTTCAAGTTTGAAGTTAATTTCTATATAAGAAACTGTGTTAAATAGTATAAAAACACTGAAACGATACTGTAATACTGTAAAGTTACTTTAAATGTGTTTTTTAATAAAAAAATTTGATGATGACAAAAAAATCTTATGTATATAATAGATATTTTCTCAAATCGAAACGTTACTACTGAAAATGTTAAAATTATTAAAAATTTCAGGTTTTTTTCAAAATTTCTCAAATTCCAGGTTTTTCCAGGTTATTTTTTCCTAAATTGTTTAATTTCAGGTTTTTCCAGGTAAAGTGGAAACCCTGATGATACCTATGTTGCAATGTTGTAATGTAACCAACTTTTAATGAAACATTAAACTGTATTGCTATTGAATTAGTCGCTATGCTATTTATATAAAACACTTTTCAAGTAAATCATTTTAGTGGAATAAAAGAGTTAATTCAAAAACTAATAGTTTTAATGGTAATTATAACGAGCTAGTTGATAAGAACTGTTTCACTTTGATTTTTCAAAATTAAAAGTTGAACATTAATTACTTTGTATCTGGCAAAAATAAGTAGTAAATTTATTTTGTATTCAAAAACAAATAAAATGTGGTCAATGTCTTAACAAACCAGTTTTTTTAAATCGTTAGATGAGTAACTAACAAAAAATATAGCTTATTTTCAAAATGCAATAAGAGTCAACTGCTTAATATTTTAAACTATTTATATACGAAAATTTGTAACACAACGTTTGTGACAACTCTACTGTCATTCAGTATATCATTTTGATGAAAATGTTATATGTACAGGGTTGCCACTAGATTTTTCAATTTTTTTTCCAGGTTTTAAAAATTTCTTCCAGGTTTTTAAAAGTAGACATTTTTGGTCGATTTTTAGCTTAAAGTTAAGTTTAAATTCCAGATTTTTAGTGATTTTTGTTCAAAATTCCGGTTTTTATTTTGCTTAAATTGTCAAATTCCATGTAAAGCGGCAACCCTGTATGTAATTTTAAAACTTATTGTTTTCACGGAAATTTCTATTAGAGTGAGATAGTTGATAAAAACCTGCAAATTTTTTTATGACAATGTCATTCTTTCTTGTTTTTGAATGAAGGGGACAAATGAACAACAACGTATACATAAGTCATGCAGATGACATTTTAAGTTTATGAGTGCAACAATATTCATTGCAATTTAGATATGGTTAGTTTTTAGCCTAGTTGCATAATAGGTCTTCAAATAAGTTAAATAGTTCATTGTTAACATCTTTAATGATTTTACAATTTTTATATAAATAATTTTGTAATATAGCGTTTGTGATAGTTTCATGTTATTGAAGTAAAAATTTTGGTGCAAACTTAATAGAACAAATTGAAATTTATTTTTTCAATAGTGATCATAAATCAATAGTTAATATCTGTGAAGTTTGCTCTCTTTAAAACACATTTTAGTTACTAAATTAAGTATTATTTATCAGCTTAATTGAAATAAATATTTCGTGCATTACTCTTCAGTTGTTTATTAGTCAATAAAATAAAGCTTCAAATCCAGGTTATATGGTGAAAGGTAATCAATGTAAAATGATAATAATGAGCAAAGGGTAATTTACAATACATAAGTACTTCTAACTACAATGCAACTAAAATTAAAAAACATACGTAACAATTTATAAAACAATCTATGAAAACAACGAAACAGTATAATCAATTTTTTCATGTTTACATAATTTAGGTTTTCTTATTAAAATACATATAGCGTTAAGTTTAATTGGATCAAAAATGTTAATTTTTTTTAAATAATTTTAAATCTTTTCAAATTATAATTACTTGCATAATCAAGGTTAATAACTAGGCGTTCTGCAACAGCAGATCTTTTTTAAGCATTTACTACTCTTTTTAGGTTTATTCGCTATACTACTCATTTTACGAAATTCATCAATACTTTTTGGAATATGTTCTTTTATCCTTTTACTAAATTACCTTGAAGTCTGTGAAGATAGTTACGTCGGTTTGATTTCAAGGCAATTCGGTAAAAGGATAAAAGAACATATTAAAAAAAAAGATGAATTTTGTGAAAGGAGTAAAAAAGAAAATCCAAGCGTATTTCAGAATTTCTTTTTGAGTGTTGCATGATGAGCACTAACAACATGTATGATGATAAATTAAATTTTAATCGTAGATGTGCAATTATATTAGCCAAGGTTGGTACCAGGCTTGCAAATTATACGGCAGTTAAGCTTTAGTTATATTTCATTGAGCAAGACGGCTTAACTACTTATATACAACTTTTGTACTACAGTGTTTGTGATAATTTCAATACTATTCAAGTAAATCATTTTAGTGTAAAAAAGAATTTATTTAAAAAACTAATAGTTTTTATGGTTATTATAACGAGCTAGTTGATAAGAACTGTTTCACTTTGATTAAAAAAAAAATTTGATCATTAATTACTTTGTATATGACAAAAATAAATATGCAGTAAATTTATTTTGTAATCTAATAAAATGTGGTCAATATCTTAAGAAATCAATTTTTCAATTTGTTTAATTTTTTCGAATTGTTAGATGAGTTAGTATTAAGAAAATGATACAAACTCACATGAATAAAAATTCTCAATTTTCATAAAATTTCAAAAATGTAAACTATAAAACAAATAGAATACTATTTAGAATTCGTTTTTAGTATAAAATGTGTATTTAGTACAAGAAAGTAAAATAACGAGTTTAAAAATATAAGATGTAACGTTATAAGGCGTTAAATCCTGGAGATCCTGATAAGCTAAGCTTATCGGAATGTATATCACAGATGTTCTTGTGCTAAAACTTCTTGTGTGAAACGCCGTTAGTCGGAATAAAGTTTTAGCACAAGAACATCTGAGTTTAAAAATATCAAGAAAAATACTAAAATTTTGTAATTTTACTTGTTACATACAATAAAAGGTATTTCTTTAAATAGTATTCAAAACTAAAACTGCTACATTTCTTTAGCAATTGCATCTTAAACACACAACGAACAAACAGGTATATTTTTTTATAACACTAATTAATTAATTTAAGTTCTTCAAAAATTCAGTTGGTGTAAATCTAACAGTAAACATTTTTAACATTTCAAATGATAAAAAAAGATTTAATAACTAATTGTATTCATACTATTTTAAGTGCACGGTTGATACTATGTGTTGTAAGTACTTATTACTTTATATTTTTTAGTTTAATAAACTTTTAACTTGGTTCATTTCAAAGACTTTTACAATAACAAAGCTACAATTCGAACTTCTTATTATAAAAACAAAAAAGTATAGTTTTTAATAATTTCATTATAGTATAAGCATCTAGTATAAAGCAACTAGAGTTTTAAAATTAGCCTTTAAAAGTTAAATAAGCTAAAATAGTATAAAAATCTAACATATTATTTAGCTCAAACACTTCTGTGCGCACTAAATTCAATTTTTCATTTAAACTACTGTGCACAATGATTTAAACTTCAAAAAATTCAAGTTAACACAAGGTTTTATCATACCAATTCGATCATCAGACCACAAGCCTTCGGTAGACTGAGACAGGGTTGCCACAGATCAAGCTGAAAAAATTCCTGACTTTTCCTTGCTTTTTTAATTCAAAAATTTTTAATTACAACCGATTCACGACGTAAAAGATTTTAATTCATTCCAAACATTAAATTAGACCTTGAAAAAAAAGATGAGTTGCAAAAGCAAATATTCTAGAAAATAACATTAGGGCAAAACAGTTTCTAGCGATGATAAATTTTATTTTAAGCGCATGTATATATTAAATTTCTAATTTTTTTTTAAACCCCCACTTTTTCTACTTTCTTTTTCGTATTACCTGACTTTGCGGCAACCCTGCTGAGACCCGGGTTTCGAACTTGTCTCACAGCTTACAAAAGTCCAGTCTTACGTGTAGACTTTCACCAACGCTTTCGGAAGTCACTCTGTTGACTTTCGCCAATGTTTTCTTTGATCGTATTCAAAAAAATTAGTTAATATTCAAATTTTTAGAAATTACAAAAACAAAAATGAAAAGTTCACACTTGCAAATCAAATATATTTTTGTTTTACCCTTCACAGGGTTGCCAAGGGTTTTTTTCCAGGTTTTCTGAAGTTTTTTCTAGGGATTTGAAAGTACAAGTTATTTTGTCTGTCCATTTATGGTAAAAAAATAAATTCAAGGTAAAAAGCTGTTTAACAAGTATAAATATATTAAGACGATACTGTAATGCTACTTTAAAAGTGCTTGATAATAAATAAAAACCAAGATAATCCAAAAAACATATTTCTGAATATAATAAATTTTTAGTATCCAATCTAAATTTAATAATTTAAAAACTATTTAAAATTCCAAGTCTTTCCAGGTTATTTTTGCCTAAATTGTTGAACTCCAGGTTTTTTAGCAACCCTGCTTTCATATGTAAAAATTTTTGACAAATAGGCAAAATAACTAAACTAGTAAAAAAAACATTAGTCTGTATTTGAGACAGTAAAAGTCTATAAATATTTTGAGTAAGTTTTTCTTAAACATCTTGTATATTGCTTGCAAAATGCCACTTTTTTAAATAATTAAAATTCATGGCTTTCGTTAGTTTACATAGCCCGGGTTCAGACCAGGCTTAAAAATTGAAACTAAAAGAAGAATTTGATATTTTTTTCGTTTCTCTATCTATATTTACAAAATTTTGTAACATAGTGTTTGTGTTAATTTCATCGTTATTCAAGTAACAAAGTTTGGTGCAATTTTATTCAAAGTTCTACCATTTATTGCATTCATGGTTAATATAACAACACAGTTAGTACCACATCTGTAAACTATTACAGGATAATTTATTTCAAGTTTATATATAAACAACTATTAAATGGGGTATATTAAAACTAGGTCAAATGAAAGAAAATAACATTTTAATTTGATTTTTAATTAGAGGCTATTTTATTATATTAAAAAAGTAATTGTATAAAATTACAATATATTTTACGATTAAAATTGCTTTAGAAGAAAATTAAATAATGAATCACAAAAAAATACTTACTTTTTAAGAATTTTCAAATTTTTTCAACTGTATAAAAGAGCTAACTTGATAAAAAATATACTATTTGTTATTGTTCAATTATAACATTTTTCTAGTCTTTTTTTCAGCTTATCCATAACAAAAAATAGTTATCTGAGCAAAAATAAAGTTATCTGACTCAATGGGTATACCTAAAAATTAAAAGTAAAAAAAAGCTTGAGCGCCAAATTTATATTTTTGTAAAAGGAAAATATTTATAGAAAACATTATTTATTATAGAAATAACAAAAGTTTAACTCACAGACATTCAGTTGCAAATATGTGTGAGCAAATATATTTATTTTCAAATTTCATAAAATTAAAGATCGATGTCATCGTTGATTAAATAAACAACTGGTTAATATCTTAAGTTATAAGAAAAGTTATCCAACAAAAGTTATTTTAAGCTGTAATGAATAAAAAGCTTAAACCACTTATTAGTTGCTTCATTTGAAATAATGTACGCCTAATTTTTAATAAAATTAATATTCAGCTCAAGCTTATTTGGACTATTATTGCGTTGTTATTTCTCATATATCACTACTAACCCCAGTTTAAACATAATGTACCACATAATTTAATATTGACGCGGGTCATGATATTCAATATTGGCTTTAAATAATCAAAAACCGAACTTATACAATTGCATCACAGTGTAATTATTTTGAATATTTGTAATTGTCATGAAATAATATCACATAAACAATATATCAGCTTTAACCGGAGACAAAATATCAGAAAATAAGTTGATCATAGTTTTATATTTCATTAAACCCAGGATTAAACTGAGTTCACAAACTACCGTTTTGAAAAAATCATGTTAGTGTTACTCAAAAGGTGCTTAAAATTATATACAATTTTTGTAATGCTACGTTTGCGGGAATTTAATAAAATTCAGGTAAAATATTTTTTTAATGTTATTTTACAGAAAACGTTAGTTATTTAAAATTTTCAAAACTTAAATGTGTGATAAAATATTCTTACTTTTCAAAAAGTTCTTTGAATATATCAAGTCGAACTAGTTTTAAGCAACCTACTTTAAGTAGGACAAAACTATTTTGATGTGAGCTTTTAATTTCTTAAATTAAAAAAACTTGGAGGCAAAGTTAACGAAATTAATTTATTTAACATTGTCTAAATTTTTATGAGTTTCTAGCGTAGTTAAATTAAAAAAATATTTCATCGTTTAAAGTTAAAAAAAACTTTTTGCAACGTGCATATACAACTTTAAAAACGTTAATTGTTTTGAAAACAGCAGATATTTTAATAATCTTGAAAAACTTTTTTGATAAAAAACTATGTATAAAGTAGCTTACTGAACTAAAAAGGCGAGATTTTACATTACCAAGCAACAAATGAGCAGAAATTTTTGGAAAATCACTTTAAAACTGTAAATAAGTTTAATTTATGTTGAAAATTTAATAAAAAAGTCTTATTTCTAAAAAAAACAAATAGTTCTTATAATTTCTTCAACTTTTTTTTTATAAAAGAACCAGCAAGCAATTGCTAGGCTGTTTTGAAACATTGACATAATAAGTACTATAAATTAGTTGAACAATTAATTACACTAGTATACTCAACAAATAAGAAAAATAAAAATTAAAAAGTTATAAACAACTTCTGCTAACAGCATTTGAAGCTAAATTAAGCTAGGCTTTTCAAACATTGACTTAATATCAAAGTTTTATAGCTTATCATAACATACAAAAAATAATTCATGCTAATAAAGATCATGAGTAATAAGACTCACCATACATGTAAAAGTTATATTCATTGTCAAGAGTTTTACTAATCTATAAAAAATAAGAACTATAACATAACCTTAGTATACTTAGACTTGAATTATTTACTTGATATACCATAACTTCATGATATAAAAAAAAAATCAAATTTATTTTATTGCTTAATGCATTTATTCTGTCTAAAATCAAGTTGATAAAATACAAATCACAAATGACGTACGACAATTTTCAGGTATTTATAACAACGATTGAAAAGGTACTCAGTTTACTCAAAGCTAATGACGTTTATTTATGTGAAACACTAGATTTTAATCATTTGTAATGTAACAAAGTAAGCCTGGACATATTAAGTATTCCAAATTAATTAAATTTGTGCAAATTTTTGAACTTTTTAAGCGGAACAAACCTAAACAAAAAAAATGAGGCAACTAACTTGATGACTATAAAGATGACTTTTGTTATCAATTTATTCCTATACATTAGTAGTATTATAGAAATTTTGATTTTATTAAACTCTTCTAATGCTACAACAATTATATGTGTCAAAAATACTTAAGCTTAGCTTATTTATAACTGAGTAAAAAATATTTACATCATATATCAATAAACTTTTTAAAGTTTTAAGTTTTGGCAGTAACATTTTTCAAACAATTTAAACTTCCATTTTATGTTTAAAGATGTATAACTATTCTAATATTTTTCACATATACAGTAGACTACCGCTTAAGTACGCACTTTTTTTGGTACGCATCTCGCCTTAAGTACGCACTTATCTAGAAAGACAAAAAAATTTCTAAATTTTCTTAGACTTAAATTTTTTTTAAAGACTTGTTCCATATAGTCATACGCTTTCCATCCATTTTTCTAAATTTTTCTAAAATTTCTAAATTTTTTTTATTCAAAAACTTTCAGAATATCTGCAAAAGAAAGGCTAATTTTAATGTGACATAATACAAAACTAGTTAACCACAAAAACTAGTTACAATTTTTATAAAATCAAAATAAACATATAAAAAGAAGCAACAACAACAAAAAAACTAAAGTAAAAAAAATAATGAGCATCTTATCATTGTGCACTTATACTATAAATATTTCTACTGATATAAACTTTCTTACAAAAACAGTCCTGAAACGTTTTTCTTAAAAAAAAAATCAAACACTTTTTAGCTAATGAAAATTATAATATTTGTATTAACTAAACTAAACTTAGCTTGACTAGCATCATGTAGAAACTAATTTAAAAAAAAAAAATCATTTTAAAATCTATTAAAAAATATTGCAGATTAGAATTATGTATTAAAAGTATTTAAAATAAAAAGACTTGTTTATTTGGCTTAATTATTTAGTGGCTAGTTGTAAGAAAGAAAACAAACAACTAAATTTCTTAATATACTATGTCATCAAAAAGTAAGCACTACCCGTGCTAAGTACGCACTTTTTGGTCGGGTTCAATTTGCGTACTTAAGCGGTAGTCTACTGTATCTATCTATTTGACCATAAACAATTTACAAATTTAAAAATACAACTTCATCAGTATTGTAAACAAAACATAATTCTTTATTTTCCATATAGTATTATTTATCAAATTTTTATATTAATATTAATAATTTACCGTACTGAAACTGACCGCTTATACAGCACATATGATATTATTATTAAATTTTTATATTAATATTAATAATTTACCGTACTAAAACTGACCGGTTACACAACATATAATATTGTTATTTAATTTTTATATTAATATTAATAATTTACCGTACTAAAACTGACCGGTTATACAACATATAATATAATATTATTAAATTTTTTATATTAATATTAATAATTCACCGTACTGAAACTGACCGGTTATACAACATATAATATTATTATTTAATTTTTTATATTAATATTAATAATTTACCGTACTGAAACTGACCGGTGCCTCCCGCCATATCGATAAGTTTGGTGTGCTCACCCGGGTTCAGCATCTGCATCATTTTGTCTTTCCAGCATCTGTGCACACCTGCTGACATGAGATCGTTCATCAGGTCGTAGTTGGGTGCAACGCTGCTGAAGACTTTCTTCACTGTAGTATAATAAGCAAATAGTTACCTATCATTGGGTAATAAAATAAGTTTATGTTAGTAGTAATACTAGAGAGTTAATACGTATTGTTTTAATCTAACAGTGGTGTGCACAGTATCTATACTTTTGTTTGAACAGTGTTCAAACAATTTTATATTATAAGGTGTGCACATGATATGTGTTTGTATGAACAGTCTTGTTTATATATTTTTATTATTTATTATAGTGCACAGAGTAGTTTCCAACTTCTGTGCACACCAGCTGACATGAGATTGTTCATCAGGTCGTAGTTGGGTGCAATGCTACTGAAGACTTTTTTAGTGTGCACACTATTCTATATATCAGTGCACACCTGCGCTCATCATGTTCGTTCACGAGGTCGTAACTGGGTGCAATACTTGAGAACTTCTACTTTACTATAAACAGTTACGTATCATTGGATAACACAACTACAATACATTAGTAGTAATACTAGAGATTATTTTGTAGTAATTTAACGGTGGTGTGCAGAATATTTATAGTTATGTGTGAACTATTAAAAAAAAAACTATAAACTATATAAGGTATGTTTTTGTGTGCACTTCTGCCGACATGAGATCGTTCATAAAGTCGTAGCTGGGTGCAACACTGCTGAATATTTTCTTCATTTTTGCAATATATTTTTATCTAAGATATAAGAGGTACATAGATGTCCTAAGCATGGTTGCCACTGATCAAGCTGAGAAAAATTTCCTGACTTTTTCCCAAAATTTTCCTGACTTTTCTAAATCAAACTCTTAAATTAAACTTATTCTAAAATACATAATCTAACACTTGAAACTATATAAAGCTGTTCAATATGTTAATAGAAAATTTTTGCAGTATTATAAAGGATATTTTACTAATTTATACCATATGAAGGCATTGGAAATAAAATTAAAAATTTTATTAAATTTCTAGGAAAATTTTGGGATTTTTTTCTGACTTTATAGGACTTTTAATTAATTTTCACCATTTAAAGGCTTTGGAAAACAAGGAACTTTGTAGATTTAAACTGACAAAATCTGATTTTTTTTTAAATTTTATCAAATTTCCTGAATTTTTCTGACTTTTTTTCAAAACCCCCCATTTTTTCCTGACTTTTGTAATTTTTTTAAATTTTTCCTGACTTTTCCTGATTTCCTGACCGAGTGGCAACCCTGCCTAAGGTTGGACAATCAATACTAGCCAAAAACCAACACATACTATTTTTGATGTAAACATACACTTGTTCTATTTAGTTTATAGTTGCTTGTTTTATTTTGGTGTGCATATACAATGCATTAAATCGTAGAACACCTTCTTCACTGTGGCGAGTTTATAAACATATTGTATTATTTCAAAATGATTTTCACTCAGAAAGTCAACACTTATCGTGTAATTATATACATTGTATTATATTGATTATAAAGAGTACTGTAATATGTACTACAAACAGGGTTGCCACTCGTTTTTTCAAAATTTTTTAACAGGTTTTCCAAATTTCTTCCAGGTTTTTAAAAGTACACTTTTTTGGGTGTATTTTTAGATTAAAGTTAAGTTTAAGGTAAGAAACTGTGTTAATTAGCATAAAAACATTCAAAAGATCCTGTAAAGCTACTTCCAATGTGTTTTTTAATAAAAATATTTTTGATGATGACAAAATGTTTTAATTTATGTGTTAGATTTTTTGAGTCAAATCAAAATTTTACTACTAAAATTGTCAAACTCCAGGTTTTCCCATGTAAAGTGGCAACCCTGTACAAATGTTAAATTTCAACCACCAACCTTTTCCGACTTTCTCCTCCTTCTTCACTTGCTCGAACCCGAAATCGACGTAACCCTCCCCCGATTTGTTCGTGTGCTGACACCTGGTGGAGCAAACCCGCAGCATTTTCTCACCACCCCTCAGCGCGTTCCTCGTTGCCAGGAACATTTCTCGTTTAAATTAAAAATTCTGTGAATAAAATTTCATTTCAGTTAAAAATTCTGCGAAAATTTTGCATAACTTTACAGTAAGTCTTTTGTGAAAGTACAACATTTATTTACTTATTTTTTATTATCACTCAATTGGCTGTGTTTATTTTTTTTACATAATTTAAAGTTATTAAAAATACAGTTTTAATTGCAGCGAAAACAAATTTTCAAGCATTTTTGTAACTTCTAAAACAAAAAGGTTTAATAACTTTTAAATATATTATTCTTAAACTATAACCAATTTTATATTAATTTATATAAAAGTTAATTTCTTTTTAAACAAATAAATTTTTAAAAAATCTAAAAACAATGAAAAAGTATATTTTAAAAACAAATATCTAAATATGCTACTTTCAACAACAGTAAATATATGCATATTTATAAATCTGCATAGACTCTTTTATATGTATCGAACTTAAAAGTTAATAAATTGCATTGTTGTAAATATTTCCATTTGTAATACCAAATCGTTAAGGCAAAATGCAGTTGAAATTAAAAATAAGAAACATAAAAATCTCTAAAAAACAATAAAAAACTTGACGTTTCAGTTTTGTAAAAAAAAAATTGTCAAAAGGTCAATTTTATGAAAAATTGTATTATCGTAGTTCAATTTTTAGAAATATTTATTTATAAACTTAAAACATTATGAGTAAAACTTTCGTATACATTTTACTACAACAAATAAAATGGTCAAACTTTTATTTACACAGTATACTTTTAATTTCTTATTCAAAATTATCTAACAAAAAATACAACCTCGCAATATTACTTTATAACTAAACTTTATTTCATAACATGGTTTAAAATACCTACTTAAATGAAGTAAAGGTATTTAAAAAAAAATCATAACTTAAGTAATTTTTTAATAACAATGTCGGTAAAAACATATCAACTTTTTACAGGAAAGCTAAAAATGATTGTGATCTGTGTAAAATAATAAAGAAAATATAAATATTTGACCCGAAAGACTAAAGCTAAAACATAAACATGATGTACTTCAAACACAGTAACAACTTTTTCATTACTGTTTTATAGAAAGTTTAAAACAAAGTCAGTAGTAAGTTATAGGCACGATTGTGTATTAATAAATAATAAATATTCTAAAAAGTTTTCATTCAAAACTTGTTTAACTGAATAAATACAAAACCCACAAACTTGGCAGAAGTATTGTGGCTATAATAAAAAAAAGCTTTTACAAAATATACAAAAATTATATATTTAAACACTTTAAACACGAGAAATTATTTTTATAGTTGATGTTACATACTTCAAATAAAATAGTTCAACAAAATATGAAGTTTAAAACCTGGTTAGATTTTATTTTAAATATACAATAAACTTTAAAGATGATAAGAGTTGGAGTTAACACTATGATATAGTCACTCTTAGGTCTACTATTGCTACTTAAAAGTAACATTTTCAAACATATTATTTGCTATTGTTTTCAAACTGTATCTCATGTTATTATTATTATACCATCTATATTATAAGCTTATTTTGTTTTAACTCCGAAGTTGATTGACAATCTTTTTTTTTTCTATATTTATGTAAATAAGTCACTGAGAAAATTTGGATTGCTCTCTTTTTAACAAGTTTCACAAAAGTTATATTTTTTGAAATATTGTTCAATTATTTTCACTTCACTTTTTCCCATTATTTTCTGAAAACTCTCCTGCAAAACTTCTACTTCTTTCCTTTTCCCTGCCACCACCGACTTTAAAGTTTCGGATGGGGGGTTTTCTTTGAGCTCATCTTCTTTTTCGATCAGGTCTTCTTTTGCGTTGAGCAAATTTCTGTGGATAAAGTGTTGATGTTATTTAAGTTTTTCAAAAATGTTAGTTTGCTTTAGAGTTGGAAATTGAAACTTTAAGTGAAAACTAAAGTATATAAAAAATATACATGTGGTAAAGTAGTAAGAAAAATATTTTATGAAAAAATTATAAACGTACGAAAAATTCATAGTACATTTCAAACTAGGTTTAAATATCTTGAAAAAAAAATAATGTACATTACAATTAGAACAAATTAATTATTGAGTAAACTTTACTAAATAACTTAACTAAAGAGAAAAACTCAACTTAAAAAAGATTTTATACAGCTTTTATTTAGCTTAACTTTTAAAAAATTTACAAAGAAATCGAACTAATAGATAAGTCAAACAAAATTAAATCATTAAAGAACAAACCAACCTCATGAAAGAATTTATTTCCCGGAGAAGCCTGGCGGATTTTAACGGATCCGAACCACGAGGTATCTTTTCACACAACTTGCAACTGCTTCTCAGCGACATGAAGGTCGGGAGGTGCTCCTCGATGTGCAGAGCTCTCTGCTTGTGCAACGGGTGGGTTGAGAAGTACTCGTCCAAGTTGAGTTCCGGTTCGTGGTTGGGGTCATCCAACTTTTTAAGCTTTTGTGCCATTTCCTGAAATGAATTTAGTTTTTTAATAAGCTTTAATATAACATTTGCAAGTAAGATTTTTAATTAAATTTTCATTGTCCTTTCTGTTAATTAATACTTTGTAGAATTGTCAAGTAAGTATACAAACGATTTTTTTAATGTTTGAAGATTTTTGTTCTGAATTTTGGTATATATATATTAATGTCATAATTATTTCTTTCAAGAAAATAAACATGATGTAGTTGTATTAAAATAAATACATTGACAAGTTGTTTAATACAGTAAAATATCTTATAAAATTATGCATTTTATTATATAATCTGTTATATCAAATAATTTCTAAAGCATTTCTTCAAAAACCCAGTTAAAGAAGGCTTAATATTTTAGGTAAACCTTTCTAAAAACAGTTTAATTTTTCAACATTAAAGCTTACACGTAAAAAAGTTTTAGCAAACAAAAAATACAATTTTATAGCAAACAGTCACAAAAAGAGACATTAAAAAAATTAAAAAAGCAAACAGTAAACTTGAACAAATTTCACCGACCATATACTCCATCTTCTCCCACAGCAGAACCCCGCTTCTTGGATCACCGCAACTTTTGCTGACCAACTTGCACCCAACCAAGTCTGCTTCTTGCTCGTGTGTCCTACTCCTTGGCAGTATGACTCCCATGTTGAAAGCGCTATTGAGGAGCGTCTCCTGAAAGAATGTTGACAGCAGAGCGGTTAGGTCGTCCAGGAAGAACCACAGGAATGAGATGAGGGAAATTTTTAGAAGGTCACCGATCATTTTGTAGGATTGTTGCTCCTGTAAGAATATGTTGGAATGATTATTTATTTTCTTAGTCAACTTTTAAGTTTACCAAGTATTTAGTCCGAGTTAAAAATTTAAAATGTTTTACTAAAACAACTTTTGAGTAAAAACCAGGAAAAATATTTGATATGACCATTGGCATGTGACCTTTTTGATATTTAGTTTGTTTACTTTTTGTGAAACAATTGACAGGGTTAACAAATATTTTTGGAAAATTTTCTCCAGGTCTTCAAAATTACACATTTTAGGTCTATTTTTAGTTCAGAATTAAGTTTAAGGTAAAAAACTGTGGTAAACAGTATAATGACATTTAAAAGATATCTTAATGCTTCTTTAAATAAGATTTTTAAGTAAAAAAAAATGATGATGACACATTTTTTCTATCTATACATTAGATTTCTATGACAAATCAAAATTATACTCATTTATATGTAAAAGTTGCTTAAAATTCCAGGTTTTTGGGGAACCCTGAATTGATCACCTATTAAATAGCTTAAAAGCAAATTATTGATGTCAGCATGCCTTAAAATTAGCATATCAGAAGTCATACATATAAACTTCTAATGTATAACAACTATTCTCACCTGAGTGTGCCCGAGCAACACATGTGACATCTCATGCCCGATAACAACAGCCAGCTCATCATCATTGTCTGCAAACTTCATCATTCCTGTGTAGACGTACACCTGGCCGTTTGGGAAGACAAATGCAGACACGTTTGTGTTTTTGTGGACCACATTCAGTTGCCAATTTGTATTCTTGATGCCTTCAACATCTTGGTTGGCACTCACCAAATTATTTAACACTCTCTTGCATTGTATGTACATGTTATCATTTTCAGGCAGCAAGAAAACTTTTTCCTCTTCCTGCATGTTTGAGTGCCCTTCGTCAGCAATTGCCATCATCTGTTCTTTTGTGAAAGTTATTAACCTCTTCCTGCCAGTTATGGGCGTGGTCTCATAGTGAGTGTAGGTGTAGTAAGCTATGCAGGCTAAAGAAGCTCCAGCAATTGTCCTAACAATGTTCTTTACAAGATTTCTTTGCTTTAGAGGCAGCTTCTTGTACCTTTTACCTAAAGTTCTCGAAATTAGCATAGAGCCATATTTTCCCACTTTCAATCCAGCTGTTTTGAGGTACAAGAGGAAGAGTGGGTTTATCTGGTGTTTGGGGGACAGATGGATTGAGCATTTGATTGAGTTGTTGTTGTTTGTAAATGTAACTTTAAGTGGACATTTTCTTTGTGTGGCAAATGTTTTTCTGCCACATGTTTGTACTGGGCTGATTTTTGTTCTAACACAAGCTATGCATTTTGTCAGGTTTATGAATCTGTGAACTTTTAGCATTTCTAAAAGGCTAAAAGATAAAATTATTAATTTACGAATTTTTAAACTTAATTCAAAATAAAACTAAGCTAACAAGTGACTCTAGTATTTTTTACAGTCTTAATGGTACAAAATCAAATAAAATCAATTTCTTATGATAAAATTTAGTGTTTCTTACACATACTACTATTCTATACAGCCTTGCAACAGTTTTTGATTCTAAACACTGTCCATATTATACAACTTTTATAAAAATGCTTTAGCATAAATTTTTATCTGTTTTCAAAGTTGAAAACTGGACTAAAATTGTATAGTTTCCTTATGTATTTAGAAATCAATAAAGAATCAAATAAAATACTTTTGAATTATATTGTATGACTTGTAATTTACATAATTATTAAGTGATTTTTCACCCTTTATGATTGGATTTTTATAGAAAAAATTAAGTAATGTAGTTTTGTACTGAATAGCTTACTGACATGATCTTTAAATTTAAAGACTAAAAAATTGAATTAAACCACTTGGTATACTAGCTGAAATGTTAAGGTTATCAGCTAACTAGTCTGTAGCTTAAATCAATCTCTTTTAGGAAAAACCTGTAACACTCTATATCTTTTAAAAACAAATTAATCAAAACAGGCTAACTTATACATGTTTTCAAAGTTAAATATACACATTGCTTAATAGTATACAATTGCAATACTTAATTATAATTTTAAAGTACAGTAACCTTTTGCTTATTTACGCACATTGGGTCCACAGAAAAAACACGTAAAGATACAAGAGATCGTAAAGATACAAGAGGTACCAAATTTACTTACTATAATGGCTGTTTTTTGGTGTT
Source organism: Thalia democratica (assembly GCF_965202585.1). Lineage (NCBI taxonomy): Eukaryota > Metazoa > Chordata > Thaliacea > Salpida > Salpidae > Thalia > Thalia democratica. Next base: position 64,711,612 of record NC_139166.1, on the reverse strand, counting down.
GCTTCTAGTTAAAAAACACACTGGGGACTTTCCTACTTTTGACGATTTATTTACTTTATTTATAAATATGAAAAAAAAGATAAAACTATACATTTATTAAAAAAGATTTTAAAATTATCTAAAATATGAATACTTGTAAAAAAAGTTTACTTATTTTAAAAATAAGTAGATTTTTTCTTTATACTTTTCTACATGTGACTTATTTGGTACTTGACATTTATATTCTATTCTATTTAGCAAATTCAATTTATAATTAAGCATTTGTTTACAATTAAGAAATGAGTGGTGTCCATATTAAAATTTGTTCCTATAACATTTTACAAAAATATGTTTTTGGTGCTGTAATGGATTTCTTCTTTTAAACATAAATATATAAAATTTAAGAAAAATGTTTGATAAAATTGTTTATGATACTACAACTTATTTTAATTTGACTTTTGCCAACATAAGAATAAACTTGTTTTGCATTGTATTAAAGATATATCAATGGATTTTTTGAATAGAATGAAATTTCATGCCATATGAATTTGAGGAATTGCCTAACTTGTATAAATTTTGCATAAACCTAATTTGATCAATATTAAAAAAAAAAAAAATATTTTTTATTTTTCATAATTCTAAAATGTGTAACTAAACAAGAGTGCGTAACGTCACAAGGCGTAAAGATGCAAGAGATTACTGTAAATATATTTTTTTAGAAAATAATGTTTTTATTATGTACTAAAAGGTTTCACTACCTTTAAAAAGTAGATCAGTTCAAAAGTGATTTTATCAAACTTTGAATTTTATCATTTTATCACATAAGTCATTCTATATTTTTAATGATGACTTAAGACAGGGTGGTAGCTAATTTTTTTTTTTGAAATTTCTTCCAGGTTTTTAAAAGTACACGTTTTTGGGTCTTTTTTTTGCTAAAAATCAATCTTAAAGTAAAAAACTGTATTAAATAGTATAACAACGTTGAAAAGACAATGTAAAGCTACTTTAAATGTGTTTTTTAACAAAAAAAAATTGATGAGAATTTTTTTTATCTATATGATAGAATTTTTGAGTCAAATCAGATTTGACAACTTAACATGTAAAAATTGTTTAAAATTCCAGGTTTTGTGGCCACCCTACTTAAGAGCTAGTCTGCTTTTGTGTACAGCCTCTTTAAAAAAAAGTAAATATGCATAATACATACACATAGTTTAATCTTAACTCTAAATTTTATCTGATATAATTTCTTTATTGGTTTAAAATTCTACTAGAATATACTTTTATAAAAGAGTAAAATAACTGTACCAAATAAAACGTTTGTTGAGATTAAAATTATTGTGGAGAGCCACTCTATATCATAACTATAAAACAGAATAGAAAAATATTGATTTTTTATATTAATCAACCTAAAAAACATGACAACTATAAAAAGACAGTCTATTTAATAAAGCTAGTTATTTTTAAGAACATCAATCCTTGATCTTAAGGTAAGCCAAATAAAGTTGTAGTGCTAAAAAATAACTTAAAACATAAAAAATAACATTTTTATGAATAATCAAAGTATTAAAACATTAAACTTTTAATATATTTTGGTACACATTTAGTTGAATAATTTTTTCAATTAGTCTAAGTTTTATCAAAACTATATTTTCTTTCTTTTGCTCATACTACTTAAATTCATCTACAGACTAACTTTTAAATTTTAAATACTTAAAACAGGAGAAAAAATGACAACATGTATTTTAAATTTCTAGAATTAAAGCTATAGAATATAGCCGCTAGTATATTTTAAGGTCAGCCTGGTTTGCATATTTGCTGAATTAGCAAAAAAAAAAAACCTGTCATTTTAATTTTAATTATTGAAACCTTATTTTTAATTAGTTCTTAATATCTTTGGATAAGATGGTTTAGGAATAAGGGTATAAAAAAATTTTGTATTTATAAAAAATTCTGACTTAGCAAATATACAAACCAGACTGATCTCTAATTAAACTTTTCAAAAATAGCCTTATTATTTTTAGTCAAGCTATATAATTTCTCAAATTTTAGGTTTTTTGGCAATCCTGAATTAATCTATAATAAACAACCAAAATAAATTTTACATTCATTAATCTGGTCTGTGAAGTATGGGTTCTAAAAACATGTTCTAAGATGACAGTTGCAGAATTGAAACCCAGTGGTCAACACCATACACAAAAAAAAGGACCTTGTAAAATGTTTTTTAGTCGTGCGCAACAGACTACCAACAGCTGTATTTTAATAATTTGTATTAAGCTTACACTACAATAGTTTAAAGTTTTTTTTGTATAAGTGTTAGTCATGGGTTTTAATCTTGCAATGTTCAAAACAGCAAGTTTTTGAAACCATTTTAATTAGTTATATCAAATATATACTGAATATTTAAGAAAACAAAGTTGAATAAGGTAAATTATTAAATAAAAAGATTGTACAAAACATAATTCAATGTTATTTATCAACTTAAATTGATCAAGTTTTTTTATAAGTATTAAATAGTTTAATAACAAGATTGAACCAAAATCAGGAAAAAAAGCTTGGTTGTACAAAACTTTTAGGTAATTACCTAGGATGATGTTGCACCAATATTAAACAGAAAATATATTATACTTGATGTCATTTTTAACCATATTTTTTGGCTAAAATTTGTATTTCATAAATACATAAATAAAATTAAACTTATTTGTCATAAAATAGTAAAACTTAATTTTTTAATTGCTTTTATTTGACAATATAAAGCAATTGTATTAGTACAATATTTTTTTTTGTTGAGTAGAAAAACATCAGAAGAAACCCACTCTCCCCTCTGCAACAATAAACGTTTTCTGAAGGTCAAGCAAGTGAGTTTGAGCTCATCACGTGTTATTCCACCTGCCCTATCTTTAAATTTACTAAGAAAAAAATTTACCTTTTAATTAAAAAAATAAAACTAAATATATCTACAAACAAAAAAAGTAGAACTTTCAACTAACCAAAATAAAAATAAAAAACAAATCCTAACCCTTTATTGAAAAAACCCTGGTGACATATCGTTTGGCAAACACTTACAAGTTTAAAATCTCAACATTAAAAACCAAATAGTGTGGGAAAATCCTGAAGCTCAAATCCCCAAGCAAGTGCTGCCAACGTTCTGAACAAAACACCAATAGCAACAATCCAATTATGATATCACTGCCACAAAGTGATTCCACAATTAGCCGTTGAAAATTTAAGTAGCAATATACCATTAAGCAGTATAATTTAAAAACAAATAACTACAAAACAACAACTTCTAAAAGAAAAAAGAAAAACTAATGAAGTTTATTGCTAGCATTAAGTTAACACAAATCTTGACCACTACTTAAAAACTTGACAAACAATTTCTCTGTTAACAAACTTATATTAGAAAAAGTAGAACACCTTAACAGAAATGTTTCTTTATATAATAAGAATAATATTATTAACATAAAATATTTAAACTTATATTTATACAGAAATCATCAGAGAAAACAAAATATATAATTAATCTAGTTTATACACAAATGCACAAAAAATAAGACAATAAAACAATATACTCAGGCATATGATTATAAGCACTCAAGTTTCACTTCTTGTAGCAAGTTAATAGAAAATTTTTATAACCGCATTTAAACTTATCTTTTTTTAATTTTTTAAAATTTTCTGGGACACTAGACCAAACCCTTGGACCTAAATACCTAATGGAGTTTAGGCCAAGTCTTGTTCTAGGTCTTTCAGTTATGAAATTTAATTTTTTAGAAAACCTTGTATTGTGTGAGTGAAGAGAACTAGCAAGAGTAAAACTTTTATGCTCAACATCAAATCCAGTCATACTATTCTGCATCAATTTACAAACTTGTAATTGTTTGTTTTTTATTGCAAATTTAAACATTAAGTTTGTATTATTAATTAAATTAATTAAACCCTTTGTTTAACCACGGTTTTGCTTTTAATTTTTGTTCTTTTTTAATCAATACTTTAGTTGGAGCATGATGATAAACTGTTCCACTAAATATAGCTTGAAACTCATCCCATATTTCATTCTAAGGATATTTAATAACACCCCAACATCAAATAAACTAAAATCTTGAACATATTTCTGGTTAAAAGTTATAGTCTTAGGCTTTTTACAAATAATTTCACACACAACAAGCATATGATCGGAAGTATTATAGTTCACCACACCAACATTCAGAATTTTGCAATCAAAGTTAGAGTACACATGATCAATTAATGAGTTAGCTTAGAAGAAAAATCAGCACAATACTTTGTTGGAGAGTTAACAAATTGTTTTACACCTACACTAGAAATACAGTTTAAATATTTAACTGTACGCTGGTCACATTTTAGCAAATTAATATTCACATCACCACCAATAACATAATCCTTTTTTCTCTCACACAAATTATCTAAAGCACAAAGAATTTTTTTTTCAAAAAGAGCAAATGCAGAACTTGGATATCTATACAAATTACCAACTGTAAAACATTTACTGTTTCCAAAATTAACATTAAGGGCATAGAGGGGTCCAACATTTTTTTTCTACTAAAAATAACATTGTATCTTAAATAAAAGCTTAAAGTACAAACTACAAGCCAGTGTTTATGGAATTAAAAATCTTATTTAACTTTTAAGATATTGTAATTTTTCAAAAAAAGTTTCTGATACAAACGTATGAACCGCAATTTTTTTGAGGTCAATTTTCTTGGAAACTTAAAAAATCACTAAAAACCTATCTTCTTTATTTTTGAGCTAGAGACCTCAAACTTTTAGGAAACGTTCCTTTTGTAATTTAAAAGACTTTGAATGTTGGAATTTTTAAAATATTAAAAAATATAAATTTTAGATAATAAAAATAAAAAAAATACGTGGTTCTTGTTTTATTAAAAATTTTATTTTTCAAAATTAAAAAATTCCTGCATTCAATCTCTTAAAAATTTAGTAATACACTTTCTGTGAAAATTTGAAGAAGATTGCTTAAAAATTTAAGGAGGAGATAGATTTTTAGTGAAATGGTCTTTTTTTGCATTTTTAGTTTGCGCCTTCCATTAGGAACCTATTGAGGTCACCGACTTTGATCGCTCATATCTTAAAAAATACTTTGAATTTTTTCAAGCGGCTAAAAATGTCTGTTAGCTCAGATAAAACTCTATAAAATAAGATCTACTTGTAAAAATCTTCTCATCCTTCTCAACAAAATTGTGCCACTTGAGGACAATGCATATTTCCAACCTTTTTCTTTTTGAAACCTTCTAGATAAAGAAGGTTTTGGCTAGTTTTTGACAAATTTTCATTAAGATATTCCGCCCAAGATTAGAATATTGTAAAATTAAATATTTTAGTTAATCATATATAACTTTAATTTTTACTATGTATTCATATAACTTGTTTATAACAAAGTATCTTTTTAGATTAAACATATAAAGCTTAAAACATTGACTTTTAGCATATAACTATGGTCAAAAAAGAAATCAAATATAATACATTTTCAGTTTGATACTGGTGCAATATTATCCTAGGTAATTACTAACTTTTATAATAGTTTAATTTGGTTGAAAGAGGCTGCAAAGTTAAACTATAACTTTTCCTTTCTAATTTTATTCAACTTAATTGATTTTTGTAAGTTTATTTTCACAGCTTTATTTACTCACCAAAAGTCATGTTGGAATTGTTAGAATGTTTTGGCTTAAGACGTTTATTCGAAATAATATGAGAGGCTCTAAAACAAAAGAAAGGAGTATTTGAAAAAAAAAAATGCATATAAAAATTACAGAATCAATAAACTACATATTACTTAAAACTAAAGACTAGTCAAGTCATAAAAATGTTTTAAACTACTAAAAAAACTAAAACAGCATCTTTTAAAAACAAAAACATGATACTGCTAACAGTAGGTCAATAATTATAATACAAAATAAATAAAAATACTTTATATACTTTCTACAAGAAAAATTCTTGTCTTTATAGCATTTGGATATTAAAATTAATTCCAAAAAATATACATTTACATACATATTTTAGTTTTTTTATTTAATTCTAGTTAACAATTAATTGTTAGGTAAGTTCTTAGGCTTTTATTGTCGAAAATTTAATAATTTAACTCACAAAGCAGTTTATTGCTGTGACTACATATTAGATTTTTTTATAAGTTGTTGGACTTATAAGAAAAAAGTTCAATCGTTTCAAGATTGTTTATTAAAAGTTTAGCATGAAATCGATAATTTTCCTTAAATTTTTAAACTTTTAGGTCTACAAAAGAGTTTTTCTACAAACATAAAAAGAAACGACTGCAAAATTGATTATAAATTTCTTTAAAACGTAAAAAAATATAGTTTTTCTTATAAGGTTTAGCGTAAGCGTAAGCTACCTTAAAGATGAAGATGGTCTATAAGTTCTTAAAGCTCAATAAAAACTAACTTATATATAACTCATATAAAATGCTTTGAGTTATAAAAGTAATTTATTTTTTACAAATCTGATACATGCAAAAATAAAAATTCTCAATAACTTTAAGGCAGACCTGCAAACACCGTTGCTAAACAAATATGTATGCATATGATGTTTTTGAATTAAAAAAAAATAGTTTATAATTTGTGTTTATAGATTGGAGCTTTAGTTTTAGTCCTCAAATTCACATTAATATAATAAAAAAGTTTAAAAAACCAAGTAGATAAGAACATCCCTGGACAAGACGTTCAACGGTATCCATATCCATTCATGTACAACTCGATAACCGAAAGGTTCTTTTTAGAATAGGTTCTAGGACCAAATAATTGGAGCGTTTTTTTGTCGTTCAATAAACAATAAGAAAGTTTAAATAAAAAAAGAAGTAAAAAATAAACATTATAAATAGGATAAATTTCTATGCTAAAGAATGGTAGTAAAAACTTTTTATTACGTATAAAAAAATAAGAATTGAGTTATCAAGCTATAAATATTTTGGTAAAAAAAAGTTATAATATATTTTTTAACTTGTTTTTGAGCAAAATTATTACATTTGATTATCGTTAAGTTTCAAACTGATTTGTCTTAAACTCTCCAAATTTTCCAACCACAGTAAAAAATTATTAGAAGAATTCTCCGTTGCTAGAAAAAACTATACATTTAAAAGTTTATTTAATAATAGTTTTAGTTTATTTAACAACTTAGCTATTTATGCTACTTTGGCCTTTGCCAGACTAAAGTTGTTAAACAAAACAATTGTACTTTAAACAGGTTACTTCCCTAAACTAAAATTTGTAATAGTAAGTTTCTTTCATTTCTTCAATTATTTGATTGTACAATAAAATTAATCTTTTAATATCATATGAATGTTATTGTTTTACTTACTTTTGCAAACACTATAAATTTTTAAGTATTAAAAAAAATTTCAAATATAAGGAAACAGAAGCTATTGATAAAAGCTTTTCTTATGTTTTTTTTTAAATAAAGAACTTACCTTTAACACTTTTTCTTAAAAAAAAAACTTTATTGTTGCAGAAGGAGAGAGAGTTCTGATGTTTTTCTAAAAAAAACAAAACTTAAGGTTTTGGTTTAATAAGTAAATATTTAGTTTAAAAAACATAAAAACTTATGATAGTCTCATCATAGTTTAAAGTTTTACTAACTTAAGTGCAATTTAAATGTTTAAGAACCCCATAAAAATACCAAATTGTTTGACATAACTAAATCTTGGTTTTATTATATAGTTGCCTATTGCCCAACTATAAAAAATAAAGCATTTGTAAATGTAAAGCAAAAAGGTTATAACACCTCAAGCCTAATTCTTTTCAATAAAGTTTTTGCACTTAAAGATATGTACATTTTGATGTTAATTTTTATTTTGCTGAGCTATGATTTTATTTTATACATTAAGATTATGTAACTTGTTTTATTTCATTATTTTATAATTATTAAATTTCTTTAATATTAAACATTGTTATTAGTATTAAAAACTAATCACTTGATACAAAATTAAGGTCAGTTTATTTATAAATGTCAGACTTGCAAAATGTAAAACAACTTTCAAAGTTTACAACTACTTGGTTGTAAAACTTAAATTAGTATTTGTAGTATGAATAACATGGCAACTCTATCTATAATTTCTTAGGTGTCCTTTAAATTGATAGTTAAAAAAGGTTTGAAAATATTTAATAAATTTAATCTAGTAAAATTTTAAGCGTACTTAATGATGTATTTTTATTAATTTTTCTTAAAGTTTTTTTTAGCTTAATACTTTTTTCTATAAGCTTTTAAATAAATACCTGTCTGTAAAGATAAATACTACTTTCAAAACTTGAAGTTTTAAAAATTCACAAAATTTGTTGAAATTTAATTAAATTGAAATAATAAACATAACAAAAGGTTGATCGTGCTAATTTGATCATCCCTTTGTATTATCTTCCCACAATTGGTATGTTCGGCCCTTTATTAAACTTGAGCTTGTCTCACTACAAACAAAAGTCCAGGCTTCTGCTTTGCAGACTTTTGCTAATGTTTTTGTTGATAATAAATGTAATGTATTTATAAATATTCTTTTAAAAAATTTCACAGAAATATTTTTTAACAAAATATAAAACCCTACTTGACCAACAGAACAGTTTGTACACTTGTATATTATTAACTTAAATTTATCTATTTCATCTTTATAGTGTTTTTAAAAAACAAAGCTGATGCCTACAAAATTAATATTTAACAACTCAAAATTTTTGTACAAATGTTATAATTTTACTTTATTTAAAAAGTAGTAAGAGTCATAGAAGCTTTTTGTTTTTTAGGTCATAAAAAACTTATTTTTTACAGACAGTGTTTAAAATTCAACAATTTTTTTTTTACAAATGGCTATAAGTAATTTACAGTTTTTACTCAACATAAGTCTCCTGTGAATTTTTTATAAAGTTTGAATTGTTTACAATTGTTATATTCTATTTCTTTACAACTTACATTATAAAGTTGATGAAACTTGTACTTGAAGCTCCTTTTTAAAAATTATTAAAAAATTGCCAACATGAATAATTAAAACAGGTTTTTATTTAGTTTTTATTTTTCAAATTAATTCTTATTTCTAAATGTTTAAGCTATAAAAAAATATGCATCCTCACTTTCTGAATAAAGTATTACAAAGTATATTAAAGATTAAAAAAAAATACATAGCTATAAAAAACTAAATATTTTAATTTTAATATTAGTTAAATAGTTTTTCGACCTTGTTTATTTTTATCTTTTATAAAGCTTTAGAATAATTTGTTTTAACTTAATAACAACATAAGTTTGCAGCAAAACTTGGAAAGGTTAAGTTTAATGATGTCAGCGACTATCTATTTATTGCTTTTGTGTAGCTGTATTTGCAAATTTACTTGTGTAAGTTTTTTTCAGTGAGAAAATTTTTGTTGTCTTATAAGTAGAATTTGTATAATTTTTTAAATAATTAATTAAATAAAAAACAAAATTCAAAAGTATTCTGTATGTTTAAAAATTTAATAAGATATTTGTATTACTAAATAATTTATCAATATTAAATCCTACTATTCTTTTTATATTTAACTCTAAAACTTAGTTTTTTAAATCTGAAAATATTGATTATAACAGGTGCTGACAAGAGAAACCCTTGAAGGTAATAATTAATATTTTAAATAATTTTAATAATAATAAAAAATTTGATAATAAATAATAATAATTTAAATACCTAAAAATTATAAAGCAAGTTTTTAATAGAAACTTATAAGCTGTTAAAAAGTAACCATTTCTTTGATTGAGTTTAAAAAAATAAAAACTATCAATTTACTTGTTTAAAAAATCAACTGTTACTCTAAAATTGACAACAAAATTTACTACACACTTTCTTTAAAATAATGATGTTTAATAGTTTTTAAATACCAATTCAGTAAGAAACACATTCATACACGTGCCATATAACTTGCCCGTCGAGTTGCCACCTGTAATTAGGTTGTTATATGTCTTTTTGTCTATAAAAGGTTTAAGGTTTTGTTTTATCATTTCTCTTATATGTTCTATTCTTCTTATTAGGGATACCCCCTAATAAGAAGAATAGAACATATAAGAGAAATGATAAAACAAAACCTTAAACCTTTTATAGACAAAAAGACATATAACAACCTAATTACAGGTGGCAACTCGACGGGCAAGTTATATGGCACGTGTAAAGTCCATAAAACAGATTACCCATTGAGACCTATCGTATCAATGCTAAACACACCGTCATATAAATTAGCTAAATATATGGATGTAACAATCAAACATCATATCCCAAAACAATATTGTGTGGAAAACAACAAAGAGTTTCTAGAAAAACTTTCTAAATATGAACAAAAAGACGGTGATTACTGCATTAGCTTTGACGTAGTCTCGCTATTTACTAATGTACCACTAAATGAAACTCTACAGATGATTGCAAATGGAGTACGTGATAGTACCATACCACAATCAAATATGTTAAATCTTTTAAAGTCTGTTACTGGAGGTTTGTTCCAATATAATAAGCAATTATATACACAAATAGATGGCGTAAGCATGGGAAACCCACTAGCGCCTACTATAGCAAATTATTTCATGGGAACATTGGAAAAAAGTCTCTTTAACACCAAAGATGAAAATAATCCAGTTTTATACCTTCGATATGTCGACGACATATTCTGTATTTTCCGAAAAGATGTCTCATTCGAAAAATTCCACAAAAAGTTAAATAAACTACATAAGTCTATCAGCTTCACATATGAATTAGGTGGAAACGAACTCCCATTTTTGGACATTAATATCAAACTAAAGAGAGAGGAAATAACAACAAAGGTACATAAAAAAGAAATTGATACAGATGTCATTTTAAATTTTAGTGCAGTGGCACCAATTAAATGGAAAAGAGCTCTAATACTGTGGTTTGTAAACAGAGCGAGAATTATAGCTTCTACGCATAACATTTACAAACAAGAAATCACAAGCTTAAAAGAAAAATTCTTTAAGAATGGTTATCCAAAGAAATTTGTTGATGACATAATTGAAAGATCTCTTGATATTAATAAAGACTGCTCTAAACAAAAACTAAGTAACTCAGACTTCAAAAATGTTGTAAAGGTACCTTATATTGGAAAACCTAGTATCGAGTATAAAAAGAAACTAGAAAAGCTTCTAAACAACTACATCGAAGAATTCAAAGTAACTTTTACCACAACAAAAGTAAGCAATTACTTTAGTAATAAAGATAAGACACCCCATGAATTAAAATCAAACGTGGTCTATGAGTATAAATGCTCTTATGATAAGAGTATCCAATATATTGGATTCACTTCACGACCATTAGTAGAAAGAATTAAAGAACATTTAAAGGGCAAAACATCGGTATCGGACCATATTAGCAATTGTAATGTTTGTAAAAATGAAAAAATAACTGCTAATAATTTTGGAATTTTGAAAGAATGTAGAAATAAATTTGAGACCCTGATAAGTGAAGCTCTACTAATTAAACGCTATAATCCAATTTTAAATAAACAATTAATTAAACCGGGTATTACCCATACATTAAGAATTTTTGATTAGTTTGATATATATTAATTTAACAACTTGTTAGTACTTATGTAAAATGTTGTTTTATTAGAGTTTATAATCTTAATTTATAAAATTTTTATATAATGTATCACTTAGAAAAATTTTTTTTTTGTATACTTAGTTGTTTATCACTAATTTTATTTATTTTTGCACAGTAATTTGTTGATAATGACTTATTGAAAGTCGAAACGCGAATAAATTTTAAACGTAGAATGTGTTTCTTACTGAATTGGTATTTAAAAACTCCAGTATCCCCACCTGTTTTTTACGTTTAATAGTTTGTTGTAAAGGATGTAAATGCATATTTTGTTATTTTCATTAAATGTAAAAGTGTTATGATTTTAAATATGATTTACTTTTTCTTATACAAATTTTGTTTTTAAATAATGTTTTAAAGATTATGTTTGTTCATGTTACTAATTGGTAAACTTAAATGTAATGTATGTTAGTTTTGTTTTCAGTCAACAAAGTTATTGATCACAAATATATTTTATGTAATTATAATAACTAACATTATATACCTTCTAGATTTTGAACAAAATAACAATTTAGATTCACAAGAAACTTTAACAAAAAGTTCTAGTACAAAAGATGTTTGTAAGTTTTGTTAAACTTTTAAGAAACTTATCTAATGTATTATTTTTTAACTATTTTAAGCTCAACTATAGTATACATAAAAATTATTGTCAACTTTATGGTTTTAAGTTGTGAATTTGAAACAAAAAGTTTTATTTTAGTTTTAGTCTAAGCTGATGAAATATAATTTTATACTCTTAAATACATATTAGTTTTTTTTTCAGTTTAAATTAATAAGTATTTAATATATAAAAAATTAACAAACTTAAAAAATTTGCAGTCAAAGTTTTTATGTTTTATATTGATTACACAAAGGGTGCCTGTATTTAGAAAAAGCAAAAACATTTTAAAATTTCTTATTTAAATGTTGTAGGTAAAAAGCCAAGATTGTAGCGCATTTAGTGAATTAAACTAGACTAAAATATTTCATCTACAACTAATGTTTTGTTAGTTGGCACCAGGCCATTTCAATGGTTTTTGCTAATTTAAAATGTTTATGTCTTTAGAAATCAAAAATTACTTATTTAATAAAAAACTAGTTTAATATAAAAGTATTTTGTGGCTATTTTCATAGTTGTTTGAAAAAGGTAGTCTAAAGATTCATTTAATAATTTTGTTTAGTGTTTTTATCAATATTTATTTTTTGTAAAAAAAAAATCCAAGTTAAACATATCTAATAATAATAATAAGATAAATATCTTTGTAATCTTTCTAAAGTTTCTATAGAAGGAATTTCAGCACACCTTGAAAAGTATATGTATATGTTTTTAAAATCCTTTGATTTAGTAGATTAAACATACAACACATTTTCCAGGTAGTTTTTTATTAAGAAAGAATCATTCTAAAAACGATTAGCTGACTCACTTTCGAAAAAGTCCCATAAAATTTTCTAATTTTTGATTAAATAACATTCAGTAAAAGTAATTTTTTTTTATTATTAAAACTTTATATTTAGAATTTACTAAACATCTACAACCTGATAAAAAATAAAATTAATTAAAACATGTGTTTAATTTTCCTAATTTTCATTTTCTAAACAAATATAATAAAATGCATAGAGCAAAAACATTTTATGAAAACTACTACTTAAAGTCTGAAAACTCTTTCTGTTGGGATTTTTGTTGTTTAACTTGAAAAATTCAATAGATACAACCTTATACTACATTGAAGATTAAAATAATGATTTTATAAGAAAATTTGTTCCCTAATTCCAGTTAAATACAATTTGGGCTCATTAAGAATTATACTCAAGTAGCCTGAAATAAGTATAATAACATATAATAACCAAGAAAGTAAGCTATTATAGTTCCTATTTTAATTAAGTTGGAAAAGACTTTTAACATAATCTTTTTTATTAAGAAAAGTTCATATTTTTTTGTATAAATAGTATCAAAAAAACTACTTGAAAAGACTAATGGACTTGCTTATTAATAAAATTTAAGACTAATTAATCTAATTAGAAAGAGTTAAACAATTTATTTAAACTAAAAAGAAGTAATCAGTTTGTATACGAATAGGTTTGTTAAAAGAATTGTTAGCTAAGTTTTTGTAGAAGTGTTTTTTTAGTTTCCTTTATATTTATGTTTTCTTAAAGTCTGTTGCCCCCTTTTTGGTCATTGACCTTAATGATATTTAAATATTAATAATTTGATTGCACAAACCTTGTTGAAGTGTTATTCAATAATAATTATAAACAATTTAACTATTTTTTTATTTGTTGCAATTGTAATACTTCTACTGTCATTATAAATTCAAATATAACACTTATACACAGAAAACTTGTTTAAAGAAAATATTTTTTTAGATGCTTATTTTAGGAACTCTGTTATTTAATCTTATTTTTTTTCTGTGTGCTATATTTAGCTGAAATTTTATTTTAAATTTGTATACAATCTATTTTTGTTTCATTATCGATTTGTTTAATAAACACTGTTAATATTGTAGTTTTTTTTTGCACTAACAAGATTTATATAAAAATAGTGAAAAACCTGGCATTGGCTTAAAGTTTAAAACAAAAGCTGCAGTATTCATGGAAGACTTTTGTTCATTTAAAAAAATTTTAGCTTCTTTTTTATGCTAATTAAATGTTGACGTAATGAAACAAAAAATTAAAATACAATGCTTTTAGTTTTTTATTATCTATATATGCATAAACGGAGTGGTTATTCATGAATCTTTTGTTATATAACTCACTGCTGAGTAGAATGATATACTCTTGTTTAGTATAACTATTAAAATTAAAACAATTGGTATTGTTAGGTTTGACACTAGAAACTCATGTTTTCTCTAAAATATTATTCATAAAGTTTTTTTACAAGAATAACTTAAAAATTTTCACTACAACCATTTTGATATACTTTAATTTCTTATTATTTTTCGAATATATTCTTTTATTATAAAAAGCAATAGAATTTTACTAACAGTAATATAACTTCGTTCAAAAGAGATATAATAATTATTTTTTGGATGCTTCAAAAATGTGTAATTATAATGAATACTTTTCGAATAAGTTGTATTGCTTGTTAAAATATTCCTTAATCTAATACATCAGATTTTAGTTCTTTCAAAAAAATTTGTATGTAAATGTTAGTGCTAATTGGAATGAAATTTATTTAAAGAAAATAATCATTTGGGTGCGGTTTAATCTTTCTTTTATGATGAGTTATTATTTTTGTTTTTATTTAAATACTTTTTTTTTAAACGTTAAACTCAACATCAAAACATGAGAAACTAAAACAGAAAACAAACGATAAATACAATAATAATAAATAAATAAACAATTAAACCTATAAGGGGATATTTTATAAAATAAAGTATTATACTGTATAGAATTAATTTGCACTAAAACTAGATATAGTGGATAGAAAATTTGAAATATACATATTGATGTCATTTAACTTATTTTCTCAAAACCTTATTGTTTCAATAAATAACTTATTATTCTATACTTGTTGTATATGTATAAATTTGGTTTAAAAATATATTTTTAGCTATATAAAGTTAGTTTTAAACATGTACTGATACATAAATCAATAAAATTGGTCCATTTCAAAATTTATTTAACTTTATATGCTCATTTAAGTTGTTGCATATTTAATTTAGTTGGTTTATTTAAGTGTAAGTTTTTTTTTCTTCAAATTTTCCTAAAACATGTTTGATTTGCTAGCATGTATTTTTATATTTTTATTTCTTGAATTACACAAGAGATATTTTAAAATCACAAAGTTTAAAATGCTTTAATTTTGTAGACATGTAATGTTTGATGTAATTTCTGAAATTGATACAAGAACAAAAATGTTTAATGTTTTATTATACTTTGTAATTATGTTGTTTTATATGATTGTTTTAGTTTATTTTAAATATTCTAAAACTATTCTAGGTACAACTCTTGGAACAATAACAAATGTTACTGTGGTTCCAACTGAAGGTTCTGAAACAAATAATTTGCAAATATCATTTAATGAAATTAATGGAGATAAAAAGTGTGAAAGATATGTAAGTTGTTAGCTACTTTGTTTTTGTATATTAAGAGATTTATAATGTATAACGTAGAAAAGTTTTGAAGGAAACTAATATACTGAATTAATAAGTTTTTAGTTTTTATAGCAATATTTTTGCATATTAGCCAGGAAATTAAAAAATTGATCAGTTACATATTTATAAATTGTCTTTTAAAACAGGTAAAATGTGTGGATGATCAGAACATTTTTGTTTATAGTTGTACATCAAACTCAAACAGAGGATATTGTAGATGTCAAAGTCTTAAACCTGGAAATAGATATACAGCTAATATTTATGAAGATAATAGATATGTTGAAGTACTTGCATCTGGTGTTGGTTATACTTGTAAGTTATTTTATTTTATTTAAAAAATTATCACACCTCTAACTCTTCAAGTGTCTATAAAAAGATTTAGCAAATTTTGACTTTTTTGATAATATTGCGAATTTTAGTTCCTGAAAAAGTGACAAACTTGAGTGCTGTGGTCAACTCAACAATTGCTATTGTGACATGGGACAAACCAGATGGAGATTTTGAAAATTATGATGTAAGTTGTAATATACTAAAGACAATTTTCAAAAATTAGTATAGTATTGTTACTTAAAATACAACTTTTTGTATTAGTGTTAGCAAAAATTGTTTACTAAATCTTTACACTGTTTCAACACTAAAATTACTTGGTGAAACATACTTCAAAGTTTATATACCTTTTCAAACTTCAGTTATTTGTCAGTTGTATCATTTTTTATGTATTTAAATAGTTTAAAAAAAATAGTTTACATAAAATGATTTTTATAGCTGAATAAAACTCTCGCTTACTGTTTTAAAAAGTAAATGTTTAATTAAAATTGAAATATCTTATTTCAAACAGAACATACTTGAAATGTTTTTTAATAATGAACAGCAAAATTTAAATTAAAGCTTAAATTCAAATAAGGTTGTTTTATTGCGAAACGGTTACATTGATCAAGAGAAGATTGTACCACAAACAGAAAATCTAGTTTACTTCTACAATTTATCAGCTTCAAGCTCGTATGTTGTTGATGTTTTCACAAATGGTGTTGGAAACCAAAACAACAAAGAGTCTACTTATGTTGTCTTTGGTAAGAGGTTTGGTTATTTATTATTAGTTACAACCTACTTTGATTACCTTTTAGTCAGAAAAAAATCAATTTTTTAGATTCTTACTTACTTAATAAAATTAAATCAAGTTTATACTTAGTTGAAAAAGTCGGAAAAATAGTTTTTTTCTGCAAAATGGTCTTAATAAATACTTATTTAGTTTAAAACAAAACGTACGTATAGTATTATTTATATATTTTTGGTTTTGTTTCAACTTCTTATAACACTGGTTAAAAATAACTCAAAAATCCAGGTTCAGTTCCAGTACCAGTAGAAAACTTACAGCTGATACAAGCATATAAAAATGAAGAAAATAAATTAATTGCAAGTTGGAAGATACCTGAAGGAATTTATATATCTTATTTTAATGTTTGTTGTTTTATCAAGTAATTTAGACATTATTTTTATAAACTTTCAACTAGTGTTTTTTTAATTATAGTTGGTCAGCATTAAATAAAATAATTAATTCTTGTTGTTAAAGCTTTACTAGATCAGCCTTGATTTAAAAAGCAAATAAAGTTTTATTGTTGATATATTTTTTAAAAATTTATACACAAGGCAATGATCACAGAAACAATTTTTTTTTAGTTTATACAAGGTTGCCTTTTTACCTGGAAACCTTGAAAAACCTGGAATTTGACAATTTAGGCAAAAAAAAAAACGGGAAAAACCTGGAATTTGAGAAATTTTGAAATAAACCTGGATAAACCTGGAATTTTGAATAAAAATTGCTAAAAAAAACTGGAAAAACCTGAAATTTTGAACAATTTTTACATTTTAGGTAGTGAAATTTCGATTTGACTCCAAAAATTTATCATATAGACAAAAAAAATTTTTCATCATCAACAATTTTTTAATTAAAACCACATTTAAAATAGCTTTACAGTATCTTTTCAATGTTTTTATACTATTTAACACAGTTCCTTACCTTGAACTTAACTTAAAACTAAAAATAGACCCCAAAAACGTTTATTTTTTAATACTTTGAGAAAATTTTAAAAACCTGGAAGAAATTTGGAAACCTGGAAAAATTTTGGAAAAAACAAGTGACAACCCTGTTTATACATCATTGCATAAAAAATATTGTGAATAATAAACTTACCCACAAAGCTTATATTTTTTATTTAAATTAATCGGTATTGATGCTTTTTCACCAATGAATTAAAATATAAGTCATTTGTTTGCTATGTATTTATTTAATACAAATAAAACTCTAATACTTTTAGATCTCACTGTTTGGTAGTGACAGTTCTGTTCAAAACGTGATGTTACAAAACTCTTCATACAAATATTATTCTGATAATTTGTCACCTGGCATCAGATATGATATTTTTGTTGTTACTGTTTCATTAAATGGTGTGCCTAGTGCTCCAGCTACTGATTTTGAATTTACAAGTAATATTTTAGTTTTTTTTTATATTAAATAGTTTATAGTAATTATGTATTTTATTATAAAAATGATCAAGGTATAGAAGTATTTTGTCTATAAAGCATATTTGTTAGTGCAATTATACTGTTTGTTTTAGTTATTAAAACATAAACTTAAAGAAAAAAATAGTTTTACTACAAACTTTTAGCAACAATATTACCAAATATTTTCAAAAATATATTAGTATCAAAAAGCTCAGTGTATTATTTTTTTTAACTATGAACAATTTTTGATTTCTATAAAATAAGCTACAAAAAATAGTTTTAAAAATATTAAAAATATATATAATATTTTTTTTTGGGTCAGGACCATCATCAATAGTAAATCTAGTTGCAAGTAAAACTCCAGGAACTGACTTGGATGGATCTGATAAAATGAAAAATATCACTCTAAGTTGGGACGTTGATTCTAATGAAGCTGTTGTTGATAGTTACAAATACCTCATAAGTTCCAATGTTCGTAAACTTAGTTGGTTTAATCAAGTAAGGTGGTATAAGATGATGAGTTAAAAACTTGTATAGAACTCTTAACAAATTAGCTCTAGGAAGAGCTATAAGTTTTAGTAGTTTAGAACTTATAAGTAAATTGTTATAGTATTCGAACAAAATTTAGTTTAGCATCTAAAGTAGCCAACACTTCAAGAATTTAAACCTTTTATGTAATTGACAAACATTCACTATATTTTACAGGATGGATATGCAAAAGTTTGTTCTGATAAAACAACGACTATATTACTGAATCCAAACACAAATTACAATTTGGAAGTAAATGCATTTGTTGAAATTGATTACATAACTGAAGATGGGCTAGCAACTTTTACAATGTACAAAACACCAAATGGACGTATGTTGATTATTTAATTCTTATAAAATTACTGGATAAAAGTAAAACCACAGTGTAAATTTTTGTTTTATTGTCTAAGTTTTTAAAAATCATACAATAACTTTTTATTAAAAGTAGCTGTTTATTATCAAGCAGTCAAAAGCATTTTAAATTTTAGTTATATAATTTATTTAAATGCAAGTTGTTTAATGGCTTTTTTTACAGTTATATATTCAAAACTGATAAGCACTTAAATTTTTATAAATTGAAAAAAAATTATTAATTGAACAATTTTAGGAAATAAAAAATTGTAAGTATGTTCCTAATACTTTATACTTGAAATAACATTGGTTAGGCTTGCATTTGAAATGTAGGTATACACTTAATTCCCACCTTTTCTACCCAAATCAATTTCCACCTGAAACATTTTTTTTACTATCACTGTTAGTTACCTTATCCTTAGTTGATAATTATTTTATCATATTGTTATTTTTTTTTACTTTAATTTTATTTATTTTCTACTTTGAATTGATCGGGTGGAAATTGTGCACAAGTTGAAACATATGTCCTAAAATATATGATTGCATGTTTTTGCGAATAATAAAAATATTTTTTATCAGCTGCTGATTTAAAATTCATCGATGTCGGGTTCAGTACAACGGCAGACCAACCAGGCGTTATTAAACTTACAATGAATGCTGGAGTGTTCTCTGATAAGAATGGAGAAATTGAAGCTTACGCGGTTTATGTTACAGACATCAGTGATATTGGTCAGTGTTGTGAAATTTTATTACATTTAATAATTCTTTTTCTTGTATTTTTTTAGCTAACTTACTTTAGCTAATAAAGCAAAGAAAGGTAATTTACTGTTATCATCTAGTTTTATAAATTATTTTCAAAAAAGTCAAAATATTTTTTTTTGAAAATTTCAAGTACCTTTTGACTAAGGTTTGCCTTTGCTTTGTTGCTAATGTACAAAATAAATTTTTCTTATAATTTGTTTGTAGAAGAAAACACTTTACCTGATGTAGCAACAATAAACACTTGTGGTGATTCTGATTCAGAAGAGTGTGTTGCTTTATGGGCAGATAATACAGGCGCTCCTATAACAAGTACTACAAACAAAATAATTGAAAAAAGTTTTGATGATCCAACATACAATCCGGAAATCGATGTAACTGTTTTTTACAATTGTTTTAACTTTAAAATTACTAAAATTATGTGTTTTCAATAAAAGTATACTGTAAAATACAATAGGCTGTCAAGTTTTTCTTACCAACTAAAAAA
Source organism: Thalia democratica (assembly GCF_965202585.1). Classification (NCBI taxonomy): domain Eukaryota; kingdom Metazoa; phylum Chordata; class Thaliacea; order Salpida; family Salpidae; genus Thalia; species Thalia democratica. The sequence continues at coordinate 64,691,346 of NC_139166.1, read as the reverse complement.
ATAAAATAGCTTTCTTTAATCACTTTGTAGTTTTTGTCTTCTAACTACAATTACTTCAAAATTCTGGTTTGTTTGCAACTTATATTAATATTATTTTACAACTATTTAATTTTCTTTGTTGTTACTACACACAGTTGGAAGTTTTTCTTTTTTTCTATTTTGAAATAGACCATTTAAGTTACTTAACTAGAATTTGCCACACACTCAGAATAACTCAGGACCGTTTTATATTTATGAAAATCTCAGGATAATTCAGGTTAATTTTTTTTTATAAAAAATTAAGGATATTTTTTAAATCTCAGTCCTGGCTGTCAAGCACTAACACATGTCCGCAATGCACAAACCCATTTGTTTGAACTGATAGTTTTTTTTATAATGATTTTGATTGAACTGATATATAATTGACATGTGTTATTGTTATTATATTTTTTTGAATTTAAAAATGTATCATTGATATTTGAAAAAAACTCATGATGACTCAATACAGATTATTATCTTTCAGAATAGTTTTTTTTTTACTTGAAGTGTGACAACCCTGAAACTACAAGTATCTTTTATTAAGTAGTTTATTTATTGCACACTTATTATAATCTATATTTAATAATTGAATAGTTTGTCATTGGGACTGGTGAAATAACTTACTTTGATGGAGTTGAGTACAAAAATCAAAAGCTGTCTTCAAATAAAACATAAAAGTTTTCTGTGGCTGCCAAAGTAATTGGTGTTGAAAAATTAGTTGCCACAGAATACAGTTATGAAGGTAAAAAAAATTGTAGTTGTTTAATCTAAACACTTATTGGCAATATTTTTCATTGTTGATTTACTTTATGGTAATTTTAGATGTTTAAACTATTAACCTATTAAATGCAACTCTAAATTTTTATAACTGTATGTTATTAAATAATATATGTTAATTATTTTCTTTACAGATAGTCAACAGATTTAAAGTTAAATATATTCAAATAAGTTTTATTAAAAACGTTTTTAAAAATTGTGGTAATTTTAATTTATTTCACACAGTATCAGTGTTACCCGACGAACCAATTGAAGGTTCTAGTTAGTTTTTTTTTTTGTTTCATATAAAAAAATGTTAACTTAATTTATTAAAATGTAAACGAATAAAATATAACAACTTTCAAACTTAAATTTAATTTCGGTTAGATATGTTTTTTATTTATAGCAACCCTTAAACCTTTTCTATACTTTTTTACAAACTTATTTATAAAACAAATATTAAAAAACATAGCTGAAGTAAACGGTGGCCTGATAGCAGGAATTGTTGTATCGATTTTAGTAGTCATTATCCTTGTTGGATTTGCTGTTTATAGAAAAAAAAATAACAAAAACTTGTTACCCGAATTTAAACTTTCGTCTAGGTAGCATTTTGTAGCTCAAAAAAATAGCAATTGTGTGCTGCGATAAATGTAAAAGTAATTGATCTTCATAACTTTTTATGATGTTTGTTTAAGTTTGGAGGTTGTCAATAGTGTTTCCAAAATTTTCTTTGTTGTTACTACACACAGTTGGAAGTTTTTCTTTTTATCTATTTTGAAATAGTCCATTTAAGTTACTTAACTATAATTTTTTTTAACTATTGTTCAACAAAGAAAACAAAAGTGATATTTTTAAAAATTAATGCAATTGAGCACAATAAAGAAAATAATCAGCAATAATAGTACAATTAAAATAATACTTTTTCTAAAACTTATTACAATGAATAAATTCATCAAACATAAATTTTAAGGCGCACTTTAAGAGTTAAGAACTACTATCTTAAAGTTTTTTTTTTATAAAAGTGTACAGTAACGTGTATAGAAATTATTTTAGTGTGCCGGAAATGAATACTAAAAAAGAATTATTTCTTTATTTTATTTCAACTACATTTTAAAGTTAAATTAACATAGTTAAGAAAGCATTTTTAGTATTTTTTCTACAACTATATCGTAAAAAAGAATAGTTTTAGTAGTAAAGGTAATATTTAATCTAGTATGCACAATTTTTTTTCTACTGCAATTTACTTTGCATTACTTTTGAAAAAGTTTCGAACCACTACTGTTTGAAAATATTACCCAATCTTTAAAAGGTATCTAAATAAATATTTTTCTTTTTTTAAAACCTGCAATATTTTTTTAATATCAAAATGTATCAATATTTTATAGATGTTTTTTACTCCAAGGCTTTTTTTTTTACATTTCTTTATTTATTTTCTTAGTAATAACTATCGAATAACTTTTCATCTAAAAGCAATAGATTATAGTAGTTTTGCTAAATTTTACACTCTTTAATTACAATACTACTAAACCTATGAATTTCAGGATTAACTACATATTTTAATTATACTTTTTATTATTTTAAATAGTTTTTTGAAAGCGTATACTGCAATAGTTTCGGTCAATTTAAAGATTGTAGCATATATAACATTGCTAAAGTTTTACAATTAAAATCAAATTTAAAATAATTTTTATGTCTTCTATTTTAATATGTAATTTTTATTAAATTATTTATGTACATAAAGTACCTTTTTATTGTTAAACTTTAATTTATTTGTCGATTTTAACTTTCATGATATGTAGCTCAAAAAAAAAACTTAATTTTGTATTTAATTGTCTATAAGTAAAAAATGTTTTAATGCTTTTAAGTCAACTTAAAGTAGTTGCAACGGTTAATTTTATTCGGTGAAAAGTAGCCCAAATATGATTTTATTAAGTTAGGTTTTATCCATTAGATTAAAATTGATCAAATACTTAATTGAAACTTTTTGATGAACTTATTAATCAACAGCTTTATATAGATTGTAAAATACGTCTACTTGAGTTAACAGTTTTGTTAAAAATACAATTTATGGCTAAAAGTAATTTTGTAAGTGTTAATCAGTTTATTGCAATTTGTACTTTGATAGATTTTTATTTGTATGTTTGTTTTTAATATTTAATTTTTTTAATTTTTTTGTATAATAAAGCTTTTACTAAAATAGTTATGAAGATAGTTCTAATAAATGTTAAATATAATTTGAATTTGTATTATTGAATTAAACAACAACTTTAAGTTGTTAAGTTTAAGTTTAGTATTACTGACTATTACAGGTTAATAGTTATAGCAATAAAATATTTTTTAAATTTGCAAGAACGTTTTTTTTAAACTTATTCATAAAACATTGAATAAAAATATTATTTTCAGAAAGAACAGTAAATCGGAAAAACATCCTATGACAAAACAAACTAAAAATAGGTACTATTTTAATTTATATAGATTTTTTTAGTAAGTATAAGTTTGTTTTTGAAATTATTTTATACATTGCATTTATTTATTGAAACTTTAGAGTTTTAAGTAAACTGTTTTTTTTTGCAGGCATATAGAGAAAAGGTAAGTTTTATAAACTCGTATTATGTAACATAAAATGGTTTGATGCGTATTTTAAAATAACTTATAATATTTTATAGTTTTGAATCAAAATCTATAAGTGTAGTTATATTGCATTCTAAATTTGTTTGTTTCCGTTTATATACTAAATAATATTACTCATAAAAAAAAATATGTTTCAATGATGAATATTTTTTAGAGAAGTAAACATAAATTCATTTTCGCAACACTTCAAGGATATGAATGCACATTCAAGTTTCAAATTTATCAGAGAATTTGAGGTTTTATTTTGATACCTTTGTTAATGTGCTTGTATTGCCTAATAAATTGAAAGTTTTCGTATAAATGTTTTTTTATAACTTACTTTATTAGTCCAGGGTTGCCAAAAAACCTTAAATTCTGGAAAAACCTGGAATTTGACAATTTAAAAATTTGGCAAAAAAAAAAAGAAAAAGTTGACTTTTTAAACAAAAATCACTAAAAATCCTGAAATTTAAAACTATTTTTACATGTAAAGTAATGAAATTTCGATTAGATACGACAAATCTATCATATCGATAGTTTTATTTGTATAATTAATTTTTTTTATTAAAACACACATTTTTAGTAGCTTTAAGTTTTGTTATTCAATTTTGTATACTATTTAAGACAACGTTTTACTTGAAATTTAATTTTATACTAAAAAAGCCCAAGAAAATTTTTAATTTTTAAAACACCTGGAAGAAATTCTAAAGAATCTATAAAAAGATATTCGAAAACCTTTGGCAACCCTGTTAGTCTTTTGGTGTAAACTAGACTTTTATGCTTTACATAATTTAGGTCAAAAATTGCTTTCAATTATTACATACAAGTAATTTGATTTTCAAAAACAGACTGTTTTTTTAAATGATAAAATATGTGAATATTTTCAAAGTATCTAAATTTTTAGTATTGAACTATTTAGTCCCTAAGTATATTTTATATGTTGATTAATGGATATTTTTCAATTAGCGCATATCACAAGAAAAGTAGATATAAAATAAACTTTTTATTCAAGGAATTAAAGCATGTGGGAACGAACCAAGATATTTCAACTTCAATAAAGCCAGAAAACAGAAATTTGAACAGATATCCTAGTATATTACCCTGTATGTTTTTATTAAATGCTACTACAATTCATTAGTTTGTGTTATATATTGTACTCTTAGTATGTTTTTAAACTATAATACAATAATAATAAACAACATTGTACCTTGTATATTTTCATTAAGTAGTATTATACTGTATCCAAAGATAAAGACTAACTTTGTTTGGAATTTCGTGTTACCATTTTAAATTTTTTATAGATTATCTAGTTTATTTATTCATATAGTAGAAAATTAATAAACTAAAATGTTAGACAGTTTATGAATAAAAAGTTAATAAATTAATTGCTTATTTTTTCGTATTAATAAGTTTTCTAACAGACGAACACAGTAGAGTGAAATTGACTTATAAAGGATCAAATTCCAACTCAGACTACATCAATGCTAATTACATACCTGTTAGTATAATGAAATTGAATAAATTTTACTGTTTGTAAAGTAACAGTTTTAATAATAATGAATAACTTTTTAATTGTAAGTTTCAGTTTTAAATTTAATTTTAAAAACACCTGTTTTATCATATTTTCTTATTTTTAAAACTAAGCTAAACATAAGACTGTATTTTTTTTTACAATAGAAATGTTTGCATTGTTTGTTAAGTTTGATAACTTGATTTAAGTCTTATAAAGACAAATAAGTTATTTATCAATGTAATGTTGTACATGCTTGTAAATAGAACATTGTAAAACTGTCTGTAAGATTTTGAAACTATACAGTATATTGTACCTTGTATCAGTAAAATTTTAAGCGATAAACAAGCTAAGTGATAAGATGCACGAAAATTTGGTAAATTAAAAATAAACTTTTTACAACTCCAAAGGTAAATTGCAACAGTTGGATAGCATAAGTCGATTGTGACATTTGTAAAGTAGAACACAATCATAGTGTAAACAGTTAAACTTTGTTAGAAAAACATGTTTGTATTTACAAATTGATGATTTTGCTTAAGAAAAGTGTTCTAATCGGTATTAGATCTTGATTTTTTATTACGTTAGGTTTTGTAACTAGACAAAACTAGAAGACTTGAAAAGTTAATTTTCAGTTATTAAAAAAATGTTGCTTAAATATAGAACATGCAAAAAGTTATTTTTATATTTGGTACTTGAAATAAAAAACAATTAAGTCTACGTATTATTTCTAACTACTAGTAATAACATTTACACAGGGTTATCACAAACAAAAAGAGTACATAGCAACACAGCAACCTCTACAATCAACTAAACAAGATTTCTGGAGAATGGTTTGGCAGGAAAAAACAAATATAATTGTCATGGTCACTGAAAACGAACAAAACGGTTTTAAACCTTCTTTTTTGCTAAAAATAATCAAATTTATTGTTATGAAATACCAATAAAATAAGTTTTTTTTTATATAGTATTTTAAAATAAGTATTAAGATAACTTGTATATTTGTTATATTGAAGATTTATGTATAATAATTAAAAAAAATTTAAAGCAATTCTTTTTAGGGTTTTACAAAAATGTCGAAAACTATTTTAAAATCGAAGTTAATATTCAATAACATTTTAGTATATTCAACTTTTGTTAAGAATTTTTTCATCTTAGTCGAAAATTTATAAATTAAATGTTTTAGATTTTTCTTTTTATTTTAATATTAATTATGAAAAAATTATTAAGCTTGGCAAATTTTAAATTCAGATAAATTTTGATAAACTGTGTATTAGTTTTTTTTTGTAGAGATACACTAAGGTTTAAAAGTGTGTAAACAAGTTAAATTTAAGTTCTTTCAAACAGAAAAAGTCAATAGCGATCACTACTGGCAACTTGATGATAAACCAATAAGGATGCAGGATTTTGTTGTTACCATGGAAACAAAAGAAACAAACTCCGATTGGACTATACATTACTTCAGTTTGTACAATAATGTAAGTTTTTTAAAATAAAAAAGTAAATTTATTTAAAAAAACCTGATATAAAGAGTTTAAAAAGAATTTTTGAGAACTTTGAAGTGTGTGATAAGCAAAATTATTTTTGTTATTTTTATTAAGGTATATTAGTTTTTTATAAAATTCATAGAATTAAACTTTCCACAGACAACCAAAGAAACCCGCAATATTCGACAATTTCACTTCAAATTAATTCCTGACAGTGATGTCCAGTCTCCTACAAAAACATTGGTCCAATTTGTCCAAAATGTCAGGGCTTGTATGAATGAAACTTCTGGTGGCCCCATTGTAGTGCATTGCAGGTTTTACTTGGTTTTTAAAAATTAACTTCTTTGTTTTTAATTTTGGGAACTACAATTATGTTTACTAGAAAATAGTTATAAGTTTGTCTTTAAGATTTTACCTTTTAAATAAAATGCATTGCAAGTTTTATTTTTAACACAACATTTTTTTTTTTGTGTAATTTAGTAAAATTAAAAAACTCTGAAGCATACCTTTGTTGTATCAAAACAATTATTGAATTATGTTTAAGTTTATGGCTGTAAAAAATATCTTAAAACAAAATTTCCATTCATCAAGAAGTTAGTCGAATGTCATAATTAAAAGTTGTAAATTTTCTTAGTTTACTGGTGCTTATTAACAAACATACATAGGTTAAAGCAAACAATAACTTTCTAAATTCGTAGCGTAAGACACATCTTGATATTTGTTTAATTAACTTGTTTGTTTTGATTTTTTTTACAATACTCATAGTACACATAATTAAAGACAAACTTTAGATTCAATATTCAGTAAGAGTTTGAGTAAAGTTTTAATGTAGAAATTTTTAAGCAAATAACTATTGATTACTTATTATTTATTAGTTTATATTAATCAGAATTAAAACACATGCTAAATACTTATAAGTTTTAAAAGGTTTTAATTCTTTAAAAGAAAGAAAATAAAAAAATTTTTAAGTCATTTTAATGCTTTATAAAAAAGTTAACTAAATGTTTTCAGCATCTAAAGTTGATAATAATTTAATCAAAGCTATATATTAGTTTTTCAAACTTTATTTGTGAGCTCCTTAAAATAAAATTAAAAGATTTAAAGTATGTTCTATAGCTAAAGAGTATTTAACAGGACATATTAGTTTGAGACTTTTAAAGTTTATACAATAAATATTACATTTAGTAAATGCTTAAAATTACAGTTTTTTTAAGTTGTTTTGATCAATGCTGCTATTTTACATAATTTTATAAATATTTGCTTCAAATTTTTATAGTTTTATTATTTAATAGTTTAACTGTTACATAAGTTTTAATGTTAAACCTAGGTTTATATTTATCAATTAATTTTCAGGCTGCTTCAAAGAAAGTTGTAATAAAAGTAATTAAATTATAATCTTGCTAACAATTTTTTTATTAATCTATTATATATGTTTAGTTTTATTGTAAAAGTATTTAAACTACTTATAACTTGATATCTAACTCCCTGAATAATCATAAATTGGATACTAACAAGCTTTTACAATTTCTTCCAAAAAACATTAATATTGAAAACTGTTTATATTTTGAATTCATTGTAAACACTAAAAGCATTAAAATACATTTTGATCGTTTTAAATATGTTTACAACTCAACAGCGCCAGTAGTGGTAGCATCGGAGTGTTTATAGCAACTGACAGATTACTGCAACAATTGGCAGATGACAAATATGTTGATGTGTATGGAACTGTATACGAAATGAACCTTCACAGAATGTACCTTTTCCAATCTGTAGTAAGTAATAGTAAAACAATTTTTTACTAAAGCTGTTTAAGTAAAGTAGACGTATAATATATTTAAAGTAAGATTTATTGTAACTTTGTCACGATTAAGTGATTAAGTTTTGGTGCTATGCACCTACCTAATCATGTGTAAAGTTATTTTTGTAAGTACTTATTTTAAAAATTTCACAAATATTTTTTTGTTTTGAAATGTTTTTTTAATAATAGATAAGTGAATTTTGGTTTGCTTTTAAGTTTCAAAAATTGTGTTTTTGTTTTCAAATTTCTATAATTAAACGATTTAAAGTAATTTTCTTTTTCAAATCAAAGTCAGTTTCTGTAAGTTGGTATAGAATAAGCAGCAACCTCCTAGTAAAATTTACATTAAGCGAACCTCTAATAAATTAACAAAAATTTTCAAATCCTTATCAATTTTTTTGTACATTTGTTCTTTTATAAAAGTTTAAAAATTAGCCTTATCATTTTTCGGTTTTATAATTTTTGTTTTGAATAAAAATACATAGATTAGGTTTTTCTTGTACACTTTTATGAAATTAAAGGCTAAGTTTTCAAAAAATGTGTAGATTAAAAGCAGTTTTTAGTTAGAAACTACTGGTTTATTGTTAACTTAATTGTAAACAAAAGTTTACAAAAACTTGATGTATCACACTATTAGCATGGGAACTACTTACTAGAGTTTTGGATTTAGCAAAAACATTTTCATATTTTAACATCCTAATTGTTTTAATCTTTCTGTTTGAAGAATTTTTTATTTGTAAAGTTTGAAAAGTTAAACAAATAAAAATACTTTGTTTACAAATCAAAGGTGACTTGAATTATTTGCACGAGTTTTTAATTTAAATACTTTTATTTGTTTAGCTTTTATTTATTTTAGTCGATGTACTGAAATATTAAAAACGATAATTGTTTATTCATGTACTAAAAATAAATAAAACTATGAATCTTATTTATACTAGTTGACATTCAAAAAAAGTTTTTAAATATAATTTTTTTTAAAGCATTTTTCTCATAATATATGGCGAAGTTGATTTTAAAACAGGGTTTCCCAAAGTGGGCTATTTCAGAAGTTTAGGGGCCATAAGCTGCAAAGGGGGGAGCCACGAGGCCATAATTTGAAACTTACACTATATGTTAAAAAGCAAAAAAAAAAGGTCTTAGGCGTATTTAAGGGTAGTCTTTTTGAGAAATCTTTTCGGAGCGGGCCATAGCTTATCCTTCTTTAAAAAATAGTTTGGGAAACTACATTTTAAAACTGTTTCACTAATAGTTTAAAATAACCTTGACAACTATTTTACAATAAAAAGAAAAAGTGTTTTAAATTGAATTAGACGTTAATAAATTTTTCTAAATCTTAACCATAGTTTCTTTAATTATAGAATCTTTTTTGAACTAAAACTATTACTACTTAAATTCTTCTTTACTCTAAATTAAGTTTTTTATACTAATTTTAAGTAAAAGTAAAGTTTACAATTATTAACAAAAGAATTAAGCATACAAAAAAGAATGTTTATACATTAATTACGAACTTTTACAATGTTTTAACATGTTGAAATCTAATGTTTGGCTTAACTTTACCTCGAAAACTCTATAAATCAATTTTTTTGAAAATAGTTAGAAACAGTAAAATAAAAAATTAGGAATCCTACTAAAACTTTACAATTTTTTTTTATAATAAGAATAAAAAAGAACTTTACCAAACAACCAACATCAACAGCATGACCGGTTTCGTCCTTATAAGAACTTATGTTGTAGTTGTTGGTCGTGTGGTAAAGCTCATTATTTACTATTGATTGGGTAAAACGTCTCAATTTTGTTAATGATAGCCGAAATAAATACCGGTAAATTAAAAATAACAAATAGCATAATACTATGGCATTTAAATTTGAACCTTTTGAATGTCTCACAATAATTTAAAACAAATTTAAATTTAATAACAGGACCAATACATTTTCTTGCATGAAATGGTTCTTGATTGCTTAAATGGTTCTTACGAAGATATCAATGAACCAATTTATCAAACTGTTCTGGTATTTATGTTTTGTTTTAAGCTGGTGGTGTGTATGTGTATTTTATTTATATTAAAAAATCAGGAAAGTAAAATAAGTTTTCAGAAAGTTTAGTATAATTCTAAAGACATTTTCACAAAATTATAATATTCTAGATGGTTTATTTTTAAATTTTTCACCAACTTATTTGATTTTTTTACTTGTAACTCGTTTTAAAGTTTAACCCTGAAAGTTTTTTAATAAAGCTTTTACAAAAATTTACCTTATTTATTTTTAAATTTTAATTTTATATTTTTTGATAACAGGAACCCCATTATGAAAACGGTCACATAAATCTTTCTATGGATCAGTGTTAGAATGGTTTGTAGAGAAAATCTTGAATTTTTTTTAATTTAAAATTAAAATAGATTTTTTTTAAGTCACACATAACAACAAAACGCAATGTAATTCAGATTTTTAGTGAATATAAATGTTTTAATTTTTATAAAAATACTTCTGAAAATAGTACGCTTTTTGAAAATCTCAATTGTTTAAATAAAACAGCTTTTAATAATGCTTGCTATAAATGATACTAAAGTATAAACTTTTTTGTTGATAAAATCCTTTTATTATTTACAAACAATTTATTTTAGGTTCATATGAAGCTACAATGACTTGGCTATAAAACAAGATGTATAGTTACACCACAAAGAAAAATTTGTTATTTTTAAAATATTTTATTTTAACTTTATTATATGTGTTAGCATACCTTACTTTTTCTGTTGTCCTTATAAGAATTATTCTTTAAAAAAAAAGTATTTTTGATTGTTTTTTTTTTCAATTGTTTTCTTTTGTTATATATCATTTTTTCGAGATAATGTTTAATTTTTTCGTCTTCTTTAACTCTTCTTAACTTTGACAATTATTTTAATATTATGATTTTAGACTATCTTTTGTGACAAAAAATGTTTTTTTTTTAAATAATATAGGAACTATGAAACTTTTAAGATTATGTTTTTTTATTATTAATGAAAAAATACTTCATGTCATCCAATTTGAATTGTCAAGTTAGTGAGTTTTATATAAAATTTTACTATAAAAATAAAAGTTAACTTTTTATTTTTTAAATTCATCAAATGTTTACTGAATTCACTCATTAATTCTTTTCAAACTGTGTTTTAGTTTAAATTTTATATAAAACTGTTCAATTTTTCTCTAAAAACTTAGAGTAATGTACATTGAAAACATACAAACTGTTGTTTTAAAAAATCATGTTGTTATACTTCGATTTTCTAAGTAGTTCTTATTTAGTATTTTACATTTATACTTTTTTATGAGCATTGTACATTTTTATTGTTTTTAAGTTGTTTATAGTTTAAGTTTTAATTATTGAAATTACATCCTTATTAAAAAAGTGCTTTTGGTGTTAACATTGTTCCACTTTAAGTTTTTAATGAAGCCAATAAAGATATGCTAAAATAATTTCTGACTGGAAAATACTTACTTCAAAGTTAAAACCTAAATTATTTTTAATAGCTTAATCAAATATTTTGATGTAGTCACAAAATAACAGAGTTACTAAAAAAAAAATTTAGGAGTTTACAATAAAAACAGCACATGGAAAAAATTTGGGCTCATTTGATTTAAGAAAAATTTTAAATTTAATTTGTTTTTCTTTTTTTTCTTTTAAGTGTACAGTAAAATATGTTGAGAAACATACTTACAGTAAAATTTACTTTTTCAATTTATATTTTGTTCATTAAAGTTTTACCTCATATGTAAAGTTCAAAAATATTCATTTTTTTCTTAACTTTTTTAAGTATGTGAAAAGACATCCTAAATTTGACGTGAAATTCTTTAAAGTTAAATCTTGACACTTTAGAATAGCGACGTACGGATCCTGCCCACTAATGTATCTAAAATTTAATTAATCCGTACTGCGAAAGACCCACAACCAGGTAAATCTGACTTTCTAAACTAAATTTTGAAACTTACACTTGGATATGAAATCAGAAGTAAAAATTTTTTATTTGCAATTTACGGAAGATTTGAAACTTATATTAGATGCAGTAAAAAAAGGGTCATGAAATTATTAGTTTTTCGAAATTAGCTGAATAATTCAGCAACTTTTTTGAATTAGATAAAATTAAAGCGCTCCATTACACTAAAGACTTTTTTTTTTTTGTTCTGCCAACTAGAAACACTAACCATCCCTACTTTAAAACATAATATTAAAAACTCCTAACAGTGTTCAAAGTATTTTTTAAAACTTTAACAATTTGATCCTTTTTCAAGGTTTTATTACTTTAAATTTAACTATTAATACATTTTTTAAAGTTATTTATAGTTATGCGGATAATTAAAGATATATATTTATGACAAAAGTTAAATTGTTAAAAAATTTATTACTTTACAATTGTTTCACGCTAGTGCGATGATCACAAGTAAACAAACTAACAAGTTGCAACGGACAAGCATTTTATAAAGTTTTAGATAAGTAATTAGGTGATTGGTTAATTAATTAAATTTTAGTAATATTCAGCAAGATAAATTATAATTAACGTAAATACAATTATAACAAAAATCAAATGACGAAACAAAACTACATAATGTAAAAAAGGTAGATTAAACTTAAATTTAGTAAATTAAGACTTTAAATAAAATTTTGTAAAATGTCTACATTTTCCCACCAATTCTGATCTCAAGTTTAAAAGTTTGTTGTTGTCTGCAAATGCAATTTCGAGTCTCTCCAAATTACATAGGGTGCAAATTTTACTAGGCTTTTTTTGGTTACTGCGATGAATAATTCCCCAGTTTATCATTTTTCTCTAATCAGGGTTGCAATTTTTAATTTTGTGAATGAAATACTTAATCTTGTATATCTTTCTTCTTTACATTATTAAAGGATTGCGTATGCATACGTATGTTCGTAAAATCTGCTTTTGAATTGTCTTCCAGTTGAGCCAATTTAAATATGTTCTTTTTTGTTATGCATAACTGTTGCTTTGTAAATGACTCCTTTAGTGAGACATTCACCTTTAACTGGACAATTATATATATACTTTTTTTTGATCTACAATTGCATAATTTGCAGTTTTCTTCAGTTGTTTCATTTTAGTTTTGAAGTAATTTTTGGTTGTGATTGGACAATTCTTTTTCTAAATTGGGCTTGCAAGAATATGAGATCTTAATTGTATTTCAATTAAATATAGAACCATAAAAGCCTGATTTAGGGAAATGTCTGGATACTAATTTTAGAAATTCCTTCCCAATATTCGTCTTAATTCAATTACTGAAAGGAGGATTAAAGTAAAAAACTTTCTTTTTCCTTAATTTTTTCTACTTTTTCCAATAGGATTATTTTGAACATATGATATTGTTGTTTTAAAGCCACTATTTTTTAAGGTTTTTTCATACGGATCTTTTATCTAGTCACATATGTCTTTAGTTTTGGATAGTGATGATAACCTTTTTTGTATCATTAATGGAATTTCTTTTTTAATTGAGTATGGATGATTTGAATTAAAGTTCATATAAATATTCTTAGCATTTTCTTTTCTAAATGGGAGGTAATCGTTTTTCTCCAGGTCCATAGTTATGTCCAAAAAATCCACCCTCTGTGTGCTGAGTTCGATTGTCACTTTTAAGTTATGTTGGTGGAATACTTTCGTTAGAGATTTTCTCAGTTGCTCAATAAATCTTGGTGATCGTTTTTTCACTATAAGTAAACCGTCATCTCGATAAAGGCCGCAATTGGATTTTTCGATCTTCTTATCATTAATAATCTCATTTAGGATAAATATATGTATAAATATGCTTTATTTTATATTATCAGGCAATGAGTATGTTACAATAGTTATTTTTACACTTTTAAACTTTGTAAATATCAGTAAAAATAAAACAAAAGTAATATTTAATGCTAAAGTTTATTTGTTAGCGTTTATAAATTTGTAAAACAACTTTTAAATATAGCACATAATACTTAATTTAATTATTTTTGTCGATGTTATGGAACCAGATGAGGACAAAAATGGTTATTTTATACTAGTTCTTAACATTGAAACTTCAAAAAAACTTTTATTTTTATGGTTTAAACTTTAAAAATTATTTTAAGTCAGATTAGTTTTAGTACTTTATGTAAAGTTTTAAGAAATTTTCATTTAAAAGTTCTATAACTATTTGAGTTATTATTAACATGTATGTTCCAAGTGAAATTGTTTAAAATAAGCTGAACTATTTAATTTGTAAACAATTTTCTTACAAACTTGCCTACTTATCTGTTTAATTTAAGGCATAGCTTCATGCAAAGTTTCCACACCAAGTACATTTACCATGTTTGTGAAAGTCAGTACAAGACCATTTACTTGATCTACAAATTTGTAGTTTTGTAAGCTCTTGTAATTTTGTTTATTTTATACACTGAGAAAAAAAGAAGATTTTATTAAACGTAATTAATAAAGATAATTAAGATTCTTTTATTTTACAAACCATTACTTTTTAACAGAAAGCTAGTTTTAGGTACAGTTATTAAAGTAAAAGTTTAAATTAAGTTCTTTGAAATTATTCTGAACATAGATTATCAAGTATTTTTAGTTTCTGATTAAAAACTTTCTCACTAGAAAATTTTATATGGTTTTAGCTATAAACGTGTTTTTTCAAATTTAAAATATCATTCGGTTTTTTTCGTAAGCGAACACTTTTTTAGACTGTTGGCGATTTAAATATGAATTATACTCTACAAGCCAGCAGTTCTAAAGTATGCATCTAAATGTGTGTACTATTATTTATAATTGTATCTATCACCAATAAAATATTAGCTACATACCGATGAATTCTAATGGAAAACTCAAGTCTGTTTTTATTTGTACAAATAAGAGTTAAGTTTTATCAGCACTTATTTAAGTCAAGTCTAAAATTTTATTAATACTGTCTAGGTCTGTAAATTGTTTAATTTCTTCTTTTTTAGTTATCGAAAAGATTTAAACAAAAAAAAGAGTTTTAAAAAACTTAACAGAAAAGTTAATTTATTTTAGTTTAAGTAAATTAAAGTTTTAGAAATTTTATTAAACCATGTCGATAGAAAATCACGAAAAATAAACTTGTGTCAAATAAGAAAACTTGAATAAATTTATAAAAGTTTAAGAACATAGTGTTTTATATATTCATTCAACTATTTTTTTTAAACACTTTGGACAATTTTTTAAAGTTTAAATAAAATATTTGAGTTAGGTAAGTTTGTTCAATTTGTGTCTAAGAAATCAGTTGTTTATATTAGACTTGCCAGTAAGAACTATTATAAGGTATTTTTGATTTTTTTTCTCATTTAGCCTAACAGAATACTGATCTTTAAATATTTGTACAAAATGAAAATAAAATAAACAACTTACTTTATTAAGGAGCTATAATTCGTAAATATTTTTCTTGGTAGTTATCAAATAAACGTAAAAAAATGCTGTAAATGATATAATAAATACTTACAATTTTTTCTTTCATATTATCAAATTTTAAAAATGCATATCAAAAGCCACCTCAGATAATTTTAATTAACATTTTGAACATAAATTACTAAAGTTCTTAAAGATAAATTTCTTCTGTATGAGTATTTTTATGTAAAAGACTTAAACCTCAAAAAGAATATTTTTCAGCAAACTCTAAATTAGAATAAAAGTATTTAATCTAAAAACTCAAAAAAAAACAAATTTTCTACATCAAAGCATCAGAAGAAATTTGTGTTATCTCATAGAAATGTGATAAACCAACTGACTATCCTGGACAAGACAATAAAAGGGGTTCGTGGTCTGCGACTGGTTAACCGGAAGGCTTTTTGTGCACCAAGTCCTAGGACCTAATATTTTGAGCGTTTTTTTTGTCATTCGAAAAACTTTAACTTACCAACCACAAAACTTCTCTTTTTAGTTTTGTAGGTAGAAAGCGAAGATTCTAGCGCATTTAGAGCATCAAACTAAACTAAAAAATCCTATCTATAACTAAAATTCTGTAAGTTGGCACAAGGCGATTTTCAAGCAGTTTTTGCTTAGATAAAGTTTAGATGTCTTTAGAGATCGAAAATCAATGATTAAAGGAAAATATAAAGAAACTAATTTAACATAAAATTATTTTAATGCTATTTTCATAGTTTTTAAAAAGTATTATTGAAATTAATAAAATAATTTAGTATTTTAATCAATATACTTTTTTCGCAACGAAAAAAAAATAGGTAAACATATATTTTCATGCATTTTTTTATCGAAATCCTAGTAAACTTTTCAAAACTAAGGAATTTCCCGCTTCAAAAAATAAAAATATATACTTTTTTAAGTCCTCAGATTTAGTAGAATAAACAATACTTGATCATAAGTTATCCAGGTACGCGGTTGTTTTTTAATAAGAAGGAAGCATTCTTAAAAGAACTCGTATTTTTCGAAAACACCCTATAGAACCTGTTTTTGAAGTTTTGATTAGATAATTTTAGTAAAAAGAATTTATTTTTGTGATTAAAACTATGTATCTATTAAACATCTACAAAATTTTATAAAACAAACTATTTAAAATGTGAATTTAAAAACTAAACTGATTTTTTATCATTAAGAGAAAGATATTTTAATATAAAAAATGCAAAAAGTAATTTTTTTTTTATCACTTTAAGTCGGACAACTTTTGTTCTATTTGGATTTATAGTTTAGTTCGAAAATTCTATAGATACAACTTCAGACTACATTAAAACTATATACTTGGTAAGGTTAAAAAATATCTATTTTATAAGAAAATTGATTTTTTATTTCTTATTAAACGCGATTTTAGCCCTTTTAGCGCGAACACATAATTTTTCTAAACCAGCTTGTGTTTTTTTGTTTGAAACTAAATATTTTCAAAATTTGTATGTTAATTCAGAGTTTTAAATGTCCAGTGTACAGTGCAGCAAATCATTAGACCGGTTACAACACTGAAAAAACAAGCGAAGCCTTGAAAAATGTTATTAAGTTCAAGTAAAAATGTTGCATTGGTAGTAAGCAAAACTTCAATTTAATTTTATTAAATACAAATAAAAGTTGTAATTGTGAAACACAAAAATTTAATTGTACAATAAAATTACGATATTTTGTTTTATAAAAAATTATTTTAAAATCTTTAGAGTGCACAATCTAGAAGTTGTTAAGCTTGAAACAAGAAAAAATTATACAGATGTGTTTGAAAAATTATAGTTTAAAAAATAATGTATATTATTGTACTTATACTCAAAAATACTAAACTTTGCTGTCTTAAGAGATAATATACTCTATAACCCCAAAAAAAACTTCGCTACATAGCTATTGGATTTCTTAAGTTTTTCAAATCGAACATTTGTTGAATGGTATTGTAGAATATATATTAATTTAAGTCTTTGAAGTAGTAAATTAAAAGTTTACAACTAAAAGTAAAAATAGTTACCGATAAATGTTAGAGTTTCATAAATTGTAGTTGGTAAAATGTCATCAAATAAGTAATTTTTGAACTACAAAACATCTTTGAAGTTAATTTTTTTTTTTACAAATAAGGAATTGAATATTACTTACAGAGTTTTTTTTTCTGAATAACAGTTTTTTATAAATTCTAAGCCTACAGTGTAGAAGACTACTAAAGGAATAAAATCTTACGGTCAACATACCTATCAGCAAAATAATATTAAGTCTAGTAACAGGGTCTACTCAAATTTAATATAAATATTTTTGCAAGTTTTATTTACAGTAACTCAATTTTAATTTTTTTTATGTTTGTTTTAAATTAATCAAAGTCAAAGGACTTTTCTTTTACGAGTTTGTCATCCCTTTTGTAAAGTTATTAAAAAGCCATTTTATTTTCAAATGTACTCAAAAAGTTTAAAATTATTCAAATTGATCTCATTGTTGTTTATGACGTTTGTTGTCATAGACACAAAAACATGTTTGATGACAAATTATCATATTATTTAGTTTATCTTCAGTTTGTGGAATTAGTTTGTCTGTTCTTTGTTTGTTAATGTTTTGTCTTCAAAAATGGTTGTTATCAAGGAGGTTAGCTTTGAACATTATAAAGACATTCAATTTTTATGAAAGTTCTTAAATTAAATGGTTATACAAGCAATTTTAACTTTTAAAAATCTTTATTCATGAGAAATGAATTTCTAATTTATGTTATTTCTAAGTTGTAGTGTTAAATCTAAAGATTTATTTAAAGCTTATTTTATAAAAAGTACTTAGTAAATTAATTGAATCCTCATTTACCTAATGTAAGAAACAGTTTTGAAAAATTAAAGGAGAACTGAAGAAAAAGCATTGTCAAATTTTATTTTGCTGTGTTTTTTATTAGTACTTTTTTCATAAAAGTGCCCTTTTTACCTAATTCTAAGAGTAAGCTATTATAAGCTGTATCTAAAAATTTGATTCCAGTTGTAAAAGTTTTATAATAGAATCAAGCTTATACTAAGTAACTATTTCAATTGGCTTTAAAATTCAAATTGATTTTTTTGATATTTATTAAGATAAATAGAAATGTTGAAGCTTCCTTTATTTTATTAGAAAAAAATTCACAACAGCTTGTGATAATTTAAGTTATGAAGTTTTGGTTAAAAAAACCATCTAAACTAAAACCAAAAAACTTACGTTTTTTTGTTTAATAAAACATTTTTAATTCTTAGTGAATAAATTCTAGTTTTCTTTTTAAGTTGTTCCTTATAACTTAAAGTGTTTTAACTGTATAAATAACTTAATTGCTTAAAAATTATGATCAATTTGTGGAAAACAACATAAACTAGTCTATGATCATATTTATCTGCTTTAATCAGGGTGGCCACTCAATCTGGAACATGAAAATTTAGGCTAAAAAACTTGGAAAAACCTGTTTTTGAGAAAATTAAAATACTGGAATTTTGAACAAAAATCACCAAAAAACCCTAAACCTAGAACTTGAAACAATTTTTACATATTAAAAAATAAAATTTTAATTTGACACAAAAAAAATCTACCAAAATGATAAAATAAATTTTGCCATCATCAAAATTTAATTTTATTAACAATTACTTTTAAAGTAACTTTACAGTACCTTTTAAATGTTGATATACTACTTAACACAGTTTTCAATTAAATAAAACTGCAAACGATTACTTTCAAAAACAAGAAATTTCTCAAAAACCAGTGTTCACCCTATTTTATAAATTTTATTTAATTTATAAAAAATTGTAAGCTTAGACTTGTTTTTAAACTTAATCACAACTATCCCTAGACTTTATTTTTATTCTCAGGCTGACTCAGGATAGTTTTTTTTGAAATACATAGTATAGAATTTTTTAAACTCTCAGGACAGTTTTTTCCCAGATATAATAAATTTTTGTTTTGTTTGTTGTTATATAATTAATTTTAAATAAAACTTGATTTTAATTAATTATGAAAAGTTAAAAAATATATTTTAAAGATTTAAAATACTCATGATAACTCAGTACAGTTTTTGGTCACTCAGGACAGTTTTTTGACTCTAAGAGTGCACCCCTGTAAAATGAACAAAACTAAAAGTTGTAATAAGTTACTATCAAATTTTGTTCCAAAAATTAACTTTCAGCTAAAAAATACTAAAACTAAACATGAATCAACAGTTTTTTTTGAAACAGATCTTGTATTAACTTAAATTGTACAATGACCTTAGAACAAATATCTTAGTAGACAAAAATTTTGTTCTCACTGAAATTTATATAGTTATAGTTTGTTTATGGAACAAAAAAAGAAAACACTAAATGTTTGGTCCCAGGACCTCATTCACAAAAAAAAATTATTGAGTCACACCACTTGGATTTCTTTTAAAGTCTTCTCCAGAACAAAATAAACAGTTTGCAGTAACCATGAAAGCTAGTCTTTAGGGCATATAGGGTAAGGTCTTTTTTTACATAAATTGATATATGCTCTTATATGTAAACTTTCAGTATAAGCTACAAGTTAGTTTTTATAGTTTTTATGAAAAAATTCCTACACAAACATTTAAACCACAATTTTTTCATTGTAATTTTTCTAGGAAATTAAAAAAGTTAATTAAAAATGTACCTTTTTCCTTAATATTTTGCTAGAGATTCCACATTTTTAGAAAACAGTCCTTATATAGTTTAAAAGGTTTTGAATGTTAGAATTTTAAAAATATAAAAGATATTTTTTTTTATAAAAAAAAGTTAAAGTTTATATAATATTTCTTATAACAAAATCCTACTTCAAAAAAATTCTATTATAAATAATAAATAAACTTACTGTAAAGGATTTATTAAAAAATGACAGAAAATAGATTATTAATATAAAGGCAAAGAGGGGAGGAAGTCTAACATTAGTTGGTAGGCTAATTAAATCCAGTAGCCATACAATTTCTAAGTTCTTAAGAAATATGTAGGTCTCTTTATAAGTGAAATTGTTGAGGTGTTTGTTCAAAATAGAATACCACTGTGAAACTGTCTATGTTGTATAAACATCTTAACAGCTTCACGTAGGAAGAAACCAACATATATCTAAAGTATTTAAAAACTGGTCGGCTCCTGGATTTAATTAGCCTACCAACTAATCATGTGCAATTGCAGCATTATGAAATATAAAATTTAATGGTAGTTGTTTTTCAATTTTATGTAATGCGCATAACTTGTTTCACTTGATTTTTTAAATAAAAGTGTTTAGGCCTAAATTTTGCAAACAACAGTTTGTTTATAATTTTTTATTAAAATTTTGTAATTGTTGCCTAATAATTGTTAATCATTAACATTAATTGTTAATTTAAATCTTGTTTAGTTATTATTTGATGTATATTTATTATAACTGTTTTTGCCCACAATTTATTTTAATTTAGTTGCTAAAAATTGTAATTGAAAAGGGTTAGCTGAAATGTATTTTATATTGTACCTGAATAAATATTTTTTTAATGTCTTGTGTCTAAAATTAATTTATTAAGTTTATTAGAAACATATCTCTACCGTATTTCATTAAATATTTTGAAGTTCTATTTTCTAGTCCTATACTTTTTATTAGAACTTATCTTAAAAGATAAAATCAGTATTTATTTTGGCCATCATCAACAAAGTAAGATGTTTGCCATCGATAATAAACAATGAACTTCACCGCACAACCAACAGGACAAAACCGGTTGTAGGTTGTCTTGGATGCTGTTGTTGTTGGTCGTGCTGTAAAGTTCATTGTGTATATATGTGAAAAGATAAAGTAATGTATTTGTCATGTCTCTTTTACTCAGATTATTTTATATAAAATATATCAATCTTAAGTCCGAATTTTAGACTCAGTAGATATCCTTTGATTTAAATTGTATTTTTTATATCTTTAGACTGTTTACAATATGATAATTGCACAATTACCTTTTCTTTTTGCATGTATTTTTTTATATAGGGTAGTTAATTGTTAACTTTCAGGTGGATTATACTGGGACATAGAAAGGTATGCAAAATCATTGGTTAATAAGAATTAGTTAGGATATACTTTTAGTTTCTAAATTGTCCTGTTTTTATTTTGTGGCCAGAAAATCT
Organism: Thalia democratica; assembly: GCF_965202585.1. Taxonomy (NCBI): domain Eukaryota; kingdom Metazoa; phylum Chordata; class Thaliacea; order Salpida; family Salpidae; genus Thalia; species Thalia democratica. The sequence goes on along the minus strand of NC_139166.1, from coordinate 64,669,688 downwards.
ACTTAACACAAGTGAAGTTCTAAATAGTCTATAAAAATATGTTTTTTATTGTTTGTCATTTATATTTTGATTTATATTAACAATACTAATTATTAACTTTTTGTTTTCATTTAGAAATTGTATGAATACCTCACATAATTAATGTATAAAGATTTAGTATGTACAATCAGACATACTAAACTGTTGCTAATATACTTATAAAATTACATTTTAAAACAGTTTTAAGGCCATAGGGGGGGGTCCACTTTGTTTTTTACAACTTGATCTTATTTTTTAGAACTTAATTTGAGCTATCAGACACTTTTAACCGCTTAAAAAAACTTAAAGTAACTTTTGAGATATAAGCGATCAAAGAAAGAGCGTTCAATACGTTCCTTATGGAAGGCGAAAACTAAAAATGCAAAAAAAGACTATTTCACTAAAAATCTATCTCCTCCTTCATTTTTTGAGTAATCTTTCTCAAATTTTCACAGAATGTGTATCATTAAACTTTAAAGAGATCTATTGTAAGAATTTTTTTATTTTTGAGTAAAAAAAAAATTATTGTCAAAAAACTACCCTTTTTTTTAGTTTTTTGTGGATAAAATTTTTATTTTTCAAAATTTCAAAAATTCCAACAGTACGACTCTTCAAAATATTAAAAGGAACATTTCCTGAAAATTTGAAGTCTCTAGGTCAAAAAATGAAGGAGGAGATAGGTTTTTAGTGAATTTTAAAATTTCCGAGAAAATTGACCCCAAAAAATTTGCGGTCCATACGTTTATATTGGAAAATTTTTACAAAAAGTTAAATATCTCAAAAGTTAAATGATATTTTTGAATTCTATAAAAACTGGCTTATAGTTTGTACTTTAAGCTTTCATATAAAAGCCAAAGTTAATTTTAGTAAAAAAAAAATGTTGGACCCCCCCCTATGGCCTTAACATTTTTGAAATTTCAACTTAAAACAACTTTACAGCTGTAGCTTATTTAAAATATTTTCTCCTTTCCCAAATAGTTTGTGGCAGATTTGTTTGAGCAGTACGACAAAATGAGTGCAAGGTCCAAGTTCAAGCCGGATGATGACTTTCCTGACCTGACCAAGCACAACAACCACATGGCCACAGCTTTGACCAAGCCCATCTACGCCAAGCTGAGGGACAAGACCACCAAGAACGGCTTCACTTTTGACCAGGCCATCCAGACCGGAGTTGACAATCCTGGTTTGTTGTTGCAATTTGTGTGAAATTTTTCAGTTTTCAAAGTTTAAATGTAATGCAAAAACACAAAACAAGTTTTATTGTAAATCATTTTTATTAATTTTCAATTCGATAAGTATTTTTTCAAACAGTTGCTACTTATATGGTTTAAATTTTCTTTGAAAGAATTGTTATTTTAAAGGTTAAATTTGTTTCATGTTTTTAAAATCAAAACTGGTTTATAACTTAACTAATTTCAGCTTCATCTTAAGTATGTTGTAATACTAAAAGCGTTTCTTGTTTAAGTATATTAAAATTACCTTTCTGCTGTCTCAGTAAACTATTCAATTTATAAGTTTAAATGTTGTTTTAAAAAAAATATTTTACTATTCACCTTCGTAAGAAACTTTTTAAAGTTGAAACTTTATTTTTTATGTAAACATTGAAAATAATTTGGGCTTTACAAGCATGTTTATGTGTCATATTATATGTTCTAAATACTTTTGTTTCTAGCTTAAAGTGATGGTAATTATGAGATACATCGTGCATAAAGTTAAATTCTTCTGCTAATAACTTATAAAAAATTAAATTCATTAAGTTTTAAAGATATCTTCATTATAAACTAAGGTTGTTTGTGGATGATAATACAACCTGATTAAGAGGCAACTGTTGAATTAGTTAGTACCACATTTAGTAATACTCATTAATGTACAGTACATATATAAATAATTAACTTAACTTAAGCTTAGCATAGCAGCTTTATTATGATATTTAACTTTACAATTACAGGTCATCCCTTCATTATGACTGTAGGATGCGTAGCTGGTGACGAGGAATCTTACACTGATTTTGCTGACCTTTTTGACCCTGTCATTGAGGCGAGGCACAAAGGTTACAAGAAAACCGACAAGCACAAGACAGACATGGATCCTGAAAATCTCAAGGTTGTTTGCTTTTTATTTCTCTTCTTTAACAATATATTATGCTGTTTGTGTTATATATTTGTCTGTGCCTTACTTAACTAGATTTTTTTGAATATAAATATATATTGTTTGGCTCAAAAGTAGAGTTTAATCAAAGCTATATACAGGTTGCTAAAAATATCAGTAAAATATCTTATTAAGTAAATTAAATTGTTTTTAAAATTTTAAAACAACAGTTAAAATTTTTGTGGTTTGGGACTTGTTAGAACAATATTGATGTTTTATAACCATCCAATTTAAAAAAATCCTTTTTTAAATCCTTACAAAACCTCTAGGGCGGATACAACATGGACCCGAAGTACGTTTTGTCATCTCGCGTCAGGACCGGAAGAAGCATCAGAGGGTTGTGTCTGCCCCCTCACTGCAGCAGGGCCGAAAGGAGGAAAATCGAAAAAATTGTCACCGACGGTTGGTTTTAAAGCTTTGTTGATTTCAGTTGATATTTTGACAATTATTTTTTATATAATACTTGTTTTTAAGTCTATGCTTAACATTATGTTTACGAAAGCAAAATAACCAAGTTACAACTTGGAAATGAACTTAAATTTTTATGAATTGTTTTTTATGCATTAGTTTTTGTGAAGTGTACATATATATATATATATATATATATATATATATATATCAAGCGCGTTTAGATAATTTCAAAAAGTTGTTTATTTTAATTTTCGTAAACTGTAAATGGCAATCAGTAAAATAAGCAGACAGTGAATGATTACATATTTGTTTGAGTTAGCCTACAGTTTTTAGTTAATTTAGCTGCAGTTTATTATTGAAGAATGAGCTCTTTGTACAATTAAGCTTTATATTTTAATTTTATGTAAGTAATTTTAAAATAATAATCATCAACAACGTCAGCTTTGAACAAACTGGACGGAGACTTGAAAGGTAAGTACTACCCGCTCATAAGCATGACCGAAGCCCAGCAGGAGAAATTGATTGAGGAGCACTTTTTGTTCGACAAACCGGTTTCACCTCTACTACTTGCCAGCGGCATGGCTAGAGACTGGCCCGACGCAAGAGGAATATGGTTTGTCGATAAGACAGCTTTTTGTTTTGTATTTAGCCAAGTGTTAAGTCAGCTAAGTTTTTTCTTGCATATAAAAAGTATTTCGAAGACAAAACCGGTTGTTCTCAAAGTAGTTTTTTATAAATAGCAGAAAGCAAAAAATATTATTTTAAATTTTGTTATAGGCATGAGTATTGCAATTAGTTTATTTAGTACTAAATATTATCATGAGACAAGTTCTGGATCATCTAATTAGTCTTAGTGTTTCGAACCATGTTTCTTTAAAAAGGTATATAAAATATGACCTAAACAAAACTTTTGATTTTAAAACAATGTTTATAACAGGCACAATGACAAGAAGAACTTCTTAGTATGGGTGAATGAAGAAGATCATATTAGAATTATTTCCATGCAGAAAGGTGGAAATATCAATGAGGTTTTCAAGAGGTGGTGCAAAGGTATTGGTGAGGTTTGTTCAAACTAGCGTTTTTAATTCGTGTCATAAAATATTAAAAACCTTTTAGTTCCAAACAAACATTTAGTTATGAATCAAAGTACTTTTTTCTTAAGCTTTCAGCTAGAATTATTGTTTTTGTCTGCCAGTTAAATTTTGAGTTAAGCAGCAACTACAAAACTTATATCAAAGCCATCTTAACAAAACCAAGTATTTGCAAAAAAATTCAAATAAAAGCAGTACTGTTAACCAGTATTAAACTACTAAAATTTCAAACATTTTTATAGTTCTTTCCACCCATTCCAGGTTGAGAAACACATCCAGGAAGCGGGTCACGAGTTCATGTGGAACGAACACTTGGGTTTCATACTGACCTGCCCCAGCAACCTCGGCACCGGCGTCAGGGCGGGAGTCCACGTCAGGCTGCCGCTGCTGTCCAAGCACAAGCTGTTCGAAGAAATACTCAAAAAGTGCAGGCTGCAGAAAAGGGGAACCGGTCAGTTTTTTTGTTGTTGTTGTTGTTGTATATAGCTATTTGAAAGTGCTGTTATAAATTATTTCAGAATTTGTAAAAACTTTTTTTAAAGTTCCAGTTTTAAGTACATGGTTGCCTTGTTTACCTTAAAACCTGGAATCTGACAGTTTAGACAAAAAAAAACCTTGAATTTGAGAAATTTTGAAAAAAAAACCTGGAATTTTAAAAAAATTTTACAAGTTAAGTAGAAAAATTTTGATTTGATACAAAAAATCTACTATATAGATTTTTATATTATAAAACACATTTGAAGTAGCTTTACGATATCTTTTCAAAGTCGTTATACTTAATACAGTTTTTTCCTTAAGTTTAGTTTTAAACTAATTTTAGACCCTAAAACGTGTAATTTTAAAAACCTGAAGAAAATTTTTCAAAAACGTTTGGCAACCTTGTATTTGAAAATACTTTGTTACAGCTACTATATAGATTACAGCATTTCAGTGTTTGTAAAAACTATATTTTTTCAAGTCCCAATTTTAATAACTTAATAAGCCAGTATAATTTTGTTGTCTACTATGTAGCAATACGTAGATCCATTAATTGTGTGTTACTTTTGCACGTATGACACTAACCATAACTCTAACCCTTAAAGTATAACCCTAAACCTTAGTTCTACATATCATAGTCTTTATCAAAAAACCAAATAACAAAATAAACTAAAATCCAAGTTCCTTACCTATAAATAGGTTCTTATTATAAAACTTGAAAGTATTTTGTAAACAATATTTCTTGATCCTTACTTCCCAAAGCTCACTTCCCTTTTTAACTTGAACTAACGAAAATATGCAAAAGTGATTGATGTTAAAAAAAGTAGCTGGTCCTTGTAGCTCTTAAATACTTTTGAAGAAGTGACGTTTCAACTCCTTACATAACATAGAAAGTTATCGTTGTATTAAAGCTAATATAATGTTTATATACAAATTAAAGTAGTAAAATATATCAGTCAAAACAAAACTTTTCGTCAAGCTAACGATATCTCAACTTTTATTAAAGGTTGTAATGATATTTCAACTCTAAATAGAATTCGTAATCACGTTTATACTCCTAACTTGTAATGAAATTTCAACTCATATCAAAAATTATAATGACATTTCAACATTTGTAAACTTATAATGACATATCGACTATTTACAAAATTTGTAACAAAGTTCAAACTCTCAATAAGAACTTGTAATGACGTTTCAACAGGCGGGGTCGACACCGCTTCCACCGACGGAACTTTCGACATTAGCAACGACGACAGATTAGGATTCAGCGAGGTCGAGTTGGTTCAGATGGTCGTGAACGGAGTGCAGTTCCTGGTGGAGTGCGAGAAAAAACTCGAGCAGAAGGAAACCATCGACTCCATGGTGGCCAATCTGCAGCAGCTATAAACTAAATTGCGTTCAATAAATTATTTGTTACATTTAAAATGTTGTGCTTCTTTTATGATACTATAATCTCGAGTGTGCGTTTGAGCTTATTCGTAAGATTCTTAAAGGTAGAGCGTTAGTTGTTAAGGTGATCATTTAAATTAGTGCGTTTGTTTTAAAGTTTTTGACAACAGATTAGGTAGTACAGTAGCTAAGATAGTGAAAAAAACATTAATTGAAAAGGTTCTTTTTTGTGAGTTTAAAACAGTCTGATTCAACAGATAACAATTCAATAGATTATAAGAAGTGCGATTAGTTTTAAAGTAAGGTTTGGTATTTAAAAAAATATCCCATCTGTAACGGGTCTAAACTGCACGAGGGCACAAAATTGCACGAAAACGATTTTGTACATGAGTAAAAAAAGAGAAGAATAATTTAAAAAGAAAAAAAAGCTACCGACCGAAGGTTAGGGGTAACAGTGATAGTAAGAAAACTAGATTTAAAAAAATTGAAACTGTGAAAAATTGTCAGCTCGTGCCAAAATGACCCTCTGTGCATTTTTCACGCGTGTGAAAATTTGACAGCTACCCATCTAATCAGCAATGAATTTTAGTTACGGCAGACAGTTTATATAAAGCCGAGAATATAGAATAAACATCTACTAAGAAATTTACTCACTCCTTAAGTTACAAGTAGATATGTAATTAAAGGTATTTTAAACTGATAATACCTTTCTTTACTGTAAAGTTAATAAGTCTAAATTTAATTACGGATTAAGTGCCATAAAACTATAATACTTAGCTAAATTTATCTACTTCATATAATATCCAAATAGTATTTTAAAGTATAACTGTTTAAAATATAGATTTAATCGTTTCCTAACAAAAGATCCTAGTGAAACAAGTTCACTGGAATATAAATAAAAACAAATTATATAAAATGTGCTGTGTATTTTACTTTACTTAGTTTAGACTTAAAAATTACAAATACTATATAGTTTTATAACAGTCGGATTTAACTTTAACCATTCTACTTATTATTAACTATTAAGCTGTAAAATCTAGAAATTATTATTATTTTAATGAAAACATGTATACACCTACTTTATTCTATGCTTCTATTCTTACATTACATTATTTATTTTTTACACAAACCAGTTGAAGTGTGTTGATTCGTTAACACATAGAAACATATGTTAGTACAATAAGGGAAGATTACTGTATAATTTGTTTTTATTTTAAAATGTATCAAGTGTTTGAGCCTAGAAATAATTTGCTTAACTCTTTTTATAACTATTTTTGAGTATTACTCGTTCCAACTGCTAAACTATACTTGTAGGACCTACAAGTATAGAATTATGAAATAGTTTTTTTGAAGTTTAAGGTATTTCCTATTCACTTTAAAGCGGTGGTCGTCAAGCTAATCAAATTCTGTGTACACTAAGCTGCAAAAATAAAATCTATGTACTCCAAGATCTAATTTTAATAAGCGCCGCTAGTGGTGAGACTACGTAAACACTTTTGATATTGCATTTCTCCTTGAAAGTCATAACTCAGTTTGTATTTACATGCAAACTATTTAACAACTGAAGCTTAAACTTTTTATTTGATCCTCTTTTTAATTGACCTCTTTATTTGTTTTACCTTATTTTCACAATGCTTTTTTAGTTATATGGCTTTTTCTTACATACTTATTAATTGAACACTTCTCCGCAACTACTACAAAATCCCCAGTTCAGTATTCTTGAAATACTTTATTAAGTATTAATTACGTACTTATTTTAACTCTATGTATTTTATCTCAAAATTTCTTTCACCTTGACGACCACTGCTTTAACGGATAAACCGTGGATGTATACTTCAGCATAAACGGTAATATCAAACAAATGTTGACTATTCCAGGTTTTAAAAGAATTAACAGAGTAATTTTGTTTTTTTAGCGAATAGGTGATACTTTGAAATGCTTCTACTAATTTAAGTCCTGTAGGATTATTGAGTAAAAAGAAATATAAAATGCACATAAGTTTTGAATAAAGTAGTTTAAACTTTATAACTTAAAACTAGTGATCTATCAGATCGAAAAAATAGGATATGAGTTAATCCAAAATTAGTAAATGTCAAACTACGCTTCTGCATGTTTTTTTTTAGTTTGTGTATTACTAATTGTTTTGTTAAAGATGATAAAAATAATATATATTTTTAATTTATTAACTTTCAATTAAATTAAGTTTTATAGAATATTAATTTTACAACATATACCATGTCGATTTAAAGAAAATTGATGTCAAAACTTATTTTTATCTGTCCTAATTTACAGTTTAGCTTAGTTTTAGATTAGAATTAAACAGAAATTATCTTGAATACATATTTAATATAACTGATTATAGTCAAACAATAATTTCAAATCTCCGCATATAAAACATTTTTGTACGTGAAGCTTGTATAAAAGTTATAACATCTTTCATGCTGTTTAATTTCATATAATTTATTGAACACAAAAAAAATAATTAAGCAAGGAATAAATTAACGAAAAAGAACACTTAAAAGTAAAGTTTACACGACTTTGCGGCAAATGGGACACTCGGCGAACTTTCTGACCAGCTTTTCCACGCACTTCGAGCACAGCACGTGACCGCAGACCAGGTTGGCGCGAAACTGGCCGACAAAGTTCTTGCAGTAGTCGCACTTGGCGCCGTTCCTGTCGTTTCTCGCCATCAAGCTGTCGACCTGCTCGTCGGTCAGCTCTCGGGCGCCGCTTAGCGGTTGAAAGTTTCCGGTTCTTTTCAACTCCCACGCCGTGTCCATTATCTCGTAGAGAATGTCGCCCCTCAGTTTTTTCAGTTCCGCTTCGGTGGGCTTGATGATGTTACGGTTCTGTTCCAGCGTTCTCTTGTACTTCCGGACTTTTCCCTCGTCGGACAGCAAGTACTTGTTTATGACGTCATAGACCCTGACCCGGTCGTCGAACTCGAACTGGTCGCGAACCATTTTGTTGACCATTTCCATCTGGTCCCAGTCCAGCCCGATGCTCTCTGCGTGTTTTCTGAAGTTGGTGTAGCGGTCCAGAAATTCGGAAAATGTGAATGGCATTGTGATTTTTCTTGTGTGATATTTAAAAACTGAAAAAAAAAAATTATTGACATAATTAGAAAAAAATAATAATATAAGGCATGCTTCAATGCAACATAAACTTATTTTCTGTTAACTTTTAAGATGTTTACGCTGTGAAAAGGTCTTGTAATATTACTAAAGGTTTTTTTATATTCATGAATAAAGTTTAACATTTTAGTTGATATCAAATTAAACTTAGGCTTGCAAAAATACTTTATATTTAGTAGACAGGGATTTTTAAAATTTGCTTTTTGGAACAATGCATAAAAACTGTTTATTTTTTGATGAAATAAGGACGAAACCGGTCGTAGGATTGTCTCGGATGCTGTTGTTGTTGATCTTGCGGTAAAGTTCATTGTTTATTGTTTATTTGATGAAATAAAAAATACATAGTAAGTTCTTTTTTAAAAATCATATTTGGTATTTTTAAAAGCTGTTGACATTTTATATACTAATAAAGACTAAGAAAATGTATTTCTTTTATAACATACATAAATAATTGACTCTCTTAATTCTTCTTCAGTGATTTATTATTCTTTGCTTTTGTAAATGCTCACTTCTAGTGTATAAGACAATGCTTTTGACTAGTGTTTTGCTTAATTTCAGAATATTTTAAGCAAAATAATTTACCTTAAAATATATATCAGTTCTCAAATATAAATATTGTGTTTGTTGTTTACAAATAACTATAAAATAGTTTTCTGTTTTATAATGTTTCTAAACTTGAATAATATTTAATAAAGCAATTCAAAACAACAGATAGGCTTAGAGTTGTATTTGTATTATTAAACTTTAATATTCTACACATAAAAAAGAAGTTTATTAATTTTTTAAATGAAATTAACCAAATATTAAAATGTTTATTACTTTGTAAAACAAACTTATTTATATTAAAATGAAAAAAAACACTAAAAGATTACTGTTTAAAAATATTTGTACAGTAATTAAAGCAACATTAATTTAAAACATTATGTAGCAGAAAGTTAATTCTGAACGATACAGATTATCATAGCTAATCAAAAACTAGTACAACTGTTTAATTTTGTTTAACCTTAATGGTCTAAATTGTTTCTATAATAATTCTGTTACTTTTCAACATTTTGCATCTTTTATTTATAAGTTTTACTAAAAAGTTGCTATTTAATGGTACCATAATATATATAACATTGAAATACGTGCATTAAAGTATTGTTGGTGTTTACACAAGCTTAAAACTATAAATAAAAAAAGTCGTAACATTTAAGTAAATCTGTTAATGATACTTGGTCTAAAAAGTTTACAAATAATTTTGAAAATACAGTTTTAACCACGATTAAACCATAACTTAATACGACTTGAATGTACTTTAAATATTTGTGAACGTATTTCAAAAGTATTAAAGATTCATAAAGCTTCAAATTGTAACATTAAATTGAGACATAAAACATATTTGAGGAACTGCAAGATTAAATTTATAAAAGCTACTTATACAGTAAACATCTTTGCATAGAAAAAAGTCTAAAAGATATTATTTTTTTTATACCTAGTATTAAACACTAAAAACTGTACTAAACTTTAGCTAATGTCAGAGACTCAAAACTTTTCTTAAAGTTTTTTAGTTTCTCATCACTTAATTAATACATCGTAACAAACTTACAATTATTCAAGTATACTAGCAAAAATGCTTAACTAAGAATGTTAAAGTCATTAATAACACTCTATACTCAATAAAATTTGTATCATTGATTTGCTTTTCAAACAGTTGACATACATAATACAGGAATTGCTTTAAAAGGTTTTGATGACTCTTTCGTTTATACTTTTAAAACTTTTATAATTGCATGTTATTAAATACTTTGACTTTCTAATAAAAAACAGTTTGGAAATCCTTAAACTTCTTATAAGTATTTTGAATTTGTAGTGAAACTTAACACATTGTAAATTATAGACATTTTTAGTTTAAATTACACATACTTATTTAAAGTATGATTAACTAAAACAACTTTAAAATAAAGTAAACTTAACTTTACATTACAAAATTAGGTTTTCAACTATTTTAAAGTTTTGCATTATCTTAATACACTGGTTCTTAACAACTTTTAAAAGGTTTTTAAATTAATTATTCTTAACGTTTATGATACAAAATATTGTAAAAGTTTTGTTTATAAATTGATTAAAAAAAAAACACTAAAAAAAAAGTTTAACAAAACAAATAGTGTTTCTTATTATAACTTAAATAATTATAATTGCATTATATAGATTGTAAATGTAATACTTATCTTCTATTACAAAGTTAATTGAATTCAAAGTTAGTAACCAAAGTTAGTTATTTGTTTAATTAAATTAATAGCTAAAACAAAATAGTATGTAATACACAATTTAAATGTTCAAAGTCAGAGTGTAGTTAAGCATTAGTTATATTTTTGTTTGAATTAATCCGGATCCTAACTTGTCGATTACCAGTTTTAAGTTAAACCATATGAATTACTTTATTCAAAGGTTTTTAAAATGTCTATATTGATTTTTACACTTATGATCCTACAACTAAAACTATTATAAGATCTTTTAAATTCTTTTACTTTTTTAAAAACTTAACACGCAAATAATCAGCTTTAAGATTTTAGTTGAGATCTCTACTTTTATCTAAGCTGAAATTTACTTTAGTAAGTTTAGCTGTTTTTTAAGGATAATTGTATTAAGTTATTTGAATAAATTTAGTATAAACGTAACTTAAGAAAGAAGCATAAGTTTATATTAGTTCAATTAAAGAGTTTTAACGTTGAAGTGTTTTTAGTTCATATTACAAAATATATCTTAATGTTATTTATTTTTTGAAAGCTAACTTCACAAAGCCGGTAAGTAAAACTATATTTATCTACTAAATTTACACTGCAGTACTTTACATACTTTTAAATAATTTTAAGTTTGTTGTTTGACTAGCTGAATGTACACAGGTATGACAGAAATACTCTTATAATTACTATAGTATAAATATTTTTATATTTATTTGGTTATAAAAGTAAAGTATATCGTTATATGTTAGTATGAAACTAAATTCAACTTAGTTTTTACAGTCCTCAACTAGACTGCAAAAAATGTTAAAACTATTTCGTTCGGCATTATTTCAAATCTAATTAATTGATAGTTGTGTACTATTTATTCTATGTTTTTTACTGTTAGAGTTTTATTGTTAAGGAAAAAAAAGATTATTAATATTGTTAGAACTAATAAACTTTTTATAACTATAACACAACAACTCAAATTCTGACAGTTCAAGTTCTTACAAGGAATTTTAAGGAGCCATATCGCAAAAAGGAAATTGAAACTCAAAAACTAAAAATAGTAATCTGAAGATCTAATTAAAAAAAGATAATGATGAAAAAAAATAGTTTTTAAAAGTTATGAATTTTAAAAAATTTCCATACTTAAGTAAGTTTTAGCCATATTTGAAAAAAATACTATAGGTTAAACTAATAGGATCATAAATTTATAAAATGCTTAGGAAAAAAAAATTCAAATAGGAAAATTAAAAAATTTTTAGAAAAAACTCACAATAACTAAGGAATTAAGTCTTTTAAAGATAACATTTGAAATGACAAGATAATTTTGGCCAAATAGTATGTTTTTAATGGCACTGTATTCTTAGCTTAATACACGTTGCTTTAAATACTTTAGAGCCAACACATCACTACCAGCTAAATACCTCTAGACTTTCAGATCTAGTTACAACTTATAAAAAAAAACTTTTGTCTAAAAAGTATAAGCTGTTAGGTAAACCAAGCGTTTCTATAAACGTTAAGAACATGATTTTTACTAGGATTGAGGTTAAATTTTCTTTCTTTTAAACAATAAATTAGATTGGCTAGATATTATTGTGAGTCTAAGAAGAGTTTTATGTTGCTGCAAAAATTCATATCTGAAACTTGAAAGTATTGAAAATAAGTCCTTCCTTGAGGCATTTCACTAAATACAGGTAAATATTCCAAAAATGTTTTATATTTTACTACGTTTCGAGTTTTTCCATCAAGAAAATTTCTAAACCAACTAACTAGACTATTATAAAATTTTTACTGAGTAGTTTTTTATGAATTTAATTGTGAGACAGAATCGAAACGACTATTTTAAGTAGAATCTAAAGTCTTAAAAAAATATTGTCTCTGATTGGTATTAAGAAAAGTATATTGTCTTTTTGTTACATGTGTAGAACGTTTTTATATATATCATAATTTATCAGTTCTCTATTACAGCATAAAATGATTTTTTTACCAACAAAAATTCACTAAATAAGTATGTACATTTATTAAAAGTCTATTACTTTCACTATACACCAGAACGAAAAAAATTAGTGAAAAGTTCAAAAAAAAGTTTGTTTGTTTATTAAAAATTCATTACCTTTAGTTATTAAAACTAAATTTAGCTAAAGTTTATTTGTCTAACAAAAATCATCTCAAAGTGTAGTTTTATCAGCCTTAGTAGTTTAATAACAATTTAATATTGTTTTTAAGTTTTAGTAACTTCAAAGAGTTATAACCAGCTAGGAAAATCGAAGCAGTAAAACACCTTTATTATTTATCATAAAAAAAAACAACCATTAGTAGAAGGGGAATAATTTATTTTGCATTATACAGTCAATAAAGCTGAACACAGTAGAACAAGGAATTTTTATTTTTATTGTATAGAAATAATAAAAATGTAAAAAAAATATAAGCAGCCGTTTACTTGTTTAATGGAAAACAAAAGGCATTAAAAGAAATTGAGAAAAAACTGCATCGCTTTTTCTGATCTTTTTATTTTTTTAAAGTAAAAGAAATATGCATATAACAAAATTTATGATGTAAACGTTATTTGAGATTGTCTTGAAAATATATAATAGAAAAAACGACTTACATTATTTGTTTGAGAGGAAAATAAAGCTAAATTGTTACATATCTTATTATGATATTCTAGTTTTTTCAAAACAAATCTCATAAAAGCTACAGCATTTTTGAACTACTATTAATTTCATTATTAGTTGTAAAATATCATAGTACAGTTAAAAATATTATGAATAAAAGTAAGTATAACAGAAAAAATATAAACAACATTGGAACAAAATTTCTAATGCTATTTTTTGTTGTTAAATCAAAATATTGCTAATAAATAAAGCATGTAACTGTGCTTTAATAAATATAAAATAAATAGAAAAACCCATATTTAACACAATTTTTTTTCGTAAAGTCATTTAAGTTTGATAAAGCAATAATTTTCTTATATAAAATCTGTATAAAAAAGTTATAAAGCGAAAATAAAAAGAACTTTTCGCTTTAAGAATTTCCTACCAAAAGTCAGAAGAAAAAAAAAGTTATAAAGAAAAAAACAAAATTATTTTGAAGAGAGCAGAAAAAATGCACACTTTGAAAATGTGATGCCATCATACAGTGAAAAATTGTTTTGACAACACGATATTGTAGCATTGTGACATCACACACTATGACGTCACATTACATGATGGCGCAGTACTTCTTCAACTCCCTGTTGTATTCTTCGTCGATGCCCTCAACATCGACCATGTTCTTGCCTTGTACTTGGGGCATGTACTCCTTGATGTTAACGTCTCTCCGCTTGTAGAACAACATGTAAGGTAACGTGTTACCCTTGTCCATATCATCTATTGGTACCTGATTGAAAATAATGTATGTTATTATCGTTAATCATAAAACCCTAATAACAATTTTAATTCTTTTTCAGGGTCTTAAAAGGTTGTTTATTATATAACAATCATATTTTAATAAGAAGAAAAGAAGAACACAAGCAAATATATCTTATAAAATGAAAGTTATAAATTTTGTTGTAACATTAGCGCTAATGGATGCAAATGTTTCAACAAAATCAAGCACTAGATAGCGTGTAACATAAAAAGTAACGAACCTCTTTTGTGCAAGAGTCGTTGAAGTGGTACCATTTGTCGTCAAAATGGTTCTTTGCGTAGGCGATGTAGTGGCCCTGACCCAAAGACCCCGAGTGACACTGAAACAAACAATTAGTTTTAACATTAATTATGATAAAGGTATGCTAAACGTTTCAATATAGTTTTAAGTAAAAAGTACTGATGAAAAAATATTTAATAGCAGTTTTATCGTGATAGGCTATTGAGCCCTGATTCAGAAGTTTCAAGAAAACAATATTTTATTTTATACTATTTTTTTACAGTTAATATCATTTACCGTCGCCGCGAACAGGTCGTATATCGGTGGAGATTCCTGCTGAGTGTACGACGGTTGCCTCCTCCTAGCCGGTCCCTGATTGGACGAAACATTATTTGCTTCGTTATCATTGGCTGATGAACTGCTTGCTTCGTTGTGATTGGGCGAGAGAAGGTTTTGTTTGACCTGATTGGTTGATGAGTTGTTTTCTTCGTTGGCTGTTTTGTCGCCTTCCTCGAGATGCAATTGTTTCAATTGATCTTTGAGATAGACTTCAAATTAATTTATATATGAATTAGTTTTTGTTTTTTCTATAAAACTAATTTATACTTCAGAGTTTCATAATGTGTAAGAATTTAATTTTTAATAAAATATAACAATTGCAAAAACTAACCATTTAATTCTTTAGTGTCATTATCAACTTTTGATTTAGGTAAATCCCCATTAGGCAGATCCCCTTGATCTCTGCCAGGCTGGTCCCCTTGTGCTCCATCCGGTAGATCTCCTTGGGCCTGACCCCCGTGTGGACCTTCTGCTTGATCTTCTTCTTCTAACTCTCCTAGTTCTTCATCTTCTGGGATCGGAGCCGTTGAGTTTTCTGATTTGTTTTTTAAAGCTTTACTTAAAAAGTTGTTAGTTAATGAAGTTTAAAGAGATTCAAATAGTAAGTTTATGCTAAAAATTTTACAAATACTACTGCTTAAACCTAAACAGTTAAAACATTTTATACATAAAACAAAAAAAGTTGTTGTTAAAAACTAATGTTTTATAATAAAAAAAACATTTAAATAAAAACAAACCAGAATACTGGGACATGTACTTGGTTGGGTCGAATCCGGTTTTAGGAAAATGAACTTTTTTCGCCGATTTGATCCAATGTCCATTGACATTCTTGAACCTCTTGAAGTGAATCAACTGTAGAAAAAAAGTTGTTGCTTAACAGCAAACTTGATGGAAACCAAAACAATATGTTAGTTGGTACTTACGGTTTAAGCTGTAGATTTTCAACCAGTATACGTAACAACACAATCAAAGTATAAAAGTAGTTTGAAGCAGAACCAAATATAAAAAAATTGAAAATTAAAGTTTTTTAAGCTTTTGAAAATAGTAGGAACGAAAAATTGTATTGCATATTTCTGTTATTATGTAAGATAACCTTACGAAATTTAAAATGCTGTATTAAAATTTCAAGAACAAACTGTTTTAAAATAAAAAAAAACATTTAAACGGAATATAAATTGTAATATTCCATACAAAAGACACCAACCAGCACTGGTGGAAGCCTCCAAATATCCAGTTTCTTCTCGCACTGCTGCAATTGCTTGCACTTGCTGCATTTGTACAGTTCATCCAGTTTTTCCTTGTTGCAGAACGCCTTCATGCACGATTGCAGATCCATCTCCAAAGGTAGCTTGCTGTCTGCTGTTTGTATAGAGGTATTAGAAAAAAATGTGCATACTCAAGAAGAAGCACAGTCCTAAGTAATGCATAATTAAGCGGAAGATTAATTTACTGTGTTTTATAAAAGTGCACAGTGTTGTTGTGAAAAGTTTCATTAATATCATTTTTTCAAATGCAATATATTTTATTTAGAGTGGGAAATTTTTTTTGGGAAACTCTAGTAAAAAGTTAAATATCAATATTTTAGAACTATTTTTTTATTTAGTCTTTATTTTATTTAATATAAAACCAATCTCACCTGCGTTGGTCAACGTGGACGGATCGTCCAGTACTTCCTGTTGAATAAATATTAAGATAAAAATAAAAAAACTAAAGTTGTCTTATTTGAGATATAAAAAAAAACACAAATAAAAATTAACACTTTCATATTTTGGTTACGCATCAGGTGCTAAAATCTGTTCATTAAATTTTAAAAATATACATGCTTAAAATTACATACACCGCTTAATATTAAAACATTAAGAAGATTTTTTGTTTGTATTACCACTTCAAATACTATGATATCATTAGACTAAGTTAAAAAACGAACAAACCTCAAAATTTCAAAAAAAAAGTTAAACTTATTTTAAAACAGCTGCTCAACTAAAACAGGAAAACATACTTACTATGACATCACACAAACCTTCTCAGAGTATTAAACTAAATTCAAATACTTTACATGTCTAAAAAACTTTAAGTAAGAAAACACATTTATTGTATTATGACGTCACACCCACCCTCTCAGCGTTGTTCAGGTATCTGAGGTGCAAGGCGGTGGGATCCCAGTCGACTGACAAGTACATGGTGGGCTGCAGCCACTTTTCGTCCGTGCAATTAATCGTGCACCCGTGACACATTTCCGTCCACGGACACTTCAGTGTTCTGTTGAAATAAACGTATAAATAATTGCTGAGTTTGCTTTATTACAAAATTATTATACAAATGACTATGTAACATTTGAAAATGATACAAATTGTATGAAAGAAACATTATACATATATTTCCGTCTAATGACATTCCAGTATTCTGCTAGCAATAAAAATATAAACAATTACTTACTTTACTTTATTACAAAATTATTTCATAAATGACTATGTAACATTTGAAAATGATACAACTTGTATGAAAAAAACATTATACATATATTTCCGTCTAATGATATTTCAGTGTTCTGCAAGCAATGATATGGTGATGTTAATAATATACTTAACTACTTTAACATACCTAAGAGAACTACTATACTAGTATTAAGATATATAGTATTTAGATAGAAACAAAAAAAAAGTCACAATGAATAATTGACATATCTAAGGACATTTTGAGAGTTAAAAAATCATAACATTATTACTGTTATATAATATAAACAAAAATATTATATTTGTAGCTTTTTTATAAATGTATAGTCGATAGTGCTCGAAAAAAATTGTAGCTAAACACCTAGTAATATAAAAAACGCAGTTTTTTTTTGAAATTTAAAAAATTGAGTTACTTAGACTAATCATCAGAAAAACTTTAATATATTCAAAACTTCAGGCTATTAAATATTGTAGAAGACAAAATACACACATATATATATATATATATATATATATATATATATATATATATATATGTATAGATATGCCTGTCGCATTAAAGAGATAGTATTATTTTTATAAAGTTAACATTCAGAAAAACAATATACTTACCTGCCGCAGTATCTTCCATCAGGTCTGACGCACTTCAGTGTGAATGGGTATTTGGATCCCATCGATTCGTCGCTGTAAAATAAAAACAACATCAAATTGGTATGTATACACTTAAATAAATTTATAATAATCTGATTAGCTTAATAAAATTACTATCAATTTAAAAGTGAACGGGTGGAAGTTGAAGATCCCATCGAAATTGGCGCGGTGGTTTAAAAGTTTGTTTAAAAATATACTTGAAAAGTAACAACTGAAAAAAAAGCATTTAAGCAAAAATAACGTTATTTAAAAATGGTATGAAAAACAGTTCAAATGTGCAGTTTAAACTTCAATAAATAAGCAGCATTAGCCGTGCGATGATGAAAATATATTTGTTTGTTTAGCTTTTCAAAAGTATTGTAAATATAAATTAACATGCGTTGAATATTTAATGTTTCAGGCTAAATGAGTAGTTTGATTGGTTTTATATATTAAATAATAAGAGCTAGAATACTTGTATAGATCATTCAAAGTTTCAGAATTTTTTTAATGTTAAACTTTAATTTTTCTTTTTACATTACATTTTAGTTTTGAAAATAGGGATTTTAAAAACTTTTAAATCTTTATTTGTAAAAATCAACTGTACAATTGATGTTTTTATTAAAAGTATGTTAGTCAGACATCTTTGCGTAGTTATTGGTACTTTAACATTTTACATCATAAAAGGTATAAAGTACAAAAAGTAACTTAAATGTAAAACAAAATAAAATTCTAAAACTTTGAAAAGGTTACAGGTGTTTGCTTATCAGCGAAAATTATCATTGCAGATTGTTTGCAAATTAGGAGAAAATAAGGCATTAGGAAAGATAAAGTTACAAATACCAACTTTTCACATCATCAATCAATTGTTAATATACTGTAACAGTGCTAATTCAAAAAATATTTTATCTATCTTTTGTGTGTTTTTGTTGGTTAATTACTTAGATTTTAAACAAAATTTAGATACTTCTATATAAGCTTATTTTGTCTATTATTATTTTGATAAATGATTTATTTTCATATATTCTTGGAAAACATAGTGAATACAATGACTGCTTTTATTTAAAGCTTGAAAGTATAGCTGTAAACAAAATGCTTTAAATATAAAAACAATGTTAACCGCATACGATTAAATTTAATACTAAAGATAAAACTGATATTCATCAATTTTTTTTAAGAACTTGACAACAAAACAAATTTTGATATACTACAAATGAGAAAATTACTTTTTTACTCAATAAAAACATCAGACAATAAACAATACGCATATATATGCGTGGCATCAATGATAATTTATGGATTTTAATGTCGCAACTTTCATATCGATTTTATTCGAACTTTCACCCAATTTCTACATAAGTTTCCACATCAGTGTCCCACTTTTCCTGTGACCTACTTTTTTTTGTAGAAAATAACTAAAATTAGCCATGTATTCCGAAAAACTTGGAAGTTTTTCGTCTGAATTTTGCATTTATGTAAACGTAATTTGCATTAAATAAGTAAAAACTGGAAAAGTTTCAACATGTTGCAAATTAAATTATGATCTATTTATCTCAAAGTATTATGAGACCTGATACAAAATCCATTGATTTTTTTTTCAGTATCCATGTAATTCACGAATATTTTTCTCTCTACAGAAGTTTTTAATTACTGCTGAAAAAAAATCAATGGCTCAACTATAACATTTAGAAATCTTTAGAAGTAATTATAACCTTGAGATATTATAGTAATTGAAAATTATTGATGAGTAATTTATAATAATTTTTTTTCTCCTCATAATTAGTCGCACAGTTTTCACAAGGTAGTATAATATTCATTTTTTATTTTTGAAATGTGGGCATAAATAGATTGTTTATGTTTTTTATGAATCAGTTTTTCATTGCAATAATTTTCCAATGCTAAGTTTTACAATTAAATTACCACAAGGAAAAATAACTTAGTAGTCAAAGCATAATTATTACTGTACATTGTACAGTACAAAGTTATTAAATATTTTAAAGTTGTAAACCAACACTGTACCTACCACAAAAAAAACATGTTTTGATTTTCGAAAATAAGTACAACAAACCAATCACAAAACTGCTAAATACCTTAAAAAAAAAATGATCAAAGTTTAAAATTACCATTATATGGAAGATAAATAATAAATTGCTTCAAAAATAATTACAAGCAACTGAACAACCAACCAATCAGCGGCGTGGTTGCCCTGTTGCCTGGCAACCTGCTGTTGCGGGGTTAGCAGCCTGCCCACCAGACCCCAAACTCTCTCGTACAACTGCCTGCCCGTGACGCTCCCGTCGCCCACGTGAGGAATCACCAGGGGAATCCCGAAAATCGAGAGCCTTTCTTTTTGGTGGGAGAGGAAGTAGACGTCGTTGTGATGCTGTGGAATTAAAAAATAAAAAAAGTAAGAAACTAAGAAAATACTTTTATATATAAATCAAAATTGTTTATAAAATAATATTTGATTGTTTGATTTAGTAATTAAAACTTAAAAGAAGCAAAAAACTATGACAGAAGTTTCATAACAACTAAAACAAGTTTCCTTTTTTTAATAATGAACATAAAATTATCAAATATACTATTATTAAAATAGCTTGTATATATTTTAAGTTTGTTGCAAATATTATTTTAAAAATATATTAGAGTTATTATACAAACTTAAAATAAATTTATCTAGCAAATATTAAAAATAAAGTAGTTTTTCTTATCTTTTTCAACTAATACAAAATAAGTATTTAAAGATAATTTGATAGTTTTCGTAACTCAATATAAAGGCAGATAAAACAGGCTCAATATAAAAAAGTTTTAAATAATTTATTTTAGATAAATACTAAGATAAGGTGATTTTATGATATTTTAGAAAATTAACTTAATCTTGAAATTACTTAATTATTAATAAACAAAAACAAACAGTTTTCCTGTGAATTGCAATCGTGTTATATAAATATATATATAAATAATATGTGAATATATAAATAAGTTTGTAAATAAGTTATTTTAGATAAATACTTAGATAAGGTGATTTTATGATATTTTAGAAAATTAAAAACCAAATCTTGAAATTACTTTATTATTAACAAACAAAAACAAACAGTTTTCCTGTGAATAGCAATCGTGTATTTCTTGCCGCTAATTTTTGCTGTCAATTGAGGTGGTATGCTCTTTTGCGGTCTGAAAAACAATTCAAATTATGATAAATCAAATTTTATTAAAAAAAACTAGTATTATCAACCTTGGATACTGGTTTTACGATAATCTGTTCATCTATGTAACGTGTAATTTATGTAAAAAATAAAAATAATTATTAGTGTATCTTAATTAGGAAAACATAAAGAACTGACAACTTATTAAAATAATTATGTTTGAAACTTGAGAAAATCTTAATTCTATACGTAAACAACAAAACTATTTTGAGATTAAGTTTATTTTTAAACCAAGTTTTGAAAGTTTTCAAGAACAATAATTTGAGATTAAATTTATTTTTAAACCAAGTTTTGAAAGTTTTCAAGAACAATAATAAAACTTCTTAAACAAACCCCTGATCTTGCACAACGTTGTTCGATTGTGACGTCATCACCTGCTTGTCCACGTCATCGTCACTGGACGACGTCATGATGGCCTCGTCACTGTACGACGTGCTGATAGTCGAATCACTCTTGCTGTTTGTGACGTCGTTGTTAGTTATTACGTCACAATGCTGGTAGGCATAGACCTTTTTCATCATCAGCGTTCTGAACTTCACACCGTCCGACAGTTCGCCCTGAAAGAAAATTAGAAAATTTGTAAAAAATAAAGTGGAAAGTTTTATAAGTTTATTATAAAGCAATTTCAAAGAGCTTTTTTGTTTTTTGTTTGGCGACTAGGCAATAACAAGTCTTCGCAGACTGCAAAATTTTGAGGCTTTAAAAGAAACTGTATAAGCAAAATTCTTAGCAAAAAAAAATTAAAAAACTTAGTTTACGGTTTTACTTAAACAATATTTATCTCTTTTCAAAATAATCATTCAACAGTTTCAAATGCTACGTAAAAAATGGTTCATAAAAAAATTAATTTCAAGCTATACTTCATTGTTCTTTTTTATATCTAATGATATCTAAAATGTAACTCTTCTTTAGAAATATAAATATTTAATCAAGTTTTAATTGACATGTAAGTTAGATTTTCTTTAAATAGTAAATGCACATGATAGTACCGATTTTATTTGTTTTGATGTGTTTATTTTTATGTTTTGTTTCGTTTAATTCAAAGTGACAGTATGTGCAAAATCATAATATATTTTACACTCTGTGATTCTAATTTATTAAGTTTTAATTTACTAATTTATTGTTTTGATTAAAAAACGTACACATTACTAAATTACTTCAAGAGTAAGTTATAAACAAATATACTATTTAAACTTAAAACAATTTACGAATATTAATGGTTTATTTCAGTTATATAAACAATTGTAATATTTTTTTTTTGGGAAAACTTTCTGAAATATATTTAACTTAGTTAACCACATGTATATAAAGTAACCATTTATTACACAAAAACTTCTTTTTTGTTGTTTGTAATGTTTAATTACTTTATCAAAATCTTAATATTATTTTACTTCCTTTATAGACATAAAAAATATCAGTTAGATATTTATGCACAAGTGTTTTATAACTGGCAAATGATAGTACAATAAATATAATTATACAATAAAACCTTATCATTAGAAGTTGTATAAAAAATAAAGGAATTTGAATTGAACTTTAACTGACACTA
This sequence comes from Thalia democratica, assembly GCF_965202585.1. Classification (NCBI taxonomy): domain Eukaryota; kingdom Metazoa; phylum Chordata; class Thaliacea; order Salpida; family Salpidae; genus Thalia; species Thalia democratica. The sequence continues at coordinate 64,647,006 of NC_139166.1, read as the reverse complement.
CTTAGTTGAGGAAGTCATGAGCATACTTGTGATCACTGAATTGAACCACATATTTTTGTAACAAAAAACAATTTGTTTTTCTCACGAGAATAATTAAGTTAAAACTTAGAAATCAGTCTAAATTTGGTTTTTCTAAGCGTGATGTTTTACGGATTTATTTTTAAAACAAAACTATTTCTATATACAGAAGACACATTGCTGTAAATAATATACTAGAAATATTAATTGAATTTAACTTTTGTTTTGAACCACTTGTAACTAAATCAATAACTTTTAAATCGACTATTGAAAATTAAAACCAAACTGAATTTAAAAAACTAGGGAACGATACAAAATTCAATTGTAATACACAAGCAAAGTTTACCACGTGACTTATTAGTTTTTTAATTCAAACATTTTTTATTTAACTAAAGTACAAACCTTAATTTTACAATTGTCGACTTCTGTGAATATAATGTCGTTTTTGTTCAAGCCAACTTTTTCAGCGAGTATCTCTTTAGCTTTCAACAGTGTTGAGTTCACATTCAGCTGAAGTTCGTATTTTACAGGTGTTTTGCCGTCTAACTTGTAAACTGTTGAAAATTTTATGTATTTTTAAATAACTACCCATAACTTAACGTTATTGTTCAGTTAGGTTGAATATATTTAGTGTTGTCTAAAATCGACGTAAGCAAAAACAGTCACAATTATGTTTTTCATTAAATTATCAGTGCATACTTTTATATAATTAACTAAAATTATTATTCTAATAATGTTTAATATATTGTATTAAATGGCGTCTTTACGGTAGAAGCTAAAACTAAATTTAAATAGGCTATGTTAATTTTAAGGTATCTAATTTTAGTTTATACAAAAAATAGTTGACGTTATATTTTATACTAAACCGACAACACTTGATTTGTATTTAAAGATGTTAAAAAATTCAAGAAATTATTTTAAAAATTTACATAAATAACTCAAGGTAAATTTAATACATGTTATGTATCATAAACGTCTAACTAAAGTGAGTAAAACTAAATTCTCATGTATACTAATTTAAAAATGCGTATAATAAACATAGCTTTTTATTCTCCTTTTCATAATGTAAATTGTACAATAAAAATGTATCTAAGGAATTTTAGTAACAAAGACAAATATAAAAGTGAGTGATTTAAAATTTTATGAATTTTTATTTGTTTATATTATAAAACATATATACAATATAAAATAGTGTTCTGCTACAAACTATCTAAGTTTTTTTAATAATTATTTACAGACATTTAGGATGTATTGTTTCAAACTAGAATTATCGCGTTCTGACATTTGAGCATCAATATTTTTTTCAAATTTTTGATAAAAATGTTTATTAGCAACTGTTTATTACAAACCAAATACTTGAAGTACTATAACATAATATTTATGCATCCAAATAAAACAATGAATAATTTACTAGTTTCAATTGCTATAAATACTACAAAGTTTTGAAAATTTACATACTGTTGTAGTAAAGTCGTGAAATTAAATAGGGCGTTTGTAGGGTTTGACTTTTGAAATTTACCAAATTGAAGTTTCATTGATAAATTCACAACAAAAGATCTTTGAATGCAATAAATTGAGATTATAAATAATTTCACAAAATTTATGTTCCTGTATAGTTTAAAAAAAAAAATATAAACTTAGTAAAATCTTCAAAATATCAAATGCATTAGGAAGTCTAAGATTTATTTTTGTAAACCTACTTGTTCTTTGAAACTAAAACATTAAAATGTGCTTTTACTAAAAAATAATAACTGAAGTGAAGTCTCTGTATAGAAGTAAATTACTTTCGGTCAACTCAAACTTTTTTTTGTAGACTAATGTTTTCAACTTAACAAAAAATAGTAAGTTTTAAGTTTTATTTTTTAGACTAAAGTAACTACCTACAAGCCTGGGTTTAAAGTGTAAAATTTAAAAGTGCATTGCATTTTATGAACAAGAAAACCTTGAAACCATAAATCACTGTTGACAGTTAAAAAACTAACAGTTAATCATTAAAACATCAATTCACATATTTCACCAAATTATAGTTAAAGACAGGCAATCAAAAAAAAAAAAAAAAAAAATACATTAATAAAAAATTTAAGTAACAAAACCTAGTTTTAAAATAAATTTATCTAATTGCAACAAAAGTGATAACTAAAGAAAATAAAAGGTGCTTCAAAAGTTATCTTGATTTAAACACTCTATTGCAAAACTTAATTAACAAAAACATTTAGTCACTAACAAATAACGTCAAGGTTATTAATTATAAAAAAAAATGTTGGTAAGCTTTTAGTGATATAAAAAAAACAATTACTAACAAGTAACTTCGAGGTTAGCAGTGTTGTCCATCGGTAGCGGTAAGCTGAGAAACGTGAACGGGTCGAAAGTTACGGACCGGTTCGAACACTTCATGCATTTAATTGATGACCTCATTTGTCCGTGGAACAAGTCGACTACAATGGATTGGTTTCTCTGTAAGTGGTTCAACCATTGCTGTGCAAAATTTTATTGGTTGTTTAATTGTATAATAACTCGTTTTAAAAAGGTTTTAAATTTTTATTTAGTATTTAAATCAAGAATTTTATTTTTGTACTTAAAAAAATACTTAACAAAGTAGTACTAGGCTTTGTGTTGTATCAGACAGTACATTTGCAAACATGTTTTAATGCAACTTTTTAGAACTTTTTGTTAAATTCTAGACAAAAAAAGAGCTTATAAAGAGCACCTTTAAGTAAAGAAACAAAGAAATAGTTCAACCAAAACAGAAACAAAAACAATTTTAACAAAGAGAAAATTTTTTTTTTAAATTACCGTAACTTGAGACTGGTTTTCAAAGTTTAGTACAATGCTAAAAAACTAAACTGATTTAATTAAACTTTTATAATAAAATTTATTAAACTTTTATATTAGCAAAATAAAAACTGTTTGAATCCTATATGTTAAATGTTAAACCTTTTAAAACAAGTAAAAGTCTCAAATCCGATCGGATTTTTTTTTCTTAAATGGTTGCATCATTTTGACTAAAATTTACAGATAACTTTTAAAAAACTATTTATTAAATGTAACGTGGTAAATAGTGATTATTTTTATTCAATTATGAGACTTTTTTACCTTATAAACTCTTCAATTAAAAAAGGCCCTTGAACATTACTAATAACAAAAAAAGTACTCTTAAAAAACTTAAACTGTACTCTTCACTTATAGCAGTTTCTTAAAATCATCAACCTCTTACAATACACAAGACAGGTAAAATAAATTGGCAAATTTTTAAAACAAATACGAATTTCTTCAGCAACAGAGAAGTTTAGGATTATTCGTAGCTGGCAGTACTTATACCGTATTTTTTTAAACACATAATGTTTTATAAAAGCACAATAAATATCTTTATATAGATATTCAAATTTTTAAAACAAATACTTACTTCTTCACTTCTTTGGAAAATGTACTTCTTTTTTTTTAGCTTCTTATAAGACAAAAAACAAACAAAACAAATTGATAAATTAAAATGCTACAAAACAATCATCTTACTTTCTAGCGACGGAATGATCCGATCAGCACTTGCAACTTGTTTATTAATATACACAGTATTATAACAGCTTAACAATTTAATAAATAATATTAATATATTAATAAAAAAACATACTTCTTCAGCAACGACGTGATCGGGTCTCCCATTCGAATCCGGGTTTTCCGCGTACTTCTTATTAGGGATCCTGTTGAGGTCTTCGTGGAGTCCGTCAAGAACGAAAGATAGAAATTCCTGACTGTCGTGTTGCTGGAGACTGTCGAACATGTGACTTGCATACTTCTGTACTATGTACTGTTGTAATAAAGTAAAATTATTTATTTAGTATAATAATAATTTGTTTAACAATCAATCAAATATGTGACTAGCCCATCTTTAAACTATGTACTGAAAGTAATTTTTATAATTTAACAGATTTATTTTATTTTTTCATTCAAACTATTTAATTCCTTTAATTTTTATTTTTTGTTAACTAGTCGAGCGTGTGTGATGCCAGCCTTTGAACTACGTACTGTTGGAATAAAGGGTAAATATATAGTTAATAAAAAATATTATTAAAATGGTAACAATGCTGTATTTAATGCGCTGTTAAAAAAATATACAATATCAATAACTAAAATAATTATCGAACATGTAACAGGCTTGATTCTGCACTATGTTTTGAACTAAAAATTATATTAGTAATAATGAAATAATAAATAAATTTATCAACTATATTGAAACATGCGAGAAGCCTACTTTTGTGCTATGTACTGAAAATAATGGAGAAGTAATTTATTTATAAACTGATAACGAAGACCACGGACCAATGGATACTTTTATCTTTTCTCACATTTAAAATCTGGGAAGAAAAAAAAGTCTTTTGGCAGAAGGACTACACGAAACATTTAAATTCACAATAATTGAAACACATAACAAATACAAATGTTTCATTATAACTTAAACACACCCTGAGCTTGAGCGGAGCGAATGATTTGGTGTGTCCGCTCCAAAGTTCCTTCACCAAGTCGTGGTACATTTTGGCTACCTCTCCCTTGTAACCTGTGTAAAATTAAAAACAATTGTTTTGTTTACTTTTGATGTTTCAGCTAAAAAACCTACATATAAATCTATACTTTAAAAACTATTTGTATTTTATTTTAAGCATTGTTCCCAAAAGTTTTTAAAATCTGGTAAGCGTCTATAGGCAGAAGCCCTTTTGAACATTTATTTTTAAAATTCAGCTTAATTTCAATGAAACCAGCCTAATTTATTGTCCTTAATCAATTCATATTGGTAGAAATCATCAGTGCTCAAACACTGAATGATAGTAGTGGTACAAAAAATAAATATTTTTAGGCCCTAAGCCGATAGACGCACTTACCTTATCAGATTTCATAATCCGGGAAAACAAGTGCGTCTATCGGTAGAAGGTTTTTAGACAAAACACAGTAAAAAATAACAAATACGCAATTTGACCAACCTAACGTGTTACTCTTGTTAAGCTCGTACTGATAGAAGTCATCGGTGAAGTATTTGGTGAGAACGTAGCAGTTGCTCAAACACTGGATGGCACTGTTCATGAAGCACGTGTTACCGAGGTTGCTCAGTCCGCTGGTTCCGGGGAGCACTGTTTCTATTACTGCAATTGTATTTGTATCAAAAAATATTGACGACTGTATGCTGAATTAGTCAGTTACGATGGATGGTTGTTGATTAAAAATATTATTTTGATCAACTTTAGTTGTTTGACAGAGAAAACTTAAGTTGTTGATAGCATATCACAAATTTTTTAGTTGTAAAAACAAATCTTATTGATATTTTTTGAGTGATTTCAAATAAATTTTAAATATTATTCAATTTACGACATTTTTTTGATTAAATTATCATATTAGTTTTTAGTGAGTTTTAAACATAGTAAACAAACAATTCTGATGAAAAATAATTTTATTAAATCAAAAGGAAAAATTTAAATACAACAGTTTAATTTATTCAAGGTGAAATAGTTGATTTTAATTAAACAAAAAAAACATGCTTTATAAACTTGAAAAGCTGAATTTATGAAACAAGATATATGCACACAAAATTAATTAACTTTTTTATTCAAAAAGGCTAATGTTCTCAGAATATTCTAAAAACACATTCTAATTCCTTACCTAATAAAATATTATGACAGTTTGGTAAAAAATACTAAAACTACTTCTAAAGTTAAGCTCCTGAGTTATTTTTAAAAGTAAAATAAAATTTATAGAGCTAAATTATTTATTAAATCATTTATTTTAACTCTTTAAACTAATAACTGTATATTTAATCAAGTTTACATAAATTTTTCATTGAATAAAAAGGTTACAACACTACAGAAATAATGAAGCGAACAACTAAACGGTAAATAAGGTACTTAATTATATAACAAAATAAAAACTTAAAAATTAGTTCTAAAATATCAGGTTAAAAAGCTTTTCATGCTTGTTAATTATTTAAAGTATCCTTTAATAAAGTTATATAGACCCTAAATAAATTCTAACTAAAGTCAAACAGTAACATTATTTATATAGTTAGACTCTCATATAAGAAAGTTTCAGTACAAGACTAATTTGCAGTCTTTTTTTTCTGTATAAAAATTAACAAACAAAATGAACTGTTTCACAAAGCAACATTCAAGATAAAAAACAAAACATGAACTAATTAGATTAAAAGACTACAGTGAAGAACTTAAGTTATACCTGTAAATGATTGAAACAGGAATTTTAAAATATCTGAAAGCTAAAAGTAACATCTAAAATGAGACCCATTACCTGTTATTATTCTACCTGTTAGTAGAACAGTTGGTAAAAAACTATAATTTTTGGTAGATTAAGTGATAAAACAATCAGAACAAAACAACATTGTATCACAACGTTCAAGCAACAATACAAGCTTTCTAGCAATTTTTAGTTGCAAACTAATTATTTTGATTTTTGTTGAAACTTACTGTGTTTGCTTTTGTTTTTCTGAGCAATCTGCGATAATTCTTCCGGCCAACTCATGTCCTGATTGCGTACTAAATAAAAAGTTTCAACTTACTTTTATGAAGATCAGAATGTGTTTAAAGTTTAATATTTGGGATCAAATATAATATGTAATCATTCTCTGAATCAACTTTTTTGCAAAATAACTAAAAACTGTATGTTTAAGTTACGTGTCTTTTAAATTTGCAACTACAAGTTCTTAAGTCTCAAGGCAAACGAAGATGATTATAAATTGAATTAACAGGTACAACTAAGCCAGATTAGTCTTTTTTTTTTCAGTTTCAAAATTTAGTAGAAACTTTTTTTTTCACTTTTTACCCATTGGGTTAGTATTTCTTTAAAAAAGTACATCATTTAACGGAAAATTTACAGAAAAAGTCTTGATATTTTCATATACCTTGAGAATAACTCAAATTTGCAACAAATGTTTGACCACTCGGATCATCAAGCTCCCAATACACCCAGTAAACCTTTATAAACCCTAATTTTAAAGCTTTAGAAGTTTAACATCTAAAGCTACTAGAAGCTCAATGATAACGGTCAAGCTTTAAAATTCTGCTGGCAGAGAACTTTTAAAAAACTTACAGTCTTAAAAATCAGTTGTTTAAACCGGTGTTTCCGAAAACCAACTGTGCACAGGTGCACACTTTTTGGAGCTCTGGTACATTTGCTCGCAAAGTTGGTTTATATAACAATTTTAAAACATAAAAAAATGAGTGTTTCAGCTCTACATTAGATCAGTTCGTGTAGAAATTTTGTGCTTACGATAGTCAATAATCGATTTTGAAAATACTGTGCTGATTTTTTATCTAATTTTTTATGTATTGAATTGATGTGCTCACTATTTTGTGAGTTTGTTTAGAAAAATTTAGGTAATCTGTTTTGTTAAAACTTGATAGTAAAATATAAATCTAAACTTAAATCTAGATTTTCATTACTTTAATATACTTAAATAATTATTATAGTTTAAAACATATACTTAAAAAAGAAATATACAAAAATTACTTTTAATTAATAAATTAAGTTAGGTAATTAAAACAAACCATAAAAACTTATATTATTAGTAAAATACTTAGACATTACAAAGTTTAATATAATGTTAATTCATTATGATTTCTAGCTTAAATTAAGTGTATTTATCAAAATCTGGACGTAAACATACTAAATAAAAAAAGTAAGAATATTTTTGTTTAACTTAAATACTACAAACAAAAAAACATTTAAATAATAAGCAGAACCTAAAATATTTCAAATTTAATTACCCGCTTTTACAGTTCTTTTCACATACAAAACCGCTTTTATTTGAAATACTAGTCAATTAACTATAAATTGAAAACTTAGACAAATGTTTCCTGTAGTTTTTAACAATACATCACAATCATATATCTTTTCCTTACAAAAATAAAATCCATTTATGTGACAAAATTATAAACAACAAACCTTCAACGAGCAACTTAGAGTTATCAGGGATGCTGGCGTCTTCAATTGAAAGAGATTCGTTTTCAAGCAAGGTGCCACTTGTCTGTTGTAAGTTTGTAATTAATATATAATAGATAGTTTGTTTGTTACAACAGTTCTGCTAGAAATAGTAAGGTATGAAGAGTATAAATTAAAAAGAATGATGCCAACGACTGATCCTAGTTTTAAATGTGCAACAAACAGTAAAAATTAAAACACAACAAAGTAAAAAAATCACACTTTAAAACTCAATCTAATTTTTTTCAACCATTGATTTTTTGTAAAATTATTTTTAGAACTACAAATTTACTACATCAACATTAAACTTTTTGACTTGAAAAAAAAATTAAAATTTGATCATAAAGTTGGTTTAAAATATTTGAAATAAAATACTTTCCAAAATACTTGAGAGTTTTAAGAAGCAACTTAAGCCAAGAAAGTTTTCAAGTAACAGTAGGGATAAATGTGTATTGGTTCAACAAGCATTGATCGGTAACTTGTCTCTAAATATATTGATTTACTAATACACATATATTCTCCAGAGGTTGTTTGAAACAGTTGTAACGAAAATCCATCGAAAATGGTGGAATTTTGTTTTAAAAGAAAACATTAACGTATGGTTTTACCTTTAAAGCTATTTGTTAGAAAACAGAAAACTGTTAGTAGCACAATTTACACGCTTAAACTTTGTTCATCTTTTTTTTACTAATATTTTTTTATTTATAAAAACTGCTGTACATAAGAAATTATAACAACTGTATGAAAATAATTAATATTACATAAAGTATAAAAGTAAAATAATGATACTATAGTACATAATCAATCTACTGTAGCTTATTTTCATTAGTTTTTAAATACTTAGAATTTTTTTCATATATAACATATATACCTCATGAAACAATACAAAAACGAAGTTGTTCATGAAATGTTTGAAAAAATAAGACTACAAGTTATATAAAAACCTAGGCAGAATAAAAAAATATAACCAATGATTAAAATTTTTGCTGGTATGAATAAAATATAAAAACTCAGACCTCGGTTACGAATAAAATTGATAAACACTTATTTATTTACTATACGCTGTTTTATAAATCTATAACTACTCAACAAGCTACTAAATAACTAATAATAATATTAAAATAAATAAATAATAAAACAAACAGAGTTAATGTCTATTCTGTTTGTTGAGTTTGATAAATATATTACTTATTTATTTACTATACGCTGTTTTATAAACCTATACAAACAATACAAGCTACTAAATAAAAATTTATAACCTTAAAAAATAAATAACAAAACAAACAGAATTGATGTCGTCTCCTAGGTGCCAGATCCTCATCTGTTCCTGACTCAGTTTCAACCTCTGACTGAGAAACTGCGACATCTGACCGACGGTGTGCCTCCTGCTGAACGTGGCCCTGCTCTGGATTTGTCTCTTCGGTCCACTAGATCCTGTGTTGATAATTAAAATACGTATAAAATGTTTTAATCAAGTATGTTGTTATATATATTATTTTTCTAATGCTGTATTTATCTTTTCGGTCCACTAGATCCTATGTTGATAATTAAACTAATCTATGTTTGAGCATTTATTATTTTTATACATGTCTCTTTGGTCCTGATGATCCCGTGGACAACATAATGTTATTTTAAATATTATATTATATTCACTTTCTGTGCTATTTTTGTTTTTTAGTCCTGACTGTTCTGTTAACCACAAATTTTTTTGCAATGACATTTTTATTATCAAAATTTTCTGTCTACGCGTTCTGATGATCCTGGGTTAAAAAGCTGGCTAAATAAGTTATCTAAATATTAATTGTCCAGAAAAAATTTCGGTCATATAATAATAAATTAATTACTTTTATCCATTTCGTTTACTGTTTGGCCTGAAAACTTTACGTCAAGGTTTTTTTTTGTAAATTAATACGAAATTTTATTAAATAATAATTAGTATTTTTTGTTATTTTTGTTGGTTCACACTTATAGTTTTAAAAAAATTCCAAAGATAAATAATAAGATTAGAGTTATCCAGGAACTATCTAATGTTTTAATTCTTTCAATATTTTTTGTGAACAACTTTGTTGGTTTAACCTATTTTTTCAAAGAGTACTTTAAGACCTTAAGTTTTCTCAACTAAATTTTGTTTTTAGTTTTTATATATGCTTTTTATACAGATAAATTTGAATCATTACAAACTGTTTAAGACTTGTTTTATTTTAATTTGTTACTTTTTTTTTAGAAATAATTATTTTACGTATTTTTAGAGTTTATTTAACTAATATTGCTTTTTAATATTTTAAATCTGGCCAAAAACTTTTTTTGTAACTTTTATATGATTTGTGAATAAAATACCACAGAACACTTTTAGAGACAAAGTTTGCTAGAAGTATTTATATACTTGATTTTTTTTGTGTTTGTTAATTAAAATTGTTACATGTAGAATGTTTAGCTCTTAGTATTTGTTATTATATTCAAAAATTTCTTTATATTTATATAACTTTATTTACTTAAAAGAAGGTGAAACTTTTAGTACGAAAAGCTTATGAATGTTTTAAATTATTTTAAGCAGTAATTTTAATAAAAGTATTAAAAAATCTCTATCACTAATGTATCAAAAATAATTCTTAAATAACAACGTGAACGAACAACAAACTAATGAACTAATTGAAACAAAAACACTTTAAATAATTTTATGAAATACAGCATGCATGTAAAAGTAAAGGCTAGTGATTAGTTTGCTTAAAAATGTCAGTAATATATGATGAGAATTAATAACTTGGCTATACCTATGAAAGACCCTACGTAAGAAAACTTTTTTTAAATGATATAAAAGTTTTTATTAGGTAAAAAATTAACTTATAACTAACATTTAAAAATATGTATTAAAAAGCAAGTTTAAGGTTAACTCAAGTTAAAAATTTGTCTGTTTATAAACTATCTTTAACTATTTAAATTAAAGTTTTACAATGATCTACTAAAGTAGAAATATGACTTATGAGGCATTTTTCAACAATAACTGTATGTAAATTTGGCGAAAGACTATAACTAATCTTGATGTATAACAACTAAACTATCTAACACCAAATACCACAACTTTTTAATGACAATTAGCGTACAAATGATTACATATAAGTATATAGTATTACGATTTTTTACAACTTTTCAGATTTTGTTCTTGTATGTAACATAGTTTGCTAAAACTTAATTAGATTTGTTAAATGCTAACAATACTTAAAAAAAAACATTAATATTTTGACTAGCTAGTCACTAACGGTTAATATATTAGAGACATACATCAGTAGTTCACAACAAAGAATTATTTTATGAGGTATATAAAACATTTAATTGCTCTACTTTATTACTTATAAGAAAATAACAACGAAAATTGGTATAGCTAAAAGTTTTAGTGTACAATTGTAACTAACATTTTAAGTTTAAAGATGTTATTTAGACATTTTTTCAAAGTTTGGTTGTGAAATACCGTATCTATGGTTGAAGATTAATACTTCAAAACAGAAAACAAATTTGACAACAAATAATGATACAAGCAGTACAGTACCAGTGGTGGGAAATAAAAACTACCTAAAAAATAATTTTATTCAAGTTTATTGATAACTTGTGCCTAAAAACTAAAAAAAGCATTGTCTTGCTTTTTTCTTGAAACTGCAAATGTTTTAAAGTAAAAACAAGTTTCATAAGTCTACTAAATTTTGTTTAAATTTATACAGATAAAAGTATCATTAGCTAACATGATTGACCAAATCTAGCCCGAGTTAGATTGAGTTTATAAGAAAAAAAGAAAAAAAAACTATTCAAGCTTAAATTCATAAAACTAACAAAATAATAACCTAGTATTTAAAATCTAGAATTAAAACGCACTAAAAAATCAAGTCATAAAAATTAACCTGAGGTTTAAGAAAAGTGTCCAAAATGGCTTTCGTTTTGCAAAAAAAAAAAAGAATTGAAAAAGCTTGAGCCAACCTGAGTTTTATGTAAGCCTTTTACTAGCCTGAGTGAAAATTCCTGAGTTTTGCAGAGAAAAAAAATCAAGTCTGAGTCAACCTGATTTTCCAAAAAACTTTAAACTTTCTTGAGTGTGTGCTGATTACTTTCAAACTCAGACTGAGTAATACTGAACCACCCACCGCAGGCACTGGAATGTTAATGCAAGCAATAACTAATTTGAACCTTGACAGAAATATTTACCGAGGACTAAGTTGAGCGACTTGCTGACCACACTTCCCACGTTGTGATGCAACAGCGAGCTCCTCTGTGACGTCAGAGGGTGCTGGTGCTGCGACTGCCACTTCTGCGTGACGTCATAATCATAAGTCGGTGAAGTCATAAACATTTTTGTTAAGATTATATAAAAATTTCAAGTCTTAATAACATGAACTTTACAAGTTAGTACTAATTTAAAGCAAGCTAACTTTGTGCTTGGAGCTGAAAAAAATTTAAGAATAAAAAAAGCTGAGTTTTAATAAATTCTATGTCTTTTAAAAGCAAAGTACAAAATATTATGATGTTTATTACATACAATTATTTACTTTTTATGTGATACATATACAATTAGATAATAGATATAAAATAAGATTTACATAGCTTATCCTATAATAGATTTAAAAACTTCCATATAACAATATATAATTTTTTTTAACTCGCAAGGTTATAAAGTTAGACAGTAAACAATTAACGAACCGTGTGCCTGACAATGAAGAAATGGAGTCTTTTAAGCTCCAAATAAGGATCTTCATTTTTGTGGGGTTGGGGTATCAACCTCGGAAGTTCTATGTTTCCACCGTACCTGAAAGTATTAAACGTTTGTCGAAAACAAAGATGAATCATGTAACTACAATCTGTAAAGAGCATTATTTCTATATTTTATCTATTCTTCTGCTTTTTTATAAAACTAAATGCATCCACCATACCAGGGAAAAATTACTAAAATTTACTGACAATAATGATAACCATATGTTATATAATGTATAGAAATCCTCGCTTTGATACCTGTGTCTTTGAGTTATGTTTGCCCTATCTTTTGAAATAAATACAATAGTGACACTTTTTAACTTTTGTTTATTAGCGGTGATCATCAGGGTTGAAAGCAAACACTGTGTCGATGACTGCACTCAGTTTTACCAATAAAATATACAAAACAAAACATTAATGAATCCATGGACTGGTGTCATAAAAATATAAGTAAGAAAAAAAAAACAGCCTTTCATACAGTTTAACGAAGTTTTACAAAGTAAAAAAAAAACCGTTTATTTTGATGAAGCAATTAAGTTTTTTTAAAATACTAATAAAAGCAATCAGTAGTTACACTTTAAATTGAAAAACCAAAAACAAACCAGCTTTTCAGATATTCTATAACGTTTTTAAAAGTAAATAATAACAAACCAGCTGTACAGTGCTTTCCACACAGGCTGTGGAAGGGTTTCAAAATCTTCAGTTTGCTTCAAACCTTCTTTCAACCTACCTCCCTCATCCGTGAGTGTGTTCACCTGTTTGTAAATTGTTAAATGATAATGTAATCTTTTAAGTCCTTTTAAAGAAAAAAAAAGGTAATGAATGAAGCGCTTTCTTTACAGCACAATGTGTAGATTGTATAAAGATATTAAAAACAACTAAGTTTCTTTTTAAACCTTTTTATAGCATATACAAAAAATAATTTAGTTTTCGTTGTTCTTAATTTTAAAAGACAAAATTTGTTACTGCATTTTTTAGAACTATAAATCCACACAGGGACACATAGAGACAACTAAATGCTTTTATTACATTGAAACTATATAAACTCTATGAAATGTTTTTTGTTAAATACATAGTTTTACAATTAATAGTTTCAAATATATATCTTGAACAGTACATAACTTTTTTTCGATAGCTAAAAACTGTAAATATTAAATATTTGATAAAAATTATTTTTCTGGAAACACGACTGTCATAAAAACACATAGTTTCAGGTATTTTTTCTACTTAAACTATATATAAATATAAACTATTAATAATACAAAAAAAAACAACCTAAGTTCGATTTGTTTGCTATAGTACCTACGCTTTAAGCGTGTCACCAGAACAACAATAAAAATACTAGCAAAGATTTTTAAAGATTCTCAAAAATACACATTATAACGTGTCAAATAAATTGAATAATTTTAAATAGCTAATCTTAAAAACAAATTCTGTACAAGGTAATTTATGTTCATTTTTGTCTTGTTTGTTCTTATTTTAATTTGTTTTGTTGCTATTTTTGTTACTGTTTAATATATTTTGTACTTTTTAAATACATTTTTTGGTTATATATATTATATAAACTGTATATTATATAAACTTAATTTTGAATTGAAAGTATAAGTCCTTTATATACTATTAGTTAAGATAAAATTCAAAACATATCTTAAGGGATAATCTAACAATATTTTGATAACAATCAGGGTGAAACTGTTTTAGTTTATTTCATGTAAGTAAAATAAATTATACAAAAAAAATCTTTAAATAAAAATTCAGATGAACTCGTACAATCAATGCACTTTTATCATGTGTGTGTTGAGTAGAAAAATCAATAACACGATTAAGATAGAGCTCACTGTGTGATCGTAATAATTTCTTTTTAACATAAAAGTCAAGTTTCTACGTTTTTGTGTTATTTGTTCATTTGCACAAAAGCTTTACTTAAAAGTGAATACAAACTCAAAATTGATTTAAATTATTGTTATCCAAACAGAATTGCACTAATCACTTTTCAGCAGACTTTATTGAAACTTTTTGTAATTCAACTAATTAGATAATTAGCTTTTGTATTATTCAAAAGTGCACGTTTATTCAACCATTAATAGCTTAAAATGGATAATAATAGTTTGAACCAATTTGCTAATTATTTTAATTTCAACTCATTACTTTATTAAAAATAAAATTAGCTAGTTATAAATTACACTAATTTTTAAAGGTAATGAAAAATTAACCTCATCTTATAAATTTCACTAGTTAAAGAATATTTAAGTATTTAATTTACAATAAAAACTTAACCAAGTTAACTAAAATTGTAGAAAAAAATTTAATAATCAAACATATAAGATAAAAAGTAAATTTATCTTGCTAAATAAATTTTCTTATCTAACAAAGCAGAATTAAACTTTTATCTTTCACCTTAGTTTTTATATCTTATACTTCTTTATAGCATACAATTATATATTTTTATAAAATATTTGTTTTAAAACAAAAATTATGGTAGTTATTCAGTTGAACGTCTGTATTAGTTTTTTATATGGTAGATGTTTATATATACTTTTCATTAATAAAAATAATTTAGTTTAAGTGTATGTCACCACTTATTGAAAAAGCTTTGTGGAACTTTTCATATTATATTTTAAATAAGGCTTATGTAAAATAAGTAAAAGTTTGTTTAAATAAAATAGTTGATTTGTAAAAAACAAAATTAATGTTAAAATAATGCATTAAACTTTTACTTGATTACACATACATCTATGAAATGAGAATGTGGAGAGTAATAAAAATAATTAAATGTCTAATAATATTTATTAACTAATTACATAATTATAGTTAAAGTTATAATAACTAATGTATCAAAAACTTGTTGGACTAATTGTCTATGTAATAGACTAGCAGTGATTAAGTTATAAAGAAATCTAAAATATTTTATTTGTAGAAAAAAAAAACTAAATATATATCACAAAAACTATTTTCATTAAAATTTAAACATAATTATAGAAAGTTAGTTTGCGGAAATAGTTTTTTTAATTTTATTGATACTACGTGGAAAATAATTATAAAGAAACTTTTTATGGAACTATATACAAATACAGTTGTAAACAATCATAAAATCAGGTGTTTAAGTATCAAACTGTAAACATTAAAATTTCTCCTAATCTTTTATTTGCTTGCTTTTTGTGTTATTATTTACATAAGTGTCGACAGAGAGTAGTTGAAATATTTTTCCATTTTTCAGTGCAAATTAATCATTCATTTCATTCATAACAAGTCAAAGTTTGAAGTAAAAAATGTTTAAAAAACATTCCTTTTGTAAGCATTTGTAAAAGTGGGTTAAAAAAAACTTTCAGCAACTTTCACTTTAAATGAGGTCAGTACTAAACTTAGTTCGAAATATAACAACTGATTAGTATTAAACTAGGTTTAGCTTATAATTCCTTAAACCAACTATTAAATAGTTTGTATAGTTTACTTGATTACTTATAAAAAAGTTAATGACTTTAGCGAATACAAGCCGTGAAATATGTAGCAAATTTACCATAAAACTTCAAAAAATCAAAATGCAATATCAAACCATACATATTTTGTATATTAGACAAATAGGATTAAGCTTACAGGTATTCTTGTGGTATACCCAAAATATAAAATTAGTGAAACTAGTATTTCTACTGAATATAAATATTATTACATGAATGAAGAGCAATGATTAGAAAATTTCGTTCTTAGAATAACAAACCAAATAATTTAACAATCAAAATTTGAAAATAAAAAACTTTTAGTTAGCATTTTTTCTGCTTTCAAACTCACAAAGTTAAAACAACATTAGTAATTCAAGCTACTTTAAACATTTTCAATGACAGAAAGTTATAGGTAAACAAATTATTATGAGACTATTCAAAAAAAAAAACTAATATTTTCCACGAAATATATAACAACTTTAACTATCAAAATACAATATCAAACCACATATCATAATAAGTATTAAACCATGCAAAATTATGTGGTATACCAAAAATATCAAAATTAGCGAAACTAATATTTCTACTGATGAAAAATATCAATACATGAATAATCTGCAATAATTAGAAAATTTGTCTCTTATAACAACAAACCAAATACTTTAACTATCAAAGTTTAAAAGATTTTAGTAAGTATTTTTCTGATTTTATACTCATAAGTTAAAACAACAATAGTAAATCGAACTACCAGGAAACGTTTTTAAGGACAAAAAGTTATCATAACTTGACAAACTTATAATCAAATTACTCGGAAAACAGCTATTATTCATCACTGGTATACAGTTTATATGAACTTAATACAGTCACAACTTAATAAACAGGATTTTTGTCTTTGCAAACAAAAATAAACACAAATTATATTAATCCTTAAATGTATGAAAAATACCAAATATATAACTAATTATTTGTACTATTTGTTTTTACTTAGTTTTCATATAATAATAACAACATGAAATCAAAATACGGATAAATTTTAAGCAGTTATGCAATGGTCACAAACCAAGATTTTTTAAAAATTATCAACTCGAAAATAGCTATAACAACTTGTTTTAAATCTAAATTTTTATTAATAGAAAACACATCGTCGAATTGTCTATGCATTTTAAAATCACATGCAATTGTAAAGGAATATTATTAACCGCTGTAATTATTTTTTTATCAACAAGACAATGTGTTGGTATAGAAAAAGCACAAAAGTTGAACTTAAATGCCTCTGAAAAAGCCTAATAAATGTCTTAATCTTATAGTTTATAAGTTTATCTGTATTACAAAGAGGATTAATTACAAATTGGCTTGAAAACTATTTTATATCAACCAGAAAACCATAAATAAATTAAATTGAAACTAAGTATGTGCACAAAAATTTCAATGCAATTAAATTGTTACAGCCGGAAGTCAGACAAGTTTTGTTATTACTTTTAGTTTTGTTTATCATTAAACAAAATAAAAAGTACAAAAAAGCATTTCAATCATGCATTGAAATAAAATGACTTTAGCGAATACAAGCCGTGAAATATGTAGCAAATTTACCATAAAACTTCAAAAAATCAAAATGCAATATCAAACCATACATATTTTGTATATTAGACAAATAGGATTAAGCTTACAGGTATTCTTGTGGTATACCCAAAATATAAAATTAGTGAAACTAGTATTTCTACTGAAGATAAATATTATTACATCAATTAAGAGCAATGATTAGAAAATTTCGTTCTTAGAATAACAAACCGAATAATTTAACAATCAAAATTTGAAAATAAAAAACTTTTAGTTAGCATTTTTTCTGCTTTCAAACTCACAAAGTTAAAACAACATTAGTAATTCAAGCTACTTTAAACATTTTCAATGACAGAAAGTTATAGGTAAACAAATTATTATGAGACTATTCAAAAAAAAAACTAATATTTTCCACGAAATATATAACAACTTTAACTATCAAAATACAATATCAAACCACATATCATAATAAGTATTAAACCATGCAAAATTATGTGGTATACCAAAAATATCAAAATTAGCGAAACTAATATTTCTACTGATGAAAAATATCAATACATGAATAATCTGCAATAATTAGAAAATTTGTCTCTTATAACAACAAACCAAATACTTTAACTATCAAAGTTTAAAAGATTTTAGTAAGTATTTTTCTGATTTTATACTCATAAGTTAAAACAACAATAGTAAATCGAACTACCAGGAAACGTTTTTAAGGACAAAAAGTTATCATAACTTGACAAACTTATAATCAAATTACTCGGAAAACAGCTATTATTCATCACTGGTATACAGTTTATATGAACTTAATACAGTCACAACTTAATAAACAGGATTTTTGTCTTTGCAAACAAAAATAAACACAACTTATATTAATCCTTAAATGTATGAAAAATACCAAATATATAACTAATTATTTGTACTATTTGTTTTTACTTAGTTTTCATATAATAATAACAACATGAAATCAAAATACGGATAAATTTTAAGCAGTTATGCAATGGTCACAAACCAAGATTTTTTAAAAATTATCAACTCGAAAATAGCTATAACAACTTGTTTTAAATCTAAATTTTTATTAATAGAAAACACATCGTCGAATTGTCTATGCATTTTAAAATCACATGCAATTGTAAAGGAATATTATTAACCGCTGTAATTATTTTTTTATCAACAAGACAATGTGTTGGTATAGAAAAAGCACAAAAGTTGAACTTAAATGCCTCTGAAAAAGCCTAATAAATGTCTTAATCTTATAGTTTATAAGTTTATCTGTATTACAAAGAGGATTAATTACAAATTGGCTTGAAAACTATTTTAAAACAACCAGAAAACCATAAACAAATTAAATTGAAACTAAGTATGTGCACAAAAATTTCAATGCAATTAAATTGTTACAGCCGGAAGTCAGACAAGTTTTGTTATTACTTTTAGTTTTGTTTATCATTAAACAAAATAAAAAGTACAAAAAAGCATTTCAATCATGCATTGAAATAAAATGACTTTAGCGAATACAAGCCGTGAAATATGTAGCAAATTTACCTTAAAACTTCAAAAAATCAAAATGCAATATCAAACCATACATATTTTGTATATTAGACAAATAGGATTAAGCTTACAGGTATTCTTGTGGTATACCCAAAATATAAAATTAGTGAAACTAGTATTTCTACTGAAGATAAATATTATTACATCAATTAAGAGCAATGATTAGAAAATTTCGTTCTTAGAATAACAAACCGAATAATTTAACAATCAAAATTTGAAAATAAAAAACTTTTAGTTAGCATTTTTTCTGCTTTCAAACTCACAAAGTTAAAACAACATTAGTAATTCAAGCTACTTTAAACATTTTCAATGACAGAAAGTTATAGGTAAACAAATTATTATGAGACTATTCAAAAAAAAAAACTAATATTTTCCACGAAATATATAACAACTTTAACTATCAAAATACAATATCAAACCACATATCATAATAAGTATTAAACCATGCAAAATATATATGTGGTATACCAAAAATATCAAAATTAGCGAAACTAATATTTCTACTGATGAAAAATATCAATACATGAATAATCTGCAATAATTAGAAAATTTGTCTCTTATAACAACAAACCAAATACTTTAACTATCAAAGTTTAAAAGATTTTAGTAAGTATTTTTCTGATTTTATACTCATAAGTTAAAACAACAATAGTAAATCGAACTACCAGGAAACGTTTTTAAGGACAAAAAGTTATCATAACTTGACAAACTTATAATCAAATTACTCGGAAAACAGCTATTATTCATCACTGGTATACAGTTTATATGAACTTAATACAGTCACAACTTAATAAACAGGATTTTTGTCTTTGCAAACAAAAATAAACACAACTTATATTAATCCTTAAATGTATGAAAAATACCAAATATATAACTAATTATTTGTACTATTTGTTTTTACTTAGTTTTCATATAATAATAACAACATGAAATCAAAATACGGATAAATTTTAAGCAGTTATGCAATGGTCACAAACCAAGATTTTTTAAAAATTATCAACTCGAAAATAGCTATAACAGCTTGTTTTAAATCTAAATTTTTATTAATAGAAAACACATCGTCGAATTGTCTATGCATTTTAAAATCACATGCAATTGTAAAGGAATATTATTAACCGCTGTAATTATTTTTTTATCAACAAGACAATGTGTTGGTATAGAAAAAGCACAAAAGTTGAACTTAAATGCCTCTGAAAAAGCCTAATAAATGTCTTAATCTTATAGTTTATAAGTTTATCTGTATTACAAAGAGGATTAATTACAAATTGGCTTGAAAACTATTTTATATCAACCAGAAAACCATAAATAAATTAAATTGAAACTAAGTATGTGCACAAAAATTTCAATGCAATTAAATTGTTACAGCCGGAAGTCAGACAAGTTTTGTTATTACTTTTAGTTTTGTTTATCATTAAACAAAATAAAAAGTACAAAAAAGCATTTCAATCATGCATTGAAATAAAATGACTTTAGCGAATACAAGCCGTGAAATATGTAGCAAATTTACCATAAAACTTCAAAAAATCAAAATGCAATATCAAACCATACATATTTTGTATATTAGACAAATAGGATTAAGCTTACAGGTATTCTTGTGGTATACCCAAAATATAAAATTAGTGAAACTAGTATTTCTACTGAAGATAAATATTATTACATCAATTAAGAGCAATGATTAGAAAATTTCGTTCTTAGAATAACAAACCGAATAATTTAACAATCAAAATTTGAAAATAAAAAACTTTTAGTTATCGTTTTTTTTTTTTCTGCTTTCAAACTCACGAAGTTAAAACAACATTAGTAATTCAAGCTACTAAGAAACATTTTTAAGAACAGAAAGTTATAGCTAAACAAATTATTATGAAACTATTCAAAAAAACACTAATATTTTCCAAAAGTATATAAGAACTTTGATTTATCAAAAAAAAAATCAAACCACATATCATAATAAGTATTAAACTATGCATAAATTATGTGGTATACCAAAAATATCAAAATTAGCGAAACTAATATTTCTACTGATGAAAAATATTAATACATGATTGAAGAGCAATGATCAGAAAATTTGTTTCTTAAAATAATAAACCAAATACTTTAACTATCAAAGTTTGAAATATAAAAGTTTTAGTAAGTATTTTTCTGCTTTTTTACTCATTAAGTTAAAATAACAATAGTAGTTTTAACTACCAGGAAACGTTTTTAAGGACAGAAAGTTATCATAGCTTGACAAACTTATTATGAAATTACTCGGAAAACAGCCATTATTCATCACTTATTGTATAAAATTTGTATGAACTTGATACAGTCAATATTTAACAAACAAGATTTTTGTACTTGAAAACCAATATAAACCAAACTTATTTTAAATCTCTAAAAGCACTAAAAATACCAAAGATATGACTTTTTTTGTTCTGTTTGTTTTTCCTTAGTTTTAAGATAACAATTACAAAATTAACTTAACTATGGATAAACTTCAAGCAGTTATATAATGGTCATAAGTCAAAATATTTAAAAAACTATCAACTGGAAAATAGCTACAACAACTTGTTTTAAATCTAAATTTTATACTAAAAGAAAAACACAACACCGAATTGTCTAAGCAATTTGAAACCACATTCAAATTTCTTGAAAAGGAATATTATTAACCGCTGTTAGTTTTTTCTATCAACAAGACAATGTGTTGGTATAGAAAAAGCACAAAAGTTGAACTTAAATGCCTCTGAAACCATTGTTTGTGTTTATACTTGTGCGGTATGGTGTCAAAAGAAGGCCATAATATTCTTTTATACATAAAATTAAGTATGATTTTTCTTAAACTTATAGTTTCAAAACCTATCTGTATTAGAAAGACTATTAATTGCAAATTAGCTCGAAAATTACTTTAAATTAACCATAAACAAATTAAATTGAAACTAAGTATGCGTACAAAAATTTCAATGCAATTAAATTGTAACAGCCGGAAGTTAGACAAGTCTTGTTATTAAAACCAACTTTTAATTTTGCTTATCACTAAACAAAAAAAAAATACAAAAATAGAGAAGTTAAGACGAAAGATGATTTGAAACGTTAGTGTATGCTTTTTTTTAACTATTTTTTCATACGAACTTGATGATTTATATAACTTTTTTATCTTTTGAAATTTATAATTGTTTAATTTTGTATTGTTATTTTAGGGTAATTGCTATAAAAGCAAAAAATCAAAACAAAAGGCTTTTAGTCTATTCAAATATGAATACTGTGTATGTTATATTTTGCCAAATTAAACAACTTTAATTGGTCTGGTTTTGTAAAAACCTGGTTTGAGCACAAATTTAAAATAACTTTTTAGATAGTTTAACTTTTAAACATGACTAAAAAAATTGTTTTCTAAAGTTATTTTAGTTTTATAAAACAAACATCTCTAATATTATATGTTTTGCTTTTAAGAAAACAAATAGAGAGATCTCACTTCAGTAATAATTTGTTTTTAATTTAATTGTTTAAATGCTATTTTCAATGACTGTCACATATCTTTTTTTAGATTTATTTAAGCACTGACGAGGTCTTTGACCGAAACTTAGTTTGCAAAATAAATTTTTGAAAGAATAAATATATAAATATCTCTAACTAAAACGTGAGCTTTACAATATCAAACAGTAAGTTTAAATGTATTTTGAAAAAGTCTAGTTTTGTACTATAAACCTATTGCTTACACTTATATCACGAAGTAAACTTAAACATAAATTCTATTTGGTTAACATTAACAAAACTATTTAAAAAAGATAGGACTACAACTCGAATCTGAAGAAAATCATATCTATCAAGTTTAAAAAATTCTATTCGAAAAAAATTAGTTTTGAAAACTATAAGTCCCATCAACAAAATCTAAAGTGACGTCATACCTTGTACGTAACATCTTCTATGATGTCATTGTTGTCTATGGGGCCCGGGTGGGCATTAGATGACGTACTACTTGTGGTGGAAGGCGTCTTGGAAACCGCTTTTTGTTGCTCTGGAAACAGATTTTTTTATGAAAACAAATACTTAGTATTAGAACACCAAAAAAAGTAAAGTTTTATATGGAATATAAATAATAAAATCATTATTATTTATACAAATAAAACATTTCAGCCCCCGTTTAAACCTGCTTTAATATCTTTTAACGACTTGCCAAATAACAAATGGTTTTGAATACTTTTCAGCGAGCTGCCAGCGCTGCTCGACTTCCTCAAACTTGGCGATGGTGACGTCACAGAGTGGTTACTGTTCTTATTGCTTCCATGGTTACCGTTGACAACCGCATGGTTACCGTTGGTGGCAACGTGGTTGCCAGGGTGATGGCTCGTCCCATTTATGCTACCGTTCAGTGAGCTAGTTTTGAGGACTCCATTTTCCTTTGTTTCGAGCTGATTTAAAAAAAGTATAAAAGTTTTCGTTGTCTGAAATCTATAAAAAACTTCTGATAACTTTAAATTATGATTATTTACACACGTCACTACAATGCAAAATATTTTGCCAAGTACTTCAACGTAAAACATATTGATTAAAAAGTAATAATGAATGAAATAAAAGGTTTTAAAAAAACTCATGACAATGAGTTTGTTAATCTTTCAGATTAAAATGTAAATTTTTTGGGTATTGGAAAAAGGCTTTAATGATATTTGAATTAAGAAGCAGTATTTGATTTTATAAGTTCAGATTAGATTTTATTTTCTAAACAAAAACCGCGTATACTACATACTTTATCAGAAAAGTTATAATTTTTTTCAACATAATTTTACATAAGAGAGGCTGTTTAAACTTTGATAAAATCAATGACATTAAAAATGCATACTTGGTATTCGGAGATTTTGAGCAAAATAACATTATACTACAACTTGTTTCACCACAATACATTTACAAGACTTTTAACTAAATTAAAAAGCAAAAGTTAAATAAAAATAATAACAAACCCCGTATCTGGTGTAGTTTTTCCATTTTTTCCACCACTTGTTTGAAACGACGTACCAAATATTATTAGGCGTATATCCAAGTTTGCATACCCTGTTTTGTTTATTGATAAAAAATATTTAATTTAACTACAGTTTTGTTTTTTAAGCTCTTTAAACTTGTTTGACATGCTTGTACGTTAGTTTCTAGTCTGAAGTATTCTTTGTATATTTTTATGGTAATTTGCATTATCTAGTTTTGATTATAATTTTATTTATTGTTTAAACTATTAAAATTTATTGAAAAACTACAACAATTTTTAGGTAAAATTTAAAACTGGCATTTAGTTTTATAATAATCTCTAAAGAATTTTAAGTTTTAGGTTACTTCTTCTTATAACAATACTTAGAACTAAATGATGTATTTTTAATTGTACGCTATTTATGAATAGATTAAAGTTTCAAAATACCTATATTAATATTCTATGGTTCTCCTTCATAGATGACTAAACAGTATTTTGCTTATTCGCTTTGAAAATTTAAATTGTTTCATATAAAAATACCAATTTTCATGATTGAAAAATTAGTTTTCACCACGTAGCTTACAACCACAAGTATTTAAATATTTTATATTTGTTATTTTAAACATAATTTTAGTGAAATTTCTTAAAAAAAAAGAAAGACAAAGTTTAAAAGGTTTGGATAAAGTTTAAAAAATATTATTTTGATTTTTTTACTTAAGTGTTTATATCTTGGATTACTTCAGTATTAAACTTGTATGTTTTACAAACTTTGCTATCTTAGATATTAAATACTTCAAAACTTTGTTTTCTTTAAGCAGCTAGCTTAGTCCAGATTATTAGTAAAATAGATTATACTAATCACTCATTGTTTTTACTATAATAGTACATTCAAAAAGATTATGATAAAACAAAAGATTCATAAGCTTTTTTATTACTAAAACTATGTTAATCACTGTTAGAACAATAAATCAAACTAAAACAAAGCTCAACATAGTGGCAATCATATTTGTGACAAAGAAAGTTATACGTGTCCAACATTTTTAGTTAATATACTTACTATTGTCCTATTGTGTAGAAAATTACACAGAAAAATTGTTTTACAACCTTGATATTATAATTCTAGTTGAAAAATTCAATTCTTACGCAATGCTTTTGAAATAGCAAATTTTATTTTAAAGCCTTTCGCTGATCACTTTTTAAATATTAATGCAAAACTGCGGCTGCTTGAAAAACTAAATGTTAAAGTCGGAGAAAAAAGCTTTGGTGAGCAATTTTAAATAATTTTGCATGCTTATGAAATGAGTCAAGCTAAATACACACAATGAAAAGTTCAATGGCGAAAATAAGTTATAATATATTACAAATACAAACATTAAGTCAATTAAGTTTGCTTTTTATAGCTTAAATAACGTATGTAATAAGCTAACTTAAATTAATTAACTTTTACTTATTTACGTCACAATTGTTAGTTTGTACAATCTATGGTAATAGTACTTAATGACTATGGTAATTAAGTACTATTACCATTACATACTTAATTATATGGTAATAAACTTAATTTTGCTTTTATAATGCCGCAAAAAGTAATGAAAAATTGTCAGTAACTTCAATTATTAGTTGATTTATTTAAAATTAGTATAATTTGTTTATATATGTATTAACTATGATATTAAAATTTATCATATATACCACTAAACCCTGAACTAACCTCTTTAAAAATGTTGGTTGTTATGAAATAAGATTTAATTACAACCACCGTTAAATATAATTTTAATGAATTGTAATCGTATTTAATTAAAAGTAGAATATGTGCGGGTTAAATAGCTTGGTTTTCAATGTAAACGATTTTTTTAATGTATATTAATTCTGATTAAAAATTAAATTACAACTTTAACTGATTTTAATTCAAACCTTTACAAACATTCAAACGCTAAATATTTTTAAAATAAAATTGCTTTTATCATTTTTCTTTGTATTAATACACTGATAAAAGTTTTTTTTTTAATAATATAAAACTAATACTTCATAGTAGAAAAAAATATCTCCTGTAATATTTTAAACATTTCTTTTTAATTTTACACAACTTAAACTCTCCGTTATGATAAGTTAAGCAGAACAAAAGCTAAATATACAAGGCGAAATTCCGAAATAGCTTTCAAAAAAATCGACAAACAAGATTAATAATTAATAACACGTTTGAGAGTTCGCTGATGATTTTGATGTAATTGCTGGCTCGTAGTATTAGACACAACAGCTGCTTTGATATAAAAACAAAAGTTTTAATCGATAATTGTTATTTGTGTCGTGCTTTCATCTTTGAGAACTAATTACTGATAATGTGTGGGGAAATAATATCTATTTTTAATCATATTGTGCTATTTTTGTCACGGTAGTTTTGCAGTTTATTTGATCTTGGCATATTGGTAGTAATTGAGACTGATACAGTTTTTATTATATATGGTAAGTTAATATTTATATGCAACTTCACTTTGAAAAATCTTTCAGTTATAATCAAGCAAAGTTTAAGGTTTAAGGCGCTGAAATAGTTTGCTTCTTATACCAAAATAAGTTAATTAAATTTATGCTAAACTATTATTTAATCAAATCATATATACTATTCAGAAATATCTATATAAATTTGGCAATTAATGACAAAACTGTTCAATTTATTTAACCACTTGTGAGAGTTTAATTTTGTCCTTTTCATTGACTGAAATATTTCAGGGTTGCCAAAGGTTTTTGAATTTTTTTATAGGTTTTCTGAACTTCTTTAAGATTTTTAAGGAAAAAGTTATTTGGTCCATTTTTATCATAAGTTAAATTTAAGGCAAAAAATCTTTATAAAAACATTGAAAAGATACTGTAAAACTCATTGATGTTATTCAATTAAAAAAATATGATACAACTTATTTTTATCTCTATGACATATTTTTCGAATCTAATTGAAATTTCATCACTTTACAGGTCAAACTGAATTTAAAATTCCAGAATTTTCCAACTTTTTTGGTTATTTTTGTTAGAAATGCCAGTTTTTTTCCTAAATTATCAAATTTCAGGTCTTTCCTAGCATTCAGGTTTTCTGGCATTGTAATCTTTGTTCATAAAATAAATAAATTTCTATGAATTAAATATTAATTAACCCAATTTTCAAAAGGTAATCGACATAATTTCAAAAGTTTATAAACTACTACTGTATCAACAAAACTTTTTCAAAACTTAACTTAAAATTAAGGTTGAGCATAAAAAATAATCATTTTTATGTTGCTGAACTAAGAAAAAAATTAAACAAAATACTTTTCATTTGAAGCAACTTTAAATATAATTCAATTAATAAAACTTTGGAAGGATTATTATAAAAAAAATGAGTTTTATTAAATGAATTCATATTATATTATTGCAAACTGTTCAATATCCAAGTGCAAATAAAATAGTCAAACACAAAGTTAATCTGACTACTGAACAAAAATAAATATTCCTAAAAATATCGTAAATACCCCACTAATCGTATTGATTATTTCTCTGCAGGCTAAAACTACAGTTTCAACCATACTTTCAGGAACAACATAGTTCAAATACAAACATTTGCTTACAGACAAAATAACCATAGCGACAATTTTTTAAAGTTATCACCATAGCAACGCCTACCTGCTCACCCAACCGTGAATGATCTTGCCCTCCTCATGGGGAGTGGCGGGTTTCAACCCCAGTATGACGTGGCAGATCTGTATTAATAAGTCCAACAATAGAGAGGACAGCTTGACTTCCGAGATGCTCCAAAGCTGGTACTCTGACAATGTGATGTGGTCCTGTTTGACAGTATAAAAATGATTAAAAAAATATAAAAACCTGCTTTTGTATAAAATTTAAAGCTTGAATAAACTGTTTAAAATTATTAAAAAAAATTAAACGTTTGTAATACTTTTATATGGTGTGGTTCTGTTTATAGACATTATATAAATAAAAAAGAAATAATATTTGAGTTTGTAAAAACACATTTAAAAATACATGAAATACTTAAAAAAAAAGTATTAATTTAGTTATAGGTGAGACAAACAGAGCATTTTAAATATTTAGAAGTGTGCTCTTAATCTTGTTTTCAGTACACAGTTGTGCTTTCAATATTTTAAAAATACGCAGCCCACAAAACCTTTTTATGGCAAATTTAGACCACCATCTAGAAAGCACTTTTTAAATTTATTTTGATGCATAACAGGAAAATAAAATTAAAAAAGGACAGAAAAACTCTTGTAAATGATTTTCAAATATTAAGATAAAATTCTTACCAGTAATTTGAAAGTCAAATAAAATCTCAATTTTTTTGAGTTCAATTTCCAACTTTGAGTATTTACCAAAAACAAAAGAATTTAAAAAAACAAAATTTTGTGGCGCTTGTCTAATTAATGTAATAACTACTTTATTTTCAACTTAAATTTTAGTTTAAATTCAAGTACTTAAACTGCCTCATATAGCATTTAAATCAAATTTAATAAAGTTGTAACTTTTAATTTCAGGCCTAATTATCTTCATTTTAAATTATAAAAACTTAAAACTAGAAAATTATTGTAGCATGGCGCCTACTTTAATTAGTGCAAAAAAAAAAAAACTTAATTAACCAATATTTCAACTGCTACCGACTCTAATTTAGTCATAAAATTAACTTTAAGTTGAATTATCATTATTTATCACTTTTATGTTATAGCTACAAATTAAGAAAAATGTCATCAGAAAAACGATTGATACAGTTTTATGTTAATTGATAACTATTAAAAAAAAATAAAAAATAAAAAAACAGTAACTTTATTGCTGGCGAAGGACTTGACTCTCTTTATGACGTCACAGATCTCGTTGTCGTCGAAGCTGACGTTGTCATCGCAACCGCGGTAACCCCTGGTAACGATCTGCCTGACCAATAAAAAGTTGATGACCATCTCTTCAACTTCTGACGTGGACAAAAGACTGTCCTTGTCCAAATCGAACATTTTGAACAAAACTGAAAAATTAAATAATTATAAAAAATAAAATAATGATTTAATATACAAACATATAGGTAGAGGTTTGGTTTGTGTTGTGCAAAATATGTATTTTGTTGTTGAATTTAAAAAAATAACAATTAAAATAAAACCTTGAACATAACATCAAATAAAATTGGGATAGGACTTATGTAAAATATGAGTTATATTGTTATGAATTATTTTAAGTTTATCCTAATGTCTTTTTGCATGTTTATACAAAAAATTTTTACAGATTTCATTATTCAACTGAAGATCTCGTTTTATTTATTTGAAACGAGTGAAACATTGTTTTGACAATAAAATTGAAAAATTTGAGCTGATTAATCTCGTTATTATTAAGTTGAGAACTTTTATTGTGATCCCTAAAGTAAAAAGTAAACAACATAAATCTAGTAAACATCATTGCAAACTTTTCAATATCCAAGTACAAATAAACTGTGAGAGTTTACATAAACTTATTCTGACTAAAAACTAAACTAAATGTCTAGTAAGCCATTGTAAATACCATATTGATTATTTGTCTGCAAACTGAGAACTACTCTTCTGACTTTATTATCAGGAAAAACATAGTTTGAAATTTATACGAAATTAAGTTAATCAGAAGCAAAAAGCTCTGTGAACATTTATTTTGTATACAAGTTTGAGAACTAGGCTTTTTCAACTTTTTTTTTTGTGAGACTAACTAACTGCTTTAACCTTTGTAGACACAAACCACAATACAAACGAGCGTTTGGCCACATTTTATTAAAATTAAAAGCTTATTTAATTTTTTGATGGATTATCAAGCAATATCGTTTTCTGTCTGTAAAATAACCTCACTTACTGATTACTTTGTTCACCACATATAAACTTGCAACCCCTCTTAAAACTATAATAAAACGTTATTTAAAAAGTTAAATAAATTTGTTTCTATACTTTTAAAAATTGTATTTAAAGTTTAAAATTTAAATTTTAGCCATGATCTAATTTTATATTTAAGCTTTGACCACACTAAACCGATACTGCTAAAAATTACACAAAATATATATTATATCACTAGTATTTCTGTTTTTTTTTTGTAAAATAATATTCATATATTAGTTTATGCAACCCATCTATTTACGAGATTCTAACAACATTTAAATACTAAAACTATATAAAACTTATACTTCATTATATCAAATATGCAACAAACATTTCTGCCTGTCAGCGTAGGGACCCCTACAGCATTGCGATATTCCGCAAGATATTTCCTTGAAGTCGATGTGACCATCCGAATTGTCGTCGAATGCACTGAACAAACCTGTATATATGTTTTAATATTTTTTTTTGCAGATAAAAGTTTTGTTTAAAAAACAATTCTGTTACTTTAAAAATACAGAAAATAAAAACTTTAAATGGTTTATAGTTTTGTAGTTATTAAGTTTACTTATTCTTCTAATTCTGAATTTTTAATAATCTTTGATATATTTCAATATATTCCACAAAAACTTGGTTGGAAAATTTTTTGTTATAGCTATTATTATGAATTGTATAAATTAATTATATTGGGTACTTTAACAAAAGTAAAAAAAAACGTAGGTATTGGAGTTTCTAAAAATTGTTGAAGCAACAATATTTGTTTACTTTTTATTTGTTTTAAATACACATGCAAATAAACATGAAATGCTTTGTGTATTCTTACTCAGGTTTAAAAAAAATAAACAACAACTTCTAAATATAATATATTGTTTCAATGCATCCTAAAGCACAATAATTTTACTTAAAGTCATATGTTTATCTCTAAAGTTAAGCAGAAAAACACATATATAGGACAAAATTGTTAATAGTCGTTCTAAAATAAGAGCTCTATATGTTATGTTCTAAACCTAAAATAAACAAGATCAGTTTTTTGACCAAAGTATTATATTTATATTGGATTTTTTAGGTAAAACACTCATATCATAAAAGACAAAATAATTAACAGTTTTCAAGTTCACAAAAACTCCAATAAGATTTCTACTTTTTCATCTTACTTTGTTTTTATATAAACTTCATTCTAATAAAAGTAAAACTCAATAGAGGTGAAGAAAATTCAATGTCATATATTGATCTGAAGTGCTTAATCAAAAAACGCTCATAAAAAAAATCTTTAAGTCTTTTCAAGTTCACAAGAACTTCAATAAAATGATTAAAAAATATTTTTTTTCACATTAGTTTGTTTTTATATAAACTTCATTCCAATAAAACAACAACAACTCAATAGAGGTGAAGACAAAGTGAAGGCAACAAAACAACATGCATAATTGATTCTGCTTTATTGCAAACAAATAATTGTAAATGTCACTACCTGCGTCAAAAGAGGGAAGCAACTTTATAGAAAACATAAATGTGTGTATACATAATGTTTGTTGAATAAAATTTATAAATACATATGTGCAGTTTATTTATACTGAGAATGTTAGCGTGTTTGCACCAACAGGTGAGAATGTTTTTAATTTATAAAAGGTAATTATAAATCTATTTTTTAAATGGGAATACAAATATGAGATTTATAAAAGGGATTCTAACGTTTGAATTTAAAAAGCTAGTTTATTGTATTGATTTTTCAAGTTCGCACGAAAGCACCTATAAGAAGTAATAACTTTTTAAAACTTTATCTTCAAAAATTCATAACCTGCCTTTTTATTTAGCCAGATATCAAAACAATATACTTGTACTATTTTAGATGATTAAAGAAATTAATATAAAAAAAAACGTTTAAGGTCATCATGTTATAACCTGACAGACTATTGAACAGTTTATACAATTATAGTTTAAACTTTGTAATTTTGCTTTATAAGCAAGTCTCTTGAGCAGCCGAGAAGCTTAATTTTTGCTGAGTTAGTACTCTTTTTTGTTTATTACTTTGCAGATTTGTTAGCCTCTAGAGCTATTGAAATGCTGCACAAATAAAACTTCAACAAGCAGACTTTTATCAGCATAGTTTTGTTGTTAATATTTAAAAAATCATCAACCAAAAACTTTATATGTTTGTTTTAGACTGTCACTTGAAAAGTTGTAGAGAGTTGATTTATATGCAAAAACATATCCAAGTTCCTATTTTTTTTTATACATGATGAAATAACTAAACAAACATATTTGAAATATTATAAAAAACAAAGAAAAAAGTTTTAAAAACTTGCACTTGAAAACAACTAATACTTAATTACTAAATTTAAGTAAATAAGTATTAGTACAAAGGTATCAGTATAAAATCTTTAGAATTTCGCTAAATTATAGTTTTGAAAGTTTTTTTGAACTAAATTATTTAGTAAGAGTTTTAATATATTTTTTCTTTTAATTTTTATACAAACATAGATTAAAATTACATTAGAAAAACTTTGTCTAACCTAATAGCACAATCTGTTATCTGAAAAACTTTATGCAATCCTTTTTCAAAAATACTGCATAAACTACTTATACAAATCCTTTATTATTCATGCAAGACATGACAACATAATTTACTTCAAAATACAATTGTAAGTTCAAAAACACTTATTAATCATTTTCAAACCTTTAACAAGCTTATTAGGCAGTGGGGGAGACACGATATCAGCAAAAGTTTTCAGATCGAATTTTCCGCTTTTCGATCTCGCTTTCAGATGCCAATACACTTTCTCAAGTGTAATTATATCTGATTCGTTCACTGTTAATTAAATATTATTGAATTATTTTTCAATTTAATAAATATATTACTGAACAGTAAATTTTCTCCAGCACTTTAATTTGCAATGTATTCACTGTGTAGAAAATGTTATTGAAATATAGAAAAACTAAAAACTTAAAAACTATTGAAAAACTGATAAAATTCTGTTTTGACTTATTTTACTGCTAGAGTAATACCATTGTAGCTAGACAATAAGGATTGTAGATATATCCTGTCTACAATATACTACAAAAAAAAAAGTTTTTAAAGTGTATTGGTTTATCCGTATGCCTATTACTTAGGTAAATAAATAAATAAATAGTTCATAAGCTTATTTTAGCACATTATATGAAATATGAAAACAGTATATCAATAACCTATTCTACTAAACTTAAAAAACTTTCAATCAAAAAACTATTTAACTACCAAATTAAACTTACAATGTGTGACACCAGCAAGGGTTTGGTAGAAGCTGGGCATTGATATCGGGTTGGTGAGTTTCAAGGGGGCTTGGGTGAGCCACTGGGTTACCATGGTGATCTGTTCGTTGGTTACCAACCACCTTTTGAACTCATCATAGGTTGCATGGCCATTCTATTTTACAATAATATCGTAATTTATAAAATTATTTGATTACAGAAGTGTATGTTATGAATATCTAAATTCTTAAAATCTCTTAAAAGAGTACTTTTGGAATAACAGAACAAATAAGTTATACTTTTTAGTACAAACTAAAAAATAAAGAACAACAGATTAAAAAACAAATATTAATACGAAAAAAACAAGTTGCAAACTAGTTAACAAAATACTAACCATCAAAATGGTTTAAAATGATTAAGTTCAAACAATAAAAATCTCAAATGTAACTAACATTTTGAAAGAGTTTGCACGCTTCATGCGGCAGTGCTGTTTTCTCGCATTCTCTGACCATATCTGACATTGATTTGCTGGTCACCACTGACTCGTTGTCGTCGCAATACACCATGTACGTCACTGTTACGTCATAATTAAAATAAAATTGTGTAACATTACACTATCACTGTTATCTATATAAAAACCTGTTTGAGATTAATACTTATTATGTTAAAAAGCTCAAATTTATAGTTTACAGTTTTAAATCCTTAATAAAATGTTGATAACCTGTTTAATCTATATTTTAAATTTACTTTAAAAAGTAGTTGTTTAAAAACATTATTATAATCTTAAAAATATTTTGTAGCTACTGTAATAAGTTTAAAAAAAATTATAAGAAATTGAGACTTTTATCATTTTTTCTATAACTAATAACATTTTATTTAAAACAACAAATAAAACAAAATTTCAAAAGTTAACTAATACTTTAAAACTATTGAGCTTTTTTTCAAACTATATCAAACAAACGTTTTGATCTTTCTTCTTTGCTTCCTTTTGTTAGCAGCACCAATGTGATCAGAACTTCTTGAAAATTCATTCCCTTGCTGCTACTGCTCATCAAAGTGAACAATCTCTGTTATTGACATAAATCGAATTAAAAATGTTATATATACATGAATGCAACTCTTTGAAGCAAAAAGTAAGCCTGAGTTACATCAAACTTGCCTGACTTAGATCAAACTTGCCTGAGTTAGCATGAGTTTACGTTAAAATAGAAAAAAAAGTTAATCAAGACTGGCCGCTTAAGAAAAAATATTGTGTTAACAAAAAAGTCTTTATATTTTTTTAAAAGCAAAACTAAAAGTTAAGTTGTTTTTGAAGTGGTAAAAGTTGGTCTGACATATTTTTTTAACCTGCATGAGTTAGCCTAAGTGCATGGCAACCTAGTAAAAAGTATTAGTAGTTATAAAATTTGCAAAAAAGTATACAAACGTTTTTTACGGTTTTAATAAGTTTTTGGCTCAACTTTAAGTTTTTACAACTGTAGTTATTTAAAGTAAATTTACAGCTGTTTATATTTTGGATATATTAAAATTGTATTACTAATAAGAATTTCATTTGTTTTCTATGTGTTATTTTCAAAATTATTAAAGTAGTAGATATTCATTTAAGTATTCTAAAAAGATAAAAAATACCAATAAATAAAACTATCAATTTTTATTTGATATTTTCTTTAAAACTAGAGTTTAAAATTTTATAATAAACTTAAAGCTATATTCGAACAGACTAATAAGTTAATAAAAGCTTTTGTGTTACACAACGATAAGTCAGTATACTTTGCATACTGGAAGAAATAGTTTGTGTAAAACTCTAGCCACAATGTGTACAGAATGAAGTGTTGTTTTATTTAATAAAGAATAATTAGTTAACTTTAAATGAAAAAAAACTTATCTTATCTACTTTGAGTACGTGGTAGATGTAATTTGTGCCAAAGTTTATATGCAACGTGTACAATAGTTTTGTGTGAAAACTTGGTTACATAACTTTTTTGTTTACCCAATAAAAAAGAAAGTGTAGTACTTCAAAAATGTATTTTCTACAACTTAATGTATTGCCTAAGAAAAGTTCAATAAGATTGTATTTTTCAAAATTAATCAACCTACTGCAAATTTAATAGACAATTAAATTTTTCTTTTAAACATGATACTTAAATGTATGAAAAAACTTAAACTTGGATACATCAAAACAAAATACTCATACAATAATTTTTCTAAAACTGTATTTAAATTTATACTGTTACTTTAATTATAAAAGAAGTAAAATTTGAACTATAAAAAGAAGCAACTTTAAAAACACTATAATTCAATAAAATTTCTAATAATTTTTCTTATAATATTTAATTGAACTAATAGGTAACTATTTATTAGTAAAGAGGTTACATAAGCAAACATACTATTTTACAGATAAATTAGAAAAACAACAATAAAAAGGTATAAAACAACTATTTAACATAAACATGTTAAAATGCTTAATAAACTATATCAGAATTTATAAAAAAGAAATAATCAAGTCTGACTTATTTTTTACAAACTACTAATAAAACTTTTAAATTTAAGTTGAAAAACAAAAAATGTCAAAAAGATAAAAGCGTAACCTGATTTTTAGGTGATTATCTTAATATTGAAAAACAGCTTAACTAATTATTCAGGTCTTTTTTAATAATAATTGTGTATTTGAAAATAGAATTTTACAAATGATTTTTTAAGTATCAATACTCTCACTAAACTGCAAATAGATATTCAAAATTGTTTCAAAATTGTAATAAAACTTACATTTGAGCTTTACTGATTATATACACACTATATACTAATTTAGCAGCTAAAGGAGGTCAAACATTTATTAGTATAAAAGTTAACATTCATCCTTCTTTTTAAGCTTAAAATTTACACTACAACATACTTTTTACAAAAAAAACTTTAAATAACTGCTGAGACATAGTAACGTTTGTAAATTTTTTTTCTAAATTATACACGCATATGGCTGAGAAGTTTATATGTACCAACAAGAACCAACCTGAGCAAGTTTCTGTGGAACTGACTCTCCGAGCACGTCTTGTGAAAAAGTGTTCAGCTTCAGCAGAGTGCCTGCCCCCGCCCTCTTGTAAGCATCCATCAACCTTTTGATTTCAGCGGAAGTCACTGTTGAAATTGTTTATCTAAACTGAATGCATAAATGTAAGAGTGTTGTTTGTGTAATAGTGTTGAAAATAATATGCACTAAAACAAGTTTTGAAAAATTTGGGTTTGAAATACTTGAATTAATTTGAAACTAGCATTGAAATTAACAATAATGTATCTAAACATAATTTTTTATTAACAAAATTCCTAAATTAGCTATCATACTTTTGAAAAGTTTATTATTTAAAACTCATTTTATGTGTAACCATTTCTATCAACAAGTTTTTTAGTAACTGTTGTTTAAAAAACTTTCAAACATAATTTTTAAAAGTTGTAGAGACAGCAAATATCAAAATATTTTAAACAGTGCAAAATTCAACTATTATTTTACGCTATTTTCATCTGTGGATACATAGCAAAAATATAAGATAAACATAACTTATATAATAACAGTAGTAATCATCATAAATTTTTCTTTTTCTTTTTCAGCTAAATTCAAAAACTTATCAATGCAAGCAGGTATATGCTCTTTGACCCTTTTCTTCAGCTTTCTAGTTGTAAAAACCAATGTAGCTATTGCCACAAAAGCATTGGAATAAGTATATAACCATGCTTTTATCAAATGTGGGTATCTGGTTTTTGCCTTCAGGTGTCAACAAATAGCTGCTAGCTTTGATAAGTTTTTGAATTTAGCTGAAAAGGAAAAAAAAAGAATTCTAATAATATTATGAATGCAATAAAAAGTACTGCTATTGCGGAACATTTGGTGAGCAATCAGAGTTGTGCTGAAAATTTCAACTTGGAAAGATTTAAGACAATCAAAAGTTGTTATAACGTTTTTGACTTAGTTAAAATGGAAACTATACGTACTTTAAACATAAACCTACCTTTTATAGGCAAAAAGAATTTGACTATAGTGTTGCTTTATTTACTTGATGCTCTTTTTGGTATTTATATGTTTGTATTTAATCAGCTTTAATAAATATTATTTTGATTAGTTTTTTTAACTGACTTTGTATGTAATTAATATTTGTTTATGATGATCACTACTGTTACTATATAAGTTAAACTTATCTTTTATTTTTTGCTATGAATCTACTGATAAAAATAGCATGAAATATATTTGGATTTTGCTTAGAGTGTTTTTTGTATACTGTTTAAAGTTAATTTCAACTTCAAATGTTTGCACTGTTAAAAAAACAAAATATTTGGTGATAAAAAATTTTAGTTCAAGTCTTTTGTAAAATATATCTTTTAATATATTTTTTGTATATGAGTTGACCACTGGGTTTTGATCTTGCAGTGTTCAACTAAGAAAATTTCCATAGCTGACATCAGGCCACACAAATTCAAACTATATTAGTTATTTGCTGAAAAGCATTTTCACCTTGGTAAAATTTTAGCTTTAAAACATAAACTGTAAAAATTAAGATTTAAAACAAAATGGCAAATATTACAGACAAATATAAAAAGTTATAAATTCTAATACTTTTAAAATTTAAGAAATAAATAACTTAACAGCTTAAATAACTACAATTCATACATTTTATGTGTTAAGTCAAAAGTTGTTTTAAGTTAAAAGTAATATTGCTATACAAATTCCACTTAGGACTTTTATAAATTTAAATATTTTTCTTAAGTAGCTTTTATAACTCAAACTTAAAAAAAAATAATTTAAACAACAAACCTCTTTTGACTGCTTCATCATAAGTCAAAATGGCTGGGCGTGAATCTTTAGCCCCCATTATCTACAACTTATACAAAGTTTCTTTTTAATTATGGCTCATAAAATAATACCAAAAACAGTAATTAAGCATATATTAGGTTTATAAGTATTACACAATCTAAATTTCAGCATTAAGTAGAACTGGTTAGATTAAAAATGTTAACTTACTTGATATTACAGTAAGAAACTTGAAAAATACTAATTAATAATAGAACCAATTGGATATAGGCATTAAAAACTATGAACATTTATTTACAGTTCTGTAATTATTACACAATTGTATTACTTGGATATCAATTAACAAACTAAAAGTAAAATTAATTATTTTATTTGAAAAATTTTTGTTTTAAAATTTCTTGATTAAAATTTTTATTAAAATTGTAAACAAAATTTAAAAAAATGTATGCAACTTTTTTGATCAAATTGAGTTCTACCAAAATAAATTACATCATTTAGCTTTAGTATTATAAATTTTCCATTATAAAGCTTTACAAAAAATATTGAATATTTAGTTATGTAAAAATAAATCTACATTTAAAATATGAAAATCATAAAAACAAATTGTTCTAATGAGGTGAGTCACTCTTGGGAGTTGCTGGTTATGTATGCCAAATGATCAGAGTAAACAAATAATTTGTATAAGTTTCTACTCAGGTAAAATTCCCAAAAGTCATATGATCCTTAACCAATGACTTGGATCAATTCAAAAGAAGATTTTTATCAGTAAAACTATGTTCATCTAAAAGCAAAACCAAATAGTTAAAACAAATAATTCAAAAATTAACTTTTGTTTATTTTGTAATCTCACAAATTTTTTATTACTTTACTCATGTACAACAAGAAATCAAACAAAAAAGAGATATGATGGGAAAAAGTTAAAAAATAGCCATTTTTATCAAACAAAACTATATGACAAAAATTATGATTTTCAAATATAATTTTTTAAAGGACTTGTTAAATTAAGTCGACAAAGTAGTAAAACTTGTTTTAGCCAGATTATGTTTAAATAACTACATTATTTAAAGGGTTAAAAACTTACTTATATAAAAATAATAAACAGAAACGTAAAAGTTTAAATGAGAAGCATAAGAAGCTAAACATTAGGAAAAACTAAAACATAAAACATTATTACTACCACTTACGGTATTTTTATGTTTTATTTTTATAATTCAAAAGGCTTTTCTAGATTATATCATGAATTTTAGTCGAAGGCCCTAAAATAATTATTAGAAAAAATAAAATATGTTGATTAAAAAACTAAAACATATTTAAGTTTACAAATCTTTTAAAAATGTACAAAATGTATTCCTTATTGTTTGTAAGAAAAAACTCGAACTTTTCTAACAAATTTAAGCATAATCTTATAGTAGCAGAACAAAACAGTTGCACAAAAAACTTAATGTAAGATAAAAATAAAAAAAAACAGTTTTTACCAATCCGGATTCCATTCAAATATTTGCGATTTGAGATCTTTTTAGAAATTCAAGTGTGAAAACATCCTATTCAGCCTAGAAAATATAAAATAGTGTTAATTTTTTTTTAATAAAATCATTTATTTGTTTTTGGAAATACTAATATCTTTGTTTTGTATTATAACTATTGTTTGTTCGTTATTTGGTTAAATTAAAGGTTATTAATTATAAAACGTTATTAAAGTTAAAGATGCAAAAACTGTATACAAAAAATCGTAAAGATTTTAACTAAAATGTTTTAAATAAAATATGTAATATTCCAAAAATGTTTTAATTATAAAGTCTAAGAATAAGAATAAAAAACTACTTTAATCTAAATATAGAAACAAAACTATTGAATTGAAAGACACAGAAATAAGCAAAATATTTTAAACATTAAATCTAATATAAGAACTATTAAAACCCTAGAAAAAAATTAGGATAGAACTGTAAACCCTGTTAAAGACACATTAAAACTGCTGTACAGTATTTTTTGTAAAATACAATACAACTTTTAAGTATTTTATAATGTTATTACAAACTTTTTAACCTTCAGAACAATTAATAAAAAAGTCAAATTGATAACTTACAACCAAAAAAAGCAAATTTCTTTAAACTGAAACCATTTTTCTTCAAATATTATTGAAAAACGCGTTTATTTTTGACTTTGCAGTTTGTTTATTATTTTAAATTCACATTTTTTCTTAATCTAAAACGTTTATTTAAAATAATAAAATAATATAAAAAATTTAAGTATAGAAGTAAATAAGTTATACTAAATTTATTATATTTGAAGGTATTTTTGTTTTGTTAATTATAAAAAAAAATTGTTGACTCACATGAAACACATTTTTAACCTACTTAAAAAACAAAGTTTATTTACATCTGTGGTTCTCAAAACTTTCAAAATTTAGGAACTTTTATTGTTAAACTACTCCTAATAGTATATAATGTTTTTAAAGCATAATACTCTTTAAAACAGATAGAGCTAACGATATACTACCAAAATCCACCCAATTTTTTTGTATACTTTTTTCTATTGTTATAGTTTTTTGCATTTAAAAAATTTATTTTTGATTTATTTTTCACTATCACTGTTACCAATTAACCCATACCCTCGATCGGTAAGCGGTTCTCAAATTTGACTGGGTGGATTCTGAACGCGGGTGGATTTTGAACGTGTCCTGAGCTAACAAATGGTTTTAAAAATTATATTGATCTAAAAAAACTGTTAAAATTATCTATGTGTATTTAAAACGTTTTCATGCATAGCACATAACCAAGCACAGTCGTAAACTTTAATAAATAATTGTCTAAACAATGTATTTGGACTGTTTATCCAAAAAAATTAGAATTTATCAGCTTGATAATAAAAATATATGGAACACCAACTAAGTTCTAATTTGTTTGTCTAGTTAAAAAAATAGTAAAGCTTTAAATCCATAAAAAATATTGAGATATTAAGACCTACAAATTAAGTTTAAATTGCTAATAATATAGCAATCTTCAGTGTGATAATCATTAAACAAAGTTCAGTGATATTAGCTTATGTAAACATAACTTTAATGATTTAGAAAAATAACTTAATGAGATTCATTTATAACTAAAAATAACCAAAAAAGCTAAATAACCAAAAAATAACAAAAAAAAAAGTATGGAAACTGTGCATTTATTATATCATTGGATTTAAAAACCTTTCAATGAAACACTTTCACATTTCTACTAAAGAAAATTTAGTTGTTCAGGGTACATCGGACAGTTCAAGTTAAAAAAATAAAGGACCACAACTCAAAAAATAGCAAATATTTATAAAGACAAAAAAAAAAGAATTTGTAAGACTAATTAATACTTACAAACTTTTTTTTGGATATTTTAAAATATTTCGAGAAATGGCAAAAATACGTTTTAAAATAAAGCAATTTTATATATTTTTAAAAATTTGTTTTGATATATTTTTTTCTCTTTTTTTTTACTATAATAATCTTATTAACTGAATCTAAAAGTCTTTTTTCTAATTTTTATAAAATATGTAATACATTTTAAGTTGGGATCCTTTGAAGATTGTTTAACAACTTGAACTGTCAGATTTCGAGTTGTCCGTATTTGAATTGTCATGTCTTTGGTTAATCATTACTTTTTAGTACCTGTTTATTTTTTAAAAGTTTCTTAGCTTTTCAATAAGTTCAAGATAGCCTTTCAAGGTTTAAAGTTCTTAAAAAACAAATTCACAACATTTAAACTACTACTAAACAAAAGTAAACATAAAAATAGTAAATCATTTCAGCACTAAATTTAAACTTTTGGAGAGTTCTAATTTTAAACTTTTTAAAATAAATTCATTTTAGTTAAGCAATTTAACAAACAAAAAAACAAATCAAGATTTTTTTGAATAATCGCTAGTACGATAACTAAATTATATTTAGTGTTTCTTGACACTTTATATCAACCTATATTACTGTAATATTAAAGTATTTTCTATTTCTTTATACTTTT
This sequence comes from Thalia democratica, assembly GCF_965202585.1. Classification (NCBI taxonomy): domain Eukaryota; kingdom Metazoa; phylum Chordata; class Thaliacea; order Salpida; family Salpidae; genus Thalia; species Thalia democratica. The sequence goes on along the minus strand of NC_139166.1, from coordinate 64,604,953 downwards.
GTTGTTTTATTTTTGAACATATTGAATAATCTTTGTTGAAACTTTGTACAACATATTGCGGAAGAACTTTTACTAATTGAGATAAGAATTAATATTAGTTAGCTACTGTCATAACTTTTTACTTAAACTTATCAAAATATTTACTTAAAAGACAAACTATTTAGAAATCAAATAAATACAAATAAAACATTTAATTAGTGCTATCATTATATTATATAATAGACAATAAGATGAAAGTTTTGTGAAAGTAAACATAAAAATAGTAAATCATTTCAGCACTAAATTTAAACTTTTGGAGAGTTCTAATTTTAAACTTTTTAAAATAAATTCATTTTAGTTAAGCAATTTAACAAACAAAAAAACAAATCAAGATTTTTTTGAATAATCGCTAGTACGATAACTAAATTATATTTAGTGTTTCTTGACACTTTATATCAACCTATATTACTGTAATATTAAAGTATTTTCTATTTCTTTGTACTTTTGTTGTTTTATTTTTGAACATATTGAATAATCTTTGTTGAAACTTTGTACAACATATTGCGGAAGAACTTTTACTAATTGAGATAAGAATTAATATTAGTTAGCTACTGTCATAACTTTTTACTTAAACTTATCAAAATATTTACTTAAAAGACAAACTATTTAGAAATCAAATAAATACAAATAAAACATTTAATTAGTGCTATCATTATATTATATAATAGACAATAAGATGAAAGTTTTGTGAAAATAGTTCATAATCTTCACAAATTTTGTACCCTTATAACTAATATTAAGAAGTTAATTAATTCAAGTGTTATACTACTAAGTTCTTAAAATAATGCTATTTAAAACTAATTAAACATTACAGAATTATATTTTAAAATAAGCTATATGTGTATAAGAAATGTGAAAACTAAACAAAAAAAAAAATTTATAGATTTAAAGTACCTATTGTTATATTTAAAATGTTATGGTTTAATTTTGTTTTCTAAAATACTATAAAAATATTATATTTATACATGCAAATAAAAAAAGCCGTGAGGTTTCGTAATTTTTATAACTAGTTATAAAAGGATCGGGTCTAATATGCACGAACGGACATTTTTGCATTTCTTTGCACGAGAGTAAAAAAAAAAGTAAAATAAATTATAAAATAAAGTACAAGAAAAAACAAAACATACATTGAACTAATAAAATAAACAAAAATAATAAAAAATTAGTTACCGACCAAAGGTAAGGGTTAGGGGTAACAGTGATAGTAGAATTAAAAATAACTAATAAAAGTTATTAATAAAAAAGAAAGAAACAAACATATATATATAAAATATGATGATAAATAATCAAAAAGTTACCGACTGAGGGTAAGGGTTAGGGTCGGAGTATCAGTGATAGTAAAATAAATAAAAAAATAAAAATAAATAACTAAAAATATTGTTTTAAAAACTTAAAATAAGAAAAAAAAGTACCAACCGAGGGTAAGGGTTAGAGGTAACTGTGTTATTAAAACAAAAATATTTTATTAATATTTGAGGCGTGAAAATTTTTTGTAAGTGCAAAAGTGACCTCTACTACAAAATTGAAGCCGTACAAAAACGTCCCTTTGTGTAAAAGTGACCCTTCGTGCAAAAGTGTCTTGCAATAGTGTCACTTAGTGCATATTTGACACTGACCCAAGGTCGTAGCTTTAAAACGTGCCAAAAACAATATATACTTATGTAAACAATAATTATAAACAATAATTAAAACAAACAAACGTAAAAACTGAAAACAAAGTAGTAAAGTTTTAATTATCATATAAGGATACTTTTTATAATTTAGAGAAAAGTTTTAAAAACTTATATTATTTTTTTAACCTTATGAATTTTTTTTTTCAGATAATTACACTCTTTAAAATTCTACAAAATAAGTTTATTTCAGTTGCTTTTTATATAGCATTTTGAACCCTTAAATGTTACAACTTAAAATATTACAATCCTAGGAAAAAAAAACAAACACTATTTATACCAAAAAATGTTTAAAAGATTAGTACTGAGTTTCTGTCATACAAGTTTTGAACTGACTTAAAAGAGTTTTATTTCTTTTCTTAAACAAATCATTGTAAATAAATCAAACACTTTAACTTTTTTGTGAACACTCTGAAAACTTTAAGAAATGTATACAAATTCTGTTAGTTGTAAAATTTTTTATTGTTTAATATCAATATAAGACCTAACTGGATTTAGTTCAAGTCAAGACATAAGACTTTTAAAGTTACAAAAATAGTAAGTTATGGTTATAAAACTTTAGAGGTTTTTAAGTTTATTGCATTGTGTAAACATACACAACTATGAGTACTTTATGGCTTGTAAAAACTGATAAAAACTTGGTTTGATTTTATTTCAGTAAAAGCACTCACTATAGAAAATTTAAATAAAGCTTTGTAAAAGTTTTTGTTGTAAAAAAAATTTTTTTTTTTTTACTTGTTTGTCCACTTACAAAAACTAAAGTATAGAACTTTCTAATTACGGCTTGTTTAATACTTGTGCTCCAAATCAGTTTGATTTTATGAGTTTGTTTTAGTTGCATGCTTTCAATTTTTATAATTCATCTTTCTTTACAAAGGTGAGAACATAACTGTACATTTATCATTTATTTTTCATTAAAAGTTAAATGAACTAATTATTTTGTATAGTTTGTCCTCGTAACAAATGTTTTTTAACTCTTTAGAAAAGTTTATAAAGTCAAATTAGACCGTTTAAGTCTTTTAGTAAAAAAAGAAAAGCAACGATCAAGGTGAAATCAAAAACTAAAGACAACCCGAAGGTAAAATTTTCAAGTCAGACAAGTTTTTCTTGTATTTTTTATATTGAACTAAAGATTATCTGAAATTAGCGGAAAAAATAGAAACCTTTGTGTTTTTACACATTTATAATTTATATCTTGTATTGTTGTACCTATTAAATAAAATAAAGTCTTATCAAGTTGTTTTCCCGGTTGCTTGATGTTAGTGATCCCTTAATAATTTCATGATAAAACTTTTAAAAGTAAGCGTACAAACTGTACTTTTTATAACAAACTTAGGCACAAGAAGTCCTTACAACTTTACAAACTCTGACTGTTAAGGTTTCTTAAAAAGACTTTAAAAAATGTAATTTAATTTTCTTAAAACTAAGAAACTCTGATTAACGTACACCATCCTGACAAAGGTCTAAAGTTTTAGTATATTTCTGGACAAGGCGTTAAAAGGTATCCACGGTGTTAGACTCGATAACCGAAAGATTCTTCGTGCACCAGGTCCTTGGACTAAATATGTTAAGCGTCTTTTTTGTCGTTCTATAAACTATTTTTACTAATCTTATTATATAGTTCAAATATGTAAAAATAATTACGCAGAAAATATTTACTTTAAAAAGCAACGGTAATAAATATGACAGAATACAATATAAATATGACAGAAATGAAAAATGTTTATTATATTAAGAAAGTTATATTTTTCAATACGTAAACCATTTTATCTAAAATCTGCTCTAAGTTGTTTTTTCTTGTCTTATAGTAAAAGTAATATGTTAAACACTGGTCTTTTGAGTAAAGAAGAACTTAAAAGAACGTAAAGCTTCTAAAATACTAAAACAAAAAACAACTTTATTCTGTAAACCATCTAAAGTAATGTTCTCATCTAAAACCTTTTACAAGGTTTTAGTTCTACAAATAACTGCTAAACAGAATAGAAATTCATTAGTATTTTTTATACCATCTTCTTACTAGCTAACTGTTTTAATTTTTCAAGTTTTGACAAAAATGTTTTAAAATGAGCCACTGCTATTCTTTAAAAGAGTATCAAGTTAGGTTAAAAGAGTTAAGTATTTTAGGTAGATGACAAGTACACTGAAAGTTTTAGAAATATTCGAAAAACAGTGTAACTATTTGAGGTAGATTTTTGCAACGTATTTAATCCAGGGCCAGATAATGCGGGCCAGATACAAATAAAATCTTCGGCTTATAGAAGAATTTTTGTCTCATTTATTTCACAAGAAATATTTACTCAATTATCGCATTCATTTCAAAAAACTGCTAACTGTATGCGACCTTTTGTTTACTGTATCTAGTGTAAGTTTTAACTGTAAATTATACCCAAGACCTTTTATTTCGTTTCAAATCCCAATTAGCTATTTTATAATATTAAGGTTAGGTTTAGTGAGCTAGAGTTACAGGCATACGGGACAAACTTTTACTCTATGTGGATAAGATTCAACTTAAATTTTGTAAAAACTGGCGAGCTGTTTGTAACTCCGCGAGCCAGATCAGGCAGACCCCTGTTATGTGGTATGAAGTTTTTCTCTAATTTTGTTAAAAAAAGTCCAGCTACTTCAAACGACAAATCAACAAATAGCATTTATTAAATTTGAATTTTGCCGATGAATAATTTAAATGAATTGTGACTGGCTTCAGTTGTTTGAACTCAAAAGTATAACTCCCACCATTAGCTACCAAGCATATGTATTGTTTTTCTTGCAAACTTGATCTTGCCAGCTTGTCAGGACTTTATCTGGCCAGCTTGTTTTTCAGATAAGCCGCCCAGACAAGCAGCCGCTTATAAACTCCTGACACACTAAAATTAGAAACTTTTAGCGGTGACCGAAGGAAAAGTGTTATTGTAATTTCTTTGACTTACTTTTTATTGTTACCTTAAAAATGTAAAAAATAACTGATTGGACAGAATAAGCTGCAAATTTTGAAAAATCTAATTAAATTAAGCAATTTTTGTAGTGAGTTTGAGTGCAGTAGTAATGTTTCAAAAATATTCAAGTTTTACAACTTTAGTAAAACAGTTTTTCTAAAACAATTACAGAGGTATAAAAACCAAATCAATGCTATGTTTTATACTTAATTTAATAAAAACTTGAACTTAAAATTAATAATAAAACCTTAAAAAATTTGATTTAATACTTTGGGTACTCTACTTAAATTTCAAAAGCAATAGAAAGTTCAATAAAATATACAAAAAATGCTTCAATAGAATAAAAAAGTCAATTTATCAATTCTTTTAGACTGTTTTTGTTATTAATTTTCAAAATTGTTAATTCTGAAATTTTTATTCATCTTTTTTGGTACTCAGAGGCCTGTTTAGTCTGATGTGTGCTAGTAAACTAACCACCATTTGGAAGAAAAAACTGACATTGAAAAAGGGTTTAATGTTTTTACTTTAACCACTTTATAGTTAAACTCAATAAGGAATAAGTACATAAATAAGAGCCGTTAGTTTTAAATTAAAACAATTTTGTGAAAGTTTCAACATATAGTTAAGGTAATATAGTAAGTTAAATGAAAATAGACTTTTAGTTCAAAATAAAGAAGCTGAACTTTTTTCAAAACACAATCTACTTTTAACAAACAAATACTACTGAGCTGTGAACTACTTTAGAGCTTTTAACTTAAAAACTACTATGTATGACTTTATCTCACACAATAAAGTATTTTTGAAACTAGCAACAAATTTACAACCTTGAGCATGTTTGTTATGATATTTGCATTTGGATAGTAGAGTGGTGATAGCATTGATAACGTTTCTGGACTTCGAACGAATTACTACTTAATTTCGATGGTCAGTATTTGAGAAGTTAAAACAACTAACAATAAATACATTGCTTCAGACAAAGATGTCCGAAAGACTTCTGCCTAAAGACTTCTGTTTATTTGCCTAGGGTCTATATTTTCAAAAGAAATGCTTTTTTAATTGAAAAGTTAGTACTGCTAAAATTTCAGTTTGTAATACAGTAGGGACATCAAGATGGTACGCAACTTGAACGCAGGAAAAAAATAAAACAAAATGCGTACTTCACAGTTTTGAGACAAACTTTACCCTTTTTTTACCATGGACAATATGTTAAAAGATGTCCAAGTGGTGTGTGACTCGATAACAGAAAGGTTTTTAAGCACCAGGTCCTAGAACCAAATATTTTGAGCGCTTTTATTTTGTCGTTAAATAAACAACAGTTATAGCTTATATCTACTTATTTATGATAAAAATACGATATAAATATCTTGCATGATTATTCAAAACAATAGATATGTTCAATTTCCATAAATCACTATAAGACCATAGTTTTGTCCAAAAAAATATCAACTTTTTTGATACAAAAGTGTTTTAGTATTTTAGTTTTTTGAGTTTAGCGCGTACCTTACGCGGTTACTTATCTCTTAAAGCGACTGACTTATCAATTATATCCCTTCCTTACTGTATTTAACAAAAGTAAAAAACGTTACTGTTTATTGAACGACAAAAATACGCTCAAAAGGTTTGGTCCAAGGACCTGGTGTACAAAAAACCTTTCGGTTATCGAGCCATAAACCATAAAAAGTTAAGCTTACTTTGACAAAGAAAAAAATATTTGAATCAACATTTTTTACAAAGTTTTACTTTGTTGTAAGTATTTTTATTTCCTGATCAACTTATTATTAAAACTATACCAATTTTTGCATACCTCTTATACCTTGTGTATCGAAATTGTTAATAAGTATTTTTTACGGTTTTTACATCAAATATTAAGTAAAAAACTCAAAGTAAAACCATGCTTTAAAGTTTGAAATGTTGTTTTTTTATGTTTGCCCTGGGCATGACATTAAACTGTTCTGGTGTATGGCTCGATAACCGAAAGGTTTTTGTACACCAGGTCCTTTGACCAAACCTTTTGAGCGTATTTTTTGTCGTTCAATAAACAATAATTTAATATTAAGTCTGTTTTGAGTTAAGCAATGTTTATAAATCTGTGAAATGTTTATTCGAAGTATTCATTAAATCTATTTTAATACAGTCGTGACAACGGAATTTTTGTAATCTTATTTTTAGGTAAAGCTGAGCTTTTAACTATGAATTAAGAAAAAAAAGTTGTACTTATGGTATAAAGTATTTTCAATTACAATTTTTATTTTTAGTACAAAATACTGTATACCAAAAGTGCGAACTCACGAAAAATTTTAGACTCAAGCGGCAAACTTATATTTCTTGAAAAAAGTTTTAATTGTAAAGAAAGAAACTTTTTTAAATGAAGTAAAACTTAAAAAACTAGTTTATAACAAAGTTTCGCTCAATTTATTAAGTGTAAATAGGTGATTATATAACACAAAAGTGCACATTTTTAAATGTTTTGGTTGCTGATAAAAAAGTGCAAATTCAGGCTTAAAATTTGGAATAAAACAGCAGACAATTCTTAAAAAGTGTCTTAATTGCAAAAAATAATTTTTGAAGTAAAGCTCATAAAATTCATTTGTATTTACAATAAATTTTTGCTTGTTTTACTAGATGTAAACACCACAAAAGTGTAAATTTGTTATTGTTTCATTTTATTACCTCGCTTCTGTAAAATAAATCGACCTTAAAAACCATTTAATAGAAACGTTTGAAGAATAAAACAGCTTATTAACTTTGTGCCAAGTACATCGAGCATGTTTGAGATAGTTAAACAAATCTTATATGTGAAAATTAGACTTGCTAAGAGCTGTCGAATGAAAAAAAAAAAACTTAAAATGCAATTAAAAATAAAAACAATGATTAAATAAAGTTGTAGTGTAGAAGACACAATAATTCAAGTTCTACAGCATTTCAATAAACTCTTTTATTTTATATACATTTAAAATACACTAAAATACATTTTTTTAGAACTGTTATTTTGTAGTGACAATGCAATATTCATATTAAAAACAAACTGTTAGATCTTAACTCATAGTTGCTTTGTTTTTATATATGTATTTGTTTTAATTGTTACATTTTTCTTTTATTTCATTTTGTTTTACTGCTTCAAATTAGATATTTTATAATTTTTTAAAACTATTACTAAGTTAATTGCCCTGGAAAATATTTTAATATTTTTGCACTTCTTTAGTATATTGCATATCGAAATGAACATTATAATTCAAAACAAACTTTATAAAACAACAGTATCAAACAAAAATAAATTAAACTGAAATATGAAACATAGCCGTTTGAAATTCTTGGACCTAGGGGTAAGATATAATTCACATTATTATATATACCAATGATTCTTTTAAGAAACGTTTTAATTTACTTATATAATCACTTGCAACATAGTTGTCGTAAACTATGATATTACGATAAAAATACCTTTCAAGATTTCACTATTTTAACTAATTTTTGAAGGCAAACCTAGTACCGAAAGTTGTACAGCAAATACATTACTAAATGATGGAGTTAAGCACGTTTGATAAACAAATTATGAATCAACTGAGTTACTTCAACGGTTTTAAAGTTTTCATTGTAAAAAAATTAACAAGTTTTTAACTACTGATAATGAATGTTTGAATTTACTTGACTAACATTTTGGTTCGCCTACCAGTAATATTGTGATCAATATATTATAGAAAAGCCCAGTTTATTCAAATAAGGGGTAAGAAGACATATTGAGTTAGTAACACAACATAAATTGAATTTTACAGCATTTAAAAATTACTATTGGTCTCCGGTCAGAACAGAAAAGTTTAGTCATTTTAAAGCCGATGAAAGTTTCAAAAGAGAAAGATTTGTTAGCTGCATGGAAGATTTGTAAGTCGAAAGAACATTGGTAAGACTCGAATGCAATCATGTGCCGTTCAAAACATGCATGCAAACTTGATTTTTGAGTAATTAAACTTGCTAGACTTGCATACACCTGTTATACTAGCTGTTTTTTTATATAAATTAGAATACAATTTCTCTAACGCTATGGAGGTGTTTTATACGAATAAAAAAAATTATAAACTGTAGTCATTTTCTTCTTGTACAAACATTTTTATTTCAGTACTTATTAGTGTAAAATTTTTATTAGACTCATTTAAAGTTTAAACCTATTTAGTCGTTTCATCGGTTAACAATGGTGCTTATCATTTATCTAGTCAGTGAAAATTTATTGATTTAAGTTTTGTTTCAAACAATTAAACCAAGTATCAAACACCGCTATAGTTATTCGACATTTGTTTCTGTATAACTATATTATTATTAATAAAACATGTTTGTTTGAACTTCGCATGGTTAGAGTTTAATAAATCTAGCGATCGTAATTGCTTTCTTAGTCTTAGACTTCTGTGCATAAAACATAAATTTCAAGTTTCAAAAAAGACTTTGTTTACAATGAACTTCTTTTGAAACTCCAGTGTTTTAAATTTAAACAGACAAAAGCTTAATTACTGTTCAATATTCAAAGATGTTTAGTTCTGGTAATTTTATTTAATAAACTAAAAACAAAATTTTGCACTTAATTATCAAACTATTAAAAATAGAAAAAAGAAAAATTTAAATAACTAATAATTCTTAAACATTTATAGTTTTAAAATAATATTACTCTGCTTGACCACAAGTTTGTATTATTATTATTTTTAAATACAGAATAGTGCTATTAAAAATGCAGTTTCATAATATATATATTTATGTATTTATTTAATAGTGTAAATAATGTAAACACGAATATTCCGAGAGTAAAAGACAATTTATTTCCTTCATTATTATTATCATTATTAATATGATTTTATTGTTAGTACTATTACTATTGATATTATCATTATTGTATTATTATCATAAACATTATTATTGTTATTAATATAACTGTTTTAATTATAAATAATATCATTAACATTATTAACACTGTTATTATTGTTGTTAAAATTATAACTGATATCATTATTATTATTAAAATTTAATATTAATTTTATTACTAATATTAATACTAATGTTTAATTAATCAAAAAGAAGGATACTGCAATGAAAGATTTTTGATTTATTAAGATTTTCAAAATGAAAGAAGCTAATTTTTTTTGGTATTTAAAGAAAGTAAAATTTAACTAATCAATGTAGAAAACTGATTTACTAGTTTTTGAACTACCTTGTCTATGAATAAATCTTTACCACGTTTTTGTATTTTATTTGAATACTTTTTTTTATTTAAGCGGAACTTTGTGTTTAGCGTAGAGTAGTTTGCCAAGTAAAAGAAATATAATAAGTATATTTATTTTCTTTTACAATAGAGACCTAATTGGTTGTTTATCAACCAAAGCTTTTGTTCTTAGTTTATCTAAGATAAATTTGCAAATACATTAATTAAAATTACTTTAAAAATTTCACACTTATATGCGAGAGTCTTCAAAGGTTTATTAATAACTTAAAGAACTGCAACAAAAACACATCAATTAAAACGAATCATGAATTCAAAAACTGTTAAACTAAAAATTGCAGTACAACAAAAATTACAAAATACTAAATCAACATTTCCGCGTAAATTTTCCAATTTCATTTTGCTTCGATTTGGTCATCAGCTGGTCGCTTCGCTGCAGTTCCTCCTTGTGAATCGTCATCATCTGGCTTTTGTGAATATTCAGTATTAAGTCCTTGTGGAACGTAAGCTGGTGATCCTTGCAAATTTTCAGGGTTCGCCGGTTGCGAAACGTAAGCATTTGGTTCTTGTGGAGAGTAGTCTGCATCTAGTTCTTCAGAAACATCAGTGTCAGTCACAATTGGGTTTGCATCGTCAGGGTTTGGTCCTTGGTGACCTGCAGAACTGTCATCCGTCTCTTTATTCGCAGTCTGCGAATCCTTGCCCCCTTCAGAAGAATGCGAAACTTTCTTGCGTTGGAGCTTTCCAATTAGCTCATAAATATTTTTCAAAATGTCGGGATTTTCGTCAAGTCTTTCTTTTTTACTCATCATATCATCATTTTCTTCTTTCAGAGTTTTCAAACTTTCTTCCTTATCATTTAGTTCTGCCTCCAGATCGGCTAGAATTTTTTGTAATGATTCTGCATTTCCAGAAATACCAAGTTCTTTTTCAAGCGATTCATTTTTAAGCCTTAGCTCTGCATTTTTTCTATTATATTCCTGAATTCCTTCTTTTGCAGTGCGTATCATTTCATTGCCAACATTAGACAGCTCTTCATGCTTATCATTTTCTTCTTTTTCTTCCACATACAAATCAATAAATTTATAACAAGCAGCCTCATAAGAGTTTAAAGCTTCCTCAAAAGTACTCATTACTAAACAGTCGATTTGCAACTAGTTTAACTATACAAACTGACCTAAAGTTTTACTTCAATTTATTAAACTATCATTCTAATTAATTACCAGAAACTATTTAAAAAAAAATCGTAAAAGTTATGGTTTTTAATCCAACATGTACATCATAATTATAAAAATTTATATTCGGGTTGAAACTTTCAAAACTGTTTAGTTGATAATGAAGTTTTTTAATAACAAAATACATTTAAGCAAGTTTTAATGTTCACTACTTTTCTTACAAATATGTCTCTAATATGTTAAAACAAAAGCTTTAATTTTGTGTTTCAAAATATAAATATTTTCAAGTTCAAAGCCTTTCTCTGGGTGTATTAGCTAGAAAACTGATATTCTGATAAGGTTACTGTCTGTTCAATGTTTTTGGATTTCACAAAAATAGTAATCTTTATGTAGTATATACTTATCATCAACTCTAAGCTAAAATATATAAATATAAACTTAAATAAACTAGTTTCTAGTTCTTGTACATTATTTCTTATTAAAGAGATAATTAGTTAGTTCTCTTACTTAATTAAAAGCTTGAGTAGTTAAAATGTTTACTGTAAAAAAATTAACTGATAAAATTAAAATAAACAAAGCTTTGTTTGATATCTGATGTTGTGTTTCTCACATAGAATATAAATTTGTATATATTTAGTCAAGGTTGAGTGAACATGGTCTATAACGGTATTAGCTAACTAAACCATCCTCAATTTATACCAATCTCAAGGTCCAAACATCTTTATTGATTGTAAAACAATAAACATGTGACAAAATATCTATAATATTTCCTCAGTCTACAATGAGGTTGATTAATAAATTATTCAGAATATTTTAAAACTTGATGTTGACATTTTATGTTTAGCAAAGCATTTATTTAAATAAAATAGTGAAACTCGTGTTTTGTTTAATTGTGTTAATTATAAATAAAACGTTTGTTACTGTTATTTTATAAGTCAAATATTTGTTTTTTAATACATTTTGTTGTTTCAATATATTTAGTGCATAGTAAAAAGTATTAGAAACTAAAACAAGTTTAACTTTTAAACTTATTTACCAAATGTAAACATTAGATATGAAACACAACGTTTAACAAACATGAAATGATCACCTTATAGTTTATTATAGTTTATTGAACGACAAAAAAAAGTTCTCAAAAAAAATTTAGTCCAAGGACCTAGTATACGAAAAAGCCTTTTGGTTATTAAGAGTTTATAAACAGCTGCTACTAGATTTCAACTGTTGTTTAGTTATCATGTCCTAATAAAGATTAAGTTATAATAAGTACTATAAGTAAACTAAATTATGAAAACTTGTATGTAAAACATGTAATACAGAAGCTGCATAACTAATTTGGTTATATTTAAGCAAATTTAAGCAGAATTTTTAACACCGTTTGGTATTTAAGTTGAAAAAATGTTTTTATTTAAAAATATCATTATAAACTAGGGGTGGGCAACGTAAATAGTTGACGGGCCGGATCCAGAAAAATATAGTCCTCAGCGGGCCGGATCATTTCAAGTTAGTGATCTTTTGGATTCAGCTGGATCCTTTTTTAGATCCGGATCCCATTTTAAACATATTATCCGGATCCGGCTAAACACTAATTTTAGACAAAGATCTGGATCCGAATGGAAGCTAATTTCAAAAAAATTTGGATCCGGTTAGATTCTTATTGATCGGGTGTTTCAGAATTTTGAATCAATACATTAATTACCAAGGTTCTCAAGTATGAAATTTTATGTTAAATTTAGTTAAGTATTCATAAATCTATATATATTATAACTCTGGACCGAATTAATACTAGTTAGTCCTAGAAAAATTATAATTTTGTTACTAAAAGTTACTCGAGCCTAAAATTTCAAGCTAAAACATAAAAAAATTGCTAACTATTCGAAATTAATTAATTTTGGAAATCCTTACCTGGAGTTTATAGTGATAATATTTTTTCAAAAATTAACAAACAATTCAATATTAAACTACTGTTGTTTAATTTAATTAAGGTAAAGAAGATTCATTACATTTTTTTGCATGTATAAAAGAAACAAAAAAAAATAATTCTGATATAATAAACAGTTTTACCATAAAAAGCAAAAAATAAATAAATAAAAGATCTCGATGAAACACTTAAAGTTGATCATGTATTAGAGTTGTTTAAATCTAGTTGCATGAAAGTTTTGGAAAATCTGCAAGTGCACTAAAAAACCGATTAGGTTTGAAGATAGCTTATCCTTGTTAATGTTTATGGTCGGAAATGTTTGTTTTTAAATGTATGAAGTATCAAACAACACAACTAGTTCCATGGTCATCTTTAGAAGTTTACAAACTTTGACTCGATAAATAATACATAAAATCTATCTAAAAATCTTATAAAAGCAACAAAAATTATATGTTTGATTTCAAATTTTCTTATTAACTTATTTAAAAAACAGTAAAGCCTAGATATCAAATTACTTTGGCTTGAAATTTTAACACTTTTACTTTCAAAATATCAAAAAGTTATAATTAACTTACGAAATTTAACTAAATTCTGTAGTTTAAAAATATTAATCAAACAGTCAACCTAAAATACTTTAATAAGAGTACTGACATAAAATAACGAAATATTGAAACAAAAAAAAAATAAATATATATTTTTACATAACAAACATTTTAGTTTAGTAGACTTTTAGATTAAGATCGATTTCACTAGTGAAAATATTACTAAACGAAAAACTAAAACATAAAACTGTCACTTTATACTTTAAATGTTAAGTTTAAAGAATTTAGCAAGAATAATTACACTAAAAAGAAATCAATGAGACATTTTTGGATCATAAAAGTTTTTAACAAGTTGTTTAAAATCTGGAAGTTTATTTGAAGTAGATATTCTCAGTAATGACTGCAAATTCGTATAAGTAAGATTTGAACACAGGACACTTTTGTTTATATACATGGTTAAGAATGTTTGTTTGCAAAAATATGTAGACTAAAACAGAACAAATAACTTCATTGTCATCTTTTTTAAATTAACAAACTTTTACTTGTTAAGTAAGTCTTAAAATCTGTCAATTTTTCAGTTTTGAACTTTTCTTTTTGTGTACTGCCACATTGAAGTTCAACAGTTCTAACAATATTACTAAGTACATTTTCGGTGTCAAACGTCGACGGTGATGAAATAATGTCTAATTCTTCACTTAATTGTTAAAAGTCTGCAAAAAGACGACCAAACTTATTATCAAGTGGAACTATTGTCATCAATTGGTCATCACTAAACTTAACCATATAATTAATCAAAAAGTCCTTTATGAAAAAACAATAGCAGAAAAAGTGCAAATAGTAGTCTAAACTTAAAACATTTGACAAAAGTTTAAATTTGAGCAGTTTGACCAAAAAAAAAGGCGATGTTTAAAAAGATATTTTTTTTTACTTTTTTAAACATTTAAAAAACAACTCAATACTTATCTGGAAAAGACAGCAATTTTTGACACTTCTTTTTTTTAAGAAAACATTATGGTAGGTAAGATTATCAAAATTAGTTCAGCAAACAATTGCTTTTGGATAATTTGAGAAAGGATTACTTCAACTGACTTCAAACAGAATAAGATACTATAACAAAATAGTGTTTTATAACCACAAAATAATAAGCGATTTTAACAAACATTTTCAGGGTCAAAGTCTTACAGTTTTGTTTAATGAAATAGTTCAAAAACGGTTTTGTACAAGTTTTGTAATAATTAAATTGGCTGGTCGGATTTTATATAAATTTTGAAAATGCTTAGCGGGCCGGATCAATGTTGTCCGCGGGCCGGATTCCATTTAAAATTAAAAAAGGTTTGGGGGCCGGTCATTTTCATTTTATTTAAATTTTTTTTTATTAGGAAAATGTTTCATTCTTTTTTACAGCTTAAATCTTTATGCTGCTAAAGCTAAAAATAACATTTACAAAGACGTGTACTCTCCATTTCTTTATGAATTATTGTTGACAATAATATAGTAATTGTACATCTGAATTTTATCTAATGTTGTGAACTTTTTTATTTTGTATCTCTTTTGTTTTTTATTCAACTACTAAAGTTTATGAATTTTATCTAATAATAGCAAAAATTTATGCAAATGTTTTCTGAATTGTGGAAACTGTTTTCAGAGTTATATACTTTAGGCCGATAAGTAGTACTATTAAAATTAATTTCTTGATTAATATTTATATTTTAAATGAAAGGTTTTAGAGGTTTATAAAAGTTTCAACTCATAAAGAATTATAGGGGGTCAAGAGCAAATATACAAATTTTACAAATTGCCTTTATTCAGTTATTCATTATACTTCAACATTCAATTTATTTTAAATTTTTAACAAAACTGCACACTTTCATATAAAATAAAAGGTGGTTAAAACTACTCTATTCTCGTTATGACGTCATCACACGTTATTCTTGATTTTCGCAGATTTGTAACTTTTTTTAGCAAGCTACGTCCCTGCTGTGACGTAAAAACAGATCACTGTGACTTAACATCAGAACAGTGTGACGTCACAAAGTGGCCTGAGTGCAAGAATAAGTTCAGAGTGATCATGAGGGGAAACGATGGGAAATTCAGGTGCGAGATTTTGGTTGAACAAATGAATAGTTTTGTATGCTAAATTTCTTCATTTTATTTATTTAGATTGCATTTATAATATTGACAACTAATTAAACATGTGTTACTTAAATTTGATTATATTTTGCGTAAATGGGGCCTTTTTGGTGTGCTTGTATCTCTGATTGAAAGGTTTGGGGCTACAGTTTTAACGGTCAGGTCAACGACTTTGCGAAAAGTCTGAATTTTTTTTTAACAACTTGGAGTTTTGTTTATACCTATTTGCGATGTAGTATTTCTTGAGTGATTAGAAATTTTGCAACAAATTTCTGCCGTTGTTTTTAGATTTTGATTAATATAGTTATTGTCTTAACCAAAAAAGATTGCTCAATTTACTTTATAAATAGTTTAAATCCGTTTAAATGTGGACTGTTACATTAACTTCATACAAATTAAATTTTGATAGTGACTTTGAGTTTTGTTAATGTTTTGTTAATACTTAGCTCAAACTTCCAATTTTATAAAATTTTTAATTCTATTTAGACAAATTTCAAGGTGTAAACAAATTTGTTTTAAAAGCTCTTAATTCAGTTACATTTTTTCTGCAGATAAGATGTATTTTATTTGAAGCGGAACGTAGTCTGCAAAATTAAAAACAAGTATATTTGTTCTCTTTTCACAAATGGAGACCTAAATGGTTGCTCAACAATTCTTTTATACTAAATTTAATTAACAAAAGTTAGTATTATGAACTTGCTAATAAATAAACTAAGTTTATTTATAAAAATTTCACATTTATATGCATATATTTTCAATAGTTTATTAATAATTAAACTGCAACAAAAACACATCAACTAAAACTAAAGATGAATTCAAAAACTGTTTAACTCAAAATTGCATGACAACAAAGTTTCCAAAAAACTAAATCAACATTTCCGCTTAAACTTTCCAACTTCAGTTTGCTTCGATTTAGTCTTCAGCTGGTCGCTTCGCTGCAGTTCCTCCTTGTGAATCGTCATCATCTGGCTTTTGTGAATCTTCAGTGTTCAGTCCTTGAGGAACGTAAGAAGGTGATCCTTGCAAATCGTCAGGATTCGCCGGTTGCGGAACGTAAGCATTTGGTTCTTGTGGAGAGTAGTCAGCATCTAGATCTTGTGGAGCGCCGTCGTCTGTCACAATTGAGGTTGCCTGTGCATCGTCAGGGTTTGGTCCTTGGTGACCTACTGAACTGTTATCACTCTCTTCATTCGTACTTTGCGAATCATTGCCCCCTTCAGAGGAATAGGAAACTTTCTTGCGTTGAAGCTTTCCAATTAGCTCATAGATGCTTTTCAAAATGTCGGGATTTTCATCAAGCCTTTCTTTTTTACTCATCATATCATCTTGTTCGTCAGTCAGAGTTTTCAAACTTTCTTCCTTATCTTTTAGTTCTGCCTCTAGGTCGGCTAGAGTTTTTTGTAATGATTCTGCATATTCAGAAATACAAAGTTTTTTTTCAAGTGATTCACATTTAAGCCTTAATTCTGCATTTTTTTTATTATATTCCTGAATTCCTTCTTTTGCAGTGCGTATCATTTCATTGTCATCTTTAATCTTCTTTTCAAGATCATCATTTTCGTCTTTTTGTTTCACATACAAATCATTCAACTTATTACAAGCAGCCACATAAGAGTTTTGAACTTCCTCAAAAGTACTCATTACTAAACAGTCGATTTACAACTAGTTTAACTAAACAAACTAACCTAAAATTTTACTTCAATATAGCTATCATTCTATTTAATTACCAGAAACTATTTTTAACTTGGTTTTTAATCGAAAATGTACATTTTAATTATAGTAATTTATAATCAGTTGAAACTTTCAAAACTGTTTAGTTGCCAATGAAGTTTTTTAATAACAAAATACATTTAAGCAAGTTTTAAGGTTCACTACTTTTCTTACAAATATGTCTCTAATTTGTTAGAACAAAAGTCTTCAGTTTTAAAGTAAAAATATTTTTAAGTTCAAAGCCTTTCTCTGTGTGTATTAGCTAGAAAACTTATATTCAGATAAGGTTACTATCTGTTCAATGTTTTTGGAATTCACAAAAATAGTAATATGTAGTACATACTTATCATCAACTTTAAAGCTGAAATATCAGAATATAAACTTAAATAAACTAGTTTCTAGTTCTTGTACATTATTTTTCTTATTTTAGAGATACTTAGTTAATTTGCTTAGTATAAAGCTTGAGCAGTTGAAAATGTTTGCTATAAATAAATAAACTGATAAAATTAAAATATACAAAGCTTTGTTTGATATCTGATGTTGTGTTTCTCACAAAAAATATAAGTTTGTATATATTTAGTCAAGGTTCAGTGAACATGGTTTATACGGTAATAGCTAACTAAACCATTCTCAATTTATACTCATCTCAAGGTCAAAACAACTTGATTGATTGTGAAACAATAAACATGTGACAAAATATTTATAATATTTCCTCAGTCTAAAATGAGGTTGATTAATAAATAATTCAGATTTTTTTAAGCTTGATGTTTAACATTCTTCGTTTAGCAAAGCGGTTATCAGTTTTACTAAAAATAATGAAATTCGTTTTTTGTTTAATTGTGAAAATTATAATTAAAACGTTTGTTACTTATATTATTAAGTCAAATATAATTATTTTTTACATATTTTGTTGTTTCAATCTACTTCGTGCATAGTAAAAATTATCAGAAATTAAAGCAAATTGAACTTTAAAAATAAAACTTAACTGTAATAAAATAAATTCAAGCAGTTATTTTGAAGCTTATCATGAATATTTTAGTGACATGTATATCAGGCTGTATAAGATACGTAATGTTTAAAAAATCCAATCAAACACAAAAAACATTACTAGGCACAACTTCTAGGAAAGATTCTGTTAAGACTCAATTGCAACCGTGTTTTGTGCAAAATATGCGTGGATACTTGGTTTAACTGAAACAAGACTTGTCAGACATCCGTTCTATTAGTTGACGGTTCGGATTTTGAAAGTATTTTTCTCTTATATAAGATACAAACTTAAATGTCGTCGACCTGTTATCGTCGTTATTTTACTATAACTTTGTTATACTCTTGTAAATATATAAACATTTATAGTTGTTTGTTTATGAACAATGGTGCTTATTATCTATTTGATTAGTAATAGTTTAAAAATAAAATACTGATCATTTTAAGTCTATCTTAATAGAGCTTTATTATTGATTGTTTATAATGTATCTGCTTTTAAAATTTACAGTTGTGTATGTTCATCCTCATTAATGACTCAACCTTAAATTTTAAGTTTAAACAGACAAAAGCTTAATAAGAGAAAGTATTCTCAGTACTTTTTTTCTGGCATTTTTCTTAATAAACTAAAAAAAAAGACTTTTGCGGCTCATATTATCAAGTAAAATACAGTAAATAATGATTTGAAAAACTACTAATGCATAAAAATGAAGAAAATTTAACGTTTTATTTGAATCTATGTACACTAAAATCTTTTTAAACAAAAAAAAAGGTTTAGCTTATATTTTTATTGACTTTCTTTCTTAAGTAACACATAAAAAAAAATGTCTTTAACCAATTCCTTTTAAGTGCAAGTTTTGTAATAATTATTTATTTTAAACTAAACTTTATGTGCTCAGTTAAACACATAATATTAGTGCATATCTGAATAGAATATTAAAATAACTTGCACTGTCACTTGATAAATCCTGTGCAGAATATAGCTTTATAGTCCAATCAGTTTTCTTTTAGCCTTTTGGACTATTTTTGTAAAAAAGTCTAGTTAGGTGGAAATAGAAAACAGAAAAGTAAGTTATAATTTTTACTGATTTTGTGACAGTTATTAAAAAATAATATATATGACTGATCAGATTGACTCTTAAAAGTTAAGAGTTAATTATGCAACATTATTATAGTTATGAAATTTAACTTAAATAACTTTGTTATAAAAAGCTAGGTTTTTCTTATCCACTTTAAAAATAAAAAAACACTCAATTTCACAACAAATGCATGATTTTTTAGTTCTAATATAACCAAAATAACTAAACTGTTTTAAAAAGTTGTAAAAGTATAAATACCTCACCATCAGAATTGCTTTAAACTGTTTATATGGCGCCTGTGCTACCTCTGAACCAAATTGCTAGATTTCTATGAGAAAATCGCCACACAGTTGCTCAAGCATAATATTTAAAATGAAAACAAACAAAATTTAGTATCAGTACTTTTTTTTAATTTTGTAACTCTAGCAAACTTTTTCAGAAGTTAACGATAAGTTTAGATTATTCACTGAAAACTTTTTTAAAATTTATAATTTACTCTAATTGATAAACTTGTTTGTTTTTTGGATAATTTTTAAACTGTTAAATGTTAAACTTTTAAAATTATTAACCAAATGTAAATATCAGATATGAAACACAAAGTTACAAAAACATGTAATGATTACCATATAGTTTTTTTATAGTTTATTGAACGACAAAAAAATGTTCTCAAAAAAATTTAGTTCAAGGACCTGGTGTACGAAAAGACCTTTTGGTTATTAAGAGTTTATAAACAGCTGCTACTAGATTCTAACCGTTTTTTTTAGTTATCATGTCCTAATGAAGTTAAGTAATTTTTTGTACTATAAATAAATTAAACTATGAAAACCTGTCTGTAAAACCTGTAATACAGAAGCTGCATAATTAATTTGATTATATTAAAGCAAATGTCATCAGCATTTTTAACATGATACTACCATTTGGTATTTAAGTTAAAAAAAAGTTTTTATTTAAAAAGATCATTGTAAACTGACCGGAACAAGTTACTTTAATTCTTCTATCACGGCATTACTAATACATTATGACGTATAATTAATTACCTCTTTAAAATAACCGAATATAAAGTGAATGTTTAATTTGTAAAAAAATCTTACGTTCAGTACTGTGACGTAACATCAGAACTGAAAGTTAAAATGTCTTTAGTGCAAGAACAAGTTCAGAGTGATCCTGAGAGGAAACGATAAGGAGCTCAGGTACGAGATTATGGTCGAAGAAATAGATATTTTATATATAAAATTTCTTTATTTTTATCTATTTAATTTGCAGTTATCACCGACATTTAATTAAACATGTGTTACTTAAATTAAATAATATTTTGCGTAAATTTGGTCTTTTTTGCGTGCACGTATCTCTGATTGAAACGTTTTGGTTACAGTTTTAATGATCAGTTCGGAGACTTTGGGAAAAGTCTGAAACTTTTTTTAAACAACTTGGAGTTTTGTTTACACTTCTTTGTGATTAAACATTCAGCGACAAATTCCTGCCGTTGTTTTTAATTTTTGATTAAAATAATTTTAAGCTTAAGAACAAATAATATATTTCTATTGTTTTCTAGTAGCCGTTAAACTTGACTTACTTTCTAGTAACGTACTGTGTGAAAAACTTCACACAAAAACATTTTTAATAGTGCTTTAAAATTGGTTTTTAATACAAGTAGTCTTACTTAAATGATCAATTTATTCAGTAAAGAGTCATTTAAATTTTGTTGTAGAATTTACTTTGAAAAATATAGTCAAAACATCTAGAAAATTTTTTCAATCCTAGTTAAAATAAACTAGATAGGTTTCTTCATACCAGTTTATAGTAAAATATATTACAACAGTTATATTTATACTTTTGTACTTAATGCTATTTTTATCATCAGTATATTTGCTTAATTTAATACTTGATGACATAATTTTAATTTTCAATGCTGTATTGTAAATATAAGAATTATATTTTGTTTTGAATTTGAGCTTATATGTACAGCAAGGCATTTCACGCATTTCATAATACTTTTTAAAAGAATATTATGATGCTTGACCACAAGATTGTATTTAAATTTTATTTAATTTAGATTAAAGATTAATACTAATAAAAATTCGGTTTCGATTTTGTATTTATTCTTTAATGGTGTAAACAATGTAAATACGCGCATTTCTATCGTAATTGACATTTGTTTTCTTCATTAATATTATTAATATTATAAGTAATATTAATAATAATTTTAATAATTATTTTTATTATTATCATTGTTATATTACACAATTTAGTTCATCAAAAATAAGCTAATGCAAAGCGACGTGTTTGAAGTTTTTTTAAATGATTTAAGTTAGAAAATATTATGTGTTTAAGGAAGGTAAAACATAACTTATACGTGTTCAGTGTAGTAACGAAAAAAAAAAATTCAATGCTAGATGTTTAAACTGTTTTGTTAAAATGACGTGAGTTAATTTTTTTATGTACTTAAGTTTCATAAACTAACTTGATTATGAAAAAAAAAGATGTATTTTGTTTGAAGAACTTTTCATTTAAGCGAGACGTAGTCTGACGAAAAAGAATATTTTTTTTTTACAAATTGAGACCATAACGGTTGCTTATCAATCCTTTATACTATATTTATTCAAGATAAATTGATATTATTATGAACTTGCAAATAAATAAATTAAATATTATTTATAAAAAATTTACATTTTCATGCGTATGTACTTAATAGTTTATTAATAACTTAAACAATTGCAACAAAAACACATCATTCATAACAAAAGCTAAATTCAAAAACTGTTAACAAACTCAAAACTCAAATTTGCATGACAACAAAGTTTCCAAAAAGTTAAATAAATGTATCCGCGTAAAATTTCTAACTTCAGTTTGCTTCGATTTATTCTTTAACTGGTCGTTTCGCTGCTGCGCCTCCATGTGAATCGTCATCATCTGACTTTTGTGAATCTTCAGTGTTCAGACCTTGAGGAACGTAAGCTGGCGATCCATGCAAATCGTCAGGATTCGCCGGTTGCGGAACGTAAGCATTTGGTTCTTGTTGAAAGTAGTCTGCATCTAGTTCTTCAGAAACATCGGAGTCTGTCACAATTGAGGTTGCCTGTTCATCGTCAGGGTTTGGTCCTTGGTGACCTGCTGAACTGTTATCACTCTCTTCATTCGTACTTTGCGAATCATTGCCCCTTTCAGAATAATGCGAAACTTTCTTGCGTTGAAGCTTTTCAATTAGCTCATAGATGTTTTTCAAAATGTCGGGATTTTCATCAAGCATTTCTTTTTTACTCATCATATCAGCATGTTCGTCATACAGAGCTTTCAAACTTTCTTCCTCATCTTTTAGTTCAGCTTCTAGATCGACTAGAATTTTTTGTAATGATTCTGCATTTCCAGAAATACCAAGTTCTTTTTCAAGTGATTCACATTTGAGCCTTAATTCTGCATTTTTCGCATTATACTCCTTAACTTTTTTTTTGAGCATTTGTAACATAACATTGTCATCTTTAATCTTCTTTTCAAGATCATCATTTTTTTCTTTTTCTTCCACATACAAATCATTCAACTTATCACAAGCAGCCACATAAGAGTTTTGAACTTCCTCAAAAGTACTCATTACTAAATTATAGTTTTGCAACTAATCTACCTTTTTAAAGTAACCTAAAGTTTTAGGTGAATTTTAAAACTATCATTCTAATTTTTTTTCAGAAATTACTTATTTAAACATACTTTGTAAAAGTTGTGGTTTTTAATCCAATTACAAGGTAATTGGAACACTAATTTTTTTTGAGCTTTTTTTATAATATTAAATATCAAAAATATATTCCTTAATTATTTTAATATATAATCAATTAACACTTTTAAATTGACTTAGTTGCTATCAAATTTTTTGATAACAAACTATCTCTTAGTAATTTCAAATTGACAATACCTTTTATATAAATTTGTCTTTAATTTATTAAAATTAAGCTCTTAAAACTGTGTTTCAAAGTGAGATTTGTTTTTAATATAAATGTGTTTCATGTGTACGAGCTAAAAACTTTACATTTTAATAAGGTTACTATCTATTTAGCAATTTTGTAACTCACAAATATATCAATCATGTTCATTTAACATATACTTAATCGTTAACTTGAAAGCTGAAATTTTTAAATATAAACTTAGATAAACTATTTTTCAATTCTTCTGCATAAAGTATTTTTTTATGTTTCACAGATGCTTTATTAGTTTGCTTAGTTTAAAACTAGGGTAATTAAGAAAGTTTTTTGTAAATAAATTAAAATTTGCTATAGTTCAGTTATACAAAGCATTGTTTGATATCTGATGAAGTGTTTATTAAAGTATATACAAATTTGTTTATATTTAGTAAAATCTTTGTGAATATGTTTTATATGGTGTTAGCTAACTAAACTTATTTCAGTTTATACTCTTCTGAAGGTCAAAATATCTTGATTGATTGTAAAACAATAAAAATGTGATAAAACATCTATAATATTTCTTTAGTCTAAAATGTTAAAGTTGATTGATACATACTTCGGAACAATTTAAAGCTTGATGTTTAACGTTCTATACTTAGCAAAGCAGTTATAAAGTTGACTAAAAGTAATAAGTTTCGTGTTTAATTTTGCTGTATTAATTATAAATAAAATGTTTGTTACTGTTATTTAAAAAGTCTAACAAAACTATTTTTGTATATTTTGTTTTTTTATTTCATTTAAAAATAAAAAGTACATAGATGTGGGTTTAATTTTTAACTAAGCATAATTTGTACTCGATCTTAAAAATTCAACTTAAAAAAAAACTAAAATTATCTTCTTATTTCTGATTTCGAACTTTGAGAGCTAAATAGTAAAATTATTGAAAATTAAATATTTTTTTCACTGACAAGTTTCGGTGGGAAAAAATGCCTTTGTTGTCTAGTATAAAAAAATAGTAAACTTTGAAGGTAAAAAAGATAATTACGATATCTACTGTTGTTTGATTTTAAATCATAACTTTGTATGTGCCGTTTTGTTTTATAAAATGATGCATTTTAATTTTCTGTTTTTGTTTTTCTATAAACTTTTTCTTTATTTTTAGCAACTGTTCTTAAAAGTTTAACATTTTTATTTTGCTTTCAAACTTTTACAATTGCGCATTTTTATTTAGTTATTTATACTTAAAAATAATGTATTCTCCTATCTATTGCATTCTTTTGATTTATAAATGACAAACCTAGAAATTTAAATACAACAGTTTTTTGTATAAATATTGAGATTTCTCTCGTTAAATTGAAAAAGTTAAATGTTTATAAAAAGGTACGAAATAGTAAAAGCATAATACAGGAGAAAAGAAAAGTGTATTTTGTTTTAATAGTTTTTTAAACACTTTTCTTTTCAATAAATGTATTGCTTTTTAAATATCAGTCTTTTTTATTTTTTTAGTAGAAATCACAAAAAGTTGCTTAGACTAAGACTTTCCATAAAGTAAATTAATAACCTGTATGCAGCAATAAATAGAAACAAAATGCTTTACATATAAATTATTTAAAGGAAACTTGTATAATAGTTTCTAATAGTTTTTAAAAACTTTACAAATTCAATTACGAGGATTGACTATATTAAGCGTTATAATCTTTTTGTAAAGTTATTGCCAAATTTATCCCACAATAATCAAATAGTGTGTGGTTTTGAGGAAAAAAAAGATTTTTGTAATTTTCGCTTATCAAATACAAAAAAACGAAAAACTTAAAAACTTCATTTAAGTTTAAAAAATTTACTGTTAAGTAATAACTTGTAGATTAAAAAGACAATTGATAAACATTAGTTCACATAACTTGTAATAAAAAATTTATCACAGATTAAGAATCACTGATTAAGTTGATTTTTGTTTGCACATCTCAAACTTTGAAAGTTACAAAAAGTCATATTCGACTATTACTATCATTAGATATTAGCTTTAAACTCATACAATGTTTTTACACACAATCGTTTAAAATATTTTTTTTGTTTTTTACAAATTTCTTCGTTTTTTTAATTATCTTAAAAAAGTTAACGACCTTCGCTTCACGATGTCTATCGCCAATTTCTTACGCATGCAAATTTTATTCTACTAATTTTTTAAAAATGATTCTACTCTCCTACTTACGATTATGAACTTTTATGGTTTACTAATGGGGGAACTACAACTTTTAATTATAAGTCACATGAATTTTCTTTAATAACTTTTTATATAATTTATAAACTTGATAAGTTAAAAAAGATACACAAAAATAAAACAACGAAAATAACCGAATAACCAATAGCTTTATTATTAATTTATTTCAACAGCTATTTTTAACACTAAACATTAAAATTTTTTGGTTACTCTTTTTAATATGTCTGTTACAATCTTAGGTTGATTTAAAATATTTCAAAATTCAAAAGCACTTTGCATAGTTTAAAAAAAACTTTTTATAGCCTATACCACAAGCGTGTTTTTGCTGGTTTCCTGTTTCTTATGCCTTTGCTCAGTAAAATTAAAATAAACGTAATAATAAAACGGTTGAATATGGTTTTTATCAGTTTACTTAAAATTTATACACATCTGTTTTTTTGCTATCAAGTAAACCTATTAAAGATAGGAGCTAAGTAAACCAAGCTCATTTATACTAATCTCATGTTAAAGTTAAAACAACTAAATTGATTTTAAACAATAGATAGTATATCATTTTTTTAGTTACAAGTAAAGTAAAAAAATAAATGTTATTTTTCTTAATTTTTAGATTTAAAAGCTTAATAAATAATAGAAATAAAGTTTTAAGATGAGTAAAACACCCCACAATGATAAAAGAAGTATTCAGTGCATGGTAAACAGAATCAGAAACTAAAACAACTTGAACTTTAAAAAAAAAGTTACTATACTGTAGTATAAAAAAAAAGTAGTTAATTTGAAGCTGATCATGGATATTTTAGTGACATGCATATAAGGTTATGAAAGATATATAAGTTTTTTCAAAAAAAAAAAAAAACAGAAAAAAGATTACTAGGCACAAGTGAACAATCAGCACCAAAAGGTAATTGCATCTAGAAGCAAAAAGCAAGCTAGTCTTTTATATAAGCCATGTGTTTCAAAGTTTATAACAAAAAATCACTTTAGAATGCAAATTTTGGAGACAACTTTAAACTGTAGGTCAAGTATACAAGCAAAACTATTAGTAAGTAAATAATATAAGAGCCAAAAGATACGAATGTTAGATCAAAAATGTTATTTATATTGTTTAATTACACAACAGCACAACAAAAAGGCAAATGAACAGTTCGAAAATGCTTCAAAACTTTAGAGGGTTTTCTTCAGCCTTTTCACAACTTTATCGATGTGGAATTTTAATATATCGTGCTCGCCTCTAAAGTTGAAAATTCTCATCCAGGTCACTTCGGATAGGCGGAGCAGCAGAGAGGTGTCAAGCCAACCTCTGATATATTTGTGCTCCATTGAGGAATGCACGGGAAAAGTTGATGAAACCTGTCAATATTTAGTTTAGCTTTTATGCTTTTGCTCTTTATGGTATATAAGTAATTATGGGGCTTCATCAACTTTTCCAAATTAAATAGTTATTAGTAATTATTAGTTAATTTAAGATAGAATCAACTTGATAAAATCCCAAACCTCGCTCAGATCACTCGACTCTCTCCCAAGTCGACCGAGCCGACCAAGCTCCGCCAATTCCTCCACTAAAATCTCGTACCTAAAAAATTCGTTCTTGTTTAAATAGGGAACGGGTCTAAATTGCAGGAAGACAAAAATGCACGAGGGGACTAAATTGCACAAGGTTACTAAATTGCACGAGGGGGCTTAATTGCACGAGGACAAAATTACATAAAGATATATTTTCAAGAGGGCACAAAATTGCACGAGGGTAAAAAATTTGCATTAAGGGTCAATTTCGCGCGAGTTACAATTTTGCACGGGAGGTCATTTTTGCACGAGATTAAAAAGAAAAAGCAGAAAAAAAAAATTCTTCAACTAAAATTTCGTACCTGAGCTCCTCATCGTTTCCTCTCAGGATCACTCTGAACCTGTTCTTGCACTGAGGCCACTCGTGTTTTGTTACGTCACTTTGATCCGGTGTTACGTCACAATACTGAACCTCGGCAAATCGCAGTTCGTAGATGTTGACAAGCTTTGGCCGCTCCTCGCAACTATTAGTGAAATCAAAGTCATTGAACTGAATAAAGTTTATTGAGCTTATATCTTATAAATAACTCAATAAAAATTTAATTAAGAGAACTTTCCCACGTGTAAGACCGTAAGTTTTCAATAATTAAAATAAACATAAAAATAATAAAGTAATATTTTGATAAAAAATATCTTTAAAGCTTTTGATACAAAATGTCAGTTTACTTCTCTAAATCGTCTTTTAATTTTTCTTCTGCAATTTCCGTTTTATTAGTGTGTCTCCTCCTTAGCCTAAAAATATAAAAATTAATAATAATATACTACATGTAGTAAAAATAGTTTAATTGTTTTAACAGAGTAGATAATTAAACGAAGAAGAAAAACAAAGAAGTTAAAACTGGAAATAAAAAAAATGGTAAAAAATCAGCAATCTTAAAACTTTTCAGATACTTATATACCATTTGAAACAGTTTTATATAAAAAAGCAAGTAAAATCACGATTATAGATTAAGTGGTAAATGTCGTTGTTGTTTAAAACAGAAACTAATTTGTTTTAACTATCTGTTTAATTAAGAAATTGGCATTTTCGAAATCTAAAATAGTCAAAATAATTTTGCTGTAAATAAAATAGCAGAAAATGACCGAAACTTATTTTCTACTTTTATTAAAATAAAAATAAACTAACTTCATCGATTTTTGTCTGTAGATTGAAGAGAAAAAACTTTCTTATTAGAGATTAAATATATTTTAATTAAAATTACTAAACACCTGTTAAAAAGATGTATAATTGGTAATGATGTAAATACATTTGTCAAGTTCTATATTCCTAGCCACAAAAAATGTGTAATTTCTAATAACGTAAAATAAAATTTAAGTTCTTTTTGAAAACTGTATTTTCAACTAAGTATTGTGTTTTAATTAGTGATGTACCGGACCCACAATTTCGGGTCCGGCCGGACCCGGATCCGGACTTTTTTTTCAAACTAGAATCCGGCCGGAACCGGATCCGGACTTTTTTTTCAAATTAGAATCCGGCCAGAACCGGATCCGGACTTTTTTTTCAAATTAGAGTCCGGCCGGAACCGGATCCGGATTTTTTTTTCAAATTAGAATCCGGCCGGATCCGGATATCAGACAAAAATGGCAATATCCGGCCGGACCCGGATAATGAGTCCGGTACATCACTAGAATAAACTAGCCTGAGTCAGAATGAGGTTTTTAAAAACTGAAAAAAAGAACTTTTATCTTTTAATAAGTAGAACAGCTAGCCACAAGGTTTACAAATTTAGGTGTTATTTACAATTAAAAATCTGAAATCAAGTTCTTGAACAAAATACACTAGAAAATTACAAAATATTAAAAACTGGATCAGCTCAAACTCATTCAAAATCTAAAAAAAACTAGCCTGAGTTTTTATAAAAAACCAAACTAGCCTGAGGCAGTCCAAGATTTTCTAAAATTCCCAAAAATTTTCAAACTAGCAGGGTTGCCACTGTTTAAGTCAATAAAACTAGCTAGAGTGAGTATAAACAAGCCTGAATCAGAATGAGGTTTTAATCTAATAATCAGTAGAACAGCTAGCAAAGGTTGACAATTTGGTAGTAAAGTTGTGGACTGATTGTGGTACACTTAACTTATTTGTACTACCCATCATAATTAAATCCTACTTTATTTAATTAATATCTAACAAATACTGAATTCTAACTGAGACTACTTTCTATAATCAGACACGTCAGTTTTGAGTGATGGATGTTTTATATAAAACACAACAAGAAATACTAGCATATACAAAATTATTAATTACTTTGGTAACACTTTAAAAAATGGAAGCTATTTGAATCTATATCAAAAGACTTAAAACAAAAAAATAAATAAAACTTTTAGTAAACAAGAAACTGTAAAATTTTTCATAAACTATTAAACTATAAACCTGGCTAAAATATTTAAACAATTAAACACCTGTTGAAATATTCACTTTTAAGACAAAACACTACTTACAATAAGCATTTACAAAAACGTTCAAGATATTTTGTTGCTTTAAGCTACACACCAAACTAACTAACTGCTTACATATAAACTGCCTGTCATGTTCTGATGTTTTGTTGCATCAGTATTTAGTTTGAAACATTTCGTCATATGATTCTCATTGGCTCGTACATTCAACCGTATTAACTCTAAATATTCTCTGAGCTCAATTTTAAACAATAAATAATGCAAGTATTCATTCCAAAGTTTTCAATTTTACAACATATGTAAAGAGTTGCATTTCATGAAATGTTTATTTCATAGTTTAAATGTAAACAAATGTAAATTAGTCACGTGTAAAAAATGAGCCAATCACGGTAGGTGTTTAATTTTAACTGACGAAAATGACTCTTATTAATTTACACAGGGTTTGTTTTTGAAAAAATACTTTTCAGTATGCTCTTTTTTACTAACTAGATCCGGGTCCGGCCGGATCTCTGTTAGGATCCGGCCGGACCCGAATCCGGACTTTTTTCTCAAATTAGAATCCGGCCGGAACCGGACCCGGACTTTTTTTTCAAATTAGAATCCGGCCGGAACCGGATCCGGACTTTTTTTTCAAATTAGAGTCCGGCCGGATCCGGATATCAGACAAAAATGGCAATATCCGGCCGGACCCGGACCCGGATAGTGAGTCCGGTACATCACTAGTTTTAATATTACCTAACACACTTGCTAACTTAAAAACATGTCATTATCAAATAAACTAGAAGAAAATAAAACTTTAAAGTCAATGTTTAAACAAAGTAATACTTTTTATTTCTTAAAAGTTTTACTAGTTATTCTTTAAGTTAAAAGTATTAAAATAAAGTTATTAAAGTTAAAATTTAAGAAGTACAACAAAAGCTTTGTTAGGAAGGACAAAACGATTTCAATTTTAAATATTTGTTATGACAAGGTTGCTAAAGGTTTTTTGGTCAAATGTTAGCATAAAATTTAACTTAAGGTAAAATAGCTACCTCAAGAGTACAACAATATTCAATAAATACTGTACAACTACTTAAAATTTATTTTTTAATAATACAAAAATTTTTTTATCTACATGATATATTTTTCGTATCTAATCGAAATTTTGTAGTTTCACATATAAAAATTCTTTTTATTGCATGTTTTTTAGTGATTGTTGTTATTAACTCAAATTTTTTAAGATTTCCAGGTTTTTTGGCAAATATGTTGATTCTGTTTTTTATATTACGTGTAAAAGAAAGTATACATTAAACAAAATTATACTAATTAAAAAAACATTTATTTTAAAGCTTTTGAAAGAGTATAAAATTAAATTTCAAAATGCTTATTTAGTTTCTAGTACTTTGATAATGAAAAAATAAAAAATCAATAATAATAATAGAAATTGAATAGAAATTATGGTTTTTTCATAAAAGGTTTTACTAAAATTTGAAAAGTATCTTATATCATTTTATTTTAATTGAAGTATGGGACTAATTGTAGAAACTTGAAAGGATAAATTCAAAAATACTTTTGTTTTTATTTTGCTTTAAACTTATTGCTTAAAAACTTTTTGCATTTAAAAAATTTAAATAGCAATTGGTATAATTATGTGTAGGCTTGTTTTGTGATAAATTTGATTTTTTACTAATCAACAAACGTGATAAAACTACTCAATTTTAATACTTATAAATATGTGTTAGTACGTGTTATGTTATTTTTAACTAGTTTAGTGGTGAGAAATTTAAGAACATTTTAACTTTTGAGTTGTTTTTTTCTAAATAATTACAAAACAAAAACTTAAATAAATAAAAAAATAATAAGTATATAAGAACAACTTGTGTAGCTTGATGGCATAAGGGTCTTAATGATTTATTTAAATTCTCTCTGAGTTGAATGTTGCAAGATCCAAACTCATGGCCGACACATATAGAAAAAAAAAACTTATACTAATATAATAAAACTAAGTTTAGCTAAATATTATAATCAAAATATTATCAATAGTTTTTCTCTGTTTTAACCTTCAAGAGTCAGTCTCTTTAGTTTTATTTGTTTGTTTTTTAAAACAACTTTTATTTAAAGCTACATTGTAGACGAAACTTTTTTGTTTAAATCTAAAATGATCTTGGTAGAAACATAAACAGAAAACAAAAAGTATTTAATTATAAAAATTTTTTCATCACACAAATAAATTAGTTAGATTAAAATTAAATAGAAAATATTAACTGGGCTAACAAAAACCAAATAAGTCACTTAAATAAGTCATAAGCTTTAAGATTTATGATAGGAAAAAACTTACTAATGCAAAGTTTTAAGGTAAATTTTAATTGTAAACCAAGTGTACTACGAAACTAGTGACAATTTAATTTTACAAAGATCATGCTAAACAACACTAGAAAGTTTATTCTTAACTATCACGCACTACCAACTGTTTGTTCAAACAACAGCATAAAAGAGAGGTTAAATAAAAAATAAATAAAAATTATAGCAGGGTTGCCACACACTCAGGGAATAATCAAGTTGTAGAAAATCTCAGTAAAACTCAGGGAATTTGATTCTCTTTTTTTAACTCAGGGAAACTCAGGTAGCTTTGGTTTTTTCTGAAAGTTTTAGGGAAATTTCAAGATTTAAAAAATAAATCTCAGGAATTTTTTTTCTAGATCCAGAATGAGATTTAGTTAATCCAGTTTCAATATGTTGTTCAAAAAAGTTAATTTTATTTATTTTTAAGTACTTGTTTAGATTTTTTTTAGCCTTGCGGAAAGTTCTTCAATATTCTTAAAATTAAAATGGTAATTTTTTTCATAAATAAAACTTTTTCTAAAGATTTGAAAAAAACTCAGGCAAACTCAGGAAAAATTACAAGTTTAAGGGAAAATTTATTGACTCAAAGAGTGGCAACCCTGTTATAACTAAAAAATCAGTTAAAACTTTAAAGATTTTTCTTTTTTTTTTCACACTTTCATTAAAATAATAGATAAAAGTGTCAATATATCTACTCATGCTAATTTTCATCCAAGTCTTTTCAGAAACACGAAAGAGCAGATACTCTCTGAACCAATAATACTTGTATTCCATCGATGAGTGTATGGGAAAATGTGATGATTTCTACAAAAATTAGTTGACCTTCACGCTTTTGATCAAAAAAATATTTTCAAACTATACTAAAATAAAATCAATGGGCATTGAAAAGTGAGTATAGAAGTTTTAAAAATAAGACGGTGGTCACTAAACAGTCATCAGTTTAATACCTTGTTTCAGTAGTAAAGAGCTTTAAATATTGTAAATAAAGACTTTTGTAAAAATCACTTTTAATAATTTCAAACATTTACTATTTGTTTATTGTAGTATAACAATCTAAAAGTTTGTTTTAATAGAATCAGAGACTTTTTAATGGCTCTAGTATAATTAAAAAATTTCAAGTGGACTTAATAAATGTTAATTACAAGATCTTCACATTGATTGTAAGTACAAAATTTTTCAACAAATTAAGTTAAACTCGAAATCAATTAAGTAGTTTATTAAGGTGAAGATGCTGATTTAATCTTAAATGCTGTTTACAGAAAAGACAAACTACTTCTCCAGGTCATTTTTAGTGGAACATGTTTCTCGTAAATCGGTTTTTACCAACTGATAAAGCAACTGCTCAAATGTGATTTTTTAATGCAAATCATTTTTCTGCGTTTTGAAATGAAAACAGTATCAATATCACAACAAGTTCAAACCCCTTTTTTAAATTTGTACGTGCGAGTGACACCCAAGATTTCCTCCACCACAATCTCGTACACGAGTTCCCGTTCGCTCCCCGCAATGCTGACACTGGATCTCTTCTTGCACTCCGGCCACTTGTGCTTTGTGACGTCAAAGTCATCCGATGTTACGTCACAGTACTGGACGGCGGCGTATGGCAGTTTGAACACGCTGGCAAAGTTTGACCGATCGCCGCTGTTTAGATAAAGAGTTAAAAGTCATCTAGTCAGTTTTTTGAGCATTAATCTCTTGAATAACTTATAAAAGTTTAACTAAAAGATCTATACCTCGAGTATAAGAAAGTAATTTTTCAATAACTAAAATTCAACTTGATAATAATCAAGTATTTTACTAAGACAAAGACGCTGTTTTAATCTTTAAAGCTGTTTATACAACATGAATAATTACTTCTCTACATCATCTTTTGATTTTTCTTCTTTGATTTGCGTTGTTTCAACGAGTCTCCTCTTTAAACTATAAATACAAAGATTAGAAAAATATTAACTACATTTAACAAAAGTACTTTTGTTAGTTTTAAGTTTTTGCATATCTTAAACAAAATGTATCAAAAAAAAGAAGTTGGAGAAGGAATTTAAAAAATAATCAAAAATCTGCATGCTTAAAACTAAGTAGATAATTAAAAATAATTTATAAGTCATACATAAAAACAATAATCAGCAATTAAAATCACAATTATACATTAAGTGGTAAACGTAATTGTTATTTTAAAATGGGAATTAATTTGTTTTAAATACTTGTTTAATTAGAAAATTGACATTTTCGAAATATAAAATAGTCAAAATAATTTTGATGTAAGTAAAAGAGCAGAAAATAACCGGAGCTTATTTTCTACTTTTATTAGAATAAAAAATAAACTAACTTCATTGATTTTTTCTGTAGATTGAAGAGAAAATGCTTATTTCAAAATAAATTAAATATATTCTAATAAAAATTACTAAATGTCTGTTGTAAAGATGTATAATTTGTAATGATGTAAATATTTTATTATATTTCTAGCCACATAAAATGTGTAATTTCTAATATTGTATATTAAAATTAAGTTCGTTTTTAAAACTTTTTTTTTCATCTAAGTACTGTATATTAACATTACCCAACACACTTGCTTACCTAAAAAAAAACTATGAGTTGACTGTATGTGTTTATTAAAAGAACCAGAAAAATAAAACTTCACTGTCAATGTTTAAACAAAGTAGTACTTTTTCATTTTTAAATTTTTTTTTAGCTATTTTGAAGTTAAAAGTATTGAAACAAAATTACTAAAAGTAAAATTTTTAGGATGTCAATAGCTTTGTTAAAAAGGACAAAACAATCTTAATATTAGTTATGACAGGGTTTCAAAGGTATTTTGGTCAAATTTTAGTGTAAAACATAACTTTAGGTAAAATAACTACCTCTCACTTAGAGGCTTTAACTACAAAAAAATTAAAAGACACTGTAAGACTACTTTAAATTAGTTTAGAGTAAACATAAGAATTTTTATCTATATGATAACTTTTTCGTATCTAATAGAAGTTTTGTTACTTTACATGTAAAAATTATTTTTTCCAGATTTTTTAATGGTTTTTGTTCATAATTCCATAAGTTCCATTGTTCCATAAGGTTTTTTGGCAATGAGGTCATGACTATTTTATATATTATTTGAAAAATAAAGTATACAGTATATAATCTTCTATCAAATAAAATAATAAATCATTAATTTAAAAATTTGTAAAACAGTATAAAAATTTGTTATTTACAACTTTATAAAAACACAAAACTTTAAAAATGTTTATTAAGTATCCAATACATTAAGTAAAGGAAAAAAAACAATAACAATAAACATTTGCATCTAAGTTATTGTTTTTTAATAAAATGTATTTCTACGATTTGTTGAAAACTATTTAAAAGTGTTTTATTTTAGTTGAAGAATTGGACTAACTACAAAAAATTGAAGGAGATAAATAAAAAATTAAAGATAAGATAGATTTTTGGAAAATTGTCTATTTTTATATAGTTTGCAGCTTTTTCTTAGATTCATTATACATCTAGAGTCACTTTTAACTTTGTTGAGCAGTTAAGAATATCAAATAACTAATATTAAACTTTACAAAACAACATCAACTAGTTCGAAACAAGGTGTATCTTTTATATGACCTTATTTAACTCAGAGATTATAATATCCTTAAGGTTTATTAAGAATGCTTTTGACCTTATTTGATACGTCAATTATGTTGCTACAAGATAACTTAAAACTTGCTTATTAGTTTTGTGCTTTTCAAATAATACAAAAGTTTTGATTTTTTATTTAACCCTAACCATTCATATGTTTTTTATGTTTACTGATAGTTTCACTTTTGTTTCAATTTGCTTTAAACCTATTGCTTAAAAACTTTTTGCATTCGAAAAACTTTAATAGCAATTGATATAAATAAGTGTGACTTGTTTTGTGATAAACTTGAATTTTTAATTTTCATAAACCGCTATAAAACTACTTAATTTTAATACTTATAAATATGTATTAGTAGATATTTTGTTATTTAAAACTAGTTGATGGTAAGAATTTTTAGGTTAGTTTAACTTTTGAGTTGTTTTGTCAAAATAGTTAGAAAATAAAAAAAAAATGAATAATAAATTTTCAAGTGCATAAGAACAATTTGTGTAGCTTGATGGCATAAGGGTCTTGATTATGGCTTTAAAACTCTCTGAGTTGAATGTTGCAAGATCCAAACTCATGGCCGACACATAAACAAAAAAAAACCTATACTAACAAAGTAAAACTAAGTTAAGCTAACAAATATAATCAAAATGCTATCAATAATTTTTACCTTACCTTTTAAGAGTCAGTCTAGTTAGTTTTTTCGTTTGCTTTTTAAAACAGCTTAAATAAACTTTTACACTAAATAAAATGAAAACTAACTGAATGAACTAAACAAGCAAACTCTTTTAAAATTCTTAGCATGTGTTGGTTGTTAGTTGTGTTGTATGGTATGAGGTACAATTTTACGCTTCACTGGGCACAAAATTTATACTTTGTAGTAGAGCTTTTTTAAAAACAAATTTTGAATACAAACTAACGAAAGATATTTAGTAAGATTATAAAAAGTAAGTTAAAACTACTAATCAGATTTTTTGAATTAAGTTGTTTATTGACCGACAAAGAAATGCTTAAAATTTTTGGTCCAAGTACCTCTTGTACAAAAAACTTTTCGATTATAGAGTAATAAACCACGGATACAAATTGATGTCTTTTGTAATATATGTTTTATATTTTGCGAAAATTTGAGTTATCTTGTTTTACTAATACACGAAAAAAAAATAATTTAAGAAGACATCAGAATTACAACAATACAACATATTTAATACCCTTTAGCATTTTCTTTTATTTTTTTTAAGAGAATACTGACACTGAGCATCAAATACTAAAGTAAAACAAAGCAAAAAAAAAATATTGTTCATATAACAGCTAAACCTACCTTATTTTTTGCAGTAATTTTATTTTTCATATTAAATTACTTTTATTGAAATTTATACGAGCTGGGATGGATGTACTAGAAAGTTATTCGGGTAGGAACGGACCTGTTTAAATTAATATCTAGCAAGCAATAGTTTGTAACAAGGGGATTTCGTAACTGAAGGAATTTTAAATATTATCAGCTGTAACTGAACTGTTGGGAACTTAAACTACTACAGAATGAAATCATTCAAATCATCTAGCTAGACTTTGAGTTATTATTTTCTAAGGTTTTTTGTATAGTAGTTTCGAAAATGTTGCAAAGTATTCTAGAAAGATAAAGAAGTTTTTACTTAGTAGCTAAACTGTTAATAATTTTACATTTTGTTTTTAATAAACCATTTTATTATAAGACTAAATCATAAGAAAAAAAAACTGATAAACTCTTTTCATCAACAATAAATATGTTAACAAGTAACTAAGCAATTGAACTTTTGTAATGGGTTCTGTTACTTTTGTTTTTATGATAAACTTCTGAATCAAAAAAGAGAAAACAAAAACTGGAAAATAGCTTGCAAAAACATGTTTTGTGACACAAATTTAAACAAAACTTTAATAATTAGATCTTTAAAAACTTAGGATAGCACAGGACATCTTAAGGTCACTCAAGACAGTTAGTGGTCACTTAAGACACCTTTTTTGACTCAAAGAGTGGCAACCCTGTGTTTATTTAAATAATAATACAATAAAGTTTATTTTTATTATGTTAAAATACAAAAAATATTGATCTAATTTTTTATTTTGTTTCATTTAGCCTATATTATATTTTATTTAAATATAACTATAAAATTATGGTTGATTGAATAAAAAAATTCTGTAATCTGTAATTAGGTTTATATTTAAATCAGGTAAAAATTTCTCTAGCAATATAGTTTTTGTAGATTGTTGATAAAGCTTGTTGAATAACCTAACCTTAAGGTTAATTATAAAAAAAAGAGTTTGAAAATCAGAATATTAATAACTGGTTTAGTGGATAATGCTAAACAACAGAAAATTATAAATAATGCATTTAATAAAATATAATGTTTTTTTCTCCTGTTCTAACAACTTGACTTTTGTTAGAAATGGCCATATAATTATATGTTTATAAGATTTATCTTTGTTCAGTCTTCTATGTAATTCTAAATATTTAAAATTCTTAGTCAATTGTAAAATAAGTTATACCATAATCAAATATTAATAGAGCATTGCTTCCAACAATTTATGTAGGCAAATAATCTTTTTAAGCTAAACTTTTTTTTTTGTAATTATATATGTATATATATATATATATGTTTTTTCAGATTCAAGTAATTTTGTTTTTGATCCTTTTTTTTCTGCAAATTAAGCTTATAAAGTTTGTTTTTTGTGAGTGTTTAGAAAAAACTGTGAACTCATGGCATGTCAGATAAATAAATCTTGAAAAGTTGTGCTGCTTAAAATGTTTAAATGATTAATTAAATATTAATTTTTATATTGGCAGCTAAACTTACAAAAGATGATTTCTTTTTGAAAAATATTGTATTATTAAAAATATTTTTTGATGAAAAACATTGACAAAGGTTATCTCCTTCAGTCCTTTTTGGTAATACCAAAAGATAGAATGCTTAAAGTCTAGTCTTTAAGTTTTTTGTGAAAACTATTTGCTTGCAAGTCGGTTACATTATAAGAAAATTAGCATCAGAAGCTAAAATAACAATATCACTGTATATTAGTTACAAGGAAGTTTTTTCAGAGAAAAATAACTGTAAAAAACATGGAAGTTTTAACTACTGATTGTTTTGTGCAAATGAACACGCTTATGGATGATATTGACAATGAAAGTAGAAAGGTAATATGTAGTAATTTATATTAGTTATAGTTAGGAAGTAAATGTATTTGAAAGAAAATGATAAATATTAGTTTCAAAAATTTAACTCCATTTAAATATTGCTGAACTTATATTTGAAATGTAGCAACTTAATTTGATATACTTTGCAAAATTACAATTTAACTAATTTCTAATAGCAAAGTACTTGAAGTTATATAATCATTATACTTCTATTTTTATTTTGCTTTATTGTTAAAAATGAAACCTATTGTTTAGGTCTTTAAACATAATCTGAAAAGATACAACTAAATTTAATTTGTATAGTAAAATTATTTTCTGTAACAGTTTTTATTTTTCAGATGCAAGACTATCCAGAGCTGAAGAAAAGCACAGCAAAATTCACCATTTCAAACACCACGTTACTTCCTCCACTGGTTTATTTACATTTGAATACTGGTTTTGTATTAAAATCTTACTCTGTACTAAAATCGTACAGCAATTATAATAGATTTTTTTTTAATACATGAAGTGTTTCATGCTACTTACAACAATATGATGGGCGTTCCTTAGTTAAGCAATTTGAATCAATTTAGATTTTTATTTCAGCTGCCATAAACTTTAATAGTTTTAGAGTTTTGGAGTTTTTAAGAAATCTGACATTATAAAATGTCATCACAACTTTTGTAAAATACATTTTTTAGAATTAACTACATCTACAAAATTAAATGAAGTAAACAAGTTGTGTAAAACTTGCGGTTCATACTATGAGCCAGTGTTTCTTAAAGCATGTATAGACATATTTTTACTGTGCAGGAAAAATTTTAATAGTTTTAAATTTGTTTAAAAAGTATGTCTGTGAGTATTATTTCTTTAAAAGTTTCAAACTACTTTTTCTTTTTTCTAATAGAAGTAGTTAAAGCCATAGGGGAAGAGTAAATGACTTTTTTCACAACCTGACCTTATTTTGTAGAGTTTTAAATTTAACTAAGCTTCAAGTTGCTTTTAACAGATTTAAAAATTTAAACTAATTTTTTAAATGTAGCTTCTTAAAGTTAGAGAGTACAATTGGTTCCTTACTGGGGCAGAAAACTAAAGCAGCAAATTAATAGAAATCACTAAAGACCTATCTCTTCCTACGTTTTTTGAGATATTTACCTAATTTTTTTTGGAACTGTTCCTTGCAATATTTAAAAAAGTGTTTTGAACAAAAAAAACTAATTGCCTTTAAAAAACTTAGAAAATATTTAAGATAAAATTAAGCCACGCACATATACAGTTTAAGCAGGGTTGCCACAAGGTCTAAGGAAAAGTCAGGAAAAATTAAAAAAATGATAAAAGTCAGGAAAAACTAGGGGTTTTTGAACAAAAGTCAAGAGATTTTTAATACTTAAAAAAATGTCCAACTTTGTTAACTCAAGCTTACAAAATTTCTTGTTTTCCAAAGCCTCCAAATGGTAATTTTTTTTTTTTAAAGCTTTTAAAGTCAGACTTAAGTTTCAAAATTTTCCTAAAAATTTACACAACTACTTAATTTTCAATGCCTTCATCTGGTAAATATAGATAAAATAAAAGGAAAGAAATGAAGCCCAAAAACTGTAACTATATTTATAGAAAAGATTCTCTTCACCAAATTTAGGAACATCAGATGAGAAAAATTTAAATAAAATGAGGCAAATGGTTTTGACTGCCAGAAAATTAAGCGGGATGCAGACCAGATAAAGGAAAACATATCTTCATTAGATGAAAAGGTTGAAGGCTAATAAACAAACAAAGAAATAAAACTTTAGTACATATAGTAAAAAAAAACTGTGTTTAATTAAGTTTTTTTATTTTTTTAAGGTTTAAACCAGGGTTTCCCAAAGTGAGCGATATCGCCCCCCTGGGGGCGATTTTAGTATTTCGGGGGGCGATAATTAGTAAGGGGGCGAAAGGGTGGGCGATAACTAGTAAGGGGGCGAAAAGGGGGCGATTTTAAAATTTTGGGTTGTCATAAAATTTTTACTTTTTATTTTGCCATTTTACTAATTTTAGCTTGCTGTTAAATATTTGACCCTGTTATAAAACTTAAACAAAAAAGTTTATTGTGTTTATGTAAAATATAGAGAAAAAAATCAAGTACTTATGACTCCTACTTTCAAGTCAATTACATATTTTCAATTATATATTTTCTTATTCAACACTTACATAGATCATAGACAATCGAAATTCTTTTCACTATTTTTTTACCTTACATATATGTTATTTAGGATCATAAATGGTTTGTAAAAATGTATGTTATCTATATTAACTATCACCTCATGATGTTTCCAATTGTTTTTTGAAAAGTCATTTAGTTAGACTAAGAAATAAAACTATACAGGGTTGCCAATTTACTTAGAAAAACCTGGAATTTGACAATTTAGGCAAAAAAAAAATTTTTAATCTGGAATTTTTAACAATTTCAACATATTAAGTAAAATTTCGATTTGACACAAAAA
This sequence comes from Thalia democratica, assembly GCF_965202585.1. NCBI lineage: Eukaryota > Metazoa > Chordata > Thaliacea > Salpida > Salpidae > Thalia > Thalia democratica. Next base: position 64,563,972 of record NC_139166.1, on the reverse strand, counting down.
AGCTATCATATAGATCATATAGATAAAAATATGGATCCCTTCGTGGCAGATCTTTTTGAAGTAAACGACTCACAGGAAACCTTCTCGGACTTACAAACTGACCTTTAACTCAAAGTAAATGTTTCCAAAGAACGAAATGAAAGCTTTTGGACTCAACAAAAACTAAGGCAAAAGTATCCAATCATTGAGAGGAATTTAGATTGTTGTGTATAGTTTTTCCTTCTAGCTATGTTGTTGAGAAAGCTTTCAGTTTAGTTATCAACATCTTGAGCAAAATATCCAATCTAAATATTAGTAAAGGAGGTGACTTGAGGCTTTATTTGACTGATTTAGAATCAGATTATAAAAACTTGCAAGCATTCATGAACCTCATCGTTCGCATTATATTAGAATTCAGTAGCAGAAATTATATTATGAAAGTTTTTTTTATTTATTTGATCTTTTAAGATACTTCTTGTTTAACCTGGTTTGTACTGTTTTAAGTCTTTGTATTGTATTATGTATTCTTTTTATATAAAAAATTCTTTTAAGTTATTTATTCTTTAACAGGTTTGCATAATGCCTAATAAATATTAATTACGGTAGACTTCCTCTTGAGTTCGCACTTTTTACCCAAAAAAGTGCAAACTTATACTTTCTTAAATTTAACTTAAACAAGTCTATTACTAACTAAGTATTAATAAAGCAAAAAATACACAATATTTATTAGCTTATATAAATCTATTTTTTTTATGAATGTTTGTTTTATGTTTTAGTTGATTTCATGTTTATTCATAACGTTATTGCATATAACATATCTAAATTTATCATTTTGTAAAAAAATGGTAATAATTTTTGAGTTAAAACTTTTTTATTTTGTTCAAAGTGCGAATTGAAAAGGAAGTCTGTTGTATTAATAAAATGTTTTATGTTTTAAATATGTTAATAGCTTTGTTTTGACCGGGTTTATTTTGTAGTTTATATTTGTCGATTTACATTACACTAAAAGTTTTTATAGCATAGTGGTTAAAGTATTTGTTTGAAAGAAATTTATTTGACATATTTTTGTTACTACTTGTTTAATCTGTATAAATAAAAAAACCTTGATAACCATTTAAGTTTTTATTTCAAAAATTATTTTTGGGTTTAAAAGAGTATAGATTTGATGTCTCTATTTAAAATGACTTCAAATTTTTCATTTAAAAGATTATTAAACTCAAATTTATTTTCTAACTTGATTTATTACTGTTAGAAAATCTATCAAATGAAATTAAACAATTTTAAACTAATTATACAACTGTTTTGTGTTTTATTTTATTTTTTAATATATTAGCAATTAGAATATGTTGTTTATTTCAATAGTTCAACACTACCTTTTAGTTTTTCACTATTTTCTTCTGGTAAATTATTATAGGCTAATAACTAGAAAAAAAATAAAATTAAACAGTATTAAATAAGTAATCAAAAAGACTTCTACAGTTACAAAAGAAAGTTTTAACACAATAAAAAAAATTTTTTAATTGATTACTTTCTGTTCACAGAATTAACTGTAAAACATTTGATTTTTTTTGAATTTAAATGAAGAAAAAAAAGTTAAAATTAAGGTTTAGTTTCCTAAAGGTTATTTTAAGTCAAATACTATTTAATGGTATTCTACTACAAAATATAAAGTTTAAAAAGTTTAGAATTGAATTTTTAATTTTACAACTAACTTGCTTATAATATATCTCAGCATTGAAGTTAATAATTTTACTGCATTAACAGAAGCTATTGATAAACCAACTTTTTATGTGAGATAATCAACCAGTCAGTCAAACTTCCTAAAACTTGATCAGCAATAATGTTTTAATATCTATTTCATTATGTTTAAAAAATTTGTTCATTCTTTTATAGTTTTTTAATCTCTGGTATTTAATTTTAGAATATGCCTATTTATAAAATAATTTGAGTATTTTGTGCGGCTTAAATAAGTTACTTAGTATTCACTCTAAATGTCCGAAATTCGTTAAATGAGAGATAGTTATAATGTCAGGTTTCAGTTAAGATTTCAGATGGGTAACTTACGGTCCAGATCCAATCAAATTTCGACCCGCCAAGTAACTTGAAAAAACTTTGCAAAATAAACGAAATTTAGTTTTTTGATGCTTATGATTTTTAAATACACTTTCAATTTGGTTTTCAGTTACATTAGTATTTCCTAGATCACAATAATAGTAAATCATTTTATTACAATTATTCTCAAGTTTTTTAGTTTTCTATATGTTATTTTTTTAAATTATGCAGCCCGCAATTACATTTTTTTAACGAGTTGAAACAAGAAAATATTTTTTAGTAAATATGAATTGCTGAGTACAAAAGTTGTCCACCACTACCCTAAAATTTTCATTAGTTTCAAAACAATTCATAAATAAACAGGATTGATTACTGATTACACAAGGCTTTTTAGTATTTAAGTATTTTAATACACTTTACTGGGCTTATAAGAAAACAACATAACTTATTTTCTCAAGCCCTGTAAACTACTTTGAACACAGCCCAAAAGTGCGTGTATAAGAAATACCAGACTAAATTACATTTTGAACACAATTTTTTGGCTCAAAAGTTTGTACTCAAAAGGAAAACTACTTTTTAAAATCGTAGAGGGCGATTATTTTTCAAATTTCTGAAAAGGGGGCGATTTAGTAAATGAGTTTGGGAAACCCTGGTTTAAACTATAAAAGTTTGTTATAGATTTAAGTTTTTAGTTGTTAAGTTCGTTATTTTTTTCAAGAATTTAATTGTAAAAGCTACTTATATGTCTTTTTGTTTATTTAGATACATTTATGTTAGGAAATGCTAAATTATTAGCTCTTATTTCAGACAAGTTGTGTTATGTTAAAATTACAAGTATTTTGCTGATAGAGCTGAATATTGCTAGTACATCAACCATAAATAGATGGTTCAAGTGATGTAATGGAATTTAAATAATTGTAACCAGCAAAAAAAAACTGTTGTTTTAACCTGTATAAAAATAAAAATGAAAGCTATATATAAAAAATAAAAGTGTTTGATTATGTATTTTGTAATAGGTTTAAGTCAATAGCTAAAGTTAGAAAAGTCAGGAAATTTTTAGTAAAAAGTCAGGAAATTTTTCTCAGCTTGATCTGTGGCAACCCTGTTTAAGAAATTTTTCTAATATCACTTTTCTCTTCTGTATTTTACAAAATTTTTAATAGCAATTACTAAAACTTTTTCAAAATGCACAAGTTCTCAAATTAATAACAAAACAAAAAGAAATGTGTATTCAAACTCAACTTACTGAACAAAAATCTTCAACATCATTACTATGTCTCAATATTTATGAACATTTTTAATCTAAGTTTCTGTAAAACATGTTAAATAAACAAAAAAATTTCCATTGATTATGTGAGATAGAAATATCCAATGAATAAAACATTTGTAAAATACTGTTGTTTATTGTATAATTAAACATATATAAGTATATATATAAATAAAACAATAGAATTAGACAAACTAAATCACCTTCCTCATAGCCCACTTGAAGAGCTTTTAAATAGTTTATTATACAATAAGATATACAAGACACACAATTTCAGTAAAACTAAATATATTTCGAGCAAATCTCATCAGTAGAAAACAAAGCTAATAAGTAATATGATTTTACAAACTAATATAGTAACCAAGTAATCAAATAGTCATAAAGTAATAAAGAGATTAATAAATCACAAAAGCAATTAGTAACAGTTAAAATCATTTAAGTTTACTTACATTATAATTGATCTACAGTAAAACTAATTATAAATAAAATGAAAACAATCCTTACAAAGTATTACCAAAATAAAGAAACAGCATAGTCAAAATCGTTTTGCTTACATAAAATGACTAATTATCATTATTTGATTACTTGGTTATTATATAAGTTTGTAAAGTCTTATTACTTGTTAGCTTTGTACACTACCGTTGAGAATTGCTTAAAATGTATTTAAATTTACTGAAATTGTGTGTTTTATAAATCTTATTGTATACTTACTGGTCACTTATGTTTCAAATAGTTTATTGAAATATGTTAAATTCAAAAAATAAAGCAGTATATATGTTTCATAAAGCTAAATGATTTAACTGTTAGCTGTTAAGGTTAGAATAAATTGCACTATGCTTTACATTTGAACTTTAGGTTATATTTTGCATACTGTTAAAGCTCAAATGTAAAGCACAGAGCAATTCAGTTCCAACTTTAATAGCTAAGGATTAAAGTATTCAGTTTTATGAAACATATGTGCTGTATTTCTTTTGAATTCAATAAATTGCAATAAACTCTATATATATGTATACTTTGTTATAAACTTTATTTATATTACTTTAAAGAAGGGTTTCCCAAAGTGGGCCAAGTGGCCCCCTAGGGAGCCACGACAGATACTTAGGGGGCAATGAGGCCATAACTTGAAACTTACACTAGATATTCTTGAGTTGCAGATGAAGAGCAAAAAAAAATAAATAAAAAGGTCTTATGTTTATTTTATGGTAGTTTAGAAACTTACACTAGATCATGAGTTGCAGATGAAAAGCAAAAAAAAAGGTTTTATGTGTATAGTTTATGAGTAACCTATATGTTGAAAGGGGCCATTACTTTTTCAAACTCTTTAAAGGGGGCCATTTGCAAAAAAATTTGGAAAACCCTGCTGTAAAGCGTATAGGGTAGGGTATATAACTCTTTTTTTAAGTTAGTCTTGTTTTCTCATATAAAACTATGCTTCTAGTTGTTTCTTACCGTTTTAAAAAATTCCAAGTAAATTTTGAAATATAACCATCAATGTTAAGGAGTTCTTAGGCATTTATTGTATGCGCCAACTAAAAAGACAACAATAGACTATTACACTAAAAGTTCATCTGCTCTTGCAGTTTTTGAGATATTTTTTAGATTTATTTCAGTAAAATCTTTAATAAACTTTAAACAACTTGTAAGAAACAGATTACTATTTTACAACTACTACTTTTCTCTATATAAAATTAATAGTTAAAAATAGTTTTCTTTTTTGTCATAAAGGATCTTTAATTTCTGTTTTCAAAAATGGCTTTTTACAAATTTTTCATAATATCAAGAAAAAAAAATTGTCCGAAAGTTTAAGAAAATTGCTTTTGGAATAAAGGAGGAAATATATTTTTATGTGAATATTTCAATATTCCCAGAAAGTTAGCAATTAAATTTTTCTTTGTACTGCGTGTTTGTGTCGTTATATTAAACATTAATTGATTTTTTTGTTCTATAAAAGCATCTTGTAGTATATACTCTGAGCTTTTAAACAAAAGCAAATGTTAATTTTTGTAAAAAAAAGTCAGACCCCCCTATGCTCTTAATATGCTAACTATAAATAATAAATTGATTATATGAACAAATTGTTTTAAATACTTTTTTGTAACTTTTAATTTATACTTATAACCTGCATAAAAACAGTATATTAAACTTAGTTACTTATTTAAAACATGTGGAAATAAATTTATAAGTTATTTTTCATTTAATATTGTGCAGCTTAACAAAGAACAATGGAATTCAATGTTCGAGTTCAAAATGAAAGCACAAAAATCTCTAAGAAATAGAAAAAAGAAAATTGTGAACAAACCAAAAGTAAGTAAAACAAAATTGTAAAACTTCAGTGCATGTTTGTTGACATGTGTTATTTGAATATGTTGTTGATATTTTAAAGTTTTTGTAAAGATTATAAAGTAAAACATATTAAGTTTGAATTGATGATAAAAAAGTTCAAAATAGTTATATAACAACTGTAAAGCTTGAAGTATTACTGTGTAGAGAAATAAAAGTTCAAATACTTTTTTATGATTTATTTTAATATTTTACAAAAATGTAAATTTTGTAATCAAGTAACTTAGTTCATTAACTTAACCTTCTAAGATAACCATCTTGAGTCCTAAAAACATATTAATCTAACAAAGTTAGATTTAAGAATAGTCATTTAAATTTTAAAAATTATTAGTTTGAACATTTTTTCTGAAGTTTACAAAGCTTTTTATAAATCTAACTAGTATACAAATATATCAACATTAACTATTTAAATGCAGACACCTGTGGAAAAACCTGTAGAAAATAAGAAAGATGCATACACCAAAAGCTCATTGAATCTGCTCAAACTTGCTGAAGATGAGTCTTTCCTTTCATCAAGTTTCGGTTTGTTGTTATGTGCTTATAGTTTGAATCTTTATAAAAATAAGTTAATGTTAAATTTTTAAATGTTAATAATATATTAATTTTGATATTACTTTTAATCTTAACAAAAAGTCTATTACAATGTTAAAATTTTAATGTATTAAGGTTACATATAAAGTGATGGTTTTAAATAATTGACTTTAAAAAAAACGGAGTAGTACTAGATTTTAAAAATAATGTTTTGTTGTTTATTTCTATAAAACATAATGCAATATCTTTCATAGTTTTTTGATAATAAAAAAAAAAACATTTATATATAAAAATACTTATTATAGAAACACCCTCAATTTAAAATACCTGTTACTGCTATAATGCTACTGTCACTATCAAATTAAATTTATAAGTTTGAAATTTATTAATTTTGAATATTTTTATGTTCTATTGTCATGTATGTTTTTTTCAATTAAGAAAATATGCAAGTTTGCATATATTATACTTTTAAATGTTATTAATATTTGTATGGTTTGAAGCATAAAATCAATAGTCCCAGTTTTAGTCTAGCTTCTACAAGTTAAGGTATGTTTTTTTTCATAATTTTTTTTAATGAAGCATTGATACATAGTACAACAAATAGGGTGTTAGTAAAAATTACGCTTGTTAGTTTGTTTGATTATAAAAATATGTTTAAGTTTTTTTTTGGTAAGTTTATTTATCTTGGAACAAAAAAAAAGTTTAGCTGTATATTTTGATATTTAATCTGCACATAGTAATACAAATAGTTTTTAGTCTTTAGTATAGATTTAATAAATAAAACTTCAAGCTTAGAAATTTAACCTCATAAATAAACAGAATCTTCATTTAACTAATTTTTTATATTGTTATAAACAAAACTATACAATCACTGTAACACAGAAGATAATAAAAATAGATGTTTTGTTAAGGCACTGCTATGTATAGTTAAAATCAATACAACCACTTGTGTGTACGGCTAAATCTTTGTAAATATTGATTTTTTCTATTGACTTAGGAAAGTAAAATATCATTATACAGTAGATTACTATATGTAACTAATTAATTTACAATAACAAAAATAAGATTTAAAAAGCTTTCTGTCTAAACAGCAAACTAAATGCCGTAAAATTTAAAGGTGGTTTGTTAAAACTTTTTTATTGATGTATGTATATAATATGTTAAAAATGAACTAAAAGTATGTTTGCAAAAAACAATTAGTTAAAACTTGAGTATTGGAAATATTCTGCCTTTAATGAGTATGTCAATAAAAACTATATATATTAACAAACAAAAACTTTGCAAAAAATAATACTCTACCATTCAAATACCATAAAACATTCCAAACTACTTTGTAAGTTAAAACATTATTTGAAACTCAACTTATATTTTTAATAATTAAATATACTTATAATATTTCTTTTGTTATTGCATTTAAGCTTATTATATACTTTGGTATTAAAACGTTTTTATGCTTAGTTATATAAATTGTAAGCAATTAAAATATTATTAACAGCTGATGTCAACTTTTTTTTTTCAAATTATTTTAATGTTTTAAACTCATTCTGTTTGCACATTAAATAGATATTTATTGTGTAAGTTGTATTAAAATAACTAAAATATCTAAGTTTAAAAAATTTGTAAATTTGATAAATAACAGTTATTTACCAATTTAACATTTAGTCTAATTTAGAGCTTACTGTGTAAGTCTTCAAAATTATATCAGGCTGAAGGAGCAAATTATAAAAGTTAATGAAAGTTTTTATTTTATTTTCATCTTTGCAAAACTCAAATTAAAGCAATTTAAACTAAATTGGGTATTTTTGAGTGGCGGAAATACTTGAAACAAGATTTTTATTTTTATCCATAACATATAAAAGACTACCTGTAAAAAAAAATATTTATCACCAATATATGCCAGGCTGAAACTTAAATCTTATCAGGTTATGCTAAAGAACTCATTCCACACTACAATTTTTATGTGATTGTTGTGCAAACTTTAATAACCACTTACTTACAAGTAAAGTAAATATATATATTTTTTTAAATAAAAATAACAAAACTTACTTTTAAAATTTCAGCAAGCACCTCGGACACCAGCAAAACTAGAAAAACTCCTAAAACGACAGAAAAATCCTTCAATCTCTCAAACAACACTAGAGTGGATGACAGCGAAATTGCCTTCCTAAACAGTGGGGTTTTGGCTGAAACCGTGAGAAAGATCAGGCACCTCACAAAGGGCCACGATGAACAAGAAACTCTTGAAGATCATGAAGAAAAAAGTAGTGAGTCAGCTACTAAGGAAAGTGTAAAAGATGAAAGTTTGAATACGATACACCAAAACAAACCTAAAAAGAGTGAAAGCACAAAAGATAAAAACGCTGAAGCTTGTTTGTCTGATAGTAAAAGCTTGCAAGGTGAGGACACAAATGATAAAGAACAAATTAAACAAGATTTATCAAGTGAAAACTTTAAAAGTGAAAATTTAGATGACTCAAGCATGTCTTCTACTAATAAAAGTTCTGGAAGCGAGCGTTTAACAAAAGCTGAGTTAATTTCAAAACTGGAAAGTATAAAAGGAGAACCTGATATAATTGGAGGTTCAATCCATGCTGCTAAAAGTTTAGAAAGTTCTCGTTTGAGTGACCAATCAGCTGCTGAAGTCAAAGAATCAGAAGCAAAAAGTCCAGAACAAAACGAGGTAAAACAAAGTTTGGAGTACGCAGACTCCTTATGTAAGCAGGAAGCAAGCAGGCTGGATCACGTTGAAAAGTCGGATATATTCGAGAGTTTTATTTCAGATGATGAATTTCTTTGTTTTCAGCTGAACCAAAGTAGAAATGACAGGTTAGCCTTGTCTGAACAGGTTGAAAATTTTCCTGCAAGCACAAAAAACAAATCAACTCATGAAAAAAAAGTAGATACTAATGAAAAACATTTCGATGTTGACGAAGCCGGAGACAGACTGAAAACAATAAATAACAAAAAAGCAACATTGAGCCCCAAGAAAACCGCAGAAGTTAAAAATTCCTCTGCAAACTCCAGCCAGTCAAACAATAAAGCCTCGTCAGAAAGATGTGCTACTAGAGAAAGTAGATCTGGAGAATTACAAGGCCACATTGAAAAAACAAGCAATCAGATTGCATCAGAAAGTATGTCTTCTGAGATGGAAGAGAACAAGTACAGTGATCCTGTGCTGTCAATAGATGAACTCATTGTAGATGAGGTTTGTTTAAAGCATATTAATTGACTACTAAAAAAATAAAGATTTTTAAAAATTATTAATTTGTTCAAGTTTTGTTCTGTTACAAAATGTACAACTTTTTGTAATGGCCTTTTAAGTTAAAATTTAAAAAAAATCGAACTGAGTGGTAGCTACAGTTTTATTTAATTAGAATTTTAAATTAAGTTTGTTCTGTAATTTAAATTTTATTACCGAAATTTAAAGTTGTTCTATTTTTTAGTTTATTTTAGAATATTTATGATCATTTAAAGAGTTATGAATTTGTCATGAATGAATGTTTTTAAAAAGTTGTTCCTAAACACTCAAAAAATGTTGTATAGTTATCAATTTAGATTAACATTTTGTTAGAAGTTGAATGTGTGCTTTTAAGAATATTTTTTTTTACAAACTCAAAGTTTAATGTATTTTTTGTTTCACATTGTGGGCCGAAAGTCTTTTGGAAAACTTAATTTGTTTAAAAAATACACCAAACAATGTACAAAATTCAGTTATCAAACCGCTGTAATAGTAGTAAAACTCAATAAAGACTATACATAAATAACAACAACTCTTTAATGTCACTAATCTCATTTTAGTCGTTTCAGCTGTACTTACTACTGATTGTTTGTAAAATTTATCAATTAAGGTAAAGATTAGATTCATGATTTAATTTTTAATGTTAATTTATTTTTGCAAGAATAAAAAAAAAAGTTAAGATGAGCCTGCAAGAAAGTTCTAGTTAAGCTGATTTAATGTTTGATATTAATAAATAATACAGACTATATATAGCAAGTTTGTTTCTTGTTTAAATAACCAGGGGGCTTTTGGTAAACTCTGTATAATTGACAAATTCAATAAGCTTTTTTAACAAAAATAAAAGTTAAAAACTTTTACTCATTTTGATATACATAACAATCTTTAACAACTATTTAAAAAAAATATTTAATTTTGAGCAGGACACTTTGAAACCGAAAGAGAACAATTCTATGGTTCTGGCTCCGAGGTTTGTTTATTCTAAATTTTATGAATATTGAAATATTAAAAATAACTTAACACTTGTATGATAAATGATGTTTAATGTATTTGCAAATTACTTATTTACATTTATAAACTTATGCATAAGTTGCTTGAAATTAAGGCTATGGTGGTGGGACAGGTAAAACACTTTTTTTACAAAAATTAACTTTTGCTTTTATATGAAAGCTTTAAGTACAAAGTACAAGCCAGTTTTTATAGAATTAAAAAATATCATTTAACTTTTGAGATATTTTATTTTTAGTAAAAAGTTTCTGATACAAACGTATAAACCGCAAATTTTTTGGGGTCATTTTTCTCAGAAATTTCAAAACTCACTAAAAATCTATCTCCTCCTTTATTTTTGAAGCAATCTTCTTCAAATTTTCAGTCAGGAAATGTTCCTTATATTATAAGAATAGAGCGTTACTTATGAATTTTAATAATTGAAAAATGAAAATTTGATTAGAAAAATAAAAAAAAGTTTTTTTTATAGTCCAAAGTAACGTTTTTTTGTTATTGTATAAAGATTAGACTGTGAAAATTTGAAGAAGATTGCTTGAAAAATGTAGGAGGAGATAGATTTTAAATAAAATAGTCTTTTTTCGCTGTTTTAGTTTTTCTTTCCCATAGAGAACTCATTATGTGGCCCGATGTAAAACTACATAGTTTAGTGTTAAATAAAATAGAAACTCATGTTCAAGTTAGAATAGAAAGTCAGGGAAAGTGTATTTAAAAATAATACAAACAATACAATGAAACAAAAAATAAAAATGTATATATTTACACTAATCAATTAAACATACAGTAAATTTAAACAGAACACAGTTTGATTAAAACTTGCACAAAATGTTTTTTAGCTTAATTAGGCAATGATACAATCAATTTTTTTTGAGTTTGCTTAAGTAGAACAAATAGCTTTCAGTCTTATAAAACAAAAATTATTCAAGCAACGTCTCAAAACACTAACTATATAAATTTTAAATTGTGTGCTCTTTTTAATTTGCTTTACCTAACGAAAATTAGAGAAATATATTGAAAATTTCGATTTGTAATTTTATTGGGAACTAAACTTGTATAGACTGATAATTAAGCATTTTTAGTTACATAGTTTTTAATTTTTACACATTAAGTTAAGTCAACTTATTTAAGTCTGTTTTTTGAGAGCACTTTATTTTTTCAGTACATTTTAAGTACATTATGTAATTTTTTGATCTTGGTTTAACTAACTGATTTAAAAAATATTTAACAAACCTTCTTTAACTACTTTTTTTATTTTAAAGACCAGAAAATGTAAACAGCCTTGAAAAGTCAAATGCATCACCAGAACTTGACAGAAAAAGTTTGTTTTCAATATCTGTAAAGTTCTTTTAGAAGTTTTGTATTTTGAAAATTGTTTTGTTCATATCAAATACTATCAATTTACTACTGTAAAGTGATACGCATGAACTGAACTGTACCTTGAGCATTTTACAAATTTCAATAATTATTCGAAACAACTTCAAAATTTTAATCTCCTAAGAAGAAAATGCACATATTTATGTGTCAAATACTTTTTCAACTTATTTTTTAATATATTTTATTCAGATGATTTTTATTATATTATTAAACATTTAAATATTTTTCTAATAGTGTAAAAGTAAGATTTTTTTCAAAAAATAAATAAAAAGTATACTTTTATACTCTAGTTGTATATAATTTTATTAGTTTAATATACTATTAACAGATAAGGATTCTTATGCAGAAGTCGAAAATTATTCTAAACCACTTGATTTGAGAAACAAAGTGATCAAAAATGTAAGTTTAAAAAGTTTAGATTTTTTTGGTTCGATAATTTTCAACTTAATATAATCTGTTGTTGATGTAAATTTTTTGCAGTAACAAGTTTAGGCTTATAATTATTAAAGTACCTTTTTTGTTTTTCTAAAGTAAATAAGCCGTCTAAGGTTTGTATTTTACTTTAAAAAATCTAAGCTGAATAAAAGGGAATAGTACTTAAAACAAGTTTTAAAATACAACTTATAATAAAAAAACAAGCCAAAATATTTAACTTAATAAAAACAGGATTAGTTTAAATTTAACAAAATACTTATACTTATTAAAAAAAACAAGCTGACGTTTTAATTTTTGTATAAAAACATTAAGACTGCAAGAAATGTTTCAAAAATATGTTTTTAGCAATAAACCCTTATTTAAACAGTATAAAACCTGGGACCTTGAAAATAAGGAAAATTATAAAACTTAAAAATTTAGGCAAAAAATTATGGTGACCATAGTACAGTACTTAATTTTTAAATAAAACTCAAGGAAAAACACGAACATTTTTTTTTGTAATTAAAAAAAAAGTTAGTCTATATGTTTTATATATCTGACAATGTTAGATAAAATTTATTTGTATTTCTAACCACGTTCAATAAATTAATAATAAAGACTTTTTTATAAATTGAAACCCATTCTTTTTGTAAACTCTTAAATTACAAAATGCTACCATTTTTTGTTTTAAATTGAAATTTTACAGAAGGTAAATATAGAACTATTAAACTTGGTGTTGCTATGATCCTATCTTGTAAAGTAAAATAAATGTGTTTCGAAAATATTCTACTAATTTTATTACTATTTACCAAAGTCGTTGCTGTTAAAATATAAAGCTGCTGAATGATTATTAACCCTTACAAAAAGTCTCAGTAACTTGTTATACTAGCTTTTTTTTGTTATTTTATAATTATAACTTGTTTCTTTAGTTTCTATGTGTTGGTTGTATTACAATTATTGTCAATGCAAACGTTTTTTAAAAGTAATTTTAGAATTATCATCAAAATTAATAAGTTTTGAAATAAAAGTATAGAAAGTTTGTAATAAATAATCAAACATGAATTTTAAATAAAGCTTGGATTGTAATTGTATTTTGAGAATATATATGATATATCAGTACTAATGCTTTAAGTAATCTTATAACAATGATTTCGAAGAACTTGTATCATAAAAAATAATATAGGTTGCAATGAATTAAAAAAAGTTTAAAATAGCTATATAGTGTTTTTTCAATATAATATTTGAAACTATTTGAAAGTACTTTTTTTAACCTTAAGTTTAACTATCGACTGAAAATGGACAAGAAAATCTGGAATAAAGTAAGAAATCCTGTAATTAATTCAAAAAACTTTTTACATTTTGTATTGCTTATAAATAAGTTCTAGTTGAACAAATAACTATTTTTTTTATATAGCTTATTAATTTAATAATAGTCACAAGTCAAAAAATGCTATCTTAAAGTAATTTTTATGGCTTGATACTTGGACAGAGCTTTTATAACAACAAAGTAAGTATGTTAAAACAAAGTTTTCTTTGGAAAATAATAGAAACACTAAGAAAATATGAGGTGCTTTAAGAGGTGTTTCAAACAAAGAATAAACTATTGAAAACTAAAAGACAATCAGCTAATATATTTAAAAAAGCTGGTGTACCATAAAATGTACTATGGGAAATTTGAATTACTTGAATAAAATTAAGAATTGAAATGAGTTGTGAAACCAATCACTCCACCAATCATCTTAATAATCGGAATATCTATAAATTATAATAGTTTAACTTTTTGATGACCAAAAATTAAAAGGTTTAAATCTTCAACTCAACCAATTTTTCATATAAGTTGATAGTTTTTTTTTTGACTATATGGTTGAAGAATAGGTAGTGCTTTTGTTTTCCTAAATGCATTAGCTAAAAATTTCTAAAAATACTTTTATATGCTTGATAGCTCATAAAAAGTTATTAAAAGGTGCAATAAATGGAGAGCTTTTTATAGATCAATAAAGAAAAGTGAAAACATTTTAATAAGAATAAAGGTTTTTTATAACTTTTCTATAGCAACTTTAATATATTTTTTGCTATTTTAGTATTTGACTTATGGTTAATAAAAAACAGTATAAAAGTGAAAATCTGTATAAACAAGTATAAACTGTTGTATAAACTGTATAAACTGTTGTATTAATCTTAAAGAGTAAAGCATAGATGTATTTCAATAAACAGGTTTAGTAGCAAAATAAAGTTTGTTAGATATATAGAATATCCTTATTGAGTTTATTTTGTTTACAACTAATTAACATTAATATGTACTTATATTCTTAAGTTTTTCTTATTGTTTAAGTATAGTACTTAGCACGAACAAAAACTTTTTACAACAATTACAATTTCAATAGACTTTTATTACAAATTGTTAAAGTTCAAGAAAGGTAGAATTTTAACCTCTTTTGTTTACAAAATAATGATAAATTATATATTTTTTCTATCAACATATATAAGACGTTTAAGTTTTTAATACTTAATTTATTTCCAAATAGTTAATACAATACAAGTTATTACAATACATTCAAATGTTATTTAATCATCAAATAATATGGGTTGTATAATTTTATCAATTAGTATGTTTTAACAAAAAAAGACTGTTAGTACTTATGACTACTTTAATCAAAAAAAAAGGATTAATGGGTATACAATCAAATTAGTACTCAGAAAGGCATTCAAATGTTTATTAGTAAAATATATTTGAAAATTTTCACTTTAGTTGTTTTACAAGCAACAAAAATAACATTACCATCATTCGAAAATAAGTTATTGCTAAACCTACCTTATTCTCTAAAAAAGAATATATTTGTATAAACTAGTATATACTATTTCTATCCAAAACAATATCCATGAGTACTATCAGCCTGGGCTGTGCAAAAACTGTTTCACAGCAAATGTTCAAAATAGATGAACAAAAAACAAGTATAATACTTATTCCGTTTAATTTTCAGCAAGACCCATACGGACGTTGTTATTAACTATCGTTAATGACCTTGTTCAAATTAGTAACTCTATATAAAAATTTACTACTAAATATCCATAGACAAGACCCTCTGTAAGAACATTGTTTTGCAGCATATCAGAAAAATATACAAAAAATATAAACAAACTATAAGTACAAAATGTATACATATTATATTAACTTTTTAGCGCTAGCCATGGATATTACTATCAGCCCTCACAAATGGCCGTAATAAGCAATTTAATTTTTCCAGATATCTAAGGAATTTTTATTGCAAATGTTTTTAAAAGTACAAACAAACCATCTCAAAACAAAAAAGGACTATAAAAGTAATTTCAATATGCACAGTTGTGACCCATGGACCTTATCATTAATCTTGTTAAAGGTCCATGGTCACACACAAATTGTTCTACTCACGACAAAAAACTAAGTTGCTCTAGCTAGAGTGGTATGTATTAAAATGAAGTCCACAAAAAAACTCACTACAAAGTTGAAAAAGTGTTAAGAAATAATTTAATTTTTCAGCGCGACCCATGAATCTTGCTATCATCTTTCATAAAAGGCCACATGAAACTTAAAAAGTTCTAACAAACATAAAAGTTCTTTTTATGACATTTTACTCAATTCACATATATTAAAAATAATTCATTAAATTAAAAATATTAAAAACAATTCACAACAAAGAATAATTGTAAACTTTCAGCGTGACCCTTGGGTATCATTATCAGCCCTGATAAAAGGTCACCTGACACGCAAGCTTTTCTACTCTCGCCACTGTACCAGGGTCATGCACGTGATCAGGGACACTTCCAGGACACTCATCAAGATGCAGATGGAAGTTAAGAGGGCTGATGAGGACGAGGTGCTCGTAATCAGGCTCTACAATCAGGTAATTTTATTTTATAAAATATTTACTTTTTTAGTATTTTTACTGTGATGAGTAACTTGTAATCAGACTCTACAATCAGGTATTTTATTTTATAAAATATTTCCTTTTATATACTTTTGATCATTGTGATAAAGATAAACAGCTTGTCATCAAATCTATAATCAGGTATATTATCTATTTTTTTGAAGTTGCCTATTATTTGTTTTGTTGTTATCTAGTTTGTCATTAGACTTTAAAACCAGGTTTGATTAAGTTTTTGTTAGAAGTTTTTTATTTGCTCGTTTTTTTCGATTAAAATATTCATTTTGAAATTTTGGTTTAACCAATATTTTTTTTTAAAAAGGTTTATAAAATTAAGTATGTCTTTATATATTCAGATATTTTACTAATCTTCAAACTATTACTTTGTTAATTTCTTTAAGTTTAGTAATTTAGCTCAAATTTGATTACTTGAAATTTATATTTAGATGAAGTATTTGTTTTTAGGTAATACAATCGGGTTTGTTGTTCAGAAATTGAAATGAAAATTTTTACTATTAAAATAGTCTAACCAAAGGAAACTCCAGGCATTTTGCTTTGCTTTAGTTAATACTTTTTTATCTATTAACAGGTTTTAAACTTAAAATATAATTCGAACATTTTTTTAATTCATTTCAATAAATGATAAATAAAATAGATTTGTCCATAAAAAGGTGACAAAAGTATCCGTTTCAGCAGTCACTTTATTGTTAATATTTTTATCCGCTAGTTTCGCTACTGATCAACTAATAAATAAAGCAAGCTCGCCGTCTATTATGTCATAAAGATTTACAATAATCGGCAGATTTACATATTGTAGGACAAAGTATTGTAAAGTAATTACGCTGCGAAATTCTATTAATCGATAACAACCGCATTTTACTTCAGACAGGGTCAAAAGTTTGGCATTAAAGAGCGAATGAACGCGTAATTCTCTCTGAGAGTGCGTACTAAAGATGTTTTCTGAGTTCAAATGCTGTCACTGTTAATTTTTCTCAACTATGTAATTTTTATAGATTTGTTTGAATGTTTGTATTTGTGATTCAATAAAGTGAGTTTTGTGGTCAGAGAGGTTTGAAATATCATAAATGTCTTCAATTGTTTTCTATTTGAATGGTTTGTTGGAAGAAAAACTGTTTTGTCAAGTTTATGTTAGTTTAAGAACAACGTCCAAATAGGACATAGCCTTCATAAGTCATCATGATTTACAATGACAAACTCCAATCAAAATGACGACTAAGCAAAAACAAATGCAATGACACTTGCAAGCGAATTGCAGACGAGACATTGTTGAACTTGGCTGTTACTGTTACGCCATAGTTTTACTAATACGTCATAAATTTTTTGTTGTGTCATAACATGTCTGCCGGTTTTTGTCTGAAGTTTTTTGATTTGTCTAAAGTTCACCTGTTGAAAATGTGAAAGTTATGTCTCTTATTTTTGATTATAAGTTTAAAAAACAATTCCTGTAAGCATAATTTATGGGAAATTCAAATAAAAAGTTTTTTAAATAAAAAGTCACAACTAATAAATATTTTATAAAATTTTTTTTTAAACTCCTTAGCAATTATATACTAGTATATGTTGCTCAAATTTTGTTTAATGTTTAAGATAAACTGGGAGTAAAAATAAATGTAAACAAAAACTTTGAAATGTATATTATTTTTTCAAACTACCTTATTAAAACTAATATAAATGTTTTTTGCTCTTTATTGTTTTATATAAATAATCATATAAATTCAAAGGTGAGGTCAGCATTGTACGATTTTCATGATATATTCTTTAACACAAGTGTGAAAGAAAAAATGTACATGATAAAAAGCACTGAAATAATTGAACTGAAAGAAAATATATCTGTGAGTTTGTACATTTTTACGGGAAAATGTTATATATAACTAAAACTCTTTTTCAGAGTATTACGTTTTTAATAAAAACAAATGATAAATGAGTAGTTAAACAATTTTTGCAACAATAATTGTTTAGTTTTTGTATGTAATTAAAAGTTTTGGCAACTTAAAAAAAATGTTGTAAAAATAAAAAAAACTTGTTGTTATATCGATTTTATAGGTTATAAAAGTTGATAAATTAAGCAGTGTAAAACACAATAGAAGTTTTAAATACATAAATATATTTGTTTAATTTTTATGTTTGTATGTAATATATTAATGTTAATATCATAGAATAATTACATATTACTATTTTAATTTTTTCTTTCGAAAAGTCTGGTTATTTATTTTGATATTGAGCTTTACTGAAATACTTTACTTTAAAATACTTTATATAATAATAAGCTGTACTAGTTTCACAGTAAAGGAAGATATAATATTTTTTTAAATGCATTTTATTTGACACATACAGACAAGTTTATATGTTAACATTGTTTATAGTTAAAAAAAAAACAGTTATATAAGTAAATTTTAACACCAACTATTTTTATAGCCGAGACAAGCCAGTCCAATTGCTAAGCTATCACTTGCAACTCAAAAATCTCTCGAAAGAAAAAGACTAGCGTTAGTTTATTTAGTTGTTGTAATTATTTTGAAACAAAGTTCTGCAATTATCCATTCTTATCAGCTTTACTGATATTTATTTATGCCGTAACTACTAATATATGTATTTATTATTGTTGTAAAAATAATCTATATAAGTAATTCAAAGCAAAGTCTAAACATTATGTGAATTGTTCAGCTTTTTTATACAAATTTGTTCACAGATTAAAGAACAATGGAGTCTCTCCTAAAAGGTTTGTAAAAGTTTTCTGAATTTGATAAGTATTAAATTTATGATTTTATGTTATGCATACTGCAATTTAAGTAGCATTGATTGGATAATAAGCAAAGTTGACTTTAGATGTAATTCAATTAATTTTAGCGGTTTTGCAAAAGTTTGTTTTAGCATAAGAATTTAGTATCGAGGACACTATATTAAGAACTTTTCATTATTACTCAACCTTTACTTATACAAATGTTTGTTTTAGTATGTATTTTCTTTATTGATCATCTTGTTAAGTTTACTTTCAAAGCATTTAAATCTAATTTAAAAACATTAGTTTTCTATTTTAAAACTTATTCCAAATGATTTGTTAGTAAATAGAGTAACTTGTATAACAGAAAAAAGTTATTAGATTTTGTATGTAGTCTATAAATATATATTAAAATTGTCAAATCCTTTTAAATTATAACTTATACATTTAATGTTGGTTCTTCAAAATTTTTTGTTAACCAATCATTTAAAATATTTAAGTATTAAATTAGTAGAAAATTGCTTGTAAAATTAAAAAGTAAAATTCATACTTTTTTGTGAATATTAACAAAATAAATAGATAAAACTTAAATTCTAACTTACTTCTTGAGACAATATTTACTGTAAATTCCATTTTAGTACTCATTAAAGAATTATAATTTTTAATTTGATTTAAATATACTGTCATATCGAGATATTGAACTAAGAAATTTTTTTAAACTGTTTCCTAAGGAATTATAATCTTCATCTAAGTCACTTCATTTGATTTTGCTGAAATACGCTAAAATGTCAGTGTGTTGCTATTTGTGAAAAAAATAGATTTTTAAAAACATGAGAAAGATAAAGTTTTATTAAATTGTTTGTTGTCTTACTTATATTACAATATGTATTTAAAACTTCATCGGAGACAAAATCTTGCGTTTTAATTTTTTTCAAGCTTTGTTAATTTTTTAAGTTATCTTTAGAACTAAAATTTTCAAGGATTTAACCATATCTAGAATGTGTTTATGTATTTTTAAGTTTTAAAGAATTAAATTGTTTAAAGTTCCAGGTTATTATTAATTAATATAAGTTTATAATATTTTTACAGCAGCGTGAGTTCAATAAGTTCTTCAGTTAATTTCAAACAAGAGGTTAGAACTTTTTTTTGTACAAATGAATTTATACTTAAAATAACTTTAGCCTTTAATTCAGTTTATAATCAAATACAACTGATATTAAAAAATAAATAAACCTATATATTATTCACTGGTTTATTGTCTTTTACTTTTTCAATAAAATTTAATAAATATACATACTTTTATTAATGAAACTTCTAGTGGCAGATCTTTTTGTTAGCATATAAAATGTTATTTAGTTTGTACTAAATTGAAATATAAATTTCAGGCGAAAAGCAAAATAAGTCACATTTGGAAGTCGAAACCGGTGACTGTGGCTACAAATAAAAAAAAAGTTAAAAGAAGGGGTCTTAAACTAAGCAGTAAGACTAACTTATAAACAAATACATTAAAAAAAATATATATATATTGTAAAACACATTGTCTCAGAACTGAAGTAAGATTTTATCATTGCAGGGTTTTTTTGAAAGGTAAACAATATAAAAACTTGACTTAAAATTTGGTAAGACTATAATTTCGTTCCCTTTGTAGTTAAATTCAAACATGCTTTTATTGTAAAACACTCGACTGTTGAAAGCTTTATATTTAATCTTTTTAACTTAACATAACTAAATCTGTTTGAACTGTTTTTAAACTTAATCTTATTTGAACTATTTACATTGAACTGGTTTTTAATTAAAAGTTTTTTAAATTTTTATTTTAACAATTAGAATTTTTATTAATTATTTCAACTGTAAGTAAACATGTTTTATTTTTTAAAATAATAAAAATGTATCCCAAAAGGGTTTTAAGTTTTTTTTACAATCAGTCGAAAAATCACATTAATTTATGTTTAAAACCATGTTATTCAAAACTTAGCTGTTTAAGAACTTATTTAGCTAAAAAAAATCTTAAACTAAAAAAAGTGTATGAACATTTTACGATTTTTTAATAAATCTTTCTAATACTTTCGGCTAAAAAGTTACATAGAATTATTTTTCATTCCTATTTTGTGTGCTGCTTTTAAACCTCTGCTTATTTTTTTACTTCAAATTTTTGTTGCTCTTTTTTATACATCTTTAGTTTTGTAGTGACTAATAAAATCAATGTTTAAAGTTTCTCAACTTTTTTTCAGTTCACCGAAAAAGTTATATCATCAGTTGTTTTCTTACTAAACAGAAGTAATAATGATGAAATTAGTTAAGACTAACTTAATCTTCTTAATGGATTTTTTTTATTTGTATAAAATAGTTGTCTCCAACATGTAGTTTAAAATATGATTTATTTTATAAGTTTTAAAAGGTCTAAACACACTATAAGTTACTGGTAGGATACTCATATTGCTGTTTGAAGAGAGAAAGTTGCTCACAAAGAAAATGTTTTTACTTCATAATTAAAATGGACTACAAATTTACAGTGTAAAAACTAACTAAAACTAATAAGTATTCTGTAAAGGTACTAGTAAATTAAATTTTAAAATTAGTTTTTAATAGTTAATTATTAGTGGCTTATGTAAGGAATATCTACATATTTTTAACCTGAAGGCGAAAAAAGCATGTTTTTTAGACTATCCAAATCACTTCTGTTTTTGGTTTAAGAATAAAATTTAAGCTAAATAGTTTTTTTAATTAAATTTCTGCAATAAAGTTAAGATTGTTTAACCAAACACTGTTTTTTTGATAGACTCTTTACTCTTTTTTATAGTTAATTCAATTTGTGCTTAAGTTTTGGTATAGTAACAATACTAAAAAATCAATGAAATTTGAAGTCCTTGTAATATCTAAAAAAATTGTTTAAAAATTATCACCAAAAAAGTTAACTTTTACCAATAACTATTTTAGTTTTATTCAAATTAATTTTTAAATTAAGCATAGAAAATTATTATAAATATTTATGTTAAGGGTATACGTTTTGTTTATATGGTTACTGTTGTACCAATTTTGCAATTTTTAAATAAATCTAAACCACTCGTTTACGCTTTTAAGATTAGTTGTTCTTTTTAAATAGGCTTGCTATGCATAAATATATTAGTTTTAAATATTTGAACTAAGGCTTTTACAAAGTTGTACTAGATTGTAATAGGTCCATTAATAACTCCTGGTTATAGTAATTTTGCTTTCTGATTAGAAGACATACTTGAACTCTGTACTTTTAAATTCTATAAGTATACCATGATTGGACTGAATATAAAATTTACGAACATATAAACAGCTTTCTTACAACTTTTATGTCCTGAACTTAAATACTCAAAATTAAAAAGTTATTAGGTAGCTATTTGTTAACATATAAAAAAGGGCTTTTAAATAAAGTTCACTTGAAGCAAATAAATTAAAAGTTTAACATATTGATCTAAAAAAATATTTTAGTAATGAAATGGAAACACAACAACCAAAATATACAAACATGCAAAATTTATAACAACTTAGTTTAAATATAAACATTATATATCAACAATTTAATTTTTAGTGTTAAAGAAGCACTGACTTATTTTCAAAATCTTATAAGATTTTTATGAGCAGTAACCGTTTATAAAAGACATTTAAATTTTAGTTTAAATCATATACCATACATTAAAAATAATTTCAAGTCTTCCTTTTTTTTCCGCCAATATAAGAGAGAGTCCGGACGTGAAGTGGGCTGGACCAAGCCGCTCACTGCTTACCTTATGGTGAGCGAGGATTTGTACAACAGTTCCGGATTTCGTATAAAGTTCCATATTTCGGTGCGCAGATTTGGTGGAAGTGTTGGAAAATTTTAAAGTTGCGGATGGGAGCTTTGGCCTGTTTTGGTTTTTTATCGAACAAAAACCTGCACAGTGACGTCATAAACGCGGTTGTTGCGACGCGCTCTTTAATCTAAGTTCGCTTTTGTATAGCAGGTTCGTTTAGTACGAATATACGGCTCTTAGTTTTTGATCTATACTTTTGGTTTCTGTTTAAAAAATATGTTTGCTGCATTATATATTTCCGCTAAAAAACACATTTTCAAAAGCTGCGTTGTTTCATTTTGATTAAATCTGACTATTGTTACAATATTTAGCTAATGGCTGAAGATATATATTTTAGTTTAAATAGTTGTTTGTGATAAACCAGCAGTGTTTCACTAAGTCACAAGCTTAGCCTGTTTCCAACTAATTAAATCAACAAACATTATGTTTTCTTTTCATTAGTTGGAATTTTGTAAGGTAAATTCGCATGAATAATAAAATTTGTTAATATTTTACGACTATTAAGTGTAAATCTTCTAAAAAATACAGTTTGAATCAAATTAATTCGGTTTTATAAGCTTTAAATTGTGTACTATTATCTGTATATGATTTTGTGCCTTTTATTTAAAAAATAATATACATTATACAATTAATATTTTGTCCATCAAACTGCTAAACTCTTTTAAAGCTTGTCAAGCTGATTTTGATAATGAAATGTTTTTTTAACTTCTGTGCACACTTTGTACTTTTTTTTTTGTTCAAAAACTGAGATGAGAAAATTTAGTTTATTTTTCCATAAATGATTAACCAAGTACAGTAAGTAACCATAGTTAAAATAAACTGTTGCAATATCACACCAGTGTATCGTCGGAAACTCTTTTTAAGATAAGATTGAGATTTATTAAAAGTTTTTCATAGCCACAGTTTTTTTTTTTTTTTGAAAATTAAAAACTATTAACAAAAGAGCAACTTTTTAAAGAAGTAAAATGAGCAGCAGTGTTACTTAAAGTAGAAAAATAGCATACTTGTAATTTTCAGTATAACAAAGCTTTAAAATACTTTTACTGTATTAGTTTATTTTTAGCTAAAAGCATGCCGCAGGTCAAACATTTTTGATGGTGGGCTAAAGTTTTTGATTTCAAAAAAAAAAATGAAGACTGATATTTGTAATAAAGTAATTATTATTCTTTTACTATATTTATTCAAAGAAAAATGATACATGATTCATGAAAATTTAAAAATATATTGTTAAATAGCTGCACTATTTTAGTTTTATAAGCCAAGTTTCTAATATAATCAACTTTTAGATGTTTTGACCAAGACAACTGCTGTAGCCAGACCAATTCATTTTATCTAAATGTGCAACTAGCTAAAAATTTCTATTAGTTATTTTAAAAACATACTTTTTACTGAGGGTAATTTAAATAGTATCTTAATCGAAGTATATTTGTAGTAACGTCGCACAAAATTTAAAATAACAAAGCAGTTTAAACTAAATTGTACACAGAGTTTCATGTTGATAGTTTGGAAGCCAGTGTTGAAAGCTAACACTTAGATATCGTATAGCATATGATAAATTTGTTTAGTTAGAATTAACAGTATTTATGTTTTAAGTGCGTGCTTTTTGTTTCTGTTCGATAACGTTGTTTATTGCTTTTAGTGCTAAGAAAAAGTTTTTACGAAAACTTGCATTCATATTTTTATATAAATGTAATCAGTATCAATACATAAGTTAACTTTTTGATGTTTATTACTGAAATTGCTTAGTTTAGTACAAAATTGATAAGTTGTAAACTAACAGTATTTATTTGGGAAGCTTAGTATCTTTTACATCCAATTCGAAAACAATAAACCTTAGCTTTATCTGTATTAGATTATTTAGTTTACCATTAGATAAATAAATAGTCCTATTCTGCTTCATTATATTTAGAAATTAGCGCATGAATATATAAAAATAAAAATAATCCCAATAGATCTTCAGTGTTGTGTAATTTAATGAATACAATTAAAAGTTATAGCCAAGTCAAAATATTTTTCAGGGCATTGATTTTATTTTATAAATCTTGAAAGTTTTACACAAAATCTAAAAAACTCTGTGCACAGTTGTTGTTTTATAATTTTATACACACACAATTTATATATCAACAGTTTTACCTAAAAATTGTTTCTGTATATAAAAATTGTAAAACCGACTTTCACAATAAAGACTTTACCTGTATTCTTATCATAACTTCGATACTATATAGTTTACATTTAAAGCTCCTACAGTTCGAAACAAAAACTTCAACATTATTCACTAGTGACTAGTTAATCAATTTTAGTTGATAAATAAGTAAAATGAGAGCTATTAATACTTACCAGTATTCTTGCAACGTTTGTAATAGATTACTTATAAGCCAAGTTAGAGAAAAAAAAGTCCTTTATAAGTAAAGGTATTGGAAATTGTTTTTTTACTTACTAAAATAATCTTAAAAGCAGATTAACGTAAAGTTTACAGCAGTTTGCCCTTAAGTGAAAATAGATATTGTGTAAACTTTTTCCATAAAAAAAGCGTAAACTTACTTCTGTTGCATTAGTTTTTAGACGGCTCAGAGTTTTTACTGTATAATACCTATAAAAAAACACCTATATGTATAAATATATAATATGTCTATAAAAATCACAGCATATTAGACAGTAAAGTTATTACGATTTACCATGAAAACCATGTTGAAAACATTTTTACTTCTTTTAAAAAAAATAATGTTTATTAGTCCATCGGAAATTATTAAAACAACTTTAAATTTACGGTTTTTTTAAATACTTTCATCGATTTTTAAAAGACATACTATCTTGACACATGCAATTTGTTAGTTAAATTTTAACATTTTCTTTAATACTTAAAGCAAAAAAAACTGTTATAGCTTGGTCAATTTGTTTTGTTGACATTGTACAAAGAATTGAAAATTTTCACCAAAAAAAGTAATATTTTATAAACATGTATTTTTAAACAAACTTAATTATCGAAAGATCTAAACAAATTTAGCTAGATAGCAATAATATTTTTTATTAAACACTATATACTAGATAACCTGTTGTACACAAAACTTCATCTTTAGTTATCTTCTTTGCATCTCTTGAAAAGTTTCGGGATCACTGTTTTAACTTAAATACGGAAAAATATAACAATTTGTTAAATATACCAACATAGTTAGCAAAGTAATAGTTGTTCGAAAATCATCATATATTATGGAATAGGCGACTTTAAAATATCATGTGGTAGTTTTCAAATTGTCCTGTGTTGCGTTTTTTATATACCAAGTATAATATGTAATTAAACTTCCTAATTTCTATCCATTGTCTTTCGACACATTTCAAGAAATTCAGTTATTAAGTTCGTATTTTGATTACAGATTTTACATTTTATACCACTTAGAAACATATTTTAAACCTTTATAATAAAGTAACTATGAGTAATTTTATAACGCTGTACTAAGCAAATAGATAGAAAAGTCATCTTCTTCAAGATACAAAGTAAAACAAAAATATATAGATTTACTATTTTTCAAAGTGTCAGAAATGCACGACGGGACACTTTTGAATGGCTTCAATTCAGCAGAGGTTTACACTTTTATATTTTAACCTTTTTTACTGTCACCCCTAACCCTTGGTCGGTAATCTTTCTTTTACTCTCATGCAACACTTACCCGATTCGCAAATTTAAATAGGTTGTAGTTTGAAAAAAACAAACGTATTAAACTCTTCTCAAGACTTGACTTTTTTAGTAGAAAACTAAAAAAACTGTGCACAGCTGGACAAAACTTTGTATGTTTTTAGCTTTTATATAACTGTAGGTTGTTTTGTATATAAAAACATTTAGCTAGAATAAGTCCTTTGCAAAAGGTTTTTTTTGAAAACCATTTTTCATTAAAAGAACAAACGTGTAACTAAATTTATAAAAAATGTTTTAACTTCTATCCTTTCTTGGTTAGGTAGGACTATCTAAATATAAAACTTTGTTTTTCTTTAAATATATGCAAAATAAACAATTCTTTAAACATTTTGGAAAATTGTACAACAGCTGAAAATAATGTTGATCGAATATAATTTCATTTGAATATAATGTTTTTATAATAAGTTACAATTAAAACATCTCAAATCAAATCAGTCAATTTAAATTTAGGCCAATTATACTTATTTAAGCTAACTATCAATAAAAATTTAAACTTAGAATGTTAAACAAGATTAAAGATAAACTTATAATTTCAATAACTAATCAAGCTTTTGTGTTGATTTTTGTTTTAACTCTTCAAACAATGAACTATACTCAAGTAATTTCTTATTATAAATCTTAATTTTGACATGCAACTTTATACTGTTCATTAATCAAAGTATACTTACATTTCAAGGATGTAAGACTTTTCATCAAAATTATGTTATTAGTTTATGAATTCAAACTAGGTATTTACTTGAACAATTACTGTTTTGCTTTAAAATATTAATTTTATTATCAACTGCTGTAGCACATACTTTAGAACAGTAAAGTTAACTTGTGCAAAATTGACACAAACTTAAAACTACTTGACTTTGAGAAGACAAAAAAGTATTTGATAATATAGTAATAAATGTCCAAATTCCAAACAAAAAAGTTAAATATCATAAATCGACTTTAAACTAAATAATTTCAAAAATTTTTAACAGAACAGAAGTATAAAACTTGAGTTGAAAACACTAACATCTTTAATTTTGAACATAAGAGTACTAAAAATAAGCTATATACTTAAATGGCAGTTCACTTGAAAACACCTAAAAAATTAAAATAAATCGTATAACTATATAAGAACCACTTTCTCAAAGCAACACAAAGTTTTTATCCTGGCCAAAAAAACAAAAAAAAAGTTAATTTTATACAAAAGACACGACTAAGCTGTTTTCATTCATTTTATTATTTTTATTTGGTTTTATGATTTTGTGTTTTTTTCTTGAAGATTTTTACATTTTTGGACTTAACTATGCGTAATAAAATATAAAATTTCTAGAGACAATGAGAAAAAAAAACAATGGCAGGCCAACACAGGAAATTTTTGTTTTAAATAAAACTTTTATATTAAGTATATTTAATTTTCTTTTCTAGTGCTGATTGTTTTTGCTAGGCCACTAATTCATATGTAGAAATATGTTTTTAAGTAAATATATAAGGGGAACATTCGAAAAATATAAAAAAAACAATTCAGTTTGAAGTAGATGCAAAGTAAGTCGGGAAAAAATAAATTAAATATCAAAAAAATAATAAAATCTTGCACCGAAGCCGTAGCGTTTTTTATCAATTAGTAATGAAATAGTAATCATTTTTTTTAACTATCGAAATTTCCTATCCAAAAGCACACCTCTTTGATATAATATTTAGAAAATTTTGAGGATTTTTATTTTGAAAATTATTTTGTTTAAGAAGGGAAAGGATATTTTAAATCGAGTTTACTCCTATGAGTTAATTGAAAATATATACTTTATAACAAAAACGTAAAACTAATAGCAGCCAGTAAAAAAAACTCAACCTCTTTGTTCAAAACAACTGAAAATATTCTCATATCAATATACATATATATATATATATATATTACTGTTGAAAAGTAGCTCATTTTATCACTTAAACATGACGCTTTTTACCTCGAATATTTTTCAAAACGCCACGGCCATTCAAAAACAACTGAAAGGAAGCTGTAAAACGCGACTAAAACAGAGAAGAGTTCTTTTTTTGAATTAAGAGAGAGAGCAATAAAATCGAACACAATAAACTCCGAAAGGATTTTTGAAAGGACGTCTCAGTGGTTGAAACTAAAACCCCTTTTTTTCATGTGAGAGAATAGAAAAAAATTATGCTAAAAAAACCTATTCAGTATGTAAATCAGTTCGATTTGTAAAAAAACTGAACTCCGGACTGCATCGTGGCGCGCTATCACTAAAAAGAGGTTTATTTTTCTGTTTTTGTGTTTTTTCAACAACAAATCATTTTTCCAACGTCGGCGAACAACGCAACCAAAACACAACGAAGCACAGAAAAAAAATCAAAAAAAAAAGCGCAAATAATTTTCATAAATAATTTTCGTACATGTCCTATATGATGGTATAACAACTAGCTATTATTTGAAACACTTTTTTGTCCACCCATTTTGTTTTCAGGTGGACTATCTGGACTTGGGCGGCGACGTCCTGGGTCCCAGTTGCTGGTCCTGCCCCGGCGGGGAGTCGCTGTCCGAGTTGAACTTGCTGCCGCGGGGGCTGTTGCCGTGCGACCGCGACTTTTCCTGCTGGCTGCCGTGGTAACCGTTGTGTAGGTGACCGTTCTGGTTGAGGTGGTTGTTGTGGTGGTTCTTTTTCTTGTACTGGCCGCCCCGATTACTCTGTAGAGTCAAAGAAAAAGTATAAGTTTCTTATCTATAATTATATAATTTAATGTATTTATTCTAATCTTAAAGTAATACTAGCAATAAAACAAAAACATCAAACTGTTGCACTACTAATCAGTGCTCAAACCTATATCGTTGAAATTTTTGTACCATGATAAAACTATATGATTAAATATTTTTTGTTTAGGACTTACTCATCATTGATTAACAAACTGATTTATGATGAAGAAAACTTTTGAGGTACATAGTATAAGGATACAAAATTACAATGACAAACCTTATCTCCAGGCAGACTTCTTGTTTTTTTGATCCTAAAGGAGTCGTTATTGAAATCTCTCACGGAACCTGCAGTAATATGTTTTTATGAACTGGCTTGTATAAGCTTATAACACAAATTAAAAAAAAAATAAAATTGTTTTTATAAATTCAAATTTGATTTTGAGATTTAAGAGTGAGAATAGGTTCAAATTAAAATGACGAAAAACATAACTTCATTAAAATTGTATCTTCTTATATTTTTAAGCAGTTATCTTAAACTCTCTCAATGAATATAAAAAATAAGACTTTCTTAATTTTAGTAACAAAATGCCATTTTTTATCATTACAATACAACTTTTCTTTAAACACAATAATAATTTCTGAAAATTTGAGGTCAATTGCATAAGAATATTATACAAAATTCCGAAGAAAAAGGAAATGAAAAGTTTCTTCTCCATACATTTATATTGGAAACTTTTTATTAAACTGCTATCATTTTATAAGTTCTTAAACTTATTTTTTATTCTGTAAAAAGTATTTTAAACCATTTAATTCTAGCTTTTAACTAAGGGTAAATGCTAATTTTTGTAAAACAAATATTGAATCATCCCATACGGCCTTAATTTTTCTAACTTGCATTTATAAGAAGTTTAATAGCCTGGTTATTACCACTAATGCGTTTATTTTTTAATTAAGTTTGACCAAAGCATTAACTATAAAAGCGCCCGTTTAATTATATTTTAAGTTTAAATTCATCAAAAAACTCAAAAATTTTTTTTTAAGATGTTCAAGTGTAAAAGTGTTTAAAAATTAATACATATTATTTATTCCTTAAACATTCTAGAAAACTGACCGTTATGGGACCTGGGTGAGGGAGATTTGTTTTCAGAATTGGTGCTTTCCCAGCTGTTGTTGTGCTTGTTGCTACGGCGCTTGTACCTCTTGCTGGAGTGGTTGTTAGGGCTGCTGTTGTCATGGTTTTTGCGGCTGTGGGGAGGAGCCGGCTCTCCCTTCTCGAGCTGAAGAAAATTTCACGTTAAAAACATAACCGACAGTTCGAAACTAGATGCGCACATGGATTAAAAGCTGATTTTTAAGGATCCAAAAAGTGCAAATTTATATTGATAGAATACAAGAAAAGTCAAATTTTCAAGTTATTCAAGTTGAGCATGTAAGAAATAGTCTTTATTTCGATTTTTACATTTCGTTTTAAGAACTAATTTGGCTACTAAGAAATTTAGAGTCACTGAATAAAAACTGCATAGTGACTTCAAGACGTAAAAAAAAGAAGACTTATATTAGGCTGTTAAGGTTGTTAAAAAAGCATGGACTTAAACATTTAAAAAATATTTAAAGTTATATTTCCAAAATAAAAAGCTAGCATACCAAATTATAAAATAAGTTATTTAAAACTGACTATTGAAAAGTTTAAGCTGATTTAAAAATATTGATGTTTTTTAATAGGTTACTGTTATTGTATATACTCATAAGATGTTTTTAAGTTAATAGTGTAACATCTTATATCTGTTTATAACTGAAAACACTATAAGTTATATTAAAGTATATGATATTTTAACAATTTCTTGTAATAAGGAAATATATGTATGACTAAATATGCACTCATTAGAAATTCAACTTTGTACAGTTATACAACAGACTGTAGATCTATTAAACAAATGTAACAAATTTATACAACCGTATGGCTTGAGTTCATCGGTTTAAACACAGAACAAACCCAAAAAAACATAAGAAAAATTGTTGTTTTATTGAGAACAAACAAACTAACATTTGATTTGTGAACTACTTGTTGATTTGTAGGATGGTTTATGTAAGGCAGCCGGTTAATTGAAATGACATCGTTGTTGATAGACCTTGAAATTTCTTCACTGGCTGTTATACGGGGTAAGGCAACATTAAAAAACAAGTTGTAGAAATAGATAATTTATATCTCAGTCATTATGTATTTTCTTTATAAAAAAAAAGAAATCAATATTTTTCAATTGATTATTTAACTATAACTTAACTACTACTAATTTCAAAAACTTTAAACAAACAATCGGTGTTCTTCATTGTCGACTAGTTTCTAAATAACTCTCAATTTTTGAACAAACCTTTTATTTTCTTCCAAATTTCAATTTTATGCATTCGCTTGTTGTGAAACTCTGGACCGACGTTGAGAACCATTTGCAAAATCCTGAAAAAAAACGCAACAAAAAATTAACAACAACCAAAAACACTAAACAAATAAAAAGCGTTTTTAATTGGCATTTACAAGTTCAATGGTTGGATTAAAATTCACGTGCTCTCAAAATCAAACACAACTAGTGAACACATTTGTTTGTTTAAAATGCTAAACTCCAATTGGTAATTAATTTTATAATTGCCAAAGCCCCTTGGTGGCAGCAGAGACCTTGGTGGTTGGAAAATGTTTGTTGTTTTAAATGAAAATTTGTGTGGAAAAAAAGCTGTTTTTTGGTACGCAAAGAAAATAAACAACAAATTTTTCTGACAGCGTCGACTTGAAAAACATCAAAAGTAATTACTAAAGGGAATAAAAACAATTATTTAAATCTACAAGACCGACAAGGTAACTTAATACATCGCTGAGCAGTTGAAAGAGCGGTGCAAATATCAGCGTTTTGGAGCAAACATCAAATTACAGTTATTACGTAACAGACGCGTGCTAATGCACTGCACACATTGGAGAGAAAAATTTCCAATAAAAGGCATTTGTGTGCGCTCTTTTGCAATGTGATGAACTTCAATTAACAAGACACTACAGCATTCGACAAATTCATATCATAGCACAGGTATTGGAACTTGAACGGGTGAATTAAGTAAATTTTTCCATTTTTTTTACTGATTGGAAATGTTGCCAGAATAAGTTGTGTAAAACGCTCGAGTAAACTTGTAAATAATAGTTTTGAAGGCAACAAAGTTCTTTTGTATAAATTTTTGCTGTGTAATCATTCCCTATGGCTTAAAAAGTAAACCATAGTAGTGTATGGCATATTTTAGAAAAATTTATATTACAATAAACACTGCAGTTTATTAAAAAACTAAATAAACAAAGCTTCTCAAAACTGTTATCGATTGCATAACTTGTACTTCTGCATTTTCCAAGAAAAACAAACAGGTTTTTTCGTTTTGTAACATATAAAATTTGTCATATTTACATAATCATTTCAAGCAGAAACATGAACAACTTTTCACAACACTGGACTCTTTTTCTTATTCTTTATCTAAAAGTAAACAAAACTAAAGTATCTACTTTCGGCAGTAGTTCAATCAAAATCGAATTAAACCGAGATTACAGTTTTTAGAGAAAACACTTGCATAAGCTTTTATTAAAATTAAATTACATAACAAGTGGTTATGGTCGCAATTAATTTTGAAAGGCGAAATTTGTTTACCTTTCGCCCACTTTGTTTGCTTTCGCGACACAAAAACAACTTGAGCTCAAGCAAAAGAGTTCAGCCTATAAGAAGCTGGGAAAATATTACTTCAAACAGCGTCGCTTGGTGGCCGTATATATTAATATTTTTCAAAACAAACAATTGGAAAATATACTTTTCCTCTTTTTTGTAACTATTCTATTCTAATAATTTTATTTCCAAGTTTGTAAGTTGCTATAAGACAAATAAGTTGCAGACATACTTAAAAAAACTAATTATAAAGTTTCAAATTTAAATTAAAATACAACATCTGTTCTAGATCTTTAATTCGCTTAAAACTTTTAAGTTAAATGTAGTAACTTACTATGTTTACAATGCAAATCAAAGTTAGTGTACTAACGTTTGGTTGGGGGTTTTGGACATGGTCTTGCTGGGACTTATGCGGCTACACACCCTGTGGTATGCGATTTGGAAGGCGTCTTTTATCCGCAGCACGTTGTAAGAAGACCGGCCCAGATCGTTGTCTGCAAAAAATAACTACATTTATTCATCTTCATACCAACAAATGTAAAACCTTAAAAAATATCGTAGATATTTAAGAAGTATAATTACAAAATTAAGCTTTAAAAAGTAAACATATAATGTGTCAAATATGTGTTTGTTATAGAAGTAGTTTTAATGTATAACAAAGAGTATAAACATTATAAACATTTTTATTGCAGGCCTTTTAAATAAAAATGAACAAAGAAAAATATGTTTAGACAGGCCGAGTAGAAGCGTTTGTTTTTTGTACTTTTATCAACATTTTTGACATATTAACAGTTTGTATGGTGTTTTATTTAAAATAAGTTTCACTAATTTAGAAACTCATCTTGACTAGTTAGTACTAACAGTTTTAATATACATATATATATATTATAATTTGAGTAAAAAATCAAAAAGCTGAGAAAGTTAATAGAACAATCTTTAACGAATAAAAAAGAAACAATACAAACCTGATTGTAGAGGGTCTTCCACAGTTAGCATCGACCATCCGTGGATTGCTTTCAACTGAAAAAATATTTAAGTGTCAATTAAATTTTTTTTACAAAACTATAACACATAGTTTTATAAACTGTCTGATTGAAAGTTTTAAATGAAATTTATACACTCAACTTAAAAATCAACAGTTTCAAATGGGAACATACAAAAATTTAAATACTACTAAAACAAGTGTTACTTAAATGAACTATGCTGATAAAAAAAACAGCAAATGCATCTTGATAGAACATTGATTGTTTAAAATGCAATAGTAAAATTAACTAACAGCCATCCGGAAACTTTTTCAAACTAAGCAAAGTAAAATATAGTTTTTGAATACAGTGAAAACTTTACTTTCAGCTTTGCAACTAGTAGCTTTAAACAATTTACATACCACCACAACTTAATTTTTAATTCAAGTTTTACAACCGCAGCTTTAAACATAAACACTTTAATAGTAAACTTAAATATTAGTATGCAAATTTAAACGTGAAACAAACTTATAAAGATTTTCTTGCTATTCAAGTAAGTTTGCTTAGTAAGGCAGAGGTTGTAAAACAGGAGTAAAAAAATTCTTGGTGTTTACTCACTATGTAAACTATTATATAACTATTTCTCGTAAACCTTTTACCAAACTTAAGTTTAAAACACACTTGTGTATGTTTTATTCCTGGTTAAAACTGGAGTAAAAAGTTACTCTGGTTGTTACTCACTAGACAACTTTTGGTTATTAAATTAAACAAATATGATATCTAATTAAGAATTTTTTTTTCATTTTTAGTTTCAGAACATTTTGGCAGCAACTAACTTGTCCCTTCATGACGAAAGGTCCCTCCCTCACTCTGACTGCCACCGACTTGTAGTTGAGGTTGATGCCGTACAGCTCGAAAAATTCATTCAGTAAAACGCCCACATTCGTCTTGTCGTCCCTCGACCTCTGCTGCGTGTTGCCCTGGTAACCACAATACAATTAGCTTAAATATATTTGCTTTGGTAACTAAAATATGAGTGGTCAGGTTTGAGTTTAACTTGGTGGACACAATTTTGTGATGAAAAAATTAAAAAGGTTTTATTCGATTATTATTAAGTACCCAAGTTATGTTATTTGAATTTGCTATCAATTTCTTAAGCTAATGTAACAAAAAAATCATATCTTAATATAATTTTAATATTTAAATATATTAAAAGAAATATATTAGATAAAATTTTCATTTTTAAAAGTTTGGTTAAATTCAAGTTAAAATTAAAAGTTACAAACTTTTTTGCAACTTAAAATATGCTTTTAGAGCAACTTGGCAACTATAAAAGTTTTTTTTTTCTCCACATAATTTTCAAATGTTTATCAATAAGTACATAAGTGCTAATTGAATTAACTCATACAAAACAAAATACTACTATATTATAATGTTTATATAATAAGTATAACGAAATAATAGAGTTGATATTTCCTTTTATGAAATTATTATTTATATAAATCTATATTAAAAAAATTATTTAGGCAAAAACTAATTATACTTCAATCACCGAATAATTCAAGTAAAAGATTTCCTTGTAACCTTTGAAATTTCCGCGTATAAAAAGATCAAATTAGAACAATACGCACAACGTACGTATAAAATATGTATTCCAAATAGCAACATGTTCAACGCTGCAGCTTTTTAACATTTGAAATTGTGTTAAACTTTGTACACGCATTAAGAAATTATGTGGCTTCAAAAGAAAATAGGTGTAGTTTGCAGAAATATTTTATCTACTTAATCAAGATTTGGACTGTTTATAATTTTAAACTCCTTAAAGTGTTTTTGTCGTAAAAAAATATAAGTAAGGACATAACTAAGGTAAATATAAGACTATAGAAGTAAAGCTTTGTATTAATAAAGTATTATTAGCTATTTGAGAGAACATAACTTTTGTGTTCTACATCAAAGTTTTATACTAATTTCCAATAAAAATTTAAAACATTAAAAAATACTTGTACTGAAAACTCAAAATTATTATCTCATTTACACACATATAACGTTGAACGTGTAGTGTCTAGCTCTTTGGAACGTAACTTTCCAAAATAGTTTAACAGCTGTACTACTATGAAAACTTTATCGATAAAACAACAGCAAATACCTTTCGAGCAGAAATTTCACTACAGAAAGCAATCGAACGACTTTAAATTACCAGCTTATTTTGTCATTTTCCGGAATAAATTTTCAAAAATACTTTTTTAGTTGCTCTGAACTTTAATTACTAAGAAAAAAGTATTGCTTGTATCTTAAAGTTGGTCTTGTATCTAAAAATGCTTGCAGTATTTATAAAGCTAAAAAATCCTAAATATGTAGCATTTTTATCAGTATTGATAACCATTTAGTTGTAAATAATATTATGATAAAGCTTAAATATGTAATGAGTAATTACTAACATAGAAATTATTATACATTATGCAATTAAAGCGCTTATATAGTCGTGATTCAGGTCACATTTTAAGGTTAATTTTTATCTCCACGTTTTTAATAAACGTTACTCAAATAAGTATTTATGTATATGTACTTTAAAATGTGAAGTACTAAATACTTAGAACTTAATTTATCATTTGCTATTGACTCTGCTTAATTGCATACTTAAACACAATACGATTAAAGCTTTACAGGGGTTTTGTAAATCAAAATTGAACTTTAAATAGAAGTTATTTGTGGTTTGAAAAATTGACCATAAGTAGGCTTGTCTTATATCATAATGATATATTTATGTAAAAACATTTTAAGACAAAGTCATTACAGATTAAATATATTTTTGGAAATAATATCTTCATAAAACAGTAAAATAATAATATATAACTATTAACAATATTTAAAAATTAAATGTTATGAAGAAGCATAAAAGTCGCAAAACAATTATCAGTAACATTCAAAAAATAGCTGCTTTTTTACAATGAAAACTTATTTACATTATTTCATAAAAAACTAACGATGAGAAAGGCGATGCACATTGTAATGAGGGCATAGGAGCTGATGCCTCCGTACCAAACCTCGTTGAAGTCTCTGGCCACCAGAAACTGCTTCAAAACGAATATAAGTTTCGGCAACACCGGGTATTTTCGCATCATTCCCTGCAAGAAGAAAAGATAAATGTGAAATCAGTGAGAATTGTTATTAGTTAAAATTTCTTAGTATATTTCATCTGGTTAGAACTTTTTATTAATCCGTGTTAAATGTTTGTGTTAATATTTTAACAAATTTGAATTCATGTAAAAATATAAATTGTAACTACAACTTAAATACTTTTTTTTGAAATCATAAACACTTTTTATATTTGAGAAACACCATCAAATATATTTAAAACTTACTTAAGAGAAAAATGGTTGAATGTATTAAAAAAATTGTGTTTTAAATGTTAGTTTTTATGTTTAACAAAACATGACCTTAGTTAAAACTTTGTTTTCATATACTAATTATAAAAGCTTTAAATCGTCAAAAAGCTTGTCTTCCAGAAAAAATAAAATAATTTGATTTTTATTCTAGTGAAACAGTTTTAACAAAATTTTCACAACTAAAAACATTTAATTCAATCAATCTTATTAGATATATGCATACTGTTTTGGATAAACAAAATTAACATATACCCAGTAAACTTTGCAGCATAAAATATAGAATTGCTGCTAATGTTAGTGATTTTCAATGTGAAAAAAGCTAAATATTTTTAAATACCTAAACTAAAATTAAATAACTATGTGAAATCTATAAATATAAAAATTAATACTGCTTCGTAAGTAACTTTTATTTTGCACAATCCCTCAATTAAACCGCAAGTAAACTTATCTTTATTTTCACACGAAAATTATGATAAATTCATAATTTTAAAAATAACTAGACACAAATATACGTACTTTTTATCAGTCAATTGCTTATGTAAATATTTATTTTTTCAAATAAAAAAAACGCATGGCTTAAGTTATAAATATAAAGTGATATCGATCAATAAGTATTGTTTTCGAATAAACAAAATGTAGGTCATATTCATAAAGTTTATTGAAACATTGATTGTATAACAATGTAATAAAATAAAATAATGTTAATGACGCGCATATAAAATTTTTACACTATTTCCTTGTCAATTCTTTTAGATATGCAACATTATAATCAAGTTTGACAGAATGTACATTTGTAAGTACACTGTTCATCTACAGATTGCACAACTTCGTTTATATTACCTTTATTTAAAATATAACAAGAAAGTATTCATATTTGGACACTTTTTTGCACATATTGTTTTAATAGGATTTTGAATCTCCACTTATTTGATAATTCAAACAAGCTTCACGGGTCAAAAATAAACACTACTACCAGTCGACCAGCTACACTTTAACTTTGTTATCAATGTTTACTTATTTTTTACATTTGGTCACATGCAAAAGTAGTACTCCACGAGCGAAACCAGCCCTCTTTAAACTCTTGCTGCATGAAAACAAATTATCAACAAACAAGTTTTGGTATTCACAGCAATGTCGAGTGAATGAAAATGTTCAGTGCGGACAAGTAAGTGGCTACTTGACTGCGCTGTCGTTCTGTTGTTTTTACCACCTGCTCTTTTGTGTTCATGCATGTTGGTCATAAACAACTTGTGTGTCTGCATCTGATTGCATACATATGTAGTGAACTCACATAATTATGTGTCTTTTTAATCATTTTTGGAACGCATAGATATTCTTGGCACAGAAATAACGTCATAAAAGTCAAACTTGTTTCCAAAAGTGTAACTTATATTACAATTATAACAATATAACAATTAGTTTACGTGTACTACTACTATTTTCTACCTGTATGGTGTTCAATATTTAAAACTTGAATAAACTTAATAAAGAAGTTCAATTGTTTAATATAAACGAATTTTACTAAATATTTGAAATAAACGATACAAATAAATACATTTATTAACAATTTTATTTCATAAGCATATATCAACCAAGAGTCTAATGCAAGTGTAGGCTAACCCAAGTCTGGAATTGAACACAACTTATGCTACCAATTATTAAACTCATAAAATAACTGTGCAAGCTTTTACAGGTTTTATATAATCCTTTACACAATTTATTTTTGTTTTATGCTTAAGAAGTTTATCAGTTTTTGAATATTGATAAAAACAGCTGTATAAACTTTCCATATAAATAATTTGATACAAAATAGTCTATTTCATTATACATATCTTGACTCAAACAAATACTGCAGTATTAGAGCAACTAGAAAGATTCCTTATGGCTTAATTGAAACCAACACAAATTTACAAACAAGTATATTTACACACTAAAGAGGAATATCAGTTGATCAATCAATTTTATTGGCAATTATGTTACGTCAAACAACGTGTATTTATAGGCTTTTTTCCAAGTTCTAAGTTTGAACTAACGTGGTTTTCGATTGAAGATAATATATTATTTTCAGAATAGGAAAAAAAACTATCTTTAAACTAAAGTGTTTAAAACCTAAAAAAATTAATACATTTGATTATATGATTTTTTTTTAGAACTTGAAAGTCAATAAATTAACTAAGTTTTATATATATTTTTTAGAGGAAGCGTTTAGAACGCTAAAACAGTTGCTCTAAGCAAAAGTTTACTTTTGTGTAAATTAGCTTATATTAGTTAGAAATATTGCTTTTTTATTGTCTCACCTTTACGTATTCTACAACGTCTAAGCCTCTTCTTTGATTGACGCTGATATCTACTTTTATTGGTATTACTCTATGGGTTAATTTGATGATTGGTACCTGCGAATGAAACTTTTAAACTATCAATAGGTAACTATGTTTAATACCATTAAATTATTTAAAACAAATCTATGGCATTTCCAAATCATAACCAAAAACTTTTTTTAAATCTATCAAACTTGTACAGGGTAGTTAAGGACAAAAAGAATGAGTCATATCTACATTTAACTTTTTATATAATTTTTTTTTCCACATTCTATAATTATTTCAAGATTAGGCTTTCATATTAATTACTTCAGCTTACTTATTAAGAGTTAGTTTAAGGCTACCAAATTTTAAAATTACAAGTACAACCTTAATATTAAAAACTAATTTACCAGATGCATCAATTTATTTCAATACAAGTTATTTAGGATGAGTCATAATACCAGCTTTATGTAACTTTTCATTCACCGGATTTAATTTTAGAACATATTAGTTACACAAAGAGTTAAAACTCACAAAGGCTTTGTCAAGGACTTGTAGAGTTTCTCGTTCGACGATGTTTCTTTTGAAGAACTCGTGTTTCAGTTTGAAGAGTAGAGATGGTATGTCCGTGCATTTTCCTATTAATACTGCGTCTACGTCGCTGTAAAAGTTTTCTTGTATAAGTAAGTGTTTATCTAATTACATATAGCTTTACAACAAAAAACAAAAGACCCGTAGAGACTTGTGATTCAATTTACATGGGCTAACTTTGATGTTTTATTAATTTTATTTAAATTAAATTTTGTTACAGCCATAAATATTGGTTAATTTAAACAGTACCAATATGCACTTAATTTGTCAATAAAATAATCTTACAAAAATCCAACTTATTTCTTGTAAGTCAACTACACAATGATTTTAAAACAGCACAGAAGTTTATCTAAGTTTCACTTTTTTGTTTATATCAAAGCTACACTGCGTTTGAGAAACCTATTTGGTCGTGGGTGTTAATTGACTGCAATAAATGTGCTGCAAATTACGAGCGTCCGCTGGCTCATACAACAAGTAAATGTATTAGAGTTTACAAAAAATCAGTCATATTATGTACACATTCATAAATTACAAAATGAATCACCAGTTTGTCTTACGCAGCAAATTTCTCATTCATAAAAACTTAATAGCAGCAGAGAAATTTTGTTAGACATTTTATAAATATAACAATGATTTATTTACCTAGAAGGTAGGTATAGACCGGTTCGAAAACTTCCAAATATTTCCATCTGAATGAAAAAAAAAGATTAATATAATTAAAACTTATTATTAATATAAATTTTTAATTAAAAACTATTATCTAGTTAATAGTTTTTAAGAAAAAACTAGATGAGTAAACATATAATAAGGTTAAAACATATAATTAACTAAAAGTTTAATTTCTAGCTGATGCATATATCAAGAGCGGCTCACTTTCATGTGGGGACACACGTCATTGATGACGCTGTTGACGTCACTGATGACTCGGTTTCGCATGTCCACTTCGGCCTGCTGGGGGGTTATGTACGTGTAGAAGTCACATATCTCGTTGTGGAAACTGAACAGTTGAAGCATTTTTAGAGTTAACTACTGGGATATTTTTACATAAAACTACTGCAAACTTGAATTGGAATACTCGAGTACATTTACTTATTTTACAAAAAAAATTAATAAATTTTTACATCCGCTGTAATAATTTAGAAATTAACATCATTAAAGCTTGCAGACAGTCAAATAAAAGATTTGCACGTATTAAAAACTTGTAATAAAAAGTAGGCTTGAAAAATAATATTACATCAACTTTTGTTTGTTAACTTAGTTTATAGAAAATGTTAATTAACCAATTCATTGTATCTGCTTTGTTATTAGCTAAAGCTTAGTTTACCTAGATAAACATTAAGTTTAACTTAAGAAGTTAATAGAGAAAAAACATTTAAGTTTAGAACTAATACTTACAATATATTTAGTAGGACTGTTAAAACAAAGCGCTGTTGAGTAACCTAATATACTTTTAATTGTACACAACAATCAATTTTAAGGTAGTGTTTATTTTAGAATTTATAATGCTTTGAAAAATTAAGTAAAAGAACATAATAAACAAATTTGCATTACAATAACAAATTGAAAATTTATACTTTTGTTAATTTCGGGCCATGTTTAATATCTTAAGTATACTTATATCAAAACAGATGGGACTTATTCAATCAAGTCTTTGGGACAAAGTATTTTTGCAGCAAATTTAAAACAACAAAATTAGAAAAAAACTCATTAGGACTCTTAAGTTTCACGCAAGGGACTAACCCTATCATGTCCTGCCTGTATTCTGACTGAACCCAGGGCGGTCGGAACATTTCTTCCGATTGAGGGGATTCACCTCGCCTGCTCTTTTTTCCACCGTGCGGCGGCGATTCGGCGGTACCGTCTTCTGGTTTGTACGGGCTCGACTTTTTCATTTGATCCCTGAAAACATACTTGTTTTTGTAACATTCAAAGTTTGCTTATAGCTTTTTAAACATTTAGGGGCAATAGGTCTTTAAAATAATCTGACAAAATTAGTTAAACATCATATATAAAAATTATAAATGATAATTCAGTTAACTTTAACAAACAAAGATTTGTGAACTTTATTATGCA
The DNA here is from genome assembly GCF_965202585.1 of Thalia democratica. NCBI lineage: Eukaryota > Metazoa > Chordata > Thaliacea > Salpida > Salpidae > Thalia > Thalia democratica. Next base: position 64,521,949 of record NC_139166.1, on the reverse strand, counting down.
TAATTCTAAAAAAATAATAAACAACTATTGATTTTACTTTGAAAAAGACTTGATAGGTCCAACCAAAAACAATATTATCTGAAAGTTTTTGAGTGCTGCAAATAATGAACATGTACTAACGGACTTGTTAAGGAAAGATCTTCTAGTTGTTTGTGAACGGACGCGAGTGTTGGGTTGTAATTGGTGTGATTTTCTATACGTGGATACCTTTCAATGCCCTGATCGAAATATACTTGCTACAAGCTCTGTTTACAGCTTATAAACTTGTTTGTGGGTGTTTAAAATTTAAGCGAGAGGCGCTTTGAGCTCTGAAATGCTATTTGGTGAAATTTCAAGTTTTATACTACTAATGTAAAATTAAATAATATAAACTACATTTTAAATAAAAAATATCTAAATAAATGTAAATAAAAAGTGATATGCATGCACATAACAGCATTCGTGTTTATTTGCTTTAGTATTTTTCATACAGCAGCGAAATAAACGTTTTATTATGTGAAAAGCTAAATTACAGAACGTCATTACAATCAGCAATTTTTGTTAAAGTTTAGTAATATTTTAATAATAATTTTCTACAATTATTTAATAAATTATGGAAACTTACAAGTTGATTTTAGTTTAAAAAAATAATAATAAATATAATATAAAAGCGGGGTAAAACTAAGTGTTGAAAGTTTTATATTTAAACTTATAATTTATCTTTTTTTTTAAATTTATTTTATACTATATAATTGTTGATTTTTCAATTAACATTGGTTTATAGAAATCAAATACATTTTTGCTTACGTTTTTAATCTATTGATAATATAAAAACTAATTAGTTGAAATGTAATTTATTACACTGAACTATTATAAATACAATTACATAGCTTAGGCTAAGCATTACAATAATTAAGTAAAATTTACACAAATGCTACAACTACTGTATAAATGAAGCTAATTAGCTACATGAGTAACATTGTTGCTAATTTGTAGTAGACAAAAGTAAAATAAAACTAATAGTATGAGCTGACTTGTGCTATAAGCAAAATGTACATTTTAGAAAATTTTAAACGTGGCAGATAATTCAAACTTGTTTTTATTGTTTATCAGAAAATATTCTAATAAGATTTCTATTTTCTTAGTAAATATCAAAACTAATCAGCTTAACTTAAACTTAAGTTTAATTAAATCTAAAACTAGTTTTATTTAGTTTTTAAAACTAAAAATCTAAATAGAAAATAAATCGGAACCTAATTAAAGATTTTCTAAGTTTTGTGGAAGTTTTAATATTTTTATTTTATGTAAGTTACTTAAAAATGAGGAAAAATGTTTAACAAAAAAATATGGTAGTCTACTTAAATTGTTAGTTGAAATAATACAAACTATATCCAAGTTAGACTTTTTCTTTTATAAAAAATCATATTGACCTTGGTTAAATAAAAAAAAGTGTATAACAAATTAAATTAGCTTAAACAAATAAAATTGAATAAATTAAAACAAAGATATTAAACTTTGTCAAGTATTATTTCTAGGGTAGTGTTTCTCACACTCTTAAATCAGTTTATAACTTGAAAAAAATATGCACATCAAGTTATTAGGAAGTTGGAAATTCATTATATAAAAAGTGTTCTTATTATGGCTTAACTGTCTAAATCAGCACAACTTATTGGATATAAACCTATATTGAAACTATTTGTGTATGAGTATAGAAAAAGTCATTTTATTTCAAAATATTTCACCCAATCAACATTTTTGAGCAGCTTAGATTTATTCCCATGCAAAATTATTGTTCATGAGAGAAATACTGTTCTAAAGGCATATGTATGAAATTTTAGCCGTTTTGATAATGTGAGAGGTAAAATTAAAAGATCTGGATTAACCTCAGGGGTTAAGGTCGGGATTATAGCTAAAGGTTTACATTTTTTAGTCAAATAAGTGGGGTTTGAAATATGGATTGTGTTGATTGGTGCAAAAATTTCACTCGTGAAACTACAAAAACACCCCAACTCTTTTCTAAATATTTTTGAAAAAAAACTGGTATGTCTTTTTTGAAAACTTTTCGTTTATTATAATACTAAAAAAGAAAAAAAAAACTTTAAACTTATAAATAAATGACCATCAACTACTGAAAATGTTTCTCCATGTTTTTTTTTCAAATTTTATTTTGCTAAATAAAAAATACAAGCTACACTTGCATTACTCATGTTTCTCCTTACTTACTTATCTCATTAGTCCAAAGCAAAACTACACATGCTTTTAACCCCTTGCATAAGATACTGCTAACTTAAGTCTGTGTATGTATAGATTTTATAAACCTGTTTTTAAAATGAAAATATTATTTACATAGGCTAAACTGAACTAACTTCTATAAGGTTTGTTCATTGTGTAAGTAAAAAGGATATATAAACCCTATACTTTAAAAACAATTAGTTAAAGTGTAGTAATACTCTATGAAGTATTCAAAATTGGAAACAAGTTGTTCAAGTTTTTAAACTGTTGCTTACTAACCTTAAGATTAACAATATACACAAGTTATTATTTGTGTGGTTACATTGACTAAATTATTAAGCATTCTTTGATTTAAAAAAATTGTGATTGTTCAAGCCAAATTTGATAATAAAATAAAATAAAAACGAATAATTACTAAAAAACTTGTTCATTTTTTAATACAACTATATATTATTTTTACATGAGTTGCCACTGGTTTTTAAACTTATTCATTGGATTCGGTGTGTAACAATGAATACCATAATGTGAAAGTTTTCCTATTTTTTCCAGTGAAGTTAAACTAATATGGAATTCTAAACATATTAAAACATTGAAAATATGTTCCGTTTTTGCTTTTTAACAGGATTTGTATAAAACTTTAACACTTAACAAGTTAGTTATACCTATTTTAAAACAAATATTTTTATATTTATGTATGAGTACAAAAATGAATAGATAAAAGTAATATAAGTTTGTATTTTATGTTATAAGCTTACATTTTAGTATATAAGTGATATTACACAGACTTTGTAGATACTTAGTTTTATGTAGGAGTCAAAACAGCAAATAAAAAACAACTTTAACATGCAGGCAGTAATTTTTGAACTTATTATTCAAGCCAATGAGGATTATACATTACCATACTTTATGAGTATGCAAAGAACAAGTTACTAACTTAATTTACTAAAAATTTCTAGATTCTTAGATATTCAACTTCTGCAACAGACCATGTTTTTAAGTAAAAAATTCTGGATTTATACAACTTATTTCTATCAAATTTGTTAGTCTTTTTTGTGACTTATAAAACTTTGCTTTATTTAAATAAACTTGAATGTGTTTTTGTGATAATTGCTACATGTACAAAAATTTGCATCTATAAGGTTGAACTTTTGAGGCCCTATACACCTTACATATGGGTTGTTTTCAAAAAAATGTAAAGTGCGCCACGGTAGTAAAAGCTAGGAAGCTAATACTTTTTCTGTTGTTTTTTATGTAATTCCCCTTGCATTAAAAAATTTCATTGTGATAATCAAATACTTTTATTTTTGAGGGACAGCAGATGCACCCTAATGACCAAGCATAAATTATTTTTTTTTAATTGACCTAAACCCCTCTTTAATTAAATGGTTACTAACATAATTTTATACTTGGCCAAGTTTAAAATAAATCCAACTTTTATAGACATACCACTTTATATTAAATGCTAGCTGAATTATTAAAGGATTTTAGTTTAAACTGTAACCTAAAAGTAATATTATATTTACTTAAGAACATTTTGAGGGATACATAAGTTTTGAATTAAATAAAATTCTATGTTATTTGTACAAAAGTACAGTTCATAAAACCAGTTTGAAGTTAAAACTAGCTGCTGATTTTACACATTTCAACAACTATACTTAGCTATACATACAAGCTAACAGAATTTTACTTGTTATTATAGCTAACTTATGATCATCAAGCAACTGAACTTGGTAATAGATTTAAGGGTTTAGTTCAAAACTTATAGGTGGTTACATGCTTGTAATTATTTCAAAATATAGTAAATTTTTAATTTTATTTAAATATTATTTCATGCAACTTAAACTTATAAATTTCCAGACCCAGTGGCAACCATGAATACAGATTTTTTGGCTAGAACTTAGTTCTGTGTCATTTTACAAATCATAAAAACTTTGCATAATATCTGATTATAGATATTTCTTAAAAATCTTAACTAATAAGAAATTTATGGGTAAAAGGTCTAAAACTTTTTTTTTCTATAAAATAAAACAAATTATTGTTTTAACTTTGTTTAACTCTCAAACAACTTTTTGTTAAGTAAGCTAAGCACTAAACCAAAACTACTAACGCTCAAACAACAAAAAATCAACGCAACTCTAAAGCACAAAAAAAAGTGTTTTTTTTTAGTGCACATCAAGCCACACAGGCGCTCTCGTCGCAAACTAACCGAAGTAGAATTCAAAACGTTCATTAATACTTGTGCAGAAAATTCTCAGACGCTTTTGGTTGTGGTGGTTGTTTGGCGGTGCATTCACTTAGAGAGCTACGGCCTTGGCTACCAGATGTATTAGCACACCTATTTAAAGTTAAACTAAAATCCTTTCACTTAAATCTGCAATAAAAAAGTTAAGGAGTGTGCGTGACGAGACAACACTATTAGCAAAAAGGAAAACTGAACCTAGTTTTTAGCCATAATCGTTTTTAATTTACTAAAAGCTAGCATAGTAGTATGTAAGAAGAATGAACCAAATGCAGAAGAAACTGAAACATGATAAATCAAAGTTCTTATGATTTTCAAACTAGACAACATAATCAAATTACTAAGCTAATAGGCTAGCTTTGAAGCATAAAATATCAAGTTAAAGATTTTATTTGGTAATTTAGTAGAGATTTTAAAAATTTCCTATTAAAACTTTAAATCTCAAAACAAGCTGTTGTTATTATAAGAAGATTTTATTTTAATTTTACTATTGTAGAAAAAAAATGGTTTAAAAAATAAACTATCTTAGTAAAACCAATGAAACTTAACTAAAATTCATTAACAAAAGTATAAAAACAAGAACAAGGTTGAAACTTATCAAACTTCATAGTTTACACTTAAAAAGCTGTAAATTTAAATGTAAGAGGTAATTCTATTCTGATAATAATATTTTACGGAGTAGACTTTATTAATCCTTTAATAACAACTAATTCAATTGGTTGCTGTAAAGCGAAACAAAACACATTAAAAAAATTAATCTGTACACTTGTGTCCATTTAGTTCAAGCATAAATTTTAAAAATATGATAATCCGAATGCATAGAACTCTTTAGTTCAATTAGATGTAAATCCTAGTAGCAATATAATCAACAGTACACTTTACTTTCAAGTTTAAAAATTTAGCTTTTGTTAAAATCATATAAAAAAAAATTAATCATTGGTCTGGTACAATTACATTTAATAAGATAATACACATAAAAAATAATAAAAACTAATAAAAAGCCTACAATTTTTTATTAATACTTTATCAATTATTCTAGAAACACTTAAGACTTTTAACTGACAGTAAAATTTCAAGAGACACAACAACAGACACATACATAAAAAACAAAATTACCTAGTCTACATTTGTCTTATACAAACTAACAGCAGTGTTAGCTCAGGTTTACGTAAGAGTTTGCATGCCATGGTCAGTAGTGTTCGCTGTGTATAGGTAAAGTGTTCAAAAAATACTACTCTAAAACCAAGTTGTCGAGCTCAGTAGACAATGGCTGCTTGGTCACGGCTGGTTTCTCAGCTTTGACCCCCACAACGGCCTTGTTGAACAGCTCCAAGATCATCCTCTGCCGGAGCATCAGCATGTCCGCCTGAGTAAAGTCCAAGGGGGCTCCCCTTGACAGAAACTCAATGTTCTGACAAATGAAGACTCCACAGTCATTGGACTTGTGCTGCTGGGGGCTCTCGGTTTTCATGTTCTTCAGAGTCCACTCGCCGACTTCCAGCTTGACCTGGTGCTTGTCCAGGTGTTCCTGGACCAGGTACTCAAGAATTGCCTCAAGAACAGGGTTGTTCTCGCTGCCCAGGGAGTCATAGTACAAAATGGTCTTTTTCTTCATATACACAACAATGAGAGCCCAATGATCCCCCAAGTGTATTGGAACAAACAGAATATCTTTTTCAAAGATTTTAATTTTTTTAGTCCATCTAAGCAATTTATTTAAGACACATTCATTTCCAACCAATTTTGGGTAAAAGTGAGTGTTGTAGATGTAAATTTGAGGAAGATTTTGATTAGCGTTAGCCCTGGCTTGAATCATTGCTGTGTAGGAGTTGATGATGATATCATTCACCAACTCATTTACAAACAGAGTCTTGAACGAATCGCCGTTAACTATATTACCGTCTATTGACATGATGTGTATATTCATGCACTCTGCGTACAGTGCTTTTACTGCAGCAGAAAATTTCTGTGGTTCTTCTGGAACCACTACTTGTTTAATTTGTTTTAAATCTTTAGGGTCAAACAACTGAGGGGCTTCTTCCAACATTACTCGTTTGATTTTCTTATTGTTGTTGATTACCTTTCTAAGGTGACTTAAAGCATCTTTTTTTCCTTTCAACTTCTCTATTCTTTCTGCATACTGTTCCATTTCAAGAACATGCACTTTTTTTTCTGATTCAAGCTGCGTGAACAGCAGCTCTTCCTTCATTTTTTTTTCATCAATTATACCCATCAAATCCCTGATGTTTTCAACATACTTCTCATTTGACACCTCAGAGGTTATCAGGGCCTCCTGCTTCTTCTCAACAGTCTCTTTCAAGCTGCTGACTTCTCCTGTCAGCTGCTGAACCTCTTCATCCTTCTCTGCTTTGATCTTCAGCACTTGCTCCTGGTGCTTTTCATCTTGCTCTTTGAGCTGCTGCTGGAGAAGCTTGTACTGCTCTTGGGACCGAGCAAGCTCTTTGGTGAGAGCCGAGAGCTTTTCTTTGGAGAGTGCAGAGAGCTGCTCTTTTGCTTTCAAATCTGCCTCATGCTGGTTTTTTGACTCCAACAACTTGGAAACAAAGCTCAGGCACACTTTTCTTTTTTTGCACTTGTCGTTGTTCTTACACTTGCATGCTGACCTGATGTACTCAACTTTTGCACTATCCAAGCTTTTAAGCTTTACTTGCTCATTGATGCTTTCTAATGTCTGGTCAGTCAAAATTACAACATCATCTTCATTGCACTCTTTGGAACTGTGTTTTGACTTTTTCTTGGTAGTTTTTACTTTGTCATGATTCTTCTTGTGCTTCAACTTAACTTCCATTTCTTTTGAAGAATCGCGACTTCTGTTCTTTGCTTTGACATGGTGCTTCTTTTTTGTTTTTTTAGGTTTTACATCATAATCACTGTCTGACTGCTCCAGTAATTTTGAAATGGGCTTTTCACAAGGTTCTTTACTTGTGCTACTGTTGTTTGAGTATTTGTCTGCACAAACAACTCTTCTGTTACTTTCCATTTTGTACAATGGCTTTTCATTAGAACTCTCTCTTTTATCTTTTTTAATATTGTTAGCACTTGAATTTTCAAAAAGTTCATTTATTTTGCTAGATTGCTTGTAGTAGTCTTTAGACTTACTGCTTTTTTGGCTATAAATGTTCATATGATCAGGGTCACGTATAATAATTTTTCTTTTACTTGAAAACGTTTCTCTGCTTGATTGATTGTGCTCAGGGGTGTGACTCCTTTTTCTATTGTTGTTTCTGTTTTTGTCATAAACCTTCTTTGAGTTCCTCATGCCATTTTGATTATGACGAGTTTTATCTTCAATGTTACTATGTGATCGATCATAACTTTTGGAACTGTTGTTGTCAGAGGAATACTTTTGTTTGTTACTATAGTCATAAGGAGTGTCAGATGATATATAATGCCTATTATGATTGCTGACTCTATTATGGCAAGGTTTGAAATGTTTTTCATTTCGTTTTATGCTGCCTTCACTTTGAAAATCATGTTTTCTGTTATTTCCATTACTATAAGCCGAAAAGTTATTGTTGTTTTTATGGAAAGACTTTTTTTTAAAACTCATCTAAAAATATTTTGATACTTAATAAATTATACATAATTAATTGTATATACAAAACAATTAAAATTTAAATTACAAAAACTTAAGTTTTGTTTCTTAATAAAGTTTTAAAAATTTGATACATTTATTTCATGCAGTACTTAACTTTAGTTTCAAGTTTGTATTTTTTTTAAACCATTAAATGATTGATAACTAAAACAGTTTTTTTAACAGGTCTGTTTCACCAAATAAGATGAAATCAAACTGAGGTCATGAGCAATTTTTAAAATATTGCTACTACTAAACGTGCTGAATACAAAACTTCCTATCATCACAACTATATAAAAGGTAGGAACAGTAAATTAAAAGTTTTGATTTATACCAAAGCAAAACTTTATTTAACTAAAACTAGAACTTTAAGCTACCCTGAGATTTAAAAAAGCTTCAACAAGCTTAATTTTCGCAGTTTTAATTATAATTTTCAAACTAGCATGCATTGTCCAAGGAGAAGAAACCTTAACTTAAAAATTACATAAATTGTTTGTAGAGATAAAAATAAAACAATTGTAAATCTAATTAAGTACAACATTTGGTCATAAAAAATGTATGATTAACATTATAACAAAATATGCAATCAAACTTTTCAACTTCTGAGCTTATGGTAAATATTGTCTCTAATCAACTTTTTAGTTAGCAAATGTCATGTTTAAACTAACATTTATTAGTAAAAAAACACTTATTTTAATTAATTCTAATAAAATTAATTTACAAATCTTTAACAATCAAGTTAAGCTTTAGTAAATTTAAGTGTAGTTTGGCTAAATGATTTTATGGTAGTACTACTAAAATTGTAAGCTTAGTTGTACTGCCAATAGATTTCAATTAGTATTTAAAAATTACTTAGACTATTATAACTTAAAATATATTGACAATAAATCACTCAAAAGTATCAGTAAAATATAAAACTTAAGACCATAGGGGGGGAGTAAGCCATGTTTTTTACAAGTTGATCTTATTTTATTGAGTTTTATTTAAGCTCTAACATGATTTTTATCATTTCAAAAAATTAAATTATATTTGAGATATGACTAGTCTAAGTTGAGCCACATAATAAGCTCCCTATGGGAAGGGAAAACTAAAACAGCTAAAAATGACTATTTTATTTAAATTCTATTTTCTTCTACATTTTCAAGCAATCTTTTTAAAACTTTCAGTCTAATTTTTATAAAATAACAAAAAAAATGTTACTTGAGACTTTAAAATAAAAACTTGAAATAAAAGACTTATTCTTTTAATTTTTGTAATAACATTTTTATTTTTTAAATTATTAAAATTTTTAAGTAGCGTTTTTTCTTTTAATATAAGGAACATTTACTGAAAATCTAAAGAATGCTTGAAAAATGAAAAAGGAGATAGATTTTTAGTGAGTTTTAAAATTTCCAAAAAAATTGACCCCAAAAAGTTTGCACATGTTTGTATTGGAAACTTTTTACAAAAAATAAAATATCTCAAAAGTTAAATGATATTTTCGAACTCTATAAATACTGGCTTGTAGTTTGTAATTAAATCTTTCATATAAAAGCCAAAGTTAACTTTTCTAAAAAAAAAATTAATTAACTTTTGATATGTAGTTATTTTTGCAAAAAGTTTTGGACACAAACCTATAGACCACAAATTTTAAAGTTAATTTTTTCATGAACTTAAAATTTACTTAAACCTATCTAGTTTTTATTTTACTTTTGAGTTTAAGGCTTTAATATTCAACAACTTTTATAGTTTTAACTAAAAATATCTGTCTGAACAATTTTATTATAACTATTTATTTCAAAATAATTTTAAAAATAATTTTATTAAAAACAAAACACTTAAACTTGATTTTCTGTTTTCATTTTTGTAAACTGCACTCACATTTGAATTTTTTGAATTTTATTAGACAATTTTTTTTTTAATTTCTTTTTAATTAATGTATCAAAACTATTCATGATCTCCAAATAATAAACAGCAGTATAGAGAAGTAAATCACTTGTATGTCAATTTAGTCTTATTTTTTACACTTAAAATAAACTACTAGCTGTTTTAACAATTTTTTAATTTAATCTTTGATATAAGCAATCAAAATTAGAGTGTTAAACAAATTCTTCTTAAAAATCCACATACCAAAAAGGCTTAAATAGAACAGTTCACCTACAGTTTTTGCACAATGGGTTTAAAACATTTTCAGTTGAATCTTTAATATCTTATGAAAAACTTCTTGTAAAGAGAACCATTTAATTCCTGCTGTCCTTTTAAATATAATAAATTTAAATTTATTTATAGAAATTTAAATTTTTATTAAAATTCTAATTTCTACAACTTGCTCATATTGTTAAAAAAGAACATTTACTAAAAATTTGAAGTAAATTGATTTTAAAACTGATTATTAAAAATTCTAGTTTTATATTTTTGTATTTATACCTTTTCAAAGACTGGTTAGGTTATATCTCAGGCTAACTGAGTTTTTCCTTACTATGTTTCTTATAGCATATATTCTAGCTTTCACTTAAAAGTTAAGGCCATAGGAAGTAAAGCTTTTTTTCACAAATTGATCTTATTTTTAAATTCTTTGAATTAGCTAGGAGTTGCTTTTTACTGTTTTATAAAATTTAAATTAATCTTGGAGATAAAAAAAAATTGAAGGGTAAAAAGCCAGATAGTTAAGTCCATAGTGGGGTCCAACACTTTTTTTTACAAAAATTAACTTAGGCTTTTATATCAAAGCTTTAAGTACAAACTACAAACCAGTTTTTATAAAACTTAAAAATATCAACTAACTTTTGAGATATTTTATTCTTTTAAAAAGTTACTTATGGACCACAAAATTTCTAGGATCAATTTTCTCTGAAATTTTAAAAATGACTTAAAATCTATCTCCTCCTTCTTTTTTCAAGCAATCTTCTTCAAACTTTCAGGAAATGTTTGAGATTTGAGAATAAAATGTTACTTATGACTTTTAATAATTTAAAAAATTATATTTTTTGTAAATATATAAAAAAAAAGTACCCTTTTTTTAGAAAAAAAAAAGGATTTTGACTTGAATTTTTTTTAAGTCCAAGGTAATGTTTTTTTGTTATTATACTCAGATTAGACTGTGAAAGTTTGAAGATCATTGCTTGAAAAATGTAGATAGATTTTAAATAATGTAGTTTTTTTTGCTGGTTTAGTTTTTGCTTCCCATAAGGAATGCGGCCCGACTTTGACCTGTCATATCTCAAAAAATTATTTGATATTTTCAAAACTGTAAACAGCAACTTGAATTTTAGTTTTAACTCAATAAAATAAAATCAAATCTAGAAAACATGGGTTAGTTATAATAACTATAAACAATTATAATTTGTAGCACAGTTAAAAATTTTTGTTTCTAAAAAAATCAATTACATTTATTTTGTTTTGAATGATTTTAAGATAAAAGGTAAATTAGGGGCCAAAAGTTACTTTGAAATTTCAAAAGTGATTAAAATCTTTTTGAAGCCGGAATAAATTCTTTTATCTAAAACCAAGTTTAAAAAAAAAATTATGACTGAACAATATGGCTTCTTTTTGTTTTCATAAGTTAATATTAACTTAACACTTTTTAAGGCTTTATTTTTATTTCAAAATTATATTTTATATTTGTACTACATATTAAAAAAAAATCTTTTTTAATATTAAAACATACATATTTAACTATCACATCAATATAGTTACTCTAATTAATGTTTTTTCTCATAACTTTTACTAAACTTGTTTTTACTATTTATTGAAAAACTGTAAGAATGTACAAATCTTTCAGTTTAAACTTTGTTTTGTATTAAATTAAATTAATACTAAGTACTATATTGTAATTTGATTTAAATCAAATAATTTAAAGTTCTCAACTTAAGTAGCTTCAAAGAGATTTTTATCTATTGTTTATTTTAATCAACAAAACAATTTTTCACTACTACATTTTTAAACCATAAATTCAATACTTTGTTTTTCATTTTGTTTTAATTAATATTTTTTATAACTTTCATTTATTTTGTTCAAAAACTTTTTTCAGATTTGTTTATAACAACTGAGATCCACTATATGCCTATATGCCATTGTTTTGTTGATAATAAACTGTAAAAACAAATTATAGATAATACCAGCTATAAACAATAAAAACATTATATTTTCAACTTAACAGTTAAGTTTATCTATTTTATATTGTACTTGGCATCTTTGCAGTAAATAATGTGGGAAAGACTAAATTTAATATATTTTACAATTTTTTTTCTTAACATCCATACAATAAGTTCATATAAAAAACTTTTCAAAACCTACTGATACACAACACTAAACTAAACTTTAGAACACCTACAACATTCTTAAACATAACACACCATAACATTAATTTATTAATTGAATTTACAACTATTTATTTTTCATAAGTTACTTTTATCTGAACTTGTGCTAAAAAAATATAACTTATCTTTATAAGAGTTTATAAAAACAAAACAATTCATTTTTACTTTTTCTTGATCAAAAAGTTTTAATAATATAACAAGTATTTAAAAAAAAAAGAAATTAAATGAGTCATTTAAAAAGTTTCTTTAGAAAACTTATAAGAATATAGTATTGATATATTTTTGTGAGTTTAAAAATTAAAACCTAAAGAGTACATTTCATATTTTAATTAAATTTTAATTCAATAAAACAGGAATGCCACTCTTTTAAGCAAATAACCAGTTGGATCACTAAATCAACTCATGTTCATTTTAAGACTTGGAAAAAAAAGCTAGAGGCAAAATTTAAGCTTGAGTAAATAACAGGTTAGCCGCTAGTTTTAAATAAATTTCATTAATGTTTATTTAAAAGGCTAGTTTTAAGTTAAGTTTAATTCTTGTTTATCAAATCTTGTTTAATAAAAAGTTCAATTCTTGTTTAATCAATTTAAAATAAAATACAGTATGTAACTACTGAATAAGTATTGTTATGTTACATTGAATGTGCTTTAATGTAAATAAAACTTTAAATTTTATTTTTTAATTGTTGATAATAACTATTACTAATAAAATTAAATATAAATATTTTTCAAAATATTACAAAATTATTAAGTTTCAGTCTTTTCTAGGATTTTTTGTTTATATTTTTTAAATTTCAGGTTTTTTTAATTTAACACCATTTTTTCAGCAAAATTTTATAAATGTAGTAATAAGAATTAATAACTGAAAAAATATATACAATCAGCTTACCTACTTAAAAACTCATAAAAATATAATAAGGACTCCAGTAATTTAAAATAATAAGTTAAATTTTAGTTATCAAAATTAGTGTGAGGTTTAAAAAAAAATAATAAACCAGAGTGCAAATAAAATTCTAATGATTCTGAGTTTAAAAACAATCAAAATAGACTGAGTGTGTGGCAACCCTGTGAGATAACTAAGACCATCACTGTAAATACATGCTTGCATATTTTATGTTTAAAAAACATGACATTAAAAAATTTTCATATTTCAAAACATTAAATATTTAAAAACACATATATTCAGTATTCAAAGTAATCACATTTTATTATATAACAGAACTCAGCTTTAAACATAATTATTTTCAAAAGAACTTTCAAATGATTAAAAACAAACAAGTAGAGAACAACTTAAATTTCAACTTGACAAGCTTATTTTTTTACTTAATCTTACTTTTGTTATCCAGCTGTCCATGATAGTACAAAGATATTATTTTGAGCCATTAAATAGGATTTAAGGGCATAGGGGGGAAAACACTTTTTTTTACAATTTGATCTTATTTTATATTGTTTTTACCAATCTACAAGATGCTTTTTACAGATTTTAAAAATTCAAAAAATTTTTGAGATAAAGCCAGTCAATGTCAGAGTCAACAATAGATTCCTTATGGGAGGCGCAAACTAAAACGGCAAAATAGAACTACTTCACTAAAAATCTATCTTCTCCTGTTGTTTTTTGAGATAACTACCTCAAGACTTCAAGAAGTGCTCATTGATATATTTAGAAAATTCTGTCAGATAGAATTTTTCAAAAATTGAAAAGTATTTTTGTTTTAAAGAACATTAATAACAGTCTTTTTTTTTTTGTTTTTTTGTTATAAAATTTTTGGTTTTTAATTCTAATAAATTTTGTTCTGACACAATTTTCTAAATACTGCAAGAAACACTTCCTAAAAATTTGAGATAGTTGTCTCAATTAAACGTAGATGGAGATAGATTTTTAGCAATTTCTAGTTATTTGTTGTTTTAGTTTGCACATCCTATACAAAATCTATTGACTTTAATCAGCTATATCTCAAAAATTATTTTGAATTTTTTAAATCAGTATAAAAAATCTTGTAGCTTAGTTAAAACTATATAAAATAAGATCAAATTGTTTTACTTCCCCCCCTCCCCTATGCCCTAAGTTAACTATTTAATCCAGCTGTTAATGATAGTACAAAGATCTTATTTTGAGCCATTAAATAGGATTTAAATATGTTTACACAAGTAGAAGAAGTCACATGATGGAAAATTCTACTTAGTACTAAAAAAATCAAAAAAAAAATTGGATGAATAATAAGTTAATCAAAATATCTTGACACCTGAATACACTTAAACTCATTGTTCTAACAAATAGTTAGCTAGGTTCTTCAAAAAAAAATTGAGATATAAGTGTTTCTCATAAATCAAACTTGCCAGAAATAGCCCAAGTCTTTTTCTAATATTATAGTAAATTTATTCAGTCTGAGTGAGTAGCAAACCTACAAATGTTGCAATACCAAGTTTTTGAAACTCTACAGCATGTGCTAATAAAAGTGTGGTAAGTTTTGTGTCATAGGATTACAAAAAAACAATCATAACTTAAGTTCCTAATTTTATGAATTCAAAGTTATGTTTCAGAACTAAAACTTAGCAAATATATTCTCAAAAGAAATATACTTTATAAAACACTTTTGCAGCACAAATTTCTATTTTCATTCATACTTTAAAGTTCTAAAATATATTCAGACACAATCAATGAATCTGATGTAATAATTTTTATTATTCAAAATTTAATAATTTTTAAATTTTTATTATATAACTAAGGCTAAAGATTCATACTAACAAGTTATACTTGAATAGTTTTAAAATTTTGTATGATCATTAAGTAGGTGACAGAGTGTTGATAAAAAGTTTGCAATGTATTTTTTTTTATAGTCTATTTGATCTCAGGGTTGCCACTCTTTGAGTCAAAAATCTTCCCTGAGTGACCAAAAACTTCCTAAGTAACCCTAAACTTCCCTGAGTTTCCCTGATTTTTTTCAAATCCTTAAAAAAGTTTATTTATTAAAATATTACCATGTTAACTCTAAGAATATTGAAGAATTTGCCTTAAGGCTAAAAAATTTCTAAATAGCACTTAAAAATAAATAAAATTAACTTTTTTGAACAAAATATTGAAACTGGATTAACTAAATCTTATTCTAGATCTAGAAAAAAAATTCCCTGAGATTTTTTAAAAAATCTTAAAATTTATCTGAAACTTTTGGAAAAACCAAAACTGCCCGGAGTTTCCCAGAGTTAAAAAAAGAGAATGAAAATTCCCTGAGTCTCCCTGAATTTCCCTGAGATTTTCTACAACTTGAAAATTTCCTGAGTTTCTCTGAATTCCCTGAGTGTGTGGCAGCCCTGTGATCTACTTATTACAAGAGTTGTAAGCAATTAAACTACAGTGAACCATTTCTACTTTAACAAAATCCAATAATAAAACAGAATGTTATCATTACATAACAAATAAAATCCAAAAACATACAGAAACATATAAAAAATAGCATAGTCAGAACAAAAAATAAAACACAAAAAGGAAAAAAACTGTTTCCTTGAGACAAAATTAATTTAATGGTGAAAAAACTAGGTAAGATTAAATGTTGGTGACCTTGAAGTGACTGCTAAATAAACTGTGTTATAAAAAGGCTGGGTTTAAACTCAACTTTAATTCTAATATAACCATACATATACACACTAAGCTTATAATTATTGACACAACTACTGAGGACCAAATATTTTTGATTCCTTATTAAAGAATTCTTACTTATTTGTTAAAATAATGTTTATATAAAAAATATATTTCTCAATAGAAATTTACCTTTTTGATTGGATAAAAATTTTCACATAAGATTCTCAATATCAATAATTGCTAAGTCTCTATTGAAAAGGTAATACAAGTAACTAAACAAAAAAGCCATCAAAATAAAAGATCCAATTTAGTAGAGAAGTTATCAGATCAGGGGACTAGTTTTTAAAATTGTTAAGATACTATGTACAAATAATCAACACGATTATAAATTAAATATAGTAGGTTAACAAAAAAGTCTCAATATGTGCTAAATTCAATTAATGTATAACTTTTTAATTTGACTTTATAAACAGCAGAATAAAGACACAATTAAAAAATATGTTATTTATTCTAAATATGTTGTCTAAAAATTATAAAAACTTATCTAATTTACTTATTTTACGTTTATTGTAAAATTATTGAAACAAACAAAAAAACATCTACAATAATTGTTTAACCTTATTATGCAGAAGTTTAGAAATTTCTTTAATAAGGTTTCGTTTTTGCTAAAGTTTTTTCATTTTTTAGTTTTTAAACAGATGAAACATAACAAAAACAACTGATATGTTTTAGTCAAGTAAGCAATAGATAAAGTAAATACTTACTTATAAACTACTTTTCGTTTTCTACAACTGAAACCCATCTAGTTATATACAAAACTTAAATAAACTTAAATAAAAAAATAAGTAACAAAACTAGTTTACTGTATAACTTTTTACTAACTAATTAAACATATGTAAACATATATATATATAAATATATATTAGTACAAAAATGTATTACTTCAAAACATAAAAACACTGTTATTTTCAAGTTTATAACAAGCACGAAAATATTTGATTCTTCAAATAAAAGGTTTTTTTTTTTATTTATCTAAAAGGATAGCTGTAACATAATTACATAGTTTTCAAAAAGATAAACAGTTTTTACAGTATTATAATAAATCTATCTATGACCAGAATATTAAAACAAAATAAAAATCAAAAAAAAATCCTTTTCTCTACTTGCATTCTGCGTAAAAATTTATCAAAGCTCTATTTATTTTATATAGTTTTTCAAGCTACTAAACATTAGGAACTTAATTGTTTAACTAGTTATATAATTTTGGCTAAATTTTTATTTCTGTTAAACAGTTAGGCCAAACTTACATATAATCATTAAACTGATGATATGTTGAATTAATTAAAACAGTTTTTAGACTTGTTGAAGTTTTTAGATGATTTTATAACACATATAATATTTCATTTAAGAAAACTTTAATATTTATCGTAATTTATCAAAGTTTTATAAACATAATAGTTAAAAGTGATCAGACAAAGCTTTAATTTTTTACGGTTTACAAAGAGTACAGCTAAGTTTTTCAAGGTTATGAGATAAAACTAAATTGTGATCTTTATAGCTTTGTAAATCAATATCACTATGAATAAAATTTTGTTAAAGTTCTGAAAACTTTAATGTGCAAAAGTAAAGTTACAACAAGAACCATTTTAAAATAATCCTAAAACTAAAATATGCATAATAAAAATAAATTTTACAACAACAGCTGTTAAAATTTCCATTTAATAACTATAAACGTTCATCTAAAGCTCCTTAAAATTTTTTATTTTTTTTTAAACTGAACAAAGTTATATTAAGCTTACTTAGAAGTTATTTAAGCATCTCAAAACTGTATAAAACATTTGTAATCATATTAATTCAATTTCAATTACAGCTTATTTTTCTTTAATTTTGTACTCCATCTTTAATGTTTTTTTAATACAAAATAAACATATTTTCTATTAATGTATTTAAAAAAATTTAATTCTAACTATTATAAATAGAGATATTTTTCAAAAGGTCAGTAGAACGTGATACTACATACCTATTGACTTTAAAATTTAGATTTGGTATTAATATTCTTCAAATGTTTAAATACAACTTGTTTATTTATTAATTTATGAAATTAATTTTTTTTATGTACAGTTTTAAAATTTATAAGTAATTAAGTCATCAAAATTTTAATATTTATGCAGTTTATAAAGTGTGATATATAGTAATGAGTATTCATTTTAAACAAATTGAAATTACTAATGACATTTTAGGCATTTTGTTTAAACTTCTGGTAGTAAATTTTTGCGAATCATGAGTGTGAAATATAAATTGTCAGTTACGTTTTACATTTTAGTGCAAAAACTTTTGGTTTTTCTTAATGTGTTCTGTATAATATTGCTTTTTGTTTTTAATTAGTTAGGCATTGTTTTCGATGCAATATTTTTTTGAAATTGTACAATGCTGCTTGACTAGGGGACACGTTCAAAATCCAGCCGCGATATGAAAATCCACCGCGCTCAAAGCCGAAAGCGCTCAAAATCCACCAAGTAAAATTCGAGAACCGCTTACCGATCGAGGGTAAGGGTTAGGGGTAACAGTGATAGTGAAAATAAATAAAAAGTATATAAAAACAATTTTTAAACATATAAAATAAGTAAATAAATATAGAAAAAAAATTCGGTGATTTTGATATTATACCCTTGACTAGATGTTTTTGTAAGCAAGGATTTTAATTATACTATAATTTATTTAGGCTACTTAAAGTTTTGCTGTTTTAACAAATTAACAATAAGTAATAATATTAATAATTTTAAAGCAAAGTCAACAAAATCTAAAAAAAATGGTATTGGAAGAAGTATGTACACATAAACTTAATATAAAAGACAATTAAGAGTTTGTTTCCACTTCATAGTTCAATAGAAAAAAAAAAGTTTTTAGTATTTTTAGATAAGCATAAAAAAGATATAAAATTTTGTAAATATGTGTTTTGTTTTTATATCATTTAAAACAGTGTTACTTAACTTTTACCATATATTTAATTAAAAATTTTAAAATCTTTTAAATAAAAAAAATTAACTTACTACTACATTACATCTGAAAATAGTATTGAGTATAAGCTAATATTTAAAATTAAGAATAGACAAAGTTTCTATTACTTGGTTTATTTAGTTGAATAGTTCACAAACTTTGTTTTAGTGTTACAAAGTTAAAATTTAAAAATGTAGAAAAGTCTGTTAGATAAGATTATTTTTATCATCAAAAAATAACTCTAAACATAAACCCATAAAAAACTCAATATCGTTTTTTAATCACCATTAAAATTCAAACAAAACATTTCTTTGATCAGCTAAGCAAAGTTTTATAAGCACTATCTTAATTCCTACAATTCAGTACGAAGTATAAAAGAAGCGTGTAAACCAGGAGCGAAAAGTTATGATTTCATTGTGGGAATGCGGAGCAACATAAACTGTTTTGAGTGGGACACGTTAAATCCACCCGCAATCAAAATCCAACCGCGTTCAAAATTGACCCGGTAAAATTAAAGAACCGCTTACCGATCGAGGGTAAGG
This sequence comes from Thalia democratica, assembly GCF_965202585.1. Lineage (NCBI taxonomy): Eukaryota > Metazoa > Chordata > Thaliacea > Salpida > Salpidae > Thalia > Thalia democratica. The sequence goes on along the minus strand of NC_139166.1, from coordinate 64,502,491 downwards.
GTTAGGGGAAGAAGTCATAGTGAAAAATAAATAAAAACTAAACAAAAAAAGTTAAAAAATATATAAAATAAATTAATAAAAAAAAAGGTGGATTTTTAACGCGGGTTGATTTTGATCGGGTGGACTTGAACAATATACCGATTTGAGTATAGTATTTCATTGTTTTATTTAATCTCATAATTTTGACGGCAACATAACAGTTACCAAGGGGTGAAGCATTTTAAGAGATGCACCGCATAAAAAAAAATTACAAACGGTTTATTGTAATTGTGTTTTATATCTAACTAAATAAGTTTGAAAACTTATTAAAATACTTTTATTAAAATATTTGTAAAATTTCAGAATTCCTCACAAAATTACATCGCGTCACCACTGACGGTAACTGAATAAAATATAGCATTTTTAAAAGTAGTTAATGTTGCTCCTATGACGTCATTATCGTCATCCCTCCAAATATAGTATAAAATACAAACAGTGATAAATGATATAACTTTGTAGATACTATTTTATTAACTTTTTTTATCTCATCTCACTTTTATATACTAATTAATTTTTCGCTTACATGAAAAACCAAAAGCAGTAAATTTAAAAATGTTAAAAAGTATGTAAAACACTTTAATAAAATATATGTGCAGTATAATAGTAGACAAAGACTAATGAACAATTTTCTTTTGTAAATAACTCGCAATTAAAAGACTTTTTTTGTTGTTATCAAACTGTGTTTGATAACTTATTACTTAATTCCAACATAAAACTAAACGACAGTTCAATGTTGAAAATAACGTTTAACGTTTTATATCCACAGAAAGAAAGTATATGCAAAAAAAAATGTTCACATAAAACATTTTAGACATACCAATTTAAACTATGTTGTTAATCATGCTAATAATATCATGCTACTAATTCAGTTATCAGTCGAGCTGTTAATAAGTATGTGTTGTTATTTACATTAAGGTGACATTTGTACTTCTAATGACAAATATACAATTTTTCCTACCTTCAAAGCGCCCAGGTACAATTGCAGCATTGGGAATTAATTGGAAATTTGATGGGTTTTACACGTGAAAACGACGGTAATTTTACAACAACTATAATTCAAGTTTGAGCTAAAATGTAGTTTTTAATTAGGTCTGCTACAATATTTAATTTAGATAGTATATATAACATTTACAAAAGTTTTATTGTGTAAAAACTTTAATCTCGTAGAAAGTTAATAAACAAAAAGACAGCTTTTTATGCTTAAATTAGAAAATAGTTCAACAATTATAAACACACACGCAAAAATATATACAAAATAATATAAAAAGTTATGATTACTAAATACTATAGAAAATTGAATCAAAACTGCAAAACAAAAATCGTGCAAAAACTTATAGGCGATTATTTTAAAAAGCAAAAAATAATAATGTAAGCCTGATTTTTTTTGTCAAATTATAAAAAAATTATCAAGGTTATTTGAGATGCAATTTTGTTTGTTTTTTTTTTGTATAAAGTAGTTTTTTCTTTGTAGTGAACAAAGAAAATATACTTCTTTTATATTATTCTTATGAATTTCGTAACTTGTTTGTAACAAAAAAAAACACAACAAGACATGAACAAAAAAACCAAATAAATGAATAAAGAAATCTATCGCAAAAATTATATTCAAGATGTAAACTATTTTTATCAGATATGATTGAAACTCATTATTTTTTGCGCTTTTGAAAAAGTCTATGTTAAATAGTTAACCTGATCATGTTATAAGTAAAATATTTTTTTTCAAACCAAGTAGAGTTAAAAAAGTTAAACAAAAATCAGCAGTACTTATAATTAAGTACACAGCTAAATGTAATTTAGTAAAATTAAATCATTTAAATAAATTTATAGAAATAACTTTGTAATATCACCAAAATCTCTAAGTAAAACACCAAGTGTAATTGTTTTAGAATATAAAACTTTAAAACGTAATTACCAATAATATTTTATGTTATAAGATAAAAACGAAAATAAGTCGTATTTGTACAGTCTATTATAAAACAATTTAGATTAAAACTAACAATGTTTCTTCATGTAAAGTTTAAAAAACAGTTTGAAAAATTAATTTTTTAGGAAAACTCTATCGAACTTTGTTATATTTTATAATAGAGAAAAATGTCTTAGTAACTAAATAAAAACTATTTAAGTAGTTAAAAATATATTAGTTTTCAGAATAGTTTAATTAAACTTTAATACTTTTCAAGCATTAAACCAATTACCTGTATTTGCGCATCTTGATATAGTAAAAATAAACACTTCTTTAAAATTTGTTAATCAGGTAGGAAAATAAAAAACAGCTTTGGTCACACTATATTACTCTAAACAATATAATTTGTAAATAAAGTAAAAGTAACTGCTTGTGCAAATGCAAGCCATAAATACTAAACTTTGTAATATGGCAACCTACTTTAAAAAAGTTTAGTGAAAACATTAAAGTTTATTCTATACTTAACCAATGACTCTAAGTTTTTAATTTTGACTATATATAAAAACTTAAGAGCTTACAAGCAAACAACATAGTTTACAAAATTTATTTATTTTTCTGAAAAACTAACACAGACAGTAAATCAAAAATCAATCCAGATTATTAAGCTAAATGAAATTAAAGAGCTTACACGTTTTTTAATCAAATTAGAACAACACTAATTAATTGATTTTATCAAAAATGTGCACTGTGCAGTTCATTCACAAAAATAAAATAAATTTTGCAACACTGTAAAAATTGGAAGCGTTTGTTTTTCGGTTACTTAAAGAAACTACCACTACATTTTGCTTTCTATTAAATTTATTATTGATTAATCTTAAAAAACTTGGTTCCGGAAAATTGAAAAAGTAAAGAACCTATTTATTTAAAAGTAATAAAAGTTATTAAGAAAGTCGCTATGTAAATTCATTGAAATGCACACTTTCCAACTTTAAATATTTTTAGGTTCTGTTTTAAAAGCAATTTCTTACTGAAAAAAGAGATCATCAGTCAAAAATAGAATCCTTTTAAAACAACGTAGGCCTTTAATTGTTTTCATAAAGAATAAAATACAAAATGTCTTAACACATTTTTATGCATTTTTCTTAAGTTTAATTCTATAAGAGTGTTTCCAAAAACAAGTAAAGTTTTTTAAATTTATGTTCACAGATATCTTAAAGTTTTTATCAAAACTATATCTAAACTTTTTATTGAGGGATTAAAAATCTAAATAGTCCATAAAACCAGTTGCTGGTTAAAAAATCAAAGATTTAAATGTTTTAAATGTTTATCCCGGGGTTTATTGTGATCACATGAAAAACTGAGTATTTTGGGGGTTTTGTAAATTGGAACGGGGTACAACAAAGGTTCGGTAGCTTAAAATTAGTAACAGAGTTTTCTAAAGTTATAGTACCAAATAAGTTATAGAAGAAACTTTGATATGTTTTTGGCGATATAATTTTTCCGTATAACCGAAAGATGTCAGTTGAAAGTAGAATAACAATAAAACTTTGTCATTTTGATGTTTAGATAGACAAAAGTAAAACAAAAAAAGGGTTATTAGAAACAGGATGACAAAAACTAACCATTAAAAAAAATTCAACCTGATTTTTACAAATTTTTCCAACTTATATGACAAAGGCGGCAAAGAGTGCTAAAAATTTCAACTCTTAAAAATAAAAAGTTCAAATAGATCAGATATTAGTTAATGATAATTTGAGATAACTTGAGATAATTTGTTGCTTTAATCAACAATATAGAAATTTTTTTGGCGAAGCATATTTGTTTTACGTCATAGAAATATTCTTAAACGTACTGTTGGTAATGTCATGTTCATAAGAAAGTTTCGAGTCGGCTGCAGTTGTAAAATTTAAAAAACGTTTTCATTCATAACCTTACGCAAACGAGGTAGAGTGATAACAAAGCAAAATATCAAAAACATCTATACCCTTATCCATAACCCATCTTACCCAAATATATAAAATTAATTGAAAAAATAAATTATTACTTGAAAATTAAAGTAAAAACAAGTAAAATATTAGCCAATCAAAAACGATTCTAGAACTGCAGCCGACGCCAAAATTTCAAAAAAAAAACTGAAAAGTTGATTCGATAAATTTATACCAGCTTTAGTTTTATTTTATCATCGTGAGTACACAAACGTTCAAAAGTTTATTCAAAATTCACATGACCCAGAGGTAACTGAATTCAATTGAACTTCAAAGCGGGCAATGGCACCCACTTTGTTCGGGAGCTGACATTCTCCAGAGTCCAGACCAGGATCTTCACAAGTCGTGGGCAAAAAACTCCCTACAAAAATTTTATCGGGGGCCGCATTCTATAGAAAAAAGTCTTTGCAAGCCGGTGTTGTTTTAACCTAATAATGACCAATAAAAAAGTACTACTTTAAATCAAATATGTGATAAGATAAACAATAAAGGAGCACTGATAAAAGGTAGTTATTAAATAAAGAGCCAATTTTTAGCACAAAAACTTTTCATTTAAGTGTTTTTAATTTATGTTTTTAGCTAAGAAGTACCTCTCAGACCGCATACTTTGGCTTTAAGGGCCGCACATTGCCGACCTCTGGTCTACACATAGCAAGCAGAGTACGGTCCGGAGGTCCTCGTCAATCAGGTCTAGATATCTGTGGTACATGAGGTTTTTTAGCTTGTAAACAGCAAAACACATAAGTTTGAGAATTTTAAAACAAATATTTTGAAATATGCTCTTAATTTGAGATTAAAAGAAGTTTGTCATCATTATATGGTAATTTAGTTGCAATTTAAACTTAAAATATTTTTAAAGTAGATTTTTTCAAATACACAGCTTGTTAAGACAAATTTTTTAACAAGCCCAGCCCACAAAATAATTCTGGTAAATCTGGCCCGCCGACTGAAAACAGTTGACCATCGCTGTTCTGAGCTTTCAACTATGAGCAACAGGGTAGTATTTGTGCATGAAATCATGAAAACTGCCTCACTGGTCGATTACATTGATTGAAATTGAGTTTGTTTATTCTCATAAAGGAAAAACAGCCATGTTAGAGTTGGTACTATTTTTGTTTACAAAAGAAACCTCGGTTGATACTAAACTTGATCTTCATCACCTCAGGTTTTCAGTAGTTGAACTGACTTAGGAACTCATTCAGTGCTACTGGGGCTCACAGGCTCAATGGAATTGGCTTAAACTTACAAATTATTAGCATTGTTTTGAATTTATAGTTTATTGGTTTGATAAATAGATCGTACGTGGACAGGTGAGTGGTATACTGACCAAAAAACTTGTACATGTCCTTTTAAATTTTCCAAGCATATAGGTCACTGTTCAAAGTTTGTTTTCAAGTATACTTTTTTTTTAATAAAACAGAGTCAAATGGAAACCAGTACTGTTTGATTTGTTTTTTATTTGGATAGTTTTTTAGTTACTGAAATAAAAAGTGTTGTACAAACTTCAATAAAATAATAAAAGTGAAAAAGGTAAAAAATGTGGTCAATTTAACAAGTTTGAAATCATACCTTTTGGTCAGAAAATGTTCTAGTTAACTGCTAAAGTTTAATTTTAAGTCTGTTTACTAATTAGTTGTTTTGACTTTATATAATTAATTTATTACTACTAAAGCTCTGGCAGCAAAAACAACATAGTTTCATAAAAATTAACTTTAGCACTATAACAAACTCAATTTTGCAAGGTCAAGTGGCCAATTACATAATTAGCACAAAAACCATGTCTTTTCAAACAAAACAAAACTCACTACTAATCCACATAATTAGTTATAGTTGGAAAGCTGTTGTTATGCATGCACTTGCACTTTGTTTTGAAATTTACCTGCTGTGTATTGAGCTGAAAGCTTACTGACATTCCTTGACCGTCGCTCATTGGCTGCTCGAATGAAACACATTCGCCGCTGCTCGCCATAAGGCTCTCAGATAAATCAGATCAGGGGTCAAAAAAATCGAAAGACAACGGTTTGTTGCAATTTCGTTGCTAAACGACAGAAATAGCGCTCAAAATATTTGGTCCCAGGACCTGGTGCACGAAAAACCTTTCAGTTAACTAGTAACCTAATGGTAAAGTGTTTGACGTGATTGAAGGTCTCAGACCCCTTTAAGTCAAAAAAAAAATGCTACTTAAACTTTACTGACGAGTGACGACGGTAGTAGAGTAAAAAGAACAATTCTTTTAAACGGGCTGATTAATTGTTAAAGCTTTCATCAAGTCTTCGATTTTACATTATCAAAGTCTTAGTTAAAAGTTTTTATTTTATTTTATGTTACAAACTAAATACTTATACTTTTGTTAGCAATTTAACGAACTAAGAATAAAAACACTCAAACTTAAAAAGATTTTTAAAACTTTTCATTACGATTAACATCAATGAAAATTTATATTAGTTGGAAGAAAAATAAACTACTTCTTTAATTTTATTGAATAAGTATGTTTTTTTATAATAAATTCAGATAACATGTAAAACTTAAGTAGTTTTAAATTATTTATGAAAGAGTTATTAAAACAAAGAATCGTAACTCAATTTATGTTATATATTTTGAAGTTTAGCTAAGATAAAAAAAAATATTTTAACCTCTTAAGTACAAACTATTTTAAAATGACTCGCTAGGTCGAAAAAGCTTTTAAAAACTACTAAATAAACTAAAAGAGAAAAGTATGTGATTTGAAATAAAAATTTAGTTGCAGTAAACTTGAAAGTGCCAAAAAGCAATGAAAAAGTCGTTTTTACAGATTTCTCGGTACTCCTATCTAAAGCGCACAGTTTGGTAAACCGTAAGACTCGGAAATTTGCGGCAAACAAGTTAAAAAATGTCCAGCCCGCGAGGTAGTCTCTAATTAATTCATACTTAATAAATTAAATCGTGGTAAAACGTTTAAAATTAGGCTCTTAATCTAATAATTGTGACCTGTTAGTGATTTTAGTTCATTTTTTAAAAGTTTAAAATAGTATTTTAACATTGTTCATACAGTTATTATAAATCACATCCCGCGGAGGACTCTTATATATAAAATGCGGTCCGCGAATATATTTTTCGAGAAAAATTGGCCCATGATTTACAAAAGGCTGCCGATCCCTGTACTTGACCAAAAAAGGGCATACTTGATTACTGAATAATAGCTAAGTGAGACAACAACTCTTAATACGTAAATTAAACGGTCATTAAAAAATTGTATTTACCATGCTTAAGACTAAACTAAAATATCGGTTTAAGACATATTTTTATAAAAAAGTTATTTTTATTAAAAAATAGTTTCATAATTGAAAGTATTTTTTTGTTGCTGCTAAAATAGGTTTACAATCTTCAAAACAGTACTTATAAAGATAAATCTGATAAACTAATCATCATTTAAGAATACCACATGTTGTTTTTAAAGGGCTAAGGAATCAAAATATCTACTTAGTTATTCAGTAGGATCGGATTTAACTAAAAGTTACATTACACAGATTTAAAATTTTTCACATGTAATATTGTGACAACCTATAAGCTTGATTAATTTAAGTTTACTTTAACCAGAACATCTTTACGGTAGGTATGCTTTTTAAAATTAGTTTATACAGTTAGAATAGTTTAAAGTTTTTAACATATAGTTTAATCTACTTATTTTATCTAAATTGTTGAGTAGCACGTAGTTTAAAAAGTTTAGCATAACATTTTTTTGACCTTGAAAATGTTTGCTGATTAAATAGTAAGCGTCACATACTTATGTTTTACAAATAACTAGCCGAAGATAAAACATAAAACAACGACATAAAGTGTTAGCACGTATTTATTTATTACTTTTTTGAAAGCTTCTAAGCATATATACTAGATTTGTGGATTTGTTGGCCGTTAAAAGAGCAGTGTTGAGCAGATGTTGGCCAGAGACACAGCGAGGGCGAGCGAAGCTGCCTTGACCACGACGCCGGAAGCTTGTGCCGCTTTGTAGGCGGGCGGTTCAGTGTAGCTTTGGTCAGACGGCGGTTTGTCGGCGGACTTATTTTCATCGTGAACGTGAGTTCTGCGGCCCAACAACGGAGTCATATCTTGTTTGTGTGCAAACCAATTGAGCAACGGGCCTTGTTTCTCAAAGATGAGGACTCCATTGACATCGTGAACTCCACCTGTGTAATCATTGAACGCTGTGAAACCTTGGATTTGTTGGTTCTTATCATCGTAGAGACCATCGCCCCACCACTGTGTTAGGGTGTCGTGAGCCGTTTTCATGTAATTGAAGCCCTTCCAAAGGAAATGCACCACGCGGTCCCAGCCGATCTTGGGCGTTCCGTCCTTGTTCTGGGTTCCCAGCTTCTGCGAGTCGTACGCCGGGTCTCCTCCAGTTTGAATGTTCTTGTCGTCGTCGTCTGCCCTCTTGATCCTGGATGGAGCGGCTTGCGAGCAGCAGAGCGTCGCGGCCATGACGATGAAGATGAGTGTCGCTTTCATGATGCAACCTGCAGAAAAAAAAACATCTTGATACCTGTGGAAGTTTGAGCATTAAAGGGACCCTACATTATGAGCTCTTTAGTTAAATGCTTAAAAACAAAACAACTGTGAATTTACTTTATAAGTAGTTTCATAAAGACGTATTTATATCATTTATTATGCTAGTTTGGATCACAAAGAATTGTGTTTAACTTTATTCTAATATACAAAATACCCCTAGAATGATAAAAAAGTTGTTCTTGTTTCAATTTTCAGCTTACAAATAAAGTTTCTTTTGTAAGACTGTGGTTTTTGAAACATTTTTGAGAAACTAAGTTTTAAATATTTTAAAAGCTTTTAAATTTGTGATTTTGTAAACTGATTAGACTTATATTTATTATCTTAAAAGTAATTTAAAAAACAAAAGTCAAATCGAAATTGGCCAAATTAAGTTTTATACAAAAAATATAGTAACTAATTAGTTTACAAACAAAAATAGTGAAAAAACTTATGTTATTTAAAGTTATTATTTAACTTTTACAAACAAAAAGGAATAGAAAATATCACTTATCAAAAAAGTTGATTGTTTTAATTTAAACAAACTTAAACTTTTAGAAGAACTTTAAGTTGTAACTTGTAAGCTTACTTGTAAGCTTACATTGATTTTTTCTAGTTAAATAAGTTAAGATATTAAATAAGATACTCAAGTACTTCTTCCCATGTAAAAGAAAATGAATACTTATGTTTATAGATTTGATTTAGTAAATGCTTCTGTGTTAATTAATAAGTACATACTTCTGAAAAAATTAATAGAAGATGTATATATCACATTAAACTTATAACTTATAAAGTATGCCTAAGGCTTTTTAACAAAAGTATTGATATTTTTGAGAGAGTTTAAAAGTAAAATACAAAATGTATTTAGTTGTCAAGAGTATAATTTGAAAAGTTTATTTAAAATTGATAAATCTTATCTTATATCTTTTTTTTATCAACTTGTATCCAAAGATGAGTATAGAAACTAGTTTTAATACATATAAACTACTTCAATCTTAACCAAAAATACATTAAACTACTATATTTATGTATAGTTACAACATATTCAAAAAATTATCAAAAAAACTCACCTTTAAAGTTTTCTTTATTGAGTTTTCTATTTGTTTTCTAGTGTGTTTCTTAACTGGACATAGCCAGGCTAACTTAGTATGAGGTAAGTCTGAATAAAACAATGTGTTATAAGTCATAAATCTTTTTTTCGAACAGAATAACTTGAATTGTAAAAAAGGTTTTAGCTGTATTAATTAAAATGTGACTTTTACAATTTTGTAATTAAAAAACATTAAACAAACAAATATATGTAACTAAATGCAAAATAGTTTACTTAACAGACTAAATTTGTTAATAAAAACAAATTGTACAGTAATCTTCTTTTATTGTACCAACATATGTTTCTGTCTGTTAACGAATCAACACACTTCAACTGGGTTCTGTAAAAAAATACTGGGTTCTGTAAAAAATAATTACTGTGATGAAAGAATAGAAGCATAGAATAAAGTAGGACTTTATTCTATGCTTCTATTCTTTCGTTACAGTAATTATTTTTTACAGAACCCAGTTGAAGTGTGTTGATTCTTAACACACAGAAACATATGTTGGTACAATAAAGGAAGATTAGTGTACAATTTGTTTTTATTTATATTCCATTGAAGTTACTTCACTAGGATCTTTTGTTAGCAAATGATTAAACCTATATTTTTGAACAGTTAAATTTGTTAATATAAATAAACTGTTTCAAAAAGGTGACTTATTTGAAAAAAAGTTTAGATTACACGTTAGGTCAATTCCAGTACTTGGTATTGATAATTTTAAAACAAGAATAAACTTTAATGGTTTAAAACGGAAAAGTTAGATATAAACATGAACTATTAAAGCATTAAGACCATTTTGTTTAAGTTGATTAGAATCTAAATTAATTTTTGTATTAAAAAGTAGTTTTCAAGTTAATAACATATCAATTAGTTTATGATTTCGCTAACATTTATGGTCATCTTAAGAAAATATTTTTAGTAAAAAAACTATATTCAAAAACATTAAAAGTGACTTACCAAGCTTTCCTTGAACAACTAATTCAGTAGCTATTTTTCAACTAATAATTACTATGCAATGAACTTTAAGCAGAATGTAGTTAGGGTCTACGTCATAATAGATTTAAGTTTGTTAATTGCATTAACAAGTTTTGCCTAAATTTAGCTTTTTAAAATAGCTTTACATTGTATGCCTTGTAAATATATTTGACAATTACAAACTTATCTTTCCTTTTAAAATTATTCAATTTTTTCTATAACACAAAAGTTTTAAATGTAATCCACAGGTTTTATACGCACGTATCAAACTAATAACCTGTATGGAATACTTTTCAAAAGTAATTTTGTAGTCATACATTTGAAAATATATTTTTTTGCTAGTTATGAAAAATTTTGTTTGCTGTTTCATACTTTATTTTACTAAGAGTTTTAAATAATAAAACTTACATAAAACTGATTTTGACTAACAAAGCTTAAAAACTAATTTTGTTTTAAATCTTAAGTTTTATTTCAACATCTTTAAAACATAACAGAAAAAATTATCAATATATAAGACCTAAATAATATTAAATAGTAAACTAACAATTATTTCTACACTATTTTAATTTTCTTTATCATAGATTAGTTTGGTCGAATTGGTACTTTGTATCATTTTCTTACATAGTAAATAAAGATTATAAAAGTTATTCGCTTGTTTATTGTTGGTTATAGTATATTAAGAGCAATTAAATTGAAAACCTTTCCTTTATGTCTGTCAAAGCCAAAACAAAAGTGTAGAGCATCAAATAAAACGATAACTTTAAAATAGGAAAGTGAGTTAGAAATTGGTTAGTTTAACCTAAAAAATAGCAGTAAAAACGAACAAGTCTATCAACTACCGCTTAAAAAAACATATCTAAAAAAGTTCAAAGGAAATTTCTTGAATATTTTCAAAGTTGTTTCCAAAATTTTATCAAAGTGTTTATTTTTTCACTATATTTAAAAAAGTTTGTACAATTTTATAACTCTTATAAGTTTTTTTTTCAACATAAAATAAAGCCTTTTTTGTTTTTTAAAACCAAACAAAAACTAGATATAAAACAAGTTTGAGGTTAAATATGGAGGTCGTAGAACTTTACATCTCTTAAAAACACCAGAGATTTTCAACATGTTTTTTACGTTTCATCATAATAGTTGTATTTGTAGTTTTTCAAAATATCGTAACTAGCTTCTTCTTTATTCGGTAGTTTGTACACTTCCGTTGAACCACTTGATAATTCTTGCTCAGTTTCTAAACCCTAAATTTATTTATTTATTTTAATTTACGACATCAAGTTATGTAAAAAGTAATAAAAAAAATTTGTCTGCTAAAACTAATTGTTAATTGTCGTTTTAGCATAAACTGTATAAAACCATAAATAATTTTTTGAACAAGTTTTAATATAAATAAATAAGTATAGTAATAAATAAATAACAGCTAATAAAATAATGATTAAAAAGGGAAATAAATTAATTAACAATAGCTGTAAAACTGTTACTTTTAAGGTAAACTGGACTGTGTATTAGCTAAAAATACAAATTGAAATCAAAAAAACTTAACTTATAACTTTATTTCCAATTCTGCATTTAGGAAAAATTGTACAAAAAAAACTCAAGGATAGAAATAACCAAAAAGTAAACAATCAATCCCAAAAATAGGACCAAAATCACAAATCAATTTACTCACCGAATAAAGAGAAAGTTGTTTTCGCATCTTTTTATAACTTGACATCAAGTAGTTCAGGTTTGATTCCAGGTTGTGAACTTTTTTGCCTGTTTTATCAGGTTTTTCGGCACTTACCTCTGCGTATTCGTATGACGATGCATCTTTTGAGAAATAATCGTTTGTATACTCGGTTTTTGTGACGTCATAGGTGTCTTCCTTCTCACTTATGGCGTAATAATCACGGCTGAAGTCCACCTAATTATTTCTTGTGTTATAGAAATAAAAACATACAACTTTGAAGTTTTTACGATTTTAATTGCACGATAACTTTAAAAAAATATTGAAATTGAAAGAAAACCAGTAACTTATATATTTATCATGTAACAAAGTTTACTACAAACCTTATAAAGAGAAGTAGAAATTATTCCTACAACATTATTTAAATTTAGAAAAAAAAGTTAAGCTCAAATATTTCTACACCAACAAAACAACTTGAATTTACAAAATTAACTGACGTCATTATTCATTTGGCTTATGATGGCGTTGTAGTCATACGTGTAATCCATCTGGAATAACAAATAACAACATTTTGATTAGGTTCTATAAGATTAAACATATAGCTTTTTAAAGAACTAAAATTCTTGTATACACACACCAACCTTTTCAATTAAAAACACTAAAAGTTACTCCAAAACTAATTGTTTACTGTAAACTTTATAAAGGGTAAAGAAATTTATTTATAAAAATACTTAACATTCAAAACAATATTTAAAACTATAATAAAAATTTTACACCAAAAAAAAAACTTGAGTTAAAATAAAAAAGCTGTTTACAGAACTGACTTCATACAAGATACTACAAGTTTCATTACAAAGCGGCATAGGTACTTTAAAAAGTAATTAATACTAGTTCAACTAAGAGATTTAAAGTCAACGACTTTTCCACTTTTAGCGTTTATGATTTATAAAACAAATTGAAGGTTTAAACTGTTCGGTTTTACTTCTAAAGACGATTAAAAAACCGACATCAGTCAAGTTGTTGCAGGTTTCGTTGGGAAGCGGTTTGAGAACGGAAACATACGCGAGAGGCCTGTCGGCAAAGTAACACCTGTACTGAACATCTGATCCCAATGTGCTCTCCTTCTGCAAATCCTCTACCAAGATCTGTCGGTAAATTTTGACTACTTTTCTAACATGAGTTTAATTTTTTAACTTATTTATTTACAAGACAACAATGTTTCTCCCCTAAGGGATCTTCAGGCCTGCAAAATAAGATAAACATAAGACGATGGACAACTTAAGAAAATACAATAATGCAAAAAATTATAATTGAATTCAAATTAAAATTAAAATTAAAAATGTATAGCGCTATTACTAGATAATTAGTTAACAAAATTAAAAGTTTTATAACAATGAAAAAGACTTTTTTTAAAATTTTAAATATGATTTATACTTACAATAGATGATTTGTTCTATATAGATTTGGATTTAGCTTATAACAAAACAAAACAAAATGGCGCTTAACAAATGAGGGTACAAGTAATAACAAAAACAGAACTAAGTGATAGAAAAACTAATACGCTAAGTTTTAAAATAAAATTTCCTAAAGTGCGGGCAGGTGTAGAAGAGCTCTTGAACATGAGTTTAGTAATATTTATTCTCTACGTTTCTTTCATATAAAATTGAGAGTTTCAATTTTGTTAAATCAATGCAGCAGAATAGTTTATATAAAAAAACTTTACCATTATTTGAATTTTTTATTTCGTTTTTTTTTTACATTGTATTTCAAAAGTCACAATTTTGTTTTATATGGTAACATGAAAAGTAAAAGCTATGCAATTTTAAAAATTGCAAAGTTAAAATAACTTAAACAAATATGTGTGACTCGCTTAAAAATATAATTTTAGTAAACTGTACAATATATAAATTAACTTAACTTACTTTGTGGAGGTGTTCGTTAGCATCCAACGACTTTGAAAAGTTCCACAACCAGTTTCTCAAGTAGTTTGCGGAACTTCTGTAACTTGAGTTTCCAACACATGGACACCTGAACTTGTTCAGCTTCATGTCTACAAAACTGAACTTTTTCGGAACTTCATCGAAAAACCCAGGCTGCAAATTGAATATACTTTGTAAATATTTTTTTCGCTTATAAAATGACAAGCTCGTTCTTAGCGTTAAAAGCGATGCTCAGGTCACAGGACCTTAATAAAAATAATTTTTTCACCTTTAACAATGGCCGATAACTTAAGATATAAAATTCTAACTATTATTTCGAAACATACACTTTATAAATGTTAGAAAATGTGTTTAATTGCTACAAACCTCTACAAACACAATCTCATTTTTCCTCAAACTAAGACTTCGTAGACTTGGTAAAGTCCTTGAAAAACTAGTTTTGTTTTTCTTCAGGAGCCAGGCAATCTTGTTGTAGCTCAAGTCTAACTCTTGCAAGTTTTTCAACTTGGTATCAGGTAAAGACTTTATTGAGTTGTTCTTCAGGTTCAGTTGTTTCAACCTCACCACCCCTTCAAAAGCCTACAAAAGGTTCTTTGAATTAAATTAAGATTTTATCAGAATTATCAAATTAGACATGAGCTAGTGTTGTAGCTCAATTAAGTTTAAGTGTTTTGAATGGTGTATTTGCATGACTACCGAAGGTCTTTTTACACATAGTACGCTGACCGTAGTTGAACTTTTACAATAAACAAACAGTATGTTAGTACTTAACACTTTTATGCACTATTTGATTTTGATTTTGTTAAGCTGTAAGTAAAATTGGAGTAACAATTTCATTGTTAGACGTTTAAACACTCATGAAAGTAAACCTATAAAAACCAGATTTATTGAAAAGTTATTCTATGAACGCTTAATTGTTTTATATAACTTTATATTCTTTCGTATACTTTTTATTTTATTTTATTAATATACGTACGAACTTAATAAACATGATTACTCTTAAAAAACAATGATGAATGTCCGGTTTAAATCGTCAAAAGAGTTGAAATGTACTGGATGATTTGTAGCTCGCTAACCAAAAAGCATTTCTATTCACAAGATTCATTGGCCATAGACAAAGCAGTATGTCATCGTTTAACATTTTATTGCAACTTATTTTTCTTTAAACTTATTGTTAATACGTGAATTAATTTGGTGGTTCAGTTTTAGTAATGCACCTATAAGCTTAGTCATAAACAAATTCTTCAAAAACTTGTAGAACAAAATAACCAGTTTACGAACGGTTAATACTTTTTTTTTTTTGAGTTTTGTATTGCTTATTTGTATTAGTATTCAAACTTAGTAATAAACGCACTACTTAGTAAAAAACGTAGCTTAAATTATGAAATTAATTTTATTGTAGAATTTTATTGTGCGGTTCGATTTACTAGACAGTGAAAATGAACAAACGTTCTTAACAGCTTAAAGTAAAACAAAAACTTTTTCAATCTTGCAAAAATTAAACTTTTTATACACCAGTAAAAAATCAAGTCACTAGCTCGCAGACACAGCAATCTCACTTTGTAGTTTTCGAGGCTGATATTGCAGCTGCTCATCGACAAGCGCTTCAAAAGCTTCAGTCCCGCAAAAGCTCGTTCGTCAATCGAGCTCAAGTTTCCGTTGAAATCAAGCTCCAGTATCTTCAGCGAGTTCATTCCATTAAAATCTTTGCGTTTTATTTGATTTATTTCGTTGTGCTTCAAGGTCAAATTGCCGATGTTAGATCCGCTCAGTCCTATTTTGCTAACGTCTTCTATGTAATTTTTGTTCAAGTTGAGGTGCCAAAGATAGTCTGAAAAAGTAAGTGTAAGTGTTTATTTTATAAAAAACTTGGCTATAAATTTAAAAAATAAGTTAAAATCTACTTGCAACTGATTTTAATTAACTAGCTAAACTTAAAACACAGCATACTAAGCTTTTTGTATTAATAACTGTTTTTACTTTAATACTTAAAATGTTTTCGTTTTTGTATAAATGGTTAAATTAAAAAATTAAAATTTAAATTGTAATCAAATTCAAAGGAAATCGGTATTTTTAATTTGGTTTCTTAACTACTACAAACAAAACATGTGCGCATTGTAATATAACACAAATAATTATAAGTCCAATTCGTGTTGACCATAGAAATACCCTATGTAGAAAAATTAAATAAGCTCAGAAAAATTTCTTTTGTATTAAAACGGACAAACATGTTTACTTAAACCTACTTGATTTAACTTGAACACGCAAGCTTTTAAGTCGATTTTCAGAAAGATCAATTAGCTTGATGTTTGTCAGATTGTAACAGAAGTCTGAACTGACGTATTCAATCTTGTTTCTCGATGCGATAACTACTTCAAGATGCTTCAGATCGCTCAAAATCACATCAAGAGTTTTAAGTTTGTTATCTGAAACATATTGTAAGTTTCAGTTTATATCATAACTTTAAAACAGTATCAGAAATTTTTACGCGAAAAAATTTAAATATTTATACTTAAAAAAATTTTAAATTGCTTTTTTATAGTTTGAGTACCAGTTTTTAAAATTTCTATAACTTAAAAGTACTTTTAATTTTAAATAGTTTTTTAACAGAAAAGTTTTCTTTTACATTCAATTATAATTAATTTGTTTGAATATTATTTTTCTGTATTGCTACATTAAACAAGGTTTTAAAGTAAAACTTGCTTCCAATATCAAGAGTTTTAAGTTGCCACAGGTAACTGAAAGTCAACTCATTAACTTCTCTAATCATATTTGAGCTTATATTCAACTTCTTTATTTGGTTTTCATCACCTCCTATTGGTTGAAATGCTAAATCCTCAATTCTTTCTATTTTCTGGTCTGTAAAGAAATAGGATTTCCAGATAGCTTTTACAAGCATACTTACCTACATTTTGAATATTTTTTCTTTACTTATATTACTTTGCTTTTGATTAAAAATTTTTCATGAACTTTACTTAAGTAAAACTAATAAGTATACTTATAAGTATTTCTTCAACTTTCATAGCTCCTTTAACGCACAGAAACATGTTTTAGTTTGATAAATAAAGTGTACTGTTTAAATCTGTTATTATTAAGTAAATTTTGTTGTTGTAGCAAAAGTATTTGTTTACTTTAAAGTTAAAAAATATTCTTTTACTATTTAAGCAGTCTCATTTAATAGTTTAAAAAACATTTTGAATCTACAGAAAATAAATCTACACATACTAGAATTAATTGTTGTTTGTATAAAACATAAAACTTTAGCAAAAAAAACTTTAAAAAGTGCTTCGAAAAACCCTTACCTACATGATAAGTCGAGTTCTTGCAGAGACGACGGAAGAGATGAATTTCGCGGGATTTCAGAAATCTTGTTCCCGCTGATTTTCAACGTGAACTCCCGCTGATCTGTGTTGATCCGGGGCAGTTTTGTGAGGCGGTTGCCTCTCAGGTCTAACGTTCTGTTTAGTTTATTTTGTTTTAAAAAGAAACAATATTGAAACAGTATTTTCGTTTATTATTAAGTATAACTTTTTATCAATTTAAAAACTAACGTTTTTGTTTCAGATATTAAAACATTTTTTTGTTAGAGCGAAACGTGTAGTTTACAGTAAAAAAATGTTATAAATTGTAATAGAAATTTGCAGTAAAAATACATGTTGTAGAAAAATAGCTTTTTTCTTACTTCAAATTTCTGAGGTTTTCTATTTTCGCCGCATCAGTTTCTCTTATCATCGTTTTTCGAAGTTGTAATTGTTCCAAATACGGCATGTTCTGTTCAGATATTAAAAACCAAACTATTTAAAGTATCTACAAAAAATTGTTTTTCAAGTATGTCGGAGTTTTAATACGTAGTTAAACTTTAAATACAAGCAATATATGTCTCTTATATTTGACTGTATTTATGTTAGTACTTTGATGCTTTAAAACTTAAAAATTTTCTAGATTTTAATAAAAAAAATTTGCGCAAAAGAACTTTTTATATAACAATTGCAACAACTCTATCAATACTGCTGTATTTTCTCTTTTAAGATTTTGTAAACTTTAGCTACAATTAAACTTAAACTTTATATATTAACAAAAAAAAAGTATTTAATTTTGTTATGCTTATCTTTTATATTTTAAGTCGTTAAAAAGCATAACTATATGAAATTTATTACTTTCTACAAAGTTTGTATTAATTGAAATTACAAAAAATTAACTCTCACTTTGAAAGCATTCTCGGGAAGTCCTTGGTAGAGCGGAACGTTGCTCATATTTAGTGACGTCAGACTCATTGTTACGTCATGACCGAATATCTGTTCTGCTCCCCGCATCCGGCTGTTGCCTGACAACGAAAGCGTGATCAGTTGTGACGTCACATTTGCTCCTAGATTCGGAAGTGACCGGAAGTAACACCTGTAGTTGTTAAAACTTTTTCGGTTATGATGAAACTATCTAAAGAATTAATGTTGAAATATCAAAACAAAATGGATATTAGAATACGAGTAAAGACATTTTGCGATATATAAAATAAACCAACATATGTAAATAATTTAAAGTTTTATAAGACAAAGATCTATGAACCTAAAAAAACTTATGCAAAAAATAGCATTTGTTTTAAAACCATATACTCAGTAAAGAATTTAAAAAGCATATAACAAAAGTAAGTTTAAAGCTTAGCAACTTCAAAGTTTTCAAAACTTCAAAAAGTATAAGGAAAACGCAGTTTAAAAACATAGACTTATATTAAAAAAAAATTAAAATTAACGACTCAGCAATCATGAGACAATACCAATGCATTTGAAATAAATTAATTCAAAACATAAACATTTTTTAAACGTTAACAAAAATAAAGATCAATAAGTCTGCAAAAAAAAACAATTTTTAAACAGTAATTAACGAAGTTTTTATCAGTTACTAAAATAACGTACAATGTAATAAAAAATACTTAATTACTAAGACTTAAATTAAACAAATTATTAATAACTAACGAATCAGCAATGAAGTGTGTGAGTGACGTCAGATCAGAAAACATCCGGGTCGTGTTGCCATGCCAATGACTCCTGCTCACATCCAGCACCTTCAGTTTTGTCAGGTTCTTCACCCCTCCCTCCCAAATAACCCTTCCCCTCCTTCCCTCCATGACTCCGTCGCTCAACAGAAGGGTTTCCAGGTTGTACAGGTTGTTGAAACTAATAATTATTAATTATTATGTTTATATTTCTGTCAATAAAGTATAAAGTATAGCTTTTAGCAGTATTTACACAAAACTTTAAAAAAGCAGAGTTGTAAAGTTTTAAAAATTGTGTTGATTAGTTTAAATTTTAGAACTTTACAAGTTTTTTACACAGTCTTACTTGCTAAATTTATATTTTCATAGTTTAAATTTTTTACTGAAATTTTTTTAGAAACAAACCCTTGAAACACGGTGGTGGCGGTTTTTCTCATCGTCAGCGTCTTCAGTGACGACGGCAACCTCTCTGTGACGTCATCACCGATCAGCACCAGGTTGAAGTTGTCGTCAATGTGCAGGGTTGCCAAGTGAGTGAGGTTGCCTAGCAACGGGATTCTGCGGAGGCGGTTGTTGTTGAGGCGGAGTGTGCGGAGGCTAGGAAAGTTGGAGGAAAACGTCTCGTCGTCGAAACTCTTTAGTCTGTGACGTCATAAACAAGTGATTGTTGAAAAGTGTTACAGAAAATTATAAATAGTGAATACTTTTTTAAAAGAAAATTGTTAGAGTGTTACAAGATAACATTAGTTAAGTTTACATGCCTAAAAAGATTAATATTATAAATTAACATAGATATTACTTGGATTGAGAACAGTTTATTAAGTGAAGAATCGCTGAATAAAGCTGAATTTTATTTTATTTCTACTATATGTCGGGTAAAACAATACACTACTTACATTTAAATGACTCCTGTCTTTTATAATCAAGCAATAACCAGAAGTAAAAATATATCTAAAGGTGCTTCAAGTTTAATTTAAGTACTTTCTAATCACAAACTTTGAACTAGTCTGTTTCTAAAAATATGGAAACAAAAAAAAAATGCGTAGTTAAATAAAGTTTTTGTAGGATGTTCAATAAAGTTTTACGGATGTTAGTTTTAGCTGAACAACAAGTTAATCCAAACTTTTTGATAAGTTTTTGGTCGACATTTGTTTTCAACTAAAATTGTATAACTTCAAACAAATAAAAACTCAAAATTAGTTTACTACTATGACGCATTTCAAATGTCAAGTTCAAGTTTATATTTAAATTCAATTGCTTTAAGTAACTGGAATAAATTTGAGATGTCACAAAATGACGTTTACAATAGAGTAAAGTGGAAGTCGTTGTGACTTTTATTGGAAAAAAATAAACACAAGAAAACCGATCACTTCCCTTTAGTGATCCAATTAAAAAAAAATCTGGTTTCAAATTTAAATTACAGACGGTTGCCCCGTGCTAGAAAGTTTATAGGAAAAAAGCATGAAATAATGTACAATTTAACCAACGTTGTTTTGATAGTCACAAAAAAAATAGTTGTTATAATTAAAGTTCAATCTAAATTTGTTGTTGGACGTTTTTTAGCTTAAAAGCTAATTTTCAAGCGATAAAATATCTATCATAAACATTGTGTGAGAAATGAAAAACATTTAGTTGAGTTAATATTTATCTGAGCAATTACTTTTAGTTTTAACTACTAGCAGCAAAATTCTTTTTAATAGTTATGAAATAAAAGTTCATTTCGTATTAAATAAAGTGCTCCTTTCAAAACCTAAAAAAGTGCTTTAAAAGTTATATGTATGGAAGATTAATATTTTAAGAAAAAAAATCTTAGTGTACTAAAGCTCATGTTTTAACAAAATATTGAAAACTTTGTGCTTTAAGTTTATGTTAAAAGTTTTAACTGTAACTTTTCAATACTGTTTTGAAGACTTTTTTACTTGAAAGGATGTAATTAAAAACTAATTAGAGTGATCTATCTAATTAACAATGTTTACCGTTTTAGAACTTCAGATTGAACTACAAAAGTAAGAAGTTTATAAAATTAGGAAAGTAATATTTTTCATGAAAATAACTTTAGTGGTATTTTAAAGCTAAAAAACTTGATAATTTTATTAAACACAATTAAATACAATAAATAATATGCATTATTTTAGATAAAGTGTTCAACCAAATACAAGCAGTGAAAAATGTTTTTAAATTTTAGAGTGTTCTTTAACTGTCGACAGAGTTTTAAAGGTGAAACGAATTAGTAAAGATAAACATTTTATTTTGTGTAAATAATTTTTTTTTATGATCAATTACTTTTATATTTGCACTTTAAGTTTTAATTTTACAAGCAAACTTTTTCAAAAATTCTCTAAAAAAAGTACATGATTTTATTAAAAACAGTCCTAGACATAAACTCAAGTAACAAAAAAAATAGCATGCATAAACTATCAACTAAAGTAAATGTTACATTTTTTGTGAGAAATAGTTTGTGAGAAATAATAATAATTAGTTCTTATTAAAACGATCGTAAAATAGATTAATAGATAGTCATTGTTTTGCATCATTTAACATCTAAAAGATACCCAGTTCAAGACTAAACTTTTTACGTATCTCTTCGTTCAATTTTTAACATAAAAAAAACTAAAACATATTTATACCCTTATAAACAACTGTTTACATACTTTTTTGTCTGAATTCCAAACAAAAAAGTTAAAAACGACTAAAAAATTCCATTAAAGATCAAGGGATTTAACCCTTAACAAACTTAATAAAACATAAACAATAATGTACAAACTAACAAATTAATTAGATCTAAATATTCCTCGTGTTTTATGATGTTGGAAAATAATTGTACATAATTTTAAAACAATAATTTTAAACTAAACTAACAAGTTATATGAAAGATCCAGGGATTCCACGTGTTCTATCATCTCAGGACCCTCTGCCAATCCCCTCAGGTAGACCTCGAAGTTTTCTCGCCTGAACCCGAAACTGGACAGCTTCAAATCGAGGGGATTACCCCAACTCTCCATGAAGTCTTCGAAATCGTCCCCGCTGAATCCTGTGAGATTCCTGACCTGTAAATAAATTAAATCAAATTAATATCTTTAAATGTTATTGACTGCGTACTCTTAAGTATTTAGTTTTATTAAATCTTATATTTGTTATTAATATCTAATGTTCCTGACCTGTAAATTAATTTAATTAAATTTAATAAATTAATATATTTTAATGTTCTTGACTGCGTACTCTTAAATATTTAATTAAAAAAATATGTAATAGTTATTAATATTTAATGTTGCTGACCTGTAAACTATATATTAAACTTGGTTGGCATAATATTATTTGGTTGTTTCAATAACATATAAACAATTATCTAACTGACGTATTATTAGTATAATGTATACATACGCTGTGTATATCAATTAAAATAAAAAATACTTATTAATGTAAAAAATAATAATTAATTACTGACGTCATACTCATACAGACGTATCGTCTCGTTGAAGTGGAGCATGAAGTCGTCGAAATCAATCTCGAACTCCTCCGATTGTGACGTCGTAATAGTAGTGAGAAAGAGGATCAAAAAGAGGATGTTTTTCATGTTTTTGTTTTAATTAAATATGTTTGACTACAATGAGCTGAAACTATTTATTTTAAATGTTTGTATGGATTACTATATTACGATTTATAAAGTTCTTCTTGATAAGTTTTACTTTTTGTATATGCTAATTGCTCTGAAAACAATATTTAAAAGTCCTGAAAACATTATTCTCAAACTCCTTATTATCTAGCACATTTGTTTTCTAAATACTTAAAGCGGTCTGGTTTCAATGTGCTGCTTTAAAATAAAAGTTCAAGCTCAAAAATAAATCAAATTTTCTGCATGCATCAACAGACTACTAAAAATTTTCTTCTCTACTTTGCTCTACAAAATTAACTTATTCTGTTTCGGCAGCTGAGTCTCAATGATTTTTTGTTCAAACGCACCGCTTTTATATGCGAGATTGTAAAGGGTTATTTCCCTCAATCGATAACTAGTTGAAGGTTTCAAGTTCACTATGACATAGTACTGCAGTAGAGAAAATTAATTACAAATTTTAAGTGATTTGAATAAACTATAAAAAAGTAAGTAAGTATAACATGTCAAGTAAATTACGAAATAAACTCAAGTCTAAAAGATAAAGCAGAAAAAAAAACATTTTTTTTTTAGTTTCACGACAATTGCGAGTCATTAAACCGTTGAAAACATTTAACAAGTTAATCTTACAATTGATAATACTCTACTTGAATTTTAAGCTAAACTTTATTTCGTTTTTCTGCCAATAGGTTCTAAATGTCTAAAACAAAAGACTTAAACTGAACTTTTCATTTAAAGATTTAAAATTTTTTTCCCTTAAAACGTTTACAATTTTATGTTTATCAACTTTGAATAAAAACTTAAAAATTTTGATGCTCAATTTGCATGTGCTAATAATTTTTTTATAAAAAAATCAAAACTAAAGTTTATAACAATATATTTCTATTATCTTTAGTTCCCTGGTAAAAGTTTGAACTGTGATCACCATTTAAATCAATTAGGTGATTTTATATCCCGTCATCAAACACACTTCGGACGCAGTCGCACGTCATAATCGAAATTACGCGTCATAAAGGATAATTGACGTAATAATACGAATTCTCAATACTTTGGTTCTAAGAAGAGTCACAATTAATAACTTGAAATTATAAATTTTTCTTAGACTGATAGAACTTTTTTTTCTTCTAGCAATATTTAGTTTGTTGTTTTGCTTGCATTATTTAGCAGACTGAAACAATTAACTTAAATCTGTTAATAATATAAACTTGTGTTGTTCATAGTTTAGTCATAAAATACTAAACTTAAACACCTGTTTGAGTTTGTAAAACTCCTAGTCGTTAAAATTCAACTATTAGTCAAGTTAAGTTCTTAATCACGCTTTTCAGTTTAAAGTAGGAAGCTTTAAACTTGTTAAATAAACTTTACTTGTATTTTTTTAGATAAGAAATGTTTATGGTAAAGTATTACTAGTTAATCTACCAAGTAGTGCCTTTTAGCTGTTCAGTGTAAATTTTTAGCACAATGTATCAGTTTGAAATGCATGTAGCTTGTTAAAAGATGAAAGGAGATAAAAGGAAGTTATTAATATTTTTATAAAGCGTCTCATTGTCTACTTACGTATTCAATATTTGCATCTGAGAAACTACTCGATTTAATAGAGTTTATTCATTCTTTAGTAAAGATATAACATACAAATATACTTTAAAAATTATAACTTTACTAAAGACTGTTTGCTCAATAAAGTTTCTTTTTAAAATTTTAAAATTTGTGTCTGATAAATTACTTTTAAATAACTAATTTTTAACGATTTAAAAAATCTGAAGTATGTTATAAAAGATATTAAATTATCAGTAACTAGTTTTTTTATCTAATGTTATATAATTCTAACATTTAATTTTTTATACATATTGTGCAGAGCATGAAAACATTTAGAGATGAATTTGTATCGATTGGGTTTATTTTATGATGAAAAATTATAGTTTTAAATATAGTTAAAGCCACATGAAAAAATATTGCAGTATTCAATTATATTAAAATATATTATTCATAATATTCATATATCAAAATCTCAAAGTATTGTCAAGTGGTTTTTAAGGCCGTTGAACTTGAAGATATATTTCACGTACGATAAAACCATCAATGTGCTTATATTAAGGCGGTTAAAAAGTTAACAAAACTTTGCTCTTATACCATTTGCTGTGCAGTTTATTTCAAACAGCGAAACAAAATAAAAAGGCTAGCTCAAGCTACAAATAAAACAACTAAAAAATCCTGAGTAAATATTGAGTAAGTACGCATGTAATAGTAAAAGTAGAAAAAAAGCTTTTTATTCAACACATTTTCTTCTCGAACACTCCACCTAGTGGCAACCTTCCTCCGGACACTCCTTATCATGATCCAGCTTTTCCTCGTGCTCCTGATGGTGCTGCACCGACCTCTGCAGCTTCAGCTGATCCAGCTGCATCTTCTCCTGGTGCTCCTGCTGCTTCCTCTGCTGCTCCCGCTGGTACCCCTGGTGGTCGGACATCTTCAGCGACCTCTGCCGGAGGAAGCGGGCCTGCTGGTGCACGGCGTGCTGGTACTGCTGCGACCCGACCACTATTATCTCGCACACCTCAGTCTGGTAGTCCAGAGGTTGGTGGCGGTGGCAGTTGTCAGATCTGTACCTGGTTCTTGTTCCCTTGATAAAAATTAAGTGTTAATTTCAAGTTTCATGCTGTATTACAATAAAATATTTTCCGTTCTCGAGAATTAGTTTAAAGCAAAATCTTTATCAAAAAAAATTCGTGAAAACTTTAAAAACAGGCTGATTTTACAAAAAATATATTGAGACAAAAAAACTGCCTTTACCACAATTAACAGAGCATCGAGTCTTACCCCCAATTTGATTATATTTCTTAAACACAATAGTAGTTTTATAAAACTTAAATTCGTTAAATTAATATTTTAAACAGCTATAATAAACTACGGAAAGTTTTTATCTTAAAAAGGATGTTACATTTGTTCTTAAAACTTAAGTTTAAAGATAAAACTTAAATGTTAGTGTAGACGGAATTTTATGTTGAATACAATAGTATTATTTCTATTTTGTAAGCTCATTTGGAAAACAAACATAGCTTAAGTAAATTAAAACCATGACTCATAAACAGTTTTCAGCAACTTCAAACCATTAGAATCTCATATAAAACCAGCTGTAAAAAATAAAAAAGTGTTTTTCTGCCTCAAAAATTTTGAGTCTTCAATAGAGTACAGAAAAGAATCATTTTACTGTTTTTATATTGTATGTGACAAATTGCTTTAAAAACTAAAAGACATAAAAACAAGCTGACTTAACCGTACAATTAGTGAAATAAATAAACTAAAAGCAAACTGACTTTACCACAAGTGACTGAACATCTTGTCCATGAACTCCATCCAAGTTTACCACAACAACTGGGCATCACGCATGGTCTACTCTCAACTTTGTTCGCTTGTCCGCAGTGTGAGTGCTGTTGATTCAAATTTATTTAAAGACGTTATCAAACAAAAAAAAAGACGTTATCATTTAAATTCTTTAATTGTTATATTAGTCGAGTAAAGCTCATAAATAGCTATTGAAATAAAGCTTGGTAAAAATAGTAAAAACACCATAAACTACTTTAGTTTGAAAAAGTAATATGACCTTTGTGTTTACAAAATATAAATACGTGTTCGTATTAGGAGTTCGTTATTACCAGGACTTACCTAAGTGTTTAAAACTTTCAAGTTTTTTATGCTAACACTTTATTGCAATATTTATTTTAACTTGAAGAAGTAAATCAACTAAATTTATAGAAAAAGTACTCAATAAATTTCAAATCCTAATAGGAGTTTCAACTTGAAACAGAAATAAGTACGAAAAGATAAAATTGCTAAAAGTGGTGAAAAAAGAATAAAGTTCAAAGCTGTTGAAGTTTATTCAGTTTAGAAACAAAATTAAAAAATAACCTTAAGAGCTAAACAACCAACTAAGTAAACTGAAAATTCAACAACACAAGCTAAACAGCTTAGAAAACTTTGTATTAACGATCAAACTCACAGAAGTTCTGGTTTGGATTCCGCTTCCGCAACTGACACTACAATGGGACCACTGGGTGTAAGGGGAGTAAAGCTGGGCTGTACCGTGGCAGGGTGTTGTCTGGTGTGCGGATCCAATGCAAGCTGTTCGGTGGTAAGTTTATAAACGGTTGAAGATAGCTTTTTAGTAGCCTTGAAATTTAGTTAGAATTTTCTTGTTTGCATTTATTAAATTAAACAATTCACAACTTGATTTACTTTTTACTTGCTTTGATTTTGCCGTTATAAAGACAACTTCAGACAAAATTAAGCAGAAAAAAATTAAGCTTTTTAACGTTAAAATGCGTCACATTGTTTGTTTTTTCTATTAACACTTAAGTCTTACAACATTGTAACAGTACCAAAAGTATTTAAATTCTATTTCAAACTAAAAGCAAAGCGTTGTTTTTCTCAAGGTCAAGTAAGCGTTTTTTATCAAGATTATTCATGGTTATTTAAAAAAAAAGTATACAATGTATAATTAAATAAACACCCAAAACCGTTTTTATTTTTGAATATTTATTTTACAACAAATTAAACAAACATCCACGGCCGGCCACACCTCCCTCACACCTCCTGCTTCTCGTCTTCACTCCCTGGAAGCAGGACACGCTGCACGATCCGTAAGGAGTCCAGGAAGACCAGTATCCGCAGTTGTGCTCAACCGGGTTGTTGCAATGCCTGTGTGAAGTTTAACAAGTATTAAAAATCAAACAAAACCTGCACAAAACTAAAAGAGCAAACTATCACTGAAAGAAAACCTGAAGGATAGGTTTTACAGATAATACAAAAAAAGCCTACAAGTTAATGTTTTTGCAGAAAATACGTATACAATTTTTGGGTCCGGTAGATCAATAAAAAAAGACAAGAAAATGTTTTAAACATACTTT
Source organism: Thalia democratica (assembly GCF_965202585.1). Taxonomy (NCBI): domain Eukaryota; kingdom Metazoa; phylum Chordata; class Thaliacea; order Salpida; family Salpidae; genus Thalia; species Thalia democratica. The sequence goes on along the minus strand of NC_139166.1, from coordinate 64,474,870 downwards.
AAAATATGAAAACATTAAAAAAGATTTTATTCATAATAATGTACTAAAAACTCATTAAAAAAGCTAATGACAAAAGAACTAAAAGCTGAGAGAAAAAAAACTAGCCAGTCCTTAAAAAACACAAACAAAAGTAAGATAAAACTTTAAACAAACCTAGTTTCAGTGAGTGATCCTGTACACGAGTTTTGCTGGGCGCAAGAACACTTCCTGAATCTTGATTGTGACGTCATAGTGCAAGATTGTTTGCAGTTACTCCAACTTGACCATTGCAGCATCGCGCAATCTTGTTTGTTTTAGCAAAGTGTTTAGTTTTGTTAAAAGTGAGAATCATAATATTTTATAATACAAAAGCGGGATTTGAAAAAGTAGCTATAAAATTTTTGTTTTCGAACAGATTTCGGTTTCAAATTTTAAAACTTTTAACGTGCGCAAAGCTGTGCTCTTCTTTTTGTTTTAAGCAAAACTTAAAAAGTAAGTATAAAACAAAAATTGTATTTGTTTATTTATTAGTTAGTTTTAAAAATATTAACTAACAGACCTTTATTCAAAAAACAAACTATATCAACTTTATACGTATACAATCAGAATAACTTACGGGCTACTGGTGCAGCAGCTTGGGGTGGAGGTACTGTTAAAAATTATTACATTTTAAAAATTCGCCATTTATAAACATTTTTTGAAGTAAAATTAAATCTAGAAATTAACAAGATATTAGAGTATTGAGTTATATGGTTTTATTTTTAAGTATATAGATTCTTATTTTTAAGTGTATAAATTCTTTCACTCAAATTTCACCTTCAATTGAAAATTAAAAACAACCTTAGGGTAGTCCTATAAAACTAAAATATAGAATAAAAAAGTTAAACAGTATTTAGACTTCGTATTTTAAGATTAAGAGTTTGGTAAGTTTAACCAAGTAAATTAAAAAAAAAAATTTGAACTCACTTTTAATAAAAGTAACTAAAGGGATTACGTTTTTTTTAAAGATAATATATTATTTGAAATTAAAAAATATTTTTTGGAAAAATAAAGTAAGCTTTTATTTTCACAATAAATAAAAACCTCTGTTGAATAAAATTATTTTGAATTTAATTCAACTACTTGGTACATGGCAGTCATGGATTCCCCTGATGTAAGTGCCCCTCGGTTTTGACAGGGTGCAGTCCACGTAAGCCCTGACGACCTGGAACCTCGAAGCGTAACTATGGTATCCGGGCAAGTTGAACCTGTACAACGTCATCAGTTGCTGAGTGACGTCATTGCCGTTTTGGGGTCTGTAGCATGACGACACACTCCTGAATACTCCGTACATATTCTGTGACAGATAGAATAACCATGTTTTAGTTTTTAAATAAAGAACTAAATTTAGGGTTCAAATCAAATAAGTCGTTACGTTACTTATAGAAGGTCTACTACAGGGGTCGGCAAACTGCGGCCCGCGGGCCAATTGCGGCCCGCGAAGGGTAAATCTGTGGCCCGCGAGCACGTTAGTTTTTTGAATGGAATGCGGCCCGCGAAAGAAAATTTTGTGGCCCGCGAGCATGTAAAAGTGGCCCGCTGAGCAAAAATATATTTCAAGTTAAATTTTTTTCGGTAATTCGATTTAATTTGTTTAGTTTGGTTTTAAGTCTCTGTATAACATTTAAAAATAATTAGAAGAAGTTACTCCTTTAATTTAAAAATGTGAAAAAGACAGATTAGCATTCTAACAGGATATTTTTCTGAGTTTCATAATAACTTCTATTTTACAACAGCAAGTAATTATCTGAAAAAAGAGTGCTTGAGTTTAATAAGTTAGTTATATAATACCTACTTATTAAATAAACTAAATGCACATGTTTTCCATTTTATACAAAAGTAATGCACAGTAATTAACTAAAGTGTTATTTCTTTATAGCTTAGATATTCTTTCCAATATTTTTTATACCTAAGTTTTTTTTATATAATTTTTATTTGTAATGTTATGTTAATAAATGTTATGTTTTAGTGTAAAAACATTTAAAATAACATAGTAATAAGAAAAAAAGGTTTATTTAAGTTTTGTTTTGACACATTTTAATTTTTTAGAAGTTTTCTTTGCACTTAAACTAATTTATATGCACACCAACTTAAAAAACACATTTTAAACCACTTTTTATAAAATACTTTAGTTAGTTTAAGTTTAGTTTATGCATAATTTTCTAAGTTTGTTTTTTCTACATGTAGTATCTAAATTTGTACAGACACAATTAAAACAATATATATGACATAAACTAATATAGTTTTTGTTAGGTATACATTTTCATTTTTCAAACATAGATTTTGTCAAACTAAGTTAATTTTTATGCTTTGCATATCAATACTCACATTTGCTGTTTTTTGGAGCTACCTATTCAATATAAACTAGACTTAGGGATAGTTTATAAACATTGACACACACTCAGACTATCATTATTTGAAGACTTCAAATCTCAGGCTAACTAAGTCATTTTATAAGTTTTTGGCTAGAATTGTTTTTTGTATACAAAAATATCAGGAATGTTTTTGTTAATTCAGGCTGGCTTTTTTGCTTAAAAGAGTGGCAAATTAAACTTATGATGTAAGTTTTGCTCAACCCAAAGTGTTAGTTTCAGTTATAATATATGTTATAATATATCAAGTTCATGCTTTGAACTTGAAAATTTATGCTTAAAAATTTTGGAAAAAAACTTGAATTTGAGAATTTTTGAAAAAACCTGGAGTTTCAAACAATTTTTACATGTAAAGTAGTGAAATTTCGATTTGGCACAAAAAATTTAGCAAATAAACATTTCTTTATTTAAAAATATACTAAAGTAGCTTAACAGTGTTTTTTAATATTGATATACTTTATAAGACACTTTTTAAACTTTAATTAAACTTTATACTAAAAATAAAAGAAGGAATTGTACTTCTAAAACTTTTGGTGCACTGCACCTTTACTTGTAAAATTTCACCGATTGTTGTGCTTCGTGTTTGAACTAAACCAAGAATTTATACTTAAGTGTCAAAGTTAAAAAAACATCTCTAATAAAAATTCTCAGATGAGCAATAGTTTTTCTATCAGTGCTCTCATCTTAACATATTGATTAAAGTCATAATTTGATTTATGCGACTTTATAACCTTAATGCATTTCCTAAATAGGACTTTTTGTTGTCATTGAAGCAATAAACAAAAGTTTTTCATTAATGCCAACAAAAATTCTTTAAAAAGGTTTCAATTATAAACGGTATCTCATTATTAATAATAAATTTTGCTACTTTATAACTTGCCTTAGCAACTTTTTTCTGATAATTCTGTAGTTACTGAAGATAATCATGTGCTTTGTTGGAACTGATTTTGATAATTTGTTTTTTTATCGTTTCTCGCAATAACTCCCAACTAACGTTTTTTTTTTGTTGCTTGTCTTTTATTTTACAACTAATATTTTTAAATTCTTATTGCAGATAAAGAATTGCTGTAATGCTTAACAAAAAAGAGATTTTTCTCCTCGCTTATGACTGAATTAAGTTTTATACTTTTGTTAAAAATGTTTAAGAAAGTTAATTGTCCATTCCAGCTGACTTATATTTTTTTGGCATGTAATTTGTTTACTGTTAATAAGTTTCGTTATTTCTTTATGTTGTGAACTTTGTTTTAACTGGGTTGCTACACAAACAGGCTATTTTAAAAGCTTAAAAACTCAGATGTGTGTGAAACTTTTATTTCTAACACTTTAAATAAATCTTAGAATTCCCAGAATAGTTTTTATGACTGTAGTGTAGTTTACAAATTGTAGTTTTTTCTTGTTTTTTTTACACTTTGTGTACTTTTTAATGATGATGATATTTTTACTAGGGACTTAAGCTTGATTTACAACGATTTACTAGCTTTTTAAACTTTTAATGAACCTAGGCTGGTTTGATACAACTCAGACATTTTTGCTTTTTAAGTGACAACCATGTAAAAGACTAGTTACTTCTAAGATATTTTATTTAAGTATTCGAGAATTAATTATGTTAAAGAATTTGTTCTAGCTTTCTATAATAAAAATAGGTATTAATTTTACTAAATTAACTAATTACTAAATTTTTTAATAAATGTAAAATATTTAACACGCAAAAACTTTTTTTTGAAGTTAATATTCTTAGAAATATGAAAAAAGGGGTTGATAATATAACAAATATATAAAAGTAACTAATCAATTGTCTTTCAAGTTTGGTTTTTTAAGAGTGTTAAATTGTATGTAAAATTACATAAGTATTTAATTTAACTTAGTAAGTGCTTATGAAAGTTCATAGTTTATTAACACTTAAGTATATTAGTCAGTGTAAATTTTATTCTAATTTTATTTAATTTAAATAGTCATTCTATGTATAGCTAAAAGTTATTTAAAATGATAAGGTGAATAAAAGTAAAACTTTTCTCTAGTGTGACTAAAACTAAAAGATTATTCAAATGTCACTAAAACTACGGCCCGCGAAGACTTTGTAAACTTGAAATTTGGCCCGCGACCACCAACTGCCTGCCGACCCCTGGTCTACTACACAAAAAACATGCTAAAAATAATAGTTTAATTAGTTGATCTAGTTTAAGTTATTAAAATAACGCTCAGCAACTATGCTATTCTTACAGTTTAAAAACCGCCAAAAGTTTTAAAACAGCCTCGATAAACTATCATTTTTAATCAAAGCAAAGCTTAAGTAAACATTGAAACATTCAAGCTAGTGATTTATAACAAAGGTAAGAATAGGTAGTTTAACAAAACACTATATGTTTATATAATCAATTAACCCTCCAGCAGCAGCCGGCGGCCTCACAATTTTGTTGATTGTTTGCTCCTAAATGGTGACAAACTTGGTATCCATTGGTTACAGAGCACGACAGACCTGAAAATATCATTATGAATAAGATTAAAAAGTTACTAGCAAAAATAAATCCAGTCTAAACAATGTCAGCATAAAAAACTTTAATCTTTTAAACTATCGTTTAGCTTCTTAAAAGAGCATCTTAATTAGTTTTTTGTTACTTAACAAAAAGTAAATTGATTTCCTGATATTAAAAAAAAAAACATACTAATAAAAACTTGTACAACTAAACACAACTTCTTTAAAAAATAAGTCAAAAGGTAGTTTTAAATGGTTTTATTCAGAGTTTAAAGTTTTCTATTTCAAAAACTTCAAGGTAAATACCAAATTCTTAAAACAAACAGTTTATGGAATAATAAAATTATATTTTTAATTACTATAACATAACTAATCAAACATTATATGTGTAAAGCAACAATAAAAAAAATTACTTCTGATCCTGTTTTGTACGTTGATCATGGCTGGAGTGATTGCGTTTGGATAAGTTGGTCTGTTCCTGTTAGGCAAAATGGCAAACCCCAACCTTACTGTGTACGGCCCAATGGTTAGCTGTCCGTACACAGTAACCATGAAAACTACGAGCAGTAATGAAGTTGCTTGAAATCTCATAATTATTGTAAGCCTGGGTAAAAGTAAAGTTGAAAATTATCTTTAAAGATACTATGAAACATATTTAATTTGTATTTAGTTTTGTGTTTCAGTAATTTTTAAAATTTAACTTTTTAGTTAACATTTTTTTTATTAAGTTAAGTGACTGTTTGAAACTATCACACGAAGCTACTTTAAAATATTTTACTAAAAAAGCTTTTAACTTCTAGTAAAAATAATACTCTTAAGTTAAAAAACAGTATCTACCTAACAAAGTTTATCGTTTAACTATTCATGTATTTTAGCTACTCATATATTGTTTAAACTGCTTTACACTTTTAAGATATAACTTACTATGAGAAATTTAAAAAATGTCTATTTGATTTGAACACACTAGTATGTTTAGTTTAGGTTAACGGATTTTTGATTGTTGTCCAGCTTAAAGATTATAAAACGTTTTACAAGCACCCTTAAAAAGTATATTAAGCTTTTTAAACTCTAAATTTCGATTACAAAAATCCGTCATTACGAAAATCTTTTTCAAAACATTTTGTTGTATGTATTTTAAAATCAGAATTTATGATTATAAATTGTTTATTCCGTAACAACCTTCTTGTTTCGTTTTTAGTATTTTATGTTTCAGTGATCACAAAATTAGCCTAGCTTAAAAAGTATTTAATGTATAAAAATTTACGTTATAATAACTTTGCTACAGTAACTAAAATAAAAGTTAAGTTAATTGCTTATTCAATGACTTTTATGCATTAAATAATACACTATACATCTTTTGTGACAGTTCAAAATTCGAAATTTGTTTATATAGGCGTTTATGATGAGAAAAAGTTGCAAATTTTTGTTATATTTAGACACACAGTGTGACTTGAAGCTAATAATAGACTTTTGTTTATATATACTTTTTTTATGCATAAGACCAACAGGATTCTAAGTCTCATGCTAAAACTGAGTTATCATAAGCTAATTCATGAGTTTTCATTAGTGTATTATCAAAACACGATCTCAAGTTACAAAATTTAGAAACAATTGCAAACGTTATCGAAAAGTTACACGATTAAATTGGCACTTGAAAAAACGTTAAGTACTTAATTTAGCGTTCTATTATTAAGCGATGTGTTAAAAGTTCAAACAAGGTTTTCAATGATTACGTACTAAAATTAATTTTCAATTTAAAATTTAAATCTCAATTGTTATTTTAGATTCTTGATTTATGTCATTAAAGGGATAACAAGGCATTTAGTCTTGATTAAAAGATAATGAATTTTGGTAAAAGATAGCTTTAAGCTAGCATAACTTAGCCCGTAACAAAGTTTAAAAAAAAAGGTTTTAAAGTAAAAATTAAGGGACATTCACCTAGTCTTGCGTCTTCAATTTCAACATCTTTTTATATAATAAAGTTCTTTTTATATATTTAGTTATTATTTTTTAATTCTGATTTCTCTATATATAACTGAACATAAACTTTAAATTGATAATCAACTTTAGCCAATTAACAATTTAAGCTTGTATATTTAAACATCTAACCTAAAAGTATACTTAACATAAAAAAATATTTAAGTGTCTATCTAAAATCTAAAGAAAATCAATAATAAATAATAATAAGTATATATTTTAATCAATGTTAGACTTTACAAAATGTTTTGCAAGTTTTTATAATAAAGTTATAAACCAAACGTTTTAACATGAAAAAAGTGAAACAGTCTATGTAAACTTACGTTATAGCAAATATGTTGGAAAAAGTTATAACGTAAAAGTTGCTGTAGTTATAATTTAAAAGATAAAACTCAGATTTTAAACCTATTTTGAAACATGTGTATTATAGCAACTTAAAGTTGTTTGAAATCTTTATATTTAATGGTAAGAAATTTTTCTGATTAAAAATTTTAAGTTCTGAGCATAACAGTAGTAATGTTTTGCATAAAACTACTAACTAACATCAAAGTGTAGTATAAAGATAACTTTTGTTTGTTGAAGCCTATTAAAGACAAGTTAAACCTCAGTTAAATTATAAAACCAGTACTAGTTAACATGCTTATCAGATTAAATCAGTATCTAGAAAATTGTTTAAAGTTTAACTCAAATTTATAGCATTTACTATTTTATAAAAGGCTTTTTTTTATAATAATTTTGAAGATATACTAAAGATGAATTTTAAACCTAAACAAAAAATGTTTATATGACTTGTGTCTCTTATTATTAAAAGCTCAAAGAGGTTTTAAGCATCTGAAAAAATAAATGTGAATATAAAAAACTAAAAAAAATAGACAAAAAGGTAAATATTTAGCTAGTACAGCTTTTTTGGACAGACTTTATTTTTTAATAATAAGAGACACAAGTTATATAAATATTTTTGTTTAGGTTTAAAATTCATCTTTAGTATATCTTCAAAACTATTGTAAAAAAGAATAAAAACTATGTAAGTTAAAAACTTAAATTTGTTAGCTGAAGTAAAATGTTCAACTATTAACGAACATAAAACATTTGAAAAAATATAACGTCTAAAACTACAAATAAATATTTAGAATGGGTTTCGACTTACTTCCGTGTTTGTAATAAAAGTAGTTCATGGAAAATTTCTAAAAAGAATTATGTAAACAAAAGACAACAATACTACAAGGGAGTGTTGCTTTTGTTAGATTTCGTTTAAAAATGAAACTATTTGTTCAGTAGTATGCTTTAAGATAGTTGAACTAGTGTTAGATTTTATTTTCAAACTTTTTATGTTAATATCGAAGACTGTGATAGTTTTAATGATAAAAATAAATGTAAACGCTAATTGAAAAGACACTTCAGTTTCTTATGTAAAAACTTAGCTTAGCAAAATTAAACATGTATTTATAACAAATTATATTAAGCTATATTTTACCAAAAACTAAGAAATGTAGGCCAATGTAGGCCAATGTATCATTTAGAAACTATAAGGTAAGTTTTAAACATTTAAAATATAAAGAATTCTTTAAGAGCTTATTTAGTAAGGTCGTGTTATGTTATATGTTTTAGTATAGCTATTTAAATATTTTAAAAAAATTTTAGTTGTACTAACATATTATTAAAATATTTAACAAGTTTATTTTTACAGTTTCATTTTTTTTTATTGAACAATTTGCACAGAAACTTTATTGAAGGTAATTGTGTCATGTGTCAAAAAATTAAGAACTTTCTTGGGAAACAAGACAAAACAATGTAAGAGTTAAAAAAAACTATTTGAAACTAGCTAATACTTTATAAAGTAATACTTTATTAAAATATATTATGCTTGTATCTGCATTTTGTGTACATATTTTTGGCACAAAAAGGTGTACTCAAAATAAAATTTGGCAAAAGGGTGAACTCAAACGAGGGTGCACGACTTTTTAAATTCGGGAAATTCAAGTTCTTAAAAGCTACTTTTCAAGGACACAACTTAAAAAGTAATGTTCTTTTGAAAACAGTAAAAAATGCGTATGTAGGTCTAACTAAGTGATACCTACAAACATTTTTTTTGTTTGTAATTTTCCAAATATCGATGGAGATATGGCTAAAATAAGTTTTAAAATATAATAATTTTTAGTAACTTTTCAAATTCTTTTTCTACAAATATTGTTTTTAAAAACAAAAACAAATGTTTATTTAAGTATCACTTAGACCTACATTTATGCTTTTTTCAAATATACAATACTTTTTGAGCTTTGGCCCTTTTAAACTTGTTTTAAGAAGTTGAATTGTCAGAACTTGAATTTTCATGTAACCCTCAAGCAAAGTATGGCTATAATTATTAAAACTACTTTGTTTAAGGAAGTACTTTCATGCTTCAAACCTTTTTTCATAGGTCAATCGGATCTTATTTCACTGGTCCTGTTATCAAAGATAATGCAAAAGTGAACCAAGTCAACATTTACAACGGGTTGTTTACCTTTTAAATTTATTTGTAAAAGCATACTTTTTATTTAGTTTTGTTTGTTAAATGCTGGCTTATTCGAAAGTGATTAAAACCTAAAGTAATGAGCAAAGTCAAAATTTTGTTAAAATTTTCGTATTTGTTTCACAAACATTTATTTTTATTACTATATTATCACTAAAAAAAGACAAAAAAATCAAAAAATTATATTACTAGAACAGTAGAAGGAGCTTAAACAATATTAAGCATTTTTTTTTAAATAATTAGTTAATTATAGGGCAAAGGGAACTCAAACATTTAGAAGTTTATAAGAAGTTTTTAAGGAATCAATTAAAAAAAGTGTTTTACAGTTCTTTAGGTAATACACTAAAGAAGTAAAAATATTACAAAGTGCAATATACATTTCCAAACTCTGATTTTTTAGAACATAGTTTTTTATGTTGATATTATATATGTTATTACCAATATGTTGCTCACTTTAAAACGATTTTTTATTATTTAATTTCCAGGTATTGGAACTACAATATTGAAGAAACTAAGACGATATAAAAGAACAGTATTTCGACAAAGCTGCGGAATGTTTGTAATGTTGGTTGCGGTATTAATACTTTTAGTTTTTATTTTTAACCAATCCAAGTCCATCCCGTACCAACTACAACGAGATTCTAGTAAAGTGAGCAAAGATCAAACTCGTAAAGTTTTGGAGAAACAACCAACAAAGAATGAAGACTATAGAAGTACTGGTTCGTTAAATTTTATACTAGTGAGTGTTTTTTCTTTTTTTACTTTAAAGTTTTTAAAAAATTTGTCGCAATTTTTTTCTTGTCTAAAAACTATTTTTGCTTTCTACAGAAGTTATGCTAGTAGGGGGTTTCGGAAATGAAAAGTCTGCTTATTTATTTTCAAAAAATACATACCTATGGACTCATATTGAACCAAAAGGGTCAAGTAGCAGGTTAGGACACGGCTCAGTTACGATTAAAAACGAGTGTTATGTGTTTGGTGGTATAAACAACAAAATAATTGACAAGTACAAATCTGAGACTAACGAGTTTGTTCCTTTGAACTTTATGGATAGAGAACGGTTTTGTTTTGGTCATTCTTCATTTGAAAAAGACAGTTTTATAATGGCTGGAGGGTATAACAGTCGCTTTGAGCCAACCGATGCTTGCTTTATTTATAACACCACTTCTAACATTTTGAAGCAAGTTGGTAGTCTAAGCATCAAAAGAGCAGCTCTTGCTTTAGTAAATTGCATGGGCTCTGTATATGCCATAGGCGGTTTGGATAATTTTGGTTGTCTTAGATTTATCGAAAAGTACAACAAAGTTAAAAACAAGTGGGAAAAATTACGTGTACTCTTGGTTCGCCCAAGGTGCCATCACCAAGCGATAGCTGATAAAGATCTCGTATTCGTTATTGGAGGAACAGATTATTTAGATGAAAAAAGTATTGAAAAGTTCAACACCTCCAGCGGTGAAATTACATTGATCAGAGCCGAACTAAGGGTTTCACGATTCAATTTTGCCGCTTTTAAACTCGAAAATCGTGTTCATATTATCGGCGGCAACAGCAGCATGATAAGTTTATTTGGAAGAGGATCTTATACGACAACCTTGGTTGAAATTTTCGACTTGGAATTGGAAACTGTACAGCGTGGTGTCTACTCTTTGAAGGCCTACTCAGGCCAAACTTCGTGTGTTGGAACCAACTTAGCTTTAGGGAAATATCAATACGTTATAATCAAATAAAATTTAGTTTACTTGATGTATCTTGGTTTAACTTTTTGTTAGAAGTGAAAAAATGTTAAAAGTTCTTGTTGTAACTTTTGTTTGAAAATTATCACTTACTTTTTGTTAATAACTATGAGAGATGTGCATTTTAAATAGTTGGTATTAAACTGCTTGTACTTATGTTAAGCTTGTATTAGTTTTTTGGTTTCTTAGGAGATTAGTGCTTTGAGAATGTATTAAGTTAATTATGAAAAACTTAACTTCTTTTGTTATGATCAGAGCGTATTTCTTTAGCTGGAACTTGTATAATTTAAAAACAACTCCTAATAACTCTTTGATTACTTTCTTTTTATTATTGATTTACAATACTGCTTTAATAAGTTATACAAAATTATTGTTGAATTTTTTTTACTTTAATATACTTTTTGTAACTTAACTAAAATCTTTGTTTTAATGCTACTATAGAAAATGTTTACCAATTTAAAGTGTTTTATGTTGACATAGTCTCAGGCTATTTTTTGGTTTTCGAATTTTTTAGTACTTTCCTAGTTTTAACGCCGAAAACTGTTTTCTAGCAAATTACTGGTTGTAAATTGTAGTGCATAAAGTATTTTTGATTTCATCAGGGTTGCCAAAAGTTTTTGAGAATATTCGCAAGGTTTTTAAAGAACAAACTTTAGGTCTGATTTTAGTATAAAAATAACCTTAAGGTAAAAAAATTCTTAAAAAGAATAACAAGATTGAAAAAATACTTCAAATGAGTTTTTAGTTAAAAAAGTAAATACTGATACAAAAAAACTTATGCACATGATAGATTTGTATGCATTAGGTTTTGGCAACCCTAATACATTCACCAAACAATTTTTTTACTTGTTTTTATTTTTGCGAGTTTTAAAGTATTTTGAAAATGAGCTGTATTTAATTCAATGCAAATTCCTAATCAATTTTTTTCTTCAGATTTTTTCATAAAATTAAACTTAAAGTATGTTCATCATTATAGCTTTGAATTAGTAAAACTGCTTGCACTACAATGAAGATTTAATTTTGACATAAAATTACAATAAACATTCATCTACTTTTAAATCTTGATAGCGAATTTAATTGTTAACCTTATGTACGTAAAAAAATATTTTACGCAATTAAAACTACACAACTGTTTAATTTATACAAAAACAACAATCGTACATTGTTCAATTTATTAAACTCATAGCACAAAACTTTCGTGTGATTATATTACCAATAAAGTAAAAATTGAATAAATAAGTGTATCAAATTTGCTATAAACTCCTAATAAAAGATTAATACAACCCAAAAGTAACATTACATTTATAGTAAATATATTTTAGCAATTTTCAAATCTCTTAGCAACTTGCTTCCAATCTGCCACTTTGAATATTTCTTCTACGTACTTGGGTCTCACGTTTTTGTACTGAAGATAATAAGCGTGTTCCCACACATCTATGCCGAATAGCGGGTACAATCCTGTGTAAATATGGTGTTTAAAATTTTTATTTTATTTGTTAACTATGTGTTTTCGCAATACGCAAGTTTTAAACAACATGGTTTATCAAATAGATAACTAAGCTTGCTTCTGGATTTTGTTTAAAAGCACACTTTGTTGCTGAAAATAATTTTAAAAAGGCGAATTCTAATAGTTTTTATTTATTTTAACTTATCTTTTTCAATTCACTCTTTTTTTGTTTAAAGTTTTTAATTGTTATACCTACACGATAGACACTTTTTTTTATTTGATTATTTCTTAAGATTTGGCTAAAAAGTTTTAAAACTTAATAAAATATAAATATTTTAATAATTTTATTTAATAAAAAAAAACCATTAATAAACTAAATCAGGGTTTCCCAAAATAAACAAAATGGTGTATTATTTGGTTAACTAAGCATGCTACACATTTTGTTGCACAAAACAAATTTAAAAAGGGGAATTCCAATTATAATAATTTTTAGTTATTGTAACTTATGTCTTTCAATAAATTATTTTTCACTTTTTTTAACAATTAGACCTACATAATAGTTATTTATTTTTTTAATTTAATGTTTATCTTAAAATTTGGCTAAAAAGTTTTAAAACTTAATAAAATATAAATATTTTAAGAACTATAACTTTTCTTTTAACAAAAAAACATTGATAAAGTAAATAAGAGATTTCTAAACCTAAAAAAAAAATCCCCCATTAAAGAAATAAAAAAATTATGGCCCCCTCCAACAAGACTCCTAAAAAAACTACCATTAAAATCGCCTCAAATTTTTTTTTGTCTTCATCAACTCAAAATATCTAGTGTAAGTTTCAAATTATGACCTCATGGCCCCTTAGCTAATCACGCCCCCCTCCCTTGCAGCCTATGGTTACCTGAATTTCTGTAATGGCCCACTTTAGAAACCCTTATCTAAATTGACCTAAATGAGCATCTTTGTCATCAAACTTGAATCATTTTTAGAGATGTGGCTCCTTATTTTTTATAAGAACTTGATTTGTCATGTAACTTTTAAAGTACAAAGTTTTTTTTGCATATTTAACCTTTAGACAATTTGTAGATCATTAAATAAAGTTATTAATTATATATGTTGTAACAATGTGAATACTATATATCAGTTCCTTAAATGAAAATTCAAAAGCTGACAAAATGTGTTTTCAAAACAATTAGTTGGTAGATTTCGGTCATAAAATTTTGACAACACAAAGACCTCATTTACAAGATTTATTACAAAAATTACTTTTAAATCCGTGGTACTGCAAAATAATTTACCCCAATCAACTCAATACAACCTCGTAATATATAGCTGAATAACATTAAAAAAACATATAAGTTTGTAAAAAAAAAAACAAATATTTTTGTGAGAATTTGAGACCAATATTCTGCTAGTTTTATAAAAGTTTCTTTAAACTAAAACTAATAGTTATTACTTATTAAAGCTTAAATCTTGTAAAACAAAGTTTAGTAAATGAAGCTTAAATATTTTTTTCAAATTAACAAACGCCATACCATTAAAAATAATTGCAATCTAAATTAAAAGCTTTGGAATGTAGTGCTTCAATTTTTTAAAAATTATTCAAATATCAAGTTACCATAGTTGCTATTTGAGAACATGTGAGGTCTTCTTAATAGCAAAGTAGATAATAAATAAAACTTCTTCAAACTTTGAAATTTAAAATTCAAAATTTTTGTTCTTTATTTGTCAAATCTAGGCACAAATTATGACTTTTATAAAAAAGTGTTTAAAAACTAAACGAAGTAGTACATAAAAATAATAAATAAACTACATTTACTTTAACTATTATCTATATTTTACTTATACACTGTTTAAAAGTCAAATTACATTAATTAACTAACTAAAAAAATATAAAATAGATGCTTAAAAACAGTGTTAAAACTTGATAAGTAAAACAATAACTAAAACTTAATAAAAAGAACTTGAATTTATTACACTAGTTGTGCACCATTCAAACAATGTTAAATGCACAGTTACAATATATCTTTTTAACCTTTTAAATGAACAAACAGTAAATAACAAACTTAAACAAGCTACATACTTAAAACAGTGTTACTAAATGAACAAAACATAAACCAGCATTTTTACAAAATCAACATCCAACAATTGCTTACATAAATAATTAAAAAAAACACATATTTCATGGCTAAACTAAATTATAAACAAACAAACCGGTGCAAGCTTCCAAGGGGTCCTGGTTGGGCTGAGCAGACAACTTCAATTTACCGTCAGCTTTATCCAGACCGAGCCATCCCCACCCGCTGCCTTGTATGCCGACAGACATGGCGGATAAACGAGTCTTCATAGCTTCGAATGAGCCGAAATCACGCTAAAAAAAATAATCGAATTGTAATTTATATTACTTTAACAAACAAAACAATTTTACATATGAATATTTACAAATAGTTACTGTTTAAACGAGGACAATTATTTTTTTGCAAATTATGTTGAACAGAATTGAACATGTCAAAATCATTTACAAATTTTTTACAAGCACATATTAATTTTGCAGAAGACCTAAAATGAAGTTGAGATACTTGTTAAAATGTACAATTTAAGTTCATAATTGTTTGGTTGGACAATATTGGTTAGACAAAATATTCATAGTTTTTATTATTAATATTAACATATAATAGATTATATCTTAATATATTTATTAAAGTATTAAAAGTTTAATGATCAAAAACAATATATTTTAATTAAGTGGGATAAGTTTTTATGCCTGGGTCTAAAGTTTAGGTTGGGAAGAACTTGATCTGCATTACTATTTAGTATTACTGCTATTACAAAAAAATATCATTCAAAAAAAAAAAAAAAAAGTCATTTTGATAGCAATGTAACACTTATTGATCAAAATAAACAGACCTTTCCTTTCATTTATAAGTAGTGCACAGAACAAAAAAACACTATAGATACTTTAATATACTCTTTTTTAAGGCTTTTAACTATTTTTTTACTACCGTTATTGTTTCATTAGCACCTAATGCTGAATTTAAATTATTATATTATTTAGTTTAACAGTTGTAATTTGTTTAAAATTTGATAAACTAAAATGTGAAGGGAAAGTTTAAGAATTGATTTTACAATAAATGAAAAAAATACTTGCAAAATTAAAATGTTTAATACTTGTTAAAAATTTAAGAGTAAAGTTAAGCATAAAAAATGCATTAATAACTGAATTAAAAACATCAAAACAGTATAAAAATGTTGGTAATTAAAAAATTCTTAATAATATAACAAAAACTGTTATCTTATTTTAATCAAAACTTTTTTTAGATGTTTTTTAAATTGATAGAGCATTTGTTTAAAAAATATATAGTTATCAACTTTGAAATAAGTTGCGACATATACGTCATTTGACAGTCATTAAGCAAAGTTATGTGTATTAATTTGTGGTATAATATATATTATTAACTTATTTTATGTGAAACAATAACTTAAGACTTTAATACAAAAATAAGCACCTTTTAAAACATTGACTTATATAATTTAAATGGACAGGAATCAAATATGTACAAACGGGCACTTTTGCACAGGTTGATTTTTTGTATTAACTACTTTTTTTTACTATCACTGTTACCCCTAACCCTTATCTTTGGTCGGTGATTTTTATTATTTATAAATTTTTAAACATCGTGTAAATATTTTGTGCTAACGTCCCTTCGCGCATATTTGACCTGTCCCCTATTTAAACAGTTTCTTTTAGTAGTATTGAATAAATATCTTCTTTGAAACATTTTACACTGCTAAAGTTTAGTTTTAAAATAACCTTAACAAACACATTTCTTATATTAGTTTTTATACAATAGTTTTATACTTGAAGGTTTATGAAGTGGAAAATTTAATATACAAGTATATAACTCTGTAAAATTTTGAAAACATAACACCTGTCTGTACTTCATAAATAATGTTTATACACTAAGACCAACACTATAAAGTAGGGGACAGGTCAATAAATACGAAGAAAATTTCGCACGAAGGGTCATTTTGCACAAAAGTATAAAAAATAAATAAAGATTAAAAAAATACCGAGCGAGGGTAAGGGGTAACAGTTACAGCTAAAAAAATAAATAAAAAAGTTAACAATTTAGTTAAAACAAAAAAGTATTAATAAGTAAAAAATAGATTAAGGGTAAAGGTTAACAGTGATACTTCAAAATGAATATAAACATATTACATAAAAAATAAATAATAAGGTTTCAACCCAAACAAAAATTGGGCTGTTCAAAACTATTTTCTGCTTAATAATAACGAGTATTTTTATCATGAAACCCACAAACCTGAATAGCTTCGAGCAATTTACCCTCAGGTTCGGTATTCCCCTCACTTGAAAGTGTTTGCCAGAATATGGAGTGGTTGAGGTGACCACCACCGTTGAAACGGAGTGCGGGGCCGAGTGCAATCACTTTTGATGCGTCTCCTGATGATAAATATAAGTATTAAAAATAAAATATTGCAATTACCTTTGACGTGTCTACTAATTAAAAGAAATTAATATAGTTAAATTAAATATGATAAAGTACAATATTTTACTCTTATAAAAGATATTAGCCCCGATGATATCACCTTGATGTATTTCCTAGTATGTAGGTATAAACTATAAAGTATTTAAGTACAAATATAAATTGAAGCGGAATGCCTGGTACTATAGTCTCTCTCATGATTGACAAAAGTATAAACAATAAAACAAATATTAAAGTGAGAACCATACTTTAAATATAGCTTTGACATATATTGAAAGTAGAAATGCAGATATCTAATAATGTCACTTTTGTTGTGTCTTCTTGTAAACGTCATTATAAATAACTAATCAGGTCAATACATGTTCTATTATTTAAAATACGTCTGTAACGGATGATTTTTAATGAAGGTCCCCATGTTGTTTCTCCTAGTGAAGATGATAAATTAAAAGTTGTATAACAATTATTTAAATGCAAAAGCTTTTACTTTAACAGAAACAAACAACATAAAATAGTAGTGCGGATACCAGTTTTAATTATAATTTATTTCTATGCCTCCCTTGCAAAGTAGAATAATATTCAATATGAAATAATGTTTTTACTATCGACACTGCCAGGTTAAGGACAAGGGGTAAGACAGTCTTTTTAACACTAGGTCTTATTTAAAAAGTTCTTTTACTAAGCTGCTAGATGCTAATTTTCAAACTTACACTAGATTTTCCGGAGATCGTGATGAAGAGCTAAAATATGTCTCAGGTGTTTTTAAGACTATTTTTGAAAGTTACACTACAAAACTTTTGTAAGTTACTTTAGATCAGGGTTTCCCAAAGTTTTCCAAAAGGCCCCCTTTATTGAAATTAAAAAAGCCTAACCCCCTTCAACAAGGCTACTCAAAAAACAACCATTAAAAACACCTAAGACATTTATTTTCATTTTATTTTTGTTCTTCATCTTCAACACCAGAATATCTAGTGTAAATTTCAATTTATGACCTCATGGTTCCTAAGGGGTGACTTGGCCCACTTTGGGAAACCCTGCACTAGATATTAAGGAAAAATTTGAAACGTATACTAGATATTGTGGAATTCGTGATGAAGAGCACATTGGGGTGCACAGAGTTTTTATTTTGGGATTTAGGGTGCACAAATTTTGATAAACTTGAAGACCTTAAAGTACTAAATATATATTCCAACTGTTTACTGAAAAATTCATCAAGAGCAAAATTGTAAAAAACATATAATTGAATAAGCAGTATTGTGTATTGAAAATAAAACTTTTCTAAATATTTATTGTAAAAATCTCAGTTTTACATGATTTGAATCGTTTTCAAGCTATAAGTATTTTTTGATCAAATTTTTCTACAGTGGGCCAGATCTGAATGTTGTAAACTAGGTTAGTACAAGTATGAATTGAAATTGTGCACACAAGTTTTTTTTCTTTCGATGAGAAAATAATTTACCTTTAATTTATTAAATAGTCGAACATGTATACATTTGAAGAAGTATATATTTTATTGGGCGTAAAAAATGCTTTGTTTGGGTCAGATATATTCATGCATAATAAATATAAAAATTTAAATTTGTTAAGTTACAGAGGTCTTTCTTAAAGGGCGCATATAAAAAGAAATAATGTTGTATAAACATTCATAAACAAATAGCTTTCTTTTAATAATCAGTAATAACTTAAACAATTACGAATTAAATATAACAACTAAATTGATATAAGCAGAATAGTAACTTGTTTGATCGTAATTAGCTTATTAAATGTTATGTTTCATAACTCTGCCAAAGTTAAGGGCCTTTGAGCTGCAAAACAAAATCAAAAAAACGCTGTAAAAGAAATAAATTGGTGAGTTTCAAATTGTTTTCAACAAACACAAACTAACTTTTAGCAGGAGCTTTCTTAACTAATTTTATTGTGTAAACAAACTCATTATCTTAGTTTACTATTTTAAATCACAAGCTTTGGCAACAGGTTTTTATAACTAAAACTATCTATCAATACCAAGTTTAAAACTAGTACAAATAGCCAAATTTTCTAGCAAAGTTTGTACATTTTTAAGTTAAAATAAGGTAAAGTAAAATAAATAAACATTACCTTTAGCAAGGGCTTCTTCCAGTTGCTCTTCAGCCACGTTCAAGTTGTTCACGTAGGTCTGGTGGTGCTTGCTGTGGTGGAGCTCCATGATCTCGGCGTTGATGTGCGGCTCCAGCGCGCTGTAGTCGTACGGGAGGTCGGGCAGGGTGTGCTTGGTGCGCGCTACAAGAACCGAAGCTTGCTTCAGCAGTGGTGATGCTCTATGTGATTTTAAGTCGATTAGAAAACATTATTGTTTTGCTTATGAAATAAAATGTTGTTTACCAAGTAAAAAAAAATGGACTCGTATGTTTAAAAAATTAATTGTACAAAAAGAGAAGTAAAAAACTGTAATTTAAAACAATTAATATATGTTTAATAAGAAGACAAAGCTGGCTTTGATAGTGGTGTTGTCTGTGATAGTAAACAATAATTTATTAAAAATATGTTTTTTGCTTACAAGCTGTTGCTTATAATATTTTGAGGAAGTTTTACAACTAAAATAAATGGTTTAAGCTGTAACTAATAGATATAGTACTTTGGATAAAATTTTTTATAATTAAAATTCATTTGCTGGTTAGCATAAAAGAACAGTATATGAGCTAATAGTCAAACTATTTTAGAAAACCAAACACGTTACCCTAAATGAAATGGAGTCTTATTTACTACACATTTGATGTATCATAGATACAATAACATTACTCTTAAATACTAAAGATTCATTCAAGCAAGGCTAATTTGAGAAATAAAAAGATGTATTTTTATGAGATTGGTAAATTTTAATTAAGTTTTGTATGCCAAAGTAGCTGCACATTTACCTCTTGCAAATCTATGCACATTTGTCCATAGCATAAGTGTGTAATGAAGCAAGAGAAAGTAATTAAACAGGAGGTAACAAATATACCTACTATAATGTTGTTTTCGTTATTTGATTCATATTGTAAGAATTTAAAAAACAAAGTAAAGCAATTATTCTATTACATTAAATAAAAGATACTTCTAAAATACACTACTTGTAAAGGATTGCAAGAGGTAACTGTACTTGATATAAAAACTGTGATTTTTAATATAAATTAGTTTTAAACCATTAACATAGTTCCTGAGGATTTTTAAAACTTTCCCAGGTTTTAGGGGTATCACTCTTTGAGTCAAAAGTGTCCTGAACAACAAAAAACTGTCCCGAGTGGCCTTAAAAAGTACTGAGTCATCCTGAAATTTTTCAAATCTTATTTTTTTACTTTCAACTTTTCAAAATTAATAAAAATAAAGTTCTTGAGCAAAATTCAGGGTTGCCACAGATCGAGCTAAAAAAAAATTGATTTTTCCTGACTTATGCATGAGATTAAAAAAAAAAATCTTAAAATTATCCTGATTTTACAAAAAAAAAACTATCTTGAATCAGCCTGAGTTTCAAAAGAATCAAAAGATCCTGAGTTATCCTGAAAGTGTGGCAACCCTGAGGTATTCTGATTTTTTTCCAGGTTTTTAAAAGTAAAAGTCTTTTTGTCAATTTTTAAAACAAAATTAAACTTAAGGTAAAAATAATCAAAAATTGTATTAGAATATTGATACAATACTGTTATCAAACTTTAAAAGCAAGTACTTTATAAAATAATATATAAAGAACAATTATTGTTTTTAGTGAATTTTTTGCATACAACCAAAACTTCATTGGTAAATATTTAATGATTTTATTTTTTTTTAGAAATTTCTCAACTTCAGGGTTTTTTTTGGCTTAATAGCAAAAATTCTGAGTTTTTCAATATTTTCTTGCAAATTTGTATTATACTACTTGAATGAATGACTTTATTCTAGAAGTCATTTTAGTTTTTAAAGTTGGTAGTAGTTGTAATTTATGTTTTTAAGTTTAAAAAACAGTCTTAGTTTTTTTATACGTACAGCATAAAAAAAAGTAAATCTACACTTCACTGTGAACAATGGGTAGCTGTCAATATTGCACAAGTGGACACAACTGCACAAAGATACTTTTGCACAAGGGATAAAATTGCACCAGCAGACAATTTTGAACAGGTTGAATTTTTATTTTACTATCACTGTCATCCCTAACCCTTACCTTCCATTGGTAACTTGTTTTTTGTTATTTCTTTTTATAACAATTTTCATCAGTTTTATTTTTTTATTTTTACTATCACTGTTACCCCTAACCTTACACTTGGTCAGTAATTTTTTATTTCTTTTTGTTTTTTTATCAATTTATCTTTTAGTTTTTATTTTGTTTTTTTTTTACTCTATGCAAAAATAACCCACTGTGCAAAATTAACCGTTGGTGCAATTTTGTCTTTGTGCAACTTTTACCCGTTCCCGTGAACAACATATTAAATCACTTTCAACCATAATACCATAGATAAAATACCTATGCAAATAATTCTAGCACGGAATTAATCTATACTATTAGTATTTCTGGCTTGCATAGAAAGTTTAACATCTAGTTTTATAAACATAATAAATTTAGTTTTTGAACAGATGTCTAAAATTTTGGAAACTTTCTTAATACTTTTTAACTTTATGGAGCAATTAAAAGAAAAAAATTCATCATATCTTCAATAAATTTTGAACAACTTGTAAAATAAATTTTTTGATACAAAAAAAAATAATTGGGTATATTTCAAAAGTTATAAAAAAGTTTCTGTTTTGAAAAGTTATTGTATAGCACAATACTCAAAATTTCAATTAAGAGCTAACTAATGCTAATTTTTGTTACAAAGTGTTTGACCCCCTACCCCTATAATCTTTAATTAATGTAACAATTAATGATATTTGATTAAGGGCATAGAGGTTAGGCACTTTTTTACATGTTGATCTTATTTTAAAATTCTTAAATTTAGCTAATAGTTGATTTTTATCGTTTCTTACAATGAATATAATTTTTGAGATATGAGGGGACAAAGTTGGAGAGTTTAATAGTATCCTTACAAGGGCAAAGCTAAAAAGGCTACAAAAAACTATTTCACTTAATTTTTTTTTATTCTACGGTTTATAATCTTTATTAAAATTTATCAGTTTAAACTTAACTAAATAACAAACATTTCTATAGTAGGAATTTTTGAAATATTAAAGTAAAAATATTTTATAAATAAATAAATATATATATATAAAGCTATTGACACTTGAGGTCAATGAAAATTTGAGATCTATCGCTAGAAAAATGAAGGAGAAGATAGATTTTTCGAGAGTTTTACAAAATTCTGAGAAAATTAGCCTTGTAAAGTTTTAAATCCATACAGTTGTATCAAACTTTTTTTACAAAAGTGGTTTTATCTGAAAAAATAACTGATTTTTTTTCTACTACAATAAGCATCTTATAGTATATATATATACTCTCAGCTTTCAAATAAAAGCTAATGCTAATTTTTATAAAAAAAATGTTGGACCTTATGTCCTTTATTAATGACTTAAAGCAATGTTATTAAATACAAAGAGAATATATTAATGTATAAATTTACAATTCATGATCAATTTAGAGTGTTTAATTTTTTTTTAAGTTACACTGTTTCCAAGAAAACCAAGATTCTTAACAACTTAAACATACAGGGTTGCCACACACTCAGGGAACTCAGGGAATCTCAGGGAATTTTCAAACTGTAGAAAATCTCAGGGAAACTCAGGGAATTTTCAAACTGTAGGAAATCTCAGGGAAACTCAGGGAATTTTGGCATTTTTCTTTTAACTCAGGGAAACTCAGAGAAGTTTTGATTTTTTCTCTAAATTTCAGGGAAGTTTTTGAAAATCTCAGGGAAATTTTTTTCTTGATCTAGAATGAGGTTTAGTTAATCCAGTTTCAATATTTTGTTTAAAAGTAGTAATTTTTATTATTTAAGTGGTTATTTAGAATTTTTTTAGCCTTGCGGCTAGTTATCTTGAGCAACAGCGCTTTGCTAAAAATGTTCCAAATAAAGGTAATGCTTTGAGCAAGTTAGGAGAACAAAAAAGTAAACTTACAAAGCAACTCAAATGTTTGAATGAAGACTATGACAAATATACTGCAGATGCCAACAAACAGTCTGATTTAGAAGCAATGAAAGAATTATTAGCAAGAGGAATAGCTGCTAAGGACAACGCAAATAAACTTGAAAATAAAATTAAAACTATTGATTTAGAAATTGCATACTTAAAAAAACAGTATTAAGATTTTCTTATTAGGTTATGTGAAATTGTTTTAAAATCAAAATTATGTTTTCAGTTATTTAAAATAGATTGTGTATGAACATCTAAAAGACATAAAAAAAAATAATTTTAGATTATTTTGTATCAGTTGTTAGGTATTAAGTTGTACTTTGATATGAGATATTTTTTAGCTATTTCTTTAAACTTTCTTTTTGCAGGTTTTTTACAATAATGTTAAGCTTTTAAGTTTTAATTACTGCATTCAGAACAGTTGCTAGGAAAGACATACAAGTCATAATGAAGTTATTATGTATGCATTTAAGTGACTTCTTCATGTGAAATTAATATTATAGTATAATTAAATTTTTTCAATTAAAATGTCAAACAAATTAAACTTTATTCTTTTATGTAGAAAGTTAACTAAAAAGTTTACACAAAGTTGTGCAAAAATTTAGTTTTTGATTTTTAATTGGTTTAATCCTTTTAAGATTGAGTTTTTGAAAACAGTTTTTTTCATAAGTTTAATGCAGAAGCATACACATACAACCTTCCTTTTATTATTTAAGAAGAAAAATGAGAATGAGGTATTAATAATTTGTGTTAGAAGAGAATTTTTTTTTAAGATTTGAAAAATACTCAGGGAAACTCAGGGAAATTTAAGGTTACTCAGGGAAATTTTTGGTCACTCAGGGAAGATTTTTTGGCTCAAAGAGTGGCAACCCTGAACATATCTTAATACATCAGTCAAAATTTTTATTCACAAGTCATAACCTTAAATTATTAATACTTAATTTTAACATTTAACAAAAATTACACAGCCAAAAATTGAAACTTTTATTAATTTTTACCAAAACTCAAGAGACGTCTGTGTACAAAACTTTATTATTTCTTGGCCACATCAATGTTAGAATAATTATTATTTGCTAAAAATTTAGAGAGTGAGAAATATAAAACATAAAAATTATTTTGATTATAATCAAATGTTCATTACATAACACGACTGTATTTTAAGATAATATTAAAACAATTTTGTAATTTTTCATAATTAAGTATCGTATAAAACTTATTTAATAAAATTATTCAATTAAGTTTAGTTATTCAGTAAAACTACACATAAACTTAATTTCCATACAATCAAAACAAATAGTAGCCATTTATTTGTATTTTTAAAAACACTAAATTACATTTCATGTGGGTGAACTTTTATTATAAGCAATAAAGTAACATCTACAAAATTATATAATAAATTGACTTACTTCAGTGAGAATTTCCTAGCAAGAGCCATTATCTTTGTTTAAAAATTCTAAAAATATATTTTTTTTTGTTTACTATATTTATATTGAAAACAAAATTATCAAGTTGTTTCAAAAAATACAAAGCTTAAAAAAAACAATCAAATAAAAGTAATAGTAATGCTAAATTCAAATAAATATAACTTAATTTCCTTATTAGTTATTAAAAACTATTTTAAACGAGAAAATTAACAAAATAGTTCAAGGGTATACAGGGTTGTCATTCTCAAGTAAAAATAATATCCTGAGTGACCAAAAACTGTCCTGAGTTACCTTAAACTGTTCTAAGTCATACTGAGGTTTATTTTAATTCTTAAATAACGTCTTACTTTTTTTTAATTAAATTTTTTTTTCAAGTCAATAAAAATCAAGTTTTTAAACAAAAATGGTTATAAAAAATATAAATTTAAAATTAGAACAGCTAATTCTTGATCAATACTTTAAAAACTTAGAACTATGTTGAGTTTTTTATAAAAAACAAACTGGTCTGAGTCATCCTGAGTTTAAAAAAAATTCAAATTGTCCCGAGTTATCCTGAGTGAGTGTCAACCCTGAATATAGTTAACAAACACTTTTTTTTTTATAAAATATGACCTATAAAATTTTATTAAGTTTGGTGTTAAAGTTATTTGTATTAAAAAAGTACAGCTCAAGACTGCAAGAGTAGGTTTTATTTTTTACATAAACAAAAATTTCTCAGTACAATTTACTGTTTTATTATAATTAACAAGGTTGCATTTTTTTCTTACTAAAACTAGGTAGTGAATATAAAATTCTTAACTTTTACATTTAATACTATATTATTAAGTCTTTAAAAGAATGGAATAATTTTGTAAAATTGATATGAACATAAGGTGTACATTAGGGTGCTTATATTTTTGGCCACTTTTAATTTTCCGGCTAGAATTTTTTTTTATGTTTTGGAAATATCATAAAAACACCTTGTGCAAAGCTTTAGATGATTTGAAGAAACTTTCACGTGGGCTAAAACCAACCCAATACAAAATGTATGTGATCCAAAAATATAACTTTGGAGTTTTAAGCTGAATTTTTTTTACATGTGGCTAATTATTATCCAAACACACAAACAAAATTATCACATAATTAAGTACAATTTAAAGAAAGCTTTATGGCAGTATTTTTTGATATTTTTAAAAAAATCTGGAAATTCAAGAAAACTTACAAATAGTGATAAAAATTACATAAAATTAAGAAATGCCACAACAAAATTGTCTTGGCATCCTAGTGTGCATTAGAACAGTTTTTAACTAAAAGAATATTAAATTTGGTTTTTATAATAAGGGTTGCCAATGTCCACTGCTTATATTATTCTGAAGATTTATTTAATTACTTAATAACATAAACACTACTGTAATTTTCAAGTAAACTTACTTTTTTAATGCAAACTTGAAATCCTAACATTATAATGAAAATTAGAGCATTAACATTTGATACAAGTATACTGTTTAGATTTTTTATATGCTTTTAAACAATTTAAAAAAAAGTAAGTGGTAGTTTTAACATTTAACATCAGAAATAGGTCCACTCTGTTTTTTTCGAATTGTTCTTATTTTGTAGAGTTTTATCTAAACTATCAGAAAATATTTATTGCTGAAGATATAACAGATCAAACTTGCTAGGTTCAATATGTTTTACACAGAAGGCGCAATGTTGCAAAAACAACTATTTCATTAAAAATTAAACTACTTCTACAACAAAAACAGGTCTTTATTTATACTTCATTCACAAAGTAAGTTTAAATAATAAAGTATGATTTAAACTGAAAAAATATTGAATTTCACCTTTTTATTATTTCTAAATTGATATTTTTAGAAGTACAATTATTCAAGGGCAAATGGGAAGGAAAGGAAGTAAATCCAACTTTTTTGGAACTTAATTTTTTAAGATAATGTAAGTCCTATTTTACTGCTTTTCAATACTCTTTCTTACTTTTCAGTTATAGCAGGTTAAAATCACAGAGTACAATAGACTTTTTATAAGAGAAGAAAACTAAAATGGTAGAGAAAACAAAACCTATTTCTTACTTTTGTTTAATGAAATAAATAACTAAATTACTTTTAAGGAAATGATCAGTGCAATATTAAGAAAAATCTGTTATGTAGCAACAAATTTTAAAGTAATCAAAAAATAAAAAAATTATGACAATAAAATAGATAAAAATCAGTTATTTTTGTTTATATTAGAAAGAATTTATTAATTAAACTAAAACAAATTGAAAATACTTATTTCAGATTTTTCTAAATATTGCAAGAAACACTTTTTTTAAATTTGAAGTGTTTATATCAAATTACTTTAAATGTGAAACTTAAAAAAAAAGTCTAGTTTTGGCTTTTTAGTGTATGACTCCCAAAAAGAACCTGTTGAATACCCTAACATTGTTTATATATGAGAAATTATTTCAAATTTTAACTAATAGTAAAAGATAATTGGTATTTTTGTCATTTATGTAAAAAATAAGTTTAAAAAAAATGTTTTATCCCTATGCCCTTATGAAAACATTTGGTATTTAGGGGTAGGGAGTACTTGGGTGATGTTTGCTGGAGTTATGAGTCCATATGATTTGGATGTATTTTTGCTTCATTAAGAAGAATATAAAAAAAAAAACTTTTTCCAATAAAATAGTTTGTTGCCCAAAAACCTAATTTCAAACCCAAAAATTACATACTTTTCAATTATTTGACTTAAACAGTAACAAAATCACTTATACATGTCCTAGACTTATAATTTATGTCTTAAATGAAAGCTTATACTTATCGAAATGTATTTAAAGACATATTAACTATTTTTGATGTATTATGATGTCATAATCACCTTTAATGTGCAAAAATTGTGTGTAAAATATAGGGGTAGGGAGTACAGCACATTTATCAAATAAAGGGAGTACAGGAAGTAATTTTAATAAATTTACATGCACTTTCTATGATATATAAGTCTAGAACTCTAGATCTTTTACTATTAGACATGTGCTCTCAATACTCATAACTTCTAATAACGGAAAGTGATTTAGAATGTGTTTTATATGTATATATATATCAACATGCTTTTGAAATGACACTACATCAGTAATATCTTTCTGCCTAGCTGACTCGACACATTTTATTTCTTAAGTCAAAAAATAAAAGTAAAACAGCAGAAGAATTTGATTTTTATTTTAGAAAATAAAGTACGTTTTTACAGATAAAGTTGGCATATTTAGTGTAATAATGATGTCATAATACAATACAAGCAGTTGAAATGTCTTTAATTTATGCCTATAATTATAAGCTTTCATTTAAGATATAAATTATAAGTCTAGGACATGTATAAGCGATTTTATTACTGTTTAAGTCAGAAAATCAAAAAGTATGTGACTTTTGGAGTTGAAATTAGTTTTTTGGGCGGCAAACTTTAAAAAAAAAATTTTTTTTTCAGATTTTTCTCAATGAAGCAAAAACACATCCAAATCATAAGGACTTAAATGAATATTACAATATAACCAAAAAAATGTACTCCCTACCCCATGGTATAAGTACATTTAATTACAAAATGTAAAAGCTTACGTTACTAACAATCATGATAGCCACTCTTGGAGTAAATAATCCAGCCTGAGTTACATTAAATTAGCTTAATTTAGCCTGTGTGTAAAAAAATTGAACAAAGAAGTAGTTGAAGAGAGAAAAACTAAAAATAAAGAGTTAATAAAAACATTCTTTATTTACTAAACATGAGGACTAATCAAAAACAACTTTTATGGAAAAAAAATTTAAATTTAAGATATTTAGGTAAATTATTAAAACTACCATGAGTTTTGCAGAAAAAGTCCAGATTGAAAAAAGTTTTAAATTAGTCTGAAAATTGTTGTCCCTGATGTGTGTTGTGAGCAGATTCTAAAACAGACCAAAAAACTTCAGTCCATTAGGTTGTGATAAAACAATTAAGGACACTCAAAAATTACAGAAAATTGTTATTGCAGTTGGATTTTGTTGGTGGTGTGAGAGGGAGCATTGAAGAAGTTAAAATCTTAGTTTTGTGATAGTATTACTTATAACGTAAGGCATGGGCCAAATTTTCAAAAATGCAAACTTTTGTGTTGACCTTTACACAAAAATCAAAGGAGACTTCTAGGTTTTTTACATCAACAGGCAGATGCTGGCATCTTCTGACTGTAAGATGAGTCTTGTTTTGTTAAATGATCTTTCTTCTCAAAAGAAACAGGGTTGTCATGCAATTGGGTATGCTTTTGTGGCAATCTTTTGTATTGCCAAGTTTTTGTTTTATCAAATCATAGACTGAGGATTTTAGTCCTTTACTTAATATACTTTTATTTTTAACTTTTAAAACTTTGTGTTTATATTTTAATTTTTGTTTTGTGTTTTTAACAGCTGTTATTACATTGAAAATATCAAATAAATTTATGAAAGCTTTGTAAAAGATAGTTTGGTTTATATTTCACTGACAGTTATTTATGAGCAATATTATAGCCTTTCTGATTTGATATTTAAAACTTTACAACTGACTGAAATGGTAATAAATTGGCTTTTGTTCTGACCCCAAATACGGCTTACTTGATTTTTTAACTATTTAATATGCTTTATCAATTTTGACATGGGCGTTTTTGTACAAATAATTTCAATGTTTAGTAGTTATACAAAATTTATTAAATAAAGTTGAGCTTGAACAAAATATAAAAATTCAGCTAGTATATTGCAATAAATTTTTGCCTTAAATAAAGAATTAAGAATTCAATTTCAAAATAGTTTCTGTAACACATTCCCCTACCTGTAGCTAACAACTTAACTAGCTAAATAACAAACCATATTGCATTTCATATTATTTTTATTTTTCTTTAATAAAAATATCAGTTTTACTCTTCCCTCTACAACAATAAATATGATAAACCTATTTAGTTAAGTATGGCTATTTTTTGACCAACTTTTGCTTATTTACACAGTATATTTTAATTTGACTAACTTTGTAAATTTTTGAAAACTTTCATTTTAATATCAAAGCAGAAATATTATATATATATTAAAATGTAACCTTATAACTCTTTAAGGCCGTAGGGGGTAACCATGTTTTTTACAAGTTGATCTTATTTTAAAGAGTTTTTTCTAAGCTTGAAGATGCTTTTTATTGTTTTAAAAAATTCAAATTATTTTTCGAGATATGACTAGTCAGAGTCGGGCTGCATAATAGGTTCCCTATGAAAAGAGAAAACTAAAACAGCAAAAAAAGACTATTTATTTAAAATCTATCTCCTCCTACATTTTTCAAGCAATCTTCTTCAAACTTTCACAGTCTAATCTTTATACAATAACAAAAAAAATGTTACTTTGGAATTAAAAAAATTGTAAAAATATTATTTTTTTGAAAAAAATACAACTTTTTTTTAAAATTTTTGTAATAAATTTTTTAACTTTTTACATTATTAAAATTCTAAAGCAACATTTTTTCCTTTTAATATAAGGAACATTTCATGAAAATTTGAAGAAGATTGCTTAAAAAATGAAGGAGGAGATAGATTTTTAGTGAATTTTTAAACTTCCGAGAAAATTGACCTCAAAAAATTTGCGGTCCATACGTTTTTATCAGAAACTTTTTATAAAAAACAAAATATCTCAAAAGTTAAATGATGTTTTTGAATTCTATAAAAACAGGCTTGTAGTTTGTTTTTAAAGCTTTCATATAAAAGACAAAGTTAATTTTTGTAAAAAAAAATGTCAGATCCCCCCCCCCCCCCTATGGCCTTAATAGCAGTTAAATAATTTCATATTTTGTATATGTTATCATTTTAAATGTTATTTTTTAATTTGAAAATGCTAAGTTTATTTATTTACACTTAAATTTTAAGCCAGAAAAAACTTTTGAAGGACAGCTAAGAAATGCACTACTGAGTTTTGGTTAAAAGCTAGTGCTCGTTTTCATGATGCTGTTGACAGAGGAAATACCAAATCAGTTTACAAAGGAATAAGAGAGCAGTTGGACCAATAAAAAAGCTAACCTTTGCTATCAAAAACTAATGAAATATTACCTAGTAGGAATGAACAGTTAGGTAGATGTGTTCAACATTTTTCCCTTCTGTATTCTACACAGATTTTTATCATTGATGATGCACTTAACAGCATGGATTGTCTACTAATGATG
The DNA here is from genome assembly GCF_965202585.1 of Thalia democratica. Taxonomy (NCBI): domain Eukaryota; kingdom Metazoa; phylum Chordata; class Thaliacea; order Salpida; family Salpidae; genus Thalia; species Thalia democratica. The sequence goes on along the minus strand of NC_139166.1, from coordinate 64,444,207 downwards.
GATAACCTGGATTGCAAACCAACTACTAAAGAACTCAGTAAAGCCATTGGTATGATGGCTTCTTGGAAAGCACCAGGCAGTGACTGCATACCAACGGACATGCTCCAAAATTGCATTACTTATTGCCTCATCTACATATCATTTTAGTCAAGTGTTGGAGGGAAGGTATTGTGCCAAAAGACATGAATGATGCTAAGATCATAACCTTATGTAAGATATAATGTTCATGATTGAACTACAATAATTACAGGGGACTTTATCTTCTTCTAAGTCATAAAGAAGACTAAAATTCTAAGTCAAGGAACAAATATTTTACCATCAATCAAGATCAATTGTAAGGATATCGAGAATGTAGATAACTTTGTATACCTTGGCTCAAATGTTGCGTCAAACGCATCATTGGACAAAGAAATAAATAGTCGCATTGGCAAAGCATCAGGCACTTTCGCTCGCTTGACTGCAAGAGTTTGGGATAACCAAAAGCTAAGCATTCGAACAAAGGCTAACGTTTACCGTTCCTGTGTCTGCAGTACTCTGCTTTACGGTAGCGAGACATTGACGTTACCTAGCGTACAGGAGAAGAAAATCAATACCTTCCACCTACGATGCTTTTGTCGCATCCTTGGAATTACGTGGCAGCAAAAGATCACCAATGAGGAAGTATTGAGACGTACTGGTCTTACCACTATGTACTTTACCCTCAGTCAGCGCAGGCTTTGCTGGCTTGGTCATATCCTGAGAATATGTATGCAAGCGCGACCTAAAAAGCTTGAACATTGGAACTGATGATTGGGAGTTGCTTGCAAATGACCGTGCCAAATGGAGATCAACTATACACAAAAGACTGCAAGAAAGAGAAAAGGAATATTTTAGAAAAACGAAGAAGAAGATGAAGAAATAAGAAGCAGAATGAATTTAATTGTTTTTTTTTTGTTTGTGTGTGTTTGTGTTTTGTTTATTGCATCACTGTGTATGTTTTTTTTTTTTTTAAAGATGTAATTTTTTTATTTTTTTCTCTGTACACAACACGCATAGCCGATCTCGGCTGATAGCGGGCCTTATTATTATTATTATCTTCTTGTAATTGCTGGTTAAGCTTTTGTAGGAGTAATTCTTCCTTGACTCCAGAAGCTGGCAGAAAGAGTCTTAATGTGGATTTAGGTCTAAACAAATGGATGTTTTCAAAATTTATAATTGTTGTGAAGTTTTTTTAATATCACATCCAATATGATGGTAGTGTTTCTGATTCATTTGAAATCAAAAGTGGGGTAAAGCAAGGCTAGGTACTTGTTCTCACTCTGTTTGGAATCTTCTTTTCAATGTTATTAAACTATGCTTTTGGTTTCTTGACAACTGGTATTAACCTTCATACAGTAATGACAACTTCTCAATCTTGCAAGTCTAAAAGCAAAGCAAAACCTGAAGGTTGTCACAATAAGTGATCTTCTCTTTGCTGATGATGCTGCACTCGTGGCTCACTCTGCCCAAGACCTGCAAACACTACTGAGTCAGTTTTAAATAGCATGCTCAGATTTGGCCTTATTATAAGTTTTAAGAAGACTAAAGTTCTTAGTCAAGGAACATATACTTTACCATCAATCAAAATCAATGACAAGGATATTGAAAATGTAAAAAACTTTCTATACATTTGCTCAAACATTGCATCAAGCGCATCATTGGACACAGAAATAAATAGTTGCATTGGTAAGGCCTCAGGCACTATTGCTTGTTTGACTGTAAGAGTTTGGGATAACCAAAAGTAAAACATTTACAGTAAGGCTAACATATAATGTTCCTGTGTATGCAGTACTTTGCTTTAATCTAGTGCAATGATCGTCAAGGTGCACACTCATGCACACAAAAATTTTTTTGTGGTGCTTGAATTTTTTGGGGTACACAAAACTTATTTGAACATACATAAACTTTTCAGGTTGGATTGAAAAAATATTTAGACTTTATTTAGTTTATTAATCTTTAAAAATAAACTTTAAAGATGCACAATTACTCATAGTTGATCCCGTTGATAGCAGGCCTTTTATTTATTTTTGAATTCTAATCTTAGTCATTAAAAGGACATGTAAATTTATACATTAGAAAAAAACAGGGTTGTCAATGATTTTTTGTAAATTTCCTCTAGGTTTTTAAAAAAACAAGTTTGTTGGGACATTTATAGTAAAAAATTAAACTTAAGTTAAAATAAAGTGTCCTCAAGAGTATAAAAATATTAAAAGATACTGTAAACCTATTTTTAAAAGTGTTTTTAAATGAGAAAAAGTTAAATGGTACTGATCTTATTTTATCTTTATGATAGATTTTTCATACCTAATCAAAATTTTGTTACTTTACATGTTAAAATAGTTTAAAATTCAAGGTTTTTTTAATTAGTTTCTGTTCACAATTTTAAGTTTTTTTCAAAATTTAGTATTATTTTGCTTAAGTTGCCAAATCCCAGATTTTTGGCAACCCTGAAAAAATGTCTTATTGCAGAAGAGTGAAAGATGTTATTAAATTTAAGACTTTGCATAGGCAATGGAGTAGCCTGATGGCTTAGGTATTTTAATGCTGGCTTTAAAAACTCTCTGAGTTGAAGTTGCAAGATTGAAACAATATACAAACAAAAAATATTTAAATACTTTTGTTTTTGACTATTGTTAGCTACAGATTAAAAATTCATATTGATTTATTGAAAGTCTTTGCTTAAATAACAACTTTAACTTTTAACCAATAATAGGAAGTGTAGAGTTTGAGCTATTTTCATAAGTTTTTGCACAGGTTGCAGAATGATATTAGTCCTTGAAGCATTTTTGTTGCAAATTGTTTTGTTTACATTTTCTCTTGATATTTTTATGGCTTTTGCTGTAAACTAACAAGCAATTTACTTGCTAACTAAGGTACTAGCGTGTAATCTCTGAATATAATCCGATGGAATTCTCGTAAGCAAAATTATAAAAAATACAATACAGTTTAGTTTAGGACTCAGGTTGCTTTGAAATCTTTAATTTTTATTAAAAGTGTTTTATGTTGTATAAAAGATAGTTTATATACATTTTGGTTAATTAATAGTTAAATATTAATGTAGTAGGTAAAATGAAAAACACACTCGCTATAATCTTAAAAATGTTTCATATCCAAGAGTAAACTTTAAGACTGATATGTGTTTACCTTTGAAAAAGAACTTAAAAACTCAACCGATTGGATCGGTCTATAGTCTACACTTTAAAGCAGGGGTCGGCAAACTGCGGCCCGCGGGCAAAATGCGGCCCTCAAAGTCAAAATCTGCGGCCTGCGAGCTCCTTTTTAGCAAAAAATACGCATTTAAAAAACAATAAAAATAAAAATTTTTTGATAAAAACTTTCATTTAGGGTCTTAAAACAATAAATACTCTTTATTAATAGTCTAATATTGCTTAATTCGTTATATTTTTGATCTTAAATATCATTTTTCTAATGATTACTAGAATAATTTTTACATAAATGCGGCCCTTTAACATTTTTTTCTAAATAGTGCGGCCCGCAAACAAATTTTTTTAAGAAAATTGGCCCGCGAGTCACACAATGCTGCCGGCCCCTGCTCTAGAGCGTTTTTTAAATAGTTTAAGTAATTACAGTCTAGTAACTAGTTTCAAATAATTATACTTTTACCTTTGAATTTTTAATATCTTGCCGAAACCTATACAATACACTTTTAGACTAAAAAAATTAAGATATATTTAAGAAGAATAAAATATTAAGGATTTTTTTTAACCATAATGATTATCAAATCCTTAAAAGTCTGCTGTAAATTGTCCCGGACATGTTTTTAAACTGTATCCTAATGTATGACTCGATAACCAAAAGGTTTTTTCGTACACCAGGTTCTAGGACCAATTATTTGAGCTCTTTTTTCGTTCAATAAACATTATTATTTACGCTAAAATAATTAAACAATTTTGATAAAATTGTAAATTTGAAGACTAAATTTATCTAAAAGAAAATAAATAAAACTCATTTTTATATAATCTACTAAATATGTTTATTTAATTTTTTGCTAAGTTTGGTATGTTAGTCTATTTTATAGAATAAAAGTTATAAAACAGACCTAATGGTGCTAATTGAACACAACAATTTATAGCCTATAATATAATTTTTTCCTGAACGTTGTGTTAAGATTAACAAAAATTTATAACATTTGATCTGTTTTGTACAATAAAATTTTTTAACAAAACCACAATAAGGCTAATATAACGAAAAATGTCTCCAAAAACAAAGTTTCTTGAAAATAAAGCTAAGTGTTCGTAAACATTACGCTAATTTGTATGTTTAGAAATCATTATTTATAAGACAATCCTTATGGTGCTACTTTAACAACCACAACATTTCTTAATTTTTTTTTGTTTTTTACGTTATTGTTTCTAACTTTTAAATCATAACTTGTAAAATAAACTGAATATCGTTAATTCAGAAAAAACTAAACTTTGTTTTTGAGGATTTTTTTTTTTAAATTTCTGTTATTCAAGTAGTTTACTTAATCGAAAACAAAATGCTAAGAAAAAAACAATTTTAAAATATTTTGCGTCAGAATTTTTTTTTGATATCTTTTTTAGCACAGTTGACAGATTTTAATCAGTATATCGTCAAACAGTCTAAAAAAATATTGTTTTGTATATCAACATTAGCGTTCTACCAACAGTAATAAATGCAAGTTTTTTTAATAAGCTGTTATTAAACGTACACCTTTAGTTTCAAAAAAGTACATAAAAATACTTGTTTTAAGTAAACAAATTAATGTTATAAAAAACTAGAAAAGTATTTCATTTATTATTTGTCATGCAAAGTCGTCTGAATTAGTTTTGTAATTTAACCATAGATTATAAAACGAAAAAGACTAAATTTATGTAATTTAGAGTTTGATGCTTTTAACATATAGAGTCTGTTAGTAAAAATCATTGTATCTATGTTAAATTAATAATAATTAAAAGTTTTTTTACAACTCTTCTACTGTTGACCAATTCATAGGTATTTGAAATTAAGTTTGTAAATAGTTTTTACTGACTGCAGATATAAGTGGAAATGTTACATTATATTTATTTAAATAATATAAAGTTTTCGACTTGTTTATTTTAAATATAAAATGTTTTGTCATTAGAAGTTTTTATTACGTTTTTAAGCACAGTTGCGAAAGTATATAAAGTATAATCATATTTTAATTAAACTTGACTTTGTTTAACACATTTAATACTGTTTAGAAAAAAATCTAAACACAAATGTAAAAAATAGCATTAGAATGGTTCAGTCGTAAATATTTTTATGGAATATTTGTTATAAATAAAAAGAATTAAAAACTACACGTAGCTTATATAAGAAAAAAAAGCTACCAAATACGTAAACTAAGACACTGACAGTTATCATTAACTTATACTTAAAGTTTTTAATTATTATAAATGAATAAAATTAGACCACGTTTATTTAATGGCTAATAAATTTAAAAGAAATTTCTGTTACATGTAGACATTAAACGCTACTCCCATAAACTTGTCGGGTTAACAAAGAAGTAATGCAAAATTTTCTATTAACTTCGATAAAAGCAGAGTTTGTATATTGTTAACCAAAATAACAATTATTAATATTTTAATGTTTTAGTTATAAGATTAGTTTGAATTTAAATTGAGTTTTTAAAGCTTTATAGACTAATCAATATGAAAGCTTTAGTATTATAGTATAACTTCGAGAAATTTTTATAAAATAGCTAATTGAGTTTTGTTAAAAGCATTGACTTAAAATCAAAAAAAGTTTTTATTAGTCTATGCTTTGTTAGAAACTTTAACTTTTAAAGAATAATAAAAAGCTTACTAAAGAAAAAACTAACAAAAAAAGGAAACAAATACCATGAAAGTAAAAGTTTTCTAGAAACAATTTTTTGATGTTTGACTGAAAGCTAGCTTTTTGTTTTATATTTTGTTATAGAAAATCGGTGAGATATTTGAAATATATAAATAGTGCATATATTTATACATAAAAGTTGAATTTATAACAAAAACTTTAAATAAGAAATAAATGCATAAATTGCTAGCTAAGGACACTATATTAAATAACATTTAAATAAGTTTACTATAACCAAATGAAATATCAGTATTAAGTTACTCTTATTAATTTTTGGCTGTAAGATTTTGTATTTTTGCTTCAGGTTTGAACTTAATGCAATCTATTGTATGAAAATAGCTAAATCAATCTCAAAACCAATTTCTGATTTTGAAATAATAGTTTAATTTAAACAAGACAATTACAGTATGTTGATTTCCGCTAACTGAAATTGTAACTGAAATAGTTTCAAGTAGTTTTGTAATGACAGCAAATTTAAACAATTTAATTAAACCATAATAACTTTTAAGTCTGATGTTTAATAAAGTGTCTAATTAAGAATAATTACTGCTTACTTAAATGTCTGTTTTAGGTGTTTGTTTTATATAATTAAGCACTATTAGATAATTGCCTCTCTGTTATTTTTATTTAGTTTAGCAAATTAGCGCTAACAGTGTAATTTAATTACCAGCAATTTCGCTATACTTATAAAAGCGCTCGCATAAAATTTCATCTCATAATTTTGCTGAGTAGCTACAAGTAGTAACTTCAGTTTAGTGAAAAAGTTGTCAGAAATTTTAGTTAATTTTTTTTTAGCGTAAGACTTGCTTAAAAAGCTTTGCAATTTTTATTACATTTAAACTTTAAAGTTTTTGATGAAGTTTTAGTTTCATTAGATAATTTAATCTCAAAATAATTTAATAGATTATTTGTTACTTCTATTGTCTTATTTAATAGAAAAGTTAGTGATGTTTTAGTGAAATTTATACTACCGTACAGAACCTTTCTAAATTATAAGATCTCTAAATAGAGTCAGATGTCATGTGTGTTTAAACTTATTTATTATAAAATGATGTATAAAAGTATTTTAAGTTATTTAGACAAGATATTCACGAATATAAATTCACTTTAATTTAGCAAAACAGCTTTATCTGGTAGGCTAAGTAAAAATAAAACAGTTTTTGATAAACTGAAACTTCATTTAAATGTTTATTTATTTCAATTAACTATTTTAAGATCCTAATTTAAATAAGTTTTATTAAACTATCAATAACAGCGAAGTTAACTTGTTAACCAGCTTTAAAATATAAGTACACTCACACCAAAATTACCTTAAATAGTTTGCTGTACAGCAGTGTAATGAAAAATATTTGAGAGAGAAAACGTTTAAGAAGCAAAGGTGAACTTTATCTGTAGATAAAGTTAAGGAAATTAACTTTGTTTTGTTTGAAAGTTTTTTTTGATATATGTTTGTTAAAATAAATTCAAAAAGTGTTTTAGAAAAAAAAGCATTTATTTTAAATTCGATTTTGTAGTGATAGTTGTGAATAAATATGTTTCAGAGAGTTGTTTTTGATTTTTATTTTTAAACTATTAGAAGTAGATTTACAAGCATTCAAGCTACCAATGACAGACTTTAAAACAATGTTTCAGGATTAAATAAATACCTAGTTAAAATAACCATAAAAAATTATTGAAAAGTTCATCAAATAATTGTACCAGGTGTAACAGTATGAAGTTTTATATTCAGTTCGTGTAAAAAGTCGAAAGTAAGCTTATTACATGTTCACTAAACAGTTATTTATGGTAAGCTTGTATGTGGAAAAACTTTAATTTTATTTGACTAGTTGTATTAGGAGATCCAAGCATTCTGCAAAGTTTTTGAGAAATAAATATCTAGCTTTTAATAATTTTACACTATTTGGTCTGTTTTATACAATAAAAGTTATCAAACAGGCCCAATAGTGCTAATTTGACATAAACTATCTACAAAACTAAGTTATGGAATACAATTTTTGTTAAGTTTACACTATTTGGTCTGTTTTATACAATTAAAGTTATCAAACAGGCCCAATAGTGCTAATTTGACATAAACTATCTACAAAACGAAGACTAGGGAATAACATTTTTTTTAAGTTTACACTATTTGGTCTGTTTTATACAATAAAAGTTATCAATCAGGCCAAATAGTGCTAATTTGACATAAACTATTTACAAAACGAAGTCTATGGAATAATATTTTTGTTAAGTTTACACTATTTGATCTGTTTTATACAATAAAAGTTATCAAACAGGCCCAATAGTGCTAATTAGAAATAAACTATCTACAAAACGAAGACTATGGAATAACGTTTTTGTTAAGTTTACACCATTTGGTCTGCTTTATACAGTTAAAGTTATCAAAAAGGCCCAATAGTGCCAATTTAAGAAAACTATTTACAAAACGAAGACTATCGAATAATATTTTTGTTAAGTTTGCACTATTTGATCTGTTTTATACAATAAAAGTTATCAAACAGGCCCAATAGTGCTAATTTTACATAAACTATCTACAAAACGAAGACTATGGAATAACATTTTTGTTAAGTTTACACTAAATGGTCTGTTATATACAATTAAAGTTATCAAACAGGCTCAATAGTGCTAATTTGACAAAAACTATCTACAAATCGAAGTCTATGGAATAATACTTTCGTTAAGTTTACATTATTTGGTCTGTTTTATAAAATAAAAGTTATCAAACAGGCCCAATAATACTAATTTAGCATAAACGATCTACAAAACAAAGTCTATGGGTTAATACTTTTTTAAGTTTACACTGTTTGGTCTGTTTTATACAATAGAAGTTATTAAACAGGCCCAATAGTGCTAATTTGACATAGACTATCTACAAAACGAAGTCTATGGAACAATATTTTGTTAAGTTTGCACTATTTGGTCTGTTTTATACAATAGAAGTTATCAAAAAGGCCCAATAGTGCCAATTTAAGAAAATTATTTAGAAAACGAAGTCTATCGAATAATATTTTTGTTAAGTTTACACTATTTGATCTGTTTTATACAATAAAAGTTATCAAACAGGCCCAATAGTGCTAATTTGACAAAAACTATCGACAAAACGAAGTCTACGGAATAGTATTTTTGTTAAGTTTACACTATTTGGTCTGTTTTATACAATAAAAGCTGTTAAACTGTCACAAATTACGCTAATCTAACAAATGCAATCGACAAAACGAAGTCTATAGAATATAAGTTATTAATACTTTTAAAAAGTTTAAGTTTGTTTTATACAATAAATGTTATTAAAAATTCTTAATAGTGATATTTTATAAACAATTGTGTAAAAATTAATTATGAAAAGTCTATTCAATATATAGTCTAGTTTTGTATTTTTAATATATATAGGTAAAACAAATTTTCAAAAAGAATAAAAGAAAACTAAAAACGTGTTTCCACAAAAATGAATAGAAAAATAGTAATTATTTTAAGTATTTAAGTTTACACATGTATTGACATAAACTAGTAGGAATTATGACTTAATATCTATTTTAAGTTTTTGTTAAATCAATAATTGTTTATTAGAAAAGTTTAAATGGATCGGTATAAATTTTATTATTTTATTTGAAGTTTACGTTGATAGTTTTGTAGTAAATATATAAAACGCTTTTCCTATTTTTAACAAACCCTTTTCAGAACTTATTTTTAACAGTTCACTTCACAAATGTTTACCAAATTTTATTTTTGTTTATAGTATGAAAACTTGTGCGAAACTTATTAAACTGTTAACGTTATTCAGCTTTTAAAACCTAACGAGTGATATAGGTGCTTGCATATAAGAGAACATTATTTTACAAATAACTCTCTGTTAACTGTTAAGTGTATGTTAGCTAACAAATATAAAACTTGACGAACTTCAAACAGTGTAAAACAGTAAGATTTTGTCTGTGTAACTGTTGTTAAAGTTGAAGTTTTACTGTTATAAAAAGTATGTATTCTTTTGCTGTAAATTTTATTAAATACAACAAAACAAAACTAAAAAAATTTAATAATGTTTTAAAATGTTGTCATAAATGTTTTTAGCAATTCAGTTATGAGATTTTTATTTTGATAATATAGATGTAGTATACTTTTAAACGAGACAACATACTAATCTATGTTAGTTATTGTTTTTACACTTGAACTTTATTAATATATTACAAACTCTTATAGTTTAAGAAAATTTCAAGCTTATTAAGTCAGTTTATGCTACTTAATGCTTTTTAGAGATTAAACGCTTTTTTATATATAAAAAGTATGATATTACTGTTATAGATAAAAATTCTTACAACTAAACAACTCACATTTATCATTTAAATGCTATAAAATCTCAAAAACAATTGTAAAAATAAATTGTGTTCAAGTTATATTTTAGGCACTTAAAAAATTTTCTGATGCTATTACAGAAAAAATTTAGCTGGTTAGTATGCTAGTTTTAACGAATTTTGATGTAAAAGTCTTTTTATATTTTATTTTGTACACTGATAAAGCTTACTGAAAGCATTTTATTATTTAAGAGCAGAAAAACTTAACTTTTTTACTACGATGTACAGTGTATTGAAAATATGTAAGCCTCTATTATGAGTTACTCAATATAAAATTAATATGGCATAACTTGCCTTTTAATAAGTAGAAAAAGAATAGAAAATAAAAAAAATAATTGTTTTTTTTTATTTAAATATGCGAAAATTATATATTATTTTTTATTTGGTTTTTAAAAGTTGTTATGTAAACATAGTTACGACTGATAAAATAAATGCTAAATATATTGTTATAAACAGTACTTAATTAAACCATTATAAACTAATTTATAATCATATGACATTATCAATTAGCATTAGTATTTATTTAAAGTAGGTTTATGACTTTTTGCTATGAATGAAATTTAAATTAACCAAAACTTTACACAGTTTATAATTTACAAACTTATAATGCTAACAGCTGATCAGTTTAAGTTAGCTAGCTTTATAAAATTGATAGAAATAATAGAAACTTATATGTTTAATTTTTGAATTAGACGTTATAAGTTTTACTCAAAAACAAACTAAAAAAATAAATTAAATCACAATGGTATTTGTAACTCGTTTTAAATAAAACAACAAAAAAAAAAGATAACTGATAATCTGCGTGTCCCAATATGTGTGTTTATTTAATATTATTCAACATAATTAGATAATTTTTTTCTTTTGACTTTATATTTTGACTATTTATGTTATTTTATTATAAAAAGAATGACTGTTTTTATTTTGTGTCATTTATAATTTAATATACTAAAAAAGTTTCTACTTTAAGGTAAAAAATAAATGCGTTCACTTCTAGTTAAAAGATTCTTTTAACTAAACTTTTAAGTAAGATTAATTGTTTATAAAGATAAAACAAAACTGTTAAACTCCAACTTATTTTTAAAAGTATACTTAGTATTTATACGTTTACTTTTGTTTAAGATAAATGTAACTAAACATATAAAAACAGTCTTACCTTTATCAATAACCTTTTTGATTTTTAATTTGTAGTTTAAATTAAACAAAACATTTACAGTATTTTGGTTTACGTTATCTAAAGTTTAAGCGTTGTTTAACTACAAGTAATTTTGTAATGAAACTAAATTTAAACAACTTAATTAAACCATAATTACTTTTAACACTGTCCTCTAATAAAGTATCTAATTAAGATAAATTACTGATACTGTAAATATCCGTTTTAGGTGTTCGTTTAATACATTTAACTATCATTAGATAATTGCGTCTCTGTTCTTTTTAAACTAAGTAAATAAGCGCTAACAGTGCAACTTAATTAAGATAAATTTCGCTTTACGTATAAAAGACTCAAATAACAATTCAGTCTTAAAAATTGCTGAGTAGCTATAAGTAGTAACGTCAGTATAGTGAAAAATTTATCAGAAATTAAATTTTTATTTTAAATAAAGCGTAAAATAAACTTTTAGTGTACAAACTTTATATTCCATGATGAAATTCAATTGATAAATTTTGATAAAAACATATTTATACTTGTTTACAAAGCCTTTCTATTCATTGAAAAACAACATAATTACGATTTCCTAATCTCTTACAGCGTAGTAAAATTACAAGCGAGTTTGTGAACACTGTAAAATAAAACGACTAAATTAAGATTTGTTATTGCTCTGTAATAAAGTATTTAATTAATATAAAATACTGTTATTATAAACAAACCTATAACAAAAATTAAAGGTAGTTAATTAAGCCATAATGAGATTTATTACTACTTTAAAATAAAGTGCCTAATAAAGAACAATTATTTCTAATTTCAAATCCCTTTTAGTCTGTTTATTTAATATAATTAAGCACTATTAGATAATTGGGTCTCTGTTATTATACTTAAACGTAATGAATAAGCACTATCAGTGCAGCTTAATTAAGATCAGTTTCGCTTTACATATAAAAGCGCTCACATAAAGTTTCATCTCATAATTTTGCTGAGTAGCTGTAAGTAGTAATGTCAGTAAAGTAAAAAAAATATCCAGAATTTTTGATAAAAGTTTTAGATGAAATTTGTTTAAATCGTTATAATAGCTGCAAATACTTTTTGATGAATTTTAAGTTTTATTAGATATTATTTGTTACTTCTAACTTTTTATTTGCTAGCAAAGTTAGTGTTTTTTTAGTGAAACTTATACTGCCGTACTGAAGTATTTAATTATAAAACCTCTAAATAAAGTTAGATGTCCTGTGTGTTTAAACTTTTTTTTTTACAAGTTATGTATTAAAGTATTATAACTTGTTTGGACGAGATATTTACGAATATAAATTCACTTGTATATAGCAAAACAGCTTTATCTGGTAAGCTAAGTAAAGACAAAACATGTTTGGATAAGTTAAAACTTCATTTAAATGTTTTTAGTATTTTAATAAACTGTTTAAGATATTTTAAATCATAGTTTAACTAAGTTTTATTAAACTATCACTAATAGCGAAGTTAACTTGTTAACAAGCTTTAAAATATAAATACGCTCACACCAAATATTACTCTTAATAGTTTGCTGTACAGCAGTGTAATAAAAACATTTGAGAGAGAAAAAGTTTAAGAAGTAAGGGTGAACTTTATGTTGTACAAACTTTGAGGAAATTAATTTTTATATTGTTTGAAAGTTTTTCAGAGATGTGTTTATTAAAATAAATTCGAAAGTTGTTTTAGAAAAATAATATTTTACTTTTAATTCGAATTTGTAGTGAAAGTTGTGAATAAATATGTTTCAGAGAACTGTTTTTAAATTTTGTTTGTAATTATTAGTAGGTTTACAAGCAATCAAGCTACCAATGACGAGTATAAAAATAAAGTTTCAGATTAGATAAATACATAGTTGAAGTCAGCATAAAACCTTATCTAAAAGTTAATCAAATAGTTGTACCATGTGTAACTGAAAAAAGTTTTATACTAAGTTCGTGTAAATAAGTTGAAAGTGAGCTCATTACATATTTACTGAACTGTACTTTTTGGGTAAGGTTATGAAAAGTAAAAGTTTTATTTAGTTTGGAATGTTACAATTTTTGAATAAGAGATATAAAAATTCTGCAAAGGAAAATTTGAAAATAAAGTTATTTATTTTTTGCTAAGTTTACGCTATTTTGCTTGTTTTATACAATAAGTTATCAAACAGGCCCAATAGTGCTAATTTGACATAAACTATCTACAAAACGAAGTCTATGGAATAATATTTTTGTTAAGTTTACACTATTTGGTCTGTTTTATACAACAAAAGTTATCAAACAGGCCCAATAGTGCTAATTTGACATAAACAATCTACAAAACGAAGTCTATGGAAAAATATTTTTGTTAAGCTCACACTAATTGGTCTGTTTTATACAATAAAAGTTATCAAACAGGCCCAATAGTGCTAATTTGACATAAACTATCTACAAAACGAAGACTATGGAACAATATTTTTGTTAAGTAAAACTATTTGGTCTGTTTTATACAACAAAAATTATTAAACAGGCCAAATTGTGCTAATTTGACATAAACTATCTACAAAACGAAGTCTATGGAATAATATTTTTGTTAAGTTTACACTATTTGGTCTGTTTTATACAACAAAAGTTATTAAACAGGCCCAATAATGCTAATTTGACATAAACTATCTACAAAACGAAGTGTATTGAATAATATTTTTGTTAAGTTAACACTTTTTGGTCTGTTTTATAAGAATAAAGTTATCAAACAGACCCAATAGTGTTAATTTGACATAAACTATCTACAAAACAAAGTCTATGGAATAATATGTTTGTTAAGTTTCCACTATTTGGTCTGTTTTATACAGTAAAAGTTATCAAACAGGCCCAATAGTGCTAATTTGACATAAAAAATCTAAAAAACGAAGTCTATGGAATAATATTTTTGTTAAGTTTCTAATATTTGGTCTGTTTTATACAATAAAAGTTATCAAACAGGCCCAATAGTGCTAATTTGCATTAACTATTACAAAACGAAGTCTATGGAATAACATTTTGTTAAATTTACACTATTTGGTCTGTTTTATACAATAAAAGTTATCAAACAGGCCCAATAGTGCTAATTTGACATAAACAATCTACTAAACTAAATTTATGAAAAAAATATTTTGCAAAGTTTACACTATATGGTCTGTTTTATACAATAAAAGTTATCAAACAGGCCCAATAGTGCTAGTTTGACATAAACTATCTACAAAACGTAGTCTATGGATTATTATTTTTGTTAAGATTACACTATTTGGTCTGTTTTATACAATAAAAGTTATCAAACAGGCCCAATAGTGCTAATTTGACATAAACAACCTACAAAACGAAGTCTATGGAATAATATTATTGTTAAGTTTACATTATTTGGTCTGTTTTATACAATAAAAGTTATCAAACAGGCCAAATAGTGCTAATTTGACATAAACAATCTACTAAACTAAATTTATGAAAAAAATATTTTGTTAAGTTTACACTATTTGGTCTGTTTTATACAATAAAAGTTATCAAACAGGCCCAATAGTGCTAATTTGACATAAACAATCTACAAAACGAAGTCTATGGAATAATATTTTTGTTAAGTTCACACTGTTTGGTCTGTTTTATACAATAAAATTTATCAAACAGGCCCAATAGTGCTAATTTGACATAAACTATCTACAAAACGAAGTCTATGGAATAATATTTTTGTCAATTTTGAACTATTTGGTCTGTTTTATACAATAAAATTTATCAAACAGGCCCAATAGTGCTAATTTGACATAAACTATCTACGAAACGAAGTAGATGGAATAATATTTTTGTTAAGTTTACACTATTTGATCTGTTTTATACAATAAAAGTTATCAAACATGCCCAATAGCGCTAATTTAACATAAACAATCTATAAAACGAAGTCTATTGAATAATATTTTTGTTAAGTTTACACTATTCGGTCTGTTTTATACAATAAAAGTTATCAAACAGGCCCAATAGTGCTAATTTGACATAAACTATCTACAAAACGAAGTCTAGAGAACAATATTTTTGTTAAGTTTTCATTATTTGGTCTGTTTTATACAATAAAAGTTATCAAACAGGCCTAATAGTGATAGTTTATAAACAACTATTTAAAAATTAAATATGAAAAAATCTACAAATATATAATCTACTTTTATTATTTGATATTTGTAAACAAAATAAAGTTTCAAAAAGAGTAAACAAAATTGAAACGGTTTTCAACAAAGACTATTAATTGAATATATAAATGCTTTTTAAATATTTAAGTTTACACCTTTATTGACACACTATTAGGATTCATGACATATTTTTTTTCTTAAGTTTTCGTTTGACCAATAATTCTTTACTAGGAAAGTTTGAATGATACGGTAGTTTTTAAAACATTTTTTTAAAGTTGACGTTGATAGTTTTGTATTAAATATATAAAATGCTAATTCCTGTTTTTTAACAAACACTTTCCAGAACTTGATTTTAACAGTTTACTTTATAAATGTTTACCAAAAGTTTTGTTTTTGTTTTTAGTATGAAAACTTGACGAACCTTATTAAACTGTTAAAGTATAATTCAGCTTCGGAAACTAAACGAGCGATTTACGTGCTTACATACGACAGAACATCATTTTTCAAATAACTCTCTGTTAGCTGTTCAGTGTGTGTTAGCTAACACATATAAAACTTGTGCGAATTTTCACAGTGTAAAACAGCAAGATTTACTTGTGTAACTGTTGTTAAAGTCAAAGTTTTATGGTTATAAAAAGTTTCTTGTTCTTTTGCTGTAAATTATAAATAGTTACAATAAAACGAAAATAAGAAGCAATAGTAATGTTTTGGTAACTACTTAATAAAAGTTTTAAATAGTTCAGTTATGAGACTTTTAATTTGATAATACAGTTATAATATACTTTTAAACTACGAGGCAAAAAAAGAAAGCCTGTTTTTATTTTGTGTTATTTATATAAATATATATATATATATGTATTTATTAAAAAAGTTTTTACCTTTAAATAAATATAAATGCGTACACTTCTAGTTAAAAGATTGTTCTAACTAATCTTTTAAGTAAAATTAAATGTTTATAAGGATAGAACGAATCTTTTTTACTGTATCTTATTTTTATAAGTACTTAGTATTAAAACATTCATTTTTGTTTAAACTAAATGTAACTAAACGTACAAAAAACATTTCTACCTTTATCAATAACATTTTCGGTTTTCGTATTAGTAGTTCAATTCAAACACGAAAATTAAATTATTTTGATTTACGTTAAGTTAAGTTTATGCGTTGTTTAATTACAAGTAATTTTGTAATGAAAGTTAATTTAAACAACTTAATTAAACCATAATAACTTTTAACACTGTCTTTAATAAAGTATCTAATTAAGATAAATTACTGATACTTTAAATATCCGTTTTAGGTGTTTGTTTAATACATTTAACTATCATTAAATAATTGCGTCTCTGTTATTTTTAATTAAATTTAGTAAATAAGCGCTAACAGTGCAACTTAATTACGAGCAATTTAGCATTATAAAAGCACTCGCCTAAAGTTTAACTCTTATAAAATAGCTGAGTAGCTTAAGTAGTAACGTCAGTATAGTTAAAACGTCACAAAAACTCATATAAAATTTTATTTTAAATAAAACATAAAATAAATTTTAGTGTACAAACTTTATATTCTATGATGAAATTCCATTGATAAATTTTAGTAAAAATAAAGTTATACTTATTTACAAAACCTTTCTATTTATTAAAAAACAACATAATTACGATTTCCTAATTTCCGTTAATTAAGATTTCACTTACAACATAGTAAAATTTCAAGCGAGTTTGTGAACAATGTAAAATAAAACGACTAAATTAAGACTTGTTACTGCTCTGTAATAAAGTATTTAATTAATATAAAATACTGTTATTATAAATAAACCTATAACAAAAACTAAAGGTAGTTAATTAAGTCATAATGAGATTTATTACTACTTTAAAATAAAGTATCTAATAAAGAACAATTACTGCTAATTTCAAATCCCATTTAGTCTGTTTATTTAATATAATTAAGCACTATTAGATAATTTGGTCTCTGTTATTACATTTCAACGTAATAAATAAGCGCTATCAGTGCAGCTCAATTAAGATCAGTTTCGCTTTACATATAAAAGCGCTCGCAAAAAGTTTCACTTTCATAAGTTTTCTGAGTAGCTACAAGTAGCAACTTCAGTTTAGTGTAGAAAATATCCGAAATTTGATAAAAGCTTTAGTTGAAACTTCTTTAAATCGTAAAAGTAGCTGTAAGTACTTAGTAATTTTTATTATACAACTTTAAGTTTTTTGATAAGTTTTAAGTTTTATTAGATGTTATTTGTTACTTCTAATTTTTTATTTGATAGCTAAGTTAGTGATGTTTTAGTGAAACTTATACTACCGTACAGGACCTTATTTCATTATAAGACCTTTAAATAAAGTCAAATGTCCTGTGTGATTTAACTTTTCTTTTACAATTTATGTTAAAAAGTATTATAACTTATTTGGACAACATATTTACGAATATAAATTCACTTTAATATAGCAAAAGAGCTTTATCTGGTAAACTAAGTAAAAATAGAATATTTTTGCATAAATTAAAACTTCATATAATGTTTGTTTAATTCAATTAACTATTTAAAGATATAATAAATCCTAATCTAATTAAGTTTTATTTAAACTATCACTAATAGCGAAGTTAGCTTGTGAACCAGCTTTAAAATATAAAATGCTCACACCAAATATTACCCTTCGTAGTATGCTGTACAGCAGAGTAATGAAAAATATTTAATAGAGAATAAGTTTAAGATGTAAAGGTGAACTATATCTGTATATAAAATTTGAGAAAGTTAATTTTTATTTGTTTGAAACTTCGTCTGAGATGTATGTATTTTATAAATATAAAAATGTTTAAGAAAAATAAGCCATTATTTTTAATTCGATTTTTTAGTGAAAGTTGTAAATAAATATCTTTTTAGAGAATTGTTTTTACTTTTTGTTTTTAAACTACCAGAAGTAGATTTAAAAGCATTCAAGCTATCAATGACGAGAATAAAAACAAAGTTTCAGGATTAGATAAATTCATAGTTAAAATCAATATAACTCTTTATAAAAAAACTCATCAATTAGTTGTACCATGTGTAACAGAATGAAGTTTTATATTAAGTTGGTTATTGTAGTCGCAAGTAAGCTTATTACATATTTACTTAACTGTATTTTTATGGTAAGGTTATGTGAAGTAAAAGTTTAGTTTAGTTTGGCAAGTTGTAATTTGTGAAAAGGAAATATAAGGATTATCCAAAAAAAAACTTTAAAAAAAGTTATGAAACTTGAAGTGTATAAAAAAAACATTTTATGCTAAATTTACCCTATTTTGCCTGTTTTATAATTGTAATTATAAAATTTATATAGTTTATAAATTTTGATAAATATAGAGTTATACATGTTTACAAAACCTTTCTATTTATTAAAAAACAACATAATTATGATTTCCTAATCTCCGTTAATTAAGATTTCACTTACAACGTAGTAAAATTATAAGCGAGTTTGTGAACAGTGTAATATAAAACGACTAAATTAAGTTTTGTTACTGCTCAGTAATAAAGTATCTAATTAATATAAAATACTGTTATTATAAATAAATCTATAACAAAAACAAAAGGTAGTTAATGAAGCAGTAATGAGATTTATACTACTTTAAAATAAAGTATCTAATAAAGAACAATTACTGCTAATTTCAAATCCCATTTAGTCTGTTTATTTAATATAATTAAGCACTGTTAGATAATTGGGTCTCTGTTATTATATTAAAACGTAATGAATTAGCGCTGTCAGTACAGCTTAATTAAGATCAGTTTCGCTTTACATATAAAAGCGCTCGCATAAAGTTTAACTCTCATAAATTTGCTAAGTAGCTACATTAGTATGCCAGTATAGTGCAAAAATATCCAGATTTTTTGATAAAAGCTTTAGTTGAAATTTGTTTAAATTAAAATTGTAGCTGTAAATACTTATTACTATTTGTTATACAACTTTAAGTTATTTGATAAATTTTAAGTTTTGTTAGATATTATTTATTACTTCTAATTTTTTTGTTGATAGCGAAGTTTGTAATTTTTTAGTGAAACTTATACTACCGTACAGAACCTTGATTAATTATAAAATCTCTAAAAAATGTCAGATGTCATGTGTGTTTAAACTTTTCTTTTACAATTTATGTTAAAAAGTATTATAACTTATTTAGACAAGATATTTACGAATATAAATTCACTTTAATATAGCAAAACAGCTTTATTTAGTAAACTAAGTAAAATTAAAACATTTTTGGATAAACTAAATTTCATTAAAATGTTTGTTTATTTTAATTAACTATTTTAAGAAAATTCGAATTCTAATTTGAATAAGTTTCACTAAACTATCACTACCAGCGAAATTAACTTGTTAATCAGTTTTAACGTATAATTACGCTCACACCAAATATTACTCTCTATAGTTTGCTGTACAGCAGTGTAATGAAAAATATTTGAGAGAGAAAAAGTTTAAGAAGTAAAGGTGAGCTTTAACTGTATATAAATTTTGAGGGAATTACTTTTTGCTTTGTTTGAAAGTTTTTGTGAAATGTATAAAAAAAAAAATTAAAAATTGTTTTACAAAAATAAGCCATTATTATCAACTCGATTTTGTCGTGAAAGTTGTGAATAAATATTTTTCAGAGAGTTGTTTTTACTTTTTATTTTTAAATTATTAGAATTAGAATTACAAGCATTTAATGACGAAAGTTAAATCAAAGTTTCAGGATTAAATAAACTCATGGTTAAAATCAATATAAAACATTATCAAAAATTCAATGAAGCTCTAAATTAAGTTCGTGTAGTCACAAGTAAGCTTATTACATATTTACTTAACTGTATTTTTATGGTTAGGTTATGTGAAGTGAAAGTTTAATTTAGTTTAGCAAGTTTAATTTGTGAAAGGGAGATAAGAGCATTTTGCAAAGTAAAAATTGTTAGAAAATAGCATATGTTTTTTGTTAACTTTACACTGTTTCGTCTGTTTAATACAATAAAAGTTATCAAACAGGCCTAATAGTGCTAATTTGACAAAAACTATCTACAAAAAGAAATCTATGGAATAATATTTCTGTTAAGTTTACGCTATTTGATCTGTTTTATACAATAAAAGTTATCAAACAGGCCCAATAGTGCTAATTTGACATAAACTATCAACAATACGAAGTCCATGGAATAATATTTTTGTTAAGTTTACGCTATTTGGTCTGTTTTATACAAAAAAAGTTATCTAACAGGCCCAATAGTGCCAATTTGACATAAACTATCTACAAAACAAAGTCTATAGAATTAAATTTTTGTTAAGTTTACACTATTTGGTCTGTTTTATACAATAAAAGTTATCAAACAGGCCCAATAGTGCTAATTTAACAAAAACTATCTACAAATTGAAGTTATGGAAAACTATTTTTGTTAAGTTTACTTTATATGATCTGTTTTATACAATAAAAGTTATCAAACAGGCCCAATAGTGCTAATTTGACATAAACTATCTACAAAACGAAGTCTATGGAATAATATTTTTGTTAAGTTTACACTATTTGGTCTGTTTTATACAAAAAAGTTATCAAACAGGCCCAATAGTGCTAATTTGGCAAAAGCTATCTACAAAACAAAGTCTAAGCAATAATATTTTTGTTAAGTTTACACTATTTGATCTGTTTTTTACAATAAAAGTTATCAAACAGGCCCAATAGTGCTAATTCGACATAAACTATCTACGAAAATGAAGTCTATGGAATAATATTTTTGTTAAGTTTACACTATTTGATCTGTTTTATACAATAAAAATTACCAAACAGGCCCAATAGTGATAATTTAACGAAAACAATCTACAAAACGAAGTCTATGGAATAATATTTTTGTTAAGTTTACGCTATTTGGTCTGTTTTGTACAATAAAAGTTATCAAACAGGCCCAATAGTGCTAATTTGACATAAACTATTTACAAAACGAATACTATGGAATAATATTTTTGTTAAGTTTACACTATTTGGTCTGTTTTATACAATAAAAGTTATCAAACAGGCCCAATAGTGCTAATTAGACATAAACTATCTACAAAACGAAGTCTATGGAAAAATATTTTTGTTAAGTTTACACTATTTGGTCTGTTTTATACAATAAAAGTTATCAAACAGGCCCAATAGTGCTAATTTAACATAAACTATTTACAAAACGAAGTCTATGGAATAATATTTTTGTTAAGTTTACACTATTTGATCTGTTTTTTACAATAAAAGTTATCAAATAAGCCCAATAGTGCTAATTTGACATAAACTATCTACAAAAATGAAGTCTATGGAATAACATTTTTGTTAATTTTACACTATTTGATCTGTTTTATACAATAAAAATTACCAAACAGGCCCAATAGTGATAATTTAACGAAAACAATCTACAAAACGAAGTCTATGGAATAATATTTTTGTTAAGTTTACGCTATTTGGTCTGTTTTGTAAAATAAAAGTTATCAAACAGGCCCAATAGTGCTAATTTGACATAAACTATTTACAAAACGAATACTATGGAATAATATTTTTGTTAAGTTTACACTATTTAGTCTGTTTTATACAATAAAAGTTATCAAACAGGCCCAATAGTGCTAATTAGACATAAACTATCTACAAAACGAAGTTTATGGAAAAATATTTTTGTTAAGTTTACACTATTTGGTCTGTTTTATACAATAAAAGTTATCAAACAGGCCCAATAGTGCCAATTTGACATAAACAATCTACAAATCGAAGTCTATGGAATAATATTTTGTTAAGTTTACACTATTCGGTATGTTTTATACAATAAAAGTTATCAAAAAGGCCCAATAGTGCTAATTTAATAAAAACAATCTACAAAACGAAGTCTATGGAATAATATTTTCTTAAGTTTACTTTATATGATCTGTTTTATACAATAAAAGTTATCAAACAGGCCCAATAGTGCTAATTTGACATAAACTATTTACAAAACGAAGTCTATGGAATAATATTTTGTTAAGTTTACACTATTTTGTCTGTGTTATACAATAAAAGTTATCAAACAGGCCCAATAGTGTTAATTTGACATAAACTATCTACAAAAAGAAGTCTATGGAATAATATTTTTGTTAAAATACGCTATTTGATCTGTTTTATACAATAAAAGTTATCAAACAGGCCCAATAGTGCTAATTTGACATAAAATATCTACAAAACGAAGTATATTGAACAATATTTTTGTCAATTTTGAACTATTTGATCTGTTTTATGCAATAAAAGTTATCAAACAGGCCCAATAGTGCTAATTTGACACAAACTATCCACAAAACGAAGTCTATGGAACAATATTTTTGTTAAGTTTACACTATTTGGCCTGTTTTATAGAATAAAACTTATCAAACAGGCCCAATAGTGCTAATTTGACATAAACTATCTACGAAACGAAGTCTATGGAATAATATTTTGTTAAGTTTATACTATTTGATCTGTTTTATACAAAAAAGTTTTCAAACAGGCCCAATAGTACTAATTCGACATAAAATTTTCATAAAATGAAGTCTATGGAATAATATATTTGTTAAGTTTACACTATTTGGTCTGTTTTATACAACAAAAGTTATCAAACAGGCCTAATAGTAATAGTTTCTAAACAACTTTTTGAAAACAAAATATGAAAAAATCTACTAAATATATAATATACTTTTGTTGTTTGATATTTTTAAACAAAATAAAGTTTCAAAAAGAGTAAACGAAAACTGAAACGGAAGACTATAAATTTTTTTTGTAATATTTTATAATTATTTTAATTTACACCTTTACTGACATTAATTAGAAGAATTTATTGCTTGTTTTTTTCGTAAGTTTTCGTTTGACCAATAGTTCTTTATTAAAAAAGTTTGAATGGTACGGTATTTTTTGAAATTTACGTTGATAGTTTTGTATTAAATATATAAAACGCTAGTTTCTGTTTTTTTTTACAACCCGTTTTCAGAACTTTTTGAGAGCTTAGTTCACAAAATTTTACTTTAGAAACAAAAGTTTTGTTTATAGTATGAAACTTATTAGAATCTTATTAAGCTGCAAAAGTAATTCAGCTTTTGAAACTAAACGAGCGATTTACGTGCTTACATACCAGAGAACATTATTTTACAATTAACTCTCTGTTAGCTGTTCAGTGACTGTTAGCTAACACACATAAAACTTGTACGAATTTTTCACAGTGTAAAACAGCAAGATTTTGCTTGTGTAACTGTTGTTAAAGTTAAAGTTTTACTGCTATAATAAGTTTCTTATTCTTTTGCTGTAAATTATAAATAGTTTCAATAAAACAAAAATAAGAAACAATAATAATGTTTTGGTAACAACTTAATAAAATTTCAAATAATTTAGTTATGAGACTTTTAATTTGATAATACAGTTATAGTATACTCCTAAACTTCGAGGCAAAATACTAATATATGCTATTTAATGTTTGTAAACTTGAGTTTTACTAGTATATTACACACTCTTATAGTCTAAGAAAATTTTAAATTTATATAGTCAGTTTATGTTACTTAGTTGCTTTTTAGGGATCAAAACCTTTTTCATATACATAAAAAATATGATATTATGGTTATAAATAACAATTCTTACAACTAAAAACTCACTTTTATCATTTTAATGCTTTAACTATCTCAAAAACAGTTGTAAAAAAAACTTCTGTTCAAGGTATATTTTAGTTACTTCCTTGAAAACTTTTCTGATGCTAAAAAAACTAGCTGCTTAGTATGTTAGTTGCAACGAATTTCGATGAAAAAGTATTTTTGTTTTTTATTTTATAGCCTAATAAAGCTTACTTGAAAATATCTTATAAGTTTAGAGCAAAAAAACATAACTTTTTTTTTACGAAATACAGTGTATTGAAAATATGTAAGCTTCTTATATGAAACACTCAGCCGAAAATTACCATGGAGTAACTTACTTTTAAATAACTCCAAACAATATACAACATAAGAAAATAAATTTGTTTGTTTTTATATTGAAAACATGCATTTTATATTTATTAGCTTATTAAACCTATGAAAGTCATTACAAAAACATAATAACGAGTAATACAATATAAAACAAATACAAATACATTGAAAATATGTAAGCATCTATTATGAGTTACTCAGTAGAAAATTAATATGGTATAGCTTGCTTTTCAATAAATAGAAACAATATACAACATAAAAAAACATATTTGTTTGTTTTTAATTTAGATATGTGCAAGTTATATTTTGTTTTTTATTTGGTTTATAAAAGTTGTTAAACAAACATAGTTATGATTTATGAGTAACAAAATAATTTTTAAATGTATTGTTAAAAACAACACCTAATTAAACCATTATAAATTATTTTGTAATGCAAAAAAATATCAAATAAAATTAAAAATTATTTAAAGTAGGTTTAAAAAACTTTGCTATAAATCAAATTAAAATTAACTAAAATTTTACACAGTTTATTATTTACAAACTTTATACACTAAAACTTGATCAGTTTGACTTAGCTAACTTTATAAAATTGATAGATATAATGGAAACTTAAATATTTCATTTTTGAAAAAAACATAAAACGTTTTACGCCAAAAACTAAAAAAAAAAAGTTTAGCCATAATGGCAATTATTACTCGTTTTAACTAAAACACTAAATAAAAAATAATTACTGATAATTTACGTGTCCCTCTTTGTGTGTTTGTTTAAATTTAATTCAACAATATTAGATAATTGTTTCTTTATTTTAATTCTTGACTTTATTTATGTTATTTTATTTTAAAATAAATAGCTGTTTTTACTTTGTGTCATTTATAAGTATATATATTAAACTTTTTGATAAAAAATAAATGCGTACACTTGTATTTATAAGATTCTTTTAACTAATCGTTTAAGTAATTTTAAATGTTTATAAAGATAGAACAAAACTATTTTAATATAACTTATTTTTTAAACTGCTTAGTATTTAAACGTTTACTTTTGTTTAAACTAAATGTAACTAAACGTATAAAAACAGTTCTACCTTTATCAATAACCTTTTTAGTATTTGTATTAGTAGTTCAAATTAAACAAAACATTAACAATATTTTGATTTACATTAACTAAAGTTGTATTTAAAGCGTTGTTTAATTATAAGTAATTTTGTAATGAGAGTAAATTTTAACAATTTTATCAAACCATAATAACTTTTAAGACTGTCCTTTAATAAAGTATTTAATTAAGATATATCACTGATACTATAATACTTTATATATTCGTTTTAGGTGTTTGTTTAATACATTTAACTATCATTGAATAATTGCGTCTCTGTTATTTTTAATTAAATTAAGTAAATAAGCGCTAACGGTGCAACTTTATTAAGATAAATTTCGCTTTACATATAAAAGCGCTCACATAAAGTTTCACTCTCATAAAATTGCTGAGTAGTTAAAGTAGTTAAAGTAGTAAAAACTGTCAGAAACTTAAAAAAAATTTTGTTTTAAATAAAGCCTAAAATAATCTTTTAGTGTACAAACTTTATATTCCACGATGAAATTTCATTGATAAATTTTGATAAAAATATATTTATACTTGTTTACAAAATCTTTATATTTATTAATTAATATAATTACGGTTTCCTAATTTCCGTTAATTAAGATTTTACTTACAACGTAGTAAAATTACAAGAGAGTTTGTGAAAATTATAAAAAAAAAACGACTAAATTAAGGTTTGTTACTGCTCTGTAAAAAAGTATTTAATTAATATAAAATACTGTTATTATAAGTGTACCTATAACAAAAATTAAAGGTAGTTAATTAAGCCATAATGAGATTTATTACTACTTTAAAATAAAGTATCTAATAAAGAACAGTTACTGCTAATTTCAAATTCCTTTTAGTATGTTTATTTAATATAATTAAGCACTGTTAGATAATTGGGTCTCTGTTATTATATTTAAACGTAATGAATAAGCGCTATCAGTTCAGCTCAATTAGGAGCAGCTTCGCTTTACATATAAAAGCGCTCGCATGAAAACTTTCACTCTCATAAGTTTGCTGAGTAGCTACAATTAGTACCTTCAGTTTAGTGTAGAAAATATCCAGAAGTTTGATAAAAGCTTTAGTTGAACCTTGTTTAAATCGTAAAAGTAGCTGTAAGTACTTAGTAATTTTTATTCTACAACTTTAAGTTTTTTGATAAGTTTTAAGTTTTATTAGATGTTATTTGTTACTTCTAATTTTTTGTTGATAGCAAAGTAAGTGATGTTTTAGTGAAACTTATACTACTGTACAGAACCTTAATGAATTATAAGGTCTCTAAATAAAGTCAGATGTCCTGTGTGTTTAAACTTTTCTTTTACAATTTATGTTAAAAAGTATTATAACTTATTTAGACAACAAATTTACGAATATAAATTCACTTTAATATAGCAAAACAGCTTTATCTGGTAAGCTAAGTAAAAATAAAACAGTTTTGGATAAATTAAAAGTTCATTTTAATGTTTGTTTATTTTAATTAAGTATTTTAAGAGAACTTAAATCCTAATTTAAATAAGTCCTATCACTAACAGCTAAGTTAACTTGTTAACAAACTTTGACATATAAATAGTAAATACACTCACACCTAATATTACCTTAAATAGTTTGCTATAGAGCGGTGTAATGCAAAAATATTTGAGAGAGAAAAAGTTTAAGAAGTAAAGGTGAACTTTATTTGTATATAAAATTTGAGGAGATTAATTTATATTTTGTTTGAAAGTTTTTTTGAGATGGATTTATTAAAATAATTTTGAAAGTTGATTTAGAAAAATAATCTGTTATTTTCAATTCGATTTTGTAGTGAAAGTTGTGAATAAATATTTATTAGAGAGTTGATTTTACTTTTTATTTTTGACTACAAGCATTCAAGCGACCAATGACGAGAATTAAAATGAAGTTTTAGGATTAAATAAATACATAGTTAAAATAAAAATGAAATATTAAAAAAATCATCAAATAATAGTACCAGGTGTGACAGAATAAAGCTTTTTAAGTAAATAATATGTGAATAAGTTAAAAGTAAGCTTAATTTATGTTTATTTAAGAGATATTTATGATAAGCTCGTATTTAGTGGAACTTTAATTTCATTTGGTGAGTTGTATATTGTGGATAAGCGAAATAAGCATTCTACAAAGAAAAGTTTATAAGAAATAATCTAGCTTTTGATAAGTTTACACTGTTTGATCTGTTTTATAGAATATAACATATCAAACTGGCCCAATAGACTAATTTACAAAACAATATCTACAAAACGAAGTCTATGAAATAATATTTTTGTTAAGTTTACACTATTTGGTCTGTTTTATGGAATAAAAGTTATCAAACAGGCCCAATAGTGCTAATTTAACAAAAACTATCTACAAAACGAAGTCTATGGAATAATAATTTGTGAAGTTTACACTATTTGATCTCTTTTATACAATAAAAGTTATCAAACAGGCCCAATAGTGCTAATCTAATATAAACAAACTACAAAACAAAGTCTAAGGAATAATATTTTTGTTAAGTTTACACTATTTGGTCTGTTTTTTACAATAAAAGTTATCAAACCGGCCGAATAATGCTAATTTGACATAAACTATTAACGGAACGATGTCTATGTAATAATATTTACGTTCAGTTTACACTATTTGGTCTGTTTTATACAATAAAAGCTATCAAACAGGCCCAATAGTGCCAATTTGACATAAACAATCTACAAAACGAAGTCTATGGAATAATATTTTTGTTAAGTTTACACTGTTTGATCTGTTTTATACAATAAAAGTTATCAAACAGGCCCAATAGCGCTAATTTGACATAAACTACCTACAAAAATGAAGTCTTTGGAATAATATTTTTGTTAAGTTTACACTATTTGATCTGTTCTATACAATAAAAGTTATCAAACAGGCCCAATAGTGCTAATCTAATATAAACAAACTACAAAACAAAGTCTATGGAAAAATATTTTTGTTAAGTTTACACTAATTGGTCTGTTTTATACAATAAAAGTTATCAAACAGGCCAAATAGTGCTAATTTAACAAAAACTATTTACAAAACGTAGTCTTAAAAGAAAATTTTTTGTTAAGTTTACACTATTTGATCTGTTTTATACAATAAAAGTTATCAAACAGGCTCAATAAAGCTAATTTAATATAAACAAACTATAAAACAAAGTCTAAGGAATAATATTTTTGTTAAGTTCACACTATTTGGTCTGTTTTTTACAATAAAAGTTATCAAACAGGCCCAATAGTGCTAATTTAACATAAATTATCTACAAAACGAAGTCTATGGAAGAAATTTTTTTGTTAAGTTTACACTAATTGATCTGTTTTATACAATAAAAGTTATCAAACAGGCCCAATAGTGCTAATCTAATATAAACAAACTACAAAACAAAGTCTAAGGAATAATATTTTTGTTAAGTTTACACTATTTAGTCTGTTTTTTACAATAAAAGTTATCAAACAGGCCCAATAGTGCTAATTTATCATAAACTATCTACAAAACGAAGTCTATGGAAGAAAATTAATTTTTAAGCTACACTATTTGATCTGTTTTATACAATAAAAGTTATCAAACAGGCCCAATAGTGCTAATTTAACATAAATTATTTACAAAACGAAGTCTATGGAAGAAATTTTTTTGTTAAGTTTACACTAATTGATCTGTTTTATACAATAAAAGTTATCAAACAGGCCCAATAGTGCTAATCTAATATAAACAAACTACAAAACAAAGTCTAAGGAATAATATTTTTGTTAAGTTTACACTATTTGGTCTGTTTTTTACAATAAAAGTTATCAAACAGGCCCAATAATGCTAATTTGACATAAACTATTAACGGAACGATGTCTATGTAATAATATTTACGTTCAGTTTACACTATTTGGTCAGTTTTATACAATAAAAGTTATCAAACAGGCCCAATAGTGCTAATTTGACAAAAACTATCTATAAAACGAAGTCTATGGAATAATATTTTTGTTAAGTTTACACTATTTGGTCTGTTTTATGGAATAAAAGTTATCAAACAGGCCCAATAGTGCTAATTTAACATAAACTATCTACAAAACGTAATCTATGGAAGAAATATTTTTGTTAATTTAACACTATTTGATCTGTTTTATACAATGAAAGTTATCATACAGGCCCAATAGTGCTAATCTAATATAAACAAACTACAAAACGAAGTCTATAAAACGATATTTTTGTTAAGTTTACACTAATTGGTCTGTTTTATACAATAAAAGTTATCAAACAGGCCCAATAGTGCTAATTTGACATAAACTATCTACAAAACGAAGTCTATTGGAAAGTACTTTTGTCAATTTTACACTATTTGGTTACAATAAAAGTTATCAAACAGGTCCAATATTAATAATTTGACACAAAATATCTACAAAAAGTAATTTACAAAGTAATATAAAAAATTATTTACAAAGTAATATATGTAGAAATGAATTAAAATTTAATCTACTTTATTCATTTGGTCCATTTTAAATGAAAAAAACTTACCAAAAAGAGTTAAAATAATAACAAATTATCACAAAAGCGATTATTCAAGTTTACATCGTTTAGTGATGTAAATTAGTATGATTTATAACTATAACTTATTTTCAGTTTTTCGTTCCGCCAAAAATATTATTTAGGATAGTTAAAACGGTATGGTACTTTTTAAACAATTAAAATTTTAAGTTTACATTGATAGTTTACTAAATATATGAAAAGATAAAAGCCATAAAAAGTATTGTATTCCAGTACCTAGCAATTTAGTTTAAAACCTTTCACTTGGATATATAAAAGGTTTTGTTCAAAGTATGAATGTTTGTAATCGCTAAAATGATAAAGTATAATTCAGGTTATAAACTAAACGAGTGATTTACGTGCTAGCATAGAATATTATATTACAAACAACTCTCTGTTAACTTTTCAGTGTAAGCTCACACAAGTTTAACACACAATTTTTCACAGTGTGAAACAGAAACATTTACTGGTGTAACTTTTGTTGAAATTAAAGTTATACTTAAATAACTAGTTTTATATTTTGTTACTGTTAGTTGTTTTAATTTCAACAAAATAAACTAAAATTATAAAATACTTAGAAAGCAACTTTATAAAGTTTTGAATAATTCAAGTATGAGATTGTTATTTTGATACCGCTAATATAGTAAACTTTTAAGCTACGGAGACAGCATACTTGTATTGATGAAGTTATGTTTGAAGACTTGAATTTTTTATAAAATATGTATAGAAAATCTTAAAGTCTGAGAAAACTTTAAAACTATTTAGTTTTTTGCGACGTTGTTACTTGGTAAATATCAAAAGTTGTTTTATTAGCAAAAATTGTCATACTATAAATAACAACAAACAACCCACATTTACCATATAAATGTTTTAAGTATCTCAAAACCAATTGTAAAACAATAGTTTGTTAAGTTTTATTTAGGATACTTGCTTGAAGTTGTTTGCTGATATTATAATAAAAGTAAGAAAAAGTTATAAACACTATTTTTCAGCTGCTTAATATAACATTACAAAAACATGCATGTGTAAATATGATGTTTTACTTTATTTTGTCTAATCAAAATTAAATTATAAAAAGATATAAAAACTGTTTTTTATAAGACGAAAATAAATCAAAAGTAAAGAATTGCAACCCTCTTTTTATAATTATTATATACATAAATTTAATATTGTTTATATACTAAAACTTGACAAATGCTTATCTATGGACAATAAAAAGATGTTTCAAGATTTAACAACACTGTTATTCTTTTTTGTCTATATAATATCTTCTGAAACTCATTTTGTTATTGAGATTTCTACCTAAATAGAAAGTAAATTTTTACATAAAAAGCTACATAAAAAGCATTTTTTTACTTGAAATAGAATTTAATTAACAGAACAACGACTAAAAAGAAAAATTAAAAACTTTTCTGCTTACAAAAAACAGCTGTTAAAGAATTTTGAAAAGGAAGTGTTTTAATACTTTATTTTGTACCCTGATAAAACTTACTTTAAAACGTTTTATTAAAAAAGAGCAGAAAAATTGAGCTATTTTATTACGACGTACAGTATATTAAAAATATGTAAGATTTTTATATGAGTTACTCAGCAGGAAAATGATAACTTGCTTTTTAATAAAAAGAAAGAATTTAAAACATAGAACCGGTATTTGGATACTTTTAATTTATATACGTGCAAGTTATATATTGTTTTTTTTTGGTGTACAAAAGTTTTTATATAAATATAATTATGAGTAACAAAACAAATGCTAAAGATATTGTTATAAACAACACGTAATTAAACCATTATAAATAAATTTATAACGCAGAAAACATTGTTAATTAGCCTTAGAATTTTTTCTTAATTAGGTTTATGCCTTTTTGCTATGAAATTTAAACTAACTTAAATTTTTCACAGTTTATATTTCTC
The DNA here is from genome assembly GCF_965202585.1 of Thalia democratica. Lineage (NCBI taxonomy): Eukaryota > Metazoa > Chordata > Thaliacea > Salpida > Salpidae > Thalia > Thalia democratica. The sequence continues at coordinate 64,412,344 of NC_139166.1, read as the reverse complement.
AAACTTTTTATTCCAACACTTGTTCAGTTTAACTTAGCTAACTTTATAAATATAACGGAGACTTCAATGTTTAGTTTTTTAAATAAACTTTAAAAGTTTTATTCAAAAACAAACAAAACAACAAATTAAATTATAATGAAATTTATGACTCGTTTTAACTAAAATACTAAATGAAGAATAATTACTGATAATTAACGTGCCCCTCTATGTTTGTTTAATTATTATTATACAACACTATTAAATAATAGTTTTGTTTTTAATTTTTGACTTTATTTATGTTATTTTATTTGTATCATTTATAAACATATGTTAAAAACTTCTACCTTTAGATGAAAAATAAATGTGTATACTTCTAGTAAAAATATTCTTCTAACTAAACTTTTAAGTAAGATTAAATGATTATAAAAATAGAACAAAATTATTTTACTCTAACTTATTTTTAAAAGTACTTAGTATTTAAACGTTTACTTTCGTTTAAACTAAATGTAACTAAACGTATAAAAACAGTTTTCGGTTTTTGTATTAGAAGTTAAGTTTAAACAAGACATTAACAATATTTTGATTTACTTTATCTTACTTTTAAGCGTTGTTTAATTACAAGTAATTTTGTAATGAAACTAAATTTTAAAATACTTAATTAAACCATAATAACTTTTAACACTGTCTTTAATAAAGTATCTAATTAAGATAAATTACTAATATTTTCAATATCCGTTTTAGGTGTTTGTTTAATACATTTAACTATCTTTAAACAATTGCGTCTCTGTTCTTTTTAAATTAAATAAATAAGCGCTAACAGTGCAACTTAATCAAGATAAATTTCGCTTTACATATAAAAGCGCTCGCCTAAAGTTTAACTCTTAAAGATTGCTGAGTAGCTTAAGTAGTAACGTCAGTATAGTGAAACATTTTTCAGAAATAAAGTTTTTATTTTAAATAAAACGTAAAATAAACTTTTAGTGTACTAACTTTATTTTCCATGATGAAGTTTAATTGATAAATTTTGATAAAAATATATTTATACTTGTCTACAAGCCCTTTCTATTTATTAAAAAACAACATAATTACGATTTCCTAATTTCCGTTAATCAAAATTACACTTACAACGTAGTAAAATTACAAGCGAGTTTGTGAACAATGCAAAATAAAATGACTAAATTAAGATTTATTACTGCTGTGTAATAGAGTATTTAATTAATATAAAATACCGTTATTATAAGTGTACCTATAACAAAAATTAAAGGTAGTTAATTAAGCCATAATGAGATTTATTACTACTTTAAAATAAAGTATCTAATAAAGAACAATTACTGCTAATTTCAAATCCCTTTTAGTCTGTTTATTTAATATAGTTATGGACTATTAGATAATTGCTTCTCTGTTATTATATTTAAACGTAATGAATAAGCGCTAACAGTGCAGCTTAATTAAGATCAGTTTCGCTTGACATATAAAAGCGCTCACATAAAATTTCACTCTCATAAGTTTGCTGAGTAGCTACAAGTAGTACCTTCAGTTTAGTGTAGAAAATATCCGAAATTTGATAAAAGCTTTAGTTGAAATTTGTTTAAATTGTAAAAGTAGCTGTAAGTACTTAGTAATTTTTGTTATACAACTTTAACTTTTTTGATAAGTTTTATGTTTTATTAGATATTATTTGTTACTTCTTTTTTTTAATTATAGCAAATTTAGTGGATTTTAGTGAATTTTATACTGCCGTACTGAAGTATTTAATTATAAAATCTCTAAATAAAGTCAGATGTTCTGTGTGTTTAAATTATTCTTTTAAAAATTATGTAAAAAAGTATTATTGCTTATTTGGACAAGATATTTAAGAATATAAATTTACTTTAGTATTGCAAAACAGCTTTATCAGGTAAACTATGTAAAAATAAAACATTTTCGCATAAATTAAAACTTCATATAATGCTTGTTTAATTCAATTTACTATTTTAAGATAATTTAAATCCTAATTCAAACAAATTTTATTAAACTATCACTAACAGCGAAGTAAACTTGTTAACCAGCTTTAACATATAAATACGCTCACACCAAATATTACCCTCAATAGTTTGCTGTAGAGCAGTGTAGTGCAAAAATATTTGAGAGAGAAAATGTTTAACAAGTAAAGGTGAACTTTAATTATATAAAAAAGCTTGAGGAAATTAATTTATATTTTATTTGAAAGTTTTTCTAAGCTGTATTTGTTGAAATGAATTTAAAAGTCTTTTTAGAAAAGTTATTTTTAGAGAGTTGTTTTTACTTTTTATTTCTAACTACTAAAAGTAGATTTAAATGCATTCAAACTACCAATGACGAGAATAAAAACAATGTTTCAAGCTTAAATAAATACATAAGCCAAATCAATATTAAACTTTATCAAAAAGTTCATCATTTATTTGTAGAATAGAATGATGCTTTGTATTACGTTGATGTAAATAAATCAAAAAAAAAGCTTATTATACGTTTACATAATAGTTATATATGAAAATTAGACATAAACTATCTACAAAACGAAGTATATGTAATAATATTTTTGTTAAATTTACACTATTTGGTCTGTTTTATACAATAAAAGTTATCAAACAGGCCCAATAGTGCTAATTTGACATAAACTATCTACAAAACGAAGTCCATGGAAAAATATTTTTGCTAAATTTACACTATTTGATCTGTTTAAAATAATGAAAGTTATAAAACAGGCCCAATAGTGCTAATTTGACATAAACTATCTACAAAACGAAGTCCATGGAATAATATTTTTGTTAAGTTTACACTATTTGGTCTGTTTTATACAATAAAAGTTATCAAACAGGCCCAATAGTGATAATTTAGCAAAAACGATCTACAAAACAAAGTATATTGAATAATATTTTTGTTAAGTTTACACTATTTGGTCTGTTTTATACAATAAAAGTTTTTATACATAAAACAAGTCTTTTTCAACAACACATATATATTTCAACAATTTTCTTCAGTGTGATTACAATTGTAACAAGGTAAAACAAATTTTAAACTTATATAGCCTTTTTAATTATATGAGAAATTATCAATCAATTAGCAAAAAAACCCTAAACTATAACAAAAAAATTAAAAACAACAAGGAAAACGTAATTAACTGTAACAATTTAAAACAAAACAAAATTAGTCTAATTTAAACAAGGATAATGAGTAATCAAATTCTCTTTGTTTGCATAATTCTGGCTTGTTTAAGTGAATATAGATAGCTTCTATTTTAATTAAATCAAAAATGTTCGTGCAACTTCTTAAAACTTTGAACTTTGTCTCACTGTAATTATTACCACATTTAGGATTTTTTACTAAGTTCTCTGAAATTGATGATCTTTTTGTTGCGTTTAAGGTTGCATTACTCATTTTCTTCGGTTGATTTTTGATATGGTCTTTCACGCACTTAGGTACGTGCTCTTTTATTCTTGTTTCTAAATGCCTAGAAGTTTGTCCTATATAGCTGTTTGCGCAACAGCATTTATACGTGTATACCACGCAACTTTTGTGTTTGTAGGATATTGGATCTTTACCTCTAGGATTTAGGATAGCAGCAGATGTAAAAATTACTCTTGGTTTAGATGCATGGTAAACTTTTTCTGTCATATTCTTGATATCTCTTTCAACTTGTTTTGATTTTTCACCCACATAGGGCAAAATTAATAGAACAGGACATTTCTCTGGTCCATAAGGTTTTGTGTACTTTAGTCTTTTCAATTCAGTTTTGAATACCTTATCAATCAACGGATTAGGATATCCGTTCTTTATTAGTAATTGTTTTATAACCTTAAGTTCATTCTGAAATACTTCTGGCGAACATATTTTATTTGCTCATTTTTGATTTAATTAAAATAGAAGCTATTTATATTCACTTAAACAAGCCAGAATTATGCAAACAAAGAGAATTTGATTACTCATTATCCTTGTTTAAATTAGACTAATTTTGTTTTGTTTTAAATTGTTACAGTTAATTACGTTTTCCTTGTTGTTTTTAATTTTTTTGTTATAGTTTAGGGTTTTTTTTTTTTTTTTTTTGCTAATTGATTGATAATTTCTCATATAATTAAAAAGGCTATATAAGTTTAAAATTTGTTTTACCTTGTTACAATTGTAATCACACTGAAGAAAATTGTTGAAATATATATGTGTTGTTGAAAAAGACTTGTTTTATGTATAAAAATTAAAATTAGCAGACATATGTTTAAAAAAAAAACAATAAAAGTTATCAAACAGGCCCAATGGTGCTAATTTAACAAAAACTATCTACAAAACGAAGTCTATGGAACGATTTTTTTTAAGTTTACACTATTTGGTCTGTTTTATACAATTAAAGCTATCAAACAGGCCCAATAGTGCTAATTTGACATAAACTATCTACAAAACGAAGTCTATTGAATAAAATTTTTGTTAAGTTTACACTATTTGGTCTGTTTAAAATAATAAAAGTTATCAAACAGGCCCAATAAAGCTAATTTAACATAAACTATCTACAAAACAAAATCTATGGAATATAATTTATGTTAAGTTTACACTATTTGGTCTGTTTTATAGAATAAAAGTCACAACCAGGCCCAATAGTGCTAATTTGACACAAACTATCTACAAAACAAAGTCTATTGAATAATATTTATGTTAAGTTTACACTAATTGATCTGTTTTATACAATAAAAGTTATCAAACAGGCCCAATAGTGCTAATTTAACATAAACTATCGACAAAAATAAGTATATGGAATAAAATTTTTGTTAAGTTTACACTATTTGATCTGTTTTATACAATAAAAGTTATCAAACAGGCCCAATAGTGCTAATTTGACATTAACTATCTACAAAACGAAGTCAATAGAATAGTATTTTTATTAAGTTTACACTATTTTGTCTGTTTTATACAATAAAAGTTATCAAACAGGCTCAACAGTGATAATTTAGCAAATAATATCATCAAAATGAACTTCATGAAAAAATATAACTATTTTTTTTGTTATCTTTATGATCTGTTATATTCAAATAAAACTATAAAAGTTATCAAACAGGCCAAGTAGTGCTAATTTAACATAAACTATCTACAAAACGAAGTCTCTAGAATAATATTTTTGTTAAGTTTACCCTATTTGGTCTGTTTTATACAACAAAAGTTATCAAACAGGCCCAATAGTGATTATTTAACATAAACAGTTTTTAAAAGTAAGATTTCTAAAAATTAAAAGTTATATTTTTATTATGTTAACACTCTTTGGTCTGATTTATATAATAAAAATCATCAAACAAGTAAATTGTTGCTAATTTTTAAAAGCAATGGTTACAATGCAGGCTAACTAATAAAAAAAGAGATTCTTCTTAAGTTTACGCATTTTCTTAGTATATGCTAATTAATCTAAACATTTCTAGTTTAGAAACAATTATCTACGAATATTCGTTACATATAACAGTAGTTTAACCTTTAATTGCCTTAAAACAGTTTTTATGTGACGTGAATTATTACATTAAAAAAGATAAATTTTCCTTTAAATGTTTATCCAACTAAACATGAAAATTATCAAATACGACTTATGATAGAAGATAGTGTACTTTGTTTACTTAAAATTTAGTTATTTACACTTATTACTTATAACTTATTTCTTAGTATTGAAATGAAGTAATTTTCTTTAACACTTTCGTTTAAAACTTATAGTCAATGAATTGATTATTTTCTCAGTACTTCCTGTTATATTATCAATGTGTTTTGGCTCATGTACAATTAACTTGTATGGCATTTCTTACATTTCTAACATACTTAAATTTAAGTCATTATAATATAAAAAAATTTAACTAAAGCTAGAGGATTACAGTTGTTAAAAAAATTATGTTTTTATAAGGTAAAGGTCATTATAAGTAAGACATAAAATTAATTTCTTTTAAAAGAAGTTGTAACAATTTATTACACGAAATGATATTTTGACTAGTTTTGCTTAAAAAGATGCAAGAAACTAGTATTTTTATACAATAAACGTTCACACAAGTTAACTGTTTGCGTTAGTTACTTTTTAAAACAGTTTGAGGAAACTTTCATGCTAATAAAGTATTTATTTCGACCGCTATTATACCGACGCATTTTAAAGCTAATGTACTGTTTTTAAAGTGAAAAAGTATTGAAAAGTAAATGTGTTCCTTCCTGCTTAGCATAGCATTACAAAACCGGTTTACTTTTATAGTTTGATGATTGTGAGTTGTTTGTTTTCGAAGTAAGAATAATACCTTTTGCTTTATAGAGTAAGACATTAAAAACAAAATTATAAATCATAACTAGATGAAATATGTTTTTTAGCTACTACTAGGTCTTGCTGGCAAGTTTTCGTTTTAATAAAACAGACCAAAAAGGGTAATCATAACAAAAATAGTAATTTTCTTGAAAATGTTGTTTATGTAGGCTGTAGATTGACTTTGTTAAACTAGAACTATTGGGCCTGTTTGATAACTTTTAGTGTATTAAACAGACCAAATAGTGTAAACTTAACAAACATTTTGAATTTATTTTCAGAGAACTTAGTTTTTGTTGATTGTTTTTATTAAACTAGCGTTATTGGGGCTGTTTGATAACTTTTGCTATACTAAACAGACCAAATAGTGTAAGCTTAACAAAAATTATTGACAAAGCTTGCAAATAATTACAGTTTATTGTCAATATTTAAAGTAAAAAGTTTTTAACAGCTGAGTAAACAAGTGATAAATTTCGCGACAAGTTAATTTGCAACTTTTATATAGATTTTACATATAAAAAGACTTTTTATTAAACTGTGATAGACTGAAGGTCAAAGTAATTTTTTTAACTTATAAATTATATCAACTATCCACTGAGTTCTAAATACATTTTGTTTTTAGTGTAAAATTTGTCCTTTAATCTCACTCTGTTAATTTTTCTTATGTCTTTTAATGTAAAAAATCATATCGAATGATATTAAAATTTGAGTAATGTAATTAAAAAGAATATAAAAATTTATTTTACATAAATAAACTATAACTTTATTGCTATTCAAGATACCTTTGTTTTAACTATTACGAAAATTGTTTACTGAAGTTATATAGTTACTTATAAGTTATAAAAACTAACACAAACAGGTTTTCTTAAATGTTTTACTTGAAATCTTTTATTCAAAACTAAATTCAATTAAGATTCTTTTATAATTTTATCTAGTAGTTATAACAAAAATTAAAAAAAAAAAATAAAAATAAGTCCCATTTGTTTTGATATACTTTTAATGATTATTAGCTTCATAACAATTACAAGTTTTATTTTTCATAAAATATATATATATGCGATTTTACTTCTTCAATTTTTATTAAGGAGTCTATCAGTAATTTTTTCATATTGCACTGCTGTTACCCGAAAATTTGAGCTTAAGTCGAAAAATTTTATCAATTCGCTTTTACACGTAAAACTTGCTAATAGCTAAATTGTACTGTCTTCGTTTAAAAGCGCTCAAAGCTGAATTGATTTTTTAATAAAGTGCAAAGTAAAATTTTATCAAAAATTGTAAATAACCTTTCTTCTGTACTGACTTTGCTACTTATAGCTACTCAACAAATGTGATTAAATTTCTATTTAAACGTTTTTATACCTTAGCAAGACTGCTTATAATTAAACTGCGGTGTCACTGCTAGTTTACTTAATAGAAAAGAATAAAAAAAACATTTATCTTATAATGTTTAGTTATTTTATACAAACACACAAAAATGACCACATTAATTACAATACTTATTTTAAATTAGGTATTTCATTTTAAAATAGTAATTAATCTCATTATGACTCAATTAACTTGTTTCGTTTTAACTATTAAATTGATTTATTTTATAATTAACGTAAAAATATTTTAAAGTAAACACAAAATTTATGTTTTTTTAACAACTTTATGAAGTTAGCTAAGTAAAACAGTTGAACTGTTACTTTTTATAATTTTTCTAAATGACAAGTTGTTAAAAAATTTTGCTTTACTTGAAAAAAGTTTAATACAACTATAATTTGTTTTTGGATAGATAATATTTTATGTTTCACCTAGGTATTTTTATTTGAAAACACATTTAATATTTCATTATTACCCGTAAGTATGATTGTATAATGTCTTTTAAAAGCTAGATAATGTAAAAACCGAAACAACTAAATATATCTTATAATATTTTATATTGTTCTTACTTATTTAAAAGCAAACCATACTATGTTAATTTTTTGCTCAGTATTACATAACAGAAGCTAACTTGTTTTTCAATTCACTGTAAGACGTGAAAAGTGAACGCTTTGTGCTTTTTAATAACAGTAAGTATTTAAAAAAAATTAAGGTTACAAAAAAAAAAGTAAAAAGGCTTTCTTATCAAAGTTTTATAACATTTTTTTTTTAGTTAAAAATATTTTTTTCTTTTCCTTTTTAGTTGTTGTTTTGATAATTAAGCTCTATTTCAAGTAGAAAATTGTATTTTACAAACGATGTAAAAATATACAATCCTTGTAGATAAAAATACTAATAATAAGATTAATCTCAGAAGAACTTGTACAGACAAAGTACAGAAATAGTGTTGTTGAATCTTGTAACGACTCATTTTTGTTCATAGATAGTATTTGTCAAGTTTTAGTATATAAATGTTACAAAAGTTATGTTGTATGTTAAACAAAAATGAGTTTTTATTATCTCTACTAATAGTTTACTTTTGTCTTAAAAAATATTTTTATACATTTTTATAATTTAGTTTTAATTAGATAAAATTAAAACAGAACATCATGTTCGCACATGCTTGTTTTTGTAATGTTATACTAAGCAGCTAAAAATAAATTCCTCATAAAATTTTCTTTTTTATTGATATCATAATAAAACAATTTAAAGAATGTTCGTAAGATAAAACTTAAATAAAATGTTTTCTTAATTGTTTTTGAGATATTTAAAGCATTTAAATGATAAATGTTGGTTGTTTAGTTGTATAAATTGTTATTTATAACAATAATATCATCTTTTTTTACATATAAAAAGCTTTTGATTACTAATAAACAACAACGTCGCATAAATCAATAAAATAATTTCAAAGTTTCTATAGCTGTAAGTTTTTGTAATAAAATAATCAAGCATGTTATAATAAATATTAGTATTTTTCTCGTAGTTTAATAGTATGCTACGGGAGCCGATCATTTATAACCCGCTATCACTTCTAACCCGATCACTTCTAACCCGATCACTTCTAACCCGATCATTTCTAACCCGATCACTTCTAACCCGATCATTTCTAACCCGATCACTTCTAACCTGATCACTTCTAACCCAATCACTTCTAACCCGATCACTTCTAACCCGATCATTTCTAACCCGATCATTTCTAACCCGATCACTTCTAACCCGATTATTTCTAACAAGATCATTTCTAACCCAATCTCCTCTAACCCAATTAAACCCGATCATTTCTAACCCGATCATTTCTAACCTGATCACTTCTAACCCAATCACTTCTAACCCGATCGTTTCTAACCCATTTTACTTATGTTACGTTTTAAATTTTTTTACTTGACTTAATGCAAAAACAAACTAGTCTTAATGAACTTATTAAAATAATAATAAAAAATTAAACTTTTACTTACTTTAAAACATAATGATTTTAATGTCCTACGTAAATTTAGTATAAATTTTAATCTTAGTATTAACTTAACATAATCTTAATATATTTTTTTACCTCATTTTTTATTTTTTTACCTACACATAATTTTATTTTTTTTCTATTATTTTTTTTGTTTTTTCAATACATTTTAAGAGACGTTTTTCGTTAATCATATACAATTTACTAAATTGTTTACTTTAAAGTATTTTGAACTCTTCTTTGTAGGATTTTAAAATAAGCAGTGATAATTATATTTTAATTGGATCTTATTGTAATTAACGTGACTACATTAGTTTTAACATTAGCAAATTTTAAAAAGTAAACTCTTACAATTGTAATATTTAGATATAAACACTTTTATATTATGGTTTAAAAACTACATTGAAAGTCTGACGTAAATGTTTTATTATTGCTTACTAATGTATTAACCTTTTATAGTAGGATAGTTTTAAGTTTCATCAAAATAACTTATTCAAATTGTTATGCAACTTGCATAGGCCTATTAAGATAATGTAATTCAAACAAACATTAGGAGAAGTTAAAAACTTTTGTTATATTAAGTGGAAAAGCCTGGTTTTTAATAGAAACTAGCTATTAAAACAGTTATGTCATATAACTAAACCGCAAAAGTTGTTATGTCGATTGACCGTCTAGATTTCACATCTTTAATAAAATCCTACTTAGTTTTAGAGCAAAAAAAATTGTTTAACACTAATAGTTAAAAAGACAAGTTTATTTGCATAACAAGTTCGAGGGTAATTAAATTTTGCTTATGTTTTAATTGCGACTTAAATTAGTACTTTAATTGACAAACATTTCTTTTAAATTACTTTATTATAAGCAGTTAAAATAACGAAAGTAAAAACAAAATAAGTATTAAAAGTAAAACATTTTGAAATAGAATAATAAATTAATTATAGTTAAATTAAGTATAATTAGGAGCAGAATTTTATAAAAACTCCATTAAGTTCTTTGTTTCTTTTAATCAAATTTTTTTCCATACGATTATTACGCAAAACATATATATTTTTTATTCATTACTGTAAAGTCAGCTTGCAGTCTCTTGACTTTATTCTCGGTGGTTTTTTGCACCTCTAAACTTCTATAAATATGATGGGTTTTTTCTTTATTAAAAATTTAAACCTATATAATAGGTTTCACAATACAATATGGTTTTGTTATTTTGTTATAAGTTTTTAAGTTATATAATTTACTCTAATAATTTATACTTACATTTCATATCAATGATCGCCAAATAATATAAAGTTTTTGTGTTTTTGAAAACCTGTAAAACAACAATTTTCAATAGATATCAAGAAAATTATTTTAGAAATATCTACTATTAATCGTGAGAATAATCGCGTTTTTGCAATTTTAAATTTTGAAAACTTTTAAATTTTTATGAAAAATGTAAACTTATTTTGCCCTACATAAATTTTATTTCAAAAGAAAAAGAAAAATGCGTAATAATAAGTTTTCGACATTAAACTTTCATAGTTAAGTTTATTATAATTAATTATAACTTAATTACAGTTAATCTTTATATACAATTTACCAGTTGATTTAAGAATTAAAATTAAATCAAAGTTCGAGTAAATGACAAGTTCTGAATATTTAAAAAACCTTCTACCTCTACTTTTGGCTTTTTATTAAACAGTATACAATTCCGTTTAAAGAACTTAGAATTTAATGATATTAACTTTAAATGAAACCACCATTATAATTACAATTACTAAATTTTATTAACTGTATTATTTAAATTTTCATAAACGCTGATATTAATATTTTTAAAAAGTTGTATTTCATATAAATTTTCCCTGAATTTGGAGGCAAATTGGTAATCTGATTTCTACACTTTAAAATATATATTAACCATATAGAATCATTTCAAAAGAAAGTACAGAATAGACTTTAACCGCTGCGATACTCATTATATTTCTTACATTGACGACTATCAAAACTTAATATTTAATCCTTGGAATACAAAAGACTTATACTTTTCCTAATGCTTTTTAAAACTAATTAACTAAACTTAATTAATAATCCAATTTTAAATCTTATTGTCAAAACATTAAATAAACCAATTAATATCAACAATTAAATTTTAACAAAAGCTATCTGAATATTAGGTTTTAATTTAAACAAAATAAACTAAACTTCACAAAAATAAATTGTTGAAATTAATTTGTTTTTAAAAAAATCCTTTTCTTAAAAAAAATAAATTAAGATATTAATACAGATCGACTAAATAAATTTCGGGTTAGAAGTGATCGGGTTAGAAACGATCGGGTTAGATATGATTGGGTTAGAAATGATCGGGTTAGAAATGATCGGGTTAGAAATGATCGGGTTTAATTGGGTTAGAAGTGATTGGGTTAGAAATGATCTTGTTAGAAATGATCGGGTTAGAAATGATCGGGTTAGAAATGATCGGGTTAGAAGTGATCGGGTTAGAAGTGATCGTGTATGATCAGGTTAGAAATGATCGGGTTAGAAGTGATCAGGTTAGAAATGATCGGGTTAGAAATGATCGGGTTAGAAGTGATCGGGTTAGAAATGATCGGGTTAGAAGTGATCGGGTTAGAAATGATCGGGTTAGAAGTGATCGGGTTAGAAATGATCGGGTTAGAAGTGATCGGGTTAGAAGTGATCGGGTTAGAAATGATCGGGTTAGAAGTGATCGGGTTAGAAGTGATCGGGTTAGAAGTGATCGGGTTAGAAGTGATCGGGTTAGAAATGATCGGGTTAGAAGTGATCAGGTTACAAATGATTAGGTTAGAAATGATAGCGAGTTAGAAATGATAGTAAACCGTATGCTACATAGGTATTGTCAACATAACAATCTCATAACTAAATTATTTAAAGGTTGTTTTTAAGCATTTTATATTTTTTTGTTTATTTTTGAAATTAAGCCAATTTACAGTAAAAGAACAGAAAAACTCATTATTTTAGTATAAATTTAATTACAACAAAAGTTACACCAGTAAATGTTTCTGTTTTACACTGTGAAAAATCGTAATAGTTAATCTTATGTATGCTTACACTGAAAAGTTAGTTAACAGAGAGTTGTTTTAAAAATAATATTCTCTCTTATGCTAGTAAAAAAATCACTAGTTAAGTTTTATAAGCTAAATTATTCATTAACAATTTAGCGGTTTCAAGTTTCGTACATATGTTTCATATGTCCAAGTGAAAGGTTTTTACTAAGTTGCTAAGTATAGAAAAAACAATACTTTTTATGGCTTTTATCTTTTTATATAGTTAGTACAAAACTATCAATGTAAACTTATAAAATTTAATGTTTAAGAAGTACCATACCGTTTAAACTTTGACTGAACGAAAACTTAAAAATAAGTTAACGTTATAAACTATCGTAATTTACATTACTAAAAGATGTATACTTGAATATATCGTCTAAATTTTTTCAAATTTTTGTGGAAATTTGTTGTTAGATTGCTTTTTCTCACTTTTTTTGATAAGTTTTTTTCGTTTATAAAATATCAAATAGATAAAGTAAACTATGTTTTAATTCATTTCTTCATACATTACTATGTCGATAGTTTTTAGTTAAATAGCACTATTGGGCCTGTTTGATAAGTACTTGTATAAAACAGATCAAATAGTAAAAACTTATGAAAAATATTCTTCCATAGACTTCGTTTTGTAGATTGTTTATGTCAAATTAGCATTATTGGGCCTGTTTGATAACTTTTATTGTATAAAACAGATGAAATAGTGTAAAATTGACAAAAATATTGTTCCATAGACTTCGATTTGTAGATAGTTTTTTGTCAAATTAGAACTATTGGGCCTGTTTGATAACTTTTATTGTATAAATAAGACCAAATAGTGTAGAATTGAAAACAATATTGTTCCATAGATTTCAATTTGTAGATAGTTTACGTCAAATTAGCACTATTGGGCCTGTTTGATTACTTCGATTGTATAAAACAGACCAAATAGTGTAAACTTAACAAAAATATTGTTCCATAGACTTCGATTTGTAAATAGTTTATGTCAAATTAGCACTATTGGGCCTGTTTGATAACTTTTATTGAATAAAACAGACCGAATAATGTAAAATTAACAAAAATATTATTCAATAGACTTCGTTTTGTAGATAGTTTTTGTAAAATTAGCATTATTGGGCCTGTTTGATAACTTTTATTCTATAAAGCAGACCAAATAGTGTAAAATGAATAAAAATTTTATTCCATAGACTTCGTTTTGTAGATAGTTTATTTCAAATTAGCACTATTGGGCCTGTTTGATAACTTCTATTATATAAAACAGACCAAATAGTGTAAGTTTAACAAAAGTATTATTCCATAGACTTCGTTTTGTAGATAGTTTATGTCAAATTAGCACTATTGGGCTTGTTTGATAACTTTTATTGTATAAAACAGACCAAATAATGTAAAATTAACAAAAATATTATTCCATAGACTTCGTTTTGTAGATAGTTTATGTCAAATTAGCACTATTGGGCCTGTTTGATAACTTTTATTGTATAAAACAGACCGAATAATGTAAAATTAACAAAAATATTATTCCAAAGACTTCTTTTTGTAGATAGTTTATGTCAAATTAGCACTATTGGGCCTGTTTGATAACTTTTATTGTATAAAACAGACCGAATAATGTAAAATTAACAAAAATATTATTCCAAAGACTTCTTTTTGTAGATTGTTTATGTCAAATTAGCACTATTGGGCCTGTTTGATAACTTTATTCATATAAAACAGACCAAGTAGTGTAAACTTAGCAAAAATTTTATTCCATAGACTTCGTTTTGTAGATAGTTAATGTTAAATTAGCACTATTGGGCCTGTTTGATAACTTTTATTGTATAAAACAGACCGAATAGTGTAAACTTAACAAAAATATTATTTCATAGACTTCGTTTTGTAGATAGTTTTTGTCAAATTAGCACTATTGGGCCTGTTTGATAACTTTTATTGTATAAAACAGAACAAATAGTGTAAACTTAACAAAAATATTATTCCATTGACTTTGTTTTGTAGAGAGTTAATGTTAAATTAGCACTATTGGGCCTGTTTGATAACTTTTATTCTATAAAACAGACCAAATAGTGTAAAATTAAAAAAATATTTGCTATAAACTACATTTTTTTAGTTGTTTTCTGGCTAGCATAATTATCAACATATAAATAAGAAGTTTAAAAAAAGCTTTTACAAGATAGAATTATTCAGTTAAATATTTTTGCTACGTTTTAAAATGCTATACATAACAAATACAAAAAAAAACAAAAAATAAAATCCTATTTTTACTTATAATAATTATCAAATTGTAGCTACCAGCTAAATTGTTAAAAAGTAGTTAAAATTATTGCTACAAACACTTAAGCTCTCTTAACCTAAACTATTTAGTGTACCTTGAACTAAAATTAATCAAAATTATAGTAATGTATTTAAACTTTTATTTGGATATTTCTTTCAACTTGATTTTTTGTTTATATAGTAGTATAATATACTTTTTATGCTTATTTCTGAAAATAATTTAAATAATTATTGTCTGTGAAACTTATTATCAACACTAACAAAAATGAATTTTATAAGAAGATATTACAAAATATTCATCAAAACATTCACCATAAAATCAAAAAATAAATCCTAAATTTTATCTAAAAGTAGTACTTTTTTATTCTAAACTAAAAGTTAATTAGTTTTTTTGTTTAGAAAACTGCACTTATAAATAACTTTTTACAATAAAGTATAATTAATTCCCTCAAAATTTATACACAGTTAAATTCACTTCTACAACTCTAACTCTTCTCTCTCAAATTTTTTTCATTACTTTGCTGTACAGCAAAATCTTAAAGGTAATTTTGGTGTAAGCGTTTTTATATGTTGAACTTTAATTCGAATGATTAAAATGCAATATTAATGTTAACTAGAAAAAATTGTTTTACTTAGAATTAAACATCTTAAATTGTAGATAAGTATAATAAACAAAATCTTAAAAGGTAAGTTTTAAATAATCATAGACATTTTTAATTTAGATAAACTTTTATAGCGAATCTGGTAAATTAAAGTGTTTATGAAACAACATTTAATCATATAATAAAAAAAATCTTATTTTTATCATTATGTAACACTTATTAACTGACCTCAACTTTGTTTTGATTTTCACGCTAAAAAAGTTACTGTAAAGTATAACGGTTACAAAGTTTCCAAATAATATTGATGTTTTAAACTACAAGATTAGTTTATATAAACACACCTTGTATCATCTTTTCCATAAAAACTTTATGAAAATAGAAACTTACAATTTAGCTTTCTTTCTGGCAGTTGTAGGTCAAACTGTTTTCAAAAACTATACAAGAGTTCAATTTTGTTTGACAAGTTACAAAAAAAAGCTAAAGTTTCTTCGTGGGAAATAAAGTTTGTAGACTAAAAATTTTTCAGCACTAAAAGCTGATTTTAAGCTATGACCAAAGCCAAGTAAAAAGTTTCTGACAACTTTTTCACTTTACTGACTGTACTACTTACTACTAAGCAAACTTATGAGAGTGAAACTTTATGCTAGCGCTTTTATATGTAAAGCGAAACTGGTCTTAATTAAGTTGCACTGTTAGCGCTAATTCGCTTATTTGAATAAAAAGAACAGAGAGGCAATTATCTAACGATGCTTAATTATAATAAACAAACACACAAAAACGGACACGTAAATTAGCAGTAATTTTTCTTTATTAGGCACTTTATTTTAAAGTACTAACAAATCTTATTATGGCTTAATTAACTACTACTAGTTTTTATTATAGGTAGTTTTATAGTACAGTATTTTTTATCAATTAAATACTTTTTTATTAAGCAGTAATATATCTGGTTATAATTTAATTTAGTCGTTTTATTTTACATTTTTCATAAATTTTCTTGTAATTATACTACGCTGTAAAGGCAATTTTATTTAAGGGAAACTAGGAAATCGTAATTGCGTTGTTTTTGTTGAAGAAATACAATTAAAAAGGTATTTTTAAAAAGTATAAAAAAATTTTTCATACAAGACATAACATTGAATTCGAATTAAAAGTAAACATATGTGAACTTGTTGTTTTGAAATAACTTTGCATATCCAAATAATACAGTTTATTTTAGTTGTAAATATATAACTTAACTTAACTTGAAAGTGTTTAATCAAAAATATTTTTCTTAGCTAAAAATTTGTGTATTTATTTTTAGTAAAAGTAAAAAAAAATGCGATGTATTCATGATAGACATAAATAAACTTAGCTAACCTTTTAAAAAACAACTAGAATAATATTATTTTTGATTTAAATTACTATGTTGAACTTTGCAACAATCAAATAAAAAATGTAAAAGTATTTTGTACAGTGTTTACATTCGTTTAATTATTTTTAGTTTTTTGTTAAAGTAGAATACTAATAATGTTTTTAGTCTATCGTTAAAACTTTTTTGCCTAAAACGTTTAATATAAAGCTTTTTTTTTTTGTACCATTTATTTTTTTTTATGATCAGTTATTTTTTAATAGCTTTCATCCTTTTCCAAAATCAAGTTTTTATTTATATAAGTGTGTATTGTGGTTTTAACTTATTCAAAATTTATAGTTAAGTATAAATCTTTAATTTCAAAATTTCAAAATTTATAAAATTTTTAAATAATTCCAATGATAAGTTTTTTAACTACATAATACATTTTTTTATATTAAAGCTCGTACATTGGTTAGTTTATAAGGCTTAATACTTTTTATACTAAGCTGTTACTCTAAATAAACAAAATCTTCTTAAAAGTCAGCAAATTTTTTAGAGTCAGATTTATGCGGGCATTTTTATATTTTGTCGAAATTGCTTTCAATGCGAAAGAATTTTCAGTAGAACCTTAAAAAAAAACAGTGTAACGAGATTAAAGCTATCTAGTCAATTAATTTTTATAAAATATACTGTACACAGACATTATAAACAGCTATTAGTGCTTCGTTTTTCTACTTAGTTATGAATAACTTTCGCCTTAACTTTTTCAAGTTTTAATTTACAACAAATCCATTTCTATAAATGAAAACATTGAAAACTAAACCTTTGTTATAATTTTTTATATATATTTTTACTGATTTTCTTTAAACATTGCTAAGTGTGAACTAAGTTAAGATTGTTAATATATTTTCAACTGTGCCTATAAGCATAGTTTATAGTTAGCAATTTGAAAATTTAGTATCTTTTACATTTGTTAAAACTTGAATATGTTCGTAAATATGCACATAATCAATTGAAAATAATAAAAAACCACTAAGCTAAAGGTATGTGTAGGATGTTTACTATTTCAGTAGTTTAAGTGAGGCTGTATGATTAGTTAGTGTTGTTTAGGTTACGGATAGATACTTACAAAGACTGTACACTTTTAAGAATTGAAAATTTTATGTCTTAAGTAGAGTTTATTTTCAACAATTTAACTCTATAATAGTTTGTTAAACTGCTTCTTTACAAATCACTTTTTATTTTACCCAATCATGTCATAGAAGTTAAAAGATTTGTTTAAAATGAAGAAAAGCTTATGCACATGTAGAAACTTAACTATAAAAATGTTATCACAAAGAACTTCCTTAAAAGTGTACCATTTCAAATTATTTTTAGATTTTATCAATGTAGAAAGTTTCCTTTTCCTTTTATGTTGATCTTTTCAAAACTCGATTTCCTCTTTTGAAAAATAAGGCTTGAAAATTGTTTTGGAAATAAAAAATTTAGTAGCCATAATGAAAACTAAAGTGTTTAGACGATTTTATAAGAAAATTAGAAAGATAAAATGATGGTTTTCAATTAATAGAAATGTTTTATATAACATAACTGTTATTTGTATCTGTAATAAAATAAAGTTGCATCTTAATTAAAAAAAACGTAAAAAATATTAATAGTAGTTTTTTCAAAACAGAAATCAAAAACAAGAAGTATTTTCAAGTGATTTCGTTAATTACTAACACATTTTTAATAATAATTAGACTTTAATTTTTTGTATTGATTTAAAGACTCTAACAAAAAAAAAAAGATGTGTTACAGTTTGAAGCCTAAAACTAATTTTATTTATGATAAAATCTTTAAAAACAATGCTTTATTGTATTTTCCTTTTACATTAAAAACTAACTGATGTGAAACAATTAAAAAGAATACAACTAAGTTAAAAGAAAATTTGTTTGAAGTAAATTTATTGAATTTTTAAACCTAGTTTATGTTGATAATGATTATCGTTGCACTTAGATAAAATATTTCTATTACAAGCCATTATTTTAACAACCGATAGTTTTTATAAAAAGCATATCATTTTTTTAATACTTTAGTTATTTTTGTGAACACAAAACGAGCGAAAACTAACAAAAAAGTACAAAGTACAAATATTTAGTACTTTTAAACGTATAAATTTGTTGTTATTTGTCTTAATTTGTCAATAATTTGCAAAAAAAAAGTTGTTATTGCATAGTAAAGTTTATATATTCAAATAAAGCTGAATATTTCAATTTTAAATAGCCAATTGAACCTACTTTGTGTTAGTATTTATCCAAAAGTGTAATTGAAACTGTTTTTGAATATGTTTAAACCTAAACATTTTTATAAGTTTGTACTGTTATTTATTTGTTTGAAACACTTATGATTAACTAAAACATATTTTACCAAAGTGTCATGTTTTATCTAATATTAAAATATTAAGTAGCATAGTTAGTTTGTATTTTATAGCATAAAGAAAGAAAAAAGTTCTTATTAAACTAGAGTTTTAACTAAACAAAAACAAGTACTGTTTTTAATAAAAAAGAAAACAATTATGTAGTGTAATGTTTTATATACAACATTTGAAATAGTTTACAAAGCGCTAACCAAAACATTCTCATGATAAAGAATTCAAAACATTTCTATTATTAACTAGCACAATACACACGTTAGTATATGTAAATATTTTGAATACAAACCTGCAAAGTTGATTGACACTTTATTATCTTCATTGTTTGTGCAAATGTATTGTTTAATATATGTTATGTGAAAATTGTACGAAAAAATCTGATCGCTTTACAGTACTAGTATATATACAACTTGGGTAAAAATAGTATAAAGTTGCTTAGAAAGTTTAAAAAAGTTTTTGTATTTCATTTAATTATTTAAAACTTTACATGTAAAGTTTGCTG
This sequence comes from Thalia democratica, assembly GCF_965202585.1. Lineage (NCBI taxonomy): Eukaryota > Metazoa > Chordata > Thaliacea > Salpida > Salpidae > Thalia > Thalia democratica. The sequence continues at coordinate 64,392,586 of NC_139166.1, read as the reverse complement.
TAATTTTTTAAGTTACCAAAAATTCTTGTTTTTAAAGATCAGTTTTATCAAAAAAGCAAAAACATAACCAACTAACCTTGTAACTGATGTTTACTCTTTAAAACCTAATTAAAGGCGTTTAAACTTTAAGATCTTCCTAAAAATACTTTAAAAAATCAGATCCATTAATCAAAACATCAAAAAAAGTTAAGCAGATATTCATCGTTTACTTAGTAAGAAAACCCTGTAAATTTAATTAACTAAAAGTATAAACAAGAAAAATTTGCAAATTACTTTAACAAACTAAAACTTTAGAATCTGCTCAATAATAAATAAAACAGGATATAAAGTTGTATTCGATAAAAAGTCTAACTGTTAATTATATTTTGTTTAATTTTTTCAATATGATAGCTTTCGTAAAAATTTTATCGTTTTTAATTGTTCTAAAAGTAATTAAATTATACTTCCTCAAATATTTTTTTTTATGAACATTTGATTTTTTTTGTTTTTATTACATGTTAAGCTGCTGCGAAAAGTTTTTGTGAAAAAATAGGCATTTAATAGCTTGTTTGTTAAAAATTTATAATAGCAAACAGATCAATAAATGTATAATAAATTAGTTAAAACACTTCATAATAAAACGTATGGGTTTCGTTTTAGTAAGGCTTATTGTATTAAAAACCGTAACTTGTAAAACAAAAACATAAATATTTTTTTATAAATTTTATCTTACATTGAATTTAACTTAAATGTTATACTTATTTTTGTAACTTTTTTTGAAAATTAATTGTTCTGAAAAAAATTTTAAACTTAAGTTTACATATGCTTATCTTATCAGTGAGCTTCATGTCAACATTTAGTATAAGGAGCGTTTTTTTGCTATCTAAATGAAAAATCTTTATAAAAAAAATGTGTTTTGTTTACACCGATTCAGACTTAAAGTACATTCTGAGCTTTTTAAGCTGAAGTTTTTAAAAAGAAGATTTTCACAACTATTTTCTCGTTTTTGTCACGTTATAAAATCTTTTTACAATGACAGTCACTTTAAAAACAGTTCGAACTATCATTTACAACCATTACATCATTTTTTTATTTTTGACATTTAAAAATAACTTTGCTTGAAAAAACTCAAGTGTTGTTTTATTGGTATAAATTTTGAAAATACAAATACATACAGTGTAACAGTATTACTTCATAAAAATTATTTTTCATTTAAAAAAGATTTCCTTAAATGTTTATATTAAAAAAATATATTTCAATGTAATTTTCATACAACTTATATATTAAAACATCTAATGAAATCTGTTTTAATATTTTTACTCATGAATCATGTTGCTTGAAAGAAAATGTTTTTGAAAGTTCATGCACACTTTACATAATACCTTTTACACAATTTTACAAAAATGTTTACAGCCTTCTTGTTACATCAATTAAGAAAATTAAACAAATTAGTAATTGAAAAATCTTTCTATCAATAGCTTACTCAAGGCTTGTTTGGAAATTATGAATAAAACAGGACATCAAGTAAACTGTTTACTATAAAATTTCAAATCTATTATACATCATGGAAAAATAAATCAAAACTTTAAACATATTACTACCGTCATTAAATTCTATCTAAATATCTTGAAGCTATTGCATCATAAAACCGTTGTTTATTTTTAGCAACTCAGCAAATTCTTGATAGTAAATTGTTGTGCGTCAGTTTTCAAAAGCAAGCGAATTTTTTAAATTTATTTGTCTTGTAGAAATACTTGCTTGTGAAATAAAATACCATTACAGCACCAATTGCAAGGTAGCACAGTTTTTCAAGTAGTCTTCTAGAAAAATAAAGTACTTCCTGGTTATGTGGTAACATTTTCACATTCTTCTTAAAATATGTTTCCGTGACCAGGTATTTTTTTTAAAGATTTTTACACGTAGCCTACATTACTTTAAAATTAATTTAAAACAGAAGTAAACATTATAAAAAGTATAGTTTTTTCTAATAGAATTCTTTTAAAATAAATACATAGTAGCGTTTATGAGTTTAAAAGTTTTGTATGTTTTACATTCCCAAAAAGTACGATTTCATTCTTTCGAATTTGATCCTGTATTACTAGTCTTCAAAACAGTATGCGCCTTCTTTTGTAAGTTTAAATTTCCTTCATACACCTGTAGTTAATTTGTTTCGATTTATAAATTTAAAAGTTAAGGATATATACTTTATTATGTTTTGTAGAAACGATACACTGCAAAATGCTATACATTGTGTTTTAGTATTAAAAATTAAAAACTAAACAAATAATTAAAGCTCTGTGAGTGTTTTTTAAATAGCTAAATGGAAAGGCTGAGTTTTCAGCTGACAAGAATAAAACAAATGTATGTTTTTCCTGTTAAATTCTATAAAAGTATATTAGCTTCATCAGTTTGAACAAAATAGTCTTCTTACTATGAGCTACATTATGCTAGCAACATTTAAATGTTTTTAACAACTTCTAACTTGACAAATAAAGGTAATTTGTTTGTAACAAGCAAGAACTTTAAGACCTGTTTGATATCAAAAAGTATATAAAACAGGGCGTAAAGTTGTAATTTGATACAAAAGTTTTAGCTTTACAAATGTTTTCTTTCTAAGTTCTAGAAGTCGTCAACAAAATTAAGTAATAAAATTTAATACTATAAAATTCACATTAAAATATTTTCCTTTAATGTTTTTTCTGTCTAATCTGCTTTGTTTGTTGTTTTTATTAGAAGTTAACCATTTAGTAGAAGTTTTTGTGAAAAATAGGCATTTAATGGCCTGTTTGTTAATATCTTGTCATAGCAAACAGAACACTAAATGTATACTTGACACAGAGTTTTAAAACAGTTTTCTTAAAAAACATACTGGTTCTACCATAAGTATTAAAACTAAATAAAAGTGTTATTGAAATATAAACTTTTTTCTTCTAATAACAAAGCTTGCCAAAAACTGGTTTTATAATAAAAATATAATGTTTTGGCTGTAAGTTGATTTTTAAGTTAAAAATAATTTATCTAGAAAACGTTTTAAACAATAAACTCTCTTCTATTAAGAATAATAAAATGCTTATCTTTATTAGAATTTAACTAATTAGTAGAAATTTTTGTGAAAAATAGGCATTTAATGGCCTGTTTGTTAATAGTTTATTATAGCAAACAGAACACTAAATGTATACTGGACACAAATGTTTTTTAAAACAGTCTTCGTATTCTATAAACATAAAAACTACCTGAAACTTTACGTTATTTTGTTATAAAATTTCAAAATAAAGCAAAGTTAAGGCAAAGATTAGAAAAAATAAAAAACTAATGCTTTTTAAAAAGAAAAAAACGCTAGCCGAAACCTTAGCTAGGTTTCTAGCTTTCTAACTGTAACTAAACTTTTATTTTTTTCGAAATGTTTTTGTACGAAATTTTTATATACAAAACATTTAAAATAATAAACTCTCTCCTATTGAGAAAAAATATTTTGTTTTTCGCTCTCTCACTTATGCTACCTAGATACTAGTTAAGTAATAATGATAATAAATATGTTCTTTTTTTTTAAATTTAATCTCCTGTTAATTTTTATGAATTCAAAACAATATTTTTAACAAATACTTCTCCTAATAATCAAGATAAAGTTAGAATAAATCTTATGTAAAGTGCTTGTACAAAGTCGGCATTGAAGGGCCTGTTTGATATATTTATATTTTATATAAAACAGGCAATTCAATGTTGACTTTGTACAAATGTTTTATAAGAAAATCTAAAACTTTTATAAATGAACGTTTACTTCACTGCTATGCTTATAATTTCAAAATTGAAAAAAAAAGACAAAAAATTGCAATAAATTATAAACTTTTTGAATTGAGTTCTCTAAAACAATAAACATCAAGTGAGTTTTTACTCTAATCTATAGTCTTAAACAAAATTTACAAAAAAAATTATATGAATTCTTGCACCAATAACTAACTTGAAGGCCTGTTTGATAAATTTGTATAAAACAGAACGTCAAGTAAATAATTTATACAAAGCTTAATACAATAAAAACTAATAACTTTAATAAAGCTATCCACTATACTAACTGTGCAATTTTGACAAGTCATCACATTTTTGATAACAAGTTCTATGCAAGCGCTTTTATACTGAACATAATTTATATTGCAAATTTCTTATAACTAAACTGCACTGTAAGCGATTATTAGATTTTTTGAAAACTAAAGAGTTATTGTAACTATCTGTTTTAATTTAATTTAAATAAGTCTCTTTTTCTACATAAATCACTTTTTTTTAAATTTTTTCTTTAATGAGACAAAAGAACTAACAGTTTTTATTCAGTGACTTTTGAATACTTCCTTTTGAAAACTTAATTTCAATTGTTCTAAATTTAGACAGTTTAAAAATGTTTCTCTTTTCTTTAAAGTATTGTACCGTTGACATTTTAGTTATATTTTAAAATAATAAGTTTTACTGTCTACACTTATAAAGTAATACTTCCACATTAACTATAACCCATTTTTTGTTTGCAATAACTTTCAAACACAAAGAATTTTTAGGTAGTAAAACAAGTTATCATTCTTACTAAAATAATTCTGCGTTTTACTTTGTGCAGCCCATGAATATAAAGTTGTTGTGAAAAAGTTTCTCTACTAGTAATAACTTTTTCACTTTTTATATCTCTTGTTTATATTTGCACGAACAACTCAAGCAAAAACAAAAAGGTGTAACATTACACAATTTCTATAAATAGTCTTAAAACAATTTTAAGAGAAGTTAAAAAAATCATTATAAGGCTTGTTAGATACATGAAAACTACTTTTTGTAAACTTAATACAAAAGTTACATTAAAAAAACTTGTAATTCAAGTAAGTGTCTACTATTCATACATTTTATAATTATTTAAGAATAAAACACGACTTTGTTTTTCTTAGCATAATATGTTTCATGCTAACTTGTCAAAAAAGTTGAGTATTACCTTAAAAGTTCTAAGCTTCTTGAATCATCAAAGATATCCGCAACAACTAACCTTTTTTCATCAGTGTAGTTTTGAATAAAAGTATATTTGTCGAAGAATGTTTGTAGTATTAACTTACTTAAAGGCCTGTTTGATATAAATAACATATAAAACAGAACATCAAGTAGACTATTAGTACAAAATGTTTTCAAATAATAATCGAAAATACTTCAAAGCTCATCATTTTACTATCAACGTTTCTTTTAGCAGCTATGAAATTATTAAGATAAAATTTCATTCAAATACTTTTATATACAAGTGAAACTACTTTTGATTAAACTACACTGTTAGTAGTAATTTATTTGAATAAAAATTAGAAAAGTAATGTAATTATCTAATTGTACTTAATTATCTTAAACAAGCACTGAATACAGAAAATTAATAAACCATAAAAAATCTTAATTAGTACTTAAATATCAATCTTTGTTAAGAAAATTTGTTACTTAATTAGGTGATACAAATTATTAATAAACTAATTGTTATAAAGTACATAGTTAAGCTTTATTACAGTTACTACTAAGTATGATAACTGAGCATTAAAAGCTTGTTTAATAAACTACTTATAAGATTAAAAAATAAAATAGTTTGAAACTTTTTAAAAATATTTTAATAAATAAAAATAACTTGTCTATATAAGTTTACCAAAGTTTAAGTTTTATAGTAATAGGATACTTTGGATAACTTAATGCTTTTGTAGTTATAAATAACTTATTATCTGAAAATAAGTTCACAACACTTAAATAACTTCATTACACATCAAAGCCTAATTAAACTTTAAAGCAACTTCTATTGAAAGTTTCAAGAGAATAAAACACACATTTATCAACTAAAACAAAACTTTTCATTCAAAAAATTTGGAAGAATTAAAATCTTTGACAAATAAAAAAAGTTCTTATCATAGCTTCAAAATAACTTCAACATAAGCTAATTAACAATCTAGTTTAAAAAGCGTTTAGAACTTATCATTTTTGTAGATTTGCACTTAAAAAGTGTAAAAAAATCAAGTTAAAGTTATTATTTTTCTAAACTTTATACACGAGCGTTTAAGGTCTAAAACTTAAACATTGAATTGTAGTTGACTTTCACTTTATACTTTTTTTATACCGATTTTTTCTTTGTTCTAAAATGAGACAAAAAAAACTTCTTAATTAATTTACTAAAAAAGCTTAAAAACTAAATCACAATAGACTTCCTTTTGAAAACGTTATTTAAATTGTTCTAGTTTTAGACAGATTAAAACTTGTTTCCTTTTCCTATACAAAAACAACTGAAAATAAAAACGAAATACCTAATAAGCGGCTTTAGCTCATTTTTAGTTCTAAAACAAATTTGTAAACAATTTTTTTAAAAGTTTATATATTCAGCAATCATTCTCTATAAAACACAATATTTTCTATTTGTGCAACAGAGCCTTATAATGACGTAATATTGTTGTTGTGAGAAAACAACTAAAATAAAACATTTCACTTTTTTCTATATGTTGTTCATTTTGGCTGCAGTTTTAATCATTCAAAAAATTAAAAAAAATATTACAAATGTTTTCTATTTTAAAAAACAGCAAAACAGGTTATTTCGAAAATATGAGAATGCTGGTATAAGAAACAAATATTAAGATGCTTGATATAAAGTTTTTAAACATAATACATGTATCTTAATTTCAGCTATAAACATAATTTTCAAAAGTTAAGCGGAAAACTTACTACTACTAACTACTGACTTTGCATTTTCAAATCAAAAGTATTTACAAACTCGAAAATCTTTCGACTTTCAATCAATATAACGACATTTAACTTTTTATAAACTACTTATATCTTAATAACTACTTATGGTAATTCGAAGAATATTTGTGCTGATAAGTTACTTGAGGGCCTGTTTGATAATAATTTATAAAACAGATCATCGAGTAAACTATTAGGACAAAGTTTTATAAATCTTAAAATCAAAAAAATATTTAAACATTCTTATTATACTAACGTTGTTACTTTTAGCTGCTTGAATAGTTTTTGAGACTTTAGCTTTGTTCGAGAGGTTTTATATGCTAGCAAAATTGGTTATAATTAAGCAGTTATTTTATTGATAATTTGTTTAGTATAAAGCTAGAATAAGATTTTAAGTACCTAATTCTGATTAATTATCATATAAAATACACTTAAAATGGAAGCATCATAGTTGTTTTTAATTAAGTACTTTTAAATTAAACAGTGTTTACTAGATTTGTTACTTAATTAAGACCTTTAAACTAGTAATAAACTGACTATTTAAAAGAAGTTAAGCTTAATGTTTAATTTTAGTTAGTAATAATAATTAAAAGTAGGCATTAAAAGCTGAACTAGTAAATTTATAGAAATTAAAAAAAAAAAAAACTTTAGGTTTATTGAACACTTCTAAAATAAGAAGCTTAAAAAAACTTGCTAACAAAAAAATACTAAAGTATTTCATTTAATATTTATAAACTTCTCTAGATATTAAAATTTATGTAGTACAAAATTAGTATTAATTATACAAAACTAGTTAAAACTTAAATAAATACATCAAATGTTATCTAGATAGTATATTTAACTATTATTTTTCTAAAGCAGTGTCACATTTTGCATTGCAAAAAAAAAAGTAAACGTTGTGATAAAATAACTGTGAGAAAAGTTTCTTAAGCAATAAAAACAAAACTTTTATATCCTTTTCAATTCATGTTTATACTAGTTACAACTACTCAAGCAACAACAATTATACAAACTTTTTAAATTTTATGCTACATAAATTAAAAATTTTTGAGTCTAAAAATATTATCATAGGTTTGTAAAAAAAAATTAATGTTTGAATAGTTTTAACACCGTTTCTGATTTTACAAGCTCATTTAACGAAATACCTTGATTAGTGTTTGTTAAGTATTAAATTTGGTTTAAAAAGAGTTATAAAGTTTTTTTTGCATATCTTAAAAATTTATAACAAAAAACATTTTAAAGGTTAATAAATATTTCAAGAACATATTTTTAACCACAAAAGCCTATTTATCAATTTATTAATATTTCAAGCAGTTTAGTTTAATAAAAGTGCCTTCGGACTTTAAGAACTGATTAATACAGCTACTTTGCATCTATAAAAACAAGTTATAGCTACTAACATAAAACTTTGTTTTTTTACGTACCTAAAATTTATGCATACTTTTGTCTTATATAGGCACTATGAATTACAGGTCTTTAAATACTATTGTTCTAAAATTAGACAAAAAAGTCTAGGATTTTTTTATTTTTAAGCTGCTAGACTAATTTAAAAAGTAAATCACAAAAGACTTCCTGAAAGTTTCATTTAAACTGTTTTATTTCCTCTTCCTTATATGAAACTTGCTGAATTTCATTCTTAGTGTAATACTAAATGACAGAAGTCGTTGCCAAGTTTACAAAGTTGACTCTTTTCAACTGTTTTCTAATTATTCTGAAAAGACTTACATGTAGAAATGTCATCTACGCGAATTTGTTGAGACACATTTAAACAATAAATGTTTTGTTACGAGTAAATACAAAGAACTTACTAAAAAAATAATTAAAAAGTGTTTTTTTTTTCGCAAGCTCACTCTTAAAAATGAATTAAAGTTTTAAACTTATTCTGTTAAAATTAGTAAAGAATACTTTATGTTGCTAAATTATTGATACGATTTCAAAAATTCACTACATTTCGATTTTCAAACATTCTGTTTGTAAAGGTTATAAATATTTTATAATAAAAAGATGATTAACATTTTTTTGTCTAGCTGGGTTTTAGACAAAAAATACATATAAAATAACAAAAACTAAGTATATATTAAGTAACAGTTATAAGTGTAAGAGTTTAATGCTAAGAGACTATAAGTAGTTAGAATTTAAATAAATTTTATTTACCTTATTAATTAATTGGTTAAAATAAAATAAAAATACTTTTTAAAACGTTTGTGTTGAACATTTATTTTAAATCAAACTTATTATTTTTTTTACTTAGTTATGTCTATCAGCTAATTAAAACAAAGGAATCTTAAAAATAAAACATACAAAACTTGTTTTAAAACAGTTTTAAGATGGAAAGCAAAAGTATAAATTTTTAGACAAGAAAATTTGTCGTCAAATAAGTTTTAAACTAACATTTATAGGAACTTAAGAACAGTACTTGATCAAATAAAAAACATAAATTCTAAGTTACTGTTGAAAAATGGTTTTAGCTTAAGTTAGACTTGTGTTGTTGAAATAGAATATAACTTAGAAATAGAAATATTTCTTGGATTTTAGTACATTTCAAGTAGTTAAAAAGAATTTTAAATGAAAAGGTTTAGCTAAATGTAAAACAACATTTAAAACTATTTTATTCCATCTTACCTAAATTATATATCTGTTTTAACTTTAACTATTTTTGTTTGGCTTTAGTATTTATGTTAATTTCTGCAGAGGTTTAATTCTTTAGAATATACATAAACGTTTTATACTTTGTAATATAGTTATATACTAAATACATTTTAATATAAAAAATATTTGTTTTTTTTTATGTTATTCTAATATTAAAACATGTTTAGTACAGAGAACACGAAGTTTTTACACAGTTTGCTAAAATACACTAAATTAAAAATTACTAACCACAACTTTACTATGAATTAAACACTTAATAATTAAGTTTGTTTACAGTTCAACCTATACTTTGTATTACAAAAGATTAAGAATATTCAAACTAAAATTAGCTCTAAATTTAAAGTTTTAAAAGGTTAGAATTTAATATTACTAAGCTTTGTTGATATACTTAGCATTAAAAACTAAATGTTAAAATGTAATTTTATTTTATATGTGAATTCTATTCAGCTTTTTTAATTATTAAAAAAGTGCTTACGAATTTTATTTAATATTTGAAATTTTTTAATATTTCTAGAACTAACTATAATAAATTTATAGCTTAAAAATTTATAGTACCAAAAAAATATTTCCGAAACAAAAATAACAAAAACGTTTAAAAAGAACTAAATAAATATGAATATATGACATTTGAATGTTTGTGCAACTACTATCTAAATACATTTAAACAAATTTTGACTGTAGGTACATCATAAAATAAAAAAACTATCAACGTTTCGGAGTTTTCTCAAAAGCTAAATAATTAAGATTAAACATATTTAATAATGTCTTTAAAAAATTTAGATATACAGAAAAATGTTTTAAGAATATAATTATAGTTTAAACTAAACAGTCCAAAAAAAAACTTTATATAGCTTCTTCTGAATAAACTAAAAAAATATTTTAATAAAAAACAAACTTACACTTCACTTATCATAACTCCTACTATGTGTGTTAAAAAACTTTAATAATAAACTTAAAAGTTTTTAACTGATAAAACTTTCAATCAGCCTAAAATTAGTTACAAACAACAATCATTAGCTATTACGTCAAAGGCAGTCTATAATTACGTCACAATGCAGTAACACATTTTCATAAACGCTGTAAGCGCCTTTTTAACAAGTACTACATGGTCTAGTGCAGGGTTTCCCAAACTTATTTACTAAATCGCCTCCTTTTTAGAAATTTGAAAAAAAATCGCCCCCTACGATTTTACAAAGTAGGTTTTCTCTTGAGTACAAACTTTTGAGCCAGAAAAGTTGTGTTCGAAATGTAATTTAGTCTGGTACTTTTTATACATGCACTTTTGGGCTGTGTTCAAAGTAGTTTACAGGGCTTGAGAAAATAATTTACAGTTATTTTCTTATAAGCTAAGTAAAGTGTATTAAATTACTAAATCACTAAAAAGCCTTGTGTAATCTGTAATCAATCCTGTTTAAATATGAATTGTTTCGAAACTAATGAAACTTTTAGGTCAGTGGTAGACAAATTTTGTAGTTAGCAATTCATATTTACTATCATATCATTTTTAGTTTCTACTCGTTAAAAAATGTAATTCCGGGCTGCGTAATTTAAAAAAATAACATACAAGAAAATCTAAAAACTTGAGCAAAACTGTAATAAAATGATTTAATATTATTGATATCTAGGAAATACAATTTTGAACTGAAAACCAAATTGAAAGATTGTTTTAAAATATTAAGTATCAAAGAACTAAATTTTATTTATTTTGCACAAGTAGTTTTCAAGTTACTTAGCGGGTCAAAATTTGACTGGATCTGAACCGTATGCTACCCATCTGATATCTTAACTGAAACCTGACGTTATAATAAACTTTCATATGACGAATTTCGGACATTTAGAAGTTAATACTAAGTAACTTATTTAAGCCGCACAAAATACTTATATTATTTTATAAATAGGCTTATTATAAAATTACTATAACAGAGATTAAAAAACTACAAAAGAATGAACACTTTATTTTAAACATAATAAAATAAATATTAAAACATAATTTCTTATATAGTTTGAGGAAGTTTTACCGACTGGTTGATTATCTCACATGAAAAGTGGTTTCATCAACAGCTCCAGTTAATGCAGTAAAATAATCAATTTTAATGCAAAGATATATTATAAGCAAGTTATTTGTAAAGTTAAAAATTTAATTTTAATTTTTATAAACTACTTTATGGTAGACCACCATGAAATATTATTTGACTTGGAATAACCAATAGGAAACTAAACCTTAATTCTAACAATCTTTTTTTCTTAATTTAAACTCAAAAAAATCAAATGTTTTACAGTTAATTCTGTGAACAGAAGGTAATCAATTATAAAAAAAACTTTTAGGTTTAAATTTTGTTTTGTAACTGTAGCAGTCTTTTTGATGATCTTATTTAATTCTGTTTAAACTTTTTTTTCTAGCTATTAGCCTATAATAATTTAACAGAGGAAAATGGTGAAAACTAAAAGCTAGTGTTGAACTATTAAAATATACAGCACATTCTAATCGCTAATATATTTTGAGTTAAGATAAAACAAAAAACAGGTGTATTGATAGTTTAAAATTCCTTAATATATAGATTTTTTAACAATGATATATCAAGTTAGAAAATAAAATTGAGTTTAAGAATCTTTTAAATGAAAAATTTGAAGTCATTTCAAATAGAGACACCAAATCTATAATCTTTGAAAACCAAAAAAAAACTTTTTTGAAATAAAAATATTAACGGTCATCAAGAATTTTTTATTTATATTGATTAAACAAGTAATAAGAAAAATCTGTCAAATAAATGTCTTTAAAAAAATTATTTTAATCAATGTGCTATAAAAAATTTTAGTGTAATGTAAAACGACAAATATAAACTACAAAATTAACCAGGTCAAAATAAAACTATTAACAACTTTAAAATATAAACCATTAAATAAATACAGTAGACTTCCGCTTGAATTCGCACTTTGAACAAAATCAAAAAGTGCAAACTCAAAAAATTATTACCATTTTTTTTTTACAAAATGACAAATTCAAATATGTTATATGCAATAATGTTATGAATAAACATGAAATCCACTAAAATATAAAACAAACATTTATTAAAAAAAAGGTCTATATAAGCTATTAAATATTATATATTTTTTGTTTAATTAATACTTACTTAGTAATAGACTTTATTTAAGGTAAATTAAAAATATATATATATATATGCACTTCTTTTTGGGTAAAAAGCGTTAACTCAAAAGGAAGTTTACGGTAACTAATATTTATTTAGGCATTATGCAAACCTGTTGTAGTATAAATAACTTAATAAAATTGTTATTATAAAAAGACTACTTAAATAAAATACAAAACAGGTTAAATAACAAATACTTTAAAAGATCAAATAAAATAAAAAAGCTTTCATAAAAAAATGTATGCTACTGAAATCTAATATAATGTGAAGGATGAGGTTCATGACTGCTTGCAAGGTTTTCTAATCTGATTCTTAATCAGTAAAACAAAGCCTCAAGTCACCTCCCTTACAAATATCTAGATTAGATCTTTTGCTCAAGATGTTGATAACTGAACTAAAAGTTTTCTCAACAACATAGCTAGAAGGAAAACCTATAAACAACAATCTAAATTCCTTTCAAATGATTGGATACTTTTGTCTTAGTTTTTGTTGAGTCCAAAAGCTTTCATATCGTTCTTTGGAAAAATTTACTTTAAGTTCAAGGTCTGTTTGTAAGTCTAAGAATGTTTCCTGTAAGTCGTTTACTTTAAAAAGATCTGCCTCGAAGGGATTTATATTTTTATCTATATCATAGCTTTTACGTGTCAAATCGAAATTTTACTACTTAATATGTTAAAATTGTTAAAAATTCCAGATTTTTCTAGTTTTATTTTTTGCCTAAATTGTCAAATTCCAGGTTTTTCCAGGTTTTCAAGTAAATTGGCAACCCTGTATACTTCTATTGTATTAGTCTAATTTAGTGACTTTTAAAAAAACAATTGGAAATATCATGAGGTGTAAGTTAATAATAGATAACATAGATTTTTAAAAACCATTTATGATCCCAAATAACATATACGTCAGGTTATAAAATAGTGAGAGGGACTCCGATCGTCTATGATCTATGTAATTGTTAAATAAGAAAATACATGCTACAAAATAGGTAATTTACTTGAAAGTAGGAGTCATAAACACTTAATTTTCTTTCTATATTTTACATAAACAAAATGAACTTTTTTGTTAAAGTTTTACCTCAGGTTCAAATATTTAATAGCTAGCCAAAATTAGTAAAATAGCAAGATAAAAAGTAAATATGTTATGACAGTCAAAAATTTTAAAATTGCCCCCTTTTCGCCCCCCTACTCGTTATCGCCCACCCTTTCGCCCCCTTACTAATTATCGCTCCCCGACTTACTAAAATCGCCCCCAGGAGGGCGATATCGCCCACTTTCGGAAATCCTGGTCTAGTGGTTAGGATTCCTGGCTTTCACCCAGGCGGCCCGGGTTCGATTCCCGGTGTAGGAACGTTTGGCTGTAATCGTATAGTGGTTAGTACTTCACGTTGTGGCCGTGACAACCCAGGTTCGAATCCTAGTTACAGCACTTTTTTTTGTTTTATTTGAAATGGTTGTTTATAAATGCAAATAGAAAAAATCCTAAAGTTTGTTTTAAAAAAAATTATCATGCATGCTAATCACTTAAAAATATCACTTTTGTACCACACAAGTATAAGTTTTTCAATATCATAAGAAAATATTATTAAGAATTAAAAAAACCATTCATAATACCAGAAAAATTTGAATGTGAAGTTTGAATATTAAGCAACTTTGTTTTAGAACTTATTTTAAATCATAATCTAAATTGTTTCTATTTTTAAAACCTACACAATATAATTTGTTTTGTTTAAACTTTGAAAACTTTTTTTGTATAGAAAAATACATGCTTTTGAATATAGAGTGATTATATGCATAAAGTAATTAAAAAAAATGATAATTAAGTCTAAGAGCTTAAATTTTTTATTTATAGATCTGTTAAATTAGAATAAAATCCTGAAATTTTATTTTAAGTAAATACTTTTTTTCTTAATTAATTTTGAAATAGATTAGTAAAAATTATCATTGCTTGAAATAGTCTTCAATATGTTGTTCTTACTGAAATAAAATTTTGTATTTACACATTTTTTAAAGCGAGTAGTGTGTAAAACATAGTCAAAAAATCATAAGTCATATGGGTTTATCAGTGTATATAATATATATTTTATTTTTGTTTTACACGATTGCTAGTTTAAAAAAAGTCATAATAAAAAAAAAAACAAGTACTATTAATTTAAATTGTTAAGCTTTCACTATAAATAGTATAAACCTTGTTTAACTTAAGATTTTTATTGGAACTATTTGAAAAATAACGTTGTTTATACAAACTAAATCGAACTCTTCATAACCTGTATTTATGGTTGTACACAAATTATAAATAACTTTAAATGTTACATTTTTGACTTTTATTTTTATCTCGATTAAAAAAATAGTTAGCAAATTTTCATTAAAACTAATGAAAAACTGTTATGTTATTTCGTTATAAAAAAGGTTTATAAGCTCAGATTTTGATTTGCTTTTTATAAAGTACTACGTAAACTATCATAATTTTTTAGAAATAATTTTTAAAGTAGCTAAAATAAAGCACTTGAAAATATCTCTCGGACACAATATTTTATACATATTTTATTTATAAACAACTTACGTACTTGTAGCCAGTACTATTTCATGTGAAATAATGCTAAAAAGTTCTATTAATAACCAGCTCAATACATTTTATGAAACCTTTTGAATGACAGGAGTATATTTTTATCATTGTTTTGTTTTTACGCTCCAGGCAAGAGTTAATACTCATATGTGAAAATGTATAACTTTAAAAACAGACTGTAATTTTTTTTTAATACTTTAGAAACTAAACAAAAAGCTTAAACACTAAACAACATATCAAGTTAAAATATCAAAACAAAAATTTGTTTAAAAATCATTTTTTTAAGTATTTTGTTCAAACTAGATTAACTTTATTAGTTACAATTGTATACCTTACACTACTGACTTTGTTTAAAACTTATAAGCGAGTTTTACTACATACACACTTTTAGAGTCTACTAATGTGATACTAATAATCGTCCTGTTAGCAATAACTTTAAAGTAGTCGTTCTCTATTAATTATTAGGCCCTGATAACCGAAATTGCCTTTAAGAGTGCGAAGTCGGTCACTTTGAGAAACCCTTTTTTAACATTCTAATTAAGTATAAATATTTATAAAAATTCTTGCAATACGGTTTAATAAAAAACAGCTTTACAATGTGTTTGATGCTGAAATATATAATAAAAACATAAAATTGTAATTTTAAACAAAAATTTATAATTTAATCAACAAAACAGATAAAATATAAAAAGTTATACAGATTGAGGCAGAACCTTCTAAATTATTTTTGAAAAACAATTTTCCCGTTAACTGAATTGTAACAGCTTGAGTAAAATAATCTAGTTAAAATTTCTACTAAAACATCTATTGAGAGTTATTATGATGAAACTGCTTATATAAATCATATAATTCATTGTAATTGAAAAAACACTAAAACATGAAAAAAAATTAATAAGCAGCATTTTCTAAATGCTAAAAGTTTTTGTTAAAAAAAAAAGTTGTTCTTAAAAATCTTTCAAAACTATATCTATAAACTAAAATAAATATTTTACAAAGAATTTATTTATTATTAAACTAACTGAGGCCTGCTTTATAGACTTACTTTAGAATTACACTATAAAATTTTGATTAAATCAGAGCATAAAATAATCTATTAATGAAAAGTTTGCTGAAAATACTCTTAATTTTTTTTATCAAAACAAAGTTGATAATATTAGTAATTGAATAATCTTTAAAAGCTAGATCTTATGTATGCCTTATTTTGCGTTAAAGTTAAACAATATTTTATGTTTTTAATTAAAAGTTTACGAAGAATTGGCCACACGGGAAAGGAAACATTTAAAAAATTTAATTTTAAAAAGTTGATAAAATTTCATTTTTCTAAGGGAAGTTTTTTGTGATATATTTTTAGAAAGATTAAGTATAGAAAAATGTTTTTTTGTACCATTTAAAAAAAGTTGTACCTTAAAAAGTAAAGTCGAATAAAATATTTTCTAAATTATAGACATATTTGTAGAATTTCTCAATTATAAACCACGGCTTCAGACTTTCTTCCTAATCTTTAAAAACCTTACAAGTTTTAATATATTGTTGTATCTAATACTATATTTGTATCGATGTAAAAGTGGACTTTTTTTTATAATTCATAATGTTAAGGATTTGCTTTTTTAATATTTTTTATTAAGATTGTATTAAAAGTATTTTTATTTTCAAAATCATCATTGACAGAAATGTTGTATAGATAGAAAAAATATTTAAAGTTGGACGTAAAAAAAAAGTTTTACGAAAATTTTTATTTAGGCTATAAACCAAATTTTTTATTTGATGTTTTCAAATAATTTATTGTTGCAAACAGCAACAAGTTAGTGAAAATAAACAATGCAAAGACTATTAATTTCAACCTTTCAATGTAGCAAATAAAGCTCTAGTAACAAAAAAATATGCAAAGCACATAAAAATACTAAATTGTGCAAGTTTATTTTATGCGCCATGGTTACTTTCACGTTGAAAAAAACAAATAAATTATTAAAATTTGGATAATGTTTTTAGTTGTTATAAAATTCAAACAAAACAAAAACCTCAAAGAAGTTTCTATATTTTTAAAATAATCTAAAAACAACTACAAATTATCAGTTTAATCTGAATAATAAAGGTACTTCACAGAAATGTAATTTAAGATAAAATACGTGGAATGAAAATCATAAATTTGAATTTTATTTTATATTAATAAACTAGACTATTTCAAATTGTTTCCTTAAATTAGAGAAACAAATTTCACATTTATAGTGTTGTTTTGATTATATATAACCATGGAATTAAAAAAACTTAAATGTTTTATATTTAAAGTAATCTAATTGTTTTTACTTTAACTTGATGTAACACTAAAGTATTTTTTCGATTACTTATAAAAATATTTAAATCTCGTAGTATCAACAGAACTTTTAAATATTAACATAAAAAGTGATAAAAACCATTGTTTTTGTATAACTACATGCTTAAAGACTAAAAAAAGTTCAAAAGTAATGACAAATAATTTCAAATAGATAATAAATTGGTTGAAACATCAAAATTTTTTAGAATATGTTCGAATAGGAAAATTAAAAAATGATGTAAAGTTTTATATTTATAAAAATAATTTAGTTTCAGTAAGTAACCGATATACTATTAAACATCTACGTGTTATTATCAAACCTATTAGACAGATTAAATATATTTTATTTAAGTAACAAAACTTACTTAAATATTCTTTTCATATTCTTTTTTTTTTGCCTCGTTAGAAACTTTAAAAACTTTTTGTGAAAAATAGGCATTAAATTATTGTTAGTGATATATTATAAAAAACAGGTATCTTAAAGTATGACTAACTCAAATTTATTTCAAAAAATTTCCTATTTCATAAATTAAAATTGAAAAAAAAACTGTCTCAAAGATTTTATTTTCATTATTCTAGTACTAAAAAACAAATTATTCGAAACTTTTGTGAAAGTTCATTTCAGAAATGTTATAGATAGGAAAAAAAGTTATAAAGTGTTTAAAAAAAAATTGTTTTGTTTTTAAAATTTTATTATTTCAAAAAAGTTGTTTAAGTTTGGTTTTTATAGTTTTTGAACAAAAAAGACTTCCTATTACTAGTGTAAAGGAAAAAAAAAACTAGTCTTTGAGCATTTAAGTTTATTAAAAAACACTTAAAATTAAAGTGATACTTGAAAAATACAATTTTATTAATGCTCAAAATTTACTTTAAAATTTTTAAAAAATTAGACTTAATAGTAAATTAAAATTTACTCAATAAAAAACATTATTACGTTATTGAATTTTTATTAGTATACATATATAGAAGCTGAAAGCAAATATTAATTATTACGTCAAAGGCAGTCTATTATTACGTCACAATGCACTGTTTCAACTTTATAAACGCAGTAAGCGCATTAGTAACAAGTCCTACATGGTCTAGTGGTTAGGATTCCTGGCTTTCACCCAGGCGGCCCGGGTTCGATTCCCGGTGTAGGAATGTTTGGCTGTAATCGTATAGTGGTTAGTACTTCACGTTGTGGCCGTGACAACCCAGGTTCGAATCCTGGTTACAGCACCTTTTTTCGTTTTTGGTTTTAATAAATCTGTATTACAATAACTGTTTAAAGCTTTAAACAATAAAAATATTTAAGTAAAATATTGATAGTTTGTTTTGTTTAATAAGCCGTTGAAGATGAAAGTATATATACTTTTAAATATTTTAAAAGAAAATAATTCAATTTAATTATAGTTTAAACAAATTTTAATACAAAAGCACTTATTTAAAAAATCCTTAATCAATCTATTTTTAGAAAAATATTTATGGTTACAATTTTACAATTTTGTGTTGATATTATTTATGTAACATAATTTAACTGCTCAACCGTTTAAATTACAAAAAATTAATCTTTTTAAAATATAAAGTAGCATACAAAACTTACTTTATAAAACCTGTATACAATAACAATTAGTTTTAACACTAATTACTTTCATTTTTACATACTAGTTTTATCTAAATATTCTATCTTAAACTTATATTTTACTTGTATAACTTTAAAAAAATATATAAACTGTTTTAGATGTTAAAATTCAAAAGGATACCCATAAAAAGACTAAATACAGCTTTAAAACTTTTTATATGTATCCTTTTGAATTTTATCTAAATATTCTATTTTAAACTTGTATTTTACTTCTATAACTTTAAAAACTTGTTTAAACTGTTCTAGATGTTAAAATTCAAATGGATACCCATAAAAAGACCAAACACAGCTTTAAAACTTTTTATGGGTATCCTTTTAAGTTTGATCAAAATAGCTTGTTTTAGGTTTTTACTTTACCTGTACAACTTTTAAAACTTGTTTAAACTGTTTTAGATGTTATATTTTAAAAGGGTACCCATAAAAAAACTAAAAACAACTTTAAAATTTTTTGTTAGTTTACTTTTAAATCTGATCTTAATATCATATTTAAAACTTTTCTTTACTTTAAGTCTTATAATCAACTAAATGCTACTTCATTTAAAAACATATTTTTTAATAATCTACTATCAAAACTGCAGTATATAATTCAATTATTACTTTAAAAACAAAATTAAGTTAGTAATTTTGTTTTGAATTTTTTTAAAGTTTACAGTTAGAGTTTGATAAAATCAACTTTGTTTATGCAAATCATTGTCTTTTACTTAAAAACTGTTTTTATTAATACATCTCAGAAGCTTAAAATGTAAAAAAGATAACAATTTTTAATAATAAGAAGAGTTCTGTGTTTTGCTTAAGATTTAATATTTTCTTGATAATTCGAATATACAGTAAAATTTTACAAAAACTAGTGGTAAAAATATTAATTAAATCATTTGATCAAAATAACTTATTTAATTTTGGCATATTATTTAGGTTAAATTAACAAAAATGTCTAATAACAAATTAACAAAAATAGCTTTACTTTGTTTGCTTGGTAAATTGTTTTAAAATAAAAATAAATGCTTTGTTTATTAGTGTTAAAACAAAAATTACATAAAAATTTTAATAAAAATACAGTCAAAATTCTGAAATTTTCAGTTTATTCTGATTAAAATATAATAAATATTTCATTACCAAAAAGGAAAAATTGTATATATCAGTTATTTTAAACAAAACATTACACGTTTTAAGAGGTCTGGCCAAAACTTTTTGAACATTATAATATCATTTAATACTTAAACAACAAACTTTAAACTTGGCTAATACATAGATACTTAAGGAATTTTTTACGATGTAAATCTAAAAAAGTATAATTCAAATTCCATATCTGTAAAATTTCAAAGGCTTAGCAACAAATTTTAAAAATAATAGTAGCATTTTTTAGGTAAAACATAGACATTTTACAATTTTTATCATGTAATTTTTAAAAAATGTATTTCAATTTTTAGAAAATTTCAAAGACCTTGCCACAATTTTTTAAATTATAGTAGGATTTATTAATTAAAAACAAAGCTTAAGTAGATAAAATTTTTAATTAAGGTAATAAACATCTTTTGAAAAATTTTTAAAGCATTTGAAACAATATAATATTTTAAAATAAGTCTCTAATAAATATTTCTTATCTAGTTTTACTGTGTAAACAATTAGAATTTGTTTTTATTGCTTCTACATTGATTGCTTTAATTAATAAATAAAAATTTACCTAAGTATTTTGATGACAATAATAAACTGGTCGCGAATAAAATATACAATTTGCATAAATCTATTTAAGATGACAATAATAATAAATAAAAGTTGAAAAAATTTTCAAAATTTTGCAAAAATAAATTGCTGCAACTAGGACACCCATAAAATGATACCCATAAAAAGACCTACCGTTACTTAATATTTTATTAAGTGGCATAACAATCCTTTTTTTTTTGCTTAATTTAATGTACATTTTGATTTATGTTTTAAGATACTACTAAAATAAAAAAACTGAAGAAAATATCTTAAACGTAAATAATAATATACATGCAATTAAGTAAAAAAAGTAAGGATTTTTATGTCACTGAATAAAACATTAAAAAACATGAGACTCACTAAGTAAATATATAAAAGAATATGTATAAGAAAAGAATAGAATTACGTTATGTTTAATATGAGTTATTGTCTATAAATAACTAGTCTAGAATGTAAAAATGAAAGTAATTATTGTTAAAACTAATTGTTATTGTATACAGGTTTTATAAAGTAAGTTTTGTATGCTACTTTATATTTTAAAAAGATTAATTTTTTGTAATTTAAACGGTTGAGCAGTTAAATTATGTTACATAAATAATATCAACACAAAACTGTAAAATTGTAACCATAAATATTTTTCTAAAAATAGATTGATTAAGGATTTTTTAAATAAGTGCTTTTGTATTAAAATTTGTTTAAACTATAATTAAATTGAATTATTTTCTTTTAAAATATTTAAAAGTATATATACTTTCATCTTCAACGGCTTATTAAACAAAACAAACTATCAATATTTTACTTAAATATTTTTATTGTTTAAAGCTTTAAACAGTTATTGTAATACAGATTTATTAAAAACCAAAAACGAAAAAAAGGTGCTGTAACCAGGATTCGAACCTGGGTTGTCACGGCCACAACGTGAAGTACTAACCACTATACGATTACAGCCAAACATTCCTACACCGGGAATCGAACCCGGGCCGCCTGGGTGAAAGCCAGGAATCCTAACCACTAGACCATGTAGGACTTGTTACTAATGCGCTTACAGCGTTTATAAAGTTGAAACAGTGCATTGTGACGTAATAATAGACTGCCTTTGACGTAATAATTAATATTTGCTTTCAGCTTCTATATATGTATATTAATAAAAATTCAATAACGTAATAGTGTTTTTTATTGAGTAAATTTCAATTTACTTCTAAGTCTAATTTTTAAAAAACTTTAAAGTAAACTTTAAACATTAATATAATTGTATATTTCAAGTATCATTTTAATTTTAAGTGTTTTTTAATTAACTTAAATGCTCAAAGATTAGTTTTTTTTCTCCTTTACAAGTAATAGGTAGGAAATCTTTTTTGTTCAAAAACTATAAAAACCAAACTTAAACAACTTTTTTGAAATAATAAAATTTTAAAAACAAAACAATTTTTTTTTTAGCATTTTATAGCTTTTAATTTTTTTTTACAAACTAAAAACATTTCTAAAATGAACTTTCACAAAAGTTTTGAATGATTTGTTATCAGTACTAGAACAATGAAAATAAAATTTTTTAGGCTGTTTTTTTTAATTTTTATTCATAAAATAGAAAAACTGTTTTTAAAATAAATTTGAGTTAGTCATACATTAAGATATCTGTTTTTTTTATGATATATCACCAACAAATAATTTAATGCCTATTTTTTACAAAAAGTTTTTAAAGTTTCTAACGAGGCAAAAAAAAAATGAATATGAAAAGATTATTAAGTAAGTTGTGTTACTTAATAAAATATTTTTATTAGTTTCAATAGGTTTGATAATAACACCTAGATGTTTAATAGTGAATAGGTTACTTACTGAAACTTAGTTATTTTTATAAATATAAAACTTTGCATCATTTTTAAATTTTCCTGTTCAAACATATTCTAAAAATTTTTGATGTTTCAACCAATTTATTATCTATTTGAAATTATATGTCATTACTTTTGAACTTTTTTTTTAGTTTTAAAGCATGTAGTTATACATAAACAATGGTTTTTATTCTTTTTTATGTTAATATCTAAAACTATTACTGATAAAACGATATTTAATTTTTTCTTATTAATAATCTGTTTATAAACTTATATAGAAAACTATCAGTGTTATACCAACTTAAAACAAAAACAGCTTGATTATTTAAAAGCTAAAACCTTTTGGTTTTCAAACTACATGGTAATATGTAACCAAATTTACACTTTTGGTGTAAAACTTGTTGATCCTCATTTAAAAAAACAAACGTTAATTTAAATAACATTAATATTAAATCAAACAACTTTACTTTAATTTTACGTTTTGTTCTCTATATAAAAGCTTAACAAGTTATTTATATTACTTAAAATGAACTGATAAGTTGTATTTTTTTTTGAAAACAATACTATGCATCTTAATATATTCAAAAAATTTGATTTTGTTTAATTTATATAAAAACTAAGAATATTTTATCCAAATTTTTTTAACTTTTTTTATTGTGCTGTACATAAAAGTAACTAGAACTTATAAAATAAAAACAGTAACTAAGTATTTTTAGGTGCTTGTTTCAAAAATATGATTTATTGATTTTTAATTGGTTTAAAATTTTTTATAATACCAAGTACTACTTAGAAATTAAGCTTAATCTTTATCAGTTTTAATTGAAAATACAATTAAACAAAAAAGGACTTTATATAAACAGAACAAAATGTTACTTAGCATATTAAAAACGTGCTCTTATTTTGTTTTTAGTTAATTAAGCAACTGTTCTTTTTGAGACATAGTGTTTTGTGTAAGTATGTTTTTTTAATAGCATGTTTGTTTTGAATTCCACTCATGAGAATGTTTTAGCTAAACTTTGTAAAATTTTCTTTGTTATTTATACAGAATGATAAATAACCTAACTCTAATTTAGTTTTTTAATAAATAATATTATATCTTAACTGCGTCTGAAGCTAATATAAGTTGATGAAAGTATTGTTTATTAAACGAAATAAAATTGCTCAAAAATTTGGTCCAAAGACCTGGTGTACGAAAAAACCTTTCGGTAACCGAGTCAAACACCAGGATACAGTTTAATGTCATGTCCAGGACTAGAAATTTTTTTTTCTAAAACTTATATATGCTTGTTTGTATTAGCGAAGTTTAACCATAGAAATTACTAATATGCTTTACTTTCTTATTGAGATTTAAAACTAATCATATCCTATAAAAACAATCTTCTAAAAGCTGCTAAAAAACTTTTTTTTTGTTGGTTTATTTTATGTTGGTTTTAATCCAACAATGTAACTTATGCTGAATCTTTATCTGATATCTGTGATACAAAAAAAAAAGAAAACTTTAAGTTTTTCAATAATATCTACTTAATAGTGGTTTAGATTGTACATGCAATGGAAATCATAATTTTTTCCAAATCTCGAAAGATAAAACTTCAAACTAATAATTCAAAGCAAGGTAGGAAATACTTTAATATATAGTGTATAAGTTATAAACAAAACATGTATAAAGTTGTTTCAAACATGACATTTTTAACTGTACACATTGTTTAACAAAAGTTACAGAGTATTAGTTTTATCAACATTTAAGGTTTTTATGTATTGTATGTGTTTTATGTAAGTTCTAAGATAAATTTTACTGTTCTAACACCGAATAATAGCTATTATACATACTTTAAATAGATATTACATCTATAATACAGTGGCTAAAAACATTACAAAATTATTTACAGTTTGATAATTAAAAAAGTTTCTAGAAATCATTTGAGATGTCTTAGCAAATTAAACAAAAACCAATAATAAACAATTTAGGAACTTTAATTTATTATATAAATATCAGTATATTTTGTAACAGGATGTTTCAATCTAACTTAAACAATTTAATATGACTTTAAAGGTAATTTAGCTATAGTAGTATTTAAAAAACCTGAATTGCAAATTATTATATTGTTTTATTTTGGTAACTTAGTTAGTTAGATACGTTGATCATTATTTAAATTTAATTTACTTTATTTTTGAGCTAGAAGCATGCTATGCCAATAATAGACTATCCACTCAAGTCAGTTTTTTCAACTTTGTATAATAGTATACTCGCTATCAAAATAAAAAATGTTTAAAGTTGTCACAAAACAAGATGTGAGTAATACCAAAGCTTTCAAAAGTTTCTATTTATTTTTATTTCCTTTTTTGTCTTTTTTAGTAGTTTTTGGAACTTGGTTACCCGTTTATTTTTCGCCTCCTAATTAGTTATGTCCTTTATATCTATAATCGATCAAATGAGAACCCTTGCATAAACAAATAGTTTCTAAACATTAATTTAAGCTACAATACAATAGTATGTTTTAATTGAAATATTTTACATTGTGTAATAAACAGTTAGCTAGTATCACGTAAAGTCAAGTAGATTAAGACTGATTAGTTTAATTGTGCATAAAAACTACTTTCAACGTACTAAACACACTATTTGAGTCTAAGTGTTGTAGCTAAAAAAAAATATGCTAGCCAGCATAAATATTTTTGTATACAAATAAAGCATAAAAAATATGTTGTGAGTTTTCACATAAAAATACAACAAGTAATTTTTATAAACTTACAAATTTTATTAAAATTTGAATGAGATGAACATATTATTACTGAGTAAATGTTTATTTTAGATTTTAGGTTAAAAGTTGTATAGAAGGATCTTTTAGCGAATAGTTTAGGTAAATCAGTTAATAAAAGTAGTAATAATGAGTAATTACACAAAATATGGTAAGTTTTTTTTACATTTGAAGTTAGTTTAAGTATCACCAAACAATGATTTAAATAATACTTAGTTAAAATAGAAAGAAGCATGTTTAAAAAGTTATGAGTAAAAGTATAAAGTAACAGTAAAAAAAGTATGTTTACTATTGTTTGAAAAAATAACCTAAAATAAAAAATACCTATTACTTTCAGAAGACTCGTAATAAAATTTTAACTTTAGAAATTAAAAGTATTTTGAGGAATAGTTAATTTACTTGAAATATTTGCCTTTAATCTTATGATGTAGAATATAGTAAAACATAAATATCACTTGGTTTTAATTCGTTTTAGTTATTCTTATGTTAATAGTTAAATACAGTTAAAAAATAGATTTTTATTTATGAAATTTATACAGAAAAAATGTTAAAAGATTTAAAATGTATGCATAAATATACTTAATAAAGTAGTATAGTTTTTTATTCACTTAAAACTATAAATATAAATGTACAAAGCTACTATGACTTCTTGTTTTATGCATAAAATTAAATCACATGCTTTTCTTAGTTTGTTTGCTTTTAAATTACTTAAAGTGTGTATAAGAGAACATTTATAAGCTTGTTAAAAACAATTTTGTAACTGCTTTTCGCAATAAAATTAAGAAAATATTGTATTAGAAAAAGAATTTTTTTTTTTCAACACCCTTCTTAAAAAATGTGTAATGTGAATAAACATAGTTTTTTATTTATGTGTTAACAAAAGAAAACTATTTTGTATAATAAAAACATTATGGTGACTAAAATTTTTTACTTTAGTTTAATTTAACAGGAAGAAAAAAAGTTTTACTTTAATTCTTTTTTAGCATATTACAAAAGAAGTTACATGCATATTTCTATTTCTATTTTAAACTAAGTTTTTGTAAAAAAAAACTAAAAATTAAATTGCTAAATAAGGTAATGTTACTTATAGAAACAAATTAATAAAAACTACCGTATAAGTTAAAGTGAACTACAATAAGTCAAACTGTTCATTATTTTCGATTTATTCATTACAAAACTAATTTAAAAAGTAAAAGTAATTTAATTGCACTAGTTAAGTTTCTTAAAAAACATAAACAATTTCCGAAAACAAAATACTGTTTTTTATGAAACAGAACTAAGAAACAAACTAAAAAAAATTAATGTTATGTTTAAACAAAATTTTAAAATCTAAACTTATATTTTTTTAAGTAAGTGAGTTAACTACAACACTTTTTTTTTCTTTTCATTACTTATTAATTTAGAAGGAAAAGTTGCATAAAGATGTTTAAGTTTGTTTTTAAATAGGTTCATATCATGAGCTAATAAAGCTTTTGTTGTTTAAAAAAAAATTCAGATTTTAATTTCTTAGTATACGAAGTAGCTTTGTTGACAAAAAAGAACAAATTTTAACAACAGCAAAGGTTACATCACTTAATTAAATGAAATTAGAAATATAATATGTTGTTTAAGCTAAATAATAAACGATAACATTTTAATGACGATGGTACTTATATCGAGCATAACTTTTAGAAAAAAAATCAGTTATTTTTTTTAGTACAAAATTATAAATAAAAATTTGATAGACAAAAAACTAAGCTACCAAATAAACAAAAGCAAACTTTCTATTGACGATAATACTTTTATCAAGTTTGTTTTTTAGAAATTACAGTTTTTTTTCCTATAGTACAGTGATATTATAAACATACTAGACTAAACAGACAAAAAACTAAACAAAAACAAACCAACTAAATTCAACGCATTACAGCTACTAATCAGCACGCAACACTGTTAAAATGAAAGACTTCAAAATAAAGTTTCAAGTCAAAGTCGCCGACAAGAAACTGGGTGAAACCTACACCGCGGAATACGACTACCGCCTGAGCGATCCCACCTGGAACAACATCCTCAGGAAAACGGTGAGGGAGGCCGGAACGAGCCTCGTAGACTGCCTCATCACGAAGACCTTTCTGGAGAGGATGGCGTTCCAGGAAGAAGGTACTACTTACTTCAAGCTGAAGACTGTGCGCGCTTGTGAAATCCAGCTCACCGATGCCGTGGCGGACAGAACTCTCGGAGACCTGGTGGAGTACCACAAAGTGTTCTGCCCACTGGACAATGAGTTCATCGTTCGCGTGATCTTGGTTGTCTAAGTATGTTTTTTTTTATGCTGACGTATAGCACATGTTACCTGCTTTTTGATTTTGTAAACCAGCATTTACAGCTATTTTTAACACTTTATTAATAGTACAAATACGTATTAAAAATATTTAATACTAAACTAGAACAACTGGTGCATTGAACTTTTTTCTTGTATTTTTTCGCATAGCTGAATAAGGGTTAGTCTTGTTAAGCTTTTAATAGAAGTCTTTTTGTTTTGTGTACATTAATTATTAGGATCCAAACTGACAATTCAAATCACTTCTGCTACAAACGTTGGCGGCAACTGTTAAATGTTTGGACTGAAACAAACAATGGCCCGACGACACCAACCGCCCTAAAAGCTCACACCAAAGTTATAGTTGATATTAAGCATTCGGGTGTAAGTTATGTTTTTTCACCAAACAATTTTTATGCAAAAAAGTTTGTTTAATTTTTATTTTGCAAATTTTAAACTAAAGGATAGGAAAAGTTCTAAATATATTTGCTAAAATCTGTTTAAACGTAGCATTAAAAACTACTCTCTCAGTAAGCTTTGACTTTTTCTCCATTGCCTCGCAAATTAAACTGCTTTAAATAAAAGGTTTTATCATACATCTAATTATAATTATTTCATTTGTTTTTATGCAAAAGTGTTGAGTTTTAGACGTTACAGGCTTCTTCATACAATATATTAAACTAAATAAATCATTTACCGTTCATAAGCACGGTCTTTTTTAGAAATTTAAGAAAATTGAAAGTTTAATTAGATTTATTTTACATAAGTTAACCGGATAACTTATACTTAAGTTTAAAATGTGAAATCTTTAACATCTAGGAGGCGCTAACGAGTCACATAAATTTCTGTCAGATTCAAAGGATTTGCTTCCAGGCTTTCAAACTTCAAAACTTCGGATTTTTTAAATTATACTTGAACATATTCTAAATAATTATTACTGTTTTCTGTTTAGTAGGGATATTGAAAAGGTACGAGCTATGAACTCTGGCTAAAACTTTAAAATCTTAGATGAAATACGTAAATTATAAACTCTTTTTAATTTTTTAGTTTATACTTTTGTATTAATAGAATAACATGAAATTGCGAAGAAATTCGGAAATTTGCTAGAAGTTACTTAAGTTAAACATACCCGAAGAAAGCGTACCTTTCTGATTAAGTAATTTGGCTTTTAATGCTTTGATCAATAGAAGTTTGCGAAAATTTATGAAATATTTTTTGCGTAAAACTTTCAAGTGACGTCACTCAAGTTTCTTCTTCTTTCTAACTAACTAACATAATAGACACCTTAAGGCAGTGCTTCTGAACCTTTTTCTAGTGGCGGAACCCTTTTCCAAAGTTCAACTTTTCGGCGGAACCCCTAATTTTAATTTTACATCAAACGTAAATAATTTTTACATAAATTTTAAAATTTTGAAAGGCTTCGCGGAACCCCTGGGAGGCGTCGCGGAACCCTAGGGTTCCGCGGAACCCCATTTCAGAAGTACTGCCTTAAGGTATACTACCTTGTCAACTTATTTTAAAGCGTACTATTGTGAAATGATTTGTTCTATATTTGTTTTTTGAAAGAAAGATAGAGATAAACTTTTGGCACTAGTTTTGAAAAACGGTTGTCAGTTTAAAATGTTTAAATTTGTGTTTGATTATAGATAGTCTTGTTAAACTTCCTCTTAAAGTATAATTCTTTTGTGAAATTCTTAAACGAGTTCAAGAGATTTTTGAAATCTTATAATGGTTGGTTATAAGATTTTTTAAAAGCTCTTTTTTGTTTTTTATAAGCAAACTAACAGTATTAAATAAAAAGATTAATTAATTAGTTCAGTATTATAAGTATTGCTTTGCGGACCTTTAAATTTATATAAACCTTTCTTAAAAAGTATGGTATAAATTATCAACAGTAAAATAAAATAGTAAACTTGCTAGAGTTAAGTTACAAGTATACAAAAGTAACATCAGTTTGGTTCAAACAAAAGTAATTAAATAAAATAAATAACAACTTAATTGATTATGATATACTTAACATGAGTAGTATTAGTAACATTAGTAGTAAAATAATTTATTAAACCTATTCTACCCGAGCCAACAGACATTCAAAAAACTTAATTTTTTAAATTACTCACAATATTAAAATTATGTAAACCACGTTAAATTTGTATGCTGAACAGAAAACTGACCGAAATCCTAATTAAAATTCTTTTTTTCTTAGAAAAGTTCAAATATTATCTAATTATAGTTATAAATACCAAGCAGATTAAATACCACTGGACGTTAAAAACTTGGCAGAGTCTCAAAATATTCATAATCTTAAAAGCTGATTGATATTTTGACCGTTGGTTATTAGTAGATAGGTTTTTCTCTGAATTAGTTATATAATAACTGTTATACAACTAATTGACTTAAAGTTTTTTAAAATATGTGAGAAGCCTAATGGTCAGTAATTACACTTATGTAACATTTTTTTGACATTATTTGTGGTGTACGACTCAATAACCTAAAAGTTCTTTCGTAACCAAGTCCTTAGACAAAACTTGTTTAATGCATTCTTTTATCCTTCAACAAACAATAATAATACTTACTTAGTAACAGATAAAACATTTCCACAGCAAATATTACTTTCTTTAATTATAAACTTTATTTTGAGCAATATTTTAACAAAAAATTAAAGCTACTTTAATTATATGCAAAAATTGTTGGAAATTGTAAAACTTCATTAAAAATAGTTCAAAACAACGGTTTACGAAATATTTATTACATAACAAAAAACTTTTAAACCATTCTAAAACTAAATTAAACAATTTTTACAATTTTAATTTATATTAACATTTATATTTCTTATTTGTTTAGTTCAACAACGATTCTTTATTTAAAAAATGTTTGATAAACAAACAGAGACGTGTTTACACTGGTTTCTTGTTTCCTGTGTGACCCCTAAAAAATGGAACAAGTGTAATAAAATAGCGATTGAATAAGGTTTTATATTAAAATATTTTGTTAAGAATTCTATTTCATATATTAAATTTTTGATATCAACTAAAGTTTAGTTCATACTTGTTAAAAAGACGTAGTTTTGTAAGTTTTTTGTAGAAAAGATGCTTAAACTCTATAAAAACATAGAGAAGAATACTTTTCATTTGAATAAGGATACTTTTCATTCAAAACTAGCCAATGAAAAGTGTTTTCTAAAACTTTTTTTGAATGACTTTACAATTCAAAGGATTTCATTTTTATCTTTGGAAACTTTTGACCAAATCACATATTGTTTTAATTTAACAACAAAAAAAAAAGCAGTTTTAAATTCTATTCGTTTAAATTAAATTGTAAATAATTGTTCATCTCTGCTATTAATATGTTTTCAAAAAAAAAATTGATTAAAATTTAATTTTTAGCAAAATTGATTTGACTGTAATGTCAATGTAAGTTATTTACATATAATTGAATATGTTTTCTATTACTAAGACTAGTTGATAGCCAGTTTTGAATAGTACCTGGTTTTCAGTTTTTTATGTGTAAAATATTTATTTCATGTTTGCTTTACAGTGTAAGGAAAAATGTCTACATTGTCAATAAAACAGGGCTTGTGTTTATATTTAAGTCGTTAAACTAAAAATCTAAGAATTGGAATACTTAATGAAATTTTGCATTTTGTTTTACTGGTTTTTTTAAACAGTTTGGACATTTTTATGTACCTAATAAATTTTAGACAGTTATGTAATAGACAGTTATGTAATTTAGACTTAAATGTAAGAATCTATTATAAAGCAGTAAAGTTGTGTAACCCATTGAAAAAAGTCTAGACACTGACCTGGAAACAAATACAGATCTTTAAAACAGCTGTTCTTGATTTAATTCTTTTTAACCCTTTTTATTTTAGTGCAAGTTCTTATTAAGTTGATTTTTAAACAGATAAGTTGTGCATTGTTAATCAAGCAAAAATAAACTACGTTATACAAATACATCCTTAATTAACCTCGTTTTAGTATACGCAGATCAACTGATTTAAATGTTATTAAGTACTTAACTTACTTGATCTAATTCAAACCTCTTTATAAACGCACGTGTTTTTACACGCTTGACTTGTTAAAGTACCGGTAGATGTTCTGATCTAAATGTTTTTCACGGTTGAATTAGCGCTTAATCAGCGCGGAAGCTAAATGCTTACGAAGCTGTTACTCAAATATTTTAACGAGCGTTAACTTAGCTCGATTAGCATTTTTTGCAATTTTTAAAAACTGTCCAAACTTTAAATCCAATTACTTTCCTTATCTTTAAAGCTAACTAGTTAATTTTTAGTTCTAAAGAATGCTCCTTTGCTTTTAATTAAGAAAAAATCAATCCATTGGATAGAGGTTTGAATTATTGAGTGGGGCCCCATAAAAAAAGTATTTTTTTTTGGAATTTCTACTCAAACGGATGTTTTAGCCAAAGAATATATTTAGATTTTATTTTTTTATTTTAATATTCTTACTTTGCTGTTTTCTCAAGGGTTGTTGTTTTTTGTTCTATTTTTTAATAATTTAACAATATATCTAAATATGCCCGGTTGTAAATTTCAAAAACCTTCAATTTTCTAACGGTCACTGGAGCAAAATAGTTTTTTTATTTGTTGAATTATTTTAATACACATAAATATTATTATTTTAAATGGTTTACGCTTTTTTTATCAAAAATGTTTTTATGTAAGGCATGACCCATGTACGTTTTACTAAAGTTATCATTAAATGATCATGAGATCCCTTATATTTAGAAAATTGAACGTTTTTTGAATTTACAATCGAACATATTTGTAAATATTATTAAAATATCAGAAATTAGAAAAAAAAACAACCCTTGAGAACACAGCAAAGTAAGAATATAAAAAAAAAATTTTTGGTTAAAACATCCGCTAGAGTAGAAGTTCCAAAAAAAAACATTTTTTCTATGAAAACCCCACTAAAAAACTCAAACCCCAAATCCAACCGATTTTTTAAAATTAAAGGCAAAGGAGCGTTCTCTAGAATAAAAAAAAATCTTAGTTAGCTTTAAAGATAAGGAAAATAATTGAATCTAAAGTTAGGACATTTTTTACTATTTGCAAAAAATTCTAATCGAGCCAAGTTAACGCCCGTAATATTTTATTTTTGTGCTTCCACGTAAACAGCGGTTTTGAGGTGATTAACTGACAATTTTTGTCAACTTATACCTTTTAAATGGTTTCATATGAGTTGCTCCATTTAATTATTTAAAAAAAATGTGTATTTGAAAAAAATTGAAATATGCTGTAAATATAGTATTTCTGCAAGAAAAATATTGATTTTATTCCTTAGTAAAACAAAAGCGATCAATTGAAAATAATTTAAAAACATTTTTCTTAATTGAACTTATTTTTTTGATTTGAAATACACAATAAACATGTCTTGCGTACACGATTTGATAAACCTACTTGTTTTTTCAACATACTTATTTGTTTTATTGATAATTTAATTTGTAAATGTTGTAAATTTAATAAAAGTAAAGTTTGTTGCAGGTGGTTGAATTTCTACAACAAACTAAAATAAAAAATTCTTCCTTTACAATTTTAAGCAAAAGCTTTAGTATGCGGAAAAAGACGAAATATTCTTAACAAGTTTTTATTTAACTAGGAAACACAGATTGATGAGTTTAATGGTCCATAAACTTTTAGTTTTTACCTATCTAAAACCATATTTTGAATTCAAGCAATTTTTCAATACATACTAACCTAACCAATACTTACAATAAATCATTAATAATAGAAAACGCATGAAATATTTTGCATGAAATAAAGATAAATGCATGTTTCGAGAGTTTTACCGTAAAAACTGTTTTTCGTTTATAAGTCAAATTTTAGTTAATAATAACAAAGTACATTTGACTGTTATTTGTCTGAAAAGGTTAATAAATGTTTACTAAGACGTATTTAAGCATGTATTCATAAAATGTTTACAAATTTTGTAAACTTAATCTGGTTAAACTTTCATACTTAGTCTAGACCAAGTTAATTTGAATTCTTAATTAACCTATTTTCTTCCTTTAATGTTTTAAACTTCTCAATAAAAGATAATACATAAAATATGAACTTCATCTGTTCACGTGATTAAAATCTAGAAAACAAAAAAAAAAGCAAAAGCATTAGTATGCAGAATAAAACGAAATATTCTTAACACTTTTTTAACTAGGAAACATAGATTGATGAGTTTAATGGTTCATAAACTTTTAGTTGTTAACTTTCTAAAAGCATATTTTGAACTCGGGTCGTTTTTCAATAAATACTCAGCTAACCCACACACACAATAAATCATCAATAACAGAAAAACATCTTTTCAAGTCTGTGCATGAAATTAAGATTAACGAAGCTTCTGAAAGTTTTAATGTGATTATTGTTTTCAACTTATAAGATAAATCTTTGTTGAAAGTAATGTCTACCGTATTATACTTTATTATAGTAGATTCAATTAATATTTCTATTCATAGCTAAAAATATAAATAAAAATTAAGCTATTTTTTAGATTTAGAAAAAAAGTTTTAAAACTAATTCTAGTCAATTTTTGTATTTAGTCTGTATAAAGTTAACTTGATTAGTTAATTAATATAGTTTTTCCTTTGAGTGTTTTATACTTTGCCGGTTAGATTAATATATCTAATGTTAACTTCAAGTATATGTAAATAAAAAAAAATCGAATTTTTAATTTTAGAACAAGCAATAATGTGTGCAAAAAAAAAAATTAAAAAAAAAAGTTTAATTGTCATTTTACCTCCCCTTAAGCATTTTAAAACAAAAAAAAAAGTATTAGTAAATTTTATTACAATTCAAAAATTTGTTTTTTATCATAAAACTCTGCTATCAAAAATTGAGTTAAATAAGTTTATCAGTGTTTATTGGGTTAACCACTAAACATTAGTCATTACATTTATAAAAAAACTAAAATAGAAAGATCGCATATTATAAATTAAATCTAATGCAAAACTAGCCTTTGAAAGTTCTTGTGAACAGCTAAAATAAAACTGGATTATCTTGAGAACTAATACTTTATATAGTTTCTTATCAGACTTCTAAGTAAACGCGTAAATATTTGCAAGCAATTCAATTTTATGAAGTCAGTTTTATTTAAAGTTTAATTTAAACAGCATATCACTTTAAAATGCATAGTAAAAACTTTAACTTTGTTTATTTTTTGTTTTATACGATTAAAAAATAAAATAATAATTTTACAAAATTTACTAACATGATACTTTTTAGAACAAAGAAATATGTTGATATTAAGAATTTAAAGACTTCCCGTGTGATATATAGACTTAATGATGATAGCTACCAACCCAAAAATACTTATTAACAAGTTAATTAAAGTAAAACATTAAATTTTATTAAATAAAGCTTTATAAAATAAATGCACATAGTAGAATGACGTAAAATGATGAGATTAATAGTTTTGATGGAATAATTTTAAAAGTTATAAAAAGTACATTTCGAATATACAAGACAAACTTACAATGCATTTATAGAAAATTAATACACACAAAACGTTATAAATCAATAGTTATAAATCAAAACATATTTTAAAGTATTTGAAAAAGCCAGTAATGTGCATAAAATTAAGATTTATTAAGGTTTGGAGGTTTTTCCGTTGAAAATAATTTTTTACTTTTACTTTTATGATTTATCATAATAAAAATTATTCTTCGATACCATCACGACTATATATAACTTTCAATATTCAATTAAAGCACAGAACAAGTATTTTTAAATTTATTACTAACATTTTTACTTACAAAAAGGTTTTCAAAACTTATATTTAGTATGTATGAAACTAAGTTGATTAGTTAATATCTTAACTTACGATGTTTAAGGGTTTTTCAATTCAATTCTAGCTGAAAATTTAATTTAGTCAACATTGGTAAAAAACTATCTTCTGTTTACTGCTAAAAACTTAACAAAGAGTAGGCAAGGAAATGTAAAATAAATAAAAACATTAACAAAGTTCTTATAAAACAAAACCTTTCATTGAGCTTTTACAGATAAGTTGGAACAAAAAATTATGTTTATACTCTTATGAAGTTTAGATATAATTTTTGATTAACTTCTTTTTGAGCTATTTATTACGTAAATTTAGTTTAATTCAAAGTTTTAATAAACAAATGGAAATTTTCAACTATTATCAGTTCAACAATTCAAACCCAAATTAAGATTAATTTAATAAACTACTTAAATAAAGTATAGGAAAAGACAAACTAACTACAATTATAGGTTTTGCTCTGAAACATCACATACAAAATTTCTATTGCTTCTATTGGTTGAACTTAAGTTTATTCTAGTAGTTGATTTTTATACTTAAACAATTAGTTAAGACATGTTTTTTAATTCTCTTAATTAATTTTGTAGCTCGTTTACAAATATTGTGATAGTTTTAAGTTACTTATAACTTTGATATACAGAAAAAACGGGCTTAAAAGTTAGTTCTTTTTTAGTTTTAATTAATGAAAATTCTTATTTTTTTTTAAGAAGTTTAAGTTTTAATTAAAGAAAAAAAAGTTTTTTTTTAACAAAAAATCTAAAAGTTTTTTTCAATTGTTCATATTGTAAAATATAACAGTCAATAAAAACTAATTTATATTTCTAAAACAAGTACAGCTATTCATAAAATAAACGATGAATTCACAAAACTCTTACCTTTGTTCAAGTATGAAAACTTCTTGTATAAAAAGTACTTTGCATTCACAGCAGTCCTAAATTAATCGAGCACCAGATAAGCCTGGACAATGAATTAGAATGGTCGTTAAGTTAAAAATTTAACAAATTACTACAAACTTCCATTTATTACGTCACTAAAACGGTCACGATCTAGCTTAGAAAAAATGCAGCACAGTGCAGTTAGGGTCCGATTGTAATGTTAAGGTGTTTCCCCTAATAATTGCTGCGTCAGCAAAAAATAAGTTGTTTGTTAAGTTATAAATAATTTTAGCTATTAAAAGTTAGATTTTTGATTAACTTTTAATATATTTGGCTAAGGTGGATTAGGGATAAGGGTATAATTAAATGAAAAATTGAAACAAATTTTTAAGAAATGTCGACGTCGCAAATACTAGAAGAAACACCTTAACGTTTTAGTCGGACCAATGCAGTTGCGATTAATTCTGATATTTTAATTTAATGCTTATCAGTGGCTAAGTGATGTAATGTAGTTGACGAGTGCAAAAAAATTAAAAGCTTTAAGCAGGCCCTTATATTATATACTATTAAAAAAGAATTTAGTATGAATTTTTTTAGTATAAAAAATTTTTTGTAACCAAATTTTCTTCAAATGATAGGTTTAACAGTTTTAAATATCTTATAATTTTATTTTAGGTAGAGCACTTCTCCAGTGTTCAACCCAACGCAACCCCTTTTTGTTTACTAAAATTATTATTAAAATCGTTAAATATTTTAATAAGTAAGTAACTTAAACACTATTTAAATTTATTTAAGTATTTAATGAGTGAGTTTACTCAAAGAAAATACTCTGCGACTGCAATAAAAACGTATTGAATTAAAAGATGAAACTTTGCATGCATGTATGCAACCGAAATAAAACTATTTTCCTAAAATTTGAACTTAATTTAACTGAAATCAGCTAAACTGTATTACCCTTTGTAACTCGTTTTTTTTAATACACAGTTAATTTTAACTATCGTGATCATAAAAAACAAGAGAATGCCAGTGTTGTTTAAAACTATGGTGGATGGGAATTACTCGACCGTTAACTTAAATAAAGTTCAAAACGTTTAAGTTTAAAATTTTACTAATATATTTTACTAATTTATCTCATCTAATTTATTACGATAAACTTCTAAGTTAAACCTAATAGTTTTAAAAACTTTGGATTTAGTAACGAGAACACTAAAAATTTGATTCAGTCGGCCGTTAACTTAAGTTGACTTTTCAAAAAAAAAAACTTATTTAACTTTAAATGCAATACATATTTTACTTGATGATGTATTAGTTTTAGAAGAGTGTACTTCAAAATTGAGGTTATAATGCTTCTGAAATATGCTATTGGCGTGAGTAGCGCTATGCCTATACTGAATGTTCAAACCTTTCAATTTTGTAGTTAGACCACTTTTATCTTTACTAAATTTTAAATATTAAAATATGTATAACAGGTACTAAATTTTAACACAAACACTATAACTGTTACTATGTAATACTATAATTTAATATCGACACTTTTAAGCACTGGTAAAAAAAATTACACTATTGAAAGTTTGGACATTAGTACTTAAATCAATTGATAAGTTAGATATTTTTGATTTTCGTATTTTGAAGCATAAAGTAATTTTATACGTAAAAAGTTAAACAACTTTTAGTTTCTACTTTCACTTTAGTTTCTACTCAAAGAGCTTTTATGATTTTAATAAGTCAAGTAATTAGTTTCACACACAAATTCTTTAAAAGGTAACAGTTCAATAGAAAGTAATAAATTTATTTCTTTTAAGAAAACAAAGGGGTCATTTGATTTATGCAAACGCATTGAGGTATGTTCAACAAGATATCATTATTCTAGTTTAAAGTTTGTACCAGTATTATCTTTTTTAAGTTACAGCCAGGATATTTGATATTTTTTAAGTTTGATCGACAAAAATGATTTTTATTGACCTATTTAAGATCAAAAAAATAGGGTTATCTAAAATAAGTTACTTTGATGAAATACCTTTTAATTCCAAAACTTTTACATTGTGGTTTTTATAAAAATTGATAAGTGTTACGCACCATGTAGTTACTAATATTTTTAATGAGTAAAATAATTCTACAATAATTCAAAAGTTACTATCTAGAAATTAAACTTTTTATTTAATGAAATGTTTGAAATACGTAACATTTTGTTTTTGGTATTTGTTTGCGGAGCTGGCATGGTTTTTATGATTAATAGGTATGTATTTATTATTGAAATTCTTGTAAGAAATACCAAGAAACGTGTACTGTGTTGTATAATCGCAACTAATAAACTTTATATAATTGATTATTTAACATGAAAATATTTGACAATAAAAAACCTATACTACCTCATTTTCCATCTTGAAAACCTAACAACGTTCAAAATGTTTGTTCTAGTTATTATTAATGGTTTGTGTAATTTCAACCTAGAACCTAAATATAATCTAATGAACTTCTTAAAAAGACTAATCAGATAATTTCTATTTTCAGATAAATTAAAAGCTTTACTTGAAAGTCTTTAAATTTTACGTTAAATCTTTTTTTTTTTTGTATTGTATGTAAATGAACTCAAAATATGACTTCAGTTGTTAAAAAAACTGCTATACTTAATAGTTTAAAGTTAATTAACAACAGTTTAATTCATATTTGATAAAGTTTTAAACTAGTTTTAGTAAAGAAGCAAATATCAAAAAATAAGTATATTTGTCCGAAGAAGAATAAACTTTTATAATTTATAATTCAAACCTCAATATGCACTAAAAACTTTTTTTACAACTTTAAAATCAAACTTTAGCTAAATTACAACTAAAAATTAAATTTCTACAGTTTTAAACGCTCAAACAAATTTAAAGTACACTTTTAAAAAACGTGTAGTTAAAGCAAAGTAATTCTTGATTTATGCTAAAGTAAGTTTGTTATAAAGTATAAATTGAATTTTGTAAACAGGTTTATTGTCCATAACGTAAATATTTACTTTACTTAACAACGATAAACGGATAATTTATTATAAAAAAAAAAACATCAGCACTTTAATTTTTATGCTAACAATTGAAGTTTTCAGCTTTATTGTAGTTTTTATTTATTAAATTTTGTCGCACGATTTACAAAAACATTTAAGCTTGCAAAAAACAAAAAGAGTTTAGATGAACTCATAATATTTTAGTCATTATATAGATTAAAATTTCAGATGTATACGTTTAATTTTGCTTTGAACTATTCAAAAGCAAAAAAAATATGTAAAGATTAAACTTTGTTAGCTCTATTTACAATATCTTATTAGATTTATCTTTGTTGAGAATTCTATGTCTTATAAAAAGATAAAAGGTTGTTATAAAATAATTTTTTTGAGATAACGAGTTACTAACCAAGCATAATTATGGTTATACATACTTTATAACCAAAGTACATATAAAATATATTTTTTATTTTTTTTTATAATATTAAATAGACAATGCTAAAAACTGATAAGTTATAAACTAACTACAAAAAATCACGGAAAAGTTTTATTTAGTGTAACTAAAAAAGTTGAATGAATATATCTCAATTTTATTCATGCATATGCTATGTCTTCTAAAAGATACACTACGTTTTAGTTTAAGTGAAAAGTACCGGTTGCCAATAAATATTAGCTTTTTTATATAACAGTACTTTATATAAAACAAATAAAAGCCCGCATTACACAACAATATACTTTTTAATCTTTTTTCAATATACTTTTAAACCACCTGTTAAGTACTATAAAACCACATTACACAATGTTTTCATGTAATTTCTTATACAAGACTATCATGTAAAAAATGTTTGTTCGAAAACTAGGATTTATTGAAACATTTAAGTCTAGAAGAACCTTGAACAAAGTTTATGTTTAAATATGTTGGTTTTATGTAACCTTTAGTGTTTGTAATATTACTTTAAGAAGATTAACTAGTTTTATGTAAAAACAATAAAAATGCAATTTATTTTGGTTTAATCAAATTTTTGCACAGTTCATGTTCTTAAGTTTTATGTTTAAAAACTTAAAACAAACACAAAAAAAATGATTGATTTGCTTAATATTATCTACTAAACAAAAAATGGTATTGAGTACACTAAAACTTTAAATTTCTTACACAACTGTTTTTACATTAGTTTTTCTTGTTAGAACTGGTGTTAGACTATACTTATGTTTTAACAAAATAATGAAATATACTTTATTTTTAATTTGTGCTATAAATGAGCAGACGGCTAGTGAAAAACAGCAAGTTTGAAAGTAAGTTATATTGACTAAAACTTGTGCGTGAGCTTAAAAAATATAATAATAAAAATAATTCTAAATCAGGTTTCTCAAAATTGGCCCCGTTTGACAATCTGGGGCAATAGATAGTATGCAATAAAGTAAATAACTGTTATAGATTAATAGATATTAAAGAGACGTTGTTTAAGGTAGAGGAATCGTTTTTGTTAAATTTTTTGCCTAGTAAGCTATTAACGAGTGTAATTTGGGAAACTCTGTTTTAACCAATAGTAAAAAAAAAACATTTTAACGTTGAAACTGCATATAAGTCGTTTTAAACGAGAATTGTCTATATTTACTTGTTCAAAACTATTTTGTTTGGATTAACTTTAAACCAACCATATTTTAAACTTTTATTGAGGTTTTTAAGTAAGTTCATGACACTGAATAAAAGCTAACGGTTGAGCTTCACTTGAATTCAAGCGCAAGCTAGCACGTGTTATTTTCCGATCTATATACCCATTAAAGATACGTAAATCGTTTAGCAGAATTGAAATACTTATAACATGGCTGTTTAGTTTTATAAAAATTATGCAGGACATGCTAACTTTCATTAAACATGCAGGTTAGTGTTTAGACTAGTGTATTTATGTTATTAAATAAGCGAGCATATAAATGGAAAATAGTTACGAACGTATTAGACAAGAATAAATAAAACACCGTATACTGGACTGTATTATTGTGTCATAATAAATTAGCCTTGACTGTTCTAAGTTTTAAAAATTCAACAATTTTTTTTCTTATAAAATAAAGCTCTAGTTATTGAACTAACACAAAGTTTAAAATTCAATTAAATCTCACAAAGTTTAGTTTGAATGTAGCAAAAATGTGATACTTCCAAACGTTTATATCTAACTACATTTGATGTGTGCAAATTTAGAAAAAATATTTAACTTAGCTTCAAATAGTTTTACACAACATTAGAACTATCGCAAAAGTTTTGTTGAAATTTTCATTTATAATTTCTACACTGTAAATTCTTAAAAAAATATCAATATATGACTTTTAAAACTTAATGTCTTAGCTTTATCTAAGAAGTTTTTTTGCGAAACTAAATAGTTTATTAGAAAGCTTATAACAAGATTTTATGTTCAGATAATTGTTTTTAGAAAATTATGTTATTCCGATTATCAGGAATTCGCTATAAATATTAGAAAGAATATAATATTATTTGTAAAAGTTAAATATTAGAAGTTTAAATTTTTTTATGAAAATCTCAACAATTCTGATTAATATATGCTTATTAATTGATTTACAAAAACTTACAAAAAACACTAAAAATTAGTTTTAATTACATTAACCAACACTAAAACTACCTTTTCTTATTAAGGCTAGTTGAATTAAATTGTTGAATGAACTTAAAGTAATATTACTAGCAAACTTTAAAAATAAATTTACAGATAAAATATTGTGCGAGCACTACTTGGCAAAAGTAAACTTTTTAAAAATGTATTATGTTTTCAGTGATCTATGAATTTTCTACTCCATTAATGTACTATCATAGTTCAACAATTTCATTTTATATTTTGTACGTGGCAGCGTTGCTTCAAAATAAAAGTATTTTACCACATTAAACTTAGACACTTTTAATAAAACTTATGACTTATCATGTAACATAATAAAACTAGGTTTATTTGCTTTCTGTTCTAAAAGTTTTGCTCTACAGACTGTTAAAAAATACTTAATCTAAAATAAATACGTTCTTTTTTGTTTTTTATGATAAACAAAAACGCTACCGTAAAGTATTTATATATTTATTTTTTATGTTTGTCAAATTAAATGTATTTCAAATTAAGTACAGTATCCGATTTACTTTAAGAAATTAAGTTACATATACAAAATAATTTAAAAAAAACTAAATCAGGTAATATTTTTAATTTTAAAACATAAGTTCAATATTTACGACTATTGATATTGTTAAGACTTAGATTTATATGTTTGATTTATAATCTAATTTCGAATTACTACCGTATTAAGGATATTTGCTTTTTATTAAACTTTAGTTAAGTACTACAAACAAAACAAATGCCCAAACTAAACTGTAGGTTTAAAAAATATCAAAGCTTAATAAGTTACAAGCTAGCGCTGTAATGTCACCATAACAATAAAATACCAAGTTGTTTCAAACAAAAGCAGGTTTATTTGAATGTTCCAAAAAAAAAAAGAAAGAAAAAAGTAAGAACTAAAAAGAAATTAAAACAGTAAAAACGAATTGAATTTTATGAAAAAATCATAGTTTAGTTAAGTATTACAATCGTGTAAAATTTATGTACACCTTTGTTGTTTTCGTTAAATTAAAGTTGAAAAACTTACAACTTTGCACACTTTTATGTCTTTTAGAAAAATAGTTTAAAACTAACGCAAAAGTTTTTGTTTTAGTTATTTGTTTATTTTTAAATTTATTCTACCATTAACAAAAACAGATTGTACAAATCCTAAAAATATTTGGCAAGTATATTAGGTTTAACTTTTAAAATTCACTCAAGCCATTGTTTGCAATTCATTTTTTTCATTTTTCTCTAGTTCTTCGCTTTCACACTGTAAAAATAATGAAGTTATAAGTTTAATAGTAAAAATGTAAAAGTTGTAATTAATAAAATTTAATTTGTCAGTATAAAAACAAAACAGCTTAAATTTTTATCTAATTTTTGTATGATAGGAACTTAAGCTATTAAGCCTTATTAAAATATAATAAGTGAGTTTATTGACTTTATACATGAACTTTTTAATGTTCGAAAAGGAGCTTGAAATTTACTTTTCTAAGGATCTACGCACATCTTTAAATACTTTTACAAATACTGGTTTAAAGTATAGTTATACAAAGAGAATAAGTTTAAATTAATATTAAATAAAGTATCTGAAAAATCAAAGTATAAAAGTATTTAAATGGAAACTTAAGTTTTATGTCATGCTTTTAACACCTATAGGAAAGAAGAAACTACAAACGGTTTAGAAAATAAAACTAGTTTGTTAGCAGTTTTTAGTCTTCAGAACTATTTTTTTTTCTCAGACTTATAGAATAAAATAATATCTAATCTTGCTATGA
Organism: Thalia democratica; assembly: GCF_965202585.1. Taxonomy (NCBI): domain Eukaryota; kingdom Metazoa; phylum Chordata; class Thaliacea; order Salpida; family Salpidae; genus Thalia; species Thalia democratica. Next base: position 64,349,029 of record NC_139166.1, on the reverse strand, counting down.
ATATTATTAGTAATATTTAAAGATTTCTAAGAAAATTTTAAAGACACCAGCAGGACACTTTACGAGCTACAAGGAAAGTTATTAAAGATCAAATATACTCTAAGGACATGCTTTTAAACATCATTTTAAAAACTGAAAACATTAAATAAATAAACAAAAATTAAAGTTTTTACGAATGACAAAATGTAATACCAGAATTTTTTAAACATATATGCTGCTTTACTTGTGCACAAGATAAAATACAACACTCGAAGTTATTTTGAACTATATATATGTGAAAACCATTTAACTAAAAACTAATAAAAATTTCTTGTTCATGCTTACTACGTACACACCAGTGAAAAAGAAGAGATCTAACATGTTGTTTTTAGGGAGTTTAAAACCTAAAATAGAAATAATTTTTAATGTCATGCTAACCAAAGGGGATATATATTCTAGCTAAAAAATTTATGATGAGTTTTCGCCATGCTGCTAACACAAAAAAACTTAAACCAATAAATCACTTCATTATATCCTTCACACCAATTTACATACCCACGCCAGCAGAAAAAGAAGACTAGACTAAAGATAAAAAGTTAAAAATATGGAGTAAATAAATAAATTTAAATGACATGCTACTCAAAGTGCATATACTTGAATATTTTAAAAAGTACCCCTACAATGCCATGAGTATCACACACAACATTTAATCGAATTACTTTCATATACTCTCCGGTATTTACCTCCCAAAATATTTCGTCCTCGTACAGCTCTTCGCTCTTCATCCTGTCAAAGACCCGCACGGACATGAAGAAGCCGGTGAACAGCCCGCCAGCTATTGCGATGGCAAGTGAAGCGAGTAGGGAGTAGATCTGGAAGGCTGCCTGGCCTTCACGCTTGATTAGGCCGTCGTAGCTGCAAGAAAGTTTATTGTTATTTAAAAAAAAACAAAAAAAAAAATTGCATGGTGTTTATCAGCTTGGGTTAAACACACCTACCTTTGTAGCTAGTTATGGTCGTAAAAAATATTTCTAAAGTGAATAAATATCCGCAAAAAGTCTTATAAGTTTAAAAACATAAGTTTTAAGAAACTCTTAAGTCTCATAAGTTTGGAAAACGTTTAAACTTTAAATTAGAGGCTTGAAAAGCCACCTTTTAAATTAATTGAACATAGTTTTATTTAAATAAAATAACCGATATTATATTAAAATTTGTCAAACGCTAACCTATCAAAGTAGGTCTCTCTGGTGGCCACGGATGCCACAATCGCACTGATGCAGGCTCCAAGGATTCCCGGCATCCCGTGAAGGTTGTGGACCCCGCAGGTATCGTGGAGGCCGATCGCCTTCTCTAGTGCTGGCTGTGGGTTAAGTTAAATTATAATTGCAAAATGATACAAACCAAAAGAAAAAAGAGTATTTTGTAAACACATCGCAACAATGATACAAACCAAAAGTACATGAAAGTGCACCGTGTACATCATAATGAATATTTTTATGTCTAATAATTAAAAAAATTAACTCAGTGTGTAGAATATTGAAGATAACTTTACATTTGTGTTAAAAGTTTAATAAGTTGTTAAGCAGTATTAAATTAACTTCGTTTCATTTATTAACTTAAATGTAAGCGCTACAGTTGCAGCTTTTAATTAAAAGTCCTGCAAACTTATACATATCAACACACCTGAATGTAAACGTATCCGACAACAGACAGAATTCCGGCTACGGTTCCAATCAACAAAGCTCCGTAAGGTTGAACGATGAAGTCAGCTGATGCCCCCATTGCAACTCCTCCTGCTATTGCCGCGTTTTGAATGTGGACCTGTTTCAGATAAGTTAGAAAAATATAAAACATATAAATGATAAGTTATGAACAGTTAAATTAGTTAATATAATCACCGCAATATCTCCTGTTATTCCAGCGTTTTGTGTTTGAACCTGATTAGATGAAAAAATTTAAACTGTGTTCGGAAAACAGTTGTTCTATACTATTACGTTTTATTTTTAACATAATTAAAAGCATCAGTTTCGTGAATGACTTAATATTTGTTACTTGTCTTAGTTGATGTACTTTTAGATATTTATAGCAGCCTTTAGACAACGAAATTGGTACGAGACTTTTAAAAGCATCAGTAGTTCATCAGGTGCAAAGAAATGTTTTTTTACAAAACACAACAATTGTTTACAATGAAGTAAAAACATGAAATTTTAATTAAAACTATTCAAAAATTTTAATTAAACATGATGAAACTTTTGTTTAGAATAAAAAAAAAATTATTTAGCATACATTTTTATAATGTCTAAACAAAAAAGTAAATACCTTTTAATCATGGTCAGCTTGTGTTAAGCTTAGAAAAAAAGTATGCAAAACACCAACGTAACAAAGCAATGTGCTTACAAAACATATTGAGAGTACAACTTGAACAGCTGAGCGCCAGACCGCAAAAATGTTTACACTGAGGTTTAATTTCGACGCGTTTTAAGTATCAGCTATGTAAGCGCTTAGCTGGTTAAAACCATTCGACCGTGAAGCACGTGCGTTTTGTTGTTTTAACACGAAGTTAAGTGGCTCAACTAAGAAAATACTCATCAGGGTTAATTATTTTTTTCTACTTGTTTGAAGTAGTGCCGGTGTTTGAAATCTAATTCTTGTTATTATTTACTGTTGATTAATTGTGCCCTGTAACTTGGTAAAATTAATCATCAATCAAACAACCGTGCAGGGTTCAAATAACTTTTAACAAAAGGTTGAACTAAAATATAACTATAAATTGCTTTTATATCGCATAAACCAAGCTGACATTCAAAATATGTTTTATTCGATATAAACTACTTCTACTAATAAAGCTCGTATTTACTAGCTTTAAATATAATTTTAATAGCATCAATATATGCAAACGTATTCATTTTGAGATTGCATACAATGACGTACCATATCGAATTTGTTTTCTTTGCTCAATAGTGATGACATAGCAAACGTGGTAGAAGTGCAAGCGCTCAGTGACATTATTGTGTTGATTATTGCTCGGTGTCTGTCGTTTCCGGTCGCTGGTCCCGCGTTGAACGATGGCCAGAACAACCACAGGAACAAGGTACCTAAAAATGATTAAATATTAACTAAAATGTTTATAAACACTATATAACAATAAAATATAGATTTAGTAAAATAATCCTAGTTGTGATAAAACAAATATTTTTTTCAGTAGATTATTTTTTAATGTTCTAATTTATTACTAAGAAATTTAACCAAATCACCTGCTTGCTTATTTGTGAATAAGCTTTGTATGATGTTTTTAGTACAAAAAATATAGACTATGCTTTTAAAATCATTTAAAATGAAGGTTATATACTTAAAGTTCTGATGAATAAAAATATATAATAAAACCGAGCGATCAAAGCAAAAAAAATATTTTTTATATAAAAAAAACATATCATATTTATAAACTGACCAATCATAGCGAAGACATCTGAATGGTAGACGGATCCTTCTTTTTCTCCCTTGGAAGGAGAGAATTTACCCAACACAAATGAAGCGGCGAGTCCGAAGTAGGCTCCGAACATGTGGATAACAACCGAACCACCAACGTCAGACAGCTGTAAATAATTTTATATATTTAATTATAAATCTTTATCTATTATGTATATTAAGGCTGAATCACAAATGTTGGTTTCAAACATGTTTTGGTTCTGACATAGAAGCCGAAGTTTGAAATACATATGATACATATATATATAAAAATTATGAATATATTATGTGATATTATTTTATAAGAAAAAAAAACTCAGACAGCTGAAGAAGTACTACACACTGTTTATATTGGAACAAATTTGTGTGCTTGCGTAAAGTCTACTATAATATAAATTGAAACGTATAAATGAGATTGAAAAACAAGAATTTAAATAAAATATTTTTGTGTTTATATTTCAAATTAACATTAACTCTGACATAAAATTATAGATTTAAAAGTCGATAACTTTGTGTTAACGTGTGTTTTTAAAACATTAGAAACATTAAAATAGTATTTTTGAAACTGACTTTGAATCCGTTAGTGACGTAAATGCTGACGTTGTAGAAGATGACTTCGAGCGTTGCCATGACGAGCAGTTGCGTGGGTGACGTCACGCCCAGGACGGCCCCGAATGAAATCAGGATGGCCGCCACTGCAAAATCCGCGTGCAAAAAGCTGTGAAAGTTTTATTTTTTATTATTATTTTATTATTAGTTGTTCAATCGATGGTTTTCAAAGTAGTCAATAGAGATGTATGAGATATCGCTCATTTTAAAATAGCAAGTAAATTGGTAATTAACCATTGAAATGGTGATATCTAACAAAAGCGGGCGAATACTTTTCAGGTTCTGTAAAAATAGGTTCGGGAAACCCTGACTTAAGCCCCAGTGTGAAACGAAATCTATAGGCGATCAGCATTTGAGATTAAAACAACTGAATTTTATGCTTTAAAAAACACAAAAAAAAAATCAGCTCTACGTATAAACACCACCACTTACTTATGTAAGCTCAACTGGATCTTGCCGCCTTCGCCGATGTTTGCGAACCACCCGTTCACCAGCAGCGCCCACTGGATGACGTAGACGGTGAGGAGAAAATTGAAGCCCACCGAGCCGAAGCCGTGACGCTTGAGGAAGGTCATCAGGAAGCCGAACCCGATTAGCATCATTACGTGCACGTCCTGGAACACTGTTGAAATATCGTGACGTCATAAATCTTGTATTATCCCGTAAAAGTTAATAAACATTAACATTATTGGTACAGGTGTGCGTGATTATGCAAAATTCATTGTTGTTATTTGTCTATCATCGTGACGTGCACTTTTTTAAATGCTTGAAAAGATAATATAAAAACAAACAAATTCATGATAATAATCACTGTTGTGAAAAATATTACAAAAATTGATGCAACTATTTCTAGAGTTTTAAAGATATATATAAAGCCCCACCAGCATCAACACGTTCAGTTTCTGAAAAGTGTTGTGACGTCATAAGAAAGCAGTGTTTGGGTGAATAAAAACATTTTGTTTTTTTAAAGAAATCATATGCAAGGTTAAATTACTAGTTTTTATATTTGAAAGCATTATAACCGCACTTTAACGTGCACTTACAGAAATCAAGTGATAGATTGTGACATAATACAGCATGATATTTTTGTGTTGTGTTGACACGTCATCATCTTTTTTTACTTTGTATATAAGATTAAAAATTAAAGATTTTGAACACGTGTGTGTGTGTTTGATAAACGATATGAAATCATTTGGAAAGCAACGAAGTTCATAACGAAATAATACATGAGAAATAACATACATAATATGACGTAATAATTAAAGTTTTTAAACACCAACATAAAGTTTTATATTTCCTATTTATTTTGTGTTAAGTAGAAAAAACTATTAAAAAAGTTTGTTAAAGGTAAAAATATCACTAATCGTTATGACTTTTGTATATAAACAAACTCTAAAAGATTTATGAAATATTTAGATTAATTAAGCTAATTAATATTTTGTATTCAACAGAGAAATGTTTTTGTGTATTTTGATATATAACAAAGTTTTAAAAAATTCATTATTAATATTTTGTTATTAGTGTTTTGTATTTAACATAGAAAATTTTAAATTTTACTAAATCAAATAAAATTTTAATTGATTTGAAAACTATTATTTAATAAAAATTAATATTATTTTTTCACTGTATTGTACTTAACAGAGAAAATTATAATCGTGATTTAGGCAAATAAATATGTAAATGACAACAAAACTAAAGAATTAATAAATTTCTGTAAACGTTCAATCAGTATACTAATTTTAAGTACAATTTGACAAATGAAAGTTAACATGAGTTTTTTCAACTCTGGTTTTTGTCAATCAATTCCTGCATTTAAAAACAAGTTTTTACCTAAGGGTATAATTTATCATTTTAAATGTAAATCCTTTAAATAAAATCTTAAACGTACGTAAAATATATTTAATTAACATTATCTAACTGTTTTGTCAAAACTCAGCTTTTTAATCCTAAAGGCATTATAAATCTAAAATTAATTAATAATATTGACTAGTTTAATTTATCATTTTTTATAAGCTTTTAATAAATCACTTTACACGTGTAAACTTTTCGACCAATAAGATTCATGCTTAAACTTAATGATTTTCATGGTTGGTCTCTCTATAGGTGTGGCAATTAGTGCTAACTTAGTTTACCGGTTTTAAAATTATCAACTATGTGTATATAAAAATATTATTAATGAGAAGTTACTAGGTTAACTTGAAAAACTTACATTTAATTTTTTCAAATGAAAAATTAACTCTATCACAAAACGTTCAAGTTTTGAGTAGTGCTCGTATTGATTAAAAAGATTTATAAAAAATACCGTTTTAGTTTGTTTAAACGAAACTCACCGAAATTTTGAAGTTTTAAGTTGAAATTGTCATTAAACTAATAACAATTAAGAAGTATTTTTTGTGATGCAATATTTAGAAATGTTGAGCAATTTACACATTTTTTTATTATGAGGTTAGTTTCAAACCGAAGTTTATTTAGATTTGTTCGCGATAAAACCTATTCAAAATTTTAAGCCTTTAAAAGTGTTAAAACTTATCAGAAAAAATGTTTTGAGCAAAAAGCTTTGGTTAAAAGCATGTAGTTTAAGTACGTTCAAACGAGCTTAATGAAATTTTAAGTTCTAAGTTTAAGTTAACTCAAAAATAAAATTGAGTTGATTAAGTATAAAGTCAAAAAACAATACTTCGAAGTGTTTAGCAGTTTAGTTGTTTTCTAATCATTTGGTTTGTTTTAAGCTTTAAATACGAATATTATTTTGTGTAAGATAGATAAATTCGCGATAAAACGTTTGAGGTAACTTTTTAATTGTTCACAATATTCTATCATGTTAAAAGATACAAGTCCACTAAACTTCTTTATGTGATCGATAACAAAATAAACAGTTTTTGTTACGTGTTTCTTGTAAGACCTTCAAGCTTAACCGTAATTACTTGTAACTTTTTAAAACTCAAAGTGTAATTAGAACTAAACATTTAATTTTTGTAACTATAATTTGTCTAAAGACTATTTACGTTAATAAGCACAGCTTTAACAAAGTTTTTGATGTGTGTAGTTTGAGTAACATAACTATCCGTAAATATTTTTACAAAACTTGACATATGAAGCTATAATTTTTGTACAAAAAAACTGTTTCGTTTTAAATCGCTTGTGGCAAATTTCTAAAGATGATAGACGTTCATTAAAGTTTTTATTTTAATATTTCAAGGCAAATTACTTCTTTGAAAAGTTTAGGTATAGTTTTACTTGCAACACATCAAAATTTATAAGTTGCAAAAAAAAGCGTTATCAATAAGTACCGATTATATTGAATTTTGATGCAGACAATATAACCAACTTCGAGTTTAGGTTTAATTTTATTTGCGACACTTTAAAACTTAAGGTGTAATTAAAACTAAAAGTTTGAATTTTAAACTACAAGCTCTGAATAAAGTTATTCACGTTAAAAAGTACAGCTTACACAAAGTTTTTGATGTGTGTAGTTTGTGTGTAATTATATCAGTTAATTTTTTTTTTAAGTTGAGATGTTTTACTACATGTAACAAAACCAACTTGGGTAAAGCTCTGCATCTTCGATGTTCTTAGCAGATTGGTCGGTGAGATCCGATTTCTTTGGTCCGGTGTGGAGGGGGTCATACTCCACGAAAACTCCGAATAACACTATGAAGATGACCTGATATTACGTAAAAATTTTATTATGTAAAACGGCGGTTAAGAAATTAAGTTGTAAAAAAACATTAGCTTAAATTAAACTTGCATTGAAGTTTACATGGTGTATAAAATAGAAAATTATACAAAAACTAGGTTAAATTATAGGTTGTAAAAAACGTTGTATATAAAACTATGATTAATTTCATACTTTATAACAAATATTAAAAAAAAATTACCTGGGTAACTAGAAGGACTCCAGATACTAGTCCGCGTGTGTTTCTGTGAATAAAAGAACTAATAATTTTTATTTTATTGTTATTTTAAAACCACCACACGTGATAACAAAAAACCACCCAATTAAAAGTAAATAACAATAAAGTTTGATAAGTTAGACGTTAGTATATATTTCTCGGTTGTAAATTAAGCGAGGCTAAAATTTCTATAACAATACTTATCACGTAGAAAAGTCGCGAGAAACAATAGTAATCGTAGACGAAAGTTTTTGTCGTGCAGTCTAGTGCGTTTTATACGGTGCCGAAAACAATGCTAAAAACTGCTAAAGTCTTACGGTTAGTGTCTAGGTGTGTAAACTTATTTGTTATTTATTACGAACTGAACGTTTATTTAATTGTTTATTATTCGTATTTAATGTATTTGTTCTTAGTAAAAGACACGACTGCTTTGTTAACAGTTTTATAGAAAAAAGTTTTTAATGTTTTTAATTATCACTAGTTGTACTTTAAAGCGAAAGTTTTTATTGATCTGGCAAACTTACTGTTTAACTACTTATTGCTGTAAAAGTTTTAATTCCTAGCTGTCAAGTTAAACATTTGTACAATTAAACGAAGTAGCCTTAAATTAAAGTGTTTTTATTACACTTTAAACTGAATGATAAAGCTGCATACTTATTTTCATTGCAATACTGTACTACTTGTTTTAATTTATTTACTAGGGGTAAAGTTTTATCTGGTTGTTCTGATATTACAGAAAGTTTATTGTTTCAAAGCACTTATAACTTGAAAGTTATAGACTTAAAACTTATTTGTTTCAAAACAAAATAAGTTTGTTAAAAACCGATTTTTTATTAAAAGATATGAACTAGTTATCGGCAGTTTAATACAAGTACTGGTTATTGAGTACTTTCGCGAGTTGGTGTCATAACAACTTACATTACTTATCTTATTGTTATATCAAAAACATTATGTTATATTGCTATTTTGTAAACACTTCCTTTTTAACTTTAAACAAACAAAATGCTTTTTAAAAGTCTTTTGTACTAAATTGTTAACTGTACTTTAGTTTTATGCTTTTTGTACATTTTTACAAGCTTTAATTTTTATATATCGTTTTGTTACTTAATGTGTTAAACATTTAATATTTACGTTTGAAACAAAAACTTTTAGTTTCACAGTTTTTTTTTTTGTTAAGTTTTTATTTATTTTAATTTTTTTGTTAAGTTTACACAGTAAGTATTAATTTTAAAGCCATTTCGTTACAACTTTTAAACATTATTCGAACTGAAAATTCATTTGTACAAAAAATATTATTAATCTATGTATAAATAAAATTAGCTTTTGAAATTAACTTTTAAAAGTTTTTTAGAACTTCTAATTAAAACTAACGTCATTTTGCTTGATTTTTTTTCTTGAAATCGAATAATCAACTACAAGTAATCTGTTGAAATTGTACAGACAACAAATTCTGACTCGCTTTATACCAACACATTGAACCACAAACTTTTTTCTTTTTTTTTTCACCACGTTGTTTTTCAGTGGACCCACCTTTTTTTGTATCAAACCGTTAAACTCGAGAAAAAAATAATTCTCTTTTAAAAGTGGGCTGGTCTTTTTTGAGAAAAAAAAAGAAGACAATGTTTTGTATGCTGTATTGTATGATAAAATATGCAATAAAAAGAGATTTTTTTTGCTGCAATTGGGGAATGTTTTGTTACATAAAAAATAAGGGTTCGGTTCTTAATCTTTTTTAAGTAATCAATCAGAAAAAGACTACATTTAGTATCCTATAGAATCATAAAATATGTAAGAATTTGATTTTTTTACTGCAATTAGAGAATGCTTTTCACTTGGGTTGGGTCTTACTCTTTTTTAACCAATAAGAAAATAGATTACACATACTTAAAAGTTATGTAAAAAAATGTTGCTAAATAAAACGGTAATGTTACGGGTTTTACTATTCTTTTGCGTGCTTATTTTAGTATGCAATACTTTTATTTAAATGTAATTTAATATAAAATAATAATATTCTTCAATAATAATTTTAAACAAACATAATTTTACTTCTTCACACGTGTTTTACTTTATGTTTTTAATTTCTTAGAAAGATTTTACATCATTTGGTGTTTTGCGAGAAAGAAATAAAAATATTTTAGAACCACTAAAAGATTGGTTTAAAATGTTTTACGACGTTCATACAGTTTTAAGAGTTAAGTTATTGCTATTTTTAATTAATAACTTCAATTGTTATCATTTTGTACTTTTGTAGATTTTTTTTTAAGTACTCCTAAGATTATTTTCATTAAAAATTAAAAAAAAAGTTTCCGGTTGTGTTTAGTAATAAACTATTTTACTCACTTTAGGTCACCTTGAATATCATACACTAAACTTTTATACTACTTGTAAAGTTTTGCAAAAAAATAGCATGTAAAAATGCTTTCAATACTCGACGTCATTTACAAAAGTTTTATTACACAACAATATATAAAAATTTCAATTTATCATGTTCATAGTGGTTTAGATAGATTTAGACCAAAATATACAAACAAAATTTTAAAATATAACACGACTTCCGTGTAAAATTATTATAGAAGCTTTAAACAGTGTTTCAAGGTTTAAACTAGAAAAAAATATATTTAATAAGAGAGAGTAAAAAATTAATAATATTTTTTGTTGCAAACATACAAAACTTCTTCTTTCAATATACAGTTTACTTTTAAAGTTGTATACCTTCCAATGAAAAATTAATAGAGGTTGGTATACTTGACATTGAAATCATACAAATAATCTTATCGTTTTAGAAATTCTAATTTTAAATTATTCTTTGTTTTAACTTATCAAAAACGGACACAAAAAAATTACAATAGTTTCGGTAAAAAAAAACCTTTGCAGTTTAGTTCACGAAAGTTTATAAGTGTAGAAAATTTGATAAAACATTTAGTAACCGTCAATTTCAGTTAATAATTTATGTCAAAACGAATATGTCAATTTAAATTTTAAGTTTGAATACACTTATTTTTTTGCTGCAATTAAATAATGTGTTTTTATAAAATAGTGTTGGGTCCTACTCTTTTTTTTTTAAAGCCAATCAGAAAAAAATAGTTTTGTACATTATAACAAAATGATTAGTATTTGTAATATTGCTTTTTAACATAGCCTTTAAAAAAATGACAAAAATTTTTGATTGTGTTTTGTAATAAACTATTTTAATTACTTAAGATACATGGAAACATTCACACACTGAACATATACACTAATTACAAAACTTAGCTAAAAATAAATAGCATGTAAAGTTGTTTTGAATATTCAACGACATTTATTACACTGTTATTACACAACAATAAGTAATACTATCAATTAATCATAATTATAGTGGTTCAGACTAAACAAGTTTAAACCAATAAAGACAAACAAGACTTTGTACTTTTATTACGACTTCCATGAAAAAATATCATAGAAGTTTTAAAGAGTACTTTAAGCTTTGAATTAGAAATACTTATCTTATTTAAGAAAGAATAAAAATAGCAATAATGTTTTTATAATGCAAATATGCAAAACTTTTTCTTTTAATTAACGGTTTACTTTTAAAGCTTGTATACCTTCCATTCAAACATAAATAAAGGTAGCATTGAAATTATACAAAAAATCTTATCGTTTAAAAAAATAAATCATTGTTTTAATTTATCAAAAACGGACATATAAAAATTACGTTCAAATCTACAGTAACCTCTCGCTTATTTACGCACATTGTGTCCACAGAAAAAGTGCGTAAAGATATGAGAGATCGTAAAGATACGAGAGGTACCAAATATACTCACTATAATGGCTGTTTTTTAATATTACTTCTAGTTAAAAGCAGACTGGGCACTTTCCCACTTTTAACTATTTGTTTACTTCATTTATAAATATGAAAACAATAGATAAAACTATACATATATTAAAAAAAAGGATTTGAATTTCTACAAAATAATAATAATACGAGTAGAAATAATTTTACTATTTTAATAATAAGTAGAAATTATCTTTATCTTTATTTATATGTGACATTTATATTCTATTCTACTTAGCAAATTCAATTTATAATTAAGCATTTCTTAACAACTATAAAATGGTGTTTATTAATATATAGGGCAAGACTGCTGTATTATTTCTTTGTGTTTTAAACTCTTATTACTTCATTACACTTTCATTATTAAACACAGTCATGTTTATTTCAGAATTTTGATTTAATCTCTTATTGTTAACAAAATTTCTGATATACCGAGGTATAACTAAATGTATATCAATTAGTCAAGGAACATAAATTTGCAAAGTCCAAAGATATAGAGAGGTGTGTTAGCCTTCAAAAACATATTTTAATTTAAAAATATACATTAAACCTAATTTGTGCAATATTAAAAAAAATTAAAATTTTTATTTTCTGAACTTTATAGAATTCTGAAATGCGTAACTAAACGAGAGTGCGTAACGTCACGAGTGCGTAAAGATCCGAGAGGTTACTGTATTTGTTTTATCCCTTTGGAAGCACATGTGCGTTTTCCGATTATTCCATCCACCTAATTTTTTTATACAACAGCTATAACCCTTGCTGTTTAGTTCATGCAAGTTTATAAGTGTAGTAATTTGAACAAACATTTAGTAAACGTCAATTTAAGTTATTAATTCATGCCTAATTGATTCTGCTAATTCAACTTTCAAGTTTAGATATATTTAAACTTTCTTCGTTGCAGTTAGATAATGTGTTGTTATAAAATAGGGCTGGGTCTTACTCTTTTAATTTTTAAACTAATCAGAAAACATGTATTTTGTGTACTATAGAACGATAAAATGTGGAAAAAAAGAGATTACTTTATTTAGCTGCAATTTAAAAAATGTAGTGTTATGTGCAAAACATACGGTTTAGTCTTAGTATCTTCTTTAACCGATTGAAAAGAAATTTACTTAGAAAAAATGTTTATAAACGGTGCTTGTACGAAACTTTACAAACTTTTTTGTGTGTTTTTGAATATGCAACAGTTTTGTATCAGTCTTAGACTACTACTTTACAAAAGTGCTTTACTTAAAAGTATATAATCAGAAGCTTAATTCTTTCTGCAAGAATGAAATAATATATTTTTAAGAACCATTATAAGAATGTTTAGGTAGTTTTTAAGACGTTCACGTAAATTTAGGAATTAAGTTGAGATAAGCGTTTAAATTGTTATGCTTTTGTAATTTTATGGAATTTTATTTTAGTAAGTATAAGGTTTATTCTTTTTTTAATATAGTTAAAAAAAAACAGTTTTTTTGATTGGATAACTATGAACTGTTTTACTTGCTTTGAATACATGTCATTTATTACGATAGTTATATTAATTTATTATTGAAGTCTAATTGAAAGAAAAATACAACTAATTTATAAACTATTCATCGCTTAAAAAAATAACAAACGTATTTGCAAGTTTTAATTTTAACATTATGTTAAAGTTTAAACTTATATAGAAATTACAAAATTTTGCTAAAGAAATTTTAAGCAACTGAGAATACTTTAAGTATTCGGCAAAAATTATAAGACTATATTATACAACAAAAAGTAGCATATCCAATTCATCATAATCATTGGTTTTAGATTAAACAAAATTTTACCAATACAAAAAAAAACCGCCAAACACAACTTTAAGCACTTAATTCGAGTGCAATGAAAAATACATTCCAAAGTGTGAATTAAATTCAAGTTTTAAAAAATATAAGTTAGAAAAAGAAAAATATAAATAACCTGTTTGTTACTGTAAACAAAGGTTGTTTGTTTAATGCACGGTTTACTTTCAGAGGGTTTTATACGTTCAAATCAGAAATGAATAGGGGCAGATATGTTTAACCATGTAATCACAATAATTTTTTATTCACCCTGAAAAAGGTAGATGTTTAACTTCCCTAAGTTTTAATTTATGAAAAATTAGTTGAAAAATTGCAATAATATTTTGTTCTATTTACCCTTTATCAGTGGATGTGTTTTTTTATCAAAGTAATTTATAAAAAAGCATTATCCAGCATTTTACTTTCAACTACTTTTAAAAACAGAACCAATTTAAAAACTTAAAAAACCTTTGCAGTAACATATAATTACCTTTTTTAATAAACATTCGAATAAACATTCAGTGAATGCCAATCTCAGTAATAAAGTTATGCCTGTTTGAACCTGCCATTTTAAATTTTATGTCTGAATACACTTAAAATAAATTAAATACTAATTTATCTGAAACTTATTCAACTAAACTTATGTGATTTATTGGCTATCTTACGAAATTAAATATATTATATTTGGTGTTTACTCTGATTAACATTGTATTTGTTTGTTTCTTATAAGAACTTTTACGTCTGTCTAACTTTGTAAATGTTTTGGACATAAACAATATTAACCTGATATTTGTATGCTTTGTAGGAATTTAATATAATTGACCCGAGACTAAATCATATTTTAAAAAAATCATTTAAAGACTGTTTTGAAAAGTTTTAGGAAGTTCATATAGTTTGACGACCAAATTTATTCATTATACAAATTATATTTTAACTAATAATCTTGTAACTAAGTACTAGGTGGTTATTTTTTTGTACTTATTAAAAGAAAAAATATTAGTACTTGTAAGATTGTAATTTAAGAAAGCTTTTTAAAAATAATAACAAAAATTTTGGTTGTGTTTTGTAATAAACTATTTTACTCACTTTGTATACACTGAACTTTTATACTAATTGTAAAACTTTGCAAAAAATAAATAGCACGTAAAAACGCTTTAAGTATTCGACGAAATTTATAACACTGTCATTACACAATAAGAAGTAAAACTTTCAATTTATTATACCCAGAGCAGTCTGTATTAAACAAATATTAACCAAAACCGAGACTTTAAACTTTTAATTCGACTTCCAAGATAAAGTTTTAGAAAAGATTTAAACAGTGTTTTAAGCTTTAAATTGAAAAAATGAAAATTAATGAAGAAAGAGTAAAAACAGCAATAATATTTTTTTGTTTCAAATAAAAAAAAATTTTTCTTTTAATATACGGTTCACTTTTAAAGTTTATACAATTTCCAATCAAAAAAAAGTACAAATTAATATACTTGACATTGAAATCAAATCATACAAATAATCTTTTCATATAAAATGTTTAAATTTAAAAAACTTCATTGTTTTAATTTATCAAAAACGACATATAAAAATTATAATCAAATTTAATTTTATTTTCTCTTTATAAGCACTTGTGAACATTCCATGCATTAAATTTCTAAAAATAATCTTGATAAAAAAAAAACCTTTGCAGTTTAGTTCATTAAAGTCTATAACTGTAAAAATTTAGATAAATAGTTGGTAGCAGTCAATCTCGTTTATCAATATATGCCTTATTTAATCTGTCAATTTAGCTTTTAAGTTTGAATACACTTAAATGTTTTTGCTGCAATTTAGAAAATGTACTGTTGTGTACAAAAATAGGGTTGGGTCTTACTATTTTTCTTATAAACCAATCAAAATAGAGATTACATGTATCCACTTAGAAAATCGTGTTCTAAAAATGGTCTTTTTCGAAGCTTCTAAAAACTTTTGCATCCGTTTTTGGGTGTAAAATAATTTTTTACATTACAATTAAGTAAATATTACGTAACAGTGCTTTTTTAAAATTTTTAATAAAAAGTATAAAAAACTTTAGTTTCAGTTTAATTTTTGTTTTCATTTTAAATTAATTCTATTAAAATAGTTTATTTAAAAAATACCAAGAAAATTTGAATTACGTTATGTTAGTTATAGCAAATAGCTTTTCTAAATATTTTTACTGGTTAAAACTTGTAAAATAACTACTCAACATACTAAAAAAAAACATTTTTAGTAACTCTGTAGTATAATTTTATATTTGAACACGTATTTTTTGAGTAATTTACTTTTAACGAAACAAACATGTATTTAATAATTTTATTAAAATATTTTATAATTATTTGTATAATGTGGTTAAATTATCTTTTGTATATTTTAAATATTATTTAAATATAATTTCACCCGATAAAAATAAAAAAACACCAGTCATTGTTAATTATATTGACATAATTGCGTTTATTGAAAAACAATTTCTTCATATACGTATGTAGAATTTAAAAAATATGTATATTATATAATAAAACCATAAAAACTAAAAAAAGGTTTTTAAAATTCGACTTTTTCCACAAAAGATTTACTTTACTGTCCAATAAGCCTCTTTAACAAAAAATTAATTAGATAAAAAACCGGTTTCTTAGTAGAGGTACGTAGAACTTAAAAAATATGTTCTTGTATAATAAAACCATAATGACTTATAAAACACTTATAATCAATTTATCTTTTACGCAAGATTTTTACTTAAACGTTGAATAAGCCTCTTTAACAAAATATTTATTAAGATAAAACCCGATTTTTTTAGTATAGGTGTGTAGAATTTAAAAAAACATAGTTTTTGTATAACAAAACCATAAAAACTTAAAAACTTTTTAAACAATTGATTTTCCACAAAAAATTAAATAGCTTTATTAAATATTTCTTACGATTAGCTGCTTGTAAAATAAAAGAATATTCTATAACTAGTTTATAAACAAAACAAATAAGTTATGTTTAATAAAAATAGTTTCAGTTTGTAGTACAACTATTTAAACAGATATAGCTGCAAAATTTTTGTAATGTAATGTTTAACAAAAAAGCAGCTATAATCTAAAAGTTATACTATGAACAATCTTAACATTTTTGCTCTTGTTAACCTATGTTACCAAATTTTTAAATCTCACTACTACAAAAAAAAAGTGGAATTAATTAAACCGTTACTAAACGAAAAAAAATTACGATAGTTTCAACTTTATGTTTTAGACTATTGTATTTAAAACGAAAAAAGAATAAGGCTAAAGAAAACATTTACCTTTTTTTAGCCTAACAAAATGGCTTGTAATAGCTTTTATGCTTCAAAAAACTGTATATTAAGTTTGAACTAGTAATGTTTTCAAAGTTATTAATATGTATTAGAAAAAAATTAATAGTAGCTTAATTTTAATATTTTTATTTAAGTTTTTTAGTAATAAAAATAAAATTTAAAAAGTAACGAAAGGTAACTTTAAAATGCAAATAAAAGTATGATGTTTATTTGTTACTTTTAAACAAATCATGTACAGTCTTAATAAGATCATTAATTAGTTTTTTTACCGTTTAATCTATTTTATCAAATACAAAGTATTATAACTTTGTAATGACAATCTTTATGATTAAATTTGGTTATACAATAAGCTTTGAGGTAACGAATGTTTTATGTTTGCTCTTTATGCAACTCGTTTACTTTTAAACGTTTTTGCAATAAGTAGATTAATGATGTATGAATGTTCGTATTTGGGTTTTTATTTAAAAACACTTTGGAACGTTTTATATTAGAATATAAAGTTATTTGGGTTTTTATTTTGAAACAATAAATAACTTTAAATTTTAATATAAAACGTTTCAAAGTATTTCTTTTTTTAAATTAAGGCGTAAATATTTGAGTTGCTAAAACTTTGCGATTTAATTAGCACATTTTAGTTTTAAATATTGTAATGGCAAGGCAACCTTAGCATTAAATTTTTATTTAAAATAACATTTTTGGAACACATAGTGTTTAACCCAAAGTAAAAAAAAAGATTGATTGAACTAATATGAAATATCATTTTTTTAAATTTGTAGTTAGTATTCGATATTTACAACCAGAGACATATTGTTTTAATTCTTGAGTATTTAGTTTATTGTATGTCAAAATTAGCTATTAGAAATTCTTACGATAACTTAGAAAAACGATATTTCAGAAGAAAACTCTATAACAGCTTGATACTATATAAAAAGTTTTTATTAGCTCTAAAAACAAAAAATAAAATATTTTATTTTTTGTAATCAGTTGTAAATTTACTCGAAAAAAATTAAAAATAATAAGATAAATAGTTAGTAAGACAAAATTTGAACAAAACAAATTCGAAAGAAAACTATGTACTCTTTTTTAAGTTCTTCATCATATTTAAATAAACTGATATATGTTTGACCTATTTGGAATAAGTTGAATTAAATGTAGACTGACCAGAACTAAAAATATTTTCTTTTTGCAAAATTCCTACTAGTTAGCTATAATTACTGCATTTTTAAGTTTATAGCTTCAACTTCGTAGCGGCGGTAATTTTTTCCAGAAGTTTAGTAACAACCTGATTATTGCTTTTAAGCTATAAGGATTACATTGTAGTTTTATAAGATTGATATTTTTTATATACAGTTAATTATTTGAGTTTATAAAAAAAAATATAGGAAAATTGCTTTGTGCACCTAAAAGTAAATTTTAACTTAGTTATTGTTGTCGCCGACAGTCGATCTAATGCTAAGTTATTCTAAAAATTAATTATATAACAACTGTTATACAACAGCTGGACTCTGCGGTTTATTTAAAAATTTTAAAAGGTTGAATGGTCATCATATTGTATAACTATAATTGGCATGCATAACTAAGTCAAAGACTAAATGTTTCTAAGAATAAAGCAGTGTTTTTTAGTATATAACCTTTTTACAAAACCTTAATTAATGGGATTAAGCAACAGTATTAATAAGTAAAACTTTTGTAAAATAAAAAATTGTGAAAAACTTTTGATAGCTTTGTTATAAAATTATTATGTTGCAAACGTTATTTAGTGATAAGTCAACTACTAACTAAACGAACATGTATTTAATAAATTAGTTATGCTTTATTTTTTACGTTCTATGTGGTTAAAAACCATTTAATATGATTTCGAAGTTTATTGAGATATAATTTAACCACATTGAGAATTCAAAAAATCAATCATTGTTGAATATATTAGCATAATTGCGTTTATTAAAAAAGTTGTTCATATAGGTATGAAGAATTAAAATAATATGGTTCTTGTATAATAAAACTGTTAAGAATTAAAAACATTATATTTGATTTTTTTCAAAAATTTTTTATCTGTGTTCAATAAACTTCTTTCACAAAATATTTATTAGGATTAAAAACATTACTTAATTTATAGCATCGTTGTCTTTAAATCGGTTGTAGCTTTATAAAATATTTCTTACAATTAGACGCTTGCAAAATAAAATGATATTTTACGAATATTTTATATACAAAACAAACAAGTTAGTGTTTAAAAATAATTGTTACTGTTTGTACTACAATCTATTTAAACAGATATAACTGCAAAATTTTTATTGACAACTTAGAAAGTAACAATGTAATGTTACAAAAAAAAAAAAACCGCTAATCACTAAAAGTTATATTATAGATAATCATAATATGTTTGATCTTTTTAATTTATGATATCAATTGTTTAAAACTCACTACTATAAACAAAACGTGGAATTAATTTAATCGTTACTTAAACGAAAAAAAATTACAATAGTTTCAACTTTATGTTTTAGACTAATGTGTTAAATAACGAAAAAAGCATGAAGTTGAAGAAAATTTTTACCTTTTTTATCTTGGCAATATGGCTTGTTTTAGCTTTTACATTTTATCAAAGGTTCAAAAAGGCTTATAAAGTTAGTTATCAATAAATTGTTGTAAAAAAGCTGCAAAGCCTTACTCTATTTCATTTTAGTTACTATATTACAAACACAAATTCGGTATTTTTTGCTTTTAAGTTTAATTCATTTGTACTAACCCTTACATTTGACATTTTACGTACATAAATGTATCAACATATATTTAGTAAACCTAACCCTGTTATTAAACATAAACTTTTTTGTAAACTTTATAATTCCTTATGTGGTAAATGTTTGACCCTTTAACATTTATACTTTCTCTTGCATTATATAAATTTTAAATTAACAAGTAACAACAATATATATAATACGTTCTTGTTTTCTCATTCACATGGATATCCATTAAATAATATTATTATCTTTATAAAACATAACAAAGTTAACAGTAGTTATACTGTCAGGGTTTTAGTATGGGTTTAATAAATTCAATTTGTTATACACTAAGATTTAATTTCTTATGAAACGTTTATAAGAACTTACAAGATTTATTCCGAGCCAGTTTAAAGAAAATTTATTCAATATTTTGGAAATTTTTACTTTAAAGCAAATATTTTAATTTCAGAATAAAAAGAAACGTTTACAAACAACTTAATGAGAATAACACTGACTGTGTTGCAGTTTTTTGTAAATATTAAATATAATTTTTTTTTTTTCATAATGGGTAAAAAAAGTTCATACCTTTATACTTTTACTTGTACAAACTTTTTAAAAGTATGCGTTGTTGACACCCAGTTGTTTTAAAGAGCTTATATAAATTTAAACGTTCTTTTATAACAAAATAAATAAAAAGAATAAAAACAAACTGTTGCCCGTCAAAAAATGATAGCACAACAGTTCTTAAATTGTAAATTAGTTATGATTTCGTACAAGTTACAAGTATTCTAAGTTTACATCGTTAGGAAAACTAAAGCAAACGATTTTGTTACACAATAGCTAAGAACAAACTTAAAATACAAAAGGTTTAAAACAATTTTAAAAGGAAGCCAAAATAATTGCATGGTATGTTTTAACTTGTACTCTAATCAGCCACAACTTAATTACGGAGATTGACGTTTACAAAATGTATATTCGAACTTTCTTATTTAAAATCAAAAATGTAAAAGCCATTATTAAATAATACCAAGGTATTTTAAATTTTCCAAATTTCATTACAGGTTTTGGAAGAAAAACTAGTCTGTTAATTATTTCAAAATCAAATATCTAAAAAAAAAACTTTGCATCTGTTGATAGAATTTTCTTGTTTAAATATTTTGGTTTAGTTTTGTTAATTTTTAATTGATTTTATTTTATAGACTCATCATTAATTTCTATTAGCTTAACTACTTCTAGTATACGTTTACAATAAATTATTTAGCAAGTAGATAAAAAAAAACACTAAAACTTTAAGAAATATTTCGTATTTGTTTTACATAAAGTAAAACAACAAGTTTTGCGTATATTTAAGTTTTTACTAACTACTTATAAAACCTACAAGAAAAAAACTTTTGTCAGCCATTAAATAAATTAAAACAGTTAAAAACTGTTTTTAAACTTTAAAAAATAAATTCCAACTAAAAAGTTTATAAGAATTATGCTACTATCTAACAATTGTTTGAAAATTGTAGTTTAATAATAAGAAATTCTTATTTAGTATAGTCTTGTTGTTTTACGATTTATAAAAGTATGCATTTATATTATTTTTCAAAACTATGAGCCAGTTTACATTTTACTAACTTAGTTGTTTAAAGTTTTTTTTTATGTTGAAAGTATAATTAAAAACACAGCGCAGTTAAGAAAAAATTCTGCTTATCATTAATTCATTTAAACAATATGAGCCTTTTTACGAAATACGAACTCTCTAAACCTTTTTTGTTTACAGGCTAAGAGTATCAAAAAATAAATAGGGTTTTATACGGTTGAGTTCAAAAATTAAATTTAATCGATTTATGTTTTAGAATGCACGAACTTTCTTAGCTAACTTAAGCTGTTCTTATAACGCTATTCTAAAAGCATTTAAACACTTATGAAATAAACTTTTTCCTTTTAGTACTTTAAGCTTCGATTGATACATTACAAGGGCTTTTTTTATGCCAAGTCTAATCATTATTGTATTTTGAACTTTTTTTATAACTAACACTTTCTTTAACTATACATCACAATGTATATAAATATAGTTAAAAAATCGTTAAAAACATATAATGTTTATAAAGTGTTTTGAAAACTTGTTAAATATATCTATTAATCTTTTATAATTTACTTTGTTTCACTAAATCAATATTACAATTGTATATCAATTGTACATATAAACAAAAACTAAAAAAATACATAAAATAAAATATTTTGAAACCTTTTAAAAGATAGAACTAGAAACTACCGCATTTAAAACTAGTTACTAGAACTTTTACTGGAACTTTATTCTTTTACTCTTTAAAAAATACTAGTTTTTAATATATTTTAGACTTACATAAAAAATATTATTTTTACTTTAAACCACATTAAAACTTAAGTTTTTATGTTTTTTATAAGCAAAAAAATAAATAACACGTGAATCTTTGTTTCATTTTTAAAGTTTTTTAACTAGTTTGAACAAAACTAATAAAGTTTATGAATTATTTATTCTTTTTTTTTGGCATAGCATAAAAGAGAACATGTGACCGGTTGTATCCTTGAAAATGCAAACTGTTTTTATGTTAAAACTTTCAAGAGTACTTTCTATTGGTTTATATTGAGGAAGTATCTAAAAGTATTTGAAAAACTTGGCAAGAAATGACTTTTTGGATACCCTGTTAATAAGAAAACAAGTTACGTATTTTATTTGGTTGTGTAGTAAGTTTAAAATCAATATGTAAGTATGATTTGATTGAACTTTATGTTAATGACTTACTTTTAAATGTTTCACCTTTAACATGTGAAAAAATTACGTATTTTCTTTTTTTTAAACTAAAAAAAAACTTTTATTAAACTATATGCTATTTATAACATGATAAATGCTATGCCTAATAAATATCAAAAATAAATTGCCTGAAAAGGCATAAAATCTCTTTTTAGTTGCAATTTAACTATTAAAAATTGTTTAGCGTTTTAAATAATCTCGGTTTATAAATTGCATTTAATTTAAATAACAGAAAATATCTTTCCGAATTTAATATAAATCATTATTTATCCGCATTTTATGTTAATTCAAAACACTGTATCTACAAAATTTAGTCACGAAGTTTTTGAGACGCCAGTATTAGTAATGTAACTAAATGATTAATTAAAAACTTAGTGACTAAACATTTTTCTGTATTGTAAAAAATTTAACGTTTATTGAAAATCTTGTATTATGGGATATACTTATTTTCTGCAAAGTTAATGAAACTTAATGCTTGATTTTATTAAGGCATAAAAACGATTATATTTACTATTTATTGTTATACAGCTATCGATTAGCTATTTTCGTTATAATCAAAAAATAACTAAATAAGCAATTTAAGGCTACAAAAATAAATTCAACGCAAAATATTTTGTTAAATTTTAGCTTAGATTTTAACTGAAAGTGTATATTAATTTTTTTGTTAACAAACTGATAATAAAATTTTTATTTTTTGTACAACTATAAACTAAAATAATTAAGCCTAAATGTTTTAGTTTAGCTAAAAATAAAAACATTATACTGCTGATTTACTAAAATGTTACAAACCTGCTATTGCTAAAAACAATTTGAAAAGTTTTTTCGCCGTAAGCATACGTTAGTGATGGAACAAAATGAGTTTAGTTTACTAAAACTAAACAAATGTTTACTTTTCAGAGTAGTTGGAACACAATTTTAAACGTAACTTTTTTTTACTAAACTACAAACTTTAAATTGCAGTGACTCAGACTAGAATTTAAGTTTATGGCTTTTTAGATTCAGTACAAAATAAACTATAGTAACTTTAAAAAAAAAAAGTTTGCTTCCAAAAGGTCACAATAGTTGTTTTTAAAGATTTGGAAAAAACTGTGTTAGAAACTTTTTTTAAGTATTTCAACTAATCAACACTTACAGTATTGGTAATTTATCATCTGATATTTATTTTGGTTTCTACACGGCTTGTTTTATTATGGGTCTTTAAAATACTAGTAAAATACTTAAAAATTTTTTTTTTTTGTAGTTATACATGAAAAACTGTTTTGGGATGTACTTTTTCTTTATTGTTTTTGAAAAGTTTGAATTTTCATCAATTATACTAGAAGATTTACATGTAAAATTTAAATTAAGAGCGTAGCTTAAAGTTCTAGTATTTTTTTATTAAGAATACTAAACTACACGTTTTAAGAGTTTGACATTAGTTAATTTTTTTAAACAAGTTTAAGTTATTTGTTCTCAAAATAATATATTTTGTTATTATAAAATAATCCTTTCAAAAAAAAACAAGTTGGAAACATTTAGCTTAATGTGTAAAAAATATTGAGTAGTTTTACTTATTCGAAAAAAAAAATAATTTTCTTTAGTAACGTTTTCAAAAACTTCAAATAAAACAACCTCCCTGAAAGCATAAAATTTGTCCATAATTATTATAGCATTAACAAAATTTGGTTAATCCATAAAAAATGTGAATTCTTCAATTTAGAAATTGTTTCTCCTTAACTTCTATGAATAAAACTTAGGGTAAATCTTTGTAGATACAGTGTTTGATTTTATACAATTGTGTGAATATGTTTTTCATAATAGATGGGTCATTAAGTAAAGTAGGTCAGCATAAATGGAATGCACCTAACCGGAAAAACTAAAGATTAACGTTTGTTACGTAAAACTTGTTTATAACCTACTTTTACATAAGTTAAAATGCCCCACCATTATTTCAAGAATTTTTACAAATTAAAATAATTATAAATGCTAGTTAATAAGATTAGTTACTTCCCAACACAAAATTCAAAATGATTAGACTGAACAGCATTAGTAGTTTTTTTTCAAGTAGTGCCAAAACCTTCCGCTTGTTTTTTATTTTAAAATGAATAAATCTTATGTTAATCGTACGATACAATACGAAACTTTGTTCTCTATTTAAATTACTCACAAATATTTAAAAACAAAACTTATTTTGCATGATGAATAATATTTGATTTAGCACATTTTAAAACAAAAATTTTACTTACAGGCAAAAGGAATAAGTCTATTATTTAATTAAAATAGTGTAGTCATGCAATATTACCACTAAAACTTATTTAAATTTAAATTTAATTTCATAGATGAGTACCAAGATCCTTAAACTTCTAACACACTTATAACATTTAAGTTGTTTAAATAAAAAATTGTTAGTTTTTTATAAAAATTTCTTTATAAGCTTAATACATCAAATCAAAAACATAATGAATTTACA
Organism: Thalia democratica; assembly: GCF_965202585.1. Taxonomy (NCBI): domain Eukaryota; kingdom Metazoa; phylum Chordata; class Thaliacea; order Salpida; family Salpidae; genus Thalia; species Thalia democratica. The sequence goes on along the minus strand of NC_139166.1, from coordinate 64,324,233 downwards.
AAACTCTCTAAAGTTAAACATTTTTGAAGAAATACCGTTTTTTTATTTAATTATAATGCTTTTATAGTTAATAAGACTGCTAAAAATACTAATTAGCAGCAATTTACAGTAACAATATCCATTAGGTTTAAACGTGAATGCTTTTTACAATTGTGCAGAAATGTTAACTGTAAGTTTTTGAAATTTCTATGTATTTTGAAGCTATTGCAAAACATTAAAATGCAGTGTTTTTCGAAAAATAGCTTTACAAAAGATACATTGTTTTGTAAAACCGTAAATTAATCGTTTTATGTTAATTAAGCTTCAGCTAAATAATTTTTAAAAGAACTTTAAGTGTATTCAGATATAAAAGGTAGAGCGAAAGATTAAATGAGGCATGTTTAATCAGATAGGCGCTGGCTGAATATTTATTCGGAAGATTTTTTTACAATTAAAAAGTTGAAATAAGATAAGAAATTGTGATGTACTGCAAAAGCATTTAAAAATTAATTTATTTTTTGAATTAAATTGATAAAAGGCACACGATGTTGGAAGTTCAATGTTTGTTTGTAAAAGCTGTTGAACTTGTTTTTCAAAACAAGTTTTGAGAAACTAAAGTTTAATACTTCTAAAGCAATCTGATTTGCACAAGTAAAAACAAATTTTGTTTAGATTGTTTTTTTTTATTCTCTACGATTTTAATTACAGATATATCAATTTTTAGTTATCAAAAATATACAAAATTCTTTAAAATCTAATTTTTTTGAAATACCTAAATGAAAAATTGACTATCAAAAAAGATTTAATACTTAAATATTTTCAAATTGTTAAGTTTTTTAAAGTTTTTAATCTTCAACGTTTTTTTATTCCTAACATTTTTACGAGAACACTGAAAAAAATTATATAAATATCTGTTAAACACATTTAGTCTATTAAAAGTTTACTTTGAAAACTTTAAGAATATGTTGTTCATTATCAAAAATAAAACCGCTCAAAACAATTTGTTTACGATCTGGTGTAAAAAAAACCTTTCGCACAATTGTTAAGTACAAACACATAAGCTTAGTTATTTTTTTATATACTTTTGTAAAATACACTCTTTTAGGAGTGCCAAGACTATTTATTTTAGTTATTTTTTTTTAAGAAAGAAAAAATACTTTTTAAATTGCTAACAATCCACTTAATTACTTTACATGCAACTGACTTTTAAAAAACAACTTAACAAAATTACAAAATTTTTACAACTTTAATTTTTTTTCAAATAGCCAATATTAAAATTATATGAAAAATATAAAGCTCTGTTGCAGTTACACATCTAAAATATAACCTAAACTTTTGATTTTTTTACTTAACTAAATAATTATTTCTTAATGTTTACTATAGAACTAGAAAACAAAAACTTTTTCCTTACAATTTTTTCTAGCAGAAACTTAATAAAAATTTATATATTATAATTTCATCGACTTTGTTCAATGTTATAGATTAAAACTATTATTAAAATTCGTGAATGTTTTTTCCGTGAACATATGAAATAAAATTTATATTTTTATTTAATTTTGGTAATAATGGTGATATTTTAATTACAAAGCATAAGGATGAATTAAAAGTAATTATATTTAAATAACATTTTAGCGTTATACTAATTACGAAACTGTTTGAAGCTTATCTCAAAAAACACCCGAACTACAAACTAAAGTTGTATAACTTTTATATATACATATAAGATCTTTAATTAATCATGATCTTAGTGGTTTTATGTGCACAACCTTAAATCTAATTCATGATTTTTAAATTTAAAAATTATGTTTCAAAGTTAAAATTTACGATTTCGTTGCGTTTAAAATAAAAGTAGTCCTTTTATAAAAAAATTAAAGAAAACACAAAAATTATTTTTTTGCAACAAAAAAAAAATTAGTACGGTTCAGATTCAAGTTTATTATACTATCAGTTCTTTATTTACTTTAAAGTTCGCTTTAATAGTAGTTTACTTAATACACATCAATACTGTTTTTTGTTTAAAATGAAATGGGTGCGACGAATACTACGAAGGTGTAAAGGAATCTTATTAAAACGGTGATGATATTCAGCGTTTTTTTCAGTAATTTTGTGAGTAATTTCAAGCCTTTAAGTAGCTAGATTACAGGCGCCTGCTAAAGCACCTAGCTGTTAAAGTAATCAGTGCTTAGTATCTGATATCGTGTTTAAACATAAATTAAAGTCATACTCTTATGCATTATTGCAACAACTATACTACTGGTCTGAATATATTTTAACTATTCGATCGGTACGTACCAATATAATCTTCATAAAAAAGTTATATTGCTGTTTTATTTTAAGCTATAACTCAGTTACAACTGACATGTTTTTTTATTTAATATAAATAGTTGTATCCCCTCCATTAACAATATTTTTGAGTGCGTCATTTTTAACAAAGGTAATTAAAATTTTGCTTTTTTAAACTAGGTTAGGATATGGTTTCCTTATTTTTTAGCAAAAATTATAACTAATTATTAAGTTTTGTACATCGACATTAGTGTGCTCGATTTTTTATTGACGCTTTGTTTTAAGTTTTTTGCCGTCCGAAAAACTCAATTTTAAGACAAATTATCAGTGCATAATACACTACTAATATATAATAAGACAAAAATAACGAAAAAAAAAAATTGATTTTTTTGTATTCTATAATATAAAATAAATTTTAACTAAGAAAATTAAAAAACACCAAAACTTATTGAAGTTGCAAAAGTTTGTTCCTTTTAAAATTTTTTAATTGTTAAAAAGGTGTGCTCGAAAGACTTAAAATAACTTAATTTAATTGGCTGACTTAAAATAGCTTAACCTGATTGGTTAACTTTGAACAGCTTAATTTGATTGGCTAACTCGGAATAGCTTAATTTGATTAGTTTATATACTGCTTAAAAATTTGAAACGATAATGCTAATTTTTAATGATGATCTACAGCAATTGATAGAGCATCAAGTTTGAGTATTCAGTTGCAATTAGTGTGTATATCTGCAAACATTTTGTTAAATATTTAAAAACAAAATTCATGAAAATGTTGAAATTATTTAAAAGAAATCTACTTATAAAGATTTTTAAAACTTGACAACAACAAATTATTTACCTTATTAAATAAAAAGAACATTTGTGGCTGAAAATTTCCTGAAAAATGTTACGAACTAGCATTTGCTCAAAAGTAGTTTTAAAATATTTTAGCTGTAAGCTTAAGTTAATTATAAAACAAAAATAATTTTAAATGAAAAACTAATCTACTAAAACTAATAAAGTGTTTATTTTTTAAAATAGTATAAATAAACTTTCAAACGTAGTTTTTTGACTAAACAACAAACTTTTAATCGTAGACCAGAAAAAATAATAGTGATTTTTTGACTCAGTACAAACAAAAATATACAATTTGAATCAAAATAAACATAAGATATAAGTGTTTCAAAAATGTCAGAAAAACCGTTTATAAAGAATAGAAAAAACTAATTTAGAAAAATATAAAAGTACTTTAATCAGTCAAAACATATGTAAGCAACGTCTGATCCAACAGCTCAATTATATTCTATACGGTTTGTTTTGTTTTATGTCTTTAAAACATATTACCTACATATTTTTTTGTTTCTTTGTTTCTTCTTATACATGATAAACTGTTTAGGATATTGTTTTTCATTATGTAATTTTTTTATATTAATGAACATTAATTTTATTAAATATGTCAGAAAAATCAGCAATATTTTTTAAAGTAAAAGTTTAATTCTATATTTTGTTTTTTTTTGATTTAAGACTTATCTACAATGTTTAGTAGTTTTTGATAAAATTTAGATAATAACTGATTATTCAAAACAAATCAAAAATTTACCTTCTCGAAAACTAATTTTAATTTAAAAAAAAGTTCCAGATTGAACAAACTAGTATCAATTACACATAATAGTATTTGTCACTTGATTGCGGCATTTAAGCTAAACTAAATAAAAAATTAACTTATACTGAGGTCATACAGAAACAAATTATAAACTTTGTTTTTATGCCGTAGTAAATATTTTAGATTGCTACGGAAAACTGGATTAACTTAGTAATGTAAAACCGAAAAACCGCATTTCTGTCGCTAACCTATATTTTATTGTGGGTATGAATAAACTCAAATTATACAAGCATTTATATAGTTCACAACACGTTGTCACCATAATTTAACTAGAATTTTGTTTTCTGTTTGTCAGACTTTAGAAATGATATGTAAAAGTTAAAATTTATGTTTAAAAAAAAAGTCAATAAATACAACCAGTCAGCAATATATGTTTCAAGCTTGAATCTAACTTAAAAAAATGAGTTTGCGACGGTTTAAAACTTAAACGAAAAATTTAAAAATTAAGTATAAAACAAATATAGATTTATTTTAATTAAAACAAAATAATTACTTTAATTTAATGCTCTTCTCGAAATGTGAATAGCAAAATTGCAAAAAAAAACATTGTTGATACCGAACAGCAAGTATGATGTACACATATTTATATTGTATTTCACAGTTGTAATTAAAATTTTTGTGCTAAGCAACATTAGTAAATTACAACATATAAATATAGCGTTCTTTAGTTTACACTTAATCGGATGTAAAAAAAATATTATAGATGTTTTATGAATTTCAACAAGTATAAATAATTTTCGTCATTAACGACCTCAAAAACTTATAAATTCAACAATGAGACTAAAACCTAAAAATTATCCATAGTTACAAGTCAAATTCGTAAATTTCTCTCTTTAGTTGTCGCTTAACTCTATAAAAAAGACTTAAGGTAAAACTTTGTAAATACAGTGTTTCAAATTAGTATAAAATTGTGCACAATTTAATAGTATTTTAATAAAATTTAAAAGTTATTTTCTGAGATTTAAATTCACACTGATTCAAAAACCGATACTACTTTAAACGCATTTAATAATGGTTTGTATTAGCCAAAATATTTTAAGCAGACATGACAGGAAAGGACGAAATAAACTTATAAGCTAATTAAAAAATTATTTCAGTTAGAACGAATTCATTTATATCTAAAACAGAAAATAGAATGTAACCACTAAACGTTAATTTGCCTATAACCAACAATTATATAATTCAAAGCACCCATAATCCTTTCAACAACTATAACAAACTGTTTTAACTTCAAGGTCTAGTTAATTAGATAAGCTAATTGAAAAAAATAATAAAGAAACGTTTCCGACTGACCAGTATTCATAGTTTTTATCAAGTAGTGCCAACAGTCTATGCTAGTTTTTATTATTAAATAACAAATGATATGTTAATCGTGCGATACAAAACTTTGTTCTCCCCTCAAACTATCCATGTTATTTAAAAAGCATTTCTTTAAACTACTTCCTGACATTAATACAACTTAATGAGGCTTTTAAAACTTTGTTAAAATTGTTAGATTTTATTTCAATTAAAAGTTGTATAAGTTTAACTTATTGATCATTTAACTCGTTTAGCACCATTGCAAGCACTGTGAAACATACTTGTTTTATAACATGTGTTTAACTTTTATAGATAAAAATATTTATTATAACACAAACTAACATTAACTAAAGCTAACAATATCGACTAGGTTTAAACTTTGGCACTTTTCCGAAAATATGACGAAATGTTAAGTATCAGTTTTTTCGAACTTCTTAGCAATTGCAGTGCTTTTAAACCTGCTAAAAGTTATAAAAATAAAACAAATTTTAATAAGTTATTTGTTAAGTTTCTTAAGAAAGACTTTAGATAATTTAATGAATTAAAACAAGAAACACTTCTAAATTTACTCGTGATTTGGATCAATAAGTATAAACTTGTTTTGCGTTAAGTTTAGCAAAACTATTTTAAACGTCAGAAAAATAATATTTTAAAATCAAACATTAAAAAAAAGAATTTGTTAAGTGCATGAAATTTTGTTTCAAGATAAAAGTTTTCTTCTTTTAATATTATATTTTAGTTTTAGTGATTTCAAATTAAATAGAACTAATCGATTCAGCTTTAATTTCAATGATTTCTAGTAATATGTTTACACTAAACTGTTTAACAAACAGATAAAAAAACAGTCAATATTCAAAAATATGTTCCCTGTTTGCTTTACATAAAACAACATAAAATAACAAGCTTTATGTGTATTCAAGTTTTTACTTACTTATAAAACCTACAAGAAAGACGTTATAGTCAGCCGTTATATGAACTTAGAAAATTAAAAACTTTTATGAACTTTAAAAACTAAATTTTGATTGCAGCTACTGTATAATGAACAACATTTGTAAAAAAAGCAGCTTTAATTAGATGTTGGTTGAATTTTTGTTTTTAATATGCATTTTGTTACGAAAATATCTTGTTCATAGAAAAATTATTATTCTTTATAAGGTTCTTAATGTACTGAGTTGAGTATGTGTAAAAGCCAAAGTCGTTCAAACAAAAATCTAGTGAATTTTTAAAGTTTTCAAAGGCTTTAAAAGAATATTTTGAGTATAATTTTGAAGTGTTTATGGATTTTTATTTTTCAATTCTAGATTTTGTACAAGTCCAACTACTTTCGTCAGATCGTAAACGCTAGTTTTTTATTCGAATTAAAAAACAGGTGTGCCTTAAAACACTTGAATTAGCTTATTTTCATTGGTTCTTTAATTTGCTTTTAAGATATTAAAACTTAATAATGATCTACAGCGACTAATCGAGCATTTCAAATTCGGGTAATCGTGCAGTTAGTTTACATATCTGCAAACAACAAGTGTTTTAAAAAATTTAATAAAAATTCACGGTAATTATAGTAAAATTTTGAAAAAAACCTACTTTTGATAAAGTTCCAAAAATGATTTAGTTTACTATTATTAACTTCTTTTTACAGTTTAAACTTAATTGATTTAGTTTTTTAAAGTTAAAACTATTGATTAAAGTTTAAAATTATGATATTAGTAGTTGATTTCAAACTTCACTTTTTCACAAGTAAGTTCTGTCAATTCTTTACCAAGAGTACAAGTTTTTTAAGTTTTACATTGACTGTAATGTTACATTTTAAACCATCAACAATTTAATTTGAGTAGTATTTCATTAATTTGTTTTCGTTGTTTTTTACATTTAATGTGTATTTCATTTAACAAAACTCTTTTTAGTTTATATAAAAAGATAAAAATAAACTCTTTAAAAAGTTACTTTAAAAGTATACCGTAAAATTAAAGCTTACTTTTAAAATACTTTTTTTTACACTTAAAGTTTTATTTAAGTATTAAGCATAAAATTAAAAATTGTAATTAAAAAATTTCATTCTAAATATTTTTACTTTGATATAAAAACTTTTCCTAAAACATTTTAAATTTTATGAATCAAAAAAAGGTTATTTAAACTATTTTTTTATTCATTTTACTTACATATAATTGATATAAAATCATGATTAATATTTTTTTATTTTTAATGTTGTATAATATTTTTCTTGCATAACCATAATACTTCGCTAAGTATAAAGGTTTTCAAAAAAGTAGTAAGGTGACTTTTAGTAAGTATTTCTTATTTATTATTTTAATTAAATCTGAATCGGTCGAAAAACTTATATTTGGAATTAACAAACTTTTAGCAAAAATTTTATAAACTAGCTTTAAATATAAACATTTCAGTTATTTTTCATGTTGTTACCTCATTAAAGTAAATGATTGTTGATTAGTAACGGTTTTTTAAGATAAGAAATTAATCAACACAAAAATTTGTTTCTGACTTAAATAATTCACATTCTACACTTATTCAGAAATTTTTGTCCAGCTCTTCAGTATAGAGCAATTTTTCAGTTTAATAATGATTTGTAAATTTTTTTTTGATAAACTTTCTTAAATGTTTTGCTAAAAGTTATTGAAATATTTTTCGTTAATTGAACAAATCTGATGAAATAGTTAAGTATGAGTTAAAAAAATACTAAAACATGTTGTGTAAAATCTGAACTAACAATTTTTCCAATTAGAGTTCTTAATGTACTTAATGTAAGTGATTTAATATGAATATTATTCGCGAAAACAGTCATAAAAACACTTGATCATAAATGAAAAAATGTAGCTACTTTTAATTAATCTTTTATATTACTTATGTAAAATTTTCCTAAACTATTTTTACCGCATATAAATCTCAAAATAATGAAAGACAACTTAAATTTGTATTTACAGCAACAATTTTATGTTATCCGAAAAGCGACTTTGCAGCCGTTTATATGCGTATAATTGCATATATATGGTTTTAGGTCAATTAAAGCCACCATTAAAAGAGTATGATACAAAGTTATATTTGCATTTGATTTACCACAACAACTTTCTTCACAGGAATTACAATTATTATGCGAAGAAGTTTTTCTATATTTATTCTAATTAATGTTTGTATTAGAAGTACCCACTTAACCATACTTTTCAGATCTTATCAGTCAAAAAATTACGTGTTAAAACTAGTTCATCAAAAATAAAACTATCAAATGTAAACTAAAATTATTCATTTTATTAATAATCATTAAACTTTTACATACCTTACTTGAAAATAAACTTTTTTTTATAAAATTATACTATCAATCTTTATATTTTTATTAATAATAACTTCTAGGTTCAGAACAGAATAAATAGTTATTTCGTATATAATTCTTTATGTTTTTAAATTAGATTCTTTTAGTTGTTTCATTAAATAAAATAATTTTATGTATTGCTTAAATGTTCTTAATGTTATCATAATAAACATTTCTCTCCTTGTAACTACTAAGCATTAATTTTTGTCAGTACTTAGAAGTGCATCATTTTTATCACATTACATTTTTGCTCATTTGATACTGTACAATACCAATAAATTATTTTCGCTATACAGGATCTAAATCTATATGAAACTTGTTGATTAAAAAACCGTTTCAATTAATCTAATTTTACTTTATAAAGAAACTTTTGAGTCAGAAAAATAAAAACTAAAAGTTTAAAAGAAATTAAATAAAAAGGTGATGTAGAGTTTTACTAAAACTAAGTTAATTTGTATATAAATTAAGTTTAAAAACTTAAACAGAAAGGTAACTTTTTTGATTGTAAAATGTTAGAAAAATATCAATCTTTTATTTGATTAAGATAAATGCTTTTGATAGATAAATAATAAATATTAATCTATTCAAGGTTTCAATTAATTTGATGCATAAACTTACACAGTTGTACAAAATTGTGAATAAAACAGAATGGTACAAAGTGTATATGAATTTATTTAATGTTCATTTTTATTTTGCATAACTCTCAAAACTCTTACTAATACTGTTTTTACTAGAGTTGTAAAATTTAGTTCTCTTTTTAACTTTTCAACATTATAAAAAGGTGTGTCTTGAAAAATTTAAAATCCATTAATTCCATTGGTTAACTTGAAATACCTTAATTTGATTGGCTCAATCGAAACAGCTTAATTCGGTTGAATTAAAAATTGCTTACAAATGCATAACAACTTGATTTTGTAATGCTATATTTTAATAATGATCTATAGAGATTAATCGACCATTAAGTTTTAGTATTTTTTTTATTACTGCAAACAAAACATTGTTCCGTATACGTTAGAAAAATTAAAAATAAAATTTATAGAATTTTTAAATGTCATCATTATAAATGTACGTGATAGTAGTTTTTAAATTTAAGTCTGACAAATTATTTAGTTTTTTTAAGAATAAAAGTAAATATTTTGCTGCTTATTGTTTTACAGCTAAGAACTAGTCAATATATTTTCCTAAAAAAAATTAACGCTACAAAAATTATTTTAAGGTAGAAATGAATTATTAATTTCAAAATTAATTTTTACTTTATTTTTTTCAATTAATCTGTTGTTCTAATTAAAATTCTTATCTTGTTTGTACAACTATGAGTTAAAAGTAATTCATTCCTAAATTTTTTTGATTTAGTGAAAACAACATCTCACGGCTGAATTTGAAAATGTCACAAACTTGCTAAAATTAATTTCAAAAATATTTTCGCTGTAAGCTTAAGTTAATTATAAAACAAAACACGCTTTAAATGAGCTTTAATTGGTTTAAGTTTTTGTAACTAAACAAAAACAAAATTTCATAGAAGTCGGAATACCTTTTTTAAATGCAGTTTTTTGACTAAACTACAAACTGTTGGTCGCAGAGACGTAGACCAAAAAAAAAGTTTATGAATTTATAGACTCAGTACGCCAAAAATATATACTGTAACAAAAAATAACAACCATAACATTTTATGTACTTAGAAGGTCATAATAACTAGTTTTAAAGAAATGGAGGAAATTGTTCTAAAACGTCAAAAAAGTTAAAGCATCTATATTTTATATGGTATTTTAACTAGTTAAAATATAACGTATATAACAGTTTGCATTGTTAAACTCTGCCATGTATTAAGTACTCATGAAATTAAATATTTTTAAAAGTTGATTGGTTATGGAGACAAAGTACAATATATTTAAACTAACTTTACTTTAATTAGTTTGGTTAAATTTGGTATATTTATGTAATTTTAAATAAGTAAAAAATATAAAATGCTAAAACTAATGTGTAGTTTTAATAATTTAGATTATTATTACGATTAGTTGATGTTTTAAGTAAATTTCTTATTGTTTTAATTACAGCAATAGAACTCAAGTCCATGCCAACAATAATTCTTTTTTGATATTAATAGAATGCAAAATGCTAATATTTAAATTTATTTCAATTCTATTTTAGATGCTTACATTACAGAACTTTCTTATTTATTTTATTCAAGTAGCCTTGTTTATAAATCACGAAAAAATTTTAGGAAATAGTTTATGATTATAAAAAATTTATTTGTTTTTTAAAAGTAAATGTAGTTATTTTCAAGTTGTTAAAACATTCTAAGAACTTCAAAGCTATACGGAGTTTTTCTGGCCATTAAAGATTTAATCATAAAAGTTAAAGGTTAAAGTGAAGAACGATAGATGTAAAACTTTAAACTTAGATGAACTCACAGTTAGAAATGAACTTGTAGGATTTAAAGCATATATTTAATTATTGAGTATCAGTTGATTTTTTTTTCAATGATTCAGGTTACTGCAAAAACAATTCGTTTATAACCAAGGTTAGCTGTTACTAAATGTAAAACTAAAAATTGCTTATTGACTTTGTAACAACTATAGTATTAATGCTCTAAATAAAGATAACTACACTTTTAATTTTTTAGTTTTAATGCCTATTATAATTTTTTTTAGTTTAATTACAAGATAGTACGTAATTTTTTAACATGTATATTGTGAAACATTTAAAAGTAAGTCATTAACAAAAAGTTTAATTAAATTATACTTGCATATTGATTTTAAATTTACTATACAACCAAATAAAATACCTAACTTGTTTTCTTATTAACAGGGGTATCCAAGAAATAGTTTCTTGCCAAGTTTTTCAAATACTTTTAGATACTTCCTCAATATAAGCCAATAGAAAGAACACTAAATAGTTTTACATAAAAAAAAAGAATGCATTATCACTCAAGGATATCAGATGTTCTCTTTTATGCTGTGCCAAATAAAAAGAGTAAATAATTCATAAACTTTATTAGTTTTGTTCAAACTAGATAAAAAACTTTAAAAATAAAACAAAGATTCACGTGTTATTTATCTTTTTGCTTATGGAAAACATAAAAACTTAATTTTTAATGTTTTTTAAAGTAAACATAATATTTAATATATAAGTCTAAAATATATTAAAAACTAGTAGTTTTTAAAGAGTAAAAAAATAAAATTTTAGTAAAAGTTCTAGTAACAAATTTTAAAATGCGGTAGTTTCTAGTGCTATCTTTTAAAAGATTTCAAAATATTTTTTTCCATGTACTTTTTTAATTTTTGTTTATTTGTACAATTGATATACAATTGTAATATTGATTTAGTGAAACAAAGTAAAAGTTATAAAAGATTAATAGATATATTTAGCAAGTTTTCAAAACACTTTATAAACATTATATGTTTTTAACGATTTTTTAAACATTTATATACAGTGCGATGTATAGTTAAACAAAGTGTTAGTTATAAAAAAAGGTACAAAATCCAATAATGATTAGATTTGGCATAAAGCTAACAAAGTTCGTGCATTCTAAAACATAAATCGATTAAATTTAATTTTTGAACTCAACCGTATAAAACCCTATTTATTTTTTTTGATACTCTTAGCCTGTAAACACAAAAAGGTTTAGAGAGTTCGTATTTCGTAAAAAGGTTTCATATTTTTTAAATAAATTAATGATAAGCAGAATTTTTCTTAACTGCGCTGTGTTTTTATTTATACTTACAACATAAAAAAAAAACTTTAAACAACTAAGTTATTAAAATATAAACTGGCACATAGTTTTGAAAAATAATATACAGTAACCTCTCGCATTTTTACGCCCTCGTGACGTTATGCACTCTCGTTTAATTACGCATTTTAGAATTCAAAAAATTTCAAAAAATAAAAATTTTTTTTTTTTTAATATTGCACATATTAGGTTAGTTGTATGTTTTTAATTTAAAATATGTTTTAACATACTAACTCACCTTTTTATATCTTTAAACTTTGTAAACTTGTGTTTCTCTACTAATTGATAAACATTTAGTTATACCTCAGTATATCAGAAATTTTGTTAACAATAAGAGGTTAAACTAAAATTTTGAAAGAAAAATGACTGTGTGAAAATCATATTTGTGAAGAAATCCATTACAGCACCAAATGCATATTTTTGTAAAAGGCTATAGAAACAAATTTTAATATAGACACCACACCATTTTTCAAATGTAAAAAATTGCTTAATTTTTAATTGAATTTGCTAAGTAAAATTGAATATAAAAGTTAAGTATCAAAGAAGTCACATATTGATAATGATAAAATCTACTTATTATTAAAATTTGTAAAATTTTCTTTTAGTATTAATGTTTTATATAAATTTGATTTTTTTTTGTATAAGTATAGTTTTATCATTTGTTTTCATATTTAAAACAATTTTTTTAAAAAGGGGAAAGTCCCCAGTCTGCTTTTAACTAGAAGCAATGTCAAAAAACAGCCATTATAGCAAGTATATTTGGTACCTCTTGTATCTTTACGATCTCTCCTATCTTTACGCAATATTTCTGTTGACACAATGTGCGTAAATAAGCGAGAGGTTACTGTAAATGCATACTTTTATAAATCGTAAAAAAACAAGATAAAACTAAACAAAAATTTCTAATTATTAAACTATAATTTTAAAACAATTGTTAGATATTAGCATAATTTTACAAACTTTTTAGTTGGAATTTATTTCTTAAGGTTCAAAAAAAGTTTTTAAATTTTTTAATTTATATAATGGCTGACAAGAAACTTTTTATCTTGTAGGTTTTATAAGTAGTTAGTAAAAACTTGAATTTACGCAAAACTTGTTGTTTACTTTATGTAAAACAAATAGGAAACATTATTTAAAGTTTTAGTGTTTTTTTTATCTGCTTGCTAAACAATTTATTATACGTTTTACTAAAGTAGTTAAGCTATTAGAAATTAATGATGAGTCTATAAAATAAAATCAACTAAAAATTAACAAAACTAAACCAAAATATTTAAACAAGAAAATTCTATCAACAGGTGCAAAGTTTTTTTTTAGATATTTGATTTTGAAATAATTAACAGACTAGTTTTGCTTCCAAAACCTGTAATAAAATATGGAAAATTTAAAATATTTTGGTATTAATTCATAATGGCTTTTATATTTTTGGTTTTAAATACGAAAGTTTGAATAAACATTTTGTAAACGTCAATCTCCGTAATTAAGTTGTGGCTGATTAGAGTACAAGTTACAACATACCATGCAATTATTTTGGCTTCCTTTTAAAATTGTTTAAACCTTTTGTTATTCAAGTTTGTTTTCAGCTATTGTGTAACAAAATCGTTTGATTTAGTCTTCCTAACGATGTAAACTTGAATACTTGTATATAAATAAGTATGAAATCACAAATAATTTACAAATTTAAGAATGTTGTGCTATTATTTTCCGACCGGTAATAATTTGTTTTCATTTAATCTTTTTATATACATTTTAAATTAATAAAATTCTTTAAAACAACTGGTGTCAACAACGAATACTTCCAAATAGTTTGTACAACTGTAAGTATAAAAGTATTGATGTATTTATACAAAATATTTTTAAAAACTAAAGTTTTTACTATTATTTACAAAAACTACAAAACAGCCATAAAGTGTTATTCTTATCAAAATGTTTGAAAACGTTTCTTTTTGTTCTGAAAGTAAACTATTTGCTTCAAAGTAAAAATTTCCAAAATATAGAATAAATTTAATTTAAACTGACTCAGAATATATCTTGTAAGTTCTTATAAACGTTTCATAAGAAATAAATCTTATTGTATAAGAAATTGAATTTATTAAACCCATACTAAAACCGTGACAATATAACTACTGTTAGCTTTGATATGTTTTTTAATATTACAAATACTATTTTCTGAATATCTCTGTTACTAAGAAAACAAGAAACGTATGGTATAAAATGTTCGGTACTTGTTAATAAAATATTTATGTGATGCAATAGAAAATACAAATGTTTATGGGTCAAACATTTACAACATAAAAAATTATAAAGCCTACAAAAATGTTTATGTATAATAACAGGGCTATGTTAATTAAATATATATATTGTATACATTTATGTACGTAAAATTTCAAATGCAAGTGTTAGTACAAATAAATTAAACTTCAAATGCAAAAAGGTTTTGTTTGTAATATAGTAACAAATATAAAATAGAGTACGGCTTTAGAGCTTTTTTACAACAATTTGTTGATAACTTACTTTATAATCCTTTTTGTAACTTTGATTATTTTTTTAAACATCAATTTAAAGTTTTAAAGAATTTGTTTATGTCATTACACATTAATTTATTCAAAAACGTCACTAGTGTAAACTAAACATAAACTTTTTATAAACATAAAAGCTAAAACAAGCCATATTGAGAAGCTAAAAAAGGTAAACATTTTATCTAACTTCATGCTCTTTTCGTTATTTAACACATTAATCTGAAACATAAAGTTGAAACTATCGTTGTTTTGTTTCGTTTAAGTTACAATTAAATTAATTCCACGTTTTATTTATATGAGTTTTAGACAATTGGTATGATAAGTTAAAAAGATCAAAGGTATTATGATTA
The DNA here is from genome assembly GCF_965202585.1 of Thalia democratica. Lineage (NCBI taxonomy): Eukaryota > Metazoa > Chordata > Thaliacea > Salpida > Salpidae > Thalia > Thalia democratica. Next base: position 64,309,112 of record NC_139166.1, on the reverse strand, counting down.
TTTATAATATAACTTTTAGTGATCAGCGGTTTTTTTTTGTGAAAAATTACATTGTTACTTTCTAAGTTGTCAATAAAAATTTTGCAGTTATATCTGTTTAAATAGATTGCAGTACAAACAGTAACAATTATTTTCAAACACTAACTTGTTTGTTTTGTATATAAAATGGTCGTAAAATATCATTTTATTTTGCAAGCGTCTAATTGTAAGAAAAATTTTATAAAGCTACAACCGATTTAAAGACAACGATGCTATAAATTAAGTAATGTTTTTAATCCTAATAAATATTTTGAGAAAGAAGCTTATTCAACACTAAAATAAAAATTTTTTGAAAAAATCAAATATAATGTTTTTAATTCATAACAGTTTTATTATACAAGAACCATATTATTCTAATTCTTCATACCTATATGAACAATTTTTTTAATAAACGCAATTATGCTAATATTTTCAACAATGATTGATATTTTTGAATTCTCAATGTGGTAAAATTATATCTCAATAAACTTTGAAATCATATAAAATGGTTTTTAACCACATAGAACATAAAAAAAAATATAGCATAACTAGTTTATTAAATACATGTTTGTTTAGGTAGTAGTTGACTTATCACTAAATAATGTTTGCAAGATAATAATTTTATAACAAAGCTATCAAAAGTTTTTCGTAACTTTTTTTTTTACAAAAATTTTACATATTAATAGTGTTGCTTAATCACATTAATTAAGGTTATGTGAAAAGGTTATATGTTAAAAAAAACACTGCTTTATTCTTAGAAAAATTTAATCTTTGACTTAGTTATGCATCCCAATTGTTAGTTATACAACAACCTTTTAAAATTTTTAAATAAACCGCAGAGTGCAGCTGTTGTATAACAGTTGTTATATAATTAATTTTTAAAATAACTTAGCATTAGATCGACTGTCGGCGACAACAATAATTAAGTTATGATCTACTTTTAGGTGCACAAAGCAATTTTCCAATATTTTTTTTACAAACTCAAATAATTAACTGTATATAAAAATTATCAATCTTATAAAGCTACAATGTCATCCTTACAGATTCAAAGCAATAATCAGGTTAGTACTAAACTTCTGGAGAAAATTACCGCCGCTACTAAGTTGAAGCTATAAATTTAAAAATGCAGTAATTAAAACTAACTAGTGGGAATTTTGCAAAAAGAAAATATTTTTAGTTTTGGTCAGTCTACATTTAATTCAACTCATTCCAAATAGGTCAAACATATATTAGTTTATTTATATATGATGAATAATTTAAAAAAGAGTACATAGTTTTCTTTCAAATTTGTTCTGTTCAAATTGTATCTTATTAACTATTTATCTTGTTATTTTTAATTTTTTTCGAGTAATTTTACAGATGATTATAAATAATAAAATATTTTATTTATTGTTTTTAGAGCTAATAAAAACTTTTTAGATAGTATCAAGCTGTTATAGAGTTTTTTTTTTGAAATATCGTTTTTCTAAGTTATTGTAAGAATTTCTAATAGCTAATTTTCACATATAATAAACTAAATACTCAAGAATTAAAGCAATATGTCTCTGATTGTAAATATTGAATACTAACTACAAATGTTAAATAATGACATTTCATAAAAGTTTAATCAATCTTTTATTTTACTTTAGGTTAAACACTATGTGTTTCAAAAATTTTATTTTAAATAAAAAGTTAATGCTAAGGTTGCCTTGCCATTACAATATTTAAAACTAAAATGTGCTAATTAAATCACTAAATTTTAGCAACTCAAATATTTACGCATTAATTTAAAAAAAGAAATACTTTGGAACGTTTTATATAAGAATTTAAAGTTATTTGGGTTTTTACTTTGAAACAATAAATACGAATATTCATACATCATTAATTTGTTTATTGTAAAAATGTTTAAAAGTAAATGATTGCATAAAAAGTAAACATAAAACATTCTTTACCTCAAAGCTTTTTGTATAACCAAATTTAATCATAAATATTATCATTACAAAGTTATAATACTTTGTATTTGATAAAATAGATTAAATGGTTAAAAAAACTAATTAATGATTTTATTAAGACTGTACATGATTTGTTTAAAAGTAAAAGTAACAAATAAACATCATACTTTTATTGGTACTTTAAAGTTACCATTCGTTACTTTTTAAATTTTATTTCTATTACTGAAAAACTTAAACAAAAATATTACACTTTAGCTACTATTAATTTTTTTCTAATACCTATTAATAACTTTGAAAAGATTACAAGTTCAAACTTAATATACAGTTTTTTGAAGCATAAAAACTAATATAAGCCATTTTGTTAGGCTAAAAAAAGGTAAATGTTTTCTTTAGCTTTATTCTTTTTTCGTTTTTAATACAATAGTCTAAAACACAAAGTTGAAACTATCGTAATTTTTTTTTTCGTTTTAGTTACGGTTTAATTAATTCCTCTTTTTTTTTGTAGTAGTGAGATTTAAAAATTTGGTAACATAGAATAACAAGAGCAAAAATGTTAAGATTCTTTAAAATATAACTTTTACTTTTTAGCTGATTTTTTGTTAAACATTACATTACAAAAATTTTGCAGCTATACCTCTGTATCTATTTAAATAGATTATACTACGAACTGAAACTATTTTTATTAAACATAACTTATTTGTTTTGTATATAAAAAAGTTATAGAATATTCTTTTATTTTACAAGCAGCTAATCGTAAGAAATATTTAGTAAAGCTATTTAATCTTTTGTTGAAAATCAATTGTTTAAAAAGCTTTTAAGTTTTAATGTTTTGTAATACAACAACTATATTCTTTATAAATTCTACGCACCTATACTAAAAAAAACGGGTTTTATCTTAATAAATATTTTGTTAAAGAAGCTTATTCAACGCTAAAATGAAAATCTTGCGGAAAAGATCGATTGATTATAAGTTTTTCAAGTCGTTATGGTTTTATTATACAAGAACATAATTTTCAAGTTCTACGTACCTCTACTAAGAAACCGGTTTTTTATCTAATAAATATTTTGTTAAAGAAGCTTATTGGACAGTTAAGTAAATCTTTTGTGGAAAAGGTCGAATTAAAAAATTTTTTTTTTAGTTTTTCTGGTTTTAATATATAATAAACATGTTTTTTAATTCTACATAAGTATATGAAGAAATTGTTTTTCAATAAACGCAATTATGTCAATATATTTAACAATGACTGATGTTTTTTTATTCTTATCGGGTAAAATTATACTCAAAAAAATATTTAAAATATGCAAAAGAGAATTTAACCACATTAATAAAATAACTATAAAACATTTCAATAAAATTATTAAATAGATGTTTGTTTCGTTATTAGTAAGTTACTTAAAAAATACGTTTTCAAATATAAAATTATACTACAGAGTTACTAAAAATGTTTTTTTAAATATGTTGAGTAGTTAATTTACAAGTTTTAATCCGTTAAAATATTTAGTAAAGCTATTTGCTATAATTAACATAACGTAATTCAAATTTTCTTGGTATTTTTTAAATAAACTATTTGAATAGAATTAATTTAAAATGAAAACAAAATTTAAACTGAAACTAATTTTTTTTTTTTTTTATTAAAAATTTTAAAAAAGCACTTTTACGTAATATCTACTTATTTGTAATGTAAAAAATTATTTTACACTCAAAAACGGATGCAAAAGTTTTTAGAAGCTTCGAACAAAACTGTTTTTTGAACACTATTTTCCAAGTGGATACATGTAATCTCTATTTTGATTGGTTTATAAGAAAAAGAGTAAGAACCAACCCTATTTTTGTACACAACATTACATTTTCTAAATTGCAGCAAAAACATTTAAGTGTATTCAAACTTAAAAGTTAAATTGACAGATTAAATTAGGCATATATTGATAAATGAGATTGACTGTTACCAACTGTTTATCTAAATTTTTACAGTTATAAACTTTAATGAACTAAACTGCAAAGATTTTTTTTAATCAAAATTATATTTAGAAATTTAATGCATGGAATGTTCACAAGTGCTTATAAAGGGAAAATACAATTATATTTTATTGTAATTTTTATATGCCGTTTTTAATAAATTAAAACAAAGAAGTTTTTTTTATTTGAATATTTTAAATGATAAAATTATTTGTATGATTTGATTACAATGTCAAGTATATTAATTTGTACATTTTTTTAAATGGAAGGTGTATAAACTTTGAAAGTGAACCGTATATTAAAAGAAAAATTTTTGTATATTTGCAACAAAAAAATATTGTTGCTGTTTTTGCACTTTCTTCATAAATTTTCATTTTTTTAATTTAAAGCTTAAAACACTGTTTAAAACTTCTCTAAAACTTTATCTTGGAAGTCGAATTAAAAGCTTAAATTATCGTTTTTGGTTAATATTTGTTTAATACGAACTGCTATGGGTATGATAAATTGAAAGTTTTACTTCTTATTGTGTAATGACAGTGTTATAAATTTCGTCGAATACTTGAAGCATTTTTACGTGTTATTTTGTTTTTCCAACACGTTACAATTAGTATAAAAGTTCAGTGTATGAATGTTCACGTGTATCTAAAGTGAGTAAAATAGTTTATTACAAAACACAAACGAAAAATTGTTGTTGTTATTTTTAAAAAGCTTTTTTAAATTTTAATCTTACAAATATTAAAAAGTTTTCTTTTCATAAATACACCTAGTACTTGGTTACAAGATTGATAGTTAAATGTATTTTTATATAATGAATAAATTAGGTCGTCAAACGATAAGAACTTCCTAAGACTTTTCAAAACAGTCTTTTAATAATTTTTTAAAAATATGATTTAGTTTTGCGTCATTTCTATTAAATATTAAATGCCTACAAATCATAAAAATTTCAGGTTAATATTATTTATGTCCAAAACATTTACAAAGTTAGACAGACGTAAAAGTTGTTAAAAGAAACAAACAAATACAATGTTAATCGGAATAAACACCAAATAAAATTTATTTAATTTCGTAACATAGCCAATAAATCACATAAGTTTAGTTGAATAAGTTTCAGCTAAATTTGTATTTAATTTATTTTAAGTGTATTCTGACATAAAATTCAAAATGGCAGGTTCAATCAGGCATAACTTTATTACTGAGAATGGCATTCACTGAATGTTTATACGAAGTTTATTAAAAAAAGAAATATATTCTACTGCAAAGGTTTTTTAAGTTTTTAAATTGGTTCTGTTTTTTGAAGTAGTTGAAAGTAAAAACTGGATAATGCTTTATTTATAGATTACTTTGATAAATGCACATCAACAGATAAAGGGTAAATAGAACGAAATATTATTGCAATTTTTCAACTAATTTTTATAAATTAAAACTTAGAGAAGTTAAACATCTATCCTTTTCAGAGTGAATAAAAAATTATTGTGATTACATGGTTAAACATAACTGCCCCTATACATTTTTGATTTGAAAGTATAAAATTTTCTGAAAGTACACCGTGTATTAAACAAACAACCTTTGTTTACAGTAACAAACAGATTATTTATATTTTTCTCTTTTTATTTTATTTTTTTTGAATTTGAATTTAATTCACATTTTGGAATGTATTTTTCATTGCAGTCGAATTAGGTGCTTAAAGTTAAGTTTGGCGGTTTTTTTATTGGTAGAATTTTGTTTAATCTAAAACCAATGATTATGATAAATTAAGTATGTTACTTTTTGTAGCATAATTTGATCTTATAATTTTTCCTGGGTACTTAAAGTATTTTCAGGGCTTAGAAACTTTTAAAAAAAAATTTGTAACATGTATAAAAGTTTAAAAGCTAATATATTGTTAAAATTCAAGCTTGCAAACACGTTTGTTATTTTTTTAAGCGATGAATAATTTATAAATTAGTTGTATTTTTCATTTAATTAGACTTCAATCATAAATTAATATAACTATCATAATAAATGACATGTATTCAAAGCAAGTAAAACAGTTTATAATTATCCAATCAAAAAAATTTTTTTTTTTTAAATTATATTAAAAAAAGAATAAGCCTTATACTTACAAAAAAAGTTTTTCCTTAAAGTTACAAAAACATAACAATTTAAACACTTATCTCAATTTAATTCCTAAGTTTACGTGAACGTCTTAAAAACTACCTAAACATTCTTGTAATGATTCTTAAAAGAATATTATTTCATTCTTGCAGAAAGAATTAAGCTTCCGATTATATACTTTTAAGTAAAACACTTTTGTAAAGTAGTAGTCTAAGACTGATACAAAACTGTTGCATATTCGAAAACCCACAAAAAAGTTTGTAAAGTTTTGTACAAGCACCGTTTATAAACATTTTTTCTAAGTATATGAAATTTCTTTTCGATTGGTTTAAAAAAGACTAAACCGTAAGTTTTGCACATAACACTACACTTTTTAAATTGCAGCAAAATAAAGTAATCTCTTTTTTTCCACATTTTTTCGTTCTACACTACACAAAATACATGTTTTCTGATTAGTTTGAAAATTAAAAGAGTAAGACCCAGCCCTATTCTATAACAACACATTATCAAACGCAACGAAGAAAAATTAAATGTATCTAAACTTGAAAGTTAAATTGGCAGAATCAATTAGGCAAGAATTAATAACTGAAATTGACGGTTTCTAAATGTTTGTTCAATTTACTACACTCATAAACTTACATGAACTAAACTGCAAGGGTTTTATTTTAACATAGCTGTTGTATAAAAAAAATTAGATGGATAGAATAATCACAAAAAGCACAAGTGCATCCAAAGGGGAAAAAACAATTAGATTTGATTGTGACTTTCATATGTCCGTTTTTGATAAATTAAAACAATGATTTTTTTTAACGATAAGATTATGTGTATAATTTCAATGCTGAATAAACTACCTTTATTTATGTTGGAATGGAAGGTATACTAGCTTTAAAAGTAAACCGTTAATTAAAAGAACAAGTTTTGCATATTTGCATTATAAAAACATTACTGCTGTTTTTATTCTTTCTTAAATAAGATAAGTATTTCTAATTCAAAGCTTAAAGTACTCTTTAAAACTTCTATGATATTTTTTTCATGGAAGTCGTAACAAAAGTACAAAGTCTTGTTTGTCTTTATTGGTTTAAACTTGTTTAGTCTGAACCACTATAATTATGATTAATTGATAGTTTTACTTATTGTTGTGTAATAACAGTGTGATAAATGTCGTTGAATATTCAAAACAACTTTACATGCTATTTATTTTTTGCTAAGTTTTGTAATTAATGTATAAGTTCAGTGTGTGAATGTTTACATGTGTCTTAAGTAATTAAAATAATTTATTTCTAAACACAATCAAAAAACTTTGTCATTTTTTTAAAGGCTATGTTAAAAAGCAATATTACAAATACTAAAACATTTTATTATAATGTACAAAATTTTCTTTTTCTGATTGGCTTTAAAAAAAAGAATAGGACCAAACACTATTTTATAAAAACACATTATTTAATTGCAGCAAAAAATAAGTGTATTCAAACTTAAAAGTTAAATTGACATATTCAATTTGGCATAAATTATTAACCGAGATTGACGGTTACTAAGTGTTTTATCAAATTTTCTACACTTATAAACTTTCGTGAACTAAACTGCAAAGGTTTTTTTTTACCGAAATTATTGTAATTTTTTGTATCCGTTTTTGATAAGTTAAAACAATGAATAATTTAAAACTAGAATTTCTAAAACGATAAGATTATTTGTATGATTTCAATGTCAAGTATACCAACCTCTATTTATTTTTCATTGGAAGGTACACAACTTTAAAAGTAAACTGTATATTGAAATAAGAAGTTTAGTATGTTTGCAACAAAAAATATTATTAATTTTTTACTCTCTCTAAATAAATATATTTTTTCTAATTTAAACCTTGAAACACTGTTTAAAGCTTCTATAATAATTTTACAGGGAAGTCGTGTTATATTTATAAAGTTTTGTTTGTATTTTTCGGTCTAAATCTATCTAAACCACTATGAATATGATAAATTGAAATTTTTATTTATTGTTGTGTAATAACAGTTTTGTAAATGTCGTCGAGTATTGAAAGCGTTTTTACATGTTTTTTTTTGTTGCAAAACTTCACAATTAGTATAAAAGTTCGATGTACGAATGCTTACATGGACCTAAAGTAAGTTAACTAGTTTATTACTAAAAACAACCGAAAACTTTTCTTTTCAATTTTTATTGAAAATAGTCTTAGGAGTACTTAAAAAAAGTTCTACAAAAGTACAAAATGATAACAATTGAAGTTATTAATTAAAACAACATTAATATAACTCTTAAAACTATAGGAACGTCGTAAAACATTTTAAACCAGTGTTTTAGTGGTTTTAAAATATTTTTATTTCGTTTATGCAAAAAACCAATCGATCTTAAGTCTTACTAAGAAACTTAAAACATAAAGTAAGACGCAAGTGAAGAAGTAAAATTATGTTAGTTTAAAATTATTATTGAAGAATATTATTATATTATATTAAATTACATTTATATAAAAGTATTGCATACTAAAATAAGCACGCAAAAGAATATTAAACCCCGTAACATTACCGGTTTTTAAGCAATATTTTTTACATAACTTTTTACTTTGTGTAATCTCTTTTCTGATTGGGTTAAAAAAGAGTAAGACCCAACGCAATGCATTCTCTAATTGCAGTAAAAAAATCAAATTCTTACATATTTTATGGTTCGATAGGATACTAAATGTAGTCTTTTTCTGATTGGTTACTTAAAAAAGATTAAGGACCGAACCCTTATTTTTTATGTAAAAAAACATTCCCCAATTGCAGCAAAAAAAAAACTTGTCTCATTTTATTGCATATTTTATCGTACGATATAGTATACGTAACATTGTCTTCTTCTTTTTTTCTCAAAAAAGACCAGCCCACTTTTAAAAGAGAAATTTTTTCCTCAAACTTAACGGTTCGATACAAAAAAAGGCGGGTCCACTGAAAAAAATGTGTTGAAAAAAAGAAAAAAAGTTTATGGTTTGAAATTGTATAAAGCGAGTCAGAATTTGTTGTTTGTACAATTTCAACAGATTACTTGTAGTTGTTATTTTCAATTTCAAGAAAAAAAAATTTAAGCAAAATGACGTTAGTTTTAATTTAAAGTTCTAGACGACTTTTAAAAATTAATTTCAAAAACTAAATTTATTTATACGTAGATTAATAATATATTTTTGTACAAATGAATTTTCAGTTCGCATAATATATAAAGGTTGTAACGAAATGGCTTTAAAATTAATATTTACTGTGTGAACTTAACAAAAAAACTTAACAAAAAAATAAACTGAGAAACTAAAAGTTTTTGTTTTAAACGTAAATGATTAATTTTTATCACATCAAGTAACAAAACGATATATACAAATTAAAGCTTGTATACACGTAAAAAAAGCATAAAACTAAAGTACAGCCAATAATTCAATACAAAAAACTTTTAAAAAGCATTTTGTTTGTTTAAAATTGAAAAGGAAATTTTCACAAAGTAGCAATATAACCTTAAGTTTTTGATAAAACAAGTAGATAAGTAATACAAAGTCTTTTTTGATACAAAACAGAACTAGACAGAGTTATCAATCCTTGGTGGGAGATATGAATTATATAAACTTATTTTTAAACTTTTATTGCGTTACGCCGTTTCCCTGCAGAGCAGTTCATCGGACGCTAAAAAAAGCTGAAAACAAAAGTATACAGGGCGATGAATTGGAAAATAAAAATACACACATAAATGAAAATAATATTTACATTTGAAATATGAGTTTTAAATAATATGTAGTTTACAAAAGTTAAATTTTAAAGTTAAGTTAAATTAAAATGAAATATAGGTAAGTTTAGTTTAAATAATTTATTAACTATAGATTTTATATATTTTGAAAATTTATTTACTAAGCATTTAATATATAAGGATTTTGAAAAAATGTAAATACTAAGATTTGTAGGGGATTTTTAGAAAACAGAAATGGTCTTTTTACGGGAATGTTGTAACTTTGAAACAAAATCTTTACACAATACAAACATAGATACAATGTAACAATATAATTAAATAGAATGAAATAAACTAAATAAACTAAGTTAATGCGATAAAAATAAACTAAAAGTATTCCTTAGGGTAATGAGGGCATTGCGTGACTAGTTCATTTCTTTTATTAAGGATTTTTCTCTGGTTAGCATTTGCTATAAACAGTCTTTCAAGGTTACATATCGAGCACATGAAGTTTGGTTTAAATCTGCTTTTTGTCTGTCGGAGAATTTTCCATTCAATAGTGGGTTTCTCGCCTTTTTCATATAATTTCCACATGTAGTTGGCGAGTTGTGTACAGTTGGCGTGTAAAGCAGATTTAAACCAAACTTCATGTGCTCGATATGTAACCTTGAAAGACTGTTTATAGCAAATGCTAACCAGAGAAAAATCCTTAATAAAAGAAATGAACTAGTCACGCAATGCCCTCATTACCCTAAGGAATACTTTTAGTTTATTTTTTATCGCATTAACTTAGTTTATTTAGTTTATTTCATTCTATTTAATTATATTGTTACATTGTATTTATGTTTGTATTGTGTAAAGATTTTGTTTTAAATATACAACATTCCCGTAAAAAGACCATTTCTGTTTTCTAAAAATCCCCTACAAATCTTAGTATTTACATTTTTTCAAAATCCTAATATATTAAATGCTTAGTAAATAAATTTTCAAAATATATAAAATCTATAGTTAATAAATTATTTAAACTAAACTTACCTATATTTCATTTTAATTTAACTTAACTTTAAAATTTAACTTTTGTAAACTACATATTATTTAAAACTCATATTTCAAATGTAAATATTATTTTCATTTATGTGTGTATTTTTATTTTCCAATTCATCGCCCTGTATACTTTTGTTTTCAGCTTTTTTTAGCGTCTGATGAACTGCTCTGCAGGGAAACGGCGTAACGCAATAAAAGTTTAACAATAAGTTTATATAAGTAATACAAAGTCGTTAAGACACTGACGCCCGAAAGTAATTAATAACTAGTACATGTATTAAACTGCAGATAAATAGTTCATATCTTTCAATAAAAATCGGTTTTTAACAAAATTATTTTGTTTTGAAATAAATAAGTACTAAGTCTATAAGTTTCAAGTTTAAGTTCTAAGTGCTTTGAAACAATAAACTTTCTGTAATATCAGAACAACTAGATAAAACTTTACCCCTAGTAAATAAATTAAAACAGGTAGTACAGCATTGCAAATGTAAATAAGCACGCAACTTTATCATTCAGTTCTAAAGTGTAATAAAAAATACTTTAATTTTAAGGCTTCTTCGTTTAAATGTACAAATATTTAACTTGACAGCTAGGAATTAAAACTTTTACAGCAATAAGTAGTTAAACAGTAAGTTTACCAGATCAATAAAAACTTCCGCTTTAAACAAACTACAGTTTGTAATAATTAAACAATATTTGAAAACTTTTTTCTATAAAATAGTTAACTAAGCAGTCGTATCTTTTACTAAGAACAAATACATTAAATACGATTAATAAGCAATTAAATAAACGTTCAGTTTGCAAAAATATAACAAATGAGTTTACACACCTAGACACTAATGGTAAGATCTTAGCTGTTTTTAGCATTGTTTTCGCCACCGTATAAAACGCACTAGACTGCAGCGCGCGACGAAAACTTCCGTCTACGGTTACTATTGTTTCTTGCGACTTTTCTACGTGATAAGTCTTAATATAGAAATTATATCTTTGCTTAATTTACAACCGAGAAATATATACTAACGTCTAACTTATCAAACTTTATTGTTATTTACTTTTAATTGGGTGTTTTTTTTTTTGTTATCACGTGTGGTGATTTGAAAATAACAATAAAAAAAATATTAATTACTTTATTCACAGAAACACACGCGGACTAGTATCTGGAGTCCTTCTAGTTACCCAGGTAATTTTTTTTTTAATATTTGTAATAAAGTATGAAATCAATCATAGTTTTATATACAATGTTTTTTACAACCTATAATTTAACCTAGTTTTTGTATAATTTGTGTTTTATACAACATGTAAACTTTAATGCAAGTTCAATTATAGCTAATGTTTTTTTACAACTAAATTTCTTAACCGCCGTTTTACATAATAAAATTTTTACGTAACATCAGGTCATCTTCATAGTGTTGTTTGGAATTTTCGTGGAGTATGACCCCCTTCACACCGGACCAAAGAAATCGGATCTCACCGATCAATCTGCTAAGAACATCGAAGATGCAGAGCTTTACCCAAGTTGGTTTTGTTGTTTGCATCAAAATTTAATATAATCGGTACTTATTGATAACACTTTACTAACAACTTATAAATTTTGATGTACTGCAAGTAAAACTATACCTAAACTTTTCAAAAAAGTAATTTGCCTTAAAATATTAAAACAAAAACTCCAATAAACGTCTATCATCTTTAGAAATTTGCCACAAGCGATTTAAAACGAAACAGTTTTTTTGTACAAAAAGTTTAGCTTTATTATATTTAGTTACAAATGTCAAGTTTTGTAAAAATATTTACGGATAGTTATTTTACTCAAACTACACACATCAAAAACTTTGTTAAAGCTGTGCTTATTTACGTAAATAGTCTTTAGACAAATTAAAGTTATAAACACTAAATTTTAGTTCTAATTACACTTTGAGTTTTAAAGTGTTACAAATAATTACGGTTAAGCTTGAATGTCTTACAAGAAACACGTAACAAAAACTGTTTATTTTATTATCGATCACATAAAGAAATTTAGTGGACTTGTGTTGTTTAACATGATAAAGTATTGTAAACAACTAAAAAGTTGCCTCAAACGTTTCATGGCGAATTTATCTATTTTACACAAAATAATCTTCGTATTTATAGCTTAAAACAAATCAAAACAACTAAGTTGCTAAACAATTCTAAGTATTGTTTTTTTTTTACTTTTTACTTCATCAAATCAATTTTGGATTGAGTTAACTTAAACTAAGAACTTAAAATTTTATTAAGCTCGTTTGAACGTACTTAAATTACATGCTTTTAAGCAAAGCTTTTTGCTCAAAACGTTTTTTCTGATAAGTTTTAACATTACTAAAGGCTTAAAATTTTGAATAGGTTTTATCGCGAACTAATCTAAATAAACCTCAGAATTAAAAATTGTGTAAATTGCTCAACATTTCTAAATATTGCATCACAAAAAATACTTCTTAATTGTTATTAGTTTAATAAAAATGTTAACTTAAAACTTCAAAATTTCGGTGAGTTTTGTTTAAACAAACTTAAACGGTATTTTTTTATAAATCTTTCTAATAAATACGAGCACTACTCAAAACTTGAACGTCTTGTGATAGAGTTAATTTTTCATTTGAAAAAATTAAATGTAAGTTTTTCAAATTAACCTAGTAACTTCTCATTAATAATATTTTATATACACGTAGTTGATAATTTTAAAACCGGTAAACTAAGTTAGCACAAATTGCCACACCTATAGAGAGACCAAACATGAAAATCATTAAGTTTAAGCATAAATCTTATTGGTCGAAAAGCTTACACGTGTAAAGTGATTTATTAAAAGCTTATAAAAAGATGATAAATTAAACTTGTCAATATTATTAATTAATTTTAGATTTATAACGCTTTAGGATTAAAAAGCTGAGTTTTGACAGAACAGTTAGACAATGTTTATTAAATATACTTTACGTACGTTTAAGATTTTATTTAAAGGATTTACATTTAACTTGATAAATTATACCCTTAGGTAAAAACTAGTTTTTAAATGCAGGAATTAATTGACAAAAACCAGAGTTGAAAAAAACTCATGTTAACTTTCATTTGTCAAATTGTACTTTAAATTAGTATACTGATTGATAGTTAACAGAAATTTATTAATTTTTTAGTTTTGTTATCATTTACATATTTATTTGCCTAAGTCACGACCAAAATTTTCTCTGTGAAGTACAAAACAGTAGAAAAATAATATTAATTTTTACTAAATAATAGTTTTCAAATCATCTAAAATTTTATTTGATTTAGTCAAACTTAAAATTTTCTATGTTGAATACAAAACACTAAGAACAAAATATTAATACTGAATTTCTTAAAACTTTGTAATGTTATAACTTACAAATTTATTAGTTTTAAAAAAAGTTTTAGTTATATATCAAAATACACAAAAACATTTCTCTGTTGAATACAAAATATTAATTAGCTTTATTTATCTAAATATTTCATAAATCTTTTAGAGTTTGTTTATCTACAAAAATCATTACGATTAGTGATATTTTTACCTTTAATAAACTTTTTTGAAAGTTTTTTCTACTTAACACAAAATAAATAGGAAAGATAAAACTTTTTGTTGGTATTTAAAAATTTTAATTATTACGTCATATCATGTATGTTATTTCTCAAGTATTATCTCGTTATGAACTTCGCTGCCTTCCAAATGAGTTCATAGCGTTTTTCAAACACACACACACGTGTTCAAAATCTTTAATCTTTGGACTTATGTACAAAGTAAAAAAAGATGATGACGTGTCAACACAAAAATATCATGTTGTACTATGTCGCAATTTATTAATTGATTTCTGGAAGTTCACGTTGAAATGCGGTTATAATACTTTCGAACATAAAAACTAGTAATGTAACCTTGCATATGATTTCTTAAAAAAAAGCAAAATGTTTTTATACACCCAAACACTGCTTTTTTTTGACATCAAAATACTTTTCAGTGTTCCAGAAATTGGAGGTCATGATGATAGTTGGGTTTTATATACATCTCCATTATCATAAAAATGTAGTTTTTTCACCAGTGTTTGTTATCATTTGTTTTTGTATTATCTTCTCCAGCATTTCAAAAAGTGCACGTCACGATGACACTTTAAAAACATTATAAAAAAAAATACCATAGTCACGCACACCTGTACCAATACTGTTAACATTTATTAACTTTTACGCGATAATACAATTTCTATGACGTCACGATAATTTAACAGTGTTCCAGGACGTGCACGTAATGATGACTTTCCTAAAACTAAAAATTGTATCATAACTAGTAAAAACCACGTATAAACTCATTTAATAACAATAATACAATAATACTTACTTACCCACCTCAACACTACTTTTTATGACGTCACAATAAAGAATTTCAACAGTTTTTTAAAAAGTACTAACAGTTATTATTTATACCCGCAAGTATTTAGCCCTCTATACTTCGATATTCATGTTTTATGATATCACTTTTGTATTTCTAATATTTTATATTTTATTATCTTTAAAAATATATTTTTGCTTTTTATGACGTCACAATGTTTTCACAGTGTTCCAGGACGTGCACGTCATGATGCTGATCGGGTTCGGCTTCCTGATGACCTTCCTCAAGCGTCACGGCTTCGGCTCGGTGGGCTTCAACTTTCTCCTCACCGTCTACGTCATCCAGTGGGCGCTGCTGGTGAACGGGTGGTTTGCAAACATCGGCGAAGGCGGCAAGATCCAGTTGAGCTTGCACAAGTGAGTGGTGGTATTTAAATGTAAAGCTGACTTTTCGCTGGTCTTTTTTAAAGCATAAAATATTTTTTTATTTTTTAAAACGCAAAAGCTGATCGCTTACAGCTTTTGTTTTACTTTAAATCAGTGAAAATTTTTTGCCCAATTACATTAGACATGACTCTTTCAATGGTTAATTACCCATTTAATTGTCTTTCAAATTGCCTGAAAGAATCGATATTACCTACTTTGAAAAACCTTGGATTACTAATGAATCCAACCTTGGATTACTAATGAATCCAAAATGAATGGATAATAATGAAATAATGATAATAATAAAATTTTAACAGCTTTCTGCACGCGGACTTTGCAGTGGCGGCCATCCTGATTTCATTCGGGGCCGTCCTGGGCGTGACGTCACCCACACAACTGCTCGTCATGGCAACGCTCGAAGTCATCTTCTACAACGTCAGCATATACGTCACTAACGGATTCAAAGTTAGTTTTTTATTAAATATTTTAAATAACATGAAAAAATCTTTTTTTCTTTTTAAAGTTCAGATTTTGTGATAGAATCAAATTTTATGTTATGTTAAACAATAGAATACAATTTTTTTTTTAATGTTTGTAAATCTACTCATGATATATCATTTACTTAAAGTTATTTTACAGACAATGTTTGTAAGTGTAGACAAAACCCACAATAGTACTCCAGCTTTCTGAGATTATTTGTTTTTTTTTCTATAAAATAATACTAACAGCTTTCTGACGTTGGTGGTTCGGTTGTCATCCACATGTTCGGAGCTTACTTCGGACTTGCAGCTTCCTTTGTGTTGGGTAAATTCTCTCCTTCCAAGGGAGAAAAAGAAGGATCCGTCTACCATTCAGATATCTTCGCCATGATCGGTCAGTTTATAAATATAATATGTTTTTTAAAATAAATTATCTTTTTTGCTTTAATCGCTCGGATTTTGATATCTTTTTATCTATCAGAACTTAAAGTATACAACGTGTATTTTAAATGATTTATAAAGCTTAGACTATATATTTTTTACCAAGAATATTTTTACTTTAAAGCTTTTCGACAAATAAGCAAACAGGTAGTTTAAAAATATTTTTTTAGTAATAAATTAGAACATTAAAAGTTAATTTACTAGAAAAAATATTTGTTTTATCACAACTAGAATTATTTTACTTATACTTTATTGCTATGTAATGTTTTTAGACAATAATACTATTTATTTTTAGGTACCTTGTTCCTGTGGTTGTTCTGGCCATCGTTCAACGCGGGACCAGCGACCGGAAACGACAGACACCGAGCAATAATCAACACCATTATGTCACTGAGCGCTTGCACTTCTACCACGTTTGCTATGTCATCACTATTGAGCAAAGAAAACAAGTTTGATATGGTATATCATTATAATGTTTGTATTATGTCATAATATATTAATATTAAGTAATAATTGAATCCACAATTCTATCAACAACAAATTTTGTATAGTATGACATGATATGCTACCTAGAATAACTATAATGAGAACGTTTGCATATATTAAGGCAATTAAAATTAATTTGTAATGCTAACAAATACGAGCTTTATGAGTAGAAGTAGTTTATTTTGAAAAAAAAACATCTTTTAAATATCAGCTTGGTTTATGGGATATTAAACTATCAGAATTTTTTTATTTCAGATCAACAGTTAACAACAGTTATTTTAACCTTATAGGGTTGTTTGATTAGTGTTTTTCTTTACAAAGTAGTTGGGAAAAATTAATTAACGGTAAATAAAAGCAAGAACTAAATTGAAGCACCGGCACTACTTCAAACAAATAGAAAAAAAAATTAACTTGATAAGTATTTTCTTAGTTGAGCCACTTAACTTCGTGTTAAAACAACAAAACGCACGTGATTTAAGGTTGAACGGTTTTCACCAGCTAAGCTTACATAGCTGCTACTTAAAACACGTCGAAATTAAACCTCAATGTAAACATTTTTGCGGCATGGTACTCAGCTGTTCTAGTTGTACTCTCAACATGTTTTGTAAGCACATTGCTTTGTTACGTTGGTGTTTTGCATACTTTTTCTCTAAACTCAACACTAGCCGACCATAAACAAAGGGTATTCACATTTGTGTTTAGACATTATAAATATGTATGCTAAATAGTTTTCTTATTCTAAAAAAAGTTTCATCACGTTGAATTAAAATATTAAAATAGTTTTAATTAAACTTCATTTTTTTATTTCATTGTAAACAATTGTTGTGTATTGTAATAAATATTTCTTTGCACCTGATGGACCACTGATGCTTTTAAAAGTCTCGTACTAAGTTCATTGTCTAAAGGCTGCTATAAATTTCTAAAAGTACATCAATTCAGACAAGGTCTAAATCTTAAGTCATTGACAAAACTAATGTTTCTAATTATGTTAAAAATAAAACGTAATAATATAGAACAAAGTTTTCTGAACACAGTTTAAATTTTTTCATCTAATCAGGTTCAAATACAAAACGCTGCAATAGCAGGAGATGTTGCGGTGATTATAACAATTAATTTAACTGTTCATAACTTATTACTAATATTTATAATATTTTTCTAACTTATTTCAAACAGGTCCACATTCAAAACGCGGCCATAGCAGGAGGTGTTGCGATGGGGGCATCAGCTGACTTCATCGTACAACCTTACGGAGCTTTGTTGATTGGAACCGTAGCCGGAATACTGTCTGTTGTCGGATACGTTTACATTCAGGTGTGTTAGAAATATATTAATTTAAGTACTTTTAATTAAAAGCTGCAACTGTAGCGCTTGCATTTAAGTTGGTAATTGAAACGAAGTTAATTTAATACTGCTTAACAACTTATTAAACTTTAAAAAAAAATGTAAAGTTATCTTCAATATTCTACACACTGAGATTTTTTTTTTAATTATTTCCTAAGTAGATAAAAAAATATTCATTATGATATATACACCGTACACTTTCATGTACTTTTTATTTATATCATTGTTGAGATGTGTTTACAAAACACACTTTTATCTTTTGGTTTGTATCATTTTGCAATTATAATTTTAACTTAACCCACAGCCAGCACTGGAAAGGGCGATCGGCCTCCATGACACCTGCGGCGTCCACAATCTTCACGGCATGCCGGGAATCCTTGGAGCTTGCATCAGCGCGATCGTGGCATCCGTAGCCACCAGAGAGACTTATTTTGATAGGTGAGTGTTTATCAACTTCTAGCTGTTTTTTAAGAACATAAAGCTTAAAAAGTTCAAAGCAGTTCAGTGAATTTCCGAACAAAAATTAGAAATGTTTTTCCAAGCTGTTTGAATCTATGTGATTAATTAAAAAATTGTATTTAAAACCAACATAGGTTAAAACTAAACATGGTTTCGTAGGAACGGGTACAAAATTTGTCGTACGTGTGTGCTTTTTAAATCTTATAAACTATTGCAAATTACATTACAAAATAACATTAATTAAGTACGTGTTTCATTTGCAACCAACTAAAAAAATAACTACAATTACAAAAATAAATTTTCTTCCAGCTACGACGGCCTGATCAAGCGTGAGGGCCAGGCAGCGTTCCAGATCTACTCCCTATTAGCATCACTTGCCATCGCAATAGCTGGCGGGCTGTTCACCGGCTTCATCATGTCCGTGCGGGTCTTGGACAGGATGAAGAGCGAGGAGCTGTACGAGGACGAAATATTTTGGGAGGTAAATACCGGAGAGTATATGAAAGTAATTCGATTAAATGTTGTGTGTGATACGCATGGCATTTTAGGGGTACTTTTTAAAATATCTAAGTATGTGCACTTTGAGTAGCATGTCATTTAAATTTGTTTATTTACTCAACCTTTTTGACATTCTATCTTTATTTTAGTCTTCTTTTACTGCTGGTGTTGGTATTTAAATTGGTGTGAAGGGTTTAAAGAAGTAATTTGTTAGCAGCATGGCGAAAACCCATCATAAATTTTAGCCTTCTCATAAATATATATCCCCTTTAGTTAGCATAACACTTTTTTTTTTTATCCTTGAAAACAATATGAAAGCAACATATGTGTTTGAAAAACTCTGGTGGTACACTTAATTCATAAAAACTTTAATTTGTTTAATATTGTCAATTTTAATAAAATGCTTAAAAGCAAGTTCTTAGAGTGTTTTATTCAAAGTGTTTTATCTTTAACAACTTTCCTTGTAGCTCATAAGGTGTTCCGCTGGTTGCTTGAAAACTTTCTTAGAAGTCTTTAAATATTACTAATAACATTTATAGCACTATTGATGATTTTTTTTATTCTTAGTCTGAGAAAAAACTAGTAGTTCTGAAAACTAAACTTCAGAATTAGTTTGTTTACAAACTAGTTTTATTTTCTAAATCGTTTGTAGTATGTCCTTTTCCTTTGGGTGTTAGAAGCATGACATAAAATTTTAGTCTCTGTTTAAATACCTTTATCCTTTGATTTTTCGAAAATATTTCTTTAATATTAATTTAAACTTATAATATTTATATAACTATACCTTTTGGCAGTAGTTATAAAAGTTATCAAGTATGTGGACAGATCTTAAAAATAGAAAGTACAAGTTATGTTTAGAAAATTAAACTTTAAGCTCCTTTTCGAGTATTACAAAAATAATATGTATAAAGTCAATAATTTCCCTAACTATTTCTAAGAAGGTTTAGTAACTATAGTTTCTATCTAAAAGAATAATTTTTATACAGACAACTTGAATTTTATTTTATATAATTTTTATTTTTTTACTTTTAAACTTATAACTTCATTATTTTAACAGTGTGAAAGCGAAGAACTAGAGAAAGATGAAAAAAATGAATTGCACACAATGGCTTGAATGAATTTTAAAAATTAAACCTAATATACTTGCCAAATATTTTTAGATTTTATACAATCTTTTTTTGTTGATTTAAAGAAGTTGATTGAGAAAAATAAAATAAATAAAATGTAAACTTTTGCGTTAGTTTTAAACTATTTTTGTAAAACACATAAAAGTGTGCAAAATTGTAAGTTTTTCAACTTTAATTTAGTGAATACGACATAGGTGTACATGAGTTTTGTACGATTGTAATAATATACTAAACTATGGTTTTTTCATTAAATTTAATTTGTTTTTACTGTTTCGATTTTTTTTAGTTCTTACTTTTTTCTTTCTTTTTTTTGAACATTCAAATAAACCTGTTTTTGTTTGAAAACAACTTAGTATTTTATTTTTATTGTAACAAAATTATTTTCAGAGCTAGCATATGAACTTAATAAGCTTTGATTTTTCTAATGCTACAGTTTAGTTTTGGCATTTGTTTTATTTGTAGTACATACTTTAACTAACGTTTAATAAAAAGCAAATATCCTTGATACAGTAGTAATTCAAAATTAGATTATAAATCAAGCATATAAATCTAAGTCTAAACCAGGGGTCGGCAGGCAGTTGGTGGTCGCGGGCCAAATTTCAAGTTTACAAAGTCTTCGCGGGCCGCAGTTTTAGTTTTAGTGACATTTGAATAATCTTTTGGTTTTAGTTTTAGTCACACTAGAGAAAAGTTTTACTTTTATTCACCTTATAATTTCAAATAACTTTTAGCTATACATAGAATGACTATTTGAATTAAATTGAATAAAATTAGAATAAAATTTACATTGACTAATATACTTAAGTGTTAATAAACTATGTACGTTCATAAGCACTTACTAAGTTAAATTTAATACTTTTGTAACTTTACATACAATTTAACTCTCTATAAAAACCAAATTTGAAAGACAATTTATTAGTTACTTTTATATATTTGTTATATTATCAACCCCTTTTTTCATATTTCTAAGAATATTTACTTCAAAAAAAAGTTTTTGCGTGTTAAATAGTTTACATTCATTAAAAAGTTTAGTAATTAGTCAATTTAATAAAATTAATACCTGTTTGTATTATAGAAAGGTGGAACAAATTCTTTAACATAATTGATTCTCGAATACTTAAATAAAATATCTTATAAGTAACTAGTCTTTTACATGGTTGTCACTTAAAAATCAAAAATGTCGGAGTTGTATCAAACCAGCCTAAGTTCATTAAAAGTTTAAAAAGCTAGTAAATCGTTGTAAATCAAGCTTAAGTACCTAGTAAAAATATCATCATCATTAAAAAGTACACAAAGCGTAAAAAAACAAGAAAAAACTACAATTAGTAAACTAAACTACAGTCATAAAAACTATTCTGGGAATTCTAAGATTTATTTAAAGTGTTTGAAATAAAAGTTTCACACACATCTGAGTTTTCAAGCTTTTAAAATAGCCTGTTTGTGTAGCAATCCAGTTAAAACAAAGTTCACAACATAAAGAATTAACGAAACATATTAACAGTAAACAAATTACATGCCAAAAAAATATAAGTCAGCTGGAATGGACAATTAACTTTCTTAAACATTTTTAACAAAAGTAAAAAACTTAATTGAGTCATTAGCGAAGAGAAAAACCTCTTTTTTATTAAGCATTACAGCAATTCTTTATCTGCAATAAGAATTTAAAAATATTAGTTGTAAAATAAAAGACGAGCAACAAAAAAAAACGTTAGTTAGGAGTTATTGCGAGAAACGATAAAAAAACAATTCACCAAAGTCAGTTCCAACAAAGCACATGATTATCTTCAGTAACTACAGAACTATCAGAAAAAAAATGTTAAGGCAAGTTATATGATAGCAAAATTTATTATTAATAATGAGATACCGTTTATAATTGAAATCTTTTTTAAAGAATTTTTGTTGGCAGTAATGAAAAACTTTTGTTTATTTCTTCAATGACAACAAAAAGTCCTATTTAGGAAATGCGTTAAGGTTATAAAGTCGCATAAATCAAATTATGACTTTAATCAATATGTTAAGATGAGAGCACTGATAGAAAAACTATTGCTCATCTAAGAATTTTTATTAGAGATGTTTTTTAACTTTGACACTTTAGTACAATTTCTTGGTTTAGTTCAAACACGAAGCACAACAATCGGTGAAATTTTACAAGTAAAGGTGCAATGCACCAAGGTTTTTAGAAGTACAATTTCTTCTTTTATTTTTAGTATAAAGTTTAATTAAAGTTTAAAAAAGTGTCTTATAATGTATATCTACATTAAAAAACACTGTTAAGCTACTTTAGTATATTTTTTTATAAAGAAATGTTTATTTGCTAAATTTTATGTGTCAAATCGAAATTTCACTACTTTACATGTTAAAATAGTTTGAAACTCCAGGCTTTTTCAAAAATTCTCAAATTCAAGTTTTTTTTCCAAAATTTTTAAGCATAAATTTTCAAGATCAAAGCTTGAACTTGATATATAATAAAATATATCATAACTGAAACTAACACTTTGGATTGAGCAAAACTTACATCATAAGTTTAATTTGCCACTCTTTTAAGCAAAAAAGCCAGCCTGAATTAACAAAAACATTCCTGATATTTTTGTATACAAAAAACAATTCTAGCCAAAAACTTATAAAATGACTTAGTTGGCCTGAGATTTGAAGTCTTCAAATAGTGATAGTCTGAGTGTGTGTCAATGTTTATAAACTATCTCTAAGTCTAGTTTATATTAAATAGGTAGCTCCAAAAAACAGCAAATGTGTGTATTGATATGCAAAGCATAAAAGTTAACTTAGTTTGACAAAATCAATGATTGAAAAATGAAAATGTATACCTAAAAAAAACTATATTAGTTTATGTCATATATATTGTTTTATAATTATGTCTGTACAAATTTAGATATTACATGGAGAAAAAACAAACTTAGAAAATTATGCATAAACTAAACCTAAACTAAGTAAAGTATTTTATAAAAAGTAGTTTAAAGTATGAGCATTTTTTTAAGTTAGTGTGCATATAAATTAGTTCAAGTGCAAAGAAAACTTCTAAAAAATTAAAATGTGTCAAAACAAAAATTAAGTAAACCTTTTTTTCTCATTACTATGTTATTTTAAATGTTTTTACACTAAAACATAACATTAATAATTTATTATTTTTGAGAATAAACAATTACTCAGTTTCACCGCAGAGCGGATTTTCAAATTGTAAATCTGTGGTAAAATAATAATATTAAAAATGACAAATATTTGAAAATTGGTTTGAGTTAAGCTGATATAAAAAAATAAAAAATAAATTAAGAATTATATTAATGTAGAACAACCTTTAATTTTAAAACTATCAAATTATAGTCTACAAACAATACAATTAAACCATAGTATACTGTGGGGTATTGATATCTAATGGATTTAAAGAGATTAAAACTTTTACAGAGTTAGAAGTTATGGAGTAGTATATACATATTATTAAGCACACAGTTCTAATAATAAATTAATAATGTAATAATGTTCAAAATAAAACCAGGGAGTAAGCATTAAAAATTTTTATGAAAGCATTGTTGTTGTTATTGTTAACAGAGTTGTATTATGATGACAAAGTATAAAATGGCTTTTTGTGAAAAATTTTAGATAAGCGAAAAATAGAATGAGGGTTAGATTTCAGATGTTAAATTTAAAAAATAAGATAAAAAATTGAATATATTTAGTTGAGAGATAATCAAAGAGAGTATAAACTACTAATAATTCAACTCAAGAAAAAAAATATATGTATACT
This sequence comes from Thalia democratica, assembly GCF_965202585.1. Taxonomy (NCBI): domain Eukaryota; kingdom Metazoa; phylum Chordata; class Thaliacea; order Salpida; family Salpidae; genus Thalia; species Thalia democratica. The sequence goes on along the minus strand of NC_139166.1, from coordinate 64,285,029 downwards.
AATTCTCCAATAATTATGATTTACAACTGGAAATGGGTATATTATAATATATGCACAATTTATCTTATATCTTATTAAAATATATTTAACTAATCAACAGACTTGAAAAAAAAAAAAATAAATAAATAAAAAAAATAGTTTTAACAGTTTAAGACTGAGAATGGGAATAATATTATAATATATGCACAAATAATAAAATATTTTAATAAAATTGATACCTGTGTGAGATATAAATTATAAATAATAATAATCATAATACAACTCTGTTAACAATAACAACAACAATGCTTTCATAAAAATTTTTAATGCTTACTCCCTGGTTTTATTTTGAACATTATTACATTATTAATTTATTATTAGAACTGTGTGCTTAATAATATGTATATACTACTCCATAACTTCTAACTCTGTAAAAGTTTTAATCTCTTTAAATCCATTAGATATCAATACCCCACAGTATACTATGGTTTAATTGTATTGTTTGTAGACTATAATTTGATAGTTTTAAAATTAAAGGTTGTTCTACATTAATATAATTCTTAATTTATTTTTTATTTTTTTATATCAGCTTAACTCAAACCAATTTTCAAATATTTGTCATTTTTAATATTATTATTTTACCACAGATTTACAATTTGAAAATCCGCTCTGCGGTGAAACTGAGTAATTGTTTATTCTCAAAAATAATAAATTATTAATTATCAATCTCCTATTAGTGGATAGATTACTGTGTCTTATTTATTTGTTCTAAACTCTCTAGTTAAAACATAACATTTACATATAAAAAATATTAAAAAGAATATCTAAGCTATAAAGAAATGACACTTTAGTTAATTACTGTGCATTACTTTTGTACAAAATGGAAAACATTTGCATTTAGTTTATTTGATAAATAGGTATAATAATATAACTTATTAAGTTCAAGCACTCTTTTTTCAGACAATTACTTGCTGTTGTAAAATAGAAGTTATTATGAAACTCAGAAAAATATCCTGTTAGAATGCTAATCTGTCTTTTTCACATTTTTAAATTAAAGTAGTAACTTCTTCTAATTATTTTTAAATGTTATACAGAGACTTAAAACCAAACTAAACAAATTAAATTGAATTACCAAAAAAAATTTTACTTGAAATATATTTTTTGCTCAGCGGGCCACTTTTACATGCTCGCGGGCCACAAAATTTTCTTTCGCGGGCCTCATTCCATTCAAAAAGATAACGTGCTCGCGGGCCGTAGATTTATCCTTCGAGGGCCGCAATTGGCCCGCGGGCCGCAGTTTGCCGACCCCTGGTCTAGACAATATCAATAGTCGTAAATATTGAACTTCTGTTTTAAAATTAAAAATTACACCTGATTTAGTTTTTTTTAACTTAGTTTTGTATATATAACTTAATTTTTTAAAGTAAATAGGATACTCTACTTAATTTGAAATACATTTAATTTGACAAACATAAAAAATAAATATATAAATATTTAACGGTAGTGTTTTTGTTTATCACAAAAAACAAAAAAGAAGGTATTTATTTTAGAATAAGTATTTTTCAACAGTCGGTAGAGCAAAAGTTTTACTAAAGAAGTCTAAGTTTAATGTGGTAAAATACTTTTTTTTTTGAAGCAACGCTGCCACGTACAAAATATAGAATGAAATTGTTGAACTATTTTAGTACACTAGTGGAGTAGAAAATTCATAGATCACTGAAAACATAATACATTTTTTAAAAGTTTACTTTTACCACGTTGTGCTCGCATAATATTTTATCTGTAAAATTATTTCTAAAGTTTGCTAAAAATATATCTCTTAGCTTATTCACAATTTTATAAAACTAGCCTTAACAAGAAATAGTAGTTTTAGTTTCGGTTAATATAGATAAAAATAATTTTGCAATGTTTTTTGGTAAGTTTTTGTCAATCACTTAATTAATACATCAATCAGATTTGTTGAAATTTTCATTAAAAAAATTAAAACTTCTAATATTTAGCTTGTAAAAACAATTTTATGTTTTTTCGTTTATAGCGAATTCCCTAATTATCAGAATAACATATCTTTTTTTCAATTATCTCAACATAAAATCTTGTTATAAGCTTTCTAATAAACTATTTAGTTTCGAAAAAAAAATAGATGAAGCTAAGACATTATGTTTTGAAAGTCATATAATGATATTTGTTTAAGGATTTACAGTGTAAAAATTATAAGTAAATATTTCAACAAAACTTTTGCGATCATTCTAATATTGTGTAAAACTATTTGATGCTAAGTTAAATAATTTTTTTAATTTGCACACATAAAAAGTAGTTAGATATAAACTTTAGGAAGTACCACATTTTTGCTACATTCAAACTAAATTTTGTGAGGTTTAATTAAATTTTAAACTTTGTGTTGTTATTTCAATAAGTAGAGCTCTATTTTATTTACTAAAATTTTTATTTAATTTTAAAACTTAGTACAGTCAAGGCTAATTTATTATAACACGATAATACAGTCCAGTATACGGTATTTTATTTATTGTTGTCTAATACGTTCGTAACTATTTATTATCCTTAAACTCGCTTATTTAATACTATAAATACACTAGTTAAAATCCTAACTTGCTTATTTAGTGAAAGTTAGCATGTCATGTTTATTTTTTAATAAATCTAAACGGAAATGTTGTAAGTACTTTAATTCTGCTAAACTAATTACGCACTAATTAAACTAATGAATGCACTTTTAATGGATATATTAATCGGAAAATAACACGTGTTGGTTTGCGCTTGAGTTAAAGTAAAGCTGAATCGTTAGCTTTTATTCAGTGTCATCTACTTACTTAAAAACCTCAATAAAAGTTTTAAATATGGTTGGTTTACAGTTAACCTAAACGAAATAGTTTTGAACAAGTAAACATAGACAATTCTCGTTTAAAACGACTTATATGCAGTTTCAATGTTAAAATGAGTTTTTTTTATCTATTGGTTAAAACAGAGTCTCCCAAATTACATTCATTAATAGCTTAATAGGCAAAAATTTAAACAAAAACGATTCCTCTACCTTAAACAACGTCTCTTTAATATTTATTAATTTACAACAGTTACTTACTTTATCGCTCATTACAAGTTACTGCCCCAGATTGTCAAAAGGGGCCAACTTTTAGAAACCTAGGTTTAGAATTAATTTTACTATCATATATTGTTAGCTCACGCACAAGTTTTAGTCAAAAAACCTTACTTTAAAACTTGTTTTTTTTCACTAGCCGTCTACTCATTTATAGCACAAATTGAAAATAAAGCATGTTTCATTATTTTGTAAAATATCGAGTGTAAGTCTAACACCAGTTCTAACAAGAAAAACTAATGTACAAACAATTATGTAAGAAATTTAAAATTCAAGTCTACTTAATACCATTGTATGTAGAATAGAAAAAATTTAGCACATCATTTATTTTTACTTTGTATGTGCTTTAACGTTTTAAACATAAAAATTAACACCATGAATTGTACAAACATTTGGTTTAACCAAAATAACTCGCATTTGAAAATAAATTTGTTAAGGAAATGATAATAAAGCTAAAAAGTTTAATCTTTATAGGAAATTTTATAATAGTTTAAATTAAAATCTAAAGTATACATTTGAAATTTTTATAAACATAATGACAAAAAATATCATGAGTTTATCTAAACTCTTGTTGTTTTTGCAAGATTGGACATTTTTGTAAATCATGCGGTAAATTTTAATTAAATAGAATTGCAATGAATTTTCAATGAATCAAGTTAGCAAAATTAAAGTGTTGATATTTTTGTGTTATAAAATTACCCGTTTATTGATCTTAAATAAAGAAATATTTACGTTATGAACAATTTGCCTGTTTATAAAACTTAATTTACACTTTATAACAAACTTACTTTAGCATAAATCGACAATTACTTTGCTTTTATTGCACATTTTTCAAAAGTGTACCTCCAAATGTTTTATCCGTTTAAAGTTATAAAATTTTAAGTTTTTGTTGTAATTTAACTATACGTGTCTAATTTTTCAGCTGTAAAATGAAATTGTTAAAGCACATTGAGTTTTTTATTATAAATTTATAAAGGTTGATATACCTTCGAACAAATTTACTTTTAATTTGATATTTGCTTCTTTACTAAAACAAGTTTAAAATTCAATAAAAAATAGTTTATAAGTATTGTTTTCAAAAAAAAAACATGTATTAGATCGCCTGAGTTAAAAGTAAAAAAAAATATTTTTGTAGAATATAATCAAGTTATTTGTTTTAATTTCTTCTGTCAACTTTTAAGTTTATAATATTTTTTTGCATACTTTCAATAAATATTTTAAAAGCTTAACTTATTTTGACTAAACTTTAGAAATAGGATAATTATAATTTACAAAAAAGTATAACAATCAGTGTTTTATACTTTGAAGCTTAAAATATCTTTGCAACTAGATTGTTTTTATTGTATATAAAATCCTTTACCAACGATAATACTTAACTCAAAATATACTAGTATTTTTTAAACTCTTAGTCAATTATAGAAAAATTAATATACTAATTATTAACATCTTATTAATGAACAAAAATATTTTGTAAAATATTTGAAATATTGTAATTGTACCAGGTCATTAAAAGTAATGTTAAAAATTAATCAAGCTTTAAAAGTATTATAAAAAACCTTTAACAATAAAAAAATGGTTGAAAAATAAAAGGTTATAAAAAGTTAAACCATTGAACTTTAATTATAAAATTTTAAGAATAAAAGTACAAAAAAAATTGATTTGAAAGAAAAATTTTAGCGATTTTGTTTTAGACCTAATTATACGTTCAACGTTTCAAATAAATAGTATTCACTTTGTTTCAGCTAATTTTCTTCTTTTATAAAGTTTTAATTATGACTAATATTAATATAGCTTTATTACGGATACAAAGTACAGATCAAGAAGATAAGTATAATCAAAAAGCACATAACTGTCTTTATGTTTTCATTTCACTATAAGCTACTAAATACAGTTTTTTTTTTCTGTTTTAAAACTGTATTTCAGCTTTTTTACATATGTCCATAAATCTTCATTAAATTTAACGTAAACTCAACATACTTAAAAGTACAGCTTTAAAGCTTTATAAAAATACAAATTGTGTAAGTGTCATTTGGTTTTTACAATAAGTTTCTGGTTATGATTAAAGTTACATAAACCTTAAATTACGATGGTTAGAAAACTCAGTTTGAAGGTTTTTAGTTTTTTAAGAAGATAATTAAGTTGTTATAGCTTTTTTTAACGGTTTTCATAAACATCATTTATGTAGTGTACTACGTTTTTTGCGGCTTTGATTATACATAAATGTACAAGTACCTTTTTATTAATATGTTTGTTATTTAAGAAACCATAGTAATAAGATTTATAACCGACATAATACAAATAAACTAGCTTAGCAAAAGACATATTAAATACAGTAAGCATAGTTATTTTAAGGATATTAATTTATTAATAAGAAATAAGACTAATTGTTTGCTCGATAGTTTGATTTTAGTAATTGTGGTGTTTTAAGTTTTTTCTTTATTTCAAAAAAAAGTAGCTATGGGTAATTACTTGACATTAATCTCTTAAATTTTAATAATCCACAGTACAAAAGTGCTTGGAATGAAAGCTATTTCATCTAAGTAGTTTAACTTAAATAACTAGATATTTTGTTTCTAATAGGTCAAAAAAAAACCATGTATGTCAATTAAAATTGAAACCTTATTAAAATCCTGACCGTATCTTGGAAAACATAATACTAGTCAAAATTTAAAAACTATATTTTATCTTATTTGAAAGGTGAGATATCTTATTGCGTTTAAATAGATTAAATGACCCTTTTATGTTTTCAAATTAATGAGTGTTATTACTTTCTAGTTAATCAACCACCAACTTAAAAATTTCTTTGTGATATTAGTTTCTCTACTTTTGAAAATGATAAAAGGTGCCTTAATTAGAACTAAAGAATAAAATTTTTATCGTTTTTTGTGTATAACTTTTTTTTGGTTTCAAGTTTCTAAGCTATCTTAAATAGCCCAAATAACAATTTTTTATCGTGTTAGCATCCAAACTTTGAATAATAACAGTATTTTTTACTATGTTTTTTAAAATATTTATACTTATAATAAAACTAAATTAAACAATTTTTACATTCTAAATTTATAGTTAATTAAATATTTAAATTCAGTTTTACGTGTAATAATACTTAACTTCTAAATAAGATAAGCAAACTCTTTATTAGTGCTAAAAAGTGTTAATAAATAGAACATTCAGTATAAACATATCACTACAGACACTAATAGCATTTTAAATAAATATTATTAAAATAATAATATAAAATAATGAAAAACATTATACTTATCACAACGTTCCAGCTAACTTACTTTTTTTATAAAATTACCTGCATTACGGATACAAGATACGGTATAATAAAGTAGGTATAATCAAAAAGCATTTAATTCTTTTATATTATCTAAGTAAAAACTATTAAGTACAGCAGTTTTTTAATAATTGAAATCCTATTTTGAGTTCATTTACATACAATCAAAATACGTTTATAAGATTTATCGTAATTTTCAAGTCAAGCTTTTAAGTTATCGGAAAATAGAAATTATCTAATAAGTCTTTTTAAGAAGTTCATAAGATTATCTTTAGGTTCTAGGTTAAAATTACATAAACCATTAAAAATAATTAGAAAAACATTTTGAACGTTGTTATGTTTTTAAGGTGACAAATGAAGTAGTGTAGATTTTTTATTGTCAAATATTTTCATACTTTATAATCAACTATATAAAGTTTATTAGTTACGACTAAACAACACAGTACACTTTTCTTTATATTTCTTACAAGTATGTCAATAATAAAATACATACCTATAAACCATATAAAAACCATGCCTGCTCCGCAAACAAATACCAAAAACATAATGTTATGTATATTAAACATTTCAATTAAATAAAAAGTTTAATTTCTAGATAGTCACTTTTAAATGCTGGTAGAATTGTTTTACTAATTCGAAAAAATAGCAGTACCTACTTGATAAATATGCGTAACATTTATGATTTTTTTAAAACCACAATGTAAAAGTTTTGGGATTAAAAGGTATTTCATCAAAGTAATACTTTTTAAATAACTCTATGTTTTATCTTAAATAGGTCAATAAAAAGCATTTTTGTCAATCAAACTTTAAAAATACAAATATCCTGGCTGTAACTTAAAAAAGATAATACTGGTACAAACTTTAAACTAGAATAATGATACCTTATTTGAAGAAAACGTACCTCAATGCGTTTGCATAAATAAAGTGACCCCTAAGTCTTTTTAAAAGAAATAAATTTATTACTTTCCAGTTAATTAATACCAATTTAAGAATTTGTGTGTGAAATTTATTACTTGACTTATTAAAAATATAAAAGTTTCTTTGAGTAGAAACTAAAGGTGAAACGTTTTTAACCTTTTTGCGTATAAAATTACTTTATGCTTTCAAAATACCAAAATCTAAAATATCTGACAAATCAAGTGATTTAAGTACTAATGTCCAAATTTTAAATAAAATAAGTTTTTTTTTACCAGTGCTTAAAAGTGTCGATTTTAAATTATAGTATTACATAGTAACAGTTATAGCGTTTGTGTTGAAATTTAGTACCTGTTATACGTATTTTAATATTTAAAATTTAGTAAACATAAAAGTTGTCTAACTACAAAGTTGATAGGCTTGAAAATTCAGTAACGGCATAGATCTACTCACGCAAATAGCATATTTCAGAAACATTATAACCACTACTTTGAAGTACACTCTTCTAAAACCAATACATCATCTAGTAAAATGTGTCTTGTGTTTAAAGTTAAATGAATTGTTTCTTTGAAAAGTCAACTTAAGTTAATGGCCGACTAAGTTCTGTTAATCAAAGTTTTAGTTTTCTGGTTACTTAATCCAGAATTTTTAAAGCTATTAAGCCTAACTTAGAAGTTTATCGTAATAAAATTATAAGATAAATTAGTAAAATGTATTATTAAAATTTTAAAATTAAGCGTTTTGAACTCAATTTAAGTTTACGGTCGAGTAATTCCTAACCATCATAGTTTTAAACATACATTTTCTATTTATTAAAACAACACTGGCATTCTCTTGTTTTTTATGATCACGATAGTTAAAATCAACTGCGTATTTAAAAAAACGAGTTACAAAGGGTAATACAGTTTGGCTGATTTCAGTTAAATTAAGTTCAAATTTTAGGAAAATTGTTTTATTTTGGTAGCATACATAAATGCAGAGTTTAATCTTTTAATTTAATATTTTTTTATTGCAGTCGCAGAGTATTTTCTTTGAGTAAACTCACTCATTAAATACTTAAATAAATTTAAATAGTCTTTAAGTTACTTACTCATTAAAATTTAAATAGTTCTAATAATGGTTTTAGTAAACAAAAAGGGGTTGCGTTGGGTTGAGCACCGGAGAAGTGCTCTACTTGAAAAAAAATTTAATGAAATATATAAAACTGTTAAATCTATTATTAAAAAATGGTTGCAAAAAATTTGTTGTAGTAAAAAGTTCATTCTAAATTCTTTTTTAATAGTATATAATATAAGGGCCTGCTTAAAGCTTTTAATTTTTTTGCACTCGTCAACTACATTACATCACTTAGCCACTGATAAGCATTAAATTAAAATATCAGAATTAATCGCAACTGCATGGGTCCGACTAAAAAGTTAAGGTGTTTCTTCTAGTATTTGCAACGTCGACATTTCTTGAAAATTTGTTTCAATTTTTCATTTAATTATACCCTTATCCCTAACCCACCTTACCTAAATATATTAAAAGTTAATCAAAAATCTATATTTTAATAACTAAAATTTTTTATAACTTAACAAACAACTTATTTTTTGCTGACGCAGCAAATATTAGGGGAAACAACTTAACATTACAATCGGACCTCAACTGCATTGTGCTGCAACTTTTTTGAGCTAGATCGTGACCGTTTTAGTGACGTAATAATCGGAAGTTTGTTAATTTTTTATTATGAAACTAAACCGATTATGCTAATTAACTGTCCGGGTATCTCTGGCGCTTGGGTAATTTAGGACGGCTGTGAATACAGTGTATTTTTTATACAAGATGTTTTCATACTTAAACATATTTTATAAATAGCTGGTAAGACTTTTGTAAATTCATTGCTTATTTTATAAATAGCTGTACTTGTTTTAGAAATTTAAAGTAGTTTTTTTACAACTAACTTGGTTTTGTAACTTTTATTGTTTATTTACTTTTTAATTACTGTTATATTTTACAGTATGAACAATCGAATAAGTACTTTTGATTTTTTGTTAACAAAAAACTTTGTGTGCTTTAATTTAAGCTTAAACTTTTTAAAAAAATCAACTTTAAAAATTTTCATTAATTAAAACTAAAAAAGAACTACCTTTTAAGTCCGTTTTTTCTTTATATCAAAGTCATAAGTTACTTAAAGTTGTCACAATATTTGTAAACGAGCTACAAAACTAATAAAGAGAATAAAAAATTATGTCTTTATTAATTGTTTACGTTTAGAAAACAGCTACTAAAATAAATTTAAGTCCAACCAATAAAAGCTGTTTTGTATGTGATTTTTCAAAGCAAAAACTGTGTTAGTTTTTTTTTCCTATACTTTATTAAGTAGTTTATTAAATTAATTCAATTTAGGTTTGAATTGTTGAATTGATAATAGTTGAAAACTTTTAATTGTTTATTAAAACTTTAAATTAAACTAAATTTACGTAAAAAATAGCTCAAAAAAAGTTAATCAAAAATTATATTTAAACTTCATAAGAGTATAAACATAATTTTTTGTGTTCCAACTTATCTATTAAAGCTCAGTGAAGGGTTTTGTTTTAAAATAACTTTGTTAATGTTTTATTTTTATTTCACATTTACTTGCCTACTCTTTAATAAGTTTTTATCAATAAACAGAAAATAGTTTTTTACCAATGTTAACTAAATTAAATTTTCAGCTAGAATTGAATTGAAAAACCCTTAAACATCGTAAGTTAAGATATTAACTAATCAACTTAGTTTCATACATACTAAATATAAGTTTTGAAAACCTTTTTTAAGTAAAAAAGTTAGTTATAAGTTTAAAAAAAGTTGTTCTATGCTTTAAATAAATATTGAAAGAAGAATATCGTGATAGAATCGAAAGTTTATTTTTATTATGATTTATCATACAAGTAAAAAAAAATATTTTCAAGGTAAAAACCTCCAAACCTTAATAAATCTTAATTTTATGCATATTACTGGCTTTTGCAAAGACTTTAAAATCTGTTTATTATATGACTATCGATTTCTAACGTTTTCTGTTGTTTAATTTTCTAAATACGTTTTGAAAGTTTGTCTAGTTTAATTGAAATGTGCTTTTTATAACTTTTAAAACTAAAACTAATCTATCTCAAAACTATTAATCCCATCATTTTACGTTTTTCTACTGTGTGCATGCTAAATTTATTTAACAAAATTTAATGTTTTGCTTTGATTAACTTGTTAATTAGTATTTTTGAGTTGGTAGCTATGATCATTAAGTCTATATAACACACGGGAAGTCTTTAAATTCTTAATATCAACATATTTCTTTGTTCTAAAAAGTATCATGTTAGTAAATTTTGTAAAATTATTATTTTATATTATAATCGTATAAAACAAAAAATAAACAAAGTTAAAGTTTTTGCTATGCATTTTAAAGTGATAAGCTGTTTAGATTAAATTTTAAATAAAACTGACTTCACAAAATTAAATTGCTTGCAAATATTTACGTGTTTACTTAGAAGTCTGATAAAAAACTATATAAAGTATTAATTTTCAAGATAATCCAGTTTTATTTTAGCTGTTCACAAGAACTTTCAAAGGCTAGTTTTGCATTAAATTTAATTTAAAATACGCAATCTTTCTATTTTAGTTTTTTTATAGATGTAATGACTATCGATTAGTGGTTAAGCCAATAAACACTGATAAACTAATTAATTTTAATATTTGATAGCTGAGTTTGTTATATATTGTACAAACTTTTGAATTATAATAAAGTTTACTAATACTTTTTTTGTCATAAATTGCTTAAGGGGAGGTAAAATGACAATTAAACTTTTTTACTCTATTTTTTTTTTGCACACATTATGAAACCTGCTTGTTTAAATGTTAAAAGTTCGATTTTTTCTATTTACATCTACATTGAAGTTAAATTAGATATATTAATCTAAACGGCAAAGTATAAAACACTCAAAGAAAAACTATATTAATTAACAAAACAAGTTAACTTTATACAGAATAAATACAAAAATTAACTACAATCAGTTTTTTAACACTTTTTCTAAATCTAAAAAATAGCTTAATTTTTATTTATATTTTTAGCTATGAATACAAATATTAATTGAATATACTTTAATAAAGTATAATACGGTAGGCATTATCTTATTTTCAACAAAGATTTTCCTTATAAGTGGAAAACAATCTTTACATTAAAACTTTCAGAAGCTTCGTTAATCTTAATTTCATGCACAGACTTGAAAAGATGTTTTTTTCTGTTATTGATGATTTATTGTGTGTGTGGGTTAGCTGAGTATGTATTGAAAAACGACCCGAGTTTAAAATATGCTTTTAGATAGTTAACGAATAAAAGTTTATGAACCATTAAACTCATCAATCTGTGTTTCCTAGTTAAAAAAATTGTTATGAATATTTCGTTTTATTCCGCATACTAATGCTTTTGCTAGTTTTTTTGTTTTCTAGATTTTAATCACGTGAACAGATGAAGTTCATATTTTATGTATTATTTTTTATTGAGAAGTTTAAAACATTGAAGGAAGAAAATAGGTTACTTAAGAACTCAAATAAACTTTGTGCAGACTAATTATAAAAATTTTACTAAATTTAGTTTACAAAATTTTAAAAACATTTTATGAATTCAAGCTTAAATAAATCTTAGTAAACACTTATTAACCTTTTCAGACAAATATTAGTCAAATGTACTTTGTTAATATTAACTAAGATTTGGCTTATAAACGAAAAACAGTTTTTACGGTAAAACTCTCGAAACATGCATTAATCTTTATTTAATGCAAAACATTTCATGCGTTTTCTATTATTAATGATTTAATGTGTGTATTGGTTAGGTTAGTATGTATTAAAAAATTGCTTAAATTCAAAATATGGTTTTAAATAGTTAAAAACTAAAAGTTTATGGACCATTAAACTCATCAATCTGTGTTTCCTAGTTAAATAAAAACTTGTTAAGAATATTTCGTTTTATTCCGCATACTAAAGCTTTTGCTTAAAATTGTAAGGGAAGAATTTTTATTTTAGTTTATTGTAGAAATTCAACCACCTGCAACAAACTTTACTTTTATTTGGTTTACAGCATTTACAAATTAAATTATCAATAAAACAAATAAGTATGTTGAAAAAACAAGTAGATTTGTCAAATTGTGTTATTTAAAATCAAAAAAATAAGCTCAACTAAAAATTTTTTTCAATTATTTTCAATTGATCGCTTTTGTTTTATTAAGAAACAAAATCAATATTATTTTTTGCAGAAATATTAGATTTACAGCATTTTTCAATTTTTTTCAAATACACAATTTTTTTTAAATAATTAAATGGAGCAACTCATATGGAACCATTAAAAAGTGTAAGTTGACAAAAGTTATCACTTAATCATCTAAAAACCGCTGTTTACGTTGAAGCTCAAAAATAAAATATTACGAGCGTTAACTTGGCTCGATTAAAATTTTTTTTAATTAGTAAACAATGTCCAAATTATAGATTTAATTATTTTACTTATATTTAAAGCTAACTAAGATTTTTTATTATAGAGAACGCTCCTTTGCCTTTAATTTAAAAAAAAATCCATTAGATTTGGGGTTTGAATTTTTAGTGGGGCCTCATAGAAAAAAAATGTTTATTTTGGAACTTCTACTCAAGCGGATGTTTTAACCAAAAATGTTTTTTTTTATATTCTTACTCAAGGGTTGTTCTTTTTTCCTAATTTCTGATATTTTAATAATATTTACAAATATGTTCGATTGTAAATTTTAAAAACCTTAAATTTTCTAACGGTCATAAAAGAAATATAAGGGGTTTCGTGTTCATTTAATGATAGTTTTAGTAAAACGTACATGTGTCATGTCTTACATAAAAACAGTTTAGATCAAAAAAAAAGCGTAAACCATTTAAAATAGTAATAATTAAGTGTACTAATTTAAGTCAAAAAATTTAAAAAAGTCTATTTTGCTACAGTGACCGTTAGAAAATTGAACGTTTTTGGAATTTAAAATCGGGCATATTTGTATATATTGTTTGAAAATTATAAGTAAGAAAGAAAAAAAAACCACAACAACCCTTGAGAACACAGCAGAGTAAGAATATAAAAATAAAAAACAAAAAAAATATTTTTTAGCTAAAACGTCCGCTAGAGTAGAAATTAAAATTTTTTTTTTCCTTAGGGCCCCACTCAAAAGTTCAAACCCCTATCCAATGGATTTTTTCTTAATTAAAGGCAAAGGAGCGTTCTATAGACTTTAAAAATTATTAGTTAGCTTTAAAGATAAGGAAAGTAATTGGATAAAATGCTAATCGAGCTAAGTTAACGCTCGTTAAAATATTTGAGTAACAGCTTCGTAAGCATTTAGCTTCCGCGCTGATTAAGCGCTCATTCAACCGTGAAAACATTTAGATCAAAACAGCTACCGGTACTTTAACAACTCAAGCGTGTAAAAACACGTGCGTTTGAAAAGAGGTTTAAATTAGATCAAGTAAGTTAGATCAAGTAAGTAAGTTAATAACATTTAAATCAGTTGATCTGTCTATACTAAAATGAGGTTAATTAGGGATGTATTTGGATAACGTAGTTTTTTTTTTGCTTGATTAACAATGCACAACTTATCTGTTTAAAAATTAACTTAATAAAATTTGCACTAAAAGAAAAAGGGTTAAAAAGAATTAAATCAAGAACAGCTGTTGTAAAGATCTGTGTTTGTTTCCAGGTCAGTGTTTAGACTTTTTTCAATAGGTTGCACAACTTTTTCGTTTAACAATAGATTCTTACGCTTTAAAAAATTACATAACTGTCTATTACATAACTGTCTAAAGTTTATTAGGTACATAAAAGTATCTAAACTGTTTAAAAATACCAGTAAAACAAAATGCAAAATTTCCATAAGTATTCCAGTTCTTAGATTTTTAATTTAATCACTTATACATAAACACAAGCCCTATTTTTGTTGACAAAGAAGATATTTTTCCTTACACTGTAAAGCAAACATGAAATAAATATTTTATACATAAAAAACTTAAAACCAGGTACTATTCAAAACTGGTTATCAACAAGTCTTAGTAATAGATCGCATATCTAATGATCTGTAAATAACTTACTTAGACATTACAGTAAACCTAAATTCGCTAAAAATTGAATTTAAATATTTTTTTTTTGAAAACACATAGTAGCAATGACGAAAAACTATTTACAACTTAATTTAAACAAATAAATATTAAAACTACTGTTTTTCTAATGTCGTAAAAATAGAAAAATATGTGATATGGTCAAAAGTTTCTAAAGATAAAAACGAAACCCTTCAAGCTGTAAAATCATTTGAAAAACTATTTTTTAAAACTTTTTATTGGCTAGTTTTAAATGAAGAGTATCGATCTATAAATTTTTTTATGTAAAAGTTTTAAAAATACGTCTTTCTTAATATCTTGATACCTCTATAAATATAAATTCTTAATAAAAATGTTTAATATAAAACCGTTCAATGCATAGAGCACTTGAATACTTTCTAACATATATTCAGAAAATATTTAATGCAACGTCTTCACAATATTCTTCATATTTAACGATTTTCAATAAAACTTTTAGTTGTCAAAACGAATACAGTTTTTAAAAACTAACTTATAAGTTTTCAAATTAGATTAAAGTTAAAATTAAACATTAATCCTGATTAAAAAAAAAACACAAATCAAAAAAACAAGTGTGACTATAATTTTCACTTATGCAAATACTTATTAAATCAGATTGCTTTAAAGATGTAAACTTTTAGCTTCTTTTTTTTTTTTTTGGAAAAAAAAACAATCGCTTCTACAAACTTAAATTGTATTTTTCTATTGTCATATACTGTGCCTTCTATCAAAGTAATTCAAAAAAGACGTCAAATGTATATTTTTTTTGTTTGAGATACTATAATGAAAATTAACAAGAAAAATTATATACCTAGGCAGTACATCATAAACCTTTTATTAACTTTATTTTTTTATGTTAAAAAGTTCTGAATAAACACTTTAAAAAGTTGCTATAGATACTATAAACCTGATTTTGATTTCCAAACGTAAAAGTTAACAATTTTTACTTTAATGTTTTTTACAAATATTTTAACTTAAATATTTAGTTTTAAAAAATTTAATTTTCTCGAGAAATAGGCAGCTTTTATATTGTTTCTTTTCTTTTTCACGGATTTTAAATATAAAACTATGATAAACTATAATTTATTTTTACTGTTTTATGATATTTTTCTTGACTAACCGTAACAATGCACTAAAACTTGCAACTTCAAAAATAAAGTTTACCAGGCCTCATTTTAAATTTATAGAAAAAAATTTTAACCCAAAAGCAAGGTTTAATTAAAAAACCTTTTTTTAAGAAATAGATATTTTTAAAATTGTTAATTTTTCGATTTACGTATTTTAAATATAAAACCATGATTAATTGTTACTTCTTTTTAACGTTGTATAACCTTTTTCTTAAATAACCATAATGCTGCGCTAAGTACAAGTATTTTTAGAAAAACCGTAGCGTGATGTAATATATAAATCATTTTAGTTTTGATTTTTTAATTTGGTTAATTAAATTTATCTTATACAGTTGGAAAACTGCTATTGATGACAACAGCTCACTTAGTCTTACTGTTGTTGTCTCATTAAAAATGTTGTATTAAGTAAGAGTTTGGCAGTTAAAAACTATTTGTTACAAAAATTTGTTTTGGAGTTATATATTTAAAACTTTCTAGTTTTACAGTCTTTCAATCAGTCTTATTTACGCTTAATACCAAAAAACATTAAACAAGTCTTTCAAACAGTTTGTAACTTATTGATTTTATAGTTTTTACCAATGAACTCACCAAAAATGCTTAAGCACTTTAGTCCGTTTTTTTGTACATAAAAAGGAGTTTTTCGCGACTATGTCTGCCTGATGAGTTAAATTAAGAACGAAAACGTTCGTTAATTATCTGTATAGTTGTTGTCAATGGTGGTTCGGCGCAGTGAAGTGCTGATTGAAATACTTTTTGTTTAAAGACTACTTAAAATAGAGTTATTCCAATGAGTTTTTAATTTTTTTTTATGATAACGGTCGAATATAGCCAAAATTTCTTGTTCTTATTCAGTTTAACAAACCTATTTTAAGAATCAAAAATGTTTTTTTTTTGTTGTTTTCATTATTAATACGTTAAAAGTGCGTTTTATTTTTAACTTACAAATATTATGCAAGTTTTGCATAAGAAGTTGTAGTAACTAGACATATGAACTGTTGCAAAATAAAAATAATTTTGATCAGAAAAATAAAGAACGAAAAAGAAACTAAGAGGTTTTGAATAATTTTAACTAAATAAAGCTCAGACTTAAGTAGTACGTTAAATTTTAGAATTACTAAATTTAAAACACTTTATAGATATTTATAATCTCCAACTTGCTTTCAAAATTATTTACTAGATAAACAGACACTATAATAAATTTAATCATGACTAGTTTATTATTAATCATCAAATACTAATATACATTCTTGTATAAAATGCTTTAAGATTTTTTACTTGGTTAAACTTTATTTTCAGTAAAATCCTTAATAATCAATATGAAAACTTGAAGTAATTACATTCAGGCTTTGGTTAAGTAAAATATTCATGTTTCATATGATTAGTCAAACTTTCAATTTAGGGTATTTTTTTTTATAGCGTAGTCAATGTCTTAAGACAACTAAACAGTCATTAATATTTTACTTTTGCAAACTGTTGCTTAATCAATTATTTTGTTTAAAATTTTATTTTTTTAACACAAAGTTTTTATCATACCAATTCGATCATCAGACCACAAGCCTTCGGTAGACTGAGACTCAGGTTTCGTCCTACTGTCTAAGTCTACGAAAAGATTGTGGTCTGATGATCGAAATGTATGATCAAACTTTTATGTTTACCTGAGCTTATCTCGAGACATTCGAAAGTCAAAGCTTATGCCCAGGAGACTTGCGGAGATATTTGCTTTATTATTTCAATTTTTAACATGCTTATTTAATTTTTTAGCTCATATCGTAACTTATTACATCACCATTCATGTTATCTTATACTTACCTCGTAAAATCTTTATCAATATCGAAGTACATTCATTGAAAATGAATAAAACAAAACCGAACTAAAACTTGTAGTTAAAACAGTATTTACAACAATAAAACAATGGCTTCAAAAGTATTATATAGCTATAGAAAACTGCTTATCTGTGATATCTAAATTAGTTATCTTTAAAGCAACTAGATTTTACTTTTAAATATTTTTAAGCTAAAAAATGCTTTACAGATAGGTTTTTATATTTTTTCAAATACAGAAAGATACTAAACTAAAAATTTATTAAGAAAACGCTTAAAAATAGCTTCTGATGAACAATTTGAAGTATTTTCAAACAATCAAAATATTTTTTACTTTGGCTGAACAAAAAACAAGTAAATTTATATAACTTTAAAAGAACTTTAACAAAACTAAAGAATTTTAGGTGTGTATTGTTTTCTTATATACTAAGCTCTAGTTTTTACAAATTTTAGTTCTAAAGTCATAAAGACTAATTTTCAATTCGAATTGAAAAATTGGTGTGTTAATCTTTCATTTCAATTTGCTAAAAAACACGTAACGTTACTAGTTTCAAGATATTAAAACTTGATGATAATCAATAGCGATCAATCGAGCATTTGTTCAGTTGCAATTAGTTTAAATATCTGCAAACAACAAATGCATCAAAAAAAAGATTAAGTTTTACATAAAAAAGGTAAACTTTAATACCAAATTACTCAATAAAACTCTGCACTAATTTATATGACTAACATTTTGTTTTACAGTTTAAATTTAGTTGACTTTGTTTCTTTTGAGCGCATTAAAATATTTATAAAAACTTTTTTAATTAATATAAGTGATAGCGATGAACATTATTTTGACGAAATTTCACAATTGATTTAACTTATTATCATTAAATTTGTTTCACTACCTTACTTTAATTTAATTAGTTTTGTTTTAATAATGATTTTAACATTATATCGTAAAGTATTACTAAACGGTATGAACATGCTGTATAAAACGTACTACACTGACCGAAATAAATCATGCTTTTTTAAACTAATAACTTTAGTAGTTAATCTAACACTTTACTTTTCCTAAGTAAGTTCTTTAAAGCTTTATAAGGAGTATAAACTTGTAGAAGTTTTATACTGATTGTAATGTTATTTTTGTAAACCATTAGCATAGTAATTTTAACATTAAAAATCAAGTGTTTTTTTTTAATGTAATTTGTTTACTCGATTTACGTTTTAAGAACAAAACAGATTAATTTGATAATTTTTATTAATCATTTTCAAAATAGAAAAAAAATTGAAACAAATAAAAACGTTTTAACACTCATTCAACTTTTATAAAAATCATTGTTGAGTATCGGTTAAACGTGTATTTAAATTTTAAGTCTATAGTTTTAGTATTTGAAACTAAGAAATATTTTATTTAACTCTCCCTTGATTGTTTTTGACTTATTACTTATTTTGCATAAGTCAACTCCAGTATGTCTTTTATCTGAAAACAACAAAAAATATTTTTTAAAACTTACTTTGTAAAATATACGGAAATATTGTAACTTACTTTGCAATTAGTTTCTTTTATACACTTAAAATAATGTTTAAACATAAAGCATAAGTTTCAATAAAAAACTTCTTCGTAAATGTTTTTACTTTGACATAACATTTTTCCTTAATTGATATAAACATTATGTACCAATAAAAGTTTTTTAAACTGCTTATAAAAATTTTTACTTAAGTATTTTTAGTACAAAGTAGTGATGTACCGGACTCACTATCCGGGTCCGGGTCCGGCCGGATATTGCCATTTTTGTCTGATATCCGGATCCGGCCGGATTCTAATTTGAAAAAAAAGTCCGGATCCGGTTCCGGCCGGACTCTAATTTGAAAAAAAAGTCCGGGTCCGGTTCCGGCCGGATTCTAATTTAAAAAAAAAGTCCGGACCCGGATCTAGTTAGTAAAAAAGAGCATACTGAAAAGTATTTTTTCAAAAACAAACCCTGTGTTAATTAATAAGAGTCATTTTCGTCAGTTAAAACTAAACACCTACCGTGATTGGCTCATTCTGTACCAAGACTAATTTACATTTGTTAACATTTGAACTATGAAATAAACATTTCATAAATGCAACTCTTTACATATCTTGTAAAATTAAAAGCTTTGGAATGAATACTTGCATTATTTATTGTTTTAAGTTGTGCTCAGAGAATATTTAGTGTTAATACGTTGAATGTACGAGCAAATGAGAATCATATGACAAAATGTTTCAAACTAAATACTGATGCAACAAAACATCAGAACATGACAGGCAGTTTATATGTAAGCAGTTAGTTAGTTTAGTGTGCAGCTTGAAGCAACAAAATATCTTGAACTTTTTTGTGAATACTATTGTAAGTAGTGTTTTGTTTTAAAAGTGAATATTTCAACTGGTGTCTATTTGTTTAGATATTTAAGCCAGGTTTAAAGTTTAATAGTTTATTAAAACTTTTACAGTTTCTTGTTTACTAAAAGTTTTATTTAATTTTTAGTTTGTTGTTTTAAGTCTTTTGATATAGATTTAAATAGCTTCCAGTTTTTAAAATGTTACCAAAGTAATTAATAATTTTGTATATGCTAGTATTTCTTGTTGTGTTTTATATAAAAGATTCATCACTCAAAACTGTCGTGTCTGATTATAGAAAGTAGTTTAAGTTAGAATTTAGTATTTGTTAGATATTAATTAAATAATGTAGGATTTAATTATGATGGGTAGTACTAATAAGTTAAGTGTACCACAATCACTCCACAACTTTACTACTAAATTGTCAACCTTTGCTAGCTGTCTGATTGTTAGATTAAAGTAATTTTTTCAGTTTTTAAAAACCTTATTCTGACTCCGGCTTGTTTATACTCACTCTAGCTAGTTTAATTGACTTAAACAGTGGCAACCCTGCTGACATCTTGGACTGCCTCAGGCTAGTTTAGTTTTTTATAAAAACTCAGGCTAGTTTTCTTTTAGATTTTGAATGAGTTTGAGCTGTTCCAGTTTTCAATATTTTGTATTTGTCTAGTGTATTTTGTTCCAGAACTTGTTATCAGATTTTTAATTGAATACAAGACCTAAATTTGTAAACCTTGTGGCTAGCTGTTCACATTATTATTATATTAAAGTTCTTTTTTTCAGTTTTTAAAAACCTCATTCTGACTTAAGCTAGTTTATACTAGTGATGTACCGGACTCACTATCCGGGTCCGGGTCCGGCCGGATATTGCCATTTTTGTCTAATATCCGGATCCGGCCGGATTCTAATTTAAAAAAAAAGTCCGGTTCCGGCCGGACTCTAATTTGAAAAAAAAAAGTCCGGATCCGGTTCCGGCCGGATTCCAATTTGAAAAAAAAGTCCGGATCCGGTTCCGGCCGGATTCTAATTTGAAAAAAAAGTCCGGATCCGGGTCCGGCCGGACAAGAAATTGTGGGTCCGGTACATCACTAGTACAAAGCCATAATTAATTGTCTTTTCTTTTTACTGTTGTATAATTTTTTTATTTCATAACCATAGTACTGCGCAAAGTTTAATAATTTTCAGAAAAACCGTAGCGCGATTTTAAGTAAGTAACTTTAGTATTTTTGATTTATTGCATTAAGTAGTTTTAGCCAAATAAACTTGAATGACGCTTTTTTGCATGTAGTTGTTACCTTATTGATAGTGAGGCGTGATTATTAGTATCAATTATTTCAAATTAGAAATTAAACAACACCTAAATTTATTATTTTGTAAATAGTTTGCATTTTACACTTGTTACGATCAATCTATTAATATTTCTTACAATTGATAGAAATGTATGTTAGAAGAATTCTTTATACCATTAAATTGTTATCTTTCTTTATTTCGTTATATATGTTTTTTTTTAATTTATGATGTACCGACAAGCTTCAGTACAAATAAACTCAAACCAGCTTTTCGTAACTAAACAGCAATTTTCGCGAGTGTGCATGTTCGAACGAAACCGGCAGTAAATTGTTTTGGAAGTTTTTGTTGATGATATTGTATACCAGACTGTTTAAAAATACACGTTGTTTAAAAGTTTATTGATAGAAAGATAAAAGTAATAATATTTTTTTAAATATAACTAATTTTTGTATAACAGTTGCATAGATGTGTTGTTTATTACGGCTACTTTAGAAAAACTTTCATAATAAAAATAGTAAACTATTATATATATCCATATTTTTTATGACAGCATACGATAACTTAAACAGGCTAAAGCAAATCTAAAAACACTTAGCTTAGCAAAAAAAATGAAATTAAATAAAGAATAGTATTTAAGATTTCGAACTGCTTAAACCAAAAATACTTTTTGTGTATGCAATGAAATTTCGGATATTTTAATTAAAAATAAAGCCTTGAGTTGTTTAAAACAAAGTTTCTAAAATCAAGTCATATCTAAATCTTTTCAGGACCAAAAGCTCAGTGAGAAAAAGTAGGTTGTCAGTTAATTGGTAATTTTTATTGTCAAAAGCAAAATGCTCTTTTTGTTTTCAGTTAGTAAACGCGAAAGAAAGTATATAACTTATCTGTAGTAAAAGTTATAGCGCTAATATCTACAAACTAAACTTTAAAACAAAATAAATCCAAAAATAAAAATAAAAAAGTTTATGTTGATTTCTTAGTTGAATTTTTGTTATAAAAGATGTGTCAGCTAATTAGAGTTTTTAAGAGTTGGTCAATTTTTGAAAAAAAAAGAATTCTTTAATAGGTCTGACGTTAAGTAAAAAGTAAATGACTTAAATTTGATATAAATAAGTTTACACAGTATGTATTATGTGTACTATGTTTAAGTGTAAATTAGTTTATAAGCAGCTTAATAATGTTTCATAAAATTTATTTTCTTATAAATTTTCTTTAACTTATGCTGGAAATTTTTTTAAATCTTTTTCATCAATTGTATCAACTTCTTTAAAAATAAAGTATTTGTGAAATAAAATAATTAAACATGTTTTATAAAAATTGAACTAGTAGTTTTCTAAATACAGTTGCTTTTGTTTTTGTATTTTTTATTATCATTAATGAAAACTGCTATAAAACCTTATTATCATTCAAAACAGAAGTAATTACTTTTAGTTCGACTTTTATACTACTTAGATAAAGTTTTGCAAAGCTATTTTTACCGCATGCTCAAAATAATGAAAAACAGTTTAAGCTTATTATTTAAAACAACAATATTATGCATTTTGAAAAGCGGTTATGTATACATATGTATGCAAATAAGATATTGCATATAATATAGTTTCACATATATGACCTTTAGCTTTATTAAAAACAACCTTTATAAAGAGTATAGTACAATTTTGTATATGTATTTTATATTACCACAACAAATTATTTTGCAGCTTTAAGAAATGTTGTTTTACAATAAGATACTGATAAAAAGCATTGATTATATATAACTTGTTTATATAAATAATGTTCAACTTGAAAAAATACTAATTTGATGTATAACATATTAATAAATTAAAACAATTTAATCAGCTGTATGCTTTAAATAATTTAAAAAATATAATGTTTTGTAAAATTTAAAATTATGCTTCAATAGAATAGCTGCTGTAAGAGCATTATAACATAACAAAATTTTGCTTTTTGCTGAAACACAAAATTAAACGCAGAATCTTAGAAATCTTTTTAAACTTCAGAAATACTTTTAAGCAGACCTACTGTAACGTTTAACATAAAAAACCGTAAAAAAGTATTTTTACGTTTGCTTTTTATATGTTATATAAAAAGATACTTTTTCAATGACAATTAGAAGAACATTAAATTCTTAGTATATAATCTAAAAACTGAAGTACAGTTTCTAAAACTTAATTAACGATTATAAAATTACCATGTCTACTTTAGAGGTATTTTACTCGTTAACTTAGATTTAATTTTCTTAAATAAACAGATTAGCCACTTAGAACTATTATATATCTTTGTGAACTAGATAACAAAGGATTTTACTTTACACTTAAAATTTAAATTAACTTAACTTATATATCATATAATAAAATCTTCACAAACATACGTCGAATTGAAAATTAAAATAAGCTTATCACATAAATACGTTATTTGAAATTAATATTTCAATAAATTTCTATCTGTCAAATTAGTTTTAAATGAAATGTTAAGCAAGTGTAAATTTAAATTTTCAGTTTTAAGTATGATTAGATATTTTAAACTGCTTCTGTTTTTGATTCTAAGCCCTTTTTCATTCATATTATATAAAATTAGTAAAACTTAAAATTTAATTTATATATTAAAAAATACTTCTAATGTTAACCAGGTCTTTATAGTCAGTTATTTTGATTTAGTACGAAAATCTCTAATAAATATAATATTTTAAGTCTGTTTAATATACAGTGATCTTTCTATAGATTATTTTTAGCTAAACAAAGACTATTAACTTAAAATATTTATAGTTTATAGTAAAAGTACTTTCGTTACAATAGTTTTTAATTATTATAGTCAAAACTTGCATGTTCAAAATAAACTATGAAATAAAAAATACTATAATGTTTCAATTCAAGCTTTATTAATAACGATCGATCATTTCAAAGTATTCAAAGTTGTTCTATGCGTAAAGATTTTGTACTTAAATAAACTTTTTTTCAAGAAAAACTCTTCATCAATCATAAAATTATTTATAATAATTTATACAGGCTAAGCTTAAATTAAAAATTCCGTTTTAATTAATTAAATAACTTTTGATATAAGGCTTTATATTAATTTATTATTAAAACAAAGTAGTGATTTTAATTAAAACTTAAAAGTTACTTGTTTTTAAACAGTATTTTAACGTTTTTACAATTTTTCTGAGTTATTTTTGTAAACAAGTAGAATAATATTTTATAATAAACATGTTATTTCAAACTGAACTATACAAACAGGTGAGTTTGTTTTCCTTAGTTGGTTCTGAATCCACATCAAGTTGGTTTGTTAGAAATTATTTAAAACCTACTAATAGTTTTTATCTAAATTACATTTGAGTTAAAAAAACAGCCAAAGACAGTTTGAAAATGAATCACTAAAAAAGATTGATCGTGATAATTAAGTCTAAATAAAAACAAATTAGGTTTATTTGTTTAAAATTTTAGTCTAAAAACTAAAAAGAATAGGTTTTTAAATCAAATAAAAAAACTGTTTATTAAGTATTGGAAAATTACTAAACTTATCTTTGACTCTAATAATAACATTTAACCAAGTTTTTAGTAGGTAAATAAAGCACTTTAATGAAAAAGTTAATGTATTTTTTAGGATATAATGATTTAAACCTCATATAGTTTTAGAATTTTTTTGCAAAATAAAATATTAAAAGTGTATATGGATTTTTAATATACTCATTTCTTATTTTTATGACTCAAAACACTCTTTTATTAATACTAATTTTACTGAAGTCGTAAAATTTTGATCTATTTTAGATTTTCAAACTGTAAAAAAGCTGTGTCTTGAGATTTAAAATAGGTCAGTTTGATTGGGTAAAAAAGCGTAACGACGTATATTAAAACAACTGAATTTGTATTATAATCTATAGCGATTGATTTAGCGATACTTTTGAATATTTCGTTGTAAAAAAATTGTATATATGCAAAAAATTGCGTTTTAAGAAAAGTCTTCAAACATGATTTTAGAAATGTGCAAAAAATTACTTAAAAGTGTTTTTAAAGACTTTTATCAAAAATAAATTTTTAGTGAGGTGTGAAATCTATTCTTATACGTTTTGCACTAGTTTGTTTTGTTTTTAGTACAAAGGTCATGACGGTTAGTTTTATATTCAACTTTTAAAAAAGGTGTGTCTCGAAAAACTTAAAATAGCTTAATTTTATTGGTTAGCTTGAATAGCTTAACTTGATTGGTTCATAAATTTTCTAAAAATTTGAAAAGATTTGATTTTGTAATGCAAAATTTTAATGATGATCTACAGCGATTAATTGAGCATTAAGTTTGAATATTCAGTTGCAGTTAGTTTGTATATCTGCAAACAAATTCTTAGATATACGTTAAAAATATTCAAAAAAAAAATTCATGAAATTTTTGAGACGCCATTAATAGAAATCTACTTAATCAGATTTATATATATATTTATTTTTAAAGTATACAACTGATTATGTTTCCTATTTGTTGTTTTACAGCTACTAATTAGTTAATTTTTAGTCTATAAAAATACTTTGATAAAAACTTAAAGGCTAATAAAATGACTTCAAGGTGAAAAAAAATTGTTTAAATTATAAGCTAGATTTTTATCTAAAGTTATTAATACAATTTGTTGTTAACAGACCTTTAAATGAAATTCTAGTAGTCTAATTTTATTTGTACAACTATGAAGTAAAAGTAATTAAGCCTAAATGTTTTGATTTATTAAAAAATATTTCACGGCTGGTTTATTAAAATGTTACGAATTTGCAGAATCTCAAAACTAATTTAAAAATATTTTTTCTCAAGCGTAAGTTAATGATGAAACAAAAAGCGCTTTAAACTGGCATTTAATCTACTATAGGTGTTAAAAATTTTAGTTTTCAGAACAGACGGAAAACACATTTAAATATTTTGTTTTATAATAGTTAAGTAATGTACACTACTGACATAATTCATTTTATTTCTTTGTTTGTACTTATACATAAAAAATTGTTTAGGACATTTTTGTCATTATGCATTTTTTATACATTTAAATACTTGTATATTTACGAATAGTTATTCTTTCAATCATGCTAGAAGATTTACTTATTTAATTTCAAGTAAAAGTGTGGATTTATATTTAACTAATTTTTCTTTAAGGTTGACTACAGTTTTTAATAAACTTAATAATTTTGATAATTTTTTTGATAATAGTTAAGTATTCCAAACAAGCTTAAGTTATTCTCTTTCCAATATTAGCTAATTTGTGTTTGTAAAAACAATCCTTCCGGAATAAACAAGTTTGTTGACAATTAATATAGACGGAATAATATCTAATTTTTATGAAAAAA
Organism: Thalia democratica; assembly: GCF_965202585.1. Taxonomy (NCBI): domain Eukaryota; kingdom Metazoa; phylum Chordata; class Thaliacea; order Salpida; family Salpidae; genus Thalia; species Thalia democratica. Next base: position 64,258,734 of record NC_139166.1, on the reverse strand, counting down.
TACTCTCACTTAATTGCGACTTTGAACTTTAATTAAATTAAATTAAATTAAACTGAGGTCATACAAAAAAACATCATAAATTTTGTTTTTGAGCCGTAGTGAATACTTTAAATTTTTACGCAAGATCGGATCAAATTAAAATTCAATCAGAGATAAAAACGTAAAACCGCATTTCTGTCGCTAACCTTTATTTTTGCCATCATTTTTAATGTAGGTTTAAACAAACTTAAGTTATATAAACCCTTGTATAATTTGCAACACGTTGTCACGCCAATTTAACTGAAATTTGAAATATTTTCAAAACGGTTTGACATGTATCAAAGCTTAAAATTTAAACTCAGTAATTGTGCATCAAAAAGAAGTTTTATATGGTAGTTAATAACTTTTTGAACGACACAAAAATATATTAAAAAATGAATAAGCTTAAAGTATACTAAAAATATGTATAAAGTGAGTCAAAGTTTTTGAAAAAAAATTAAACAAAAAAAAAACAGTGCTAACTTTTTACATTTTGTTGAAATTTAGAAGTTGAAGGATTTTATACTCTGATTGTCAAATAACAAAAAAAAACGGTAAAACTTAATTTTTGATTATAACCTATTTTTTCTATTATAGTTAATAAAGGCAATAAATTAGCAATACATTTTTCTAAGCTTGAACCTAACTAAAAAACATGTGTACATGACGGTTAAACACTTGTAAGAAATATAAAAGTAAGATATAAAGAATATTTATTGTATAATTTAAACAAAATTACTTTTTAGTACAATGCAAATCTTTTATTGTTAAACACCCAACAAAAACAGTTTTTTATTTCTATAAGAAATCTATACAATTCGGTCATGATTAGAGGATAAAAAACTTGAAAAGAAAATGGATATCCTTTTTAAGCTTCAACGTTTAATTTCTTTGATATATTAGTATAGATACTTAGTCAGCGAGAAAGTTTATCTTTCGTATTTTACTCTAATGCATATAAAAAATTATTAAAATTGTTTTTTCATAATGTGATTATTTTTCTTTTTTGTTACTCAGCTACAAATACTGTTTGAAATTTTATTCAAGTTAAAATAAACTGCTTCAAATTTAATTTTGCTGGCAGTAAAAACAAAGCCTTAAATTTTGAATATTAGAAAATTAGATAACGTTGAACTTGAATATCAGAGCAAAGTCAAGTTGTTTTTTTGCGAAACTGGGGTTAATAGTAAAAATAGTTCGATACTAAACAACTAACAAGTTATAAAAAGTAAAGTTATAAGTAGTAAATATCATTAAACTTAGTATTTTTGTAAACAATTTATATTAAACTTAATAGAGTTGAAAATAATTACAAACTTATTGTTAGTTTTTTTTTAGCATGCCATTGTAGAAAAAAAGTTATAGATGTATTTACTTTAACAGAAAACTAAGTATTTGAATAGTAAGTTGAGATAATTGTTTCAAGAAAACTTATGTTAAAAATATCTTTTTCAAGAAAATAAAAGAAAAAAAAAACTTTTTTTTTATGTTTAAAAATATTTTTGCCTTGTAGTATTACAATTTATACTTTGATAAGTATTCAAAATATAAAAAAATGTATATTTTAAAATAGAACGAAGTTTGTTGTTGTTAATATTAGTATTGTTTTTTTTTAATAAAGGCATAAATTTACAGTACTTACCTTTAATTTTTCATTTGTAAAAGTTAAGTTCAGTTATGGTAGAGTTTACTTCTTTGTTAATATCAAAAAAGTTATAAAACAGTTTATTAATCTATTCAAAAATAAAATTATTAAATTAAATCAAACACTTTTAGCACAAAATACTGACAAAATGTAACGTAAAAATATTTCAGCGTATTACATTTTTACTTTCTTTAAAGAAGTTGTAACCTATCATTCAAATATTCACATGTTTGATATAAATATTGTTTATCTCCTTTTATAAGTTAATTTAACGTTATAGGTATTTTTAAGTTCTTATGTTACTAAGCAAGTTTTTTAACCTATTTTTAAACACAAAGTTCAGTTAACTTTCGTTTTTTTTTTCTTTTCTTTCATTTTGTTTAATTGATTGTTTTATTACTAACAATTTAAACATATAAATTACAAAAAGATGTGTGTAATAGCTCGTAAGATATAGGCATGTGGTGTACGACTCGATAACCGAAAGGTTCCGTTGTACACCAGGTCCTTAGATCAAACTTTTTGAGCGCTTTTTTTTTATCGTTTAATAAACAATATATATATATATATATATATATGTACTATTTTTTGTAGTAATAGTAAATTGTTTTGTAAGTATGATCATTTAAACCGCCATAAACTTTAAATAGTAAGTATATGTTGATTGAGGATTTATTTCGGCAAGTTTCTTAAGTGTAGTCGTGTTTACAAAATTTATAATTATGTATACTCTTAAAACTAACATATTGACTAAACTTGACACTTATAGATAAATGACTAAAATATATTAACAAATTTAGTCTTAAGCCTAACAAAGCACAAACGAGTATAAATTGTAACAACACATGAAAATTTTTAGAAAAAAAAACTTGATTATATTATAAAAATTAATCTAAACAAAACATTCAAACTTGTAACCAATAGAAAAATTGGTTGTTCAAAAAAGATTTATACTAATCTAAACTTTTAAGTTTAAAAATATATACTTTTGATTAAAAAAAATTTAGCTTTCAGTATTCAACTAATAAACTATAAAAGAAACAAAACTAAAAATATAATTCTTACTTAAACTATTCATTTATCATATTTTAAAAATTTCGGCACATTATCTAAATAAATAAATGTATGAATAACACGATTAGATAGATAGTAGTGCGAAATTTTCGATTTTATTTTAACAAGGAAGTTATGACTCATTGCATCGTGAAATTTACTTTGCAAAAAATAAAATATAATTTACTTTGTTGCTTTAATAGTTGGTTGTTTTCTAATGCAGCAAAAGTTTTTTTTGTTATTTTTGAAACAAAAGTTTACATTAGTTGAGTTTTTATTAATGAGACTTATTCATTTGCTTTAGTTTGATTTTGTTCGGCAAAGTTAGTTATAGTTTTTGCTTGAAATACAGTTTAATATTTAACTTAAATACTAATAAGTTAAATAATATTATCATTTATAAACTACTTTTCAAGTTGGATTAACAAAATTACTTTTAATTGAAGAATCACATTTAATGAACTATGGGTATAAGTTATACTGTTTATAAGTTTATAAACCTTAGTTTAAAGATAAAAATAATTGCAACAAACAAAAATGTAATGTTGTTTATAAAACAACTTTAACCAACTTTAGATTTAAAATTTCAAACCTTAAAGTAATGTTTTTGATAAAAACGTATTTAAGCTCTGAGTATTTAGTTAAAACACTACAATAAAACTAAACTTTTATAACTTTTTTAAACTTATACATTGCAATATTTTTTTTAAAGTTTCTAAATACGTAAATATATTATAACACGTTTTGTTAGACAAAAATGCGAAAATTTCAATTTTTTCATAACAAAGATATTGTGACTTATTGTATCGTAAAGTTAAACTTTTTACTTGCACTAAATAAAGTAAAAATTTTTTCACCTTTTTGTGTTGTTAGTTGTTTTGTAAGTAATAATGTTTAGTTTTTGATAATTTACTTTAAACCAAATAGTTGTACAACAATTTCAATACTTAAACTTATAATAGAAAAAATTAAATTTAGTTTAGGTGTTTTTTAATTTTACTTGTAGTGATTAAATAATTATTTACTTAAATTTTTCTATTAGTTTTTTCTTTTAAAATAGTTACATAGAGGTATGTTTGCTAATAGTACTAATTAGTTAGTATCTTAAAATACTTAAAAACATTTAAAGATGAAAAATTTGTATTAAGTATGTTCACATAAGACTAATAAGAACACTTTCAAAAAAAAAAAATTTTTGTAGGTTTAGTTTTTTTAAATAATTTTATTCTATTATCATGAAACTTCTGTTCATCTACGGTTTTATTTTGTTATCAGTTAGAGCTGATAATGTACAAGGTAAGCTTTAAATATAAAATTCTACAAATTTAATTTTTTACCTATTGCATTTTCAAAATCTTGCATTCAAATTGTTAATAATATTAAATTCATAAAATTTAGTTTCATTTTTAATTGCTATTTACAAAACTGATTCAATATATGCTTAGGTAAATAGTTATTAATGAAAAGTTTTAAATCAAAGTTGCATTGCAAAATGAAAATAAAAAATTATAAAGTTGCGATTAGAAAAGCTACTATACAAACTTTTTAGTTAAATAATTAAGTATAATGAGTAATTAACCATAAATTATAATAAATGCACACTTACAAAATTTAAATCTTTGAACGACTATTGAAAAGCTTATATAATAAATTAATAACAGTAAGCGACTGTCCGCCTTTAGATGGAATTTCTAATGGCAACATACAATGCACTCATGATAACAAAGTGGGTAGCAAATGTACTTATTCTTGCATTCCTGGTAAGTAAACATGTATTTTTGTTTTTTGAAATTAAGTAATTGAATACTTTGTTATTTGGTTACAAAAATTTTACAAACGAAATAAATGATAACATTCAACCGAACGTTTTCCTAAATATAATTAATAAGTGTAAGTTTTTAAACTAAATAGTATGTGTGTTTTAAATTGAAGTGCTTTCAGTCCTTGTACACCCTAATAACAGTTTATTTTTTTTAAATAGCAAACTCTAAAAATTTATTTTTGTTTTAGTCATGTTTTTGTTTAAAGGTGTTGAAGTTTGTTGAAAAATTTTTTAGAAACATTTTTGATAAAACTAAATTTACACCTTTTTAAACCAATAACTTTTATTAGGTTTCGAAATAGATGATGCTTGTTTGACCATCAATTACTGCATAGATGATGGATATAGTAACGGAATGTGGAAACTCATTCCTCGAAAATGTATACCAAAAAAGAAATGTTAGTGTTAAGTTTTTAAGAAAGAAACTAGAATTTGTTTTAAGTTTATAAGTAAATTTAAGTAATTAGTAGTTCATAAACATTCATATAAAATGTTGTTATATTCTATGTATAGTTTGCTGAATAAAAGTTTACAATTAGAACTTTAAAAGTAAATTTAAGTTATAAATATTAATAAAGGTTCTAAACCAGTTCATAAACACTCTAAAAGTGTATGTTCAATATGACTTTTTATCAGTAGTGTATATTTTTATTTTTAATATTACACTCAAGTATATATATATTAATCGTAGTTTTTTAAACATATGACAAATCAAAAATAATAAGAAAGAATAAGCATGTAAATATAAAAATATAAAACTATACTTATTTAGTATAAACTATTTATCATTTTTTAAGTAGAATTTACGAGTTAATTTGTAAACTTTTTTGGTATAATTACCTAAACTTTCATTATAATATCATGAAACACATTTTGTTCGTTTATTTTAAATTATTATGCCTTCTATTTTTTTTTAGTTTTCAATTATTAAAAATAAAAGTTATTGTATGCATTTACGAACATTATCAAATTTATATCTAAAAAAAATAAACGTTGTTACTTCATCTCATTCGAAAATTAAATAAGTTACTATTAAACTAATGGTTAAAAAAATAATTTGTTCAAATGGTCTAAATAGATAGTCTAGATTTGAGCTCAGCCCTATTAAGTTATTATATGTTCTTATTTGTATAATTTATATATGTATATACTTAGAAAATTGAATTCTCCTCAAAGTAATTTAATGTTTTATATTTTACTGAAATTATAAAATAGTTATACTATGTTCGGCATGTTTTTTAGCATTAGTTATTATAAATATCTATTTTTTACTGAATTTTGTGCTTTTTTCGTATATTATGTTTGCTAACTATAAAATGATACATTTACACAAGTTTTAAACTTCGGTATACAAAATAATCATAACTTCTTTAAAGATATATATATGTGTAATAAGTTTGGATAAAACAATAGCATGCATAGCAGAAATCAAATATTAATTTAAGTGTAAAGAAAAAAAGTTTAGCTTTAACTAATAAAATAAGTGACTGTTTTCCGGAAGAAAACTTAAAATATAATTGATAAGAATAAGTAAAAACATGTACCGTTGGCATTCAGTTCTGTAAATTAGACTTTTGTTTAAATAGTTTTAACAACTAAGTTAACATTGCAAATAATGTAGAATTTTCTAATTATTCAAAAGAACAGCTTTTACTTTATATTTAGATATAAGCTGAATAATGTTTGTGAATGCATACAATAAAGTTTATTTGTTTATTTGTTGATTATTTAACAATAGATATTATTTCTAAACTTGCAAATACTCCAAAATACTAAAACCAAAAAAAGAAATACAAACTTTAAATCTCAACTTAATAATAAAAATAAAATCAAGCTACGTTTTATTAAAACACTGTAATTATTGTTACAGATATAGTATTTTAATGAAATATAGCTGAACAACATCTGTAAATGTATTTAATGTTTTTTTTTATATTGATAATTGAACAGTATTTGCGAATATAAATTAAAGATATTTTAGAATATAAAAAGAATTGCTTGTTACAAATTGTTATATTAGATAAGGGAACGGATCTAAATTGCATGAGGGTACTAAATTGCACGAGTGCACAAAATTGGACGAAGCCAAATATATACTTGGGCTCAAAATTGCACGAAAACGATGTTTTACCAAGGGTCAATTTTGCACGAGTTAAATTTTTGCACAAAAGTAAAGTAAAGAGATAAAAGAATAAATAAAAATAAATAAATAAAAGATTGTTTATTAAAAAAAATGAAAAAAAGTTACTGACTAAGGGTAAGGGTTAGGGGTAACAGTGATAGTAAAAATTAAAATAAAAAAAACTAATAAAAATTAGTATAAAAAGACTCATTATTAAAAAAAAAGATACCGACCGAGGGTAAGGGTTAGGGGTGTTAATTATAGTAAAAAAATAAAAAAATAATAATAAAATTACCGACCGAGGGTAAGGGTTAGAGGTAACAGTGATAGAAAAAATAATTTAAATTAGTAAAAAATTAAAAAATTAATGAAAGAAAATTAAATCCGTGCAAAATGTCTCCGTACAAAGTTGTCTACTTGTGTAAAAAACCCTTCGTGCAAAAGTATCTTCGTGCAATTTTATCCCCTCGTGCTAAAGTGTCTCTGTGCAAAAGTATCTTCGTGTAATTTTGTGCACTCGTGCATTTTTATCTCCTCGTGCTAAAGTGTATTCGTGTAAAAGTATCTTCGCGCAATTTTGTGCACTCGTGCAGTTTTGTACGTTCGCGCAAACTTGACAGCTACCCACTAAATACAGCTAAACTAAACTGCAAACCTATATACAAATTACTTTTACAGATTGTCAATCGTTACAAAACCCGAGTATGAGTAGAAAATCAGGAGTTTACAAATTTCTAGTCGGTGATAAAAACGTCAAGCTGTTTTGTGAAATGAGTTCAGCTAACGGAGGATGGATTGTTAGTATTAAATTAATCACTTTATTTAGATTCAAAAAAAAAGCACATATATGAGAGTTGACTTAAAAACTTTGTTCTTTAAGCTTAGGTACCTGAACTTTTCTTTTCAAATGCGTTAAATAATTGTCATACACTAACAGTAGAATTATTTTCAAGGTAGACAAAAAACTTATTTTTTTAGTTTTTATCCGTAATAAAATTTAAACATTTTTTCATTTTAAAGGTGATGCACAATAGATATGACGGATCTGTCAACTTTACAAGAAACTGGACGTCTTACGAAAACTTCTTCGGTGATTTCAATGGAGAATTCTGGCTTGGTAAGAAAACTTTAGTTAGTTCAAAAACAATTTAAAGTTCGAAAGTAAAAAAGTAAATTAAAATAAAAACGTTACAGCTATCATTTTTCACTAATTTTAGAATACAATTGGTTGTAAAAACGTAATAAATAATGAAGTTCAACAGTATTATAATATAAAAAAATTGCCTGTAACTTTTTTTTACTGATGTCAAACTATATGTAACAGGTTTGAAAACAATCAGCAAAATAACCAGCGATGGAAGAAACTACCAAGTCAGAATAGAGATGGAAAGCTACCAAGGAGAAAATTATTATGCTGAGTATAAGTTAGTTAGTTTAAAATAAATCCACACTACAAACAAGATAGTTTGTTTTCATTTATTTAAAGTCAACCCATAGAGCACTTGAACATTTTTGTTTCCTTATTATTTTCTTAAGTTTAAAACAAGGTAAAAGTAACAAATTATAAAATTAACTGTTTGTTTACAACCACCTTAATGTCGGTGAACTTCAATATTTTCAAACATATATTCAGATACGGTTTAATGCAATGTCTTCGACAATATACTTCATATTTAACGATTTTCAATAAATCTTTTAGTTGTCAAAACGAATACAGTTTTTAAAAACTAACTTTTATATGCGAAACTAGATTGTAACATAAAAATAATTAAAAAGTTTGTAGGATACTCAAGAAATATTTGCTTTCTTTATAAAAATTTTACTTTGAGTTGAAGTGATAAAGCTAGACACTTTATTGAAAATATGCTTTTAGTCAACTTCTAATTGTTAAAAATTCTATGATAGAATTAAATATTTTACGATAACATTTTTGATAATCTTATTTAAAGTCTAGTTTTTTATTTAGAAGTTACATAAAACAGTTTTATATCTATATAATGAACTTTTATAATATATTTTTTTTCAGAAACTTCAAAATTGCTGATGGTACAGACAACTACAGACTTACTTTTGAAAAAAAATTCTCTGGTAACGTATGTTAGTACTTTTAAAAACAAATATAAGTTTCTAACGTCAATCAATCATTGTTAAAATTTCGTTTATTTACGGTTTGCTTCCATTCCTACTCGCGATTATTTCACACTTGATCATATTAAACTCAATCGTATCAAACACGGTGTAATAATAATTCTTTTTAATTTTTTTAGTTTGTTTTATTAGATTTGTCAATATATTAAAAGTTTAGCTTCTGCTAATTTGCTAATTTTTAAAGTTTTGGATTCTAAAAGTAAAACATTAAACCTTTTTTTAATTAATATACGTTAATAATTGTACTATTCCTTGAACTTTTCTTAACATGATATTTTAAAAGTTATAGCTAACTTAAAACTGACCTTCTTATTTTAATTTACTAAAGTGATATTTAAAATGTTTTTTAAATTTTGATCTAACAAAAATTTTGTATTGCTTATTCATTTTCTACACTTCGATACATCCAATGCAATAGTAAAATTGTCGAACAATGTTAAGTATGCTATTAATTTTACTAAAACTAAACATATTCTATAAAGAGAAATTTTCAACTTTAACTAAACTTAAAATACAAGTTCAACTTAAAATTTTAAGCGGTTTTAAAGTAATGTTAACAAATTTTTCATAAATAACGTAATTTAAAAAACGTAATATTTTAAAATGATCAAGTTTAAAATGATCGCTAGTTAGAAATTGTCGTCTACCATCATTTAAATTTTTATTGTTGTTTGCAAGGGCAGTGTTCTACTAATCAAAATAATTAATCGGAAAAAATGATTTAAAATTTTTATTATCTATGTTAGATAAATCGCAAAAGATAATCTTTCTAAGTTAAACTTAAACGAAATCGTCAAATATAAATAATTTCCTTCAGGTGTTTTAACTGCTCATTTTTAACTTCAGTAAAACTTTATGAAGTAAATTACTGTTGTCTTAAACGTTTATATTTGAGTGTTAATTGGTACTTTAAAACGGCTATAAAATTAAACAACAAACCAATATTGTTTGCTATGAGAAAGATTTTGATGCGTTTCATGCATAACTCAGATTTTTATGTAAAAAGATTTATATGCGTTGAACCTCAGTGATAGTTTTTTATCAAACAGGATATGACGCTCTCGATCACCACAACAACATGCAGTTCTCAACCTTCGACGTGGACAACGACGCGTACAGTAGTGAAAATTGCGCCACTTACTGTGGAAATGGAGGCAACTGGTTCAACAAATGTGCTTATCAAAACTTGAACGGAGTTTACGGAGCAGACGGAGACGCAGGTAGCGAGTTCATGGATTGGTCGGGTACTGGGAGATTATCCAACGCACTCAAATCAATGCGATGGATGCTGCGTGAAGCTGTTTAGAACAACTACACTTGACACTTGATAGTTAATGTGTTTGCTGGTTTTCTTGCTTTGATTAGTTACTGACTACTTTTTGAAGTTTTACTACTTTTAACAATAGGTACACTAAACAGAGTATAAATATTAAGCTCAAATACCTTAATTACAACTGATTTTTCGAATACGATTTAAACTACATTTTGACAAACGCCTTTGTTTTATTGCTTACTCTTTTAAATGATTCATTACTAATACTTTTAATCATTTAATAAAAAACTTTACTGCAACATTAGTGTCATTTGTATATACTTAAGTGAACGAAATAAACATTTTGGTTTTTAGCCTAATTTCTTTGCTCAGCTTTAGAAATAAATCAAAGTTTAACTGTTTAACTTAAGTCTTAAAATTAAAACTTTAGTTTTTAAACTAACTTTAACAAAAAAATTACATAATACTTAAAAGAATAAAAATTAGTAAAACGGGTAATCTTTTATTAAACAAACAAGTTTGTTAGATGCTAAATAGACTTTAATAAACTTGTTATAAGTTTTTGTTTATGTTTTGAAACTCAAATTCGAGTCGTTTCCGGTCAATCTTATTTCAAAAATGATTCCTGTCATGATTCCGGCCAGATCTGATCTTTTGGATCAGGCGGAACACTAATTAAAACTGTTCATTTTGGTAAAAACGTTTATTTATAAGTGTAGATATTTTATTTGAAACTTATATCTATAATTAAATCTGTAGAACTTAAAAGTATATAAGGAAAACAGTTTTATAAAAATACAAAGTTAAATTAAATATCCATTTTATAGCCAAAATATTACAAACTGTTTATCACTATAAACATCCAAATGTCCTTTTAATATATGTTCTGTTTTTATAAAAGGTTACTTATTTCGAAAGATAGCAAATGATACAAGTCAATTTTCATATGCAGTCACCTCCAAAATTTTAAAAACATATTAACGTTTTTATGACAGTATTGCTTGTTGCTTTATATTATACCTAATAGTGTTATAGATAGAAATCTACTATAAACTCTAAGAATTCGAAATAAAAATTCATTAAAAACAGTATACTTATTAAAATTTAACACTAAATAAGATAAATATATTTTAAGTCAAAACGTGTAGTTGCTTAAAACAGCAAAAAAGTAATTATTTTGACAATAAGAAATGTAATGTTTTTTTAAGTTGTTCTGAACACCATATAAACTTAAGCTTGAATAACATTTATAAGTTTAACTAGAGTAAAAACAATTATTAAAGCTATTTGTATTAGTATAAAAATTATAATCTCAATAAAATTCCTGTATCAAAAAAAGCAAATCATTTAAACTTATTCTTTATCTAAATAAACTTTGTTTAACTTCTTAAAATAGATATATTTACACTGAATAAAATTTTATATGCTACGACAAAATCAACAATGAAAAAAGTTTTCACGCTTAACTTTTCTTATAACAGAACATTTTTATTTTACATGTTTTTTTAACTTAGAATGATAGCTTATATTAATATAAATATTGTTGAAAAATGTTTCAATAGAAGTTTTAAACTTAAAAAGCGTGGTTTTTGTAAAAAAAAACTTACAGTGTACATAACATCTTTACAAGTAACATGCAGATTAACTAAAAAGAGGTTTAAACAGTTAAAAACAACTAAAGTTAACTGAAGTTAAACGTTCTACGAAACAGCTTTGAATCGTATTAAATAAAAACAGAATTCAAATGAAGTGTTGTGATAATAAAAAAAAACAATGTTATATTTAGATACCAGAGATTGGTAACCTGCGAACCACGTACCAAATACAGTTAGCAAAAAAATATGTGCTCTGCGATATACTGCTAAACTAATAAATTTTATTTATAATTTTAAACTTTTATAGTAAAAGTTTATAAAATTTTATATTGTTGTTTAATATAATTTTAGTTTTGTGTTTACTTAATAAATTACGTTCAATACTTTTAAACATCAACAGTTAATTTGTTAGAAGTATTAGAGTCATAATATGTAGTTTAAATTTAAATTATTTGATATTATTAAATTGTAAACTGTCCAATTTTTCAACTTAAAAAGTACAAATTGATTTTACAACTACATAAAATCATATCCTGAATGAAATAAAATTTAATATTGAAACATTTAATTCAAAATTTTTAAACCAACTCACTAAGGCTGAAAGCGGGTCACAGGATTTTATTTAGCTATCAAAAAAATACTTTAAAACTTGTTAGCATTGAAGTTAAGTATCTACATATAATGAAAAATACCACGTGCTTACTTAATTCAAATTTAAATAAAAAGTTTAATATAAAGCAAAATAGTTTGTTTTTTTCATAACATATACTGATCAGTTACATAACAAGAATAACATGTGTTCCTTGTTTTCTACCAGGTTGGTTCATTCATCACTGCAGTTCAACAAACCTTCCTTGGTCTTGCTCGTTACAACTGAATGTGGGTGAGTTTGTAAAACAAGACCAAACGAAAAAATAAATAATGTAAAAGAAACACTTGGGCTTAATACTAGTTTTTTATGCATCTATTATTCAGTGCACCAAGCATTTACAAGCTGTAATTGTTTTTGTTGTTGTGTTTGCTCTATAAAATTCTTTACGGCTGTACAATTAATACCATCAGTATAATTTTCTAGGCGTCACTTAATACACAGTGCAGTTTTATTTTTATTTAACTTTAGCAAGCTGTTATACATATTTTTGTTTCCAGGCGTCAGGTTCGTGCGGAGTGATGCCAACCGCACGGCAAATATTTTACTCGGAATCAACCCTGGAAGATCCTGGGGATAGTGTGAGAACTCGCCTGTGGTTGGTAAAGTATTTTGTGTGTACAATGTTGCTGAAGTAATTATTTATGTGCATAAGTATTGTTTGTTGTGTATATATGCGTTTCTTCTCGAGTTGTTGGTTACATCTTCGTATTTGAAAAAAAAATCATGGTTTAGTTTTTGAAGCTTATCGCACTAAGCGGTTTATTTATTTTTGTTAGTTTATAAAGCAATAGAGTAGTGTCCACCGATTTTAGTGGCTACAAATTAAGGACTTTTGGTGAAGGCAGTCCACAAAACCTTTGTACAAAATTTTGAGAACATTTTTAAGACTTGATGTTAAATGTTGTAAATTTTAAGGTCAAGTTTATAGTGACATATTTGTTTATATGTATTTTGTAAAAAATAGCTCAAACGTTTTAGAGAGTTTGAACCGTTAAACTTTTGTATATTTTAATGTTTGTTTTAATCTAAGTAGTTGTTTACATGTATATTTTAATTATATTTGTTGTTTCTTAAAAAGTAAAAAAACTATTGTTTAATCTAATAAAAAAATGTTTGATCTAAAGTTCTTTTATTAGTTATAATCGAGATCAAACTCTAAATTTATTGTTTTACGTAAAATCACTCACAATTTTTAAAATTTTAAGTCATTGATAGATTACAATCATAATATTTGGTGAAGTTTGTTAGACTTTATTTCCTTTGTCTATTTTTTCAGGTTTAAAAGTAGTACGGGTTATCTTTTTATATTTTTAAGTACATTTTTAAACTCTTTTTTCAATTACCTTATTGACATAGTCTTCTGACCATTTTTAAATGCTTACTGTTCCGTCAAGCTACTACAACCACTTTTTTGCCTCAAACTTGCAGTGTGCTAAATTTTTTGAGGACATTTGAAGATCTTTGTGGTTACAGAAATTTCTTTTTATTTATTGATAACTGTTTTTAGCAAGACTTCTAAATTTATGTTATTCATTGCCCCTAAACTGAATGTTAATAAATAACCATTCTATTCGTAGTGTATCGCCGCTTTACTTACAAACTTGATTTGTTTTGTTTAACTTTTTTGCTACTTGATAGTAAAATTGTTCCCAAGTGGGGGGTATATTACGAAAATAAAAAAGCTAAGTTTTAATATTAGTTTTTTCCCTTATTTCAATTATCTTAAAATCGTAAGCGTCTGGCAACACTAAAATCCTTACTGTTCTTAAGAGTTGATATCATTATTTTAAAGAATATTTTAAAGAACAAAACTTATTTGTGGTAAATGGATTATTTATGAGGCATTTTGTTTCAGCAGCCATTTAGAGCATAGCAGTTTATATAAATGTTTTATTTATTTATGGTGTCCCAGTTATGTCTAGCATGGTTCATTTAATGCCTGCCTGTTTGATTTCGGCTGCCAGTCCTGCGTACCAAGTTCACGTCCCATTGGAATTACAATCTCCCTCTGAAAAAACGACCTTACAAGGTTTACAATCTAATATACATCGCGCTAACAAGAGTGCTGGCAGCTAAGCGCATTCTTATGTACTTACGTGGTCGTCCTCATAAAGAGCAACCACCGGGACTTGGGCTCGGGACGCAGGGCCGGCAGTAGCTGAAGCAAACCGCTGGGCCATAAAGGCGCCCGCCTGTCTACTCTAGTTAAGGTTTATAAACCATCACTATTCAAGAGTTAATGTAAAAAACTTTTATTGCAATTAAAAACCATAGATAAAAAGTATAAGGTTTTTTAAAATTAATGTGTGGTAAAAAAAAATTACTGTTTAGAAAGAGATATTCAAAGTACAAAAAAGTGGGCGCTAGACAGCCTGACTGTTTGATTTCGGCTGCCGGTCCTGCGTACCAAGTTCACGTCCCAGTGGAATTACAATCTCCTTCTAAAAAACGACCTTAAAAGGTTTATAATCTAATATACATCGCGTTCTAGCAGCTAATCGCATTCTTATATACTTGCGTAGTCGTCCCCATAAAGAGCGTTATTCAAAAATTTAAACTTAATCTAAAGCTAAAAAAATTTGTTCGACTTCATTTAGAAAAAGTATTTCATTAATTTTAATACGGTTTTAAGAACTATTACGTGAACTTTAACAAAGGTTAGTTGTAGCGCATGTTTTGTAATAGTGAGTGAAATTATAAAAATATTGTTTAAAATCGTTTAATTAACATAAAAACATGTGTATTTTTCTTTAACTTAAATAGACAAGTGATTTTCCTATATATAATATGATTTTTTTCTTACTTACTATGATTTCGCATATTTACGTATATACCTATAAGTTTTAAACTAGATCAGAACAGGTTGTTTGTCCATACTAATGTCAATAACTTAACCATAATAAACGAGCAAGCATTTTTTTTTGCTTTGTAAATTATTTAAATCCCTCATCTAAAAATTTTTTATCTAAGTTTTCTTTTTTTTTTAACAAAACACCATAACGTTAGAACGGCCTTATAACGGCCAGAATTACCTAATAAATTTTAATAACAAAATAGTGATAACTAAAACAAAAAAGAAATTTATACTAAATGTATACATAAACATACTGAAAACATGATGGGGATATTTTTTGATATATCCTTATAATGAAATATGTATATCAAAGTTTTCTCGATATAGATCCATTCCCAAAAATACTTACAGTTAAATATTAAACAGTTTTAAGTTAACTTACACTATGAGCTGATTAAGAGAGGAACGTACTCAGTAATTTATTTTTTATAAAAATTTTTTTGGAAAAAAATATTATTTTCAATAGCTAACTTTGACATTTTTTCAAAACCTACAGAATGACTATCAAATATGCTACATTAAAGTCGCAAGTTCAATTAAATCTATTGTGTACTCGAAAACGTAACTTTACTGATAATTTTATTACTTTCACGTGAGATTTACATAAAAAAATAATCACTGTTGTTTACCACTGTGTAGTATATTAAAAACAATAAATTTTTCTAATATGTCTCAAACAGTTGAGCAGTAATGTATTAACAGTGTTTGACCTGAATTGGAAAATCATGAGAAAATTAAAAAATAGTAAATATTATTTTTGTATACAATTCTAGTTTTTGTTAATTGAAAATTATTTTAATTTATTCTCATGATTTTTGAGAATGTCAATTTAGTCACATTTTTTTTAAATAATTTTTAGGAGGCTAAACGTTAGTTTTTGAGTGTTACAATAAACAAATTAAAACTTAATAAACTCAATTTTAAAAGCATTATAAAGTGTAAACTAATTTGAAGTAGTAAAATATAAATTACAGTTTATCTAAATGGACAATATTTCGGCTAGCAAGAGTCAATAACTTTAGAAGAGGCGATAAATTAAATGGGTAATTAACTCGTGAAAAAAAAGATTATGATTTTTCTAAAAGTTCTATTATTGAAGCGATTGTGAAAATGACTTCAGGAAACCTTGATTTAAATAAATGTTGCAATCACCAATTTTTAATTAGTGTTTGATAAGTGTCATAATGTACTTTTGACTGTTTGTGATGTGTGATAGTGTGTGCAAATGAGAAAAAAATATGTAAATATTTACGATAGATTAAGATAATGCTTATCAACGAAATTTAAAAAATTTTATTTAATTTTCAAGGTGAAAGTTTTAATAGGTAAACTTATAACTTTTGTATACCGGAAACAATAAGTAGTACATTTTCTTTTCATATTTATTAGATCAAATCAATTTCTAACTCAAAAAATAAACATACTCAACGTTAAACTTTTATACATTTTATTACTTGAATTTGGTTAACATAAAATTCAAAAAAATATTTATTGTTTTTTTTTGAACATAGCCTTAATTTGGTTGAATGTTGCAATTTTCAGTTATCTAATCATTATTTGCTTTACGTTACAACTGAACTGTTTTATTGTTTGTGTTGTGAGAAAGGTCTAAGTAAGTTCGTTTTGCTTTGTTAAAGTAATGTAAATTTATTTTGTCCTTTATTTGATTGAAATAATCTTATCTATTATCAATATTTACATTTACTTTAAATTTATGCATGTGACAG
This sequence comes from Thalia democratica, assembly GCF_965202585.1. Classification (NCBI taxonomy): domain Eukaryota; kingdom Metazoa; phylum Chordata; class Thaliacea; order Salpida; family Salpidae; genus Thalia; species Thalia democratica. The sequence goes on along the minus strand of NC_139166.1, from coordinate 64,241,825 downwards.
AAGTCCGAGCAAATATTTACAATAAAATCAGATAAAAAGCACTTTGGGGCTGATAATATGCGTATAAAGTTTTGAAGTTTACTGGTAATAGTATAGTCTAGAAAAATATTTTTTAAGTTTAACCTTTTTTTTTATAAAGTTCTGTTTAAAACTTTTTTGTTTATTAGCTACATACTGTCTTATTGGTATAACTTTATGATAAATATTCACAGCAAAATTGATTCATGGCTGTTTTAAACTTTGTGTTGGTTTGTTTACTTTCAAAACTTTTTGAAAAAATCTTCTATGATTCGAGTTCTATGAACTATTAAATTTAATTTATTTTTAATTTTAGTAAAAGAAATAAGGTATGGAGTCCACTTTGTTTGCATTAATACTTGCAAGTATTGTAATGACCGCTACTGGTAACCCTATAGCAGGTTTGTAAAAGTTTAAATTGCTCAAAATATATTCATTAAAACTAAAGTTTTAGATTATTTTAAGCGGATAATTTTGAGTGTTAATAAGATTAACTAATTTTCAGTTTTAATTTTTTAATTTGCATGTTTTAAACAAAAAAAGCGTTATGCAATAAAAACAATGTATACAGAAACAAAATGAGCTTATTAATACAACAACTTAATTAAAAAATCCAGAATCTGAAAATTCAAAATAAAATGATTTACAACTTAAACTTTCGCACGTTATAAAGTATCTGGAGTTGTAAGTTTAAATTGATGCTTATTTCTTAGAAAGATGAGTTTATATTGAGCATTTAAAGTTAAAATTAAAGTGATTCGATTAGAGTTACATTTTAGACATCATTGAATCCATAACAGTACTGCAATAGTTTTAGCAAAATTTTATATTTTAAATCTAATAGACTAAAGACTATGCAAAAATAGTAAAAACTGCAAAAAAATCAAATCAAAAATGATATTTCAAGTTGAGGTTTAATGTCTGATAATTATAAAGAAGTTATTAAGATAGTATACTATTTTTAGTCAAACATACAAGGAAGAATGTTTCTATTAAAGTCATAAACATATAAATTTATCACTTTTAGAGTATAGCTGTGTTTGTTTGAAAAATAATTAGATTTTAGTAAAGCCCAGCATTTTTTTTGAAAATTGCTGGCTTATAATTAGATTCATAAAGCTCTCATAAGTTATTAAAAACTGATTTTCCTCAAGTTGTGGTCGTTACTAAACATTTAACACAGTTTATGTTTATAAGTTAAACTGATTAGTTAAATAAAGTATTTATGTTAATTTTGGAGCTTGGTATACGTAATCATTATTTGATGCAACCTAATGAAAACTTTTTTGATATTTTCAAGTTTTAACTACGTAATTTTATTTTTTTTCAAAGCATGACTTTTTAAACTTCTTTAATTCTAAAAACTGTAGCAAAGTTATTTTAATTTTCAATAAAAAATAAAGAACTTAGAAACACATTTTAAACTTTGTGACGTAACGATTACAGATAACAACGACGTCTTGCAACCTACCGAAACCGACCAAAGCGCTGCAGGCCGCCAACAACACAGTACATGAGGAAGCAAGCAAGCAAAACGAGACGGCACATGGTATGTATGACTATACATTTAAGTAAAGTTTTTCAGACTGAACGACATCACTTATTAGACTCGCTTATATATACTCGATAAATATAATTATGTATATTCTTAGTTGAAACCAATTGTTCGAGGCAGTGTATCAAGTTTTTGGATACCATCAGCGTGGCAAACGAAACAGTAAGCAAGCAATACGAGACAGCACACGGTAAGTAACATAATGTTAATATATTAGTATTTTTTTATGAAAGCTTATTGAAGAATAATTTAAAAAAAAGTAAAATTAACGAAAAAACGGCTAACAATAATTTAAAGTTCTTTTTTTCTATTTTTCGCCAAAGTTGTTTTAGTCGCTAAAACTATTTCACAGACTCGTAGTCTACCAGTTGTTGACTAATTTTTTTTTTTCAACTATTTTTAATACTTAATTAGATTCGTGCTATACAGCTTTACACAATATTATAAAATTATTAAAAACAAAATATAGCTTTAAAAAATTTTCTCTTTTTTTAAACAACATTTTTTTTATATATGAAAAAAAAAGAGTTTTGGGTTAAAGTTAAAGTTATACATTATTGTGTCTTTTATTTTAAGTATTCAAATTTATTTACCATTTCTTAACTGTTTAAAATAAAAATCCTTAAAAACATAAAAAGATTCTGCAAATTTAATTTGGAATTGCATCTTTTTTTAAGGTTATTGTATGAGTAATACAGTAATAAAAAATTAAAATGTTTTGCTTTTTGTTTTTTTTTTTTGCAAAATAAAATTTTAAAAACTAAAATATAACTAGAACTTGCACCGTAAACTTTTAACCAACTATGTCTACAATTTTTTTACAGATAGGTTAGATTAGGTAAACGCTGAAATATTTTAAAATATAAATGTATTTATAATAAAGTCATAGTTGGTGAAATTAATTGTCATCATGATAATAGAAAAATAACTTTGTTTTAGCTTGCATTGCTTCATTGAAATAGTTCGGTGATCAACTGTCATTTTGTATAAAAACTAATTGCATTAACTTTGAAGTAGTATTAAGTACAACTGTGAATAAAAATAAGTCATAGTTATCAAAAAGCTCTCTGTTAAAATAATTGATGATTTAAACTTAGAAAGTTGTCTTAAACATTAAAAAAAAAAAATAACGAGTTTATGTTGTACAACTATATATAATTATTAATTAATATCTACGAAAATATTAATACTTTTATTTCCAGGTGAACAAAATTATGTTTGTATCGAAAAAGAAGTATTGAAAAGTAAAATTGATAATTTTGTAATTGCCATGGATCAGCTTAAATATGAACAAGAAAATTTTAAGATCGAAAACAAACACTTACAAAAAGTAAACAAAAATTTAACAAAAAAATACAAAAACTCTCAGAACGATAACGATAACTTACAAAAAAATGTAGAAAGTTTTAAGGAAAAGTATGAAAAAGCTCAAAACCATTACAAAAATCTTAAAACGGTAGTAGATAGTTCAAAAGAAAAACATAGAAATTGTCAAATCGAAAACGAAAAACTACAAAAGAACATGTACAGTTTTGTGAAATTGTATGAAAAATCTCAGAAAGATGTAGAAGAACTGGAAAAGGAAAAAATCAGTTTAGTAGATAAATACGAAAAATCTCTGAAGCATTTAGAGGTGATGAAATATCTAAATGAAGAATTAAAAGAAAAGTGTACAAAAAGTAAGAATAACAAAAAATATAAAGGATGGTTTAAACCATTTAAAAAATAAAAGAGTTTGGTTCACAACATAACTTGATTTTTAATAGTTTTTGCAGTTAATCAAATAAGTATTTATAATAATCATTTAACTTATGTTTATTTTTGAAAATAAAAAAAGCAATACTTATCATCTTTAAGACATTTAAATTTTTTAAAATCTCGATTTTAATGTTAAAAGTTATTTTAGTTGGTGAACTTAATGTTAACTAGTTTTCTTTTTTAATAATAGTTAAAATATTTTTCTCATGTTTAGGATTAATTTCATAATAGTAAAAAAATACCTGCAATAGATGAGCCAATAGAATGTAAAGAATTAAGTTTATACTTGTCTTGTTACGTAGTTAGATAACTAATTAAAATTACCGTAAAATAATGTGCGTGAAGATATTGATGCATATTTAATTTTTAAAAAGGTCTATATATTTTCTTAATTAAAAATAAAACAACGAAAACTTTACGTCATACGCTTAGGAAATATTGGTTTAAAGGCAATGTCAGTTTATTAGTTGTTAGCACTATGTGTTATATTGACACTACTAAAAATATTAGAACGTGCTAGATGGCTTTTTAAAATCATTATTTAGTCTGTATGTGTGACTTTTCAAAAGCATCAAATTTGTATATTCCTCTTTTGAATTTTTTTACTTGTTATAACAATTTTTTTTTTTGTTTTTGTGTATCTTAGCTCAGTACATTAAGTTTTCGTTTAAAACCATGGGTTCCGAAAGTACGTTTTTTTCAAACTTTACTTACTTGTATTACATAAAACTAAATCTATTTAATATTTTACAGATGGAACAAACTAGTCAGCCCGTAATAGCATCATCCTAAACAACTCAATCAGCTAATAGTTATTAATTTTTATTTAGTTTATTTGGCCTTGTGTACATTTTATAATTTTTCTACTTTGGCAAGTATTAAAAAACTATCAAATTTTTCTATTTATCTACACTAAATAATGCAATCTATTTCGACTACAAGCACTTTTTTATCACTTCTTAAAAAGTTTTCAACTCTAAAACGTAACTTCAAACTGACTAACGCTTTTGAAGACTGTGTAGAATTTTGTTCTCTGCACTTTTCCAACTCGCATACAGCGAACCCTTACAGCAGCTTCTATAGAGACGATCTTGCTACAAAGATCATTTCTATAGAAGCGATTCAGACGATTGCGAACCTGCGGAAATGCTGAACCTTTAATGGTTCCATAAAATCTGCTGTTATTCTTTCAAAACAGGAATAGGGTTCACTTGAAGAGGTCTTGAAGAAAGCTGTTATTAGGCCGGTGCTTATACATAATAATTTAAAGTAGATAAGGACTAATCAGTATTTGTCTAAAAATTAAGAGTGATGAAATGTATCCGAGTTTTTTTTTTATTTAAAAATATCGTTAGTGTTTCAAGTGTTTTAAGCAAAGTAATTAATTTCAATATTTATCAAATGAAATTTCAAAACACTTTAATCGATTTTAAAATAAATAACTTTAAAATTTATTCTGAGCTTTTTTAAATACAAAGCGTTTAACTACCTTAAAATAAAAGTATTGAAAGCTCTATGAAAAAATTGAATTTTAAGCATTATTAAAAACACAAAGTGTTACTTGGTTGGCGAACATTGCTGACTTTTCGTACAATTCAAGCATATTCTTGTAAAAAGTCTGGTCTATCATGTTGTTGATTAGGTTTAATATTCGCTAGTCCCTACTAATAAATATCAAATTACTTACAATATATCAGAATAGTTTTAAACATGTTAAAGTTGTTACTTTGAAAACACAAGTTGTTGGTAAAAAATACATTGTAGTTATAACCAAGGGCGTAGCGTGGGAAGGGACACTGGCGCATGCGTGCCACCCAATAATAGACAATAAGTAAAAATAAGAATGTAATATCTTTTATCCTTTATTGTTTATTTTTTCTGCTTAATTTGTCTTTTTTTAACTATGTTTATCTAGTATTCAAAACGTTAAACCAAATTTTGAATACCAATTAGCGAAAATTTAAGAAAATTATCCATTATACTACTGATTCGGAGCGCAAATGAAAGTGCGCACCGATGTTGATGAAAAACTCCGTTAGGAAAATTTTTTCATTAACTTCAAAAAAATTTAGACTCAAATAACTACGAAACTAATTAGTACACCGCTGTATTATAACCTTATGGCAGATTTTTCTACAAAAATTTTACAAAAATTCGTCACACTTAAAGGAAAATTACACAATTTTACAAGTTTTTTTTTATGCTACAATAGATGTTAAGACTACTGCTAGTTTTCTGAACTTTATTTTTGTAAACATACAAGAAAAAGCGTGTCGGCCTATGAGAAATAAACTTTGTTTGTGATTTTTATTCTAAACATATACAATCAGATGAATTAAATTTAAAAAGTATACTTTTAACTATTTTAAAAAGTTGTATTAAATTGTAATAACAGTTATAAAGTTGGTCTATGTTAGCTTCTGAGTAACTTTGTTTAAATTATGTGCAATGAGGTGTTGTTATCACTGTTGTAATATATATTATAAAGATTGATATTTTTTTCGTAAGTAAAACAAATACTCTCGTATAACTGAATATATTCATTTTTAAAGATATACAGTTTACTGCAAGTAGTAAAAACTATTTTTATTTAGTAAATTTACATTTATGCAAGTATAAGTAATTCTAATGAAACTTATACATTTTTTTAATTGTTTAATTTTGTAATATATAAGTATTTTTCAAAACAGTTACTTCGAACTTATTTTACTTAATGAATTTATTTCAATTATAATAGTTATAAAAAGAACTTTTTGTAGCTAATTACAAACGTTTTAATTTAGGGGACTTTTTGAGAAAAAAATTGCGTACCTCCTGACCAAAATACCACGCTACTCCACTGGTTTTAACTAAAATTATGTTTAATAATTACGAAAACTTTGAAAATAAAAAAATTAACAAACATAATACTTTAAATGAGCCAAAAATTTCAAAAACACCGGTATTGACTGCGTTCACGTGTGTCTAGTAATATGACTAACTTACTAAATAAGGTGACAGGCTACTAAATGTAATTTCTTTTTTTATATCTTATAAACGTTTGTACATTGATACATACTAGCCTCTACACCAAGTACGGCTGGTTTTAAAACGAGTTACTATTTAAAAAAATTTATACAGTCTATACATAACACACTTAAATATTTTATGTTTGCATATTTAGTATAAACAACTGATTATTTATGTCCTAGTCAAAAAAAGCTATGTCTGCTGTGTTTGTGTGAAAAAGTGCTTAAAGAGCTATGTGATTGTTGGGAGTTCTAAAAAAAAATTCAAATGTAAGAAATAAATGAAAATGCGTTTGATTGAATTAAAGATAATGTTGGGTATTTTCACTAAATTAACTTTTTAACATAAAATGAAAACTTACTTTAAAAAAAATTAAGTATTCAGTTCAAAAGAAAATGGTAAACAGTTTACGACAAAACCATTAGTTTGATTGTTTTTTAAATGTTGTTTTATGTCAAAAACAAACAGACATTGAAAAAATAACTCATTTTACAACCTAATTTGTATAATTTTAAGTTTAAGTAAATTTATTTATAACTAGGTTATGCTTTGCTTTTAATTAAGTGTGACAAGGAAGTTAATTATTTTAATTGTGCAACTGTTGAATTTTAATATTTAATTATTTCTTCATGTCTTTCTTTAAATAGTGGTATCGAAAACAAAGCAGTCATTTTAACAACGTTGCAAGCTTTGTAAGCTACATTAACAAAATGAGCAAGATTATGGTTAGTTAACTGTTTGAAAAGGCTTTGGTAATAACATAAGTGAATCGTTTTATTATCAAAGTTAACTTTTACGTTTATGATGTTGTTTTAAATTTAACTAGCTTTAACAAAGTACAATTCAAAACTAAAGGCTTAGAACTAACTAAATCGTTTTGATTATTCAACATAAAAAAGCTATATGGTGTAAAGAACTTTTAGCAAACAAGCTAGCCATTCTGGAATAAACTTTAATTTTGTTTTAATTTAATAAACTTTAATTTAACTTGAAATCAAACATTAAGATAAGTAAAACTATTTTTTTTTGATAAAATGAAATCAAAACTGCCTATCGATTAAACAACTGCAATTTTCAGATGGCTGTTTTCGGTTTCTTGCTGCTGCAAGGCACTGTTGAAAGTTTGATATCGTACAGTAGCTATCGAGTGGCGGAGAATGAAAACTTCGTGCAATTGTTTTCGAGCTACAACGACCCCAAGGCAACCTACAAGGTTAAGGTGAAAGAAAACTTGGCCGATCAAATGGAATGGATCACTTGGGACACTAATAGGCAAGTTCATTTTGTTTAGAAATTTCCCGGGATTATAAATATTTTTTATAGCTCGTCAGTACCTTTTAGTTTTGTTTTATTTTTTGATGTTTTGCTATGTTACGTGTTTTACAGATCTCTTGCATTAGAGTTTTTGTCGAACAACTGCACTATTCAAGACGACATAGCCAAGTCGTCAGGCTTTATGAACAAGTACATAGGAGGCACGCTATCTTGCGAAATCTACGAGGAAGAGACAGAAAATCATTTGAATAGTTTTAATGTCGCATTTAAGCTCTGTACAATCGAGGTAAGGAGAAGTTTAAATGCATGTGTTAGAAACCTAAAAGTCGGTAAATTGCTGTGTTAACATAAACATTTCAATAATAAAGATTCAGCTAAAAATGTTAAACTTTCAAAAAGTATGAAACTTTAGTTAAAGTTATAAATTTATTTATTGAGGCTAAACTTAAATGATTATGAAAACTAAGAGCTCAACTTTATTAACTATTAAACAAAATCTTCATAAAAAATTAACAAACTGACGTTATTCAATTAAAAATTTAAGTTTACTTTTATAAGCGTGTTTATTAAATGTAAATTTATTTAGTGTTAGTAAATTTAATAAAATAAACTACTTTTAATGTTTTAAAAACAGATTATCATTTAAAAAAAAAAACATTTTTTAACTCGCACTGTCGTCTGTTATTGTAACTATATACAAACTATAACAGCAGTTTTTATTACTAAACTTTTTCTAATTGGATAAAAACCCGACAAGAGCTATTACAATGCATTGCATTACATGTGCTTAGTTTGACATTTGAATTTGTTAAATTAACTAAATTTAGTCGACAAGTAATTTACTTGCAGTTTATATACAGATATTTAACTTAAGAAAAAATATACATGCTTCTACCAAAGATTTTTATAATTGTTATTTGATTCTAAATATTTTTTCTAAAGGCGTACAATTAAAACACAGGGCGCCAATTTCTGTAAAAGTATTGGTTTGGAGCTTGCCGTTGGCTATAAAGGTTTCGGGTGGAATGGGGGTTTTGTGGGATTTCAAGGTGATTTTTTCCACTTTCCTGATTGCTGTTTCTGTGCGTAAAGAGGCGCTGGATATTAGCATGTGTGTTTTATTTTGCTTTGACAGACTCGTACAATATTCAAAACACTTGGCTTTAAGATCGTAAAGTGCATACATGTTTAACCAATAAATATTTTAAAGATCCTAGTAGTTTTTTTTATATTCAACAGATTTTTTCAAAACTTAATTTTTGTGTAAACTGAACGTTTAACATAAATCATTTTCTGTTGTTTGATTTTTTAATTTAAATATGCTACTCAGAATTTTTTATATTCGACTACTACCTATTGTTTTTCTTTTGAAATAAATACCAACTTTGTTCAGTGATTGATTTTACAAAAGTTGTAAAATAAAAAACAAAATAAAAAGTAATTTAAGTCAGACAAAGCAGAGAATTTGTAAAACAAGCTACAAGTGGTAACATCTAAAAATAAAAAATAATTATCTGAAACATGTCATATTTATCAAAAGCTAAAGTAGTTACAAAGAAAAACCAATGATTGTTCTAAACAAAAACTTAAATGCTTATTTTTAACCTTTGTAATGAAAATGCATCCTTCTATTTTTTTGTTTAAAATTAAACTCAGAACTTCCTTATTAAAAGCACTATAGTTTTTAATTAAGTCTCTACCAATAGAAATAACACTTAGGAAGTTTAATCTAGACTGACCCATTGTATTTCGTAAATACGTTTTTATTCTTTTTAGTGATGAAATTGTCCTTTTAGCTTTGGTTGAACACATAGGTATAGTTGTTAGAACTTCTAGAATTTTTATTGTTTCACAAAAATAACCCGAAATATTGTTAGTTTTATGTACAGCAGAGTTATTAGTATTCCCCCTTTGTGTATTTCATGTCGATTGTAAATAACCTTTAATTCGGTTTGTAGCTTTTTACAATCTACAACAGGATAAAAGTTGTTCACTGCTTCGATAAGGTCAGAAAGAAAATATTAAAAATAAAAAGAATACGAATTTTCTAAAAACAACTAGGATATTCTTAATTGTCCTGAAAAGTTAAATATTTTAGCAAAATTTATCCTTACACTGTCACAAACTTCTTTTGCGGAAAAAGAGAGGCATATTTTTACCTGACCTGTAATACTAGAATTACGAACTCTATTTACAGCATCTTGAAAGTTTTTTTTCAGATATTGTTCAAATTTTTGCACAGTTAGATTAGTGCTTCGCATTACAATATATAAAAGATCTACTTCAGGTGGTTTACTATCATTTCTAACTCGCTATCAGTTCTAACCCGATCACTTCTAACCCGATCATTTCTAACCCGATCACTTCTAACCCGATCATTTCTAACAAGATCATTTCTAACCTGATCATTTCTGATTTAACCTAATCATTTCTAACCCGATCATTTCCAACCCGATCATTTCTAACCCGAACTAACCTGACACTCATTAACCCGATCTGTATTAATATGTTTTGTTTCAAAATAAGGGTTTGTTTTGGATACAAACTAAAACCAATAATATTGTTTTTTTAATGAAATTTAGTTTTTTTGTTTAAAATAAAACTTATTCTTCAGAAAGCTTTTGTTAAAATATAATTTTGATACTTATTGCTATTGGAAGTTTGTTATCCTACGCTAGACCCAGGCATCAAAATCTGGGCATTTTTAACCAAATGACACTTAACAAAGAGACGAGAGTTTATTATCTGTAAAAATCAAAAACTTCAGTTTTATCAAACATTTATAGATTAACAGTAAAATAAATCAACAATTTAGTATAATACTAATTGACTTATTTATGATTTGAGGGAAACGGTTTTTAACAAATTTGGTTTAATTTCATAATAAGCAAGTTTAACATCAACTCTTTAATCGATCAGTCAGTTCAAATAAAACCAAACACATCTGCACAATATTTCAATTTAGAATTAACCTCCAATTTCTTTGCAACAGAAAACCTTCTCTTCAAATTTAGCAAGACATATTGAGACGATTTAGTAAATTGTTTCAATAGTTTCAGTGCAGCAATCAGCAAAATAGTCTGAATGAAGCTCTTCTTTATTAAAATAAGTTTCATGGTTACTTTGTAATGACAGTGCAAAATTCCTTGCATTGTAATTGATTTAGAGCAGGGTTTCCCAAACTTTTTTGCAAATGGCCCCCTTTAAGTAATTTGAAAAGGCAATGGCCCCCTTCAACAAGATTACTCTTAAACTACGATAAAATACACATAAGACCTTTTTTGTTTTTTTGCGCTTCATCTGCAACTCAAGAATATTTAGTGTAAGTTTCTAGTTATGGCCTCATGGCCCCTCTGTGGCTCCTTTACTTTCATGGCCCCCCCTCTTACCCATTTGCTCCTCGTGGCTCCCTGAGTATCTGTCATGGCCCCCTATGGCCCCCTAGAGGGCCACTTGGCCCACTTTGGGAAACCCTGATTTAGAGAATATTTAAAATTAGATACGCTTGAATGCACGAGCCAATGAGAATCATCTGACGTAATGTTTCAAAATAAATACTGATGCAACAAAGCATCAAAACATGACAGGCAGTTTCATGTAAACAGTGAGTCAGTGAGTTTGCGGCTGAAAGCAACAACATATCTTGAACTGATTTGTAAATATTTATTATTAGTTTTTTTTTTTAATTAATATTTCAATTGGTGTTTTATTGTTTGAATATTTAAGCAAGATTTGTATTTTAATAGTTTATTAAACCTTTTACAGTTTATGTTTACTAAATGTTTTTATTATTTTTTAGTTTATTGTTTTAGGTCTTTTGATATAGATTTAAGTAGCTTTCAGTTTCTAAAGTGTTATAACAGTAATTTATAATTTTGTATATGCTTGTATTTCTTGTTTTTTTTTTATATAAAAGATTCATCACTCAAAACTGTCTGTCTTCTTTAAATAAAGTAGCCTAGAGTAACATTAAGTAGTATAAAGTTATTATGTCCAACTTAGATAATATTAATGATAAGTTGCCTGCAGCGGGTTCTTAACATAAGCCTGTTAGAAGGTCACCCCGGTTGCAAAAAAAGTATGAACAAAAAGGTCAGGTTGACTATCTGCCCACAGGAAGTCAACCTGACCCAACTGAGGCTTTAGATGTTGGGCCACCAACATCCGAAGCCCACAACTTTTATAAATTTCATTTAGAATATACTAGAATGTCAGAATTCAAACAAACTCCAAAGGTTCATGAATTAAATTTATTCTTGTTCAAACATCAACCGGATATACACATCCTGACTTTTAGAGTTAGCTTTTAAATATTTGTGCAACCGTTTGGTATTTTGTTGTTTTTATATCAATTATTTTAGTCGCTTTGCCAAAGCATAATCGATACAATTAAAATAAATACTATTGGAATTAAGGTACAGACATTTGTAAAAAAATCAAAACTTTAATTGCATTGACTAAGCACTAAATATAAAGTCCAAATCACATTATGAACACAGGTCACATTAATATTTATCGAAGATATTGATACCGGTTTATTACTTACAGAGGAAAGGCGCTGCTAATAAAATCAAACTATATAATAAACTGAATTCTACATACTAAATCAATGGTTTATAAGTTTAAAACTTGTTAAATTACTCATAGTTGCTAATATAATGTATCTTATCTTAATCAAGTAAACTGAAATCAAAGTTATTCAAATTTTTTACAAAGATTAGTTTTGTTTAAAAGCTAATTTCCCATTTAAACTGAAAGATAACTATGACTGCATGAGTTTTTGATTTATTTTCGTGGTAATTAATTATTTTAAAAAGGTTCAAAATGGATTATAAATTAATTGTATTTAATTAGTTTTAGAAAGCATTAGGAAAAGTATGTCTTTTGAATTCTAAATATTAAATATTAAGTTGTGATAGTTGTCAATGTAAGAAATATAATGAGTATTGCAGCCGTTAAAGACTACTCCGTACTTTTTCTTTGATGAAATTGTATACGGTTTATACATATTTTTCAAGTATGAAGACCAGATTGGCAAGTTGAATTTAAATTTAGGGCAAATTTATATGAACTACAATTTTATACCTAGTACCTTTTATAACTAATATTTAACTAGATAAAACCTAAAAATCATGCTTTTCCACTTAATATAGCAAAAGTTTTAAAATTTCTCCTAGTATTTGGTTGAATTCCTTTATCTTAATAGGCAAGTTGTATAACAACTTGTAAAAGTTATTAAAATTAAACTTAAAACTAACCTACTATAAAACGTAAATACATTAGTCAGCAATAATACAACATTTACAACAGACCTACAATATAGTTTTTAGACCGTAATATAAAAAATTTCGTATCTAAATATTACAATGGTAAAGGTTTACTTTTTTTAATTTGCTTATGTTAAAATCGTTATAGTAACGTGAATTACTATAAGATCATTCTTAAATATAATTATAAATGCTTACTTTAAAACCCTACAAAGAATAGTTCGAAATATTGTAAAGTAAACATAAAGTAAATAATTAAGTAAATTGTATATTATTATCAAAAAACGTCTGTTAAAGTGGATTGAAAGAACAACAAAATATGAAACAATGAAAAAAAAAATTAAATATGTGTAGAATGAAATATCAAAAAATAAGGTGAAAAAAAATAAATTAAACCTATGTTAAGCTAATACTAAAATTAAAGTTTATACAAACAATGTTATTTACGTAACACATGATAATCATAATTTTATAAAGAAACTAAAAATATGAATACACATTTTTTTAATAACTTTATTAAGACTAGTTTGTTTTTGCATGAAATCAAAATTAAAAAATAAAAAGAAAATAAACAAGTAGAATGGGTTGGAAACGTTCGGGTTAGAAATGATCGGGTTAGAAGTGATCGGGTTAAAATGATCGGCTCCCATTTCAGGCATAAGCTTAGAAAAGAATTTCAACCAAAAGTTGAACTTTTTATCATTTAAGAGCAGTTTTCTGCTGCAGCTGTAGTGGAATATCCGTAACCGTCAGTGTAACTAACAAAATATTCAAACCCTGTTAGTAACTCATCTTTTCTTTATGCAACTTTGCAAACGGTTTTTGAGTTGAATTTCCATCTAGTTTTGCATCCAGAAGGAACATTCACTTCAACTACACGTCTTCTTTCTGTTGACTTAAAAAAGTAGGAATCTGATCTAGTTTAACAAAAAAAAGTTTAGCCTCTCTCTTGCAACTAGCAGCCATTGAAAGCACTAAGTTTAGCTGATGAGCAGCACAATGTACGTAATAAGCGTTTTCATAAACTTCCTTTACTTTCACATGAACCCCTGCTATTCTTCCCCTCATGACCGAAGCACCGTCATAAGTCTGAGCAATTAATTATTTTTGTCACCCTGCAGGATTTTCTCTAGCTCATTTAAAATAACTTCTGAACTATCTTCTGTATTTACTCTTTTTGGCTGAAAAAATCCCAAAACCTCTTAACGACACTGTCGTTGTTCATTGAAAGTATCTCTTATCACTATAGACAATTGGTTTTGCACGCTCACATCTGTTGTTTAGTCCGCAATTACTGCTATAAAGTTTGCCTGCAAGACTTGAGGTTTAAATTCCTTCCTGTTAACTTTCCAGGCACATAACAAAATTTCACTTTGTATTGTTGGAAACACTCCTGAAAATGCTCTACTTGTTTCAAAGTGCGTTTTAAGATCTTTGTCATGTTTGGTATCAAAATTAAGAAAATATCTAAAATGATTTAAATAATCTTCCATTTCATTATGCCCTCTCAAAGCTATTTCTTTGAATCCGCAGAAAAGCACACTATCAATTATAGTTAAGAATACTTTTCTGTTTTTCATTACTTCTTTATTGTATTTATCAATGCTATTCTGGTAGTTTTTGCTCAAATGAGCTTGTATACATTTTTTGCCAAGTAAATTTAAAGAAAGTATATTGTCGACGTGCTTTGGCGACTTGGCATGGTTTCTAGTTCTCACAGCAATTATTCCTAAATTTATAAAATCTGATTTTGTCCAAGCATCCTCACCATCAAACAATATGCAGTGTAGAGCTAAAGCTTGTTCGTATCCACACAGCCACTTGTGCGTTTTGTAATACTCCTTGTTCAATTTTCTCTTGAACTTTCTACCTATTAAACAACAATTAATAAATATCAAAGTAACATAGATCTTTAGGGTTGCTATCTTTAAAACAAAAAACTAATCTGAGTGCCCAAGAATAGCTATAAGTCATTCATTCTTCTTTACTTAATTTTTGAAACATTTTTCTAAACTTTAATAAACTATTTAAGAAAGTAAAAAAAAAAGTCTTAAAATTAATTGAGCTTTTTACAATATAATCAAACTGACCTGAGTTATTCTGAGTTAAGTGTATGAGTAGGAATGACTTAGAAATATTTTTGGGCTCTCAGGTAAGTTTTTTTTTTTGTTTTTAAGGTGTTTAAAATTTCAAAATATCCTGAATCCCTGAGATTTAAAAAAAAATTCAAATTGTCCTGAGTTATCCTAAGTGTGTCTTCTGTCACGAACAAAAATGACGTTAACGTTTTAAAAGAGCTGATTATAAAAACATCAAGATGTTTCTAAAACATTGAGAAGTTTGCAATTACCAGTTATGTAACACATCGTAGTAAAGAAGAGTTCATAACTATCACATCACAGTAGTTAGGAACTACAACTATCACATCACAGTAGTAATGAGCTACAACTATCACATCACAGTAGTAAGGAACTACAACTATCACATCACAGTAGTAATGAGCTACAACTATCACATCACAGTAGTTAGGAACTACAACTATCATATCACAGTGATGAGGAACTACAACTATCATATCACAGTAGGAATGAGCCACAACTATCACATCACAGCGGTGACGAGCTACAACTATCACATCACAGTAGTGAAGAGTACTAAACACTGTGATGTGATAGTTGTAGCTCCTTACTACTGTGATGTGAGAGTTGTATATACTAACTACTGTGATGTGATAGTTGTACCTCATTACCACTGTGATGTGATAGTTGTAGCGCCTCACTACTGTGATGTGATAGTTGTAGCTCATTACTACTGTGATGTGATAGTTGTAGCTCATTACTACTGTGATATGATAGTTGTAAACTCTGCTTTACTGTGATATGTTACATAACTGGTAATTGCAAACCTCTTAATGTTTTGAAAACATCTTGATGTTTTTATAATCAGCTCTTTTAAAGCGTTAACGTCATTTTTGTTGGTGACAGAAGACAGAATTTGACTTTTTTAAATCCCCTTTTGCATTACACTTGGTTAAAAGTTTGTTATAAATCAATAATGTACACGAATCAATTATTATTTCTTAACTTCGTTTAAAACTTTCAAGTTATTTAAAATAAGTTTAGTTTTAATTTTTTTTATGACCTTTTTGGTTATTCTTAAACTTGCATATCAATATTTAACCTTATTCTTTTATAAAAAAGAGTTAATAAATTCAATTTTTTGCTAATGATGTTGTAACAAAGTGTATACATTTTGTTGTTTTCTAAATAACCGCCAGAGACTTTAGACGATTGATCATCAAATCACATATTAAATCTTAATAATGTTTTTTTGCTCATTTTAACCATTGTTGTGCAAGAAGCCTACAACAACTGAAGACTCTGTATTGTTATTAAATTTGTTCTTACGTTTTATACTGTTACATGCAAGCATTTTCAGAACATTAAGAACATTACAATTTGTAGAACATTGTATTACTTGTTGTGTTTATATTTGCAGTTTTATTTCACTGGTACATTGGTTGCTTTTCCATTTTAATAAACTCAGCACATTAAAGAAACTATACACTAAAAACTAATGATAAACTTATTAATTATTAAGTTACACTTAATGACTTTGGTAAATTCAATAAAACCTTAAAAGTAAAACAAACAAAGCGTTTGGCACAAAAAGAGCCAAGCTTCCCTAATTGATAGTACCACCCCAAAACATGCTGGGGTAGTTTTAGTTACATGAAATACGTTTTAAAACACGAAAAAAACTTAGGTGTAATTATTTTTTTGAATGAATATTATAATCAACAAACAAAATAAAAAACAAACTATAAACTTTCAGAAGAAGATGTTTTGTTTTATTATAATCTGAAGATTTAATACGGTTCTCAACACAAATATATGGCTTTTACTTTTAGAAAACGCGTAACTCTAAATAGTAAAAGACTAGTTTTTGTATTGTAATGCATTTATCAAAACTTAAAAATGAGTATACTTACTTTTTTAAATAAAACTTTAAATAAAACTTTAAATAGATACTAGCTCATGCAATAACACAAGATAATGCATGACTAGCTCTATCAGGTTAATTACAGCTTTTTAAGTCCTTTGTTGTTCTTTTGTTGGTTAAGTTCTTAGCAGGTTTGAATTACAAAAGGTAAATTTTCGAACTAAATTCTCAAAAGTGTAAGTTTGCAACAGTGAGGTAAGGAAAAATTGGATTATGATGATAATGACTTCGTAAAATCATTCAAAAGATTAAAAAATTTTAAAGTGCTAAGTTTCAATTTTCGTGCAATATACAGTTAAGTATGTCATAATTTGTCTTTTAAATGAACTTTTAAACTAGTATTACATTTTTGAATTTTAGTTTACCGTACGTGAAGATTTTTTATTTAATTAAATATTAAAATGTGTTTGATTTTTTTTATCATAAAAAAACGTATAGTATCTTAGTCAATTCTAAAGATTTTATTTTTATATTTTTGTATTTGTGTATAAAAAAAGATCTATGTTGTAATTTATCTTCTTAATTAAACTAAATTTTTCTAAAAGTTTTAGAGCTTTTAAAATGTCGAAAAAAATTATACAATTACCTTTGCAAACATTAAGTTATACAATTTACTACGAACAAAAAATATTATTTTATTTTAAAAGCATCTTTTAAACAATAAATTAAATTAAAAGTTATAGATAGATGTCGTTTTGCAATTTATAAACTTATAAAAACAGTGCAGATGTTTTCTATTTGACCCCCGCTTAGTTACAGATAAATTTATTAAGTAAGTTTTTTTAATTTAAATTGAACTACCTATAAGTTTTCTAAGTAAGTGTTTTTAATTACTATAGAATTTTATAATGAACAATTTTATATTAGGTTAAAAAGATATCAACTATTAAAAAATTAACTACAAGTTTAATTCGCTTTTACATAGTTAACAGTTAGGTAAACACTTTCTCCTAATAAATCGTAATCTATAATAAACAAGATTCACATTAAAATTAGTAAAATAACTCGTATATAAGTTTAAACAAAGCAAAACAATGTTTTCAAGATATTTCTAACATTAAAAGTATTTTGAGCTATCCCATAAAGATTTTTGTAGTTACAAAAAGTGAAAATAAAATAAGTTATGCAATTACATATTGTTAAAAATAAAACATTACATTAAAATTATAGTTTAAAATTTGTTATTATAATGTTTCATTAAAATTAAAATCTTTAAAAGTAAGCATTTGGTATTTAACATAAATATTAATTCATACAAAACTAATTTATTAAATATCAATTGAAATAATTTTTACAGATTAGAATTTTTTTAAGTTTGCATGTAGGTGTTTAGTTTTGCTTGTAGAATAATAATTTTCTATATACGTTTAAAAATATACTACTCAACTATTTTTGATTATATCTTTGTTTAATAAATGTTAACAATGAGAAAAAACAAGTATAAAAGATTTGAATTTTTACTTGAGTATAAAAAATAACTACTTATAAATATTTTTGTATTAAATCATTGTAAACTTGTGAAAAACTACAATATATAAAAGTCTTAAATAAACAAGAATGAAAATAGAATATTAAAAAAAAAAGATTTATATAAATTGATAAAAACAGACCGACGATAAAGTTTTAGCAAGATAAATCTTAAGTTTTTGTTATGATATAAAATAATTTTGTTAAAATTTCAAACATTTATAACAATAAATGAGAGAGAGAAAGAAATAGAAAAAGTCATTAGTTTAAAAAAGCTTGATATTTGCAAAGACATTTGTTAGAGCACATAAACAGCTTGTGCAATTTAAGAGGTGTTCAACTCTGAAATAGTTCAAAACTTTAAAATTTTTGAAAAACGATGTAACTAAAGCAAACTCAATATAATATGTAAATAAGTCGGAAATCATTATTAATTGAGGAAGAGCGACATAAGTTAAATACGCAAATAACATTAAATAGTAAAGAAAAGTTATTATCAATTTGTTAGTTATTTATCTTTACTCAAGTTTTACTTGCTAAACTCTCAAGTTTGTATTTATTTAGATTTATTCATACGTCATAAGTTAAACTTATTTTTTAAACTGTCTTACTAAGTAAAGTTTTTTTCAGTTTCATTTTACGTTTACCACTTAAGAATAAAACTCGTATTTTTTGAAAACTTTTGTGAATTATACTCTACACCACTATTCATAGAATAAGACTTCATTTATAAAAAGACTTTTACTTCTACTTATTTAAACACGAATTTAATAAAAATGTGAATTGTTTTAGTAATTATGTAACAAAATATGCATTTTGTTGTTTTTTAAATGACCGCCAGGGGACGTTAGACGATTGTTTATCAAATCAACACACAATAAAACTTAAAATATGTATGTTATTACGCTCAGTTAAGCCATAAGACCGTGCGAGACGCACACGAAATTATTATAAGAACTTTTTTATTATTTTCGTTCTATAAGATCTTGATGCTTATTTGCGTTATCGTATTATATTGTGCTTAGTTTAGCCATCGTTGTGCATGAAGCACAATATATATTAAGACTCTGTATTATTAGTACTTTTATTAGTAAGAGCTATTTTAGTATTTAAGATTTTAAAATTTTAAGAACATTTCTATTTGTAGAACTTTGTGTTTATTTATTGTGTTTATATTCGCAGCTTTATTCAATTGATTTATTAGCTGCTTTATCATTTCTACTTCCAAATTTTCACAATAAAATCACGTGTTGAATAAACTCACTTCATTAAATAAATTATATATATTCTTATTACATACTTATTAATTACTAAGTTAAACCTAAGGAGTAAGGTGAATTCAGTAAAAACCTTAAGAGCTAAACGCGCTAAGTGTTTAGCACAAAAAAGGGGACTCCCCCCAATTAAAGATAGTTCCTACCTCAGGCCCTGCAGGACTACAATTATACTTTTTTTTTGCGTGTTATAAAAACTTTTTATTTATGTTTTATGAAGAAAAAATATTTATTTAATCAACTTCTATGCCTTTTGTTATGACTTTTTGATTTATTTCTAGTGTTCATGTATCCTCGATATGATATATACTTTGTTTACTATAGCTTTATAGCTTTATTACCTTGAAGAACGTTTTTCTGTGTACAACTTTGGTTGGAATATATTTGTAATGACTTTAAGAAGTGTTAATAATCAATATATCAGACTACATTCGTTTATACAAATATGTACTGTTTTTTTTTGCAAGTAATTGCAGATATCGTGTGTTTTCAAATTAATTGTTGTTAAGTTTTTGTATTTTTTTTCAAAACTTTATAGCTGCACTGTTACGTTTATAAGATTTTGTAAATGAAACTTCTGAAAGAGATTTGTAAACACGTGGTTATATTTAATTTAAAAAATTAAGTTCTATTGAGAAACAAAAAAAAACAATGCTATCTTGTCGTAAAAAAAACCTTAAAATAAAAAGTTAATAATTTACTAAATCAAAGGAGCACTTTAAACTATATTTTAAACATTGTATTTACTTTTACTACAACATCACCTCAAATAACGTAACATACGTTTTTTTTTTTTGAAAGTATATAAATATATTTATATATTTTTTTTTTTCATTTAATTTTTCCAACAGCATTTGTGTATATGTTCGTAAATTTTAGTCTTCTACACTACTGTTTAATAACTGTAAACAAAATAGTTAAAAACCATTAATTAAAGAAAAAAAGTTGTTGATAGAACTTGATAAAATAAACTTAACAATTGTTATGTTTGGTTAAAAGCATAAAAAGTTGTCAAGTTTCTTAAAAACATATTTATCGTTTAAAGCATTTAGTTAGTTTATCTTTTTTATATTAGTTAAACATTTAAAAAAAGATGCATTACTAATTTTTTGTCAAGTTAAACAATTAAAGTTGTAAAACAGCTCATCCAAATAAATAATAAAAATACTAATTATTAAATTAATTGCAGTACATAAGTGTCTTTTAAAATCATGATTATTAAAACATTTTATATATTAAATACCAATTCAGTAAGAAACACATTCTACGTTTAAAATTTATTCGCATGACGACGTTTCGACTTTCAATAAGTCATTATCAACAAAATACTGTGCAAAATAAATAAAATTAGTGATAAACAACTAAATATACAAAAAAAAATTTATAAGTGATACATTATATAAAAATTTTATAAATTAAGATTATAAACTCTAATAAAATAACATTTTACATAAGTACTAACAAATTGTTAAACTAATATATATCAAACTAATCAAAAATTCTTAATGTGTGGGTAATACCCGGTTTAATTAATTGTTTATTTAAAATTGGATTATAGCGTTTAATTAGTAGAGCTTCACTTATCAGGGTCTCAAATTTATTTCTACATTCTTTCAAAATTCCAAAATTATTAACAGTTATTTTTTCATTTTTACAAACATTACAATTGCTAATATGGTCCGATACCGATGTTTTGCCTTTTAAATGTTCTTTAATTCTTTCTACTAATGGTCGTGAAGTGAATCCAATATATTGGATACTCTTATCATAAGAGCATTTATACTCATAGACCACGTTTGATTTTAATTCATGGGGTGTCCTATCTTTATTACTGAAGTAATTGCTTACTTTTGTTGTGGTAAAGATTACTTTGAATTCTTCGATGTAATTGTTTAGAAGCTTTTCTAGTTTCTTTTTATACTCGATACTAGGTTTTCCAATATAAGGTATCTTTATCACATTTTTGAAATCTGAGTTACTTAGTTTTTGTTTAGTGCAGTCTTTATTAATATTAAGAGATCTTTCAATTATGTCATCAACAAATTTCTTTGGATAACCATTCTTAAAGAATTTTTCTTTTAAGCTTGTGATTTCTTGTTTGTAAATGTTATGCATAGAAGCTATAATTCTCGCTCTGTTTACAAACCACAGTATTAGAGCTCTTTTCCATTTAATTGGTGCCACTGCACTAAAATTTAAAATGACATCTGTATCAATGTCTTTTTTGTGTACCTTTGTTGTTATTTCCTCTCTCTTTAGTTTGATATTAATGTCCAAAAATGGGAGTTCGTTTCCACCTAATTCATATGTGAAGTTGATAGACTTATGTAGTTTATTTAACTTTTTGTGGAATTTTTCGAATGAGACATCTTTTCGGAAGATACAGAATATGTCGTCGACATATCGAAGGTATAAAACTGGATTATTTTCATCTTCGGTGTTAAAGAGATTTTTTTTCCAATGTTCCCATGAAGTAATTTGCTATAGTAGGCGCTAGTGGGTTTCCCATGCTTACGCCATCTATTTGTGTATATAATTGCTTATTATATTGGAACAAACCTCCAGTAACCGACTTTAAAAGACTTTATATATTGTTTTTCTGATACATGGTTCAACTTCAATGGGTGCACAACAATCCAAATTGCGACAATTCAAATTTAAAAAAGATGTATAAAATTTGTTATACCTTAAAAGTAATGTATAATAAAAAAGATGAATATATTTATGTAGGTAGGCTTTTTTAATATCTACAAGCCTATTTTTATTTTTGCAAAATTTTAAATGTTTTTTGAGATCTGGCTAAAAAAAACTTAAAAATATAATTATCTTTAGTAATTTTAGGATATTTAAAATAAATTTTTAAGTATAGAAAAAAAAGATCTGTAGATATTAACATGACTTACAAACACATATTTAATTGTTTAACATATACTTTACTTTTTTTGATATAATTAATTTGAATATTATTTCTAGAATTTTATATGTCCGAATTTGAACTGTCATGTAACAAATTTCACTAGAAACGCAAGTAAGCGCAATGCATTCTGAAACTTGTAGTGACGTAATGACGCAATAAAAGCAATAAAAGGTTAGTTTTGAAATTTCATAAAGAAGTTTTTCTTAATTAACTACAGTTGATTCACGACCACCATTAGTCTATTTTTAAAGTCACTGTGAGTGGCTAAACTTTATTTGTCTTTAATATGTTACAAATATTAAAACCCCACTTGAATTTAAAAGTTTTAAACTTAGTTCAACTTATTTTTAATAAATAAGATTTTAATAAAAAATTCAAACAAATTTATTTTATCTTTTATTATGCTTATATAACTTGCTATCAAAGTGTGTATAATGTGATATAAGGTTTCTATCATGAAACCATTTTAAATTTTTATAATGGGCATCAATGTTTAAACCGAGAGTATATAGTTAAAGTATTTATTATTTTATTTAAAAGATAGTTAAAAGTTTACGAAGTTTGCATAAAATCAAAATAAATCTAAGACACTGGAAATAGCTTAACACAAACTTGTAACGGACTTACTGTCTCTTTTAAAATTATAAAACTTGTTTTTATTTTTTAACAGGACTATGAAACTTAAAAACAATTAAACAAATTGAGCTTAGACAGGAATAATCATTTTTTATGAATAGAGTTTTATTTTGCAAGTTTTTTATCTTTTTATCACTGCTTAGCTAGCTTTAAAGTTTGCGTTGCTTGCAAAATAAACACATTTTAAGCAAGTCTGTTATGTCTTTTAGCACAACTAAGGCCTTTGTTTCGTTTAAAGTTTTTAATTAAGATTTTTTACACTGGTTTTATAAACTAACTCTATTTCAAGCAATTTTGTCAGATCTAGGAATATTTATATTAAAAGTATGTTAATCACTTTATTTTCATTTTAATTTGTAAAAAAGAGTAACCAAACTGATTCTATGATAACTTTTAAACGAAAAGGCTTAAAATTTTCTTTTTTTTTAGTTTTAATGATTATTTATCTAAAGTACAATGTTTGACGTAATCAAATTTTTGTTTTGCTAAACAGTACTAACTTTATCATTATATTATGCATATAAGTATTTTTAAAATTGAACTAAATTAAATTAAGCATAATTGCCTTAGTAACATTTTATACGTTTTAAAGACGACGGCACAATGTTTTCCATAATCTATTTAAACTTAGTACTTTTGTACTCATTCGAAAAAACTTTACTTATTTATAAAAAATGAAACAATACATTAAAACAGACTAAGTTTATTCATTGATGATATAACTTTAATTAGACAATTTCAGATTGAGAGTTTTATTCAACACGGTGTTTCATGCAAAGCAATGATCACGATTAAAAACGCTATAAAGTAAGATAGACAAAGCCATATATACTAAACAACACTAATCAACACTTATTGTATTCTTATTACAACTGATTAAATTAAATGAGCTTGCTAGATTAACAAGACACCAAAATGATTAATGGCCAATTAAGAAAACCTATTAGATAAGTACAAAATAGATAAATAAATAAATAGCTAGAAAACACAAATGCAACAATAATACAATAAAAATAATAATGTCAAAATAAATAAATTAAAAACAAAATAAAATAAACTGCAAGCACGGATGTAATATACTTATAAAATTTGTAAATGTGGACATGACAACATTATGATTTTAAATAAAATTTAGCGAAGTGTCTGCATTTGCCAATTAACTCAGTTCTGGAGTTGAGGGATAAATTTTTGTCGGCAAATGCTATTTCAAGTCTTTTTACATTGCACAGAAAGCAAATTTTGCTCGGTTTGCGTTATTGTTACCCAGACTAGGAGCCTCACTGGTTTCCTTCGCAATTGCCTCGGTTTCAGTCTCAACAATCTCATCGGATTCCAGGTTAGCAGTAGTCTCGGAACAACTTATCTCGGTTCTGGACCGAGTTCTGGGTGCCTTCAGGACTAATGCCTTTTTTAAGGGTTTTAAGGACATAATGATATAATTATTTAACTAAATATAATGAAACTAAATAATGTTGGTTTATTATGTACAAATACGCAATGACAGCTCACAATAAGTTTAGACACTTAATGTTAACAAATAGAAGGAAACGCGCTCCGGATTCCCCCTTTGGCGTGTCACTGGTCTCCGTTCGCTCAGCTTCTGGCACTCGACGTTGGTCCGTCTCGTTTGCAGAATCTTGCTAAACGTAGCGTGGTCTGTTTTCCTTTCCTTTCCGTAAGCAGAGCGGGCGATAAAATACGATAATAAATAAGCACGATGATATCAATATGTATAATTATTACAATACAAATACAATAGTGAATAAATGCGGTGATATAAATATATATAAATATTACAATGCAAATACAATAGTGAGTATATATGATAATATGAATATATAAACAATACGATAGAATCAAACAGTATGAAAACAACTTGTTCGTTGAAGTGTAGCTAAGGTTGGCGCCCAGTCTGTGTGGGTTTACTTGCTGAGATGAATGTATACTTAAACTTGATTGAACGCTGTGACTCGATCGTGGAGTCCAACTTAGAGTGTTTGATGAAAGAGTACTTCCAGTACTGAAATTCTCGATGCCACAGAATGCGTGGGCTTCTTCGATTAGATGGTTGTTGAAATCTTCTTGCTTGTTTATTGACGATGTTATTTCTTTTGCGGAGCAGAGTGTCGCTTCTTGCTTGTTTCGTGGTGGATTGCCCGCTTCATGCTCTGATCGGGCGTATTTATAGATTTTGAATTCTTTTTCTAGAATTTTCTATAAATCACGCGATCTCTCATTTGATTCTCTCATTTTCCTGGACTTTGGACTGTAGATCACTTGATCTCTCATTTTATTCTCTCATTTTCTCTTAGCCACACCCATGAACAGCAATTTCCAGTTTAATCAAGAAATCAAAGACAACAATCATTTTAACTAGCACTTATTTTGTTTGTGAAAAATAGTTTTTTTTTTCGGAAAACAGTTTTACTATATTTATTCAATGTTTTCTTTTTTAAGGAAAAAATATAATATCAAGTGAAAAACATTAATTCCTTTAAATTATAAAAATTTGGACACAAGGCAAAATAAGATTTTGCACAAGTGTCCTACATCGACTTATGTTTTTCTTTTTTTTTATTTTTCTTTTACTAAAAAAATTTTTTATTAACTTGTAAAAAAAACTTATGAGAAAAAACTATTATTAAGGGGACGAAAATTAACTTAAAATGTCTAAGTGTAAAATAACTTTTGAAAGAAAAGAATAATAAGGAATTAGAGCGGGTTTATCATGCTTGAAAAAAAAAAAAAAAAATGTTCAAATTAATAACTTTAATCTTTCTAAAAAAAAATGATACATTATCAAGTTGTCGGAGGGTTGAGATGATAAATGCAAATAAATTTAAAGTACAAATAACAATTTTAACAATGTTTTTTATTTTTCTATTTTCTTTAGTTAAGAAATATTAATATTTAATGGAAAAATGTATTATTAGAAAATCAAAGATTTACTGAGAAACAAAACAGGTTTACAATGAAAAATTTTAAACATCGAAGGATAGAAGAAAATTGAGTTTAACTTATAACTGATTCAAATGATGTACTTGTTCAAACATTCAAAAAAAAAATTAATTCGATAAGTATACAACGTTGTCATATTAAAATTTTGTATTTCAAAAGAATTACTCAGATAGATTTCGGTAATAAAATGTGTAAAGGTAACAACTCAAATAAACGTGTTGATAATAGATTTGAATTCTAGATTGCTTAAGGTTAAAAGTGAATAGATAGAAGCAAATCAATGTTAATATTATTTAATTACCTGGAGTTATTGTAGTTTATAAGGTCAAAGGTACACACAAAAAAAAATCTGAAAAACAAATAATAATAATAAAAAATAAACACACATATATAGACAAATAAGTTGTTAACAAGTTGTTTTTTTTTATTTTTTTTATTTTTTATATATTTTTGTTTATAAATTTTTATTTTATAATTTTTTTTTTTTTTAATTGATTTTTATTTTTTTTATTTTTTATTTATTTATTATTTTTTTTATTTTTTTTTTTATCAAAACGAAACAAAAATACTTGGGAAGAAACAACAAAAAAAAAACATGTTAATTTTTTTATGACTATTATAATTTAAAAAAAAAATCTTTTATTTAGCATTAATGTTCACATACCTTTCCTTTAAAAGTCGCCCTCATACACTTCTTCAAAAACGTTATCTCCCAGTCTTTCGGCCTCTAACATGATGTCGATTAGGATTGTTAGAAGCTCGGGATCCAACATCCTTTCGTCATCCCTCAAACGATGCCAATTCTGTTCAATGATTGGCACTGGTGGAGCTATCAGTGGAGCTTCTCTCTCTTCGATGTACTTGTTTTCGTCGTCACTTTCATAACCTAGGTCGCTATCCTTTTCAAACTCTTCTTCTTGTTGGATTGGCCGGAAGAAGTTTTCAACCATTTCATGATCTAATTCAGGTAGTTCTTCGTCCAACAGAAAGTCAAGGTCTTCTACTTGTAAAAGATTCATCTCTTTTTTTTTTTTTTTAATTTTTAATGACTGTTGACAATTCAAATGTTTTTTTATAGTTACAGTAACAAAAAGAAAGCAAAAATAAATTATCAACGATTCATAAATGTAGTAAGGATTGGTACTAAACTTGTTTTATTGTAAAAAGAAAACAAAAGAATTTTTGGCTATCTTTTTCTTTTTATCTAGACTTATGCAGAAAAATGAGAAAGAGGTCCTTCAAGTCAAGGATGGCAAAGATAGTGTTTAGAATAGAAAGATTGTTTTGTATAATTTTTTCTTTTTTTATTGATATACCAAATAAAGACAAGAAAATAGAATAAAAGTAGCGAGCTTTTACATTAATCAAAAGAATTTGAAGAAGGAGAAGAAGAGAAAAAAAAATTAAGTATGAGCTACAAATTATAATGTCATTAACTCTGGTTTTCATTTTTATTATTTTTTGTTTTTGTTCTGGTACTCTTAATAATAGCTTTAAGTGTAAATCCACAAAAGATATACGTTATTAAGAGCGTAGTTAGAAAGGTGATTGTTAAAGATCCGAATAGAGCGATTTTTTTTATAATGTTAGAAACTTTGGGGCGGAAGAATTGTTTAATTTCTTTAATGAAGGACAGATGTTCATTTTTATTCATAGGGACAGTCAAATATTTATTTAACAGCTCCTTGTTTACCCCATTAGCTATAAGATGCTCAGAAGTGATTCCCAGTATGCTTTGCAGCATGTGGTTCATTGAACCCAAATTATTTGGGTCTGACGCAGTCGATAATTCATTTAAAAGTATTCCTTCATCATAGTCTATAGAATCAGGAATAACAGAAGTAGGATGAAGCCCTAATTTATTTATCTCAGGCAGTTCATTTAAGAGAGACCCATTTTTAAACGCTATGGCGATTCCTTCTATTACAAATATGGTTACTTGTTCAGTTAAATGAGAGGTTAAGCCTTTGAGACCCCATCTTAAATAGCCCTCCGAAGTGTATTGTGCGATTTTTGACTCGTTTGCGAAATGAATCCTAAATAGAGGCCTTGGAGACATTTCATCGCCGATACGTAGAGTTGGTACTAAGGTTGCGTTTACTTTGGTGCACGAGATTTGTGCAAGTAACTCACCTATCATGGTTGCCTTAACTTTCCTGCCCAGCATGAGACTCAAAGTCTCACTGGGTTTGCGATATTGGGTGTTGCGCAAGTTGGTTATTGAGATTTCACCCAATTTGCACAGCACACTTGAGAACTCTTGGGCGAGCTTTTCTATGGCTGAATTTGTTTTAATGGCTAAAGATTGAATAGCTTGACTTAATATATTGTCTCGTGCACTTATATTATTATATTGGTTTAGTTTTATTTTTAAGTTATCATCTACTAGCGTCGAAATATTTGAAAAACTAAGAGCAAAATTTGTGGGTGTACACCTTATTTGTTTATTTTCATCGACTTCTCTAATGCATTTGTGTACATATTCAGGGCAAGGTATTAACCTATGAAACGCAAGGTCTAGTTCAGGAACCTGGTAAAGGTTTCCATTTTTCATGTTGTATTTAAGTAGAGATAACCCTTTATATGGTTTCCAAGTTTTACATTTATTCTCAAAAGGAGTGAATAAGAATGTGTCAGTCTTGGAAATACATACCCCCTTTAAAACATTACATTCTAAGTCTGACGTGGTAAAATGGCTACCTGTTAGGGTTTGCCTACTAAAGATTAAGGTTGTTTCTAAAGTTTGTGCGTTTCTAACATTCTCAGTCACTCCCTGAAGATAATAGAAAATATTTTGTTTTTTGTTCAGTGTAACATAAGTATGAGGAGTTATTGAATGTTTAAATAGATCCCCAAGAATTGGGTCAGTTCTTTGCTTAACCCACCTTACACAGCGATCGCTTGCGACTGAAAAAGACCTTTTATTTATTAATGTAGACCTTTTTGTGAAAGTCCACCACATTATGTTTTTATACGTGGACACGACCTCTCTGCACGCTATTGCGTTTATGTGTATTGTCGTATCTGCAGGCGGGTATATATTAATATCTTTAATTATTTGGTAAGTTGTGTCCGGTTCAGCGCAACCTCCGATTGAAGGAGTTATAAAGTAAGTTTTTACAATGTGCTTATCGAAGCATATGTCTACATTTTGAAATCTTAGGTCTAAGATTGTTTTATTAGATTGACAAAAAACGTTGTCTCCAAGAAAGAAAAGACAGGCAAACAGACTTATATTGAGAAAGAATAACTTCATAATTATTAAAAGCTAAATCTGGAAAATATTAGTTTGTTATTAGCTTTGTTAATAATGTTTTTATGCGATATGTGGCAAGGCAATTATGTGTATAGTGTATTTGTGTAAATGCATGTATAATCAACAAAATGTACGGCATAACGCCGAATATTAGTTCTTTTTAGTGTTTATTTAATAGTGATGATGACTGAAGATTGCTAAACTGAATTAAGCGGATAGATTACACATGCATTTTGAATGTTGTTCTGAAATGTATTGGTCAGGAATTACATAAACAAATTATTATACTTATGGTTAATTGAGTTTGGTTTGATTAACTTGGTAGTCATTTTGAGATATCGTCTGATATTACGCGTATTTTGTTTGGTTATTGTTCAAAATATTTACTACAAGGTTTTATATTTATTATTGTATATTTATAGATATCTTTATTTTTGATATTTAATTATGTATTACTAATTTGATAATTTTTTGTTTTTATTTACTTAATTCCACAATTATTACTATTAAGTTTCTTTTTTAGGGTGTATAAATATATATAATTCATGTTTTAAGTATTGTTTTTTTATGAAGATGGGACAATTGATTGGTGGAAAGCGGAAAGAAAGAAAAAAAGAAAATTGTAGAGTAAATTAAAATTCAAATAGTCAGTGGATATATTTAATGTCAATTATAATCTGTGTTTGATAAACAAAGTGAAAAGAAAAAACGAAGACAAAAAGTAATAATGCATACTTCTAATAACGAAAATTAAAATAACATACATCTGGCAACTAATTTGATTATGATTAACACAATTATTAATTCAATTTCGAAAAAAGAATAAACACAGAATTATTTTTACAAAAATAAACTTTTGTTTATTTTAAAAAAAATTAACAAACTAAGAAGCAAAAACACATAATCTAAACTTACAATTTTAAGATTGAGTTACATATTCTAATGAAAGCTGTTCTAAATGAATACAAATCTGAAATAAATCTTGTTTCAGTGAATGAAAGTTATAACTCGAAAGAAAAAAAGATAAGAAACGTTTACCAATTTGTTCACAAGTGCTATTAAGTTTTAATTTTAGAATTAACGATAGTAACAAAGCGTTAAAGGGAGTCTTTAAGCCCTTCTGATTTTATTGACACGTGCATCAATGTAACGAAGCACGTGTAGCGATTCAAATTGGGAAACGTTTAATAAAACTTAAAGCGAGTTCATTCGAAAGAATTTAACCCTAATAGTTAAGTTTGTTTTGCAGGTGTGTCGTAAACATGATTCCCTTGTTTAGTTACTAAATTTATCTATAATAACACAAAAATGTCAATTTAAAATTAATTACAGGTGCACGGGAAAGATAAAAATAACAGAAGTGAAGCTAAATAGAGAAAAATAGAAAAACGATTTTTCTTTACATTTAGTATGTACACACTAAGTTTACTGCATTTAGTCATTCGCATTAGATGGAGTAGTACCAATATGCATTGAGAAAAAGTAAAAGCGTGTTTGTACATAAATTTTGGTGTTAGTTTAAGAATTCAGATATATTTTATATATACTAATATATTTATATTTAGATATATATATATATTTTTTTGTTTTTTTTTCTTGTTTATTATTTTTTATTTTTAATACTTTTTATTTAAATTATTTAGTTTTATGTTTATATATTTTTTTAAACATAGTTTTATACATAAAGTTTTTGATTGTTAAAAAAAAAATGCTATTAGTTAATTTATCGATATAATTTTAATTGTACGAAGCAAAGTGTAAATGATCGTTATGACTGTTAAGTGTGATGTTTTGGATTCCTTTATTTATTAGTTTCCAACCCGTATTGTTATATTAAGCCTTTGTTTTATCATGTCTTTCAATTAAGTTAAAAAAAAAAAAAAAACAAAAAAAAAAAAACGAATTAATTGGTTAATAAATAATTATTATCAATTAAATAAAAGCTAATTAAAAGAATCTATTTGAATTTTAAAACGTTGATACTAGCTATTTATTATAGTTTTTTTTTTTTTTAAACTTTTTTTACGTTTGTTGTGAAAACCAACCATGATTTGCTTAATATTTCGCTGTAAAATATTGGTGAAGCGGTCCTGTTCTAGTTGAGTTCTGAGTTGGATATAGTTCCAAAGAGTTTTGCAACATGTTTTTTTATTATGTATTAAATCGTTGTTATTATATTTTTGGTCTCTTGGGTTAAATTTCTTTCGAACTTTCTTTGTCAAGAGGTTTTTAAGACCTTCGTGCTTACTTTGATATTTTTCCATTCTTGTAACTTCAACTGTTTCCTTTATTGATTTTTTCATTTTTGGTATTGTTATTTTGCTATCATTTTTAGAGCGATCTGTCCTAAGATCTAATGGTTTTTCTTGCATTTTTTCAATATGGTTTCTTTCTATTTCTATTCTGATTGGCGAATCGTTGCCATTGACATGAAAAATCGCGTTTGCAGCTATAGCAATAACGATATTCCATTGATTTATGAAATCTAGTCCCAGAATTGCAAAATTGTGCCCATTGGGAAAAACTGAAAATTCGTAGGAGTACAGTTTGGGAATACCGATGTTAATGTTAGCTTGACTTATCCCTAGTGCTCTTTCAGTTTGACCAGAGAAACTCTTTATTTCATCAGTTTTGGCGCAATTTATGTAATTAGTTAGATGTGCAGGCATGATGGAAACATCCGAGCCTGAATCAATTAAATATAGTAGCCCATTAGATTTGTCTCTGATTAATGGACGTTGAATATATTTTAGTTTGTTTTCGCTCATCATGCTGAATTTTGTATTAATTTTGAGTTTGTTTCTCGCTCTCAAATTATAGTTAGTATTTTCAGATCTGTCCCTACTTGCAGTTGGATATCTAGGAAAATATGCTTTCAAATTTCCAATAGCAATTTTTTTAAATTCTGACCCTTGGTCAATTATGAAAGAATGCGGACCTCGTTCTATTACATTAAAAGGGCCTTTGTACAAATGATCTAGTGAATGTCTTGTGTGATTTTTTACTAGAACTTGTTTTGCTTCATGTAAATGTTTTTCGATATATGTTGTAGCTTCGTCTGGGTTTCTCCACTCCCTAGTAAATTCTTTCATATTTTTTATAAATATCTCTGTTTCAAATAATTAAGGAGGTTCGAATGTGTTTGTGTTCGGAAAGAATAACTTTCCAGGAATATTTAAGGGTGTTCCAAAAGTATATTGAGCAGGGCTAAATCCTTTACGACCAATGCTCTGATTGTTTAGAGCTAGAGTGATAATAGGAAGATGTTGCACCCAGTTAAGTTTATTCTTCAATGTTCTTAAGGCCGTTTTTAACTCTCTATGTTGTCTTTCTACCATTCCGTTGGTTTCAGGGTGGTATGGCGCGGTGAGATTATGTTTGATAGATAGATCCGAACACATAGTTTCGAAATGATGGTTAAAGAATTCTTTGCCATTATCTGTAACTATTGTACATGGTATTCCATAATGACCAATCCAATTTTGGAGAAATGCGTTCTTTACGGTCTCTGCCATTTTGTTGGGTAAGGGACATGATGCAAAAAGACCAGTATACCGTTCTTTAATGGTAAGTATATATTTCATGTTTTGAGATTCAACCAAAGGTCCTACCAAGTCTGCATGAACATAGTCAAATCTTCCAAGTGAATTTGGGTAACAACCTAATTTAGGTCTATTATATTTCCTTACCTTCACTTTTTGGCATGTTATACAAGTTTTTACAAAGAGTTCAACATCTTTTTTCGTTTTTGGCCACCAGAAATTAGATCCTACTGCTGTTAAAGTTTTATCAATTCCTTGGTGTAAGA
This sequence comes from Thalia democratica, assembly GCF_965202585.1. Classification (NCBI taxonomy): domain Eukaryota; kingdom Metazoa; phylum Chordata; class Thaliacea; order Salpida; family Salpidae; genus Thalia; species Thalia democratica. The sequence continues at coordinate 64,208,625 of NC_139166.1, read as the reverse complement.
TGTTATGATTTTGATTTAAGATATTAGATCTTAATTTGGGCGGAACCCATATACGAAAACTATGGGTTTTTGTTTCAATGATACCTTGTACTACACAATTATCTATCAATCTAGACTCAAAAATGATCTGGTTTTGTTGCTTTTGAGAGTTTGCTATGAGGGTAGGTAAATGTACATTGGCTTGACTTTGCGTTTCTGAAATTATCTTAATATTTAAGGGAATAAATTGATTAGATTCTGATTCATTTTGTGTGATTTCCTGGTCTAAATCATAATTTGTGTAAGAATTTATTGTTTTATCGTTAACATCAATTTCTCCACTGTTTTCTTCCTCTTCTTCTGAGTTTTTATCGTTGTATGCAACGAGTACCGGACGGCTTAATAAGTCAGCTGTTGTGTTTTGATCGCCTGGAATAAATTCCATCAAGGGGGCATATTCTTTTATTATAGCAATATATTTTTCTTCTTTTGGTGAATGATTTCCCGTAGCATTGTTAATAGCATCTACCAAGGCTCTATGGTCTGTTCTTACCCGAAGCTGTCTTCCTATGATTCTGACCTTAAAATGTTTAATACTCAGATAAAGACCTGTGAGTTCTCTGAAAAATACGGATCTTACTGATTTAAGGACTGGTAGTTTTTTTGAAAAAAATGCTAAAGGTTTATAATTTCCTGGTTCATGCTTTTGTTCTAGGACGGCTCCAATATGAGTAGAGGATGCGTCTGTAGAAAGAACTAGTTCTTTTTTTGGGTCTTCATAAGAGAGATGAGTGGCCGAAACTAGAGTTTGTATAGCTTTTTCAAATGCTGCTTGGTGTTCAGTTTCCCAGATTAATTTTTTTCTAGAATTTTTTGGCTCTCCTGTTGTTAATTTATATAATGGTTGAAGTATTTCTGCCAGTTTCGGAGCGAATTTGTTGTAGTAGTTTAGACAGCTAAGAAAGGACCGCAAATGTTTGATGGTTTGTGGGGTTTGGAAGTTTTCGATAGCTTCAACTTTACTTTGTTGCATATAGAAACCTTTGCTACTCAGTATGTGTCCAAGGTATTGAACTTCTTCAGCGGCGAATTTACATTTTTCCTATTGTTATGCAATCCAAATTTGTTAAGTTGAAACAATACTTCAAACAGATGTTGCATGTGTTCTTCCATTGATTTCGAATAAATTATAATGTCATCTATGTATGTAAAGCTGAAATTATGGCATGGAGCCATTATGTCATCCATAAGCCTTTGGAATGCCATTGGGGCATTCTTAAGGCCGAAGGTTGTTCTTAACGGCAAAAATGTGCCATATTGAGAAATCATGGCTGCTACTTTTTGTGCTCGGTAAGTTAAGGGAAGATTCAAATATGCTTCTCTCAGGTCGAGTGTTGAAAAAACTTTAGAGTTGACTGGTATAATAGAAGAAAGATCGTCAATATTTGGTAAAGGGTAGCTCATTATTTTAGTGCATTGGTTAATATATTGGTAATCCTCACATACCCTTGGCTTTCCATTCTTTTTTCTGACTACAGTTAAAGGTGAGACTATTTCAGAAATGCCTCTTATTACCGCCCCTTGTTTGAGTAATTTATCAAAATTATCTTCTATTTCCTTTGAAATAGTTTTGTTAGTTTTCCTTGCTCTTTGGTGTCGGGGTGAAAATTCTTTTTCAAGTTTTATATCTAAGACATGGTTGTGCTTGGGCTTTTCTTTGTAGTTTGGTTCTTTGTCGATTTCAGGAAAAAGATTTAGGAGATTTTCTACTTCTATTTTCATTTTTGTTTCAGGAGTAGTTAGCTGTTTTAATTTCAGTTTAACTCCTGAATCACCTTGTACGATAGTTTTCTCTTGTGGTATTATTGTTAATTTATGTTTAATTATGAAATCTAACCCTAGAATTGCAAAAGGAATATCTGTGTCTATTACGTAGAAAGAATGTGGCAGGTCCGGTTTCAGGCCAATTTTAACGTACTTCATTGAATAACCTAATGCTTTAGATGTTTTGCCATTTATGTCGCATATATTAGGCGTTGACTTGTCCTTTTCATATGTGTCAACCATGGATTTGGGTATGATCGAAACTTCTGCACCAGTATCAAAAAGATATTGTACAGAGGTTTCATTGTCGGCAATTATTAATAGTTCAGTATTGTTTTTTAGTTTTGTTTCATAAGGCAATTTCCTTTTAATGAATTTATCATCTATTTCGTTTGTTTCTTGTTTAATTTCCTCATTATTTCTGTCGTTAGTAATGCATTCATCTACTTTATTACTGTTTGCTGGTTTGTCTTGAGTGGAATTTTTACTTTGTTCAGCATTCGAAATATCTTGTATTATTGACATGTTAACTGCTGCAGGTTTATTTTTGAGAAAGCTTAATTTTTTCTCTAAAAATTTTTGGTACATATCGCATTGTTGGCCTTCACAATTATTGGATTTTTCACCGAACCTAACGTGATAACTACACCTGTTATTATTTTTATTATCAAACTGGTTTAGATTTGGTCTATAGTTTTGTGCTTGATTGTATCTGTTCTGGTTATAATTTGAAAAGTTTTGGTTTTGTTGTTGGTTGAATGCGTTGTGAAATTTGTCATTAAAATTATACTGGTTGTTTGATTTTCTATTGTTGTAATTTGTTTTCAAATCAATTGGGCCTTGTTCAAGAGTCCACATAACCCGACCTTTGAACTTATCAATTTGTAATTCAAGGTCTTTTTTTAGAATGTTACTAGCCCATTTCGGGCAATAAATCAGTGCCAAATGTTTGTAAAGGTCATCTTGAGAGCATGTAAGACCTTTTGATATTAGTTGATGGATATCTTTAAAGGTTGGAGTGCTGCTCCAGATAGGTGGAGGTTTAAGTATGTCTGGCAAACATGGGGTCATACTTAAGATTTCTTGTTTAAAACAGATATAACTAGATGGTTTGCCAGCTTTTACATAAGAAAGTACGTCATTAATTGGCCAGATTCCGATAATAATCTGAAATTGTGTTTGATCATCAAAAGTTCCTTGGCTTTTACATTGAACCTCGAAGAGGCTTAACTCCTCTCTTGGTCTTTCCCCTGAAATTTTTCTGAATGCTTTATCAGAAATGCTATTTGATAGCCTCGAATTAACTGTTTGCTGGAAGTGTTGATTTCTGGGTATCGGATCGTGGTTGCCAAAAATGTGGTTGGTGTTAGGTTGGGTTGTTATACGTTCGTGGATAGGATTTTGGTTTATTGTCTTCTGGAGGTTGTCAATTTGCCTTTGTAACTGTGCAATCGACTGGTTATTATCATGTGGTTGAATTCCATTTCTTTCGTTTGAATGGTCAACGTTTAAAATTGAATTGTAATTGCTTGGTATTGTGCAAGATTTGGACGCATGGCTTGATAATGGAATTGGTGTCTGGATTTTGTTGGTAGGTAATGTCGATACCGCCTCTGTTGTCATTGTTGGTCGTATTTTTTCAGGATCTGTTAAATTTATATGTGGGTTAAGATTATTTATTGTACTTACCTCGGTATTTGTAGGGATATTCGATGATTGAGAATTCTGTATAGAAATTGTTTTTAAAATAGTATTAAATCTATCTTCTATTAGTTTGTTACTATTTTCTACTAATTTAGTTAATTCGATAATTTTTTTAGTGTTGTCTTCTGTGGTCGGCGGATGTTCGCTTCGGAGGACGCCATTATTGTTACCCAGACTAGGAGCCTCACTGGTTTCCTTCGCAATTGCCTCGGTTTCAGTCTCAACAATCTCATCGGATTCCAGGTTAGCAGTAGTCTCGGAACAACTTATCTCGGTTCTGGACCGAGTTCTGGGTGCCTTCAGGACTAATGCCTTTTTTAAGGGTTTTAAGGACATAATGATATAATTATTTAACTAAATATAATGAAACTAAATAATTTTGGTTTATTATGTACAAATACGCAATGACAGCTCACAATAAGTTTAGACACTTAATGTTAACAAATAGAAGGAAACGCGCTCCGGATTCCCCCTTTGGCGTGTCACTGGTCTCCGTTCGCTCAGCTTCTGGCACTCGACGTTGGTCCGTCTCGTTTGCAGAATCTTGCTAAACGTAGCGTGGTCTGTTTTCCTTTCCTTTCCGTAAGCAGAGCGGGCGATAAAATACGATAATAAATAAGCACGATGATATCAATATGTATAATTATTACAATACAAATACAATAGTGAATAAATGCGGTGATATAAATATATATAAATATTACAATGCAAATACAATAGTGAGTATATATGATAATATGAATATATAAACAATACGATAGAATCAAACAGTATGAAAACAACTTGTTCGTTGAAGTGTAGCTAAGGTTGGCGCCCAGTCTGTGTGGGTTTACTTGCTGAGATGATTGTATACTTAAACTTGATTGAACGCTGTGACTCGATCGTGGAGTCCAACTTAGAGTGTTTGATGAAAGAGTACTTCCAGTACTGAAATTCTCGATGCCACAGAATGCGTGGGCTTCTTCGATTAGATGGTTGTTGAAATCATCTTGCTTGTTTATTGACGATGTTATTTCTTTTGCGGAGCAGAGTGTCGCTTCTTGCTTGTTTCGTGGTGGATTGCCCGCTTCATGCTCTGATCGGGCGTATTTATAGATTTTGAATTCTTTTTCTAGAATTTTCTATAAATCACGCAATCTCTCATTTGATTCTCTCATTTTCCTGGACTTTGGACTGTAGATCACTTGATCTCTCATTTTATTCTCTCATTTTCTCTTAGCCACACCCATGAACAGCAATTTCCAGTTTAATCAAGAAATCAAAGACAACAATCATTTTAACTAGCACTTATTTTGTTTGTGAAAAATAGTTTTTTTTTTCGGAAAACAGTTTTACTATATTTATTCAATGTTTTCTTTTTTAAGGAAAAAATATAATATCAAGTGAAAAACATTAATTCCTTTAAATTATAAAAATTTGGACACAAGGCAAAATAAGATTTTGCACAAGTGTCCTACAGCGTTGATTAATTTTATGTATTATCTTCCACTTAACATTTTTTGGTCATTTCTTTGTTGGATTTGGCGGCCTGGATGAAAGAGCTCAGTTTCGTTGATTCTCTCATATTTTTGTTTCTGAAACTGTGCATATGCTCGTTTTATCTTATTTTAAAGGTTTTTTGCTGTAGATCCAATATAATGGTACTCTTTGTTGTTGTGTGTTACCGTGGCTTTGTATATAACACTTCTGGAAAGACATTTACCTTCCACTGGGCATGATGTTTTAACTCTGCAATTGCAAGTTGTTTCATTTTTCTCTTGGCTTTTGCTCTCCTCTATGATTTTAAGATTTGATTTACTAATTCCAGATTCTATGTTAGGCATAGATGAGTAACTAATTTTGATCGTGTTTCTGTTCAGAATTTTATTAAGAGGTCCGTTTTTCTGGGAAGTGTTTGTCCACTAGCTTTAGAAATTCTTTTCCTAGTTTGGTTTTTAAAGTTGAGCTAAATGGAGGGTTGTAGTACAATACTTTCTTTTTTTTTCTTCTTTTTCTTTTTTTGTCAGCTGTGCCACCTTTTGATTTGAGTATTCTAGGACCTTATTAAAGTCACTGTTTTTAACGCTTCTTCGTACGGTTCTTTGTATTTGTTAAGCATAGATTCGTTTTTTGACAGAGTAGATAATCTATTTTGTATCATATTATGTAGCACTCTTTTGACACTTGGTGGGTGGTTAGAATTTATACGTATGTATTTTTCTTTTGCGTTAGATTTTCTGTAGAGATGGTAAAAGTATTTTGTAGATCAAGTGAAATATCCAGGAAATATACCTTGCTGCTGTCTATTTCAATCTTATTTCTTAAGTTTTGTTCCGAGAAATCTGCTCTGATATCCTTTTTCTATGATTCTTTTTGAACGTTTTCTAATTATCAAAAGGCCATCATCGCGGTATAACCCGAAGTTTTCTTTAGATAAAAGTTGGTTTAGATTATTTAATAGGAACAAATCGGTTAATTCGCGCCATGGTAACTTCCAATCGGCACGTCAAATAGGTCTTCTTTCGCAGCCTTTTTGATCCAAACTATGTTGTCATGTATAAGGACTGTCTTGCAAGAGTGCAGTATAGTTTCTATGTCTGAGCTGGTTATTTTCGTTTACTTCTAATTTTATGAACGTGTAACTACTTTTGTTGGTGATTTTATTAAACCATGTTATAACATTGTCGTTGTTTTTCCACTGTTGCAATTTAGTCTTTTCTTTAATTTTAGGGGTTATTTCGTCTAAATTTATTTTACTGAATATTCCAATACTTGATTTTGCTGGATTCAGGAGTTTGCATTTTAAGTTATCAAGAAAGTTTTCCTTGTGGTCTTTAAAGGTAATCAATGCATTACTGTCAGTTAAACTTTTAATTGAAGATATAACTAAAATATTTATTTTGAACTAAACTGCAATATCTAAAAAATTGTAGACTAAAAAACAGTACAAAGAACGTTTGTGTTATCATATATGTTTAACAGTTGTATAACAAAAATTTTTACAACTATGTAAGTTATGAGGTATAAATTCAAAAAGTTACGTTTTCTATGTTTTTAGTTTAATATATGCTTAATAACTTTTCAACTAACCAATCACAGATAGCTTGCAAAAATGTTCTATAAGAAAATTATACCCAAAGAGAGACCAATAAAGTTAGAATTACAATTTAAACAACTTCAACCTCAATTTTTAAACAATGTGAAATATAAAGGCAAGAAATTACTACTAAGAAAACAATAAGCAATATATCACTAATATTTATATGTTTTAGTTTTATACATACCAAAGTTACGAACCAAAACAATATAATTAAAAATAAACAAAGTGTTTTTTGAATTAAAGTTAAAAATAGTCTAATTATAAATGTTTTATATGCAAAAGTTTTGTATGTTTTATTTTTATAACATTCTTACAGTTTATAATCATTTTCAATTAAACTTTTTTAAATTATATAAACAAAAAAAACATTGATTACATATACTAAACGTTAGTTTAAGAACTGAGATAATACTGAAATATTCATAAAAACTAGAATTTCATAAAACACTATTATTTTTTCTAAATATTATTGAATAAAGTTGTAGTCAATTTTTTCCGTTTAAATTTAAACAAACTTATTCCTTTTATGAGGGTTTTCATGTTGAAATAATGATAATTTTAGTAAATTGTACATGGGTTATGTCTTACATAAAAACAGTTTAGATTTAAAATAGTAACAATTAAGTGTAAAAAAATATTTTGCTACGGTGACCGTTAGAAAATTGAATGTTTATGAAATTTACAACCGAAAATGTTTATATATATTACTAAAAAATTAGAAATTAGGAAAAAAAACAACAACCCTTGAGAACACAGTAAAAAAAAGAATATTAAAATTTAAAAAATTAATATGTTTTTCGGCTAAAATATTTATTAGAGTGAATTCAAATTAAAATGAAAAATCAAAAACAAACATTTTTTTCTAAAGGGCCTCACTCAAAAATACAAACCCCAATCCAATCGATTTTTTTAATTAAAGTCAAAAGAGCATAATCTAGAATAAAAAAAATTCTTTAGTTAGCTTTAAAGACAAGGAAAATGATTGGATCTAAAGTTTGGGAGTTTTAAATAAATTGTAAAAAAATGCTAATTGAGCCAAGTTAACGCTCGTAATATTTAAGACTGACTCAAACTATTTTTATTGTAACTCAAATTTTATTTTCTCTAAGATAAGGTAAGTCATTAAAAATAAGTTTAGAAAACGTTTTGACAATATTTTCCTAAATTAGACACCTCTGAAGATCTTAGATTTATGAATAGTTTAGTTAAATTTAGGATTGTTTTAAAGTATTTAAGCTTAGACTAAAACAAATAAAACCAGGCTAGTTTGATTAAAAACTATACCGACTCAGGCTGTTTAAAGTTATTATTGTAAAAATTAGGAAATTAGGATTTTTATATATACAGTTAACAAAAATCTCTTTCCTTAAAAATGTTAGACTTTAAAAAGTATAAAATCAAGCACTATACCAAGAACTATCATGTGTGCTAAACAAGATGCATATAAGGAAGCACTGATACAAAATACTCAACACCTGGTAAGACGTATGCGGTGGAGAGCGAAGATCTTTAAAGAAGAAGATCATGTGGCTGCAGGAGAACACGAAACATTAGGATTAAAAACAACACGCACACCTAAGCCAATCCAACATATGCAGGCTTTAAAAGAATATCTAATCAAAATGGTGCAAAAAATGGAGTTCAGTAAGAACAACTAGCAACCGTTTCTAACAACTGCTGAAGATTGTGCGGGTATAAATTAAAAGTTTAGTTGTACTTTCGGATAAAACTTCTGACTGCAATGACAATTCAGTGAGTGAGTATCAACCTTATTAAACGTCAATATAACTAATGGTCACAAAAAATGTACTGACAAAACTTTTAAAGATATTAGTCTGAAGGCTAAAAATACATGACAGAATTAAAAAAATCTCGTTAAAAAAACATACATAACGGTCAATGACCATAAGTATAACTTCCTACCACAACTAAAGTGTAGATTAATCAACGCTTCTATGTCTGATGTAGGTCGAATATTAAAGGTAAAGATTGACTGCGTCAACAACGTTGTGCTTTTAAAATTTAAACTTGGACCATGGACCGATGCGGGCCAAGTCTCTAATTGTTACACTAGTTTTGAAAAACAAAAGTACATTAAGTTATACGTAGTCGATTTTATCCGTTTATCAGCGAAGAGTTAGTAATCACTAAAATTGGCTGATAATTATACTAGCGTACCTGCTGAAGACTTAAGTCAATATAAAACACATTTTGGTCAGTACTTTATGAACAAGGAAACCTGTGGCAAAAGAAAAAAGCAATTCTCTATTTTTGATATTGCACAGGGATCGTTAACGGGTGGAGAATTATATGAATTAGTGGGACTTTTTTTTTGTTAGACGGGTTAAAAAATAGTTTTGATTTAGAAAAAGTTTGGTTGTACATAAACGATGGTCTAGCTTTACTGCCTAACTCTTCTGGCTTTAAAGTTGAAAGCTAATAATACTCACGCATGCCTCATTCAAGTCTATGGAGTTGCGATCGACCGTTAAATAACCAATGATTACAACTGGCTACCTCAATTTGTGTGTCTTTCCTTTATGCCTTATAAAAGGCAAAGCGCAAAAATTATTCATATTAATAAAGTTTCTAGTCACCCAAAAATACTGTTTAACAACTGACAAATATAATTAATCAACGTTTAAATAAAAGATCAAGAAACGTAGAAAAAAAATTTAAGATAAAAACTCATCACGAATTAATAATGAAAAAATTTAATTACAATATAAACTTAATTTCGAAAAAACGAAGCAAAAAACTAAAACAAAAATAAAATAAAAACAAAATTTAATTTGGTATAATCCCCCTTTTATTAGTTTAGTTTATACAAATTTCGGCAGACAGTTTATAAATCTAGCAAAGAAAAATTTACCTATAATTATCTATTATCGAAAATCTTCAACATACATAATATGCAAATAGTTATTCATGTAGGCTTGATTTGGAGATATCAACTAAGACACATAACAAAAATACTTAACGAAAATAGTCTAAAGTAACTGCGCTGCTGATCTAAAGGGGGCAAAAGTCGTTCATGAAACATTATTTACAAGGCAATAGTTAACTTTCACTTTCAGATGAAGTTCTACATCAGCTTATGCTTAGCTCAGTTCAGATTCCGGTATGCTTACCATAAAAATATTTCAAAAGTGGTGTATGTGAAAATGAGACTGAGCTTTTTGAAAAGTTTGTAACTTAACCACACAAACATTTATTTAAATACAACTTAAAAGGTGATAAAAAGTGCACAGTCTTAAAAAAATATGACAGGTATTCAGAAGGTCACGAGGTCATAAATTAAAATTCACAATAGTTATTCTGGAGTCGATGATGAAAAGCAAAATTAAAGGTTCTAGGTGTTTTGGATGGTAGTTTTGGAATTTAAACTCCAATCTGGAGTTGATATTTAAAAGTAAAAGAAAAAAATAAGCTAGGTGTTTTTTATATTAGTTTTTTGAGTAATCTTGTTGAAGAGGGCCATCGCTTTTTGATTTCTTTTATGGTGAAATTTAAAAAAAAAGTTTGAAAAACCCTGGTTTAGAAGAAAGATTAAATTTTAATCTAGGAATTTGTCCTCTGCAACATTTAGTAATTACGTCAATGTTTTTTATATAACCTTTGTATTAATATTTAGCAAAGTGCAACTAAATTCGTTTAATTTCTTATTCTGTGTAATTTAAAAAAAAACTACATTTAACGATTAAAAACTTTTTTTTATGAAACATATCATCTTGTTTAATTCCAATTTTCAAAATAAACTATATGTATATAGAAAATATTGTAACTAGATAGACTAAACCTCCTTCTATAGAGCCTACTTGAAGAGCTTTTTACTTTGTTTTTATATCGCAACAGTAAATTTTTTGATATAAACAAAACAATAAGGGCTAACTAACAACTTAATAATTTTTATAGATTACTGTACTGTCAAATATTGTTTTTTTTTTGATAATATTTAAAAAATTCTTATGTAGAGTTAGCAATAAAAATGTATTTGAATTGGTATGGAATTTAAGGAAAGAGTAATTCCTCGTAATACTACTCAAACAATAACTTGTACTAAACACAAAATTAGTTAGTATAAAAAACCACAACAGCGTTTAATACGAAATTTATTAACATAATACCCTATGGTCTACATGACTACTTATATATATTAAACAACTCTATTTATTTTCAAAATCTTCGCAGCAATACACATCGACCAGCATATCATAGACCTCTTTTATCTCCTCCCATCCTTCACCTGCGTCTTCTCCGTGTTCTTCAGTAGGTTTCTTCAGGAGCGATGTCAACCTTTCTTTGACTTCCTCATTCAATACAACTTCTGTTTTAAACTTTTTCATACCTATTTTCTTAATTCCGTCTCTTGGCTTTTCATCCTCTGGAACTGTTTCAATCCAAAGCGTCAGATGCTCGAAGAGCTTTGAAAACGTGCTAATTGTGTCCATGTGAGTTTTCCAGCTGGAAGCAAGTACACCAAGTAAGTTCTCATCATCAACGGCTTTCAGCTTGGGCAAAACATTTAGCACGACATGTCTGTGCACTTCTTCCACAAACATATCGTACATTTCATCGCCTTTTTGGTGGTGTGTGCAGTCGTACGAATTGTACCACATGTTGTCTTCGCCTTCAGCGAACTGCATGTCTGAAAAGTTTTTTTCCAAGTGATGCCTTGTACCCCGTCTCAAGCTGTTAATCACTCTTTCATGCCTGAAGTCTTGATACTTTCTAAGCTGAGGATACCAGTACTTTTCGTTGAAACTATCAAGGCATCCCTTATTGAAAACAATGTCATAAAACTCTTCATCCGAGCAACTTTGGTACTTTTTGTCGTTTGGATCTGCCATTATTTTTAGATAAACTATCTGTAAAATGAATAAATTCAAATTATTTAATAGGTTAGTAATTATATGTTTTGTTTAACTGGAGGAGCAATCAATAAAGAACCATATTATCACTATAATTAATACTTAGAGATTTACTAAAAACTATATAAATATATTTATAGAAAACTCCTTTGTTTTTATGCAAAAAATTTACATGTATTAAAATGCAAATATATAATGCAAAGGAATTACATAAAGAAAATGTTTTTTTATATAAGTAAAACGAAAATTTTTAAATATAACTCCTAAAACTGTTTGTTAATTATGTACTAATTTGTATTTTTAAATACTAACATTTATTAGTTTCAAAATTCTAAATACAAAAAAACATTTAAAAACAACCTACTTGAGTTGTTACCTTAACTCTAAATGTTTACAATTTAGGTTAGTTAAACTGTATTGCAATTATAAAAAATTGATATAATACATTTATGTGTTAAGTCAATATTTTATTGCATTAAGTGTACCAACTGTTTAAAATTAAAATATTAAAAAATTAAAGTTGAAAAGATTTTCTTTTATTAGAGTCTCTTGGTTTTTCCAGGTGTTATTCAAAATGTCCCAAACTCCAGTTTATTATTCCTAAATTAACAAGTTCCAGGTTTTTTGGAAACCGTGTAAGTTGTGAAAATATTTAAATTTTAAACAAATAATTTTAAAAACCTTACAAATTTTATATTGATTTAAATTCATATTTTCTACAGGATTGTCACTGTTTAAGTCAAATATAAATGTTCTGAGTCACATAAGTATTTTCAAAATCTTTTATTGTTTTTTATATAGATGTACCTAATTTTTCAACAATATTAGATTTTAAATAACAAAACAGTGCAATTAAATTAAGCAGATTTTACTTCAAAAAGTAATAAAAACTGTTCTGAGATTTATAAAAAGTCTTTAAACTACCTTTTTTTTGAAAAAAAAAACAAAACTGTACTGAGTCAGCCTGGGCCTAAGAAAAAAAATTCATAACACACTCAGTTGTTTTAAGATATTTAAAACCTTCAAAATATGCTGAGTTATCATGAGTGTGTGGCAACCCTGTTTCAATAGTGCTTCTTCTCAAATTTGTCTGATTCAAGGGTATATGAGAGAGAAGTAAGGACTTTAATTATCTAATATTGGTTTAAAATAAACAAGGTTGCAAACTTTTTTTGGAAAATTTTCTTCAGGTTTGCAAAATAAGTTACAGTTTTTTTTTTAAATTACACGTTTTAGGGTCTATTGGAAGTTTAAAATTAAGTTTAATGTAAAAAAGACTGTGTTAAGTTGTATAACAGCTTTGAAGAGATACTGTACAGCTACTTTAAAAGTGTTTTTCAGTAAAAAAATATTGATGATGACAAAAAGTTTATATATGATGAGATCTTTGTGTCTATTCAAAATTTTACTACTTAACATTTAAAACTTGTTTTAAACTTTCAGTTTCTTTAACTGAATTTTGTTTAAAACTCCAGTTTTTTTTTCAAAATTTCTTAAATATCAGCTTTTACCAGCTTTTTTAGCATAAATTGTCAAATTCCTGGCTAACAGTTTTTTGGCAACCCTGAATGAGTTATTACAGTATAAATCAGGGAACTCTAAAATCAGTACTTTCAGAAGGTTACCATATAGACAACAAAAATTTATCAAAATAATTTAACCCTGAAAAAAAAACATTGACTTGTTTTATAAATGTTATGGAGAAAGTTATGGTATTATTCATTTATTAATTATTTAATATCCAGAAATTTTGTTAATATTTTTCTCTAACTGTTAAATAAATCTTTGCTATAATATGATTCTTTTAAAATAAGATGAGTTTCTTTAAAATGATCTTTCTGCTCTATGTTAGAAATAAGTAACTAACAAAACTCATTATTTTTTTGATTTATTATGCAGTAAGTGGATGAAACTACATTGGCTTTTGAATATGTCAATGTAAAAGATGTGTATTTAATGATAAAATAAAAAACCAAACTACCTAATAAGAAAAAAGACTAATCATTAGCTGGAATAAACTTTTAGTAAGTTACCTTAAGGTTGGGCTAAAAAATAAGAATAAATAGTCGAATTTCTTTAATAGTGCAACTTTTTTATACGTTGATGTATTGTAGAAATTCCAGGTTTCTTATTTAATTTTTTTTGTGCAAAAATTTTTTTAAATATATTGTCCGCGCGGACTAAACTTTAACAAAATAGTACCTTATTTTTTAGGTTCTTAAGATATTTACTGTAAACATATCTTATTAATTTTTTTAGCAATTTAAAATAAGGTTCTAAAAACTACCAGTTTGTGTTTCAATCTTTTGTATAAAGTTAAGTTTTAGTGAAGATTTATCTTTCAATGTCTTTTTAAGAAAACAAAAATAAATACATCAAAAATTATTTATTTATATGATAGATTTTTTGTGTCTAAACAATTGTTTTTACTTAAAACTTAGAAATTGTTTAGAATTCCAGGTTTTCTAGTTTTTTAAATAACTTTTGTTAAAAAATAATAGTCTTTCTAACTTTTTTTTTAATGTTTGATATTACAGGATTTTCAGACTAAAACAAATTCCAGGGCTCCAGGTCTTTTGCCATCCCTGTAATTTGTGAAAATATTAGAATTCTAAACACAGGCAATTAAGTTACAAATGTATTTGTAAACTTATAACTTTAAACTTTCCTATTGATTTAAATTCATATTTTAAACTAAGTTGCCACTGTTTGAGTCAAAAAATAAATAGTCCTAAACTCCTAAGTCATCCTGATATTTTTTTTCGCTTTTTAACTATTAAAACTTAATTCTTCAACAAAGTTGATTATAAAATAACAATATATTGAACCTAAATAAAGTAAATCTTATTTTACTGATATATAAAAAATTCCCTGAGATTTTAAAAAAAGTTTAGTTTTAAAACTATTCTGAATTGTTTTTTATTAAACATAACTGTACTAAGTCAGCCTGGGCCTAAAAATAAATTCATAATACCCTCAATTGTTTTAAGACTTTTACAAAATTAAAAATATACTGAGCTATCCTGACTTCTGAGTGTGTGGCAACCAAGTTTCAATAATACTTCCTCTCAAATTAGCCATATATTCGGGCATTGCAGAGTATTAGGGACTCTCTTTAAATAACATTTAAAATGAACTCTTACAGTATAAACCAGGGTTCCCAAAATAGGTATTTTTAAGTATTACCATATAACTAACAAAATTTTAAAATAAAAAAATTAAATAATTTAGCACTTAAAAAAAAGTTTAGCTTATAATATTTGTTTTATAAATATTGTATTTAGATATTATAAAATATTAATTTTTATTTTTTTAGCAATTAAAATCAGACTTTTAAAAGTTCCAGTTTTTGTGTCTAAAACAAAAGTTTATCTTCACAAGTACTGTTTTAACACAATAGTGTAAACCTAATCTAACCACTAAATTTATTTAAAACTTACCTGTACAAACAAAAGAAAAGTTACTTTGGTAAATAGAAAATAAAAAGTACTAATACTTGTAAAAACTTTCACACCTTTTTTTGTTGCCTGACTTGTAAACTTGCAGAAACTTAATAAAAGCTTAGAATTTTTTTTCTATAATTTTGCTATAAACAAAATGGTCTTTTTAATGGGAATATGTAAAAAACACTAGAAATTTCCTGATGGTAAGAAAAATAGCAAAAGATATAACATAATATTAATACTTTACATAGATTGTAGCTGTACTGTTTAATTAATACAAATACCATATATGGTCCAATATTGTCTCATGACATTTTAATCTTTGTTTTAAATATTAAGTCAACGTAAAAGTTTATAAATTTGTTTTAACGTTTTTTTTAAATACTTACAAAAAGTTATTTCTGAATTTCGGAAATAAAGAAATTTGAATAATGAAAAAAAATTATTTATTTTAACTTGAAATTTCATGCTTAAGTAATTTTGTGGAAATAAAAGTTTTGTTACACTTATTTAAATTCTACTTAATCATTGAGTTTACAAAAACATAAGATTAAACTTTAACTCTAAAGACATAAGATATATTTAATACACTACAACGAAGGTTTATAGATTTTTACATTTTAAAAAAGTATCTGACATATACACAGGTTATTAAATTCAGAAAACTTTTATCAATCAATAGCAGTATAACCAGTATCTGTGTTTCCAACAAGGCTGCATTCTGAAAACAAAAAAATAATCTTTATTTGCTTTTATTGGTTTTAAGACATGTTTTAAGGATTTAGTTTTTACGGCTTCACAAACTAAGTAAAGATTTCTGTAGTTTCTATTTAACGTTCTTTATTAGATATATGATATTAGTTTTCTAACAAAAAATAAAACAAAATCTTACTAACCAACGTTACAATCTGAATGGCTAGTATTCCTTCCAATAACAAGTTCTTCTTGTCAAAAATTTCATTAATTTCTGGTGCAAGAGGTGCTTTACACAGAGTATAAAATTGTGTTTTAATTGTAAGTTTTATCATTCTTTACAATTATTTAATTTTTATCTATAATCAAAAAAAAAGGAAATAACTAAAATAGGCCTAACTAAGCTTTAGTAAATTTAATGTTTACTTATTAAAAGTATTTAGATTTTTAGATTAAGATACATTTTGTTGCTTATTAATATTGTTTAATTTACTTTCATTACAGCTAGATAACACCAGCCAACAACACACTGCTCTCACAACCGATGTTTTCATTATCAGGGGCGGCTAGAGCGTCGCAAAGCGCTCTTAACAATGATTTCTTCGTTACATGATACGTTTGATAGTGTAAAAAACACTTACAATATTCTGACTGTAAAGATTAACTTTACAATAACTCCTGAAATTTAGTTTAAAAATTTATTTATATTTTTTTTTAGCAAAACGTGCTCGTATTTGCAAAATAATTTCAGATACTTCATTTTTGAACACTTTCACCACAACAAAAAAAGACTATTTAAAAAACAAAAGATTTCCTAAGATACATTGGCACTGTACTAACAGGGCACAGGAGTTTATTGAAAGTAGGAACAGCAGCTCCATTGTAAAAACCACAAGTTGTTTTGATCCGTTTACTTGCGCCACAGGGGCGTCGCATCTTTCTGTAAAAATAGTTTGTTTTAGTTATTCTTTATAAGATGTTAAATGTTCAAATGTAGCTTTTAAAATATTATACAAAAAGTGTATTAGTGTTCACTTATCTTTAAAACTCGAATTAAAAATCAAATGGCAATAGATTTTTGAACATTTTTAAGCTTCACAATTTGTTTATGTTTAGAAAATACACTTTTTTTATCCTCTTTTTTTTCTGTAGAGAAGGTTAAACTTAGTTCCAAGATTGTGAGCAGTACAGCGTTGATATTGCTCCTAATTAAATCATGTTCTGTTTTTGAAATAGTCCGATTACGTTTTAAGTTAGTTAAACAAAGTTATCTGTGGTTAGTTAAACTGACGTTCTCTGTAGCTGTAGTAGGAAGTTACTTTGGTCTCAGTCGTCTCGAATCCGTTGAGAAGTTTTTCAGGAAGACCACAGTTGTCAGGCGTCAAAGAATCTAAAAATACTTGAAACTTTTATTTTCGTTATAAAAAAAATCAGCTTTGAATTGAAATATTTTCAAACAAATGTGAAGATACAATGATAAAACTAAAAGAATGTTCAAAAAATAATTCTTATGTTTCATTCTATATTCTCAGTTATGATTCTAAGTAAAAAGACTGTTGACATCTGACGCTGCAAACAAATAGTAGTATAACCACAAGGCTGACAAAAAAATAAGTTTAAATTAAGCAGAAAATGAATTTTTAAAATCAATTTAAACTCTTTATAAATTGTTATACCAAACAATATGCGTTTTTTACTAATTGAAGTAAAAAAAATAGCAATTAAGTTAAAGTAAATTATTTTATTTTAAATTTTTTTCCATCCTACAGAATTGTTTTCAAATCTGTAAAAGCTTCTTCATTTTGTTCATTGTTGTTCATAAGGAGTTGATTTTTATCATCTACGTTTTTAACTAGAATTTCAAAATTAACCAATTATTGAAAGTTATATAACAGTTTTCGTTTAGAATATTTAATATTGCCATTTAGTTTTTTTTAAGCTACAATTCGAAGTACTATTGCTATTCTTATAGAACAAAATCACTCATATTTACTCGAGGTTGAAATTATTTTTTTTTGTTGAATAATGAAGTTTATGTTCATTCTTAATAACTTTTTGTGTCTAAATATGTGGCCTATCCTTAGTTGTCAGCATTTAAAGAAGATACAAAACGAAAAATTATAAATAGTTCAGTAAGTTATTTAGGACAATATACGAGTTGCCAGAACTTTAATAGCAAATTATTTCTGAATACTTAGTAAGCGCTTGTTTTTTTTAAATTAAACTGTAAAATTTGTGTAGTCGTAGCGACTTGCTGATTCAAAAATTGCAATTTTGTTGACAACATCGTCAGCATAGTTGCCAGGTTTCTTTTCAAATTCACCACAAAATTACTTGAGCATAAAATATAAGTTAAAATAATTATTATTCAATGTTCAAAACTCGTTATTTCCAAAACTCAGATATAAATCTTTGTAAGTGTTTTAAGATGTTAAAAAAAATTTATGAATTTTTTCATTGACGTAGTATTAATATTTGAAACAATGATTACAACGTCATAAGGCAGTATTGGATTATAGATGGTATTTGTAAAATATGAACTTTACAGGCTATAAAAAATACATTATATTTTGCTTTCTCAGACCATTCTAGAATTGTGTAGTGTCTTCTACATATTTCCATTAAAAAGACCATTTAGTTAAGAGCAGTAATAAAAAAGTCTATTTTTTTTTAACATTTACAAGATTACAAGTTGGGCAACATTAAAAAAGGTGTGAAAGATTTACAGAAATTTCTACTTTTTTTTTCTATTTACCAAAGTAACTTTTCTTTTGTACGTACAGGTAAATTTATATAATTCTAGTTTTTAAATATGCTAAAGTTTACACTAATTTGTTTAAGTTTATTTTAATTTACATTGAAGATGATTTTTTACCTCAAACTTAAGTTTATATAAAAAATAGACAAAAAAATGGTACTTTTGAGAACCTGATTTCAATTGCTAATTTTTTTTTTTTCTAATAACCAAATATATTATTTAAAACAAAATATTATTTATACAAACAAGTAAATATTAACATTTTAAGTACAAAACTATTTTAATAATCTTTTATTAGTGATATGGTAAAATTCTATAAGTGCCTATTTCTAGAAACCCTGGTTTATACAGTAATGATTCTTTACAAATACTACTTAAAAGTACCTACTCCTCTCTTCTGTACCCTTAAAAAACCAAGTTTAAGAAAAAGTATTTTTGAAACAGGTTTGCCACACACTCACGATAACTCAGTATGTTTTGTAGTTTGTAAAAATCTTAAGACAACTCAGAGTCTTATGAATTTATTTCTTAAGGCCAGGCTGACTCGATATATTTTTTTTTAAACAAAAAACTCATGATAGTTTTAAGAATTTTAATAAATCTAAGACAGTTTTTATATCTTATTGAATTAAGATTTAATTCATATAGTTGCAATAGTTGGTTATTTGATATCTAATATTGTTGTAGAATTAGGTTTTTATAGTTAAAAAGCAAATAACTTTTTTTTAAATTCTTTTAACTAAGGACTGCTTTTTTTTCCTCAAACCCATAAAAAAATAATAATTTAAATCAATAGAAACGTTTAAAATATTAGTTATAATTATATTGAAAGCTCATCTGCCTGTGTTTATAGTTCAAAAATGTTCACAATTTACAGAGTTGCCAAAAAACAAGCACCCTGGAATTTGTTAATCTGAAAAAACCTGTGATGTCAAACATTTAAAAAAAAGAGCCTATAAAGAATAAAATTTTTTTCACTAGAATTACTTAAAAATCTGGAAAACCTGGACATCTACAAATTTTTTAAGTTTCAAGTAATAAAATTTGGATTAAACACAAAAAATCTATCATATATATAAGTTATTTTTAATATCTTTTTTTTTATTAAAACCACATCATTAAATAAATTTTTACTTCAACTTAACTTCATAAAAAAAATTGAAACACCAACTGGTAGTTTTTGAACCTTTTTTTTAATTGATATTAATATGAATAAGATATATTTTCAGTAAATGTCTAAAATCTCTAAAAAAAAGTTAGTATTTTGTTAAAATTTCGTCCGCGCAGTTAAAACCTTTTTAAAAGTTTTGAGACTAAAAAAAATTAAATAAGAAACCTGGAATTCTACTATTACATCAAGGTATAAATAATTCAACTAGAATGACTATATATTTATTCTTTTTTGTTAGCCCACCTTAAGGTAACTTACTAAAAGTTTTTCTCAGCTAATGATTAGTCTTTTTTACCTTTTAGATAGCTTGATTTTTTGTTTTATCATTTAATACAAACCTTTTACATTGATTTTTACAAAAGCCAATGTAGTTTTCATTCCCTTACTGTAAAAAAAAAATAAAATACAAGTTAAAAATAATCAGTTTTGTTAGTTATTTATTTCTAACACTGAGCAGAAAGATCATTTTAATGAAATCATTGTTGGTTTAAAACAATTATGTTATAGCAGAGATTTCTTTATCGGTTAGAGATTTATTAAACACAATTAAATGTAAACAAAATTTCTGGATATTTAATACTTTAATACAGAATAATGCCATTTTTTCTCTTTAATATTTATACAAACAACCTAATGTTTTTTTTTAGAACTAAACTATTTTATAAATTTTTGCTAGCTATATGATTATTTTGAAAGTACTGATTGTAGAAAACCCTAATTTATACTGTAATAATTAATCAGGGTTGCCAAAAAGCTGATATCCTTAAATTTGACAATTTAAGCTAAAAAAGATTTGGAAAAAACTTGTAATGTTAAAAATTTTGAAAATAAAAATAGAGTTTTAAACAGAACTTAGTAAAAGAAACTGAAATTTCAAAACAAGTTTTAACTGTAAGTAGTAAAACTTTAAATTGACACAAAAATCTCATCATATGTAAAACTTTTGTCATCATAATTTTTTTTTTATTGATAAACACTTTTAGAGTAGCTGTACAGTATCTCTTCAATGCTGTTATACTACTTAACACAGTCATTTTTACATTAAACTTAATTTTAAACCTCCTATAGACCCTAAAACGTGTAATTTAAAAAAACTGTAACACATTTTGCAAACATGGAAAAAATTTTCCAAAATAAAATAGCAACCCTGTTCATTTTAAACCAATATTACTTAAATAAAGTCCTTACTTCTCTCTCATATGCCCTTGAATCAGACAATTTTGAGAAGAAGCACTATTGAAATAGGGTTGCCACACACTCATGATAACTAAGCATATCTTGAAGTTTTTAAAAATCTTAAAACAACTGAGGGTGTTATGAATTTAATTCTTAGGCCCAGGCTGACGCAATAAATTTTTGTTTTTTTAAAAAAAAGCATAATTTAAAGATTTTTTATGAATCTCAAGACAGTTTTAATAAATCTTTAAAGTAAAATTTACTTCATTAAATTGCAATATTTTGTTATTTGATGTCTAGTATTGTTGAAGAATAATTTTTTTATACTTAAAAAGCAAATGAAAGTTTTTGAAAATACTCATGATGACACAGGAAATTTATTTTTGTTTTTGAACAGTAGCAATCCTGTTAAATTTATTAAACAAATAAATTGAAATTCATATAAAAGTTGTAAGGTTTTTAAAATTATTAGTTTAAAGTTTAAATATTTTCACAATTTACACAATTTCCAAAAAACCTGGAATTTGTTAAATTTAGAAAAATAAACTGGAATTTGGGACATTTTGAATAATACCTGGAAAAACCAAGAATTTAACAAAAATTACTTAAAAAAAAAAGAAAAACTTAGAGTTTAAAGTTTAGTACGTTTATTGCAATAAAATATTGATTTAACACATAAATGTATCATATACAACTTTTTATTAGTTGCAATACAGTTTAACTAACCTCAATTGTAAACATTTAAAGTTATTGTAAAAAATTATACTCAAGTAGTTTGTTTTTAAATATTTGTTTTGTATTTACAATTTTGGAGCTAATAAATATTCGTATTAAAAAATAAAGGTTAGTATATCATAACAAACAGTTTTAGGAGTTATGGTACAAAATTTTTGTTCGACTTATGTAAAAAAAATATTTTCCTTGTGTAGTTCCTTTAAGCACAATTGGATTATAATAGATGTAAACTTTTTACAAAAAAAGATAGGAAATTTCTAGGATTGTATAGTTATTGAATTTTTAGTAATTCTCTCAGTATTAATTATAATGATAATATGGTTCTTTATTGATCGCTCCTTCGGTTACACAAAACATATAATTACTAAACTATTAAATATTTTGAATTTTATTTATTTTACAGATAGTTTAGTTAAAATCAAAAATTTCAGATACTGTTATTAAATATTATGTAAACTTTCAAGTAAAAATTACAATGATAAAATGGGGGTTGCCACTCGGTCAGGAAAAGTCAGGAAATCAGGAAAAACGAGGAAAATTTTTTTTTAATGACAAAAGTCAGGAAAAGTCAGGACATTTCATAAAATTAAAAATATATTCAGACGTTGTCACTTTAAATTTACAAAATTCCCTGTTTTTCAAAGCCTTCAAATCGTAAAAATTGATTAAAAGTTTTTTAAAGTCCGAAAAAAATTCCAAAATTTTCCTGAAAATTAACAAAAATATTTAATTTTATTTCCAATTCCTTCACCTGGTAAAAATTAGTAAAATATCCTTTATAAAACTGCAAAAATTTTTTATTAACATATTGAACAAGCAGATTTTGTAAGCTTTTTAGTATTGATGATGTGTTGCAAGGACACTTCCATAGTGAAACTGTGATATAGACAAAAATTTTAAAAGTTCCTTAAATATCATTTGTTTATCTAGATATATTTATGCTAGGAAATGCTAAGAAATTGTGTCTTTTTTCAAACAAGCTGTGTTTATAAGGTGAAAATACAAGTATTTTGCTGATAGAGCTGTTTATTACAAACATGAATCATACACAGATGATTTAAGTGATGTACTTGAAGTTTGATAGAATTAAGCAAAATCTGTTGATTTTATCCTGTAATAAAATTAGATTGAAAGCTTTATATGGTTTTAAGTTTTAGATTATGTATTTTAAAATAAGTTTAATTTAAGAGTTTGAATTAGAAAAGTCAGGAAAAATTTGGTAAAAAGTCAAGAAAAGTCAGGAAATTTTTCTCAGCTTGATCAGTGGCAACCATGTAAAATGATTCTTAATTAATTGTTCTTTCTGTGTAAGAAATAAAATAATTACTTAATTGTTTAGCATTTTAAATTTTATTCATTTTACAGATAGTTTAGTTAAAAAATGGAAGATTTAAACGACGTTTACCAAGTTTGCTCGGATGAAGAGCTCGCTGACATCATTTTCAACAAGGGTTGCCTCAAATCTTTCAACGAAAAGTTCTGGTATCCTGAGCTTAGAAAGTATCAAGATCTCAGGCATGAAAGAGTGATCAACAGCTTGAGACGGGGTACGAGGCATCACTTGGAAAACAACTTTTCAGACATGCAGTTCACTGAAGGCGACGACAACTTGTTCCGTAACTCGTACGACTGCATTCATCACCAAAAGGGCGAAGAAATGTACGACATGTTCGTGGAAGAAGTGCACAGACATGTCGTGCTAAATGTTTTGCCCAAGCTGAAAGCCGTTGACGATGAAAGCTTGCTTATAGTACTTGCTTCCAGCTGGAAAACTCACAAGGACACGATTCGCACGTTTTCAGAGCTCTTCACACATCTGACGGTTTGGATTGAAGATATACCAGATGACGAAGTGGCAAGAGACGGAATTGAGAAAATTGGTTTGAAAGAGTTTAAAACAGAAGTTGTATTGGAAAAGGAAATCAAAGAAAGGTTGACATCGCTCCTGAAGAAACCTACTGAAGAACACGGAGAAGGCGCAGGAGAAGATTGCGAGGAAATGAAGAAGGTCCGTGACATGCTGGTCGATATGGAGTGCTGCGAAGATTTCGAAGATAAATAGGACTCTTAAATTTATTAAAAAAATTATTATAGACTATAGGGTATTATATTAATAAATTTCATATTAAACACTGTTGTGTCTTTTTTACTTACTAGTTTTGTGTTAAGTACAAATTATTGTCGGAGTAGTATTACGAGGAATTACGCTTTCTTTAATTTCCATACTAGTATAATTTTATTTTTATAGCTAACTTTATATAAATTTTAAAAAAATTAAAAAAACCAAAACTTCACACTATAGTAATCTATAAAAGATGTTAAGTTGTTCTGTTAGCACTATTAAATATAATTAATTCAACAATTGTCAGTTTAAGCTTACACCGTTTCATCTAGTGTCTTCAGAGTTTTTTCAAAATGACAATAAAATGAAGTGAAACTCACAAATATATATAATGAGGTTAGGTAATTAGAAATAATTAGTTATGAATCAATTAGTAATTACGTACTTTAGCAAATACAAGGGAAGTTAATTAGTTAACTGTATTATAAAACTAAGCAAAAAAAATCTTCAAATCAAATATAAATGAAAAGTACTTATAAACAAATTGCTAGCAATACAAAGAAAAAATAGATGAAACTTAATATGGTATGATAAACAAAAACAACAACAATAAATAAAAAAAAACTAAAAATAACGCTAAAAATAACTAGTTCTGAAGTGGGGGCATACCGATGTTAGTTTTTTTCTTTCATTAAGAGCTTTATCTCTGTTCGATTTAGCAATGTCCGTTCTTTCTAGGTTGCATATAGTACAATCGTCGGTTTTTCTGGGAACTGAGCAGTTAATTTTAAATAATATTTGCCCTTTGATTTCGGAGAATCTATACTGTTTGATGTAATAAATTTGGCAATAACCGTTATTAAAAAAAATTATTGCTGTGCTTGTGTTACTGCCGCCTTTTTTTAAATGAGTTTTCTGTAGAACCAATGTATTCTTTGTCTACAACTTTTGCTTTATATACTTCTTTTACAAGGTATTTAACGTTAAACGGGCAATTCATTTTATTTCTACAGTTGCGAGTTCTATTTCTTTTGTTTTCAGCCTCTAAAATCTTTTTGTTGTGTGAATTGATAATATTTCTTATATAGGGCAGACAGCTATACGAGATTTTAATTGTATTCTTGTTAAAAATATTATGAAATTTGTTTGTTTTTTAGGAAAATTTTGGCTAACAAAATCCAAGAGTTTCTTACTTATATTAGTTTTTGCATAATTACAAATGGAAGGTTAAAATATATGATTTTTCTTGATCTTTTTTTTTCTTACTGTTACAGTTCAGGTCATTTTTGTCATAGTCTTTTAGGTTGTAATGTCCACTTGAAACTAGTGCTTCGTTATAATCTTTTTTAATGATATCAAATATCTCTTTGTTGCTAGAAAGTTTGTATAATCTATTATAAATAATTGGACTTAAGGCTTTTCTTATTGTTTTGGGGCGATTAGACCCATTATTATGTATTTTACATCAAAGTTTTCCTTTTTCTAATGTGCTAAAGTATTACTGCTTAAATTCATGTTAATATCCAAAATTTTTGTTCGGATTAAGTTACATTCAACGTAAATTTTGAATCTGTGGGACAGAAGAGATTTTTATCCCGTGTAATTTAAAAGTCTTACTAATTCGTATAATTCTGCCCCATAAACGATCGCTGTGCTACATCTAAAACAGAGCTTTATTCTTTCGGCACGGATTTCCTTGTACATAAAGTACTGACTTACATGTGTTTTTTTTAGACTTAAGTCTTCAGTAGGTACGCTTGTATAGTTATCAGCGAAATTTAACGATTACTAATTCTTCGCTGATAAAGAATAAAAGTCGACTACATCAAACTTAAAAAAGTTTTACTTTTGGTTTTTCCAAACCAGTGAACCAATTTAAGACTTGGTTTGTATCAGTCTATTGTATAAGTCTAGACTTTAAACGCACAGCTATATTAATGCAGTCAATCTTAACCTTTAATATCGACCATAGAAGTGTAGATTAATCTACACTTGAGATATGGCATGAAGTTTTCTTTATGGTCATTGACCGTTATGTATGCTTTTTAAAAAAGATTTTGTTAATTGTTTCATTTATTTTTAGCCTCTAGATTAATATCTTTGAAAGTTTTATCAGTACATTTTTTGTAACCTCTAGTTATATTGTCGTTTGATAATTTTCATACTCACTCACTGAAATGTCGTTAAAGTTAAAAGTTTTATCCGAATGTACAACCAAAAATTTCAATTTATATCCCGCACAATCTTCAGTAGTTAATGTTAGAAACGGTTGCTAGCTGCTCTTACTGAACTGCATTTTTTGCATCATTTTGATTAGATATTCTTCAAGTACCTGTGTATAATGGATCGGCTTAGGTGTGCGTCTAGTTTTTAACCCGTATGTTTCGTGTTTTTCTGCAGCCACATGATCTTCTTCTTTAAAGATCTTCACTTTCTACCGCATACGTCTTACCAGGTGTTATCAGATTATATTATTACTAAATTTGGAAATCGTTGCTTTTTTATAATTACTGAAACGAAGTTTTTTAACGGAATTAGTTACAATGCTTACTTGCAAAAATAACTTAAATTTTTCTTAAAATATTTTATCTTTTTTTTTTTTTAAACCTTCTTTAATAAATCTTTAGCTATTATCAAAAAAATAAATGTTGATTAAAAACGAAAAAAAAATTAATAAAAAGGTCAGTTTGATTTGCATTTTCTTTATGTCAGCAAAACTTTTTGAATTTTTCTTTATATATCCTTATCCTTAACCCATCTAATCCAAACATATTAAAATTAATCAAATTACAAAGTTTCGAAAAACAATTAATTTGTTTACTTATTATGTTTTAAATTAAAGGTTACCTCTAAAAAAAAAGATTTCAGTTTATAATATTTACTATTTACGTTTTAACTTTGTAATATTTATCGTAATAAGAACAGAGCTGCCACTGTTCAAAATAAAAATACTACTTGTTTGAAAAAAATTGCCTAAACAATACCAAACTAGCTTAAGTTAGTCTAAAATTATAATACATTTATGAAAACTTAGTAGAAATATGAAGAAAAATTGTCAATTAAGTCTTTACATAAAACAAAATAAACTTTAAAACAGTGTGGTCTATCCAAAAGTATATCTAAATTTTATTTGCCAAAATACAATAATAACTAATGATGGAAACGATTTTAAAAACATGTGATCAAAGTTTTTAGAAAGTATTCATTTCTAGCCTTTTTAATATAAATGATACCATTTCTAGTGTAAGCAGAATAAACAACTACCAAGAAAAATTAAATTTATTTAAATCAAACGTATATTTTTGAATATTTTTAGTTGAGCTTGGGAAAGGACTTTCTTCTTATCCGCTCGGTGGCGAAGTTGTTGTCAATCGACGTCATCACGCAGCTTGGCAACCGAACCTGGTTGTCATGGTGACCCCAGTACCACATCGCGAACTGGTGCACGGCCATCTCCGTGTACCTTGTTGTAAAATTTTATTTATTCGGTTGTACATCACTACCATTATCAATTATATACCCTGCTTTCTATATTAATTGCTCAATTATTTATGTAAGATGATGAGGTGCTTGTAAAATTAGTTTAATAATATCTGTAAAAAATATTTTTAACACAAAAAAGCTTAAAATTTTGACTCTACATCTAAAATCTTGTCAGCAGATCTCAAATTTAAAATTCAAAAAAAAAAAGATAGTAATCAAGTGTACAAGGAATTGTTGAATTATCAGACAGGCTAAAGTAATTGTTGTAAAGAGGAGTTAAATTTACGCTTGTGTATTGGTACTTGTTCTCAGTTAAAAGGTCTTTAACAAAGGACTTATTAGTAAATATATTTAAATTCTAACATATCATTTTAAAACTATTTTCACGCAATGTTGAAATAGCTGCAGACCAGGTACTTTATAACATTTTGTTGTAAGTACATTTAATTAAGAATCCATAAAAATAATTATAATAGCTACTTTTGAGTAGAGTACGTACTACTATTTTCAATATTTTTTTTAATGTAGCCAAACCCGAGTGGTTGGTATTAACAACCACTACTTTTTTTTTGTAAATTATTAAGAACTTGGAAAACACTAACTTCTCTGTAGGATATACTTTCAAACCAAATAAGAACATAATTAAGTCGTTGTTAAGACAAAAATATATAAACTCTTTCAAAAAACTTATGTTTACAAATAATAACAAAATAACTTTGAACATCTCCATTTGATTCACGCTTTTGTAATAAAAATAATAGAGAGCTATCAAACTTTTTTTTTGTTATTCTGTACAAACTAAACAGAACATAACTAAAATGATATAAACACAAATATGTAAAAATATTCCAAAGATTTACGTATTTTTTGATAAATCTAACAACTTCAAACACCTTTCTTTCTGTTTGACGTCTCTTTGCAGCTCTTCTTCGTACTTGTGCTTGTGAGTCATCCAGCATTTTTGCAGCACCCACTCATCCAGAACCAGCGAGAAGAACGCAGGGTGCTTAGTGATGCAGGTCACCTGTTTATAAATAAACATATCGTATATATCATGTAACATATATTGTGTAAAAAGCACATATGTAAATAGATACTTATCATATCGTATATAAATACATTTGGTGCTCCGTGATGCAGGTCACCTTGTTCATAAATAAAAAATATTTGTATGTTTTATATATGCATGCATGTGGTCTGTTTAGTTGATTTCAAATGTGCAACATTAGTTACAAATCGTTATATTTACAAAAACTTACTAAACTTTTTAGTAAGTTGTTTAAAACATTACAAAACAGTTGGTGATGCGTGTCACATATTTTTTGATCAGATAAAGAAATTATAAAACTTATTGATCTATCAGGAGAATTATCTTTGCTAGATCACAAAAGCATGTATGCCATTGCCCACGTATAGACTTGCTTTCAAGTCAGAATCGTTCAAACAAAACATTCTTAGTCTAATAGATGTATTTTTTTTTTCACTCAAGTCTTCAACGCTGGACACATGACGGTATAAGAACAAGGAAGTATAAAATTTGTAATAAAAAATCTATACTAAAATTGCAAACTTTGACAACTATGACCATAAACATGTCAAAATGGTGGTGTACGACTCGATAACCGAAAGGTTCCTTTGTACACCAGGTCGTTAGACCAAACTTTTTGAGCGCTTTTTTTTTATCGTTCAATAAACAACACAAATTTAAATATATTTTTTTATCGCAGTTTAGTTTTATTTGTATTCTAAACTCAAAAAAGCTATTTATTTTTCCATATATTTAAAGGTGACAGCTGACCTGTCCCTCCTTGAAAGTGTCCAGCTCGCTGAACTTACTCTTGGCTTCGGGGAATTCCAAGCAGCAGATGTTGTCCTGAGACCTCGTCTGGGTTTCGCAGCAGCCGCATTTGCACCTGATGGGGGTTTTATTGTGAATAGCAATAAAAAAGCAAATTAGATCTATCTAACATACAAAAAAAGCATATTTTTACATTATTACATGCACAGAATTTCAGATAGCAAGTTTTAAATACTTCATTTTTTCATTTTGAGTTTAAGATAAAGAAACATTGAACGATCTATGTAAACTAAACCGCTTATTTATGCAAACTAAAAAAAATCAAAATCGTTGTTTTGATTTGGTATATGAACCACTTAAAAAAAATTTGATGAACATTTTCAGTACTAACAGTCATGTTTTATTTTACTTTTAACATATAACTTTTTAAAACCATAGCTTAATCTTGCTGTCGTCCTTCCGCCACTCTGGTATCCTCTTCAGGTGCACCAGTGAGTTCAGGTTCCTCCTGGGAATCACCTGTGACGTCACAGTGCTCGCGGACGAGTGGTTGCTCAGCCTCGACTTGTTGCCCCTCCCGTGCGACTTCAGCGACTGCCGGCTCGCCAGTTGGCTGCTGTTTCAAAAAGTGGGGGTTTTGTTGGTTGATGGTCAAGCTAAGTGTTTAATGACGAAGTCAAAAAAAATCCAAAGGTGATTTACACTTGAAAATCAAGTGCTGTTAAACTTGCCTTGAAAACAAACGAGGCGTAATTCGAAAAGTTTTGCTTAAGGTTACGTTTTTTTAGCTTGCTCTGTAAGCTGATGATGAGTATGGTACTTTAGAAAATTAATACGTATACACTCTTACAAGATAAGTTGAAATGACATTTTTATACTTAAACAACAGTTTTCTTGAAAAAAATCAAAACTTAACTTTGCTCTTTAAAACAGAAAAACTAAACTTTATTTTAAAAGTTATTATTTTAAAATGTAATCATCAAAAATAGTTTTTTAAGTACACGAATTACAACAGTATTAAGCGAATAAGCATAACAAAGTATGCAAACTATTAAAACCCATAAACATAATCAAACACAACTGTTTTTAAAAATCACGTGTTAAAACAATATCAACTAAACAATTCTTTTGAAAACTAAAAATAATATAACTCGTTTACATATAAAAAGTTAACAAAGTTGTTCTTAAGTCTTAAATTTCTATTTCATCTCTGCTTTTTGTAAAACGTATTTGAAAATAAAGCTATCTTTTATACCAAATATTTTTTTTGAGACAAAAAAAAATCATTTCCACCTGCCGCCCTGCTGGTTTAGGTTCATGGTCGACTGGATGTTGCACTCGCTGTTGGTGCTTCCCCCGTACCCGTTGTTCCCGCCCTTTCCGTCCATGGCCGCCGCGCCGTGGTCCGCGCACACCGGACACCTGTCCCGCCCGCTGTAGTAGAACGTCGAGTCCACCGTGTACTCTTCCGCGTCCATACTTTATTTTGACAGACAAAAAGACAAAAAAAGACGAAGACACAGAAAGCTGCAAGTTTGCAGTTTTTGTAATTTATGCTGAAAAATAAACTGTTTTGCAACTTTTTTAAGCGAATATTTGCATAATTTGACGTCACATTTCAACGTTTTCAGTAAAAATGTGTGATTTTATTATTTTTTTTAGAATTATTTATTTGCTGGAGGATTTCATTTTTTCATGTTATATTTTGTTTTTCATTTAGGCTGTCTTTCACAGCGCATTTATCAAAATACTATCTTATCGGACGCCGTATTTCGTTATAAAAAAAAATCAATTTATCAATTTTTCTCCGTTCTAACCTGATCAAGGGTACCTAGTTTATTTTATAGCATTAACTGCAAAATTAAAAGAAAATTAAGGTTGACGGAGACTGGGTTTTTTCACTGCAGATGAATATTTTTTACATTATAGCATTTTACATAGATAAGGACATTATAAAATTGCTGAGTATCTTAAAGTATTTTTATTTATATATTTTATCAAAACTAAACAAAACCTTTAATCAGAAACAATCTTGTTTTGAAACTGTATTTATACATAAAAGTGTTTTATATAGTTAGTTGTAACTAAAAGAGCTAGGAGTGAATGTTTTGAACTGAAAGTTAACTTAAATAAAAAAATATGTGAATGTCAGGTAAGTTTAAAAAATATAAATGTCAAGTACAAATCAAGTTTCCAAATTAAATTTTCTAGAGAACTTTTTTTTTTTTTTTTTGTAAATGAAAGTATATTAAGATGAGTATAAAAAAATCAACTATTTTATTTTTCTAAAGTTTTTTTGCAAGCTTAAAAGCATACTTATCGTTAAAATGGTATTTTTTTTAGAAATTTATTAAGGTATACAACTAAAGAATAGTCAATAGTAAACAACCTTTCAATTATTCTGTAGGAGTACATATTTATAAAATCCTACATTATAAATGCTGCATAACGTAAAGTAAACTTAAATAGGGCAGTTAAAATAAATTTAGTATTCAAAACCTTTTAAAAAGGATGTTTTTTATATTTAATTAGGGAAAGTTTTAACTATTTTTCAATTCAATTTTGTTAAACTAAGTATCACAAAATAAACTATAAAATTAAACTAGATATTCGGAGGTTTAAAATAGAGAAAAAAAATGTTCAAAATGAATTTGATAACTGAGTAGTTTTCGTGAGTTAAATGAAATCCTTCGACCAAGGACTAATTTTTACCACTTCCAGTCCGCTAACTGAAAACGTCGCCCACCCCCATACTAGACAGTCTACCGATTCGTGTTACGATATAAAAAGTCATATCAATTTGGACCAAGTTTTCTCAAAGTACTTACCGCCCTCTTTAAAGCATTTATTTTCAAGCCACTGTTACAAGTGAGACTGTAAAAATGAGGTCGATAAACCCTGGTTTAAATGATGTTAATTTTAATCATTATAAATAGATAACTAATTAGTTCATGGGCGGTTTACAAAATCGTTTTAAATTTACAATGTTACAGGTGCTGAGTTGTGCTGATTTAGATACGTTATTTTTGACAGTACGCATTAACGAATGTGTGAGTAAAATAGTACTTTATTCAGTTTGATAACACTGATCCAACAGTTTATTTTCTACTTGATGAATATCTTTGTTTTTAATCTGAGATCAGCTGATGAGAACGTAGATGTTCAGTTAAAGCTTGAAGCTGTTTTTCTTTAAAAAATCCCTCAAAAATATTATTCAACCCGTTTTTTAAGCACCTTATCATACTCAAAACGGTTTTTAAAGTTGCATTAGATAAACAACCTTGGTTCAGTAGTGTGTGAATCTTACAGATCCACAAAACAGCAAACGTGTATTTGTGGTTACATGTTATTTTTTATTATGTTAGGAGAAACTTCAACAATCTGAACAGTACTTGTGGTAGTTTTATATATATATTCAAATCTACTTTCTAATTTCTGCTTAGTTTTACTGTAGCAGTTTAAAACTTTTAGTTTTCACATTTATTGTAGAGAAATTTAAAAGGTACGCACCTTGAATTCAGAATAAGTAACTTTGCGTCAAATACGTACCCTCTAAAACAGATGTTATCCTTATCACACCTAATAATGGCTATTATAAACTACTTTTTTTCGTAAAAATTCGGTAATTTTTACATTATTTCAATGTTTCAAGATTTTTACTTTTGTATTGTAGTACTTTTTATTTTAAATATATGATTGAAATTAGTCCTTTATTTAACGTTAATTTTTCGGTAGTAAAATAATGTTATTCCAGATACATATATAAATAAAATAGTAAAAGATTAATTGTTTATATTATAAATTAATATAGTTTACTAGTTAAATTCTTGTTGAATAAAAATTAGATCTGTCACATTTTAAGTCTTGATCACAATAACTGATTAAGATAATATTTTAATTAATAAAAGCTTAAGTTAAAAATAAACTAAATTGTTATTTTTTATTTAAACTAACCTTTAAACTTTGTACTGAATATATATAGTATCTCTTTAAAGTTAAAAAACATTTCACATATATTTTTCACAAACTGTCTAAGAAACAATTCCTATTAAAAACTAAGAAAAAATAATACAAACAAAAAAAATTCTTTACATACAAAACAAAAGTTTAATAAACAAAAAAAAATTCATCGTCAGAAATATTATTTAATAATTATTATTTAAGTTTATTAATTGCCAAGTTTTTGCTTTAAGTGAAGTTAAATATTTAAACAGCCATTACAAAAACTCATGTTATGTTTTCGACAACAAAAGTCATGATCAGAACTTAGACGAACATAACAGAATTATACAATAACTGTTAGGTTCATTTGATCTACTTCTTTGAAGCTGTAAATTTAAATAAAGTTTCTTAAAGTTCGTGCTTAAAAAACAATTTTCGTATTGTTTTCTGATAAGCTATCATTCACAAACTAATGATGTGATAAGTATTGTAAAAATCAATTTACTTACTTTGAATACTTTTTGACAGAGTTGCCAGGTTGAAACTCTGAAATAGTAATTTGATCAAAAAAAAACCTGGCAAATATGCTAGTAACCTTAAGTATTTATGTTCCAAAAAAAAAGCTTTAAATACTGAATAAAATT
This sequence comes from Thalia democratica, assembly GCF_965202585.1. Lineage (NCBI taxonomy): Eukaryota > Metazoa > Chordata > Thaliacea > Salpida > Salpidae > Thalia > Thalia democratica. The sequence continues at coordinate 64,175,263 of NC_139166.1, read as the reverse complement.
TGTCTGCGTTGTCTGATCTTTATACTAAAGTTTGACAAAACTTTTATGTACAAAATTTATAAACAAGACTAATAACACCCTTTCATTTTTAATTCCTGTACAAATGAGTTGTCAAAGACTTGAAGTAAAAAAAATTTAACATTAGATTTAATATTAAAACTTAAAGTTTAACTAGCTAAACTTTTTCAGTTATTAATTGATCGAGCCAACTTAAAATAATGTCTTGTGAGTAGCTTTTTTCAGCTATCATTAAATTGCAGAATATCATTTTAAATAGTTTAAGATTTTTATTTTATAAACATGCCTAAGATGTATTACTCGGGATTTCAATGATAAACTAATGGGTTATAACCAACTGAAAGGGTGGTTACCGGGGTAAGTACGTATTAAGAGGACGATTCGGGAAAGGTTGTTACTGTTCTACTAAAAACTAAGTAATTATTTAAATACTACTTAATCCTATATCGAATATATAGGCTAATGATTAAATGTCTTAGTAATAAAGCTCATTAACAAAATATACATAAAACCAACTCTTGTAAGAGTAAGAATACTAATAACTTTAATAGTATAGGAAAACCCTAAAAATAGCAAAATTAGTTTTCAATTTTGTTAAAAGAAACTAATTTTAACTTGAACTAAGTATTTACGTTACAGTTTAAGTTTAAACGAGTAAAATACACAACAAATATTTATTATTAGGTTTAACCAGAAAAAAATACAAAAAAAACCTAACACATTCAACAACGATTGAACACTTCAGGAGAAACACCTCAAGAGAGTAAGCTGGAAGATTAGATGGGAGAATTTTCTCAAGATTTAGGACGGTAAAAGCTTGAGTCAGGCAAAAAATTTACTGTCTGACTTTTAGAGCTTCTTGACTCAACTTGACTTAACTTGATTGACTAATAGAAAAATAGCGAGCTTCGACTAAAATGATGTAACGGATGACGTAAAAAATGGCGAAACTTTACAACTTCGGAAAGAAATTTCTGACTTTTAATGTATACTGAAAGCCCGGAAAACTTTGACTCGTATAATACGAAAAAAGCCCTGCATTAAGCAAAACTAAGCTTATATGCAGAAATTATTTGAGAGAATTGACTTTTCTTCTGGGGAAAGTTTCCATTTGCGCGGAAACTTTGTATACTTTAATTAAGTACCTAAGAAAACTTCCAAAGGCGGAAATGTTTTATATATTTTCAAGGGGAATGGGTCAAAACTGCACGAAGACAAAGTTGCACGAGGCACTAAATTCCATAAAGACAAAATTGCACGACGGCACAAAGTTGCACGAAGATACTTTTGCACCGAGGGTCAATTCGGCACAGGTTACACTTTTACAAGAGAGTAAAAAAATAAATGAAAATCAGAAAAAAAAACTAAAAGCTAAATTAATAAAAAAACAAAAAAAAATGTTACTGACCGAGGGTAAGGGTTAGGGGTAACAGTGATAGAAAAAAAAACTCTAGTAAACAACTTAAAATTAACCTAAAGATAACTTTACATTAATTATCTGAAAACTTATAAATAAAACATAAATAATTATTAATAAGTTCTTTTGATTGAGTATTTTGATAAAATCATCTTGAACAACATAAGTTAATAGCACAGTACATTTATCTTATTAGGGTAGCTGTAAAATTTACACGATCGTACAAAATTGCACGAGAGGACAAAATCGCATCAAGATACTTTTGCACGAGCAGACAATTTTGCACGGAGACATTTTTGCACGGGTTGAATTTTTATGTTAACTTTTTAGATTTTCTTTTCTATCACGGTTACCTTTAAACCTTACCCTCGGTCGGTATTATATATATATTTTTTAAATTGTTATTTTAATTATGTTTTTTTTTTTAATTTTATTTTTGTTTTTTATTTACACTGATAACCCTAAGCCTTACCCTGGTCGGTAGCTTTCTTTTACTTTTGTTTTTACTTTTTTTATTATTATAAATTTTATGAGTTATTTTTATTTGTTCTTTTTTATTTTTATTTTCACTATCACTGTTAACCCTAACCCTTACCCTCGGTCAGTAACTTTTTTTTTATTAATTTATCTTTTTTTTTCTGTTTATTTTTATTTATATTTTTTTGTTAATTTTTACTCTCGTGCAAAAATCTAATTCATGCAAAATTGACTTTTTGTGCAAAATTGTCTACGTACAAATTTGTCTTCTTGCAAAAGTAGCTTCGTGCAATTTTGTGCACTTATGCAGTTTTCTTCTGGTGCAATTTAGTCCCCTTGTGCATTTTTATCTTCGTGCAATTAAGACCCTTAACCATCTTAATTCTATAACTAAAGATGACTTACCTTTTGTTCTTCAAAAAAAGCATAATTTACAAAAGTTACTATGTAAACAATTTCCACATTTAGTAATAATATAATTAATATAATAAAGAATACACTATAAGTTATTTTATAATTAAGGAATAACCTTAATGTGTACATTGATTAAATGACATAACATTTAAAAATAATAACAACTATATGATCGAAGGCAAAATACATTTTTCATATAAAACAACATACCTTGTCAGATATGAATTTGTGTATTTAACCTTTAATTTACTTTTTATAACTAATATAAAGTTTCTACAAATAAAATCAAAATAAGTAACGCAACATGCTTATTTATAAAACAATAAAACTTGTTAAATATAGAATATATGATAAAAATGTAAGAGACCTAAAGACTGTTATCATAGTATCAAACTTTGAAAATCAGATTAATGTCACCTAAGTGTCTTCATTTACAACCTGAAATTTTAAAATTTACGAATTGGTTTCTAGTTTTATTTAACATAATCAAAGTGCATTACTACTCATCAATGTATTACCAAGGATTTTATTCTTGTTTAGATGTAAATACATAAATATAAGTCTCTACTTTATCAAGGTAGCAGGACCGAAGTGTGGGGAACCCACCGGAGCGTTCCTTCTAAAAAAAAGAAGCAAGTGTATAAAATGTATTAGCTTGATCCTTTGAGTATTTAATTTTTATACTAAATTATTTTTTTTACTTTGTATACTTAGCATTCGAAAAGTTAGTATATCTAAAGCGCAGAAAGAATTGTATCGTTGTTTTGATGCATAAACTCCAAAAGTTTTTTTTTTCAATGCATAAACTCCAAAAGTCTTTTTTTTCAATGCATAAACTCCATAAGAATTAAAAACAAAAGGAGCTTAGAAAGGTTGCACCATGGTAGTAAAAAAGTTATAATTGATTATATTCCAGAAAAAAATACTAATATTTTTTAAAGAAACCATCAAGTTAAACTTATATATCATATGATAATGATTTAAGATTAAAGAAGTTTTCATTAAAAAAAACAAAAGTAGGGGTAGGGAGTACTTGGGTGATGTCTGCTCATCTTATGAGTCTATATGATTTAATTTTCTTATTGCTTGATCAGAAGAAACTAAATAAAAAAGTTGCAAAAAAAAGTGTGCCGCCCAAAGAAATATTTTCAACTCTAAAAGTTACAAATTTTTTTTGATTTTTTTTGTTTAAACAATAATAAAATCACTTATTCATGTCCTAGATTTATAACTTTTATCCTAAACGAAGGTTTATACTTATTGACACAGATTAAAAGGCATTTTAACTGTTTTTGATGTATTATGACGTCATAATCGCCCTAAATATGCAAATTTTGTCTGTAAAATGAAGAGTTTTGAAAAATTAAAAAGCGTAGCTTGTTAATAATATTAATAAAACATTTTATTTCAAAACTTTTTAGGTATACTTACTCACCTTTAAAAGCTTAGGTGATCGGGTTACCCGATTCGGGTATGTATATTAGCGGGATATTTGATGTCATAGTTCATTTAGCTTTAATTGTTCAAAAAACCCTTTAACAATTACTCAATTAGCATTAAAACAAATTGACGAAATATTAAAAAGTTATGGTTTATTTTAGATAAGAAAATGTTGTATGGCATTGAACATTAAGTTAGTTAATGTAAAATAAAGACATTTACAAAGAAATAAAGAACATTGAAAAATAAAACGAACATAGTAATGTTTATTAAAAGATAAAAAAAATGTTTAAAAGAATGATATATAAACATAACATACTGTGAATATAGATAATGTTGACCTCACTATATAAATTGACTAATTTAAATTTATTTAAGCTTTTAACTTTAGGAAAGTAATGTTTATTGAAGGACAAAAAATACGCTCAAAAGGTTTGGTCTGAGGACCTGGTGTACAAAAAACCTTTCGGTTATCGAGTCATACACCAGAACAGTTTAACGTCATGCCCTGGACAGAACAGTTTAAAGTTATGCCCAGGAAAAGTAATTTAAACACGTAATTATTATAGCATTTACTTAAAAAGTAAATAAATCCAAAAGTGTAATTAAACTAACCAGTAGAGTTGTAAAATTATTATACTATTCTGTTCAGTAAACTTAAAGAGTTTTAAAGCTGTTCCCATATCTGATTATGAATACTTTTGCAAAAGGACAAAAAGTTTCAAAACAATATTCCCGTAGTGCTCTGATGCTATAATAATTACGTGTTGTGCAGAATGCATTTTCTCCATATGATTTGAAACTAATGCTGCATAAGTATAACTGTAAGATTTACAATAATAAACCATAGAATTTTATTTTCTGTAAAACCAATCGAAATCAAGTGTAGTATTATTTTTTAAATTTCATGGATAAATTGAGGATTCACATTAAGTTGTGTTTTAAACATATATATATATATATTTCTATTTAATTTATTAACTTAATTAACTTATTTCTATATATATATATATATAACTAAATATAACTTAATTAACTTATTTCTATATATATACATATATATATATATATAGAAATAAGTTAATTGAAATAATAAAATAAATCTTTCACACGGAGCCGACCTTAAGGGCTTTTTAAATAAAAAGGTTTATTTCAAAATTTAAAATTTGAAGGACTCAAGTTTCGTGCTTATGCACTCATCAATTTCAAAACAAGTTCAAAATAAAGCACAAAACCTTTTGATAGTTTCAAAATTACGTCATAATCTATTTATGCTTAATTTTTTTAACTTTTATTTGTGTGTTTTGTTTTTTGCTAAATATTGAACTTGTTTGAAGTTTATAAGTGCATAAACACAAAACTCAAGTTCTTCAAGTTTTACATCTTGAAATAAACCTTTATATATATATATAATTTATTAGAAAAATAAGATTTTAAAAATACTGGTACACGTGTTTCAGAAGACTAGACGCCTTAATCATCAGCCAGCTAAATTTAAAATAAAAAGCACTTTGCTAAACTTAAGATAACTCAGCCTGTTTTTTTTGAAAAGCTCAAGCTTGTTTGATTGATTTTTGCAAATCATAAGGTGTTTTGGATATTATTCTTAATCTCCAGGCTAGTTTTTATGACTTGAAATCTTTCTTATTGAAAATCTATGAAACTGCATGTATTCCATCTCATCAATATTAGTTTTTGGCTAATTTTTTCAAATTTCTTATTAACTCAAGCTGATTCATGCTATTTTTTGGTCACTATGGCTTTTTTGTTTTTAAATGTGGTAAACCTGTTTAATTAAAAAAAATTTATATTAAAGTTTTGTAATTTTATTTTCTAAAGTAGAACTAGTTTATAGTCTTGAATCTTGGCTTCAGGCTTCAAAGAGTAATAAGACTAACTGAAACTTTTATGAGACTGTAATAAACTTTTAAATTACTTTAGCTTATTTAATATCAACTTGTAGATAGATAGTAAAGATTTTTCTTCATAAAGAGTTACCACAAACTCAAATTAGTTTTAATCTAAAAAAACTCTAATCAGTTCAGGATAATCAGGATGTTTTATACTATTTGTATTAATATTGCAGTACTTGTAATTTGTGACAAAGTATTTGATTTTTTTTCAGATTTTTCAAAATAGTTGTATAAATAACTTTTTTAATAATAAAGTAGTTTTATGTAACCCAGGCTGACTTTTCTGCTTCAAAGGTTGCAACTCTTTTTTAATCAAAAAATTAATTTCTGTATAATAAAAATTATCACAGTATGTAGTGCAACCCACCTTACAGTAACATTATGAAAACAACATTACATTATTTTTTATTTTACAAAGAGAAAAGCATACTAACTAAACAAATATATAGTAAAATTAAGTAGAGTGAAAAAATGCTTGTAGTTATTAGCTTTGTACAGCAGAAATTCTTAAACAGAAAGTGGTTTGTGTGAAGCTAATACTTTTTAGTATGCTCATATGATTTTTATGAACTTCTAAAAGTATATGATAATTAAAATTTTCTTATGTCTGTTTTCCTTTAGAAACATGATATTTACTGAAGATTTAAAAGTTAAATACAAAATAAAATAAATAAAAATTTAAAGAACCTTTCGTTTTAAATACATAAGTGTTATAAAATAAAACTAAAAATAAAAGTTTAAAATGATAGTTTATTTATTTATGACAAGAAGCAGTTTTCAATATCTGATAAGTATCCATTCTTGAATTTTCACAAAAATCTCTACAAACAAATTTATGTTTGTAAAAACAAACAGAACAGAAAATGCAAGTAATCTTGATTCATGTATTACTTAAATAAATTTATTAAAAAATATATACAACATATTTAACCCAAATTGACAGATTTTTATAACAAACATGGAAACACACTTGACAGCCTTGGTGCTGCTGTGCTTTGTGCAAACCACATTGTCAGCAAACGAGTTCTCATTTGAGCTTGAGGACAAGTCGAAAACCTGCTTCTATGAGCAAGTTAAAAAGGGTGATAAAGTCGCTATGGAGTACCAAGTCATAAAAGGTTTGTTTGTGATTTAAGTTTTTGCATTGTTTGATTATTTTTAAGCTAAATTGTAATGAAAATGTGAGGTAGTTTGTTTTGAAATGAAGTTAAAAGAGCTGACTGTGGATAAACTTAGTAAAATCAAGCTGTCAAATCTTGTTATACTTGTTTACTTAGCGCAATTTATTTGAAAATATGTGCTTCAATACTTTGTTTGTTTTTATTATTAAGCAAAGTTAAGTATGCCATAATTTTTTTTGATAAGTTTTAAGGCTAATACTTAAAGGTTCTATGGGAAGGAGTACCTAATTACAAAAATTAATATTTTTTTCTAAATAAAAATTGGACAAGAAATCAGAGTATAAAATTAATTAATTGTTTTCATGGAATAAAAAAAAACACATTTTATATTTTAAATTTAGTAATTTTTGTAAAAAGTTTTCCTTACTAACTTATGGACTAAAATTCTTTCAAGAAAGTTTTTTTAAAAGTTCAAAAATTTACTGAAGTTTTGTCAGTAATTATATTTTATAAGCTATTGACCCCAAGTTTTCAGGAAACGTTTCTAAATATCTTAAAATTAATGAACCATTAGAATTTTAAGTATTAAAAATTTAAGTCTGTAATAAAATTAAGAGAATTGAGTATTCTTTTAGTATTTTTATTTTTAAATGAATCAGTTTTTTGGGTTAACTATTTAGATATTAGTTGCATACTTACTGTAAAATTTAAAGAAATTTAGCTAAAAATGAAAAAGGAGATATGTTATAGATAAAAATTTCCTTTTTTATCTTTTTGGTTTATACAGTCTATAAAAAAACCTAGTGAACTCACGGACTTTAATTGCATATGTTAATTTTAGTTTTATTTTGTTAAATGGTAAAAAATACTTGATGGATTAAATAAAATTGAACATAATAATACCAACTTGTAAAAAACAACCACTAACTCCCTTAGTTTCAACCACAAAGTTGATTGTTATATAAAAACTGTCTTTTAAAATATTTTTTAACAACTCATTAATGATAAACTTTACATAAAAAAAATATTAATGTTAATTTCATTATTTCTCAACAATTATGAAATCCAACAAAAGTAACCTAACTTACATCCACCCATTGCAATACAAAATATAGAATACCTCACTTTAGCAATGAAGCAATCTTGCACAATTTTTCTATCTTAAGTTTGTATCAATTTTTCTTGTACAAAACTGATATCACAAAACTAAATTAATTTTTTAAACTCTGTGTAACATATCTAATCATACTTACATTTTCAAATGAAGACTTTTTTAAATATTATTTGAACCCACTATGACCTTTTTGTTTAAATTAAAATAGTACAATATTTCAAAACTTATTATCAGGAGGCAACAATGATTTTAGCTTTAATACTCAATTACAAATAAGAATTAAATTTAAAGCAAGGCAATTATTCTTTTTTTTTTTAATCAGGAGGCAACAATGATGTGGATTGTTACATTCAGGATCCGGATGGTTTGAAGATCTATGAAGATAAAAGAAAGCAGGTGACATATTTATATTTATTGTTACGTGTATAAATTTTTTTCATGTGTTTCTTAATGTCATATAAATACATATGTAAATAATAATTTTTATGCTATTAATTGTACATTTATGATATGTTTGTATTGTATCTAGTATTTACATTTATACAATGCTCTTTAGAGGAAAAATTCTGAAAACAATATACAACTATGATATGAATATTTGATATTGTTACAATGTATGCTTGTACCAATGTTATTTAATAATAGTGTGTATGTGATCATATTATTTGCATCATATTTAATGTATATATGTTTGTCAAAATACTGTAATGATTTACCCCTTAATTTATATATAAAATACATCCTAAAATTTTACACAAATTGAGGACTCTATGACGTGTGTTAGAACTTACTCAAATGGGTTATTATGTTACAAATTTGATATTTTTCACTTAATAAATTATTATTTCATAGTACGACGTCCATGAATGGGACGCGCAGAAAGATGGACAGTACGAGTTCTGCTTCAGCAATGAGTTCAGTACAATCACCCACAAGATTGTGTACTTCTCACTACAGGTTAATTTCATATATTTCATATGTTTATATTATGTTACATTATTGAAACATTATGTTTATATATATACAAGTGTTGCTTCAGCAATGAATTCAGTACAATTACCCACAAGATTATGTACTTTTTTCTACAGGTGATTTATATATATAATTGTATGTATATTATATGTATATAATAAATATAAATCAGTTCAATACATTTACCCAATGTCTACTTCTCACTACAGGTTATTATTATATAATGAATACTTTATAATGCTTTTCTAATAAGCTTAGGTCAGATTTTTGTCGAAGAGGCTGTTTTTTGTCTTCAAGTAGCAAAAAACTATTGCTAGCTGGTAAACGATAATAAATGAGTTTTCTACAATTACACACAAGATTTTTTATTTCTTATTACCAGTTGTTAATTTGATTAACTAATAAATTAAGTGTTAATTAAGGCCACAGGGGGGTCCAACTTTTTTTTTTATAAGAATTGACTTTGGCTTTTATATGAAAGTTTCAAGTACAAACTACAAGCCAGTTTTTATAGAATTCAAAAACGTCATTTAACTTTTAAAATATTTAATTTTTGTATAAGTTTTCCAATATAAACGTATGGACCGCAAATTTTTCGGGGTCAGTTTTCTCAGAAATTTTAAAATTCACAAAAAATCTATCTCCTACTTTATTTTTCAAGCAATTTTCTTCAAATTTTCAGGAAACGTTCCTTATAATATAAGGAAAAAATGTTAATTTAGAATTTTATTAATTTAAAAAAATAAACATTTTATCACAAAAATTATTTTTTTTTTTTTTTTTTAATGTTTACAATTTTTTTTTTTAATTCCAAAGTAATGTTTTTTTGTTAATTTATAAAGAAAAGACTGCGAAAGTTTTAAGAAGATTGCTTGAAAAATGTAGGAGGAGATAGATTTTAAATGAAATAGTCTTTTTTTGCTTTTTAGTTTTCCCTTCCCATTGGGAACCTATTATGCGGCCCAACTGTGATTGGTCATATCTCAAAAAATAATTCAAATTTTTTAAAACTATAAAAAGCATCTTGAAGCTTAGAAAAAACTCTATAAAATCAGATCAACTTGTAAAAAACATGGTTTACCCCCCCCCCCCTCCTCCTATGGCCTTAAATGTACAGTACAGTGTCAGAGACAGAATTTTTGTAAATGGTTGACATATAAACTAATTGTTAAGTTCAGTATTTTGCTTCAGTAATGAGTATTCAACAATCACTCTCAAATTAGTGTACTTTTCATTTCAGATGACTTATTAAATTAAAATGTTTTAAATTTTGAGTTCAGCTTAATCAAGAACAATGTTATGTATTTTTGTTAACATAAACTAGATATCAATTAATTGCAATTTTTGCTCTTTCTGATGAGTTTTAAAATATTACTTTTAGACTGTTTGTTTCTTGCTACAGGTATTTTGTATTTGTATGTAAATAAATAGTATGCTTGCTACAGGTTTGCCACACACTTAGAGTAGTTTATAGTGACATAAACCACTTTCTTCTAACTATAACTAATATTTTGTTTTTGAATTAAAGTAGGTATTAATCTTTGGTCCATCCAGCAAAATTCAGCTTGTAAAGCAAAAATCTGTGGCCTGCAAGGTACTTTTCAACTAAAAACGCACAAAAAGTTGTACAAACTTACAATGAGGCTCTTAGTTTAATTTTTAGTGCTTTATAAGTTCAAAGTACATCAGTTTGTTGTTTGAAGAAAGTAGTTTTTCTGAATAGTGCAGCCTTCAAGCAACTTTTACCTAGAAAATTGGTCCTGAAATTATAAATGCTGCCAACTCCTGCTTTAACCGTACCAATCCCTTGAATATGATCTTTACTAATATATTTATAATTGGTATATAGTTAGATTGTAACAAACAAAGTTCAGGTAGATAAAAGCAAACTAACTTGGAGTTACTAATAAACAATCACTTTTAATTCAACATTTTTGTTTTGTTCCTTAAATATAATTACACAAGCATAATAGACAGAAGATTAAAAGCACTACCAAAAAAATATATGATATTATAATTTTTTTAGCAGGTCACTGAAAAAAACTTTTATTTCGTTATATTACTTACAAGTACGTACATTAAATAATACTTATAAAAAAACTCAATTAATAACGTTAGTAATAAAATGAGATTACATGCAATGCAAACAACATGTGTTTTTCACATCACGTTGTTAACAATTATGACGTCATAGGTGGGTGAAGAAAAGCCGATTATGAAGGGAATGGACAAGCCGACGGCTCTCAACCAATTAGAAACGAGATGCGTGGGAATCCACGAGGAATGCTCCAGAGTAATTGAGTTACAAACACATTTCAGGTGACAAATTTTGTATGCCATATTGCAGGTGATTTAAAATTTATTTAACTCAATTGTAAGTATTCATCTTCAACATGTCCCCACAAAAAAATATCAAACTTCATAATAGTAAAGGTATTTATTTGGTTATCCGAAAATACTACTTAGAAATTTTAATTTTAACAGCTACAAAGTATTTATTAGTTAACTTTATTTGAATGGTAAAAATTATCTAAATCTTGTTTGTTTCAGTTAGTTTTTTTTTGTATCTACCAATTTAAAATTTGTATCATTACATATAAAATGGCTTATAAATTTATGGAGATGTTATAGAAAATTAATTGAATTAGTTGTTTTAGAGAAAAAATACTAGTACGATTTTGTAGTTTAAAAAGCAAGGTAGAAGACTATTTATATTCATTAACTTATTTAATCGCCAACTTTATTACTTGAGTTTTTTCTTTTTATATTAAATCCATGTGTGAAGAACATAATAAAACAAAAATGACAAATTAGTTTAAACTATTATAATTACATTTATGAGAAGTTAAATTTCTTTATTAATTGTTTAGTCAATCAAAAATGTTTTGTTTCTAATAAAACAAAAGGAAACGACAATTAATTAAGTGTTATATATGTCCTAATAAACATTATTGTTAATAATAATAAATGAATTGCATATTCTCATAGATTACAAGATTCTTCATAGTAAGTCAGAAGTTGAAATTCCGATAAAGAATTTTTAAAATTTTAAAACTGCTTAATTCAAAATTCATTTCAAAAATAAGGGTTTACAAATTACTTTTACTTTTATTAATGTTTTAATCAAACACCAACATATTGAGGGATAAGTTAATAAATAAGAGATAGATTAATTCTGTATAATAAAAAATATTATAGATTATTTAATTTTTTAAATACTCACAGGTTGCGTGAGGCATCTTCGAGGAGTTTTGCTGAGGAACTAAACGCTAAAGTGCAGGTACTGCGTTTGTTTAGATATTATTTATAACTTTATTTTTTATGCATGTCTCGCTTACATTTCCAAGTAGAACTGTATATAGTGTTGTATAATACAGTTTCACTTTATATATTTTTTTTTATGTGAAGCTGTAAATAAAATGAGTTTTATTTTATTATTTTGTTTCTAGTATAACTGTTTTCAGTATACTACTTTTCAATGTTACGTATAAATACTATAATATTAAGTGTATTGCTGTTATGTATTGAAGTACATTCTTATAACAATTTTGAGTTTTTACATTATATTACCTAGAAAGTATTTGTAACATAAATTTTTACTCAGCCCTTCTTTATTAACTTCGTATGTGATTATTTCATAGTTCGAAGAGTTTTTTATTTCATATTTCTATATCATATGTTTTAAATCACAATTTTTATCGAGTTTCATGTATTTTCACAGGTATATTCGTACATACAACTAGTGCTCATGCTAAAACATATTTTCACAGGTATATTCGTACATACAGCTAGTACTCATGCTGGTGGTGATGTTCCTGCAACTCTACATGCTGAAGAGTTTGTTCAACAATGACAAGCACCAAAGCACCCTCGTAGCCACATAAAACCATGATGAATCTGTATGTTTTACCAGTGAAACAAGTATATTTTCTATTTCTTTCATGTATTCTTCAAATAAGTATGTATGAAGCAAGATTCTTGTTACCGCACAAAATAAAAACATGTTTTATAAATCAATTGGTTACATCAAAATAATTTCTAAAAGTTCTATTGATCCTATCATTTAAATAAAAGAAAATGTATAAAATCTTTTAGTGAAGAGTTTTTTAAATTTTGATAAAGATAAAGAACATGCTAGTTACAACTTGAAAAAATGTTTTCAAAATCAATTGGTTCCATCAAGAATATTTTGAAAAAATACATGTTTCTACTTTACACGTGTTTTTAAACAGTATACCATGAACTATCTATTGATTTTTGTCTGTTCAATTTTTTAAGTATTGAAGGTATAATCTTATTGAAATGCTTTTCATCACATTTGTATAATAAATCTTTAATTTTTTTTTTTTGAACTTTTAAAAAATACAGTAGTTGTTTCGTTTAAATAATTTATATTGTGTTAATCTGTTAAAACTATTCAAGTCTCATGCTTTTAGTAAAATATGTACTAAAAATATTTTGTTCGAACTTTATATTTAACTTATTAAAATGTTTGTTTTAATACAAAAATATTAATCAGTTTTTTTTTTCTAACTACCTTTTTTCATAGCAAAATACACCTATCTTTAGTAACAAAAAAAAAACTCTAACGCTTGCTATGTTTTGAGTTTTTATACAAACTAACTATTAGTTCTTATTCAGTTTGTATAGAAAATTTAATTATAAAATTTATCTCTTTTTACCTTTTAGGTGGCCTGAAAAGGAAACAGTTAGTTATTTATTTTTAGATTTTTTTTTGTAAATAGTTGTTACAAAATATACATATTTGACATTTTTGTTTTGTAAAAATTTACAGTAGCATTGTTGTTTGAACTATTCTGAAGCTCTTATATTTATTGCTTAACCAAAATTAGTTTTGTTTTCAAATTTGTTCTATGTTGTGTTTTGGCCAGGACGTTTTAGCAATTTTGTAAATAATTTTTTGAACCTTTTAACACACTTTACAAAAAATCTACTTTAAATAAAAAAAATTATGCATTTAAGGTGCCAAAATCTTGAGAACTATGTTACAATTTAGTTTAGAATTATGCAATTCCTAAAAATCTTTTTTTTTTCAAACGATTTCCTTTGTTATTGCAAAAGTTTATTTATGAGTTAGTTTTAAAAAGTTTTAAATTACTTATTAAAGTTAACATCTGCATATTTTTTATTTCATGACCACAAATACATGTTTTTCTTGCACAATATATAACTGTGATATATGTAAAAAAAACTTACTTTTGCTATTTATTTCACTTTTATTCAATGAACTGTAATAAAGAAATTTGTAGGAATTAAATTTTTGTAGTTTTAACACAAATAAGTAGCAATCTAAAAAAAATAGTAACTTTTTTTCATTATTACATATTTAGTATAGTCATTACAAAACTAGCAGATCATTTGTTATTTTATACATGATTTTGTTAAACATTATAAGTTTGTACTTATAAAGTACGTTGGTTTTTGTTAAACTTTTATAAACAATTAACAGTTTTTAAAGTATTTAGTTTTCAATTTTTTTTCTTTTAAGCTTGTCAAAGCAATGGTAGCGATGAATATTTTAGCTAAGTTTTTAAAATATTTTAATATGATGCAATTTGTAAAAATAAACTAGTTTGCAGATTGTTTGAAGACAAGCTGCCTAAAAGTATTAAACAAAAAACATTTAATTTTTCAATGCTGAACAAATAATTTAGTAATTTTTAAAAATTTTATGTGATTATTATTACACAGCTGTTTACTTAATGCACGAAAATTTTATTTTTGACCAGTACAGCGTTTCACATAAATTTTGATGAATTTTCAAAAAAATTTTAGGTGATGTTTTAAAATGCAGACAACTATTTTGAATAGTTGAAAACTTTAATTTAAGAAATAATGCAGTATTTGTCTAAATTTTTAAAGGAAATATTTTATTTTTTGTATTAAAAATTAAACTTGGTTTTTGACTACAAAAGTTATTTAACACAGGTTTATAAGACTTTTAAAACATCAAACAACATTAATATTTTAAATACAACAAAAGTTTAAAATAAATCTCTGTTTAAAAAGTAGATGCTTTTTAATATACTTATAAAGGAAATACGTTTAACTTCCTTATTAAAACGTAGGCGGGAAATAATTTTAAAGTTTATTAAAATGTGTTGGCTATATTGTTTCAAATATTTTTGCAAGCTAGTTTTAAATTGTTTTTCGTAACTTAAGTTTTATTTCCAAAGGTAATTTTTTTTAAGTCATCAAAATTATTGTTGTTGTAGATTATTTCAATTTTATCTTCATTTAAGTATTTTGAAAATTAAACGTTTAAAAATATTGAAGACAAACTTTTGGGTAAAAAATACAGAAGTATAGTAAATCAAAGCAATTTTATGTTTCAAAAGATAAAACTATTTGATCAACACAAAACCGACTAAAATCATTTCAAACAATAATTTTTCAATGGTTTCCAAGTACAAAGTACTTGAATTGGTACTTATAAATTATTAGTGCTTAGAAATCAATAAAAAGCTTTTATAAATTCTTTTTTTGTGTATTTTATTTAAAAATTTTTTTTAATTCGGATAGCACAAAATCAACGTGGCATATTAATAGTTTATTTATAATAAATAATTAAAAGCAGCTTTTATTCATGTTTAGTAAAAAATTAATTAGATTATTTAATGAACACTAGGTTATAATTCAGCTTGAACAATAAAACACTCATATTCTCTGTACTAAAAAATCGATATAGAAATAAACTATTCAATATTTTTTAATAACAAAAAAAAAACACGAAGAAAATTACTCAAAATTGTTCATGATAGTTTGAATATAATAATTAAATTTAAAATACTACAATTGCAAACAAAATAAAAAAGCTGTATGCATTTATAAGTAACTGTGTTGATTTTTACAGTACAACAGCAAAAAAACTTTTTATATGTAAATAGATGGTTTGATAAAAAAATCAGTTTGCAAAAATTAAAATCTTAGGAATAGATATTTATTTATGCTTTTTTGAGATAAATGGTTTTTGGTCTAGTTTAAAAATCAGGTAAAGCATCAAATAATTAAAAAAAAAATTTAATTTACTTTAAGCTGACTAAAAAACTTTAATGATGTACTCAACTGTCTACTTAAAAAAATAAATTTAAGTAATTTGTTCTGTTATTTATATACATGATATTAAAAACAGTTTGAAACTATTTTTTCAATAAAAATATTAGTTTTTTATTAAAAAGCAACTACTTTTTACAAGAAATGTTAAGGTAGAGTAGAAATCAGTAAAACTTGACATGACTAATTAAAATATACAACAGCAACCTTGCTCATCGGTTTATTTAAGTTGGTTTGTAAAGTTTAAGGTCTTAATAATAAATAAAACATATTTTTTAAAAGTAATTGTGATTTTTATACAAAAAGTATATAAGTAGTTATTAGTATTTTACTTAAATTACAAATACATATGAACTTTCTTATTCTAACTAAATTAAGAAGTATTGTGATGTTAACAATTATTTCTAAAGTTCAACATTAATAGTCACTATTTTTTGGTGTGAATTAAGGTTTTGAAACTTTGCTTTCCTTAAAGTTTTATTTATAGAATTTTTTAAAATATGCTTCTTATTATAATGCGAAATTTTAACAAAAAACTCAGAAATTCAATCAAAAAATGTCATCCTAATTTTAGAATTATATTATTTTTGTATAGTAACTATTAATACTAATTTGTTTATACATAAAAAGTCGAACAAATTGAGTTTTTAAATAAACACAAATTTTTCTTACGAAATAGTTTTAATCAAAAATTTTGGTTGTAAAATCTCGAAACTAAAAAATTAAACATAATAACCGTTTAAGTTAAAATCTTCATTAAATGAATATTGAAAAATGTACAAATAAAAACTTTCAAACTTAAAACATTTGAAGAAAATTAATTATATAAACAAGTGTAAAAATGCACTTTATTACAGTAAGAACTTAAATGTCAAAAAAAAAATTTAATTCAGAACATTTAAATTTCTAGAGACTTAGAGTTTAAAAAATTGATTGAAAAAAAAACTAGTGTTATAACGTATAAATCAAAAAAAAATTCTTATCAAAAAATTTTACATTTTGCTTTGTTCAACTTTTTCGACCATTTTCTCAACAACAGTACCACTAACACTAGGTGGCGTGTCAACCACCTGTTCTTCCACCACAACACCGTCCACTATCCTCTTGACGACCACTTTCTCCACAACCACCGTTTCGACCACCTGCATTTAATCAAGTGTTTCTTTTAAACGACTTCTTAAATATATTCTTAAAAAGCTATTCTTTGATATCTACTGCCACAAATTACTAAAACGCTTTTAGCCTCGACCAGAGCTGCTATAATCAAAGTGTTTAGTTAATTATTTTATTAGTTGGGTAAAGAGGTTTATACTCTGGCTATAAGAGTTTACCGTTAGCAGTTTTAGTTAATGTAGTGTGAGGTTTCAATAATATTTGGTTTCAATTTCTCGACCATCAAGTTTAAAAACTCTTTACTTTTATTTAAACCGAAACTGTTTAAAAATTTGCTATTATTAACATCTTGATTTCTTTTTACTTTAAAAATTTTCTAAAAAGCATTTTTGTGGTGTTCAACTGATGTCTGATTTTTTTTTTCTGTACATTTTTTCCTTTGACCTTAATTTTTAAGCATCGGTTTAAATACAAAACATATATTACTGTCTAATCTATTTGTATTATACTTTTGTATCGATAAAAATATTTAAGTAAGCAGTTTAAGTAACCTGAGTCATCACCACTTCTTCTTTGACTTCCTTTGTGACTCCCTCCTCCACCTGGTTTCTCACTGGGGAACTTTCCCTAACTGGAGAGTTAGTTTTGACAGGGGAATTTTCGCGGACTTGAAAATTGATTTTTACAGGAGAACTTTCCCTAACTGGAGATTCAGTTTTTACAGGTGAACTTTTCCTAACTGGGGATTCAGTTTTTACAGGGGAACTTTTCCTAACTGGGGATTCAGTTTTTACAGGGGAACTTTCTCGAACTGGAAATTCAGTTTTTACAGGGGAACTTTTCCTAACTGGGGATTCAGTTTTGACTGGCGAATCGACTCTTATTGATACCGGGCTTGATGATCTTGGTGGCTGTTTTATTGATAATTTCAGTTATTGTTGTACAATTTGTTATTTTCCTAGCCGTTTTAATCTAAGTAGCCGCGCTTTATACTTATATGTTTTATAACAAACTAAAGTTTAAAAAATAAAAATTACGTGTTTCAGTCTTTACTTTTGTAACATCTTTCGAGGCAAATAGTTATAAAAATTGGAATCAGAAATATTTAAGTTTTGCTTTAAATTAACTTACTCAAATTAACTTTCTGGTTTATGTTACTTTAAGTTCTCAAAATCACAGCATTTATTCAAAAAGTTAAATTAAAAAGTAAAACTATCCGTAAATTTTTTTTCAACAATACTGCATAAATAAAACTGAAAAATTTGCTTTTCCGACGTTTTAATCAAAAAATATAAAATTTATAAACTACATTGAACATATATGAATATTTAAACTTTTAGACATTCATTAGATTCATAATAATTAATCAGTCATATTATCAAAAATATAATCAATCATAAATCGAGTAGCATAGCTGATTTTTTAAACTCAAGATTAATTAAAAAAAAAAGAAAACAAATCCTTTAAGTTCAAGTTTTATGCTACAGCATTTTTTAGCGCTTAAGTATTTAAACATTAAGTAATAAATGTTTCATAAATCAGGAAACTTCTAAATTAAGACAATATTTCAAACAGAAAACCCAGCTATTATTAGGTGATAGAGTTAATATTATTATTCTTTATTGCATGTTTCACAGTCTGACTAACAAAAACTAATGGTTTTTTTATGTACTGTCTTATAGTTAAAAGTGCTAATAAAAACAATTAGTACCATAGTACGTTACAAATATTGTAAAACTATAGATTTTTATGTGTGTAGGTTAGAGTTTTGTTTTTAATTGGGACTATTTTTTGACAAGATTAACTAAATCCCTTGCTTTTTCGGTTGCCAACAAAGTCAGAAGATTAATCGCGTCTTTTTATTTGCGTAAAAAACCGAACTAAAGTTTTACCAGTATTTTTTTAAAGTATAAACTACTGTTTTACTTTTAGATGGGATGCAAATAAAGCTTTAAATGTTGACTCAGAAGACGAACGCTTACTTTGAAAAAAAGCTGACAAAGTTATCAATCAAAAATTGAAAGCTTAACAGAATTCCATCAAAAAACCGAACTAAAGTATACCCAAAGTGTTAACACTTTTTAACGTTTAGGTGGCATAAAAAAAGGGATTAAATAATAACTCATTGAAGTACACATTTCAATTAAAAGCATCCGATTCAAAAATCTCAACAGAACCACTTTTGTATTTTAAGAAAATTCGGTTCAATTTGTCGACCTGAAATCAAGCACAAACAATTTTTTTTTATAAAATTACAAACACAATTTGATTCGATCACACTCTCAACATGAAAACGCTTCAGTTAAAACATCAGCAATCTGTTCATTTGAGACATTTACCAATCTTGCAATGAATAGAGACATCAGTAGGTGTGTAAATTAACCAATAATAAGTGGCAAATTGAACATAGCAAACGTGGTTTTTTAATTGTTACGTATTTTTACCGTCTCGCACGTTAATTTTTGGGTGGTTTGAGTGCAATATAAAACTAGCCGCTTAATTAAGGAAGTTTCAGTGAAAGCGACTTATAAAGTACTTCACGGTCGGCAATATTTCAAAAAGCTGTGAGGTAAAGACTCATGGGTGTAAGAAGCTATCTTCAAACCCAGAATAAAACTTTTTTCATAAAACATAATAAAGCTTAAGCTGCTATTGTGTTTGTTTGAACTAACTCAGTCACTGTGCTTAAAATAAATTGGTGTAGGGAGCTACATGAAAAAATTTAAGTAAAAGTTAAATAAACCTAGTCAACATAGAATAAACGCCTATTAAAATTATTATGCTAGCCGATCACTTTTCGTCAAAAAATATTTATTTTAGTTGTTTTAATAAACAGTGGATAAAAGTTATTCATATTAACTAAAATACCAGTTTAAGTCAAGAACTAGTTATGTTATGAATTATGGATTCAACGTTGATAAAATAAACCTTTCTATCTTTTATGATCTGAAATAAAATATTAATCACCTTTGCAACGCTTTAAACTTCAACAAAATAAAGTCTTTAATTTAAGTTTATTTAGTTTTTCTAAACAAATGTGTAAAAAAAATAAGAAAACAAAATAATGAAATTATTAAAATAAATGCAATACTCATATAAAAAAACACAATAATTTCAAAACAAACATTATAAAAAATAAATTTTCAAATGATTTTGAATTTGGTTTTGAAAAATAGTAAGTGTATAAGATAAATGATAAAAGACAGTGTTTTGTATTTGAATGTGATTAGTTAAAAACAAAAACAAAAGTCAAACAGAAACGCAATTCATTAAACCTAATAAAGTACAAAATTGATTTTAAAAAAATCAGTTCTAATGATTTTTCTCTTTTTTTCATATTAATTTCTATTTAACAGTTATTTACAAATTAAAAAAAATGTTTTGAAATCTTTTATATACATAACTCCTAGTCATATTTTATATCTTTACCTGTAAATAACAAATTCATAATGGTTGTGCCTATAACAGGGTTGCCACTAGTTTTTTCAAATTTTTTTCCAGGTTTTCTAAATTTCTTCCAGGTTTTTAAAAGTACACATTTTTGGGCCTATTTTTAGTTTTAAGTTAATTTATATTTAAGAAACTGTGTTAAATAGTATAATTGAAAAGATACTGTAAAGTTACTTTAAATGTGTTTTTTAATAAAAAAATTGTTTGGTGATGACAAAAAATCTTAATTATATGATAGATTTTTTGTGTCAAATCAAAATTTTACAACTGAAAATGTTAAAATTATTAAAAACTCCAGGTTTTTTGATCAAAGTTCCAGGTTTTTCCAGGTTTTTTTTTTAATTTCTCAAATTCCAGGTTTTTCCAGGTAAAGTGGTAAAGTGGTACTGTGCTATAAGCTTATGAATTTAAAAATAATAATAAAATATAAAGATGGACTTATTGTAAAACAAAAACATAAAAAGCGGCATAGTGTAAACGTTTCAAAACTAAATATAAACATGATAACTAGATTCACAAAACAAAATAAAATGTTTGCATATATATGTGTGTGATAAAGCGAAAGGAGGCGTTTTTATTTAAGCAGCTCATTTGAAAAACCTATAAAACTGCTTCAATAAAATAAAAATAAAACACTGAAAAACTATAAAGGTTTGGTTAATTTTAAATTAGAATAGTTTGATTTTAACTACACAATGGCAATATTTTGTTCTGACCCAAACTTTTTTGACTTGACAAGGTTTAAAGAAAAAAAATTAAGTAACAGTTAACAATTTTTAATTTGTAAATAAAGTTAATCGGAAAATGGAAAAAACATTTGGTTTTTCATTAACTGTACTTAAATTCAACTCTGATGTGCAAAATATATGTTCATGAAATATTGGTCAAAATATTCAAATCAAAATAAAATATCACAAAAGATATTGCTGTGATGCTAAAAAGGTAAAAAAATGAAACTTGTGTTATTAACTCAAAAGTGAGTAATCACTAAATAGTTTTTTTACAACATTTTTTTTGGTTTTTGTCTAGATAAAAACCAAAAAGTTAAAAAAAGAAGTATTAAATGTTTGTGTTATTTTCTTTAAAATAATAAAGTTTCAAATTATTAAACTAAACATTTAATCTTTTTCAATTTAACGGCTGAACTAAATAACTTTATAATCCAATACGTTCAAATTATTGAAAATAAAACAATTTTTCATTAACAACTAAATTTAAATTATAGTTTTTTTTTGTCTAAGTTTAAGATCAATAAAAAAATGGAGTTTGATAAAATTTGAAGTAAAAATTAATCATTTTGTTCATACTAATAGTTAGCATATACGTTTTCAGTTTCAATTGTGTGCGTGGGAATATTGTTCGGTGTTGTAAGATAGTTGTCAGATGGGGAGTTTCCCCTCATCGAAGGTGAGCTACCAGGGACCGGCGATGACTGCCTGACCGGGGAAGATTGTCTGGAGGAATCAATTTATAATTCAAAATATGCGATTTAGCTGGGTTGTTCAAATTAAAGTAATTAAAATTCATAGCAGTTTACAGAAACTTAAGGGAGAAAAAAAATTATTAAAATATTACATTTATATTTGAGGTTCTAAATTGAACAAAAAGAGTTCTCAACTTATTTGAAAATAAGGAGACAAATATACAAGTTTAAGACTCGAAACTTTCTAAATATCATAATTTACAAATTCTAATTTACTTGTTTTGTTTTACTTTTTAGTATCTTCCATGTTTTGTTTTACTTTTTTTTCAGATTTAAATTGTAACTGAAGATCCCTTTTAGGGTGAAACTGAATTTTACAAATAAAATTTTGATTAATTAATGTTGTATTAAAATATTACGTGATATTTTGAGAAAATGACTTTCACATCTAGAAATATGCTGAATTGTAAACATTCAAACAATATGAGCAGTGCTTTAAAACAAATTTACCTTTAATACTTCAGTTTTCTACGGACTTATTTGTCAAAAACCAGAATATTAATTAAGTAAGGTAATTATAAAAATAATAAAAATAAAATTTAACCTTGGAGTCAGGCGGGGCGGTTGTTTTGTTGGGGCGGCCTGTAAAAAATAATAATTAATTTTATTAAATAGTAGGTTACAATAAAGTATACAGTAAATCAATGAAACTAGTACTAGTCTCAAAAATGTTTATAGTCAAAATATTAACTTTTTAAAAGTTTTTAACATTTTGAAAAACTTCGCTTTTACCAATTTTAACTTATTTACTTTATTATTTCAAATAAATATTAAGCTTAAATTGATTTTGTCTTTTTCTATAAAGTTAAATTTTCCATTTTCTATTTTATTTTTGATAAAAATAAATCAAACCATTTCTAGAATAACTAGTAGTTATGTAATAAAATTCCAGTCAATATGTAGTTTAAAATAATTAATAACATTTATAAAAATAAATCTAACTTTTTTTTAAATAATTTTAATGTAATAGTTTTCCAGTTAATATGTATTTTAAATAATTAACAACCTGTGTTGGAGGTTTAGCTGCCTCAATGTCAGCTTTTGATTTTTTCTTTCGTGGGATGATCGGTTTCCAACTTTCACCCTTGCACTGAGCCTTTGAATATATACGGATTTAATTTACATAAGTTAAAAAAAAAAGCAGAATAAACATGTTATCACTTTAAGTAATCACATGACGACTTTCAGCAAATAATAATACATACAATTATTTTGAAAATTAAGCCTTGTTGGATTGAACTAAATTTGTAGGTACAGTAGACTACCGCTTAAGTACGTAAATTGACCAAAAAGTGCGTACTTAGCACGGGTAGTGCGTACTTTTTGACGACATAGTATAATATGAAATTTAATTGTTTGTTTTCTTTCTTACAACTAGCCACCAAATAATTAAGCCAAATAAACAAGTCTTTTTATTTTAGTTAACATTTAATATTTAATTCTAATCTACAAAATTATTTTATAGATTCTAAATGATTTATTTTTTCTATAGAAAGTTTCTACATAATTAATACATACATTTAATATAGAAAGTCAATTTCAGTCAATGATATAAAAAAGAATATTGAGCCATAGTTTTTATTTTTTGTTTTGTTAGAGGGAAAGTACCAAACTACATTGTGTTTACCAAACATTTTCAAAACATCAATGTGTGTACATTTAAATTAAATTATGACTTAACTATGTTGTACATTTGTAGGTTTTTTTAACTTTGTCATCTAGATTTATTTATTTTATAGCATTACAGCTCAAATATTATTATTCTTTTCACTTTTCTGCAACCACTACATAAGTATTTAGTTTATTAACATTTAATAACAGGACTGTCACAATCTCTGGCCACTTAGACTACTCAGGATTACTCATCATAGTTTAAAAGTTGTAAAAAGTCTCAGGCTAACTCAGCAGGTTGGCCATTCTACCTTGAAACATAAAATAATCTGGAAAAACTTTATGATTTAAAATTTAGGCAAAAAAACTGGATTTATTAGAAGTTCTAATATAACATCCTTTATTTTGATAAATAAATTGTACATATAACGGCACAGTTACAAATGTAGATTGAATTGTATTAAAAAAAAATTCTAGTTTCGTTAACATAGTTATTAAAATTTGCTCTACAATGTTCATTAGTTCAACATCAAGCAACTCACAGTGACACTAAATCTTTTAAATGCTGTACTTGTCCAGAAGCCAGTTTTAAAAAATAAACAGTTTAAATTTAGTTTTATGTGATATTTGTTGGTAATGAAATAATTTTTTATTAAACTAAATAATTATTAATTTTTATGTTATAATTAGTTAAACAGTTTAAAGTCATTATTTTGCACCAAACTATGTTAATTTATAATTTTTTTATCGGTAATTTTAAGTAGAGTATACACTTTTTCTTCGATAATAAAAGTTTTTCGTAAAAAACTAAAGTTTCAATAAAACTGAATTTAAGCTTTAAATTATAAGTGTATTAAGGATATTACTAATAAAGTTATTTATCAAAAAGTATTTACTTAAACAAAAAACAAAACGTTTATATATATATATATGATTGCATATATAATTTAAAACTTGGATAGTTTGAATAAATCTAAAACTAGAATAATATTTCAGATAAAAAATATTTATCATCTTTTAGTATAAAAACATAAAACTAAACAGAATTAGTGACAAGTGACAATATTTAATTAAAAGTTTATAAATCATGGACATAACTAAAATATTTGTATTTAAATATTTGAAAACATATTTAAAATATCAATTGTAAAATTTTTAAACAAAGTGTACAGTGTTCGAGAAAAAAATAATTTTCAATTCTTTTTAAAAAATACACATGAACTAATTTGATTAAAACTTAACACAAAATTTTTATAAAATTTAAAAATAAAAACTTTTACAGTTATCCTTTTTGTACTCACACGCTTTGAATACAAATAATTTATGATTATATTGTTAAACGTACTTTTGTTATTTAAATGTGCACATTTCCAATTTTTTATTTACCTTATCCACTAAGAAAAGCTATAACATTTATAAGATGTTTACATCATTAAAAGCTCAAAACATGTCTTTAAATTAAAAGGGCGCTATAAAAAAATGTGTATATATAACATAAATTGCTTTAAAGTTTTTCAAATACTTTTTTATCTGTATCACCAAATAAAACTAAAACAGACCACTTGAATTTTAAAAGCTTGAATTCTAATTCTAATGAAATTACAAAAAATTATAAAAGTTTAATCAGCAACAAGTGTAAAATTCAAATAGGGAAAACGTTTTTACATTTTAAATGTAATACAGAAAACTACAACTCTATACCAGTTTGTCAAATTTTTTTTATCAGCGCACTTTAAGATCAGACTGAACAATTTATATCAATAATAAAACAATACTGGCATGCAATTACCAACAATAACAAATATTCATTACATAAAAATAAATTAACATTACAATCTAACTTTCATGTAAATAATATTTTGATAAATAGTAGTTTATCAACTTTTATTAGCAATAAAAAATACTATAATTCAAAAACAGTTTAAATTAAAACAAACTAAATCGTTTAAATGTTAGTTTAATAAAAAGTAGTTTATCATACTTTTATCAGCAATAAAAAAATAGTATAATTAAAAAAATAATTTAAATTCGACGAACTAACAATCATGTAAATGAGCGAAGCAAGCAAGATTCCGGATCCTCCCAGGAAAGACGGGATGCAAAGAAATGTGGGGATGATTAACCTGTTTTGACGTCATAATACAATCATTTATTTGATACGTTGTAATTCTTTTTATTTTTAATGTTGTATATAAAATTATACTTTTTAATCAGTTTTAAATTTTAGACTTAAGTGTTTTTTGTA
The DNA here is from genome assembly GCF_965202585.1 of Thalia democratica. Classification (NCBI taxonomy): domain Eukaryota; kingdom Metazoa; phylum Chordata; class Thaliacea; order Salpida; family Salpidae; genus Thalia; species Thalia democratica. The sequence continues at coordinate 64,149,401 of NC_139166.1, read as the reverse complement.
AAACCAATTATTTAGTATAAATTATGTAGGTCACATAATTTTAAAGCAATATGCTTTAAATTATTATTTTTGTTATTGATAGGACTGTTTTAGACATAAAAAATTAAACTTTTTTGTAAGTTTAGTTTTTATTTGAATTCAATATTTAATGTTGTTTTGTTGAATACGCTCTGTTTACTAAGCTGCAAGTCACAAAAATTTGAAACATAAAGTATTTATATTAAATTATTGTTTTATTTTTGAGTAGAAACATCTTAATTTAAAACGTTTGTTGTAAGTTTTTGATAAAAAACTTCTCTCTTGTTGTGGTTTTTAATTTTAGTTTGTTCTTTTTTGAGAAGAAAATATACTGCAAGGGGTTGATAGTTGTAAAAAATCATAAAAAAATCGTACTAAGCCCCTTAAAATTTGTATCCTTATTAAAACATAAATTAAAAAACACAAAAAAAATTAAAAGAGCGATTTATGTGTCAAAAAATATTAAAAGTAAGTTATAAAATGTGCTATAAAGCAGTAGGTTGTGTTTTACAAGGAAATTAATATGCATACTGTCACCTAATTACCTGACGTTTATTCATACTCGACTATGCCTTCAAATTTGAGTTTACGTGTTATGAAATGCGTGTTACATTATTCATAAATATGTAACATAAGTAGAACATTTTTATTTATGACTTGAAGATAAAATCTAACTTTTGATATTTTAAACTGATAGAAGTAAGTAGCCTTATGTTCATTTGTCATAAAAAATATGCTTTTAATTATGTAAAAATATTAATTAACATATAAACAATTTTCGATGCATAAAATTCTATAATAGTTCATTTTTTAGTATAAAATACAATTTACTACTATGTTAATAAAACTTCTTTTTTCTTGTAACTTTATAACATTGAAAAATTATTTATCATTTCTTTTTTAACACCACTTGTATAAAACTGGAACAAATTTAATTGGCGGATAATACCACAAAAATTTACTAAACACAAAAAACTATTTGTTTCAACCGCTATAAAATATATACTTCACACAATTTAAATTAAGTCACGTAACAGTAAAATTTCCATTGTAAATGAATGTCATTAGAAAAAGTCCTTTAAGTTTCTGACTTTAGCCACGGATTATAATTAACAGCAAATAGATTTTAGTAACTATTTGAGTCAAAATTACATAAAACTGTAATGAACTTATGAATCTAAAAAGTTTAAAAAGTAGAATTTAAAACAGTTTCAGTTTAAGAATGTTCCTGTAGAAAACTTTTATTTTCACTTTTTAAAACAATAAAAAATTGATACTTTAGGTATTAAAACTTTGATTCGTAGATAATAAGTTCTATTAAGTTACGTTTATAATAAACATTTTACAGAGAAAAGTTGTAATACTTTTATTTTTAATAAAATATATAAACTTAAAAAAAGCTTTTATACTGCATATAACATTCATAATAACCAACAAAAGTGGTAAAAGTTAAACTGCTTTAGTAATCTAAAATATTTTTAACATTATTACTTTTAGTACCATAACATTGTGTATAAACTTAACAAAAAGAAGTTTAATGTACTCAACCATAAAGTTTCTTTTGTTCGTTTTGTCCGTCATAAAACAAAATTAAAAACTGTTTTTTTTTATTACTTACGTTTAAATATCCTTTTAAGCAGTCTTAAACCTAAAGTTTAGCGTACTTTTTTTTAAAGAAATGAGAACTTTTCAGCTTAAAAAAGCGAAATGAAAACATGTTTTGTATCACAAACACAAAGTACAAATATTTATCAAATTAAATTACAGTTTATAAAGCTGGAATACTTTAATCGTTTTGTTTACAATCGTGGTATTTTTTGTTTAGAAAAAAAAAACATGTTTTTTTAGTGTTTTAAATTCTTATAAAGTTTTTTATTAAAAAAAACTTAACCTTATACTTTACAAATTATATTTCAATGTCAAAGAACTTTTACAAACCTGTTAAAATACATTTTTATGTTGTTCACAGAACTTTAAACAATTATAATTCTTGCCAAGTAAAATACTGCTAAAACATATCAAAAAATAAGTTTCCATATTTTTATTTATCATAAAGCTTATATCCATAAATTATTTCTGTTTCTCATACTTACTTCAGCACAAAGAACTTTAAATGTCATAGAAGTCGTTACAAATGTGTTTAAGGAAATTCACAGAACTAACGCAATTTATATTATAATTAAATACAAATATGTTTAACAAAATTCACAGAATTACGAAAATGTATATAATAGTTATACACAAATGTTTTTAACAAAATATTTGCAAAACCCACATAATGTATATTACAATTAATTACAAATAAGTTTAATAAAATTCACAGAATTAAAAAAATGTATTTCATAATTAAGTACAAATGTGCTTAAAAATATTCACAGAAAAAACAAAATGTTTATTAAAATTAAGTACAAATGTTTTTAATTAAATACACGCAAAACTCACACAATGTATGTTATAATTATGTACAAGTTTACAGTTTTTGCTAGTTAAAGCACGGCACAAACTAATTTTTAAGAATCATATTTGTTTTTTATAGTTATAAACATTTCATTTTTAAAGTTATCTTTTTACTTTAAGTTGTTACAGTAACAACATTTTAAATTTCGTACAAGTAGTATTATAGAAAAAAATGCTAAACTTACACAATGTACATTATTATTCTTGCCAAATAATTGGAGAGAAATCCAACTTTCATCACCACGTTGGTTAGAATGGTTTGATGTCTGTTAGAAATATTTAATATTACTTTTTAGTGCGACAGGTATTAAACAGAAATTTGAGACATGATTTATCAAAAACATTTTTATGCAAACAAGTTGAATATTTTTCAGCTAACCCTTATTAAATACTTTTGTTGGCAACTAACTTTAAAATAAATGCTGAGTAATAAAACAGTTGTAGACTTTATCAGAAAATACTCAATTAAGAAAACGAAGCAAATCAATAATTAGAGATAGACTAACAGTCTAAAATTACATAGCTATAAATTAATTAGTATTTTAACTAAATTAAGCATACGTGCATAATCAAAGTAAAACAAACAATAAGTAAAATAAAATGAGCGACAAGCGACATTTATAACAACTTATAAATATTAGATTTATAAACGTACTGTTGCTTGCATAAATTAGGTACAAACATTTTTATAAACAAATATTCTAAAACGCCTAGATGATAATCGTTATGATCATCATCATATGATTAATCCTTATGATTAATCGTCATAAAGATTTCGTTTAGTTAAAACTGAAAAATGACTGTCAATATAATCCTTTGCACAATCATAATTGTTTGACAATAGTTCAGCTATCGAAAATGACCTATTAGATGGTTCACTCAAAGCGATGTCCATCCAATTTCTAAGGGATTTTGAAGTACGTTGGTCTCTTCTAATATGAAAAACGTTTTTAAACTAGAAATATTTTGTTTTCAACTCTAAAATTTATTACTTGATTTTTTATTTATCTATTCCATAAATACTTTTTCGCTTGTATTTTTCAAAAGATTGAAGTTAATTTTAGAAAAAAGGTTTCAATTTCAATTTTATTTTCTTGAAATTATTTTTTTAAACTCTTTTTTAGTTTTAGTTTTTTTAAGCAACAACCATGTTATTAATACTTAGTTAATCAAAATAATTTAACAGCTTGTAGTTAGATTTAGAAGCAAAGTGTGACGTCATATACATGACGTTTAGGAAGCTGAGGTGGATGACTCACCGCGGTTTGTTTCGGGGTAGAAAAATAAAATAAGTTGTAGTGAGTTTACTTTGTGTAAAAAAAATATGTTTACTGATACAATAAAAACAACTTTTTAATTTTTACATAGTTTACACATTTCAACCAACTTCAGAGCACTTACCTTTTTGTTGAATATGTGAGCACATAAAATTTAATTTGAAAACTATGCTTCACCACAAAAGATTTTGTCTATTTTTTGTGTAAAAAAAAACAATTTATTTGTTTAATAAACAAGTTATAGAGAAGATAGGGTTATAGCTGGCTTTTAACTTATAAAAAACTAACGAACTTTGAAATTATTTTTGTGGTATTTATTAGCAAATTCAAAGGTTAATAATAAATAAATTTGATTGAATCACTTAAAAAAAGATACCATAAAATATATGTTTTCAAACCAAATGTTTTAAAATTTTTGTAAAACCATTTCAATATAGATAGATAAATCTTAACCAAAGTATAAAAAACGTAGCACAGTGAATACTTTAAAAGTTATAAAAAGTTACTTAAAAATTTTAAACCAATGTTTATCTCCAATGTCGACGACAATACTAACCCCTTTGTTAAGACAGTAAACAATTAAATTTTTAGTAAGAACATTTGCTGTAATAAAAAGTCAGTTAATAAATTAGAAACATCAATTAAAACATACTCTCTCATCCAAGCGTTTCCTTTAGTTTTTTGTCCCCTCGGGTATTCAATCATGGATATAAGCATGCCAAATATTCTGTAAAAAAAACAGGTTTCGTTTTACAATAAACATGGTTTACACAATCTTAAACAAAAAGTAGTCAAAAAAAAATAATATGAAAACAGTTTCATGTGTGTAGAACTGTCTACCTTTCAACCTTAATAAGTTACCTAAAGTTATAGAGAAAAAATAACAATGTTTTCAATTCAGCTTGACAAATTATTTTTGTTAACAAACTATTAAACAAAAATATTAAAATTATAAGACTGTTAAACACACAACTGCATAGATTTTCAACAATTTTTTTTCCACACTTATTCAAGTTAACAAGACTGTTTTTAACACATGAAAGTTTTATTTGATTTTTTTAATAATAAACGTATTTAAAAACATAATCTTCAATTTAACGAAAAAAGTTGCGGTGACCCGTGTTACTTTGACTAATTTTACTAATTTTTTGATAGTTTTTACAAAATAAAAACATTTTTCAAGTCGTCATACCTAGAATGTACAAAATTTTGAAAAAGTTTAAAACTACTTTCAATAAATGAACTGTATTGAAAGAGAAGCTTACCAAAGTTTCACAAGAGAAAACAAGTTAATCTAATTTAGCCTGATTTCAAATAGTTTTAATTTTTAAATTTAATTTGATAGAAAAACTAATATTTTTATTTTAACTGAACATTTACTAAACTTTTAGAATTTAGCTAACCATTAGATAAAGCAACTGAAATCTTTAAACACTATAAACAACAATTTAAAAGTATACAGAAGTAAAATTTGAAAAAAAAAAATTGTGTTAAGTTACATGTTTATAGAAAATAAAAAAAGTTTAAACAAAAAATACTTAAAACATATAAAATATACATCAGGGTCTTTAAGTTAGTCTTTAAAACTTTGAAAACTAAAATTAAAAAAATCTTGTAACTATAGTATTATTTTCATGTTAAAATGTACATAAAATTTCTAAATGGTTTAAGAACACAACTTTGGATGCTTTAAGTACAGAAAAAGCTCATCAGAAAATATTCTACAGATAACTTACAATAAAAAGATGTCAATACATAAGTAAATTAAATATGAAACTTATTAAGGTAAAGTAATATAATTCTAGATATCAAAATATTTCTAAAAAGTTGAATTAACTTGCTGTGTTGAATATTACTACATATTTAAGAAAATGTCTTTATAAAACAGCCAGCATATAAAACTAACATTGAGTAGATTCCAATGGGAGTCCAGAACCTGAAGGACTTGTCAGGTTTGTCCTGATAGACATTGTCGCCGACAACCATGACCACTCCTCCGATTGTCAGCACTGTTGGTTGGTTTGAGTATAAATAATTAGAAATTTTATCAATATTTTAAGTTTGTACTACTATAATGTCCAGAAAATTCCAAGTACTAACATACTACAAACAAAAGTTTTAAGAACCCTTTTGTTCAGTTCAATCTGAAAGTCAAAAGATGTACTTAAAAAATACAAAAGTGAGTTTTTGTAACAAAAAATTACAACGTGATTCTTAGTTTGATAATTAATAATCATATTGTTATTTATTTTATAATAGTTTAGGTTTAGAAAAGTATATTTTTAATAATTACTAACAGTTAATTATTCTATAATAATTAAATTTATGATAGTATTTTTTATGATGGTTACTACATTTATTTTAATTAATCGTGGATCATGGAAGACTTTTTAGAAAAGTGCAGACCGCAAAAATTTTTGTTACCAAATGTTAATTTGTGTAAAAAAATCTTGAACCCTCAGTAGCCTTAAGTTATTTAAGGGCATGGGGGTTAACACCTCTTTTTTTTTGAAATTTGATCTTATTTTATATAGTTTTAATAAGCTACAAGATGCTAACTAAACCGCCTATTAAACTTAATCCAATTTTTATCTACAGCTTTTAAAAGATAAGCAATTAAATTTGCAGACTTTAACAAATTTCTTATGGAAGATGCAGTCTAAAATGGCTAAAATAGATTATTTCATAAAAATTTTCTTCTCCTAAAGCTTTTAAGCAACTGTTTTAAAACTTTTTCAATCTTTTTTTTATTTACAAGTTGTGGATCTTTTATTCACATTTTAAAGTTTCTTATAAAAGTTTTGTTTATAGAAACAAACAAAAAAATGTTTTAAACATTTTGATAATAATCTTTTTTTTTATAAATGCGTTTTTCATATGAGTTTTTCTTATCATTGAAAACAATTATTTTTTCAAGTATAAAGTAAAATGCTGAAAATATAATAAAGATAGGATTTTTGTACTTAACATCAATAGATTGTTTTTTTCTATTAAAGATATAAATAGTATAGGGGTGGGCGAAGTACAGCCTGCCGGCAGTAACATATTATTTACTTTAAAAAAAGTTGTGCAAATAAAAATAAAACTAAAACATAAAATAACTTGTTTTATTTTCATTAAACAGTAGCGCTTGTCAAATGTGTCATTCAAAAAAATATAATTTTTCAACTTTTAAGTAAATTTATTTAAATTTAATTGGCTTGCAAAAGACATTTTCTGGTAAATTTAGTCTAAAAACTACAGAATATTTATACTTTAACTTTTTTAAATAAAAGCTAATGCTAATTTTGTAAAAGTGTTAAAACCTACCCATATGCCCTAAACAAAATAATATATATGGAATATTGGTAAAGGAAAAAATTTCTTACACTTATTGACTTGTCTGATTAAAAACTATTCCTTTTTTTAGTATGTTTATGATTTTAGGATTTAATAAAATTTATATTTAAACATTAGTCTTATTCTATTTAGTTAAAAAAGGTAAAATGTTTGTATATTTAGCCTACAACCTAATTTGCTGTAATAACAAACATTTGCTAAAATTCTCAAAAGATTAATATATCAATAAACATTTGGAAGTTAAAATACAACTACTGATAGTTTTCTTTTATTTAATTGGGTGTGTAAAGTCTGTATAAATATATATTTTAAATGCATTTATAAATGATATATTAAAAAAGATGAATACATGAAAACTGAAAAATAATTTGAAGAGTAAAAACTTAATTTAAAAATTATGAGTTCTATGAGACTACATAACAACTTATACAATAAAAACTGTATAAAAAAACATATTTGTTTAAAAACAATAAATTGTAACTATTAATCCTTAATTGCACTTCTTTTAACTAAAAAAGGGAGAAAATATGTCTCATTAAAACGTAACAAAATACAATAAGTACTAGATTATTATGTTTATTTTATTAGCAGTAACTGGACAGCAGGGCATCTTATTTGTAGTTAATTAATTATATTTAGTACTAAAATGTAATTTTTATTTCAATATATTTACCGTAACTGGACAGCAGGGCAGTCTCATTCGCCCACATTTGCCACAAGATCGACCTTTTTTGCTCTTCTGGCATATTATTTATTTATATCTGTTACAAAATTTGAAAATAAAAAACATTTTTGTTTAAAAATTTCTATCAAACACTACTAGTTAAAAGAATTTTGACTTTTTTGCTTTCTGGCATATTATTTGTTTTTATATTTGTTTGTTACAGTATTTAAAAATGTTAATTAACTTGTTATTTACTGATTATTAAACACTACAACTAAAAAGAATTGATGTTTTTCGAACATCTTACTTACATTTTAAATTTCTGTGTATTTAATTTTAATATTTTTTTTATATATCAAAAATGAAATATTAAAATGTAGCATGTTTTTTTCTATAACTTAAAAGTAAGTAAAAAAAGATTAAAGATTAATTTTTATTTTTCTCTTTTTCATTAAATATATCAATAGTTTACCTCAAGCACAAATGCACAAGTGTTTTTGTTAATCACAGGATGGCAAAGTGTTTTTGAAAGTTAATTAAAGAGTTTTTGAATTTGTTTAAAGACTTTTAAAATTAAAACTATGCATTTTCTTAGCATACTTTGAAAACTGTATAAGAACATTTTAAAATTTAGAAATAATTTAGCTTTAAATATAATACTTATTTATTTGTTTACAAACAATATACTCAAACATTATTATCAAAAACTAAAAAAAAACTGTAGAAAGTTAACTATGAATAAATACAAAAAAAAACCTTAAAAAGTTTTTTATTTATCAAGACTATAAAACTAATTAGGACTATTTAGATAAAAGTGAAGTTTCCATTTCAAGTAGTTCAAAGATAATGCTGTCATTTTTTAATTTTGAAACTAAACTTTAAGCAAGTTGTGTACATTAATTTAAAGTATGTTAGATTGTTTTATATAAACATTTAAAAGAATTTAAGTTTTGGAAAAAAAAAATGTTTTAATTTATTTTTTACCTTGTTTGAAAAAAAAAGTAAATTGGTTAAAACTATTCTAAACTAAAAAAATAGTGTAACAAGGTATCCTATTGCTTTACAACTTTTCTAACAAAGAAAAAACTCATTCTCTAATACAAAGCCAATAAATTGATTATATAAAAGAACCTAAAAAAAGAAAAATTTGTTAATTTTATCAAATTAAAATTACTAATTGTTTGCAAACGTACAAAGTTTTTATTACTATAAACTATTAAAATGATAAAAACCATTGTAAAAACAGTAAGTAAGGTGTTTATAATTAAGAACTATTAAAATAAAATTTAAATTTTGAAAAATCTCAAAGCCAAAATATGTTATCTAAAAAAATTCTAACCAACATACAAACCCTTACACCATACTTAAAAAATTGAGTATGCTTTTTGAAAATCAATTATTTACATGATTTAAACACATTAGTTTATATACAAGTCTTCATAGGCTAGTCTTATTATACTTTAAAATTGAAATACATAAATCTAAATCTATTTTTTGAGTTTTTTGTCAGACTTTGGATACAAAGTTTACCAGCATTAATAACAAATGGTCAACAGTTCTTGTTATCTGAATTAAAACTACATTAACTAATAATTTCAAATACTAATCACTTCAGTTTTAACAAGGTTTCCCAAAGCTGCCAATATTTTCTCCTGGGGGTGATATTGGCTATTTTGCACAATAACTAGTAAGAAGCAAAAATTATTTAAACAATGTTTAATAAAAATAAAAGAATTAAAGGTATAAAGATTTCAACATTTTTTTACTAAAAAGAACATTGGCTCTTCTATGAAAGCTTTAAGTGTAAACTACAAGCCAATTTGTTAAAGAGTTGAAAAATCCTATATATCTTTTAAGATATTGTAGTTTTTAGACAATTTTTTTAATACAAATGTATAGACCCCAAACTTTTTAGTGGCAATTTTCTCAGAAATTTAAACAATGACTAAAAATCTTTCTTCTCCTTCTTTTTTTTGAGCTCAAACTTTGACCTTAAACTTTCAGAAAATGTTACTTCTATGGTTTAAAGGACTTTGGATATTGTAAATTTGAAACATTAAAAAACAAAAACTAAAGATAAAAAAACAAAATAGGTGGTTTTTTTTTTATAATTTTTTTTTTTTTTTTTTTTTAATTCAGTATTATATCACTTTTAAATTTAGTAATGGACTTTTTGTAAATTCTGTTAGTAAAACAAATTTGAAGAAGATTGGGTCAAATTAAGGATTGGGCATTATGCTTTTTCTCAAAAGTAACTTTAAAATCTTTTAAGTGGTTAAAAATGTCTGAAAGCTCAAATAAAACTCTATAAAATAAGATGATATAATAAGAAGCTCTTAATTAAGGTTGCCAAAGGTTTTTTAGACATTTTTTCTAGATTTTCTGATTTTCTTCTAGGCTTTCGATTATACATTTTTTTTGTTCTGTATTTAGTATATAATTAAGTTAAAGGCAAAAAACAGTCTTATATAGTCTAACATGATTGGAAAGATATTATAAAGCAACTTTAAATGCGTTTTTTAATAAAGAAAAATTAATGACAACAAAAAAGTTCATCTTTATGATAGACTTTTTATCAAATCAAAAGTTCATTACTTTGCATGTAAAGATTGTTTAAAATGTATTTTTTTTAGTGATCTTTGTTCAAAATTCCAGGTTATTTTTCAAAGTTTCTCAAACTCCAGGTTTTCCCAGTTTTCCTATTTTTGCCTAAATTGTCAAATTCCAGGTTTTTTGGCAGATTTTTAATAAGCAAAGAGGCCACATCTAATAAAGGAAGCTATTACTAAAATTTCTTATAAGTCGGCAAATACAAAAATAAGTTTAAGAAACATTCAATTTAAAGGAAATTATACAGTCTACGAGGTCTTATAATGTATTTCATACATATTCTGAGCTTCTTTATAAAAAACTTAAAACCAAAATGATACTGCTTAAAACTAAATGATCAAAATTTCACTTTTATTACTTAATGACTATTTACTAACAAAAAAAATACGTCTAGAATGCTCTAAACAAATATATTATAGTGATATAAATGAAGTTCAACCAATGTTTACTGTTGATGTACAACAACTTTTCTACTGTTTATGATATTACAGTTAGTAATTGTAACCAACTAGCTTTTAAAAGGTACATTTTTAAAATTTACTCTGTTTATAAGTACTTTGATTTTGCAAAACAAATTGAGCAGTATAATTAACAAAAGTTTATAGAAAACTTTAAATTGATACTCCACTATCAAAAGTGCTATTACTCTTTAATTTTAGTTAAACATGTATATTTCTTTACTTCAAAACTTTTAGAAAGTATCAGATATTGATTTAAAATAAATAATGTGTAATTTTGATAAGGCTTTTAGGTTGACAGTTATGAAAGAAAAGGGTAGCTTTTATTACTATTTTTTTTTGTATATCTATCTAAATCAGCAGTTTATTAGCTAAAGGGTAATATCCCTAATTTTAGGAAATTATTAGTTTTTAAGCTTAGCTTATTATGTATCATTAGTTTTTACCCAAAATAGGTGATGCAGACTCCTTGTTGAAACTGTGTACTATAGTATTTTTTTGAATTAAAAATAATTTGAGAAAACTAAATTACAAGTAGTTATAAGCACATTAATTTAATACGACTTCAAGAAAAAATTTAAAGAACTAAGTTTTTTAAATCAAAACATTGTTCAACTACTTTTATGCACATTTATTATGTGATTGATACCTGTTTTTTCATCAAACACAACCAAATTTATGACTAGTGTTTAAATAAAAATAAGTCAGTATAAAATCAGACAAAAGAATGTACTATAATTTTTTTTTTTACAATATTGTTTAGTAAAATCTTATTAAATCTGTAAACCACTATTAAAAACTAAGAGGTTTTTAAAATTGGTATTTACAAAATAAAACAACAACTTTTCTACACTTATTTTAATTTTGTACATACTTCTATCTTTTTTTTTTTGTGCAAATAAACTTGTCTAAATAGCAAAAGACAGCATTTTGATTCAAGGATAAAAATTAACCATGCCAATTATGTAAAAAAAAATTTATGTGTTATGGGTGAATAGAAAGGAACTTACTATAAAGCTTTGTTGAGGAGAATCTGTGTTAGTTTTGGGACAACCCCTAATAGATACTTTAAGTGGTAAACAATTCAAATCTTACAAATTAACTTAAACAATTTTAAAAAAATTGCTCAAAATCATTGTCAACTGCAAAATTTTAGACGCTTTTCTAAAGGGCTGAATTTTCTTGTTCTTACTCAAAGTTTTAAATAACACTTTTTCTGATTTGTTAGTTTATGTTTTGTTAATGTGGTTTGGGTTAAGTGTAACGTTTAAAACTTTGGGTACAGCTAGTTAGTGATTGGCAGTTTAAATGTTATTAATATACTGATGTACAGTTAATTTACTTAATTTGCATAATTTTATGTATGAAAAAAAATCCAAAATGTTATAACTGCAGCCGACCTTTAAAACAAACAATTACATAGCCAATTACGAAGGTTAAAAGAAGTAAAAATCGTTATTCTGGGTAGAATGGGAATTCGACTAAATTTCTGTTTGCAGGTTATGCATGTTTTAGGATTTTACTAACAACATGGTTATTTATAATAAGTATTAATAATAATAATTACGTTATATAAAAAAAAAATAGTACACTCGATTTTTGAAACAGTTAAGAAATACGTTAAAATTGTAACTTGAGTTTTATGACTTCCTAGAGAATACTTTTAAAGGTATCCAATCCGAGTGGTGTACGACCCAATAACCCAAAGGTTCTTCATACACCAGGTCCTAGGAATAAACAGTTTGTTTTAGCGTTTTTTTTTATTAATAAACTATACAGAGGTTTATGTACAAAAGTATAACATAAGTATTTAGTATTTAACATTTTTAGTTTTTATTTTTTATTTGAGAAAATAAATACATACATTTATTTTAAAAATTAACAAAACTCTGAAATTTAGGCCAATGGTATTTTCAATAACATATGCAGCTATGTATATAAGCAGGGTAGGTGTCAAACATGCACGAAGGGCCACTTTTGTACGGCGCCAGTTTTGCATGAGAGGTAATTTTTGCACGAAGACACTGTTCCTGTTGCACGGGTTGATTTTTTTTTTGTTTATTTCGTATTGACTATTTTTTCTTTCATTTTTGGTTTTCTTTTTCAAACTATCACTGTTACCACTGTATATTGTTTTTTTGAATGACAAAAATAAAATTTCTCAAACTATTTGGTCCAAGAACCTGGTGCACGAAAAAGCCTTTCGGTCATCGAGTCGCACACCATAGATACCTTTCAACAGCTTATTCATAATTAAACTAACTTAACATGATTTTTTTTTTCCTATTGTTTTTTCTTGTTTAATTTCTACCTTAATTTTTATTTTACTATCACTGTTATGTTACCTCTAAGGCTATAACTCTTACCCTTGGCGATTACTTATTTTCTTTGTGATTAATAATTGTGCTTTTTATTACTTTTTATTTTATTACTATCACTGTTAATCCTTACCCTTAGTTGGTTTTTTGTTTTTCTTTTCAATTATTTTTTCCGTATTTTATTTTATTTGTTTTTTTTTTTTTTTTGTTTCTAATTTAATTTTTTCACTGTCACTGTTGCCCTTTATCCCTACCTTATAAAAGTAGTAATACATTTATATATTTTTTTTTCTTTTACTCTCATGCTAAATTGTCACTCGTGCATATTTACCCTCCGTGCAAAGTGTCTTCGTGCATATTTGACCTGACACCATATAAGCAAAAAACATTTTTGAGTATTGTAACTAGAAACTTTAGTTTTAAAACAAGTTAAATACAAAGAAACTAGGTTTTAATTTAAAATATTTCACCTACGGTAAATAGTTGATTTACTTTAAGTTTTAATATGTAGACTGCCATAATCTTTTAGAACTTGAAATAACCTATAAAAAGACATTTACTTAAAAAACAAAACTTGCTAAATTTCTTGACAAAATTTCATTTACATATATTTATAAAGAGTTAGCAACTTAAAAACTTATAACAGATAAAGAAACTGATTTATAAGCATTATATTAAGGCAAAAAACAAAAAAATTAACCAGTAATGTAATTGAAATAACGTTTTTACACTTTGTTGATTTCTTTAGTATTGTAAAATAATTTTTACAGTTTCCTTATAAACAACTTTTTTGACAGTGTTATATAAAACAATGTAATATAAATACCAGTTTTAAAATAAAGTTGGTTTATTTCTTTAAATTTACATAATACAGCATGGAACTTCAATCATATCTTCGCCATTTTCTTGGTCTGTTAAATTTAATTTTATTATTAGTAAATATATTTTTTTTAAATACATTTTGTTTTTATTAGTATTTCCTGTGCAACTAAACACACCAAGCGTATATGCATGAGTATATAATTTGCTTTTTAGTTTTTGCTTATCTTATTTCAAACTAATGAAACGTTTAACGTTGTTAGTTTTTGTTTATGGTAAAAACATAAATCATTTCAACGTTAAAATTGCATAAATTTAAAAGGTACTTTTTTTTTTACAATAACTAAACTTTGAAATTTTTGATTTCAATAAATTCCATGTTATCAGTTTGTTTACAATGAGAAAAATTAAACGTTACTAAATACTAACGTGTACATTTTGACGGTTTTGAAAAGCTTCAAGAAAAATATGTAATTTACAACAAAAAAGTTTTATACCTTCGTTATCATTACAGTAAGTATTACTTCCTTCTACTTGAAAAGCGAGAAAACTTTTCCTTATTCCCTGGAGAGCATCTTTCGATTTCTAAAATACATAGAATAAATTGTTATACTGTAAAATTTATGACTATCTTTTTAGTTTTAGTGTATTTTTTTTGATTTTTACTTTAGTATATAAGACTACAATGTATGTTATTAAAAAGCTACGCATTTCAACTTTTAAAAGATAAAAATCTTGTTACACTGTTAAATTTGCCTTCGTTAGATATTTTTGTGTATTGAATTTATCAGTTTCTATATATTTTTGTAGGGTTAAAAATGCATTAGATAAAAACTAGAGTGTTTCACCTTTTAAAAAGCATAAACATTGTAAAAAGTTTTACAAAGGCTAAGGTGTAGTGTTAAATGTTTAAAAAACCAAAGCTCTAAAAGATAAACATAGTATAATTTTTTGTTTATTTATCAGAAAGTTTGTTTTTGTAAACGTTTTTGTAGCTTATTACTAAACAAACTACTAGTGTATTTAATCTTTGGTGTGGATCTTTAGGTTAAAGTGAGTTGTGGACGTTTTTACAAGAAAAATTACTAAAAGTCAAGTAAAAATCAAAAAACGTTTTTACTAACTCTTTTTCGCAGCTTAGTTCCTTTTACAGCATTCATGTACAAGTCCTCGAAGCTTGGTATATCGTCCTGGTTTTAAAAATATATTCATTGTTAAATTGTTTTTAAACTAAAAAGTGTAACACAGTTCAAAAAAAATGTAGCTATAAGTTTGCAAAGTTATTAAGTTTAATTGTTGGTAAAAGGTTCTTAGCTGTTACAAAAACTAGCGTAACTATGTTAATCGTTTTTTATTAATTTAATATATAACTTAAGTATATTTAAAAATTAAATATAGAAAAAATTGACCATTGTGTATTTGTTTTGTTCTTCTTGTAAATGGACTATTGACATTAGGCTCTGTAAAGTTATCGTGCGTTAAAGTAGTAAGTAACATAATAGTTTAAATTGTACAACTTTCAATCCAACTTATACAAGTAGTTTTTTATTTAAAAACTTTTAAAACTTATTTAAAAGACAAGTAAAATTTTCATAGGATTGTATTTACAGAAAGAAGTTTTAGTCTTTAAATGTCGTGTAATGGTTTGAAAAAAAACAATAGTTATTTTAAACAAATTATATTCAAAGCATCAATTTTTTTTGATATTTTGTATGTAAAATGTAAATTGCAAACTTGTGACAAAATACAAATAGAAATAAACCTTCAACTCGGACATATCACTTCGATCACTGGACTGGCTTGTCGAGCTCTGATTGAAGGCAGGTATCTGTCGATTATATAATATATACAATCTACTCACAACTGTTTTACATTTTATGAAACAACATTTTAATTCAATTAGTTCATAAAAAAAATAATATTTTAGTTTTTGTAATTTTCAAAAAATTAATTTAGTTTGACGCCAAATGTCTAAAAATAATAAAAAACAGTAATAGACTCAAGTTACGATACTAAACATTGAGGTATAATTTATTTGTGTTCAATACAAAATGAAAGATTTTGTCTAAAACTTCCGTGTTAAACAGTTTTTATAAATCTTAAACTTTTTTAATCATTGAGCATAAATGAAAAGCTTACTTCTTTTGCTTGATTCAATGATTCTGGTTTCTTTGAAGCACTCACCAATGGATTTTGAAGCTATAAACAACAATTTCTTAAACTTGAAACTAAATTAAGAAAGCACAGTTAAATTTAAACAGATCTAAATTGTTTATTTAACTTAAAAACATGTTGCATCTAAATGTACTAAATTTGTATTTTCTTCGTATTATGAACAAACTTACTCAATACTATTTAATATAATCATGTAAAAAATATTTTTAGTTTGCAAATATTTTGATACAAAACGCAGTTAAAAGTTTTTTAATACTTTTTTATTGAGCTAAATGCAGCCAACAATAAAATCCGAAACTGTATATAAATTCAGTTGTTAGAAGCTCAAATAAAAGTAATATAAAACTATATTTTATAGAATATGGAACTTACTTGAGCTTTAACCATTTCAACAATTCTTTGTTGTTCCTGCTTAGGCAGGTCATCGTAACTTAGAAAGCTCGGACCATTTGACTGAAAATAAAAAGCGAAATCACAAAAATTAAACATAAACAACAAAAGAACATTGTTAACCTACCGACATCAACCAAAAAATTTTAAACTGTTGTTGTTCCTCTGAACCTTATGAAAATAACTTAAGCAACAACATGGTTTATAAAAAAAATAATACTAATACTTGTGCGCCTATAATCCTTCTTTTAAGAAAAATTTATCGTGTAAAATTGTGTAACAATAAAGTTTTTGTTGTGTAACTTTTTCGCAATAAAGGTTTGAACAAACGTTTTGTGAAGTGTAATCTTCCAGCAGCTTTTCACTTGTCTGCACCATTTTCTCTCTCACCTGTAGCAATAAAGATACTTGATTCAGTTACTGAAAGCTTTATTCAGTTTCAAAACAACTTACCCTATGTTTTAAAACTATTAAGAAAATTTATCAAAAATTTAAATCTAAATAAATATTTTTTTGTTGCTTGATTAGCAAACTTTTTAGTTAGAAAAACCAATTGACCTTTTTTTTTATAATTGAAAATATTAAAACCATCAAAAAATTAAGGCAAAAAATATTTTCAAATTAATTAAAAAGAAACAAACGAATTTACAAACGATTTCGGCTGCACATCTATGTTTTTCTGGATCATCAACTTTTTTGCTCTTCTTAAAACAGCCTCTTTTTCCAACTACGAACATTTATTTATATTATGTAGAATTAAACTTTTCATGCAAATCAAAAGTTTTAAACTATAACAGTATTTTCCATAATTTTAGTTTGTGCCAAGCTTGTTATTTATGAGCAAGAAAACTGCATACAAAGTCGTATGCTTAATTTGAAAACTTCAAACAGCTTTATAGTATGGTAAATGAAATCAAATATTTATGAAAACTTATTCACATCACAATAAACAATAAACTAGAGGAAAAGTTCCTAATTTTAGATCGCATTAAATATTTGTATATACGACGTACTTTTTAACTTAAAACCCTTTTGTGAACACAAAGCAACTAAAATAAAGTTTTTAACAGAAAATATTTTGGTTTATCTTGACTAACAGTGGTGCTCATTCAATGATGACCTAACAGTTTTGTTTTAAAGAAAAACTTATAGACTTTTTTGTTTTTTTTTAATCACAGCCAGCGTACATTTATTTCTAGTAAATGTGTTCTACTGTTAACACTTGAAGCTGTAGGTTAAGTCATACTATTTTAGTTATTACAAACACGCGCTAATAATCTAACAAAATTAAAGAAAAATTAAATTGACCAACTTTTTGAGATTGTTTGTGTTCGAATGACCATTCGCTCATTAGTCTTTCTATTGACTGAAAAATATAAATTTTATCAATTTTTCACCTCATTTAGTATAAAGTTTTCAAAAAGTAAAAAATATAAAATCAAATTGAGCCGTATCCGGAGTCTAAAACAGAATTCAGCTATCTATTATTGCAAACAGTTATACTTATTTATATACAAATTCATAATTGCTACTAGAGCTCAAAAAAAAACATTGACAAAGCCGTTTGAATCCTTGATAATGTTAATAAATTACGAAAGCTTTGAACACTAGTTTGGTTTATTATTTAATTTAGAAAGATATTTGAACTAAATTTTATTGTTTTTTTATTAAGCGACGTTAAGTTATTCACGACTAAAAACATGACTAAAATAATAAATTATAATATCGCTTTAAAATTGTTAACATCATGTAGTCTTAAAAATTTATAAGTAAAAGCTTGATATTAGTCAATTTTAGCCACATTTTTTGTGTTAAAATCTTAAACTATAATTTTTTTTTAATATCTTACTTCTCTAGAGCTAATCGGTTCAACTCTTCTTGTTTGGTTGTCTCTTGGCATTTCAAAAGTTTTGTTCCACAAAATACTAACATAAACAATAACGAGACATACAAAAACTTTTCGTTTGTTTCAAAACTGATATTATAGCGGATTGAATAACTAGTGAGATTTTTTTTAATTTAAGCAAAAAAAGTTGTTGCTATGGCAACTTTTTACTTGGAGTATATTTAAGAGACAAAATTATTAAAGCTACCTATGTTAAAAAAATACACTTTTATTACAATCCAAATAGTTTAAAGTGTATTATAAAAAAAGCTATTTCAATTGAAAAAAATAAAGTACATAAACACCAAAAAAGTTCAAAGTTATGACAAAAAACATAAACTAAGGTACGAAGTTGATTGTTTAGAACTTAGTTAAGCTGTAAATGACAGTTAAGTGGCCTTTTTTATTCCAAAAAAAAAATTAAGAATATATTTTATTTTTCGTTTGGAGTTTAATATAAAATATATCAGAGCCGTTTTAAACTGCACTGATATCTTAAAGCAATAAAAAATTAACTATAAAACAAATAAATAAAGCGTCAGCTGGTTTTTTTATTAAAGTTGTACAAAATTGAATGATTTATATTCATTGAAGAAAACCAATCCAGTTGTTTTACAAAAAAAAATGTCTCGTCATTATCAGGTTTACGATATTGAAACAGAATACACGATAAAATAAACTTCAGTAAAAATAGTTCAGTGTTTATATACAATAGTAAAGTTGTAAAAGTATAGTTTTTAGAATTTAAGTAATTGTTGAATAACATTTGTTAATCTTAAAAGAACAACTTTAGTACAAAAAATATAAATTTTTAGACAAGTTTACTTTAGTTTGATAGAAAACAAAAATTTTGTTAGTAAATAGACTGTTTTTTCGTTGCCTTTAGTGATTTAAAACTAATTTCTTTTTTGAAACACTCCAACGTAACAAATTAGAAACAAGTTTTGAGCCAATTAGTTTTTTTATGGACAAAGCTAACAATAATTTATTTTAGAAACTTACATAAATGTTTTTGATGAGCTTCATTTGTGAAAGTTCGCATAACTTTACTGTTATTAAAAAGGCAATTCTGTGTGAAAACTTTAATTTCAACACATGATGTATTTGTCGCTATCACCAGAAATTTCTACTTATACACTATTATTGACCTGATTTACAACGCAACGTGCGCTCTAACTTGTATAGTAAATGCCCCAAGATAACGCTTAAATTATAGTCGACTTAAATAAACTAATATGAATTACTTACTATTTACTAAAAGTTTAATAAATCAGTTACTTATACTAATTTAAACTTAGTTCGAATCTGTTTTAATGATTATATTTACAATGAATTTGCGAAACGAAAAGATGATAAAATACTGCACAACAACACACTAATAAACCAAATTATCAATTCTTTTAAAAGACGACAATACTCGAATAAAAGAAACTAAAAACTAAATGTTTAAACCAAACTCAAAAAGTATTCTAAAATCGAAATCAATTTGACAACAAGATTGAAACCATTAAAACTTAAGTGCAGCGAAAAGCTGCACTGAGTTCAGACCGCTGCAATGCAGTAGAAACTAAAAGAACTCTAAAATACTCGAGATTGTTGAACTTATACTCGCTTGAGAAAAAAGAAGAAAGTAAAAAAGAGACAATTACCGCGTAAGCGGCACATATTGTTACAAGTATTATATATTTTTTAATTTTTTTAAACTATAGACTTCAAGTTTGCTTTTAGTTTGCTAATGTAAAAGCAGTTTGTCGAAATTTTAATAATTGACAAAACTTCCTTGCGAATTAACATTAACACAAGTTAAACTTTCAGAAATTATCATAAGTATTTTACTTTAGTTTAAAAAAGTACTAACAATATGGCTTGACTTTAAAATATTTGCAAAGTAAGACATTGCAAAGTTTATCAGTATTTGTTATCTAATTGTTTTTCAGTGAACCGAATAAATTCAAGTGACGCACCGTAGCGTGAAGTGAAGAATATTATTTTACTCATCATATCA
This sequence comes from Thalia democratica, assembly GCF_965202585.1. Lineage (NCBI taxonomy): Eukaryota > Metazoa > Chordata > Thaliacea > Salpida > Salpidae > Thalia > Thalia democratica. Next base: position 64,128,986 of record NC_139166.1, on the reverse strand, counting down.
TATATTTCATTTGTAGTTAACAGTGTTTTATTTATAAGTTTAAGTTATCTAAAATAGATACATTGATTACTTTATTTGTAGGTAAAACAATTACAAAACAAAAAAAAAAGAGTTGGTTCTAAACCTAATTAGTGGTGTTATTTTAAAAACTTAACTGTAACAAATGAAATATAGTGAAAATGAGTTTTTAGATAACTTAAGGACAGTGTTTAAAAAACTGCTCAAAAGTATTACAATACCAGATTTATTTTTTTAAGTGTAATTTAATTTGAACGTTTATGAAGTCTTACAGGAAAGGATTTTTTTTCACTTAAGTTTAAAAAGCACTGTTAGTAATTTTGTCTTGTATTTATGTTAACATTTAAACAAAACATAACTTAAAAGTTTTTTTTTATTTTTAAAGATTGTGTGAGTTTGTTATTGTTTAAATTTTTTTAAACTATGTAACTTACAGTGACTCTTTAATAAGTATCGTAAGATTAGACTCTAAAATATTTTCTAAAAGTGAATTATTTTTATTATTTGTTTTTCTAAGTTTAAAACCTATAATTAAGAAATAAAGTTTAAGCTATTTTAACCGAACTAAATTACACTTAAATCAAAACATTGTAGTATAGTAAAACTAAGACAATATTTAAAATCTTTTAATTTAATGCAAACATTAATTTCAAAGTTATAAAAAACTAAGATACGAAGAAAGCTAAAACATGACTAACAACTTTTAAGAAAAATGTATTTTTTTTAACTTTTAGTTTTTGTTTATAAATACTGCTAACTCGAAATATATTGCTTTAGTAGTTATACTGCTGTTGTTAAAAGCAAAAAATTACATAAAAAAAATAAAAAGAAAAACTGCAAAAAATAAAAAAACATCCGCAAAAATTTTAAACAAACAGTTTAACTGACTATTTTAAATTCAAAGATTTTATTATAAAATATAAAAAACTGAAAAATAGCTTCTCCTTAGTTGACAAAAGCAATGAAAACAAATACAAAATTAAGGAGGTAGTTTTACTAGGACTGTTTCGTATAATTTTACAGATAACTTTCATACAGTTTTAAATTTAAACTAACTGTCAGTTTAATTATTTTTTGACCTTTGATAAGCTCCAATTTGGTAGCTTAAAATCTTAGCAAATAGCTACTTAAGATGTTGAACTTTAAAAAAAAATAAATAAAATAAAAACAGAAATGGAAACTAATTTATTGTAAAATTAATAAATGAAAACAAGTATTTATTTTTTGCAGAAATGTTCAAGAAACTGCATGTAAAGATTATAACAGTAACAGTGCTATAGTAACCGGAAGGGGGACTGTTAAAAAACTCAACATACTCAACTTAAGTAAGTTTAAAAAAGTAATATATTTTTAACAACATTTACTTCTGTACTAATTATGAAATATTTAAAAATGTGTATATGCAGCGATAATTTTACTTTAAGGTGGAGTTAGTTCAAATGCTTCAGATAGAACAACCGGAACAATTCCATTACTGAGTGTGTTTAAAAAAAAAGTGATCTTGTTTCTTGTTTTGTTTTTGTCCATACTCATACCGCTGCTATATACTGTGTTTTGTTACAAAACAAACAATAAAGGTATTTTGTTTTCATAACATTAACTGCTTATTTTTTGTAGGCTGTAAAATAATTAATAAAAGTAGTTTTCTAGCAATGTGAAACAGCTTGTCATATTATAAAAAAAGTTTTGATTATAATAAACATTTTTTTGTTCGTTGTAATGCTTTTTCTAATACGTTGTTTTTTAAAGGCAGTAAAAATAAACATCAGCAAAGACATTGAACTTATACTTTTAAATACTTTTCTTTCTGCGAGATATGTACACCTAGATCAGTAAAAACTAAACACTTTTGTAAGATAAGTTTTTAAAAACTCATTAAAATTTAAATAAAATAATAGTGTTTACTTACACTTATAAACAACTATAAGCTATTATTGATTTAAGCTGAAAATGTATATCAATAAAAACTAACTAATTTTCAAAAGCTCTGAATTAATAAAAGTTGTTTTAAAAGATCAAATCGACTTACTTGGTTTTGCTGAAGTATTGCAATGTATGCAAGACTTGTCAGATTGAGAAAAGTTCAAAATTGTCAGAGATAAGAGCGTTCTTTGGAAGTTGAAGATTTGGTTTCTTCTTGTAGTCACCATGTGTATTTTAGATTTTGCTGCGAACACGATTCTAGGTTTGACTTTAAAATTGTTTTTATGCTTTAACTAAACTTTTATGTAGATAAGAATGTACTAATTTAAAGTAAATATATTAAAAACTGATATATAACAAAAAAGACTTGTAATTAAATCGTGTTTAACAATAATTAATACATTATTTAATGATTTATTATATATCAATTAAATGATAAAATTAATCATATTTAAAAATCTTTAGGTTTTTATAGTTTTTAAGCAATATAAATGTGAGAAAACAAACTACATGATTCAATTTAAAAGTATTAAAAACATTTGTTGAATTAAACAAAGTCGGTTTAAACAAAAATTAAACAAACTGAAAATTTTATAAAGTGTAGTTTTCTAGATAAACTCAAAACGTACTTTATAAATGATTTTAAGAAACTATTTATAAATGTAACAACAAAAAATATATGTACTTTTCTTTCTAAAAACATCGAATAAAAAAGTTTTAATTAAAAAAAGTAACATATATTATAAACATACTAGCGAAGCTTTTTAGTTTTAACTAAAACTTATATATAAAACTTATAAGATTTGATGCTAACATTTTTAAGTAAACACTAATAGTACTTGGCCCGTTTACAATTAATTTTCCCAGTTAAAAATAAGCTGAAGGAATAACTGTTCGTTTTTTACAACAGAAGTTTTTAAACACGGAATGTTTTCTAAAAAAAGCTATGGAACCCATCTCCAGGTAGAATAAAAAAGATAATTATTACAGGTGGGTTTAAAAATATTGTTTTTTGTATGCATAAACGATTAAAAAAAATAATGATAAACAAAAAAAAGAAGATTAATTAAAAAACTAATATCGCTTTGTACGTGTAAAATTATGTAAACATAGCTAGAAATTTTTTGATGAATATTTTTTTCAATATAAATATTTTACCACTGTCTATTTGCGTCATGGTAGTTTTTGCTTTCGGGTTCCGATAAAAAATACCTCTCAGTGACGTCATAAAGAACTTGGGAGAAGAAAAGAAAACGCAACTGTACCGCGGTTTGTCAGAAGTGATCAAAAAAAATGGAATAAGCCAAAATTCTCAACTCGAAGAAATGCTAAAACAAGATGCAGAAGTCAAGTCGAAAACAATCGAAATTTTGAAAAGTTTGTAGAGATAAAAGAAACAGACAAACATTCTTTTCTTTTTTCGTTTAATTTTTTTGGTAATAATTACAGAATTGGATAAATTCAAAAATGTTAAACAACATATTATGAAATTTAAACGTGTTATCACACCTCTAACGTTTTTTTTTATTTTTAGTTATTCTAAGAAGTTTAACAGCTTTGAACTTTATAAGAAAGTTTTTAAATGTATATAAAACTCATTTTTATTATTGTGTTACTTTAAATAGGTCTTTTTTTAATTTATAGTTTCTTATCTACAATCTTGCTATTCTGAAACCAGTTTTTAGCTTAATATACTGTTTTTTCAATGAATTTATGATTTTTCAGCTTTTATTTTGTACTCCTTCTAGTTTAGTTGGTTTATGCTGTACTCGTTTAATGTAAAAATACTTAAATTTAAATCACTAAGCTTTTATCAGTTAACACGAGTCTTTTAAACTTTTATAAAAACTTACGACAAAAAAAGACCGAACATTATTTCTAAATATTTTTTTTTTCTAAGTACTAATACTTTTAAAGTGTTGTACTTGTTTTTAAAAAGTTATGGCGTAACCTAGTCTTAACTACTCCTAAAATTTTCAGAAAATTGGCTGCTAGTAATAACCTATGCCATAATATAATGTACTTTATTTGGTATATTTTTACTTAGTTACAGCTTTGAAATAGTACTTGTAATGAAGTTTTTTTTTTAACTAATTACATTTTGTGAAATTAATATACTTAATTGTTTATTAGTAAGCTGGTCACAAAAAACAATTAGACCCAATATTATTACAAGAAAAGTTTTTTTTTTAAATCTAAATAAACTTTTGTGATTTTAAAAGAAGTTTTCTAGAATACTTTTTGTATTAATTTACAATCATAAGTAAATTTTCAAACAGTAAAATAACTTTTGTAATGTAAATTTGGCTATTTTTATACTTCAAATAGGTTTGTGCTTACATTTTTATAGGTATTTTCGATTTATTTATGATCAATCACCATAACGATTGAAAATATCAAGTTTCTGCAAGCTCGATAAACGCTCAACTATATTCAAACAAAGGCAATATATTGTTTGGTAGCGGATAATTTTTAAAAATAGTATTGTTGTATATTTTAGTTGCATCAAACCTTTACGGTTGATTAAAATCTTATTTGTGTTTTTTTAAATGTTGTTAGATTTGCGTTATCATGCTAATAAAGTGTAAAAATGTGTTGTTTTAGAATACTCATGTAGATACATTTATACTAAACTGAAAAAAAAAACTTAGGAATTTAGAAATTTTATGTTAAACGTAAAGTTTTACAAATTAAAACTGCAAATCGTAAACATGTGTATGTTGTTTTAAACCACACCCATACAAAAAGAAATAACATATTTTAACTGTAACTAAGCTTTTAGTACCAAACTATTAATAAAAAAACAGAAATGTTTCAAACAAAATTTATCTTGAAATTTAAAAAATAAAAATCCTGTTTATATTTACCGCCGAAGTTTTCGAATGGCTTAAAGCTGAACTTTATAAGTGTTTTTTATTTAGTTGATTTTTTTAATTTAAAAAACGACTCCATTCGGAGCACGTGTACTCCTCGTAAATTTTTTAATAATTAAACATAACAATTTATTTTCTAAATTCAAAAATTGTATGTAATAAATTCATAACCAGTTCAACGTTTATTTTATAAACTACTATTTTCGGTAAAAACGAGGAATTACATAGTAAAACAACGAATCAGTGTGGATAAAGATTATTATTTAAGAGTCAGTTTAAGAAGTAAATCAGTTAATAACTTCATTTTTAAAACATAAAGTAAATTTGCTTTTGAATAGTATATAATATGAAGTAAAAAAAACGAAGGTTTTACATAAACTGTCTAAACTAAAGCCAGTTTTACAGTAAACTACTAAAATATCATGTAAAGCTTTACTAAAACTGTAAGAAGTGTATAAAAAAAATAAACAACGCACTAGACTTTTTTCTTTGAACTTTGTCACAAAAGCAACATTCGAGTATAGTCCACAGTAGCTTTTAAGTAAACAAATGACTTCAGATCTAGTGCTTTCTTATTTTCATTAATCAGCTCAGCAAATTTAAGGTTAGAATCAAATTTGTAACACTTTAAAACGTGCTTGAAATTTTTAAACATTTGTTTTTTTTTGTATGAGACTCATGTTATTGAGGACTTTACTAAGAGGCAAAATTTATCTGAACTCTACTTTTGAACTAGCTAAAAACTCTGTAAATTCAGGTTAGAAAAATAAAACAATTAAATTTATTATTTTGATATTTTAGTAAAAATAATTCGTTTTTTTAATGAATCATAATTTCTAGTTCGAATAGATTTCAAAAAACTTAGGTAATTTCAAGAGATGTAAACTACTCAAACAATAAAGTTGAACTTACAAGACTTTAAAGCTAGTTTTGAAAAAAATTCAGATAAAAATTTTTTTTTTTAATGTTTGTTTATAGTTAACAGCATATAATCGAAACTAACCATCATAGAGAAACAAAACCGTAAAAACACAATTGAAAACTGTCGCCATGATTTGAGATTTAAGATTTTCATCTCTGTAAACGTAAAACATTTTTTCTTCCGACAGTGTTTTTAAGTTTTCAGAAAGTCGTTTGTTGAACAAATTCATCTTTGAAAATAATATTTTGTTATTAATGTGGTAAAATTTAGCATATAGTAACGAATGATGTTATCATTAGCTGTTTATTTTCAAATTTTCAAACAATTAATAATATTTAAAAGTATCGTTTTTTTTAAGTTTAAAAAAAAAAAAAGTATCAAAGTCTAAATTACGTTTAAAAAGAAAAAAAAAGTTTTTATAGCCAACTTAAAGTGTAGCTAAAAAGCATTACAAAAAAAAGACTGAGTTTTTGTTATAAGATAAATCATGAAATGTTATTAAACACTATTAAAAAATAACAAAGTATTGATCAAAAATTATTAAAAGTATTTTAAAGTGTTTTTACGTACTACTTAATAATTATCTCGTTATTTATTAAAACATCATGTAAAAATTCTACCTTTATTTTGCTTTAATGAAATGCATTTAAGTTTATTTAACATATAAATTTGCTTTTAGACAACAAAAGTTTTATTTAACAAGATATAATTTTTTTTAATGTTTCTACTTCTAACGTTATTATTTATAATTTAATAAAAATACGCTCATCTTAAATAATCTGATACTCTTGACTTAAGTACTTTTAACAAACTAAGAACGTTTTAATAAGTGTTATGGTTTTGACATTTAGAGAAGTTTACAGATTGAAAAACTCTTAATGTTTAATAAAAAAACTAAATTTTATTTTACTGGAGTAACTTTTTTCAAACATCTTTAAAGTAATTTTCTGTACACTTAGTTTAAAAATAGTTTTTAAACAATAGGAGAAATAAATAAGCTACAAAATTTAGTTACAACTTAAGTAGTACTTAAAAAAATTGAACAAATAAAAAGTTTAAACTAAACTAGGTTTACAAAATAAATATTTTTTTCTTATGTTGAAGGAAATTAACGATTTATAAAACATGATCTTTACTATCGCAACATGTAAACTAGCTAAAACAGTTCTAATACAGAATCTCATTCTTATAAAGCATAATGTTACAATAAAATTAGAAGTTAAGTATAAAAGCTGTTATTTAATGAACTTTGAATTATGTGATAAGTTAAAAAAGAATTTTTTTTATTTTTCTCCGTAATAAACTCGAATTTTTTTTTAAATAAAACATAGCAAGCTTCTAATATATATTAGCAAAACCGTTATTTAACAAAAGTAAGTAAAATTAACTAAAACAAAAATAAACTGAAAAACTTTATTTAATACATTTAACTAATTAAAGCAAAGAAAAAAGTCTCTTTTTTTTGTTTTCTACAACGTGTTTAACCCTTAATTTAGCATTAACTTTTATCTTTCCAAAACTTTAAAGGTTAGTTAACTTTTATAAACTACTTATAGTAAACATAAAAAAAATGTAAAATTTCCAAAAGTAGCCTTTACATTAAAAATAAAACAAAAATCATTTGTACACTAACTTTTATTTCACATATTAAAAAAGGTGTTTCAAAATAACAATAAAACGATATATTCAAAACTCAGCGTTAAGCTATTCGAAAAGTCCGAAGGTAAATATAAATGGGGATTTTATTCAAAAAACTTTGAAGGTATTTTAGGAATTTCAACTATAATTTTTAACGCATTTAAATTTTAATAAACCGTTTACATACAGCAATAATAATTTTAATTTACTTACTACAATAAAAAATCCTCTTTTAATATTTTTTGTCTACCTACTTAATTTTATGTTATATTTTGTTTTTGTATCAAAATCTTGTCACTTAGTTATCAAATTTTTTTACATTTTATCTTCCTTTAAACTCTATTAAAGTAATTATTTTTAAGTCTTTTAAGTACTATGAAAAACTGTAGCCCCTTTTTTGTTATTTTAAACCATTCATTTTAGACCTCTGAACTTTATACTTTTTAAAAGTTGATACTTAAAAACAGAGAAGACTTATACTGTTGACCCTTATTGAAATTTAACTTAAGACACTATTTGTTGTTAAATTTTTGAAGAAGTAAATTTATTAACAACCATATCTAGAAAAAAAGAATAAAAATAAAAATCTATAGAGAAAATCAAAAAATATGTTTTGTATAACTATTGATTTTGACTTTTATGTACATTTTAGAAAAACTTTTCTTGCTGTTTAAACATTTAACAACTATATAATACACTAAAAATAAAAACTAAAGATAATTTTATAAACTGTTATTACTAATTTCTAGTTAACCGCTTTGAGAAAATTTATTCAGTTATTGATTTCAGTGGCTATCAGATTTTAATTTCAAAGTACTAACTATGAATTAAAAAAGTACTGATCAATATTTTTATTAAAAGTGTTGAACTTTTAACTAATGTTTCACGAATAAAACTTTAGTTAACTTGACAAAAAAACTTTCTTCAACAAGTTTAAATATAAATTAACATCTTTTCAAGGTTATTGCTTATGTAAGAATAAATTTGATACTAAATGAGAAAATGAAAGGTTACATAAAATCATCGTACGATTAAAGGTTAATAAGTTTCCAGGTGTTATTGTATTTTCCTTTATTTTTTTCCTAATTTTTACACAGCAGAACAACTTGATCTTTTATTTACCAATTTTTCTATGATACTTGTGAAAAAATTGTTTTAAAAATACTTATTGGTATAGTTATTAACCTTACAATAACTAATTATAAGACATAATAATTTTTTTATTAAAATATATATATTGATTCTTAAATGTTTCAATTAATGAAAATTTAAGTATTATAACCTTTGTAAGCTTTTTGTGTTAAATGTTTGTAAAACTTCTAAATTAAACTTAAAAATAATAAATTGTTTTTATGTCTTCTTTTTGCGTATATAATTGTAAAGTTTTTTTAGTAAAAAAGTTTTTCTTTAATATAAACATCACACATAAATAGTTTTAATGAGTATTATCAGTATTGTTGTAAACTTAAAAAATAATTTAAAACATTAAAGCAAATCATTTATTTAAAGTAATACACTAATTTGTTAAGAAATCTAGTACTTCACAAACAAATAATACTGTTATAAAAGTAAAAGTTTTGTTATAAACTAATAAAGAAAAACACAGACTTTACTACTTATATTAAGCTGCGGTATAAAACATCCTACTAAGATTTAACTTATTTGCTTCTTAATCTCTGCAGTCAAAGTAAATATAACTGTATTTTATTATTGAAGCTTAGTGCATACTATTCATTGTAAAAATACTTTTTATTTATTTCAGTAAACACTTTTTTAATCTTTTACAAACTATTTTCAACATAACATTAACTAACAATAATTAGAAGTGTTACAGTTATATAAAAAAATTCTCCATTAAACGCTAATGAACTTAATTTCTAAAATGTAGACAAAAAGTTTTTATTGGAACTCAAGATATTTTTTTTATTTATGCGAAAAGTAACGAAATAAAGAAACACTAAAAAAAGTCGAAAAAAAGAATTCAATAACGATTAAAAAAACAACATTATTGTGTGTAATTAGAATCATACATGTTTTTACGACTAATAAATTTTAAACATTGTTAAGAATGTGGTATTACTTCAATGTGTCATAAAAAGAAACAAGAGAAGTTTAAGAAAGCTATATATTAAAACATAAGTTTGTTAAAAACTCATTAATAACGTTTGTTATATGAAAAGTTATATGATTATTAAACGTTTCTACTTACTAAAACTACTTTTATATTAAAAAATATAAATATTACCACTAATAAATAGTTTAAAACAAAGATAAACTATAAAAAAATATAAATGTATTAAGCTAGAAATTAAATTTCGATAAGTAAATTTCCTAAACGAGTTAAAGTTTGAGACATAGTTCATTATATCATAATATTTGATTTAAAGCCTAAACTTTTTGATTACTGACTATCATAGACACCAACTAAAGCAATATTAAAACTCATAAAAGAAAACTTTAAAAGAAAAAGTTTAACAGTTTTTATCTTAAAAATCATACACTTATTGGTAAAATCAATGCGTTTCATCATCCGCATTTTGTAACAAGAGTAACAACAATATAATAAATTAATGGTAGTACTAACAGAGTGATAAAAATAATTATCAAGTATTTTTTCCTTATTGTGCAACCGCAGTTATTGATGAGAGCTGAAAATTGATAGATTTGTTATGAAATGATTACACCTTGAAAAAAGTTTAAATAAAAAGACTAACTGTATTGAAATTGTACAAAAAGTACTTAAACTTGCTTTACCAACTAAAGTTTGAAATAAAACGGTGTTCAACTTTTTAAAACAAAACTTGAAATATGCTAAGTAATACAAAATTAAGAAAAAACGGTCTCGTGATACAATTATGAATAAGCAGTAAATTTTACTAGTATAACTTAAAATAAACCTTATATTAAAATAAACAAAAACAAGCTCACATCTTGGGTTGTTATTGACAACAACTTTTTTCGCGCTGCTACTACCTTCAAGAGACACGCTCCCACACAAACTGTCACCTTGCAAAAAATTTTCTTGTTGGTAGCTGGTAGCTGGTTGGTTTCGCGTCCTAAAAAAAATTAATTACATAAAAAATAGTTAATAAAAAAAAGATAAAAAAAGTACTACTGTAAAAAGTTGTTAGTTGATGAAAAATAGTTTTAAACGTTTTTATTTGAATAGTAAGCCCTGACTTTTACGTAAGCTTCTGAGCTGTAGCTAGCAACTGGTACTTAAAAACGAGTGATTAACTGTAAGATAGTGTTAGCTGTAAAATCTAGTTTACATCACTCTAATTTTTAAATTTTGCAGACAGGTTTAGGCTTGTCAAGTAACTATTAAGTTTGCCCATTACTCCTTAAAAATCCAGTTAATTTATCTGTTTTGAAATGTTTTTTATCAAACATTGATTATATTATCAAATAACTTGTTTGTTATTTTGCAAGTTTAAACGTTTTCTACATAAAATTTAAAACTTTTTTGTTTGAAAATTTTAGTTCAGAACAACGGTTCTTAACCTTTTATTATGTTTTACCCCTTTTTGGAAGGATATTACCCCCAGTATAATATACTAAACATTATTTAATTTTGAGGACAAACTAGACTTTTTGAACTTCAAGCTTATTAAATATAAATAATCGTAAAGTTTAAAAGGTTTATTCAACTTAAACATAGTTACAGTTAAATACTAACTTATAAGTTAAAAAGACAACTAACAAACACTACTTTTCGTAATTTTAAAGGAAGAAAATGTACCCCAAAAACAAGGGAATTACCCCAAGGTTTAGAACCGCTGGTTTAGAAGGTTCAATAATAATAGAATGAGATTAGTTTTTATACAAGATTGTTTAATACTTAAAAAATCACAATTTAAAAGACTAATACTGCATACTTTTCAAGTTGCTTTCTGGCTCGGTCAAGAAATACGGAGTGATCAGATGCATCTGTGTCATTCCCTTCGGATTCACTCATGCTGAACTATTTTCGCTGTAAGTTGAAGACAAGCAGAGTTGTTTTGATATTTCAAAGTTTACAAACGAAAATGTTTGTTTTTCATTTTAAACTAATTTTTATAAGTTGTAATTTTACTTTATGCAATAAATTAGAATAACAAACAAACTTTTATCGTTTACTAACAAAGCTTTAGAATGTATATGATTTGTGTAAACTAATAAAGTGTTTATTAAAAAAACATAATTTTTTACATTATAAACTAACAAATGTACATTTTTGTTACATTTTAATTGAAAAAAAAGTACGCCTTTTAATTGACAGAAATTTTTTATAGCATACAGTATGCTAGATCAAAAATATCTAAATATAAAATGCTACAACCTAAACTTTTCATAAAAAAACAAAGCTTAGTAAGCTAAGTTTTTAAAAGAAAAAATATTCAACATTTTTTAATGATACGGAGTAAAAAACAAAAACCAAACAAGACTATAAAATTTCGAAGGTTATTACAAGGTTGAACATTTCCGTTACAAAACATTAAATTATTTTTAAATTGTGTACGCTTTTCTTCAACATTTAAAAGATAAAAAGTTATAAAGCTCTCTTAAACTACCTTTTGGACAGTTAAGTTTTTCAAAATGATATGTAGTTTAAGTTAAAAATTAGTATTTGAATAACAGAAGTTTTACAAAAAAAAAGCTTTAAAACTAAAATATAATAGTGAACTATTGTAAATGCTTCCTCTAAACTAGTTTATTTGTTGATGAAGTTATACTTATGATTTTTTTTTTAGTACAAGGACTAATATTCTCTTCACTATACAAATAGCTTTATGAATTTATTCTTTCAAGAATTTATTTTACAAACTAAGTTTCGGTCAAAGACCTCGTCAGTGAAAAAACATATAATACAAATAGCTAAATTTAGTTGTGCAATAAACAAGTGAATATATATTTTAATTATTTAGCAAAACACCATACTAAAAATAGACTTTTCATTAACTATTCTAAAAGTTTTGGTAAAGTTTTAGCTTTACAAATTAAGCTAGCTACAACTAATACTCTATGCAAAATAGGTTGTTTTTCTCCTGAATAAAAAAAAACTTAAGAAAACAAAAGTAAAACTAAAACGAATAGTAGAATGATATACGCATGACTAAAGCTTGCGCCTTTTTCATAATACAATATAGCTCTCGTTTAATGACATCCTTATTGCTTCGCGCTAATTGGTCGAACAATTTTTTTACACTAAATTTATAGTTAAAAATTTTGCTAAACCTAGTTGAAGCTATAAAGTTAAAGAGCAAAAAAAAAAACATTAACGAATTAGATTATTTCGAAATATTAACTTACTAAAAACAATAACAATATGCTATCATAATATAGTTTATTAAACAACATAAAAACAACGCAGAAAATATTTGGTCTTAGGACCTGGTGCACGAAGAACTTTACGGTTATCATTGTTTTAAAAGCCTAAAACGTTATTAACTCTTTTAAAAATTTACTCACTTTAAAAGCATATCTTATATAAAGAAAATATCGATAAAATAAACAAGCATTTGTTGTGGTCTCTAGACAGTGTAAAATTTATTAGGCCAGTTAACAAGTTTTATAGATTTCTTTTTACTATTAATTCATCAACTGTGAGTTGTAAAGTACCAACTAGAAAATAAACTTTGAAAAACTATTTTTGTGTACAAATTTACACCAAAAGTTTATTTTTACTAAGGTTTGTAATATTGCACCTAAGCTATTTAAGTTTTAATTTAAAAAAGATTTAATGTTTATACTTCTTTAGCAAAGCTAAAATTATTGCGCTCATATTTAAATAGTATTAAACTGTATTTACGTGATTAACCTAATTTACTTGTTTGTAAAGCTCAAATTGTTTTAAATACAGTAACCTGCCAATTAGGCATGCACTTCTGAACTGCCGGTATAGTAAACATTTTATAGCCTAAAAACGCTGTGTTCAAAATGCATTTTTTTACAAAATGTTAGAACTAAATATAGATCAAAATAAAATTTTTCTAAGACCGGAGTTTACTGACTAAGCTCCGTGCTGAAAAGTAAAAAAGGTGTTTATATTTCTGTTCAATCACCAAAGGGGTATAAAAACCTCACAGTCTTTAACACTAGCTTCAAAGAACCTCGGAAATTTTACACTTTTTAAAGAAACACATTATTCAGTTAAACAACTGATTTAAAAATATCATTAAGGGCAAAGGGGGTCCACCTTGTTATTTACAAGTTTATATTGTTTTATTTTTTAGTTTTGTTACGTATAACATGTTTTTAGTTTCCACTTTATTTAGTTGATTAATTAAGTTAAATTTAATACACAAACGTTTAGCTGATAATATATCTATTAACCATTTATTAATGATTGCTTTATTTATTTGTTAAGTTTTGCCTATTTTGAGCAAAAGTAAACTGTTGATCCTGAAAAAAACACAACTATGATACATACAGGATTGCCAACACTAAACATACAGAAAGAAACACACTACCATATATTATATAACTACTTATATAACACTATGAACAGTTTTACTTACTAATAATCAGGGTTGCCACTCATTTTTTCAAAATTTTTTCCACGTTTTCTGAATTTCTTCCAGGTTTTTAAAAGTACACATTTTTTCGTCTATTTTTAGTACGGTAAGAAACTGTATTAAATAGTATAAAAACATTGAAAAGATACTGTAAAGCTACTTTAACTGTGTTTTTTAATAAAAAAATTTTGATAATGACAAATTTTTATTATTTTTATTATAGATTTTTTGAGTGAAGTCGAAATTTTACTACTGAACATGTGAAAACTGTTAAAATTCCAGGTTTTTCCAGGTTAAGTGGCAACCCTGTAAATATTTTATACTTTAATTACTAAAACAAAACCAAGTACAGTTTTTGAGTTTATTGAACTTGAATTAAAGAATTGAATACTGAGAAGCGAAGTTAATAATGAAGAAGTAATTAACGGCTACCATTGCATATAACATGTGTTGTGTATATGAAGAACAAAAAAAAAACAAAAAATAAAAATAATATAAAGCAAGTTTGGGTGAAAGCAAGAAAGGCAACTCGGAATGGAAAACTTTTAAGTAAATAAAATTTTAAATAGAATAAATACAATTGAAATTACTGAACAGCAATTCTCGCGGCGTTTTGGTCCGGCTGTGGCTTGATCTACAAAAAAAGTTAAATGCTGTAGAGGTAAAATTAAAAAAAAATATATATATAAAGTTTAAGACTTTTTAATAGTGATCTCCATACCCAGCCTTTTATGATTCGGATATTCGTAGATCACTATAATTTTATACGCTGATTTTATATTTTTCAAATCCTTATAAAGACTTAAACTCGTACATGTTTTACTTTGTATGTTTTTAACTATTCAGACAGTTTAACTTAAATATTCTAGTATTATTATTTTTTTTAATACTTGTTTACTTGTGATCATCGCTTTAGCGTGAAACAATTGTTAAGTAAACTCAATATAACTTTTGTCTTAACTGTATAAAGGCTCCTTAAGTGTGAAGCTCTCTATAAATTTATTGTTTAAACCTCAATATAGTATTATAAAAAACCACAACAAAAAGTAAATAACGACCTCGTATTTATCATAAACCTATTATACCATATTTTTCATACCTAACTAAAAAACAACAAACTTGTATTCACTGACTGAAAAAACTTAAAACTTTTTTGTAATTAATAAATATAGAAAACGTTATTGATAAAATAATATTAACTATTATTGTAAATTAATCACCCAAAAACTCTTTTCTATTTATTACTTAATTTATATTATACTTCAAAAGTATTTTTTAATATTTATATTACCTAATGTATTATACAAACTACAAAGTTATCTTGAACTTATCATACCAACTTTCAAACTGTTAAAACATTCAATTAATCAGGGTTACCACTCGTTTTTTCAAATTTTTTCCAGGTGTTCCAAATTTCTTCCAGGTTTTTAACAGTACACATTTTTGGGTATATTTTTAGTTTTAAGTTAATTTCTATTTAAGAAACTGTGTAAAATAGTATAAATACATTGAAAAGATGCTGTAAAGTTACTTTGAATGTGTTTTTTAATAAAAAAATAATTTTATGATGATAAAAAATCTTAATTATATGATAGATTTTTTGTGTCAAATCAAAATTTTACAACTGAAAGTGTTAAAATTTTTAAAAATTACAGGTTTTTTGATCAAAATTCCAGGTTTTTTTTTTCAAATTTGCTCAAATTCCAGGTTATTGTAGCCTAAATTGTCAAACTCCGGTTTTTCCAGGTAAAGTGGCAACACTCAATTAATTAATCATTGTATGCAATCAACCTGGTACCCGCTGGTTTCGAGCACCCTCAGCGCCTCGTTGTTCCTGGTGGTGAGCGTCTTCTGGTTGGTCACCAGCTCCACCACCTCCGATTCCTCCAGCTCCAGCAGCATCCCCGTTATCTTGCCCGCTAGCCTGTCGTTTCCCTGCTGCAGCGTCAGCACCTGTGGGTAGATCAGCCCCCCTGCGTTGATGAGTATCTTGTTAGGGGATTTTTGAAAAAGTATAAAGATTTTGGTGCAGGTATTCATTGAAAACAAATAACGTAAATTCACACAAATATTTTCAGCATTAAATCAGCATCCTGTCGGAAAGTATCTTGTTCGGGGATTTTTTTGAATTAAAACACAATTCGCTGTAGTCTGCTTCAAGGAAATTTAAATTTTATATGCAAACGTTAAGCGTTTAACTTATGTTAAATTGTTTATTTGTGGGTAAATCAGCTCTCCCCTATTGGAAAGTTCTCATATTAGGAGATTTTTTTTAAATGCACTGTTGTATAATACGAGGAGAGTTTATAACTAGAAATGTAAAAAGGTAGATCAGTCCTTATTTTACATGTTCCCAAAATAGGGTGTTTTCATACTATAATATAAGAGTTCCAGTGAATTGGACAAATAAACTTTATTACAGGCTTATTGTTAATCTCCATTAGTACAAAGCTGGATCGTTAATATGCTGCTTATAAATAGGTAAGTACTTATGTGATACGATAAATGAGACTAACACATTACTGTTTGATTTTGTAGTAGTGGCAAAAAAATATTTTAGTAACATCTCAATAAGAACAAACTAAAAACGGTCAATTATCGAAATGTAATGCTACAGAAAATTTCGCATTATTTTCAAGTATTAAATGCATACATATTTTAATACCACCTAAGGGCAGTAAGTTAAGTCGTTAAACATTGTTCTGCTAAATTGACTGATCATATATAATATTAAAATGTAGTTAACAACGAACCAAGAAAGTCTCTTCTTTGTTCGGTGTTCATTCGTCTCACTGCCATTCTTTTCTCCTGTTGAAATAAAATTACAAGTAATTAAAAATTACAAATAAAAAATAAAAATAAAATTAAAATTTATTATTTATATATGTAAAATATGAGGAAAAAATTTTATTGTCAAATTATTTTTGTAGGTTAACGTCTATAGGTATAAGTTAATCGCTAAATAAAGCTCTTTGAATTTTGTAAACGGAACAGAGAGTATTTTTACACAGTGTAAAAACCGAATCTAAACATCTCAAAAAAACTTTTACAAAAGTGTATTAGTGTATTGTTGGTAGTGATTTGAAAGTTGTGGCAAATGTCCTTCCCAAATAGGCAAAAAAAACTATGTCAGCACAAAAGCAAGTAAAAATTTGTTTAAAATTAAATCAATCATTAACTTAACACATTAGGGTAGGTATCAGATTTGTACTTGCTATCTTTAAGCACAAAACTTCATTTTAATCGGCTAATCCTGATACCTAAAAACTTACTCTCTACCTATCTCAAATTTAATTTTTAACCTAAATCTTTAAAAATTAGGTTTACTCTTTAACATAACCTTAAAACTTCACTGTAGACATTCACTATTACTAAACATTTCCAACCAGACAACTTTTTTTATTGGTGACCCAATTAGACTCCTTTGCTTAATAACATGGGTGATTTTACTCAAAACTATTTCAGTTCCTGGCTATTGATGAGTATTTTTTTCAATTTTTGTTAAACATTTTCCGGAGCAGGGTTTACTATGAACTTCTTACAGTTTTTTCAGGAACAAGTTTTTTGGTCAAATTTTTAGTAAAACATTAAATTTAAGGTAAAAACTGTCTTAAACAGTAATATATAATTGAAAATATACTGTAAGCTAATTTAAATGTACTATCATAATAAATAAAATTTCCACAGATGTTTTTGTGTCAAAACTTTATTCCGACTAACAGCGTTTCACTGCTCTCAAACAAATTCAAGAACAGATCTACGAAGTCTATAAAATATTAACACACATTAGAAAAAAGCATGTACAGTTATGTATAATATTTATGTGAGTAGTAACTATAAACGAACTTTATGGTTTAAAAACAATGTGTGGAATGAAAGCATAAAAATATAAATTTGTCTACAAAAATTACAAATTTAATAAAAGCATATACTAACCTCAAAAAAACTCTAAGAATAGACAAGTTTTTAAAATGAAACTTAAATCAAGTTGTGCAGTTTTGTAGACAATTTTATATTTTTATGTTTTTATTCCAAACTTTGTTTGTTAACCATAAAGTTCGTTTATAGTTACTACTCACATAAATATTATACATAACTATACATGCTTTTTTCTAATGTGTGTTAATATTTTATAGACTCCGTAGATCTGTTCTTAAATTTCTTTGAGAGCAGTGAAACGCTGTTAGTCGGAATAAAGTTTTGACACAAAAACATCTGTGGTATATATTCCGATAAGCTCAGCTTATCAGGATCTCCAGGATTTAACGCCTTTTAACGTTACATCTTATAAATAATTTTTTTAATACTTTTGATATACTTTTGTATATTATCAAAATTTCAGTACTTTACCTGTAAAAATAGCTTAAAATCCAAGTTTTTCAGTGATTTTCGTTCGAAATTCCAGGTTTTTCCAGTTGTTGTTTTTTTGCCTAAATTGTCAAATTCAAGGTTTTTTGACAACGCTGTTTGAGTAAATAACAACTAATCATATTTTATGTTGAAGATTTTTATTCTTGAATCAACCCGTTTACTTTTGCTGATGACAAAAACTAACAAACTTTTTGAGCTGTTGTTTTTCAATTTGATTTTCATGCTTTTTATTATCAAATTTTTATTAGTTTTTATTCATCTTTCCGAGTTGCTGACTTTTTTACTTTAACTTTTCCTCTCATGGTAAAAAAAAACAACATGAGCAAGTGATAAATAACAACTGAATCTTTTGTGCTGATTATTTTGGGTTCAATAACATTTCTATTAATTACCTTGCAAACAAATTTCACGCCCTCCTGAGTTGCTGATTACTGACGTCATTATCATTTTTCCGAACTTAAATTACTTTTAAAATAATTAAAGACAAACCATTCTAACAATGACGACAATAACTTAAAAAACGCTTTATGGTTTTTAATCAAAACAATTCGCTACAAACATTCCTGAGTTGCTGGCTCTCCAGCGAGGTCATCAGGTGGACGGGCTTGCTGGTGGGCAGGTGGTGGAAATCCGACAGTTTCTCAATACCGCTCATCACCGGGGGCAGCGCCTCGCTCAAACCGTGCATGCTGATTGGCTGAGGAGTGGGCGGCAACGGCATCTGATTGGACGGAAAATTTCAAGTTGGAAAAATTTTGAAACTTTTAAATTCAGATTTTCCTTGTTAAAAAACTGATTGTTATAATCTAATGATAATTTATAAATACCGAAACACGTATGCAAAATACACTTGTTAGGATATTTTAAATATCAAGGGTTTATTTTTTTGTCAACCATTTATTATATTTAGCTATACCGTCCGCGGCAAAAAGCACTTGATTGGATTCAAGTAAAAACTTTAATCAAAAACAAATTTATTAAAATTTAATGACATTTTGCTACAATATCAACTTGAAAAGTATTGGTTACATAATGTATATTATTTTTTAGTTGTACCTGTTGGCAAGCCATCATATTCTGCATTGGGTTCATTGGAGGTTGTGCTGGCGTCTAAAGTTAATAAAAATTATACCAACAAAAGTATACTTGATTAAGAGCTGCTTTAAAATGCATTTACGATTTATTTACAGATAATTTATCTTGTAAGTTTGCGTTGAAATCAAATGTTTTTAAGAAATTAAATTAAACTTACGTTTGAAGTAAAAGATAGTTTTAAATAAAAAATAAAAACACTTAGAAACATAGTTAAGTTAAATCAATTTTGAAAACAAACAAAAAATCAAAACAGGTAAAACATTTTCAAGTTTCTTAAAAAAAACGAACAAAAATAAACAGAAATTTAAATTCAACTTAAAACTATCTACTTGTCACTACAAAGGCTAAAACAGTTTCAGTTGTATCAAAAATATAATAATAATTGAACGAACCACGAGCGGATTAATGTGCAAATTAACAGGCATCCTGGGAAAGTGGTTCGCATAAACTCCGTTCATCGCTGGTTGCGCCTGTGTATTTAAAATAAAAATAAATACAAATAATTTGACTTTTGGTAAGTTTTAAAACTTTGACAAAAGTCAAAAAGGTTTTTTCACAAAGTGTGAACGAAATCATTAAATTGTGCATAAATAAAAACCTGTGAGTGACAAAGTGTTTTTTAAACTACTCTGTTTTTGTATCAATGTGTCTCAAAAATCTTTCATGCTGTTGTTTGTAAACGGACGTAATAATATCAATAAGTGCCAATTTGCAACAATTCCAAAGCGAAAAAGGTAAACTAGTTTTTGAAGCAGAATCGTAACAAATGTAGCAGTTATAAGAACTATTCTTTTTGCAGTTAACATGCCAACCCTTGACGCATTTTGATTTAAGTTTAAGAAGCCAAAACGCTTACAACCGCTAGATTTATACAAAATAAAATCATGGCAATTATAATCTGTATTTATATATACAATTTATATAGTACTATAGAACTTTTTAATTTATCTACTTTTTATAACCTGGTGTTTACAGATGTCAAACAACCATTAATGTGAATTGTGAGTTGTTTTTTACTACCTACAACCTCTATAAAGGTTAGAGAATAGTATTGCAGTCTTTTTATATTTTAACATTTAAAAATTCAAAAATAGGTAACTCTTTCGTACATCATATATTATGGATTGCTTCAGGTAAAAAAATTGTTAAGCGGTTTGTACAAGTTTAGTATAGCTATACTTGAAAACAAAACCTTGTAAATTATAGAATAACTTAAAATTTATGCTTTAATTTCTCTGGCTACTATTTTGGAAAATCTTACAACAAAAACTACCTGATCGCTCTATTTATATTTAGTAACATTAAAAAAGCAAACAAGTCTTTTAACGCGTTTGTGTAAACAGCTAAACGCAATGTAAACATATGTTATGTAAAGTTTGGCTCATAAAAGTTGCGAAAAAACTTACCACATTACAAAACTAACTGTGTTGAACAACATAAAATAATATTATTAAGTTTTACAAATAGACAATGTTATCAACAACCATGTAAAAATAAGTTGATTAAACCAAAGAGACAAAAATAATTATTAAAAACAAAAAATATACTTAGATGCTTTTATTACTTAAACCAAGTTTATAGTATATTATTTTATTATAATACACTTGTTTATTGTTTAAATTTTAATCACAATAATTAAGGGTCTAATTGCAATTACAAAAAAAAACTTTTTTAACTATTAAATACACAAGGAAGTATATAAACAACTATATTAGATTGCTTTTAAGCTTATTTTAATATGTACTAGTTATAATAAAAGTTCTAATTAAGAGAGTCAAATTATTTCTTTAATTTCAAATTGTTCATACTATTATCAAATAATTGTGCGTTCTTTAGTTGACTACATTGTTACCAAAACATGACCTTTAAACAATTAACAGCTTTAAAAAACTTTAAACTTAAAAGGAACTTGATTAAAGTAAAGTTTACGCTTTTTAACAGTAACAAAAAAATATTAGACAAAAAGCATACAGTATTGTTTTGATATAACTTTAAAAACTTAACAGCTAATTACTTAAAATATAATTCAAAATATTATTTACTAAAACTTTATTCATTGAACTTTTAAAAATGTAAAATGAGAAAATTTTTAATTTGTCTAGAAGTTATCTTTACCTCGCGTATCTATTCACATAAACTATTAGCACAAATTGTTAATTTCGTGATGAAACTACCAACTTCTGACGTGCTGTTTTTTAAATTTATACAAACTGCTCTCTAATAAATTGATTAGTATAATAAAACAAATTAATATTAAAGAATACTGTTGTTAAAATATAGGAGAAAAAGGATATACTGGTTTATATTTTTGAAACTATTAAACTATTTTTAAAAAGTATTTAGATGTTAATAAGACGAGTTTTTTTATTTTACAATTAGTTTAAATCTAGAAAACAACGTTAATCTCAAGTTAATTTTTACACCCCAAAACAATTTAAACTAACATCAAAGGGCTAATTAAATACAAACCACAAACACTGAACCGTCGGTTCATGTTCATATACATTATTTCACATATTGTTTATCTATATTTATTGTAATGATGCTTAAACACCAACACTGAACTGTCAATGCATGTTCATGTATATTATTTTATTTGAATTATAATTAATACAAATCAACTCACACTAAACTTTCGATTCATGTTGATGTATACTATGTTAATTATTATTACTCATTAATTATGTTAATTTTTATCAACTCACAATGAATTGTCGTATATATATTATTTTATTATTATTTACATGTTCATGTATTTCATTCATTTATATCACAAACCAACTCACACTGAACTGCCGGATCATGTTCATACATATTATTTTATTTGTATTATCACAAACCAACTAACACTGAACTGCCGGTTCATGTTCATACATATTATTTTATTTGTATTATCACAAACCAACTAACACTGAACTGCCGTTTCATGTTCATGCATATTATTTTATTTGTATTAATACAAACCAACTCACACTGAACTGCCGGTGCATATTCATACATATTATTTTATTTGTATTATTACAAACTAACTCACACTGAACTGCCGGTGCATGTTCATACATACTATTTTATTTGTATCACAAACCAACTAACACTGAACTGCCGTTTCATGTTCATGCATATTATTTTATTTGTATTAATACAAACCAACTCACACTGAACTGCCGGTTCATGTTCATACATATTATTTTATTTGTTTTATCAGAAACCAACTCACACTGAACTGCCGGTTCATGCTCACACACATTATTTTATTTGTATCACAAACCAACTCACAATGAACTGCCGGTTCATGTTCATACATATCATTTTATTTGTATTATCACAAACCAACTCACACTGAACTGCCGGTTCATGTTCATACATATTATTTTATTTGTACTATCACAAACCAACTCACACTGAACTGCCGGTGCATGTTCATACATACTATTTTATTTGTATCACAAACCAACTAACACTGAACTGCCGGTTCATGTTCATAAATATTATTTTATTTGTATTATCACAAACCAACTCACACTGAACTGCCGGTTCATGTTCACACAAATTATTTTATTTGTATCACAAACCAACTCACACTGAACTGCCGGTTCATGTTCACAAAAATTATTTTATTTGTATTATAACAAACCAACTCACACTGAACTGCCGGTTCATGTTCACACATATTATTTTATTTGTATCACAAACCAACTAACACTGAAATGCCGGTTCATGTTCATACATATTATTTTATTTGTATCACAAACCAACTAACACTGAACTGCCGTTTCATGTTCATAAATATTATTTTATTTGTATTATCACAAACCAACTCACACTGAACTGCCGGTGCATGTTCATACATATTATTTTATTTGTATCACAAACCAACTCACACTGAACTGCCGGTTCATGTTCATACATATTATTTTATTTGTATCACAAACCAACTAACACTGAACTGCCGGTTCATGTTCACAAATATTATTTTATTTGTATTAATACAAACCAACTCACACTGAACTGCCGGTGCATATTCATACATATTATTTTATTTGTATTATTACAAACCAACTCACACTGAACTGCCGGTGCATGTTCATACATACTATTTTATTTGTATCACAAACCAACTAACACTGAACTGCCGTTTCATGTTCATGCATATTATTTTATTTGTATTACAAACCAACTCACACTGAGCTGCCGGTTCATGTTCATACATATTATTTTATTTGTTTTATCACAAACCAACTCACACTGAACTGCCGGTTCATGCTCACACATATTATTTTATTTGTATCACAAACCAACTCACAATGAACTGCCGGTTCATGTTCATACATATCATTTTATTTGTATTATCACAAACCAACTCACACTGAACTGCCGGTTCATGTTCATACATATTATTTTATTTGTACTATCACAAACCAACTCACACTGAACTGCCGGTTCATGTTCTTATATTTTATTTTATTTGTATCACAAACCAACTCACACTGAACTGCCGGTGCATATTCATACATATTATTTTATTTGTATTATTACAAACCAACTCACACTGAACTGCCGGTGCATGCTCACACATACTATTTTATTTGTATCACAAACCAACTCACACTGAACTACCGGTGCATGTTCATACATATTATTTTATTTGTATCACAAACCAACTAACACTGAACTGCCGGTGCATGTTCATGCATATTATTTTATTTGTATTATCACAAACCAACTAACACTGAACTGCCGGTTCATGTTCATACATATTATTTTATTTGTATCACAAACCAACTAACACTGAACTGCCGGCTCATGTTCATAAATATTATTTTATTTGTATTATCACAAACCAACTCACACTGAACTGCCGGTTCATGTTCATACATATTATTTTATTTGTATCACAAACCAACTCACACTGAACTGCCGGTTCATGCTCACACATATTATTTTATTTGTATCACAAACCAACTCACAATGAACTGCCGGTTCATGTTCATACATATCATTTTATTTGTATTATCACAAACCAACTAACACTGAACTGCCGGTTCATGTTCATACATATTATTTTATTTGTATCACAAACCAACTAACACTGAACTGCCGGTTCATGTTCATAAATATTATTTTATTTGTTTTATCACAAACCAACTCACACTGAACTGCCGGTGCATGTTCACACAAATTATTTTATTTGTATCACAAACCAACTCACACTGAACTGCCGGTTCATGTTCACAAAAATTATTTTATTTGTATCACGAACCAACCAACACTGAACTGCCGGTTCATGTTCACACATATTATTTTATTTGTATCACAAACCAACTAACACTGAACTGCCGGTTCATGTTCATACATATTATTTTATTTGTATCACAAACCAACTAACACTGAACTGCCGGTTCATGTTCATACATATTATTTTATTTGTATCACAAACCAACTCACACTGAACTGCCGGTGCATGTTCATACATATTATTTTATTTGTTTTATCACAAACCAACTCACACTGAACTGTCGGTGCATGTTCATACATATTATTTTATTTGTTTTATCACAAACCAACTCACACTGAACTGCCGGTTCATGTTCATACATATTATTTTATTTGTATCACAAACCAACTCACACTGAACTGCCGGTTCATGTTCATACATATTATTTTATTTGTATCACAAACCAACTCACACTGAACTGCCGGTTCATGTTCATACATATTATTTTATTTGTTTTATCACAAACCAACTCACACTGAACTGCCGGTTCATGTTCATACATATTATTTTATTTGTATTATCACAAACCAACTCACACTGAACTGCCAGTGCATGTTCATACATATTATTTTATTTGTATTAATACAAACCAACTCACACTGAACTGCCGGTTCATGTTCATACATATTATTTTATTTGTATTATCACAAACCAACTCACACTGAACTGCCGGTTCATGTTCATACATATTATTTTATTTGTATTAATACAAACCAACTCACACTGAACTGCCGGTTCATGTTCATACATATTATTTTATTTGTATCACAAACCAACTAACACTGAACTGCCGGTTCATGTTCATACATATTATTTTATTTGTATCACAAACCAACTCACACTGAACTGCCGGTGCATGTTCATACATACTATTTTATTTGTTTTATCACAAACCAACTAACACTGAACTGCCGGTTCATGTTCATACATATTATTTTCTTTGTACTATCACAAACCAACTCACACTGAACTGCCGGTTCATGTTCATACATATTATTTTATTTGTATCACAAACCAACTCACACTGAACTGCCGGTGCATGTTCATACATATTATTTTATTTGTATTAATACAAACCAACTCACACTGAACTGCCGGTTCATGTTCATACATATTATTTTATTTGTATCACAAACCAACTAACACTGAACTGCCGGTTCATGTTCATGTATATTATTTTATTTGTATTATAACAAACCAACCAACACTGAACTGCCGGTTCATGTTCACACATATTATTTTATTTGTATCACAAACCAACTAACACTGAAATGCCGGTGCATGTTCATCAGATTATTTTATTTGTATCACAAACCAACTAACACTGAACTGCCGTTTCATGTTCATAAATATTATTTTATTTGTATTATCACAAACCAATTCACACTGAACTGCCGGTTCATGTTCATACAAGTTATTTTATTTGTATCACAAACCAACTCCCACTGAACTGCCGGTTCATGTTCACACATATTATTTTATTTGTACCACAAACCAACTCACACTGAACTGCCGGTTCATGTTCACAAAAATTATTTTATTTGTATCACAAACCAACTAACACTGAACTGCCGGTTCATGTTCAAACATATTATTTTATTTGTATCACAAACCAACTAACACTGAACTGCCGGTTCATGTTCATACATATTATTTTATTTGTATCACAAACCAACTAACACTGAACTGCCGGTTCATGTTCACACATATTATTTTATTTGTATTAATACAAACCAACTCACACTGAACTGCCGGTGCATGTTCATACATATTATTTTATTTGTTTTATCACAAACCAACTCACACTGAACTGCCGGTTCATGCTCACACATATTATTTTATTTGTATCACAAATCAACCAACACTGAACTGCCGGTGCATGTTCATACATATTATTTTATTTGTATTATTACAAACCAACTCACACTGAACTGCCGGTGCATGTTCATACATACTATTTTATTTGTATCACAAACCAACTAACACTGAACTGCCGTTTCATGTTCATGCATATTATTTTATTTGTATTACAAACCAACTCACACTGAACTGCCGGTTCGTGTTCATACATATTATTTTATTTGTTTTATCACAAACCAACTCACACTGAACTGCCGGTTCATGCTCACACATATTATTTTATTTGTATCACAAACCAACTCACAATGAACTGCCGGTTCATGTTCATACATATCATTTTATTTGTATTATCACAAACCAACTCACACTGAACTGCCGGTTCATGTTCATACATATTATTTTATTTGTATTATCACAAACCAACTCACACTGAACTGCCGGTGCATGTTCATACATATTATTTTATTTGTATTATCACAAACCAACTCACACTGAACTGCCGGTTCATGTTCTTATATTTTATTTTATTTGTATCACAAACCAACTCACACTGAACTGCCGGTGCATATTCATACATATTATTTTATTTGTATTATTACAAACCAACTCACACTGAACTGCCGGTGCATGTTCATACATACTATTTTATTTGTATCACAAACCAACTCACACTGAACTACCGGTGCATGTTCATACATATTATTTTATTTGTATCACAAACCAACTAACACTGAACTGCCGGTGCATGTTCATGCATATTATTTTATTTGTATTATCACAAACCAACTAACACTGAACTGCCGGTTCATGTTCATACATATTATTTTATTTGTATCACAAACCAACTAACACTGAACTGCCGGTTCATGTTCATAAATATCATTTTATTTGTATCACAAACCAACTAACACTGAACTGCCGGTTCATGTTCATACATATTATTTTATTTGTATCACAAACCAACTCACACTGAACTGCCGGTTCATGTTCACAAATATTATTTTATTTGTATCACAAACCAACCAACACTGAACTGCCGGTTCATGTTCACACATATTATTTTATTTGTATCACAAACCAACTAACACTGAACTGCCGGTTCATGTTCATACATATTATTTTATTTGTATTATCACAAACCAACTCACACTGAACTGCCGGTGCATGTTCATACATATTATTTTATTTGTATTATCACAAACCAACTCACACTGAACTGCCGGTGCATGTTCATACATATTATTTTATTTGTATTATTACAAACCAACTCACACTGAACTGCCGGTTCATGTTCATACATACTATTTTATTTGTATCACAAACCAACTAACACTGAACTGCCGTTTCATGTTCATGCATATTATTTTATTTGTATTACAAACCAACTCACACTGAACTGCCGGTTCGTGTTCATACATATTATTTTATTTGTTTTATCACAAACCAACTCACACTGAACTGCCGGTTCATGCTCACACATATTATTTTATTTGTATCACAAACCAACTCACAATGAACTGCCGGTTCATGTTCATACATATCATTTTATTTGTATTATCACAAACCAACTCACACTGAACTGCCGGTTCATGTTCATACATATTATTTTATTTGTATTATCACAAACCAACTCACACTGAACTGCCGGTGCATGTTCATACATATTATTTTATTTGTATTATCACAAACCAACTCACACTGAACTGCCGGTTCATGTTCTTATATTTTATTTTATTTGTATCACAAACCAACTCACACTGAACTGCCGGTGCATATTCATACATATTATTTTATTTGTATTATTACAAACCAACTCACACTGAACTGCCGGTGCATGTTCATACATACTATTTTATTTGTATCACAAACCAACTCACACTGAACTACCGGTGCATGTTCATACATATTATTTTATTTGTATCACAAACCAACTAACACTGAACTGCCGGTGCATGTTCATGCATATTATTTTATTTGTATTATCACAAACCAACTAACACTGAACTGCCGGTTCATGTTCATACATATTATTTTATTTGTATCACAAACCAACTAACACTGAACTGCCGGTTCATGTTCATAAATATCATTTTATTTGTATCACAAACCAACTAACACTGAACTGCCGGTTCATGTTCATACATATTATTTTATTTGTATCACAAACCAACTCACACTGAACTGCCGGTTCATGTTCACAAATATTATTTTATTTGTATCACAAACCAACCAACACTGAACTGCCGGTTCATGTTCACACATATTATTTTATTTGTATCACAAACCAACTAACACTGAACTGCCGGTTCATGTTCATACATATTATTTTATTTGTATTATCACAAACCAACTCACACTGAACTGCCGGTGCATGTTCATACATATTATTTTATTTGTATTATCACAAACCAACTCACACTGAACTGCCGGTGCATGTTCATACATATTATTTTATTTGTATTAATACAAACCAACTCACACTGAACTGCCGGTTCATGTTCATACATATTATTTTATTTGTATTATCACAAACCAACTCACACTGAACTGCCGGTTCATGTTCATACATATTATTTTATTTGTATTAATACAAACCAACTCACACTGAACTGCCGGTTCATGTTCATACATATTGTTTTATTTGTATCACAAACCAACTAACACTGAACTGCCGGTTCATGTTCATACATATTATTTTATTTGTATCACAAACCAACTCACACTGAACTGCCGGTGCATGTTCATACATACTATTTTATTTGTTTTATCACAAACCAACTAACACTGAACTGCCGGTTCATGTTCATACATATTATTTTCTTTGTACTATCACAAACCAACTCACACTGAACTGCCGGTTCATGTTCATACATATTATTTTATTTGTATCACAAACCAACTCACACTGAACTGCCGGTGCATGTTCATACATATTATTTTATTTGTATTAATACAAACCAACTCACACTGAACTGCCGGTTCATGTTCATACATATTATTTTATTTGTATCACAAACCAACTAACACTGAACTGCCGTTTCATGTTCATGCATATTATTTTATTTGTATTAATACAAACCAACTCACACTGAACTGCCGGTTCATGTTCATACATATTATTTTCTTTGTACTATCACAAACCAACTCACACTGAACTACCGGTTCATGTTCATACATATTATTTTATTTGTATTAATACAAACCAACTCACACTGAACTGCCGGTTCATGTTCATACATATTATTTTATTTGTTTTATCAGAAACCAACTCACACTGAACTGCCGGTTCATGCTCACACACATTATTTTATTTGTATCACAAACCAACTCACAATGAACTGCCGGTTCATGTTCATACATATCATTTTATTTGTATTATCACAAACCAACTCACACTGAACTGCCGGTTCATGTTCATACATATTATTTTATTTGTACTATCACAAACCAACTCACACTGAACTGCCGGTGCATGTTCATACATACTATTTTATTTGTATCACAAACCAACTAACACTGAACTGCCGGTTCATGTTCATAAATATTATTTTATTTGTATTATCACAAACCAACTCACACTGAACTGCCGGTTCATGTTCATACATATTTTTTTATTTGTATCACAAACCAACTAACACTGAACTGCCGGTTCATGTTCATACATATTTTTTTATTTGTATCACAAACCAACTCACACTGAACTGCCGGTTCATGTTCATACATATTTTTTTATTTGTATCACAAACCAACAAACAATGAACTGCCGGTTCATGTTCATACATATTATTTTATTTGTATCACAAACCAACTCACACTGAACTGCCGGTTCATGTTCACACAAATTATTTTATTTGTATCACAAACCAACTCACACTGAACTGCCGGTTCATGTTCATGCATATTATTTTATTTGTATCACAAACCAACTCACACTGAACTGCCGGTTCATGTTAATACATACTATTTTATTTGTATTATAACAAACCAACCAACACTGAACTGCCGGTTCATGTTCACACATATTATTTTATTTGTATCACAAACCAACTAACACTGAAATGCCGGTGCATGTTCATCAGATTATTTTATTCGTATCACAAACCAACTAACACTGAACTGCCGTTTCATGTTCATAAATATTATTTTATTTGTATTATCACAAACCAATTCACACTGAACTGCCGGTTCATGTTCATACAAGTTATTTTATTTGTATCACAAACCAACTCACACTGAACTGCCGGTTCATGTTCACACATATTATTTTATTTGTATCACAAACCAACTCACACTGAACTGCCGGTTCATGTTCACAAAAATTATTTTATTTGTATCACAAACCAACTAACACTGAACTGCCGGTTCATGTTCAAACATATTATTTTATTTGTATTATCACAAACCAACTCACACTGAACTGCCGGTGCATGTTCATCAGATTATTTTATTTGTATCACAAACCAACTAACACTGAACTGCCGTTTCATGTTCATAAATATTATTTTATTTGTATTATCACAAACCAATTCACACTGAACTGCCGGTTCATGTTCATACAAGTTATTTTATTTGTATCACAAACCAACTCACACTGAACTGCCGGTTCATGTTCACACATATTATTTTATTTGTATCACAAACCAACTCACACTGAACTGCCGGTTCATGTTCACAAAAATTATTTTATTTGTATCACAAACCAACTAACACTGAACTGCCGGTTCATGTTCATACATATTATTTTATTTGTATTATCACAAACCAACTCACACTGAACTGCCGGTTCATGTTCATACATTTTATTTTATTTGTATTATCACAAACCAACTAACACTGAACTGCCGGTTCATGTTCATACATATTATTTTATTTGTATCACAAACCAACTAACACTGAACTGCCGGTTCATGTTCACACATATTATTTTATTTGTATTAATACAAACCAACTCACACTGAACTGCCGGTGCATGTTCATACATATTATTTTATTTGTTTTATCACAAACCAACTCACACTGAACTGCCGGTTCATGCTCACACATATTATTTTATTTGTATTACCACAAACCAACTCACACTGAACTGCCGGTGCATGTTCATACATATTATTTTATTTGTATTATTACAAACCAACTCACACTGAACTGCCGGTGCATGTTCATACATACTATTTTATTTGTATCACAAACCAACTAACACTGAACTGCCGTTTCATGTTCATGCATATTATTTTATTTGTATTACAAACCAACTCACACTGAACTGCCGGTTCGTGTTCATACATATTATTTTATTTGTTTTATCACAAACCAACTCACACTGAACTGCCGGTTCATGCTCACACATATTATTTTATTTGTATCACAAACCAACTCACAATGAACTGCCGGTTCATGTTCATACATATCATTTTATTTGTATTATCACAAACCAACTCACACTGAACTGCCGGTTCATGTTCATACATATTATTTTATTTGTATTATCACAAACCAACTCACACTGAACTGCCGGTGCATGTTCATACATATTATTTTATTTGTATTATCACAAACCAACTCACACTGAACTGCCGGTTCATGTTCTTATATTTTATTTTATTTGTATCACAAACCAACTCACACTGAACTGCCGGTGCATATTCTTACATATTATTTTATTTGTATTATTACAAACCAACTCACACTGAACTGCCGGTGCATGTTCATACATACTATTTTATTTGTATTATTACAAACCAACTCACACTGAACTACCGGTGCATGTTCATACATATTATTTTATTTGTATCACAAACCAACTAAC
Organism: Thalia democratica; assembly: GCF_965202585.1. NCBI lineage: Eukaryota > Metazoa > Chordata > Thaliacea > Salpida > Salpidae > Thalia > Thalia democratica. The sequence continues at coordinate 64,096,708 of NC_139166.1, read as the reverse complement.
ACTGAACTGCCGGTGCATGTTCATGCATATAATTTTATTTGTATTATCACAAACCAACTAACACTGAACTGCCGGTTCATGTTCATACATATTATTTTATTTGTATCACAAACCAACTAACACTGAACTGCCGGTTCATGTTCATAAATATTATTTTATTTGTATCACAAACCAACTAACACTGAACTGCCGGTTCATGTTCATACATATTATTTTATTTGTATCACAAACCAACTCACACTGAACTGCCGGTTCATGTTCACAAATATTATTTTATTTGTATCACAAACCAACCAACACTGAACTGCCGGTTCATGTTCACACATATTATTTTATTTGTATCACAAACCAACTAACACTGAAATACCGGTTCATGTTCATACATATTATTTTATTTGTATCACAAACCAACTAACACTGAACTGCCGGTTCATGCTCATAAATATTATTTTATTTGTTTTATCACAAACCAATTCACACTGAACTGCCGGTTCATGTTCACACAAATTATTTTATTTGTATCACAAACCAACTCACACTGAACTGCCGGTTCATGTTCACAAAAATTATTTTATTTGTATCACGAACCAACCAAAACTGAACTGCCGGTTCATGTTCACACATATTATTTTATTTGTATCACAAACCAACTAACACTGAACTGCCGGTTCATGTTCATACATATTATTTTATTTGTATCACAAACCAACTAACACTGAACTGCCGGTTCATGTTCATACATATTATTTTATTTGTATCACAAACCAACTCACACTGAACTGCCGGTGCATATTCATACATATTATTTTATTTGTTTTATCACAAACCAACTCACACTGAACTGTCGGTGCATGTTCATACATATCATTTTATTTGTATTATCACAAACCAACTCACACTGAACTGCCGGTTCATGTTCATACATATTATTTTATTTGTATCACAAACCAACTCACACTGAACTGCCGGTTCATGTTCATACATATTATTTTATTTGTATCACAAACCAACTCACACTGAACTGCCGGTGCATGTTCATACATATTATTTTATTTGTATTAATACAAACCAACTCACACTGAACTGCCGGTTCATGTTCATACATATTATTTTATTTGTATTATCACAAACCAACTCACACTGAACTGCCGGTTCATGTTCATACATATTATTTTATTTGTATTAATACAAACCAACTCACACTGAACTGCCGGTTCATGTTCATACATATTATTTTATTTGTACTATCACAAACCAACTCACACTGAACTGCCGGTTCATGTTCATACATATTATTTTATTTGTATCACAAACCAACTCACACTGAACTGCCGGTGCATGTTCATACATATTATTTTATTTGTATTAATACAAACCAACTCACACTGAACTGCCGGTTCATGTTCATACATATTATTTTATTTGTATCACAAACCAACTAACACTGAACTGCCGTTTCATGTTTATGCATATTATTTTATTTGTATTAATACAAACCAACTCACACTGAACTGCCGGTTCATGTTCATACATATTATTTTATTTGTATTAATACAAACCAACTCACACTGAACTGCCGGTTCATGTTCATACATATTATTTTATTTGTATCACAAACCAACTAACACTGAACTGCCGTTTCATGTTCATGCATATTATTTTATTTGTATTAATACAAACCAACTAACACTGAACTGCCGGTTCATGTTCATACATATTATTTTATTTGTTTTATCACAAACCAACTCACACTGAACTGCCGGTTCATGCTCACACACATTATTTTATTTGTATTATCACAAACCAACTAACACTGAACTGCCGGTTCATGTTCATGCATTTTATTTTATTCGTATTAATACAAACCAACTCACACTGAACTGCCGGTTCATGTTCATACATATTATTTTATTTGTATCACAAACCAACTCACACTGAACTGCCGGTTCATGTTCATACATATTATTTTATTTGTATCACAAACCAATTCACACTGAACTGCCGGTGCATGTTCATACATATTTTTTTATTTGTATCACAAACCAACTCACACTGAACTGCCGGTTCATGTTCATAAATATTATTTTATTTGTATTATCACAAACCAACTCACAATGAACTACCGGTTCATGTTCATACATATTATTTTATTTGTATCACAAACCAACTAACACTGAACTGCCGGTTCATGATCATACATTTTATTTTATTTGTATTATCACAAACCAACTAACACTGAACTGCCGGTTCATGTTCATACATATTATTTTATTTGTATTATCACAAACCAACTCACACTGAACTGCCGGTTCATGTTCATACATATTATTTTATTTGTATCACAAACCAACTCACACTGAACTGCCGGTTCATGTTCATACATATTATTTTATTTGTATCACAAACCAACTCACACTGAACTGCCGGTTCATGTTCATACATATTATTTTATTTGTATCACAAACCAACAAACAATGAACTGCCGGTTCATGATCATACATTTTATTTTATTTGTATTATCACAAACCAACTAACACTGAACTGCCGGTTCATGTTCATGCATATTATTTTATTTGTATTTTCACAAACCAACTCACACTGAACTGCCGGTTCATGTTCATGCATATTATTTTATTTGTATCACAAACCAACTCACACTGAACTGCCGGTGCATGTTCATACATATTATTTTATTTGTATTAATACAAACCAACTCACACTGAACTGCCGGTTCATGTTCATACATATTATTTTATTTGTATCATCACAAACCAACTAACACTGAACTGCCGGTTTATGTTCATACATATTATTTTATTTGTATCACAAACCAACTAACACTGAACTGCCGGTTCATGTTCATATATATTATTTTATTTGTATTACAAACCAACTCACACTGAACTGCCGGTTCATGTTCATCGTCGCCAGCATCTTGATCCTCTCCTCCTTCTTCTGGTGGTGGCAGACGACCAGTTGCTTGTCGGCGCTGAACAGCGGGTAGCTGTTGAGCTGCCTGATCGCCTCCCCGCCCGACGACTTCAGCTGGTAGCTGACGAAGCCGAACCCCTTCGACCTCCCCTCGTCGTCTCGCATTATCTGGTGGGAACAATTTGTATTTTATATATATAATATTATATAATATAACTTATATGGTATACTATCAAAATCCAACCGATCGAAATCCACCCGTGTTTAAAATCCACCCGATTTTTTTTACATTTTCTTTATTTCTTAATTTATTTTATATATATGTATATATGTTTTTTTCACTATCACTGTTACCCCTAACCCCCGTTCGGTAAGCGGTTCTACAATTATATACGTTTATAGGGATTGGATAATATGTATACATATACATCGTATACACCCGGCTGAGTCCTTATCTGGACGAAATTTAAAGTGCTCTAACACAAAGTGGCAAGCAGAAATAGCAGTTTTGGTGTTCAATTGAGAATTTTTGGTACGACTGAGTTTCACTGCAGAAAGCAGATCACCATTGTAAAATACAAATAAATACTTTATTAAGTACGACCATTTGCAGTGCTTTACAGATTGTTATGAACAATATTTATATAAATATATGTATATTTGAAATGTACAGTTATACTTTTATTTAATCATAGCTGAGAATTTAATACTCTAAGTATTTTTATTTTTAAATATATTAAAACTCCTTAAACTATATTTAACCTCCTTAACATTGAGTATAACTTTTAAATCCAACAAACTTTAAATAATAATGTAATAACCCATTAAAAAGAAAAAAATAATAATTACGTTTTAATTAGCTCTTTGCTTTGTAAAGAGATAAAATAAACTGTTATCTTAAAGTTATGTTAAAACTAACTCCTGTGCAAATGATTTTCTTTTTCCTAAAGACCTAATACGAGAACAGACAACTCCTTAACAACAAAAAGCTTTTCAAACTTATAATCAATTACAAACTTTGCGACCTTTGATGACGCCGAAACAAAAAAAAACTTGCCCTTTTTAAGCAAATACGAAGAAGTTTGCTCCTAAGCACTAATATCCATTCTAAAAAACCTACTGAAGGTAAAAAACCACAAAACGAACCTTGCAACTTTTGATGGCGCCGAAGGAAGCGAACGCGGAGCGAAACTGCTCGTCCGTGACGAAATCGTCTATATTTTTCACGTACAAGTTGCACCCCTCGTCGATCATCATCCTCTCCTCCTTGCGCTGCGCCCTTCCCACGTATATCTTCTGGTCTGTGAGAGCAATTCGATTAAAATCACTATTGTAAAAATCAGCATTGTAAAAATTAGAAAAAATATTTAGTTCATAAAGCCCTTTCCACGTATATCTTCACAAAAGTTAATGTACACCATAAAAATTAAATAGAAATTCTCAGTACTTTTAAAACTTATCATATATTGTTTAGATTAGAGTTAATGTATGAACCAAGTGATGTGAGTAGTGTATTAATACCACAATATCTATGTTTGATAAAAGTACCTTTTTAATTTGTAAAAAAATTTTAACAAGTACTTAAATTTTCGTAAATGGAAGGTATAAATTTAAATTAAATAAGTAAGAACTTGACTTGATTTCTATAAAAATTACAAGATAAATCAGTTGAGCTTTATTTTATTTTTACTAAATCGAGCCTCCATCCTATATTGATAAAATAACCATAACAATTTTAAGAGTAACCATTAAAATAATCTAATTTTTTTAGTTCCTTTGTTTTATACTGTACAAAATACAAGCTTGGATTGGTGAAATAAGCAGCAATCTGAGTTCACTTACAAAAGTACTCTGATATACAGGCAACAACGGACTATATTTTAAATAAACTTTTAACAGGAATATGTGCCTTTATTTACTTTTTTAAACAAAAAAACTTCTTAACCCTCAACTTAAGTTCCGTTCAGATTCAAGCATGAACAAGATTAAAACTTTAGTTAATTTTATTTTTATAGTAATACTATACCAGCGATTCATAAGCTAGGAGTAAATTCCCTTGTTTTAAAAAGTAAATTTTTTTTATTACAATTTATGTAAATTAATGTCTACTAGTTGTCTTTCTACTTTTCGAGTTAGTGTATAACCGTAATTTTTTAAAGTTAAATAAACTCTTTAGATTTCATGATTTTTTAAATCTAACAAGCTTAAAGTTTAAAAAGTCTAGTTTTTTCCTTAAAGTTAAACATCATTTGGTATATTATGGTAAATTGGGTAAAAACCTTCCAAAAAGGGGTAAAATATTAAAAAAAGGTTAAAAAAGGTAAAAAGGAACCGCTGTACTATACATTTTAATTAAAAAAAAAAACTTTACAAATTTCATAAGAAAAAAATAATTCAATTTTTTTTATACAATAAAAATTATTCAAATATTCTTTACAGACCCTCTACCAAGGTTCCGTTCAGTTTGTTGACGGCCTTCAGAGCCGCCTCGTGGTCGGCCATGGCAACGAAGCCGAAGCCTTTCGATTTGCCGCATTCTTCACGCATCACCGCGCACGAAATCACTCGACCGTGCTCCTGTGATGAGGAGAAACTCAGTGTAAAATTAAAATTATTTGTTATTTTGAAACTATAACTTTTGAAAACTTAAATATAGTTAATTTGACGTAATGTTGATTTTCCTCAAAATGTTAACTGTTACTGTAGTAGGAATAAAATCAGTGATAGTTTATAGTTGATAATATTTTTTATAAGTTTACTATTTAACTGAAACATCCGAAAACTAATGTAATTATTTACCGTGCTCTGAAAACAAATTAAAAAAAATTTTTTTAATATTTTTTATTATAACTTTTGAAACTTAAGTTTTAAAAAAGCTTTCAACTTAAAAGTTAGTTCTAATTTTATTAAAAAGTATTGAAACAGTATAAACTGTTGTATTTAAACCATCATTTTACTGCAACTTAAATTTGAAACTCAATATCGAATAACTCGAGTATACACAGTTTGAGCTTTTCTATTAAGGGTAATTGTTAATTAATGCGAAAATGTGGGTTTCAATTTGCAAAACAACCAACGGAGAACATTTCTTTCAACTTGTCCTCGTCGAGTTTGTCGGCGAAGTTTTTCACGAAGACGTTGGTGAAGGTGTCTTCGGACTGGTGGTAGTTCGAGTTGTTGTCGCCTGTTCAGTTTGTTGAAATTTACAGCAGAAACATTTATGCATTTAAACATTTAGAAAATTACTTCTTTTGCTAAGTAAATATGAAAATATATAGGTACTACACAAAAACACATATACATATACGTATATAGATAACTATATATTGGTAGTTTTTTTTTAAGTTCTGGTCGATAGTGCTAAACAAATTGGTTTGGAGCTAAATGTTTATTTGATTATATAAAAACAATAGGTTTATACGACCGTTTAGCATATGAGAAATATTACCTCATGTACTCATCAGAATGAATTTTACTGATGAGTATATTAGGTAATATTTCACATATACAAAACGGTCATATAAACCTATTTTTTTATATAATCAAATAAATAAATATATATATATATGTAACCGAAAAATTAAAGAACTGAAGGCGTAGGTCACCTTTGCCTTATAAAGTTAACTAATCGATTAAAAAACAATTACTTGAAGCTTATCAGTATTGTAGAAAAATAAAAATTTAGTTCAAACAAAAAAAGAAACAAGTACAAGCTTATATTTTATCTACAAGAAATGTTGTCGATCTATTTCAGAAAACACTTTAAGTTATAGTTTCATTTCTACAACTTACAAAGCCAGAGGTAAAACAGTGTGATCATGTTATTTACAAGTATGAATTTATACATCAGGATAAGTTTTTTAGAAACCATGTTGAGCACCAAAAATACAGTTAGACATGTATATATATTGATAAAAACTAAATTAATTATTTTACAAATGAAATGAATAGCACAAACTTTGTTGAGACAATCAAAACAACTAATTATAATAAATAGAACTGCTGGTATAAACCAATTGCAAACAGCATGATTTAGCCGTGCGGGTATCTCATATCTAATCAAATTAGTTAAACAAAACTAAAACTACACGATACACACATAAATAAATGCAAAAAATAAAATAACAACAATAACAATGGGGTTGTTTTAGTTAAACATTACAAGCCATGCGGCTTTCCCTTCGTCATTCCTGCTCGCCAAAATTTCAAAATAAACAAAAACAAAATTTTAAACAAAAAATTATTTTCGAGAACTAAATTTTTTTTAATGTGTAATTTAATACACATTAAAATCAATTGTGTAAATTACACAACACATTAAAGTAAAATTGTGTGTACACGTATTGCATCTATACAATATATCCCCCAGGGAGGCCATGTGACCCACTTTGGGAACCCTTGAACTAAACTACAACAACTTAACAATGTAATAACGTAAACTCACCATGGGGGGGGGGGGGTTTCCCTACTCACCCACATTTCAAAAGTAACAAATAATAACAAATATTTTAAACTAAAACTTATTTTCGAGAACCAATTTATTTTTTTAATCTGCTAATTAATAACGTAAACACACAATTTAATTTAAAATTTTATTTTTGAAAACTCAATGTTTTTTGAACCTGTAATTTTGAAATATATATATCAATGTAATAACGTAAACTCACCATGGGGGTTTCCCCTGTCTTCCCTGCTCACCCACATTTCGACCTGCACCCGCTTGTCATCCATCAGCTTGTTGTTGAGCGTGCTGATGGCCCGCTCGGCCGACTCGGTCGTCTTGTAGTGCACGAACGCGTACCCCTTCGACACCCCTTCCCGGTTGCAGCACACCTGTTCGAATGGGGAGTTTGTTAGTGGGACAGTGAGATTGTGAACACTTTTCTCTTTAGTGTTCGAATGGGGAGTTTGTTAGTGGGACAGTGAGATTGTGAACACTTTTCTCTTTGGTGCTTAAATGGGGAGTTTGTTAGTGGGACAGTGAGATTGTGAACATTTTTCTCTTTAGTGTTTGAACGGGGAGTTTGTTAGTGAGACAGTGAAATTGTGAACACTTTTCTCTTTAGTGCTCGAATGGGGAGTTTGTTAGTGGGACAGTGAGATTGTGAACACTTTTCTCTTTAGTGCTCAAATGGGGAGTTTGTTAGTGGGACAGTGAGATTGTGAACACTTTTCTCTTTAGTGCTCGAATGGGGAGTTTGTTAGTGGGACAGTGAGATTGTGAACACTTTTCTCTTTAGTGCTCGAATGGGGAGTTTGTTAGTGGGACAGTGAGATTGAAAACACTTTTCTCTTTAGTGCTCGAATGGGGAGTTTGTTAGTGGGACAGTGAGATTGAAAACACTTTTCTCTTTAGTGCTCGAATGGGGAGTTTGTTAGTGGGACAGTGAGATTGTGTACACTTTTCTCTTTAGTGCTTAAATGGGAGTTTGTTAGTGTGACAGTGAGATTGTGAACACTTTAATCTTAAGTGCTCGAATGGGGGGTTTGTTAGTGGGACAGTGAGATTGTGAACACTTTTCTCTTTAGTGCTCGAATGGGGAGTTTGTTAGTGGGACAGTGAGATTGTGAACACTTTTCTTTTTAGTGCTCGAATGGGGAGTTTGTTAGTGGGACAGTGAGATTGTGAACACTTTAATCTTTAGTGCTCGAATGGGGAGTTTGTTAGTGGGACAGTGAGATTGTGAACACTTTTCTCTTTAGTGCTCGAATGGGCAGTTTTTGTTAGTGGGACAGTTAGATTGAAGACACTTTACTCTTTAGTGCTCGAATGGGGAGTTTGTTAGTGGGACAGTGAGATTGTGAACACTTTTCTATTTAGTGCTCGAATGGGGAGTTTGTTAGTGGGACAGTGAGATTGTGTACACTTTTCTCTTTAGTGCTCGAATGGGGAGTTTGTTAGTGAGCAGTGAGATTGTGAACACTTTTCTCTTTAGTGCTCGAATGGGGAGTTTGTTAGTGGGACAGTGAGATTGTGAACACTTTAATCTTTAGTGCTCGAATGGGGAGTTTGTTATTGGGACAGTGAGATTGTGAACACTTTTCTCTTTAGTGCTCGAATGGGGAGTTTGTTAGTGGGACAGTGAGATTGTGAACACTTTTCTCTTTAGTGCTCGAATGGGGAGTTTGTTAGTGGGACAGTGAGATTGTGAACACTTTTCTCTTTAGTGCTCGAATGGGGAGTTTGTTAGTGGGACAGTGAGATTGTGAACACTTTTCTCTTTAGTGCTCGAATGGGGAGTTTGTTAGTGGGACAGTGAGATTGTGAACACTTTAATCTTTAGTGCTCGAATGGGGAGTTAGTTAGTGGGACAGTGAGATTGTGAACACTTTTCTCTTTAGTGCTCGAATGGGGAGTTTGTTAGTGAGACAGTGAGATTGAAAACACTTTTCTCTTTAGTGCTCGAATGGGGAGTTTGTTAGTGGGACAGTGAGATTGTGAACACTTTTCTCTTTAAAGCTCGAATGGGGAGTTTGTTATTGGGACAGTGAGATTGTGAACACTTTTCTCTTTAGTGCTCGAATGGGCAGTTTTTGTTAGTGGGACAGTTAGATTGAAGACACTTTTCTCTTTAGTGCTCGAATGGGGAGTTTGTTAGTGGGACAGTGAGATTGTGAACACTTTTCTCTTTAGTGCTTAAATGGGAGTTTGTTAGTGGGACAGTGTGATTGTGAACACTTTTCTCTTTAGTGCTCGAATGGGGAGTTTGTTAGTGAGACAGTGAGATTGTGAACACTTTTCTCTTTAAAGCTCGAATGGGGAGTTTGTTATTGGGACAGTGAGATTGTGAACACTTTTCTCTTTAGTGCTCGAATGGGCAGTTTTTGTTAGTGGGACAGTTAGATTGAAGACACTTTTCTCTTTAGTGCTCGAATGGGGAGTTTGTTAGTGGGACAGTGAGATTGTGAACACTTTTCTCTTTAGTGCTTAAATGGGAGTTTGTTAGTGGGACAGTGTGATTGTGAACACTTTTCTCTTTAGTGCTCGAATGGGGGGTTTGTTAGTGAGATTGTGAGATTGAAAACACTTTTCTCTTTAGTGCTCGAATGGGGAGTTTGTTAGTGGGACAGTGAGATTGAAAACACTTTACTCTTTAGTGCTCGAATGGGGAGTTTGTTAGTGGGACAGTGAGATTGCGAACACTTTTCTCTTTAGTGCTCGAATGGGGAGTTTGTTAGTGGGACAGTGAGATTGTGAACACTTTTCTCTTTAGTGCTCGAATGGGGAGTTTGTTAGTGGGACAGTGAGATTGCGAACACTTTTCTTTTTAGTGCTCGAATGGGGAGTTTGTTAGTGGGACAGTGTGATTGCGAACACTTTAATCTTTAGTGCTCGAATGGGGAGTTTGTTAGTGGGACAGTGAGATTGTGAACACTTTAATCTTTAGTGCTCGAATGGGGAGTTTGTTAGTGGGACAGTGAGATTGTGAACACTTTTCTCTTTAGTGCTCGAATGGGGAGTTTTTGTTAGTGGGACAGTGAGATTGTGAACACTTTTCTCTTTAGTGCTCGAATGGGGAGTTTGTTAGTGGGACAGTGAGATTGTGAACACTTTAATCTTTAGTGCTCGAATGGGGGGTTTGTTAGTGGGACAGTGAGATTGAAAACAATTTTCTCTTTAGTTCTCGAATGGGGAGTTTATTAGTGGGACAGTGAGATTGTGAACACTTTTCTCTTTAGTGCTTAAATGGGAGTTTGTTAGTGGGACAGTGAGATTGTGAACACTTTAATCTTTAGTGCTCGAATGGGGAGTTTGTTAGTGGGACAGTGAGATTGTGAACACTTTTCTCTTTAGTGCTCGAATGGGGAGTTTTTGTTAGTGGGACAGTGAGATTGTGAACACTTTTCTCTTTAGTGCTCGAATGGGGAGTTTGTTAGTGGGACAGTGAGATTGTGAACACTTTAATCTTTAGTGCTCGAATGGGGGGTTTGTTAGTGAGCAGTGAGATTGTGAACACTTTTCTCTTTAGTGCTCGAATGGGGAGTTTGTTAGTGGGACAGTGAGATTGCGAACACTTTTCTCTTTAGTGCTCGAATGGGGAGTTTGTTAGTGGGACAGTGTGATTGTGAACACTTTAATCTTTAGTGCTCGAATGGGGAGTTTGTTAGTGGGACAGTGAGATTGTGAACACTTTAATCTTTAGTGCTCGAATGGGGAGTTTGTTAGTGGGACAGTGAGATTGTGAACACTTTTCTCTTTAGTGCTCGAATGGGGAGTTTTTGTTAGTGGGACAGTGAGATTGTGAACACTTTTCTCTTTAGTGCTCGAATGGGGAGTTTGTTAGTGGGACAGTGAGATTGTGAACACTTTAATCTTTAGTGCTCGAATGGGGGGTTTGTTAGTGAGCAGTGAGATTGTGAACACTTTTCTCTTTAGTGCTCGAATGGGGAGTTTGTTAGTGGGACAGTGAGATTGCGAACACTTTTCTCTTTAGTGCTCGAATGGGGAGTTTGTTAGTGGGACAGTGAGATTGTGAACACTTTTCTCTTTAGTGCTCGAATGGGGAGTTTGTTAGTAGGACAGTGAGATTGAAAACACTTTTCTCTTTAGTGCTCGAATGGGGAGTTTGTTAGTGGGACAGTGAGATTGTGTACACTTTTCTCTTTAGTGCTCGAATGGGGAGTTTGTTAGTGGGACAGTGAGATTGTGAACACTTTAATCTTTAGTGCTCGAATGGGGAGTTTGTTAGTAGGACAGTGAGATTGAAAACACTTTTCTCTTTAGTGCTCGAATGGGGAGTTTGTTAGTGGGACAGTGAGATTGTGTACACTTTTCTCTTTAGTGCTCGAATGGGGAGTTTGTTAGTGGGACAGTGAGATTGTGAACACTTTTCTCTTTAGTGCTCGAATGGGGAGTTTGTTAGTGGGACAGTGAGATTGTGAACACTTTAATCTTTAGTGCTCGAATGGGGAGTTAGTTAGTGGGACAGTGAGATTGTGAACACTTTTCTCTTTAGTGCTCGAATGGGGAGTTTGTTAGTGGGACAGTGAGATTGTGAACACTTTTCTCTTAAGTGCTCGAATGGGGAGTTTGTTAGTGGGACAGTGAGATTGTGAACACTTTTCTCTTTAGTGCTTAAATGGGAGTTTGTTAGTGGGACAGTGAGATTGTGAACACTTTTCTCTTTAGTGCTCGAATGGGGAGTTTGTTAGTGGGACAGTGAGATTGTGAACACTTTAATCTTTAGTGCTCGAATGGGGAGTTAGTTAGTGGGACAGTGAGATTGTGAACACTTTTCTCTTAAGTGCTCGAATGGGGAGTTTGTTAGTGGGACAGTGAGATTGTGAACACTTTTCTCTTTAGTGCTTAAATGGGAGTTTGTTAGTGGGACAGTGAGATTGTGAACACTTTAATCTTTAGTGCTCGAATGGGGAGTTAGTTAGTGGGACAGTGAGATTGTGAACACTTTTCTCTTAAGTGCTCGAATAGGGAGTTTGTTAGTGGGACAGTGAGATTGTGAACACTTTTCTCTTTAGTGCTCGAATGGGGAGTTTGTTAGTGGGACAGTGAGATTGTGAACACTTTAATCTTTAGTGCTCGAATGGGCAGTTTTTGTTAGTGGGACAGTGAGATTGAAAACACTTTACTCTTTAGTGCTCGAATGGGGGGTTTGTTAGTGGGACAGTGAGATTGTGAACACTTTTCTCTTTAGTGCTCGAATGGGGAGTTTGTTAGTGGGACAGTGAGATTGTGAACACTTTTCTCTTTAGTGCTTAAATGGGAGTTTGTTAGTGGGACAGTGTGATTGCGAACACTTTAATCTTTAGTGCTCGAATGGGGAGTTTGTTAGTGGGACAGTGAGATTGTGTACACTTTTCTCTTTAGTGCTCGAATGGGGAGTTTGTTAGTGGGACAGTGAGATTGTGAACACTTTTCTCTTTACAGGGTTGCCACTCTTTGAGCCAAAAAATCTTCCCTGAGTGACCAAAAATTTCCCTGAGTAACCTTAAATTTCCCTGAGTTTCCCTGAGTATTAAATTAAATCTGCAAAAAAGTTGTAAAGTATATTAAAACATTCACACTAAAAAATTAATTACCATTAATGCTACTACTTTTGAAATTATTATTTATAAACAAAATTTTAACCTCTATTTTTTTAACAAAAGTAATACAACACTAATCTGTATTCATTTTAATTTTTTTTACTGAAAACAAGTAGCTGTAAACCAATAACAAATAACTTTATTATTTAAAAAATAAGAACTAATAGTACAACATAGTGTTTTTTAAACTACATAAGTAACTAAAAATAAAAAGTTTATTAGAACTTTTCAATGAATAGTTAACAACAACTTTTATTTCTCTAAACTGTTTGATTTTACTTAAGTAAATATAAATTTAAAACTTAAAAAAAACTACAATGTTAATACTAAGAATATTGAACAACTAGCCGCAAGGCTAAAAAAATTCTAAATAACCACTTAAATAATAAAAATTACTACTTTTGAACAAAATATTGAAACTGGATTAACTAAACCTCATTCTAGATCTAGAAAAAAAATTCCCTGAGATTTTCAAAAACTTCCCTGAAATTTAGAGAAAAAATCAAAACTTCCCTGAGTTTCCCTGAGTTAAAAGAAAAATGCCAAAATTCCCTGAGTTTCCCTGAGATTTTCTACAGTTTGAAAATTCCCTGAGATTCCCTGAATTCCCTGAGTTCCCTGAGTGTGTGGCAACCCTGTCTTTAGTGCTCGAATGGGGAGTTTCTTAGTGAGACAGTGAGATTGTGAACACTTTTCTCTTTAGTGCTCGAATGGGGAGTTTGTTAGTGGGACAGTGAGACTGTGAACACTTTTCTCTTTAGTGCTCAAATGGGGAGTTTGTTAGTGGGACAGTGAGATTGTGAACACTTTAATCTTTAGTGCTCGAATGGGGAGTTAGTTAGTGGGACAGTGAGATTGTGAACACTTTTCTCTTTAGTGCTCGAATAGGGAGTTTGTTAGTGGGACAGTGAGATTGTGAACACTTTTCTCTTTAGTGCTCGAATGGGGAGTTTGTTAGTGGGACAGTGAGATTGTGAACACTTTTCTCTTTAGTGCTCGAATGGGGAGTTTTTGTTAGTGGGACAGTGAGATTGTGAACACTTTTCTCTTTAGTGCTCGAATGGGGAGTTTGTTAGTGGGACAGTGAGATTGTGAACACTTTAATCTTTAGTGCTCGAATGGGGGGTTTGTTAGTGGGACAGTGAGATTGAAAACAATTTTCTCTTTAGTTCTCGAATGGGGAGTTTATTAGTGGGACAGTGAGATTGTGAACACTTTTCTCTTTAGTGCTTAAATGGGAGTTTGTTAGTGGGACAGTGTGATTGCGAACACTTTTCTCTTTAGTGCTCAAATTTGTTACAACTAGTTAGGTTGGCAAGAACAGTTATATAGTTAGTGAATTGTTTGCAGGGTTGCCAAAGTTTTTTTTTTGCAAATATCTTCCAGGTTTTTAAAATGCAAGGTTTTCAGTCCGTTTCAAGTGTAAAATTGAACATAATTTTTTTTAATCCTTAACGGTTGCAGCTTACCTGTGTGTGTGTTTGATTGAAAATTTTACTACTTCATTTATTTTTTCTTTACTGAAAACTCTTATTTGCTATTTTATACCACATATGTCACTTTCGCCCCAATTTCGGGTTAACTTTTTTTTTGTTTCATTTCAAAGTCGTTATAAATGAAGCTGTTTAAAGTTAACAGCTCTAAAGTTTACACTTTTTCGCACTTGCATCTCAGTACTAAATGCAAGACGATTTTAGCCAAGTAAAACTGTAAAACTTACCAACTGAGAATTAAAATAAAATCAAGTCATGGTAACCGTGTTAGATAGTCATTTTCCACTTGTCGGTGCATGGCCATTTTAAGGAAGTTTTTGCTTCAAAGCTTGGTAGCTTAGAGCTTGTTATTCAGGTATGCAAAACTTTTTTAAAGAACTTTTTTTCAGGTTTTCTAAACTTCTTCCAGGTTTTTAAAAGTAAACGTTTCTAGGTCTATTCTTAAGTTTAACGCTAAGTTTAAGTTTGAAAAGTGTGCGAAGTAGTATTTCAACATTGAATAGAATCTGTAAGGCTTAAATGTGTTTAAAAAAAATTATCTCCAATATAACAAAAAAAAATATCTATACGGTAGATTTTTTTTGTTAAGTTAAACTTTACTACTTAAAAATGTAATAAATGTTTAAAATTCCAGGATTTTGAGTTATTTTTGTTCAAAATTCTAGATTTTTTTAAATTTTTCAAATTAAAAGTTTTCCCCGGTTTATTTAGCCTTAATTGTCAAATTCCAAGGTTTTTGGTAACCCTGGTTATTTGTACAGAGTTTTTGAAGCAAAAGTTACACTTAGCCATGCTTACCTTATTAAAGTTAAAAACGTAAATGGTGAGAATTTAAACCTTATGAAACTATAATAGAGCTTTTATAATTAAATTGATAACAGCAATACAGAACGATTTAACACATAGAAAAAAATAAGATGAATCATGAGAAAAATTTAGTTTAACTGTATCAAAAGATAGCCTGAGCTTGGTTTAAAAAGTTCAATTTAGTTTGAGTTATTCTGAGTGTAAGGCAATCCTGTTTATATTAGTTTATAGATTATGTTCGTTATAAAACGTAACATAACTGAGGTGTTGATTTTATATACAAAATATCATTTGAAAATGTTGTATAGTAAACTAAAATTTTATTTTTTGTGGAAATTTATACTACATGCTGATCTTGTTGTAAGGAAAATGTAAAAAATTTAAAAACTTTTGAATACTTTTTCCACTATACTTGAGCTTATAAAAAAAATACTTGAAAATAAAAAATACACAGTTATACAAAATGATAACTTTTTTATAAGTATCTTTTAACTCTAAAAGTCTTTATCCACTTAAAATAAACTTGGTCTCAAAAATTAAACTAAACAAAGTTCAAATAGTTAGTTCAACGAAAAAAAATGCTGTTTCACACCTAGATTTATTTGAGAGATTTTTTCAAAACCTTCATAGAGTAAAAACAAATTCTTATCACCCCAAAATCATTTTTTAATTAACTTTGCTAAACAGTATTAAACCAAGCAAAAAAAAGAATTGAACTTAGAATCGATCCAAAGCAAACCGTGCTTGACAGTACTTTGCTAAAATAAAAAAATTCTCCAAAAAATTATTCCACAACATATCTCTGAGTTTCCCTGAGATTTTCTATAACTTGATAATTCCCTGAGTTCCCTGAGTGTGTGGCAACCCTGACACCAACTCAAAAATATTTTCAAACGCAACGACGAACCTTGCTGGAGAGAATTTCGCCGAAGCCCTTGAACAGGTCGTGCAGCTGCTTGCCGTCGATGCGCCGGGGAAGGCCCTTGACCACCACGTTGGACTTGCTCGACTTGCGCTTGGAGCTGTCGCGCTGGCACCACATGATCCGCATGCTGCGGCCCATCAGCACGTCGTAGTTGAACTCGTCCATCGCCTGCTGCGCTGCAGTTTCATGTTGAGTGTTACGAAATATAACCAAAACGTAGTGAAGGTTGATGCGAAACTTTATTACTAGATTCGGGTTGGCAACAGTCGGTTGTTACAAACGCTTTGTTGTGCATCGCTTGCTGCGCTGTTTGAGTGAACAGACTAGTGCGAAATTAATTTAATAATCAAAAAACAACGGTTTGAGGAGTTTCACTCTTTTGTCGATTGCTGCGCTGCAGTTTGTTTCATAAAATTTAAAACGGCTAAACTTATAAATATTAAGTTAAACATTTTGTTTGAATGACTGCGTTTGTCGTTTTTAATAGTTGATACCGACTAAAATAAATAAACCAATGAAAAGTGATTTAGGTTTTAGAGAACATTTTGTGCTGAAATAAAAACAACAAGTATGCAGACAACAGCCATAAGGGGGGGGGGGGGTAAACTATGTTTTTTACAAGTTGATCTTATTTTATTGAGTTTTTTCTAAGCTTCAAGATGCTTTTTATCGTTTCAAAAAATTTAAATTATTTTTTGAGATATGACCAGTCAAAGTCGGGCCAAGTGTTCCCTATGGAAAAGGAAAACTAAAACAGCGAAAAAAGACTATTTCATTTAAAATCTATCTCCTCCTACATTTTCAAGCAATCTTCTTCAAACTTTCACAGTCTAATCTTTATACAATAATAAAAAAACGTTACTTGAGAATTTAAAAAAAAAATTGTAAAAATATATCATTTTGAAAAAAAAAACACTTTTTTTTTTAATTTTTGTGATAAAATTTTTATTTTTTTGAATTACCAAAGTCTAAGGTAACGTTTTTTATTTTTATTATAAGGAACGTTTCCTGAAAATTTGAAGAAGATTGCTTGAAAAATGAAGGAGGAGATAGATTTTTAGTGAATTTTTAAATTTCCAAGAAAATTGACCCTAAAAAATTTGAGGTCCATACGTTTATATCAGAAAATTTTTACAAAAAATTAAATATCTCAAAAGTTAAATGATATTTTTGAATTCTATAAAAACCGGCTTGTAGTTTGTACTTAAAGCTTTCATATTAACGCCAAAGTTAATTTTTGTAAAAAAAAATGTTGGACCCCCCCCCCCTATGGCCTTAGTTTTATATATCTATAAAATCAATCTTTCAAAATAAATAATTTTATAACCTCAAATAATTTTATTACGAGTTTACGTACAGTACATGGGTTGATGTCAAAAATGCACGAAGGGTTACTTTTTCACGAAAATAATTTTTATTTATTATCAATTTTTTTAGTATTACTAAGGATTGCTAAATGTTTTTAGCAGATTTTCTCTAGGTTTTTTAAATTACTCTATTTATGGTCTGTTTTATTTTTAAAATAAAGCTTAAGGTAAAAAAATGTGTTAAGAAGTAAAACAAAGTTAAAAAGATACTGTAAAGCTACTTTAATATAATTAAAATTTTTAAAAATTTGATAATGACAAAAAAAAATTATCTATAGGATAGATTTTTTGTGTCAAATATAAATTTTATTACTCAACATGTAAAAGTTGTTTAAAATTCCATATTTCTCAAGATTTTTGTTTAAAACTCCAGGTTTTCTTTTTATTTTTAAAATTCAAGGTTTTTTCTATAAGTTATTGAACTTTAAGTAATAGCTCCTATAGAATGCTCTCTGCGTTTTTTATATAATAAATGTCTATGTTTTAAAAACAAAAAGGTAAAATCGACTCATATTCAAATTAATTTCGTTTTTAACAGCTTGTATAATAACAAAAAAGATTATTTTTTTCATATTTAAAAATTATTTAATTAAAAATTAAAAAACAGATTCTAAAATGTGTCTTTGAAAAATTCGTCGACTAACTCTTTCTAGAATGCTTCCGTTAATAAAAAAAAACGCGTACTCGAAACAAGTTTGTTTTTCTGTCTACAAAACCTGAGGATTTTAAATATATATATTCATATATACATATACTTGTTCCAGGTGTGCTAAAATTCTTTAATTTTCGAAAGTATACTTGAAAAACGATGAAAAAACATGCAAAAAAAATAATTCAATTTGTTTATTTTTTTTTTACAAAAAAATTTAAGTTTAAAAAATATAAATATAAAATGCACAACATTTACATATTGAGTGTATAACTATTCAAATTCTTTAAAAACAAATTTAAAGGGCAACAACTCAAAAAGTAATATACATTTGAAAAAAAATAAAAATGCATATGTAGGTCTAAATAATACCTACAAACTTTAGTAATTTGCAAAATTATTCAAAAAAATCTGAGATAGTGATAAAACAAGTTTTAAAATAAAGTACTTTAAAATATACAAGTTATTTCTAAAATTCTCTTCATATAAATTTTTTTCTCAAACTGCAAATTAAGAATTGTATGTATTAGTTAGACCTAAATGCACATTTTTTTTTGAACATATATTACTTTTTGAGTAGTGGCCCTTTAATAAATTCTTAAAGATTTTGAATTGTTGGAATTTGTATTGCTATGTAACCCATCATACCACTAGCAACATTAACATTGTTGACGTGCATTTACTTTTTTTTTCAAAAACTTATTTAGCAAACTAGGTTTTGCTTAAATAGCTCTTCAGCTCATTTAATAAAAATTCTACTGGAATAATATTTTTTAATGCACAGAAGAGCTCTTAGAGCAAAACTTAGTTTACTAAACAGGTTTAGAAAAAACAAAAATATTTATTCTCCTTCTTTGAATTAAAAAATTCCAAGTGTTTTCTAACAAATAATAGTATACATTTACGAAAGATCAATATTTATCTATCTACAAATAATAAAGTATTTTATCTACAAATTTAACACAACATAATATTATCTATAAAAAGTTTATAAATTTTACAAACCATTTTATAACCAAAAGCAAATAAATGTTTACAAATTTTCAGCTTTTATAGTTTGGTTGTAGCAAACTACATTTTAAGCTTTCAAGTATTTCGTACCAACTACTTTCTTATTTTGCAGGTAATCATACGTAGTGGTAGTATACACAAGAATTAAAAAACAACAAGCCATTGAGGCTCCCATAGTTGACATACACGGTTAGTCATATTTACTTATAAAAATAACACAAACTATCTACAATGCATTTATGCATTACACCTATTAGTCTATAACCTTCAAAACTTTATCTTCGAACGTACAAACAACTCAAAGCACGAACCATCAGTGTTCAAATCTTATTTTAATTTTTTTTCTGCAGATAATCATATAATGGTAGCACACACAAAATTCAAACAACAACAAACCATCGGCTTGGTTCTCATAGTTGACGTACATGGGTTCATGTACTAAAAGCAACACCTATATCATGCTAATCTATCATACTTATTACTCTTTAAATACCTTATATGTACCTTTGAACAGCTTACAATACAACTACCAATAACTTTTAATTTACAAACAACTCGAAGCACGAACCATCGGCGTGGTTCTCATAGTTGACGTACATAGATTCATTAAGTAAAAGCAACACCTATATCAAGCTAATTTATCATACTTATTACTCTTTAAATATCTTATTTGTACCTATGAACAGCTTACAATACAACTAACAATAACTCAATTAAAACAACTCGAAGCACGAACCATCGGCGTGGTTCTCGTAGTTGACGTAGGCGTACCCCAGCGACTTCCTGCTCTGGTTGTCCCGGCACACCTTGATGGACTGGACGGGGCCGACCTGCTTGAATATGTTGAACAGGTTGGCTTCCTCCACCTCCTCGTGCAGGTCGCCCACGTACAGCGAGATGGGGAGGGGCGTTTCCGACGAGCTCTCTTCTAATGCCTTTTGTAATACGCGAGGTTTAAACAGTTTTCTTGAAATAGTGACGGCATGCGTTTTAGGCAAATGTAATCAAGCATTAAAATAAAAGCTGCCAGTAGTATCTGGCAATAAGTGCCAATGTTGATTTTATTGATTAGACTGAATTTTTAACTGGACAAACTTTCAAGTGTTCAAACAAAGAACGGTGAGCAGTGGCAATAATGTTGTTCATTTTGTAGGATTACGTTTCACTGATGAGCAGATCATCAGGAAATTTAATAATGAGCGGAGATTGTTTTAAAAAATCTTTCATATGGAATTATTAAATTTTTGGTAAAAAATTGTAATCAAAAAATAAAACTTTGATTTTTTTTGTTGTAATACTTTCACAAACTTGTATTTTTTAAATTTGTTACTTACTTAATGTTTAAAAGAATTTTCCTAAAAATTTGAGGTAATGGAAAAAAATGTAGGAGGAGATAGATTTTTTGTGGTGTATGTTTATTAATCATTTCAGTTATCTACTCCTATATAGAACCTATTGCACTTTTATATCTATGTCGAGTTAGTTTAAATATTAACAAAAACCATTAAAAAGCAATTTGTAGTTTAATTAAAACTTTACAAAATAAGATCAAGTTGTTAGAAAAATGATTTACCCTTTTCTGTGGCCCTATAATAAGTTGTAATTAATTTGATTTATCTATGGTTTTATAAACTTTACAAACCAAGTTGTAAAAAAACTGCTTTGATCCCCATGGCCTTTTAAAATTCAAAGAAATGCTTAATAAATCGTTAATAACTTGATTTATCTAAACATCTAAACTATTTTAACTAATTTGACACTTTTTAAAGTTAACTAATGGAATATAACTTAACAGAATGATGAACTGAATAACTTAATGAGAGAATGTCAACAAGGCTGGACATAAGTAAATTACTTTAAAACTTCTTTAAACAACAGTTCAACAACTCATTATTCATAAAATGATTTCTTGAAATCATTCATAATTTAATGTTTTATTGAAATGTTATGTTTATTTATCACATAAACTGAAGTACAGAAGAACTTCAAAATCAACTTTTTTGTGATATATTTTCATAGGTATAAACTTTTTTTTGAAGTTAAACTTTTACTTTGAAGTTAATAACTTATCTACTGTGCTGTACAAAACAAAATTAGTCATGTAATAAAGAAAACCACACAATAATTTTGATTTAAAAATAATATTTTTATCAATCTACTACCTAAATTAATTAACTTTAGACTTCAACAGAAAACTAACAAAGACATTGTTAATATGATAAGTTTTTTTTTTTGATGTTTATAAGAAAATAACAGTACTACAAAGTTTTTTCTTTCAAGTTGTTTATTTTGTATAAAAAAAACAACAAACATACCATGACGATTGCTAGTGACTTTACACAAGGTTAGTTTGCAAAAGCAGTTAGTTTATAAGCTCAAACCTGTGTGAAAAAAGATGTTAGAAAATGTTAGATGCAACAATCATGACATTTTAGCTTATGTTTGTGAACAATAAAAATCAAAATACTTGATTAAAAGTACAGAGAAGATATGTAAGTTTGAAAACAAAAATTGCACTTAACTTAAAACATTTGTAAACATAAATTAAATACGTGAAAAGACAGATTTTGATGTTAGATGTTAAAAATAAGTAGGTTTAAGGTTTTTTTACCTAAAACAAGTTTTGTTATCTTGTTAAAATACTTGTTATTGTCTTAAAAGTATGATACCTATATATACTTTAATTTGTAAATTTTATATCTTTGTGTTTTAGCTGGTTAAACTGTACAGTACAAAAACATGCAAGCTGAAATAAGCCACAGTTAATAAAATAATTTAGATTATTTTAATTGTTAAGAAAAAAATCACCCAAAAAAAGAGCCCATGAAATTTTCCAGAAACTAAAACCAATAAATGTACCAGTGGCAACTTAATAGTTAATTTTATGCATACTTTTACACATTTTTATCAAGTAAGAGCAAAGGATAACATTTTATTTAAAACTTAAAAAACTCTAAACATGTCTTTTTTAATTTTTATAAGTATCTAGGTATGTAATTGAATTTAAGAAATTGTACTAAATACATAAAACTATATTTAATTTATAGGCAAATATATAAGTTACTTAAAAACTACTTTATTTAAGGAATAGAAGAGGGGTAATTAATTTTTTTCACAATTTGATCTTATTTTATGAGTTTAAACTAAGCTACAATATGCATTTTACAGAGTACAAAATTTAAAAAAGAGATTTTGAGATACAGCAGGTCAAGTCGGAGGCAACAATAGGTTCCCTTATGGGAGGCGCAAACTAAAACTGCAAAAAAAAAACTATATTACTAAAAATCTATCTTATCCTACGTTTTTTGAGATAACTACCTCAAACTTCCAGGAAACGTTCCTTACAACACTTAAAAATTGTGTCGAAACAAAATTTATAATAATTGAAAAAATAAAAACTTTATTTTAAAAATTAAAGTTTTTTTTTGTCATAATTTTTTTTTTTAATTTTGTTCCAACAGAGTTTTCTAGATATTGCAAAGAAGGTTTCCTGAATGTTTGAGGTAGTTATCTCAAAAAAAGTAGGATATAGATCTTAGTGATTTCTAGTTATTTGCTGTTTTAATGTGTCTTGAATAAGGAACCTGGTGTAGTCTTCAACTTTGACCAGCTATATCACAAAAATTATTTTGATTTTAACATATCTGTAAAAATCAACTCGTAACTTAGTTAAAACTTGACAAAACAAGATAAATTGTGAAAAAAAGTGATTAACCCCCCTATGCTCTTAACAAACATCTTAGCAATGTTATTTTAAACATTGGTTAAAATTAAAACAATTTATTAATAATATTTTCTTTAATTTGGTCCGTAAACAAATGACAATTTTGCAGTGAAATAATATTAACGCATTACAGAGCCGCAAACACGTTTAAAAGTATACAGAAACCATGTGAACATATAACAATAAGAATGTTGTAAAACACAACATTTGTTTACTACCAGCAAAAATTTTTATAATTATCCCTACATGTAATGACAATGCTATGATAACATGGCAAATAGCTTTTTAAGTTTTTCTTTATAATTTAAGTAAAATACCAACAGTTTGTTGAACTTCAGTTGCAATTTTTCAGCATTTAATATTTTGATATGAATAAAAGTTGTTAAACACCAAGCTTTAAAAAAATATAAATTACAACACATGCAAATAAAGCAAAAGTATAAATCAAATGCAGAAATTTATTGTTACATGAAAGTTTTATGCTATTAAGCTTTAAAATTAGTTCATAATTTCAATAGTATTGAAACATTTTTTAAATATTTTTTAAATTTATAAAATAGCTTTATTTTTTTTAAAAACTAAAACTACGTTCATAAAAAAGTCATGATGGAACCTCATTACTTTTGACTGTTATTTTTTTTTAAATATCATATGAAATTTTATTTTGAGAAACATTTTTAGGTCTAGTATGTTAAACAATTAAGGCTATAGGGGTTAGACACTTTTTTACATGTTGGTCTTGTTTCAAAAATATAGCTAGCAATTTTTTTAAATTCAAATTAGTTTTTGAGATACGATGGTAAAAATTTGGAGGGCTCAATAGGTTCTTATGGTTTATGGAATGAAGGCAAATCATAAAAGCAAAAACATCTATTTCCTCAAAAATCTACCTTCTCCTACAGCTAGTAAGCAATAATTCTGAAAACTTTTCAGTTTAATCTCAACTAAAGAATAAACATTTACATCTTTAAAAATTTTTTAGTCCTTTAATTTGAAATAATAATAATAAAAAGATTTTGTTTTTATTTCTGTTATAAAGTTATAAATAATTTTTGGAAATTGTTACAATAGGAGTTTTTTAAATAATTCAAGGAAAACTTTCTGAAAATTTGAGGTTAATGTTTTAAAAAGTGGAGAAAAACATAAATTTTTAGTAATTTTATGTTTTAGTAGTTAAAATACGTTTTTCAAAACATAATAAGAGTAGGAGGGGTCTAACATTTTTTTTACAAAATTTAACATTGGCTCTTATTTAATAAGCTTCAAGTATAAACTGAAAAAGTTTGAAACATATTTAAATTTTTCAAAGATTACAATGTAAAAAAGGGGATCAAATGCAAACTAACTTATAGTGACTAGAAAACCAAAGAAAAAACTTGAAAAAACTAAAAGTTATACAATTGTATATTACGATGCTTATTTTTACAGCTACTTGAGTTTCTAGGTGGAAAAAAAATTATGTAGTATCATAAAAACACCCTATGCAAAATTTTAGATGATTTAAAGAAACTTTCACTTTAGCACCAACCAATTTTTTAAAAACCACCCCGCTGCAAAATGTATGAGATCTTTAAACGTGACCTTGGAGTTTTAAGCTGAAATCTTACATGTGGCCAATAATCATACAAACACATTGTTAACAATTAAAAACGATTGAAAAAAAAAGTTTTATAGTGGCATTTATTGATTTTTGAAGAAAAAACTGGAAATTCAAGAATACTTACAAAAAGTGACAAAAATTACATAAAATCAAAAAATGCAACCATAACTTTTCCTAAATTGTTCACAATGTGTTTGTCAAATAAAAAGTAGCTGTAAAAATAAGCACCCTATTGTATATAGCTTGGTTTCTTCTTTTGAAAAGAGATTTTGTTTATTTTCTGCAAAGTATTTCAAAAGTTACAAAGTATTTCAAAAGTTACTCAAGTTCAAAGGCCGTCAGTTTGTGCTTTTTCAGCTCAAAAACTACTTTAAATAACAAAAAACTGGTTTAAAATAGATTGTAAGTTCTACACAAAAATACTAAAAAAACTTATCTTTAGTAATTTTTTACTACTTTATTTTGGTATAGTGTAGTATTTATTGAAAAACTACATTACTTATTCAAAGATTTTTTAAAGCATTCATTTTATTTTATTTTTCAAAAAAAAAAACTTAAAAACCTTAATAGTTTAACTCCTAAAATAAGAGTTTCAGTTTTTTTTTGTAGTTTCTTTCATAAAGCCAACTAAAGCCTTTAAGTGGCATGACCCTCAGTATTTATTTAAAACAGTTCTGAGTTTTTTAAAAGTCTTTTTTTAAACTAACACATTATAATACTATATTTTTTTTATTTTTTAACGGGGCTATACCACATCCGATAAAAAAGGTTGAAAAAATACATATGTGAATAAGTAGTTTAGGTATTTTTGTGTAATTGGTTCAAACTTTAATTTTGACTGATATTTAAAAAGTTATTCAAAAGATAATAAAAAATTGTCAAACTTTAACTAACAATTCTTCTAATCTATTAACTTTTAATTATACATCTTAGTTTCATTTTCTAGTAAATAACCACTTGCCAGCTTCAGTTGTGTATTAGTCATATAAAATAAAAATAAATTCCCAAAACTTTCTTTTTTATATATTTTTTTAATTGAAGATATTAACATCGCTGAAGATATTAGATATTAAAAAAATTTATGCTACAAATTCTATAAATTTAAAAGTGCATTTGTTAAAAACAAGTAGACTTTAACAGTAAAATATATAAAAAGGGACAGATCTTTGGTTAATCTTAATTGCTTTAAGAAAAATAGTCAAAACTTTTCCGACAACTTTGTATTGTTTTAAATGTTCCATTGGAAGTATGTAACAAAGAGAAATTGGTATTAATATAATTAATTGTATGGTATAAATACAGGGTTGCCACTTTTTGAGTCAAAAAACTGACCTGATTAACCTGAAACTGTTCTGAGTCATCCTGTGATTTTTTTAAATCATTTAAAACAAATTAGAGCATAGGAGGGTTGAGGGGTCAAACAACCTTTATAACAATATAGTCTTGTTTTATTTTGTTTTAACTAACCTTTTTGTTACAGAATTAAAATTTAAAAATTAACTTTTGAGATATAGCAGGTCAAAATTGGAGGCAACAATAGGTTCCTTAGGGAGGTACAAACTAAAAGGGCAAAAAAAAAGACTATTTCACTAAAAATCTATCTTCTACATTTTTTTAGAAAACTGCCTCAAATTTTCAGGAAATGTTCCTTGCAATATTTAAAAGATTCTGTCAAAAAAAAATTTTTTTTAATAAAAAAAAGATAAATTTATGACAAAAAAACAAAATAAATTTTTTTTTGTTTATTTTTTTATGATAATTTTATTTTCTAATTTTTTTTATCTTATCTTACAGAACATTTCAAATATTGCAAGGAACATTTCCTGAAAGTTTGAGATATTTATCTCAAAAAACGTAGGAGATGATAGATTTATAGTGAAATAGTTTTTTTTTGCAATTTTAGTTTGTACCTCCCTAAGGAACCTATTTTTGCCTCCAATTTTGACCTGCTATATCTCAAAAATTATTTTAAATTTTTAATTCTGTAAAAAGCATCTTGTAGCTTAGTTAAATCTATAAAATAAAATTGAATTGTGAAAAAAAAGATTTACCTCTCCTAGGCCCTTAAAAACTTTACAAAATCAATAAAAATTAAGTGCTTGAACAAAGTTAGTTAAAAAAAACTAAAAATTTAAACCAACTTAAATAGATCTCATATAAAATCTAGAAAAAAAACTAGCTTGAGATTTAAAAAAAAAACATTTGAAGTTTATAAAAAGTAATGTTTTAAGTTTATAATTAAAAAATATGCTGATTCATCCTGTAATTTTCTAAAACTTTAAATATCCGCAGTTATCTTAAATGTCCTGAGTGTGTGGCAAATCTGTAAATTTTATCTATTCTTACCAATTCTTCAAGTTTACATTCTTGATTTTTACTAGTTTGTCAAAAATTTTATACAGAGATTTTCCTAACTTAAGAAAAAATTTTAACATTTTTTTACTGTGTATTATTATTACAGTGTGTAATATTTTTTTAACTTAAAGCTATAGGTAGTTGATTTTTTGAGCATAAGTTCTCTAACTTCCAGAAAGTGTGCCTTGCAGTAGTTAAAATCTAACAACAGTTTTTTTTTTTATTAAAATTGTTCAACATTAAAAAATATAAAGTCTTTTTTTTGTTTAATCAATAAAAAAATGAATATTAGTTAAAAATTCTTTTTAAAAGACTTTATCTTTATTTTTTAATCAGGGTGGCCACTAGCTCATTAGGAATATTTTCTAGGTTATTTGATTTTCTTTGAGTTTTATAAAAAACAAGTTTTCTTGGCCTTTTGAAGTATAAAATAAAGTTTAAGGTAAAAGAAGTTTTGTTTGCACAAAATTACACAAATATTTAATTGTACTTTAACTATGTTTAACAATAAAACAAGTTATGAACACATATTTTCTTGTTTATATTAGCTATTTCATAACTAATTTTTATTTCTTTATCTTACAAATTTGAAAACTTTTACTTTTAAAATTGTTTAACATTTAAAGAATTACTATGATTTAGCTGAAAAGTTCATATATTTAAGGTTGAACGACCACCCTATAAAATTGACAGTTTGTTTTTCTTATATTGTACAAAAAGAAGATTTTGGTTAAATAGACTTTTGTGTTTTATAGTTTGTGCTTTTCATAGGGAGCCTACTAGTAGCTTAGTTATTTGTATGAAAAATAATACTGAAAAAAGTGATTTACAACTTATTCCTTGAAAAGATATGGCATGCAAAATTAATAATTAAAAAAGTTGGTGTAAAATTTCCAGAAATATAATCTTCTTACAAACTTTTTTTTTGAATAATAAAAACTTTTGCCTATATATATTTTTTTCCATTAAGAATAAACAGTAAAAGTATGAGAAAAAAATTATTAAAAAATAAATAAATAATACATAAATTTCTGTTAAACTACTAATTACTAGAAAATTAAAATTACTGAAAAACTTGATAAAAATCAGACATGAATCTTATAATTTTATTAAGTAATATTAAAATAAATTACTGGAACAACTTAATGAGAACATACAATCAATCTTGTTTTTATTTACATTTCTATATTTTTGTAGAGATTTATATACTTTTTAAGTCTTGAGGTCAAAAGTTGTCAAAGATTTTTTTACAAAAAATAACTTTTGCCCTCAATTCATTTTATAGCTGAAGTCATAAATTGAAAAATATTTTTAATAAAATATAAAACATTTAATTTGAGATTAAATTTGTTTAGTAATCAAAGAAACCCATATGAAAATGAAGTTTTTATTGCTATTATCTTTTCAATTTTTAAAAAACTAATTTAAAAGTTTTAGGGAGTGTTTTTTGTATTATATAATTATTAATACTATAATAAATAATTAAATAGTTAGCTTTAAATATAAGCCTAAACTTACATAATTTTTAATAATTATAAAAACTTAAGACATAAAAACCTATATTGTTAGGATATAAAACACTTGATTATTCACTTGATATTTATCTGAGGGGTTTGATAATGATTTAAAATAGTTGTAAGATTAATTATAGTCTTACTTCACAAATTTTTAATAACTCCATATGGACCTGTTGAACTCTTCAATTATGAACCCTTATAACTTAAAAATTAGGAAAAATAAAAAATCAAATGCTACCAAAGTTAAAAAGATTATCAGTATTGTATGTTTTGGTTTTAAGAAAACAAATAGAGAGATCTCAACTACTTTCAAGAATTTATTTTACAAACTAAGTTTTGGTCAAAGACCTTGTCAGTGATTAAATAAATCTTATTCAAATAGAATTAGAAAAGATTCTTAATATGATATAAACATGTAATAAAGATGCATTTTACACTAAATACATTGAATATTTTTCAACTCAAAATCAAGTAAGTAGTATTAAAAACATAATATAACTGTCAGAGGAAATAATAACAAATGTCCTAGAAAGTCAAGTCACTGCATTAATACTTAAATTGTTTATTTTGGTTTCTAGGGTCTTTACGAAATACATAATTTTCAAGTTCATATTTTTAGTTTACTACACAGTGTTTCAAATTTTCAGATTTAAACTTTAGTCCCTTGCTGCATGCACCAGAGCAAATTTAAACTCCAACTAGTGGTCATACACAATTACATCTAAACAAAACCTTGAATTTTAGTATTATTCTAAAACTTGTTTTTATTTTTGAAAAAAAAATTTTTTTTACAAAAATTCATGTAAAAATATAATGTCTTTTAATTTATAACAATATCGATTTTTGGTAACTAAAAAATGTCGTTTTCACAACAATTCATTGCCATCTTTAAAATCTTTATTTGAATACTTAAAGTAGATATTTATATATATCTAGTAAACTAGTACAAATAAGCTATATAAGTACATAAATTCAGTCTATAACTCGTATTTTTGTTTTACGAATAAGAAATTTTTGTATTTATATCTATTTGAATGGCATAATAACGGCCAACTATTCAAACTAAATATTAATTTTTTATTATTTGTATGACGAATAATCGATTAAATGACATTAAAAATGAGTGTTTTGTTCTTTCAAAAATTAAATAGAAATGTTATAAGTAATTGTCTTACCTATTATACTTTATTAAAATCTTTTTTATTTTCGTTAGTTTTGGTAAACTTTTAAGCAGATTCAATGCTAGAAATATGTTACAAAGTTGTTTCTTTTAACATTATTTAAAAATTTTATTAAAATATTTAAATTAATCAAGATACAACAGGTTTATTATAAGTGTTTTAAATAAAAATAAAATTTAAATAAAAACTTAAAAATATTGCATACAATCTTTCATTCAAAGTCTTAAATTATAAAAACGTGGTAAATTTTATTCAGTAACAAGTTGTTAAATTATTGATTGATTTTATTTCAAGGAAAAGAAATACAGTTTATTATGATTAGGCATTTTTTAAATACACACTTATGGACTTTTATCGAAGGGGTCAGATTGTAATTTGAACGTGTTTCCCTAATATTTGCTGACTCAACAATAAAACGAAATTTAGCTTTATCTCTAACCCACATCAACCAAACATATTAAACATTTATCAAAAAATAAGTTTTTAATAACTAAAATATAAAAGCACGAATGCGCATAGTTTCTTGCGATTTAGAGTGATGAATTTTGATTTAGTAACCAAGTTTTGTTTAATACATGTTTTTCAGCTATATTATGTTTGTAAGATTTCAGAAGCTTTCACTAATTTTAAATTTTAATAAAACCACACCGCTGTTCAACGGTTTATTTGTGGCAAATTTTGTGTATTAAAAGAAATACTAAAATATAATAAGACATACTAAGACAAGACGTTAAAAGGTATCCATGGTGTGCGACTCGATAACCGAAAGGTTCTTTGTGCACCAAGTCGTAGGACGAAATATTTTCGCGCTTTTTTGTCGCTCAATAAACTATATATACTAAGAGATACCAAGATAGATAGTTAAAGATACTATGAGATAGTGAAAGACTTTTTAGATTTGCAAATATACCAACAGTTTTTGATTAATAAAAGCTTAGCGTCCTAACTTAATTTAACCACACCTTCTATCGCTTCGAAAAAAGTTTTTAGCTTTTTTAAAGTTATTAATAAAATTGGATAATAACGGCAACTTATAACTAGCTTTGTAAGTTATGATTTCAAATTATTTTGCTGTTTCTTAACGTGTAATGGTTTGTACTTTGTAAAATGAATAACTTCTGCTTTCAACCTATTTTTATAGAGTAGTGAGTTGAGTACTGCTGTAAACTATAAATGTGAAATATGTTTTGTACCGATTGTTGTGTGAAAGAAATGTTGTTTCAACTTGCAGACTCACAACAAATGTAGAACAAGTTTTAGTTTTGTTTTGCTAATTTTCTTTTGCATTCTGATTTGTAAAAAAGGTTCAAACTAAGTTTATTGTAACTATAGTATTATTAAAACCTTAAAAAAAAAGTTTGTGTTTGCATTTAAAACTGAGCTTGATTAAAAAGTATTAATTAATTGTTTATGACGAAAATTTTAAGTATGATAATTAAAAAAGTTTGAAAACTTGGAGTTTTGCATGTTTAACTTTACTAGCCCCTTTACAGCTGTTTTTAAAACTCTGTAATGAAATCAATTATACTTCATAGTTTAATAACTATACTCTGAAATATTTTTACCTGGAATTACTTCTCTTAGAAATAAATAGACAATCTTTACAAAAAATCTAACTTAAAATATAATAAATCTAATTCATAAACTTGTATCAATAAAAGTCGTTATCTAGTCATTTACTTGTATTCTAACAAAAATATCTCACTTATGTACCTCACAGTTTTTTCTATTATTTAAATTTATTTTAATTTTTCTAAATTTAAATTTTGCTATGAAATAATATAAAACTTATTAATGATTTTTTTAATTAAATACACTTAGGTTAGTAAAGTAGGTTAAAATACAAAAGTTGAATTAAATTTCCACATACTAATTAAGAATTTAAACCTAAAAATTACACGCGCAACGAAAATGTTTACTTTATTACACATAAAAGCATGTTTACTTTAAAGCTTTTTAACATTTAATTGTGCTTGTAAAATTTGAAAATTCAGTTAAGAGCAAAAGTTCTTGCTATAAGCTTTTTTATTAGTTAAAATAACATGAATTGTTTATAAGAAAAAAAATTGTCGGTACTTTAAATGTCAGTTTTATTTTTCTGTACAAACCTGATTTAGTTAAAAAGTTAAATTGTAAAACTAAAAAATCAGTTTGAAGCTGTTTTTTTTTGCACCAAACGCAGAGTAAAAAAATTAATTAATCGCTATTTGTAATTTTTTTAAGGTAGTTGAACCCAGATTAGTTTATGTATAGATTCTCAGCTTACTAGTAGTAATTCGCAGAAATATATTATATAAGCAATTTATTTTAATTATCTTTTGTAAAATAGTGTTGGCTTCAAAGGAGTTGTATAGAAGATGATAAGCAAACAAAAAGATTATAAAGAATAATCTTTATAATGACTTTTTTTTTTTAATAACAAAAACTTGGAAACTTTTGACTTAATAGGTTTAAAGTCGTTTTCGAACAAGCACTAAACTTTTATTCAGCATTACAAAAGTTTAAAGAAATATTTTTTATTTATTTAAATATTAACTTTAACTATAACCTCCAATTGAAATTGAAAAAATTTGTACATCGTTTGAAAAACTCAAATTAAAAAATATATTGTGTCACAAACAGAAAAAATAACTGATATTCCCATCATAAAGAAAAATTACTTATAGTTTTTATCATCTCACACAACACAATACAAAGTGTGAAACGTTACATCATAAAAACAATCCAAGCTTGCAAGGTACGTTGCAATGTAAATAATGTTGAAACTTTTATTTGAAACCAACCTTGAACAAGCGAATGTCGTACAAGCTGCTTCTGATTGCGCAAAATTGATCGTTAATTTGCCACGCCTTTGAACTAGAGAACTTTGAAATTAAAAAAAAAAAGTTTTAAAACTTTTATACTAACTTAAACAACATGTATTGTTCATTACAAGAAAAGCTGTTGCGAGTTGTTATAAATTGAGTTCTCAAGTTTATTTTTTTAGTAAAACCTAATTTAGTTGAAATATTTTGTTAAAAACCTAATATTTTTCATTTTTCCTACTGTTTTTTTCTGAACTGTTAGGATTTTTAGTTGTTTTGCGATTTATTAATAAATATGTGTAAAAAGTTCTTTTTTTTAAGAGCAGTTAAATTCAATTTGGTTTATGTCTAGATTTCCTAGTTACTACTAGGTGTTTTAGAGAAAGATAAAATATAAGCATTTTAAGTATTTTATTTATAACGATAGCTTTATCAGTTTTATGTGAAAGTTTCAAAGACTTGCCCATTAAGTTAATATTATAAAAACTGTTTTTTATAAAACTAACCTTTAATGAAACACTTTAACTTTAAGCTAAGTTTTTGAAAATTATTTTCTCTGTTTATGTGCTCATCATGTTTTAATGTTTCGTGATAAATAGATAAAATAAATGTTTATAATCTTTACTTTACAGTTAAGATAGTTTAATAAAATTTTAATGAGTCTTAAATTAAACATTACCTTGCGTTACAATTTGATAAAAAAACAGTACATATCTTTTAGTTTTTACAAAGTAATATATGCTTTAAATAAAAGAAATATATATTTTTAATCTCAAAAGCTTTATGTTACTTTTATAAAATAACTATTAACTGTTGAATAAATTTATATAAACACCTCAAATTTTTGCATGATAAAATTCTTGTAAAACGTTTTTTTTATCGATATCCTTTAATTTTCTTTAATTGACCAAAAAAAGTAAAAGCAACACTTGTTTGAAAAAATATTTTTTCAAAGTGTTCTCAAGCGTGTAAACTTCATGCGAATTTTGCAGCAAAATACAAATATGTGCGCCACATCCAAAAATATCAGGATTCGAGTTATTATTTTAATTTAGTGTTTGATGATTAAGTGTCGGTTTAATTGAAAATCAAAAGTTCTGCAAGTAACTTTAAACGTTGAGTTTAGTTTTAGTTAAAGTCTATACATTAGTTTTCATACTAAAATAAAGAGTTACTAGTTGTTTTTTTTGACAAAAGTCTTGATATTTGTTAAAGTTTTTAAAAGTTTTAATTTTCTTCAGCGCCAAGCTACTTCTAATTAATAAAAATTAAGATTAAAAATCAATAAATTACAGCTTTTACAGGTATACAACAAACAAATATTCAGTAGTTTTGATTTAGGTGCTTTTTTCTCGACCGTTCGCCCCAATAGCCAGACTCAGACTTCAGTATAAGAAATACGACCAAGGGAAAAATCCCCCTTTTCTCCCCAAATCCCCCGTGGCAACGCCATCAAGTGCATAATGTTTTATTTAAAAATTTGACATTTCTTTTAGTTATAACCTTAAAATAACCGTTTAAAAACTTATATAATGTTAAAAAACTGAAATTAACTACTATTTTGTACCTAAAACACAAACGACCAACGATATGTCCATAAAAAAGCAAAGTTACTTTTATTTTTTATCATCTCACACAACACAATCCAAAGTGTGAAACGTTACATCATAAAAATAATCCAAGCTTGCAAGGTACGTTGCAATGTAAATAATGTTGAAACTTTTATTGTGAAGCCAACCTTGAACAAGCGAATGTCGTACAAGCTGCTTCTGATTGCACAAACATTTTCCTTTCATTTGCAGTGTCCTTGAGTTAAATAATTTTGGAATTTAAAAAAAAAGTTGTGAAAAACCTCTATACTAGGATAAATAACATGCTGCCGGACGCTTGTATTATATTTCATATTATAATTCAATTAAATATAAATGTTTATTACAAATAAAGTGTTGTAAGTTCGAAAAATGTAAGGTGTATTTTTTGTTAAAACCTTGTTTAAGTATAAATTTTATTGAAAATCTAATAATTTTTAGTTTTGACTCTGTTTTTTTTTTTGTGGTATTAGGAGTTTTAGTTATTTAGCAATTAATTGATTACTATATATAATTTTTTTTTATACTTTAATAGCAGTTGAATCCAATTTGGTTTATGTATTGATCTCCTATTTACTACTAGGTGTTTTAAATCAAGATAAAACATAAGCATTTTAATTATTCATTTATAAGGAATTTTTTACCGGTTTTTTATGAAGGTTTCAAAGACCATTAAGTTAATATTTAAAGAACTGTTTTTTTATAAAATTAACCTTTAATGAAACACTTTAACTTTAAGCTAAGTTTAAGAAAATTATTTTCTCTGTTTATGTAATCCTCATGTTTTAATGTTTCGTGATGAGTAAAAAAATAAGAATCTTTTCTTTACAGTTACGATAATTAATAAAATTTTAATGAATTTTTAATTAGATGATATTTTGCGTTACAATTTTTAAAAATCTCAGAAGATATCTTATAATTGTTACGAAATGCTATATGCTTTAAACAAAAGTAATATATATTTAATCTGAAAACCTTTAAAATAACGTTATAAGATAACTATTAGTAGTTAAAAAATATTTAATACACCTCAAATTTTTACATGATAAAATTTTTGTAATATATATATTTTTTTTCATTGATATACTTTAAATTGCTTTAAACAAGCCCTAAAAGTAAAAGCAACACTTGTTAGAAGTAAAATTTTTTTTAAGTGTACTTAAGCGTGTAAATTTCTTGCGAAGTTTGTAGCAAAAAACAAATACCTGACCCACATCTAAGCTGAAAAGCATTTAAATTGTTTTAATCTCTTAACAAAAAAAAAACTGTTTAGTTTGTTACAAAAAAAAACTGTTTATTTTGTTACAACGAAAAATAAACTATTTGTTTTGTTAAAAGAAAAAAAAAACTTTTGTGCTTGTTCCTTTAAGTACTTTATTTCCTGTGGAAAGCCTGTTTGAGAAAAAAAAATCAGTTGAGCATACTTTTCGTGCTAGTGTCTTTAAATATAATTTTAAGCTACATGATTTGAGTTGTTATTTTAGCTCAGTTTTTAATGATCAAATTTTGGTTAGTTTAGAATCAAAAGTTTTGAAAGTGGCTTTAAATGTTGAGCTAAAATTTGATTAAAGTATATCTTGATGTTTATATAAAAATAAAGTAATACTAATAGTTGTTTTTAAATAAACTATTTTTTTTTTTAATTTTAAAAAGTTTTTGTTTTGTTCAGCAGCGAGCTACTTCTAATAAATAAAACTTCAGGTTAAAGCTAACTAGTTAAACTTTTACAGATACACAATGAACAAATATTCAGTAGTTTTTGTTTCGGTGCTTTTTTTCTCGGCCGTTCGCGCCGAAAGCCAGACTTGCACTTCGGTGACGACCACCACCTGCGACCCAGGGGAAAACCCCCCTTTTTCTCCCTCCGCTCCACATGGCAACGCCGTCAAGCGCGGCAAGGCCGGCGCAAAGGGCGAGAAGGGGGAGGCGGGCCCCGCCGGACCCGCGGGCACGGACCTGAGCGAAGTCGTCGCGGAAGTTTCGGCGGCGACGGCGAGACACGGAAGGCAAATCAAGAGAAACTCGGCGCCGCTGTCGGAGCTGAGCGGCGAAATTTCGAACGTCGAATCCGAACAGAACAGGCGCCTCGAAGCTTTGGACGGTGGAAAAGTTGGTCGCGGCGGTGGGACGGCAGAGCGAAGAAATTCTGCGCCTCAACAAACACGTTGAAGCTTTGTCAAGTCAGTTGAAAATTACTTGCATTTTTTGATTATTTTTTCTTTTCTCAATAAATAATTGTTAGTTTCTTATGAAAATATGTTGGCTTGTTGTTTAAAATTAGTTAAGCCCTTCAAATCAAATTATATCGTTTGTCAACAAAATTACTTGCATTTTTATAATTAAAAATTTTTGTTAAAAAGTATATAGTTTTTGGTTTATTGGATAAAACGGTTTCGGATTAATTTATATTGTTTATCAAAGGTTGTGAAGTGCCTGAAGTTGCTTCAAGTACGACAAACTCGACCCGCCTCGTTCGTCATAATACAGTTGTGAAGTATCTATGCGAACTGCATTATGAGGCGGAAGGTGAAACAGTGAGAAGTTGTGTGGATGGAAAAATACTTCCGAGTTTCCAAACTAATCCACTCAAATGCGCAAAAAGTAGTTGTTGTTTACTACTTTTCTTTTATTTACTTTTGCTGTTTTAAAAAAATGTAGGTAAACAATTATTAGACAGGCTTATAACTTTTAGAGCATGACTAGTTCAACTCGCACGTAAAAAGTCTTTTACTTATATTAAAAAATCCTAAAAAGTTTAACAAGGTGCAGAACATGTTATGTATGCCGGCACACTTCAAACTGTTTTCCAATATTTCAACAGGAAAAGAATTTTCGTTCAAGGAAGCCGGAGATTACTGCAAAGAGCACAACATGGTCCTCGCCCAAGTTGGAATTGATACCACCGCGCAAAGACGGTTCGTAAAACTGTAACAGTTTGATAACATACAAAATGGTTCAACCAAATTTAAAAGCAACAATGCCTGTTAAAACACAAAACTAACACGATCTAAATAACTTTTAACAACAGAGAGCTGTGCAGAAGAAGTGGAGCAGAAGGTTGGACGTGGATCGGGATGGAGAAGGAGTCCAGCGGAGGGTGGAGGCTCGCTGACGGGAGCGACGTCCCTGCTTCATTCGAATACGAGTGGTATGGAGGAAGAAGGGGATTACCCAGTATTAGTTCAAGTGCAGGGTACGATTTCATGAGTGTATATTGTGGTAGCGGTAGTGAGTTTGGTCGGCTTTATAATCATCCTAACTACAAATTCAACTTTATTTGCCAGCATCAATAATGCATCAATAACGCCAAACAAAGTTTTCAAACTCGACCTTTTGATGGTTAACTTGTTTGTCTTTTGTTTCATTAATCAGTATGAAATCTGACATGTACATTATTTTTATTTTTAATTTACGAGTTTAATTGCTTTTAAGAGTTCTTTTGTAAAACTTTTTAATTATATCACACCTTACTAAGGTAGTATCTTGTACCATTAATTATTCTAATTTTTTGTTGTATCTAATTATCTAATTGATTTTAAAAACTTGCTTTACTTAGATTCTGATAATTTCGGATAAAGTTATTGAGTTTCTTTTAAAGCTTTTTGTTTTGAATGCTTATATCAAATAAAACGACAATACATAATTATTTTTTTATTCTTTATTATCTTTCTTACTGCTAATTTTTTTACTAAAATATGCTTTTAAATTTAAAACCATATTTTAATTAGGAATAAGATTGTACCTATAAATAAAATATAATACAAATAACTTAACTTTTTTTTATACACTTTAATGGGTGATTGAGTACTTTTAAAGTTTAAATTATCTTGTCAAACTAAAGAAGAACATGAATATTAGAATAACAATTTCTACAACTTTAACTTAAGTTTAAGTTTTGATAAATAAGTTTTTATAAGTTTCGGTTTAAAAATTTAAAACTAAGATTTTCTAAAAACTATAGGCGTATTACTAATACTTTATTTTTGTTGTTTAAAATTAAAATAACAAACAAACAATTGAATAATAAATATGTTTCGATAAAAACGAAAGAGACACAAATAATGAATTTTATTTGTAAAAAGACGACGTACAGTCCAGCAAAATCAAGACAGAAGTATGAGCTCAGTTTATTACTTATTAATGTAGCTGTATCTTGTTTATTTTTATTAAAATATACCGTGAGTTGTATTAAGCCACAGATTTCAACAAAAAATATATTTCGTACAAATGAAAAAAAAAACAAGGTTAAACTTTTTTGGAATGCCTGATAACTTTTATTTTAATTATTTCTAAAGTTAGTAGTTTTCAAGTACATATTTGTTCGGTTAGAAGTTATTTTCAAATTACTTGAACTTTAGTATCATCTTTTGTCAATAAAGCGAGATTGAGTGCATATCTGAATACAAATAACAATACGACAAAAATTATACGAAAACAATAAAAAAATTGATGAGACGGCCTAGACGTTCATGATTTCATGAAAAAAAATTGCATAAAATTAAATACAAAAGAAAAAGCGAAGTAAATCTCAAATGCGTAAAGCACAAAAAATCAAAATAAAATCAAGTTCAATAAAGTTTTTGTTACATATAATCCATTCAATTAAATTGAAATTGTATGGATTATAACACAAGCACATTGTGAAACCCCCTATGCTTTAAAACTTAGATTGAAAATTGTGTAAACCTTGCTTATTGATTTTAACATTTGTAAACATTTCCGCTCAAGTGTTTATATAACTCATAACAAAAAAAGTTTAAATATCGTTAGAAAAACAGTGGATAAATAAGTTATTTCAAACACAACAAACAAGATTTAGAACATTTAAAATGGTTAAAAACGAAATCTTTGTACCAACAAAGGTTTAATTACGCTTTAGAAGGATAATATATATATGTGAAGAAATATTGTGTAACTAAATAGCACTTACTATCTACAGTTGGTGTTAGTTAAATCACACCTAAATTTAAAAAAATAAAAATAAAAGGTCGGCCCAGAAGGTATTTTGTTAACATGTCAAGCTCGTTCTATTGAATTTGATAAAATGACACATTGAACTCACACAAGCTTTTTTGTTTTAATAAAAAAACTTTTTGTTTTAAGTGTAAGAAGCAAGAAGAGCTCTTAAAATTTAATAACGAAAAGTTTATAGTTTATAAAAAACCTGTTCACATTTCACCATCAAAAAAGTTTGTTTGAAATTTTTTTAACAGTAGCGTTAAATAGTTTTAACAAGCTCAATCACAAAATCAATGTCTACAAACGTAAATCTAATTACTTCTAAAACTTTGGCGTTTCCGTATCTTATTTTCGATTTGAAACTTATCAAAAAGTTTATTTTTTCAGCTCATTTGGCTTTTTCAAGTCAAAATTATCATAGAAAAATATTAATTTTAATACTTACTCAAAATAGAATTTACTGAGAAAGTGGATTATTTGAAACTTTATCAATACAGTTTTTATTAAAAAAATGTTTATTTTATAATTATTTATATTTGAATAATAAATACTAAATCTTTTAACTACACTACCAACTACAACAATGAAAAGCATCGCAAAACTTAAAAGAAAAAAAAATATTCCCAGCACGCGTTATGACGTCACCGCCTTTATCGCGTCACCGCCCAGCTCGAAGTTCCTTCTGACGCGGCAGAGGGGGCCGATGGCGGGATCGAAGACGAAATCGAAGAGGACCCGGCACCATGAAGTGTACGAGGGGAGGTGCTCGTAAAAATCCGGCGCTATCTTCTTCACCTGCATTTTAATTTATCTATTAGTTGAGTTATTATATATAAATCTAAAGTCTGTTGTATGAAGACGATACAAATCTTGCGCTACCTTCTTTACCTGGAAGTTTTTATAGGTTTTTTTAATTATTGATTTTTTAAAAGGCAGTTATGCAAAAAGAGCGAAAACTAATGTTAGCTTCTTCAACTAGATAGTTTATTTATTTTTAGTAATTTGATTATTAATCACTTTAAAATAAACGTATAAAGAAATCACAATACTTGGATTTTTTATTAGTTTGTAGTTAATATTTTTTACAACATATGTTCATGAAAATTCAAAGTACTTATGTATTTTTTTATTGTCTACCTAACAAATTCACTTAGAACCTATTTTGTTCAACGGAATAGTGAAGCAATTGTTTCAGAAAAAAAAAGTAGTGTTGTGTTTATAGTACATATAAAGTGTACATTATAAGTTTAATTCAAAACGTGAAACTGAAAACGATCCGTACGTTATATGCAAAGCAGTTTTCAGCCACTTGAGCTTACACTGGATAAATCACACAAAACTAAACAGACACAATACGACGTAAACTTTCATAATTGGTTACCATAAAAAATAATTAAAAAGATCAGTCATTTTATAGCAGTTCAGCGCAAGACAATTTTATATTTTAAGCTCATAACGCTATAAAACGCTTAACTAATTTCTGTGTAGTAAAAAAGATTAATTTAGTGTTTTTTTAACCAGCATGTGGTTGTTAAAGCAAATGTAAAAAGTATTCTTAAATATTTCATAACAAAAACTTATCACCTGAGAGAAAATGAAAACGCATTTTCAAGCTTTGCAACTAATAAATATTTCATCAAAGTAGAAAAAAAAGCTGTAAATTTTTAGCGTATATTTTAGCAACTAAAAATTTTAAACTTGTTTTTAAATTAAACCAATTAAATTGAAAGTTGTTTCATAGTTTAGATATTTTGATAATTGCTTCATAATAATTTGTTAGCTATTTACTTTTTTTTCCTTAATTACTTTGTACAGTTTTTTCTTATTCGCAAATAGTTTTGATCAAACACGACAAAAGTATGTTTTTAAACTTGAAAGTAACAAAACCAAAAACACCATTTTGAGATAAAGCACAACAGTTATCGCAATGAAAGTGAATAATTCAAATCTTTCAAAAGTAAATTAACTTCAACAATACAAATTGTTACAATAGAACGCACCTCACAGCACTCTTTACTTTGTAAAGCGTAAATTTTGTCAAGGTGAAGTATCCACAATACTCGTTATGAAACATTTCTTAGTTTGAAACTAATTGAAGAAAATTCAGAACATAAACAGTTTTCAATCATGTATTTCAAAAACATTGTATGTAATTTGATTTGTGTTTATTATTTTTTTAAATATTTTAAATACATACCAAAGGCTAATACTTACAAAACTGTATCCTTGTAACAAAATTGACTTTTATTTCAATTGAATTATAATAGAATTAACGTATGAAAATTTTAGGTCATAAAAATTAAAATTACTTAATATGTGTTTGTGTATATTTAAACATTTAGTCAGTTTATTACTGGTTTTATGTTCAACCTATAAATAAATATAGCAAACACTACAACATTTGAATTTAATACGACCCATCTAAACAACAAATACTAGTATGATTGTCTGAAGAAACTGTAACTGTGTCAATATTTTATATACTTTGTTATTAAACTCACATAATTAATACGTTTGTGTAACTAAGTTAATATTATCAACAAGTTAGTAAGGTAAGGCAATTTAGAGCCTATCACATAACTTTATTGAAAAACGTAAGTTTTATACTAAATAAATCTTTATTCAGTACTGGATGATTTTATGTGTAAATATATTAAAAGTTTATATTTAAAATAAGTACAAACGAGTAACATATGGAAGTTTAGCACTTGGTATGCATTTTGATTAAAAAATGATATATTTAAATGACTACAGTAAATAAAAAATATCGCAGTACAAATACTAACGTAAGGTAGCTTGGAACTGGGTATTGCGGGAAAATCGTGGTGTTCAACGTGGTATCCAACATTGAAAGTTATTCTGTTCAAAACTCCGTAGTACGAGTAAGTTTCCTGACCCTGGTGCAAATATACAAAAGTGTTTTTACTTATTTTTTCCTAATTATTTTCTTTTTGTCATCCTTACTTAGTTAAGTTTTGTACTTTAATTATGTAAGACAAATGAATATAAGCTAAATTATACTTGCATTAGTGCAAATATAAATTATAGACATTTGGAACTTCTTTTTTTTTCAGATAGTTTTCTACAATGTTTTGCTTCTAAATGCAACTTTAATCAATCAGCATCAATTTTCATGTTTTATGTAAAATTTATTTTGGTACGGAAAATACTTACCGAACAAATACACAGTGTTTAAAAATTTCTCTCAAACTTTATAACTTCTTAAAAAGTAAACTGTTTCCATTCGGAAACGGAATACTTTTTTTAATTTAAAGAAAAAATATCTAACGCATTTTGAATTCATTTGAATAATAAGATGTAAAACTTTAGAGCTTTACAAATAAGCTTGATGAAAAACAATTTTGCATACACACAAAATTAGTTCAATATTCTGGTATGCATCTAATAATAAGCTCCTTATGTTTGAAAAACTACACTTTTAAAAGGTACTTTAAATTTCACTCAAAATTAAATACAGGTAGTATTAAGACTTTTTTATCTTTAAACTTTTATTTCTTGGCTTAAAATAGAATTCGTATGTTTAGTTTGTTTTCAAAACTAATTCCCGAAAAGCAACAACCATAGCGCGTGTTTGGAAATTGAAAATATAAAGACTAATCAATGTCTTGGCAAGCAATCTTTTGTGTACATGAAGTAAACATTTCGCTTTCAACATATCATCAACTTTAACACAAAACAAATAAACCTTTGTGTATATGTAATGTAAACACTTCTATACTTTTATCTATCTTCATCTCAACTTAATAACATTGTTGAAAATAAATTTATTTGTGTCAAACCATTCTATTTTCTATTTTGTTACCAAAAACAAAACTTTTATGCATACGTAACGAAACACTTTTACTTGAACATCGAACTAAATCGCATTTTTTATGAAAAACAAACAAACTTTTGTGTACATGTAGTGCTCGGATATGAAGTGGCCAGATACGGGGTGCAGACCCAGGGAAAGAAGGGTGCCTGACAACAGGTACAACACTGGCTTCGGTCCCCAGCTCCATAGCAACCAGCCGTCGAACGCCAATTGGATGATCGTGTTGTGAATTTCCAGGTCTGCGATTGGTTGAAAACTAAATACAAGTTTCTTATTGTATGAACATTTGAATGCATGTTGGTTATCGGTTTATGTCATATTTGGTTTTACTTTTTGAAGTAAGTAAGTAAGTATTAATAAAGGCTTGTGGATGAAATTAAGATAATCTTATAAAACAACTGAATTATTATAAAAGTGTATGATTTAAGAAAAATTTAATGTGTAACTTTATTTATTTAATGAATAACTGATTTTGTTCAAAATGTATTGATAGAATAATTTTGAGGTATACTTAAAAGTCTGTTATCGATAAAACATATAAAAATAGGTGTACAATTGGGCTAGAGTAAATAAATAGCAAACTTCAAATATTCATTCAATTTAATATAATTTCTGATTGATATGAAAAAGACAGTTGAATCTATTTTAGGTTTTTTGTTTTGTTTAATTAATCTCGGTAATTAAAACATATCACGTTTACCATTCAGTTTTATAGGAGAATTCTTCGGTTATTAACATTGTTTACAGTCCAAGCTGATTCTTTATAAATGTTTAATCTCGGTTACACAAATCTTTTTTTTCCAGGTTTAAAGAAATTTCAATACATTACAATATCGGTCCACAAAGTCAAAAATCTTTAATTTAAGTTGTTCCGCCTCAACTTACAAACTATCAATTATTTATGAGAAGTTTCAACGCTTTCATATAAATACGTACTCATTTTTTTTGACCGAGTTGTTGTTTTAAATAATACATAACACTATACGTTACTGATGTAAATAAAAATCTTAAAACGTTACAAGGAAAACAAACAATTTGTAAAAATTTTAACAAATTCCGAATACACATATTACAAACTGAGCAATAATCTCAATAATTTTTCTTTACATAAAAATTTTAAAAATACATTTTTCCCAAGAACTTTTAAATATAAAAGTAACACAATACAAAATATTAACTTTATTCTTTTGAACTTGCAGTTTTCAATGCGCAGAAAAAAAAACCAAAGCTGAGAAAACTCGTAACAAACCAAAACTACAGTCAACCAATCACCAACCAGTGACGGGCTTGGGGTTGACGGCCATGGGTCGCAACGTGTAGAAGAGCGGGTTGAGGAAGAGCCAGATTATTTTGGTGAACGAGTTGCTGAACAGGTAACCTTCCAGCTCCGTTGGCAGGTCCACGTCCAACTTGTCCCCGCCCAGGTACCTGCGTTGAATGGTATTTGAGTTTAAATGTTTTGAGTAGTTTCAGTTTGCTACCATACAGGCTTCCACCATGGCATTATTATTTTTTATTCAAATTTTTTGATGAACTTTAACTTTTTGCCATTTAGGTTTCTATGAATCTTTTCATTTTTATGGTAACTTGCTTACAAATAAACACATACTAGAAATGTTTAATAACAATATTAATGGCAAATAATATATTTGAAAAAAAACTAAAATGCAGCTGTTTCAAATATACCGAAAACCCTGAAACTGTCTATCATTGTAATTTTGTTCGACAGTTTAAATTTAACGAAATTCAATCACATTTTTTTTTTATATTCTTATTTTTCATATTTTGTTCATATTCTTTTTATAATTAAAGGTATTATGGATTTTAAACAATTAAGTAAAAACTGTATGTAAAAAGATACAAGACTCACATAAAAGTAAACAGGACAACAAGTTTTTAATACTGTTTAATACTGTTTAAAACAACAT
This sequence comes from Thalia democratica, assembly GCF_965202585.1. Classification (NCBI taxonomy): domain Eukaryota; kingdom Metazoa; phylum Chordata; class Thaliacea; order Salpida; family Salpidae; genus Thalia; species Thalia democratica. The sequence continues at coordinate 64,051,989 of NC_139166.1, read as the reverse complement.
TTCTCATAATAAATGCGGTTTGGTTTGGCAAATTCGTTTGTGGGATACCAAAAGTGTAAAGTTATATAACCATTAGAAAAAACAGCATCCATACCTACTTAAAGTAAATACACGCTATAACTTTACGAATTACTGTTTACTAATGTCAAGTTTATTTAGTGACATTTAACTTAAATTTAAAAATGATGTAATGTGTTTGCACTATAATTTAAATTCTCCACAGTGAACGTCTTAACAAAAGTTTGTTTGAAAAACTTTTATGCAGAGTGTGCACGTGATTAAAAATAAAAGGGAAAGAAAGTGAGTTAAATCTAGTCAGTGAGTTTTATTTCAATGCACAAAATCCACAGCTTTTAGAAACAGCAAGTTTTTTTTAAGTTTTATAAAAACAAGTCAACTATCGAGTATAAGTTGTTCATACTTTTTTGTTATCGTAAACTATATCTGTGGCCATTGGCCAATGATTAATGCGTTTTTCTGACTTTTAATGATTAAAAAAAATTGCAAAACAAAATAGACTTCAACTTTTTTATCACTTTTCGAATGGCTATGAAAAGTTACGTAAGATGAAAATTTTAACGCTCTGTTGAAAGATAAACAAAAACCAAGCAACGCGAGCTGCACCTTTTGTTTGCATATTACCCACCTTCCATTCACAGTGAATATTAATTTTCCTGCCTTACAAATGCTTTTATATTGTTGCTTTGCTCAATATTTCAACCCGACTGGAAACTTTTTACATGGTTTGAAAAATTTCAACGTTTGCTAAGTCGGGAGTGTAGTTGTAATCAAAAAACAATTTATTACATACATAAACTATAACACAGTTAAATTATTTTTCTTAATTTTATCAGTTGGTGAAAGCACAATTTAGCTTTAGACAGTTGCTTAAAACTCAAAAAAGCTTTTGTTAAGATATTTTAAAGTTTCAAAATTTATGCAAATTTTGTGTAGGAAGCTTCCTACAGCGTCATTGTAAAAATCAACAACGCAGCCTAGAAAAAATATACACTTATCAATTGATAATATATTTAAAGTTACAGTAATTATTGTAATTTCTTTTTATAAATGAACTTAATTATTTAAAAAACTGATTGCACTTGAGTTGGTTGAATTACTTTTTGCTTGAATGTTTATAGCATAACAAGATAATTTTATTAAATAAGTGTTTGGAATAAACTTTCTAAAAATGCTTTACAAATGATATATTGTAAAAGTGCTTATAATTGGTTTAGCAGACTATAAAAAACAGCATAAACCTATGCGTAGTAAAACTACACCTAATATAAAAAATCAATAATATTTCGTTTTAAACAACATTTGTACACATTTCTAAGTTGAATCAAAATATAGAAGTTAAACAGAAATATAAATTTTGTATTTAGTTACTAAGCTTAAACTTGAGCCTTGTGGCTTGAATTTAATTGAAAAAGAATTGATTTTAAATACAGACTTTCAGACATCAACAAACCATCATTTAACAATAATTTAGCCTTATCTTTTCGTATATTAGTTTTTTTCAAATAAAATAAAAGCTTATTTCTGTTTTTTAAATAAAACAATATTCCAAACTAACTCACCTTCAAATAAGGTTAATTTACAATTTTTTCACATAAATAATCAACTTATTTTTATTAGATAAAAACATACTTTAATATTTAAGACTACAACATAAATAATAAAATATAACAACAACCTCAAAACCAAAAATAATTTCAAAAACTCTACACAACTTGATATTGCATTTTAGATACTATTTTATTTTAACATAATGCTTATCACTTTCTTAAACCGTTTAAAACATGCAGTCTTATCGATGCAAAACACTGTAATCTAGTTACATAGAAACCAACTGTAGGCGTTTGAAAAAAAAAGTCATATTGAAGTTAGGGAAAACAAATCAATTAGGACATAAAACAATTCTGAGTGACTTAACTTCATAAATTTCTGTGTTGAAACGAACAATTAAACTAAAACAACATGTCTTGGTTGGTTGACTGTGTTTAACTACATAAAATATTTTTTCATGGATGTTTTTTTTCAATTCAAGACATGTAGTATTTTTAAATTCTTAATACGTACATTTCACATCATTTTTTAAACAATATTTTTAACTTAAATACTAAAGGTTGCCACTCTTTCTGGTTAAAAATCTAGCCTGGGTTGGGAGAGAATATTTTTTTAAAAGTGGAAGACTGAATAAAAATACTATAAATCAAGTTTAAAATAGGTGGAAATGATAAAATATTTAAAAAAAGAATTACTTTCATTGCTGAATACTACTAGCCTTTAACACAAAACAAAACCCTACACTGGTCATCTTAAAAATTACATTTCAAAAACACTTTCCTGGTTTACGCATGTAAGAACAGACTTGAAAAACCCAACAACTAATTATTTTGAAAATAAACAAATTATTTAATAAAAACCAATTTTGCGCTGAATAAAAATACAAACTAAAAAATTTAAAGAATTCTTTTATCAAATAATGATTTGCCTTGTAGGTGTCTTAACTGTAATTCAAAGAGAAAAACAAAAGATGTAAAAAATTAACGTAAATTTATATACTATTTGCAACTGAGTGTATAGAAATTACTCTTTTTTTTTTTAGATTTCATTTCACAAACGTTTTCAAAACTATACGAGTTTCATTATCAAGTGGTATATATTAAACAAATTTGAAAAAACTTTTGGTTAGTAAAACATTTTGAAAGAAAATTTCAACTTATGACGTGTGAACAAATTCAAATAAATGCATGTTTCAAAGTCTAGCAAGTAAAACTAAACACAAACCTGTGGTGGTCGACATGGTACTTTTTGAAGCCGATGGACATCGGGACGCCTATGGGCAGGTTGGCGATCATCCCGAAGTACCTGTTCCACAGCGTCTTGTGGTACCTGCGCGTTTGAAAACACTTGAAATTAGTTGTGGTAAATAAAAATCAATAATGTTTACTGTAGGTTGGTAACATCTGTAAAACAGTAATGAACGTGTGTAACATGTTAAAATTTGCTATAATTTCACGTGTGCATTTATGTGCCCCAGTATATCATGTGCCTAGTGTGTGTTTTTTAGCAATGTTGAAACTTTATGAGAAATGTGTGTTCTTTTGTTTTGTGCCTTGGTTTGAAAAAAATATTAAATTAGTTGTACTGCTGATTTTGTTGTAATCCAAAAATATCTGTTTTAAAGTATTATGTAATATGTACCACTTTAAATTTTCAATAGCTACCAAATGTATGACTTAGTGTGACTATTGCAAGCAGTGTTAAAAAGAAGTTAAAAAAATAACCAAGTATATTATGTTCAGGGTTGCCACTGGTTTTTGAGAAATTCCTTCCAGGTTTTTGAAAGTACATGTTTATGGGTTTATTTTTAGTTTAAAGTTAAATTTAAGGTGAAAAACTGTGTTAGATAGTATAAAAACATTGAAAAGATACTGTAAAGCTACTTCAAATGTGTTTTCTAATCAAAACTTTCCTACTTAACATGTAAAAATTGTATAAAGCTCCAGGTTATTTTTTTTGCCTAAATTTTCAAATGGCAGGTTTTTTGGGGTTTCCAAGTAAAGTGGCAACTTTGTATGTTAAAGGATATAAAAGTTTTGTTAAAATATGTTGCTTATTTTGTCACCTAGCAGCTTTGTTTTTTTTTTAGTAGAATTTGCAATTTAATAAACATGTTCTACTTTGTCATGTGCAGATTGTTGTATTTAGCTGTATAAAAGCATTTTTATACATTTGTGACAGTTTATACTATTTGAAAGTTTTCCATCATTTTGTCTAGTGGCGCCTGTTTAAAAATGTATTTTTTGTTTTCTGTAGAGATGTAACAGTTGCAGATTTGAACAGTTTTAAAAATTTAATTTTGTTTTCAACTGTAAATAAACTAACACACATATAGCAGTCAAATTATAAAATAAAAATTAAAAGTCATGTATAAAGTTTATAATTATTTTTGTATCATCATTCAACATACTGAAATGTAGAGTAAAATATAGTTTGCTCAAATGCAACATTTTGACTTATATCATGTATTGCAAGTTGACTATTACAAACGAAAAACATAAAAAAATATTAAAATCTTGTTACTATAAATATTACGTATAATAAAATATACTGAACAACTGTATGTTGATTATTTTTTTGTACAATATCTAAATCACTTAAAAGGTAGATGTGTTGTTTATACCAATATGCCTTAAAAAAACAAAAATAAAAAATATGCAGCTTTTAAGTGAGCTAATTTGTTAAATTACTTTAACATGTTGATACTTATTTATTAATATAATACAGTTTTCAACTCAAGCAGAAGCTGTATTATGACTTATAAAATGTAGAAAAAATATAAAACTTCATTCTTTTAAACAACTATACTTTGAAACACTTAATCAATTAATCAAATATAAAGTTGTTAATTGAAGTTAAGTAATCAAAGTAAAGTTTGTTTATTTTGCTTTACATAAAACAGCAAGTTTATTTTCCTTTGATTTATTACAAAACATCTATTAATTTTTGTAGCAATGTTTATACTGCTTTATTTTAACACCTGGGGGTTCAGTGGTGTAAACTAACCATTTCAAACAATAACTAAACAGTACATAGCACATGTACATGTTTAAAAAATAGAAATAATTTAATGAAACATCCAACCAACCCGAACGCAGTGTTGTGGCTGATGTCGTGTATGGCCAGCGTCAGAGAGTGGTTGATGGTGCCTCCAAACAAGTAGGCCAGCAAAATCAACGCGGTCCACGACATGTCTTTGACCAGGTAGCACATGATGACCTGTGTGCACACCATTGCTAGGACGACGTACACAAAGTGGTTGTCAACCGTGAACAGCTTCTTTATTTGCGGGTACTTTTCTGGTTGAAATAAAATTTGTATAGATTGTTGTTTACAATAATTTTTGTGTAGCTTTAAAAGCAGTTTTGATTGAAATATCTATTTTTAAGTTGTGTTGGACAACTTCTTTATATGTGGGTACTTTTCTGGTTTAAAACGACTTAGTGAACCTTTGCTAGATTCTATCTGTGTTTTTTTTTTCTTTTTTTTAAAGATACTTTCTTTGGAAACTTTAGTTTCTTGTGGGTTTTAAGTAATGATGAGTTAGTAGTGATGAGTTTTAAGTAAGTAAATGAGTTTTACTAATTAAAATTATACACAACTTTAGTATAACAAATTCATGTCAAAAAATTATCTGAAAAAAAAGTATTTTCTTGATTAACAGCAGTTATAATAATAACAATTTGTTATTAGTAAATTTTTTATAAAACTTGCTATATGTATAACAAAAAGTAAACTAAATTTGGGTATTTATACTTAGTGGAAAAATATAAACTTATTTTTCATTATTGCTATATGAATATTTGTTCGACAACAGTCTAACAAACATTTCATCATACAAACTTTGTTTAATTGTCAAGTACTTATTTCAAAGACACTTTATATTAACAATCACATGAACAATATTTTAATCAATTTATATACAAAACTAACTGAACATGGCTTTCCTTCTGTCACCATGGGGCTGATCCGTGTAAACCCACTCAAAATCTGCTCTGGACACCTTACCGCCCATATTTATAATTAAATAAGCTGAAAGTACTACATAAAAATTTGCTGACTAAGTATGATATTTATTTACAACATTAGCTTATATAAACTAAATATATAACATAAAATTTGATTTTTGTAATGTAAAAAATTTTTACCACTCATCAATATCAACTGAAAGCATAGAAACGAAAATAGAATACTTTGTTATTTTTGTTTCATAGCATCAAAGATTACATTGGCAAAAGTCTAACAGATCTTGGACTCACAAATGCAGTGGTCCTGATAATTGGAGTATTATGAACAGTTTTGTGAATCTTGCATTATTATAAAGTAAAAATGTCTTTAAATATTTGCTTTGTTTCATAAATAAAATAAGTTTAAAATAAAGTAATTTTTAATTACATTTACAACTCGAAATGACACTAACTTTTCTAAATCAAATATAATAAAAAATACAGTATAAATTATTTGAATGTAGTATAAAAAAAGTTACATATTTTACATTATTTACATGTTGTTTTATATACTATATAATTACTTTTTAAACATATTTTACATTACTTTAATGCCAAAATCTTAACAGTTTGGGCAATATTTGGAAAGATGACATGAACAACTTTTATTTAATTTTATTTCTGGTTTTTAAATAATTTTCTAAAAATGTTGACACTTTCAGTTAAATTTTGGGTGAATAAACTTAAATTTTTAATGTTAATTGATTCATTACCTATCAACTTATAATTTTAAAAAGTTATCAAACTTCTGTCCACTCTTCAACAATATACATAGACTTAAGGGCATAGGGGTGGGGGGAATCCGACATTTTTATTTACTAGAAATAACATTGGATCTTATATGAAAGCTTGAAGTATAAACTACAAGCCAGTTTTTATATAATAAAAAAATATTATTTAAGTATTGAGATATTGTATTTTTTACAAAAAACTTCCGATACAATCATATGGTCTTCAAATTCTTTGAGGTCAATTTTCTTGGAAGTTTAAAAAATCACTAAAAATCTATCTCCTCCTTCATTTTTTGAGCTAGAGACCTCAAACTTTCAAGAAACGTTCCTTTTATAGTTTATAAGACTATGAAAGTTGGAATTTTAAAAATATTGAAAAATAAAAATCATAGACAAAAAAAAACAAAAAAAATAGATGTTTTTTTTTAATAAAAATTTTATTTTTATTAATTAAAAAAATTCCTGCATTTAATCTTTTTAAAATTTAATAATACACTTTCTGTGAAAATTTGAAGAAGATTGCTTAAAAATGAAGGAGGAGATAGATTTTTAGTGAAATGGTCTTTTTTTGCATTTTTAGTTTTTTGAAAAAAAAAATACAGGTTTTCTTTTTCCCTTTTAGAATTAAACAAAACGTAAGGTAGAAAAATTCCTTAATATTAACCTAATTACTGAATAAGTATTGTAAAGCTATTTAAAATTTAAAAATTCTGAGATTTACTTTATCTAAGGTTTCAAATATCCGGTTATTCCAGGTTTCCAAAGAAAATAGCCATCAAAATATTACTAAAAAGATATATATACTTCTAATATTAAATAAATGTTGAAATACAGGCTAACAACAACTAAACTGTAGGTGCCAGTATATAATAATACAACACTGCAAGTTGTTCTGAAACAACTATTTAACTATTCTGATAGACAGAATAGAATTTATAGACATATACAAATTTATATCTAAACACAGAGTTACCACCAAAAATATTTAAATAAAACTCTAGGCAAAACCATAAAAAATGACAAAATTTAAGAAAAAACTCAAAAAATGTTTGTCTGTTAGAGAACAACTATATTAAGCTACTGATAGGTACTTTGGTTTATTTTATGTCCATAAAATTGTCCTCATCTAGCAATGAATACTGAAAACATGCTTTAATATTTACTTAATACATTCTGATGTCTAACTAACTACATTTTTATTTTGACAAACCCGCAAGTTTTTACATGTTAATTGCAAATAAAAAATTAGATTGATCATAGGCAGACTTTCTAAACTACAAACATTATCTGTTTAAACTTTGAAAACTACTAATTGAGAAACAATAACAAGTGTTATCTACCTCTACTATTACAGTACTAAAATAATTTTAAATCACTATATTTCAAAAAAAATTTAATATTTAAAAACTAGTAGTGGACAAAATAGGGATATTTTAGTTTTCTAAAATATAACTTTTTTATTAAATTCTTAATCAAAGAAGACAAATCATATAAAAAAATATTTTAGATCATCATGATTTAACCCTTAAATTACAAATTACTATAATTAAAATAGATTTTAATACTTAAAAACAAGTAGTGGATAAAAAAAAATAGAGATACTTTAGTTTTCTTAATATTTTTTTTTACTTAAATAAGATAAAATTATACAAAATACTACTTTAGACTATCATGCTTTAACCTCTAAACAAAGTAGTCAACTAATATTAAAAGACAAGGAAGTATACAATAAGTAAAAAATTAACACTTTTTACATCTTAATTCCTAACCTTTTATTCTTTAGTTCCTTCACATAAAGTCAATTTAAAACTAAAAAATATAAATAAAATACAGTGAAATATTCTTCAAAGTCTGTTATAGTTTAGAAACTATATTGTCTTTAAGATTTAACTCTAAAATATAAATAAAAACGATAAAACAAAAAGCAATATTGGTTACACTTACACAAAAATTTCAATCTTTTACAAAAAAAAAAGTAAAATCGAGAGAAATTGTCTAGGGATGTAAACAAATTTAACAATTATTTTTCTTGGAAAACTGAAGGGTTTTTCAGAAAATTGCAAATTCTAGGAATTCCTAGGGTAGTAAAAATCTTTTACAAAAAATAAAGAATAGTTTGGTACATTGATTTCATTGTTCTATCAAAATAAAAGTTTCTAATATTTTTTTCAGCAAGGAAGTATTAGTATTGTACTCCCCCATTTAAAAAATCTTAGCCCAACAAGACTGCAATAAACATATAAGCTTTTTGTCAATTCTGATAAAAAAAATAAATCAACACTTAGCATATATGGCACATCTATAAATACCTACATAGCTTTAATAGCCTTAAGAAGTCTGGTTTTAAAACTTTTTTGTAAAGATACAAAGTGTGTTTTATACTTAAGACTGATGGAGAAAGTACCTATTTTAGAGTTTTGTTGCTAGCCAGAAAAAGATGCGAACTTTGAGCTTTGTGGCTTTTGAATAAAATCAACTTTAGGCAGCTCTGTTACAGTTTTAGTTAGTAGTTTTACAACGTTTTGATATTATGCGTTTTAAGTTTTTGGAAACGTTGAATAAAAAAGTTAGAAATTAACATTGATAAAAAAAAGTAATATCTACTTGATCGAAAAGTTATTAATAATGATAATTTACCGTTGATTAAACAAAAAGTTTATATAATAAGTATAATGATACGCATAAATAACTTAATAAAAATGTAAAATGTTGAGTTTTTTTTGATGTTTTTTTTTTACCAAATCTTTAAGGTAAAATATAACTCTAACTAGTATAACATACCATTTACAGATTTTGAAAAAAAAATAGTGTAATTTAGCTGTAAGTAAATTTCAAATCTACTGCAACTTATAAAATAGTAAACTTTTTTTTTTTTTCTGAATAAATTAAGTTTTGTTAGTGCTTATATGTATTTCTTTAATGCTGGTCTAGTACTGTTACTGTAGTACTGTAGACTTCAACATTTTTGTAGACTATTTTATGTAAAATAGGTTGTATAGTTGCTACAAAACTTAGAATATTTAAAAAAACTAAGGTTAATTTTGTAAAAAGGCTTGTTCTTCTGTTAGTTTTATTAAATTAATTTAGTTTTTAACTGCTTTAAAACCAAGCATTAAAATTATCCCTACTTTAATTATTTGTATACCTTTAAAAAATCATCTCTTTTTATTGTTTTATATTGTTTATTAAACGAAAAAAAACGCTCAAAATGTTCTAAGACCTAGTGTACAAAAAACCTTTTGTTATCGAGTCGTAGATCACAAAAATCCTACACTACTATTCATGACGATTTATTACTACTTATATTTGTAAAGTGTTAGGAAATTCAGCTATTTTAAAGTTTAAAAATCTGTAATATTTTACCAACGACAACAAGTACAATATAATTTACCGGTAGTTTTTAATCAAGTTTCTTTATAAATGCTTACATATAAAAAAGTATTGTTATTTAGAATTATATTTTTAAGAAGAAAATATTATTTGACTGGAAATAGTTCAAAATAAACTAATTGACATAAGATACATTATAAAAAGTCTATCTATACTTCAGAATTAGAAACAAGTTTTTTAATTTATTAGTTACTTACACTAATTTATATAACATTGGTTTTCAGTAAATAGATACATTTAAAAATAGCATAATAATAGCACCAAAGTACTGTTTCTAATTTAAAAGCGCAAAATCTTTGATTATTTCATTTAGTACTTTAGTCTAATAAAACTTTTGTAAGTGCGGGATAATACAACTATGTTTTTTTGTTACTTCTCTTTATTACTGTATAAATTTTATTGTCACTATAAATTTGAAACACTATTAAAACGAAAGTTAAAACATTATTTATTTGTCAAAGAAAACTTAATATAATATTAATCAAAGCATAAAAACTTCAATCTTTCAAAGTGTCTTTTATTTGTTGTATGCAGAAACAATGTTTTTTATACTGTTATTAAAAATTAAGTGTTTGTTTTACTTTTAAACAAATACCGATTACTAATAGTTTTAGTTCTGATAAAAGACAAAAAGAAACATTTGTTATTGTTTACCTGGTATCTTGCATGAGATAGTTTTTTTCTAAATATACTCAATAAACGCTTGATAACAACATCAGCAAAATAATTTAAACATTTAAAAATGTTGATGATTAAAAATGATAATAACAATACCTTTAAGTTACTTCATATGTGCATCAAATGTATGTTTGTAATCAGTGTTACTATAAATAAGTTAACACTTGAGATAGCCTATATTTGATGATGACATTGTCACACTTAGTCAAGGTTAATGTTGCGCTTCATTGAATATTGAAACCTGTGGATTTATTGAGCTTTTAAAAGTTTAAAGAGTTTAAACTTAGTATCGTATTTGTGACAGTGCTTTTTAGCATTAAATAAATTAACATGTATTTATATGATTTTTTTTGTATAAAGTTATTTTTTATTCAATTTGTTATTAAGTTTAATTTAATTTAAATATTTAAAAGCCTTTTTTTCAATTAATAATAATATTCTATTGCTTATTTTTTATAACAATTAATAAAATTTTTGAAAAAACTATGATTATCTGAATATGTAAAAATTTTGACAAGTCTACAATGGTTAGCATAAAAAAAATTTTTACAAGTTATTAAAATATTCATATAATTCACGATAGTGATAAATAGAAACTTTATTTCATTTATTCACGAAAGTTTAAATTTAGATTTTTTGTATGTAAAAACGTATATATTTACACTCTTATTGAAAAATATTTATTAAGGTTTATGCTTATATATACGAAAAATATAGATTACATTAATCTGAGTCTAAACTATATTTGAACCTGTTAAATTTAAATATCGATCTTATGAAACATTGTAAAAAATAAATACAAAAGTCATACAACTTTAAAATAACGAACTATTATAGAGAAGAATGAAAATACTACTAAGCGAGCTGGATACAAAAACACTTTAAATCTGATTAAATATTTGCAAATACCATATATATTGTTTACGTGCTACTATTATTTAAGTTTAAATCACAACTGTAGTGGAAGATACACTTCGATTCTTTGTATAGAACATCTGGAACTGAAATAAGTTAGTGTAAAAGGAAACGGTTTAAACAAAAATATTAAATAAAAACAAAAAAAAAACTTTAGCTTTAAATTCAGTAAAAACTGTTTTGAAAATTATTTAGTTTGATAATTTATTTTTTAATTAGTTTTATAACTCCAAAACCAAATTAGATTATCTTCTTTTTTAAATGAATTCTTTACAGTTTGTATAAATTTATCTTCATTAATTATTTTTATTAGAGTTCTGTTCAAGTTGACAATAAATTTTATAATTTAATTATTGCTTATAAATTTATTTAAGTAAGCTTAAAAATAAACTTTTACTTAGATGATAGTTTTCCAATAAAAACACAACTAAGCTAAAGTATAGAATTAAAACGGCACACCTCTCAGTTAAAAACATATAGTTTATGCAAACTTTTATAGTTATTTGCATTTCGCATGAAAATTAAAAGTAAATAAAGACATAACATCCACTAACAATTTTAAAAAATATATACAGCTACAGATAGGGGCATTCAATAAACTCATAACTTCTTATTGTAAAAGGTTAACTTTATCAAAAGTTAAAAATTCATATTTGAATGAATCAAACAGTTTTTTTCTATGATATTGATTCCAAACAACACTTATTAACTTTTTTTGTCTTCTAGTAATAATATAAAACAGGGGTCGGCAAATTGGAACCCGCGAGGTAGTTTTAAACTGAAAGTATGGTTTATTAGAACAAACATTTTTTGTTTAAAAACTTAAAATTAGGCTCGATATTTAAAAATTACTTACAACTAGTGCTGTACTGTCGCTTACTTATTTACACCTTTTTTCAGATACTAACCTTAAACCGAATACTAAAACATTTTAAAATAACTACAGCCTTTGGAGAATCTTCTTGTTCATAACTTGGCGTAAAGTGAGTTTAACAAGGAAAGCAGTTTTTGATAATTTGCTGAACTTTTATGTAAAAAAAACTTTTTATTTACCTTTTTAAGCAGATGTGTATACAAACTGGTTTTATTCTTGTTTTTATTAAGTTTTTTGTGCACCAGGTCCTACGACCAAATATTTTGAGCGCTTATTTTTCGTCTTTTGATAAACAATATTGATCTAGTGAATGTTGTTTTTATTTGAACGTGAAGAATATTCAACTTCCAAATTTTTTTTAAATTGGTATTTTATTTAAATTTTTATTCTGTTTGATAAAGTATCACCATGTTTCTAGAACTGCGTTGTAACTGTTATACTAGTTGCTTAATTAAGAACTGACAATCATCGAATCAAGTAAGTTGCGCAACAAGCGTTGCTCGAAAATACATTTGATAGAGAGTTTTTATTTATTTTAACTGGTGCTAGTTTTTAATGAAACAAAAATTGCATCTACTAAAGTTTTTTTTTTTCTTATCAAAATTTAAATGTATATTAAAATTGACCGTAACCAATGTACATGTGCAAATATATCTTTTTATAAAAAGAAAATTATATAACTTATTTTTATTTTTTCTTTTAATGTCTTTATTAAACGATATTTCTTGTTTAACTTTTAAAAGCTGAACCTCATTTATAAGCTATAAGTGTTACAGATGATTATGAAATAAAATAAATTAAACATATCTAAATTGTTTTAAGTTTATTTAAACATCGAAACTTTGGAATTAGTAATTATGTTAATAACCTTTTACGGTTAACTTAATATAAAAATAGGTTGTTATTATGTAAACCAATTCCTTTTGTTCTACTACTTATATCAGGTTTTGTTATATTTAGAAATATTTTCTTTTAGAAGTCTAGAATTTATCCGTTTTGAATTCATGTTTAAATGAAAAAATATTCATCAACCGAAAGATCGCTATAATTCAAAGTTGGGACCAAAAAATCTTTTTGACTATCTTTTCTGCAACCCTCTACCTTTTTGACTTGACTTTAGCCCAAAATTAAATCTTTAACTTAAAACCTAGTTTAAAAACTTAACAAAAGGCATTCTGTTCGTCTAATTGGCAACAACCACCATTTTCAACGGTCCTATCTTTGACGAAATTTTTCGCGGTAAAAACTCTTGTCGGCTGTTTTATCACAATCTTGCTACTCTCACCGTTAACATCAATGCACACCGGTTCCAGCTTTTTAGGGAAATCCGCGCTTCCTTGCGCTGAACCTTCGCTCAGAGTCTCGTACTCCGCTCCGTCCCTGATGGAGATCCTCAGCTCTTTCCTCTTGATGTAGCACTTTATGAGCATCGCGATGTACGCGAAGTAGACCAGGACGCTGAGGGCGCAGAGCCAGAAGAAGTAAACGCCAGGATCGCACAGCGTCTCCAAGCTTCTCCACAACGCTCCCTCGGTCGTGCTTTGATATTCGCTCCGAGCTGTCGTGACGTTGCTCTCCAGGTCCGCAATTTCGGTACGGTTGTTTGGGAGGTATTTTGAAGTGCTGTACATTTTGATTTGTTGGGTTTGGTTGGACGCTTTTCTGGCCTCCAAAGGTATATCTAGTTCGCTTTTGTAAACGTTCATTTTGTTTGTTTATTTTAAAAAGTTTGCTCTAATCCTAAAATAAATTAGATAGTTAATACTAATTTCTTCTTACGTTATTCTTTTAATACTGTTTTCAAAGTTTTCTTTTCTTAGTTAAGTTATTTTTGTTCAAGTTTTACACAGGTAAAGAGTACGTTATCTTTTTACACACTTTTTGTTATTAAGTAAAGTTTTTTCAAAGTTAACAATCTATGCAAATTTATATTTTGAAAAATAGTTATAGAACTTTTATACAAAGAAAAAAAGTAAAAAAAAACTGGTTTATGTTAAAATGTTTAACATTTTTAGTAGGTTTTTAAAACAAATCCATAGTTTTTGTACTCTTTTACTTATTTCAAAGTATAGCAAATCTAAAATGATTTCGGTATGTAAAAAAGAAACTATTTATGTAGTTAAGCTTTTTGTAGTGGAGTATATATTTATTTTACAAAAAAAAACGTTTTATCTTCAGGTCAGTAAGTTTTGTAAAAGCAATGTTTTAGTTATTATTAGCAGTTATATAAATCTATTAAAAATACTTAATATATTAATAATAAAAATGCCTAACTTATTAAATACAATTTATAATTAAGCAATAAAAAACATTATGGCTTACAATTTTTTCTTTTATTGACAGTCGATTTTTCATAAAAACAGATAACTATAAAATCCATTACTATAATAAAATTAGTTTACTAGTTGTAGAACAAAACTTTTAATTTTACTAAGCTATTATACGTTTAGTTTTATTATAGGTTATATAAGTAAAAGATTATCCAACAACATAAGTTAAACATTAAAATGAAAGTAATAAAATTAAGTACTCTAATTGTTTTAGAATTCCAAGTACAAAAACTTACTAATATACATTTTTTATTGTCTAAATTTATTACATTATTAAAACCTGTAAGCTAAGAATATAATTATTATTTCTTATGAGTTTTTAAAACTCAACTTATTTTATAAACTTTTGAATTTTTTTAACAAAAAACTTAATAAAATTATCAAATTTAAAAGTAAAACTTTGGCATACAAAAGTAAAAAAACTAGTAAACTTCATATTAAAAATAAAATACTTTTGATTATTAAACCGATCAAGCTCTAACAACTGAAAACTTCTAAGTTTTTTTATTTTAACATATTGAAAATTTTAAACTTATTTTAAGCATATTTATTGAATTGTGAACTTCAAAGTAAATTAAACGAAATATAGTTTATTTGCAATATCTTATTAAAACATCTTAAATTTTACTAATTAAATTGTTTTGGTATTTTTGTATCAAATCTAACAACTAAAAATATTTAATAAAATAGTTTTACCAAATTTTCAAAAAACAAGTTAACTCAGTTAACTTCATTATTATTTTTTAAATAGTTTCTTTGTAAACAGGTTCATAATGAAAACGATAATGAAAAAACATACATTGTTTATTGAACCAAAAAAAAAGCTCAAAATAATTGGTTTTAGGACCTGGTGCACGAAAAAACCTTTCAGTCACAATTTTAACTTTTTTCTTTTTTCACATTTATTTTGACTATGTGTTTGATTTAAAAAAATAGATGATATAGCTTGTGCAATAAAGTGTTGTTCATTTCATACTTTTGTAAAACTTGAAATTAGTTTATATATCATTTTATACAAGTATAATCTAGCTTTTTATGCTCGAAGACATTTTTAACAGTTTTCTTTTTAATTTCTTTAATTTTTTATTTTTAAATAAGTTTTTATTTATCCTTGCTTTGAAAACCCTTTGTTGCTTTTATACCTGATTCAACATAATTTAAAATAATGAGTCTAGATTTTTAATGAATACTTTGAATAACAATGTGCAAATTAAATATTTTGTTTACTACCAGGTTTCGGAACCAAAGAAATTACAACCTTTTCAAGGATAATAAAATAGTAAACTACACATAATAATGTTGCTTATCTTTAATGTTATTTAAAAATATTTCACGCATGAAAATTAATACAATACTAATGAATGATTTAAAAACTTTAAGGTTTTGTTGTTTTGTAATATTCAGCAAGTTTCAAAGTCGGCTGTTTTTATTATATGTTACCCAGGATTGAAAGTAGTTTGTTTTTCTGTCAAGTTGATCGTATGGTAAAATTAAAATTATAATGAGATTGCTTTTCAACCATTTAGAAAACAATCACTGATTAAACCAGTGGTCGTCAAGCTAAACAAAATCTGTGCACCCCAAATTGCAAAATAAAAAAATTTCTGCACTCCAATGTACAATTTTCTAATAACTTTCCAATCTTTTTTTTTTAATAGGCCCCTATTATCGAAAATGAAAAAGTTATGGCCCACCCAACAAATTACTCAAAAAGCAACAATCAAAAACACCTAAGACCTATTTTTTTGTTCTTCATGTGCAACTCCAAAATAATTAGTGTAAGTTTCCAATTTTAGGGTTATTTTTCATGCACACCAAATCGGATTTCAGGCTCACCAAAAGTTTCGTGCACACTAAAACAATTTTCATGCAAACTCTGAAGACCACTGGACTAAGCTATTTGAAAAAGGTTTATTCATTTGAAAAGCAAAGCAAAAATCGCAAAAGTTACAAAATTAAAGTTTTTTAAAACAGATTTTACTGTAACCTTCTGGTTGATTACGGGTTTAACTTCTTCTTGAGTGCAGAATTTCAAATCCATAAACTTTGTGTTATGAAATGTTTTTTTGTTGTTGATTTTACTTGAATTCTGTCTGAGTAAGTTTTCCGTGCCTACTTAATAAACACGTCAGTTTATTTTGTTTCAAACTTTCACAATTTGATGTTCAAAAACTTTTATCGCAAACTAGGTTTGGTAGCGTAAGTCCCAACAACTTAAAAATTTATTTGTTTAAAACAGGATATTTAAGTTATAAAAAAGGGCGCACGCTTTTATATAAGACATATAACAAAAATAAGTTAAAAAAGTAACTAATCAAAATTTAAATTAACATTACATCTGCTCCAAAAAGTTGGCATGAAGTTTTTTTTTTGTAATGATTAAGTTGTTCTAGACTAACCAGTTTTTATTCCGGCCATCATCAACAACGTTGAGATGTATTTAGTAACCAATGAACTTCGCCACGCGTTCGTGGGTGAGTTTTTTCAACTTGTACAGATATCAATATATCTTGCAGTAATTAAAAGGAACTATAATATCATATTTATTTAATATGTATAATTTTTAACTTGTTTACCTTAAGCCATAGTGTAAGTACTTTTAGATACTTTTGTTATAGTCTAATTACTTAAAATCTACTTTTCTTAATAAATTATTTAAAATCTAAGTCTTTGAAGTGGGCTATGTTGAAAGTGCTTAAGTTTGTTTAATCCTATTATTTTCTATGTATACATTAATTGTTTTTGTGAAGTTTGTGGATGGTAAAAGAGCTACTTATACCTTTATACGTAAAATCTTGTTTATGAAGTTTTCTTATTGTGCTTATAAGATCGCTTTCGATTGAATAACATACCTTGCTGAACAAAGCGTTTATAGCGCTGAACTGAAACAGCTATCTGAGGCAAAAGTTTGTTTTGTCAAGCTGAACTTGTATACATAAACATTTTTAAAACATAGTTGATTTTGGTATTGGTTAATCGTAACAAAACAAAACAACAAACTTCTTGGTAAAGATAAATTAAAGTTTGAGTATTTAGCATGCATGCAGTAAAGTTGCGCACGGTAATACGTATTAAATTATTTTTGTCGCCTGTTTAATACAGAGAAACGCGCGTCAGCTTTTAATAATTTGAGTCATCTGCAAATAGATTTTATTTAAAAAGCCATTAATTTTCAAAATGAAGGTGGAGAGTTGTTTTTTGAGTATAAGTTTACTTCTCACTTTTTTATCTTCTTTACATCAAGTTTTTTAACGAAATTGTTAATGTTCGTTTCTTTCTTGAAATCTCAAAAGAAAAATTTATGAAATATTGACAGGTTAAAAGTTTAATAGTGCTTTTGCCTATGCTATTGAAACAAAGTAACATTTTAGGCTAGTTATTTTCGGCTTTGAACATAGCTGAAAAAGTTTACTAACCTGGGAATACTTTTAGGTTAATCTAATTATGTTAGTTTAGAACTTTTAACTTGGTACGGCGATTAATAAGTACCTAAAAACAAAATATAGACTTTTTATATAGAAGCTATTAAAAAGATTGAACATTTTTATATTGTTTATATAACGGCAAAAATAAAATTGCTCAAAATATTTAGTCCTAGGACCCGGTGTACGAAAAAACTTTTCGGTTATCGATTCGCACAACACTTGGATAATTTTTAACGTCTTGTCCAGGACAGGAGCTGTTTTATAATATATAAAAATTATTTTTATTGTACAATTATTTATTAAAACATATTTTAAAATATTTTTGAATAGACTTAAGTTTTGTTTTTAAAAAAGAAGTGAATAATAAAATAAGATATTTTGTTAAATTCGACATTATTAGAAAACTTTGAATAGATTAGTGTTGTATTATTTTTAGGACAAAAAAAAATTAGGTTATTTTTAAGACTAAGTAAGTTTTGAAAAAACTTTGAGTACAAAAAAATACAATTTTTTTTTATTTTATTGCCTATATACTTAAGTTTTTAAAACTTTCTTAGATCACTATGCCTCATTAGTTATCTTACATTTTATAAAGCAACTTTGAAAAATACAAGAAAGCTATAAAAAAAGGTTACATTCACTGGCAGAGTTTTTAAACCAAAAGTAGTAGAAGCAAGTTTTTACTTTGAACTCAACGTTTTTTTTTGACTTAAAAGTTCGTACTCAAGTTAGAGATGACTGATTATTAAAGACAAGCCTGCATATATGGTTTTTGGAGTACAAAAATAATCTTTTTTTTCAGTTCCAAAAGCTTTGAAATCCAAAAAGATTATTTGTTGTGGCGTTTTTAATGAATGCTTGAATTCTCTCAAATGCACTGAAATTCTATTGTGTTATTTCTGCATTGAATTTCAGTTATAATATAAGAGTGTAATGTTTTGGACATGTTATTTAAAAACTATCAAAAAAACATTTTGTAAAGCAACTGAATAAGTTCTGCATTTGAAAGTTTATTATGGAATATCTTAAAAGTTTATGAATAGTTTTTTTGTGTATAAAAAGAAAGAAAAATGTAAACACTCACAGCTATAGTCAAATGAATGGTGTTGAAATATCTTTCTGTCATTGAGTCTCACACCATTTAATTACGGTTATAAAATGTCAGTCTCTGAGTTTACCTTTGCACCAAATATGTTTTCCTGGCAAAAGCGAGTGTGCTTTAATGTATGTATTTTAAACTGCCCTTCAATATTTACTTTTTTATTAACCAAGAATAAAATAAAATATTACTTTTAAACTTGAATAAAAAATCCTTTGGTGACTTGTCATATGGAAAACTTTTTTAAAGTTAAAACAACAACGAAAACCATAATGATAGACTACTTATCAGAGTGTTGTCATGAATAATTAAAGTTTTATTGCAACATAAATACTAAAGTGATTAACTTGAACTTTTTACCCTGTTAAATAAATGTTATCAATATTACCATATGAGCAGTAATTTTGGAAATTGATAGGTATTTAGCTAAAAACATATTTTGCCTTATTTTAATTAACTTAAGGTGCTTATTTTTATGGGTGGGTGTTAAAATTACAGGAGCAGAAAAAAATTGTACAAGGAGACTAAATTGCATAAAGACACTTTTGCACAAACTTTAGCACAAGGGGACTAAATAAAGACAAAATTGCACAAAAGGTCACTTTTGCACGAAGAAACTTTTGCATGGGTTAAAATTTTTTACATTAAAAAAATATTTTTTTTATTTTGTTTTTTTAATTAATTTAATTCAATTTCTTTTTTACTTTTACTGATATCACTAACCCACACCCTTGGTTAATAACTTTTATTATTATTTTATTTTTTTACTAATTAATTTTCTATTTTTTATTTTTATAACAGTTATTATTTGTTTTTTTTTTTTTTTTTACTATCACTGTTACCCTTAACCCCTACCCTTGGTTAGTAGCTTGTTTCTTATTTTTTAAATTATATTATTTGTGTTTTTTTTGTTTATTTTAATAATTATTTCATTATTTTTATTTTTATTTTTACTATCACTGTTACCCCTAGGTCGTTAAACTTTTTTTGTCCTTTTTTTTTATTAACTTATCTTTTATTTTCTATTTCTGTATTTTTTTTATAACTTTTTTTATACTTTTTTTACTCTTGTACAAAAATGACCCACCGTGCAAAATTGACGCTTTGTGCAAAATTGTCTTTGTGCAATTTTGTTCCCTCATGCAATTTTATCCCCTTGTGCAGATTTGACTTTGTGCAAAATTGACCCTTTGTGCAACTGTGACCCGTTTCCCATAAAAAACTATAAATGTATTAAAGAAACTTTTATCTTGGCCTAAACCAATTTTCTAAAAATGACCCAAATGCAGAATGTATGGGATCCAAAAATGCAACCTTAGAGTTTAGCTGAATTTTTTTATACATGTGGCTAATTATCTCACAAACACATTGTGAACAATTTAAAAGAATTCATAAAAAGTTTAGTTGAGTAATTTCTTGATTTTATAGAATTTTTATCACTTTTCGTAAGTTTTCTTAAATTTCCAGTTTTCTTTACAAAAAACAGCAAATGCTACAAAAAAATTCAATAATTTTTTTTTGAATTGTTCACAATGTGTTTGTGTGACAATTAGCCACATGTAAAACTATTTTTAGCTTAAAACTCCAAGGTCACATATTTTGGATCCTATACATTTTGTATTGAAGTGGTTTTTAGAAAATTGGTTGGAGCCAAGGTGAAAGTTTCTTCAATTCATGTTAAAATTTTGCACAGGGTGTTTTTGTAATATTTCAAAAACACAATCCAGAAAATCAAAAGCAGCTGTAAAAATAACCACCTTACAGTACCTACTTGAAATTTAAATGCTGTGAAATAAAGTCTCTAATTATACTTTAAAAAAAAATTATAGTTGAAAGTGTAGTGATTTGATTTGATTTTTTTTTGATTTGAACTCTACTATTATCAGCCGTACTTAATCACAAAGTGTGGGAAAATCATGAAGTCATAAATCCCCAAGCTGCAAATGTTCATGCTACAAACAAAAAAGTTGCACCAAGAACCCAAACATGTAATGCCACAAAAATGTTCTAATGGGTGGTCTATCATGTGTTAAGCACTAAGTTTTGATCTTCAACGTTCAACTTGGAGAGTTTTTAGAAGTTTGGACCCCTACCTCACTGGGCTATACTTTTTAAATTTTACACTAAACTAAAGTAAAGAATGTAAGTCTTGCTAAACTTTTTGTTAAAAAGAAGGTAATTGAACAATCAAGATATTATTTAGGATAACTTGCTAAATTGTTTTACTAAGAAATAAATTAAGTCTCAAACTTCTTTTCAGAATGCAGTATGAGTTCACTTACATTATAAGTTAAAAAACAATCAATTTTGTCATTTCCCAAACTTTTTTTCATAAGGCCTCCTTTGAAGAAATTAAAAAATAGTGTTTGCTCCAATAAATTTTCTCTAACTATTACCCTACAAGGTTGCCAAATACAATTGGAATCCTGAAAAAACCAGGAATTCTGAAAAAAAAACTGTAATTTGATAATTCAGACATAAAAAAATCTGGAAAAACATGGAATTATGAACATATTTTACACATTTAATAGTCAAATTTTAGTTTGACACAAAAAATATATTGTATAGGTCTAAGTTTAGTTATATGTCATCATCAAATCATTTTAAAATACATTTAAAAAAGCTTTGCAGTACCTTATAAATGTTATTATACTAGTTTTTAAACTTAACTTAAATAAAAATAGACTTCAAAATGTTTACTTTCAAAAACCTGGAAGCAGTTTCTCAAAAACTAGTGGCAACCCTGTGGATTAGATCAGAAGAACAATTCATAAAGACAAAAATATTTTTGTATCTTATAAATTTTTTTTCATCAAAAAACATTTCAAGTAGCTTTACACTATCTTTTTAAGTTGTTATGCAAATTAGATACAGCTTTTTCACCTCAAGTTAAATTTTATACTAAAGTTAACCAAAATTTGTTTTTTAAAAACATGAAAGAAATTCAGAAACCCTAAAAGAAATTAGAAAATATTTAGCAACCCTGTACCCTAAGACTAGCCTTTTTAACCACAAGCTCAACAATATCTAGTTTAAATTCAGATGATGGTCTATGCCCCCTTCTTTGCAGCTTATTGCCCCCTAACTTTTTTAGATGGCTCATTTAAAAATATTCAAGTATATTTTTTTGCTTTTCATTATCAACACCAGAATGTTCAGTTTAAAATTATGACCTCCCAAAGGCCATTTACTAGCCATTCCAACCTTTGGCCCCTTTGCAGCTTGTGGCCTCCAAAGGGGGCATATGACCCACTATTGGAAACTCTTATATTGGAATATAGGTTAGTTTAAAATTATGGTAAATTAATAAAAAAATGTATTACAAACAAAGAAAAGTCTGTAGACTAGTACTAGTTGTTTGACCTTATAGACTTGTTGGTCGTTACAGTTTAATGAGAATGTAGTTTTAAATAATTAGAGTGTTGTTGCATCATAAATAATGAGCATATTGTTTGAAACTTGGTATAAATGTTAAATAGAGGTTGTGAATACTACAAATATGAATTTCATTAATGTATAAGCAGTAATTTTTAAGTTTTATGTATATATCTTAAAATTAAACCATGGTCCAAAAATAAAATTCATTGCAAAAAAATAACTTCATTGTAAGATCATAATTACTGAACATTATAAATACTTATTGATTTGAAATTTGGGTATTTATTATTTAGCTTATATAGGTTATTAATAGTCTGTATATGTTTATAAAATCATAACTTACGTTCAGTTATTTTGGAAGTGGTTTGGATTTTAACTAATTTTTTTTCAGTGATAACATAGTTATCATCATTACCTCAATAATAGACATCAAATTTTGATAATGTTAAATAAAATTCTTTAGTAGTACACTTTGAGTTTAAATGTTGTAAGTGAATTAATTTTGATAAAAAGTGTTTTTTTGACCAGAACTCAACTTTTCAAAGTATGTATTGATGTATGATATTTCTTCATGTGGTATTATAATAACTAGGTGTAGATTTGAAGTAAAAGCTAATCTTTGAAAGATCATATGTAGTTTGCATTCGTCGCTTGTCATTCTACAAACGCCCACAAAATTAAAACTTTTACATTGAAAACTAAGGTTGTTGAAAAATTCCAAAGTGTAAACTCCAAAGCAAGTGTTTATTGCCTTGCAACTAAAAAGAACACCCAAAATCCAACTGCGGGACCACTGCCACCAAGGTGAAACCAAATCAGCTGTTATAACTTCTGTTTCAGACTTATAAAACACTCAAATCAGAAAGTGCTAATTCATTGTTTGAAATGAAACTGATTTATAAATCATTGCACTAAACCTTAGCTAGTATATGGCCTTGAAATTTTGTTTGAAGGTGTTAAGTTTTTATTTCACCTATTTTATTTTCAACACATTCTTATTTCCAATTAGGATAATAGAGCACTATTTGAAACTTATCTAAAATTTCCTCTCAAAAGTATTTGTGGTCACACTTGCTGCTACTGTGCAGTAAAGATGTTTTCTTTATATATTTCTTCATTCTCTTTATATTAAAATAAGTTTTTACTTAATATCTAAACTTATACATATCTTTTAAATTTAAATTTAAACATAAACTTATTTTTTTGGGTATTGCGGTGAAAACTACTGCTAGATACTTTAATTTGTTAATTTTCATTAATGTTATTTATTTAAGTCATTTAGTTTTACTTACACAGCCTACCAAAAAATAATTCAATAAAATGACAAAAAAAGACATTTTCTGTTTTAAATTGCAATTTGGTCAACAAAAATCTAGTCAAGTTGTTAAGAAAAATAGATATAACATTTTTCAAATATTTAATTATGTTATGTTTAGATAAATAATTATTTCAATTAAAAATAAGGTGACAAAAATAACATTTTTGTTTAGTATGCATGATCATTTTTCAGTATGGAAAACTATAAAGTTTTAATTAATTTAGAGACATGCTGCAAGTTGTTACACAATATTGGCCGTGCCCTCGGGTCATATTTAGCTTTTATTGATATAATTTAATAATAGCTGTATTTCAATAAGAATTAGTCAAAATACAAATGAAAGTTTCTAGATTTTAAAGTTTTAACTTGATCTGAATATTTTTAATACCAGTAAAAACAAAAAAAAATTCAATATGTAGTAACATGCTTCATAAGTAAATTATTAAAGTTAAATGTTTCATCTTGGCTGTTTTCTTTTTATATAATTTCCTGGTACATTTAAAATGTTTTTGCTTGAAAGTTATAACTTTAATCAAATGGAAAGTCAAAATAAAGTAGTTAAATAAATGAGTATACTAATTATGGCATGAAATTTTATTAAAACTGATAAAACATATGAAATAAAAAGCTCTTAAACTTTAAAATCAAGTACCTTTAAATGAATCAAGTCAGTTAAATTATTTATGACAAGTATTTAGTTCTTTTGTTTCAATTGTCAATGAACTTAAATTATATTTTTACTATCATTTGTTTTTTTTTTTAATAATTTTGTTTATTTAAAAATTTTTAAGCCTTTTAGTACATTACAATAAAAAAACTAATTAATACCTACTGGTAAAGTTTAACCCTTATAATTGGTTTGATTAAAGTTTTAATTAAATTTCAAAAAAAAGAAGAAACAGTTTAAGCAAATGCTTTAGTGTTTCAAATCATGAGTAGTTTACTTTGTGTTCAGTATATAAAAGTTATACAAACTCTGATAATAAACAAACTAAAGGCAACCTTACAAATTATCAATGTTCACTTTAGACTTTGTTACTTTACTGCGTTGACCTATTGATCTCATAAATTTAACACTTTGTGAATTTAATTCAAGTATAAATAAGTCGCATAGCAGTAATTGAAACATGTTACAACCGTTTTTCACACCCACATCCCGGTAACTTATTTTTTACTTTTCAGAATCATTTTAAATACTTTCAAGTTATGACGTAACAATGCTGGACTGCATAAAAAAGAGCTGCTGCCCGTCGGAGGCGGACAAGGACAGCCGGATAATCGAGGAGAGGCTGAGGAGGGAGAAGCAGAGGCGGAAAAACCTGCTCAAGCTGCTCATGCTGGGTTGGTTTGCGTGTTGTTGATAAGAAGCTGGGTTGCCACACACTCAGGGAATTTTCAAATTAAAGAAAATATCAGGGAAGTTCAGGGAGACTCAGGGAATTTTGATGTTTTTTTATAAACTCAGGAAAACTCAGGGCAGTTTTGATTTTTTCTAAAAGATTCAGGGAAAATTTTTCTAGACCTAGGATTAAATTTACTTAATCCAGTTTCAATATTTTGTTCAAAAAATTAGTTTCATTAATATTAAAGTGTTTATTTAGAAATTTTTTAGCCTTGCGGTTAGATCTTTAATATTCTTACAATTAACATTGTAGTTTTTAATTAATTTTTAATAATTTTTTTTTAGTTTTTAAGGACTTGAAAAAATCTCAAGGAAACTCAGGGAAGTTTCTGGTCACTCAGGGAAGATTTTTTGACTCAAAGAGTGGCAATCCTGTTGTTGATAAGAAGCTGGTAGAAATACAAGACACGTTCAAAATCCACCCAGTCAAATTCCAGAACTGCTTATCAATCCTTACCAATCGAGGGTAAGGGTTAGGGGTGACATTGGTAGTGAAAAATAAATAAAAAACTGCAAAAACTATCTAAAATTAATTAATAAACAAATAAAAAAAGAGTGGATATTGATAGTGTACCAAAAAATACAAGTAGTACCACATTATATTTAAAATATTGTTTGTCCTCTTTACCTAGTTGACATTAATTGTTTTTCCTCAATAATAAACCTATTTAGTGTTTCAAATAGTAAGAATCCAACTTTATTTATTGGTGAATTAATGTGTTTGTTTAAAATTTATCAACATTTTTATTTAAAACAAACTTTTTTATCTTTGCTAAATAAATGGTTTACTTTATCTGTTTTAATTACCCAGTTTTTTAGATTCTAAACAGCATATTAATGAATAAAAACTAAATGCACCATAGTTTTTTTTTTAATGTAGATGCTTTTATTGAAGCTACTATTTGGCTAAACTGCTTTATTGTTTATGTCCTTAGCTAGGTCAAAACATTATTAAAATAAAAATTACAATTTCTCTCAAATGAAAGCCCATAGGTGTTTACTGTAAGTTGCTTTTTATTTTTAAAAATGCTGTAGACTTCAAAACTTGAAAAAACTGTTCAAGGCATACATGTAAATAAAAACCTTGTTAAGTTAAGATTGTTAAGAAGTTTATTTTTAAGTTGCTTGTTTCATTGTTAAATGCAGTGGCTTTTAGGCTTTAAAAAACGTGTGCAGTGCATAGGGTTTTTGATGTATAGAAAAAATTGTAATATAATTTATTAAGCTACTACAATAAAGCTTTAAAATTCTACGTTGTCTCAAAAAAGAATGATATTATGTAAAGCATTTAAAAAAATAAGTTTAAGAGAATTATGTTAGAATACAAACCTGTTAATTTTCACATGTACTGTTTTGCAAGTTTTCGTGCAGAGTTAACTAACTTACTTTATTTTTTTGTATTAAACAGTTACAAATTGATCAAATGGTTCTGTAAGTAAAACTTTAATTAATTAATTTATAGTTGAGCATAAATCAGTACAGTAAAATAGATGTGTGGTTATTTTTTAAATTGTTTTAGTAAAGGAAAACTTTTAAATATTTATAAGGATCATTCTACTCCAAGACAAAACACTTTTTTCATTATTAAATTAAGCTAGCTATCAGAATCAACATATTCCTATGTCCAAAATATTTATACTACAAGTATATATACTCACAAAATAATTGAAACAACATAGTCAGAGTAAGACTTAATCAAAATACTCAAGCAATAATCACACAAGCAATTAACACAAAATGGGTAGTTAAAACGAGCAGCTGATCAAAACAAACCTGATCATTTAAATATGTTGTTAGTTATTTTTGATCCTCTATCCTATATAAGGACCAAGTTGTTATTCGAGTTTTCTTGAAAAAAAAATTAATATCTATAGTTTTAAATTTTAACTTTCCTTCTTTAAAATTTACTACCTTTTTGTTTGTCCTTAACTACTTTTTAGTTGTTGAGTAAATTATGTGTGCAAATTTTTGTAAAAAAGTTGTTTAGCGTCTAGTACATATTAGAATTTTAAGTTCTGATTACAATAAATTTTTGTGATAATCTAAAACTGTAATGATTACTTTTTGTTGACCAAAAAAAAGTTAAAAGTTTTTAGAGTCTGTAAAAAAAGCTTTTTTTTAAGCTTTCTGCTGCTTGGGTGTTTTATGTTTTGATATTATGTAATGATGTTTATGTTAATTTTGTGAAAAAGTTTAGCTAATATTATATTTATATATATACTGAACTTGTCTGTTTTCTGAATGAGTAACTTTTTTTATGACATTAATTTTGTGCATGATACATTGTACATAATTATAATTGTGTTTTTTACTGTTATTATTTGTATATAAAAAAGTATTTTTTTACTAGTTATGGTGTGCACACTTTTAGGGTACTCAGAATATTTCAAAGTTTTTAAAAATCTCAGTATAACTTAGTACAACTCAGGATATTTTGAGCAATTTTTCTAACTCAGGCTGACTCAGGACAATTTAAAACTTAAAAAAATCTTGACAGATTTTTTTTAGACCTTGAATGAGATTTAGTTGATTTAGTTTCAATATTATGTTATTTAATAGAAAAAATTTTGTATAAGAACTTGACTTTAATTAATTTTAAATTGCTTATTTATTTTTTTTATAGCTGTGCAGCTAGCTCTTATATACTCTAAGAAGTTACACAATTTAGTTAAAAATAATAAAGTTTTTAAAGCTTTAATTAAGTTACAAAAAATCAAATTGGAACTGTTTTCTGTTATATACGAAATTACAACCAAGGTTACATGAAAGCTATAAGGGGGGGGGGGGGGGTAAAACACTTTTTTTTTTAAATTAACTTTGTCTTTTGTATGAAAACTTTAAGTACAAACTACAAGCCAGTTTTCATAAAATTCAAAAATATCATTTAACTTTTGAGATATTTTATTTGTTGTAAAAAGTTTCTGGTACAATTTTCTAGGAAATTTTATAAATCACTAAAACTCTATCTCTTCGTTCATTTTTTAAGCAGTATTCTTCAAATTTTCAGGAAATGTTCTTATATTAAAAGAAAAAAAATACTTATGAATAATAATTAAAAAAAAATAAAAATTTTATGTACAAAACTAAAATGTTTTTTTTTTTAATGTTTTCGAAAGTCCGAAGTAACGTTTTTTTGGTTATTGTGTAAAGATTAAACTGTAATAGTTTGAAGAAGATTGCTTAAAAAATGTAGGATGAGATAGAACTTAAATAAAATAGTCTTTTTTTGCTGTTTTAGTTTTCCCTTCCCATAGGGAATCTATTATGCGGCCCGACTTTGACTGGTCATATCTCAAAAAATAATTTGAATTTTTTAAAACAATAAAAAGCATCTTGAAGCTTAGAAAAATCTCTTTAAAATAAGATCAACTTGTAAAAAACATGGCCTACCCCCCATATCTTTAAGTTATCCATAGATTAAAAAAATCTCAATTGATTTAAACTTCAAATGTTGGATCTTCAAAAATAGTATTTTTCATGATTTAGTAAAAATTAAGTGTAAAATTGCATACATAGCTTTTCCTTTTGTTATGTGGAAGAAAAATTACTATGAGGTATAACTAGTTTGTGCCAGGGGAAAATTTTTTTTTAAGGATTTTAAAACTCCGCATGACTCAGGAGAGTTTTTTGACTCAAAAAGTGGCCCTTTTGACCCTGATGAGTACTATTGTTCAGACTGAGCAGTGTAGGTGGAGTTTCTTTCTAAGCTTCCAAGTTTCAAATGAAAATGACTTGAGTAAAATAAGTTAATAAACTTCAACAAGAATTTCAATTCTCGCACACCATTCCGACCTTTCCAAGCTAACTTTGGTCGGTTTGTAATTTCTAAAAAGCATTGTGTTCGCTCTACTTTTTGTTGAATTTTCTTCCACGTTTCACACCCTGCAAACAACATTTGAAAATAAATTGATATTCTAAAATAAACATTTGTTTTGTAAAATATAAAACAACAAAGTTATTACTAATATAGGGGTGTAAGTCTAAGTTTGATCATATAGAATTTATAGAAATGCAGACAGGTAAGTAATAAGGTAACAAATTAGAATTGCACAAGGGGACAAAATTGCACGAGTTACAGTTTTGTACGGAGGGTCATTTTTGCACAAGAGTAAAAAGAACTAAACATATATTAAAAAGAGCTAAAAAAAAAAAGTTACTGATCAAGGGTAAGGGTTAGGGCTAACAGTCATAGTAAAAAAAAATAACAAAAAAAAATTAAAAATTGTTATTAATAAAAAAAAAAGTTATTGACCAAGGGTCAAGGTCAGGGGTAACAGTGATAGTATAACAAAAAAAATTAAATTAGTGAAAAAATAAAAACAAATAAAAATTTTATTCTGTGCAACATTGTCTGCTCATCCTAATTGACCCTTAGAGCAAAATTTCACTATGACTAGCGATTTAGTGCCATTGTTCAAAAGTGCATTTGTGAAAAAGCATCTTCGTGCAAATTTGACACCTAACATATTAATAAAGTAGTATATGAACACACAAGTTTTTTATACTTCAAACATTTTAAATATTAGAAGGTTGTTTTTATTAATTCAGCACAACACAACCCAGTATGTCGTAAAAATTTTTGTTTTTCTAGAATCAGTTTTTAAAATTTTTATTTGCAAAACATGGCGTTACAATGTTGAACTGCATAAAAATGAGCTGCTGTCGCTCTGAAGAGGACAAGCAGAAGAAAAAAGTTCACGATTTGCTGCAAAAGTGGTTGAGAGAAGAAAAAAACAAGCAGAAGAACACGCTCAAATTACTCATGCTGGGTTTGTTTGCGTTGATTGTAACAGTGTTTTCTCTAAAAACATTTCTTAGCTCACAGCTTAGGGATGAGAAGTAAAGCGCCCGCGGGCTGGACCTAATCTGCCAACAAGAATATCTGGCTTGTAAACATCTCCTACACATAAACATTATTAAAGTGACACTTGTTTTGAAAAGAGCTTTTAGTTTGTTTTCAGGAATTATAATTGTTTTATTTATTTTTTAACTTGAAGTGCTTTCTGATTATCATAAAAACTGTTTAACAAAATTACCCAGCCTGAATTTTTTTTTTTTTGTGGTAAATCTGGCCTGTCAACTGTTAGAGTTTCCCACTTGTACTCTTATAGATGCATGTGAACTTCTGTTATGAAAGTCAAAGATTTTTAGAAGCTTTGTAGGAGACATGGTTGCCATCCACTCAGGCCAACTCGGCCCAGCTGGAAACTTTTGTGAATCGCAGGACAACCAAGGCTGGTTGTAACTTTTAAAATATTTTTAATAAGTATTTTGATAAGCTCAGACAGATTTAAGCTTTTTTTTACCTCAAAATTTGGCAACCCTGAACTGAGTTTCCTAGTGTCTCAAAAAATCATTCCAATATCTAAAAGGCATGATCTACATGATGATTCTATGTTTTTAATTTAAAATCCAAGATTTTTATATAGGCCATGTCTCATAAGTAATAATAATTTACAGGATAGTCCGACTAATGTATTTTCTGACAAAAAAAATATATTCAAACAATAGTTGATTATTTTTAGAATTTGGAACGTTGTGTACCCATCCCTAATTAAAAGTTATTATTAAATCTTAGTAAGAATTGGTTGTTAATACTGCAAGTAGTAGTTTACAAACTTTATATAAATTAAGGGCAGGGGGGAAACCACTTTTTTCAAGATTTGATCTTATTTTATATAGTTTTTACTAAGCTACAAAAACTAAAAATACTTTTTGAGATAAAGCCGGTCAAAGTTGGAGGCAACAATAGGTTCCTTATTTAAGGCGCAAACTAAAACGGCAAAAATAGACTATTTTACTATAAATCTATCTTCTTATAAATTTTTTAAAATAACTACCTCACAATTTCAGGAAGTGTTCCTTGATATATTCTTAAAAATCTGTCGGAAGAAATTTTAAAAAAATTAAAAAAATAAAAGTTTGTATAAAAAACAAACAAAAAAACAGTTTTATTTTGTTATAAAACTTTTGTTTTTTAACTTTTTAAAATTTTGTTTTGATATATTTTTCTAAATATTGCAAGGAACATTTCCTGAAAGTTTGAGGTAGTTATCTTAAAAAACGTAGGAGGAGATAAATTTTTAGTGATTTCTAGTTATTCTCTGTTTTAGTTTGTGCCTCCCAATATATTTTAAAAATTATTTTAAATTTTTCAAATCTGTAAAAAACATCTTGTTTCTTAGAAAAAACTATAAAAAATAAGATAAAATTGTCAAAAAAGTATTTACTTTCTATAGCATAGAATAAATAGTAGAAAAAAAATTAAGTTATATGTTTTATAATTTACAAAAGAGTTTTCTAACTTTGCAACTAAAAGTTAAAATTCTCAAAAATGCAGTTTTTTCTAAGAAAAGTAGTCTACCTAAAAATTCATAAGATGTTAGAGCATTTAACAAAACTTTCTATTAGTGTAAATGTGATAAACCTTATGTTGTTGAAGAAACAAAAAGAAAATAATAGTTTTCTTGAAACTCCTTGTTTAAATAAACAATTTTTTTTTAAGAAGAATATGCATGTATTTACTTTTCTGCATGATTATTTACATTGTTCATTCATAGTTATAAAACTTTGTTCACTATTTATTTTTTTAATTTAAGGGATATATTTTAAAATAAATAATTAGTATGTAAAAAAAAGTGTAAGTTAAGTTTAGCTTTAAATTTCTATTTTATAAGTAGTGCAATGCTATTGCTTATTTATTGATGGCATAAGTATATCTCAGCATTGCTAAATATAAGTACCAGTTGTTTAATAGGTGAAAATAGTATCAATTAAAGATGAAATTAACTAGAATTCGTTAAAAGAATTAGCAATGTAATCTCTGCTTACTTCAAGTAACTCTAATTACTTTAAAAGATTAAAAAGGCCATGAGTTCACTTCATTTTTTATTAATATTTTTACTGTGTTTTGCGCACTCTGCAGCTTCACATTTAAAAATCCTTGTCTTTTGAAATATTTTGATTTAAACTTATTTATTCATTTATAAAATCAGCACTTTTGCAGCTGTAGAATGTGCAGTGTCATCATTCTGTGTGTTATGTTGCTAAAAAGTGGCAACTTACTATACTTTAAATTTAGCTTGATTTAACACAAGTTATTAAAGTAGTATTTTTTATTTATTTTGACTTGTTAAAGTTTAAATCTAGATTTTGTTTTGATTACAAGCTATTTATGAAGTATAAGCTATTTGAATTTTTTGTTAAAATTAAAGTTGATTATTTTTAGGTTCGCTGTGAGATAGGAATCTCTGAAATAGTCTATAGGGCCCTTGTGCTTTTATATAAGCCCTCTGTTTATTTATTTAAGAGAAAAATTATAGTCTGTCAAATCTATTACTTTTTCTGCTGATAAAAAATTGAAAATTTAATAGATTAATTTTATCACTACTTTACTGTTAGTATTCAGTTAAAACATAAATAACTTTGTTACTTAGTTAAAAATTTCTTTTGTTAATTTTTAGTTAATAAATAAATTAATATTGATGCTTAAAGTAGTATTAATGGTTGTCAGATTTTATTTTTATAAAACACTTTAAGAAGTTGATCTATGTATTTATAAAGAAATGACAAGTTTTTTGGTACATGTAAAATCCTTAAACCTCAAAAAATAAAAGTCACGATTTTATTTGTTAGTTGTTTATATCCCATCACTATAAATAACAAATATGTATTCAAGAACAGTAAGTTGACAGATTAAAGTGAGTTTTACTTCAATACTTAAAAGTAAAGCATTTGAAAACTTTACTTAAACAACTTACTATTTTTGAGAGTACATTATAAAATAACAAACAAAAATTTAATTAAAATAAACAAAGGCTTCAACAAAGAACTTTTTTTAGTACTTAATTGTTGAAAGTTATAGTATTAATTTCTTGTTTGGATAAATTTGAATAATATAAAGAAAAAGCTATAAATTTAATACAATAACTTTGTTTTTTGAACTTGAAAAACTAATGCTCATATATAGTATTGGTTACAAGTAGGTTTCAGGTGAATTTTTTTTTTAAAGTTTTATAATTTAAATATCAAAGTGTCTGTTCTAATGAGCTTATGTTACAAAAATTTAAATAGGTTTACTCTTGTAATTTCACTGTATTTTAAAAGTTTTATTGTGAGTTTAACACCAATAGTATGCTTGTGAGACAAAGTACATATCAGTTGTAGCAGGTAAGTAGATATTTACAGTGAAAGCAATTCAGAAGGACGCAAATTTTTTGTTTTACATATTTACTTATAACTCAGAGAAAACCTTTGGTTTCAATAATGTTTGTTTTCAGTCGTTTGTCAGTTTTATCAATATTAAAAAATATTTCTATAAGTTAATAATTTTTTTAACTCTTTCTCTTTCATCAACATTTTTTTACAATTACATCTTGATAATTACTAACAACTATATACTTTAGTTAATTGTTTATTAAGCTCTTAAACACTTTTGCTGAGGCCAACTGATGTTTTACTTTACATGCTTTAAAATAAATTTCAGAACTTGCTTCAAACATTAACTTTCACTTACAACTTATCTTCATTTTTATAACATCTTGAAATGAATACATTAACCTTACACTTGCTCGCTTGCAGAAACTTGTAAAATTTTAATTAAAAAAAAAACTCCCCTCAATGAAACTGTGAACGATGCTGGGACGGCTGCAAGAGTGCTGCCTCTCCGAGGAGGAGCTGGAGAAGAGGCGGCTGAACAAGAGGATCAACGAGGAGCTGAACCGGGAGAAGAGGCAGGGCAAGAACCAGCTGAAGCTCCTCCTGCTCGGTCCGTGCTTGCTTTTCGTTCTTTGGTTTGTGGTTGCCAAAAAACCTGGAGTTTGACAGCTTAGAATAAAAAGTACCTTGAATTTTGAACAAAAATCACTAGAAAACCTGGAATCTGAGAAAATTTGTAAAAAACCTTGAATTTTGAACAAAAATCACTAGAAAACCTGGAATCTGAGAAAATTTGTAAAAAAAACCTTGAATTTTAAACAAAAATCACTAAAAAACCTGGAATTTGAAAACAGAATTTGGGAAAATTTGTAAAAAACCTTGAATTTTGAACAAAAATCACTAAAAAACCTGGAATTTGGGAACAGAATTTGGGAAAATTTGTAAAAAACCTTGAATTTTGAACAAAAATTACTAGAAAACCTGGAATCTGAGAAAATTTGTAAAAAAACCTTGAATTTTAAACAAAAATCACTAAAAAACCTGGAATTTGACAATTAAAATAAAAAGTACCTTGAATTTTGAACAAAAATCACTAGAAAACCTGGAATCTAAAAAAAATTGTAAAAAACCTTGAATTTTGAACAAAAATCACTAGAAAGTCTTAAAAAACCCAGAACTTGGCAACCATGTTGATTTCATCAGGGTTGCCACGCGCTGCTCAAGCCAACTCAGGTCAGTATAAAGTTTTGGAGAGAGTCTCAGGAAAAGTTGAAGCACCCTTGCTCAATTCATGCTTGGTTCTGTAAATTACAGGGTCGCATTGCTATTGAGGTTGTATGCAAGCCAACTCAAAGTTGTTTAAAGTTTTGGTAAAACCATAATAACTTTGGCTCGGTTGATTTTTTTAAGCAAAGCTCAAGCTAGTTTGATATTTTCTTAGTTTTATTCTGTTTTTTTTTCATAAATTTGAAATATTTTTTTTGTATTTAAATTTTCTAATAATTTTTTTTAAGTATCAGAGCTTGAGTAGACAAAAATGGCTTCAACTTTTTACTTTTAATACTTTTTCTCACTTCACCATTAACTCAGGCTGACTCAGGTTATTTTGACGGCTGGTTTTTGCTTCAAAGAATGGCAACCCTGTTTCATGTTACTTTTACTTCTCACTAACTGCGTTTGAATTCATACTTAATTAACAATAAAAATATCAAAACGGGAGCCTGAATCACCTCTGCTTTGTGCATTTTTTAACAATAAAATAACTAAAATCATTAATTTTTTTCTTGAGTCATTCATCCTATTAATTTGTCTTAATTTCAAAGTTTTTATGTTTTTCTTGAAAGTACAAACCTTATATTTGCTTAAACTCTGCTTTGTAAAGATTGTCTTTACTTACAACTTTAACACTAATTACACTTTGGTACTTCATTCAAAACCCAAGACATGCTTTACATTGAGAAACAATCATGCTTACTAATAAATTTTATAAATAAAAAAAAAAACAGAGAAAAGGCCACATGAGGTTTATTACTTGGTGTGCGCTCATGCAGTTTATGCTTATGACTCATTCTTACTCAGCAGCACCGTTGCCACAAATAATATTTTTGTAATTCCAGCTTTGTAAATTACAGCTTGGATAGTCATGCAGCTAGTTGTAGTGAATTCAGTGCGAGAAAGTTGTAAGATGACTGGATGTAGCAAGTAACCGACGCGGTTTATAAAATCAAAATCATAGTTGTCTGAATGTTAGGTGTTTCTAAAAATGTGCATTGTGCCTCTGTACACAAAAGAGTATATATAACAATGCCATGTTGCATTGTACTACAAAATAGATATTAGTTCATCACGGCATAAGTACAAAATAACAATACATATGTGAGGTGTAGTACAGTTAAATAAACCCCAAACTGTACAGTCGTGCTGAAGAGTAATGTTTCAATTGTCAGAACATGATTTGAAGTACATTTTATGATCAGTGCCTCAACTGTAAGGTATCAGACTGGTAGTGACCAAAATTTGTTAAATTTTCCAAGCATAACGCGTTATCATAAAAGCGTACATCTTGTGAGCCAAAAACATGTGGTTCATCATAGTTGTGCTAAATAGTTCAAATATTTTGTTCAGTTTTTATTTGTTTAGACCAGGGGTCGGCAAACTGCGGCTCGCGGGCCAAATGTGGCTCTTTGTGTCAAAATCTGCCGCCCGCGAGCTCCTTTTCAGCAAAAAATATACATTTTAAAAATAATAAAAATTATGTTTTAGTAATAAAAACTTACATTTAGGCTCTTAATTCAATAAATACTAATTAGTTAAGGTCTATTATTGCTTAATGTGTTAAATTTTTGATCTTAAATAGTATTCTTTTAATTTTTACTAGAATGGTTTTAGACAAATGCGGCCCTAAAAGGTTTTTTTTTTTTAAATAGTGCGGCCCGCGAGCAAATTTTTCTAAGAAAATTGGCCCTTGAGTCACATAAGGCTGCCGACCCCTGGTTTAGACCATGTGGATCATCATAATTTCGCTAAATAGTTCAAATATTTTGTAAAGTTTTTATTTGTTTTGACTAACAGCAGCTGATAAATATGAACATAATTTAAACAAAAAGCTTGGCCAACTGTTTTTCATAAAACAGTATAAAGTAGTTTGATTTACTAAAAAGAAAACAAAACTATTTGGTAAATTAAAGAAAGAAAAACTTTGTCAAACAGAAGCCTGAAACATTTGCTAATTGATCTTCATCAAACCGATTTGATACACATATGTGATAAACATTTTGTTCAAAGTTGCATTTAGTCAACACCATCGAACTGCACTCTGTTCAAGATCTTAAAATAAATATGCTATAGAATCGTTCAATTTGAATTGTATTTCTGTTGACTCTCCTTAAACCCAAGTTAAGGTACTCTATAATGGTTACAAAAAAATACAAACACATCCACAAAACAGGAGCAAGTTAATCTGGGTGGTCAACAGGTTTTAATTTTAAATTAAAATTACATAAATAGTAATGATCTCTCAAGTAGCAAAAATATAAAACTTCTGTATAAACCTGTTCAAGATACTTCTCCAAAATACAAGTATATCTTTAAAAAGTATACAAAACAGCATTTAACCTCAAAAAATTCATACAAGACAGGGCTGGGTTAATCTTCGAAGTCGACATTCATCAAGGATTTTAAAATAACATAAAGGAACCTTAAAACTTATTTAAAAATTTTAAAAATATATTTAAAAAATGTTAAAAAGACTCAAAACTTGATTATCTATGATATAAATTGCCGTTTGAAATTCTCTTTCGATAATATTAAATGAAAGTTTCATTCATTATTGCGCGAAACAGGAGCCGAAGAATCTGGGAAAGAGACCTTAATCAAGCAGATTTAAATATCATTAAAAAAAACAAATAATTATAAG
This sequence comes from Thalia democratica, assembly GCF_965202585.1. Taxonomy (NCBI): domain Eukaryota; kingdom Metazoa; phylum Chordata; class Thaliacea; order Salpida; family Salpidae; genus Thalia; species Thalia democratica. The sequence continues at coordinate 64,014,800 of NC_139166.1, read as the reverse complement.
CTAAGTACACCGTAAAAATCGTAAACTAATTTTAAATACATACTCATCCAAAGTACAAATATGTAAAAGCAATATTTAAAACAGCATATTAAAAGTAATTAAAAAAGTCACGAAACAGGGAACTTGAAAATCTTTGAACTTAAATTATTTGTTATGCAAAAACTCAATTTAAATATTTTTCAAACAACATCAAACGAAATCGCAGGGGCGGACGAGCATATTAAAAATAGTTAAAAAATCGCGAAACAGGGGAACTTGAAAATCTTTTAACTCAAGTGATTTGTTATGTATAATCTTAATTAAAACATTTTTAAATGGCAGGAGCGGGCGAGTCGGGCAAGTCGACGTTCAAATGATTACGATCTTTCATGCTAAGCACATTATGAAAAATCGTAAAAAAATAATCAAATACATACTCATCTAAAGTACAAATATAGAAAACATTATTTTAAACAGCTCATTAAAATATTAAAAAAAGTGAAGAAACAGGAAGGGGGGAAACTTGAAAACTTAAATGATTTATTGAAAACTCAATTTAAATATTTTTATTTAATATTTTTCAAACAATATCAAACCGCAGGAGCGGGCGAGTCGGGCAAGTCGACGTTCATCAAGCAGATGCGGATCATCAACGGGGCGGGCTACGACGAGCAGGACCGGAGGGGCTTCGTCGAGCTGGTATTCCAGAACATTGTGACGTCACTGCACAACCTTATTGACGCCATGGCGACGCTGGGAATCGAGTACCAGGACGAAAACAATTACGTTGGTTTCGTTTGATCTAAAATAATGTATCTTAAATGGTGTTGAACGCTAATGAAAAATAGCGTTTTTTTTGATTATTGATTCGTTTGTGTTAATATTTTAAATAATATTTTGTATAAAAAAACTATAACTACACAACCTTACTGACGCCATGGTGGTGTTGGAACCAGAATAAAAATAATTATGTTGGTTTATTGGTATTATTATAAAGTGTTTATGTTTGTAGTAGTTTATTTTTTAGATTCTATGTTTAATAATTACCTTATTATAAATGTTTCTGACATATTTCTTAAATTATTACCAGGGTAGTTTAATTTAAACATGAAATAAAGTAATAAAAACCTGTATTAGCAGAAGTGTACGAAGTGACCTTTTAAATTAAAAAAGTAATAATGTTACTACGGATGTGCTTTATACTAAAAAATTTAATATATTTTGATCTTTGGAACATAAATAATCAAAACAAACTTTTGTGTGAGCGTTTTATATCAATGGAAATATTGACTGTCAAGCTTGAATTTAATAGTATGTATTCTGTTTTGTTTATCTTGCGGGTAAGACGATATGCCAGTATCGAGTATCTGACTTTAGTATTTAAGAACTTTGCAATTGTTTTTTAGTTTGTGGTTGGTAGATTTAGCTAGAAAAATTTCGTCTTCTAATGAACTTTATTTTGTTTTCAATCACAAGTTAACATAATAGTGCTAATAGTTAAAATTGATGATTTTTCAATCCATTTATTAAAAGCTAGTTATAACTATATTAGGTTCGTGTAGCAAATACCTAACACATGATTTCAAACAATTGTACCATCTGAAAACGACAATAAAAAATACAAATCGTTGATATCTAAAAAGTTTAATATTTTTTTAGTGTTTGAGACTGAGGTTTACTGGGAAATAGCATTCAAAAAACTAGAGTTTTTTGTTTGAACAAATTTATATGCATCATTATGATTTAGGTGTCGTATATAATATTTACTGAAAAATAAAAGTTCTCAAATTACGTGCATACAAGCAGATTAAATACAGTTAAGCTTTGTGTTGTTTTTTTTTTTTGTTTTTAAAATTGAAATCTATTTATGATTTAGAGACAAATTTGAATTAGTCTATGAATAGTTTTCACAAAGGATGTTTTTGTTGGCCAAGTTAATCTAAACTCCAACAGATTTTATGTTTGACCTATCTCATGACAACTATTAATTATTATTTATTATCAAATTAAGTTTTTATTAAATGTTTAAAGGGGCAAGCTTAAGAAGTGATATATAATCGGAAAAAATAAATGTGTTTACCTAGGTCTAACTAACATCTACAAACACTTTTATTGTTCTTGAAAAAAAATATTAGTTTTTTGGAATTTTTGAAATACCAAAATTACAGTATTTTAAAAATTCTTTGTCTATATCTCCTAAAATTAAAAAAACTGTTAGTAGTTATTAATTATACTTACATACGCATTATGAATATATTTTGAAATATATGTTACTTTTTAAACCGTTTTCCTTTCAATTTTTTTAAGAATTTGAATTTTTTAAACTTGATTGTCCAAATTTAAATTGTCCGAATTTGAGTTTTTTTGAATTTAAATAGTCGTGCTCCAGTCCTATCAACAATTAATAGTTTGATAACAATTATTTCTTATATTTGCTGTCAAACACAAGTAAAACATATTCTACTACTTATAAAAAAAAATCTGTTTATGTATATAACAACTTGACACAAAAAAATGTTTCGTTAAAAATAGTCCGCGACCTACCTGTGCCCATCCGTTTTTCAGGCTGGAAATAAATTTTAAATTAAAATAAAAAAAAAACTGCAGGAGAGTGCGGACGTGGTGAAGTATATCGTATTGTATTAAAAATTCATTAAAATATTAACAGCTAACTTCAACAAAAAGTATCGTAAACAATTAAACTTTAATTGCGCAGGAAAGCGCGGACGTGGTGAATAAACTTATTGTGTTGAACAACATTAAATATCACTTATAAACAGTTTTATTTTGTAAAGTTACCAATAAAAAAACTACGCCACGGGAAAAAGCTGTTTAGTTATATAACAACTTGATTCAAATTGAAATACTTCATCAGAAAAAGTCCGCGACCTGCCGGTGCCCACCCGTTTTTTTCAGGCTTAAAATAAGTCTTATATTAAACAACACCACAGGAGAGCGCGGACGTGGTGAAGGGGGTGGAGGCGAGGTCGGTGTACAACCACGAGGCGTTCATCAAGCTGGTGCCCCACATAACCAGCATTTGGAAGGACGAGGGGCTGAAGAAGTGCTACGACCGGAGGAGGGAGTACCAGTTATCTGATTCCACTTCATAGTTAGTTTTATTTTTGTTTGAAAAATTACCATTTATCAATTATCGGATTTCACTTCATAGTTACTTTGTTTGAATAATATATATTTGTTTATTTGGTTATACAAAAAACAATAGTTTAGACGTACGTTTCGTATATCAGATATGAAATCCCATATACTCCTCAGTAAGCTAAAATCTTTAAAATATATATATATATATATACAGTTTTTTAAAACAGTGTTTTGTTTTTAGCATAACTATTGCATCTACGTTTAGTAAAGTGCTTTTTATTTTAAATGGAACTGGCAGATCATTAAAGCTTTGTGAAACATTAAGGCTTTATGAAACATATGTGCCAGTATTTTTATAGTTGTACTTTTCCAATAAATTATTAATATAATTATATATAACAAGTTTCAAAATTACGTCATAATCTATTTATGCTAAATTATTTAACTTTCATTTGTGTGTTTTGTTTTGTGCTTAATTTAAAACTTGTTTTGATAAGCACGAAACTTGAGTTCTTTGAGTTTTACATCTTGAAATAAACCTTTATATATATATATAATTTATTGAAATGGCGATTTTAAAAATTCTGGAACATATGTTTCACAAAGCTTTAATTTTTCATAAAGCTTTGATCATCAGCCAGTTAAATTCAAAATAAAAAGCACTGTACTAAACAAAGATACAAAAGTTATGCAAAAAAACAAAAAACAGTATGACGTAATATTGTACATTACAAATATTCAGTACAATAATCGATCTACCTTCTAACTAATCAAACAACTAAAATTAACGAAAACAACAGTTAATTGACTATAAAATGCTTCAAAATTTGTTGTGTTTTAAGAGAAGCTTTTTTATATGTCGACAAGACAATATAAATTCGCTCCTCTTATTTAAACAACCTTCCTTTTTTAACGCATACATAACGGCTGTTGATTCTTTTAAGCACAGCCTACAAACAGGGTTGTTACCATCTGCTATTGGCTGTGCTCTTTTTATCACCTCCCAAGTTAATTTAAAATCAATGTTTTTGCGCTTAAGGCCGCAAACATACTTCGAAAGCTCAGTTTCATTTTCGTATACACCACCTTTAAAGGATTTTTTATGGTTGGCATACCGAAATCTGAATTGAGTGGAGCATAAGCCGATGTAGAACTTCTTTTCAAGGTCAGAGTTAACTGTTGCCTTGTAAATAATGTTCTCTGACCGGCAATTGCCCCCCTTCAAATTGTATTTACAGCCACCGGCGCAATTACACTGATTTTTGATTGAATTACTTTTGTTTAAAATCCTTTGATTATGTGACTTGATTAATCTCTCCAAATTCGCCATACATGAATAACTGATTCGCATATTATGTTTGTTAAATATCTTTGATAATGGGTTATTTTTGTTGAAATGTTTTTTTACTAGATTTATAAATTCTCTGCCGATGTTTGTTTTAACTGAAGTACAGAATGGGGGATTATACCAAATTATATTTCGCTTTCTTTTACTTTTATTGGTCGTTTTGTTTTTTTGCTCCGTTGTTTCAAAATTAAGTTTATCATTGTAACCGCATTTTTTCATTATTAGTTCGTAATCTTGTTTTGTCTTTAAAAAGTTTTCTTCGTTGCTTGATCTTTTATTTAAACGTTTATTAATTATTTTTGGTATTTGGTTTATAATATTTTTTGGGTGGCTAGAATATTTATTTATATACATAATTTTTGCGTTTTGCTTTTTATAAGGCATATAGGAGAGATCATGCAAGTTGAGCTTCACATCCAGGTAGTCAGTCGTCAACATTGGTGATTTAATAGTGACTCTTAACCCCATAGACTTGAAGAAGGCGTGCGTTTGTTTTTTTAGCCTTTCAACTATAAAGCCAGAAGAATTGGGCAGTACAGCTAGACCATCGTCCCTGTACAACCCAACTCTTTCTAAACCAAAGATATTCTTCAACCCATCTAACAAAAAAAGACCTACTAATTCACATAACTCTGCACCCATGAACGATCCCTGCGCTACATCAAAAAGAGAGCTGGTGTTATTTGCTCTCTTCTTTTGCCACAGGTTTCCTTGTTCATAAAGTACTGATTTACATGCGTTTTTTATTAGACTTAAATCTTCAGTAGGTACGCTAGTATAAATACCAGCAAATTTTAGTGATTTTATTACCAATTCTTCGCTGATACAAGGATAAAAATCGACTACATCAAACTTAAAAAAGCTGTACGTTTGTTTTTCCAAACTGTTACAATGCGGTTACAATGATAAACTTAATTTTGAAACAACGGAGCAAAAAAACAAAACGACCAATAAAAGTAAAAGAAAGCGAAATATAATTTGGTATAATCCCCCATTCTGTACTTCAGTTAAAACAAACATCGGCAGAGAATTTATAAATCTAGTAAAAAAACATTTCAACAAAAATAACCCATTATCAAAGATATTTAACAAACATAATATGCGAATCAGTTATTCATGTATGGCGAATTTGGAGAGATTAATCAAGTCACATAATCAAAGGATTTTAAACAAAAGTAATTCAATCAAAAATCAGTGTAATTGCGCCGGTGGCTGTAAATACAATTTGAAGGGGGGCAATTGCCGGTCAGAGAACATTATTTACAAGGCAACAGTTAACTCTGACCTTGAAAAGAAGTTCTACATCGGCTTATGCTCCACTCAATTCAGATTTCGGTATGCCAACCATAAAAAATCCTTTAAAGGTGGTGTATACGAAAATGAAACTGAGCTTTCGAAGTATGTTTGCGGCCTTAAGCGCAAAAACATTGATTTTAAATTAACTTGGGAGGTGATAAAAAGAGCACAGCCAATAGCAGATGGTAACAACCCTGTTTGTAGACTGTGCTTAAAAGAATCAACAGCCGTTATGTATGCGTTAAAAAAGGAAGGTTGTTTAAATAAGAGGAGCGAATTTATATTGTCTTGTCGACATATAAAAAAGCTTCTCTTAAAACACAACAAATTTTGAAGCATTTTATAGTCAATTAACTGTTGTTTTCGTTAATTTTAGTTGTTTGATTAGTTAGAAGGTAGATCGATTTTTGTACTGAATATTTGTAATGTACAATATTACGTCATACTGTTTTTTGTTTTTTTGCATAACTTTTGTATCTTTGTTTAGTACAGTGCTTTTTATTTTGAATTTAACTGGCTGATGATCAAAGCTTTATGAAAAATTAAAGCTTTGTGAAATATATGTTCCAGAATTTTTTAAAATCGCCATTTCAATAAATTATTTAAAAGCCCTTCAAGTGGGCTCAGTTGAAAATGTTTAAGTTTAAACATTAACCTTATTTTATTTATATATATATATATATATATATATATATATATATATATAATAAGAAGGTTATTATTTAAACTTGAACACTTTCTACTGAGCCCACTTATAGGGCTTTTAAATAATTTATTAGAAAAATAAGATTTTAAATGTACCAGTATTTTAAAAATCTTATTTTTCCAATAAATTATATATATAAAATAAGGTTAATATTCAAACTTGAACATCTCTACTGAGCTAACTTTAAGGGCTTTTAAATTTTTGTCTTTATGAAAGATATGTTCCAGTATTTTTAACATCGTCGTTTCAATATATTATATATATATATATATATAAAGGAATACCAATTATCTGACTTGACTTTATAGTTAGTTTGTTTGTATGAATAAAAAAAGGTAGTTAAAAGGTTTACCAGGTGTCTTATTCAACTTCATCGTTAGTTGGTTTGAAATAAAGTAAACTAAAACAAAATGATGTTCTTGTTACCAACTGTCCGATTCCTTCTCATAGTTAGTTTTAATTATAGATAATAAATTTAAAACATGTTACTATTGTCAACTATCCGACCCAACTCCTGTTTTATTGTTGAATAAATAAAAAAATTAAATTAAACAGAAGTACCAATTACCCGACTTGACATCGTAATTAGTTTGTTTGAATAATAATAAAAAAAATTAAAGTAACAGCCGTCTAGTTCAACTTCATAGGTAGTTTGTACAAATAAGTAAAATGGAATACCAAGTGTCTGATTCAGCTTCTTGTAAAATTTATAATGTTATTCTGATAAATAATAAGTCATAGTATCAGACATGCGATACAACTTTATAGTATGCGGTTGTGAAATGAGTATTTGTGTGAAATATGATAAATTTTATTTTTATTTTGTATATTTTTGGTTTGTTTTAAAATTAAAATAACCAGCTATCTATACTGATATATTACATACTGACATCAAGATAAAACTTTATATCATTTATAGTTGTAGAATCATATTATTTTTAAATAATTTGTTATACTTTAGCTTAATGTTATAATAAAACTAAACTTTATTCATCGTTTTTTGAGCACAAAATTAGCATACCATCATTTCAAGTTTTACTTCGTAATGTTCTCATTAAAAAGTATAATTATTGTTTTAATGAGGGCAATTAAACTAAATCTCAAATTCTACTTTAATGTTTTTATTTTGTTTTTTTTTAAACTGTGTCATAGTTTGAAATAGCAAGTAGTAAACCTGTTTGAACTCGGTAAAAATGCAGCTGTCAGTCTAAATTTGGTACTTTATTGTTTTTTTTGCTTTAGTTTTTTAAGGTGTCATCTTGGAGAGTAAACATTTAAGGTTCTAGTTTAAAGACTTTGAAAGCAAGCATTTTCAGATGCGAGAGCTCTTGTTTTGCAATAAGTTTTAACTTGTAATTTTTATCATTTTCTATGATATTAATTTATTTGATATATTTACTAGTAGTTTCGTGTTATAAATAAAACGCGTTTGCTTTAAAAGTTTTTTGTTTACTTTGAGCACATGAAAACAAACTTGGAATTTAAGTGCTCGCCGTGGCATATGTTATGTTTTATAAATTAAGCGTACTTGTGTACAAATACAAAAATAGATATCTTTATACTTGATTAAAAAGTTACAAAATAGTAGTAAGAAAAATTCTATTAAATACTTTGTTAAGAATGGGAAAGAACTATACTCAATTACGGAGCTGTTTGATTTAAACTTTACTAAACGCTTCACTATAACAAAATAGAATATAATTAAAAAAAATGTTTCATATTTTGCAACATCATTATTTAATGACTCATGGGGCCTTTTAGTAAGAAAAACTTGTCATTGGCAAGCATTGAAAGTTTATGAATCATCTTTGGGCAGTGTTCAGCAAAATATGCGTATAGATGTTTGTTGTAAGAAATAATTCTATACACTGTTTTCAAGCGCAACGTCTATCCAAACAACTCGAGTATTTGAAAAATTGTTTATCTGAACAACAAATTTTTAACAAAACGTTAATCTTATTCTGTCATTTTTTTTACTGGTTTGAACATAAAACATTGTTTTGTTTATGCTGGCTCGTAAAAAACATACAATAAAATATTTAAATTTAAACTGAGAAAGTTGTCTTGCTTAAAAATTGTTTTCTCATAATACTGTTTACTGCATAACGCCAAGTATGCATGTTTTAATTGCAAGTTTGTATATTTTTGTTTTGATGTAACTTTTACTTTGTTTATTAAAAGTACTACAACTTTCTGTACGTTCAATTTTTTTGAGAAAATTATTTGTTAATCGACCACGTGGTGTTTAGTTTGGAACTAATAAAGTTTATTGTATCCCGAACTTCTTTTTGCAGGGGGTTGCCATAAAATCAGAAAAAAAAAATCAAGAAAAAATAGGGGTTTTTGAAAAAAAGGCAGGAAATTTGATATTAACATGCTCTAAATAAGAAAGTCAGAAAAAAATGGGGGTTTTCGAAAAAAAAGTCAGGAAATTTGATATTAACATGATCCAAATAAGAAAGTTTATTATCACTAGAAACTGCATTTTGCTAATGTTATTTTCAAAAAATTTACCTTTACAGTTCAATTTTTTTTTCGGGGTAGTCTAATTGAGTTTTTGGATAAATTGAAATGTTTTAAATGTTTGTTTTTATATTTTGAATCGGTTTTAGTTATAAATTCGATTTTGAAAAAACATATTTATTTATTCAGCTCGATATGTGGCAACCCTTTATGCGTTTGAATATTGCTTTTACATACAAAAATAATTCTTTCATTTGATCTTTATTTTTTCAGAAAATGAAAATATTTTTGTTGCTAACAATTTAGTAGGTCGTAAAATCACGTTTTTCGCTTTACAAAAAAAATTATTTCCAGATTAGATTTAATTTTTTAAGATTTTAAAACCTTTTGTAATAAAAACGTTATAACAAGCTATTAAATATTATGTTTTTTTTGCTAAAAAGTACGAACTTTTGCTGTTTATCGCACAGTACGTACGTTTTTTTCTTATGTAACAAGGTTGCCACTTTACCTGGAAAAATCTGAAATTTTAATCAAAAAACCTGGAAATCCCGGAATTTTTTAATAATTTTAATATTTTCTGTAGTAAAATTTCGATTTGACACAAAAAGTCTATCATATAAATATGATTTTTTCTCTTCTTAAAAATTTTATTTATTAAAAAACACATTTAAAATAACTTTACAATATCTTTTCAATGTTTTTATACTATTTAACACAGTTTCTTATATATAAATTAACTTAAAACTAAAAATAGACCCAACAATAAGTACTTTTAAAAACCTGGAAGAAATTTGGAAAACCTGGAATTTTTTTTTTAAAACGAGTGGCAACCTTGATGTAAGCATATAAATTTGTAGAAAAATAATTCGTAACGAAGTTTTGTTGTTTTAGTTATTTGTTACTTCTGTCTGATGCCAGCTATATAGTTTTTTCTATGTAAAGAAAAACAGTTATTCGTACAACAAAAAAAAAAGAACTTAGAAAATTTGCAACGATAGAACTTTGTTAGTTTGGAAATGAGAACATTATAAAGGATGACAAATGTGAAATATATAATAACTGCAGTAGCAAAACTTATTTGTTGTTCATTACCAAAAGTACTTGATGATTAATATGAAATTGTTTGTTGCTGAATGTGCTATCATTTGTCACACGTTATGTGTACTGATTGTTTTCTTTAAAAATAATAAAAGTTGAATAAAGTTGATATATAAACAATTTAATTATTGTAGTTGAGCAGGTTAATGCTTAAGTGTGCACAGATTTAATTCTGCTAAACAAGTGTGCATAGTTGTTTTATATTCAAAGTACATAAAAATAAAATACGGTGTTGTTTTGATACAAAAAAAAAATTAAAAAGTATGCTTTAAGTAAAATTTATTTTAATATTTATTTAATATAACAAGATGATATCTTATTGAACGCCTAGTTTGCACAATTTGTGTTTAACAAATGCAGTTTTAAACGTCTGAATTTTGGTTTGCATTAAAATTAAACAAAAATTAAGCCGATTAAAGTCTGAGTTGTTTAAAACCAACATGTTGACCGTCATCTGTTTAAATATTTTGTTTTTTTCGCAGCTTACAATTAAATTCTTACGCTTTAAGGTTATTGATAATGTGTGTGAAAAATTAAGTTACCGACCAATTAAAAGAAATGTTTCGTTTCATCTCAGTTTAATTGTGTTTTTTTTATCTACAAACCAGTTTGATCTGTGCACTATTAATAAATACTTGATGTATAAATATATGTTTGTAAACAAAATACTGTAATTCGTTGAAGCTTAAAATGCACCATGTAGTTGGTTGCTAACTGTTGAAAAAATCTTGAAAACAATTTAATAAATATATGAACCGTTTTTTATTGCTTTACCTTTGTGTTTTTTTTTCTAAACTTTCACAACTGTTGCTATAATTTAATCAAATCACGAACTTTTTATTGGGATTTTCAAACAATTTACATTTATTTATCAATTTATTAAGTTTATTATATTTTGAAAAATACTAACACAAAAAATTGCTAGTGTTCGGGTTATGTTCGATGAAAACCCGTTTGTTGTGCAATTATTCCAAACAAAACGTCAAAATAAACCTGTGAATTTAAAGCTCTGTAAATTTCTGACCGCAGCGAATTACTCAGATAATGAAATGTTTATTTAAAAGCTTAAAATAGCATTAACTTGCCACAAAAAGCACCTGTAACGTTTTATTTCTGTTATGATAGTTAGCTAAAGCTAATTCACTCAGTAATTGTCAAATTGAAATTTAATAAGTGTATCCTGATTATTATTTACGTTCAGTAAATTTACTGCTTTGCAACTGTGTAATTTTGATTAGCACAAACATACTTCAACTGTTCAACAAAATTTAACAATGATTAAAACTAAAACATTAATGTGTAATATTTAATTAATAAAGTTGCTTTGAAGCATTAAGTCAAATGCAGTAACACATTTTTATCTTTAAAAGACAAGATAAAGCACCCTTAAAAATTAGTCATAAGCAGATTTTTTAAAATAAAATTTTAGAAGCTAGGTTGTAAATAAAATATTCAATTTGCACACCTCTATATACTAAGTTAAATAAAAAAACTAAACGAGCTATACTTTACGCTAAAAAAGTGTTAGCAAACCTAAAAAAGCATTTTACTAAACAAAATACCATCAAACAACAATTTAATCATTTTCCACCACGCAGCTACCTGGAGGCGATAGAGAGGATCCAGCAGGTGGACTACCTGCCCACATTGCAAGACATACTGAGGGTGAGGGTCCCCACTACGGGCATACTCGAGTACGAGTTCAGAATAAAGAAGGTCATTTTCAGGTGAGATTAAGTGTTTTATGTATTTTTTTAAGTATACTGTGTTAATTGCCGGAATTTTGAAATAAGAGTTCAGAATAAAGAAGGTAAAGTAGGTGAATTTAAGAGTTTTTTTGTTAAATATATGTATAATGGTCAACTATCGGTGAGCCATGCACGAACGTTTGTATTGAACAAACAGTACATGTTGGTACAGTATTTAAAACACTTTATTACATGTTGGCAAGTTGTTACATGTTGATAACAAACAAAGAACTTCATGACCAACAACAACAGCATCCTAGACAACCTTCGTCCGGTCCTTCTTGCGACCATGTCTGCCTGATGAGTCATTGTTCATTGTTTGTTATCAACATATAATTACTTGCCAACATGTAATAAATGTGTTAAATACTATACCTAAGAATTTCTTATTTATATGTTTATTATCGTTAGTGATAGACATCTCAACTTTGTTGATGATTGGCCGAAATGAATGCTGGCTGAATGTTAATAAGTAATTCTTCGAACCACATTTCGCTTTTTCTGAACCACCAACAGCTATGCGGGGTTTGCAATCAAAAGTGTGTATGTTTACTGTTACCAATATAATCTCAGTATGACATGAAATCAACCTTTTTGACCTGAACTCTTTAAACCTTGTGTTTATATTATATGTTTGAAAACTAAGTATTTTAATGACTGTTTGGTATGCCAATAAATGTTTAAAATTGTTTAGAGTCGTAGGGATCTCAATTTATAAACTTTTATAGTTGTATGATCGAAGCCTGTTGGCTATTACATGTTTTGGTTGCACATTTACAAAAAAAAAACAAAGAACTAATACAGTTGTTTTTCATGGTAAATTATTTCAAAGTCGAATAAAGCCAATGCTAAGCTGAATTTACTAATTTTAATTCGTTTGTTTCTGCTGTTTGAAATTTGTTCATATCGCTAATGGCACGCATAAGTTTTTTTATAAATAAATGTTGTGGGAAACGTTTATTAACAAAATTTTAAAAGTATTTTGAAGTATTATATATTTTTTTAATAATAACACTAATGTATGAATAAAATTAGATATAATTCAGTTCAGAAAAAAAGTACTTTGTGTTATTTGAAAAGTGTGTTTTATTTAATTTAAAAATAAGAAAAAAACAAAAAAGCCATGTACTGATAATATGCGATTATGTATAAGTTTGAGCATAAACACATTTTTTAACAAGCATTTTTTGTTGATTACTTGAGCTACCTAATTTTCTTGTAACAAAGTTTTAAGTATGTATGTATATTGTTTTCTATAGCTTAGTGTTTGTAGAATTTTATTAAAAATATTGTTGATTGAAATTTGATGTGGTAGTGTTTTCTTTTTGTTTTACTGACCATAAAGTTCTTACACAGTTTAAATTTACATCTAAAAATAACTTAATTTATTTTTTTAGTTGAAAATATAGAAGATTAGTGTTTTAATTTTTTTGATCGTTTTAATTGAAATAATATATTCTCGATGTAAAAAGGCCATCGGTTTGAAGTAAGTCGATTAAACTAATTTGGAACTCATTTAAATTAGTTGTAGGAGAACTTTACAACTGATATATCTTAAATTAAGTAAGTACTTGTGCTTGTTAAGTGTTTTTACTTGTTTTGAATTATTTAGTTTTTTTAATTGTTTTACAAGCTAAACATTCATCCTATTTTCAGAAAATAGCGACGTACTAATTGAACAAATTAAGGTGATAACTTAGAAAAATATAATTAAAACTTAAATATATACATCTGACATTTTAAAATTTAACTTTATTTCCTATTTTGCATCTTTTTTATGTTGAAGTTGTAATACATCTTGTATTAACAATTTATTTTCATGCTGTTTCAAATTTTAATCCTTTTTTTTCACAATTTTCACATTTAAGCGTCGGTCAAAAGCCCGTGAGACAGTTTTTTCAAATTATGTTTTTGTCCACAAATAGAATGATTAAAACGCCAAATTTGAGAAAGATTGATTTTGATTTAAATGCCAATTTTTATGGGAACACACTCAAATAAAAAAAAGCTATAATTAGTTGACGTTTGTTAGTAATTTATGTTTTACAATTGAAAGTTAATTTATTTAAAAAAAACATCAAAGTTTTAAAATTTTCTTTATGCAAAAAGTTATACAAAACCTTTTAAATAAAAGTATTAATTTACTACATATTACAGAATACTAGTTTCTTTGGTCAATAAAAACAATTTGGTTACTACAGTCTTGATATGTTATTAATGCTTGTACTTTTCCCTAAAATGTTAAAAATTAAAGTGAAACTAAATGTTTGACTTTGTTATAAGAGTATAACTAAAATTGTAATAGTTTCTACATATTTAATAAGCTCAATTAATTCTTAAAACAGTTTTTATTGAATTTCACTAGAAATTAGATATGATTAAAACAACCATTATTATAACACTGTGTAAAAATTTACTAATCAAAAATAAAGAATTACAAAATAATAAAAAGTCTAAAACTAACTTAGTTGATAGTAAATAATATTTTTTTAGTGGCACATGTTGATTTTTAGTCTTAATTTACTACATTGAATAAATAAAACAAAAACACAAGATTTATTAAATTGTTTACATGTTTTTTTTAAACCCAGAACTATCTTATGGTACTTGACAGAACTTGCAAAAAAGTTTTATGTTAAAATTATAAACTGCTGATCATGCTGATCAGGCAAAAAAATAGGGTTTAATTGTAAAAGAATTTCTAGTGTTTTTCTTTTATTCACTGCAGTTTGGGATACGGTACCGAATTTCGTCATATAGGTTTGTAAAAAATATACTTTTCATTAGTTTTTCCCAAAAAGTATCAAAAAAGTTTAGTTTAATCAATACTATAATTTTATAGAAAAAACACATATCTAATGTTTAAGCTTAATAAAATTTGAGCTATAGCTAATGACTTTTTTTACACACACACATAAAATGATCATTAATCGAATTATCTTTTAAAACAAGAATACAGAAAAAAATCATCACAACTGTTTATAAGTGATTTTAAATTTTTTTCTCAATCTCATTTTGTCTTAGTATCTTTTTATTCAGAGAGTGATTACATATTCGAGTACTGTGAAATAATGTTTTTGAAATTTAATAATACACTTTTTGTGAAAATTTGAAGAAGATTGCTTAAAAAATGAAGGAGGAGATAGATTTTAGTGAAACTGTCTTTTTTTGCGTTTTTGTTTTGCGCCTTCTATTAGGAACCTGTTGAGGTCACCGACTTTGCCTGCTCATATCTCAAAAAATACTTTGAATTTTTTCAAGCGGCTAAAAATTTCTGATAGCCCAGATAAAACTCTATAAAATAAAATCAACTTGTAAAAATCAAGTTGGACCCCCCCCCCCTATGCCCTTAATTTGAAAATAAAACATTTATATTAACTTTTTTTTAGACTAGGTAGTTCGAACAGTGATGTATAGGTGTTTACTTTATGTTAACAATAACATCAAACTTTTCACCACAATGCAAACCGATGATTGATCGCATTAAGCACAACAAAGGAAAGTTTGCGTAATTCGATAAGTCGTAAAAGTTTTCATGAAAAATATAAAGGACTACTGAATGAGAAATGAAATTCTCAGTCATTAACAGCGTTAATATTTTGCTTGCCAGCAACTGTTGTTTATGAGCGTTGAAATTGAGTAAAACCTGTTTATCCCTGTTAAGTAATTTATTAATCCTTTATATTTTTTAATGTTTTATTTTTATTGTATGTGAAAGTTTAAGTTTAAAAGCAAAAAGGAATTATTTTTTTCTTCAGTAATAGTAAAACTGGCAAAGCTAAAACTTAGTACTAAATTTACCAAGCAAATTAAAAAAGCCTTTAAGTTTTGAAGTTTTTTTTAAGATGCAATCTAAAATTTTTGCTTCTGAAAATTTTGGAAGAATTGATATTTTTCAATGATTGATATAAATGCGTGAAATTAAACAAGGCTGTTGAAAAATATTTGTAAGTCAATACCTCATATCCCAGTTAAACTAAATTTTTTACAGTACTAAGCTATAAAGTATCTTACTATTTATTAAGTTAATATTTTAGTAGTTTTAAAAGTTATGACCTTTTAAAGAAGTTTGAACTTAGAAATCGTTTACTTACAATTTATGGTAACTTAATTTTGAAATATTATTACAAGGGATATTATTATTAAAATTATTATTATTATTATGGTCATATTTCATAATTTTCGATTCTCAACTATCTTCGCATTAATTTCAACTTAAATATTGTTAAAAAGTCGGTTTGTTAAACAACTAGGTAAATTTTAAACGACAAAAACTCGAAGGTCGAAATTTTAAGGTCCAGTAAATTTACACCGGGGTTGTTTTCAAAAAAGAATGTAAACAGCGTGACGATGGTAAAAGGTTGGAAGCTAATTTCTTATTGTGTTTTTATTAAGCTATTCTGATTTGCCTCGCACAAAAAGTTAGACTGAGCTCCAAACTTTTGTTTTTGAGGGGCAACAGATGCACCCTAATGTACGTACAATTTTTAAAGACTACTCTGAAAAAATAATCAGAAAACAAATATTAAAGTATAAACTATGTTTTCATCTGTTTAATTATCTAACAAATATCTAATTTAAGTAATTGTTCGTTGTGTTTAATGACATCATGTAAATGTTAAGTAATTAAAACTGTAAAGTTCTATCTTGATTTGTTTCATAAACGTTTCATAATAAAAAACAACGTTTCACTCTATTAGAGACCTTTGGTTGTAATTAAATACATATTATTTTAACAAAACAAATTCCATAATTCTTCAATGTTCAAAGATGTTAATCTATTACCAATCAAAATATTTTATTAAAAACATTTTTTTTTGAAATAGTTTTAGTATATTATAAATGCATGTAAGATAATTAAAAAAAAATAATATTTATATAAACGAAATCTAATCTACAAATTATAACAAAGATCGGTAGATGCAAGACTTCACTCGAAAGCAGGAAATATAAGCATGAAAATAAACAAACACCAATTAATTAACATAATGGTAGGCAAAGGGGGTCAGCATAATAAAAAAAATCAAAACAAAAAAAAAACTAAAACTGTTTATCAATTATTTTGAAATAAGTTTACGAGTAATTTGTTAACAGAAATAAGAACGAAGGGGTCAGCATTTAGGAAAAAATAAACTAAAAAACTAAAAGTATTAATTGTTTATATTGAAAATATCTACAAGTAATTAACAGAATTGTAGACGTAGGGGGTCAGCATATAGGGAAAAAATAAACTAAAAATTAAAACAATTAATTGTTTGTTTTGAAATAAACTCACAAACAAATTAACAGATATAAAAAATAAGATAAACTAAAAAGCAAAACAATTAATTGTTCATTTTGAAATAAACTCACAAACAAATTAACAGATATAAAACAAAGATAAACTAAAATGTAAAACAATCAATTGTTTTGAAATAAACTCACAAATAAGTTAACAGAAAAAAAATAAACTAAAATGTAAAACAATCAATTATTTTGAAATAAACTCACCAGGATGGTGGATGTGGGTGGGCAGCGCAGCGAGAGGAGAAAGTGGATCCACTGCTTCCAAAACGTCACCTCCATACTGTTCCTAGCCGCCTTGTCGGAATACGACCAGGTCCTCACCGAGTCCGACACCACCGTTAGTTTTAAATTATAAAAAATAAAAAAAAATTTAGTAGTTACCGTTAGTTTGAAATGATAAAAAATTAGAATTTTTAATAATTACCGTTAGTTTGAGAAGATAAAAAATTAAAATTTTAATAATTAACATTAGTATGAAATAATAAATATAGAAAATTTTTAATAATTACCGTTAATTTGAAATAATAAAAATAGAAAGTTTCAAATAGTTTTTCTTATTTTAAGATATAATGTTATTATTAAATTTGTAAATAAGTAAAATAATAACCCGAGTCGGTAAGGGATTTAATCACTGGGCTTTCGTTGTTTTAACAGTACACCACTATTAGTTGAAGTTACAGTTTAAATAATTTAAAACTAATAAAATGTTAAAGACAGTTTGTTTGATGGCAGTAAATAAAAAACAAATTTTGTTAAGTTTATTGTTAACAATTAACAATAATCGGAAACAACTGTCAGTTTCTTTGAAATGACAAGAAATTATAAAATACTTCAAACGAGTGTTTTATGCAGCAAATCTAAAATGAAAAGTCTTTGTCAACTTATACTATAAATTTGATTGGTAGAAAACAATTGAACATAAAACATTTTTCTTTTTTATAGAAGAGCAAATCTGTTTTATTTAGTTTTGCCTTCTCAAAAAATTGTTCATTAGATTGAATTTTGTTAAAAGATCTCGTGAGTACTAAAAGTAAAAGATTAAGTTAAATAAGTACTAAAAGTAAAAGATTAAGTTAAATAAGTAATTAGTTAATTAAATTTAATTTACTAACTGACGAGATCTATTAGCAGAACTTAATTTGCTTGATAAATTTTCTCACATATACTTATTTTTAATTAAATTTAAAACAAGTCTAACCAAGTCTTCGTATCTCTTGTTTTATTTAATATAGTCTACTGTGTGCTGAGAGTTTAAGTGAGGTTGTATTTGAACATTTGTAGTTTGTTGGGTTACGTGAAAATTCAAATTCCGACAATTCAAATTCTTAAAAAAAATTCAAAGGACCTTAACTCAAAAAGTAATGTATATTTTAAAAAATATAAAAAATATATATGTAGGTATTGCTAATATATACAGGCCATTTTTTAATTTTGTAAAACTTATAATATTTTTTTATTATTAAATAAGTTTAAAAATACAGTTATTTCTAGTAATTTCTAAATATCTTTAAAAATATTTGAAATTTGGAAAAAAAAAATAAAAAATGGCCTGTAGATATTAACAATACATACATACATTTTTAAATTTTTAAGATACACACTACTTTTTGAGTTAAGGTCCTTTGAATTTTTTTAAAGAATTTGAATTGTCGGAACTCGAATTTTTGGAATTTCGTGCACCCGGTTAGTCGTGGTTTATAAAACATCAGTTCTGAAGGTATGCTACTAGTTGCTTGAACTTTATAGTTTATTTTAAATTTCGAATAGTTAAACTAAGTTGATTTTATAATAAGTTGTGAATTTTTGTTGTTTGTCTTTTGGTATGTAATTATCTTTGTTAGGTATAAAACCTTTCTTAGTCTGATATAGTTATACTTTTTTTGTACAATTTTTTTTAGATAAAGTAGGTATGTTTATGTTGTTTAAAAGTTGATATTGTGTAAAATGTTTTGAAATTTTATCAATTAGTTTTACTAACAGTGCGTTAAGTATTTATAGTTGGATAAGTTTGCATTTATTGTGTTCTAATACTTTTGAAAGTTTTATTTCAAGATTTATATGTTTTAAAGTTTCTAAGTATTTGTTTGTTTCTAATTTTACTATAAAGTTTTGGACAATCTTAGCGATTAAACTTTGGATATAAAGTTGATATAACAACCGTTTGTTGCAAAAAATTTAACTTTTCAAAAGGTTTTTTATCCTGTTTCCTTTAACGTTAAGCTATATCTTACCTAACTCTCCCGTGGCTGCTAAAAAAAATGTTTAGAATCTTGTTTAATTATAGAAATTTTATTAAAATTTTTAAGCTTTGTACCTAAATTTTTTCTTTATTTTAATGTACTTGTTGATTAGTAGAATAGTATGATAATAGTATGAAAGTGGTTGTGAATAACTATTTTCTTAATAATAATGATGTCATGTTTACTAAAATTTGTAGATGTTTACTATATTTATATTTTATGTAATTTGCTTCATATACTTTATAAGTTTTTTTATTATTTAAGTTCTATTTGTACTTGCTTATGCTTGATTCAAATGAAAATTTCAGTAAAATGTTCATGCTAACAACAAAACACTTCTAAAGATCAACTACGTGGAACACTGAAATTTTTTTTTAAAGTTGTATAAAAAAATAATATTCATGAAGAACAACATAAAAATATTACACAAAGTTTATATATACAGCAACAGTTTACACCTACTGATGATTAATAGTAAGACTGAAGTTTGTATTATTGTTTGAGCTGTGATAACAATACCTTTTTATTTGTGTGCCATTTCTACGCCATTTCTAAGGGCGTTGATAAAAATAACGTTTTCTCAAACTTTTGTGAGAAAGTACAAATAAAAAAAATGTTTATCACAATATTATTGTTTCTGGAGCGCTTGTAGCTAAACATAAGTCGGTCCATATTTTTTATTAAATAAATTGGTATGTTTGTTTAAATTTATAACTTTGATTTAGCTGGTTGAATAAATTTTTATCTTACATTAATTATCTTGCAACGTTGAAAAATTACCTAACGTAGCAATGAATATTTTTTAGTATATAAAAAAACAGCATCAAACCAAAGTCTACTAAGATGTATATAATTTTGATTTTCTTATAATTTAAGGTTAGTTGATGGCAAAAAAATAGTAACAACTTATAAAAAAAACATTTTAACACATTCAAAGCACTGTACAATTTTTATAAATCAAACGAAAGGAAATAATAGCCTTGTTACTATTGCTTGAAAATGTTCTTTTGTGTAAAGTCAGAAATGCTAAGCATTCGGTAAGTTAAATCTCATTGTAGTTTAATTTAGCATGCAACTGCTTATTTTTAGATTTATTCAAGTGCATTTCTCTTTGATACGAGTGCAGTTTTCAATTTGTATTTAAATTTTACGTTGTTCATTGTTTTTAAGACGGTATATGTTGTTTTGATACCTGTTTAACTTTATAATTATAAATTTTTTTGTTGTTTTGGAAAAGTTAGTTGTAATTTTTAATATATTCATAAAAAAGACTTATGTAAAACATATTTGCTTGATATTATTACAAAAATATCACATTTATATATATTTTTTACTTTTTAAAATTTTAAATTGCGCACTTGGTCACTTCCTGAAAAACATTTTATTTTTACTTTTGTTTAAAACCTCCGAGGTCAAAAAAGTTTAAAATAAATGAATCATTTGTGCACGCAGAATCATAAGACCACAAAACGCTTTCAGTTTAGTTTGTTTATAAAGTTTATTTTTAACTTTTGGTTTACAATATTTAAAATTTTCAAATCGTCTTTAGGTATGTAAATACTTAATTGCTGAAGAAGAATCTGAAAATACCCCTACCAATATGAGTATAAATTAATACTTTATCAATTGTTTTTATATGTAGTAGTAATCTTTGTTTTATAAAGTTTTACTGTAAACAATATATTTTTACTCCTAAGTAATGTATAAAGAATGTTTATTTTCAACTTAGTGTAGTGTTAATAATTGTCTTAGAATCGAATTTTGAGAACTAAGAGCTGTAACATACAATTTGATCTATACTTTTTTCTCGTTTTTAGCCTGAGTGATTTTTAAAATTTTACATACTATGCTCAACAAATTTAAAGTTGGCTTATAGTATTTTGTATAAAATTTGCACAAAAATTTGGTTATCTTGATAACAAACGTTGAAAAAGTACATAAAAAGACAACAACAATAAAAGACAACTTGAAGTTTTAAAGCTAACTGCAATATAAGTGTTGTTTAATGGTTTTGAAATATTGTGGTATTTTATTTATCGTGCCGTGGGAATTGTTCTAAATTTCTCATCATTAAAGCAAAAACTATATATTGAGAATTAACTAATAACTTAAAAAAAGATACATGTGACTTTGTTAAGTTCTATTGTTTTCAGTATACAACATTAATAAAACGTTATTATCAATAAAATAATGTAGAAATTTCAATTAAATAAACGCAAATACTATGTGAAAATTTGTTTTTTTGTGGTTATTACTTGTTTGTTGCATTCATTATTTATTTATTTTGTTAATTCCTTGAAAACTTAACACTAATATGTGTTGTACAATTGCTGTCTAGTTTTTAAAACTGGCACACATAATGCTTTCTTATATTTTGTCTTGTGTTTCAAAAATATATATTACAGAAACAAACAATTGCAGAATGAAATAATAATGCGAATGTAATAATAAACAAAAAACTGAGAAAATATTGTTTTTGTAGAAATAGCAACTAAATGTATTAGTTAAACAAAACAAAATGGTGAAGTTTAAATTCCTGTTTATAACCACTGTTTGTACTAAGTAAAAGTTCAACATTAATGAAGTAATATAAAAAATAAATAGTGAATAAATGTAAAGAAATAATATATTTATAATCATAAGTAGAAGAAGGTATTTGTCATCCCTTAAAAAATCTTTTCAAACAAGTATAAATGATAATGTTCCTTCAAAGATCCCTTAACATTTTTTGAGGTGTAGGGTTGAAACAGACCTTTCAAAGGTTTTCAAATTCATTTTCACAATTGGCCACTTAATCGATAAATAACCGCCCCCCTCCCTCTTAACAAGTATATTTCCCTTTTAAATTCGCTATCTCACATCTTGATTACCTTTTTGGTAATTCCGTTTTTAAATGGCTTATCCAAAGGTAGTGTTTAATTTTGTATTATAACAGAAACGCATAATTGAATCATTGCACTGTTTTAAACGATAGCAGTTAGTGATTAAGATAAATGCCAACTTAGAAATAATAAGCTTCATTGAAACAGAACCGTATGGTGGAGTCGAAGGCCTTGTTCAAAACAATAGTGGATTCTGAGTTAAAAAATAAAATGTTAATAATAAATTTTCTTTATATTACAACAGAACCGTATGGTGGAATCGAAGGCCCTGTTCAAAACAATAGTGGATTCCGAGTGGTTCGACCAGTCGTCAGTTATTTTGTTCCTGAACAAGAAGGATTTGTTCGAAGAGAAAATCATGAAGTCGCACCTTTGCGACTATTTCCCCGACTACACAGGTTTGTTTGAGTGATATTTATATTTGTTAGGATAAATATATAAAAAAAAAACTACCTTTAAGTGTATTGAAAATAAAAAGTTTTGTTAGTACAACAGTAACGTTGGAAGTGTGATAGCTTTTAGATTATTTTTGTGATTATACAGGTTTGGAATGTCAGTTAACAAATTTATAGTGTTTGTCTGAAGTTATAATAACAATTAATAATGATAATATTTGAAAAAGTTTTTTAGTTCTGTTAGTTTTAAAGTTTATGAATAAATTGTATGAAATGGTTGTTACCCCATTTTAATGTTTTAATGCTGAGATCACTCTTTGTTTTAGTTATTTGAAGTTATATAAGTACTAAGAAGAGTTTTTTGATCGAAAAAAAAGATTAGTTTGGCTATAATAATTGTTTGCTTGAATGATGAATTTAATACTATGTTTTAATAATTTTACAGGTTTTTTTTGAACTATATTAAAATTTGGAAATCATTTTAAAGTTAATTAACTTTAAGAATATCTTGTAGTGTCTTTTTATGTTGTCAGACTAGATTTTGTTTACAATTATTTAGTTTGTGTGTTTGCTTCATACGTACTATTAAGGTATGTTTATTGAGAAGTTCAGATAACATTGTGTTATTCACTTATAACACTTCGAGATTAAATACCAAAATGTAAAGCTAGTCAAAAAAAAGTCTTTTTATTCTAATGCTTTAAATTTAATAAGTTAGATAGCTATCGTTTTTCTGTTTGAACTTTACTTAAGTTTTGTTTACATAAAAATAAAAATACTATACTATTATAATATTGTGTGTCAGTCATTTTTAGAAAAAGTATTGTTTTTTTTCAAGACTTCAAAGCAGTGTTATAAAAGCTTGTTGTATTTTTTTTAATATTAGTAAAAGGGCACTGAAAATTTCTGAATTGACATGTAAAGTAAGATTGAAAAACACAAGTGTTTGATTATTTAAAATGCAAAAGCTGGTTGCTTTAAGTGTTTCTTAATTAAAAATATATTTAAAAAACTAAATAAATTTAATTAATTTCTTAAATATTATATTTAAAAAATCTTATTGGGTTATAATACTCATATATAGTAATTTTATTTCTTATCAAACAAATAAAGAAATGTTGGTAAAATAAATTAGAGTTAAGTAGTTAAAATAAAAGTTTTGGATAAAATATTTTTAAATTTTTATTCATAGTCTAAAGATAATAAAATTGGTTTGAATTTGTAAACAAGTTATAATAAATAATGTAGGGTAGTATATTTTTGCACAAATCTATCTATTTAAGTTTTTTATCAGTTAAAATAACCATTAACAGACAAACAATTCAGTACAAAATAAACTATTACCAAGATGTAAAGTGCTGGTCAGTTTTAGTTAAACTTTCTCACTAATAAATTTTTTTTCCACGTAAGTTTTGTAATTTAGTAGCCACGCGGTAACCATATCATGATAAATTGTTTAAAATCCGACTAATTAGTTAATCTATCTGCTTGAAATACATTTTCATTTTTGAATTGAAGCGTAGAACATCTTGAAAATTTTAATTGTATTTCAAAAATCTTGGTAAGTATTTACTTTATAAGTGTTAAAACCATAGGGGGGTCCAACACTTTTTATCAAAAAAATTAACTTGGGCCGTTATATGAGAACTTAAAGTACAAACTACAAGCCAGTTTTTATAGAATTCAAAAATGTTGTTTAACTTATGAGATATTTTATTTTTTGTAAAAAGTTTCCGATACAAACGTGTGGACCGCAGGTTTTTCGGGGTCAATTTTCTCGGAAAATTTAAAAATCACTAAAAATCTATCTCCTCCTTTATTTCTTAAGCAATCTTCTTCAAAATTTCAGGTAATGTTCCTTATACATAAAAAAAAAGTTACCTATGAATTTTAATAATTTTAAATAATAATAAGTTTATGACAAAAACTGAAAAAATCTTTTTTTTTTCAAAAAAATTATATTTTTACTACAATTTTTTTAAATTCCTAATAATTTTATTTCATATAGATTAGACTGTGAAAGTTTGAAGGAGATTGCTTGAACAATGTAGGAGGAGATAGATTTTGAATAAAATAGTCTTTTTTTCGCCTTTTTAGTTTTCCCTTCCCATAGGGAACCTATTATGCGGCCCGACTTTGACTGATCATATCTCTGAAAAAAATTCGAATTTTTTAAATGATAAAAAACACCTTGAAGCTTAGAAAAATTATATATACCAATGTGAAATCTGTTATAAAATGTTTTATTGCAAATATTTTTTATTCTTTATTGTGTATAAAAGAAGTAAAACAAAATTAAGAGATAAAGTTTGTTATCTCTTTTTGTAATCGTTGCAATAAAAATGTTCTTCAAATGTTCTTTAGCTTTTGTTTATCCCCATTAATTTTGTTTAATACTAAAGATTAGCTAATTCGCTTAAAATATGATTAATGAATTATGTTGTTGAAATTTAAAGTATTTAGATAATCTTGCAAAACCTTGAAAGAAGTTTTTGTTTGGTAATGAAGCGTTAAACTTTTAAAACTTGTAGTTAATTAATACAAAACTGATTTATTTGAGCTTAATTTTGCTGAGATTGAGTTTGAAATACTGATAACGTTTTATGATTAATTTAAAAAAGTATATGTTTAAAACTTTAATTAAAAATTTTATTTTGTTCTTAATCAATTAAAACTTTTCGATCATAATTATTTTCACTTTCACAAAAAAAAAAGTTTATTTGATTTCAGTTTGAGTATGTTGTATGCTGGAAGTATATTTAAATATAGATTTAATTTGTTTACAACATTTGCATCGTGATGTTCCTATGTAAATTGCGGCCGCATTTTGAATAGCAATAAAAGTTTTCATCAGATCATTTGGTTTGTGTAAGAAACAGTAATTATTGTTTTTGATGTTAGAATTTTTTCTGAAATTTATTTACTTCTTTGTCTACTAATTTATTATCACAAGCTATGTTTAGCCGCTTATTTAATGTTTTACTTTTACGTTGTTGATAGGAATTGTTGACTAACTTCTAAATTCTCAAAGAAAATATTTTTATACAAGAAAAAAGGCTCAAAAAAAGTTTAGTGTTACCATTAACTCATTAGTATTTGACTTTTTGCTGATTTTTAAAATTAAAGTAAGACACTAAAAAATGTTAATTGTAAAAAACATGCATAGCTCATTCAGTATACTGCACTGGAAGCAACAAATTTTTCTTTAATATAATTATCTTTTATGTTTAATATTGTTGTAAAAACTAATTAAAGGATTATGTGCTTTCTTTCTTATTGTTACAAAGAACAAAGGCGCAACTAGAAGTTGTGATTATTAGTTTTTTTCACTACAGCTGAAAACCTAAAGTGTTTACAAAGTGATGAAAAATATTTAGAAAATTAAGAAAACACTACTTGGTTCAATTAAAATAACGCGTTGATGAATGCATGAACAATTTTTGTAATGCAAGAATGTTAAGTTAAATGAAAAATAATAATCTTTTGATTGAATTATTGTGTTTTAGATGCCAAATTTCGGTTCGAAGTATTTAAAAGCCAAAAGTTAAAGCAATTAGCTTGAAATGCATAGTCAGTTATAAAGTTTTTATTACCTTATAAAAATAGGTAACTTATTAAACAAAAGTTGTTTAGTTTTAATAACAGTTTTTAGATGATACTTATAAACTAAAAAATAAGTTTAATATGTATCTTCATAAGTTAAAGTAATAAATTTTGAAAATATATGCAAAGTTTTTTATTTTGTTGTAATAAGATTGTATGTCGTAAAATATAGTTGAAATACAGTATAACTAAATATTTTTTCTAGGCGTAAATACTTTTTGTTACAAAATATACATTTAAATGGACTAAAATCATATTCTCTAAATACTTTTTTTGTTTAGTATTTAGATTTAGTCTCTTCTTCGTACAATTTTTAAACAGCCGTTTTTTAACATTATAAAAATCTCTGTGATAGATTAATTTTTATGATAATTCAAATTATTGTTATATAAAAAGTTATTAAGTTGTGATGCAAACACTTAAAAAAAAATCTAAACAGTTGTCAAACTTGAGAAAAATATACTTTTAATATATTTTCATTAAATAGCAAATTTATCAAAACCTTCTTGTTTTATTCGTAAATATTCTACAACTTAGTTATTCCATAACAACTATAAGTTGTGATGCGTACATTAAAAAAAAAACACAATCGTTCCATTTCACCAGTTTATGAACCCGAACTTTTAGAAACAAACTTTTACTTACATCTTTCATTTAAAAGGTACATTATTGTTTTTTTTATTAAATATCCCACAACTTCCAGCATCAACAAACAATGTTGAAAACCGCGATGTTTCTGAGTGCCACTCACATCACCAGTTCAGCCCTCGTATTTCACGTTTGGGTTGCGGCGCGGAATTTCGAATATCTCGGGCGCACGAGAGCGTGACGATCGGTGCGCAGTCAGGCGTGACGAAACCGGTTGCCATATTGAATTTTGTTGTCATATACGCCTTTTTGAAACCGTGATGTTGCCACTTTGTGAGTGAATGAGAAATTGTCTGCGAAATTGTTGTATGTTTAATATTACAGATGTTACAAACTATTACGCTCTTGCATTCATACAGTTAAGCACTACACCAGTTCTTTAAAATTTTGTGAGTTCGAATGGTAAGAATGAGACGTTTTATATAGATTGTGAAATCGTTGAAAAGTAATACTGTACGTATAGAACAATGTACAACATATTACTACATGTATAATTGTAATTATTTATACGCTGTTCAACAATTGTAAAACTGTAGAAAAATTGTTGAGTGTTTGTGCAATAGATTTTAGAAAGTTTTTAGTTTTTGGCATCTATAAACATATACGTTGTTAAGTATTGCGTGCATAGTTGTAAGTAATTGATGCAGTTTTGAACAGATACTATTGTGTAAAAACAGACTGTTTCTGTTATAAAAATATTATAAGTTTAAAAATGTTCAGTTCATATACAGAATTTAAATCAATATACTACTTTTGTTGGTAATTTTTCTGGAAGTTTGATTACTTGTTATATGTGTTAAATTTAATTTTGTTGACACAAACATAACTATCTGTAGGCTGTTTAAATTGTTTCTTTCTAGTGCGCACACATTTAATATTTCAAAGTCAATGTGATTTTATAATGTGTTGTATATTTCTCTAGAACTTTTTTGTTAGAAAAACAATGTAACAACATATTCAATAAGTAAAGTAGTATGTTGAGTTGATTAATGACTGATTTTACTTTCAATTTTCTGTCATATTGTTTTACTGTCCTTTTTTTATTTATTAAGCTTCAAATACTTTCTATCAAATAATTTTTTCAAGTGTAAAAAAATATGTTATTGATGAAAAGTATTTGTTACAAGAAAGTTGCATTACTTATATAGATACTATAAGCTAAAATTCAACGCTTTTTATATTCCTAAAATACCTTTCTTGATTGAAATAGTAAACGACTTGAAAGAAAATTTTTAGCCATTTGATGGTTCTTGTTGTTTTGTTTTTATTTTATACTTGGGCACAGCTGAAAATTGTATGTTTGAAATTGATTTTATTTCCTTTTTTTTGTGCTTCAAAAGTACTTTATTCTATAGTTTCAAACACTTGCAAAACTTAAGTTTCTTACGTATTCTTCTATAAGATCCAAGGCGTTAGCAATAGAAAGAGCCAATATATACTTTAATCCTCAAATCTCAACTGACAAAAATTTCGTTCATTTAAATCATTTACCGAGGATTACTGTTGCACTTATCTTAATTCGGCATAAGCTTGAAATTTATTTTCCCAAAGTATTTGTAAAGAAATCTCATTCTCAATACTATTGCGTGTAAAAGAGATTAAAAGTATGAAATTTATTTGTTCGCTTGACTTAATAACATTGGAAGTTGTGAAATTATAAATGCAAAATTGTGTTTTTGTAGATGAACTCATATTTGACTATTTTTGTGCTTAAGTGAAAAATTTAATTTTAGTTTTAGTTTTCAAATTTTTGATTTTAAGTCGATTTTAAAAGTTAAGTTCAAATATTTATTTGAAGTTAACTTTTAAATTTTGTTTAATAGTGCCGTAATAATTATATTACAGAATAAAAATAGACTAGTATATTGTAAGTTTGTTTAGAGTTTTTATTTATATAACGTTTAAAGATAATTAGCCTAGTATGTGACTATTAGTTTAAACAAATGTTTTTTGAGTTCTTTTCAAATGAATCAATATTTATTTAAGTAAAAAAGCTTTACATTAAAGATTTTAAGTTTTTTTATAGCATAAAACTACTGTTGAAATTATTTATTAAACAAATTGATGTATTAAAGTACATAAAGTTATAACTAATTTGAAAGAATAGAGTAAGCTGTATGTATTTACAGCTTATTTTGAAAATTCTTTTATTATTATCAAGTAAATTTTAAATAAGTTTTGAATATTGCATGTTTATATATTTTAAGGTGTGTGTTTTATTTAAAACTTTTATGTATTTCTAAAAATATTTTATATTTTAATAAAACCGATGTTTTTCATAAAATTTTAACTAACTAAATGTTTTTAATATTTGTTAAATTTACAAAAAAAAAACAATTTAAGAATCAAACAAACATGTTTAAATTCTTGGAAAACCTTGATGTAAAAATTTGTTTGTAAAAACTCAGCAATTGAGTTAATTTTATACAGATATATATATATTTGTTTTATTAATATTATTATATATATATTTATTTTCACGGCACTTTATTCTGCTTGTTTCTGCACTTTTTACTGGCATGCTGGTTTCACAGAGTGGTTTGCAAATATTTAGTTCGAAAACAAACAAGCTCCAACATATGCCATAAGCTGTTGCTATTGCAGCGATACACCCAAAAGTTAAAATTAAAGTGTTCCTATTTAGGTTAATATTTATTAGTTTTCTCTTTACTTGGTTGTGTCCATTTTCTCTATCAATTAGTGTCCATTTCTGAGTGTGAGTTAATAAAACTGTTTTATGAATTACGAACTATTATTTCTTTTTGAGAGCAAACTTTAACTTTGCCTTTATTAAAGAACCTCAAATATCTATTTTCCTTGATTAAGTTTTAAAAAGAGAGTTTATAAGCCCCTAACACTAAAATAGTTTAGTTCAAACTGGTTTAATAACGATTTTGAACTGGAAATAGTTAAAAACCACAAAACTTTGAAGTCACCTCTTAATAATTGCAAAAAACAATTTGAAGTCGAAATATTCCAAAACTGTCCCAACAAACCAAAAGTCTTCATAGATCTACGAAGCATACAAAACAGTCCAAATACGCCATTGTACCTCCCAGCAAACTATTGTTTTTTAAATTTAAGAAATGATGTTTAAATCCCCAAAATAAGTCCCAAACATTTTTTGGTCAAAAAGTGCAGAAACGTCAGAATGAACCCGCCAAACAACTCGCAAAACCCCCTCAATCGAAACAGGGCCGAAGATGTGCATCAGCGCGGGGATGGAGTTCCTGGCGGAGGAGTTCATCTCGTGCGTGACGAAGCAGGCCCTCTACCACCACTACACGTGCGCCACCGACACCGAGAACATCCGCATCGTGTTCGAGGTGGTCCGGGACACGCTCATCGCCAACGCCATCGACGCATTCAAGCTCAACTGATGACGTCACGCTGCGAGGGTTCGCGTGACGTCATACGTGCGACGTCGCGGTTGGAGACTGCGACTTGCGACTTGAGTTCGGCGGGGTTTCGTAAATTTGTTGTATGGGGCGGGAATTAGCCGGGGTCAAAAGGTTTTCAAGATTTTTTAAGAAAAAATTATGTTAGAAATTATTTGCTTTGACTACTGTTTTAAGGATGAGCCTTTGGAATTTTCAACTCTTAATTTTTTTGATTGTGCCGTCATTTAAATTCAATTAATAAATTGATCAAATTAGTTATCAGCCATTTAATTTTTTTTCTTAAAAAGTCATAAGTTGTTAATAGTTGTTTTATACATTTTCGAAGCTTTATTAGCATCTTCAGCTCTTTTAACAGTGCTGCAGTTTCTATTAGGACATTTAACATCCTAACCATTAGTATTTTATGGTAAAATTTATCACTTTTAATTTCTGCAACAGTCAATTGAGTATACTTTTATTATTAAGCAACCTCTTTTTAATTTTTTTATTGTATAAATGTTTTCTAAGTCTTGAATGAAAAAAGTATAAACTTGATAGAATTTTAAACAAAAGTAATTCTTAAAGATCCTGTTAAAATTAAACTTTAAATTTACTCAATCAGTTTATTAAATGTTGTTTGTGGTAAAGTTTAAAATAATCAGTTGTGTAAAAGTCCTTCTATAATTGTGTTTTTCTTTAATTCTAATTGCTAAACACCTTTAAATATTCCTCAAAAGTTTATATTTATTCCAAAAAATACTCCACCTTGCCTTATAACAAAACTATTGCATAAGAAATGATTATGTCCAAAATATATTTGCACTTTTTTTACACAATTGTACATCATAATTATATTTCTTCCACAAGTATTTACTAAACATCGGTGCCTATCTACTAAAATGCAGTGACAATTTATTTATTTTATACTGTTTTACATTAAAGTTTTTATATTTTTTGCGCACTTATTTCAAAGTGCCTTTCAACTTTAAGCGTGGCTACTCGGATTTTGTATCATATTGTTTTAACAAGCGCTCTCAGGAACAAATAAAAATATGTTTGTTTTTTTTTTTTGTTTTCGTTTTTAATAAATTATTTGCACAACGTGTTTTGCAGCATGGATTTTATTTTTATGATTAATGTTTTGCTTTTTACACATTAATCTAAAATGTTTACTTGGATAAAGTTTGTTGTAGTAAACTTTAAACCATTTAAAGAAATAAGTAGATAGTGTTTTTCACTAATGATGAGAAGTGTGATTCAAACCAAATTAGTTTTAACTTTTTCAACTGGTTATGTTTTCACAATTTAGTTGTCAATCAATAAAAAATTACACAAAAACATGAAACTTCAGTCTTTAAAAGGAGAAAATGACGTTGTATTAATTTCAAAAATATTTTTTGATTAAATTTGTAAACAGTAAGATCACAATTTAAAAAATGGTATTCACTATTTTCTAAATTCAACAATAACAAAATGTTAAACTCATAATAAACATTTTATAGAAATTTTTGCATATATTTACAAACAACTTTGATCGGGTATCTAGTTCGTTAAATTAGTCACACAAATTATTTTCACGAATGAAATTTTGCGGGCTAAGAAATTTTTGTTAAAATTAACTGACATGAGCTTAATTGGAAAGTTTTAATAAAAGAAAGGAATGAGTTTAAAGTTCCTAAAAGCTATAAAGCCATTTTAATTTGTCAAACTAAAGTTGCTTTTGTTTCAGCTTAATTCTTGTTGTAAAAAATCAAAGTTAAAGCATTTTTATACATTGAACAAAAAAAGCTAGAGCAAAAAAATACAAATAATATAAAACTGTGAGAAAAATCAAAAACTTAAATTTAATTAGTTTTCACATCTGGTAATTAAGAAAAGTAATATTTGCATTGTTTATTAATTTGTAAGATAATATAGTGTTTAGTGCAGGGTTGCCAGTAAACCTGGAATTCTGAAAAAAATCTAAAATGTGACAATTTATGCTAAAAAAACCTGGAACCTTGAATAAAAATCACTACAAAACCTGGAATTTTGAACTAAATATTTTAAAAACCTTGAATTTTAAACAATTTTTTCATGTTAAGTTGTAAAATTTTTGTTTAAGACAAAAACTCTACCACATAACAAAAGATTTTTTGTCATCATCAAATAAAAGTTATTAAAAACACACTTGAAGTAGCTTTACACTATCTTTTCAATGTTTTTGTACTACTTAACACAGTTTCTTACCTTAAACTTCGCTTTAAACTAAAAATGGACCCAAAAACGCTTACTTTTAAAAACCTAAATAAAAATTTCTAAAAAAAATTGGCAACCGTGTTAGTGTGATTGCAATTTAGTTGAAAAATAATAACCAATTTTAAGCCAGGGGTCTGCAAACTACGGGCCAAATGGGCCCTCAAAGTTAAAATAAGCGACCCATGAACTACTTTTTAGCTAAAAAGATACTTTTTTGTAACCATAAAATGATGGTTTTGTAATAAAAACTACCAGTTGGGCTCTTAATGCATTAAATGCTCTTTTTAAAAGGCTCTAAAATTGCTTATTTTACCATATATTTAGACTAATATAGTAATTTTTCTACTGATTACTACAGCTGTTTTAAAATAACTGCGGCCCTCGAAGACTTGTTACTAATAAGTGCCGCCCGCAAGCAACTTTTTATAAGAAAATTGACCCGCTAGTTTCAAATGGTTTCCGACCCCTGGTTGAAGCATAGCTGAGTTTTCAGATAATTTTTAAGAAGTTACTTTAACGGGTTCTGTCCACACATACAATACTTTTTGAAGTTTAATATGGTTACTAGTTGAACAAAAACTATTTTGTTTTAATTATATGTTTATTAAAACTTAAAATTTATTTAAAATTCTAAGGCAATATCTTTTTTTATTAGTTTTTACGCAAATTTTCTTTATATCAACAAAATCTTTTGCATTTTACGTTTTGAAATTTGTACTATTTGAATCAAACATAACCTTACAAAAAATAACGAATAAATAGTAATAATTATTTAACACATTACAAAGATATTAAAGTAAATATTTCTAACCTATTTGGTATTCAAACAAATATACTTAAAATATTAAAATCATTAATACTTAACAAAAAAATGTGTATAAATTCATTATGTTCTTTCGAAAGCAAGGTGTTAATTCACCCAGTAATAATTTTACTAATAGGTAAATAATTAAAAAAACATCATTAGTATTTCTTCACAACTTTTGATTAATCTACTACATTGATCTAAAAATATATTTTTAAAATTAAATATAAAAAACTAAAACTTTTATGCTTAAGTTGTTGCAAAACATTTTTACAATTTTTTAACCTTAGATACAAATATTTAAAATAATAAAAGTAAGTCAACTTTTACAAGTTGGTTAAAAATCGTAAAAATGTTTTGCAACAACTTAAGCATAAAAGTTTTAGTTATTTAAATTTAAATTTAAAAATATATTTTAAAGATCAATGTAGTAGATTAATCAAAAGTTGTGAAGAAATACTAATGATGTTTTTTCAATTATTTACCTAATAGTAAAATTATTACTGGGTGAATATTTTCAGAATCTAAGGTAAATTCTAAGTTTGAGATTCATACATACAATACAAGAAATGTACATTTAAAAAGCTTTAGTTGTAAAAATGTTTTGAGAGATTTAAGTACATGAAGATCTCATTATTTATGTACACATTAAATATTAAGAGTTATTTTGTTCGTAACAAATTAGTTTTAAAACTTTTTCTTAATATTTGCAGCACCCAAGCTTTAGTAAAAAATCATAT
Organism: Thalia democratica; assembly: GCF_965202585.1. Taxonomy (NCBI): domain Eukaryota; kingdom Metazoa; phylum Chordata; class Thaliacea; order Salpida; family Salpidae; genus Thalia; species Thalia democratica. Next base: position 63,980,840 of record NC_139166.1, on the reverse strand, counting down.
TAAGATACCTGTTACATCTATAAATATTATATAAATATGGCTTGAAAAAATTGAATACATTTAAGGTTTATAGTATAGATAATTCAAAGAGGTTTGTTTTATGTGAAAGATACAAACACTTGATACTGGTAGCAAAGAAAATATATGTAAAGTAATTTTAGTTGAATGTTTCTTACAAGCTTTTTTTGCTTATACATTTGATACGACTTATTAAAAATCAACCTGTTTTACAGCCTTTGTATAAAAAGTTTTATGGTAGATAGTTTTTTTTTTTTGATATAAGTTAAATTGCATTTATTTATAAAATCAAATTAGGATGTCATAAACCGTTTTTTTTTTTACTTTAACACGATAATTTACTTTTAATTTTAACTCCACGAAAGAACTTTGTTTTTTTTTTTCTTTGATTTTTCATTTAAATTTGTTGTAGGTTATATGTCAGTAATTACCATTAACAAAAACATTAGTTAAAAGAATAACTAAGATTTTTTATAGCTTTAAACTAACTTATATTGTGAAAGCTTTTTTTAACAGCTATTAGTCAAAGCAAAACGACCATTTATATGTTCAACGATTATCACATTAGAAATAATTTTTAAGCTAATTGTTTTAAAGTTTTACCAGAAAGTTTTTGTACTGTTTGTAAATATGTGGGAAAAAAGTGAAGCTTAAAAATTTTGAAGCTTAAACTTAACTAGTTTTATACTTGTCGGGATACTTCAAAAACACATTTCTTAAACAATAATCAACTTTCTTTTAATACTTTATATAGTTAGTTTAACATAAACAGGGATCTTATTCATACACAGAAAAGCTGTTGACTGTATAGTATTATACTATTCCCCTAAATAGTAACCTAAAGTAACACTAGGATCACATGTTATTAATGCCTCTATAATGTTATAAATATTGCATGAAAGAATGTTAAGTAGAAGGAAAGGTTTCAAGATCTTAAGAAAAAAAGATACAAATGTATATCTTAAACTCAACAATGACAACTTGCAATGTAGTAATTTTTTTTTAAAGAAGTACTACCATCTGTATTGAAAAAATTCCGAGGAACTGCTACATTAGTTTGACATATAGAAACGTCAATATCTTTCAATAAGTTAATTACCTTGCAAGTTGCTGTTGTTAGATTTCAAGTATTGTTTTGTCCAGACCTCTAAAAACAAGCATTACTAAGAATTATTGATTATTAAACGTTTTTATTTAAAAGTCGTAAGTTTTGCTACTAGAAAATTATTTTATTGATCAAGTACCCTTAACTAGAAACTTTTAGAATACTGTGTAACTAAAAAAGCTAGCTAAAAACTTTTTTTCTGGATTATCAAAGTAGGTACATTATAACTTTGGAGAATAGCTTTGTTTTATTTTGAGCTTAAACTGTAAACTAAATTTTAATCAACACTCATAAAAATCTATAATTTTTTTGTAAGTGAAATTCATACCTCCGAGTTCCATAAAAAGTGTATATAGGTATGAAAATTTTTTGGATATAAAAAACACAGACTTGAATTAAAATAAAACTTTTTCAACAATAAAATAATTTACAAAAAGGTTCTTGGTTAAACTAATTAGTTACAAATTTACTGACTGACGAATTTCCTTATTAAACAAAGTTTCACTCAATTGATAATATTAATATAATGAGATGCTTAGCTACAACATAAACTTTATCAAAACAGAACTGTTTTAGTTACAAAAACTACAACTTTCGTTTTCCTAAGAAAAAAATCAAATAAAAAAAGGTAAGATTGATAAAAATCATTACTAAAACAACTGTAAGTAGCAAAGCTCAAATATTAGTGCTTATTAGAAATAGATAAAAACTTTATAGTTACTTAAAAAACAGTTTTTATATAGCATAAACGTACATATCAAACCCTACCACTATACATACTAAGTGGATAAATTTAAACACACCTTTACTTACTTTATTACATGACATTTTCACACACAATACCTTATATTCGCTTTTAATTTTTACTCATGTGCTAGCAACGACTTGAACTTAACCTAGTTCAATACTATTAATTTCATTACTCCAACTCATTTTAAATCAAAACAAAATGTAGACCATTTGCTGAAACGTATCAATCAAAGTTACTCCTTGTGATTTTCTTCACAGGACACCTTATTTATATAACATTTCGAAACACATAGGTGCCAGCAGCAACTTAGCTTTTATTTATTCTAACAGTTTAAACTTTACTGTTTTTAAAAGCACTTGTTGAAGGGTATTAACAGAAGCTACAGCTTAACACTACCATCAAGCGGTTAAAGTAATTCACAAAAATACTATATACTTCCGCTCACAGGTGTCATTTAAAATTTTGGTTTTTACTAAGAAATTGGCATACATAAGCTAGAAAATAATTTTCATATTTTAAAAGTTACAACTCAATACCACCAAGCGGTTAAAAGTTTCATTATGAAAACATTTCCTTCACAGGTGCCAACAACGACGCGGAAACGGGGAGGGAGTTCATCTGCTCCATGTACCTGGACGTGGGGCAGCCGAAAGAGCGGGAAGACGGGACTTTCCCCGCACCGAAAGACATCTACCCGCACTTCACTTGCGCCACCGACACGGAGAACATAATGCTGGTGTTCGCCGTGGTGCAGCAGACCATCATGAAGCAGAACCTGGACAAGTACATGAACGTCTCTTGAGGTGAAAAAATGTTTTTTGAGATGACAAAATGTCTCCTGAAACGTACATGAACGTCTCTTGAGGTAACAATTTTGTCTCTTGAGGTAGCAATTTTCACTAACTTTTTTTAGGTGACAATTTTATGAACGTCTCCTGAGACACTAAAAAAACAAGTTAACATTTTATTATTTAATTGTGTGTATTTTAAGTCTTTTACAACCAGATAATCTTCCGAAAAGTACAAGAACGTCTTTTGAGGTGACGATTTGTCTCTTAAGTTGACATGATGTCGTCTCTTTAAGTAACTGGTTGTCTCTTGAGGTTACATTAAACAAAAAAAGTTTTATTTATTTAAACTCTTTTTTTTAATTTTTGAGCGTCTCTTGAGGAGTACACTAACATCTTTTGAGGTAGCAGTTTTTATTAACGTCTCTTGAGAATGTTTGTTGCTGAAAAAATTGTTTTAGATAATAATTGCATTAGTTTTCAACATATTAATACTTTACCACAGAGTCGCGGTATTTCTTGTTTATAAGTATTGACAAAACTAAAAAAACTAAACTAAAAATGTATTTTTGAAATACAACTTAATTGAACTATTGTAACTTTTGTAGCTTTTACACTTACACCATAAAAGCCGTAAATTTGGTAATAATTATATGTTTTTTTTGTTGTTTGTCTACTGTTAGTAAAAGCTCAAAATTACTTTTTTTGAAAACTTTAAAAGCATACCTGTAAATAATATTTTCTAAAGTATATTACCACTTTAGTAAAAAAAGAAGATAAAAATTTAGTTTATGGTATATTGAACATATAATCTTATGGTATATAACATGTATAAATATTGGAGATTAATAAAAGTACAAATTTTTGAAATGCTGTTTTATTGCTTGTAATTTTCGTTATCTTATTATTTTTTTAGCAGTTTTAATTATTTAAATGCATTTAATTTTAAAGTTTGAACAAACGAGAACAAATCGAATGGTTTTGGGTTGAAAACCAGTCAACATAAACTTTGGTTTGTCACATGCTTTTAAAAAAGAAACTTTTGCTATCAATGACTTTGTCTTCCAAGTTTTTAAAATTTATAAGCGTTCCTTACATTCCTTAAATTAAAACTTCAACCATAAAAAACCTGTTTTATATTTTAACACTTGTATCTTCTTTTAATCAAATGTTTTCATCTTGATAAAACTAGTTTTATGAAGTATGTAATTTTAAAAACTTAATAAAATAGATTTTGTATTACTTAGAATTACAATGAATAACTAATTTATGGTGTTTGAAGTCATTACGTAGCCACATACTCAATTTGTTAGTTTTAACAAGTTTTTTAATATATAAACAATTTATTATTAATTAAAGATAAATAAAAGAATTTAGTACTTAATGTTTTAAGTTTATCTTTGTTATACTTTTATTTACTCTTTTACTACTGTCTTAGCTTTTTACAAAACATTTTCACACTGTATAAATATATTGATTTGTTTTTGTTTCGTGTCTTTCAATTTCAATAGGCATAAACATTTTACCTATACAGAACTGTAATTGTTTTTTTCTTTTATATTTGTAAAACTCATTTCATTCTGAACTGCTTACTTTTCATATTTTGTAAATATAAGAACTCTGAAAAAAAGTGTTATTTTATTTTTTGTTATAATTTGCTTTAATAAAACTTATTCATTACAAAACCTCTATTGATGATTTGTATATATAATTAGATTAATAAAAATAAAAACTAATACAAAATTAATTTATTGCCCTTGTAAATGTAAATCTTGTTTTATAAAATTATACAAAAAAAAGTAATAAGTATATTGAACTCAGTTCACCTACATTTGTAAAGTTACTACAACACATTGTTTTGTGTTACCGCTAAATGACACATGACACCGCTAAATAATTTTTAATTTTTATGAATTAACAAATGCCTTAAACCTTAGCTTTATTTACAATTGAAAGGTATTTAAAAGACTGGGTAGTTATAAAGTTGTAGGTAGAAGAAAATTAAAATCAGTAAATATACCAACAACAAACCTCTTTTTATGTTTTTTGTTGAAAATTAAAGCATGTTGTTAAGACGTTAGATATTATTCTTTTATGTATATTAGTGTACTACGGTTTTTGTTGGTGCTAAGGAAACTTATAGCACTTTTATGCTCTTTAAAGCAACTCTACAGGTATAGCGTCCTTTCTTCTTATTTTGTGTTGAAAACCTTACTAGACATGTACAACAGCTAATCTAGTACTAGAGGTTAACTATAAATTATTTTAAATTTATTTGAAGTTAAATCATAAATGTAGATTACAAATTAAAAAAAAAGAGAATAGAATTACAATTTTGTAATAAAATCTAAACCAAAACAAATTAAGTTTGTAAATATAATAAAAAACTTTTTTGTGTTACTTATTACATAGTAACAACAATTAGGAAGTAAATAATATCTAAAAAATATGTTTAAGCTACCAAAAACCGTAAATTAAAACATTACATAAACTTGTAAAGTTTACATTCACCAGTAATTAAGAAATAGCTTACCTGATTTAATTCTTTTCAACCTTGCGGTTCAAACACACAGTAAGCACACACGTATTGAATGTTTTTAATTGTTATATAATATAAAAAAACAATAGATTTTATAATTACACTTAACTATTTTAACAATACAACAAACCGAATGTGAAGAAAATCCTTGTTGAGACAATCTCAACCCGTTCGATCCTCCCGAAGCACCTCCTCCCCCACCGCCCCCTGTGTTAATATATAGCTAATAAAAATATACATAAAAATTATAAAATGTTTTATCTTATATATAACCCCCTCAACCTCCTCCGCCTCCTGTTTAATATGTTTAATATACGTAATACAAAAATTTAATAATATTTTTTTAATACATAAATAGTATAAAATATATTATTTTTGTTCTCCCTCCACTCCCTGTTAATTATTACTAGGTTTATGTTCAAACGATTTGTATTCTTTATCATAAAAATATTGTTTTTTGTAAACTAGATTTTCAAGTAAAAGAGTTATATAGGACATTTATTCAATGTTTAAACTTCTAGTTTTTGAATTTTAGTATTTATTCAATTTAAAGTTGGTTATGCTGCTGCAAAAATGGAATGTTTCTAGTTTCACAAAACTACAAAGTTATTATCCGTTTTCAGTTTCAAAATTTTCTTTCAAGGCTAGCTAGAAAAGCTTTAGATCTAAATTAAGTAAAAATCACTTAGATAGAGAAAGGGTTTTACATAAAAATATTCTACTGGTAAAAATCTATCAGATGTTAATAAAAAGCTGTAAAGGTTTAAGTTGAAACCGACAGTTGACAGTCATTATTGTTTTTCAACAAAACATGAAATCAACTCAACAAATCTTCCATTTCATTAATTTTTACAATTAAAATACAAATTAATGTCTGTTATCAAGCTGTAAAAGTTTTCAATTTAACAAACAGTTGACACTTTATAGTTTTTCTGCAAAACTTAAATTAGACTCTGACCTTCCAGTCCAAGCGGTTTAACTTTTTCCAATATCGATCCGATTACACTGGACAAATTGGAAAAATCGGCCAAGTTGACGGTGTCGTCTTTGTTCGTTGATATTTTCTGTTTGTTTTTATCATTTTAACAGTTAGTATGAAATCGACAGTTTAAAATTTTCAATTAAAAGTTCAATAATTTAAGCTAATAACAGCTAATTTTAGACATACTAACTTGTAATAAACAAAAGTTGGAGTTTTAAATAAGTTTTTTTTTTGATAGACTCAAATTAAAGACCTTAATATTTGTAATGTAAAAAGATACTGCAACCAACAATTTTTCAAATATGATTTTATGCAGCACTAAAGCTTCGACAGCCTGAAAATAAAAAGCGTTTCGAGATTGTACTAACAGCTTATTTTTTCGCTTTTAAGAAGTCCACCAAAAAAACTAAAGTTAACATTTTGAATTTGTAGCAGCTTTTAAAAAAGTCTAGTGAGCAGGTCGATATATTTTGTAGGTATAAAGTTTAAAAATTCAAATCTTCTTCAACTAAAAATAAACGAGGGAAAGTTCATGAATTGGAGGAGAATAAAAAGCGTAAACAATAGTAGAGCACTTAAGTTTTAATTTAGTTTCAAGAAACTTCTACAAATAAAAATAAAATTTTACGGTTTTGTGGTTATACGCGCTCAAAACTTTGGCAGTACACGTTAATAAAATTACGTCAATACTACCTAAGAAAGTTATTGGTAATAAATAAAAAACAATAACACTAATAAGTAATCTTTTGTAGGTAAACTAGAGAAAAATATACAACATACATGACTAGAATTAACAAGTAATAACCAAATGTAAACAATATTGATAATAAATAACAAAAAAACATCAGTATACATGTATAATTTATAGCAATTAACAAACAAATAAAAATATAATAAACAAACAAACATCCAGTTGTTCCTGACTGACGTCACCAACCCCAACTGCAATCGACAAACAATCGATCGATTTTAGTTGGTCGATACTAGCGTCGAAATCCTCCGTTTTCCACGTGTATCTGTGACGTAATAATGTTTAAAACTACTCGTAATGTAACGTTTTCAAATTAAACTTATCGTTTCAAACATTTAAGACGTTTTTTTATAAAACCAGTGCGTGTAGAAGTTGTTTTTTGGTGCACTTAAAAATATTAATAAGAATTTTAATTTATTTTTCAAAAAACAGGGTTTTTTTAATAAAAATTGTTAAAGCTCTACTCCGATGAATTTAAAATATATTTTTGCATTTAACTGCGTAAAGTAAGCAGTCTGATAAACAATTGCGGGTGAAAGAAGCTAAATCATTCTGTACAGTAAAAAGTTCCCTCCATAGCAACCAACTTTCCGTCGGTTAGCAACAGCATGACGGGCTTGTTGCTAGGGTTGTTGCCGGCCCCCTTCAGCTGGTCGTGAGTCAAAATCATCCCCATGTCCATCCTCGTGCCCCCCTTGTCCTGGTAACCTATGTTTAGCACTGCCTGCTTGAACGCTTCGTTGGTTTTGTGGGTGCCGAGGGGAATCACCACCGCCGAATCCAGCCTGCAAGTAAGTTTACATTTGACTTATTGATTACATTTCTTTAATTATAAACATTTTTTTTTATAACTGACTTAGTAATTGACTTAGGGGAGATTTACTAGTATTTCTAAAGTTAAAACATGTATAAGATATTGAACAGTTGCATGCACTTTAGTATGGCTCAAATCTAATAGCTGTCTATGGTTAGTTGAGCTTGGATCATTAAACTTCTAGTCCTGACAAGTAAATAGGAGAAGTATCGTTCTCACCGCTGGAACGAGACTGTGACAATTGTTAGAAAACAATAGTATGACGAGTGTGTTTTAAATATTAGAATGTACCAGGGCTTCTCAAGCTCACATTCCTCCGCTTAAGAAAAGCACAAAAAACAATCATCCCCCTTTATTAGGTATCACTCCGTTGCTATCTAATAATTTTTCGCTTCCGCACTTGTTGGTTTACCTGGTACACGAAATCGCCTCCAAGGACCCTGATAAATGAGTATCGAGTTTTTGGGAAGCAACTTTGTTCAACTTTGCATGGATTGCCCTAGTTCATTTTACCTTGTTTTTCCTACACCTAAATTAAACTCCTTTTGTTTTTATCTTCAGTACAAAAGCGCAACTTTTTAACTGAACCATTTGCCTTTATATCTTCAAGCCATAAAGCAAATTGATTAAACATCAGTGTACTTACAAAATAAAGAAAATTGAAAACACTATCCAAACAAAAACGGACTTTTTAGAGAACTGCACGACGCCGACCTCCGTTATGTTGAAGTCCAAACCGTCGCTGATGCCGACAATCCACTGTTTTACCTTTGTAAATTATGTTTTTATTAAATAAAATAGATAAACAACAATACTAAAATATCTATTTATTTACATTTATAAGTTATTAAATAATATAAATAAACAACAATACTAAACAATCCACTGTTTTACCTTTATAAGTTATATCGTTATTAAATAAAATAAATAAACAACAATACTAAACAATCCACTGTTTTACCTTTGTAAATTATATCGTTATTAAATAAAATAAATAAACAACAATACTAAACAATCCACTGTTTTACCTTTATAAGTCATATCGTTATTAAATAAAATAAATAAATAACTATACAATCTATTTGTTTACATTTATAAATAATATTGTTTTTATTAATAAGAATATATAAACATTTTTGTTAAATATCAACTTTTTGACTTATGTTCATGTTATCATTATGTCATAATAACTATCATTAAAAAATCAATTCTTTAACCTTGTCAAAGATCCCAGTGATAAAGGCATTTATATATATTGTTTTTGTTATAAATGTTTATGCAAAGTATAATCATTAATATTGTAAAGACTGTTACTAAAATATAAACATTGGTATTATAAAGATTGTGATTAAAATACAAAATTTTAAACCGATTCGAAGTTAGTAGCTCCCAATGATGAGGAACCGTCTATTGTGAACATCAGCGATATTTTTTCTATTGGTGGCTTGCAATCTACAAGTTTTGTTTATTAATTATAATACTTGTTTTATATATTAGTTCAATTAAGATCACCAAATAGATCTTGTCTATCGGAAGTTGGAGTTCTGTGTTTGAAATTAAGATTAAATATATGTACAAAGATTTTATTTCACAGTTTATATCAATGATATGTTTTCAAACATATATAGTTTATTGAACGAAAAAAGAGCGCTCAAAACATTTGGTTCTAAAAACTGGTGTACAAAAAAAAGCCTTTCGGTTATCGAGTCGCACACCACGGATACCTTTTAACGTTTGGTCGAGGATTAGCGGTTTTTATTTAGTTGGTTAAAGGAAAATTTAAATTTAAAAAACATTAAGGGATCACATCTTAAAATAAAAAAGCATAAACTTTGTTTATATATCTGTTTAGTAAAATAGTGATGGTAAAAAATACTTCTTGAAATATATGATCTTTGACAACTCATAAATATTGTAACTCGAGTTGTGAGAATTTAAATCTTTGCGCACCTTATTTGCTGATATTCATTGTTTTAATTTCATTTTAAAATCTCGCTTTTTTAATTTACATGGTTTTTATTGGCAGTTTACGTTCTGAAGTGCTGTATACGTTCTAGTTTGTATTAGTTCGAACAAATTAAACATTAGTGTAATATACATAAACACAAAGACGGTCAATAAATTGTCAGCTTTAGATAACACCTAAAAACATGTATAAGTTTAACATAACAAACCTTCCAACTTAGGGGTTGTTTCGTTGCTCCACTGTGACGTAACTGAAGGCAGTGTGAAGCAGAAACCAATAGCAATTAGTCTTGAATTGCACCACAGTTCCATCATTGGTAGACATAACTGTTATTTAGATTGTTAATTAAACATATATTTTATTTGCTATAAATCGGTTGTTGCACCACTTTTCCAACACTGGTAAAGCATAACTGTTTTTTGTTTTACCATATTTTAATCTTTTTTAACAGTTTTATTTATACCTATTAATCCTGAGTTACACCATGGCTAGGCATAAATGTTAATTTTTTTGATATGTTTTGATATTTTTGTTATGTTTAATTTGTTTTGTTACATATTTCAATAAAAAACTTGAGCTTACATGTACTTAGTTTGGCTTATTGCATTTAGTGTTTTTATTTGATATATTTTTGTGTGCAAATTTTAATTTTAATTTTTTTAATGTTTAATTGCCGAGGGCATAGTCAAATAGTTTTGTCTAACTAAGTGTTACTGCTATGTTTAAAATTGTTTTACTGGTGTTAAATAAAAATGTAGATTTAAAGGTTTAAATTTAACAATGTGGTTTGGAGCTAGTGTGCTTTTGAGATGTTTTATAAAAATGTAGTTTGAAGTTAAAAAACAAAAAATATTTTACGCATCATCAAAACTTATTTGAAGTACAACACTTAACAAGTTTTTATAAGCAAGTTGAAAGAAAAAATATCTACATAACTATTGGTAGGAACAACTGTATCTTGTAACATTAGACAGCATTGTAAATGATGAAAGTGTTGACGATTTTGATAACAACAGTTTTATAGAAACAAATTCAAAAGAAATTATACAAAACAATTTTTATTTATGCGAAGCTCAACCGGAAGTAAAACTTAACACTCTAAACAGTTATCAAATAAAGTTTTATGTTAATTATTTGTTAGAACAATACCTTAGACAATTTTTTCATGACTTCAAACAACTTGTAAAAAATAGCTAATTATTAACTTGGAATTTATATTTTTGAACTAGCCTAGACTTTTTTGAGGTTCAATAAAAATTTGCTAAGAACAGTTTTAAATAGTTTTTGAAACATTTTTACTGAAGAAGTTTTGATATTTAACTTTTACTTGAATTTTATTCAAAACAAACAGTTTTTCCCTGCGAAACCACCATAATATAAACTCCTCTTTTAAAAAAATACATTAAAACGATTTTTTGAAAAATCAAGCTTTCTTAATAAAGCTCCATATCAAAATTTAAAATAAAACATAAATTGAATTATAAATAACAGGAATATTTTTTTTTCATTTTGTTGTAATTCTAATCAACAGTAACAATTTGTTTAACAACGTAATAAGTGAATTGATTGATAAATTAAAATGTACAATTTCAAAAAATATATTTTCTACAACTCCACTAACAGTAATAGCACCGGTGTTTAAGTCCACCGAAACTTTCGATCCAACGAGGGATTCCCCCATTGTGAGTTCATTGGGTGGCGAAATGTTGTCGCACACCAGGGTCGTCTGGTCGCAAGAAAATATCTCCCCGTTCGAACTCGATATTGCTACTGACCTGGTTAGTTTTTGAGTAATTAAAAAAAGTGAACTTCTAGTTTTTTTATGATTGAAAAAGTTTAAGACCTCAAACTAAAAACTAGAATAAGAGTTAAGTGTTTTTGCGAATGTAAAAAAATATCTACTTTTGTTATCAATTTAAGTCGTTTAAAATTTTAAAGTATTAATATATCCACTAGACGACGTATAGATTAAACAATTTAACTTTACAAACTCATTTAGCTTCATTTAGAAAATCCTGTTGTAAAATAATTGATCAATAAAATCTTTTTCTTTCAGAAAACTAGAAACAATGTTTATTATAACAATTTTTATATATAAAGACAAAATTTAGTAAAAATTGCAAAACATTTAGCATAATTTTGAGTATAAATAAAAGTCTAAGTTAATTGAATCTAAATCCGTAAAGTCATGATTAAAGTATAATTTGTTGTCTAGACTCAATTAGTTTCATAACTACCTTAAAAAATTTATAAATGCAAAGTAAACAAGTTTTTGAAAATGAAAAAAATTATTAGTTTATAATACAAATGGTTTTAAACCGAATCGCTTTTACTTATTAAAAGTAATATTAAACTTGTGTTAAATTTGCGTACAAAAATATACTTCTGACTCGTTTTATAGCTAAGGCAAAAGTTTTACTCTAGTTTGACAGTTAAACCATAAATAGAAATATATATAAGTTTTTTAAGCTTTGTCATAGTAATTAGTAATTTGAGTAACATACTTATAATTTTTTTTAAGTTACTTCATTGAAACTATTTCTCAGTTGTTTTTCTACATATTCATATTTCTAAAACTTTGTAGTTAGTAAGTTTTATTACGTATAAGCTATAATGACTTTTATATTTTTATAGTACAACTATTTCAAAACTTTTACAAATAATGCATACACAAAAATTATTATGATGTAATAAAAAATTGTTTACTTGTATAGAATTTACCAAAAAAATTAGTCATCAACGCAACTATAGTAAACAAATTTTGCTAGAAAAGTTTTAATCATGTATTTATAAAACAAGCTCCAAATTTTTATTTTTGAAGATTAAACTGATATCTTTTAATTATAATTGATAGCTATCTTTCAAAAGTAAAAATAACTGGAAAAAAACTTGAATGATATAATACATGTATATGCATAAAAAAATTTTCGAAATAATTATATAATTAATAAATAATGATTAAAATAATACATCCTTGTAGAATTACAAATTGTCAGTAATAAATAAATACTTTCGACAAAAATATTTTAATTAATGAATACTTTTTTAACGCAAAAGTTTTGATATTTTTTTTCTACATCTGCTCCTTTTTTTTTTACACGAAAACATAAGAATTAATTATAAAAAATAGTTTATTCTAATTTTAAACACAGATATACTTGTTTATCTCGTTTGTAATGTTCTTTATAAATTTGCAATTTTGTCATTTTGAAACTGAAATTTGTCAAATTGCAATAAAAAAGTAAACAAAACAGGTAACCTTTAAAAAAAATAAAAACTAAAAAAAAAACAAAGTTTATTTATAATTTTTAAGGAAAACGATTTTTGAGAGGTGGTAAAAACACCAGATAAAAATACGAAAAAGTTATGTTATAACTTTATGTTAATATTAAACTAACATGTTTGTGAAGATTAGACAGCGATTAATAAAACACTTTCAGAGTTATATTTTTTTTCTAATTTTAAACAAAAACATAATTATTTGTACCGATTGTGACATGTTTCATGCATCACAAATTTATGTGGAGTTAGTCGTTTTGCAAAAAAAAACACTTTAAAAAGCTAACCTTAAAATAAACTCAAACAGTTTCAAATAAAATTTTTGTAAACCAGGTTGCTTTTATAAACTAAACAGCAATTTAAACAAACCATCAAATTTCAAAATATTTAAAATTTAATCAAAACATAAAACATACCTACTTGTAACTTAAAAAATTTATTTCATCTTAATAAAACAATAGTAACACAAAATAAACTTGTTAAAATTTGTGATGTTACAAAGGAACATATTAAAAGACTAGCTTTTAAAACAAAACTTAAAAAAAAAAAAATAAAAATGTTTATTAAACTTAAACGTACTTGTTAGTGCCGGGGATCTTAATCAAAACATAAAACACAACTATTTGCTACTCAAAAATTCAATTAGGTGCACATATTTATTTTCAAAAAATATGTATAAATATAATTAATTTTTTAAAATTTATAATAATAAACATTTATTAAACTTGAACGTACTTGTTAGTGCCGGGGATCTTCGCGACTTGGCCTCCAAAGAACAGCGGGTGGCTGCGGTTGAGCCCTGAGTTCTTCATCTGCAAGTCCCTTTTCCGGGGGTTTCCCTCCTGAACGGGCTGGGACTCGTTCAGGTACCCGATGTCCTCCCTGATTTCCAGGTTGAAAGAGTTGGCGGTTGTCAGGACGAGGAACAAAATCGAAACTTGCTCCACAAAATTTTTAAACATCTGGTTGTGAATTTTTAGTTTAAGAAAAATGTCTGAAAAAGTTTCTGGTTGAATAATTGTTTTAGGTGGTCTATAAGCAAGCATAGAATTTTAAGAGTTACAATAACAAAAGGTAAATTAAAATGACACAATTTTTAAACGTTTGATTCTATTTGCGAGTTTTTACATGTATACATTTTTTAAATGTCTGAAATATTCTTTAAGAATATTTTTGGTGTTTAGTTATTGGTTTTAAATGAGCGTAATCGTTTAACTAGTAACGAAAAACAGTATAAAATTTTTAGAACATTGTTAATAAATATCGTTTAGTAACACACATAACTAAAACAAAGTTTATATTGTGTGAATAAGATCAAACATTTTTTTTTTGTGAATTTTGTTTAATTATAAAAAAATTTTTAAAACACTATACAGACAGTTTTAATTGTTTGCTAAAAGTTACTTAAAATTTAAGTTTTTGTTCTCAAACATAAACTTTACAATTAAAATCCTATAAAAGATGTTAGACTAAATCTTAATAACTAATTTCAGCAAGATTAATTTCCAATTCTCAAATAACACTCGATTTTAGGATGGTTTTCCAAATCTTTCTTTATTGGCTATAAAGAACAAAAAAATGTTTTTTAGTAAAACTAATCAATTAATGCACTAAAGCCAACTGACAAAAAGTTAAAAATAAATGACTTTAATTCTGTTTGAAACGAACTTGTTTAGTTGGTTGTAAAAAAAAAGTTATTTTTTAACTAAAACTAACTAACACACTTTAGTCAACTGACAACTGCTTTTAGAATCGACCTACGTGTGTTGTTACGTAACAGTTATGACCTCATTCGGTGGTTTAAATAGGGTTTAGTTTAAAAGGAGAAATTGATTCTATTGTTTATTTGTTAATAATTTTTTTGCTGCTACAAGGGTAAACTTGATTAAAATATTAAAATTGTTTCAAACAATGAATTCGTTATTTTTATACTAACAAAATTTCTTTAACATTTTAAGGTTTATTTTCACAAGTATTAGAGGCAAAACTTTAAAGCATTAAAACTCTTAAACTAAAAGTATTTTTTTATAAATAAGATTTTCTAGTAAATTACAGACTGATTTGTCATCATCCTACGTAATTATTATATACTCTTTGCTAAGCTTGTTTAAAGAGTAATTCTTCTTACTTTGCTTCAAGTAGCTCGGAAGTAAAAGTGATGATTTTAGTAAAATGCTAAATTTACAAATTTCGTTAGTTTCAAAAAATCAAGCAACTTTATTTAAAAAAAATTCTATTTTTAAGAAACAGCTAATTAAGATTTCCTTTTTTGATGAATTCTGATTTGGCTAAAATCGACTTAAACTTTTAATAAAAAATAAAAGGGTTAGTTTTTTTTTAATTGTCAGCTGGTCTTAATGTTATATAATTTGATTAGTTTTTTTAAACTTTAAACAGTTTTTAAATAAAATTGTAATTTTTGCTTAATCAAATTTTTTTTTTGCTTAATTAAATTCTCCCATCAAGTGTTGCACAACAGTTTTTCTGAATCAAAACTGCTGGGAGTCAAGCTACTCCTGTTTTGAACAAATCGCATTAAAAAATCGATAAATGCTCGCGCTGAGAAAACCGGATAGAACGTTTCGCAATTGCGGTGAAACTTTCTGGCTTGCTGTAAAACATGAAAAAAAGATATTAAAAATCATACCGGCTGTTTTTTATTGTTTTTTATATTTTTTTAACAGTTTTGTTGAAAACGTTAATGTAATAAACTTTATAACGCTATGTATTAATAACGACGGTACTTTACGGCTGTTTTATAACGTTATAGTTGTTAAACTTCAACACATATAAAACTACAAGTAGGTTAACATGCACAAAGTTTAAGTCTGTTAACTTTGTACAGTGTAAGTATGAAAATCTATTCTAATTTCGTTGTATTTCATTCATACAAATTTTATGATTTTAACATGTATTTCAACATTAGAACTTTTGTAAGTTTAAAGTAGGTTACGAGAAAAATTTATACAATTTTTCACGGTTCCAGTTTATGATTTTTATAATTGATATAACATGGCTTGCTTTTATAAAATATTTTTGTCTCGTTTAGCTTTATAACGTATTTGATGAAAAATATTTGAATGACTTTTTAAAACTACTTTACTGTTAACATTATAAGAGATGAAAAATGATAATTTAAGAAAATAGTATGCTCTGCTTATATCAAAATTCATTTAGTTTATTAACAAGTTATCGAAAAAACTGAAAACTCCTAAAAGAGTTATTGATACTAATTAAGAACTAATAAAAAAAACATTTAAAGTGTTTTTTAAATAACATATTTTATTATTATTTTTAAATTTGTTGTCTTTTGGTGTTAAAATTTAGTATATATTATAATCATAAATAACTAAATTTTAATTTTAGATCAGAACAAATTACATACCAATCTTTTAGCAATAACCTTACATTGACAATATTTGTATTTAGTGTAACCTGTTTCGTTTTTTATCTAAAAAGCATAAAATTTATAGTTTCTATTATTTCTATCACGCCCGAGTCTTTAGTTAAGATCACAGTAAAATAAAATTTTTGGTTGAAAAAAATAATAAACCAACATTACGAGTTGTAGCCAAGTAAATTTAAACACAATAAACTATAACTTTTTATTACTTTTATTAGTTTTGCAATAAAATATTTGATAAGTTCAAAAATATTCATTAATAACTGTAGTTATAAACAATCTAGATTAGATCTATTTTAAAGTTAAAAAACTTATAAGCATTATTTATAAGAACCTAAAGCTAAAACTTTTTAGTTAATTGTTAGCTAAGCTTTTGAAGTTGTTTTTGAGGTTTTAAGCTTTAGAAAAAGCTGAATTCCTTTGAACAGGCTTTATGTAAATATATTTTAAATTAAAAAAATGTTTTTTTCATACCAAATGTTAACTTGAACACATTTTATCTAAACAAAATTGAACCTCCTTAAGGAGTTAGTTATATTAAGATAAAATAAAAACAAAAAAATAAACTATTTAGGTAAGATGATTCAAATTTAAATTATTTACAGTTTGGGAGTATAAAATAATGTTGATAAGTGCTGAAAGATGTTGATTTCGCAAAAACTGTGAGAAAAAATTAAATTTATGTTTTAAATGCATTATTTTCATTTGTTGGTAATATGTACATTGCTTTGCACTTTTTATAATTAATCATTAAAAATACTTATTAATTTAGGTGGTAAAGCTGTCGAGTAAACAAATAAAACTTTCAAAAAGTGTCAGCCTTAAAAGTAGCAGCAAATATTCCGAGCATCAATTATTCATTATGACGTAACAGTGCAAGTAGTTTGAAGAACTAAGTTCGCTCGCCTCAACTAATAAAAAATTCAAGTTTTTTTCAAGAGTTTACAACGATAAATAATTAGCAAGTAGATACAAAAACAAGCTTGTATCTTTAGCAGTTTTGTAAACAGTTTAAATGCATTAAAAGTTAAAACGTAAATAGTTATACTTTGAGAAGGTTGCAACATTTATGTAAGGAGCTAATGTGAAAAAAGTTAAATATAAATAGAATGTTTAAAAACTTATAAGTTTTAATGTCAGTATCTTATCACTAATCAAAACATAGTAATAATGAAAATGTTAAAACTACTCACTCAAAGCGTAGCTAACACTGATTTTAAAATTTAGAAACCGAAGTTTTTCAGGAACAGTACGAATTGACGTGTGAGTTTAATACAACTATAATCTAAAATGCCCAGATCTATTTTAATGTAAACGCTTATACTTACAAAGTAGATAAACAAACTTGTACTCTACTAAAACGGAGTAATGATTATCAAAACTGTCTACAAACATTTGAATGTACTTTTTAAACAACCAAGATGTTTTTACACTTTTGTAGACTTAAGTTATGTCCTATTAACCTTATCAAAACGAAAATAAAGCAATGTTACAATTAGGTAAGTTTTACTTAAGATTTATCTACATCATATTTTAAATTTTTAACTGAATACCTTCTTTATAAGTAAGACCTCTGTGTATTATACAGTTTTTTTCAATTAATTGTATAACTTGAAATAACTAGTTAATGATTAACCTTTATAATTCATCAAACTTTAAGTCAAAACTAATGCGTACGTGACATTCAACTTGAAAGTTTGTTCAACTCAGCACTATATAGATACACACTTGATAAAAAAGCTAAACAAATTTGCACTGTACTGTTTGCTGTAAAGTCGCATTAAACTTTACAGACCAACAAGTCAATATTTACATTAAAACCGACTGACTGTAAAAAGTTTCATAACTTTTAAGTAAACATTAGTATATTTATTTATCAGTTTTTTTTATCATATATACCAACGCAAGGTGACTTTAGCTTTCACAGCTACCGCGCATCGATTTTTTAGCTTTATGACGTCACAGCTTTCTCTTTAACCTCGCTTTCGCTTTCGACTTGCTAAGACTTGCTTAAAATAGACAGACAAAATTTAACAGTTTTTTTGTGCTGGTGTTTTATTGTTCGGTACGACTTCAACACAGTAAAATAATATAACAAAGAAATTATGTACACAATAAAAAAAAGTTAATAAATAAAGCTGCCTTTGTAAGTCTTAAGCCCGCTGCGTACTTTTGAAGCACAAGTTAAAAGCGCATGCCACGTTTAAAAGCTTGTTAAAATTAGTCAAAGTAATGTACAAGGGAATGAACTTTGAAGAAATGTACAGGTAGAAAATATAATCGTTATAAGAGATAAATAGTCCTTCATACAAAAATTTCAATTAATACATAATAAGTTTAAATAGCTTTATGGCTTTAACATCAACATTATGTAAGTAGTAAGCAAAAAGCAAGAAACCAAAGTTTGTTCATGGAAACGCGGAAAATAACAGTTAAAACGTCAACTAAATAGATATGTAGAATAAACAGAAAAGCGTCCCTGGTCGAACGAAAAAGCGTCCGAAACGGCCGTTTTCACTTTTGCTTGAGCTCGCCGACGTCCGCGTCGATGGACTCCCCCTTCTCCAGCTTCTTCTCGCACCTGATGAGGAACTCCACCCCGTCCACCACGAGCTGCACCAGCTCCACCTCGCTGAATCCTAATCTGTCGGCGTTGCTGATGTCGAAAGTGCCGCCGGTGGAAGCAGTGTCGACTCCGCCTGTTGAAATGTCGTTACACAGTTTATGAGATGTTTAAGTGTCGCTTGAATTAGGAGAATAATGTAGTAAAAGTTTTGTTACAAGTGACTGTTGAGCACTTGAAATAACGTTACCTAGTTTTTACGATGTCCATCTCATATGAAAACTTTTTTAATGAGTTTTTTATGCCAAATAAAAATAGGTAATTTATCTTTACTTAATTGCTTTTGATTAAAGACAGCAAGCTTGTAAACTTTATGGAAAATATTTAACGCATTTTGAGCTTGTAAGAAAAACTCAAGTCTTATAAACAGGATTCATAAAATTATCAAGCAGTAAAGTCAGTCATTAAACAGAAAAAGTAAACATTATGACGTCATAAACATAACTTAACTATTCAGTATTCAAAATACACATTACGACGTCACGCACCTGTGCCCCTCTTCTGCAGCCGCATCTTCTTGAGGATGTCTCCGAACAGCTTGTGCTTGCTCACGTGCGGGATCTTGATGTGCACGCCCGCCCTCACTCCCGTGCCCAGGTTGCTGGGGCAGGTCAGCACGAAACCCAGGTGGTCGTTCCACATGTACTCGTACCCGGCAGCCTTGATGTGCTTCTCCACCTGTGTTATGACGTCACAATAGATGTTTAAAAATTATTTGTATTTATAATGTATAGTACTGAACATGTTTGTTTGGTTAAGTTTTGGTCAAACAAAGTTAAGTGGTTTAAAATTATTTGCCATAGTTAACATTGTAACATTTAAAAACCAATTTGGAAGAAGAGAGTTTCAATAATTATATCAAACTATAAATTGACACTAATAACTAGTTAAAATTGTTGATGTTTTAATCGATACTTTTATTCTGTTACTAACAAGCGAGTTATGCACCGTTTACTAGATGTACAAAGAGAGTGTAAAAATTTTATAACCAACACACCTCAGCAATACCTTCGCACCATCTGTGGAAAACCTCATTGATGTTTCCACCTTTCTGCATTGAAATGATCCTCAAATGATCTTCCTCGTTCACCCACACAAGGAAGTTCTTCTTGTCGTTATGCCTGTTGTATTGTATTGTTGTTTGTTTTGAGTTTTTATGTTTCAAAAAGTGCTAATAACTTTTAATAATTCTTAGGATTCATTTCTGATCAAAAATTTAGTTCGTGTTTAGTTCATTATTTAACTTTCCATCGTATAATTTGTTTAAATTGAATTAAAATAGCCGTTTTAATCCTCATATTAAACAAAAATATCAGATCTTTAAATGTTTTAATAAAAATGTTCAAAATTTATTTCTAAATTATTTTCTCCTAAAAACTGACTAAAAATACGTATAATTTTAAGACTTGTTCAATCATAAAGTCGACAAACCATATTCCTCTTGCATCGGGCCAGTCTCTAGCCATGCCGCTAGCAAGCAGTAGAGGTGAAACCGGTTTGTCGAACAGAAAGTGCTCCTCAATCAACTTCTCCTGCATTTCATCACTCATTCCCTTCAGCGGGTAGTAGCTTCCTTTCAGATCCCCAGACAACTTCGCCAGTGCTGTGTGTTAGAGATTTGCTTGTTTAGTTATGATTATTTTTTTCAAATTTTAAAATTTTTGTACTTTGAGAGATTTGTGTTTACCAAGCTTAACTAGATTTAGTTTTATCAGCTTACGGTTCATTTATTTGTGGAGTTATAATTATTGTTTTGATTAGCTTATCGTGTTTTATTGTAGAACTTATTTGCTTTCTTTAAAAAGTTTAGTGTTTTTGTTCAATAGGTTTAAGTATATTTTATGGAAAGTATTAGAACTTATGCATAACGTATATCTAAATGAAATTAAATCTTATTTGTTCTTATAATTTTTTAGGCATATAGGCAACTTCAGTTAGTATTAACTTTTCAAAGGTTTTTTACGCCTTGATTTAGTTATTAAAACTTAAATTTCCAACTTTAAACTACACTTTAGTATTATTTTGAACGACTTACACAAAATTACACAACTTTATTTATTAAGATAATAAAAATCTTAAAATTTGTAACTTTAACTTTGATTCAAAAGAAATGTTTAATACATTTGTAAACTTTGTTTTTAAAGTTCATCTGTTATTATTTAAAACTTTGTGAAACAACGTAAAAACGTTTCTTTTTAAAATTTGAGTTAGCTCAATCAGCTTTGAACGTTATCTAACTTCAACGTTATAACTTTTCAATCACATTTCGTAAACTGAACGCATTTTGAAAAAAGCTCAAAACTTTATTGACTTTTTATTCGTATTTATCCAGCCAGTTATACAACGAGCAAACAGTGAAGTTTAACTTTTTTACATCGGGTGGGCGTAGAATGGGCTTTGCCCAAAAGGTTAATGTTTGCTTTTATTAGAACTTATCTTTCAAGTAAATGTAAAATCTTATCAAGTTCAACGTGGAAATTTTCATTTAAATGTTTGATTAGTTTATTTTATATTTGTTTCCAAACTCCATCTTAGTTACTGTAAAACGCTAAACATGTATTAATACATAGCTCAAGGAGAAAGTTGTACTACAACTATTGCTTTTTTTTTCATGAAGTCACTTTCAAGAATTTTAGCAGAACTCTTTTTTTAATTTATATATTTTTTATTACTAGAACTGAAGTATCTAAACCATTTGTTACAATATTTTGAGCGCTTTTGAAACTAGCTTTACACTTATTATTAAACCAGCTATTTAGCTAAAACTAGTTTTTTTATTAAATCAATCATGACGTCACATACCGTCACAGGCTAGTGCTTCGACTTTTCTCCTTTCGGCCCTGCTGCAGTGAGGGGGCAGACACAAGCCTCTGATGCTTCTTCCGGTCCTGACGCGAGACGACAAAACGTACTTCGGGTCCATGTTGTTGCCGCCCTGTTGATTGGTTGTTGAAATTATAAAAACATTTCTAGAGGTTCAGTAAGAAATTTGTTAATATGCAATACGGCAAGAAGTTTAGCATTGCGTTTTGGTTTCCAAAGTAAATTTTTTTTTCAGCTTGTTAGAAACCTCATAAAGCTGTATTTGGCTTTATAAACTAATTAAGTCTTTCAAATTAAGCACAGCTACCTTGTGTAACTTTACTCAACATCTCAAGAGAAAAAAGACTTGCAGTTAATTTTCTTGAAGCATTATTTTATTCTAACTTTTATACCCAACACTTAATTTCCAGGATTCAAGTACTGAAGTAAAAACTAAATAGTTGAAAAATTTAAGTTTAACTGCTTACAAAAGGTAATATTTATTCACCTTCAAATTGTTAGGGTTGAGGTCTGTCTTGTGCTTGTCCGTCTTCTTGAACCCGTTGTGCCTCGCCTCGATGACAGGGTCGAAAAGATCAGCGAAATCAGTGTAAGATTCCTCATCACCGGCCACACATCCAACAGTCATGATGTAAGGGTGACCTGAAAAGATTCATGTTTGTTTCAATTAATTCATTTTTTTCTTGGTAAATTAATAAGAAAGAAAAGTTTCATGTTTGTTTCAATAAATTCAGTTTGTTATTGGTAAATTGATGTATTAAGCTGTTTTTTTAGTGCAATATCTCTGATGTTTTGACTGTAAGGAAGGCCTGTGAGTTTGATAAGATTTATTTAAATTTTGTTTTTTTGTTTCATAACTGTTCTATTCAAATTTAATTTTAGTACTTTTGATTGAACAATGGTGTAATTTCTAATAAAACAAGTTGTGGTTTAGTAGTTGGAAAAATATTTTTATGAATATAACAGTGCATAGGTTGTGCTTTATGCATCATGCACTAACTTCAGCTTAACTTTTTCATAATGAATACTTTTAATTCACTTAGTTACTTCATAATGTTGCAGTCAGCAGCATGAGTGAAGCTTTATGTCTGTATTTTAAATGAAATAGCTAAGGTATGGTTAACTGCAATTTGAAAAAATTAATATTTATATTCTCTAGTTTAATAGCTATGGCTTTCAATACTTGGACATAAAATTAATAAAATTGTTACGTAAAAAAGGACCTTGTTACAGTTTATCGTTTTTTCTATTATAAATTTCCATTTAGAATTTGGGGTTACTTCAAATTTAGTTATATTGAAGCTTAATAGACACAGCTTAAAAAGTAGAAGTTAAAATTAAACTTGTTTTCGGTTTCTAGTTAATTGTTTCTTGAAAAAGTTATGAAGTTATCAGTTTGTAATTATGTGTTTATCTTTACAGACTGATAAAATAGTTGTTACTAATACAAGCTTATCTTTACAACAACTGGCATAAATGGGAGTACAGTTAGATGATTCAAGCAATAAAATGTCAGCAGGCATATCAAATTTTAAAAAACTGAGTTTCCTACATGAAATTTATTATCATAAATTTCAATTTACTTAGTCTAATGAGTTAGAAATGGTTTTAAAATCAAATGCTAATATTTAAATTAAAACAAGACATGTTAAATCAGTTAATAATGCTTCAACAAGTTAAAGCAACACAAAGTCAATAACTTTACACCAAACTGTTAAACTGAACAAAACTTTATTGTATAAGCTTATTGCTATAAGATCACCTACAACTCAATATTATTTTGTTTTGAATTAGAAAACTTTTAACTCAAGACCATTGTAATAGTTTCATATAAACATAGCCCAAAGCTAGTTTTAAATGAAAATTTATCAATTAGACATGAAACTGTAGAAATCTTTTGCAGTTATATTAAACTTAACTGTACAAGCTACAACTAACAAAAGTTAACCAAAAAATTTTGTCAGCATGCAATTTTAATACAAGCTGATATACTATAACTGATAAAGTTTACCTCTAACCTTTCATATTTAAAACATTATTTTTTGTTTAGTTCTGCATTTGATACATTTACATGTTTAAATATGGACTATAAATCTTGATTAAGCCTTCCAAAAATTACAAGACATTTTAAAAATATATTATTAAACTTCAACCTTGCTTTTAACAAAATTCCAACTATTTGCATTACAAAAATTTCATTTTGGTAAACTTAAACAACCCACAAGCCAGATTAAAAAAATCAATCTATTTTATTTATTTCATTTGTGTAATAACATTTAAAACAAAATAATTTTAATTTTAGAAAAAAAAAATCGTACTTATACAAACTAAATTAAAAAAAAAAAAACAGGGTAGTCCACACCAGTTTCAATTAATTGTATTTTGTTTTAGACTAACAACACAGAAACCAGATTACTAAAGTCATTAAAATTTCAACTTTTTTATTAAAATAAACATTTTAAGCAGGATAAACTCTACTTTTACCAAAACAATAGCAAACTTTAAAAAAAAATTTTTTTTAACCAAACAAACCAGGGTTGTCCACGCCGGTCTGGATGGCCTGGTCGAAAGTGAACCCGTTCTTGGTTTTCACGTCCCGGTACTTGGCGTACACTTCCTTGGTCAGCTTGTTGGCCATGTGGTTGTTGTGCCCGCTCAAGTCGGGAAAGTCCTCGTTGGGCTTGAAGTTCAGTTTGGACGACATGCTTGCAAGATAATTTATAAATAGTTATAAATCTGTTGGGTTACAATAAACTATTAGTTGGGTTTTGAGTAATTGGTTCTGAGATTTATTTGAAACTTACTTCATTTTTTTTAACAATTTATTTTTTTTGTCAACTAATTATTAACAAGTAACAATTTAGGAAGTAACTTATTTCTTATTATAATATATAAATATTTATAATTATGTTGTATTAAGTAGATGTTAAATAAGCTGCTATTTGTATTTTAACTAATTATGCCAAGCTTTGTTTTCAACTTTCTATGATAAAACACTTACTGTTCATAAAACTGAGTTGATGTTTTAAACTTCATTAGCTTGATTTTTTAAGCTGTTTATTGTAATTAAAACTATTTTTTGATTATTTTGATTAGTTAAATTAGTTAAAACCTGATAAAATTTATCATTTAGTTACATGACTTTTCATATTTATGGACATCTAATAACTCAATTAATTTCAAATAGTTATATTGATAAACATTAAACAAGCTGTTAAGCTGTGTGTAAAGTAAAAAAAAACTTCTATTTTTTCAATTTGCAGCAGTTATAATTATACTATATTTGTAGTTTACTAAATAAATTCTCTTTTTTACTACACTTAACAAGTATACACATAATTAATAAATACTAAACAGTTTGCAATTAAAACAGACTAAGCTTTGACTTAAATATTTGCACTAAAAAGCTTTAATTTTCCATAAAAGTCTGAACAGTTTAATGCTAATAAAGCTGACAGTTGTATTAAAATGTTTATAAAACATATTTTAAGTAAATTTTAGTGTACATATTAAGATATTGCTTTTATCATCAAACAACTTATCAGCTATAGTCCATTGAAGTTGATAACTTTAAACTTTAAAAGCTAATGCTAATATACCAAATTTATATAATAAAACTTAGCTTAAAATTATTTAATGTCATAGAAAGTTGTAAAACTAATTATCTAATTATAATTAGTATAATACTTAGTTTTAACAACTTAACTTAATTTAAAAAAAAACTCCTAAAATCATTGTTTTATGAAATTTTTTCAGCTTATAAGATTATAAAAATAAAATTAAACCTTGTCATAAAATAATTTTTTCTACTGAATAAAGCTAGTTAGTGAAACTCATAATAAAGTTTTATCCTTTTTAGTTTAAGATTAGTAATTAAATGATTAATTTCACTTATTGTATTACTCACTAAGATATACTCATTAATTTTATTTAATCTTATAAGTATAGTTAACACTGTTTTCACTTTGATGTTAAATAAGTTACAGCTAAATTAATAATTTATTGCTTTTACTTTTCATTATAAAAGTTTTTATAACTAATTTTAAAATTTACTTTATATAATTCATATAAATATATTACTTACTGAGCTTGAACCTGAACAAAAAAAACTACATTTATTGCCATAACTATACATGCATTTTTAGGCAATATTGTGATATATACTGTTTGAAATAAACTAATTAAAACCAGTTGAATGTTTCAATTTTTCAATCAAGTCAAATTGAAGCAAAATTGGAACTATAGCACTTTTGATTTAGTCAAGGCTCAAACTAAACTTTCAATTTTTTCATAACCGTTCTTAACCTAACTAATGCGCGAATTCTATTGGTCAAAACAAACTGATCCAATCAACGAAACTCGCTGTCAAAAGGTCAAATCATTTTTTGCTTGTTCAATCTGCTACAATTAGCTTTTAATGGACGAATTCTATCAAACAGCTTTTGAAGCTTGAAAACCGAGCGTTCGTTGACTTCAGTTGCTAGAGCAAATAAACGCATAAAATTCAAGCTTTTATTTGCTTAAACGTAGAATAAAATAAGAATATTTCAAAAAAGCAATTAGTTTTATCGATCTTTTAATAAATTGAGTATCAAAAGCTGTTTAAACGAATAATATCAAGTTAACTAAACATTTTTGCAGTTTTATTCTATAAACTAATTTAATTTATATAAAGACTTAGAATAGTTTTATTTAAAAAGATATCTTTATATCTTACATAACAATAAAGTATAATTATGCTCAATGGTTAACCTTTTACTACTACTACTACTAAAAAATTAAAAAAAAAACGTTTAAGTTACAATAAACTAATACATTTTTTTCTTTATTTACTTAATTTATTATCTAGCTATACAATTGTAAAAGCATAAGCAATTAAAGTAGTTTATAGGAAAAGTTATTTAATTAACTTCAAGCAAATCAAGTAGTTTTTATCACAAGTTTAATATTTCTCAGAAAAATATACTAATTGAGCTTTTCAAACTTATTTGACTATTTTTTCATCAGTCAAAAGGACAATAAAGTTATTTCCTGTTTTATTACTTGAAAACCTTATTGTTTTTGATAGAAAATAAAATTTTGCAACCAGTGCCAAGCAAATATTTAAAAGATAGTTTTAAATATCGAAACGAAGTTATATTGGTCTTAAATTAAAATTTCAAACTTAAAATAAATAACTTTAAAGCTCGCAAAACCCACTACATTATTTTAAAGTGTTTTTTGTTTAAAGTAATTTAAAGTAAATTAAAGTGTGTTTGAAAAATATCGTGCTTATTTTAGCAGTTTATTGAAAGTATTTAAGTGAAGTTTGCTTTAAAACTCACTGCTTTTGTGATCCTTTGAATACAGTTAACTGCACTGTTTAGTGAAATATATAAATATTAATTTCTAGATTTTATTTTACATACTTACGAGTTATACCAAACGTTTACTACAAGTTTTT
The DNA here is from genome assembly GCF_965202585.1 of Thalia democratica. Classification (NCBI taxonomy): domain Eukaryota; kingdom Metazoa; phylum Chordata; class Thaliacea; order Salpida; family Salpidae; genus Thalia; species Thalia democratica. Next base: position 63,953,555 of record NC_139166.1, on the reverse strand, counting down.
CTAGCAGCAGTATCCCAAGTCAGCTTAAGTTTACTTATTTAGCTTATCTCATATACTTACTATCTTGCGAAGTTTTACAAATACTTGCTTATTTTTGAACGATTTTTAAATACAACTTTTCAAAAGTTTCACCTGACTTTAGGATACCTTTCTGTTCAGCACATAAACTAACATCGTTCAAAAGTTTCCAACTTTTGTTTCGGCTAAAACTTTACAAAAAGATAAAATCCAAGCTCTGCCGGGAGTCTATTTAAGCGGAATACGCCGTTCGAAACGAGAGAACAGAAAAAAAGTCAAAACGAGACAAGCAAACTTCTCGAAAACTTTCCGCAGCAAATTAAATATTAATTCTGCATCGTCACAAAAGTTAAAAGGTCTTTTCGAATTGAGTGTCGCAATTTTTTACTGGAAACTTTTCAAAGTTAATTCTTAATCCTTCTTCTCGACGAGTAGCCAGTCTAAACTTGTTGGTCGGGACTGTAAACAAAAAATGCTGAGAATTCACGAAGAGACACTTTGAAAGCTTTAAAGTGACTTTGACTGTTATCGATTGATAGTCGAACTTTTTGTTCGCGAAAACTTAACAGTAAATGGAAACTGAAAGTGTTTATTATAAAACGGCTTCACACAAGATTAATATACACTTTCATTTTTGTAATAAGATATTTATTTTTACATTATTCTTTGATAAAAAAAATATTTACTCTCTACAATTAAAGCTTAACAAATTTTTTTTTCAAAAATACATGTTTATAACTAATTATTAACCAACACAGTTTAAAATATTTAAATGGTAATTTGATCACGTGTTTTTATGATAAGAAATAAAAAAATGTTTATTTTTTCAACTAAATGGCTTTGTTTTATTTCTATCAAGTTTATTTCCTCCCAGCAAATTACTTTTACTTGCGCAAAGTTTTATAAGAGAAAAAGCGTTTCTAACGGAAATTAATTAGATTTAACTTTTCACTGGTTAATTATAAAAAATAAAATCAACAAACTTTTAAAAACCTCGTGACTGACAAATTTCAACATTAATTATAAATTTTACCATTTATTTGGCAACACAAATTGTTGCTATTTATTTATTTTTTATTTATTTATTTAGAAATTAGCGCAGTATTTGTTTTTAATTGCCTACAAGTAAACATTTGCTCAAAACTCCAATCAAAATAGTTTGCTTTGTTGAAGTCACGTTTTTTAGTTCCTGCAAAATTGTTTCAGAAAAAAAGTTGTTGATCGCTTACAAAAGTTATAAATACTTTTGGTTTTACAAATTTTAAAAGGTTTTGAACCAATCAAAGTCACGTGAACTGTAAAGTAAAGTCTAAAATTTTATGTGCACAAAATATTCAAAGTGACATGACTAGCTTCATTTTAATGCAATGTAGCTATTTCATACATTGCATTCAAAAATTTTTGAACCAAATATTAAAACAGTTAGTTATAATATGATGAAGTTTAAAAATAGTCTACTTTAATTAAAAAACTTCGGCTTTTTGCTTGAGTTGTATTATTTTTATTAAATTTAAAATCTAAGTATTATCAGTTTTCTTACTTCTGGTTTTTAATTTATTTAAAATTCAACAAAGGCTCAATCTAATAACTTTTCATAAAAATAGCTTTAAACAAAATTCTTTAGATGAATCTTACACTTCAAATTAAAAGCATGTTTTATATTTCTTAATTATGCATACAGCTCCATTTATTGTTTAGATCACTTTGTTAAAAAGTTTTAGAAATGAAACTGAAAAGATAAAAAGAGATTTAATTTTATCCAAAACATAATATAGTGCTTTAGAATTTTTAAACTTAACAGCTGTATAAACAATTGTATTTCTAAGATAATCATATTAGTCTAGTTGTAGATGGATAATAATTATGTTGAAACTTAATCTATATCAAGCAGAAATAAATCTATAAAATATAAAAAATACCTTAATTAGGTAAGCACACTACTTTTAATCTCTTAAAAACTTTTTATTTGCATAATACTACTTCTAAAGTACATTTTGATAACAAGAAAATTTAAGTTTTCATAGCAACACTGTTTTCTACATAAAAACACTTTTAATAACACAGTGTTTCAAAACATTTAACTAATTAACAACAATGCAATGTTTATAAAAATTAAAGAAACTATTATGTCAACTTTTACTTTTAACTTTTTTATAGTTTATGTCAAGTTTTTTCGGCTAAACTAACAAAAGTGTGCTTTAAATTCATCAAATACACTTATACTTCCATGAAAATACTACTAGCTTTTATAATGTTTTTTTATAAGAATAGTTTAAGCACAAAATTTAAATTTATCATACTAAATGTATAATACGAGAGTTTTTATTTGCGTCGTTTTAAAACTTATTGCTTAAACTTTACAGTAAAATTTTGATTTAAGCTAGTTAGAAAACAAAATTTTAGCACAAAATTTCAAAAGCGGTATATAACTTTAATTCTCTGACGTTTATGTTTTGATACTTTACGTTTTGCGACATATATTTACTTTAAATCGTAGCTAGTTTTTCTAAATATACTAGCAAATGTCGGAAATCCGCTGCGGTAAAGATTGAATATGCTTGAATATATAATGCTACACAAAAATCAGTGGACGGGATTTTTTAAATTTATTTTCTATATATAGTTACGGAGCACGTTGTGAATTCAAATAAGAAAAGAGAAAAATTGTTATAAAGCGAAAAATATACAAGTAATGTTTTTGTATCGCTTATTTACGTTATTTTACAGCTAAAACCAAAAAAAAAGTTTTACTAAAAGTGTTTGTAAAGCAAAAAAACCTTATTGATAAAAAATAGCACTCAGTAAATTTATGTATATTATCATATTTAAAAATAAAGCATGACACTTAGATAAAATTTCAAAGTATAAATTATAACATTTTTGTTTTAAGTTAACATTTACAAAGAAAAACAATTCGTTTTGATTGTTAAATAGAAGAAAACTTTTGTAATATCCGTTATTCTTTAAGTATACTTTTTACCTGAAAAGTTTTATCACCATTTAAACTGTTTGAAAACTAAAAAAACAGTATAAATCAAAAGCAACTTAGTTTTATAAATTTAGAAAAGTAAACTGTTTTAGATAATTTACATTTAAAAATCTAAATCAGTTTGTCAGTCATTAAGTTTGATAATCATTGTTTTAAGGCAGCAGCTACAGCTTAGTTTTTATTTCAAACAGTGCATCATTAAAACGTACTGAGTTGGAAATATTGTTAACATTTATATACTTTTCATACATTCTACTTCTACATTACAAAGCTACTTTAAACCATATTTAGTGTTTTAATATCCGTTAGATGTCGGTACCGAGGTCTAATAGATAGCTTACTTCTTTTCTTACGATCATAAAATATTTTGTGCATTTTTAAGTTACTTTTGATTTAGTTTGAAAATTTGTTTCAAAAAAAGTCTGGCTCAGGGGCGTGTTTTGACTTGTTTTCTATTTCCTGTGAACCCCCTGAAAAAAAAAAAGAAAAAAAAAAAAGATTCTTAGAATATCACTCAAAAAGTTGTTTGTTGACTTTGTTTTGGTAACTGGCTTATAACAGGCCTCAGAAGGTACGCTACATGAGGCATTTTCAAAAAGAAAACTTTCATAACTAATAGTTGTAAGTAACAAAACAATATTTTGCTCGTATTCCAGGATATTAATTACTTGAAAGTTACTTAGAAAAAGTTAAAATGAAGTTTCACAAGTTCATTTAACGATCAACATAAGTTTAGAACAAAGCAAACCATGAAACTTCTAAACAGTCCTAAGTAGTCGGCGCATAACAGTTTGATGCTATACTAAATAGAAAGTTTAAGTTGTTTAAAAAATTCTGATAAATATCAATTGCTTTCTATAATTCTGGCTTGCAATATTTTATGAAGTATTATTTTAAATGCTTCCAAACATACCATAATTTTAAATAAACTTCAAGTTAGAATAGCTGAATAAATTTAGGCTTGGTCTAATGTTAATTAGGTAAGCATGCTACTTTTTATCTCTTAGAAAGTTCTTTTTAATCAAAATTACTCTTAAAGTATTTGTTGATATTATGATGATGTAATTGTCATAGCAATTTAACTTAATAAATGTTTTTTTAAATCAAAACATGATCAATAATACAGTCAAAGTTACTTTGTAAAGAACAATTATGCAGTATTTAGAAAATAGAAAAAAAAAACTTTGTAAACTTTTATTTCCAATACTTTATTAGTTATGTTAGATATTTTTAGCTAAACTTATAAGAGTTTATTTTTACCTCTTAAAATATTATTTTTCTTGAAATAAATTTTATAACCCTTTATTAGTTTGTTTCTAACAATTTAGAACAGTTTAAGCACAAACACTTATCAAACCGAAAGTATTTTACTTTTTTTTTTTAATTTATCGCTTAAGCTGTACAGTAAAGGTTTGTATTCAATTTATAAGATTATTTTTTAGTAAAAATTCGAAGTGCGATATTTAAGTTCAATTCTCAAAAGTTTGTTTTAAGAAACTTTTATTTTACAACCCAAAATTATTTAAAATCACAGCTAGAATAAATAGCGTCGGAAATCCGCAACGGTAAAAGATGAAAAATACTTGAATAAAAATGTTTTTTATTGCTTTATTTCGAAGTTTTAAAGTTTAAACCAAATAATATTTATTAAGAAAACGAGTTAAGATTAGCTAAAAATATTTGTATAGCAAAAAATCATTTTGAAAAATAAATACTTCAAATATATAAGACACTAAAGTAATATTTTAAAATATAAACAAAGATATTTTAAGATCTAAATTAATAGTAAAAAACGGTCTGCTTTTTAAGCAGAAGAAAACTTTATTAACTTTGATTAGTGTTCTTGGATACTTCTTACCTGAAAAAAGTCCTTCAGTATTAACTGTTTGAAAACTAATAAACAGTACTAATCAAAAAATAAATTGGTCTTGAAAAAGTTATACTGTAAGAAATCAGTTGAAAGTATACTTAAAAGTCAGTCTGATTTGCATATTTTCTGAGACAGTAAACATTTTTAAAGGTTTTTTTTTACTTGATTTATTCACAGCCTTATCCCTAATCCACTTTACCCAAACTTTTAAAAAAACTAAAAACATTTTTTTTTGCTGAATTAGGAAATATGCAAACTAACTGAACTTTATTTATACTAGCTGAAATAATCTAACCTTTAAATTTTTATATCAGTTAGTCTTAAAGTTTGATAACCATTGTATGACAGCAAATATTTAACTTTTATTTCACTCAGTCTATTTTAATGTAAAATTAATTTTCGCTTAGTTTTATTTTTATCGTTTGCTTATTTGTTGAAGTTATTAACTTTAAAATTTGAAAATACTTTTAATCTTGTTATAGATTGTAAAAGCATGCGTGCATAATTCGATAAGCGAAATGTTATGTCGTACACCAGGTCCTTAGACCAAACTTTTTAAGCCTTTTTAATCGTTCAATTAAAAAGTAAATATGTATTTATTTGGAACATTTGTTTGCTTTTCTTATAATTCTATGTGGCAAAGCTACTTTTAAAACACTTTGATCTTTTAAAACACTGTTATATATCGCTATTGAGATTGTAATATACAGCTAACTTTATTACTTATGACCGGAAAATGGTTTGTTCATTTAAAGTTACATCTAATTTACTTTAATAATTTGTTTTCAAAATAAGTTTAACGCACAACAGGTCCCAGTAATTATGTTGCATTAGGCGTTTTCTAAATAATTAATTAATTAAATAGTAATTTTATAAAATTTTATCACGAGAAGTATTAACATACTAAGTAATTTTTAAATTACAAAATAACTTGAGACTTTGTAAAGTTACTACGAGTTTTCTTAAATTTAATGTGCAACTTACAAATTATAAAAAAAACATGAACTCATAACTTTGCAAGTCATGAGAATAAGAAATCAAAAGAATTAAAGATAGTCGTATAAAAAAGTTAAACTGTAGATTGATGCTATAACAAAAAAAAAGTCAGATGCTTCATAAGTTCAAGTAAAGAGTCTTAAAGTAGTTTCTTTATAAGAAGAAAATAATCAGAAAGTAGTTGGAAACAATTGCTACTGTCTAACAGATTTGCCACATTTCAAAAAACAAAGAGTTTTGAAATTGAATACACATTTGAACAATTTAAATTTGTAGAAATTTAAATGTAAGTAATAGAATGATTGTGCGAACACTAGCTCATAGAAATATGGCAACTGTACTGGAAATTAGGACTAGAACTATTGAGAGTAAAAGAGACAAAAAAAAATATATTATTGTGTATTAAATAAAATAAAACAGTTGTTTTAATTTTTTTAAACACTTCAAACAATAATAACAATAGCAGTTGGCAATGTTTTGATTTTATAAACATGTAAAAACTAATTTAAGTAACACTATTACTAGGTTGTTTTTTAAAAAGATTTATACGAAAACATAATTAACTTGATTCTAATTAGAAATTATTAGCTTAACATAAAGTTATTCCTAATCTACGTAACTTCTATTCCACAGTGTACAAACACATAAAAAAAATTAAATTAGTTTAAAAAAAGCAGTAAAAAAATACTAAAAGCATTTAAAGTTAAAATAAGGACTAATAATAGTTAAAGTTTTTGTAAATTTACAGGCTTTTTTTCACATTTAATTACTTTTTTTCAAGTAAACTCGTACAGAATTGTTTTTAAGTAATACTAATGAAACTAGTTTAAGATGAAGCTCATGAAAACAATACCAAATTGAATTTACAGCAAAATAAAAACTCGAATTTTAAGCTAACTTTCAATAAAATAGTAAAGTTAATTAGTAAAAATGAAACCATATTTCTAAATTTCATTATTTCATATTTTTCTTTAACTCATTCAAAAATGACTATTGCTTTCAAGTGTTAGCTTTCTTTTATTTCAATCAGTTTGTTTACATAACTAGAAATCAAAGCAGTAAAAAATTACACAAAAGAAAGATATTTAACTTCCAGAGAAGTATATAAACTAATTTTAAGGTCAAACACCTAGATTAGGTAAATGTAAGTACAACATGACAGTTTAATTTAAATAAAAAAATCCCAGAACAAGCCTTATAGAAGTTTTTAAATTTTTGTATATTTTAATTAATAGTCTGAGAAAAAAAGTCAAATGAGAATTTGAACTAAACATACTGTAATAATTCGCTCTAGCTTGACAATTTAAGATAAACTGTTAACTAATTCAGATAAGACTTTGTGTAAACTAGTTTTAATTCAAATAATGTTACGAAAAATGTTACGTGCTGTTAAAGCTTAAATTGTCCTGGACAAGACGTTGAAAGGTATCCGTGGTGTACGACTAGATAACCGAATAGTTTTTTCTTGCACCGGGTCATAGGACCAAATAATTGTAGTGTCTTTTTTTTTGTAATTCAATAAACTAGACATTGTTTAACTTGATTTTATTTGCGGGTAGGTTAAGCTTTATAGTATTTTATAAATTAGTGGTCTACCGAATTCCAGTATCTTGATGAACATTTTAAAACTTGAAATTTGGCTCGCAAGCACCAACTGCCTGCCGACCCCTGCCTTAGCGCTTTATAATTAATTTCGAAAACGAAAAACGTTAGTTCAGAAAACTTGAAATGTTTTTAAATATACACAGCAAAATTAGAAAAAATCTTTAATATTTTCTTTTTATTAAATAAAAAAATTTTACAAGTGATCGAAACAAAAAATGTTAATATAAATTTGAAGCTGCAATACATTCACTTGCCAGCTAACCCTGAACACTTTTATATTAACCATTGGCATAAGAAACGCTAAAGTTAAGCTGCTCGTCCCAAACTGCGGGCACTTTGACGCACGCTAACGGTCCGCTCGCTTCGGCCGTGACTTGGCACGCCTCTTCCGACCACTCGTCCGTTTTTACGTCGTAGACGGCCGCCAGCGGGGAGTCGCAAACGAAAATCACCACCCTGCTCCCCAGCAAAACGACGCCCAAGCCCGGCAGCTCGCGGTCGACTCTCAAGCGCTGCGGCGGCGGTTTGAGAAAAACGAACTTGTTGCAAACGGAATCGAACACCTCGTTGGTCCCGCCCCCGAAAACGAACAGCTTGTTTTGGAAAGCCACCGACTTGTTGGCGTACTTGCCGCGGCACATGCTCGGCATGAGCGACCAATCGCGACCGTCGTACGCTTCAACGGTGCTTCAATCCGGGGCTTTCCCCGTCGTCATAGCCGCCGCAAGTCGTCACCCTGCCTTCGAAAACCGCGCTCACCGACTGCACCCTGCCCTGCTTCAGCCCGCCGACTTCCTTCCACGCTCCGCGCTCTTTCGCGGTGTCGAACTCGACGCAGCCCGTAGAAGACTCTTCCGTTCGCTCCAAGTATCCTCCTATGACGTATATTTTGCTGGCGAAAGCGCACAGGCTGAACCAGTTGCGCTCGTCGGCCACATCGATGCCTGGCAGTTCCCGTTACTCCCGGCTTCGCGGCGAACACCGTTTCACCTGGATCGCGTTCTTGCAGCAGTCCATCCTCCCGAACACGTAACCGTTGGCTAAAACCGACTCGAAGAACTCCATGCGCGTCGCGTCGAGGCGCTCCACTCTTCTTCCGCGCATGATGCTCACGCGCATGTTTGCACCCGCCCGCGCCCTCCGCTCCCCGATGAACATACGTTAAGCTCCATGTGATCGCAATGCCGCGCACAGTGCGCGCTCGGCTCGCTCCGGTAAAACTCGTCTCTGTTTCGCAGAATCCTGCCGACCGTCGAGATTGCGTTCCCGTCGTTTTTGAACGAAAGCGTTTTTTTCAAAAGGCGTCTTTCACCGCGCGATCCAAAAGCAAGGGAAGACGGATTTTCAACAAAAGGTCAGTTGCGTCATTCTTCGCACTTGGCGCTCAACCAAACGTCGGCCGCGCGAAGTGCTTCCGCTTCCGAGCAAATGTTCAGTTTCGAACTCGAAAGCAGTTTGATTGTTGAAGCAAAGTCCAGCTGCAAGAAGTTGCTCGATCCGACTACCTGCGTGAAAAATGTTTTTTTCCACGTAGCGTTGTGCGGGGTTTGGTGGACTCAACAGTTTGATGAACTGATAAAACGATGCCGCATTCTGAGCGCTAACGCGACTTTTTATGTTTTCGACGACTTCTTGCGGGTTTTCTGTTAAAACAATTTTGTTCTGTTTCAGGCATTTGACAACCTTGCTTTTGTTTCGAACTATGTTTCCTAGAAAAAAAAAAGTCTTAATAAAAATACTAATTTTTTAATAAAAGGTATATGTGTTGAAATACAATTTAGATAAACATTTTTTTTGATAACATTTAATACAAAAAGTTAAAAAATCTTATTTAATTTTTTTTATATATAGTCTTAACAGGTAATTGAAATATTAAAGCCTAAACAAGAACAGCTAAAAAAAAATTTCAATATAGGTTTGTCCAAAATTTCAAAAAATAACTTAAAATAGAAAGATTTATCTTATAAAACATTAACTTACATATGTGTTTAATTTTTAGTAAAAACATAAGAGTAGTAAAATAAATATTAATTTAGTTTTGTATCTAAAAAGCAGAAAGCTTAACTAAAAAACAAAAAGCAGAATAAACTTCTAACCATAATCATCTAATTGACTTATTTTTTTCATATCGGAGTTGTTCAAAATATTTCTGGCGGTTAATTTCAAATATCGCTGTCCTCTAGCAGTCAAATTTTTACTGTGAGAGATCTTAAAATCCTTTTTCCGTCATTAATTTTTTTTAAATGACAATTTTCCATATCTACTTTGTTGAGACTTTTAGACTTATTATTACTCATTTTTAAATATGCTTTGGACTAAAAAAGTTTTTGAAATAATGGTTTATTCTTATGACAATACACAACTACAATTCATTGATATTTTATTAAAATAAATACAAACAGAAGTATTTTTTGACTGCGCTCATCAGTATTTTATCGTGGTTTAAATTGTTGTAATAACACTTATGAAAATTGAGTATTGATTTTTAACTTTCGTATAATTTTTCGTAAAATAAATTAGGCATTTGTTAGTGATATTATATTCAAATGTTTTCTACTAAACGTTTTTAGATTCCAATGCTGCACTTGTTCTGTTTGTGTTTTATTGCTGATTTAAATTCATGCATGTTTTACTTCGTTCTTGTTATATATTGTAAGATTAGTGGGGAGTGGAACAGCTTGATATTAAAGATATGTTAAGCGTCAGGTGTATGAATTGATTCTTCCGTTAACCAGGTCCCGGGACAAAGCTTTTTGAGCGTATTTCTTTCATCGTTCAACAAACAGTTACAGTTAATGAATATCTATTTGGAGTATTCGTGCTATTGTTATACTTTTCTTATATTACTACATGTATAATCTACTTTGTAAATTTTTAAACTCAAAACATCCCTTAGACGTCGCTATTGAGATCGTAATATATAGTATATGTTCTCTTACTTATGATCGGAAAATGGTTTGTACAATTTATAGTTACCTTTTATTTATTTTAATACATTTAAAAAATAAAATCCTTCACATTGCAGATCTTAGTGCTTGTGCTACATAACATGAAAAGTATTAAGCATAAGTACTAAGTATTAAGACAAACTATCTGAAAAAAAAAATCCACCGAGATGAGCACTAACTAACTAAATTTCAGGGAAAAATAGTTTTAGAGTTTATTTTTAAAAGTTTCAAGGAAAACTAAAAAGTTTAATGTTCGTTTTACGATTTTAAAAAGTCTGTCATGACTTTACAACTTTGCGAACCATGAAAGTCTCAAATAGGTTCAAGTAGTCGCTGTACAAAAGATTAATGATATACCACAAAAAATTTGCACTACTGCTTAACTTATTTTCTATTTACGACATTGTTATTATTTAGAATATCGGTTTGTTTTAAATCAAAATGTAAATTGTCAAAACAAAAATGATTGTATGACTACTTATTTTTGAAATTGAGCAACTATGCTGGCAAGTAGGATTAGAACAACTGAGAACAAAAATTCCAAATAGTAATGTCATAAAAGTAAAATAAATTAAGCAGTTGTGCAAAAATCTTTTAAACATTAAAAACATTATAGAAAATAACAGTTTTAATGGTGATTTAGCAAAAATTTGAAAAAAAAAGATTATTAAATTTAAATTAAAATTACTTTCCATGCTTGCCAGTAGGGTTGGCACTTAAATAGTAACAACTACTTGAGTATATTTCATTTAAAACATTTATTTTTTAACAACTAGACATTTATAAGTTTTAAGATTTTACAGCGTGGCTTGCCCAAGTTAAAATTGCACTGATTCTAGCTGTTCAATCAACAGTAATTTTTTATTATTTTCAATTAAAATTAAAATTTAAAGCACAGTGTTTTCCTAAAAAAATCTAAATAAAATTTCAGAATTTTTTTGGAATAACTGTGGTCCTGGTTACCTAATTATGAACATTTAAAATAATTTTTTTGTATTAAAACAATTAATACAAAAACGTCGCAAAATATTTTAAATAAATGTTTTTACGAACAAACTCATACTGTTAACTTACAAGTTAATAGTTAAACTTACAAATTAAAAAAAAATAATTTTTGTTAGACTTTGTTGCCTAAATAAACCATGATCTTGTCTTTATTCAGCTTGTGTTGAATGTTGAATGTTAGTAAAAGACATATTAAAATTTCGTACTGTTTTGTGCATAGTAAAAGATGTAAAACACAAGATAAAAGTTTTTATAGCTGAATAGTGTAAGGGCAGATTAATATATAGATTTTTTTATATAAGATAAACTGAATGAGTTTTTGCTGAAATACTTGAAAATGGAAGGTTTTTAGTTTAAGTTTATTTACAATATTTTATTTTAATCTACATAAATTTTATATTATAGACCTTTATACTGAGTTTGACAGACTACTAAAACAGTTATACTTTTTTGAGAATACTTTTATGCTTTCCATACTTTTTAACTATGCTAAAGCAAATACACGCACACTTTTTGGCTTAAAGTGTATTTTGTAATTACTTTTTAAACAATTTTAAGTTTGTTCATAGTTCTGTGTTTTAATTATAAAGTGATTATGTATGTTTTAGTATATCAACAACTACAAAAGTACTATAGTGATATCTTAACTAGACTTTGTTTTTATGTAAAGCTTAAAATAGTCTGGGTTGCCAAAAAAATTGGAAACCTTGAATTTGAGAAATTAAAAAAAAAACTGGAAAAACCTGGAATTTATATCAAAAATTACCTAAAAACGTTGAATTTTAAACAATTTTTACATATTAAGTAGAAAAAATTTGGTTTGACACAAAAACCTACCATATTGGTTAAAAATTTTTTATTAAAAAACATATTTTAAGTAGTTTTGTAGTATTCTATCAATGGTTTTATACAACTTTAAACAAAAAATAGACCCAAAAATGTGTACTTTTAAAAACCTGCTTAAAACTTTGTAAACCTGGAGAAATAACACTTGCTTATACATTTACCAATAACATTTGGCAAGCTTGAATAGTTAAGTTATTTAATTCCACCAAAGTTAAACTTAGTTTTAAAAGTCAAAAATTTAGATTAAAGTTAAAGCAAATTTTAAGAATAAACTTTAATGTCATTGTGGTTCAACAAAAATACTTTTAGTTAAATTAAATTGTAACACGATAAGTTTCAAGTAAAAATATAATAATAAAAATACTGAACTTCAAAAATGAGTTAATTTCAATATCGAAACCGGGCGGTCGTTAAAACTGGAATTCTGAAAAAACCTGGAACTTGAGAAACTAAAAAAAAAGACTGAAAAAATCTAGAATTTTGAACTAAAATCATTAAAAATCTCTGAGTTTTAATCAATTTTTTGTGCTAAATAGTTGAGTTTTGATTTGAGACCAAAAAAAATTCATATTACTTAAAAAAAATAGTCATCATCAAAAACTTATTTTGTTAAAAAAAAATTAAAAGTAACTTTAAAGTATGTTTTTAATATTGCTTTACTACTTAACACATTTTTCTACATTTTAAACTTAATTTGAAACTTAAAGTAGACTAAAAAACCTAAAAGAAATTTAGAAAACTTTGGATATGCAAAAATATGACCTTAGTTTCACTTTATATAATTATCTTTTTTATACTTTTTACTGAAAATTAAGTTCAATTTTAAAAACTGTTTAATTTCTTTTTAATACTTAAAAGTTGAATAAAAAGCTCTTATATGTAATTTTATAAAACAAGAATCTTAAGTATTTTGTTTTTTGGTTAGTATAAGACAAAAATAATATAAGTAAATTGAATTTGGAGGGTATATATTGAGTGAGTGGTTTATATTATTGTTAAAGTTGGTATAATTTTTGTTAGTTTTTTTCTTTTTTGATTTAAAATAAACATAAAGTTTTTTTGTTAGGTTTTAATTTTGAGCAGGTTAAATAAACACAGCTTAAAAAAGTGCTATGTATTATAAAACTTCAGCTTATCTTATTACTATTAGCTTTTAAATTAGTATAAGCTGTTTAGTGTCAGATAACTTTGTAAAAAACTAATTAGTAACAACAAAAAGTAATTATGTTAAGTAGTTTAATTTTAAACACTTACATTACTATTTATTTTACAGCAGAGGCCATTGTTTTATAATTTTGGAAAATCAAGATTTTGACAATCTTATCCAAAATAAGTTTATCTAGTATATAAGTGATATTTATATTGAGTTAACTTTTGAAGAGCTTGAAATAAAATTATATATTTTGTTTTAAACAATTCAGCTTTAATTTTGAGGTACGTTTTTTTAACCTCAGGCTACGTATATATCTTTTATTCTTTGTAGAACAAAATAAAATGTCATACAAATCTTAAAAATTTTAACACTGAAAACTTACTCATATAAATTATTCAAAAAAAAGATATTTTTGTTATATATATCAAACTGTTAAAACTTTTTTTTTCTTTTCTGTTTCTAACATTAATAGAAACTTAATATTTTAGTGTAAAAGCTTGGTATTGTTTTTATTGTAAAATGTGTATGTAAAACTTAAGTTTTCCAGGACATGTGTAAGAACCCTCAAAATTATAATTTCTATAAAATTTCAGCTTCTGAAGTTAATTGTAACAATATAAAAACAATTATTTAAATTAAACTAAAAAATATGTGTTTAACATTAAAAATCAACTAAACAATTACAAAAACTATTTATTAAAATTTTTTTTGAAAAAAATTCTCTTTTGTTTTTAATTTTTGTGAATTGCAGTTACTTTAATAAATTAAAGATATGAAAAAAATTTATTTTATTTTATTGCTGCTCTTTGCACTGTTGGCCTTTTCTGAAGCAAAAGGTAAACGAAAAGGTAAGTTAAATTCTTTTTCAATAGTAAGTTTTATAACTTTTTTATAAATTTACTTAAATTTTAGTTTTTATGCATTAAATCAATTTCAATTTTTTTTTTATATTTTGTGTGCTTAAAAATCTTAAACAAAAAGAAAAATTCAAAATTCTCATAGTCACTAAGCCATTCAATCATAAGAACTTACACCTTATTTAACTTTATTCTTTTTTTTTGTTTTCTTATTTAGCTTAATCTTTATTATTTTTCTATTTTTCAAGTTGAGGAGAAGCCGCCCAAGTATGAACCAAAAAAAAAATCTTGGACAAACCACTTTGAGGATAAGAGTAAGTATTTGTGTGTTCTACTTACTTATTTTTACTTATACAAGTTGTTTTAAAGGCGTTTTATAAGTGTATATGTACAAATAATAAGAAATAAAGATAATTTGTTGTTTTGTTTAAAACAGTTTAAGGTGATTTAAAATTTGTGGTATGAAACATATGTAATTTGTTGTTTTTAAACATTATTTTTTCGGTTAACTCTATGCATGTTTTACAACTATATAGTTCCAACAAAACACATTTTTGTTATTAAAAAAATTAACCACTGTTTTTTTATATTATTGAGTTTTTAAAAGTTTTATAGACCAATAAAAGTTTTCAACAGACCATAAGACCTTTTTAAACAGTAATTTTGTTACTTTTTGCGTGTATGATTTTTTTTTTAGTGTTTTGACTTTAAGAAGTTTTGTAAGTAATTTAATCATTTAAAAAATAGCTTTAAACTTTATGTTAATGTGTTTCATAATATTCTATTTTGAACTTTTTTTGTATGATAAAGTTTTTCATCACATATTTTTTAGATAACTAGTACTTTTAAATATCTTGTACTATTATTGATATTAATAAAAACTTTTTGTTTTTTTCTCATACCTTTAGCTTTAAAAAGTAAGTTTTAAAAAACAAATGCTGTTTTCTAATCTTTCATTGATAATTATTCGTACTGTAATTTAGAAAAATTATTACAAAACTTCTAATAATAAATGTAAGATTATAATAATTATAAACCTACATTAGTTAGTAAGAGTTTGATAGCAAACCCCCTTTTACCAAAAAAAAAAAAAAATATGGTTTGAAACATCATTTATTAGTTTGTTTTAATCACTAAAAACTATATTTTTATTAAATTGTTATACATACCCTAATACTAAAATATTTATCCAACTGTAGCTGTAAAAAACTACGAAAACTTCAATTACTTTATCCTTATTTAGACTACTTTTATTTTCCTTTTCAATGTGTTTTGAACCATTACAATTAAAATTATTTAAGATGACTTTTGTCAAAAATTTTTTTATACTTTTTCTAAATAAAATAAATTCTTTTATGAAGAACCACTAAAGAGTACCAACTAAACATTATTTAATGCTACTTTTTAAAAAACGGATTTTTTAATTTAATTATTTACAATTTCAACTGTTTTGGCACACAGACGAACATTTTTTTTTTTTTTTTTGATAACAAAATGTCTTAAATTGAATTAAATTAAAGCCAACAAAGGACATTGTAATTTATGATTATTCTTTTAGTTTTGGAGTTTTTTTTACAAAGCAAAACCGTAAATTGAACCTACATGATTCACTCTGTTTATTATCTTATTATCGCTTACAGTTTTTATTCATTATCATTTTTCTATTATTTATTTTATTATATTATTTATTAAATACATTCTGTTTACTAGTTTTCAAGCAGCTTATCTAGCTAACACAGTCTGAGATAAAAAAAAAGCTTTTTTCTATGTTTTTTAAAATTAACTATTCAATTTTAATTTTTTGATTAACTTCGATACTTTTGGGTAAGGTGGGTTATAGATGAGTGTATAAAAAAAGAAATAAAAGGATGACTTTCACATATTTGCTGACTCAACTTTCTTTCAGTTCAGGCTGACTTTTAAGTATACTTTCAACGATAATTTAAGTTTAAAGTGTCCTGCCGGTGGAAATTTGTTTTTCGAGACTTTTCAAAACACGAAATAACACTTTAATTATAGTTTTTCCCATTTTAACATTTTAAGTAAATTTTTACATTGCAATTTAAAGCCTTCTGACAGTCGGAGGACTTGTTTTCCTAGTTTTGAAAATCGGTAGGATAAACACAGTATTTACTGTTCTCAGAGTTTTATTTCAAATTAATATTCAGCACGAACCAAAACTCGTGAGAAAAGTTCAGCTTTTGCTAACTTACAGCAAATGCATAAACTCAATTTCTCAGACTTATAAAAGTTTATTCCTTAAAAAGATAAGTTTTTACTATTTCTTCTTTTTCAGTCTTTTATCAACTCTCAAACAGCGCCAATTACAAAACGATGATTTCTCAGTTTTAAAAAAAAACTAATTCTTTTAAGTACACAAAAAAAAAGTTCTAACTAAACTTTTAACCTTTAATCCACTTTCAAACAGCGCCTATCGTCGATTGCAAGCCTTTTACTCATAAAAGCTCACAAAAAAAGCATAATATGAATTTATTCTTTCAAGTATCTATGTTACAAACTAAAACCTAAAACTAAAATATGTAAAACCAAAACAAATAATAAAAAGCAAATTACTTTAAAATTTCTTCTTTCAACTTTTGTGTATACTTTCAAACAGCACCAATCAAAAACCGACCCAAATGCTACAAGCACCAGGAGCACGAGTTGTGCGAAAACAGCAAGTACTGCCGGGAGGCGATCGACGAGAAGACCGGGCAAAACCTCGGTTACAGGTGCTGGGCTGAAAAAATGAACGTCATCGACCGTTAGTTTGTTCGAAATAATATTATCAATTTAATTTTAATCCAATTTATGTTTTAGTGATTTTTCATATCTGTTATGTGTATTGACGCGATGCTTACGTCTGTGTTAGTTTATTTTTAATTAATTAGTTGGTTTGCTTTACGTAGATTTTAAATTTGCAAACGATGTTTTGCATAACAACTTTCGTTTTTTGTATCACATTATAGTTGTATGTTTGCATTAGAACCTTTTTTTTTAATTAAAAGAGTTTAAATTTTACTGCTGAACTAAAGAAATAAGCCTTGAATTTGCACAACAATTACTTTTGTTGTGCAAATCACTTAGTTTAAAATTATGATCTCATGGCCCACTTTGGGAAGCCCTGGTATAAACTAGTAAGGTTTGCGCAGAAAAATTATTTTAAAAAAGTTTAACCAAAAAGCTGTAGTAAAAGTTATTTTAACTTATAAATAGTTGGAAAATAAGCTCTACCAACAACAAAATAAAAAATATTGTATCTAGAAACACTGATGCCTGTTGAGGACGAACTTTTACTAATTACGCTTAATTACAGTTTAATAAGTGGTAAAATTTTCAAAACATTTTCTAACAAGCTGTAGCAAAAACTATTTTAAATTATAAACAAAAAAATTTTATAAACGAAAAATTAACTAAGCTCCCATTAGGTTAAACCATAACATCATGCAAACGAGCTGTAGTAAAAGCTGTTTTAAATTATAAACAAAATAAAAATAAGCTTTATAATCAAAAAATTAACTAAGTTCCCATAAGATTAAACAAAAACAAACTAACTGTAGAAAAAGTTGTTACAAATTTTAAACAAAATAGCAATGATAAATTTTACGACCAAAAAATATAACAAACTCAACCAGTGATAAAAGTAATTACAAATGCAAACGTGGAAAGCAAATGCTGTTTCAACTCTAATAAAAATTTTAAACAACGCTCACGAGCAGTTTAAAAATAAAATCCCCCGCACAGAAACGATGATGAACAAGGAGGAGACGATCCACGGCGAGCGGCTGCACAAGATAGTGAAGAGTAGGCAGGCGTACCTGCACATAGGCATCGCCACTTTTCTTTTTCTCGTTTGGATCGTCTGCACGACCTGCGTCGTCGGCAAGAAGTTTGTTTGTTGATGATTTAAAGTTTCAAAGGTGGTTTTTGATTTGTTGATCGCAACGTTTTCGTGGCGATCACGAAGTTTGCGCTGTTGAAGAGAGAATGAAAAGTTTTTAAGATTTTTTTTTTCATTTGTTGATCGCGTCGACTCGGATCGTTGCACAAACCACAAACCAAAAGCCGACTTTTTGCTGACTTCAATTTTTTTCATGAAATTTTTGTAGTTTTCATGAGATTTTTAAAAAATCACGTTAGCACCGTAACAAATCAGCAGCTAACTAACTGCGTGCTTATAAATAAAATTTGATATTTTTGCTGACTTTTTTTTTTTTCACTCGCAGGCACAACCGGTACGGATACGTGAAGGACTTCATCGGGTGGCTGATGAGGAGGCAGGCGAAGGAGGAGGTGGTGAGCAAGAGGAGAAGCGGGAAGGAGCGGAGCGCGCGAGGGGAGCGCGGGTCTGTTGAAACATTTTGCATTTTGTTTAACTTTTTAGCTGACTTAAATGAAAAGCTGTCCCTTGCAGGGAATTAGTTGTAAGGAGTGTTGAAAAGTTGTTTAAGCTATATTAGTTCTTTGTAAAACTACTTTGTTCTAATATTGTTTAAATTAATCGGGCTACTTTTACTTTATAAAGTTAAATTTTAGAGGAGTTACGGCGAGTAATAAAAACTTTGTTGAAAAATATTAATCGTTAAAACTACCTATGGATGGGTCTGTTGAAGTTGTGAATGATTTATAATAAAAAAAGTAATTTTTGTTTTTTTTAACTATGTGGTAGACAAAAGTTAAAAGTTTCCCCGTGTCAAGGAGGAGATGTGTGATTGGTAATGACTGTAAAGTTTTTTGAAATTGTGTATAAAGCTGTCTTGTTGTTATTTGTTTGAATTAGTTTAACCACTTGTTTTTTTTTAACTTTAGAGGAGCAATGGTCAATGATGAAAATAAAAGGTTTGTTTTAAAATGTTAATTGCGCATTTAACTATCTTGTTATCATTATGTCAATGAAAACACCGGCGAAAGTCTAAAGGGCTGGAGTCTGGACTCAGCCCACGCCTCGAGACAAACTCCAGTTAACATAAGAATTGATCACGCAGTTCAATCACCAGACCGCAAACTTCAGTTACACTGTGACCTCGGGCCGGAGCTCAGACCACGGAAGGCTTGCGGTCTGATGATCGCATCGGAATTGTAAAACCTTGTACTATTTTTTATTTGATTAATTATTAACGTTTTTTTTGAACAAAATTAAAACATTTCCTTTGAATTATTTTAATATAACACATACTACACAGACCCAGAAGCAAGGAGGAACAGGAGAGAATTGAGAGAAGGAAGAGGAGACGAAAGAGGAGGGAGAGAAAGGAGAAAAAGGAGAGAAAGGAGAAATTCGTCGACAAGATCAAGTCTTTATAAGTGTTAAAAAGAAGCTAGAATTTAATGTTGACGATGATTGGTCGAGTTTTTTCTTTTCGATTATCAAAAAAATTTAATTACCGGATTTTATAGATATGTAGTACTTTTTTAAATATATAGTTTATGTATTAGTTTATAGTAAATAATAGATACTTTCTGATTTTAACAATAAAATACGCGACAGTTCATAATTAAACGACGTTTTTCTATTGGTATTGTTGTTTTGCAGCTGCATACATTGGTATTTTAACTTTTGTAATAACAAATTGATAGTAAACCCTTTTTTATGAAATTTACAAGACAATCTGTTAACAAAACTAAATACAATCAGCACCGAAATTTAAAAAAATTGTCTAATATTCTCTAACAGAAAGTTCATCTTAAAAGTTTCAATAAAATAAACTGTGGTAGAACTACTAAAAGTTCACTGTTGGCTCTCAATAAATCCACCTGTGGCTCAGCCGTGTTTTTGTGTGAGTGATCAGTTCCGCATCAGTGATTATTGTCTAAAAAGAGGCGGTAACGACAATATGCCTTGTTTGTGTTAAACATGTGTGTATGTTAATGGAGCTCACTATGATATCGAAAGTCAGCTGTTTAGAGCTTGCCATCGTTGGTCGCGTTGCGGTCAGTTCCTTTCAGAAACTTAAGACTTGCTTGTTTGTTAAAAAACAACAGTAAAGTAAATTAACAAAAACTGTAAAAGTAAACCTTAAACGATAAGCACACTGGTTCTTACACAACAACAGATTTAAGCTGCTACATTTCGAGCGGGGTGCTTTTATCGACACTTCGACGCTTATAAAAACGACAATTTTTGAGACTCTATAGCTCTGGCTAGCGGACAAAAGTTTCAACAACTTAAACCTGTTTATTAAACTCAAAGAAAAAAGCTGTTGGCAAGTAATAAGTTTTTTTTCAGTAATTAATATTTTAAATTTCTTGCTTATGGGAAGTTTCAGTTATTTAAAGAATAGCTATTTAAAAACAAATTATAAGCTAGGTATAGTTGAGCTCTTATCGCTATATAAAAAATTATAAGCAAGGTTCTTGTATTAGCAAAAATATCATCTAAAATTAATTTTATAACCAGTAAAACAACAATTGAACATGTATAGGATCATTCCTACTAATTTTTTCAGTTGAAAAAGTTTTAGATTTAATAACTTTTTTATGGTATAATGTGTAGCGTGAGCTGCAGTTTAACGAGGGAAACTTGATAGTTTTAAAAACTAAAGATTTTGAACAAACAAAAAACATCAAGTTGAAAAACAAAGACAAAAATGTTATCAGATTTACTGCCAGTTAAAGATTATAAGCATTTATATTCGTAAGTAGCTACAAAAAAAAATAGTTTACGTTTTGACAACACTAATTTACAAATCGGTTCTAGTAGAAATTTTGTTTTACATTTTATCTAAGTAATTTATTTGATGATGTTACTTACATAGTTCAATCAGCAAAAAGAAATTTTTTATTAATCTGTAAGAACAGCGAATTTGTAATTATGTTTTTCAAAATAGAATAAACAGACTTTGTACCGTTTTGAAAAGTAACAATTCTTTTTTTTTTTAGCTAGACAAATAACTACAACACTTTTTATAACTCAACTGGGGAAAAAATGGATACTATTATTTTTAAAAAGCTTTGAAAAGTTCTAAAAACTGTGCCGAAAAAACTATAAACCCCTAACTCAAAGCAAGTTTTTGGTGTTTATCTTATTAAAAACATTAAGCTTGGTATTTAGTTTTTCGCTTAGTAAACTGTTAAATTTAGACCTGTTAAGTAAACTGTCAAGTTTTTTGAACAAATTAAGTTTGTTAACGTTACAGCAATTAGTTTTTGAACTTAACCTTCAAATTACACACAATTGCGTCTATACTATATAATTATGTTGTTCGCAAACATATGTGTAATATTAAAACCTATACTCTGTTTATAAAACCGAAATAGTCTTTAGTTTTTATGAAAAGAAAAGAAACAAAACTAAGTGGAACAAAAATAAACCGAGCATTTAGTTGCAAAACCAAGCGTTTAGTTTTAAAGGTAAGTTGGAAGATTAAATATATTTTTAAATTAAAAAAATGTTGGCAGAAAAACTAAACTTACACAAGTTCCTATTACCACTTGAATAAAACTTCAAAACTATCAGTATATATTTAACCGTTTCTATTAACTTCCTCTCTATTAAAAGGGTTGATCATGCCAATTCGATCATCAGACCACAAGTTTCGGTAGACTGAGACCGGTTTCGTCCTTATTAGGACTCATCAGTCAGTCACAACCGAAAAACTTGTAGTCGTCAATCTACAAACGGTTTATAATGCTTTTGCATGAAGCCACCATTTGCTGGCAATGATTAGTGACGTCAGCATTGTCTTTGCCGTGCAACGTTTAAAACATTGTCCACTAGGCAAGACATCTGGTACGCTCGTTTTAGTACAATCAACAAAGTCGGCGAAAGTCTGCAGAACAAGTCCGGACTTTCGTTTGCCGTGAGACAAGCTCAAATTTAACAAAAGGGTTGATCATGCCAATTCGATCATCAGACCACAAGTTTCGGTAGACTGAGACCGGTTTCGTCCTTATTAGGACTCATCAGTCAGTCACAACCGAAAAACTTGTAGTCGTCAATCTACAAACGGTTTATCATGCTTTTGCATGAAGCCACCATTTGCTGGCAATGATTAGTGACGTCAGCATTGTCTTTGCCGTGCAACGTTTAAAACATTGTCCACTAGGCAAGACATCTGGTACGCTCGTTTTAGTACAATCAACAAAGTCGGCGAAAGTCTGCAGAACAAGTCCGGACTTTCGTTTGCCGTCACTAATCATTGCCAGCAAATGGTGGCTTCATGCAAAAGCATGATAAACCGTTTGTAGATTGACGACTACAAGTTTTTCGGTTGTGACTGACTGATGAGTCCTAATAAGGACGAAACCGGTCTCAGTCTACCGAAACTTGTGGTCTGATGATCGAATTGGCATGATCAACCCTTTTGTTAAATTTGAGCTTGTCTCACGGCAAACGAAAGTCCGGACTTGTTCTGCAGACTTTCGCCGACTTTGTTGATCCTCTCTATTAACTGAATAATTCAAATCAAGCGTGAAATACGATTTACGGCACCACAGCATACCGCGGTTTTCATTTGTTAGTTTTTTTTTCAATTTAGAATTTTTGTTAGAATAAAAGTTCAAACAAAAAAAGTTACCAAAAGCTCTTCTTTTTTTATTCATTGAAAAATTTATCGCCAATTGATCATGTTTTTTATTTTATGAAAACAAACAACTAGATGAAACGTTTAAAGTTTCAAACACAGTTTTCGCGGTGGCAAATTTCAAAACACAAGCTGCTATTGCGCTGTTAACTACTTCCTTATTCGTCAGTTCAAGTTTTATTGTTATTACGCCACCGCGTTATGAATGGTCTCATTATGCGCTCAAGTTTTCACTTGGTTATGCAAATAACCAGGCTTTTGTTAGTTTTTTATATTTTTTTCGTAAACTCAAACTCGTTTTAATTTGGTATAACTTTTGTGTTAAGTTAACAAGTATATTATACGGTCAACAGAATTTTCGTTTTATAATTTTGCAACTAACTTGCAATGTTAGACATTTACTTTTTAGACTTTTTTAGATTGATCCATGATTTTTGTTAACGTTTTTAGTTTATTTCGAGCAAAAATACTAATTTTGCTTAATTAGACTTTGTTAGTTTAATTTGTTGTTTAGTTTCAATAAGTCATCTTTTTAAATTAGCTTCTGAGTTTTTTTTGAGGTTAATAATACTTTTGTTTACTTTATAAGTACATGAACAAAGTTTTGGTTAGTTATATATGTTTTATTTTTCAAATTATAAAACCGTTCTTAAAATTCAACTTTGAGTAAGTTTTCACATAAAATAAACTTAAACAAATATTTTTTCTACTTTTGAATTATTTTTATATGTTACTTTCTTTTTTATGTAATGCTTATTGTAAGCTTTTTTTTATACATGATTGAAATAAGTGTATGTTACATAATCTAATAAGGAAATTAGTTGCTTTATAGAGGAAATAAAGTGTTTTATATTTATATCAACTTATATATAAAAAGCATCTTGTTTATAGATTCTACTTTACAACTTAAAGTTAATACGACCTAAATTCAATGCAGTAACAACTACTTGACATGATTTTTTTTTAAACCACGAGCTGTTTAAACTAACATCAGAAAATACAATTAACTTTGTTTAACTTTGTACTCTAAAATAACTAAACTTACCCTTTTAATATATTTATCCGTGTTATTTTAAAAACGTTAAATTTTGTTCACATGACACCAAGTTAATGCGACTGACTTTTAAAACTTTTTCTATTGTAACTAAACTTATTTATGCAACAAAAAACAAGTGATCAAGACTAAATCTAACTAAAACTTATCATTCAACCTAAAAACCATTGTTAAATGTATTTTAAAATGAATAAACAAAATGTCATTAACAACTAATATATTTTGATTAATTTTTTGTAAACGCTAAATTTTTAACTATGTAAACACTGAGTATTTAAAAAACCACTGTTAAGACAATTAATTTTTTGTTAAGTTATTTCCAAAAAATTATTAATAAACTTTAAATGTTATTTAACTTTAAATTCTTAGAGAGCTAAATCTAACAAAATGAGAGAAGAATAACAACAATCATCTTAAATTGGTATAAAAAGGAAATTGGTTTTATTTTTGGTAAAAATAAGCATATAACGAAGCTTTTTATTGAAAAAGCTAGACTGAGCTTTGCAGATAATATTGAAAATATTTTCCTGTTTGTTTAAATTTCAGCAAACAAATCGAACAACTTGTTTAAAATAGACATTTTTTGTTTCTCATAGATAAAAATAAAATTAAAAAGTTTTTGCAAAAATTTTTGTTCGTGCAAGAGTTTTGTTGCAGACAAAACAAAAAAGGTATTAATATTTCAACAAAGCATGTAGCTTGTATGATTAATCAATGTGCTTTTAAAAGCTACTTAACAGTTCATTTTACACTTTTTACCTTTTTAGTGGTTGCAAAGTTTTGAAGCATTTCTTGACTGAAAGTAGTACATTATAACTTACTAAAAGTGTTGGTTTAAATTTTATAATCTGTTGTTTTTGTTATTTTCAAATGTAAGTTTTGTTTTTATATTTCGATTACAAAGTTTATTTTAGTTTGAACCTTGATCAGTCTAATTAAAACTTTTTTTTGAGTGAACTTTGTTTATATTTTGGTTTTATAATTAGTTCTTTACTGTTTTAGTTGTTGTGCAGGCAAATAAATAACTTTATAATATAAAGTTTTTTTTAATTAATCTTAATAACGATAAGAGAAAATTATAAATTCATATAAATAATAATTATAATAAAAATTAGGTAACTAATACTTTTCATATTGAAAATATTTATCTAGTTAAAAACTATTTAAATAACTTATTTTATTTGCCAAGAGCTGTGTCTTTTAAGTAAAATATTTCAAAGTTAAAGTTAAAGTTTTTTTGATTTGTGAAAAATTAATTTAAGTTCTTTTGAGCTTTAGTTAGATTTTTTAATTATTTATTGCAACCATATGCGTAATACTTCTTTCATTGGAGTTAGGAGAAAACTCCATCAACCAATAAAAGCACAGCTGTGTGCAATTATTTTTAATATTTAGCTGAAACAGCAAAGTAAAAATGCGTTCAAGTTAGAAAAAAGTTAAAAAGTTAAGCCTAGTTGAACATTAAAACAGTTATATCTTTTTATAGCATTTTTCTTGTTTTAAGGACAAAAGCAACTAAAAAGCATATTCTACTAATTTAGCAATTTTGTGTTAACCAGTGTGAGTTTCTTTTGTTTAACACACTGATAAAAAAACAGATTATTTAGCTACTTGTGAGTAAACTGCGCTTAGTTATAAGTAAGTTATTGTTGCTATTGTATGACTTTAAGTTAGTCATAAAACGAACTAATTACACATTTGTGTTTATGTTTTAATAGTTCATACTGCTATGTGCCTTTAGAAATCTTATTAAGTGTATGAGTAGGTTATTATGTAAACGTTTTGTGGGGGGTTTTATACTTACAAAATTGAATACTTCGCAAGAATTTTATGTACTCAGAGCTGGCTAGTATAAGTTATTTTGAAATATAAACGTTTATTTTGCAGAAAGTGTTTAACTTTCAAATTAATTGACTATTTTTTTGTTATACAAAGGCTACTTTTTTTTTCCTAGAAATAATAAGCCTAACTCAGCTTTATTTTATAGCCGGAAATAATAACGTTGCAATAAAAGAATATCTAAAGCTTATACTTTTTTACTTTAAAAAGTAAACTTAACTTGCAAAAATAAGTTTTCGCTAGTAGCATTTAAAAATAGTGTTTTTGCAGATTTTGTTTATATAGATTACTTGGCATTGTTAATGCGTTTTGAAAAACTTTTACTAAGTTGAGTGGGCACTTTATTAAAAAAAATCATTAGCGTTTTAAAGATTGAACTGTGGATATAATAAAGAAAATTTTTAAAGATGTTTGCTTCAGGAAAATTAAAAAATGTCTAATGAAGTATAAGTTTTAACTTTCTTAAACTTCTTTTATATAACTTTTTTTTCAGTTTTTATAAACATTATAATTCAAACTATTGAAAATAAGCTTAAATTTTAAACTTAGAGCAAAAAATGTTAGTCTTAATATCGTTAGATATATAAGTCAAACTTTTTCAAAGGTTACAAAAAAATACAATTTTGTTAGTTTTTTTTTTTAGTAAAACTGAAAAATAAAAGCAATCAACTTTATTAAATAAAAACAAAATTAATAAAAAATTGCTCATCTAATACATAGACCATTTTTAATTTTGACTTTATTTTTCTGTTTAACAGATAACTTTTGTTGTAAGCATATTTTTTTTAATCTTTTTTTGCATTTATCTTTATTATTATTATATAAAACTTTAGGCGGAACAGTGATTATTTTGTTGGATAGTTGAAATAAAAAATAATAAGTTGGTTATATTTAATTATATTGGTTAGAATTTCGTTTTAAATAGAACAACATATTGTATAGTAAAAAAATATGTATATATAAAGGTAAAAAAAAGTTTCCATGTAAAACTAATACAAACATATTCAATTTATATATAAAATTCAAATTGATAGCAAAACCAAGTAAATTTACACAACAGAATAGCATTATCTAATTTTAACTTTCACGTCAAAAATATGTTTTAGAGTTTAGACAGACTAAATTAGTTAAAAAGCCAGAATGTCCGACAAGAAGGTGACCTTCAAACAAGCTGAAGACAACCAGCGGGAAGATGAGCAAAAAGGCGCCAAAACCACTACTAACGGGAAAACCCCCAAATCGAAGAGTTTTGACCAGGGACGAAACACGGAGAGAAGAAAGCTGACGCCTATGGACAGCATCAAGATGAACAGGTCGAGGTACGAGGAGTGGAAGAAGAAGAAGGAGGGAGAGGAATTGTGACGTCATACTTGTTTGCATCATCATATTTGTTTTGAGACGTCATAGTTCGATGGTTGTTGTTCGGGTTTTTGCAATGTAATTTATTTATTTCTGTAACGGTATTCTAAATTTTTATATATTAATTATCAATGCAAGTTTTGAAATTAATTCTTGCTTTCATTTCTATGTTAATCTAAAAGCCTCGAAGTTTGTTTTGCTTTTACAATAATTTTTTGTTTTTAGTAATAGGCTAAAGTTTTAAAAATGAACTTTTACCATTTGTTTATTTGTTGATTTATAGAACATATGTTTTTCTAATGTTAAAATTAATTTTGTCTCATTTTGTATTTTTTACGCGGCCTCTAAATGCGAAGATTGTTTTGCTATAACAACATTTTTTAAATTTTATTAATACGTTTAGCTTTCAAAGTAAAAATTTACCATTTTTTCATCTGAGTAATAGAACATACGTTTTTCCAATATCTACTGTGTGAATTACAAATAGTTTTGTCTCCTTTTAATTTTTTTTAATTACTTATCCACAGCTAGTTTTTATTTTCGTTTTTTAACACTACAAAAAAAAATTAAAATTTTAACTGTCAGTCTATTCAAAAAAGATTTAAACTTATGTGAAATGTAAAAAAAGTATTTTCTTATCTTTACGAGTACGTAGCTTAGTTTAAAAAAAAATCTTGAGATTTATTCATTTTCTTATTCAAGTTTGCAACACTTATCTATAAAATAACAATATTATACCAGTTTAATAATTTTTTAAAATGTATTTTTATACTTATTTTTGTTTTTTCCTATATACTTTTATAGTATATTTCTAATAAAAAACGTAATGTTGGAGTGAAAACATAAAAATTATTAGTTTAGTTCATTAAGTTATACTTTATTGTTATTTAAGCTAATACAACTAAGCCTATAGTTTTTATTTTACCTTAACTGTTATAGGAAAAAGTGTTATTGTAAGACAATATTAGTTAATCAATACTCTACTTATATTAAAAAAGGTGTAATTTAAAGGTATAGTAGGTAAAAAATATTCATAGCAATAATATAATTTTTTTTTTTAATTTAAAGTTGAAACTAAAACATACAAGTTTTACCAATAAGTCAAAGGTTATACAACGATACTAAATTATTTATAGTTGTCTGGATCAATAATTAAAAATTTTGTTATTTTATGTTGCTTTTTTTTACTTTAAACATAGAAGTTTTTAGGTAAAATTTACAAAATAAAATTTCAAAACTGTTTAAATAACTATCTTTTTAAAGGGCGCAACATATTTTTATGAAACGAGATTCCCTAGCTAGTTCAGTTGTAAGCATTAAATAAAAATTAAACTTACATTTATAATAATAAAAAAGTTAAAGTCAGTATTTCTTGTTTATCCGTATTTTATAAACGTTGATCTAAATAGAAATTAATAGGGTGCCAGCATATAAATTAGGACATTTCTAATTCTTTAAAAAAATGTTTAAAGAAGCACGGCTCAAAAAGTTTTGTATGTTCAAAAAAAAAAATAAATGTATATGTAGGTTTAATATGTTGAGATTTTGTTTAAATTAGTTTTATATTAACTTTTTTTTAATTGGTCTTTTGATTTTCTTAAATTTTATGTTTCATAATATTTTTAACTAGGTCTACAACCAACTTTTAACTTTTTGTCCGAATTGGAATTGTCTCTAACCCAAATTATTATTTGTTATTTCATAAAAAAGTGTTTCATTATTTTTCTATTTAACTTAAATTACAATTTTTTTATTAAATTTAAGTTAATTATCATTTCAATAGAGTAGTTTAGTTCATTAAGTGCTTGTCTTGCTTGGGGCTTCCAAAGTGTGCAATAAGTCGAAAAGATAAAAATAGTTTTTAACAAGTACATAAATAACTTTTTCTTTTATACAAAATCAAAATATTGACTGTCTCAGTTGTATATCTAATTTTAATACTTTAAACTTAAGCTAATGTTTTTACAAAAGAGTATAATTAAAAATCATAAGCTAATCAATAAAAACTAGTACAAGATTCATGCCGATAAGAAAAACTTTACTCTATTTCTCATCATGCAGTGTCAAGCGTGAAGTGACGTAATGATGCTAGATCTGCTTAAAACGTATTTTTCAAACAAGCTTTATTTTCATGTAAAAATAGATTTCTACCAATACCTAAGATGTGTTCAATTTTGAATAACTTTTAAGTCGCTGGAAAAGTGACAAAAATAATCAGCTCAATGAGTTGTTCACCAACAAATGATAAATCAGTTTAAAGTTGTTTTTTAATTCTGATTGTCTTTTAAACACTAAAATAAGTTTCATATACCTGTGTAAAATCAAGCCTACTAAGTTTTATACATGATACTTTGAATTTTAACATTAAAAAAAAACTTAATTATGTTTAACATTTAGATTTGAAAACATTAACAATTACAATTCTAACGTTAAATTATATCTAGTATTATCAATTTGATAGTATTAAGGTTAGCATTTGAATTTTTTTGATGATTGAAATTTTTACCTGAGGTAAATTTACAGTTAAATTAATTATGTGAATATACTAGACTGATAGTATAGACTAAACAGAGACTTTAGTTTAGTTATAAGGTTAAGCTTTTAAAATTGCTGTTTTACAATAGATTAGATTTAACAACAAAAACTGTTTATTTTTTGTAAGTTTTTAATACTTTTTGATGAAAAATCCCTGAAACTGTTTAGAAGTTGTCAATTTTAAATAAAGTGTATTATTTAAATAAAAATTTAGCACTATCATATTTAAGGTTTTACGACAAGTCAACAAATTTTGCAGTGTATATGAAAAAATATGTACCTAGTAATAAAATACAGCCTTTAAACTTATAAAAGTATAACTAATTACAGCAGTTTTCTGTTATTAGCATGTAAAAACCATTACACACATAGTTGTAAACAGATAATGAATAAAGTATTGATTAGATACAACTTTATGATAATATTTATTAAATCAGTTTGGCTTAATACATAGTTAGGATTAAAACCAGATCATTTTAGAATGATGCTTTGTTTTCAAGTTTGAACGAAAGTTTAAAACACTTTAAGTTGTTTACTAAAATGTGCTCTATAAAAATTTAATCCCTTGATATAAAATATTTAGAAAAAAATTAATTAAGTTACAAACAGTAGTTCTGATTTTCATAATAAAAAATAAAAACAAAAGTGTGATTTCGTTTAATTTTAGTTGAAACTTTTACTGTTAAAAGTTACAAAAACTTCAAATTTTTTTACGCTTTAAAATAAATGAGAAGTATTATTGTTGCTAATGATTTTTTTTTTTCAATAGGGACAGTGTATATTTTTTAGTGTTTATCACGAAACTACGATGGTAGCTAGATACTTAAACAAAAGAAAATGATAAATAAAATAAATAAAAAAACAACTGTTAAGTTATTTATTTTAAAAATGTTGAAAAATAAATATTTTACTCTTTCAAACTTTAGTTTTTTAAGTACATCAACAAGTCAAGAGTAAGTTTAAAAAAATTCTCCATACAATAATTTATTACATTCTTAACTCAAAACAAAAACACTTTCTTAAGTACAAACAAATATTATAAATTGAAAAATGTTTTTATTTTTAGCCAGAAAAATCTTAGTACTGACGAAACGATAAAAAAATTATGTAATTAACTTGAGGTCCTACTTTTGTTTTGTCTTAGTAAAGCACCCTTCATTAGAGTTTTGTGCAGCTAAGACTTTATAGATTCATAAAGTTAAAAAAAAACAATTGAACTAAAATAGTTAAAATAAAACACAACGCATAAAGTTTTTCTAAACATATTTATGTTAAGATAAACAAAAATATGTAATAACAAGGAATTATACTTTTTAAATGATTATATAACAGCATTTTTAAATTTCTCACAGTAAGAAATGGTGATGGTGTTGTGTTATGAGTTTATTAGGTATACTGATAAAATACTTCGTTTAATTCTTAGATACTTATTACTATTCTAATTGTTCATTTATGTTCAACTGTAATTACATTCAATCATCTTTTTCACTTGCGTTATTCTATGTAATCAAAATATAACAATTTAGCTTGTTATAATTAGTTTTATCAAGGACGCAGCTAATAATTTATTATTCTCTATACTCATATTTATCTTAACTTATATAAAAGGTAAATAAATACACTAGTTTTTTTCAGTTTTATATTTGATGACAAGTTTTTAAGTCGTTTATTGTTGAAAAAACTTAGAGAAAAAATTATCAAAAGCATGTATATCAAAAAATATTCACAGTTTAATTTTATATTGTCATGTTTGGTGTTATATCAAATAGCGAACCAGTTAGTTTTTTAACAAAATTGTTGTTTTTATTATGTATAATAAATTTTATCATACCAAAAAATTAAAGATGAATTTTGTGTTTTTGTTTTTATGAAACATTTTGTAATTTTAAAAATGATAAAATAAGTTTTTTTAATATATAAACTAAGGCTTAAGTTTAAATTAGAAAGCAAAGAATTCTAATTGGTATTTATAAAAAAAACTTTTTAACAAGTTTGTTGTTGAACTGTAATTTATAATTATTTTAAAGTACAGATGTTAAAATAAATCCAAATTAGAACTTTCGTATGAAAAATAAGTAAAAATAACTTCGTGTTTAAAACTATTTTTGAATGTAGTACTTCATAAAGCAGTATGTTTTTTTAACATAAAAAAGGGTTCAACTGTATTTTTTTAACTTTCAAAAAATACTTAAGATACTGAAAAACTTCAAGTAAATATTAAAAAGTTAATGGTAAATTGTAGAGTTGTATCGTGATAAAATAAATGCTCGGAAATTCGTTCAAAATTTTATTTACTTTTCTGTTACTCAGTTTTTACTTATAAAAAATAATTAAACTTTAATTATCCAAACTAAAAAAAACTCTTAAGTAACATGAGTATAATCTTAAAGTTTTCTGCAAAATTGTAAAGTTGCAACTTGAAACATATGCAGAGTGTTGTTCAAATTGAGCTTTCTTGCACCCGTAATGACGTAATCATGCGAAGTTCACTGAAAACAACTTTTCGATCAACATGTTGTTTGAAGCACAACTTTCCAACTAGTCACTTTCACTCGAGTCGATTTTTTGAATCACTGCACTAGTGATATGAGGAAAAAAAAGGATGTTTTTAGCTTTACGAGTACTTAGCTTAAAATATAAACACATTCTTGAGATTTATAAAATTTTTAATTTAAGTTTGCTGCATTTTATCTAAGAATTAGTAATATAATATCAGTTTGTTAATAATATAAGTTTCTTTTTTTTTTGTATATATTTTCATAGTATACTACAAATAAAATATGTAATGGTGAAATGAAAACTTATTACAAAATAGTAGAATTTATAAAGTTATACATTATTATTATTTAAGTTAACACAATTATTATTTAAGCTTATAGTTTTTTTTTTACTTTAAATGTTATATAATAAATTAAAGTTGTAAGAAAATGCTGGTTAATTAATACTCTACTTATAATGGAAAAGGCGTATCTTAAAAGTAAAGTAGATAAAAAAAAACACAAGAAAGCAATAACGTACATTTTTATCAAATTGAAAGTTAAAGCTTAAACAAACAAGTATTTACCAGTAAAGACTATACAACGATAAGCTCACCTTAATTATTTTTACTTGTTTGGATCAATAGTTAAAAAGGTGTTAACATTTGGTGTTGCTTTCTTGTTTTTACGCCTTACAAAAAGTTTCTTAGGTAAAATTTACAAAATAAGATTGTAAAGTTAAATAACTCACTATTTAAAGGACGCAAAACTTTTTTATAAATCGAGATTCCCTAGCTGCTTCAGTTATAAGCTTTAAAGTAAACGTAAATTTACTTTTAGAATTTAAAAAAAGTTTTATCAGTGTTTTATGCTTATCCATGTTTTATAAAAGTAAATATAGAAAAAAATTATTATGGTTCACCTCTACTAAACAAGAATAATTCGAATTTTGACAATTCTTAACATTTAAAAAAAATTAAAGAGACAAGACTCAAAAAATATGTTAAAAAAAAAATGTTTTGATGCAAATGTTGGTTTAATATTTTAAGATTTAATTTTAATAAGTTATTCAATAAATTAATGAAATTGCTGTGAGAAAACTATTTATTTAATACTACATTTATAAAAAAAAGGTTTATAATAGAGTATACTATAATAGGTTTATAGATATAAAAGGTTTATAATAGGTTAATAATATATTAAAGTTCATCAGAAAGTAAAAACATATTTTTAATTAAAGCAAGAGTTAAAGCTTAAACAAACAAGTTTTACTAGTATGTCAAAAATTATACAACAATAAGCTCACCTCACTTATTTTTACTTGTCTGGATCAATAATTTAAAAATATATATATTTGATGTTTCTTTATTTTTTTTTTTCAAAAAGTCAAACTTTAAAAGCAAAGTTGTGACGATATTTAAACAACTCACTATGTAAAGTACGCAACGTTTTTTATGGAACGGGATATCTTATTTATTCTAATTCTAAAATCACTAAAAGCAAATTTAATTAGTGAATTTAAATCAGGTATTTCCGTTGAATCAGTTATTTTAAATCAGGCTTGTCCCTGTTTTGTGAAAGTTGGTCTTAGTACAAGTTAATAGTTATTACAAAAAAAAAGATGTACACTTTTATAACAGTTTTGGAGAAGCACATCGCTATTTTTTCTTTAAATAAAAGTGAAAAATTCATTATGTCACTTTTATACAATTTAAACGTTTTAAACTTACGCTAACATTGCTATAAAAAAAACTATACTAAACAACTTAAGCTAATTAATAAAAACGTATACAAAATTCACGCCAAGAACAAAATTTTTAGTGAACTAGTCATTATGCTTTGTCAAGCGTGTAATGACGTAATAATGCTAGAATTGCCGGAAACTTTTCTTCAAACAAGATTTATTTTTTCGTTAAACTAAACTTTTACCAATCCCTAAAACATTATCAATAATAACTATTTTAGAGTTACCTTGAACGTGACTATGGATGAGTTCAATAAATTTTTTACCATCAAATTTTGAACAAGTTTAAAAACAGTCTTTAAGTTTTTACAGTACTGTGTTTTATTTATCTAAATCAGTAATTAACAATTTTTTTACTTTGCTGTTAGTTTTTTGTTATTATGCCTTAGTAACTGACAAATAACTTGAACTTTTTTATATTTTTGTTGTAATTTGAAACTAAAATGAAAGTTGTGTACAACTAGATTATATAGAACAGGGTTTCCCAAACTTTTTTATCAAATTTCCCCCTTGAAGAATTTAAAAATGCTATCGCCCCCACCAACAAGACTAGCATTTAAAACACCTAAGACCTTTTTTTGCTCTCTATCTGCAACTCAAGAATATTTAGTGTAAGTTTTAAAATTACTAATAAATACATCTAAGACCTTTTTTTGTTTTTCATATGCAACTCAAGAATATTTAGTGTAAGTTTCAAAATTTTAAAATCGCCCCTTTACCCCAAACTTAAATCGCCCCCAGGGGGCGGCATTGCCCACTTTGGGAAACCCTGATATAAAACTTAGTTAGTCAACAAGCTTAAGAATATAAGTTAAAACTGTTAAATTGTTTAGATAACTCACATTTAAAAGTACGCAACATTTTTCTTATAAATCAAGATTCCCTAGCTATTTCAATTATACAAACACTAAAAAAAACTTAATCAGTAGTTTGTGCTTGTCTCTATTTTATGAAAGACACAACTCTTAATGTAGTTTCAAATTACAAAGAAAAATAGTTTTTTAATAAAGTTATTTGTCATCTACGTAGAGCAGCTCAGTTCTCAAAAAGCTTGTTTTGTTGAAGTCTTCATAGAAGATGTACACTTTAAAAATAACTTTTGATATATACATTGATAAATGTTTTTTTAATTAAAGTAAATAGAGTTTTGCAAACTAGATTTGTTATTCACGACCGGTTTCGGTGGTAAAAAATTGCGACCGTTTCAACCAAATTAAAATACTAAAGTTTTAGCAGTTTGATATTAATTAAAAAGCAGTTTAACATTTTAATTTGCTTGAAAAGGTCGCAATTTTTTGCCACCGAAACCGGTCA
Organism: Thalia democratica; assembly: GCF_965202585.1. NCBI lineage: Eukaryota > Metazoa > Chordata > Thaliacea > Salpida > Salpidae > Thalia > Thalia democratica. Next base: position 63,918,424 of record NC_139166.1, on the reverse strand, counting down.
TGAATGAAATATTTAATTTGCAAAACTTAATTTAGATAAGCCCTTTACATACCAGTATATTGAAAATTCTTTTTTAAATAAGCCAAATAACTATATTAAGTTAAAGTAAAAAATTAATCAAATCACTTGCATATCTAATTTTAATACCTATACTTACGCTACTATTACTAAAAAAAGAATAAAGCTAAACAAATTAAACTAATAAATAAAAAACAAATAGAATATTCACGCTGACAGCGAAAGTTTTTGAAATTCTCATCATGCAGTATAAGCGTGATGTGACGGAATAACGCTAGATTTGCCGAAAACGTATTTTTTTAACAAGCTTTATGTTCACGCGAATACTCTATATCTTACCTACACCTAGAAGTACTTCTGTTTTGAACAATTTTTAAGTCATCGAAAAGGTGACAAAAATACTCGAATCAACAAGTTGTTCACCAACAAATAATAAAACTAATTAAAGTTAATTTTTAATTCTGATTGTCTTTCAAACAGCAAGTATAAGTTTCATATCATAATATAAAATCAAGCTTACAAAGTTTAATACATGATATTTTAAACTACCAAAATAAAAATTCACTATGTCTAACATTTAGTTTTGAAACATTTATTATATAGAAACATAAACAATTACAATTCTAACATTCTATTATATATAGTATTATTAGTTTGGTAGTATCAAGGTTATTATTTGAATTTTTTAATGAACAAAATTATTACCTGAAAAATCAATTTACAATTAAATTTATTATATAAATAAACTAGATTAGTAGTAAAGACTAAAACGAAATTTTAATTCAGTTATTAGATTAAGTTTTAAACTTGCTGTTTTGCAATAGATTATATTTAACATCGAAAACTGTAAATTTATTTTGTAAGTTTTTAATACTTTTTAATAAAAAAACACTGAAAATAGTTAAAACTTTTTGTATTGAAGTAAAGTGTATTGCTAAACATAAAAGCTAGTACTACTTCTGTTTAAGTTTTTATTAAATCAACAAATTTTGCAGTGTACATAAAAAATCTTGTTACTAGTATTAAAACATAGCATTTAAATTTATAAAAAATAACCAACTACAATAGTTTTCTGTTATTAGCATGTAAAAACCAGTTAAGAATACAATTGTAAACAGTAAATAAATAAGGTAATTATTAGAAACAACTTTATGATATTATTTATTTAATCTTCTGTTGTTCTCTTTCTAACTTTAGGTTTTAAGTACTTCAACGATTCAAAAGTAAGTTTACAAAATTGTCCATACAATAAATTTGAAAACTATTTCAAAGCAAAACCGCTTTGTTAAGTACATACCAAAATTATAAACGTAATTTTCTGTTTTTTTTATGTGAGCAAAATCTTGGAATTGACGAAACAATAAGAAAATTTGTATATAATTTAGTTGTCATTTTAAACATTTTAGATATATTAAACAATTATTGATAATTGATTTAAATTATTAATAATTGGTTTTCCTTTATGTTATAGTAAAAGTTGATAATCTCCTACTTTTTAACACACTTTAAACTTGCTAATACTTTTGTAAAAGAGTAAAACTAAACACCTTAAGCTGATCAATAAAAACTGATACAACATTCATGCAAATAATAAAAACTTTACTGAGCTTCTTATTATGCTCTCTTTAAAGCGTGTAGTGACGTAATAATGCTAGATTTGCTGATAGCGTATCTGTTAAACAGTCTTACCAAAACTTTATATCAGAGTTTTACCGATTCCTAGTGTTTGCTCAAATTCAAAATCTTTTTAATCACTTCAGAAGTGACAAAAATAATCCGCTCAATAAGTTGTTGTCCAACAATTGTTAAATAAGTTTAAGGTTACTTTTTTATTTTGATAGTTTTTTGTTAAAATTAAACAGTAACTGTTTGAGACCAAACTTAAAAAGTTTTAGTTTAGTTTAATAAAAGGTACTTTAAACTACTAAAACCTTTTATGACCAACTTAATTATGTTAATCTATTAAATTTTAATAGAATATTGTATAACAAAACTAATGATTACAAATCTTACAGTAAATTATATATAATAAATTATTTAACAATTGTTAGTATTTAAATAACTTTTGACTTATTTGATAGTTAAATTGTTACCTAAAGTCTAGTTGTGTTTAAAGTGAAGTTTATTGTTTAAACAAACTAAATGAATCAAATAAGCTTAATATAGACTTCAGTTCAATTATAAGATTCAAACTTCTAAACTTTCTGTTTCAAAATTTTCTATATTAAATTATTCAGAAGAAAATGTTGCTTGTTTTATAAGTTTTTGATACTTTTTCAACAAAAATAGTATAAATTGTTTTTAACTTAATATAAGCTGTACTAATTAAGTCAATTTTTTTAGTTTTTACAATAAGTAATAATTAAGTAATAAACAATTTTTTACAATAAGTTAACAATTTTAGCAGTGTATGAAAATAAGACTTGTGCTTATTTCTTTATTACAGCCATTTAACTTATAAAAGCATAAAAAACTAAAATATATTTATGTTATTAGCATGTACAAATCAGTCACAATTACAGTTGTAAACAGTTAATAGAAAATGTGTTTATTAAAAACAATTTGCTGATAATGTTTATTTAATCATTTAAGCTCAATATACAGTTAGGATTTAAATCAGGTCATTTTAAAATGATGCTTTGTTTTCAAGTTTAAACGAAAGTTCAAAAAGCTTTAAGTTGTTTACCAAAATGTGCTTGATCACTTGATATAAAATATTTATAAAAAAGTTAATTAAGATATAAACATGAGTTCTGATTTTCATAACAGCAATGAAAACAAATGTGTTAAATATTTTGATTATAGTTAATACTTTCAATGTAAAAAATCTTTAAAAAAATCAGATAACTAATTTTATGAAAAAAAAAAATTAAATGTATTATTGGTTGCTAATGGAATTTCTTTTCAGTGGCAACAGTATATTATACATTTACTTAAAACTATTATTACTGAACTACGATGATAGCTAGATACTTATAAAAACGTAAAAAAAATATTTATCTAAAAGAAAATATTTGTTCAGTTATTTATTTTAAAAACGTTCAAAAAAATTAAAGTGCTTAATCATTTCAAATTTTAGTTTTTTGTGTACTTTAACGAGTCAAAAGTAAGTTTACATAATTTTCCTTACAATAACTGTGAATATAAATTTAATCCAAAAAAGCTTTGTTGAGCACATAATAAACGTACAAATTTAAAAGTTTTTTTTTTTTAGCGATCAAAGTCTTTGAATTGACGTGGAAAAAACGTGTATGTAATCTCCATAACACAAATTCCTTAAAAAATTTTCACAAAATTTGTATTTGTAAGCTTAGATCAACGGTATAACCAAAAAAAGTTAATGTTACAGTTACTTTTAATATTAATATTAAATAATAAGCGACGTAATAGCAGAAGCAAAATTTCTATCAAAAAAAAGTATTTAGACTTATTTTTATTGAAAAACGTTTTTAAACTAATACTTTCATCGATTCTTGGTGAAGCAACCCGTCGTTAGAATTTTGTGCATCTAAAGCTCATTAGATTTAAAATAAAATAACAAATAAGTCAAAATAGTTTAAATGACATACAACGATTTGAAGTTTTTCTAAACATATATTACATCAAAATAAACAAAGTATATTAATTATTACAAGGAGTTACACTTTTTGCAATGATAAAATAACAGTGTTACCTAGACATTTTTCACCGTAAGAAATGGAGGTTGTATTGGTTAGGTTGAAAGATAATAAGTTTCATAAATGCTAAAATACTTATTAGAATTCTAGTTGTTCATTTGTGTTTAATTGTTGTTTTAGTCTACTTTACTGTAGTTACACTTAATTTTCTTCTTCACTTGAGTGATTTTATGTGATCAAAATTTAATACATACACTTGATAAAAGTAAAACTTTTAGTTATTTCATGAGTTTTATGAGCACTTTAATACACTTAAACAAATCTTTTTCAATAGTTTTCAATTAGTGCTATTTAGGTTAAATCTAAATTTTAAATGAATTCTAAACAAAGATAACTTTCAATACCCTTGAAAGAAATGTTGTACAATAATTTTCGATTAGTTTTATTTTAGTTTACTTTAAGCTTTAAGTATATTTTATTCTTTAAGAGAGATAAAAGCTCAGATGAACCTAATACAAGAGTTTTAAGTTTAAAGGTTTGAGCTAAAATAATACTTAAATTAATTTAAAAATTCTGGGAAAGGTTTTTTTTTTCAGTAGCTTTAGAATAATATTAAAAATAGGAACGGGTCAAAATTGCACGAAGACAAAACTGCACGAGGTTATTAAATTGCACGAAGACAACTTTGCACGAGGAGACAATTTTGCACGAAGACAATTTTGCACCAAAGGTCAATTTCACACGAGTCAAAATTTTGCACGAAGGGTAATGTTTGCACAAGAGTAAAAAAAAAACAGAAAAAAATATTTATAAAAAAACTTTAAACGATGAATTAAAAAAATAAAAAATAAAACAAGTTATCGACTAATGGTAAGGGTTAGGCGTAACAGTTAGTAGAAAAAATAACAAAAAATATTAAAAATAAATAAGTGAATAAAACTTAAAAAAAACTATAAAGTAAAAAAATAATAAAAAATTCAATCCGTGCAAAATGTTTGCTCGTGCAAAAGTGTCTTTGTGCAATTTTGTCCCCTCTTGCAAACTTGAAAGCTATCAATTAAAACCATAAAACCTTAAAAATGATTTAGTTTCAAAAATTTTTGTTAGTGGTTGTATCAAGTTCAGATGTTTTTTGATAAAACACGCATTTGATTATTATCATTATTTAGAACTCTAGTACTATAAATCCCCATCAAAACTTATAGCAATCTAAAATACAATAATTAAAAGCATTTTTAAGAGTCTTAAAACATTTACATTCTTAACTTAATTTATTACTGAATAAAACGAGACAAAATTAGTACATAAATTTTATAAACAGTATACAATCTTTTTAAGTTCATAAGATGTTTATGCTTTATCACAGTTCGTCAACAATTTTTTCCTTTACTTAAATGCAGTTAAAACATTGATTTTTTTAAACTGGTCTTCACTAATGACGATAATATACTTTACTTAAGCTACATAAAAAAACTATTATTTCAAAATCGAATATGAGTTACTGTTTATAGAAGAAATAAAGTACTTTACTGCTGTCTGATAAAAATAGGTACAATTAAGATTAGTTACTACATATTAAAATGCACTACGTTGAAAATTTCTTTTAATTATGTAAAACTATCTGCTAGAGGTTGAAAGTGATGTCAAATATTTGTAAGGCTGTATTAAAAAAACTTCATTGTGAATTTTTATTACTTTAAATGTTTATAAAGTTTTGATTTTAACATTTAGGTAAGAATAGTTGTGATTAAAATTTATTAATTAACAAAGTAGTATCAGTGAAACTACAAATATTCGTAGTAACGACAAATAATTCGTGTTATGGAGAGAAATAACCCTTTTATACACTACACTTTATAAACAAACCGTAATAAAAGTCTTTTTTATAACACAGTTATTAGCATTTAAGTAACAAAAAAAAACTAAAAAGTTGATTATAAAGTTGCTTTAGTTTAAGTTGAACATTTAATTACTTTCCTTTCATGTAATTGTATACCACAACTATAACATCATATACAAAGATTAGCTTTAAATATGAAGTCAGTATTTTAGATAACTGTACTTTCTTAATTATATCTAAACGTATAATTAAAATACATGGTTTGCGACAAGAAATTTCTGCTAAATAGCAATACATTTATTGTTTTTTTATACTTCATTAAATGTTTTTTTCACGCAAAAATACTATAAAAATTTCTGTTGCATTTTCGTAATTGTTCTGACGTAACAATAGAAATTTTGTTGAAAAGTGATGTTTTAAGCAGGTTGTATTTTATAGCTGAGTTTTTTGTGATATCTTGAGATGGAATCTCGAAGTCTTCGTTAACTTTTCAAGCCACTATTTTAGTGGCAATACATAATCAAACAAAGTAATTTTTGAATTATATATATTAGTTTAAATGTTTTTTTACATTATTTAATGACAACTAGTATTAATTTCGTAAGTCATAGTTTGATTACAAAAAAAAATTGTTTGCTCCATTATACGTCACTACTTTGATATAGGCTAACTTTTAATTTGCAAAATACCTTTACTATTTCTAACTTTAGCTTAGTTTAAGTAGTCATCGTATGTATGTTTAAGCACTGCTTAAATAGTTTGAAAACGATTTATAAAACTTGACCAAAAGTTTGTCTCTTATTGCAGAAAAAAGTTAGAAAACTATAGTTTTTTAATTAAAAGTACCTTTTAATAACATTAATATTATAATCGGTTAACTAGCTGTAAAATTTTACAAATAGCTATGAGTTATCAAAATATCTAGGACAAGATTTTTACAGCTTTATTATACATTATCATTTTTCGATGGTATATTAAACATCCAAGCATTTGGTTATTTATTAGATATAGGTTTTAATTGTACAATAATTTTTATTAATTAATAACGAAATGTGAAGAATATGTCTTATATTTTATCAAACACTTTATATTTAATCAAGAGTAATGTAAAATGGTTTTTGAATTTATAAATTTAGAAGTTCATTTAAATTTAAAAGCAAAAGTCTCTTGGTAATCTAGCTCGCATCTTATTTTTTACTTTTCTTTAAAAAAAATTTTTACTGATATACTAATAACAATATATTGAGTAATATTAAGATAGTGTGGGAGCTTTCTGATGAATAACAAAGTTGTACTTCAATAAATAAAATTCTCATAAACTTTGTCAATCCCGAAGCAACGTTATAACCCAAAACTTTCTGAAAACTTAAATTGCGAGCATTATGTGATTCAAAGCTTAGTTTAGATTTTAGCTAAATAAACATTTCAAACCGGTTCTCCAAATTTAAAGTCACTACATAAGCGACAAAGTGTGTTCGAACTTTTACTTTTGCAACAACTTTTAAATACTAAAATGTTGACACTTCGTAAAAATATTCTTTGTTATGTTTAAACAGTTTTCATATGCAACTTGTTTTTTAAACTTATTCAAAAGACTCGTTTTAACAAAAACAAGTTTTAAAACATATTTAGCAGTTTTTTTACAGTGAGTTAAATATTTTTGAGGTTTTTGAAATGGTAAACTTGTATATTATAAAGCTAACGCACATATTTTATTTTTAAATTTTGCGTTTTTATTCTCTTATTGACATAACAATATTAAACCCACTGAAAAACGGTTTTACGAGTAATATATATTTTTTGAATAGTTTGGTTTTGGTACTGGTTTTAATTAAAAAGTTTAAACATAACTTACTCATTTTCGAAAAAAAAGTTTATTGATTAATTTCGTTTAGCTCTCTTCGGAATAAAATTGCTAAAAACTATGAATATTGTAGTGTAATTTTAGTTATATATAATGAATTTGAAAAGTCTAACAAAAAATATTTACGTCATAAAGTATAAAAGTCTGTTTAGAAAAAGTTTGAAAAATAGAATAGAGATGTACTGAACTAACTTGAAGTAATTTATAAGACAAAATTGCTAAAACAAAACATTTAAAATAGTAGAAATTTTACCTTAAACTAAATTAAATAAAAAGCACATTAAATAACACATTAAAAAACACTTTAGAAAACATTAAAAAACACGATAATAACGACAACAATAGTACTACTAAAGACCCTATTTGTAAAGTTTTAAATTGTAAAAATCTCTTTGTTTGCAAATTTTTGGCTCGCGAGATCTAATAAACAAAGATTCTAGAACTGAAAGATGGTAGGTGTTTCTAGCTCGGGATAGGATTTCTAGCCCTGGATAATAGGTTTGAAATCCAACTATAGTCAGGCTGACTAAAGCAGTTTTAGTGTTTTACTCTGAAAATAACAAGCTTATTTAAAATTAAAAAATAAGTGTTTCATCCATATGGTCACATGAAAACTAACTAACCAATTTTTTACTGCCCTAATGGTTACATATTTACAATTAATCTTTAAATTTCTCGGAAAGTTCAACAGCCTCACCAACTAAACTTAAAAAAGGTGAGCTTCTGAGAAAAATACTATCATCAAAATGAAAAACAAATTAAAATTAATTAAAGAAAATATACCCTTAAAAAAACAATTTAATTTTAAATTGTTTTTTGTGGTTTCCAAGAGATTTCACTCAGAGGAAGTGAATGAAATTGTTTTCGGAAATTATACCTGTAGATAAAATTTTGTATAACATCATGCAATGCACAGACTTAACTATTCAAAAAGATGAACAACATTTTGAAACATTTCAAGCTGCAGTCAACAGTATAAGAAATTCAAGTAGTACAGATAATGTTAGAAAAAGCCTTTTTTTTCAGCAAAAGAAGTCTGTGATATTGTCAGCTTAAACATTACTGAAAGGTTCAAGTTTTCAGGCCATTTAAGAATTTCACAGTTATTTTTGGCAAAATATTTTACTGTTTATAAATCTTGTTTTCCTTTAGAACTTATAGAAACAGTGAAGAAGTGCTATCCTGTTGTTGAATGTAAACAGTTAGAAAGAGAACTGAAAACATTTTATACACGTAAAGAAATGCATCAGGATGGTTTAGTGAAAATACTAAAATACTAAAAAATACTTAGTTATATCTTGAAGAACATAACATGCCTAAAGTATTTAACATAATTACAAAGCTTCTTAGAATTTTGATAATTATTCCCATGACTAGTGTAGAAGCTAAAAGAACATTTTCATCTTTGAAAAGGATAAAAACATTTTTGAGAAATACCATGGGTCAGTCAAGGTTAAATTATTTTATTGTAATTTCGATTAGTAGGGACTTGCTTAAAATCTGTACTAGTTTCAAGAAAGAGGTGATGGAGAAATTTATCAACCAAAAGGAGAGAAGAATGAATTTTAGTTACGAAGGTGAAAAGTAAGAGTCTAAGTATTTGTGTTTGCAAAGTTAGAACTTAAGATTTAATTATTTAGGTAGACATTCAGTAGTAACTGTTTTCTTTACTAAGCAACTTTAGTTTATCTTTAAAAAGTTGTAATTTGTGCATAAAATTTTCTTTGTTTGTAGACTTTTTAATTTACTTGCCAAGCTTTATTATGCATTCCTTTTTTTTTAATTTAATATTGGTAAAATAATTATTAATAGTTTGATGTTTAGTTAATCCAATATTTTTTAAATAAAGTTGAGGCTAAAATAAATATTATTGCAGTTGCTGTATTTTTTTATTATAATATTAGTCTGTTAAATCTAAATTGTAAGTTAGAGACTTCGTAGAATTTGATATTTATGAGCTTGCTTATTTTACTTTTGTGTTTTTAACTTAGTAGTCAAGCTGTTTTCTTTTCAAACATCAAAAATTTCAATTAGTTATAAATTGATACTCGTTTATTTTTTTCAATATTTAGCAGTAAATAAGCAATTATTTTCTATTGAGTAAAATAGATTTTACTTAAAATAAACTTGCAGTTAGTACATAAATTTTTTTTTTGTGTTGGTAGACTTTTTAATATTCTTGCCAAGTCTAATAAGATTTTTTTTTTGTCAACTTAAATATTAGTAAAATAACCATTCTTAGTATGATGTTTAATCAAATATATTTTGAATAAAATTGAGGCAAAAAAAAAGAACTATTAAAGTTGCTTTATAAAGTTACATTAATAAAAATTTGTTTTGTATAAATTTTTTCTACTACAAGTTTAAACTTTAAAGCCTTCTTAAAGTAGTTGTACTATATTTAAAAACTTATAGCCTTATTTCAGGAAATGCAGGTGTGCTTAGTAAAAATGTAAATGTTGTTCTTTTTTTTATGTAAATACTTTAAAAAAAAAGTTATTGACCATCGTTGATAATAGTTTTCGTTATGTTTGCTTTTATTTTAGTTAGCGTAACACTGCCAAAAATAAATAACTGATACATGATTTTCAAAAATTCAAAATAAAAAAACAGCGTTTAACTGCTTTATTTTGATAAAGTAAACGTAACTTCTATGTATCATGAACAAAAAACTTATAAGTTTTAGTCTACCGAAAGCTTGAGGTTTGATGTTCGAAAAGGTATGATAAACCTTTATTATTAATTTACTTTTATACTAACTTTTCATAATTTCTCTGATTTTAAAACATTAAAATAACGTGCATTTTAATTCTTTATTGATTTTGGAATATTTACTAAGCAAAGGTTTATTATTATACGTGATTTTGGTATAAAAAATTTTTTTATTAATTTAAAATTAAGTTTTACTTTTCGCTATATCTTATTAAAAAAGCCTACATTTATTAGCTATTTTTAAAATCAAGTTATTAAACAAACTAATTTTTAATTAAGCCTTAGTAAATAAGTTAAAAGTAACAAAATACTTCAGTACAACTTCTTAAATTATTTTAGTAGTGTACTGATGTTAAGTGTCTTAAAATACTTATAGATGGTGGTACCAAGGTGTTAAAAAACTTCACGCTTTAATTTTATTTTTGGTTAATTTTATCGCGTAAAATTGAAGACTTACATTTTGAAATGCGTTGTGACGTAATGAAAGAAAAGTCCTTTAAATTAATGTTACAAACAGTTTATATATCAAAGCTGACGTGGTCAACTAAAAACTGTGTCAACATTCCAGTTTAGCCATGAGCAAATTTTAAAACCATTCATAAGAATGGTAATTACAAATAAATTTATAAAATAATAAGTTCTTTTATATCTACAACATTTATATTTTTTAAAACAAATAGAACTAACATAGTTAATAAATGTATTTTTATTACAATTATTTACTTTAATATATAGTTTTTTGTTAATGTAAGTTCTTTATTAAAGGTGATTATCTTAGTTGAATTTAATCTATGGTCATCATTTATACCATGAAGCAAACAAAACTATTGTGTTTAGCGCTGTTTTCGTATAATAAGTAAAATAAGTAAATTGCTTTTCATAAAAACACTTTTATGGTATAGTTTTTAAGAATTAGATATAAATAGTTTCAGCAAAATGTTTTTAAATACTTCTGTGATATAAATTTGTAAGTTTTTTGATACCAAATCAAAAATATATTATTTGAAGCAAATAAAACTTTGATAAGACTTATTAACAAAAATGATTTTCATCTTTCAGTTATGATGATTTGCTAAATAATCATTATTATAAAAAGCCAAAGTTAATAAATGTTTTTATAAGTAAATTATTTTTAAATACTTTATGTATTACAAGATTTTTTAAAACCACTTCATTAAAATAAAAACTTTCTAAATACAAACTTTATCTTATACTAGTAAGTTCAATAAATTTCTTTTAGAATATGCTTCTAATTTATACTTTACTTATAAACTTAGAAATCTGTAATAGTATCTAACATTAACAAAACTTTTTTCAAATAGCTACTTATACAAAATAGATTTAAGCTCTAATAGTTTTAACAACAACAAAACTAAGTTTTGAAGAAACTTTTACAAAAATTAAAACCTTTTCTTAAACAACTGTAACTTTTGGTATTCTGTATGCTTCTTAAACTTGTTAACTTTTTATAAGTTAAATCCTGATAATATATTTATTGTCAATAGTTCTACTCAAGGTGAAATCCAACTTAAAAGAAATAAGGGATACCAAGTATTAGCGCTATTAATTCTCTTATATTTTTAAAACATTACAAAAAGATTTAAAAGTTAAGTTAAAAAGGTATTAACTTAATTGTTTATAGTTGTAAATATATTAAGTAACTATACTATTTTAACTTGATATTTTGTACAACAAAACTACTTTTCATTTAAAGCAAATATTGAGAAATAGTTTAGTTCAGAATATATTTTATATAACACTAACCTCTTAAATGTTAATATTATTTATACTTGTTGTTTTTTAATACATATTAAACATATGCATCAAAAAAAACGCTAAAACTTTTATAGATTCAATTGAATTGTACCTTCAATGGCACGCTTTGTCAAAAATGTGGGGCTGATTTTGACAATTTTGTTCATAGTTAGACGAACTACGGTACATTAAGGTTAAGTCTTTTGTTTGTAATTTGATTTTTATTATAACTAATATTAGAATACCTAACATTATTATTAATAAGCTTTTTAGTTTTTTAGATGTCAAAAACCACTGTAAAAAACTTGTTAATATAGAAATACTTTAGTAATAATATTATGTGAATTTTAAATTAGGCAATGATGCTATTGAAAGTTTGTTTCGACTTTTTGCTGTTAAGAATTTTCTTTTAATATACTTATATTTAAGAATGCAACTATTTTTTTTTTTTTTTTAATGAATGCTTTTTAGATCAACAAATATTCTAGGAAAACTTGCAAAAAAGTAGTACTTTTTGATTACTCGTTCAACAGCTATTCGAAAATTTTAAAATACAGCCAAAAACTGACCAAAAGAGATAAAAATTTAGTTATAACATAAAATGTAGAAAATTTAAATAAATTATTTAGTAAATTTTATTTCGTTTGTCAAAGTAATTGTTAACGCATAAGATTTTCTATCAAACTAATGAAAAATTAAGGAATGCATTATTTTTGAATTAAAAGTCTATTGTTTCAAAATATAATATGATAGCTTGATAATTGGAACAATATTTAAAACGAAACTACTTTGCAAAATAAAGATAAAAAAACTTCAAAAATTTTAAACGAATTTAATGCACCAAATATAAATAAGGAGTTATTAAAACAAAAGCTAAGATTTTAGGAAAAATAAAATTATATATAAATATAAAACTTTTTAACCAGTCTTATTCTACTATCTGTTTCAAAAATTACAACGAATGCTTATTTCAAACTTGTTTTAACCTGTAATGATTAGCTTTATTGATTCTTTTCTAGCCTAAAACTAAACTTTTATAATAACCACTTATGATTAAAAATGAAAAAAATAGTTTTTATTACACTTTTACTTCTACTTTTTACAGTAAAAACCAGTTTATAAAGGTTTATTAAAGTTATAAAAGTCTAAAAAACTCTTTAAACTTTACGGTTTTTTATAATTAATAAGCTTATGAATTATAAAATTTATTTTTTTTTCTCAAAGTTAAACACTGTTTCATATAGTGGGGTAAATTTGGTGATAGGCTTTCTAAAAGGAAAAAAATTGGTAATAATTTTTCAAAAAGGATTAAAACATTATAAAAAGGTTAAGAACCTTCGGTTCAAAATAAAAACTAATAACTTAAACAACTTCGAGTTTATAAGTCAAACCTACGTTTACAAAGTGTTTGAGGCACCCAATAACTTTTGGTCGATATAAGTATTGTCAATAATTATTAAAAGCAGAAATATGAAATACAAAGTATAAGTTATTAAAAAACGAATATTGCTTGTTCACATGTTGATTAATAATAAATTAAAGCTGTATAGTCATAAGAAATTTTCTAAATTTTAAGAAATTCAAACCAGTCGATTAAAAACTAGAGTTTTTTGTTGTTTTGTTACATTAGTGACAACCAATTAGAGCAAGGGTTGGCAGCCTTTTACAAGTCCCTGGCCATTTTTTTCATAAAAAACGCACTAAGGGGCAGGACTGTATGTAACAAAGTATTTTTCTGGTCGAAGTATTTTTTTAATAATCTTAGTAAGCTAAAAAGTCCATTTTTAAATTACAGATATTTTTTATAACCAATAAGAGAGCATTGGTTTTAATATCAGTATTACTTTAACAATTTAACCTTTTTTATAAATTTAAAAAAATGATGATTCAATTTTGGTACTGCACTTACTTTTAAAACTGTTTGAACAATGAACTATTGACCTTCTATATAACTTAAAAAAAAACAGTATCTATGGTTAAAATAGTAATGTAATAAATTCCTTTAAAAGTACTTTTTCACTTGTTAAATACATCAGATATAAGTATGTCAAACAGTAAAAACATTTTGAAAAAAGTTCAAAATTGTACCTTTTGTCAACAAAGATTGCCTTCCAAATGAGTTTTTCTTATTAGCCTTACTTTAATTGTCTATTTTAGCTACTTAAATTAGTAACATTTCAAATCACATCTTCAGTTTAAGCAGATATTTGTTTAAGTTATTAAACCATAGTTTAAAGTAATTTAAAAGTGTTTAGGTTATTATTGCTAAGTTAAAATAGTGAATGATATTGTTTGTATTATTTTAACAATAAAGCTAGAATTCAGCTGTTTAATTGACAATTTAAAATGCTTATTGTTAAAGACTTCGTATTCATAATAAAAGTTTATAAAAAATTTGTATCATATCATTAAACTACTACAACTACTAATCAGAATCATTTAAACTAATTTCCTAAGAGTTATTAATTCAGTAAAACCTTATAATTTTTATTGTTAAAATTTACTTTTTCTTAACTTACTATTGTTTCTAAAATAATTTTAAAGCTCTTTACTTTATTCAAAATTTTTCAGCACTTCTACTAAATTATTCGTGACACTCGTTAAAATGGCCAGACACAAACTCCTGAAGAAGAAACTTCCAAAGAAGATCAACCCGAAGAAGATCCACCCCTTGTACGAACGTTCCATGTGTTTTACCCTCGCCTTACACCTGCTGACCATCTTCTCAGCGTTGTGCTTCCTCTTTTTCCTGATCCAATTCATCTTCAAGCAGGACTTGCTTTCAATCGGGTTGTGCTTATTGTTCCTGATGCTGCAACACTGTTTCCTTGCGTGCTTATAATGCCTCGATTCCGGCTCCTCCGGCTTCGAAGAGAAGAAATAATGTGTTGCTCATGTGTCATTGCTCCTGCATAATTTTTGATAAGAACCAGATATTATGTGTTGTGTTTGAAGGTTGTTACGTTTATATGATAATTTATATATATATATTTTCTATTTACGCTTATGTTACTGTTGTATTTCTTACAGTTTTTTTTTGTTTATTGTGACCTTGTTTGCTTTCATTTGTTGTTTGTTAATGAAGTTAATAAATATCAACAACTAAAAGATTAATTTATTTAGTATAATTAACTTCAATATAAGAAGTTTAATCATTTACTTAACTCAGTATAGTTATATTTAGTCAATGCTAAACAATCAAGTCAATCCCTGTTAATAAAATGAAATTCTTATTGATAGTTTGTAGTTCGATTATAAAGAAGAAATATAATTAACCCTTTAAGATATCAGCATTTGTAAGCATTAAAAGATTTGTAATACTGAGTCCGTAAAACAATAAATTACAAATATACCATACCTAGTAACTGAACTAATAGTATATACTTATGTTATTAAATTTTATCAAAAAAACATATTTTTGCAAAAACAACTTGGAATTCTGTATTATTTTGTTATATAATTAGTATTTAACATCTTATTGTTATAAGATGCTGTTTTCAAAAACAGTATTCTATTTCTAACTAGTTTCCAAGTTTTGAGACTTAGTTATTATTAGTTTGCTAGTCATATAATTATCATAAACACAACCTATAATTAAAATCTTTTATTTAATTCGCTTTTAATTTAACGCCAATATAATTTATTATTACAGTTTTTTTAAGTATAGTTTCTGTTTGCGTTTATTTTAATCTGATCCGAAGAAAATATCTATATATTTACTACAAACTACCTATTGCATAAAACACCAGTAAAATGGAATTATTTTTTGTAACTGTGTATATGAACATAATACCTATATTTAGTAAGGCTTTTAATTTAGAAATTGCCAAAATGGTTTTCTTTATTCTACTGTAGCAGAGCTATTTTTTTTTTAATCTTAAAGCATAATCAAAACCATTGTAAAAAAACTCAAAACTAGTTGTTTTTTATTTAAAAGTATTAATTTATTACTAGTTAGTTCACATCTAGGTAAAAGGAAACAATTCTTTAGCTTTGGAGGATATGAGTCAACCTGTGAAAAAAGTGAAGTTGGGGTACCACACAGCTTAGTGTTAAGGCAGTTATTATTCTTAATATATATAAATGACTTACAAATAACACTTGTCTTAACGTCCTCAACTTTACAAATAAAACAATGCTATACAAAATGTTCACAAAAAACACATACTTAAATGATAGTAAAAGTTTTAAAACACAACTAAAAAGGGTATCAGATTGGCTTATAGAAAAAAACTCAAGCCAAACTTTTCTAAAACTTAAAGCACGATTCTACATCAAACAAAAACTATTTTTTGGAAAACTATAGGCCTTAATGTAAAAATAGTAAAACAGTTATAACAAACACAAGTAGCGATAAATATTTGGGGATGATTATAGACAGAAGTTAATAATGTTTAGAACACATAGAAACTATAAAAACCAAGTTACAAAAAATATTGGGTGTGTTATATAAGACCAGACACTCCTAAATGAAAAAGCATTATATTTTGTCTTTAATTCTTTGCTTATGACGATGTTAGATATGGCTGGTTGTGCTGGGAAAGAGCAAAAAAAATGATATAAAAATGATATCGGTGTTCTCATAAACAGAGTTTTTAGACGCATACATAGTAAGAAATATTACAGTGTGAGATATTAAAAACTCAGAAAAAAAATATTAGATTTTGAAAGTCTCTATCTATACGAATTTGGTCCGTTTATGTTTTAGTTTAACAATAATTTGTTACAGGATGACTTTAATAATTATTATAAAAGTGTAGAAAATGTACATAATCATCATACGAGGTCTTCAAAAACAACTTTTTCCTACCCAGATTTTACAGCAAAATAGATCATAAATCGCTATCCTAATAAGGTATTATGTTATGAAATAAGCTACCATTATATTAAAAAATACAAGTCATTTTGGAAAGTTTCAGGAAATTTTTGTTCAAAAGTTGATTTGTTTGGTTACAATAACAGTGGCTTAGTCTAGATTGCAGCATTTTATATCTGTTTATTCTTTAGATTATTTTTTAAGATTACTTTTTAGAATTTAGTTCAGATTACATGCAAACTTTCTTTTTCTTTTTTTCTTGTTTAGCATGTTAATGTAAAAAGTTAGTTATAGATGTATACCATTAAATTAAGTAAAATTTAAATAGTAAGCTGAAATAACTGTTTCAGGCAAATTTATGTGAAAAAATATCTATTTCTAAGAAAATCAAAAAAATATTCTTTTTTATGTTTTTTTTCTTTTATTACAGTTTTAGACTTAGACAAGTAGTTTAAAGTTTATTTTAAAACAGGAAGAAATTTGTTTTTGCTACTAAAAATATTCATTGTTATTGTTTTTTTCTTATTAAATGCATAAATGTTACAGTACTTATCTTTAAATTTCGATTTATAAAAGTTAAGTTCAGTTATGGTAGAATTCCCCTCTTTAAGATTATTAAAAAGTTATACAATAGTTTATTTATCAATTCAAATGTAAAATCTTTTTTAATGTACAATTAAAATTATTAAATAAAAAAATTAGACTTTTAGCACAAAATACTAATAAACTTAACGTAAAAATATTTCAGCGTATCACTTTTTTTTTTCTTTAAAAATTTTTAATCTATCATTTAAATACTCACAAGTTTGCTATTAGTATTGTTTAAATTTTTTCATAAGTTAATTTAAAGCTTTATGTAAATATTTTTTACTTCTTATGTTGTTAGACAAGTTTTTAAGTACACTTTTAAAAGAAAATTTAGTTAATTTTTGTTTTGTTTTTTTATTTCTTTCATTTCGTTTAAATTATTGCTTTTATTCTTAAGACCTAAGTATTCAGATAAAAAAAATTATGTTAGATAGCTTGTTAGAAATTTTATAAGCATGTGGTGTACGACACAATAACCGAAAGGTTCCTTTGTACACCAGGTCCTTAGACCAAAATTTTTGATCGCTTTTTTATCGTTTAATAAACAGTAATAATGATAGTACTTATATACTCAATACTTATCGATATTTAATATGAAAGAATGTAAAGAATTTAGTAATAATGAATAAATACTTTTAAAAACTTCATCGTTTTAAATTTGTTACTAAAATACTTGTTTTACTATGTCCCATATAGTTGTGGTTTAAATATTCGCTAGTAAGCTTTGTAAATTGAAGAACATTCTAATCTTAAGCTGCTAATAATGACACTTTTTAGTTATAAACTTTTAGTGTAAACAGCTTCTTTTAGAAACAAGTTAATAAGATAATCATTTATCAAAAATATTTGTTAGTCTAGATCAGGGGTCGGTAGGCAATTGGTTCTCGCGGGCCAAAGTTTAAGTTTAAAATTTTTTCGGGCTGCAGTTTTAGTTTTAGTGAGTTTTTATTTTTAATCTGTTTTAGTCTTATTTAGCTACTTATAGGGACCTGGCCTCGCCTATTTAAAATTTAGAGTCTAAAATTAGTATTTAATACAGTAATTATATCCTGATATTATATTAAATTATTTATAAATTTAATTAAATATAATAATAATGTTATTCATTTCATTACCACTTAACTCCTAACTCTTTAACAATGAAATAAGCAATCTATCAGACGTTTTGTTTTTGAAAAAAATTTACACGATACACAAGAATAAAATATCAACTACAAACAAAGTGATGTAAAGAAACAATTAATAAAATTTTATATCCATTTCCTCTTCTAATTCGATTTCATAAAGTTCTCTTTCCTCCAGTCTTTTGCATTTTGTAAATAGCCATTTCACGTAGTGATTTATAAGGAACTCTTACTGACATCTGTAAAAAAATAAGCTCAGAAAACAGATGTGGATCACTTTGTACAGTTTTTACAAAACCTATTTCTATTTATTTTAAGTTGTTAAAAGTAGTATTTATATATTCATTGCACAAAACATACTTTTAGTTTCAGTTATTTTGACAAGTTAACTATTTTAAGTTTTCTTAGTTGCAACCTTTAAAACAAAAAAGTTACAATCAGTAACATCAAACCAGTCAGTGCTTGTAAAAGATAAAAAATGTAAAAAAGCCAAGACTAAAAAACTTCATCATTTAAAAATATTATTTACAAACTAAAAAAAATAATTTAGTTTCAGTAAATAGTTTTTTTTTCTTTTAAATGTTTCTTTATAGCGATAAAATAGTTATTAAAGAAACATTTTTATAATCACATGTTAAAGCAAAGACCTAAATTAAAAAGAATTGAAATGTTACTAAAACACTGTAGTGTTTGCACAGTGTTCGTACACATAAAAACCATTATACTAAATAAAATTACTTATTGCATTGTCAACTTACTGAATCTAAGAAACTTTCTAATCCAAGTACGTAAGCTTTTGTATGCACTCCAAGATGTTGTTGTTTGAAAGGAAAAGCAAAATCTAAACTTTAAAGAAGAACAGCTAGAACTAATATATGTCTTTTTACACATATTTAAGCTTAAGCAGTGAAGATTATAAATGGTTGTTAAATGATATCCAGGAACTTAAAAACACAACTAAAAAAGATACTGTTCTTTTTTTCGAAAAAGTGAATTTAAAATATAATTTTGTTTAGCGGGCCAAATTTATATTCTCGAGGGCAAAATTTACATGCTCGCGGAACGCATCTTTTCCTTTCGCGGGCCACATAACATTAAAATAAAAAACATGCTTGCGGGCCGCAGATTTACATTTCAAAGGCCACAGTTAACCCGCGGGCTGCAGTTTTTAAAAGTTTAAAGTCACTTCATAAGTATTATAAAATTTTCAAACTTTTAATAGTATAACTACTTTTCAGTGTAAAATGTTGGCACTGTAAATAAAAAATTTTAGTTACTTTGAACAAACTTTATGAGGAACTTCTTTTTTAACCTTTTTCTAAAGACTTTTTTACTAAAAGTTATTTCTAAAAACATAAAAAAAAATTTAATGAGTTTTGATAATTTGAGTCTAAAAATTTCTGCTAAATAGTTAATTAAAATCAAAAATACATAAATTGATTAAAATTGTGCTTTTCAGAGCTGGTAGTGACGCAAAAATATGAAGTTCAATGAAATCAAAATTTGTGAGTGATATGAATTTCAAAGCTAAATTCGTCAACATAACTTTTAAAGTTTTCTTTTATAGTTGATCTAAATTTCAAAAGCACTAAATAAGTAACAAAATATAACCAAATGTTTTATTTTTACATAAACTTTCAGAACTATAAATTGGGCATTCGATAAAAATAAACTTTTTTGTATATTAATTAAACAGCTTTTTTAAGCAAATTGTGTTACATTCGCTTTTTTCTAATGACTACTTACAAAAAATAGTTTTGATATAATTTAAAAAATTTGTAATAATTAGCCTTAACTAATTTTTTATTGTATTTCATATTTTAAGAAAGATTTGAGCTTAGGACCTAGTGAACAAGATTTAATTTTAAAACTTTATTTAAATAAATAATTTGTTTTATTTTAAATATTTAAAGTTTTGTTTTTTTAACAAACATTTACACCGTTATTATTTACACTTTCAGTAGAAATACACAACATTGAAACTTACAAAAATAATAACTTCATGTTTTTGTAAGAATTCAAATACTTTACAAATTTATTGATTCCTTTTTGATTATTATTAACTTAAAAAATAAAAAAATACATGTCAGTCTACAAATATATTTACATAAACAATAGTTTATAACATCAACATTTTTTTTATTATAAAGCAGTTGAAATGTCAAGTTTTAAATTATTTAAAAATTAGCAATTTTGTGTTTATACAACAAAAAAGATTGAAAATAGTATACATGAGTTAGTAGTTTTAGGTGAACAATGTTCAGCTATCCGTTGAAAATAATCACAGTTAAGACTCACTAAAACTAGGTAGCTTGGTAAAACTGCAAATAATTTGCTTAATTTAGCAAGTGAATTTGCATATTTGCTGAGCCAGCAAATTTTTTTTGTTTTAAATTTTTAAAACCTTTGTTTTTTTATTTATTATCAATTTGTTTGAGTAAGGTATGCTATGGGTAAGGGCCTAAACAAAAATAAGTATAAGAAAAAATTTAAAATTTTACCGACTTAGCAAATATGCATTTTAACCTGCTAATTTATGCTAATATTTGCAGATTTTTCAAGCTAAACCTAAAATGTAATAAAAATCTATTTAAAGCTATCTGATAGACTAAAATCTAAATACTTGTGAATTTTTTGCAAACTATTTATTTTTTATTAAATTTTCAGCTATGGTAAACCTTTAAACAGTGTTTATGATTGCTTTTGTCTTAGTTTCATTTTTATCCTTCAAAATATCCAATGAAACTTTAGGTAATTTTTTTTTGATCCTACTTTATAAATGTCTAGAAGTCTGTCTGATATAGCTATTGTTGTAGTCCTCCGGGGCCTGTGGAAGGAACTACCTTTAATTGGGGGAAGTCCCCTTTTTCGTGCTAAACGCTTAGCGCGTTTAGCTCTTAAGGCTTTCACTGTATTTACCTTACTCATTAGGTTTAACTTAGTAATTATAAAAAATTTAATAAACTTAATATATATAATTTCTTTAATGAAGTGAATTTATTGAAAACGTGATGTTAATGTGAAAATTAAGAAGTAGAAATGATAAAGCAGCCAATATATCACTAGAATAAAACTGCAAATATAAATACAACTAGTAAACGCCAAATTCTACAAAATAAAATGTCTTAGTAATGTTCTTAAAGTGTCTGAACGTTTAAATCTTAAATACAAAATAGGTCTTACTAATAATACAGAGTCTTAATATATGTCGTGCTCATGCACAACGATGGCTAAACTAAGCACAATATAATACGATAATGTAAATAAACATCAAGATCTTATAAAATTAAAATAATTAAAAAAGTTTATATTATCAATTTGTGTGCCTCTCGCACGGTCTTATGGCTTAATTGAGCGTAATAACAAACATAATACAAAATAAACATAAATAAAGAACAATAGAAAAGAGCTGCGCATAGTGCGCGAGCTAAAGGCTAATAAGCAATTTCTTAACGTTATCAAGAAATAAGTACACAATCTCGGCTGACTATAGCGCCAACTGGCGGAAAAATTAAAAACAACGAAATCGAGAATCGACTTCGTTACACTGTCATAGGTGCAACTGAATTTCTACCAAATACAACTTTTGTCTAAATTTGAAATCACATCTTTCTAACTAATTTCTTATATTGGTTCTGAAACAAATATAGTTTATAGATGATCAAGTTACCTTAGCAAAAATTAGCTGGGTTTCTAAGCTTAATAATTTAGCCAGTATTTTTTACGCACAGTTTTTTTGTTAAAGATTTTTTTGAAGAAACTGACAAAATCATAAGTATTAAAATAATTTGACTTTAACCAACTATTTACAAATGTATTTTAAAATTAACCAATTTAAATAAGTGGTGACAAGCTATATGAAAAAAGAGAAATATTTTTCTTAAACTGATAAAAACTACAAATTGATTTAAAAAATGAAATTTATAGTTAACTAGATGTCGTGGCTATAGGTTAGCCAGTAGGGTTAACCTTGGCAAATATTACTAGGATATTGAAATCTAAAAGTATTAAAAATTTGTCTCTACATGTTGTTTACATTAAATATGTTAATGACTGTCTAGTAATATCTAATACATAAATGAAACAAAGCTTATTTTTAAGATTTAAATTCTTTACATAACTTTCACTAAGAAGTCGGAGAGAACAACAAGTTTTCATTTTTATACGTTATTTATATGTTTATTATACCTCATATCATTTACCTTTTTATATCATACTCAGTATGAACCTGAAAACAAAGTTTAGTTGGCAAAACTTACATTACCAATATTTTTGCATTAAGAAAAAATAAGTCAACTTAAGCAAAAAAAATGTATCATAGAGCCAACACGACATGTTCTAACTTTCACTAAGAAGTCGGAGAATATTTATACGTTTATACCTTACAAAAGGTGAAATAAAACTCAGTATGAACTAAAAAACTAAGTTTAATTGGCAAAACTTACATTAACAATCGTTTTGCATTAAGAAAAATAAGTCAACTTAAACAAAAAAAATGTATCTTAGAGCCAACACGCCATGTTTAAAGTAGTTTCTTAACTCTAAAGTGTATGAATATATATTAAACTTAACTAAGAAAGTGATAAAACTACATGGTAATAACTTAAAGAAATATAAGACAAAAGAAAAAATTCCAAGCAGACTTAGACTACAACTTATTAGAGATTTAACACCTGTATTTGACAACATTGATAAAAATTTTATCAAAATCAACGTATAATCAGGTAAATCAAAGAATTATAATTGTTTTTAAACCAATGTTAAAAATTAAACAAAAAGAGGCGACACCCAACTTAGATAAAAATTGCGTTTTAAACAAATAGCTTATGTGACAATTACTATATTGGACAAACTTCTATACATTTCAAAACTATAATCAAAGAAGTTTTACCTAAATGTTTTTGAGTTTCATAGAAGGTATAACTGAAATTAAGACACAATCAATGACAAAAGCTTTTAAAAGATCTTTCATAGCTGAAAATTTTATAAATGATACAGATAGTGAATAATATTTTTAACTATTTAAATTCAAAATGTTTTTCACTGCGGTAATTGCTTTCTTCTTTTTTAGTTAGAAGGTTATTCGATATTTAAGAAATAAAGTTGTTTAAAAATTAAAAATTTAGGCATTTAATGTTATTTTTAGTGAAGTTAACCATTTTGTTGCTCTTAATTATACTTAAATTTAATTCAAAGTTATTTTACAAAGATTATTTATTACTCTCATTTATACTAATTAGTTTAATTTATCTTTTTTTAAGTAAATAAAAAATCATATTTTAATTTTTAATGTGTTTCCGATGGCAAGTACAGAAATATAATAAACTTTCACAAAAATTATTTTTAGTATTTTTGTTTTTTATAAATAACTCGTTTTATTAAAAAATAGTACTTGTATATAATAGTTATACTATCAAAATCCACCCGCGTTCAAAATCCACCCGATCAAAATCCACCCGGTTCAAAATCCACCCGATCAAAATCCACCCGAGTCAAAATCCACCCGATCAAAATCCACCCGAGTCAAAATCTACCCGATCAAAATCAACCCGAGTCAAAATCGACCCGATCAAAATCGACCCGGTTCAAAATCCATCCGATCAAAATCCACCCGATCAAAATCCACCCGAGTTAAAATCCACCCGATCAAAATCAACCCGACTCTAAATCCACCCGTTTCAAAATCCACCCGATCAAAATCCACCCGATCAAAATCCACCCGGTTCAAAATCCACCCGGTTCAAAATCCACCCGATCAAAATCAACCCGACTCTAAATCCACCCGTTTCAAAACCCACCCGATCAAAATCCACCCGGTTTAAAATCCACCCGATCAAAATCAACCCGAGTCAAAATCCACCCGATCAAAATCCACCCGAGTCAAAATCCACCCGATCAAAATTCATCCGAGTTAAAATCAACCCGAGTCAAAATCCTACCGACACAAAATCAACCAAAGTCAAAATCCAACCGAATCGAAACAAGCACCTTGTTTATTAATTTCTTTTTAAATCAAGTATCATTTAAACAAATCTCACCACTCTAAAGTACCAATCTTAAACAAGTTTTATTTAAAAAACACTTATAAAATCTTGTATTTTTGTCCCTTATAAATTGACCTAAGAATATAAAAACTGTACTACAGATTGAACTTATTTTGTGGGGTTTTTTGAGTTGTTATTTGGTATTTTTGCTTATTATAAGGAATTTTTGACAAAAATATTTTTGTTTTTTTGATTACTGAATATAATTTTGAATAGCTACAGCCGTCAAGCAGCTTTTAAAGGAACTGTTGTTTTTGATACAAGTATAACTATAAGAGCTAATAAAAGTTAAACAACGTCAGGATAAATAAATTAAAGTTTTACTATACAAATATGACTATGTTAAAACTTTTAGAAAACTAAAGGATGTGCCAGAAAAAATAATCTTGTATTATCTCAATCACAATTACACGACAATCAATTATAATTTACTGTTTCTAGGTATAAAATTTAATAATTTAGAACTTTTAAGTAATTTTTAAACAAATACGTCACACGATATAATTTTTATAAAAACTGAGTATTACAAGTGAAAGCTACCATCTATACTACAAATTAATCCATTTAATTTAGGGGTCAGCAAACTGCGGCCCTCGAAGTGTAAATATGTGGCCCTCGAGCATGTAAATTTGGTCCGCAAAACAAAACTAAATTTAAATTGAAATTTTCAAAAAAAAGAAAAAGAAATTATAATAGTTTGTTTTTAAGTTCCTGAATATCTTTTAAAAACCATTTATTACGCTTAAGCCTTAGATGTGAAAAAAGACAGATAGTAAATCTAGAAGTTTTTCTTTAAAGTTTGGACTTTACTTTTCCTTTTAAACAACAAAAGTTTACATACTTGGATAAATGTCTCAGTCTACCAAGTGCTTGTGGTCTGATGATCTGATTGGTATGATCTTCACTTTATGTTAATTATTATTGTAAGTTTATTGTCATACGAAGGACCCAGGCATCAAAACCTAGGCACTTATACTTTAATTAGTTTCTTTGTGAACTTTATTTGGAATAAAATAAGCTAAGCTTGTTTAAAACTTAAAGTTTGATTTTGAAAAACAGTAAAGTTGTTATTAATTAGACATGAAGTTTTTAAATTTCTTTTTATACCATTTTTAGAAACTATAGTACAAAAAAAACGTTTGTAAAATTTTTAGAACATACAAATACACACTCTTTTGCGTCATGTCGTATTTATCTATTACTGAAATTTTCAAGATCTTAACGTTTTACATATATAAAAATTTAATAATTTTTTAAGCTGTTTTAATCTTTAAAAGTTATGGTCATGTTAGTTAGACAATGCTTCTAAGCTTTTAATAAAGTTGTAATAACTTACCAAAGTTTTACACTACTTGATATTAATTTATCAATATTAATAATGATATTATAAATTTGTAACTATTAGAAATCTTTGTTAAGAAAAGGTCACTAATTTACTTTAGATAGTTACCTTTACTGTATTGCCATTTAAAGATTTTTCAATATTAACTTTAAATTAAATATTTATTAATTTTCTGTTTTATTTGTTAGACAAAATTTTCACGCTTTTAAAGTTAATTTGTCTGCTAAACAATTTGTTATAACAATAGTTGTCTTTACCGTTTAAATTCGTTATAACCAATATAAAATTTTGTTTAATTTTAATATTGTTTCATTTTTAATTAAATTACTTAAAATTTCTAAGTTTTAACAAATGGACTTTTTTTTATATGAAGATTATATTTAAAAAAATAGTGGTAAATAATAACATTTCCATTTCTATGAATTAGAAAATATCAATTAACAATATAATATTGAACAGTAAATAATAATTTATCTTACTTAATTACAATTTCTATGCAACTTTATATTTATAAAAAAACATAAAACGTTTACAACTAATTAATTAAAAACATGCAGTTATAGCTTTTAACTTAAATTGTCGGAAATTAATTCAAGAAAATTTATCGCATGTAAATTAAAAGTTTTAGATTAGAAAATTTTAAATTTAAAATTTAAACGTTAACCAAAAGAGATTAAATTTTATAAAACCACTCAATTAATCAGTTTCAAAACTGGCCTTAACCTATTAATAAAATTAATAATACGATTGTTTAAGTTGATACAGTCTGGTACAAAAATTCATAAAAATGACTTATACTTGAATTTAAACTCTCTTGTCTGAAATACATACTTTTTTTAATGAACATATGTAAAAATAGAACATTTTAATAATAAATTAAAAATGTTATAAATTTTTTTTTCGTAATATTTGTTATAAATATAGTGTCATTTCTAAAAAACTCAACTTATTTGTTTACTACTACAATTCTAAAGTATATAATTTCCCTAGCTCAAGTCTAACTACTAACTTTTTTAGTTGCAATTTACAAGCTATTTGAGCAAACTCAATGAATTGTAGAGTCGATATTTGTTTTATGTAAAGGACTTTAGAATTCATAGAAAAATGTTTAGCTTTTTAATTTGTACTATTAGTTAAAAACTAGCAAATTAAGTTGTTATCTAATTAAAAATAACTTATAACTTTAGTTACTTTAGACAAAACAATTTTTAGTTTTTTCAAAAATAGATGGTTTATAAAAAAAACATTTAATAAAATAAAACTCAAATAACTTAAACACTTTGAAAAAAAGATAATAGCAGCTAAAATTATTGTATAAGTTTAAAAAAATAACTAAAAAATATTTGTAACAAAAATTAGATAGAAAACAATAAAATTGTTTTAAAACAGTTATTGATTTCTTACATATTCCTCATTTATATTTTTAGTAAATTAGTTTTCGTATTTTTATATTAAAATTTATGTTCTGTTTTTTAAAATTACTAATAAAAGAAACGTCAATAAATTGTTTACTAAACGACAAATAAAAGCGCTCAAAATATTTGGTCCTAAGTCCTCTTGCACGAACATACCTTAGAGTTATCGAGTCGCACACCAAAAATATCTTTTAACGTCTTTTCCACGTCGAAAACAATAATGTTTTAAATATAATTAATAGGTGATAGTTTTTCCAAATTTACAAAGGATTTTTATTTTATTATCACGTAGCAATTTTATATAATTCTTTATCTATATTTTATTTTTTATAAACACTGTTAGTTGAATTTTTTTATATAATAAAATATTGTATGTAATACTATTTTGAAATTTAAGTAAAGCACAAAACACAAAACTTTTTACATCAAAAAAAAAAGCTCAAAAATTTTAGATTAATATTTTAATTTTCTTTTTGTAACATTTTATTAACATTTTCATAAATTTACATTATTTGGTATTTGATTTTTGTAATTTTCTTTAGTTTAATAAATGTTATTAAAGATTCTTCTAATTTATAAACTTCTATAGTTTTGATATTTTAATTTACTATGAGTTATCCTTAGTAAATATTTTTATTTAATTATGATTGACTTTGGGAACTTAAATTAGAAGGAAGTTTAAATGGATTAAAACTGAGCGTAATTCTTTTTTTATTTTTTTTTAACTTCATTTTTAAAAGTAACACCAACACTACTAACATTAGTAAATTATAAACATTTTAAATACTTGTAAAGCTACTATGAATATTTTTTTTAATGCTGTTTAATTATATTGCTTAACTTATTTTTTTAATTATTTTATTAAATAAATTAAAATTTCTTTCTTTATAAATACTTACTCTTTTTTATACCAATAGTTGTTTAAACATATAACTTTATTCAATATTACAAAATTCTATTAGAAATTAGTTCTTATTTCGAAAAAAAATGAACTCGGGTTGATTTTGATTGGGTGGATTTTGAACCGGATTGATTTTGATTGGGTTGATTTTGATCTGGGTGGATTTAGAGTCGGGTTGATTTTGATCGGGTGGATTTTGATCGGGTGGATTTTGACTCGGATGGATTTCGATCGGGTGGATATTGAACCGGGTTGATTTTGATCGGGTGGATTTTGACTCGGGTTGATTTTAATCGGGTGGATTTTGAACCGGGTTGATCTTGATCGGGTGGATTTTGAACCGGGTTGATTTTGAACGGGTGGATTTTGACTCGGGTGGATTTTGATTGGGTTGATTTTAATCGGGTGGATTTTGAACCGGGTTGATTTTGAACGGGTGGATGTTGATCGGGTGGATTTTGAACCGGGTAGATTTTGATCGGGTTGATTTTGATCGGGGGGATTTTGATCGGGTAGATTTTGATCGGTTTGATTTTGATCGCGGGTGGATTTTGATTGCGGGTGGATTTTGAACGTGTCCCATATAATACTAGTGGGAATGTGTGGTATATGAAAGAAAGTTCAAAATTGTTTGAACCTAAAATATACGAATTGTATGAAATTAAGAACGAGTTTTTTTGTTGTTACTCCATAAATACTTTACAGATCAATTTAAAACTAAGAAGTGATTTAATGCAGGTCATCAATGGTAAGTATATAAATTTTTGTTGGTGTACATGCGGTAACTTCGCCAAACGAATCGTATCAAATTGGATACGCTTTTTTTTTTTGTTGTGAGATTTTTTTAACACAACGAGTTGTCTTGAAACTAGAAAAAGAACTATTTTAATTAGTAGATATACTAATATAAACTGCTATACATGCAGTAACTTTGCCAAACCAACCGTTTTTAGTTTCAACCAAAACTGTTCTCCGATAAAAAGTCTACCCCTATGGCCATGTCAGGTTAAATGATGCATTGAACCCTAATGGTCTTATATAATAAACAAAAAAAAAAATTACATTGCATTTACTTAATCAATTATTTTTATTAAGTAATAAGTAATATTTGTAAAAAATAAATTAAACTTAAGTTGTTACTTAAATTTAATTTTGAATGTAGATCTTATTTTAGTATATTTTTACACTAAAGAAATATTGTTCAGCTTAAAAACTTTTAATTTTTCCATAAAAAACTAATGTACTAAGTAAAATCATGTTAATCGAAAAGCCTTCAGCTAAGTATCAAAACCAAATCGTAATAAAACAAATGCTCAGAAATTTATTCAACTGTTGCAACGAAAATTAAGCCCGAAGTGACGTAATAATGCGAATGTTTCTAAAAATTATTTTGCGTGAAGTATGTATATGTAAGCTGCTTTTTAACACACAACTGTTTCCAACTATTCTACAACTACCCTTCGAAATTTCAAGTCCCTACATAGGTGACCAAAAATATTAATTTTCTAGTTCTATTAAAGCTAATTATACTTAAAATGTGCTTAAACACTTCAAATACTTTTTATTTTATATAACAGTTGTAAAGAGTTTATCTTTTTTACCTTCTTCTATAGACTTTTTTTCAAAAGTAAACTTTAAGCTAATTTATTAAAATTTAAATGATGAATTTTAATAAGTTGAATCTGAAAATTTTCTGGTAAATTTATACATTGCAATACAAACAGCAAACTATTCAAATTTTTTTATTTGCTCCTAGTGACATAAAAATAGTGTTTTAGGAAGTTAAGTTTGCGAGCGATTTTTATTTCAAAGATGATTGTGAAAACAAAACTCTTTAAGTAATTGATAGTGGATCTCAATTTTTTAAGTCACTACATTAGTGATCAAAATTTTATTCAAGTTTTAAGCTCTATAAAAAATTTAAGAATATAATTTTTGAACTTTAAAAATAAGTGTTTTTTTAATAAAAAAATGTATTTTGTTTATTAATTTTTCTTAAACAATTTGTTGTTTCATATCGACAAATTTATTTTTATTTATTTTATTCAGTTTTTTGTTGTATTCTTTACTTTACCAAATATTTTTACTAAGTAGACTGAATACAAAAAAAAGAACATTTACTGTAAAAAAGTGTATTTGTTCAACCTTACAATATTTAAGAAAAGTTTTTTTTTAAGTTTAGCAAAAAATTAACAAAAAATAATATAAACAATAAAAAAATTAATATTTAAAGCTTAAGGTATTATAAAATGGTTTTAAAACTAAAATATTTGATAAAATTTGACTATAAAATCAAATTTATACCGCAGTATTAAAAACAATGTTACATAATTTTACAGTAGGTACAAGTATAAACAATTAAGAAAGTCATTTTAAGCGCAATTTTAGTTCTTATTGCACATTTTAAAAGTATCTATAGAGAATTTTACTTTAAACATAAACTATAGATTGCCATTTACCTTTCAAGATCAAACATTAAATTTTTAAGCTTTTCATAAAAAATTATACTAAGTAAAAACATGCTTTTCTAAAGCTTTTTGCTAAAAAACATATTTTGTTATGATAACACGAATGCTCTGAAATTATTTTAGTGACTGAAGTGACAAAAAATTCTCGCATGAGGGAAAACTTACTTTGCAAGCATTATATTTTTCAACGCTGAATTTAAACACACAACTGAGTTTATCTGTTCTGCATTAGTCCCATTTAATTTTGAAGTCACTACATAAGTGAAAAAAATACTCAAACTTATATTTTTATAAAAATTATTAAGGCTAAATATTTAGCATTTTGTAAAAATAAAACAGTTTGTTGTAAGTTTTAACACTTTTTTTTTTGTAAATTTAATTTAAATTTTTCCAGTTTTAATAATTTTTTACTGAGATAACAAAATGAATTTTTAATCTATTTTTGTTGTAAATTTTGCTATACTAAAAATTTTATTTAAGGTAAACTTAATATGAAAATTTTAAACTATAACAATTATTTATGAGGTGAAATTCACTGAAACTTATTTTGCCAGCATAATGCATTTCACTAGTTAATTTTGAAAATTCATTTTCAAAGTGTTCTACAATGGTTAATCAAATTTTAAATTTACTGCATAAAGTGACAAAAAATTTTAAACTTTTAGTTTTATAAAAATTTTTAAGACTAAAATGTTAGCTTTTAATAAAAATGTTCTTTATTTTTTCACCAATTTACAGTTAAAATTTCATTTAAAGTTTTGATGAGCAACTTGTTTATTTTACCTAGTTTTAAAAATATAACTTCATAGTTGAAATTTACAAATTTTTAACAAATTAGAAAAATTAACTTTAATAAGTTAAATAAAATTTTTCTGCCGAATGTTAAACTTGCATACAAAATAACAAACACACATAAATTCATTAAAATTTTGCTTTCCTAAGCTCGTAATGACGTAGCGATGCGAAATTCACAAATAAAGAATTATGCCAGCAATATTCAGTTCAGCGCTGAATTTTAAGATGCAAAATATTCTTTGATAATATCGATTTCAATTTTAAAGTCACTACATCAGTGACAAATAATACCAAAAATTTAATTTTTATAAATATTAGTAGGATACAGATTAGGCATTTTATAAATACAAACAAATTATTATTTTATTTAGATATTATTTCATAGCAAATTGAGTTTTAATTTGCATTGTTTTAATGAATTTTTACAAAAAAAAAGTTTACTAAAGTTAATCTAATTTAAATAAAACTTTTTAAGTTTCAATTTTGCTATAATACGTACTAACAACTAAGCAATACCAGGCTAATCTAAGATTTTTTGTCTAATAACTAAACTAAATCAGATAGAAAAATTACTCGAAAATTTGTTTAAGTTTTTTCTGATGCCTTTACATATGTCATGATGCGATAGTAACTGAAAACCGACTTTGCGAGCATCATGTATTTCTAGGCTGAATTTGTGTGTTTCAAACTGTTCGATTGCGGTTCTTTAAACTTTAAAGTCGCCTCATAAGTAAAAATTTTAAAGTTTTAGTTCTATAACTACTTTTAAGTGTAAAATGTTACTTTTTGTAAAAGTACTCTTTCATTTGTTTAAACAAGTTTATGAGAAACTTGTTTTTTATCCTTGTTCTAAGACTTATTTTATCAACAAAAATGTTTGAGAACTTTTGAAAATTTATACCATGAGGTTTGATAAGTTAAGTCTACAAGCTTTCTTCTAAATAGTAAACTTGTATACTAAAATAAAAAAGACAAAAATACATTAAAACTTTGCTTTTCAAAGCTAGTATCACCGTAACAATTTAAAATTCACTAAAATTCTATAATGCGAGTAATTCGTTTTATTAACTGAATTGTTTCTATCTGTTCTAAAACAGTCAACTAAATCTTAAAGTAACTACAAAATGACAAAAAATGTTCAAACTTTTATTTTTATAAAACTGTTTTAGCATTTTGTATAAATAAAACATTTTTTATAGGTTTTAAGACTTTTAATAGTAAGTTTTATTCAAATCATCTAGTTTTACCAATTCTCTTACTCAAATAACATAAATTTGAAAAAATTTAACAAGATGTGTTTTTACTATTATCTTTGTTGTATATTTTGCTATAACAAAAATTTTAACTAAGGTGAACTTAATATAAAAGTTATATTAAAACAATTATTTTTAAGGCAAAATTTATTGAAGCCTATTTTGCGAGCATAATGTATTTTAAAAATCAAAATCGAAAATCAATTTTCAAATTGTTTTACAACGGTTAACGAAACTATAAAGTTGTTCCATAAGTGTAACTTTTAGTTCTGTAAACTTTAAAGACTGATTTGTTAGCATTTTATACGAATATTCTTTATCTTATTTAAGCGGTTATCATCAGCAACTTGTTTATTTTACCATGCTTTGAAAATACAAACACAAATTTATGATTTAAATTTTTTTAACAAATTTTAAACAATGAGTTTTAACTATGTACTTGTATTTTAAAGTTGAATTCAAAATTTCTCAGCAAAAAATTAAATTTGAATGTTAAAAAACAAACACACAGAAATGCTTTTATTTTTTTTGCACTCTAAAACTCGTAATGACGTACCGAGGCGAAATTCACAAAAAAATAATGGTTTAGCTAGCTATATTTAGATCAAAGCTGAATTAGTATATAAAACTGTTTATAAAAGTTATTGTCACAAAAAATTAGGAATTTTATAAAAATACACTTTACAAAAAATTGTTTTTGTTTTTTAGATATTGTTTTAAAGCAACTTGTATTTTAATTTGCTTTGTTCTAATGACTTTTTACAAAAAACATTTAATATAATACATCAAATTTTAAATACTTATTTATAACTTTTTTTATGCTTTACTTTAAAAAACATTGGAGCTTAGGTAAACCTAGTAGAACGGATTTATCTATTTATATTATCGCTTTTAAAAACAATATTATTTAACTTTCAAGTTTTTTGTTTTATAGAAAATATTAATAACTGAATAAAATCAGAACAATCTTTATGTTTATTAAAATCTGCCCAAAAATTTGTTAAAGCTTTGTTTTCTAACGCCTTTACTTGTGTTTATTTACTGAAAAATAATTTTGCGAGCATTTGGTATACCTAGGCTGAATTTTTAATTATCTTAAACTGTTCTACTACGGTTGTCCAAAGTTTAAAATTACTTCATAAGTGACATAAAAATTTCAAATTTTTAGTCCTATAACTTTTTTTCAGTGTAAAATATTAGCACTTTAGAAATGAACTTTTTAATTTATTTGAAATAGATTTATAACAAACTTGTTTTTTTACCTGGTTTTAAGTACTTTTTTACTAAAATGGTTTTCTAAATAAGTTATTAAAGTTTTAAATGAAGAGTTTTGATAAGTTGAGTCTAAAACCTTTCTGCTAAATGGTATATTTGTATATTAATATCAAAAAGACATTAGTTCATTTAAATTTTGTTTTTAAAATCCGGTCGTGACATAAAAGTATGAAGTTCAATAAAACGAATTTTGTGAGTGATATGGATTTCAAAGCTAAATTCGTTGAAACAAGTTTTAAAGTTTTCTTTTTAGTTGATCTTGTTTTAAAAGTCAGTAAAAAAGTAATAAAACACAATTAAACATATAATTTTTGCATAAACTTTTATAAAAACTAACTTATTGTATATTAATTAATCAATTTTTTGAGCAACTTGTATTTTCATTAGCTTTTTTTTAAACTACTATTTACAAAAAAAAAAGTTTTGATATAATTTAAAAAGTTTGAAAAAAGCAGTTACAACTAGTTTTTCGTTGTAATTTATACTTTAAGAAAGGTTTGAGTTTAGGTTAACATAGTAGAACAGGTTTAATTTATAATTTTACTTAAATGAACCATTTGTTTAATTTTAAATAATTGTAACATTTTGTGGTACCCACACACACTTTTTCAGTTACTATTTACATTTTCAGTACAAATACACACTATTGAAACTTATAAAAATAATAACTTGATGTTTTTGTAGGAACTTGAATTATATTTAACTTTTTATTGATTTTTTTTGATTATTATTAACTAAAAAAATTGAAAATTATATATACAGTCTACAAAAATATTTGCACAAATAAAAATTTATAACGTCAATACTTTTTTTACTATAAAGCAGTTAAAGTATCAAGTTTTTAATTAATTAAAATTTAGCAACTTTGTATTAATATAACAAAAGTGCTTGAAAATAATATATATGAGTTAGTAGTTTTAGGGTAATAATAATAAGTTATCCATTAAAAATAATTACAGTTGAGACTCACTAAAACAGGATAGCATGAAGAAAAGCAGTATTTGTATATACTGGTGGCAATGCGTGGTATTTGAAAGGAAGTTCAAAACTGTTTGAACCTAAATATACGAATCGTATAAAATAAAGAACAAGTTTTTGTTCTCATGTCAAAAAAACTTTACAGAACAATTTAGAACCAAGAAGTGATTTAATGCAGGTCATAAATGGTAAGTATATAAATTTTCATTGGTATACATGCGGTAACTTCGCTAAACTATTGTATCAAATTAGATACGCTTTTTTTTTGTTGTAACGTTTTAACGACTTAACGAGTTGCCTTGACTCTAAAAAAAAATAGTTCAGTTAGTATGTAATTAGTGGATATACTTATCTAAACTGCTATACGTGCAGTAGCTTTGCAAAACGAACCGTTTTTGTTTTCAACCAAAACTGCCCTCTGATAAGAAGTCTATTCACCATTATGGCCATGTTCGGTTAAATGATGCATTGACCCCTAATGGTCTTATAAAAAAAACAAATAAAAATACAAAATTACATTACTGGATGAAGTTTAGACAATTAGTAACTAATAATTTTTTAATAGAAAAATAGTAATGCTAAACTTGTAGCAACAGTAGAGTTGAAAAATAATTAATTGATAAAAGTTCAATGTATTTTTTTTTGTTTTATTTTTATCGATCTTTTTTAGTTTTTAAATCAATTTTTAAAATAAACTATTTAACCTTATTTTTGGATAATACAACAACTTTATATATGTTTCTTTTGTTCGCGGGCTGCAGATTTTTCTCGCACGCCACAGTTTGGCGACCCCTGCTTATAATGCTATTTAACAGTACTGTAGTTTTACTATATTCAAAAACTAGTAGCCTTATTTTATGAAATGCAGGTGTGCTTAATAAAAATGTAAATATTGTTCTTTTTTTTATGTAAATACTTTAAAAAAATATTTATTGACCATCGTTGTTACTAGTTTCTATTATGTTTGCTTTTATTTTACTTAGCGTAAAACTGGCAAAAATAAATAACTGATAAATAATGTTCAAAAATTCAAAAAAAGTCAGCGGTTAAACTGCTTTACTTTGATAAATTAGACGTAATTTATATGCATCATATACTATAGAAAAACTAAAAAGTTTCAGTCTTCCGAAAGCTTTAGGTCTGATGTTAGAAAAAGTATGACAAACCTTTATTTACAATTTACTTTTATACTAATTTTTCATAGATTCTCTGATTTAAAAAAAATTAATAAAACACGAATTTTAATTCTTTATTAATTTTGGAGCTTTTACTAAACAAAAGTTTTTTATTATAAGTAACTTTGTTATGAATCTTTTTTATAATAAAGTTTTACTTTTTACTTAGTGTTGTTAAAAAAACTTACATATTATAGCTTAATTTTTTAAATCTAGTTATTAGACAATTTATTTTTATAACTATGCCAAAGTAAATAAGCTAAAAGTAATAAAATACTTTAGTACAATTTATTAAATTATTTTAGTAGTGTACTGATGTATTAGTGTCTTAAAATATTAATAGATGGTGGTACCAAGGTGTTAAAAAGTTTTACTCATTAGTGGAACTTAACGCTTTAATTTTATTTTTCATTAACTTTTCTCGCGTAAAACTCAAGACTTGGTATTGCATTTTGAAATGCGTTGTGACGTAACTATAGAAAATTCGTTAAAAATAATGTTACAAACAGTTTATAAATCAAAGCTGACTTGATCATTTAAAAACTTGACTACAATCAAGTTTGGCTATGAGCAAATTTTAAAACCATTCATAAGAATGGTAATTACAAACAAATTTATAAATAATTAGTTCTTTTATATCTACAACATATATTTTTTAAAACAAATAGTACTAACAAAGTTAATAAATGTATTTTTATTACAATTATTTACCTAATATATATTTTTTGGCTAATGTAAGTACTTTATTAAAGGTGATTATTTTAGTTTAATTTTATTTCAATAGTCATCATTGATACCATGAAACAAAAAAAACTATTGTATTTAGCGCTATTTTCGTAAAAATAAGTAGATTATTTTTAAGAAAAACACTTTTATAGTTTAGTTTTTAAAAATTAAATACAAAGTTTGAGCAAATTATTTTTTAATACTGCCGTAACAAAAATGGGTAATTTGTTTAATACTAAATCAAAAATATATTATTTGAAGCAAATAAAACTTTGATTAGACTTGTTTTAAATGTAACTATAATTATTAAAGTTAAATATTTTAATTGGTTACCTAACTATAAAACCGCTATCTATATTTTTTATAAACTTTTAGCTAAACAGATTTATGCAAATTGTATATTTTATTCGCGACCGGTTTCGGTGGCAAGAGATTGCGACCTTTTCAAGTAAAAATAAAATATAATTTATTAATTTAATCTTTATAATCATAAATCTATTTAAATAAGCTCCTTACATCCCAGTAAATTGAGCATTATTTTTTAGTTAAGGCAAATAACTATATAAACTTTTAGCAAGATAAAAAATAATATTTTTATCTGCTAGTTATAGTTTTTTCCTAAATAACCATTATTATAAAGAACTTAAGTTAATAATTGTTTTCATAACCAAGTTACCATCAAATACTTAAAATACTACCAGAATTTGTAAAACATTTTCATCAAAAAAAAATATTCTAAAAACAAACTATATTAAATAAAGTTGTAATTTCTAATAAACTTCATTTAGTATATGCTACTAAACTTATGCTTTATTTGTAATTTGTAAGCTTAACAGTCTATAATAGTAGCTAACATTGACGCTATATTTTTTCAAACTGCTGTTTATATAATCCAATTTAAGCTCTAATAGTTGTAAAAACAGCAAAACTAGGTAGAAACTTTTAGAAAACTTAAAACCATTTTATAAACTACTGTCAGTTTTGTTAACTTTTGCTTACTAAACTTTTTAATTCTTATAAGTTATATAATACTAATACATTTACTTTAAAAAATTATGTTTATTATCAATAGTTCTACTCAAGGTAAAATCCAGTTTAAAAGAAATTAAGGATATGAAATATTAATGTTATTATTTTTCTTGTACTTTTAAAACGAACAAAAATATTTAAAAGTAACTTTTGAAAAACACTAACTAAACTGTAAAAAGTCAAAAATGTATTAAGTAATTATTTTATGTTAACTCGATA
The DNA here is from genome assembly GCF_965202585.1 of Thalia democratica. NCBI lineage: Eukaryota > Metazoa > Chordata > Thaliacea > Salpida > Salpidae > Thalia > Thalia democratica. The sequence goes on along the minus strand of NC_139166.1, from coordinate 63,880,470 downwards.
CTTTGTACAACAAATCTTGTTACAATTAAAGCAAACGTTAACATTCAGCTTGGTTGAAAAACTACATTTGTATAACATTAACCTCTTTAATTCAAGACTATTCATAATTAATATTTATTTAACACATGTTAAATCATGTCTTGGACAAGAAGTTAAAAGGTATCCAAGTGGTGTGATAACCGATAACCGAAAGGATTTTCGTGCATCAGGTCCTAGAACTAAGTATTTTTAGCGCTCTTTTTTCGTCGTTCAATAAATTATAATTTTTGTTAAACACATATATCACAGTTTATGCTATAATTTCTATAGACTGTATCGAGTTGTTTCCTTCGGTGGTAAGTTTTGTCAAAAGAGTGTGTAAGGAGTTTGTTTTGACATTTATGTTCATAGTTAGACAAACTACGGTACATTAGGGCTAAATCTTTTGATTGTAACTTAATTTTAGTTATAAATACTATTAAAAAACTAAGTTTAGTATTTATAACCTTTATAATTTTTCTATTGTCAAAAACCACGGTAACAAGCATGTTAATTTTTTAATAATTTAGTAAAATAGTTATGTATGTAAAGTGAAGCAGTGATGCTATATAAAATTTGTTGCAATTTTGCTGTTAATAGTTTTATTATTATATCAAACGCGACTATTTTTCTTTAAGTACTTTTCTTAACAAAACTTTTTTGATAACTTGTAAGAAACCTTGCCATAGTTTAAAAAAAATCTTAAAAGTTTCTAAAATTATTCTAATAAAGTCAAAAAGTAACTTTAAAAAATAAAACTTGAGTTATAACATAAAATGTAGAAAATTTAAAAAACTGTTTAAGTAAGTTTTCTTTTGATTTGTAAAAAGATTTTTTTTTCTGTCAAACATATTAGTACAAATTAAATGTTGAGTAATGAATTTTTTTTGAACTAAAAGTAAATTACTTTTAAATATAATAGAATAGTTTGTTCGTTGGCACAACATCCATAAACTAAACTAATTTGAAAAACCAGAAAATAAAAACTTTAAATAAAACTAATGCATTCAGTATAAATAAGGAGTATTTAAAATCAAAAGTAGGTATTTACCGACAATAAAAATTAAGTATAAAATATATTACTCAGGCTTATAGTATTACCTGAATAAATAGTTACATCATATTCTTATTTTAAACTTATTATAATCTATTATGTATATCTGGAACAATCTTTTTCAAGCCTAAAACTATACTTTTATAATAACTACATATGGTTTTAAACAAAAAAGCTTAGATTTGATAAAGAAATTTACGTTAGAACCCAGTTTGTTAAAATTTTTAAATAAAACAACTTACAAAAAGTAATTTAAACAAACTTATTTCAATTTCATTATGCACAATAAGATATAAAACAAGGCTTTGACAAATTTGTTTTAGTTTCTAGAATATATATAAACTAATACATTTTCTATTTTTCTTTTAAGCGCAATAGCTGTTTTAGTTTAAAAAAGCTTGGCTACAAACTTAAAAGTATATTTTAACGAACAGCTTGATAGTATATTTAAGTTCAGTTGAATCAGAATTAAATAAGTTTAAACAACAAAAATTCAAGAAGTGTTTATTTTGTTAAAAGTAAAACCTAACATCTTCTCTTTATGGGATAACAGAGTTTTTTTTTTTAAGTGTTGTTGTTATATTCCAAAGAACATTTTTAAATAGAACCTTTAACAACGAAAAAATAGTAATAATAACAGTTTTGACGTTTTTAAGTTCAAACCTAATCCTCAAAATACTTTTAGTTAAAATTTTGTCAAACCATTTGTACTTAAACACAAATGTAGCATATAACAATAATAAATGTGTATGTAGCTGCAAACTGCTATAAAAGTCCGTTGTTTTCCAAAAGTAATTTCTTTTACTACTATTTAGAATTGTGAACGTGGCTGGAACTATCATATAAAAAATAAACTTAAGATTTTATTTATAATATTTACAAAGTCAAAATTAAATTACAAACACAGCTTATAGCAAATTGACATATAACTCTGAGCTTTTAGTTTTATTATTTTAAAATAAGTAACGTTGTTTTTAATAAACAATTTTATTTACTTTTCACACTTTTTTGTAAGTTTTGTTACAGCTTAAAAGACGCGTATCATGCTAAAATGTTTTTCAAAAGAAATAACTTATACTAAAGTAAGTTCTTTTAAGTATGTATATTTTTAATTGTTGATACTTTAAAACGAGGTTTTCATATATAAAAGTTTATAAATTCTAACATTTATGAAGCATAACTTCTATGCAATTTTGTTTAAAGTTTGAATTGAAAATAATATTAATGAATTACAGTAACCTCTCGCTTATTTACGCACATTGTGTCCACAAAAAAAAGTGCGTAAAGATATGAGAGATCGTAAAGAAACGAGAGGTACCAAATATACTCACTATAATGGCTGTTTTTTAATATTGCTTCTAGTTAAAAGCAGACTGGGCACTTTTCCACTTTTAACTATTTGTTTACTTAATTTATAAGTATGAAAACAACAGATAAAAATATACATATATTAAAAAAAAGTTGAATTTCTATAAAATAATAATACAAGTAGAAATAGTTTTACTATTTTAATAATAAGTAGAAATTATCTTTATCTTTATTTAAATGTGACAATTTATAACCTTTTCTACTCAGCAAATTCAATTTATAATTAAGCATTTCTTTACAATTATAAAATGGTGTTTATTATTATAAAGGGCAAGACTGCTGTATTTTTTCTTTGTGTTGTAAACTCTCATTATTTTATTATACTTTTATTTTTAAACACAGTCATGTTGCTTTCAGAATTTTGATTTAATCTCTTATTGTTAACAAAATTTCTGATATACTGAGGTATAACTAAATGTTTATCAATTAGTCAAGGAACATAAGTTTACAAAGTCTAAAGGTATAGAGAGGTGTGTTAGCATTCAAAAACATATTTTAATTCAAAAATATACATTAAACCTAAATTGTGCAATATTAAAAAAAATGAAAACTTTTATTTTCTGAACTTTATAGAATTCTGAAATGAGTAACTAAACGAGAGTGCGTAACGTCACGAGTGCGTAAAGATCCGAGAGGTTACTGTAGCATAAAAACAAAGCACTTTTATAAAGGTTGCAATAAATTTTAAATGTTAAGTTCATTAACATTTAATATTAAAACTACTTTTACTTACTATATTTTCATGATGCTATAATACAAGAATATGTTTTTAACTTGTATTGTTTAGATGTAACTTTTAAAATAAATAACGTATCTACACTAGTTGATAAATTAAAAAAGTTCGTTTTGGCTTAATTATAAGAAAATACGAAAAATGTATAACGATACGCATCAAAAATATCAAATCATTAAGTAATTATTTTAATTGTATATTAGATAGTTTGAACCATATTTTACCTTTTTATTAACATAAAATTTTGAAGTTTTATTAAAGTATAAACAGGTTCACAACTCTAAATATATCCGTTTAAACGTTGTAATAGCTTTGAGTTTAGTAATCAATTATTTATAATAAATCATACGGTTCATAAAAATATAATAAGTGAAAAAAAAATGAAAATTCTAAAAAGCTGGTATATCAAAGTTGAAATCGAAAAATATCAAAAAACTACAGTTAATTATAATTAATCAGCTTGCCTAAAGCTTAGTAATATATTTTTAACTAATTTCCGGTTAAAGAAAGTGGGCAATAAGTTTATAAAATATTTATAATTCATTTTATACAATGACAAACGATGAATCAGTATAAAGTACTTTTGATTTTAAGTCAAATAGTTTTGTTGATAGTTGTAACAGATTCAAAAGATGTTAATGAAAAATTGGAAGTTTTGTTAGTTTCTTTTTTATTTTTATAAATAAGAGCTTGTTTAATTGAACGTTTATTGTATAATTGTTCTAGATTTTTTTCAACTACGTTTATGTAAAAAGTTAACAAAAAAACATGCTTGTTTTTATTTCACTACTCTTGTTAAAAACAAAAAAAAACTACAAATTAATAAGACTTGATATTGTTTTTTAGTAGTTCAACATACAACACAATTTAAAAACTATCAAAACAATCGAGTTCAAAGTTAAAATGTAAGTACATTAAATAAGCTTATAAAAATCAAACAAGACTAATATAAGATTTGCATTAGAACAATTTAAAGTAAAATTAGTTTTTTTTTCTTAACAATATAAAAAGTTAAACGATTAAATTGCAACAATGTTATTATTAAACTAAAAGCTTATTTTATTTGGTATTTAAGACAAGTCAATGTTTATTAGTTAACAAAACTCAATAAATTGTTTTTATTAACTGAACTTTATAAATAAGCATCCAGATTTTCTTATTATTTAAATTAAAAACAACTAAATGTATTTTTAATTTACAACAACACTCATGATTATTTAAATAAATATTATTTTTGCTTTACAGAGAACACGATCTAAAACACACAAAACCAAAAACGGACGGTAAGTTATTACATACCTTTTAAGTTATTTTTGTTTATGCTTGCTTGAACGACTAGTATTTTTAAGTTTTAAGAAAAAAATTATATCGTACTTTTATTTCGACATTTGAGGTAAATAAAAACAGTAATACTATTTTTTCTGAGGCTTTAATTACTTTAAAACATCTTCTGTAAACTGAAATTTACTTACCTTTTTCTATTTGCGCAAGAAATTTAAAAAATTATGTAACTATTTTTTCTAACATTGTTAACTCTATTACTAGTATATAAGTTAAATTCGGTTTCATATAGCACACAAAAACTCTCCATCCACAAAAACATGTTTAACGTTTTGAAATCTAGATTTGTTTTACTTTTTACTTTCTTTAAACTCTAACACAGTTTTTGAAACAAAAGTTTAGCAAGTTTTAGAACAAAAAGACATAAAAGTACTTTAAATTTAAACTTTACAGAACACCGTTATTAAACAATGTTTCCCTCTATTAGAGATCTGCAGCTATAGTTAAACTTATTACAACAGAAAAAGTCCATTTAAGAGTTTTTGTTTTTGTAAAAGTTCCTCACTTATAACAAAAATGTTTGTTTCAAACTTTACAAGACTTGATTCACTTTTTTGCAGACTAGCACTTTGTTATTTCAAACTCTAACAAACATGTCAAACAAACTCAAATCGAAAAGTCATAAAACAAAAGACAAAGTTATAACTAACAGTTGTCATAGACAACTTCAAATTTCAATTTTGGTTGACAGCAGTCTTTTTAATACCTTCACACAAAATAAAACTAAGCGTTGAAAGTACAAAACAAACAGACAGGAGTTTGTTGGACGCGGGCGAGATTACGGATGAGGACTTGATTGAAGAAGACAGGAAGACGGATGAAGCTCCGTACACCTCGGAAGAAATTGAGCAAGCAGTTCAGATGATATCCGCGGATGGGGACGAATTTGGGTTGGTTTGGTTGAAAACTTAGATTATAAAAGAATTAAATATAAAAAAGAGTTTGTTATCAGATGAAGATAAATTTGTAGGGGTTGAGCTAATAAAGAAAAATAATATTTTTAAATGTAATTTTTAAGCTGTTAAGATTATGTTATCAAATAATGGGGACTAATTTTGTTGGGTTGAAGTAAAAATTTGTATTAATTTTAAATGTGTAATACGTTTTAGTATAAATTCAAAAATTTAGCTTTATACTTTTCTAAAAATTATGAAACTAGAACTATTTTTATGATTTAGTTGGAAAATGTTTGTTTGGAATTTAAAGTATTATGAAAGTTGAAACGTTTCTTAATTATTCATAGCTGTTTATAAAATGTGGTTTAAAAAATGTTAAACATTATTTAATTACAGGATGGAGGATGTAGGTTTGGAAGACGGTACGGGCAACCAGAACGACCAGGAGTACGACCCGAACATGGACCAGGGTCAAGATCAGGATGGCACTCAGGACGGTTACTATGGCGACTACGACCCTGAAGAGGATGGTAACTATGGTGACGACGAGAATGCAGGAAATATGCGTGATGAACTGTAAAAATACTGTTATTTTTTATTTTTTTTATTTTCATTGAGAAACCCCTCACGCCCTCATCATTCGAATTTGTTCTTGTAGGTTTTGACTATTTATTTTGAATTTCAGTTATATTTCTGTTACGTTTTTAGAAAATAATTATTCGCATGCACTGCACATCAAAAATTTGAATAGCTTGTACTTTGTATATATTTCAAATGTAAATAAATTGTTGTAAAATTGTATAGCTGTTTTCTAACGTTGTTTTAATGTTTCTTCGCATTCATTGCACAGCAAAAAGTTAGATAAGCTTTTTTTTTCTGGTATGTGCATTTTTGTATATACTTAGTGTTAAACTTGTTTAAATGTTTTGAGTATAGTTGTGTTTTTTAAGTATTTATTCGTCTACTTTTGTAAATAAACACAAAGAAAAGTATGAGGAACGTTAACTGTAATACTTAGTTATTATAAAAACTGCATGTTATTAAATTACATTAATGTATGACACATTGTTGTTTAAATCAGGGATATCAATAATAAAATTATATGTTTTTAAAATAACGCATACAAAACAGCTTTGTCTCAGCAAAATAAGCAAACAAGATTTTTGTTCCAATTAAAAAAATACTTATTTTAAAACTTTATTTTAATAGATTTAAGTTACATTAGTTGTAGCCTGTTTTGTACGCAAAACTTAGCAATTTATAACTAGTTAATTTTATAAAACTCGTTACTAGGCGGTCGTTATAAAACAAATTTTAAAAATAATTAATAAAAAAGTTTCATTACTTAAGAAAGTATTGGTAGGTAAGCCAAAAGGTAAGCTTGTTAAAAAAGCTTTTTTTATTTTTTCAATATCATACCAGTTAATGTAATCTAATAAGCTTTTTAAATATAACTATTATATATTACTTACAACACTTGAAGTCATTCAAAGTTTGTTTTAGTCATATTTAGTAAATAAGTTAAAACTTTATACTCTAGGAGTTTTAACCAAAATAATTTATTCCAAAAGAAGTATTTAACCACAACAAATAAACTTGAGTGCTTCCTAATCCACTTAAACGAAACTTTGATGTTTAAATTAGATGCTTTAAAAACTTCTGCATAGTTAATAGAATTCAAAGATAAAAAAATTTATTTAAATAAGATATTTATGAAGATAATAGTAAGTTTTCAAACTGCGTTTATTGGACAAATGTTTACATTAACTTATAGTAAAAATTTATAGTTTGTATGAGTACTTAAGTTAGCTCATGTTTAACAGTAAATGTAACTGCAAAAACTAACTTCAAGTATTTTTTGAAATTACTGTTTATATTCTTTTACGACTTTGTTGATAAAAACATTACACAAATTATTTCATCTACTTTAACAACGTTTTTAATGACTTTTTCTTTATGTAGTTACAGTTTCATTATATGTTGTAAAAATAACTCTGTTAAATTTATCTTTGTTTTTTAGACTAAGTTGTGCTCCAAAGTATTGGAAATCAAAATACTTGCTATTAAAAACATAGTGAATTTGTATTAGACTAAAAAGCGCTAAATACCTTTATTAACTTAATTTTTTAATTTAGTGGTTTTAAACTTTATATATTAAATAACAATTGCCTTTTAAAACTTATAAAAATACAATTCAGTTTAAATAAAAAGAAAATTAAGTAAAAAAAAACTTTTAAAAGATACTTTACTATAGTTTAAGGTGTTTAAGAAAAACTAAGTAATACTTTATTTAGTTATACTTTAATAAGTCTCTAACAATAACTAACTATAAATTAATAAACTTACAATTTCATGGTTTATTTTAAAGTTCAATGTACTAACACAACAAGTAAACGTAAAATAAAAACAAGAACACGAAAAATAAACTGACAAAGAGGAATATTACGAAAATAAAAAATGATGTATATTCTTATCTAAGTAATAGAGCAAATGTTAAAACTATTGCCTTAAAAACTAAACAAGCTTATCATAGAAAAAAGACTTTAAAAACAGCCTTTTTTATTTTAAAAAACATAACTAAAAGGCCTGAAGAACTTTTAATAATATTCAGCCCTAAAACGGCTAAAAAAGTTTTAAATATTTACACTAAAACTAAATATAATGCTTTAAATATTTATGCTAAACTGAGTTTTGATAAAATGCTTAAAAAACTTTTTATAGTAGAAGCCTGCTTATTAAATATTTGTGCATTTATATACTTTTTACATACAATACAATTAAAAAAACATTTTTTTAAATTTAACTCCATCATAATTTTGGTATATTTTCATTATTTTCTGTTTAAAGCTTTTCCTGTAAAAATAAAAATAGTGTTTATATTAAGTTAACAAAAGTTGAATAACATTAATAGTAAAATAAATAAAAAATGTTAAATATAATATTAACTTGTTCTTTTTTATCCGAACTTCTAACTTTTAAGGAGTTTTGTAGATAACACTAAGCCAAAAATTAAAACAGTATTACTGAAAACTTTTTATACACATTACTTCTTAAATATATCAGGAAATTATAAAACACTGATATATATCGATACTTTTTGCAAGTGCATTGGAATAACTTGAGTACAAACCACAAATTTCAAACTAGTTCAAATGTGTACAGTATCCTAGCAATTAAATACATAATGTGTTTACCCAAGTAATTAACTTATTTTAAATTTCTTGAAGAAGCATGTAAACAAAACTTTACGACTTAAATTGCTCAGCAACGAATGTAAAAGTACTTAAGGAATATTTGTAAACACAATTAAGACAACGAGTTGTTTCCAAATAAAATAAACAGTAAAGCGAAATCTTATATAACATAGGTTATTTAAGACAAACAATATAATGTTTTTTGATATACAATCATACTTTTTTTCTCTAATATAGCCTTAAATACTATTATAGCTCTATTTTTTAAAAAAAGTATTTAGCTATACAATACAAACAGTATTTAGATTAAATAAAATAAAATTTGACAGTTATTGATAAAGTTTTAACAGTTTTCGGATAACTTATTTATCATGTCTTATGCTTAGCATAAGTTTCTCATACTTTTTATTGTTAAAAGTAGCACTTCTGGTAATACTTGTAAAAACTTAAATAATTAAAAACTTACACTTAAACTTGTTTTTCAACAAAGTTTTAAATAAATTGAATGTTTGAAACACACCAGAAAGGTAAATAATTGTAATATGTTACTTGATTGTTTATATATTTTTATCACTAGTTAAAAGTTAATTAATAGTCTTACTTGGTTGTATATATTCATTATAAAATATAATCATGTGCTAATTTTTTTTCCAGTATTCAGTATTGTACTTTAGTTTCATCACAAAACTAAATAACACTATGTTATTTATCAGGGTTGCCACTGGTTTTTGAGAAATTTCTTCTAGGTTATCTGAATTATTCCAGGTTTTAAAAGTACACTTTTACGGATCTATTTTAATTAAAAGTTAAAGCTAAGTTTAAAAAACCGTGTTAAATAGTATAAAAACATTGAAAAGATACTGTAAAGCTACTTTAAATATATTTTTATTAAAAAAATGTTTGATGATGACAAAATGTTTTTTTTTATTTTTTATATGATAGACTTTTGTGTCAAACTAAACTACATTGCATGTTAAAATTGTCAAATTCCTTGGTTTTTATAGGATTCCAGGTTTTGTAGCAACCCTGATATATTAATGTGATGAATTAAAACCTCAAACTAACAAATTAATTTTTCTTCGCCTGCACTGGTAGGTACAATTTGAATTCGGCGGGAAGCTCATCTTCGGAGTAGAGACGATCCGAAAAGTACACTCTTCTGATCCTGCAGTTGGCGTGGATCTGTTTTGAAGAGTAGTCTTTATGGTTATGTATAAGTTATAAACTGGTTTTTACTGGTAATTTTTTAATGAGTAAATCTTTATCAATTTAGAACCAGAGTTATGTGAAATTGACCAACTAAATTTGGTGTGAATTTGTTTGAGAAAAACTTTAAAATTTGTTAAGATTAATTGTATTGACTTTTTTCTATAGAAAGTTTATTTACCTTTATCTATTCTATTTTTGAATAACTAAGATATTTTTCTTTTCAATGTGGTGATACTGACTTAAAACTTAGTCTATTTTGCTTTTACTACTGTATAGCTTGATAAACTCTTAAACTCGTTGTTAAAAAAATTAAGAAATTACTTGTTTATAAGATTCACAACGGCTATTTTCTTTTAATTAGTGTTTTATTACTAAGACATACTTTATTTTATAATATATTCGTTTATTTATATATTACTAAAGCTTGGAGTTTTATTCTTACTGTTGTACTTTCAGTTTAATAAAACAGTACTTATTGAAAAACTATGAATGAAAATATAATGATTTGTTCAATTTGATCACGTTTTTAATACAAACACTATAAGTCTATCTCTTAACAACTACAAAAGTTATTCATATATGTATATATTTTTTATATTTTTTAAATAAGTTATACCCTAACAAAAAAACTGAACTCTATAAGTCTAGATATAAACAAGTAAGCCTAAGGTGAAATCTTTCATAAATAATACTTTAAAACATATATAAATTTATCAATATTAATTATTATTAATCACTTAAACTCTAACGAACCTGGACTCTGAGGGTCTCGATGTAGTTGGTACCGTATGCCCTCCTGGTGAAATCGGACAAGTTGAACTGGATCTGGTTCCACCCGTCGTCCAGTCTCATCGGCATGGTACAGATGAACGGCTTCACCCTGGTAGTGGACTGGTAGTTGGACGCCCGGAACCTCCTTCGCACGTTCTTGTCGTCCAAGACCTACAAAAGGGAAATTACCTATTGTGAAATTGTTGAGAATATGTTTCATGCGTAATTTTATAAGATAAAGAAAAAGGTACATAATATATTTGTAATACTTCATTTACATTAGATACTGTTTTTGTCATGTTGTTATTAATTTTATCATTGATTACTTAGCTTATTATCTTTGTATATTTTTTAAACTTTATGACTCAAAACTAAACACTTTCTTTATTTTTATGTTAACCAAGAGGAAAACAAAATTGAAAAGTATAAATTTTTACATTAAGAAAAACTAATTCAAAAAAAAAACTTTAAAGTAAACTCTATTTCACATACAGTTTGAAGCGAAAAGCTTAGAAAAACTAAACTTTAAGTAAACCACAATTTTTATGTTTTTCACAACTTTTATTTCTTAACTTAAAAGTTCTCTGCATAAAACCGCTGTGAAAATACATTAAATATTAAAATCTTTTTCAATGTTTAGAGTTTTAAAATAACTTACAGGACATTAGTAAAGAAGCTTTAGTTTGTATTTAATTTTTTTATTTAACTACAAATATGTTTATAAAAACTATTTTGTAACAACAGATTTATGTTTGCATAATCATATTATTTTAAAATAGCCAAAGTGTTTAAGAAAAAAATAATCAATTGTTATGTTGTTTTTGTTTTATTTATGTTAAAAAACATAACTAACAAAACTAATGCAATATAAACTTCAATACAACTATACATTAATAACATATTGAAAATATTTTATATGGTAAAAATATTTAATCAAAATACAAGTTTAAAACACTTTAAGGACAGGATTTTTGTTATAAAATAATTAGCAAAAATATTATTAATTATTTACTACAAGTTATTTTTGTAATTCAAAAATATTTTTACACTGACATTAAAAAAATTTTAACATTGTATTTTTGTTATGATTTCAGACTTATAATCTTCCTTTGATAAAAACTTTACGCACAAACAACATACAAACAAAAAGATTATAAGAGTTTACCAAACAAAAAAGTCTTGTGACTACTTTTGTAAATAAGGATTTACTATAAAATAGTACAAGCAAAAACAAACTTGAGTTTAAAAACAACTTCAGAACAATAATAATTTATTAAGGTATAGGTTAACTACATATACGATAGATCTTAGTCTCTTCTTACTTAGAAATACATTATTCATTATAAAAAGTTACTATTTAATCTAGCTTAAATAGTCTGCTTAATTGTTGTTGATTTTATTTTGTAATTTATATACATTTTCAATTTTTTGATAAATTAAATACTACATACCTTTATGTTTAAGTACACACAGTTTAAGCAGCTTTTCAGACAATAACAAATTAAATCTGATTTTATTTTACTATTACGTTGAATATTGTACTGAACTAATACATGGGAAAGTAACCAAAGTTGTTAAATAAAAGATAATTTGTATACTAAAGAATACACAAATAAAGTCTGAATCAGCAAACCTCAAACTTAAAGGTGATCAATCTATTAAGCAAAAAAATCAGATATATGAAAGTTATTTTATGTATAAGTGATTTATGCCTACAGGTGGGAAACTTTTGAATCCCCTTTAAGATATCAATATACATTTGCAAACTTATTGATAACTAAACCTATAATTTTATTATAGATAATTTACAGTAGGAAATAAAATCAAACTTTGTAAATAAACAAACTTTTCATAACTACATGGTAACATATTTTTTATAATCAACTGAATGAAACCTGAACTTCGAAGGTAAAGTACTTCTTGAGGTTCTTGATGATCATGACAAGGAAGGGGAGCTTGATCCCGAGTGTCTTGCTGGGATCGGCGGGGCAGGTGATGAAGGTGGTGCTCACGTTGGTACCTTCTATCTCCAACACCAGCGACTGGATGTCGTTGTCTGTGATCCTCTTGATGTGACCGTTTCTCACCTGTTTTAGTTGTTCGCAGCTAAGATATCTTGTATATGAAACTAAGAAGAATACTCAAAACAACCTATGAAGACTATTGAAAATACATCATTAACAAAATAAAATTACTGTGAAGTTTATGTTTAATGTTATGTATAACTTTTCAATTTAACATTTCATTTCAACTTTTTTTCCCAACATTTAACTTAAGTTTTTTCTCTGTGCTCATATTCAGTGAATGCTGAAAATTTTTTTAAAGGATGTTTATTTGTTTGTTTAAGCAGAAATGCTTTTTGAAATGTATATTTTTTAGATATACAATTTAAAGTTTAATGGAAACTGGAATGACTTATAAAATAATTTTCTAATCATTTGCTGATGTAAATAATATACAGGTTTTAATTAAAATATATGAATATTTAAATAACTCAATATCTAGTTTTTACAGCACTTTCTTCCAAGTAACTTAAAATAAAAAGTTTTTAACAAATTTCAGAATAACTTTTTTTGTATATTGTTATATGAATTTTTTTATTTTTAGTTTCTATTGTCAAAATACATCAAAAACCATGTACTTACAATTTGGAACCTCAAAAGAATGTTATATAAAATAACTATACATCTAATTACATCTATTTTAAAGTTAATCTGATTTTTACATAAACAACTAAGCTAACAGCTGTTTTTAATAGTTTTTCTTTTAATCAAAGTAACTTTTGATATGAAAGCAATTAAAGTTAGAAACTTAAATAGGTTTCTTATGGAAAACAAACTAAAAAGGTAAAAGTGAAGTATTTTACTAAAAATTTACCTTCTCCAACAGTTTTTAATAAGTTATGTGTAAACTTTTTCAACATTATCCTTAAGGGCATAGGGGGGTTTCATTTTTCTAACTAAAAATAACATTTGCTCTTATATGAAAGCTTCAAGTACAAACTACAAGCCAGTTTAAATGAAATCAAAAAATGGTTTTTAACTTTTAAGATATTGTAACTTTTGTAAAAAGTTTCCGATACAAATGTATGGACCACAAATTTGTCTGGATCAATTTTCTCAAGAATTTAAAAAAACACTAAAGTTCTATCTTCTCCTTCATTTTTCAAGCTAAAGACCTCAAACTCTCAGGAAGCGTTTTTTTTTTTATAGTTTAAAAAACTTAGAATGTTACAATTTTAATAATTTTAAAAAAATAGAAATTTTAGGTTAAAAAAACAAAAAAAAATTGGTCGTTTTTTTAATAATGTTTTTTTTTCAAATAAATTAATTTCTTTATTCAATCTTTTTAAAATTTAATATTAGACTTTCTGTGAAAATTTGAAAATGATTTGTTAAAAAATGAAGGAGGAGATAGATTTTTAATGAAATAGTCTTTATCTGCGTTTTTGGTTTGCGCCTTCCATTAGGAACCTATTGAAGTCACCGACTTTAATTGCTTTTTATCTCAAAAGTTACTCTTAATTTTTCAAGTGGTTAAAATGTCTGATAGCTCAGATTAAACTCTATAAAATAAGATCAACTTCTAAAAATCAAGGTGGACCCCCTATGCCCTTAATAAATTTTGAAAAACTTGTAAGAAAAATATTTTTTTCTTAACTTTTTAATTTGAAAAGTTATTATAAAATCAGACTTCTAACTTTATTTTAATTGTAAATATTTTTTAAATCTGCTTCTTAGCAATTTTTTGTAATATTAAGTAGAACATTTCCTAAAAATTTAAAGATATTTGTATAAAAAAGTAGTACAAGATATATTTTTAGCAAATTTCAAAAAATTGGCAATGATAAACTTATATTTTGTACATTTGTATTGAAAACTCTTTATATAACTCACACCTCAAAAGTTAATTGAAATATGTAATAGGTACTAATAAGTAATAAGTAGAGTATATTATAGTTCAAACTTTAAACTTTTAAGTATGAAGTTTTTTATTATATGTGTAAAACTTTATTAAAAAAATGTTGGACTTATGTGTGGCTTTAAACAGACTTATAAAAAATAAGTGTACACAAATCAAAATACAAAAAACCTGTACTTTAAAATCTGTAGAAAAAATTATGACCGATAATTAAGGCCATATGGGGGTCTATCTTTTTTCAATAACTTAATTTCATTTTGTAGAGTTTTGTTTGAGCTATCAGACATTTTTAACAGATTAAAAAACCAAAGTAACTTAAGAGATATAAGCAATCAAAGTCAGTAAGCTTTCTAAGTTTGCAAACCAAAAATACAAAAAAAAAACACTAAAAGTATTTTTTTTTTTCATTTTTAACCAATATTCTTAGAATTTTCACAGTAATTCCATAACTAGTATTCAAATATATTCAATGTAGGAACTTTAAAAAAAAATTTAAATATAAACTGTATATAAAAAAAGTCTTTTTTGTTTTCTTTTTTTGTCTTAAATTTTTATTTCCTAATGTTTTTAGAACACCAACAATTACAGACTTTTACAAACTATATAAGGAATGTTTCCTGAAAGTTTGAGTTATTTAGCTCAAAAAATAAAGGAAAAGATAGATTTTTTAGTGAATTTTTAAATTTCCAAGAAAATTGATTATGAAAAAATTAAGGTCCATACATTTTCTGGAAACTTATTACAAAAAAGCTGATATCTTAAAACCTAATTTAAATTCTAATTCTACAAAATTGACTTATAGTTTATACTTAAAGCTTTAATATAAAAAAAAAAATTGAACTTTGTAAAAAAAATGTTGGACTTCTACCCTATGCTCTTTTCAGAAGCAATATGTACACTGTTTTTTTTTAATATGCTATGTATTGAGTTTTCTAACAACTATTTGAACAAACACTTTTAAATTAAGTCTTTTTTTAATAACAGCTTTGAAAACTTTGTTACATGCAGAAATGAAGAATTACGATAGTTTTTGTTTACAGATATATTTTACTTAAAGTAGGTATAAACTTAAGGACTTTTTTTATTGCAAAAGTTTTTTTTTAAATATTTACTAAATAGCTTTCAGAAATACATAAAATTATTATAAAATATCAATGTAAATAAAGAAGAGTTGGTGATAAACAGTCATTTTTTGAAGCTAACTTTGTTTATGAAATAGTTATTACAAATAACTGGTTTAAATCTATTAAATGGCACTTTAAAACTAATCAAAAAAGCTATATTCATTTAAAATTAAGTTAAAAAAAAACATGCAGCAACTGCTTTGGTTCAACAAAATTAAGTTTTGAGTTCTTAGCATTTATATTGGGCCACAGGATAAAACAACTTTTTAAGTTTTATATATAATATCAATAACTGTACTACTATTTTACTTTTATATAAATTTTAAGTAATTTTTAATGTAAACAGATTAAATTATTTAGAGTTTCATAGGTGGTTCCTAATTGATTGTACTAATTTAAAAAATAAAATATGAGTTGATTTTTTTTTTTTAATTTACCTCCTACAAAATTAAAAAAAATTTAAACTTGCTCAATCTTATCTTGATGAAAATTTAGATTTGTTAAAAAAAAAACTTAAATTAGTATTTATTTTTCTAAAAGACAAATATAATACTTTATATTGAATTTTATGTAAGTTCTGAAATGTATGTTGAAAAATTGCATGAGAGATTTCCTGGAAAGTCGAGGTATAAAGTACAATAATATTAAAAGAATATAATTTTGAAATAAACTTTTTATTTTAAGAAAATTAACAAAGATTAAATTATAGTCCATGGGTTTTACTGAAAACTTATTCATAGATGTATCTCAAACCTTTTTTTTTACAAAAACTGACTTACAGTTTATACTATAACGCCTAGTTCAAGAACAAATGCTAATTATTTAAAAACAAACTATACCTTCTATGACCTTGACTATTTTATCAAAATATCTTTAAAGGTCTAATAAAATTTAATTAAAATATTAATTACATAAGTTGCGAAAATATTTAACAATTATAAATCTAAACTTTCTATAATTTCTAAATTTTAATTTAATTAAAATTTAATTTATTACTTATATCTACTTCATTTATGAAAATTAAACTTAACATGTAATATATAAAGTAATTATAACTTACAGTACTTTTTATTCAACATACAAAGTCAAGACAAACAAACCTTTTTGTCCCAGATATGCAGGGGTTTGCTACCAATACTGTATAGGATGGACAGGAAACCGCTCTGGAACATATTCTTAAACATCTTTGCTATTTACTACAGTGGCAAGCTAACAGATAGAAAATTTGCACATAAACTTTATAAAGCTTTTATTGCTGCAAAAAAAAACTAATGCTTGTCAGTTAATTTAAGATATTAATAAAAACATTTTATAATTAAATTGCTTACATAAATTTCTATTCTTTGTATAACATTTTTTAACTAAAAAAATTGACTATTTGTTATTTCACAATTAAAATAATTCAGAAGCTATTATTTAAATATTTGCAATCACACAGACTGCATTAGTATGAATGAGTATTGGTAGACATCTATATAACAGTATTATAGTTAAAACAAAACTATTTCAAAATTTTTGTTTACTTTTTTTTTAATATACTTAGATACCTTCACTAACTTATTTTGAATTTTTTTTTACAATAAAAAATCTGAAAAATATAATAAATTTTTTCCTTGTTCAAACAACATTAAAAATTTCAACTCAACTTTATTTATACTTATATAACAATGGCTAAATTAACAATATAGTATTAAATAATATACAGCTTATTTCTTTATAACTTTCTTTTACAAATTTAACAATATTTTCATAAATATTTGCATTTTTTGTCATTTTAAAGCCTTTTAAAATACACAATTGCAGTTTGACAGTCTGTTTAGCAGTGAAACTAAGTAACTGTCTAAATTTGTAATAATTTTTTCAATTATCTTTACAACTTAATATTACTAAGTAGCACCAAATTTAACTTAAAAATGAGCTTCAAAACAACGTTTTACAAAGTTACAAAATTAAACGTCAAGTTGTCTTCACCAGTACTCCTTAAACTATCAAAATTGTGCCAATAAATCATAGTTAATAAATTAATATATTCAAAAATATTGTTTAATTTTTCATTTCAATAAACAATAAATATATGTTTAAACTTGTTAAAACTAACAAAAAAAGAAAGTTTAAACTAAATTATTATTCAGCATATAAACTACCTAAGAGTATTAATATAAAAAATGTACTCAAACACATATGTCCTTAAACTAAACGTTAAGGGCATTAGTGATAAAAACTTAACAAAAGTTAATATTGGGATTTATAACAAATAAAAACTATAATAAAGTTTTCATCGTAAACAGAGAAGATTTATTTTTGATATATTTTGGAAAATTTTTCTGATACAAATGTATGAATCTTAAATTTTTTACTTTCAATTTACTCAGAATTTTTTTTAAATTACTAAAAATATATTTTTTTGTTTTTTAAGCTATTGAGCTCATATTTTCAAAAAATATTCCTTGTATTATATGAAAAACTGTATTGCAACATTTAAAAAACAAAAAAAAATATTTTGTGACAACAAGAATTAATAAAAATTCTTAAGTTTTTATTTCCTGCAATGAGATTTTTTATCACTTAGTTAGTATAAACTGAGCAAGCTTAAGAAAGATTGCTTAAAAACTGTAGGATATAGATTCTTAATGAAACAATATTTTTTTGTCTTTTTAACTTGGCCTTTCTATAGGGATTCTATTGAACTCTCGACTTTGTTACCTTATATCTCAAAAACTAATTTAAATGATATAAAATAGTAAAAATCAACTGTTAGCCAAGTAAAAATCTTTAAAAAAAGATAAAAATGTATAAAAAATGCCTTGCTCTCCTTTTGCCATTAATAAAATGTATAAAAAATCAACAATAAATAGTTTTAAAGTATAAATATTCAAAAGTAATTAAGTAGGGATATCAAGTTTAATAAAAACTATTTTATAACAAATTGCTTAGGAAGCAAAGACTATTTTTACAAAAGCTACCATGAACATGATATTTAAGATTAAGGTATTAACTATAAATTACTTTTTATGCAAACAAAAACTTGAACAAACTATCAAGACACAGTCAGTTTTGTAAAATTTTAGATACAAATGTATGGACTCCAACCTTTTTGTTGTGACTTTTCTTGTAAATTCTATCTTTTTGCTTATCAAGCTAAAATTTTTATTAAACAATTCTCAATTAGTGTTAAAACTTTTACTGTTTAGATTTCAAAAATTTATAATAAATTAGTGTTTTTTGACCAATTCTCAAAAAAATTGTTTTTTGTAAAAACAAAGAAAACAAATTACGCATAAAAAATTAATAAGATTGGTGAGAAAAATATAGAGATAAATTTTATATAAAACACTTTTTTAAAGTTTGCATTTTCTTCATGTAACCCTGTGAATTTAACTATTTGATTTCCTACTGTGAATTATGTTAAACTGTAAAAGCATCTGGTAGCTAAGATGAAAAGTACAAGTAAATTATAAAAACAAGAATCTATTTGACATATGACCTTTACATATGCTTTTACATGAAAAAATATTTAAAATATAACTAACTTTTCAAAGAATGTACAACATTTATTAACGTTTCAAAAAATAATTAAAATTTACTCACTAGTTTCACATACAAACATATTGAGGAGAGCAAAGAATTCAAAATTTAGATATCGTTTTAAATTCACTTAAAATTGATTTGTAGTGTATTAGTATGGAATAAGGACATAGGGGGTCCACCTTGATTTTTTACAAACTGATCTTAGTTTATAGAGTTTTATCTGAGTTTTCAGAAATTTTTAACCGCATGAAAAAAATCAAAGAACTTTTTGAGATATGAGCGATCAAATTCAGTGACCTTATTAGGTTTCTAATGGAAAGCACAAAATAAAAACGCAAAAAAAAGATCATTTCACTAAAAATCTATCTCCTCCTTCATTTAATAAGCAATCTTCTTTAAATTTTCACAGAAAGTGTATTATTAAATATTAAATAGATCAAATGCAGGATTTTTTTTTAATTTTGAAAAAAAATAATTTATTAAATAAAAACCACCAATATTTTTAGTTTGTTTTATCTTATGTTTTTTTATTAATATTTTTAAAATTCCAAAATTCAAAGTCTTTTAAATTATAAAAGGAACGTTTCCTTAAATTTTGAGGTCTCTAGCTCAAAAAACAAAGGAGAAAATAGAATTTAAGAGATTTTTTAAATTTCCAAGAAAATTGACCCCAAAAAATTTGTGGTCCATACATTTGTATTAGAAATGTTTTATAAAAATTACAATATTTTAAACATTAAATAAGGTTTTTTAATTCTATAAAAACTGATTTGAAGTTTGTACTTCAAGCTTTCATATAAGATCCAATATTATTTTTAGTAAGAAAAATGTCAGACCTCCCCCCTATGCCCATAACAACTTGTACAATAACAATGGTTGTTTTTGTACTATGATAAATTAATTTTAAACAAGTTAATAAATTAAGTTTCTATGTTTATTTTATAAACATTTAGGATTTTTTTTTATGTATACTTATATCTGCACTTGCTTACTATGCAAAATACAAAAATAAAAAATTTCTTCACTTTACCAGTGCAAGAAACTCTTTTTTTTTAATTTTAAGATCATAGGGGACATAGTAGTTATGTTTTACAAGAGGTATTTATTTTTAGACTTTTGAATGTAGTTACTAGATGTTTCTTTACTTAGTTTTAATTTCAAATTAACTTTTGTAATAAAAGTCACATTAAACTTCTTAGCTTAGTTTATGAAAAATAAATGAAAAAACGTAGAAAGAGTCATAAACTGATAAATTTTACTTTTAATATAGCTTAAGTAGCCAACAGAAAACACTTAGTCATTATGATAAAAATTAAAAAATAACATATATATTTTCAACAATTTAAAAAAATTAAACTGTAAAAATTTAGTTTAAATGTAGAAAAGCAAAATTTTTTAAATCAGCTCATATTTTCTTAAAACATTGATATTGTAAGTTAAGAAAACTTTATTTAAAAAACATAATCCAACATAAAACTTAAATTAATCTTACTTATCTTACATTTTAATAATTTTTAATCTTATTAATTTCAATTCGTATAAAACACTTCAAGTGTAGATTAATACTATGAATATATAAATAACTGTGAACAAAAATGAATGCTCCAATTTTAAAACAAAAGGTTAATTTATTATTATAAACATTAACTAAATAACACAACATGCACACACAATAAGATTACATTCACCACTACTCTAAGCCTGGTTGCTCAAGTAGTAAGTTAGCAAACAGCAAGTGGCTTTACTAATGGCAACACCAGGTTCTTTGCAGTTCACAATAACTTTTGATGTAAACACATGTGGTTTTTTCCCATTCTCAACCAGTTACCATGATCACAATGAAATTTGAGTTGCTAGGTTGTGCTTAAAGCAAACATTATGGCGTTATTGGATGCTTCATGCATGATCAACTATTTGAATAATTGAGACTAAAATGTCTAGAATCGAAACAAACTGGTGTTACTGTAACTACTAACCCCTGGTTGATTGCAAAATAAAAAATGCTTAAAACCAAACAATTCAAACAAAGTTAGATATAATGCATTTTTTTAATCAACTATTTGTAAAACTGATAAACCAATCAAATAATTTTAAATTAAATGAAAATTAAATGAACGAAAAACACATTTTTCACATTTTTCAAACGTAATATTTAGTATTTTTATATTTTTATCTTAGCTATAAAAAAACTTAATTGTTAACTACTACTAGAATTTTTTTTAATCATAATAGGTCCTTGTCTAGAATATTTTTAAAATCTTTTTAAATATTTTTTTTGTAATTTTTTTAGGTCAAGTTTTTTTGTCCGATGTTGTTATAAAACATGTTATTAACAAATTGTTTATGACAACATTTTTACACTTTTGGTTTTTATATGTCCTGGACATGACGTTAAACTTTTCTAGACTAGAACTTACAGTGTATACTGTATGACTCGATAACCGAAAGGTTTTTTCGTGCACCAGGTCCTTGGACCAAACTTTTTGAACTTTTTTTGTCGTTCAGTAAACAATATATATATTTATTCTTAAACAAATTTTTGAAGTATTTTACTCTCGTTAATGGCTATTTTCTAAACAAAAACTGTTTTATATTTAATATAATGCATTTAATTTTTTTCAAATGAACGTTTATAATTCTAATCACAATCCTTAAAAACTAAAAACTTTTTTTAATTAGCAATTTATGTAACCGTAAATAATCAACAAAAGTAGTTAATTTGTTTAATATTTTTTTTCTCGCCTTTGATATATTTTATAAATTGTGCTGTTTAAAACACATAATTATAAAAATATTTTTATGAAACTGTTTCAATTTCGATCCTACAAATTAAGAGGTATGTAAAACCAACACTTTAGAAGTAAAACTAAGACCTTTTTTTTCGGTTACTAACCTTATTACTAGAAAAATAATTAATTTAATTTTATATCTTTTATGTTCTGTTTCTTTTTAAATAATAAGTAATAAAGCTAAGTTTTTAGTTTTCGATCTCTTAACAGTTAACACTATAGAAAATCAACATCAAATATACTTTTCAAATAAATAAAGAGCTGATTTTTTTTCAAAGAATCAAATAAGAAAAAAATGTTTATTGTTAAATAATATTGTCAATTTAAGTTTTAATTAATTATCAAAAATATTAATGATCTGAATCTGGTGTAACGAAAGCTAAACGACATTTAAAATTCTTGTAGTAAAACACTTATACTTAATCAATATTTTATTATCAAAATTTACATTTAATTTAAAAAAGTATTTTTATAAGAAAATTTTTTACTTAGACTAACTAAAATTAAACTAAATCAATTTAGTCGACAACCGAAAGGTTTTTTCGCGCGCCAGGCCCCAGGACCGAATATTTTGAGCGATTTTATTGTTGTCGTTCAGTAAACAACAGTAGTAACCAAGCTGAAGATATTTTTTTCGACAAACTAAAATCTAAAATATAGAAAGTTTTGTAATAACTTTCTGTTACACATAATTTGCGTATCACTTCACATTTACATTTTATATCTATACTAAATGTTAATTAGCGTAATGTTTTTAAAACTTTGATGTTCCAGAAACAAATAGCTCTGAATACGGAATAAGACTTCGTTCGTAGTTAAACTCAAATTTCAGAGATTAAGTTTTTATGTTGCAGTTTTCTAAATCTACTTTAAAACCTTTGGCATTAAATATTTTTTAATTGGTAGTATTCTAGGTATTTTCATTTATAAAAGCTTTTCTACTACAAGTGAATTGTATAAACGAATAAAAACTAGTTTTTATACTTTAACTAAATAAATAAAGTTTACAATAAGTTTAAATAAAAAAAGTTTTTCTTCAATCTCGTTAGATTGGAATTTTACATTATAGTTTGTGAAAAGAAGGAAAACATATTTGTTGAACTACACTTTATTTACACTATTTACAAAACTTCTTGCATCGCTGTGTGGTACAAGTACAACTTAACTGAAGCGCAAAAACATCAGAGACGTTCAAAATTCACGCTTGCTGAGTGGGCAAGTGTTGTGGTTAGCAAACAGTGCTGGAAAACATTATGCCGGCCATCGCAAGTGAGACGTATCATTCTTCTACCATTTCCTACGTCTTTCATACGAGTTCTATTGAAACATTAAGGTGTTTTCCCTGATACTTGATGAGTCAGCAACTTTAAGAAAAAAGTATTTATACCCTTATCCCTAACCCACATCACCCTATTATATTAAAATTTAATCATAAATTTAATTTTTAGTAACTAACATTTTATAAAAAAACAAGATTTTTTTTGCCGACTCAGCAAATGTTAGTTGAAACACCTTAGTGCAGGGGTTCCCAACCAGGGGTGCTCGCACCCCTTGGGGGTGCGAGGCAGCATTCCAAGGGGTGCGAGATGGTTTTTATTTTTGTTTAATAAATAAGGAGATTTTCACTCTCTGATAAAGTTTATAAAGTTAAAAAGTACATTTTGTTATAAAAAGAAGTTGACGCTAATTTTCTGAATAAATTAATTTTATTAATACGTCATAGAGCAAGAGCGCTTTTCTAGAAGTAAATTTCTAATTTCATTTATAGCTGTTAGTTTAGAATTGACATTTCAGTAAAGCTTTCTTAGAGTTTTACACCTGTTAACTTTAATCATCTATTCTTTAAATATTTTATTTTCTTAACTGGCCATTAATTATTTAAAACAGTTTATGATCTAGCATCTACTTTAATTAAAATACTTAGATTAAAAATTAGTATGTTCAGCAGGTTTTTTATAGCTGTTAAGAACAGGTTCTGTTAAGTCTATTACATTTATAATGTAATCTTTTGTTAAGCTTAGTTGTGCAGAAAACTGTGCTTAAAAATTTTACATCAGTAAATTGTAAAGTTCACAGCAATTACTGTATGTTACACCATTTAAGAAAACTTGTTTTTAGCTTTAGTGAAACCAATTTTTATAGATTAGCAAAAGTAATCAATGCATCAACTTTATTTTTATTCATTCCTTTTTTGAACTCAAACCGTTTATCTTTTTCAATCTACTTTTTTCTATTTATTTTGTAAGCATACAAACTTTTTTTGTATTTGCTTTTATACATATCTTTTGACAATTTAAGACTAAATATCTTTTAATTTTTTAAAATCTTTATTATTTTGAAACCTCCTAGCTGCTAATAGTTTTGAAAATAAAACATTACATAAGCTTAACTTAAAACAGCTAGTTTTTATTTTTTAAGTACATATATTCATAACAAAATGTATAAAAAGTTTAGTTTTAAGTTTTTGCCTAATATTTATTACTTTTCTTGTGCTTTTTCCTCACTTCTAATATTTTTTCAAACCTTAAAAAACTAAATGACGAAGTCATAGGCTGAAGCAATGTTTTTGTATAAATTTTATGAAAAAAATGTCTTAGTAATTGACTTTTTTATTTTTCTTAGAATACAGTTTATATAATTAGTTCTCAATCATGTCAAAGATAAGAAAGTGGAATGATAGTTATGTTCAGTTTGGTTTAACTTGCACTGAAACAGTTGAACACTGAAATGTTTTTAAATTTCAATGCATTTTATTTTTGTTAATATAGTACACTATCATAAAAATTAAAAAACAAATTATCAATTAATGAAATCAATGATTTTATAATCAAATTATTAATAAACAATTATAGCATATAGTATTAGGGGTGCGAGATCAAATTAAGAGATTTTAGGGGTGCGGGGCATCAAAAAGGTTGGGAACCACTGCCTTAGTGTCTCAACAAGATTCTTTCCATGCAAAAACTGCACTGCTAACCTATATGTTTCTGATCAGCTGTGTAAAGTTGAAACCTTCTGATAGCCCTCGGAGCCAATCCGTCCTGCTCTGTTTGTTTCTGTGGAAAGTTTCTGAGAAAAGTAAGCTGAAATTAAATGTTAATTAAAGTTATTTCAATTAAAACTATATAAACATTAAGTTTTGGTTAAGGCAAATTAAATTATAATTTATTTTAAGAACAACTATGTTAAGATTAGTTTGTTTTTGAACTAAATACAGTTGAAAATATACTTAAAAATAATTTTTTTTTGATCGGGTTAGAAGTGATTGGGTTAGAAATGATTGCGTTAGAAATGATCGGGTTAGATATGATTTGGTTAGAAACGATCACTGGTTAGAATTGATAGTTAACCTAAAATTTCACTTTTTTAATAAATTTGTATCAAAATTACGAAGACTAATATTTAAGTAATTACATGTAACTGTAGTTTTAAAAATAGATAGTTTTTAAAAATCTTACTCATATAGTTGCCACCAATTTTTATTTTTATTGTTTTAATTTATATTTTACTAATTTTTGGTCTAACTTTTATTACGTTACGCCGTTTCCCTGCAAAGCAATTCATCAGACGCTAAAGAAGCTGAAAAACAAAAGTATACAGAGCGATGAATTAGAAAAATAAGACTACACATAAAAGTAAAACTAAATTTAAAGTATGAGTTACCATTAACATATTGTTTACAAAAGTTAACTTATATTTTGCCTTATATATTAAACTTATGTTTAGTGCTATTTCTTCAAGCTATTCTAAATTCCAAAAGTTGTACTATACTTATGCATTTTATTCAATGTTAGGTGTTTAAATCAAATGTAAAACAAAATTTTTATACTGTTTTGAATACTGATAAGTTTTTATGCAAAGTGTAGTATTTATATTTAGGTTATTATCAACTTTCAAATTGAAAAAAAAAAGCTAAGATTTTTCAAGTATTTTAAACATGCTTAATTTATACTTTTAATTTATTTTGTTTACTCTCATTAACGCTAATAATTTTTTTCAAATATTGACCATAGATAAAATTTTAAAGTTTACTTTCTTTTACATATAATATTTACACGCAAAGTTTTTTAAGGTAAAAAGTTGTTTTGGAAAACTTTTACAATGTTATTTAAAATTCAAAAACTGTTGATTTTGAATTTTGTTTTAGTTTATTTTTCAGGATAGTGTGTTATTTCTAACTAGCTTTTTAGAGATTATTTTTATTATTAATTCAATCGGCACTTCGTGTATGTTATTTACAATAAATTAAGTATTTCAAATCATACTTCAAATAAATTATTAAGAAAAAGAATAATAAATCAATGACATTTTGATATTACTTTTAATAGTTTTAATATAAGAATTGCAATAAAATTAATATTTTCTGGAACGACAAAATAAGAACTTAAAAATACTTGGTCCAATGACCTAGTATGCAAAAAACCTTTCGGTTATCGAGATATTTCTTTATTTCTTTGTCGTATAATTATTTGCCTTAACTAAAAAGAAAGCTCAATTTACTGGGATGTAAAGAGCTTATTTAAATAGATTTATGCAAATTGTATATTTTATACGCGAGCGGTTTCGGTGGCAAGAGATTGCGACCTTTTCAAGCAAAAATAAAAGATACTTAATTTTTTGCTTGAAAAGGTCGCAATCTCTTGCCACCGAAACCGCTCGCGTATAAAATATACAATTTGCATAAATCTATTTATTTCTTTGTCAAAATGAATTCATAAATTGTGCAAGACACAAAAACTTTAAAGTAAAAACTTCATGTTTTGTGCATCTCGTTTGTTTAAAAAGGCAAAAAGTAATGAGGTTAAAAAACTTATACTTTACGTTTAACTTTAATTTTCAATTTTTTTCTTAATTCCTAAAAACAAAAAAAAATTATATTTGTTTACTTTTTTGAAACAGCAGTGTTGAAAATTTCAATTTGTAAAATAACGTTTACATGAGTAGCATCAAAAAACGCTTATGAGTTCTATTTGCATCTTAGTTGCAACATTTTTAACAAAAATAATCTAAACACACTTATTTTTGCACAGTTTTTTTTTCTATTTTAAGAGAAAAAAGTCCCCAATAACTTTTATAATGTTCCAAATGATTTAAAATTTCGAGAATTTTCTAATAACTATTTTGTAAATCTCCATATTTTTTTTGAACTTTAGAGTCATCTGTTATATAAAACTTTTTTCTTAACAACTGCATGCTGTTGTTATTTCTTCAAAAAAAATTCTACTCATTCATTCAGGAATTGAAATGCAAAAGTAATGTAAGGCATTTTTTAAATAAAATAAACTTTTAACTTTTTAAATAAATACACTATATTATACTATCTGTGTTTGTTTAAAAAGTGTTTATAACCACATAAATCGTCTTATTGTATGTTTTTTGATAAAAGAATTTGCATTACAAAATTGTTTAAATTTATTGATTAGTACTTGAAGCTTACTTTTTGTATTAAATTTACTCTCGAATTTGTAGAAACATAGAAATGTTTTCGATAGGTCACAGTCTTAAAATGGTCAATTTTTAATTAAGTTAAACAAAAAACTATGTATTTGTATCTCAATTGGAAGTATGTACATTAGCCTTTTTGAATGTTTGTTGACAACATGGTTCACAAATTAACATTCAAATAAAACGAAAAAAATTAGACTGTTTTAAAATTATTTGAACTGTTTACTTACAAATTATTTCTAGAAGAAAGAAAAATATTTAAACTTTATATATCTAGTTATTTTATTCACATGTTGTTGGAAATGGAAACAGTACACAGTAAAAATTAAGAGTAGGAGTGTAAGTATAAACTTTTAGTTTTTTTTTAAATATTAAAACAATGCCTATCTACATTTAACAAATTTTCTTCCCGCTTTAACGAACTTTCTTGCCATCGGAACCCTCATTCCGTTGTTCAGCTTCAGACATTCCAACGGAAGCATTTCCTCTCCAAAACCATCTGCTGTTAAATTTGTATAAGTTGTTTTGGCGGGAATATTTTTAAATATTAACTTAGTTCTTACTTTTTCAACACAAGCTTTATACGTTGTTTGTGCGATGATTAATTTGTATTTAACCTACTGAGAATTCTTTAAACAAACTTTGTATCTTAACATCAGCTTTATCAACTGAAAAAAAGAGGATCTTTAAGTTTGAAAAAATAATAAAAAATAGACTGTTTAAAGTTTTGCGTTATTGTTTATACTTTTTAGTAAAAAAATTAAAGATAAAGAGCTTTGGTAAAAAAAATTTTAAACACATTATGTTTTTCTTTATCTATTTGTTAGTTATTGTAAATATAAATTAAGCTTCAACAAACCTTTTTTGTTGTTTTCTGGATATTTTTTTTTATCTGCAAGCGAAAAAGAAATGCAGCAAATGAGAATAAGCAATGCGATTTTCATACTGTAAATACCAAACTGAAACTGTATGTATTAAGCAAAAAATGTGAATATCAAGCTGAAACAGCAATTATCAAGTTAAAAGCTGTTTAGCTTTCAACGGCTAAATTCAAATGCAAAGTTCAACTATGTGGGTCAATGTGTTTTCATAATAAAACAAACCCACTCATTTAAAAAAAAAAACCGTGGAACTAGCGTGATATGTGCATGATTTGAGTCTGATTAAAAATACTTTTAAGTTTTTTAAATAATGAAATTTTCTATTTACAGCTTTGTTGTAGCATCAATGGAAAACCCTAAGCATCTACTTTTTCTGAATACGTTGTATCAAATAATATTTTCGGAAAAAAACTTGAATGTTCTATTCAAATTCCTATGAAGTCAGATATATGTGAAGTTTAGAAAGAATGGCTTTTGTCGTAGCTGATGGGGAAAAATTGTTAAGCAATAAAAACGAAATAACACGCCTACTACAACATTTTAAAACAATTTGTTATTGAATACTATTTACTTACATATATGTGAAATTTTTTGGTCATACAGTGTGCTTTTTAATTATTACTTCAACTTTATTCGAGCGATATTCTACTTATTTATTTTACTTGATTTTGTTTTGTTTTAAACATATATTTAGTTGTTTTTAAAAACAGTTAAATAGATTTTGTAATATTTGAGAACTAATATCTAATCTTTTAGGCTTGTAAAGAAATTATTTTATTCTTTTTTATATAAAGTCAAATTTTTGTTTTTTAATTTTTCTATTATAATTTGTAAGTTTTGAAAAACCGTTAACTTTAAGAAATTTAAGTTATATTAAAACTTAAAAAATAGACTTTATAGTAGATGGTAGCTATGTTTTTCACATCATTGAAATTTTAGTAATTAGATTTTAAGCATTGTTTACAAATTTAGCTAAAAAAAAACTTTAGAGAAATACGTATTTATTTTAGTTCTGTTTGATAAGTTTGTAGTTTTATAAACATTTTACTTTGATTTTAGAAAGGTAGTAAAACTATATTAATAAAAACTTTTGTAATTTTTAATTACTTTAAATTTCTAGATTATTGATAATTAAAACATTGAATTAAAATTAACGAGTCAAAGATAACATCTTAGTAAGCCGATATTACATTTACAAAGCAAAAAGCATTTTTTATCTAACTTTTATTACACTTAGATTTTGAACTTAACATGGACAAAGAAGGTTTCAGATTTAAAACAGTTGTTTGTTTATGTTTTTTTTTAATTTTAAGGTTTTTTCTAAAACTTCTCAAAAAGTTGACTAACAATTTATGACTGACCGGAATAAAAAGCACTAACAACTAATAGTAATACGATAAGCATTTTTTTTTTATATTTTATTCGCACTAAACAAAGTAAAAAACATAACTAAATATTTACTAACCATTTCAGCAACATAGCATTTCATGCACAAAACTGATGTTTTTAAAAACTGTTGATAGTAATTTATAAAGAAAATATCTGCGCTTAAAATTTTATGTAAACAATGATACTAAAACAAACCTTGTTAATTTGAGTTTTTAAAAAAAGACATTTTCTTTAAAAAATAAAAAGACAATCAAGTAAGCTAAAATATTTATAAGCAACCAAGTATTAAATGTTTCAAACAAATCATGAACATACCAAAGCAGCAACAAAATAACAGATTGTACAATGTTGCTCTATCATTTCATAAATATACTGAGTTAACAACTGCAACAACAAGTAATAGTTACCAGCCAGAAGACATAATAGCATTTTTAGTTTGTCATAGATTTAATAAGTTTTCAGTTACCAGTCTCCGTCTGAAAAATCCGACAAGTAACTCCTGGAATTCTGGTCTTCACCGGATCAGCGGTGGTTGCGAGAGTCGGGCGCTCCGAATAGAAACTCTCCTTTTTGAAAATTTCCATCAGGACACCAGTCACTGCTTTCTCCAACAGCTTCGGCGGGTCGAGAGGAATCTAGTAACCTCTGATGATCCTCGTGATGACGGAAACCTGGAAGATGGCGCGGCTGTCAACGATGCCGGTGAACCCTTGCAGGCACCTGTCGAGTTCGTCTGAACTGAGATCGTCTGCGTTTGGCAGGATTTCGAGAAAATCAAAGGGTTCGTCTTGAACGTCCGAATTGAGTTTGTCTCCCAGATCATCAGCTGAATTTTCGTCGATTTGATTTGGACGAAAAGTTCTGTTGTTGGTGTACAAGTTGTAGACCTCCGCACCGTACTTGTTGTAGAACTGCATTATCATCTTGATGATTTTGTCGGATATTTCGTACTTTCTAGCTGTCAGCTCTTTCTAGGTGATTTCAGGTTCATTTCTTTTCATGTTGTCTAACAGCGGCTGAAATGTAGAAGTGTAAGAAAAAAAAAGCTAATTCATTATTCTTTACATTATTCATTTACATCAGGGTTTCCCAAAGTGGGTCGAGGGGCCCCCTTGAGTGCCATGAGTAGCAAAGGGGCTCACGGGGGCATAAAGTCGTGATTTAAAACTTGCACTAGATATTCTTGAGTTAATGATGAAAAGCAAAAAATAAGGTCTTTTGTGTTTTTAGTGGTATTTATACTTACTATAAATATTTTGTGATTGAAGGGGCCATTGCTTTTTATTTCTTCAAAGGGGGCCTTTTGATAAAAAGTTTAGAAAATTCTGATTTACATCAATAGTATTTTGATATATGTTGTTGTTTACAAGATTTTTTTAAATGAAAACAAATCACAAAACTCTTTCGCGCTCAGAATTTCGACTCTAAGCACCCTTTGTAGGAAAACCTTTAAACACTATTCTAAACTATTGCCAACCTCAAAAACTGATTTGAAGGCGTTCTGGTAATCAGGTTTCGTAAAAACCATGTGGATGCGATCAAGACATTCGCGCGGTTACCCGTCCAAGTACTTGTCGTAGTTGTCGCATTTGAGCCCGTTGTGGAACACTTTTGTCCAGAATTTTGTTTGCGTCGGCATATCAGGATAAACTCTAACGTATTTTTCCTTTGTTCTGAAAAATGAATAAAATGTAAAGTTTACAAACAAAGTTGTTTGTACTGCAAAAACTAACTTGACTAATTTTATTTAATTGTATATTAAGCCAACTAAGCTGTCTATACTGTTTACAGTCAAGCTACAATCAAAAAGCACTGTAAAACATTTTCAATAGAGTTATTACTTGTATAACAATACAAATATTTAAAAATTTGTTATAAAATCTAACGAACACTATACACCCATATGCTTGGTTTTTAAACAGTTTGTGTTTTAAACCCACAATAGAAAAACTCACTCATCTTGTTCTGCTTGCTGTGATTCTGTTACATGTTTTCTTTTCTTTTTATCCTGAGCTTTGCTCCAACTTTTCACTGGCAATATTCTTGTCACATCGTCCTTCACCCCGAGTTTGACCTTTTCAGACGTGACGTTTTTTTCTTTTGCCATTTCTGCTTCCCGTGAAAGCATTGGCGCATTTTCTGGAGCAAAACTTTCCGGTTCCGAAAATTTTCTTCTTTGGTTTGGCGGCTCCACACTTGTGCCACTTGCACACCATATGCTCTTTGTTTTGTTTTTTCTGGGGAGTTTTGGATTTGATAGTGTGAACAAAAATAAGATAAATAAACTGGCATATGTTAAATTAGTGGTTTTGAGCATTTTTAAACCAAAAGTTTAAAAGTTAGAGATTTCACTAAATAAAACTCAAAGTTAATGTTGTAAACCAAACGAGACTAGGATTTTGATTTTATAATTATGATAGTCTTGTTTAAAACTTATCTTTACTTAAAAAAACAAACTAAACAAGCTATCAATTGATGCTAAAATTTATATCTCTTCTTTTTAAAAATAAGCTGCAAAATGGACTTTTAAAAGTTTATTAAAACAACAGATTAACAAAAACTAAAACTTAGTTTCATTTTAAGCAGTTTCAATTCAGAAATTATTAGATTTTTGTTTGTTTTATGAAATTTAAGAAATTATATCTTACTCGTTTGAGTTTAGATGTTTCAGCTACTTTCAGAGAGACTTTTTGCTGCTATCAGCTGATTTTAATTTTCTTTTTCCAGCAGCAGTCTGAAATTTGTTACATAAGAAAATTTCAAAGAGATTAAATAGTTCATATCACGTTATAAAAAATAACTGGGACTTATTTTATTTGATATAATTATATAAAAATTAAAATGTAGCAATATAACAAACCAACCTCTAATGAAACTGATGATTTTGATACTTTTTGTTTGCCAGCTTATGATACTGAACTGCTACTATTATCAACTGCTTCAATTCCTCTTTTTCTGTTACCGGTCTTGAAAACATATAATGGTTTTAAAATTGACTAAAAAAGGCTAATATATTTATAGTTCAATATGACTAAGTTAGTTATCTTAAATGAAAAACCAAAATATACTTTGTTTAAACACGAACATCAAAGCTGATTTTAACCTTCTTTCTTGCAACCTTATTCTTTGATTTATTTTTATGTTTTGCATCATGGCGAAAACTGACATAGTATGAAGTAGCACACCTCTGCGAACAAAATCTTTTACTTTCATAAAAACTCAAAAAAATGTTAACATATTAAAAAAAACTATAAACCTAATTGTACCTTTTTTGGTGAATAATCTAAAATTAAGCTCTAATAATATTTATTTAACTTAATAGTTTACTAAAATATGGCTGCCTTTTTTAAATTCTACCAAATTTTATACTTTGTACAATACAATAGACAAATATTTAAAAGATTTTGTTTTAAAAAAAGTTATTTTGGTAACCAATTAAAATTATGCAGACTTATAAAGTTAAATAAACAACATATCTGTAACGTTTTTAAAATAAAACATATCACAAATCTGACTTGGTATTTAAATTTAAAAATGTTTTTAAAGTATCAAGTATTTGTTTACATGACAATTAAAATTCGGACAAGTCAAATTTATTAGTCATTATATCTCAATAAGTTAAATAAATTTGAAGAAAATAAAATATAAATATGTACATCTTATTAATATCTACAAGCCACTTTTTTCTTTTTTGTAGATCTAAAATATTTTCAAGATATTTAAAATCAATAATATATAACTATACTTTTTACTTTATTTAAGCCATATCTGAAAAATATTTAATGTTTTGCAAAATGAAAAAAATAGCTTGTAGATATCAATATGACCTACATATCTATTTTTTATATTTGACAAATATACATAACTTTTTTATTTGTAGCCGTTTCAATTTTTTTTAAGAATTTGAATTGTCGAAATTTGAATAGTCGTGCACTCCAAGTATTTAGAACAATGTAAAAATATTGGTAAATACTTGAGAAAACTTTTTCTCCTTTTTTTAATAAGTATTTCTAATAACTTTTAATTTTTATTTTTCACTGTGTTTTTAACTAATTATTACCTATTGCACAGTTTAAAATACTGACAAAAAGCTTTTTGATAACACCTTCTAAGACAACTTCTAAGTTTTTTAAAATTTGTAATGTAGTTATTTATATTATCTATAATATTTTGCTCAATTTACTGTAAAGCAATATTTTTATTGAGTATAACATTAAATGTGAAACTTAACCATTCTCTTTATTTACTATTTCACTAAAAGAAGCGGTTTTTTCCCACTGAAACCGGGTAATAAGTAGAATAGTTAATTTGCACAATTGTTTTTGTATCTAAACTTTTTAAGAAAATATACTTTACTAATATACTTACTATAACATAGTATAAACAAGTAAGTTTAAAAATAGGATACCTGAATTATAATTAAATATTGAGAACAAAAATATATACTAATCCTAGATGTATATAACTATAAATATATATAACTTTTTCAAAACCTAGTTTTTATGACTAATGACCTTTTTGTTTTATACAATTCAAAACAATAAATAACTTATTTTGTAACTGTAAAATTGGCTTTTTAAGTTTCTTTAATGATTACAACAATTCTGGTACCTCTAAATTTTTTATAGTTTTAACAACCTTTTAACAAAAACGCACAGAATGTACTTTTAATATTAGTTATTTGAACTAAACTAGACTTGAAGCTATTTTTTCTACAATATATAGTATAAAAAGCTATTTTAAAAAGGTGTAGCAGAGGAATCAGATACTTAATAAAAACTTAAAATTGTATTTATTTTTATTATTAACTTTTTAGTTAATTACCAAATATGTTTTTTTAAAAACTTAATTGCTTTATAAACTATGTAAGTAGTATAAGCTTTGAAAAGTTAGCTATTAATATTACATTATTTTATAATAAAAACACTGTTATACATTAAAATTATTAGAAATATAGAATGCGGGGTTAGTAAATTTATATTTTTAGTAAAAAAAAACAAGATCCTTGTTTTGCTAATTAGAGTTTAGTCTTGATTGAGCCTAATAAAGTTCAAAAACTTCCATAAGTTTCCGACTAAAACTAATTTGTACTAATTTGAAAATTAATTTTTTCACAGTCGAACAAAAGTATTTTGGTTTTTTTGTTTAAATTCAAACCATTATTTTTTTAGATTAAAAGTTTTATGTGATATCTAAGCTACTGCATTAAAAGTATTTGAAATTAAAAAAAAAAGTAAGTTTAGTCAATCAGCTAATTTTTTTAGATATAAAAGTTCAAAATAGTTTTCACTATATAAGTCAGTACAAAGAAAAATCAGGTACAAATTCAGAATAA
Source organism: Thalia democratica (assembly GCF_965202585.1). Lineage (NCBI taxonomy): Eukaryota > Metazoa > Chordata > Thaliacea > Salpida > Salpidae > Thalia > Thalia democratica. The sequence continues at coordinate 63,845,474 of NC_139166.1, read as the reverse complement.
CCAAAAATTAAGTAAAAGCAAAAATTTTTAAAGTTTATTGTACTTACTTATTCTTCTATTAGGTAGTTAAACGTTGACCATTTCGAGAAAAATTTCTAACTAGGATACCTCCATCTCAGGGGAAGGTGGAAACGAAAAGTCACTCGTAAGGAGATGTAAAGATGCAATAGTTTTACCAGTATGTACTTTACCCTCAGCCAGCTTATAGATGTTGGCTGGTACCAGTTATACAAATATTGTTTTTTATTGTTGATATAATAATAATATTCTTATTACTGTAATCTATGTTTTTATCACTATTACAGCATTGTGTCGAGATTGAATGCTCGGTTTTGTAGTTTTTAAAAGCATTCGAAACAAGTTTTAAAATATTGGAGCGAATAAACCACACTTCGAAGTGCTCGCAAATAAACTATTTGAAAAGAAATTGTTTTTATTTTATAAATTACATTCTTTAAAATGCGTATGTACACTGACGTTTGACCTTGATCTCGGTCTGGACAACATATTAATAAGTATCCGTGGTGTGCCACTCGATAACCAAAATATTCTTCAGGAACCTGGTTCTAGAACAAAAAAGAAAATAAACTAGAGCGTCATCTTTAAACTACATTTTACAGTGTCTAATTTTTCGGAAAAATCTTAGAAATAAAACAAATATAATTCTTTCATAAATCAATCCTTTAATAAAAAAAAATTTGTGAACTAAAATCTAAATACTTTTTATTTATACAGTCAAAGCTTTAAAACCTTACTTTTAGTTGTCTTAATCATATTAATTGTATGTTAAAAATGTAGATTATTTGTTTAAGATTCAAAAGTAAAAATTAAGGAAACATTAATGTATTTTAATTGATAAATATTACTTGTTTACGGCAATATAAAAAACTGGGAATAGTTGAATTATGTTTTGATATAAAGTCAAAATATTTTCTTAGATTGAGGCATACTTTGAGCTTTTTTTTTGCATTTTCACTACTTAAAACTCTTTCTGTTTATAGATAGTCAAATCAGGAGTAGGTAAATCTACCTCTAAAAAGTATAAAATGACGTTTGTTAAGCTCCTAAATTCAGAACAGTTCACTGAGCGACAATCTGTCCCTAAAAAATGACGTGTTCCCCCATAAGTATAAAAATCACGTGTTCAAAAAACAATAAGTTTAAAAGAGTTCACTAAGCGTTAAAGGATTTATTCTAATCTGTCACTTTCAAAAAGCTACCGACCCCTGGTTTAAACTATTGTGCTTGTATTCCGCAAATGGGCGATAATTTTACAGCTCAGTTGAGAGTAGACGGCACAATAGGGGAGGTTTGTAGTTGCCAAAATATATACTCAAACTTAAATGGGCTATTGGCAAATAACGTTAGTTTTAGCTATGAATATCATAATATGTATAATTATAAAAAGATTTATTTTTAATAGCGTAGGTGGGGACTACACTGAAGGTGTATTAAATCTTAAAATGCTTTTAAATAACTTTTCTTTATTGTAATCTCCTAAGCAAAACTTAAATTTCACCAAAACTTTAGATGTTTTAATATCTATAGGTTTTTAACTAGAGTAGGAATCAAAAAACTGCGGCACGCAAACCAAATGTGACCCGCGAGCATGTAAATCTGCTGATAAAATCAGAAACAGTCGAAACTTACACTTCATATTTTAAGGTTTGTAACGAACAGTAAAAATAAGGTCACGTTTGAAAAAAACTACTAATACGTAGCGCGTTCCTAATTTAATTCTTAATTTACTTAAAGTTCCTATTTTGTTACTAAGATTGCTATTCATCCTTTTAGTTTATTAAAAGTACTTTAATTAAAAGCACAAAAACGAGTTGATAAACAACATGGAAAACTTTTACTTTTGTCAATTGTTTTAGGTAGCCTTTTTATCAACTTTGATAAGCTAAATAACAGCTTTACATATAACCTCAGTTATGTATTAAAACTTAGTATTTAAACTTAATAATGAAATTAATAACAGGCTAGCTGCCAAAGTTATTTTCACGTTTTAAATATTTAGCTAAAAATAAAATCAATCGGGGGCGTTTGTTATTTGTTCTTTAAATTTGGACTACTATTGCCTTGTTAAATTAATGAAAACCATACTTTTCATATTTAGTTGAAATTTTGTAAACAATAATTAGATTGACCTTTTTATTATAGTTCAAAGAATCCTATTTAATGATCATCACGATTCACCTGTTTATAGTTCGTTTATTTACTTGCATATTTCTAAAATATTTAAAGCCATGGTCAATAAATTTTGGAATTTATTCTAGTAGTTCAGGAATTAATTAGTTAAAATTAATTTTATTTTTCTACTTCTCTAATAAAACTTTTTTTGATACTTCCTAGTCGAGTTAAGCTTATAATTTTTACTTTTATAATATACACACTTTTTATATAAATAAACATAACGACAATTTTAATCAAACAATTTTATTACCACTCACTACGATTAACAAGCTGCTGTTGTAAAGACCATGGGACCAATGTTGTAACATGCACACAAAATGGGCGAACATTGAAAAAAATATTGAAAAATCGCAAAAAAAAAGTTTTCCGTTTTCTTGAAGATTTCTACTTAGAGTGAAATAACCAAAAAAATACTCGAAATTTCTTTTTTTTTTTGTGAATTTCAACATTTAATTCGTTGTCGCAATTATAACTCAAAAACACTATCGTCTATAAAATCTGCGTGCTATATATAAAAACGTTAAAAACAAAAATGAAACAACGATAAAATGTAGAGAACAACTTCAGGGCGTTGGTCTTCAGAAGAGAAATGTACATGAATGAAAGTAGAATAAAAATTGTTATTAAAAATAATGTCTATATCTCATCAAAAACACCTTTGAAACGTTTTAAAAAAAGAGGTAAAACTTAATTCATGAAAAATTTAAAACTGTGTGCTAAAAGCGTGAGAACAAAATTCAAAAAATATCCAATTCCATCTACAACAATCTACTTAATTCAACCAACAATGTTTATTAGACAGCCATACGAATTTTAATAAAAACTGCAATCCCAATATGTTATGTTTGGACGTTGTATCAGAATCTCGGGCGTCTGTTGAAAAAATAAATTGTTAGTTAATATAAGTCAGATTTTACTTGATATAGTTGGTTTTAAAATTTAATTTAACTAGCGGAAACTCATGTATGAAGTAAAAATATAAATTTACGTTAACGTTAAAAATTTTAAATTTTTAACCTTTTATTTGGTATTACTTGTTAAATTTGATTTTTATTTAAAAAAAAATCAAATGTTCAACAAAAAGATAGCTGTAGGTTTTAATTTTTACAACAATGTTTTAAAGCTGATCTTAGCACTACAAATATTAAAAAACATGACCTTTCTAGACCAAGTATTATTTTTTACCTAATAATTTTTTTACTAAATTCAATAAAAAATATACTTTATACTTATTTAGTTTTAATCTAATTTTATAATATCCATTGTTACACCCGCTATTTTTTTCCTTAATACATTTGAGAATAAACTTTTTAACTTAAATAACATTTCTCGAGTAGCATCCTAAAACATTTTCCCCGCCTAACTGACTTCCCCCCAAAACATTATAAATATCTCCATTACTATCCCATGGACTCCCCTTTTAACATCTTTACTCCTCCTTACTAAATTTACACATATTACTTCTTTTTATTAAAACTCAACAAAAATTATTTACCACATGGTCTTCCCCTGTCTACTACATTTTGCTCCTTATCAAAACTCTACAAACTTTCTCACCCCATGGTCTTTCCATTATCAACGTCTTTACTTCTTCTACTTGTTAAATTAAAAAAAACCTTAATTCTACTAAAACTGTTTAAGCTTAACATACTTCTTCGGTTACCCCCTTAAACATCCTCCCGCAAAAACATCACAAATATTTCCATCACTCACCCCATGGTCTTCCCCTTACCAACAATTTTTACTCCTGTTCACTCACCCCATGGTCTTCCCCTTACCAACAATTTTTACTCCTGTTAACTCACCCCATGGTCTTCCCCTTACCAACAATTTTTACTCCTGTTCACTCACCCCATGGTCTTCCCCTTACCAACAATTTTTACTCCTGTTCACTCACCCCATGGTCTTCCCCTTACCAACAATTTTTACTCCTGTTCACTCACCCCATGGTCTTCCCCTTACCAACAATTTTTACTCCTGTTCACTCACCCCATGGTCTTCCCCTTACCAACAATTTTTACTCCTGTTCACTCACCCCATGGTCTTCCCCTTACCAACAATTTTTACTCCTGTTAACTCACCCCATGGTCTTCCCCTTACCAACAATTTTTACTCCTGTTAACTCACCCCATGGTCTTCCCCTCATCAACAATTTTTACTCCTGTTAACTCACCCCATGGTCTTCCCCTCATCAACAATTTTTACTCCTGTTAACTCACCCCATGGTCTTCCCCTGTACACTTGTGCTGTTACTCCTTCTCCTCCTCATCGTCGTGGGTCCTCCTCCTTTCGTCCTGCTCTTCTTCTTCCTCCTCCTCCTGATTTTCCTGCTGGCTGGCCTCCTGCTGGTTCTCTTCCAGCTTCATGTCGTCCACAGCGTCGCCCAGCTGTTCGGAATTATTTCGTTAAATAAAATTTGGTGCTTGTGCTTCAAATTATATTTTGTTGTTTGATTTCTTGCTGCTAGTTTGTTTCTTACTTAAAAGTTTCTGTTAGCTTTCAATAAAAAGAGATTTTAATGAAAATGTCATAATATCTTGTCCAACATTGCAAGCATAATTATAAAAAACAAAATTTCAGCTATGATACTAAACAGATGACATACCGCAGCCTTTATTTGATTTTCTAAAGAGGCTTTTTTATATAAATTGAAGAATTATTACAATAAGGCTAATATACTGACATACCGCAATTTTATTTCAAGTTTTGGCAAGGCAGATTTTTAATAGCAAGGTTTTTCACATGGTCAAGTTAGAAAACATTCGGGATAAAAGAAGACAAAGTTTAGCAGTTAGAATAAAACTATTTTCCTTATAAAATAAAAATGTTAGCTTCTAATTAAAATTTCGATTGACTACCTGTATCTAAAAAAATGAAACACCTATATTTATAGATATAATTTAAACAAAAAACCAAATTTTTCAAATATAAATACAAACAAACACTAACATCGTCAACGTCTTCCTTGATGGTCTTGCTTTCTCCATACTGGGAATTGTAAGTCGCTATTTCGTCAATCTTGTCGTTGAATATCTGAGCGAACTCCTTCCAATGTCTCTCTGGGACTGTGGAGAAAAAAATAAAATATTATAAAACAAACAAAATAAAATACTATATTTGTAATAAACAGTTTAGAAAACTAGTTTGATTTATTATAATGATAACTAACAAATAAACAAAATAACTAACAAAAAATTAAACTAAGTTTCAACAAATGTAGAAAATGAAACAAATTACTCAATAGTTCCTAAAACTACAAAAAAATGTAAATTAATTACAATTGAACAATTTTTTAGCTTATTTAAACTATACGTTTGGGTTATTATAAATGTCAATTAGGTTTATTTTGGAGATTATAAACAACAAAAAAAAACTTTTTATTGCAATTCCTATATGGCATACAATCTGTTTTAACGTGAAAAATATTATAAACTTTTATTATAAAGTTCATAAGCAAATGAACTGAACAACATAGGTTAATTGGCATGATATTTTCATTATTACATGTCAGTAAACATTGGTTTCAAATATGAATATGTTTGCAATAAAGCTAATAAATATTAATAAAATTCCTGTGGGAATAGAAAGCTATTCAAATCGTTTGAACTCGTTACATTACTTCCTAAAACTCCTTCAGTTCAAATGTTAATTTATACGACAATTGAGAAATATTTTGATTACTTAATATAATATCACCATTGAACACTAGCATACATGGTTAAATTTGTCAGCCTATACAAATCGAATTACTTTGCACAAAACATGTTAAACGAATTATGAGCTTTAGGGTTAATTATTTTGAATGTATAACTGGTTATGCAATATTTTTTTGTCTGATATAAATTACGTAAACATATATCAGCAAACTATGCAGTAAAACAAATATTTACAAGAAGTTGATATTTGTAAATATACTAACTATTTAAGTTAATAATTAATTTTAAGGAAATAAAAATATTTCAAACTAAAAAGTTTTGGTTAAAACTACCACAAAAGATTTAAAAAAATTGTTCAAATAATGTTAACAATAATAATAATAATAAAACTAACTAATAATAGCAGATCTGTAGTATCTTTTTTGATAAATAAGAATAATAATATCTATAATAATAAAACTAACTGGTGATAGCAGATCTGTAGTACCTAGTTTGCTCAGTCACCCTTAAAAACACACCGCGCTGATTCCTACCAACATCACAGAAGAACTGTAAAATAAAACATAAACATGTAATTTTATTGTTTCTTAAATTGATATTTAGAGCAGTGTTTCCTAAACTTACCAAGGAAGCAAATACTTAGTGTGGTTTGATTTCTTTTTGATATTTTAAGAAAGCAACTTTTAAAATTCAAAAGCTTAAAATATTGCATGTTTAAAAAATGTTACTGTATATAGCTTAATTTATTAAATAATAGACAAAAAATAAAAGTTCAAATTATTTTACTATAACTATCAACCAATCAATTAACTATAACTATCAATCAACTAATAACCATACCTGCTTGGACCTCCTGTTACCGACCACGGTTGATTGGGGCAATTCGACCTCGTTGGCCAGATCTTGCCCGTACTCGTCGATGAGTCCCGCCAACGCGTCCCTGAACTCAACCATGCCTGTTGGAATTATGGTTTAGTGTTAATCAACATTTAGCTTTATAAATAAAATAAGTTATTATCAAAATGCCCGTTGAAAGAGTTTTGATTCAATGTTAATAAATCATTAATCAAAATGCTTGTTTGGATTATTATGGTTTAGTAAAATATATTTAGCTTTAAGCAAAATAAGACAAGTGTATTTTATTTTTTAAATTCCCGTTGAATTTCCTGTATCAATATAAAAACAAATAAATAGTTTACTGTAATTCAATTTATAAGTTAAAAACAACTGAGTTTGGCAAATTAGATACTATGCCTGTCAAAATAGTTGTGGTTAAATAAAATATCTAACCTTATAAGCAAAATAAGTTAAAAGTTAAGTGTGTTTTAAAATGTCTGTTGAATAAGTTATTTTAACTTTGTATGATACTAAATTAAGCAACGTGTCAAATTAAATCAAACGAGTAAAAATAAACTTATTATATACTGCATACATTACCAATTTAAACTATTAACTACAAGCAGTAAACATGTATTAATTACAATTGATACTTGTAATCAAAAACAGTTTAAATCTTGAATTTATAGAGTATTTATGTTGAATGAGTTTTGATTTAATTTTAATAAATAATAATTCAAAACATGATTTATTACACACTGCACGCGTTACCAGATCAAACTGGTGTTTTTACAAAAACAAACAATGGTTTAACTTTTATAGCTTATAAAGTATTCAAAATCTTCTGCCTGTATAATGATTGATATTTTAGTTTTGTTATTGAAACTTAATATATCATTTGAAAATAACCGGATCAATTTTTAAAAACAACTATTGCAACTTTCAACAAAAAAAAAGTATCGTATATAAATAAAATTCAAAACCATCAATGTCAAAGGACAGTCTGATAAAATTTCAATTTACTAGAATTAGTTAAAATAATTTAAATTTATAAGAATTAATTTAAATCTACTAGAATTAATTTTAAACCTTCTTAAAACTCTACTAGCTGCAAACTGTTCACAAATAGACCAGCGGCAGTTTTTAATTTTAAGATAATTTTTCATTCAAAGACGAACAAAAAACAAACAACACGGTGATGTCTATTGTTTTTCGTTTATTAAACCTAATAAACATTTTTTTTAAATCAACATCTAAATAAAACACTAATGACCCACATGACTTTTGAAACAAATTTATTTTCAAGTATTAAATGTTGTTGAACAAATTTTTGTTTTACAGTTTATAAAAAATTTTTGACACGAAGTAATCGCAAACCATGAAAATTGTTTTGATTTTTTTTTAATTGGATATTTAAACATCAAATTCTCATGACAATGAGATTTTGCTCAATTTCTATTGGACAATACCAAGGGGCGGATTAAATATCTAATTAATTACTTTTTGCTGGAAAACAATTGATGTAAATTATTCATATTAAAAAGAAACATCGTTTTCAACATTGCAATGCTTTTTAAAAAACTTTAGGGAAACTGCAAATTACTTACAACACATTTCAAGGCTTAAATTTTATTTTAGATTATCATAAGCAATGTTTTGTTACTAGCTACTCAAATCTACAATAGTGATTACCAAGGTTATTATGGTTACACTTTTTAATATTTATAAATTGACCCGTTTCTATTAATTGGCCTGCATACTTGAAGAATATAAGGAACTTTGTTACTAGATAAACTTATTTTAAAAAATCAGACATAAGAGGAAAAAACATAATGATGCTTACTTTTCAGGGTTTAAAATATTTTAACACGTACCAAAACAATTAAAAGATGCTTCAACACTAACTAGATTTTATCTTTTAATACTATTTCTTTTTCCGGTTTTCACCTTATCACTTACAAATTATTATTAGTTTGAACCTTTTTAAATTTAGCTTGCAGTACTTTTTACTTTGGAAATCCCACTAATAAACTGAACACAAAATTGTCCACATAGATAAATTGAGTTATAAATAATTTAACTATCCACTCTCACACAGCACAAGTATCCAAATTATTCAATTTAGCTACTATTTTATTCTTTTTAAAATTTTACCTACAACTAGCTTTTGAAATGGACATTACCAGTTAAGCTTGCATAAATACTAAGTTCCTAAAAATCCTTTAAAAAACTGAATGTAAAATTGTCTATACATATATATCGAGCGTATAAATAATTAAACTTTCCACTCTCACACACAGCACAGTCTAGAAAACTTTAGTATGACGTCATAAACGATGTGTGCGTTACACAACAAGTTTCTTGTCTGCTGAGCAACATACTACTAGCTGACTAAGAACGCTGATGTGCTATTAACAATGTGAGCTTGCACTTTTGAACGAAATAATTGTTATACAACTGTGTAACTCAATTAAGTAATTTATATAAATCGTACAAACAATTTTAATCATAATACCTAGTAATTCATTTCATTTATACCAGGCAACAGTTAGATTGAACTTTTGAATGCATGGGTTATTTTACAGTTAGTTTAACTTATATATATCATACAACCAATAGGTTAGCCCAGTTCAATAACTTTCATATAAATAACATTTAACCACAGTCTCTAGTAACTTATTTCATTCATAACAAGCAATATACGTGAGTAATCACACAGTTGAGAACTAATTAGCTTACAACTGTCATTTTGCTTGTTATATAACTAGTATGTGATATTGCTTGGTATGAATGAAATTTTTTAGTATATATTTATATTAAAAAATACTTAACTGAGTAAAATAATTTATGGTAAATTAATTGTTGCCATGTAATTTAAAGTTCTATTAAACTAAATTTTAAATTTTTATAAAACAATTGTGCAAAACTTTTGCTAAAATTAAAAATAAAGTTTATACAACATTTAATCGCATGGCACAAGGCTTTTATCTACATACTTAAAAAACTAGCTCTAAACCATAGATGGTAAACTAGTAATAGTAATTAATAATAACTATAATTAAAAAACCCGTAAATATCCAAGAACTTAGTTAAGCGTATGCAATATAAATAAATATTTAGATCTTTAAGTGTACAAACACTTATAAATAAAATTGAGTACCTATTGAATTTCGCCCTTAAACACAACTTGAATCTTTTAAAGTACTTAAAAGAGCATAGATATAAAAGCTTTTTTATGGTTTGTTCATAAATCCTTAAATAAACGGCTATAAGATAAGTATGATTGTTTAAATACTAGTGATGAACACCAATGTATCAAGTTGATGCATAAATATCAATTACTTTTGTTTGACAAAAATAACACGGGTAACGTAATCTAGAGGGGGTTCAGTAGATTTGCTCAATTGTAAATTTGAAAAATTTTATGAATTTGGCAATATCAGTTCAACAAAAGACGTAATTAAGTTTGGAGAAATTTGGGCAAAGATATCACCGCATCTGCTTACAATTGTAATTTTGAGAGGTTTTTTGGAACACAAATTACTTAACAATAAAAAATTTCATTTATTTGTTTACTGATCAGGCAATGCAATTCGTTGAGGATTTATTTAATTATCATAATTAACTAGTTGCTGTTAATAAACATTATTTATACTTACCTTGAGCGGGCAATGCGATCTGAGGGGGGTTCATTTAATTTAACTAGTTATTTTTATTATTTATACTTACCTTGAGCGGGCAATGCGATCTGAGGGGGGTTCATTTAATTTAACTAGTTATTTTTATTATTTATACTTACCTTGAGCGGGCAATGCGATCTGAGGGGGGTTCATTGGCCTTCCGTCCTGGTTGAAGTTGTTGAAAGCTTGTTGCTGACTGTAAATGAATATTAGTTAACTACTTGGAACGTTTTATCAGGTTATGTTACATGACTACTAAGGTACAAAGAGCACCTAAAAATACTTATAATTCTTTTTTGTTTAATTAAAAACTATTTTAACAAGTTTATTTGTACTATCAAATCAAACAAACTAACTAACCGCACCCTCAAGAACCTGCCGCGGTCGTTTTCCTTCAAGTCGAGGAAGTACCTCTTGTTTTCCCTGGTTATCCTCTCACTCTTCAACGAGTGGCGCCTGTCCTCCTAGAATTTAATATTTTAATGTAAAAAAAAATCATTTTGATGGTTGAACATTTCAAGCTTCTGTTTGGCAGTTTTGAATGGGTGCATTTTCTTGGTATCTTGCTTTTAAGAAACAAGCACCCATATAAATAAATTGTAATAATACAGTCAGTTTAAAAATATCTCATATTGAATTTCGTTTTAAAATTATATTTATATTTAAGAGAGTTTGTTAAACTTCAAAAAAGTTAAAATGTTATTGATATCTTAATATATAGGAAATAAGCACCAATTAAAACTAAAACTAAATATTTTTTATAAACAAAAATTCACTAACAGGGTTGGTGGGCTGCTGGTCGCCGGGGTTGGTGTGCCCGATGGTGGCGTAGAACTCGATGAAATCCCCCAAAACGTTCCTGAACTCGGCCGAGATGGGCATTGACAGGGTCAAGCGGTTCTTGTTGCCGCCAGGTGTCACCTGTGAGCAGTACAACTTTTTATTGATAGTATGGAGGGGTAATAAACAATCAAATTGTATAGGCTTGGTTTCATACATCAAGAGTTTCGTATGAAGCTTTTTATTTCTACTGATAGAAAAAAAATAAATACAATTGTAATATAATTTATGATAAATTTATTATATTTAGGTTTAATCGAACGCAGTTTAATGATTAATTTCCCCTGAACTTGAGCTATTAACTTAAACGTGATGTACAAGAAACGCGATAAAGTCAATAAATATAAATATTAAATAAGTTAAAATATTTGCAAATTTGTGTAAAGAATTAAAAATCTAGTTAATTTTTTTAGATAGTATTCATATAAAAAATGACGTGACGCCACTACATACCACAAAACTATCATTATGACGTCACACAAACCTCAGCGATCTTGATGAACCTTCCCCTCCTGTTCTGCTTGACGTCCAAGTAGAACCTCTTGTTCTGAATGTAGACCATCTTGGAAGCCAACTCTTCAGTCTCCATACCCTGCTGCTGGTTGTAGTAACCTTTTCTACCTGTTTCGATAAAAAATGTATTAAAATAAATGGCGCTGGTTGTAGTAACCTTTTCTACCTGTTTGTTTATTTATTAGTTTTAATAACTATTAAAATATTATGCTAAATTATAATTAATGTTGCTGGTTGTAGTAACCTTTTCTACCTGTTGTGATATAATATTACTAATTTAAATAGGTGTATATATTTCTACCAGTTTGGTTATTATTAACATATTATGCTGCTGGATGTAGTAACCTTAGATTGATGATAAAAATAATCAGTGACTTCACTAGTTATATAATAAACAAGCTTATACTAGTGAATTAAATCTGCAGCTCTAACTTTATCCCGAATAACATAAATCATTATCTTTTCATTTTTTCCTTACCATTTAAATTCATCTTTTATCCTAAGAAATAGACCCAAACTCTCATAATATTTTAAATTCAAAGAAAAACACTTTTAAAAGACCTTATTTTTTTAATTTTAATAATTTTTAAACTACTACATTACAAAAAAAAATCTTACCATCTTCCACTTGGTTTGAGTTTTCCTGAATATCTGCCATTTTACTTGTTAAATTGAACTTTTTCCCTCGACACTCGACAATAATCCAATCAAATCCACCGAAACAGTGCAAATTACTAACTTAATAAGATTATTTGATCTGTGATAGAGCAGTGTTATTTAGTTGAGTCTATTTAAAAATTTATTATTACTAAGTGTATTTTAAAACACATAGCTGGATTTATATTTTGTCAAAATATTTAAAATTGACCTGAAGTTAAAATAAAATATTTCAGATTTTAAATTGATTATTTTTAAGTATAAAGCTAAATGAGCTTTTAATAACGAAAAATATACACCAGCCTACGTTAAAATCACAATAATAAACATAACAAGGAAAATAAATTGCATGAAAACAGGTACACTAAATAAACTATACTAATGGTAATAAGCTTTAAACTTTGGCAGAAAAAAAAACTCTTTTTAATCTACAAAAATTTTAGTTTTTTTTGAGTAGTTACATATACCTTTAAAACTTATTATTCAAAATCTTAAAAACTTTAATTGAAAAAACGAGCGAATGAAAAACAAAAAAGTATACAGTCAGAATGTCATTTTATACATATAATAGTCCTCTTATTGGCGGCCTCTATATTTTATTTCAATATCAAATTTCAAGCTTCGGCTTGCTTCTTCTTATAATCTGCCATCCTCTCTTCAATGACTGGCCTCATGTGCCTTATAAGACCTTGCGCCGGCCAAGCTGCTCCGTCTCCAAGAGCGCAGATTGAGTGTCCTTCTATCTGTTTGCTGATCTCCCACAGTGAGTCTATCTCGTCGGGGTGCGCGTTTCCTTTGGTGAACCTGTTTGAAATTATTGTTACAGAATTAACATTTTTTTATCTAGTTATTAAATTCGGTGTTTAAAATATTTAACATAATGTTTAATTGAAAACAATCAGAAAACTCGAAAACTGTTTTATTAAATAATTCAATCAACATTTTTCGATAACTTTGTTATATTTTTTATAAACTTATCAAAACTGGTTTAAATCAATTGCGATTAAAATTGAACTAGTTATGTTGTTTCCAACAAGTTATAGCTAATCTGCAAGTTTTCACCAAGCTAAATAAACCAAAGCAAACCTCAGCAGAGTATCGTTCATCCAGTTGACCCCCTCCCTGCATGGGGTGCACTGTCCGCAACTTTCGTGCTTGTAAAACTCCATCAACCTCGAAATTGCTCTTATTATGTCTGTTGACTTGTCCATCACGATGACGGCCGCTGTGCCCAGCCCTGTTTGCGCTTGAACCAACCCGTCGAAATCCATCAACACGTCTTCGCACACCTGAACAAGTAAGTTTCAATTTCAGGTTTAAAAACTCATTCAAGACAGGAAACTGGTGAGTTTACAAAAAAAGTTTATTAAACAGGTTTAAAATTTAGTTGTAAAAGAGGTTAAACGGATTACCTGAAGATGTAAGTAGGAAGTAATTGTTTGATGTGCACATGGACAGAGACTACTTTTTTATTACTAGTGGTACCAAATAAACTATTTTTTTAAAACTTGCTCATTTGGTACGTTTAAACTAGATCAAACGGCTGTCATCATAATATTTTTTTTTTTAATAAAAACACAAACCTTCTTGGGAATGAGCGGGGTGGACGATCCACCTGGAATGATGGCCAGCAGGTTGTCCCACCCGCCCCTCACTCCGCCGCAGTGCCTCTCAATGAGCTCCTTCAGCGGGATCGACATCGACTCCTCGACCGTGCACGGGTTGTTCACGTGACCGCTGATGTTGAACAGCTTCGTTCCGGTGTTGCGCTCGCGACCGAACTGCGAGAACCAATCGCCTCCTCGCCTGTTGGGAATGAGGTGTTGTGATTGGATGTGAGATTTAAGGCATTTTAAGTAGTTTTCTCTTTAATTTCAAAAACTAATGGAGTATAATGAAACTTTGATATTGTTTAATAATAAAAGAATCAAATTTTCCTCTAATGGTAGCTTAGTTATTTTAATAAACTAACTGTTTACATTTTATATAATCTACTTTAACTGTAAATAGTTAACCATCAAACATAATTTCATTTTAAAATCATTCTTTTAAATATACCTGCAAATGGTTGGTGCAACAGCTACGGTCTCCACGTTGGCGACGGTGGTGGGGCATCCGAAAACTCCCACGTTGGCGGGAAATGGGGGCTTCAAGCGGGGTTTTCCCTGCTTACCTTCCAACGATTCGATGAGAGCTGTCTCCTCACCGCATATGTAAGCTCCTGCGCCCCTGTGTGGATAAAATTGTCTAATTATTTATTTGCTTTAATCAACTATTTAACTTGTTTCAAGAAGTGCTTCTTGCTTTGATATGCAAAATTTTATGTTACACAACATTTTAAAATTTTATAAACCTTTTTATCCTAGTTTTCCTAGAAAACTACTTTACTGAAACAATCATTGTGTCTACCTTTAAAGTAGTAGGCATAGTGGTTCATTAAAAACAATTTCATTCATGTAGCTACTTTTAAACAATTACCTAATTGAGTAAATGTTTAATAAATTCCTAGATTTTTAAAATCACCAACCTGTGTACAAACACGTCAAACGCGTATCCGCTACCGCAAGCGTCGTTGCCTAGCAACCCGTCCCTGTACGCCTCCTGAATCGCCACATTCAGGTTGCTGGCCTCATTGTAGAACTCACCTGTGGATGATAATTAATTGCTAAAATGTCATACAGTTTAAACAATTCAAAAATGTTCTAGACCACATAAGCTGTTGAAGCTTGTATATAAAATACCAAATACCTTTTGATAATAGTTATTACCCAAGACCACGTAATTTGTAGAAAAATTTTAACTTTGGAAAGTTTAAAAACTAATTAAAACTAACAATAGCCCAAAAAAAATTTATAAATAAAATTTAAAATATACCTTAAACTATTTGTAAACAAATCGGCCTCTGATGTAAATACAAGCAGACATGGTACCATGGTTGAAAAATAGTATAAATTCAAATAATTAAAAACACCAACCTCTGATGTAAATGTAAGCGGCGCGGGCTCCCATGGCCCTTCCGGCAACGAGGCACCCTTCAACAAGTTTGTGCGGGTCGTGCCTCATTATCTCCCTGTCCTTGCACGTGCCGGGCTCACCCTCGTCAGCGTTCACCACCAGGTATTTTGGTCGGCCTCCTGTTGAATAGAAGATGTATATACTTTTTATTCTATACAGCATTCTGCTAGAACATATCAAAGTTTTGCAACTTAGTTTTGTAGAAATACTACGAAAAATTAACAATCTAACTTGTAAATTCTTAATTTAGAATAAATTTCATGCTCAGCATTTACTTTACTTTTTTTGGATAAACTTTAAAGATATTTGTTTGAATTTTTTTTGAATTGAAATAATTAAATAAACTAACCAGAAGGAGCGTTCATGAAAGACCATTTGAGTCCGGTTGGGAAACCAGCACCTCCTCTGCCTCTCAATCCAGATGCTTTTATCTGATCCTGAATCCACATGTTTCCTACAAGTTGTAAATTATTAATAATATTAATTAAAACTGAGTAGTAAAAATTTAAATTAAAATTTTGCAATAAAAAACCTGTTTTTAATTAAACAATAAGATTAAATAATTTCTTTTTTTTACTACATAAATTTAAACATTTCTTTAAATCACATATTTAACTACAATAAATCTAAGACTTTTTTACAAATTAAATAAAATATTTATTTAACTTTTGTACTACAGTATTTTTAGGCAAAAAAATGACCTTTCTTTATAATTTACCTGGTCTTACCAAAAAAATTGATATCTCATTTATTTAAGGACATAGGGGGGGGTAAACACCCTTTTTTTGGTTTTTGATCTTATTTTATATAGTTTTTACTAAGCTACAAAATGCTTTTTACAGATTTTAAAAATTCAAAATATTTTTTTAGATAAAGCCAGTCAAAGTCGGAGGCAACAATAGGATCCTTATGGGAGGCGCAAACTAAAACGGCAAAAATAGACTATTTCACTAAAAATCTATCTTCTCCTACGTTTTTTGAGATAACTACCTCAAATTTTCAGGACATGTTCCTTGATATATTTAGAAAATTCTGCCGGACGGAATTTTTAAAAAATTGGAAAATAAAAATTTTATATAAAAAGTAAACAAAAAAAACATTTATTTTTGTTTTTTTGTAATAAAAATTTTATTTTTTAATTTAATTAAATTCTGTTCCGACAGAACTTTCTAAATATTGCAAGGAACATTTCCTGAAAATTTGAGGTAGTTATCTCAAAAAACGTAGGAGATAGATTTTTAGTGAAATAGTCTATTTTTGCCGTTTTAGTTTGCGCCTCCCATAAGGAATCTATTGTTGCCTCCGACTTTGACCGGCTATATCTCAAAAATTATTTTGAATTTTTTAAATCTGTAAAAAGCATCTTGTAGCTTAGTAAAAACTATATAAAATAAGATCAAAAACCAAAAAAAGGTGTTTACCCCCCCCCTATGCCCTTAAATTCTTTTAATGGTCTTCTTGGTTTAGTACCTTTTTTTTTTAAATAAAAACATTTTATAAAAATTTCTTAAAATCTGTTTCATACATTATATTTCACTAAAAAAAGTTTAATATACAAACCTTTCAGAATGATCTCCTTGGTCTTGTACCAGTCTCCCCTCTTCTTGGCCCCCTTCAGCCGCCAGTCCCTCCTGCCGTACAGGTTGGTGAATATCCTGTCCTCATCTTTCAACGGGGCGTTGGTGAAGGTGGCCACCTGGGTCTTGTTGACCAGGGCCGGCTGCAGCTTTGTGGCCTGCTTTATCAGTGTGCGCGCCAACATTTATGTTTATATATTGTTCTAGGGTTAAATAACTAGTGGTTATTTTTAGTTTTTTTGCATTCTATTTTATATGTGTGTAGCACACACTAATATACAAAATTAATTTAACTCACTTAAGTTTTGAACATTTTTATAGAACCAAAAAATTTTAAACTATTTTTTTAAATGAAATTTGTGGTAGCAAGAAAATTAGTGAGTTAATACATTAATGAGTTAAGTTTAAACATTAACAACAATCATAATTCTTTGTAATATATTTCACATTTAACAGTGTTTTTTGGTAATTATGTAATAGTATCTACTTTAAACTAGACATATGCTAGAGTTTTTAACCAACATTTTAATTTTCAACTTAATCTTTACAAAAAAAAATTTTATTATTGATTAAATTTTTGTAAATATATGCTTCACCTATTTGTATATACAAGGTTGCACTCTTAAAGTTAAAAAAAATATCTTGAGTGACCAAAAACAGTTCTAGGTTTTTTAAATTCTTAAAAAAAATTTAACAAAATTTTGAAAAAGTTCTTGTTTTTAAACAAATTGGTTTTAAAGTATCAAATGTTGAAACTGGAACAACTAAATCTCATGCAAGATATAGAATAAACTAGACTAAAAATCTGAAATAATATTTGAAATTTCTAGAGTTTTCTGTATAAAAATAACTAGCCTAGGTTATCTTGACATTTTCAAATTCTCATGAGTTATCCTGAATGAGTGGCAACACATACAAACAATAAATAAAAATAATGAGCATTAATGCCAACATTTCACTTATATGATATTTTCTATAAAAAAAGTTTTACCACTTTTGTTATTTATCAACTTACATAACTTTTTTATAGATGTAAACTTATTATTTTATGGAGAACTTAATTTAAGAGTTAAACTAAAAAATTATTTAAAAACATCAACTTGGCCATTTATAAGATCTGTTAGTACATCTGAGTTTGTATTTATTTTGTAATTCAGTATTTTTGATAACACTTAATTTATATATGTGCTACAAAACTTTAAAGATTTTTAGTGATGAAATATTTATTACATGAAGCAATTTTTAAAAAGTTATTGTATAAATACATTATTTACTTATTTTTATTTCAGATTGCTTGTTTTAATACTTTATCCATAATTTATAAAAGAAAATATCTGTATAGTAGATTTTTTGTGTCAAACTAAAATTTTACTACTTAATATGTAAACTTATTAAAAATTCCAAGTTTTTCCCGAGGTTTTTCTGTTATTTTTGTTTAAAATTCTAGGTTATTTTTCAAAATTTCTCAAAGACCAGGTTTTTAGGCTAAGTTATCAAATTCCAGGTTTTTCCAGGTTTTTTGGCAACTCTGTATATAACAAAAACTGTTTATTAAATATATATTTACTATTTTTTAACATTAATCCAGCTCAACTAAACTGTGAAGCTGGAGTTGTTTTGCTATTAATTTGACAAAACTTTTACTTTTAAATAAAAATAATATTAACTGTTTATATCTTTATATACTTACTACTTGTCTCCTTTTTAGATACAACATAAATTTATCATGCCTAAATATTAAGAAAAATCATACAATATTATAATGAATATCAACTATGAAATAATTTTATGCTTATATTGTGTTATGATAAGTCATAAAATAAAATTCAATTTTCTTAAACTAGATGTAAGCTTATTTCTTAATTTGTAATTTTGTGATTTTGCAACTATTTGAAGCAAAAAAAAGCTAGTTTCATTGAGGTAATCTCAGTTTTTACTTTAATTAATTTGAGCAAATAGGTGAAAAAAATAGTCAACTAGGCATTAATACCTAAAGTTATTAAAATTATGATTAAAGGATTTACTAAAACTACATCTTAAAAAAAAAAGATTAAAAACTCTGAAAAAATATCAGAGATTTTTTATATCTAAAACTATTCAAAAAAAAACTAGTTGGCTCAAGTATGTAACAACCCTGTTAAATTACCTATTATAACACCAACCCTCAAACTAAACCAATATGTTAAGACTGGCTTTAAACCTTTCAACCAATATATTTTTTAAAGATTTCAATATCATACTTACCCAACTTAAAATTAAAGTCATATACTACCACTTAATGGTTAATAAAATTTATAAGACAATTACATAGTCAACAAAAATGAAACAATTAACTTTTACTGAACAAATTTGAAAATGATTTGAGCTTTCTGAAGCTTCAGTGCAAATTATACAATGTACTAAAATGGAGGATGACCAGAATGACAGAAGAAAAAATCCGAATACTTTATAAATGTTTGTTTTAACTTTAAATTTCATGCTTAAGTAATTTTTGGGCTGTACGATCATCACCACCCACACAGTAAGCCTGAAGGAATACAAAATGATTTTGGCACAAGTTGAGCAAAATTTAATAAAGTAACTAATGACTTCTGAAATATTTCAAAAAACAATTACAATTTAAAAAACCTTTGATAAAAATAAAAAATAATTCTTTTTTTCAAACTGAATTAAGAAAACCAGGACTGAAAAAAAATTGTAAACATTTTATAGACTACTGGAGATTTAATTGGGCAGTCAACTTTCATTCTTACATAAACCATATTGAATACATCTTAAATACTAAATAATTATTATGTTAAGCAATATTTGAATTGCTTAATACTCATAAATCAGTTTTAATCTAAGGTACTTAAAAATATAATTTTATTAAAAATTTAAATGTTGTAAGAAAATACATACTTACTTATGCTATAAGAACTATAACACAAATTAAATTAGAGAAAAATAGTTTTACTTAAATATAATAATTGCTACTATCTGCATATTTTATTTTATTCAAACTGATGACAATAAAAATAATTCAACTATCAATCTACAAAGTGTTTTTATTATTTCACTGTAAACTTTTTTAAACAAGAAAAAAATATTTTTTACCAAAATTTGTATTTAATAAATTTATAAATGCATTACTAGGCTGAACATTTGAATAAGACTGTTAAGAATGGATTAAATTTAAAAAAGGTTTTATGGATCTTATATGAGCACACAAAGCTGCATAATTGATTTTAATTTTTCAAAGTGAAATGTGTTTTTTATATTAGTTAAATAATACCTCAGCACTGATTAGAAAATCAAAAATTATTACAAATACTATTTTTGTATTTTTTATATCCTACCACTCTCAAAATTTAATATTTTTACCCTTAGCCTTAGAACCAAATAAATGTTCTGATACACATAGCTTCACCTTTAATGTCCTTAAGTTTAGGATTGTAAGATAAAAGGGTGAAATTAAGCAATTAACCCATGGGTTTAAAACTATAATTGACATGGTAATAGTTGTAAATTTCATTAATAAAAGCTAACTTGAGCAGCATTCCATTTTTTACATTGTTTATATTGAAAGTTTTTTTTAATTTTAAAGCTGCGCACAGTATGATTACTGACTATAAACTATGTGCACACTTGAAATTTTAGCAATTACTATAAAACTAGTCAACAACAGTTATTTTATATACAAACCAAAACTTTTGTAAACCCATTAAAAGTCAGTCTCTTAATAGACTAATAAAATATTACAGTCAGGGTTGCACTATTTTGAGAATTTTTTCCAGTTTTTATGATTTTCTTCCAGATTTCAATTCTAAAAGATCATGACAAAATTTTTTAATGATTTGATAGATATTTAACATGTAAAAATTGTTTAAAAATTCAGGTTTTTCAATGTTTTATTTTCAAAATTTCTCAAATTCCAGGTTTTTTAAACCTTCATTGTCAAATTCCAGGTTATGTAGCAACCCTTCAAAGTGTATTTACACTATTAATATTGGAAAAGTTCTATAACTATCTGAGTTCATGTGCACAATTAACTATTTTTTATGCCCAGCTTAAGAGTAAAAATAAATTATGTAAACCCAAAAAAAGTACTCATAAATAAATAAAACAAACAATTTCAAATATATTATCACACAATAAAATTAAGAGAATTGTGTGGTGAACTATCAATAAAAATTCATATTTGTTAAATACAAAAAAATATACTAGAACAGGGTTGCCAAAAGTTTTTGAGAAATTTCCTCTAGGTTTTCTAAATACAACTTTTTGGGTCTATTTATAGTACAAAATTAAGTTCAAGGTATAAGATTGTCTTCAATAGTATAACAACATTGAAAATATACAGTAAAGCAAACCAAATTCTGTTTTTTCCTAAAAAATTGAAAAAAAAAATGATCTCTATGATATATTATTTGTGATAAACAAAAAATTTACTATTAACATACAAATATTGTTTAAAATTCCAGGTTTATTTCAAAACTTCTCAAAACCTAGGTTTTTCCAAGTTTTTTTGACTAAAAAATCAAACTACAGGTTTTTTGGCAACCATGACTAGAGTCACTTTTATAAACCCTTCTTTCTTACCCCAAAAATATGAGTCCTTATCAGTGGTCAATAGTGACAAAAGGCTATTTAATACATTAGAATAGAGACATTAACAATTAAAAAACAAAATTCTAATCAAGAATTTTGTTTTGTTATAAAACCTCAATTACATTTAATAACTAACAATAGTTATATATTTAATTTCATAATCATTCCCTATGCATAAAATGAAGAATCTGCTCCAGAAATTTATTTTCAATTTGAAAAAAAAAATCTGTTATATAGAGTTAAACAGTTTTAATCCAACACATTTAAAATAATCATCTTAAGAACAAAATTCAACAATGAAAGCCTTTTAATGACAATAAACAACTGGAAATATAAATTTTCATGACCACAAAGAATTAAGAAACTGAATGCAAGAGCAATGTTACAAAACGTTTTTATTCCACGGGCTAAATAGACAAAAAGTCTGTTTATTTTGACTACCAGGGATGGTAAAAGCAAGTTAGCATGGCCAAAATAGTTGCTATAACACTTTTTGTACTTTAGCTCTTTGCTTTAGAACTTAAAAGGAAACTTTTTTTACTTGTAAAAAAAGCTATTTGTATTAAAAAATATAAACATAACAACAACAATAATAATTTTACCTAATACATTAGTTTTTAAGTTAGCTGCATGAATACTTGAATGATTTTTAAATCAATTAAACTTCGTTTATAAACTGAAAAAACTTTAATACGATTTTGTTAACAACATTACTACGTTACATATGTTTTTTAAGTCAGATTTTAGATTTTTTTGACTTTGCTTTAATGTATTTGCATTTTTTCATTAAAATAATTGTTCAAAAAACCTTATTATTTTTTTAGTTTTCTTTCATTTCGTTTAATTGATTGTTTTATTACTAAATATTTAAATACTTAAATGATAAAAAATTAAATTTAATAGCTAGAAAATTTATAAGCATGTGGTGTACAACTCGAAAGGTTCCTATGTACACCAGGTCCTTTGAACAACTTATCTTCCTTACACCAGGTTCTTTTTTTTAATTTTATCTTTCAATAAACAATATTATGTGACATAACAGAGAGACAACAAAAATTTTTTAAATAATTATGTTAATAGTCATATTGTTTTAATGTAAATGCAGTTGTAATAACTAATTATTTGATTTTACTACACTTCACTAAGCCAAGTAATTAAAAGGGTAATGAATCCCATCACGAGTACTTTTTACAATTTTAAAGTTTTATAAGACAAATTTTCTATACATTACCTTTTTACAAAAACTTTTGTAACTTTGAATATGTTTCACAAAAATGATTGTGACACAATTGAAAAAGATGCTGTTGTTTAAAATTGCTAATCCTAAATTATTATTTATATAAATTTTTATTTCAATTTATTGGAAAATAATGTATTTACAAAAAAACTGACCATTTTAATACCTGCCAAATAATCAAGTCTATATATTATGATTAGAGTTGCATAAAAGTAATGTAAAATTAAAACTTAACTTAAGTCAAAATAACAACTAATCAATAAAATACATACCATATTTAGAAAACCAACAAGTGTTTTTCTTAAACTTATACACTATAAAACGGTATAAAAAAAGTAATGTTTAATAAGCATGTACAGCAGAATGCTGCTACTTAAAAGAAAAATTAAATACTACTACTTGTATTATCATAATTAATTACCAGCACATTTTATCCAAAATGTAGAAACTCGGAATTAATTGAACAAAATATACTGTGAAATGAAACATTTTATTATTTAGCATAGAAAATATATTTTGATTAGTTATGCCTCATATGTACTTTTTACTTTAAAGATCACAAAAAATAACTCGACTTAATGAGAATGATTAACTCAAACTTTTAAATTTTATTAACAAAACTATGTTCTAGTATTTAAACTTAATTAAACAAGATCATCAGTTGAATAAAATTTTATTCAAAAAGAATTCTAAAAGCAGTATTGGCAGATGCTAACAAGATTATAAGTTACAACAGCTAGATTTAAACTTACTTTTAATTCAGCAACTCTGCTTATGTAAAAGTTTAACTTATGTTTGGGTAAAAATGTTTTGCTAAATGACCATTTTTGTGAAGTGTTTATAAAAAGTAAAATTTATAACATGTGACATTCTATTTTTATAGGTAAAAACTTCTGTCTTTTTAGACTTATTTATTTACTCCCAAATATAAAAAATAGTGAGAGATAATTATATAGATATCAAAAAGTTACTTAACTAATGAAAAAGCTAGAAGTCAATAGGTGTAAGTTTACTAAATGATTAACATATTTATTTCTTTTGTGGTGGTAAACACTTTAAATTTGCTTAATAAAATAATTTATATAAAAAAATGCTAATTTTGTTATTTTACTTATTTTTTATATTAAATAAAAGGCATGAACAATAAACCAAGATAAAAAATAATTTGTTAAGTATATTACTCTAATAAGCTAAATTTTTTAGGTCTAGTTACATTTGTACTAATCAGACTGTTGCCTTTTTCAGGTTTTTTCATTGCTTGAGAATATCAAAACTTAACAACAACTAAGTACTTAATTTCATAATTACTATTTAACATATAATCATGTAGTAAATAACTAAAAATATACTGTTTTGCTAACAAATTTAATTTTTACTAATTAGACATTTAAAATAGACTAACTATAATTAGCAATATTTTATTAGAAATATAAGTTTAATTAAGCTACTTATAACTTTTTTAAACTATTTTTCTATAAAATAACAGGTTTACATTAAGATAATTAAAACTAATATATATAATATTTTGCAAAATTTAGAGTAAATTACAATTTTTCTAGTCAATCTGGCTTTTTTAAAATAAAATGAAGTTAACTTAAAGACTTTTCTGTTGTTTTGAAAAAACTAAATTCAGCAAACATTTATGACTTATGATTGATTCAGTAGCTATACATAAATAAAAACCGGACTTTGTAAAAAAAAATTCTAATATTTAACATCACTTAAAGCAATTACCAAATATGTGAACAGTTTTTTTAGTTATAATAATTTAAATATACACTGCTCTCTATGTGCTAAGCTTATAAAGGGCATATGTGGTTCACCATTTTCAATGAGACAATCTGTTTGGTTAAGTTTATATTGGCTATTGAACATTTTTAACTGTGCAACAATATCCTATGGAACTTTCAATGTATAAGCAATCAAAGTCAATGAGCTCAAAAGGTGCCTTAATGAAAGCACAAACTACAAAATTTATATTTCATTTCTCTAAAAATCTATCTTCTCTTTCTATTTAATAATAGTCTTAAAACTTCACATTTATTACTAATGTTTAAATGTTGTATGTGCTGTAGGGTGCATCTGTTGCCCCTCGAAAATGAAAATTTTGGAATTTTGCTTGAAAAAATTTTTTGACGTTGGGAAATTACATAAATAGACAACACAAAAAAAACTAGCTTCCTAACTTTAAGCCTGCTAATACAAATTACTTTTGAAAATTTTGCTTTGTATTGGTATATTTAAAAAGGGGAAAAGACTATTCCACTAAAAACTTATTTTCTCCTAGGTTTTTTGAGATAGTTACCTGAAACTGTAAGGAAATGTTCCGTGTTATATTTAGAACATTCTGCATAAACAAAGTTTAAATAATAATAATAAACTAAACAAAAAAAATGAATTTTTTTAGTTATTTTTCAATTAATTTATGTATTTCTTAATTTAATTAAACATAATTTTCCAAATATGGCAAGGAACATTTTCTAACCGGTTCAGGTAACTATCTCAAAAAATCTAGAAGAAAATAAGATTATAAATTTATACCGATATAAAGAAAAAAATTCAAAAGTAATTAGGCTTAAAGCTAGAAAGCTAATCTTTTTGTGCTGTCTATTTATGTGATTTCCAATTTTCAAAAAATTTTACTAAGCAAAATTCCAGATCGGGCAACAGATGCACCATAATGTGCAGTAGGGTACATCTGTTGCCTCTCAGAAATAATAATTTTAAGTAAAATTTAATTTAATGTTTTGTTGGTGGCAGATCACATAAATAAATCTGGATTTTATTACCATTGCCCGTTTTACGTTTTTGGAAAACAATCCTCATGTAAATTGTATGGGACCTTAGAAATTAAGTTTTTGATTAATTTTTTTGTACATGTAGCAATTATCTCAAAAACACACTACAGAGAGAAAATTTATAGAAAGTTTCATGGAGGCACTTCTTGATTTTCTCAAAAAAAAAGCAAAAAACAAAAAATCCTTCATAAAACATTCTTCAATTGGGTAAGAATAGAATGTGTTTTTTGTGATTGTGGCTAGACTACCAAAATTTCAGCCAAAATTTAAAGGTCAAATTTTTAAGATCTCATACAATTTATATGAGGGTTGTTTTAAGAAAATGTTGAGGGTGGTGTGAACGCTAGGAAGCTATTTTTTTGTTTTAATTATTTATGAAATTTGGGCATTCACAAAAAGTTTAACTTAGCTTAACTCCAAGGTCAGGCAACAGATACACCCTAATGTGCAAGAGTGTTCTAAATTTTATAAAATATTAACATTTTACAAAAAACTTCCCGTTTTTGCTCGTTTTTTATCATTTATTTTTAAATTTTTTATTTGAACATTCAACATTTTTTACCTGTATAAAGGATGTTTGAAGGAAGTCCTAGCTTATAAAGAGAAGATATATTTTTAGTGAATTTATGAATTTCAAACAAAATTGACAATAAAAAATGTACAGTTTTTACATTAGTATAAGTAAGCTTCTACAAGATTAGTATATTTTCAAAGTTAAAAAAAGTTCTAATATCATCTGCTGTAGATTGATTAACATATAGTTTATACTTACTTAATTCAATAGTCAATGTTATTTTTTTTATTAAGAAATGTTGGCCCTTTATGGCCTTGGTTTTTGTATAAACAGTGTTATCACACTTGAAAGCAAAAAGTCTGAGTGACCAAAAGCTTGCATGTTTTTAATCAAGCTACCCTGAGTTAGTGGAATTTGAAAAAATGGGGAAAATGATAATAAATAAGAGTCAAAAACTTTTTCAAATACTGTTAATTAAGTTTAAATACTTAAAAAACCTTGATAAAACTAAAATATTTTAAGTCTGAAAAACTTGTCTGAGCTTAAAAATAAACAAGATAGCCTGGGTTTTGCAATGAAAAACAAATAAGCCAAGAGTTTATCAAAAAGTTCAAACTAGCCTAGTTGAAAAATCAAACTAGTCAAAAATACTTGAATAGATTTATATCTAGTTACAAATGCTGTGTGAGAAAATTATTTGAAACTTCATAATATTGCATAAAAAACAACTGTTCAGAAACTTTTAATTTGAAATCTAAGTAAACTCAAAATCTATTTGAGTAAATAATGTGTTGTTTATATAAGAATTGTAGAAGAAAGTTAAACAACAGTTCATTTTTAAGTTATTTTTGATTTTTATCAGTTTAATTTTGTTTTGTTTTATGAAAAGTTTTTAGATATATATATCTGCTTAAAACTATCAAATTTATTCAGATCCTGAATAAAAGTAATATATTGAATAGAAATAAATTACAGATGCTAACTAAATAAAACTTAGTTAATAAGACAACCTTTTAATAAATATTTTTTTTCAAGTTGTACTAAATTTTATGTTAAAACAAGGATTTGAAAAGTATAAAATACGCTACATTGTTCTGAAGTCAAACTAAGCAGCAAAAAGTTCTGCAAATCTAGGAACTAAATATGTTCATTATGATTTATTATGGTAGCTAAATTGTTATTTCCACCTTTATTAGGACATATCTTTGGTTATATATTAAAGCAGATTTCTGCATTCTTTTTAGTATAATTTGATCTTTTTTTAACTTAAAATTATTTCTTAACATTCTCTTATGTCCTTCATATATTTTTCTTAAATATTATTGACACGTTAGTGCATAAATATAAACTTAAATTTGCTGAGCAACTATTGATCAAAAAACTAAGTCTTAAAACCAAACAAAACACTTTTTAGATTAAAATGTCAAAAATAAAAAGTCAGAACAAACCTAACAACACACTCTACGTCAACAACTTAAATGACAAGGTCAAAAAGGAAGAGCTCAAAAAGTCCCTTTACGCTTTGTTTGGCCAGTTCGGGCAGGTTTTGGAGGTGGTTGCCATGAAAACCATGAAAATGAGGGGTCAGGCATTCATAGTGTTCAAAGACATTAACAGTGCCACTCAAGCAAACAAGTCACTACAAGGTTTGTTTTGCATACATTTTTTATATAATAAATCAAAGGTTAAGTTTTTAATTAACCAAATAATTAAATTCCTAACTTTTATGATTAATTATTTAGATCTTCATAACTTAATGATACTTTTTTGCAGTAGATTATATCAATCAAATATATTTTGTTTAGGTTTGTTTAAATAAAACACAATTAAATTTTAACACAAAAATTTCTAAACTTGTTGCTAATTTTTCAACTTAAGTTTAAACCTGATTATTTTAGGCTTGCATGAGTAAAATAGTCCAAGCAATGTATTTGAAATGATATTTGAAATTTAACACACTACAAACAGGCTTTCCATTCTACGACAAGCCAATGAGAATCCAGTACGCCAACCGGGACTCCAACGTCATCTCAAAGATGAAGGACACCTACAAGGAGTACAGGGTCCAGCAGGAAGCTATGAAGAGAAAGAATAAGCCCACGGCAGGCAAAGACCACGGTAACAAAAGGCAGGCTATTGAAAAAGACCTGCCAAACAACATCCTGTTTGTGGAAAACCTGCCCGCTGACACCCAGCAGTCGCAAGTACAGATGCTCTTTGAGAAGTTTGAGGGCTTCAGGGAGGTGAGGATTGTGAGCGGGAAGGGGGAAATTGCTTTTGTGGAGTTTGAGAGTGAGGGCAAGGCTTCGGATGCCAAAAAGGCCCTTGACAACTTCAAGATGTCAGAGAGCCACTACATGAAGGTCACATTTGCTAAGAAGTAGATTTTTTTGAAGATGTGTTTTTTTGAATTTTTGAGTATAAAATAATTTGTAGCTTGCTTGAAATTCTGTTTTTTATTAGTAGTTATATTATAATTTAAATGATTGGGTGGTTAATTTTTGTTCATTAGACAGGTCATGATAATATTAAAACTTAATGATATTCTTTAACTGAGTTCCAAATTTAAAGGATTGTACTACTAGCTCTTTATATAAACTATATTGATTGTTTTTTTTTTTTCTAATGCACACCACAGTCAAACTTTTTATTAAATACTTTGACTAACTTAAATACTTGTTTATGTGAAGTAAATTTTAGGCATATTTTTATGATACTACCTACTATAATGCAAAATCCCAACCATGGTAATTACTCCAAGTTAATAGTTGGTAACATGAAAGTTAAAATTTAAATTCTGAGGATATTATCTCAAAAACAACAACTTGAAATTAACTGAACTATCAGTTATGAAATAAAAGGTCTAACTAATTAAATTTTGATGTTAATCCAAACAGAATAATTACAACAGGAAAATCTAGTTAAACACAAAAATACAATAATTCTGAATTATCATTAAATTTCATTGTTTTGTCATGCACCCAGTGTAGTTAAAAACTTAATTATTATATTGTTGAGAATTAACTAAAAAAGACTTTTTATTACTTTTGTTTTACAATTAGCTATGCCAAGGTTTAGAATAGTTATTAAAATATAATAGTAGATCCATATACAGTACACTACCGCTTAAGTACGCAAATTGAACCCGACCAAAAAGTTGTTTGTTTTCTTTCTTGCAACTAGCCACCAAATAATTATGCCAAATAAACAAGTCATTTATTTTAAATAACATTTAAAACATAATTCTAATTTGTAAATTTTTTTAATAGATTTTAAAATGATTTAGGCAAAAATACTGGAATTTCTTGAAGTTCTAGTATAACATCCTTTACTTTGTCTTTCTGGATAAGTGCGTACTTAAGGCGTGATGCGTACCAAAAAAAGTGCGTACTTAAGCGGTAGTATACTGTACTGCAAACTGAATAAAATCACTAAAAAATACACCAAAAACTATCAAACTTCTAGATTGCTTTATCTTTTGTAGTGGAACTGTTTTGCCAAAAAATACAATTATAGGTTTAATTAAGTACTATAAAATTAACCAATCCTTAATAATTAACTGATCAAAACTTAAAAACAAAATGAAAATTTTAGTATGTAAAAGTGAAGTGTATTTTATACAACAATTATACAAAATTAATAACTAATGAACTAAAAGAATAGTGGAAATAGAAATATTTTTGCACAAAAATATTGCTAATATTAATTAGTTGTCTCTACTGACATTCATATGATCAATTTTACTTAAAAAAAATTGAAACCAAGTTAAAAAGAGTAATTAAAAAACCTATTATGTGATTATAACTAGATACTTTTGCAAAATAGAATGAACTACATGCTCGTAACACACTATTTTTCTACAGCCAGTAATTTGAGTTTTGTGTGCAATGTAGGTCTTTATTGACTTTTAAACATAATTTTTCACATTAGTTGAACTTTTATTAAAACTAGATAATTAGTCTAACAAAAAATTTGATTAGAAAGATTTAATGTTTCACTAAACTAAAAATTTGAGACAATAAAACGCAAATTAAAAGAATTTTTTTTAGATTCAGTACTTAACACAGATTTATTTATTTGTGAATTTATTTATATAACAATGTTTAACTTACTAATATTATTATTAATGACTATCTCTAAGATTTGCTAAGCTGTGTTGTAGTGTGTTAACTTGTTAACACACAGAAACATATGTAGGTTTAATAAGGAAAGCAAACTGTGAAGCTTGTTTATATTATTGCTGAGATCATTAGTTAAAATAAAAATCTTATTCAAATAGAACTTAAAATTTCATTATATATATTATAACAGAGGTCTTATTAATATGAATAAAATAATTGAAATATTGTTATATAAATTAATGAACAAAACAATAAATATGTAATTCTTCTCCTTTAATGGGAGTTGAGAAATTTGATTGTTTTTTTTTATAAACTAAAAAGTAGTAATAATAAATAGAAAATTAAAGTGTAAATTTATGTTAAAAATTTATAATTGAAAAACACTGTAACATTTAGAAAATTATTGAAATTTTAATTATACTTCTATCAAACTATTTTTTTTAAATGAAGTATTAAAGAAAGTTTAATTAAAAAGTTAAAAAGATATTTGAAAATTTATTTATAACATTTTAGAAAATAAATAAAACTAATATGTTGAATATCCATGACACTTATTAGGAACAATTATAAACCTATTATACATCTAGCCTAGCTTCATACATATTTTTTTATGTTAGAAAAGCATCTTACTTCCTTTAATAAGTTTGTTCATAGTAACCAATTAAAACTTCAGTTTATTGAAAGGTTTGTAAACAGAAATTAAAACATATGATAACTGATAGCTATAAACTGTCAAAAGCACCTTGGCAGGCTAAATAAGAAGTATATGAACTCATATTTCTAAAAAAATAGTTTTAAGATAGTGCACAAAAATCAGAATTAAATTAAATACAAGTGATTTAAACTACTAAATTATAAGTACAGGGTGGGAACTAGTTATTTTTCAAAATTTCTTCCAGGTTTTCTGAGTTTCTTTCAAGTTTTTGAAACTAAATGCTTTAGGGTCTATTTCTAATTAAAAATAAGCTTTTAGTAAAAAAAATGAGTTAAACAGTATTAAAACATTGAAAAGAACCTTCAGAAAACATTAATCTTTGCAGAGGGGAGATTGGGATCTTCTGATAATTAAAAAAAAAAAGATAACTGTAGAGCTACTTTAAATGTGGTTTCTAATGAAATATTTGTTATGATAACAAAAAATTTGGTCTAGATGATTGATTTTTTGTATCAAATCAAAATTTCACTTGTTAACTTGTAAAAAAAAATTAAATTTCAGGTTTTCCTGGTTTTTTTAGGTCTAAATTGTCAAATTCTAGGTTTTTCCGTGTATTTCTAAAGTTCAAGGTTTAGTAGCCACCCTGTAAAAACTATAATAAAACTATTATGTATAAAAAACTGAAAAAATAATTTTCAAACTAAAATAAAACAATGAAATAAAGGTTGTAAACTTTTTTTTATACATTTGGCAAAATTACAATTTTTATTGAATTAACCAATATGTTTTGTTAAATGATCAATTTAAGAATTTAGCTTTATAGTTCCATATTAATAAGTAAATACAATAAAAATCAATAACCTCATAGAAGGACAATTGCAGATCAAACCAATGTGAGCATGGTGTTGAATACTAAATACAAACTTGTAAATCAGACAGATTACTATATATTGGTAAGTTGTTTATATGAAATGTTATCATAAATTCTCATATAAATAAGCAATTTAATTGGCTAGAATTAGTCCAATTTCTCCAACACCATTTAGACAATTTCTCCTACTGGGGAACCGTTCAGTTCCAACACGCGCCCAATTCCCACCCAATCAATTCCAACCCAAATCAAATCCCACCCGAATCAAATCCCACCCGATCATTTCCCACCCGAATCAAATTTAACCCATTCAAATCCAACCCGAATCAAATCCAACCCGAATCATTTCCAACCTGATCAATTCCCACCCGAATCAATTCCCACCCGATTAATTCCAACCCGATCAATTCCCACCCGAATCAAATCCCACCCGATCAAACCCCACCCAAATCAAATCCCACCCGATCAAATCCCACCTGATCAATTCCCACCCAAATCAATTCCCACCCGATCATTTCCCACCCGATCATTTCCCACCCGAATCAATTCCCACCCGAATCAATTCCTACCCACATAATTCCTACCCGGTCAATTTCCATATATTATCAAACCCGATTATATTTATTTTTGTACGAGTTAAAAATTTTAATACGCTTAGAACTTACATTAAAATTTTAGTTTTTGTATTTTTTAAAATCATTTGAAATATGAAACTAGTAAAGAAAAAACAATTTTTTTATTTAAGCTAAAATTGTTATTGTTGCTTGTTTTATCATGTTTTTAGTTTAATGTCAGTTTTGTTAGTTGATAACTACGATAATTAAACAATTACGACTTGCGAGCAATAGAAAGTTGGTCTGTTATTTGTAAAATGTTATCATTGTTACTAAAGTTTAATCCAGATCAGGTTTAAATAATAATTAAGTTTTTAGTATCGGAACCATTTTCTATCATGGTAACTAATTTATGTCCAATTAATTTTTTTGTACGAGTTGGAACAGTTGACATTGACACTTATTTATGTTTTACTTTTTGTAACTAATTTAAACAACAAAATAAAATAGTATTGTACAACATAGTTTTCTTTAATAAAAACTTTAGAGTTTAAAAACTATATTATTGCTTATTTTATTAAACTCTGGGCCTAAATTACTTTTGTTCGTAGATTACTAGATTTTTTAAAAGTAATTACGGCCGACAAGGAAAATTTGCCTATCTTTTGTAAAATGCTTTTACGGCTAATACAATTTAGTCGAAACCAGGTTTAAAGAAATTCAAGTTGTTTTAGTATCCAAACTATTTTTTATAACAAAGTATTCTTCGGTAACTGATTTATGTCCAACTAAATCTACCTTTGTAACGACTATAGAAATTGATATTTTTCGGCATAATTTTTTTTAAGTGCAATTTTTGAAAAATATTTTGTTTTGTTAAGCTTAAAGTTTCATATTTCTTGTTTAAAACAATACTTCCTAAGTTTAATTTAAGAACAATCTTAAGTATTTGATGCCTGCGGCGCGAATAGCTTATTATAGAAAAATTGGTCTTTTTTAAAAAATATTTATTTAAAAAAGTTCTTACTCAGTTGTTATTCAATTTTTTGTTTAAGTCTTAGCTTTTAAACCAACTAAATTAGTTGTGTACTATATCTACCTAAAAATAAGCTTATTTTTATTGTAACTATAAAGTTTTTTTTTCTAAAACAAATGTTTTATTATTTATGTAAAAATAGATGAGTTAAAAAAAAATTAAACAATTAATAAAATCTTACTGTTACACAAAGACTGATGTAAATGTTTAAAATAAAACAGGGTAAAATACATTTGTCTAACAGTATAATTTAAAATTACTATAATCTAAAATATGTTTAAATGCATATTTATCAATTGTCTTTTATGCTATTTTTAAACACCTCTAAAAAATATTATAACTTATTATCTACCGCTATAGGACTTTTAAAAATTGATTTTAAAATATGTGTGCTAAAAGCACTTTCAATAAATTTATTTTCATTAAGAATGTAGTATGAGAATTAACCAAAGATTTATAGCTATAAATATTATCAACCAATTTCAGAAATAAAAGAATTTAATAACGATCAAAAACGAAAACTGACACAGATACAACAATATTTAAGTTATTGGCTTAAATGCCTTATATAAAAATTGATTCAACTGAATCAATCCCACTAAAGAACTTAGATTTTTTTAACGTTGTGTTCTACATGTTTAAAATAACTAAATTATCAACATTATTGAAAATGGAGAGATGAAAAATTTAGTATATATTAATAGCCAGACAAATAACAAATAAACTTTGTAAACAAAATAATTTCTGAACGAACAAAAACTTATACAGGTACTAATAAGTTAAAGTTATGGGATTAAATGCCTTTTGTAAAAATTGATTCAATTTGATCATAGCATTAATGATCAAATATTTTTTTTTTACAAGTTTTACATTTTTAATACAACTAAAATTCAATATCAATAAAAACGAAAAAATTACTATATATTAATAATTAAAATAATTATCAAACAACTTTGTAAAAAAAAAATTTAAGACGAAAAATAAACGAAACTAAAATTGTAAAACTAAAACTAACAAAATTGCGCTTGCATGAAACACCGTGTGGGATGAACTCTCAATCTGAAATTGTCTAGTTAATGTTTATTTGCTCCTTTCTAGTTGAGCTCTTTACTGGGATTATAACTCAATATAAAGTTAATACAAAACAAATTACTCACTTTTTCCACTACTTTACGGTACAAAGATTGCTGGAGATGAAAAGAGTATCCTCTTGTTGTTCCATGAAAAATAAATTGAATGCTATTGATCGCAGCCTTTTCAAAATCTGATATCCACAGTTGTGGTTTAATTCTATTTAGTGTAGTCAAAAGCCTGGTGTATGTTTTTTGAGTTTCATTTCTAAGTAATGCAAATACCAATGGAAAAACTGCAGATTTTTCATCTGTAGTGGTTACCATTATTTCGCCGTGGATAGTATACAGCTGGCAGAAATGTCTAGGGGCGGTGCTGAACGTACCATCAGACATAACCTTTTTATACCTAGAAAGTAACTCAAGGTTTTTACTTGTGGCAAAAATTATTATTCTAGGGCCTTCTTCACCATCAGAATTATACTGCAAAAAGTTACTGCCATCATCTAGCTTGGTTAGAGCCTCCGGCAAGACTAAATCACCAGGTTTTAGGGTTCGGGATCACATTTCCAGCTGTTCTTCTTACCCGTCTGTTCAATTGTTTTAGGGCGTTTCTGCTTTGAAGTTGCATACCATAATTTTCTCCAGCCACCTCCAGCGATCGATTAACAAAGCTTTCTGTTCTGACAAGTATAAATAATTTACTATCATTACTCTGAAATACTTTATCATATTAACAACTGATTTATCTATTTTGACTTCAAAACTGATATTTTTTCATAACGCTCTTGTAATTGTTGAAATAGTTTAATTCTACTTTTATTTATTTTTTAAAGCTGTTTAACAATATGTTACAATAATCAAAATTTTTCTTTAATTATTCTTAATTCTTAATTATATTTAACTTTTAGAACTTGAGTTATAGCGTAACCGAGCGAATTTTCTTTAACAGAGGACTAAATTTTCGTACTCATTGGTCGTAATATAAAATATAAACGTGCTCTCGAGTCACTTTTTTACAAGTATGGGCCACAGTTTTCCAAATCCTTGTGTAGATCATTAAATAATAGTTATCTCTGTGTAGCAGAGACATTTCTAGGCCTTTCAAATGGAAAAGCAACATCTTTTGTTTAGTTTAAAATGACTCCTCTTCTGATTATACATAAAAGTTGTGTTTTAAATATATAAGCATCTACTCAACTGTCAACATATTTGTCAATCATAGTATTTAAAAACATAATATTAAACTATCAATAACGTTTTGCAGTCAAATATCTATATTTTTTTTTGTCTTTTAGTTTCTCACTTAATAATCTTGTTAGTTTAAATAAACTTAACAACTATCTAACTCCTTTAATTTATCAAAACTAATAGCAATACATAAAGAAAAGACAAAATTGATTTGTAATATAAAAGAACGAGAGATAATTGAAGTTAAATGGCAAATTAAAGAACATGTAGTAATGTCACTACATAGAGGTCGTGTTTGAAAAGTTTTGTAAAGTCTAAGGTCTTTTTTAACGTATAAAAATTAAAACTTGAATAATAATAAAAAACACACGTTTTAAGTATAACATGCTAAAATATGTGCTTGAATTAGCATGTATAACTTTAATAAATATGTAGTTAGAAGTAACGTTGCAATATATAGTTGTAAATAACGCATAACTTAATGAAAAGTCTTCTTTACAAACAAAGTTTCAAAAGTTATAAGTCGTTTATGACACAATGAAAAGAAAATAAAGCTTTTTCTTATTAGCGCATATCACAAAAACAAACCTTTTTTACGATAAAATAAAATGTTTGCGTTTTTTATTGCATTTAATCGTAAAAGTAGTTTTAATGCTCGTTGTTTTAACATTTACAGTTTTGGAAATAAAGCACAAGCTAAACAAGTAAAAGTTTATAAATAAACGGCTTTTTTGGTTAATAAATGAAACTTTTTTTTTTCTATTTCGTCTTTTTTCATAGTCGCAAAGGATCCAGGTATCCAGTCTAAACACGCCCCTGCAGTTAGGTACAGCTTATTGAAAATGAAAAAAATAAAAGTTTGTTAAATTAATAATTTCTCTCATTAAAAGTTATTATAATTTTTTTTTATTAAACGTTATTAAAGATTACATTTTTTTTTTGAAATATATGAGTTAAAATAAAATTTTAAACTTAAAAAGAATGGAACTTGACTGAAACTTATAATCAATTTTTCTTCTAAACTTTACATGTACAAAATTTAAACGGATTAGAATTTATGCATAAAACTGTTAATGTGAACTAACCGTATAACATAAATAAGGGTTGATAATTATTTTATTTGAAATATCTATGAACTGGATTGAGTCAAATGAGAATTCATTTGAGTGATAATTTACCTAGATGGGAATTAAACGTGAGGGAATTGATCGGGTGGGATTTGATTTGGCCGGTATTTAATTCGTGTTGGAATTGTGCGGGTTGGATTTGATTTGGGTGAGATTTGATTCGGGTGGGATTTAATCGAGTTGGAATTGATTTGGGTTGAATTTGATCGGGTGGGAATTAATTCGGGTGGGAATTGATTCGGGTGGGAATTGATTCGGGTGGAAATTGATTCGTGTTGGAATCGATTCGGGTTGGAAATGATCGGGTGGGATTTGATTTGGGTGGGAAATGATCCGGGTGGGAATTGATAGGGTTGGAATTGATCAGGTGGGAATTGATTCGTGTTGGAATCGATTCGGGTTGGAAATGATCGGGTGGGATTTGATTTGGGTGGGAATTGATCCGGGTGGGAATTGATAGGGTTGGAATTGATCGGGTGGAAATTGATTCGGGTGGGATTTGATCGGGTTGGAATTGATTCGGGTGGGATTTGATCCGGGTGGGAATTAAGCGGGTGGGAATCGTGTGGGTTGGAATTGAACGCGGGTTGGAAATGTTAGTATACACTCCTACTGAGATATATTTAAAACAGCTATCATAAAAAAATAACACAGTCTATAAAACGTAATTAATAACCATACAAAATAGCACAATTTTAAAACGGTAAAAAAAATTCTTTGTGAAAACAACTATTTTAAGAAATCTTAGTTGAATAAAAGAATGTATAAAGTCGACGGCTGCAAATCAAGGTAAGGGCTACTTAAAATTTGCTCAAAAAATAAAACTGTTT
Organism: Thalia democratica; assembly: GCF_965202585.1. Classification (NCBI taxonomy): domain Eukaryota; kingdom Metazoa; phylum Chordata; class Thaliacea; order Salpida; family Salpidae; genus Thalia; species Thalia democratica. Next base: position 63,807,909 of record NC_139166.1, on the reverse strand, counting down.
TATATAGCTTCGTAAAAAAATTAAAGAAAGTATCATCAAGATTAATTTTATTTTTCAAGTTCAAAAAAATTATTATAAAAATAACTATATAGGTTTAATGTTAAGAAATTACTAGCTTTTATTTTTTTGTCAAATTAAGGTTCTATAGACATTTTCATTTAAGTTGTCATTGTATCAGCCTTTGCTAATATTTATGCAATATTGGTACATATTTTACAAAGCATTAAATTACAGTAAACTGAAATTAAAAATCAACTACATTTTTAAATATTTTAACAAAAAGTTTTAGTAAAGTTTTAAAACATTATAAAGATAAAACATTTAAATACTCGTTTATAAACAGTCGACAAATTGATAAAAAAATTGTATTACGTTATTTTTTAACATAAAAAGATACTCTTCTTTGTTCATGGAGTAGTATTATTTGGAAGTTTGGTACTTTGTTATTAAGTAGCCTAATAACTACTATTAATATTCTTTTAAATTAAAAAACTGACTTTTTTTTAAAACTGCAGCTTTAAAAAAACACAATAAACAAAAGTTTGTCTGTAGTCATATAATTAGCTGTTTGGTAAGTTCTATATTTCAAATTCGGGTAGCTGTCAAATTTTCACGAGCTTACAAAACTGCACGAGTACATGAAGGTACTTTTGCACGAAGGCACTTTTGCTCGAGTAGACAATTTTGCAAGGGTTGAATTTTTAATTTTTTATTTTATTAACTTTTTTTTTTTTTTTTACTACCACTGACTGTTACGGTTACCCTTAACAAATACCCTCGGTTGGTAACTTATTTTTGTTTTAGTATATATATTTATTATTATTGTTTTTTTTTTAGTTACGACTACTTTTTTTTTACTAACGCTGTTACCCCTAACCCTTACCCTTGATCAGTAACATTTTTTTTTCTTTTTTTTTTGTTAATTTATTATTTAGTTTTTTTTTTTGTATTTTATTACTCTCTTCATTAACGTAACTCGTGCAAAGTTGACCCTTAGTCCAAAATTGTTTTCGTGCGAAAGTATCTTCGGTCTCGGTTTTATTAAGTTTTTAAATTTAAATGAACTTAAAAAACAATTTGTTTTCTATAAAAAATGTTTTGCTTAATTATGTATATAATTAGACACTAACATACAAAAAGATCAAATTTCAAAGTTGAATGAGCTGTTTACTGAACATAAAAATGACAACAACAAAACGTCACAAAAACCAAAAGTTTATAAAACAAAACAATGTTTGCATTAAAAACAAAAAGTATAATTTACGCGTAAGTGAAAAGTTCTATTTATTTCTGTTACATATTAATAATTTTTGCAAATATATCAGGAACTAAATCATATAAGTTTTAAGGATTTGTAAAGAAAAAGTGTAAAAACACAAAATTTTTATTAGAAAATTTTTTCACACTTTTACTTAATTAGTTTTCTAGCTAGTTGTAAACTTTTTAAAAACTTTATGTCTAAAAGTAAAGAATATTTAAAATAACTTGATTAATTTATTTTTCAGATTTAAAAGTCTGGCATAAATAAAAAAAGATAAACATTAAATCTTTTTTTTTTCAAATATTAGACAGAAATGTTCATGAAACTATTTGAAAGCAAATTTACAAGCAGTGAACAAGAAAAGTGTAAGAAGTAAAACTACAAAGTAAGTGTTTTGTTTAGGTTATTTACTAAATAAGGTAAAAAAATTCAATTTCAAGTATTATGTAAAAACAAAAATAAAAAAAGTTAAAAATAAATTGCTTGCTATGACATTTGCTTTAGATTATGAAACTTAATAGGTCGGTAGAGTTTATTTAAAACAAATTACTTTAACGCCAGCACATAAGCTACTAAGATAATAATAGCTGTAATGTAGTAACATTTAAGCAACAAGTTAAACTTAAAAATTTTAAAAATGAAAAATAATAATGTAATAAACCTATTTCTATTTCTATGTATACATTTTTTAGACTACTGATAGTAAACAACATATCTATGAAAAGGAGACTTAACTTTTGAACACCAATAAGGAAGAAGTTACGTTTAAAAGTGAAGACATTAAGTTGTAACCAAAATCAAAAAAACGTCTACTTGAGAGAACTAACAAATGAATTGTTTTAGGAAAAGCATACAGCCAACTTGTTTTGGTTTCGGTAAAACATTGATATAAAGTAATGTATGCATATTTATAAACTTATTATTGAAGTATTAATCTGTATCAGTATTAAAGGAAGATGATAAGTACCAATAACAGACATGTTATCCAGCAATCAACCAAATAGTTCAGATAATATTGGTGACGTCACAATTATAAAACTAAACGATCGCGTATTGTTCAAATTAAATAATGACAAGACTGCAAGTATACAAAATAAGTTCAATTTGGATGAAAAAACTTGCATTCGATTGTAGTCAAGCGTTGTTTATAACTTTGTAACAAAGTTTTATTCAATAAATTCTTCATATTCTTATTATAGTTACGCAAAAAACCTTAAAAGAAACTAAGTCTCAAACAAAAGTTTTAATTAAGTTTAAAATATCTACTTTTGTCGGTTACTTAAATAAATACGACATAGCGTTTTTATTTAAGTTATTAAATTTTATTTTGCACCTGGCGCAATACTGTTTTACCAAGTTTAAAAAAATCTATATTCTACGACACAACTTGAATTCAAGTTTAATTTAGTCTGCTTAAAATAATTATATGTCGTTATTTTATAAATTAAACACTTTAAGTTTTAATTTTTACTATTTTACTTACTACTCTATTAAAACTAAAATGCACAATATATAATTAATGTTTTACTTTACTTGACACAAACTTTTTAAATTTGTCATTGAGCAGTTTCATAACTGTATGATAATTTTATAACAAACAGCTAAAAATACTTTTTCTCCTAAATAACTATTTTTCTTTATATTTGTACTATTTGCATATATTGACCTATACCCTTATTAATTCTATTGAGTTAAAAGCACAATTAAACATAAATAAATGTTGTCAATCTAATTTAATTTTTAATAAGTGGAGTTCCTAAATAAAGCTAAAAATATATGAAATCTTGTGATAAGGTTAAAGGTATTCTAGATAATAAATAATTTACCTATTATCTTTTTTGACAATTTTTAGTCTAATACAGCTGTTTTTAAAAGGTATGGATATTATTAAACTTTTAATTACATTTTTTTTGCTTTTAGAACTTTTTGCGTAAAGTTAGTCCTTATTTATTGTTAGACATTTGTTATGTTTTTTTACAGTATTCTTAGTGTTAGGTCTAATATTATTTAATTATTAACATTAAATAAAGATAATTAGATGGTAAGTATTTATTGTTGTAAGTTGTATTAAACTAATTACTTAGTTGCTAGGAAACTTGCTAGTTTTTTGTTTTATAACAACATACGTCATGCAGTATATAAAGTAGATTATTTATGCAATTAGATCACAAAATGTAGTGTAAATTATTTTTGTAATAAGTTTTATACTATGAACAAAAGTACTTATCGTATATTTACTATTCTAAAACTTACATCATTTTACTTCAATTAAAAGAACAATAAAATTTAGCTATTTTAACTTTTTTAGATTATGCAGTATTGAATTAAACAATTAAATTTTACGCTCCAAGCTTTTGGGCAAAATAATCAGAAAAAATATTTAAGTGTTTTTAATGTTCTAAAAGCTTATAAACAATGAAGCAACAAGCTTAAATTTATTAATTCAAAATAAAAAATTTTAAACATTTTTTAAGTTTTGTATTTACTGTTTGGCTTAAATACAGTACAAGCGCTAAGTATTGAACACATAGTGCTTACTTTACTACCGTATTAGGACAAATGAGATATCTTCTAAGCTTTTAAAAAATATCCTCAACTTTTTGCTTTCTATGTTTACAACAAAAGCTGTGATACTTATTTATTACAAGTTTGTATCGCACAACTTTTTAGTAACTATTATTCTCTTTGTACTCTAAAATAAAGCATAATAAAACGAAATCGTGAACTTTAAATGTTTTAATGAAATATTATTGGTAGAGTTTTTGTCTTGTTTAAGTCGTTTTTTAACCATTAGTGCCTGAATATTTCATTTTACTGTGAATTTAGTTTTTAAATGTTGCTAAAAATAATTACAATTATTTGTTTTGTTGAAGCAAAAAACTTTTTGAGTATAAACATGCAAATTATATGCCAAAAAAAAAAGTATTAAGTAGTTAGTGCCTTTTATTTCTAAATAAAGTTTTGTTTTAAACCACTTTGAACTGAATAAAATTACTAAAGTAAGTTTTATAAAGAAATGTTATTCAAAGTATAAAAATAGTTTCACAAAAAATTTTTTTAGTTTTATATGAAACTTTAATATTTTCGTTTCACCAGATATATTAAATTGTATAAGTTTTTCTAAAAAATACACGTTATTCTAGGTACTGAGACGAAATAGACAGTAGAGATCTTACAAATGAAAGCTATAACTTGTTTAGTTTAATTTAAAAATCAATGTCATATGTTTATTACGTTTAGAATAAGCATATGACTTTGAAAACTTAACAACAATACTATATATAAGTTTAAATTAACTAACTACCATAAATTACTAATAAATAATAAAAGATAGACTTCTAAAATTTCGATTGAATTACAAAACTAAAATAATAAGTTTATAAAAAAATAAATTTAAAAAAAATTGCATGTTAATATTCAATTTTTTTTTGTTTAATCTAAGAAAAAACAGCAATTATCAATTTAAGCAATATTAAAAAAAAAACTTTAATTCGAAGTTTTATATGTAATATTGATAAATATAAACTTTAAAGTAGTAAGTTTACTTTTTAAAAATTTTAACTAAGTTTTTTGACTTTATATCTAACTTTATTTTAATTTAGCTTAAATAAATTAAAATTTTGCGAATTTGATCTATGTTTGTAAAATGTTTCGAGAATATAAAAGAGAAGAGAACTATTTACAAAATAAGAAAAGAGATTTTGACACTGCTTTTCTATATAGAATAGAAAAAAATTAAAAGTTAGAAAGGTAATTAAAGCGCATGTTATTTTCAACACAAAACTTAGATGTTAGCTGTGTTCATAGGTTCATAAATAGTTTAAATATTTATTTACATAAATGCTTTTGAATATATTCATGTTTTTTTAAAATAGTAATTTTGATATACTCAAATATATTAAATTTATGTTTTTAATAGGTGTATATATTCTAAAATTAAAATAAAACAACATTTAAGGCATTTAGTGTAGTCTCATTAAACTTTTAAACTATCCCACACATCTGTTATTAAATGTTTTGTAAAAGATTATAGCTTTTTTGAACGTTTTTGTTATCAACATATGTTTTGATGAAAAATAGTTATGAACCGCAAAACTTGAAGTAATTTTATAAGTACAATTATAAAATTTTATATGGATGATAAAAGTTTATATAGAGTTTTTTTCTTGTATCAAGCATGTTTTTATTTATTCTTGTCAGTTATTTTTAAGTGAATTAATAATATTTTTTATAGTATATACTACTTATTTGTTTCAAATTCAGTTTTAGAAAAACAAGTTACTGAACCTATATATGTTTATAAATTTATAATATACAACTATTAAAAATTATGTGCCTAGTTTACCAAGTCTTTTTAGCTAAAAACTGTTTTAGTTTGTAGACTATATTAAAAATTGTCGATTAAAAATACCAAGCAACTTGTTCATGTATTAACTTATTTGTTGCAAGGGAGTATTTTTTGTTTTTTTGAGAACCATAGTCAAAAAGTATATGTGTTTGTGTTGAAAATACTAGTTGTTTTATGTATATACATATAAGTTTAAATGTAAACAGAACTTTTAGTTGTGTTCAATTACCATAACATTAAATTATAAGTAATATATTTTGTTAAACGATACAATGCTGTAAATTTCACTTAAAAGTTTTGTTTATAAGTAAAAAAAAAAAAATAAGTTTTAAACAGCGGTTTCAGTACGTTTTATTCGTTATGTGTAAAATTGTAGTATATAAAAAGAATTTTTAAAACTGAATTTAAATATATTTATTTCTTTTTGATTATTGATTTTGAATAAATTTATTTATAATGAAAAATAAGTAAATATTTTTTTGTTATATATTAACTTATTTTGCTAAAGAAAAATTAGTTAGAAACTAATTTATATGATTTTAAATTATGTAATAAAGTTAAGCTATTAAGTATATAAGTTTATAAACAGTCTAACTAGTATTTTAAACCGTTTAAGTATTTAAAATTATTGTATGAAATTAAAAACAATTATCCTATAATTATAAGTAATTAGTTAAAGTGAAAAACAACTTCTTTTTTGTGTAAAATTTTGTTCTTTGACTGAGCTTAATTAAATATACAGTTTAAAATTTTTGAATATATTTCTAGTCTGTAGTAAGATTACAACTAACTAAACTATTTTTACGCTTTTTTAATTAAAATTAAATTTGTTTTTCAGAAAATTTTAAGTTCTTTTAAGCAGTTTATGTTCTTAGATTAAGTTTATAATACAAAAAATTTAAATAGTTTTATTTATTTGTAGTAACTATAAAAAAATTACTTTTATCTAAATATGTATACATTTTTCATTGTATCTTTAATGAGTGTTTTTTTTGTTTTTAAGTTTTTACTATTTAAACTTCTTTGCTTATTTTGTTGTTAAAGTTATGTATAATCTTTAAAATGTAATAAACGACTAAGACCGTTTCAAAAGTTTAATTAAAACAATAGTAAAATGTGTTATGGTACATACTTTTAAGTAACTTTGTTAAATCTTTTATTTAAGTTTTTATTTGCATTTTAATTTTATGTTGAATTATTTGTTAAAGCTTTACTATGATTTCTCTGCTTATTTTAGAAAGTTATTCACATAAATGGAAGCAAAACATCGTAGGCCAAAAAGGGAAGCGTCCAAAAACGCTTCTATGAAAGTAAATTTGCTTTTGAAAGAAGAATTTTGCAACCCTAAAAAGTGAGTTTTTGTTTTATATAACTAAACACGTTAAAAACCGTTTATACAACCCATTAACTAACTTTAAGCACTTTTTATATTGAATCTAAGTACAATAAAAAATTCTGTGAACAAAAAACTTTCTTTTTACAAATTATTTTTTGATTAATTACTTGAAACAAACTATCAACTACTATTTTTTCGTATACTTTTAATTGTTTTAAGAAAAATAATAGCATACAGTATTCTTAAACTTAGTTTTAAAATAAAGATGGGCAAACTAAATATTTTATTTACAACCAAGTTTTTTGCTCACCTCTTTAATTCGCACATCTTTATTTAATTAAGTTCTTTATACTTTAGTAAATTGAGCAATCTTTTTTAGTAAGAAAAATAACTATATATGAAGTTAATTTCAAAAAATACAAAATTATAACACTGACTACTTATTTTAGGGTCTTAGATTATCCTACAAAAACTGCAACTAAAACAAAATATGAAACTATATCGGATAATAAACCAAAATGTAATTTCGAGAAACTAATTAGTCAAGAACATCCAACAAATAAACAAACTTCTTTTTCAAAAAGTCGTTCATCAAAACGAGAAGCATCTAAAAACGCTTCCGTGAAACTAAACCTACAGATTGGAGACCAATTCTACAAACCAAGAAATAAAAAGTTAGTTGTGTATTATTTAGAACTTATGATAAATACAAGTAAAAACTGTTCGTTAATATTTAATTATCAATAAACGTAAGCAGCTTATAATATATAACTAAGCAGAAGTCGTATGAATGTAGAAATGATAAGTTTATAAGTACATTTCTTAATATCTAAATAACAAAAATTTAAGTTAGATATCTCAGTTTTATTCTTACACAAATTTTATTTATTTTAACTTTCATTAAGGAAATCGAAAAACACTTTGACTACAACAACTAAGGATACAAATAAAGTTGTTTCAAACAATAAACAACCATGGAATTCAGACCAAGAAAAATTGAAGAGTTCAAAATTTCTGTCAATAAAACCGATTGTTGCTGTACCTCCTATAAAACGAAAACATGATAACTATGGTCGAGAAAAAGTTCAAAATTCTTTTCGAAAAACTCCGAAAACTACATCAAATCTATTTGTTTCGCAAAGAAACCAGCCATTAGATACTAACAATATACAACAAGCTTTTCCGAAGCCATCTGGTGAAACTGTTAACTTGAATAGAAAAGTAGCTCAAATTAAACCATTTAACATGATAGATGACCAAGCGCTTGACTTAACATTAAATAAAACGATGTCGCTTAAAAAAAGCGATACAAAAGCTGAAAATATTTCTTACGCACATGATGAAAAACTACTCATAAAATGTAAGTTAGAGTTTTTAACTTTTTAAAGTTACCTAAATTTACATGATTTATTTTTAGAACACATACATTTGTTTGAAAAAAAAAAAGTATAATCAAAGTACTACTTAAATAAGCTTTTTACAAACTGAATGTCATAATAGCTTAAAACTAAAAGTTATTCAAAAAATTAGTTGCTTATAAAGTAAGTAAAACCTATAAAGTATGTTTAAATTTTTAATTTTCGTTTTGTGACATGAACTAAAATTGTCAGTCTCAAGTTAAAAAACAATCAAACTTTTAATAGTTTATTATAAAATAAGTTACTGTTATACGTTTTATAACTACTTAGCTAAATTTTAATCTTTTATTTTATTTTTAACAAATACTTGACTTCTTTTTATTTAAAACAATTTAATATGTTTTTTAAAGTGTATTCGCATCTTATTAAACTTAAACTTGAATTATTCTTCAACAAATAAAGTTTTAGCATTAAATTAAAATTTTTAATTTATAGTACGGTAGAAATTTGAGATAGAAATTAATATTTGATGTAAAACATACATTTTTAGCAATTTTTATTGAGTTTATAATATAATCACTTAAACTTTTACTAAATTATAAAAACAAGTTATAAATAATTTAAAAACCAATTAGATGCTAACAAGCAAGTTGATCAAATTTCAAAGTCTAATGAGCAGTTTGCTAAAAACGAAAAAGACAAAAACAAAATGTCAAATGAATATAAACTAGAAGCACAAATTAATGTTCGTGTTGAAAACAACAAGTATAACTTACGCGTAAGTAAAATACTTCAATTTATTTTATACTTAAAAATTATTTTGGAAATAAATCCAGTATTTAAAGCTTTGCCTTTTAAGTTTTTTATTGATTAAAACATGTAGAATTAACAAGATTAATTAACAAAGTTTTTTAATTTTAAATTATTTATTGAATAATTGACTAATCAGAAGTTTTATTACTACAAACAGAAGAAACTATACGACTATAAAATTACAACTTTACATCTAAAAAATTCAAAAATACTTTATTTAGCTTTAAAAATTTTTCTAAAGTTATTAGTTTAGCTGATGTAAAGGTAGAAAACAATAATTGAAACTAAAAATGTCTTTATAAAACAGAAACGTACAAGAAACTGTTTAAAAGCACATTTACAGAGTGATGGAGAAGTAAAAAGTGCAACTTTAAACAATAAAGTAAGAATTAAATTTTTGCTGAATGTACATCAAAAAATAAAAAAAGTTTTAGTTGTTATATGAAACAAACAAAAATAACATTTTTAAGGTAATTTTTTTTTGGTTGCCATGAGATAGCTGAAGTACTTAAAAGAATTTATTAAGTTAGTATAGTTTATTTACACAAAAGTAACACACTGCTTTAACATTAGCACATAAGCTGCTTATAATGACAACTATAAAGTGAAAACGTTTACGCAACAGTATTGCAAATTATAATTTAAAAACTTAAGACAACGTTCACTACATAATAAGTAAAAGAAAAAAAAAAGTATTACATATCTTTATACTTTTTCAGACTGATGATTGTGAAGAACAAATATACGAAAAGAAGAACTTTTTCTCGAATAATAAAACTTTGTCAACCAATAAGGAAGAAGTACTGTTTGAGAGCGATAACGTTGTGTCAGAACCAGAGTCAAAAAAACTTGCATTTGAAAGAAATAACAATTGGAAAGTTTTAGGAAAAGCGTATAATCAACTTGTGTTTGTTTCGGTAAGACATTAATATAAAGCAATACATGCATACTTAAAATTTTATTAAAAATATATATCGAAAAATTCAATGTATTGGAAACGCATTTGATGTAAACTTTTTAAGGAAGAAGATAAGTACCAACCACGAAAATGTTATCCTGCAATTCGGCAAAACAATTCACACAATGACGTCACAATCGTCAAAGTAAATGACTGTGTGTTGTTTAGAACAAATATCGGAAAAAATAATTTTTTTGGAAAAGTTAGTGCTATCTGGGTGGACAAACTAAATTATATTCGAATGTCGTTGTTTCGATTTTATCGGTTAGTTAAGTTTTATTAAAATGTAGTAAAGCGTTGTTTATAACTTTAAAAAAAAAATATTTAATAAAATTTTCTTATTCTAAATAGAATTACGCAAAAAGTTAAAAAAAAAGTGGTAAATCAAAGCTTAAGTGGTAAATAAATAGAAAATTGTTTATAATTTAAAATGTTCTCAATTTTTTTTTACAAAATTCAATTTTAATGTTTTATCTTGAAATAAGACTAAAACATCTAAGAATTAATACTTGTTATATAAAACTTTCATTTTGACAAAGTAAGCTTATCGAGTTGTAGCTTGTTTTTTCTACAAACTGCATAAGTATATCTACAAACTTCAATAAAATAAAGTACCAATGTATGAAATTTAATTAAAGGAAATCTCAACTTCCAAAGCTGAAAGGCTGTTGCAAACATGTTTACGATCCCTACGATCCTCATAATGAAATGTGTAGCAATTCTGATGTTAATAAATACAAAGAAGCTAAAAAACAGCATTTACACTGCGATTTACTTGAGTTGAGTAGAAATTACGAGCTGTTTCTTTCACTCAATCCGGAATGTATTCATGTCTCAGCTGTACAAGAGAAATGTTTCGTTTTTTCCGACTACAAACAGTGGCTATTGTAAGTTTTTATAATTTTTACTGCAGTTACCAATTTGCTAGCTTGTAAAATGGAACAAAAACTCCTTTTTTTAAACATGTATTTGTAACAAACCTTAAAACACTGCAACAATTATAAAGTAATAACAAAATAAACGAACAGGAAATTCGGAAGAACTAAAGCAAAAAATAAGAAATTTAACAGAAACATTTTGGCTTCTGAATCTAGCTTCAATCAACTGTTGGATAGTGCAATTATAATTCCAGTTACTGAAGAAAATGAGTTTAGAGATAACAGTTTGTATTTTTACTGCTTTTATTTTGATGTTAAAAATAAAACGATTATGCCTTTACCAAAATATAAAAGAATTATAAAAAACAAATATCTTAAAAGTGTAAATATAAATTGATTTAATTGAATGTTCAGTATATAACAGTTATCGAAAATTTTCAAGCTTTGGATTAAACAATTGAAAACTGGTTCTCTACATAAAAAAAGGGATGTGTTTGATTTAATATTTTTTTATTAAAAACCTGTTTTTTTTTTAATTTAAAACGTTTAAAAAGTGTAAGGTTTATGTGTTTAATTATTTTATGTTTTAGAAAGTTATTTTGATAAGAACACTCTTTTTTAGGTACTTTTTATTTTTATTCTTTATCTTTAGGCTTAATTTAATACATTGCTTTATTAGTATTCTAAGAAAACTACCTTATCTTGTAACAAAATAATAAGTTGTATATTTTTTTTGATTTTGTTATTGTTATCATTAACTTTCTTTTATTATATAGCTAGTTTAAGAATAAAATTGATGCAGCAAGTTTTTACTTTTTTAGCTAGCATGTGTTTTTATCTTAAAATCTGAAGCTTAATTATTTCTTTTTCAATATAATAAGAGTGTATATATTTTGAATGTGACAAACTGTTTTCAAAAACAACTCTATTTTAAAATAAAATTTAAAACTCACGTAAATATTGTCCACATAATTTATGTTACGGTAGAACTTATTTATTTTAAGTGATTTCAAACATAATCGTTTATAATTTAGACAAATACTCATAAAAAAGTAGCTTTAAAAAGTAAGATAATATTGTAATATTGAATTTTACATTATACATACTTTTGCATTTGTTAATTTTTTTTTCTTGAAAACAAATAATAAAAAATATTTTAAGTATAGTTATAAATATTTACAGCAAAGCTAATTGATTTTATACACAAGTTCGTGATAACAAACTAGCGGTTCCCAAGAACTACGGTATACTTACAATTCCCACACGCGCACAATTACTTCTTTTTCCTTATTTCTTTATTTGTTTATTATTTTATTTAGTCTTTTGTTTTACTACCATTGTTACCCCTAACCCCTTACTGTTAGTCAGTAAGCGGTACTCGAATTTGATCAGGTGGGAATTGTGCGGTGTACATTAACTATAAACTATTTTAGACATTCAAAACTAGCTTAATTTTAAAGTTTATACTTTTTTGAAAGCTATTCTTAGCTATTTTTTTAAACAAAATAATAATTGCGAAATAAGTTAAGAACTAATATAAAAACACAAAAATTGTTTCATAAGCTAGATATAAATCTAGACCAAACTGTCGTAAGAATAGTTTTAAAAAAAACAAACAAAAAATCACGTTCTGAAACTCTTTAAAAATTTCAGAGTTGGCAGAATATTAAACAAACTAAAAATGAAAACTAAAGGGATTGATTTATAAAAAATAGCTGTTTTATAAATTATTTTTTGAAACAGATAATAACGCGTACTAAAGTTTTTCTGTTAAGTTAGATTTTTGGTAGGAAGCTTTATTCACTTTTTGTAAACAAAATCAAACATGGAAGCAAGTTTTAAAAGTATTAAAAAAACTTATACTGTAAAAACAAAAGAAAGATGAGAAGTAAAACTAAAAAGTTATAAAATGAATGTTTCGAATGAAAAAATAAATAGCAGCTTTATAAAAAATAGTTTTAATTAAATAACAAATAGTTTTGAACTGTTTTAAGTAAAAATTTATCGACTAAGTTTTAATTCACTTAAAAGCAAAACAATATTTTAATAGAAGCTATACTTTAATAACAGTTTATTAAACATTAATGACTGTAAATAACATTTGTTTTAATAAAGTAAACAATATCTAGTAGCAAAACTTATAAAAATAACAAACACTCATTAAATTTTCATTCAAACTTGTATACAGATTAGACTTAAGTATTTTATTTCATATTCAAAACAAATAAATCAAAGTATTTTAAAGTTTTGTACTTAAAACTTATACTAGTGACATAAACTACCCAATAAAAGGTAAAAATCTCTTTTACTTAAATAAAAAATGTAGAAAAAAATCAGTTAGTTGTAATCTAACAATAAACTGTGCACTAGAAACATATTTTGAAAAGGTAAAACTGTGTACTTAGTTCTAGCTTTAACAATAACATAATGAACAATAATAATATACAAAAAGGGCGTTTTTTTACTTAAAACTATAGCCTAAGTCAGGGGTCGGCAGGCAGTTGGTGCTCGCGGGCCAAATTTCAAGTTTTCAGAATCTTCGCGGGCCACAGTTTTAGTTTTAGTGATATTTGAATAATCTTTAGGCTTTAGTTTTTGTCACACCAGAGATAGTTTTACTTTTATTCAATTTATTACTTTAAATGACTTTTAGCTACAAAAATAATGCCTATTTTATATATAAATATCTATTGGAATAGAATTTACATTGTTAAATATACTTTAGTCTTGATAGAATATATACGTTCTTAAACACTTAATGAGTTAAACTTAATAAGTAATTTTTATTGTTTTACTTTCAACCTAATTCTCTATAAAAACCGAGCTTGAAAAAACATTTATGGGTCACTTTTATACATTTTTTATGTTATGAACCACCTTTTCATATTTAAAAATGTTAAATACTGAAAATAGATTTTGCGTCTTAATAGTTTTTACTCTTTTGAAAACTTAGTAGTTAGTTAATTAAATAAAATTAATACCTATTTCTACTGTAGATAAGCTAAATAAATTTTTGAACATAGGTAATGCTCGAATACTTTAATAAAATATTATTGGTATTTAATTAGTCTTTTAAACGGTTGCCACTTCAAAAGCAAAAATGTCTGAATTATATTAAAAGTTTAACAAAAGTTAAAATAGCTAAAATTTCTAGCTTTAGTTCCAAAACAAAGCACAAAAATAGGTAAAACCATTTAAAAGCAAAGGTGCAATGCACAAATATAAAGTTTTTAAAAGTACTACTTTTTGCTTCTATTTTTAGTATAAAATTAAATTAAAGGTAAAAAACCAGTCTTAAATAATGTGGAAAATTTTTAAAGATACTGTTAATCTGCTTTAATTTTTTAATTAAATATAATTATATTGTAGATTTTTGTGTCAAATCGAAATTTTATTACTTTACATGTAAAGATTGTTTAAAATTCCAGGTTTTTTCGATAATTCTCAAATTTAAGGCTTTTTCAGATTTTTTAAGCATAAATTGTTAGATTCCAAGCTTTTCAAGGATTTTTTGGCAACACTAGTTGTTCACAGTTATATGTATACAATTAATACAAATAATATTTAAATTATATCAGCTGCAAGAATTAAAATTTAAAATATATCTTAATTCAAACAAAGACTGTGCATTGTAAAAACATACATAATAAATTTAATTTACCACACTTTAAAGCGAAAAAGTCAGTCCGAGTGATCAAAACTAGCCTGATATTTAGCATAAAAAAGCAATTCAAGCCAAAAACTGAAAAATGACTAAATTGGACTGAGATTTGAAGTCTTCAAATAGTCATAGTCTGAGTGTGTGGCAATTTTTATTTGTTTATTTTATCGAATTTTAACTATTTTGATAAAAAATGTTTAAACTTAATAAATTACTATTTCTCAATCTAGTTTGAATTAAATAGGTAGTTTCAAAAAACAGCAACTGTTTATATTAGTATGCAACGCATAAAAACTAATTTATTTTGCCAAAAAACATTGTTTGAAAAATCAAAAAGTATACCTAACAAAAACTTTTTTAATTTATGTCATATATATTGTTTTAAATGTGTCAGTACACACTTAGATAATTACATGTAGAAACAATTATGTTAGAAAATTATGCATAAACTAAAGTTTATCTCGTTAAGTATTAAATAAAAAGTGGTTTAAAATGTGAGCATCTTTGTACACTGGTTTGCATAGGAATTAATTCAAAATGCAAAGAAAACTTCTAAAAAATTAAAGGTGTCAAAACGAAAATCAAATTGACCTTATTTTATGTTATTATGTTATTTTAAATGTATTTGTGCACACTAAAATATAACATTTAGTAACAAAACATCTGTAATAAGAATTTAGGTATATAAAACGTGTAAAAAAAACTAAACTGTAAAGAAATGACATTTTAGTTAATTACTGTGCATTACTTTTGTGCAAAACGGAAAAAATTTACATTTAGTTTATTTACAATATAGGTATCATATAATTATCTTACTAATTTAAAGCACTTTTTATACTCTTTTTATAGAAAATAATTTGCTGTTGTAAGAAGAAAGTTATTATGAAATTGAGAAAAAAAGTAGTGAAATGCTAACCTGTTTTTTTCACATTTTTAAACTAAATAAGTAAAGTCTTTTAATTGTTTTAAAATGTTATACAGGGACTTAAAACTAAATTAATCTAACAAATTTGATTCAAAATACAATTTTGCTCAGCGGGCCACATTTACATGCTCGCGGGCCGCAAAATTTTCTTTCGCGGGCCGCATTCCATTCTAAAGTAACGTGCTCGGGGGCCGCAGATTTACCCTTCGCGGGCCGCATTTGGCCCGCGGGCCGCAGTTTGCCGACCCCTGGCCTAAGTGTTTCTATTTTCATACACTAGTTTAAAAAATTAAATTGTTTAAAGTGCTAATTAGACCGTTTATAATATTTAACCTGTACACATAAATAGCTTTAGGTTTAATTGACAATCAAACATCACGTAAACTGTTTTTTAGTTAATATGTGTTTAGCAAAATGAGCTTAAGATGTATTAAACATTTACTTTGATCAATTTTTCAAGTAGCTTTTTATAAACTAATTTGAAAAACAAAATCTACTTTAACATAGAAATAAATAACTTAATATAAAAACATTTAAAATTCATTTTTACTTATCTTTTCAATTTGATACAAACTTACACACAAAAAACTAAATTTTAGTAGAATCGTTTTTGAAACCATAGACCAGGGTTTCCCAAAGTTGGCCAAGTTGCCCCCTTGGGGGCCATGACAGATACTTAGGGGGCCACGAGCAGCAAAGGTGTAAAAGGGGGGGGGGGGCATGAGCAGTAAATCAGCCACAGGGGGCGATGAAGTCATAATATGAAACTTACACTAGATATTCTCGAGTTGCAGATAAAGAGCAAAAAAAATTCTTAGGTGTTTTTTGATGGTAGCTTTCTAATAACCTTGCTGAAGGGGATCATTGCTTTTTAATTTATTTAAAGGGGTCCATTTGCAAAAACGTTTAGGAAACCCTGGTTTACAGCGACTAAAAGTTAATAATAAAACTTAATATAAAATCGTTTTTAGTTTGCTTAAAATTTATTTGACTTAATACCAAATGAAGTTGTATATATGCATTGAAAAAATTATGTATTTATTAAACTACCTTTATTTATTTAAAAAACATCATGATCACTTTAGTAAAAACCTTAAATCACGCTCGTATTCGAGATTAAGTGCGTACCTTTTAAAGTGCGTACCTTATTGATGTCTCTTATGTATCTCATGTATTGATGTCTCTCATGTATCTCATGTATTGATGTCTCTCATGTAGTTACTCATGTATTGATGTCTCTCATGTAGTTACTCATGTATTGATGTCTCTCATGTAGTTACTCATTCGTGCAATATGCAGAGCAATGACTAATTTAAATATAAAAAAGATTTTTTCAACATTTCAGTAATTAAATAAGATTTATATAAGATCTAGGTAGAGTGTTTGTAACAACATGTAAAGTATTTTAATTTAATATTTACTGTATACGTGTGCAGTAAATGTGATTTTACCTGATAGACTTTCGTCGATATCTTGTTTTATCGAATCAAAATTACTGACTATGTATCTTGCCTAGTAAAAAAACATCAAATGTTACTGATCATACTAGCAAACGGTAGCTTCATGGTTAATATTATAAACTCCATGTAAATTGAAGACTGCGATGATGTTTATATGTAACACTTATAAATAGTTGTTAAGTTGATTGAAATAAACAAAAAAGTAATTCGATCCTAATTTAACCTGGGTAAAAAGAATGCTTAAAAAGCTGGTTGAATTTTTAAGTTAAAATAACTTAAGTAAAACAATAAAATTTTCACAGCACGTATAGAAGCTTATATATATTTTTTAAACGGTTGTTAATTTTTTGATTCATATAAAGTCATTTTGAAAAATAGTTTGTTTGATTTTCTATTCTTAAGAAATTGAATTGATATATTTTTACAAAGTTTAACAAATTATTTAGTCTAATGTAAATGTTTAAAATATACTATTTAATGTTTTTAACTGCATATATACATCGTACATTTTTTTGGAACGAAAATAGGTCATTTTACACATACAGAATTTTTTTACTCTAATAAGATTAACATTTTTCTTTGTAAAATACTTTTCTAAGACTAATAATAGTGATTTTTCTTACTGAAAATTATTTCCTAACTAAACTAGTACATATTTTACATATAGTATTTAAACAAGCTTGTTGAAATCTTAAACACTTTTTTTTATAACTTTCCTAACTAAACATGTTATTTTGGTTATTGAATTTTAGTTTCCTCTATCTTAAATTTTTTAAATCAGCTGTTGTAAGAGTTTATTATTTGTGGCTAAAACGCAATAGTTTTGTGTGTTTAAGACTTGATTCCTTATAAACTAACTTAAAGTAGACGTTTTATGTTTTGACCTAAATTATTTAATCATCACACGCTAAATACTAAAATTTTAAACTCTACAGCGTTTAATTTCTAACAAAAAGCAAACTGGCAAATATTACTATTTTTTATAGAAGAAACAAAAACTATATATTTTATAAAAATAAAATATCGGTGTTAATTAAACTTTTAACGATTTCTAGCGAAGTACTTAACAAACATTTTGTGATTGTGCGTTTAAATACTTTTAAACTAATTTAATTTATATAATAAAAAAGTTTTGATTTCAATAATAAAATTTGTTGCTAAACTTTTATTTTAAATAGTTGATCTTCGATTTGCTATTTACTGTAGTTTAAAGTACAGATGTATTGTAAAGTATATGTAGACTTTGTCTAACAAGTAGCAATGGCTAAAACAAAACCATTTAAAATAACTTTATTGACAATCAAAACATAACAAGAAACTTTTGTTTTGCAATTTAAATATTCTAAAATTAATTTTACGCAGCTATTGATTCTTTTGATAAGATTAGTTGTCAAACTATTATTTTTTTATAGTATATTTTGATTTTATACTTTTATTTTAATAAACGTTTAGTTTCTTCAGAACTTATGTGTTTTTAAACTGTGCTCTTTCATTATTATTATTTTTTTGTTTTGTACTTTACAGTAGTTATAAAAAAATAAGTAGGAAATACTGTCTATATAAGGTTGGAGGAGTTTGACCTATTTTTGCTACTAGATTGCATAAGTTTAAATTCCGTCGGCAGTAAAGCTCAGTAACTGTTAGAATTTTTCGATATGTATATTTTAATACATGAATCATCATTTTCAATTATTATTTTTGAAGTTTTTTATCAAACGAAGGACCTAGGCATTAAAACCTAAGCCACTTAAACTGAATGACACTAACATAAAAAGAAAAACCAAATTACAGTGTTAAAACAAACATAAAACCCATACAAGGTACAATTGATTCCTTTGTTAAATCTTTTTCAATCACACATTTAATTAATTTTCATACTTATGTCTATGATAAGTGCATAAGAGATTTATCATAAATTAAAAAAAAGTAAAACAATAACACCAACACGAACATAAAACATTATAATTTTTTGTATATTGACCTGTTATATTTGCGACTAGCGCTAAGTAAAAAAGTTTACGTAAGTTAAAAAAAGTATAAAATGATTTTTTATTTATTTGGTATGTATGTAAGTAATACGGATAACCAAAAAGTAAATTTTTTTAATGCTACTTTACAGTTTAACTTAATAAAAAAAGAAAAACATAATAAAATAAAAAAACGAATAAAAATATAGAAATAAAAGTCTAGTTTTATATTTAAAAAAAAATTATAAATTTGTTTTCATTAACTTAATTTATTTTAAATCCTTTTTAAAGTTTAAATACTACTAAATAATTAAGTTCATATATATTACAGAATTGTTTTTTTTTTATAAAGTTTTTTAAAGTTGATTAAAAATGTTAATATTTTTCAATACAAATCAAAAACAAGCTTGTTCATTTAGCAAAATAACAAATTTGTTTACTTTCAGTGTTTTTTAAATATAAATATAACATGTATGTGTTAAATTTGTTACCTGTTTTATAAAACAAACTTTTTAGATAAACAGTTTTAAAACTTTATATAACATTAAATTTGCCAGAGTAAGTTTAAATATAGAAAATCTTTTATAAATAAATGAAAAATCAATTAAAAAAAAACAATGCATAAACGAACTAAGCTATATCTGGTAGCATTGTTAATTATGTCGACTCTCGCCATAGTATTTTGTTTTTTGTATTTCAATAAAAGTACTGGTGAAGAAAATGAAACAACACCTTTCTCTAAAATTGAAACCAAGGAACAAAATATAAAAGGCAAAGGTATTAGTTTTGGTTAATTAAGATATTTTTGTTGCATAACCTTATTTGTTTAAGTCAGTTTAGTTAGCTATAAAAAGTTTGTTTTAAGAAGAGAAGTGATACTTTTTTTTAATAGTTTTTAAAAAAGCTTAATATTAATTAGCTATTTTTGTTTAGAATGCTCAAAGTTACCATATACAATAACAAATGGAGAAGCGAATAAAATTAGTAAAAGACAAATTACTTACAAATGTAACCCAGGTTACTTCCTATCAACTAAAACTCAACATTTTATTTGTAAGAACGACGGAAAATGGAATAGTGACGACTTGAACCCACAATGTATCAAATGTAAGTGGTTTTTGTTTGTTAGACATAATCTAGTCATTTTTATCATTAATTTTAATAACAATTTAACGATTGTTTCTATGAGCTATATTAAACTTTAATGCAGCTATTTTTTTTTGTTTCAATAGTGTTAATAGTGTGAAATTATGAAAATAACTTTACAAACAGTTTGTGGAAACTTTCCATCGATTAGTAATGGTGATAAAATATCAAAAAGAGAAATTTTTCTTAATTCTAATAATAAAATTGACGTTAGCGTAGAATATGTTTGCAATAGTGGATTTGTTTATATTTTCGACAACCCAATCGTTAATTGCACAAAAGACGGCTTGAAAAACCAAGTTGGAAAGTGCGTAAAAGGTAAAATATAGGATTTATTAAATTAAAACTTAATCAATGTTTGAAAGAAATCAAACTAAGTTCATAAAATTTTTCATGCTTGTTAAGTTTCTCAAATAAAGCCGTTACTGGAAAAATTTAGTCATTGGCGGGCCGGAGCAAGAATGCAAACTTTAGTCTCAATTTTGAATGTTTTACTAAAATTTGAAGTTGAGCAGTTTGACTAAAAATAGTTGTCAGCTATTAAAACAATATATTTTTACTTTTCTCAACATTTATAAAAACAACTCACTAATTTATCTGGGAAAGACAGCAATTGTTGACAAGACATTAAAGGTATTCGTAGTGTGCAACTAGATAACCGATAGAGTTTTTTCGTGCATTAGGTCCTAGGACTAAATATTTTGAGCGCTTTTTTTGTTTTCAATAAACTAAAAAAAATTGAAAAGTCCATTATTTATGAAAGTCATTATGGTAAATAAAATCATCAAAGTTAGATTAGTAAACGTATTGCTTTGGATAATTTTAGAATGGAATATTCCAACTGACTTAAAACAGAACAAAGTACAAGAACAAAATGGATTTCTAATCACTACACAAAAAAAAAAAAGTTTCTAAAAACGTTTTCAATGTAAAAGTTTTACAGTTTTGTTTTGTAAAAGTTATGAATAAAAAGGTTTTGTACAAATTTTGTAGTATTCAAATGGCTGGCCGGATTTTATAAAAGTTTTGAAAAATTTAGTTGGCCGGATCCGAACATATGCCCACCGTATCTTAGATAAGTGTTAAAACTAATATAAGTATCTCAATATTCTTATTTTCAAGTTTTTAAAAATTAATATTAAGTTAGAATAAAAATAATAAACATTTTGACGACTTTGCTATTTTTTTTGTTGTATTTTATGCCTGTTAAAATTATCCTATGTATAGGCATCCTTTTACTAGCAAAAACTATAATTAGTATCTTTTAAGTGGCAAAATATATATATTTTAAATTTTCACCAGTTTGTCAATATCCACTGAAAAGCGTTTTGAATGGAAATATTTTAATAAACTATAAACCAAGAAAAGATAAAATTGTTTTTGGTACGAGCATCAGTGTAAAATGTGATGATAAATATGTGTTGTTAACAAATAGTTCTGAATATATTTGTCAAGAAGACGGAACTTGGAACTACGAATTTTCGGATCTAAATTGCTTGAAAAGTAGCTTTAAATTATTTAAATGTTTTATAAATTTATTTCATGTTAAGATTACTTAAGTATGTTTAGTAAGTTAAAATTAGAAACATGTTTAACCATTGTATATAACTATTTTTAAGCTAGCTTTAAAATACAGTTACTCAAGTCGTTAACAATTCAATAGAATATTTAACAGATTGTATATAATATTATATATAATTAGCTAGTTTTATTTACATTATCTAGTAAAAAGAACGTACATCAATTTAACTTTGATAAAAAATTTAATTAAACAAATAAACTAGCTCAAAAGTAAAAAGTTTAAAGTATCATAAAAGCTTATTTTTAAGAAAAAAAAGCTATTTTAAAATTAAAGTTAAATACTTTAGTAAACAAATTACACTGGAGTTTGAACAAAAAAAAAACGGCCTTTGAAAACAACTGTTTTTTTTAATCGCATTATAAATAATTAAGCTCTTTTATAAATTACTTAGTTAAAGCAAACTACTAAAAACAAACAAAAAATATTTTTTTTACTACTGCTCAAATATTTGTTATAAATGTTTGCGACCTGAGTAAGGTATATTAGATTCTGAAGCAAATTATTTTTCTCTGATGAGTTAACTTATTTTAATGGTTTTCTACTTGATTTTTACAGTATTAAAATGACGTAAAACTGTTGTAGTTCAGTTAAAAGTTTCAATTAAATTAAAGAAAATGTATAGTTAAATTTAAAATACAAGCAAAACTGCGCATAAATGAAATCTTTAATTTCTATAAATCAATTACGTAAAATTATAAACTTAGTTTTATGTAAGTTCTGATAAATAAAAATTATTATTACGGGTTGGTATCTCTTTTGCACAAAGTGACACTTTTTCACAATTCTTCATTTTTGCACAAGGTTAGTGTCAGAGCTGGTATCGGATTTGTAGTTAGGTGTAGGGTCAGGGTTAGAGTTATGGATACGTCCAGTGTAAGGATTAGGATGAACACATGTAAATTGACGCCGTGTAAAAGTGTCTCTGTGCAAAGTTCTTTTTTTTTTATCAGAACTTACGTTAAACTAAAGTTTATAACTTTACGTTTAAAAGATTTATGGAAAACAAAAACTACCAAAGTTTATGTCTCATTAAATTCAAAAAAAAAAAACTAATAAAGTTAAAAAAGTTGTTTACAAAATTAACTACAAACAAAATAACTTGGATCTCATTGTTTTATGTTGAACAGAATGTGTACCACCTCCAACAAGTGATTTTGTGTCATGGAAAGTTCAATCGAGCCACAAACAGGATCAACTTTTAACAGACACGAAAATAAAATACACCTGTGGTTTTGGTTACAGCTTGGAATGGGGCGAACATAACATACGTGTTTGTGGAAAAGATGGTAATTGGGACACTAATGTGGCCCCTAAATGCGTACCTAGTTAGTTGTAAACAGGTTCAAAATATCAATAGCTAACTGTTATTCGTTAACTTAAATTTGAGCATTTATCTTTGATAAGTATTTTAGTTAAAAAATATTGCATATTGATAAATCAACTAAACGTTAGTTAATTAAATAAACTTGAAAAGTTTAGATACTCAGAAAAACATTTAATACAAAACGTATTGTTTTAAAGAGAATTAGCTTCTAAAACTATATATTTTTTAAAAACTTATGGGAACAAAAAACATAAAACTATTTACGATATTTAATTTCAGGATGTGAAATACCTCCAAAGTTAGCAAACTCTGAATTGGTAATTAACAAAAAAAAAATTTTTGATGGAAATTTTTCTGCAATTAGTGTTGAGTACAAATGCAAAAATGGATACTATATTGACGAAGAGTCTAAGAGCACAGTTAATTGTGAATTAAACGGAAAATGGGACTTAACAAAAACTCCGATGTGTTTAAAAAGTATGTAAAATATTAGTTTTTCAACAATATAAATACTTATTAGCACTAAAACATTAAAAAACGTGTTTTTAGCTTGCAATGAAATACTTAAACATTGTTCAAGTATCTATAAACTCAAGAAACAACACCATCATAGAAGGATCATTTATTAAGTTTGAGTGTTATGAAAAATTTTTTCAAAAAAATAGAAAATCAACTTGTGGTTCTAATGGTATATGGACACCAGTATTTTGTTACCCAGGTAATAATATAATTAATTTTGTTTGTAATCTAATATCACTTAATTGTTTATGAAACGATGTTTTCTTAACATTTCCTTGTTTAAAACTTAGTTATTACTCACAATATTAAAGTAAGGCTGATTAAACTATAAGTCATGTAAGATCAGCATTAGTTTTTAAGATTTTATTTTAGATTCAAAAGTTTTTTTGGTACCAATTAACTTTATAAAGTCTGCAGTTGTTAAAACATATTAAAGTTATAAGTAAAATAATTTAACCTAAATTTCATAGAATGTTCTAAACTTCCTGACACAATTGAACATGGCACAGTAGTGATATCTTCTGATAAACGAACAGTCACATACAACTGTGATTCAGGTTTTTTTTTAACAAGTAAAACACAACATTACACTTGTGATTTGCACGGAAGGTGGAACACCAATGATTTAAATCCAAGATGTATTAAAAGTAAGTAATCTTTATTTTTGGTTTGTTTAAAAAAAACAGCGAATTGCAGATATAAACACAAAAAAGTGTATAAAAAGTTAATAGAATTTAATTTATTAAAATATGCAACTGTTACATATGTAAATAAAAAATGTTTCGTGTGAATTAAATCTCAATGATTATTCTATTTTAACATTATTTTTAACTATTATTTTAATATACTTTTTAACCTACTAAACACTTGCTATAACAGCTTGTGAAAGCTTTCCTTCAATAGAAAATGGTTACAAGTTATCAAAAAGAAAAGTAATTTTAAGTTCTACTCATTTAATTGACGTTAGTGTACAATATGCTTGTAATAGTGCAGTGGTTCCCAACCTTTTTGATGTCCCGCACCCCTAAAGTCTCTTAATTTGATCTCGCACCCCTAACACTATATGCTATAATTATTTATTAATAATTTGTTAATAAAATAATTGATTTCTACAATTAACAGTTGTATTTTAATTTTTATGGTAGTATACTATATTAACAAAAATAAAATACTTGGAAATTAAATAACAAAACAAAATATATTCAAACAAGTTTTATCTATTTTTTATAAGGTAGAAAACATCAGAACTCACTCTTCCCTCTGCAACGATAAAAATTTTCTGAAGGTCAAGCAAGTGAGTTTGGAGCTCATCACTTGTAATTCTACATGCTTCTTTTTAAACTAACTAAAAAAGTTAATTACTTTTCAATTAAACGAAAAAAAAATCTATCTTTATAAAAAGCAAAAAAAAAAATCAATTAACATTAACAAAAAACTAAACTAATCTTATATATTAAATAAAAAATCCTAAATGACATGTCGTTATACTCACAAGGTATTTAACAAATTCTTAAAATTCTATTCATTCAATATTATTTTGAAAAGATTAGGAACTTAACTTTAAATCTACTCTAAAGTTAATGACTTTTTTGTTCCTGTTTGTTGCACAAAAATTTCTAAAAACGTGGCATTTTGTTGCTGATTGCAATCTTCATGTCTGCCTGTGCATTCAAGCGGTTTCTTGATTTAGTTTTTATTGACAAAAGAGAACTAAATCCAGACTTGCACAAGTAAGTCTTCGCGAATGTAATAAGAGTACTTAGTGCTTTTTCACCAAGTTTTGGAAACATATTCATTGAACATCACCAATATTGTTCAAGAGTTTTGCTTTCAAACTGCATTTTGAGAAAAGGGTTCATGCATAATTCTCACTAACTCAAGCTTTTTTAAGCTTCTTTTCCCAGAACATCGTCTTTCATTTGTAACACACATGGCTTTATCAACTCTACAGCAATTGTATGAGGCTTTTTTGATTTAGCTACGTTATACGCCACATGGTAAGAAACTATTAGCAGCTACGAGGTTTCAAAATAATAAAGGTTTGCGTTAAGATTTAAAAAAACTAAAATATATTTAGTAATAAATATAAAAAGATATGTATAAAAACAAATACAAAAAAAGTTTGTATGCTTACATCATAAATAGAAAAAACTAGATTGACAAAGGTAAACGGTTTAAGTTCAGAAAAGGAAATGATAGAAATAAAGATGATGCATTGAATACTTTTGCTGATCTATAAAAATTGGTTTCACTAAAGCTAAAAACAAGTTTTCTTAAATGGTATAACATACAGTAATTGCTGTGAACTTTACAATTTACTGATGTTACATCTTTAAGCACCACTTTCTGCACAACTAAGCTTAATAAAAGATTACCTTATAAATGTAATAGACTTAATAGAACCTGTTTTTAACAGCTAATAAAATACCTGCTATAGATATTAATATTTATCTACGTATTTCTATTAAAATACATGCTAGCTCATAAACTGTTTTAAACAACTAATGACCAGTTAAAAAAACTAAATATTTAAAGAATAGATGATTAAAATTCACAGGTGTAAAACTCTAAGAAAGCTTTACTGAAATGTTAATTCTAAAGTAACAGCTATTAAATGAAATAAGTAAACTTAATTTACTTCTAGAAAAGCGCTCTTGCTCTATGACGTATTAAAAAAAATAATTTAATCAGAAAATTAGCGCCAACTTCTTTTTATAGCAAAGTGTACTTTATAAACTTTATCAGAGTGAAAATCTCCTTATTTATCATACAAAAATGAAAAGCCATCTCGCACCCCCTGGAATGCTGCCTCGCACCCCCAAGGGGTGCGAGCACCCCTGGTTGGGAACCCCTGTAATAGTGGATTTGTTTATAGTTTGGACAATCCAACTGTCAACTGTACCGAAGAAGGCTTCAAAAATACAGTTGGTAAATGCGTTAAAGGTAATGCTTAAGTTTAAGAAAACTTGTTAAGATGTTTTGAGTTTGTGATATAAATCAAAACTAGTTTACTGCAATTATTATAATATCTAAAGAAACTTAGGACTAATAATTGTTAAAAGTAGTAGCTTTAAAAACAATAAAGTTTTAATTCTTACAATTATGTTAAAAATGGTTTCTCAAAACTTTTAAGATATAAAGGTTACTTAAAACAATTAAAAAATCTAAACATGTTTCTGGTTTGAAAAAAAAGTTTTTTTTAGTTTTTCAATACTTTAATTTTTTATCTCAAATTTTTTTTTTGTACAAAAGCGTTTT
The DNA here is from genome assembly GCF_965202585.1 of Thalia democratica. NCBI lineage: Eukaryota > Metazoa > Chordata > Thaliacea > Salpida > Salpidae > Thalia > Thalia democratica. The sequence continues at coordinate 63,781,115 of NC_139166.1, read as the reverse complement.
TACAAAAACAACTTGAATTATTTTTTATTAAATATTTCATAAGAGTGCCAAAATCTCCCACAAAGCATTTTAAATGGAAAGGTCATGGTAAACAAAAAACCGAGATCAGATAAAACTGTTGCTGGTACCAGCATCACTTTTAAGTGTAATTATGGATATGGGAGTTTATCAGAGAACTATGAGTATATTTGTCAAGAAGACGGAAGTTGGAACCACGAAATATCAACAATTAAATGTTTAGAAGGTAAGCTTAGTTTATCTGCCTATAGATTTTACTAGAACACTTAGTTAGTCTTAACATTGAGGCATATACAGCTTATAAATATTCTATCTATTTTACAATAGAACAGATTGTCTTCAATTTTGATAGATGTTAAATTATATAAAATAAGCGATGTACAATTATCCAAATATTTTATGTAGCATTAACATTTTACAATAGTTTCTAGTTTATAAATTAAGCAAACGACTATAAGTAAACAGTTTTTTACCACAGTTGAGTACGAAATGAAAAAAACTGTTAAGGGAAACTTTAGTTTTTGTCGACAAAAATGCAAGGATTTTGGAGGAAATCTCATCATAGATACTTTGGGTCCACAAGGAAAAAAATATCATGAGTAAGTTTCTGCAAAAGGTTTAAGTTTGAGTTTATTTAAGACTCATTTTGTGAGGATTAAAAGAAAAATTGTTATTTTTAATACTATTTTTTTTGTTATAAAACTATAAAATTTTCAGTCGAATCCGCAAAGCAGCGCATGTTCCTACGGGACTTTGGATTGGAATAACTGACTATGGAGCTTCAAAAAACTGGAGAGTTGCTACTGACAACACAGTTTTTAATCCAAACCATGAAAAGTACCAATTTTCTTTGGATAAAGACGATTATTGTGTATCATTACATTTTTTCCCAAAGGAAAGTGCCACCTTATTCTTTTTACTTCATTGCTCTTATAATGGACTTACTGGTTTATGCGAAGTGAAAAAGTTTCTTCAATAAAAAACATAAACATAATGTGTCACATAGAAAATTGAATTTAAGTGTAAAATGATCTTTTTTAAAACACGTCTGCTCCATTTCAGACGCGACAAAATTATTTTTTGAGTGCTACGACACTAATTAAGTGCATAATGCATTTTTTAATGTATAATACACAATCAACTGACGAGGCTATAGTAGGAAGGTTGAAGAAGTTTTATAATTCATGATATTATGCAAATGAGGTAAAGCAACAATACAGCTGTATATTAATATAATTTTAATTCCTTTCTCTAATCAATTTTAATAACAGTTTTAAATCTAATTCCCCTGACCCAATTCAGCTAAACATGTACTAATTTGGAAAAAAAAATTTTACCAATATAATCTTTAAAAAAAGAATTAAAATTTTAGCCAATCAGAAGCGCCTAAAATTTCTAGCTGACAGGCTGGCAATCAGTAACTGATTTTTATGTTAATAACAAATTAAAAATAGAGTTAAACATTTTTAAATAGCACTTAGTTTATTTTCAAAAGAGGTTTTGTCTTTTTTCTGGTTAAAGTATTTTATAAATTCTATAGCTTTAAATGCGGCTACTTTTTTGTTAACTCTTTGTTTAAAACTTACCCGAACTATTATTTAATAAAATAATGTTGACAAACATTGACTTACTGTTAATTTCTGACAGACAAAAATATAATTTAAACAACAGGTGAAATTTAAACTAAATAAAACTAATTATTAAAAAAAAAAGATAAAAAACGACCAACGGAAGTTGTTAGGTATAACAATGGTAACTAAGTAAAAGGGAAAAACAAAGAAAAAAAAAAAAAACAATAAATGAATTAAAGTTACCGACCATATATAAAGATTTTGGTTACAGTGACAACAAAAAAGGTTAAAAAAGAAGGTATAAATTGAAAAAAAAAAGATAAATAGTTTCAAACGCTATAGTTTCTTCGTTCATTTATGATACCTAGGCTATATGAAGTATAGAAACCAGACTCATTTATTTGAAATATTAATATAGGTTCTTAGTAATTATATTAAGAAAAAATCACGATAAGTTTAACCTTAGTATTCAAGTTTCTAGTTAAGTAAGTTAACTTAAGCCTAACGAAGTTAAGTTATACTGTGATACTAAAAGACATTATAACTTAAATTTATGAGGTTATAGTTAGAAAACCATAATTAAATTAAATAATTCTTTCATTCACAAAAAGTGTACATATATAATATTTTGTCCTTTAGGTTATAAATTTGTTGAGTTTATTTTATTAGTAAAAAGTTCAAACATTGAGAAAAAGTTGTACAACCAGTAAAATTATATTTTTTTATTTACAACAAGTGCTGCTGTATGCTGGTTTGCTATAACTAGTGTTAACTCTGAATAACAAAAGCAAGAAGGGAAATAATGTCGGCTGCTTTAGTATTGTTTGTACTTATGAGAAACAATAGAAAACACAGCAGTACAGTGTATTTAGCAGAATTTTACAACTAGTTGAGTATAAAATTAAAGTTTGAAAAAGAATAAAAGTTTTTTCAGTACTAGAGCTCTTTATTTAGGGAATAATGGTAGCTCTGCAACACAGTATTATCATTTAAACATTTATCTCTTAGCAAAACAAATCTAAGATATTACCCCATTTACCTCAGCTAAATTCATAAAAAACAGCAATGTTCACTTATAAATAAAGCTCACAAACTAATAAAAAAAAGAAGAAATTCTGAGCAGTTGTAAGCAGCTGAAAAGAAAGCAATGTTTTATGAATATGGTGAATTTGATTGTTACCTTTGTTAAAAGATTTGCTTTAACTTTTAAGCAGTTTTAAATGTTGAATTTTACAAACTGAGTAAAAAAAGGAAGATCAGATGAGAACTAGCACAAACAAAAAACAGTTAAAAAGATAGTAGATATATATATTGTTTATTGAACGAAAAAAAAAACGCTCAAAAAGTTTGGTCCAAGGACCTCGAGCACGAAAAACCTCTTGGTTATCGAGTCAAGCACCAGAACAGTTTAACTTCATGTCTAGGACTGATAAGCCTGTTATAAATTATAAACTGCTTGGTTTGGAAATAGTTATATACTAAATTAAAATAAAACCTTGCACTAAATTGAACAAAAAGATACTAGTATATGAAACAAGTTGAGTTAGTACAACATTTGTTAACTAAAATCTGCAAAAATTTTAAGTTTTGTTAATGCTATAAAATTAATGTGATAAACATTATTTACTGAAAGAAAACAAGCTTGTGTGATGTAAGTATATTTATTTACAAAATACAGCATCTGAAAGTCGGGATAAAGCATAGGAGATTTCAAAACATGTATATTTAAGTTATTATTCGTAAACATTTGTTCGTAAAACCTATGTACATTATAACAAAAATGTCTAAAATAATCAGCTTGAATTTTATGCCTAGAAACTTTGAACATATAAAACTAAGTACAAAACTTTTTTTATATTAGTTATATATAGTATGTATAAAAATTCTTTAGTGTGACATAGATATCAGATTTAAAAAAAAAATAATAGTCCTGTATCTAAAAACTTACTGTTTTGAAAAGAAATTGGTATAAGTTATTTAACATTTGTTTTTTTTTTATTCTTTAATACATTTACATTAAAGTGTAGACAGACTCAAAACAGTAGTTTACAAACGTTACGTTTTAGATTAATTGTAAAAAAGCTTATACTGAAGGTTTAGTTTTACAGTCAATAGTTTACTGCAGGCACGTAGCTTGGTACGTTTCTGCGAATCTACAGAAACGTAAACATTTGTGCGAAAATACTCGCATTCTTTCGATTATCCAGCTTTGAAGACCTTGTTTCTTTAGCTTTAAGTATTCGTTTATACTTAGTTTTGCACTCCTGAGAAGTTTTATTTTTACGGTTTCTCTAGCACTTTTAGTGTCATAAATATTGAACAAATTGGATACATCTAAATTGAATACAAATGGCTTGGTGCAGGGACGTAGCTAGCTCTAAAGAGTTACGAATCTACAAAAAAAATCAAGAATAATGTGTGATGACGTCATAACGGGAATAGAGTAGTTTTAACTACCTTTAATTTTATATGAAAATGTGCAGTTTTGTTGAAAGTTTAAGAATAAATAGAATGTTGAAGTATAATGAATAACTGAATACAAGGCAAGTTGTACTGCTCTTGACCCCCTATAATTATTTATGTGTTGAAACTAATGTGTCTTTGTGTGTAAAGTTATTTTAATACAACAGATACAATCCATATTCTTGATACATTTAAAAAAAGTATAAAATACAAAAATCTTCATATTGTAAATAACAATGCTTGTAGAAAGATAAAATTTACAGTAATATTTAAAACTAAGTTGAAACTAACTTTATATTTACATAGTTGTCTGAAAACATAATTCAAAGAGCTTTTTCTTGAAGTACTTATCTGGAACTCTTTTTAACAAACTGAACTTCAGATTGATTGACTTCGTTAATAGCTTTAAGTGTCAATGGTATCAAGTGGGTGGTTTTACTTTCAAATGATATTTGCATAGTTTTAACCTTAAAAAACTTAACTTTTAAACTTAGTTTTAAAAATCTGTGAAACAACTAAATTTGTTAAAATCCACACATAGTGTGTAGTAATACAAATAAAACTCAAAAACAATTTTCAAAATGTAAAGCTAACTAGAAAATACAAATGTACTAACTTAATTTTTTGTAATTTTGTAAACTACTTATAAACTATTAATATAAAGATGAAAAAAAAAAACAGAGATAATGAAAAACCTTTGAAAGTTGGGAATAAAACCAAAAACTCTGAAAAAATCTTCATATAATAAAAATAATAATATTTTTCTAAGAGTTATGCTCATCTTTATAGGAAAAATTATATAGAAAAATTACATTTAGCTAGCTTTTGCTTATGTAATTTTTACACTTATCAACAATTTTTTGCATTTCAAGAATATTTCGATCAAAATATTCTTCTAGCTTATAACAAAATTAACTACATCATCACCTTTCAGTATTAATGTTTACGTGAAAGGAAAATTATTTTAGTTTTTTAAGATGTAAAAAACGAAACTTAACTATGAGTATCAATCAAAAAGATTAGAACAAAATTACAGTTTAATTAATCTGAAATGCCTGGAAAAAATTATAATTACAGCTAAGTAACTTGATATAAAATTTTCGTACAATGACTAATTACTTTAACTATAAAAGAAAATTGAAAATTATATTGCTGTACGGAAGCTTCAGAACTAAGTACTAAACAATTTTCTTATTCAGTAATAAACTTGCTAAAGCTAACAGGATTGTATCTATAACTACTATCAAACACTAACTTAAAATCTGCTATACATTTGTCAGCGTTATTGTCTTGCTTCTTGTTCTGTTGTCTTAAGTAACCCTCTATATTCTTACACTTTTATTGCAAAAAAACTTTAAGTTATACAAAAGCTGAAAATAGCTACAATAAATAGAAGTGTTTAGTTAAGTATATTTGACTTTTTTACGTATTACATACGCTTACACATACTAGATGCTAAATTCACTTTGTGTTATTTAAAAAATCTAATGAAACTACTGTCTCTAAAAAACTAAATAAATAAAGTTTTATTTATGTAAACTAAAAAAGTCGAATATACTTTCTGTTGCAGGAAAAAAAGATATTTGAGTAATTTAACGCTTGTTAACTATTTATTAAACATCTTAACAAAAGCGCTTACATCAAAGTTAATTGTATCAACAGCTTTTCTTAATAGCCAGCTACATTTTTTTCTCAATAAACATGGCATTACTTTTTTACTCAAGTTGGTCAGTTATCATATTTATTTTTGCTTAGTTGTGCTGTTTTTTGGTTTGAGGTTTAGAAAATCAAAGTTGATTTTTTTTTGTAAAGAAAAAAATTAATTTCTATTATTTGTTTTGTTTTCAAACAAAAGTTTGTTAAATCAAAGGTAAATTTACTGTTGAGTTTAGTACCAAGTTTATGTATATTTTTTAGATACAAGAAATGCTTGTGCGTAACTCTATTTTACAATAGAGTAAATTATCTATAAAAAAGGCAAAGGATTAAAAGATACAATCAGCCTGATTCTTAGATTCTGTTAATATGCATAAACAAGTAATAATAATTTAATATACAAGGAAATATAAATATTTTGTCATCTTAAACTACCTTAAAACATGTGAAAAGATGTATAATAAATCAAATTTCTAAATATATGACAACCTAAATATAATTAAAATGTTGCTTATTAAAATATACTTGCTAAGTAATTTTGACATAAAGAATATTTCTCTAAAGAATTTTTTCAGCATTTGAAAATTCAAATTATTTTAAGCTGAAATTAAAAATAGTAAAAGAAACTAAGTAAGACTTTTTGAGTATGTACTAAATAAATCTTTGATAGTTTTAAGAGAAATAGTCATCTACAATATCTCTACTATACTTAAATTTCTTGTTTTTGTACTTACTGAAATATATACGTTCATAAATCAAAAAATACAAAGATATAAAAAACATTAATTAATAAAAAACAGTATATGTTTTGAAATATGCTATAAAGGCACAATTAAGCCTTATTTGTACTTGAAGATTAAAATTAACTGTAACCACTAGTTTAAGAAAAATAATATTAACATAACTATTTAAGCAAAATACTTTGCAAAAAATTGATTTTTTAAAGTTTCTTGGACACTATTTTAGTTCAAAACTTTTATTTTATGCTGAAAATGGTTCAAAAATCGACCTTATATATTTAAACGATATATTTGCTGTCTCTACAGTTTCAATATAAAATTTGAAGTACTTGATAAGAAGTCTTTACAGTAGCGTCTTTTTAACATAAATAGTTTTTTTTTGATGATTTGTAATAAATATATTAGTTTTTTTTAGATAATTTGAAGTTAATGTTATCATTTAGTTTTTGTTCCTTTTAAAAATTATTATACTGACAACTGTTATTTTAATCGATTTATGTATTATTACACCCTTGTGCATATAAAACTGTTATTTTTACAAATTACAATTTTTTATACAACTGTTATTTAATACCGACTGTGTTTTTTTATTTCTTTAAATTTTTTTATTATTATAGAATACTTGACAATGGTTTTTTTGTTGTAATTAACATATTATGTAGTAAATTTACTGTCTTAATAAAAGTTCTTTATTGTTTTTAAAAACTAAATAAAAATGTTTTACTCATATATTAAAAAAAAAAACATGTTTCCTGGACATGACTTTAAACTGTATCTTAGTGTATAACTCGATAACCGAAAGGTTTTTTCGTACACCAGGTCCTAGGAGAAAATATTTGAGCGCTTATTTTGTTCAATAAACACTGTTAACAAAAACAAAACAGATACACAAAAGTTCAAAGTTTGAAAACTTTAGAAAAATTTGTAGTGCAACAGTGTCTTTAAATCGTTTGAACTTTTAACAACTGTGTTATATTTGAAAATAAAATTATTGACAGTGATCTTTTGAACTTTTATTATTGAGTCTATATTACAAGATTTGCTAAGTTATTGTTTTTCACTTTTGACCATTTAAAAACAATTTTATTTTTGTTTTACTGCGCACAAACTTTTGTTAACTTAATTACTTAAGTATTCTAAAATAAAACCGCTAATCTAAAACAAGTTCTATGATAAAATTCAAGCGCCTTACAATTTCAAAATATTTTAATTGTAAATAAAAAGTAATAAAACGTTTGTGTTTTTATCAATAAGAGGGTTTTTTTTGTTAAAAACAGAAAATTTGCAATTTTTTTCATGATTGTTTATTTTCGTTCTAAATAGCCAGCAAAAAAAAAAAACCAGTTAACAACTAAGAATAATAACTGAGTCTAAAATAAAAGCATTTTAAATTTGGAAACCAGTTTTAATGATATGATAGATAAAAATAAGTTGCAGAACAACTTTTCATGAAAAATTTAAACATTTCTCATAAATATGTACGAATTTTAAAACATGTGGGTAATTTATATATTTTGAACTTATCGCATAAATGAAACTTTGATTTACTGTAAAATGTTTTAATTGATAAGAAGTTATAAATGTTTTAAGAAGCACTCAAGGGCAATTTTAAGTTTTATTTTGTGTGGTATCTGTGAAAGCTAGGAACTGATCGGGATGGAATTAATTCAGGTGGGAATTGTTATGGTGGATATTGTACGCAGCCTGGAACTGAACAGTTCCCTTTATGTTTAATATGACTAAACTAATAATAATCTTATATTAAACTTTTGTAATTATTTTATACGTGTAGTTATCAAAAATGCACGTAGGCACACTTTTGCACTAACGGTCACTATTTCACAAAGGGAAATTTTTGCACAAAGGTATGTTTGCACGGCGTCAGTTTTGTACGAGGGCTCAATTTTGTACGAAGAGACTTTTGTTAATTATATTGTATTTTTTTTATTAACTTTTATTTAAAATTTTACAACCACTACTACCCCTAAAACTTACCGACCGAGTCGGTCGAAAAGTTTTTTCTTCTTTTATTATTTTTTTTAATGTTTTATTGATTTTAGTTAATAATTTCTGCATAGTTTTATTTTTCAAAATAACTGTTATTTCTAGCCTTTACTTCGGTCAGTGATTTTTTTTCTAATGATTTAGTTTAGTTATTTTTTATAATATTTTTTATTTGTTTTTATTATTTTATTTCATTCTATCACTGATACCCCTTACCCTTACCGTCGGTCGGTAACATTTTATAACCCGATAACCGAAAGGTTTTTTCGTACACCAGGTCCTAGGAGAAAATATTTGAGCGCTTATTTTGTTCAATAAACACTGTTAACAAAAACAAAACAGATACACAAAAGTTCAAAGTTTGAAAACTTTAGAAAAATTTGTAGTGCAACAGTGTCTTTAAATCGTTTGAACTTTTAACAACTGTGTTATATTTGAAAATAAAATTATTGACAGTGATCTTTTGAACTTTTATTATTGAACTGTTTTTTGTTTTTTATTTTTTGTTCATTATTTGTTTTTATTTTAATTTGTTTTACTATCGTGCAAAAGTGACCCCTTGTGCTAAAAATTCATCCTGCAAAATTGTTCATTCGTACATATGTAACCCTTTATGCAAAAATTTATTCGTGTAAAAGTATCTTCGTGCATATTTATTTGTTTTAATATAAAATGTTGCTGCTTAAAATTTAGATCAAGGTTAATCAGATTTTCGCAACTCGTGGGCCATTTTTCCTGTAAAAGGTTTACTTTTAAAAACTATATTAAACATTCTTAAAAGCAACAATAAAAGGTTCAGATAGAATTAAACCTGTGTCAAAACCTATAATAAAAATTATTTAAAATTAAATAATGTAGAAATAATATTGCACTAAATGTAGATTTAGTGTTTTACTTATGTATTTTTATAGTAAATTTGTTGTTTTTTAAAATTAAGTTGATTTAGGTCAGGGTTTTCCTTTTTTTTTACAAAATAGTCCCCTTAGAGAAATAAAAAAAACTATAGCCCCCTCAAAAATTATTTCACAAAAAATGCATAATACCTTTTTTGCTCTTTATCATCAACTGCAAAGTATCTAGTGAGAATTACTAAATATGTACTCATGGCCCCCCTGTGGCCCCTTTGCTGCTTGTTGCACCCTAAATTTCAGTGATGGCTCCTATAAGTACCACTTAGTCGAGTCTTAGAAAGCCCTGGTTTATATCCTACCGGATCTCAAAGAAAAAACAGTTCTGGCTGAATGGTGTAAACTGTCACAAGAAAATTATTAACAGTTGAATTGTACTCAAAAATTTTTACTTTTTTAGTGTATTATTGATCTCTAAAAGTTTATAAGATTGATAAAAAATTTATTTATACGATTTATGTATGTGTATGTACTTAATTATATATGCTAAATACAATGATGTGTTTATTTCTATATAATTTATTATTTATCCAACTAAAACTTGCAAAACCAAAACACCCAAAAGAGTCAGTTTATGTTCTGTGCGCAATACAAACACAAAAATTCGGTGTTTTTATCAAAGCCTTTGAAGAAAAAGTTTCATTTCAGTTGGCTCAAGTTAAAAACTATTAAGTATTCAGGGGTCGAAGCAGCAAATCCGGTATCATGGTTTTTGTTAAAAAATAAACCTTCTACACATTTCCTTCCTCTGCTATCATTTATTATTGTTTTGTTTTTAACTTCATCCTTGAAGTAAAACTTGTTATCATGTTCAGAAGTTACAAGAAGAACAAAGGAAAACTTTTTCAAAACGCCATCAACTTCACAGTAGTTAGTGCCATCTTGCAACGCTTTTCCTAAATCATCTGTTGCTATACTTCTGTAAAGCATAGGCCCTATAGGATTTCCTTTTACAAGAAAATGATTGAGCTGGTCCGATTTGACTCCATTTAAAACTAGAATTTTTTCGTTGAAATCTACAATTTTGTTTTTATTTCCGGGGTTAATTCTATAAATTTTCAAAATTTTATTCTTTACTACTTCGTCTGCGATTGCTTTCAACACAAACTTGTAATCATCATCGTTATTTTGCAAAAGTTCTGTCCTGTATTTTGCATTTAAATCAGCTTCAGGTATGCTGCTAATTTTAAATGTCAGTTGATGCATCAGTGACTTAATTTCTTCATCCATCACCAATTTAAGATATTCAAACTTTGCCTTCTTATTTGCAGCTAACACTAGTTTTAGTTTATTTAGTACTAATTCAAAAGTGCAATCTTCTGCATTGGCTGAATTGTATTCTTCTTCACTATCATCCTCAGTTTCATCTTCATAATGATATGTTTCTAGTTGCAACTTGTGGTAAATTAGATTTACAGTTTTCATAACACTCGGTTTTTCTTCTACTTCAATCAAATATACAGGAACTACTAAGTCATGATGCACCAATACTATTTTCGACTTTGAATAAATTTCTTCCTGAAATGAACCTCGTAGAACTCTGTTATTTATACTGTCAAACTTGTCCTTATTTGAGTTTTCAATATTCACTGTATAATTCTCGTAAATATTGAAAACTTGTACCGAAGGTTCATTTGAAAGATAATCCTGAAAAGTTGCTTTTTCGAATTGCTTTGATGATACTTTTACATCGCTTTGTTTCACTTTGTTCACAAAAATGTATCTTAAGTTCTTAACAACATCGTTTTTTTGTACGTAAGACAAACTATAATGATATGCTACATTGATACTATCACTTAAATAAACTCCTGGACCTTTTGAACCTTTTTGTGAAGGTTTGAAGCCAGTTTCCAGGATACCTTCTACGCCTTGTATACTTGTACCATGTAGCAAAAGAACTTGTTGGGAATCAGAAGACTCTTTGGAATCATCATCAGTTGGAACGACCCTGTACATTTTTAAACTATCTGCACGTTTCATCACATCTACTCTGTAATAGTTTTCTTCGACTTCATCTGAGTTTATTCTGAGCGAATTTTCTAAAAGTGTATAATCAGCTTCATTACCATCCAAATTCTCAAGTTTATATTTGAAACCAGGATCACAACATTTGTTCATACCTTTAAACTCATTTTCTAAAATAGTTTTAGCTTTTTTAAGTAAATATTTTATGTTAAACATTTCCATTTCTTTTTTTATTTTATCTTCTTCCATCTGAATGAAGTTTTGAACAAATTCTTTAAATCTAGGATATGTCTTTAAAAACTCTTCCATATTTAATTTAGTATATTGTACTAATTCTGTAATGTTTCTCATTAGACTATTTCATTTAAATTTTACTTACTGAAATACTACCAAACAAGTAATTAGTAACTTAATATTTACTACTTACTTTTAAAGTTAGAACAAAGATTACAAAACTAAGTATATATTAAAATAATATTCCATAAAAAGTTGTAAAATTCTTGTCAAAAACATTGAAACAGTTGACTTTTATAGTACCTATATTTAAGATTTTAGTCTTTTATATACACTTACTCATTTTTTAAGGTTTTAGGGTTTTGAAAGTAAGGTAGAAAATAATACAATTGATTACTAAAGAGACTTTACTTTTTTTTCTTTTTAAACATTTGTAAAATGAAGTTAGTGTTTACTGTAACTTATTTACTGAAACACAACAATATTGAACCATTATTTTATAATTCATTTAGTTATCAACTTTAATTATATTAGATTGTGTTACTTATTTGTAATATTCAGCTTTCTTATTCTTTTATAAATCAAAGGTAATCATTTGTGTTAGTTAGCTTGAAATTAAGTAAAGATTTAAAACAACAAAATGCAATATTTAGATTGAAAAAAAAAAACTTAATTTCAAATCTACAAAAGCTACAAAATAATTTTACAACAAATAATATAACATTTTAAGACCTGAATAAACCTTTTTATATATTTACCTCTAGCTCTTTGTTTAAATGAGGGAGAAAGATAAAAGTTATATAATTATATGTTTTAGTGAAGAATAAACCAATAAAATGTATTACTATTTATAGTAGTATAGCTTTATAAGCTCTTCTTAGTACACTCACACACCGCTTTCCTTATAAATTTTTGAAAAAAGCATGTTAAGAATTATTTGAAATAACAGATTTCTTAAAAAATAAACATATTAACATCCCCGGACAAAGGATTTAAGTTGATATTTTAACTAATTTAAATCATACTGCCGGGTATTCTAAAACATAAAACAAAAAGCTGTTTACCGTGTCTGCTCCTAAGAATTTACTCTTAGCTATCTCAGCAACAACTGATTTAGTAGAATGCCTGTAGTACATTTTCACTTCAGAACATTCATGGTAAAAGTTTTTAATTGTTTCATGTAAATGTAAATACAAATATATAAGTAGTCAGTAGTTTAATATGGTTTTATCTTGTTTAAAAAAAGTACAAAAGTAAGTACTGTTTAAACCAGAGTTTCCCTTTTTTTTTAAAGGCCCTCTTTGGAGAAAAAAAAATTTATGCACCTTTAAGAATGTTTCTCAGAAAACTACAATTAAAACTGCTTAACACTTATTTTTGCTCTATATGTCTAACTAAATAACAAAATGTAAATCAAGATTGTAAACTAACTGAAGTTCCAACAAAGAATTTTTTTACTTTTCAAACTAACGTGATATTTTCAAATTAAAAATAAAAATTAAAACAGGTACGAGAGTTGATTTCTAGGTCAAGGTTTCCTAAACTTTATTTCAATTGGCCCATTTAAAAGAAAAACAGTCTGTGCCCTGTGGCCCCCTACAACAAAACTACTCAAAAACTACCGTTAAAAACGGGAACGGGTCTAATTTGCGCGTGGTTACTAAATTGCACGAGGGGACAATAGTGCACGAGAACAAAATTGCACGAAGCCGAATTTGCACAAGGGCATAAAATTGCACCAGGGAACAAAATTGCACAAGTATGATTCTGCACCAAGGGTCAATTTTGCACGAGTTACATTTTTGCACGAGAGTAAAATATAGAACAAAAAAAAAAAAAAAAAAAAAAAAAACTAATAAACAATTTAATAAAAAACAAAAAAAGTTACTGACCGAGGGTAAGGGTTAGAGGTAACAGTGATAGTAAAATTAAAATTATAACTAAAAAAATAAATAAATAAATAAAACGAATAATAAATATACTTACCGTCCGAGGTTAAGGGTTAAGGATAAGAGTGATAGCAAAAAAAAAAAAAAAATTAAAACTAATTAAAAAACTAAAAAATGTATAAAATTAACCCGTGCAAAATTCTCTCCGTGCAGAATTGTCTGCTCGTGCAAAAGTGTCTTCATGCAAAATTGGCCCTTTGGCAAATGTATCTTCGTGCAATTTGATCCCCTAGTGCAAAAGTATCTAAGTGCAAAAGTATTTTCGTGCAATTTTGTGAACTCGTGCAATTTTGTACGCTCGCGCAGTTTAGACAGCTACCCATTAAAAACACCTAAGACCTTCGTCTAATTAAAAACACCTAAGACCTTTGTCTAAAACTCCAGAATATCTAGTTTAAGTTTCAAATTATGACCTCATGACCCCCTGTGGTTACTTATTTACTGCTCATAGCCCCAATTTGCTGCTCATGACTCCCTGAATATCTATCGCGGCCCACTTTGAGAAACCCTGCTCTAAGTTATACCATTTATATTCAATGCTTCCTGTGTTTTTTTTTTGTTATTTAATTTATTGTTTCAGTTTAGTAACATCTCATTTCAACAATGTGGCAAAAACTAAAATTGATTGTCGAGCAACACAATTAATTGCTCACAATTAATAGCAACTAAGTTATACTAGTAGACAACTACATTTAAAAATAATCATTATATATAAACATTCAATAACTACGAACAACCTATAGTGAGGCTTTAACAAATAACAAGAATATTATTTTTTTGTAAAATAAAGAAAAAACTCAACTAAAGAAAACATACTTCTTAGTATAATAACTGATGAACTACTTAACATAAATTTTATAAAACAGACTACTTGTACAGTTTTGTACTCCTAAGATAAAAGCTAGCCTGCTAGATAAAAATTAGTCTCAGTTGTCAGTTTGACTTTAATTAGAGATCTTGGTAATAATCTTCAAGTTAATAAGCATTTTGCACAGTACAGGGTTACAATTTTTGGGTCAAAAAATCTTCCCTAAGTAACCTTAAACTTCCCTGAGTATCCCTGATTTTTTTTCAAATTTTTAGTTTTTTTTAATAGAGAATTACTATGTTAATTCTAAGAATATTAAAGAACTACTAGCAAGGCTTAAAACTGTCTAAATAAGTACTTAAAAATAAATAAAATTAACTGTTTTGAACTAGTTTAACTAAATCTCATTCTAGACCTAGAAAAAAAAATTCCATGAAATTCTTTAAAATACCTTAAAACTTCCTTAAATTTTTAGAAAAAATCAAAACACCTCTGAGTATCCCTGCGCTTAAAAAAAGAATCAAAATTCCCTGAGTTTCCCTGAATGTGTGACAACCCTGTCAGTAAATTAATAATATTTTTGTATAAACAAAAATTTGTACTATTTCTCAGATATATTAAAAAGTATAATTACTTTATGCAACTATTAATGCAACAAAACTTAAAAAAAAGCCTAACTGTATAAGTTACAGTTGTTTCAAACAAAATTTATAAGCTTTTTACTTAAGGAACGGGTCAAATATTGCACAAAGAGATACTTTTGCACAAAGGGTCATTTTTGCACGAGAGTTTAAAAAGTTTAATAAAATTCAAATAAAAATTAACTACAAAAAAATTAATAAATTAAAATAATCAATAAAAGAATAAATTAAAATAAATAGAAATTTTTTAACCAAGGATAAGTTTTAGGTCAGGGGTAACAGCGAAAGTTAATAAATGTAAAGACTAAAAAAAAATTAAAAACTAAAGAAAAAAAAAAGCTACTAGCCGAGGGTAAGGGTCAAGGGTAATAATAATAGTAAAAAACAAACATCAAAAAAATAAAAACTAATAACTTAAAAAAAAACAAAAAGAATGAAAATATTTATAATAAATAAAGAAAAAGTTACCGGCCGAGGGTGAGTAGTAACAGTGTCTTCGTGCAAAATTAATCCTTCGTGCATATTTGAAACTTATCCATTTTTATTAGAGTACATTTTATTGTACTGTACATATATTTAATGAGTTTGTACAGTGAATGCAGTAAATGTGAGTAGATAGTTTTTCTAAAAACACTAAATTAAATTTATAACTGTACAGGCAACTAAAAATAGTTATTAAATATTTTAGCTTTCAAAAAAAATTATATGTTGATTAAAAACAGGGTTGCCATAAGTTTTTGGCAAACTTTCTCAAGGTTTTAAAAATATCATCCAGGTTTTTAAAATTACACATTTTAGGGTCTACTTTTAGTTTAAAGTTAAGTTTTAGGTAAAAACTGTGTTTAAAAGTATAAGAAAATGAAAATAGCTACTTCATTAGGTTTTTCATAAAAAAATTTGTAATAATAGCAAAAATATTCATCTATAAGATAGAACTTTAAAGCGTCAAATCAAAATTTTTATACTTAATATGTATAAATTGTTTAAATTTCTTAGTTTTTCAGGTTTTTTTTTAAATTTCTCAATTACAAGGATTTTACAGGTTTCAAAGCCTAAATTGTATAATTCAAGCTTTCTAAATTTTTTGGAAACCCTGTCAAAACTGCATTTAATAAAAGCATGCAAAGAATAAAAAGATAGTGTAAAGCTACTTTGAGGTGTTTTTTAATTTTAAAAAATTGATGATGACAAAAACGATATTTCTATGACAGATGTTTAGTGTCAATTCAAAGGTTTAACTACTTTACTAGATAGTTTATTTATAATTCCAGGATTATTTCAAATTCTCTAAAAATCCAAGTTTATTTAGCGTAAATTGTCAATTTCTAGGTTTTTCCAAGATTCCAGGTTTTGTGGTATTCCTGCATATAAAAAAACTATCAAAAAATCTGAAATCTGTCTTTATTACTAAAAATTAATCATAAATTGTTTTAAAAAGAATGGTTAACAATTTAGAAAGTAAACTATAATTAATTTATGTCTACTTACTTTTTGTATTTAACATAGAAACTTAAGAATTAAACAATTTTGATCTGTTGAATAAGTAAAACTGTTTTAAATCAAAATTTCATAAAAGTGTGGTTGCGCAGAATAAGCTTCGAAACTTTAGTAGATTTTTTAATAATATTAATTCAATTTCCATATTTTTCAAAGTTCAATCAAAAAGTACAATGTTTTTCCAGATTAAATAGATAATCTGTTACTAAACTTAATTTTTATAGCATAGCAACAAGTTTATAAAGTGGAAAACTTTTTAGTTTAAAATTTTAACTTACTGAAGCTGAGAACATTGTTTTAGCTCACTAGAGCTACTTTAAGTCTACAAAAGTTAACAAATTAAAAATAAGATACAATATACAAATAAAAATTTCACTTTTAAAACAAGTTTAAAGTCTAGTTTTTTGCTCTTTAGAATAAAAGTGACCAAATTGAACAAGCAGCAGATATTATCACCGAGCCAAAATTAAAAATGCCATAGAAGCATTAAAATCGGTTAATAGTTAGCAGAGTAGCAAAAAGTATAGTTTGCAGCATACTTGTGAAAATTAACTTTTTTTAATTAACGGAGCGTGTGATTTTAGTTCAAAACATACAAGTTTGTTTTACATTCAGTGCACAATTGCTGCAGCAACAATTAGATTTTTGGCAATTTTGGTTGTCAGATCAGACGGTATGCTGTTATGAAGCAGACTTATAAATTTAAACTTAAAGAAACTTGTGTTTTTATTTCTAATACAAATAATAAATTAAATTTTTATTTAAAAGCATTCTACTTCTAGTGTTTAGTTTGATCAGTCAATTTATAATGTTTGAAAAACTACTTAAAAAAAAGTTTAAATTGATATTAATTAATGTTTTTATGAAATCTTTCAACAGCAGTTAACCCTTGTTTCTCATTGGCTTACATGGGTGCTTATAGAGTTCGTTTCCATATTTGTTCATTGTTGTCTAGCTTCGAGTTACTGCAGCAAGCTACATATACTCTCTTCATATTCAGCGTTCAACAATGAACAATGCAAGTAATGGCAGCAGTTCGTTACACTTCCTCTACCTCCCTCTTGCTTCCAGAACTCAATTTGTTGTTTTTTTTTTAGTTTACAAGAGATTTATCTAAATATTTAAGAAATATTATCTAAATATTTTCGGTGTTTATTTCAAAATGTGATAGATATTTGAGAGTTAGTTTATTATCTTTTGTTCTCTTTTACTTAAACCAGTTAGATCGCTTAAATTTGTTTAAAGATTGTAAAAACAACTTTTAGCTGAGTTTAAACTTTATAAATAAGATCAAGGTATATAAAAAAAGAATTAAATCCTAGATGCCCTGATACTTTAAAACCATTTAAAAACTTTCAAACAGTTTCTACAATGTTTTTATAAATTTAAGTGCAGGGTCTCTCAAAGTGAGCAATATTTTTACAGTATAGGTGAGTCAAGATGGCAATAGCTAGTATGCAGGTTTGCCAATTTTTACTGGAGTCCTAAATTAAAAAAAAAAAAGAATGTTGAACAATTTTACAAATAAAGTAATTAGCTATAGATTTTACTTTAACAATTTTTTTGAAACTTCACTGAAAATCCTGACACATTTTTGATTGAATAACTACTATTTTTTTTAAGACCAAAGTGTTTTCCTGTACAAAGTTTCATAAATCACAATTGTTTTTTAATACTTAGTGCTTGATAAACGAATGCCACAAACTAGGCTAGTTTTAGATTCTGAAAAATTCAGACTAATTCAAGCAATTTCAGGCCAGTTTGAATGTTTTTAAATTTTGAGCTAGTTAAAAAAAAAATCTAGGAAATGTATTTTTGTCTAGTCCTTTTGTTATTAATTTACCATTTTTTGGAATCTAAGCATGATTGACAGCACTTTTTCAGTTTCTGGGTACTTTTTTTTACAAACTTTGGCCAACCTTTGCGAGTTTGATGTAACTTTGGCTAACTTTTTTGACTCAAAGAGTGGCAAGCAACCCTGTGGATCAACTCTTAATAACATCTACAACTTTTTATTGAATATATTATTCAAGTATATTTTATTTTAAAGTATAGTAAAAAAAAATTATAAATTTAGAAGTTAAATACTTAAAGTTATAAACCTTAATTAGTATTGCCTAAAGACCTGGAATGCAACCTAGAAAAAACTGAAAGTTGAGAAATTTTGAATTTTGAACTATTTATAAATTTTAAATTCTAGAGTTTTGATTAAATCTAAAAAAATATTGCAAAGATAAAAAATTTTATGTTTCAGTTATTTATTTTTCATTAAAAACACAACTAAAGTAGCTTTGCAGTATATTTTAAATGTTATTAGACTGTTTAGGACAGTTTTTTTATTTCCTTAGGTTTAATTTTATAAACTAATAATACCAAACTATTAATATTTTACAAAAATTCTTAGGCAGCTTTGTTTGATAATTTAAAGAAAACAGTGTACAAAAACAAAAATAGTTTTTTTAGTGATAAGTGTAATACCAATTTTTCTCGAGAGGGCTTGTAAGTTTTAAAAATTCAAATTTGTGAAGAATTACCGGTTAAAAGTTATTGAAAAAACAAAAAAAAAATGAAAAACAAATTAAAATCACCAAAAAATAAAATAAAAATTTACTATCTGAGAGTAAGGTTTAGGGATGATAGTTATAAAAAAAAATTAAAATAAACAAAAAATATTAAAGAAAACTTTCTTCGTGCAAAACTGTTCACTTGGAAAAAGTGTACCTGCGTGCAAAAGTGACACCCACCCGGTTCTAATACATGGGCTAGTTATGTCTTTTTCTTTGGGCCTGTACATCCCCTTAAAAAAGGTGTAAGCTTATGTTATTAACTAAAATCTTTGTTTACTCAGAGATTTTTCATCTTTTTTACTCAAGTTTTGTACTCAAAGAATGTTTCAACTAATATCATAAGCTGAATTTTTGTTTAAAAATTTTTTTTAACTTGTATTTGTTTAGAAGCTAATTAATAAGTCTTAATAGTTTTAATCATTTGACAAAAACTTTCTATATAAACGATTGTTTAAAGAGTTTGAATGAAGTTAATGCACGTCTTTAAATCAAATGTAAAATATTAAAAATAAGTTTTAAAATTTTTATTAAATAACTTCATCAGTTATAAAAATTAAGAAGTACAACATTCTTAAAACCAGTAAACTTTATTTTAACATAATGAAGAACTTAATTTGTATTTCATAGATATTTCTATATAAGTTTTATTTAATTTCACCTTTAAAAAACAAAATAAACTTTAAAATAGTTATATAGTTCATCTTATAAATAGTTTACAAGTTTCTTGAATTTTTAAGATCGAGCGCATATTACAAAACTATATTGATAAGAATATTTAACTAATAGTATCGCAATTTAATTAATATGAATAACTTACCCAAAGTATTCAATATTTGAAATTAGCGTTTTTACGATGTCATGAATGGCTGGTGAAGAAGTCATTTATATATATTTCTATTCATTTTCATAACGACATGTTAATAAGACAAGCAAATGAAAAAAATTAATAAAATAAGTATTTGTTAGAAGTTTAGCTAAAATTACAGAAAGCAAACAAAATGGTATTTAGAACAGTAATTTTCAATGTCATTCGTTTTGAATTGTATAACTAAAAACTAAATGCACAGACAGCTTTCCAAATCATTTGAACAAATTCAAACTCTTAGATTTAATTTTAGTTTTAGTTTTGATCGTCTTTAATCTGTTTAAACGAAAATTTAATAGATGCTTTCAACAAATTAAGTAAGATCCTTTTTGCTTAATTATTAACTTTTTTACAAAAATATGGTAATCGTTAACTTTTTTCTAATTCTTTAAAACTTTTGAAAACTCTCAACAAGCAAAGTCTAATAAACTAGTTAGAGTGTAACGAATTCGATTCTCGATTTCGTTGTTTTATACTTTTCCACCAGTTGGCGCTATAGTCAACCGAAATTGTGTACTTATTTGAAGATAACGATAAGAAAATGCTCATTAGGCCCTAGCTTGAGCACTACGCGCAGCTCGATATGTTGTTCGTTATTTTTGTTTTTGGCTCAGTTACGCTCATAAGATCGTGCAAAAAGCACACTAATTATAATAAGAACTTAAGACACTGACTATATTTAAGAACATTGTTACGATTGTCATTTTATAAGAACTTTATGTATATATGTATAACTGTATTGTAATGTACTCAGTTAAGCCATAAGACCGTGCGAGAGGCACACGAACTCGTTATAAGAACTTTTTTATTATTTTCGTTTTATAAGATCTTGAAGCTTATTTGCATGATCGTATTATATTGTGCTTAGTTTAGACATCGTTGTGCATGAAGCACGACATATATTAAGATTTTGTATTATTAGTAGTATTTTTAGTAAGACCTATTTTGTGCTTAAGATTGTGTCATTAAGACACTTTAAGAACATTATTAAGACATTTTAGTTTGTAGAATTGGTGTTTACTTGTTGTGTTTATATTCGCATTTTTATTCTACTGATAAATTGGCGGCTTTATTATTTCTACTTCCTAATTTTCACATTAACATCACGTTTTTAATAAACTCACTTCATTAAAGAAATTATATATATTAAGTTTATTACATATTTAATAAATAATAAGTTAAACCTAATGAGTAAGGTAAATTCAGTAAAAACCTTAAGAGCTAAACGCGCTAAGCGTTTAGCACAAAAAAGGGGACTTCCCCAATTAAAGGTAGTTCCTACCACAGGCCCCGGAGGACTACAAATGGTGACCCTGTGTTTAATATGAGTTTGCAACCAACTTCTGATACTACTAAAGTAGAAATACTAAACTCTTTAAATTTAAGAAATTTATTCTGAAAAATATTAATCTTTAGCGGTCCATTATGGTAAATAGAGTTTTTTATCAGGCAAACACCTTAAAAAACCTGTTGAATTCTTTTGAAAAACTTCTAGCAATATAGGATAATAAATTCAGTTAAACTCATTTGAAAGTTTTACTAAAGTTATTTCTAGAATCGATTATAAATTATTCTATGTAAATTAAAGCAAATGATAGAGCAGCAAATTTGTTGGTTGTGACAAAAACTTGTATTAAAATTTTGTTGAATTTTAAAATTTTAAGGTTTTAAGACGTAGTTCAAGTAAAATGTAATTTTTCTTTAATTTCTGTTACTTAAAAAGTATTTTTATATAATCTTCATAAGTTCAATGTTATTAAATTTAAATAGCTTTAAAACAACAATTTCGAAATTAAAAATCAATTTTAAATAGTTAAAATATTTTTAAACAACTATACTACGAAAAACATTATCATTTTAAATTAAAATTAAGTTTTGTTAAAAGGTTTTTTAAGTTTAATGTATTTTTAAGAATCTATGTAAACCTTAAAACTTTTAATTAATATTTTAAGATTTTATGGCAATAAGTTTTATAACTTCTTGTAGTGAGAGGTTTTAAAGAGTTTTAGTTTTGAACTTTGTATGTATTTGAGCAAGTTTATTTTTGAAAAGAACGTTAAAAAAACAATGTATGAAGTCAGTTTTAAATTTTGTTGTAACAAAAAAGTTTATTAACGCTTAAAGTGCGAGTAACAATGCAGCTGATAAAAAGTTTTCAAAAAATTTTCCACTAAGATTTAAAAAAAAAAGCAACTCGGTTTGAAAAGTAAAACGGCTTGTGAAAATGTGTTTTAAGTATAGTATAGGTCAAATTTTACGACCATAAATGAAAAACTTTTTCAAGCTATTTTAAGAACCAAATTAAGTTCAATAGTGTTTTTTTCTTAAAAACATAAATCTTTTACCTAACTAAACTTTAGCCTTTTAATTTTTTAGGTCAATTTTTACAACTTTGAATTAAAAACATGTGTAAAATTATTTTAAACACTAATTTAATCTGCTCTCTTAAGTCAATATCTTTTTTACCTATAAAACTTAATGATTTAAAACAAGTTCAAACTTGGTTGCTCAAAATTGAACTTTCTCAGAAAGAAATTGCTCGAAATTGTTTCGTAAAGTTTTACGTTGAAAGATAATTTTTAAAGCTAATTGATTTTTTTTGCTTCGCGAACTGGGAAGACGTAAAAGTTTTACAGTTGACTAATCACGTATTTTAAACTCGGGTAATTAAACATTTGCGATTTAAGAAAAATTTTTTTTGTTTATTTTGCATTAAGCATGGAGATTAAAATTATTAAATTTGCCACAGTAAGAATTTTAATTGCTTTCACATATTGCTTTTATATCTTGTTATTATTAAAATCGTTTGTTTCAAGCAATATGTTTAAGAGGTTAACTGTATTATGTTCTAATAAAAAGACGTTAATAGCTTTAATAATTTTTTTTTTAGACAATTAAAATTTTAATACCGTTTTTTTTTGAACAAAGCTGTTAGATATTAAAAAATTGTTAACCCTTTTTTTTCCAAACTAACCCCAAACGACTTTTGAAGTATTAAAAGCTAACCTTTTTATCGATATCGCTATTAATGTTCTTTTATTGCTTGCCTTGTGTATATATAAAAAGACTTTTGTATTTGATTTTTTGTAATTAATGGTTGAGCAAAAAAAACTGTTGGATACATATGATTATGTTATATGTTAATCAAAAAAGTTGATTAAAAGTTTACAAACCGTCTCATAACGATGCTAGTAAGCAAGACTGTTTATATACGCTAGACGCAAATACTTGCT
Organism: Thalia democratica; assembly: GCF_965202585.1. Lineage (NCBI taxonomy): Eukaryota > Metazoa > Chordata > Thaliacea > Salpida > Salpidae > Thalia > Thalia democratica. The sequence continues at coordinate 63,757,996 of NC_139166.1, read as the reverse complement.
CTTGTGCACAGCCTAACGGAGAAAACACCAAATACGTCATCAGATAGTTAAAGAGACGCAAAGCAATGTTTCTGAAGTGTGAAGTCATTTGTAGCTGTTACACACCACAGCTGATGCTACAAACAGATCGAACCGAGTTGAAGAGAGGTATTCAACGGACAGACAGGCTTAGCGCCTAAAAGTGGTCAGATTGGAGAGGCAGGCAGAAAACGCAGCAGCTGACGGCCGCCGATGGAGTGAACACTTATTAAAACTTCTGACAGACAGTATTATCTATTTTTCACTATTGTATAAGCACTTATAAGAACCTATTTGAACTTAAAAATTTTACTATCTAACAATTTTGTACATTTTGAAAAAAAAATATTTAAAAATTATGTGTTTATATTTATAAGAAACACTGAAAAATGTTGCATAACCCCCCTAACAGCTTCAGTAGAGAACTGTTAGGAGGGAAAATGTAACGAATTCGATTCTCGATTTCGTTGTTTTATACTTTTCCATCAGTTGGCGCTATAGTCAGCCGAAATTTTGTACTTATTTGAAGATAACGATAAGAAAATTCTCATTAGGCCCTAGCTTGCGCACTACGCGCAGCTCGATATGTTGTTCGTTATTTTTGTTTTTGGCTCAGTTACGCTCATAAGATCGTGCATAAAGCACACTAATTATAATAAGAACTTAAGACACTGATTGAATTTAAGAACATTGTTATGATTGTCATTTATAAGAACTTTATGTATATATGTATAACTGTATTGTAATGTACTCAGTTAAGCCATAAGACCGTGCGAGAGGCACACTAATTGATTTTAATTATTATTTTCATTTTATAAGATCTTGATGTTTATTTGCATTATTGTATTATATTTGCTTAGTTCAGTCATAAGATCGTGCAAGAAGCACATAACAATTTAAGACCCTGATTTTAATAGTAAGACCTATTTTAGTATTTGAGATTTTAAACACTTTAAGAACATTTCTATTTGTAGAACTTTGTGTTTACTTATTGTGTTTATATTCGCAGTCTTATTCAACTGATTTATTAGCTGCTTTATTATTTCTACTTCCTAATTTTCACATTAACATCACGTTTTTAATAAACTCACTTCATTAAAGATTATATATATATTAAGTCTATTACATACTTATTAATTACTAAGTTAAACCTAATGAGTAAGGTAAATTCAGTAAAAACCTTAAGAGCTAAACGCGCTAAGCGTTTAGCACAAAAAAGAGGACTTCCCCCAATTAAAGGTAGTTCCTACCACAGGCCCCGGAGGACTACAAGAGTTAGAACTGTTATAGTTTAATGTTATAACCACTAAAACACAAAACTTAAGTAAAGTACATTTTTATTTAAAAAGATAGCTACACTAAATAAGATTTATTATATTAAATCAAATTTGTTTGTTTTTTTTTTGATTATCGCAATTCAACTCAAACTTAACTAATAATATTGTAAAATTAGAAGTTTTGTTTGTTTTAAAGATTAAATTTTATGTAAATGCTTATTTTAAAACAAATTAATTTAAATGAGGCCTTATCTTACATCACTGGTACATCATTACAGCTTTTGGTGTTTCAAAAATTTCAACAACGCAAACAAGCTTTTATATAAACCTAGTTTTGATGATTTTTGAGACCGTTTCAAGTCTCTTTAAAAAGCACTCCAATAAATATTGTAGAAAAAAATAAACCTAACTCAATCTTGGTTTATTAATGTATATCAAGTTACACTATCATTCATTGTCATTGAAATATGACATCACTTAAAAAACTAAATTAAAATGACGTCATTATGAGCAATGCGTGAAAGCGTAAAAACGATAAAACAATAGTTAGAAAATAGGCTTTTTGATAAAACTTACTAACGAAAACCAAAATATTAACCAAAAAAGGATATAGAAGTAATGGTAAAATAGATATGAATATTTATAAAGCTTAGTTGTTTGATGTTTTTTAGATTTTTTCCTTTAATTAAATAGTGTGCTTTGAACTAAATTAAATAAATTTATATAAAAAAAATAGTTGTTTATATTTATTAATTCTATATAAATTAAATTTTATAACAGTATTTTTTTATACGTTTTCTTAAATTTTACAAAAATTTAACTAGTAATTTAAGCTTTTTTATCTTTTCTACAGCAACATACATATCTAATTGTATTTTTAGGTATTGATAAAAGCTTTTTATTGTTTTACTGGAACTTACTGAAAAAATAACAGTTAATCCTAATAAATATACTACACATGCTGTAATATAAAAAACCTTTTTTCATTTAAGCAATAAAAATTGGCCATCTTTATTCTCTTCTCTCAAATTATATCTTATAAGCATTGAACACGCTTAGTTTTATCTTTTATACACTTTAATTACAGACTCGTCATATAAATAATCTAAGTTATTAAAATTTTATAAAAATACTTTCATTAAACAGTAGTTTTACTAATTAAACTTGTAAACCTACTTAATTAATTAAATAAGTTAGTCTAAACATAAGCTTATGAACTAACCTAAGAATTTCATTATATTAGCGCGTTATAGTCAGTAGCCACCATGCCAGCTTTAATACATAACCAACCGAAAATCCTAATTGGTTTAGTGGTTTATAAAAACAAAGTATAAAATATTATAAATAATATTATAAAAAGATATATTTTAAGGTGTTTTAAGGATGTTGGCCTAAAGTAAAAAAATATCTACGGATTTTATTGAAATTATTTGATAGAATTAGCTAAATCGGAAAAACAATTTTTTCAGACAAAAATATACTATACTTAAAGTAAAGTATAAAATACTAAAAAAAGCTGTATATGAGTTTTGAAGCAGTTATATATATGTTTTAACAGCCAAAACCTTGCGCAAGTTTTTAGAAAAAGAGATAACTTTTTTTTTAAGTTTATATTTTATGACATAATATCACAAGTGGTTTTACTAATAGAATATTTTTTTTTGTAAATGTTTGAACAAAATTTTAGAGTACAGAAAAGTAATCTATATTTTATAGTTTAAAAACTGAAAAAAATGAAACTGAATTTCTATTTTAAGGTTTAGCATAATTTGCGGAAAATAAACAAAATGATATTCTAAATAGTTAGGATCTACGTAATTTTTAAATTCATCATTTAAAATTTTATAATTAAAAACTAAAAGCGCCCACAGCTTGCTACTGAGTTGTATTCAAGGATAATTATAACTTTTGTATTTGTTTTAGTTTTAATTTTATTTTTAAAAGTACTAAGTTTCCACAGATAAAGCTACCTACTTAATATAATTTAAACAGATCAAAGCAGAATGTGTTTGCTAAATTTTATAAAATATTGTTGACATTTAAAAAATGCAAATTTTCAAACAACAAATTTCTTCTTCGTGGCAATCGACCATGTAGCTGATTCATTTAGTCCTGAGTTTCAAAACGTAGCCATATTGGAGTATTTTGGTTGTCAAAGGGTAATAAGCAGTAGTTGCACGACAAAGTAAATGTGGAAAATTAACTGCGCAATATGTTTCACATTAAAAAGTTTTTATTTTTAATTTTACTAAGTTGGCGATTATATTAATAGGTCTATCAAACTCTGAGTTATTAATACAAAAAAAAAAGGCAAAGTTGCCAAACAATTAGTTTTGTACATGTTTTTTTTGCAGTGATAAACCATTGTGCAGCAAGCTTAAATATTTACAGACTTAAGCATATAAGTTGAATGAATTTTTAAACAAATTATGTAAATCGCGTTAAATAAGCATTAAGTTTAAATTGATAAACAGTTAGATGTCATTTATATTAAAATATTAGTTTAAAAGAAAATGTAAGTTATAATATTCACTGACTTTTGCAAGAATATGCTTAAAAGATTAGCAGAACCTTTAAACATAAAAACTTTATTTTTTTGTTGAGTTATTATAATTTAATTGATTATTTTAAAAGGTATTTAAAAATTAAAGAGCCTAATGAGTTTGAAATAAAATTTAATTTTATTCTTAAAATTTTTTACATAACTTGAAGTAAATTATATTATAAAATTTTAAACACAAACTAAATCAAGTTATGTTACAATCTAAAACAGTTTTTATATATTTTTGAATACAAAAAATAACTTATAATTGAAAAGTTATGTTACTTTTTTAATACTTATTATAATCTCATCATGATTATCAAATAACATAAAGTTATCAAAACACACTACTAACAAAAAGATTGTTTCTAAATAAGTTAATATTACATTGACACATTTGAATTTGATATGATAATTAGCGTCAACTGTTTTGAACAGCACGTTAAGATGTATCCAAATAGTGTAGATCTTTACGTACACTAGGTCTTTAGACAAAGCTTTTTTAGAACTTTTAGTTGTCGTTTAATATATATTCATTTAATCTCTTTTTATTTTGAAGGATGAATACTTTTTAATTATATTTTTTTTTAATTACAATGAAATAAAAAAAAAAAAACGTTTAAACAAGTGTATAAATGTCACCCATACAAACAATCTCTTCCTTTGAATTTTATTTCAATGATTTTGAGATTAATTATACCGTTGCAAGTCTCTTTAAATAATTCACTGAACGTTTTCGACAAAAGCAATTTACCTTGTTTTAAACTAACACAACTTAGTTTATATGCGTCAATTTTGATAACAATTACTATATAAAATGCTTTTAAAATTTGTTTGTAATTTTTTTGATTTAGTATAAGTACACATCTACTTGCATAAAACAACATAAAATAACAAATTAACTTAAAAAAAATTACATAAAGTAGTTATTGTCTGGAAATAACGAGTTAAACAAAGCCGGATTTGAAACGCTGTTCAAGTCCAAAAAACTGCGACCAATTTTTTCTCACAAAACGGCTAACTTTAATATCGTAAAAGTCAAGAGTGTTATTAAGAAAAAAAATACAGATACTTCCAAGACATGAACTACACTATTAAAGTAATTCTTTCTGTTGAACTACTTAAGGATGTTGAATTAATAGAGTATACTCATTAAATCTTTGGTTTTGGAAATGAAAGTACATTAAGTAGAAATGAAAGCTGCTGTTAGTAAGAATTGTGGAAAGTTAAATCTGGCTTTTAATGGCTTTTAAAATGTTTTGAAGCCATTTATTGTCTACAAATTCTTCCATACTTAAGTTATAAGCCACTATTAGAAACGTGTTTTTTAAACAGTTCAGGTAAAAGTTCACAATTTTATCATTTTGTTTTAAAGTTTAAAATGTAAGATCGGCGTCAAAACAGATTTTAAAATAATGTTTCAATTATAAATGATGCTAATGTAAATAATATTTCTTGTCTTTTAAATTAGTAAGATCTCTTAATTGCTTTTTAGAATAATTTTTTATAAACTAATCTTGAGACTTTTTAATGCCTGTTTTTACGGCACATCTATTAGTAATTTAAAATGTTTCTTTTTGTTTTTGGTATAATTTCTTTAATAATGAAATCTTTTGAAAATTGTTATTTATTAGTAACAATAATTGAACAAGATAGTACATAATTGTTAAATCTACTTCAACTAATAAAGCTTTTACTACCTCTTTTATACTTTATATTAAGTGTTTAGGTAAAACAAACCTTATTATTACAAAATAAAAAGATGTAATACAACAAGTAGAAAAAATATAAAGAATGATAAGTAAACTTAAAAAAAACTAGTTCTACTAAAAAGGTAGATATTACGTTAGTACCTGAGAAGGTAAATAGTTACAAACATTTCTAACTCTAAAACAAATCTAAGAAGGTTAACAGTTACTTCAACCTGTATTTATATAAGTTTAGGTATGTTTCTAATGTAACAAAAATATTACGGTGCTTCAGTGTTCTATTATTTATAAAAATACAAATCATTCCTGTTTAAGGATTGGTTAAAAGTTAACATTATATTAAAACTTTAAATTTCGATATCATTGAATTAAAGTGAACAAGCTTTAATAAATACTTTTAACGAAAAAAATATTTTTAAGTTATTATATGTTATGAACTTTTACTCTGCTTATTTGTATAAAACTAAAAAATGTATAAATCTTTAAATCTTAAACTTCATTTAAAACTAAAAATATTAATAATAATGTACAAAAACTGAATTAAAGCTACTTTTGCTTATATTTATTAAATTATAACAGTCAAAAATATTATAAAAAGTACTAAAATGTAGATTTTTATGTTTTTCTTAAAGAAAATAATACATATTAACATAATTGTACTTTAACGTATTTTTACCGACTTTATTAAATGCTGAGTGTTAGCGTTATTTACGCTTTTACTTACTGTAGTCTCCTCATTTCTAATATACTTTTATGCATGATTCAAAACAGAGATTATGATAAATAATATATTGTTTTTAGTACGCTTAAATTTGAAACAACTAACATGCTAATATAAGTTGGTTTTTGTATAAGTAGTTTTTATTATAGATTTTAAATCAAAAAAAGTTTTATAACTAAGATAGAAATAAATTTAAGAATAATTTTTACTGGTAGATTATTATTATTCTAATACTTAGATTTAAAAAAAAATTATCACTTTAGTGTAATATAAGTTTAATTTAAGTTTTAACTAGCTTGATGATTTTCTATGTTATGAAATTATTCTTTTTTTTAAGATAATAATTGTATTATCAAATGTAAAAATTTATGTTAGTTAAGCTTGTAACCTTCTAAGTCTTAATACATTTTATTTTACTATTTTTAACAAGATTTAAATACTTTAACTGCTTAAATAGCAGTAAAACCCTCCTGCTTGATAAACTAATTTAAAAGAGTAATAACTACTAAGAATAAAAATTAAAAATGTAGAACAATTTTTACTTATTTAATTGTTTATTTAATTGTTTTATTTTTTGCATATTTCAACTTCAAGAAACTTTTATTGTCACTTAAGTAGATTATTTAATGTTTTTACAACCTAATTATTTGTAAATTATTTACGTAAAACTAATAATATTATTGCAGTTTTTAAAAGTTTTTAAGTTTTGATCAGACAAAATATTAAAGTCTTTAATAGTTAGTGTGTTCAAAACTAACTTAATTATAATTTTGTTGTAATTATTAAAGTAAATTTTATAAAAGCACCATTTCATTTTTCTATATATAACGTTGCAAAATATCAATTAACAATCTTAAGATATTATTTTTACGTCTAATTGTCAAACAAGACTTTTAAAACTTCGAAAAATCTTTGAAATTAAATGGGGTTGTTTTTTTTCAAGTTCAAAATCAAAATAAACAATGCAAGATAGAAAAAGTTTTGATTTTCCACTAAAAACTTTCTATGAAAATAGATATTGCAACCAAGATGATTTCAGTGTTCTAATTTGTGGAGGAAAGAATGAACTCTATAGAGACTGGAAAAGTGTATTTAAACTAAATGGTTCTAAACTTGAATATAAACATTATGCTTTAATGCCATATGCGCGTAATGAATGTAAAGCGGCAGTAATTAATTCTGAACTACTTATTTTTGGTGGATATTCAAAAAACAATAAACACGACAAAACTATTAGTAAATTCTGTAATAAAAATAAAACTTGGTCGTGCAATACACAAATGTATCTAAACGACAATAAGTTTTGTTTGTGTTCTTACAAGAAAAACTTGTATTTTATCACTGGAAGTAGTACTTACTTATACAATTTGAAAAATGACCAATGGATTCAAAAAGCTAAAATGAAACAAAACAGAGATTTTGCAGCTTGTACAGTTTTTGAAGGAAAAATTGTTGTTACTGGAGGTACAGATGACTGGGATAAATTAAATTCAGTTGAAGCGTATGATTACTATGAAAACAAATGGACCTATTTACCTGATATGATTGAAAGGAGATATAAACATTCTTTAGTTAGTATGGGTAACAAAATGTTTGTTATTGGTGGAGGTTATACTTACGGATTAGGTTGTGAAGTATTTGACAGTTTTTCCAGAAAATTTTATTATGTTCGTTCCAGTGGCGTCGCGTGGTATTTTTTTTAGGTGGTGCAGAATTTAAAAAAATATCAATTATTTTAATAAAAAATATGTTTTTACTGTCAAGTTTGAAAACAACTGAACTTTTGCTACACCTGAAAATAAGCTTTGCTTTTAAGGGCATAGGGGGGATGAAACAATTTGATCTTATTTTATGTAGTTTTTACTAAGCTACAAGATGCTTTTTACAGATTTTAATTATTCAGTATATGTTTTAACATATAGCCGGTCAAAGTCAAAGAAAACAAAAGGTTCATAATGGGAGGCACAAACTAAAACAGTGTTTAAAAAAATGTTTTACCCCCCCCCCCCCCCCCCTTTATGCCCTTAACATCTACTTTAGAATTATTTTACTGAAATTACTTTATACAGTTTTAATTTAACTACAAGTCATCTTTTATCAATATAAAAAATTCTTAAAATTTTTGAGATATGGTAATTCACAGTCAGAGGTACAAATGAATCCTTATTTTTATAATATAAACTCAAACAACAAATAAATCAAATCACTAAAATCATATCTTTTTTTTATAAGTTGGCCTCAAAATCTTTAGATGTTTCTTTTATAAAACAAAAAAAATTGCTAAATTAGATATTTAAAACACCAAGAAAAAAAAAGTTATAACAAAAGTTTTTTTTGTATATATAAAAATATATATTGATACTTAAAAATTGAAAACTTCTCTTCAACAAAAGTATAAAGTTTTAAAAAAATTAGGATGAAAAAGTTTAATTAAAAATTGTTTTAAAAATGAGGGAGAATATAGGTTTTCAGTAAAATTGTATTTTTTGCTGTTTTGGTGTGCTCCTTGTATAATAAACCATTGTACTCTCTGGCTTTGACTGGTTGTAACTAAAAGTTTAATTGGAAATTTTAAGTTTATTAAAGAGTAACTATTAGATTTCTGAAAAAGTTAAAATAAGAACAACATGTAAAAAAGTGCCTTTACACCCTCCCCCCTTACTCCTCACTAATTTACACATTTTTTTTTACAAACATTAACATTTTTATTAACTTTTTTTCTAATTTTAATGTTTTTTGTTTGAGGTTTAAAATTCAATAGTTTTTTAAGGGTATCTTTTCTTTATTTAATATTTATTTGTTTTTCATTTTGATGACAGTATTTTTTTAGGAGCTCAACTTTTTTAAGTTTAGTTGTGAGGCTGTTGAACTTTTCAAGAATTTTAAAGATAATTTATAAATATGTAACCATTATAGAAGTTAAAGTTTGGTTAGTTAGTTTTCTTGTGGCCATAGGGGTAAAACACTTATTTTTTAATTTTAAATAACCTTGTTATTTTCAAAGTAAAAATTAAAACTGCTTTAGTCAGCCTGAATGTTTTTCTAATTTGGTCTGTTTTAACTTATCTTGGGTCATCTTGAATTTTTAACATTTCTAAGTTATCCTGATTATGAGGCAAGGCAACCATGTTTCAACAATTTTATCTAAAATTTTTGCTTTGTTTATGAAAAAATTAACCCAAAAGTTATATAAAGTAGAGGTAGACTAAATTTTCCTAAAATGTTAAACTACTCTAAGTAATCAAAGTTTCTAAATTAAGGCTATTTACTTTATTTAAATATGTGATTGTTTCAATAATACTCTTTTTATTTAATATAAATCTAAAATATTTTTCTGTAAGAGTGAACTACAAGTTTATAATAAACTTCTTAATTCTTTATTCAGAACTTGAATTTTATTATTTATTTTATTAACTTTTTGATAACAATAATCGGTTATAGTTAAGTTTATGTATGCAGATTAAAAACAAAAAATCAAATTTTTAAGACTTTGGTGATTTAGGGTTTTTATCTTTTTTTTCAAAATATGCAATTTATGACAAATCATTTAATAGAAGTGATCTGTTAAATTTAAAAAATCATGTGGGTACATAAACTCAAGTTTAATCCTTTGCAGTAGCTTGCTTTGTTTTTATTTTATGTTTACAATAGCTTGTAGATGATACTTAAGCAAGTCCTGTTTTAGGGAATTTTCAACTTAGCTTACTTACCGCAAGATATTGATTTTGCGGTAATTCTTGAAGAAATTTTGCTTTTTTGAGTTCATTTGCGGCAGTCAGCTAAGAGTTTGCGGCAGTGAAGTGGGCAAAATGGTCGTTTTCAAAATTGAAGCTTTAAAAGAGATTTCGTTCAAATAAATAACGAAAACGTTATAGATACTCATTTTTTTTCTTAGAAAATTTCAAGGTGGTGCAGTTGCGGCAGTGCAACACCCCACGCGACGCCCCTGGTTCGTTCTGCTACAATAAAAGCACTAAATCAATTTAATTCTAAAGCTGTTAGTATTGGTGATAAAATTATAGTGTTTTATAATTATTCTTTTTGGAAATCAATAAATGCAAAAATATTTGTTTATGATGTTGTGAATGACCGCTGGTTAGAAAGGAAAAACGACTTTGTTAATCATTTGACTGGTGCAAGTTTTATAAAGTACAATTCAATTTAAAATTGAGTGAAAAACTTCAATACTTGTAAACTTTATAAATTTTGTTGCATTTTTACTACTGTGTTCAGATTATGTTTACTATTTATAAATTTAGGTTACTACTATAATATTTTACTTTTTTTAATCACTGTAATAAATATCACGCCTGCTACTTTGTTGTTTTCAGAACCTACTTAAAAAGGGTAAGTATTGATACACTTTAGTCTCAGTTTAAACATATGAATGATATTTAAAAAATTTCACAAGTAATGTGGTTACCAACTTTCAAAGTATAAAGTATAAATTTTGAGTTTTATTCTACATTTTCACATTAAAAAAAAAAGTTTAATTTCACTAAATACTTGTCAAGATGATTGAAAATATTTTTACTCGTTTTTGTTAAATACTTAGTTATTAAGAACTAAATTTAATTGTTTTATTAAATTTAGTTACTTTTATTAATTTAAGATTTAAACTTTTGAAGGATAGAAACGAGATAAAAATAGTCTACACCTATTTTTTTTTATCATGAGATAGCTTAAAATTTATATGTTTCGCAAAACGCTTAAGTAAAAATCTTTTCTGTAAATTTAACATAACATTTTTCATGGGCCACATAGACACGCTCGCTGTTTGCACGTTTAAACTTCACCGCTTGCAGTTTACACTTCACTGCACACAGTTCGCCGACCTTTGAGTTAGACAATGAATAAATTTTAAGATCGAATATAATAAGTTAAAGGTAATTTGTTATGTTTTTTGCTAAATATTTAAAAACAGCCCAGAATTTAAGTCTTAATTGAACTTTACACTAGTAAAGTTCCTTTTTTTTGGATAACTATACTCTAGTCCAGGGGTCGGCAGGCAATTGATATTCGCGGGCCAAAATATTCGTTGTCCGCAATTTTAGTTTAAGTTAAATTTTTATACTCTTTAGGTTTTAGTTTTAGTAAGCTCAATAAAACTTTGTTTTAATTTATTCAATGTGTTTTTTATTCATTTTATTAATTTAAATACCTTTTAGCTATACATAAAAGGTTGTTTTAAGTTTTAGATAATTATTGAACTAAAATTACCATCACTATACTTTAGTCTAACAACCTATTTACTATTTTGATAGCTAAAAACATTTAGTACTACTAGGAAACCTATGACAAAGTATTAATGCTTTATTAACTAAAGAAAAACATAATCATGATTTATTTTAAACTTCTAATAACAAATCAGTTGAAAACTGATCTTGTTAGTTTCATTGAAGTAAGAGTAGTAAAACATTTTGAATTACTCAATAAAAGCTCCAAACTAGTTTAAGCTAACTCGATTTACTAAAATCTAAGACAAGCCTGAGAATTTCTAAGTTTATAGCAACACTACAAAATATTATTACATAATAAATCTACTATACAGCTAAACTAAACAAAAATTATTTTTACATAATAATACAAAATAAGTTAATAATTCTTAAAAATTGTATTAGTTTTAACCATAGAAATAAATAGCTTATTTTTCATACTTTATCTTCTTTCTTTTACTGGTTTATTTCATGAAAGCTCGTTTTTACTGTGGTACACATGACTTTAGTAAAATATATACAAAAAAATAATTTTGTGCTAGCTCTAAAATAAAAAAAAATTAAAATTAAAAACAGGCCATTAATACTGTACAATAATATATTTTTATTCTTAGTAATTTTTTTTGTACATTTTATTCGAAAGCAAGGCGATGTTAAGAACTGCAACGTTCTGTAGCAGGGGTCAGCAAACTGCGGCCTCTTAAGTCAAAATCTGCGGCCCGCGAGCTCCTTTTTAGCCAAAAATATAAATTTTATAAACAATAAAATTAAAGATTTTGTAATAAAAACTTACAGTTAGGCTCTTTATTCAATAAATAACATTTATTAGTGCTCTATCATTGCTGGATTTATCATATTTTTGATCTAAAATAATATTTTCTTACAGACTACTAGAACTTTATTGAAGAAATGCGGTTCTCGAAGATTTTCTTTAAGTAGTGCGGCCCGCGAGCAATTTTTCGTTGGAAAATTAGCCCGCGAGCTACAAAAGGCTGCCGACCACTGTTCTGTAGAAGAAAGGTTAAACGTACATTATTATGTTTAAATTGGTTTTCAAGTTTAAGAGTATCAGGACTTAAGCAGATGAAAATTAGTCGTAGTGACTAAAACCTAGCTTGAATCACACTAGGCTTAAATATATGTCAAAAAAAATTTTAGGCTTAAATGCAGTTCCCTTTAAAGCCAGTGTGCGCTTATTAAACTTATAAGTAAAAACACATTTTTACTTAAACAAGTTCTTAAAACTCATCATTTTTTTTGAAACATTTTTAGCAAGTTTAATAACTATGCGTATATTAGTACAAAGGCTTAAAAGTGTTTTTAGTAAAAGGCTTTAAATTTCAACTTGCGGTTAAGAATAAAAATTAATTATATATAGTTGTTTATGTAGTCAGAAAACTTTATAAAAAAAAAAACTATATTTTAAACGTAGTAAGTAAAATAAAAAAAAAGCTTAAATATATAGCTTATACAACAAAACTTGCGCTTTCAATATGCTTGTATAAATTTATATATACAGTTAACCATTAAAATATGATGACATTAAATTTATCCAACAAAACCTCTCACCGGCCGCATTGTAAAAATAAAAGTCTTTCGTAAGTTGTATTTATAAAAAAATAGGGTAAGAGTCGAATAAGCACGAAGGGTCACTTTTGCACGATGACGCTTTTGCACAAGTAGTAACTTTTGCACAAAGATACATTTAAACGTAAACACTTTTGCACGGGTTCATTTTATTTTCAATTTATTTAAATATTCTATAAATTTATTTTTTTAATTTTATATAACTGATACGTTAAGCCTAACCTTTACCCTTGGTCGGTAATTTTTATATATATTTTTTTCTAAATATTTAGCTTAATTTTATTTTATGTTTTTATTTTTTTTTGTTTTTTAAATTTATTAGTGGTTTTAATTAACTGTTATTTCTTTTTTGTTTTCTATTTGCACTATTACTGTTACCCCTAACCCTTACCCTCGATCCATAATTTTTTGTTTTCTTGTTTTCTATTATAAATATTTTTCAAATTTTCATTTTTTTACTCTCGTGTAAAAATGTTTCTTCGTGCAAAAGTGTCTTCGTGCATATTTGACCCGTTCTCTAAAAATTAATTGTAGTAATCAATATAGATATAATGTTTGATACAAAAACAAAATATAACAAGCAGTAATAAATCACAAGTAAAAAGTAGCCATTGAGTTTAGACTCAAATTGTATTTTCTACAATAAACCTTTTATTTCTATATTTATTTAATGTTTTTTTTTTTCAGCGAAAAACTTCAAAATGGGTCGTATAATTTTGCTTTGAGGTCTAAAATAATTGCCTTAAGTTCGCTAAGCCTTAACAAAACTCAAAAACATTTAAGTTTTTATTGTTTTAGAGTCATACAATAAAAGGTTTAAACTTTAAAGCAAATATATTATCAACAATAAATATAAATTATACACAAAACACTAGTTAAAATTTATTAGAAAATACCATGAACTTTTAGATGAACTCACTAAACAGTAAATTTATTTGGTTAAAAACTATAAGCTTATTTATAAAAAAACACTGACTTAAGTCAAAACGGTTAAAGAGTGATTGAAAAACGAAAATTTATTAATATTATTCTTTTGTTTTGAAAAAAATCAATTATTAAATGTACCAACTTCATTCTTTAATGTAATAGCAATTAAATAAGCTCAACTGTGAAATTAAATATAAATGATAGTATACCAATTAGTAAAGCTACAAAACTTAACATGACAACTTTTGAACAAAAGACATTTTCAATGAGCTTACAGACTTTTTAAACATTTAAATATTGTGATGCAGAATTGCCATAAAATTGGTTTTTTTGTTTAAGTTACTGTAACTAATGTGCTTTTTAAAGCTCACATATCAAGCTTTTAATCTTGACGAATAAGAGACAAAAAGTTTTAGTCAATAACGGGGAAAATAAACTATACATCAATCAATTTTTTTAACATTTTAAAATATGTTGTCATTAATCCTACAAAATGAAAGTTTACTGAATATTTACTTTTGTTTAATAATATAAATAAGTTATACATACAGAGGTTAGAAAAAAACATTCTTTAGAAATTGGACGTTATAAACCAACTTTATTTTTATGTGTTTTCATTTTGTAGGGAATCTACAGAACTTGATGTTGGAGATGTAGACCAAACAAAATATATCTATAGTTAAAGCTTAAAAGTATTACTTTTACGTATTTATCATTGTTGACTGATCTACAGTTGACTTATCTATAGTTGAAGCTTTAAAGTATTACTTTTACTTATTTATCATTGTTGACTGATCTACAGATAGGTTAATAAGTTTAGAACCCTAAATAAACAATTCGAAACCTTATTCATTAAAATCCAAGCCAACAAACACAATACAAATAATTGTAATCATTACCTAGAAATTTTGTCCGCAAGTTTCAAAACAAAGCAGCTTGTTTCAAGCACAATTTTCAATTAAAATTCAGTAAAGTCGAAAACAAACAATCATAATATAGTTTACCGACTTGTGATTATTGCGAAGGTATGAAACAATTGAAAATAAAAAAATTCATAAAACTTTTGGTATAAATCTATTTTTATAGGCTATATTATGTAGCTCTCTGCAAATTATGTAGTAACAGTTGTAATAAGTACAGTTTTACCATAGTAAATTTATTTTAACGCGTTATTGACTATATTAGTAGGAAACTTTCATAACCCACCCGCGTTCAAAACCCATCCAATTAAATTCGAGAATCGCTTACTGATCGTGGGTAAGGGCTAGTGGTAACAGTGCTAGTAAAAAGTAAATAACAAATAAATAAAAAAGAATTTTAAAAAAATTAAATAATTTAATAAACAAAGAAAATATTTAAAAAATTGGGTGGACTTTGAACGCGGGTGGATTTTGATCGGTTGGATTTTGAACGGGGGTGGATTTTGATAGTATATCATAATAGTATAGAATAATATCAATTTATATTGGAAAATAACTTGGGTAAAATTTCACCATTATATGAGATAATTTGTTTTCACAGTTTATCGGGCGAGTTCATGCTTTAATTTTACTTTACTGTACAACACTTAAACATATTTTTTTACATATATATCATAAGAAGCTTACTTTTTCACCATTATTGTCTTGAATTCTTGCTTTGACAACTGAGATTGTGTCTGTCGGGCAAACTTTCAATTTAAAGAGGTCACGCAACCTTTACGAACAATAATATTTATTATAAGTACTAGTTGAAGGATTGATTCTTTCTGGATGTTGTATTCAAACAAATTCTTTCCATCTTCCAATTGTTTTCAATTGTTAAACTCTGATTTACTGTTATTTAAGTTTTAATTATGTAGTAAAAATGAAAGAATTTTATTTTGTATAACAAATATTCATTTAAAACAATATCTTTTCTATTTAAGCCTTTAAACTTAAACTCAAATCTTAAATCTTAAGCGTTAATTTTTTTGATGTTTTAAACATCAATGAAGCAGTATTTACAAAATAATTTTTAGTTTTTAAAGTTTTTTTGGAACAAAGTTTATTTTTTACGAGCAACAAACAAACCGCGAATAGCTCTTTTTTTTTCTTGATAAAGACCATAAATTTTAATTTAGTATAATAGAACACACTGTTAGCAAAATTTGCAAGTAGACTAAAATGTAGAACAAACATATTTTTCATCTGTAATCCAGCGTTATCAACAATCTAATACTACACCAAAGTTTTACTTTAACTTTTACAAAAAAAAAAAGCATGCTTTAGTCAAAAAACTTAATATTCGATGTAATATGTAAGGAAACTAGTTAGCAATATTATTTTAGAAAATTTTCATTGGTATAGAGCTTGTTCCTTGTTAAACTGATGAAAATTAATTACTTAGACATATACTTAAATTTTAGAAAACTAAAACGAACATTTGCAATTGCTTGTTAGATAACCTATTTAAGTATAAAAATAGCAAAATTCCATTTTTGTTCTTGAATTTTAGTTTTCACAGTTACATTTGTGTCACATCGCTCCACAAACATTTTAAATTTTTATCTCCTTCAGATAAGATTTCATCAAATATTAGCATTTTTATTACGAGCGTTAACTTAGCTTGATTAAAATTTTTTGCAATTTCTAAAAACAGTCCAATTATTTTAGTCCAACTTTAGATCCAATTATTTTCCTTTTCTTTGAAGATAACTAGGAGTTTTGTTTATTATAAAGAACGCTCCTTTACGTTTAATTAAAAAAAAAACATTGGACTTGGGTTTAAACTTTTAAGTAGGACCTCTTAGAAAAAATGTTTTATTTTTTTGAATTTTTACTTATACGGATGTTTTTGCTAAAAAATAACTTTTATCATTTTATTTTTCTAATATTCTTACTTTGCTGTGTTCTCAAGGTTTTTTTCCTTATTTCTAATGTTTTATTAATATGTATAAATATGCTCGACTGTAAATTTTAAAAACCTTCAATTTTCTAACAACCACTGAAGCAAAAAACAAATCTTATTTTAATACTTTTATTTATGACTTTTTTAAATGGTCAACCTTTTTTGTCTAAACTGTTTTTATGTAAAACATGACAGATGTACGTTTTACCAAAGTTATCATTTATTGAACATGAAATCCCTAATATTTCTTTTATGAGGGATTTCATGTTTAATTAGTGGTTTTCAAAAGCCCGTTTTCCTTATTAAGCCAATCAGAACAAAGCTGCTCTTATTGTTTCAAAAGAACAAAATTGTGTTTCTGTTTTGATGTTCGATTGAAATAAAAACTACAAACAAGATAAGCTACACTTCAATGAAGAAATATTTAATAAAATAAGGAACGGGTCAAAATTGCACAAGACAAAATTGCACAAGTGACTATTTTGCACGATAGTAAAAAAAAAAAAAATAAAATAAAATAGTGGTCAAAGGATAAATTAACAAAAAAAGCTACCGCTCGAGGGTAAGGCTCAAGGATAACAGTGGAAGTAATATAAAAAAACAAAAAAAAGTTTTTATAAAAAAGAAAACTAAAAATTAAATCAATAAACAAACAATAGAAAAGCTACTGATTGAAGGTAAGTCCTGGACAAGACGTTAAAAGGTATTCGTGGTGTGTGACTCAATAACCGAAAGGTTTTTTCGTTTACCAAGTCCTAGGACCAAATAGCTTGAGTGTCTTTTTATGGAGTTTAAAAAAGTATAAGGGTTACGGGTAACAGTGCTAATAAAATAAAAAAATAAATACTTAATTATAAAAATAAAGAAAATAATTTTGTCCCAAATTAAGTAGTCGAGCATTCTATACAAACAGATTTTTGGACAAGGTGCAAAATTTATATTGAATATTAGTTTGAAAAACGTTACTTTGAAGTTAGTTTAAAAAGATCATAATAATAAAAAAACGATTTTTTAATCCACTCCTAAATTTAGTGCAAACTTCATGCTTTTTCCTCTCACACTAAAATGATTGTCATAAAAAATTGCTGTTTACAAAATTCGAATGTTTTTGTAACTTCGAAATATTTTAATATTAACCCGACTGAAAATAAAATTTAACAATTAAAAAATAAATCAAAAATGCTTGTATTTCCATAAAAAGCTTCTGATAAAAAACGAAATATATCATTACTTAATACCCACAATAAAAAAAAATTCAATATAACAAGTGATTAGTTTGAAAGTAATAGTCAATAAAAAGTCACAAAATTATCTAAAAACTTTAAAAAGTAATTAAGTTATTGAGGAAAAATCCTTTTTTAGTATATTTATAATTATATATAGGCCATAGGGGATACAAGTTCACATTTTTCTGCTTTTGTAAGTAGGTGCAATAGCAAGTAATTATTGATTCTTAAAGTTTTATTAAACTAATTTTTCTAAGAAAAGTTTTCTTTTACAACTTTTAACTAACCTGTTTTTTAATATTTTTAGACTTTTTTTTTAGCTATAAACAAACGGTTACCACACAACCATCACACTCAGAATAATTTAAAGTTTCTGAAAATTTGACGATCTCTTAGGATGAATCAGGATACTTTGATCATTTTTAAACTTAGGCTGACTCAGGAAGATTTTTGTTTCATTATTAAAAATTCAAGATTTTTCAAGATTATTAAAGGTTTGAAAGCGTGATTTGTATATATTTTAAATGAGATTTAGCTGTTTTACTTTCAATAACTTGCAGGGTTGCCACACACTCAGGTACTCGGATATTTTGAAACTATTTTCAAACTCAAGCTGACTCAGGAACTTTTTATTTAATCTTTTTTAATACTCTGATATGCTTGAATTTTCAAATATGCATCATTTTTATTTTTGTTTATATTCTTCCAGCATGAATAAGTTTTTAAACAACAGTATGATTAACTAACATTGTTATATGCAGTTTCATATTTTATTTTTGCTTGAAAAGGTCGCAATTTCTTGCCACCGAAACCGGTCGCGAATAAAATATAAAATTTGTATAAATATATTTAATATTTTTAAAAAAATTAAAAAACTTTGATTGAGATAAAGTTGCAATATTTTTCTTTTTTATAGCCAATTTTGTTGCAGATCTAGTTTTTTGTTAACTTTGAAATAAAAATTCATGTTAAAAACCAAATATTCATTGATTTTTATTGAAAAGTTAAAAGAAACTATTTTTAAGAAATTCAAAAACTCTGAATAAGTAAGGACAGTTTTTGATCAGTCTGAAAAGTTTATAATTTTTTACTAAAAGAGTTGCATCCATTCGAACAAAAGATTTTAAGCTTTTTTTGTTAATATTGTTTTTGATAGCTAGTTAAAGTTTTATAACTTTAGGTAATGGAGTTTTTTTTTCTATCAGCCAATTGTCATCAGACTTGGCAAACCCTCTTAATAACTCAGGTCATTTAAATGTTTAAAAAAATTCAATTTAGCTCAAGCTTGTTCGAAGTTTCCACACAGGGTGACTCAGACTAGTTTTTTTTTTTCAAAATAAATTTGATAAAAAATAAGAATATTTTTTTTTTCTCTCCTGATCTTGAATAGTTTTTATTTGCTCTGTTTTCAATATTTCTTTATTATATTTTAGTTTTGTTCAAAAACTTAAAATTTACTGATGTTAAAAATTTTAATTAAATTTTTATATTTTACTGAAAATTGTTTCAAGGATTAAAATACTGAGGATGATTAACTACATTTAATATAAGTCAGGATAACGTTTTTCACTCAGAATAGATTTTTTTAAATACATGTTAAAACACTTATTGACATTTTAAAGACTTTAATCACTGAAAACCTAGTTTTAACAAAACTTTTACATGACAAAGCTGGTTATAACTAAAACATAGAAATAATTACAAATGGTAACTCATATCTTTTAATTTGGTGTCAACAGCAACTTTAAAAATATATTTTTTGATCTCAATAATTGTCATCAAGTTTTGTAATTTAATAAACTTAAGATAGCATAAACCACCTTTAGAGTTATTAAAATTAGAATAGTATAACAAATTAATAATATACATCAAATATAAAATGTAATTATGTATACAATTTTAGGATTAGTAAAAGAGTTTTAGTTGGGTATAAGACATTAAAGTTCTTAAAATATAGTTGATAATTATATATTAGTAATTATTAACATGTTTTTAAGATAAGTTATAAAAGAAATATAAACTATAGATTTTAACTCAACAGGTTTATAACAGAACAAAATATGTATATTTATGTCGAAACATTGATGGATGAAGGTAGATGTATAAAACTTTTAGTTGATCCAGTTGACACTAATGCTACTATCAAAGCTAGGATTCAGTATCAAGAAGGTTTAGTTATTTAATATGTTAAAATCTTAACAATTCAAAGAGTTTAAAACTATTTAAGTATGATTTAATTTTTTAATATAGTAGAGATAAACTTTTTAAACAATGTTGGTAGAATTTATATTAAATTTGATTGCTGTTATTGTTTTATTGAAACTTATTAAAATAATTAAAGTACATTTTATTCTGTTTTAAGTATTTTTTTAGTTGATGCAATTTATGTTGTTATGTTTTACAGTTATGTTTATAGGTATATTTTAATCTACCAAGTGTATTTGTTCTTATCATAACAAATCTAAGTAACTAATTATTTTTTTGTATTAATAATTTAATAAACAATTTTAGTACTTTTTAAATACAAGCTTTAAAATATTTCTAAGCTTCAAGATGCTTTCTACTGATTTTCAAAATTTGAATTATTTTTTGAGATATGACCAGTCAAAATCGGGCTGCATAAAAGGTTCCCTATGGGAAGGGAAAACTAAAACAGCGAAAAATAGCTATTTCACTTAAAATCTATATACTCCTACATTTTTAAGCAATCCTCTTTAAACTTTTACAGTCTAATCTTTATATAATATCAAAAAAACGTCATTTTAGAATTAAAAAAAAATTGTAAAATTATTTCTATTTGAAAAAAAAAACACTTGTTTTTCTTTTAATTTTGTGATAAAATTTTTATTTTTTCAAATTACTAAAATTCTAAAGTAACGTTTTTTTTTCTTTTATTATAAGAAACGTTTTATGTAAATTTGAAGAAGATTATTTGAAAAATGAAGGGGGAGATAGATTTTTAGTGAAATATAAAATTTCTGAAAAAATTGACCTTTAAAAATTTGCGGTCCATACGTTTATATCGGAAATTTTATAGATAAAAATAAATATCTCAAAACTTAAATGATATTTTTGAATTCTATAAAAACTGGCTTGTAGTTTGTACTTAAAGCTTTCATATAAAAGCCAAAGTTAATTTTTGTAAAAATAAAATGTTGGACCCCCCCTCCCTATGGCCGTAAAAATTAACTGGTAGCTTAATTAGTTATGTAAAACATAAAACTATTTAAAAAAACTGTTAACCTTATATGCCATAAAACTATATAATTTTCAAGTTTTTTTACTATTTTATTTTATTTAAGTATCTTTGCTACATTTAACTTGCAAAAGCTTCTATCAATGAACCCTTTATTTTTGAAGTAAAAAACTGTGGGTTGTAATAAATCAGTGAAAACAGTTTTGAGTACAATTTTCAAATGGCTTTTCAAATTAAGTTACACTGCAATGTACAAAAAATTAACAAACTCCAAATAAAATTAAAATAATTTTTTTATTTTATTAACACTTTATCGCCTTCTGTCTGAAATTTTATAACTTAAATTTTAGGTGTACCTTTTGACATGCAGAACTTATTCTTTAATGGAAAACAACTAGAAGATGGAAAAACTTTGTCTGGTTATGAAATACAAAATGAATCAACCCTTCAACTAGTACTGAGAATAAAAATATTTGTTGAAAGGTTAAATAATGAAAAATTCGTAATTGAAGTTGATCCTTCGGATCCTATTTCAGTTGTTAAAGCTAGGATTCAAGATGAAGAAGGTTTGTTATAGGATTATTATTAAAATAAATTAAAAAATGTTTTTTTTTTTCATGCGTCATAAAGTACAATATTGAAAAACATGACTATACAAAATCAGACAGTTACTCAGTTTCACCGCTGAACAGATTAACAAACTGTAATTCTTATTTAATTATAATATTGAACTCAATAATATTTTTTTAAGGAGATTTATTTTAGTTAATTCCTGTAATAAGTCAGTTTTAATCATATATGAAAAAGTTAGTATTGTTTATCATGATAATTTCTGTATCTATATATAAAATGAAAAAATGACATACGTTAGAAAAACTATTGACAAAAATATAAATCTTGGAGTCTGTAATTTATTTTGAGGCTAAAAATAAAAAGTTTCGAAAATAATATAACTTAACGTTTTATAAAGTTTCATGTAATTTTTTTTTACTTCAAATTATGGATCGTTTCACATTTAGTTACATATGAGATCTTAAAAATTGTTTTTATAGTATTATTAAGCTACCGTCTTATAAAAGTTTTAACACAGTTGAAAAAATTATACAAAAGTCTTTTTTTTTTGTTATTTTATTATAGCTTTTTACAAGACACTAATCTGTTTAGTTGAGCTTACATTAAAAAAATAACCTTTTTACTTTAAAAAAATTACAATTTTTTAAAAATTGTTTTTATACAGTTGGTTTTCAATTTTTAAATACGTAAAATTATAATTAAAAAAATATTCTGTTATTAAAATATAGTTTCGTTTTTTATTTAGTATTTGTTTTGACTAAATATCTTAAATATGCTATCTTTAGAAGTTATGTGTTATTGTGAACTTCCGTTAAAAGGGTGCAAACATTTCCTGTTTTAAAGTTATATTTATTTTTAATATTTTTTTTCCGTTATAGCACAACTGCATTCTTTTATTAAAAAAATCAGTAGCATAGCATTGAAATAGTGATAGTTGCTGTGAACATCTTATAAAGTCAGCACGCGCCTTCTGTGAATGTAAACTGTAAATAAGATTTCAATAATTAGAAACAAAAGACTTTGAAGTAGAATATTGTACAGTAAATACACTATTTAGTTCATAATAATCAAGGACTTTTATTTGATTATGTTTTTTAAGATGTATAACACTTTAAAATAAATTGTTAAAACTTATTTACTATTCCATCACTTTTTTGATGTAACTTCTTTTTAGTAAACATAAAAGCAATTATTTTTATTTCCAAATTTATTTGATTTGTTCTTATTTTATTTTCTAAAATTTGGATAATTTGTTTAGTTAGTAAGTAAAACTTCTTACTACTGAAGACAAGCTAATTGTCTGCTTTTTTGAAAATATTATAATTATATACTTTTTGAGATTTAAGACTTTTTATAATAAATCAAACATAAAAAAGTTCAAAAATGCTACATATTAAACAATAAAAAAATCATTATGTATTTTTAAAGTCAGTAAGAAGAAAGATATAAACTAAAGTTATTTTTTTTAACTTTTGTTTAATATGTTCTAGAAATAGTAACACTATTTTAGGTTTTGCCTTTGAAAAGCAAACTTTAACTTTCAAAAATAAAAAGTTGGATGATGGAAAAACACTAAAGGATTACAAAATTGTTAATGAATCAACTATATGTTTGAGGCTTGATGGAGAATTGAAAATTTTTGTCAGATCAATGTCTGGAATAACTTATTCTTGTATTGTTAAAGCTTCTACAAAAATTGAAATGCTTAAAGACAAGATCAAAGAATTAGAAGGTTAAAAATTTTTAATGCTTTCTTGTAAACTTTGTTGTTTCAATTAAGTATGTAAATTTATTTAAAGTTTAACAATGTAATCTAAATAATTTAGTATGCATTTTTGTAAAGAAAACAAAATGTAAAATATAGACTTATAATCTTAGGTTTCCCATCTGGGAAGGTGAAGTTGATTTTCTGTGGAAAACTTATGGATGATCAAAAGACTTTTTCTGATTACGAAATTGAAGATGAAGATAGAATTATTTATCATTTTTCGCTAACGGCGTAATACTAAAATTAATAAAAAAAACAAGGTTTATATAACTAGTTTGTAGTAAAACAATACTATTGATCGTTAAAGTGTGCTTATTAATTTGAAATTTTCTTACTATTTTATGCTAAACCTTTAACTTCAAACAATGTTTGCTGAATATTAAAAAGGTATTTAAAATCATAAGCCAAATATTTTTTCATAAGCATATATTCCCAAGGTAAAAGTTAAAATTATTTTGTATAAAAACTAACATAATAACTTATATTTTGTATATATCATGTAAATGCTTTTATTCATTTGTATCTTATGTTTCTAAGCAAACAATGGTTTTCTAGTTGTACTAAAACACCCTAATCTTATCTAACTTAATAATTCTTTACGAAAAAGTAACATAAGTTTTGTTTAATATTTGTAAAAATATGTGCCTTTTTGATAAAGTTTAGAGTTTATATTTTTCTTCCTAAAATATTTAAATAAAAACATACGCTTTAAATGTTTTTAGGTTGAAAACTTATACACTTTTAAGATTGTGGTGATGTATTAATATAAAATATTGTTAAGTTTTTATTGTTTTATTAATATTGTAATAAAGTTGAGAAATGTTAATGATACTTTTTATTGTAAAGTTAAAATAAACTTTTACAGCCAATACACTTAATAAAATTGAAGGTAATTAAATTGATATAGTACAACTATTAAATTTGTATTTATAAATTTATTACAAAGTTTTTAAAAAAACTTCTATCGATGTTTTAAAAAGAGTAGTCTAGAAAGACTAGTTAAATTATATTCAAATAAACTTAAATAATTTTCCAAGTACTAAACAATAAAGTAAGTACCACTAAACTTTTGTCTTTTTATTTTTTGTTTATATATATATATATATATAAATATGAAGTTTAAGTAACAAATATCATATATTAGTTCAAAAGTTATTTAAAATCATTTTTACATAAAAAGTGATATTTTGAGTTTTTAAACATAAATTTATCAAAAAATCTACGTTCTCAAGAAAATAATTGCGTCGTAAAAGTCTTGTTGTTTAAAAAATTAACTTTTTTACTTAAAAAATCATTTAGTCTGCAAAACTAGAAGATTTTTCAAATACAACAGTACACAGTTGGTCTTTTTTCTACTAATAATTATTTATGATTCTTCTTAATAGACAATTCATTAGAACTTTAACACAGTATCTACTTTGATTCTTAGTAAAAAATTGATAAGTATGATTATTTTATTGTACATAAACTCTCACCGGCCGCATTGTAAAAATAAAAGTCTTTCGTAAGTTGTATTTATAAAAAAATAGGGTAAGAGTCGAATAAGCACGAAGGGTCACTTTTGCACGACGACGCTTTTGCACAAGTAGTAACTTTTGCACAAAGATACATTTAAACGTAAACACTTTTGCACGGGTTCATTTTATTTTCAATTTATTTAAATATTCTATAAATTTATTTTTTTAATTTTATATAACTGATACGTTAAGCCTAACCTTTACCCTTGGTCGGTAATTTTTATATATATTTTTTTCTAAATATTTAGCTTAATTTTATTTTATGTTTTTATTTTTTTTTGTTTTTTAAATTTATTAGTGGTTTTAATTAACTGTTATTTCTTTTTTGTTTTCTATTTGCACTATTACTGTTACCCCTAACCCTTACCCTCGATCCATAATTTTTTGTTTTCTTGTTTTCTATTATAAATATTTTTCAAATTTTCATTTTTTTACTCTCGTGTAAAAATGTTTCTTCGTGCAAAAGTGTCTTCGTGCATATTTGACCCGTTCTCTAAAAATTAATTGTAGTAATCAATATAGATATAATGTTTGATACAAAAACAAAATATAACAAGCAGTAATAAATCACAAGTAAAAAGTAGCCATTGAGTTTAGACTCAAATTGTATTTTCTACAATAAACCTTTTATTTCTATATTTATTTAATGTTTTTTTTTTTCAGCGAAAAACTTCAAAATGGGTCGTATAATTTTGCTTTGAGGTCTAAAATAATTGCCTTAAGTTCGCTAAGCCTTAACAAAACTCAAAAACATTTAAGTTTTTATTGTTTTAGAGTCATACAATAAAAGGTTTAAACTTTAAAGCAAATATATTATCAACAATAAATATAAATTATACACAAAACACTAGTTAAAATTTATTAGAAAATACCATGAACTTTTAGATGAACTCACTAAACAGTAAATTTATTTGGTTAAAAACTATAAGCTTATTTATAAAAAAACACTGACTTAAGTCAAAACGGTTAAAGAGTGATTGAAAAACGAAAATTTATTAATATTATTCTTTTGTTTTGAAAAAAATCAATTATTAAATGTACCAACTTCATTCTTTAATGTAATAGCAATTAAATAAGCTCAACTGTGAAATTAAATATAAATGATAGTATACCAATTAGTAAAGCTACAAAACTTAACATGACAACTTTTGAACAAAAGACATTTTCAATGAGCTTACAGACTTTTTAAACATTTAAATATTGTGATGCAGAATTGCCATAAAATTGGTTTTTTTGTTTAAGTTACTGTAACTAATGTGCTTTTTAAAGCTCACATATCAAGCTTTTAATCTTGACGAATAAGAGACAAAAAGTTTTAGTCAATAACGGGGAAAATAAACTATACATCAATCAATTTTTTTAACATTTTAAAATCTGTTGTCATTAATCCTACAAAATGAAAGTTTACTGAATATTTACTTTTGTTTAATAATATAAATAAGTTATACATACAGAGGTTAGAAAAAAACATTCTTTAGAAATTGGACGTTATAAACCAACTTTATTTTTATGTGTTTTCATTTTGTAGGGAATCTACAGAACTTGATGTTGGAGATGTAGACCAAACAAAATATATCTATAGTTAAAGCTTAAAAGTATTACTTTTACGTATTTATCATTGTTGACTGATCTACAGTTGACTTATCTATAGTTGAAGCTTTAAAGTATTACTTTTACTTATTTATCATTGTTGACTGATCTACAGATAGGTTAATAAGTTTAGAACCCTAAATAAACAATTCGAAACCTTATTCATTAAAATCCAAGCCAACAAACACAATACAAATAATTGTAATCATTACCTAGAAATTTTGTCCGCAAGTTTCAAAACAAAGCAGCTTGTTTCAAGCACAATTTTCAATTAAAATTCAGTAAAGTCGAAAACAAACAATCATAATATAGTTTACCGACTTGTGATTATTGCGAAGGTATGAAACAATTGAAAATAAAAAAATTCATAAAACTTTTGGTATAAATCTATTTTTATAGGCTATATTATGTAGCTCTCTGCAAATTATGTAGTAACAGTTGTAATAAGTACAGTTTTACCATAGTAAATTTATTTTAACGCGTTATTGACTATATTAGTAGGAAACTTTCATAACCCACCCGCGTTCAAAACCCATCCAATCAAATTCGAGAATCGCTTACTGATCGTGGGTAAGGGCTAGTGGTAACAGTGCTAGTAAAAAGTAAATAACAAATAAATAAAAAAGAATTTTAAAAAAATTAAATAATTTAATAAACAAAGAAAATATTTAAAAAATTGGGTGGACTTTGAACGCGGGTGGATTTTGATCGGTTGGATTTTGAACGGGGGTGGATTTTGATAGTATATCATAATAGTATAGAATAATATCAATTTATATTGGAAAATAACTTGGGTAAAATTTCACCATTATATGAGATAATTTGTTTTCACAGTTTATCGGGCGAGTTCATGCTTTAATTTTACTTTACTGTACAACACTTAAACATATTTTTTTACATATATATCATAAGAAGCTTACTTTTTCACCATTATTGTCTTGAATTCTTGCTTTGACAACTGAGATTGTGTCTGTCGGGCAAACTTTCAATTTAAAGAGGTCACGCAACCTTTACGAACAATAATATTTATTATAAGTACTAGTTGAAGGATTGATTCTTTCTGGATGTTGTATTCAAACAAATTCTTTCCATCTTCCAATTGTTTTCAATTGTTAAACTCTGATTTACTGTTATTTAAGTTTTAATTATGTAGTAAAAATGAAAGAATTTTATTTTGTATAACAAATATTCATTTAAAACAATATCTTTTCTATTTAAGCCTTTAAACTTAAACTCAAATCTTAAATCTTAAGCGTTAATTTTTTTGATGTTTTAAACATCAATGAAGCAGTATTTACAAAATAATTTTTAGTTTTTAAAGTTTTTTTGGAACAAAGTTTATTTTTTACGAGCAACAAACAAACCGCGAATAGCTCTTTTTTTTTCTTGATAAAGACCATAAATTTTAATTTAGTATAATAGAACACACTGTTAGCAAAATTTGCAAGTAGACTAAAATGTAGTACAAACATATTTTTCATCTGTAATCCAGCGTTATCAACAATCTAATACTACACCAAAGTTTTACTTTAACTTTTACAAAAAAAAAAAGCATGCTTTAGTCAAAAAACTTAATATTCGATGTAATATGTAAGGAAACTAGTTAGCAATATTATTTTAGAAAATTTTCATTGGTATAGAGCTTGTTCCTTGTTAAACTGATGAAAATTAATTACTTAGACATATACTTAAATTTTAGAAAACTAAAACGAACATTTGCAATTGCTTGTTAGATAACCTATTTAAGTATAAAAATAGCAAAATTCCATTTTTGTTCTTGAATTTTAGTTTTCACAGTTACATTTGTGTCACATCGCTCCACAAACATTTTAAATTTTTATCTCCTTCAGATAAGATTTCATCAAATATTAGCATTTTTATTACGAGCGTTAACTTAGCTTGATTAAAATTTTTTGCAATTTCTAAAAACAGTCCAATTATTTTAGTCCAACTTTAGATCCAATTATTTTCCTTTTCTTTGAAGATAACTAGGAGTTTTGTTTATTATAAAGAACGCTCCTTTACGTTTAATTAAAAAAAAAACATTGGACTTGGGTTTAAACTTTTAAGTAGGACCTCTTAGAAAAAATGTTTTTTTTTTTTTGAATTTTTACTTATACGGATGTTTTTGCTAAAAAATAACTTTTATCATTTTATTTTTCTAATATTCTTACTTTGCTGTGTTCTCAAGGTTTTTTTCCTTATTTCTAATGTTTTATTAATATGTATAAATATGCTCGACTGTAAATTTTAAAAACCTTCAATTTTCTAACAACCACTGAAGCAAAAAACAAATCTTATTTTAATACTTTTATTTATGACTTTTTTAAATGGTCAACCTTTTTTGTCTAAACTGTTTTTATGTAAAACATGACAGATGTACGTTTTACCAAAGTTATCATTTATTGAACATGAAATCCCTAATATTTCTTTTATGAGGGATTTCATGTTTAATTAGTGGTTTTCAAAAGCCCGTTTTCCTTATTAAGCCAATCAGAACAAAGCTGCTCTTATTGTTTCAAAAGAACAAAATTGTGTTTCTGTTTTGATGTTCGATTGAAATAAAAACTACAAACAAGATAAGCTACACTTCAATGAAGAAATATTTAATAAAATAAGGAACGGGTCAAAATTGCACAAGACAAAATTGCACAAGTGACTATTTTGCACGATAGTAAAAAAAAAAAAAATAAAATAAAATAGTGGTCAAAGGATAAATTAACAAAAAAAGCTACCGCTCGAGGGTAAGGCTCAAGGATAACAGTGGAAGTAATATAAAAAAACAAAAAAAAGTTTTTATAAAAAAGAAAACTAAAAATTAAATCAATAAACAAACAATAGAAAAGCTACTGATTGAAGGTAAGTCCTGGACAAGACGTTAAAAGGTATTCGTGGTGTGTGACTCAATAACCGAAAGGTTTTTTCGTTTACCAAGTCCTAGGACCAAATAGCTTGAGTGTCTTTTTATGGAGTTTAAAAAAGTATAAGGGTTACGGGTAACAGTGCTAATAAAATAAAAAAATAAATACTTAATTATAAAAATAAAGAAAATAATTTTGTCCCAAATTAAGTAGTCGAGCATTCTATACAAACAGATTTTTGGACAAGGTGCAAAATTTATATTGAATATTAGTTTGAAAAACGTTACTTTGAAGTTAGTTTAAAAAGATCATAATAAAAAAAAAACGATTTTTTAGTCAATTCCTAATTTTAGTGCAAACTTCATGCTTTTTCCTCTCACACTAGAATGATTGCCATAAAAAATTGCTGTTTACAAAATTCGAATGTCTTTGTAACTTCGAAATATTTTAATATTAACCCGACTGAAAATAAAATTTAACAATTAAAAAATAAATCAAAAATGCTTGTATTTCCATAAAAAGCTTCTGATAAAAAACGAAATATATCATTACTTAATACCCACAATAAAAAAAAATTCAATATAACAAGTGATTAGTTTGAAAGTAATAGTCAATAAAAAG
This sequence comes from Thalia democratica, assembly GCF_965202585.1. Classification (NCBI taxonomy): domain Eukaryota; kingdom Metazoa; phylum Chordata; class Thaliacea; order Salpida; family Salpidae; genus Thalia; species Thalia democratica. The sequence goes on along the minus strand of NC_139166.1, from coordinate 63,727,779 downwards.
TCACAAAATTATCTAAAAACTTTAAAAAGTAATTAAGTTATTGAGGAAAAATCCTTTTTTAGTATATTTATAATTATATATAGGCCATAGGGGATACAAGTTCACATTTTTCTGCTTTTGTAAGTAGGTGCAATAGCAAGTAATTATTGATTCTTAAAGTTTTATTAAACTAATTTTTCTAAGAAAAGTTTTCTTTTACAACTTTTAACTAACCTGTTTTTTAATATTTTTAGACTTTTTTTTAGCTATAAACAAACGGTTACCACACAACCATCACACTCAGAATAATTTAAAGTTTCTGAAAATTTGACGATCTCTTAGGATGAATCAGGATACTTTGATCACTTTTAAACTTAGGCTGACTCAGGAAGATTTTTGTTTCATTATTAAAAATTCAAGATTTTTCAAGATTATTAAAGGTTTGAAAGCGTGATTTGTATATATTTTAAATGAGATTTAGCTGTTTTACTTTCAATAACTTGCAGGGTTGCCACACACTCAGGTACTCGGATATTTTGAAACTATTTTCAAACTCAAGCTGACTCAGGAACTTTTTATTTAATCTTTTTTAATACTCTGATATGCTTGAATTTTCGAATATGCATCATTTTTATTTTTGTTTATATTCTTCCAGCATGAATAAGTTTTTAAACAACAGTATGATTAACTAACATTGTTATATGCAGTTTCATATTTTATTTTTGCTTGAAAAGGTCGCAATCTCTTGCCACCGAAACCGGTCGCGAATAAAATATAAAATTTGTATAAATCTATTTAATATTTTTAAAAAAATTAAAAAACTTTGATTGAGATAAAGTTGCAATATTTTTCTTTTTTATAGCCAATTTTGTTGCAGATCTAGTTTTTTGTTAACTTTGAAATAAAAATTCATGTTAAAAACCAAATATTCATTGATTTTTATTGAAAAGTTAAAAGAAACTATTTTTAAGAAATTCAAAAACTCTGAATAAGTAAGGACAGTTTTTGATCAGTCTGAAAAGTTTATAATTTTTTACTAAAAGAGTTGCATCCATTCGAACAAAAGATTTTAAGCTTTTTTTGTTAATATTGTTTTTGATAGCTAGTTAAAGTTTTATAACTTTAGGTAATGGAGTTTTTTTTTCTATCAGCCAATTGTCATCAGACTTGGCAAACCCTCTTAATAACTCAGGTCATTTAAATGTTTAAAAAAATTCAATTTAGCTCAAGCTTGTTCGAAGTTTCCACACAGGGTGACTCAGACTAGTTTTTTTTTTCAAAATAAATTTGATAAAAAATAAGAATATTTTTTTTTTCTCTCCTGATCTTGAATAGTTTTTATTTGCTCTGTTTTCAATATTTCTTTATTATATTTTAGTTTTGTTCAAAAACTTAAAATTTACTGATGTTAAAAATTTTAATTAAATTTTTATATTTTACTGAAAATTGTTTCAAGGATTAAAATACTGAGGATGATTAACTACATTTAATATAAGTCAGGATAACGTTTTTCACTCAGAATAGATTTTTTTAAATACATGTTAAAACACTTATTGACATTTTAAAGACTTTAATCACTGAAAACCTAGTTTTAACAAAACTTTTACATGACAAAGCTGGTTATAACTAAAACATAGAAATAATTACAAATGGTAACTCATATCTTTTAATTTGGTGTCAACAGCAACTTTAAAAATATATTTTTTGATCTCAATAATTGTCATCAAGTTTTGTAATTTAATAAACTTAAGATAGCATAAACCACCTTTAGAGTTATTAAAATTAGAATAGTATAACAAATTAATAATATACATCAAATATAAAATGTAGTTATGTATACAATTTTAGGATTAGTAAAAGAGTTTTAGTTGGGTATAAGACATTAAAGTTCTTAAAATATAGTTGATAATTATATATTAGTAATTATTAACATGTTTTTAAGATAAGTTATAAAAGAAATATAAACTATAGATTTTAACTCAACAGGTTTATAACAGAACAAAATATGTATATTTATGTCGAAACATTGATGGATGAAGGTAGATGTATAAAACTTTTAGTTGATCCAGTTGACACTAATGCTACTATCAAAGCTAGGATTCAGTATCAAGAAGGTTTAGTTATTTAATATGTTAAAATCTTAACAATTCAAAGAGTTTAAAACTATTTAAGTATGATTTAATTTTTTAATATAGTAGAGATAAACTTTTTAAACAATGTTGGTAGAATTTATATTAAATTTGATTGCTGTTATTGTTTTATTGAAACTTATTAAAATAATTAAAGTACATTTTATTCTGTTTTAAGTATTTTTTTAGTTGATGCAATTTATGTTGTTATGTTTTACAGTTATGTTTATAGGTATATTTTAATCTACCAAGTGTATTTGTTCTTATCATAACAAATCTAAGTAACTAATTATTTTTTTGTATTAATAATTTAATAAACAATTTTAGTACTTTTTAAATACAAGCTTTAAAATATTTCTAAGCTTCAAGATGCTTTCTACTGATTTTCAAAATTTGAATTATTTTTTGAGATATGACCAGTCAAAATCGGGCTGCATAAAAGGTTCCCTATGGGAAGGGAAAACTAAAACAGCGAAAAATAGCTATTTCACTTAAAATCTATATACTCCTACATTTTTAAGCAATCCTCTTTAAACTTTTACAGTCTAATCTTTATATAATATCAAAAAAACGTCATTTTAGAATTAAAAAAAAATTGTAAAATTATTTCTATTTGAAAAAAAAAACACTTGTTTTTCTTTTAATTTTGTGATAAAATTTTTATTTTTTCAAATTACTAAAATTCTAAAGTAACGTTTTTTTTTCTTTTATTATAAGAAACGTTTTATGTAAATTTGAAGAAGATTATTTGAAAAATGAAGGGGGAGATAGATTTTTAGTGAAATATAAAATTTCTGAAAAAATTGACCTTTAAAAATTTGCGGTCCATACGTTTATATCGGAAATTTTATAGATAAAAATAAATATCTCAAAACTTAAATGATATTTTTGAATTCTATAAAAACTGGCTTGTAGTTTGTACTTAAAGCTTTCATATAAAAGCCAAAGTTAATTTTTGTAAAAATAAAATGTTGGACCCCCCCTCCCTATGGCCGTAAAAATTAACTGGTAGCTTAATTAGTTATGTAAAACATAAAACTATTTAAAAAAACTGTTAACCTTATATGCCATAAAACTATATAATTTTCAAGTTTTTTTACTATTTTATTTTATTTAAGTATCTTTGCTACATTTAACTTGCAAAAGCTTCTATCAATGAACCCTTTATTTTTGAAGTAAAAAACTGTGGGTTGTAATAAATCAGTGAAAACAGTTTTGAGTACAATTTTCAAATGGCTTTTCAAATTAAGTTACACTGCAATGTACAAAAAATTAACAAACTCCAAATAAAATTAAAATAATTTTTTTATTTTATTAACACTTTATCGCCTTCTGTCTGAAATTTTATAACTTAAATTTTAGGTGTACCTTTTGACATGCAGAACTTATTCTTTAATGGAAAACAACTAGAAGATGGAAAAACTTTGTCTGGTTATGAAATACAAAATGAATCAACCCTTCAACTAGTACTGAGAATAAAAATATTTGTTGAAAGGTTAAATAATGAAAAATTCGTAATTGAAGTTGATCCTTCGGATCCTATTTCAGTTGTTAAAGCTAGGATTCAAGATGAAGAAGGTTTGTTATAGGATTATTATTAAAATAAATTAAAAAATGTTTTTTTTTTTCATGCGTCATAAAGTACAATATTGAAAAACATGACTATACAAAATCAGACAGTTACTCAGTTTCACCGCTGAACAGATTAACAAACTGTAATTCTTATTTAATTATAATATTGAACTCAATAATATTTTTTTAAGGAGATTTATTTTAGTTAATTCCTGTAATAAGTCAGTTTTAATCATATATGAAAAAGTTAGTATTGTTTATCATGATAATTTCTGTATCTACATATAAAATGAAAAAATGACATACGTTAGAAAAACTATTGACAAAAATATAAATCTTGGAGTCTGTAATTTATTTTGAGGCTAAAAATAAAAAGTTTCGAAAATAATATAACTTAACGTTTTATAAAGTTTCATGTAATTTTTTTTTACTTCAAATTATGGATCGTTTCACATTTAGTTACATATGAGATCTTAAAAATTGTTTTTATAGTATTATTAAGCTACCGTCTTATAAAAGTTTTAACACAGTTGAAAAAATTATACAAAAGTCTTTTTTTTTTGTTATTTTATTATAGCTTTTTACAAGACACTAATCTGTTTAGTTGAGCTTACATTAAAAAAATAACCTTTTTACTTTAAAAAAATTACAATTTTTTAAAAATTGTTTTTATACAGTTGGTTTTCAATTTTTAAATACGTAAAATTATAATTAAAAAAATATTCTGTTATTAAAATATAGTTTCGTTTTTTATTTAGTATTTGTTTTGACTAAATATCTTAAATATGCTATCTTTAGAAGTTATGTGTTATTGTGAACTTCCGTTAAAAGGGTGCAAACATTTCCTGTTTTAAAGTTATATTTATTTTTAATATTTTTTTTCCGTTATAGCACAACTGCATTCTTTTATTAAAAAAATCAGTAGCATAGCATTGAAATAGTGATAGTTGCTGTGAACATCTTATAAAGTCAGCACGCGCCTTCTGTGAATGTAAACTGTAAATAAGATTTCAATAATTAGAAACAAAAGACTTTGAAGTAGAATATTGTACAGTAAATACACTATTTAGTTCATAATAATCAAGGACTTTTATTTGATTATGTTTTTTAAGATGTATAACACTTTAAAATAAATTGTTAAAACTTATTTACTATTCCATCACTTTTTTGATGTAACTTCTTTTTAGTAAACATAAAAGCAATTATTTTTATTTCCAAATTTATTTGATTTGTTCTTATTTTATTTTCTAAAATTTGGATAATTTGTTTAGTTAGTAAGTAAAACTTCTTACTACTGAAGACAAGCTAATTGTCTGCTTTTTTGAAAATATTATAATTATATACTTTTTGAGATTTAAGACTTTTTATAATAAATCAAACATAAAAAAGTTCAAAAATGCTACATATTAAACAATAAAAAAATCATTATGTATTTTTAAAGTCAGTAAGAAGAAAGATATAAACTAAAGTTATTTTTTTTAACTTTTGTTTAATATGTTCTAGAAATAGTAACACTATTTTAGGTTTTGCCTTTGAAAAGCAAACTTTAACTTTCAAAAATAAAAAGTTGGATGATGGAAAAACACTAAAGGATTACAAAATTGTTAATGAATCAACTATATGTTTGAGGCTTGATGGAGAATTGAAAATTTTTGTCAGATCAATGTCTGGAATAACTTATTCTTGTATTGTTAAAGCTTCTACAAAAATTGAAATGCTTAAAGACAAGATCAAAGAATTAGAAGGTTAAAATTTTTTAATGCTTTCTTGTAAACTTTGTTGTTTCAATTAAGTATGTAAATTTATTTAAAGTTTAACAATGTAATCTAAATAATTTAGTATGCATTTTTGTAAAGAAAACAAAATGTAAAATATAGACTTATAATCTTAGGTTTCCCATCTGGGAAGGTGAAGTTGATTTTCTGTGGAAAACTTATGGATGATCAAAAGACTTTTTCTGATTACGAAATTGAAGATGAAGATAGAATTATTTATCATTTTTCGCTAACGGCGTAATACTAAAATTAATAAAAAAAACAAGGTTTATATAACTAGTTTGTAGTAAAACAATACTATTGATCGTTAAAGTGTGCTTATTAATTTGAAATTTTCTTACTATTTTATGCTAAACCTTTAACTTCAAACAATGTTTGCTGAATATTAAAAAGGTATTTAAAATCATAAGCCAAATATTTTTTCATAAGCATATATTCCCAAGGTAAAAGTTAAAATTATTTTGTATAAAAACTAACATAATAACTTATATTTTGTATATATCATGTAAATGCTTTTATTCATTTGTATCTTATGTTTCTAAGCAAACAATGGTTTTCTAGTTGTACTAAAACACCCTAATCTATCTAACTTAATAATTCTTTACGAAAAAGTAACATAAGTTTTGTTTAATATTTGTAAAAATATGTGCCTTTTTGATAAAGTTTAGAGTTTATATTTTTCTTCCTAAAATATTTAAATAAAAACATACGCTTTAAATGTTTTTAGGTTGAAAACTTATACACTTTTAAGATTGTGGTGATGTATTAATATAAAATATTGTTAAGTTTTTATTGTTTTATTAATATTGTAATAAAGTTGAGAAATGTTAATGATACTTTTTATTGTAAAGTTAAAATAAACTTTTACAGCCAATACACTTAATAAAATTGAAGGTAATTAAATTGATATAGTACAACTATTAAATTTGTATTTATAAATTTATTACAAAGTTTTTAAAAAAACTTCTATCGATGTTTTAAAAAGAGTAGTCTAGAAAGACTAGTTAAATTATATTCAAATAAACTTAAATAATTTTCCAAGTACTAAACAATAAAGTAAGTACCACTAAACTTTTGTCTTTTTATTTTTTGTTTATATATATATATATATATATAAATATGAAGTTTAAGTAACAAATATCATATATTAGTTCAAAAGTTATTTAAAATCATTTTTACATAAATAGTGATATTTTGAGTTTTTAAACATAAATTTATCAAAAAATCTACGTTCTCAAGAAAATAATTGCGTCGTAAAAGTCTTGTTGTTTAAAAAATTAAATTTTTTACTTAAAAAATCATTTAGTCTGCAAAACTAGAAGATTTTTCAAATACAACAGTACACAGTTGGTCTTTTTTCTACTAATAATTATTTATGATTCTTCTTAATAGACAATTCATTAGAACTTTAACACAGTATCTACTTTGATTCTTAGTAAAAAATTGATAAGTATGATTATTTTATTGTACATAAACTTGTAAATATTATGACGAAAACTTACGATAGTGTTTTGAAATAAATTAATTTTTCAAGCGTTGAAACTTAATTCGTTTACTAGAATGAGTTATATTCTTTGCTTCTTGTTAAGCAAATTAGAACACCTCAATTTTTTTTTTTAAAATGCTCAAATTAATATTAAAGTTGTGATATTTTAACCAGTCAAAGTAAGTACTAAATTTCAACTATACATTTAAATATTAGAATTATTTATAAAATTTATACAAAACTAATTCGAAATCGTCTCTATATCCATCACAATAATTTAGAATTGTAGCACTTAAATAGTAATATGATTTTATTTTGTAGGGAAATTTTCTTGCTAAACTGAAATTAGTTTTGAATAGACAAAAATCATCATAATAAATTGAAACTTTTGAGAATTGTGTTTTTTAATAAAAATTTATTCCATTTGAATTTTCAAAAAAGTAATAAACTTTTTTGTTTCAAATATATCAAGTTTCGTAGAATTTAGCAATATTTGTTCTTGATCAGGGGTCGGCAGGCAATTGGTGGTCGCGGGCCAAATTTCAAGTTTTCAAAGTCTTCGCGGGCCGCAGTTTTAGTTTTAGTTGAATTTGAATAATTTTATGGTTTTAGTTTTAGTCACACTAGAGAAAAGTTTAATTTTATTCACCTTATTATTTTAAATGACTTTTAGCTATACATAGAATGCCTATTTAAATTGATATTTATTAAAATAGAATTTACATTGACTAACATACTTAAGTGTTAATGAACTATGTACTTTAATAAGCACTTAATATTTTAAACTAATAATTTATTTAATTTACTTACAACCTAACTCTCTATAAAAACCTAACTTAAAAGACAATTTATGAGTTATTTTTATACATTTGTTATATTATCAACACTTTTTTTATACTTCTTAGAATATTTACTTCAAAAATTGTTTTTGCGTGTTAAATAATTTACACTTATTAAAAAATTTAGTAATTAGTTAATTTAATAAAACTAATACCTGTTTGTATTCCATAAAGCTAAAACAAGTTCTTTAACATATTTATTTCTGTAATACTTTAATAAAATATCTTATTAGTAATTAGTCTTATACGTTGTTGCCACTTAAAAAGCAAAAATGTCTGAGTTGTATCAAACCAGCTTCGGTTTATTACAATTTTAAAAAGCTAATAAATAGTTGTTAATCAAGCTTAAATACCTAGTTAAAATATCGTCATTATCAAAAAGTACACATAGTGTAAGAAAAAAAGAAAAATATACAATTAGAAAACTACATTACAGTCATAAAAAATATTATGAGACATTGAAGATTTTTTTAAAGTGTTTGAAATAAAAGTTTCACAAACACCTGAGTTTTCAAGCTTTTGAAATAGTCTGTTTGTGTAGCAACCCAGTTAAAATAAAGTTCACAACATAAAGAAATGATGTAGATTATTAACAGTAAATAAAATACATGCAAAAAAAGTATAAGTCAGCTGAAATTGACAATTAAGTTTCTTAAACAAATTTAACAAAAGTATAAAACTTTATTGAGTTCTTAGCGAAGTAAAAAAAACTTATTTTTTATTAAGCATCATAGCAGTTCTTTATCTGCAATAAGAGTATTGCATTTAAAAATAGTAACTGTAAAATTTAAGACGAGCTACAAGAAGAGTTAGTTAGGAGTTGTTGCGAGAAACGATAAAGAAACAAATCACCGAAGTCAGTTCCAACAAAGCACATAATTATCTTCAGTAACTACAGAATAACCAGAAAGAATTTTAAAGCAAGTTATAAAGTAGCAAAGTTTATTACTTAAAATGAGATACCGTTTATAATTGAAAACTTTGTTTAAGAATTTATGTTGGCGGTATTGAAAAACTTTTGTTTATTTCTTCAATGAAAACAAGAAGTTGTGTTTAGGAATGAACTAAGATAATAAAGTCGCATAAATCAAGTTAAGACTTTAATCAATTTGTTAACATGAGAGCACTGATAAAAAAAACTATTGCTCATCTGAGAATTTTTATTAAAGATGTTTTTACTTACTTTGACATTTTAGTAGAATTTCATGGTTTAGTTCCAACGCGAAGCACAACAGTCGGTAAAATTTTACAAGTAAAGGTGCAATGCACCAACAAAAAGTTTTTGGAAGTACAATTCCTTCTTTTACTTGTAGTATAAAGTTTAATTAAAGCTAAAAAATGTCTTAAAAAATATATCTATATTAAAAAATACTCTTTAGGTACTTTAACATATTTTAAAATAAAAATTAATTTGGTAATTTTTTTGTGTCAAATAAAAATTTCAAGGCTTTTCCTGGATTCAAGTTTTTTGGCAACACTGATTGTCCACACTTAAATGTACACAATAATATAAATAATATTTTGAAATATATCAACTACAAAACTTAAAATATAACATATATTATAACTCAAACTAACACTGTGGATTGAGCAAAACATACATCATAAGTTTAATCTGCCGCTCTTTCAAGCAAAAAAGCCAGCCTGAGTCAACAAAAACAGTCCTGACATTTTTATATACAAAAAGAAATTCTAGTCAAAAAATTAAAAAAATGACTTTGTTGGTATAAGGTTTAAAGTCTTTAAATAGTGATAGTCTGAGTGTGTGGCAATGTTTATTTTTATTTATTTAAATTTAAACCACTTTGATTGAAAATGTACAATCTTGATAAATATACAATTCCTAAATCTAGTTTATATTAAATAGGTAGCTCTAAAACAAAACAGCAACTGTGTGTATTGATATGCAAGGCATAAAAATTAACTGAGTTTGACAAAAACAATGTTTGAAAAATGAAAATGTATACCTAAGAAAAACTATACTAATTTATGTCATATATATTTTTTAATTCTTTCTGTACAAATTTATATATTACATGTAGAAAGAACATTGTTAGAAAGTTATGCATAAACTCAACTCAAACTAACTAAAGTATTAAATAAAAAATAGTTTAAAATATGAGCATCTTTTTAAGTTGGTGTACATAGAAAGTAAATTAAAGTGCAAAGAAAACTTTAAAAAAATTAAAATGTGTCAAAACAAAAATCAAATAAACATTATTTTTTATTACATTGATACTTTAAATGTTTTTACACTAAAATATAACATTTAAAAATAAAAAATCTATAAAATATCCTTAGGAATAGAAAACATTTTTAAAAAATCCGAGCTATAAAGAAATGACACTTTAGTTAGTTACTGTGCATTACTTTTGTACACAAAAAATTACATTTGCACTTAGTTTATTTCATAAATAGGTATTATATAACTAAATTATTAAATCCAAGTACTATTACACTCTTTTTTTCAGATAATTACTTGCTGTTGTAAAAAAGAAGTTATTATGAAACTCAGAAAAATATCCTGTTAGAATGCTAATCAGTCTTTTTGACATTTTTAAATTAAAGCAGTAATTTGTTATTATAATTTTAAAATTTTATACAGAGACTTAAAAACATACTAATCAAATTAAATCGATTTTCCGAAAAAAATAATTTGAAATATATTTTTACTTAGCGGGCCACATTTACATGCTCGCGGGCCACAAAATTTTCTTTCGCGGGCCGCATTCCATTCAAAAAAATAACGTGCTCGCGGGCCGCAGATTTACCTTTCGCGGGCCGCAATTGGCCCGCGGGCCGCAGTTTGCCGACCCCTGTTCTTGATAGAAATATTATTATTTAAACGTACACTAAATGACAAAAAAAGTATATTTTAACAGTTTTTATACATTTAGACCAATAAAAAATAATTTTCCTTGATATTTAACAAAATTTAATAGTTATTGATACTTAAACTAAAAACAAGTGTTATAGTACAACTGTAAAACAACTGTTTGTCAATGTTTTAAAACATTATTAACAAAAAGTTTAGCTAAATAATTCTATGATATAGCTATATAAAGATTTTTTTATTTGTTTTTATAGATAATTTAAACTGTAGTCATTTTCCAAGTACTAAACAGTAAAGTAAGAACCACTAAACTTTTGTTGTTATAATTTTTTGTTTATATATATATGTATATATATATATATATATATGGAGTTTTAATAACAAACATCATATATTAGTTCAAAAGTTATTTAAAAGCATTGTTATATAAAAAGTGATATTTTAAGTTTTTAAACATAAATTTATCAAAAAATCAACGTTCTTATAAAACTAACTGGGTCGTAAAAGTCTTGTTGTTTAACAAATAAAGTTTTTTTACTTAAAAAATATTTTTTTTTTTACTTAAAAAATCATCTATTCTGCAAAACTATAAGATTTTTCAAATAAAGCAGTACAAAGCTGGTCTTTTTTTTAATGACATTATTTATGATTTTTTTTTTTATTAGACATTTCATTAGAATTTCAACACTGTATTTACTTTTGATTCTTAGTAAAAAATTGATAACTACGAATATTTTATTTTAACTTGATAATACTGTGACGCAGGGCCGTGTCTAGACTTTTTTCAGAGGGGGTTCACAATTTTTTTTGTTCTTAATTTACAACTTAAGTACTCATTTCTTAGGTATGCATTGTCAGTTAAGTACGCAGTATTTAGCCGAAAAACACTGTGTTTAAAATGCTTTTTTCTGATTAGAAATAAAACAAAAACATACAAGTAGCAGAGACGTGTCTAGAATATTTTCAATGAGTAGCACAATTTTTTTGTTCAAAAACAAAGTATTATGTGTGGTAGATTTTTTAAAAACACTTCAGAAGTTTTTATGAATGTCTATCATATAATTATCTATATAACTATTTTTTACTTTCTAAAACTAAAAAATACTAGTTAAGCAGAAGTAAAAGTTTTATAAGTAATAAAGTTGTTTTAATTTTAGTAAAACAATTAAAGAATATACATTAGGTCATTTACTAATGACAAAGCAGAAACTTGCATTAAAAAGTGAAGCTAACATGAATAACGAAAATATTTATTAACACGACACTGAACACGAGAACTAATTAAAATTAGTAACTAAAGTTTCTTAAAATTAGTAAAAAATGTTTTATGATATGTAAATAAATTGATAAATAAAACATTAGTTAAACTTAAATTCTAGTTTAAAAAGTTAGCTAAACATCAGATTAAAATTAAAAGTTAGTTATAATTTTGAAAACGAATTATATAGTAAAAGTTTTCAAAGTTAAAAATGAAACCAATTGAGTTAGATTAACATTCAAAATTAGTTTTTTTAATAATTTTGATTGGCTTATTTTTTATCAAAAGTTTCATTTTTCGTATGTGCCTCTTTTTGACTTATAACATTTTATACAGTTTTTACTTTTTTGAAACATGAAATCTTCTAAAACTACGTCATAATAGACTAAAATTATTCGAAAGTTTAGCAAAAAAGCACAGCTAAATCTACTTAAATTTGTAAAATATCCGATTAGATAATATTCTAATTGAATAATGTAAGCTTTTTTTCTTATAATTTTTTTTCATAGGGTTCACAGGAAACAGGAAACCAGTCAAAACACGCCCCTGCTGTGACGAAAACTTATGAGAATGTTTTTAAATAAATTAGTTATATTACAGTTCTAACTTAATTTCTCTTCTAGAATGAGTTATAACTTTTGCTTCTTATTTAGCAAATTAAAACTTTAAAGTATAAACTTTGTTTATGTTGTTTGAATAAATATTTAAGTTCAGATATTTCTACACAGTCAAAGTAAATATATAAAGTAGTCAATATATACATATATTTGTACATACAATACTTTTATATATAAGAAACACTTGTAAAATTGATAAAAACTAGTTCAAAATTGTCTCTAATTACATCATAATAGTTTAGAAATGTAGTACTTAAATAGCAACATGATTTTATTTTGCAGGTAAATATACTTGTTAAACTAAAATTAACTTTGAACAGACAAAAATATTACAAAATCATCATACTAATTTAAAACTTTTGAGAAGTATGTTTTTAATAAACATTTATTTCATTTGAATTTCTAAGAAAATATAATACATTTTTATTTTAGATAGATCAAATGTCTTAGAAATTAGCAAACTTCGTTATTGATGAAATATTGTTATACACACGTACAATAAATGAAAAAAGATATTCTAATAGTTGTTTTTTCTTTTAGACCAATGAAATTAATTTGCCCTAAAATTAAAAAAAAATTAATAGTTGTTAAAAGTTCAACTAAAAACATCTTTTCTATTAAAACTGTAAAATAATTATTTTTAAATGTTTTTAAATATTATTAACTAAAAATTTTTGTTAAAATTTTTTATGAAATAGCTATATAAAAAATGTATTTAATTTTTATTTATAAATAATTTAAACATAATGTACATAACTAATGCTTTTAGATTTTTTTTAACAAAAGACGTTGTTCAAAACGAAATTTTAAAATTTTATTTATTAATTCAACAATTTAAACATTAAAACAAAATTATTTTTTGTAATTAAGTTGCGTATCTCAAAAATAAATTACTAAAGGATCTATTGTTTTGCAGTTTGATTGTTTACCAGTTGACTTAGTTATTATTTGACTATGAAATCATTTTTTAATTTTTTTTTATTCACTGAGTTCAATTTTAACATAAAAAAAATAAAACAGTTATGTTCATGTAGCCAATAATACTAGAAATCTAGAAAAAGCTTAAAAAAGTTTTTAGTTAAACAAGCTTTTATATTTTGTTAATGGGTTCCACCGCCTTAAATAATTCCAGGGCAACTTTTTCTATTATAAACTACTCGCGGACCGCACTGTATAGAAAAAAATCGTGGGCCTCAATTATTAGAAATAAGTGTTATTATCAAAAATAAACAGTACAAAAACCAAAAGATTTTTAAAGTTCCAAAATTAAATTGATAATAATTGTTGTTAGTTAGATTAACTGCCTTAGTATAAGTTTCTACACAAAAATTTTCTTTTTTAGGTATTTGAAATTCTTTTTTTAGCTAAGAATAAAACTGCAATAAGCATATATTTGTTCTACTAAGGGGTTTTAATTTTAATGGTAACAAGAATAAAACGTTAAAAAAAATAATATATCCTTGTCTCTGAAATAAAGATACTTTTTATGTCAATAAAGTACATTCAATTTCTTTAAATTCGTACGAGTATTTACTATAGTATATATAATATGCGTAATTTTTCTGTTTTTTGTTTTAGATAAATGTTTTTCGGTTAAAAAAGTAAAAGTAGTTTTGAAATTTTCTTCTTAATTTTTGTCGTATAAGGGAAAAAACTAAAAATTGACCTTAATAATTATTGAACTGTTAATAATCAAAACAGTGAATATTGATGTATTGAATATTTTAATAGCAGCTTAAAAAGTTTGGTTAGTTTAGTCGATTTAAATTAGTCGATATTGTTATGTAAATATAACAATAAATCATGTTTCATTCGGTCAACCGTAGTATATGGATTTCATTTTTTTTTTAATTAAATTGTTTTGAAAATGAGGTAAGGTAATGTTAGAGCAGTTTAAATATTAAAACCCTACTTCACGAACTAATTGGCGTCTAATGCAGATGTAAGGAGAAGGACACATATGATTAGCTAATATTTTACTTATTTTTTAACTAAAAAGTCTTTTATTAGGTTTAATTTATATATATTTGGGCAAGGTTGAAGGATAGTGGTATAAATGTTCCTAATATTTTGCTGTTTTACCACTTTACCTTATTTGCATAATATGAATTTAAAAATACCAAAACCTTACAACTGCAGCCGACCCGAATTCTTGGAACCAACATTGCTTTATATGAGAAACTTTTCAAAAAAAGTACCCATTTAGAAACTAAATAAACTTTTATTCATAAAAATAAGCATGGTAATCAGTGGTTGCTACAATTATTGACTAAAAGAGTATTTTAAGACTATTTTTGAAAAAGTTACATGTAGTTGTAAACATTTTAGTAGTTTTTAAATTTTCTATAATAAGCTTTTTGTGAAAAATTCTTGTAGGAGGGCAATTAAAGTGAAATTTTGAATTATAATAATTGAGCTGCATTATTCTTTTAAAGTTTTATATTTCAAAAAAACAATTAAAAAACTAAATAAGTTTGCAAATATGTTTTAAATAGTTTAATTTCTTATGTATAGTTTTGAGATAAGTGCCAAAAGTACTAAGAACACTATTTTCAAATGGTAACTTTTATCCAGGTTTAAATTTTATTACTTATTTTTTTATCTTTTTATAGACTATCATTGTTACTTTTAACCCTTTGTCAATAAACTTTTTTACTTTTTATTGTTGTTTTAATTTTTTTTGTACTATTGTGTCTCCTTACTCTTACCTTGGCGGTTAATTATTTATTATTTTTAATATCAAGCAGAGTTTACAATATTGCAAAAATTGATCCTTTAAGCAAAATATACCCTTTTTGAAAAAGTGTCTTTGTGCAAAACTGACCTGTTTCCACATTTTTGTTGGCATTTGACTTATTAAACAAACAATGTTTTATACTAATAGTGTAACATGTTGCCATATGTGTGATACTGGTGGCTTCAGAAACATTCTTAGTTGTGCAACACAAAACTCATGAATGTAACTTAAATCAATAAAAAGTTTCAATGTACTTTTTTAGTGCTAAACTTTAACAAAGTTTTTTCATTCTAGTTTTTTTTTTTTGTTAATTACTTTTCATTAGCAAATCACAGTAACCTACAAAAATGTTTTATCAGAAATTGTAGCCAAAAAAGACACAAATTTTCAAATAAAACTGTGTATGGTAATCATTATAATATTTTCAATATTAGCTGCTAGCATTTCATAAGCCAGCATAGTTTTATTGATATTAATTTATAAATAATCAAAAACAAATTAAGAATTTTAATTTAAACTACTACCATTGTCATTTTACACTTAGAAGTTAAAAAAATATTTTTTTTATTTGTTAAAATAACAATATAGTTTTTATAATTACTATCAATTTAATTAATTTCTTTTTTTAGTTTTTAAGCATAGTTATTGAAAATTTCAATCATCTCTAGATTTTTATTTACAAAATATCTTATTAATGTAGAAGTTTAAATTTTTAAAGTAGTTTCAAGTAATACAAATGTCATTATCAGTTTTTAAATTAAAAAGTCTAATGTTACAAGAAACAATCACATAAGTACAATTAATATATTTTAGAAATGCTTGTTACAATTTACTTTTTTTGGTTTTATACCTGGGTAAACTAGGTTATCTGGGCTTTATTAAGTCCAATTAATTATTTCATGCCACGTTACAATTCTTTTTTTTTGCTAATTTTTATAAATTTAATTAAAGTTACTGGCAACCAGCAGTTCAACTTTTACAGTGACTAAAAAAATCAAGTGTTGTATGAGTTGGTGAAATTTATTTTTATAAAACTGTGTCTTTTTTTTTCTTCAATTTTTTTCAGAGTCATGAATTTAGCTATAATAGCTATATAAAAGATACTAAATAACTATTCTCTTAAAAGAAACAGGCTTTGTGGCATATTTATAAATGGTATTTGGAACAGTTTTTCTATATTCTTTTTTCAGGACAAAAAAGTAATTTGAAGATCAAAATTGCGTTAAGATTTTTAAAGTTGAAAAAAACTTATCTATTTTTTAAGAAATCACTATATTGTATAAAGAAATGATAAAAAAAAATATAAAAAGTGATTAAGGTATATACTTTTGGAAAGTTGTTTTAACTTAAAACTAAATAAAAGTATTAAATAATTTCAAATTCTTAAGTTAGCTTAATATTTTGTCGGATTTAAACTTACAGAACTTTTTTATTACTATAAGCAAATAAAAAACTGTTTTGAAAATATATATACTGTTTTATTCACCTATGTATTACAATTGATTTGGTTTCACAAAAAAGACAATAATCGTTTGACACAAATCTTATCAAAAAATAAAAATTGTTATTAAAACTCTAAAAAATGATTGTCAAGAAAATTTAGTAACTACTAGAGTTTAAACTGGAGTTAAATGTTTCTTTTCTATAAAGTCTTGAGGTTTTTTTATGTGTGTTGTGCAGTTAGTTTACCAAAGCATAATTATAATAAGTTACTTTTCTTTTAAATAAATTAAAAATTTGGCACTTGACTAAAATATCTTTAAACTAAATTT
This sequence comes from Thalia democratica, assembly GCF_965202585.1. Taxonomy (NCBI): domain Eukaryota; kingdom Metazoa; phylum Chordata; class Thaliacea; order Salpida; family Salpidae; genus Thalia; species Thalia democratica. Next base: position 63,710,782 of record NC_139166.1, on the reverse strand, counting down.
AAAGTTTTAAGGCCAGTATAATAACTGTGTATATGTATATATATATATATATATAACACTATTTTTTATACATAAAAACTGTTAATAAAAGTATATACATAATTTATTAGTCTAAATTAATTATTTTCAGTATTATTATGCATAAAATAAGAAATTGAAACCTTGTGCTTGACTACATAATTATTCTTTTTAAATAAATTTAGTATACAAATTGTAACTTTACTAACAAACAGTTTTATACTAGATTACTTTGTGTTACTTTGTTTATTGGAACAGCCTAAGCAACTAACAAAAGATCACACTTAACATAGGTAAAAAATATTTTATTTGGTTATTTTAGTTTTTAACTTCAGGGTTGCCACTATACCTGGAAAAACCTTGAAAAACCTGGAATTCGACAATTTAGGCAAAAATAAACTGGAAAAATCTGGCATTTGAGTAATTTTGAAAAAAAAAAACTAGAAAAACCTGGAATATTGAACAAAAATCCCTAAAAATCCTGGAATTTTAACAATTTTCTCAAGTTCAGTAGTAAAATTCCGATTGGACTCCAAAAATCTATCATATAAATAAAAACTTTTTGTCATCATCAACTTTTTTTAATAATTTTTTTTAAGGTAGCTTTAAATTATCTTTTCAATGTTTTTTATACTATTTAACACAGTTTATTACCTTGGACTTAATTTTAAACTAAAAATATACCCAAAAATGTGTACTTTTAAATACCTGGAAGAAATTTTGAAAACCTGGAAAAAGATTTGAAAAAACAAGTGGCAACCCTGTTAACTTTTGTTAATACTTTCAATGCATCTATAATCTATTGAATTTTAATGAACTTTAAGTTCTGTAGTATTAGAGTTGAAATTTATCTTAATATGAAATTGATCTCAACAGGTGTAAAACATGGAAAATTCTGATGGATTTTCTGTTGCCAGAGATTTTATATTAAGCACAGCAGGATCAGAAGAATTTATGGATCCATCATTGATAGAAGCTATAAGTTCACTTTACAATGATTTTGTATCAGAAGGTAAAGTAACACATATCAATTTATGTATAATTTGTAAAATACAACTTTATTTATATGCATAAATTAAAATGTTACAAAAACAGAAATATATCTTTTATGAAACACATATATATATATATGAAGTAGCGTAGCTTAATATTTAATATTTCCAACTATTAATAAGTTTATAACACAAAGTATACAAACAACAAAGATTATACTCAGTAGCAAATGTTGATCAAAGTAATTTTGTAATTTTCTTTAAAAATTAATCATACATTAAAAAATTAAAATTTAAAATTGACTTTTTTGTTCTAGAACAAGGTATTGAAGACAACAATCACGTTCCCATAGAAAGTTGTAGAGATAAAAATATTATAAAAACAGAAATTAATGTAGGTAATAGGTTCGTTCCCATTAAAAATAAAAAAGACAACAGTTATTTCCCAATAAAAGATACTGAAGATATAATGATAAACACTAGTTTCGTTAGAATAAAAAATAGCAGCTCCATCAATACCATACAACTTGCAACAAGTGAGAACAGCATTTCCACAATAATAGATGGAAAATCCACTAAAAGTGCAAAACCAGAGGATAATTCTAAAAGCAACACTGTTTGTAAGTCATTTGTCTACCTTTCTAATCTCATTTTGTAAAATAGTAATAATTTGTCTATATCATTTTATTAAAAGCTAATTAATAAAATAATTTTAGATCTCCTTCACCAGTGATTCCACTCACTCAAGCTATATAATTATTTTTAATATAATTGAAAAAACTCAAGTTTTTATTATGTTTTTTTTTTAAATCCTGGTTTGTTTTTATAAATACTTCCTAAAGCTCAGGCTAAGCCACTCTGATTTTTTATCAAGATTTTTTTTTCAAAATAACTGCTCTTTTTGTTATCATTTTGTTAGCTCAATATACACAAGCTTTAATATTTTTTTGTTCAAGTCAGTTTTTTCTTGTCTCAAAGAGTGACAGCTCTGGTATTGTATACTTTTAAGTTATATTTTGTTTTTTTTTCCTTTAACAATAAGTAGTTTTTATAGTTTTGTGTAATAATTACTTTGTGATAAGATTTGTGATAAGATGCTTTTAAATAAACAAAATGTGAATTTAATTTATTTCAAAACAAAAATTATAAATAAATTTTTATTTATATTCATTTTTATTAGAAAAAAATCTGAAAAAATCTTAAACTTTTGACATTTTTATTAAGAATTTTAAATTTTAAATTCTTAAACATTTACCTAATTGTTTTTTTTGTTAAGCATTGTTAACTAAGCTTGATACATAATTGGTTACTATAAAATTAAGTATATCAGTAACCTAAAGAACAACTGCCACCTTTTTGTTAATAAAATAAAAGACAAATTTTTATTAAAATCATTCTTAAATTCATATAAATGCTAAAGTTTTAAGTTTATTTTAAACTAGAAATGTTATATTAAACAAATATCAAATTATTTGATAAAGCACTGCTGTATACATATTTAATACATGTATTTTTCCACGAGTAATGTAGTTTTTTAACGCATTGCAACTTTTACAAAACATCCTAGTAAACTTTAAACAAACATTTCTATTTCTTAACTTATATGAAAAAGATACAAGAAAGTTCGTACTAAAAAAATCTAAACTAAAATTAGTTATCATACATAAAATCATAAAAAGCTATGGCCCCCTCTAACAAAGTTTCTCAAAAAACTACCATTAAAATAGCCTGAGGTTTTTTTTTTTATTATCAACTCTAGAATATCTAGTGTAATTTTCAAAAGAAGGCCTTGTAGTTCCTCCTTGGCTTGTTGCCCCCTAAATTTCCTAACGTTTTCCTAAATATCTAGTATAAATGTCAAAAATTCAAAACTACAATTAAATTAGGGTTAAGGAGCACTTATGTGATGTTTGCTGGACTTATGAGTCACTATGATTTGGATGTGTTTTTGCTTCATTAAGAAGAATCTGAAAAAAAAAAACAAAAAAAATAATTGCTACAAAAAAATCACATACTTTTTGATTTTTTGACTCAATTAGTAATAAAATCACTTATACATGTCCTAGACTTATAGTTTATGTCTTAAATAAAAGCTTATACTTATTGACATATATTTAAAGACATACTAACTGCTTTGATATATTATGACGTCATAATCACGCTAAATGCACAAAGTTTGTCTGTAAAATGTAGGGGCAAGGGCAACAGCACATTTTTTTTTGGTCATATTGTAAAACTCAAAAAAGTACATATGATTCAGATGTGTTTTGCTTAGTTAAAAAGAATTTAAAAAAAATATATAGTTTGGCAAAAAAACTGCCAAAATAACTGATTTTAATCCCTAAAATCACATATTTTTAGATTTTTTGAGTTAAAGAGTAATATAATTACTTTTACATGTCCTAGACTTATAATAAATATCTTAAATAAAAGTTAATAATTATAGAAATTTAAACTTGTAAAATAATAATGACGTCATAATACAACAAAAGCAGTTGAAATGTATTTAATTTATGCCTATAGTTATAAGCTTTCATTTAAGATACTAATTATAAGTCTAGGGCATGTATAAGTATTTTATTTCTGAATAAGTCAAAAAGTTTGTAATTTTTGGGGGTTGAAATTGGTTTTTTAGGGAAGCAATCGTTTTTTTTTTGAAATGTTTAACTTTTTTTTAGATTCTTCAAAATGAAGCAAAAACACATCCAAATCATAATGATTTGAATGAACATTACAATACGATCCAGAAAATGTGCTGTACCCCTACCCCTAATTAAATACGCCTAAGACCTTAACTTGTTTATTTTACTTTTTTTTGCTCTTTATCATCATTTACAGTATATCTAATGTAATAGTAAAGTTACTTCAATGTAGTTAGTTTAAAAAAATTATATTAAAGAAATATTAATTTTTAGCCTTAAAAATACTTAATATTGGATAACGAGGTTAAAGATAAACAAAAATATTTTTGTTAAACTTAAAATATAGTAAGTGTTCGTTTATAGTAAATCTATTTTTTATATTAAATCTTATGTTTTATATTAGTTTGTCTATAGTAATTTTGTTATATTAAACTAATATTTTAGATAAAAGTAACTTTAAATATAATTGTTGTATATATGTATATAATCTACTTAAATTAAATCACTTTTTTTAATAATACTATTCTTCTAGGTCTCCAGACTACAAAAAAGACAAAGCAAGAAGATTTTAAATGTAAACTTTGTTCCCAAACATTTAACACTAAACATAAGCTTCAATACCATCGCATGATAAAGCACAAGCCCAATAAAAACGTATGTGAGATTTGTACTAAACACTTCAGCACTAAAGGAAACTTGAAACAGCATATAAATAAGGTTCACAAAACACACCAATGCAAAACGTGTCACAATACATATCGTACTTTCTACAGCTTGAGTAAGCATCTAACACATTGTCATAAAAGTGGTGGAGGTGATAGTTTGAGTGCAGTGGTTAATACAAGAGACATTAAGGATGCACGATCAGAAAATAATAGAGATAAGGATATTATTGCTTTACAGAATAACAATAACAGCGACTTAAATCCAACACAAAGTAGTGAAGACATCTATGCTTTTCCATCGGAAATTGACAACGCAGACAACGACCTTAAAATAAGAAACAACAGCAATGATAGAAGTATAGGCAGAAAAAACAACAATGTCAGTGCAGTAGTAGAAATAAGTGGCAATATTCTCAATATTATGAAGAAAAATAGGGAAATTAATTATAAAACATCAGATAAAATTAGTGACCGTAACATTGAAACCGTAAAAAAATTTAAAGACATCAATGATGATCAATTGAAAAATAACAGAGGAAAGAATATCATTGCTCTACAATGCAATAATAATAATAATTTAATTTCTATAAAAAACAAAAAAGACAACCATCTTATTTCAGTTGAAAGTAAAAAAGATAACAACTCTATCTTAACAAAAGATAGTGGAAGTATAACAAATACAAATTCTACTGGAACTGGAAACAGCAGTTCTATCAATCACATACCATTTGAAAAGTTTCAGGACAATATTTTAATGGCAGTAGATGACAAGTCCACTAAAAACATAATCCCTCAGCAAAACTCTAACAGCAATACTACTTGTAAGTTAAATGCCTTTTTATACCCTTCTTATTACATTGTGCTTAGTAAATTTTATCTATGTTATTTTTATAAGAAGTTAATTAATTTTTTTTTCTGGAATCTTGTTTCAGGACAGGGTTGCCAAAAAGCCTTAAAACCTGTAAAAGTCTGAAATTCGACAATTTAGGCTAAAAAAGCTAAAAAAACCTTTAATTTAAGAAGTTTTGAAAAAATAAAAACTGAAAAACTTGGAAGTTTGAACAAAAATTACTATAAGAACCTGGTATTTTTATCATTTTTAACAGGTTCAGTAATGAAAACTCAATTAAACACAAAAAAATATTATATCGGTAAAAATTTTAATCTTAATCAAAAATTTCTTTATTAAAAAACACATTTAAAGTACCTTTACTGTACCTTGTAAATGTTTTTGTAATTTTTAATGAAGATCTTACCTTAAAATAAACTTTAAACTAAACGTAAACCTAAAAATTGTACTTTTAAAATCCAGTAGAAATTTTTAAAAACCTGGAGAAAGTTTGCCAAAAACATTTGGTAACCCTGAGTCCAAGAGTGTCACACACTTAGTCTACTTTAAATAATTCAGGGTGGTTGAGATCTACTCAGGTTACATTTAATATTATGGAAAAATTCAGCATTTTATATTCTTTTTAATTGATTAAGTTGTTATTACTAAAAGAAAAGTTATTATAACTTACAAAATATTTTTTTATTCAGGGTTGTAAAATAGAATAGTAATCAACATAGTTTAAATAGTATTAAAAATAAGTTTTTTATAGATTTTAGAATAATAAATTTAAAATATCAACGTTGTAGGTAAGCATAGGTATTTTTTCTATTATATACAATTTATTAAATTTTTTGTTAAAATAAATAATCATTCATACAATTTTTTTAATTACATACCTATATAGATAGAAATACTCTCAAAATGTCTTGTTTTTAAGATTAAACTACTACGTAAAGTGAAATTACTTTTTAAAACAAAACTGTTTTTCCAGGTATTGGAACTTCAAAAAAGTCAGAGGAAAATGCGTTGAAGTGTGAAATTTGTTGCCAAACATTCTTAACTCACGGTGGACTTTCCTATCACAGAAGGTCTAACCATGACAAGTCAAACAAATGTGTTTGAACCTTTTACAACATTTCGGCACTGAAATGATTTTGAAAATACATGTGGAACTGACCATTCAACGTGAACGGAAAATTAATGCTTTCATTTTGTGGCTCCACATATAAATAGGTAACGTACTCAAGTGTTTCTAAAATTGATAGAATTTGTTAACTACTCATTAGCCACTCTTATACTTTATTTCATTTGAGATCTAACATTCGTACCGTAATCAGTACGTATTTTTATATAAAAACACATGTACTTAAATTAAAAATATCTCTTATTTCAGTCACTTTAAACAGTAACATGAAATTTAATCCAAGTGATAATTTTTAGTTAAAGTTATTTTTCCTTTAACTTAAAATTTTTTGGTCGCATTCTATTTTGCACTTTTTGATGAAAGAATATTTTTTTAATAAAACTTTTAGAAATTTAAATACCGTTGTACTTATAAATTTTGTTTTTTATTTTGTATACTACTTTAATTCTATAAAAGTTAAAAAAAGAAAATATTTAAAAACATAATGTACTTTAAGTAGTTTTAATATATATTAAAATTTTACTTAGCAAGTGAAAATGCTTGATTCCAAATGATTTATGATAAGTGTAGTAAAAATAATATACAACAACATTTTATACCTTAAAACAGATGTTTGAACACATTGTAGCACAATATATAAGTTTACAGATAGCTTTTTTTACCAAAATAAGTCAAAATAAAATGTACCATTATGATATCAACTAAAATTAGTATTAAGTATTTTAACTGTTATTTTTAACATATGCTTGTTGTTTTAATCAATTTGAATTATAACTTTCATCGTTTAAAGTACAATATCCATTATCAAACTTTCAACATAATATTTTAAAACAGTATCACTTCATGTTGCTATTTTTATTTTTTTTCCTATAGCTTGTTATAATAACTTTTAAACATTTTAATTTTAGTTTACAACATTTTTTCAACTTAATTTCTTTAAGTTTAAAAGTGCATTTTGTGTAATTATAAAAAATGGTTTAGCGAAATTTATACAATTTATTGTTTTGTGTGTTTTTATATTTTTATCGTTAGTAAATTGTTGCCACTTTAAAAATTGAAGTTTATTTTTTTAATTAAAACAATAGAACTGCACAAGTCATAAGATAATAAAGAACTGTAGATTTTACACTACACATTTAACTGAGTTAAATACGAAATTTTATCTCTTAAGTATTTAATTAATTTTATAGTATTATGGAGAACAGCAACCTTAGTGCACATTACATATCATATTCAGTAGTACTTAAGTAATCAGTAAAGTTTCTGTTTTAGCTTATGACGGTTTAATTTAAAATTTAAATGTAAGATTTTTCTTAGCAAAATAAATCATTTTGATATTTTCAGCTAGATTCCAACACTACAAAGTCTTTCGTGAAACTTTATACTTTAACTTTAAGCGCTTTAAACATGGTAAAGTGTAGGTAAAGAGAAATTTATTTTTTTTTGTACTTTTGACCAGAGGCAATTTCGATTTATGTATAATGTTTTACATTTTTAATATATGCTTAATCTTTAATATAGGTAAAACTCCTACTAAAATGTATCAATCAATTATCTATACATGTTTTATATTTAGTAAAAGTAAATTTATTTTTGAAAGAGCAATTTGCCAGTTTGATGAGAAATACACCAGGCATCAGCAAACTAAGAAAATCAAATCTTAAGTTTCTGGCCGGAAACGTAGTTTTATTTTATAAATAATAGATATGAAATATGTGATAGAGTTCAGGTTTATTTAAAAGTAAACAGTTTAATCTTTATTCATTTTATAGTAAAAAGTATTTATTATATAACTAGTTTTTTGTTAAAAAGTTACTGCTAACTGATTACTATCACATAACTTTAAAGATACTAATATATTAATTCTATAAATCTTGCACGTCATCTATAGAAAGTCCTTATAAAGAAATGTTGATCCCTGACTCACACAACAAGTTGGCTTTAAACTTGTGGTTTTATTTTGCACGTTATAAAAAGCTCCTTTTTCTATCGATCTCGTAATTGAAAAAAAATTGGCAGCTAAAATATTACTTTGATAAAAACTAATACTTTGAGTTTTATTAAAGTTCCGAAAGCAATTAGAGAGGTTGTTCAAGTTATCGGGAACAACTTTTTTACATTTAAATCAATATGTATCGTAAACGCATACGTACAAGATTCATATGACGTCATAATTACATTTTACCATTTATATAAATGTTTCCACACAAGCTTTGCCATCAAAATTTTTCATTGCTTTATTGATTATTGTGCAACAGAAAAATGAGCTTTACATGTAAGTTTTTAATTACTGTAAAGTTTTAATTGTAAACGTTGCAAAATTAGTTTATTAATAGATAATTATAATAAGTTTTAGTTAAAATCTTAATTATTTACCTAAAATTATCAATTTTGGTAAAATACTAAGAGTATTTTTAAAAATATTACTACATTTTGTAGAAAAGTTCTTAACAAAACACAAATGTTTACAATAAGTTTAGTTTTTTTAGTTAAAAGCGATGACGATGATTGTTTTAAAAGTATCACCGGTCCAAAATTATTATATATAGAAATATACTTTTCCTTTAACTTAACTTTTCAAAACCTATTTTTTAGGCTAAAAAAACACTTGTTGATGAAAACTTTGTCTAATTAACTGAAGAGTCTATCTAAAAATGCATTCAAATAAGTGTTTTGATACTACTAAGTTTTTTTTATTAATTTGATTGAAACATGCGATCTTTTTTATGCTCACGTACAAAACTAAACATGAGCTTTTAATATTAAAAAAAACTTGTAATGAAATCTTTTATAACTGCTAAGCAGCACTAAACTAAATTTTAATGAGTTAATTAACATTAAAGTTTTTACGTAACAAATTTTAATAACTCTATTGTTTCTGTTTAAATATACATAAAGAAACCAACGCCTTTATTTTAATAAATTTTAGTATGATCGATCTCATGAAACTCAAAAAGTGTTCGTTTTACTTGAGTAGTTTCTTTATTTCGTTCCGCTCGACTGGTAAGTTTCGTGAAGAATAACGTCACACAATTTAGCAAGTTCATATTGAGTTTTTAACAAATGCATTAACTAATAAATAACATTGTTATTGAGCGAGTTTTAGAACACTGTTAAAAGTCTTTAAAGTTTTGTTGTAGTAGAGATGTGTTGTTTAGGAGATGTATTTATGCTTAAAAAAAGTTTCAACAGTGAATATTAATTTATTAAGTGTCATATTATTTCTTAGTAAAAGAAATCAAAATTATATTGACTAATTGCATTTATATTTTTAATCGTTTAAAACTACATTAGTTTTAGATTATGACTTTGTTTTATTAGCTAGAACTTTTAGTGTTAAAAATAAACCTAAACTTTAATTGCAAGCATAGTAACAAACAGTGGCGTAGCGTTTTATTTTGGTCAGGGAAAGCGCAAATTTTTTTCTAAAAAAATCCCCTAAATTAAAACTTTTGTAGTTAGCTATAAAAATATCTTTTTAAAAATAATATAACTGAAATAAATTTATTAAGTAAAATAAGTTCGAAGTAACTGTTTTAAAAAATAATTATATATTACAAAACTAAACAATTAAAAAAAATCATTAGAATCACTTATAATTGCTCAAATATAAACTTACTGAACAAAAATGTTTTTACTACTTACAGTAAACTTTATATCTTTAAAAATGAACATATTCAATAAAACGAAAGTATCTGTTTTACTTACGAAAAAATATCAGTATCTTTAATATACAATATAAAAATAATAACAACACCTCATTGCACATAACTTAAATAAAATTACACAGAAGTTAAATTAGACCAAGTTCATAACTGTTATTGCAATTTATTACAACTTTGTAAAATAATTAAAAGTAAACTTTTAAGATTTAAATTATCTGATTGTATTTGTTCAAAATGAAAATCACAAACAAAGTTTATTTTTCATAGGCTGATACACTTTTTCTTGTATGTTTACAAAAATAAAGTTCAGAAAACTAGCAGTAGTCTTAACATTTATTCTAGCATATAAAGAAACTTGTAAAATTGTTTAGTTTTTCTTTAAGCGTGACGTATTTTTGTAAACTGTTTGTAGAAAAATCTGTCATAAGGTTACACTACTGCGGTGCACTAATTAGTTGCGTTCTTTTTGAGTCTAAATTCTTATGAAGTTAATGAGTTTGTAAAACTTTTCTTTATAGAGTTTTTCATCGACATTAGTGCGCACTTTTGCTTGCGCACCGAATAAGTATATTGGGTGATTTCCCTAACGTGCCACTAATTGGTATTCAAAATTGCGTTTGACTTTTCGAATACTAGATAAACATAGTTGAAAAAAGGCAAATTAAGGCAAAAGGCAAAATTATTTTATAATTATAAAAAGTTTAAATTAACGTCGGAGGTCTAATGATTATTATAAAAAAAAGTAATTAATGTTCTATGTAAATTGCAACTAACGCTTGCTAATTATTTATAAAGTAAACGGTACAGCGAACATTAGACAAATAATACAAGAAAGCCGAAAAAAACACCAGATATCGCTATTACCTTATGCAAACATTGTTCTGATTAACAACTTTGTTTCAGCATTTGTGAAAGCAATAAAAAAGTATATGATAAACGTTAGGCTATTCAAATGTATTTTAAAGTTGTTTACAAATTAGGTATGCTTTTTAACATCATTGTATGTTGTACACTCGGTACGTTGACTGGAATGATAATCATTTTGAGTATTGTTATGTTAGTCGTAATCATTGTGCATTGTAAATTAACATGCAACGCATTATGTTACAACTACATGGTAAAAACGTTTTTGATATGAAAACGACTGAGCATTAAATTAAACTATAACTTGGTCTATTTGGTCACACCTATTTTCACTAATAAGCTGTTTTGCTTTAGACCAGTTGTCTACACAGCGTGCACCACAATTTGTTGTGCACATAAAATTTTGTAATAAGAAAACTGTTTTTTTAAAAACTTAGTTTTATTTTTAAGTAATATCAAACAGCTAACTATATCATAAATTTACAGTTCTCTACACTTTGTTATATATATAAGTACTACGATGCTTATAAAAAAGCAATATTTAAGTTGTTCAGATAAAAACATTTTAAAGTTTCTTAAGTAAGACAAAATCACTCTATGCATAATTTTAGACGATTTGAAGATTGTTTTATGGAGGTACTTTTGGGTCCTATTTAAATTTGATCACTTTTTGTAAGTTTTCTTGAATTGTCAGTTTTTATTTTTCTTTAGTTAAAAACTGTCTCTACTAAAAATTTCTTAAATTGTGCACAACTTATTTTTTTGTGAGAACTGCAACATGTAAAAAAACAATCGAGCTTAAAACTCTTACGTCGTGTTTTTTTGGAATCATAAAGTTTGCATTGTGTGGTTTAAAAAAAAACGAATGGTGCCGAGATGGAAACTTCTTCAAATCAATTAAAGTTTCATGCCGGATAAGATTTTTGTGATACTTACCAAATAAAAGTAAGATATTTAAGATAAAACTCAAAGGTCGCCGTTTTTATAAAGACCTTTATAACCCTTATAATGTAATTTAAGTACTTAAACACTTTTGACAGCATACATTTTGATTTTAATTGTAGTGCAAGTCTAGTAGTATGATCTCAAGTTTTTATAAGATTTGACCATACCAAATAGATCATCAGACTACAAGCCTTCGATAGACTAAGACCAGTTTCATCTTTATTAGGACTCATCAGTCACTGAGAACCAAAAACCTTGTACTCATCAATCTACAGACGGTTTATCATGCTTTCATATGAAGCAACCGTTTGCTGGTAATGATCAGCGGTCTCTGTCAACCGAAGGCTTTTGGTCTGATGATCGAATTGGCATGTTCAAACCATGTAAAATTGAGCTTTTCTCACGTCATACGAAAGTCTAGGTTTAGGTTCTATAGACTTTCGCCGATGTTTTAATGATCGTATTCAATACAAGCAGCTGTCTTGCCTAGTGGCACCGCAAAAGACAATGCTGACGTCACTGGTCAATGCCAGCAAACGGTTGCTTTATGTGAGTACACGATAAATTGTTTGTAGATTGTTGACTGCAAGTTTGTCGGTATGACTGATAAATTCTAATAAGGACGAAACCGGTAACAGTCTACCGAAAGCTTCTGGTCTGATGATGAGATAAGTATTTTTAAAACTTTTGTAAAACTTGTGCTTGCCTTATGACATACGAAAGTCCAGGCTAAGGCTCTGTAGAATTTCTCCGATGTTTTTGTTGAAAATATGACCTTAAGACACTTTTTAAGCAAGCTTTGTTTAGATCTCAGCCTTTCTTCGGTAATAAAATAAAGTTCTTAATTAAAACTACGAATAGTTTTTTAAACATACGTTTTAAAAACTTTTATAAGATGTTAAAAGTTGTCAAATAAGTGTAAGTCTCGATAACTAGGTCCTAGGACCAAATACTTTGAGTGGTTTTTATTTCCGTTCAATAAACCATAGTACAATGAAATTTAAGCATACGGTTAAACGTTTTTAAGTAACCTTAAAAAACAACTTTTTTGAAGCGTATGAAAAGTACATACACTGTTGTGCCTTTACAAAGTTTCTTAGCTTATTCTAAAGAAAAAACCATAAAAGTAAATTGATTTAAGCTAACCAAGCTAAAAAAAATAACTTAATATATATTTGTTTAGTTGTAGTTAATAATTCCTACAAAATATTTATTTGATTTTTTTGATTTTTAATTTGTTTATTCAACAAACTTTGATGCAGTATAAAAAGAAATAAAATATTTTTTTTTGCTTTCTCAAACTCAAAAAAAAAAGTTTCTTATATGTGATTTTGTAGTACTCTAAAGTTTTTTCATCATCAAGTTCTTTTTTTTTTGAGTTCAAACACTGTTTTTCCGATCTATACCTGAAAAATAATTGTATAACCTTTATAACTAATTTTTGAAACAAGGTTTTAGAATACCAATCTTAAATGCCAACTAAAAACTTAAAGTGTTTGCTAGTTTTATATCAAAACTTTTTTTTGATTAAATGTTTAATGTTAATATTTACGGTTGGTTAGAAACTTTTATCTTTTCAATAATTTTATTTGTTAAAATCTTTGATTTAGACCAGTGTTTTCCAAAGAGGGCGATTTTAGTAAGTCGGGGGGCAAAAAACTAATAAAGGGGCGAAAAGGGGCAATTTTAAAGTTTCGGGCAGTCATTAAATTTTCAAACTTACTTTAGACGTTCTTTTGTTGCAGATGAAATGCAAAAGTTATCTAGCTAAAAACTCAAAGGTTACCGTATTTTTATGCACCCTATTGGACATCTTTTTATTATCAATAATATCTGATAGTTCATGGAATTTTGTAGTGTTTATATATATATCGCTGCAATTATTGGTTTGGCATTGTAACTACAATAGTAGGTCGGATCAGCGGTCATATATATATTTTTTTTGACTTGAGAAACCTTAAACGCTTTTAGAATTTTATTATCTCATATTTGATACAATAAAAGGTTTTTTAAACAAAAACTAACGTGTTAATTTATTTTAAATAGTATTATTGTTGTATTTGTTTTAACTATGATACTGATAATAAAAAAAAAATATTTTATTTGTAATACTTTTTACTGTTATTTTGTATGTTATTTTGTAGGTAGCATCACGAAGGGACACTTTCGCATAAAGACATTAAAACCAGGTGTCAACTTTGCACAAAGACATTTTTGCACGGGTTTAAGTTTTTTTTTTTATAAAATGTATACTTTTACTATCACTACTACCCCTATATCTTGGTCGGTAGTTTTTTTTTTTATATTTTCCTTATGATTTTTTTTTATTACTATTTAACCCTAACCCTTGATCGGAAACTTTTTTCTTATGTATTTTTATTTAATTTTATCTTATATACTTTTATAGTACTTTATACTGTAGTTTATTTATATTTTATTTTTTTCTTTACTGTTACCCATAACTCTAAGTCGGTAACTTTTGGTCTTCTTTTTGTTTTTTATTAACTTGTTATTTATTATTTTTTTAATTTTGTTTAACTTTTTTACTTTTGTACAAAAGTAACCCGTCGTACTAAAGTTTTTTTGTGCAAAAATTTCCCTTCGTGCAAAATTTTCTTTGTGCAAAAGTATCCTTCGTTTATATTTGATCCGTCTTTATTTTAAATATATGGTTAAATTGAAAAAATTTATTACTTAAGAATTTAGATCAAGGGTCAGCAGCTTTTATAAGTCTTAGGCCAGTTTTCCTAGAAAAATTTTACTTTAATAAACTTTATTAAAAACTTCTTACTCTTTTAAAGCAACAATAAAAGTCTCATAAGTATTAAACCTGTTTTAAAACCTATACTACAAATTTTTCAATATCAAGTATCGTAGAAATACTTTAACGCTAAATTTAGGTTTTGTGTTTTACTTATGTATTTTTATAGTAAATTTCGTTACAAGTGTAAGTTTTCAACATAGACTAAGAAGGTTTTGAAAATTATGTTATTATAGATCCGGGCAACGCTGAATTTATTTTTCAACGTACACTCTCTAAAGAAATTGAAAATCTATGGCCCCTTCCAACATGATTTCTTAAAAACTAAAATATAAACCGCCTAAGACCTTTTTTGCTCTTTATTATATAACTTTAAATATACAATGTAAGTTAAAAATTATAACTTCATAGCCCTATAAGCTCATTTGCTGCTCGTGACACACTAAAACTTCTGTGATGGCCCCAAGGTGCAACTTTGTCGAGTTTTTGGAGACTCTGGTTTAAATTCTACCGGATCCCTAAAAACATAGATCTCGCCGAGTATTGTAAATCGTCATATAAAACCATTAACAGCTGAATAGTTTTGAATGTGTTTTTAATTTTATTTTTAAGTTCCTAATGCTTATAAGATTAATACAAAATATATTTGTACTATTTATGTAGTTTTTAATATTTTTGCTAAAAGCAATGATGTGTTTATTTTATACTATTTAATATGCATTATAATAAAATAAACAAAACAAAAACACTCAAAGTAGTCAGTTTTTAAAAAAACAAACACAACATTCGCTGTTTAAAGCAAAGTCTACTAAGAAAATCTTCTTTTTAGTTAGTTCAAGTTGAAAACTATCAAGTATTCAGGGGTTGAAGCTTTGAATCCGCATTTATGGTTTTTATGACGAACTAAACCTTCCACACATCTCCTTCCTCTGCTATCTTTAATTATTGTTTTGTTTTCAACTCTATTCTTAAAGTAAAACTCGTTATCACGTTCAGAAGTGACAACAAGAACAAAGGAAAACTTCTTCAAAACGCCATCAACTTCACAGTAGTTAGCGCCATTTCGCAACGCACTTCCTAAATCATCTGTTGCAATACTTCTGTAAAGCATAGGTCCTATCGGATTTCCATTAACAAGAAAATGATTGAGCTGGTCTGATTTGACTCCATTTAAAAGAAGAATTTTTTTGTTAAGATCTACAACTTCATTTTTCTTTCCTGGATTAATTTTATAAATTTGCAATACTTGGTTCTCTACTACTTCGTCTCCGATTGTTTTTAAGACAAACTTGTAATCATCATCGTCATTTTTCAAAAGTTCTGTCCTGTATTTTGCACTCAAATCAGCTTCAGGTATGCTGCTAATTTTAAATGTCAGTTGATACATCAGTGACTTAATTTCTTCATCCATCACCGTTTTAAGATATTCAAACTTCGCCTTCTTATTTGCAGCTAACATTGGTTTTAGTTTGTTTAGTACTAACTCAAAAGTGCAGTCTTCAACATTGGCTGAATTAAATTCTTCATCAATATCATCCTCAGTTTCATCTTCATAATAATATGTTTCTAGTTGCAACTTGTGGTAAATTAGATTTACAATTTTCATAACACTCGGTTTTTCTTCTACTTCAATCAAATATACAGGAACTGCTAAGTCATGATGCGCCAATACTATTTTCGAATTTGAATAAATTTCTTCTTGAAATGAACCTCGTAGAATTCTGTTATTTATACTGTCAAACTTGTCCTTATTTGAGTTTTCAATATTCACTGTATAATTCTCGTAAATATTGAAAACTTGTACCGAAGGTTCATTTGAAAGATAATCCTGAAAAGTTGCTTTTTTGAATTGCTTTGATGATACTTTTACATCGCTTTGTTTCACTTTGTTCACAAAAATGTATCTTAAATTCTTAACAACATCGTTTTTTTGTACGTAAGACAAACTATAATGATATGCTACATTGATACTATCACTTAAATAAACTCCTGGACCTTTTGAACCTTTTTGTGAAGGTTTGAACCCTGTTTTCAGGATACCTTCTACGCATTGAGCTTTTGTACCATGAAGCAAAAGAACTTGCTGGGAATCAAAAGACTCTTTTGAGTTATCATCATTTGGAACGACCCTGTACATCTTTAAACTGTCTGCACGTTTCATCACATCTACTCTGTAATAGTTTTCTTCGACTTCATCTAAGTTTATTCTGAGCGAATTTTCTAAAAATGTGCAATCAGCTTCATTACCATCCAGTTTCTCAAGTTTATATTTGTAACTAGGATCAAAACATTTGTTGGTACCTTTAAACTCATTTTCTAAAATATTTTTAGCTTTTTTAAGTAAACATTCTTCGTTAAACATTTCCATTTCTTTTCTTATTTTATTTTCTTCATTTTGAATAAAGTTTTGAACAAATTCTTTAAATCTAGGATATGTCTTTAAAAACTCTTCCATTTTTAACTTAGTATATTGTATTAATTTTGTAATATTACTTATTAGACTATTTCATTTAAATTTTACTTACTGAAATACTACCAACAAGTAATTAATAACTTAATATTTACTGCTTAATTTTAGAGATTTTAAAACAAAAATTACACAACTAAGTATATATCAAAACAATATTCCATATAAAGTTGTAAAATTCTTATCAAAAACATTGAAACAGTTGACTTTTATAGTACCTATACTTAACATTTTAGTCTTTTATATACACTTACTCATTTTTTAAAGTTTTAGGGTTTTGAGAGTAAGGTAGAATATAATACAATTGATTAGTAAAGAGACTTTACTTTTTTTTCTTTTTTAACATTTGTAAAATGAAGTTAGTGTTTTTTATAACTTATTTATTATAACACAACAATATTTAACTATTAGTTTTCAATCTCATTTAGTTATCAACTTTAATTATATTAAGTTGTGTTACTTATTTACAATACTTAGCTTTCTTATTCTTTTAGAACTCCAAGGTAATCATTTGTATTAGTTAGCTTGAAATTAAGTAAAGTTTTAAAACAACAAGATGCAATATTTAGTTTGAAAAAAAAAAACTTAATATCAAATCTACCAAAGCAAAACAAATAATTTTACAACAAATAATATAACATTTTAAGATCTGAATAAACCTTTTTACATATTTACCTCTAGCTGTTTGTTTTGTCTAAATGAGGGAGAAACATAAAAGTTATATAATTAACTTACTACGATTATTTACTTACTACTATTACGAGTTACTTATTTATTACTTTATGCAACTATAAATGCAACTAAACCTTTATATAAGTTAAAAAAATTTTTAACTAAATTTATAAGCTATTTACTTAAGGAACGGGTCAAATATTGCACAAAGAGACACTTTTGCATGAAAGGTCACTTTTGCACAAAGGGTTATTTTTGCACAAGAGTTTAAAAGATTTGATAAAATTCAAATAAAAAATAATTATAACAAAATAAATAAATTAAAATAATCAATAAAAAAAATCAAAACTATATAAATTTGTTAACTAAGGATAAATGTTAGGTCAGGGGTAACAGTGAAAGTAAATAGACTAAAAAAAGAAATAACATATACTACAGAAAAAAAAAACTACCTGCCGAGAGTAAGGGTTAGGGGCAGTGATGTTAAATCGGAGAGCGAAAAATCCCCGCAGTAGAATAAAAAAATAAAAAGCATGGCAATAGAATTAAAATTTCTTATGAAAGCAAAAGCTTATTGGCTTATAAATTTCTTTTTTCTTCTAGCTCTCTCACTTTTGCGCTAAAACTTTGCTTATATTTGTAAAGTTCTTAAATGAAGAGAATAACTCGAGCGCGCTCCAGCGTACCACTCACTTTTCACTTTAGTTTCTTTTATTTCTCCAAATTTCTCTCAATTTACTATAGAGCTTTAAAGCGCGTGTTTACAATTAAAACAGCTGTATTTAACTGCCATCTTGATTATAACATGACTGGTTAGGGGTAATAGTAATAGTAAAACACAAACATAAACAAACTAAAAATACAAAACTTAAAAAAAAGAATATATATAATTATAAAAAAATAAAGAAAAAGTTTCCGGTCAAAGGCAAGGAGTAACAGTGTCTTTGTGCAAAACTGATCCTTGGTGCACATTTGACATTTGTCTATTTACATAAGAGCGTATTTTAATGTACTGTACGTTTTTTCAATGAGTTTGTACAGTGAAGCAAGTAAATGTGACCAGATAGTTTTTTTTTACACTAAAAGTTTACGTAATTGTACACAGCAACTGTAAATATTTATTAACTATTTTAGCTTTTAAAAATAACAACATTTTAATTAAAAACAGGGTTGCCATCAATTATTAAGAAACTTTCTCCAGGTTTTACAAACGTCGTCCAGGTTTTTAGAATTAAACATTTTAGGGTCTAATTTTAGTTTAAAGTTAAGCTTAAGGTAAAAACAGTGTTAAATAGTATAAAAACAATTAAAATAGCTACTTCAATGTGTTTTTCATAAAAATTTTTGTGATGATAGCGAAAATATTCATCTATATGATGGATGTTTTGCGTCAAATCAAAGTTTTTATACCTGATATGTATAAGTTGTTTAAGTTGTTTAAATTTTCTAAATTTTCCATTTTTTTTTAATTTCTCAAATACAAGGTTTTTCTAAATTTATAAGCCCAAATTGTAAAATTCCAGGTTTCAAAATTGTTTGGAAGCACTGTAAAAACTGCATTTAAAAGTATAAAAGAATGAAAAGATAGTGTAAACCTACTTTAAGGTGTTTTAAAAAAAAATTCTATGATAAATTTTTAGTGTCAATTCAAACTTTAACTACTTAACATGTATAGTTTGTTTATAATTTCAGGCTTTTTTTCAAATTCTCTAAAGTTCCAAGTTTATTTAGCCTAAGTTGTCAAATTCTAGGTTTTTCTAAGACTCCAGGTTTTGTGGCATCCCTGCATATAAAAAAACTATTAAATAATCCTAAATTTGTCTTAATTACTAGAAATTAATTATAATTTTTTTTAAAAGAATCTTATCAATTTAGAAGGTAAACTATAATTAAGCTATGTCTACTTACTTTTTGTATTAAACATAGGAATTTAAAAATTAAACAATTTTGATCTGTTGAATAACTAAAACTGTTTTAAATCAAAGCTCAATGAAAGTCTGGTTGCGAAGAATAAGTTTTGAAAGTTTAGTAGGTATCTTAGTGATATTAATTCAAATTCCAGGTTTTTTTAAGTTCATTTAAAAAGCACATAATTTTTTTTCCAGTATAAATAGATAATCTGTTACTAAACTCAATTTTTAACAGCATAACAACAAGCTAAGTTTATTAAGTGGAAAACTTTTTAGTTTCAAATTTCAACTTACTGAAGCTGAGAACATTGTTTTAGCTCACTAGAGCTACTTCAAGTCTTCAAAAATTAACAAATTAAAAATAAGATACAATATAAAAATAAAAACTTCACTTTTAAAACAAGTTTGAAGTCTAGTTTATTGCTCTTTAGAATGAAAGTGACCAAATTGAACAAGAAGCAGATATTATCACAAAGCCAAAGTTGAAAATGACATAGAAGCATTAAAATCGGTTAATGGTTAGCAGAGTAGCAAAAAGTTTAGTTTGCAGCATACTTGTGAAAATTAATTTCTTTAATTAACAGAGCGTGTGATTTTAGTTAAAAACATACAAGTTTGTTTTACACTCAGTGCACAATTGCTGCAGCAACAATTCGATTTTTGGCAATTTTGGTTGTCAGATCAGACAGTATGCTGGTATGAAGCGGACTTATAAATTTAAACTTAAAGAACCTTGTGTTTTTGTTTAGGTAATACATATAATTAAACTAAATTTATATTTAAAAGCATTCGACTTCTAGTGTTTAGTTTGATCACTCAATTTATAATGTTTGAAAAACTACTTAAATAAAAGTTTAAATCGGTATTAATTAATTTTTGAATTTATTTTTTTACAAAGGCAACAATGTTCCACCCCTAAGGGATCTTCAGGCCTGCAAAATAAAATAAACATATGACGATGGACAACTTAAAAGAATACAACAATGCAAAAAATTATAATTGAAATCAAATTAAAATTAAAAAATGTACAGTGTTATTATTAGATAATTAATTAACAAAATTAAAAAAAAATTAATAATGAAAAAGACTTTTTAAATTTTAAATATGCTTTATACTTACAATATATGATTTGTTCTATATAGATTTGGATTTAGCTTATTACAACACAAAACAAAACAAAATGGCGCTTAACAAATAAGGGTACAAGTAATAAAAAAATAGAAATAAGTGGTAAAAGAAATAAATACGCTAAGTTTTAAAATAAAATTTCCAAAAGTGCGGGCAGGTGTAGAAGAGCTCTTGTCTTTTGTTTAAAATTCGTTTCTTATTAGCAAGTGACACTTTTAATAAGTAAACTATAGTTATGATCTGTTTTTTACAGCTATACAAATTATCAAATAAATTAAAGATCCTGTTGTATAATTGGTGAAATATTTATAATAACATTTTAGCATATTATTAAGTTATATAATACATAACTTAGAATACTTAATATTATATCATATTACAATAAAACTCATGATAATTTATAGGTGATGTCAGTAGAAATTACTATAAACAAGTTATTTGCATAACCAAAGCTAATTAACAATAAATTACGTTAATTTTGCTAAACAGTTAAAAACTTTAAGATAGTTTTGAAGTGAACATATTAACGATGTACTAATGTTCAAGGTTTCATTGTTTTACTTAAAATGAATTCTGGCTTTTTGTGATTTTGATGTTCTGCAATTTTTTAATGTGACATCTACGATTAATGATAACAGTTATGCTTTATAATACTGCTTTTTTTCTAAAGTTTTTTTTGAACTTATAAAGCATTTTACTTACAGTAATGCTTTCAAAGAAGTTTTTAGTGAGCTGTAGGTGATTAAGTTTACTTAAAATCAACTAAATATATTTACTCTACTGAGTAAACTAAGTTTAGATAGTTTAAAAAGTTTCATAAGAGTACTACAATGAGATAACTCAGCATAAAATATTTTTTTTGTTATAAAAAATAATAAATTAAAGTATTAAAATTAAATTTCAAAAACTAATAAGTTTGTATTAAAACCAGACTTTACTTTGGTTGAAATGCTTTAGATATCTGCGAAAATACTTATAATTTTATATTCTTTTATTGGAAAAAATTGCTCAACTTTTTTTTGCTTTAAGGACCTGCATACACAAAAAAACCTCTCGGTCGTCGAGTTGCATTACGAATATAATGAGCTAAAAAATAAACAAAATAAAACTTAAGAGTTAAATTTTAAACTGTAAAACAAAAAACGTTATGGAAAATGAGACTGTTAAACTGTAAAACATTAAATATTGTTTATAAACAAAAATATCCATTAAAAAAAGTTATCTAACATTATACACACAAAAATGTATATTGAACTCTACATTAAAAGGTAAAATTTTAACCTGAAATGCTTTTAAATTTAATATTTATCAATAATTTAAGCTTTTATATGTGTAAAAAAAAACAAAAATTAAATAAATATTAAGTTTTAAAAACTATGTTTAAGAACTTGGATTCTACTACCAACTTGTTTTAACTTATTAAAAAATTAGTAGGAATAGAAATGAGCTATGACATTAAAAAATAATTAAAACTACAATGTTCAAAAAAAAAAAAAAAAACTGAATCTAATAAAAACAAATGGATTTTTTAAACTAAATAAAATGTTAATAATTAAAATAACATCAAGTAAATTAATGTAAATCAATATAAAAGATTTATCTCAAGAAGTAAAACCAGGTCAAAAATTTTAACAAAAGAACAAAAATTAACCAGCCTACTAAATCTAAATACTGTTTCAAATTATTTGTATATTTATATATTAGCAGATAAATGATATATGTTTAAAATTTGTAGGAAAGAAAGGTATTTGCCAAATAGTAACATTTTTCTTTAATATTTTGTATTTGAACAATATTATCAGTTCCACATCTACAAGCTAAACAATTTTTTTTATTGAAAAAAAAATACTTTGAAGAAACACTTTAGTTAAAATAATATAATAGCATATTTTTAATACAATATCTTGTTTGTGGTATAAATAAAAAACTATTAATATATATTCAAATTCATTATTATTATTAAAACATTAAGCATGTACTTCCATGTATTTTCATTTATGTTTTAGATACTGAAGTTAAGAAAAAAAATTTTAGCTAACCTGGATTTCTTTAAACTTCTTACTAGTATTGTTAAAAGAAATCTCAAAAAACTTAAAATGGGTCTGAGTTTACCTAAGTTTTTAAAAATAAGTCTAATTAATTAATGTCAAACCTAAAAAATATTAAAACTTATCTTTAAAAAGGGTTAAAGTACTAACACTTAGTAGTGTAAAGCAAAAAATACTTTTGAATCATCATTTTGACTTTAAAATTAGCTAATAAAAAGTGTTATGACTTACAAAACATTTACAAATAGAAAAACATTTTTAAAAACTGAATTAGTAAGTAGACATTTAAAGTAAAACTTATATTGTCTTAGAAAAAAAGTCATAAAAATTAGCTTGAAGTTCAGATTTTCCAGCCTAGCCAGAAGTATGCTAGAGCTAGGGAATTAAAATAAACTTGGATCAATAGAGTTCAAACAAGACCAAATGTGTAATACCCCTGTAATTATTCTTCAAACCAATTTCACCCAAGTTTATTTCATTGACTATTTAAGTAAATTTTAAGGAAATTTAAAATTTTATAAATAATTGAATTACCAGAAAAAATTTATTTGAAACAATATTTAAGTAAGTTAAATTATAATTTTTTAAATTTAATTTTCATAATATGTTACGCATAAAACTTGAAATTTTTGCTTAAAAAACATTTTTCTATTAACAATAATTACTTACAAAATACTGTAAATGATGTTTAATACTAAAAAACCTAAGATAATAATAAAAGAACTTGCTTCAAACAAATGATAAGAAAACATTAAGAAGGGCTAGATGTTTTAAAAATATATTAAATTAAGCTAAAGTTAAAAAAAAAAAATTAATTCTAGCCTCAGTCAGACTAAATTTTTTGTAAAAATTCTCAATTAAACTTAGTTTACCTCAGTTTTCCTAGAAATTTTATTTATTATGAAGTCTAACTGTAAAAATGTAAAAAATACTTTGAAACAAACTTAATTTTTAAAGATATAATAACTTATACTGAAAACAATGTCATGTTTGTATTTAAAATTAAACTTTAAGTACTATTAACAGGGTTGCCACATGTTTTTGGAAAATTTTATCCAAGTTTTCAAAATTACCTCAAGGTTTTTAAAAGTACACATTTTTGGGTATACTTTTTTATAAAGTTAGGAAGCTAAAAACCTGCGTTAAATAATATAAAGACATTAAAAAGCTACTTTAAGATTTTTTTTTGATGGTGAAAAAACTTTTGATGATAACAAATTTTTTTTCTTTAGGGTACATTTTTTGTGTCAAACTAAACTTTTCTATTTAAAATGTAAAAATTGTTTAACATTCCAGGTTTTTGGTAACTTTCGTTCAAAATTCCTGGTTATTCCATGTTTTGTTCAAAGTTTCTCAAACTTCAAGTTATTTAGCGGCTAAATAACTTGAAGTTTGAGAAACTTTGTCTCTGCCTTAATTATTGTTATTTAGCCTTAATTGTCAAACTCCATGTTTTTTCGAGGATTCCAAGTTTTTAGGCAACCCTATAAAACTTATTATTATCAAAGCCAACAATACTCAGTAGAATAAAGCAAAAACTCTTTCTCAGTAACCAAGTAAAATTTTAATCATTAATCTTCTATTTTTTAATTAGAATACCAAAAATAATATGGTTAACATAAATCGAAAAATGTTTTTAAAAACAAATTTGAAAACTCATTTATGTCATAAACAATAAGTCTTATAAACTAGCTTCAAATTTAAGAAAGTTACCATACTAGCAAAAATTTTTCAAAAGACTTGAATTAAAATTTGGTCAACCAGAGTTTTAATTTTTAAAATTTAACAAGTAAGTTTGACACTATAACATGTTAACCACTCTTTGAGTCATAAAATAAGCCTGAGTGACTAAAGACTAGACTTAGTACACAAGTTAGCCTTATAGAGTGGTATATACAAGCAAAAAACTAATTTAAACTACAATGAAACTTATACATTAATAGATCTTTATTTTTTTAAACGTTAAAAATTAACTACAAAAAAAAAAAGATATCAAGTAAAGCAGCAGTTGAAGATTTTTAAAAGATACCAAAATAAACCCAATATTTTCAAGTAATTTATAACTAGTCTCTGACATGCTGAGATTTTGTTAATATATTAAAACTAGCCTCAGTTGGTCTAGGTGTTTCATAATTTAAAACTAGACCATGTTTTTCTTAGAAAACCAAGTATGTGACAGCCCTGGTGTTATTGACCCTTTTTACACTTTAATTTTATTATAAATAAAACTTAAATGAATTTTTATGGCCAAACTAATTTTTTGTTCAAAAATCAACTGAGTAAGCTGATTAATATAGTGATTTTTAATGTAGCAAAACGCTAATAAAGTTAATGAAATTAAACATTAAAAGAATACTAACCGTTTTATTTCATTTTTAGGAATCTATATGATTTGTTCACTTCATTTTTTCTTTAAGTGACTAAGGGTGAAAGAATTTTTACATAAAATAACAGAATAAAACTAGCAGAGTACAAACATAGTCGTTTTATTAGCAACAAAGTGGTCAATTAGATACCAAGGTTGAATATGTCTTAAATGTAGAAAGATTTAAAAAAACTTTAATTTAATTTCTGCACGAAAAAAAAAAACATCAACCCAAAAATAAGTTTCATGCACCTAAAAGTCTCGTGCACTCTAAAGATTTCATGTACACTAGTGTGCCCCAGTGTACACCGTGCCGACCACTGGTTTAAACCATCATAGAAGGGTTAGAAAATGTTTCTAAAACTTGCTATGTTAGCCAATTTTACTTAATTGTTATTAAAACAAGTATAAAAAACTTTAAGTGTAATTGTTAAGTTAAGTTTGCCATGACTTTCTATGTTTTGCCATAAATGCCATATTTGCCAATAATAGTTATATTAACATGAAATAATGAATTAAAAATTGTTATTATAAAATGGTCCTAAAATATTATTGTATAAAAAGCAATACTAACAACTTTAAAAAAATAAACATCAAATTACAAATTTATTATTACAGTTTGTTATCTTTGCTCATGTATCTATTTGCTTCAAATAATATTTTGGCTTTTATCCTACGAGAATAAAAAAAAGTCTATATATTTGTAGGTAGTTTACATTTATTTTAGTCAGAGCATTTCAGTTTAATGAAATGTTATATTGATAGCTCAGGATTAGACAGGGATTTTTTCTATCCACCTTTATAAGGTTATCTTTTTAGTTTATGACATATAATTTATGAATAGATTTATGGTGAGATTAGTAGCGAGGTTTAGTTTTAAAAAAAAAATTTAACTTTTTAAAGTATTTTTTGTTTGTTTAAAATTATTATAGCATCCATTTAAATTTTTTTGGTTATTTATTAAATTGTTTAGTAAATGACTTGTGACAAGGACTGATGGTATTTTTAATTTTTTCTCGCTATTTGTTTTAATTGACTGGACTTATTAAGGATAATAAAAAGACACAACAAGCCAATAAGTATATAAAAGAGTTTTTATCTTTTTATTACTTTTTTTAAATTATTTTCATGCATTTTAAGTATCATTTTTTACCCCTAACTCTCATTATTGGTTAGTAACTTTTTATTATTTTTTTTATTTTTTTGCTAGATGTTATGAACTTAATATCAAAGATAAAACTGAAAATGAAAATATTTTTGAAATTGCCATATTTGCCAAAAATAACTTAATTATTATTAAAATAAAATAAAAAAAACTTTCAATGTAGATGTTTATTTAAGCTTTCCTTGTTTTGCCATATTTGCCAACAATACTTATTATAACATAAAACAATGAATGAAAAATTTTTGTGATAAAATGGTACTAAAATATTATTGACAAAAAAAAAAACAATAATTGCAATAATAAAAGAAAAGTTAACATATGTTTAGTTTGACAATACAATTTATTATATTTGTTCGTGCACCTATTTTGATTC
Organism: Thalia democratica; assembly: GCF_965202585.1. Classification (NCBI taxonomy): domain Eukaryota; kingdom Metazoa; phylum Chordata; class Thaliacea; order Salpida; family Salpidae; genus Thalia; species Thalia democratica. Next base: position 63,684,126 of record NC_139166.1, on the reverse strand, counting down.
AAAAAACATTTTGGCTTTTCTCCTGCGGGAATTTAAGAAATAAATATCATTGTATGTAATTCATCTTAATTTTAGTAAGGTAAGGAAGATGTATCAAAAACATGTTTAATTATATTTACACAAAGAATGTTTATTAAATTCAGTTAGACCTAGGAGTATTTTAGGGTTGATTTAAAACAGAAATTGCTTTATTAATACTAGTTATAGTTCTATTATCTAATAAAAAAAATTTTGTGAACTAAATTAATATTTTTTTTATTTCTGGTGTTAGCATAAGTTTACCTTCATAGTTCATAACAAAATGTCGCAAGTCTGATTTACTATTTTATAGTATGTTTCCTGACTGTCGCAAAACAAGTAAAAACATTTAGATGTAGAAGTACATGAAACTCAATGATATCATTAGTTATATTTTATATTTTGACAAGCTAAATTTAAATTTTTGTTAGGATAATTTAAAAAATTTTAAGAATGCGAAATTTTTTTTTTTTGATATTAAGTTCAATTTTTGATTTTAAAGTACCTAAAAACACTAGTTAAATTCTAACATATTTGCATGGTTTTGTAGATCTCAAGAGTGTATTTAATTTTGTTTAACCTACAGATTAAGTTTTAACGCTTTTGAGACAGATATTGTAATATGATAAATTGTCTTAATTTAATAAATGTAATAACTCTTTCGTAAATTAAATAACTATTTTGTTTTTATAAATAGTTTTATTGTAAAATCAGGTAAACTTTTGTTTCGTAAAATCAGCAGAAGTTTTTCAACAAAATACATTTTAAGAAATTAGAAGCTAACCCGTAATTTTAATCCTAAATAAAAGTACTAAAAAACTTCTAAAAAATTTGTTTTAATAAAGCAAAACTAAAACATTTACGATAAAAGTTATAGGTTATTAGTAATACTCATTTTCTTTAACTACATCCTAACTATAAAGTTTTTGATTCATCAGAATTCAACTTTTCTAGTTTATTTTATATGCTGAAAGTAAATACAGCTGAAAAATTATTTTAATAAAAATTGGAATAATAAAAAATTAAATTTTTAAATCTTTTTCTGGCTGTACTAGGTACATACGACAAAGTCTTAGTTTTTTATCTACATAAAATTTATACTCAAAGTAATAAGTAGTTTAACAAAATGCTTTTATACTTAAAAAGGTAGCCACAAGTTATGCTAAAAGTAAACTTGTTCTAATTATAGTTAAAAAGTAGTTTAGTGTTTTGAGTTTTAAGTAACTTTGAAAAATAATCAATTTATATATTAAACTAATTTACTTAATTCTTCTAATGAAAAACAGGCTATTAAATTATTTTAAGCTGACAAACTCAAATTTGGTAAAAATTTATTTATATTATTATAAAAACTAAAAGCTTAATTATTAAAAACTATATTAAAACTTTTGTATGTTTTCAAAAAACCTTTATGTTAAACTAAATTTTTATTGATTTATAATTTAGATGAAAAAAGTATAAGTTAAAAGTCTAAATTACTTTTTCTTCTTAATTTACAACTTAAAAACTTATTTTAGTTACCATTTAAACATTATTTAGGTACAATTTTATAAAAACTGAATAAATTTGTAAAAAAAAATATCTAAAATTTCACAAAAACGCTTTGCTGCCTCTAGTGTTCTACTTATTTCGCCTAAGTTCGTTACCGTGAAAAGTGTATAAATAGCCTAATTTTTAGATTTCCTTACATAATTCAAAATGACCCGCACAAAAGAAACAGTTCGCAAATCAACTGGAGGAGAAGCTCCCCGCAAGAAACGCAAAATGGATTCAGATTCAGAAATGTTATACTTTGAAACGAGTGATTCTGACAACAACTACAGTGACAGTGAAGATGAAATGCAAGTTGTTGAAAGGAAGCCTTTAGCTTCAGTCTTTGAAGAGCTATCTCAACGCGACGTTCTAGAAAGCGCTAATTCAAAAATCAAAATCTTCCAGTCAACTGTGATCTCAGTGAACCATATGCCAGGCGCCGGCTCCAAAACAACCAATGGAATGTTGATAAATCACTTATTGCTCTGAATAACGAAGTGAAAAGAGAACGAAAAAGTACAAACAAAATGGCTTCGGTTAAACACAAATGTGTTGAAACAAGCTGTTCCGCTTTCGAATGCGAAGTTTGCATGGATGATCTCTGCCAAGGTGATGTAGCAAACCTTGAATGCAGCCATGTGTTTTGTAAAGAGTGCTTGAAGGATCACATCCATGAAAACATAAACAACAGGATTGTTGATATCGAATGCCCTGGAGAAAATTGTGAACATCTTGTAGATTTAGAAACTATTTTAGATACCTTGGCAGAAGAAGAACTTAAATCAAAGTTCTTGCGGTTGTTAGGTCAGTCGTACGTGGACAACAACAAAGACACTGTTTGGTGTCCCGGAACCGACTGTAAGACAATACTAAGGTGTAAAGAGTTTAAAAACAACTACAACTTAGAATGCTCCAAGGGACACAAAAGCTGCTTCAATTGCCAAGAGGCTTGGCACGACCCATTGGATTGTGACATGCTTAAAAAATGGCTGAAGAAATTCGAAGAAACAGAAAACGGTAACTGGATTTCATTAAATACAAAAGAGTGCCCAAAGTGTCATGCCAAAATTGAAAAGAACGGCGGATGCAACCACATGACTTGTTCCAAGTGCAAGTACGAGATGTGCTGGAAGTGCATGAAAGGATGGGCAGGATCGCAACACAATTGCGAGCAAAAGATAGAAGGTAACAATGTACAGTAAAATGGGAAAGAAATTAAACGCTACATGGAATACCACAAGTTCTACCGCAGACACAAAAAAAGCCTTGAAATTGAGAGCAAAACTAGCATAGAGAGTTTATATGACAGATACCAAACTCCGCAACAGTTGAAAAATGGTATTAAAAACAAAAAGAAAAAACGAAAACTAGAAAGGGATACTGAAAAAGATGACGAAAAAGAAGTTCCCAAGGCCAATGATAAACTCGCACACTTCTTCCAGAAAAATATTATGAAGAAAACGTGTGAAGTGTTGAGAGAATGCCGTAACACTCTCATGTACTCTTACGTGTTCGCCTACTACCTCAAGGACAACACAACTAACAAAATGATCTTCGAACTCATTCAGGGATATTTGGAGGCTGAAGTTGAAAGGCTGAGCGCTGCTTTGAAATGGGAGGTTCACAAACTATACGATTATAAATTTTGGGTGGAGATGGGTGCTACGATCAAGTTTTGCGAGAATCATTTGAAGAAACTGGTTTGTTACGTCAAGGAGCAGAAAACTGAAAACATGTGGCAGTTTGTAGATATTTGAACTTTTAATTTGCAATTTGCTTCGTAACTGAAGTAAAGAATTTTTACAAATACGACGCCTTGTTTTACTGTTTGTAAATAAATTTTGGTACTTAAAATATTTCTAGTATGTTTCTTAGTGTATTTATATTCTTAAATTTTAATTTTTTGAACTAAAAATTTTACTTTTGTTTGCAGTTATTGTATAATATATTTCTTGAAGCACAAAAATGTTTTATAAAAGCTATAATTTATTATTTTTCTATTAGAATATTTAATTGTAAAACTGTTAATAAGCAAAAAAATGTTTTTTTTATTCATTTTGTTTCGACAATACACTATTTTCAACATAAATTTGAATTAAATGTATGTATAAAAAAAAAATTATACGTAGTTCAACTATTAGTTTTGCTTATCTACATTCTGCAGAAACCTGCGGCTTAATTACAAAAAACTTGAGCATTTTGAAGTTGAATATATTAACAAAATTGCGTATGTAAGGAAACCCTGGTCTTGTTTACTTGCAAAATGCCGTATGTATTTCAACCTCATTCTATAGCAAGTTGACAGAAAAAAAATTAATTATAATAGTTAATATTCAAGATTAGAAACATATTTTACCTTATATTTTACTAGGTTTTTGGTCTTTAACAGCATACTTTCGTTTTATATCGACGCTAGTACACTATTTTACTAGGAATGTATTATAGTTGATCGTAAGAATTAGTTTTAAAGGAGTACAACGTTTTGGCTATAAAATTTTTTCAGAACACTTTCAAATCAAACTTAGACCATTATCAAATTTTGCCTTTCTGTACAAAACTTAATAAATTTAATAAAACATGATTTTTTTTTTTTAAGTTTTAATTTAGAATAAAAGTATTTAAAATTAGTTATACAAGTTTCAAGGGAGCCGCGAAGTTCTAAACCGCGATCATTTTTCATCCCTGCTAATTCGAAAATCTCTTACCAAGGGTTAGTGTTAAAAGACAAATTATAAACTTAAAAACGATATATTAAACACAATGTTTACAGACTTATAACTGCTAAACTTATGTAGCTAGTGCTAGACATTAATCTTAGCATTTATTTATTTAAACGATAAACTTACATAACTTTATTTTTTCAAACTTTTTTAGCTATCTTTTTTTATTTTTTATTTTCTAAATTCACATGTATCTTTAAACCTTTATTTGCAATATAAATCTTTGTATACCTTTTAAATTATACACTGCACGAAACACTTTTTAAATAATGACTATAATGCTCTTAGTTTTAATATTTAATTTTAAGTAAAAACTAGACCAAAGAATGTCAAGGTTTTTCATTCTTTTTATTACAAGTATATATAGTATAAACTAATATGCTTGTTTTAAAGCTTTAAAAATTCATATGTTTTTTATATTTCTATTTTAGCTGCTAGTCATTTCGAAAGCTGCTAAGAAAAGAACAACTTTACATACTTAGTAAAACGTAAGTAGTGGAAAACCAATAAAATTTTTCAATTAAAAAAAACTAAATAACATTATTAGTTTAAAATAAAAGTTTTTACTATTCGTTTTGTAAGTTTTTTTTTACATTGACTTTATTGTTTGAAACAACATTAGTTACAAGTAAAATTTTAAAAATTGCTTACAAATGCTTATTTAAGTTTATTATGCTACATTTTATTTCTTTTACTTAAGTTTAATAAATCATAATCATATAATAAGAAAGCTGTTTAAAGCATCCAAGTAGGCAGTTATTGAATTAATTCAGTATTTTAGTTTGAAATTTTTATATCATTTACACAAGTATTGATAAAAGTTAAATTTTAAAATTATAATTTTTTACAAGAATCATTAAGAAAATTAACCGCGGTTTTACATGATTACTTATAAAACCAACAACTGAAAAGTTTATAAACTAAGATAACTTTAACAATAGACACCAACTTTACTACTGTTTATTTTTAGAAACATACAAAAAACGAGATGTTTTAACTTAATTAAGTTTATTGGCGCTTTTATTTTTTCAAAATATATGGTAATACTCTTATGTAAAAATTCCTAAAAAAAATTATAATATTCTTTAAATTTTAAAGCAAAACATAAACTTTTCAAAACATATGTATTGTTAAACAACAAATTATTAAACTTATTTTTCTGTACTTTTTTGGTCTGGTAATTATAACATTAAGTAGTAACTGCTTTCTTATCCTGTTTTGAACATTCATCCATATAGTTTTTCACGGATAAAATTTCGGAGTAGAAGGAGGGTTCTCTAAAACATTTTAATATTTAATTATTTCATTTCTGTTCTTTAAATAGTAAATTACGTTTTTATTTTGTTTTTCATCGACTAGATATAGAAAAGTATTTTGTTTTTCTTTTGTAGTTTATTTTTTGTTTTAAAACTCTAAAACAAACCTTGCATTCTTGTAAGCTTTGTAAATACCTTCCAAAAATGCGCCTAAAACACGCACGCCCAAGCAAACCAATTTTGCAAAAATTGTCAACGTAGGCGATCCTTTTTGCAAATTTTTTATGTACTCTCGGAAAATAAAGTACAAGCTGCATAAGATGCCCAGGATGAGAATACATAAACTCAGTTTGGAGCTCTCCATGGTCAATTCACACCAAAACCTTTTAAAAAATCCTAACTTTGACTCCTTGTAAGCTACGTTAAACCTGTTAATTGAATAATTTTTTTGTTAAATTTTGTGTTTATATATCTTGAGTGTTTAGATCTAGTAGGTAGAGAAAAAATATTATAGCCATTTCATAAAAAAAAATTTTAATCTTGTTAATTAATAAGACGTCAAAAATAACCAAAATGTATGGTTCTAGGACCGAGAGGAGAAAAACCTTTCGGTTATCGAGTCGCACACCATAAATACCTTTTAAAGTGTTGTGCAAATCAATAAACAAGTTACCATTGTGTTCAAGTTTTCTTTAATTTATACTTAACATATTAATTATACGTTAGGAAAAAATGTTTTTTATGTAAAATTTATCCAACACATAACTTAAAACTGCAATATTTTAGAGAAAACCAAAACTTTTTACTAAAAACTGAATACTTTTTTGAGCAAAAAGCTTTAAGCCTTATTTGATACCTGTTAGAACAGTTTCCAACAAAACTAAATATTATAGCTTAAGTATGAAATCTAATTTAAGCCAATTATCTATTAAAACAAATTTAAAAGTATAAAAGGTTCGGTGTAAAAAGTTTCATAATGATTATAATAAACAATTTTAGAAAATATTAGAAATAATTTGTATAAAAAAATATTTTTGTCGTACAATATGTGCAGTTTTGGTTTTACATATTCATTTTAAAACTTTATTTATTTCTTTTAGTAGTATTAGAAAAAAATCTTAAAATAAAGTGTTGAATTTTAACTGCTTTTATACTTGAAGTTCAGACTGAGTTGAAAAGCTGAGTCAGAAAAAAAAAGAAAGTTTATTCTTTTAATTTTTTGTTTTAGTTATATACAATTTTGTTTTTATTGGTTTTTAATAAGTATGGTGAAGTGGGTGATGGATAAGAGTGAATATTAATTTAGCAAAACTTTTAAAAATCTGAACTCAGCTTTTTTAAGCTAACACTGACCTTTAGCAATAGTTTCCATTTTTTATCTTGTTGACAAATTTAAAGCAAACTGCGGTCCGCGGACCAAAAGCGGCCGTAAAAGTTATAATCTCGCCCGTGAAATCATTTTTAGTCAGAAATATATATTTTAAATACAATAAAAATTAAAGATTTGTAATAAAAACTTACGGTCAGGCTCTTAATTTAGGACTCTATATTAGTTCTCTAAAATTGCTATATATAGCATATTCTTGATCTTAAATAATATTTTTCTACAGATTACTAGAAATTTTTTTAAAAATTGCATCATTCCAAGGTTGTTTTCTAAATAGTGCGGCCCGCGAGCAACTTTTCTTAGGAAAGTTGGTCCGGGAGTTACATAAGGCTGCCGATCCCTGCCATAGGGAGTAGGTGTAAAATACTTATTTTTACAAAAATTAAGTTTTACTTGTATATGAAAGCTTTAAGTACAAACTACAAATCAGTTTTTATAGATTTAAAATTTATTTAACTTTTGAGATATCTTTTTCTTTTGTAAAAAGTTTTTGATACAAACGTATATACCGCAAATTTTTCGAGATCAATTTTTTTGAAAATTTTAATATTAATTAAAAATATATCTTTTCCTTCATTATTAATGCAATCTAATTCAAATTTTCAGAAAATTTTCCTTATATAAAAATAAAAAACTCTACTTATGAATTTTGAAACTTTACAAAAATAAAAATTATATCATAATTTTTTTTTTCAAAAAAAATAAAAATAAATTTAAAAAAATTTAACAAAAAAAAATTTAAAGTCCAAAGTAAGGTTTTTTTTTGTTATTGTATAAAGATTAGACTGTAAAAGTTTAAAAATATTGCTTGAAAAATGTAGAAGTGGATAGATCTTAAATATAATATTTTTTTTGCTGTTTTAGTTTTTCCATTCAATAGGGAACCTATTATGTGCCTGACTTTAACTGGTCATATCTCAAAAAGTAATTTGAGTTTTTTAAAAAGGTAGATCGCATTTTGAAGCTTTTAAAAACTTTTATAAAACAAGATCAACTTGTAAAAAACATGAAAAACCCTCAAACCCCCTATGCTTTAAACAAGTCTACTTTAAAAAAGGAATTTAAAACCTATAAATAACTGTAACTTTTAAAAACATTACGAGAATCTGGTAATTCTCGTAATTTGGTTTTAATAATAAAAAGTAGGACTAAAAAGTTATATAAATAATAAATTATATTTTTCTTCTATATTCTTAACCTTAATTAGTTAAAAAACAATATTTTTAAGTCAAAAGTTAATCTGTTTCATTGAAACATACCACACGTGCTTTAAAGATAAGTTTGACATCTATATTCAAGCTTTAAAACACCTTTTAAACTAAACCAAAATAATTTCCTTAAATTCCAGAACTATCAAAAACAATAAATGATAATAAAAGTTAAAAGATCTAAATTTTCAAGTATATTTTTAATATTAAACTACATTATAAGAAAATATCTAAAAATAACAAAATTTGTCTTGCAAATATCGCATTGAGGTTGATTTCTGATTTTATTTTTCATTTTGCTTTTAATCAGTTCAATCAAACATCTTTCATGAACATACTTAGTTCCACCTATAAAAAATTTGAATTAAAACAATTATTGTATAAGGTTATGTGTTTATACTTATAATGCTCCCGGTGTTACCGGCGTCCCCAGATTCCTCTGAAGCCAACCCTGTAACAGGTTCAGCAGCCTCAACAGGAGCTAGATTCGCGGTAGTTCCGGGGCATTCTTCTGAAGTATTCTCGGTTTGCGATAGTACTTCGGTTCTGGATCGCGTTCTTGGGGGTTTAAGAACCTTTTTTAAGGTTCTTTCAATAGAGGACATTTAATTAGTCTAGATACAATGAGTTTTTTATAGTTTCAGTTTATTATTTACAATAAAAAATACAAAAAAAACAAGTAACACACAAATAACTGCAAAGTTCAGCTAAATTAGGAAAATGAGCAGAAATATGCTTTCTGCTCTGTTTCACTGCGGTGTGACGTGTGGTTGTTTTGCTCAGACTCCGTTGATGGTTTACCTCGAAGGGTCGGGCTGGGCACGTTCTCTTGGTCGTGGTCGTGGTCGTTGAATTGTGATCGTGCGATAAGCGAAATAAAATTTTAATTTACACAAGAAATATTTACAAAATAAATGTACACTATTTTGAGTGTTGGGTTGCTGAACAAAGACTTAATCAGAACAATACCACTCGCAATGGTTTCGTTAGGAATTATCTATCAAATGACTTAGCTATACGCTATAATTCTAAAGCACGTTACAAACTCAAGTCGAGTTTGACGCCCCGATATTTATAAGTTATGAAATTAAAGACACGCAAACCTCAATTTGAGCTATGCGCCTCGTTGAAGTAATTAAATTAGAATCACTCAAAAAAACGCTTTGAATGATTAATTTGAAGTGCTTGTGCGGCCACAATCACTGATTGTGACGTAATGAGATAAGATTTGAGATCTTCGATTGACGTTGTAATTTCAAAATGGCGACTGTCGCTTCGGACTGAAACTGGCGTAGTGGTGCTTCTTGTTAACGTTGAAATCCAAATGATCTCCCTTCTCGTTCGCTCGGCTCTTTTTATACGCTTTTCTTACATAACATCACCTGGTCAAGACATGATTGTATGATGTAACATGCTGATTAAGGCATGAAAACCCGGCGTGATCGGTGGTTGATTCTATATTGAGTTCAAAACGAAATGCGTCAACTAGCGGTTGTTTAATATTATAATTTAAAGTGGTTTTTATAGGAATGAGTTTTGTGATTTAACAAAACAACGAAATTTTAAAAAAAAATAACTTTAAATGAGTTCAATTTTAAGGCAATCGACGTGAAAGTAATAAGACCTTCACGTTGATGTCCAACATCGATTTCACTTTATTTATTTTTTATTTTTTAATTTTTTTTTTATTTATATATTTCCTTTTAGATTGACCGGCAAATCGTTTATTAGAGTAAATCAATTCAAAAGATCTATTTGATATTAATTGATTATAGGATAGAAAAAGGAAAAAAAAAGTCAATAAAGTTTTACTGCGGTGAATAGTCTTTGCCCGGCGACACCAAACACTCAAAAATACAAACGTGGTCGTAAAACGGGAAAAGATAACTAGGCTTTTTGTGTGTAATCAATTGGCAATAAAAGACAATTTACAATTGTAGAATTTGTTTTATTGATGTAATTATTTTTAAAGCAATACTTGAACATTGTAAAATCAGGAAGTGGTAAGAGAGAAAAAAAAACGTATTAAGAAAATTCATAAGATGTTGTAATGGAGAGTTTAATTGAAAACATTTGGTAAATCATAAAAGGAAAATGAAAATAGCTTTTGTTGTACCAAAGTTGTATAAATATATTATTGTCAAGTGTAGATTGCTTAAAATATTAAAACAAAAAGTTAATTAGTTATAAGTGATGATTAGAACAATTAATTAAATTTTTTCTTACTTACACAACATTTGAATAATTGAACAGGTATAAGTTTAAAAATACATAGTTGGTTAAATAGAAAGATATTGAAAAAAAAGTTTACACTTTTTATAGTTCAAAACATGCCTCTTTTTTTTTTTCTTTTTGTTTTATTTTGTATTAAACAAAAGTCTACAATTAAATGATAATTATGATGATAGAAATGCGAAATTCAATGTTTTACTAGTATAGAGAATTGGATTGGTAAGAAAAAAAAAATGTTATTGTCATTTCAACTTTGATGTTATTAATGTTGGTCACAAACGTTAGTTAGGTGTTAGAGAAATTTACATAGCAAAAAAAAAAAAAAAAACATATACATATACCGGAATAACAAAAAAAATATATATATACACATTATAAGAATAGTTTTAGTGTTTTTTTTTAAATTTTTAGTACCAAACAAAAACAAAAAAAAAAATCTAATATATTTATCTTTATTTATTTACCACATTTTTATTTTATTTTTATTTTTTAATAGGTAAATAAAATAAAATACCTTTATTTGCTCGCTGCTTCTTCCTCCGCCTGCTTTGAAGCTGCTTCTTCGCGGTCCTCAATCAAAATTTCAAGGCTTTCTGGGTAGAAGTACTTTTCTTCAATCGTTAAAGCTTGCCATACCTCTTTTGTAACGGTGAAATTTGTAGCAGCAAAATCTCCGTGATCATCTGGATCTTTCCACCAGTTATCATGATCGGTTTCATATCCATCATCATTCGGTGTTATGTTATTAAGATTGTTGATATTTTGGTTGTTGTTATTATTGTTGTTAAAGAACATATCTAGTATTTCTTGATTAACCACTTCTAACTCGTTAGCTGGTGGTGCGTCAAAGACGTTCATCAAGTCAAGTGGCATGTTGTTCATTTCGAATTAATATTGAACGATGTAAATTTACGTGAAAATGATCTGACAGTTAAATACAAATTGATATTTTTAATAAATTTTTTTTTTTTTTTTGATTTTTTTATAATTTTTATTCTTCTTTTTTTTTTATACTTTTTAAACTTTTTTTTATATATATATTTAAAAAAATTTTTTTTTTTGTTTATATACTTTTTTTTTCTTTTTCTAGACATAACTAAAAAAAAACAGGATGAAGACAAGAATAATAATAATGTAAAATAATATTGAAAAGAAAAAATAATAATAATAATAATAAAAAAAAGATGAACAAGTGAATTAATGAGAAAATATTAATTTATACACCTTCATTAACATCTGTTGTAGTTCTGCTACTGTTGAGAATGGCTTTGATTAATATTCCGCAACAAATATAACTTATAAGTAGAATTATTAAAGATATGCATATAAGAGAACTAAACAGTGCGAGTTTTTTTATTATATTAGGTATTTTGGGGTGAAAAAAATCTTTTATTTCTTTCACAAAGTTCAAGTGGTCGTTTTTTGTCATTGGGGCTGTTAAGAATTTTTTGAGTTTTTTTTGATCTATACCATTCGCTATTAAGAGTTCAGAAGTGATTCCGAGTATGCTCTGTAGCATATGGAACATATTTTGAAAATTGTTAGGGTCAGAAACTGCAGATAGCTCGTTCAAAAGAGTGCTTTCGTCCCAATTTACTGGGTCTGGAACAATTGATGTAGATTGAAATCCTAACTTATTGACTTTTGGAAGTTTATTTAATAAAATTCCATTTTTAAAACAAAAAGTTTTACCCTGAATTACAAAAATTCTTACGTTTTTAGACATATGTGGTGTAAGACCTTTAAGACCCCATCTTAGATATCCCTCTGACGTGTATTGTGCCAGGCGGCTTTCATTGGCAAAACTTACTCTAAAAATAGGAGTAGGTGACATTTCATTTCCGATTTGTAAGCTTGAAAGAAGCGTTGCATTGACTTTTGTGCAAGCTATTTCCGTGAGAATTTGACCCTTCATTATTGCCTTTACATCTCTACCCAGCATCAAGCTAAGGGTTTCACTAGGTTTTCGATGTTGGGTATTTCTCAGGTTGGTAATACTTATTTGGGCCAGTTTGCATGTGACTTGTGAAATGTCACGGGCTAACTTTTCTATTGCAGTCGTTGTTTTGATAGAAAGAGATTTGATAGCTTGGCTTAAAATGTTGTCCAGAGCGTTAACTTTAATACTCGGATTTAATTTTTTTTCTAGGGTTTTATTATTTAGAATTGAGAAATTATTGAATGTAAGGGCAAAATTTGTGGTTGTACATTTAATTTCTTTATGTTTCTCAATTTGTAAAATACATTTCTTTATAAATGGGGGGCAATTTATTAATCGTTCAAAGGCCAAGTCTAATTCTGGGACTTGAAAAAGAGTACCGGACTTTAGATTATATTTGTGTAATGAAATATTTTTGTAAGCATTCCAGGTTTTACATACATTTTCAAACGGTTTAAAAATAAACGTGTCTGTTTCTGAGAAACAGACACCTTGAAGCACATCACATGTCAAATTAGAAGATGTAAAGTGGCTGCCCTTAAGGGTTTCTCTATCAAACATTAAGGTCGTTTTTATTGTTTGGGCGTTTTCTACCACTTCTGTAATTGGCCATGTCCAAAAGTAAATATTTTGTTTTGTATTTAACGTTGAATATAGATTTGGTGTGTTTGGTTGTAAAAAAAGATCTCCCAGTTTTTGGTCCGTTTGTTGCTTAATCCATCTTAAACAACGGTTATAGGTTACTGAGGAAAACTGTTTTCTTTTAAGAGTAGACGTTTTTGTAAAAAACAACCATAAGATATTTTCATAAACATGAGTAACTTTTCTGCAGGAAAACGTCTCAATTTCAATCAACGAGTTTGCAGGTGGATAAATGTTTATATTCTTAAGAATTTGATAAGTTGTGTCTTGTTGAGAGCATCCTCCGATGTTGGGTGTTATGTAAAATGCTTTTGAGGGTTTATCTTCAAAACAGATTTTTAGATTGTTGAATCGAAGGTCACGGATGGTTTGGTTATTCTGGCAATAAATGCCTCTTAACATCAATAGAGTAAAAACTAAAAATATTAGGCTTCTTTTATTGGATGAGACGATTTTCATGATGATGAATTTTTTATGTTTTAAATTTTAAAACTTTAATAATCGTCTGAAAAAAAAAAACTATAAATAATATTTTATGAACATGTGCATATACTAATTGTTTTTTAAAAAAAACTAATAACTATTGGCAAATTTGTGCATTAAAAATTAACAAGATAATATTAACTGTTATCTAGGTAATATTTCATTAATGTGTGAGTTGGCATAAATGACCGGGCTGCTAATTGTTGTAAGGGGCATAGACCACAATGGAGCTACTAATTTGTTAATGTTTAAATGTGTATGGGAAGGTAAATTATGAAATAAAAAAAAAATGAGTTTTGGAAGTTTTGTTTTTTTTATATGTGATTGTGGTTATGAAAATGGTATCGTTGTGTTTGGTTGCGTTTGCGAGAAGGAAAAATTCAAGATTTATTAAAAGATATTGGGTCAAAAAGATTGATAGATACTTCGCATTTGATTCGTTGATATAAGAAAAGAAACAAAGGGACACAATAAAACAAAAATAAAATACATAAAACAAAATAAAATAATAAAAAAAAACAAAAATAATAATAAAAACTGACAAATCTGCTTTACAGTTTAGACAAAAAAAAGAAAACAAAATTTTTTGATTAAATTTATTGATATTTAGCTTTGTTAAGTAATAACTTACTAAATTAAAATCAAAATGACTAAAACAAAATAAAGAAAAAATTAAAAACAAAGTAACAATATAAAATACAAATTTCGTACTAAATACTTTCTTTAATAAAACAAAACTATTAAATCAAACTAAAATACAAACGCATGAAAAAGAAAAATTGTAGTATAAGTTGCAATTTAAACTGAAAATGAAAGTTTTGTTCCAGATACTAAACTAATGATTCGAGGAAAAAAATAAAATAATTGACACTTTATTACGTTTTTTGTTTGTTATCAGTGATTTTATGAGTTTTTAAACAGGTTTATAGTTGCAAGAGAATTTTTCTACCCTTAAGTGCACTTGTTATGTTGCGGAATCTTTTAATACGATTGTTTAAGTGCTTAGTTAAATACTTAATTGACAAGGAGTTGAATTTCGGCTGCTCGTGTCTTGTATTTTAAGAAAGGAATGTGTCATAAAATGTGATAATGAAAACGAAAACACCTGTTAATGTTTAAGAATTGCGGCGATAAAAATTATTCAAATAATAGTTTGTTGTATTTTTTAAAATTAGTTTTTGGAATGCATGTCACCTGTTAATGCAAGATTTTGGCAAGAGTAACCTTTTATAAAATAGCGTTTTGTGTTTTTTTAATATATTTTTGAAACAAATCTTATCGCTGCAGCTGTATGTTCATAAATTGAAAAGAAAGTAAGGACGCTTGAAACGAAAAAAAGAAAGCAAAACAGTTTATATTAGTGTTAATTAAATTAGTATGCCGCATTTCATTTTGCTACTTTGTTAGTTAGTAATAAAACTATCATGTTGTTTTTATTTATAGTTTTAATTTCCTTTTTTTTTTTAAATTTTAGATTTGATTGAAAAATACTTATTAAATTGTGTTGAAATATATATTTTTTACTTTTCACTATTAGAGCCCACATTGTTGCCTAGAGAACTTTCTTCTGGTGACGTTGCTTGTGTGTTATATGTGTGTTTAGTAGCATTGGTGCTATTATATTGTCTTGAAGTTTGTTGTTCGTTAATTGTTTGCGAATAATATGGGTTGGTAAAAGTGTGTGTTTGGTACAGATTAGAATTGGTTTTTAAAAATGTAGAGTTGTAGTTTTGGGAGGTTGTGGATTGAATTTGCATGTTAAACTTATTATTTGGCACGAATTCGTGAAAGTTCCATCTATTATTTCTTAGTTCATGATTTTCCATAAATTTTTTTGTAATGGGATTTTCACAAAGTCTGGGGTTTTTATTGTTTCTTATCTTTGCTTTTGTAATAGAACGGTTTTTTCTAATTTCTGTTCGTTTCATTTCTTTTTGCGTCCCTTTATCATTTGTAAAGCGTTTAGTTGTTAAGTCAAGAGGTTTATCTTTTGTTGTTTCTGTTGTGTTATACATTGTATTTATTTGTATCACTTTTCCGTTATGTGCGACATGAAATATTTTGTTTTCCCAGGTCGCAATCACAAGGCGCCATTTATTTATAAAATCCAGTCCTAAAATTGCAAAATTGTGGTCATTTTGAAATACAAGAAATTCATGAGTAGTTAAGTGTGAAATGCCGATGTCTATTTTAATATTTGCTTTTCCTAATGCTTTCTCCATTATTCCGTTAAATCCGGTTAATACACAGTTTGTATTGCTATAATATTGACCAATCAGTTTTTTTGGAATTATCGATACGTCTGAACCGGTATCGATTAAGTACGTTAACTTGTTATTTTTATCCCGTATAAATGGACGTTCCATCGCATACCTTTTGTTGCCTACCATACAAATTTTTTTATTTAATTTGCGGTTTTTTTCAGGTCTTAGGTTATGGTTGGAGTTTTCCGATCTGTCTTTACTTGCAGTCGGAAATCTAGGAAAATACGCTTTTAAGTTTTCAATGGCTATCTTTCTCAGTTCTGCTCCTTGTTTAATTAAAAAAGAATGTGGACCTTGTTCTATTACGTCAAACGGACCTTTGTATAAATCATCCAACGAGTGTTTGTTATGGTTTTTTACCAGTACTTGTTTTGCTGTATAAAGTTGTTTTTCAATATATGTAGTGGCCTCATTTGGGTTTCTCCATTCTCTCGTAAATTCCTTCATGTTTTTTATGAATATTTCTGTTTCAAACGCAGATGGCAGCCCATTATTTTCAGAATTCGGAAAGAATAATTTTCCTGGAATGTTTAAGGATACTCCAAAAGCATACTGAGCGGGGCTGAATCCACTTCGGCCGATACCTTGTTTATTCAAGGCTAGGGTGATGATCGGGAGGTGTTGAACCCAGTTCAATTTGTTTTTAAGGGCTCTGAGGGCCACTTTTAACTCCCTGTGCTGCCTCTCTATCATTCCATTTGTTTGGGGGTGATAAGGTGCGGTAAGGTTGTGTCTGATGGACAGGTCTGCGCACATTGTTTCAAAGTGATGATTGTGAAACTCTCTTCCATTGTCTGTGACAATTGTGCTTGGTATTCCATAGTGCCCTATCCAATTTTGTAGGAAAGCGTCCTTAATCGTTTCCGCCATTTTATTAGGCAACGGACATGTTGCAAAAAAACCAGTTTTTCTCTCTTTTATAGTTAATATGTATCGCATGCCATTCGATTCAATTAAAGGTCCCACTAGATCGGCGTGGACGTAGTCAAATCTATCAATTGATTTCGGGTAACATCCTATGGTTGGTTTGTTGTACTTTGTTACTTTAACTTTTTGGCATGTGATGCAAGATTTTGTGTAAAATTCAACATCTCGTTTCATGCTTGGCCACCAGAACGTAGAACCTATCGCTGCTAAGGTTCTATCGGGCCCTTGGTGTAAAACTTTGTGATTTTGGTCTAAAACGTTAGATTTTAGGTTTGGTGGGACCCATATACGAAAACTGTTGGTTTTAGTTTCGATAATACCTTGTATTTCGTGATTCTCGATGAGCTTAGATGTGGCCATTATTGGGTTTTTAGAATTCTGTGACTTTGCTACCATGGTAGGCAAATGTATTTCAGCTGAATTTTGCATCTTTGAAATTGTTTCCATGCTTAAAGGGATAAGTTGTTCAGTTTCTGATTCATTTTGGAGGTCTAGTTCTTCGTCCGAATCGCGGTGTTCTAAGTATTGGACCATTTTATTGTTCGTTACGACGTTTTTACAATCGTCATCGTATTCTTGAGTTTCTTCGTTGAAAGCAACAAGTATTGGGCGACTTAATAAATCAGCTGTTTTGTTTTGATCGCCTGGAATATACTCCATTTTTGGAGCATATTCTTTAATAATGGCTATGTACTTTTCTTCTTTTGGAGAGTGATCTCCGGCAGCGTTGTTAATAGCATCTACCAAGGCTCGATGGTCTGTTTTTACTCGAAGTTGCCTCCCAATAATTCTAATTTTAAAATGCTTTATACTAAGGTATAGAGCTGTCAGTTCACGGAAAAATACCGATCTTACTGATTGAAGTACTGGTAATTTTTTTGAAAAGAATGCAAGAGGTTTAAGATTTCCTAGTTCGTCTTCTTGTTCAAGCACTGCCCCAATATGCGTAGAAGAGGCGTCTGTAGAAAGAATTAGCTCTTTTTTTGGATTTTCGTAGGAGAGATGAGTAGCTGAGACAAGGGTTTGTATTGCTTTTTCAAAAGCTTCTTGATGTTCTGTCTTCCATTTTAATCGTTTTTTTGAATTTTTCGGTTCTCCTTTGGTAAGTTCATATAACGGTTGAATTTTCTCGGCCAAATTCGAAGCAAATTTATTGTAGTAGTTTAAACAACCAAGGAAAGATCGCAATTGTTTTATTGTTTGTGGTGGTTGAAAGTTTTCGATTGCCTTAACTTTACTTTTCTGCATAAAAAAACCTTTGCTGCTTAACATGTGTCCTAGATATTGAACTTCTTCAGCTGCGAATTTGCACTTTTCGCGGTTGATACGTAGGCCAAATTCGTTTAACCTAAACAACACTGTAAACAAATGTTTCATATGTTCTTCAACTGATTTTGAGTAGATTAAAATGTCGTCTATATATGTGAAACTAAATTCATGGCACGGGGCCATTATATCGTCCATAAGTCTTTGAAAGGCCATAGGGGCATTCTTAAGGCCAAACGTTGTTCTTAATGGCAGAAACGTGCCATATTGCGAAATCATGGCCGCTACTTTTTTTGCCCTGTCGGTCAAAGGGAGGTTGAGATATGCCTCTTTCAGGTCGAGTGTGGAAAATACTTTTGAGTCGATTGGAATAATGGCCGAAAGGTCATCGATATTTGGCAGAGGATAGCTCAATATCTTGGTGTATTGGTTGATATGTTGGTAGTCTACACATACTCTTGGTTCCCCGTTCTTTTTTCTAACCACGGTTAGTGGGGATACTATGTCGGAGTTGCCTCTTATGACTGCTCCTTGTTTAAGTAGTTTGTTAAAATTGTTTTCAATCTCTTTAGAAACAACATTGTTTGTTTTTCTAGCTTTTTGATGTCGTGGTAAAAATCCTTTTTCAAGGTCTATGTCTAGTTCGTGGTTGTGTTTAGGTTTTTCGTTGTAGTTTGGTTCTTTCTCAATTTCGGGAAATAATGTCAGAAGTTTTTCTATATCATCTAATGTTTTTGATTTACGTGGCAGATTTGTTAAATGTTTTAATTTAAGTTTAATTCCAGTTTTTGTCTGCGCGATGATTTTTTCTTGAGGTATAATTGTCAAGTTGCGATTTATAATGAAATCTAACCCGAGAATTGCAAACGGGTTGTTTGAGTCAATTACGTAGAAAAAATGAGGTGAATCTGGTTTTAAGCCAATGTTAACATTTAACATTACGTGGCCTAGCACTTTTGTTTTGTTTCCATTTATGTCAGAGATGAAAGGTGCTGATTTATCTTCTTTATATGAGTTAACCATATTTTTTGATATTATAGAGACTTCTGCACCAGTATCAAATAAATATGGTATATTCGTATGATTGTCCGTTAAGATTAAGAGTTCTGTTTTGCTGTTTGGTTTTGTTTCGTATAAGACTTTATTATCAAGAAATTTGTCTAATACTATTTTTGGTTCTTGTATATTTTGTGTATCGTTTTGATCAATAGTAGCACATGATTCTTTTAATTCTTTTGTACTATTTATTGATTTTTCTTCTATTTTATCAATTTTATTTACGCCTTCTTCCTGTATTCTTGTCATATTTACTGCCGATGATTTTTGTTTAAGATACTCTAATTTATTTTCTAAAAATTTTTGATACATATCACATTGCGGCCCTTCGCAGTTGTAGGCTTTTTCACCGAAACGCATATGATGGTAACATCTATTAGAGTTTTTATTATTGAACTGGTTTTGATTCTCTCTGTAGTCTTGTGAGAAATTGCCTTTGTTTTTATAGTTATTGTTCGTGTTATTTTGTGCAAAGTTCTGTCTAAAGTTTCGGTTTTGTTTTTGATCAAGTGTGTTATGCAATTTATTGTTGAAATTATATTGATTGGTGGAATTTTTTGCATTGTAGTTTGTTTTTAATTCAGTCGGGCCTTGTTCAAGAGTCCACATCACTCTTGACTTGAACTTATGAATAGGTAATTCCAGATCCTTTCTTAGTATTTCCTTTGCCCATTTTGGGCTGTAACTAAGAGTTAGATGTTTATAGAGGTCGTCTTGTGAACAAGTAAGACCTTTTGTCACTAGTTGATGGATATCTTTAAATGTTAGGGTACGACTCCAAACGGGAGGTGATTTGTGTATATCAGGTAAACATGGTGTCATGCTTAAAATTTCTTGTTTAAAACAAGTGTAACTAGATGGTTTGCCAGCTTTTACATATGAGAGTACGTCATTTATTGGCCAAATTCCAATAATGATTTCAAATTGCGCATGGTCGTCAAAAATTCCTTGACTTTTACATTGGATCTCAAAAAGATCAAATTCAGCCATGGGCCTTTCGCCTGTTATTTTTCTAAATGCTCGTTCTTGAAATTTGTTTGATAGTCTTGAATTTGTTGGTTGATGGAAGGTACGATGATCAGTCGGAAAGCTTTGGTTGTCAATGTGGTTGCCGTTGGGTAGATATTTGTTGTTTTTATTATAAGTTTGGTCTAACTTTTTTTGTAAAATGTTTATTTCTCTTTGTAGATTTTTTATTGTAGTACAATCTTCACAGTCTACGTCTATGCTTTGGTCACTTGACTGTGTGTGATTTGCAAGGCGAATTGGGTTTTTTTTAATAGAACAGGATTTTGCAACAGAATTAGATGAAAGAGTATTTGAGTGTATTAGCGGGGCAGGGAGTGCGGACATTGTTTCATTTGTCGTTGGGGGAATAGTGTGTAATCTTCTCGTGTTTGGGTAACCTTGAGGGTTGTCGCCGAACATCGCTTCATCTGTTGTAGCTGAATGTGATCTTCTAGGATCTGTTGAATTTATTTGTGAGTTATAATTACAAATTGTGCTTACCTCGGCTCTTGCAGGGGGGTTGAGTGATTGATTATTCTGTAAAGAAATTGCATTTATAATAGTATTAAATTTATTTTCTACTAATTTAGTTAACTCATTTATTCTTTTTGTATTGTCTTCGATGGTTGGTTTGCTGTTCTTCACCGGGACGCCATTAATGCTCCCGGTGTTACCGGCGTCCCCAGATTCCTCTGAAGCCAACCCTGTAACAGGTTCAGCAGCCTCAACAGGAGCTAGATTCGCGGTAGTTCCGGGGCATTCTTCTGAAGTATTCTCGGTTTGCGATAGTACTTCGGTTCTGGATCGCGTTCTTGGGGGTTTAAGAACCTTTTTTAAGGTTCTTTCAATAGAGGACATTTAATTAGTCTAGATACAATGAGTTTTTTATAGTTTCAGTTTATTATTTACAATAAAAAATACAAAAAAAACAAGTAACACACAAATAACTGCAAAGTTCAGCTAAATTAGGAAAATGAGCAGAAATATGCTTTCTGCTCTGTTTCACTGCGGTGTGACGAGTGGTTGTTTTGCTCAGACTCCGTTGATGGTTTACCTCGAAGGGTCGGGCTGGGCACGTTCTCTTGGTCGTGGTCGTGGTCGTTGAATTGTGATCGTGCGATAAGCGAAATAAAATTTTAATTTACACAAGAAATATTTACAAAATAAATGTACACTATTTTGAGTGTTGGGTTGCTGAACAAAGACTTAATCAGAACAATACCACTCGCAATGGTTTCGTTAGGAATTATCTATCAAATGACTTAGCTATACGCTATAATTCTAAAGCACGTTACAAACTCAAGTCGAGTTTGACGCCCCGATATTTATAAGTTATGAAATTAAAGACACGCAAACCTCAATTTGAGCTATGCGCCTCGTTGAAGTAATTAAATTAGAATCACTCAAAAAAACGCTTTGAATGATTAATTTGAAGTGCTTGTGCGGCCACAATCACTGATTGTGACGTAATGAGATAAGATTTGAGATCTTCGATTGACGTTGTAATTTCAAAATGGCGACTGTCGCTTCGGACTGAAACTGGCGTAGTGGTGCTTCTTGTTAACGTTGAAATCCAAATGATCTCCCTTCTCGTTCGCTCGGCTCTTTTTATACGCTTTTCTTACATAACATCACCTGGTCAAGACATGATTGTATGATGTAACATGCTGATTAAGGCATGAAAACCCGGCGTGATCGGTGGTTGATTCTATATTGAGTTCAAAACGAAATGCGTCAACTAGCGGTTGTTTAATATTATAATTTAAAGTGGTTTTTATAGGAATGAGTTTTGTGATTTAACAAAACAACGAAATTTTTAAAAAAAATAACTTTAAATGAGTTCAATTTTAAGGCAATCGACGTGAAAGTAATAAGACCTTCACGTTGATGTCCAACACTTATACTAATATTTCTTAGCTGTATTGAGGATCTGTTTCAAAACTGCTTTAAATATAAAGGTTTTTGTACAGTTTGTTTTTTAACTAAAAACTTAAATGTAATTTTTCAGAAATTGATTAATTTTAATTTAATTTTAACTTATAAAATGATTAATTAGAAAACAGTGAGGAAAACTAACCAGAACATTTACAAGGTGAAATATAACTATCTTCTTTTTCATCCAAACAAATGTAACAATCTATATTTTTGTTGTTTAATTTTTATTTTTATTAGTCATTTGTGTCGTCTTGAACATTTTAAATAAAGTTTTAAAATTTATTTAAAAATGAAAAAAAAAATTTAAACTTTTATATACAGCAATACTTTGGCTACTTAAAGATGTTTTATTTTTTGATTATTTGATAATAAAAATACTCTATCTTAAACAAATGTATCTATTTAAATTGGTTTTTTAACTTCACCTTTTTCAATGGTCATTTCGTTTTGAAAAATTTGTCCAACTGTTTATATATTTAATATGCTCTTATAAGGTATTATATTTGGTACTGTTATAAGATAAGGTCCTTGTATTAAAATTTTTTACACGTGTTTATTGTCTTTCAATAAACTATAGCAAGTTTAATAAAAACTTTAATTTTCTTGTTTATAGTTATAATTGAATTAAAATGAAAAATTTCAAATAAATTTTAACTGTTTATATCCTTTTAAATAACATATTTCTTTTCTTTTAGTCTACTTTATGTAAGTGGTTTTTAAAATATTAGTTAGAACTTTTTAACAGAAAAAAGTAGTTTTTATTGATGTTTATTTTGTATTATATTAATTTTTTCTACGAATAAACAAAACTTTTATACAAAACATATTGAAGATTTAAATTTATTATTTTCATAGAAATCTAAAAATAACAAAATAATATAATCATGGAAACATATTGAGTAGGTATATAAGGTATAATTTAAAATTATTAGAAATATTCAATTTAATTTAAGTTTTTTTTGTTGATAATAATAATTGAAAACAAAAACTCAAAAACATGTAAGTTCTTTAATTGATTTAAATTTAAGAGTATATTTTAAAATTGAACTGTGCATTCTATATTAAAATATTTATTAATTAAAACACTATACTGTAACATGCACGGATTTAAAAAATCATTCAAGAGAATAGTAAATATAAAAAAAACTACCAACTGTTAAATATTGATACTCTAAAAGAGAATTTTATTATAATTAAAATAATGACTTTATTCTTTAGAGAATTTATTTTAAAAACTAAGTTTCAGTCAAAGACCTCATCAGTGCTTAAAAAAATCTAAAAAGATATGTGACAGTCATGGAAAATAGCATTTAAACAATTAAATTAAATAATATTAAATTTTTACTCAAAATTTTTACCATAAAAACTAAAAAATTAAATTTTAAAGTGATTAACAATTTTATTAAGACTAAGTTTAAGGTAAGTTTAAATTTTAGTTAAGTTTTAAAATCATTATAACAACAATAATAATAATAAAAGCTGTATGTAGCTTTCTTTTTTCTTCTAGTCAATTTCAAAAGTAATCAATGTTTTTATTTTCATTTAATTGTTCAAATTCTTTTTTCCATGACTGACACATATCTTTTTAGATTTATTTAAGCACTGACGAGGTCTTTGACCGAAACTTTGTTTGTAAAATAAATTCATTATAGAATAATTCATCATTTCTTCTCCAATAGTTCAAATCTCTCTATTTGTTTTCTTGAAATCAAAACATATAACAATTTAAAATAACGTTTAAATAAAAACATATTCTTTAAAACTTAACAGTAAGTATTAGTAAAAAAATATAATAAGCAATCATACTATTAAAAATTTTTATATAAAAATAGTAAACTCAAAAATTAATTTCTAGAATATACAATAACATTGTAAAGAGTTACTAATTTCACATAACTTTAGTGTAACTTAGTTAAGACACCCCCAAGTCAAAACTTATGAAAATCTTTCTTACAAACAAAAGTTTGATATTGGTAAAAACTGTTTGTTTTAGTTTATATTATGGTAACAAAATTTAAAAAAAAAGATCACAAAGGTATTAGTATTATTTTTTATGAACAAATATTTAAATAGAAAACAAAATATAATGATTTTTAACTAAAAATATAAAAGTGACAACAAGTCAAACCAGAGAGATTTTAGTTTATTATATTACGTCAAACTTTATAAAAATTCAAGGTAATAACAAAGACACTAGTAAATAAAATTTAATAAAGAGAATTGTTATTATCTGCATACGTTATAATTTTCTTTTATAAAGCATAAATCACTAAAGTTTTACAAGTTTAACATACAGTCAACGTAAATATAACTTTAGTACAGGGGTCGGCAGTCGGCACTCGGCAGGCAGTTGGTGCTCGCGGGCCAAATTTCAAGTTTTAGAAATCTTCGCGGTCCGCAGTTTTAGTTTTAAGGATATTTAAATAATCTTTTGGTTATAGTTTTAGTAATAGTTTTAAGATACTTTTATTCAGTTTGTTAATTTAATTTGCTTTTAGCTACACATAGAATGCCTTTTAAATTATAAATATTTAAGGAATTAAATTTACATTGACTAATACGATTAAGTCTTAAAAAACTATGTACTATCTTAAACAGTTAATAAGTTTAACTTGATATTTTTATTATTTTACTTACAACCTAACTCTCTATAAAAACCAATTTTGAACCACTTTACGGGTCACTTTTATACATTTTTTTTGTTATCAACCGCATTTCATATTTAAATAATATTTACCGTTTAAAATAACTTTTGCGTTTTAAATAGTTTGTTCTGTTAATGAAATTCAGTAATTAGTTTACTAAAAAAAACTAATACCTATTTGCATTGTAAAAGTCTGAAACAATTTTTCAAATACAATGATTGTTCGAATAGCTTATTAGTAATTTATTAGTCTTTTACACGTATGTCACTTTAACAGAAAAGTGTCTGAGTTATATCAAACCAGTCTAAATTTAATAAAAGTTGGACAAAGCTAAAAACTTGCTGTTAATCATTATCATATACCTGATTATAACATCATCATTGTTTAATAGAAGAAAACATGTAAGTAGCCTAGAAATATAATACAATAAATAAACTACACTAAAGTCAGAAAAACTGTTCTGAGAATTTGAATATTCACTCAAAGTACTTGAAATAAAAGTTTCACACAAACCTGAGTTTAAAATCTTAAACAGGTTAAACCAATTTTGAGTTTTCAAATTTTTTAAGTAGCCTGTTTGTTTGGTAACCCTGTTTAAAATAAAGTTCACAAGACAAAGAAAAAACAAAGTTAATTAACAGTGAATTAAATACATACAGCAAAAAAAAAGTATTGTTAAAAGTCAGCTAGAATGGACAATCAAGTTTCTTAAATATTTATAACGAAGATACAAAAATTAATTAAGTCATTAATAAAGTAGAAAATTTAGTTCTTATTCAGCACTATTACAATTTTTTATCCGCAATAAAAGTATTGTGTTTAAAATGGTAAATGTAAAATATAAGACGAACTATAAAAAGTTAACTATATTAGTTAGGAGTCTTTGTAAAAATCAAAAAACAAATAAACAAGCTGTTTAAGCTAGTTTTAACAAAGCACATGGCTATCTCCAGTAACTACAGACTGACTAGAAAAAGTTGAAAAGTCATTTATGAAATAGCTGAAGTAGTTACTAAAATGGAAGTACGGTTTAGAATTTTTTTTTTCAATTTTATTGGTGGTAGTAAAAGAATTTTGTTTATTTTTATAATGTCAACAAGAAGTGGTATGGAGGAAATGTCTGAATATCACAAAGCCACATAAATCAAATTAGACTTTAATCTATCTGTTAAGATGAGAGCACTTGTTCAACAAATAGTGCTTATCTGAGAATTTTTATAAAAATGCTTGAATAACTTTGACACTTGAGAAAAATTTATAGATTCAATTTCAATTCAAAACACAGCCATAGGTATAAACACATTTTAAAAGCAATGGTGCAGTGCACAATTATAACGGGTGTTGATCTTAAATTTTTGTGAGAAACAGTGTTGCTACTGCAATTATTGCTAAATACAGTATAGTAATATGATTTTGTTTAAAAACTAGATCTTGGACTTATATTTTTATCAATTAACTTTATTTAGTAATAAACTAAGAAGTATTATATGCGAAGACAACAAGTTTAATATTTATGAAGTTAACTGTTAAAGTTGTTAACACAGTTTTGTCAAATAAACTTTACCACATACAGTTTTGAGAAATATTAGAAGAAACGGAAAGTCAATATGTTGTCCAAGTTTGCTTTTAGCTTTTTTTTTTGTTTAAGTTTTTGCTTGGTGTTAAAAAAAGTCTACGAATAAAGGTATGAAATTGGATCTTTACTGAATATAAAAATAAAAACTGTAGCAGCTACAAGACTTAAAATATAAAATATTATAATTAAAACCAAAACTATGAATATATCAAAACATACATCCGAGGTTTTGTTTGTCACTCTTTAAAACAAAAAAACCAGCATGAGTGACCAAAAACTAGTTTGATACTTTAGATTCAGATTAAGATTTAGAATTCAAATTTAGATTTAGAAAAACCAATTAATGCTAAATATTATAAAAAATGCCTAAGTTGGTCTGAGATTTGAAAAGTGTTCAAAACTATGTCTGAATTTGTGGCAATGTTAAGTTGCTAAACTGCTCGAATTTTAACTATTTTTATTACCGATTTGTAGACTTAATTAATTTGCCATCCCTAAATTTAGTACATTTTAAATAGGATTTTTCTAAAAAATAGTATCTGTGTATATTAGTATGCAAACAAGAGAATTAAACATGAGTTACTAAAAAATATTGTTAAATAGCTTATAAGTTATACCTATTAAAAAATATTTTAATTTATGTCATACTGTTTTAAAATAGTCTGTGTTCACACTTAGTATTGCGTCTTGAAGCAATAATAATAATAAATTATACTTAAATTAAAACTATTCTAACAAAAAATTAATTATAAAGTGGTCTAAAAATGGTTAAAAACATCCTTGTACATTGATGTGAACAGTAATCAATAAAAATCACAGAAAAATTCTAAACAAAAATGTGTCAAAAATCAAAATTAAATAAACGTAAATTTTTATTATTTTGTCGTTTTAAATGTTTTTGTGTACTCTTAAATACAACTTATAGTAAGAATACATCTATATAAAAAACTTAGGTATAAATTAAATGTAAAACAAAATACATAAATTTAAGGTAAATATATTTAAGTTAGTAAATGGGCATCACTTTTGTACATAATGGAAACATTTGAGTTAAATTTATTTACTAGATATGTGTTATAAAACAACTTACTGAATCCAAGCATTTCTCACACTCTTTTTTCAGCTAATAAAGCTAATAACTAGCTGTTGTAATAAGAAAATTATAATTAAACTGATAGAAAATCACTGGTCGAACGCTACTTTGTCTTTTCTACATTTTTAAGCAAAACCAGTAAATTACTTTAACTGTTTTAAAATTTTTTACAGGGACTTAAAACAATATTAATCAAATTAAACTAAATTACCAAAATAAAAATTAACTCAAAATATGTTTTTGCTTAGCGGGCTATATTTACATGCTCGCGGGCTGCAGATTTACCCTTCGAGGGCCGCATATGGCCCGCGGGCCGCAGTTTGCCGACCCCTGATAGAGTATAATAATTAAGTCTTTGGTTTTGGAAATGAAAGTACATTAAGTAGAAATGAAAGCTGCTGTTAGTAAAAATTGTGGAAAGTTAAATCTGGCTTTTAATGACTTTTAAAATGTTTTAAAGCCATTTATTGTCAACAAATTCTTCCGTACTTAAGTTACAAGCCACTATTAGAAACGTGTTTTTAAACCTTCTAGTTAAGAAAAAAGTTCACAATTTTATCATTTTGTTCTAAAATTTAAAATGTAAGATTGGCGTCAAAACAGATTTTAAAACAATGCTTCAATTATAAATGATGCTAATATAAATAATATTTTGTGTCTTTTAAATCAGTAAAATCTCTTAATGGCTTTTTAATATAATTTTTTTAAAACTAATCTTAAGACTTTTTAATGCCTTATTTTTACGGCACATCTATTAGTAATTTAATATGTTTCTTTTTGATTTTGGTTTAATTTCTTTAATATTGAAAATCTTTTGAAAATTGTTATTTATTAGTAACAATTATTAAACAATATAGTACATTATTGTTAAATCTACTTCAACTAATAAAACTTTTACTACCTCTTTTATACTTTATATTAAGTGTTTAGGTAAAACAACCTTATCATTACAAAATAAAAAGATGTAATACAACAGGTCAAAAAATATAAAAAATAATAAATAAACTTAAAAAAAAAAACTAGTTCTACTTTAAAGGTAGATATTACGTTAGTACCTGAAAAAGTTAATAGTTACAAATATTTCTAGCTCTAAAACAAATGTAAGTAGGTTAACAGTTGCTTCAACCTGTATTTATATAAGTTTAGATATGTTTCTAATGTAACAAAAATATTACGGTGCTTCAGTGTTCGATTATTAATAAAAATACAAATCATACCTGTTTAAGGATTGTTTAAAAGCTGACACTATATTAAAACTTTAAATTTCAAAATCATTGAATTGAAGTGAACAAGCTTTAATAAATACTTTTAATGAAATAAAAATCTTTAAGTTATTTTACGTTATGAACTTTTACTTTGCTTATTTGTATAAAACAAAAAAATATATAAATCTTTAAATCTTAATCTTCATTAAAAACTAAAAATATTAATATTAATGTACAAAAACTGAATTAAAGTTACTTTTGCTTATATTTATTAAATTATAACAATCAAAATTATTATAAAAAGTAGTAAAATGTAGATTTTTATGTTTTTCTTAAAGATACTAATACATATTACATAACTGTACTTTAACGTATTTTTACCGACTTTATCAAATGCTGAGTGTTAGCGTTATTTACGCTTTTACTTACTGTAATCTCCTCATTTCTAATATACTTTTATACATGATTTAAAATAGAGATTATCATAATTAATATTATTGTTTTTTAGTACGTTTAAATTTGAAATAACTAACGTGCTAATATAAGTTGGTTTTTGTATAGGTAGTTTTTTTTATAGATTTTAAATCAAAAAAATTTTTAAAAATAAGATAGAATTAAAATAAAGAATAAAAAATTTTTACTAGTAGATAACTATTTTAATACTTAGATTTTGAAAAAAAATCATCACTTTAGTGTAAAATAAGTTTAAGTTAAGTTTTAACTAGCTAGATAATTTTCTATGTTATGAAGAATATTCTTTTTTTTTAAGATAATAATTGGATTTTTAAATGTTAAAAATATATGTTAGTTAAGCTTGTAACCTTCTAAGTCTTAATACATTTTATCTTACTATTCTTAAAAAGATTTAAATTTTTTAACTGCTTAAATATCAGTAAAACTCTCTTGCTTGATAAACTAATTTAAAAGAGTAATAACTACTGAGAATAAAAACTAAAAATAAAGAACAATTTTTACTTATTTTATTGTTTATTTAATAGTTTTTTTCGCATATTTTTAACTTCAAGAAACTTTTATTGTTACTTAAGTAGATTAGTTAATGTTTTTACAACCTAATTATTTGTGCATTATTTACGTAAAACTAATAATATTATTACAGTTTTTAAAAGTTTTTAAGTTTTGATCAGACAAAATATTAAAGTCTTCAATAGTTAGTGTGTTCAAAAAAAACTTAAATAAAAAGTATTGTTGTATTTATTAAAGTAAATTTTATAAAAGCAGCATTTCATTTTTCTATATACAACGTTGCAAAATATCAACAAACAATTTTAAGATATTGTTTTTACATCTAATTGTCAAACAAGACTTTTAAAACTTCGAAAATTTTTTGAAATTAAATGGGGTTGTTTTTTTCAAGTTCAAAATCAAAAGAAACAATGCAAGATAGAAAAATTTTTAATTTTCCACCAAAAAATTTGTATGAAAATAGATATTGCAACCAAGATGATTTCAGTGTTCTAATTTGTGGAGGAAAGAATAAACTCTGTAGAGACTGGAAAAGTGTATTTAAACTAAATGGTTCTAAACTTGAATATAAACATTATGCTCTAATGCCATATGCGCGTAGTGAATGTAAAGCGGCAGTTATTAATTCTGAACTATTTATTTTTGGTGGATATTCAAAAAACAATAAACACGACAAAACTATTAGTAAATTCTGTAATAAAAATAAAACTTGGTCGTGCAATACACAAATGTATCTAAACGACGATAAGTTTTGTTTGTGTTCTTTCAAGAAAAACTTGTATGTTATTAATGGAACTAGTTTTTGCTTATACAATTTGAAAAATGACCAATGGATTCAAAAAGCGAAAATGAATCAAACTAGAGATTTTGCAGCTTGTACAGTTTTTGAAGGAAAAATTGTTGTTACTGGAGGTACATATAACTGGTATAAATTAAAATCAGTAGAAGCATATGATTACTATGAAAACAAATGGACTTATTTACCTGATATGATTGAAAGAAGATATAAACATTCTTTAGCTAGCATGGGTAACAAAATGTTTGTTATTGGTGGAGGTTATACTTACGGATTAGGTTGTGAGGTGTTTGACAGTTTTTCCAGAAAATTTTATCATGTTCGTTCTGCTACAATAAAAACACTAAATCAATTTAATTCTGAAGCTGTTAGTATTGGTGATAAAATTATAGTGTTTTATAAGTTTTCTTTTTGGAAATCAATAAATACAAAAATATTTGTTTATGATGTTATTAATGACTGCTGGTTAGAAAGAAAAATTGACATTGTTAACAATTTGACTGGATCAAGTTTTATCAAGTACAGTTCAGTTTAAAGTTGAGTAAAATGCTTCTTTATTTGTGAAATTTTTGTTGCATTTTTACTGTTGTATTCAGATTGTGTTTACTTTTTAAAAACTTATTCTACCCGTATAATTTTTTACTTATTTTCAATCACTGTAATAAATATCACGCCTGCACCATGTTATGTTCTTAGAAGTTATTTTAAAAGTAAAAGTAATGAGACGTTTTAGTCTTAGTTTATAAGTATAAAAGATACTTAAACAATTTTACAAGAAATGTAGTATTAAACTTTTGAATTATAAAGTAGAAGTTTTAAAGTATTTTTATTCATTTCACAGTTGTATTAATTTTAAATCTCATAAATTTACAAAATGCTTAGCAACATGATTGAAAACATGTTTACTCGTTTCAGCTATAAATATTTCAAAAGCATAAAATAAAGCGTTATGTACAGTATATAAATTTTCTTAGTGAACTTAACATTTCATTCCTCGTGGGCCACATAGGCACGCTGTTTGCACGTTTACAGTTCATTGCTCGCTGTTTGCCGACCTTTGAGTTAGACCTTAATAAAACTTGAAATTGAATAAAGTAATCTAAAGGTAACAGTCTACGTATTTTGCTTATTAAATAGCCTTGAGTTGAAGTCTTGATTGATCTTGACACTAGCAAAGTTACTTTTACTTTAAATAATTACACTCAACCCAGGGGTGGCAGGCAATTTGTGCTCTTGCACAATTTTCAAAGTTTCAAAAATTCGTGGGCCACAATTTAGTCACGCTTTAATAACCTTTTAATTTTAATCACAATCAATAGAACATTGCTTTTTTTTTATTCTAAATATTTCTTATATTGACTTTATTAATTTAAATGATATTTAGCTATACATAGAAATATTTTATATATTTAACATATTAAATGAACCAATATTAGTAACATTTAACACTACGTGGAAACCATAATACAAAGTGTTAATTCTTTATTAACAGAAGAAAGACATAAGCATGATTTGTTTTAAACTCCTGATAACCAATCATTTAAAAACTGATTTTGTTAAGTTCATTTAAGTAAAAATAGTAAAACAGCCAGAATTTTTCAATAAAACCTATAAACTAGTATAAGCTAGCTTGATGTATACAAAATTTGAAAAGTTCTGAGAATTCCTAAGTGTAAAGCAACACTAAAATGTATTATTTTATACTAAAAATTTTAAACAGTTAAACTAAACAAAAGTCACATTTACATGCAACAAGCAAAAAAAAAAAATTATAAAAAATGTATTAATTTTAACCAGAGAAATAAATAGCTTATTTTTAATATTTCATCATATTTTTTTACTGGTTTATTTGATTAACAACTGGTTTAACAAACGTATAAACAGTTTAAAAAAATTTAAAATATTCAAAGTTCTACATAAGCTTTTATTTGTAGCCTTTTAACAAAAATAAAGACAAATAAACGTTATAAATCTTTAAATAATAAAAATAAGTGTTTACTGTATGATTTTAAGCAACTTTTTAAACAAACTTTTACTATAGTTTATTTTCTATTAAATTTAAGTGTAAAATTATATGGTCATAAGTAAAGACAAATCAGTAATAGTTTTAATATTCTTTTAAATATTGAAACTATTTTAAAAAAATCGTTATTTGTTCTTATTATTTTATGTCGATAAGCAAATGTTTTTTGCTTAAGTAATTAAAAAAAACACAGTAATTACCATTTTAACAATGTAATATATATTTTAATATTATTTAATTAATAGCTTTATATTGAAGTTTAAAAAACGAAACGTTTTGAGACCTGATTTTGTTCAAAAAAATACATAAAGTTGTGAATTGTTTATCGTTAGATATACTTTAAAGAATCTAGCAAGTAAAATTAAAAAAAGATAATACGTTCCAACTATTCTTTAGCAAATTATTTAGTTTCAATTGCATCAACTATTGCTAATTTTATTAAGTTATACTGAAATTCGATATAAATACTAATTTTAGTAAGCTTCGTTAATAAACAAGCATCTTTTTACTAAGATAATTACTAATTTTAAGCACTTCCTTCTGCTAAAACTTCCTTGTGGCGATTATATATATATAGCTGGAAATATTTCAAAATAGTATACCATAAATACTTTACTAGAAGTATGTGTATATCAGAAGACAATAATAATATTTTTTTAATTCTCAATGTTTTTAGTCACTTATTTTTTGTCAGATAGTTAAAGTGACATGTTTTAATTTTTATCTTAGTTTAATATACATTGTTTGGACTTACATGTACTTTAATAATAAAATCTCTTGGTAAATTAAACTAATAAAAATTTTAATTTTTTTGAATTTTATAAACATTAAAGTTCATAAAACCATTGTGGCAGTTACATGTTGTTCACAATTCTCAGATTTACAGCTTAAAAATTCTTAACAGTGTAAAAAATTAAGATAATTTTAAATTTAATGAATTTCTTATGCTAAAATTTTTATTCCAACATTTTTTGTTTTAAGTGACTCATATTCAAAAGTTGCAGTTTCTTTTGTATTTTTGCAGATTCGAACGGCTTTTGTTCATAAATTGTTGCAGTGTTAGACGTAGACTATGTCGTTACACCATCTATATGTAAATCTATACTTAAAGTTGCAATATGTAATGATAAAAGTAGTCATAAATAAATATGTAATCTAGAAGAGTTTCCAGAAACATATCTCAACACTCAGTGTTTAATATTTTTATTTTATTTAAGCATAAGTTTGCTACTTATGAAAAGCTTTATAAGCCAAGCAGATTTCAGATGGCAACTTTGCAGCTTAACAACAGCTTAATGTTTATATTATCAGTATTTGCTTTATTTACATTTTAATATAAAAACTGAACAGTTTTTCATTTCTATTAAAGATTTTATGTTGTGTTTCTGCTAAATATACTAAGTTAGTTTTTGCAACTAAGTCTACTTCAGATTTAACAATGTATAAGTTAATTAACCTAATTGTATTGTTTTGAATGATCATCGCTGTTTGTTAAAAGAAAAAGTAAACAAATTAATACTCATTAGTTTTGGAAAAAACATAACAAGAAAATAAGTATTTGTGCTACTATTTCTTTTGGTTTTTTTTCACTTAATTTGTCTAGTTTAACTTAGTATAAAGGTGATATAAGTTTAAATATAAAAAAATGTAAAGACTAAACTTTAAAACGTTTGAACAAGTGGTATTTTTTATTATTAAAATATATGATAATATTACAGTATTAAAATATTTATACATATTTATTCAAGTTTTACCAGTTTTATTAAAAACATTATTTTAACAAAGTATTTTATAATTTACTGAAAAATGAATTCACTTACAACCATTGACCCGAGTGAACTCAATGATTATGGCGTCATATGTAGGCAGAATAGCGACGACAGCTTGCCACAAAACTCCATGAAGCACTACAGTCGTTTAGTAATGAATCAACGACAACCTGATTCAAACTGTTACGATCATCAGCAAGCTTATAAGGACCAGGTGCAACCAAGTCAGCTTCGAACAGGTCATTACCCGATCAATGCTCAGTTCACAGATCCGAATTTTAATAGTCAAGGTGATGGTAGTTCAAATTGTCACCAACCATCATATGATTCTGGCAGACCAGATTTTTGCTTTGAAAATGATGATCAGTATAGCAGAAATGACACGTCTTTTCAAAATAACGGTCAGTGTGTCAGGCAAGATATGTATCCCCAGGACAACTACAACATTCATGACCAGCATTTTGAAAATCAGCAACAACTTGATAGTAGTAAACTTATTCGGCTACAACAAAACTCTACATTTAATTTTGCAAATCCACAACAACTTGATTGCAGTAAACTTATGCGTCAGCAACAAAATTCTACATTTAATTTTGCAAATCCACAACAACTTGATAGCAGTAAACTTATGCGTCAGCAACAAAATTCTACATTTAATTTTGCAAATCCACAACAACTTGATAGCAGTAAACTTATGCGTCACCAACAAAATTCTACATTTAATTTTGCTAACCCACAACAACTTGATAGCAGTAAACTTATTCGCCAGTAAAAAAATGTTCCGAGTAATTATGATTATTACCAGCCACAAGGAAGTTACATACCGACAGGTAATTGTTTGTTTTTTATTTGTGATAAACATGTACTTTTCAAGAAAAAAATAATTTTACTATTTATAACAGGTTACACTAGTGGACAAAGTAAAACGGCATATCATTCTACAAATTATTCTACAAATAATGTTAGTAAAAAAAACAATCTAAATTTTTGTTTATTTAACCGATAGTGTAAATTAAAATTTTTAAAGTTTAATGTTACGGTTTGTTTACAATACTTTATATTATAGTTCATCTTAAAAAAATTTTTTTTTAGCGACTTCAAAAGCTTATGGAAAATCAAAATAGTTTCTCATCAGTTAGAAAACTTTCTAAGCCAAGAAAGTGAGTTATTCTTATGATCAACATTTTTCCTTCTTTTTTAAGTAATCTAATTCTTAAAAAGTTTTGTAACTTGCTAGCATTAAAACTAAGCTTTCCAGTAATAAAAAACTTGTTTTTATAGGAAAAGAATAACTTTCACTTCTGATCAACTGCATCATATGGAGAATTGCTTTTATAACATAACTGCATATCCATCAGAGTATAAGGCTAATGAACTTGCAATAATAACTCATCTTTCATTCATAGAACTTACCGTTAGTGCTATTACAATAGTTGATAAGAATAATTAGCAGAATAAATTTTTGTTTATTTTTCGTTTTTTCAAAGTGCCTTGTCAAGTACAGTTGATATTTCTTTTTGTATTAAAGCTAAGTTCTACATAATTTCCTAATAAACATTTTAATAAAATGTTTTATTATAACACATGTTTACTATGATGCCTTTGTATAGAATTTTTCATACTTACATTGTGTTTCTTGTTTATTGATTTCAATGAGTGTTTGTTGTTAAATGAATTAAATTAATTCTTAGAGTGTGATGTAAAAGTAATCAAACCTTTATTTTTACCTTATCTGTTATTAAACATTTATATATATTCTATTTTTTCAGACCTGGTTCAAGAATAGACGCACAAGAGATCGTAAACGTGGATTGGAATTAAAAAGATGACAAATTAGATATTTAATTATGTTTTTTAATATTTCTTTTTTATTTAATTTTAGCATATTAAAAAGGTGTACTAATGTTTTTAATCTACTGAGTGCACATAAAGGAGATAAACAAGGATTGGAAACTAGAAGATTAAGACTATGAGTTTATATTTTTTCTTGTATATAAACATGCTACATTAAAATATATTAAATTGTACAATGTATAGCAGTTTTAGTAGTTTAAAAAAGTGTAATTATGTGTTTAGTTTAGTTAAAATGAAAGCTATGCTTGATCATATTCATAAGACAATGTTATGTAAACAAAAGAGTTCGATTACACATTTTGGTTTAAGCTATTTTGTATTGTATTAAATTTATTTGTATTACATATTTTGTCGATTAAATATTCACTGTTTACTTAAAGTTGATTATTTTTGGACATTCAAAAAAATATAATGAAAAATTTTATTTGTTATTAAAATTGTACATATGTACTAATAAAAATAGTCAAAACGTATATTTTTTAAATAAAACTTTGCTGTTTTATGTTCTGTTAACATCTAATAAGTTTGATTATAAATAAAGTAGTTATTGAACTTAGT
The DNA here is from genome assembly GCF_965202585.1 of Thalia democratica. Classification (NCBI taxonomy): domain Eukaryota; kingdom Metazoa; phylum Chordata; class Thaliacea; order Salpida; family Salpidae; genus Thalia; species Thalia democratica. The sequence continues at coordinate 63,647,749 of NC_139166.1, read as the reverse complement.
ATGCATCATTTGTTGTCAAACTTTAATATAGAGAAGTATAACTAAAAGTTTTATTTTATAACTGAAGAAAACAAATCATTGACTAATTTTGTATGGTTAAAATGTTTAAAAGTGTTTTACTTATTTGGTTTAATCCGGCATTTATTAAACGAAGACAAATGATCTTACTAATTTTTTTAACTTTAGTAAAAAATAAAGTTAGCGTAAGATTGTTTTAATTTAAATTAAAGTACGAAACGAGGATTAATAAGTTTATTAAATAGCAAATATTTGGAATAAAATTCAGCTATTGTTAAATTTAAATAAATAATACTTATAGCATCAGATCCTACTGTTATAAATTAAGCAATTTATTCAAATAACACATAATGAGCTGGCTAGAACGCATATTAAATGATTTTAGGATGAACTACTAGTTATAAATTTTAAGGTAGAATTGAATTTAAAATCTTTAAAAGTTTATTTGTTTTACTGTACTTGAAAAGTTATGTAGATTTAAGTTTGGAAAACTTTCGATTTTTTACAAGTTGAAAGACTTCTACAATTCTACCCAAAAATTAAAACTCGACTAAATTACTAGACTAATGTGCAGTTTTTCCAGTTATATTTTTGTTTAAAGTTTTGTTTGATACTTTATTTACAGTACCGGAACTAAAAAAAAAACTTTTAGTGCTTATTTCCTAAATTAAAATGGTTTGAAAAATTAATTACTATATTCATTTAAGCTATTTCATTAAACTACTTACTTATAGTTTTTATAAAAGAAAAAATAGTTTACACAACCTACACTGAACTCATAGTTAATGTATTTATTGTTTAAAAAAATTATACAATAACTTTTCGTAAGTTTTTTTAAAACAAAAATACTTGATCTTTGTTATATGTTAAGCTTGACTCGTTTTATATGATTTAAATATATTTTCTTGCTTTTGTTCACAGCTAGTTACCAAAACTATATTCTCAGTCTAAATACTTATCCCGAATTTTTTAGAGTATTTTTTTGTTTTGTGGTAAATCTCGTTCTGATATTTTTTATGTTTTTTATTAATTTAAATACTATTTTTTTTTCAAATAAAGAGTATTTGTGGTTAAAAGTCTTAAAACTGTAATTTTAATGTCTAATAACTAAGTTAAAAAAATTATAACTAGTTTTAATAAAATACGTTCAACAAAAAACTATGATAAAAGAAAACTTAGCTATTATATGTACATTGTAAAAAGTTTATTAAAATGCACACCATTTTATTTATTTATGTTGCTCAGCCATTTAGATAAATTAGAGCCTTTAATTTAACAATTTAATACACAATCTGTTTGTTGTCGAAGTGATTAAGTTTATGATTAACTATAGATAATTTAAAAATACTACACTACACATAAAAATATAAAATTTTTAAAGTATTTAACAACCTTCATTTTTTGCAGAAAAAAAATACTTACTATTTAAAAAAAATCTTACTTAGCATAAAACAAAATGAAGATTAAACATAATTCTAGAAAAATAACAAATTGTTTTTTCTATCTTTTACAATTAAAACGTTAAGTATGACACTCATTTAAAAGCAAAAAACTAAAAAAAGAAATAAAATTGCATTCCACCACGAAGCCTCAACTTCAAACGAAGAGTGGATTCTTTCTGTATTTTAAAATCAGCCAAAGTCATCCGATCTTCTAATTTTTTTCTAGCAAATGTCAAACGTTGCTGGTCTATTAGGTTCCTAAAAATATAAAAAACATCTTTTTTTGAAAAAAATAGTTTTTAGAAAACGTGATGAGTTCTTTTCAAATAGAATCGCAATTTGATAACTCGTTCAGCGTTGAAACTCAGTAACTGTCTGAACTTTTTAATAAATATTTTTTAACACAATAACAACTTTAATTGTATTAATATATGATGATAATTAGCTGTTGTTTTTATTAGATTTTAGTTTTTACATGATCAATGGTATCTGTGAGAAAAAACTAAAAACTTATAGTTACACCGTGTAGCCATTTACAAAATATCTGTATTTAACACATCACATTAACAATTGAATTTTCTTTATATTATATTTACTTAAGGTGTTTCCGTCTTCTTATTCTTTTTTATCAAAAAGCAAGCGTTGTCCAGTAAACGTAATTTAAAAAAAATTATGTCGAATAAAATTTTGCTTAATTTATTTTGATACTGAAGTTAACATTCTATATAATATTAGCTATACACATGAAAAAAAGTCGGATTAAATTAAAAACTTTAAAAAAATAATTAACATAGTTTATAAATTTTAAACTTTGATCAAAAACGAAATCTTAATTTTTCTTTAAAAATATTTTACTTTACTGTACAACACTTATTCAAGTTTTTTTTTACATATATTTTATAAAAAGCTTACTTTTACACCTTTATTGTCTTGAATTCTTGCTTCGACAACTGATATTGTGTCTGTCGGCAAACTTTCAGTTCAAAGAGGTCACCGCAACCTATACGAACAATAATATTCATTATCAGTACTAGTTGAAGGGTTAATTCATTCTGGATGTCGAGTCAAACAAATTCTTTCCATCTTCCATTTGTTTTCAATTGTTAAACCCTGATTTACTGTTATTTAAGTTTTCGTTATGTAGTTAAAATGAAAATATTTTATTTTGTATAACAAATATTTATATAAAACAATATCTTTTCTATTTAAGCCTTTAAATTTAAACTCTATATCAAAATAAAGGAACAAATAATTTTTTTATGTTTTAAACATCAATCAAGCAGTATTTACAAAATAATTTTTAGTTTTTTAAATTTTTTCGAACAAAGTTTATTTTTTACGAGCAATAAATAAACCGCGAATAGCTCTTTTTTTTTTGATAAAGACCATAAATTTTAATTTAGTGTAATAGAACACACTGTTAGCAAATTTTGCGAGTAAACTAAAATTTAGAATAAACGTGTTTTTAATTTGTAATCCAGTGTTATCAGCAATCTAACACTACACCAAATTTTTACTTTAACTTTTACAAAAAAAAAGAGCATGCTTTAGTCAAAAAACTTAGTACTCAATGTAATATGTAAGGAAACTATTTAGCAATATTATTTTAGAAAATTTTCATTGGTATAAAGCTTGTTCCTTGTTAAACTGATGAAAATTAATTACTTAGACATATACTTAAATTTTAGAAAACTAAAACGAACATTTACATTTGCTTGTTAGATAATCTATTTAAGTATAAAGTTAAAAAAATTCCATTCTTGTTCTTGAATTTTAGCTTTCACAGTTACATTTGTGTCACATCGCTCCACATACGTATTAAATTTTTATCTCTTTCAGATAGGTTTTCATCAAATATATGCATTTTTTTACGAGCTTTAACTTAGCTCGATTAAAATTTTTTGCAACTTCTAAAAACAGTCCAAACTTTAGATCCAATTACTTTCCTTTTCTTTGAAGATAACTAGGAGTTTTGTTTATTATAAAGAACGCTCCTTTACGTTTAATTAAAAAATATTGGACTGGGGTTTAAACTTTTAAGTAGGGCCTCTTAGAAAAAATGTTGTTTTTTTTTTGGAATTTTTACTTATACGGATGTTTTTGCTAAAAAATATCTTTTATCATTTTATTTTTTTAATATTCTTACTTTGATGTGTTCTCAAGGTTTTTTTTCTAATTTCTAATGTTTTGTTATTATATATAAATATTAAAATTTTAAAAGACTTCAATTTTCTAACAACCACTGAAGTAAAAAAAAAAAGCTTATTTTAATACTTTTATTTTTTACTTTTTTAAATGGTCAACCTTTTTTGTCTATTGAACATGAAACCCCTAATATTTCTTTTATGAGGGATTTCATGTTTAATTGGTAATTTTCAAAAGCCCGTTTTCCTTATTAAGCCAATCAGAACAAAGCTGCTCTTATCTTTTCAAAAGAACAAATTTATGCTTCTTTTTTTATATTCGATTGAAATAAATACAACAAACAAGATAAGCTACACTTCAATGAAAGCATATATAATAAAATAAGGAACGGGTCAAAGTTGCACAAGACAAAATTGCACAAGTGACTATTTTTCACGATAGTAAAAGAAGAAAAAAAAAGTGGTCAAAGGATAAATTAACAAAAAAAAGCTACCGCTCGAGGGTAAGGCTCAAGGATAACAGTGGAAGTATTTTAAAAAAAATCAAATAAAAGTTTTTATAAAACAGAAAACTAAAAATTACATCAATAAACAAACAATAGAAAAGCTACTGATTGAAGGTAAGTCCTGGACAAGACGTTAAAAGGTATTCGTGGTGTGTGATTCAATAACCGAAAGGTTTTTTCGTTTACCAAGTCCTAGGACCAAATAGCTTGAGTGTCTTTTTATGGAGTTTAAAAAAGTATAAGGGTTAGGGGTAACAGTGCCAATAAAATAAAAAAATAAATAATTAATTATAAAAATAAAGAAAATAATTTTGTCCCAAATTAAGTCGTCGAGCATTCTATACAAACAGATGTTTGGACAAGGTGCAAAATTTATATTGAATATTAGTTTGAAAAACGTTACTTTGAAGTTAGTTTGAAAAGATCATAATAAAAAAAAAACGATTTTTTAGTCAATTCCTAATTTTAGTGCAAACTTCATGCTTTTTCTTCTCACACTAGAATGATTGTCATAAAAAATTGCTGTTTACAAAATTCGAATGTTTTTGTAACTTTGATATATTTTAATATTAACTCGACTGAAAATAAGATTTAAGAATTAAAAAAAAATCAAAAATGCTTGTATTTCCATAAAAAGCTTTGATAAAAAACGAAATATATTATAATTTAATGCTCACAATAAAAATACCAATAAAACAGTGATTAGTATAAAAGTTATAGTCAATAAAAAGTCACAAAATTATCTAAAAACTTTAAAAAGTAATCAAGTTATTGAGGAAAAAAAAAACTTTTTTAGTATATTTTTAACTATACATAGGCCATAAAGAATTCAAGTTCACATTTTTCTGCATTTTTAAGTAGTAGCAACTGGTAATAATTATTGCTTCTTTAAGTTAAATTAAAACGACTTTATGAAAAATTTAATTAAGGTTGATAGTTAAATTAATATTTTATTCAACAAGCAATGAAAAACTTTTTAAGTATATTTTTACTAAAAAAAGTTTTCTTTTACAAATTTTAACTAACCTTTTTTTAATATTTTTAGACTTTTATATTAACTATAAACAAACGGTTACCACACAACCATTACACTCGGAATAATTTAATTTTTCTGAAAATTTGACGAACTCTTAGAATGAATCAGGATACTTTGATTCTTTTAAACTTAGGCTGACTCAAGAAAATTTTTGTTTCATTATTGAAAATTCAAGATATTTTCAAGATAATTAAAGGTTTTTGAGTCGTAATTTTGTTTACATAATAAAAAATATTTAATTGTCTAGTTTCAATAACTTGCAGGGTTGCCACACACTCAGGTACTCGGATGTTTTGAAATTATTTTCAAACTCAAGCTGACTCAGGAATTTTTTTTTTTAATCTCATAAAATATTTTTATAAATTTTAAATGATACAAAATTGCAATATTATTGTATTTTTTAACCAATTTTGTTGAGACCTAGTTTTTTATTAACTATGAAATAAAAATTCATGTTAAAAACTAGATTTTTATTAATTTTGATCAAAACTATTTTTAAGAAATTCAAAATTTTGATTGAAACTATTTTTAAGAAATTCAAAAACTTTAAATAAGTAAGGACAGTTTTTGATCAGTTTTTTGTCTAAAAGAGTTGCATTCCTTCGAACAAAAGATTTTAAGCTTTTTTTTTAATATTTTTCCTTGAATATTGAGCTTTTCTTTAATATTGAGTTCGAAGTTTTCACACAAGATGACTCACACAAGATAACTCAGATCAGTTTTTATTTTTTAATAAAAAAATCAGGATGTTTTTTTTCTGTCCTAATCTTGAATAGTTTTTATTTTCTCTGTTTACAATATTTATATATTTTATTTTAAGTTTTGTCCAAAGACTTAAAATTTACTGATGTTAAAAATTTTAATTAAATTTATTATAGTTTATTGAAATTTTTTAAGGATTAAAATACTTAAGATGATTCACTACAGTTAAACTCTGGACATATTTTGTCACTAAGAATAAGTTTTTTAAATACATGTAAAAAAACTTCTTGACATTTTAAAGACATTAATCACAGAAAACCTAGTTTTAGGACAAAATTGATTAAAAGTTTAACTATTCAATATTTTAAAAACTTTTACATGACAAAGCTGGTTATACCTAAAACTTAAAAAAAAATACAATTGGTAACTCCTATCTTTTAACTTAGTGTCATCAGCAACTTAAAAAAAAATCTTTTTGATCTCGCCTATTGTCATTAAGTTTTGTAATCTAATTAACTTAAGATAGTATAAACTACCTTTAGAGTTATAAAAATTAGAACAGCATAACAAATTAAAATTATACATTAAATATAAAATGTAATAATTTATACAATTTTAGGGTTAGTAAAAGGTTTTTTTTTGGGTATAAGACATGAAATATTTTAAAATACAGTTTATAATTTTATACCAGTAAATATAAACATGTTTTTTAATTTAAGTTGTAAAAAAAATATATAAACTATTGATTTTAACTTAACAGGTTTATAACAGAACAAAATATGTATATTTATGTTGAAACATTGATGGATGAAGGTAGATGTATAAAACTTTTAGTTGATCCAATTGACACTTATGCTACTATCAAAGCTAGGATTCAGTACAAAGAAGGTATAGCTGTTTAATATGTTGAAATGATAGCAATTCAAAGAGTTTAAAACTATTTAAGTAACTATAAAAAAGATAAACTTTTAAAATTGTTGGTAGATTTTATATTAAATTAGATTGCTGTTAAAAACTACCTTTTATTGAAACTTGTTAAAATAAGTAAAGTACATTTTATTCTGTTTTAAGTATTTTTTAGTTGATGCAATTTATGTTGTTATGTTTTACAGTTATGTTTATAAGTATATTTTAATCTACCAAGTGTATTTGTTCTTATCATAACAAATTTAAGTAACTAATTATTTTTTTTGTATTAATAATTTAACTAACTATTTTAGTATTTTTTAAATAAAAGCTTTAAGATTTTTCTAAGCTACATGATGCTTTTTATTGTTTTTCAACATTCGAATTATTTTTTGAGATATGACCAGTCAAAATCGGGCTGCATAATAGGTTCCCTATGGGAAGGGAAAACTAAAACAGCGAATAATAGCGATTTCATTTAAAATCTATCTCCTCCTACAGTTTTTAAGAAATCCTCTTTAAACTTTTACAGTCTAATCTTTATATAATATCAACAAAAACGTCACTTTAGAACTAAAAAAAATTTTTGTAAAAATATCTTTATTTGAGAAAAAAACACTTTTTTTTTTTTTTTGTGATAAAATTTTTATTTTATTTACTAAAATTCTAAAGTAGCGCTTTTTCCCTTTTATTATAAGGAACGTTTCCTGTAAATTTAAGAAGAAGATTATTTGAAAAATGAAGAGGGAGATAGATTTTTAGTGAAATTTAAAATTCCTAAAAAAATTGACCTTTAAAAATTTGCGGTCTATACGTTTATATAGGAAATTTTTTACAAAATAAAAATATCTCAAAAGTTAGATGATATTTTTGAATTCTATAAAAACTGGCTTGTAGTTTGTAGCTTTTATATAAAGGTCAAAGTTAAATTTTCTAAAAATAAAATGTTGGACCCCCCCTATGGCCGTAAAAATTAACTGGTAGCTTAATTAGTTATGTAAAACATAAAACTTTAAAAAAAAACTGTTAGCCTTGTATGCCATAAAACTGTATAATTTAAAAGTTTTTTACTATTTTATCACTTTAAGTATCTTTGCTACATTTAACTTGCAAAAAATTCTATCAATGAACCTTTTCTTTTTGAAGTAAAAAATCTGTGGACTGTAACAAAACAGTGAAAACAGTTTTGAGTATATTTTTCAAATGGCTTTTCAAATTAAGTTACACTGTAGTGTTCAAAAAATTAACAAATTACAAATAAGGTTAAAATATTTTTTTTATTTTATTAACACTATATCACCTTCTGTCTGAAATTTTATAACTTAAATTTAGGTGTACCTTTCAACATGCAGAACTTATTCTTTAATGGAAAACAACTAGAAGATGGAAAAACTTTGTCTGAAAACAACATCCAAAATAAATCAACCCTTCAACTAGTACTGAGAATAAAAATATTTGTTGAAAGATTAAATGGTGAAAAACTCACAATTGAAGTTGATCCTTCGGATCCTATTTCAGTTCTCAAAGCCAGAATTCAAGATCAACAAGGTAAGTGTATATATTATATAAGTTTTAGTTTAAAACGTACCTACGTTTGTGTTCATATATCTCAAATTACAATATTGAAAAAAAATATTTATTACAAAATCAGAAAGTACTGAACTTCACCGCTGAACAAATTATTAAACTGAAAATGTTATTCAAATAGAATATTGAAATGTAATAATTATTTTTTTTCATTATAAGAAACTTCAGTTTTAGTTGATTCCTGTATTAAATCTTTTTCTATCGGACATTTAAAAATAAAAAACAGTTTATGATAGTAATTACTGTATCAATATATAATTAGGAATTGACGTACTATGGGAAAAGCTTTAACCAAAGTATAAATCTTGAAGCCTGTAATTTATTTTGAAGCAAAATGTAAATAATTCTCCTAAATAGAAATAACTTATCTTTTAAGAGGGTTGCCACAAAATTTGAAGACCTGGAAAAACCTGGAGTTATGAACAAAAATCACTAAAAAACCTGAAATTTTTAACAATTTAAAAATTTCAGAAAGTTACAAAACTTTTTTTAATAAAAAATCACATTTAAAGTAGCTCTACAGTATCTTTTCAACGTTGTTATACAATTTAACACAGTTTTTTACTTTAAACTAAAAATAGACCTAAAAATGTGTACTTTAAAAAACCTGGAGAAACTTTGCTAAAAGCATTTTGCAACCCTGTTTTAATAAAGTGTAGTTAATTTTATTTCTGTAAATTAAGACTTGTTAGATATTAATTAAACACTCATGAGATTTAAAACATTAGTTTTACAATCGTACAAATTTATATCATAAAACTTTGAAAAAAATCAAAAAGTAAATAGAAGTTTGTTTTTAGATTCTTTTTAACAATTCTTGTTTTAAGACACAGAGCTATTTGGTTAAGTTTAATTTTCTTTTTAACTAAGGATTTTGAAACTATTTTTACTTTATTCAGTTTACAACTTTTTAAGAAAACTATTTATTATAGTATCTGTTAAGTTTAGACTGTAGTCATTCATAATAAAAATATATCGTAGTTATATAAAAATTTAATTTTTTTTTGTATTTATTTAAATTTCTTATTTTAAAGATTTATCTTCAAAAAATATTTGTTACACGCGAGGATTTCGTCAAAAGGGGAGCAAACATTTCCATTTATGTAGCTATTTTTATTTTCAAAATTTTCTCAGTTTTAGCATTTTTTTATTCAACATACAATCTTGCATCAAATTTTTATTATTAGCTGTGAAGATCTTATAACGTTTTCTTTAATTTTTACAAGTAGGTAAATCTTTAATAATTATAAAAAAAATTAAAATAAAATATAGTACTACAAAATCACCACCACCTGCAAAAATGTCAAGGACTTAACTACAATTTTTTAATTAATAAATTCTTTAAAATTTTTGTTAAAACTATAGTTACTACTATATTACTAATAATGTAACCATATTATACATTACAAAAAACAACGTTTTAGTTTATTTATTATTTTTTCAATTTTTCTGTATGTTTAATTCTGTTTGTCTTTTTATTTAGTAAAATTTAGATAAAATGTTTAGTAAGTATGTAAAACTTCTTACTGAAAATTTTATTCACATATATAATTGTGATTTATAACTTTTTATAAAAAATCAAACTCATAAAATTTTACGAAAACTACATATTGGATAATGATAAAATTCTATATGTCTTAAGGACATAAAATTAAATTTATAAAAAAAAGTGATTTTTATTATCTTTGTTTTAAAAATGTTACAATTTTTCAGGTTTCGCATTTGAAAGGCAAACTTTGACTTTTAAAAATAAAAAGTTGGATGATGGAAAAACACTAAAGGATTACAAAATTGTTAATGAATCAGCTATATGTTTGAGGCTTGATGGGGAATTGAAAATTTATGTCAATTCATATACTGGAAAAACTATTACATTTATTGTTAAACCTTCTACGAAAATTGGTTCATTAAAAGCCAAGATCAAAGATTCAGAAGGTTTAAACATTTTATGCTTTCTTGTAAACTTTGTTGTTTCAATAAAGTATGTTAATAATCTAGTAAAGTTCAACAATGTAATTTTAAATAATTTAATATGGATGTTTGTAAATAAAACAACATGTAAAATATAGACCTCTAATCTAGGTTTCATATCTGGGGAGGTGAAGTTGATTTTCTATGGAGAACTTATGGATGATCAAAAAACGTTTTCTGATTATGAAATTGAAGATGAAGAAACAATTGATTATCATTATTCGCTAAAGGCGTGATAACTAAGATTGAGGAAAACAAGGTTTATAAAAGTAATTTGTAGTTAAACAATAAAATTGGGTGTTGAAGTGTGCTTAATATTTTTAATGTTTCTTACTATGTTGTGCTAAATCTTTAAGTTCAAAAAAATTTGTTCCACAATCATAAACAAAATAATATTAAAAACTAAAAGCCCAATATTTATAATTAGGTAAAATCCATAAATTAAGCCTTCTTTATATTAACTATCTGTTTTTTTTATATATCATATAAATGCTTTTATTCATTTCTATTTTATGTTGCTAAGAAAATAATGGAAAATGTATTCTATATTTTTAACTAAAACACCCTAATCTTATGTAAATTAGTGAATTCTTTATGAAAAAACAATGTATTTTTATTTTAAATTTATATTAAATAATTGTCAAAAAGATGTGCGTTTTCGATAAAGTTTAGCATTTTTATTGTTATTGTTCTTTTTCTTCCTATATACAAGTATACGCTTTGAATGTTTTATAAGCTGGAAAAATTATTCACTTTTAAGATTGTTGTGATGTATCAATATAAATCTTGTGAAGTTTTCGTTCTTATATTGAATTTGTAACAGAGTTGAAAAATGTTTGTGTTACTTTTTGTTGTATAATTAAAATAAACTTTTACAGCCAGTACACACAATAAAGCTAATGGTAATTAAATTGACATGGTACAATTAAAAAAAAATTATATAAATTTAGTACAAAGTTTTGCAAAGGACACCTTAAATAATGTTTTAAAAAGAGTAATTTAAAAAGACTAGTAAAATAATATTCATATAAACTTAAATCATATTGTAACTACTAAACAGAAAAGTATGTACAGTGCTTATTCACTTATCCGGACTTTACTTATCCGGACGCTCACTTATCCGAACAGTTTTGGTCAGAAAAAATTCAGAAAAATTTAAATAGTAAATACAAAAAATTAATCAAAAAGTTTCTCAATTTTTTAAATTCTATAAGTTTTCTGCTGAAAAACGTGGAAAAACTATAAAACAAACGTATATTGTTTCTAATTTTAGTAAAACTTCTAATTAAGACTAGTTTGTTAGGAGTGATATGTTTCCTCTAAATTGACTTTAAACTTAGTCAAAGTTTCCCGTTTTCTTTTTGTCTGTTTTTTAATAAAAAAAAAGTCTTTCATTTTAATTAAAGAGATAGGTTTACATCATTTTTTGTTTTTAAAGATAAATTTAATTCATGTTTTATCTTACACAAAAATTAATATTATTTTAAATCAATAGTTAGGGCAGGTGGAAATATAAATGATGAATTTTACTTGCTTAACCCATAAAAAATGTATATAGTTGCAGAGGGTTATAAAGTCTGATGTTTTTTACCATGGAATAAATTAATTAATTAACCTTAAGTTTAGCTTTTATTATTTATCATTTTATTACTTATTACTTACAATTACTATGTTTTTGTTTTTACCACAACACTTTTATTATGCATTGCATTGTATGCAGCAGTTATATTAATATATGAAAAAAATTATTTTTGTAGTTATCCGGACACGTTTACAGAAAAATCTTGCCCAACGTATCCGGATAAGTGAATAAGCAATGTACTACTAAACATTTGTTTTTATAATTTATTGTATATTTATACATATGAAGTTTTAGTAACAAATATCGTATATTAGTTCAAAAGTTATTCAAAGGCATTGGTATATAAAACTCGATATTTTGAGTTTTTAAACAAAAAATCATCAAAAAAATCAACGTTGTCATAAAACTAAATGGTTCTTAAATGTATTGTAGTATGAAATTCAACTTTTTTTACTTAAAAAAATCATTTAGTTTGCCAAATTAAAAGATTTTTCAAATATAACAGTACAAAGTTGGTCGTTTTTATACTGATATTTATTTATGATTTTTTTTATTAGACAATTCATTAGAATTTTAACAATGTAGCTACTTTTGATTCTTTATAAAAAACTGATAACTTCGAATATTTTGTTGTATATAAACTTGATAATACTAAACGAAAACTTATGAGAATGTTTTGAAATAAATTAATTATTCTAGCGTTGTAACTTTTGAATTTTTTTTTACTAGAATGAGTTATAATTTTTGCTTCTTATTTTGAATAGATTTATGCAAATTGTATATTTTATTCATGACCGGTTTCGATGGCAAGAGATTGCGACCTTTTTAAGCAAAAAATAATATATAAAACTGCATATAACAATGTTAGTTATTTATACTGTTATTTAAAAACTTGTTCATGCGTGAAGAATATAAACAAAAACAAAAATATTGCATATTCGAAAATTTAAGCATATCAGAGTATATTTAGGTAAAATTGGTACTAGTTAAAAAAAAACAAATTTAATTAACATAATGAGTTAAAGAAAAAAACTGAACTCAAACCTTTTTTTAAAAAAGGTAATAAAAAAAAATTATACCTTGAGATTTATCTAAATGAAATTAAGAATTGTCTAAAATTGTGATTTTAAGCCAAGAGTCAACATTGCATTAATAAAACTCAAAGTCGTTTAAGATTTCGAAATCTAATTTGTGCTAAGTTAACATAACAGTCAAAATTTAAACGGTTTTAAGAACTATCTAAAAAAATTCTAAAAATTTATCTAAGTTTAATGTAAAACTATCTAAAAAAACTTTTTTTTTTTTGATTTTAACCAACTGTCCACAAAAACTCAATTAAAAAAAATCAAGAAAAATAACCTATTTTGTACTTTAGTTATGATTTGGTTTACGTTTTGTCTGCTTTTCAGTTTTTCATAAGAACTTGTTTCTGTATCTGCATGAGTTTATTAATTCGGTTCTTTTGTTGGTGCAATTTGTACCAGATTCAAGTATCAATAAAGCTTCTTTTAATCACAATCTGCATGTCATAATACCTGGTTTTAATTTTTTCTCCCTTTGTAATATTTTCCAACTTATTTTGTATTTCTTATTTTCATTTTTTAATTTATGAGTTAATTTTGAGAGCTCAGTTGCTTGTTTATACTGGAGGTAGTTTTTGTTGTTTGGATAGCTTTTTACTGTTGTGTTGTGTGTAGATATACATTTTTTTTTAGTTGTTTAGCACTTAGTTCAATGTATATTTTTTTAAATTATCTGTTTCTATTGTTGCTTGGTAAATTACATTTTCTGCCCTACATTCTCCTCCTTCAAGGGGGCAAGTTTCTTTCTTTCTGCAGTTGCATGATTCATCTTTGTTTACTTTATTGTTGTTTATTACTTTTTTGTTGTGGTTTTTTATTATTGTTTTAATGTTGGACATGCAGCTGTAGCTTAATTTTATATTGTTTTTGTTTAAGTATTTTTTTATCTTACTATTTTCTCCAAAGTGCTTGATTATTATTTTTAGAAACTTTTTACCTATGTTTGTTTTTACTGACCTGCAATATGGGGGATTGAACCATATAATTTTTCTTTTTCTTTTTCTTTTTTTATCTTTTATTCTTCTGTATATTTAATTTCATTATTGTATCCGTTTGCCTTTAAAGCAGGGGTCGGCAGGCAGTTGGTGCTCGCGGGCCAAATCTCAAGTTTCAAAAATCTTTGCGGGCCGCAGTTTTAGTTTTAGTGACACTAATAAAACTTTTTTTTTTCAGTTTATTGTCTATAATGACTTTTAGCTACACAAAGAAGACCTATTTAAATCATACATATTTAATGGAATAGATTTTAATAGACTATTATACTCAAGAGTTAACAAACTATGTAATATTTTTGAAAGTTAAAAAAATTAACTAAACATATATTTATTTTACTTACAACCTAATTCTTTATTAAAACTAAACTTGAAAACCATCTCTAAATCACTTTTGTTTATTTTTTTATATTTTCAACCAATTTTTCATATTAAAAAAAAAATTAAGTGTTAAAAATAGTTTTTGCCTTTTAAATAATTTGCATTTTTTGAAAAAATTAAGTAAATAGCTAACTAAATAAATTTCATACCTATATGTTATGTAAAAAATATAACAATTTTTTAACATAATTAATGGTTGAATACTATAATAAAATACCTTATTAATAATTAATTAGACTTTTACATGACTGCCACTTTAAAAGCAAAAATGTCTGAATTACATTAAACCATCCTGAGTTTATTAAAAGTTAATAAAGACAAAAACTTGCTTTGAAAAAACAAAAGCTTTAATACTTAACTTAAGTATCATCATCAAAAAGTAAAAAATATTCAAAACGACAATTAAAAAATTATAATTAATAAACTTCACAACAGTAACAAAATGTTCTTAGAATTCAAAGGTTTATTCAAAGTTTTTGAAATAAAAACTTCACACGTAAATCTAAGTTTTCTAAAATGTCTTCAATAGGTAAAACCGAGTGTGAGTTTTTCAACTAGTTTACTTGTTTGGCAACCCTATTTTAAATAAAACTCACAAAATAAAGAAATAACGAAGTTTTTTGACAGTGAAATAAATATATACAGTTTAAAGAATAGTATTATAAGTCAGCTTGAATGGACAGCTGAGTATCTTAAATATTGTTAACGAAAGTATATAAATTTCTTAAGACATTAATGAAGTAGAAAAACTTATTTTTTATTGACAATTGTAGTTATTATTTATTGCTTTATCTGCAATGAAAATATTGCTTACAAAAATAAAGTAAATTAAAAATATAAGACGATTCATAAAAATCACAAAACCTTAATTAGGAGTTGTTGCGAGAAACGAAAAAAATAAATAGCTTAAGTCAGTTTTAACAAAGCACATGATTATCTTCGAATACTACATAATTAAAAAAAAAAAATTCTTAAGAAAAGTTATAAAGTAGCAAAATTAAATACTCAAAAGGTGAAATCTTTTACATTTGAAGTTTTTTTAAAGAGCTCGTGTTGATGGTAGTAAAAGTTTTTTGTCAATTTCTTCAGTGACAACAAAAAATCACTTTTTAGGCAATGTCTGATGCTTCAAAGTCAAATAAATTAAAATAGGACTTTAATCGATCTATTAAGATAAAAGCAACAACAAATGCTACTCATCTAAGAATATCTATTTGAGGTGTTTTTACTAACTTAAGTATTATTTAAAAATGTGGTTAAAAATGAGCATCTCTGTACATTGGTGTGCGTAGAAATGAATTGAAAATACATAAAAAACTTCTAAAATAATTAAAATGTGTCAAAACCAAAATGAAATAAACACTATTTTCAATATTGTGTTATTTTAAATTTTTTTGTGTACACTTAAATATAACATGTAGTGATAAAACATTTATAAGAGAAATTTAGGTATAAACTTATTGTCAAACAAAATATTTAAGTTGTAAAAAAAGATATTTTAGTTAATAACTTTGATTGAAATAATAACTATGATAGTTTTTGTATAAGGTTTTAAATACACTTATTAAAAACGTTAAAAACGTTATACTGCAATATCATATGTATCTGATTACCTACAAGGGGGTTAAAGATAAGAAAATTGTAGTAGCTCGTTATTATATTTCAAATTAACATTATTATTTATTTTGAAAAATAAAACTTCCTATGTTGTGTATACATAAAATATGTCAAACAAAAAATTTTTGTGCTACATTTAACTACTATTAGAAAAAATGGATACAGTTTTAGGGTTGCCAAAAGTTTTTAAGCAATTTTTTCCATGTTTTCAAAATTGCAAGTTTTTAGTCTTTTTTTAGTATAAAATTAAGTTTAAAGTAAAAAAAAATGTCTAAATTAGTATAGCAACATTAAAAAGATATTGTAAGGCGACTTTAAATATGGTTTTTAATAACAAAAACTGTTGAGAACAAAAAACATATTTATATGATAGATCTTTTGTGTAAAGTCAAAAGTTTTATTAATTTACATTTAAAATTGTTTAAAACTCTGAGTTTTTTTCAAAAATTCTCAAGTTCCAGATTTTTCTAACGTGAATTGTTAAATTTAAAGTTTTTTCAACATTTAAGGTTTTTTTGCAACAATGATTGATCACAATTAATTGTAAACGATATTAAAAATAATATTTCCAATTATAGCAGCTGCAAGATTTAACACTTAAGATATACCATGATCAAAACCAAAACTGTGAAATGAACAAAATCATCATAAGTTTACTTTGCCACTATTCAAAGCAAAAAATCCTGTCTAAATGATCAAAAAACTATCCTTAAATTTTAGAATTTAAAAATTATTTTGTCAAAAGCTGAAAAATACCTAATTTGGCCTGATATTTGAAAAGTTTCTAAACTAGCCTGACCTAGTCTAAGTGTGTGGCAATGTTAAGTTGTTTATTTATATGCTTAATTTTAAACTATTTTGATTGATAGTAAACAGACTTAACAAATTTATCATCCCTAAATTTAGTTTGTATAAAATAGGTTTTATCTAAAAACAAGGGCATCTGTGTATATAAGTGTGCAATGCAAAGAAATTAACTTAAGTTGCCAAAAAGTTTTGTTTGTAAAATAAAAATGTATACTGAACAAAAACTAATTTAAATATGTCATATTTATTGTTTTAAATGTGTCTGTACACTCTTAGATATTGTATGTAGAAAAAATTACAATCGAAAATTATGCTTAAATTGTAGTAAATATAACTAAAATAATGTTTTAAAAGTGGTTTAAAAATGAACATCTCTGTACATTGGTGTGCATAGAAATTATATTAAAGTACATAGAAAACTTAAACAACATTCAGAATTAAAATCTAAATAAAATAAACGCTATTCCTTTTTATCATGTTATTTTTAATGTTTTTTTGTACACTTAAATATAATGATAAAATTTCTTAGGTATAAGTTACATATTAAACAAAATTTATAAACTGTAAAGAAATGACATTTTTGTTAATTACTGTGCATTACTTTTTATACAAGGGAAAACATTTGTATTTTGTTCATTTACTTAATAGCTGTTATGTAAATAAATTGATGAGTCCAGATACTATAAGACTGTTTTTTCAGATCATAATTTATTATTGTAAGAAGTAAGTTATTATAAAATTAAGAAAAAAACACAGCTTGAATGCTAATCTGTCTTTTTTAAATTTCTAACGTAAAGCAATGCAGCCTTTTAATTGTTTCAAAATGTTATATAGGGACTTCAAATGAAACTATTCAAATTTACACAAACTAAGTAATTTTTGCAATAAAAATATTAAGTTTTAAAAATATTTTTGCTCAGCGGGCCGCATTTACATGCTCAAGGGCCGCAGAATTTTCTTTTGCGTGCCGCATTCCATTCAAAAAAAACGTGCTCGCGAGCCGCAGATTTAACCTTCAAGGGCCGCAATTGGCCTGCGGGCCGAAGTTTGCCGACCCCTGCTTTAAAACATCATTATAGTCTTTGTTTTTATGTTGTTGAATAGGTTTTTGTTACTTGAATTATTAGAAAATCTGGTCTCTACCAGATGCGTAGCGTGGGAGGGACGCTGGCGCATGCGTGCCTACCAAAAAAAAAAAGTAAAATAAAAATGCAGTATCTTTATCCTTTTTTGTTTATTTTTTCTGCTTAGTTTGCCTTTTTTCAACTATGTTTTTCTAGTATTTGAAAAGTAAAACGAAATTTCGAATACCAATTAGTGACAACTTAGGGAAATTACCCAGTATACTGATTCGGTGCGTAATTTCAAATGCGCACCGATGTTGATGAAAAAGTCCATAAGGAAATGTTTTATAACTCCATTAACTTCATAAGAATTTAGACTCAAACAGTACGCAACTAGTTAGTGCACCGCAGTAGTATAACCTTATGACAGATTTTTTTACAAAGACAAATGCTAACGTTTTGTTAACAAACCATAAAGCTAAACCTGTTTTATAGTGATAATCATTCAAGAATAAAGAAATTGTAGTAAAAATAGCAATAAACAACTGCTAATAAAATAGAAATAAATTTATAATAAGAATAAAAACTATTAACAACATAATTAAAAAAAAAATAACAAAAAAAAAAATAAAATAATAAACTAAAATAAATAATAAACAAACAGTTCATACTGTGATTACAGTTTTAATCTTACTATACAAAAAGTATTGTTTAAATTATCTAAACTTAAAATTTTTATTAAAAGTAGTCTCTTTTTTTATTAAGATAAGAAACAAATCAAACTTTGTTAACCTATCAGCCATGAAGTTTAAAAATTAAACGGTTTCTGTAGCAAGTTATTTAAAAAAATTTTTAGTTACATCATGAATTTAATTTATAGCAACTTGTAAAACAAAACTTTTACAATCAATTTTTAGTCTAAAAGACATAACAGATTAATTTTAAATTTTAATTTATTTAGTTTTAAATCAAACTTTAAATAGTATTAAAAAAAAATTCTTTCTACCAACTGTTTGTAGTATTTAAAAAATGCTATTCCCTAAAGATCTTAGAAAAACTGATTTTAAGATAAGTGAAAAGTTATATTTCTTGTGAGTTTTAAAAAGCATTGAAAACGTTGACCTTGAAAAATTTATATTTAAAACATTTTGTTTTGTATCAAAAACATTTAGTAACATCTTTCGAAACACTCAGGATAACTCAGGATTTTATGAAGTTTTGGAAAACTTTAGTATGTTTCAGTAAAAATCAGGATAACTCAGAATGTTTTAAATGTTTTTAAGTTCAGGCTGACTAAGGATAGATTTGTTTTTTTTTTTCAAACTCAGGGTAGATTTAGTGGTTTCAAAAGCTTTGTTATAAAGCCTAGTTTCTGCAAGTTTAAAAACAATAAAAAAATTATTTAAAAGAATGTAAAATGCTTCTGATGACACATGACATAAAAAACTACCTCAGGACAGTTATTTTGACTCAAAGAGTGGCAAGGCAAATATTATATTTTCAAAGTTAAATGTTTTTTGTTTTTTTTTTTGTAAAATATGTTTTATTATACTAAAGAAAAAGTAAACACTTGTTTTTATTAATTTTTAGTATACTATTGAAAAAAATATGCAAAGTGATATTGTTTGGAATGTTGCAAGTCTAAAAATATGTCAGGTAGTAAAATTATCTTTAGTTCAAAAGCTTGAATTGAAAAATAGCAGACCAACATCAGATATTGCTATTACTCAAGACTGCAGTTCTAGTGGTATGAAATTTTTATTTTTAATTTTGTTTATATTATAAATTTTCTTCATTTGTTAGGATTTGTTTTTACAGTTTTATATTGTAAAATAGGTAAATATGTAGAAGTTAAAAAAAAAACTAGCGCTTTAGATTTCTTCTACAAAAAATTTAAAAATTTAAAACTTTCAATTTTGATACTGAAGATTTAACATTTTTATATATAAGATTAGAGAAGTATATTAAAAGCTGCAACAAACTAAAAGTATGAGTTATTTTAAGTTTAATACAATTCTTTTTTGCTGATATAAAACAGATATTGAACATTATTTAGAAATTGCACAGATAAAAAAGTTTTGAAGTATTAATTGTTATACTTAGTTGACTATTTATTTGTAGTTTAAGGCCATGGGGGGTAAACCATGTTTTTTAGAAGTTGATCTTATTTTATAGACTTTTTTAAGCTTTAAGATGCTTTTTGTTGTTTTAAAAAATTCGAATTATTTTTTGAGATTTGATCAGTCAAAGTCGGGCCGCATAATAGGTTCCCTATGGGAAGGGAAAGCTAAAACAGCGAAAAAAAATTTGTTTGTTTAAAATCTATCTCCTAATACATTTTTAAAGCAATCTTCTTCAAACTTTAACAGTTTAATCTTTATTCATTAACAAAATAACATTAATTGTGAATTTAAAAAAATTGTAGTAAAAATATACTTTTTTTGAAAAAAAAAGACTGTTTTTTTTAATTTTTTCTATAATTTTTTAATTTATATTAATTATCTAAATTCATAAGCAATTTTTTTTCTTGTAATGTAAGGAACATTTTCTAAAACTTGAAGAAGATTGCTTGAAAAATGAAGGAGGAGATAGATTTTTAATAATTTTTTAAATTTCCGAGAAAATTGACCCCGAAAAATTGACCCGATTGCGGCCAAAAAGTTTTAATTTAGGGGATTTTTTGAGAAAAAAATTTGCGCACTCCCTGACCAAAATACCACGCTACGCCACTGGTCTCTACCATTTTTGGGATTTGTTTGAGTAAGTTGGTGGATGGTTTGATTTTGTAACTTATTCTGATGTTGTCTTTTCAATATGGGTAGAATGTATGATTCAGTAGGTTGAAATTTAGATCTAAGTAGTCAATCTTCCAAGAGGGGTTTTCTATAATTATATTTATGCCTATGCTTTTAGTGAATTCGTGCAACTTTTTCTTATTTTTTTCAATTTCTACATTGCTTAATTTTTTTTCTACAGCTATAAGTCCATCATCTCTATATAATCCAATTATTAAGTTTGGTAAGATATCTTTTAATCCTGCAAAATGTAAAGCCCAATTAGTTCACAAATTTTCTGCTCTATGCTTTCCACCCATTGTGATATCAAAAAGTTTGTTTTCATCTTTGTTATTTTTTCTTTTTATCCATGTTTCTTCTTGGTTATATAAGACATATTTTGTTGCATTAAAGATTATCTTTTTTCTTGTATTGTAATTTGTGTGGTTTTGTTAGCAAAATTTAGAGCATCTTTTAATAATTTTTCTGTTATTGATGGGTAAAAGTTTTCTATACCAAATTTCATTAATTTGTATTTGTGCATTTCTAGGTTTTTGTACCATTTAATTACTTCTTGTGTACTTTTCCACTTGTTGTATTGGTTAGTTTTTCTTAAGTTGTTGTTAATTTTGTCTATGATAATTTTACAAATTTGTCCTATGTCAGAATAACATGGATTTATTAGTCTGATTTTTTGGTTGTTGTTAAAGTCGACTTTGTGGTCTTTCAAAGTTATGTAGCATTGTTTGTTTGGTAAATGGTTTATTATTTTCTTTTCAAGTTTAAGATTACTTACAATTTCTTTTGCTTCTTTGTTTATATTATTAACTATATTTTTCTCACTTTTTATATTCTTTTCTGATAGATTTTAATGTTAGATTGTTGTATTCTTTTTGAGTTATTTTGTAAAAATTTGTGGTTTTATCTGCAGGTACTATAATGTTTTTGGTTTTGTTTATCATTTTTGAATCATTTGTTAGTTTTTTGGAAAATGTCATTAATTTTTCTAAATTTTACTTGTTTAACTTCTTATTTTGCAAAATGAAGCAACTAAAATAAATAAAAATTGTTTATGTTGTTAAAAAAGTATTTAAATTCTGATACTGCAAAACAGTCAAAGTAAATACATAAACTAGTCAATAGTAACATATATTTTTTTTGTACATACAATACTTTTATAAATTACAAACTTTTATAAAATGATAAAAAAACTAATTCAAATTGTCTATTTATACATCACAATAATTCAGAACTGTAGTATTTAAATAGTAACATGATTTTATTTTACAGGGAAATTTTCTTACTAAACTGATAACAGTTTTGAACAGACAAAATCTTCCAAAATCATCATACGAAGTTTGAACTTTTAAGAACTTTATTTTTTGATAAACATATTTTTCATTTGAACTTTTTAGAAAGTAAAATACATTTTTTTACAAATAGATCAAATGTCTTAGAAATTAACGAGTTTCGTTTTCGATTTAAATATCAATTACAAACGTACACAAAATGACAAACTTAGTATAATTTAACAGTTTTTATACATTTAGACTAATAAAGAACATTTTGCACTGATATTCAACAAAGTTTAATAATTATTAATACTTAAATTAAAAACATGTTTTATATTAAAACCATAAAACAACTATTTTTCAATATTATAAAGTATTTTTAATTAAAAGTTTTAGTTAAATGTTTCTGTGAAATAGCTTTATAAAAGTTGTTTTTTATTTATTTTTATAGATAATTCAAAAATGATAAAACTAATGCTTTCAGATTTTTTATTGATAATAGGATTGTTCAAAAACAATTATTTAATTTTATCAATGAATTTAACAATTTGAACATTAAAACACAACTATTTTTTTATAATTAAGTTGAATGTCTCAAAAAAATTAGTACTAAAGGAACTATTGTTTTGCAGTTTGACTGTTTAACAGTTGACTTAGTTATTTCTTGACTATAAACTCAGCTTTTAATTTTTTTTTATTCACAGTGCTCAATTATAACACAAGAAAACAGTTGTTATATGTAGCCAGTGTTACTAGAAATCTAGGATAAGTTTTTCAAATGACTAAAAATGTTTAGTCAAACAAACTTTCATATTTTTTTGTTAATGAGTTCCGCCGCCTTTTATAAGTCTAGGACAATTTTTTCTAGACAAAACTACTCGTGGACCGCACTGTGGTCGTGGGCCTTAATTATTAAAAAAATATCATTATCAAAAAATTAGCATTACTTAAACGAAAAGTTTGGTAAATTTCAATATATAATGTACTAATTATTGTTGATTGTTAGATTAACTGCATTAATTTAAACTCCTAGCAAAAGTATTTTTTTTAAAGCATTTAAAATAATGTTTTCAGCTGAAAATTAAACTGTGATAAGCATATATTTGCTCTAAGGGGCGCAATTACTTTAATTTTTATGGTAACAAGAATAAAACGTTTGGAAATGGTTTAAACTGTCCCTAAGCATTTTTCACATAAATCAAGTACACTTAATCTTTTTAAAATGCTATGAGTATTTACTATGATAAATATAATAGACGTAATTTTATTATTTTTATATAATCTATTATATGTAATTTTACATTATATCTTAATGATATTATTTCATAAACAAATCATTTTCTATTAAATAAGTAGTGGTAGATTTAAAAATTTTCTGTCAGTTAATGATGTAAGAGGTAGAGAACAAAAAATGTCGCTCAATTATTTTGAATCGTTAATAATCAAAGAATTTTACTTATGTATTGAGTATTTTAATAAAAACTTATAAAACTTCGTTAGTTAAGTCAATAAAAATAACTTAAATGCAAGAAGAACAACAATCTAATTTATATTTAGTTACCTGCAGTACTAATATTTCGATTTTTTTTATAAATTATCTTGTTTCGAAAATGAGATTAAGTAAAACTAGAGGAATTTAAACATTTTAACCAACATCCTTAACCTGCGACAAAATTGGCTTCGGCTGCTGGTGTAAGGTCGCGTCTGATTGGCTTATATTTTACTTATAATTTTTAAGTAAAAAAACCTTTTCTCAATTTTTTTTATATATATATTTCGCTAAGGTGGGTTAGGAATAATAGTATGAGTGTTTTTACTATTCTGCTGTTTTACCACTTTATCCCACTTGCATAATATCATGAATGAAAACAATACTTTATGAAAACCTTACAACTGCAGCCAAACCGAATTCTTTGAACCAACTTTGCTTTATTTTTGTTTTTGAAACTTTTGAAAAAACAATCCCCTTTTTAGAAACCAAATAAAATTTTATTCATAAAAATAAAGCATGGTAATCAGTGGTTGCTACAATTAATGACTAAAAGAGTATTCAAAGACTATTAAAAAAATAGATGTAGTTGTATACATTTTAATAGTGTTTAAGTATTGTATAATTATCTTAGTGATTAATTCTTGTAGGAGGTTAATTAAAGTAAAAATTTAAGTTATAATAATTGAGCTGCATTATTCTTTAAAAGTGTTGTACTTTTAAAAACTAAATAAGTTTGCAAAATATGTTTTAGATCATGTAACAAATTATGTATATTTTTGCGATAAGCGCCAAAATATTAAAAACACTATTGTCTAAGGGTCACTTTTGCACAAGACACTTTTGCCCAGGCTTAAATTTTATTAATTTTTTTTTTAATTTTTTTTGTAGACTATCATTTATACCTCTAACCCTTTGTCAAAATGTTTTTTTTCTTTTTATTGTTATATTACCATTTTTTTTATTTTCTTTTTTTTTACTACAATTGTCACCCCATACCCTTACCTTGGCTGTTAATTATTTATTGTTTTTAATCTCAAGCAATATTTACAATATTGCAAAAATTAATCCTTTAAACAAAACAACCCTTAGTGCTAAAGATATCTTTTTTTTAAAGTTTTTTTGTGCAAAACTGACCTGTTTCCACATTTTTGTTTGCATTTAACTTATTAAACAAACAATTTTTTTATATAGGTAGTGTAACCTGTTGCCATATGTGTGATATTGGCGGCTTCAGAAACATTCTTAGTTGTGCAATATCAAAACTCATGGCCGTAACACTAATCTAAAGAAAGTTCTAATGCACTTTTTTAATGTATTTAATGGTTTGATTAACTTTAATTAAGTTATTTTATTTTACTTTCTTCTAAACTTAATCCTTTAAAAGTGGTGTATACGAACATGAAACTGAGCTTTCGAAGGATGTTTGCGGCCTTAAGCGCACAAATATTGATTTTAAATTAACTTGCGAGAAGTTAAAAAGAGCACAGCCAATAGCAGATGGTAACAACCCTGTTTGTAGGCTGTGCTTAAAAGAATCAACAGCCGTTATGTATGCTTTAAAAAAGGAAGGTTGTTTAAATAAGAGGAGTGAATTCATATCGTCTTGTCGACATATAAAAAAGTACCTCTTAAAATACAACAAATTTTGAAGTATTTTATAGTCACTTAACTGTTGTTTCTGTAAATTTTAGTTGTCTAATTAGTAAGATGGTAGATCGATTTTGTACTAAATATTTGTAATGTACAATGTTCAATTCTTACGTCATATTGTTTTTGTTTTTTGTAAAATTTTGCATCTTTTTTTCCCCAAAGTGCTTTTTATTTTAAATTTGAACTGGCTGAAGAATAAAGACAATCTTTTTGTCTTTATGAAACATATGTTCCAGTATTTTTAAAATTGTACATTTCAATAAATTATTTAAAAGCCCTTTAAGTAGGCTCAGTAGAAGGTGTTCAAGTTTGAATAATAACCTTATTTTATATATATATATATATTTATATGTATAAAATAAGGTTAATGTTTAAACTTAAACACTTTCAACTTAAACACTTTAAAATCGCCATTTGAATAAATTATATTTATATGTATATATATGTATTATTTATATATATGTATATTTGTACATATTTGTATTTGTAAATATATAAAACAATTATGTTTATACTTTCTTTTAACAATTTTAATACATAAAAATTGTTATAAGAAAGTATATACATAATTGTTTTGTCTAAATAAAATTGTTATTCAGCATTATTATCTATAAAATAAGAAATTAAACCTTTCGCTTGAATACATAACTGTTATCTTTAAACAAGTTTATTATACAAATTGCAACTTTACTAACAAACAGTTTTATACTAGATTACTTTGTGTTACTTTGTTTATTGGAACAGCCTGAGCAATTAACAAAAGACTGCACTTCACCACAGGTAAAAAATATTTTATTTGCTTGTTTTAGATTTTCATTTGTTAATACTTACGCATCTATAATCTATAGAATTTTTATAAATTTTATTATTCTTTAGTGTTTGAATTAAAATCTATATTTAAATGAAGTTGATCTCAACAGGTGTAAAACATGGATAATTCTGATGGATTTTCTGTGGCAAGAGATTTTATATTAAGCACAGCAGGATCAGAGGAATTCATGGATCCATCATTGTTAGAAGCTATAAGTTCACTTTACAATGATTTTGTATCAAAAGGTAGTGTAATACATATCAATCTTATGTATAATTTTTAGAACTTAACATCTTTTGTATATGTATAATATAAGTATATAGCATATATATGTGTAAGTTTAAATGTTACAAAAATAAAAATATATCTTTTAAGAAATACACATGTACAGTACGTAACTTAATATTTATTATTTCCAACTGTTTGTTAGTTTATAAAACAAAGTACAGTAAAGTTTGAAAAATATTTTTTTTCTAGAACAAGGTATTGATGACAAGAATCAACTTTCAGTGGAAGATTGTAGAGACACAAATATTGTCCAATCACAAAATACTGTAAAAAATTATATCACTCCATCAGAAAATAATTTTGGCACTAATTTTAATCTAGTACAAAATGATATAGGAAATTGTTTTACTCCAAAAAAAAGTAATGTATGCAGTGATATTTATCCAGTTCAAAATAATATTGACAATAATTTCATTCCTATCAAAAATAATGTAAGCAGTAACCTCATTGCAATGGAAAATATTCCAGGCAATAATTTAAATATGTTGAGAATTAATTTAAGCAACAGTGTAGGCAATAGTTTAAATTCAATCAGGAGTAACAAAAACAATAATCTTATTCAAATTAAAAATAATGTAGGCAATAAATCAAGTCTAGTAAATGATGCTGTAGGCAATATTTTTAATCCATTGGAAAAAAATCTAGGCAATTTAATTCCAATAAAAAATTATGTAGGTAGTGATTATAGTCCATTGAAAAATAATTTAGGCAATAAATTTAATCCCACGCAAAACAATGTCTGTAATAGTTTCATTCCATTTAAAAACAAAAAAGACAACAGTTCTACCACAATAAAAGGTAGTGGAGATATAACAACAAACTCTAGTTTCAAAAGAGTTGAAAGCAGTTGCTCCATCAATACAATACAACTTGCAACAAGTGAGAACAGCATTTCCATGATAGTAGATGGAAAACCCACTAAAAGTGCAAAACCAGAGGAAATTTCTGAAAGCAACACTGTTTGTAAGTGATTTATCTACCTTTTTAACCTTATTTTGTCAAATAGTAGTTATTTGTCTATATCATTTTATTAAAAGCTAATTAATAATATAATATTAGATCTCTTTCGCCAGTGGTTCCACTCACTCAGGCTAATTTAATATAATTGAAAAAACTCAAGTTTTTATTATGTTTTTTTTTAAATTCTGGTTGGTTTTTATAAATACTTCCTAAACCTCATGCTAAGCCACTCTGATTTTTTATCAAGATTTTTTTTTCAAAATAACAGCTCTTTTTGTTATCATTTTGTTAGCTTGATATACACAAACTTAAATACTTTATTTGTTCAAGTCAGTTGTTTCTTGTCCCAAAGAGTGGCAACTCTGGTATTGTTTACTTATAAATTATATTTTGTTGTTTTTCTTCCATAATAAGTAGTTTTTTATTTTTGTATATTTGAAAAAGTTATTATTATTTTTTTTTACATCTGACAACTTTTACAGTTTTAAAGTTTAAGTTATTAAAGTACTCAAGTTTTGATAGATTTGTGATAAGGTGCTATAAAAAAAAACTAAATAGAAATTTAATTTATTTTAAAAACAAATAGCATGAACAATTTTTATTTATTTTTATTGGCACAAAATATGGAAAACTCTTCAGCTTTTGACATTTTATTAAAAAAATTTAATTCTGAAATATTTGCCTTATTGTTTTTTTTTTGTCAAACATTGTTAACTAATCTTGATACATAATTGATTACTAAGAAATTAAGTATATATATAAAAGAAATATTTTTATTAACATCATTCTAAACTTCATATAAATGCCAAAGCTTTTAGTTTATTTCAAGTTAGAAACTTTATATTAAACAAATATAAAATTAATTGATATAGCATTGCTATATACGTATTAAATACATATTTTCCACTAGTATTGTAATTTTTCTACGCGTTGCAACTTTTACAAAACATCCTAATAAATATAAATGAACATTTCAATTTCATAAATTTTGATGAAAAAGATACAAGAAAGTTTATACTTTAAAAGACTGAACTAAAATCAGTTAACTTACAAAAAATAATAAAAAGCTATGGCCACCTCTAACAAGTTTTCTCAAAAAACTACCATTAGAATCGCCTGAGATTTTTTCATTTTTCATCAACTCTAAAAAGTCTAGTGTAAGTTTCAAATTAGGGCTTTGTGGTTCCTCCTTGGCTTGTGGCCCCCTAAATTTTCTAAATTTTTCTAGAATATCTTGTATAAGTATCAAAAATTCAAAACTACTATTAAATTAGGGGTAAGGAGTACTTGGGTGATGTTTGCTGGACTTATGAGTCATTATGATTTGGATGTGTTTTTTTTTCTTTAACAAAAAGAATTAGAAAAAAAAAATTAAAAAACAATTGCTGCTCAAAAAACTGATTTCAACTCAAAAATCACAGATTTTCAGATTTTTCGATATAAAGAGTAATAAAATTACTTATACATGTCATAAAATTATAATTAATATCTTAATTAAAAGCTAATAATTAATTACAAGCATATATTAAAAACATTTAAACTGCTTTTGTTGTATTGTGGCGTCATTAATACACTAAATATTCAAATTTTGTCTGTAAAATTGTACTTTATTTTTTAATATAAAAAGCAAATTCTTCTGCTGTTTACTTTTAGTGTTTTGATGTAGAGTATAAAATGTATCAAGTCAGCTAGGCAGGAAGATGTTATTGATGTAAAGTCATTTCAATTGCATGTTTATATATATTTATATACATAAAATACATTTTAAATCACTTTCTTGTTTAATATAATTGTTTATTAGAAATTATGATTATTGCGAGCATTTTATATTAGTAAATACAATAATAATTAACTGCTATGAGTTTAAAACAAAAAATTATTTGATAAAAAACTTTAAATTAGATAATTATAACGTTTAAACATACTAACAACTTAAATTTTTCTTTACATAGATGTACAATACTTTAGATTTTTTAAACAATAATATACTCAAAGATAATGAAAAAATAATACAGATAAACATTTATTGTTTAAATGAATAAAAATTCTTAAATTTAAACTATAAAATTACACTAATTTTAATAAATTTACATGATTTTTCTATGATATATAAGTTTAGATATTTTATTATTAGACAGGTGCTCTCAATAATCATAATTTTTTAATAACGGGAAGTGATTTAAAATGTATTTATATATATATTAACATGTAATTGAAATGACATAACATCAGTAATATCTTTATGCATAGCTGACTTGACACATTTCATATTCGAAATCAAAAAACTAAAATAAAATGGCAGAAGAACTTGCTTTTTATATTAGAAAATAAAATACAACTTTAGAGACAAAATCTGCATACTTGAGTAATAATGACGTCATAGTACAACAAAAGCAGTTGAAATATCTTTAATTTGTGCCTATAATTATAAGCTTTCATTTAAGATATTAATTATAAGTCTAGGTGATGTATAAGTAATTTTGTTACTGTTCAAGTCAAAAAATCTGAAAAATTTGTGATTTTAGGGTTGAAATTAGTGATGTACCGGAATCACTATCCGGGTCCGGATCCGGCCGGATATTGCCATTTTTGTCTGATATTCGGATCCGGTCGGATCTTGATATGAAAAGAAAAATCCGGTTCCGGCCGGATTCTAATTTGAAAAAAAAAGTCCGGATCCGGGTTCGGCTGGATCCTAGTTTGAAAAAAAAAGTCTGGATCTGGTTCCGGCCGGATCCTAATAGAGATCCTGCCGATTTGGATCTAGTTAGTAAAAAAGAGCATACAGAAAAGTATTTTTTCATTAATAAACCTTTTTTAAATTAAAAAGAGTCATTTTCGTCAATTAAAATTAAACACCTACCGTGATTGGCTCGTTTGAACACATGACTAATTTACATTTGTTTACGTTTAAACTATGAAATAAGCATTTCAGAAATGCAACTCTTTACCTATGTTGTAAAATTAAAAACTTTACTACCAAATTGTTAGGCTAGTTTTAAGATTTTTTGAAAAACTCGCACTAGTTTTCTTTTAGATTTTGAATGAGTTTAAGCTGATCCAGTTTTCAAAATTTGTGATTTTCCAGTTAACTTTGTTGAAAACTTGATTTTAATTGATTATAGATTGGTAAGGCTATAGGGGGGTCAAAGTTAATTTTTTCAAATTGATCTTATTTAATAGTTTTTTTTTAAGCTACCAGATATTGTTTCTGTGATGTACTTTATCTTACCAACAATTTTCCTTATGCTAAATTTAAAGTTATTCATAGTTTTTTTTAGCTTTTAAAGAAATGAAATTTTAAAACTACAAATGTAAGCTCTACTATTTATGTGAAAACTAGTGATGTACCGGATTCACTATCCGGGTCCGCATCCGGCCGGATATTGCCATTTTTGTCTGAAATCCGGATCCGGCCGGATCTTGATATAAAAAAAAGTCTGGATCCGGTTCCAGCCGGATTCTAATTTGAAAAAAAAAGTCCGGATCCGGTTTCGGCCGGATCCTAATTTTAAAATAAAAGTCTGGAACTGGGTCCGGCCGGATCCTAATTTGAAAAAAAAGTCGGGATCCGGGTCCGGTACATCACTAGTTGAAATCAGTTTTTTGGGCAGTAACTCTTTTTAATAAAGCAAAAACACATCCGAATCATACCTGTTTTAATTTAACAATATGACTAAAAAATGTGCTGTACTCCCTACCCCTACATTTTATGGACAGAAATTGCAAATTAAGGGGTGATTATGACTTTATAATACATCAAAAGCAGTTGATATGTCTTTAAGTATTTGTCAATAATTATAAGCTTTCATTTAAGACATAAATTATAAGTTTAGGACATGTAGAAGTTATTTTATTACTGTTTGAGTGAAAAAATCGAAAATTATGTGATTTTTGGGGTTGAAATTAGTTTTTGGGCAGCAATTATTATTTTTTTAATTTTTTAATTTTTTTTCATATTCTTTTTAATGGAACAAAAACACATCCAAAACCTAATGACTTGAATAAATATTACATTATGACCAAAAAAAATGTGCTGTACTCCCTACCCTTAATTAAATTCGCCTAAGACCTTTTTTACTTATTATTTTACTTTTTTTCTCTTTATCATCATTTCTAGTATATCTAGTGTAAGGGTAAAGTAAATTTAATGTATTTAGCCATAAAAAATTATGTTAAAGAAATATTAATTTTTAGTCTTGAAAATACTTAATATTGGATAACGAGGTTAAAGATAAAGAATAATGTTTTTGTTAAACTTGAAATATAGTAAGTGTTAGTTTATAGTAATTTTATTTTTTATATTAAATCTTATGTTTTATATTAGTTTATTTATAGTAATTTTGTTATGTTTAAGTAAAATTTTAGATAAAAGTAACTTTAAATATAATTGTTGTTTGTATATATATAGTCTACTTAATTGAAATATTTTATTTTAATAACACCATGCTTCTAGGTCTCCAGACTACAAAAAAGACAGAGCCAGAAGAGTTTAAGTGTAAACTTTGTTCCCAAACATTTAACACTAAACATAAGTTTAACTACCATCGCATGATAAAGCACAAGCCCAATAAAAACGTATGTGAGATTTGTACTAAACACTTCAGCACTAAAGGAAACTTGAAACAGCATATAAATAAGGTTCACAAAACACACCAATGCAAAACGTGTCACAATACATATCGTACTTTCTACAGCTTGAGTAAACATCTAACACATTGTCATAGTAGTGGTGAAGGTGATAGTTTGAGTGCAGTGGTTAATACAAGAGACATCAAGGATGCACCAACAGAAAATATTAGAGATAAGGATATTACTGCTTTACAAAATAACAATAACAGTGACTTAAATCCAACACAAAGTAGTGAAGACATCTATGCTTTTCCATCGGAAATTGACAACGCAGACAACGACCTTAAAATAAAAGACAACAGCAACGATAGAAGTATAGGCAGAAAAAACAACAATGTCAGTGCAGTATTAGAAATAAGTGGCAATATTCTCAATAATATGAAGAAAAATAGGGAGATTAAATATAAAACATCAAATAAAATTAGTCACAGTAACATTAAAACCGTAAAAAATTTTAAAGACATCAATGATGATCAATTGAAAAATAACAGAGGAAAGAATATTTTTGCTCTACAAAGCAATAATAATAATAATTTAATTTCTATAAAAAACAAAAAAGACAACCATCTCATTTCAGTTGAAAGTAAAAAAGACAACAATTCTATCCCAACAAAAGATAGTGGAAGTATAACAAATTCAAATTCTACTGGAACTGGAAACAGCAGTTCTATAAATCACATACCATTTGCGAAGTTTAGGGACAATATTTTAATGGCAGTAGATGACAAGTCCACTAAAAACATAATCCCTCAGCAAAAGTCGAACAGCAATACAACTTGTAAGTTAAATGCCTTTATATATCCTTCTTATTACAATGTGCTTAGTAAATTTTATCTATGTTATTTTTATTAGAAGTTGATTAGTTTTTTTTTCTGGAATCTTTTACACCAGGACAGGGTTGCCAAAAAGCCAAAAAACCTGTAAAAATTTGAAATTCGACAATTTAAGCTAAAAAGGCTATAAAAACCTTTAATTTAAAAAGTTTAAGTTTAAAATTATTATAGTTTAATTAAATTTGTTGTAATTTACATTCTTATTAATCGTCTTTTTCCTTTTATCAATTTTTTATCTAGGAAATAACCAAGGCAAATGATAGTGTAATATACATCATTTTGTTTTGGGGCCAAATCGTAAAAGATATTAAAATTATTTAGAAAATAACTATTTAAGAGTTTAAATAACATGCAAACTAAGGGAAATCAAAAAGAAAAAATTTAAAAAAAAAATTATTTTTGGTTATAAGGCAATTTGAATGAAAAAAAAGAAAAAAAAACATTTATTTTTGGAGAGACCCCATGAAATAATTCAAACCCCAAACCATTTTTTTTTCTTAAATTAAAGACAAAGGTGCGTTCTCTAAGATAAAAAAAAAATTTTTAGATAGCTTTTAAGATAAGGAAAATAATTGACATTAAAGTTTTATGTTTTTTGAAAAATTTATAAATTTGCCTATAAAATTAACTTTATGCTCGTAAACATTACTACCGTCAAAAAGGGCAACATGAAAATTCAAATATGAAATATTGCGAGGTTTGTTCTAAACTTTTCGCCACTGGATGGGGTTTGAAAGCGCATGTTGAAATGTTTCATTCTCAATTATTCTCAAGCACCAAAGACGTCAATGATACTTCAATAAAAAATGATGAAGATAAGAATACAATTGCTTTACATAAAAGCAGTAACAACAGTCTAATTTTAATGGAAAATGATAAAGACAACAATTTCACTCAAGTTAAAAATAAAACAGACAACAACCTTATACCAAACGAAGGTTGCGCTGATAACAAATATATTTCTGTAGATGACAGAAGACACAATGTTTTCAATGCCGTGAAAACTAATGAGGACAACAAAGTCCCTGCTGTAAAATACAAGTTTAATAGAAAATTAATTCCTCAGGAAAAGTCTGATAGCAACACCTTTTGTAAGTTCAATGCCTTTGTTTATTTCTAACTATATTTTGATATATAGTAGTTTACATTTTATTTTCAGTACAAATTAGTTTATAAAGTAAGCACGTAGCAACACACTCAGGTCTACTTTAAATTTTGTATAAACACACTTTGGCCTGTTTGGCAAAAATTACGTTTCTTTGACGCTTTTCTTAAAGCTCATGCTAGTCTTTTCACTTTTTTTTTTCTTGGAGCTAGTTATTTTATTATCAACTCCTTTTGTTACAATTTCAATATTTTTGTATATTTAAGCTTTACTAACATTTTAATGGCTCACAGTAGTTTAGTATTCTGATAAACTCATTACGTTAAAAAAAATCAGACTAGTTTTTATTCATTTGCGATGGGTTTTGTTTGAAAAAGGTGCAACTCTTGTGCACTTGAAGTTAATATAATTTAATATAAGCAAGTAGGTATATCATTACTTTATTTTTTTATTTCAAAGTTTTATTTAAGTTAATGTTTAAGTTACACAAAACTTAAAAAAAATAATTTTATCAAACTAAGCTATTTTATTAAAATTAATTTAGATTTTTTTTAAATTTTTATCTTATTTTCGATTGGAATGTCTCATACATGTTATTAAAGTTAAAAGAAAAATGGTTATAACATACAAAGTAAAATTGTTATTCATGGTTGTAAAATAGAATTAAAATCAATGTATTTGAAATATTGTTTTTATAGATTTTAAAATAACAAGTTTTAAATAACAATGTTGTAGGTAAGCATAGGTTTTATTTTGATATTTAGAATTTATTAAATGTTGTTTTATTATAAATTATCATTCATACAACTTTATACATTACATTCCTATATAGATAGAAAATACTCTTAAAATGCCTTGTTTTCAAGATTTAACTACCACATAAAGTGAAATTACTTTAAAAAACAAAACTGTTTTTCCAGGTTTTGAAACTTCAAAAAAGTCAGAGGAAAATCCGTTGAAATGTGAAATTTGTTACCAAACATTTATGAGACACGACGAACTTTCCTATCATAGAAGAGCGAGGCATGACAATTCCAACAAATGTGTGAAAAGTTCGCTTTCAACGTTGCCTCTAAAATGAATTTGAAAATGCATGTGGAACTGAACCATTCAACGTACACCTCATGCTTTGGTTTTGTGGCTCCACATACCAATAGGTAACGTACTTAAGTGTTTCTAACATCGATAACATTTTTAGCGATTTTTGAACTACTCATTAGCTACTCTTATACTTCATTTCATTTGAGATCTAAAATTCTTAGTCGTAATCAGTACGTTATTTTGTATAAAAAGATACATGAACTTAAATAAAAAATGTTTTTCACTCACTTTAATCAGTAATATCAAACTTAATTTAACTGCAAAATTAAGTTCAAAGTTTTTTTTTTCCTATCAATTTAGAATCACATTCTATTTTGCAGTTTTTGATTAAAAAATATATTAGTAATGAAGCTTTTAGAAGTTTAAGTACGGTTTATATTTTTAAATTTTCTGCTCTAGTTATTATACTAGTTTGTTTTAGCAGATTTTTAAATAAAATATATTCTAAAACACAATTTACTTTAAGTAGTTGTATTGTATACTGAATTTAGATTTAACAAGGGAAAATGCTTATTTCTAGATTATTTTTGAAAATTGTAGTAATAATGTTATACAACAAAACTCTATATCTTGAAACCACTGTACAAGATATTAAGTTTACATATTGCTAATTTCTTACCAAATTAGTCAAAATAAAAAACATCATTAATATATTAGTTGTTTATTATTTTTTATATATTATTTTATATTTTTATGCAGTTTTTAAACCATCATTTTTAAAATACAAAAGTTGTGTTAAATCAATTTGACTCATAGTTTGCATCATGTTTAAAATTATCCACTATCAAGCATCCAACGTAATTCTAAAAAACACCACTTTATTTTGCTACTTTTTATTAATCTTTTACTACAGCTCGTTTCAATTACTTAAGATAAAATTATTCCAATTTAAAAGATTTTTTTTTCTTAAATTACTTAAAAGTGTATTTTGTGTAATTATAAAAAAGGGTTTTGCGTAAAAGTGTACAATTTATTGTTTTTTGTGTTTTTACCTTTTTATCGTTAGTAAATTGTTGCCACTTTAAAAGTTCAAGTTTTTTTTTTCTGTTTTTAAAAATTAAACTACATAAATTTTATGAAAATAAATTATTGTCGTTTTTTACACTACACATTTAACTGAATTAGATACAAAAGCTTATATCTTAAGTATTTAACTATGTTTTATCGGATTATGACAAAAAGCAAACTTAGTGTATAATACAACTTATATTCAGTGCAAAATTTAGCGAAATTAATCATTTTGAAATTTCCAGCTAAATTTTGACTACAGAAATTCACTCGTGAAGCTATATACTTTTAATTTTAAGGTCTTTAAACATATTAAAGTTTAGGTAAGAAGAGGTTTATAAGTGTTTTTTTTTTGTTTCTTGCTAGAGGTAATTTCGAATTAAATTTAATGTTTTACACTTTTATTTTTTAATATAAGTAAAACTCCTATTAAAAGTATCAATCAATTATCTTTACACATTTAGTATTAGGAAAAAAAAAAATTTTAAAGATCAATATGCCAGTTTGATGAGAAGTACACCAGGCATCAGCAAACTAATAAAATTAAATCTTAAGTTTCTGGCCGAAAGCTAGGTTTATTTTATAAATAATCGATATGAAACAGTATATATTCAGGCTTTTTTAAAGTAAATATTTTAATTTTTATTTATTTTATAGTATAAGAATTTATTTTATAACTTGTACTTTGTTAAAAAGTTACTGCTGACTGATTTCTATCACATAACTTTAAAGATACTAATAAATTAATTATATAAATATTGCACGTCATCTATAGAAAGTCCTTATTACCAGTTGTTGATTCCTGACTCACACGACAAGTTAGCTTTCAATTTGTGTTTTTTTTTTGAGCGTTAAATAAAGCTCCTTTTTTTATCAATCACATAATTAAAAAACGGATTGGCAGCTACAATATTACTTTAATAAAAAATTGATAATTTGAGTTTTATTCAAACTTCCGAGAACAATTAGAGAGGTTGTTCAAGTTATCGGGAAAACTTTTTTACAATTGAACCAATATGTATCGTAAACGCATACGTACAAGATTCATATGACGTATATGACGTCATGATTACATTTGTACCATTTATATAAATGTTTCCCACTCAAGCTTTTCCCTTAAAATTTTTCATTGCTTCATTGATTTTTCTGCAACTTAATTTTAAGTTTATGTCAACCACATCAAATTACTAAAGTAAAAAAAATAATAATATACCAAAATAAAGGGTTCCATTTCAAAATGAATCAAAATATGAATTGTTCGAGTTTTAATAGTTTGGATAATGTATGTTAAGTTGTTTATATTTTATTAGCGATTGTCAGTCTGATAAAGTATTTACTTTCCAAAAAAGCTGCTTTAAAAACAGTACATAACAGTAATTAAATACGAATAAGATCCAAATGTCATAAACTGTTGATTGTTTTAAAGTACTTTAGTTTGGTAGAAAAAAAAAGTTTGATTAGTGTTGATAGTTAATGTTTTTTATTATTTTTGTTTTTTCTGTCTATAATAAAAGGTTCAATCTAAACACTTTTCAACTTTTTAATAGCACATAACTTTCAGCAACTAAAATTTACAAACTTAAGGTTTTTAATGTTAAATACTATATTTACATATAAATATACATTTAAAGTGTTTTCTTTTATAAACTACTTTTAATCTAGTTAGCGTTTTGTTTTAACAAATTTTTTAGTCAATGTAAAAATGTTAAAACATTTGCGAAAACATTTAATTGTTAAAAAAGAGTGAATAAGTTTATTATCTTTGTATTCCTAACCTGTAGTTCTGTGTTGGGTATTAAAACATTAATTTAAAGTGATTTGCAAAATTTTAAAGTACTTATAACTTAAAAGCTATACAGTTTTAGTTTATTTTCATTCAAACTAAGATTTTAAGAATTTCTAGTTAAACTAAATTATAATGTAATTTTTAGAGTGTTTAGCACTTTATTTTTAATTACTTAAAATGAATGTTAGTTGTCAATACAAATAATAAACAAACGGTAAACGGTATTATGCTAAAAGTTTAAATAGTTTAACTAGTTAAGAAAGATGTAAACGTAGAATCTGTTTAAAAAATCTTTAAAAACGTAAACTAAGTTTAAAATAGTAAAATTATTTAATTTAAAAATATTATTACTTCATAAAATAACTTGACTATTAAATATTAAGTATTCAAATAAACACTTAATATTAAATAATTAATAATTAGTTTAAGTATTTGTTTACTTCTTACATAATAACTACTATATAAAATAAGTTTTAAGTTAAAACTAAAACAAAGTTGGTATGTAGCTCGTAACCGAAAGCTCCTTTGACCAAAATTAGAAGCTTCGATTTTTTATCGCAAGTTTGCCGATCACACGATGTTCTAATTGTTACTCATATTTTTCATTTTCACCGCTGGAGAATTAAATTAGATGTTATTGAAACTTTACGGTTAATTATCTCTTAGAACGGAAAGTTAAGACCACCAAAAGAGTAATTTGTTTTAATTTAATCATATTAGACAACTAGTCTAAGAAGCTTTCTGAACAAAGCTTAGTACGAAATCGATTAGTAAGAAATTGAAGGAGTATTTTTAAAGTTTAATCTTTAACTTAAATTTTATGCTGAGCTGTTACTAATACTAAAAAAATTGCCTTAATTTGTTATATTTAACTTCAATTTGATTCTAGCAACAATTTTATGTTCAAACTTTAAACTATATTATTTACAGTTGTACTATAATAACCTTAGTAATTTCTTGTAACAAACTTTATTACCATGTTTTTTTGTTGTTACATGTTTACACTCTTTTTGCACTTTCGCACGAAAACGGCTCGAGAATCGAATGTCGTCAACGAGTCAGCGAAGGTAAAGCAGAGATCTGATGTACCATCAGCGTACGGTGGTGAGGTGGAGAACAGATGAGGAGACCAAGCATGCACGAGGACTTAACGTGTACGGGAAACAACGGAGCGCGAGTACTATCAGTGAAGAATTTCTGAAAAAATTTTCAATTTTTTTTTGTCATTTTGTCAATTGTTCAAAATGTTTAACTAATTCTGCACGTCATCTACGGATTTTAAAGCATTTCCAAAGTAAAGTAATATTTTTATACAAATAACTAGATATAAGTCGACGACAGTCGGCGGTCATTTTACGTTTACGCTTCTATATTAGTGTTATTCACAAATTCAAAACTAATTAAAGACAAAATTTTCTTAACCAGAAGTGTAAATTCTTAAATGGCGAAATAAGTGAACAGAATGTAAAAATTCAGCATTGTTTTTCTCAAGTCGAAAGCGATTTTCTTGTTTTTTTCTCATAAAGTATTCAAACCGCTTAAATTCAGTAACGCGCTTGTTTTTGGAGTTAGTGTTTGTGTGTGTTAGTGATAATGCTATTGCTGTAAGTGTTGTGTTCACATCGTACTTTTTGTACGATGGCGGCTGTTTTTCATATGAACTTTTGAATTAAAGTAGTATATTTGTACAGTTTGTTATTGTGTTTATCGCATTTTCTATTCATCGTAATACAGCTTTTTGTTTCTAAGACTCGATTTCTATATATACAACTAGTTTAAGCATTCTAACAATCTAACTACTTAATTAGGCTAAGCTCAAATTATATTCTAAGTTAATTCATTTAAATTGGTCGACTTAACTAAATAACTTAGCTAAGTCAATTCTAAACATTTAAGTAACCGTCACCGATATTTTTATAGCGCGTTAAGTCAGTTAATAGCCTGGTTCGCGTAAATAAGTAACACAAGTATCAAACGTAGTAATTATTTTTGTTAAATTTGACTGTTTTTTGTAATATTTTAGCTTTAAATTGATCTTTTTACGACTTTGAAAATATTGTCTGTCAACTGATTAGTTATTTAGTTTTTATTTCGGGTTTGTTTACTTTTTTTTCCAATAGAGAAAAATACTGTGCTGGAAGAAAAGATTTAAGTTAATTTTAAATTAGTTTCTGTTTTGTAATTTTGCTTATCGTTAGGTTTATAAAAAGAAATAGTTTTTAAATATATTTAAAGTATAAACAGTAAGCAAACATATTTAAGTTTCAATGCGTTACACAAGACACACAATTTCAAAAACACTAAATATATTTCGAGCAATTATCTTCAGTCGTGAACAATGCTAACTAATAATAAGATTTTACAAACATGTATTGTAACCGAGTAATCAATATAATCATAAAGTAGTCAAGAGATTAATAAAAGACAAAAGCAATTAGTAAAAGTTAAAATCAAATAATTCCATTCACGTTATAACTTATATAAAGTAAAACTAAAATGAAAAAAATCCTTATAAAATGTTACGAAAATAAAGAAAGAGTATAGACAAAATCTTGTTGCTAATATAAAACAGGTTTCCTTAACAAAATACAAATGGATTCTAATTTAATCAAATCTAAAACATTACTACAAATTTTAATAATTTCAAATCTATCTATATTAGAATTGTTTGCACAAGTTGGATTATAAAATAAATTTTCGTTAATTTGTTCACAAAAAAAAACCGGGATAGCCATGGGATCGCCCTTTGGACTAACATTAGCAAATATATTTATTGGTTAAATTGAATTAAAAGTCGTTCCTGCGTTCAAATTTAGTTTATCATGTCTAAGGTATGTGGATGATTGTTTTATTTTAGTTACAAGCAAGAAAATTATAAATAAATAATTTAATGTTTTGAATAATGCTCATAATTCTATAAACTTCACAATAGATAAGAAAACAATGATGAAATTGCATTTTTAGACGTACATATCAAATGCAAAAAAAATAGAATTTTAACTTTGGTGTACAGAAAGAAAACTTTTACAGGATGTTATTTAAATTTTCAATCAAACTGCAGTTTAAAGAGAGAAGTAAATTTAATAAGAACTTTGTGTCATCGGGCAAACAAAATTTGTTCCCGAGAATTGCTACTAAGTGAAACCAAACAAATAAAGACCCTATTAAACAAAACAGTTACCCACAAGAGTTAGTTAACAAAAAAATTCAATTACATGTGAAAAATTTGGATAGCATAAAGACAATAGGACCGGAAAAACGTGTAGTTACTTAAAAATTCCATTTATTAATAAAAGCTCAGAGTTGTTAGAAAAGAAAATTAGACAATTAGTAAGAAAAACTTATTATGCAGCGAACCCTAGGATTTTTTTACCTCTAACCCATTAATAAAACCAGGTGATAAGGATCCAGTATTAAAATTAAATAAAAGTATGGTAATCTACCAGAACAGTTGCTGTTGTACAGTTAATTACATTGGATTTAAATTAGACATCTAAGAAAGAGAATAAAAGAACACATACCAAAATGTGTAGAGAATTTTTGCCTGTCAGGTAAGAAAGATGATATACCAGTAAAGGTTTTAAACGCGTCGAAACGTTCATCTATTTCAGAACACTTAGTTAATAATCCAACTTGTGAAAACTATTATATAATAGATAGATTTAAAATTATTAAAGTTTGTAGTAATGTGTTCGATTTGATTAAATTAGAAGCCATTTGTATTTTGCAAAGGAAACCTGTTTTATATAATCAAAAAGATTTTGACTATACTGTTTCTTTATTTTCGTAACATTTTATAAGGATTGTTTTCATTTTAGCTTTACTGTAGATAAATTATAACGTAAATAGACTTATTTGATTTCAACTGTTACTAATTGCTTATGTCTTTTATTAATCTGTTGATTACTTTATGATTACTTGTTTACTATATAAGTGTGTAAAATCTTATTATTTGTTAGCATTGTACTCTACTGAAGAGAATTGCTCGAAATATATTTAGTGTTTTTGAAATTGTGTGTCTTGTGTAACGTACTGTATATTTACTGGTCACTTATGTTCCAATATTTAAGTTGTCTTAAACAACTTAAAAAATATATTTATTTTTATAGTGAATTTGAATTATGCAAAGACTATTTGAAAAGTAGTTCTTTAGAAGTCTTGCTTAAATATTCAGTTTGTATGTTACTTAACTTTTAATTCAAACATAAATAGTATACTTTATATACACTACTTTAAAATTCTTAAATAAGTTTGACAATCTAAAACTAAAATAAATATAAAATTTGAGCTAAATATTAATAATTAGTTCACATAAAATTTCAACAAAGAGTTAAAACAGCAAAAATCAAAAATTTACTTATAATATGAAAAATTTAAATAATTTTCAAAAGAAGTAAATACAATCCAACAGTTTAATTTGTAACATATTAAGTTCGCTTTAATAAAGTTAATAAACTTGTACATTATACGATAGATATATCAACATTTTGAGCTCTTAATACCCTTCTTTTGTTTTAGACTTTAATGAAATTTAACTTTGTTCATACATAAATCAAACTTTTTGAAAACACTGAAAGCGCAACGTCAAATTTTTCAATAAGTAGTTAATAACCTAAATGAGTTTATTTTGGCTAAGGTAAATTTAATCATCTTACAAAATATTTATTTGATAACTTACTTATTTATTTATTCCTTCGTAATTTGTTTATTAAAACGATGTTTTGAATTGAAATACATTTAGCTTCTAACTAAAAGTATTTAAGCATATAAGTTTTAAATTGTATTATAATTGCATCTTTTGTAGTTTCATTTTTTCGGCTATAATCAATTACATTTTAGCATAAAATTCTTTTCAATTGAAGTTAAAATGATGTTGTTCACATTTAAGAGACTCTTTTTTTTATTTGAGTAGATATAAATTTACTTTAATGTAAGTAATCAATTTGTAGTCGTTTGTACTACTAAATGCCGTGGAGTTTTATTTCTATAAGTTTACTAATAAACGTTAATAAAAATAACTAATGCGCTGAATTGTTTGTAACCACGGCAATTTTATTTTAATTTTAAACTTTTTAAGTATACACCAAGGGCCATTGTAGTTTTTTTACTCTTAACTAATGTAACTCAGGGTTTAGGTGCTTTTAAAATTGGTATTACGCTAAAACTGCATTTAAAAAACATTTAAATTTTAGAAAATGTTTTTTTAACTTTGAAAGTTACTACGTTTTTTTTTTGCAATAACTACTTAAGTATATTAATAAATACAGTAAGTTAAGTTTTATAAGTAAATTTAAGTTACGTTAACAATAAACATAAAAACTTTTTTTTTCTACAAAAAAGAATAACTGTTTTACTAAATAATTTCTAAAATTTTTTAATTTTATAATTGAACTAAATTTATTGATTATTGTTATAAAAATTGTTTTTCAACTATTTAACTGTTGCATACTAGACTAATCTTGTGTTTACAAATATTTAAAACAAACTAAAATACTGATTTTAGTTTTTTTTTTGTTTATGAAGTTATTTAGAAAAAGGTTTTACAAACTCATTCTCATAAAAAAGCCGCCTTGGCAATATCTAAAAAAGCAATCACCTTTTAAATACTTAAATACAACTAATCAACGTCTTCTGACAGCCAAAAGTCGTTATTAATATTGATTATATGTTGTAGAAATTGATGTCAAAAATGATGTGATTTAAATGATATAAAAAATTTTTGTCAACTATTTAACTGTTGCATACTAGACTAATATTGTGTTTACAAACATTTAAAACAAACTAAAATACTTAGTTAAGCTTTTTTTTTAGGTTTCTGTTAAAAATGTTATTTAGCAAAAGTTCTCCTAAACAAAATTTCAAATAAAAGCCGCCTTGGCGGAAGTCTAAAAAGTAAACACCTATAAAATACACATTTACTAATCAACTTTCCCTGACAGCTAAAACTGCAAATAAAAGGGAAAACCTTGGTTAATGACTACAAATTTAAACAACAGCTTGATTTAATAATTTTCATACAGATTATAAAAATTTGCTTTATAATTATGGTAATGTTTAAAGGTACTTAAGTTGATCAGTTAACATATCTATTTTTGATTAGTTATACAGTTTTTTGATTGAGGTTTAGAATATCAAAATTATTTTTTTTTTGTTTTTTGTAAAGAAAAAACTGATGTCTATTATTTGTTTTGTTTTTAAACAAAAGTTTTGTATATCAAAAGTAAATTTATGGTTGAGTTTAGTACCAACTTTATGTATGCAAGAAATACTTGTACGTAACTCTGTTTT
Organism: Thalia democratica; assembly: GCF_965202585.1. Classification (NCBI taxonomy): domain Eukaryota; kingdom Metazoa; phylum Chordata; class Thaliacea; order Salpida; family Salpidae; genus Thalia; species Thalia democratica. The sequence continues at coordinate 63,603,892 of NC_139166.1, read as the reverse complement.
ACAATTAAGAAACTTTTGCACAAACGGTCACTTTTGCAAGAAGGAACATTTTTGTACGAAGATATTTTTGCACATGTTGAAATTTTTTTACATTATACTTTTTATTATTATTTTTTTTAACTTTTACTATCACAAATGCCTCTAACCCTTACCTTTGGTCGGGAATTTTTTTAGTTTCTTTTGTAACTACATTTAAATTTTTTATTCTATTTTTAATTTCTTTTAATAATTTATAGATAATTAAAATTTTCACCATCACTGTAACTCCTAACCTTAACCTTCGGTTGGTATTTTTTTTTCTAATTTATTTAATACATTTATATAATATTTTTTGTTTGAATTTTTAATTTGTGTTATTCTATTACAGTTACCCTAATCTTGGTCGGTAACATTTTTTTATTGTTTTTGTTTTAATTTATTTTTATTTTTATGTTTTTTTTTTTAATATGTTCTACTATCGTGCAAAAATGACTCTTTGTCAGTGATTCTTCGTGCAAAAGTGACCCCTCGTGCAAAAGTGACCCTTCGTGCAAAAGTGTCATCGTGCAAACATTTCCTTTTGTGCAAAAGTGTTCCTTCGTACATATCCGACCCTTTATGCATTAATTTATTCGTGGAAAATTGTCTACGTGCATATATGACCCTTCTCCATTTCATTTATTTGTTTTAATATAAAACGTGCTGCTTAAAATTTAAGATCAGAGTTGAATAGCTTTTTACAAATCGTGGGCCATTTTTCCTGAAAAATTTTATTTTTGAAAAATTTATAAAACATTTCTATGTCTTTTAAACCAACAATAAAAGTTACAGATAATATCAAACCTGTTCTAAAACTATAATACAAATTATTTAATATTAAAAAATGTAGAAATATTATAAAACTAAATGTAGATTTAGTGTTTTACTTATGTATTTTTATAGTAAATTTGTTGTTTTTAAAAATTAAGTCGTTTTAGATAAGGGTTTATGTATTTTTTTTTCAAAATAGCACCCCTAGATAATCTAAAAACTATGGCCCCCTCCAACATGATTTTTCAAAAACCGCATAAGAACTTTTTAGCTCTTTATCATCGACTCCATCGACATATGAATTTCACAATATGTCCTCATGGCCCCCTGTAGCCTGTTTGCTTCTCGTGGCACCCTAAATTTCTCGAATGGCTCCAAATTGGGCCACTTGGTAAAGTTTTCAGAAAGCCACGTTTATATCCTACCGGATCCCAAAAAAAAAACAGTTCTGGCCAAATTTTATACTGACACATAAAACTGTTAACAGCTGAATTGTAATCGTAAACATGTTACTTTTCTATTGTATTTTTAATATATAAAATTTATAAGATTATCAAAAGTTTATTTATACTATTTATGAATTTATAATTATTCATCATAAATACAATGATGTGTTTATTTCTATATTATTTATTATTTAATCAACTAAAACATGCAAATCCGAAAAAAAATAAAAAAAAGTAAGTTTTTGTTCTGTACGCAAAACAAACACAAAAATTCGGTGTTTTAAGCAAAGCCTATTAAGATAAATTTTCAATTCAGTTAGTTCGAGTTGAAAACTATTAAGTATTCAGGGGTCGAAGCAGCTAATTTGTTATAATGGTTTTTATGACGAAATAAACCTTCCACACATTTCCTTCCTCTGCTATCTTTTATTATTGTTTTGTTTTCAATTTCATCCTTGAAGTTCAACTTTTTTTTATGTTTAGAAGTGACAACAAGAATAAAGGAAAACTTCTTTAAAACGCCATCAACTTCACAGTAGTTAGTACCATCTTGCAATGCTTTTCTTATATTATCTGTTGCTATACTGCTGTAAAGCAATGACCCTATAGGAGGATTTCCCTTAAGAAGAAAATGATTGAGCTGGTCTGATTTGACTCCATTTAAAAGAACAAACTTTTCGTTGAGATCTAAAATTTCGTTTTTGTTTCCTGGGTTAATTTAAAAAACTTGCAAAATTTTGTTCTTTACTTCGTCGTCTGCAATTGTTTTTAAGACAAACTTGTAATCATTATCGTCATTGTGCAAAAGTTCTGTCCTGTATTTTGCATTCAAATCAGCTTCAAATGTGCTGCTAATTTTAAATGTCAGTTGATGCATCAGTGACTTAATTTCTTCATCCATCACCAATTTAAGATATTCAAACTTCGCCTTTTTATTTGCAGCTAACACTGGTTTTAATCTATTTAGTACTAATTCAAAAGTGCACTCTTCTGCATTGGCTGAATTGTATTCTTCTTCACTATCATCCTCAGTTTCATCTTCATAATGATATGTTTCTAGTTGCAAGTCTTCGTAAATTAGATCTACAACTTTCATAACACTCGGTTTTTCTTCTACTTCAATCAAATATACAGGAACTGCTAAGTCATGATGCGCCAATACTATTTTCGACTTTAAATAAATTTGTTCTTGAAATGAACCTCGTAGAATTCTGTTATTTATACTGTCAAACTTGTCCTTATTTGAGTTTTCAATATTCACTGTATAATTCTCGTAAATATTTAAAACTTGTACCGAAGGTTCATTTAAAAGATAATCCTGAAAAGTTGCTTTTTCGAATTGCTTTGATGATACTTTTATATCGCTTTGTTTCACTTTGTTCACAAAAATGTATCTTAAACACTTAACAACATCGTTTTTTTGCACGTAAGACAAACTATAATGATATGCTACATTGATACTATCACTTAAATAAACTCCTGGACCTTTTGAACCTTTTTGTGAAGGTTTGAACCCAGTTTTCAGGATACCTTCTACGCATGGTGCTTTTGTACCATGAAGCAAAAGAACTTGTTGGGAATCAAAAGGCTCTTTTGAATCATTATCAATTGGAACGACCCTGTACATCTTTAAACTGTCTGCACGTTTCATCACATCTACTCTATAGAAGTTTTTATTGACTTCATTTAAGTTTATTCTGAGCGAATTTTCTAAAAGTGCATAGTCAGGTTCATTACCATCCAAATTCTCAAGTTTATATTTGAAACCAGGATCACAACATTTGTTGGTACCTTTAAACTCATTTTCTAAAATAATTTTAGCTTTTTCAAGTAAATATTCTATGTTAAACATTTCCATTTCTTTTCTAGTTTTATCTTCTTCCATCTGAATGAAGTTTTGAACAAATTCTTTAAATCTAGGATATGTCTTCAAAAACTCTTCCATATTTAATTTAGTATATTGTATTAATTCTGTAATGTTACTTATTATATTATTTCATTTAAATTTTACTTACTGAAATACTACCAAACAAGTAATTAGTAACTTAATACTTACTGCTTAATTTTAAAATTAAAACAAAAAATACAAAATTAAGTATGTATTAAAATACTATTCCATATAAAGTTGTAAAATTTTTGTCAAAAACATTGAAACAGTTAATCTTTATATTACCTATACTTAACATTTTAGTCTTTTATATACACTTACTCATTTTTTAAGGTTTTAGGGTTTTGAGAGTAAGGTAGAATATAATACAATTGATTAGTAAAGAGACTTTACTTTTTTTCTTTTTTAGCATTTGTAAAATGAAGTTAGTGTTTTCTATAACTTATTTATTATAACACAACAATATTTAACTATTAGTTTTCAATCTCATTTAGTTATCAACTTTAATTATATTAAGTTGTGATACTTATTTATAATATTTAGCTTTCTTATTCTTTTAGAACTCAAAGGTAATAATTTGTGTTAGTTAGCTTGAAATTAAGTAAAGTTTTAAAACAACAAGATACAACATTTAGTTTGAAAAAAAAAACTTAATTTCAAATCTACCAAAGCAAAAAAAATAATTTTACAACAAATAATATAACATTTTAAGATCTGAATAAACCTTTTTATATATTTACCTCTAGCTGTTTGTTTTGTCTAGTAGAAACATAAATGTTATATAATTAACTGTTTTAGTGAAGAATATGTTTACAAAATTTTTAACTATTTATAGCAGTATAGCTTTATAAACTCTTTTCAGTACACTCACACACTGCTTTCCTTAAAAAGTTTTAAAAACAGCATGTTTAGAGTTATTTGACATAACAGATTTTTTAAAAAGTAAACATTTTAACATCCCGGAAACAGGATTTAAGTTGTAATTTAAGAAATTTAAATCATACTGCCAGGTATTCCTAAACATAAAACAAGAAGCTGTTTACCATGTCTGCTCCTAAGAATTTACTTTTAGCTATCTCAGCAACAACTGATTTAGTAGAACTCCTGTAGTACATTTTCACTTCAGAACATTCATGGTAAAAGTTTTTAATTGTTTCATGTAAATGTAAATACAAATATATAAGTAGTCAGTAGTTTAATATGGTTTTATCTTGTTTAATAAAAGTACAAAAGTAAGTACTGTTTAAACCAGAGTTTTCCTTTTTTTTTAAAGGCCCTCTTTAGAGAAAAAAATTAATGCATCTTCAAGAATATTTCTCAGAAAATTACACTTAAAACTGCTTAAGACTTATTTTTGCTCTATATGATTAACTAAATAACAAAATGTGAATCAAGATTGTAAACTGAAGTTCCAACAAAGAATTTTTGTACTTTTCAAAGTAACGTGATATTTTCAAATTTTTACAAAAAATTAAAACAGGTACGAGAGTTGATTTCTAGGTCAAGGTTTCCCAAACTTTATATCAATTGGCCCACTTAAAAAAAAAATAAATAGTCTGTGCCCTGTGGCCCCTTACACTACTCAAAACTACTCAAAAACTACCATTAAAAACGGTAACGGGTCTAAACTGCACGTGGTTACTAAATTGCACGAGGTTACAAAAGTGCACGAGAACAAAACTGCACGAATGCACAAAATTGCACGAAGCCAAATTTGCACGAACAAAATTTGCTCAAGGGCAAAAATTGCACGATGGAACAAAATTGCACGAATATGATTCTGCACCAATGGTCAATTTTGCACGAGTTACATTTTTGCACGAAAGTAAAAAAATATAGAACAAAGATAAAAATAAAATAAAAACAGAAAAAAAAAATTAAGATAAAAAATATGAAAAACAAAAAAAAAAGTTACTGACCGAGGGTTAGGGGTAACAGTAATAGTAAAAAAAAATAATAAAACCTTAAAAATAGCTAAAAAATAAAAAAAAAAAACTTAAAAAAAAAATAAACAAATAAATAATAGTAAAAGTTAGGGGTAACAGTGATAGCAAATAAGTAATAAAAAAAAATAAAAAAAGAATAAAAAACAACTAAAATAAAATTAACCCGTGCAAAAGTGTCTCCGTTTAAAAGTGGTCTTTCGTGCAAAAGTATCTTTGTGCAATTTTATCTTCGTGCAATTTTATCCCCTCGTGCGAAACTATCTAAGTTCAAAAGTAACTTCGTGCAATTTTGTGAACTTGTGCAATTTTGTCCCCTCGTGTAATTTTATACGCTCGCGCAGTTTAGACAGCTACCAATTAAAAACACCTAAAACCTTTTGTTGCCCTTCATCTACGACTCCAGAATATCCCGAATAACTAGATTAAGTTTCAAATTATGACCTCATGAACCCCTGTGGCTACTTGTTTACTGCTTATAGCCCCAATTTGCTGCTCATGACTCCCTGAATATCTATCGCGGCCCACTTTGAGAAACCCTGCTCTAAGTTATACCACTTGTATCCAATATTTTCTGTGTTTTGTTATTTTTTGATTGTTTCAGTTTAGCAACGTCTAATTCCAACAATGTGGCGAAAACTAAAATTGATTTTCGAGCAGCACAATTTATTGCTCACAATAAAAAGCAACTAAGTTATATTAGTAGACAATTATATTTCAAAATAATCTTTCTGAATAACTACGGACAACCTATAGTGAGGCTTTAAAAAATTACAAGAATATTATTTTATATGTAAAATTAAGAAAGACTCAAGTAAAGAAAACATACTTCTTAGTATAATAACTGATGAACTACTTAATACAAAATTTTACAAAACAGACTACTTGTACATTTTTTTACTCTTGAGATAAAAGCTAGTCTGCTAGATAAAAATTAGTCTCAGTTGTCAGTTTGACTTTAATGAGAGATCTTGGTAATAATCTTTAAGTTAATAAGCATTTTGCACAGTACAGGGTTACATTTTTTTGGGTCAAAAAATCTTTTCTGAGTAACCTTAAACTTCTCTGAGTTTCCCTGAGTTTTTTTTCAAATTCTTAAATCTTCTTTTAATTATATAAAATATTGTGTTAATTCTAAGAATATTAAAGAACTAGTCGCAAGGCTTAAATATTTCTAAATAAGCACTTAAAAATAAATAAAATTTAATGTTTTAAACAAAATTTTGAAACTAGTTTAACTAAATTTCATTCTAGATCTAGAAAAAAAATTCCATGAAATTCTTCAAAAAATCTTAAATTTTCCTAAATTTTTTAGAAAAAATCAAAATAGTCCTGAGTATCCCTACGCTTAAAAAAAAGAATCAAAACTCCCTGAGTTTCCCTGAGATTTTCTATAACTTGAAAATTCCCTGAATTCCCTGAGTTAGTGGCAACCCTGACGGTAAACTAATAATATTTTAGCATAAACAAAGATGTGTTAAGATAAAAAAATTACAGTTGTGTACCTTAAAAAATATTTTTACTATTTCTCACATATATTAAAAAGTATAAGTACTTCATGTAACTATTAGTGCTACTAAACCTTTAAAAAAGGCTTAACTATATAAGTTAAAATTATTTTAAACAGAATTTATAAGCTATTTACTTAAGGAACGGTTCAAATATTGCACATAGAGACACTTTTGCACAAAGTGTTATTTTTGCCCAAGAGTACAAATAATCTAATAATATTCAACAAAATTTAATAATACCAAAATAAATAAATTAAAATAATCAATAAAAATAATATAAATTTGTTAACCAAGGATAAGTGTTAGGTCAGGGGTAACAGTGAAAGTAAATAAACAATAAATATAAGAATTAAAGACTAAAAAAAACTAAATACTAAAGAAAAAAAAACTACAGTCGAGGGTAAGGGTTAGTGGTAATAGTAATAGTATAAAACAAACATAAATAAACTAAAAATAAATAACTTAAAAAAAAAATTATTTAAATATTTATGACAAAATAAAGAAAAAGTTACCGGCAGAGGATAAGGAGTAACAGTAATATTAAAAAAAAGTATATAGATAAAATTAATACCAAAAACGAATTAAGTAACAATGTTTTCATCCCATGCAAAACTGACCCTTCGTGCACATTTGACACCTATACATTTACATTAAAGCATATTTAAATGTGGTGTACGTATTTTTAATGAGTTTGTACAATGATGTGCAGCAGGTGTGAGCAGATAGTTTTTAATAAACACTAAATTAGATACATAACTGTACGCAGCAACTAAAAATAGTTATTGAAAATTTTAGCTTTCAAAAAGAATTATATTTTAATCTAAAGCAGGGTTGCCATAATTTTTTGGTAAACTTCCTCCAGGTTTTGAAATATCATCCAGGTTTTTAAAATTACACATTTTAGGGTCTACTTTTAGTTTAAAGTTAAGTTTAAGGTAAAATCTGTGTTAAATAGTATAAAAACAATGAAAATAGCTACTTCATTAGGTTCTTCATAAAAAATTGTAATGATAGCAAAAATATTCATCTATAGATAGAACTTTATTGCGTCAAATCAAAATTTTTATACTTAATATGTATAAATTGTTTAAATTTTTTAGTTTTCCAGGTTTTTTTAAATTTCTCAAATACAAGGATTTTACAGGTTTCAAAGCCTAAATTGTATAATTCAAGGTTTCTAAATTTTTTTGAAACCCTGTAAAAACTGCATTTAATAGTATAAAAGAATGAAAAGATAGTGTAAAGCTACTTTGAGGTGTTTTTTAATTAAAAAAAAATTATGATGACAAAAAAAAATATTTCTATGACAGATGTTTAGTGTCAATTCGAAGTTTAACTACTTTACTAGATAAATTATTTATAATTCCAGGATTTTTTCTAATTCTCTAAAATTCCAAGTTTATTTAACCTAAATTGTCAAATTCTAGGTTTTTCCAAGATTCCAGGTTTTGTGGTATTCCTGCATATAAAAAATCTATCAAAAAATCTGAAATATGTCTTTATTACTAAAAATTAATCATTAATTATTTTAAAAAGAATGGTTAACAATTTAGAAAATAAATTATAATTAATTTATGTCTACTTACTTTATGTATTTAACATAGGAACTTAAGAATTAAACAATTTTGATCTGTTGAATAACTAAAACTGTTTTAAATCAAAGCTCTATAAAAGTCTGGTTGCGCAGAATAAGCTTCGAAAATTTAGTAGGTTTTTTAATGATATTAATTCAATTTCCATGTTTTTTCTAAGTTCAATCAAAAAGCACATAATTTTTCCAGATTAAATAGATACTCTGTTACTAAACTCAATTTATAACAGCATAGAAAAAAGCTAAGTTAATATTTGGAAAACTTTTCAGTTTCAAATTTCAACTTACTGAAGCTGAGAACATTGTTGTAGCTCACTAGAGCTACTTTAAGTCTACAAAAGTTAACAAACTAAAAATAAGATACAATACAAAAATAAAAACTTCACTTTTAAAATAAGTTTGAAGTCTAGTTTTTTGCTCTTTAAAATGAAAGAGTCCAAATTGAACAAGCAGCAGATATTATCAAAAAGCAAAAGTTGAAAATGACATAGAAGCATTAAAATCGGTTAATGGTTAACAGAGTTGCAAAAAGTATAGTTTGCAGCATACTTGTGAAAATGAATTTGTTTAATTAACAGAGCGTGTGATTTTAGTTCAAAACATACAAGTTTGTTTTACATTCAGTGCACAATTGCTGCAGCAACAATTAGATTTTTGGCAATTTGGTTGTCAGATCAGACAGTATGCTGGTATGAAGCAGACTTATAAATTTAAACTTAAAGAAACTTGTGTTTATTATTTACTTATTACAAATAATAAATTAAATTTATATTTAAAAGCATTCTACTTCTAATGTTTAGTTTGATCAGTAAGAAAAGCTACTTAAATAAATGTTTAAATTTATATTAATTAATGTTTTTATGAAATCTTTCAACATTAGTTAACCCTTGTTTTTCATTGGCTTATTTGGATGCTTAAAGAGTTGTTTTCCATATATGTTAATTATTGTCTTGATGAAGATAAAAACTTTTTCTGTCATTAAAGACTTTCTTCATTGAAAAACACATTAAAACTAGCTTTACAGTTTCTTTTTAAGGTTGTTATTCTATTTGAGACAGTTTTTTATCTTAAGTTTAACTTCATGCTAAAAATTAACCAAAAAACTTTTTCTTAAACCTGGAAATGTAAAACCTTGAGAAAAAAGATATATTTGGTATATTGGTAAACATTTTTATTTGTTGTTTTTTTAATTACAAGAGGTTTTTCTAAATGTTTAAGGAAAACTTTCTAAAAATTTCAGGTATTTGTTTCAAAATGTGTAAAAAGAGACAGATTTTGAAAACTAGTCTATTATAAACTTTTTGTTCTCTCCAACTTAAACCAGCTATATCTCGCAAGTTTGTTAAAATATCAAAAGTTGTAAAAAGCAACTTGTAGCTGAGTTTAAACCTGTTATCCAAGATCAAGTTATATAAAAAGCTACTATATAAAAATGCTCTGAAGTCATTGCTCTGAAGCCTTTTAAACCATTTGAAAACTTTAACAAAGTTTCTACAAAATTCTTATAAATTTAGGTGCAGGGTTTCCTAAGGGAAGCAATATTGTTTTTTTTCTTACAGTATAAGTAAGTCAAGGATTCAATAGCTAGTGTGCAGGACGACCAATTTATCTGGAGTCCTTGAGTTAAAAAACAAGGAGAAACAACCTCGAAACGTAATGTTGAACAGTTTTACAAGTAAAGTAACGAATTTAAGATTTTACCATGACTATTTTATGAAATTTTACTGAAAACCTTGACACATTTTGATTGAATATTTGCAATTTTTTTTAAGACAAATGTATTTTCCAATATGAAATTATTTTATACACGAAAATGGACTAACTCTTTTGGTATCTTTTATAAATCACAAAAATATTTTTTTAATGGTTAGTGCTTGATCAAGGGTTGTCACAAACTAAGCTAGTTTTAGATTTTTAGAAATTCAGACTAACTCAAGCAGATTCAGGCTAGTTTGAACGTTTTTAATAACTTAAGCAAGTTTAAAAAATGCTTTAAAATGTGTTTTTGTTAAGTCCCTTTGTTATTAGTTTAGCATTTTATGGATTTAAGCATGATTGACAGATTATTTTTAGTTTTTGGCTAAATTTTTTACCAAGTTTTGCCAACCTATGCTAGTTTGATGTAACTCAGTCTAACTTTTTTAACTCTAAGAGTGGAAACCATGTGGATCAACTTTTGTATAATATTATTCAAATATATTTTATTCATAATGTAAAGTAATATTAAGTATATAAGTTCAGAAGTAAAAAAAAATAAAACTTAAATTAGTGTTTCCTAAAAACCCGGAATTTGACGATTAAGGAAAAAACAACCTAGAAAAACCTGAAATTTAAGAAATTTAGAAATACCTGGATTTTTAACTATTTACACATTTAAAGTTCGAAAATTAATTAAGTCAATATTTTAAAGAAAAAATCTTTGGCAGCTCTGTTTAATATTCTTAAGAAAACTGTGTACAAAAGTTGTTCTTAATTGATAAGAATAAAACCAAGTTTTTTCAATAAGGTTTATGAGTTATAAACATTCAAATTTGTAAAGATTTACAAAGTTTAAAGAAAACAAACTGTCATTTGAAATTTTCTTCACAAGTAGTTTTTACAGGAATTTGAGTAATTTTAATTGTTGATTTTAAATTTTTTTATTAAGTTACTATAAATAAGATTAAGAATTCTAAATCTTTCAGAAATATTTTGAGTCTTATCCTAACATATTGTTATACTATTGGTATTTTTACTAGGTTGGTGTTAAAAATACTTTAAGGGTTATTTTTGCACATTAAGTTTTGATTTTAATTTTTTAAGTTACTATAAATAAGATTAATAGTTCTAATTATTTCAGAAAGCCTATGAGTCTTATCCTATTACATTTTTATACTGATTGAATTATTACTTGGGTAGGTGTTAAAAATGCATGAGGCATCATTTTTGCACAAGGCGTCACTTTTGCATGGATGGAAACTATTTTGTTTATTTTTTATAGTTTTTTTTGCTTATTTTTACTAACACTGTTACCCTTATGTTTTCTTATTTTGGTTATTATTTTTTAATATTATTACTACAACTTTTAACCATAGCCCTTACTGTTTGTCTTTATTTTTTTCTGATTAGTATTTTTTGTTTCTTTATTTATTTACTTTTTTTACTATAACTTTCATCCCTAAACCTCTAAACCTAACCATTGGTCAGTAATTAAAGGCATTGGCATAATAGGGGGTCCAACATTTTTTTACTTAATTTAACATTGATTCTTGTATTAAAGCTATAGGTATAAACTTTAAATCAGTTTTGATAGAATATAGAAGTATTAACTATTTTTTTGAGACATAAATGTTTTTGTTTAACGATTTTTATTCAATAGTATGTACAGCAATTTGAATTTTGTCAAATTTATTGGAAATTTATTAAATCACTAAAAATCTATTATCTTTATTTTTTCAGCTAAGGACCTCAAATTTTCAGGGAATATTCCTTTTATAGTTTAAAATACTTAAAATGTTGCAATTAAAAAAAAAAACCTTAGATAATAAAAACAAAAAAACAACCGGTTTTTTAATAATTTTCTAATGTTTAACAATTAAAAAACAACATGCATTAAATTGATTTAAATACTAGTAATGGACTTCCTGTGAAAATTTGAAGATGTCAAGTTGTATAATGAAGGAGGAGATAGGTTTTTAGTGAAATATTTGTTGTGTTTTTAGTTTGTGCGTTCCTTGCTTTGAATTTATTAAGGTGGTTAAAAAATTCTGATAGCTCTACACAATAAGATTAACTTGTGAAATACAAGGTAGACCCACTATGCCTATAGAAAATTATTTTTACTTAACTTAATATTTTTACTCTTGTGCATTATTTCCCCAAGTAATTTTGACCTGTGGTGTAATACTTACCTATCTCCATTCAGGGTTGCTACAAAACCTGGAACCTGGAAAAACCAGTAATTGAAACAAAATCACCTGAAAACTTGTAATTTTAAACGAAATTTACATGTTTAGTGGTGAAATATTAACTTGATACAAAACTTCTATGATATGGATAAACAAGTTTTGTCTTTATAAATTTTATTTTTATTAAAAAACTTATATAAAGTAGCTTTACAGTAACTTTTTAATGTTGTCATACAATTTAACACAAATTTTAAACTAAAAAGATACCTTAAGTCATGTAGTTTTAAAAAACTGGAAGTAATTTCTCAAAAACAGGGCAAACGTTACAATTTTTACCAGTTAATATTACTATTATTACCAGTTTATTTATATTATTTCTTTCAAAATGCCAAATTAAATATAACAAAAATGATAAATCTGAAATTAAAAAACGAAAAATTGCAATCGTAGTTATTATACATTTTTAATACTACTTTAAAGGTGTTTGAAGTATAAATTTTTCATTGTATCATTATATAAATATAAGTTTTAAAATAATATGTTATAATTTAAGCTTAAGGGATAAATTTTAAACAAAAGGCTATAAATTGTGAATAAACTTTAATTGATGTGACAGGTGGTATAAAGCAACTGCTTTAAATACATTTAGAAATACTTGACATTCATAGCTACGTTGAAGTGAGTTAACTCATTAACACAAAGAAACATGTGTTAGTGTAATAAAGAAAGAATAATGTTTAAATCTGTTATCATTATAGGTTCCAGTAAACTTGTTTCGCTTGATCTTTCTTAGCAAACTCTTAAATTTATTTTATTATAAGTTATTAAATAAATACATATAAAACTATTAATACTAGAAGAAAAATGAATCACTTATTCAAAAGTCAGTCTTAATTTTTACAATGATAGTTCCACTAGTTGCATTTTAAAATTAAAAAATGTAAAGTATCTTATAAAATATAACAAATCTAAGTTTTGATAAGTTTCTTATTGAAGATAGAAACTAACAGGGGTAATAAGACTATTTACTATATATCTATACTCTCTTGCTATTTTTCTAAACTTGCATCTAAAAGTTTTTGGTCTAACTCAAATATATTTTACTTGATTTTTCTAAAAAACAAATGGTTTTATTTACCTTTATTGTTCATTATTTTATATTTCTTAATTAAATAAATGTTTTAAAGATTTTTTAAAACACCGCAAAATAAATAACCAAAAACATTAAGTTTCTTTAGCAAGAAAAAAAAAAGTTTGAGTTCTTAGATTTTTGATACAGTTTAAAGTTTAATAGATTAAATTAGTTAGTTTTGGAAACTTTATACAGAAAACGACTTTATCTTATATTTGATTAAAATTTTGTATTTATAAAACTAACTTACTGTTCAAGCTTTTATTTAAGATCCACTGGTATTTTTTGTAAAATAATGTTGGATCCCTTCATATAGCTTTAATTTTAATATTCAATTATTATATGACTATAAACATACGACAAAGGTTTTTATTTTTAAAATTTGTTAGCTTCGAGAAGTTGATTATAACAATTTTCAAAACTGACTATTATTTATGGTATAAGGATGAAGATTATCCTTAAAAACAATATTTTCTGTAAAATAACTTATTACTATCCATTGAATATGCTATTTTTTACTTTTCAGATATTTTGTTTGTAAAATTAATCATGCCTATTGATGAGAGAAAAATACGTCAGAAAATTGGGAAAAATAAATACAAGATCAGAAAGGTTTTACAGAAAAATATACTTTTTTTGTAAAATAACTTACTACTTATCCATTAAATATGCAATTTTTTTTTACTTATCAGTTATCTTAATTATAAAATTAACCATGCCTATTGATGAGAGAAAGATACGTCAGAAAATTAGGAAAGTAAAAACAAAAAAAAAAAAAGATCAAAAAGGTATTGAAAGATAAAGTAAAAACTGTTGATGACGCGAACAAGTTGTCAGAAGAAACTGGTGTTAAAATAGTTAAAGCTAATGTTTCCAGTCCAACCATAAAAGTAAATTTGCAAAAATCTACTAAAACAAGTGGTAGTAAAACCTCAGAAGTACCATCAACTGAAAATGAATGTAAAGAAGTTGTAGCTAAAGTAATGGCACCTGGAGATAAAACTTTTGCGTCTCTCAAGTACGATGATGGAGATTCAGCACAAAGCCATTCCGCTTTTGTTGGATGGGAAAGATTTACTAGCAGCTGCCAAAACAGGAAGCGGTAAAACTTTGGCGTTTTTAGCTCCTGCCGTTGTACTGCTTTACAAATGCAAATTTATGCCTAAAAACGGTACGGGTGTGATTATTGTTTCACCTGTACGTGAACTTGCCGTTCAAATATATCAGGAGTTACAAAAACTCATGAACGGATACCATTGTCAGACATACGGTTTAGTCATGGGTGGATCTAACAGATCAGAAGAATCAAAAAAGTTAGCAAAAGGTGTCAATATTGTTGTAGCTACACCAGGCAGACTGCTTGATCATCTTCAAAACACTGCAAATTTTCAATATAGAAATTTACAATGTTTAGTGATTGATGAAGCAGACAGAATTTTAGACCAAGGGTTTGAAGAAGAAATGAAGCAGATTATTCGCTTAATACCTAAGAGAAGACAAACAATGTTGTTTTCTGCTACTCAAACTAGAAAAATAGAAGATCTTGCACGTATTTCATTGAAAAAAGCACCCATGTATGTTGGTGTGGATGACAAAAAGGCAACTGCTATTGCAGATGGTTTAAATCAAGGGTATGCAGTAATAGACTATGATATGAGATTTAGAGTTTTGTTTACTTTTCTTAAAAGAAATAAAGATAAAAAAAAATATGGTATTTTTTTCATCTTGTTTAAATGTCAAATACCTTTGTAAGCTTCTTAATTATATAGATGGGCCGTGTATGTCTTTGCACGGCAAACAAAAGCAAAAAACGAGAACGAAAACTTTCTTTCAATTTTGCAACTCAGAAAAAGGAATTTTACTTTGTACTGATGTGGCTGCAAGAGGTTTACACATACCCGCAGTTGACTGGATCGTGCAAAATTCTCCTCCAGATCAACCCAATGAGTACTTTCATTGCGTTGGCAGAACGGCAAGAGGTAAAAACACCAAGGGAAACGCGCTTTTGTTCTTAAGAGCTGAAGAAATAGGATTTCTTAATTTTCTAAACGAAAGAAAAGTTCCTGTTAAGGAAATAAAGTTTGACTTGAACAAAATTTCCAACGTTCAAGATCAGCTGGAAAATTTGATTAATACGAATTATCACTAGGAAAAATCCGCAAAGGATGCGTTCAAAAGTTTTGTTCGAGCTTACCATCACACTCGTTAACATTTATTTTCAATGTTGAAAAACTTGACCTTGGAAAATCTTGTAAGTCTTTTGGTTTTGCAACCGCACCTTATACGGATATAGGAGTGCATAGTAAAAAAGATGCTAAGAACGCTTTTCGTGGACCTAAACATAAAAGGAACAAATACTAGTTATTGTATTTAATACATAGAAGAAATCAGAAATAATCTACATGTATTTTTAATATAAATGAGTTTTTAGTTTTAAAGGTAAAATAATTGAGTTGTTAATATAGTTAGTAGTTTAAAAATTGAAAACTACTTAATGCTTTTTGGTTCTACCATGTGTTACGTTTATAAGAATTAGGAAACTTTTGGAGATGTTTAAATAAAACGTTGTTGCCTCCTTATAACATTCCATTTCGTTCTAAGTTGATTGTTAAATTTTGTATAGTAATAACATTTAATACCTAGTATATAAAAAACGTAGCTTGAAATAATTTTATTTTTCAATTGTAAAGTTGATACTCTATTTTAAAAAATAATGTGACAAGTAATAAATTGAAATTAAACCAAATTATACGTTTAATATACTTCTCTAGTTTTCATAAGTCTATTAAAACAATTAAAAGTTTTTTTTTTCGTTATTAAAATAATGTCTTAAAATATGTCACTTACATTTGTTAATTTAGAGCTATTTTAATAGAGTCTTAAGTTGATTGAAAAAACTGGATTTTTTTAAGTTATTTATCTAAGTGATATTAAAGCCTTAAAGAAAATTTTTACTAAGTTGTGTTAGTTTAAAAGTATCAGGTAAAAAATTTATTTGGCAAATGTTAATATTTTTCCACAATTTTTATTTAGAAAAATTTCTACAAAAAAGTTACAAAAATACGTCGCGCTGAAATAAATTTAAACAATTCTACAGTAAATTGCTTCATTAAAAGTCGTACTGCTTGTTTTTGGAGCTTTATTATTATTAACACAAGAATAAGCGTCTCTGCCTATAAGAAATACACTTTCTATGTGGTTTTTATTCGTTAACAAATACAACCACAAGCACAGATATACAAAGAAAACTTATTTTTTATGTTTTAATAAAATATAACAATTAACATAAAGATTATTAAAAACTATATACTAAAATTTAAAAAAGAGGTTAAGCAACGTTTTTAAACCCATTTCCGTCAATATTTCTAATATGGGAACCACACTGTTTTCTTTCTTAGAATTTGATTTTTACGATCCATTATGTTCACTTTTTTTTTACTTTAACGGCAACGTTTAGGTAAGGCCCTTAAAGACACTGTTGAAAAAACCACTGACTTTGTACTAATATTTTATGATTGTTAAAATAACACAATACTTTCGGTTAAAAGTGTGATATAAACTTGATGTGTCATAACTAAATTTATCTTAAATCTAAAAAGCAATTTATTATTTTCTTCAAATTCGATCTAGCCTTAACGAGTTTAATTAACAACTTATAACGTTTCAGAACCGATGGGTATAAAGAAGCTTCAATTCAGCATTTTTGCTTTGAAAAATTTTTATCTGGGCACAAATTTGAAATAAAAGCATCTCTAAATAATGTATTTAAACTGGTTCTACTTAATTCTATAGGGATGGGTCATATATTTGCACGAAGGATCAAAGTTGCGAGAAGACACTTTTGTACAAACTATCACTTTTGTACGAAGGGTTATTTTTGCACGAGAGTAATAGTAAATAAATAAAAAAATTAATCAAAAGAATCAAAAATAAATAACATAAAATAAAAAAAGTAAAAGTAAAAACAAAAAATAATAACCAAAAAAAAAACTGTTAATGAATAAGTGTTAAGGATAATAGTCGTAGTGAAAAAAAGTAATTAATAAAAATGAAATATAATGGATTACAACCAGATCAAAATGCTATTTGTACAAAAGTGTCTTCATGCAAAATTGACCATTCATGCAAAAATAAGCCGTGCAAAAAGTATTCGTGTAAAAGTTGACTGATTAAACAAAATACTTATATATGTTTAAAAAAAATCTTTAAACTACATATGTTTTAAAACAAATACCAAGGATTTAAAAAATAGTTGTTAGTTTTGTGAACAACTGATTAAAAAAACTTTTGGCTAAATTTATATCACCAATAAGTTTTTTATACAAAAAAAAATCATTGTGTGTATTACTGCGTAATTAAAGAAAATTTCTTGAACTTAAAAACCCTTTAAATACAATCTTGTATAGTTAATATAAAATCAAGCGTAAAATTGAATATGCAAAAAAAAATTTTGAAATGTTTTAAAAGTATGAGTAAAATCTCATTTAAAAACAGATACTGTTGTTCTAACTCTTTTCATATACATAAAATTTGCTTGTTGATAAGAATAATAAAGCTTAAACTCAAAATCAAAAACATTGAAATACTTATTTTTATAATGAAATTTAGCTTAAAAATTTTATATAAATTATTTTCTTAAAATATCTTTGAAATTTATTACGAATTATCTTTTTATTTCTAATCCAAATTTACAGTCTCTTGTGCGTCTATTCTTAAACCAGCTCTCAAAAAGTATTAAAATACTAATAGTGTAGAAAATATACAATAAATTGAATATAACTTAAATAAAAACTATAAGATTTCGACTACAACAAACTAATCTAACTGTAAGTTCTTATGAAATTATCAAAGGAATAATAAAAAGAAGGAATAATTCAATAAAAAAAAAGCTACTATTATACTTCATGAACTTTTACCATGCTTTTCTGTATAAAACAAAAAAATACAATTATTTTAAGTCTTTTTATTTATTTACAAACTAAATTTAATTTATAAATTATTTCATTAATACTTTAAATACATTTACTAATTAAAAAGTAATTTAGTATGTATTTGTTAGATTTTAATACCTAAGATTTGTTTTTAATGTAGTAAAATGTTTTTATGTTTTTTTTTAAACATAATACATATTAAAGGAACTGTACTATAAGGTGTTTTTACTTAATCTAGCAAATGCTGAGGTTTAGTTTTAGTGTTAAGTACGCTTTTACTTACTATAGTGTTCTCATAAAATAGAAATGGTAAAATACCTTAAAGTACAGTTATAATAATATGTACTATTATGATAAAAAAAACATTAAAACCAACATTTTACTACTTTTTATAATATTTTTAGATAGTTTATTTTTTTTAGTTATTGTACATTAATTTAAAGTATATTTAGTTTTTTAGTAATCTTTACTTTAAATTTTTTTTAAATGTTTTTTATATACAAGCTAGGTAAATATTCATAACGTTTAATAACATATTTATTTTTCATTTGATTAAAAAGATTTATTAAAGCTTACACGATTCAATTTAACAATGTTAAAATTAAACATTATATTACAATTTTTAATTTCAACGTTGTTAAATTGAACTGCAATGTTTAATATATTGTTTATCAAAAAAATCAATATAAGAGGTATGATTTGTATTTTTATTAATAATCGAACACTAAAGCACCGTAGTGTTTTTGTTACATTAGAAACTTGTTTTAAAACGTTTATAAATACTGATTGAAGCTGTTGTTTACTTATTTAGATTTGATTCAGTGCTGTGAATATTTGAAACTTTTTACTCTTTTAGGCACTAGAAGAGTATTATCTACCTTAAAAGTAAGACTAGTTTATTCAGGTTTATTCCATGTACTATAATTTTTTTTATCTTTTTGTTTTACATTTTAATTTTGTTAAGATGAGATTTGTTTTACTGAAAGACTAAGTAAGAAATAACAAAAATAGCTAAAAACATTATTAGTTGAAGTAGATCTTAACAATTATAGACTTTCCTGTTTAACAGATTAATAAGCTATATAGTAACATTGCACCCCATTTTACATTTAATCTATGGTTCTATAAAATATAAACTGTGCACAGTAAACTACTGTATAGTTAATGCTCTCACTTGTACTTTTTATACTGTAAGCTCAGCCTTAAAATTACATTTTAGATAAACAATTGTTCAATTACTTTTGATCATTTTGTTAAGCTTTTCCAAGTATATTAATATTATAAAAAACTGTTGCATGTATTAAGAAATATAAAATTTAAAAAAGTGCATGATTAACACGATATATGAAGTACGCTTGAAGTATTGCATATTTTATAGAAAAAAAGTAAACTAAGAGTTTTTCAAACATTAAATGTTTGTAGCTAAATATAATATGTTATTTAATAAGCCCTCATATAGTTAAACCTAACATCTACACAGAAAAATTAAGTATAAAAGCTATTTATAAAACAGCATAAAAAAAAAACTATTTAAAAGATTTGAATCTAATAGAATATATATGAAATATCTTAATTAAAATAAAAAAAGTAAACGGTTATCAATCAATATAAAACTATTTTATTATGATTTTATTGATTATACTTTAGAGCTTACTAGTCTTATGACTTAAATAAACGATAGTAAAAGTTTCTAAATAAGTTTTTTTGACAGTTTTAAACATAATGTTATGTTTTTGTAAGTAGGTTATAATATATTATGGAAGTTTTTTTTTGAAAGTAGATCGCTGATAAAGTATTATTAAAATTATTAGAAAATTTTTATAGTTAATTTATTGAACACAATCTTTTCTTGAAGTTTGATAAAGTTTTGACTCATACCTTTATTTTTTAAAGATGTTTTTTTATCCATTTTGTACTTCTAAAACCCAGTAAGACGTAAAAATAGTTAAATAGGATTTGAAAAATTTCAAAGAATTAATTTTTAAGTAGTGTTATTTACTAGCTGCAGTTTACAACGGATTGAAAAATTAATTACTCATGCACAAAAGTTAAACTTGTTGTAACACCTTTTGATATGAACTAAAGCTAGTTTTTGTTTGATAAACTCACAATTAAGCTGCCAGAGGCGATTTTTGTATATTTCATTTTTATTTATTTTATGGCACTGCTTACTAACTATTCTATCACACACTTTAAAATACTTTAAATTATGTCTTTTTTTTATTATGTTGTTAGTTTTGGGTTTATACAAAAATAAAATTTGCAAAATTCTCACAACTATATGTTATCTAATTCAATTTATTTTTTTAACATCAAGTTGTTTTCCGAATATTTAAAAGAACTGAGTTAGCAGAAGATTGAAATTCAAATAAAAACTTGGTTCAAGTTAGCATAATTGATTAACTTAACTATTGGTAAAAATATGTTGCTTTGAATAACAACTGTGCAATATGCAATAAGAATACAGTTAAATTTCTTTTAGAAAAAAGATTATCAGATTGTCAAAAATCTTTTTAAATAGATTTATTAACAGCATGTTATCAAAACTATTATAGAAACTTATCATGATGTATTTAATACGCTCTTTTATTTTATAATGTTTTCAACTAAGTTACAAATTAACCAAACAAAGCACTCATAGATTAAATTTTCATGATTTACTTCTATCAACTATATATTTAGCCGAAGTCAACGTTTTTTATCACATTAATAAGTAAAATTTAAGTTTAAAATTTCTATTTAATAGTTGTTTTGGTTTATTACAGGTTAAATTAACATAAGCTTCTACTAGTGATATGGTTCTAATGGGAACGGGTCACTTTTGCACAAGGTGACATTTACGTATTAAGACACGTTTGCACGAAGGGTTACTTTTTCACGAAGATACACTTTTTCACGAGTGGACAATTTTGCACGGCGACTCTTTTGCACCAGCTTCACTTTAGCACGAGGAGAAATTTTTGCATGAAGGGTCACTTTTTCACGAAGGGTCATAATTTTACGAGTGTAAAAAAATAACAACAAAAATATAAAAAAATTACAAACTAAAAAGGTGACCAACCGAGGGTAAGCATTAGTAATAACAGATAAAGTAATAAAAAAAATTAAAAAATTGAAGTAATTAAAAAAAAAAAAGAAAAGGAAAAAAAGTTAACTACCAAGGGTAAGGGTTAGGGGTAACCGTGATAGAAAAAAAATTAACATAAAAAAAATTACCGGTCAAAAGTTATTGAAAAAACCAAAAAAAAAAAAAAAAAAATTAAAATCACCAAAAAATAAAATAAAAATTTACTGACCGAGGGTAAGGGTTAGGGATAATAGTTATAAAAAAATTAAAGTAAACAAAATATATTAAACAAAACTTTCTTCGTGCAAAACTGTTCACTTGGCAAAAGTGAACCTGCGTGCAAAAGTGACACCCACCCGGTTCTAATACACGGGCTAGTGATGACTTTTTTTTTGGGCCTGTACATCCCCTTAAGAAGGGTGTAAGCTTATGTTATTAACTAAAATCTTTGTTTACTTAGAGATTTTTCATCTTTTTTACTCAAGTTTTGTACTCAAAGAATGTTTCAACTAACATCAAAAGCTGAATTTTTATTTAAAACTTTTTTTTTAACTTGTATTTGTTGAGAATTTAATTAATAAGTCTTAATAGTTTTAGTCATTTGATAAAAAACTTTCTATATAAACAATTGTTTAAAGGGTTTGTATGAAGTTAATGCACGTCTTTAAATCAAATGTAAAATATTTTCAAAAATAAATTGATAACATTTTTATTAAACTACTTCATTTGTTTGTTTTTTGTGATTATCGCAATTTAACTCAAACTTAACTAATAATATTGTAAAATTAGAAGTTTTGTTTGTTTTAGATATTAAATTTATTGTAAATTCTTATTTTAAAACAAATTAATTTATATGAAGCCTTATCTTACATCACTGGTACATCATTAAAGCTTTTGGTGTTTCAAAAATTTCAACCACGCAAACAAGCTTTTATTTAAACCTAGTTTTGATGATTTTTGAGACCGTTTCAAGTATCTTTAAATTGCACTCCAATACATATTGTAGAAAAAAAAAATTAACTCAATCTTGGTTTATTTATGTATATCAAGTTGCAGCTATCATTCATTGTCGAAGAAAGATGACATCACTTAAAAACTAAATTAAAATGACGTCATTATGAGCCATGCGTCAAAGCGTAAAAACGATAAGACAATAGTTAGAAAATAGGCTTTTTGATAAAACTTACTAACGAAAAACAAAATATGAACCAAAAAAGGATATAGAATTAATGGTAAAACATATATAAATATTTATAAAGCTTAGTTGTTTGATGTTTTTTAAATTTCCTCCTTTAAGTAAAAAGTGTGCTTTAAACTAAATTAAATACATTTATATCTAGAAAAAAATAATTTCTAACATTTATTAATTCTATATAAAGTAAATTTTATAACAGTGTTTTTTTATATGTTTTCTTAAATTTTATAAAAATTTAACTAGTAGTTTGAACTTTTTCATCTTTTCTACAGCAACATACATATTTAATTGTAGTTTTAGGTATTGATAATATTTTTATTGTTGTACTGCAACTTACTGAAAAGATAACAATTAATCCCAATAAATATACTACACATGCTGTAATATGAATAACATTTTTTCATTTAAGCAATAAAAATTGGCCTTCTTTATTCTCTTCTCTCAAATTATATCTTATAAGCGTTGAACACGCTTAGTTTTATATTTTATATACTTTAATTACAGACTTGTCACATAAACAATCTAAGTTAATAACAATTTTATAAAAATACTTTCATTAAACAGTAGTTTTACTAATTAAACTTGTAAACCTACAATCAAATTAAATAAGTTAGTCTAAACATAAGCTTAAGTATTAAGCTAAGAATTTCATTATATTAGCGCGTTATAGTCAGTAGCCGCCACACCCGCTTTAATACATAACCAACCAAAAATCCTAATTGGTTTAGGGGTTAATAAAAAAAAAAGTATAAAAATGATATTATAAAAAGATATATTTTTAAGTATTTTAAGGATGTTGGCCTAAAGTAAAAAAATATCTACTGGTTTTTATTGAAATTATTTGAAGGAATTAGCTAAATCGGAAAAACAATTTTTTCAGACAAAAATTTACTATACTTAAAGTAAAGTATAAAATAATTAAAACAATTGTTTATGAGTTTTGAAGCAGTTATTTATATGTTTTAACAGCCAAAACCTTGCGCAAGTTTTTAGAAAAAGAGATAACTTTTTGTTTTAAGGTTATTTTTTATGACATAATACCACAAGTTATTTTACTATAAAAGACATTTTTTTTTAGTAAATTTTTGAACAAAATTTTTGAGTACAGAAAATTAATCTATATTTAATAGTTTAAAAACTGAAAAAAAAGAAACTGAAATTTAATTTAAGGTTTAGCATAAATTGCGGAAAATAAACAAAATGATATTTTAAATAGTTAGTATCTACGTAATTTTTAACTTCATCATTTAAAATTTTGTAATTAAAAACTAAAAGCGCACACAGCTTGCTACTTAGTTGTATTCAAGGATAATTCTAACTTTTGTTTTTGTTTTAGTTTTAATTTTATTATTAAAAGTACTAAGTTTCCACAAATAAAACTACCTACTTAATGTAACTTAAACAGATCAAGGCAGAATGTGTTTGCTAAATTTTATAAAATGTTGTTGATATGTAAAAAAGCAAATTTTCAAACAACAAATTTCGTCTTTGTGGCAATCGACCATGTAGCTGATTCATTTAGTCCTGAGTTTCAAAACGTAGCCATATTGGAGTATTTTGGTTGTCAGAGGATAATAAGCAGTAGTTGCACGACAAAGTAGATGTGGAAAAGTAACTGCGAAATATGTTGCACATTAAAAAGTTTTTATCTTTAATTCTACTAAGTTAGCGATTATGTTAATAAGTTTATCAAACTCTGAGTTATTTATACTAAAAAAAAGGCAAAGTTGCTAAACAGTTAGTTTTGTACATGTTTTTTTTTTGCAGTGATAAACCATTGTGCAGCAACTTAAATATTTACAGACTTTAGCATATAACTTGAATGAATTTTTAAACAATTTATGTAAATCACGTTAAAAAGGCGTTAAGTTTAATTTGATGAAAAGTTAGATGTCATGTATATCAAAATAATAGTTTAAAAGAAAATGTAAGTTATAATATTCACTGACTTTTGTAAGAATATGTTTAAAAAATTAGCAGAACCTTTCAACATAAAAACTTTATTTTTTGTTGAGTTATTATCATTTAATTGATTATTTTAAAAGATATTAAAAAAATTAAAAAGCTGTATAAGTTTGAAATAAACTTAAATTTTATTCTTAAAATTTTATACATAACTTGAAGTAAATTATATTATGAAATTTTAAACACAAACTAAATTAAGTTATGTTACAATCTAAAACCGTTTTTATATATTTTTGAAATCCAAAAATAACTTATAATTGAAATATTAAGTTAATTATTTAATACTTATCACCATCTCATCATGAATATCAAATAACATAAAATTATCAAAATACACTACTAACAAAAAGATTTTTTCTAAATAAGTTAATATAAAAATTGACACATTTGAATTTGATATGATAATTAGCGTCAACTGTTTTGAACAGCACGTTAAGCTGTATCCAAATAGTGTAGATCTTTACGTACAATAGGTCTTTAGACAAACCTTTTTTAGCACTTTTAGTTGTCGTTTAATAAATATTTATTTAATCTTTTTTTATTTTGAAGGATGAATACTTTTTAATTATCTTATTTCGTCTATTACAATGAAATAATAAAAAACAAAACGTTTAAACAAGTGTAGAAATGTCACCCATACAAACAATCTTTTCCTTTGAATTTTATTTCAATGATTTTGAGATTAATGATACCGTTGTAAGTCTCTTTAAATGATTCACTGAACTTTTTTGACAAAAGCAATTTACCTTGTTTTAAACTAACACAACTTAGTTTAAATGTGTCAATTTTGATAACAATTACTATATAAAATGCTTTTAAAATTTGTTTGTAATTTTCTGATTTAGTTTAAGTACACATCTATTTGCATAAAACAAAATAAAACAACAAATAAACTTAAAAAAATTACATAAAGTAGTTATTGTCTGGAAATAACGCGTTAAACAAAGCCGGATTTCAAAAGTGTGTTCAGCCCAAGAAACTGTGACCTATTTTTTTCACAAAACGGCTAATTTTAATATTGTTAAAGTCAATAATGTTATAAAGAAAAAAACACAGATACTTCCAAGACATGAACTATTTAAGTAATTCTTTCTGTTTAAGTACTTAAGGATGTTGAACTAATAGAGTATACTCATTAAGTCTTTGGTTTTGGAAATGAAAGTACATTAAGTAGAAATGAAAGCTACTGTTAGTAAGAATTGTGGAAAGTTAAATCTGGCTTTTAATGGCTTTTAAAATGTTTTGAAGCCATATATTGTCAACAAATTCTTCCATACTTAAGTTACAAGCCACTATTAGAAACGTGTTTTTTAAACCTTCTAGTTCAGAAAAAAATTCACAATTTTATCATTTTGTTTTAAAATTTAAAATGTAAGATAGGCGTCAAAACACATTTTTAAATAATTCTTCAATTATAAATGATGGTAATGTAAATAATATTTTGTGTCTTTTAAATCAGTAAGAGCTTTTAATGGCCTTTTTATATATATATATTTTAAAGTAGTCTTGAGACTTTTTAATGCCTTATATTTACGGCACATCTCTGAAAAATGTTTCTTTTTGCTTTTGATTCAATTTCTTTAATAATGAAAATCCTTTGAAAATTGTTATTTATTAGTAACAATAATTAAACAAGATAGTACATAACTGTTAAATCTACTTCAACTAATAAAACTTTTACTACCTCTTTTATATCTTATATTAAGTGTTTAGGTAAAACAAACCTTGTCATTACAAAATAAAAAGATGTAATACAACAAGTCAAAAAAATATAAAAAATAATAAATAAACTTAAAAAAAATAGTTCTACTTAAAAGGTAGATATTACATTAATACCTGAGAAAGTAAATAGTTACAAACATTTCTAGCTCTAAAATAAAACTAAGTAGGTTAACAGTTGCTTCAACCTGTATTTATATAAGTTTAGATATGTTTCTAATGTAACAAAATTATTACGGTGCTTCAGTGTTCGATTATTAATAAAAATACAAATCATACCTGTTTAAGGATTGTTAAAAAGTTGACATTATATTAAAACTTTAAATTTCAATATTATTGAATTAAAGTGAACAAGCTTTAATAACTAAATTAAATAAAAATCTTTAAGTTATTATACGTTATGAACTTTTACTTTGCTTATTTGTATAAAACAAAAACATTTATAAATCTTTAAATCTTAAACTTCATTTAAAACTAAAAATATTAATAATAATGTACAAAAACTTACTTTTGTTTATATTTATTAAATTATAACAATCAAAAATATTATAAAAAGTAGTAAAATGTAGATTTTTATGTTTTTTTTAAAGAAAATAATACATATTAACATAACTGTACTTTAACGTATTTTTACCGACTTTATCAAATGCTGAGTGTTAGCGTAATTTACGCTTTTACTTACTGTAGTCTCCTCATTTCTAATATACTTTTAAACGTGATTAAAATAGAGATTATGATAATTAATATTATTGTTTTTAGTACGTTTAAATTTTAAATAACTAACATGCTAATATAAGTTGGTTTTTGTACAGATAGTTTTTATTATAGATTTTAAATCAAAAAAAAGTTTTAAAACTAAGATAGAAATAAAGTTAAGAATAAAAAAATTTTACTAGTAGATAACTATTTTAACACTTAGATTTTGAAAAAAAATATCACTTTAGTGTAATATAATTTTAAATTATGTTTTAACTAGCTAGATAATTTTCTATGTTATGAAGAGTATTCTTCTTTTTTAAGATATAATTGTATTATTAAATGTTAAAAATTTATGTTATTTAAGCTTGTAACCATCTAAGTCTTAATACATTTTATTTTACGATTCTTAAAAATATTTAAATTTTCTAAATGCTTAAATATTACTAAAACCCTCCTGCTTGATAAACTAATTTAAAAGAATAATAACTACTAAGAATAAAAATTAAAAATATAGAACAATTTTTACTTCTTTAATTGTTTATTTAATTGTTTTTTTTTTTGCATATTTTCAACTTCAAGAAACTTTTATTGTTACTTAAGTAGATTAGTTAATGTTTTTACAACCTAATTATTTGTGCATTATTTACGTAAAACTAATAATATTATTGCAGTTTTTAAAAGTTTTTAAGTTTTGATCAGACAAAATATTAAAGTCTTTAATAGTGAGTGTGTTCAAAACTAACTTAATTATAATTTTGTTGTATTTATTAAAGTACATTTTATAAAAGCACCATTTTATTTTTCTTTATACAACGTTGAAAATATCAACTAACAATTTTTAGATATTGTTTTTACGTCTACTTGTCAAACAAGACTTTTAAAACTTCGAAAAATCTTTGAAATTAAATGGGGTTGTTTTTTTCAAGTTCAAAATCAAAAGAAGCAATGCAAGATAGAAAAAGTTTTGATTTTCCACCAAAAAATTTGTATGAAAATAGATATTGCAACCAAGATGATTTCAGTGTTCTAATTTGTGGAGGAAAGAATAAACTCTGTAGAGACTGGAAAAGTGTATTTAAACTAAATGGTTCTAAACTTGAATATAAACATTATGCTCTAATGCCATACGCACGTAGTGAATGTAAAGCGGCAGTTATTAATTCTGAACTACTTATTTTTGGTGGATATTCAAAAAATAATAAACACGACAAATCTATTAGTAAATTCTGTAATAAAAATAAAACTTGGTCGTGCAATACACAAATGTATCTAAACGACGATAAGTTTTGTTTGTGTTCTTTCAAGAAAAACTTGTATGTTATTAATGGAACTAGTTTTTGCTTATACAATTTGAAAAATGACCAATGGATTCAAAAAGCGAAAATGAATCAAACTAGAGATTTTGCAGCTTGTACAGTTTTTGAAGGAAAAATTGTTGTTACTGGAGGTACAGAAAACTGGTATAAATTAAAATCAGTAGAAGCATATGATTATTATGAAAACAAATGGACTTATTTACCTGATATGATTGAAAGAAGATATAAACATTCTTTAGTTAGCATGGGTAACAAAATGTTTGTTATTGGTGGAGGTTATACTTACGGATTAGGTTGTGAGGTGTTTGACAGTTTTTCCAGAAAATTTTATCATGTTCGTTCTGCTACAATAAAAACACTAAATCAATTTAATTCTGAAGCTGTTAGTATTGGTGATAAAATTATAGTGTTTTATAAGTTTTCTTTTTGGAAATCAATAAATACTAAAATATTTGTTTATGATGTTATTAATGACTGCTGGTTAGAAAGAAAAATTGACATTGTTAACAATTTGACTGGATCAAGTTTTATCAAGTACAGTTCAGTTTAAAGTTGAGTAAAATGCTTCTTTATTTGTGAAGTTTTTGTTGCATTTTTACTGTTGTATTCAGATTGTGTTTACTTTTTAAAAACTTATGTTACCCGTATAATTTTTTACTTATTTTCAATCACTGTAATAAATATCACGCCTGCACCATGTTATGTTCTTAGAAGTTATTTTAAAAGTAAAAGTAATGAGACGTTTTAGTCTTAGTTTATAAGTATAAAAGATATTTAAACAATTTTACAAGAAATGTAGTATTAAAATTTTGAATTATAAAGTAGAAGTTTTTAAGTACTTTTATTCATTTTCACAGTTGTATTAACTTTAAATCTCATAATTTTACAAAATGCTTAGCAACATGATTGAAAACATTTTTACTCGTTTCAGCTATAAATATTTCAAAAGTATAAAATAAAGCGTCATGTACAGTATATAAATTTTCTTAGTGAACTTAACATTTCATTCCTCGTGGGCCACATAGGCACCCTCGCTCTTTGCACGTTCACACTTCATTGCATGCTGTTTGCCGACCTTTGAGTTAGACCTTAATAAAACTTGAAAATGATTAAATTAATCTAAAGGTAACTGTCTAGTATTTTGCTTATTAAACAGCCTAGAGTTGAAGTCTTGATTGATCTCTACACTAGCAAAGTACTTTTACTTTAAACAACTATACTCTAGTCCAGGGGTGGCAGGCAGTATGTGCTCGCAGGCAACTTTCCAAGTTTCAAAAATTCGTGGGCCACAATTTAGTCACGTTTTAATAACCTTTTAGTTTTAATCACAATAGAACATTGCTTTATTTTTATTCAATTTATTTCTTTTATTGACTTTATTAATTTAAATGATATTTAGCTATACATAAAAATATTTTTTATATTTTACATATTAAATGAACTAATATTAGTAAAATTTGATACTACGTGGAAACCTTAAGACAAAGTTTAATTCTTTATTAACTAAAGAAAGACATAAGCATGATTTGTTTTAAACTCCTGATAACCAATCATTTAAAAACTGATTTTGTTAAGTTCATTTAAGTAAAAATAGTAAAACAGCAAGAATTTTTCAATGAAAACTTCAAACTAGTACAAGCTAGCTTGATTTTTACAAAATTTGACAAATTCTGAGAATTTCTAAGTGTAAAGCAACACTAAAATGTATTATTTTATACTAAACATTTTAAACAGTTAAACTAAACTAAAGTCACATTTACATACAACAAACAAAAAAAATAATTTATAAAAAATGTATTAGTTTTAACCATAGAAATTAATAGCTTATTTTTAATATTTCGTCATATTTTTTTTAATGGTTTATTTGATTAACAACTGGTTTAACAAACGTATAAAATGTTTAAAAAAATATTTAAAAGATTCAAAATTTTACATAAGCTTTTATTTGTAGCCTTTTAACAAAAATAAAGACGAGTAAACGTTATAAATCTTTAAATACTTAAAATAAGTGTTTACTGTATGATTTTAAGCAAATTTTTAAAGAAACTTTTAATATAGTTTATTTTCTATTAAAATTAAGTGTAAAATTACATGGTCATAAGTAAAGACAAATTAGTAATAGTTTCTGTTTAATTTGTTAAATATTGAAACTATTTTTAAAAAATCGTTATTTATTCTTATAATTTTATGTCGACAAGCAAATGTTTTTTGTTTGTCGACATATTTTTTTAGGAATTATCTTTTTTGTATAAGTAACTAAACAAACACAGTACTTACCATTTTAACAGTGTAATCTATATTTTTATATAATTTGATTAAAAACTATATTTTAAAGTTTAAAAAACGAAACGTTTTGAGAACCGATTTGGATAAAAAAATACATAAAGTTGTGAATTGTTTATCGCTAGATATACTTTAAAGAATCTAATTTTGCAAGTAAATGAAAAAAGGGATAATACGTTCCAACTATTCTTTAGCAAATTATTTAGTTTCAATTACATCAGTTATTGTTAATCTTATCAAGTTATACTGAAATTCGATACAAATACTAATTTTAGTAAGCTTTGTTAAGAAACAAGCATCTTTTTACTAAGATAATTACTAATTTTAAGCACTTCCTTACGCTAAAACTTCCTTGTGGCAATTATATATATATAGCTAGAAATATTTCAAATAAGTATACCATAAATACCTTACTAAAAGTATGTGTATATCAAAAGATTATAACAATAGTTTTTGAATTCTTAATGTTTTTAGTTATTTATATTTTGTCAGATAGATATGTGACATATTTTAATTTTTATTTTAGTTTAAGATGCATTGTTTCGATTAAAATGTACTTTAATAATAAAACTAATTAAAATTTCAATTTTATTGAATTTTTTAAACATTAAAAAGCATAAAACTGTTATTTACAATTCTCAGATCTAGAGCTTAAAAATTTTTAACAGTGTAAAAAATGAAATATAGTTTAAATTCAATGAATTTATTATGCTAAAATTTTTATTCAATCATCTTTTTTAAGTGACTCATATTCACAAGTTGCAGTTTCTTTTGTATTTGTGCAAATTCGTACATTTTTGGTTATAAATGCTTGCAGTGTTAGACGTAGAATATGTCGGTACACAACTATATGTAAATATACAAATAAAGTTGCAACATATAAGGATAAAAATAGTCATAAATAAATTTATGATCTTGAAGAGTTTCCAGAAGCAAATTTATCTCAATAATCAGTGTTTAATTTTTTTCATATTTTAACATAAAATTGTTATTCATGAACAGCTTTGTAAACCAAACGGATTTCAGATGGCAACTTTGCAGCTTAGTAACAGTTAAATATTATTGTATAAGTAGTTGCTTTATCCACATTTTAATACAAAAGCTTAATAGTTTTCCTTTTTCAATTAAAGATTTTTATTTTGAATTAAAGATTTTTTGTTGGTTTTTTTGCTAAAAATACTGAGTTAGTTTTTGTAACTTAGTCTACTTCAAATTAAACGATGTATAAGTTAATTAAGCTACTTGCATTGTTTCAAATGATCATCGCTTTTTGTTATAAAAAAAATAAAATAAAAATAGTACTCATTAGTTTTGGAAACATATTACAAGAAAAGAAATATTTGTGCTACTATTTTTTTGGTTTCTTTTAACTCAATTTTATCTAGTTTAATTTAATAAAAAGGTGATACAAGTTTATATATAAAAGAATGTAAAGGCTAAACTTTAAAACGTTTGAACAAGTATTTTTTTTAGTAACATATATGATTAGATAACAGTAATAAAATAATTATACATATTTATTTAAGTTTTATCAGTTTTATTGAAAACATCAATTTTACAGAGGATTTTATAATTTACTGAAAATGAACTCACTTACGACCATTGACCCGAGTCAACTTAATGATTATGACGTCATATGTGACGACAACTTGTAACAAAACTCCATGAATCACCCAAACCGTTTAGTAATGAATCAACAATCTGATTTAAACCATTATGATCATCATCAAGCTTATATGGACCAGGTGCAACCAAGTCAGCTTCAAGCAGGTCATTACTCGACCAATGCACAATTCACAGATCAGATTGATAACAATAAAGCTGACTGTCGTTCAAAATATAAACAGCCATCGTATGAGTCTATCAGGCGAGATCCTTATTGTCAAAATGATAATCTGTATAGCAGAAATGATACGTCTCTTCAAAATAACCGTCAGTGTGTCAAGCAAGATGTATATTCCCAGGACAACTACAACATTCATGACCAGCAGCTGTATAATCCACTGCAACTTAATAGCAGTAAACTTATTCGCCAGCAACAAACTTCTTCAGATAGTTTTTCAAATCCACAACAACTTGATAGCAGTAAGCTTATTCGCCAGCAATTATTAGATACAAATAATTATTATTGCAACGATTCACATAAAAGTTACAGGCCAACAGGTATATATTTTTTTGATGACAAACATGTGATTTTTAACAAAAATAATTTTAATATATATGATAGGATATACTAATGGACGAAGTAACACGGTGGTTCACTCTACAAATTATTCTACAAATTATGTAAGTAGAAAATGCTTTCTAAACTTTAGTATATTTAGTCGCAAGTTCAGAGTATTGTTTTATAATACTTAAAATATCAACTAATCTCTAACACTAAATATTTTCAGCGATTTCAGAAGCCTATGGAGAACCAAAATAATTTCCCATCAGTTAGAAAACTTTCTAAGCCAAGAAAGTGAGTTAAATAATTAATTAAAATTTCTTCTTCCTATTTTTGTTATAAAATATTTAGAAATTTTTAGTAACTTTATAGCATTAAAACTGTAGGTCTTAACTAAAATAAAAATATGTATAGAAAAAGAATAACTATGACCTCTGATCAACTGTATCATATGGAGAATTGCTTTTATAACATAACTGCTTATCCATCACAGTATAAAGCTAATGAATTTGCACAAATAACTCATCTTTCATTCATAGAACTCACGGTTAGCATTATCTTAATAGTTATTAGAATAAATCAGTTCAATTAACTTTCGTTTATTTTGCGTTCTTTCGAAGCACATTATCAATTACAGTTTTTTGTTTCTGTATGAAAACTAACTTCGACATATTTCTCTTATTAATATTTGTTTTAAGTGGTGTATTATACTACATATTTACTATGATGCCTTTGTATAGATTTTTTCATACTTATATTTTGTTTCAAAGTAACCGAATTTAACGAGTTTTTGCTGTTTAATGAGTTAATTTACTCTGAAGATTGCGATGTTTAACTAACTAAATCTTTATTTTTACCTTAACTGTTATTTAATATCTATACATTTTTTTCAGACCTGGTTTAAGAATAGACGCACAAGAGATCGTAAACTTGGATTGGAATTAAAAAGATGACAACTTAGATATCTAACTTTGTTTTCCGATATTTTTTTTTTGATTTTCGCTCAATAAAAAGGTTTACTAATGCTTTCAATCTACTGAATGTAGATTAAGGAGATTGCAAACGTGGATTGGAAACTAGAAGATAATGATTATGAATTTAAACTTTTTCCTTTAGATAAATGTACTATATAAAAACGTAATATTAAACTATACAAGGTATAACAGTTTTAGTAAATAAGAAAGTGCACTTATGTGTTTGGTTTAGCTAATATGAAAGCTTTGCTAAATCATATCCATTAGCCAATGTTAATTTAACAATAATGTTCGATTACAAGTTTTTAAAACAAGCCATTTTAGTGATTTTTTTTGACACTTTTTTTTTATTACCATGTTGATTGGTTTGTTACTGTTTACTTAAAATTGATTGTTTTTGGAATGTAGAAAAATAATATATGCTAAAAGATATATTTTTTATTTAATTATACAGTTGTACTAATGAAAATTGTCAATACGTTTTGTTTCAATAAAACTTTGTTGTTTTATGTTTTATTTATACTGTTTTGTTTGATTACAAAATATGCAGTTTAATAAAACTTATTTTCCATCAGTTGTATTCAAATATTAGTAATGATAAGTATAAGTAAAAATTTTATATTATTATTTAAGAAAAAAAAACATCATTTACTAATTCTACATGGTTAAAATGTTCAAGAGTCTTATTACTTATTTTATTTAATTAGTCATTTGGTGTATCAAGACAATGGATTATAATAACTTATTTAAGTTTTAGAAAAAATTAAAGCTTCTATGAAGATTTTTGTTTTTTGAATTAAATTAAAATAAAAACATAGGATAAAAAAGTTTATTAAACAGCAAGTTTTAAATCAAAATCGGTAGATGTTAAGCTTGATAAAATAAAAAAATTTTAGCAATCCGAGACTAAGGTTACAAATTAAGCAATTTAGACAAAAAAAACATTATGTGCTGGCTAGCGTGGGTACAATAATAAAAATCTCGCTATTGACCGGCATCGGCTACGCGTAATTGTGCTTAGAGAATAAAGATAAATTATAATAACAAATCAAAAAGCATAGTAAAGCAGGAAATAATACAAGCAGATAATAAATTAAAATAAAAATAATTAAAATTAGTTCTTCTTCGGTTTATTAAAGTATTATTTTCCTTATCTTCAAGTCTTCTGTGTACAGTAGATCTCCATTAGGCTCGGTCGTTTGCAAGCAACTCCAACTCATCATATCTTATATTCAAGCTTTTTAGATCGCGCTTACATAAGCGAATATAAACTAATTTTATAACAAACTAAAAGTTATAATTTTAATTATTTTAAGAAACTCAATTACACTGTTTCACTGCTATGTAGATTTTCAAGTTGTAAATCTTATTTCAATATGATCTTATTTTATTTGAATAAAAATTAATACTTAAAAATCCGCTTTGTGGAGAAACAGTGTAATTGTGTTTATTAAAATAATCAAATTTTAATTTTCAATCTCCTTTTTTGAGAGATTACTCTGTTAAAGATTGTTTTTAATTTATAGTTCAACTAAAAGTTATACATGGTTAAATAAAATCAAATTTATAATTTTGAAAAAAAAAATTCTAAATGTCCTTGAGAAGTTAGGTAGATTAAAGTTAAGCCAACTTTTGCCTTTTTTTTAAGTTAAAAAACGTTTTTAATTTTACCTAAAAGTAAAAACTTTTTCAAGTTTTGTGTAAATTTTTGATTTAATCTTTATTTAGATACTTTAATCACATTACAAAAACTGATAAAAAGCTTTTTTTCTGCTTTTTTTCACAATTTCAACTGCTATGGAAAAAATAACTACTATTTTCATACAGACTACTATATAGCACTACTTAATTAAATTTAAAAAAAAAGCAGAAATTAATTTCTCAACCTACACAGAACTTATAATTAATTAATTTATTACTTAAATAAAATTTAAATAGCAACAATTTTGTAAGATTTCGAAACACAAGTACTTTATCTTTGGTGTATGTTTAGCTGGATTCGTTTAATATCATTTAAATGTTTACTGGATTTTATCACAGATAGTCACAAGAATAATAGTGTCAGTCAAAACATTTATTACAAAATTTTTGTTTCTTTTGATTAATTTCAGGTCAATCTCGTTCTATTTACTATAAACTTATAATAACTTTTTTTTTTTTTTGAATGAAAGGTATTTGTAATAAAAAAAATTTAAAACTGTAACACTAATTGTCAAATACTAAGTTTAAAAAATTATAACTAATTTAAAAAAACTAGGTTCGAAAAAAAACTACGATAAAACAAATTTTAGGTATTGTAAGTAACTAGTTAATTTAAGAACACAAAATTTATCCTTTTTAAAAAGAACAAGTTATACTTTAAAACAAAAATGAGAAAATCATCTTTTTCAAAAAAGCTTATTAAGTTTAGAACTGTAAAAGCATAAATGATCTATTTTTAGATTATAAAAGTACGGTTATCATTTAGGCTACTTCAATTTAAAAAACTGGATATTAAAATAAATCTATGAAGTAATAATGTGTCAAACATTTCAAAGATTACTGTTATCTGGATAATGTAAGGATATTTTTCTAATTAAGGCTAAACTTATTTTTTCTAATAACCATAAGTTAAATAAAACTATATTTTTACTTATTAGAAAAACTCTTGGTTTTTTTTTAATCTCATTTTTAAAATAATTAAGGAGGTTTAGTTGTTTTACAGCAAGATTGAAAAACTGTTTTAAGTTCAAGATTTAAACTCTACTAGTTTAAAACTTTAAAAGTTTAGCTTAAGTATTAAAATTAGAAAGATAAAAAGTTTATAGTACCTTTTTTACTATACAAGATATACTGATAAACTAAAAAAATCATGAAATCTAAAAGTAGAATCAAACAAAAACATAAATTAGAGAGCTAGTCATATAGTGCTAAAATTGTACATGCTAAAAATTTCAAGAGATAATAATTACTTTCTTATTTGCTATTAAAGTTTATTTTTTCAAAATTTTATAGGTAAATGATAAAGCTAAAAATTTAATTTTTTCTTTGAGTTTTTCTTAATTAGGTTGGTACTACACTTCATAGAAAATGTGGGACATTTTGGCTGTTAAAGTTCTCGAAACATAATTCAAAAACTACATCTGTTTTTTAACTATTTCTTGTTATATTCTTCTGTAAATTATTTTTACTGGTCAGTGTTTTTGTTATTAACATAAATTTTTAGTATAAAATGTCCTGGACATGACGTTGAAAGGTATCCGTGGTGTGCGACTCGATAACCAAACGATATTTTTTGCATCAGGTTCTGGGACAATAATTTTAAGCAATTTATTCAAAAACTAGTAAGCAATATTTAAATATATAGTTTATAGGTTCTGAGATATACGCTATTTCGTTTTTTTTCAGTTTTGGTCTTCAACTATGGTTTTCCTGTTTAGTTAAATAACTATTTTTAAGTAAGTCTAAATTCACTGACTATGAAATATATTTTTGTTTGAGATTTTGTAATAAAGGAAAATGCTTATTTTAAATTTTTTTTCAAAACATATTGTGAGATCTAAAAAATAATTATAAACCTTTTTGGGTGTTTTTACTTCTTTATGGAAAAAATAGGATAAACAGTTTTTATTTGAAAATTTTGCTTACTTGTTTTGTACTAAACTATCTAAAATTAATTTAAATCTTATATAAACAATGTTTTTTTAATTTAATAACAAATTTTTGCTTTTTTATTTGTTTTAAACAAATTTTTATTTTTACATGTTAGAATCAACTAAAAAAAGACACAATAAATTGAAGTTTGTTTTGTATAAATCGGCAAAAAGTTTTTGTTTGTAGATTCAATACTTTATTTAAGACAATTTATTTTAAAAAAATTGGACTTTAATTTTTCAAAAATAAGCTATGTATTTCAAAGAAAAAGTCTGCTTTTAACAATAAAATCTATAAACTTAGAATTTGATTTAAAAGTTAAAGGGATAATTATGCATTTTAATTTTGAACGCAAATGATACTAAAAAACATACTTGTGTAGAACAAAACTCTCTATTTTGTATAAACTTAAATATTATTCTATTTTTAAGTATAATTTGTTATTACACCTGTTTCGATAACATAAGCACTTAAATTTTTTAAACGGTTTGTCGCTAACCCGGGTTTCTACTTATACACTATTTTTTGCCTGTTTTAAAACGCAACGTGCGCTCTAACTTGTATAGTAGATGCCCCAAGATAACGCTTAAATTATAGTCGACTTAAATAAACTAATATGAATTACTTACTATTTACTAAAGGTTTAATAAATCAGTTACTTGTACTAATTTAAACTTAGTTCGAATCTGTGATAATGATTATATTTACAATGAATTTGCGAAACGAAAAGATGATAAAATACTGCACAACAACACACTAATAAACCAAATTATCAATTCTTTTAAAAGACGACAATACTCGAATAAAAGAAACTAAAAACTAAATGTTTAAACCATACTCAAAAAGTGTTCTAAAATCGAAATCAACTCGACAACAAGATTGAAACCATTAAAACTTAAGTGCAGCGAAAAGCTGCACTGACTTCAGTCTGCTGCAATGCAGTAGAAACTAAAAGAAGTCTAAATTACTCGCGATTGTTGAATTTATACTCGCTTGAGAAAAAAGAAGAAAGTAAAAAAGAGACAATTACCGCGTAAGCGGCACAGGTTTACTTAATATAAAAAAATATCACTTATGACCGATATTCTACTTTTACACATTTAGTAACTTAAAATTATCTTCTTTAACTTTATCGTTAACAAAAAAAGATCTTAAAAGAATTTTTTTTATTTGGATATAACTTTTTTACTTTACTTGCTATTATTTATGATTACGTAAGGACAGTGTCCACACCTGTCCTTTTGATAAGCACATATTTTTTTGAGTAAATACTATCATATTTAAAATGAGATTTTACAACCTTAAAAAAGTGTGTTATAAAAAAACTTGATTAAATTATAAGAAGTTTCCGCGCGAATGAAAATTTTCACGAAAGAAAAGAAAATAAACTCGAATCAGTTCGGTATAAAACGCAAGAGTTGCCTATTCAATGCGCTTCCAACAATCTAGCTTGGACTAAGCAGCCAGCATCGTGTTATATTTTACAAGTTCTTTATTTTACAAATTGTAGCATCTTTTAACATAAAAGTCCAGTTGAAGTTCATCTCTTGCTCGCTTTTGCAGTAAGTTCTAAATTCAGTACGATTTAACTCAATTTTTTTGTCCAGTTCAAATTCTTTGGGAGTTGTGTTCTTTGTCAGACTAATTTCAAGTTGTTATTCTCTCCTTGTATTTTTACTTAGTCGCTTAAATAATAGTAATTAGTTATTGTGTACGTGTTTTAAATGTTTTGAACTGTAACATACTTTCCAGTTTTTGTTTGTAGCTTTTTTATGAAGAAATAAATCGTAGTGTGTTATAATTGTTAAAATTTTGCTCTAAAGTCTAAAGCAGGGTTTCCCAAACTTTGTTGCTAATGGCCCCCTTTAAAGAGTTTGAAAAAGTAATGGCCACCTACAACATATAGATTACTCATAAACTACGATAAATACACATCAGACCTTTTTTTTTGCTCTTCATCTGCAACTAAAGAATATCTAGTGTAAGTTTTAATTAATTAATAATGGCCTCATGGCCCCCCTCTTCCCCCTTTGCTGCTCACGGCCCCCTGAGTATCTGTCATGGCCCGTAATGGGCCACTTGGCCCACTTTAGGAAACCCTGGTCTAAAGTAATAATATCACTTCAGTTAAATGATTTGTTGTTTGAAAGTTATTGTTACATATTTGTATAAGTTAAATTATTTTTTCAACTAGATCTAAAACTAACGTTATTAGTTTTCGGGTTTCCTAATACTATTAAAGATATTAATTACTTACTCTTAGGGTATTTTAATTTATAAAATGTTTGCCAAGAAGACTTTATAACATTTTATCATAAGCCGATTCACAAGTTATGAATTAAATTGCATTCATATAATTACTTAGTTTTTAGTAAGGCATTAATAAAATTATTATATTTATATTTCCTTATGCGCTCCCCTAACATGTCATTTACCCCTCGTAACCATTATAGACCTTTTAGTTATAATGACCCTAGGTCAGAAGCAGAACAATATTATATTACTACTAGGTCAGATGCTTAAAATTAAACTAGATCGTTTAAGGGTAATCCCCGAAGGACATACAGTAACTATTAACAATAAATTAAAAAACATACTTACTATAAAACTTCAAAACTAAACTTGGTAATTACAACAACCTGTCTTGCTTTGCAATAAACAGCATAGCTGCTACGTATAAAAATAATAGTCACAAATCTTTTTAAAAAAGTAACTGATTTATTGACGAAAAAAACTTTATACATATATATATACATATAAATATACAATTATATATATACATATATATATAATAATATATAAACCATAGGGGGTCTAAGTTCACAATTTGCTGGTTTTGTAGGTAGTAGAAAATAATTATTGTTTCTTTAGTCCAAACAATTTAAAAAAAAGTTAATAGGTTTGAGAGTTAAATTAAATATTTATTTAAATTAAATCTTTTTTGTAGAACTTATAAAAAAATTTACTAAAAATAAAAATTAAAACCTCAACATGGTTTGAAAAAAAATATTGAAAATAAATAATTGGTTGCCACACACCCATGACACTCAGAATATTTTGAAAATTCTAAAAATCTGACGAAAGCTTAGAGCATTGGATAATGCAGGATATTTTTATTATTTTTATATACTCAGGCTGACTTAAGAACTTTTGTTGATAACTACTTAAAATTTTATAACTTTTGGTAATGAAGTTTTTAGTTTTTATTTCTTTTTTAAAAGCTCCTTTTAATCAGAGTTGTCACACCCTCAGAATAACTCAAATCAATTAAAAGTTTTAAAACCTAAATCTAACTCAAGCTTGTTTGAAATTTTCAAAAAACAAGGGATTAATCAGATTATATTTTTTAATCAGGATTTTTTTCTTAATTTCCTGTCCTGATCTTTAATTATATTTAGTTGCTCTGTTCTCAGTTTTTTTATATTTTACAACCAGTTTTGTTTAAAAACATGATTTTTACTGATTTTGAAAAATTTTCTATAATCTACTGAAGAATTTTTCAAGGATTAAAAAACTAAGGATGATTCACGACAGTTTAATATAACTCAAGGCAGATTTTTGTCACTCAGAATAGTTTTTTTGTCTCAGAATAGTTTAAAAAAAAATTTTTAGAAACTTTTTATGATAACTCTAATCTTATTTTGGTAAAGCTGATTACATCTAAAACATTAAATTAAGTATTGTAAATGGTATCTTATAATCTGGAGTTATCAGCAAAAGTTATTTGGTCTCCCCAATTGTCATCAATCAAATTATTTGATTTGATGACAGATAGATTAAGATAGTATAAACCACCTTTATAGTTATAAACATTGAAAAAATATAACAAATTAAAAATATACAAAATAATTTGTGATTTTTCATAAAGTTTAAGGATAAGTAAAACAGTTTTGGTTCGTATAAAACATTAAATTCTTTTTTCAATATAGTTTTTGATTTATTTGTTTTTAAGAATAAAAATTTTTTTCTGACATTTTATAACTATAAAAACTATGAATTTTTAATTAACAGGTTTATAACTAAAAAAACATGTATATTTATGTTGAAACATTGATGGATGAAGGTAGATGTATAAAACTTTTAGTTGATCCCATTGACACTAGTGCTACTATCAAAGCTAGGATTCAGTATCAAGAAGGTTAGGTTGTTTATTAGTGAAAATCTTATCAATAAAAATTGTTTAAAACTATTTTAATATGGTTAATTAATTTTTTGATATGGAAATTAAGTTTTTTGAATGTTGTTCGTAGATTTGGTATTAATTAATATAACTTTTGAATAACACGTTTTATTTCTAAGTATTTGAATAATTGAAAGGTACAACATACTATTTTTTCAAGTATTTTTTAAATTTTTTATTTAATGTTTTTGTATTTTACATTTTTGTGTTTAAGTATATTTCAACATAAAATAAATAACTAAATATGTTTTTTGTATCATTAATTTAACAAACTAACTGAGTTAAAAATAAATAAATAAATTGACTTCTGGTTACAAACTTCCATTGTTCATTAGTTATGATTACAATAACTTCCTTAAAGGGTAACCACACACTCAGGTAATTCAGGGAAACTCAGGGAAATTTGGTTCTCTTTTTTGATTTAGGAAAACTCAGGGCAGTTTTTTTTTTTAAATTTCACGGAAATTTTTAGAAATTTTAAAAAATCTCAGGGATTTTTTTTTCTTGTTCTAGAATGAGATTTGGTTAATCCGGTTTCAATGTTTTGTTCAAAAAAAAAGTTAATTTTATTCATTCTTAAGTGCTTATTTAGAAAATTTTTAGCCTTGCGGCAAGTTCTTTAATATTTTTAGAATCAACATGGTAATTTTTTAATAAAAATAAAAATTTAAGGATTTGAAAAAAAAAACTCAGGGAAGTTTAAGGTTACTCAGGGAAGTTTCTGGTCACTCAGGGAAGATTTTTTGACTCAAAGAGTGGCAACCCTGTCTTTATATTTTATTCCAAAAATATTTCAAGATTTTCCAACTTATTTGAGGGTTGCCACACACTAAGGATTCCAAGATAACTAGAAATAATTTAAAACTTTTCCAAGTCTCAAGACACTATCATATCTTTTCAGAACTCAGTAAAAATTTATTTTTTTGTAAAGAACTCAGGATAGTTTAAGATTTGCTAAAAATATCAGAAAAATCCCTTTTCTATACTTCAGGTGATATTTAGTTTATGTAATTCTATTAACTTTTTTTTTAGTATAATTTTTATGTTAAAAATAAAGTTAATAAATAAATTTTAACAGCATTTTTTTTTTTATTGTAAAAAAAATAACAAAAAATAAATAAATGTACAGTTTTTGGTCACTCAGGATAGGCTTTTTGATTAAAAGAGTTGCAACCTTGTAATTTATTTACTGTAAATTGTCAAACCAATACATTATACTTTAAAAGTTTAACATTTAGTTTCTAGCAAAAAAAAACAGATTTGAAATTTGACTTATAATTTAAAAACTTTCAAATGCATTTATTCAATAGTAGTTTTAAACTATACAATTGCATAATTAATTAAAATAGTTTTATTTGAATATTTGTTAGTTATTAAGGGCATTGTTTTTACAAAAATTAACAATGTTCTTTGAAACTTCGAGTATATACTAACAGATGTATAAGGTTTTTCTTCGAAATTAGGTATATCTCAAACATTAATTATTATTTTTTATTTTTTATAGCAAATAAACTTATAAAAAAATCTACACAACCGCTGGAACATAAACTTATTATAGATAAAATATCGAATTATAAGAAATATCACTAGAAGTAAATTTCAAATTTTCAGGATGTTTTTAAATACTACTAAAAAGTTATTGAAAAAAAAAATTAAATTATTTATAAAAAAACAAACTTGTCAAAATTTATCAAAATTTACTCTGATTTTTCTTTGAATACCTCAAAAACTTAAAGAAATGATATGTCTTTAGTCAAATGGTGTACCTTTGAAATATTAGTTTGCACCTCCTATTAAAAAGTAAATGAACTCTTTAACTTCGATGGCTTATGTTCTAAAAGTTACTACAATTTTTAACAACTTATAAAAATTGACTAGTAGCTTAATAAATTATGTTAAACATAAGACTAATAAAAAATAAGTGTTAACCCCCCTATGTCATAAATGTAGATAACTTATTAGTTATTCTGCTCTTCTATAACTTTATATATAAACCCTTTCTTTACAAATGAAAAACAATGTTGACTGTAAAAAAACAGTAAAAACAAACCTACAATTTTAAACCTAACTTTAAACTGGCTTTTTAAATAGAATTATACTGCGGTGTTTAAAAAATTAACAAATTTCAATCAAGGTTAAAATAAAGTTTTTGTTTAAAAAAAACTTAGGTGTATTTTTTCTGATAATGTTATATTACTAAAATTGTAGGTGTACCTTTTGAAATGCAGAATTTATTCTTTAACGGAAAACTATTGGAAGATGGAAAGAAGTTGTCTGATTACAATATACAAAATGAATCAACTGTTCAACTAGTACTTAGAATTAAAATATTTGTTGAAAGATTAAATGGTGAAAAGTTCACAATTGAAGTTGACCCTTCGGATCCTATTTCAGTTGTTAAAGCTAGGATTCAAGATGAAGAAGGTTTGTTGTAGGATTATTATATATATTATCGAAGTTAAAATTAAATTTTTTTTTTCTTTCTCATGCGTCATAAAGTACAACATTGAAAAACATGACTATACCAAATCAGACAGTTACTCAGTTTGGCCGCTGAACAGATTACCAAACTGTAATTCTTATTTAATTATAATATTGAACTCAATAATATTTTTTTAGGGAGATTTATTTTAGTTGATTCCTGTAATAAGTCAGTTTTAATCATATATGAAAAAAGTTAGTATTGTTTATCATGATAATTACTGTATCTATATATAAAATGAAAAATTGACATACATTAGGAAAATCTATTTACAAAATAAAAAATCTTGAAGTCTGTAATTTATTTTGATGCTAAAAATAAAAAAATTAAAAAAATATATAACTTAACTTTTTATAAAGTTTTATGTTTTTTTTTTTCTTTTAAATTAAGGATTGTTTAGCATTTAGTTACATATGAGATCTTAAAAATTATTTATATAGTACTATTAAGCTACCGTCTTATAAAAGTTTTGACACAGTTGAAAAAATTATACAAAAGTCTTTTTTTACGTTGATTTTATCATAGCTTTTTACAA
The DNA here is from genome assembly GCF_965202585.1 of Thalia democratica. Taxonomy (NCBI): domain Eukaryota; kingdom Metazoa; phylum Chordata; class Thaliacea; order Salpida; family Salpidae; genus Thalia; species Thalia democratica. Next base: position 63,559,559 of record NC_139166.1, on the reverse strand, counting down.
GACACTAATCTGTTTAGTTGAGCTTACATTAAAAAAAAAATAACTTTTTTACTTTATAAAGGTTACAATTTTTTTTAAATTGTTTGTATACAGTTGGTTTTTAATTTTTTACATACGTAAAATTATAATTCAAAAAATATTCTGTTATTAAAATATAGTTTTGTTTAGTTTTTTGGATATTTTGTATTTGTTTTAACTAAACATCTTAATTATGTTATCTTTAGAAGTTATGTGTTATTGCAAATTTTCGTTAAAAGGGAGCAAACATTTCCATTTTTGTAGCTATATTTATTTTTAATATTGTTTTCCGTTGTAGCACAACTGCATCATTATTAAAAATTCAGTAGCATAGCATTGAAATAGTGATAGTTGCTGTGAACATCCTATAAAGTTAGCACGCGTCTTCTGTGAATGTAAACTGTAAATAAGATTTCAATAATTAGAAACAAAAGACTTTAAAATACAATATTGTACAGTAAATACACTATTTGGTTCATAATAATCAAGGATTTTTATTTGATTATGTTTTTTAAGATGATAATTGCTTTAAAATAAATTTTTAAAACTTAATTTACAATTCCATCACTTTTTTGATGTAACTTCTTTTTAGTAAACATAAAAGCAATTATTTTTATTTCCAAATTTATTTGATTTGTCATTATTTTATTTTCTAAAATTTGGATAATTTGTTAAGTTAGTAAGCAAATCTTCTTACTACTGAAGACAAGCTAATTGTCTGCTTTTTTGAAAACATTATTATTATATTTTGAGATTCAGGACTTTTTATAATAAATCAAAAATAAAAAAGTTCAAAAATGCTACATATTGAACAATAAAAAAATCCTTATGTATTTCTTAAGACAGTAAGAAGAAAGATATAAAATAAAGTTTTTTTTTTTTAACTTTTGTTTAATATGTTTTAAAATTAGTAACACTATTTTCAGGTTTTGCTTTCGAAAAGCAAACTTTAACTTTCAAAAATAAAAAGTTGGATGGTAGAAAAACACTAAACGATTACAAAATTGTTAATGAATCAACTATATGTTTGAGGCTTGATGGAGAATTGAAAATTTTTGTCAGATCAATGTCTGGAATAACTCATTCTTGTATTGTTAAAGCTTCTACAAAAGTTGAAATGCTTAAAGACAAGATCAAAGAATTAGAAGGTTAAAAAATTTTAATGCTTTCTTGTAAACTTTGTTGTTTCAATTAAGTATGTAAATTTATTTAAAGTTTAACAATGTAATTTAAATAATTTAATATGTATTTTTGTAAAGAAAACAAAATGTAAAATATAGAGTTATGATCTTAGGTTTCACATCTGGGAAGGTGAAGTTGATTTTCTGTGGAAAACTTATGGAAGATCAAAAGACTTTTTCTGATTACGAAATTGAAGATGAAGATAGAATTATTTATAATTTTTCGCTAAAGGCGTGATAACTAAAATTGAGAAAAAAACAAGGTTTTTATTACTAGTTTGTAGTAAAACAATACTATTAGTCGTTGAAGTGTGCTTAATAATTTAAAATGTTCTTATTATTTTATGCTAAACCTTTAATTTCAAACAATGTTTGTTGAAGAGTAAAAAGGTATTTAAAATCATAAGCCAAATGTTTTTCATAAACATATATTCTTAAGGTAAAAGTTTAAATTATTTTCTATAAAAAACTATTATACTAACTTATATTTTAGTATATATCATGTAAATGCTTTTATTCATTTGTATTTTATGTTTCTAATAAAACAATGGTTTTCAACATGTACTAAAACACACTAATCTTATCTAACTTAATAGTTCTTTACGAAAAAGTAACATAAGTTTTGTTTAATAGTCGTAAAAATATGTGCTTTTTTAATTAAGTTTAGAGTTCATATTTTTCTTATAAAATATTTAAATACAAATATACGCTTTGAATATTTTATAAGTTGAAATACTTATACACTTTCAAGATTGTTGTAACATATAAATGTAAAATTCTGTGAAGCTTTCATTCTTGTACTAAAACTTTTATACACTTGAGAAACATCTGTGTTGCTTTTTGTTGTAAGATTTAAATAAATTTTTACAGCCACTACACTCAATTAAGCTGAAAATGATTTGATTGATAGAATACAATTAGAAAATGTATTTTCATAAATTCAGTACAAAGTTTTGCAAAAGACACCTGTAATAATGTTTTAAAAAAACTAATTAAAAAAAACAAGTTAAGTTATATTTTATAAACTTAAGTCATTTTCTAAGTAATAAACAGCTAAGTTAGTACTACTAAACACTTTTTTTTTTTTGCTTTATATTTTATACGATGAGTTTTTAAACATAAGTTTATCGAAAAATCAACGTATTCAACTGGGTTTTAAAAGTCTTATTGGTCAGAAAATTTAGTTTTTATACTTAAAAGTTCATTTTGTCTGCATAACTAACTTTATATAACATTTTATTTTTCATTATGTAACACTACAAAGCTTTCCGTTTTTGTACTGATAAATATTTATAATTCTTTTATTTTATAAAAAAATAATTTTAATTTTTGACCAGGGGAACAGGTCAAAATTCCAGAAGAAAAATTCGCTTAATGGCACAAAATTACACGAGGGAAAAAGTTGCCCGAAGAAAATTTTTTACGGAGGGTTAATTTTGCACGAGAGTAAAATAAAACACAAAAAAAAATTAATTAAAAAATAACTTGATAAACAAAACAAAAATAAGTAACTGACCGGTGGTAAGGGTTAGTGGTAACATTTATTATAAAAACAACTAAATAAAACAAATTAAAAAACTCAAATTAACTTAAATAATTAAAAATATTCAATCCCTGCAAAAGTTTCTTCGTGCAATTTTATCCCCTCGAGCAAAAGTATCATGCAGTTTTGTGCACTTTTGCAATTTTGTACGCTCGTGCAACTTTGACAGTTACCCGGACTCAGTTTTTAATTAACTTAAAAAAATTCACAGAATAAAATTATGTTCATGTACGCAATTATTTTAGAATCATAGGAAAAGCTTTAAATAATTTTTAGTTCAACAAACATTTAGATCTTAATTTAAGGACTCTACAGCCTTTTTTAAGTCTAGGGCAATTTGTTCTAGACAAAACTACTCGCGGATCGCACTGTATAAAAAAAATGGTGAGCCTTATTGTTAAAAATAATTATCATTATCAAAATATTAGCACTATTTAAATCAAAAGTTTGGTAAAGTTCGAAAATGTAATATACTAATAGTTGTTGATTGTTAGATTAACAACCTTAATGTAAGTTCCGACACAAAAATTTATTTTTTATGTAATTAAAATTATGTTCAAGGGGCGAAATTGTTTTAATTTTAATGGTATTAAGAATAAAACACGTTAAAAAACTATATCTCATTGTCTCTGAAATAAAAATATATTTCATGTGAATAAAGTACACTCAATGTCTTTAAAGTGGTACGAGTATTAACTATATTATATACATTATGTGTACTTTTTTTATTTTCTATTAAGGTCAAATATTCTTATGATAAAGAAGTATTTTTAAAAATTTCTTGTTGATTCTTGTTGTAGGAGGAAGAAAAACAAAAATGGAGCTCAATAAATTTAGAATTGTTAAAAACCCAAACAATTTATATCTATGTATTGAGTATTTTAAAATTAGCTTACAAAATTGTGGCAATTTAGTCTATCTACATTAGGGATGGGCAACGTAAATAATTGACGGGCCGGATCCAAAAAAAATAGTCCTCAGCGGGCCGGAGCATTTCGAGTAAGTGATCTACCGGAATCAGTTGGATCCTTTTCAAGATCCGGATCTTTATTCAAAAATGTTATCCGGACAGGCTAAATATTAATTTTAGACAAGGTTTCGTATCCGAATAGAACTAATTTCAAAAGACTTGGATCCGGCTGGATGCTAATTTTATAGGGTGTTTTAAAATTTTGAATCAATTTATTAATTACTAAGTTTATAAAGTATAAAACGTTAAGTTAATTTTTATTAAGTACTCATAACTCTATATTTTTTACAACTCTGGACCGAATTAATACTAGTTTGTTTTATAAAAACAATAATTTACTTACTAAAATTTACTCGAGCCTAAGATTTCAAACTAAAATATTTAAATTTGTTAAATATTCGAAATTATCTAATTTTAGTAATCCTTGGCTCGAGGCTACATTAATAATATTATTCAGAAGTTAACTAACATTACAATATTAAACTACTATCTTTTAATTAAAATAATTTATGAAGTTTCATTCAAAATTCTGTTAGATTGTAAACTGATATTACAAACATGCACAAACAAATTTCCTAAACAAATCATACATACTTAAAGTTAATGTGATATTATTTTGAAATATTGTCATCAGTTGGTCGTCATTAAACTTAACCATTTAATTAATCAAAAATTCCTTAATTAAAATATCAATAGCAGAAAAGAGTGCACACTGTAGTCTCAACTTACAATATTCTATTAACATGTAAAGTTGAGCATTTTTATTTAAAGTAGGTGTCAATGTTATTAAAAACTACTTTTCTTAACATTTATAAGAACACTAACAACTCACTACACATCTGGAAAAGACAACAATTTTTTACATGTCGTTTTTTATGAAAATCATTATGATAGGTAAGATTATCAAAGTTAGTTCAGCAAACAATTTTTCGGATAATTTGATAAAGAATTAATTCAACTGACTTGAAACAGAACAAGGTACTATAACAAAAATGTGTATTTATTACTACAAAAATTAAAAGCCATTTTAAAAAAACTTTTTAAGTTAAAATTTTTACAGTTTGTTTTGTGAAAATAATTCTCAAAAGGTTTTGTACATATTTTGTAATATTTACATTGGCTTTTAGGATTTCATATAACTTTTGAAAATACCTAGCGGGTCGGATCATCCACTCGCGGGCCGGATAAATTTGGTCCGCGGGCCGGATTCTATTTAAATTAAAAAAGGTTTTGCCGGTCATTTTGACTCCGGGGGCTGGATCCGGCCCGCGGGCCGTACGTTGCCCACCCCTAATCTATATAAATACTATTATAAAACAAAAATATTATTTCATATTTATTCGACTGCAGTAATATGGTTAATTTTTTTTAAATCACAATGTTTTGTAAATGAAATAAGCTAATGTTACAGCAGTTAAAGCATTTAAATCCAAATTCCTAATCTGCGACCTAACTAGCATCGGCTGCAGATCTAAGGTCGCATCTGATTGGTTAACATGTTGTTTATTTTTTTAAGTAAAAAGCCTTTTTTTCGGTTTGTTTTTTATATATTTGGGTAAAATGGGTTCGGGCTAATGGTATAATTTTCTTTAGTATTTTGCTGTATTACCACTTTACTTTATTTGTAAAATGTTATGAATAAAAACAATACCAAAACCTTACAACTGCAGCCGACTCGAATTCTTGGAATCAATATTGCTTTATTGAGAAATTTTTGGAAAAACAACTCCCTATTTAGAAACCAAATAAACTTTTATTCATAAAAATAAAGCATGGTAATCAGTGGTTGCTACAATTTATGACTAAAAAGAGTATTTTATAATTACTATTGAAAAAAATAGATGTAGTTGTACACATTTTAAATTAAATATCGAAATTAAATAAAGTCAAAATTCTTGTAGGAGTGCAATTAAAGTAAAATTTTTAATTATATTATCTGAGCTGCATTATTCTTAAAAAAGTTATATACTTCAAAAAAATAAAAAAATAAAGTTTGCAAAAACGTTTTAGATCATTTAATTTTATATGTATAGTTTTGAGATAAGTGCCAAAAGTACTAAGAACACTATTTTCAAAGGGTAACTTTTGTCAATGTTTAAATATTATTTACTTATTTTTTTAATTTTTTTGTAGACTATCATTGTTTCCTCTAACCCTTTGTCAATATGATTTTTTTTTCTTTTTACTGTTGTTGTTGTATTTTTTTTTACAACTGTTATCCCTTTATCTTTACCTTGGTTCTTAATTATTTATTATTTTTGATCTCAAGCAAAACTTACAATATAGCAAAAACTTATCCTTTAAGCAAAACAACCCTTTGTGCAAAATACATCCCTTTTTACACTAAGACCCTTTTTGGAAAAGTGTCTTTGTGTAAAAGTGATCCTTTATGAAAAATAGTATTTGTGCAAAACTGACCTGTCTCTACAATTTTGTTTAATATACCATTTGACTTATTAAACAAACAATTTTTTTATACTGGCAGTGTAACCTGTTGCCATATGTGTGATATTGGCGGCTTCAGAAAATTCTTAGTTGTGCAATATCAAAACTCATGGATGTAACATAAATTAAAAAAAAAAGTTTCGATGAACTTTTTTTTGTTGTAGTAGATAGTTTGATAATTTTTAATGAAGTTATTTTATTATACTTTCTTCTTATGTAAACTAATTTTTGATTAGCATATCACAGTAACAAACAAAAATTTTTTATCAGAAATTGTAGCCAAAAGAGACACTAATTTTCAGATAAACATTAAAACTGTGTAAGGTAATCATTACAAAATTTTCACTATTAGGTGCTAGCATTTCATAAGCCAGCATAGTTTTATTTATATTAGCTCATAAATAATCAAAAACAATTTAAGAATTTTGATTTAAACAAAAAAAATGTCTATTTATTCTCAAAAATTAAAAAAATATTTTTTATCTGCTAAAATAATGATACAGGTTTTAAAATTTCAATCATTTTTTTTTTAATTTTTTAAGCATAATTATTGAAACTTTTAATTAATTTTTGATTTTATTCACAAAATGTCTTGTTAATGTATAAGTTTAATATTTCTTAAGTAGTTGAAATGTCATAATCAGTTTTCAAATTGAAAAGTCTAATGTCACAAGAAAGAGTCAGATAATAACAATTAAAACATTTTAGAAATGCTTGTTACCATTTATTTTTTTTCGGATTCATACCAGGGTAATACTGTTTATAGTATTTATTAAGTCCAATTAATGATTAAATGCCAATTTTCAATTGTTTAGTTTTTTTGTTGATTTTTTATAATTTCAATTAAAGTTACTGGCTACCAGCAGTATTACTTACTGAAAAATCAAGTGTTGTACGAAATGGTGAAATTTATTTTTGTAAAACTGTGTCTTTTTTTTTCAAATTTATGAAAATACAAATTTTGAATATTTGTTATACACGATTAACTCCTAGATTTTGACCTCATAAGTTCAGATTAGCCTGATTTTTTTCGAGTAACATGAGTGTTAGGACAGTGAAAATCCTAGCAGTCATTGAAATTTTGTAAAAAAAAAAAACGTTTACATTATTATAAGGTATTATAAAACTTTATATGTTTAAATTTACTTTGTTTTTTCTTAAAACTGGAATTCTATTTTTAAAACTCAGTAAATATTTCAAGGCAGTTTTGGGTTATGCTATCCAAGGTCATATATCTCAAAATGCTACCAGGAATTTAGCTATAGTAGCTATATAAAAGTTTTGACCTCAAAAATCACATATTTTTAAATTTTTTGACTTAAACATTAATAAAATCACTTATAAATGTCCTACACTTATAGTTTATATCTTGAATGAAAGCTTGTACTTATTGACATAAATTAAAATCAAATTAACTGCTTTTGATGTATTATGACGTCATAATCACCCTAAATTTGTCTGTAAAACGTAGGGGTAGGGAGTACAGCACATTCTTTTGGTCATATTGTAAAATTCAAATATGTACATATTATTCGGGTGTGTTTTTGCTTAGTTAAAAAAAGTCTAAAAAAAATTATAATATAAAAAAAAAGTTGCTCCCATAGAAAACTGATTCAAACCCCAAAAATCACATATTTTTTCGACTTAGACAATAATAAAATTACTTATATATGTCCTAAGCTTAAAGTTTATATTTTAATTGAAAGCTTATAATTGTAGGCATAAATTAAAGATATTTCAACTGCCTTTGTTGTATTATTATGTCATTAGTAGACTAAATATGCAAACTTACCTGTAAAATTGTACTTTATTTTTTAATATAGAAAACAAATTCTTCTGCTGTTTTACTTATAGTTTTTTGATTTGCAAAATAAATTGTGTCGACTCAGCTAGGGAAAAATATATTACTAATGTAATGTCATTTCTATTGCATGTTGATATATGTAACAAAAACATTTTAAATTGCTTTTCATTATTAGAAATTATGATTATTGAGAGCATAGTTATAATAAAAATTAACTGCTATGAGTTTAAAATTATAATTTGCTTTTTATATAAAAAATTTACTACGGTTTTACAGACAAAGTTTGCATATTTAGTGTAATAATGACGTCATAATACAACAGAAGCAGTTTAAATGTCTTTAATTTATGCCTACAATTATAAGCTTTCATTTAAGATATAAATTATAAGTCTAGGACATGTATAAATAGTTATATTACTGTTTAAGTCGAAAAATCTAAAAATATGTGATTTTTAGGGTTGAAATCAGTTTTTTCGGCAGCAACTTTTTTTTTTTTGCAAAATTATTTTTTTTTAGATTCTTTTTAACTAAGCAAAAAGACACCCGAATCATATGTACTTATTTGAATTCTACAGTATGACCAAAAAAATGTCCTGTACTCCCTACCCCTACATTTTACAGACAAATTTTGCACATTAGGGTGATAATGACGTCATAATACATCAAAAGTAGTTAATATGTTTTTTAATCTATGTCAATAAGTATAAGCTTTTATTCAAGATATAAATTATAAGTCTTGGACATGTATAAGTAATTTTTTTACTGTTTATTTCAAAAAACAGAAAATATGTGATTTTTAGGGTCAAAATTAGTTTTTTGGCCGGCAAACTTTTTTCAATCTTTTTTTAAGATTCTTCTTAAGCAAAAACACATCCAAATCATTTGTACATGAATAAATAATACAATATGACCAATAAAAATGTGCTGTACTCTCTACCCCTATTTATACACCTATGTATTACACTTGGATTGGTTTCACAAAAAAAGTCAATGATTTTTTGAACCCAATCTTATCAGAAAAAAAGTAAAAAGTATAATTAGAGATGATGTCAACTCTTAAAGATGATTGTCAACAGAAATTTGGTAACTGCTAGAGTTTCAGCTGGAGTTAAAAGTTTTTTCTTTTAAGTCTTGAGGTTTTATTTATATGTGTTTTGCAGTAAGTTTTACAAAACCCACTTATAGACTAAAGCATAATTATAATAAGTTACTTTTTTTATAAATCAAACAAATATTTGGCACTTGATAAAGATATTTTAAAATGACTTATATTTTTTAGCCCAATATATTTACTGTGTATCTATATATAACACTATTTTTATACATAGAAATTGTTAAAAGACAGTATAAACATAATTGTTTAGTCTAATTTAAATTGTTTTTCAGAATTATTATACATAACATAAGAAACTTTAACCTCACGGTTGATTACATAATTTTTGTCTTTAAAATTGTTTAGTATGAAAATTGATTGTAACTTTACTAACTAACAGTTTTATACTAGATTATTTTGTATTACTTCGTTTATTGAAACAACCTGAGCAGCTAAAAATGACCACACTTCACCACAGGTAAAAAATATTTTATTTGCTTATTTGAGTTTTTATTTTTTGTTAATACTTCCAACACATCTAAAATCTATTGAATTTTAGTAAGTTTTAAATTCTGTAGTAATAGAGTTAAAATTTATCTTAAAATGAAATTGATCTCAACAGGTGTAAAACATGGATTATTCTGATGGATTTTCTGTGGCAAGAGATTTTATATTGAGCACAGCAGGATCAGAGGAATTTATGGATCCATCATTGTTAGAAGCTATAAGTTCACTTTACAATGATTTTGTATCAGAAGGTAGTGTAACACATATCAATCTTATGTATAATTTGTTAAATACAACTTTATTTAAATGCATAAGTTAAAAGGAATCAAAAATAGAAATATTCATATTAAGAAATACACATATATAGTAGCATAACTTAATATTTAATATTTCTAACTAATAATAACTTTATAAAACAAAGTATACGAACATCTAAGATTATACTCAGTAGCAAATTTTAATCAAAATAATTTTGTGATTTTCTTTAAAAAATAATCATACATTAAAAAATGATAGTTTAAAATTTACCTTTTTTGTTTTTAAACAAGGTATTGAAGACAACAATCACGTTCCCATAGAAAGTTGTAGAGACAAAAATATCACACAAACAGAAAACAACGTAAGTAATAGTTTCATTCCCATTAAAAATAAAAAAGACAAAAGTTCATTCCCAATAAAAGATAGTGAAGGTGTCACAAAAAATAATTTCACTAGAACTAAAAACAGTAGTATCAATACGAAACAGTTTGCAGCAAGTGAGAACAACATTTCAATGACAGTAGATGGCAAATCTACTGAAACTGCAAAACCAGAGGAAAACTCTAATAGCAACACTTTTTGTAAGTTAAAAGCTTTTATTTACCTTTTTAAATATGTTTTGTTCAGTAGTAGTTATTTGTTTATATCATTTTATTGTAAGCAGTCAGTAAGACATTTTTAAGATCTTCTTCATCAGTAATGCCACACACTCGGGCTTTGTTGATGTTATTGAAAAAATCTGTCCTTTTTTATGTTTTTCTAAAGTTGTTGATTAGTTTTTTGAAAAACTTCTTAATCCTCAGCCGAAGTCACTTTGATTTTTTTTCTAAAAAATTATTTTTAATAAAGCGTACTTTTATTATCATTTTGTTAGCTTGATACACTTTAACTTCAATATTTTGTTTTGATTTTGACTCTTAGTTATTTTTAATCAATATTATCATTAAGTCTGGCAAGCTCAGGCTAGCTTGAAGAAATAAGACTATTTACGGTAACTTAAATCCTGTTTTTACTTGTCTTAAAAGAATTGTAACCCTGGTATTGAATAATTTCAGTTTATACTTATACTATTTTTCTTCATAATCATAAGTAGTTTTTTTTTTGTGTATTTAAAAAAGGAATCAATAGTTTCTTATATCTAACAACTTTTACCATTTCAAAATATAACTTATTTTAATATTTATACTTTGATATATTTGTAATAAATGCTTAAAAAAAAATGAAATAAAATTTATTTTACAATTAAAACCTAAAGTGTACACACATGTTATAATTAGTTTCACTAGTAACTGTACAAAATTACAAATATATCAGTGTAGTAATTACAGCTAAAACCCTGGAAAATCATGGAATTAGTTTTTCTAAAAAAAGGACCTAAAAACTTTTTAAACTTTTGACACTTTTTAATAATAATTTTAAAATTTTAAAAATCTGTTATATATATATATTTATATATTTTAAATATTCTTAACTAAGTTTTTTATACATTTGGAAACTATGAAGTTAAGTTTTTAACTAATCTAAAGAACATCCAACACCTATTTACTAATAAAATAAAGACATATCTTTTAAAAACAACATTATAAAGTTTACATAATTACAATATTTATTTTAGTTTATTTTGAGTTAAAACAATTATATAAACATACATAAAACAATTTGATTTAACACTGCTAAGAATTAATATATATATTGCAAAGTAACGGAGGTATTAAATATTTCAAAAACTATATTACTAATGTTATCAGTAATAGTTGAATACATGTAACTTACCACTTGTAATGTAGTTTATCAACGAGTAAATAATTTTACAAAACATCATAGTAAACTAATAATTTAACATTTTCACTTCTTAAACGTATATGAAAAAGGTAGAAGAAGTTTTGTACCTTAAAAGGTTGGACTTAAATAAGTTTTCTTACTGAAAATCACAAAAAGATATAGACCATCCTAATATATTTACAACATATATATTTCTCACAAATTATGAATACATTCAATCTTTCAATTTTAATTACATAGAATAAATACGTAATATTTTTAAGGTAAAACTTAATAGTTACATAATTCTGTAACAGTATATGTAATTTTTCAATCAACAATAAAAAATAATTCAATTAATCGTAACTACAACTTAATCAGCGTTAAAAAGTTTAAATTAATGAATTAGTAAAATATCGCCTTAAAAATCATTGATTTTTGATACCATTGTTAAGATTAAAAAAAATTTCTTTGAACTTTAAATGCTTTAAGTGTTTATTTGTATTAAATTTGTTTTATATATAAATTTTTACATTTTATAATAATTGAACTTATATTGTTTTTGTAAACTAAATTAACTAGTCTAGATAAAAGAAACTTTAAATAAAGTTCTTGTTTTATCATCTTTAGTGAAACTAATTTTTTGAACAATACTATTCTTGCAGGTCTTGAGACTACAAAAAAGGCGAAGCCAAAGTATTTTAAGTGTGAAATTTGTTCCCAAACATTTAATACCTATAACAAACTTTACTACCATCGCATGAAACAACACAAGCTAAATAAAAATGTATTTTGTGAGATTTGTAATAAACAATTCAGCACTAAAGGAAATTTGAAACAACATATCAAAAAACTTCACAAACTTCAATGCAAATTGTGTCATAATACATTTTTTTCTTTTATCACCTTGAGTCGACATGTTAAAAATTGTCATAGTAGTGGTGTAGGTGATAGTTTAAGTGTAGTGGTTAATAAAAGAGAGATCAAGAACGCACCATTAGAAAATTTAAGAGATAAGGATATCATTGCTATAAAAAATAACAGTAACAATAACTTAACTCCAATAGAAAATAGTGAAGACATCTATGCTTTTCCACCAAAAAATGACAACAGAGACAACAATCTTAATGTAAGGGACAACAGCAAACATAAAAGTATTACACTAGTGAAAAAAGGCAGCAAAAATAACAGTGTAAGTGCAGTGGTAGAAAAAAGTTGCAGTTTTATCAACAATTTAAAGAATATTAGAGAGATTAATCTTAATGCAGTCAATAAAACTTGTGACAGTAGCGTTCAAACAGTGAAAAATGTTAAAGACATCAATGATGATCATTTGAAAAATAATGGAGAAAAGGATATCATTGCTTTAGAAAGCAATATTAACCTCATTTCAACTAGAAATTATGGAAACATCAATCTCACTCATACTGAAAGTGAAATAGACACCAATCCTGTTACAATAAAAAGTAGTGTTGATAACAAACTTGTTTCATTAGATGATAGCAGACACAATAGTCTCGTACCAACAGAAAATTTACGGGCCGAATACATCATTGGAATTGAAAGCAGTAAATGCAGTAATATATTTCCACTTAAATATAATGTAGATGATAACCACATTTCAGTAAAAAACAAAGAAGACAACCATCTCATTTCAGTTAAAAGTAAAAAAGGCAACAGATCTATCCCAACAGAAGATAAAGGAAATAACACAAATACTAATTCTTTTGAAACTGAAAACAGCTGTTCTATCAATCACATACCATTTGAGAAGTTTCGGGTCAATAATTTAATGGCAGTAGATGACAAGTCCACTAAAAACATAATCCCTCAGCAAAACTCTAACAGAAATACTACTTGTAAGTTATGCCTTTATATACCATTCTTATTGCATTGTGCTTATAGTTTTTATCTCTGTTATTTTTATTAAAAGTTAATCAATTTTTTTTCTGGTATCTTGTTCACCAGGGCAGGGTTGCCAAAAAATCTTAAACCTGGAAAAACCTGAAATTTGACAATTTAGGCTAAAAAACCTAACAAAACTTGTAATTCAAAAAATTTCGAAAAAAAAACCTGAAAAACTTGAAACTTTAAACAAAAATAACTAGAAAAACGTAAAATTTTTAACAATTTTAACATTTTTAGTAGAAAAAACTTGATTTGAAACAAATAAAATATTATATAGGTAAATTAAAAACACATTTAAAGTACCTTTACAGTACCTTTTCATTGTTTCTGTACTATTTAGTGCATTTTCTTACCTTAAAATTAACTTCAAACTAAAACTAGACCCAAAAATGTGTACTTTCAAAAACCTTGAGAAAATTTGCTAAACACGTTTGGTAACCCTGAGTCCAAGAGTGCCACACACTTTGTCTACTTTTAACATTTCAGGGTGGTTCAGATCTACTCATGTTTCTTTTAAATTTTGAAAAAGTTCAGATTTTTCTATTTTTTTAATGAGGTTTATCATAGAAAGACCTTCTAGACATCAGGCTATATCAAATTAATATTTTTCTCAAAGAAAAATTTATCTTTATTAAAAAGTCGTTTTGAAATCATTTTTGTAGTTAAATATAAGTTATTTTGTGGGTTAAAGTTTATTTCTTGCTTTAAAGGTTAGCTTGAAAGACTTCAGGCTGTATGTGGTAAATTAAAGTTTGTTTTTGTTTGCATCAGAATTAAAATTTATGTTTCTTTCTAATCAAAACTATTTTCTTTACTATTTTGTTAATGTCTGAAAGAAAATAATATTTTGTTACATCTAACAAATTTAAATCATTAGAAAATCCAATATTCTTGAGAAAAACTGTAAAATTTTTGTGATATACTGCTATAAAACAAAATAAATACATGGTGGCTAGGCCACTAAACCTGGAATCCTAGAAATACCTGGAATTTGACAATTTGGGCTAAAGAAACTTTTAAAAATATCTTGGAATTAAAAGCAATACATGTTAAAATTAAAAATTTTGAATTTACAAAAAAAGTTAATTATGTAAATAAGAAAATTTTTTCATCTAAAAACAATTTGATAACAAACACATTTAAAATAGCTTCACATTATCTTTTGAACATTGTTATACTAAATAATAAAAATGTTACCTAAAAACTTAATTTTTATTTAAAAGTAGACTCAAAAACGTATATATTCGAAAACCTGGAAGAAATTGCTCAAAAGGTAGTTTCCACCCAGTAAGTAGATTTATATTTATACTTCAAACCAAACATATTGACATAAGTTTTTATAAATTCTATAAATAACATTACAAAGTTAAAAAAAATTATCAGTACGGTTATTTAAAGTAAATTAATTAAATAATTTAATTTAACACATATTGATGTACAGACACCTATATGTTATTATTAAAATGACATAAAAAAAATCCTTAAACAGAGTTAACTAAATAATTTTTTATTAGTGTCCTCTTTAAAGTGTTTAAAAACTATGGCCCCCTACAACACTATTTCTTATAAAACTAATGTTAAATACGCCAATTTTTTTTTATTTGCTAATCATCATCAGCTCCTGGATAACTAATGTAAGTTTTAATTTAAAGCCTTATACCCATCCTTCCGCATTTCAGCTTATGGCCCCCTTGAATTGTCTTTGAATTATCGTTCATTGAAAAAAAGTATGCTGTTTTGTAAAATATTCTTCATATATACGTAATTCTGTAACACTATAGACTGTTGTTAAAAATAGATTAACAATAATTTTGTTTGAATTGTTTTTAGATTTTAAAAATACATACATTTAGTTGTTTTCAAATAAGGTAATATTAAAAAATAATTAAATAAAAATATATATATCATTAACTTGTTTTGGATAAGATTTTTATAGATAAACAATAGTAAAGTTATTTTTTCTTATTTTATTGAATTATAATTTAATATTAAATTTATTTAATGTTAATTATGTTATTGTTACGTACTAATTTAAACTAAGAGAAAATTTAAAGGTTATATCATCTAGTTAACATGAAATCGCTTTTCATAAGAAACTATTTATAAGGTTCTGAAACTACAAAAAAGACGAAGGTGAAAGGGTTGAAAAATGAATTTTGTTCTGAAACATTCAACACATACCACAAACATTACTACAAACGAAAAGGGCAACATGACAATTCAAATATGAAATATTGCGAGGTTTGTTCTAAACCTTTCGCCACTGCATGGAGTTTAAAAGCGCATGTTGAAATGTTTCATTCTCAATTATTCTCAAGCACCAAAGACGTCAGTGATGCTCCAGTAAAAAATGGTAAAGACAAGAATACAATTGCTTCACATAAAAGCAGTAACAACAGTCTAAATTCAATTGAAAATGATAAAGACATCAGTTTCACTCAAGTTAAAAGTAAAACAGACACTAGACTTATACCGAAAGAAGGTTGCGCTGATAATAACTATATTACAGTAGATGAAAGAAGACACAATATTTTCAATGCAGTGAAAATTATTGAGGACAACAAAGTCCCTACAATAAAAAACAAGTTTGATAAAAAATTAATTCCTCAGGAAAAGTCTGATAGCAACACCTTTTGTAAGTTCAATGCCTTTATTTATTTCTAACTATATTTAGTTGAATAGTAGTTATATATATTGGTTAAACTATAAATTGGTTAATAAAGTAAGCACGTAGCAACTTACTCAGGTCTACTTTAAATTTTGTATAAACACACTTTGGCTTATTTGGCAAGAAGTATGATTTTTGACGTTTTTATTAAATTTCATGCTAGACTTTTCACTTTATTTTTTATTTTTTTCTTGAAATTTGTTTTTTAATTATCAACTTCTTCTGTTACAACTTCAGTATTTTTATATATTTAAGCTTTACTAACATTTAAATAGCTTACAGTAGTTTAGTATTCTGATAAACTTATGACGTTAAAAAAAATTCAGACTAGTTTTTATTCATTTGCGATGGATTTTTTTTGAAAAAGGTGCAACTCTTGTACACTTGAAGTTACTATAATTTTATATAAGCAAATAGGTATATCATTACTTTAATTTTTTATTTTCTTATTTCAAAGTTTTATTTAAGTTAATGTTTAAGTTACACAAAAATTAAAAAAAAAAAATTTATCAAACTAAGCTATTTTTTTTAAATTAATTTAGAATTTTTTTTATTTTTACCTTATTTTCGATTGTAATGTCTCATACATGTTATTAAAGTTAAAAGAAAAGTGGTTATAACATACAAAGTAAAATTGTTATTCATGGTTGTAAAATAGAATAAAAATCAATATAGTTGAAATATTGTTTTTATAGATTTTAAAATAACAAGTTTTAAATAACAACGTTGTACGTAAGCATAAGTTTTTTTTTTTGATATTTAGAATTTATTAAATGTTGTTTTATTATTAATTATCATTCATACAACTTGATACATTACATTCCTACATAAATAGAAAATACTCTCAAAATGCCTTGTTTTCAAGATTTAACAACCACATAAAGTGAAATAACTTTAAAAAACAAAACTGTTTTTCCAGGTTTTGAAACTTCAAAAAACTCAGAGGAAAATGCGTTGAAATGTGAAATTTGTTGCCAAACATTCATGACCAACGGTGGACTTTCCTATCACAGAAGAGCGAGGCATGACAAGTCCAACAAATGTGTGTGAAACTATTGCAACATTGCGGCACTGAAATGAATTTGAAACTGCATGTGGAACTGAACCATGCAATGTAGACACGTTATGCATTTATTTTGTGGCTCCACATATAAATAGGTAACGTACTTAAGAGTTTCTAAAATCGATAGAATTTTTAACTATTTGTGAACCACTCATGAGCTACTCTTATACTTTATTTCATTTGAGATCTAACATTCGTAGCCGTAATCAGTACGTTTTTTTGTTTAAAAAAACACATTAGTTTGAATTAAAATTATTTCTTATTTCAGTCACTTTAAACAGTAAAATAAAATTTAATCCAAGTGAAAAATTGAGGTTAAAGTTATTTTTCTTTAACTTAAATTTTTTGGTCTTAATCTATTTTGCACTTTTTGATGAAAGAATTTTTATTTTAATGAAACTTTTCAAAATTTAAGTACCGTTTGTACTTATAAGTTTTCTTTTACATTTTGTATACTACTTTAATTCTACAGAATTAAAAAAAAAATACTTTAAAATATATTATACTTTAAGTAGTTTTAATATATATTGAATTGGGATTTAGCAAGTGAAAATGCTTATTTCCAAATGATTTATGATAAGTGTAGTAATAATACAACACAACAACACTTTATACCTTAACAACTGTCCGAACACATTGTAGCACAATATTTAAGATAACAGATAGCTTTTTTATTTTACGAAAATAAGTCAAAATAAAATGCACCATTATTATATCAACTAAAACTATTATAACGTTTTTAAACTGTTATTTTTAACATATGATTGTTGTTTTAATCAATTTGAACTATAACTTCCATCGTATTAAAGTACAGTATCCACTATCAAACTTTCAACATAATATTTTAAAACATTATCACTTCATGTCGCTATTTTTTATTACTTTTTTCCTATAGCTTGTTATAATTACTTTCAAACATTTTAATTTTGATTTATAACATTTTTCAATTTTATTTCTTTAAGTTTAAAAGTGATTTTGTGTGATTATAAAAAATTATTATCGAAAAGTATAAAATTTATTATTTTGTGTGTTTTTATATTGTTATCGTTAGTAAATTGTTGCCACTTTAAAAATTGAAGTTTATTTTTTTTAATTAAAACAATAGAACTACACAAGTCATAAGAAAATAAATAATTGTAGTTTTTACTCTACACATTTAACTGAGTTGAATACGAAATTTTATCTCTTAAATAGTTAATTAATTTTATAGTATTATGAAAAATAGCAACCTTATTGATGTTATTATGATTCATATTCAGTAGTATTTAACTAAATAGTGAAGCTTCTTTTTTAGCTAATTTAAAATTTAAATGTGAGGTTTGCCCTAGTAAAATAAATCTTTTTGAAATTTTCAGCTAGATTCCAACACTACAAGTCACTTGTAAAACTTTATACTTGAATTGTAAGAGCTTTAAACATGGTAAAGTGTAGGTATAAAGAAGTTTAAGTATTTTTTATACTTTTAACCGGAGGCAGTTTCGCTTATGTATAATGTTTTACATTTTTAATATATGCTTTATTTTTAATATAGGTAAAACTCCAACTAAAAAACATCAAACAATTATCTATACAAGTTTTATATTTAGTAAAAGTAAATTTCTTTTTTAAAGAGCAACATGCCAGTTTGATGAGAAATACACCAGGCATCATTGAACTAATAAAATTAAATCTTAAGTTTCTGGCCGGAAGCGTAGTTTTATTTTATAAATAATACATATAAAACATGTAATAGAACTCAGGTTTTTTAAAGTAAACAGTTTAATCTTTATTCATTTTATAGTATAAAGTATTTATTATACAACTAGTTTTTTGTTAAAAAGTTACTGCTAACTGATTACTACCACATAACTTTAAAGATACTAATAAATTAATTCTATAAATCTTGCACGTCATCTATGGAAAGTCCTTATAAACAGCTGTTGATTCCTGACTCACACAACAAGTTGGTTTTCAACTTGTTTTTTTTTTTGCGCGTTAAAAAAAGCTTTTCTTTTATCAATCACGTAATTTAAAAACAAATTGGCAGCTAAAACATTACTTTGATAAAAACTAATACTTTGAGTTTTATTCAATTTTCGTAAACGGTAATAGAGGTTGTTCAAGTTATCGGGAACAACTTTTTTACATTTGAATCAATATGTATCGTAAACGCCTAGTACAAGATTCATATGACATATATGACGTCATAATTACATTTGTACCATTTATTTAAATGTTTCTCACTCAAGCTCTGCCCTTAAAATTTTTCATTGCTTCATTGATTTTTCTGCAACAGAAAAACGAGTTTTACATGTAAGTTTTTAATTACTGTAAAGTTTTTAATTGTAAGCGTTGCAAAATAAGTTTAAGAGTTATTAGTAAATAATTACAATAAGTTTTATTTAAAATCTTAAACATTTACCGAAAGTTAACAATTTTGTATAAAATACTAAGAGTAATTTTGAAAATATCACTACATTTTGTATAAAAGTTCTTAGAAAAACACAAATGTATACAATTAGTTTAATTTTCTAGTTAAAAGCGATTACGATGATTGTTTTAAAAGTATCACCCGTCAAAAGTTATTATACGTAGAAGTATTCTTTTTCTTTAATTTAATTTTTCAAACCCTATTTTTTTAGGCTAAAGAAAAGCTTGTTGTTGATGGAAACTTTGTCGAAATAACTGAAGAGTCTATCTAAAAATACATTTAAATAAGTGTTTTGATACAACGAAGTATTTTTATTAATTTTGTTAAAACATGCGATCTTTTTTACGCTCTCGTACGAAACTAAACATGAGATTTTAACATTAAAAAAACTTGTAATGAAATCTTTTATAACTGCTAAGCAGCGCTAAACTAAATTTTAATGAATTAATTAACATAAAAGTTTTTACATAACAAATTTTGATAACTTTATTGTTTCTGTTTAAACAAACATAAAGAAATCAAAGACTTTTATTTTAATAAATTTTAGTATGATTGATCTCATGAAACTCAAAAAATGTTCGTTTTACTTGAGTAGTTTCTTTATTTCGTTCTGCTCGACTGGTAAGTTTCGTTAAGATAACTTCACACAATTTAGCAAGTTCATATTGAGTTTTAAACAAATGCATTAACTAATAAATAATTTTGTTATGAAGCGAGTTTTAGAGCACTGTTAGAAATTTGTTAAAAATATGTTGTGGTAGAGATGTGTTATTAAGGAGATGTATGTAGTTTGCTTAAAAACAGTTTAAACAGCGGTTGTTCACTTTTCAAATGTTACAATGTTTCTTATTAAATTTAAGGCAAAATATCCCTTATAAAAAATAGCGGATAAAGATGAAAAAAGCAACAACTTTAGTTAATTTGTAAAGAATTGCTATAAATACTTGCATTGTTTATCATTGAACTCTTAACATTAGGAGAATATTCAGAGCTTGCTGGAGTTATGAGAAATAAGGGTTAAGATCAATGATGCAACATTTCATAAAAAAACTTTTGCCTAGTGATTTATAAAAGTTTTAAAAGCAGCTTATATTTGTTGAATATAAAATTTTGTAATATTGTTGTTTGGTTTTTTTTTGTATAATAGATACATCACTAAAACTATATTGCCTAATTCGTATAAAATAGTCTTGAATAGTCTCCAGTATATATAGATCAAATTCATTGATACATTATAACAAGTTAGTATGAAGATATTTTTTTAATTTGTAAATTAAGAAGAAAAGCTAACTAAAACTTTTATTTTAAAGTTTTTTCATCTCAATACTTAAAACTTAAATATTTTGAAAATAAAGCTTTTTACTGAAAAATATTAAATATATATTACAAACTGATTAAATTAAGTTAAGCATTTTATGTTTGATTAAACAAAATTGTAATCAAAAGGCATCATGAAACTTTTTATAAGATATAAATACAGTAATTTTCGGCTTTTGGGCAACTAAGTATGACTATAGTTATCTTTAAATACAAAAAAATATATGAATTTAGGTAGTAAAAACTAAAATTGTAAATAAAAGATAAAAAATTTATAATAAATATAAAATAAAATTTTTAAATCTGAAATTGTGTTTTACATAGTAAACATTCTATTCTGATAAGATTCATAGTTATAGAGGCTCTAAAAGAGCCGAAGTATTTAAAGTAATTAATATCTGAATCTGAACAAAGTACGTCCTTCACTCTTCAATTCCTATACAACGATTTAGATTTTAATTTCTTTTCTCGTCCTTACATGATGTTATGATAATTGTTATTAAATAGAATAGATGATAGATTGATTAAACATTAGCCGAAGTTCGTAACTACTATTACTTATAAACAAATTTGAAGAAATTTTAAAATATGATTTTATGTACTAGTTGTTACGAACTTCGGCTAATGTAATTGCTTATCGCCCACAAGTGGTCAAACTGTGTTTGTGAGCTTCTAAAAACTTTAAATCTCAAATAATTTTTTTCGAATACATTTTGTTTTAAATATATATTGCAATGAAGCACGAATTAAAAAAATACAAATTATGAACAAACCTATAAACAGCTGTATTATTTCTTTTAATTTTGAAAAAGAATTCACTATAAAACTCCGTGTTTTTACATACTATTTGGTACAACTTAAATAATTATCAGTATAATAAAAATCTAAAATATGGATGGCTGTTAAAATGGCCTGGTTTAAATTATTACCAGGTTCCTGGTTCATTGTCTAGAGAGTTTTAATTTAAATTGCATCGTTACGAACCTCGTCTAATGGTTAATTATAACGCCCACTAGTGGAATTTTTAGAATTCTCTCATTTCCTTTTTTCTTTATGTTATATTTTAAAGCAATGCTTTTTCTCGTTCTAAAACATAAAAAATATTTAAAAGAAAGAAGAAATGAAACTTACTTTATAAACTTAACGTTGTGATAGAATTAGATTTCAATCCACAACTTACCAAAGAAAAAAAAAGCTTGTTATAACTGTTTTATTTAAGAGCATTTTAACTTTATTATTTAACATATTAGTTAAAAATTTTTTTTTGTTAAAATACCGTCATTTAATGCTTGTATTAGCTTTAGTTAAGAAGCAAAGATTGAGTGTAATTAAAACAAGTTTATTTTTATTTATTTAAGTTTTTTCTAGTTTTGATTTTAGTTGTTTTGATAAAATATTTGATTTTTAGAAAAGAGTTAAATAAATACTGTTTATATCACTATAGTATACATTTAAAGTGGTAAAGATTAATTGATATTATTATAAAAACTATAAGCTTAATTATAAAAAACTACATTAAAACTTTTCTATATTTTCAAAACACCTTTATGTTAGACTAAATGTTTAACATACTTCAAATATTTTTTATAAAAAAAAAATATTTTACTAGTAAAACACTTTTCAAACAATAATTAAAATAATTATTATGATAATTAATAAAAACTAACATTAAAATAAATTTGTTACATTAATTAATTTCCAAATGTTTAAATTTTAATTATTGAGATGAAAAAAGCATAAATTAAAACTTTAAATATTTTTTTTTCTTAATTTACAAGTTAGAAATTTGTTTAAGTTACCATTTAAAAGTTTTTTAGGTACAATTTTATAAAAACTAAATAAATTTGTAAAAAAAAATCTAAAATTTCACAAAAACGCTTTGCTGCCTTTAGTGTTCTACTTACTTCGCCTAAGTTCGTTACCGTGAAAAGTGTATAAATAGCCTAATTTTTAGATTTCCTTACATAATTCAAAATGACCCGCACAAAAGAAACAGTTCGCAAATCAACTGGAGGAGAAGCTCCGCGCAAGAAATGCAAAATGGATTCAGATTCAGAAATGTTATACTTTGAAACGAGTGATTCTGACAACAACTACAGTGACAGTGAAGATGAATTGCAAGTTGTTGAAAGGAAGCCTCTAGCTTCAGTCTTTGAAGAGCTATCTCAACGCGAAGTTCTAGAAAGCGCTAAATCAAAAATTAAAATCTTTCAGTCAACTGTAAGTAATCTCAGTGAACCGTATGCGAGGCGCCGGCTCCAAAACAACCAATGGAATGTTGATAAAGCACTTATTACCCTGAATGAAGAAAGGAAAAGAGAAAGAAAAAGTACAAATAAAATGGCTTCGGTTAAACGCCAATGTGTTAAAACAAGCTGTTCCGCTTTCGAATGCGAAGTTTGCATGGATGATCTCTGCCTAGGTGATGTAGCAAATCTTGAATGCAGCCATGTGTTTTGTAAAGATTGCTTGAAGGATCACATCCATGAAAACATAAACAACAGGATTGTTGATATCGAATGCCCTGGAGAAAACTGTGAACATCTTGTAGATTTAGAAACTATCTTAGATACCTTGGCAGAAGAAGAACTTAAATCAAAGTTCTTGCGTTTGTTAGGTGAGTCGTACGTGGACAACAACAAAGACACTGTTTGGTGTCCCGGTACCGACTGTAAGACAATACTAAGATGTAAGAAGTTTCAAAACAACTACAACGTAGAATGCTCCAAGGGACACAAAAGCTGCTTCAATTGCCAAGAGGCTTGGCACGACCCATTGGATTGCGACATGCTTAAAAAATGGCTAAAGAAATTCGAAGAAACAGAAAACGGTAACTGGATTTCATCAAACACCAAAGAGTGCCCAAAGTGTCACGCCAAAATTGAGAAGAACGGCGGATGCAACCACATGATTTGTTCTAAGTGCAAGTACGAGATGTGCTGGAAGTGCATGAAAGGATGGGCAGGATCGCACCACAATTGCGAGCAAAAGGCAGAAGGTAACAACGTTCAGGAAAATGGGAAAGAAATTAAACGCTACATGGAATACCACAAGTTCTACCGAAGACACAAAAATAGCCTTGAAATTGAGAGCAAAACTAGCACAGAGAGGGTATATGACAGATACCAAACTCCGCAACAGCTGAAAAATGGTATTAAAAACAAAAAGAAAAAAAGAAAATTAGAAAAGGGTACTGAAGAAGATGACGAAAAAGAAGTTCCCAAGGCCAATGATAAACTCGCACACTTCTTCCAGAAAAATATCATAAAGTAAGCGAGTGAAGTGATGAGTGAATGCCGTAACACTCTCATGTACTCTTACGTGTTCGCCTACTACCTTAAGGACAACACAACTAACAAAATGATCTTCGAACTCATTCAGGGATATTTGAAGGCTCAAGTGAAAGGTTGAGCGCTGCTTTGAAATGGGAGGTTCACAAACTAAACGATTATAAATTTTGGGTGGAAATGAATGCTACGATCAAGTTTTGCGAGAATCATTCGAAGAAACTGGTTTGTTACGTCAAGGAGCAGAAAACTGAAAACATGTGGCAGTATGTAGGTATTTGAACTTTTTATTTTGCAGTTTGCTTCGTAACTGAAATAAAGAATTTTTACAAATACGATGCCTTGTTTTACTGTTTGTAAATAATTTTTTTGTATTTAAAATATTTCTAGTATGTTTCTTAGTGTATTGATATTCTTAAATTTTAATTTTTTTAATTGAAAATTATACTTTTGTTTGCAGTTATTGTATAATAAATTTCTGGAAGCACAAAAATTTTTCATAAAAGCTATAATTTATTCTCTTTCTATTAGAATATTTAATTGTAAAACTGTTAAAAAGCGAAAAATGTTTTTTTATTTATTTTGTTTCGACAATACACTATTTTCAACATAAATTTGTATTAAATGTATGCAAAAAAAAAAATTATACGTAGTTGAACTATTAGTTTTGTATTATCTACATTCTGAGGAACCCTGCTGTTTAAGTACAAAAAATTTAAGTATTTTTAAGTTAAATACCGCGCAAAATTGCGTATGTAAGGAAACCCCGGTCTTGTTTACTTGCAACAAGCCGTACGTATTTCAACCTCATTCTATAGCAAGTTGACAGAATAAAAAGTAATTAAATTAATTAATATTTAAGATTAGAATCAAAATTTACCTCATATTTTATTACGTTCTTGATGTTTTAATCATACTTAAGTTTTATATCGACGCCAGTACACTATTATACAAGAAATGTATTATAGTTGATCGTAAGAATTAGTTTTAAAAAAGTAAAACTTTTTGGCTATATAAATTTTTTCATAACACTATCTTTCGCACGTTGCTTGTGGTTGGTCTGATGGACCAGGTTGGCTACGGCGCGAAGAGTGTGGGTCAACACCCCTTTTGTTGATCCCTCTGTCAATGTTACGTTGGCTACAACGAGTTTCAGGGTTGTTGACCTTGTCTAAAGTATGATGTATGTTCTCTTTAGAGAACATACTATCCTTTTTGGGGGGCTTGGATCTATTACTCATTATGCTATACCAAGATTTAGGTGTGGCCCACTAGTTATTTAATTAAATTTAGATATTTAGATATTTAGATAAATTTAAACATTTAAATTAATTAAATTTGATTTGTAAATTTCAGAGATTATTAAGAGCACCAAAAGCAGCTTGCTTCTTAATTAATTATCCACAAAAAAGCTTATTTATTCAATTTTATGTAACCAAATTACAGATAATTTCAATATAATTAACTATTAACACCAAAGTTTATTTATTTAAATTTATGTAAAACCAAAAGTACAATTAACTTCAATTTAATTTTATCAACAGCAGAGTTTATTTATTCAAATTTATGCAAACCAAAAGTACAATTAACTTCAACTTAACTTTATTAGAAATTTCAATTTAAGAGACAGAACTAGAAAATAAGAGATTAATGACAATACTCACAATTTAGCACATAGGAAGTTCAGCTTGAGCTTTTACAAATCTAATAATTCAAATCTAAGGCGGCAATTTAGAAAGTTAACAAATTAATACAAAAAACCCCTAATTAGAGAAAACTCTTTTGCTGAATTTAATTTAAAGCCAGAGGCGTTGCAACACTACCAAATCAAACTTAGACCATCATTAAATTTTGCCTTCCTGTACAAAACTTAATAAGTTTAATAAAGCATGAATTTTAATTTTTAAGTTTTAATTCAGAATAAAAGTATTTGAAATTAGTTATACAAGTTTCAAGGGAACGGTTTAGTTCTAAACCGCGATCATTTTTCATCCCTGCTAATCCAAAAATCTCTTACCGACCAAGGGTTAGTGTTAAAAGACAAATTATAAACTTAAAAACGATATATTAAACACAATGTTTACAGACGACTTATAACTGCTAAACTTATGTAGCTAGTGCTAGACATTATCTTAGCATTTATTTATTTAAACGATAAACTTACATAACTTTTTTTTTTCAAACTTTTTTAGCTATCTTTTTTAATTTTGTTTTCTAAATTCACATGTATCTTTAAACCTTCATTTACAACATAAATCTGTGTATACCTTGTAAATTATACATTGCACGAAACATTTTTTAAATAATGACTATAATGCTCTTACTTTTAATATTTAATTTTAAGTAAAAACTAGACCAAAGAATGTCAAGGTTTTTCATTCTTTTTATTACAAGTATATAAAGTATATATTAATATGCTTGTTTTAAAGTTTTAAAAATTCATATGTTTTTTATATTTCTATTTTAGCTGCTAGTCATTTCAAAAGCTGCTAAGAAAAGAACAACTTTACATACTTAGTAAAACGTAAGTAGTGGAAAACCAATAAAATTTTTCAATTAAAAAAAACTAAATAACATTATTAGTTTAAAATAAAAGTTTTTACTATTCGTTTTGTAAGTTTTTTTTTTACATTGACTTTATTGTTGGAAACAATATTAGTTACAAGTAAAATTTTAAAACTTGCTTACAAATGCTTATTTAAGTTTATTATGCTACATTTTATTTCTTTTACTTAAGTTTAATAAATCATAATCATATAATAAGAAAGCTGTTTAAAGCATCCAAGTACGCAGTTATTGAATTAATTCAGTATTTTAGTTTGAAATTTTTATATCATTTACACAAGTATTGATAAAAGTTAAGTTTTAAAATTATAATTTTTTACAAGAATCATTAAGAAAATTAATCGCGGTTTTACATGATTACTTATAAAACCAACAACTGAAAAGTTTATAAACTAAGATAACTTTAACAATAGACACCAACTTTACTACTGTTTATTTTTAGAAACATACAAAAAACGAGATGTTTTAACTTAATTAAGTTTATTGGCGCTTTTATTTTTTCAAAATATATGGTAATACTCTTATGTAAAAATTCCTAAAAAAAATTATATTATTCTTTAAATTTTAAAGCAAAACATAAACTTTTCAAAACATATGTATTGTTAAACAACAAATTATTAAACTTATTTTTCTGTACTTTTTTAGTCTGGTAATTATAACATTAAGTAGTAACTGCTTTCTTATCCTGTTTTGAACTTTCATCCACATAGTTTTTCACGGATAAAATTTCGGAGTAGAAGGAGGGTTCTCTAAAACATTTTAATATTTAATTATTTCATTTCTGTTCTTTAAAAAGTAAATTACGTTTTTATTTTGTTTTTCATCGACTAGATATAGAAAAGTATTTTGTTTTTCTTTTGTAGTTTATTTTTTGTTTTAAAACTCAAAAACAAACCTTGCATTCTTGTAAGCTTTGTAAATACCTTCCAAAAATGCGCCTAAAACACGCACGCCCAAGCAAACCAATTTTGCAAAAATTGTCAACGTAGGCGATCCTTTTTGCAAATTTTTTATGTACTCTCGGAAAATAAAGTACAAGCTGCATAAGATGCCCAGGATGAGAATACATAAACTCAGTTTGGAGCTCTCCATGGTCAATTCACACCAAAACCTTTTAAAAAATCCTAACTTTGACTCCTTGTAAGCTACGTTAAACCTGTTAATTGAATAATTTTTTTGTTAAATTTTGTGTTTATATATCTTGAGTGTTTAGATCTAGTAGGTAGAGAAAAAATATTATAGCCATTTCATAAAAAAAAATTTTAATCTTGTTAATTAATAAGACGTCAAAAATAACCAAAATGTATGGTTCTAGGACCGAGAGGAGAAAAACCTTTCGGTTATCGAGTCGCACACCATAAATACCTTTTAAAGTGTTGTGCAAATCAATAAACAAGTTACCATTGTGTTCAAGTTTTCTTTAATTTATACTTAACATATTAATTATACGTTAGGAAAAAATGTTTTTTATGTAAAATTTATCCAACACATAACTTAAAACTGCAATATTTTAGAGAAAACCAAAACTTTTTACTAAAAACTGAATACTTTTTTGAGCAAAAAGCTTTAAGCCTTATTTGATACCTGTTAGAACAGTTTCCAACAAAACTAAATATTATAGCTTAAGTATGAAATCTAATTTAAGCCAATTATCTATTAAAACAAATTTAAAAGTATAAAAGGTTCGGTGTAAAAAGTTTCATAATGATTATAATAAACAATTTTAGAAAATATTAGAAATAATTTGTATAAAAAAATATTTTTGTCGTACAATATGTGCAGTTTTGGTTTTACATATTCATTTTAAAACTTTATTTATTTCTTTTAGTAGTATTTGAAAAAATCTTAAAATGGTGTGTTGAATTTTAACTGCTTTTATACTTGAAGTTCAGACTGAGTTGAAAAGCTGAGTCAGAAAAAAAAAGAAAGTTTATTCTTTTAATTTTTAGTTTTAGTTATATACAATTTTGTTTTTATTGGTTTTTAATAAGTATGGTGAAGTGGGTGATGGATAAGGGTGAATATTAATTTAGCAAAACTTTTAAAAATCTGAACTCAGCTTTTTTAAGCTAACACTGACCTTTAGCAATAGTTTCCATTTTTTATCTTGTTGACAAATTTAAAGCAAACTGCGGTCCGCGGACCAAAAGCGGCCGTAAAAGTTATAATCTCGCCCGTGAAATCATTTTTAGTCAGAAATATATATTTTAAATACAATAAAAATTAAAGATTTGTAATAAAAACTTACGGTCAGGCTCTTAATTTAGGACTCTATATTAGTTCTCTAAAATTGCTATATATAGCATATTCTTGATCTTAAATAATATTTTTCTACTGATTACTAGAAATTTTTTTAAAAATTGCATCATTCCAAGGTTGTTTTCTAAATAGTGCGGCCCGCGAGCAACTTTTCTTAGGAAAGTTGGTCCGGGAGTTACATAAGGCTGCCGATCCCTGCCATAGGGGGTAGGTGTAAAATACTTATTTTTACAAAAATTAAGTTTTACTTTTATATGAAAGCTTTTAGTACAAACTACAAATCAGTTTTTATAGATTTAAAATTTATTTAACTTTTGAGATATCTTTTTCGTTTGTAAAAAGTTTTCGATACAAACGTATATACCGCAAATTTTTCGGGATCAATTTTTTTGGAAATTTTAAAATTAACTAAAAATATATCTTTTCCTTCATTATTAAAGCAATCTTTTTCAAGTTTTCAGAAAATATTCCTTATATTAAAAGAAAAAACCCTACTTATGAATTTTGAAAGTTTACAAATATGAAAATTGTATCATAAAAATTTTTTTTTTTTTGTTATTGTAAAAAGATTAGACTGTAAAAGTTTAAAGAAGATTGCTTGAAAAATGTAGAAATGAATAGATGTTAAATAAAATATTTTTTTTTGCTGTTTTAGTTTTTCCATTCAATATGGAACCTATTATGTGCCCGACTTTAACTGGTCATATCTCAAAAAGTAATTCGAGTTTTTTGAAAAGGTGAGCTGCATTTTGAAGCTTATAAAAACTTCTATAAAACAAGATCAACTTGTAAAAAACATGGCAAACCCCAAAACCCCCTATGCTTTAAACAAGTCTACTTTAACAAAGGAATTTAAAACCTATAAATAACTGTAATTTTTAAAAAGATTACGAGAATCTGGTAATTCTGGTAATTTGGTTTTAATTGTAAAAAGTAGGACTAAAAAGTTATATAAATAAAACATTTTATTTTTCTTCTATATTCTTACCTTGATTAGTTAAAAAACAAAATTTTAAAGTTAAAAGTTTATATGTTTCATTAAAAAATATCAAACTTGCTTTAAAGATAAGTTTGACACTTATATTCAAGGTTAAAAAAACTTTTAAACTAAACCAAAATAATTTCCTTAAATTCCAGAATTAATAAAATCAATAAATGATAATAAAAGTTAAAAGATCTAAATTTTCAAGTATTTTTTTAATATTAAACTACATTATAGAAATCTAGCTAAAAACAACAAACTTTGTCTTGCAAATATCGCATTGAGGTTGATTTCTGATTTTATTTTTCATTTTGCTTTTAATCAGTTCAATCAAACATCTTTCATGAACATACTTAGTTCCACCTATAAAAAATTTGAATAAAAACAATTATTGTATAAGTTTATGTGTTCTTACTTATACTAATATTTCTTAGCTGTATTGAAGATCTGTTTCAAAACTGCTTTAAACGTAAAGGTTTTTGTACAGTTTGTTTTTTAACTAAAAAATTTAATGTAGTTTTTTAGAAATTGCTCAACTTTAAATTAATTTTTACTTATAAAATAATTTTTTAGAAAACAGTAAGGAAAACTAACCAGAACATTTACAAGGTGAAATATAACTATCTTCTTTTTCATCCAAACAAATGTAACAATCTATATTTTTGTTGTTTAACTTTTATTTTTAATAGTCATTTATGTCGTTTTGAACATTTTAAATATAGTTTTTAAATTAATTTAAAAATGAAAATAAAATTAAATTAAAACTTTTATATACAGTAATACTTTGGCTACTTAAAAATGTTTTATTTTTTGATTATTTGATAATAAAAATACCTTAAACAAATGTATCTATTTAAATTGGTTTTTTAACTTCACCTTTTTCAATGGTCATTTCTTTTTGAAAAATTTTCCAACTGTTTTTATATTTGATATGCTCTTATAAAGTATTATATTTGGTACTGTTATAAGAAAAGGTCCTTGTATCAAAAATTTTTACATGTGTATATTGTTTTTCAATAAACTATAGCAAGTTTAAAAAAAACTTTACTTTTTTTGTTTATAGTTATGATTGAATTAAGATGAAAAATAAATTTTAACTGTTTTTATCCTTTTAAATAACATATTTCTTTTCTTTTAGTCTACTTTATTTAAGTGGTTTTTAAAATATTAGTTAGATTTTTTTAAACAGAATTAAAGTAGTTTTTATTGATGTTTATTTTGTATTAAATAATTTCCTCTAGGAACAAATATAACTTTTATACAAAACATATTGAAAATTTAGATTTATTATTTTCATAGAAATCTAAAAATAACAAAATAATATAATCATGGAAAAATATTAAGTAGGTATATAAGGTATAATTTAAAATTATTAGAAATATTCAATTTAATTTAAGTTTTTTTCGTTGATAATTATAATTGAAAACAAAAACTCAAATAACATGTAAATTCTTTAAGTGATATAAATTTAAGAGTATATTTTTAAATTGAACTGTGCATTCTATATTAAAACATTTATTAATTAAAACACTATACTGTAACATGAATAGATTTATAAAATCATTTAAGAAAATAGTAAATCTAAAAAAATAAAATCTACTAACTGTTAAATATTTTTTTTCTCACTCTAAAAGAGAACTTTATTATAATTAAAAATAATGACTTTATTATTTAGAGAATTTGTTTTTAAAACTAAGTTTCGGTCAAAGACCTCATCAGTGCTTGAATAAATCTAAAAAGATATGTAACAGTCATAGAATGTAGCATTTAAACAATTAAATTAAAAAATTATCAAATTTTTACACAAAACTTTTACTAAAAAAACTTAAAAATTAAATTTTATAGTGATTAATAATTTTATTAAGATTGAGTTTAAAGTAAGTTTAAATTTTAATTAAGTTTTAAAATCATTATAACAACAATAATAATAATAAAAGCTGTATGTAGCTTTCTTTTTTCTTTTAGTTAATTTTTAAAGTAAACAATGTTTTTATTTTCATTTAATTGTTCAAATTCTATTTCCATGACTGACACATATCTTTTTAGGTTTATTTAAGCACTGACGAGGTCTTTGACCGAAACTTAGTTTGTAAAATAAATTCATTAAAGAATAAACTCATTATTTCTTCTCCAATAGTTAAGATCTCTCTATTTGTTTTCTTGAAATCAAAACATATAACAACTTAAAATAACATTAAAATAAAAACATATTCTTAAAAACTCAACAATAAGTATTAGTAAAAATATATTACAAGCAATCTTAATATCAAAAATTTTTATATAAAAATAGTAAACTTAAAAATTAAATACTAGAATATACTTTAACATTGTAAAGAGTTACTAATTTCACATAACTTTAGTGTAACTTAGTTAAGACACCCCCAAGTCAAAACTTATTAAAATCTTTCTTACAAACAAAAGTATGATATTGGTAAAAACTATGTGATTTAGTTTATATTATGGTGACAAAACTAAGTAAAAGATCACAAAGATATTAGTATTATTTTTTATTAACAAATCCTTAAATAGAAAACAAAATATAATGATATTTAATTAAAAGTATAAAAGTGACAACAAGTCAAACCAGAGAGATTTTAGTTTAGTATATTACGTCAAACTTTAAAAAAGTTTAAGGTAATGACAAAGAGACTAACAAATAAAGTTTAATAAAGAGAAATGTTATTATCTGTATACGTTATAATTTTCTTTTATAAAGCATAAATCCCTAAAGTTTTACAAGTCTAACATACAATCAAGCCAACGTAACTACAACCTTAGTACATTAGAGTTGCGAAACTTTGATAAAACAACCGCCACAAAATTACTCAAGCATGACATTTTATCTAAAAAAAAAGCCAAAGTTTGAAAAGTCTGCAGTAATAATTGTTTTTGTAATTGGAAAACTTTAAAGTGATAAAAGGTTTTTTTTTTACTAATTATTAATCTAATTTATTTTTAATAAAATAAAGTTAGGTATTTTGATAGTTATTAACACTAAAAAATTTAAAATTTAAAAACTCGCTTTACACTATCTCAATTAGTTTTACAAATTGCCTGAAATATTAGTAAAAATGGTACGTCTACAATAAAAAAGTTAAATAGCATTTTTTTTTTAATTGTTAATGATGTCACAAAAATATTTTTAAAAGGTAGTTTGTTTGTTTTTCACTGTTTTTCGAACGAGCGTTATCTAAGCTCTATTAGATTTTATTTTTATGTCCAAACGTTAGGTCCAATTATTTTCCTAAACTTTAAATATTTTTTATTATTATTATTATAGAGAATGCTCATTTGCCTTTGATTTTGAAAATCCATTGAACTGAATTTAAATTTTTGACTGGGGCGCCTTAGAAAAAATGTATTTCTTTGAAACTTTTTCTGTAAGGGATGTTTCAACCAAAAATAATAATTTATTTTTTTACTTTAAATATTTCTACTTTGCTGTGTTCTCAAGGGTCGTTGTTTTTTTTCCTAACTTGCAATGTTTTAATAAATTATAGAAATATGTCTGATTGTAAATTTTAAAAAGCTACAATTTTTAACGGTCACAGTATAGTATTAAAACATAGCTTGAACAACACTTATTTAATTTATACTTATTTAATCTATATTCTTTTCCCATACTTTGATTTTAATTTACAATACTTAAGTTTTTTCATACATTGCTACTTAAAATTAAAATAAATGTAAACTAGTATAATTGCAATAGTATACCATGTAAATTAGGTTTTTTAACTACAAACATGACAAGTTTCTATTTTCCAACCTTTACTAAAAGTTAAAATACTTATCAAAATTAATGATAGACAATAAAAGGTAATTAATACGATATCTTAAGGAATAAAGGATGTTGTTATAATTTTTCACAGGTTTTTTAAGTGATGTAGGTTAGTTCTTAGCAGTAGTTTATCTTAAAGTTTATATTTTAATAAGTTTGCTTCACTTCATTTTATAAAACAACGTCTTAAGAATTTGTATATTCAAATTAATCCTACATATTGTTTTTTTTACTAGTTATTCGCCTATAGTAAAAATAATTTATCTATACTTTAATTTATCCATAGAATATTTAAATAACATTTTATTAGTTTATTTTGGATATCTAATGTAATTTAAGATAAAACTTAATCACTCTTTAGGTACTTTTTATATCCTATATAATGTTTTGGATTTAAGAAAACAATAAGATCTTAAGTACTAGAGGATAAATAATGGATTTATTCTTTCAAAAATATATTTTACAAACTAAATTATGGTGAAAGACCTCGTCAGTGCTAAAATAAATCTTTCTTTTATTAAGAACTTTTTATTGAGGACTTTTATTGATAACTTTTTTATATATAATTCATAAAACTTTTAGTACTTAATTAGTTGAATTAAAAATTTATCTATTGAACAAACTAAGTTTGTACGTGATATAAATTTTAGAAAATCAAAATACTTAAATGGAATACCAGTTTCACTGCTGTTCCATTTAGTTTAACATCAAATATTATAAAATCAGTCAACTTAAAGGAAAGTTTCTTATGAAGCAGATTTACATTTTAAAGATATAGCTCTTTAAACCAGCCACAATGTGTTTGCATTGATAGTCTAGTCAACACCTACTAGATGCTGTTCCAGTAATAAACTTTTTCTTATTATATGTTTCTTACAAATAATTTCTTTCAATAATGTTTGTACCATATAACTGTTTTTTTTTTATTTAAATTAAAAGTAGTTACTTCTTAGTTTAATTAAACATTCTAATCGATTTAATTATTTTGTAAAATTTTTTAACCATACTTAAAATATTTTTCAAAGTATGATGTTTTTTAATTTAAAGTCTTTCAAGTTCTTTTAAACAAAATATAACTATTACCAGTCATGCTTAATTCTGATAAGTAATATGGCATGCATTTAATTATTATCTAGTTTAATGTTTAGTTTAAATTTAGTTATGGTTTTTGGTTTGGTTGTACACTAAACTACAACCATACAGTAATATCTTTTTCAAGTTTTTTTGGCTTTATGAAAATTTTTAAGCTTCTAAATTGAAGCCAGTCATGGTTCCAAAATTTCTTTCTTTAGATTAAACATTGCAAACAATGGACATGGACCATGGTCAAACAAACTACTGACTAACTCCAGATAATTTGAATGTTTTCCACCCTTGTTTGAAAATTTTTTGTAAAGCTCAGGCTATATTAAATACTTATAAAGTTTTATTTTAAATTTAACTATGCTTTTAATAATCCAGACATTGTATCTTTTTTTTTATAACTATAATTTTTATTTAGAAATGAAGGTTAATAATATGTTATCTTTTAGGTAGCACTAAACAGTTTGAAATGACTGAAGCTTGATTGCAAACTTAAAACTATATTTTATAATTTTTCATAAAACATTATAAAAATAATTATTAAATTTTTGAATTTTCAGGTTTTCACTGACTCATTAATTGAAACTATTTTGGGACTTTAACCCAGAACAGTTAAAAAATAATAAAATATTTCAGCATAAAAGTTTCAATAAAGTAAGTTGTTATTATAAAAGTAAGCAGTAACATCTTAAGATGTAAAGGTGGTTAGTTTTATGAACTTAACATATACAAGTATATATTTTAGATAATTTATTGAATAATGTTATATATTTGTGTTATGAATGTGTAAGTATTTGACTAAGAACATATTGAGTACTGAACAAAATTATTAAGGTTTTTGAATTTTTTAATTGTTTTTAATTTTGTAGTAGATCAAGGTTGCTACAGAGTTGACTTTGGAACAAATTATTTTAAAACCTGTTAAAATATCAAGTTTATTTTGTAAGCATACATCGTTAGTTTTTTAAAATATACAACTTTTATGATGAAAATGAGTTAATTATTGGTTTCAAATAAAACTTTTTGTTCAGTTTATAATATTTTTCGAATAAGATTCTCCAGGTAATATACTAAGCAATGAAAATTTCATGTTTTTTTATTAATTGAAAAACTAAAGGGTTGCCACTTTACCTGGAATCCTGGAAAATTCTGGAATTTGGTAAATTTTGAAAAAAATAACCCGGAAAAACCTAGAAATTGAATATTTTCCACATTTTCAGTAGAAAAATTTTGATATGACTTAAAATTTTATTGATTAAAAAATCTATCATATAGATAAAAAAAATTGTCATCATCAAAAAAATTTTTTGTCAAAAAACATATTTTAAGTAACTTTACAGCATCTTTTCAATGTTTTTTTACAATTCAGCACAGTTTCTAACCTTAAAGTTAACTTTAAATTAAAAATAAACTCAAAAATGTGTACTTTTAAAAACCTAGAAGAAATTTGGAAAACCTGGAAAAGTTTTTGAAAAAACGAGTGGCAACCCTCATACTAGGTTTTATAATAAAAATTTTAAAGAATAAATAAAAATAAGATATAATAATAAAAACCTAATTTATAAATTCCAATTATGTATAATACACTTTTCTAAGAGGTAAAATATTTTACTGGTAACTCAAATTATCCTTATTATAAAATCCTAGAATTCTTAATTCCTGAATAAGGCCAAATAGTACAAAATATTAAGAATAGGAAAAAACAATGTTGTACAGAATTTTTTTATTAAAAAGTATGAATATTAAAAAAAAATAATATTGTTGTTTTTTAAATTCGAGCTAAATAAAAATTGATAAAAAAAAGCATTTTTTCTAAGGGGCCCCACACTAAAATTTAAACCCCAATCCAATGGATTTTTATTTCAAACTAAAGACAAACGACCGTTCTCTAAAATAAAATAAAACAGTTTTTATTTACTTATTAAGATAAGGAATATAGTTGGGTCTAAAGTTTGGACATTTTTAAAAAATTCTTGAAAAACGTTACCAAGCTAACTTTACACTCGTATAATTAAACTTTAAGAAAAATTATACTTTTTCCCCTTACACGAGAATGATTGTTATAAAAAATTTTTTTTATGAAATTAATATAATTTTGTACCTTTGTTACATTTTATTATTAACCTGACTGCAAACAAAATATTCAAATTAAAAAAATAATCTATTTATATAAAATATTATTTTTATATAAAGCTTCTGATAATAAACCAAATTATATTAGTAATTAAAATACTACAAAATATGAAAAGCCGCACAACAGTGATTAATTTAAAGGAAATAGTCATCAAATAGGCAAAAAATTTTGGGGAAACTTTAAAACGTAATTGAGTTATTGGCAAAAGAAACTTCATCTATTTGTTATAACTATACATAGGCTATAGGAAGTTTAAATACACATTTTGAGGATTTTGTAAGCAATGGCAAGTAATTATTGTTTCTAAAATTCAAACAATATATAAAAAAAAAACTTAAAAAAAAATTAAATAAAAAATTAGATAAATGTAATTAACTTTTCATTAAAGAATTAATAAAATTGTACTAAAGAATACTTTTACTATATAAACTTTTCCATTACAACTTTTTAAGTGCAAAATTCCCTGCGTTGTCATTGTTTTGGAGAATATTTTGAGTCAGATACGCTTCACTGCACGAGCCAATGAGAATCTTCTGATGTAATGTTGAAACTAAACACTGATGCAACGGGGCGTCAAGGGGGATAGACAGTTTCATGTATGCAGTGAGTTAAATTTTGGTGTGCAGCGGGAAGCAACAACATATTGAACTTGTTTTGTGAATGCTTATTGTTAGTATTGTATTTAAAGTGAATATTTCAACTGGTATTTAATTGTTTAAATATTTAAGCCTGGTTTATAGTTAATAGTTTATTCTTTTACAGTTTCTTCTTTACTAAAAGTTTTAATTAATTTTTAGTTTATTGTTTTAAGTCTTTTGATAGTTTTAAATAGCTTGTAGTTTCTAAAAAGTTTGTCATAGTAATTTATAGTTTTGTATATGCTAGTATTTCTTGTTGTGTTTTATATAAAAGATTCTTCACTTAAAACTGTCTGTCTGATTTATAGTAAGTAGCCTAGAGTAGCATTAAGTGCTTTATATATATTGTCAACTGATAATTACAAATTAGCACTTATAAATTAGTTATAGTACTATGTCCATCTTAGATAATATTAATGATAAGTTGCCTGCAGCGAGTCCTGAAAATAAGCCTGTTAGAAGGTCACTCCGCTTGCAGGAAAAGTATGAACAAAAAGGTCAAGTTGACAATCTGCCCACAGAAAGTCAACCTGACCCAACTGAGGCTTTAGATGTTGGGTCACCAACATCGTTAGCCTACAAAGTAAGTCTTTTTTTAATTTTTAGACGTTTTTACTGAAATAAACAAAGGATTGCCATACACCCATAACACTCAGGATATTTCGAAGCTTATAAAAATCTTAGGAATGCTTAATATAACATAGGATGCTTTGAATATAATTAAAACTCAGGGTGACTAAAGAAAACTTTTCTTTTATTATGAAAAACTTATAACAGTTTTAATTTATTAAAGATTTTTAAGACACATTTTGTATACATTTTGAATGAGATTTAGTTGTCTTAGTTCAATAACTTGCAGGGTTGCCACACACTCAGGAAAGCACGGGATATTTTGAAATTATTTTCAAACTCAAGTTGACTCAAAATACATTTTTAATCTTTTAAAAGTTTTTTTATAGATAATAATGAAATAAAGTTGAAATAGTTTTCTATTTTACAATCAATTTTGTTAAATATCTAGATTTTTATTATCTTTGAAATAAGAAGTCTTGTTAAAAACTAATTTTTTTACAATTTTGATTGAAAAATTAAAAGCAACTATTATAAGAAATTAAAATACTCAGAATGAGTTATGACAGTTTTTGATCACTCAAAAGAGTTTTTTTTTGACTAAAAGAGTGGCATCTCTTTTAACAAAAAAAAAAAACTAGGGTTATTTTTCCTTTAATAAGATGTTTTTATTTTGATAACTAGTTAAAGCTTTATCATTTAAATAATGAAGTTTAAATCAGAGTTGTCACACTTACAGAATAACTCAGGTCATTAAAAAAATTTAAAACTTAAACTTAACTCAAGCTTGTTTGAGGTTTTCGGAAAACAATAATCTCTTAGGTAAGTTTTTTTAATAAAAATGCGGGATTTTTTTTCTATCCTGATCTTAAAAATATTTTTACGTTTTATAGCAAGTTATATTCAAAAACTTGTTTGTTAAAGTTTGCAAAACTTTTAATTTAATTTTCTGTAATATACTGAAAATTTTTTCACGAATTGAAAAACTCAGAAGTATTCACGACATTTTAAAATAATTTAGACAAAATTTTGTAATTCAGAATAGTTTTTTTTTCGACCCAAAGAGTAGCAACCCGTCTTTTAAAGTACATGTAAATAAACTTATTGACATTTTTAAGACTTTAATCATAGAAAAATTAAGTTAAAAAAAAAAAACCTGAAGTTTAGTTTTACCAATGAGTTAATAAAAACTCTTTTATGACAAAGCTGGCTATAAATAAAATAAAGAACACAAAATAAAGTTTTACAAATGTTTGCTCATATATTTCTATTTTGTGTCAACAGCTACTTTAAAAAAGATATTTTATTTGATCTCCCCAGACCCCAACGGTCATTGTTTAAGATAGCATAAACAACCTTTAAAGTTATAAACATTAAAATAATGTAACAAATTGAAAGTATACAAACCAATATCATTTGTAAATTTATTGAAGTTTTAGAGTTAATAAAATAGTTTTGTTAAATTATAACGTAAATGGACTTATTTGATTTTAACTTTACTAATTGCTTTTGTCTTTTATTAATCTCTTGATTACTTTATGATTACTTGATTACTTGTTTAACATATTACTTTGTAAAATCGTATTACTTGTTAGCTTTCTAGTCTACTGAAGAGAATTGCTTGAAATATATTTAATGTTTTTGAGATCGTGTGTCTTGTGTAACTTATTGTATTTTTACTGGTCACTTATGTTCCGATAATATATTCAACATTAAATATTAACATGCTTTTATGATAACTTATAAACAGAAAAACTTTAAATGTTAATTAAACAGATTGATAACAGAAAAAAACATGCATATTTATATTGAAACATTGTTGGATGAGGGTAGGATATTCAAAATTTTAGTTGACCCAAATGACAATATTGCAACTATCAAGGCAAGGATACTGTATCAAGAAGGTTCAGTTCTTTATTAGTTAAAATTTTGGCATGTAAAAATAGTCTAAAACTTTTTTCCTACTGTTTAGTTTTTTCATGCAAGAAAAAATATGAAATTTTAAACATTGTTGGTAGATTTGATATTAAACTAGTTTGCTGTTAAAAATTACCTTTTGATGATAGGTAACAAAATAATTTTATACTACTTTTAATTAGTTTGTTAGTTTATGCATTAAATGTTTTTATGTTGTACAATTAAGTTTATAAGTTTCTTTCTAAAAAAATAATGAACGAAATATATTTTTTTCATCAATAATTTTATAAACTATTTGAATTTTTTTTTAAACAAAAAAAAAACTTTTATCATGACTTCTGATTAAAACCTCCATTGTTTATTAATTATGATGTTAATAAATCTTCTTACTTTTTATTTTACAAAAAAACAGATTTACTAGCTTATTTTAGGAATGATACACACTAGAAAGTACTCAGAATTATTAAGAATAACTTTAAACATTTAAAAATCTCAAGATACAATAATTACTTTGTAAAACTTAAAACAGTTATATATAAAAAGCGCAGGGTAGCTTAAGAATTGTTAAAAATGTCAGAAATTTTTTTTTTTCCTGAACTTAAATTAAATTTAGTTTATCTAACTTTACTAATATGTTATTTATCATATTTTTGTAAACACCAGATTAAAAAATAAATATTAATGGCTTTTTATTTTTGTTAGAAGAAAAAATAACGTTAAAAGGATTAATTTACAGTTTTTATATCAGTCGAGATAGGCTTTTTAATTAGTGGCAACCTTGTAATATGTTTACTATAAATTGACTAACCAATATGTTATACTTCAAACATTTAATATTAAGTTTTTAGCAAAAATAAATATTTTAAGTTGTTTTAAAATTTAACTTGTATTTTTAAATGCGTAATTTATGTAATTTTAATTTTTAATTAGTTGTTTTAAATATGTTTTTGTTTGTATTATAGTTTTATTTGAATATTTTGTTTAGTTATTAATGACATAGTTTTTTACAAATGTTAACTTTGGCCCTTGTTTGAAACAACTAAAGGATGCTTCTTTAAAAAAAAAATATTATTTTTTGACATATAAATAACTTTGTATAAAAAATCCATACAACCTATATAATGTAAATTTTTTATGGCTAATATCCTTATAGTTTACATTGTTTATACTGACTATAAACTTCAGAATTTGTTTTCAATACTATAAAAAACTTGAAGGTGGAAAAAAAAGACAAAACTAATCTGTTTAAAAATTATTTTATATAAAAAAATTATAAACTTATAAAAAATTTTACAATAAGTACAAGTTAGTTAAGATTTATCGAAGTTAACTCTGAACTATTTTTTTAATACCTTAAAAACTTAAGAAAAGAATATGTTTTTAGAAAATCGTCTACTTTTGCATTTTTAGTTTCAATCTCTTATTAAGAAGCTATTAAACTCTTTAACTTTGACCGCTTATGTTTTTAACAACTAGTAAATACTAACTGATAGCTTATTTAGTTATGTAAAACATAAGAATGTTTAAAAAAAAAGCTGTCCACTCCCCACGTCATAACACTATATAATTTTTAAGTAGTTCTATTATTATATCACTTTAATATCTTTGTCACATGTAACTAGCAATGGGTTCTATTAATGAACCTTTTCTTTTCTAATGAGAAAGAAAATGTTGACTGTAAAAAACAGTAAAAACAAACCTAGAGTTTTGAATATAACTTCCAACTGGTTTTTTAAATAAAGTTACATAGCACTGTACAAAAAATACAAGTTAAAACAAGATTAAATTAAAGTTTTTTTATTAAAACTTAAACATGTTGTGTCTGAAAAATTTTGTTACCTAAATTGTAGGAGTACCATTTGGCATACAGAATTT
This sequence comes from Thalia democratica, assembly GCF_965202585.1. Lineage (NCBI taxonomy): Eukaryota > Metazoa > Chordata > Thaliacea > Salpida > Salpidae > Thalia > Thalia democratica. The sequence continues at coordinate 63,517,525 of NC_139166.1, read as the reverse complement.
ATTCTTTGATGGAAAACAATTAGAAGATGGCAATAATTTGTCTGGTTATAAAATCCAAAATGAATCTACTCTTCAACTAGTACTGAGAATAAAAATATTTGTACAGAGATTAAATGGTGAAAAATTCATAACTGAAGTTGATCCTTCGGACCCTATTTCAGTTGTTAAAGCAAGGATTCAAAATCAAAAAGGTAACTTCATATATTATCTGAGAGCCAATTAAAAAATACTTATAATTATATTCTTATATCATAACTTACAATGTTAAAAAACATACTTAAAGTACAAATAAGTCAGACAGTTACCGAGCTTCAATGCTGATTAAATTTTCAAAATTTAGTTCGAATTAAGATGGCATATTGATTTTTTTTTATGATAAGATTGTTGATTCCTGCATTAAAGCTGTTTCTATCATACGTTTAGAAAACTATAACATTCTATGACAGTAATTAATAGTATTTTTAAGAATTAGGAATTGACATACTTTAGAAAAAGCTGTTGACCACCACATACATCTTGAAGCTTGTAATTAAGTTTTAAACTGAAAGTAATACATTTCTAAAAATAAAACGAGTTATCTTTTTCGAACATTTTGTATAATTTTTCGTCTTTAAATTAAGATTCTTTAGATATTTAACCACACATGAGATTTGAAACATTATTTTTACAGTAGTATAAATTTCTGTCTTATTAAAACTTTGAAGAAATTACAAAGTAAATAGAAGTTTATTTTTAAATTCTTTTTAACAATTCTTGTTTCAAGACACAGCCGTTGGTTAAGTTTAATTTTATTATAAACTAAAGATTTTTTAACTACTTTGCGTTGTAAAGTTCACAACTTTTAAACAGCTATTTATTTATACTTGCTTTTAAGTTTGTACTTTAGTCATTCGTAACCTAAAACTAATTGTAATTATACTAAAGTTTTGACTTTTTTGTATTTGTTTAGTTTACCGTTGTTGAAGTTTATTTATTATTTTTGAATTTTTTGTTCGTTCTTATTTTTATATACTAAAATTTAGATAAATTCTTTGGATATTATGAAAAGCTTTTTACTAGAGATAAATAAATTGACATTTTTGTTAAACGTAGTATCCATACATTTTTTTTGTGATTTAAGACTTTTTATAAAAAATCAAACTAATAAAATTTACAGAGTTTCTACATATTCAATAATTAAAATAAAACCTTTATGTGTTACTTAATGACGTAACATTAAAATGACATATATACTTAACTGTTTTCAAAATGTTACAACTTTTCAGGTTTTGCATTTGAAAGACAAACTTTGACTTTCAAAAATAAAAAGTTGGATGATGGAAAAACACTAAAAGATTACAAAATTAATAATGAATCAGTTATATGTTTGAGGCTTGGTGGAGGATTGAAAATTTTTGTCAGATCAATAAATGCAAAAGTTTTTACATTTATTGTTAAAGCATCTACGAAAATTGAAAGGCTAAAAGCCAAGATCAAAGAATCAGAAGGTAAATACATTTTAAAGCTTTCTAGAAACTTTGTTGTTTAAATTAAGTATATTAATATACTCGAGGTTTAACCATGTAAATTCTTTAAAACACTTTGTTTTTATTAAGTTTTTTAATTTTTTATTATTATTGTTTTTGTTTTCAATTTTGTAATCAGTAGCTCCGAATTAAAAAAAAAGCTAGTCTGCTCACTTTTGTATTTTTTTTACTAGCCAGAGATGATACTAATTTTTTTTTTCGAAAACATAATTCTGAATTTTTAAAAGATGCTAATAAGAATGAGTACTATAAGGATATTCGTAAGGTACGATATTTAATAGATCGTACGGACTAAATAACAAAAAAGAGAAAGAATAAAATCATTTCGTTAAACAACTTAAATTGAAATCAAGTAAACATTGTTACATGATGTTAATGTTAATGTTACATGATGTTTTATAATTAATGTACAGGTCTTTTTTTTAATCATGTAATTTTATATTGAATATAAACTGTTCTTAATTGTTTTAAAATAAGTATATAATGGCTACTATTTAATGTTCACACGGGTAAAGTTAATCTCCAAGCTTTGCATAAGGTTTTAACTAAGTTCAAGATGTGCACCTAGTCAATGCCCTTACTGTATTCTGTAATGTAGATATTACGAACATGATAATGTACATTTCATAAATGTCATTTTGTTTAGTTTCAAACAAGTATAAATATTAGATATAGTGGAGTTTTTAGTCCTTTACCATATATAAAATAAAATATTTTACACATCAAAATTTTTATATTAAACTTTAAAAACAAAAACATCTAATTATAAAATTAAACATGCACTTTTATAAATGATTTAAATTTAAAATATATGCTTATTTTTTATTTTTAGATTTCACAGCTGGTACGGTAACCTTGTATCTCGACGGAAAACCAATGAAAGACCAAAAGACATTTTCTGATTACAATATTAAAGATGAGGACACAATTATTTTTCATTTTTCGCTTAGGGCGTGAAAACTAATATTGAGATTAAACAAGTTATATAAAACTAACTTGTGGTAAAATTATTCATTAAAGTGTGCTTAATATTTTTAAAGATTTCTTAGTATTAATGTCAAGTTTTTATTTGAAAAAAATTTATAGTACAGTAAAAATATTTAAAATTATAAGGCCAAATGTTTTCTCAGCAACATATATCTCTTAAGTTAAAACTAGGAGTTAAGTTTTTTTTACAAACTTTTATTTTCATTTTACTTAGTATATACATGCTTTAGTTATTATTATTTTGTAATACTTGCAACTATTAGGCTTATTATTTCTTATTCTAGGTTTTCAACTAAAATGCTATAATTTTTTAAACTTTAAAAACCTTGTAGAAATTTTAAAGAGTAACTTGCAACACTTGTTTTAAAAGTATATTTAGATTTGTATTATCTAGTTATTAGTCTAACTTTTTTTGTTTCAAATAAATTTAGTATATTAAGAAATATTTAAAATCATAAGGCCAATATTTTCTCAGAAATATTTATATTTTAAGTTAAAACTAGAAGTTAAGTTTTTTTTATAAACTTTTATTTTCATTTTACTTACTATACACATGCTTTAGTTATTGTTAGTTTGTAATACTAGCAAAGTATTAGGCTTATTATTTTTTTTAATCTAGGTTTTAAACTAAAATGCCCTAATCTTTTAAACTTTAAAATACTTTTAGAAATTTTAAAGATCAACTTGCAACATTTGTTTTATTGTAGTTAGATTAAAATTTTGAATTTTTTGTATTTGTTTAGTTAATTGTCTAACTACTTTATTTTCAAACGTTCTATGTTACATACGAGGATTACTTCAAAAGAGGAGAAAAAGTTACCATTTTTTTTATGTAGTAACTATTATTTTTAAAATTCCTCTCAGTTTTTGCACAACCTCGTTTTTTATTTAACATACAGTCTTGCATTGAAATTATAATATTTGTAAGTAAGATTTGTATTATTTAGTTCTTAGTCTAACAAATTCAATAAATAACAATTTACTTTCGGTGAATTCTTAGTTAGTGCACTGACAAGCGGTTTGAGCAGAAACAATTTAGCTAAATAAGTTTTGAATAATAAACATACTTTACAAAAATAATGCTTAAAGTATTTTCTAAGTAACTTATATTTTCAGTTTAATAGAGATTTTTGAATGGTTCTGTGTCTAAAAAAAACGATATGATATTTTTATTTTTCCTTTTTGTTTTGTATAAACCTACGAAAAATTCAAAGACTAATTAAATAAGAATCGATCATCTAAACCAGGGGTCAGTAAACTGCAGCCCGTGGGCTTTAAAGTCAAAGTATTCGGCCTGCGAACTATTTTATAGCTATAAAAATACTTTTTAAATACCATAAAAGTTGAAAGAATAAATTACAGTTAGGCAATAAATACTTTTTATGAGTGCTCTACTGTTGCTTATTCAATCATATTTTTAGACTAAAAAGTACTTTTCTACTGATTTCTAGAATTATTTTAAAATAAAAACGGCCCTTTAGATTTACTTATAAGTACGGCTTGCGAGCAATCTTTCTAAAGATAATTGGCTCGCAAGTTACAAACAACTGCCGAACCCTGATATAAACGTATAACTGTGCCTAACAGTAAGTTTGATATTACTAAACTTTTTTTTTGATAATTTTTAATTTTTATATTTGAAAATTTAGTATCAAATATCATGTATTAGTTTAAAAGTTATGCAAAAAATTAGTTATTTAGAAAGTGATATACTTTGAGTTTTTAAACATCAGTTTGTCGACAAATCAACGTTCCTATAAAATTAACTGGGTCGTAAAAGTCTTGTTGTGTTCAAAAAAATTTAGTATTTATACTAAAAAGATATTTAGTCTGCAAAACAGGGGCGTGTTTTGACTGGTTTCCTGTTTCCTGTGAACCCCCTGAAAAAAAGAAAAGAAAAAAAGATTCTTCTAATATCACTAAAAACGTTGTTTATTGTCTATGTGATTTTGACTACTATCAAATAAAATTTTAATTGTGTCGTGATAATTGGTAAAAGTTTTAAAGTAACATTTTTTTTTCTGAGAAAATTTTTCCTAAGATGTTTAAAGTTACCATTATAAATTGTGATTTAGTGTAAATAACTTTTGTTTAAGTTTTGTTTTTCAACTAGGAAATATAGTTTTACTAAAAGAATATCCAATATTTAGACTTATTAAATTAAAAATTAAATTAAATTTATTATCAAATTTAGAATAAAAAAGTACATAACCTTACTTTTTTTTTCAAAATTTTTTACTTTACTGTACAATACTTATTCAAGTTTTTTTACATATATATCATAACAAGCTTACTTTTTCACCATTATTGTCTTGAATTCTGGCTCTGTCAACTGTAATTGTGTATGTCGGGCAGCCCGACTCGGGCTAACTATCAATTCAAAGAGCTCACTGCAACATTTACGCACAATAATATTTATTTTAAGTACGAGTTGAAGGATTGTTTCATTCTGTATGTTGCAGTCAAACAAATTCTTTCTGTCTTTAAAGAATTACCTTTAAATAAAAAAGATTCATTTGATTGGGGTTTGAATTTTTAAGTGGGACCTCTTAGAAAAAAATGCATTTGTTTTGGAACATTTTTATTACGATGTTTTTGCCAAAAAATATAATTATTATATTATTATTATTTTTTGATATTCGTACTTTGCTGCGTTCTCAAGGACCATAGTTTTTTTTTCCTGATCTTTTATGTTTTAATAATATATAAAAATATACCCGACTGTAAACTTTAAAAATCTTCAATTTTCTAACGATCACTGAAGCGAATAAAAAGCTTATTATAATAAACGTAATTATGACTATTTAAATGGTCAACCTTTTTTTATCTAGACTGTTTTTTTGAAAGACATGACCCATGTACGTTTTACTGATATTATCGTTTATTGAATATGACTCGATAAGCGAAAGGTTTTTTTAAGCACCAGGTCCTTGTACCAAATAAAATGAAAGAAATAAAGAAAGAAAAATGTGAACGCTCACAACCAAGGTCAATGGATTGGTGTGGAGAAAGACCTTTCGGTCATCGAGCTGCACACCATTTACTTGTAACTAATTATTTGAGTTAACTTTAAAACAATAATGAAAAAATAATAACAAAAACTTAGAAAGTAACTGTATATACAACTTTTTTTTTTCAAGTTTAAAAATGGTAAGCACCTTTTTTTAACCCATTACTGCCAATATTGACATTGGAAACCATAGCCTACCATGGGCTTCACACCCCGTCTCGTCCCCTAGATTTCTATTTTTATGATCATGTACATTCACATTTTTCTTGTTGCCCTTTCTAAAAGAGCAACCACAAAAAATGCAAAAGATATCTCAAAGTTGAATAAATGGGGAGAGTTAGTAATGTCAGTATACATAAAATATTTAGTTATGTCATAAAGCTGAAAGAGCGCCATGTATTTTAAAATAGTGTCTTTAAGTTTCTAGTATATGTGTTTATGATAGCTTGAGCGTCTTTTTTGTAGTTTAATAAAAGTAATGGTTAGGGGTAACATAGATAAAGTAAATAAAAAAATAACTGATAAATTTTCAAAAAAACGTAAGTTTTTTGTTCGAATTTAAGTAGTCGAGTACCCTATGTATGTAGATGTCTGGACATGGTGCAAAATTTGTACAGAATATTAATATGAAAAACGTTACTTTGAAGTTAGTTTGAAAAGATCACAATAAAAAAAACGAGTTTTCAATCCACCAACCCTAATTTTAGTGCAAAGTTCATGCTTTTTCCTCTTACAGTGGAATTATTGTCATAAAAAATTGCTGTTTACAAAGTTCGAATGTTTTTATACCTTTTAATTATTTTAGTATTAACCCGACTGCAAATAAAACTAACAAAAAACTATATTTTAAAAATGCTTATATTTCCATATAAAGGTTCTGATAAAAAACAAAACTAATTTTGATTAGTATACTCACAATAAAATAAGCAATTAAAAAGTAATTAATTTAAAAAAAATAGTCTATAAAAAGTCAAAAACTATCTAAAAACTTTTAAAATTAGTTAAGTTTTTGAGGAAAGAAATACTTATTTAATATGTTTATAATTGTATGTATGCCATAGGGGCTTCAAGTTAAAATTTTGCTGCGTTTGTAAGTAGATGCAAAAGCAAGTAATTATTGCTTCTTAAAGTTAATTTCATACGACTTTATGAAAAATTTGATTAATGTTGAAAGTTAAATTAATCTTTTTTTGAACAAGTAATGAAAAATTTTATTAAAATATATTTTTACTAAAAAAAGTTTTCTATTACAACTTTTAACTAACCTGTTTTTAAACAATTTTAGACTTTTTTATTAACTATAAACAAACGGTTACCACCGTGACACTCGGAATAATTTAAAAACTCTGAAAATCTGACAAACGCTTAGGATAAATCAGAAAATTTGATTATTTTTAAACTCAGGCTGACTCAGGAAGATTTTTGTTTCATTATTAAAATCTCAAGATTTCTTCAAAATTATAAAAGGTTTTAAATCGTATTTTTGTATACATTTTAGATGAGATTTAATTGTCTTAGATTTAGAAACTTGAAGGGTTGCCAAACACTTAGGAAAACTCGGATATTTAGAAATTATTTTTACACTCAAGCTGACTTAAGAATTTTTTCTTTAACGTCATAAAAGTTTTTCATAAACTTTGTAATGAGATAAATTTGCAATATATTTCTATTTTATAACCATTTTTGTTGAAGATGTAGTTTTTTGAAACTTTGAAATAAAAATTCTTGTTAAAAACTTAATGTTTATTAATTTTGCTTGAAAACTTAAGTAACTATTTTTAAGAAATTTAAAAGCTCTGAATAAGTAAGGACAGTTTTTGATCAGTCAAAAAATTTTTTCAATTTTTGACTAAAAGAGTGGCATCCATTAGAACAAAAGATTTAAGGTATTTGTTTAATATTTTTTTTTTTGATAGCAAGTTAAAGTTTTATAACTTAAGGTAATGAAGTTTTTATCTTTTTATCAGCCAATTTTAATCAGGCTTGCAACACCCTCTTCATATTTTCAGGTCATTTAAATGTTTTTAAAATTCAATTTAGCTGAAGCTTATTTGAAGTTTTCACACAAGATGACTCACACAAGATTACTCAGATCAGTTTTTTTTTCAATTATAAATTCAGGATATTTTTTTTTCTATCCTGATCTTGAATAGTTTTTATTTTCTCAGTCTTCTATATTTCATCATTTTATTTAAAGTTTTGTTCAAAGACTTAAAATTTACTGATGTTAAAAATTTTAATAAAATTTTTAAAGTTTACAGAAAATTGTTTTAGGTATTAAAATACTTAGGATGATTAACTACAGTTAAGATAATTCAGGATAACGTTTTTCACTCAAATATAGATTCTTTTAAATACATGTAAAAAAATTCTTTGACATTTTAAAGACTTTAATCACAGAAAACCTAGTTTTAGGACTAAATAGATTTAAAGTTCAACTAAGCAAGTTAAAAAAAAACTTTTACGTGACAAAGTTGGTTATACCTAAAACATAAAAAAAGTTGCAATTGGTAAATCATATCTTTTAATATTGTGTCAACAGCAACTTTAAAAAATATATTTTTTGATCTCGCTAATCGTCATTAAGTTTTGTAATTTAATATACTTAAGATAGCATAAACCACCTTTAGAGTTATAAGAATTAGATCACCATAAAAAATTAAAAATATTCATCAAATATAAAATGTAATTATGTAAACAATTTTAGGATTAGTAAAAGAGTTTTAGTTTGGTATAAGACATTAAATTTCTTAGAATATACTTGATAAATATATATTAGTAAGTATTAACATGTTTTCAAGATAAGTTATAAAAGAAATATAAACTATAGATTTTAACTCAACAGGTTTATAATAGAACAAAATGTGTATATTTATGTCGAAACATTGATGGATGAAGGTAGATGTATAAAACTTTTAGTTGATCCAATTGACACTAATGCTACTATCAAAGCTAGGATTCAGTATCAAGAAGGTTTAGTTGTATAATATGTTAAAATATTAGCAATTCAAAGAGTATAAAACTATTTAAGTATGATTTAATTTTTAAATATAATAAAGATAAACTTTTTAAACAATGTTGGTAGAATTTATATTAAATTTGATTGCTGTTAAAAACTACCTTTTATTGAAACTTATTAAAATAATTAAAGTACATTTTATTTTATTTTAAGTATTTTTTTAGTTGATGCAATTTATGTTGTTATGTTTTACAGTTATGTTTATAAGTATATTTTAATCTACCAAGTGTATTTCTTCTTATCACAACAAATTTAAGTAACTAATTATTTTTATTGTATTAATAATTAATAAACTATTTTACTATTTTTTAAATACAAGCTTTAACATTTTTCTAAGCTTCAAGATGCTTTTTATTGTTTTTCAAAATTCGAATTATTTTTTGAGATATGACCAGTCAAAATCGGGCTGCATAATAGGATCCCTATGGAAAGGGAAAACTAAAACAGCAAAAAATAGCTATTTCATTTAAAATCTATATCCTCCTACATTTTTTAAGCAATCCCCTTTAAACTTTTACAGTCTAATCTTTATATAAAATCAAAAAAAACGTCACTTTAGAATAAAAAAAAAATTTATAAAAACATTTTTATTTGAAAAAAAAAACACTTTTTTTTTTTTAGTTTTGTGATAAAATTTTTATTTTTTTAAGTTACTAAAATTCTAAAGTAAAGTTTTTTTCTTTTTGTTATAAGGAACGTTTCCTGTAAATTTGAAGAAGATTATTTGAAAAATGAAGATAGATTTTTAGTGAAATTTAAAATTTCTAAAAAAATTCACCTTTAAAAATTTGCTGTCCATACGTTTATATCGGAAATTTTTTACAAAAAAATAAATATCTCAAAAGTTAAATGATATTTTCGAATTCTATAAAAACTGGCTTGTAGTTTGTACTTGAAGCTTTCATATAAAAGCCAAAGTTAATTTTTATAAAAATAAAATGATGGACCCCCCCCCCTTTGGCCGTAAAAATTTACTGGTAGCTTAATCAGTTATGTAAAACATAAAACTATTAAAAAAACTGTTAACCTTATATGCCATAAAACTATATCATATTCAAGTATTTTACTATTTTATCACTTTATCTCGTTACAGCTGTTTAAGGGGTAATAGGGTTAGTAAAGTAGATTAGTACAACAATCAAAACAACACTTATATTTTATTTACATAAACTAAACAACACAAAGATACAATTACATCACTCTATACGAGAACTAAAGTTAAACACACAAGAAAACATTAGTTCTTAAATCTAACGTGCTTAAAATGCATCTTAACTTAAAGCACACTTGCCGAATTCTCTGCCGAAACTGCTACTGCAAGTAAAATTCCGTTTTATAAGCACTGAAACAAATGTAACTCCTAACAATAAAAAATGTTTTTGTTTTCAATACTGGAAGTACGTCACGAAATCTGCGTAAAATCGTTTACAACATCCGCTTTTAAATAAATTTGGAAAAGCTTGTTTTGAGAATAATGAAAAATATTTTTATTATTACGAAAAATCACATATTTATTCACGAGCTTTAAAATATTAAAATGAAATGTTAGTTTCATTACATTACTTGTATTACTTTTTTTTAAATTAGTATTAAAAGCCTGGTTTTAAATAATTTAAATCCTTAAAATCCTTTAAACTTTTTATACAGTATCAAAAGTCCGGTTTAAAAAAAAGTAAGAAAAAGAAACTGTATTTCTTATTATCTCAAAAATTACACAATTTACAAAAACTTAGATAAAACATAACAAAGTAACAATGATAGTCATTTAGTTGGCTCCTGGCTTGTTGTCCTCGGGGTTCTTGTCCTTGGGCTTGTGTCCTCAGGCTTGCTGTCCTTGGGCTTGTTGTCCTCGGGCTTGTCATCCTCGGGCTTGTTGTCCTTGGGCTTTTACTTCACTGGTGGTTAATAGAGGCTTATGAAACATCAATTGGATCATTGACAACGTCTTGTTTCTTTTAGGAAACATTTGACTTTCTGTCTTCTAGCTGGTTTGTTGAATCAGCAAAACACCACATCGATTGGCCTGGAAACAATGACAGTAGGAATTTTGATCGTGACTTCATAGAATAAACACAAAATCTTCATTCTATATTTTGTCTAATGTCATACTTATAAACAAAAAAAAACTTTTAAAGATTCATGCAGTAGCAAGGTGTTAGGTGTGCTTAAAGCTGTGGTTATCAAACGACAATTTGCTTCAAACAACGTTTAAAAGATACAAACGCAACAATTTATTTAACAAGCGACCACTGCTAAATTTAAGGGGAGTTTATTTTTGATTTCTTTCAAAGGGAAAAATTTAACACAACTTTATACTTGAACTTGAAACGAGTAATAAAATGTGGCAAACCTTTTTACGACTAAAAAAGATGAAAACTCATTCAAACATATTTTAAAACTTAAGAAACATTCTGATTTAAAATAAATATAATATATACTTTAGAACAATCAATCAGCAGATCGAAACAATAAACTAGTAGTAGTAAACACATAGGAAAATTTGTTTTATCAGCTAAAACTCAGACTTCATTAAGAACAACTATTCTGCTGTTGTAATTCTAATTTTTATTGCGGTTCTTACTTTGCATTTCTATGCTTAGAAAAATATAATAACTGCGCTCTCTTGGCAACTAATAAAATGCAATTTTGCACTAAAATACTGCGTCCCTTGACGACTTATGTAAATTGCAACATCTTAAAAAGAACATTGTGCATTAGAGTAAAAACACTGTGCTTTTTATAATCGAAATACTGCGCCCCCATGCGACTTATGTTAGTTGCAACTTATATTGTGCCCTTAGCTAAAAAGATTAAGCTTTTTAGAATCGAAATACTGCGCACCCATGCGACTTATGTTAGTTGCAACATATATTGTGCACTAAGAAGAAGAAATATTATGCTCGTTAGCAGATAAAATGTGCACCTAAGCACTAAAAAAGCATATATAAAACTATACAAAGAAATAACCGCAAAAATTATATAGTCCTTCCAGCAAAAAATCCTTGACATCAAGCCTCACTTTTAACAAAACTAAATAAACCACTACCACACACTTGTATTATAATTGTAGACTTGCCGTTTCAAAGTAGAAATTTATTCACACAATTTTTCTTACTATTATCATAGTGAAATGTCGCAAAGTAAAGAAAGTATTATCGCAAATTATACTGTCAAAACTTTAAACTCGTTAAAAAATTGTTTAGTAATAAACTAAAGTTTTTTTTTTTTCGCTGCGTTTTTTAATTGATAAGGCACCTAATTCCTAATCAGAAGATTCCTAAAATACAGGCCACACATGGTCTCCAATGTCTCGATACACAGATATGTTTAAGGGGTAATAGAGATTATTATATTATATTAATACAACAATCAAAACAACACTTATATTTTATTTACATAAACTAAACAACACAAAGATACAATTACATCACTCTATACGAGAACTAAAGTTAAACACACAAGAAAACATTAGTTCTTAAATCTAACGTGCTTAAAATGCATCTTAACTTAAAGCACACTTGCCGAATTCTCTGCCGAAACTGCTACTGCAAGTAAAATTCCGTTTTATAAGAACTGAAACAAATGTAACTCCTAACAATAAAAAATGTTTTTGTTTTCAATACTGGAAGTACGTCACGAAATCTGCGTAAAACAGTTTACAACATCCGCTTTTAAGTAAATTTGGAAAAGCTTGTTTTGAGAATAATGAAAAATATTTTTATTATTACAAAAAATTATATATTTATTCACGAGCTTTAAAATATTAAAATGAAATGTTAGTTTCATTACAACTTTAAGTATCTTTGCTACATTTACCTTGCAAAAGCTTCTATCAATGAACCTTTTCTTTTTGAAGTAAAAAAACTGTGGACTGTAATAAAACAATGAAAACAGTTTTAAATACAATTTTCAAATGGCTTTTCAAATTAAGTTACACTGTAGTGTACAAAAATTAACAAATTACAAATAAGGTTAAAATAATTTATTTATTTTTTTAACAATAAAAACATTTATAACTTAAATTTTAGGTGTACCTTTTGACATGCAGAACTTATTCTTTAATGGAAAACAACTAGAAGATGGAAAAACTTTGTCTGAAAACAACATCCAAAATGAATTAACTGTTCAACTAGTACTCAGAATAAAAGTGTTTGTTGAAAGATTAAATGGTGAAAAATTAACAATTGAAGTTGACCCTTCGGATCCTATTTCAGTTCTTAAAGCCAGAATTCAAGATCAAGAAGGTAAGTGTATATATTATATAAGTTTTAGTTTAAAAAGTACCTAAGTTTGTGTTCATATATCTCAAATTACAATATTGAAAAAAAATATTTATTACAAAATCAGAAAGTACTGAACTTCACTGCTTAACAAACTATTAAACTGAAAATCTTATTCAAATAGAATATTGAAATGTAATAATTATTCTCTTTATTATTAGAAATTTCAGTTTTAGTTGATTCCTGTATTAAATATTTTTCTATCGTACGTTTAAAAATTATAACAGTTTATGATAGTAATTACTGTATCAATATATAATTAGGAATTGACATACTATTGGAAAACCTATAGCCAAAATATAAATCTTGAAGCCTGTAATTTATTTTGAAGCAAAAAGTAATAAATTCTCTGAAATAGAAACAACTTATCTTTTAACAGGGTTACCAAAAACTTTTTAAACCTGGAAAAACCTGGAATTATGAACAAAAATTACTAAAAAACTTGGAATTTTTAACAATTTTAACATGTCAAAAAATTTCATTTTGACACAAACGATATATCCTATAAATAAAATTTTTTCGAAGTCAAAATTATTATTATTAAAAAACACATTTAAAGTAGCTTAACAGTATCTTTTCAATGTTTATATACTATTTAAATAGATTTTTACTTTAAACTAAAAATAGACCTAAAAATATGTACTTTAAAAAACCAGGAGAAACTTTGCTAAAAAAATTTGGCAGCCCTGTTTTAATAAAATTTAATTAATTTTGGTTTCTGAATATTAATATTTGTTAGATATTTAACCATACATGAGATTTAAAACATTGTTTTACAATAGTACAAATTTCTTTCCTAAAACTTTGAAAAAATTCAAAAAGTAAGTAGAAATTTATTGTTAGATTCTTTTTAACAATTCTTGTTTCAAGAAAGAGAGCTATTTGCTTAAGTTTGAATTTTTTTTGACTAAGGATTTTGAAAATATTTTTACTTTATACAGTTTACAACTTTTTAAAACTATTAATTTATAGCTGTTGTTAAGTTTGTATTTAGGTCATTCATAACTTAAAATATATTGTAGTTTTATTAAAATTTTGATTTTTTTTTGTATTTATTTGAATTTCTTATTTTAACAATTTATCTTCAAAATATATATGTTACACGCGAGGATTACCTAAAAAGAGGAGAAAACATTTCCATTTGTATTTATTTTCATATTCAATATTCCTCTCAGTTTAAGCACAACTGCATTTTTCTATTCAACATACAATCTTGCAGTAAAATTATGGTAATTGCTGTGAAGATCTTATAACGTCTTCTTTACTTTTTGCAAGTAGATGAATCTTTATTATTTATAAATAGCAGGGTTGCCACTTTACCTGAAAACCTGGAAAAACCTTGAAAAACCTAAAGTTTGACAATTTAAGCAAAAAAAAATCTAGAAAAATTGGAATTTTAAAAATTTTCACATTTTTAGTAGTAAATCTTCGATTTTGTTCAAAAAATCTATCATGTAAATAAAAAAAAAACATCATCAAACATTTTTTTATTAAAACACACATTTAGAGTAGCTTTACAGTATATTTTCCAAGTTTTTATACTACTTAACACAGTTTTTTACTTAAAACTAAAAATATATATAAAAATGTGTACTTTAAAAAAACTGAAAGAAATTTGGAAAACCTGGAAAAAATTTAGAAATAACGAGTGACTGAACTGAAATTAAAAAAAAATAAAATGAAATAATGTATGACAAATAACCACCACCTGCAAAACTGTGAAGAACTTAACTACAACTTTTAAATTAATAACTGCTTTAAAATCCACTGTTAAAACTTTATTTACTAATATATTACTACTTTAGTTTAACTATGTTTTACATTACAAAAAACAATGTTTTAGTTTATTTATTATTTCCAAATTTTTCTGTTTGTTTAACTTCTGTTTGCCTGTTATTTAGTGAGTATGAAAATGTTTAGTAAGTTTTACTTTTTGTAAAAAAGCAAACTGATAAAATTTACAAAGTTACTACAAATTCAATAAATAAAAAAATTTTATTTTAAGGACATAATATTAAAATTATAAAATAAAGTGATTTTTATTATCTATGTTTTAAAAACATTTTAATTTTTCAGGTGTTGCTTTTGAAAGGCAAACTTTGACTTTCAAAAATAAAATGTTGGATGGTAGAAAAACACTAAAGGATTACAAAATTGTTAATGAATCAGTTATATGTATGAGGCTTCATGGGGAATTAAAAATATATGTAAATTCAGATACTGGAAAAACTACTACATTTATTGTTAAAGCTTCTACGAGAATTGAAAGGCTAAAAGACCTCATCAAAGATTCAGAAGGTTCCAACATTTTATTGCTTTCTTATAAACTTTGTTATTCCAATCAAGTATGATAATCTATTAAAATTCAACAATGTAGTTTAAATAAATTAATATGCATTTTTCTAAATAAAAAAAAAGTAAAATATAAACTTCTAATCTTAGGTTTCATATCTGGGGATGTGAAAATGATTTTCTATGGAAAACTTATGGAAGATCAAAAGACTTTTTCTGATTACGAAATTGAAGATGAAGAAACAATTGATTAATTTTTATCGCTAAGGGCGTGATGACTAAAATTGAGAAAAACAAGGTTTATAAAAGTAATTTGTAGTAAAACAATAAAGTTAGGTGTTAAAGTGTGCTTAATATTTCTTACTATGTTATGCTAAACGTTTAATTTCAAACAAAATTTGTTATACAATCATAAACAAAAATATATTAAAAACTATAAGCCCCATATTTATAAAAAGCTAAAATCCATAAGTTATGTTTTTTTGTATTAACCATCTGTTTTTTTTTTGCATGTATCATATAAATGCTTTTATTTGTTTCTATTTTATGTTACTAAGAAAATAATAGAACATTTCTTCAATATTTCTAGCTAAAACACCTTAATCTTATGTAAACTAGTAAATTCTTTACGAAAAAGCAATATAAATTTGTTTGAAATTTATATTAAATAATTGTGAAAAAGATGCGCGTTTTTGATAAAGTTTAGCATTATTATTGTTATTGTTCTTTTTCTCCCTATATACAAGTATACGCTTTGAATGTTTTATAAGTTAAAAAACTTCTACACTTTTGAGATTGTTGTGATGTATCAATATAAATTTTGTAAAGTTTTCATTCTTATATTAAATTTGTAACAGAGTTAAAAAATTTTTATGTTACTTTTTGTTGTATAATTAAAATGAACTTTTACAGCAAGTACACACAATAAAGCTAAAGGTAATTAAATTGACATGTTACAATTAAAAAAAAAATATATAAATTTAGTACAAAGTTTTGCAAAGGACACCTGAACAAATGTTTTAAAAAGAGTAATTAAAAAAGACTAGTTAAATAATATTCATATAAACTTGAATCATATTGTAACTACTCAACAGAAAAGTAAGTACTACTAAACATTTGTTTTTATAACTTTTTGTATATTTATACATATGAAGTTTTAGTAACAAATATCGTATATTAGTTTAAAATTTATTCAAAAGCATTGGTATATAAAAATCGATACTTTGAGTTTTTAAACAAAAATTCATCAAAAAGATCAACGTTGTCATAAAACTAACTTGTTCTAAATGTCTTGTTGTTTAAAAATTTAACTTTTTTTACTTAAGAAAATCATTTATTCTGCATAATTAAAAGATTTTTTAAATACAACAGTACAAAGTTGGTCTTTTTTGTACTGATATTTATTTATGATCTTTTTTTATTAGACAATTCATTAGAATTTTAACACTGTATCTACTTTTGATTCTTAATAAAAAACTGATAACTATGAATATTTTGTTGTATATAACTTGATTATACTATACGAAAACTTATGAGAATGTTTTGAAATAAATTAATTATTCCAGCGTTGTAACTTTTGATTTTTTTTACTAGAATGAGTTATAATTTTTGAATCTTATTTTGCAAAATGAAGCAACTAAAAAAAA
The DNA here is from genome assembly GCF_965202585.1 of Thalia democratica. NCBI lineage: Eukaryota > Metazoa > Chordata > Thaliacea > Salpida > Salpidae > Thalia > Thalia democratica. Next base: position 63,500,765 of record NC_139166.1, on the reverse strand, counting down.
AAAATTGTTAATGTTTTAAAAAAAAAATTTAAATTCTGATACTGCTAAACAGTCAAAGTAAATACTTAAACTAGTCAATATATACATATATTTGTATTTGTACATACAATACTTTTATATATTACAAACATTTATAAAATGATAAAAAAACAAATCAAATTGTCTATATATACATCACAATAATTCAGAATTGTAGTACTTAAATAGTAAAATGATTTTATTTTGCAGGGAAATTTTCTTGCTAAACTGAAATTAGTTTTGAACAGACAAAAATCTTCCAAAATCATCGTACTAAGTTAAAACTTTTAAGAACTATATTTGTTAATAAACAATTTTTTCATTTGAATATTTAAAAAGAATAAAACATTTTTTTTACAAATAGATCAAATATCTTAGAAATTAACGAGTTTCGTTTTTGCTTGAAATATCAATTACAAGCGTACACAAAATGACAAAAATAGTATAATTAAACAGTTTTTGTACATTTAGACCAATAAAAAATAATTTGCCCTGATATTCAACAATATTTGATAATTATTAACACATAAACTAAAAACATGTTTTATATTAAAACTATAAAACAATTATTTTTTAATATTATAAAGTATTTTTAATTAAAACATTAGTTAAATGTTTCTATGAAATAGCTTTATAGAAGTAGTCTTTTATTTATTTTTCTAGATAATTTAAAAATGATGTACAAAACTAATGGTTTCAGATTTTTTATTAATAATAGAATTCTTCAAAAATATTTTTTTTAACTTTATTTATTAATTTAACAATTGGAAAATTAAAACACAATTATTTTTTTATCATTAAGTCGCATGTCTCAAAAAAATGAGTACTAAAGGAACCGTTGTTTTTCAGTTTGACTATTAAACAGTTGACTTAGTTATATCGTGACTTAGAACTCAGCTTTTAATTATTTTTTAATTCACAGCGTTCAATTTTAACCCAAAAAAAAACAGTTGTTATATGTAGCCAGTGTTACTATTGTTATTAGAAATCTAGGATAAGTTTTCAAAATGACTACAAGTATTTTTATTCAAACAAACTTTCATATTTTTATTAATGGGTTGCTCCGTCTTTTATAAGTCTAGGACAATTTTTTCTAGACAAAACTACTCGCAGACCGCACTGTGGTCGTGGGCCTTAATTATTAAACAAAATATCATTATCAAAATATTAGCACTATTTAAACCAAAAGTTTGGTAAATTTCGATATATAATGTACTAATAATTGTTGATTGTTAGATTAACTGCATTAATTTAAATTTCTACCAAAAGAATTTTTTTTAAAGCATTTAAAATAATGTTTTTAGCTAAAAATTAAACTGCGATAAGCATATATTTGCTTTAAGGGGCGCAATTATTTTAATTTTTATGGTAACAAAAATAAAACGTTAAAAATGGTTTAAACTGTCTCTAAGCATTTTTTCACATAAATCAAGTACACTTAATCTTTTTGAAATGCTACGAGTATTTACTATGATAAATATAATATACGCAATTTTATTATTTTTGTATAATCTATTGTATGTTATTTTATATTATATCTTATTTAATATTATTTTATAAATTTTATTATTTTATAAACAAATGATTTTCTGTTAAATAAGTAGTGATAGTTTTGAAAATTTTCTGTTAGTTGTTGATGTAAGAGGAAGAAAACAAAAAATGTAGCTCAATAATTTTTGAATCGTTAATAATCAAAGAATTTTACTTATGTATTGAGTATTTTAATAAAAATTTATAAAACTTTGTTAGTTAAGTCAATAAAAATAATTTAAATGCAAGAAGAACAAAAACTTTAATTTATATTTAGTTACCTGCAGTAATAATCTTTCGATTCTTTTAAAATTATATTGTTTCGAAAATGAGATTAAGTAATACTACAGCAGTTTAAACATTTTAACCAACATCCTTAACCTGCGTGCGACCTAATTGGCCTCGGCTGCTGATGTTAGGTCGCGTCTGATTGGCTTTTATTTTACTTATAATTTTTGAGCAAAAAAACCTTTTCTCAGTATATTTTTAATATATTTCGCTAAGGTGGGTAAGGAATACTAGTATGATTGTTCTTATTATTCTGCTGTTTTACCACTTTATCCCACTTGCATAATGTCATGAATGAAAACAAAACCTTATAACTGCAGCCGAACCGATTTCTTGGAACCAACATTGCTTTATTTTTGTTTTTGAAACTTTTAAAAAAACAATCCCCCTTTTAGAAACCAAATAAAATTTTATTCATAAAAATAAAGCATGGTAAACAGTGGTTGCTACAATTAATGACTAAAAGAGTATTTAAAGACTATTAAAAATAAATAGATGTAGTTTTATACATTTTAATAGTGTCCAAGTATTGTATAATTATTTTTAGTGATTAATTCTTGTAGGAGGTTAATTAAAGTGAAAATTTAAATTATAATAATTGAGCTGCATTATTCTTTAAAAGTGTTATACTTTTAAAAACTAAATAAGTTTGCAAAATATGTTTCAGATCATTTAATAAATTATGTATATTTTTGAGATAAGTGCCAAAATACTAAAAACACTATTGTCTAAGGGTCACTTTTGCACAAGACACTTTTTCCCAGGCTTAAATTTTATTAACTTTTTTTTTATTTATTTTTGTAGACTATCATTTATACCTTTAACCCTTTGTCAAAATGTTTTTTTTTTCTTTTTATTGTTATATTACCATTTTTTTTATTTTCTTTTTTTTTACTACAATTTTCACCCCATACCCTTACCTTGGCTGTTAATTATTTATTGTTTTTAATCTCAAGCAATATTTACAATATTGCAAAATTTGATCCTTTAAACAAAACAACCCTTAGTGCAAAAGATATCTTTTTTTTAAAGTTTTTTTGTGCAAAACTGACCTGTTTCCACATTTTTGTTTGCATTTAACTTGTTAAACAAACAATTTTTTATACTAATAGTGTAATCTGTTGGCATATGTGTGGGGTTGACGGCTTCAGAAACGGCTTAGTTGTGCAAGATCAAAACTCATGGCTGTAACACTAATCAAAAGAAAGTTCTAATGCACTTTTTTAATGTATTTAATGGTTTGATTAACTTTAATAAAGTTATTTTATTTTACTTTCTTCTAAACTTAATCCTTTAAAAGTGGTGTATACGAACATGAAACTGAGCTTTCGAAGTATGTTTGCGGCCGAAGTATGATTTTAAATTAATTTGCGAGGTGATAAAAAGAGCACAGCCAATAGCAAATGGTAACAACCCTGTTTGTAGGCTGTGCTTGAAAGAATCAACAGCCGTTATGTATGCTTTAAAAAAGGAAGGTTGTTTAAATAAGAGGAGTGAATTCATATCGTCTTGTCGACATATGAAAAAGTGCCTCTTAAAATACAACAAATTTTGAAGCATTGCATAGTCACTTAACTGTTGTTTTTGTAAATTTTAGTTGTCTAATTAGTAGGATGGTAGATCGATTTTGTACTAAATATTTGTAATGTACAATGTTCAATTCTTACGTCATATTGTTTTTGTTTTTTGTAAAATTTTGCATCTTTTTTTCCCAAAGTGCTTTTTATTTTAAATTTGAACTGGCTGAAGTATAAAGACAATCTTTTTGTCTTTATGAAACATATGTTCCAGTATTTTTAAAATTGTATATTCCAATAAATTATTTAAAAGCCCTTTAAGTAGGCTCAGTAGAAGGTGTTCAAGTTTGAATAATAACCTTATTATAAATATATATATATATATATATATTTATATGCACATATGTATTGTTTATATATATGTATATTTGTACATATATATATATATAAATATATAAAACAATTATGTTTATACTTTCTTTTAACAAATTTTATACATAAAAATTGTTAAAAGAAAGTATATACATAATTGTTTTGTCTAAATAAAGTTGTTATTCAGCATTATTATCTATAAAATAAGAAATTAAACCTTTCGCTTGAACATAACTGTTATCTTTAAATAAATTTATTATACAAATTGTAACTTTACTAACAAACAGTTTTATACTAGATTACTTAGTGTTACTTTGTTTATTTGAACAGCCTGAGCAATTAACAAAAGACTGCACTTCACCATAGGTAAAAAATATTTTATTTGCTTGTTTTAGATTTTCATTTAGTTAATACTTACGCATCTATAATCTATAGAGTTTTTATATATTTTATTATTCTTTAGTGTTTGAATTAAAATATATATTTAAATGAAGTTGATCTCAACAGGTGTAAAACATGGATAATTCTGATGGATTTTCTGTGGCAAGAGATTTTATATTAAGCACAGCAGGATCAGAGGAATTCATGGATCCATCATTGTTAGAAGCTATAAGTTCACTTTATAATGATTTTGTATCAAAAGGTAGTGTAATACATTTCAATCTTATGTATAAATTTTAGAACTTAACATCTTTTGTATATGTATAATATAAGTATATAGCATATATATGTGTAAGTTTAAATGTTACAAAAATAAAAATATATCTTTTAAGAAATACACATGTACAGTACGTAACTTAATATTTATTATTTCAAACTATTTGTAAGTTTATAAAACAAAGTATAGTAAAGTTTGAAAAATATTTTTTTTTCTAGAACAAGGTATTGATGACAAGAATCAACTTTCAGTGGAAGATTGTAGAGACACAAATATTGTCCTTACACAAAATACTGTAGAAAATTATATCACTTCATCAGAAAATAATTTTGGCACTAATTCTAATTTAGTACAAAATGATATAGGAAATTGTTTTACTCCAAAAAAAAGTAATGTATGCTGTGATATTTATCCAGTTCAAAATAATAAAGACAATAATTTCATTCCTATCAAAAATAATGTAAGCAGTAACCTCATTGCAATGGAAAATATTCCAGGCAATAATTTAAACATGTTGAGAAGTAATTTAAGCAACAGTGTAGGCAATAGTTTAAATTCAATCAGGAATAACAAAAACAATAATCTTATTCAAATAAAAAATAATGTAGGCAATAAATCAAGTCTAGTAAATGATGCTGTAGGCAACATTCTTAATCCATTGGAAAATAATCTAGGCAATTCTTTAATTCCAATAAAAAATTATGTAGGTAGTGATTATAGTCCATTGAAAACTAATTTAGGAAATAAATTTAATCCCACGCAAAACAATGTCTGTAATAGTTTCATTCCATTTAAAAACAAAAAAGACAACACTTCTACCACAATAAAAGGTAGTGGAGATATAACAACAAACTCTAGTTTCAAAAGAATTGAAAGCAGTTGCTCCATCAATACAATACAACTTGCAACAAGTGAGAACAGCATTTCCATGATAGTAGATGGAAAACCCACTAAAGATGCAAAACCAGAGGAAATTTCTGAAAGCAACACTGTTTGTAAGTGACTTATCTACTTTTTTAACCTTATTTTGTCAAATAGTAGTTATTTGTCCATATCATTTTATTAAAAGCTAATTAATAAAATAATTTTAAGATCTCCTTCACCAGTGATTCCACTCACTAAGGCTAGTTTAATATAATTGAAAAAACTCAAGTTTTTATTATGTTTTTTTAAATTCTGGTTAGTTTTTAGAAATACCTCCTAAACCTCAGGCTAAGCCACTCTGAATTTTCATCTACTAAACTTTGTCAAAATAACGGCTCTTTTTGTTATTATTTTGTTAGCTTGATACGCACAAGCTTTAATACTTTTTTTTTGTTCAAGTCAGTTGTTTCTTGTCTCAAAGAGTAGCAACTCTGGTATTGTTTACTTATAAATTATATTTTGTTGTTTTTCTTCCATAATAAGTAGTTTTTTATTTTTGTATATTTGAAAAAGTTATTATTATTTTTTTTTACATCTGACAACTTTTACAGTTTTAAAGTTTAAATTATTAAAGTACTCAAGTTTTTATAAGTTTGTGATAAGGTGCTATAAAAAAAACTAAATAGAAATTTAATTTATTTTAAAAACAAATAGCATGAACAATTTTTTATTTATTTTTATTTGCACAAAATATGGAAAACTCTTCAGCTTTTGACATTTTATTAAAAAATTTTAATTCTGAAATATTTGCCTTATTTTTTTTTTGTCAAACATTGTTAACTAATCTTGATACATAATTGATTACTAAGAAATTAAGTATATATATAAAAGAAATATTTTTTTTAACATCATTCTAAACTTCATATAAATGCCAAAGCTTTTACTTTATTTCAAGTTAGAAACTTTATATTAAACAAATATAAAATAAATTGATATAGCATTGCTATATACGTATTAAATACATATTTTCCACTAGTATTGTAATTTTTCTACGCGTTGCAACTTTTACAAAACATCCTAATAAACTTATAAATGAACATTTCAATTTCTTAAATCTTGATGAAAAAGATACAAGAAAGTTTGTACTTTAAAAGACTGAACTAAAATCAGTTAACTTACAAAAAATAATAAAAAGTTATGGCCACCTCTAACTAGTTTTCTCAAAAAACTACCATTAAAATAGCCTGAGATTTTTTTTTATCATCAACTCTAGAATATCTAGTGTAAGTTTCAAATTAGGGCTTTGTGGTTCCTCCTTGGCTTGTGGCCCCCTAAATTTTCTAAATTTTTCTAGAATATCTTGTATAAGTATCAAAAATTCAAAACTACTATTAAATTAGGGGTAAGGAGTACTTGGGTGATGTTTGCTGGAATTATGAGTCATTATGATTTGGATGTGTTTTTTTTTTCTTTAAAAAAAAGAATTAGAAAAAAAAAATTAAAAAACAATTGCTACTCAAAAAACTGATTTCAACTCCAAAATCACAGATTTTCAGATTTTTCGATATAAAGAGTAATAAAATTACTTATAAATGTCATAAAATTATAATTAATATCTTAATTAAAAGCTAATAATTAATTACAAGCATATATTAAAAACATTGAAACTGCTTTTGTTGTATTGTGGCATCATTAATACACTAAATATTCAAATTTTGTCTGTAAAATTGTACTTTATTTTCTAATATAAAAAGCAAATTCTTCTGCTGTTTACTTTTAGTGTTTTGATGTAGAGTATAAAATGTATCAAGTCAGCTAGGCAGGAAGATGTTATTGATGTAAAGTCATTTCAATTGCATGTTTATATATATTTATATACATAAAATACATTTTAAATCACTTTCTTGTTTAAAATAATTGTTTATTAGAAATTATGATTATTGCGAGCATTTTATATTAGTAAATACAATAACAATTAACTGCAATGAGTTTAAAACAAAAAAATATTTGATAAAAACTTTAAAAATAGATAATTATAACGTTTAAACATACTAACAACTTAAATTTTTCTTTATATAGATGTACAATACTTTATATTTTTTAAACAATAACATACTCAAAGATAATGAAAAAATAATACAGATAAACATTTATTGTTTAAATGAATAAAAATTCTTAAATTTAAACTATAAAATTACACTAATTTTAATAAATTTACATGATTTTTCTATGATATATAAGTTTAGATATTTTATTCTTAGACAGGTGCTCTCAATGATCATAATTTTTTAATAACGGGAAGTGATTTAAAATGTATTTATATATATATTAACATGTAATTGAAATGACATAACATCAGTAATATCTTTATGCATAGCTGACTTGACACATTTCATATTCGAAATCAAAAAACTAAAATAAAATGGCAGAAGAACTTGCTTTTTATATTAGAAAATAAAATACAATTTTACAGACAAAATCTGCATATTTGAGTAATAATGACGTCATAGTACAACAAAAGCAGTTGAAATATCTTTAATTTGTGCCTATAATTATAAGCTTCATTTAAGATATTAATTATAAGTCTAGGTGATGTATAAGTAATTTTGTTACTGTTCAAGTCAAAAAATCTGAAAAATTTGTGATTTTAGGGTTGAAATTAGTGATGTACCGGAATCACTATCCGGCCGGATATTGCCATTTTTGTCTGATATTCGGATCCGGTCGGATCTTGATATGAAAAGAAAAATCCGGTTCCGGCCAGATTCTAATTTGAAAAAAAAGTCCGGATCCGGGTTCGGCTGGATCCTAATTTGAAAAAAAAAGTCTGGATCTGGTTCCGGCCGGATCCTAATAGAGATCCTGCCGATTCGGATCTAGTTAGTAAAAAAGAACATACAGAAAAGTATTTTTTCAATTACAAACCTTTTTTAAATTAAAAAGAGTCATTTTCGTCAGTTAAAATTAAACACCTACCGTGATTGGCTCGTTTTGAACACATGACTAATTTACATTTGTTTACGTTTAAACTATGAAATAAGCATTTCAGAAATGCAACTCTTTACCTATGTTGTAAAATTAAAAACTTTACTACCAAATTGTTAGGCTAGTTTTAAGATTTTTTGAAAAACTCGCACTAGTTTTCTTTTATATTTTGAATGAGTTTAAGCTGATCCAGTTTTCAATATTTTGTGATTTTCTAGTTAACTTTGTTGAAAACTTGATTTTTATTGATTATAGATTGGTAAGGCTATAGGGGGGTCCTCCTTGATTTTTACAAGTTGATCTTATTTAATAGATTTTTATTTAAGCTACCAGATATTGTTTCTGTAATGTACTTTATCTTACTAACAATTTTCCTTATGCTAAATTTAAAGTTATTCATAGTTTTTTTTTTAGCTTTTAAAGAAATGAAATTTTAAAACTACAGATGTAAGCTCTACTATTTATGTGAAAACTAGTGATGTACCGGATTCACTATCCGGGTCCGCATCCGGCTGGATATTGCCATTTTTGTCTGAAATCCGGATCCGGCCGGATCTTTATATAAAAAAAGTCTGGATCCGGTTCCAGCCGGATTCTAATTTGAAAAAAAAAGTCCGGATCCGGTTTCGGCCGGATCCTAATTTTAAAATAAAAGTCTGGAACTGGGTCCGGCCGGATCCTAATTTGAAAAAAAAGTCTGGATCCGGGTCCGGTACATCACTAGTTGAAATCAGTTTTTTGGGCAGTAACTCTTTTTAATAAAGCAAAAACACATCCGAATCATACCTGTTTTAGTTTAACAATATGACTAAAGAATTTGCTGTACTCCCTACCCCTACATTTTATGGACAGAAATTGCAAATTAAGGGGTGATTATGACTTTATAATACATCAAAAGCAGTTAATATGTCTTTAAGTATATGTCAATAATTATAAGCTTTCATTTAAGACATAAATTATAAGTTTAGGACATGTAGAAGTTATTTTATTACTGTTTGAGTGAAAAAATCAAAAAGTATGTGATTTTTGGGGTTGAAATTAATTTTTGGGCAGCAATTATTATTTTTTTAATTTTTTAATTTTTTTTCATATTCTTTTTAATGGAACAAAAACACATCCAAAACCTAATGACTTGAATAAATATTACATTATGACCAAAAAAAATGTGCTGTACTCCCTACCCTTAATTAAAATCGCCTAAGACCTTTTTTACTTATTATTTTACTTTTTTTTTGCTCTTCATCATCATTTCTAGTATATCTAGTGTAAGGGTAAAGTAAGTTTAATGTAGTTAGCCATAAAAAATTATGTTAAAGACATAACAATTTTTAGCCTTGAAAATACTTAATATTGGATAACGAGGTTAAAGATAAACAATAATGTTTTTGTTAAAATTAAAGTATAGTAAGTGTTAGTTTATAGTAATTTTATTTTTTATATTAAATCTTATGTTTTATATTAGTTTATTTATAGCAATTTTGTTATGTTTAAGTAAAATTTTAGATAAAAGTAACTTTAAATATAATTGTTGTTATTTTTATATATATAGTCTACTTAATTGAAATATTTTTTTTAATAACACCATGCTTCTAGGTCTCCAGACTACAAAAAAGACAAAGCCAGAAGAGTTTAAGTGTAAACTTTGTTCCCAAACATTTAACACCATACATAAGCTTCACTACCATCGCATGATAAAGCACAAGCCCAATAAAAACGTATGTGAGATTTGTAGTAAACACTTCAGCACTAAAGGAAACTTGAAACAGCATATAAATAAGGTTCACAAAACACACCAATGCAAAACGTGTCACAATACATTTCGTACTTTCTACAGCTTGAGTAAACATCTAACACATTGTCATAGTAGTGGTGGAGGTGATAGCTTGAGTGCAGTGGTTAATACAAGAGACATCAAGGATGCACCATCAGAAAATATTAGAGATAAGGATATTATTGCTTTACAAAATAACAATAACAGCGACTTAAATCCAACACAAAGTAGTAAAGACATCTATGATTTTCCATCGGAAATTGACAACGCAGACAACGACCTTAAAATAAGAGACAACAGCAACGATAGAATTATAGGCAGAAAAAACAACAATGTCAGTGCAGTAGTAAAAGAAAGTAGCAATATTCTCAATATTATGAAGAGTAATAGGGAAATTAATTATAAAACATCAAATAAAATTAATGACAGTAATATTAAAACAGTGAAAAATTTTAAAGACGTCAATGCGAAATATTGCGTGGTTTGTTCCAAACCTTTCGCCACTGCATGGAGTTTAAAAGCGCATGTTGAAATGTTTCATTCTCAATTATTCTCAAGCACAAAAGACGTCAGTGATACTCCAATGAAAAATGGTAATGACAAGAATACAATTGATTCACATAGAAGCAGTAACAACATTCTTATTTCAATGGAATATGATAAAGACATCAATTTCACTCAAGTTAAGAATAAGACAGACAACAAACTTTTGCCAAAAGAAAGTTTCGCTGATAACAAATATATTTCAGTAGATGACAGAAGAAACAATAATTTTAATGCAGTGAAAACTAATGAGGACAACAAAGTCCCTACAGTAAAATACAAGTTTGATGAAAATTTAATTCCTAAGGAAAAGTCTGATAGCAACACCTTTTGTAAGTTGAATGCCTTTGTTTACTTCTAACTATATTTAGTTGAATAATAGTTATATATATTGTTTTCACTATAAATTCATTTGTAAATTAAGCGGGTAGCAGCACACTCTGGTCTACTTTAAATTTTGAATAAACACACTTTGGCTTGTTTGGCAAAAATTACGTTTCTTTCACGTTTTTCTTAAAGTTTATGCTACTCCTTTCACATTATTTTTTTTTCTTGGAGTTAGGTTTTTAATTATCAACTCTTTTTTTTACAATTTCAGTATTTTTGTATATTTAAGCTTTGCTAACATTTTTATGGCTCATAGTAGATTCTCATAAACTCATGACGTTTTTGAAAAATTCAGACTAGTTTTTAGTTACTTAAAATGGTTTTTATTTGAAAAAGTTGCAAACCTGATACACTTAAAGTTAATATCTTTCAATATAAGCAAGTCAGTATATTGTTACTTAAACTTTTGGTCTTATTTAAAATTTTTATAAAGTTGATGTTTAAGTTATACAAAAAGTTTTACAAATAGTTTTATCAAACTAAGCTCTTTTTTAAGTTTCTTTAGAGTTTTACTTATTTTAAGTTAATCTTGATTAGAATGTCTCTTAAATGTTATTAAAATTAAAAGGAAAGTGGTTAGAACATACAAAATAAAATAGTTATTCATGGTTGTAAAATAGAATAGTATTGAATATAGTTAAAATATTGTTTTAACATAGTTTTATAAGATTTTAAAATAAAAAGTTTCAAATAACAATGTTGTAGGTAAGTACAGGTTTTTTTTTATTACAAAGAGTTTATTAAATTTTGTGTTATAATAAATAAAAAGTTTTTTAATTACATACCTATTTAGATAAAAAATACTCTCAAAATGCCTCGTTTTCAAGATATAATAACCACGTAAAGTTAAATTACTTTTTAAAACAAAACTGTTTTTCCAGGTTTTGGAACTACAAAAAATTCGGATGAAAAAATGTTTGAATGTAAAATTTGTTGCCAAACATTCATGACCCACGGTTGACTTTCCTATCATAGAAGAGCGAGGCATGACAAGTCCAACAAATGTGTGTGAATCTTTTACAACATTTCGGCACTGAAATGAATTTGAAAATGCATCTGGAACTGAACCATGCAATGTAGACATGTTATGCTTTTATTTTGTGGCTCTACATATAATTAGGTAACTACTTTAAGTGTTTCTAACATCGATAACATTTTTAGCGATTTGTGAACTACTCATTAGCTACTCTTATACTTTATTTCATTTGAGATCTAAATTCTTAGTCGTAATTAGTACGTTATTTTGTATAAAAAGATACATAAACTCAAATAAAAAATGTTTTTCACTCACTTTAAACAGTAATATAAAACTTAATTTAAATGCAAAATTAATTTCACAGTTTTTTTTTCCTATCAATTAAGGATCACATTCTATTTTGCAGATTTTGATTAAAAAATATATTATTAATGAAGCTTTTAGAAGTTTAAGTACGGTTTATATTTTTAAATTTTCTGCTTTAGTTTTTATACTAGTTTGTTTTAGCAGATTTTTAAATAAAATATATTTTAAAACACAATTTACTTTAAGTAGTTGTATTGTATACTGAATTTAGATGTAACAAGGGAAAAAGCTTATTTCTAGAATATTTTTGAAAATTGTAGTAATAATGTAAAACAACAACACTCTATATCTTGAAACCAATGTACAAGATATTAAGTTTACATATTGTTAATTTCTTACCAAATTAGTCAAAATAAAAAACATCATTATTATATTAATCGTTTGATATATTTAAAATATTAAATTATATTTTTATTCAGTTTTTAAACCATCATTTTTAAAATACATAAGTTGTTTTAAATCAATTAGACTTATAGTTTGCATCATGTTTAAAATTATCCACTATCAAGCTTTCAACGCAATTCTAAAAAAACACTTTATTTTACTACTTTTTATTATTTTTTTACTACAGCTCGTTTTCATTACTTAAGAAAAAATTATTCCAATTTTAAAGATTTTTTTTTCTTTAATTACTTAAAAGTGTATTTTGTGTAATTTTAAAAAAGGGTTTTGCGAAAAGTATACAATTTATTGTTATTTATGTTTTTATATTTTTATCGTTAGTAAATTGTTGCCACTTTAAAAGTTCAAGTTTTTTTTTCTGATTTTAAAAATTAAACTACATAAGTTATATGAAAATCAATAATTGTCGTTTTTACACTACACATTTAACTGAATTAGATACAAAAGCTTATATCTTAAATATTTAACTATGTTTTATAGGATTATGACAAAAAGCAAACTTAGTGTATAATACAATCTATATTCAGTGATCTTTAGTACTTCAGTAAACAGTAAAGTTTAATTTCTTACTTACGACAGTTAACTAAAAATTTTAATGTGAGGTTTATTCTAGCAAAATAAATACATTTGAAATTTCCAGCTAACTTTTAACACTAGATATTCACTCGTGAAGCAATATACTTTTAATTTTAACGTCTTTAAACATATTAAAGTTTAGATAAGAAGAAGTTTATAAGTGTTTTTTTTTTGTTTCTTGGTAGAGGTAATTTCGAATTAAATTTAAAGCTTTACATTTTTACTTTTAGTATAGGTAAAACTCCTATTAAAAGTATCAATCAATTGTCTTTACACATTTAGTATTTAGAAAAAAAATTAAAGATCTATATGCCAGTTTGATAGGAAATACACCAAGTATCAGCAAACTATAAAATTAAATCTTAAGCTTCTGGCCGGAAGCGTAGTTTTATTTTATAAATAATCTATATGAAACAGTAAATATTCACGATTTTTTAAAGTAAATATTTTAATTTTTATTTATTTTATAGTATAAGAATTTATTTTATAACTTGTTCTTTGTTAAAAAGTTACTGCTGACTGATTTCTATCATATAACTTTAAAGATACTAATTAATTAGTTCTAAAAATCTTGTACGTCATCTATAGACAGTCCTTATAAACAGCTGATGATTCCTGACTCACACGACAAGTTGGCTTTCAACTTGTGGTTTTTTTTTGCCCGTTAAAAAAAGCTCCTTTTTATCAATCACGTAATTGAAAAACGAATTGGAAGCTAAAATATTACTTTGATAAAAACTAATACTTAAAGTTTTATTCAACTTCCGAAAACAATAAGAGAGGTTGTTCAAGTTATCCGGAACAACTTTTTTGCATTTGAATCAACATGTATCGTAAACACATACGTACAAGATTTATATGACGTATATGACGTCATAATTACATTTGTACTATTTATATAAATGTTTCCCACTCAAGCTTTGCCCTTAAAATTTTTCATTGCTTCATTGGTTTTTTTGCAACAGAAAAATTAGTTTTACATGTAAGTTTTTAATTACTGTAAAGTTTTTTAATTGTAAGCGTTGCGAAATTAGTTTAAGAGTTATTAAAAGATAATTACATTAAGTTTTAGTTAAAGTCTTAAACATTTACCTAAAATTAACAATTTTGTATAAAATACTAAGAGTAATTTTTAAAATATCACTACATTTTTTAGAAAAGTTCTTAGAAAAACACAAATGTATACGATAAGTTTAGTTTTTTTAGTTAAAAGCGATGACGATGATTGTTTTAAAAGTATCACCGGTCCAAAATTATTATATATAGTAGTATACTTTTCCTTTAATTTGACATTTGAAACCCCATTTATTTAGGCTAAAGAAAAACTTGTTGTTGATGGAAACTTTGTCGAAATAACTGAAGAGTCTATCAAAAAATACATTTAAATAAGTGTTTTTATACTACTAAGTTTTTTTTTTATTTGGTTGAAACATGCGATCTTTTTTACGCTCACGAATAAAACTAAACATTAGCTTTTAATACTAAAAAAACTTGTAATGAAATCTTTTATAACTATTAAAAGGCGCTAAACTAAATTTTAATCAATTAATTAACATAAAAGTTTTTACATAACAAATTTTGATAATCTATTGTTTCTGTTTAAAAAAACATAAAGAAATCAACGCCTTTATTTTAATAAATTTTAGTATGATTGATCTCATGAAACTCAAAAAGTGTTCGTTTTACTTGAGTAGTTTCTTTATTTCGTTCCGCTCGACTGGTAAGTTTCGTTAAGATAACGTTAAGATTAGCAAGTTCATATTGAGTTTCAAACAAATGCATTAACTAATAAATGTATTTGTTATGAAGCGAGTTTTAGAGCACTGTTAGAAATCTGTTAAAATTACGTTGTAGTAGAGATGTGTTATTAAGGAGATGTATATAGTTTGCTTAAAAACAGTTTAAACAGCGGTTGTTCACTTTTCAAGTGTTACAATATTTCTTATAAAATTTAAAGCTAAATATTCCTTATAAAAAAATAGCGGAAAAAGTTGAAAAATTAACAAAACTTTAAAAAATTTGTAAATAATTGCTATAAATACTTGCATTGTTTATCATTGGACTCTAAACATTAGGAGAATATTTAGAGCTTGCTGGAGTTATGAGAAATAAGGGTTAAAATCTATGATGCAACATTTCATCAAAAAACTTTTGCCTAGTGATTTATAAAAGTTTTAAAAGCAGCTTATATTTCTTGAGTAAAAAATTTTGTAATATTGTTGTTTGGTTATTTTGTATACTAAATACATCACTGAAACTATCTTGCCTAATTTGTATAAAATAGTCTTAAATAGTCTTGAGAACAAACTTACTAAATTAAGTTAAGCATTTTATGTTTGATGAAACTAAATTTAATCGAAAGGCATCATGTAACTATTTATAGGACATAAAAACAGTAATTTTCGGCTTTTGGGCAACTAAGTATGACTATAGTTTTCTTAAAATATTAAAAAAATGTATGAATTAAGGAAGTATAAACTAAAAATGTAAATAAAAGATAAATATTGATAATAAATAGATGATAAAGTTTTTTAATCTGAAATTGTGTTTTACGTTAAACATTCTATTCTGTTAAGATTCATAGTTATAGAGGCTCTAAAAGAGCCAAAATATATAAAGAAATAAATCTCTGAATCCGAACAAAGTACGTCCTTGACTGTTCAATGCCTATACAACGATTTAGATTTTAATCTCTTTTCGCGTCCTAACATGATGTTATGATGATTGATAAAATTAATAATTAGATAGGATAAATGATAGATTGATTGAACACTAGCCGAAGTTCGTAACTACTGATACTTATAAACAAATTTGTAGAAACTTTAAAATATGATTATATGTACTAGTGGTAACGAACTTCGGCTAATGCAATTGCTTATCGCCCACAAGTGATCAAACTGTGTTTGTGAGCTTCTAACAACTTTAAATCTCAAGTGATTTTTTAAAACACATTTTGTTTTAATTATATATTGCAATGAAGCGCAATTTAAAAAAATACAAATTATGAACTAACCTATAATTTTCTGTATTATTTAATTAATTTCAAAAACAATTCACTATATAACTCCGTGTTTTTACATACTATTTGGTACAACTTAATTAATCTTTAGTATAACAAAAATCTAAAATATGGGTGGCTGTTAAAAGGGCATGGTTTAAATTTTTACCAGGTTCTTGGTTAATTGTCTAGAGAGTTTTAATTTGTATTGCATCGTTACGAACCTCGTCTAATGGTTGATTATAACGCCAACTAGTGGAATTTTTAGAATTCTCTCATTTCCTTTTTTTTTATGTTACGTTTTGTAGCAATGCTTTGTCTCGTTCTAAAACATAAAATATATTTAAAAGGAAGAAGATATGAAACATACTTTATAAACTTAACGTTGTGATAGAACTAGATTTCAATCCAAAACTTACCAAAAAAAAAAAAAAGATTGTTATAACTGTTTATTTATAAGAATTATAACTTTATTATTCAACATATAAGTTAAAAATTTTTTTTTGTTAATATACAGTCATTTAATGCTATTATTACCTTTAGTTAACAAGCAAAGATTGACTGTAATTAAAAATAGTATTTTTTTAATTATTTAAGTTATTTCTAGTTTTGATTTTTGTTGTTTTCATAAAATATTTGATTTTTAGAAAAGAGTTAAATAAACACTGTTTTTATCAATATAGTATAAATTTAAAGTGGTAAAAATTAATTGGTATTATTATAAAAACTATAAGCTTTATTATAAAAAACTACATTAAAACTTTTGTATGCTTTCAAAACACCTTTATGTTAGACTAAATGTTTAACTTACCTCAAATATTTTTAAGGAAAAAAAAATTAAATAGTAAAACACTTTTCAAACAATAACAAAAATTATAATTATGATAAATAATAAAAATTAAAGTTAAAAATAAATTAGTTACATAAATTGTTTTACAAATGTTTAAATTTTAATTATTGAGATGAAAAAAGCATAAATTAAAAGTTTAAGTTACTTTTTTTTCTAAATTTACAACTTAAAATTTTTTTAAAGTTACCATTTAAACATTTTTTAGGTACAATTTAAAAAAACTAAATAAGTTTGTAAAAAAATGTTTAAAATTTCACAAAAACGCTTTGCTTCCTCAAGTGTTCTACTTACTTCGCCTAAGTTCGTTACCGTGAAAAGTGTATAAAAAGCCTAATTTTTTCATTTCCTAATATATTACAACATGACCCGCACAAAAGAAACAGTCCGCAAATCAACTGGAGGAGAAGCTCCCCGCAAGAAACGCAAAATGGATTCAGATTCAGAAATGTTATACTTTGAAACGAGTGATTCTGACAACAACTACAGTGACAGTGAAGATGAAATGCAAGTTGTTGAAAGGAAGCCTCTAGATTCAGTCTTCGAAGAGATATCTCAACGCGACGTTCTAGAAAGCGCTAGTTCAAAAATTAAAATCCTCCAGTCAACTGTAAGTGATCTCAGTGAGCCATATGCCAGGCGCCGGCTCCAAAACAACCAATGGAATGTTGATAAAGCACTTATTGCTCTGAATAACGAAGTGAAAAGAGAACGAAAAAGTACAAACAAAATGGCTTCGGTTAAACACAAATGTGTTGAAACAAGCTGTTCCGCTTTCGAATGCGAAGTTTGCATGGATGATCTCTGCCAAGGTGATGTAGCAAACCTTGAATGCAGCCATGTGTTTTGTAAAGAGTGCTTGAAGGATCACATCCATGAAAACATAAACAACAGGATTGTTGATATCGAATGCCCTGGAGAAAATTGTTAACATTTTGTAGATTTAGAAACTATCTTAGATACCTTGGCAGAAGAAAAACTTAAATCAAAGTTTTTGCGTTTGTTAGGTCAGTCGTACGTGGACAACAACAAAGACACTGTTTGGTGTCCCGGAACCGACTGTAATACAATACTAAGGTGTAAAGAATTTCACAACACCTACAACGTAGAATGCTCCAAGGGACACAAAAGCTGCTTCAATTGCCAAGAGGCTTGGCACGACCCATTAGATTGCGACATGCTTAAAAAATGGCTTAAGAAATTCGAAGACACAGAAAACGGTAACTGGATTTCATCAAATACAAAAGAGTGCCCAAAGTGTCACGCTAAAATTGAAAAGAACGGCGGATGCAACCACATGATTTGTTCCAAGTGCAAGTATGAGATGTGCTGGAAGTGCATGAAAGGATGGGCAGGATCGCATAACAATTGCGAGCAAAAGATAGAAGGTAACAATGTACAGGAAAATGGGAAAGAAACTAAACGCTACATGGAATACCACAAGTTCTACCGCAGACACAAAAAAAGCCTTGAAATTGAGAGCAAAACTAACACAGACAGGGTATATGACAGATACCAAACTCCGCAACAGTTGAAAAATGGTATTAAAAGCAAAATGAAAAATATTAAAAAAGTAGAAAAGGATACTGAAGAAGACGACGAAAAAGAAGTTCCAAAGGCCAATGATAAACTCGCACACTTCTTCCAGAAAAATATCATAAAGAAAGCGTGTGAAGTGATGTGTGAATGTCGTAACACTCTTATGTACTCATACGTGTTCGCCTACTACCTCAAGGACAACACAACTAACAAAATGATCTTCGAACTCATTTAGGGATATTTGAAGGCTAAAGTTGAAAGGCTGAGCGCTGCTTTGAAATGGGAGGTTCACAAACTAAACGATTATAAATTTTGGGTGGAGATGAATGCTAAAATCAAGTTTTGCGAGAGTCATTCGAAGAAACTGGTTTGTTACGTCAGGAAGCAGAAAGCTGAAAACATGTGGCATTATGTAGATATTTGAACTTTTTATTTTGAAATTTGCTTCGTAACCGAAATAAAGAATTTTTACAAATACGACGCCTTGTTTTACTGTTTGTAAATAATTTTTTAGTATTTAAAATATTTCTAGTATGTTTCTTAGTGTATTGGTATTCGTAAATTTTAATTTTTTTAATTAAAAATTATACTTTTGTTTGCATTTATTGTATAATATATTTCTGGAAGCACAAAAATTTTTCATAAAAGCTATAATTTATTCTTTTTCTATTAGAATATGTAATTGTAAAACTGTTGATAAGCAAAAAATGTTTTTTTATTCATTTTATTTCGACAATACACTATTTTCAATATAGATTTTTATTAAATGAATCCAAAAAAAAAAACGTAGTTGAACTATTAGTTTTGTATTTTGCAGAAACCGTTTTAAGTACAAAAAAATTAAGTATTTGAAGTTTAATACCGCGCAAAATTGCGTATGTAAGGAAATCCTGGTCTTGCTTACTTGCAACAAGCCGTACGTATTTCAACCTCATTCTATAGCAAGTTGACAGAATAAAAATCAACTTTTTGATTAAAATTCAAGATTAGAAACAGATTTTACCTCATATTTTATTACGTTCTCGGTGTTTTACAGCATACTTTAGTTTTATATTGACGCTAGTACACTATTTTACAAGGAATGTTTTATATTTGATCGTAAGAATTAGTTTTTAACAAGTAAAACTTTTTGGTTATAAAAATTTCTTTCAGAACACTATCAAATTAAACTTAGACCATTATTAATTTTTGCCTTTCGTACAAAACTTAATAGTTTTAATATAACTTGAAGAAATATTTTTTTTTTTTTAAATTTTAACCAAAATAAAAGTATTTCAAACTAGTAATACAACTTTTAAGGGAACGGTTTAGTTGTAAACCGCGATCATTTTCCATCCATGCTAATCTTTTACAGACCAAGGGTTAGTGTTAAAAGATTGAATTATAAACTTTAAAAAGGTATATTAAATCCTAATAAATAGTATATCTGCCTTAGATTTTCTAAATTAATTTAAAAAATGTTTATATCAATTAATTGAAATGCCATATTAGAATATTTTAATTCAGTTTTTAACACTCAACAAGTTAAATTTAAAAATTACTTAATGAACATTTTCTCTAAAACCCTATTTTAATTTTCGTGTATATGCAGTCTAACTTGCATTCTGGTTTTTAAAGTAGACCAAAGTTCTTTTAAACTAATTGCTATTGAGATAGTTAAAAAATAAACAAGCAAAAATTTAATGTCTTTTATAAAAATTTAATGCTGTTTTTCTTCTTTTAACAAATATTTAACAAGAAAAAACCTTATTATTAAGCAATTATTTTTATTATTATTATTATTACACAAAGCTTATATTAATATTAGCTCTTTTTAAGTACATTATAACTAGTTTGTTATCAAATAACTTTAAAAATTAATGTAAGAGTGTAAAAACTGTCTATAATTATTATACGAGGTCTTCGGGAACAACCTTTTCCTACCTAGATTCAACAGCAAATTAGGTCATAAATCGCTATCTTACCAAGGATTTAAATTACTTATTAAGCTACCATTATGTTTAAAAAACATAAGCCATTTTGGAAAGTTCTAGGATGAGCTTTAAAGTTATCTTTTAAATAGTGATTCCTAAGGTTATTAGTGATTATTGCTAATCGTATATTTACTTTTGTTTAAGGAGTTAATAGTATTAATTTAAGGAGAAGTAAATACTTGTCATTTTTACCCAAAGTTTTT
Source organism: Thalia democratica (assembly GCF_965202585.1). NCBI lineage: Eukaryota > Metazoa > Chordata > Thaliacea > Salpida > Salpidae > Thalia > Thalia democratica. The sequence continues at coordinate 63,479,952 of NC_139166.1, read as the reverse complement.
ACCTACTTTCAACTATTATTAATCTTAATTCGAATATGACTTGTTAGTTTACAATAGCAGTGGTTTAGTCCATTTTGTAGCATTTTCTATCTAGTTATTCTTTAGATATGGTTTTACAAGATTACATTTTAAATAAGTTCAGAAGACTTACAAACTTTTTTTAGCATGCAAACGTAAAAAAAAAAGTTATAGATGTCTATATTTTAGCAGATAATTAAGTATTTAAATAGTAAACTGGAATAACTGTTTCAAGCAAACTTATGTTAAAAAATCTCTTTTTTTGGGGAAATCAAAGATTTTTTTTTTCTCTTCGAAATTGTTGTTTGCTTAATGTTATTACAATTTTAGACAAGTATTCAAAACATAAAAAAATAATTCAAAAATTATTTGCCTATCAAAATAAAAATCGGACCCCTTTTTACTTAAAAGAATTCCACGTACCATAATTAAAAAAAAAATTGTACTGATAAACTCATTAAGTCAAAATTGCAGTAAAAAAGCACAACCACTATTAATTTCTTGCTGTAAATTTAGAGACAAATGATAAACCAGTCACACCTGATAAAATTTTCAAACTGCAAATTTCGAATCTCATTCGGTAATTGTCAAATATTTTGAAATTCAAATATTTTACAGCAATACAAACCAAGTTTATTACTGTAGATATATCATTAGTAAAGTCAATTAATACATAACGGGCCAACGAATATTGGCTGATTTTGAGTAATACAGAGTTAGTTAGAATTTGGGTTCTTAAACGTTTTTTTTTTAGCACCTAAGAAGGTAGGTAAATTGAAGTTACAATTGAAATATAAAGAAAAATAGTAGAACTGTTCAATTAACGTTCTTTAACATACTTACAAAAACAGAACATAAATGTTAAGAATTATCAATTATTTACTAAGAAGCTTTGAATATACTTGATTTTTATAAAACTAATTTTATGTTTACATGCTTAGCTTTTGCTCATAGCTTTCTTAACTACAAATAAACAAACCGAAAAATTTGATGCTGTCAATTTTATTTTTACAAATTGTTATTTGGTTTTACTTTTGTTCAAGTAATAAAATTAACGTCTTCTGTGCTAATATAGATGAAAACGAGTAAATATAGTTTAATACTGTCTGATAATCATTTTTATTATTTAAAGATATTTGTTAAATCTTATCTTTTAATTATATAAATGGTTATTAAATTATGTTATTTAATAAACTGCTTTTATAGGCAAGTTTTTTATTTTTATTTCGTAACTTTTGTTATTTAAGGTTTCGTCGAGTAAAATTTATACTTGGCTACAAACGTTAAGTTCGTTAAATTATCTATTTTAAATTTTCGTTTTTTTTATGTAAAACAAACTTTTAGCAAACGTACTCTATACAGTTATTTAGGAATTTTTTTTTATGTGTTATTTGACTTAAAACATTTGTAATATTTTTATTTTAAAAAAATTAAAAGAAAACCTTAATAACACAGTCAAAAGTAGTTTAGCTTATTCAACAGTTGTTTAAAAAATAAGAGCTTATAGGCTAAACTTTAAACATAAAAATAAATTTAAGTTAGTACATATGCAATATGATACATTAGTTTACTGTATACAGTTTAATTTATTTAAAATCATCGATAAAATATAGTGTGAATAATTTCAAACTATAAATATTCAAATATTTAAGAAAAATAGTCTACAGCTGTTTATTTTTACTTCTACTACTATAATTTTTTGCTTTTTAATAAAAACAAAGTTAATAGTGTAAATTTTAATACAAATAGCAAAATCAAATTATTTTATTTCTTAGAATTTGTAAAAACATTTAGCAGTTTAGTGTAAACCAATCTAAAGCTTAGTTTTAGATAGCTTACCGTTTCTTTGTATCTTAAAGAAGCTTCTTTTTGAGGTTTCCTTTTTCTGGGAAAATTTGATTTTTTACATAGTTATGAAAAGATGAGAAAAAATTGTTATTTATAGTTGTAACGTTCAAAGTTTTAATTTATATTTTTAGTGTTCTAAAATAGTTATAAAACAAAATTGAATACTAAAATAATAATAAACTCACCATGCTTTAAAACTATATCAAAATGTTATTGAATTTATAAATCAAACCTGTAAAACAATAAAATTAGAAAAATTATTGAATTATTTTTAAAAAAATTAAAAGGACCAATAAACTTTAGTTTTTGAGGTAATACTACTAATAATATTACTGTCTTCAAAAGGTTTTTAAGTTTTGATCAGAAAAAAATAATTAAAGCCTGTAATATTTAGTGTGTTCTAAACTAAGCTTAAATAGTAAATATTTTGTGTAATAATATTGTTTATCAGTATACAGTTTTGTAAGTTTAACATTGCAAACTATCAATAAACATTTTTAAGATATTATTTTTACATTTGACTATCAAACAAATCTTTTGAAACTTCCAAAAACATTTGAAGTTAAATGTAGTGGTTTTCTTCAAGTTAAAAAGAATAAAAAATGATGCAAGAAAGAAAAAGCTTTGATTTTCCACCAAAAGTTCTGTATGAAAACAGGTATTGCAACCAAGGTTTTTTCAGTGTATTAGTTTGTGGAAGAATGAATAAACTCTATAAAATTTGGAAAATTGTTTTCAAACTTAATGGTTTTAAACTTGAATATAAACATTATGCTATAATGCCAAATTGACGTAAAGAATTTAAAACTGCAATTATTGATTCTGAACTATTTGTTTTAGGTGGGTGTTCAGAAAACCGCACGTACGACAAATCTTTTATAAAATTCTGTGATAAAAATAAAACTTGGTCGTGCAATACACAAATGGATTCAAACGACAATAAATTTTGTTTGTGTTCCTTTAAAAAAAACTTGTTCGTTATTACTGGAACAAGTATTAACTTATACAACTTGAAAACTAACTATTGGATTCAAAAGGCTAAAATGAATCAAACTAGATATTTTGCAGCTTGTACAGTTTTTGAAGGAAAAATTATTGTTACTGGAGGTAGAGATAACTGGTATAAATTAAAATCAGTAAAATCATATGATTACTATGAAAACAAATGGACTTCTTTACCTGATATGATTAAAAAGAGATGTTATCATTCTTCAGTTAGTATGGGTAACAAAATGTATGTTATTAGTTTTGGAAGTTATAGTGACAGAGAAGGTTGTGAGGTGTTTGAATGTTTTTCCAGAAAATTTACTAGTATTAGTTCTGCTACAACAAAAACTCGTTGTCAATTAAACCCTGTAGCTTTGTGCCTTGGTGATAAAATTATAGTTTTTTTAAAGGCTATTTATTATAACTGGAAATCAATTGAAGAAACAAAAGTATTTGTTTATGATGTTATTAACGACTGCTGGGCGGAAAGAAGATTGACATTGTCAGTAATATGACTCGTTCAAGTTTTATTAAGTACACTTCAGCTTAAGTTTGAGTGAATTACTTCTCTTATTTTGTGAAGTTTAAAACTTTTGTTGTACTTTTACTGTTGTATTCAAAATGCGTTTATTGATGTAAAAACTTTGTTACGATTATAAAACTTAATTCGTTTTCAATCACTGTAATAAATATCGCACCTGCTATTTTGTTTAATTTTTATGTATTTTAATAATTTGAATTTTTATAGTAATAGTCTTAACTTATAAACATTGTAGACTCAGTCTACAAACAGCAAAGTGACCTTTTACTTTGGTTAGTTTGTAATATGTATATATAAATATATATGTTTTGTAAGTTATTTGTGATTCATATCAACGTAGTTTAACTTGATTGTGATAAAATAAATATTTCTATATTCCAAGCTTCAAATAACTTGAAAGTTGAAAAAATTCGTAATATTTTATAAATTTGAGTAGGTAACAGTTTGAAAATTCGTTTGCATTGAAACAATCTCATTCAATAGAAAATTCTAATAGCTGATTTTCATTACTTGAATTTAGCAAAGATCACGTAACGAAAAATAAAAAGATTATTTAAAAGCAGTTAAATTAGTTGAAAACACACGTCCTATTTATTTTTGTAAAAAAACTAGACATATATATAATTATGTGGATATAAAACAGCTCACAGCATATTCTGAATGTTACTGAAATTAGTTTTTTTAGAATACCAAATTAAAAAATGCATTTTATAGTTTATAGATGATTAATTACCTGAATTAAATTTTACAATTTTTTAGTTATATGTGATAAAATTTATATTAATGTTAAAATTAAATATATTAAGTATTTGAATTACCATTAAGTTATCAAAAAGATGAGTGTTGTGCTTTAAATTAAGATTATACTTCTGAAATTATCTATAATGCTATCTATGTTTATTAATAACTTATTCATGCATGAAAGTCTAAACAAAGAATTAGAACTAAAATTTTACATACTCGAATACGTAACATTCTAGTTTTAGTTTTTTGTTTAGATCTTCAAGAATGATTTTTAAATGATTTTTTATACTCTCAGATATAGTGGAAGAATATCTATAAGACTCAGGTACAAATTACATGTTAAACAAAATACCTAAGTTCTAAAAATATGACATTTTAGTCAATTACTGTGCATTACATTTGTACACAACGTAAAACATTTGCATTAAGTTTATTTACTAAGTAAGTATTATATAGATAACAAACGGAATCCAAGTACCTTTTTTAATACTCTATATTTTACTTACTCTATTTTTCAGATCATAAATTGCTATTGTAAAATGAAAGATATTGTAAAACTGAAATTTAAAATACTGCTTGAACGCTAATCTGTTCTTTTCACACTTTTCAGTCAAAACAGTAAAGTCTTTTAATTGTTTTAAAACGTTAATAGGGACTTAAACGGGAGTTAATCAAAATAAACCAAACTACAGAAAAAATAATATTTTGGCTCAGCGGGCCACATTTACATGCTCGCAGGCCGCAGAATGTTTTTCACAAGCCGCTTTCATTCAAAAAAAAAAGAACTTGTTTGCGAGCCGCAGATTTACCCATTGAGGGCAGCAATTGGCCTGCGATCCGTAGTTTGGCGACTCCTGATATAAACGATTATGTTTGAAATCGGTTAAAACAAACAAATTCTAGCACAACATAAATTATGTAGAATATATTCAGATTAGTTTTAAATTATTTTTCAAAATATCGTTGTTTTTGAAAATTGTACATCACATTTTAAAATGTTTACATACTTATCATTATCGTAAAGAAAAATTAGGTTTAAGATTTAAAGATAAAAACACATGCTAGCTAAAAAAGTTATATAAATGAGCATGTTAGATCTAGCTAGTGTTTTTATTTACTCTACTTAATATAAATTATTGTAGAATAAAATTACAAGAATTTAAACATCAGACTTGTTTTTAATTTTACTGAATAAATTAAGTAAGTATAAAGTAACTTAAGTTAAACATGATTAATGTAAAGTCGAAACGTCGTCAATAAAGTTATTTAAACATCATAAGTATTTGTTTAACAGGGTTTTAATATAATCATTTATTTAAATTTTTTATTGTATATAGTTAAGCTAAAACGTACTATTTTACGTAATAATTCATAAATTTCCTTGAAGCTGTTTGAACTAAACTTATTTTAGACTTTGAAAAAAAACTAATAGTAGTATAAACTCAAGTTTGTAAGCTATGTTCAAAAATCTAAAGATAATAGAACGATTTTTTATTTAATTTTTGAAATAATTGTCAAAAATATCTTAATTTAGTGGTGTTACAATATAAACTCTGGTTAACATAATTTTGTTGTCCTTATGTTTTTTATAAAATAGTTTAGAATTTAATTTTAAGTTTAATTGTAGTTTTTCTATTGTATGTTGATCAAGTTTTTTTAATACATTTTCTAATAAATTACAAATATTTTATATGCAGTTATGTAAATACTTCAAAATGGAATGTTGAAGTATGAAATCAATTATGCAAATACATAAAACTGTATGTTTGAATTTTGAAGAAAAAGCTACAGCTCCCATCAGAATCTATTTTCGACAAATTAAATGTTTAATGCGCTAAATGTATAATGTGGAGTCTTTTTAAGCTGTAATAAAAGCAAGTTTTTTTTTGCACATAAGTATACGTGCTTGCAGCAGTTCATTACAACGGGCGAACATAAAGAAAAGAACGGTCATCCAAAATGCTGAGACTAAATGACTTAACTATGTGTTTAATTTTTTTTGACAGTCTAAATATATCATAGTTTTTATATTGTGTGAAAAACTATTTTTTTAACTTTTGTAAAATAAAAAATGTTAAAGTATCCTACTGAATCCAAAGTTTCGGATTCGGTCGAATCCGAGTCTAAGTCTTATAGTCTTATTTTGAAACTTGGATTCGGTAGATTACTTTAAACTTTAAACTTTTTGAATCATATTTTTAGCATCTCATATTAGTTTGATATTACGTGTAAATAGGTATTGAATTTTAATAGTATTGATGTTTTATTAAGTGTTTAAGTTAAAATAAACTAAAAAACAACTTATACTTCATAAAAAAGTTTTGCTTAATTACGTATTTAATTAAATACTCACAAACAAAAAGATCAAACTTCAAAATTTAATGAGCTGTTTACTGAACACGAAAATAAACAAAAACAAAACTTATTAAAAACTAAAATTTATAAAACAAAACAATGTTTGCGATAAAAACAAAAGTATAGTTTACGCGTTAATGAAAAGTTCTACTAATTTACTTTACTTATTAATTATTTTGCAAATATATCAAGAGCTAAAATATAAAATTTTTAAGTATTTATTCAACAAAAAATATGGTTAACAAATTTTTTTGATAAAAAAAATTTTAACATTTGTCCCTATTGAGTTTTCTAGCTAGTTGTTAACTTTTTAAATACATAGACTTATAGCTAAAGATAAAAAAAAATAAATAACTTAATTGCTTTGTTTTACCGATTTAATAGTCTGGCTAAAAAAAAATAGTTAAACGTTAAATAAAAACTTTTTTAATATAAAACAGATGCGTACTATAAACTATTTAAAAGCAAATTTACAAAGCAGTGAACAAGTAAAAAGTGGTTCACAAAACTACAAAGTAAGTGTTTTGTTTAAGTTATTGACTAAATAGGGTAATAGAATATAATTTTAATTACTTTGTAAAAACGAAAAAAAAACATTAAGTAAAAAATAAATTGGTTGATATGACTTTTAAAACTTAAGAGGTCAGTAGAGTATATTTAAAAAAATGTATTAAATTACTCTAAAGCGAGCACACTACTGATAATAACTGTAAGTAGTAACATTTAAGCAACAGTATTAGACTATAAACTTTTTAAAGTAAACAATAGTATGTACTAAATCATTCACTACTTCTATGTATACATTTATTAGACTACTGATAGTAAACAACATATCTATTATAAGGAGAGTAAACTTTTGAACACCAATAGGAAAAAGTTACGTTTAATAGTTTAGACATTAAGTAGAAACCAGAATCAAAAAAACATCTACTTGATAGAACTAACAATTGTATTGTTTTAGGAAAAGCATGCAGCCAACTTTCTTTGTTTCGATTGATATAAAGTAAAGTATGCATCTTAATGAATCTATTATTAAAGTTTTAATTTATACTAGTATTTAAGGAAGATGATAAGTACCAACAATAGTTTTGGACCTGACTTTAAACTGTATCCTGGTGTATGACTCCATAACCGAAAGACTTTTTCGTACACTAGGTCCTTGGACCAAGTATCTGAGCGCTTTTTTTTCGTTTAATAAACAAATTACAAAAAAAAAAACAACAGACATGTTATCTGGCAATCAACCAAATAGTTCAGATAATATTGATGACGTCAAATTTATAAAATTAAACGATTGCGTATTGTTAAACACAAATAATGACAAGACTGCAAGAATACAAAAATAAATTCAATTTGGATTGATGAAAAAATTTGCATTCGATTGTAGTCAAGCGTTGTTGATAACTTTGTAACAAAGTTTGATTCAATAAAAACTTCATACTCATATTAAAGTTACGCAAAAAACCTTAAAAGAAAATAAGTCTTAAATAAAAGTTTTAATTAAGTTTAAATTAACTACTTTTGTCGGTTACTTAAATAAATACGACATAGCGTTTTCATTTAAGTTATTAAATTTTATTTTGCACCTGGCGCAATACTGTTTTACCAAGTTTAAAAAAATCTATATTCTACGACACAACTTGAATTCAAGTTTAATTTAGTCTGCTTAAAATAATTCTATGTCGTTATTTTATAAATTAAAGACTTTAAATTTTAATTTCCACCTTTTTACTTACTACTCTATTAAAACTAAAATGCACAATATATAATTAATATTTTACTTTACTTGACACAAACTTTTTAAATTTGTTAGTGAACAATTTTCTAGCTGTATGATATTTTTATAACAAACAGCTAAAAATACTGACCCATTACCTTATTAATTTTATTGAGTTAAAAGCATATTTAAACAGAAATAAATTTTTTCAACCTAATTTTATTTTTAATAAGAGGAGTTCCTAAATAAAGCAAAAATATATGAAATTTTGTGATAAAGTTAAAAGTATTCTAGATAATTAATAATTTACCTATTAACTTTTGTGACAATTTTTAGTCTAATACAGCTGTTCATTAAAGGTATGGGTATTGTTAAACTTTTTAGTACATTTATCTTTGCTTTTAGAACTTTTAAAAGTAAAGTTAACCCTTATTTGTTGTTGAAAATTCGTTAGGTTTTCTAACAATGTTGTTAGTGTTTGGTCTAATATTAACAAACTTTATATATTAAATAAAGATAATTAGATGGTAAGTTGTTTATGTTGTTAGCTGTATATAACTAAGTACTTAGATTCTAGAAAACTTGCTAGTTGTTTGTTTTATAATAAAATACGTCGTGCAATATTATAAGTAGATAAGTTATGCAATTAGATCACAAAATGTAGTTTAAATATTTATAATAAATTTTATAAAATGAAAAAGTAGTACTTATCATACATATACCATTTTAAAACTTACATCGTTTTACTTCAATTAAAAGAACAATAAAGTTTAGCTATTATAACTTTTATAGATTATGCAGTACTAAATTAAAAGTTTAAATCTTATGTTTCAAGCTTTTAAGCAATATAATCAGAAAAAACATTTAAGTGTTTTAAAATGTTCAAAGAGCTTATAAACAGTGAAGCAACAGGCTTAAATTTATTAATTTAAAATGAAAAGGTATAAACATTTTTTTAAAGTTTTTTATTTACTGTTTGTCTTAAATACGGTACAAGCGCTAAGTATTAAACACATAGTGCTTACTTTACTACCGTATTAGGACAAATGAGATATTTTTTAAACTTTAAAAAATGTCCTATACTTTTTGATTTCTATGTTTACAACAAAAGCTGTGACACTTGTCTATTACAAGTTTGTATTACACAATTTTTTAGTAACTATTATTCTATTTGTACTCTAAAATAAAGCATAATAAGCAAAATCGTGAACTTTAAATGTTATAATAAAATATTGTTGGTAGAGATTTTGTTTCATTTTAAGTCGATTTCATTAAAAACACAATAGTTTTAACCATTAGTGTGTGAATATTTTATTCTACTGTGAATTCAGTTTTTGAATGTAGCTACAAATAGTTATTACTTTTTTTTAGTTGAAGCAAAAAAGTTTTTTAGTATAAACATACAAATTGTATGCTACAAAAATCGTAATTTAAAATAAAAAACAATTTTATTATTGAGTAGTTAGTGCCTTTTATTTCTAAATAAAGTTTTGTTTTGAAGCACTTTGAACTGAATAAAATTACTAAAGTAAGTTTTATAAAGAAATGTTATTCAAAGTATAAAAATGGTTTCACAAAAGCTTTTTTTAGTTTTATATGAAACTTTAGTATTTTCGTTTTTACCAGATATATTAAATTGTATAAGTTTTTCTAAAAAATACACGTTTTATTAGGTACTAAGACGAAATAGACAGTAGAGATCTTACAAATGAAAGTTATAAGTTGTTAAGTTTAATTTTAAAACCAAAGTAATATGTTTATTACGTTTAGAATAAACATATGACTTTGAAAACTTAAAAACAATACTATATAAAAGTTTAAATTAGCTAATTACCATGAATTACTAATAAACAGTAAAAGATAGACTTCTAAAAAATTCCGCTGATATATAAAACTAAAACAATAAGTTAATTAAAAAAAATAACTAAAAAAGAATTGCATGTTTATGTTTAATTTTTGTTTTAATCTAAGAAAAAATAAATATTATCAGTTTGAGCAACATTCAAAAACTTGAATTCGAAGTTTTATATATAATGAAAATATTTTAACTTAATAACTATTAAACTTTAAAGTAGTAAGTTTACTTTTTTAAATCTTAGCTACGTTTTTTGATTTTATATCTAACTTTATTTCAATTTAGCTTAAATAAATAAACATTTTGCAAATTGAATTTATGTTTTAGATAAAGTTTTGAGAATATAAAAGAGAAGAGAACTATTAACAAAAAAAAAGAAGAGATTTCGACACTGCTTTGCTATAAAGAATAGAAAAAAATTAAAAGTTAGAAAGGAATTAAAGCGCATGTTATTTTCAACACAAAACTTAGATGTTAGCTGTGTTCATAGGTTAATAAATAGTTTAAATATTTATTTTCATAAATTCTTTTGAATATATTTATGTTTTTTAAATATAAATTTTGATATATTCGAATATTCTAAATTTATATTTTTAATAGGTGTATATATTTTAAAATAAAATAAAACAATATTTAAGGCATTTAAAGTAGTCTCATTAAACTATTAAACTATCTCACACATCTGTTATTAAATGTTTTGTAAAAGTTTATAGCTTTTTTGAACGTTTTTGTTATCAACATATGTTTTGATGAAAATAGTTATAAACCGCAAAACTTGTGATAAGCTTGAAGTAATTTTAGAAGTACAATTATAAAACTTTATATGGATGATAAAAGTTTATATAGAGTTTTTTTCTTGTATGATGCGTGTACATGTTTTTATTTATTCCTGTCAGTTATTTTTAGTGAATTAATAATATTTGTTATAGTATATACTACATATTTGTTTCAAAAAAAAATTAGAAAGACAACTTACTGAACCTATATATGTTTATCAATTTATAATATACAACTGTTAAAAATAATGTGCCTAGTTTACAAAATCTTTTTAGCTAAAAACTGTTGTAGTTCGTAGACTATATTAGAAATTTTTGATCGAAAATACTAAGCAACTTGTTCATGTATTATTCTATTTGTTGCAAGTACTTTTGTTAGAAAGCGAATATTTTTTTGTTTTTTGATAACCATAGTCAAAAAGTATATGTGTTTGTGTTGAAAATACTAGTTGTTTTATGTATAAACATATAAGTTTAAATGTAAACAAAACTTTTAGTTGTGTTTAATTACCTTAACATTAATTGTAATTGTTTATATTATGTTTAACGATACCATGCCATAAATTTCACTTTAATGTTTTGCTTAAAGTGAAAAAAAAAAAGACAAGATAAATAGTTTTAAACAGCTATTTTAGTTACGTTTTATTCTTTATGTGTAAAATGGTAGTAAATAAAAAGAATTTATAAAATTGAATTTGAATATATTTATTTATTTTGATTATTGACTTTAAATAAATTGATTTATAATAAAAAAAAAAGAATTTTTTTTTAAATATATTTAGTTTATTTTGCTAAAGAAAAATTAGTTAGAAACTAATTTATGTGATTTAAAATTATATAATAAAGTTAAGCTATTAAGTATGTAAGTTTATAAACAGTCTAATTAGTATTTTAAACCGTTGAAATGTTTTAATTGTTGAATGAAATTAAAAACACTTAGCCTATAATTCTAAGTAATTATTTAAAGTGAAAAACAATTTCTCATTTGTATAATATTTTGTTCATTGACTGAGCTTAATTAAAATATACAGTTTAAAATTTTTGATTTTATTTCTAGTACGTAGTATAATTACAACTAACTAAACTATTTCTACACTTTTTAATTAAATTTATATGTATTTTTCAGAAAATTTTATGTTTCTTTAAGCAGTTTGTGTTCTTAGATTAAGTTTATAAAACAAAAAAAAGATATAGTTTTATTTATTTGTACTAATTATAAAAAAATTACTTTAATCTTAATATTTATAAATTTTTCATTGTATTTTTAATGAGTGTTTTGTTTTTAATTTTCCACTATTTGAACTTCTATACTTATTGAAAAACAAAAACATTATGTATAGTCTTTGAAATGTAATAAACGACTAAGACTGTTTCAAAAGTTTAATTAAAACAATAGTAAAATGTGTTATGGTACATACTTTTAAGTAACTTTGTTAAATCTTTTATTTCAGTTTTTATTTGCATTTTCATTTTGTGTTGAACTATTTGTTTAAGCTTTACTATGATTTCTCTGCTTATTTTAGAAAATTATTCACATAAATGGAAGCAAAACATCGTAGGCCAAAAAGGGAAGCGTCCAAAAACGCTTCTATGAAAGTAAATTTGCTTTTGGAAGAAGAGTTTTACAACCCTAAAGAGTGAGTTTTTGTTTTTTATAACTAAACACGTTAAAAACCGTTTAGACAACCCATTAACTAATTTTAAGCATTTTTTATATTGAGTTAAGTACAATAGAACATTATATAAACAAAAAACTTTCTTTATACAAATTATTTTTTGATTACTATCTTGAAACAAACTATTATCTACTAATTTTCCGTATACTTTTGTTGGTTTTAAAAAATAATAGCATACAGTATTTTTAAACTCAGTTTTAAAATAAAGATGGGCAAACTAAATATTTTATTTACAACCAGGTTTTTTGCACACCTCTTTAACTTGCACATCTTTATTTTATTAAGCTCTTTACATTTCAGTAAATTGGGCAATCTGTTTTAGTTAAAACAAATAGCTATATATGAATTTAATTTCAAAAAGTACAAAATTTCAACACTGGCTACTTATTTTAGGGTCTTAGATTATCCTACAAAAACTGCAATTAAAACAAAATACGAAACTGTATTGGATAACAAACCAAAATGTAATTTCGAGCAACTAAATAGTCAAGAACATCCAACAAATAAACAAACTTCATTTTCAAAAAGTCGTTCATCGAAACGAGAAGCATCGAAAAACGCTTCCATGAAACTAAACCTACAGATTGGAGACCAATTCTACAAACCAAGAAATAAAAAGTTAGTATTATTTAGAACTTATGATAAATACAAGTAAAAACTATTCGTTAAAAATTTAATAATCAATCAACCTAAGCAGCTTATAATATATAACTAAGCAAAAGTCGTATGAATGTAGAAATTACAATTTTATAAGTACATTTCTTAATATCTAAATAACAAAAAATTAAATTAGAAACCTCAGTTTTATTCTTACACAAATATTATTTTTTTTTAACTTTCATCAAGGAAATCGAAAAACACTTTGACTACAACAACTAAGGATACAAGTAAAGTTGTTTCAAACAATAAACAACTATGGAATTCAGACCAAGAAAAATTGAAGAGTTCAAAGTTTCTGTCAACAAAACCGATTGTTGCTGTAGCTCCTATAAAACGAAAACATGATAACTATAATCAAGACGAAGCTCAAAATTCTGTTCGAAAAACTCCGAAAACTACAGCAAATCTATTTGTTTCACAAAGAAACCAGCTGCTAGATACTAACAAGATACAACAAGCTTTTCCAAAGCCATCTGGTGAAACTGTTGATTTGAATAGAATAGTAGCTCAAATTAAACCATTTAACATGATAGACGACCAAGCGCTTGACTTAACATTAAATAAAAAGACGTCGCTTAAAGAAAGCGATACAAAAGCTGGAAATATTTCTTACACACATGATAAAAAACCACTCATAAAATGTAAGCTAGAGTTTTAAAATTTTTAAAATTACCTAAATTGACATGATTTATTTTTAGAACACATACATTTGTTTGAAAAAAAAAAATATAAAATTAGTATAATTGAAGTACTACTTAAATAAGCTTTTGACAAACTGAATATCATGTTAGCTTGTGTTTAAAAGTTATTAAAAAAATTGTTTGCGTTTAAAGTAAGTAAAACCTATAAAGTATGTATAAATTTCAATTGTCGTTTTTTGTACATAAATTGAAACTTTCAGTCTCATGTTTAAAATCAATTAAACTTTTGATATTTCTAATAAACAAAAGTTACTTTTATACATTTTGAGACTATATAGCTAAGTTTTAAACTTTTTATTTTATTTCTAACAAATATTTGACTTCCTCTTTTAAAAACACTTTAATACATTTTTAAGTCTAACAAACTTAAACTAAAATTTTTCGTTTACAAAAAAAGTTTAAAAAACTTTTTATTATTTGGTTAAAAATTTTAAGTTTGTAGTACAGTAAGAGCTTGAGATAAAAATTAATATTTTATGTAGAACACACATTTTTAAACATAATATTAAGTTTATAATACAAACACTTAAAATTTTACTAAAATATTATTACAAGTTATAATGCATTTAAAAACTAATTAGACAAACAAGTTGATCAAATTTCAAAGTCTAATGAGCTGTTTACTAAAAACGAAAAAGACAAAAACGAAATGTCAAATGAACATAAACTAAAAGCACAAATTAATGTTTGTATTGAAAACAACAAGTATAACTTACGCGTAAGTTAAATAATACACTTTAATTAATACTTAAAAATTATTTTGGAAATAAATCCATTGTTTAAAGCTGTACCTTTTTTTTACCTACCTAGTTTTTACTCGATTAAAACAAGTATAACTAACAATATTTTTACTAAAAAATTATTTACTTATTCTTTTCAAAATTGACTAATCAGAAATTTTATGAATACAAATAGAAGAAACTATACAACTATAAAGTTAAAACTTTACATTTAAAAACTTTAAAAGACTATAATTAGCTTCAAGACATTGTCTAAAATTATTGATTTAGCTGATGTAAAGGTAGAAAACAATAATTGAAACTAAACATGCCTTTATAAAACAGAAACGTACAACAAAATATTTAAAAGCACATTCACAAAGCGATGGAGAAGTAAAAAGTGTATCTTTAAACAACAAAGTAAGAAAAAAGTTTTTGCTGTATGTACATAAACAAAAAAAAAGTTTTAGTTATTATATTAAACAAACAATATTAATATTTTGAAGGTAATATATTTTTGTTTGGATAGCTGGAGTGCTTATAAAAAGCCTTTAAGTTTTATAGACATATTTACACAAATGTATCAAACTGCTTTAACGTCAGCGCATAAGCTGTTTATAATGACAACTATAAAGTGAAAACGTTTACGCAACAGTATTGCAAATTAAAATTAAAAAACTTAAAACAACGTTCTTTTCATAATAAGTAAGTTAATAAAAAAATATTATACATCTCTATACTTTTTCAGGTTGCTGGTTGTGAAGAACAAACATACGAAAAGAAAACATTTTTGCCAAACACTAAAACTTTGTCCACCAATAAGGAAAAAGTGTTGTTTGAGAGTGATAACATTGTGTTAGAACTTGAGTCAAAAAAACTTGCGTTTGAAAGAAATAACAATTGGAAAGTTTAGGAAAAGCGTACAATCAACTTGTGTTTGTTTCGGTAAGACATTAATATAAAGCAATATACGCATACTCAAAGTTTTATTAAAGAATATATCAAAAAATTCAATGTATTAGAAACGCATTTGATGTAAATTTTTTAAGGAAGAAGAAAAGTACCAACCACGAAAATGTTATCCTGCAATCCAGCGAAACAATTCACACAATGACGTCACAGTTATCAAAGTAAACGACTGCGTGTTGTTTAGAACAAATGGCGGGGAAAACAATTTTGTAGGAAAAATTAGAGCTATCTGGGTCGACAAACTAAATTATGTTCGAATGTCATTGTTTCGATTTTATCGGTTAGTTAGTTTTATTAAAATTAGTTAAGCGTTGTTTATACTTTGTTTCAATAGTTATTTAATAAAATTTTCTTATTCTAATTTGACTTACGCAAAAACGTTTAAAAAAAGTGGCAAATCTAAGCTTAAGTGGTAAATAAAAGGCTTTGAATAATTAGGAAATTGTTTATAATTTGAAATAATCTCAATTTTTTTTTTTTAATTTTTCAATTTTAATGTTTTGTCTTGAAATAAGGTTAAAACATCTAAGAATTAATACTTGTTATAGAAAAGTTTCATTTTAACAAACTAAGCTTATCGAGTTGTAGCTTGTTTTTCTACAAACTGTATTAGTATATTACAAACTTCAATAAACAAAAGTATAAAAATTAAAAGAGAATGTCAACTTCCAAAGCTGAAAGGTTGTTGCAAACGTGTTTATGATCCGTACTATCCCCATAATGAAATGTGCAGCCATTCTGATGTTAATAAATATAAAGAAGCTAAAAAACAACAACTACACTGTGATTTACTTGAGTTGAGCAGAAATTACGAGCTGTTTCTTTCACTCAATCCAGAGTGTATTTGTGTCTCAGCTGTACAAGAAAAATGTTTTGTTTTTTCCGACTACAAACAGTGGCTATTGTAAGTTTTTACAATTTTTACTGCAGTTATTAATTTATTAGCTAGTAAAAGGGAAAAAAAAACTCTTTTTTTAAACATGTATTTGTAACAAATTATAAAACACTGCAACAATTATAGAGTGATAACAAAATAAACGAACAGGAAATTCGGAAGAACTAAAGCAAAAACTGAGAAATTGAACAGAAACATTTCAGCTTCAGAATCTAACTTCAATCAACTGTTGGACAGTGCAATCAAAATTCCAACTAATGAAGAAAATGAGTTTAGAGATAACTGTTTGTATTTTTACTGCTTTTATTTTGATGTTAAAAATAAAACGATTATGCCTTTACCAAAGTATAAAAGAATTATAAAAAATAAATATCTTAAAAGTGTAAATATAAAATAAATTAATTGAATGTTCAGTGAATAACAGTTATCGAAAATTTTCAAGCTTTGGATTACACAATTGTTTATTTGTTCTTTACATAAAAAAAAGTGTTCGATTTAATATTTGTTTATTAAAACTTTGTTTTTTTATTAATTTAAAACGTTTAAAAAGTGTAAGTTTTATTTGTTTAATTATTTTATGTTTTAAAAAGTTATTTTAATAAGAACAAATATTTTAGGCACTTTTTAGTTTTATTTTTTATCTTAAGGCTTAATTTAATACATTGCTTTATTAGTATTCTAAGAAAACTACCTTATCTTGTGACAAAATAACAAGTTTTATATATTTTTGATTTTGTTATTGTTATCATTAAATTTCTTTTGTTATATAGCTAATTTAAGAATAAAAAATGATGCAGCAGGTTTTTACTTTTTTATCTAGCATGTGTTTTTATCTTAAAATCTGAAAATTAACATTTTCCTTTTGAATACGATAAGTATGTAAATATTTTAGAATGTGAGTTACTTTTATCAAAAACAACGCTATTTTGAAATGAAATTAAAAACTTATGTGAATAATATCTACATGATTTATGTTACGGCAGAATTTATTTATTTTAAGTGATTTTAAACATAATCGTTTGTAATTTAGACAAATAATAAAAAAAAAGTTTTATTTTAGGATATTATTGTAATATTGATTTTTACATTACACATACTTTTACATTTTTTAAGTTTTTTTTTTCTGTTGAAAATAAATAGTAAAAAATATTATAAGTCTAGTTTTAAATATCGATAGCAAAAGCTTACTGATTTTATACACAAGTTTGTGATAATAAACTAAGCGGTTCCCAAGAACTACGGTATACATACAATTCCCACACGCGCACATTTATTTTTCTTATTTTTTTATTTGTTTACTATATTGTTTTGTCTTTTTTTTACTACCACTGTTATCCCTTACCGTTAGTCAGTAAGCGGTTCTCGAATTTGATCAGGTGGGAATTGAGCGGTGTACATTAACTATAAACTATTTTAGACATTCAATACTAGCTTAATTTTAAAGTTTATACTTTTTTTCAAAGATATTGTTAGCTATTTTTTAACAGAATAATAGTTGCGAAATAAGCTAAGAATTAGTATAAAAACACAAAATATATTTTATAGGCTAGAAATAAATCTAGACCAAACTGTTGTAAGAGTAGTTTCTACAAAAACAAACAAAAAATCACGTTCTGAAACTCTTTACAAATTTTAGAGTTGGCAGAATATTAAACAAACTAAAAATGGAAACTAAAGGAGTTGAATTATAAAAAACAGCTGTCTTAGAGTTATTTTTTGAAACAAATAACAAAACGTAATAAAAGAAAAACATAACATCAAGTGAAAAACATTAACTTCTTTAAATTATCAAAATTTGGACACATAAGGGAAAATAAACTTTTGCATAAGTGTCCAACATCGATTATTGTTAAATTTTTTTTATTTTTTTCACCAATTTTTTTTATTTTTTTTTTAAATTGTAGAAAAATAAAAATAAATGGATGAGAAAAAAGTTATTAGGTAGACGAATATCAACTTATAAATCCCAAGTCTGAAACAGTTTGTGAAAGAAAAAAAGTAAAAAATAAAACGATATCATGTTTAGAATTAAAAAAATAAATAAATTGGAAGTTTTTACCAATCCAAAAATTAATTATACATAAGTTCATCGACACATAAAAATAAAGATTGCAATTTAGTATAGAGTGTAAACAAAAAGTCTAAAGATATTTTTAACTTTTAGAGTTAAAAAAAAATTAATAGTTAATGAAAAGTTAGTAATTTGAAAATTCAAACACTTAAATACCAAGATCCAAAACATCGCGTAAGAATAAAGCAAGAGAAAAATACAGGTTTACAATGACAAACGTAAAAACAATGTCAAAAAAAAATTAAAACTTGTTTTTAACTCTTACCTAATTATCCGTATAAAAGACATGTACTTATCCAATAAAGAAAGAAATTAAAAAAAGTTTATTCTAATTAGACTGAAACGTTATCATATCAAAGTTACAATATTTTTCATGAATGAATTAGTTATACTTAAAAAAATGAAAAACATCTGAAGTAAGAATTTGAATAATTCTAAATTGATAATTGGTTTGATTTCTTAATTTTTTTAAGGTTAGAAGAGAAAAAAAAAATCGACTTTTACTTAATAATAAAAGTTGATGAAGTTCAAAGAAAACAAGAGAAAAAAATTAATATATATAAATAATGTTAATAGAATGTGTTTCTTATGATTTTTTATAAGTTTATTTTTATTTTAGTTTTAAATTTTGTTTATTTTTTTTTTCGAAAAACATACAAATTTTTGAAAAACTAACATGCTATAAACTCACTTCCATACTGTCAGTGAATAACTTTAAATTAGAGATAGGTGGAGAAGCGACATTCCAAACTCTTTAGATTAAGCAATTTGATTGACGGAACATTTTAGTAAGATTGTTTAGTGGCAAAAAAAGTTAGCTTAGCAGCTGGAAGTTATTTATACTTCAAGTTTTTTGTGAACTGCAAAAGTGATGAAACAAAAATACGGCAAGTTAATTTGATTGACAGAAGCTTCTTATAAAGTTATTTAAGTTAGCTTAGCGCAATAGTTAAACTCTTGGGAGTTAATTTTGACTGCGCAAATTTCGAACTTTGATAATACGTGTGTCGTAAAAAATTAAGGGTTGAAAACTAAATATCACCTCATAATGTTAAAAATATCGGCAAGTAAATCATTTTGTTATAGATTTTGTTTTTATATATAAACTATTTTTAATAAGATAAATTTCATTGCTACAAACTACTCGTGCAACTGTACGAGAGTGACTGACATTTAAAGTTGTAAAAAGGCAAACCATTATCATCTTAGAGTTCAGTAAGTTTGCTGCATTCAGTTTAGTTGATTGTACTAGTCGGCAAAAAAAATCATCTGAAAGGGAGAAGATTTGAGCAGTTTAATTTTTTGAATAGATGTTCAAGAAAAACAATATTTTCTTTACAAAGATTTTTACTTTAAAATAGACCAGCTTGTAATTGAAAAAAATACTTTTTTCTTGCTTCCAACATATAAGTTCGATAAGTACATAGTTATTAATTTTTGGTTTCAGGTTAGTGTGTTTGCGCACTCTTGTTAGAGCACGATTTAAGTAACTAAATTCTTCAAGTTATAAACAGAAAAAGACCAAGCGCTTATTTAGAATTGAATTTTTATTAATCTGGGCTCAAATTCATACCGGAAAAACAATGTCTATGATTTAGAAACATAATTATTTGAACGCTTCCGGAATTTAATTTAAAACGAACAGAAGAATCATTTATTCTCTTTTTTTTTCATCGTGCAGCTGCGCGAGAAAAAAAAATTGTAAAATTGCAAGAACAGATACTTAAATTATCAAATTGTAAACTTGCAGTATTTAGTTTGATTATTGTGTAGGCGCAAAAAAGTTGTTAGAAAGAGAAAAAAGTGTGTTTTGTTTTATTTCAAGTCTCATTATGGAAAAACATAAAATTAGTATATACACATGTATACATTACATATATAAATATATGAAAGAATTAGAATGAGTTTAAAACTTAGAGCTCGTTATTCACTGATAAAAGAAACTTGAAAAAATGAACGTAAATGTGACAGGATTAAGAACTTATTCCAGTTGACAGAACTTATGTTGTCTTAATATCGTTAAGTGACTAGATGCGTGTAGTCTTTAAGATCATTTTTTTTTGGAGATAAAAGTTGTCCCTTGTAATTTTCTTTGTTTCTATTAGGCAACTAAGAGATCGATTACTATGTAACGAAATTACTTTCTGAATACTGTTCCACTTTTTAGAAAGCAAAATCACAGCTTTAGTTAATTAAATTGTTTTGTTTGCACAATTTTTGACGGTTGGTAAAAATGATATTGGGAAGTTGTTTTTATCTTTATTAATTGTTTTTGGAATGCTTCCTTTTGACAACTTGTTGAAGATGTTTTCTTTTGTTTTTGATATTATTGCATTCGGAGCTATAGCTTTTATATGACGAGGCAAGACTTCATTTTTGAGTTTTATATCATGAACATGGTTATGTTGAGGTATTTATCTGTTACTTGATTCTTTTGCGATTACGGGAAAAGTTTCTAAATAATCTTTTACTCCTTTTATAATGGTTTTTTTACAAGAAGGTTGGAGTTTAAATTTAACTCCTGTTTCTGCTTGTGTTATCGTTTTTTCCTTTGCATTGATTGTTAAATTTCTTTTTACCATAAAATCTAAACTGACAATAGCAAAAAGGTTGTTTGATTCTATTACATAAAACTTGTGAAGTAAACTTTGTTGTAAACCAGTATTGACATTTAGAGTTGTATATCTTAGAGCTTTCATATAATTTCCCCAGACGTTCCAAATTTCAGGTACTAATTCATCTTCTTCATATGAACTAATTAATCCCTTAGAAATAATCGAATGTTGTGCATTGATATCAAACAAATAAGGTATTTTATTATATTTATCAGTAATAACTAGTAGTTTAGTACTTATATTTGACTTTGTTTCACAGAGTACTTCATTTTCTCGAAATTTGCTATATTTTCTTTTTGGTTCAGTTGACTTTTGTTTAAGTTATTCGTTAAGTGTTTTATAGGTTGAGCACGAACGTGCTTCTTTGATTCTTATTGATTTATCTTCACATGTACACTTCAATTTTCCTTTTTCCAACCTTTCTTCTATAAGTAGTTCTTTTTTTACCATTGCTGATTTTTGCTTAAAATATTATTTTGTTTTCTACAAATTTTTTGTACATTTCACATTGTGGGCCTTCACAATTTTTAGCATTCTCACCAAAACGAACATAATAGCGATATCTGTTAAGTTTTTGATTACTAAAATTACTTTGATGTAGTCTTTTGAGTAGTTGTTAATGTTTTGATTAGGTTGCGAATAATTATCATTTCGGTTTTGATGAAATGTCCTTTTAAATTCATTTTTCAACTTATATTGGTTATTTGATTTTTTACTATTATAAGTCATTTTCAAATCAGTTGGGCCTTGTTCGAGAATCCACATAAGACGGTTCTTAAACTTCTTGATAGGAAGTTCAAGGTCTTTTATTAGAATTTTACTCGCCCATTTGGGACTATAATAAATAGTAAGATGTTTGTAGAGGTCATCTGGCGAGCAAGTAAGACTTTTCGATACCAACTGATGAATGTCTTTAAAACTTGGGGTATGACTCCAAATAGGTGGAGGTTTGTGTATATCCGGTAAGCATGGTGTCATGCTTAAGATTTCTTGTTTGAAACAGACATAGCTAGATGGTTTACCAATTTTTACATAGTAAAGTATATTATTAATTGGCAATATTCTGATTATGATTTCAAACTGAGTTGTATCATCGAAAATGCCCTGGCTTTTACACTGAAGCTCAAACAATTTGAACTCCTCTCTCGGATTTTTTCCTTTAATTTTCCTAAACATTCGCTCTGGAAAACGCGTTGAATTTGTTGCTTTGTGGAAGTTTTGATTCCCGAGCGAAGATTCTTGATTAAAAGAGATATGATTGCCATTAGTCTGATTCGAATCTGTATAACAATTGGGAATTTTGTTCGCATTATTTTGTAGAATGTCGATCTGTCGTTTATCTGCTTGATACTTGAAAGACTGCCGTAAAATTGACTTAAATTTTTCTCATTTGATTGATCAAACTTTAGGTTAGAATTTAGTTTTTTTTGATGGGAATATGGTCGTGAAAAACTGTCTAACGATGAAATTGTTGGACTCATGGATGTAGTAGGGAGTGTTTGTGTTACAGCTGTTACATGGTAACTGGATAATTGTGATGTTCTTGTGTTTAGGGAGTCTTGAAGGAACGTAGGATTGTAGGCAGCCGTTGTTTTGGTCATCATATATTTACTGGCTGAGGGCGAGTCTGTCAAGTTTATATGTGAATTAAAACAATTAACTGAACTTACCACACTTCTTGCAGGGGTGTTGATTGATTGAGAATTCTGTGAAGAAATTGTTTTTAAAAAAGTATTAAATCTATCTTCTATTAGTATGTTACTGTTTTCTACTAATTTAGTTATTTCTTTTATTTTTTAGTGTTGTCTTCAGTGGTTTGCGGATGGTTGCTGCGGAGCACGCCATTATTGTTACCCAGACTAGGAGCCATACTGGTTTCCTTCGAAATTGCCTCGGTCTCAGGCTCGACAATCTTATCAGATTCCAGGTTAGCAGTAGTCTCGGAACAACTCATTTCGGTGCGCGAACGTGTGCGTGGCACTTTCAAGACTTATGCCTTTTTTAGGGGTTTTAAGGACATAACTATATAATTTATGTAACTAAATATAATAAAACTAAGTAATGTTGTTTTATTATGTACAAATAAACGCAATGACAGCTCACAATAAGTCTAAACGCTTATAGTTAATAATAAGAAACGTGCTCTGGATTCCCTCCTTGACGTGTCTCTGGTCTCCGGTCGCTCAGTTTCTAGCACTCGACGTTAATCCGTCTCGTTTATAGAATCTTGATGAACGTTTGCTTGGTCTTATTTCGGTTCCTTTCCGTAATCGAAGCGTGGCGATAAAATACAATACTAAGTAGGCACGATAATATAAATAT
This sequence comes from Thalia democratica, assembly GCF_965202585.1. Lineage (NCBI taxonomy): Eukaryota > Metazoa > Chordata > Thaliacea > Salpida > Salpidae > Thalia > Thalia democratica. Next base: position 63,456,483 of record NC_139166.1, on the reverse strand, counting down.
GTATAAATAGTACGACGGAATTAATTAAATTTACGAAAACAACTTGTTCGTAGAAGTGTAGCTAAGGTTGACGCCACAGTCTGTGTGGGCTTAAGCGTGGAGTTCAATGTTCAAATTGATCCAAAGAAGTTGTCTGCTACAGTATGCGTAGGCTTATGAGTATGGCAGGTTAACAACTCAAATCGAGTTGTTCGCCCCGTCGACGTTGTTGAATAAGAAGGTTTTCCCGGAGATCATCTAGTTTCTCAAAGATGTCGACTTATGTTTAGAGCGCTAAGAGAAAGTTTTTTTCCGAAGATCAGCTAGCTTTTTCAAGATGGCGGATAAAACTCAAATTTGCGAGCAGCAGAGTGTCGCTTCGTGCTTGTTTCGAGGTGGAATACTCGCTTCAAGCTCTGATTGGGCGTATTTATAGTTTTTCGATTCTTTTTCTAGAATATCCGATGAACTTTGGACTGTAGATCACGCGATCTCTCATTTGATTCTCTCATTTTCCCTGGACTTTTTGTTGTAGATCACGCGATTTTTCATTTAATTCTCTCATTTCCCTTAGCTAACAAGTTATTTCCAGTTCTATCAAGAAATCAGAAACACACTCATTATAAATTAACATTAGTTTTTTTGGGAATTAGTTTTACTATATTTATTTATTGTTTTTTTTTAAAGAAAAACATAACATCAAGTGATAAACATTAATTTCTTTAAATTATCAAAATTTGGACACATAAGGGAAAATAAAATTTTGAATAAGTGTCCAACAACAGTATTGTAAAAATATAAAAATTTTTTAATTAAAAATCTTATTACAAATTTAGTTTTTTGTCCTCAACTAGGGATTATTAGGAAACTAGGTATAATTTTTTACTAAATAAAATATATCTTGAATAGTTTTTAAAACTTAACTTTTTGCTTATAAAAAATCAGCTTTACTTAAAAAATTACTTACATAAATATTGGAACATAAGTGACCGGTAAAATACAATAAGATATACAAGACACACAATTTCAATAAGACTAAATATAGTTTGATCAACTCAGAGCTGAGTACTTGAATCAAGTTACTTACTTTTTTGAAGGTTTATTAACTATTTACTTGTATCCTTTATAATGGTTGTCGTAATTTAAAAAAGGTATTGTACAACAGTGTTTGATATACTGATTTTTATAACTCAAAACTTCATGCTCAAGTAACTTCGGACTAATGAATCCTTTCCAGACTAGAAACTATGGTCTTTTTATTAATAAATAATTAGAACCAGTACACGGTTTTTTATGAAATTTATAGTTTTAACTTAGGAAATTAAAAAAAAATTCACAAACAAAAAATTCTTAGTAACTAAACTGTCATAGTTAAAATTTTTATTAACTTAAAACTAAAGTTTCAATTTGGAGTAAATTTGACAGTCGAATATTTGAGGTGTAAGGTATGATCAAAAACTGGTCAAAATATTTTTTTAAAATAAATCTGCTATAGTTTCATAGATTAAATAAAGAAAACTTAAAATTTATGCTTTGAATAAAAAAGTTTACACGACTTAACAGCTACAATAAGTAAACATTAAAATTTTATTAAGCAGGGTTGCTAGAATTTTTAAGCAGGTCTATTTATTTCAATAGCTAATAAACGCTTGTTTCAACTTAAATTATCAAGCTTAAGTATCTGTATGAGATTTATCATTAAAATTTTTCAGATATAGCAGCTCAAAATTTTAGTAGAATTCTTAAAAACATTTTAAACCAATTAAAACTACATTGGTATGAGTCAAAGATAATTTACAAAATGTTTATATATATACACATACATATTATAAAATAACAAATGTAACAGGTCACTTTGCTGCTCTTTTTAGGCTGAGTACTACACTGCTTATAAGTTAAGACTTTAATATATTAACATTTTTTTTCAGTAACTTCTAAATAAACAGTTTACAAAATAGCAGGCGTGATATTTATTACAGCGATTGAAAACAAATAAAATTTTATAAACGTAACAAAATTTTTACTTTAAGAAACGCAGTCTGAATACAACAGTAAAAATGCAAATGAAGTATTTTACTCACACTTAAACTGAACTGTACTTAATAAAACTTGAACGAGCCAAATTACTGATAATGTCAATCTTCTTTTCGGTCCAGCAGTCGTTAATAACATCATAAACAAATACGTTTGTTTCTTCAGCTAATTTCCAAAAAGGAAACTCAGAAAAAACTATAACTTTATTGCCAATATTTACAGCTTGAGAGTTAAATTAACTATGAGTTCTTACTGTAGCAGAAGTAATACAAGTAAATTTTCTGGAAAAACTGTCAAACACTTCACAACATAATTCATATGTATACCTACCACAATTAATAACAAACATTTTGTTCCATATGCTAACTGAACAATGAATATACCTGCTTTTAATCATATCAGGTAAAGAATTCCATTTGTTTTCATAGTGGTCATATGTTTCTACTGATTTTAATTTAAGCAAATTAGCTTTACCTCCTGTAACAACAATTTTTCCTTCAAAAACTGTACAAGCTGCAAAACATCTGGTTTGCTTCACTTTAGCCTTTTTAATCCAATGGTCGCTTTTCAAATTGTATAAGTAAATAATAGTTCCATTTATAACATACAAGTTTTTCTTGAAGGAACACATACAAAAATTATTGTTGTTTAGATGTTTTTGCGTCTTGCACGACCAAGTTTTGTTCTTATCGCAAAATTTTATGAAAGATTTGTCGTACGTACGTTTTTCTGAATACCCACCGAAAACAAATAGTTCAGAATCAATAATTGCAGTTTTACATACTTTACGTGAATTTGGCATTATAGTATAGTGTTTATATTCAAGTTTAGAACCATTTAGTTTAAATACACTTTTCCAGTCTCTATAAAGTTTATTCTTTCCTCCACAAACTAGAACACTGAAATCATCTTGGTTGCAATATCTATTTTCATACAAAACCTTTGGTGGAAAATCAAAACTTTTTCTATCTCGCATTGTTTCTTCTTTTTTTGAACTCGAAGAAAACGACTCCATTTAACTTTAAATATTTTTAGAAGCTTAAAAGATTTGTTTGACAATCAAACGTAAAAACAATATCTTAAAAAATGTTTATTGATAGTTTGCAATGTTAAACTTACAAAACTGTAAACTGATAAACAAATATTATTACCAAAATATGTTTACTATTTAAGCTTAGTTTTAAACACACTAAATTAGGGGTGGGCAACGTAAATAATTAACGGGTCGGATCCAAAAAAAATATTTCCTCAGCGGGCCGGAGCATTTTGAGCAAGTGATCTACCGGATTCAGTTGGATGCTTTTTTAGATCCGGATCTTTATTCAAAAATGTTATCAAGATCAGGCTAAATACTAATTTTAGACAAGGTTTTGTATCCGAAAAGAACTAATTTCAAAAGACTTGAATCCGGCTGGATGCTAATTGATCTGGTGTTTTAAAATTTTTAATCAATTTATTAATTACAAAGGTTGTCAAGTATGAAATTTCAAGTTAATTTCTATTAAGTACTCATAATTCTATATTTTTTACAACTCTAGACCGAAATAATACTAGTTTGTTTTATAAAAACTCTAATTTACATACTATAATTTACTTGAGCCTAAGATTTCAGACTAAAACATTAAATTTTTTAATTTTTCGAAATTGTCTAATTTTGATAATCCTTAGCTTGAGGCTAAATTAATAATATTATTCAGAAGTTAACTAACATTGAAATACTAAACTACTATACTTTGATTTAATAAACTTATAAAAATTCATTCAAAATTTTGTTAGATTGTAAATTGTTATTACAAACATACACAAATAAATCTCCTAGACAAATCATACTTAAAGTTAATGAGATATTGTTTTGAAATATTGACATCAGTTGGTCATCATTAAGCTTAACCATTTAATTAATCAAAAATTCCTTAATTAAAATATCAATAGCAGTAAGGAGTGCAAACTGTAGTCTCAACTTGGAATAATCTGTAAAGTTAAGCAGTTTTACTTAAAGTAGGTGTCATTGTTTTAAAAAACTACTTTTCTTAGCATTTATAGAACAACTCACTACACATCTGGGAACGACATCAATTTTTTACATGTCATTTTTTATAAAAATCATTATGATAGATAAGATCATCAAAGTTAGTTCAGCAAACAATTTTTTGGATGATTTAAGAAAGAATTAATTCAACTGACATTATAAAGAACAAGGAACTATAACAAAATAGTGTTTTTATAACTACAAAATTTAAAAGCCATTTTTAAAAACGTATTCAGGTTAAATTGTTATAGTTTATTTTGTGAAAATAATTTAAAAAATGTTTTGTACAAATTTTATAATATTTACTTTGGATTGTAGGATTTCATATAAATTTTAAAATGTTTAGCGGGCCGGATCATCCACTCGCGGGCCGGATAAATTTTGTCCGCGGGCCGGATTCCATTTAAATTTAAAAAAGGTTTGGGGGCGGTCATTTTGATACCGGGGGCCGGACTCGGCCCGCGGGCCGTACGTTGCCCACCCCTACACTAAATGTTACATACTTTGATTATTTTTTTCTGATCAAAACTAAAAAGCATTTTAAAGACAGTATTTTGCTTTTAATTTAGATTTTTCAAGATTTACCAAGTATATTTAAATATTCAGTTAATTTTTAAAAAACAATATAGTGTTTAAAAAAATGACAATGTTTTTAATAAAAATTATATTAAACTTTAATTAGCTTTATAACGAAGGAAAACCATTAATTGAATTTAAAAACGAAAAAAGTCAATCAAAAAAACACTATAAGCTTTAACTGAATAATTATTTTTAAATCGACTAAACTTTTAAGTACATGATACTTTAATTAAATATGCACACTATTCCAAATAAGTCTTGTTTATTTAATTTAATTCCAAGTTTTTTATTCATAAATGGTCTATGAAGCTTTTATTTATTAAGTTTTTAACATGTTGAATTACACTATTTTTGTGTTTTCAATGAAAGTTTAGTTGATTGAGTAGTTATATGATAACAAAAACAAATTGATAGTTAAAAAATAAAGATTATATAAATTAAGTTTACAGACTTTTGAAGTTAGCTAAATGATTTTAATAGCTTCTAAATAGACTTTACACAATTTAATGTAAACAGACTGACTTGTATTTACATTTTCTTGTATGTTACAATATACAAATTAAGCTTAAATTTAAAACGCTGTGAAACTTAGCTATACTTTGTTACTTATATTCAATTATTGAAAAGTTGTTGTGTAGACAAACTATGTTTCAAAGGCAAAACTAGTTTAACAACTAAAAAATTAAGTCAGATGTTAATAAACTTCTATGAAAGATTACACATCAGATTTGCAATAAAGTATATTTAACGCAATAAACATAGTCTAAAGTATTATTAGTTGACTACAAAAAGTAATAAAAAAATATTTTATACGGAAAACATTTTTTAAAGTATGCAAATGCTTTTATTTTAGTTTTAAGTTTTTAAGTAAAGTTGATGAATGTTTTTATTGATATTTTAGTAAATATAAAACTAAAGTGTTTAAGTAAGCCATTTATTAAGTTTGTGATTACTGTAAAACTTCAAGCACTATTCTTCAAAAAACATAATGCGGAATAAAGTTAACTTACTATTTAAAAAACTGTTATATAAAAAATTCTCTGAATCATTAAATGTGATAAATTTTGTAATAAAAACATTGTTTAAAAATTATGATGAAAAATTTAACCAATTTAAACAAACCCAAACAAAACAACAAGCGTTATAAATTATAACAAGTAAAATGAATCATTTGTTTCCTATCGTGTTTGAAAGTTATACTTTTCGCTGTTATGTTTTAAAGAACTGTTTTTTTTTTTGAAATACACTAATTTTAATTGCTCAGTTCCTAAAAACTTATTCAAATTCTTAATTTTAAGTTTATGTCAACGACATCAAATTACTTAAGTAAAAAATAATAATATACCAAAATAAAGGGTTGCATTTCAAAATAAATCAAAATATGAATTATTCTAGTTTTAATACTTTGGATAAAGTATGTAAAGTTGTTTATATTTTATTAGCGATTGTCAGTCTGATAAAGTATTTTTTTTCCAAAAAAAGCTGCTTTAAAAACAGTAAATAATAGTAATTAAATACAAATAAGATCCAAATTTCATAAACTGTTGATTGTTTTAGAATAATTTACTTTGGTAGAAAAAAACTTAATTAGTTTGATAAGTGATGATAGTTAAAGTTTTTTATTATTTTGTTGTTACTATCTAAAATAAAAAGTTCAATTTGAAAACTTTTTAACTTTTTAATAGCACATAATTTTCAGCAACTAAGATTTACAAACTTAAAACTTTCAATGTTAAATACTATATTTACATATACAATTAAAGTGTTTTTTATAAACTACTTTTAATCCAATTAGCTTTTTGTTTTAACAAATTTTTTAGTCGATGTAGGAATGTTAAAACATTTGTGAAAACATTTAATTATTACAAAAGAGTAAAGAAGTTTATTATCTTTGTGTTTATTTTGTATAGGGTCTTAAAACATTTATTTAAAGTGATTTGCAAAATTTAAAGTATTAATAACTTAAAAGCTTTAGAGTTTTAGTTTTATTTACATTCAAACTAAGATTTTAAGAATTTCTAGTTAAACTAAATTTTAAATGTAATTTTTGAGAGTGTTTAGAACTTTATACTATTGTTATAATTTGTTTTTATTTAAGTTGTTATTAAAATGAATGTTAGTTGTCAATAAAAATTTTAAACAAATGGTATCATGCTGAAAATGTAAATAGTTTAACTTTAGAAGTTTTTAATTAAGAAAGATGTAAATGTAGAATCTGTTAAAAAAATTCTTAAAAAAAGGTAAACTAAGTTAAAAACAGTAAAATTATACAATTTGAAAATATTTATTACTTCGTTTAATAATTTAACAATAAAATATAAACTATTCAAATAAATACTATATATTAAATAATTAATAACTAGTTAAAGTATTTGTTTAACTTCTTATACAAGCGATAACATAATAACTACTTTATAAAATAGGTTTTAAGTTAGAACTAAAACATAGTTGGTATAGAGCTCGTAACCGAAAGCTTCTTTGACCAAAATTCGAAGCTTTAATTTTTTATCGCAAGTATCAAACGTAGTAATTTTTTTTTGTTATAATCGAATAATGTTTGTCATAACTTAGCTTTAAATTGATCTTTTTATAACTTTAAAAATATTTTAAAGTTATTAGTTATTCAGTTTTGATTTTAAGTTTGTTACTGTTAAGTTTATAACAAGAAATAAATTTTAAATTTATTGAAAGTTAAAACAGAAAGCAAACATATTTAAAATCTGTAAAACAACTAACATAAGAGATTAATACTTTTTAGTGGGTTTGAACGCAATGACTATTTGAAAAGTAGTTTTTATGAAAGTCTTGCACTAAAATTTAACTTTTATGTTACTTAATATTAAACTAAACATAATTAATATACTGTTTTTACACTTGTTTTAGTTCTTAAATAGGTTTGATAATCTAAAACAAAATTAATATAAAACTTGAGCTAAACGTCAAATACAAGTTCATAGAAAGTTTCAAAAAAGAGTTTAAAATATTAAAATCAAAAGTTTACCTATAATAGACAAAACTTAACAAACTAAATTTTAAAACAAGTCAACACAATTAAACGGTTTAATTTGTAACAGTTTTAAGTTCTTTTAATTAATTTATTAACTTTTTACATTTAAGGAAAATATATCAACAACTTGAACTGTTAATACTATTCTTTTGTTTTGGTCTTTATATAAATGTTGGTTTTTTCACACTAAAAATATTCTTTTATAAATATAGACAAGGCAACTCATTATTTCAATATATAAGCACTAATCTCAATAAATCTTCTAACTAAAGTAAAGTTAATCATCTCATAAAACAGTTATGTAATTGGACTATTTTAAGATTAAAAATAAACCTTTGCTACGTAAAGCAAAAAGCTTAAACTAATCAACTTAAATTGCTATTAAAAAACCAAACAATAATCTTCATAGTAAAATAGTTCATTTATCTAAAATTTTGATAAATAATTAATTTGCTTTAAACGAAATTTTGAATTAAAGTCCATTAATCTTGTAAATATAAGTATTCAAACACATGAAATTTTAAATTAAATTTCTAAACGTATCTTTTGTAGTTTATTTTTTTTCGGATTTAATCTGGAGCTGTAGGTGACGTTTTACTTCGGTTTACTTCCGATGTATTTCCATTCACAGCTTTGTTTTTGTCATCATTACGAACAGTTTCCGCTTCACTATTTACTTTTAAACTTTAGTTTATAAGTTTATGTTAGTATGGCGAAACTAATCTTTGTAGTGATATTTGACCAATTATAAACTCAATTTAGAAATTTTAGACTTATTTTCGTCTTTTTAATTTTTTACATTTGTTTATATAAGTTTATTTTAGTCTGGCGAAGCTTAACTTTGTAATTTGAATTCAATAGAAATTTTAGATCAATTTTCGCATTTTTTTATTTTTTTCACTTGCGCATCAGTTTTATCATCTAATACTTGATGTTTTTCAATTGATCTTTTTGATATTTCTTAAAATTTTGTAACATTTATTAGCAATAAGCAGTTTGATTAATCAAATACTGTTTAACTTTTATTGTCTTTACTAAAACTAAACTAAATATATTTATATGAGCTTAAAAAGAGTTTCAAGTGAGGTTTTTTGAAATAAAATGATAACATTTTCTAAATTAAGTAGGTTACACGTTTGGCTATTTTGAAAAATAAAGAACGTAAACAACGTAAAGTTTTAAGAAGTAATAACGGAAGTCAGTTATGAATATTATTCAAAGTATTACAACAAAATTTGCCTGGAATAAATTATAATTACATCTAAGCAGGGACGTAGCTTGGTACGTTTCTGCAAATAATCTACAGAGTATACTTATGTGTGACACTCCTGAAAGAAAATTTTGACATATATGTGCTCTTCAGCATTTTTAGTGTCGTTTTAGTGCTGTAGCTTCAAAAATCAAAATCATACAATTTTATGTTACAATAATTTTCATAACTTGTTGTTACTAGTGACGATATTGAGAATACTATAAATGTTTTTGAGTTAAGTTGTGATTTTTTATACTTACTATTGATGAATTTTTTCTGGGTTTACACTAGTGGCATGACATAAAGAGTCATAGGGGGTGTTGAGCAAAATAAGTTGTCTTGTACATATAACATTCCTTTTTTGATGTATTAACATAACTGCATATTTTCAGATAAAATTCAATAACATTAGAGGTAGTTTAAATTGCTGTGTTCCCGCTAGGACGTGTTATTTCAGATGTTTTAATTTTCGAGACTCGTAACTTTTTTGAGTTAGCTACGTCCCTGCATCTTAGTAACTTTATATATTTCCATACAAAGACTAAGATATAAATTATGTAAAAAGCAGAATTATATCTTTATTATGTATTACACACTCTTACACATACTAGGTGCTAAACTCAGTTTGTATTGTTTAAACAAACCAATGAAATAACTGTCTCTAAAAACCTAAATAAATAAAGTTATATTTATGTAAACTAAAAAAAAACGAACATACTTTCTATTGCAGTAAAAAATGATATTTGAGTAGTTTAACGCTTGTTAACTATTTATTAAACATCTTAACAAAAGCTTACATCAAAGTTTATTGTATCAACAGGTTTTCTTAACAGCGAACTAAAATTTTTTCTCAATTTAAAAGGCATTAATTTTTCTTAAGGTACTCAAGTTGATCAGTCATCATTTTTTTTGCTTAGTTTCTATTTGAGGTTTAGAACATTAACTTTTTTTTTTGTTTTTTGTAAAGCAAAAATTAATGTCTATTATTTGTTAGGGTTTTAACAAAAGTTTGTTATATCAAAAGTAAATTTACTGTTGAGTTTAGTACCAGCTTTATGTATATTTTTTAGATACAAGAAATTCTTGTACGTAACTCTATTTTACAGTGTAGTAAACTCTTTATAAAAAAAGCAAAGGGTTTAAAGATACAATCTGTCTGATTCTCTGTTGGGTTAATATGCACAAACTATTAATAAACTATTTAATATACAAGTAAATATAACTATTTTTTCATCTTAAACTAGCTTAAAATTTATATATGTTTAAGCACTACTGATCGCTTATTGAAATATACTTGCTAAGTAACTTTGACATAAAGAATATTTCTCTGTAGTATTTTTTCAGCATTTGAAACTTTAAATTATTTTAAGCTGAACTTAAAAATAGTAAAAAAAACTAAGTAAGACTTTTTGAGTATGTACTAAATAAATCTTAGATGATTTTAAGAGAAATGGTCATCTATAATACCTCTACTATACTTTAATTTCTTGTTTTTGTACTTACTGAAATATATACGTTCATAAATTAAAAAATACAAAGATATAAAACACATGACTTAATAAAAAACAGTATGTGTTTTAAAATATGCTATTAAGGAACAAAAAATTGACTTTTTAAGGTTTCTTGTACACTATTTTAGTTCAAAACTTTTATTTTATGCTGAAAATGGTTCAAAAACCGACCTTATATATTAAACAATGTGTTTGCTCTCTCTACAGTTTCAATTAAAATTTGAAGTACTTGATAAGAAGTCTTTACAGTAGCGTTTTTTTATAATAAAAAGTTTTTTTTTGATCATTTGTAATGAATATATTAGTTTTTTTTAGATAATTTGAAGTTAATTTTATCATTTAATTTTTTAACTTTTTATAAATTGTTATACTGACAACTGTTATTTTAATCTATTTATGTATTATTACATCCTTGTGTATATAAAACTGTGTATAAAATATTTTTACAAAATAAAATTTATTATACAGTTGTAATTTAATACTGACTGCGTTTTTCTATTTCTTTGATAGTTTTTTTTTTACAGAATACTTGACAGTGTTTTCCTTTGTTGTAATTAAAATATTATTTAGTAAGTTTACTGCCTTAGTAAAAAGTTCTTTTTTGTTTTTAACAACTAAATAAAAATGTATACTCATATATTGAAAAATACATAACATGTTTCCTGGACATGACTTTAAATTGTATCTTGGTGTATGACGCGATAACCGAAAGGTTTTCTCGTACACCAGATCCTAGGACAAAATGTTTGAGCGCTTTTTTGTTCAATAACATTGTTAACAAAAACAAAACAGATACATAAAAGTTCAAAGTTTGAAAATTTAGAAAAAATTATAGTACAACAGTATCTTTAAATCGCTTGAACGTTTAACAACTCTGTTATATTTGAAAATAAAATTATTGACAGTGATCTTTTGAACTTTTATTATTGATTCTATATTACAAAATTAGCTAAGTTATTGTTTTTCACTTTTAATATTTTAAAAACAGATGATTTTGTTTTGTGTTACTACGCACAAACTTTTGTTAACTTAATTGACATCGTTTTCCTTGTAACTACTTAAATATTATCAAACAAAATCGCTTATCTAAAACAAGTTCTATTATAAAATTCAAACGCCTTACAATTTCAAAATATTTTAATGTAAAAAAAGCAATACAGCGTTTGTGTTTTTATCAATAAGTGGTTTTTTTGTTAAAAACAGAAAACTTGCAATTTTTTGCATGATTGTTTATTTTCGTTTTAAATAGCTAGCAAAACAAATCCAGTTAAGAACTAAAAACAGTAACTGAATCTAAAAAAAACATTTTAAACTTGGAAACTAGTTTTAATGATTTGATAGGTGAAAACAATTTGCAAAATGACTTTTCATGAAAAATTTAAACATGTCTCATAAATATGTACGAATTTTTAAAAATGTGGGTAAGTTATATATTTTTAAACTAATCGCATAAATGAAACTTTGATTTACTGTAAATTTGTTAATTGATAAGAAGTTATAAATGTTTGAAGTAGCACTGAAGGGTAATTTAAAGATCTATTTTGTGTGGTATCTGTGAAAGCTAGGAACTGATCGGGAGGGAATTGATTCGGATGGGAATTGATCAGGTGGGAATTGATAGGTTGGATATTTTACGCAGCTTTAAACTGAACAGCTTTGAACTCTTTTGGTTTAATATGACTAAACTAATAATAAAATTATAATTTATGTAATAAATGTTTGTAATCATTTTATACGGGTAGGTATCAAAAACGAACGTAGGCCCACTTTTGCACAAAGGGAAATTTTTGAAAGAAGGTATGTTTGCACGGCGTCAGTTTTGTACGAGGGCTCAATTTTGTACGAAGAGACTTTTGCAAATTATATTGTAAATTTTTTTATTAACTTTTATTTTAAATTTTACAAACTACCCCTAAAACTTACCGACCGAGTCGGTTGGAAAGTTTTTTCTTCTTTTATTATTTTTTTTAATGTTTTATTGATTTTTGTTAATAATTTCTGCATTGTTTTATTTTTCAAAATAACTGTTATTTCTAGCCTTTACTTCGGTCAGTGATTTTTTTTTCTAATGATTTAGTTTAGTTATTTTTTATAATATTTTTTATTTGTTTTTATTATTTTATTTCATTCTATCACTGATACCCTTTACCCTTACCGTCGGTCGGTAACATTTTATAACACTCTTTTTTGTTTTTTGTTTTTTATTTTTTGTTAATTTTTTGTTTTTATTTTAATTTGTTTTACTATCGTGCAAAAGTGACATCTTGTGCAAAAAATTCATCCTGCAAAATTGTTTTTTCGTACATATGTGACCCTTTATGCAAAAATTTATTCGTGTAAAAGTGTCTTCGTGCATATTCATATGTTTTAATATAAAACGTTCCTGCTTAAAATTTAGATCAAGGTTTATAAGATTTTCACAAGTAGTGGGCCATTTTTGCTAGAAAAGGTTTACTTTTAAAAATTTTATTAAACATCATTTTTTTATCTTAAAAGCAACAATAAAAGGTTCATATAAAATTAAACCTATATCAAAACCTATAATATAAATTATTTAAAATTAAATAATGTAGAAATAATATTGTACTAAATGTAGATTTAGTGTTTTACTTATGTATTTTTATAGTAAATTTGTTGATTTGGAAATTAAGTTGGTTTAGGTCAGAGTTTTCCGTTTTTTTTTTTACAAAATAGTCCCCTTAGAGAAATAAAAAAACTATAGCCCCCTCAAACATGATTTCACAAAAAATGCATATGACCTTTTTTGCTCTTTATCATCAACTTCAAGATATCTAGTGAGAATTACTAAATATGTACTCATGGCTCCCCTGTGGCCCCTTTGCTGCATGTAGCACCATAAATTTCAGTAATGGCTCCTATAGGGGCCACTTGGTAGAGTCTTTAGAAAGCCCTGGTGTATATCCTATCGGATCCCAAAGAAAAAAACAGTTCTGGCTGAATGATGTAAACCGTCACAAAAAAACTATTAACAATTGAATTGTACTCAAAAATTTTTACTTTTTTAGTGTACTAGTCATTTCTAAAAGTTTATAAGATTGATAAAAAATTTATTTATACGATTTATGTATGTGTATGTACTAAATTATATATGCTAAATACAATGATGTGTTTATTTCTATATAATTTATTATTTATCCAACTAAAACTTGCAAAACCAAAACACCCAAAAGAGTCAGTTTTTGTTCTGTGCGCAATACAAACACAAAAATTCGGTGTTTTTATCAAATCCTATAAAGAAAAAGTTTCATTTCAGTTGGCTCAAGTTAAAAACTACTAAGTATTCAGGGGTCGAAGCAGCAAATCCGGTATCATGGTTTTTGTTAAAAAATAAACCTTCTACACATTTCCTTCCTCTGCTATCATTTATTATTGTTTTGTTTTCAACTTCATCCTTGAAGTAAAACTCGTTATTATGTTCAGAAGTGACAACAAGAACAAAGGAAAACTTTTTCAAAACGCCATCAACTTCACAGTAGTTAGTACCATCTTGCAACGCTTTTCCTAAATCATCTGTTGCTAAACTTCTGTAAAGCATAGGCCCTATAGGATTTCCACTAACAAGAAAATGGTTGAGCTGGTCTGATTTGACTCCATTTAAAAGAAGAATTTTTTCTTTGAGGTCTACAATTTCGTTTTTTTTGGGGTTAATTTTAAAAATTTGCATGATTTTGTTCTTTACTTCGTCGTCTGCAATTGTTTTCAACACAAACTTGTAATCATCATCGTTATTTTGCAAAAGTTCTGTCCTGTATTTTGCATTTAAATCAGCTTCAGGTATGCTGCTAATTTTAAATGTCAGTTGGTGCATCAGCGACATAATTTCTTCATCCATCACCAATTTAAGATATTCAAACTTCGCCTTTTTATTTGCAGCTAACACTGGTTTTAATCTATTTAGTACTAATTCAAAAGTGCACTCTTCAACATTAGCAGAATTGTATTCTTCTTCACTATCATCCTCAGTTTCATCTTCATAATGATATGTTTGTAGTTGCAAGTCTTCGTAAATTAGATCTACAACTTTCATAACACTCGGTTTTTCTTCTACTTCAATCAAATATACTGGAACTACTAAGTCATGATGCGCCAATGCTATTTTCGGCTTTGTAAAATATTCTTCTTGAAATGAACCTTGTAGAACTCTGTTATTTCTACTGTCAAACTTGTCCTTATCTGAGTTTTCAATGTTCACTGTATAATTCTCGTAATAATTGAAAACTTGTACCGAAGGTTCATTCGAAAGATAATCCTGAAAAGTTGCTTTTTCAAACTGCTTTGATGATATTTTTATATCGCTTTGTTTTACTTTGTTCACAAAAATGTATCTCAAACACTTAACAACATCGTTTTTTTGTATGTAAGACAAACTATAATGATATGCTACATTGATACTATCACTTAAATAAACTCCTGGACCTTTTGAACCTTTTTGTGAAGGTTTGAACCCAGTTTCCAGGATACCTTCTACGCATGGTGCTTTTGTACCATGAAGCAAAAGAACTTGTTGGGAATCAAAAGACTCTTTTAAATCATCATCATTTGGAACGACCCTGTACATCTTTAAACTGTCTGCACGTTTCATCACATCTACTCTATAGAAGTTTTTGTTGACTTCTTTTAAGTTTATCTTGAGCGAATTTTCTAAAAGTGCATAGTCAGGTTCATTAACATCCAAATTCTCAAGTTTGTATTTGAAACCAGTATCACAACATTTGTTGGTACCTTTAAACTCATTTTCTAAAATAATTTTAGCTTTTTCAAGTAAATATTCTATGTTAAACATTTCCATTTCTTTTTTTATTTTATCTTCTTCCATCTGAATGAAGTTTTGAACAAATTTTTTAAATTTAGGATATGTCTTTAAAAAATCTTCCATATTTAATTTAGTATATTGCAGTGGCGTCGCGTGGTATTTTTTTAGGTGGTGCAGAATTTTAAAAAATATCAATTATTTTAATAAAAATATGTTTTTACTGTCAAGTTTGAAAACAACTGAACTTTTGCTACACCTGAAGATAAGCTTTTAAGGGCATAGGGGGAATGAAACAATTTGATCTTATTTTATGTAGTTTTTACTAAGCTACAAGATGCTTTTTACAGATTTTAAAAATTCAGTATATGTTTTAAGATATAGCCGGTCAAAGTCAAAGGCAACAAAAGGTTCATAATGGGAGGCACAAACTAAAACAGTGTTTAAAAAAATGTTTTACCCCCCCCCCCCCCCCTTTATGCCCTTAACATTTACTTTAGAATTATTTTACTGAAATTACTTTATACAGTTTTAATTTAACTACAAGTCATCTTATATCGATGTAAAAAATTCTTAAAATTTTTGAGATATGGTAATTCACAGTCAGAGGTACAAATGAATCTTATTTTTATAATATAAACTCAAACAACAAATAAATCAAATCACTAAAATCATATCTTTTTTTTATAAGTTGGCCTCAAAATCTTTAGATGTTTCTTTTATAAAACAAAAAAAAATTGCTAAATTAGATATTTAAAACACCAAGAAAAAAAAAGTTATAACAAAAGTTTTTTTTTGTATATATAAAAATATATATTGATACTTAAAAATTAAACTTCGCTTCAACAAAAGTATAAAGTTTTAAAAAAATTAGGATGAAAAAGTTAAATTAAAAATTGTTTTAAAAATGATGGAGAATATAGGTTTTCAGTAAAATTGTATTTTTTGCTGTTTTGGATTGCTCCTTGTATAATAAACCATTGTACTCTCTGGCTTTGACTGGTTGTAACTAAAAGTTTAATTGGAATTTTCAAGTTTATTAAAGAGTAACTATTAGCTTTCTGAAAAAGTTAAAACAAGAACAAGATGTAAAAAAGTGCCTAAACACCCTCCCCCCTTACTCCTCACTAATTTGCACATTTTTTTTTTACAAACATTAACATTTTTATTAACTTTTTTTCTAATTTTAATGTTTTTTGTTGGAGGTTTAAAATTCAATAGTTTTTTAAGGGTATCTTTTCTTTATTTAATATTTGTTTGTTTTTCATTTTGATGACAGTATTTTTCTCAGGAACTCAACTTTTTTAAGTTTAGTTGTGAGGCTGTTGAACTTTTCAAGAATTTTAAAGATAATTTATAAATATGTAACCATTATAGAAGTAAAAGTTTGGTTAGTTAGTTTTCATGTGGCCATAGGGGTAAAACACTTATTTTTTAATTTTAAATAACCTTGTTATTTTCAGAGTAAAAATTAAAACTGCTTTAGTCAGCCTGAATATTTTTCTAATTTGGTCTGTTTTAATTTATCTTGGGTCATCTTGAGTTTTTAACATTTCTAAGTTATCCTGATTATGAGGCAAGGCAACCATGTTTCAACAATTTTATCTAAAATTTTTGCTTTGTTTATGAAAAAATTAAACCAAAAGTTATATAAAGTAGAGGTAGACTAAATTTTCCTAAAATGTTAAACTACTCTAAGTAATCAAAGTTTCTAAATTAAGGCTATTTACTTTATTTAAATATGTGATTGTTTCAATAATACTATTTTTTATTTTATATAAATCTAAAATATTTTTCTGTAAGAGTGAACTAGAAGTTTATAATAAACTTCTTAATTCTTTTTTTCAGAACTTGAATTTTATTATTTATTTTATTAACTTTATGATAACAATAATCAGTTATAGTTAAGTTTATGTATGCAGATTAAAATAAAAAATCAAATTTTTAAGACTTTGGTGATTTAGGGTTTTTATCTTTTTTTTTCAAAATATGCAATTTATGACAAATCTTTTAATAGAATTGATCTGTTAAATTTAAAAAAATATGTGGGTACATAAACTCAAGTTTAATCCTTTGCAGTAGCTTGCTTTGTTTTTATTTTATGTTTACAATAGCTTGTAGATGATACTTAAGCAAGTCCTGTTTTAGGGAATTTTCAACTTAGCTTACTTACCGCAAGATATTGATTTTGCGGTAATTCTTGAAGAAATTTTGCTTTTTTGAGTTCATTTGCGGCAGTCAGCTAAGAGTTTGCGGCAGTGAAGTGGGCAAAATGGTCGTTTTCAAAATTGAAGTTTTAAAAGAGATTTCGTTCAAAAAAATAACGAAAACGTTATAGATACTTTTTTTTTTCTTAGAAAATTTCAAGGTGGCGCAGTTGCGGCAGTGCAACACCCCACGCGACGCCCCTGGTATATTGTATTAATTCTGTAATGTTTCTCATTAGACTATTTCATTTAAATTTTATTTACTGAAATACTACCAAACAAGTAATTAGTGACTTAATATTTACTGCTTAGTTTTAGAGATTTTATAACAAAAATTACAAAACTAAGTATATATTAAAATACTATTTCATAAAAAGTTGTAAAATTTTTATCAAAAACATTAAAACACTTGACTTTTATAGTATCTATATTTAACATTTAAGTCTTTTATATAAACTTATTCTTTTTTAAGGTTTTGAAAGTAAGGTAGAAAATAATACAAGTGATTAATAAAGAGACTTTACTTTTTTTTCTTTTTTAACATTCGTAAAATGAAGTTAGTGTTTACTGTAACTTATTTATTAAAAGACATCAATATTTAATTATTAGTTTTTAATTTCATTTAGTTATCAACTTTAAATATATTAGGTTGTGTTTCTTATTTGTAATAATCAGCTTTCTTATTCTTTTAGAACTCAAAGGTAATAATTTGTTTTAGTTAGCTTGAAATTTAAAAAAGTTTAGAAACAACAACATGCAATATTTAGATTGAAAAAAAAACCTTAATTTAAAATCTACCAAAGCAAAAAAATAATTTTACAACAAATAATAGAACATTTTAAGATCTTTTTGTATATTTATCTCTAGCTTTTTTTTGTATCTAAATGAGGGAGAAAGATAAAAGCTATATGATTTAATGTTTTAGTGAAGAATATGTTTAGAAAATATTTTGCTATTTATAGTAGTATAGCTTTATAATCTACTCTTAGTACACTCACACACTGCTTTCCTTATAAATTTTTGAAAACAGCATGTTTAGAATTATTTTACATAACACATATTTAAAAAAAAAATATATTAACATCTCCGGAAATAGGATTTAAGTTGTTATTTTAACTAATTTAAATCATACTGCCGGGTATTCTAAAACATAAAACAAAAAGCTGTTTACCGTGTCTGCTCCTGAGAATTAACTCTTAGCTATCTCAGCAACAACTGATTTAGTAGAATGCATGTAGTACATTTTCACTTCAGAACATTCATTGTAAAAGTTTTTAATTGTTTCGTGTAAATATAAAAACAAATATATTAGTACTTAGTAGTTTCATATTATTTTATCTTGTTTAATAAAAGTAAAAAAGTAAGTACTCTTCAAACCAGAGTTTCCCTTTTTTTTTAAAGGCCCTCTTTAGAGAAAATAAAACTTATGCGGCTTCAAGAATATATCTCAGAAAATTACAATTAAAACTGCTTAAGACTTATTGTTGCTCTATATCAGGGGTCGGCAGGCAGTTGTTGCTCGCGGGCCAAATTTCAATTTTCCAAAATCTTTGCGGGCCGCAGTTTTAGTTTTAGTGACTTTCGAATAATCTTTTGGTTTTAGTTTTAGTCACACCAGAGATAATTTACTTTTATTCACTTTAGTACTTTAAATGATTTTTAGCTACACTTAGAATACCCAATTGAATTATAAATATATATTGCAATAAAATTTACAGTGTTTAATATACTTAAAATAAAATGTATACTTTCTTAAACACTTAATAAATTTAACTTATTTTTTTTCTTATAACTTAACTCTCTATAACAACCAAGCTTGAAAAACATTTATGGGTCACATTTATAACTTTTTTATATTATGAAACACCATTTATAATTTCAAAAACATTTACTTTTGAATACAATTTTTGCATCTTAATAGTTTGCACTCTTTCGAAAATTAAATAATTAATTAATTAGATAAAATTATCACCTATTTGTGTTGTAGATAAGCAAAATTATTATTATTATTGTTTATTGAACAATAAAAAAGAAGCGCTCAAAAAGTTTGGTTAAAGGACCTGGTGTACAAAGGAACCTTTCGTTTATCAAGTCGTACACCGAGTCGTAATTCAAGTTTTTTTAGCATAAAATGCTTGAGTACTTTAATAAAATACCTTATTAGTAATTAATTAGTCTTTTACATGGTTACCACTTTAAAAGCAAAAATGTCTAAATTGTATCAAACTAACCTAAGTCTATTAAAAGTTAAAAAAGTTAAAAACTTTCTTTTAATAAAGCTTAAATACCTTACTTAAATATCATCATTGTAAAAAAATTCAATATGAAAGAAGACAAAAAAATTGCAATTATTAAACTACACTACAGTCGAAAAAACTATTCTGAGAAATGAAAGTTTCACACACACCTGAATTTTTTTTTAGCTTTAACCTACTCTATGAAATTTTTGAACTAGCCTGTTTGTTTAGTAGTGTTTAAAGTAAAGTTCACAAAATAAATATCGAAGTTTATTAACAGTAAATTAATTATATAAATAAAAAAAAATATTACAAGTTAGCTTGAAAAGACAATTAACGTAAAAAAAAAACAACAAATGTATCAAAAAATATTAAGCCATTGATAAAGTATAAAAAGTTTTGTTTATTTTTTCATTGGCAACAAGAAGTCTTGTATATGAAATGTCTAAAGATTATAAAACTGCATAATCAAACGAGGACTTTAATCACTCTGTTAAGATGAGAGCACTGATACAACAGATATTGCTCATCTAAAAATTTCTATTAGAGATGTTTTTAATATTTTCGACATTTAAAAGAATTTCTAGGGTTAGTTCCAATACAAAGCACAACTGTAGGTAAAAACATTATAAAAGCCAAGATACAATGCTCCAATGTAAAGTTTTTGAAAGTACAATTTTTTGCTTCTATTATTAGTACAGAATCAATTTGGAATGAAATAATTGTCTTAAAAAATGTAGCAAAAATAAAAAATTGCTGCTAAGCTATTTTAAACGTGTTTAAAAAAAAACTTATATGATAGATTTTTATGTCAAATCGAAATTTAATTACTTTTACATGTAAAAATGTATAAAATTCTAGATTGTTTAAGCATATATTGTCAAATTCCAAGCTTTTCTGGGATTTAAGTTTTTTGGCAACACTATCTTTTCACACTTATATGTATAAAAATAATATAAATAATATTTCAAATTGTATCAGCTGCAAGAATGATTGAAATTTGAAATT
This sequence comes from Thalia democratica, assembly GCF_965202585.1. Taxonomy (NCBI): domain Eukaryota; kingdom Metazoa; phylum Chordata; class Thaliacea; order Salpida; family Salpidae; genus Thalia; species Thalia democratica. The sequence continues at coordinate 63,435,869 of NC_139166.1, read as the reverse complement.
TATTATAATTTAAACTAACACTGTGCACTGAACAAAACATATATCATAAATTTAATTTTCTTCTCTTTAAAGCAAATAAGCCTGCCTGAGTGACTAAAAACTAACCTGATATTTTAGTATATAAAAATCAATTCAAGCCAAAATTTGAAAATTACTAAACTGGCCAGAGATTTGAAGTTTTCAAATATTCATAGTGTGAGTGTGTAGAAATTTTTATTAGCTTATTTGATTGAATTTGAACTATTTAAATTAACAATGTGCAAACTTAATATTTTTACCATCCCTTAATCTAGTTTGTATTAAATAAGTATTCACAAAACACAGCAACTTATTAGTATGCAACGCATTAAAGTTAACTTAATTTGCCAAAAAACATTGTTTGAAAAATGAAAAAGTCTACCTATCGAACACTATTTTACCTTATGTCATATATATTGTTTTAAATGTGTCTGCACACACTTAGATGTTACACGTAGAAAAATAATTTTAGAAAACTATGCATAAACTAAACTTAATCTAACTGAGAGGTTAAAAAAAGTGGTTTAAAATATAACCATTTATGTACATTGGTGTGCTTAGGAATTAATTTAAAAACCAAAGAAAACTTCTAAAAAATCAAATGTGACAAAAAAAAAACGTAAACCTTATTTCTTATTATTATGTTATTTTAAATGTTTTTTGCGTACTAGAATATAACTTAAAGTAATAAAACATCTGTTAAATAAACTTAGGTATAAAAAACATGTAGAAAAAAACTAAACTGTAAAGAAATGAAATTTTAGTTAATTACTTTGCATTACAAACGAAAAAAAATTACATTTATTTTATTTACGAATTAGGTATTATATAGCTAACTTACTAAATTCAAGCATTCATTACACTTTTTTTTCAGATATTAACTTGCTGTTGTAAGAAGAAAGTTATTACGAAATTGAGAAAACCCTTGGTGGAATGCTAATCTGTCTTTTTCACATTTTTAAGCTGAACCAGTAAAGTCTTTAAATTGTTATAAAAAGTTATACAGGGACTTAAAACGAAATTAATCAAATTAACTTAACTTATAGTATATTTTTGCTCAGCGGGCCACATTTACATGCTCGCGGGCCGCAAAATTTTCATTCGCGGGCCGCATTCCATTCAAAAATAAAACGTGCTCGCGGGCCGCAGATTTAAACTTCGCGGGCCGCATTTGGCCCGCGGGCCGCAATTTGCCGACTCCTGCTCTATATGATTAACTAAATAACAAAATGTGAATCAAGATTGTAGACTGAAGTTCCAAGAAAGAACTTTTTTACTTTTCAAATTAACGTGATATTTTTAAATTTTTTCAAAAAAATTAAAACAGGTACGAGAGTTGATCTCTAGGTCAAGGTTTCTTAAACTTTATTTCAATTGGCCAACTTTAAAAATAAATAAATAGTATGTGCCCTCCTACAACAAGACTACTCAAAAACTACTATTAAAAACGGGAACGGGTATAAATTGCACGAAGATAAAATTACACGAAGTTAAAAAATTGCACGAATGCACAAAATTGCACGAAACCAAATTTGCACGAATCAAAATTTGCACAAGGGCATAAAATTGCACCATGGAACAAAATTGCACGAATAAAGTTCTGCACCAATGGTCAATTTTGCACAAGTTACATTTTTGCACGAGAGTAGAAAAGATAGAACGAAGATAAAAATAAAATAAAAACAGAAAAAAAGATTAAAAAAAAATTATAAAAAACAAAAAAAAAGTTACTGACCGAGGGTAAGGGTTAGGGTTAACAGTAATAATAAAAAAAATAATAAAACCTTAGAAAAATAAATAAAATTAAGAAAAAAAAAAAAAAAAACTTTAGAAAAAAAATTAAAGGAAAAAACTAAAAAATCAAAATAATAGTAGTAAAAGTTAGGGGTAACAGTGTTAGCAAAAAAAATAATTAAATAAAAAAAAAAAAAAAAAAAAAAAAAAAAAAAAAAATTAACCCTTGCAAAATTGTCTGCTCATACAAAAGTGGTCTTTCGTGCTAAAGTATCTTTGTGCAATTTTACCTTCGTGCAATTTTATCTCCTCGTGCAAAAGTATCTTCGTGCAATTTTGTGGACTCGTGCAATTATTCCCTCGTGCAATTTTGTACGCTCGCGCAATTTAGACAGCTACCCATTAAAAACGGCTAAGACCTTTTTTGCTCCTCACCTACAACTCGAGAATATCTAGTTTAAGTTTCAAATTATGACCACCTGTGGCTCCTTCTTTACTGCTCATAGCCCTAATTTGCTGCTCATGACTTTCTGAATATCTATCGTGGCCCACTTTGAGAAACCCTGCTCTAAGTTATATTATTTATATTTAATGCTTTGTGTGTTTTGTTTTGTTATTTTTTGATTGTTTCAGTTTAGCAACATCTCATTTAAACAATGTGGCGAAAACTAAAATTGATTGTCGAGCAGCACAATTTATTGCTCACAATAAAAAGCAACTAAGTGATATTATTAGACAAATACATTTAAAAACAATCTTTATCTTTAATTATTAAATAACTACAGACAACCTATAGTGAGGCTTTATGAAATTACAAGAATATTATTTTTTTGTAAAATAAAGAAAAACTCAACTAAAGAAAACATACTTCTTAGTATAAAAACTGATGAACTACTTAATATAAAATTTATAAAACAGACTACTTGTACAGTTTTGTACTCCTGAGATAAAACCTAGCCTGCTAGATAAAAATTAGTCTCAGTTGTCAGTTTGACTTTAATTAGAGATCTTGGTAATAATCTTAAAGTTAATAAGAATTTTGCACAGTATAGGGTTGTCACTCTTTAGGTCAAAAAATCATTCCCGAGTAATCTTAAACTTCCCTGAGTTTTTTTTCAAATTCTTAAATGTTTAAAAAAATTGATGAATTTTTGAGTCAAATCAAAATTTTTATACTTAATTTGTAGAAATTGTTAAAATTTCTTAGTTTTTCCAGGTTTTTTTTCATTCTCAAACAGAATGTTTTTCCAGGTTTTTAAGCCTAAATTTAAAATTCCAGATGTGCAAATTTTGTGAAACCCTGTAAAAACTGCATTTAAAAGTATAAAAGAATTAAAAGATAGTGTAAAGCTACTTTGAGGTGTTTTTTAATTAAAAAAATATGATGATGACAAAAAAAATATTTCAATGATAGATTTTAGTGTCAATTCAAAGTTTAACTACTTAAAATGTATAAATTGTTTATAATTCCGTGCTTTTTTTTTCGAATTCTCTAAAGTTCCAAGTTTATTTAGCATAAATTGTCAAACTCTAGGTTTTCCAAGACTCCAGGTTTTGTTGCATTCCTGCATATAAAAAAACTATCAAAAAATCCTAAATCCGTCTTTATTACTAGAAATTAATCATAAATTATTTTAATAATAATGGTTAACACTTTAAAAGGTATATTAATTTATGTCTACTTACTTTTTGTATTTATCATAGAAACTTAAGAATTGAACAACTTTGATCTGTTAAATAACTAAAACTGTTTTAAATTAAAGCTCTATGAAAGTCTGGTTGCACAGATTAAGCTTTGAAAGTTTAGTTGGTTTTTTAATGGTATTAACACAAATTCCATGTTTTTCTAAGTTCACTCAGAAAGCACATAATTTTTCCGGATTAAATAGGTAGTATTTTACTAAACTTAATTTTTAACAGCATAGCAACTAGCTAAGTTTATAAAGTGGAAAATTTTTTAGTTTCAAATTTCAACTTACTAAAGCTGAGAACATTGTTTTAGCTCACTAGAGCTACTTCAAGTCTACAAAAGTTAACAAACTAAAAATAGTATACAGTATGAAAATAAAAACTTCACTTTTAAAACAAGTTTGATTTCCAGTTGTTTTCTCTTTAGAAGGAATGTGACCAAATAGAACAAGCAGCAGATATTATCACAAAGCCTAAGTTGAAAATGACATAGAAGCATTAAAATCGGTTAATGGTTAGCAGAGTTGCAAAAAGTATAGTTTGCAGCAGAGATGTTAAAATGCTAAAAGTTACTATGGTAATTCAGCAATGAAGTGTTTTATTTTTGGTTTGTTTTAAGTTAGTAATTTCACGCTTGAGTAAACAAAGCAGAGCTTTTTAACATGTCTGGTTTGCAGCATACTTGTGAAAATTAATTTCTTTAATTAACAGAGCGTGTGATTTTAGTTCAAAACATACAAGTTTGTTTTACATTCAGTGCACAATTGCTGCAACAACAATTAGATTTTTGGCAATTTTGGTTGTCAGATCAGACAGTATGCTGGTATGAAGCAGACTTTTAAATTTAAACTTAAAGAAATTTGTGTTTTTATTTAGGTAATACAAATAATTAAACTAAATTTATATTTAAAAGCATTCTACTTCCATTGTTTAGTTTGATCAGTCAATTTACAATGTTAGAAAAACTACTTAAATAAAAGATTAAATTGATATTAATTAATATTTTTATGAAATCTTTCAACAGTAGTTAACCCTTGTTTCTCATTGGCTCACATGGATGCTTATAGAGTTCGTTTCCTTATATGTGCATTGTTGTCTAGCTGCGAGTTACTGCAGCAAGCTTTTAATATTCAGCGTTCAACAATGAACGATGCAAGTAATGGCAGCAGTTCATTACACTTTCTCTACTTTCCTCTTGCTGCCAGAACTCAATTTGTTGCTGTACCTAAATCTGATTGGTAAAAATTAGAAAAAAAAACTGTTCAATAGTTTTTGGTTATACAGGATAGTTACAACTCACAGTATAGATAGTAAACAACTAGGATAGTTTGATTGTTGATTACCTCTTGACTGTGGAGAAAAACGGCACAGAAGTTCTTATCAACACTACCCCGACGAAAATGCAGCTGTTTAAGTTTTTTTTTGGCTTTGATAAACTTTATTAAAGTCGCAGTTTTAATCACAACTTCGTGGGCCCGCTTTTAGAAAAAGCATTGATATAACTCCATTTTGACGGACAGTATGATTCAGCATGCGGTGTGTCAGTTAGCCAAGTCTTTTCAAGCTTTTCAAACAACTTCTTTGAAGAATTGTGGAAATCCGATCTAAAAAGTTTAGGTTACAACTTTGAAAGCCTTATAAGACATGGTAGAAAAAACAATTGTTTATTGGTAGTTAGTTTTAAAAAAAACAATTTTGGATTGCTTCTTAACCACGCGTATACTATAATTAACTGCAAAGAAGAAGGTAAGGTTAACCTCTATAATCCACATGGCAAATATGAAATAGTACCATTAAATAGTTTTGGTGAAGTCTTAGAGCGATTGTACATCTCCTACACAGGTGACAAAGTGTTTGGAATAGAAAATGTGAAAGTAGTACAGGAATTCAATGATTGTTGGAATGAGGTAAGTGCCCATAAAACATTTTCTTGTGTTGATTACCTCTTGACAGTGGAGGAAGACGGCACAGTAGTTCTTATCAACGTCATAAGATCACACTACCCCGACGTATATAGATGCATTGTTTTTTATGAAGTCAACGCAGAAACTTTTGAACTGAAGCGTCGGGACGAACACATAAAAGCGCATGGTAAATCAACGTTGCGGAAGAACTTGCAGAGAGGAACTTACCATGTGAAATTTCTACAATCCGTAAATTAAAAAAACCTTCATATTAAAAACTCCAGAGAAAAGTATTCTGATTGCTCAAAAACTGAGAAAAATAATTTTTGCTTCCGTATAGCTGCTTCTGAGAAATGTACAGTGCAAAAACATTTGAACGCCAAAAAAATGGAGGTTGATTTTATATTTTCAAATAAAAAATTATAAAATACTTTTTATAAAATTTACAGAACGCCTGTTTTTTATATAAAATTAAAATAATTTTGATTATAGCAATTATAGTGATTTTGAATTTAAACACTTTTTTTGACTAAATGTTTTATTGTTGTAACTTTGCTTTTATAATTTAAAAAAATCTAAAAGAAAACGTTAAGTTATGCCTGAAATTGGAATCAAAATGCAAATTTATAAATTGAAATAAATTACATTTATTCTGTTATTTAAAATTCATCTCTTTAAAAACTTTTTACATAAAATAAACTTAATACTAATATAGTAGATTAACTTGTTTTCAATCTATTTTTCACTTATAATATTTTTTTAAATGGTACAATTATACTTTTATATGTATTGCTAATAAATTAGTTTTTTGTCAGTGAAACTTTAGTTTAGAAAAATATATAACATTAGAAAACTAAAAAATATTTTCAAGTATATAAATACATATGATGATAGATATAAAATCAAAATGTACTTACTGATTAAAACATTGATTCTACATCATACTTCGTTGTATACTTCATAATTATATTTGTAAAAAACTTTTTCAGCTTTTTAGGTAGGCTTGAAGTTGTTTTACATTTTAAACATTGCTTAGTACACAACTAGACGTTTTAAATGTTTAAATATGTTTTACATTATAACCAGATGTTTTAGTATATTTTTAAAGTTTTTTAAGATGCTAATATTCACATCAACCAGGCATACTAAACAAAACAAATTAAAAAAAATCAAATTCCTAAGCATAGCAGTTTTGTACATTTGCTTGTTATTTTCTATATACAAATAATACTTTTGCTACGCTTATTTAACGCCGAAAAATCTTTACGAATCGAAAGTTTGTTTTCCTTATTAAATATATTATGTACATGTATTTAAGCATGTATGTGTATACTTCGCTATTTGTCATTTCTTTTAGTTTTAACTTTGCTAAGCGTAACTTTATAAATTTAAAACCAACTGCATTAAAACACTTAGTTCTAAATTACGGTTGAAATGCTTGATTAGTTAAGAAAACTTTTTTAATAAATTTTTTTAAATCATAACTTTAAAATTGTATAAATATATACGAGATTTACATTTTAAATTTTTGTCGTGACAACATAGCTTAAGTTCTCTGGCTATATATATATTTTTTTTCTTTCAAAATAGTTTAAGTTTACTAACTATGTTAGAAGTTTAAAAAGTATACATTTAAATATGAAAGTTCAGTTTGAAAACTCAAGCGGCTGTTTTCAGAATTTTTATGTAGGTCAGGGATTAAAATAACTTTTATATGCACTAACTCGGCCCAATTTACTTTTTTTTTTAGTGTTTTGTTCTAAAGTGGTGAAATAAAACTTTAATCTTAAATAAATATTAGTATTTTACCAAACGCATTTTAGTAGGGTAAATGTGTTGCTAAAATGTTGAGCTTTTAAGCTGTTAAAACAACTTTCTAGTGCAAGGGTAAGATCAATACGATGTCATTTAAAAACAGTTAATGCTTTGAAAAGAGCTTTAACTAAAATTACTTTTAACATTTTGTAATTGTTATTGAATAAATAAAACCAGTAAATAAACCTTCTTGGTAGTAAGGCCGTTTTAAATCTGCATAAGGTTTTAAAATTAAAAATACTGTAAACAAATATTCGTATTTGTATATTTATAATTGAATATCACTTGTTGAGAACTCAGAATACGTGCTACTTTATTCAGTTGCATCAAAGAGGTGTTTTCTTTTAGTTACGATGAAAAAGTTACGATATTAAAGTTTATGAAACGTTAAGTTATTTTTTTAATTTTTTCTTGTCGTACTAGCTTACAACTTCAATAAAATCTTTTCATTAAGAGAGTTTGTAGTTCTTATTTTTACAATTACAATTTTTTTTTGTAATATGAGTATAGACAATTATTTTTATTGAATTTCGATGAAATAATAATTATGCAGGTAAAACTATGGAGAAAACTATTATCTTTAAATATGCGTATCAGGCTTAGTAGTCTTCTGTTTATGAGGTTTTTGTTGATAGATAAAGTTTGTACTGCTTTCCGATTTAACGTATTCATAGAGTCAGTGTAGTCGATTGAATAATCACTTGGTATAATTCACATAATTAGTTTCTTTAACTTTTTAAGATGATTATAAAATATGGTAAGACGTAATACAAGTTTGATGTTTTATCTGAGCCAACCATTTTCTTGTTTAGCAGAGAAATTTAGCTCATTTTATCTAATTTTTGATAAAACACACTGGTAAAACTTTTAGTTTAAATTGTTATATTCCTTAAACTTACTTATAACGTCTAAACAGTGTTATATGTTAAAACATATCGTATAAAACTTAAATTGTTTCTGGGGGTAGAATATTTATTTGAAATTTAGACTTATTTTTTGAATAGATAATAAAGCTTCCAGTTACTTTTTTTTTAAATAGCTTAAACTAAGTAAAATTACTTATATTAAATAATAATTTTTAAAACCTATTTAAAGAGCATAGTAAGTGAAATATTTATTGTTAAATATCAAAAATAGGTAAAAGTGTTTAAATAAAATATTATTAATTTTCTAGGCTAATCAAACAAATAGCTGTTGATTTTTTTTTGTTTATGTTTCTTTTTTAATTTTTTATTTTATGAGATGCTAAACTGTTTTGTTTTTACTTTTTAATTTCCGTAAAATAAAACAGTTAATTGTTTAGATAATTTTTTCTAAAAAATAAAATCAAACAGAAATATATAGAAACATATTATATTAACTAACTTAAAAATAATAAAATCATAGATTCTGTTTTAATAGTGTTTAAAAACAAAAAATAAAAAGCTAAAATCTCATAGTTAAAAAACGTGGTTTTTTAGTGTAGACATAGACTTTTTGTAAATTAATCTAATTATTTACAAAAGCATACTTTTTATAGACTTTAAAGACAGTTTTAATTTTGAAAGAAAAAATGTTTATTTGTGAAAGCCTTTTACTCACAGCATTATCTATTTTTAGAATTAAACTTAGCATTAGATATTATTTCAAAAAAAAAAAACTTTAGCTCTTAGGGTCTGCGTAAAACCAAAAACTCAAATAAATCAGTCAAATAAACTTCACGATGTACGCAAATATAATACGCAACAAAGTTAAGTTAATTATATCTTACTTATATATATACTTAATTCGTACACTTAAATAGATCTTTAAAATTGAATAACAATAAGGTTATTTATATTTTTTAAAGTACGTTTTAAGTTTGCAATCTTATCTCTACAATAATCTTTTTGAAAAAAAAAAACTTTTTTAAAGATTATTTCAGTTACTTAAACTAATAACTTTTAGCTTAGAAAGTTACAGGACGTATACAAAATATTACGCGGATTGATATGTATCAAAAAAGCGTAATTTAAACGGTATACTAACATTTCCCACCCGCGCTCAATTCCCACCAACACGATTCCCACCCGTTTAATTCCCACCCAAATCAAGTCCCACCAGATCATTTCCCACCCAAATCGATTCCCACCCGATCAATTCCCACCCGAATCAATTCCCACCCAATCAATTCCAACCCGATCAAAGCCCACCCAAATCAATTCAAACCCGATCAATTCCAACCCGATCAAATCCAACCCGAATCAATTCCAACACAAATTAATTACCGACCAAATCAAATCCCAACCGATCAATTCCCACCCGATCAATTCCCTCATGTTCAATTCCCATCCAGGTAAATTATCACTGGAATTAATTCTCATTCGGCTCAATCCAGTTCATAAGTATTTCAAATAAAATAATTATCTATGATAGTTCAGATCAATAGTGTTATGCATAAACTCTTATCCGTTTAACTTTTGTACATGTAAAGTTTAGATTAGAAGAAAGATTGATTATAAGTTTCAGTTAAGTTCCATTCTTTTTAAGTTTAAAATTTCTTTTACCTCATATATTTCGACCAAAAAACTTTTCTTTAATAACGTTTAACAATTAAAAACGTTTTTATGCTAACTTTTAATTAGAGAAATTACTAGTTTAAAAAGATTTTATTGTTTTCATTTTCAATAAGCTGTTCCTAACTGGGCGTGTTTAGACTAGTTATCTGGAGATGTGCGACCATGAAAAAAGACGAAAAAGAGAAAAAAAAGTTTCGTTTATTAACCAAAAAAGCTGTTTATTCATAAACTTTTATTTGTTTTGCTTCTGCTTTCTTTCCAAAATTGTGAATGCTAAAACAACGATTATTAAATATGCTTTAACAACCAAATGCAATAACAAAATACAAACATTTTATTTTATCGTAAAAAAGGTTTGCTTTTGTGATATGCGCTAATAAGAAAAAGCTTTATTTTTTTTATTGTGTCATAAACGGCTTATAAATTTTGAAACTTTGTTTGTAAAGAATTCTTTTCATTAACTTATGCGTTATCTACAACTATATATTGCAACTTTACATCTAAATACATATTTATTAAAGTTGTACATGCTAATTCAAGCACATTTTTTAGTATGGTATATTTATAACGTGTATTTTTATTCTTATTCCATTTTTGTTTCTTATAAATTGAAAAGGACCTTTGATTTTACAAAACTATTCAAACACAACCTCTATATAGTGACATTAATGTTCTTTAATTTGCCATTTAACTTCAATTATCTCGTGTTCTTTTAAATTTTATTTCAAATTTGTCTTTTCTTTATGTTTTGCTATTAGATAATGAAATATTAACAACATTCGATAAAGTAAATGATTTAAATAGTTTTTGAATTTATTTAAACTAACAAGATTACTAAGTGAGAAACAATTTATGAAGTAGACAAAAAAATATATAGATATTTGACTGAAAATCGTTATAGATAGTTTAACATTATGTATTTAAATACTATGATTAACAAATATGTTAACAGTTGAGTAGATGCTTATATATTTAAAAGACAACTTTTATTTATATTTAGAGGAAGAATCATTCTAAACTAAAGCAAAAAATAGTGCTTCTCCATTTGAAAATGCCTATAAATGTCTATGCTTTTATTTATAATGATCTACACAAGGTTCGGCAAACTGTGGCCCATACTTGTAAAAGTGTGGCTCGAGAGCATGTTAATAGTTTATATTGCGACCAGTGAATACGAAAATTTAGTCCTCTGCTAAAGAAATATCGCTCGATTGCACTATAACTCAAGTTCTAATAGTAACATAATTAAGAAAATTAAGAATAATTAAATAACATTGCTTGATATTGTAACATAATATTAAACAGTTTTTAAAATTAGATAAAAGTAGAATTAAACTATTTCAACTTTTACAAGAGTGTTATGAAAATATATCAGTTTTGAAATCAAATAGATAAAACAGTTGTTAATATGATTAAGTATTTCATAGAAATGATAGATAATCATTTATACTGGTCAGAGCACATCAAAATTTTAAAGAGCATACTTGTTTAAACAAAATGCTAAGTTTTCAAATTAACTGCTTAAGCGTTATATTTTAACTTAAACAAACAAATTAGAAAAAAACTAGTAAATATTAAGTTTTCAGGTGGTATAAAAAATATAACTCTTGCAACACTGGTAATAAATAATTTATTTATATAAAATAAAATAAATATCAAAGACAGTTTATGTTTATAATAAAACTACGCAGTTTTCAAACTACAAAAATTTATGTATAGTTTAAAATTTACTTTTCATAAGGTCATACCAGGTAGGTTTTGTTGTCTTGAGGCAGAACTAATATGACTAATACTTATTAAGTGAACGTTCTGTAGTTTATTATACAGTACTTTCTCGCTATACCGGTCATTGCTAATCCGGTTCCTTGCTAATCCGCCCGGTTTCAGTCGAGAAGTAGTCTTACTTAATTTATCTAAAATCACTGTTTTACTACAAAAAAGTATTCAATTTATTTTTTATAACGAACCAAGTAATATATTGTTAAGTTATAATGTTAGTATTTCTTCCAAAAATATGTTTTATTTCATACTTTTCGCGCTTAGTTACAATAAATAGTTATAAACTCCAAACAACGAGCTTATACAGCAATTTGCGAGATTAAATGTCACATTTACAGAACATTATATTCAAAACTGGATGAGTTGTAATTTTCCTGGCTATGAGCGTATGGACGAGCAAGGAATTTTCGCAATGATTACTGGAGATAACGAAAAAGAGGCTGATGATGGTATAAAAGACGAAATTGATGTTTCTCAGCCTTCTAAATATACATTTTCTCACACAGAAGCCATGCAGAAAATTGATGATTACTTAATTATCGTATTTATCAACAAACAAAACTGACACCAAACTAAAAACATGATAAAATAAGGAACAGTAACACTTTTAGTTTAAATAAAAAACGTTTTCACCTTACTAATTTCATATTTCAAATGATTTTAAAAAAATACGAAAACAAAAATTTTAAAGTGAGTTCCATACATATTAAAATTTTTCACTCGTACAAGAATAAATATAATCGGGGTTGATAATATAGTGGTAACTGATTCGTGTGATAATTGATTTGGGTGGGAAATGATCGGGTGGGATTTGATTCGGGTGGGAAATGATCGGGAGGAAAATGATCGGGTGGGATTTGATTCGGATGGGATTTGATTCGGGTTGGATTTGACCGGGCAAGCAATCCACTATCTTCATTTTCAGCATTGCGACCGACCTCACTGTTACCTTCTGGCGGTCCGACACGTCTATTAACTTCAGCTCCTTACAAAATTCACACCGTTTTCTGTTTAGTGGGATTTAGTTATCTGATTAAAATCTACTATAATTCAAAGGACTTCAATGTACTTTGAAGCTTATTTAAGTTAACTACCAAAAATGAACTTGAAAACGTTGTTGCCACCTAGAAACCAATTTATTTTTAATGAAAACAACTAACAATTGGTGTGAGTTGCTGCATTGAGATTCAGCTTTTAGTGCAGCACTTTAAAATTCACTAAAGCATTTTTCAACAAATGGTTATTTTTCAATGTTTAAGGATAAGGCTACTGTTCATGGAAATTGAATCTAGAACCTAGTGGTAATCTTAAAATTGAGCAGAAAATAAAGTTTATGTTTTTTTTATGTTTAAAATAGTTAAACAACTAACAATGTATGTGAGTTGCTGCATTGTGATCCAGCATTTAGTGCATACTTGCTAAACTTTTCCATCTCCCTCGTCCTTGCCTTGTTGTCAGCATTTGACACAACAAGTTTCCACAGGTGAGTGGCTTCCTTGGTGGCGTGTTCAGTATAAAATCCAAGCTGTGAGCCTTTGAAAATTTGTGTGTCTTGAAGTACTGTTGTAAAGATTTCTTAAAAATTAAACTTGATAACTGTTTTGTCAGATTTGATTAATAGTATATATATGATAAGTATTTACCCATTACTTTGATTGAAATATACTAAAACTAATTGAACGGATGTACTTCAGTATAAAATCCATACGACTTTTTAATTTGTACGAAGTGCTTATAATTTTTAAAAGCTCTTTAAAGTTCAACTTAAGGCTAATTTTTGAATATTTTTTACATTAAAACCTGATTTACCCAAATGAAACGTTGTATGGTGTTTATTTTAGAAAGTATATTTTACAATGAACATTTAGAGTTCCAGATATTAGCCTTAAAAAAAAAGTTAAAAAATACTTTATTGTCTTACAATTTAGTAATTTTTGCTGAGTAAACAAAAATTTCAAAAAACTTTATTAAATATCATTGATAATGATTGTGTGATAACAATATTACTTTTTATTTAAAAAAATATGGATACTGTAAATATGAATACATTAATAAAGCATATGCCAGATGTTTTTTACTTGATCTAAAAATATACAAGTATATATATTTAAATTAAAAAATACATATAATTTTTAAGTATGTATCTATAAACAGAAAAAAAAAAGAGAATAATAATCAAATAATAATAATCAAAAATAATATATTATGAGAGATTCATATTTATTTTAAATATTTTTACAACAAGTCTTTCCTAAAACATAAACAAATAAAACTTTTAAATATCAACATAATTGGAATTACTTGGTATCAGGGACACGTAGCTTGGTACGTGCAAATCTACAGAAACGTATACTTATGTGCGAAAAAATCTTGCTTTTATTTCAGCTTGAAAAACTCTACTTTTTTAACTTTTAGTATTCATTTATGCTTAGTTATGCACTCATGAGAGATAATTTTCACATATATGTATTTTTAGCATTTTTAGTGTCGTGAAAAAATTGAACGAATCAAATACATCCAAATTGTAACATTTAGTGCGTTAAAGCTTTGTTTTGTCCAAAAGCTACAATACAAAATTAAATTTAATGGAAGCTGTAGCTTCAAAAATCAAAATCATACATTTTTATGTTACCAAAAATTGCATAACTTGTTGTTACTATTGACTTCGTTAAATGTTTAATTTTATACGTTTAAATGTATGAATAAAAACAATATTAATGTTTTTGAGTTAAATTTTGATTTTTTATACTTATTTTTAATGAATGTTTTCTGGGTTTACACAAATTGCATGACAAAAAGAGTCATGTGGGGTGTGGAGCAAAATAAATTGCCTTCTATACAGTTATCACTCGTACTTTAAAATTCCATTTTTGATGTAGTAACATAACTGCATATTTTCAGATTAAATTTTTTAATAATATTAGATGTAGTTTAAATTGCTCTGTTCCCGCTAGGACGGTAGTTTCAGATATTATAGTTTTTGCAGATTCTTAACTTTTTTGAGCTAGCTACGTCTCTGCTTGGTTCAAAACTAAAAATACTTTAAGCCAACTGACTAGTTATATACACAAGTTACTTATACTATAACATTTTCATATGAATATGAACGATTATCCTTACTATTAAAAAATCCAAGGACCTTCCACAGGAAAAGTATTGATCCACGAGATCTTTGCAACAGGTTGAAACACACCTCAAACACATCAGGTCTTTCAAATTGAGGTGGGAGAAGATCAAAGGGTATGTGACATCATGACTTAGAATCAAAGAGATATCCATTGTACTTAAAACAAAATCTAAACTCAAATGTTTAAGTTATAGTTTTACATTTATGGTTGCATGTTTTAAAAACATGATACTAATTAGAACTTTTTAGCTGTATTTAAAAACTAATGATTTTAATCTAAGTAGTTTTAAGGAAAATATTTATATTTTTTTATGCCACTCCTTAACTTTTAACTATTCATTTCTTATAAATCTAAATTTATAACTAATTTTACAACTTAAAATTTTTGGCAAAGTCATTTTTAAACTTTGCAGGCTGTCACTAAACTATCTATTTTACATAATAAATAAAGTATATATATATATATATATATATATATATATATATATATATATATATATATATATATATATTAGTTTTAACAAAATTAATATAGTTTTTAAGTTCATGTAAAATATTAGGTCACACATAAACCTAAGTAGAGGCTATTGAACAAATAACTTTTATAAATATAGCTGTTAGCTGTATAATTAAAGATTAGTTGTTTTTAAAATTTTCTAAACAAAAGGTGCATAGTTTTTACTTTTAATTTTATTCTGTAACACGTATAAATATAATAAAAAATTTTAATGCTACAATTAAAACATAGCTATTTTTAAACAATTAATGGAAACTTATTTTAATTTAAATTGTCTATTGATTACGTTAGCTGTTGTACATAAAGTTTTTTCTAATGGTCATAATAGTTAAGTATAGTTTTTATTTATAAAAAAGTATATAAACAGCTGAAACTAATTAGAGTTGGTGCTTGTTTATGTATAGATATGGGCCTGGTTATAACTGACTATAACGCTTATATAGTATAATGCACAATTCTAAGTTAGTTCTAAAACTACTTTTGTTAATTAATCTAATAGGTTTATAAAGTATTCAGTTAACTTATACTATTGTTTAACTGAAATCGAGGCTGTGAGAAAAAGGTGTATTTTACAATGAATAAATGTGAGCAGAAAAGAACAATAAACCAACTACTAATGTTAACAAGTGCAACAAACTTTACTAGCTAAACACACGAGCGTTACTTTGGCTCGTTTAGCGTTTTTTTGTGTATATAATTTTTTAACCGAGCTTTAAAACCTATTATTTTTAATTTCTTAAATGCTAACTTGAATTTTTTTTTATTCTAAACAACGTTCTTTTGCTTAGCTTTTCACAAAAATTTTCTTCGATCGAATTGGGGTTTTACTTTTGTAGTTGGGCTCCTTTATAAATTTAATGCTTTTTTGCATTTTCTTACTTTGTAACGTTTTTCTTCAAAATGTTTGTTTTTTTTTGGAATTAACTTATTATTAATATACTTATTAAATTAAGTTTAAGGACATTATTAATTTTTTTTTAAATTTTATTTTGTTACATATGCTTAGATAAATTTTTCAGAAAAATTCAAGTTTGCACGGTTTTGATATTTTTTTACGTGGTTTTATTGCAAAAGTAAACTATTTTTAAATAAGTTTTACTTTAAACAGATTTATATAATTAAGTTTTATAACGTTATAATCTTTTTTCCAAACTTATTATTATTTTTCAAGTATATGACCGATTAAAGTTTTACCTAAATTTTAGAATTTAATCAAGAAATTTCTTAAATTACGTAAAAAAAAAATTTAGGCAAAACTTGCATTGGTCATATATTTGAAAAATAATAATAAGTTAGGAAAAAGTGTAATAACGAATATAAAACTTAATTACATAAATCGGTAAAATATTAAACTTATGAAAAAAATAATTTACTTTTGCTGTAAAACCATGTAAAAAAAAAGCAAAACTATGCAAATTTGGAACTTTTCTAGAAAATTTATTTTAGCATATAATATAAAAAAAAAAAATTTGAAAGTAAAAAAATAATAATGTCTTAAAACTTAATTTAATAAGTATGTTAATAATAAAAAAATTAAAAAAAAAATAAGAAAAACGTTGCAAAAAGAAAAAAGCATAAAAACATAAAATTGTTAAAGGGGCTGAACTACATAAGTAAAAACCCAATTCGACGAAAACTTTTGCAAAAAGATAAGCAAATGAATGTTTTTTAGAATAAGAGTTCTAAGTTAGCATTAAAGAAATTGAAAATAATTGGTTGTGAACTAAGGTTAAAAAATACAAAAAAAGCCTTTCAAGCCAAAGTAAGGCTCGTGCTAAACACGACGTGATAAAATACTTTGGCTTAACAGCTTAACTTAATAAATACAACATCGTTACGCAAGTAACGAGTTTAATACTTCAACATACTACTAAAATGTGTAGGGATGATTGTGAGCAAGTACAACAACACCTAGCAAATTAAGTGCTTAAAAGCATAGAAATAATTTGGGAGAAGATAACGAATGAAAAAAATTTGAAGAGTTTAAATGTGTATAAATTGAATAATTATTTATAAGAGTTATAGAAGTTATAAGCGATTTTATAGCATTATATGTCAGTTTTTAAAATTGGAAAAAAAATTAAAAGCACAATGATATCTTGTAGTGAATTTTTTATACATTTTTAACGACCTTAAAGCTAACAAAACTTTTTTAAATAGAACAAAAAAATTGTGCATGAATATATTTTTTCAAATAAATTACATTATATAAATTAAATTTTCTTTTTAAATTACTTTAAATAATCTCAAAAAACTATTTCTTTTTGTAAATTAATTTAGCCGTTTTAGTTTCGGTTCCAATAGAAACCTATAAAAATCCCTAACTTTGATCGCTTATATAAAAGTTACTTTAAACTTGTATAAGCGGTAAAAAGTAACCGGTAGCTTTATTGTTTATGTCAAAAAAAGAATACGATTTCAAATAAATTGTATTACCATCATCCCTATAGTTTAAAAGTTTTATTACGATATGTTTTAACATATAAGACTATAAAGATATTTGCTTGAGTAAGTTTTGGGAATATAATATTTTATACTGATAGCTATACAAGTGAATTTTATCAAAAAAGTATAAAAATGTTAAATATCACTGCTAAACAAGAAAATGGTCGGCTCAGATAAGACATCAAACTTGTATTACGTCTTATCATATTTTATTATTATCTTAAAAAGTTTAAGAAACTAATTAAGTGAATCATACAAAGTGATTATTCAATCGACTACACTGACTCTATAAATACGTTAAATCAGGAAGCAGTACAAGTTTTACATTCATCAAAAACCTCATAAACAGAATAATACTAAGCCTATTACGCATTTTTAAAAGTGGTAATGTTCCCAATAATTTTACCTGATTATCAACTCATCAAAACTTAATTAAGAAGTTTTTCTACATACATATTACAAACAAATATTTAAGTTATTAGGAAAAAGAACTTCAAACTCAATGAAAAGATTGAATTGAAGTTTGTAAGCTGGTCTAATAAAAAAATAAATGAAAAGAAAACGTAACGTTTTATAAACTTTGGCATCAAGAATTTTCAATCATTAATAAAAGAAAACACCTTTTGGATGTAACTACATAAAGTAGCACGTATTCTAAATTCTTAACAAGTGCTATTAAATTATGAATACACGAATGCAAGATATTTGTTTACAGTATTTTCAGTTTAAACTTTATGCAAAGTTATAAAGAGTCCTGTTTATCAGTAAGGTTTATTATTTTATACTTATCCATCTACAATTTCGCTATATCGAAATTAGTAATAGTTACAACTGTTTTCACAGCATTGTATCTTTTAAATAACTTGATATTCATCTTACGCTTACAATGGAAATTCGTTGTAACAGTTTGCAAACTCAACATTTCAGCACCTTATTTATCCTACTAAAAATGTGTTTGGTAAAATACTAATGCGTTGGTAAAATAACGCTCAAAATTAAAATTTTAATTTACTAGTTTCGAACAAAAATATTTAACAAAAGTAAATTGGCCGATGTATTGCTTCTAAAAGTTTTTAATCCCTGATTTACATAAAAATTCTGCAAACGGACATTTTAGTTTCTAAACTTAAAGGTCCTGGTAAAAAATATTTTTTTAAAGCTTCTTCTACAACTAGTAAATTTAAACTAACTTGTCATAATAAAATAATTAAATGTATAAGCATAGAGTTTAGACAATGTTATTGTGACA
Organism: Thalia democratica; assembly: GCF_965202585.1. Classification (NCBI taxonomy): domain Eukaryota; kingdom Metazoa; phylum Chordata; class Thaliacea; order Salpida; family Salpidae; genus Thalia; species Thalia democratica. The sequence continues at coordinate 63,417,055 of NC_139166.1, read as the reverse complement.
AAAATTAGATATAAATCTCATAAAAAGATGTTGTAGATATTTAATAAAATTCCTATTTTTCCCAAATATGACATAAATGTCATATTTTATCACATTTTACCACATTTTCCATACTTGCCAAATAAAAGTAAAAATAATATTTTGTTGTAACTATAAAGAAAAGTTATTACATCCATATTAGAAGTGTTTTTTGTTTCTAATAGTATAGTTTAAGTTTACTATTTAATTATTTATTTGAAGTTATTGTCCCTGACAAGACAGTTTAATTTACTAGTTACATAAAGGCCTTTTAAAAAGTTTTTAAGATGTTATTGCTTGTAAACCAACTTCATTGAATCTAACAACATTTTTTATAAAGATATGAGTAAGATTTATGTAATTTTTTTTGTCCTAAAACATTTTTATAAGTTATAACGCTTTTACTTGATTTTAGAGGAGATTTTGTTTATAAGATTTTGTAAAATTAAGCTTTAATCATTATTTCTACTCACAATTTTTACTTCGTTTAATGCATATTTAGTTAGCAACCATTAATTTTCCTTTCAAATTGTAAGTTTCCGGTCAAATCAGATATTTCAATTTTAACAATCACAATTTAAATTGTCATAACAAAACATTTACTGGTTTAAGCATTTGCATTATCAAAGTGTCCTTAAAAAGTTAGTTTAATCAAAATCAGGATTTTCCAAAAGTGGGGGCGATCGTCCCCTTGGGCTGATTTTAGTTTTGGGACAATAAATAGTAAAAGAGTAATAAATGGGGGGGGGGGGTAATTTCAAAGTTTTAAAACTTTCACTTGATATTCTGAAATGCAGATAAGAACAAAAAAAAAGGTTTTGGTATTTTTATTAATAATTTTAAAATTTACATTATATATTCATGAGTTGCAGATGAAGAAAGAAAGAGCAAAAAGAATCTTAGGTGTTTTAAATGTTAGATTTATGAGTGGTGTTGGGGGTAAAGTCTATTATATTTCTTTAAAGGGGCCATTTAATAAAAAGTTTTGAGAACCCTGATCTAAATTCTAGTAGATAGAAAGCTTTAGAATATTAATGAATTGATCCCGTGGTCTGGTAGTTGAAATTGAATTGTCAGTTTTTGTTAAGTAGAATAATCAAACAGCAAAATTAAAAAAAAAAAATTAGAACAAAAGTATAATGTTAAAGTTATACCGGAATCTACTTTAGTATAACTAAATTTTTAATTGCTATATCAAAAAATGAAATGTAAACTTGCTTTAAATATAAGTATTATTTTTTAGTAAATAATTTTAACTTTAATAAAATATATAATATACAATACAATATAAATTTATGCAATATAAATTTAACTTAAACTTCAAAATCAATTTCTAAAGTAGGTCATAAACTTTATTAATCATTATATTAATTTTTTTAAATTATTATTTTAAATTGAAAAAACAGTCTTTTAAAAAATTTAATTTATTATGACATCATAAATATGTTTGAAACTAGTCCCAGTGGTGTTCAAGTAGCGCACAGTGCAATTGTTAAACTTATGTTTTAGTTTACACAAAAAGTTACCATTTTATTTACAAATTTGATTGTTTGTATTCTTGTATTTAAATTTCTAAGACCAGTGAAAGCACTAGCAGGGTTGCCACATGGTCAGGATATCAGGAAAAGTCAGGAAAAACTAAAAAAAAAAAAAACAAAAGTCAGGAAAGTCAGGAAAAATGGTGGTTTTTAAAAAAGGTCAGGAAAAGTCAAGAAGTTTAACAAAATTCAAGAAAAAGTGAGATATTGGCATTTAAGTTTACAAATTTCCTTATTTTCCAAAGCTTTCAAATGGTGAAAATAAGTAAAAATTCTTATGTCAGACTAAAATTGTAAAATTTTCCTAAAAGTTTACAAAATTATTTAAATTCCAATGCCTTCATCTGGTATAAATTGATAAAGTATCTATTGTAAAACTGCAAAATTGTTGTATTAACGTATTGAATAACTACCCTACTTAAACTAGCAGTTTTTGTATGCTTTTTAGTATTGATGATCTGTGCAGGGTTGCCAAAAAACTTTAAAACCTGAAAAAAAACTTAATTTTTTAACAATTTTAACATGCGTTAAGTAGTAAAATTGGATTTAATTTAAAAAATTTATCATATTGATAAAGTTTTTTGTCATCATCAAAATATTTTATAAAAAAACTTAACTAAAAAAAGAATCTATAAGATTCATTTTCCATGTTGATATACTTTTTAATACAGTTTTTACCTTAAACTTAATTTTAATCTAAAAACAAACCCTAAAACGTCTAATTTTAAAAACCTAGAGTAAATTTGATAACCTGGAGGAAATTTGACAAAAAGATTTTGCAACCCTGTCTGTGGCAAGGAAACTTCCATAGTGAAACTGTGATATGTACACAAAAGTTAGTCTTGCAGAACTTAAGAGTTAAGGTGTTTTTTGTTGAATTAAATAATTAAGTTCTTTATAAATATTAGACAAATATTTCTTATTGTTACATATTATTACCTTTAGGTCATTTCACAGATGGTTTGAGTGACGTAATGGAACTTAGATGATTGAATTCAGCAAAAAACTGTTGGGTTAACCTGTATAAAAATAAGATTAAAAACATATTACATATTATTACCTTTAGGTCATTTCACAGATGGTTCGAGTGACGTAATGGAACTTAGATGATTGAATTCAGCAAAAAACTGTTGGGTTAACTAGTTTAAAAATAAGATTAAAAACTTTAGGTAGTTTTAAGTATTTGATTAATTATTTTAGAATAAGTTTTAATTAAGAGTTTAATTTAGAAAAGTCAGGAAAATTGTAGTAAAAAGTCAGGAAATTTTTCTCAGCATGATCTGTGGCAACCATGCACTAGCAAAACTACTATAATTATTAAAATTGAAAATAATTTTGGTTCAATATTTTTTAGGGATTGCACAGTCCCAACGGTACGAGACTATAAATGGCCCTGAAACTTGGTACTGTAACGTCAAAAACTTTATTGTAAAAAATGTTTTTTAGTCACTTAAAAAATATACTAAACTGATTGTACTAAAAAAATACTAAATAATAATACTAAACAAAAAACTAAACCAAAATTAGAAAGGCGAGGCCAATTTTTGATTTTTTATTTGGATTATTTTTTAAAGTTCTTTTGATTCTGGTGAGTCTACATAAAACTTTGATTAACTAGTGAAATACTTATTACAAAAACTACTTGTCAAAAATTTTTTTTAAGTCATTAAAGTTTCGCCTTATGATTGCAAACATTTGGTATTACAATGTTTTAATTAGTGATGTACCGGACTCATTATCCGGTTCCGGCCGGATATTGCCATTTTTGTCTGATATCCTGATCCGGCCGGATTCTAATTTAAAAAAAAAGTCCGGATCCGGTTCCGGCCGGATTCTAATTTGAAAAAAAAGTCCGGATCCGGTTCCGGCCGGATCTTAACAGAGATCCGGCCGGACCCGGATCTAGTTAGTAAAAAAGAGCATACTGAAAAGTATTTTTTCAAAAACAAACCCTGAGTAAATTGTTAAGAGTCATTTTCATCAGTTAAAATTAAACACCTACCGTGATTGGCTCATTTTGTACACGTGACTAATTTAAATTTGTTTACAAATAGACTATGAAATAAACATTTCATGAAATGCAACTCTTTACATATGTTGTAAAATTAAAAACTTTGGAATGAATACTTGCATTATTTATTGTTTAAAGTTGAGCTCAGAGAATTGTTAGAGTTAATACGGTTGAATGTACGAGCCAATGAGAATCATATGACGAAATGTTTCAAACTAAATACTGATGCAACAAAGCATCAGAACATGACAGATAATTTATAAGTAAGCAAATAGTTAGTTTGGTGTGTAGCTTGAAGCAACAAAATATCTTGGACGTTTTTGTGAATGCTTATTGTAAGTAGTCTTTTGTTTTAAAAGTGAATATTTCAACAGGTGTTTAATTGTTTAAATATTTAAGCCAGGATTTTAGTCTAATAGTTTATTAAAAATTTTACAGTTTCTTGTTTACTAAAAGTTTTATTTAATTTTTTGTTTTAAGTCTTTTGATATAGATTTAAATAGCTTCCAGTTTTTAAAGTGTTATCAAAGTAATTAATAATTTTGTATATGCTATTATTTCTTGTTGTGTTTTATATAAAAGGTTCATCACTCAAAACTGTTGTGTCTGATTATAGAAAGAAGTATCAGTTAGAATTGAGTATTTGTTAGATATTAATTAATTAAGGTAGGATTTAATTATGATGGGTAGAACTAATAAGTTAAGTGCACCACAATCAGTCCACAACTTTACTACCAAATTGTCAACCTTTGCTAGCTGTTCTACTGATTATTAGATTAAAGTATTTTTTCAGTTTTTAAAAGCCTCATTCTGACTCAGGCTTGTTTATACTCACTCTAGCTAGTTTTATTGACTTAAACAGTGGCAACCCTGCTAGTTTGAAAATTTTTGGGAATTTTAGAAAATCTTGGACTGCCTCAGGCTAGTTTAGTTTTTATAAAAACTCAGGCTAGTTTTCTTTTAGATTTTGAATGAGTTTGAGCTGATCCAGTTTTTAATATTTTGTAATTTTCTAGTGTATTTTGTTCAAGAACTTGATTTCAGATTTTTAATTGTAAATAACACCTAATTTTGTAAACCTTGTGGCTAGTTGTTATACTTATTATTAGATAAAAGTTCTTTTTTTTTTCAGTTTTTAAAAACCTCATTCTGACTCAGGCTAGTTTATTCTAGTGATGTTACGGACTCACTATCCGGGTCCGGGTCCGGCCGGATATTGCCCTTTTGTCTAGTATCCGGATCCGGCCGGATTCTAATTTGAAAAAAAGTCCGGGTCCGGTTCCGGCCGGATTCTAATTTGAAAAAAAAGTCCGGATCCGGTTCCGACCGGATTCTAATTTGAAAAATAAGCTCGGATCCGGGTCCGGCCGGACCCGAAATTGTGGATCCGGTACATCACTAGTTTTAACAAAATTATGAGCTAAAATAAAACATGTAAAGAGAGTTTCTAAATTTAGTAGAAGTGTAAACTTTACACTACAAAAGTTAATGAAATCAGAAATAGATAGACATTAGTTAACACTTTGTTGTTTGCTATGCATAATTGTTTTTTTTCATTGAATTATTTAGATATCTACGTACAGTATGTAGCAGTTGGTATGTTTGAACATCAGTTTTGATTCAAAAAATGATTAATTTTTAGATCCACAGTTTTATCTATTTATATACGGCAATATATGTTTAAAAAACTTTGTTGCAATTAGTGATGTACCGGACTCACTATCCAGGTCCGGATCCGGCCGGATTCCAATTTGAAAAAAAAAGTCCGGACCCGGGTTCGGCCGGATCCTAACAGAGATCCGGCTGATTCGGATCTAGTTAGTAAAATAGAGCATACAGAAAAATATTTTTTCAAAAACAAACCCTGTGTAAATTAAAAAGAGACATTTTTATCAGAAAATACGTTCGCAAATTAAACACCTACCATCAATTGCTCGTTTTGTACACGTGACTAATTTACATTTGTTTTCATTTAAACTATGAAACAAACATTTCAGAAATGCAACTTTATCTATGTTGTAAAATTAAAAACTTTACTACCAAATTATCAACCTTATGGCTAGCTGTTCTACTGATTATTAAATTAAAGTAATTTTAGACTCAGGCTAGTTTATACTCACTCTAGCTAGTTGTTTTTGACTTAAACAGTGACAACCCTGCTAGTTTGAAAGTTTTTTGGAATTTTTGGAAATCTAAGACTGCCTAAGGCTAGTTTAGTTTTTTATAAAAACTCAGGCTAGTTTTTTAGATTTTGAATGAGTTTGAGATGATCCAGTTTTCAATATTTTGTGATTTTCTAGTTAGTTTTGTTCAAGAACTTGATTTTAATTGATTTTAGATTGGTAAGGCTATATAAGGGTCCACCTTGATTTTTACAAATTAATCTTATTTGATAGATTTTAATCTTAGCTACCAGATAATTTTTACAGCTTAAAAAAATTCAAAGTAGTTTTTGAGATACAAGGGGTCAAAGCCGGCCAGCTCAATAGTTTCATTATAGAAGGTGCAAACTAAAAAGCCGAAAAAAGACAATTCATTAAAAATTTATCTCCTCCTACAGTTTTTAAGCGATCTTATTAAAATTTTCAAGTGTACTCTTTACTAAATTTTAAATCATTTGAGTGTAGGAAATTATTTTATTTTGAAGAAAACTCCCCTTTTTTCAAAAAAAAAGGTGTATTTTTTTAATTTTTGACCTTAAATTTGTAAATTTAAATTATTTGAAACTCCAACACTCAAAAGCTTTTAAACTATGTAAGGAATATTTTTTTGAAAATTTGAGGTACCTAGCTTAAAATACCTAGTAGGAAATAGATTTTTGGTGAAATGGATATCTCCGCGTTTTCAGCTTGCGCTTTCCACTAGGTCAATATGGAACTCTCCGGCTTTGACCGCTTATATCTCAAAAACTACTTCGAATTTTGTAAAGCTATAAAAAGCATCTGGTAGCTAAGATAGTATTCAATTAAATATGATCATCTTGTAAAAAAGTGTTTAACCCCCCTATAGCCTTAATTGTAAACATTACTTAAAATGTTCTACCTTGTGGCTAGCTGTTCTACTGATTATTAGCTTAAAGTAGTTTTTTTTTTGGTTTTCCAAAACCTCATTCTGACTTAGGAAAGTTTATAATCGCTCAGGCAAACCTGATATTAGCTAAAATTAGGTAATGTTCTGGCTGCCAAAAATCATGGGAAGTTTAAAAGTTTAGCAAAAAAGATAGTTTAGTGTTTTTTTTGTTCTTTCAATTGAAGTTTTTTTTACTGTTTTTTCAATTTCAATTTTAAAATAGTTTAAATGTAAATATTGTTCAGAAAATTAGCAAACATACCAGTTACTATTTTTAAATGCTAATCTTAATTATACCTCAAAAACATATCATAAACTTTCTTATTATTTAAATATTTTAGCAGCACATTAATATTTTTACGTCAAATTTTTTTTAACTCAAATATTTCAAAATTCAAAACAGTATAGTTAGATATAAAACATAAAAGATAAACTTCTCACAATTTTACTCAGTTAGTAGTTAGTTATATAAAATTTCATTATCGTACATAGTAGTTTTTATACTACTGACATTACAAATAACTTAGAGTATTAAGAATCCGGTTCCGGATTCGGCCGGATTTTAATTTGAAAAAAAAATCCTGGTCTGGTTCCGGCCGGATTCTAATTTGAAAAAAAAGTCCGAGTCCGGCCGGATTCTATTTTGAAAAAAAAGTCCGGATCCGGGTCTGGCCGGACCCGAAATTGTGGGTCCGGTACATCACTAGTTACAATGCTGTATAACAGACTGTTTTATATTATTTTTATTAAATTACTAAATTTTGCTTAACTATTTTTTCGACCATTCAAAAAGTTAGGAAAATTATATTAAAAAAATAATACAAAACTTAAAAAATTAAAAGTTAAAAAAAAAATTATAGTAATTTGTTTTTGTATAATTCTGTTATATTTATGATTTATAATCTTCATCGAAAAATGCTTCTAATGTGTAATGTTTAATTTACTTCTAGTTTTTTGCAACGTTATATAATTGTAACATTGTTCCCATGAAATTATACTTTTATTTTTTCTAGACAATTCTAGTTTTATTTGTATTTACTTATTACACTTAAACAAAAAATAATTTTTATCATTAAATATAATTAGACATTTCTAAAGATTTTTTTGGCATCTTTTATTTATAAAAATTGTGTGTTTATTGATATATTTCTAATTTTAAAAACTAAAAGGTTAACAAAAATTTTTTACGTAAAATACTTTATTAAAAAAATGTGAGCATTTCAGATATAAATAATAAAACACTTAAGTATTCAATAATAACAATGATTGAAATAGTTGGTATAGGTTTATATGTAACAATACTAATTTGTTTGTTGTTGTTACTTGCTAGCTTTCTTCTACATAAACTTTCACAAAAGGGGCATCGAAAAAATATATTAGATGTTTACCCAAACGCAAAGTTCGATGTTGATGACGTCACAGAACTTAACTTTATTCAAGGAGCTTTAGAAAATTGTGGAATGATTGCCTCAATGGCGTCACTGGCTCACAACCGTGATCTTTTAAAAAAAGTGGTACCTGTGAATCAAAACTTTAATGAAAAGCCATCGGAGTTTGTGTTCAATCTTTACAAAAGAGGCAAACCTCAGTGCATTGTTGTAAATGCGCATTTGTTTTTAAGAAAGTACAGTTGTATAAGTTTTATTTTCGGCTTTAAAAAACTATATTACAGTCAGAGCCACAATCACAACTTCGTAGGTCCATTGCTAGAAAAAGCATTGGTAAAACTCCTTTTTGATGGAAAGTATGAATTATCATGTGGTGTTCTTGAAAGCAATGTCTTGTCAAGTTTTTCAAACAATTTCTTTGAAGAATTTGTGAAAGCCGATTTAAGCAATTCGAGTTACAACCTTGAAAACGTTATCACTCATGGTAGAAATAATAATTGTTTAATGCTAGTACGTTTCATAGAAAATAGTTTCAGCTTGCAACCAGATCATGCCTACACTATAATCGATTGCAAAGAAGATAAGGTTAACCTTTACAACCCCCGTGGTAAACACGTAATATTACCAATAAACTGTCTTATAGAAATTTTAGAGCGTTTGCACATTTCTTACACAGGTGACAAAATGTTTGAAATGGCAAATGTGAAAGTAGTACAGGAATTCCATGATTGCTGGAAGGAAGTGACTGCCGATAAAACAATTTCTTGTGTTGATTACCTCTTGACAGTGGAGGAAGACGGCACAGAAGTTCTTATCAACGTCATAAGATCCAATTACACTGACGTGTTAAGACACATTTATTTTTATGAAGTCAACGCAGAAACTTTCGAACCAGAGGGTGAGGACGAGCACGTCAAAAGGCACAGCAAACCGACGTTGCGGAAGAAGTTGCAGAGAGGAAGTTACCAAGTGAAAATTCTACAATTTTTCGTAAAACCAAAAGACCTGCAAATCAAAAACTTCAGTGAAAAGTATTCGGATTGCTCGAAAATCGACAAAAATGAATTTTGCTTCCGTATCGCCGCTTCTAAAAATTGTGCAGTGAAAAAAGTTTGTATCAGAGAAAATCTAATTATTATTGCAAATTTCTAAAAAATAAACTAAAGAGTACTTTTTATAATCTTTATTGAACGCCTAAAGTTTGTGGATGATTTTAAAAACGAACAAAAAAACATTTTAGTGACTAAAGTTAATTTAACAATTTTTGAAAAAAAGTTTCATTGTTGTAATTTTGCTGTTATAATACTGTTATGTATGATACAAAATGTTTAACAGATAACGCTAAGTAATGTTAGAAAATCAATAACCAGACGCAGATTAAACGATACGAATACATTACGTTTATTATTTTATTTAAAAGTTTACTAATTACATTAAACTTTTGCACAACCTAATTTATAAATTTTTATTTTATTTTAAAATAATAAATTTAAGTATGAAATAAAGCATAAATGTTTATTTTTTGAATATTTTTTTTATTTTAAGAGCAACTTGTCAGTTATCCATTAATTAGGTAAACAGGACCATTACTCCAGAAGTTTTTTTTTGTTCTAGAAATTCTGATGTGAACTGGTCTTGAGAAACTAATATTCACAAGTGAGCAGCTTAAACTTTTTCTTAATTCAATATTCACAAAACTATAAACGAAAAAAAAAGTGTTATTAGTATTTTGTACTATGTGTAGGTATTTAACATATTTGCCAAAAATTTCAGTTATCTTTTGCCCTACGGAACCGCTCAGTTCCGACCCGCGCACTATTCTAACCCAAAAAAATCCCATCGAAACTAATTCCCACCAAATTAATTTTGCACGTCAATTCCACACAGCATTACTTTTACACGGAGAGTTATTTTTGCATAGTTTCAGTTTTGCATAGATGTAATTTTTTCAAGAGTTATCACTTTTTTATGACTAAACTATGAATATAGTGTCCTGTTTGCATATCATCAACTTTATCAGTGCTATACTTTGCGCTTTTCGTCACTTTTGCACGGCTAATTTTTTTGTTCAAAAATTGATTAAACTAAATTGACAAAATTATCTATATACATTTGTAAAAAAATTAAACAAATGTATTTTGAGAGTAAATGAAACCTTGAATATAAGTTTGAAATAAAGTTAAAAAAAATTAAATATTAATTATAGCTTAATTAAAAACTTTTTTAAGAAGAGTAAAACATATATATTTTAATTTGTTTACATACGGATAATTCAGAGAACAAACTATTAGATTCAAGTTTTTTTTTTGAATAACTTAATTGTTTTTATTTTGATGTTCATTTCCTTTTTATACTAGGTCCGAAAATCTGCACTTAATTATACGCTTTTATAGCAACAAATTTTCAAAGAGAGTCTGGCAAAATTATAGCTTTTCACAATCAGGTCTTAACAAACAATCAGGTCTCAGGTGTTTTTAATAGTTGTTTTAAAATTTACAATAGATATTCTGGAGTTATTGATGAAGAGCAAAAAAGTATTAAATGCTTTCAACGGCAGTTTTTTAAGTAATCTTGTTGAGATGAAAAATAAGAAAAGCAATCATTTAAAAGATAGGTTACAACTTTTTTTAAAAAGGTAAAAATGTAACATGCTAAAAAGTTTGTACATTAAAATATATCATTATTTTGTCCTATAGACGTATTTTTTCTAATTTATTTAATAAGTTTGTTTCAACACTAAAAATAATTTCTCATTTGAATAGATAAAAAGACTACAGTATAATTATTTTTTTAGTTTAAAAAATAGAATTCTACCATAACTAGACTTAACTCTTAAAAATAAAAAAATAAAGATAAATACTATAGGATTTTTGATTTAAATTAGAATAAAAAACGATAATAGTAAATAATAATGATAACAAAAACAAACTTCCTTCTATTTTAAAATATATTTTTTATAAATGGAATACTTTTATAAGTTATAAATTTCAATAATAGAAATCATACAATAATTACAAACACAAAAATAAGAAAATTATTTTTTTAAATTCCTAAAAAAATATATTTTTTACGTAAAGTTGCTTAAATCAGTTATCTCACTTTATTATTTACACTTAATTTTCTGACGAAGTTTATATATATATATATATATATATATAATTCCTTTTTTATACAATACCATGCGAAAAATCAAAAAAAAAAGTTTGTAAATATTCTGAACTTAATTTAAAGAAGTAGTTTTAAATATTAACTTAAAGAGTAACTTTATATAAAAAGCTGCAATCTACACTAAACCACACTTATTGTAATATAACAAATCAAATTTTGAAAAAAAAAAGTGTATTAAAATAATAAATACTGTTAATTCTTTTAACAAAATTTAATAGACAAGTAGCAATGATCATTAATGACCTTGGTAATCACTATTAAGTAGATAATTTTTAAGTTCATTCTAAAACATTCCAAAATGACTTATATTTTTTTAACATAATGATAACTTAGTTTATAGCTTACTACCTAAGTAGGATAGCGATTTATTTAGGTAATAAAAATTAGCTTATAAAAACCTCGTATTTTGCAAAACTTTAACAAAAACAGACCTAATTCATATAGATACAGAAATTAACTAGATAGATAGGCGTTTAGTCTAAGTTTTTTGGATATCTCTTCACCTTATGTTTGCTCGTTGTAATGAACTAATGCAATTTTTTATACAACGAAAAAAACTGCAACTTATATATGTAACATTAAAGCAGATGCTTACATACTTTTAACTATATATTTTTTTTTGTTTAACTGATAATTTTAGTTCATGACATATATGTTATAACTTTCAACATTTAAACTTTTTATTTTAAAAACAATGTTATTAAAAAGAAAAAAAAAGTTAATAAAATAATCTTAACTAATTTGTAATGAATTGTGCAACTACTTGCACCATTCATTGCTAAACTCTGAATGAAATAAGAACATTTAGAGCTTGCTGTATTTATAAGAAATAAGGCTTAAAATCAATGATGAAATGTATCATAAAAAAACTTTTTATAAAAAAGATTTTTCAGTGTTTTAAAAGCAGCTTATGTTTTTTGAGTAAAAAATATAGTAGTATTGTTTTGTGGTTCTTTTGTATAGTATATACATCACCTAAACTATCTTGCCTAATTTATATAAAGTAGTCTAAAATAGTATTTATTATTGGTAGATAATATTTACTAATAAGTTAGTATATAAACATTTTATATTTATCTGTCCAGTTTAAAATCTACAACTGTTAAGCTGTCCGCAGAAGGTCCTAAGCAAAAACGTGCTTGAAAGTCACCCTGCAGTAGAAGTAAGGGTAAAAATTTCAGGTTGAAAATCTGACAACAGACAGTCAACCAAACCCAACTGAGACTTTGTATGTTGGCCCACCAACATCAAAAAATCACCATTTTTTGATAAATTTTATTTTATTTATTGTTCTGTTTTTTAAGTAAAAAATTGTTATAAAAACAAAGTTAAAGCTATATCATTGTGGAACCCTGAAATTCGACAATTTAGACTAAAAAACTTGGAAAATTATGGAGTTTAATAAATTTTTAAAATAACTTGAAAAACCCAAAATTTAGGCTAATAATCATTAAAAAACCTCGAAATTAAAACAATGTTTACATGTTAAGTAGTAAAATTTTTATTCGACACAAAAAATCTTTCATATATACCAAAAACTTTAAACTAAAATAGACGCAAAAAAGTGTACTTTTAAAAACTTCGAGGAGCTTTTGAAAACCTGGTAAAAAATTGCAAAAATATTTTGCAACCCTGTCTTAGCAATAACTGGAGACTGGACACCTTTATTTGTTATTTATCTTTAAAAACAACAGCTTTAAATAAATGATTTTGCTAATTTTATACTTTTTTTAAGGCGGATACATAGTTTACAAAAACCACATATTTTCCAACAATTTTTTGTTAGTTTTTTTTTCAATTATAGCAATCAAAAGTTGCTTAACTCTCAGGTTACTCAAGCAAAAGCAGGTTTTTTTTTCAATTTTAGAAATGCTAAAATTAAATGTTAAATAACATATCTATTTCGAGGCTAATCAAGGTGGTTATTCTCCTATATTACCTCAAGATAAACTAAAACCACAACACTCTGTAAATTTAGATCCGAAGAAGTTTTTTACTAACTATTCTTTGTTTAAAATAGAATCCAACAATGCTACATAGGAATTCAAACAACAGAATTATATTAATAAAGAAATTGAAGCAGATATAAAGGGCTTTTTTGCTTTAATAAATTTTAGTGCAGAAATGAAGAGGATAAAGTCTTAGACTGGTGAAACATGAACAAAACAAAATACCCATATCTTACCAGATTTGCAAGGAAATATCTTGCTGCAGTTTAATCTTCTGTGTCTTCTGTAAGATTATTTTCTGAATATAAGAATTTGTAAGAGAAATAGCGCAATCGATTGTTCGTAAAAACTGGCAGAAAATTTTTGTATTTCCACTAAAACTTGAAAAAACAAGAATAGTCTTTTGTAGTATAACAGAGACATCTTTTGCTATTGTTGTCGGTCTCATATTTTTAAACAGTTGCTTAAGTTAATCTATATTGCATTTTATGTTATGGTAAAGGTGTAATCCTAAGTGGAATTTAAAAAACTTTTTGTTACAGTTGTAATTCCTATTCTTTTTTAGGCCTTTACTACAGTTGATATTACAATTCAATTTATTACGGCTGCATGTTTTTTTCACTTGCCCTTAGTTTTACAAGTATAAACACTTGCTAAAAATGAACTTGAAAAGAGTCTCAAAGATTCATCGATTTTTGTAAGAGAATTTTTTATTAAGTGAACAATTGTTCACATCAGATTTGAAAAATAGTTCTCTAAAAAAATATACAAACAGTATTCTTATTTGTATTTATTCTAATAAACAAATATTTGTATATGTTAATTAGCCTTGATATTGATAAAACATTTAAAGTAGGTAAATACTTCATACTGCTTTAATATTTTTTAAGTTTATAAAACAGCTCTGATGGATGAAAACAAGGATGGTTGTGCTTGCAAGACCCTACCACTAATGCTGCAACAATCTCAAGTGAAAGTGGCTTTTCTTCAACTTGTCCCACACCTATCAGCTCTGAAGGTTCCACCAGCAGCCAACTCATGTTTCCTTCATTTAGTACACCCCCGCTGCAGTACGTTAACAGAAACGGTTAGTCTCTATACAGTTTATTTACAAAAAAAAAAACGTTTATTTGGGGCTTGTTCAAATACTACCCGCGATCGAAATCCATCCGATCAAAGTCCACCCAGTCAAATTCGAGAACCGCTTACCGAACGAGTGTAAGGGTTAACGGTAACAGTGATAGTGAAAAATAGATAAAACTTAATTAAGAAAAATCTTGAAAAATTAATCAAATTAGTAAATAAAGAAAATGTAAAAGAGTTGGATGGATTTTAATCGGTTGGAGTTTGAACCCGGGTGGATTTTGATAGTATACCGTTTGTTTATATAATTGTGAACAGTAGTGTGCTTGAAAAACATTGGCTGAAAATTTTATTTTGTAATGCTTAGTCTATTTTCATAAACTTTGTAAATTGTTGAAATGTTAAACATTTTAAACGTTATTTAAGTTTTTTAGACTTAATGAAATTGAAAATGATCAAAAAAGTCTTTTTTGTTTTAACTAAGGTTAAAAGAGTTAATTTTTGGCATTTGACAGGCATTAAAAAAACCGGCAATGGCATTTAGACTGTATAAACTTAGACTGCAAGTTTTTTTTGTTGAAATATAATAGTTAATTTTAAAATCTTCTTTACAAACCTGCTGTTCATTTCAAGCAATTGACTTAAGTTTTTTTAAAAGCTATTTAAATTTAAGAAATACTCGATTGCAATATTTTAATCTATATATAATGACCAAAAAATTAAATTGATATTTTTTGAATGAAAATTTTGCGACAAGCTAAGATAACTGTTTAGTTCTTATTAAATTTTAGTATTTAAAAAAGTAGTTTAATTTTAAAGATAGTATCGCTTATATTTCAAGATCTTATATTTTGATAAGTACTATTTAGATTGTGTATTTATGGGCTACTGATGATAACTCACGCTTCTCGCTAACCTACGAAATGCCAACATGGGTGTCGCGTGGTGTAGAACGCTTGAGCTGTAGCTCCACCTAAATAAATGAAAAATTATTCTTTATTTTTTTTGTTATTTTATAGTTTAATGACTTACACTATACACGCTGCTTTTTATGGGTCCTTGCTTCAACTGTATATTCCTAAACTACGTAAAAGTAACTTTATTTTGAAGCTAAGGAGTTAGAATTTAAAAAAATACTTTTTTTTGCATTAACTTAAAAAATAAGAAAGTTATGTTGTCATGAAGTTGTACAAAAAATACAGCCTAATGTGTACATAAACGTCGTTTGTTTCCCTGCTTAATAAGTTTTTTTCAATTTTTTTTATTTGATTACCAAAATGATCGTAAAATTGGACCTGCAAGCTCAATCTGTGTCAATTGCATCTAATATGTTTAAAATTTTTCAATACAAAAAATTTTGTTGAGTTCTTGAGCTGAGCACGAATTGAGCACCATTCGTTGTTAAACATTTACTACAATGCGGGAACAACAATACAAGTTGAACTCAAGCAGAAGAAACTAGAAGAGGGAATACTGAAGCAGAGGCAACTCGAGAAGGTAAATCTTTAGCAAGTGCAGCTTCGCTTTTTTAAGTTACATACATGTTTTTTTTAATAACTAATTAGACAAGTCATAGAGTTAAGTTAGTAAATTAATAATTTTGAAAATACACATACTTACATAGACATTAATATAAATAAAAATAAAAGTAGTAATAGTTGTTAAGAAAGGGTTACAAAGTTATGAGATATGTGTTTTTATATATTTATTTTTCATATTTTTTTATTTTTAAATAGTAAATATGTTCATTGTTTTTTCTGTAAAATGTGCTGTTTTTTTATATTACGATTTTCAGCTGAATGTTACAAACTAGGGGACTTTTTAACTTAACAATGCTAAACCGCAGTACCCTCTAAAAAAAGACTACGCGACGCGAATGCAATCCAATCATATAAAGGAGATGCTAATGTGATCTATCGAAAATATAAAAATAGCTTTTAAATCAAGCTCAGTTAGATTATGTATTTTTCGTGTAGTTTTTATAATAAAATTATTCTGCCTAGCCACGTTTATTTATTTTCATATTTGTTAAAAATAATAAACAAACAGATGATATTTAACCATGAGTTCACATAAGTTGTCAATAAGTTTCGGAATAGTGATGGCTAATGACTTACCTAAATGTTTTTACGTTGATCGTTTAGTTTATTAAGATGTTCTTCATTTTGGCTTTTCAAATTTCACTTTTAGAATTAACTGCTTCCTGTCGCTCCTTGCAGATGAACTATTTACCAAGTATAACAGGATTTCAAAATGTTTTCATAATAACCCTTTTTATGAAATAAAAAATGCTTTCGTCCCCTCCGACAAGGCTTTTCAAAAATCCTCCACGTTACGTTTTCCAACTATACTATAAATTATCGTAAAATAACTTTTTAAATTTAAAATTATCTAAAAGTCGTTCCAAACTGTTATCTAAAAAACAGTTTCATTTGTTTAAGTATCATCATTCGTAATTAATATTTGTTAGGCCTAAGCAAACCTGTTGTAGAATAAATAACTTAATAAAATTATTATTGTAAAAAAACTACTAAAATACTATACAAACCAGCTTAAATAAGAAATCTTGTTAAAAATCAACTAAAATTCAAGACCTTACAGAAAATAATGTCTGCAACTGAAGTCTAATCTAATGTAAAGGATGAACTTCATGACTGCTTGCAAGTTTTTCTATCTTTTATTTCTTCTATTTTGGTTCTAAATCAGTCAAATAAAGCCCCAAGTCATCTTCTTAAAAAATATCTAGATTGTATCTGTTGTTTAAGATGTTTATAATTGAACTGATAGCTTTCTTAACAAAATAGCTAGAAGGAAAAGCTATAAACAACAATCTAACTTCCTTCTAAATGATTGGATACTTTTGTCTTAATTTTTGTTGAGTTAAAAAGCTTTCATATCGTTATTTAAAAAAAATTTACTTGAGTTCAATGTCAGTTTGTAAGTTGAAAAAAGTTTCCTGTAAGTCAACATTTACTTTAAAAAGATCCGCTTCGAAGGGATCCATAATCCACTTCAACGGTTAACTGAAAAATTTTAGTAAACCGTTTATCAATATCGCATTTAAGCTGTTTTAGATGAGATGAAAATACTTCTACTTCACCTTCACTTATTTGAAGTTTTAAGTTTTTAAAACTTGCAAGCTGTTAAAACTGATTATTTTTGAAATTTTTTCCATACAGTTCAAGTTGGTTTCTGAAACTGGCTATCTTACTTTTGAAATTTATAAGATTTAAATATTTACCTAGAAAAGTTTTGTTCAGACTGTTGATCTTACCATATCAGTATGACATGTAAACAATATTTTTTCTTTTAACAAGACTGTCTGCCAACACCTTATCCTTTTTAGAAAAAAATAAATAACTAAATTAAAAAAAGCCAAAAACTTTAAAGAGTTTCCTTTTGATAACAATTTCACTTATGTTTACATTATCAACTTATCAAAAACCTCATCATTGTCATTGCACAGCTGTTTAAACAAACAACTTTTTAAATCATGCCTTTTTGTTTTGCTGACAGCTTTTATCATAAAGTTTATTAAGTCATTTAAACAGACGCTCAAACTTTTTGCAACTAAATGTTGGCGATGTATATCGCAATGAACAGTAAATTTTTCAGGGTCTAACTCATTGTAATGTGTAACTAACTCACGATAGTTTCCTATCATAGACTGTGCACTATCTGTTGCAATTCCTATAAGTCGTTTTGAAGGTATTTTACTTACTTCAAAATATTTTTTTTTAATTTTTCAAACACAAACCTTTCTGTGCTATGTGATTCCATTAGTTTAAAGAACGCTAGTTCTTCGTATGTTTTATCAGTAACTCAAAAACGCACGCAAACAAGAAAAATATATTTATTTTCAGCAAAGTGAACTCATCAATCTGCATCGAAAAGAAAATAACTGCAAATCACTCAAAAAAACCTAAGTTCAACACATCTGATATTTCATCTATACTTCTTTACACAGTGTTGTTGGTTAAAGGAATAGAACGTTAAACATTACTGGTAATTTTATAATGATCTGTTTTTAAGACAGGAATAAACTTTTTTTTTTCCCAACGGTCCTTGTTTAGCAATTATGAGAGATAGATAATAAGAAGCTAATTATCCATATTTAATACTTTGTGTAGAGTTATTGAACATGTTTTTGATTTTAAACTGTTTTTTTTTTTCTCATCTCGACGTTTTCTGAAAAGCTCTATGTTCTTATCTACATATTCGAATTAAAGTTTTACCTAAGGGTCAAATATTTAATGGCAAGCGAAAATAAGTAAAATAACAAGATACAAAGTAAAAAATTTATGACTGCCCAAAATTATTAAATCGCCACCTATTTGCCCACTTATTAGTTATGATTTAATTACATTGTCAGTTTTTATTGTGGCTTGGTATATAACATTTTTTGCTGTGAAGTTTCCACCTTTCAAAAGACATTTCTTTTTTTTTCTACAGTTACATGTTTCGTCTTCATTGTTCTTGTTGAAATTTGTAATCTTCTTGTAATTGTTCTTTATAATCATCTTAATATTTGGCAAACAGATGTAACTTAACTTGATGTTGTTCTTGTTGAAGTATTTTTTGAATTTACTGTCTACTCCAAAGTATTTGTTTATTATTTGGAGATTTTTTTGCCAACATTTGTTTTTATGGATTTGCAGTATGGTGGGTTAAACCATATTATTTTTCTTTTTTTTTCTAGGTCGTTTCTTCTCTTCATCTTCATTTTTAAACTTTATTTTGTAATTGTAGCTACTTAATTTTATTGCGTCATTGTAATTTTTACTTTTTTCATTGATTAGGTTTTCATTGCTAGAGTTTTAGGAAAGTCTTTCTTCTATTATTTTAGGAATTTGCTTCAGTTTTGCTGGAGGGTGGTTAGAATTGGAATATATATATATGATTTTCTGTTCTCTTTTCTGTATGGGTGGAAACAATGGTTGTACAGATTGAAGCTTAGGTCTAGATAGTTAATTTTACGTGAACGATTTTCTATATCTAATTTTATTCCCATGTCTTTTGATATGCTTTGCATAGATTTCTTTTTCTCTACATCAACATTACTTTTATTTTCTCTATGACAAGTAAACCGTCGTCGCGGTACAGTCCTGTTGTTCGATTTGGGAGCACATTCTTAAGTTTATGTAGTATGTAAAGACCTACTAGCTCGCCTATTTCTGCTCCATGCTTTCCTCCCATGGTGATGTCGACAAGTTTATTCTCTTATGTGTTGCTTTTTCTTTTTACCCGAACTTCTTCTTTATTATGCAATACTGATTTTTGATTTTATTTATATACATATAGATATTTTTTTTTTTTAAGTTTATGTCAATATTTAGTAAAATAATTTATTACCTGGGTTAAATACTTTAAGTATGAAGTAAAAATGCGTATGTTGTTGTAAAACAATTTTTTAAAGCATCATCAAAAAAAAGTTGTAATTAATGTATTTAAACTTAACTATAACTACTTTTGCATTTTGTGGCATAGTTTTTTTTTTCTGTTTGTTCACAATATAAATGTATATTAAATATTCAAACATGTTTATATTTGATATAAACTATACTAGCATATAGTAAATTGTGTATAAATTTGTGCTAAAATATGAGGCAATATATCTATATATGTAATACATATTTACTTATTTACTTAAATTATTATTTTTTAGTATAAAAAATAGATATAAATTGTAGTTTAAGATTGATACTAGCTACTTGTTTTCAAAGCATTCTATAAATGTATTCATACACTTTTTTTCAACTTGTTTTTTTTAATCTTTTAAACTGAATATTCAATAATGGTAAGAAATAAAAGCAACTTTGAAAATAAAGACTGTAAAGCCACTTAACTTTCAAAGACATTTTAGTTCGACTTGGTTTGTGATATTAAGTCATGTTGAAACCAGTGGGAGTTGGTGACCCAACATCCAAAGTTTCATTTACCCTAGCACGTTCATGCTTTGGGCTTAATTTAAGTGTGACTTTACTATTGGAATTTGACATATTTACTAATTTAGTCTATACTTAGTATTATTATATATAAATAACAAGGCACAACAATTCAGTTGGTTTCTCTATTAAACGAACTTTAATGAACACAAAACTAATTGTAAAAATCACAAAACTATTAAATATGTAATTTTTGTACTAAAAAACTGTATAATAACCACTATAAATAACTCAATAATATTTTAAGAAATACTTAATATTAAATGCAAAAACAAGTGTTGAAAAATACAAGAACTATAAAAGTATGTCACTTATGTGAAAAATGCTTTATATTTAACCACTGTAAAAATACTTTTAATAAATTACTTGTTGAAAATCAAAAGAGCTATAAAAATGTAAAGTAAGAGAACTACCAAATTTACTTTAAATAACAATCTTTAAATCTAACAAACACAATTATATATACTAAACTTTATAAAAAAACTAAACACCAATGTTTAAGTGTCTTTCTTGTAAGCAGTCTTTGCAGCTCCATGTGGGTAAATAATTTAGTTTTGATGTTTTATGAGGTGGGCCATTGGACAAGAGTCAGGCATTCTACATTTAAATGCATTTTTTCAAGGGCTAAATGCAAGTCACAAAGTTTTGCATTATGAAAATTCGCGCGTTGGTCGCTACCAGGCCTATTATGCTGCTGATTAGGTTGGTTACTACCATAATCATTACAAAACTTGTTTTGGTTTTCATGCCAGCCTGCGTTATTGCGTCTCCTTGTTCTATTTGTTCTCTAGAGTGGCTCGCGAGCCCCATAGTCCATGTTTTGTGTGTTATTTAAGTGCCTCTCTTCATGACCTATAAAGGTTGCTGCCATCCTAAGGTGAAATTCTTCAATATTATGTCAAAAGTTTGCCCGGACCTCACTTTTAAGATTATCTGGCGTCAAGTAACAAATGAAAAATTTGACCCTATCATCTAAAGTTGCTTTTGCCCACTTTGTTGCTTCCATACGCAAATCTTGGTATTTTATTGGTGCATTAGACGCTGTTCTGGACCTCAGAATTTTTGGTAGAGGGCAAGCTTTGTCCTGCAGAAAGCGGTAAAAATTATTGTAATTTCTTTCCTGCCTCGAGGTTGACTGCCAGAAGTCTTTGACATACTTTTGAGGCCATTTTTGTAATAGAATTTCGTACTTTGTCTGTTAGTTTCTAATCTCGTACATTTCACATTGGTGCTCAAAATACCCCAATTACATTTTGTATGTTTCAGAAGTTAAGAGGATGTCACGGAACAGTTTTGAGAGGTCTTTCACTCTCTTAAGTCGAGCATATGTTTTATAATCATGGTGTTTATTAGTTGCCATGTATGATTCAATAGGCCCTAAGAAACGACTTATTGGGGAAAAACTAGCATGGGTGACATTTTTTGACGGTAGTATACTGCAAGTGGACATGTTGCTGTCGTCCTCATACAAGCGTAATTTTTCAATCAGTTGCTTTTTTTTCTTCCCTAGCCCTAGTATCTGCCCTAATTTTGGCACGTGCAACTTGCTCACGGAGCTCAGCTATATCAAGGTCCTCGTAATTATCAGCTTGTTGTGTCTGAATAGCATAATCATTGTACTGTTTACCCCTCATGCCAATGCAAATGTTCAATATAGAAATTTACAATGTTTAGTGATTGATGAAGCAGATAGAATTTTAGACCAAGGGTTTGAAGAAGAAATGAAGCAGATTATTTGCTTAATACCTAAGAGAAGACAAACAATGTTGTTTTCTGCTACTCAAACTAGAAAAATAGAAGATCTTGCACGTATTTCATTGAAAAAAGCACCCGTGTGTATTGGTGTGGATGACAAAAAGGCAACTGCTACTGCAGATGGTATAAATCAAGGGTATGCAGTAATAGACTCTGATATGAGATTCAGAGTTTTGTTTACTTTTCTTAAAAGGAATAAAGAGAAAAAAATTATGGCATTTTTTTCATCTTGTTTAAATGTCAAATACCATTGTGAGCTTCCAAGATTGTGAGACCAAGTATATAGCTGTACCGTGTATGTCTTTCTTGGAATGCAAACAAAAGCCAAAAACAAGGACGAATACTTTCTTTCAATTTTGTAACTTAGAAAAAGGAATTTTGCTTTGTACTGATGTGGCTGCAAGAAGTTTACACATACCTGCAGTTGACTGGATCGTGCAATATTCTCCTCCAGATCAACCCAATGAGTACATTCATCGTGTTGGCAGAACGGCAAGAGGTAAAAACACCAAGGGAAACGCGCTTTTGTTCTTGAGACCTGAAGAAGTAGGATTTCTTAATTTTCTAAACGAAAGAAAAGTTCCTGTTAAGGAAATAAAGTTTGACTGGAAGAAAATTGCTAATGTTCAAGATCAGCTGGAAAATTTGATCAAAATAAATCATCAGTTGCAACAATCTGCAAAGGATGCGTTCAAAAGTTTTGTTCGAGCCTATTCTTCACATTCATTAAAATCTATTTTTAATGTTAAAAAACTTGACCTTGGCAAATTTTGCAAGTCTTTTGGATTTGCAACTGCACCTTATACGGATATAGGAGTGCATAGTAGAAAAATGGTAAGAACGCTTTTTGTGGACCTAAACATAGAAGGATTAAAAACTAGTTTTGCTATTGATACATAGAAGAAATTTTAGAAACAAATTACATATATTTTTATAACATAACTTAGTTTTTAATTTGAATTGTAAAATAATTGAATTGTTTATATAGATATTAGTTTAAAATATGAAAACGACTTAAAGCTTTTTTGTTCTACCATGAGTTAGGTTTATTAAAATTAGAATTTTTCTAGAGATGTTCAAATAAAACGTTATTGCTTCCTTATAATATTCCTTATTTTGTTCTAATTTTATAGTTAAATTTTGTATTGTGTTAACAATTAACACCTATTATATTAAAAAGCTAGCTTTAACTAATTTATTTTCATAAGTATTGTTAAGTCGATACTATATATTATAATAATGATGTGACAAATAATAACTTGAAATTAAACCATATTATGCGTTTTATATATTTGTAGTACCTCTAGTTTTCATAAATCACTTTAAAATAATTAAAAGTTTGTTTCTTTTTTGTTATTGAAATATTATCTTTATATATGTCACTTATATCTGTTAATTCAAAACTATTTTTATGGAGTCTTAAGTTGTTGAAAAAAAACTTCGTTCTTTTAAGTATTTAAGTTAGTGGTATTAAGGCCTTAAAGATATTTCATAATAAATGGGTTAATTCAAAGGTTAAGGTAAGAAACATATTTAGAAAAATGTTAATACTTTTCAACAATTCTTATTTACAATAGTAGTTATTAAATAATTCTTGAACTGTATACTAGTTTTATCTCGTAAGCTAACAGGAGTTTTATCTATTATCATCAATCTTATTTTATAGACCTTAAAGTACTTTAACTCAAACATAAAGTTTGTTTATAGAGATGTCTATTGTTAATAACTCTTGTAATTTGGTTGCCTATGTTCAATATGATTGTGCACATTGTGAACTCTTATACAGTGTTTATAAGCGTCAGGCTGAAATTAATTTTGTTTTCTAATTGGCAAAATGACAATCTAAGTAAGTGACTCACCGATCTTGCCGCATCTTAATTATCATCCGACTGTTTATTAGTTTAAAAAAGGTCTGGATCTGGTGAATAGCAAGCTAAACTTTCTATAAAAACAAGTCATTCTAATAATTACCGTACAAAGTTTTAGTGTGTTTAACAATATTTTGTCTTGTTAAACTTATTGCCTTAAAAGAATTTTAAAGGTTGAAGTAAAAGCCAAAACTAAAAGATGATATTTATTTAGAAACCTTTAAGTTTTACAGAAAACTTTATAGACGTAATAATAAAAAAATATTTATATTGTTTATTGATTGGAGACATAAATTAAAAAGCTTTAAAATTGAATTTCAATGAGTACTTTTAACAAAAGCGAAACTAATTTAGCAGAAATTATATATTTTTTAATTGAAGGTAATTTGTTAAGTTAAGTAATATTATTAAAAGTTTATATTGATTATACCTCCAATAACTTTAAACTTGACAGACATGCGTTGTTAATTCTAATACTAAATATTTTCTTATATAATACATAACCACAACTGTTTTGCAAAGCTATTTTGGTTAAGTAAGGATTATTCAGTTTACAGTTATAAACTACCACTGTATACAACTAGTAAGGACTTTATATGGGTAGTTTCGTTAGTTGGGTACTTTTAATTGAAGCAATTTTGCAAAAAAGAAAGGCTCTCATACTTCGATGACGTCATTTCTTATTTTGGGTAGTTTTCTTTTAAAACTTATAGAAAAAAGTTACAAAAATACGTCGCGCTGAAAAGTTATTTGAACAATTCTACAATAAATTGCTTCATTATAAGTCGTACTGCTTGTTTTTGGAGCTTTATTTTTGTAAACACAAGAATAAGGTGCACTGCCTATAAGAAATACACTTTCTATGTGATTTTTACTTGTTAACAAATACAACCACATGCATAGAAATATAAGTTTTAAATTTATCTAGCATGATACAACAAAACTTCTTCTATATAATGATTTTCTTATTGAAATGTACATGATCAAAGAATATAATAATTAAAGGCATACATGTGTTTAGCTAAGCTAAAACAAGGAGTGATCAACCAATTTAGTATTAAACTAAGTTTAAATAGATTACTCACATTGTGTTTAAAAAACAAAACCTAGTAAAGTGTTAAATTGTTGTAAGCTTTTTAAGCTCATAAGCTAAGTTTTTATTTTTAAACACAATGCGAGTAATCTCTTTTCAAACTTAGTTGAAAACTTAACCGGTTAATCATTCCTTATTCTAGTTTACCTACACATATATGTATCTTAAATCATTATATAAATTGGTCAAGTATGAATAAATTTATTGTAAAAAAAAAAGAGTTTAACTAATTTTAATCACTGTTTATAAACAAGCATGGTGTAGTTCGATGATTCAAAAATTCTTTCTCCACGATATTTTAATCATCAAAATTTTAAGCATTTACTTTTTTTTTATAATTTGTTTTCAGAGCTCAAAGTTTTTACGGGAAATGAGCTTTTATGAAAAATATAATAAAGTCAAAAGTTTTTTAGCGTTCTTTAGCTAATTTTTATAGACTTTTGGAAACATATTTTAAAATCTTAAACTTAGAGTATATATTTTGTTTACAAATAAAATGAGTGTATTCTATATGTTGAACTTTATGTTAAACGAAATAAACTAACAAATAAAATAAACTAATACATTTCATTTTACATATTTTGTAAACATTCTTAACATACAGGTATCTGTGTTTACTGTATATTAACTAAAACAAAATTATCTAACAAATAGTAGTTTGCTAAAGTCTATAAAGATTTGAATTTTAGGCTGTTTGATAAATAATAAGCAAAATAACTAATTTCTTTGGCTAAATCTAAATTATATTTATGGTGTAACTCAAAGGTCGGCAAACTGCAAACGGTGAAGTGTAAACGTGCAAACAGCGATCGTACCTATGTGCCTACGAAAGTTGTTATGCTAAATTTACAAACAAAACTTATATACCGAGTATAACGCTAAAATTTTTTGTTGAGTCAATTTTTCTTATGATTTTTTACGGCACTAATAATAACAAACCAAATGATTAACTGAACCAAAAAATCTACAAACTTTTATTGCAAAATATATTAGTTTAAAGCGTTTTCAGGTTCACTTTGTTTTACAACATAATAACAGACTTATAACATAAACATTTTCTATCTCGTTTCTATCATTCAAATGTTAAAATTTTTGATTAATTAAAATGATTAAGTTAAAAAAATAAAATTTATTTTTAACTATTAAAATATTTATAGCTAAAATGAGTGAAAACACTTTCAACCATATTGCCATGCATTTAGTAAAATTTAAAAAATGAGATTAAGAAAAACTTCAAGAATGTAATAGAATAATGTACTTCAAATCGTATACTTCATACTTCAGAAGCTAATTACTACATTACTTGTAGAAATGTTTAAACATTAATCATAAATACATTTAATTAAGACTAAACTGCCTCAGTATTGACACTTTTTTAAAATAACTTCTAGAAAAAAAAACATGATGCAGACGTGATATTTATTACAAAGATTGAAAACAAGTAAAACAATTATACGAGTTTTTAAATTAAAATTTTTTAAAAAGTAAACACTGTCTGAACACAACAGTTAAATCGCAACAAAAGTTATGAATTCACAAATAGTTCAACTTTAAACTGAACCGTACTTAATAAAACTTGAAGCAGTTTTTTTTTTAATTTTGGTCTTTTACAAGGGTCTTCTTGCTTTGTCTAAAAAATTTTATATAAGAAATTCACTCATTACAAAACATATTTTTGTTTATTTATTTTTAATATGTTTCGAGTACCAAGAAACTACAAAAAGGTTTATAAATTTTTTAGAGTTCTCACAACACATCTTTAAAAAAGTTTTGAATAAGCTATTTGTTATTATGTAAAAATGGTTAACAAAAACATCTTTATAAGTGAGTTAATTTAGAACTTCTTAAAAAGATATTTTCTTGACTGAGCAAGATAACCCAAATTAGAGACCAAAAATGATCTAAATCTCAACTAATATTAAATTTATTTAAAATAACAAATTTACTAACCAATAAAGTTTAATAACTAAAGAATACTAAAAAAAAACAGTTATAAAATATATGTGTTTTTTGAGAAATGAGCAAACTAAAAAAAAAGCTGAAATGTCTCTCATTTTCTATGGGCTCTAGCACCAACCATTAAACCTAAACTCAAAAGAAAAATACATAAATGGTTTTACCTGCATTATTTAGGTATAAAATAAGATTTTTTTTTTAAAACAATGAAATTGTTTTTTTTTTGAAATGTTTGCTTCAAAAAAAGACTAAACTTTTTCATTATTTTTGAATAATTATCGTGTCAGTATTTAGTAATGTTCAGTAACGTATTTGGTCAACATTTTTGAAAGATAAATAAATATTGAAGTTTTTTATCCTTCAACCGTGTAATTGTTTAAGTTATATTCTTTAAACTTAAATTTTATATTTTTATTTGTTTATTTATTTAAGTTTATATTGAGTTATTTAAGCCGTTCAAGAAAATTAATACTAGATTGTAGAGTTCAAAAAGGTAACTGTTTCATTTTTTTCTTTTAATTTTCTTAAAATTAAATATAGATAAAACATATTCATTTGAGTATCGAAACTTATTTTAGACTTATTATGTTTACTTTTTATAAAACTTATTTGAATAAGCATTAAGTCTTATTTTAGCCAAACGTTTAAGTTACTTATGCTATTCAGGCCATTTGATGGTAATTTAAAATTTTGTTTTACAAACTCAGGCTGACTCAGACTTTTTTCTTTTAGAATTTTAGAATAGTCTATACAAACTTCAAAAGTTCAAGTTTTGCTTTTTAACTTAATTTTTCATTAGATTATGCTTTGGAACTTTTTCATAAATAGTTTGCATTAGTTGCAGTTGCTATCTTTCAAGTCCTAAAAGAAGAGTGAATTAGTTTTAAAAGCAGCGCTGTTATAAATGAAGCTCACTTGAACCTAGAAATATTAGTTGTTTGCATAAAGATTTAGCAGTATTAATGATTTTTTTTGTTTTTCGTTTAATAAATAAAACTATCTTTTGATTTCTTACTTATTAACAAAAGTTTAAAATGTTTTAAGTTCAGTAAAATTTATGTGTTATGAACTAATTTAGTTCAATAGTTTATATTGAAAAACATGTTATATAAAAATTTATCATTGTATTAAATACTTTCAATATTACTTAAATAAACTTCAAATACTTAAAAATATTTCAAGCTCTATAAGGCAAGTTCATTTTTAAAATTGCTTCAACATAGCGATTAGAATGTAAATTAACCTATCTAGAAAAAAACAATTTCGATATTTTTAGCATTTATTTTATAGCTAAATAATATATAACATAACTAATGTTATAAATTAAATACAAAATTAGTTATATTTTACGAAGTGTACACACTTTACTAGTTAAATAAAAACAGTACCTTTGTGTAAGTTCTATGTTTATTAACGAAAACTAAGTAGCGTTTGTGAGTTGCTTATGTTTAAGTTATACATCATTTTGTTGCTTTGATAAAATTGTTTTAATAAAATTAACTATTTGATAATAATTCGAAGTTTAATAAACGTATCACATGCCTTTAAAAATATTTAAAAGATTTAACATTTTACAAAAAACTTTTATTTGTAGCCTTTTACCAATAATAAAGACAAGTAAACATTACAAAGCATTAAATATTTAATATAACTATTTACTGTATGATTTTAAGTAACTTTTTAAACAAATTTTTAACACAGTTTATTTTCTTTAAAACTTTTTTGTAAAAATACGTAGTCATAAGCAAAGACAAATCAGTAATAGTTTCTGTTTATTTTTTATATATAAAAATTATTTTTTAAAAATCGCTATTTTTTCTTATAACTTTATGTCGACAAGCAAATGTTTTTTGCTTAAGTAACTAAAAAAACACAGTAATTACCATTTTAACAGTGTAATATATATTTTAATATTATTTAATTAAAAGCTTTATATTAAAGTTTAAAAAACGAAACGTTTTGAGAGCCGATTTGGATAAGAAATACATAAAGTTGTTTATTGTTTATCGTTAGTTATACTTTAAAGAATCTAATTTTGCAAGTAACATTAAAAAAAGATATTACGTTCCAACTATTCTTTAGCAAATTATTTAGTTTCAATTATATCAGTTACTGTTAATCTTATCAAGTTATACTGAAATTTGATATAAATACTAATTTTAGTAAGCTTCATTAATAAACAAGCATCTTTTTACTAAGATAATTACTAATTATAAGCACTTCCTTATGCTAAAACTTCTTTGTGGCGATTATATATATATATAGCTAGAAATATTTCAAAATAGTATACCATTAATACTTTACTAGAAGTATGTGTATATCAGAAGATAATAATAATTTTTTTCTATTCTTAATGTTTTTAGTCATTTATTTTTTGTCAGATAGTTAAAATGACATGTTTTAATTTTTATCTTAGTTTAATATACATTGTTTGGACTTACATGTACTTTAATAATAAAATCTCCAGGTACATTAAACTAATAAAAATTCCAATGGCAATTACATGTTGTTCACAGTTCTTAGATTTACAGCTTAAAAATTCTTAATAGTGTAAAAAATAAAGATAATCTTAATTTTAATGAATTTTTTATGCTTAAATTTTTATTCCAACAATTTTTTGTTTTAATTGACTCATATTCAAAATTTGCAGTTTCTCTTGTATTTGTGCAGATTTGAACGACTTTTGTTTATAACTGGTTGCAGTGTTAGACGTAGACTATGTCGGTACACCATCTATATGTTGATCTGTACATAAAGTTGCAATATATAATGATAAAAGTAGTCATAAATATAAATGTGATCTTGAAGAGTTTTCAGAAACTTATTTCAACACTCAGTGTTTAATATTTCTATTTTATTTTAACATAAGTTTGCTACTTATGAAAAGCTTATAAGCCAAACAGATTTCAGATGGAAACTTTGCAGCTTATTAACAGCTTAATGTTTATATTATTAGTATTTGCTTTATATACATTTTAATATAAAAACTGAACAGTTTTTCATTTTTAATTAAAAATTTTATGTTGTGTTTCTGCTAAAAATACTGAGTTAGTTTTTGCAACTAAGTCTACTTCAGATTAAACAATGTATAAGTTAATTAACCTACTTGTATTGTTTTAAATGATCATCGCTATTTGTTATAAGAAGAAGTTAAAAAACTTATTACTTATTAGTTTTTGAAAAACATAATAAGAAAATAAATATTTGTGCTACTATTTCTTTTGGTTTTTTTTTCACTCAATTTGTCTAGTTTAACTTAGTATAAAGGTGATATAAGTTTAAATATAAAAGAATGTAAAGACTGAACTTTTAAACGTTTGAACAAGTGGTATTTTTTATTAATAAAATATATGATAATATTACAGTATTTAAATATTTATACATATTTATCAAGTTTTACCAGTTTTATTAAAAACATTATTTTAACAAAGTATTTTATAAGTTACTGAAAAATGAATTCACTTACAACCATTGCCCCGAGTGAACTCAATGATTATGGCGTCATATGTAGGCAAAATAGCGACGAAAGCTTTCCACAAATATCCATGAAGCACCACAGTCGTCTAGTAATGAATCAACGACAACCTGATTCAAACTGTTACGATCATCAGCAAGCTTATAAGGACCAGGTGCAACCAAGTCAGCTTCGAACAGGTCATTACCCGATCAATGCTCAGTTAACAGATCCGAATTTTAATAGTCAAGGTGATGGTAGTTCAAATTGTCACCAACCATCATATGAGTCTGGCAGCCAAGACTTTTGCTTTAAAAATGATGATCAGTATAGCGAAAAAGGTACGTCTTTTCAGAATAACTGTCAGTGTGTCAGGCAAGATTTGTATCCTCAGGACAACTACAACATTCATAACCAGCAGCAACAGTTTGATAGCAGTAAACTTATGCGTCAGCAACAAAATTCTACATTTAATTTTGCTAACCCACAACAACTTGATAGCAGTAAACTTATTCGCCAGCAAAAAATTGTTCCGAGTAATTATGATTATTACCAGCCACAAGGAAGTTACATACCGACAGTTAATTGTTTGCTTTTTTATTTGTGATAAACATGTACTTTAAAAAAAAAATAATTTTACTATTTATAACAGGTTACACTAGTGGACAAAGTAAAACGGCAATTCATTCTCAAATTATTCTACAAATAATGTTAGTAAAAAAAACAATCTAAATTTTTGTTTATTTAACCGATAGTGTAAATTAAAATTTTTAAAGTTTAATGTTACGGTTTGTTTACAATACTATATATTATAGTTCATCTTTAAAAATTAATTTTTTCAGCGACTTCAAAAGCTTATGGAAAATCAAAATAATTTCTCATCAGTTAGAAAACTTTCTAAGCCAAGAAAGTAAGTTATTCTTATGATCAACATTTTTCCTTCTTTTTTAAGTAATCTAATTCTTAAAAAGTTTTGTAACTTGCTAGCATTAAAACTAAGCTTTCCATTAATAAAAAACTTGTTTTTATAGGAAAAGAATAACTTTCACTTCTGATCAACTGCATCATATGGAGAATTGCTTTTATAACATAACTGCATATCCATCAGAGTATAAGGCTAATGAACTTGCAATAATAACTCATCTTTCATTCATAGAACTTACCGTTAGTGCTATTACAATAGTTTATAAGAATAATTAGCAGAATAGAGTTTTGTTTATTTTTCGTTTTTCAAAGTACCTTTTCAAGTACAGTTGATATTTCTTTTTGTATTAAAGCTAAGTTCTACATACTTTCCTAATTAACATTTTAATAAAATGTTTTATTATAACACATGTTTAATATGATGCCTTTGTATAGAATTTTTCATACTTACATTGTATTTCTTGTTTATTGATTTCAATGAGTGTTTGCTGTTAAATGAATTAAATTACTTCTTTGAATGTGATGTAAAAGTTGATAAACCTTTGTTTTTACCTTATCTGTTATTAAAAATTTATATATATTCTATTTTTTTAGACCTGGTTCAAGAATAGACGCACAAGAGATCGTAAACGTGGATTGGAATTAAGAAGATGAGAATTTAGATAATTGACTATATTTTTTAATAGTACTTTTTACTCAATTTTAGCATATTTAAAAGGTGTACTAATGTTTTAAATCTACTGAGTGCACATAAAGGAGATAAACGTGGTTTGGAAACTAGAAGATTAAGACTATGAACTATATATTTTCTCAAATATAAACATATTGAATTGTACAATGTATAACAGTTTTAGTAGTTTAAAAAAGTGTACTAATGTGTTTAGTTTAGCTAAAATGGAAGCTATGCTTGATCATATTCATAAGCCAATGTTATGTAAACAAAAAAAATCGATTACACATTTTGGTTTAAGCTATTTTGTATGTATTTTAAAATTTATTTGTGTTACTTATTTTGTCGACTAGTTGTTTACTGTTGACTTAAAAATGATTATTTTTGGACAGTCAAAAAAATATATTGAGAAATTTTATTTGTTTATGAAATTGTACAGTTGTGCTATTAAAAATAGTCAAAACGTATACTTTTTAAATAAAACTTTGTTGCTTTGTGTTCTGTTTAAATCTTATATCTTTGATTATAAATAAAGTAGTAATTAAACTTAGTATGCATCATTTGTTGTCAAACTTTAATATAGAGAAGTATAACTGAAAGTTTTTTTTTTATTGAAGAAAACAAATCATTGACTAAATTTATATGGTTAAAATGTTTAACAGTGTTTTACTTATTTGGTTTAGTCCGGCATTTATTAAATGAAGACAAATGATCTTACTTATTTAATTTATTTAGTAAAAAATAAAGTTTCAGTAAGATTGTTTTCATTTAAATTAAAGTACAAAACGAGGATTAATAAGTTTATTAAATAGCAAATACTTGGAATAAAATTCAGCTATTGTTAAATTTAAATAAATAATATTTATAGCATCAGATCCTAAGGTTATAAATTAAGCAATTTATTCAAAATAACATATAATGAGCTGGCTAGAACGCATTTTAAATGATTCTAGGGTGAACTAAAAGTTATAAATTTTAAGATTGAATTGGATTTATAATCCTTAAAAGTTTATTTGTTTTACTGTACTTGAATAGTTAGGTAGATTTAAGTTTGGAAAAGTTTCGATTTTTTACAAGTTGAAAGACTTCTACAATTCTAACCCAAAGTTAAAACTCGACTAAATTACTAGACTAATGTGCACTTTTTCCAGATATATTTTTGTTTAAAGTTCTGTTAGATACTTTATTCACAGTACCGAAACTAAAAAAAAACTTTTAGTGCTTATTTCCTAAATTCAAATGGTATTAAAAAATTAATTACTACATTCATTAAAGCTACTTCATTAAAATACATATTTATAGTTTTTATAAATGACAAAAATAGTTTACACAACCTACACTGAGCTCATAGTTAATGTATTTATTGTTGAAATAAATTATACAACAACTTTTTTGTAAGTTTTTTTAAGATAAAAATACTTCATCTTTATTATATGTTAAGCTTGACTCGTTTTATATGATTTAAATATATTTTCTGGCTTTTATCCAAAGCTAGTTACCAAAACTATATTCTCACTCTAAATACTTATTCCGAACTTTTTAGAATGTTTTTTTTGTTATGTGGTAAATCTCGTTCTGATATTTTTTATTTTTTTTATTAACTGAAATAATTATTTATTCAAATAAAGAGTATTTGTGGTTAAAAGTCTTAAAACTGAAATTTTAATTATCTAATACTAAGTTAAAAAATTTTTAACGTAAATACGTAATACGTAATTAGTAAAATACGTTCAACAAAAAACTATGATAAAAAAAAACTTAGCTATTATAAATAAATTGTAAAAAAGTTTAATAAAATGCACACCATTTTTTTATTAATTCTGCTCAGCTTTTTAGATAAATAAGAGCCTTTAATTTAATAATTTAATACACAACCTGTTTGTTGTCAAAGTAATTAAGTTTATGAATAACTACAAACAAATCAAAAATTCTACACTACACATAAAAATATAAAATTTTTAAAGTGTTTAACAATCTTCATTTTTTGCAAAAAAAATACTTACTATTTAAAAAAAATCTTACTTAGCATAAAACAAAATGAAGATTAAACATAATTCTAGAAAAAAAAAACAAATGTGTTTTCTATCTTTTACAATTAAAACGTTAAATATGACACTCATTTAACAGCAAAAAACTAAAAAAAGATTTAAAATTGCATTCCACCACGAAGCCTTAACTTCAAACGAAAAGTGGATTCTTTCTGTATTTTATAATTAGCCAAAGTCATCTGATCTTCTAATTGTTTTCCAGCAAATGTCAAACGTTGCTGGTCTATTAGGTTCCTAAAAATATAAAAAAACATCTTTTTTTGAGTAAAATAGTTTTTAGAAAACGTGATGAGTTCTTTCCAAATAGAATCAAAGTTTGATAACTCGTTCAGCGTTGAAACTCAGTAACTGTCTAAACTTTTTAATAAATATTTTTTAACACAATTACAAATTTAATTGTAATAATATATGATGATAATTAGCTGTTGTTTTTATTAGATTTTAGTTTTTACATGATCAATGGTATCTGTGAGAAAAAACTAAAAACTTATAGTTACACCGTGTAGCCATTTACAAAATATCTGTATTTAACACATCACATTAACAATTGAATTTTCTTTATTTATATTTACTTAAGGTGTTTCCGTCTTCTTATTCTTTTTTATCAAAAAGCAAGCGTTGTCCAGTAAACGTAATTTAAAAAAAAACTATTTCGAATAAAATTTTGCTTAATTTATTTTGGTACTGAAGTTAACATTTTATATAATATTAGCTATACACTTGAAAAAAAGTCAGATTAAATTAAAAACTTTAAAAAAAATAATTAACATAGTTAATAAATTTTGAACTTTGATCAAAAACGAAATCTTAATTTTTCTTTAAAAATGTTTTACTTTACTGTACAACACTTATTCAATTTTTTTTACACATATATCATAAAAAGCTTACTTTTTCACCTTTATTGTCTTGAATTCTTGCTTTGACAACTGTAATTGTGTCTGTCGGGCAAACTTCCAATTCAAAGGTCTCACCGCAACTTTTACGCACAATAATATTTATTTTCAGTACTTGTTGAAGGGTTAGTTCATTCTGGATGTTGTAGTTAAACAAATTCTTTTCATCTTTTAATTGTTTTCAATTGTTAAACCCTGATTTACTTTTATTTAAGCTTTCATTATGTAGTTAAATGAAAATATTTTATTTTGTATAATAAATATTTATTTAAAACAATATATTTTCTATTTAAGCCTTTAGATTTAAACTCTATTTTAAAATAAAGGCACAAATAATTTTGATTCACAAAAAATTGATAAAAGGAAAAAAAAGTTAATAAGAATGTGAATTACATCAAACTAAATTAAAATAAAATAATTTAATTAAATTTGTTGTATATTCACATTCTTAATAACTTTTTTTTTCCTTTTATCAATTTTTTATCTAGGAAATGGCCAAGGCAAATGATAGTGTTATATACTACATTTTGATTTTGGGCCAAATCGTAAAAGATATTAACATTATTTTTAAAATAACTATTTACGAGTTTTAATAACATGCAAACTAAGGGAAATCAAAAAAAAAATTAAAAAAAAATATTTATTTTTGGTTCTAATACCATTTGATGAAAAAAAACGAAAAAAAACCTTTATTTTTGGAGGGACCCCATGAAATAATTCCAACCCCAAATTAAATAATTTTTTTTTTAATTAAAGGCAAAGGTGCGTTCTCTATAATAAAAAAAAATTTTTTAGATAGCTTTTAAGATAAGGAAAATAATTGACATTAAAGTTTTATGTTTTTTGAAAAATTAATAAATTTTCCTATAACAATAACTTTATGCTCGTGAATAAACATGTTATTCATTTGTAGTCCAGCGTTATCAACAATCTAATACTACACCAAATTTTTAAATTATCTTTTACAAAAAAAAGAGCATGCTTTAGTGATAAAACTTAATATTCAATGTAATATGTAAGGTAAATAGTAAGCAATATTATTTTAGAAAATTTTCATTGGTATAAAGCTTGTTCCTTGTTAAACTGATAAAAATTAATTACTTAGACATATACTTAACTTTTAGAAAACTAAAACGAACATTTACAATTGCTTGTTAGATAACCTACTTAAATATAAAGTTAGCAAAATTCCATTCTTGTACTTGAATTTTAGTTTTTACGGTTACATTTCTGTCACATATCTCTACAAACTTTTTAAATTTTTATCTCTTTCAGATAGGTTTTCATCAAATATATGCATTTTTATTACGAGCGTTAACTTAGCTCGATTAAAATTTTTTGCAATTTCTTAAAACAGTCCAAGCTTTAGTTCCAATTATTTTCCTTTTCTTTGAAGATAACTAGGAGTTTTGTTTATTATAAAGAACGCTCCTTTACGTTTAATTAAAAAAAATATTGGACTGGGGTTTAAAATTTTAAGTGGAGCCTCTTAGAAAAAATATTTTTTTTTTTTGAGTTTTCACTAATACGGATGTTTTTGCTAAAAAATAACTTTTATTATTATAATTTTTTAATATTCTTACTTTGTTTTATTAAAATATATAAATATGCCCGACATAAATTTCAAAAACCTTCAATTTTCTAACAACCACTTAAGCAAAAAAAATCTTATTTTATTACTTTTATTTATGACTTTTTTAAATGGTCAACTTATTTTGTCTAAACTGTTTTTATGTAAGACGTGTACGTTTTACTAAAGTTATCATTTATTGAACATGAAATCCCTAATATTTCTTTTATGAGGGATTTCATGTTTAATTAGTGGTTTTCAAAAGCCCGTTTTTTTTATTAAGCCAATCAGAACAAAGCTGCTCTTATCTTTTCAAAAGAACAAAATTGTATTTATGTTTTGATATTTGATTAAAATGAATACTACAAACGAGATAAGCTACACTTCAATGAAAGCATATATAATAAAATAAGTAACGGGTCAAAGTTGCACAAGACAAAATTGCACAATTGACTATTTTTCACGATAGTAAAAAAAAAAAAGTGGTCAAAGGATAAATTAACAAAAAAAGCTACCGCTCGAGGGTAAGGCTTAAGGATAACATTGGAAGTAATATAAAAAAACATATAAAAGTTTTTATAAAAAAGAAAACTAAAAATTAAATCAATAAACAAACAATAGAAAAGCTACTGATCGAAGGTAAGTCCTGGACAAGACGTCAAAAGGTATTCGTGGTGTGTGACTCAATAACCGAAAGGTTTTTTAGTTTACCAAGTCCTAAGACCAAATAGCTTAAGTGTCTTTTTTTGGAGTTTAATAAAGTATAAGGGTTAGGGGTAACAGTTCTAATAAAATAAAAAATAACTAATCAATTATAAAAATAAAGAAAATAATTATGTCCCAATTTAAGTAGTCGAGCACTCTATACAAACAGATGTTTGGACATGGTGCAAAATTTATATTGAATATTAGTTTGAAAAACGTTACTTTGAAGTTAGTTTGAAAAGATCATAATAATAAAAAAACGATTTTTTAGTCAACTCCTAAATTTAGTGCAAACTTCATGCTTTTTCCTTTCACACTGGAATGATTGTCATTAAAAATTGCTGTTTAGAAAATTCGAATGTTTTTGTAACTTCGAAATATTTTAATATTAACCCGACTGAAAATAAAATTTAAGAATTAAAAAAATGCTTGTATTTGCATATAAAGCTTCTGATAAAAAAACGAAATATATTATTATGTAATACTCACAATAAAAAAACCAATAAAACAGTGATCAGTTTAAAAGTAAAAGTCAATAAAAAGTCACAAATTTTCTAAAAACTTTAAAAAGTAATTAAGTTATTGAGGAAAAAATCCTTTTTTAGTATATTTTTAATTATATATAAGCCATAGGGGAACAAGTTCACATTTTTCTGCGTTTGTAAGTAGGTGCAACAGCAAGTAATTATTGATTCTTAAAGTTAAATTCAAATTACTTTATAAAAAAATTTATTTATTTTGAGAGTTAAATTAATATTTTATTCAACAAGCAATGAGAAACTTTATTGAGTATTTTTTTACTAAAAAAAGTTTTCTTTTACAACTTTTAACTAACCTGTTTTTAATAATTTTAGACTTTTTATTAACTATAAACAAACGGTTACCACACAACCATAACACTCGGAATAATTTAAAGTTCCTGAAAATCTGACGAACGCTAAGGATAATTCAGGATACTTTAATTATTTTTAAACTCAGGCAGACTCAGGAAGATTTTTGTTTCATTATTAAAAATTCAAGATTTTTTCAAGATTATTAAAGGTTTGAAAGCATGTTTTTGTATATATTTTAAATGAGATTTAGCTGTTTTAGTTTCGATAACTTGCAGGGTTGCCACACACTCAGGTACTCGGATATTTTGAAACTATTTTCAAACTCAAGCTGACTCAGGAACTTTCTCTTTAATCTCATAAAAAAATTTTACTAACTTTGAATGAGATAAAGTTGCAATATTTTTCTTTTTTATAGCCAATTTTGTTGCAGATCTAGTTTTTTATTAACTTTAAAATTAAAATTTTTGTTAGATACCAAATGTTTATTGATTTTTATTGAAAAGTTAAAAAAAACTATTTTTAAGAAATTCAAAAACTCTGAATAAGTAAGGACAGTTTTTGATCAGTCTGAAAAATTTATAATTTTTGACTAAAAGAGTGGCATCCATTCGAACAAAAGATTTTAAGCTTTTTTTGTAAATATTTTTTTTTTGATAGCTAGTTAAAGTTTTAAAACTTTAGGTAATGGAGTTTCTTTTTCTATCAGCCAATTTTCATCAGGCTTGGCAAACCCTCTTAACAACTCAGGTCATTTAAATGTTTTAAAAATTCAATTTAGCTCAAGCTTGTTTGAATTTTTCACACAGGGTGACTCAGACTAGTTTTTTTTTTTTAATTTGATAAAAAATCAGGATATTTTTTTCTCTCTCCTGATCTTAAATAGTTTTTATTTGCTCTGTTTTCAATATTTCTATATTATATTTAAGTTTTGTTCAAAAATTTAAATTTTACTGATGTTAAAAATTTTTATTAAATTTTTATAGTTTACTAGTTTAAAGGATTAAAATACTGAGGATGATTAACTACAGTTAAGATAAGTTAGGATAACGTTTTTCACTCAGAAAAGATTTTTTTAAATACATGTTAAAACACTTATTGACATTTTCATGACTTTAATCACAGAAAACCTAGTTTTAGGACTAAATTGATTTAAAGTTAAACTAAGCAAATTATAAAAAAAAATTAAAAGACAAAGCTGGTTAAAACTAAAACATAAAATAATTACAATTGGTAACTCATATCTTTTAATTTGGTGTCAACATTAACTTTAAAAAAAATATTTTTTGATCTCGATAATTGTCATTAAGTTTTGTAATTTAATAAACTTAAGATAGAATAAACCACCTTTAGAGTTATTAAAATTAGAATAGCATAACAAATTAAAAATATAAAATGTAATTATGTATATAATTTTAGGATTAGTAAAAGAGTTTTAGTTGGGTATAAGACATTAAATTTCTTAAAACATAGTTGATAATTATATATTAGTAAGTATCAACATGTTTTTAAGATAAGTTATAAAAGAAATATAAACTATAGATTTTAACTCAACAGGTTTATAATAGAACAAAATATGTATATTTATGTCGAAACATTGATGGATGAAGGTAGATGTATAAAACTTTTAGTTGATCCAGTTGACACTAATGCTACTATCAAAGCTAGGATTCAGTATCAAGAAGGTTTAGCTGTTTAATATGTTAAAATCTTAGCAATTCAAAGAGTTTTAACATTTTTTAATAGGTTTAATTTATTAATGTAAAAAATTGAACTTTTTAAACATTTTGGTAGATTTTATGTTAAAGTTAATTGCTGTTTAAAATTACTCTTTAATGAAAACTATTAAAATAATTAAAGTAAATTTTATTCTTTCTTAAGTATTTTTTTAGTTGATGCAATTTATGTTGTTATGTTTTACACTTATGTTTATAAGTATATTTTAATCTACCAAGTGTATTTGTTCTTATTATAACAAATTTAAGTAATATTAATTTAACAAACTATGTTAGTCTTTTTCAAGTACAAGCTTTAAGATTTTTCTAAGCTTCAAGATGCTTTTTATTGTTTTTTAAAAATCGAATTATTTTTTGAGATATGACCAGTCAAAATCGGGCTGCATAATAGGTCATAATAGGGCTGGATCCTATGGGAAGGGAAAACTAAAATAGCGAAAAATAGCCATTTCATTTAAAATTAACTCCTCCTATATTTTTTAAGCAATCCTCTTTAAACTTTTACAGTCTAGTCTTTAAACAAAATCAAAAAAACGTCTTTTTTTTTTAATTTTAGTGATAAAACTTTCATTTTTTCAAATTACTAAAATTCTAAAGCAACGTTTTTTCCCCTTATTATAAGGAACGTTTCCTGTAAATTTGAAGAAGACTGCTTGAAAAATGAAGGAGGAGATATATTTTTAGTGAAATTTAAAACTTCTGAAAAAATTGACCTTTAAAAACTTGCGGTCCATACTTTAATTTCGAAAAATTTTTACAAAAAATTAAATATCTCAAAAGTTAAATGATATTTTTTAATTCTATAAAAACTGGTTTGTAGTTTGTAGCTTTCATGTAAAAGCCAAAGTTAATTTTTGTAAAAATAAAATGTTGGACTCCCCCATGGCAGTAAAAATTAACTGGTAGCTTAATTAGTTATGTAAAACATAAAACTATTAAAAAAAACTGTTAACCTTATATGCCATAAAACTATATAATTTTCAAGTTATTTTACTGTTTTATCATTTTAAGTATCTTTGCTACATTTAACTTGCGAAAGCTTCTCTCAATGAACTTTTTCTTTTTGAAGTAAAAAAACTGTGGACTCTAACAAAACAGTGAAAACAGTTTTGAATACAATTTTCAAATGGCTTTTAAAATTAAGTTACACTGTAGTGTACAAAAAATTAACAAATTACAAATAAGGTTTAAATAAATTTTTATTTTATTAACACTTTATCACCTTCTGTCTGAAATATTATAACTTAAATTTTAGGTGTACCTTTTAACATGCAGAACTTATTCTTTAATGGAAAACAACTAGAAGATGGAAAAACTTTGTCTGAAAACAACATCCAAAATGAATCAAACCTTCAACTAGTACTCAGAATAAAACTATTTGGTGAAAGATTAAATGGTGAAAAACTCACAATTGAAGTTGATCCTTCGGATCCTATTTCAGTTCTTAAAGCCAGAATTCAAGATCAACAAGGTAAGTGTATACATTATGTAAGTTTTAGTTTAAAACGTACCTACGTTTGTGTTCATATATCTCAAATTACAATATTGAAAAAAAAATCATTAAAAAATCAGAAAGTACTGAACTTCACCGCTGAACAAATTATCAAACTGAAAATCTTATTCAAATAGAAAATTGAAATGTAATAATTATTTTTTTCATTATTAGAAACTTCAGTTTTAGTTGATTCCTGGATTAAAAATTTAAAAATTAAAACAGTTTATGATAGTAATTACTGTGGAAGTATATAACTAGGAATTGACGTAGTATTGGAAAAGCTATAGCCAAAATATAAATCTTGAAGCCTGTAATTTATTTTGAAGCAAAAAGTAATAAATTCTCTGAAATAGAAACAACTTATCTTTTAACAGGGTTACCAAAAACTTTTTAAACCTGGAAAAACCTGGAATTATGAACAAAAATTACTAAAAAGCTTGGAATTTTTAACAATTTAAACATGTCAGAAAATTACTATTTGACACAAACAATATATCCTATAGATAAAATTTTTTCAAATTCAAAATTATTATTATTAAAAAACACATTTAAAGTAGCTTAACAGTATCTTTTCGATGTTTATATACTTTTTAAATAGTTTTTTACTTTGAACTAAAAATAGACCTAAAATATGTACTTTAAAAAACCTGTAGAAACTTTGCTAAAAGCATTTGGCAGCCCTGTTTTAATAAAATTTAATTAATTTTGGTTTCTGAAAATTAAAATTTGTTAGATATTTAACCATACATAAGATTTAAAACATTGTTTTACAATAGTATAAATTTCTTTCCTAAAACTTTGAAAAAAATGAAAAAGTAAGTAAAAATTTATTGTTAGATTCTTTTTAACAATTCTTGTTTCAAGAAAAAGAGCTATTTGCTTAAGTTTGAATTTTTTTTGACTAAGGATTTTGAAAATATTTTTACTTTATACAGTTTACAACTTTTTAAAACTATTTATTTATAGTTGCTGTTAAGTTTGTACTTAGGTCATTCATAACTTAAAATATATTGTAGTTTTATTAAAATTTTGATTTTTTTTTTGTATTTATTTGAATTTCTTATTTTAACAATTTATCTTCAAAATATATATGTTACACGCGAGGATTACCTCAAAAGAGGAGAAAAAAATTCCATTTGTATTTATTTTTATATTCAATATTCCTCTCAGTCTAAGCACAACTGCATTTTTTTATTCAACATACAATCTTGCATTAAAATTATGGTAATTGCTGTGAAGATCTTATAACGTCTTCTTTACTTTGTGCAAGTAGATGAATCTTTATTATTTATAAATAGCAGGGTTGCCACTTTACCTGCAAACCTGGAAAAACATTGAAAAACCTAAAATTTGACAATTTAAGCAAAAAAAATATCTAGAAAAATTGGAATTTTAACAATTTTCACCTTTTAGTAGTAAACCTTCGATTTTGTTCAAAAAATCTATCATGTAAATAAAAAAAAAATTCATCATCAAACATTTTTTTATTAAAACACACATTTAGAGTAGCTTTACAGTATATTTTCCAAGTTTTTATACTACTTAACACATTTTTTACTTTAAACTAAAAAAAGATCTAAAAATGTGTACTTTAAAACAACTGAAAGATATTTGGAAAACCTGGAAAAAATTTGTAAATAACGAGTGACTAAACTGAAAATTAAAAATATAAAATGAAATAATGTACTACAAATAACCACCACCTGAAAAACTGTGAAGAACTTAACTACAATTTTTAAATTAATAACTGCTTTAATATCCACTTGTAAAACTTTATTTACTATTATATTACTACTTTAGTGTAACTATGTTTTACATTACAAAAAACAATGTTTTAGTTTATTTATTATTTTTCAAAATTTTCTGTTTGTTTAACTTCTGTTTGCCTATTATTTAGTGAGTATAAAATGTTTAGTAAGTTTTACTTTTTGTAAAAAAGCAAACTGATAAAATTTACAAAGTTACTACAAATTCAATTATTAAAATTTTTTTATTTTAAGGACATAATGTTAAAATTATAAAACAAAGTGATTTTTATTATCTATGTTTTAAAAATATTTTAATTTTTCAGGTTTTGCATTTGAAAGGCAAACTTTGACTTTCAAAAATAAAAAGTTGGATGATAGAAAAACACTAAAGGATAACAAAATTGTTAATGAATCAGTTATATGTATGAGGCTTCATGGGGAATTGAAAATATATGTAAATTCAGATACTGGAAAAACTAATACATTTATTGTTAAAGCTTCTACGAAAATTGAAAGGCTAAAAGACCTCATCAAAGATTCAGAAGGTTCCAACATTTTATTGCTTTCTTATAAACTTTGTCATTTCAATCAAGTATGTTAATCTATTAAAATTCAACAATGTAATTCAAATAAATTGATATGCATTTTTGTAAATAAAAAAAAAAGTAAATTATAGACTTCTAATCTTAGGTTTCATATCTGGGACGGTGAAATTGATTTTTTATGGAGAACTTATGGATGATCAAAAGACTTTTTCTGATTACGAAATTGAAGATAAAGAAACAATTGATTATCTTTTATCGCTAAGGGCGTGATGACTAAAATTGAAAAAAAACAAGGTTTATAAAAGTAATTTGTAGTAAACAATAAAGTTAGGTGTTGAAGTGTGCTTAATATTTATTACTATGTTATGCTAAACCTTTAATTTCAAACAAAATATTTTGTACAATCACAAACAAAAAATATTAAAACTATAAGCCCAATATTTATAAATAGCTGAAATCCATAAGTTATGTTTTTTTTTTGTATTTGTCATATAAATGCTTTTACTCATTTTTATTTTATGTTGCTAAGAAAATAATGAAAAATTGATTCTATATTTTTAACTAAAACACCCTAATCTTATGTAAATTAGTGAATTGTTTATGAAAAAACAATATATTTTTATTTTAAGTTTATATTAAATAATTGTGAAAAAGATGCGCGTTTTTGATAAAGTTTAGCATTTATATTGTTGTTGTTCTTTTTCTTCTATATACAAGTATACGCTTTGAATGTTTTATAAGCTGAAAAACTTATTCACTTTTAATATTGTTGTGACGTTTCAATATAAATTTTGTGAAGTTTTCATTCTTAAATCAAATTTGTAAGAGAGTTGAAAAATGTTTATGTTACTTTTTGTTGTATAACTAAAATAAATTTTTACAGCCAGTACACACAATAAAGCTAAAGGTAATCAAATTGACATGGTACAATTAAAAAAAAAATATATAAATTTAGTACAAAGTTTTGCAAAGGACACCTGAATAAATGTTTTAAAAAGAGTAATTTAAAAAGACTAGTTAAATAATATTCATATAAACTTAGATCATATTGTAACTACCCAACAGAAAAGTAAGTACTACTAAACATTTGTTTTTATTACTTTTTGTATATTTATACATATGAAGTTTTAGTAACAAATATCGTATATTAGTTTAAAAGTTATTCAAAAGCATTTGTATATAAAAATCGATACTTTGAGTTTTGAAACAAATATTCATCAAAAATATCAATGTTGTCATAAAACTAACTTGTTCTTAAATGTCTTGTTGTTTAAAAATTTAACTTTTTTTACTTAAAAAAATCATTTATTCTGCAAAATTAAAAGATTTTTCAAATACAACAGTACAAACTTAGTCGTTTTTGTACTGATATTAATTTATGATTTTTTTTTATTAGACAATTCATTAGAATTTAAATACTGTTTCTACTTTTGATTCTTAAT
Organism: Thalia democratica; assembly: GCF_965202585.1. Classification (NCBI taxonomy): domain Eukaryota; kingdom Metazoa; phylum Chordata; class Thaliacea; order Salpida; family Salpidae; genus Thalia; species Thalia democratica. Next base: position 63,372,154 of record NC_139166.1, on the reverse strand, counting down.
AAAAAACTGATAACTATGAATATTTTGTTGTATATAACTTGATTATACTATACGAAAACTTATGAGAATGTTTTGAAATAAATTAATTATTCTAGCGTTGTAACTTTTGATTTTTTTACTAGAATGAGTTATAATTTTTGCATCTTATTTTGCAAAATGAAGCAACTAAAATAAAAAAAACATTTTTAAGCAACTTTTATATATTACTAACACTTATAAAATCATAAAAAACTAATTTAAATTGTCTATATATACATCACAATAATTCAGAATTGTAGTACTTAAATAGTAACATGATTTTATTTTGCAGGGAAATTTTCTTGCTAAACTGAAATTAGTTTTCAACAGACAAAAATCTTCCAAAATCATCGTACTAAGTTAAAACTTTTAAGAACTATATTTGTTAATAAACATTTTTTTTCATTTGAATTTTAAGAAAGAATAAAAATTTTTTTACAAATAGATCAAACTCCTTAGAAATTAACGAGTATCGTTTTTGCTTGAAATATCAATTACAAACGTACACAAAATGACAAAAATAGTATAATTTAACAGTTTTTGTACATTTAGAGCAATAAAAAATAATTTGCCCTGATATTCAACAAAATTTAATAATTATTAAAGCATAAACTAAAAACATGTTTTATATTAAAACTATAAAACAATTATTTTTTAATATTATAAAGTATTTTTGATTAAAAATTTTAGTTTAATGTTTTTATGAAATAGCTTTATAAAAGTAGTCTTTTATTTATCTTTATAGATATTTTAAAAATGGTGTACAAAACTAATGCTTTCAGAATTTTTATTAATAACAGAATTCTTTAAAAATATTTTTTTAATTTTATTTATTAATTTAACAATTTGAATATTAAAACACAATTATATCTTTTATCATTAAGTTGCATGTCTCAAAAAATGAGTACTAAAGGAACCGTTGTTTTTCAGTTTGACTATTTAACAGTTGACTTAGTTATATCGTGACTCGGAACTCAGCTTTTAATTATTTTATATTTCACAGCGTTCAATTTTAACCCAAAAAAAACAGTTGTTATATGTAGCCAGTGTTACTAGTGTTATTAGAAATCTAGGATAAGCTTTTCAAAATGACTAAAAATGTTTTTAGTCAGACAAACTTTCATATTGTTATTAATGGGTTGCGCCGCCTTTTATAAGTCTAGGACAATTTTTTCTAGACAAAACTACTCGCGGACCGCACTGTGGTCGTGGGCCTTAATTATTAAAAAAATATTATTATCAAAATTAGCACTATTCAAACCAAAAGTTTGGTAAATTTCGATATATAATGTACTAATAATTGTTGATTGTTAGATTAACTGCATTAAATTAAATTCCTACCAAAAGTATTTTTTAAAGCATTTAAAATAATGTTTTCAGCTAAAAATTAAACTGCGATAAGCATATATTTGCTCTAAGGGGCGCAACTATTTTAATTTTTATGGTAACAAGAATAAAACGTTAAAAAATTGTCTAAACTGTCTCTAAGCATTTTTCACATAAATCAAGTACACTTAATCTTTTTGAAATGCTACGAGTATTTACAATCATAAATATAATATACGTAATTTTATTATTTTTATATAATATATTATATGTAATTTTATATTATACCTTATTTGATATTATTTCATAAACTAATGATTTCTATTAAATAAGTAGAGGAAGATTCAAAAATTTTCTGTCAGTTAATGATGTAAGAGGGAGAAAACAAAAAATGTAGCTCAATAATTTTTGAATCGTTAATAATCAAAGAATTTTACTTATGTATTGAGTATTTTAATAAAAACTTATAAAACTTTGTTAGTTAAGTCAATAAAAATAATTTAAATGCAAGAAGAACAACAAATCTAATTTATATTTAGTTACCTGCAGTAATAATCTTTCGATTTTTTTTAAATTATATTGTTTTAAAAATGAGATTACGTTAAACTAAAGGAGTTTAAACATTTTAACCAACATCCTTAACCTGCGACGGCGACCTAATTGGTTTCGGCTGCTGATGTAAGGTCTCGTCTGCTTGGCTTATATTTTACTTATAATTTTTAAGTAAAAAAACCTTTTTTCAATTTATTTCTTATATATTTTGCTAAGGTAGGTTAGGAATACTAGTATGATTGTTCTTATAATTCTGCTGTTTTACCACTTTATCCCACTTGCATAATATCATGAATGAAAACAATACTTTATGAAAACCTTACAACTGCAGCCGAACCGAATTCTTGGAACCAACTTTGCTTTATTTTTGTTTTTGAAACTTTTGAAAAAACAATCCCCCTTTTAGAAATTAAATAAAATTTTATTCAAAAAAATAAAGCATGGCAATCAGTGGTTGCTACAATTAATAACTAAAAGAGTATTTAAATTTTAAAGACTATTAAAAAAAATAGATGTAGTTGTATACATTTTAATAATGTTTAAGTATTGTATAATTATTTTTAGTGATTAATTCTTGTAGGAGGTTAATTAAAGTGAAAAATAAAGTTATAATAATTGAGCTGCATTATTCTTTAAAAGTGTTATTTTTTTAAAAACTAAATAAGTTTGCAAAATATGTTTTAGATCATTTAAAAATTATGTATATTTTTGAGATAAGTGCCAAAATACTTAAAACACTATTGTCTAAGGGTCACTTTTGCACAAGACACTTTTGCATAGGCTTAAATTTTATTAACTTTCTTTTTATTTTTTTTGTAGACTATCATTTATACCTCTAACCCTTTGTCAAAATGTTTTTTTTTTTTTTTATTGTTATTTTACCATTTTTTTTATTTTCTTTTTTTTTACTACAATTGTCACCCCATACCCTTACCTTGGCTGTTAATTATTTATTGTTTTTAATCTCAAGCAATATTTACAATATTGCAAAAACTGATCCTTTAAACAAAACAACCCTTAGTGCAAAAGATATCTTTTTTTTTAAAGTTTTTTTGTGCAAAACTGACCTGTTTCCACATTTTTGTTTGCATTTCACTTGTTAAACAAACAATTTTTTATACTGGTAGTGTAACCTGTTGCCATATGTTTTATATTGGCTGCTTAAGAAACATTCTTAGTTGTGCAAGATCAAAACTCATGGCCGTAACACTAATCAAAAGAAAATTCTAATGGACTTTTTTAATGTATTTAATGGTTTGATTAACTTTAATTAAGTTATTTTATTTTACTTTCTTCTAAACTTAATCCTTTAAATGTATACGAACATGAAACTGAGCTTTCGAAGGTTGTTTGAGGCCTTAAGCGCACAAATATTGATTTTAAATTAACTTGCGAGAAGTTAAAAAGAGCACAGCCAATAGTAGATGGTAACAACCCTGTTTGTAGGCTGTGCTTAAAAGAATCTACAGCCGTTATGTATGCGTCAAAAAAGGAAGGTTGTTTAAATAAGAGGAGTGAATTCATATCGTCTTGTCGACATATGAAAAAGTACCTCTTAAAATACAACAAATTTTGAAGTATTTTATAGTCACTTAACTGTTGTTTTTGTAAATTTTAGTTGTCTAATTAGTAAGATGGTAGATTGATTTTGTACTAAATATTTGTAATGTACAATGTTCAATTCTTACGTCATATTGTTTTTGTTTTTTGTAAAATTTTGCATCTTTTTTTCCCCAAAGTGCTTTTTATTTTAAATTTGAACTGGCTGAAGAATAAAGACAATCTTTTCGTCTTTATGAAACATATGTTCCAGTATTTTTAAAATTGTACATTTCAATAAATTATTTAAAAGCCCTTTAAGTAGGCTCAGTAGAAGGTGTTCAAGTTTGAATAATAACCTTATTTTATATATAAATATATATATATATATTTATATGTATATATATGTATTGTTTATATATATATGTATATTTGTACATATTTGTATTTGTAAACATATAAAACAATTATGCTTATACTTTCTTTTAACAATTTTTATACATAAAAATTGTTAAAAGAAAGTATACATAATTGTTTTGTCTAAATAAAATTGTTATTCAGCATTATTATCTATAAAATAAGAAATTAAACCTTTCGCTTGAATGCATAACTGTTATCTTTAAATAAATTTATTATACAAATTGTAACTTTGCTAACAAACAGTTTAATACTAGATTACTTTGTGTTACTTTGTCTATTGGAACAGCCTGAGCAACTAACAAAAGACTGCACTTCACCACAGGTAAAAAATATTTTATTTGCTTGTTTTAGATTTTCATTTTGTTAATACTAACGCATCTATAATCTATAGAATTTCTATAAATTTTATTATTCTTTAGTGTTTTAATTAAAATCTATATTTAAATGAAGTTGATCTCAACAGGTGTAAAACATGGATAATTCTGATGGATTTTCTGTGGCAAGAGATTTTATATTAAGCACAGCAGGATCAGAGGAATTCATGGATCCATCATTGTTAGAAGCTATAAGTTCACTTTACAATGATTTTGTATCAAAAGGTAGTGTAATACATATCAATCTTATGTATAATTTTTAAAACTTAACATCTTTTGTATATGTATAATATAAGTATATAGCATATATATGTGTAAGTTTAAATGTTACAAAAATAAAAATATATCTTTTAAGAAATACACATGTACAGTACGTAACTTAATATTTATTATTTCCAACTATTTGTAAGTTTATAAGACAAAGTATAGTAAAGTTTAAAAAATGTTTTTTTTTCTAGAACAAGGTATTGATGACAAGAATCAACTTTCAGTGGAAGATTGTAGAGACACAAATATTGTCCAATCACAAAATACTGTAGAAAATTATATCACTCCATTAGAAAATAATTTTGGCATTAATTTAAATCTAGTACAAAATGATATAGGAAATTGTTTTACTCCAAAAAAAAGTAATGTATGCAGTGATATTTATCCAGTTCAAAATAATATAGACAATAATTTCATTCCTATCAAAAATAATGTAAGCAGTAATCTCATCGCAATGGAAAATATTCCAGGCAATAATTTAAATATGTTGAGAAGTAATTTAAGCAACAGTGTAGGCAATAGTTTAAATTCAATCAGGAATAACAAAATCAATAATCTTATTCAAATTAAAAATAATGTAGGCAATAAATCAAGTCTAGTAAATGATGCTGTAGGCAATATTTTTAATCCATTGGAAAATAATCTAGGCAATTCTTTATTTCCAATAAAAAATTATGTAGGTAGTGATTACAGTCCATTGAAAAATAATTTAGGCAATAAATTTAATCCCACGCAAAACAATTTCTGTAATAGTTTCATTCCATTTAAAAACAAAAAAGACAACAGTTCTACCACAATAAAATGTAGTGGAAATATAACAACAAACACTAGTTTCAAAAGAATTGAAAGCAGTTGCTCCATCAATACAATACAACTTGCAACAAGTGAGAACAGCATTTCCATGATAGTAAATGGAAAACCCACTAAAAGTGCAAAACCAGAGGAAATTTCTGAAAGCAACACTGTTTGTAAGTGATTTATCTACCTTTTTAACCTTATTTTGTCAAATAGTAGTTATTTGTCTATATCATTTTATTAAAAGCTAATTAATAATATAATATTAGATCTCTTTCGCCAGTGGTTCCACTCACTCAGGCTAATTTAATATAATTGAAAAAACTCAAGTTTTTATTATGTTTTTTTTTAAATTCTGGTTGGTTTTTATAAATACTTCCTAAACCTCAGGCTAAGCCACTCTGATTTTTTATCAAGATTTTTTTTCAAAATAACAGCTCTTTTTGTTATCATTTTGTTAGCTTGATATACACAAGCTTAAATACTTTTTTTGTTCAAGTCAGTTGTTTCTTGTCTCACAGAGTGGCAACTCTGGTATTGTTTACTTATAAATTATATATTGTTGTTTTTCTTCCATAATAAGTAGTTTTTTATTTTTGTATATTTGAAAAAGTTATTAAAATTTTTTTTACATCTGACAACTTTTACAGTTTTAAAGTTTAAGTTATTAAAGTACTCAAGTTTTGATAGATTTGTGATAAGGTGCTATAAAAAAAAACTAAATAGAAATTTAATTTATTTTAAAAACAAATAGCATGAAAAATTTTTTATTTATTTTTATTGGCACAAAATATGGAAAACTCTTCAGCTTTTGACATTTTATTAAAAAATTTGAATTCTGAAATACTTGCCTTATTGTTTTTTTTTTGTCAAACATTGTTAACTAATCTTGATACATAATTGATTACTAAGAAATTAAGTATATATATAAAAGACATATTTTTTATTAACATCATTCTAAACTTCATATAAATGCCAAAGCTTTTAGTTTATTTCAAGTTAGAAATTTTATATTAAACAAATATAAAATTAATTGATATAGCATTGCTATATACGTATTAAATACATATTTTCCACTAGTATTGTAATTTTTCTACGCGTTGCAACTTTCACAAAACATCCTAATAAACTTATAAATGAACATTTCAATTTCAATTTTGATGAAAAAGATACAAGAAAGTTTGTACTTTAAAAGACTGAACTAAAATCAGTTAACTTACAAAAAATCATAAAAAGCTATGGCCACCTCTAACAAGTTTTCTCAAAAAACCACCATTAAAATTGCCTGAGATTTTTTCATTTTTTATCAACTCTAAAAATTCTAGTGTAAGTTTCAAATTAGGGCTTTTTGCTTCCTCCTTGGCTTGTGGCCCCCTAAATTTTCTAAATTTTTCTAGAATATCTTGTATAAGTATTGAAAATTCAAAACTACTATTAAATTAGGGGTAAGGAGTACTTGGGTGATGTTTGCTGGACTTATGAGTCATTATGATTTGGATGTGTTTTTTTTTTCTTTAACAAAAAGAATTAGAAAAAAAAAATTCAAAAAACAATTGCTGCTCAAAAAACTGATTTCAACTCCAAAATCACAGATTTTCAGATTTTTCGATATAAACAGTAATAAAATTACTTATACATGTCATAAAATTATAATTAATATCTTAATTAAAAGCTTATAATTAATAACAAACATATATTAAAAACATTTAAACTGCTTTTGTTGTATTGTGGCGTCATTAATACACTATATATGGAAATTTTGTCTGTAAAATTGTACTTTATTTTCTAATATAAAAAGCAAATTCTTCTGCTGTTTTACTTTTAGTGTTTTGATGTAGAGTATAAAATGTATCAAGTCAGCTAGGCAGGAAGATGTTATTGATGTAAAGTCATTTCAACTGCATGTTTATATATATTTGTATACATAAAATACATTTTAAATCACTTTCTTGTTTAATATAATTGTTTATTAGAAATTATGATTATTGCGAGCATTTTATATTAGTAAATACATAAACAATTAACTGCTATGAGTTTAAAACAAAAAAAATATTTGATAAAAAACTTTAAAATTAGATAATTATAACGTTTAAACATACTAACAACTTAAATTTTTCTTTGTATAGATGTACAATACTTTATAAACTTTAAACAATAACATACTCAAAGATAATGAAAAAATAATACAGATAAACATTTATTGTTTAAATGAATAAAAATTCTTAAATTTAAACTATACTAATTTTAATAAATTTACATGCTTTTTCTATGATATATAAGTTTAGATATTTTATCTTTAGACAGGTGCTCTCAATGATTATAATTTTTTAATAACGGGAAGTGATTTAAAATGTATTTATATATATATTAACATGTAATTGAAATGACATAACATCAGTAATATCTTTATGCATAGCTGACTTGACACATTTCATATTCGAAATCAAAAAACTAAAATAAAATGGCAGAAGAACTTGCTTTTTATATTAGAAAATAAAATACAATTTTACAGACAAAATCTGCATATTTGAGTAATAATGACGTCATAGAACAACAAAAGCAGTTGAAATATCTTTAATTTATGCCTATAATTATAAGCTTTCATTTAAGATATTAATTATAAGTCTAGGTGATGTATAAGTAATTTTGTTACTGTTCAAGTCAAAAAATCTGAAAAAATTGTGATTTTAGGGTTGAAATTAGTGATGTACCGGAATCGCTATCCGGGTCCGGATCCGGCCGGATATTGCCATTTTTGTCTGATATTCGGATCCGGTCGGATCTTGATATGAAAAAAAATCCGGTTCCGGCCGGATTCTAATTTGAAAAAAAAGTCTGGATCCGGGTTCGGCTGGATCCTAATTTGAAAAAAAAAGTCTGGATCTGGTTCCGGCCGGATCCTAATAGAGATCCGGCCGATTCGGATCTAGTTAGTAAAAAAGAGCATACAGAAAAGTATTTTTCCATTAACAAACCTTTTTTAAATTAAAAAGAGTTATTTTCGTCAGTTAAAATTAAACACCTACCGTGATTGGCTCGTTTTGAACACATGACTAATTTACATTTGTTTACATTTGTTTTTATGAAATAAGCATTTCAGAAATGCAACTCTTTACCTATGTTGTAAAACTAAAAACTTTACTACCAAATTGTTAGGCTAGTTTTAAGATTTTTTGAAAAACTCGCACTAGTTTCTTTTAGATTTTGAATGAGTTTAAGCTGATCCAGTTTTCAATATTGTGTGATTTTCTAGTTAACTTTGTTCAAAACTTGATTTTAATTGATTTTAGATTAGTAAGGCTATAGGGGGGTCCTCCTTGATTTTTACAAGTTGATCTTATTTAATAGATTTTAATTTAAGCTCTCAGATATTGTTTCTGTGATGTACTTTATCTTACTAACAATTTTCCTTATGCTTAATTTAAAGTTATTCATAGTTTTTTTTTAGCTTTTAAAGAAATGAAATTTTAAAACTACAAATGTAAGCCCTACTATTTATGTGAAAACTAGTGATGTACCGGATTCACTATCCGGGTCCGCATCCGGCTGGATATTGCCATTTTTGTCTGAAATCCGGATCCGGCCGGATCTTGATATAAAAAAAAGTCTGGATCCGGTTCCAGCCGGATTCTAATTTGAAAAAAAAAGTCCGGATCTGGTTTCGGCCGGATCCTAATTTTAAAATAAAAGTCTGGATCTAGGTCCGGCCGGATCCTAATTTAAAAAAAAATTCTGGATCCGGGTCCGGTACATCACTAGTTGAAATCAGTTTTTTGGGCAGTAACTCTTTTTAATAAAGCAAAAACACATCTGAATCATACTTGTTTTAATTTAACAATATGACTAAAGAATGTGCTGTACTCCCTACCCCTACATTTTATGGACAGAAATTGCAAATTAAGGGGTGATTATGACTTTATAATACATCAAAAGCAGTTAATATGTCTTTAAGTATATGTCAATAATTATAAGCTTTCATTTAAGACATAAATTATAAGTTTAGGACATGTAGAAGTTATTTTATTACTGTTTGAGTGAAAAAATCGAAAAGTAAGTAAATTTTTGGGTTGAAATTAATTTTTGGGCAGCAATTATTATTTTTTTAATTTTTTAATTTTTTTTCATATTCTTTTTAATAGAACAAAAACACATCCAAAACCTAATGACTTGAATAAATATTACATTATGACCAAAAAAAATGTGCTGTACTCCCTACCCTTAATTAAATTTGCCTAAGACCTTTTTTACTTATTATTTTACTTTTTTTGCTCTTCATCATCATTTCTAGTATATCTAGTGTAAGGGTAAAGTAAATTTAATGTAGTTAGCCATAAACAATTATGTTAAAGAAATAATATTAATTTTTAGCCTTGAAAATACTTAATATTGGATAACGAGGTTAAAGATAAACAATAATGTTTTTGTTAAACTTAAAATATAGTAAGTGTTAGTTTATAGTAATTTTAATTTTTATATTAAATCTTATGTTTTATATTAGTTTATTTATAGTAATTTTGTTATGTTTAAGTAAAATTTTAGATAAAAGTAACTTTAAATATAATTGTTGTTTGTGTATATATAGTCTACTTAATTGAAATATTTTTTATAATAATACCATGCTTCTAGGTCTCCAGACTACAAAAAAGACAAAGCCAGAAGAGTTTAAGTGTAAACTTTGTTCCCAAACATTTAACACCATATATAAGCTTCACTACCATCGCATGATAAAGCACAAGCCCAATAAAAATGTATGTGAGATTTGTACTAAACACTTCAGCACTAAAGGAAACTTGAAACAGCATATAAATAAGGTTCACAAAACACACCAATGCAAAACGTGTCACAATACATATCGTACTTTCTACAGCTTGAGTAAGCATCTAACACATTGTCATAGTAGTGGTAGAGCAGGTAGTTTGAATGCAGTGGTTAATACAAGAGACATCAAGGATGCACCATCAGAAAATAATAGAGATAAGGATATTATTGCTTTACAAAATAACAATAACAGCGACTTAAATCCAACACAAAGTAGTAAAGACATCTATGCTTTTCCATCGGAAATTGACAACACAGACAACGACCTTAAAATAAGAGACAACAGCAAAGATAGAAGTATAGGCAGAAAAAACAACAATGTCAGTGCAGTAGTAGAAATAAATGGCGATATTCTCAATATAATGAAGAGTAATAGGGAAATTAATTATAAAACATCAAATAAAATTAATGACAGTAACACTAAAACAGTGAAAAATTTTAAAGACGTCAATGCGAAATATTGCGTGGTTTGTTCTAAACCTTTCGCCACTGCATGGAGTTTAAAAGCGCATGTTGAAATGTTTCATTCTCAATTATTCTCAAGCACAAAAGACGTCAGTGATACTCCAATGAAAAATGGTAATGACAAGAATACAATTGCTTCACATAGAAGCAGTAACAACAGTCTTATTTCAATGGAATATGATAAAGACATCAATTTCACTCAAGTTAAGAATAAGACAGACAACAAACTTTTGCCAAAAGAAAGTTTCGCTGATAACAAATATATTTCAGTAGATGACAGAAGAAACAATATTTTTAATGCAGTGAAAACTAATGAGGACAACAAAGTCCCTACAGTAAAATACAAGTTTGATGAAAAATTAATTCCTCAGGAAAAGTCTGATAGCAACACCTTTTGTAAGTTGAATGCCTTTGTTTACTTCTAACTATATTTAGTTGAATAATAGTTATATATATTGTTTTCACTATAAATTTATTTGTAAAGTATGCGGGTAGCAGCACACTCAGGTCTACTTTAAATTTTGAATAAACACACTTTGGCTTGTTTGGCAAAAATTACGTTTCTTTCACGTTTTTCTTAAAGTTTATGCTACTCCTTTCACATTATTTTTTTTTCTTGGAGTTAGGTTTTTAATTATCAACTCTTTTTTTTACAATTTCAGTATTTTTGTATATTTAAGCTTTACTAACATTTTTATGGCTCATAGTAGATTCTCATAAACTCATGACGTTTTTGAAAAATTCAGACTAGTTTTTAGTTACTTAAAATGGATTTTATTTGAAAAAGTTGCAAACCTGGTACACTTAAAGTTAGTATCATTCAATATAAGCAAGTCAGTATATTGTTACTTTAATTTTTTGTCTTAATTAAAATTTTTATAAAGTTAATGTTTAAGTTATACTAAATATTTTACAAATAGTTTTATCAAACTAAGCTATTTTTCAAGTTTCTTTAGAGTTTTACTTTATTTTAAGTTAATCTTGATTAGAATGTCTCTTAAATGTTATTAAAATTAAAAGGAAAGTGGTTAGAACATACAAAATAAAATAGTTAGTTATTCATGGTTGTAAAATAGAATAGTATTGAATATAGTTAAAATATTGTTTTAACATAGTTTTATAACATTTTGAAATAAAAAGTTTCAAATAACAATGTTGTAGGTAAGTATAGGTTTTTTTTTTTATTACAAAGAGCTTATTAAATTTTGTGTTATAATAAATATTTTTTTTTTTAATTACATACCTATTTAGATAAAAAATACTCTCAAAATGCCTCGTTTTCAAGATTTAATAACTACGTAAAGTTAAATTACTTTTTAAAACAAAACTGTTTTTCCAGGTTTTAGAACTTCAAAAAAGTCGGATGAAAAAACGTTTGAATGTAAAATTTGTTGCCAAACATTCATGACCCACGGTGGACTTTCCTATCATAGAAGAGCGAGGCATGACCAGTCCAACAAATGTATGTGAATCTTTTACAACGTTTCGGCGCTGAAATGAATTTGAAAATGCATGTGGAACTGAACCATGCAATGTAGACATGTTATGCTTTAAGTTTGAGGCTCTACATATAATTAGGTAACTACTTTAAGTGTTTCTATAATCAATGTAAATTTTAATGTAAACGTAGATTATTAAATAGTTTTTTTACACTTTATTTTGTTACAGATCCAAGATTTTTACCTGTAATTATTACGTGTTATGTATAAAAAGGCACATGAATTACAATAATTTTTTTTTATTATTTCAGTCACATTAAACAGTAACATGAAACTTAATATAACTAAAAAAATTGGACTAAAAGTGTGTTTTTTTTTTAATTTCAATTTTTCTGATCACATTCTATTTTACAGCTTTTGATGGAATAATGTTTTTTTTTTAATGAAACTTTTAGAAATTAAAGTACGGTTTACACTTTTAGTTTTGTGCTCTTGTTTTAAACTACTTTCATTTTAATTTTTTAATTTTAGAAAATTAGTAGAAAAACTGTATTTCAAAACATAATATATCTTAAGTAGTATAAGTCTATACTGAATTTCAATTAAAAATCTGAGAATGCTTATTTCTATATGATTTATAAAAGTTTAGTAATAATAACAAACAACACCTTATGTCTCGAAACCATTGTTGGAATAACTGCTTTAAAAATAATTTAAGTTTACAAATAGCTAATTTTTTACCAATTTTAACAAACAAAAAAATATCTTTAAAACATAAATTTGAATTTTTATAAAACTTTCAAACTATTGTTTATAACATACAATTGTTGTTTTGAGTCAATTTTACTTATAATTTGAATTATTTTAAAATGTATATTCCACAATTAAGACTTCAACATACAAATTTTAAACCATACTAATTTATTTTTCTATTTTTTATTACTTTTTTACTACAGCTTGTTTCAATTACTTTGAAAAAATTATTCATTTTTAAAGATTTTTTATACTTTAATTACTTAAAAATACATTTTGTGTAATTATAAAAAATGTTTTAGCGAAAATTATACAATTTCTTGTTTTGTATATTCTTATATTATTATCGTTAGTAAAATGCCCTTTTAAAAATTGAAGTTTTTTTTATGTTAAAAAAAAAATTTACTCACGTCATTAAAATATTAATACTTGCCGTTTTTTATACTTCACATTTTAGTGGGTCGGATATAAAAGTTTATATCTTTAGTATTTAAATATACATTTTAGTACTATTACAAATAGCAAACTTAGTGCAAATAACGATCTATTTTTTATAATCATTTGTACTTCAGTAAACAGTAAAGTTTCTTCTTTTAAATACGACGCTTAAGTTTAAGTTTAAATGTAAGGTTTATTTTAGCAAAATAAAAAATTTGAAATTTCCAGCTAAATTTTAACTCTAGAAATTCACTTAAAAAACTTTATACTTTTAATATTTAGGTCTTAAAGCATATTAAAGTTAAGGTAAGAAGAAGTTAATAAGATTTTTATTTTTTTTACTTCTTGCTAGTGGCAAATATAATGTTTCACACTTTTAGTTTTTAGTATAGGTAAAACTCCAACTAAAAAATATCAATCAACTATCTATACATGTTTTATATTTAGTAAAAATAAATTTCTTTTTTAAATGAATATGCCAGTTTGATGAGAAATACACCATGCATCATTAAACTAATAAAAAAAATTCTTAAGTATTTGACTAGAATATTTGTTTTAATTAAAAAAACTCTGTGAAGTAATAGAATTCCGGTTTTTAAAAGTAAAAAAATTAATCGTTATTCAGTGTTATAGTATAAAGTATTTATTGTATAACTAGTTTTTTGTTAAAAAGTTACTGCTAACTAGTTACTAACACATAACTTTAAAGATACTAATAAATTAATTCTATAAATCTTGCACGTCATCTATAGAAAGTCCTTATAAACAGCTGTTTATTCCTGACTCACACGACAAGTTGGCTTTCAATTTTTTTTTTTGCGCGTTAAAAAATTTCCTTTATACCAATCAATACTTTGAGTTTTATTCAATTTTCGAAAACAATAACAGAGGTTGTTCAAAATTAAGAACAACTTTTTACATTTGAATCAGTATGTATCGTAAACGCATACGTACGAGATTCATATGATGTTTATGACGTCATAATAACATTTGTACCATTTATATAAATGTTTCCCACTTAAGATTCGCCCTTAAAACTTTCCATTGCTTCATTGATTTTTCTGCAACAGAAAAATGAGTTTTACATGTAAGTTTTTAATTGTAAGCGTTGCGAAATTAGTTTAAGAGATATTAATAGATAATTACAATATAAGTTTTAGTTAAAATTTTAAACATTTACCTAAAAATAACAATTTTGTATAAAACACTAAGATCAATTTTGAAAATATCACTACATTTTGTAGAAAAGTTCTTTGAAAAACACAAATGTATACAATAAGTTTAGTTTTTTAGTTAAAAGCAATGATGATGATTGTTTTAAAATTATCACCGGTCCAAAATTATTATACATAGAAATATACTTTTTCTTAAATTTAACTTTTCGAAAGCTAATTTTATTTATTTGTTGTTAATGGAAACTTTGTCGAAATAACTGAAGAGTCTGTCTAAAAACACATTTAAATAAGTGTTTTATTACTACTAAGTTGTTTTTATTAATTTGATTGAAACATGCGATCTTTTTTACGCTCACGTACAAAACTAAATATGAGCTTTAACATCAAAGTGACTTGAAATGAAATCTTGTTAAAATGCTAAGCATCGTTAAACTAAATTTTAATCAATTAATTAACATAAAAGTTTTTACATAACAAATTTTGATAACTCTTTTGTTTCTGTTTAAACAAACTTAAAGAAATCAACGCCTTTATTTTAATAAATTTTTGTCTGATTGATACAATGAAACTCAAAAAGTGCATTTTGAGTAGTTTCTTTATTTCGTTCCGCTCGACTGGTAAGTTTCGTTAAGATAACGTCACACAATTTAGCAAGTTCATATTGAATTTTAAACAAATGTATAAACTAATAAATAAATTTGTTATGAAGCGAGTTTTAGAGCACTGTTGGAAATCTGTTATAGTTATGTTGTAGTAGATATGTGTTATTAAGGAGATGTATGTAGTTTGCTTATAAACAGTTAAAATAGCGAATGTTCATTTTTCAAGTGTTACAATATTTCTTATTAAATTTAAGGCAAAATATTCCTTATAAAATATAGTGGAAAAAATTTGAAAAAAGCAACAAAACTTTAATTAATTTGTAAAGAATTGCTATAAATACTTGCATTGTTTATCATTGAACTCTAAACATTAGGAGAATATTTAGAACTTGCTGGAGTATTGAGAAATAAGGGTTAAAATCAATGATGCAACATTTCATCAAAAAACTTTTGCCTAGCGATTTATAAAGCAGCTTATATTTCTTGAGTAAAAAAATTTGTAATATTGTTGTTTGTTTTTTTTTGTACAATAGATACATCACTAAAACTATCTTGCCTAATTTGTATAAAATAGTCTTGAATAGTCTTTTGTATTTATAGATAAAATTCACAGATACATTATAATAAGTTAATATGGAAGATATTTTTTTAATTTGTAAATTAAGAAGAAAAGCTAACTAAAACTTTTACTTTAAACTTTTTTCATCTCAATACTTAAAACTTAAAAATTTTGAAAATAATGCTTTTTACTGAAAAATATTCAATATATGTTACAAACTAATTAAATTAAGATAAGCATTTTATGTTTGATTAAACAAAATTGTAATCAAAAGACATCATGAAACTATATATAGGATATAAAAACAGTAATTTTCGGCTTTTGGGCAATTAAGTATGACTATAGTTATCTTTAAATACAAAAAAAATATATGAATTTAGGTAGTATAAACTAAAAATGTAAATAAATGATTAAAAATTCATAATAAATGGATGATAAAGTTTTTAAATCTGAAATGTGTTTTACATAGTAAACATTCTATTCTGTAAAGATTTATAGTTATAGAGGCTCTAAAAGAGCCGAAATATTTAAAGTAATTAATCTCTGAATCCGAACAAAGTACGTCCTTGACTCTTCAATGTCTATACAACGATTTAGATTTTAATCTGTTTTCGCGTCCTAACATAATGTTATGATGATTGTTAAAATTAATTATTAGATAGAATAAATGATAGATTGATTAAACATTAGCCGAAGTTCGTAACTACTAATATTGAAGAAATTTTAAAATATGATTATATGTAATAGTGGTTACGAACTTTGGCTAATATAATTGCTTATCGCCCACAAGTGGTCAAACTGTGTTTGTGAGTTTCTAACAACTTTACTTCTAATTATTTTTTTAGATACATTTTATTTTAATTATATATTACAATGAAGCACGATTTAACAAAATACAAATTATGAACAAACCTATAATTAGCTGTATTATTTCTTTTAATTTTAAAAAAGAATTCACTATAAAACTCCGTGTTTTTACATACTATTTGGTACGATTTAATTATTTTCCAGTATAACAAAAATATAAAATATGGGTGGCTGTTAAAAGGGTCTGTCTTAAATTTTTACCAACTTCTTGGTTAATTGTTCAGAGAGTTTTAACTTATATTGTATCGTTACGAACCTCGTCTAATGGTCAATTATAACGCCAACTAGTGGAATTTTTAGAATTCTCTCATTTCCTTTTTTCTTTATTTTACGTGTTGTAGCAATGCTTTATCTCGTTCTAAAACTTAAATTAAATTCAAAAGTAAAAAGATATGAAACATACTTTATAAACTTAACGTTGTGATAGAACTAGATTTCAATCCAAAACTTACCAAAGAAAAAAAAAAGATTGTTATAACTGTTTATTTATAAGAATTTAAACTTTATTATTCAACATATAAGTTAAAAATTTTATTTTGTTAATATACAGTAATTTAATGCTATTACTACCTTTAGTTAACAAGCAAAGATTGACTGTAATTAAAAATAGTATTTTTTTAATTATTTAAGTTATTTCTAGTTTTGATTTTTGTTGTTTTCAAAAAATGTTTGATTTTTAGAAAAGAGTTAAACAAACACTGTTTTTATCAATATAGTATAAATTTAAAGTGGTAAAAATTAATTGGTATTATTTTAAAAACTATTAGCTTTATTATAAAAAACTACATTAAAACTTTTGTATGTTTTCAAAACACCTTTATGTTAGACTAAATGTTTAACTTACCTCAAATATTTTTAAGAAAAAAAAAAAATATTAGTAAAACACTTTTCAAACAATAACAAAAATAATAATTTTGATAAATAATAAAAACTAACATAAAAAAAAAATTTGTTACATAAATTGTTTTACAAATGTTTAAATTTTAATTATTGAGATGAAAAAAGCATAAATTAAAAGTTTAAGTTACTTTTTCTTCTAAATTTACAACTTAAAATTTTTTTAAAGTTACCATTTAAACATTTTTTAGGTACAATTTAAAAAAACTAAATAAATTTGTAAAAAAAATATTTAAAATTTCACAAAAACGCTTTGCTGCCTCTAGTGTTCTACTTACTTCGCCTAAGTTCGTTACCGTGAAAAGTGTAAAAAAAGCCTAATTTTTTCATTTCCTCACATATTACAACATGTCCCGCACAAAAGAAACAGTCCACAAATCAACTGGAGGAGAAGCTCCCCGCAAGAAACGCAAAATGGATTCAGATTCAGAAATGTTATACTTTGAAACGAGTGATTCTGACAACAACTACAGTGACAGTGAAGATGAAATGCAAGTTGTTGAAAGGAAGCCTCTAGATTTAGTCTTCGAAGAGATATCTCAACGCGACGTTCTAGAAAGCGCTAGTTCAAAAATTAAAATCCTCCAGTCAACTGTAAGTGATCTCAGTGAGCCATATGCCAGGCGCCGGCTCCAAAACAACCAATGGAATGTTGATAAAGCACTTATTGCTCTGAATAACGAAGTAAAAGGAGAACGAAAAAGTACAAACAAAATGGCTTCGGTTAAACACAAATGTGTTAAAACAAGCTGTTCCGCTTTCGAATGCGAAGTTTGCATGGATGATCTCTGCCAAGGTGGTTTAGCAAACCTTGAATGCAGCCATGTGTTTTGTAAAGAGTGCTTGAAGGATCACATCCATGAAAACATAAACAACAGGATTGTTGATATCGAATGCCCTGGAGAAAATTGTGAACATCTTGTAGATTTAGAAACTATCTTAGATACCTTGGCAGAAGAAGAGCTTAAATCAAAGTTCTTGCGTTTGTTAGGTCAGTCGTACGTGGACAACAACAAAGACACTGTTTGGTGTCCCGGAACCGACTGTAAGACAATACTAAGGTGTAAGAAGTTTCAAAACAACTACAACGTAGAATGCTCCAAGGGACACAAAAGCTGCTTCAATTGCCAAGAGGCTTGGCACGACCCATTAGATTGCGACATGCTTAAAAAATGGCTGAAGAAAATAGAAGACACAGAAAACGGTAACTGGATTTTATCAAACACCAAAGAGTGCCCAAAGTGTCACGCTAAAATTGAAAAGAACGGCGGATGCAACCACATGATTTGTTCCAAGTGCAAGTACGAGATGTGCTGGAAGTGCATGAAAAGATGGGCAGGATCGCACTACAATTGCGAGCAAAAGGCAGAAGGTAACAACGTTCAGGAAAATGGGAAAGAAATTAAACGTTACATGGAATACCACAAGTTCTATCGCAGACACAAAAAAAGCCTTGAAATTGAGAGCAAAACTAACACAGAGAGGGTATATGACAGATACCAAACTGCGCAACAGTTGAAAAATGGTATTAAAAAAAAAAGAAAAAAAGAAAATTAGAAAAGGATTTTGAAGAAGATAACGAAAAAGAAGTTCCTAAGGCCAATGCTAAACTTGCACACTTCTTCAATAAAAACATCATGAAGACAGCGTGTGAAGTTTTGAGAGAACGCCGTAATACTCTCGTGTACTCTTACGTGTTCTTCTTCTACCTTAAGGACAACACAACTAACAAAATGATCTTCGAACTCATTCAGGGATATTTAGAGGCTAAAGTTGAATGGCTGAGCGCAGCTTTGAAATGGGAGGTTCACAAACTAAACGATTATAAATTTTGGGTGGAGATGAATGCTACGATCAAGTTTTGCGAGAATCACTCGAAGAAACTGGTTTGTTACGTCAAGGAGCAGAAAACTGAAAACATGTGGCAGTATGTAAATATTTGAACATTTAATTTTCAATTTTCTTCGTAACTTGTTTTACTGAAATAAAGAACTTTATTAAACCTGATGCCTTGTTTTACTGTTTGTAAATATTTTTTAGTACTTAAAATATTTTTAGTATGCTTCTTAGTGTATTGATAATCTTAAACTTTATTTTTTTTTATTAAAAACTATACTTTTGTTTGCAGTTGTTGTATAAAATAATTTTGGAAGCATAAACATTTTTCATAAGAAGTTTAAGTCATTCTTTTTCTATTAAGATATTTAATTGTTAAATTACTAATAAGCAAAAAATCATTTTCTTTATTCATTTTGTTTCGACACTACACTATTTTTAATATAAATTTGTACTAAATATTATACGTAGTTGAACTATTAGTTTTGTATTATCTACATTCTGCAGAAACCTGCGGCTTAATTACAAAAAAACTTAAGTATTTTTAAGTTGATTACCGCGCAAAATTGCGTATGTAAGAAACCCCAGTCTTGTTATTTCTGTCTAAACAAGCCGTAAGTTTTTTAACTTTATTCTACAGCAAGTTGACCGAATAAAATTTTAATTAACTTAATAAAAATTTAAGATTAGAAACAAATTTTACCTTATATTTTACTACGTTCTTGGTCTTTTACAGCATATTTTAGTATTATACCGACGCTAGTACACTATTTTACAAGGAATGTATTATAGTTGATCGTAAGAATTAGTTTTAAAGAAGTAAAACTTTTTGGTTATAAAAATTTTTTCAGAACACTACCAAATCAAACTTAGACCATTATTAAGTTTTGCCTTCCTATACAAAACTTAATAAATTTAATAAAACATGATTTTTTATTTAATTTTTAAGTTTTAATTCAGAATAAAAGTATTTCAAATTAGTTATACAAGTTTCAAGGGAACGGTTTAGTTCTAAACCGCGATTATTTTCCATCCCTGTTAATCTTTTATCGACCAAGGGTTAGTGTTAAAAGATTGAATTATAAAATTAAAAAAGGTATATTAAATACTAATAAATAGTATATCTGCCTTAGATTTTCTAAATTTATTTAAAAAACGTTAAAATCTATAAATTGAAATGTAATATTAGAATATTTTAATTCAGTTTTTAACATTCTACAAACTAAACTTAAAAAAATACTTAACTAACATTTTCTCTAAAACCCTGATTTTTATTTTCGTGTTTATATGCATTCTAGTTTGCATTCTCGTTTTTAAAGTAGACCAATTTTTTTTTAATTAATTGCCATTGAGATAGTTTAAAAATAAACAAGCAAAAATTTGATGTCTTTTTAAAAAAATTAATGCTGTTTTTCCTCTTTTAAGAAATATTTAATAAGAAGAAACCTTACTATTAAGCAATTATTTTTATTATTATTGTTATTATTATTATTATACAAAGCTTATAATAATTTTTAGCTCTTTTTAAGTACATTATTACTAGTTTGTTACCAGATAACTTTAAAAATTAATATGAGAGTGTAAAAAGTGTCCATAATTTTTATACGAGGTTTTCGGGAACAAATTTTTTCCTACCTAGATTCAACAGCAAAGTAGGTCATAAATCGCTATCTTACTAAGGATTAAAATTACTTATTAAGCTACGATTATGTTTAAAAAACATAAACTATTTTGAAAAGTTCCAGGATAAACTTAAAAATTATCTTTTTAAATAGTGATTCCTAAGGTTATTAGTGATCATTGCTACTCGTATACTTACTTTTGTTGAAAGAGTTAATAGTTTTAATTTAAGGAGTAGTAAATACTTGTCATTTAACCCCCAAAGTTTTTATCTACTTTCTACTTTTATTAATTATAATTTAACTATGACTTGTTAGGTTACAATAGCAGTAGTTTAGTCCATTTTGCAGCAATTTCTGTCTAGTTATTCTTTAGATATAGTTTTACAAGATTGCATTTTGATCTAAGTTCAGAAGACTTACAAACTTTTTTTAGCATGCAAACGTAAAAAAAATAGTTTATTTTAGCATATAATTAAGTATTTAAATAGTAAACTGGAATAACTGTTTCAAGCATAATTATGTTAAAAAATCTCTTCTTTTAGGGAAGTAAAAAAAAAAAAAAATTATTAAAAATGTTGTTTGCTTTATGTTATTACAATTTTAGACAAGTATTCAAAATATAAAAAAGGATATTTCAAAAATTATTTGCCTATCGAAAAAAATATTGGACCTCTTTTTGTACTTAAAAGAATTCCTCGTACCATAATTAAAAAAAAAATTACTGATAAACTTATTAAGTCAAAAATGAAGTAAAATATGCAGTGAAAAAGCACAACCACTATTAGTTTCTTGCTGCAAATTTAGAGACAAATGGTAAACCTGTCACACCTGATAAGTTTGTTAGACAGTTAATTTCAAACCTTATTCGGTAAATGTCAAATGTTTTGAAATTCAAATATTTTTCAGAATCACAAACCAAGTTTAGAAGTGTAGATTTCTCATTAGTTAAGTCAACTAATACATAACGGGCCAACGAATATTGGCTGATTTTGAGTAATACGTAGTTAGTTAAAATTTGGGTTCTAAAACGTTTTTTTTAGCACTTAAGAAGGTAGGTAAATTGAAGTTACAATTAAAATATAAAGAAAAATAGTAGAACTGTTCAATTAACGTTCTTTAACATACTTACAAAAACAGAACATAAATGTTAAGAATTATCAATTATTTACTAAGAAGCTTTGAATATACTTGATTTTTATAAAACTAATTTTATGTTTACATGCTTAGCTTTTGCTCATAGCTTTCTTAACTACAAATAAACAAACCGTAAAATATAGTTCTGTTATTTTTAATTTTTTAAATTGTTATTTGGTTTTACTTTTATTTAAGTAATAAGATTAACGTCTTCTGTGCTAATGTAGATGAAAACAAGTAAATATAGTTTAATACTGTCTGATAATCTTTTCTATTTGTTTTAAGATATTTCTTAAATCTTATCTTCAAGTTATATAAATGGTTATTGAGTTATGTTATTTCATAAACTGCTTTTATAGGCAAGTTTTTTACTTTTATTTTGTAACTTTTGTTATTTGAGGTTTTGTCGAGTAAAATTTATATTTGGCTAAAAACGTTAAGTTCTATAATTATCTACTTTAAATTTTCGTTTTATTTATGTAAAACAAACTTTTAGCAAACGTACTCTATAAAGTTATTTAGGCAAGTTTTTTTTATGTATTATTTGACTTAAAACATTTGTTATATTTTTATATTAAAAAAATTAAAAGAAAACCATAATAACATAGTCAAAAGTAGTTCAGCTTATTCAACAGTTGTTTAAAAAATAAGAGCTTATAGGCTAAACTTTAAACATAAAAAATATATTTAAGTTAGTACATATACAATATAATAAAGTAGTTTACTGTGTACAGTTTAATTTGTTTAAAATCATCGATAAAATATAGTATGAATGATTTCAAACTATATATAGATTAAGTTATCTAGGAAATATAACAGTCTACAGCTGTTTAATTTTACTTTAACTACTATCATTTTTTTCTTTTTAATAAAAACAAAATTAACAGTCTAAATTTAATACAAATAGCAAAATCAATTCACTTTATTTCTTAGAATTTGTAAGAACATTTAGCAGTTTAGTGTAAACCAATCTAAAGTTTAGTTTTAAATAGCTTACCGTTTCTTTATATCTT
This sequence comes from Thalia democratica, assembly GCF_965202585.1. Classification (NCBI taxonomy): domain Eukaryota; kingdom Metazoa; phylum Chordata; class Thaliacea; order Salpida; family Salpidae; genus Thalia; species Thalia democratica. Next base: position 63,349,245 of record NC_139166.1, on the reverse strand, counting down.
AAAGAAGCTTCTTTTTGAGGTTTCCTTTTCCTGGGAAAATTTGAATTTTTACATAGTTATGAAAAGATGAGAAAAAATTGTCTTTTATAGTTGTAACGTTCAAAGTTTTAGTTTAAATTTTAGTGTTGTAAAATATGTATAAAACGAAATTAAATACTAAAATAATGATAAGCCCACCATGCTTTAAAACTATATCAAAATGTAATTGAATTTATAAATCAAACATGTAAAACAATAATATTAGATAAATTATTGAATTATTTTAATGAAAAAATTCAACGACCAACAAACTTTAGTTTTTAAGGTAAAACTAGTAATGATGTTGCTGTCTTCAAAAGGTTTTTAAGTTTTGATCAGAAAAAATAATTAAAGTCTGTAATATTTAGTGTGTTTAAAACTAAGCTTAGTTATTAAATATTTTTTTAATAATACTTGTGAATCAGTTAACAGTTTTGTAAGTTTAACATTGCAAAGTATCAATAAACATTTTCAAGATTTTATTTTTACATTTGACTATCATACAAATCTTTTGAAACTTTCAAAAACATTTGAAGTTAAATTTAGTGGTTTTCTTTAAGTTCAAAAGAAGAAAAAACGATGCAAAATAGAAAAAGTTTTGATTTTCCACCAAAAGTTCTGTATGAAAACAGGTATTGCAACCAAGATGAGTTCGGTGTATTAGTTTGTGGAGGAAGGAATAAACTCTATAAAAGTTGGAAAAGTGTTTTCAAACTTAATGGTTTTAAACTTGAATATAACCATTATGCCCTGATGCCAAATGCACGCAAAAAATGTAAAACTGCAATTATTAATTCTGAACTATTTGTTTTAGGTGGGTATTCAGAAAACTACACGTATGACGAATCTTTTATAAAATTCTGTGATAAAAATAAATCTTGGTCGAGCAATACACAAATGGATCTAAACGACAACAAATTTTGTTTGTGTTCCTTCAAGAAAAACTTGTATGTTATTACTGGAACAAGTATTAACTTATACAACTTGAAAAACGACTATTGGATTCGAAAGGCTAAAATGAATCAAACTAGAAATTCTGCAGCTTGTACAGTTTTTGAAGGAAAAATTGTTGTTACTGGAGGTACAGATAACTGGTACAGATTAAAATCAGTAGAAGCATATGATTACTTTGAGAACAAATGGACTTCTTTACCTGATATGATTGATAGGAGATGCTATCATTCTTCAGTTAGTATGGGTAATAAAATGTTTGTTATTAGTTTTGAAAGTTATAGTGACAGAGTAGGTTGTGAGATGTTTGACAGTTTTTCAAGAAAATTTACTAGTATTAGTTCTGCTACAACAAAAACTCGTTGTCAATTAAACCCTGTAGCTTTGTGTCTTGGTGATAAAATTATAGTTTTTTTAAAGGCTATTAATTATAATTGGAAATCAATTGAAGAAACAAAAGTATTTGTTTACGACGTTATTAACGACTGCTGGGCGGAAAAGAAGATTGACATTGTCAGTAATTTGACTTATTCAAGTTTTATTAAGTACACTTCAGTTTAAGTTTGATTGAAATACTTCTCTACTTGTGCGATTCAAAACTTTTATTTTTGTATTCAGACTGCATTTATTAGTTTCAAAACTTTGTTACGTTTATAAAATGTAATTCGTTTTCAATCACTGTAATAAATATCGCGCCTGCTATTTTGTTTAGTTTTTATTATAAAGTAACTTGAAATATAAATTATTATATATATTATAGTCTTAACTTATAAACAGTGTAGACTCAGACTTCAAACAGCAAAGTGACCTGTTACTTTGGTTAGTTTGTAATATATTTATGTTTTGTAAGTTATTTTTGATTCATATTAATGTAGTTTAACTTTATTGTGATAAAATAAATACAATAAACTTATATATTCCAAGCTTCAAATAACTTGAAAGTTAAAAAAATTTTTGTAGTATTTTATAGATTTGAGCAGGTAACAATTTGAAAATTTGTTTGCATTGAAAAACTCTCATTCAATAGAAATTTCTAATAGCTGGTTTTTACTTGGTATTTATTACTTGAATTTAGCAAAGATCACGTAACGAAAAAAAAGATTATTTAAAAGCAGTTAAATTAGTTGAAAACACACGTCTTATTTATTTTTGTAAAAAACTAGACACATATACAATCCTGTGGATATAAAACAGCTCACAGCATATCCTAAATGTTACTGAAATTCTTTTTTTTAGAATAACAAATTAAAAAATGCTGTTTTTAGTTTATAGATATTTAATTACTTAAATTAAATTTTGCAATTTTTTTAGTTATATGTGATAAAATTGATATTAATGTAAAAAATAAGTATATTTAGTATATGAATTACCATTAAGTTATCAAAAAGATAAGTGTTGTGCTTTAAATTAAGATTATAACTCTGAAACTATCTATAATGCTATCTATTTTTATTAATAACTTATTCATGCACGAAAATCTAAACAAAAAACTAGAATTAAAATGTTACATATTCGAATACGTAACATTTTAGTTTTAGTTTTTTGTTTAGATCTTCAAGAATGAATATAAAATGATATTGTATATTCTCAGATATAGTGGAAAAATATCTATAAGACTCAGGTACAAATTACATGTTAAACAAAATACGTAAGTTCTAAAAGTATGACATTTTAGTCAATTACTGTGCATTACATTTGTACACAACGTAAAACATTTGCATTAAGTTTATTTACTAAATAAGTATTATATAGATAACAAGCGGAATTCAAGTACCTTTTTTAATACTCTATATTTTAAATACTCTATTTTTCAGATCATAAGTTGCTATTGTAAAATGAAAGATATTATAAAACTGAAATTTAAAATACTGCTTGAACGCTAATTTGTTTTTTTCACACTTTTCAGTCAAAGCAGTAAAGTCTTTTAATTGTTTTAAAACGTTAATAGGGACTTAAACGGGAGTTAATCAAAATAAACCAAACTACCGAAAAAAATATTTTGGCTCAGCGGGCCACATTTACATGCGCGCAGGCTGCAGAATATTTTTCACAAGCAGCATTTCATTCAAAAAAAAAAAAAAAAACGTGTTTGCGAGCTGCAGATTTACCCATCGAGGGCAGTAATTTGCCTGCGATCCGTAGTTTGGCGACTCCTGATATAAACGATTATGTTTAAAATCGGTTAAAACAAACAAATTCTAGCACAACATGAATTATGAAGAAAATATTCAGATTAGTTTTAAATTATTTTTTGAAACTTTTTGTAAGTTGTTGTTTTTGAAAATTGTACATCACATTTTAAAATATTTACATACTTATCATTATCGTAGTATGTAAATTTTTTTAATATAAAACAGATACGTAGTAAAAACTATTTAAAAACAAATTTACAAAGCAGTGAACAAGTAAAAAGTGGTTCACAAAACTACAAAGTAAGTGTTTTGTTTAAGTTATTGACTAAATAGGGTAATAGAATATATTTTAATTACTCTGTTAAAACGAAAAAAAAACATAAAGTAAAAAATAACTTGCTTGCTATGACATTTGCTTAAGTTTTCAAACTTAATAGGTCAGTAGAGTATATTTAAAACAATGTATTAAATTACTTTAACGCCAGCACATAAGCTACTGATAATAATAACTGTAAGTAGTAACATTTAAGCAACAACATTAAACTATAAACTTTTTAAAGTAAACAATAGTATGTACTGAATCATTCACTACTTCTATGTATACATTTATTAGACTACTGATAGTGAACAACATATCTATGAAAAGGAGAGTGAACTTTTAAGTTACGTTTAATAGTGAAGACATTAAGTAGAAACCAGAATCAAAAAAACATCTATTTGATAGAACTAACAATTGTATTGTTTTAGGAAAAGCATGCAGCCAACTGTCTTTGTTTCGGTAAAACATTGATATAAAGTAAAGTATGCATCTTTATGAATCTATTATTAAAGTATTAATCTATACTAATATTTAAGGAAGATGATAAGTACCAACAATAGTTTTGGACCTGACTTTAAACTATATCCTGGTGTATGACTCCATAACCGAAAGGTTTTTTCGTACACCAGGTCCTTGGACCAAATATTTGAGCGCTTTTTTTTCGTTTAATAAACAAATTACAAAAAAAAAACAACAGACATGTTATCTGGCAATCAACCAAATAGTTCAGATAATATTGATGACGTCAAAGTTATAAAACTTAACGATTGCGTATTGTCCAGAAAAAATAATGACGAGACTGCAAGAATTCAAAAATAAGTTCAATTTCGATTATTGAAAAAATTTGCATTCGATAGCAGTCAAGTGTTGTTTATAACTTTGTAACAAAGTTTGATTCAATAAAAACTTCATATTCTTATATATTCTTATTATAATTACGCAAAAAAAAACGTCAAAAGAAACTAAGTCTCAGATAAAAGTTTTAATTAAGTTTAAAATATCTACTTTTGTCGGTTACTTAAATAAATACGACATAGCGTTTTTATTTAAGTTATTAAATTTTCATTTGAACCTGGCGCAATACTGTTTTATAAAGTTTAAAAAAATCTATATTCTACGACACAACTTGATTTCAAGTTTAATTTAGTCTGCTGAAAATAGTTCTATGTCGTTATTTTATAAATCAAAATTTTTTAATTTCTACTATTTTAGTTACTACTCTATTAAAACTAAAATGCACAATATATAACTATGGTTTTACTTTACTTGAGACAAACTTTTTAAATTTGTTAGTGAACAATTTCCTAACTGTATGATATTTTTATAACAAATACTTTTTCTCCTCAACCACTATATTTTTTATTGGTAAAATTGCATATATTGACCCATTACCTTAATATTTCTGTTGGACACTTATGCAAAATTTTATTTTCCCTCATGTGTCCAAATTTTGATAATTTAAAGAACTTAATGTTTTTCACTTGATATTATGTTTTTCCTTTAAAAAAACAACAAATAAATATAGTAAAACTAATTCCCAAAAAAACTATTTTTCACAAACAAAATAAGTGTTAATTTATAATGAGTGTGTTTCTGATTTCTTCATTGAACTAGAAATAACTTGTTAGCTAAGGGAAATGAGAGAGTTAAATGAGAGATCGCGTGATCTACAAGTCCAAAGTCCATCGAAAATTCCAGAAAGAGAATCGAAAAACTATAAATACGCCCAATCAGAGCGTGCATTAGGTCATTTACCTCGAAACAAGCACGAAGCGACACTCTGCTGCTCGCAAATTTGAGCGTTATCCGCTATCTTAGAAAAGCTAGCTGATCTCCGGGAAAACCTTCTCTTGGCGCTCTGAACATAAGTCGCCATCTTGGGAAGGCTAGATGACCTCCGGGAAAACCTTTTTATTCAACAACGTCGACGGGGCGAACAACTCGATTTGAGTTGTTAACGTGCCATACTCATAAGCCTACGCATACTGTAGCAGACAACTTCTTTGGAACAATTTGAACATTGAACTCCACGCATAAGCCCACGCTTTCGGTGGCATAACTTATTACTTTTATCTTTAATTTACTTTGTTTCATTATTGTATCTTTTTATCTTGCGCGCTCTACATCCGGTGTCAACGAGGAAGTATAAGTCCTTACGTTCTGAACAAGTACAACCTACAAGCAACCATTTGTTACAGTTCAACTAGAATTGTGAACTGCAAGAAGCCTTCTCAAGTAGTAAACCTTTCTTATTGTTCTTTCATTTTATTGCATAATAAAGCATATAGATATTTGTTAGTCTATATTTAAACTTAATGAAAAGTAAAATGAATAGGGATTTAGCACTTAAACCCTCTCACACTCGGCCGCAAACCGAGGTAGCAACTAAAGATAAAGATGGCCCCGAAGCTACTGCTAACCTGGCTCCTGTCGAAACTGCCGAGGCGGTTTCACATAAAGTTAGAGACCCCAGTAGTCCGGAGTACATCAATTCTATTGAGTTAAAAGAGTATTTAAACATGAATAAATCTTACCAATCTAATTAAATTTTTAATAAGTGTAGTTCCTAAATATAGCAAAAAATATATGAAATCTTGTGATAAGGTTAAAAGTGTTCTAGATAATTAATAATTTACCTATTATCTTTTGTGACAATTTTTAGTTTAATACAGCTGTTCATTAAAGGCATGGATATTGTTACACTTTTTAGTATACTTTTTTTTGATTTTAAAACTTTTAACCGAAAGTAAGACCTTATCTAATGTTGAAAGTTTGTTAGGTTTTTTAACAATATTCTTAGTGTTAGGTCTAACGTTATTCAACTACTAATATTAAATAAAAATAATTAGATGGTAAGTATTTAATGTTGTAAATTGTATATAACTAATTACTTAGCTTCTAGGAAACTTGATAGTTGTTTGTTTTTTAGTAAAAAGACGTCGTGCAATATTACAAGTAGATTATTTATTGAATTAGATCACAAAAATTAGTTTAAATTTTTGTAATAAATGTTATAACATGAAAAAAAGCACCTATCATACATTTATTATTTTAAAACTTACACCTTTTTACGTCAATTAGAAGAACGATAAAATTTAGCTATATTTACTCTTTTAGATTATGCAGTACTAAATTAAACGTTTAAATTTCATGTTCCAAGTTTTTGAGCAATATAATCAGAAAAAAAAATTAAGTGTTTTAAAATGTTCTAAGAGCTTATAAGCAGTGAAGCAAAAAGCTTAAATTTATTATTTCGAATTAATTTTTTTTTAGTTTTTCATTTACTGTTTGGCTTAAATACATTACAAGCGCTAAGTATTGAACACACAATGCTTACTTTACTACCGTATTAGGACAAATGAGATATCTTCCAAGCTTTTAAAAATATCCTCAACTTTTTGCTTTCTATGTTTACAACAAAAGCTGTGATACTTGTTTATTACAAGTTTGTATCGCACAACTTTTTAGTAACTATTATTCTATTTCTACTCTCAAATAAAGCATAATAAAATGAAATTGTGAACTGTAAATGTTTTAATAAAATATCATTGGTAGAGTTTTTATCTTATTTTAAGTCGTTTTTTAACCATTAGTGCCTTAATATTTCATTTTACTGTGAATTCGGTTTTTGAATGTTGCTAAAAACAATTACAATTATTTTATTAGTTGAAGCAAAAAAATAAACATGCAAATTGTATGCAACAAAAAACGTAATTCAAAAACAAAACAATTTTATTATTGAGTAGTTAGTGCTTTTTATATCTAAATAAAGTTTTGTTTTAGAGCACTTTGAACTGAATAAAATTACTAAAGTAAATTTTTTTTAAAAATGTTTTTCAAAGTATAATAATGGTTTCACAAAAGCTTTTTTTAGTTTTATATGAAACTACAGTGTTTTCGTTTTTACCAGATAAATCAAATTGTATAAGTTTTTCTAAAAAACACACGTTATTCTTGGTACTGAGACGAAATAGATAGTAGAGATTTTACAAATGAAAGCTATAACTTGTTTAGTTCAATTTTAAAATCAAAGTCATATGTTTATTACATTTAGAATAATCATATGACTTTGAAAACTAAAAGCAATATTATATAAAAGTTTAAATTAACTAATTACCATAAATTACTAACAAACAATAAAAGATAGACTTCTAAAATTTCGATTGAATTATAAAACTAAAACAATAAGTTTATTTAAAAATTAATTAAATATAATTGCATGTTTATATTTACTTTTTTTTGTTTTATCTAAGAAAAAAACAACAATTATCAATTTAAGCAACATAAAAAAAAACTTCAATTCGAAGTTTTATATTTAATAAAAATATTTTAACTTGATGAATATAAACTTTTAGGTAGTAAGTTTCCTTTTTTAAAATCTTAACTACGTTTTTTGATTTTATATTTAACTTTATTTTAATTTAGCTTATATAAATTAAAATTTTGCAAACTTGATCTAAGTTTAAAAAAAGACTTTCGAGAATATAAAAGAGAGAAGAGAACTATTAACAAAAGAAAAAATAAATTTTGACACTAGTTTGCTATATAGAACAGAAACAAATTAAAAGTTATATATATAAAGTTAGAAAGGTAATTATAGCGCATATCATTTTCTACACAAAATTCAGATGTTAGCTGTATTCATAAGTTAATAAAGAGTTTAAAAATTCATTTTCATAAATTCTTTTGTATATATTTTTGTTTTTTAAATAGTAATTTTGATATATCCGAATATATTAAATTTATATTTTTAATAGGTGTATATATTTTAAAATAAAATAAAACAACATTTAAGGCATTTAGTGTAGTCTCATTAAACTTTTAAACTATCTCACACATCTGTTATTAAATGTTTTGTAAAAGTTTATAGCTTTTTTGAACGTTTTTGTTATCAACATATGTTTTGATGAAAAATAGTTATAAACCGCAAAACTTGTGATAAGCTTGAAGTAATTTTATTAGTACAATTATAAAATTTTACATGGATGATAAAAGCTTATATAGAGTTTTTTTCTTGTATGAAACGTTTACATTTTTTTATTATTCCTGTCAGTTATTATTTAGTAAAATTGTAATATTTGTTACAGTATATACTACATATTTGTTTCAAAAACAGTTTTAGAAAAACAACGTACTGAACCTATATATGTTTATAAACTTATAGTATACAACTATTAAAAATTATGTGCCTAGTTTACAAAATCTTTTTAGATAAGAACTGTTTTAGTTTGTAGACTATACTAAAAATTCTTGATTAAAATTACTAAGCAACTTGTTCATGTATTACTTTATTTGTTGCAAGCAAAGATTTTTTTTGTTTTTTTGAGAACCATAATCAAAATGTATATGTGTTTGTGTTGAAAATACTAGTTGTTTTATGTATATACATATAAGAATAATGTAAACAAAACTTTTAGTTGTGCTTAATTACCTTAATATTAAATTGTAAGTGTTTATATTATGTTTAACGATACATGCTATAGATTTCACTTAAAAGTTATATGTGAATATAAATGAAAATGACGAGATAAATAGTTTTAAACAGCGGTTTTAGTTACGTTTTATTCTTTATGTGTAAAATTGTAGTAAAACAAAAGAGTTTATAAAATTGAACTTAAAAATATATATTTCATTTTCATTTAAAATAAAATTGATTTATAATAAAAAATAAGTAAATATTCTTTTTTTTATATATTTAATTTACTTTGCTAAAGAAAAATTAGTTAGAAACTAATTTATGTGATTTTAAATTATGTAATAAAGATAAGCTATTAAGTATATAATTTTATAAACAGTCTAATTGGTATTTTAAACCGTTTAAGTATTTAAAATTATTGTATGAAATTAAAAACAATTAGCCTATAATTCTAAGTAATTAGTTTAAAGTGAAAAACAACTTCTTTTTTGTGTAACATTTTGTTCATTAACTGTGCTTAATTAAAATATACAGTTTAAAATTTATGAACATATTTCTAGTCCGTAGTAAGATTACAACTAACTAAACTATTTTTACACTTTTTTTATTAAAATTACATTTATTTTTCAGAAAGTTTTAAGTTCCTTTAAGCAGTTTATGTTCTTAGATTAAGTTTATAATATAAAAAATTGAAATAGTTTTTTTTTATTTGTACTAATTATAAAAAAATTACTTTTATCTAAATATGTATACATTTTTCATTGTATTTTTAATGAGTGCTTGTTTTGTTTTTAAGTTTGTACTATTTAAACTTCTTTGCTTTATCGAAAAAAAAACATTATATATAGTGTTTAAAATGTAAAAAACGACTAAGACTGTTTCAATAGTTTAATTAAAACAATAGTAAAATGTGTTATGGTACATACTTTTAAGTAACTTTGTTAAACTTTTTATTTAAATTTTCACTTGCATTTTCATTTTGTGTTAGTATTATGATGTGTTGAATAGTTAGTTTAAGCTTTACTATGATTTCTCTGCTTATTTTAGAAAATTATTCACATAAATGGATGCAAAACATCGTAGGCCAAAAAGGGAAGCGTCCAAAAACGCTTCTATGAAAGTAAATTTGCTTATAAAAGAAGAATTTTACAACCCTAAAAAGTGAGTTTTTGTTTTATATAACTAAACACGTTAAACACCGTTTAGACAACCCATTAACTAATTTTAAGCATTTTTTATATTGAGTTAAGTACAATACAAAATTCTATAAACAAAAAACTTTCTTTATACAAATTATTTTTTGAGTATTAAGTTGAAACAAACTATTAAATACTATTTTTACGTATACTTTTGATTGTTTAAAAAAAAAATTATAGCATACAGTATTTTTGAACTTAGTTTTAAAATAAAGATGGGAAATTAAATATTTTATTTACAACCAGGTTTTTTGCTCACCTCTTTAATTTGCACATCTTTATTTAATTAAGCTCTTTATACTTCAGTAAATTCAGCAATCTTTTTTGTTAAGACAAATAACTATTTTTGAAGTTAGTTTCAAAAAATACAAAATTATAAGACTGACTACTTATTTTAGGGTCTTAGATTATCCCACAAAAACTACAGTTGAAACAAAATATGAAACTATATTGAGTAATAAACCAAAATGTAATTTCGAGAAACTAAATAGACAAGAACATCCAACAAATGAACAAACTTCTTTTTCAAAAAGTCGTTCATCGAAGCGAGAAGCATCTAAAAACGCTTCCATGAAGCTAAACCTACAGATTGGAGACCAATTCTACAAACCAAGAAATAAAAAGTTTGTATAATTTAGAACTTATGATAAATACAAGTAAAAACTGTTCGTTAAATATTTAATATCAATAAACGTAAGAAGCTTATAATATATAACTAAGCAAAAGTCGTATGAATGTTAAAGTGATAAGTTTATAAGTACTTTTCTTAATATCTAAATAACAAAATTTTAAGTTAGATATCTCAGTTTTATTCTTACACAAACTTTTACTTTTTTAACTTTCATTAAGGAAATCGAAAAACACATTGACTACAACAACTAAGGATACAAGTAAAGTTGTCTCAAACAATAAACAACCATGGAATTCAGACCAAGAAAAATTGAAGAGTTCAAAATTTCTGTCAACAAAACCGATTGTTGCTGTGCCTCCTATAAAACGAAAACATGATGATTATAACCAAAACAAAATTCAAAAATATGTTCAAAAAACTCCGAAAACTACAGAAAATCTATTTGTTTCACAAAGAAACCAGCTGCTAGATACTAACAAGATACAACAAGCTTTTCCAAAGCCATCTGGTGAAACTATTAACTTGAATAGAAAAGTAGCTCAAATTAAACCATTTAACATGATTGATGACCAAGCGCTTGACTTAACATTAAATAAAACGATGTCGCTTAAAAAAAGCGATACAAAAGCTGGAAATGTTTCTTACGCACATGATGAAAAACCACTTATAAAATGTAAGTTAGAGTTTTTAACTTTTTAAAATTAACTAAATGTAAATTATTTATTTTTAGAACACATAAATTTGTTTGAAATAAAATGTAGTATAATTAAAGTACTACTTAAATTAGCTCTTTACAAACTGAATGTCATAATAGCTTAAAACTAAAAGTTATTTAAAAAATTAGTTGCTTATAAAGTAAGTAAAACCTATAAAGTATGTTTATACTTTTAATTTTCGTTTTGTGACATAATCTAAAATTGTCAGTTTTAAGTTAAGTAACAATCAAACTTTTAATAGTTTATTATAAACAAAAGCTACTGTTATACGTTTTATAATTACTTAGCTAAATTTTAATCTTTTATTTTATTTCTAACAAATACTTGACTTCTTTTCTTTTAAAACAATTTAATATGTTTTTTAAAATGTATTTGCCTTATATTAAACTTAAACTTGAATTATTCTTCAACAAACAAAGTTTTAGCATTAAATTAAAAATTTTAAGTTTATAGTACGGTAGAAGTTTGAAATAGAAATTAATATTTTATGTAGAACATACATTTTTAGCAATTTTCATGGAGCTTATAATATAATCACTTAAATGTTTACTAAATTATAACAACAAGATATAAAAAATTTAAAAACTAATAAGATAATAACAAGCAAGTTGATCAAATTTCAAAGTCTAATGAGCTGTTTACTAAAAACGAAAAAGACAAAAACAAAATGTCAAATGATTATAAACTAGAAGCACAAATTACTGTTCGTATTGAAAACAACAAGTATAACTTACGCGTAAGTAAAATACTTCAAGATATTTTATACTTGAAAATTATTTTGGAAATAATTCCAGTATTTAAAGCTTTGCCTTTTAAGTTTTTTATTGATTAAAACATGTAGAATTAACAAGATTTTTATTAGAAAAAAGTTTTTTAATTTTAAATTAATTATTTAATAATTGACTAATCAGAAAATTTATTAATAAAAGTAGAAGGAACTATACAACTATAAAGTTATAACTTTACATCTAAAAGTTTAAAAATACTTTTGTCAGCTTCAAAACATTTTATAAAGTTATTAGTTTAGCTGATGTAAAGGTAGAAAACAATAATTGAAACTAAAAATGCCTTTATAAAACAGAAACGTACAAGAAACTATCTAAAAGAACATTTACAAGGCGGTGGAGAAGTAAAAAGTGCATCTTTAAACAACAAAGTAAGAATAAAGTTTTTGTTGTATGTACATCAAAAAATAAAAAAAAGTTTTAGTTGTTATATGAAACAAACAAAAATAATATTTTTATGGTAATTTTTTTTGTTTGCCATGAGATAGCTGAAGTACTTAAAAGAACTTATCAACTTAGTATAGTTTATTTACACAAAAGTATTAAACTGCTTAAACATTAGCACATAAGCTGCTTATAATGACAACTATAAAGTGAAAAGGATTACGCAATAGTATTGCAAATTAAAACTTAAATACGTTCACTTCATAATAAGTAAATTAAAAAAAAAATTGTACATCTCTATACTTTTTCAGACTGCTGGTTGTGAAGAACAAATAAACGAAAGGAAGAATTTGTCGAATACTAAAAGTTTGTCTACCAGTAAGGAAGAAGTATTGTTTGAGAGTGATAACGTTGTGTTAGAACCGGAATCAAAAAAACTTGCGTTTGAAAGAAATGACAATTGGAAAATTTTAGGAAAAGCGTATAATCAACTTGTGTTTGTTTCGGTAAGACATTAATATAAAGCAATACATGCATACTTAAAATTTTATTAAAAATATATATCGAAAAATTCAATGTATTAGATACACAGTTGATGTAAATATTTTAAGGAAGAAGAAAAGTACAAACCACGAAAATGTTATCCTGCAATCCGCCAAAAGAATTCACATGATGACGTCACAGTTATCAAAGTAAACGACTGTGTATTGTTTAAAACAAGTGGGGAAAATAACTTTGTAGGAAAAATTAGTGCTATCTGGGTCGACAAACTAAATTATATTCGAATGCCGTTGTTTCGATTTTATCGGTTAGTTAGTTTTATTAAAATTAGTTAAGCGTTGTTTATAACTTTGTTTAAGAAGCTATTTAGTAAAATTTTTATATTCTAAATAGACTTACGCAATACACGTTTAAAAAAAAGTGGCAAATCAAAAGCTTTGAATAATTAAAAAATTGTTTATAATTTCAAAAAAGTCAACTTTTTTTTTTACAAAATTCAATTTTAGTGTTCTGTCTTGAAATAAGGATAAAATATCTAAGAATTAATACTTGTTATAGAAAAGCTTAATTTTAACAAACTAAGCTTATCGAGTTGTAGCTTGTTTTTCTACAAATTGCATAAGTACATTTACAATTTTCGATAAAATAAAGTACCAATGTATGAAATTTAATTAAAGAAAATCTCACATTCCAAAGCTGAAAGGTTGTTGCAAACATGTTTACGATCCTTACGATCCTCATAATGAAATGTGTAGCCATTCTGATGTTAATAAATACAAAGAAGCTAAAAAACAGCAATTACACTGCGCTTTACTTGAGTTGAGTAGAGATTACGAGCTTTTTCTTTCACTCAATCCAGAATGTATTTGTGTCTCAGCTGTACAAGAAAAATGTTTTGTTTATTCCGACTACAAACAGTGGCTATTGTAAGTTTTTTACAATTTTTACTGCAATTATTAATTTATTAGCTAGTAAAATGGAACAAAAAACTCTTTTTTTAACACATGTATTTGTAACAAATTAAAAAACATTGCAACAATTATAAAGTATTAACAAAATAAACGAACAGAAAATTTGGAATAACTAAAGCAAAAACTGAAAAGTTAAACAGGAACTTTTTAGCTTCAGAATCTAACTTCAATCGACTGTTGGATAGTACAATTAAAATTCCAAATAATGAAAAAAACGAGTTTAGAGATAACAGTATGTATTTTTACTGCTTTTATTTTGATGTAAAAAATGAAACGATTATGCCTTTACCAAAGTATAAAAGAATTATAAAAAATAAATATCTTAGAAGTGTAAATATAAATTGATTTAATTGAATATTCAGTAAACAACAGTTATTAAAAATTTTTAAGCTTTGGATAAAACAATTGAATACTGGTTCTCTACATAAAAAAAAGCATGTGTTTGATTTAATGTTTTTTTATTAAAAACTTATTTTTTTTTAATTTAAAACGTTTAAAAAATGTAAGTTTTATGTGTTTAATCATTTTATGTTTTAAAATGTTATTTTGATAAGAACAATATATTTTAGGCACTTTTTATTCTTTTTCTTAAGGCTTAATTTAATACATTGCTTTATTAGTATTCTAAGAAAACTACCTTATCTTGTAACAAAATAATAAGTCGTATATTTATTTGATTTTGTTATTGTTATCATTAATTTTCTTTTATTATATAGCTAATTAAAGAATAAAATTTATGCAGCAGGTTTTTACTTTTTTATCTAGCATGTGTTTTTATATTAAGATCTGAAATTCAACTGTTTCTTTTTGAATACGATAAGTATGTAAATGTTTTAGAATGTGACAAACTGTTTTCAAAAACAACACTATTTTGAAATAAAATTTAAAACTAATATGAATATTATCCACTAATGTATGTTACGGTAGAATTTATTTATTTTAAGTGATTTCAAACATAATCGTTTTTAATTTAGACAAATACTCATAAAAAAGTAGCTTTAAAAAGTAGGATATTATTGAAATGTTGATTTTTACATTACACATACTTATACATTTTTTAAGTTTTTTTTCTGTTGAAAACAAATAGTAAAAAATATTATAAGTCTATTTCTAAATATCGATAGCAAAAGCTTACTGATTTTATACACAAGTTCGTGATAATAAACTATGCGGTTCCCAAGAACTACGGTATACTTACAATTCACCGACGCGCATAATTCCTACCCATTGTTTTCCTTATTTCTTTATTTGTTTACTATTTTATTTTGTCTTTTTTTTCTACAACTGTTATCCCTAACCCTTTACCGTTAGTCAGTAAGCGGTTCTCGAATTTGATCAGGTGGGAATTGTGCGATTTACATTAACTATAAACTATCTTAGACAGTCAAAACTAGCTTAAGTTTCAAGCTTATTCTTTTTTCCAAAGCTAATCTTAGCTATTTTTTTAAACAAAATAATAATTGCGAACTAAATTAAGAACTAATCTAAAAACACAAAAATTGTTTCATAAGCTAGATAAAAATCTAGACCAAACTGTCGTAAGAGTAGTTTTAAGAAAAACAAACAAAAAATAACGTTCTGGAACTCTTTAAAAATTTAGAGTTGGCAGAATATTAAACAAACTAAAAATGGAAACTAAAGGGGTTAAGTTATAAAAACAGCTGTCTTAGAGTTATTTTTTGAAACAAATAACAAAACGTACTAAAATTTTTCTGTTAATTTAGATTTTTTTAAGTAAGCTTTATTCACTCATTATAAAGAAAATTAAACATGGAAGCAAGTTTTAAAAGTATTGAAAAACTTTCACCACAAAAACATAAGAAGATGAGAAGGAAACTAAAGAGTTATAAAATGAATATATAAATGAAAAAATAAATAGCAGTTTAAAAAAAATAGTTTTAATCAATTAATTAAATAGTTTTAAACTGTCTCAACTAAAAATTTATCGAATTAGTTTTAATTCAATTTTAAGCAAAAAAAAAAGTATTAATAGAAACTATACTTTATTAACAGTTTATTAGATATTAATGACTATAAATAACATCTGTTTTAATAAAGCAAACAATATCTAGTAGCAAAACTTTGTAAATAACAAACACTCATTAAATGTTCATTTAAACTTGTATACAGATTAGACTTAAGTATTTTATTTCATACTCAATACAAATAAATTAAACTATTCTAAAGTTTTGTACTTTAAACTTATACTAATGACATAAACTGCTCAATAAAACGTAAAATATCTTTTATCTAAATTAAAAATAGAAAAAGTTCAATTAGTTTTAATCTAACAATAAACTGTGCCCTAGAAACATCATAAAAGGTAAAACTGTGTATTTAGTTCTAACTTTAACAATAACATAACGAACAATTAATATACACAAAGGTCGTTTTTTTTACTTAAAACTATAGCCTAAGTGTTTCTATTTACATACAATAGCTTTGAAAATTAAATTGTTTAAAGTTCTAACTAGACTGTTTATAATACTTAACCTGTACACATAAATAGCTTTAGGTTTAATAGATAATCAAACATCACATAAACTGTTTTCTAGTTAATATGTGGTTAGCAAAATGAGCTTAAGATGTATTAAACATTTACCTTGATCAATTTTTCAAGTAGCTTTTTATAAACTATTTTGAAAAACAACATCTATTCTAACATAGAAATAAATAACTGAATATAAAAACATTAAAAATTAATTTTTACTTATTTTTTCAATTCGATACAAACTTACACACAGAAAACTAAATTTTAGTAGAATCGTTTTTAAACCATAGACCAGGGTTTCCTAAAGTCGGCCATGTCAGATACTTAGGGGGCCACGAGCAGCATAGGGGTAAAAAGGGGGGGGGGGGGCATGAGCAGTAAATCAGCCACAGGGGGCGATGAAGTCATAATATCAAACTTACACTAGATATTCTCGAGTTGCAGATAAAGAGCAAAAAAAAAAGTCTTAGCTGTTTTTTGATGGTAGTTTTTTAATAATCTTGTTGAAGAGGACCATGGCTTTTTTAATTTCTACAAAGGGGCCATTTGCAAAAACGTTCGGGAAACCCTGGTTTACAGCAATTAAAAGTTAATAATGTTTACCTGAAAATAAAATCGTTTTTAGTTTGTTTAAAATTTATTTAATTTAATACCAAATAAAATTGTATATATACATTGAAAAATTTATGTGTTTATTTAATTATTTTATTTATTTCAAAAACATCATGATTATTTTAGCAAAAACCTTAAACCACGATCGTATTCGAGATTAAGTGCGTACCTTTTAAAGTGCGTACGTTATTGATGTCTCTCATGTAGTTACTCATTCGTCCAACATGCAGAACAATGATTAATTTTAAAAGAAAAAAGATTTTTCAACATTTCAGTAATTAAATAAGATTTATATAAAATAGGTAGAGGGTTTGTAACAACATGTAAAGTATTTTAATATAATATTTACTGTATACGTGTGCAGTAAATATGATTATACCGGACAGACTTTCGTCGATTTCTTATTCTATCGAATCCAAATTACTAACTATGTGTCTTGCCTAGTAAAAAACATTAACTTTACTGATCATATTAGCAAACGGTAGTTTCATGGTTAATATTACAAACTCTATGTAAATTGAAGACTGCGGATTTATCGGTTGCGACTGACTGTTGAGTTTCAATAAAAATAAAACTGGAGTCTCAGTTAACCGAAACCTTGCGATCTGAAAATTGAAGTGGTGTGGTCAAAACAAGTTTGTAATTTCTCATACTGCTATTCTTCAACACTTTAAAAGACAATAAATAATTAAACTTTTTCAGTTTAGTTTAATCTATTAGCCTTTTAATTAACCCATAAAATTACTTATTTACTAACTAATTAAAATTATCAACAATTTTTAAGTTTATAAAACTTAGCTTAATTTTTTAGGAAAACACTGATTTAACTAAATGCTCCGACCAACAGATGACATCTCATACGTCCGCCGACAAAAACATAATCCACCTCCAAATTAAAACAATTGTTTTGAGTTAAATGATATTATAAAACTAACATATATTAAGAGCACTAGTTTAAATATTTGGGTCCTGTAAAAGATTACAACAAATTGAAATATTTTTTAATTCAAAAATCTTTCATACGCAAAAAATGAAAACATAACAGCCAAAGTATTTTTTATTTTATAATTTTTTTTTTTATAGAAGATACTTTTCCGCTAATAATCTATTTATTTAACTTTAATTTTCATACTAAAAAAAAAGAATTTTGTTAAATGTACTCAACCGGAGCCGATCATTTCTAACCCGCTATCATTTCTAACCCGCTATCATTTCTAACCCGATCATTTCTAACCCGATCACTTCTAACCCGATCACTTCTAACACGATCACATCTAACCTGTTCATTTCTAACCCGATCACTTCTAACCCAATCACTTCTAACCGATCATTTCTAACCCGATCACTTCTAACACGATCATTTCTAATCCGATCATTTCTAACCCGATCACTTCTAACCCGATCACTTCTAACACGATCATTTCTAACCCGATTACTTCTAAAAAGATCATTTCTAACAAGATCACTTCTAACCCGATTATTTCTAACCCAGTTTAGCCCAATCATTTCTAACCCGATCACTTCTAACCCAAACATTTCTAACCCAATCACTTCTAACCCGATCATTTCTAACCCGATCACTTCTAACACGATCATTTCTAATCCGATCATTTCTAACCCGATCACTTCTAACCCGATCATTTCTAAAACGATCATTTCTAACCCGATTACTTCTAAAAAGATCATTTCTAACAAAATCACTTCTAACCCGATTATTTCTAACCCAGTTTAGCCCGATCATTTCTAACCCGATCATTTATAACCCGAACATTTCTAACCCGATCACTTCTAACCTGATCACTTCTAGCCTGATCGTTTCTATTCCGATCGTTTCTAACCTATTTTACTTGTTTATTTACATTTATTTGTTTTATGGATTTAATGCAAAAACCAACAAATCTTAATAAAGTAATTAAAGTACTAAAAAAAAAATCAATTTTTCAATTTTTTAAAACATAATGATTTAATTCGTTACGTAAAAAATATTTTTTTTGTAGTTTTTTATTTTAGTTTTAACTTAACATAATATTAATTTACTTTGTTTCCCTCATTTTTTGAGTTGTATAAACGAATCTAACAACTTATATTTATAATTCATATATAATAATCGCTAAATAGTCTAAATTTTTGTGTTTTTAAAAACATGTAAAATAATAACTTTTAAAAGATATCAAGAAAAATATTAAATAAGTTTTTACTATTAATCGTGTAAAATTATTTTTGCAATTTTAAATTTTTTAAAATTTTATATTTTTATTAAAAATAAAATTTATTTTGCTCTATATACAACATATTTTTAAAGAAATATGAAAAAATCAAAATAATAAGTTTTCGACACTTAAGTTTTATATTTAAGTTCATAATATAATATTTCTTATTTAATATTTAGATATAATTTACCATCGGCTAAAAAAAGAAAATCTAATTTAAGTTCTAGTAAATGACAAGGTCTATTTAAAAAAAAAAAAAACGTGTACCTCTACTTTTTACTTTGTGTTAAACAGTATACACTTTCGTTTTATTTGATGGGTTTTTATTTTTAATTTGATGGGTTAATTAAAAAGCTAATAGATTAAACTAAACTGAAAAAGTTTGAATATTTATTGTCTTTTAAAGTGTTGAAGAATAGCAGTATGATAAATTACAAACTTTTTTTGACCACACCACTATAATTTAATGAGGATGATTTTAAATTAAATTACCATACTAATTACAATTACTAAATTTTATTAACTGTATTATTTTAAGTTTCATATATACTCGGACCAATACTCTTAAAAAAATGGTATTTTGTTTAAATTTGGCCTAAATTTGAATGCAACTTGCCAATCTGGTCTCCATACTTAAAATTCATACTAACCATATAGAATCTCTTCAAGAAAAAGTAAAGTTAAGTCTTTAACCGCTGCAATGCTCATTATTTTTCTTACATTGACGACTATCAAAACTTAATATTTAATCTTTAGAATTCAGAAGACTTATACTTTTCCTAATGCTTTTAAAACTAAAAACTACAGTTAATTTAAAATTCATTTTGAACCCTATAGAAAATAATTAATTACCACGAAAATAAATTGAAAAATGCATGCAGTCATAAATATCTTTCAGTTTATATGTGAATTTAGCTTTTAAACAAAACTAATCTTTACATTAAGTTGATCAAATTTGATTAAAGCTTACCTGATTAAAATAAGATAATTTATATTAGAAACTATCAGTAATTTAACAAATTCTGTACTTATGAACCATTGATTTAATATGTAGGATTTTGTTCATTCTATAGTTTGATTTTATTATAATTGCCTTTCCTATGTGAATAATAAATCATTTTCTAATGTTTCCGATAAATGTTTATTTGACCTGTATTATTAATGTGCTTTGGACTTAAGGTTTCAAACTTAGTGGTTAGTTTAGTTTTACATTATTTTTAAATTTTTCAATTATTTTTTGGAAAAGCTACAAAAAAAATGATAAAAAAACAATAAAATACCAAACGGTTGCACAAATGTGCAGAACCTAACTTAAAAGTTAGGATGTGAAAATCTGGTTGATGTATAAATAAGAAGTAGTTTTATTCACAAGTTTTTATAGTTTGTTTGAATTCTGACACTGTAGTATAATCTAAATGAATTTCATAAAAGTAATACTGAACCTTATTTTTATGTAGAAGTGCGTGATTCAGACTATTTTGCTGATTGCTGAACTAAAATCATAAAAGAAATTTACTAAGTTGTCTCAATATGTATTGCTGAATTTTGCAGAGAAAGTTGATTGTTGAAAAGAAATTAAAGTTATTTCTAAAATGAAAGATTGTGAAGCTGTGTTTTGTTTTATTGGAACTTACTGAACGTTGAAAGAGTTGATATTTAAGTTGATTATTATAAAATTAAAATTAAGTTTGTTAAAAATTTTCTCCTTCGATTCATAAATAAGTTAATTAGTTTTATACTAAGTGTTGATTTTTTTTGCTGTTAATCTAAAAAAAAAAGATAAAACTGTAGTTTTTGATTTTAAGATATATAAATTTTTGTCTCTTTGTTATGTGCTATTTAGTTTAAGCTGCCCAAATTTTTATGTGTGGGTCTAGCGTAGATTAAAAATTTCCAATAACAATAAACATCAAAAATTGAATTTTATTAAAGCTACCTAAACATTAAGTTTTACTTTAAACAAAATAAACTAAATTTCGATAAAAAAACAACTTTGTTGAGATTATTTTGTTTTTAAAACAAATCTTTACTTTATTACAATAATACATAAACATATTAGTACAGATCGAATTAATAATAGTCGGGTTTGAAACGATCAAGTTAGAAATGATCGGGTTAGAAATGATCGGGTTAGAAGTGATCGGGTTAGAAGTGATCGGGTTAGAAGTAATCTGGTTAGAAGTAATCGGGTTAGAAGTGATCGGGTTAGAAGTGATCGGGTTAGAAGTGATCGGGTTAGAAGTGATCGGGTTAGAAGTGATCGGGTTAGAAATGATCGGGTTAGAAGTTTCCATTTAAAACGGTTCGTGTGTCGCACTTTGCAATATAATTTTTAAATTTTTTAGTGCTTGCAAATGATTAAAAGAAAGTAAGTAACTTTAACATAATCTACTTCATAGCATTTTGTACTTATGTCATTTAATTGTGCAACGAAGTTACTTTAATGCACTGTTATAAGGGCAAGAAGTGTATAAAATTTTTATTATATTGTAATGATATAGATTTTGTTTTTCTTTATATTCTTCACGCATGAATAAGTTTTTAAATAACAGTATAAATAACTTACATTGTTATATGCGGTTTAATATTTTATTTTTTGCTTGAAAAGGTCGCAATCTCTTGCCACCGAAACCGGTCGCGATTAAAATATACAACTTGCATAAATCTATTTATAGTGTAATTTCGAAATAATTAACAAAACTTCTTATTAAAAGTTAAAAGTACCAATTTCGTTTTCAATGTATAATAAATATCTAAAGTAAATGATCATTTTTTTAAATAATGTTATTTTTTTAATGTTTAGGTACAAAAACAATAATAATAATAAAGCACAACTTAGTAGATAAATGTGTGAAATTATATATTCTTAAATGTAACTAATAAAATGGAGTGGGAAAAAAATTTAAACTTAGACAAATATTAAACTAATTTTAGTTTGATTTCGATTATTTAAGTGATAGGTTGATAAATTATATATTTGATACTTTTTAATAAAGTTTGGTTGTCTTCTCAATACTTTTTGTATATTGTAAAAAAAAAATATGCAACTAAAAATTAAACCAAGAAAAGAAGCTAACCTACTTACAAATATATATAACATGTGAATAAAAGAGTAATTTAAAACAACAAAATTTCAAAATATGAGTACATTAAAAAACGTTTCTGTTTTATCACCAAAAAACAACATTTTTAGCTACATTTAATGAACCAAATTTAGATTATTATAGGTTGAACATGGGAATAACAAAGTTTAAATCTGGGTTTCCCAAACTCATTTACTAAATCGCCCCCTTTTCAGAAATTTGAAAAATAATCGCCCCCCCACGATTTTACAAAGTAGTTTTTCTCTTGAGTACAAACTTTTGAGCCAAAAAAGTTGTGTTTGAAATGTAATTTAATCTGGTATTTCTTATGCAAGAATTTTTGTGGCTGTTTTAAAAGTAGTTTACAGGGATTGAGAAAATAAGTTAAAGTTATTTTCTTATACGCCCAGTAAAGTGTTATAAAATACTTGATTATTAAAAAGCCTTGTGTAATCTGTAATAAATCCCGTTTAAATATGAATTGTTTTGAAACTAATAGACTTTTAGGGTAGTGGCGGACAACTTTTGTAACCAGCAATTCATATTTACTAAAAAGTCTTTTCTAGTTTCAACTCGTTAAAAAATGTAATTGCGGGCTTTTAATTGTATAATAATTAATTTAATAATTAAAAAAAAAGACTTTTTAAATACATTACAAACCAGGTTAAATAAAAAGTATTTCAAAAGATCAAATTAAAAAAAACTTTCATAAAATAATCTCTGCTACTGAAGTCTAATATAATGTGAAGGATGAGGTTCATGACTGCTTGCAAGTTTTTAAAAATCTGATTCTTAATCAGTAAAATAAAGCTTCCTTTACAAATATATAGATTAGATCTTTTGCTCAAGATGTTGATAATGAACTAAAAGTTTTTTTAACAACATAGTTAGAAGGAAAAAACTATAAACAACAATTTAAATTTCTCTCAAATGATTGGATACTTTTGCCTTATTTTTTGTTGAGTCCAAAAGCTTTCATATCGTTCTTTGGAAAAATTTACTTTAAGTTCAAGGTTAGTTTAAAGTCTGAGAAGGTTTCCTGTAAAACCTTTACTTCAAAAAAATCTGCCTCGAAAGGATCCATATTTTTATCTATATGATAGCTTTTTTGTGTCAAATTAAAATTTTACTATATAATATGTTGAAATTGTTAAAAATTCCAGATTTTTTATGTTTTTATTTAGCCTAAATTGTCAAATTCCAGGTTTTTTTCAGGTTTCTAGGTAAATTGGTAACCCTGTATAGTTTTATTACTGAGTCTAACTTAGTGACTTTTCAAAAAACAATTAACAATATCTTGAAGTGATAGCTGATAATAGATAACATAGATTTTTACAAACCATTTATGATCCCAAATAACATATATGTCAGGTTATAAAGTGGTGATAGGGATTCAGATCGTCTATGATCTATGTAATTGTCAAATAAGAAAACATATAAATGAAAATATGTAATTTACTTGAAAGTATGAGTCATAAGTACACGATTTTTTTCTCTATATTTTACATAAAAAATATAAACGTTTTTGTTTAAGTTTTATCTCAGGCTCAAATATTTAATAGCAAGCTAAAATTAGTAACATAGCAAGATAAAAAGTAAACATTTTATGACAGCCTAAAACTTAAAAATCGCCCCTTTTTGCCCCCTTACTACTTATCGCCCACCCTTTCGCCCCCTTACTTATTATCGCCCCAAGACTTACTAAAATCGCCCACTTTGGGGAAACCCTAATTTAAACACAACCCAACAAGCTTAAATAAGGTTACTGAACAGTTTTTCGTTTTTTTCAACTAATACATACCATTCTTATTATACATCATACTTTGACTTGTAATTGAACTTTCATTTCTCTAAAATAAATAAAGATTAAATTTTTGACGAAAATGGTCTTTTTATAATATCATTATTCTATTTGCTGTACACCAAGTTTTTTTACAAGTAAAACATTTTTATTACAAGTTAAAGTTAAAACAAAAAGATAACATGAATTAAGTTGAAACTTTATATTAGTTTTTGTGTTTTTAAAATTCTAAAAACATGATGTTTGAAACGTGTATAAAACACAAAAATTAAGTATAACATATTAATTAAAATGGAACGACTAAATAAGTTGCTGTTCAAAATATTAAATTTTTACACTATTAAACATAAACAAGTTGTTTTTTGCTCATCTGAAAACTGACAAAATTAAAAAATATACGATTTAAAAAGATTAAAAATAAAACTAACTCTACTATTGTATTCATTCAAGTTTTCGTTGTTTTAACACAGTATTGTAAAAATATAAAAATAATTCTATTCAAACATCTTATTACAAATTTAGTTTTTTGTCTCCAACTAGGGATTATTAGGAAACTAGGTGTAATTTTTTAATAAATAAAATTTATCTTAAATAGTTTTTAAAACTTAACTTTTTGCTTATAAAAAATCAGCTTTACTTAAAAAATTACTTACATAAATATTGGAACATAAGTGACCGGTAAAATACAATAAGATATACAAGACACACAATTTCAATAAGACTAAATATAGTTTGATCAACTCAGAGCTAAGTACTTGAATAAATGAAATTGCTTACTTTTTTGAAGGTTTATTAACTATGTACTTGTAACCTTTATTATAGTTGTCATAATTTAAAAACTGTTATGTACAACAGTGTTTGATATACTGATTTTTATAACTCAAAACTTCATGCTCAAGTAACTTCGGACTAATGAATCCTTTCCAGACTAGAAACTATGGTCTTTTTATTAATAAATAACTAGAACCAGTACACGGTTTTTTATGAAAATTTAAGCTTTAATTTAGGAAATAAAAAAAAAATTCACAAACAAAAAATTCTTAGTAACTAAACTGTCATAGTTAAAATTTTTATTAACTTAAAGTTTCAATTTGGAGTAAATTTGACAGTCGAATATTTGAGGTGTAAGGTATGATCAAAAACTGGTCAAAATATTTTTTTAAAATAAATCTGCTATAGTTTCATAGATTAAATAAAGAAAAATTAAAATTTATGTTTTGAATAAAAAAGTTTACACGACTTAACAGCTACAATAAGTAAACATTAAAATTTTATTAAGCAGGGTTGCTAGAATTCTTAAGCAGGTCTATTTATTTCAATAGCTAATAAACGCTTGTTTCAACTTAAATTATCAAGCTTAAGTATCTGTATGAGATTTATCATTAAAATTTTTCAGATATGCGGGCAGCTCAAAATTTTAGTAGAATTCTTAAAAACATTTTAAACCAATTAAAACTACATTGGTTTGAGTCAAAATAATTTACAAAATATTTATATATATATACATACATATTATAAAATAACAAATGTAACAAGTCACTTTGCTGCTCTTTTTAGGTTGAGTACTACACTGCTTATAAGTTAAGACTTTAATACATTAACATTTGTTTTCAGTAACTTTTAAATAAACAGTTTACAAAATAGCAGGCGTGATATTTATTACAGCGATTGAAAACAAATGAAATTTTATGAACGTAACAAAATTTTTACTTTAAGAAACGCAGTCTGAATACAACAGTAAAAATGCAACAAAAATCTTAAATATTGAAGTATTTTACTCACACTTAAACTGAACTGTACTTAATAAAACTTGAACGAGCCAAATTACTGATATTGTCAATCTTCTTTTCGGTCCAGCAGTCGTTAATACTATCATAAACAAATACGTTTGTTTCTTCAGCCAATTTCCAAAAAGGAAACTCAGAAAAAACTATAATTTTATCGCCAATACTTACAGCTTGAGAGTTAAATTGACCATGAGTTCTTATTGTAGCAGAAGTAATACAAGTAAATTTTCTGGAAAAACTTTCAAACACTTCACAACATAATTCATATGTATACCTACCACAATTAATAACAAACATTTTGTTCCCCATGCTAACTGAACAATGAATATACCTGCTTTTAATCATATCAGGTAAAGAATTCCATTTGTTTTCATAGTGGTCATATGTTTCTACTGATTTTAATTTAAGCAAATTAGCTTTACCTCCAGTAACAACAATTTTTCCTTCAAAAACTGTACAAGCTGCAAAACATCTGGTTTGCTTCATTTTAGCCTTTTGAATCCAATGGTCGCTTTTCAAGTTGTATAAGGAAATACTAGTTCCATTTATAACATACAAGTTTTTCTTGAAGGAACACAAACAAAAATTACTGTTGTTTAGATGTTTTTGCGTCTTGCACGACCAAGTTTTGTTCTTATCGCAAAATTTTATGAAAGATTTGTCGTACGTACGTTTTTCTTAATACCCACCGAAAACAAATAGTTCAGAATCAATAATTGCAGTTTTACATACTTTACGTGAATTTGGCATTATAGTATAGTGTTTATATTCAAGTTTAGAACCATTTAGTTTAAAAACACTTTTCCAGTTTCTATAAAGATTATTCTTTCCTCCACAAACTAGAACACTGAAATCATCTTGATTGCAATATCTATTTTCATACAAAATTTTTGGTGGAAAACCAAGACTTTTTTTTTCTTGCATTGTTTCTGCTTCTTTTGAACTTAAAGAAAACGATCCATTTGACTTGAAATGTTTATGGAAGTTTCAAAAGATTTGTTTGACAATCAAACGTAAAAATAATATCTTAAAAATGTTTATTGATAGTTTGCAATGTTAAACTTAGAAAACTGCAAACTGATAAACAAAATATTATTTCAATTTTTTTTACTCTTAAAGCTTAGTTTTAAACACACTAAATATTACATTCTTTAAAAATTATTTTCTGATCAAAACTTTAAAACCTATTAAAGACAGCAATAACATTACAAGTTTTACGCTATAAAAAAAAATTATTTAAGTTTAAAACTTATAAAAAAATAATTAATATATCTAATATAGTTAACAGCTTTGATTTATAAACTAAATATTGTTTAATATAGTTTTAAAGCAGGGTTGGTTTATTATTATTTTAGTATTGATTTTTTTTATATAACTATTTAAGAACACTAAAGAATATATTAAACATTGAACGTTACAACTTTGAATAACATTTTTTCAATTTTTATAAAAAAAAATATTTTTCAAGAAAAGGAAAACCTTAAAAAGAATCTTTTTTAAAACATAGAGATATGGCAAGCTAGATAAAACTAAAATTTAGATTGATTTGTACTAAATTGTAAATGTTTTTACAAATTTTAAGTATTTAATAAAATGAATTGATTTTTCTATTAGTAACAAATTTCCACTTTGAACTTTATTGTTATAAAAAAGCAAAATATGATTGTTAAGTAAAACTCAACAAATTTAGATTATTTTGTTTCATAATTAATTGAATACTTATTTTTAAAATTGCTCACACTATTTTTAATCGATGATTTTAAATATTTTAAACCAACACAGTAAACTACTGTATAATATTGTGTATGTACTAATTTAATATATATTTTGTGTTGTAAGTTCAGCCTATAAACTCATTTTTTAAAAACAACTGTGCAATAAGCTGAAATACTTTTGACTTTTTTTCTAAGGTTTTCTTTTAACTTTTTAAATATAAAAGATTACAAATGTTATAAGTCTTATTTACATATAAAAGTTTGCGTAAATAACTTTATAGAGTACGTTTGCTAAAAGTTTGTTTTACATAAATAACTCTGTACATTTAACGAAAAATATATCAACAAATTAAGCTGTTAATACTATACTTTTGTTTTTGACTTTATTTAAATGTTGTTTTTTTCACACTAAAAATATTTTTTTATTAAAATAGACAAGGCAACTTATTTTCTCAATGTATAGTTAATAATCTCAATAAATCTTCTAACTAAAGTAAAGTTAATCATCTCATAAAACATTTATGTAATCGGACTATTCTAAGATTAAAAAATAAACTTTTTCTACGTAAAACAAAAAATTTAAACTAATCAACTTAAATTGTCATTAGAAAACCGAACAATAATCTTCATAGTAAAATAGTTCAGTTATCTAAAACTTTGATAACTTGTTAATTTGTTTATTCCATTGTGATTTATTTTAAACGACATTTTGAATTAAAGTTTGTTCATCTTGTAAATATAAGTATTTAAGCATATTACGTTTTAA
Source organism: Thalia democratica (assembly GCF_965202585.1). Taxonomy (NCBI): domain Eukaryota; kingdom Metazoa; phylum Chordata; class Thaliacea; order Salpida; family Salpidae; genus Thalia; species Thalia democratica. The sequence goes on along the minus strand of NC_139166.1, from coordinate 63,320,760 downwards.
ATTAAGTTTTTAAAGGTATATTTTTTAGTTTAATTTTTTCGGTTTTAATCTGTAGGTGAAGTTATACTCCGGATTTACTTTCGAAGTATTTCTATTTACAGCTTTGTTTTCGTCATCATTACGTACAGTTTCCACTAGTCACTTTTACATTTGTGTGTATAAGTTTATGTTAGTATGACGAAGAGAATCTTTATAGTGTCTTTTGACCAATTTTAAACTCACATAAGAAATCTTAGACTTATTTTCGCCTTTTTTTTCACTGGGGCATCAGTTCCATCATATGACACTTGATGTTTTTTAATTATACTATTTTTGTGTTTCTTAAAATTTTGTAACAAATATTAGCATTAAGCAGTTTGATTAATCAAATATTGTTTAACTTCTATTGTCTTTACTAAAACAAAACTAAATATATTTCTATGAGCTTAAATAGAGTTTTAAGTGAGGTTTGTAAAAAAAAATAATAAATACTTTCTAAAATAAGTTGATAATACGTTTGGCTATTTTGAAAAAAAAAAGAATTTAAGTTTGTTAAAGTTGCTTCAGAATTTTTTAATTAAAACATATATGGAAGGTTGAATATTTAACTTTAGCAACAAATTTATTTTACTAAGAGTTATGCTCATCTTTATAGGAAAAATTATATAGAAAATTTACATTTAGCTAGCTTGTGCTTATGTAATTTTTACACTTATCAACAATTTTTTGCATTTCAAGAATATTTCGATTAAAATATTCTTCTAGCTTATGACAAAATTAACTACATCATCACCTTTCTGTATTAATGTTTACGTGAAAAAAAAATTATTTTAGTTTTTTTTTAATGTAAAAAACGAAAGTTAACTATGAGTATCAATCAAAAAGATTAGAACAAATTTACAGTTTAAATATTCTGAAATGCCTGGAAAAAATTATAATTACAGCTAAGTAACTTTATATAAAATTTTCATACAATGACTAATTACTTTAACTATAAAAGAAAATTGAAAATTATATTGCTGTACGGAAGCTTCAGAACTAAGTACTAAACAATTTTCTTATTCAGTAATAAACTTGCTAAAGCTAACAGGATGTATTTGTAACAACTATTAAAAATTAACTTAAGATCGGATGTACATTTGTCAGCGTTATTGTATTGCGTCTTGTTCTGTTGTCTTAAAAAGCCCTCTATATTCTTACTTTTTAATTACAAAAATACTTCAAGTTATACAAACGCTGAAAATAGCTACAATAAATAGAAGTGTTTATACCCTTTCTCTCAAAAATATTTAACTATATCATGTAGAAGTTTTGTTTTTTTACCTTTATCGTTAAGTATAACAAAAACTTGAGGTGTTTAAAATTAACAACTTAAAAAAGATATAAATTATATAAAAAGCTGAAAAGTTAGGTATATTTGACTTTTTTACGTATTACATACGTTTACATATACTAGATGCTAAATTCAGTTTGTGTTATTTAAACAATCTAATGAAACAACTGTCTCTAAAAAACTAAATAAATAAAGTTTTATTTATGTAAATTAAAAAAGTCGAATATACTTTCTGTTGCAGGAAATAAAGATATTTGGGTAATTTAACGCTTGTTAACTATTTATAAAACATCTTAACAAAAGCGCTTACATCAAAGTTAATTGTATCAACAGCTTTTCTTAATAGCCAGCTACATTTTTTTCTCAATAAACATGGCATTACTTTTTTACTCAAGTTGGTCAGTTATCATATTTATTTTTGCTTAGCTGTGTTGTTTTTTGGTTTGAGGTTTAGAAAATCAAAGTTGATTTTTTTTTGTAAAGAAAAAATTAATGTCTATTATTTGTTTTGTTTTTAAACAAAAGTTTGTTATATCAAAGGTAAATTTACTGTTGAGTTTAGTACCAACTTTATGTATACTATTTAGACACAAGAAATGCTTGTACGTAACTCTATTTTACAATAGAGTAAACTATCTATAAAAAAAGCAAAGGGTTAAAGAATACAATCAGCCTGATTCTTAGTTTTTGTTAGTATGCATACACAAGTAATAAACAATTTAATATACAAGTATGTATAATTATTTTGTCATCTTAAACTACCTTAAAACTTGTAAAAAGACGTATAATAAATCACATTTCTAAATATATGACAATTTGAATATAATTAAAATGCTGAATATACTTGCTAAGTAATTTTAACATAAAGAATATTTCTCTGTAGTATTTTTTCAGCATTTAAAACTTTAAATTTTTTAAGCTGAACTTAAAAATAGTAAAAGAAATTAAGTAAAACTTTTTGAGTACTAAATAAATCTTAGATAGTTAAAAGAGAAAAAATTATCTACAATACCTCTACTATACTTTAGTTTAATTTTTTATACATACTGAAATATATACGTTTATAAATCAAAAAGTATAAAGATACAAAAACATTACTTTATTAAAAACAATATGTGTTTTGAAATATGCTATTAAAGAAAAATTAAGTTTTTATTTATGTTTGAAGATTAAACTAACTGTGACCACTAGTTATATAAAAAAATACTAACACAACTATTTAAGCAAAATAATTTGCAAAAAATTAATTTTGTAAGGTTTCTTGTACACTATTTTAGTTCAAAACTTTTATTTTCTGTTGAAGTTTGTTCGAAAACCAACCTTATATATTTAAACGATATATTTGCTCTCTCTAAAGTTTCAATTGAAATTTGAAGTACTTGATAAGAAGTCTTTACAGTAGCGTCTTTATAACATAAATATTTTTTTTTGTCATTTGTAATGAGTATATTAGTTTTTTTAGATAATTTGAAGTTAATGTTATCATTTAGTTTTTGTTCCTTTTAAAAATTATTATACTGACAACTGTTATTTTAATCGATTTATGTATTATTACACCCTTGTGCATATAAAATTGTTATTTTTGCAAATTTAAATTTTTTATACAACTGTAATTTAATACCAGCTGCATTTTTTTATTTCTTTTAATCTTTTTTAACTATTGAATGCTTGACAGTGTTTTTTTTGTTGTAATTAACATTTTATTTAGTAAATTTACTGTCTTAATAAAAAGTTTGTTATTGTTTTTAACTACTAAATAAAATGTTTTAATCATATATTTAAAAAAAATAACATGTTTCCTGGACATGACTTTAAACTGTATCTTAGTGTATAACTCGATAACCGAAAGGTTTTTTCGTACACCAGGTCCTAGGAGAAAATATTTGGGCGCTTTTTCGTTCAATAAACATTGTTAACAAAAGCAAAACAGATACATAAAAGTTCAAAGTTTGAAAACTTTAGAAAAATTTTCTAGTACAACAGTGTCTTTAAATCGCTTGAACTTTAGAACAACTGTGTTATATTTTAAAATAAAATTATTGACAGTGATCTTTTGAACTTTTATTATTGATTCTATATTACAAAATTAGCTAAGTTATTGCTTTTCACTTTTAAAATTTTAAAAACAGATGATTTTTCTTTTCTACGCACAAACTTTTGTTAACTTAATTGACATCGTTTTCCTTGTAATTATTTAAGTATTATCAAATAAAACCGCTTATCTAAAACAAGTTCTATGATAAAATTTAAGCGCCTTACAATTTCAAAATATTTTAATCGTAAAAAAAAGCAATAAAGTGTTTGTGTTTTTATCAATAAGTTGTTTTTTTTGTTAAAAACAGAAAACTTGCAATTTTATGCATGATTGTTGATTTTCGTTTTAAATAGCTAGCAAAACAAATCCATTTAAGAACTAAAAACAATAACTGAATCTAAAACACAAACACTTTAAATTTGGAAACTAGTTTTAATGATTCGATAGGTGAAAATAAGTTGCAAAATAACTTTTCATGAAAAATTTAAACATTTCTCATAAATATGTACGAAGTTTTAAAAATGTGGGTAAGTTAAATATTTTTGAACTAATCGCATAAATGAAACTTTGATTTACTGTAAAATGTTTTAATTGATAAGAAGTTATAAATCTTTTAAGAAGCATTCAAGGGCAATTTTAAGTTATACTTTGTGTGGTATCTGTGAAAGCTAGGAACTGATCAGGAGGGAATTGATTCGGATGGGAATTGATCAGGTGGGAATCGATCAGGTGGGAATTAATAGGGTGGATATTGTACGCAACTTGGAACTGAACTCTTTTGGTTTAATATGACTAAACTAATAATAAAATTATAATTTTAGTAATCATTTTTTACGGGTAGGTATCAAAAATGCACGTAGGCACACTTTTGCACAAAGGTATGTTTGCACGGCGACAGTTTTGTACGAGGGTTCAATTTTGTACGAAGAGACTTTTGCAAATTATGTTGTTTTTTTTTTTATAAACTTTTATTTTAAATTTTACAACCACTACTACCCCTAAAACTTAACGACCGAGTCGATCGGTAAGTTGTTTTTCTTCTTTTATTATTTTTTAATATTTTATTGATTTTTGTTAATAATTTCTGCATAGTTATATTTCTCAAAATAATTGTTATTCCTAGCCTTTACCTTCGGTCAGTGATTTTTATTTTATATTTATTTTATTTAATTATTTTTTATAACAATTTTTATTTGTTTCTGTTATTTTATTTCATTCTATCACTGATACCCCTAACCCTTACCGTCGGTCAGTAACATTTTATAACTCTTTTTTATTTATTTTTTATTAGTTTCATATCTTTTGTTTATATCTTAATTTATTTTACTATCGTGCAAAAGTGACCCCTTGTGCAAAAAATTCATCCTACAAAATTGTTCTTTCGAACATATGTGACCCTTGTGCAAAAATATTTTTGTGTAAAAGTTTCTTCGTGCAAAAATGTCTTCGTGCTTATTTATTTGTTTTAATATAAAATGTTGCTGCTTAAAATTTAGATCAGGGATTAGCAGTTTTTCACAAGTCGTGGGCCAGTTTTCCTAGAAAAGGTTTACTTTTTAAAATGTTATTAAACAATTCTTTATCTTAAAAGCAACAATAAAAGGTTCAGATAAAACTAAACCTCTATCAAAACCTATAATAAAAATTATTTAAAATTAAATAATGTAAAATTAATATTGCACTAAATGTAGATTTAGTGTTTTACTTATGTATTTTTATGAAAAACTTGTTATTTTTGTAAATTAAGTTGATTTAGGTCAGGGTTTTCCTTTTTTTTTACAAAATAGTCCCCTTAGAGAAATAAAAAAAACTATAGCCCCCTCAAACATGATTTCACAAAAAATGCATAAGACATTTTTTGCTCTTTATCATCAACTGCAAAATATATAGTGAGAATTACTAAATATGTACTCATAGCCCCCTGTGGCCCCTTTGCTGCTTGTTGCACCCTAAATTTCAGTAATGGCTCCTATAGGGACCACTTGGCCGAGTCTTTAGAAAGCCCTGGTTTATATCCTACCCGACCCCCAAAAACAAAAACAGTTCTGGCTAAACGATGTAAACCGTCACAAAAAAACTATTAACAGCTGAATTATATTCAATTTTTTTTTACTTTTTTAGTGTACTAGTCATTTCTAAAAGTTTATAAGATTGATAAAATGTTTATTTGTACTATTTATGTATGTATATTTAATTATATATGCTAAATACAATGATGTTTTTTTTTAAATATTATTCATTATTTAACCAACTAAAACAAGCAAAACCAAAAAAATAAGAGTCAGTTTTTGTTCTGTACGCAAAACAAACACAAAAGTCCGGTGTTTCAAGCAAAGCCTATTAAAAAAAGTTTCATTGTACTTAGTTCATGTTAAAAACAATCAAGTATTCAGGCGTCGAAGCTGCGTCTACGTCATATTGGTTTTGATGACGAAATAAACCTTCCACACATCTTCTTCCTCTGCTATCTTTTATTATTGTTTTGTTTTTAAATTCATTCTTTAAAAAAAACTCGTTTTCATGTTCAGTAGTGACAACAAGAACATAGGAAAACTTCTTCAAAACGCCATCAACTTCACAGTAGTTAATACCATCTTGCAAGGCTTTTCCTATATTATCTGTTGCCATACTGCTGTAAAGCATAGACCCTATAGGATTTCCATTAAAAAGAACATGATTGAGCTGGTCTGATTTGACTCCATTTAAAATAAGAATTTTTTCGTTGAGATCTATAACTTCGTTTTCATTTTGTGGGTCAATTCTAAAAATTTGCAAAATTTTGTTCTTTACTTCTTCGTCTGCGATTGTTTTCAAGACAAACTTGTAATCATCATCGTCATTTTTCAAAAGTTCTGTCCTGTACTTTGCATTTAAATCAGTTTTTAAAATGCTGCTAAGTTTAAATGTCAGTTGATGCATCAGCGACTTAGTTTTTTCTTCCATCGCCATTTTAAGATATTCAAACTTCGCCTTTTTATTTGCAGCTAACACTGGTTTCAGTTTATTTAGTACTAACTCAAAAGTGCACTCTTCTGCATTAGCTGAAGTCTTTTTCAAATAATTATCAGTTTCATCTTGAAAATAATATGTTTCTAGTTGCAACTTGTGGTAAATTAGGTTTACAATTTGCATTACGCTTGGTTTTTCTTCTACTTCAATCAAATATACAGGAACTACTAAGTCATGATGCGCCAATACTATTTTCGAATTTATATAATATTCTTCTTGAAATGAACCTAATAGAACTCTGTTATTTTTACTGTCAAACTTGTCCTTAATCGAGTTTTCAATGTTCACAGTATAATTCTCGTAATAAATGAAAACTTGCACCGAAGGTTCATTTGAAAGATAATCCTGAAAAGTTGCTTTTTCGAACTGCTTTGATGATACTTTTACATCGCTTTGTTTCACTTTGTTAACAAAAATGTATCTTAAACACTTAACAACATCGTTTTTTTGTACGCAAGACAAACTATAACTATATGCTACATTGATACTATCAGTTAAATAAACTCCTGGACCTTTTGAACCATTTTGTGAAGGTTTGAATCCAGTTTTCAGGATACCTTCTACGCATGGTGCTTTTGTACCATGAAGCAAAAGAACTTGTTGGCAATCAGAAGACTCTTTTGAATCATCATCATTTGGAACGACCCTGTACATCTTTAAACTTTTGTCACATTTACTCAAATCTACTCTACTATAGTTTTTTTCGACTTCATCTGAGTTTATTCTGAGCGAATTTTCTAAAAGTGCATAATCAGGTTCATTACCATCCAATTTCTCAAGTTTATATCTGAAACTAGGATCACAACATTTGTCGGTACCTTTAAACTTATTTTCTAAAATAATTTTAGCTTTTTCAAGTAAATATTCTTCGTTAAACATTTCCATTTCTTTTCTTATTTTATCTTCTTCATTTTGAATGAAGTTTTGAACAATTTCTTTAAATCTAGGATATGTCTTTAAAAACTCTTCCATATTTAATTAAGTATATTGTATTAATTCTGTAATGTTACTTATTAGACTATTTCATTTAAATTTTACTTACTGAAGTACTACCAACAAATAATTAGTAACTTAATAATTACTACTTAATTTTAAAGTTTAAAAAAAAAAAACTACTAAACTTAGTATACATTAAAATGATATTCTTTAAAAAAGTTTAAAATTTTTATCAAAAAACATTGAAAAACTTTACTTTTATACTACCTATATTTAACATTTTAATCTTTTGTATACACTAACTCATTTTTTTAAGGTTTTAGGGTTTTGAAAGTAAGGTAGAAAACAATACAATTGATTAGTAAAGAGAATTTACTTTTTTTCTTTTTTAATATTTGTAAAATGAAGTTAGTGTTTACTGTAATTTATTTATTATAACACATCAATATTTAACTATTAGTTTTTAATTTCATTTTGTTATCAACTTTAAATATATTAGGTTGTAAAAAAACCTTTATTTAAAATTTACCAAAGCAAAAAAATATTTTTTCAATAAATAATAGAACATTTTAAGATCTTTCTGTATATTACCTCTAGCTTTATTTTTGTATTTAAATGAGGGAGAAAGATAAAAGCTATATGATTAAACGTTTTAGTGAAGAATATTTTTATAAAATAGTTTGCTGTTTATAGTATTATAGCTTTATAAACTATTCTTAGTACACTCACACACTGATTTCCTTATAAATTTTTGAAATCAGCATGTTTAGAATTATTTAACATAACAGACTTCGTAAAAAATAAATATATTAACATCCCCAGAAATAGGATTTAAGTTGTAATTTAAGAAATTTAAATCATACTGCCGGGTATTCTAAAACATAAAACAAAAAACTGTTTACCGTGTCTGCTCCTAAGAATTTACTCTTAGCTATCTCAGCTACAACTGATTTAGTAGAATGCCTGTAGAACATTTTCACTTCAGAACATTCATGGTAAAAGTTTTTAACTGTTCATGTAAATATAAAAACAAATATATAAGTACTCAGTAGTTTCATATGTTTTTATCTTGTTTAATAAAAGCACAAAAGTAAGTACTCTTTAAACAAGAGTTTCCAAAATTTTTTTCCAAATGCCTTCTTTAGAGAAATAAAAAAAGCCTTGGCACCTTCAAGAATACTTCTCAGAAAACTACTATTAAAACTGCTTAAGACTTATTTTTGCTCTATATGATTAAGTAAATAACGAAATGAGATTCAAGATTGTAAACTGAAGTTCCAACAAAGATTTTTTTTACTTTTCAAACTAACGAGATATATTCAAATTTTTTCAAAAAATTAAAACAAGTACGAGAGTTGATTTCTAGGCCAAGGCTTCCCAAACTTTATTTCAGTTGGCCCACTTAAAAAAAATAGTCTGTGCCCTGTGGGCCCCTACAACAAGACTATTCAAAAACTACCATTAAAAACAGGAACAGGTCTAAATTGCACGAAGATAAAATTGCACGAGGTTACTAAATTGCATGAAGGGACTAAAGTGCACGAGAAGAAAATTGTACGAAGCTAAATTTGCACAAGGGCATACAATTGCACAAGGGAACAAAATTGCACGAATATGATTCTGCACCAATGGTCAATTTTGCACGAGTTTCATTTTTGTACGAGACTAAAAAACATAGAACAAAATTAAAATTAAATAAAAACAGAAAACAAACTAAAGCAAAATATATAAAAAACAAAAAAAAAAGTTACTGACCGAGAGTAAGGGTTAGGGGTAAAAGTAATAGTAAAAAAATAATAAAACTTAAAAAAGAACTAGAAAAAAAAAAAAATAAATAAATAATAGTAAAGGTTAGGGGTAACAGTGATAGCAAAAAAATAATAAAACAAATAATAAATAAAATAAAATTAACCCGTGCAAAAGTGTCTTCGTGCAAAAGTGGTCTTTCGTGCAAAAATATCTTTGTGCAATTTTATCCCCTCGTGCAAAAGTATCTAAGTGCAAAAGCATATTCGTGCAGTTTTATGGACTCGTGCAATTTTGTCCTCTCGTGCAATTTTGAACACTCGCGCAATTTAGAGAGCTACCCATTGAAAACACCTAAGACCTTTTATTGCTCTTCATTTACAACCCCAGAATATCTAGTTTAAGTTTCAAATTATGACCTCATGACCCCCTGTGGCTTCTCCTTTACTGCTCATAGCCCAAATTTGCTGCTCATGACTCCCGAAATATCTATCGTGGTTCACTTTGAGAAACCCTATTCTAAGTTATACTATTTATATTTAATGCTTTATGTATTTTTTTGTCGTTTTATTTGTTGTTTTAGTTTAGTTACATCTCATTTCAACAGTTTGGCGAAAACTAAAACAGATTGTCGAGCGGCACAGTTTAATGCTCACCATAAAAAAGGAATAAGTTATATTAGTAGACAACTACATTAAAAAAAAATCTTTTTATATAATTATTAATTATCTATGGACAGCCTATAGTGAGGCTTTAATGAATTACAAGAACATTTTTTTCTTTTTTGTAAAATAAAGAAAAACTCAACTAAAGAAAACATACTTCTTAGTATAAAAACTGGTGAACTAATTAACATAATTTTTTTAAAACAGACTACTTATACAGTTTTGTTACTATTGAGATAAAAGCTAGCCTGCTAGATAAAAAATAGTCTCAGTTGTCATTTTGACTTTAATTAAAGATCTTGGTAATTATCTTTAAATTAATAAGCATTTTGCACAGTACAGGGTTGTCACTCTTTGAGTAAAAAAATCCTCCCGGAGTGACTAAATCTTCCCTAAGTAACCTTAAACTTACCTGAGTTTTTTTCAAATTTTTAAATGTTTTTTAATTATTAAAAATTACTATGTTGATTCTAAGAATATTAAAGAACTAGTCGCAAGGATTAAAAGTTTCTAAATAATCATTAAAAAATAATAAAATTAAATGTTTTTAACAAAATTTTTAAACTAGATTAACTAAATCTCATTCTAGATCTAGAAAAAAAAATTCCATAAAGTTTTTTTATAAAATTTAAAATTTCCCGGACTTTTTTTGGAAAAATGAAACAGCCCTTGAGTATATCTGCACTTTAAAAAAGAATCGAAATTCCCTGAGTTTCCCTGAATTCCATGAGTGTGTGGCAACCCTGAGAGTAAATTAATAATGTTTTAGTATAAACAAAAATGTCTTAAGATAAATAATTTACAGTTATATACATTAAAAAATATGTACTATTTCTAACATATATTAAAAAGTATAATTACTTTATGCAACTATTAATGCAACTAAACCTTTATATAACTTAAATATTTTTGTAACAAAATTTATAAGCTATTTACTTAAGGAACGGGTCAAATATTGCACAAAGAGACACTTTTGCACAAAGGGTCATTTTGCACAAGAGTTTAAAACAATTGATAAAATTCAAATAAAAATTAATAATACTAAGATAAATAAATTAAAATAATCAATAAAAAGAATAAAATTTATAGAAATTTGTTAACCAAGGATAAGTGTTAGGTTAGGGGTAACAGTGAAAGTAAATAAACATTAAAAAAAACAAATAAAGACTAAAAAAAGTTAAATAACAGGTAATACAGAAAAAAAAAAGCTACCAGCCGAAGGTAAGAGTTAAGGGTAGTAGTAATAATATAAAACAAACATAATAAAACTAAAAATAAATAACTTAAATAAAAAGAATATATATATTTATGACAAAATAAAGAAAAGTTACTGGCCGAGGGTAAGGAGTAACAGTGTCTTCGTGCAAAACTGATCCTTCGTGCATATTTGACATTTATCCATTCACATAAGAGCATATTTTAATGTACTGTACGAATTTTTAATGAGTTTTTTTTTAGTGAAGTGCAGTAAATGTGACCACATAATCTTTTTTTAAACGCTAAATAAGATACGTTATTGTACACAGCAACTAGAAATACTCATTAAATATGTTAGCTTTTAAAAATAATTATATTGTAATTAAAAACAGGGTTGCCATAAGTTTTTTTTATAACTTTCTCCAGGTTTTAAAAATATCTGCCAGGTTTTTAAAATTACACATTTTAGGGTCTTCTTTTAGTTTAAAGTTAAGTTTAAGGTAAAAACTGTGTTAAAGATTATAAAAACAATTAAAATAGGTACTTCAATGTGTTGTTCATAAAACATGTTGTGATGATAGCAAAAATATTCATCTATATCAGGGTTTCCCAAAGTGGGCGATATCGCCCCCCTGGGGGCGATTTTAGTATTTTGGGGGGCGATAATTAGTAAGGGGGCGAAAGGGTGGGCGATAACTAGTAAGGGGGCGAAAAGGGGGCGATTTTAAAATTTTGGGTTGTCATAAGATTTTTACTTTTTTTCTTGCTATTTTACTATTTTTAGCTTGCTATTAATTATTTGACCCTGAGGTAAAACTTAAACAAAAAAGTTTATTTTATTTATGAAAAAAAAAGAAAAAAAATCTAGTGCTTATGACTCCTACTTTCAAGTAAATACTATATTTTCGTTTATATATTTCCATATTTAACAATTACATATATCATAGACGATTGGAATCCCTCTCACTATTTTATAACCTGAAATATATGTTATTTGGGGTTATAAATGGTTTGTAAAAATTTATGTTATTTATTACTATCTATCACCTCATGATATTTCCAGTTGCTTTTTGAAAAGTCACTAAGTTAGACTAAGAAATAAAACTATACAGGGTTGCCAATTTACCTAGAAACCTTGAAAAACCTAGAATTTGACAATTTAAGCAAAAAAAAACCCGGAAAAAATCTGGAATTTTTAACAATTTTAACATACTAAGTAGTAAAATTTAGATTTGACACAAAAAAGCTATCATATAGATAAAAGTATGGATCCCTTCGAGGCAAATACTTTTGAAGTAAACGACTTACAGGAAACCTTCTCAGACTTACAAACTGACCTTGAACTTAAATTCCAACGTAAATTCTTCCAAAGAACGATATTAAAGCTTTTGGAATCAACAAAAACTAAGGCAAAAGTATCCAATCATTTTAGAGGAATTAAGATTGTTGTTTATAGCTTTTCCTTTTAGCTATGTTGTTGAGAAAGCTTTCAGTTCAGTTATCAACATCTTGAGCAAAAGGTCTAATCTAGATATTTATAAAGGAGGTGACTTAAGGCTCTATTTTACTAATTAAGAATCAGATTAGAAAAACTTGCAAGCAGTCATATTCCTCATCCTCCACATTATATTAGACTTCAGTAGCAGACATTATTTTATGAAAGTTTTTTAATTTTATTTGATCTTTTGAAGTATTTCTTATTTTACCTGGTTTGTATTGTATTTAAGTAGTTTTTTATAATAACAACTTTATTAAGCTATTAATTCTACAACAGGTTTGCATAATGCCTAATAAATATTATTTACGGTAGACTTCCTCTTGAGTTCGCACTTTTTACCCAAAAAAAGTGCAAATTTATATTTTATTAAATTTAACTAAAGTAAAGTCTATTACTAACTAAATATTAATAAAACAAAATAAATATAATATTAAATAGCTTAATCAACAAAATCGGCGAAAGTCTGCAGAACAAGTCCGGACTTTCGTTTGCCGTGAGACAAGCTCAAATTTAACAAAAGGGTTGATCATGCCAATTCGATCATCAGACCACAAGTTTCGGTAGACTGAGACTTTGATTAAATAGCTTATATAGATCTTTTTTTTTATGAAAGTTTGTTGTATGTTTTAATGGATTTCATGTTTATTCATAACATCATTGCATATAACATATTGAAATTTGTCATTTTGTAAAAATAAAATATGGTAATAATTTTTGATTTTTTTTTGATTTTTTTTAAAGTGCGAACTCAAGCGGAAGTCTACTATATTTATTAAATGGTTTATGTTTTAAAGATTTTAATAATTTTATTTTGACCTGGTTAATTTTGTAGTTGATATTCGTTTTTTTACATTACACTAAAAGTTGTTTTAGCATAGTGATTAATTTATTTGTTTGAAAGACTTTTATTTGACAGGTTTTTGTTATTACTAGTTTAATATGTATACAACTTATATCACTATAAAACTATTATCTGATTGTAATATTTTGATAACCATTAAAGTTTTTATTTCTAATAAGATTTATTTGGTTTTAAAAGAGTATAAATTTGAGGTTTCTATTTGAAATGACTTCTACTTTTTCATTTAAAAGTTTCTTAAACACAATTTTATTTTCTAATTTGATTTATTATTGTTCAAAAGTTTATTAAAATATAAGGAGTTTTAAACTATTAATACAACTGTTTTTTGTTTTATCTTAATTCAATATATATTAGCAATTAGAATATACTTAGTTTATTTTAATACTTAAACACTAGCTTTTAGTTTTTCACTATTTTCCTCTGTTAAATTATTGTAGCCTAATAGCTAGAAAAAAAACTTTTTAAACAGAATTAAATAAGCCATCAAAAAGACTGCTACAATTACAAAACAAAATTTAAACCTAGTTAAAATTTTTTTTTAATTGATTACTTTCTGTTCACAGAATTAACTGTAAAACATTGGATTTTTTTTTTGAATTTAAATAAAGAAAAAAAATTGTTAGAATTAAGGTTCAGTTCCCTAAAGATTATTCCAAGTCAAATGCTATTTCATGGTATTCTACTACGAGACAAATAGTTTAAAAAATTAAAAATTATATTTTCAACTTTACAACTAACTTGCTTACAATATATCTTAGCATTGAAATTAGTAAATTTACTGCATTAACTGAAGCTGTTGATGAAACCACTTTTCATGTGAGATAATCAACCAGTCGGTCAAACTTCCTTTAACTAGATCAGAAATAATGTTTTAATATTTATTTCATTTAGTGTAAAATAAACTGTTAATTCTTTTATAGTTTTTTAATCTCTGGTATAGATATTTAAAAAAAGCCTATTTATAAAGTAATTTAAGTATTTTGTGCGGCTTAAATAAGTTACTTAGTATTAACTTCTAAATGTCCGAAATTTGTTATATGAGATATTATTAAAATGTCAGGTTTAAGTTGAGATTTCAGGTGGGTAACGTACGGCTCAGATCTAGTCGCAGATCCAGTCGAATTTCGACCCGCTAAGTAAATTGAAAACTACTTGTGCAAAATAAATAAAATTTAGTTTTTTGATGTTTAATATTTTGATATACGCTTTCATTTCGTTTTCAGTTCACAAATGTATTTCCTAGATCACAATAATACTAAATCATTTTATTACAATTTTGCTCGAGTTTTTTAACTTTCTTATTTGTAATTTTTCTAAATCATGCAGCCCGCAATTACAATTTATAACGAATTGAAACTAGAAAATATTTTTTAGTAAATATGAATTGCTGACTACAAAAGTTGTCCACCACTGACCTAAAAATTTCAATAGTTTCAAAACAGATCATATATAAACAGGATTGATTACAGATTACTCAAGGCTTTTTAATAATTAAGTATTTTAATACACTTTACTAGGCTTCTAAGAAAATAACTGTAAATTATTTTCTCAAGCCCTGTAAACTACTTTGAAGACAAAAGTGCGTGCATAAGAAGTACAAGACTAAATTACATTTCGAACACAGCTTTTTTTAGCTCAAAAGTTTGTACTCAAAAGAAAAACTAATTTGTAAAATCGTGGGGGGCGATTTTTTTTTCAAGTTACTGAAAAGGGGGCGATTTAGTAAATGAGTTTGGGAAATCCTGATCTATATGATAGACTTTTTTGCGTTAAATAAAAGTTTTTATACCTAACATATAGAAATTGTTTACATTTATTAGTTTTTACAGTTTTATTTTTTAATTTCTCAAATACAAGGTTTTTCCAGGTTTTTCAACCTAAATTGTAAAGTTCCTGGTTTCCAAATTTTTTGAAAACTCTGTAAAAACTGCATTTAATAGTATAAAAAAATGAAAGGTAGTGTAAAGCTACTTTGAGGTGTTTTTTAATAAGAAAAAATTGATGATGACAAAAAAAGTATTTCTATGACAGATTCTTAGTGTCAATTCAAAGTTTAACTACTTAATATGTATAAATTGTTTATAATTATATGCTTTTTTTTCTAGTTCTCTAAAATTCCAAGTTTATTTAGCCTTAATTGTCAAAATCTAGAATGTTTCAAGATTCCAGGTTTTGTGGCATCCCTGCATATAAAACAACTATTAAATAATCTTAAATCTGTCTTTATTACTAGAAATAAACCATAAATTATTTTGAAAAAAAATGGTTAACAATTTAGAAAGTAAATTATAACTATTCATGTCTACTTACTTTTTTCATTTAACATAGAAACTTAAGAACTAAATAATTTTGATTTGTTGAATTACTAAAACTGTTTTAAATCAAAGATCTATGAAAGTTTGGTTGAACAGAATAAGCTTTGAGAGTTTAGTAGGTTCATACTAATTCAAATTCCAGGTTTTTCTAAGTTTCATTTAAAAAGCACAATTTTTTTCAGATTAAATAGATACTCTTTTACTAAACTTAAGTTTTAACATCATAGCAACATGCTAAGTATATAAATTGGAAAACTTTTTAGTTTAAAATTTCATCTTACTGAAGCTGAGAACATTGTTGTAGCTCACTAAAGCTACTTTAAGTCTACAAAAGTTAACAAATTAAAAATATGATACAATACAAAAATAAAAATTTCACTTTTAAAACAAGTTTTATGTCTAGTTTTTTGCTCTTTAGAATGAATGTGCCAAATAGAACAAGCAGTAGATATTTTCATAAAGCCAAAGTTGAAAATGACATAAAAGCATTAAAACCGGTTAATAGTTAGCAGAGTAGCAAAAAGTACAGTTTGCAGCATACTTGTGAAAATTATTTTCTTTAATTAACAGAGCGTGTTATTTTAGTTCAAAACATACAAGTTTGTTTTACATTAAGTGCACAATTGCTGCAGCAACAATTATATTTTTGGCAATTTTGGTTGTCACATCAGACAGTATGCTGGTCTGAAGCAGATTTATAAGTTTAAACTTAAAAAAACTTGTGTTTTTATTCAGGTAATACATATAATTAAACTAAATTTATATTTAGAAGCATTCTACTTCTCGTTTTTGGTTTGATCAGTCAATTTACAATGTTTGAAAAGCTATTTAAATAAAAGTTTAAATTGATATTAATTAATGTTTTTATGAAATCTTTCAACAGTTGTTAACCCTTGTTTCTCATTGGCTTACATGGATGCTTATAGAGTTCGTTTCCATATATGTTCATTGTTGTCTAGCTGCGTGGTACTGCAGCAAGCTCTATATACTCTCTTCATATTCAGCATTCAACAATGAACAATGCAAGTAATGGCAGCAGTTCGTTACACTTCCTCTACTTCCCTCTTGCTGCCAGAACTCAATTTATTGCGTAAATCTGATTGGTAAACATCAGAAAAAAAAAACAACTGTTCAATAGTTTTTGGTTATACAGGATAGACAGGATAGTCACAACTTACAGTATAGATCAGGGGTCGGCAAACTGCGGCCCGCGGGCCAATTGCGGCCCGCGAAGGGTAAATCTGCGGCCCGCGAGCACGTTATTTTTTTGAATGGAATGCGGCCCGCGAAAGAAAATTTTGTGGCCCGCGAGCATGTAAAAGTGGCCCGCTGAGCAAAAATATATTTCAAGTAAATTTTTTTTCGGTAATTCGATTTAATTTGTTTAGTTTAGTTTTAAGTCTCTGTAAAACATTTAAAAATAATTAGAAGAAGTTACTACTTTAATTTAAAAATGTGAAAAAAACAGATTATCATTTTAACAGGATATTTTTCTGAGTTTCATAATAACTTCTATTTTACAACAGCAAATAATTATCTGAAAAAAGAGTGCTTGAATTTAATAAGTTAGTTATATTATACCTATTTATCAAAAAAACTAAATGCAAATGTTTTCCATTTTATACAAAAGTAATGCACAGTAATTAACTAAAGTGTCATGTTTTTATAGCTTAGATATTATTTCCAACATTTTTTAAACCTAAATTTCTTTTATATGTTTTTTATTTGTAAATATTATGTTTTAGTGTAAAAACATTTAAAATAACATAGTAATAAGAAAAAAAGGTTTATTTAAGTTTTGTTTTGACACATTTTAATTTTTTAGAAGTTTTCTTTGCACTTGAACTAATTTATATGCACACCAACTTAAAAAAATGCTCATATTTTAAACCACTTTTTATAAAATACTTTAGTTAGTTTAAGTTTAGTTAATGCATAATTTTCTAAGTTTGTTTTTTCTACATGTAATATCTAAATTTGTACAGAAACAATTAAAACATTATATATGACATAAACTAATATAGTTTTTGTTAGGTATACATTTTCATTTTTCAAACATTGATTTTGTCAAAATAAGTTAACTTTTATGCTTTGCATATCAATAAACACATTTGCTGTTTTTTTAGCTACCTATTTAATATAAACTAGACTTAGGGATAGTTTATAAACATTGACACACACTCAGACTATCACTATTTGAAGACTTCAAATCTCAGGCCAACTAAGTCATTTTATAAGTTTTTGGCTAGAATTGTTTTTTGTATACAAAAATATCAGGAATGTTTTTGTTAATTCAGGCTGGCTTTTTTGCTTAAAAGAGTGGCAAATTAAACTTATGATGTAAGTTTTGCTCAACCCAAAGTGTTAGTATCAGTTATAATATATGTTATAATATATCAAGTTCAAGCTTTAAATTTGAAAATTTATGCTTAAATATTTTGGAAAAAAACTAGAATTTGAGAATTTTTTAAAAAGTCTAGAGTTTCAAACAATTTTTACATGTAAAGTAGTGAAATTTCGATTTGACACAAAAAATTTAGCAAATAAACATTTTTTTATTAAAAATATACTAAAGTAGCTTAACAGTGTTTTTAATATTGATATACTTTATAAGACGCTTTTTAAACTTTAATTAAACTTTATACTAAAAATAAAAGAAGAAATTGTACTTCTAAAAACTTTTGGTGCATTGCACCTTTACTTGTCAAATTTCACCGATTGTTGTGCTTCGTGTTTGAACTAAACCAAGAAATTATACTAAAGAGTCAAAGTTAAAAAAACATCTCTAATAAAAATTCTCAGATGAGCAATAGTTTTTCTATCAGTGCTCTCATCTTAACATACTGATTAAAGTCATAATTTGATTTATGCGGCTTTATAACCTTAATGCATTTCCTAAATATGACTTTTTGTTGTCATTGAAGAAATAAACAAAAATTTTTCATTACTGCCAACAAAAATTCTTTAAAAAAGTTTTCAATTATAAACGGTATCTCATTTTTTAATAATAAATTTTGCTACTTTATAACTTGCCTTAACAACTTTTTTCTGATAATTCTGTAGTTACTTAAGATAATCATGTGCTTTGTTGGAACTGACTTTGGTGATTTGTTTTTTTATCGTTTCTCGCAATAACTCCTAACTAACGTTTTTTTTTTGTTGCTCGTCTTATATTTTACAACTAATATTTTTAAATTCTTATTGCAGATAAAGAATTGCTGTAATGCTTTATAAAAAAGAGGTTTTTCTCTTCGCTAATGACTCAATTAAGTTTTATACTTTTGTTAAAAATATTTAAGAAAGTTAATTGTTCATTCCAGCTGACTTATATTTTTTTGGCATGTAATTTGTTTACTATTAATAAGTTTCGTTATTTTCTTATGTTGTGAACTTTGTATTAACTGGGTTGCTACACAAACAGGCTATTTTAAAAGCTTGAAAACTCAGATGTGTGTGAAACTTTTGTTTCAAACACTTTAAATAAATCTTAGAATTCCCAGAATAGTTTTTATGACTGTAGTGTAGTTTACTAATTGTAGTTTTTTCTTGTTTTTTTACACTTTGTGTACTTTTTAATGATGATGATATTTTTACTAGGTACTTAAGCTTGATTTACAACAATTTACTAGCTTTTTAAACTTTTAATGAACTTAGGCTGGTTTGATACAACTCAAACATTTTTGCTTTTTAAGTGACAACCATATGAAAGACTAGTTACTAATAAGATATTTTATTTAAGTATTCGAGAATTAATTATGTTAAAGAATTTGTTCTAGCTTTCTATAATACAAACAGGTATTAACTTTATTAAATTAACTAATTACTAAATTTTTTAATGAATGTAAACTATTTAACACGCAAGAACTTTTTTTTGAAGTTAATATTCTTATCAAAAAGGGGTTGATACTTGATAATATAACAAATTCATAAAAGTAACTAATAAATTGTCTTTCAAGTTTGGTTTTTATAGAGAGTTAAACTGTATGTAAAATTACAAAAGTATTAAATTTAACTTAGTAAGTGCTTATGAAAGTACATAGTTTATTAACACTTAAGTATACTAGTCAATGTAAATTTTAATCTAATTCTATTTAATTTAATTTAAATTGTCATTCTATGTATAGCTAAAAGTTATTTAAAAGTAAAACTTTTCTCTAGTGTGACTAAAACTAAAACAAAAAGATTATTCAAATGTCACTAAATCTAAAACTGCGGCCCGCGAAGACTTAGTAAACTTGAAATTTGGCCCGCAACCACCAACTGCCTGCCGACCCCTGGTATAGATAGTAACAAGCTAGGATAGTTTGATTGTTTTTTTAAGATTAGCAACCCAGATAAAATTTAAGTAAACATAAAAAACAGTTTATTTTACTTTTTTTTTTCCTAGTGCTGGATAAGTTTTTTTTTCTATACTACTTGTCTACTTATGCAAAAGTGTGACTTTATGCATGTTTGACACCTACCCTAAAAAATTATTTTAAATCAGAAAATTTTTTTCGTTTTATATTTCGAGTGTCTTGACATAAAGTAGGGTAGGCATTTTACGTGGTGTATGATATCTTAGGCAATAAACTAGGTATTTTATTAAAAACTTTTGAAAATATCTTGAACCGCCTGGTCGTAACATCCTGAACAAAAGCCATAAAAAACTCCTCAATTGTGAACATTTTTTGACTGTAATAAATAAAACTACATTAGATTTCTAACACATTGTTTAAAAAATTTTTAAACCCAATTTTTCTACATTAGTTGTAAAGTTTTAGTAGCATGACTTATATTTAACATTGTGACGTAACAAATAATGTGATATGACGTAACAATGATGTATTATGACGTGACAGAGGCAGGTGGTCGCGATTGACCAGATCAAAGAGGCCGAAAGTTGTTATGAGGAACTGGAGGAAATTAATTTGGCTAAATGGAGGATTATATGAAATAAATGGAATATTTTCGGACTGATGAGGCTTTACAGGTAAAAACTTTGATACTTATTTATTTGTTATTTTAAAGAACAATAATATCTCATATAATTAAATAGGCTAAATAGATTTCAAATCTCTACAATGAGGTTAAATTAGTAAAACTGTTTTATAATTGTTTTTTTGTTACGATAGTAATTAGTAATAAGTTTATAATTAAATTGTATACTTTTAAGATTACAATTATAGTTTTCAACTTATGATTCAAGAGATCTTCACAGGGTTGCCACTCGGTCAGGAAATCAGGATAAGTCAGGAAGAATTTAAAAAAATGACAAAAGTCAGGAAAAATCAGGAAAAAATGGGGGGTTTTGAAAAAAAGACAGGAAATTTGATAAAGTTAGAAAAAAAAGTCAGATTTTGTCAGTTTAAATTTACAAAATTCCTTGTTTTCCAAAAGCCTTCAAATGATAAAAAATAATTAAAAGTCCTTTAAAGTCAGAAAAAAATTCCAAAAATTTCCTAGAAATTTATAAAAATATTTAATTTTATTTCCAATGCCTTCATCTTGTATAAATTAGTAAAATATCCTTTACAAAACTGCAAAAATTTTCTATAAACATATTGAACAACTACCCTACTTGAACAAGCAGTTTTTGTATGCTTTTTAGTATTGATGATCTGTAGCAAGGACACTTCCATTGATAAACTGTGATATATACACAAAAGTTTATCTAGCACATTTTTAGAATCAAAGTAAATAATTGAGTTCTTTCTAACTAAGCAGTTAGTTTAGTATTTTATTTAACAAGTTGATGTGTATACTTAATCTCTTTATAATTTTTTCAAAGTTGTTTAAATTTATAAAATAAGTTATAAGAGAGGTATATGCCAAGATTGAGTTTACTTATTATTTGTTTTTTTTGTAGAGTAACTTAAGTTTTAAAAGTAAATAAGAGTATATTTATTTGTTACAAATTTTATATGTAATGATAAGAGGGAATATTTTATAAATGAAAGTAAAAGTAAATGAGTGCCAAAAGAAAAGAAAAGTTGTGGCTTGATTTAGAGAAATGATTCTCTTCAACAAGTGTAGGGGCAGTAGATGAGAGGGATTTAAATAAAATGAGGCAAATGATTTTAACTGCCAAGAAAATGAAGCGGAATACAGTTCAGATGAAGGAAACCATATCTTCATTAGATGAAGAGGTTGAAGTGCTTATAAAAGAAGGAGAAAATAAACTTTAGTACATACATTTAAAAAAACAGTATTTGATTAAGTTCTTTATTTTTTTTATGTTTTAACAGTAAAAGTTCGTTATTGTTTTAAGGTTTGAGTTGTGAAAGTTCCTTATTGATTTAAGGTTTTAATTGTAAAAGTTCCATATATGTCGTTTGTTTATCTAGATACATTGATGCTAGATAATGCTAAAAATTTGTGACTTTTTTCAGACAAGCTGTGTTTATAAGGTAATTATACAAGTATGTTGCTGATATGTTTATTACAAAGATCAATCGTACACAGATGGTTTAAGTGATCTACTGGAAGTTTGATGATAGAATTCAGCAAAAAACTGTTGTTTTAACCTGTATTAAAATTAGATTGAAAGCTTTATATAGTTTGAAGTTTTTAATTATGTATTTTAGATTAAGTTTAATTTAAAAGTTTGATTTAGAAAAGTCAGCAAAATTTTGGTAAAAAGTCAAGAAATTTTTCTCAGCTTGATCAGTAGCAACCAAGTCTTCAGTTGATAATAAAATTTAATTGAATAAGATCTCACTTTAGTGAAACATTGCTTTGTAATAAATTTAATAATTTAAAGTTAAACATTTAATTTGGCTAAGTAGGTTTTCGAAGCTCTATAATAAGTAGGGTGACCTCTCATTCTATAAAAAAACTTTAGTTCATAAAAAAAATCACTGAAAACCCTGGATATACCTGGAATTTTAAACAATTTATACAACTTTAAGTAGTAAATTTTAATTTGACACTTTAAATCTATCATATAGATTAAAAATAGTTTTGATCATCATCAAATTATTTCTTCATTAAAACACAACTAAAGTAGCTTTACATTAATCATTTAATACTGATATAATATTTAACACAGTTTTCACCTCGAGTTTAATTTCCAACTAAAAGTAGACCAAAAAATGCGTATTTTCTAAAACCTGGAAGAAAATTTGCCAAAAACAAGTGGCCACCCTAAATAAGGCTAAACAAGTAAAAATACTTGATAGTATACTTTGTTATTTTAATAAGTAATAATATATACAATTAATTTGGCTGGAGTTCAGTAATTTTGTCTATTTAAAAAAAATATACTACACATTTTTTTAAGAGTTTTAAGAAATATTTCCTTAAAATTAGATAATTAACTCTAAAACTTAGGAAGAGATGGATTTTAAGTAATTTATTTTTATTTTTAGTTTTACTCCCATTAGCAACATATTGTACTCTCTGACTTTAACCTGCTATATTTTGAAAAGTTATTTGAATATTAAAATTGTGTAAATATTAAGCCTAATTAAAACTCGAAAAAATATTATCAACTTGTATAAAAATAATTTTACCCCTTATATGCCCTTAATAAAAACTAAATGGTTTCAGAAAACAATAATCAATTATCTTTTTTCTTTAAAATTCAGTATGATTTCAATAAAGAGATGAATTTTTATTATAACATTTAAATTTACTTAGAATTGTAAAACTTCAACACATATCAAAATTCATCTTGATGAAACTGGCAGAAAAAATAAACTTTCTTGTGTTTCTGTTCGATACATGTCAAAATATGTTTCCACAATCTTTTTCGGCTTGATGTACAGAAAATATAATTTTAAGTTTTTTACTTAAGAATTTTTAGAAGAACTTATTATAATAACACTTAGAAAAAAAAGTTCTAAGATCTTAAATATTTATTTTACTGTAATTTAAAAATTATCTCTTTACTAATAACTTACACTGAAAAAAATTGTCATGTTTTCATGATCTTTCTAATCTACACATTTGATTTTAACTTAAACACAAGTTAATTATTAATTGATTACAAAATTAAAAAATTAAAAGTTTGTTTTAATTAAGTAAAAACAAGTTATGATTTTTGGTGTTTCTTACATTAT
Source organism: Thalia democratica (assembly GCF_965202585.1). Classification (NCBI taxonomy): domain Eukaryota; kingdom Metazoa; phylum Chordata; class Thaliacea; order Salpida; family Salpidae; genus Thalia; species Thalia democratica. Next base: position 63,297,143 of record NC_139166.1, on the reverse strand, counting down.
ACTTTGTTAACTAAATGTTGAGAAGTTACTTGAACAATTATAAAAATAATTCCAATCAAAAATTCTTGTTCATACGAATATGATAGTATGATATCTACAAATATATGAAAAATACTGAAAACTAAAATTAAATACAGTTTTTAAGTAACAATCAAATAACTATTTTTTATGAAGATTTTATTAACTTTTTTACTCGAATATTCAATTACAGTAAAACTTGGACATCTGAACTCATTAATGACGCAATTATGACGTAATCATTTCGTTATGACGTCATAAAAAGGTTTATTTAGTTTGTAGTTGCTAGGTTATTTATTTCACCTCAAAAACAGCTTTATGTTGGGAAACAAATGGTTTTTTTTAAACTGGATTCAAATTTTGTTCGACTTATCAGCACAGCCGCTTTTTTATTTAATAGAATTATAATTAATTTCAGTACTTAAAAGTAAATTAATGTCATATATAAAAAATTTAAATTTTTACGGGCAAAATATTTTAGTTTATAATCTGCCGAATATGTTATGGTGAACTTTTATTTAATATATTTTGTTTCGTTATTTCGTCTCAATTATTTCAATTTATATTTGTTTTAATTTTTTTTCAATGCGCTGAAAAGTTTTCTGACTTTTTTCTGCTTAGAATAAAAAACCTGACTATTTTAAAAGTTACACAAATCTTTGATACCTGATTAAAAAAATATTGAATTTTTAATCTAAAATAATTTAGTATAAATTTATTTACAACCATTAATAATAATTTGATAGTCTCAAAGGTTTTATTTTTATTTTTGTAACTTTATTTATAATTTTGATGTCACAAATATACCATGTTGTCTTGTGAAATAAAAATTATTTCGTTAAACCTTCTTTTGTTTGATTATTAATTACATAGCATACAATTTGATGACATAGTGTTTATTCAGCTTTCAAAAAGTTAGAATACTTTGATTTGTTGTAATACAAAAAGAAATCACATTGAGTAGCGAATAGAAATTAAATAAAATTGTCATCTTATATTATAAGAGGCAAATAACTTAAATTTAAAAAAATATTTTTGTTTGTTGTAATATAAGCAGATAAAAAGTTAGATAACACTAAAACTAACAAAATATTAGTTTTTTAATTTTAAAGAAATATAAAATATTTTGATTTACTGTGTAACACAATAGCTTAATTAAATTAACATCTTAAATTAAAAGAGGCAAACAACTTTGATAAAAAATTATTACTGTTTGTTTTTGTAAGAAGAGAAAACTTGAAGCATTTGGATAATAGAATTTATAATAAAAAATTTTTGAATTAGTTTCATTTAGCGTAGTCTTCAATGATTTATAAAATTTTTAATTTATATATAGTAAACGCTTTTTGTGTATGAAAAATGAAAAGTTCGGATCAAACAAATTTATTTTTCACAAATAAAGTAACGTGGGCGATCAGGATAGTTCAAAATGGTATTTTTGTATGTGTCATTGTAGAAGTACCAGAACAAAAAAATATAACCATCGTTGCTACGAGGGTAGGGAGACCATCCCTCCAGCTTCATCTGAACTCCGTCGCTGCTCCTCCTCCAGATGTTGGGGTTTGTTGCATCTCTCCTGATTCTCGTGTGGTAGCTATTATTAATCTGCATTCCAATTTCTTTGGCAATTTCACTAAAAATTTCAATTAATTAATTGAAATAAATTGATATAATTACCCTTATTATTTTGTGTTATGATATAACTAAGTTGGCTGAAATTGTTTACTCATACTCTTTTTGGTTTTATAACCGTACTAAAATTGTTAATGCGAGATTTTTTTTAATTAAACTGGATGAAAAAGTTAATAATGAATATATAGAAATAGTAAAACTACTTAAATATTTTATGTTATAGAAAGTTTTCAAATTATGTTGAATTTTTTTTTCAAACCTAAGCGTCTATTAAGGCTTTAAACATAAACATAATTGAATTAGATATAAACTTTAAGCAACTAACTTTCTTCCACGTCGAGTTAACACTCTTGGGTCGTGTTGTATGAGGTCTCCAGATCTCTGTTAACAGTAACTTTTCGCTGCCATCCTATTCATTCCGTGTCTGACAACTTCGAACCTATACTTTGGTGATTATTTTATATTTAAATAATTTTTCATACATGTATTTACTTTGTTGTTTATTTATTTTTTTAAAAGCATTTCATTTGTTTTTTTTTTAATTAGTTTTTATTTAAACAGTTTGCTTGTAACGATCATTATCTGAAAATAAAACTACATCAATAAGACTTTTTAATCTTCGTTGGATACTTAAATTTAATTCTAATTAAATATTAGACATATTTTACTATGTATTTTAAACATTTAAAATTCCATTACACAGTAATAATCTCATTTAATAAAATTAAGTAGTATATCTGATTAAAAGTATTTTTTCTAGTTTTAATAAATTTTACTGGTTGTCATTTCTTACAAAAGATTTAAAAAGGTAAGCAATATTTTTTCTATTTCACTAAACAACCACCGTCTGCTTCAAGTAAATAGTTTTTCTATACAGTTTATTTATTTACTCTACTTAGAAATATTTATTTGTATTAACTATTTTACATAAATGTAATTCTTTTTAAACTTCTACTCACATATTAAGTTCTTGTAAGGATACTTTTAAGTTTAAAGATTAAAAATAAATAAACAAAAGTCTAAACAAAGTTTTAGACTAGTTCATTGTATAGGTGTTTTGGCTGGATAGAGATACTGTTTAACTTTGAACAAATTTTTAAACATTTAAAAAGTTAACTAACTCAAAGTCTGTTGAGTTGTTGGTGTTGTCGAGTTATTAACATCAAATCAAGCCTTTAATTCTGAAAAATATAATTCTTAATGCACAGCACTACAGTACTGGGCTTATAAAAAATCGATCTTTGAGCTTTAACTGGAGAAAAAAACTGTTGACAAATATCAGAAAACACCATGTGCAAAATTTCAGATAATTTAGAGAACTTTTAATAGTGCCAGAATCGATTTTCTGAAAGTACTTAAAATTTTAGAAAAAATTACCTTTTTACTGTAAACTAAACCACAGATATAAAAAAAATATATAACTTTTCTACTTTTATAGGTAAGTCTATATTTAAGGGCATTTTGAAAATTTTGAAAGTCAAAAAAAAGTTGTACATACATTTACTGTATTTTGTCACATTTTAAAATAATTCTATTTAAAAGTATTTTTTAGTAACACAATTTATATAAAAGTTTTTACTATGTAGCTTTTTGTTTGCATAAAGATGTATTTAAGTTTTAGTTTAATGTAATTAACTGTTTTAAATTATTTTTCGAAATCTCGGAATATATATACTAACACCATAAAAGGTTATTTTTAAGATACATTGAGCTTGAAAATCATTGATTAAACTAAATTGTTTAATGTAAAAGCTATTGGTTTTATAAAATGTACAATATTAAGGGTTTAACCTAGGGGTGGGCAACGTACGGCCCGCGGGCCGGATCCGGCCCGCGGAGTGAAAACGACCGGCCCCCAAACCATTTTCAAGTTTAAATGGAATCCGGCCCGCGGACAAAATTGATCCGGCCCGCGAGTAGGTGATCCGGCCCGCTAGGCATTTAAAAAATTTATATGAAATCTGAAAAGCCAATGTAATAATTACAGAATTTTTGCAAAACCTCTTTTGAATTGTTTTCACAAAACAAAACTGTAAGACTTTGACCCTGATAACGGTTTTAAAAATGGCTTTTTGTTTTTGTGGTGAAAAAACACCATTTTGTTATGGTATGATGTTTTGGTTTAAGTCAGTTAAAACAATCCTTTCTCAAATTACACCATAAACATTTTTATGCTGTAACAACTTACTTGATGATACAACCTACTATATTCACCTTCATAAAAAATGGACGTGTAAAAAATTGCTGTCCAACGCAGATGTGCAGTGAGTTGATTTTATATAAGTTAACTTTTTTTTTTCATTTAGACATTGACAATTATTTTAAGTTAAAGTGCTTAACTTTACATTTTAATAAAACATTCCAAGTTGAGATAACAGTTTGCACTCTTTTCTGCTATTGATTTTTAACTACGGACTTTTTAATTAATTGAATGATTAAATATAGTAATAACCAAATTATAACAATATTTCAAAATAATATCTCATTAATTTCAAGTATGATTTGTTTGAAAATTTATTTTTTTATGTTTGTAGTAACAGTTTACAATCTAGTAAAATTTTGAATAATAGTTGTTAAATTCTAAAAGTAAAGTACAAAAAAGTTTCTTATCAATTAATTTTACTTTTGAAATAATTTTTCATGTTTTGAGAAAGGTTGACTCACACTAAGACTACTAAATAACTCTGGCTAGTCTAAAATTCTATAAAAGCTCTGCCAACTTAGGATATTATCTATATTTTTATAAATTGCAGGCAAAATTTTATGGTTTGGTTATTATAACTTTCAATTTTTTTCTCATTAATTATTTTATTATTATTTTGATGTTATTAGGTATTTAAGATTGGTAAATGGTTAATTTTTCAAACTTGGATGACATCAAATTTTTATTTGACTTTTCTTTTAAACTCAGACTTACTTTTGTTCAACAAGTTAAATTTTTTCAAAAAGAGCAATCCTATTATAATTTAGAATAAATAAAACATATTTTTCAAGATGTTTAATATTTATAAATTTGTTTTATCTCCTTTAGGTTGTAGTATCAGATTAGATATTAAATCTATAATATTGAAAGAACCTTGAACTTGAAAATTTTGGCAAAGTTAACTTTATTGCCAAGAATTTAGTACTTAAAAAATAACAAGATAAAACCTTAACAATTTTTACATAAAATGATGAAATTAAGGTAAGATAAAAAATGTTGTATAAATGTTTTTATATTTTTTAATTTTTAAATATATTTAGTATCTTCATTAATTCTATACTATTAAGCACAATTTTTGACCTTAATTGTAATTTTTTACTAAAAACAAATAGCAAAAGTTGTACTTTTAAAATTCAAAAAGTCCTCAATAACCTCAAAATATCTACACAATCAGGATATTTGGTGTACTCAGGATTACTTTTTATAAATTTCAGGATTACTCACAATAATTTAAATTTCAAAAAAAAAAACAAGATTTTCTCAGGACCTGTTTAGCTTTTTGAAAAAAAATCAAATGATTATTTTATCATTTTTAATAATCCCAGTCCAGTTTTTTTCTAGATTTTGAAAAAGGTTTAATTTCAATATTTTCTTATATTATCTAAGTTTAACAGTTTTGTAAATAAGTTGATAAAAAAAATTTAAATCAAGCATATAATTTTTGTTGTTCTTAGTAGATTTTTAGATAGATTTTATGTACCATTGAGCAAGCCAAAGTTTGTCAACTTCAAAAGATGACCATGAAACCAGTTGTTTTGTTTGAGACTTCATACATTTGCAGACAAACATTTCCGACCTTAAAAATCATTAAGAATTAGCTAATTTCATACCGAATCAGTATTCCTGTGCACTTGCAGATTTTTCCAAACCGTCATGCAACTTTTAAACAACTCTAATACATTATCAACCTTAAGTGTTTCATCTGCATCATTTAATTTTTTTTCGCTTTTTATGGTAAAACTGTTTATTATATTAAAATTATTTGTTCTTTCGATTCTTTTATACGTGCAAAAATATGTAATGAATCTTTATAAGTTTATTTAAATTAAAAGGTAGTAGTTTAACACCGTAATGTAAGTAAACTTCTGAATAATATTATTAATGTAAACTCCAGCCAAGGATTGTCAAAATTAGATAGTTTCGAATAGTTAACAATTTTTTAATTTACAGCTTGAAATGTTAGGCTCGAGTAACTTTTAGTAAGTAAATTTTTGGTTTTATAAGATTAAGTAGTATTAGTTCGGTTCAGAGTTAAAATCAATATAGAATTAACATAAAATTTCATACTTAATTCAAAATTCTAAAATACTCGATCAATTAGCATCCAGCCGGAACCCAAATCTTTTTTAGAACTATATTCTATTCGGATCCGGAACCTTGTCTAAAAATAGTATTTTGCCAGATCCGGATAATATTATTAAATAAGGATCCGGATCTATAAAAGGATCCAGCTGGATCCGGTAAATCACTTACTCTAAATGCTCCGGCCCGCTAAGGCTTAATTTTTTTTGGATCCGGCCCGTCAATTATTTACGTTGCCCACCCCTAGTTTAACCTCACATTAGGTAGTTTCCGCTGTTATGAATTCATAATTGTACAAAAAAATCTTGGGGTCTAAGCTTTACAAAAAACCTTTAAACATAGATCTGCCTACAAAAAGATAAAACTTTTTAATAAATTGATTTTTCTTATACAATAAACTGAAATTTACAGTATCAACTTTCTTTTTGGCACAATAAAAAATTCTTTAAATCATTTTTTTTGCGCACGGTAATTTTGTAATATTTGCTAACTGTAAAATTTTTCGAGTCAAAAAACCAAAAGTCATTTTATATTTTTCTTTATAAACACCCTAACGCACAAGCAAGTTTTTAAAATTAAATAAAAAGGTTGTGTTTAATTTTATTTTTTTATATAATAAAAAAAAACTTAGTTTTTTAAATAAAATAAAAAGCTAGCTTCAAATTTTATGTTAAGTAAAAAGCTTAAATTTACCTTGATTTTTTTTTGTTAAGTGAAGAGATTGTATTTACTTTCAATGTTTTTGTAACATAAAAAGTTTGTATGTACCTTCATTTTTTTCGTAAGTAAAAAGTTTGTATATACCTTCAATTTTTTTTAATAAAAATTTTGTATTTACCTTCAATTTTTTTGTTAAGTACCAATATTGTTTTCTCCTGCTCGTTAAATATCTCCTGCATGACCTATCATAAAAATATAATTAAATTTCATAAAATAACATTTTAAAAAAATAAAACCTTTTTTGTTTCCTCGGTGACCGTAAACGTACCAACTTTAAAGAGGGCACCCGTTGTGAGGATAATCACAATTGATATAAAATGTGCAATCAAAAGAACTTTGAAATATTTATTCATGTTCTAGCAAAAAAATATTGTTGATTTTTTTTTTAATTTTCAATATAGTGTTGCTCAATATTTGCAGCTATTTTAAATATTGTTTCATAACTTTAAACAAAAAACGTAGTATTTTATACAATTTTCGCTTTTTATTATTATTTTTTCTATTAATACAAAATTTACACAGAACAAAAACTTATTTGATTAACTGAGTGCAAAACGTTCAATGATAATTCATTTAACATTTTCTTCATATAAAATTATATAAGCGTATCTTAAATCTCATGATTTTTTATATAGAACTTTTAAAAATAGTTTTTTATAATAACTTTTAATAATATCAAAAATAGTTGCTTAATAGTTAAAAGGTCTAAGTTTATTAAAGTTAAGCCTAACTATTTGTAAATACTTTTATAACTGTAGCTTGAAATTAAGATATTTTGTTTTTATGAACCAACAATTTGAGTCTTTTTGGATTGGTGAAAAGGCTAATATTAGAAGTTTTTGTAAAAAATATTGTAAATCTAAACCCTTACTTAAAGCTTTTGTAATAAATTAACTTGAAAGTAAAAACGTTTTTGTTAGTACTGCACCAACTAAGTTAATCTAAAACGAAGTACTAGTTACTAAATTTATGTTGGTTTAATCTGCTAATGAACAAATAAAAGTTAAACTAAACTTATTGTGTTTTAAGGCGTAAATAAACCATAGATGGGTGATTCATAGCTTACACGTATACGGAACTTAAACGCGTCATAAATACGTACACGGAACTTAAACGCGTCATAAATACGTATACGGGACTTAAACGAGTTTTAAACACGGAGGAGTTATAAAATATAATCTAATAACTTTAATTTTATAAAAACTATTTGCTCAGTAAAAACAAATAAGTTCATTAATTTGTAAATTGTGAAACTAAAAGATAGGATAAAGATGTCTAAAATAAAGTCTGAAATTAAATACATGGTTTAAACAGATTTAACAAAGAAACCAGTTTAAGTTAAAATTGTTATTTTGAAATATATTAATTACTAATTCTGATAGTTACTATGTTTCACCGCTGAATTCAATACTAAACTGCGATTATGTTGTAAAAAATTATCAGAATGACAAACTATGCAAAAAGTGATAATATTTAGTCCGATAAGTGAAGTATAAACTGTACCAGTGGCGTAGTGTGGTATTTATATTAGGAGATGCGCAAAATTTATTAGTTTCAATAAGATTCCCTAACTTAAAACTTTTATTGTAAGCTATCAGTGGTGTAGCGTGGTATTTTGGTCAGGGGATGTGCAAATTTGTTTCTCAAAAAATCACCTAAATTAAAACCTTTGTAATAAGCTATAAAAAGATCTTTTTATAAGTAATATAATTAAATTAAATTCATTAAGTAAAATAAGTTCGAAGTAACTGTGTTTAAATACTTATACATTACAAAACTAAATAATTTAAAAAAGTATAAATTTTATTACAATTACTTATATTTGCACAAATGTAAACTCACTAAATAAAAATTTTTTTAACTACTTACAGTAAACTTTATATCTTTAGAAATAAATATATTCAATAAAACGAAAGTACCTGTTTTATTTACGAAAAAAATATTAATCTCTTTAATATACAATACAACAGTGATAACACCACCTTATTGCACATAATTTAAATAAAGTTACACAGAAGTTAAAATAGACCAACTTTATAACTATTATTACAACTTTGTAAAATAGTTAAACGTATACTTTTAAATTTGATTCATCTGAATGTATTTGTTTAAAATAAAAACTACAAACAAAGTTTATTTCTCATAGGCCGACACGCTATTTCTTGTATGTTTGCAAAAATGAAGATCAGAAAACTAGCAGTAGTCTTAACATTTATTGTAGCATTAAAAAAGCTTGTAAAATAGTTAAATTTTCTTTTAGCGTGACGTATTTTTGTAAACTTTTTGTAGAAAAATATGTCATAAAGTTATACTACTGCAGTGCACTAATTAGTTGCGTTCTTTTTGAGTCTAAATTATTATGAAGTTAATGAAGTTATAAAATATTTCCTTATTGAGTTTTTCATCAACATCGGTGCGCACTTTCGTTTACGCACCGAATCTGTATATTGAATAATTTTCCTAATTTGTCACGAATTGGTATTTAAAATTTCGTGCAACGTTTTGAATAGTAGAAAAATATAGTTGCAAAAAGGCAAATTAAGCAGAAATAATAAACAATTAAGGATAAAGATATTAAATTTTTTTAACTTCTTTTTTTTTTGGGTGGAACGCATGCGCCAGTGTCCCTGTAAGCTATATAAAAACCTTATTTTAAGTGCTAAAGTTAAAATAATTTTACTATATAAAAAAGTCTACGCTAATGTTTAAAAAAATACTTGTTTATTTCAAAATTTAGCATTTTTTAAACAACAATAGCTAATTTTTTTAATTTATATTCTATTATAGTTTTCTGTACTTACAAAAATGTTAACTAACTAACAAAAATAAATAATTAATTAGTTATTAATAAACAGCAACTCTTATACTAAAATAAAAAAATTTCCTAGTAACTAGAAAAACATTACCAAAAATTATTAATATTTTATTTAAGAAAATGTGTCTGAAACAGCTAAACATTTTTAAAGATAAATAGCAAAATAAAAGATAATGTTTAATCTGGATTAGCAAGGAAGTTATAAATCAAACTAGAGACAATAACAAATATGTTTCCCTTAAACATGTTATTTAATTTTTTTTTTTCAAAAAAACAAAACAGTTTTCAATACAAATAAGAAATAAAAGGTGAAGTTTAGTCAGACTTCGTTTCGATTAGACAGAATTAAAAAATATAGCAAAATCTGTTTGTAAGTTCAACAATTGCAAACCAAGAAAATAAAAGATGAACTTTTTATTTTATATAAAAATTTTGATTTAATATTTACATTAACGTTTAAAACGAAAAAAAAAGTAAAACTTAGTCTGATTAGCTTTCAATACAGAGAGTATGGAAGTAAATCAAAACATATAAGATTTAGTTTGTAAATGTGCAAAACTAATATTTTTCATAAAGTATTAAAAAATATACAAAAAAAATAATCTAAGAACGTTTTTAAACTAAAAGATAAACGTTCAAAGGTGGTAAAATTGAAAACTTTTTTTAGAAAAAGTTAAAAAAACTAGTTTAAAGAGACTAATTTATTAGAATACGTAAAACATTTAGCTTTGTTAAACTATAGGTTTGAAAAAAATTGTAGAAGGTCAGTGAGAAATTAAATGATATTTCACTAAACGAACAAATTATAATAGTTTATAGTAGAAAAAACTTTATACAATTTGAAGTTTGAACTGCATTCTTTAGTAGTAGAAACATCTTATGTTGGTCTGCTACTTTTAAACTTGATTTTTTTTATATCAGGTTCTTAGCCATTTTTTTTTTTTAGTTTGCAACGATCTATACATTATCACTGATATTACTTTTCATATTTGTTTTACCAAAAATCTAAATAATAACCAAGATAAATTTTAATTTTATTTTTATAAACTACAATATATTTTTTTAAAATAAAAAAATCAATTTAACTGGAAGATATCAAGGTTGCCACTCTTTTAGACAAAAATCGTCGTAAGTGACCTTAAACAGTACTAAGTCATTTGAAGTTTTACAAACCGTTGAATGATTTCTATTTTTTAAAATCTAAAAAATTGAGTTTTTTAATAAAATTAGGCATAAAATGTTAATAATTTGAACTGACTCAACTATATCTGATTCAAAATCTAATAAAAAGCTGTCCCGAAGTTTTTAAAAGTTCTAAAACTATCCTGAGTTTTTTATATACAAAAAGAGTATCCTGAGTCAGCCTGATTTAAAAAAAACTATAAAATATCTTGAGTTATCCTGAGCTGTAATGATTCATACAGACATTTCCTAAAACTTCAATATGTCCTGAGAATCTTAATTGTGTGGTAACCCTGGATATAACCAGTTTAATTAAAGTTTATGAAACAACACAAGTTAACAAAATTCAATATTTTCAGAACTTCTTAAAAGGAACAAAAAACTATATTTTACTTTTTTAATAATAAATTTATTTAAAATTTTCAAATAAAATTAGTTTTTAGAAATCAAAATTTCTATAAACAACATTTGGAAAGCTTATGGCCTAAATTAAAACTTTAAAATTTTTTAGTTAAAAACTACTTGACAAAAAAAAATATTTCCTATAAAATAATATATAAATATATGTTTCCTACGAGTTGTTTAAAATTTCAATTATTACTAACTTTAATTTTCCTTAATTTAAATGTATGTATTCTAAAAAGAATTCAGAGACCCTTTTTTTGTAACAGTGGACTTAAATAGCAAAATACATATATGATTATGAAAAAAAATATGCTTTATTTTTAATCCAAACATACTAAAAATTTGGTCCTTTAGCAACCATTAAAATGTTTTAACTTTATTTAGTTTTTTAATACATAAATAAATAAAATAAAATAAATTAAATTATAAAAGTAGACAGTCTAAGGTAATTCTTCTTAAAAAAATAGTGAAAAAAACTAGCAGACTAATATTCTACAAAAATTTATGAACTTTTAAGTGTACTAGACGATAGAATTACACTTTTTGATTTGTTTAATCTTAAAGCAACAAGAAATTACTTTTACAAAAAGTTTTAAGTTTACTAAGATTTAACTTTGTCTTTTGTGTATAATGAGGTTATCATTGTTTTTACTGTTTATTTATTAGTCTATTTATTAAGTTTTAGAATTTTTCCTTATTTTCTATCATTTATTTTATTATTATTGAATTATAACTTTGTGTATTCTTCTGTTAATAATTACTTTATTTTTATTTTGTTACTAGTTATTAATAATTATTATTTTTTTATGAAAATTTGTTTATTCTTGAATTATTATCATCATAAGATTGGTTTTGCTAAACGGTCTTTAACCAAATGTTTTTCCTTTTTAAAAAAATTCGTCATAACTGTTATACCACTGCGGTGCACTACAATAGCTGTGTTATTTTAAATTCTTATGAAACTTATATATGAATGGAATCTTTTCATCAATGCCTGTACACAATGATCTCAACGCACCGATACCTGGCTATGTATATTTGCTATTGGAATAATTCGTTTAACTTTTTAAATACTATGTAAAAATACTGGAAAAAGAAACAAATTAAGTAGGGAAACTAGATGTTTGAAGGATAAGATAAGTATGTTCTTTTTATTTTTTTAGCCAATTATACGCCAGTGTCACTCCCCACGTTTACTTTTGATATCAGTTAATTTATATTAATATATTTATACTTTTTATGCATACTTCTTCATTCGTAGTTTTATTATAAAGTTTTAGTCAATAATGCTCGATAAAATTTGAAGCTATATATTAAAGTGGTTAGAAAATAAAAAAATGGTTCGTGCATATGTTTCGTATATGAAACATTTTTATCTACTCCTCATAAAATAAAAATAGTGAAATTTATATATCATATATGGAACATGTGTAAAAACACTGTTTTTAATTAACTACATGAATAAATATAATGAAAAAAAAATAAATTAATATTTTATTTGAAATAAATATTTTATTTAAGCTCTTTATTTCATTTTAGGTGTTTACTTATTATTATCACAAATAATAATTATCTCAGCAAAGATTTAACTAATTCAAATAGTTAACTTTTTTACTTAAAATTTCTATGGAAATTAAAGTTTTAAAAATAAGTTGTAAAATTAAACACCTACTTAGGGTAGTTATAATCATGTACAGTTAAAAAAGTATTTATGTTTTCTACAACCAGAGTTCTTGGTTTTTATATGTATTCAATTTAAAGCGTTTCATTAGCAAAGTTTAACTCAATTAACTTTATAGTTATAACTTAATATTAGCTAAGTTCTGTTTTAAAACTAAGAAATTAAAAGAATTTTGCCACTATTGTGTATAAAAATTGAAGTTTTTGTTAATTTAAAAGCAAACATGCTCATTTACTAGTATTTAATTTAATAAAATTTATAAATTAGTTTACCATCTTTATTATGTACACTCTACTAACACCTCTGCATAGACTAGTCGATATTTACGGCACCTGCACCTAAGGTTGCTACACCTTCAATACATACCTTATTATTATTGAAATATCTTTTTCCTAAATAGATTTTTAAGATGTATTTACACAGAAACACTAAACACGTCCCTACATATTTGTCTATTGATATTCACATTCCTAAATAAACAAAGAAACACTTATTTGTATTTTATCTAATCAGGTGTTTTTAAAATGTAAGCAAATATAAATATATATTTCTAAATTACATACATTTATATATGAGCAGGGTTGCCTTAAACCTGGAACCCTGGAAAAACCTGGAATTTGACATTTTAGGCTAAAGAAATGTGAAATTTTAAAAAAAATTTGCCATTTTAAGTAGTAAAAATTTGAATTCACACGAAAAGTTTATCGTACAGATTGTTGTCATCAATTTTTTTTATTAAAACACAACTAAAGTAGCTATACAGTAATCTTTCACTATTGATATAATATTTAACACAGTTGTAACCTTAAGTTTAATTTAAAACTAAAAATAGACCCAAAAACGTGTATTTCTAAAACCTGGAAGAAACTTTGAAAACCTGGAGAAAATTTGCCATAAAAAAGTGGCCTTCCTAAATGAGGCTAAAAAGGTGGAAATATTTGATGGTATATTACGTTTTTTTAATAATTAGTAATAGATACAATAAATTTTACTGGAGTTCAATAATTTTGTCTATTTAAAAAAATACGTTACACAGTTTTCTAAGAGTTTTATGAAACATTTCTTAAATAGATAATTACTTCTAAAACTTAGAAAGAGATGGATTTTAAGTAATTTAATTTATCTTTTTAGTTTTACTCCCGTAAGCAACCTGTTGTACTCTCTGACTTTAACCGGCTATATTTTGAAAAATTATTTAAATATTGAAAATATGTAAATAGCAACTTTTATCTTAATTAAAACTCTACAAAATAAGACCAACTTGTATAAAAATAATGTTTACTTTTCATATACCTTTAATATAAAAAAATTATTTTATAAAACAACGATCTTTATTTTTTTCTTTAAAATTCAGTATGACTTTAGTAAGGAAATTGGTTTTCATTTTAACTATTAAATTTACTTGGAATTGTAAAACTTCAATACATATCGAAATTCATCTTTATGAAACTGAAAGGAAAAACAAACTTTCTTGTATTTCTGTTTGATACATGTCAAAATATATTTCCTTATTCTTTTTTGACTTGGCTTCATGTACAATAGTTAAAATTTAAAATATTTTTACTTTAGAAGTTTTTAGGTGCACTTATTATAATAACAACATGAATAAAAAGTTCTAACATCTTAAATAGTTATTTTGCTGTAATTTAAAAATTATCTCTTTTCTAACAACTAACACTAAAAAGTTGTCATGTTTTCATAATTTTCATAATCTACACATTTAATTTAAACCTAAACACAAGCTAGCTATTAATTGATTACAAAATTAAATATTAAAAGTTTGTTTAAATTAAGTAAAAACAAGTTATGATTTTTGGTGTTTCTTACATTATGCTTTATTAATTAAACTTTGAGAAGTTAATTGAACAATTACAAAAATAATTCCAATCAAAAATTCCTGTTCTCAAATTATTTAAGTATAATATCTTCAAAGATATCAAAAATACTACTTACTAAAATTAAATATAGTTTTTAAGTAACAATCAAATAACTAATTTTTTATAAAAAATTTATTAATTTTTATACTTGAAGATTCAATTACAGGAAATCTTGGACATCTGAGCTCACTGATGACACTATTATGACGTAATTATTTCGTAGTGACGTCATAAAAAAAAAGTTTGTTTTGTTTGTAATTGCTAGGTTATTATTTCACCTCAAAAACTTTTTTATGTTGAGAAACGAAAATTTCTTTTTTACACTGGATACAAATTTTGTTCGACTTATCAGCACAGCTGCTTTTTTATATAATAAAATAATAACTAAGTTCGGTTCTTAAAAATAAATTAATATCGTATACAAAACATCACATTTTTATAGGCAACACTTTTTAGTTTATGGTCTGCCGAAAATGTTATGGTGAACCTTTAATTTTTTAATTTTGTTTCGTGATTTCGTCTCAATTATGTCTATTTATTTTTTATTTTATTTTTTTTTTAATGTGCTGAAATTTTTTCTGATTAAAATAAAAAACCTGACTCTTTTAAAAGTTACACAAGTCTTTGATACCTGATTAAAAAAACATTGAATTTTTAATCTAAAACAAATCAGTATAAATTTATTTACAACCATTAATAATAATTTGATAGTCTCTGTGATTTTTTCCTTTTTTTTGTGACTTTATTTATAATTTTGATGTCACAAATATACCATGTTGTCTTATAAAAACAAAAATTATTTCGTTAAACGTTCTTTTGTTTGATTATTAATTACATAGCATACAATTTAATAATATAGTGTTTATTCAGCTTTCAAAAAGTTTAAAAAGTTTTGATTTGCTGTAATACAAAAAGAAACCACATTGAGTAGTAAATAAAAGAACAAATAAAATTAACATCTTATATTATAAGAGGCAAATAATTTGGATTTAATAAATGTTTTTGTTTGTTGTAATATAAGCAGATAAAAAACTAGATAAAATTTAAACTAACGAAATATTGATTTTTTAACTTTAAAGAAATATAAAATATTTTGAAGTACTATGTAACACAATAGGATAATAAAATTAACATCTTAAGTTATAAGAGCCATACAACTTTGATAAAAAAATATTACTGTTTGTTTTTGTAAGAAGAGAAAACTTGAAGCGTCTGAAAATAGAATTTATTAGTAAAATTATTTTGATTTAATTTCATTTAACGTAGTCTTTAATGTTTTGTGAAATTTTTTATTTATATTTAGTAAATGCTTTTTGTGTATGAAAAATGAAAGGTTCGGATCAAACAAAGTTAGTATTCACAAATAAAGTAACGTGAGTAATCAGGATTATTAAAAATGGTATTATTGTTAGAGTCATTGTAGAACCACCAGAACAAAAAATCAAAACCATCGTAGCCACGAGGAAACCCACTATGATACCATCCCTCCAGCTTCACCTGAACTCCGTCGCTGCTCCTCCTCCAGATGTTGGTGTTTGTTGCATCTCTTCTGATTCCCGTGTGGTAGCGATTATTAAGCGGAATTCGTAACTCTTCGGAAATTTGTCTAAAGATTTTCAATTCAATAACTAGATATACAATAGATATAAATAAACTTATTATTTTGTGTTATAATATAACTAAGTTGACTGAAATTGTTTGCTCATACTAAAACTCTGTTTGGTTTTCTAAAACGTTAATGCGAGATTTGTTTTTTAGACTGTATAAAAAAGTTAATAACTAATTAATATAAATAATAAGATAACTGTTTCAACAACATTCACAAAACAAATTATTTATACGGTAATAACAAAATAAATACGTGAAAAATATTTTATGTTACAGAAAAAATTTGTAAATTATATTGATTTTTTTCACAAACCTAAACGTTTATCAATACTTTAAATGTCAACATAATTGAATTAATTATAAATTTGAGCAACTAACTTTCTTCCACGTCGAGTTAACACTCTTGGGTCGTGTTGTATGAGGTCTCCAGATCTCTGTTGACAGTAACTTCTCGCTGCCTCCCAATTAATATTTTGCTTGACAACTTCGAACCTATACTCTGTTGATTATTTGTTTCTTAAAAATTATTTCATTTTATTTAATGTAATTCAAATTTTGTTTATTATTTAATTAACTTTTCATATATATGTTTTTAAATTAGTATTAATTAAAACTCATTTACTGACAGACAAAAAGTTTTATATTTCTCTCAACTGAACGCTTAACTTGTAACTTTTTTAGTTTTTTTAATTTGAAATCAAAAACCTTATTTTTAATTTAAACAGTTTGCTTGTAACGATCGTTTTCCGAAAAAAAACTACACCAATGAAACTTTTTTTAAATTTTAATTTTAGTTTGATACTTAACTTTAATTTTTTTTTAATGTTAGATGTGTTTAAGTATGTATTCTAAACAATTAAGACTTCATTACAAAGTAATAGTCTCATTTAATAGATTTAAGTAATATATCTAATTAAAATTTTTTTTATTCTAATTGTTTTAATAAATTTCACTGGTAATCATTTTTAAAAGATTTACAGTTTATTTAGTCTTGTTGTAAATGCTTATTTATATTAACCGTTTTATATAAATGTTTTTTTTTAACTTCTACTCAGATATTAAGTTCTAGGAAGCTTTCTTTTATGGTTTTAGATTAAAAACAAAAAATAAAAGTCTAAAGAAATTTTAGTTTAATTCATTTTTGTTGGTGTTTTGGCTGACTATAAGTACTATTTAACTTTGTACAAATTTTGAAAAATTTGAAAAATTTACTAACTCAAAGTCCGTTGAGTTGTTGCTGTTGTAGAAATCTCAGATGTTGGTGCTGTAGTTGTTGCTGTAGAAATCTCAAATATTGGCGCGATTGCAGTTGAAGATGCTTCTGTGTAGAGATGTGTTGAATTTTGAACATCACATCGAGTCTTTAATTCTATAATAATAAATTCTCAATGCACAGCAGTACAGTAATTTGCTTATAAAAAGCAATTTTTGAGCTTTCAACCGCAAACAAAAAAAAAAACTGTTGACACATATCACAAAAACACAAAATTAAAAAAACTATAATTTTTCTCAATTTATACTATGTTTGAGAACATTTTGAAATTTTAAAAGCCAAAAAAAAGTTGTTCATACATTTACTGTATCTTGTCACATTTTCAAATAATTCTACTTAACAATATTATTTTAGTAACACAATATATATTAAAGTTTTTACTCTGTAGCTTTTTCTTCGCGTAAAAATGTATCTAACTTTAATACAATTAAGTGCTTTAAATTAGTTTTTTCATGCTCTGCTTATGCTGTTTTTAAGCTATATTGAATTTTAAAATCATTGAGTTAACTTAAATAGTTTTATGTAAAAGTTACTGACTGTATTAAATGTATAATATTCAGGGTTGGTTTAACTTTACATTATGTAATTTCCGTTCTTATGACGTCATAATTGTAAAAAAAATTCTTGGGATCTAAGCTTTACAAAAAACTCTTAAACACATTGAAATTAAATGTACAGTACATATTAACTTTTCAATTATTTTAAGTTGTTTTTAAAAAATCGATTTTGGCACAATAAAAATATTTTTTTAAACATATAATTTTTTTGTACACGGTGTTTTTGTGAAATTTCCTAAATGTAAGATTTTTCAAGTCAAAAAACCAAATGTCGTTTTTTTATATAATTTTTTTAATATTTACCCTAATGCACAAGTACGTTGATAAATAGTAAAAAAATTTTGCTCACCTTTAATATTTTGTATACCAAATGAAATATACATATTTTTAACATTTTTTGTTAAGTACAAACTTTATTTTTACTTTTTTTTTGTAAAATTAAAAGTTTGTATATATCTACAATTTTTTTTGTTAAATAAAAAGTTTGTATTCACCTTCAACTTTTTTTTTTAATAAAAACATTATATTTACCTCAATTTTTTGTTTAGTAAAAAGCTCGTATATACTTTCATTTTTTAGTTAAGTGAAAAGTTTGTATATACATTCAATTTACTTATAGTTAAAAGTTTTGTATTTACCTTCAAATTTTTTATAAATAAAATGTTTGCATTTACCTTCAATTGTTTTTTTTAATAAAAATTTTGTATTTACCTTAAATTTTTTCTTATAATAAAAATTTTGTATTTACCTTCAATTTTCTCTTTTAATAAAAATTTTGTATTTATCATCAATTGTTTTCATAAATAAAAAGTATGTTTATACCTATTTTTTTGTTAAGTAAAAAGTTTGTACTAACATTCAATTTTTTTTTAATAAAATTTTATATTTACCTTAAAATTTTTTTAATCAAAAAGTTTGTATTTACCTTCAATTTTACTTTCAATTTTTTTGTTAAGTATCAATATTGTTTTCTCCTGCTCGTTGATTTTCTTCTGCATCACCTTCATGACCTTTTGTAAATTTATTAATTTAAATTTTAATAAAAAAAAAAATAATAACAACCTTATTTGTTTCCTCGGTGATTGAAAAAGTACCTACTCCAAAGAGAACACCCAATGTAAAAATAATCAATACTGATAATGAGTTTAAAATAAAAAGAGTTTTTATATATTTATCCATTTTCTAACAAATAAATGACTGAAAGATATATTTTACTTTTTATTTCGAACCTAAATTTTCTTAATATTTGCGAATATTTTATATACTGTTTCATAATTTTTAACAAAAAATGTTGTATTTTATATAATTTTTTTTTATATGTTTTTCGGTTTTTTTTTCTTATACAAACTTTACACACAACAGAAATTTATTGATTGATTGAATACGAAAAGTTCAATGATGATTTGTTCAACATTTTCGTTATATAACATTATATTAAGCGTATCTTAAATATCATGCTTTTTTGTGTAAATATTTTTAAAGTAGGTCTTTATAAATAATTTTTGTAATATTAAAACTAGTTGTTTAATAGTTGTTAAGAGGTTGTATTTGTAACATACTCTTGTAACTGTAGCTTGAAATTAAATTATTATTCTTTTATAAATCAAAAAATTGAGCATTTTTGGTTTAGTAAAAAGGCTAATATTAGAGGTTTTTGTATAAAAAATTTTTGTAGATCTTAACCCTTACTTAAAGCTATTGTTTGATAAAAAAATAGAAGTTTAACTTGAAAAAAAAAGTTTTTGTTAGTACTGCATCAACTAAGCTAATTTGAACGTAGTAACAAAATTTATGTTGGCTTAATCTGCTGCCGAACAAATAAAAGTTAAAATAAACTGATTGTCTTTTAGACTTTAAACTTTTAGATTTGTATAAACTGTAAGATCATCGTTAACACGTATTCGGAAATTAAACGCATCATTATTACGAGGCTTGAACACATTTTAACACGTAAGAAATTAATAATAAAACCTTATTAATTAAATTCCATAAAAATAATTTTTTTCTTAAAAACATACAAATTAATGAATTTATAAATTGTAAGTCTAAAAAAGATAGGATATCGATATAAACAAATAAATATTAAAAGTTGATAACCTTAAAACTTTATGTTTCAAAGTCTGTAATTAAATATACGGTTAAAATAGAATTAAATAAGTAATAAATATTTTTTACGAATTCAAATAGTTACTAAGCTTAACTGGTGAACAGATTATCAAACTGCAATTCTGTTACGGATTACTATCTGAATTTATTGCAAAAGTTAATAAAACATTAGTTAGTTACATGAATTATAGACTAAATTACTTTTTATATAGAATTCTACTTTTGTAATTTTATTAAAAGTTTATGGTTAGATAGTATAGCGGTTTGTACATATGTTTCGTATACTAAAATTTTTTTTTCAATTAACAGAAAATAAACAAAAGCGATATTTATATAAAACAGATATAAAATATATGTTTTTATTTAACTACATGAATAAATATATACACATGATGAAACTAATTTCGATAAATTTTGAATACGATATAATGGTTAATAAAACTATTTCACTAAACTTAAAATAAGCAAATAAAGATGGAACTTTTCTAATGAATATAAATAAAGTAAAATTTATTATACTTTGTTTGCAAATCATATTTTGTTGTACAATTTAGTACTGAAATGAGGGTATTTAGTGCAGTAAACATATTTTTAAAATGATAATTTATAAAAAATCGTTATGTGGGCATCGAATAAAGAGTTCATTTATTTTGTTTACTGTTTTCTATTTGATAATTTTTATGAAGCTTTTAGATTGCATAGGGTACACATACTAATATGGTTGGTCTTATTTTCATAGATCCAATACTACTCCATTTAACTGAATATTTTAAATTATTTTCGTTTAGTGTCCATAAATACTTTGCTATTACTGTACAGTTTTTAAATTTATTTTAACCAACATTAGGAAAAGAAGCTTTGTTCACATAGTAACTTGATTTGAACTTTCTTTCAGTTGCACCTTTACATGATTTATTGCCGGTTTCGGAGGTATAAATTTATCTTATTTTGCCATAACCTCAATACATACCTTATAATTATTGAAACATCTTTTTCCTAAATAGATTTTTAAAATGTATTTACACAGAAACACTAAACACGTCCCTACATATTTGTCTGTTGATATTCGCATTCCTAAATAAACAATAAACATTTATCTGTATTTTATCTACTCAGGTGTTTTTAAAATGTAAGCAAATACAAGTATACATTTATATATTACATACAATTGTACCTGTTTGTATTTTAAAAATGATTGTTTTACAAATATACCTCTATAGTGTCTTCTTCTAATACAAATAAAAACACTAACATTTAAAAATACAAACTTATTAAAAATATAAATTTCTATTTTTATACTTAATAAAAGTTAATTAAAAATGTAATAGTTAATTAAAAATGAGTTTTATAATCAATTAAATATAAATAGTTGTCAAACATTTAATCAAACTATACATATACCTCATTTGTTCAAGTTTTATGAAATGTATAACTTACTGATCAAGTTGCTAAACATTTAAATTAAAAAATACCTTGTTAGTTGAAATTTCGTTCAAAAGGTTGTAATTTAAGTTTTATTGTTATTCAATTTTTATTGTATTTTTTTAATTAGAAGAATAACTTTGACAGATATTCCATTAGTTTTATTAATTATTTAATTATTATGATAAACTGCAAAGATAATGTATATAAAAATCAGGTTTAATATTAACAAAGATAAAGATATTTGCTAAGCATTTAGAAACACTTAACAATTACCAGGATAGTTAATTAACTATTATTTTCTATCATTTTAATTAATTCTATAACTAGTTGCAAGAAATTTTTTATTTTATAGTCAAGTTCACTAAGAAATTATTTATGAAGTATTTACAAAAAATTAAAAAAAAAACCTCTGTTAAGTAGTATATTATCAACACTGTTAATTTTAGATTAATTTTTTAAATATTATTTCATAAAGATTTTTGTAAATCTAAGATTAATAGTACTATTAATTTTATTAGTGTTTTGAGGGACCAGGTGCAACCAAGTCAGCTTCAAACTGGTCATTGCTCGACCAATGCTCAATTCACAGATCAGATTATTAGCAATAAAGCTGATGGTCGTTCAAATTATCACCAAGCATTATATGAGTCTAGCAGGCAAGATGATTACTGTCAAAATGATGATCAGTATAGCAGAAACGATACGTCTTTTCAAACTAACGGTCAGTGTGTCAGGCAAGATGTATGTCCCCAGGACAACTATAACATTCATGACCAGCAGCAACATTTTGAAAATCAGCAACAACTTGATAGCAGTAATCTTATTCATCAGCAACAAACTTCTACAAATAATTTTGCAAATCCACAAAAGCTAGATAGCAGTAAACTTAATTACCAGCGACAAATTTCTACAAATAATTTTGAAAATCCACAAAAACTTAATAGCAGTGAATTTAAATATCAGCGACAAATTTCTACAAATAGTTTTGCAAATCCACAACAACTTGATAGCAGTAAATTTAAATACAAGCGACAAATTTCTACAACCAGTTTTGCAAATCTACAACAACTTTCAACAAATCTCAGTAAGGTTAATCGTCAGCATATAACTTCGTCAAGTCAGTATGAATGCAACTGTGCACAAAAAAATTGTATACTGATGGGTAATTGTTTGTCTTTCTATTTATGATAAACATGTACTTTAAAAAAAAAAAATTAGTACTAATAACAGGATATACTAATGGACAAAATAACACCCAGGTTCATTCTACAAATTATGTAAGTAGACAATACTTTCTAAAGTTTAGTATACTTCGTCGCAAATTCAGTTTAAAGCTTTTTAAAATTTAATTTTGAAGTTTGTTTTAAAATACCTTAAATTATGATTAATCTTTAAAACAAAATTTTTACAGCGACTTCAAAAGCTTATGGAAAATTAGAATAATTTTATTTACTAAAACAACATTTTGTTTATACTAAAAAATGAAAAACTTGTTTTTATAGAAAAAAAATAACTATGACCTCTGATCAACTGTATCATATGGAGAATTGCTTTAATAACATAACTGCTTATCCATCAATGTATATTGCTAATAAACTTGCACAAATAACTCATCTTATATTGAAAGAATTGACGGTTAGTATTATAAGAATAGTTAATAAGACTAAATCAATATAACACACTTTCGTTAATTTTAAGTTCTTTTGAAGCACATTGTCAAGTGATATTCTTTTTTATATAATTTTAAATTAGCGTTTACACAATTCTTTGAAAAGTAGTTTCTTATAGTGTTTAATTTTATTACTTATTAAGAATGATATATTTTTACAGTACCTTTACGCATTTATATTTTATTTCTCATTAAACCCTTTTACTAGTTATTGTTGTTAATCACTCAATTTAATCTAAAAATTGTGAATCATTGTGATTTTAATTTATTAAATTTTTATTATTACCGTACATGTTATTAAATATTTAAGTTTTTGAATAAGTTTTATTTTTTCAGACCTGGTTCAAAAACAGACGCACAAGAGACCGTAAACTTGGATTGGAATTAAATAGATGACAAATTAGATATTTAAACGTTTTATTTGATTTTTTAATACTAAGTATATAAATAATTATTAATTATACTTAGTTATAACAGCTTTAGTTATTTAAGAAAGTGTACTTATTTGTTTTAAGTAGTTAAAACTTAAGCTTTTTTAACTATGTTCAAAAGCCAGATTATGTAAACAAAAGAGTTTATTTACACATTGTTTTATTAAAACTAATTTGGTTGTATTTTAAAACTTATTTGTATTACTTATTTTTTCGATTAAATGTTTACTGTTGACCTAAAATTGATTATTTTTTAAATGTAGAATAAGTGGACGTTTGTTTAAAATTTTGAAATTTATTATATATAAAAAAATATAAAAATTTTGTTTATTTTTGCGGTTGTATAGTTGTACTTTTGAATATTGTCAAAAAGTGTTTTTGTTGAATTATTTTTTTTTTGTTCAATAAACCTTTTTTGTTTCATGTTGTATGAATATTTAATATGTTTACTTAATTAAAGAGTAATTTCTTAACTTTTAGTATGCATCAGTTGTTGTCAAACTTTACTGAAAAGAAGAATAAGTAAAGTTTTGTTTTATCATTGAACAAAAAAATATTGATTAAAAATATGTTTGATTAAAATTTTTAACATTGTTTTACTTATTTGTAGAAATCGGGAATTAAATAAATTAAAGTATTTGATCATACTTCTTAATTTATTTTAAGTAAAAGAAACAAATTTTTTATCAGATATGTTTAATAACTTAAATTTAATCACACACAGAGGATAATTAATTTATCAAATAGAAAGTTTCGTATATAATTTAGTAGTTTTCAATTAAAAAAGAATAATATTCATAGCATCAGATCCCAAGGTTAAAAATTTATCAGTTTAGTAGAAATAAAACAAAAAGACCTTGATAAAACGCATGTTGACAAATTTTGTGATAAGCAATAAGTTATAAATTTTCAGATAGAGTTGGATATAAATTTTTTAAAAACTTTATTTAGTTTTTTTATTGTACTTTAAAAGTTAGATAGATCAAAAATTGGCCAATTTTAGCTGTTTTTACGAATTAAAAAACATTCACAATCTTACCTCAAAAAAAAAATTCGACTAAATTACTTAACTAACGTGTAATTTTTTGACTATTTTTTTTTTTAATTTTCATTAGATACTTATTCAGGGTACAAAAATTAAAAAGTTATGCTTGTTTCCTAACTTCCAATGATATTGAAAAATAATTACTACATTCATACAGAATACTTGATATAAATACTTATTAAAAACCTTTATTAAAGGCAAAAATTGATACATAACCTACACTGAATTCATAGTTATTGTATTTGTTATTAAATCGAAATCAGTTAGTAATTATTTTGTAAAATTATTGAAACAAAAATACTTGATCTTAGGTCTATGTTTAGCTGAACTCGTTGTATATCATTTGAATAGGTTCTATTTTTATCACAACTAGTTACCAGAATTGTAATTTTAGACTGAGACTCTCAGTCTAAAAATTTATAAAAAACTTTTAGAAATATTTTTATTATTTTATGGTCAAAATAGTTTCGATAACTATAATTTTTTTAAACTTCGACAAATTTTTTTTAAAACGAAGGACATTTTAAAGTTGTAATTACTACTTGTCAAATACTAAGTTTAAAGATTAGTTGATAGTTTAAGTAAATTGGGTACAAAAAAAAAACAATGATAAAAGAAAACTTAGCTATTGTATGTAAATAGTTTATTAAAATGCACACCATTTTTTGTTTATTTCGCTCAGACTCTTATGTAGTTGAAATCTTTTAATTTAACAATTCTATACACGATCTGTTTGTTGTCAAATAACTTTATAGAATACTATTAACAAATCAAACTTACTAAACTAAACATAGAAGTACAAAACAAAAAGAAATACCAATCTTAATCGTCGGAATAAAAACTACTTAGTATTTTTAAAGAAAAAAAAGCCATACCGTTTTTACAGACGAAATAATTCAAACGAGTGTGAAGTTAGCTTGGTAACGTTTTTCAAGAATTAAAAAAAAACTTCCAAAATTTAGATCCAATTATGTACCTTATTTTAATAGCTAGATATTTTTTTTATATTAGAGAACAGTTCTTTGTGTTTAATTTAAAAAAACAATTAGATTTGGGCTTGAATTTTAGTCTGGTGCCCCTTAGAAAAAATGATTTTTTTTGCCAGTTACTTGGCTCAAATTAAAAAAAAATAAATAAAAATTGGAATTTTTCGTTTTAATATTCATCTTTATTAGTAAATAAATCATGTACAACACTTTTTTTTTTCAACAGTTGATATTTTCTACTAACTAGCCTTATTCTATATTTCCTAATTCCGGAATAAGGCCAAATAAAGGAAAAATAATAACAGTTGAAAAAAAAACATTGTGTAACATTACTCACATATAAATTAAAAAAAAAAAGATATTTTTTTTAGTTTTGTTTTTAATTCGAGCAAAGTAATAATCGATAACAAAACTCATATTTCGTACTATTTGGCCTTTTCCGGAATTAGGAATTCTAGAATAAAGCTAAATAGTACAAAATGTAAACATTTAAAAAAAATGTTGTACAGAATTTATTTACTAATAAATATGAATATTAAAAACAATTTTTTTTTTCTTAATTCGAGCCAAATAAAAATTGATAAAAAAACACATTTTTTCTAAGGGGCCCCATACTAAAATTCAAACCCCAATCCAATGGATTTTCATTTTAAATTAAAGACAAACAACCGTTTTCTAAAATTAAAAATAAAGTTATTTAGCTATTGAGAAAAATTAAAGTAGTATGGTCTAAAGTTTGGACTTTTTTTTTTTAATTCTTGAAAAACGTTACCAAGCTAACTTAACACTCGTATAATTCAGCTTTAAAAAAACCATACTTTTTCCCCCTACACGAGAATGATTGTCATAAAAAATTCTGTTTATAAAACTAATATAATTTTGTACCTTGTTATATTTTATTATTTAACCTGACTGCAAACAAATATTCAAATTTAAAAAATAACCTACAGTAACCTCTCGGATCTTTACGTACTTGTGACGTTACGCACTCTCGTTTAGTTACGCATTTCAGAATTCTATAAAATTCAGAAAATAAAAATTTTAATTATTTTAATATTGCACAAATCAGGTTCAATGTATATTTTTAAATTAAAATATGTTTTTCAATACTAACACACCTCTTTATATCTTTAGACTTCGAAATTTATGTTCCTTGACTAATTGATAAAAATTTAGTTATACCTCAGTATATCAGAAATTTTATTAACAATAAGAGATTAAATCAAAATTCTGAAATAAACATGACTGTGTTTAATAATGAAAGTATAATGAAATAATGAGAGTTTAAAACACAAAGAAATAATATAGTAGTCTTGCCCTATATATTAATAAACACCATTTTATAATTGTAAAGAAATGCTTAATTATAAATTGAATTTGCTAAGTAGAATAGAATATAAATGACACTTATATATAAAGATAAAAATAATTTCTACTTACTATTAAAATAGTAAAATTATTTCTACTCGTATTACTATTATTTTATAAACATTCAAATCCTTTTTTTTAATATATGTATAGTTTTATCTGTTGTTTTCATATTTATAAATGAAGTAAACAAATAATTTAAAGTGGGAAAGTGCACAGTCTGCTTTTAACTAAAAGCAATATTAAAAAACAGCCATTATAGGGAGTATATTTGGTACCTCTCGTTTCTTTACGATCTCTCATATCTTTACGCACTTTTTCTGTGGACACAATGTGCGTGAATAAGCAAGAGGTTACTGTATATATTAAAAATATTATTTTGATAGAAAGCTTCTGATAATAAACAAAATTATTTTAGTAATTAAAATGCTACAAAATATGAAAAGCCGTACAACAGTGATTAATTTGAAGGAAATAGTCATCAAATAGGCACAAAATTATGGGGAAACATTAAAACGTTATTGATTTATTGACAAAAGAAACTTCATCTATATGTTATAACTATACATAGGCTATAGGGAGTTTAAGTACACATTTTGAGGATTTTGTAAGCAATGGCAAGTAATTGTTGTTTCTAAAATTCAAACAATATTATAAAAAATTAAAACTTAAAAAAAAATTAAATGAAAAATTAGATAAATGTAATTAACTTTTCATTGATGAATTAATAAAACTGTACTAAAAAATACTTTTACTATATAAACTTTTCCATTACAACTTTTTAAGTGCAAAATTCCCTGCATTGTCATTGTTTTGGAGAATATTTTGAGTCAGATACGCTTCACTGCACGAGCCAATGAGAATCATCTGATGTAATGTTGAAACTAAACACTAATGCAGGGGTCGGCAGGCAGTTGGTGGTTGCGGGCCAAATTTCAAGTTTACTAAGTCTTCGCGGGCCGCAGTTTTAGATTTAGTGACATTTGAATAATCTTTTTGTTTTAGTTTTAGTCACACTAGAGAAAAGTTTTACTTTTAAATAACTTTTAGCTATACATAGAATGACAATTTAAATTAAATTAAATAGAATTAGATTAAAATTTACATTGACTAGTATACTTAAGTGTTAATAAACTATGTACTTTCATAAGCACTTACTAAGTTAAATTTAATACTTTTGTAATTTTACATACAGTTTAACTCTCTATAAAAACCAAACTTGAAAGACAATTTATTAGTTACTTTTATGAATTTGTTATATTATCAAGTATCAACCCCTTTTTGATAAGAATATTAACTTCAAAAAAAAGTTCTTGCGTGTTAAATAGTTTACATTCATTAAAAAATTTAGTAATTAGTTAATTTAATAAAGTTAATACCTGTTTGTATTATAGAAAGCTAGAACAAATTCTTTAACATAATTAATTCTCGAATACTTAAATAAAATATCTTATTAGTAACTAGTCTTTCATATGGTTGTCACTTAAAAAGCAAAAATGTTTGAGTTGTATCAAACCAGCCTAAGTTCATTAAAAGTTTAAAAAGCTAGTAAATTGTTGTAAATCAAGCTTAAGTACCTAGTAAAAATATCATCATCATTAAAAAGTACACAAAGTGTAAAAAAACAAGAAAAAACTACAATTAGTAAACTACACTACAGTCATAAAAACTATTCTGGGAATTCTAAGATTTATTTAAAGTGTTTGAAACAAAAGTTTCACACACATCTGAGTTTTCAAGCTTTTAAAATAGCCTGTTTGTGTAGCAACCCAGTTAAAACAAAGTTCACAACATAAGAAAATAACGAAACTTATTAATAGTAAACAAATTACATGCCAAAAAAATATAAGTCAGCTGGAATGAACAATTAACTTTCTTAAATATTTTTAACAAAAGTATAAAACTTAATTGAGTCATTAGCGAAGAGAAAAACCTCTTTTTTATAAAGCATTACAGCAATTCTTTATCTGCAATAAGAATTTAAAAATATTAGTTGTAAAATATAAGACGAGCAACAAAAAAAAAACGTTAGTTAGGAGTTATTGCGAGAAACGATAAAAAAACAAATCACCAAAGTCAGTTCCAACAAAGCACATGATTATCTTCAGTAACTACAGAATTATCAGAAAAAAGTTGTTAAGGCAAGTTATAAAGTAGCAAAATTTATTATTAAAAAATGAGATACCGTTTATAATTGAAAACTTTTTTAAAGAATTTTTGTTGGCAGTAATGAAAAATTTTTGTTTATTTCTTCAATGACAACAAAAAGTCCTATTTAGGAAATGCATTAAGGTTATAAAGCCGCATAAATCAAATTATGACTTTAATCAGTATGTTAAGATGAGAGCACTGATAGAAAAACTATTGCTCATCTGAGAATTTTTATTAGAGATGTTTTTTTAACTTTGACTCTTTAGTATAATTTCTTGGTTTAGTTCAAACACGAAGCACAACAATCGGTGAAATTTGACAAGTAAAGGTGCAATGCACCAAAAGTTTTTAGAAGTACAATTTCTTCTTTTATTTTTAGTATAAAGTTTAATTAAAGTTTAAAAAGCGTCTTATAAAGTATATCAATATTAAAAACACTGTTAAGCTACTTTAGTATATTTTTAATAAAAAAATGTTTATTTGCTAAATTTTTTGTGTCAAATCGAAATTTCACTACTTTACATGTAAAAATTGTTTGAAACTCTAGACTTTTTAAAAAATTCTCAAATTCTAGTTTTTTTCCAAAATATTTAAGCATAAATTTTCAAATTTAAAGCTTGAACTTGATATATTATAACATATATTATAACTGATACTAACACTTTGGGTTGAGCAAAACTTACATCATAAGTTTAATTTGCCACTCTTTTAAGCAAAAAAGCCAGCCTGAATTAACAAAAACATTCCTGATATTTTTGTATACAAAAAACAATTCTAGCCAAAAACTTATAAAATGACTTAGTTGGCCTGAGATTTGAAGTCTTCAAATAGTGATAGTCTGAGTGTGTGTCAATGTTTATAAACTATCCCTAAGTCTAGTTTATATTAAATAGGTAGCTAAAAAAACAGCAAATGTGTTTATTGATATGCAAAGCATAAAAGTTAACTTATTTTGACAAAATCAATGTTTGAAAAATGAAAATGTATACCTAACAAAAACTATATTAGTTTATGTCATATATAATGTTTTAATTGTTTCTGTACAAATTTAGATATTACATGTAGAAAAAACAAACTTAGAAAATTATGCATTAACTAAACTTAAACTAACTAAAGTATTTTATAAAAAGTGGTTTAAAATATGAGCATTTTTTTAAGTTGGTGTGCATATAAATTAGTTCAAGTGCAAAGAAAACTTCTAAAAAATTAAAATGTGTCAAAACAAAACTTAAATAAACCTTTTTTTCTTATTACTATGTTATTTTAAATGTTTTTACACTAAAACATAATATTTACAAATAAAAAACATATAAAAGAAATTTAGGTTTAAAAAATGTTGGAAATAATATCTAAGCTATAAAAACATGACACTTTAGTTAATTACTGTGCATTACTTTTGTATAAAATGGAAAACATTTGCATTTAGTTTTTTTGATAAATAGGTATAATATAACTAACTTATTAAATTCAAGCACTCTTTTTTCAGATAATTATTTGCTGTTGTAAAATAGAAGTTATTATGAAACTCAGAAAAATATCCTGTTAAAATGATAATCTGTTTTTTTCACATTTTTTAATTAAAGTAGTAACTTCTTCTAATTATTTTTAAATGTTTTACAGAGACTTAAAACTAAACTAAACAAATTAAATCGAATTACCGAAAAAAAATTTACTTGAAATATATTTTTGCTCAGCGGGCCACTTTTACATGCTCGCGGGCCACAAAATTTTCTTTCGCGGGCCGCATTCCATTCAAAAAAATAACGTGCTCGCGGGCCGCAGATTTACCCTTCGCGGGCCGCAATTGGCCCGCGGGCCGCAGTTTGCCGACCCCTGCACTAATGCAACGGGGCGTCAAGGGGGATAGACAGTTTCATGTATGCAGTGAGTTAAGTTTTGGTGTGCAGCGGGAAGCAACAATATATTGAACTTGTTTTGTGAATGCTTATTGTTAGCATTGTTTTAAAAGTGAATATTTCAACTGGTATTTAATTGTTTAAATATTTAAGCCAGGTTTATAGTTAATAGTTTATTCTTTTACAGTTTCTTCTTTACTAAAAGTTTTAATTAAATTTTAGTTTATTGTTTTAAGTCTTTTGATAGATTTAAATAGCTTGTAGTTTCTAGTAATTTTGTATATTTGTCATAGTAATTTATAGTTTTGTATATGCTAGTTAATCTTGTTGTGTTTTATATAAAAGATTCATCACTTAAAACTGTCTGTCTGATTTATATAAAGTAGCCTAGAGTAGCATTAAGTGCTTTATATATATCGTCCACTGATAATTACAAATTAGCACTTATAAATTAGTTATAGTACTATGTCAACTTAGATAATATTAATGATAAGTTACCTGCACCGAGTCCTGAAAATAAGCCTGTTAGAAGGTCACCCCGCTTGCAGGAAAAGTATGAACAAAAAGGTCAGGTTGACAATCTGCCCACAGAAAGTCAACCTGACCCAACTGAGGCTTTAGATGTTTGGTCACCTACATCTTTAGCCTACAAAGTAACTCATTTTTAAATTTTTAGACGTTTTTACTGAAATAAACAAAGGATTGCCATACACCCATAACACTCAGGATATTTCGAAGCTTTTAAAAATCTTAGGAAAGCTTAAAATAACATAGGATGCTTTGAATATATTTAAAACTCAGGGTGACTAAAGAAAATTTTTCTTTTATTATAAAAAACTTATTACAGTTTTAATTTATTAAAGATTTTTAAGACACATTTTGTATACATTTTGAATGAGATTTAGTTGTCTTAGTTCAATAACTTGCAGGGTTGCCACAAGCTCGGGATATTTTTAAATTATTTTTAAACTCAAGTTGACTCAAAATACATTTTTAATCTTTTAAAACTTTTTTTTATAGAATTTAATGAGATAAAGTTGAAATATTTTTCTATTTGACAATCAATTTTGTTGAATATCTAGATTTCTATTATCTTTGAAATTAAAAGTCTTGTTAAAAACTAATTTTTTATCAGTTTTTACTGAAAAGCCAAAAGCAACTATTTTAGAAAATTCAAAAACTCAGAATGCGGTAGGACAGTTATTGATCACTCAAAAAATTTTTTTTGACTAAAAGAATGGCATCCCTTTAAACAAAAAAAAAAATTAAAGTTATTTTTTTCTTAAATAAGATGTTTTTATTTTGATAACTAGATAAAGTTTTAATTTTTAAATAATGAAGTTTAAATCAGAGTTGTAACACCCTCAGAATAACTCAGGTCACTTCAAAGCTTTAAAACTTAAATTTAACTCGAGCTTGTTTGACGTTTTTAAAAAAACAAGAAATGTCTTAGATAAGTTTTATTTTAATAAAAATGCAGGATTTTTTTTTCCGTCCTGATCTTATAAATATTTCTAAGTTTTATAACAAGTTTTGTTAAAAAACTTGTTTTTTAAATTTTGTGAAACTTTTAATTAATTTTTCTATAATATACTGAACATTTCTTCACAAATTACAAAACTCAGGATGATTCACGACATTTAAAGATAATTCAGACAAATTTTTGTAACTCAGAATAGTTTTTTTCGACTCAAAAAGTAGCAACCCTGGTAAGTACATGTAGGTAAATTTATTGACTTTTTTAATACTTTAATCACAGAATGCTTAAGTCTTTGAAAAGAAAAACTGAAGTACAATTTTACCAATGAGTTAATAGAAAATTTTTTATGACAAAGCTGGCTCTAAATAAAATAAAGAACACAAAATAAAGTTTTACAAGTGTTTACTCATATATTTTTAATTTTTGTCAACATATTTTTTGATCTCACCAACGGTCATTGTTTAATGACAGATAGTTTAAGATAGCATAAGCAAACTTTGAAGTTATAAATATTAAAATAATGTAAGAAATTAAAAGTATACGAACCAATATAATTTGTAAACTTAAAGAAATTTTAGAATTAGTAAAATATTTTTGCTAAATTATAACGTAAATTGACTTATTTGATTTCAACTTCACTAATTGCTTTTGTCTTTTATTAATCTCTTGATTAATTTGTTATTACTTGGTCAACATACAAGTTTGTAAAATCTTATTACTTGTTGGCTTTGTAGTCTACTGAAGAAAATTGCTCGATTTATTTTTATTTTTTTTGAAATCGTGTGTCTTGTGTAACTTATTGTAGTTTTATTGGTCACACATATTCTGATAATTTATTTAATATTGAATATTAACATTCTTATAAACATAAAAACTTTAAAAGTTAACTAAACAGGTTAATAACAGAACAAAACATGCATGTTTATATTGAAACATTGTTGGATGAGGGTAGAATATTCAAACTTTTTGTTGACCCAAATGACAATATTGCAACTATCAAAGCCAGGATACAGTATCAAGAAGGTTCAGCTCTTTATTAATTAAAATGTTGGCATGTAAAAAGAGTCTAAAATTTTTTTTCCTATTGTTTAGTTTTATTTTTGAATGAAGATATGTGAAATTTTTAAACATAGTTGGTAGATTTGATATTAATTTAGTTTGCTGTTAAAAATTTTCTTTTATTGATAGGTAACAAATTATTTTATATTATTTTAAATTATTTTTTTAGTTGATGCATTAAATGTTTTTATGTTCTACACTTATGTTTATAAGTATATTTTTACAAAAGTAATGAACGAAGTATTTTTTTGCATCAATAATTTTACAAACTATTTGAGAACTTTTTTAAAACAAAAAAAAACTTTTATCAATTTTTCTGATTAAAACCTCCATTGTTTATTAATTATGATGTTAAAGAAATTTCTTATGTTATATTTTACAAAAAAACAGATTTACTAACTTATTTCAGGGATGACACACACTAGAAATTACTCAGAGTTATTAAAAATAACTTGAAACTTTTCAAAATCTCAAGAAACTATGATTGCTTTCAAAACTTAAGATAAATTTATGAAAAAAACGCAGGATAGCTTAATATCCGTTAAAAATGTCAGAATAAGTCTTTTTTTTTTCTTGAACTTAAATAAAGTTTAGTTTGTCTAACTTTACAAGTATGTTATTTAATATATTTTTTTTTTGTTAGAAGAAAAAGTACTATTAAAAAGATTAATTTACAGTTTTTTACTGAGGATAGGCTTTTTGAATAGTGAGAACCTTGTAATATGTTTACTATAAATTGACTAACCAATATGCTATACTTCAAACATTTAACATTAAGTTTTTAGCAAAAATAAATGTTTTAAGTTGTTTTAAAATTTAACCTGTATTTTTAAATGCGTGATTTCTGTAATTTTAATTTTTTAATCGTAGGTTTAAATACGTTGTTGTTTGTTTATTAATTTTACTTGAATATTTTTTTAATTATTAATGCCATAGTTTTTTACAAAAATACAAAAATTAACTTTGATTCTTTTTCGAAAAAACTAAGAGATGCTTCTTATAGAAAAAAACTATTTTAATTATTTTTTGAGATATGACTAACTTTGTAGAAAAAATCCATACAACCTATGGAATGTAAATTTTTTAAAGCTAATTTCCTACATTGTTTATACTGACTGTAAGCTTCAGGATGTTTTTTAAATACTATAAAAAACTTGTAGGAGAAAAAAAATGACAAAAAATCATCTTTAAAAAATTATGTTATATAAAATAAATAAACTTATAACAAATCTTAAATTATTTTATAATATATAAATTATATAAATATATAAATATAAATATAATTAATAAAAACTTAAATACTAGTTAGTTAAGGTCGATCTAAGGTTACTCTGAAGTATTTTTTTAATTCCTTAAAAAATTAAGGAAAAAATATGTCTTTAGAAAATGGTCTACTTTGGCATTTTTAGTCTCCCTCGCTTATTAAGAAGCTATTAAACTCTTTAGCTTTGATCGCTTATGTATTCTAGAAGTTACTTCAATTTTTAACAATCAGTAAAATCTAACTGATAGCTTATTTAATTATGTAAAACATAAGACTATTTAGATATTTTAGAGCTGTCATATTCCCTATGTCATAATACTATGTAATTTTCAAGTAATTCTATTATTATATTACTTAAAGTATCTTTGTCACATTTAATTAGGTTAGCAATAGGTTCTATCAATGAGCCTTTTCTTTTCAAATGAGAAAAAAAAAACGTTGACTGAGTTTTGAATACAACTTTCAACTGGTTTTTTAAATAAAGTTACATTGCTCTGTACAAAAAATACAAGTTAAAACAAGTTTAAAATAAAGTTTTATTTTAAACTTAAACACGTTCTGTCTGATAAATTTTGTTGCTTAAATTGTAGGAGTACCATTTGGCATGCAGAATTTATTCTTTAATGGAAAACAATTAGAAGATGGAAATAATTTGTTTGACTACAACATCCAAAACGAATTAACCCTTCAACTAGTACTGAGAATAAATATATTTGTTGAAAGATTAAATGGTGAAAATTTTACAATTGAAGTTGATCCTTTGGATTCTATTTCAGTTGTTAAAGCAAGGATTCAAACTCAAAAAGGTAACTTTATATACTATCTGGGAATCAATTAAAAAAATACTTATAATTGTATTCGTATATCATAACTTACAATGTTAAAAAAAATGCTGATTACGAAATCAGAGAGTTACTGAGCTTCACTGCTGATTAATGTATCAAAATTCTATTCTTATTAAGAAAGAATATTGATTTTTTTTA
This sequence comes from Thalia democratica, assembly GCF_965202585.1. Classification (NCBI taxonomy): domain Eukaryota; kingdom Metazoa; phylum Chordata; class Thaliacea; order Salpida; family Salpidae; genus Thalia; species Thalia democratica. The sequence continues at coordinate 63,261,267 of NC_139166.1, read as the reverse complement.
TGACAATAATCTTTAACTTTGTTGATTCATGCATTAAAGCTGTTTCATACGTTTAGAAAACTATAACAGTCTATGACTATAATTAATATATCTTTACGTAATTAGGAATTGACATACTTTAGAAAAAGCTGTTGACCAACACATATACCTTAAAGCTTGAAATTAAGTTATAAGCTGAAAGTAATACATTTTAAAAAAAAGCAAGTTATCTTTTTATAACGTCTGTATAATTATTTTTCTTTAAATTAAGATTTGTTAGATATTTATGTACATTTATGTAGATTTAAAACATTATTTTTACAGTAGTATAAATTTCTGTTTTATTAAAACTTTGAAAAATTACAAAGTAAATAGAAGTTTATTTTTACATTCTTTTTAACAATTTTTGTTTCAAGACACAGAGCTATTTAAAACTAAAGATTTTAAAACTGTTTTGCGTTGTAAAGTTTACAACTTTTAAACAGCTATTTATTTATAGTTGCTGTTAAGTTTGTACTTTAATCATTCGTAACTTAAAATTTATTGTAATTATATTAAAGTTTTGATATTCGGTATTTATTTAGTTAATCGTCTAACTACTTTGTTTTCAAAAGTTCTATGTTACATACTAGGATTACGTCAAAAGGGGAGAAAAATATACCATTTTTTTTTGTGTAGTAACTATTATTTTTGATATTCCTCTCAGTTTTTGCACAACCTCGTTTTTTATTTAACGTTAAATCTTGCATTGAAATGATGATATTTGCTGTGAAGATCTTATAATATATTTTTTACTTTTAAAGCAAATAAATCTTAGATAGTTATAAATAAAAAACTTTGAAAGAAAATATTCTTACATAAGTTTATTTTTACAATTAATAAATGCTTTAAAATACACTGTTATAAGTGGATTTACTAATATATTACTATTATATTATAACTCCTTTTTACATTACGAAAAATAGAATTGCTGAATTTATTTATTATTTTTAAAATGTTCTGTTTGTTCTAATTTTTTTATACTAAAATTTAGATAAATTCATTGGTAATTATGAAAAGCTTTTTACTAGAGATAAATAAATTGACTTTTTTGTTGAACATAGTATCCATATATTTTTGTTGAACATATTATCCATAAAATTTTTTTGTGATTTAAGACTTTTTATAAAAAATCAAACTAATAAAATTTACAGAGTTTCTACACATTCAATAATTAAAATAAAACCTGTATGTGTTACTTAATGACGTAACATTAAAATGACATATATACTTAACTGTTTTTAAAATGTTACAATTTTTCAGGTTTTGCATTTGAAAGACAAACTTTGACTTTCAAAAATAAAAATTTGGATGATGGAAAAACACTAAAGGATTACAAAATTAATAATAAATCAGTTATATGTTTGAGGCTTGGTGGAGGATTGAAAATTTTTGTCAGATCAGTAAATACAAAAGTTATTACATTTATTGTTAAAGCTTCTACGAAAATTGAAATGCTAAAAGCCAAGATCAAAGAATCAGAAGGTAAATACTTTTTAAAGCTTTCTAGAAACTTTGTTGTTTAAATTAAGTATATTAATCTACTCGAGGTTTAACCATGTAAATTCTTTAAATCACTTCGTTTTTATTTAGTTTTTTTATTTCTTTATTATTAATGTTATTGTTTTCAATTTTGTAATCAGTAGCTCCGAATTAAACAAAAAGCTAGTCTGCTCACTTTTGTATTTTTTTAATAGCCAGATATGATACTAATTTTTTTTCGTAAACATATTTCTGAATTTTTAAAAGATGCTAATAACAATCAGTACTGTAAGGATATTCATAAGGTATGATATTTAATAGATCGTACGGACTAAATTACAAAAAAGAGAAAGAATAAAAACATTTCGTTAAACAAACTAAATTGAAATCAAGTAAACATGATGTTTTATGTTCAATGTAGAGGTCTTTTTTTTAATCATATAATTTTATATTGAATATAAACAGTTTTTAATTATTTTAAAATAAGTATATAATGGCTACTATTTGATGTTCACACGGGTAACGTTAATCTCCAAGCTTTGCATAAGGTTTTAACTAAGTTCAAGATGTGCACCTTGTCAATGCCCTTACTGTATTCTGTAATGTAGATATTACGAAGATGATAATGTACATTTCATAGATGTCATTTTGTTTAGTTTCAAACAAGTATAAATATTAGATATAGTGGAGTTATTAGTCCTTTACCATTTATAAAATAAAATATTTTACACATCAAAATTTTTATATTAAACTTTAAAAACAAAAACATCAAATTATATAATTAAATATGCACTTTTATAAATGATTTAAATTTAAAATATATGCTTATTTTTTTATTTTTAGATTTCACAGCTGGTACGGTGACCTTGTATCTCGACGGAAAACCAATGAAAGACCAAAAGACATTTTCTGATTACAATATTGAAGATGAGGACACGATTATTTTTCATTTTTCGCTTAGGGCGTGAAAACTAATATTGAGAAAAAAAAAGTTATATAAAACAAACTTGTGGTAAAATTATTCATTAAAGTGTGCTTAATGTTTTTAAAGGTTTCTTAGTATTAATGTCAAGTTTTTATTTGAAATAAATTTATAGTATAGTAAAAATATTTAAAATTATAAGGCCAAATGTTTTCTCAGCAACATATATCTCTTAAGTTAAAACTAGGAGTTAGGTGTTTTTTATAAACTTTTATTTTCATTTTACTTAGTATATACATGCTTTAGTTAATATTATTTTGTAATACTTGCAAAGTATTACACTTATTATTTTTTATTCTAGGTTTTCAACTAAAATGCTATAATCGTCTAAATTTTAAAAACCTTGTAGAAATTTTAGAGAGCAACTTGCAACACTTGTTTTAAAAGTATATTTAGATTTGTATTATCTAGTTCTCCGTCTAACTTTTTTTCTTTCAAATAAATTTATTGTATATTAAAAAATATTTAAAATCATAAGGCCAATATTTTCTCAGAAATGTTTATATCTTAAGTTAAAACTAGAAGTTAAGTTTTTTTTATAAACTTTTATTTTCATTTTACTTACTATATACATGCTTTAGTTATTGTTAGTTTGTAATACTAGCAAAGTATTAGGCTTATTATTTTTTTTAATCCGGGTTTTTAACTAAAATGCCCTAATCTTTTAAACTTTAAAAACCTTGTAGAAATTTTAAAGATCAACTTGCAATACTTGTTTTATTGTAGTTAGATTAAAATTTTGAATTTTTTGTATTTGTTTAGTTAATCGTCTAACTACTTTATTTTCAAACGTTCTATGTTACATATGAGGATTACTTCAAAAGAGGAGAAAAAGTTACCATTTTTTTATGTAGTAACCATTATTTTTAATATTCCTCTCAGTTTTTGCACAACCTCGTTTTTTATTTAACATACAGTCTTGCATTGAAATTATAATATTTGTAAGTAAGATTTGTATTATTTAGTTCTTAGTCTAACAAATTCCATAAATAACAATTTACTTTCGGTGAATTCTTAATTAGTGCACTGACAAGCGGTTTGAGCAGAAACAATTTAGCTGATTAAGCTTTGAATAATAAACATACTTTACAAAAAAAATGCTTAAAGTATTTTCTAAGTAACTTATATTTTAAGTTTAATAGAGATTTTTGAATGGTTCTATGTCTAAAAAAAAACGATATGATATTTTTATTTTTCCTTTTTGTTTTGTATAAACCTACGAAAAATTCAAAGACTAATTAAATAAGAATCGATTATCTAAACTAGGGGTCAGTAAACTGCAGCACGTAGGCTTTAAAGTCAAAGTATGCGGCCTGCGAACTATTTTATAGCTATAAAAACACTTTTTAAGAACCATTGAAGTTGAATGAATAAATTACAGTTAGGCAATAAATACTTTTTATGAGTGCTCTACTGTTGCTTATTCAATCATATTTTTAGACTAAAAAGTTCTTTTTCTTCTGATTTCTAGAACTATTTTAAAATTAAAACGGCCCTTTAGATTTACTTATAAGTACGGCTTGCGAGCAATCTTTCTAAAGAAAATTGGCTCACAAGTTACAAACAACTGTTGAACCCTGATATAAACGTATAACTGTGCTAAACAGTAAGGTTGATATTAATAAACTTTTTTTTTGATAATTTTCAATTTTAATATTTGAACTTTTAGTATCAAATATTATGTATTAGTTTAAAAATTATTCGAAAACTTTATTATTTAGAATGTGATATACTTTGAGTTTTTAAACATAGGCTTGTCGACAAATCAACGTTTTTATAAAATTAACTGGTTTGTAAAAGTCTTGTTGTTCAAAAAATTTTAGTATTTTTACTATAAAGATATCCAGTCTGCAAAACAGGGGCGTGTTTTGACTGGTTTCCTGTTTCCTGTGAACCCCCTAAAAAAGAAAAGAAAAAAATATTCTTATAATATCACTAAAAACTTTGTTTATTGACTATGTTTTGGTTGTTTGACAAACTTTGTACAATGAATGTTGAATTTATAATACTGAAAAAATATTAGTTTCCGTAACAAAAATTGCTCGTTTTCGCCCAGCTGAAACAGATTTCAAATAAAATTTTAATTATGTCGTGATAATTGGTAAAATCTTAGAAGTAAATTTTTTTTTTTGAAAATTTTTCCTAAGATGCTTAAAGTTACCATTATAAATTGTTATTAAGTGTAAATAACTTTTGATTAAACTTTGTTTTTTAGCTAGTAAATATAATTTTACTAATAGAATATCAAATATTTAGATTTCTCAAATTAAAAGTTAAATTATGTTCATTACTAAATTTTATATAAAAAAGTAATCTTACTTTTTCTTTCAAAAGTTTGTACTTTACTGTACAATACTTATTCTAGTTTATTTTACATATATTTCATAAAAAGCTTACTTTTTCACCTTTATTGTCTTGAATTCTTTCTTTGACAACTGATATTGTGTCTGTCGGGCTAACTATTAATTCAAATGGCTCACCGCAACCTTTACGAACAATTATATTTGTTCGCAGTACTAGTTAAAAATTGATTCATTTTGGATATTGTAGTCAAACAAATTCTCTCAATTTTCAAATTGTTTTCTGTTAAATATAAAGCATTAATTGTCAAAAGAAATACCTGATATTTTAGTTTAGAAGTTTATAATTGAAAGTATTTCTTTAAACTTAAATAAACTTACTTAGTTTGATCATACAGTATTGTTTTAGTTTTAGGTAATTTTAGTATACTGTTAAACAAAAACCCTGCTTAACTGTTATATAAGTTTTTATTATGTAGTTAAAGTAAATATTTTATTTATAAAAAAAATTATTTAATAAGTATCTTTTGTATTTAAGCCTTAAATTTGAAATCTATTTTATAATAAAAACATACTAAATTTTTAATTTTTTAAACATCAGTAAAATAGTATTTACAAAATAATTTTTCGTTTTTATATTTTTTTGGAACAAAGTTTATTTTTCACGAACAACAAATAAACCGCAAATAGCTCATTATTTTGTCTCGACAAAGACCATAAACTTCAATTAAATATAATAAAACACACTTTTAGCAAATTTTGCAAGTAGACTAAATGTAGAATAAACATATTTTTCATCTGTAATCCAGCGTTATCAACAATCTAATACTACAACAAAATTTTACTTCAAAATTTACCAAAAAAATAAACGAATATTCTTAAGTGAAAAAATTAAAACTTAATGTAATATTTAATGATACAAGTTAGTAAAATTATTAAAACAAAATTGCAGTAGTATAAAACTCGTTCCTTGTTAAACTGATGAAAATTAATTATTAGACATAGACTTGAAATTAAGAAAAAATAAAGAAACGAACATTCATAATTGCTATTTAGATAACCTATTTAAATATAAAATAAGCAAAATTACTTACCTGGTTTTGATTTTTTGCTTTCACAGTCGCATTTGTGTCATACGGCTCCACAAACGTTTTAAGTTTTTATCTTCTTCAGATAGATTTTTAACAAATATATGCATTTTTAATTACGAGCGTTAACTTAGCTCGATTACCATTTTTAGCAATTTTTAATAAAAGTCCAAACTTTATATCCAATTATTTTCCTTATACTTAAAGACAACTATTTGTTTATTATAAAGATCTTTCCTTACTGTTAATAAAAAAAGATTCATTGGATTGGGGTTTACATTTTTAAGGGGACTTTTTAGAAAAGAAATGGATTTTTTTGTATTTTTTTTTTTTAAACGATGATTTTGCCAAAAAATATTACTTTTATATTATTGTTATTTTTTAATATTCTTACTTTGCTGTGTTCTCAAGGACCATAGTTTTTTTTCCTAATCTTTTATGTTTGAATAATATATACAAATATACCCAACTGTAAATTTCAAAAATCTTCAATTTTCTAACTATAACTGAAGCAAAAAAAAAAAGCTTATTATAATACACTTAATTATGACTATTTAAGTGGTCAACCTTTTTTTATCTAGACTGTTTTTTTGAAAGACATGACCCATGTACGTTTTACTGATATTATCATTTATTGAACATGAAATTCCCCATATTTTTTTTATGTTTATTTGATGAAAATTTTAGGGGTGGATTCAAATGTCGGTTTTTTATTAAGCCAATCAGAACAAAGCTGCTCTTATCTTTTCAAAATAACAAATTTATGCTCTGTTTTGATGTTAAATTGAAATAAATACTACAAGCAATACAAGCTAAACTTCAATGAATACATTTTTAATAAAATTAAAAACGGTTCAAAGTTACTTAAAGACAAAATAGCACAAGTGACAACTTTGCACAAAGAGTCATTTTTGCACGATAGTAAAAGAATTAGAAAAATAAATAACAAAAGTAATTAAAAGATAAGTTAAAAAAAAAAGACCAATCGAGGGTAAAGGTTAGGGCCTTAGGGGTAACAGTGATAGTAAAAATAAAAAGCAAATAAAAGTTACTATAAAAATGAAAACTAAAAACTAGTTTAATAAACAAAGTAAAAAAAAGCTACCGATCGAAGATAAGTTCTGGACAAAACGTTAAAAGGAAGGTATCCTTGGTGTGTGAATCGATAACCCAAAGGTTTTTTCGTGCACCAGGTCCTAGGACCGAATACTTTGAGCGTCGATTTTTTAGTTCAATAAAGTATAAGAGTTAGGAGTAACAGTGATAATGAAAATAAAAAAAATAGTTGATAAGTTTTCAAAAAAAAGAAAAGATTTTTGTCCGAATTTAAGTAGTTAAGTACCCTATATAAGTAGATGTTTGGACATGGTACAAAATTTATATTGAATATTAATTTGAAAAACGTTACTTTGAAGTTAGTTTGAAAAGATCACAATAAAAAACCGGCTTTTCATTCCACCCCTAATTTTAAAGCAAAGTTCATGCTTCTTACTCTTACACTCGAATAATTGTCATGAGAAATTGCTAAATACAAAATTCCAATGATTTTATATCTTTTAAATATTTTAGTATCAACCCGACTGCAAATAAATTTAATAAAAAACTATAAAATTTAAAAATGCTTGTATTTCCATACAAAGGTTCTGATAAAAACAAATCTTATTTTCATTAGTATACTCACAATAAAATAAGCAATTGAACAGTGATTAAATTAAAAAAATAGTCAACAAAAAGTCACAAGTTATCTAAAATCTTTAAGAGTTAATTAAGTTATTGAGAAAAGAAATACTTTTTTAATATATTAATAATTGTATATAGGTCATAGGGGCTTCAAATTCACATTTTACTTCATTTGTAAGTAGATGCAACACCAAGTAATTATTGCTTTTCAAAATTAATTTCAAACGACTTTATGAAAAATTCAATTAATGTTGAGTGTTAAATTAATCTTTTTTTGAACAAGTAATGAAACATTTTATCAAAGTTTATTTTTACTAAGAAAAAAGTTTTCTATTAAACTTCTAACTAACCTGTTTTCTAATGTTCTTAGACTTTTTTATTAACTATAAACAAACGGTTATCACACAACCATGACACACAGAGGTCGGAATAATATAAAGTTTCTGAAAATCTGACGAACGCTTAGGATAAATCAGAATACTTTGATTATTTTTAAACTCAGGAACTTTTTCTTTAGTCTCATAAAAATATTTTTAAAACTTTGAATAAGATAAAATTGCAATATTTATCTTTTTTATAACCAACTTTGTTGGAAATCAAGTTTTTTATTAACTTTAAAATAAAAATTCCTGTAAAAAACTAAATGTTTATTGATTTTATTCAAAAATTTAAAAGAAACTATTTTTAAGAAATTTAAAAACTCTGAATAAGTAAGGACAGTTTTTGATCAGTCAGAAAAGTTTTCAATATTGACTAAAAGAGATGCATCCATTCGAACAAAATATTTTAAGCTTTTTTTCTTAACCTTTTTTTTTGATAGCAAATTAAAGTTTTATAACTTTAGGTAATGAAGTTTTTCTTTTTTTTATCAGCCGATTTTAATCAGGCTTGTCACACCCTATTAATACCTCAGGTCATTTAAATGTTTTCAAAGTTTAATTTAGCTCAAACTTGTTTGAAGTTTTCACACGAGATGATTTGAACAGGATGACTCAGAACAAATTTTTTTGTCAATAAAAAATTAAGGATATTTTTTTTCTGTCCTGATCTTGAATAATTTTTTTTTCTCTGTTTTCAATATTTCTATATTTTATTTTAAGTTTTTTAGAAAAACTTAAAATTTATTGATGTTAAAAATTTTAATGAAATTTTCTATAATTTACTGAATTTTTTTTTAAGGATGATTCTCATACTCAGGATGATCACTACAGTTAAGATAAATTTGGACATGTTTTTTAACTAAGAATAGATTTTTTTAAGTAGATGTAAAAAAACTTACTGACATTTTTAAAACTTTAATTACAAAACACTTGGTTTTAGGACAAAATTGATTAATAGTTTAACTATTCAAATTTTTCAGAAACTTTTACATGACAAAGCTGGTTATACCTAAAACTTAAAAGAAATACAATTGGTAACTCATATCTTTTAATTTTGTGTCAACAGCAACTTTAAAAGATATATTTTTTGATCTCGATAATTGTCATCAAGTTTTGTAATTTCATTAACTTATGATAGTACAAGCTACCTTTAGAGTTATTAAAATTAGAATAGCATAACAAATTAAAAATATACATCAAATATAAAATGTAATTATGTATACAATTTTAGAATTACTAAAAGAGTTTTAGTTGGGAATAAGACATTAAATTTCTTAAAATATACTTGATAATTATATATTAGTAAGTCTTAACATGTTTTTAAGATAACTTATAAAAGAAATTTAAACTATGATTTTAACTCAACAGGTTTATAGTAAAACAAAATATGTATATTTATGTCGAAACATTGATGGATGAAGGTAGATGTATAAAACTTTTAGTTGATCCAGTTGACACTAATGCTACTATCAAAGCTAGGATTCAGTATCAAGAAGGTTTAGTTGTTTAATATGTTAAAATCTTAGCAATTCAAAGAGTTTAAAAATTTTTTAATAGGTTTAATTTTTTTATTTAAAAAGTTGAACTTTTTAAACATTTTGGTAGATTTTATGTTAATGTTAACTGCTATTAAGAATTATTTTTTATTGAAAACTATTAAAATAATTAGAGTACATTTTATTCTTTATTAAGTATTTTTTTAGTTGAGGCAATCTATGTTGTTATGTTTTACAGTTATGTTTATAAGTATATTTTAATCTACCAAGTGTATTTGTTCTTATCATAACAAATTAAAGTAATAATAATTTAACAAACTATGTTAGTATTTTTCAAATTCAAGCTTCAAGATTTTTCTAAGCTTCAAGATGCTTTTTATTGTTTTTCAAAATTCGAATTATTTTTTGAGATATGACCAGTCAAAATCGGGCTGCATAATAGGTTCCATAAGGGAAAACTAAAACAGCGAAAAAAAGCCATTCATTTAAAATCTATCTCCTCCTACATTTTTTTAGCAGTCCTTTTTAAACTTTTACAGTCAAATCTTTTTACAATTTCAAAAAAACGTCACTTTAGAATTGAAATTTTTTTTGTAAAATTATTTTTATTTGAAAAAAAAATTACTTTTTTTAAAATTTTTGTGATAAAATTTTTTATTTTTTCAAATTACTAAAATTCTAACGTAAAGTTTTTTCTTTTATTATAAGGAACGTTTCATGTAAATTTGAAGAAGATTGCTTGAAAAATGAAGGAGTAGATAGATTTTAAGGAAATTTAAAATTTCTGAAAAAAATTGACCTTAAAAAATTTGCGGCCTATACGTATATATCGGAAAATTTTTACATAAAATTAAATATCTTAAAAGTTAAATGATATTTTTGAATTCTATAAAAACTGGTTTGTAGCTTTCATATAAAAGCCAAAGTTATTTTTTGTAAAAATAGAATGTTGGATCCCCCATCCCCCTATGGCCGTAATTAATAATTAGTAGCTTAATTAGTTATGTGAAACATAAAACTATTAAAAAAAAATGTTAACCTTATATGCCATAAAACTATATAATTTTCTAGTTGTTCTGCTATTTAACCACTTTAAGTATCTTTTCTACATTTAACTTGCAAAAGCTTCTATCAATGAACCCTTTCTTTTTGAAGTAAAACAACTGTGGACTGTAATAAAATAGTGAAAAAGTTTTGAATACAATTTTCAAATGGCTTTTCAAATTAAGTTACACTTTAGTGTACAAAACATTAATAAATTACAAATAAGGTTTAAATAAAATTTTTATTTTATTAACACTTTATCACCCTCTGTCTGAAATATTATAACTTAAATTTTAGGTGTACCTTTTGACATGCAGAACTTATTCTTTAATGGAAAACAAATAAAAGATAAAAAAACTTTGTCCGAAAATAACATCCAAAATGAATCAACCCTTCAACTAGTATTAAGAATAAAAGTATTTGTTGAAAGATTAAATGGTGAAAAAATCCCAATTGAAGTTGATCCTTCGGATCCTATTTCAGTTCTCAAAGCAAGGATTCAAGATCAAGAAGGTAACTGTATATAATATATAAGATTTTGTTTGAAAAGTATCTAAGTTTTTGTTCATATATCTCAAGTTACAATATTGAAAAAAAATAAAATTTACAAAATGAAACAATAATGAGCTTCACGCTGAACAAATTATCAAACTGCAATTCTAACTCGAATGGAATTTTGCAATGTAATGATTATTTTTTCACTATAAGAAACTTTAACTTTAGTTGATTCCTGTATTAAATCTTTTTTAATCATACGTTTTAAAAGTTAAAACAGTTTATAATTGTAATTTCTGTATCAATATAGAATTAGGATTTGACAACTACAGGAAAAGCAGTAGACAAAAACATAATCTTGAAGCCTGTAATTTATTTTAAAGCACAAAGTAACAAATTCTCTAAAATAGAAATAACTTATCTTTTAACAGGGTTTAACGGTTTGACACAAAAAATATTTCTTATAGATAAAATTTTTGCGTTATCAAAAAAAAATTTTATTAAAAAAATGTTTAAAATAGCTTTACAGTATCTTTTAAATATTGTTATACAATTTAGCACAGTTTTTTACTATAAACTGAAAATAAACTTATAAGTGTGTACTTTAATAACCGGGAGAAACTTTGCTATAAACATTTGGCAACTATTTTGATTAAGTTTAATAATTTTTATTTTGGAAATTAAGATTTGTTAGATATATAACTACAGATGAGATTTAAAATATTAATTTCACAATAGTATAAATTTCTGTCCTAAAACTTTGGAAAAATCAAAAAGTAAATAGAAGTTTGTTTTTACATTCTTGTTTCTAGGCACAGAGCTATTTGGTTAAGTTTAATTTTTTTTGACCAAGGATTTTGAAAATATTTTTACTTTATATAGTTTACAACTTTTTAACAACTATTTATTCATAGTTGCATGCTGTATAGTCTGTACTTTAGTCGTTCAGAACTTAAATATAGTGTAGTTATATCAAAATTTTGTTTTTTTGTATTTATTTATTTTTGTATTAACTTCTTATTTTACAATTTATCTTCAAAAGTTAACAGTTTATATACAAGAATTTTGTCAAAAGGGGAGGAAAAATTATCTATTTTTTATGTAATTAATTTTATTTTGAATATTCCTCTTAGTTAAAGCACAACAGCATTTTTTTATTCAATATACAATGTTAAATTAAAATAATGAAAGTTGCTGTACAGATCTTATAACGTCTTCTTATCTTTTTACAAGTAGCTAAATATTTAATGATTATATATGAAAAAAATTAAAACAAAATATTGTACTACAAAATCACCAACAACCTGCATAACTGTCAAGGACTTAACTACAATTTTTTAATTAATAAATGCTTTAAAATCTATTGTTAAAACTTTATTTACTAATGTATTACTACTTTAATGTAACTATGTTTTACATTACGAAAAACAGTGTTTTAGTTTATTTATTATTTTTTAAGTTTTTCTGTTTGTTTAACTTCTGTTTGCCTTTTTATTTAGTAAAATTTAAATGAATTGTTCAGTAAGTATGAAAAATTTTTACAGAACAAAAGTTAATTGACTTCTTTGTTGAATATATTATGCATATATACTTTTAGTGATTTAAGAATTTTTGTAAAAAATCAAACTAATAAAATTTACAAAGTTACTACAAATTCAATAATTAAAAAAAATCTATATGTGTTACTTAAGAACGTAAGATTAAAATTATAAAATTAAGTGATTTTTATTATCTTTGTTTTAAAATTATTTTAATTTTTCAGGTTTTGCATTTGAAAGGCAAACTTTGACCTTCAAAAATAAAAAGTTGGATGGTAGAAAAACACTGAAGGATTACAAAATTGTTAATGAATCAGCTATATGTTTGAGGCTTGATGGAGAATTGAAAATTTTTGTCAGATCAATGTCTGGAATAACTTATTCTTGTATTGTTAAAGCTTCTACAAAAATTGAAATGCTTAAAGACAAGGTCAAAGAATTAGAAGGTTGAAAAATTTTAATGCTTTCTTGTAAACTTTGTTGTTTCACTTAAGTATGTAAATTTATTTAATTTTTAACAATGTAATTTAAATAATTAGCTATGCATTTTTGTTAAGAAAGCAAAATGTAAAATATAGACTTATTATCTTAGGTTTCCCATCTGGAATGGTGAAGTTGATTTTCTGTGGAGAACTTATGGATGATCAAAAGACGTTTTCTGATTACGAAATTGAAGATGAAGAAACAATTGATTATCATTTTTCGCTAAGGGCGTGATACCTAAGATTGAGGAAAACAAGGTTTATAAAAGTAATTTGTAGTTAAACTATAAAATTGGGTGTTGAGGTGTGCTTAATATTTTTAATGTTTCTTACTATGTTGTGCTAAATCTTTAAATTCAACAAAAAAATTTTCACAATCACAAACAAAATAATATTAAAAACTATAAGCCCAATATTTGTAATTAGGTAAAATCCATAAGTTAAGCCTTCTTTATATTAACTATTTGTTTTTTTATATATCATATAAATGCTTTTATTCATTTCTATTTTATGTTGCTAAGAAAATAATGGAAAATGTATTCTATATTTTTAACTAAAACACCCTAATCTTATGCAAATTAGTGATTTATTTATAAAAAAACAATATATTTTTATTTTAATTTTATATTAAATAATTTTGAAAAAGATGCGCGTTTTCGATAAAGATTAGCATTTTTATTGTTATTGTTTTTTTTTTATTTCTATATACAAGCTTTGAATGATTTATAAGCTGAAAAACTTATACACTTTTAAGATTGTTGTGATTTATCAATATAAATTTTGTGAAGTTTTCATTCTTATATTAAATTTGTAACAGAGTTAAAAAATGTTTATGTTAATTTTTGTTGTATAATTAAAACAAACTTTTTAAGCCAGTACACACAATAAAGCTAATGGTAATTAAATTGACATGGTACAATTAAAAAATTAAATTATGTAAATTTAGTACAAAGTTTTGCAAAGGACACCTGAAATAATGTTTTATAAGAGTAATTTAAAAAGACTAGTTAAATAATATTGATATAAACTTAAATCATATTGTAACTACTAAACAGAAAAGTAAGTACAGTGCTTATTCACTTATACGGACTTCAATTATCCGGACGCTCACTTATCCGCACAGTTTCGGTCAGAAAAAATTCATAAAAATTTAAATAGTAAATACAAAAATTTATTCATAAAGTTTCTCAATTTTTTAAATTCTTTAAGTTTGCTGCTGAAAAACGTGGAAAAACTATAAAACTAACGTATATTGTTTCTAATAATGGTAAAACTTCCAATTAAAACTAGTTTGTTAAGAGTGATATGTTTCCCTTAAATTGACTTTAAACTTAGTAAAAGTTTCCCGTTTTCTTTTTCTCTGATTTTTAATAAATAAAAAATTCTTTCATTTTATTTAAAGAGATAGGTTTACATTATTTTTTGTTTATGAAGATAAATTTAATTTATGTTTTATTTTAAAAAAAAGTTATATTTTTTCAAATTAATAGTTAGGGCAGGTGGAATTGCAAATGATGAATTTTACTCGCTTAACCCATAAAAAATGTATATAGTTGCAGAGGGTTAGTAAATCTGATGTTTTACTACCACGGAAAAAATTAATTAATTAACCTTAAGTTAAGCTTTTATCATTTATCGTTTTATTATACACTACTTACAATTACTATGTTTTTGTTTTTACCATAACACTATTATTATGCATAGCATTATATGCAGCAGTTATATTAATATATGAAAAAAAATATTTTTTGTGGTTATCCGGATTTTTAGTTATCCGGACACGTTAACCGAAAAATCTTGCACAACGTGTCCGGATAAGTGAATAACCACTGTACTACTAAACATTTGTTTTTAAAACTTTTTGTATATTTATACATATGGAGTCTTAGGAATAAATATCGTATATTAGTTCAAAAGTTATTCAAAAGCATTGGTATATAAAAATCGAAATTTTGAGTTTTTAAACAAAAATTCATCAAAAAATCAACGTTGTCATAAAACAAATTGGTTCTTAAATGTCTTGTTGTTTAAAAAATTAACTTTTTTTACTTAAAAAAATCATTTAGTTTGCAAAATTAAAAGATTTTTCAAATATTACAGTACAAAGTTGGTCGTTTTTGTACTGATATTTATTTATGTTTTTTTTTATTAGACAATTCATTAGAATTTTAACAATGTATCTACTTTTGACTCTTAATAAAAAACTGATAGCTATGAATATTTTGTTGTATATAAACTTTATAATACTATACAAAAACTTATGAGAATGTTTTGAAATATATTAATTATTCTAGCATTGTAACTTTTGAATTTTTTTTACTAGCATGAGTTATAATTTTTGCTTCATATTTTGAGTAGATTTATGTAAATTGTATATTTTATTCACGACCGGTTTCGGTGGCAAGAGATTGCGACCTTTTCAAGCAAAAAATAAAATATGAAACTGCATATAACAATTTTAGATATTTATATTGTTATTTAAAAACTTGCTCATGCGTGAAGAATATAAACAAAAACATAAATGTTGCATATTCGAAAATTCAAGCATATCAGAGTATATTTAGGTAAAATCGGTATTAGTAAAAAAAAACTAATTTAATTCACATAATGAGTTAAAGAAAAAAACTGTATTCAGAGCTTTTATTAAAAAAGGTAATAATAAAAAAAAAATTATACCTTGAGATTTATCTAAATGAAATTAAGAACTGTCTTAAATTGTGATTTTAAGCCAAGAGTCAACAAAACATTAAAAATACTTAAAGTCGCTGAAGATTTCGAAATCTAATTTGTGTTAAGTTAACATAACGGTTAAAATTTAAACGGATTTAAGAACTATCTAGAAAATTTCAAAAATTTATCTAAGTAGAATGAAAAACTATTTAAAAAAACTTTTTTTTTAAATTTAAGCCAAATTTCCACAAAAACTCAATGAAAAAATCAAGAAAAATAACCTATTTTGTACTTTAATTATGATTTGGTTTAAGTTTTGTCTGCTCTTCAGTTTATGAATAAGAATTTGTTTCTGTGTCTGCATAAGTTCATTAATTCGGTTCTCTTGTTGATGCAATTTGTACCAGATTCAAGTATATATAAAGCTTCTTTTTAGCACAATCTCAATGTAATAATACCTGGTTTTGAATATTTCTCCCTTTGTAATATTTTCCAACTTATTTTGTATTTCTTATTTTCATTTTTTAATTTATGGGTTAATTTCGAGAGCAAATTTGCTTGTTTATACTGGAGGTAGTTTTTGTTGTTTGGATTGCTTTTTATTGTTGTGTGTAGATATACGTTTTTTGATTAGCGCTTAGTCCAATGTATATTTTTGTTAAATTATCTGTTTCTATTGTTGCATGGTAAACTACATTTTCTGCCCTACATTCTTCTCCTTCAAGGGGGCAATTTTCTTTCTCTCTGCAGTTGCATGATTCATTTTTGTTTACTTTATTGTTGTTTATTACTTTTTTGTTGTGGTTTTTTATTATTGTTTCAATGTTGGACATGCAGCTGTAGCTTAATTTTATATTGTTTTTGTTTAAGTAATTTTTTAACTTAATATTTTCTCCAAAGTGCTGGTTTATTATTTTTAGAAACTTTTCACCTATGTTTGTTTTTACTGACCTGCAATATGGGGGATTGAACCATATAATTTTTGTTTTTCTGTTTCCTTTTTCATCTTTGAATTCATCTGTATAGTTAATTTCATAATTGTATCCATTTACCTTTAAAGCATCATAATAGTCTTTTTTTATGTTGTTGGATAGGTTTTTGTTACTTGAATAGTTAGAAAGTCTGGTCTCGACCATTTTTATGATTTGTTTGAGTATAGTTGGTGGATGGTTTGATTTTGAATTTATGTAACTTATTTTGGTGTTTTCTTTTCTATATGGGTAGAATGTATGGTTCAGTATGTTGAAATTTAGATCTAAGTAGTCATTCTTCCAAAAGGAGTTTTCTATATTTATATTTATGCCTATGCTTTTAGTGAATTTGTGCAAATTTTTCTGATTTTTTTCTATTTCTACATTGCTTAATTTTTTTTTCTACAGCTATAAGTCCATCATCTCTATATAATCTAATAATTAAGTTTGATAAGATATCTTAATATAAATCCCCGCAAAATGTATAGCCCAATTAGTTCACAAATTTCTGCCCCATGCTTTCCACCCATTGTGATGTCAAAAAGTTTGTTTTCATCTTTGTTATTTTTTGTTTTTATCCATGTTTCTTCTTGGTTATAAACAATGAACTTCACCGCACGATCTACAACAACAGCATCCGAGACAATCCTACGACCGGTTTCGTCCTTATTAGGACTCATCAGGCAGGAATAGTCGCGAGAAACCGCTGTTGTGATTTGACCAAGCGGGCTTAACTACAAAGTACTGAAGCGACCGTTTGTGGGTTAAGTCCGAAAAATTGACGCAGGCAAATCTTCACAGCTCAACGTCTTAGACATTGTCAGCTTAATGTGAGATTTTACTCTCTACACTCGTTTTGATCAGTTTTAGCCAGTAGTTTTTATATCTTGGTTATATAAGACAGATTTTGTTGCATTAAAGATTATCTTTTTTTCTTGTGTTGTAATTGGTGTGGTTTTGTTAGCAAAATTTAGAGCATATTTTAATAATTTTTCTGTTATTGATGGGTTTTTCTTATTGATGTTATTGAAAAGTTTTCTATATCAAATTTCATTAATTTGTATTTGTGCATTTCTAGGGTTTTATACCATTTGATTACTTCTTGTGTACTTTTCCATTGGTTGTATTGGTTAGTTTTTCTTATGTTGTTGTTGATTTTGTCTATGATAATTTTACTTATTTGTCCTATGTCAGAATAACATGGATTCATTAGTTTGGTTTTTGGGTTGTTGTTAAAGTCTACTTTGTGGTCTTTCAAAGTTATTAGCATTGTTTGTTTGATAAGTGGTTTATTATTTTCTTTTTAAGTTTAAGACTACTTACAATTTCTTTTGCTTCTAAGTTTATGTTATTAACTATATTATTTTCACTTTTTTTGTATTCTTTTCTGATAGATTTTATAATAGATTGTTGTACTCTGTTTTAGGTATTATGTTAAAATTTGTGGTTTTATCTGCAGGTTTTGTTTATCATTTTTGAATCATTTGTTAGTTTGCTTTGGAAGATGTCATTAATTGTTCTAAATTTTACTTGTTTAACTTCTTATTTTGCAAAATGAAGCAACTAAAAAAAAAAAAAATTGTTTATGTTGTTAAAAGAAATATTTAAATTCTGATACTGCTAAACAGTCAAAGTAAATACATAAACTAGTCAATATATACATATATTTGTATTTGTACATACAATACTTTTATATATTACAAACACTTATAAAATGATTAAAAACTAATTCAAATTGTTTATTTATACATCACAATAATTTAGAATTGTAGTACTTAAATGGTGAGAAGTTATATTTTGCAGAGAAGTTTTCTTGCTAAACTTAAACTAGTTTAGAACAGACAAAAATCTTCCAAAATCATCATACTAAGTTAAAACTTTTAAGAAATATATTTTTTAATAAAAACTTTTTTCCATTTGAATATTTTAGAAAGTATAATACACTTTTTACAAATAGATCAAATGTCTTAGAAATTAACGAGTTTCGTTTTTGATTGAAATATCAATTACAAACGTACACAAAATGACAAAAATAATATAATAAAAAAGTTTTTATACATTTAGACTAATAAAAAAATAATTTGCTCTGATATTCAACAACATTTAATAATCATTTAAACTTTAAATAAAAACATGTTTTATATTAAAACTATAAAACAACTATTTTTCAATATTATAAATTATTTTTTAATAAAAATTTTAGTTAAATGTTTCTATAAAATAGCTTAATAAAAGTACTTTTTTATTTATTTTTATAAATAATTTAAAAATGATGTACAAACTAATGCTTTTAGATTTTTTATTGATAATAGGATTGTTCAAAAACAATTATTTAATTTTATCAATGAATTTAACAATTTGAACATTAAAACACAATTATTTTTTATAATTAAGTTGAATGTCTCAAAAAAATGAGTACTAAAGGAACTATTGTTTTGCAGTTTGACTGTTTAACAGTTGACTTAGTTATTTCTTGACTATAAACTCAGCTTTTAATTTTTTTTTATTTACAGTGCTCAATTATAACACAAGAAAACAGTTGTTATATGTAGCCAGTGTTACTAGAAATCTAGGATAAGTTTTTCAAATGACTAAAAATGGTTAGTCAAACAAACTTTCATATTTTTTTGTTAATGAGTTCCGCCGCCTTTTATAAGTCTAGGACAATTTTTCTGGACAAAACTACTCGCGGACCGCACTGTGGTCGTGGGCCTTAATTATTAAAAAAATTTCATTATCAAAATATTGGCATTACTTAAACGAAAAGTTTGGTAAATTTCAATATATAATGTACTAATTATTGTTGATTGTTAGATTAACTGCATTAATTTAAACTCCTAGCAAAAGTATTTTTTTAAAGCATTTAAAATCATGTTTTCAGCTAAAAATTAAACTGTGATAAGCATATATTTGCTCTAAGGGGCGCAATCATTTTAATTTTTATGGTAACAAGAATAAAACGTTTAGAAATGGTCTAAACTGTCCCTAAGCATTTTTCACATAAATCAAGTACACTTAATCTTTTTAAAATGCTATGAGTATTTACTATGATAAATATAATAGACGTAATTTTATTATTTTTATATAATCTATTATATGTAATTTTACATTATATCTTAATGATATTATTTCATAAACAAATGATTTTCTATTAAATAAATAGTGGTAGATTTAAAAATTTTCTGTCAGTTAATGATGTAAGAGGGAGAGAACAAAAAATGTAGCTCAATTATTTTTGAATCGTTAATAATCAAAGAATTTTACTTATGTATTGAGTATTTTAATAAAAACTTATAAAACTTTGTTAGTTAAGTCAATAAAAATAACTTAAATGCAAGAAGAACAACAATCTAATTTATATTTAGTTACCTGCAGTACTAATATTTCGATTTTTTTTTAAATTATCTTGTTTCGAAAATGAGATTAAGTAAAACTAGAGGAATTTAAACATTTTAACCAACATCCTTAACTTAATCTAATTGGCTTCGGCTGCTGATGTAAGGTCGCGTCTGATTGGCTTATATTTTACTTATAATTTTTAAGTAAAAAAACCTTTTCTCAATTTTTTTTATATATATTTCGCTAAGGTGGGTTAGGAATAATAGTATGAGTGTTTTTACTATTCTGCTGTTTTACCACTTTATCCCACTTGCATAATATCATGAATGAAAACAATACTTTATGAAAACCTTACAACTGCAGCCAAACCGAATTCTTGGAACCAACCTTGCTTTATTTTTGTTTTTGAAACTTTTGAAAAAACAATCCCCTTTTTAGAAACCAAATAAAATTTTATTCATAAAAATAAAGCATGGTAATCAGTGGTTGCTACAATTAATGACTAAAAGAGTATTCAAAGACTATTAAAAAAATAGATGTAGTTGTATACATTTTAATAGTGTTTAAGTATTGTATAATTATCTTAGTGATTAATTCTTGTAGGAGGTTAATTAAAGTAAAAATTTAAGTTATAATAATTGAGCTGCATTATTCTTTAAAAGTGTTATACTTTTAAAAACTAAATAAGTTTGCAAAATATGTTTTAGATCATTTAATAAATTATGTATATTTTTGAGATAAGCGCCAAAATACTAAAAACACTATTGTCTAAGGGTCACTTTTGCACAAGACACTTTTGCCCAGGCTTAAATTTTATTAATTTTTTTTTATTTTTTTTTGTAGACTATCATTTATACCTCTAACCCTTTGTCATAATGTTTTTTTTTCTATTTATTGTTATATTACCATTTTTTTTATTTTCTTTTTTTTTACTACAATTGTCACCCCATACCCTTACCTTGGCTGTTAATTATTTATTGTTTTTAATCTCAAGCAATATTTACAATATTGCAAAAATTGATCCTTTAAACAAAACAACCCTTAGTGCTAAAGATATCTTTTTTTTAAAGTTTTTTTGTGCAAAACTGACCTGTTTCCACATTTTTGTTTGCATTTAACTTATTAAACAAACAATTTTTTATATTAATAGTGTAATCTGTTGGCATATGTGTGGGGTTGACGGCTTTAGAAACATTCTTAGTTGTGCAATATCAAAACTCATGGATGTAACATAAATCAAAAAAAATTAATGCACATTTTTTAATGTATTTAATGGTTTGATTAACTTTAATTAAGTTATTTTATTTTACTTTCTTCTAAACTTAATCCTTTAAAAGTGGTGTGTACGAACATGAAACTGAGCTTTCGAAGTATGTTTGCGGCCTTAAGCGCAAAAATATTGATTTTAAATTAATTTGCGAGGTGATAAAAAGAGCACAGCCAATAGCAAATGGTAACAACCCTGTTTGTAGGCTGTGCTTAAAAGAATCAACAGCCGTTATGTATACTTTAAAAAAGGAAGGTTATTTAAATAAGAGGAGTGAATTCATATCGTCTTGTCGACATATGAAAAAGTGCCTCTTAAAATACAACAAATTTTGAAGCATTTTATAGTCACTTAACTGTTGTTTTTGTAAATTTTAGTTGTCTAATTAGTAAGATGGTAGATCGATTTTGTACTAAATATTTGTAATGTACAATGTTCAATTCTTACGTCATATTGTTTTGGTTTTTTGTAAAATTTTGCATCTTTTTTTCCCCAAAGTGCTTTTTATTTTAAATTTGAACTGGCTGAAGTATAAAGACAATCTTTTTGTCTTTATGAAACATATGTTCCAGTATTTTTAAAATTGTACATTTCAATAAATTTTTTAAAAGCCCTTTAAGTAGGCTCAGTAGAAGGTGTTCAAGTTTGAATAATAACCTTATTTTATATATATATATATGTATATATATTTATATGTATATATATGTATTGTTTATATATATGTATGTTTGTACATATATATATATATATATATAAATATAAATATATAAAACAATTATGTTACACTTTCTTTTAACAATTTTTATACATAAAAATTGTTAAAAGAAAGTATATACATAATTGTTTTGTCTAAATAAAATTGTTATTCAGCATTATTATCTATAAAATAAGAAATTAAACCTTTCGCTTGAATGCATAACAGTTACCTTTAAATAAATTTATTATACAAATTGTAATTTTACTAACAAACAGTTTTATACTAGATTACTTTGTGTTACTTTGTTTATTGGAACAGCCTGAGCAATTAACAAAAGACTGCACTTCACCACAGGTAAAAAATATTTTATTTGCTTGTTTTAGGTTTTCATTTTGTTAGTACTTACGCATCTATAATCTATAGAATTTTTATAAATTTTATTATTCTTTAGTGTTTGAATTAAAATCATATTTAAGTGAAGTTGATCTCAACAGGTTTAAAACATGGATAATTCTGATGGATTTTCTGTGGCAAGAGATTTTATATTAAGCACAGCAGGATCAGAGGAATTCATGGATCCATCATTGTTAGAAGCTATAAGTTCACTTTACAATGATTTTGTATCAAAAGGTAGTGTAATACATATTAATCTTATGTATAATTTTTAGAACTTAACATCTTTTGTATATGTATAATATAAGTATATAGCATATATATGTGTAAGTTTAAATGTTACAAAAATAAAAATATATCTTTTAAGAAATACACATGTACAGTACATAACTTAATATTAATTATTTTGAACTATTCGTAAGTTTATAAAACGAAGTATAGTAAAGTTTGAAAAATATTTTTTTTTCTAGAACAACGTATTGATGACAAGTATCAACTTTCAGTGGAAGATTGTAGAGATACAAATATTGTCCAATCACAAAATACTGTAGAAAATTATATCACTCCATCAGAAAATAATTTTGGCACTAATTTTAATCTAGTACAAAATGATATAGGAAATTGTTTTACTCCAAAAAAAAGTAATGTATGCAGTGATATTTATCCAGTTCAAAATAATATAGACAATAATTTCATTCCTATCAAAAATAATGTAAGCAGTAACCTCATTGCAATGGAAAATATTCCAGGCAATAATTTAAATATGTTGAGAAGTAGTTTAAGCAACAGTGTAGGCAATAGTTTAAATTCAATCAGGAATAACAAAAACAATAATCTTATTCAAATTAAAAATAATGTAGGCAATATATCAAGTCTAGTAAATGATGCTGTAGGCAATATTTTTAATCCATTGGAAAATAATCTAGGCAATTCTTTAATTCCAATAAAAAATTATGTAGGTAGTGATTTTAGTCCATTGAAAAATAATTTAGGCAATAAATTTAATCCCACGCAAAACAATGTCTGTAACAGTTTCATTCCATTTAAAAACAAAAAAGACAACATTTCTACCACAATAAAAGGTAGTGGAGATATAACAACAAACTCTAGTTTCAAAAGAATTGTAAGCAGTTGCTCCATCAATACGATACAACTTGCAACAAGTGAGAACAGCATTTCCATGATAGTAGATGGAAAACCCACTAAAAGTGCAAAACCAGAGGAAATTTCTGAAAGCAACACTGTTTGTAAGTGATTTATCTACCTTTTTAACCTTATTTTGTCAAATAGTAGTTATTTGTCTATATCATTTTATTAAAAGCTAATTAATAAAATAATTTTAGATCTCTTTCGCCAGTGGTTCCACTCACTCAGGCTAATTTAATATAACTGAAAAGACTCAAGTTTTTATTATGTTTTTTTTTAAATTCTGGTTGGTTTTTATAAATACTTCCTAAACCTCAGGCTAAGCCACTGTGATTTTTTATCAAGAATTTTTTTTCGAAACAACAGCTCTTTTTGTTATCATTTTGTTAGCTTGATATACACAAGCTTTAATAATTTTTTTGTTCAAGTCAGTTGTTTCTTGTCTCAAAGAGTGGCAACTCTGGTATTGTTTACTTATAAATTATATTTTGTTGTTTTTTTTTCCATAATAAGTAGTTTTTTTTTTGTATATTTGAAAAAGTTATTATTATTTTTTTTTACATCTGGCAACTTTTACAGTTTTAAAGTTTAAGTTATTAAAGTACTCAAGTTTTGATAGATTTGTGATAAGGTGCTATAAAAAAAACTAAATAGAAATTTAAATTATTTTAAAAACAAATAGCATGAACAACTTTTATTTATTTTTATTGGCACAAAATATGGAAAACTCTTCAGCTTTTGACATTTTATTAAAAAGTTTTAGTTCTGAAATATTTGCCTTATTGTTTTTTTTTTGTCAATCATTGTTAACTAATCTTGATACATATTTGATTACTAAGAAATTAAGTATATATATAAAAGACATATTTTTTATTAACATCATTCTAAACTTCATATAAATGCCAAAGCTTTTAGTTTATTTTTAGTTAGAAATTTTATATTAAACAAATATAAAATTAATTGATATAGCATTGCTATATACGTATTAAATACATATTTTCCACTAGTATTGTAATTTTTCTAAGCATTGCAACTTTTACAAAACATCCTAATAAACTTATAAATGAACATTTCAATTTCTTAAATTTTGATGAAAAAGATACAAAAAAGTTTTTACTTTAAAAGACTGAACTAAAATCAGTTAACTTACATGCTATGGCCACCTCTAACAAGTTTTCCCAAAAAACTACCATTAAAATCGCCTGAGATTTTTTCATTTTTTATCAACTCTAAAAATTCTAGTGTAAGTTTCAAATTAGGGCTTTGTGGTTCCTCTTTGGCTTGTGGCCCCCTAAATTTTCTAAATTTTTCTAGAATAACTTTTATAAGTATCAAAAATTCAAAACTACTATTAAATTAGGGGTAAGGAGTACTTGGGTGATGTTTGCTGGACTTATGAGTCATTATGATTTTGATGTGTTTTTTTTTTTCTTTAACAAAAAGAATTAGAAAAAAAAAATTCAAAAAACAATTGCTGCTCAAAAAACTGATTTCAACTCCGAAATCACAGATTTTCAGATTTTTCGATATAAAGAGTAATAAAATTACTTATACATGTCATAAAATTATAATTAATATCTTAATTGAAAGCTTATAATTAATTACAAGCTATATTAAAAACATTTAAACTGCTTTTGTTGTATTGTGGCGTCATTAATACACTAAATATGGAAATTTTGTCTGTAAAATTGTACTTTATTTTCTAATATAAAAAGCAAATTCTTCTGCTGTTTTACTTTTAGTGTTTTGAAGTAGAGTATAAAATGTATCAAGTCAGCTAGGCAGGAAGATGTTATTGATGTAAAGTCATTTCAATTGCATGTTTATATATATTTATATACATAAAATACATTTTAAATCACTTTCTTGTTTAATATAATTGTTTATTAGAAATTATGATTATTGCGAGCATTTTATATTAATAAATACATAAACAATTAACTGCTATGAGTTTAAAACAAAAAAAAATATTTGATAAAAAACTTTAAAATTAGATAATTATAACGTTTAAACATACTAACAACTTAAATTTTTCTTTGTATAGATGTACAATACTTTATAAACTTTAAACAATAACATACTCAAAGATAATGAAAAAATAATACAGATAAACATTTATTGTTTAAATGAATAAAAATTCTTAAATTAAAACTATACTAATTTTAATAAATTTACATGCTTTTTCTATGATATATAAGTTTAGATATTTTATTCTTAGACAGGTGCTCTCAATGATTATAATTTTTTAATAACGGGAAGTTATTTAAAATGTATTTATATATATATTAACATGTAATTAAAATGACAAAACATCAGTAATATCTTAATGCATAGCTGACTTGACACATTTCATATTCGAAATCAAAAAACTAAAATAAAATGGCAGAAGAACTTGCTTTTTATATTAGAAAATAAAATACAATTGTACAGACAAAATCTGCATATTTGAGTAATAATGACGTCATAGTACAACAAAAGCAGTTGAAATATCTTTAATTTATGCCTATAATTATAAGCTTTCATTTAAGATATTAATTATAAGTCTAGGTGATGTATAAGTAATTTTGTTACTGTTCAAGTCAAAAAATCTGAAAAATTTGTGATTTTAGGGTTGAAATTTTTGTCTGATATTCGGATCCGGTCGGATCTTGATATGAAAAAAAAATCCGGTTCCGGCCGGATTCTAATTTGAATAAAAAGTCCCGATCCGGGTTCGGCTGGATCCTAATTTGAAAAAAAAGTCTGAATCTGGGTCCGGCCGGATCCTAATTTGAAAAAAAAGTCTGGATCTGGGTCCGGTACATCACTAGTTGAAATCAGTTTTTTGGGCAGTAACTCTTTTTAATAAAGCAAAAACACATCCGAATCATACTTGTTTTAATTTAACAATATGACTAAAGAATGTGCTGTACTCCCTATCACTACATTTTATGGACAGAAATTGTAAATTAAGGGGTGATTATGACTTTATAATACATCAAAAGCAGTTAATATGTCTTTAAGTATATGTCAATAATTATAAGCTTTCATTTAAGACATAAATTATAAGTTTAGGAGATGTAGAAGTTATTTTATTACTGTTTGAGTGAAAAAATCGAAAAGTATGTGATTTTTGGGGTTGAAATTAATTTTTGGGCAGCAATTATTATTTTTTTAATTTTTTAATTTTTTTTCATATTCTTTTTAATGGAACAAAAACACATCCAAAACCTAATGACTTGAATAAATATTACATTATGACCAAAAAAAATGTGCTGTACTCCCTACCCTTAATTAAATTCGCCTAAGATCTTTTTTACTTATTATTTTACTTTTTTTTGCTCTTCATCATCATTTCCAGTATATCTAGTGTAAGGGTAAAGTAAATTTAATGTAGTTAGCCATAAAAAATTATGTTAAAGAAATATTAATTTTTAGCCTTGAAAATAATTAATATTGGATAACGAGGTTAAAGATAAACAATATTTTTTTTGTTAAACTTAAAATATAGTAAGTGTTAGTTTATAGTAATTTTATTTTTTATATTAAATCTTATGTTTTATATTAGTTTATTTATAGTAGTTTTGTTATGTTTAAGTAAAATTTTAGATAAAACTAACTTTAAATATAATTGTTGTTTGTATATATATAGTCTACTTAATTGAAATATTTTTTTTATAATACCATGCTTCTAGGTCTTCAGACTACAAAAAAGACAAAGCCAGAAGAGTTTAAGTGTAAACTTTGTTCCCAAACATTTAACACCATGCACAAGCTTCACTACCATCGCATGATAAAGCACAAGCCCAATAAAAACGTATGTGAGATTTGTACTAAACACTTCAGCACTAAAGGAAACTTGAAACAGCATATAAATAAGGTTCACAAAACACACCAATGCAAAACGTGTCACAATACATATCGTACTTTCTACAGCTTGAGTAAACATCTAACACATTGTCATAGAAGTGGTAGAGGTGGTAGTTTGAGTGCAGTGGTTAATACAAAAGACATTAAGGATGCACCATCAGAAAATAATAAAGATAAGGATATTATTGCTTTACAAAACAATAATAGCAGCGACTTAAATCCAACACAAAGTAGTGAAGACATCTATGCTTTTCCATCGGAAATTGACAACACAGACAACGACCTTAAAATAAGAGACAACAGCAACGATAGAAGTATAGGCAGAAAAAACAACAATGTCAGTGCAGTAGTAGAAATAAGTGGCAATAACCTCAATATAATGAAGAGTAATAGGGAAATTAATTATAAAACATCAAATAAAATTAATGACAGTAACATTAAGACAGTTAAAAATTTTAAAGACGCCAATGCGAAATATTGCGTGGTTTGTTCCAAACCTTTCGCCACTGCATGGAGTTTAAAAGCGCATGTTGAAATGTTTCATTCTCAATTATTCTCAAGCACAAAAGACGTCAGTGATACTTCAATGAAAAATGGTAATGACAAGAATACAATTGCTTCACATAGAAGCAGTAACAACAGTCTTATTTCAATGGAATATGATAAAGACATCAATTTCACTCAAGTTAAGAATAAGACAGACAACAAACTTTTGCCAAAAGAAAGTTTCGCTGATAACAAATATATTTCAGTAGATGACAGAAGAAACAATATTTTTAATGCAGTGAAAACTAATGATGACAACAAAGTCCCTACAGTAAAATACAAGTTTGATGAAAAATTAATTCCTCAGGAAAAGTCTGATAGCAACACCTTTTGTAAGTTGAATGCCTTTGTTTACTTCTAACTATATTTAGTTGAATAATAGTTATATATATTGTTTTCACTATAAATTCATTTGTAAAGTAAGCGGTTAGCAGCACACTCAGGTCTACTTTAAATTTTGAATAAACACACTTTGGCTTGTTTGGCTAAAATTACGTTTCATTCACGTTTTTCTTAAAGTTTATGCTACTCTTTTCACATTATTTTTTTTTCTTGGAGTTAGTTTTTTAATTATCAACTCCTTTTTTTACAATTTCAGTGTTTTTGTATATTTAAGCTTTACTAACATTTTTATGGCTCATAGTAGATTCTCATAAACTCATGACGTTTTTGAAAAACTCAGACTAGTTTTTAGTTACTTAAAATGGATTTTATTTGAAAAAGTTTCAACCCTGATACACTTAAAGTTAGTATCATTCAATATAAGTAAGTCAGTAAATTGTTACTTTAATTTTTTGTCTTATTTAAAATTTTTATAAAGTTGATGTTTAAGTTATACAAAAAGTTTTACAAATAGTTTTATCAAACTAAGCTCTTTTTTAAGTTTCTTTAGAGTTTTACTTTAAGTTAATCTTGATTACAATGTTTCTTAAATTTTATTAAAATTAAAAGGAAAGTGGTTAGAACATACAAAATAAAATAGTTATTCATTGTTGTTAAATAGAATAGTATTGAATATAGTTAAAATATTGTTTTAACATAGTTTTATAAGATTTTGAAATAAAAAGTTTCAAATAACAATGTTGTAGGTAAGTATAGGTTTTTTTTATTACAAAGAGTTATTAAATTTTGTTTTATAATAAATAAAATTTTTTTAAATTACATACCTATTTAGATAAAAAATACTCTCAAAATGCCTCGTTTTCAAGATTTAATAACTACGTAAAGTTAAATTACTTTTTAAAACAAAACTGTTTTTCCAGGTTTTGGAACTTCAAAAAATTCAGATGAAAAAGTGTTTAAATGTAAATTTTGTTGCCAAACATTCATGACTCACGGTGGACTTTCCTATCATAGAAGAGCGAGGCATGACAAGTCCAACAAATGTGTGTGAATCTTTCACAATATTTCAGCACTGAAATGAATTTGAAAATGCATCTGGAACTGAACCATGCAATGCAGACACGTTATGCTTTCATTTAGTGGCTCTACATTTAATTAGGTAGCTACTTAAAGTGTTTCTATAATCAATGTATTTTAATGTAAACGTGAATTATTAAATAGTTTTTTTACACTTTATTTTGTTACAGATCCAAAATTTTTACCTGTAATTATTACGTGTTATGTATAAAAAGGCACATGAATTTGAATAAAAATTTTTTATTACTTCAGTCACATTAAACAGTAACATGAAACTTAATATAACTAAAAAAATTGGACTAAAAGTGTGTTTTTTTTAATTTCAATTTTTCTGATCACATTTACAGCTTTTGATGGAATAATGTTTTTTTTTTTTTTAATGAAACTTTTAGAAATTAAAGAACGGTTTATACTTTTAGTTTTGTGCTCTTGTTTTAAACTACTTTCATTTTAGAAAATTACTATAAAAACTGTATTTCAAAACATAATATATTTTAAGTAGTATTAGTCTATACTGAATTTCAATTAAACATCTGAAAATGCTTATTTCTATATGATTTATAAAAGTGTAGTAATAATAACAAACAACACCTTATATCTCGAAACCATTGTTGGAATAACTGCTTTAAAAATAATTTAAGTTTACAAATAGTTAATTTTTTATAAATTTTAACAAACAAAAAAATATCTTTAAAACATAAATTTGAATTGTTATAAAACTTTCAAACTATTGTTTATAACATACAATTGTTGTTTTGAGTCAATTTTACTTATAATTTGAACTATTTTAAAATATATATTCCACAATTAAGATTTCAACATACAAATTTTAAACCATACTATTTTATTTTGCTATTTTTTATTACTTTTTTACTACAGCTTGTTTCAATTAATTTGAAAAAAATTATTCATTTTTAAAGATTTTTTATACTTTAATTACTTAAAAGTGCATTTTGTGTAATTATAAAAAATGTTTTAGCGAAAATTATACAATTTCTTGTTTTGTATATTCTTATATTATTATCGTTAGTAAAATGCCCTTTTAAAAATTGAAGTTTTTTTATGTTAAAAAAACAAATTTACTCACGTCATTAAAATATTAATACTTGCCGTTTTTTATACTTCACATTTTAGTGGGTCGGATATAAAAGTTTATATATTGAGTATTTAAATATACATTTAAGTACTATTAAAAATAGCAAACTTAATGCATATAACGATTTTTTTTTTGTAATCATTTGTACTTTAGTAAACAGTAAAGTTTCTTCTTTTAAATACGACGCTTAAGTTTAAATTTTAATGAAAGGTTTATTTTAGCAAAATAAAAAATTTGAAATTTCTAGCTAAATTTTAACTCTAGAAATTCACTTAAGAAACCTAATACTTTTAATATTTAGGTCTTAAAGCATATTAAAGTTAAGGTAAGAAGAAGTTTATATAATTTTTATTTTTTTTAATTCTTGCAGTGGCAAATATAATGTTTCACACTTTTAGTTTTTAGTATAGGTAAAACTCCAAGTAAAAAATATCAATCAACTATCTATACATGTTTTATATTTAGTAAAAGTAAATTTTTTTTTAAATGAATGTACCAGTTTGATGAGAAATAAACCATGCATCATTAAACTAATAAAAAAAATTCTTAAGTTTTTGACTAGAATATTTGTTTTAATTTAAAAAAAAACTCTGTGAAATAATTGAATTCAGGTTTTTAAAAGTAAAAAAATTAATCGTTATTCAGTGTTATAGTATAAAGTATTTATTGTATAACTAGTTTTTTATTTAAAAATACTGCTAACTGATTACTATCACATAACTTTATAGTTACTAATAAATTAATTCTATAAATCTTGCATGTCATCTATAGAAAGTCCTTATAAACAGCTGTTGATTCCTGACTCACACGACAAGTTAGCTTTCAATTTGTGGTTTTTTTTTTAGGCGTTAAAAAATCTCCTTTATACCAATCAATACTTTGAGTTTTATTCAATTTTCGAAAACCATAATAGTAGTTGTTCAAAATTAAGAACAACTTTTTACATTTGAAACAATACGTATCGTAAACGCATACGTACGAGATTCATATGATGTTTATGACGTCATAATAACATTTGTACCATTTATATAAATGTTTCCCACTTAAGCTTCGCCCTTAAAACTTTCCATTGCTTCATCGATTTTTCTGCAACAGAAAAATGAGTTTTACATGTAAGTTTTTAATTGTAAGCGTTGCGAAATTAGTTTAATAGATAATTATAATATAAGTTTTAGTTAAAATCTTAAACATTTACCTAAAAATAACAATTTTGTATAAAATACTAAGATCAATTTTGAAAACATCACTAAATTTTGTAGAAAAGTTCTTAGAAAAACACTAATGTAAACAATAAGTTTAGTTTTTTATTTAAAAGCGAGAAGATGATTGTTTTAAAAGTATCACCGGTCCAAAGTTGTTATACAATAAAATATAATTTTTCTTTAATTTAACTTTTCAAAAGCCATTTTTATTTATTTGTTGTTGATGGAAACTTTGTCGAAATAACTGATGAGTCTATCTAAAATGACATTTAAATAAGTGTTTTGATACTACTCAGTTTTTTTATTAATTTGATTGAAACATGCGATCTTTTTTACGCTCACGTACAAAACTAAACATAAGCTTTTAACATTAAAAAAACTTGTAATGAAATCTTTTATAACTGCTAAGCAGCGCTAAACTAAATTTTAATCAATTAATTAACATAAAAGTTTTGACATAACAAATTTTGAAAACCCTATTGTTTTTGTTTAAACAAACATAAAAAAGTCAACGCCTTTATTTTAATAATTTTAGTATGATGGATCTTATGAAACTCAAAAAGTGTTCGTTTTACTTGAGTAGTTTCTTTATTTCGTTCCGCTCGACTGGTAGGTTTCGTTAAGATAACGTCAAACAATTTAGCAAGTTCATATTGAGTTTTAAACAAACGCATTAACTAATAAATAAATTTGTTTTGAAGCGAGTTTTAGAGCACTGTTAGAAATCTGTTAAAGTTATGTTGTAGTAGAAATATGTTATTAAGGAGATGTATGTAGTTTGCTTATAAACAGTTTAAACAGCGGTTGTTCACTTTTCAAGTGTTACAATATTTCTTTTTAAATTTAAGACAAAATATTCCTTATAAAAAAATAGCGGAAAAAATTGAAAAAAGCAAAAAAAAAAAATAATTTGTAAAGAATTGCTATAAATAATGGCATTGTTTATCATTGAACTCTAAACATTAGAAGAAAATTTAGAGCTTGCTGGAGTTATGAGAAATAAGGGTTAAAATCAATGATGCAGCATTTCCAGAAAAAAATTTTGCCTAGTGATTTATAAAAGTTACAAAAGCAGCTTATTTTTCTTTAAGAAAATATTTGTAATACTGTTGTTTGGTTTTATTTGTATAATAGATACATCACTAGAACTATCTTGCCTAATTTATATAAATAGTCTTGAATAGTCTTTAGTTTTTATAGATAAAACTCACTGATACATTATAACAAGTTAGTATGAAATATATATTTTTATTTTATAAATTATGAAGAAACACTAACTAAAACTTTTATTTTTAATTTTTTTCATATTGATACTTATAATTTAAATATTTTGAAACTAATGATTTTTACTGAAAATATTCAATATATGTTACAAATTAATTAAATTAAGTTAAGCATTTTATGTTTGAGTAAGCAAAAGTTTAATCGAAAGGCATCATGAAAATTTTTATAGGATATAAAAACAGTAATTTTTGGCTTTTAGGCAACTAAGTATGACTATAGTTATCTTTAAATACAAAAAATATATGAATTTAGGTAGTATAAACTAAAATTGTAAATAAAAGATAAAAAATAGACGATAAAATTCTTAAATCTGAAATTGTGTTTTACATAGTAAACATTCTATTCTGTTAAGATTCATAGTTATAGAGGCTCTAAAAGAGCCAAAATATTTAATATAATTAATCTCTGAATCCGATCAAAGTACGTCCTTGACTATTCAATTCCCATTCAACTATTTAGATTTTAATCTCTTTTCGCGTCCTAAGATGATGTTATGATGATTTATAAAATTAATTATTTGATAGAATAGATGATAGATTGATTAAACATTAGCCGAAGTTCGTAACTACTAATACTTATAAACAAATTTGAAGAAATTTATAACATGATTATATGTACTAGTGGTTACGAACTTCGGCTAATGTAACTGCTTATCGTCTACCAGTGGTCAAACTGTGTTTGTGAGCTTGTAACAACTTGACTTCTCAAATGATTTTTTTAGATACATTTTGTTTTAATTATATATTGCAATGAAGCACGACTTAACAAAATAAAAATTATGAACAAACCTATGACTAGCTCTATTATTTCTTTTGATTAAAAAAAGAATTCACTATAAAACTCCGTGTTTTTACATACTATTTGGTATAACTTAATTAGTTTTCATTATAACAAAAATCTAAAATATTGGTGGCTGTTAAAAGGGCCTGTTTTAAATTTTTACCAATTTCTTGGTTAATTGTCCAGAGAGTTTTAATTTAAATTGCATCGTTACGAACCTCGTCTAATGGTCAATTATAACGCCAACTAGTGGAATTTTTAGAATTCTCTCATTTTCTTTTTTCTTTATTTTACGTTTTGTAGCAATGCTTTATCTCGTTCTAAAACTTAAATTAAATTTAAAAGGAAGAAGAAATGAAACATACTTTATAAACTTAACGTTGTGATAGAACTAGATTTCAATCCAAAATTTACCAAAAAAAAAAAGATTGTTATAACTGGTTATTTATAAGAATTTTAACTTTATTATTCAACATATAAGTTAAAATTTTTTTTTGTTAATATACAGTCATTTAATGCTATTATTACCTTTAGTTAACAAGCAAAGATTGACTGTAATTAAAAATAGTATTTTTTTAATTATTTAAGTTATTTCTAGTTTTGATTTTTGTTGTTTTCATAAAATATTTGATTTTTAGAAAAGAGTTAAATAAACACTGTTTTTATCACTATAGTATAAATTTAAAGTGGTAAAAATTAAATGGTATTATTATAAAAACTATAAGCTTTATTATAAAAAACTACATTAAAACTTTTGTATGTTTTCAAAACACCTTTATGTTAAACTAAATGTTTAACTTACCTCAAATATTTTTAAGAAAAAAAAAATTAATAGTAAAACACTTTTCAAACAATAACAAAAATAATAATTATGATAAATAATAAAAACTAACATTAAAAATAAATTTGTTACATAAATTGTTTTACAAATGTTTAAATTTTAATTATTGAGATGAAAAAAGCATAAATTAAAAGTTTAAGTTATTTTTTCTTCTAAATTTACAGCTTAAAACTTTTTTAAAGTTACCATTTAAACATTTTTAGGTACAATTCAAAAAAACTAAATAAATTTGTAAAAAAAAATATTTAAAATTTCACAAAAACGCTTTGCTGCCTCTAGTGTTCTATTTACTTCGCCTAAGTTTGTTACCGTGAAAAGTGTATAAAAAGCCTAATTTTTTCATTTCCTCACATTTTACAACATGACCCGCACAAAAGAAACAGTCCGCAAATCAACTGGAGGAGAAGCTCCCCGCAAGAAACGCAAAATGGATTCAGATTCAGAAATGTTATACATTGAAACGAGTGATTCTGACAACAACTACAGTGACAGTGAAAATGAAATGCAAGTTGTTGAAAGGAAGCCTCTAGCTTCAGTCTTCGAAGAGATATCTCAACGCGACGTTCTAGAAAGCGCTAGTTCAAAAATTAAAATCCTCCAGTCAACTGTAAGTGATCTCAGTGAGCCATATGCCAGGCGCCGGCTCCAAAACAACCAATGGAATGTTGATAAAGCACTTATTGCTCTAAATAACGAAGTGAAAAGAGAACGAAAAAGTACAAAAAAAATGGCTTCGGTTAAACACAAATGTGTTGAAACAAGCTGTTCCGCTTTCGAATGCGAAGTTTGCATGGATGATCTCTGCCAAGGTGATGTAGCAAACCTTGAATGCAGCCATGTGTTTTGTAAAGAGTGCTTGAAGGATCACATCCATGAAAACACAATTTTTTAGTATTTAAAATATTTCTAGTATGTTTCTTAGTGTATTGATATTCTTAAATTTTAATTTTTTAATTGAAAATTATACTTTTGTTTGCAGTTATTGTATAATATATTTCTGGAAGCACAAAAATGTTTCATAAAAGCTATAATTTATTCTCTTTCTATTAGAATATTTAATTGTAAAACTGTTAAAAAGCAAAAAATGTTTTTTTTATTCATTTTGTTTCGACAATACACTACTTTCAACATAAATTTGTACTAAATGAATGCAAAAAAAAAAAATTACGTAGTTGAACTATTAGTTTTGTATTATCTACATTCTGCGGAACCCTGCAGTTAAATTACAAAAAACTTAAGTATTTGAAGTTTAATACCGCGCAAAATTGCGTATGTAAGGAAATCTCGGTCTTGTTTACTTGCAACAAGCCCGAGATTTGTTTTTATAATTATTCTTATGATTGTTTTTTATATTGAATTACAATAGTTAACATAATAATGTTTACCTAGGTTGCTTAAATTATTTTGATTTATTACCGAGAAAAAAGTTTATTCTATTTAAAAGTTTGCTTGTTTTAACTTCAAACGACACAATGTTTCTTAACTTAAACTAAATCAGTTAGCTTGATATAAGTGCACGACAATTCCAATTCGGACAATTTAAATTCAGAAAAAATTAAGGGCTTAAAAAAATATACTTGAAAAATAAAAAATTGTAAGTAGAATTAACTAATACTTACATGCCTTTTTTTCATATAGCAATACTGTAAATATTTTTTTAGGTATGACCAAATTAATTTATTTAAACATAGTTACTTTAAGTCATTTTTAAACATTCTTTTAATAATTAGTTTTTAATTAAATAATATTAGATTGGTTTTTATTTATCTACAACAACTTATTATTTTTTCAAAAAGTTATTATTTTTTGAGATACGACCTATCATCTTTTTTTTGATTTAAAATTGTACACTATCAATAAACACTTTTAAGGTGTTATTTTACCCTTAGTTATCCAACAACCTTAAAAAATTTCCAAAATCTCTGAACTTAAATGAAGTTGTTTTTGTCAAGTTCGAAACCAAAAAAAATAATGCAAGAAAGAAAAAGTTTAAATTTTCTACAAAAAGTTTTGTATGAAAACAGATATTGCAATTAAGATGATTACAGTATTCTAGTTTGTTGAAGAAGAATTAGACTTTATTGAAACTGGAAAAGTATTTTTACACTTTTTGATTCTAAACTTGATGATAAACATTGTGCTTTAATGTCATATGAACGTACTAATTCTAAAACTGCTCCAATTAAAAATACCCAATCAATAAAACTACCGATATAAAGTCCTACCCATATACAGTGGTAGTTTATAAATTTAAACTGAATGATTCCTGCTTAACTTTAATAGCTTTGCAAAGATTTTGTCGTTATATTTATATAAAAAAAACTATTTAAAATTTGAACTAGCAACGCATGTCTGTAAAATCGAAAGTTATTAGAGGTATAATCAATATAAACTTTTAATAATATTATTTAACTTAAAATTTAATTGAAATTATAATCTTTGTTGTATTAGTTTCGCTTTTTTGAAGATACTCAGCCAAATTACAAATTTAAATCTTTTAATTTATGTCTCAAGTCAATAAACTATAAAAATATTTTTTTATTATTACGTCCATAAAGTTTCATGTAAAACTTTTATATTTCTACTTAACTATCATCGTTTACTTTTGGCTTTTACTCGAAACTTTAAAAAAAATTAACGTAATAAGTTAAAAAAGACAAACTATTGTCAAACGAAATATTTTTTTCTTTCAGTTATTATTAGAATGACTAGTTTTTATCTTGTATTTAGTTTGCCATCTAGCAGAACCAGATCTTTTTTAAACTAAAACACGGAGAATGATCTTTTTTAAGTTAAGATGCGACCAGATCGGGTAAGTCACTTACTTAAAGTAAATTTTGCCATTTAATAACAAAATAATTCCAGCCTGACGCTTATAAACACTGTATAAACACAAAGTCCACAATCACATTAAACATAGGCAACCAAATTACAAGAATTATTGACAATGAATATCTATGTAAACAAATTTTGTGTATAAGTAAAAGTACTTAAAGGTCTATAAATTAAGACTGGTGATAATAGATAGAACTCCTATTAGCTTACGAGATAAAACTAGTATACAATACAACAATGTTTAAACAAATGATATTCTAAATAATTTTTTTTTGAAAAGTATAAACATTTTACGAATTACAATTTTTACCTTATACTTTTAAACTGACACGAGTTAGTAAACTTTAAATATTTCTAAAGGCTCTAATTTTAATTAAGGCCTTAATATCACTCAGTTAAATAAATTGAAAAAATCCAGTTTTTTAATCAACTTAAGACTTCATTATGATAGTTCTGATTTTACAAATGTAAGTGAAATATTTCAAGACATTATTTAAATAACAAAAAAAGATACTTTTAATTGTTTTTAAGGGATTGATAAAAACTAGAGAAATAAATAAAATATAAAATGGTTTAATTTCAATTTATTACTTATCATATTACTATAACAAAAAGAGTTTCGGCTGTACAATATTTATGAAAAAAAAAAGTAAGCTAGGTGTTTTATATACTAAGTGTTAATTGTTAATATTATACAAAATTTGACTACAATCTTAGAACGAGGCAACAACATTTTATTCAAACATTTTTAAAATACTTCTAATTCAGTAAACCTAAAACATGGTAACACAAAAAACAATACTTAGTTTTCAAGATTATAACTGCTAAATATATAAACAACTCAGTTCTTTTACATTTTAAATTGAAAACTTATTTATATTATAAATATATTTTAAAAATTTCTAAAATTTCTTCTAAGTATTAATTTCTATAACTAGTGTTTGTTCCTTTTATGTTTAGGTCCACGAAAAGCGTTCTTAGCGTTTTTTTTACTATGCACTCCTATATCCATATAAGGTGCAGTGGCAAAACCAAAAGACTTGCAAGATTTTGCAAGGTCAAGTTTTTGAACATTAAAAATAGATTTTAACGAATGCGATGAATAAGCTCGAACAAAACTTTTGAACGCTTCCTTTGCAGATTGTTGCAAGTGATGATTTGCTTTAATCAAATTTTCCAACTGATCTTGAACGTTAGCAATTTTCTTCCAGTCAAATTTTATTTCCTTGACAGGAACTTTTCTTTCGTTTAGAAAGTTAAGAAATCCTACTTCTCAGGTCTCAAGAACAAAAGCGCGTTTCCCTTGGTGTTTTTACCTCTTGCTGTTCTGCCAACGCGATGAATATACTCATTTGGTTGATCTGGAGGAGAATATTGCACGATCCAGTCAACTGCGGGTATGTGTAGACCTCGTGCAGCCACATCAGTACAAAGCAAAATTCCTTTTTCTGATTTACAAAATTGAAAGAAAGTATTCGTTCTTATTTTTTGCTTTTGTTTTCCATGCAAAGACATACACGGTACATCTATATACTTAAAAAGCTCACAATGATATTTGACATTTAAACAAGATGAAAAAAATACCATTATTTTTTTATCTTTATTCCTTTTAAGAAAAGTAAACAAAACTCTAAATCTCATGTCAGAGTCTATTACTGCATACCCTTGATTTAAACCATCTGCAGTAGCAGTTGCCTTTTTGTCATCCACACCAACATACATGGGTGCTTTTTTCAGAGAAATACGTGCAAGATCTTCTATTTTTCTAGTTTGAGTAGCAGAAAACAACATTGTTTGTCTTCTCTTAGGTATTAAGCGAATAATCTGCTTCATTTCTTCTTCAAACCCTTGGTCTAAAATTCTGTCTGCTTCATCAATCACTAAACATTGTAAATTTCTATATTGAAAATTTGCAGTGTTTTGAAGATGATCAAGCAGTCTGCCTGGTGTAGCTACAACAATATTGACACCTTTTGCTAACTTTTTTGATTCTTCTGATCTGTTAGAGCCACCCATGACTAAACCGTATGTCTGACAATGGTATCCGTTCATGAGTTTTTGTAATTCCTGATATATTTGAACGGCAAGTTCACGTACAGGTGAAACGATAATCACACCTGTACCGTTTCTAGGCATAAATTTGCATTTGTGAAGCAGTTCAACGGCAGGAATTAAAAACGCCAAAGTTTTACCGCTGCCTGTTTTGGCGGCTGCCAGTAAATCTTTCCCCTCCAACAAAGGTGGAATGGCTTTGTGCTGGATCTCCATCATTGTTTTAAAACCGTACTCTTCCTCAATTGCGTTGAGAGTCAGATCACTGACGCCAAGTTTTTTGAGAGACGCAAAAGATTTATCTTCAGATACTATCACTTGAGCTACAGCTTCTTTACATTCGTTTTTAATTGATGGTAAATCTGAGGTGTTACTTTCACTTGTTTTACTAAACTTTTGCAAATTAACTTTTTTGGTAAGACTTGAAACATTAGCTTTAACTATTTTAACACCAGTTTCTTCAGACAACTTATTTGCATCATCAACAGTTTTTACTTTAGTTTTCAATACCTTTTTGATCTTGTCATTATTTTTAGCTTTATTTTTCCTAATTTTCTGACGTATTTTTCTCTCATCAATAGGCATGGTTAAATTTACATTTAAAATAACTGAAAATTAAAACATTTAGCATATTCAGTGGATAAGTAATAAGTTTTTTTACAGATAAAGTATGTTTTTATGGTTTACTTTTTATCCTTGTTTCATAAATAGTAGTCAGTTTTGAAAATTGTAAACAACTTCTCAGAGCTAATAATTTTAAAAAACTAAAAACCTCATTTGTCGTATCTTTATAGTCATATAATAATTGCATATTAAAATTAAAGCTATATGAAGGGATCCAAAATTATTTTACAAAAATTAACGGTGGGTCCTAAACAAAAGCTTGAAAAGTAAGTAGTTTTTATAAGTACAAAATTTTAATCAAATACGGGAAATAGTCGCTTTCGTGAAAAGTTTCTAATACTAACTTTTTATATACTATTTATTGTTGTTTAGCTTTGTTTACAGAAAATAGGTCGTTATAAGTTATAATAAACAACTTTATCTATGAATTAAATAAGTTAAAACAATACAGTTAATCTTAATATTTTAAATGTATAATATTACAAGCTTTAAAAAAACTATATATTGCAGAAATATAATTTTATATCTCAAAACTGTTTCTGTCTAAGGGCCTAGGGGAGGAGAGGGGGGTTGAAACACTTTTATTGAAACTATGTCATATTTTTTACATAAAAAACTAAGCTTTTGGTTTTTTTTTTGTTTTTAATATTCAAAGTAGCTTTTGAGATATAATCTATGAAAATTAGAGGGTTCAATAGGTTCTTTATGAGAGGCATAAACTTCAATGGCAATACTTGACTATTTTGATAGAAATCTGTTTCCTCCTTTGATTTTTGTGCATATATGTTTTGAATTTTTTTTAAATAAATTTTAATTAAATTGAAAAACTTTTAGAAAACAGATTTTCTTAAAAATTATAAATTAAAAATACATGAACAACATAAAATTGATTATCTTTTATTTTTATAGTAAGGTTTTTAGATTTTTTTTTAAATTTGCTTCATATAAGTTGTTTGTAATATTAAAATAAACATTTCCAGAACATGTGAAAAAACTGTTACAAAAATCAAAGAATTGTATATATAATGATAATGAACAACATTTGCGACGAGTATCTTTAAACTAGTTTTGAAAATTTATAATAAGTAGGATTGTAATTTTTCTTACTTCATTTCAGGTTTATCATTTTTGTTAAATTTGATCTGAAATTTTGAAATTAAAAAAATTAATATACTAGTAGTAATAGTAGTGTTAACTAATAAATAATGGACAGGGTTGCCACTGTTTTTAAGAAGTTTCTTCCAGGTGTTTTGTTTCTTCCAGGTTTCTTCCAGGTTCCACAGGATTTTGAAAAAACATGTTTTTGGATCTATTTCTAGTTAATAATAAAGCTGTAAAATAGTATAACAACATTGAAAAATTACTGTAAAGCTACTTTCAATGTGTTTTTTAATAAAAAAATTGATGATGATAAAAACTTTTATTTAAATAATAAGTTTTTCGAGTAAATTCGAAAATTTACTTATGAACAAAATTGTTAAAATTTTGTTTTTTTTTAGATTTTTTCACTGACTTTTGTTCAAAGTTCAATGTTTTTTTTCAAAATTTCTCAATTTCCAGGTTTTTCAAGGTTTTTATCAAAATTTCTCAAACTTCAGATTTTTCCAGGTTTCCAGGTAAAGTGGCAACCCTGCATTTAATAAAAAGATTTGGATCTCAAAAAATAATTAAAACTTTTATATTCTACAAAAAACTGACTTAAAGTTTATACTTTTAGCTTTATAAATACCAATGTTAAATTTTGTAAAAAAAATTATTGAACCCCCCTACTATCACCCATGCTCCTAATTACTGACCAATAGTAAGGTTAAGGGTTAAAACTTATAGTATAAAAGATAAATAAACAGTAAAACAAAAAATATTATTTAGACAAAAATAAAGACAGACAGTAAGGGTTAGGGGTAAAAGGTGTTATTAAAGATAGAAAAATAAATAATAAAAAAAACAGAAACAAAAGGGTAACAGTGTTTGTAAAAAAAAAAGCAAAATTAAAATTTAACTATTAAAAACAAATAAATAATTTTAACCCGTGCAAAAGCGACCCCTCATGCTAAAGTGACCCTTCATGCATTTTTTACGCCTACCCAGTAATAATACAAGTAGTATAACAATAGAATAGGATAAGATTCATAGGATTTCTAAAATAATTAGATTTATTAATTTTATTAAT
Organism: Thalia democratica; assembly: GCF_965202585.1. Taxonomy (NCBI): domain Eukaryota; kingdom Metazoa; phylum Chordata; class Thaliacea; order Salpida; family Salpidae; genus Thalia; species Thalia democratica. Next base: position 63,219,101 of record NC_139166.1, on the reverse strand, counting down.
AAGTATTAATTTTAATTATAATAACAAAAAAGTTTGAATAAGATTTAGTGTGCAAAAATGACTCTTCATGCATTTTTGACACCTACCTAGTAATAATACCAGTAGTATAACAATATATTATGATAAGACTCATAGGCTTTCTGAAAGATTTAGATTTCTTAATCTTGTTTATAGTAACATAAAAGTAAAAAATTAAATCCAACATTAACACTACTGCAATCCATGTGAAAACCATTTGAATTTCAGTTTGACAGTTTGTTTTCTTTTAACTTCGTAAATCTTCACAAATATAAGTTTTTATAGCTCATAAACCCTATTGAGAAAACTTGGTATTAAACTTATCACTAAAATAATCAGTTTTTGTAAACTGTTTTCTTTAAAATACTTAATTAATTAATTTTTGAATTTAAAATGTAAACATAGTTGAAAAACCAGGTATTTCAAAATTTTTTAAATTTCAGGTTTTTTTGCCTTAATTGTCAAATTCCAGGTTTTTATGGAACAGTGACTTAAGTCTATTATTCTAACTATTCTGCTTCTAAACTTAATATTACTACACTTTATTAATAAAGTGTTTTTTGAATAATATTTCAAAAAAATTTTGTAGATGTTATCAAAAGTTGATCCACAGGGTTGCCACTCTTTGAGTCTTAAAAATTAGCCTGAGCTACATCAAATTAGCATCGGTTGGCCAAAATTTGTAAAAAAAAAACAATTAGCCAAAAAAAAAAAGCTTTTGATCAAGCTTAAATCCCTAAAAATGCTAAATTAATAATAAAACTACCTAACAAAAATACATTTCATAAAGTATTAACTAGCTTAAGTTTGTAAAAACGTTTAAACTAGCCTGAATTTGCTTTAGTTAGTCTGAATTTCTCAAAATCTAAATCTAACCTAGTTTGTGGCAACCCTTGATCAAGCACTAACCATTAAAAAAATATTTTTTTGATTTATAAAAGATACCATAAGAGTTAGTCCATTTTCCTGTATAAAATAATTTTATACAGGAAAATACATTGGTCTTAAATAAAATTGCAAATACTTTACAAAATAGTGTCAGGGTTCTCAATGAAGTTTTACAAAAATATTCAAAGTAAAATCTAAAGTTCATTAATTTACTTGTAAAATTGTTCAACATTACATTTCCAGATTGTTTTTGCCTTAATTTTTAACTCAAGGACTCCAGATTAATTGGCCAACATGCATACTAGCTATTACCTCCTTGTTTTACTTAAACTGTGAGAAAGGAGCAATATTGCTCCCCTTGGAAAACCCTGCACTAAAATTTATAAAAATGTTATAGAAACTTTTTTTAAGTTTTTAAATGGCTTAAAAGGCTTCAGGGCATTGGCGTTAAATCACTTTTTATGTAACTTGATCTTGTTTATAAAGTTTAAACTCAGCTACAAATTGCTTTTACTACTTTCGATATTTGAACAAATTTGCGAGATATACTTAATAAAAGTTAATAGAAGGGTTGTTATTATACTAACTCTCAAAAGTCTACCTTTTTTTAAATTTTTGAAACAAATACCCAAAATTTTTAGAAAGTTTTCCTTAAATATTTAGAAAAATTTCTTGTAAATTTAAAAAAAAAACAAATAATTAAGTTTGATTATTATACCAACTTTTTTTTATTATTATTTGACCATATTCTTCCAGGTTGTAAAATAATTTTTTTTGATCAATTTTTAATATGAAGTTAAACTTAGATAAAAAATTGTCTTAAACAGTATAACAGCATTACAAAGAAACTTTAAAGCTACTTTTAATGTTTTCTCAATGAATAAAATTATAAATGATACAAAAATCTGTTATCTTCTTGATAGATACTTTGTATATAAAAGATATTATATCAATTTCCACAAAAAATATTTTAAAATGCCGGGTTTATTTGTTTTGTTTTTTTTGATCCAGTTATTTTCAGTTTTAAATTTCAGGTTATTGAGATATTTTCGCCTAAATTCTCAAATTTCAAGTATTACTACGATTACAAGTCGTTTTGGTTGATAACAATCAATTCTACTGTAAATTTTAATAATTACAGTCAAAAATCATTCACAAATGAGGAGATTTTCATGGCTTTTGTTCAGGATCTTACGACCAAACGGTTCAAGATATTTTCAAAAAGTTTTTAATAAGATACCTAGTTGTTTGCCTGTTATCATACTTTAGGTAAAATTCCTACCTTATTTTAATGTCAGGACACCTGAAGTATATAACAAATTAAATTTTCTAATTTTTAGTACTTCTTTAGGGTAGTTGTCAAACATGTTCAAAGGGACACTTTTGTATGAGTAGACAAGTAGTATAGAAAATAATAAAAAACTTGTCCAGCACTATGAAAAAAAGTTAAAAAAAACTGTTTTTTATGTTTACTTAAATTTTAACTGGTTTGCTAATCTTAAAAAACAGTCAAAAAAACAATCCTGAATGACCAAAGACTGTCCTGAGTGACCCTTAACTATACTGTGTCATCCTGAAATTTTTTAAATTCTTCTTTTTCACATTATAAATATCAAGTAATTAGAAAAACAAATTTTGGAGACAGTTTACAACAACTGTTTTTTAAGTATAAAAAACTCTTCTACTGAATATTAAATTAGATCACTAAATGTAGCTTATAGCAGTCATACAAATATGTTATCATAAACAATATGTTGTTCTAGCTTTATTGTAATAACAGGGTTGCTAAATGTTTTAGGAAAATTTTCTCTTGGTTTTAAAAATTTCTTTGAGGTTTTAAAGTCAAACTTTTTAGGCCTTTAGGGTCTATTTTTAGTTTTAAAGTAAGTTTAAAGTAAAAAACTGTGTTAAATAGTATAATGACATGGAAAATAAATCTTAAAGCTTCTTTGAATGTGTTGCTTAAAATTAAAAAAAAATTATGATAACAAAAAATTTTATAAATGTGATAATTTTTTTTGTGCTAATTCAAAGTTTCACAACTTAACATGTAAAAAAAGTTTAAAATACTAGATTTTTTTAGGTTTTTTAAAGATTTTTGTTCAAAATTTAAGGTTTTTTAAAAAATTCTCTAAACAATCTCTAATTACTTCTCTAAACAGCCCAAATTGTCAATTCAAGGTTTTTAAAGGATTCAATATTTTTTAGCAACCCTGAAATAAGAACTTACTGGCCACAATAGAAAAAAAATTTCTGAAATTTTTCTATATACATTAAAGCGAAAATAAACATAAAATAGGCAGAATTTTACTAATAAGCTTAAACAAAATTAAATTTTATATTCTACTATGTTCAAATTAATTTTACTGTACTTTTGTTTTTACCTAATAATAAGATTACCAGTCAAAAGTTTTTCTTTTTTAAGCCACAGTTCGTGGCCTTAGTTTGCTGACCAATGTCATAAAACTCATTAAAAAAAAAGAATACTTATAACTTATCAAAAAGTATACTATAATTGAAAAATAAACAAACTGAACATTAATTAAGATTTCAATTGTTCAAGCATTTAACTATAAGAAAAAATCAATGAAACTACACCAATTTTAACAACAAAAATCCTATTTTTTGGCAGTCAAAAGCTTGCACAGCATATTTTATGACACAAACAAATAGTTAGTGTAAACAATGAAAATTTTGGAACAATAGTTTAAAATTAGAAGATGTATATTATATATGTAAAAAGTATAAAAAATAATACCAATTCAACAGAGGTCAAGCACATATAATTATTACTCTATGTTAAGCTTATTTTAATGAAATATGATAAAACAAAATGAGTAGTGCTCATGGCTTAATTACCAAACTGTCTTCTTCTTCAAAATTAAACGTAGCTAACTTTACAAATCATTTTATTTTTTTAAAATAAACATTTCACGTATGCAACATATTAGAAAAAAAAGATGTGTAAATAAATAAAACTAAATTAAAGCAGTAAAAATTATATTCAATTTAAAAACATTATGACTTAAAATTTTGCATCTCATTTTTTTTGGATTATTTATTTACATATAATACATTTAGAATATAGCAGATCAAAAAATAGTCAACCTTTAGATGTACTTTCTAGCTAAAAAAACTACTAACTAAGAAAATGAAATAAACAATTTTTTATTAGTTACTTTACACTGCAAGTATGCTCTTTTTTTCTGCTTATTTAGTAACTTTAACTGTTCTCAAACTGCGAATTATACTTTTTACTGCTATGCAATTGATTTCACAGTTTTAATGCTTCTATGTCTTTTTTTTTTCTATTTTGGCTTTTTATGATTGTGTATAATGCTGGTTTAATTTGATCATTTACTTGAAAAAGAGCAAAATCTAGACATCAAACTTGTTTTACAGTGAAGTTTTTATGTTGAAGTTGTATCTTAACTTCTATTTAATAAGTTTTGTAGACTCGAAGTAGCTCTAGTAAGATAAATCAATATCCTCAATTTCAAAAAATTGAAAATTGAACTACAAAGTTTTCTACTTTTTAAACTTAGCTTGTTGCTAAGCTGTTAAAAATTGGGTTTTTTTCTATATATTTTTTCCTATAAAGCTGAGCATAACTATTAGTAAAATAATTTTTTAGCTTAAGTTAAATATTCAGCATTCCATATATGTTTTAAGTAAAAAAATTTGAAACAACTATAACAATTTTAAGTTCTTTATTTTTTTCAAAATAGCCAAACGTATAATCAACTTATTTTAGAAAGTATTTATGATTTTATTTTACGAAATCTTACTAAAAACTCTATTCAAGCTCATAGAAATATATTTAGTTTTGTTTTAGTAAAGACAATAAAAGTTAAACAGTATTTGATTAATCAAACTGCTTATTGCTAATAAATGTTATAAAATTTTTAGAAATATCAAAAAATATCAATTAAAGAACATCAAGTGTTATATGTATATATTACAAAATGTTCAGAAATATCAAATAAGATCAATATAAAAACATCAAGAGTTAGTTGATGAAACTGATGCGCCAGTAAAAAAAAAAAAACAAAAAAAAGTCTAAGATTTTTAAGGAGAATTTTTTATTAATCAAATAACACAATAAAGTTTAGCTTCGCTATACTAACATAAACTAAAGTTAAGAAGTAAGTAGTGAAGCGGAAACTGTACGTAATGATGTCGTAAACAAAGCTGTAAATGGAAATACACCGGAAGTAAACAAAATTATAATACCATCTCCAGCTCTAATGTGAGTCTTTTTTGTACTATCTAGTTGTTTATCATTGATTAGTCAATTACATGAAAAGTTTAAATTCTTTTTTGAAATGAGTCTCTATAACAAAAAGTTAAGTTAAGATTATAAAAACTAACTTACAATTATTTTACTATGTCAAACTTAAGTTAGGTATCAAGTATGAAATAAAAAGTATATAAACTCAATATAAATTAAGTTACGTTTACTTGCGATTATTTTATGTTTGAGGATCACAAGCTGTCATTTTACTTCATTTTTAGAAATTGGAAACAAAAACTAACAAAAAAAAGATTAATTTAATCATTATCATGTTTACGGAGATGCGCATTGCATTTATTCAATATTCTGATAAAAGTAGACTTCATAAAACTTTTTACCATCAGTAATTTTGCATCAGTAAATCTTATTCAGCTTATAACATCAATTTATAGTTTTATACACAATCCGAATAAACCAATAACAGATAAAACTAAACGATTAAGAGACGAAGCCCGTTGTAGAAGACATGCGCAAGCGAAATTTGATTTGTCAGAACAAGAAAGAGTAATGACTGAACTTAAAAGAAAATATTATATTTTAAACCAAGATTTTTTTTGTCATGTTTGTGCTTAAATGTAAGTAAATTCTCTGTTAATTTTTTACTTAAGTTTTTAGTAAAAACACTGCTCGACAACGTTAAAACGTATTTATTTGCTATATTTTGTTTATAATTCTTACTACTGTGCAATAATACAAATCAACAAAAAATATTTTGAATAATCTATTCTTAACTATTACAAGTAATTGTTAGCTGAAATTCACAATACTTTTATTCGACTTTTATATTTTTTGGATAAAAAAAGCAAGGTTAATGAACGATAAATGAAAAAATTAAGAGTTTCACGAAACGTGCAGTCACAATTTAATTTCATTTGGAAGACCATCATAACTTTAAAACTCATTACAAACGGTTTGCTTTTGGCTGGCTTAAGATACACTTCGTTATTTTTTTTATTCAAGTTACTTAGTATTCTGAAAAGTTTTACTTTATCTTTAGGTACTTTCTCTTTAGTAAAATAATTAACATTATTTCTGTTGTATGTCTCCAACACATTTGCAAACGCAAGAAATTTCAATAATTTTACTTTTTAAGAAAAAAATCCCTAGTTATATAATTATTCTCAGTTAATAAAAAATTACAGACAAAATAAAAATAAGTATAAAATTTTATTCAAGTAATTTTTATTATTATAATTTAAACACATAAAATAGCTAACCTTTTCATGACTGTTGAAATATTCTACAAACAACTCTTGTAACTGTAATAGAAAGAAATAACTACTTAAATAAGTAGAATAATTTAATAACTGTTAATTTGTGATTAGCATTAATATAACATCATAGAATTCATTTTCAATTAATCAGCATCCTATGAAGTTCTTCTATCGCTTCTCTCTGGGTCATTTAAATAAGTAACAAATATATTTATTGCTTCGTTAATATAGTAGATTGTGTATATTGTCACATGAAATTAATGATAGGATGCAATGGTATATATTTGTTATTTTATAAAAAAGAATATAATATACATGTATAGAATCAACAACTAAAATTTTTCCTGGTTTAATTTATAATATAAGTTATGTTGTTGTTAGACAAATAAAACTAATAGCAAAGATTTAATATTATTATTTGTTCAAACTATTAATTATTCAAATGTTTAAAAGTTAGATTTAGCAGTTGCTTTTCAAATGTATTAATTTATTCTAAACTCCTAAATAATTAATGAACTCTTGACTTGGACAAGTCTATGACAAGACAATAACTGTATCAAAAAGGTGTGCAACTAAACAACCGATAGGTTTATTCGTGCATCAAGTTCTAGGACCAAGTATTTTTAGCCTTTTTTGACGTTTAATATTTTATATAATATTTTTTTTTCTTAGTATCGTCGGCTCCATTTAACTATAATCTACGCAATCCAATATTACAATGCCCGTTCATAATCAATCTCTGAAGGCGACCATAAAAAATTCATGTTTACTCCGTATAAGATAGGTTTTTCAGGATAAAATCAAACATTATTGTTTATCGTGATGACGTCATAAAGGGAGTAGTTGTGCACCAGGAGACGGACTTTAGATATAACGTGGTGAGTGGAACGTGGTAGCTGCTGATGTTATCAGAGATATGTTGTATAGAATAGAATGTATGTTGTAGTTGTTTTTTATTCTTATTAAATGTAGCATTCTCCAATTGTTAATACTAAAGCAATCATAATCAATGTAAAATTAAGCTAAAATCTAAAAAACGCACATTACAGAACAAAGATGTTTTCTTTTAATTTTATCTCGTCATATTTTTTTACTCATTAATTTTAATAGATCTTCATTATTGAGATCAATCGATGTAACAAGCTGAAAACACTTACATGAAGCTGAAAAAAGTGTAGTGTAAGAAGACTAATGGCCAACATGTCTTTTATACATCAGGTTTATTAACTACATTTTTAGCATTATTTTGTTTATCAATAAAAAATATTTATTAAAAAGTATATGTAGCCTTCGAGCTACTAAAAATAACCATAAGTAGTATAAAGCAAATTTTAATAAATTGTATGAAGTTTATTAAATTAAACCGTGTATTTGTTCGTAGTCCTTAAACAAAGTTTGCTCATTAAAATGCGGCTTTTGGCAATCAGTGGGCGTTGTTTAGTAAGTATGTAATTAAGTATAACGTGTTGATTACTTTTTGTATTATTGCAACGGTGTTTCTGTACAAGTATGAATTTTAAAATCTTTTTATATAATATTATAAAAGGCAAACAAGCTGATCTAAGTATTTTCTTTTGATTTAAAATGCTGTTAAACTCAAAATTAGTCAAGTATTCAACAGTTTAATGGGTGGTGAATAATTTTTATGACACATAATCTATAATTCTCGTTTAATTTTATAAGTAAAATAAATCAAAAATCATTTAATGGAATAGTTATTCTTATTTGTAAAAAGAAGTTTTTATGTGTTTGGTAAACTTAACTTAAATTCAACTATAAGACTGAACTTACTGTAATTATAAATGTTACTAAATATTTTTTTTATAATTACAAACTTTTAAAGTAAAAAAGTACTGTTTTGAAGTAAAATGTTTTATTAAAACCTATTAAACATAATAAAATTTTCGAAAGTACCTAAAAGCCTGGGTAAAACTAGTTAAAAGCTTATAACTACAATGGCCACTGGCACAAACTAAAAAATTGCAAAAGTGAAAAAATATAATTACAAATAATAAGACATGTTAAATATTTTAAAACTTGTATCAATACCCTTATAGGAATAACACAAAACGGCACTTTTTACCACTAACGATAAGTTAAAACTGTACAGTTAAAACAAAATAAAATCCTTTATTTTTCTACAATTTTAAAATGTAGATCTAAATAAATTTCAAAACATCAATTTATATCTAGTGCAATTTTAAAATTTTTAAATCGCCCAACTTTTTGCCTCTTTACTATTTTTTGCCCGCCGACTTACTTAAATCGCCCCAGGGGGGCGATCAACCCCACTTTGTAAAACTGTGCTGTACAAGTTAGTTAAATCGTTGTTAAATAATATAGTTACAATTTTGGGTTCTGCATCCACGAATAATAGGTAAAAAAGAGTTTAATGAAAATGTGTATAACACAGCTTATAGTTAGCTGTTCCTAAATAAATTTGTTTTAAAAGAGCGTAAATAGTTGTAAAGCAAAACTAACACTTTTAGGATAAAAACTTCTTCTTTTTGTCAGTTAAACAAACAAACTTAAATTAAACAAGTATTAAAATTATGGTATCAAAGAATAAAATGATAAATTAGAAATTTCATCTCTTAAGTTTTAAGTGAATACAAGAACGAAATGACTTTAAATTAATTTTGCATTTTCGAAATTCCAATTTGAAAAGAAAACTTTTTGCTTTATATTTCAGCCTGTGAGTAATTTTTTCTAGATTTTTTATTCTTTTCTATGCTTAGTTTCTAATTTAGTATATTTTATTAAAATATTAAAACTAAAAAACTTAAAATTTTGGTTTACTTGATTGATGTATTTAAAGATTGAATACTGCCACTAGTATCACAAACTGACCCTTTAAGCCTAACAAAACTTCACATCACATAAACTGTTAGATAAAAAATAAGTCATAATTTAAGTTTTTTAAATTAAAGTATTATCTTCTTTTCAAATTAAAAAGACTTACTAGTTTTTTGTTATTATTTAAAAACAAACAATTTTAGTTCTGAAAATTAATTTTCATAAAAATATTTAAATAGCAATACTCGAAAATGAATGTGTATTTAAAAAAAAAGCGTTTAGATCTTATTTGTACTTTGATCTTAAATATTAATTAATTTAATTAATTTTTATTCGTTTAACTTGCTATAGAAAAAGGTTGAAAAACAAACGGCATTTTGCAAGTAAACAAGACCGGGGTTTCTTTAGTACGCAGTTTTGCGCAGTATTCAACTTCAAAATACTAAAGTTTTTTGTACTTAAGCCGCAGGTTTATGCAGAATGTAGATAACTCAAATTAATAATTTAACTAGGTATAATCTTTTTTTGATTTTTTTACCTAATATTTACTACATATTTATTATGAAAATAGTGTATTGTCAAAAGAAAAGAATAAATAACATTTTTTATTTATCAAAAGTTTTACAATTAATATTTTAATAGAACAGAATGACTTAAAGTTTTTTTGAAAAATTTTGTTGCTTCCAAAAGTATTTTATTCAATAACTGAAAACAAAAGTATACTTTTTAATTTGGAATATGAAGTTTTAAGAATATCAATACACTAAGAAGCATACTAAAAATATTTTAAATACTAAAAAAAAGACTTACAAAAAGTAAAACAAGGCGTTAGAATCATAAAAATTCTTTATTTCAGTAAAACAAGTTACGAAGCAAATTGCAAAATAAAAAGTTCAAATATCTACATACTGCCACATGTTTTTAAATTTCTGCTCCTTGACGTAACAAACCAGTTTCTTCGAATGATTCTCGCAAAACTTGATTGTAGCATTCATCTCCACCCAAAATTTATAATCGTTTGGTGTGTGAAACTCCCATTTCAAAGCAGCGCTCAGCTTTTCAACTTTAGCCTCCAAATATCCCTGAATGAGTTCGATGATCATTTTGTTAGTTGTGTTGTCCTTAAGGTAGTAGGCGAACACGTATGAGTACATGAGAGTGTTACGGCATTCACTCAACACTTCACACGCTTTCTTTATGATAACTTTTTGGAAGAAGTGTGCAAGTTTATCAATGGCCTTGGGAACTTCTTTTTCGTCATCTTCTTCAGTATCCTTTTCTAATTTTCTTTTTTTCTTTTTGTTTTTAATACCATTTTTCAACTGTTGCGGAGTTTGGTATCTGTCATATACCCTTTCTGTGCTAGTTTTGCTCTCAATTTCAAGGCTTTTTTTGTGTCTGCGGTAGAACTTGTGGTATTCCATGTAGCGTTTAATTTCTTTCCCATTTTCCTGTACTTTGCTACCTTCTATCTTTTGCTCGCAATTGTGGTGCGATCCTGCCCATCCTTTCATGCACTTCCAGCACATCTCGTACTTGCACCTGGAACAGATCATGTGGTTGCATCCGCCGTTCTTTTCAATTTTAGCGTGACACTTTGGGCACTCTTTTGTATTTGATGAAATCCAGTTACCATTTTCTGTGTCTTCGAATTTCTTCAGCCATTTTTTAAGCATGTCGCAATCTAATGGGTCGTGCCAAGCCTCTTGGCAATTGAAGCAGCTTTTGTGTCCCTTGGAGCATTCTACGTTGTAATTGTTGTGAAATTCTTTACACCTTAGTATTGTATTACAGTCGGTTCCGGGACACCAAACAGTGTCTTTGTTGTTGTCCACGTACGACTGACCTAACAACCGCAAAAACTTTGATTTAAGCTCTTCTTCTGCCAAGGTATCTAAGATAGTTTCTATATCTACAAGATGTTCACAATTTTCTCCAGGGCATTCGATATCAACAATCCTGTTGTTTATGTTTTCATGGATGTGATCCTTCAAGCACTCTTTACAAAACACATGGCTGCATTCAAGGTTTGCTACATCACCTTGGCAGAGATCATCCATGCAAACTTCGCATTCGAAAGCGGAACAGCTTGTTTCAACACATTGGCGTTTAACTGAAGCCATTTTAATTGTACTTTTTATTTCTCTTTTCGTTTCTTTATTCAGGGCAATAAATGCTTTATCAACATTCCATTGGTTGTTTTGGAGCTGGCGCCTGGCATACGGTTCACTGAGATCACCTACAGTCGACTGGAGAATTTTAATTTTGGAACTAACGCTTTCTAGAACTTCCTGTTGAGATATCTCTTCGAAGACTGAAGCTAGAGGCTTCCTTTCAACAACTTGCAATTCATCTTCACTGTCACTGTAGTTGTTGTCAGAATCACTTGTTTCAAAGTATAACATTTCTGAATCTGAATCCATTTTGCGTTTCTTGCGGGGAGCTTCTCCTCCAGTTGATTTTCGGACTGTTTCTTTTGTGCGGGTCATCTTGTAAAATGCAAGGAAATGAAAAAGTTAGGCTTTTTATACACTTTTCACGGTAACGAACTTAGGCGAAGTAAGTAGAACACTAGAGGCAGCAAAGCGTTTTTGTGAAATTTAAAATATTTTTTTTTACAAATTTATTTTGTTTTTATAAAATTGTACCTAAAACATGTTTAAATGGGAACTTAAATAAATTTTTGATTTGTAAATTCAGAAGAAAAAATAATTTAAACTTTGATTTTTAACTTTTTTATCTTAATAATTAAAATTTAAACATAAGGAAAGTAATTTATGTAACAAATTTATTTTTAATATTAGCTTTTATTATTTATCATAGTTATTATTTTAGTTATTGTTAGAAAAGTTTTTTACTATTAAAATATATTTTTTTTCTAAAAAATATTTGAAGTATGTTAAACATTTAGTTTAACATAAAGGTGGTTTGAAAATATACAAAAATTTTAATGTAGTTTTTAATAATTAAGCTTATAGTTTTTATAATAATATCGAAAAATTTTTCTCACTTTAAATGTATACTATAGTGATAAAAACACTGTTTATTTAACTTTTTGCTAAAAATCAAATATTTTATCAAAACAACTAAAATCAAAACTAGAAAAAACTTTTATAAAAAAAAATACTTTTTTTTAAACTACAGTTAATCCTTGCTTGTTAAATAAAGCTAATAGTAGCATTAAATGACCGTGTTTTAATAAAATCAGTTTTTTTTCACTAATATGTTAAATAATAAAGTTAAAACTCTTTTAAATAACAGTTATAACAATCTTTTTTTTTCTTTGGTAAGTTTTGGATTGAAATCTAATTCTATCACAACGTTAAGTTTATAAAGTATATTTCATTTCTTCTTCCCTTTAAATATATTTTATGTTTTAGAACGAGATAAAGCATTGCTACAAAACGTAACATAAAGAAAAAAGGAAATTAGAGAATTCTAAAAATTCCACTAGTGGGCGTTATAATTAACCATTAGACGAGGTTCGTAACGATGCAATTTAAATTAAAACTCTCTAGACAATTAACCAGGAACCTGGTAAAAATTTAATCAGACCCTTTTAACAACCACCCATGTTTTAGATTTTTATTATACTGAAAATTAATTAAGTTGTACCAAATAGTATGTAAAAACACGGAGTATTATAGTGAATCCTTTTTTAAAATTAAAAGAAATAATACAGCTAATTATAGGTTTGTTCATAGTTTGTATTTTGTTAAATCGTGCTTTATTGCAATATATAATTAAAACAAAAGGTATTTTAAAAAAATCATTTAAGATGTAAATTTGTTAGAAGCTCACAAACTCAGTTTGACCACTTGTGGGCGACAAGCAATTACATTAGCCAAAGCTCGTAACCACTAGTGCATATAATCATATTTTAAAATTTCTTCAAATTTGTTTATAAGTATTAGTAGTTACGAACTTCGGCTAATGTTTAATCAATCTACCATCTATTCTATCTAATAATTAATTTTAGAAATCATCATAACATCATGTTTAAACGCGAAAAGAGATTAAAATCTAAATCGTTTTATAGACATTGAAGAGTCAAGGACGTACTTTGTTCGGATTCAGAGATTAATTACTTTAAATATCTCGGCTTTTTTAGAGCCTCTATAACTATGAATATTAACAGAATAGAATGTTTACTATGCAAAACACAGTTTTAGATTTGAAAATTTTATTATATATTAAATATCATTTTTTTATCTTTTATTTACAATTTTAGTTTTTAATACCTAAATTTATATATTTTTTTGTATTTAAAGATAACTATAGTCATACTTAGTTGCTCAAAAGCCGAAAATTACTGTTTTTATATCCAACAAATAGTTTTATGATGCCTCTTGATTACAATTTTGTTGAATCAAACATAAAATGCTTAACTTAATTTAATAAGTTTGTAACATAAATTGAATATTTTTCATAAAAAAGCATTATTTTTAAAATATTTAAGTTTTAAGTATTGAGATGAAAAAAGTTAAAATAAAAGTTAAAGTTTGCTTTTTTTCTTCATTTACAAACTAAAAAAATATCTTACATAATAACTTATTATAATGTATCAATGAATTTGATCTATATATACTAAAGACTATTCAAGACTATTTTATACGAATTAGGCAATGTAGTTTTAGTGATGTATCTACTATACAAAAAAAAAACAAACAACAATATTACAAAATTTTATATTCAACAAATATAAGCTGCTTTTAAAACTTTTATAAATCACTAGGCAAAAGTTTTTTGATGAAATGTTGCATCATTGATTTTAACCCTTATTTCTCATAACTCCAGCAAGCTCTAAATATTCTCCTAATGTTAAGAGTTCAATGATAAACAATGCAAGTATTTATAGCAATTCTTTACAAATTAATTAAAGTTTTTTTATTGCTTTTTTCAACCTTTTCAGCCATTTTTTTATAAGGAATATTTTGTTATAAATTTAATAAGAAATATTGTAACACTTGAAAAGTGAACAACCGCTGTTTAAACTGTTTTTAAGCAAACTACATACATCTCCTTAATAACACATCTCTACTACAACATAACTTTAACAGATTTCTAACAGTGCTTTAAAACTCGCTTCATAACAAATTTATTTATTAGTTAATGCATTTGTTTAAAACTCAATATGAACTTGCTAAATTGTGTGACGTTATCTTAACGAAACTTACCAGTCGAGCGGAACGAAATAATGAAACTACTCAACGAACAATTTTTGAGTTTTATGAGATTAATCATATAAAAAATTGTTAAAATAAAGGCGTTGACTTTCTTCTGTTTGTTCAAACAAAAACAATAGAGTTAATGAAATTAGTTATAACAAAATTTTTATGTCATTTAATTGATTAAGATTTACCTTAGCGCTGCTTAGCAGTTATAAAAGCTTAAAACTTCATTTTAATTCACTTTGATGTTAAGGCTCATGTTTAGTTTTGTACGTGAGCGTAAAAAGGATCGCATGTTTAAAGAAACTAATAAGATAAACTCGGTAGTATTAACTTTTATTTATATGCTTTTTCAAATAGATCCTTAAGTAATTTCCAAAATGTTTCCATTAACGACTTAGTAGTTAATAACAAGTTTTGATAAGAACCTAAAAAAAAGCCTTTGAAAAATTAAAGAAAAAGTGTACTTCTATGTATAATAATTTTAATATTTTTAAGCTTTTACTTTTAAAAAACATCATCATTGTTTTTTTTAAACAAAATCTTGTAGTAAACATTTGTGTTTTTCTAAGAATTGTTTTTACAAAATGTAGTGTTATCTTTGAAATTGCTGCTAGTGTTTTATACAAAGTAGTTAAATTTAGGAAAGGGTTTAGGCTTTTAACTAAAACACTTGGTAACTATATACTTATATGGTTCTTTATTTTATCTATTAGCAACATCGATAATTAAAAACTTTAACTTAATTTATAACTTACGTATAAAAATACTTTTTTCAAGTTGCAAAAAGTCAATTAAGCAATGCATAATTTAAATGGAAAAGCTTATGTGAGATTCGTTTTGATAAATGGTACAAACATAATTGTGATGTCATAAACAACTCAATATCGTACGTAGGCTTTTACGATATACTGATTCAAATATAAAAAAGTTGTTCCTGATAACTTGAACTGCCTCTATTAATGCTTTCGAAAGTTTAATAAAATTCAAAAGTATTGGTTGTTATCAAAGTAATATTTCAGCTGCCAATTTGTTTTTTTTACTTACGTGATTGGTCAAAAAATAGTAGCTTTTTTAACGCGCATAATAAAACAATAAATTTAAAACTTGCTGTGTAAATCAGGGACCAACAGTCCTTTATAAAAAATTTTTATAGATGACGGGCAAGATATAATAGAAATGATTTACTGGTGTCTTTAAAGTTACATAATAGAAATCAACTAGCAGCAACTTTTTAACAAAAAGCTAATACAAATACTGCTTTTTACTTATAACTTATGGAAGCTATCTATTTAAAAAGCTTCATCTATACTGTTTTGGTTAGAGTTTTTACAAAATAAAACTACGCTTCCGGCCAGAAACTTAAGACTTAATTTTATTAGTTTGCTGATGCTTTGTGTATTTCTTATCAAACTGGCATATTGATCTTTTAAAAAAGAAATTTACTTTTCTATATATAAAACATGTATAGATAGTTGATCGATACTTTTTAATAGGAGTTTTACCTACATTAAAAATTAAGCATATATTAAAAATGTAAAACATTATACATAAATCGAAATTGCCTCTGGTTAAAAGTACAAAAAAAAATAAATTTCTCTTTACCTACACTTTACCATGTTTAAAGCCCTTAAAGTTAAAGTATAAAGTTTTACCAACGATTTTGTAGTGTTGGAATCTAGCTGAAAATATCAAAATGATTTATTTTGCTAAGACAAACCTTACATTTAAATCTTAAGTTAAACCGTCATAAGCTAAGAAAGAAACCTCACAGTTTACTTAAGTACTACTGAATATGAATCGTAATGTACACTAAGGCTGCTGTTTCCATAATAGTATAAAACTAATTAAATACTTAAGAGATAAAATTTCGTATTCACTCAGTTAAATGTGTAGTGTAAAAACTACAATTATTTATTTTCTTATGAGTTGTGTAGTTCTATTGTTTTATTATAAAAAATAAACTTCAACTTTTAAAGTGGCAACAATTTACTAACGATAATATTATAAAAACACACAAAACAATAAATTGTACACTTTTCGATAAACCACGTTTTATAATCACACATAATGCACTTTTTAACTTAAAGAAATAAAGTTTAAAAAATGTTATAAATTAAAACTAAAATGTTTAAAAGTAATTATAACAATCCATAGGAAAAAAATATTAAAAAATAGCAATGTAAAGTGGTACTGTTTTAAAATATTATGTTGAAAGTTTGATAGTGGATAATGTACTTTAACACGATGAAAGTTATGGTTCAAAATGATTAAAACAACAGGCATATGTTAAAAACAACAGTTTGAAATTTTTTAATAATTTTAGTTGATATAATAATGGTACATTTTATTTTGACTTATTTTGGTAATAGAAAAAAACTATCTGTAAACTTTAATATAGTGCTACAATATGTTTGAACAATTGTTTGAAGGTATAAAGTGTTGTTGTATAATATTATTACTACACTTATCATAAATCATTTGGAAATAAGCATTTTCACTTGCTAAGTCAAATGTCAATATATATTAAAACTACTTTAAGTATACTATGTATTAAAATATATTTTTTTAATTTTATAGAATTAAAGTAGTATACAAAATAAAAAAGAAAACTTATAAGTACAAAGTTACTTAAATTTCTAAAAGTTTCATTAAAAATTTATTCTTACTATTTCATTAAAAAGTGCAAAATAGAATGCGACCAAAAAATTTAAAGTTAAAGAAAAAATAACTTTAACTACAATTTTCACTTGAATAAAATTTTATGTTACTGTTTAAAGTGACTAAAAAAAGAAATATCTTTATTCAATTTCATGTGTCTTTTTATACAAAAAAAAAAACGTACTGATTACGGCTACGAATGTTAGATCTCAAATGAAATAAAGTATAAGAGTAGCTAATAAGTAGTTAACAAATAGTAAAAAATTCTATCGATTTTAGAAACACTTAAGTACATTACCTATTTAAATGTTGAGCCACAAAATGAAAGCATGAAGTTCACGTTGAATGGTTCAGTTCCACATGTATTTTCAAATTCATTTCAGTGCCGAAATGTTGTCAAAGATTCACTTACACTTGTTTGACTTGTCATGGTTCGACCTTCTGTGATAGGAAAGTCCACCGTGGGTCATGAATGTTTGGCAACAAATTTCACATTTCAACGCATTTTCCTCTGAATTTTTTGAAATTCTAAAACCTGGAAAACAGTTTCGTTTTAAAAATTAATTTCACTTTAAGTAGTTGTTAAATCTTGAAAACAAGGCATTTTGAGAGTATTTCTATCTAAATAGGTATGTAATTAAAAAAATTGTATGAATGATTATTTATTGTAACAAAAAATTTAATAAATTGTATATAATAAAAAAATACTTATGCTTACCTCAGCGTTGATATTTCAAACTAAAATCTATAAAAAACTTATTTTCAGTACTATTTCAACTATATTGATTACTATTCTATTTTACAACCCTGAATAAAAAAAATATTTTGTAAGTTATAAAAATTTTTCTTTTAGTAATAACAACTTTAACAATTAAAAAAAAATGCTGAGTTTTTCCATAATGTTAAAAGTAACCTGAACCATCCTAAAATGTTCAAAGTAGACTAAGTGTGTGGCACTCTTGTACTCAAGGTAACCATTTTTTTTGGCAAACTTTCTCCAGATTTTTGAAAATTCTTACTGGATTTTAAAAGTACAATTTTTGGGTTTATGTTTAGCTTTAAGTTTATTTTAAGGTAAGAAAATGCATTAAATAATACTAGAACATTTACAAGGTACTGTAAAGGTACTTTAAATGTGTTTTTTAATAATAAAATTTTTGATGAAGATCAAAATGTTTACCGATATAATAATTTTTTTAAATGTTTAATTGAGTTTTTATTACTGAACCTGTTAAAAATGATAAAAATACCAGGTTCTTATAGTGATTTTTGTTTAAACTTCCAAGTTTTTCAGTTTTTTTTTTTCGAAACTTCTGAAATTAAAGTTTTTTTTTAGCTTTTTTAGCCTAAATTGTCGAATTTCAGATTTTTACAGGTTTCAAGGCTTTTTGGCAACCCTGTCCTGAAACAAGATTCCAGAAAAAAAAATATTAACTTCTAATAAAAATAACATAGATAAAATTTACTAAGCACAATGTAATAAGAAGGGTATATAAAGGCATTAAACTTACAAGTAGTATTGCTGTAAGAGTTTTGCTGAGGGATTATGTTTTTAGTGGACTTGTCATCTACTGCAATTAAAATATTGTCCTGAAACTTCTCATATGGTATGTGATTGATAGAACTGCTGTTTTCAGTTCCAGTAGAATTTGTATTTGTTATACTTCCACTATCTTTTGTTGGGATAGAGTTGTTGTCTTTTTTACTTTCAACTGAAATGAGATGGTTGTCTTTTTTGTTTTTTATAGAAATTAAATTATCACTATTATTGCTTTGTAGAGCAATGATATTCTTTCCTCTGTTATTTTTCAATTGATCATCATTGATGTCTTTAAATTTTTCTACGGTTTTAATGTTACGGTCACTAATTTTATCTGATGTTTTACATTTAATCTCCCTATTTTTCTCATATTATTGGGAATATTGCCACTTATCTCTAATACTGCACTGACATTGTTGTTTTTTCTGCCTATACTTCTATCGTTGCTGTTGTCTCTTATTTTAAGGTCGTTGTCTGCGTTGTCAATTTCCGATGGAAAAGCATAGATGTCTTCACTACTTTGTGTTGGATTTAAGTCGCTGTTAATGTTATTTTGTAAAGCAATAATATCCTTATCTCTAATATTTTCTGATGGTACATCCTTGATCTCTCTTGTATTAACAACTGCACTCAAACTATCACCTCCACCACTACTATCACAATTTTTAAGATGTTTACTCAAGCTGTAGAAAGTACGATATGTATTAAGACACGTTTTGCATTGGTGTGTTTTGTGAACCTTATTTATATGCTGTTTCAAGTTTCCTTTAGTGCTGAAGTGTTTCGTACAAATCTCACATACGTTTTTATTGGGCTTGTGCTTAATCATGCGATGGTATTGAAGCTTATATTTAGTGTTAAATGTTTTGAAACAAAGTTTGCATTTAAACTCTTCTGGCTCTGTCTTTTTTGTAGTCTGGAGACCTAGTAGAATGGAATTATTAAAAAAATGATTTCAATTAAATAGATTATATACATATAAACAACAATTATGTTTAAAGTTACTTTTATCTAAAATATTACTTTAATATAACAAAATTAATATAAATAAACTAATATAAAACATAAGATTTAATATAAAAAATAGATTTACTTTATACGAACACTTACTATATTTTAAGTTTAACAAAAATATTATTGTTTATCTTTAACCTCGTTATCCAATATTAAGTATTTTTAAGGCTAAAAATTAATATTTCTTTATAATATTTTTTTTAAACAAACTACATTGAAGTAACTTTACTTTTACACTAGATATATTGGTAATGATGATGAAGAGCAAAGAAAAGTAAAATAAATAAGTTAAGGTCTTAGGCGTATTTAATTAGGGGTAGGGAGTACAGCACATTTTTTTGATATATTGTAATGTTCATTCAAATCATTTTGATTTGGATGTGTTTTTGCTTCATTTTGAAGAATCTAAAAAAAAAGTTAAACTTTTCAAAAAAAAAAAAAACATTTGCTGCCATAAAAAACTAATTTCAACCCCAAAAAATCACAAACTTTTTGACTTATTTAGTATAAAAATTACTTATACATGTCCTAAACTTATAATTAATATCTTAAATGAAAGCTTATAACTATAGGTATAAATTAAAGACATTTCAACTGCTTTTGTTGTATTTTGACGTCATTATTATTTTACAAGTTTAAATTTCTTTAATTTATGTCTATAATTAACAACTTTTATTTAACATATTTATTATATGTCTAGGACATGTAAAAGTAATTATATTACTCTTTAACTCGAAAAATCTAAAAATATGTGATTTTTGGAATTGAAATCAGTTATTTTGGCAGTTTTTTGCTAAATTATAATTTTTTTAGATTCTTTTTAACTAAGCAAAAATACATCCGAATCATATGTACTGAATTGAATTTTACAATATGACCAAAAAAATGTGCTGTACCACCTACCCCTACATTTTACAGACAAACTTTGCACATTTAGCGTGATTATGGTGATTATGACGTCACATTGATGGGGGTATTAGTGCTGTATCATCTGCCCCTATATTTTACAGACAAACTTTGCACATTTAGCGTGATTATGACGTCATAAAACATCAAAGTAGTTAATATGTCTTTAAAAGGTCAATAAGTATAAGCTTTTATTTAAGACATAAATTATAAGTCTAGGACATGTATAAGTGATTTTATTACTGATTAAGTCAAAAAGTATGTGGTTTTTTTGTAGCAATTATTTATTATTATTTATTTTTTTCAGATTCTTCTTAATGAAGCAAAAACACATCCAAATTATAATGACTCATAAGTCTAGCAAACATCACCCAAGTACTCCTTACCCCTAATTTAATAGTAGTTTTGAAATTTTGACATTTATAGACATTCTGGAAAAATTTAGGAAATTTAGGGGGCAACAAGCAAAGGAGGAACCACAAGGCACTAATTTGAAACTTACACTAGATATTCTAGAGTTGATGATAAAAAAAATTTCAGGCTATTTTAATGGTAGTTTTTTGAGAAAATTTGTTAGAGGGGGCCATAGCTTTTTATGAATTTTTTTCTGATAACTAATTTTAGTTCAGATTTTTAAAGTACAAACTTTCTTGTATCTTTTTTATATAAGTTAAGAAATGGATATGTTTGTTTATAAGGATGTTATTAGTTACTATTTGTTACTAGGATGTTTTGTAAAAGTTGCAATGCGTTAAAAAATTACATTACTCGTGGAAAAATATATGTATTTAATATGTATACAGCAGTGGTATATCAAAAAATTTTATATTTGTTTAATATAACATTTCTAGTTTAAAATAAACTTAAAACTTTAGCATTTATATGAATTTAAGAATGATTTTAGTAAAAATTTGTCTTTTATTTTATTAACAAAAATGTGATAGTTGTTCTTTAGATTACTGATATACTTAATTTCATAGTATAACCAATTATGTATCAAGCTTAGTTAACAATGTTTAACAAAAAAAAAAAAAGGTAAATGTTGCAGAATTTAAAATTCTTAATAAAAATGTCAAAAGTTTAAGAGTTGTTTAGATTTTTTTCAAATAAAAATAAATAAAATTTGTTTATAATTTTTGTTTTAAAATAAATTAAATTCACATTTTGTTTATTTTATAGCATCTAATCTCAAATCTATCAAAATTTAAATACTTTAATATTTTATATTTCAAATGGTAAAAATTTTTAGATGTAAAATAAGTGACAATAACTGTTTTTAAATACACAAAAATAAAAATCTCTTATTTTTGAAGAAAAACAACAAAATATAACTTAAAAGTATTTAGTACCAGAGTTGCCACTCTTTGAGACAAGAAACAACTGACTTGAACAAAAAAAAGTATTAAAGCTTGTGCGTATCAAGCTAACAAAATAATAACAAAAAGAGCTGTTATTTTGAAAAAATTTTGTAGATGAAAATTCAGAGTGGCTTAGCCTGAGGTTTAGTAAGTATTGTTAAAACAAACCAGGAATAAAAAAAAACATAATAAAAGCTTGAGTTTTTTCAATTATATTAAACTAGCCTGAGTGAGTGGAATCACTGGTGAAAGAAAATTATGTCATTATCATCTTTTATGAAAATGATATAGAAAAATAACTACTATTTGACAGAATGAGATTAGAAATGTAGATAAATGACTTACAAACATTGTTGCTTTCAGAACTATCCTCTGGTTTTGCACTTTTAGTCGATTTTCCAATTACTGTCATGGAAATGCTGTTCTCACTTGTTGCAAGCTGTATTGTATTGATGGAGCAATTGTTTTCAATTCTATTGAAACTTGAGTTTGTTGTTATATCTCCACTACCTTTTATTGTGGTAGAACTGTTGTCTTTTTTATTTTTAAATGGTATGAAACTATTACAGACATTGTTTTGCGTGGAATTTAATTTTTTGCCCAAGTTATTTTTCAATGGATTATAATTACTACCTACATAATTCTCCATTGGAATTAATGAATTGCTTAGATTGTTTTTAAATGAATTAGAATTACAACCTACAAAATTTTTCACTGGAATTAGAGAATTGCTAAGATTATTTTTCAATAGATTGAAAATATTGCCTTCAGTATTATTTACTGGACTCGATTTATTGCTTATATTATTTTTAATTTGAGTAAGATAATTATTTTTGTTATTTTTGGTTGAACTTAAACAATAGTCTACACTATTGCTTAAATTATTTCCAATTAGATTTAAATTATTGCCTGAAATATTTTCCATTGCATTGACGTTACTGCTTACATTATTATTAATTGGAATGAAATTATGGTCTATATTATTTTGTACTGGATAAATATCACTGCATACATTACTTTTTATTGGAGTTAAACAATTTCCTATATCATTCTGTACTAGATTGAAATTATTGCCGAAATTATTTTTTGTTGGAGTGATATAATTCTCTACAGTATTTTGTGTTTGGACAATATTTTTGTCTCTAAAATCTTCCACTGAAAGGTGATTCTTGTCATCAATACCTTGTTCTAGAAAAAAGAAGTTAATTTTCAAACTATCATTTTATAATGTATGATAATATTTGTAAAACTTGATAGTTTTATTTCAATCAATAATTTTCTGACAGTATTTTCTTATTTGTTTGTATACTTTGTTTTATAAACTACTTAACAGTTTTAATTATTAAATATAAAGTTATGCTACTATATATGTGTATTTCTTCAACGATATATTTCTATTTTGATTTTTTTTTAACTTATGCATATAAATAAAGTTGTATATTACAAATTATGCATAAGATTGATATGTGTTCACTACCTTCTGATATAAAATCATTGTAAAGTGAACTTATAGCTTCTAACAATGGTGGATCCATAAATTCCTCTGATCCTGCTGTACTTAATATAAAATCTCTTGCCACAGAAAATCCATCGGAATTATCCATGTTTTACACCTGTTGAGATCAGATTCATTTTAAGATAAATTTTAAACTCTAATACTGCAGAATATTAAATTGATTAAAATTCAACAGATTTTAGATGCGTTGGAAGTATAAACAAAAATGAAAAACTAAAATAAGCAAATAAAACATTTCTTACCTGTGGTGGTGTGTAGTCTTTTGTTAATTGCTTAGGCTGTTCCAACAAACAAAGTAACACAAAATAATCTAGTATGAAACTGTTTGTTAGTAAAATTACAGTTTGTATACTAATTTAATTTAAAGACAATAATTTTGTAATAAAGCACAAGGTTATAATTTCTTATGTTATGTATAATAATGTTGAATAACAATTTTAATTAGACTAAACAATTATGAATATACATTCTTTTAACAATTTCTATACATAAAAACTAGTGTTATGTTTAGATATACAGTAAATATACTGAGCAAAAAGTATAAAGTTATTTTAAAAATATCTTAATCAAGTGCCAGATTTTTAATTGATTAATAAAAAAATTAACTTATTTTAATTACGCTTTAGTCTATAAGTGGGTTTTGTAAAACTCACTGCACAACACACATAAATAAAACCTCAAGACTTTGAAGAAAAAACATTTAACTCCATTTTTAACTCTAATAATTACAACATTTTTCTTGACAATCATCTTTAAATGTTTTAATTATACTTTTTACTTTATTCTGATAAGATAGGGATTAAACGATTATTGACTTTTTTTGTGAAACCAAACCGAGTGTAATACATAGGTTTATAAAATAGGGGTAAGGAGTACAGCACATTTTTGGTCATATTGTTATATTCATTTAAGTCCATATGATTTTAATTTGTTTTTGCTTTATTAAGAAGAATCTGAAAAAAAAAAATTAATAAAACAATATAAAAAAGTTTGCTGGCAAAAAAACTAATTTTGACCCGAAAAATCACATATTGTTCCATTTTTTGACTTAAACAATAATAAATAACTCATACATGTCCTAGACTTATAATTTATATCTTGAATGAAAGCTTATACTTATTGACATAGATTAAAAGACATATTAACTGCTTTTGATGTATTATGACGTCATATTCACCTTAAATGTGCAAAACTTGTCTGTAAAATGTAGGTGTAGAGAGTACAGCACATTTTTTTGGTCATATTGTAAAACTCAAATAAGTACATATGATTCCAGTGTGTTTTTGATTAATTAAAAAGAGTCTAAAAAAAATCATAACTTTGCAAAAAAAAAGTTGCAGCCCAAAAAACTGATTTCAACCCTAAAAATCACATATTTTTCGATTTTTTGACTTAAACAGTAATATAATTACTTATACATGTCCTAGACTTATAGTTTATATCTTAAATGAAAGCTTTTAATTATAGGCATAAATTAAAAACATTTTAACTGCTTTTGTTGTTTTATGACGTCATTATTTCACTAAATATGCAAACTTTGACTGTAAAATCGTACTTTATTTGTTAATATTAAAAGCAAATCTTCTGCTGTTTTACTTTTAGTTTTTTGATTTAGAATATAAATGTTTCAAGTCAGCTAAGGCAGAAAGATATTAAAGACGTAATGTCATTTCAATTGTATGTTGATATATGTATAAAATACATTTTAAATTACTTTCAGTTATTAGAAGTTATGATTATAGCAAATTATGAGAGCACCTATCTAAGAGTAAAATATCTAGACTTATATATCATAGAAAATGCATGTAAGTTTATTAAATTTATTTTAATTTTATTCGTTCAATTTACTTTTTTTTATTTTATTAAACAATAAATGTTTATCTGTATTAATTGTTTAGCTTTCAGTATGTTATTGTTTTCAAATTACTATAAGTTAAAGTCTACAAAGTATTGTACATCTAAATAAATTAAAACTTTAATTGTTAGTTTGTTTAAATGTGTTAATTCTCTAGTTTTAAAGCTTTTATCAAATATTTTTAAATTTAAACTTATAGCAGTTAATTTTTATCATATTTACTTATATAAAATGCTCTCAATAATCAATATTTCAATTTAATTTCTATATAATTTAAAATGTGTTTTATACATATATCAAAATGCAATTGAAATGACATTACATCAGCAATATCTTTCTGCCTAGCTGACTCGACACATTTTATATTCTAAATCAAAAAACTAAGAAAAAAACAGCAGAAGAATTTGCTTTATTTATTAAAAAATAAAGTACGATTATACAAACAAAGTTTGCATATTTAGTATAATAATGACGTCATAATACAATAAAAGCAGTTGAAATGTCTTTAATTTATGCCTATAATTACAAGCTTTAATTTAAAATATAAATTATAAGCTTAGGACATGTATAATTAATTATATTACTGCCTAAGTCAATAAATCGAAAAATTTGTGATTTTTGTGGTTTAAATCAGTTTTTTTGGCAGCAAATTTTTTTTTAAATTATCATTTTAACGTTTCTTTTTAACTAAGCAAAAACACACTGGAAACATATGTACTTACTTGAATTTTACAACATGACCAAAAAATGTGATGTACATTTTACAGACAAATTTTGCACATTTAGGGTGATTTTGATGTCATAATACGTCAAAAGCAGTTAATATGTTTTTTAAGGGCATAAGGGAGTTAAAGACCCTTTTTTGGTTTTTGATCTTATTTTATATAGTTTTTACTAAGCTACAAGATGCTTTTTACAGATTTTAAATATTAAAAATAATTTTTGAGATACAGCCGGTCAAAGTCGGAGGCAACGATAGGTTCCTTATGGGAGGCACAAACTAAAACGGCAAATAACTAGGAATCACTAAAAATCTATAATCTCCTACGTTTTTGAGATAACTACCTAAAATTTTTAGGAAATGTTCCTTGCAATATTTAGAAAACTCTGTCGGAACAGAATTTTAAAAAAATTAAAAAATAAGAATTTTTTATTAAAAATAAACAAAAAACAGTTTTTTTTTAGTTTTTTTTGTTATAAAAATTTTATTATTTAACTTTTTAAGTTCTGTTCCGACAGAATTTTTTAAATATTGCAAGGAACATTTCCTAAAAATTTGAGGTAGTTATCTCAAAAAACGTAGGAGAAGATAGATTTTTAGTAAAATAGTCTATTTTTGCCATTTTAGTTTGCGCCTCCCATAAGGAACCTATTGTTGCCTCTGGCTTTGACCAGCTATATCTCAAAAGTTATTTTGAATATTTTGAATCTATTAAAAGCATTTAGTAGCTTAGTAGAAAACTATATAAAAAAAGATCAAAAACCAAAAAAAGGGTCTTTAACTCCCCTATGCCCTTAATCTATGACAATAAGTATAAGCTTTCATTTAAGATATAAATTGATATAAATTATAAGTGTAGAACATGTATAAGTGATTTTATTACTGTTTAAGTCCAAAAATGGAACAATACGTGATTTTTTGGGTCAAAATTAATTTTTTTGGGCAGCAAAATTTTTTTTTTGCAATTTTTTTTTTAGATTCTTCTTAATGAAGCAAAAACACATTAAAATCATACGTACTTACAAGTCCAGCAAACATCACCCAAGTACTCCCTACCTCAGTATAAAACAGTATATATTCTTAAAACTGTTTTTTTTTTTGCTTAAAGTTTTCAAAAAATTGTGTAAGTTTAAATCTGACAAGTTTAAGCAACTTAACAAGAAGTAAAAATTACTGTATATTTTTTATAGTTTTGATTTTAAACAACTTGCCAAAAGTACATACCTTAATAACTTTTCATATTTAATTTTTATCATTTCTTTAAACAATATAGTAAGTATTTAAAAAATAAGTTATGGGCATAGGGGAGGGGGGGGTAAACACCCTTTTTTAGTTTTTGATTTTATTTTATATAGTTTTTGCTAAGCTACAAAACGCTTTTTACAGATTTAAAAAATTCAAAATATATTTTGAGATATAGCCGGTCAAAGTTGGAGACAACAACAGGTTCCTTATAAGAGGCGCAAACTAAAACAGCAAAAATAGACTATTTTACTAAAAATCTATCTTCTCCTACGTTTTTTGAGATAACTATCTCAAATTTTAAGGAAATGTTCCTTGATATATTTAGAAAATTCTGTTAAAAGGAATTTTAAAAAATTAAAAGATAATATTTTTATATAAAAAATAAACAAAAAAACAGTTTTTTTTTAGTTTTTTTATTAAAAATTTTTTAATCTTTAAAATTCAGTTCCAACAGAATTTTCTAAATATTCCAAGGAACATTTCCTGAAAATTTGAGGTAGTTATCTCAAAAAACGTAGGAGGAGATAGATTTTTAGTGATTTCTAGTTATCTGCCGTTTTAGTTTGTGCCTCCCATAAAGTTCCTATTGTTGCCTCTGACTTTGACTAGCTATATCTCAAAAATTATTTTGAACTTTTTGAGTCTGTAAAAAGCATCTTGTAGCTTAGTAAAAACTATATAAAATAAGATAAAAAACTAAAAAAGGGTGTTTTAACCCCACCCCCCTATGCCCTTATCTGGATGCAATTTTGATCTTTCAAATTACTTTTTTGTCATAAAAAAAGAATTCAAAAAATTGTTCCACATACCTAAAATAAACATGCCACAAAGTCTGTTTATTTTAAGAGAATATTTATTAAGTATCTTTTATATAGCTACTATAGCTGAATTTCTTGTAGCATTTTGAGATGTATGACCTTTAGTAGCATACTCTTAAACTGCCTTGAAATATTTTCTGAGTTTTCAAAATAGAATTCCAGTTTTAAGAAAAAATAAAGTGAATTCAAACCTATAAAGCTTTGACATAACTTATAATACTATAAACTATACTTTTCAAAATAGTTAGAACTGCTAGGATTATCACTGTTTTAACACTCATGTTACTTAGAAAAATCAGGCTAATATTAACTTTTTGAGGTCGAAATCCAGTAGTTAAACATGTACAACAAAAAACCAAAATTTAAATTTTATAATTTTAGAAAATTGAAAAAAAAATTAAAATTACACCAAAAAATAACAATTTTTTTTAGTCACTAAAAAAATTTAACTGCTACTGGTCAGTAACTTTATTTGAAGTTAGAAAACATTAACAAAAAACTAAAGAATTGAAACTTAACATTAAAACATTAATTGGGCTTTTTAAAGCCTTAATAACTATAAACAGTATTACCCTAGTATAAAACCAAAAAAAGTAAATGGTAACACGCATTTTAAAAATGTATTAATTGTTATTATCTGATTCTTTCTTGTGAGATTAGACTTTAGAATTTGAAAACTGATAATGACATTTCCATTACTTATGTTTTAATAATCATAATACTACTTAAAAAATATTAAACTTAGAGATTGATATAACATTTTGAAAAAAAAAATTCTATAGATGATTAAAATTTTCAATAATAATGCTTGAAAAGTAAAAAGAAAATTATTAAAATTGATAACTATTATAAAAACTGTAGTGTTACTTTAGCAAATTTGTTTTGATCAGATATAAATCAACTTAAATTAAACTATAATGGTTAATGTAATGCTTGCATCTAATAGTGAAAAAATTAAAATGATTACCTAAAACAATTTAAATGTATAATCTAAAAATTGTTGTCTTTTTGGGCTACAATCTCTAAAAAACAATTTTGTAGGTCACTGTTAATTGGTAATCAAAAATTGTTTACATAAAAAGAAGTAAAATAGAAAAACTTCATTAAATTTTATTAAACCATTAAATGCACTAAAAGAAGAGCATTGTTTTTTTTGATTTATGTTACATTCATGAGTTTTTATATTGCACAACTAAGAATGTTTTTGAAGCTGCCAATATCACACATATGTGGCAACAGATTACACTATTAGTATAAAAAATTGTTAGTTTAATAAGTCAAATGCTAACAAAATTGTGGAGTTAAGTCAGTTTTGCACAAAGACACTTTTGAAAAAAGGGTAACTTTTCCACAAAGGGTTGTTTTGGCTAAAAGATCAATTTTTGCAACATTATAAACTTTGCATGAGACAAAAAATAATAAGTAATTAACAATCAAGGTAAGGGTAAGAGGTACAGTTGTAGTAAAAAAAAAGTTAAAAAAGAATAAATAACAATAAATATGATAAAAAGTAAAAATATTATTCACCAAAGGGTTAGAGATAACAATGAAAGTTTAAAAAAAATGTAAAACAATGAATTAATAAAATATAACCCCAGACAAAATATCTTGTGCAAAAGTGACCCTTTAAAAAGAGTGGTCTTTGTACTTTTGGCACCTATTTGAAAATTATAGCCTGTAAATATCAAATGATTTAAGACATATTTTGCAAACTTAT
The DNA here is from genome assembly GCF_965202585.1 of Thalia democratica. Classification (NCBI taxonomy): domain Eukaryota; kingdom Metazoa; phylum Chordata; class Thaliacea; order Salpida; family Salpidae; genus Thalia; species Thalia democratica. Next base: position 63,189,369 of record NC_139166.1, on the reverse strand, counting down.
TTAGTTTTTCAGTTTTATTTTTAAGTAAAAAACTTTTAAAATATAATGCAGCTTAGATACAATCTAAATCTTCACTCTAACTGCCTTATTACAAGAATTTTTCACTAAAAACTATTATACAAAACATAAAGACTATTGAAATGTACACAACTACATCTATTTTTTTTAAGGCAAATCTTAAATACTTTATTTGTGATTAATTGTAGCAACCACTAAATACCATGCTTTATTTTTATGAATTAAAGTTTATTTAGTTTCTAAAAGGGGATTGTTTTTCCGAAAGTTTCTCAAATAAAGCAATGTTGATTCCAAGAATTCGGGTCGGCTGCAGTTGTAAGGTTTTAGTTTTGTTTTAGCTCATAACATTATGCAAATGAGGTAAAGTGGTAAAGCAACAAAGTATTAAGAACTTTTATACCATTATCCTACCCAACTTTACCAAAATATATAAAAAGTAAACCGAAAAAAGGCTTTTTATTTAAAAAAAAAGTAAAATATTAGCTAATCAGATGCGACCTTACATCGGCAGCCGACGCCAAACAGGTCGCAGGTTAGGGACGTTGGTTTTAATGTTTAGACTGCTGTAATATTACCTAATCTCATTTTTAAAACAACTTGATTACAAAAATGAAATCCTGCACTGTAGTTAACCAAATAGAATAAGATTTTTTGTTCTATTTCTTTGCAAATTATTTCTATTGACTTAATTAACATGATTTTATAGGCTGATATCAAAATAATCGATAAATAAGTGTTCATTGTTTTGATTATCAACAATTCATAATTTTTTAAGCTCCATTTTCGTTTTTCTGCCTCATACAATATAAATATTTTTTAATTACTTCTTTAACAGAAGAACACTTATTTACAAAAAAAAAAGTAAGCACATTATGTTATTATAGTAAATATTATTTACTAAACACGACTTTAAAGACATTAAGTGTACTTGATCAACCTAAAAAATGCTTTTTCCTCAAAACAATTATACACAGTTTTGCACGAGGGCACAAAAATGTACGGAGACATTTTTGCACGGGGTAATTTTTTTCTTTTTTTTTGGTTTGTTTATTGATTTAGTTTTTTTCAGTTATTTTTAAATTAACTTAATTTCACGTTTACCCCTAACCCTTACCCTTGGTCAGTAACTCATTTTGTTTATTTTTTTTAGTTATTATTTTATTTTTAGTAATTACATTTTTTTTTATCATTTGTTTTTTTTTTACTTACGATGTCACCCCTAACCCTTACCCTCGGTCAATAGCTTTATTTTTTTTTTAATTAGTTTGTTTTTAATTATTTATTTTTCTTGTTTTTTTCATAGCAATTTTTATTAGTTTTTATAACTTTTATTTTTACTATCACTGTTACCCATAACCCTTACCAACGTTTAGTATTTTTTTCATTTTGTTTTTTATTAATTTATCTTATAGTTTTTTTACTATTTTTAAATTTTTTTTATTTATTCTCGTGCAAAATTGACCGCTAATGCAAAGTTGTTTTCGTGCAATTTGTCCCACCTTGCAAGTTTGTTTTCGTGCAAAAATATCTTAGTGCAATTTTGACCTAGTCCCACTTTAAATATTTATTTTGGTTTTTGATGTTATAAAAACTTAAATATTTATTTAAAGATTATAAATAATAGTTTTCATTTCAGTTGTTTAAATCTCAAGAAGTAGTTATGAATTATTCTCGTAAACAAACAACAAACGAACTATGGGCACAGGGAGTTAAACTTTTTTTTTACTAAAAAATCATTGGCTCTTATATGAAAGCAGTACAAACTACAAGCCAAATTTTAAAGAACTAGAAAAAGTTTTTTATTGTTTGAGATGTTGTGATTTTTGTAAACATTTTTTGATACAAACGTGTAAACCGCAAAACCATTGAGCCAATTTTCTCGGAGATTTTAAAAAATTACAAAAATATATCTTATTCTTTATTTTTTGAGCTAGAAACTTCAAAATTTCAGAAAATTGTCCTTTTATGGATTTGAAGACTTTTAACGTTGCTATTTTAAAAGTATTCAAAAATTAAAATCTTAGACTAAAAAAAAACAAATAAATTACGAGAACTATAATAATTTCTTTTTGAAAATTAAAAAAAATCTGCATTAAACCTTTTAAAAATTTAATTATTGACTTTTTTGAAAATTTGCAGAAGAATGGTTAAAAATTGAAGGAGATTATAGGTTTTTAACGAAATAGTCCTTGTTTTTTCTTTTTCGGTTTGCGCCTGCTATGAGAAACCGACTTTGACTTGTATCTCAAAAATTACTTTAAATTTATCTAACCGCTTTAAATATCTGATAGCTCAGCGAAAACTCGTTAAAATTAGATTAACGTGTTTAAAGTCAATATTAGCCACTTATTCCCTTAAATTTTAACGTTAGAATAATTTCTAATTTAAAACGTTTTCGTCATAGTTTTATTAAGTTTTTATACAACAAATTTTATGTTTTCAATTATTTATTTAGAAACAAAACTAGACACCGTGGTGAGTAAAAAATAAATAGTTAGTTAAAAAATATTTAAAACAAAAATTAATTATCACTACTAAAACTACCAGCTTTGTACAGTTATACTTAAAAGTTATTTTAGTTTTGTCAAGTAAAATAATTTTTAAGCAAAAATACTTAATTTTCTGAACAAGTAGACTTTAACTAAATAGTAAGTTTTACGAAGACATAGATTTTTCGACAAACTTATGTTTAAAAACTCAACATATTTGAACAAAACATTTTAAAAATTCAAATTTAAAATTTAAAAAAATTTAAACTTGATACTTAAGTTTTATACGAATAGAGAAAAACATTAAAAAGAAGTGTTTAACGAACTCACTTTATTTTTTAGTACTTAGAAAATAACTTATGTTTATAAAAATATAAACTAACACTTTTTTTTAAACTTCTCTTTTTGAAACATTACAAATATTCTGCTTAAAAAGTGTTGTATGAAATATTTACTAAAAAATTTTAATCGTAATATATCACATAAATTTACTTCAGCTCTTTTAAGTGTATTGGCTGTAAAATTTCATTTAAATCATACATCGATAAGTGACCCATATATTTCTCAACTCTATAAAAATTTTGTAGAACAATGAAAATCACAAAATTTTACATTACTACAGCACAACAAACTTAAAAGTGCGTATGTTTCTCTGCTTATAAAATATCCAAAGCGTATATTTATGTTTAAGTATTTTAGAAAGAAACCTATGAATAAAAACAAATATACAGAAATTTTTAACGAAAAAAACACGTATCCTGCTTAAATTACTAAAAAACGATCTTACGTTGTTATTCTGTTTAGAATTTATTTACTTATATCAGTAAGAAAAAGTTATTTTTATTCAATAAAAAAAAACGCACAGCTTGATTTTTTCTGTAACTATTATAGTAGTCTACTAAATTCAACATTTTAATAAATCTATAAATTTGAACCGTCGACAGATATTCTTTCTTAACGAGTCTGTACAATCATTATGAAATGTTTAAAATTTAAAGTAAAAAAACACGTTATTTTTTTGTTTATCATAGACATATAACCATTTAGAATCTCTATCAAATTATAGAACACTTAGAAAATGTAAAATTTCTTTATCAAAACTCAATTAACTTACTAATTTTTGTTAAAATAGCCCGTGAGTGCATTAAATAAGTAGAACTAAAAAAAAAATTTAATGGAGTAGTTATTTAAGACATAGAACTGTACAGTATAAATCAAAATATTTTTTTTTAATTTCAGAAATTTAAAAATTAATTGAGTAAACTCGTATTCAAAACAAGTGTTGCATGTTCAAAACTATAAATTTCTCATTTTTAACTCTAAAATTTATACAAAATTTGTTACATTTATAAAACTAGGATATTTAGTTTAGACGTATCGATAAAAATTCCAATACTTTCTTAAAAACATAAAACACAAATGACTAAAAGCATGTTGATAATATTTACAAAATGATAGTAGATAAAAAATTAAAAACTTTATTCATAAATTTAACAGAAACCTTAAGTTAACATAAATTTTAACCTAAGAGGTCTATGTTTCTGCAGAATCATTGCGCTTACGATTTTAATTATTTTTTTAAATCAACAACAAAACTAATCAAAAATCAAAAATTTAGCATTATATACTATAAATCTTTAAAAATATTAAGCACACATTAGTGACTAATGTTGTTTTGCGATTTAATTACAACTTGCTTTACTACAAACTACTTTGTATACCTTGGTTTCGCTTAATCTTTATTATCATTACCAATGCAAAAGTCGAACATAAACTGTTTCTTCATCTTTAACTTCATAATCAGAAATCGTCTTTTGATCTTCCATTCGTTTTCCATTAAAAATCAATCTTACCTCCCCAGATGTAAAACCTAATATTAAAAGTACACTTTATTATTTGTTAAGATGCAAATTAAATTATTTATTGCGGACAACAGCAAATAGTTTACTTTTTTAAACTTTGAATAGTTTACCATACTTTATTGAAATGACAAAGTTTACAAGAAAGCATTAAAATTTTTAACCTTCTGAATATTTAATGACGTGTGTTCTATGAATTTATGTGAAAACCATAAACTTTAAGCAATATCTTTAAACGATCAATGCTTGCTTTTTAATAAAAAGAAATTTGAAGATGGAAAGACTTTGAGTGAATATAACATACAAAAATCAACTGTTAAATTGAAGTGTTAAATACAGATATTTTGTAAAGATTTAAAAGGTGACACTATAAGTTTTGAGTTTTTCCTTACAGACGCAATTGATCATAATGAAACTGAGATTCAATCAAAAACAGGTAAATATTACTAAATTTTAATATAATTACAATTGTTATAGTAACAATAAATATTTAATGATAATTTCAGAAAGTTAGTGAATTTAACCGAATAAAGAATTATCAAACTGCGGTTCTTTTTAAATAGAAATCATTAAATTTTCTTAAAGTTCATTTGATTTTAAAAAGAAGTCTTTTTAGTTTTAGGTAACCCAATAGACGAACAACGTTTATTGTTTGAAGTTAAACTAATAGAAGATGGGATGACTTTAGCTGACTTCAACATCCAAAAATAATCTCATCTTCATTTTACGTTGAGGCTTCGTGCTGAAATACATTTTAATTTTAATTTATTTATTTTTGCTTTTATAAGTATGACATTGTAGACTTTATATGACGTTAAAGCTGGAAAAACAAAAGTATATTTTGTATTCTAAAATATACTTTATTCTTTATCTTGTTTTATGTAATAGAAAGTACTTATTTTTCTTTTCAAAAAATAAAGGATAATATTTGTATAACAACAAGCATATTAGATAATAAAGTTTTATATGAAATACTCAAGTATATTGAATGTTAAGCAAATTTATTAAAAAATAAGTTTTCAGCATTTTAATAAACTGGTTACAATCAACACTTAAGTTATGTTTTATCACAGATTTTTTTTCGAACCTAGTTAACTGAAGTTAGTTAAAAATTTTAAAACTTGGTATTGACAATTAGTATTACAGTTTTTAAAATTTTCAATCACAAAAACCATTCATTTTAAAAATAATTATTAAGTCAATATAAAATGATAGTTAACAAAACGATATTGACCACAAATTAATCAAAAAATAAACAGCTTGTAATAAATGCTTAGACTATAATTCTAACAAGGTGTAAATAAAGGCAAGAAAATATTTTCAAATGATATATAACGAGTCAAGCTAAACATACACCGTAGATCTAAACATTTTAGTTTAAAAAAACTTACAAAATTGTTGCGATTTAAATTCTATTAAAATAATAAATACAATAATTATAAGTTTAGTAAACGTTTAGTAATCAAGTTTTGCCTTAAAAAAAAAGTAAAGTAAGTAATGTGTATGTAAGTATTAGTCGAGTTTTTAATGTCATTTGAAATTGTGAAAAAAGCAAAAAAAAAGTTTTTTCATCAGTTTCTATAATGTTTTAAATTTAAACTTTGAAGTAAAATTGTGGAAGATTTTTAATATACAAAAACAGAAACATTAGTCTAACATTAATCTACCTAACTTCTTAACTTCATATAGAAACTTCTACTTTCAAAACTAAGAATTTAATTTTATTGAACTTTGTATAATTTTTAGTTTAACTATAAGTTAGAAACAATTTTAACAAAGTAATCTATCCAAAAACGAGATTAAAATTAAATCTTGTTATGTTAAGAAACACAATTACACTTCTTCAACGCAAGCAGACTTTTAAGTTTTAATTCGTATTTAAATAGAATAAGGTTTACAATTTGAAGATTCGCTTTGCGTTGAAACAGTGTATTTGTTTATTTTTTGTAAGATTTTAACTTTTAGTAGTCATAAAATTAAAGAATATCCGCTACCTGATACCTATATCCGCAACCTGAAAAGCTTGGATATAACATCTGATGAGTTATAGTTTCTAGCAAATGCACGAACCAAATAGAAAACCTGTACACAGAAGACCGGAAAGAACAATACTTCTAGAAACCGAAGAAGAGTAAAAAAAATTATCTATTATCTGTTTGTTTTACTTATTGCATCACTTTGCTTTTTAATTTACTATTATCATTTACTTTTATTCTCTTTTCACACTTAAGCATAGTCTATCTCGGCTGATAGCCAGCCTGAGTGGGCTTTTTCTATTAAATCCGCGCTAGCTAGCCCATTGTGTGTTGTTTTGACTCAGTTGCTTAATATATTACCTTAGTCTGTGATTGTTGAAAAAAATTTCTGAAGTTTGACAAATACAAAACTAGATTACAAGTATGCTTTTTAATAAATACTTTTTCTCTGTTTGTAATTTACTTTAAGCTGAAAAACAAAAAATATCTTCTCAGAAGATTTTTTTTCTAAAGCTTAAATATGTAAGTACGATCAAGAGTCTTCATTTACCAAATGCCTAGTTAAATAAAATAAGTAATAAAACCTCTTCAATATTTTAACCTTATAGAATTACTCACTGATTTGTGATTCTTCAAACTTTAAATTATTTTTCTTTTTAGAAATGTTTGAAAACAACTGATGAAAACAAAATTTAATATTTTTTTTTAATCAAACATGTTAGTATAAATAAAACATGAAGCAGCAAAGTTTTATTTAAAGCAAATACTTTTTTAAAAATCTTCATTAAAACAACTTTACAATTGCAATTATAAGCAAAACAGTTTAGAGATATACTCTTTTACCTACATGTCAAAAATTATCAAATTTAACCAAAAAGTAGACAATTAATCAACAAAATAAGTTACAAAACTAAATTTTAAAATACAACCAAAATGGCTTTAATAAAAAATTGTCTAATCGAACTTTATTGTTTACATAACATTGGTTTATAAATACAATTAAGCAAAGCTTTCATTTTAACTAAACAAAACACATAAGTACACTTTCTTAATTTGGTAAAACTGTTATAGCTAATATAACTTTATAATGTTTTTTTTTCATATAGTATGTCTATAGAAATGAAAATATTAAGATTTATATTTATTATCTTCTAGTTCAAATCCACCTTTGCAATCTTTTAATCTACATTAAGTAGATTGAAAAAATTACTACACTTTTTAAACATGTTAAAATAATAAAAAATATTAAAAAACAAAATTAAAAATCCAATTTTTCATCTTTTTAATTCCAATCCAAGTTTACGATCTCTTGTGCGTCTATTCTTGAACCATGTCTGAAAAAATAAAACTATATAAACACGTTAATATCTAATCACATTTAAGGTGAAAATAAAGGATAAGTAAGTTTAACATCAAAATACTTCGAGTAAATTAATTCATGAAAATCGGTTAGTAAGAAACAAAATATAGTATGAAAAATTATAAACAAAGACATCATAATAAATATTCAATAAAATAAAATATTTCTAAAAAGTATTAAATAGGAATTAAGTAGAAGTTAGTTTTCATACAGAAAAATATTGCACTTGATAACTTGCTTCGAAAAAACGTAAAATCAAGGAAACAGTATTATACAGGTTTGTTCTCATAAACTATTCTTATAATACTAACAGTGAGTTCTTTAAATGAAAGATGAGTTATTTGTGCAAGTTCATTCGCTTCATACACCGATGGATAAGCAGTTATGTTATAAAAACAATTCTTCATATGATACAGTTGATCAAAAGTCATAGTTATTCTTTTTCTATAAAATAAGTTTTTAATTTTATTTTTGTAGAACGGTAGTTATAATGCTTACAAGTGACAAAAAATTTGAAGTATACAATAACAAAATTAATAATAAGAAATGTTAATCATAAGAATAACTCACTTTCTTGGCTTAGAAAGTTTTCTAACTGATGATAAATTATTTTGATTTTCCATATGCTTTTGAAGTCGCTGTAAAATTTTAGTTTTAGAGATTACTTAAAATTTAAAGTGTAATAAATCAAACTTTAATATTTAACTTAAAAAAAAATGTGAATTTGCGACTAAATATACTAAAGTTTAGAAATTACTTTCTACTCACATAATCTGTAGAATGAACTGCTGTATTACTTTGTCCATTAGTATATCCTGTCATGAATATTAAAATTAAATGTTTATCATAAAAAACAACGAATACTTACTCGTCGGCATGTAACTTTCTTGTGCCTGGTAACAATCATACTTACTCGGTGAAAATTTTTGCTGGCGCATAAGTTTACTGCTATCGAGTTGTTGTGGATTTGCAGAACTGTTTGTAAAAGTTCGACTTGAAAAATTATTTGTAGAACTTAGTTGCTGACGAATAAGTTTACTGCTATCAAGTTGTTGTGGATTTGAAAAAGTAGTTCTGTAGTTTTGTCGCTCGTATTTAAGTTTACTGCTATCGAGTTGTTGTGGATTTGCAAAATTGTTTGTAGAACTTCGTTGTTGGCGCATAAGTTTACTGCTATCTAGTTGTCGTGGATTTGCAAAATTGTTTGTAGAATTTTGTCGCTGGTAATTAAGTTTATTGCTATCAAGTTGTTGTGGATTTGCAAAATTATTTGTAGATTTTTGTCGCTGGTATTCAAGTTTATTGCTATCAAGTTGTTGTGGATTTGCAAAGGTATTTGTTAAAGTTTGTTGCTGGCGCATAAGTTTACTGCTATCAAGTTGCTGTGGATTTTCAAACTGTTGCTGCTGGTCATGAATGTTGTAGTTGTCTTGAGGATATACATATTGCCTGACACACTGACCGTTATTTTGAAAAGACGTATCATTTCTGCTACACTGATCATCATTTTTAAAGCAAAAATCTTGGTTGCCAGACTTATACGATGGCTGTTGATAATTAGAACAATAATCATCTTGTCGTGTGTAGTTACTCATTTGGCCTGTAAATTGAGCATTGGTCGAGTAATGACCTGTTTGAAGCTGACATGGTTGCACCTGGTCCATATAAGCTTGCTGATGATCATAATGGTTTGAATCAGGTTGTTGATTCATTACTAACTCATTTTGGTTATTTATGTTGTTTTGTAGCAAGCCGTGTTCTTGTCGGGTATTGTTAAAATTCTGATCTGTGAATTGAGCATTGGCCGAGTAATGACCTGTTTTAAGCTGAATTGGCTGCACTGCGTTCCTATAAGTTTGCTGATGATCGTAATTATCTAAATCAGGTTGTTGTTGATTTATTACTAAACGGTTGTGGTGATTCATGGAGTTTTGTGGCAAGCTGTCGTCGCTATTAGGCGTACAAATGACGTCATAATCATTAAATTGACTCGGGTCAATGGTCGTAAGTGAATTCATTTTTCAGTAAATTATAAAATACTCTGTGAAATTACTGTTTTTAATAAAACTGATAAAACTTTGCTAATTTTTTTACTTTTTCTTGTAACATAAAGCGATGATCATTCAAAAAAATGCGAGTAGATTAATTAACTTATACATTGGTCAATCTGAAGAAGACTTAGTTGCAAAAACTAACTCAGTATTTTTAGGAGAAAAACCAACAAAAAATAGTTAATTGAAAATATATGACTTTAATTAAGAATGGAAAACTATTAAGCTAGCTTTTGTATTAAAATGTGAATAAAGCAAATACTAGTACGATAAACACTTAACTGTTACTAAGCTGCAAAGTTGCCATCTGAAATCCGTTTGGCTTACAATGCTGTTCATAAATAATAAATTTATGTTAAAATATGAAAAAAATTAAACACTGAGTGTTGAGATAAATTTGCTTCTTAAAACTCTTCCAAATCATATATTTATTTATGAATATTTTTATCATTATATATCGCAACTTTATTTGTAGATTTACATATAGATTGTGTACCGACATCGCCCACTTCTAACACTGCAACCAGTTATAAACAAAAAATGTTCGAATTTGCACAAATACAAAAGAAACTGTAACTTGTGAATATGAGTCACTTAAAAAAAATGATTGAATAAAAATTTAAGCATAATATATTCATTGAATTTAAACTATATTTCAGTTTTTACACTGTTAAAAATTTTTAAGCTCCAGATCTGAGAATTGTGAATAACAGGTTTTATGCTTTTTAATGTTTTCAAAATTCAATAAAATTGAAATTTTAATTAGTTTTATTATTGAAGTACATTTCAATCGAAACAATGCATCTTAAACTAAAATAAAAATTAAAACATACCACATAAGTATCTGACAAAATATAAATAACTAAAAACATTAAGAATTCAAAAACTAATATTATTATCCTTGATATACACATACTTTTAGTAAGGTATTTATGGTATACTTATTTGAAATATTTCTAGCTATATATATATATAATTGCCATAAGGAAGTTTTAGCGTAAGGAAGTGCTTAAAATTAGTAATTATCTTAGTAAAAAGATGCTTGTTTCTTAACGAAGCTTACTAAAATTAGTATTTGTATCGAATTTCAGTATAACTTGATAAAATTAACAATAACTGATGTAATTGAAACTAAATAATTTGCTAAAGAATAGTTGGAACGTATTATCTTTTTTTTTTTATTTTACTTGCAAAATTAGATTTTTTAAAGTATATCTAGCGATAAACAATTCACAACTTTATGTATTTTTTTATGCAAATCGGTTCTCAAAACGTTTCGTTTTTTAAACTTTAAAATATAGTTTTTAATCAAATTATATTAAAATATAGATTACACTGTTAAAATGGTAAGTACTGTGTTTGTTCAGTTACTTAAGCAAATAAAATAATTGCTAAAAAAATATGTCGACAAGCAAAAAACATTTGCTTGTCGGCATAAAATTATAAGAAGAAACAACGACTTTTAAAAAATAGTTTCAATATATAAAAAATTAAACAGAAACTATTACTGATTTGTCTTTACTTATGACCATGTATTTTTACACCTAAGTTTAATAGAAAATAAACTATATTAAAAATTTAATAAAAAAGTTGCTTAAAATCATACAGTAAACACTTATTTTAGGCATTTAAAGATTTATAACGTTTACTTGTCTTTATTTTTGTTAAAAGGCTACAAATAAAAGCTTATGTAAAATTTTAAATCTTTTAAATTAGTTTTTAAACATTTTATACGTTTGTTAAACCAGTTGTTAATCAAACAAACCAGTAAAAATATTATAAAATATTAAAAATAAGCTACTTATTTCTATGGTTAAAATTTCTATGGTTAGTACATTTTTTATAAATAATTGTTTTTTGTTTGTTGTATGTAAATGTGACTTTTGTTTAGTTTAACTGTTTAAAATGCTTAGTGTAAAATAATACATTTTAGTGTTGCTTTACACTTAGAAATTCTCAGAATTTGTCAAATTTTGTAAAAATCAAGCTAGCTTATACTAGTTTGAAGTTTTTATTGAAAAATTCTGGCTGTTTTACTATTTTTACTTAATGAACTTAACAAAATCAGTTTAAAAATGATTGGTTATCAGCAGTTTAAAACAAATCATGCTTATGTCTTTTAGTTAATAAAGAATTAATACTTTGTCTTATGGTTTCCACGTAGTATCAAATGTTACTAATATTAGTTCATTAAATACGTAAAATATAAAAAATATTTTAATGTAGAGCTAAATATCATTTAAATTAATAAAGTCAATAAAAGAAATATTTAGAATAAAAATAAAGCAATGTTCTGTTGATTGTGATTAAAACTAAAAGGTTATTAAAACGTGACTAAATTGTTGCCCACGAAGTTTTAAAACTTTAAAACTTGCCCGCGAGTACAAACTACCTGCCAACCCATGGACTAGAGTATATTTGTTTAAAGTAAAAGTACTTTGCTAGTGTAGAGATCAATCAAGACTTCAACTCTAGGCTATTTAATAAGCAAAATACGTAGACTGTTACCGTTAGATTATTTTACTCAATTTAAAGTTTTATTAAGGTCTAACTCAAAGTTCGGCAAACTGTGTGCAGTGAAGTGTAAACGTGCAAACAGCGAGCGTGCCTATGTGGCTCACGAGGAATGAAATGTTAAGTTCACTAAGAAAATTTGTATACTGTACATAACGCTTTATTTTATGCTTTTAAAATATTTATAGCTGAAACGAGTAAAACTGTTTTCAATCATGTTGCTAAGCATTTTGTAAAATTATGAGATTTAAAATTATGTCAACTGTGAAAATGAAAAAAAAATACTTAAAAATTCTACTTTATAATTCAAAAGTTTGGTACTACATTTCTCGTAAATTTTTTAAATATCTTTTATACGTATAAACTAAAGACTAAAACTTCTCATTACTTTTACTTTTAAAGTAACTTCTAAGAACATAACATGGTGCAGGCGTGATATTTATTACAGTGATTGAAAATAAGTAATAAATTATACAGGTAACATAATTTTTTAAAAAGTAAACACAGTCTGAACACAACAGCAAAAATGCAACAAAAGTTATGAATTTCACAAATAGAGAAGCACTTTACTCAACTTTAAACTGAACTGTACTTAATAAAACTTGAACCAGTCAAATTACTGACAATGTCGATCTTCCTTTCCAACCAGCGGTCATTAGTAACATCATAAACAAATATTTTTGTATGATTTGATTTCCAATAATTAGACTTACTAAACACTATAATTTTATTACCAATACACACAGCTTCAGAGATAGATTGATAAAAATTTTTTGTTGTGGTAGAACTAATATAAGTAAACTTTCTGGAAAAACCGTCAAATACTTCACAACCTAATCCGTCAGTGTATCCTCCACCAATAACAAACATTTTTTACCCATGTTAATCGAAGAATGTTTATATATACTTTCAATCATATCAGGTAAATAAGTCCATTTGTTTTCATAGTAATCATATGCTTCAACTGTATTTAATACTAAACCTCCAGTAACAACAATTTTTCCTTCAAAAACTATAAAAGCTGCAAAATCTCTAAGTTGATTCATTTTTGTTTTTTGAATCCATCGGTCATTTTTCAATATGTATAAGCAAAAACTAGTTCCATTAAAAACATACAAATTTTTCTTGAAAGAACACAAACAAATCTTATCGTCGTTTAGATACATTTGTGTATTGCACGACCAAGTTTTATTTCTATTACAGAATTTACTAATGGATTTGTCGTGTTTATTATTTTTTGAATATCCACCAAATATAAATAGTTCAGAATCAATAACTGCCGCTTTAGATTTACTACGTGCGTATGGCATTAGAGCAGGGGTCGGCAGGCAGTTGGTGGTCGCGGGCCAAATTTCAAGTTTCCAAAGTCTTCGCGGGCCGCAGTTTTAGTTTTAGTGACATTTGAATAATTTTTTGGTTTTAGTTTTAGTCACACTAGAGAAAAGTTTTACTTTGTTTTACCTTATTTTTTAAAATTACTTTGAGCTAAACATAGAATGCCTATTTAAATTAATATTAATTATAATAGAAATTACATTGAATAATATACTTTAGTGTTAATAATCTATGTACTTTCATAAGCACATAATAAGTTAAACTTTATAATTTTGTAATTTTACTTACAACCTAACTCTCTATAAATACCTAACTTGAAGACAATTTATTTGTTACATTATCAACCCTTTTTTCATATTTCTAAGAGTATTTACTTTAAAAAAAGTTTTTGCGTTAAAAATAATTTACATTCATTAAAAAATTTATTAATTAGTTAACTTAATAAAATTAATACATGTTTGTATGCCAGAAGCTAAAACAAATTCTCTAAAATAATTAATTCTCGAATACTTTAATAAAATATCTTGTAATCAGTCTTTTACATGGTTGCCACGTAAAAAGCAATAATGTCTGAGTTGTATCAAGCCAGTTTATTAAAAGTAGAAAAAGCTAATAAATTGTTGTTAATCAAGCTTAAATACCTAGTTAAAATATCATCATTATCAAAAAGTACACAAAGTGTTAGAAAACAAGAAAAAAGTTACTGTTAGTAAACTAGTTCACAGTCATAATAACTATTCTGAGAATTGGAAAATTTCTTTGGAAGAAATTGGAAAAAATATAAGCTTCACACACTCCTAAGGTTTCAAGCTTTTCAAGTAGCCTGTTTGTGTACCAACCCAGTTAAAATAAAGTTCACAACAAAAAAAAAATAAGCAGGTTATTATAAGTAAATTAATTACATGTCAAAAAATATAAGTCAGCTGGAATGGATATTTAAGTTTTTTAAACAAATTTAACAAAAGTATAAAACTTTATTGAGTCATTCACGAAGTAGATAACTTATTTTTTATTTAGCATAATAGCAATTCTTTGTCTGCAATAAGAATATTGCATTAAAAAATAGTAATTGTAATATATAAGACGAGCTAAAAGAATAAAAAACGTTAGTTAGGATATATTGCGAGAAACAATAAACAAACAATTTAGTTCAAACAAAGCACATGATTATCTTCAGTAACTACAGAATGATCAGAAAAAATTGTTAAGGCAAGTTATGAAGTAGCAAAATTTATTACTTAAAATAAGATACCGTCTATAATTTAAAACTTTTTTAAAGAATTTATGTTGGCGGTAATGAAAAGCTTTTATTTATTTCTTCAATGACAACAAGAAGTAGTGTTTAGGAATTGCATCAAGTTTATAAAGTCGCATAAATCAAATTAAGACTTTAATCAATCTTTTAACATGAGAGCACTGATAGAATAAACTATTGCTCATCTAATAATTTTTATTAGAGATGTTTTTACTAACTTAGACATTTTAGTAGAATCTCTTGTTTTAGTTCCAACGCGAAGCACAACAATCGGTTAAATTTTTTAAGTAAAGGTGCAAAGCACCAATACAAAGTTTTTGGAAGTACAATTCCTTCATTTATTTTTAGTATCAAGTTTAATTAAAGTTAATAAAAGATGTCTTATAAATATAACAATATTAAAAAATACTATTAAGCTACTTTAATATATTTTCTAATTACGAATTATTTATTTGGTAAATTTTTTTTGTCAAATCGAAATTTCATTGCTTTACATATAAAAATTGTTTAAAATTCCAGGTTTTTTCAAAAATTCTCTATTTCAAGTTTTTTTCCAGAATTTTTAAGCATAAAGTTTCAAATTTAAAGCTTTTCCAGGATTTTGGTTTTTTGTCAACACTGATTGTTCACACTCATATGTACACAATAGTATAAATAATACTTTGAACTATGTCAGCTGCAAGACTTAAATTTAACATATATTATGACTTAACTAACACTGTGGATTGAGCAAAACATACATCATAAGTTTAGTTTGTCACTCTTTCAAACAAAAATATTCCTGATGTTTTTGTATACAAAAAGCAATTCTAGCCAAAAACTTAAAAAATGACTTAGTTAGCCTAAGATTTGAAGTTTTAAGTTAGTGATAGTCTGAGTGTGTGGCACTGTTTAGTTGTTTATTTGCTTGAATTTGAACTATTTTGATTAACAATGTACAAACTTAATAAATTTACCATCCCTAAATCTATTTGAAATTAAATAGGTAGCTCCAAAAACAGCAATTGTGTGTATTGATATGGAGGGAATAAAAATTAACTTAATTTTACAAGTCAATGTTTGGAAAATGAAAATATATATCTAACAAAAACTATAAAATTTATGTCATATATGTTGTTTCAAATTTTTCTGTACAAATTTATATATTACATGTAGAAACAACAATGTTGGAAAATTATGCATAAACTAAACTTAAACTAGCTAAAGTATTAAATAAAAAGTGGTTGAAAATATTAGCATCTTTTTAAGTTGCTGTGCATAGAAATTAGATTAAAGTGCAGGAAAATTTTAAAATTTTAAAATGTGTCAAAACTAAAATCAAATAAACTTTATTTCTTATTACTATGTTATTTTAGATGTTTTTACACTAAAATATAACACTTACAAATAAAAAATCTATAAAAGAAACTTAGGTATAAAAAATATTAAAAGAATATCTAAGCTTCAAAGAAATGACATTTTAGTTAATTACTTTGCACTACTTTTGTACAAAATGGAAAATATTTGCATTTAGTTTATTTAATAAATAGGTAGTATATAACTAGCTTATTAAATCCAAGCACTCTTTTTTCAGATAATTAATTGCTGTTGTAAAAAAGAAGTTATTATGAAACTGAGAAAAATATCCTTTTAGAATGCTAATCTGTCTTTTTGACATTTTTAAACTAAAGCAGTAATTTATTCTAATTATTTTTAAATGTTGTACAAAGACTTAAAACAAAACAAATCAAATTAAACCGAATTACCGAAAAAAATTTAATTTGAAATATATTTTTGCTCAGCGGGCCACATTTACATGCTCGCGGGCCACAAAATTTTCTTTCGCGGGCCGCATTGCATTCAAAAAAACAACGTGCTCGCGGGCCGCAGATTTACCCTTCGCGGGCCGCAATTGGCCCGCGGGCCGCAGTTTGCCGACCCCTGCATTAGAGTATAATATTCATATTCAAGTTCGCTACCATTAAGTTTGAAAATACTTTTACAATTTTTATAAAGTTTATTCTTTCCTCCACAAACTAGAACACTGAAATCATTTTGGTTGCAATATCTATTTTCATACAAAACTTTTGGTAGAAAATCAAAACGTTTTCTTTCTTGCATTGTTTATTTTAGTTCTGAACTTGACAAAAACAACTCCATTTAACTTCAAAAATTTATAGAAGTTTTGAAAATGTTGTTTGACAAATAGGCGTAAAAATAATGTTATATTTTGCAAAGTTATATTTAGAAAGATTAAATGGTGCTTTTATATAACATGTATTTTAATAAATACATAAATATTTTTTTATTAGTTAGTTTTGAACAGACTAACCGTTTAAGACTTTAATATTTGGTCAAACCACAAATTTAAAACTTATAAAACTGCAATAACATTACTAGTTTTACGTATAGAATGCATAAAAAATTAGTTTGAAAAAACATTAACTAATATACTTAATTAACAATAAAAATTTCTTGAAGTTGAAAAAAAAAAAAATAATTAACAAATGTTTATTTAAATATTGTTTAACATGTTTAGTTTTATAAGTTCATAACTTTTTTTAATTATTTTTTTAAGCAGAGGGTTTCACTAATATTTTAGCAGTTAAAAATATTCAAAAACTTTTCAACAATAATAGAAAAAAAGTATGAAGACTTAGAAGGCTATAAGCTTAATTAATATAAATTTTTTACATTTAACAATACAAATATTATCTCAAAAAAAAGAATCTTCTTCATAACAATGAAAAATATCTAGCTAGTCAAAGCTTAACTAAACTTATATTACTCTAAAGTGATGATGTTTATTAAAGTGACAATGTTTCTAAGTATTAAAATGAATTATTTTTTTTTACTAGTATAAAGTTTTCATTCAGAATTTTATTTTTATCTTAGTTTTAAAATATTTTCCATTTATAATCTATAATAAAAACTACCTATACAATAACCAACTTCTAATAGCATGTTAGTTATTTCAAATTTTAACGTAGTAAAAGTAATAATACTAATTATTACAATAGCTATTTTAAACCATGTATAATAGTTTATAAGAAATAAGGAGACTATATTTTGAAAAAGCATAAATAACACCAAAACTAAGCACTTAATAAAAACACTAAAAATACGTTAAAGTACAGTTATTTTAGCATGTATTGTTTTCTTTAAGAAGTACATAAAAACCTACATTTAACTACTTATTATAACAATTTTAGGTAGTATAATTTTACAAACATAAGGTAAACAACCTTCTATTTAGGTATTGTGCATGTATACTATATTTAGTTTTGAAATAATTTTAAGAGTTTATATTTTTTTTTATACGTATAAGCAAAGTAAAAGTTTATAATGTTTAATAATATATTGATTTGTCGTTTTATTGAAATAGTTAAAAATATTTTGCAATTCAACTTAACAATATTGAAGTTAAACAATTTAATAATCTGTTAATTTTTGAATAATCTTTAAACAGGCATGATTTGTATTTTTATTAATAATTGAACACTGAAGCACCGTTATATTTGTGTAACATAAGAAACATGTTTTTAAGTTTTATAAATACCAATCAAACATGTTGTTAACTTATTTAGATTTTTTTAGAGCTGTAAATTTTTGTAATATTTAATTGTTCAGGTACTAAAATAATTTGTACCTCTTAAGTAAGACTAGTTTTCTTTTTAGTTTATCTAATATACTTTAAATTTTTTTAGACTTTTTATTTTACATATTTTATTTTTTTGCGATAAGCTTTGTTTTACCTACATATTAATGTTTAGTAAAAAATAAACTGGTAAAATTTAATTAGCTTAAGTAAATTTCAACAATTATATACTATCTTGTTTAAAAGATTAATAAATTAATTAGTTTTAAGTTAATTTACACCACATTTTATATCTAATCAATGTTCTATAAAATACAAAGGGTTCATAGTAGACTACTGTATAATACTGTTAGCACTCACTTGTATATATAAATTTTATGCTGTAAAGCCTACCTTTCAACAATTTTAGAAAAAAAAGATTTAACTATATTTTTTCTTTTTGTTTCGCTTTTTTACATTTTTAATAAAAAAACTGTTGCATTTTGAAAGACAAAGAATACTTAAAAACGTACGACTAACAGTATAAAAAAAACGCTTAAAACGTTGCATATTTTATAAAAAATTAAACTAGAGAATTTTTCAAACATTGAATGTTGGTAGCTAAATATAAAGTTTTATCAAATAAATTATCAGACAGCTAAACTTACAAATTACAAATAAAAAATTAACTTTAAAAATTGTTTAAGAAATAACATGACTCAACAACTATTTAGAAATTTTAAGTTCAGACATAAAAAAATGTCTTTGTATAAAACTAAAATACAATTGATTATTAATTATGATAAAACTATTTTAACGTGGTTTTATCTACAATAAATTCAGCTTACCACTCTTGATACTTAAACAAAAATAAAGTGTAGCAGAAGTTTCTAAATAATTTTTTTTGAAAGTTTCAAATATTATTTTACACTTTTGTAAGTATGTTAAAATATGTTTAGTGAGTAGAACTAATATTTTAACTAGTATAGTGAATTTTACTCTTGAACTATACTTAGAGGTGAAGTAAAAGTGTAGACCAGTTTATAATATGCATATAGTTATAAACCACTTTAATAAAACAAGTTAATAGTGAATACAAAACTAATCAGTCTTCAGCTGCAATTTAAACTTTTTAAATAGGTTTTTTTTATAAAGTTATGTTTTCAAGTATTAGTTAAATTTTAAATGTTTTTTGATTGAACAAAAGCTTTACTTTGATTCTTTTAAAGTTTTGACTAATAATTTTAATTTTAATAAACTAATTTTTACGTTTAAAACATAATTAGACGTAAAACTAGTGATTATTAACTAAGAACGTTTAAAAAACAATTAATGTGTTTTAACTATTAAAAAATAAATTATTTGTTTAATACTTGAGTTGTATTTTATACACCGCAACTACTACGGCTTGGATAAAGTAATTTACTCATTCTTAAAAGTTAAAATTGTTAAAGCATCGTTTAATATGAAATAAAAATATTTACTTTTTAGATATTTTACGTTTTAATAGCAGTCACCAAAGACGTTTATATATACATTACTATTTTTTATATTGTTTATCATATATTTTATTGCATAATTATAAATACGTTAAATGCAATTTTATCATACTTGCTTGTTAGTTTTCAGTTCATACAAAAACTAAATTTACAAATTCTCACAACTGTATGCTCTAGGGGTAAGCCACGTTTTTTTACAAGTTGATCTTGTTATTACTAGTAAGAATAGAATAGAATTACTACTAAGCTTCAAGTTGCTTTTTACTGTTAAAATAAATACGAAATAGGTTTTGAGTAATGACCGATCAAAGTCGGGCCTTATAATAGGTTCCTAATGAGAAGGGAAAGCGAAAACAGCGATAAAAATTTATTTCATTTAAAATCTATCTTCTTCTAGATTTTTAAAGCCGTTTTCTTTTAACTATAACAGTTTTATCTTTACAAAATAAGGAAACATGACTTAGGACTTTAAAAAGTTTCGAGTAATTCTTTTTATAGACTTTTTTATTTTTGTCAAATTTAGTTTTAGATAACTAACATTTAAAAGTTAAATATTTTATTAAAATGTAGGGGTAATTTTCCAAAAAATTGCGGTCTCTAGTTTAAAAAAAAAGGAGAAGATAGATTTTTAGCGACTTTATCCAAAAAATTTTCCCACTAAATTGACGTCAAAAATTTGCGATCCGTATGTTTGTATCAGAAACTTTTTACAAAAAATTACGACATCTCAAAAATTTAGAAGAAAATACTATTTAATTCTAAAAAAACTGGTTTGTAGTTTGTATTTTAAGCTTTCATATAAGGGCCAATGTTTTTTTAGTAGAATCTCCCCTATGCCCTTATCTAAATCAAATTAGTTCTTTTGAAATCAGGCTATTTTCCAAACAAACATTTATAAACTTTAATGTTTAAATAAACTGATTTTATACCGTCTTAAAATTCTAATGAAAGCTTGTTTAAAGCTAGCAAAACTAAAGAACTCAACTGTACAAACATATGTCGCTTTATAAAATAACTAAGCAAAGAGGTAAATTTTGTATTACAAATAAGGTTATATGGTTTTTATTACAAACTGTTTAATGGACAAATTAAAAACATAATATAAAAATTATTAAATATACTGATCTCGATTAAATTAAAAAGAGCAGGTATTTTAATCTTTTTACTTCATTAAAATATATCCAACTTAGCTGTCATAGATTAATGTCTCATCATTTTCTTCCCTCACCATATATTTAGCAGAAGTGAACGTGTTTCCTTATGATCTAATATAAGTTTAAAGTTGCTTAATGATCTTAGTAGTTGACATTCGAATTTTTTAAATGATTACTTTTGAAATAAACGTAGCCACTTCATAGGCGTGTGTTGACTAGATTTTTTGGAGTCTGTACTTTCTTTAAAAAAAGTTTAAACCATTTACTACAAACCTTCTTTAATCAGAGTTTTTACATACTATAAAACACAAAATTGTGACTTTTAATTTTTATTTGATTCGATCGGAAAAAGGTATCAAAAGTTATTTTTGTTTTCGTTATATGTTGTCCTTACTACAGAAGCAACCGATAAAATGCAACAAAATTAGTTTACTTCTGCAGTTTCCTCTACTAAAATATGTAGCTTTTTGCAGTTGTTAACTAGCTGCCTGAGCAGATCTTCTACTGGATTTTTTATAAGTTACTACTTACTTACTGCTTCATCAACCGTTTTTTTTTTATTTAAAATGAAAATAACTAAACGAAAACTAATTCTTCTTCTGCGGTTTCATATTACAAGCAGCATATTAAATTATTACGTCCATAGTTGCCAGAGTTTTTCGGCTAATTTTGCCCTAATTCAACTTCTATAGGAAAATTGACATATATAAATTTTTAACCTTTAAGTATCGCCCAAAAGCTAAGTTTGGCTTTCTTTGAATTTCAGTAAATGAATTAGTCTACAAATAAAACACTATACTACAGTGCTATTCTTATTAACTTTCAGTTTACTGAAATTAACTTCTTTATACTAAAATACTAAAAGAATAATTCTCGCAAACTAAAAGTACAAATTCCGGTATAATTTCTTAGCTGATTTGAAAGTTGCTTGCAGTTTTTTGTTCATACTTAAAATTTTTAAATGCAGAAGTCTATCAGTTAAGTTCGCGTTTTTTGAGTTCGCACAGTTGGTTAAATTTGCAAATATTGAGTTCGCACTGCTGTTTAAGTTTGGATTTAAAATAAAAAAATTGCCTAGTATGTAACTTTTTCAATTTTAAGTTAAGTGAATTTGAGTTTAATATTTGCTTCAAAATATTATTATTAAATGAGCATTTTTTAAATATTTCCAAATTTTAATTTTTTTGAAGAGCATTGTTCCTTTAGAACCTTTTATAATGTTATAACTTGTCACAGTTTAAATTTATTTTTTAAACCTTACAACTTCTAGTTACAAGCATTGTTACTACAGTTTATAAACTTTGATAAATTATTTTTCAAAATGTTTTGTACAACTGGATTCCCCTTTACGTTTACGTGACGCCCCTTAAGGCTGTTCTGCTATAAAAATCAAAATTTAGGTTAAAAGAGGTTTATGCTAAGCTAACAGCTATTGTGGAAAATGGCTAATTTTTTAACAAATTTTCCGCGTTCAGCTACATTTGGCTTCTAAGATTACGTCATACAAGTCACTATATACTACGTTACTGCAAACAAACTGCAGTAATCTAGCCAGTTAAATTTTGCCTTATTTCTCTGTTCTTGTTGTTTTTAATTAGTTTTAAGAATTTTAAGTACTTCTGAATTGAAAGTTATCAAGTGCAAGTAAAAGAGCAAAATTTAAAAACTGACATGCCATTACTTGATAAAATATCTTTAATATACTACTAAAAATTAAGTTTTTGTTTCTATTTTCTACAGGAAGTTTAAAAGTTAAATATAATATCTTATTTTTAACTTAAGAAAAGCTTTTATATCTTATTATTTTTTTTTTCTTAAAAAACGTCATAGTTAAAATGCAAAAACCTGTTTCTTTGATTAAATTTTTAAAATTGTATTACTGAACAAGTATTAAAATAACAATTGATTTTCCTAATTTAAAAATTTAACCAAAAACAAAAATTTACATTTTAAATTATTAATAGAAATGCCGTAAAAATAGGACATTAATGAAAACGGTTCAGTTTAAATTAAATAGACTCAAAATTAGTTTTATGAAAAGTTATTTAAAAAGCCTTTATTATAATTTAATTTTTTAAATTTAAATTTTACAATTTAAAAATACATTAGCATCATTTATAAATAAAGTATTATTTTAAAAACTGTTTTGATGCAGATGTAAAATAAATAATATAAAAACAAAATGACAAACTGTAAACATTACTCTAAACTAGATGGTTATAAAAATACGTTTGTAATAGTATATTGTATTTTAAATCTGGAAGATATAGTTCTAAATAAATGGTTTCAAAACATTTTAAAAGACATTAAAATCCAGATTAAACTTTCCACAATTCTTACTAACAGCAGCTTTCACTTCTATTTAATGAACTTTCATTTCGAAAACCAAAGACTTGATGGGTATACTTTACATCCTAATTAATTCAACAGAAATAATAACTTTAATAATTTTTTTTATGTCTTGGAAAATTCTATATTTGTTATAATACTATAGACTTTTACGATATTGAAGTTAACCGTTTTGTGAGAAAAAATCGGTTACAGTTACTTGAGACCAAACTCCCCGTTATAAATCCGGCTTTATTTAAGGCACAAACTCAAGACAATAATTATCTTATGTAATGCTTTTAATATTTATTTGATATTTTACTTTGTTTAATACAATTAAGATACGTTCTTATATACCGTACAATCTTAATTGTAATTTAGTAACGTAATAATTTTTAGTTTGACTGATAAATAATCTTATTTTACTTATGATTAATTAGCATAGTTTTATGTCAAAATGACATTTTAAGAAAGATATAACAGAATATCAAGTTGCATTTGATTACTGTTTATATTTGAGCTAAAATCATTGTTCATTCAAGCGGTTAAGAGAAAGCTCTCAAGGTCATGTGTTTTACTGATGCAAGATTATTACAGTTAAGATGAGGAGAAAATAAAGAGCAGACAAGAAATTACTGATCTAATGCTGCATAAAGTTAAGAACGTTGCTACATAGACTAGTGACAGAAAGCTGTGGAAGATTCTCACCATAGCCTGCTCCAGTAAACATTTTATTTTATAAAAGACATTTATATTGTTTTTTTGTATTATTTTAAGTATTTTTTCTACTAATGTCACTTTTTTTATTAAATCTTATTAATTCCTAGATAGTTAAATCTTAATTTGTTATATATTTTTTTCAAGTACATCCCTGTTAAGTTGATTCTGTGTAAAAGTTTTGAATACATTCCAAGTAATTTCTAAAGTATGAGGTTTTTTATATACTTCTAAGTGTTTGTAATTAATCTTTGAATAAAATATTTTCATTCATGTCATGCTTTATATAGAGTAACAAGCTTTATTTAGTATCATCATTTAGTACAAATTAAGTTTATTATTTAAGTTACCTACATCCATAGGTTACAAAGATATTAAAAAATCACACACTGATATTATAAGTGCTGATAGTTCAACCGATATTTTCACTTTCTAAACAAAAACAAGTACAAAATTAATATATGGCAGTCTTTTCAACTATTACTAAAAATTAGATCATATAAAAATGTAATGAGTATAAAAAAGCATACAGTCCAGTTACTCTATAGCAAAAAAAATTGCACACTCTTAATTTTTTATGAATGGGCTTAAAGTTGCTTCTTTTACAATAATCTTAAGCTAAAAATACATTTCCCTTAACAATTTATTTGTGAACCCCATTTGCTTGTGTGCTGCAGTTTACTCTAGTTAAAGTAACAGTAAGCAAAATTTCTACTAATTGGGTTGAACTTAAACTTTTTTTGGCTACAATTCTCTAGAAAGATTAAGAAAAATATTTTTTTGGACATATTGGTTTACAAGGACTGTACTTTACTGAGTTTTTTAAATATAGCAATATTGATCCTTTATGGGTATTTTAGGTTGAGGGTAAAAGAGAGAAATTTGAAATTTTGGACAATAACCAATCGCTATCTTGCACTTGGGTATGAAATGTACAACAAAAAAAATATTTGTGTTTGTGTTGCACAGGTTTTCCAGTTTCTGGTGCTCTGATTTCAATTAATGTGAAGGTTACTGCTTTAGTTTTTCTTAGGTTTGTAAAAAAAAACATAAAGGTTTTATGTAAATTTACAAAATTTTGACATGTACAGTATATATTTTTGGTTTTATAATAAGTAAAGGGATCATTTTTTAATTTTCTGAAAACAAAAAACAACTAAAAAAAGTATACTGGGGAGCCCTGCTTAGACAGTTAGAACAATTTTTTCAAATCACTAGCTTTAGATAAACATAGTTTTGTATTATAGCCAAACTCAAGCTTTTATATTTACAACCTCAGAACTTTGAAAAATTTGTTTCTAACTGTCTGTACCACCCTTTGACACCCATATGTTATTTAAAAAAATTATATTTGATATTTAAAGTAAAAAAAGATATCATGAAACAACTATTCTGTATACTTTAAGAGTTGCCAACCCTAAGTTTAATTGATGGGTTAACAGCCTCTGAAGCAGGCTTTCCCAAAGTGGTTTCTACAGGTTTTTAGAGTTTGTACTTACAGCAATCTTTACAAAATCACGTTCTACACATTTCAGACGAATTGAAGAAAGTTTCATTTAGACACTTTTTGTCTTTCCCAAAATCTTTTAAATATAAAAAGTTAACAGAAAAATTTAAAAATGTTTCCATGTAATTTATTTCAGATCGTCTGAAAATTTAGAATGTGTTTTTGCAAAGATTGCTACACGTACAAAAAAATTCAGCAAAAAACTTGAAAGCAATATTAAAAACTATCATAAACATGGTTTCAAAGACATATGAAAAAAAAATCTCTTCAATTAAATTAGTAGTTTAAAAGCTTTTTCAAGTTTATGTACGCTGTTAACTAGTTAGTAAATACATCCTCGTGTGCACATTGGCTGTAAGAAGAAGCTGATTAAAAATATTTAATTGTTATTAAACAGTACCTTCTAATAAGTAGTTTTTAGTTTTAATGGAACAGTATACACCGAAGTATTACTTTTCACCACAATGATTTTTCAAAGCTTTAGTTGGAACCTTGTTAAATTATCTTAAAGTCCATTAAAACTTTAATTACCTAAATCTGTTTTAGTACTGAAAACCTTTTGTGTTCCATATATTTCTCTTTGTTTTAACTATAAGGTAAATAATTAATATAACAATAATACGTTATATACTCTAATTTTCTAACTTTTTTAGACAAGTTTAGAAGTAAATATCTTATAATGGAAAGCTTAGGAGTAGACCTGAAACAGGAAGGTAGTTTATCTTTTAGGAAAAAATGATTAATTAATTATTGTTTTTTTTAAACTTACTCTTTTTAAAATAATTCTATAAAACTGTTTGTACTGCATAGAACTTGTTTGCTAAATCTAATTTTTCTTATTATATGTTCTATAGCTCGTAATTATTTTTGTCTAACATAATTGAATATCCATTCGTTTATAAGTATGGTGCTTATTTATTAATCATTTTTCTTATCCATCAAGATTTCTATTATTTAAATAGATTTTTGCTTTTCGCTTATTCCAAGTGTAAAAATGACTTCAGTAAATTTTAGTATAGAAATTTTTGAATAAAAGGTTAAATACAAAAGAAATGTTTATTTTCCTTTAAATCTAAATTTTACTATTTGGTCTCAGAACCAGAAAATGGCTTAACACTGTTAAAAAGCGAACTCAAAAGTTGAAATTAAACTAAAAGTCTTCTGACTTTATGCATATACAGCACAAGTTTAAGATTGAGTTTATCATAGTATTTACATGGACATCAAAATTTTTAAATTCACGCAGATGGAGCCTATGACTCAAACACAGCCTCAAAGCTTTTATCTCAGCCGAAGAAGAAGATTGACAAGGAGAGCACAGAAAACGCTCGTCTCAAGCTGAGAGAGGACAATGTTGAAAAGGAAAAACGAAAAGTTAGAAACGAGAACCAAATGTTGAGGGCTAAGATGCATCAATATGAACAGATACTGAGCGTTGCAACAGACAGGTACGTGTATATGGGTAGGAGTCAAATATGTATAAAGAGTCGCTTTTGCATGAAGTCACTTTTACATGAGTTGATTTTTTTTTTTTTGATATATGTTTTATTTTTTTGTTAGTTTAATTTTTACCATAAATGTTGCCCCTAATCCTTAACCTTAGTTGGTAACTTAACTCTTTTCTTCATATTTTTTGAAAATTTATTATTATTTTTTTTTATCCTAGTGCGAAAATGCCCCTCTGTGCAAAAGTACTTTGGTGCTCCGTGTTTCCGTGTAAATATTCTCCTTTGTGTTTTGATTTATTAAATGTGTTTAAAAGTAAGTTTTGTTACAAGGTTGAAAACAAATTATGCTAGAAAAAAGAATTTAGGAGAAATTAAATTACAGAAACAAAATTTATATTAAAATTATATAATTATTATATTTTAATTTTATATAAGTTTTCATATATTCATTGAAAAACACTTGAAAATAACTTCAAATTACATTTGTTTTTTCAAGCTATCATTTTTAAAACAGTTGATCAAAACCTATGAGATCAACAAAAACATTGGTAAAAATCTACATAGCCGAAGCCTTTATTTTCGTATGCAATGAGACAAGCTCTATAATGTTTACAATTCAGTTGAGGAATCCTAATAAGGATGAAACTTATTTCAGTCTACCGAAGGCTTGTGGTCTGATGATCAACTTGCTGTGATCAAACTATGTAAAATTTATTAGATAAGAATTATTTTAATGATGCACTTTGATAGCTCTTTCACTTTTTTTTTTTTTTTTATTAATAACCTAGATTTTGCATATAGTACATAGTGCACAACTATTCGAATTTGGTAAATTCAAATTCATAACATAATTTTTATATGGCCACTACCAAAAAAGTAACTTACTTTTGGAAAAGACAAAAGTGTGTATATGTTTAATTAATACGTACATTAATAGTACATTATAACAGGGTTTCGATAAAAACTTAAATCCTGTATAAACCTGGGATTTGAAAATTTAGGCAAAAAACCTGGAGTTTGAGAAATTAATAAATAATCTAGAATTTTAAATAAAAATCACTAAGAAACTTGGAATTTTTATGATTTTTACATGTTAAGTAGTAAAATTTCGGTTTAACACAAAAAATTTAGCATATAGATGAAATAAAAATTTTCATCATTTGTTTTTTTTTTCAAGCTGTAAGATATCTTATCAATGTCATTACACTATTTACCACAGTTTTTAACCTCAAACTTAATTTTAAAAATAAAATAGATCCTAAAACGTGTAACTTAAAAATCTGGAGAAAATTTGCAAAAACATTTAGCAACCCTTATTTAATTGTTCTAGTTTCTGAAATATTGGTAAATCAAGTTTCAAAGTAAAGTATTTTTAGTAAATCTCAGAGATGCTTTTTAATATTTTTTTTAATAAAAAAGTATATGTATTTTTTAACTAGACCAACATGCGCATTTTTTATTTTTTTAAATATATATTACTTTTTGAGTTGTAGCCATTTAAACATTTTTTTTTAGTAATTTGAAGTTTTTTAATTTGAATTGTCAACTAGTTCAATTAGAATCCTATAAATTAGTAATTTTTTACATAATAGCAATTGATACTTTTTTCTAAACTATAGTATTTTTTGCATGAAAAAATTGATATAGATTAAAAAAAACTAACTAAGTTTTAAATTTATAAAAACTGATCGATCCAGCCTTTAATTACAAAAAATTGCATAGTATTACTTAAAAGGTATACAATAAACTAATAACTTAATTAACAGTTCAAAGACGATTGACTTTTCCAATTCATTTCACACAAACAAGATTGGCTTGACTGGTGTAATTACGCCTTCTGTTGAATTCTTAAATAATACTTTGTTTCTCAGTTACTCTGGTGAGATTTGTTTGTAAATTTAAACTGTTTACGTTTAAGTTTTAATAAAAAATAAATGTTTTTAATCGTGGTTTAATTATATGTTTAAAATTAAGGATGCAAGTAGAATGACTCTCATAATTTACTCCATACATAAAGCTGTTTATATAATGTGATGTTGTTTCGCATTTAAAACTTAGCTTTAAAAAATGCTTTTGCAAAAAATTGGATTTCTACAAACTTCAGGCAAATAAAAAAAAACATTTCGACAACTATTTGAGTGGAAATTGTGTTACGTATCTGCTTGTTTTCGCAGAACTTTAAAATTACCGGCATGAACCCTTGAAAGTTTTTTTTAGTAATTTTGTAAAAACTTCCAAACTTAAGACCCAATTATCTCCTTATCTGACAAGCTATTTAGAAACTTTTTTTTATTCTAAAGAACGGTCCTTTGTAATTAAATAAAAAAAAGTCCATTGAATTGGGGTTTGAATTTTTGTATGGGGCCTGATTAAAAATTTTGTTTTTTTTTCTGATTTTTTATTTGAAAAACTAATTCTTAAAAAATAATTGTTTATTTTTATTTTTTTTTTTTTAAACTAACTTTTTAAAATAAGTTTAATGGTGCTACAAAGTTTGTTTTTTAGTTTTTTTATATACCATGAGCCTGAACAAACGTTTCAGAAAAAAATTCCAATTTTGCACGATTTTTGTTTTTCATATATACAACCTTTTATGCAAAATTTTATTTTTAACAGACTTGTATATTTATATTTTATGATGTTGTGATATTTTCCCAGTTTATTATTGCTTTTAAAGTATATGAACCATACAAGTTTTACCTAAATTCTTAGCAATTCTATTTAAGGGATTTCTTGCTCCAGTGCTAAGAGTTTAGGTAAAACTTGTATGAGTCATATATTTTAAAAGCCATAATAAGCTGGGTAAAAGTATCGCAACATCATAAAACATAACTATACAAGTCTTTTAAAAATAGAAATCAATAAAATATGTTTAATTTTTGTATAGAAGGTTGGATATCTGAAAAACGAATATCGTGCAAAATTGGAATTTTTTTAAGAAGTTTATTTAGGCTTATAGTAAAAAAAAAATTTAAAAAAAATTAAAAAAACAAATAATAGCATCATAAAACTCATTAAAATAAATGTGTTTAAGAAAAAAATTTTGAAAAAAAAAACTTGAGAAAAGGTTGTATAAATAAAAACTAGAAAAAAAAATTTAAAGGGGCCCCGTTTAAAAGTTCTAACCCCAGTTCAAATAATTTTTTTTAAATAAAAGACAAAGAACTGTTCTTAACAATAAAAAAAAGTTTTTAATTACCTATTAAAATAAGGAAATAATTGGGTCTTGAGTTTGGAAATTTTTATAAAATTCCCATAAAACGATTTCAAGCTAAGTTCACGCTCGTTCTAAAATTAAGAAATTCAGGTTAAACTTTTTGTTTTTTACAGAAACTCCTGGAAATGTAGGTAACACCGTTGCTGAACTCAACAAAAAATTCCAGCCTGAACAGTTTGCCAAAACAGACAACTTGGTTGACGTAAATGTTGATGATTTTCTTACTCTACGCTTTAAAAGTATTTGTTTCCTGAAAACTTGATTAACGCTTGTTGTTTGTTTACCTTAAAATATTTTTAAAAAACAATAACTTTGTAATAATTGAGATTAAAAACTTAAATGTGAACTTAATACACTGTTTTACTCGTTACAAATATTAAAATTAAACTTAACAATGGGATGTTCCACAAAATAAATTTGTTTTATCAACGGGGTCCGTAGCCTTTTTGTAAATTGCGGGATTATTTCGTTGATGTTTTAATATAATACATAATTATTAAAATGAAAATAAATAAAATTAAAATAATTAAATACATATTTTTTTAAATTTTTCAATGGCAAACTATGCGAGAAATTATAAGAATATGTAAAAATAAAATATAAAACGACAGGGTGTAAATTTAATTTTAATTTAGGCAGTTCTATCAAAGAAAACTACAAAAAACCCGATGTAAGTGTGAATTCCGTTGGAAACAGCTCGGAAAATTTGAACGGTTTCAACTATTTAGATTCTGATTTTATTGACTATGAGCATTTGAACAGCTTGGAGTTTTTGAACAGTTTCAACGATTTAGAGAATTTGAACGATTTCAACGATTTAAAAAATTTGAACGATGAAAACTTGGTGTTAATAAACGATTTGAAATTGGAGAAAACTTTGGATGATTTAAACGTGGAAAGAACTTTGAACGATTCAAACGTGGAAAGAACTTTGAACGATTCAAACGTGGAAAGAACTGTGACCGATTTCAACGACTCGGATTTAGTTGGTGATGATTTGGATCATTTAAACGATTCATTTGTGGATAGTACTTTGGAGTTGTTTGCAGACTGCAACGAAAGTTAGTGTAAAAGTTTTATTTATTTGATTTATTAAGTTTAATGTCTTCGGATTTGTTCCTTTTCATTCAGGGAAGCCTAATCATAAAGTTTTAAAGTTTTTTGATTAGAATTTTTAGAAGTAGTCAGATTTGATGCCACAGTCACTTCTCGCGAATCTGCGCACATTGTGTCCACAGCAAAAGTGCGTAACTAAACGAGAAGAAGTAAATATACATACTATATTAGATGCTATTTTAAAATGCATTTGATTAACTACGTTTTTTGTAAACAAGTTGTTCATAACTTCAAGCTTTCAATAAAATTTGTTTATGTGTATACTTTGAAAGCTCTTTCCTGAAACCATGAAAGACAAGTTTAAACATAGGTGGGCAGGGAGTAAGTTAGCTAAAATTAGATATTTATTGAGTTGAAATGAGATTTTATGCCATAAATATTGTGAGGAATTAACATTATGAAATGTTGGATTCAAAGGTATAAAAGGGGGTTATGAAACCTAACTATAATAATACGGCAAGAAAATTTCATTTGAGGTAGTTCCTTAAATTATTATTTATACATACAGAGTTGCCAAACAACTTTGAAACCTAGAGTTTGAGAAATTTTGAAAAAAAAATATGGAAAATCTTAAATTTTTAATAGAATTTAATAGTGAAGTAAAAAAGTTTTGATTTAACTCAAAAGATCTATCATAAAGATAAAAACATTTTTGTCATCATCAAATTTTTTTTTAGTAAAAAACACACTAAAGTAGCTTTATAGTTTTCAATTTATTATACTATTTAACAAAGTTTTTTACCTTAAACTTAACTTTAAACTAAAAATTGACCAGAAATATGTACTTTTATAAATTTGGAGGAAAATTTGCCAAAAACATTTGGCAACCCTGATACTCAGAGCAAGAACACTTTATAATATTTTTCTGTTGTGAACACTTTACTATTAGTCAGGCTATAATGATTCTTACACAAATTAATTGAAGTTATTGATAAGTATTAAAATTTATGGTACACTAAGGCACAATTAAATGTTTATCTTCAGTCAAGGAACATAATTTAACATAGTGTAAAGATATAAAGAGATGAGTTTGCATTTAGAACTTTGTGTAAAAAAGTTCAAATATATTGTTAATTAAATACGGATTATAAATCTAACCTACATAAAACTATTTTTTTTTACTTTTAATTTTGTATTTTGTAGTTTTTTAATAAACTTTGTAATTAAACGAGAGTGCGTATCAAACGAGTGCATAGATTTACAAGAGGTGACTGTATTTGTAAAACTTTGGAATTTTAATTCATATTTAATGTTTAAAAATCATGAAAATTACATAATTTTGCTCTTGCAATTTATATTTTTTTAATGGATCTGATTGTATTTTTGGAATAAACTAAAGTTTTCAACTATTTGCTTATTATTTTCTAACCGGTTTTAAAAAAGAGTTTTACTTAAAAAAATCTGATTTTTTCAGCTCGATAAGTGGCAATCCTGATTTTGTAAGCTGTAAAAAAACATTAAACTGTTCTAACTATACAGCAAAACAAGGTAAC
Organism: Thalia democratica; assembly: GCF_965202585.1. Taxonomy (NCBI): domain Eukaryota; kingdom Metazoa; phylum Chordata; class Thaliacea; order Salpida; family Salpidae; genus Thalia; species Thalia democratica. The sequence continues at coordinate 63,156,477 of NC_139166.1, read as the reverse complement.
GACGAAGTAGTACCTTCAAACTTATTTAAAGAGAATACACGCGATGAAGTAATGCCTTCCAATTCGTTCCAAGCAAGTACAACTAATGAAGTAGTACCTTCCAACTTATCTCAAGCAAACCCAAGCAGTGCATTGGGTCCTTTTTCTGCTAACAGCACAGAAAATACTGTTTTGGAACCTAGAAGATCAAGTTAGTATTATGTTTTATATTACTTTTTAAATAGTTTGTATAAACATAAATTAAGGGCTTATTTGGTTAATTGATGGATCACTATAGTAAAAACATGTGTTACTTTTATATTCTATTTATGAAGCTGAAGTTTGTCGATGAAAACATAAGTTGTTGCTTGGTAAGTTTTAAGATAAAACTAAATGTTTTAAGCTGCATTTACTTATCAACAAATCTTCGTTTTTTCACCAATACAGATAGCAATTGAAGCCAACACTTTGTGTGTTAATAAAAACAATCCCCTGTTGATTTTTTTTTCAACAATTTTTTATTACACTCATTGTAAAGCACAAAATAAGGAGTTTTTATAAAACAAACAACAGTCTTAAACTGGTAACAATTAAAAGTGTTTAATTGAAATTATTTTTTCGAATTTATCAGTACATTGTTAATATTTTTTAACCGAGGTTGTATTTAGTGAACGTTTTACATTATAAAGTAGTTTACTATAAAAGTTATAATTAAATTTAAATAAAAGCTTTATTGTAATTCAGGATCTTATTAATTTTATTGACTTAGTGAATGAATAATTGAAGTTCAGATAAGTTCGTAAATAAAAAAATTTTTAATTTCATTATTTTTGTACATAACTTACAGCGCGTAAAAGAAACCCAACGTTAAAGAAGAAGCAACTTGAAGATGAAGAAAATGATGGTGGTTTCAATAAAGAAAATAAGTGTTCAAGCAGTAATAAAAAACGTAAAAGGAACAGTTTAGGTAAAGTAGATTGTAAAGATTTGAAATAATTTAATTTTTTTTTTTGTTTTTTTATTAACTCAAATTTTAGATCATGTTAAACTTTTCCTATTTTTTTTAAGTTAAAATGAACTATCTTAACTGAAACATATGCAAACAATTTAATTTATTTTATGTTATAATTAAATTGTATAATTTTCGATTAAACGTTTTATAAATAATGAAGTTAATTTTAACTTAACTTTTGATATATTTTTTTGTCTTAACTGAAAAATGTTACGTAATTTACTCTAAAGCTAAGGGCTTATTTAATCAAACTTACTATTTAGCTTTACTTTTTTTAAACATTAATATTTAAAAAGTGACAGTAAAATTCAATCATTAAAAAATTTAATTTATTCATTTTTATTTAGAGCCGACCGTTAAAAAAGCACCGAAATTGAAAATTAAAAAAAAAGGAGAAAATTACAGTGTGAGCAGTTTGCAAAAAAAAAGTTAGAACTTTAATTAATTGATTAAATATTAAACTTTTAACAAAGTTTTAATTACAAATCAGATTTAAATAAGTTTGTTTTTTGTCTATATATATTTTTTTATAAAATTTAAGTTTTTACTTGTAAAAATTAGTTATGGTATATAAAAATAAATGATACAATGTTAAAATATAAAAAATAATGTCTTTCCATTTTAATATCGATTCTTTCCACGTCATTTATTATGCTCTTGAATTACAATTTTTTATATAGTAAATCAGGGTTTGTTTTTAATATACAGTATTGCACCTTAGGGTTGACTTATGCTATCAGGAGCAATAATTATTATGGGAGCTATAAATTAAAGAAGTAATAAACTAGTATAGGGGGGCAGTAAATTACTAAATTTCTTTTGATTAGCAGTTTATGAAAATAAGATTTGGAAACTTTGTTTTAAGCTAATGCATTAATCTTACTCAACTCTTGCTGAGTAAATTTCTGGGCTGATGTTTTTATTCACACCACTTTATTCATATCCATTTTTATTCTGAACTATTTTACTTATATTGCTATTATATAACTTATGCATTATTAATATTTTTCTATTTCTGTTATTTCAACAAACAATTATGTAGCTTTTTCATACTTACTACATAAATTTTAAAATATTCAGACCGCTGTTTAATATAATTGTTTCAATAAAACACTTTTTTATAACAGACAGCAGCAGTCATCAATGCCCTCACTCCGAAAAGTCTTACGCGTCCAAGGCCTACCTGAAAAAACACATTGACAGAGAACACAACGGCAAGGGTCACAGGTGCACCGTTTGCAGTAATGTTTTCAGCACCGAGAACCACCTGAAAAGACACAACAGGACTCATACTGGTAATTTTATTATATGATTGTACTTAACTTAAAGCTATAGTGTTATAGTGAATAATGTGTATTTGTTTATATAAACATTACTTAGAGAGGTACAACATGACTGATACTCGTAACTTGAGTATACGTTGTTAAATATCTTTTTTAACATTTGTTACTTCAAGGGTTATCTGTACTAACACCATATGAAAAGACATTACAGGACTCATACTGGTAATTTGAAGAAAAAATGCTACTTTTTATTACTAGATAGTTTTGTACGTACAAATTCATATCTGGCATTAGTTTTAAATATTGTTTACGTTAACAGAAAATTTGAAGAAAAAAAAAATTAAATTTACAGTACAAGACTGGAGTAAAAACCATGCAAAAAGAAAAAACGTTACGGCGTAGTTTTGAGTTTTGTTCAGGAAGTATTTATGCAAAGAAATAAAACTCACTCATAAATAAAATCAAAAATTCTTTTATAAATGACCATAAAATTTAAATTCTGCTTAACTTCAAGAGTATTGTTTGTACATGTCAGCAAGAGACCCCTTTTTTTTTCTTGATTAAGCAAACCTCTTAAATTTACTGCTGCAGCTTCGTAAAAGCCAGGGTTTCCCAAATTGGGCACTAACATAATTTTTGGGGGCTATGAAGTTATAATTTGAAACTTACGCTAGATATTCTAGAGTTGATGAGGCAAAAGAAAAATAAGAGTTGTTAGGCGTATTTAAAGTTAGATTTTTAAGAATTATTGTCGAAGAGGTGTATAGCTTTTTTATATTTTAAAGGGGACCTTATAAAAAAAGTTTGGCAAACCCTTATTCAAGCACAGCCTACACAACAGGTTGTTGCCATCGGTATTAACCTTGCTATTTTCATCTATCCCAAAATGGTTCTTTAGTAGCGATTTACTGGATCCGAGTCTTTTTTTAAATAACGATCCGGCAAGATCCGGATATTAGTGAGAAAATACCAAACTCAAATCTAAATTTTAATCACAAAAAAAAATCAACAATAAGTTTTAAATTAATCAGTGGTCTTTGATAATTTTTTGTCTTAGTAGTAATCCTAAAAGTTTAGTAGTTTTGTTTATTGTAATTTTTATTTTAAATAGCGCCTGTTCTTTAAAACAATATGTGCTTAAATAAATTGTAAGTGTAAAATGAAAGTCTGTTATCTTTTGCATCCTACTAGTAGATCTTTCTATGGTTGTATCTTACTTATTGGTGCACTACTACCTAAATTCAAAAAATTTAATTCATTAAAGAATGTTTAAAAAATGTCATGTTTTAAATAGTTTCTCATTTAAATTGGGTAATTTTACTTTTATGTGCAATACTGTTTTACTGATTGAAAAAAATGTTATAAAATGTGCAGTGAGAAAATAAACGTACTTAAAATTTTTTAAAGTCTACATAAAAATTAATTACAATGAAATTTTTGTTCACAAAAAATATTGAATTAAACGAGAAATAGCATTAGTATTTATAAGCATTTAAACTAATACAAGTAAATATTCGTTTTTTTAAGAAATCTGAGTACAAAGCAGTTTAGTATGATCTAAAAATTAAACAATATTTTAATGTTGTTGCGTAACTACTCAATGTATTTTTTAATTCTTATCTCCGTTTACTTTTTACTTACTCTGCTGTCACTTTTGTAATGATATAAACATTTCATTTTAACATTTTAAAGCGTTTGAATAAATATATATTTTTTTATAATATAAAAGCATTTGATAAGTTTTCTCAAAAAGCTTTCCCAAAACAATTTTCATTATTCTCAAAACAAGCTTTTCCAAAACAATTTTTATAACTCTTAAAACATTTTTCTTAAAACAGTAAAGGAGTTACCATTGTTTTAGTGCTTATAAAACGGAATCTTACTTGCATTTACTCGCAGTATCGGTTGGTAAATGGTGTGCAAAAGTATAATGCATTACAAACACGTTAAATTTAAGATGTTTTCTTGATTAAGTTATAAGATACTTAATAGTATTTTAATATCATTTGTATTTAACTGTAGTTTTAGTATAATGTGACGTAGTTATGATGTATCTTTGTTTTTCTTTCGTTTATGTAAATAAAAGAAAAGTGTTGTTTTGATTGTTGTACTAATCTGCTATACATTCCACTATTCCCTATTACCCTAATAACTTCTCTTAATAAGATATTAGACACCAAGTCGGGTTCTCTTTGTCGAGATACTTTGAAAAATCAAAGTGCGATTACTGACAGTTTTGATATTTTGTCAGGAGAAAAGCCGTATCCCTGCGACATATGCAAAAAGAGATTTACCCAGAAGTGCGACTTCAAAAGGCACCTCAAAAGCCGCATCCACGAAAGAAAAAGTAAAGAAGCGACGCTTGGTCAATCGTAGTAGAAAACAACTTATAACGAAGTTCAAATAGAATAATTCTTTGTGTAGATAATTTTTAGGAGTGCTAGTTTGTAGTGACTAACTTTTTATTTGGTTACTTTTAGGTTTATTTTTAAAAGGTAATCATAATAAAATAGTTTTTGACTAAAACTAACTTAAAACTGCTTAGAGTTTTTATATTTTTAGGATATTGAATAATATATTGTTATTAAAGTTATTGTATTTCAGTATTTAATGTATTGTGATTAAGTAATTTCAATAGGTAAAGTGCTTCTTATTAACATAATAATGGTTTTATTTCTCTAAATTGTTTATCTTGCATTTTATCTAAGTTTATTTTATTGAAGCGTTCTTAAAATCCATAATTTAGTTGTTATAGTAAACAAGGGAAAACAAATAAATCTCAAATACGTTTAATAAGATTCTGCACTTTACAGTTCAAATTCTTTCACCTGATTTTAGTTTTACTACAAAATAGTACAGTTGCCAATTTTCATGTTAACAAAAATTTTAGAAAATATCAAGCTATCTCTATTTAAAATATTAACAGGCCTGTACTAAGAAAAAAATAACTAGAAAAACTTAATTTAAGGAAAATTGCTGCAGTTTTGATAATTTTTTTTGAAAGTTTGAGATTTTTTTAGCTCAAAAAAATTTCAAGAACATTCATACTAATTATTGAAGCTTGCTAAATGTTTAGATTAAATTTGAAGTGCATTTAATTAACCTACAGACATGTTATTAAGTTTTAAACATATTCGTTTTTTATACTTCAAAAGTACATACCTTTGCACACAATTTTACCTTAGTTTAGTTTTCTATTTTAAATGACTTTTGTTAGGCATTTTAGAAATATAGTTAAATTAAAGTTGGAAATATACTAAAGGTTTTCTTATTTCTTTCACAATCTTTTTAATGAAGTGAAAATATTAGTAAATTATGTCTGGGTTACTGAATTGAATTTATTTCTTAACAGTTTAAATGTAAAACACTTTCTTCTCTACAAAAATTCGAGTTTTAGTTTATATTGTGTGCATAGTTTTTTTTATGAACTGAGTCATCTAGTATTTAATAAATTTCAACTGCAATGTTCTTTATCTCCATTAGCATTGCCTTATGATTTGATTTAAAAATATACACTTAAATCATAAGCTTTGTAAATGTCAGTTGCAGTGTTCTTTATTTTCGTAGATAATGCTTTTGTATCCAGTGTTTACATTTATGTTGCAATCATTGGGTATGTAAGTTGCACTGTTTGTTATTTTCGTTAAATAAATAAACTTTCGCATCTATGTTTTAAATATTTGATTTGATATACAAACTGTTCATAACTTATATCTTTCTTCCTTTAATTAAAATTTCATTACTATAGTTCATTTTTGAATAAAAAATATTTGTTTTACTAATTTTAGAATTGTTTTAGAGTTTCAAAGTAAAAAATAAGCATTTTGAATAAAGTGTTTTTCGGCTAAAAATTTCGTACCATACCAGCAGTTTATACCTATGAAGTGCGTACCTAGGTGGCAGGTTACTGTAAATTAACAATTAAGTAAAACATTGCAATTTACAATATTAAGTTTTCAGAGCATCATAACAAAATAAATATTGCTATTAAAATTTACAATTTTATAGCTAACGAGGTAATATGCTTACTTATTTAATTATATCGGTTTACATTACGGTTTGCGCTTTATCTTATAAAATATAAAATCTCTAGTTTGTTTCTGAACTACGTTCGTTATTTAATCAAACAGGTTTACTAAAAACTTACTAAGTGCTTTATGCATAACTTAAACTACTGTTTAAATACAAATCAAGTCTGCGATAATAAAAAAGTGTTTTTTCAAATGAAAAGAAGGGAAAAATAATTGAAGGTAACAACTAACACATAAACGTTAATAAACAAATCTTTTTAACTAAACTAAAGTGATCATCGTGTTTATCTGAAAAGCAGTTGACAATAAACGCTAAGAAGGCTTACACATTTTAATTACCTACAAACATAATAACGTCACTATTAAACATGAAAGCAGAATTTTACATGTTGCGAAATAACAGCTGTTTATCTCACTACCGCTGAAAGAAGTACAGTTTAACTTGTTGTTTTAAAAGTTATGATTAATTTAATGCCAGAAGTTTTGTTAGTAGCAGTAAGCGTGTAAAACAGTTTTAAAACTATGACTACTTCAAAAGTTTGTTGTTTAAATAACGTTCATAAAAAACTTAAACAGCCCGTTTGTACCGTACTTTGTAATAAATAAAAATGAAGTCAAATTTATATTTTCCAAACTAGTTATACAAAACACTACATATTGCATTGTTACTTTTGTATAAGTATTTAATAAGAATACAGAAGTTGTAAGTAGTTACGGTAAAGTTAAGAAAATACTAATTAAACAACTAGTAAAAGAAATATTTTTCTTAAGGTTTTGTTTTGCAGTTAAAAATACTTAAATAAATACGTAATAAAAGCAACTATGTATCTTAATACTATATTTTAAAGTAAAAAAAAATATCGAATTTAGATAGATATATTTTGAACAATTAGTTTGCAAGAATGTTCTGTTTAAAAAAAAATAAATCAATGTCAAGAATATACTTGATTTGTTGACACTTAACTAACACTTAAATTAAAAAAATAAATTTAGTATACTGAAAATATAAAAACTCTGTTTTATTAATTTAAATTAGAATAATGTCAAATAGTTTTTTAAAAAATATTTGTGTGTATATAAGTACACGCGTAAAGAATATTTATTTATAAAATAAACTAAAATTACGGAAACACATTAATAAAAAACGATTGCATATTTCAGTTAGCTTAAAGAATTTGTACTGTCTAACATAAAAAAAATAAAATATTTTTCTTCCTACGTAACATATAAACTAGCAATAGACAAACATATTTATAGTTCTTAAATTTTTATTCATAGTTTTTATAATTAGTTTCAGTTGCATTTAGTTATTATACAAACTAATTATTAAAAGAAAACAATTTATATGATTTGATACAGTGACATATCATTTTTTTATAAATATCTAAAATGTTGTGTAGCCAGATAGTTTACTTCAAAAAATAAACCATCAGTCTATTTACTTATAAAGATCGAAGTTTTACTAATTTATTAAGCAAATTATAGTTCGAATACTAATCTGATTAAAAACTGTTTTCTAAAAATGTAAAATAGTTTGTAATATTATGTATTTGATTTTTTTTTTGGAGAACTTGAAAAACTTCTATAAGTGATAAATATCAAAATAATGTAGCTAAATTAAAAAAAACAATAAATAAACATTTTTAGCATTTCCTAACATGTTAAAAAAATTCACTTCTTAAGAAATTAGAATTGAAAAATAAACTGTGATTTCTATATAAAAAACTTACTTTGAATATTTTTAGTAGTGAAAAAAAACTATCAATTTATTTAACATTTAATAAATTTAAATTGAATTCTAAAAAAATATTTAATTCTTTATCTAACAAGATTTTACTAGATTAAATTGCTACTTTGCGGATATTGAAAAACTTCTTTGAAAATACTTTTATTTTAACATTTAAACATAAACTATAATATTATATTCTTATACAGTTTCTTTTACAATCTGTAAAATGTTTAAATGTTTTTTAATTTGTATCCAACTATAATTTCAAAACACGTTTTGCTTCAAAAACATTTAAACTATGTTTAGCTAGTTTACAGACTTAAAATTTTCTTAAGCAATGTTTTTAATTTGCATCTAAAGATAGAATACAAAGATAGATTACAAAACTGGTATAGTGCAATAACATTTTTAATACTTTTTATTTCTATTTTATCTAACTTTTTAAGTTGTTCTTTTGAAATTTCGACAAAAAATGTATTTAAACATAACCATTCAGACTAAAAACTATAAAATGTTTAAACACAAATTGTAAATTAACAAGAATACATTTTAATTTTCAAAAGTTTGTAAAATTTAAAGCTTTTCGATCCTACTTTAATTCTTTTCAAAAGTTAAATGAGTTGTAAAACAGTTTGAACTATTTATATAAAAGTTTAAATTAGCTACAATGTAGTTGTACAAAGTTATAAAAAACATACTAGAAAAACAAAAATAATAATGATATTAGTGTTAGTATACTGTTAGTAGTGCTATCTTTTCATTTCTACAACATTGCAAACTATAAAGCTTTCGGGCACACATTTTAAGGACTTAATAAATGGCTTTTTTTATATTGGAGTTTTAACCCTGTCTACAATAGTGCAAATGTTCAAAGAAAGCACAGCGTTTGTTCTTTTCATTGTGGTCAGCAGCTCGTCTAAAAACTTAAAGCGATGTCTCCCTAATACAGGAGATGCTTTGGTCTACAAACCAGGTATATTTATATATGACATTCGAATCAATTAGTTTAGAACATAAGCTTTTAGTTTTGATATTTTCAGAAACTTTCTTAGTGATGTTTGCGAGTAATTTTTTCACATCGTGTTTTTCAAATACAGATCTTTTTCGAAATACTAATGAACAACTTCCTAAATAAATGGTTTCAAAATACAAATTTTAATCGGTTTCAGAGTACTTATCTAAGGCAAATGAATATATTTTATTAGTTTATGTTTCTAAAGTTATTATGCTAGTAATTATTATTGTTTTAAAAAACACTTTATGTTCACTTTTGGTAACTAGTATAACAAGTATATTTATTTTAATTACTAAATAGGAATAAAAATAATGTATGAAATGCTTAGTTTGTTTTAGTAAATCTACATTATAATAAAATTAAGGCTACAAGTGGACAAGAGTTTTTTTTTCTAAAGTCTTTAAAATATTTATTTACATAAAAAAAAACAACGCCATAAGGTTTAACAGGCTTTATATGGAAGCAAAATAATTATAAGATCAAGAAAAAAACAATACTTAGCCAGTTAACTGACTTTAAATTGAAACGTACAAATTTTTACTTTTACAACCAATTTCTGTATAGTTTACAAAACTAATTTGATGTAAAACTTTTGATTTTTATCTAATCTTTTCTATTCTTACGTCACTTAACTACCGTGGCGCGACAAGAGTTTTGTGTGTAAGTATTTTGTACGTTAATTGCATTTTTAGAAGTTATTTTACATCATTTTATACTTTTTTTTTGTCTCAAATTAAGACTTTAAAAACAAACTTAAGTAAATTTTAAATAATACACTTTTTTATTAAATACAGTACTACAAGCAAACACTGCACTAACTACTTTTAAGCTTAAAGACAATGAAAGTTTAAAAAACACAAAGTTGTCATAAAGTAATTAAATTATATTTTTATTTAATTCATTAATTGTATGAATTTAAAAAAAAACTTAAAAAGTAATACTAAACTTGTTAATTGTTTAAGTAACATTTAAAATTTTTAAATCTAAGGAAACATTAAAGTATAAACAACGATAGCTTTAAAAGCATTAACTTGTTAATAATCTAGGCAAGAGATATGTTATACTCTGCAAATAATTAATTTGAACATGCTTTCTTAGTTTCTTAAGTGTCGTATACCAATAAACTACGCTCAAAATAGAATAAAGTGAAATAAAAAATTTAACTAAATAACTTAAAGTTAAAAATGCTTTTGTGATTAAAAAAATAGTTTATTATAGTTTTAGTTAAATATAATACAGTTTGCTTAAACTAGAACACTTGAAATGTTGTTAATTTTTTTTTTTGTCTAAAAACGTTAAAGTTGTTAGATTTAAGATATTTCTATTTATCTGTTCAAAGTTATGTTATAATTTAGTTTTAAACTAAGTGCGACAAATTATTAAAACATACATACGAACTAGAAATCAATTTAGTGATGCTTAAATAAAACGTTGTCAAAAAACCAAACAATTTTTAAGTTTCATAGTTTGTACTTATAGAATGTGAAAATTTATAAGCAATAGTTTTGTAAACTGCAGTCACTTGCTTTCAATACAGATAATTTCGCTAAGTTTATTTTATTATTTTTGTATAATTGAGAGAAAGCTAGAGTTATTTCTTTAAAATAACCGTTAAACAATAATTACCTACAAAGTATCAGTCACAAAGTTTTTCTTATATGTTTTTGGCATTGTTTATACTATAATGCATCATAATTTTTGATAAGATCACTCTGCTGTTTAACTTAAGTAGTATATTATTGTAAATAACTATATATTAAATTACTAAAGCTGTTAAAAACTTCAAATGCGCCACTATATCCTGTTTAACAGTATAATATTTTAGAAGGAAGCTTTTACGTCTTTAAGTACATACATGCAACATACTTGGTGTCGAAATGTACTATAATTAATATTATTGAGTATTAAAAAATCCTTTGCATGTTTAAATTAGTTTTTTTTTTTCTGAAATTTGTTTAAAAAAAATAATGAAAAGTTTGTGCACTTTCTACTAATATAAAATTTACTGTATTGTAGTGACTTACTCATTGTTTTTACAATTATTTTAAGCTGTCGTAAAACTTTAATTTTTATAAATGTATTATATAATCATCTAAAATAAAACATTTCAGAAGAATTTATATACTTAAATTGTAATATTTTATGTATATTTCAAAATAACTTATCCAGACAGTTTACATAAAAAAACTTAGATAAAGTAAATATTATCAATATATAAAGAAAAGCAATATCAACCTCGAGCAAAAGTTTTTGCTGATTTTAACATTTAAAAATTTTTACGTCTCAAAGCTGCTGAAGTTTGAATTAAGCTATTTGTTTTGTCTTATTTTCATAAAAAAATCTATAAAAATTTAAGTCAAAGAGTTACAAAAAAAGTTTAAATTATATTTTATGAATTAAGCATGGAAAAATTGTCTGCATTATTATTTTTTACCAGCATAAAGAGTTTAAAGTTTGACGTAAATAAGTTCTACAATGAAAAATTCTACAAAACATTTTAAAGTGATAAACAAGTCAAAATACAAATTTTAATAAGTATCAATACTTATAATTCTTATTAATATGCTAAAGTTAACTTATAAGTCACTTTTACAAAAACTAAGCTTGAAAAGTTAAACCCTACGTTAAAAATGAAATATTTTTTGATGAGCTTTAATTAATATTAAGTTTCAGTATAATTTAGAAAATGTAAAATAACAAAGTTAGTAACCATTATTTAAAATGAACCTATTTTGTAAAACTTCTTTCCAGTTTTCCAAAAATAGTACTGTAAAAAGTTTCTTTTTTATTGACATACAATGGTTAAATTAATCTATTTTAAACACAACTAAGTTTTAAAGTTTTTACTACATCATCAGTTTGTTAAATTTTTTTAAACATTTTGCTTTTCCTATTAAAATATAATTTAGTAAAGTATATAATCATAAAATAGTTAAATAAAATAAGAAATAACTTTAAAAATATTTAAACTATTTAGAGCTAGTTAACTGAATTTAAATAAACAAAATACTCAAACAATATGATGCAACACTACAAAAAAAGCTATACTGTTATGTGCAAAGTTTTTCATTGCTTATAAAATATTTTTAGTTGTTACGTCCCAAGACTAGTGTAGTGCAAATACTTCACTCGAAATATTTTTATTAATCAATTGTGCATTTATTTTAAGGTTGTTTTTCCTATTATAATGTTTGTCTTTTGAAATTTTATGAAAACTATAAAAAAAACTTAATACCTTTTTAAAAACTAACAAAAAATCCTAAATCAAATAAAAATGGCATAGATACTTAAGTTGTATTTTTGCATAATAATATAAGTTTTTATGAAAGTATATAATCATAACTATACATTTCTAAACTTTGTTTTTTAATTAAACGAAAAAGAAAAATAAAACACATCTTATAGCTAAGGTGGTTAAAATAAATGTATCTATTAACCATCTACAATATAATGCAACGAATAGTTCAATTTTAAATTCAGTTAGATTAAAATGGTAAATAGCTAAACCTTAAAGTTTCATATAAATATTTTAATATTTATGTCAATAAAAGTAACAAAACGTATAAAATTAGTAATAACTTTTTGCAGTTTATGTTCTTATAAAAAAAACAAAAATACAAAAACTTACAAAAATAAACCGTTTTATAAAATACAATTTTTTTATAATTATTGATTTTTAGCTATTTTTAAATATACGCAAATTAAAACTAATGCAATCTACTTTTATACTTTTTGCAAAGTAAACATTAAATTTTTATTTCAGATGGTTATTTTGGTCTAAGCTATTTACTAATTATTGAAAGAAATAACAAACTTTTTTATATTTTAATTTTCAAAAAAATTTTTTTTGAGTTCTTAATGTTCTTTAAAACGTTGATTTGTCAATAAACATTTGTGTGGAACATTTCTAACTTTAAATTAAAAACAACAGATACAATACGATAGCATTTTTTTGATAGTTTCAAGCATATACTAAATAAATTTTATGATTACGTCTGTACTCGACTCGTATAAATATTTATTGTGTTAATTATGCGTATACGAAACTCAAAAATGCATACATTTTCATTTATTTTTATAAACTAAGTATCTTACTTAAGTTATCTTAAAATATTTGTAAGGAAACAATGATTTTAAATTAAAGACTATGAATTCTAAGGGCGCTAATAAACTGCTAGCATTTGAGCAAGATTTCCCTCAAATTGCGTTGCTAAGAATTTTGGTAAAACTTGTATGGGTCATAAACTTTAAAATCAATAATAAACTTAGAAAAAAAAAAACATCACAACATCATAAAACATAACTATACAAGTCTGTAAAAATAAAAAGTATTTCATTTTTGCATAAAAAGCTGTATATCTTAAAAAATCGTGCAAAGTTAGATTTTGTCTGAAAAATTTATTCAGGTTTATGGTATAAAAAAAAATTGAAAATAATATTATTTTTGGAGAAAAGCTTGTCTAAAAAACAAATTTAACAAACTCAAAATTTTTAAAGGGGAACCACTCAAAAAGTCAAAATTCAATCTAATGGATTTTTTATAAATTAAAGACAAGGACCGTTCTCTAGAATAAAAAAGAAAGGTTTTAAACTAGCTAATAAGGTAAGAAAATAATTGGGTCTAAAGTTTGGAATTTTTCAAAAATTTCTAAAAACCGCTGTCAAGCTAAGTTTATGCTCATATAAAATTTTTAAAATATTTAAAAAAAATAGAAAAATGGCAGCTAATAACTAAGCAAAATTATGAAAAATAAACTTTATAAAACTTAACAGATTAAAATTAACAATCTATTTCATATATTAAACCACTACATTATTTAAAAACATAGAAAAATACTTAGCTCTGAATTATGTTTCAGAGAAACAACTTTCTTTTAATATCAGTTAATATTTAGCCGAGTTTTCTTTTTAACTTTGTTCTTTTTTACGTCCTCATTATAGTATGGGTTAACAATACGTAATTTTCTTAACTCTAAATTAAGCTTACATTTGTTTTTTAATTAAAAGACGAAAACATCTGCCATTTTTTAAATAAGTAGTTGTTGCAAATTGTGTAAAATTCTGTATGTACATTAACTGTGTTAACAACTGCAAAGTTTATTTATTCAAAAGTGATTGATCAATAAAATAAAAATTCAGTCTTATTAGACAATTGTTTGGTTTTACTATGAACTCTGAAACTCTTTTAACATAGCAAACTGTTATAAACAAAAGTTCATTGACTTAATGATTTAAGTATTTAGGTATTTTTAACTTTTTTTAACATTTTTTATAGTAAGAATTCATTAAATTTTTGCTATTATTGGTAAGTCACGCATAATATAAAGTTATTAAAACCTGAAAAAACTAAAATAAATGTTTCAAATATGTTTCAGAGAGTAAAAAATAAACATACAATTTAATTAAAAAGCGGTCAAACTTAAACAATTGAACTGTTTTTTATTAAACATTGCAGAAATTGTTTCGGACAAAAGCTAGGAATGTTTTATATTTAAAGTTTTGATGTTCACTAATAATTTAAATTCAAAATTTATTATAAAACTGTCAATTTTAACAATTTAGTTTTAATATCATTTGTTGTTATTGATTAAAGAATAATAAAAAAGTAAATGCAATTTAAAAAAAAAAACGTTAGTTAAAATCTTAATTTCATTTTATAGTTTAATTATTAAAAAATATGTTAAGCTCTTACAAACTTTACTTGTAATTTAATCATTTATAAATTTCAGTTTTATATTACTTAAAATGATATATTGTATATTTAAAGCATGTTCTATATAAAAAATGTTTATATTTTAAAAATAAGCTTGGCTTAAATTCATTTAGCAAACACTAATAGTTATACTTTATAAACTACTACATAAATAGTTTGTGTAAGTTATTGTATATTTCGAGCTAAACTATAAAATGGATACATTTTTATAATGACTTACTAAATAAATTTATTAAGAAAGTGTTCACAAATATTAAAAAAAAATATTACTTAAATTAACGTTTATTCTATTTTAGGATTGAAAAACTTATTAGTACTTAACAAAAAAAAAAATTTTTTTGTAAGCATAAAATGTTCTCATTATTTAAAGATACTAAGATAAGTATTAAACAGTATTTTAAAAATCTAATGCTTTTTTAAAAAAGTATAATATTTTATTTTATATGTATATCATGTGTTGATATTTTTCCTTACATAACTTTTTTTTTAAAAATATTTGAAACTTATATTGTATTTTTAATTACCTATTATTTGTTCTTGAAATACGTGTAAATCACTTTTAATTTATGTTTCCATTTTTCAATTATTCAAAATACAAAAGTTAAAAATTTATAAACTATTAACGTATTATAAACGATTTTATAGCCAGCTTGCTGACTTCAAA
Source organism: Thalia democratica (assembly GCF_965202585.1). NCBI lineage: Eukaryota > Metazoa > Chordata > Thaliacea > Salpida > Salpidae > Thalia > Thalia democratica. The sequence goes on along the minus strand of NC_139166.1, from coordinate 63,141,051 downwards.
ATATCAATTTAATTTTCAAAAAACTGAGAGTAATTATTGATGAAAACAAAATAGTTTTATGTAAAACTTATTTGCTTTTCTAGCTACTTTCATCATTATTACGTCACAAAAACACAGAGGTGTCATTTTTTTTAATTAACTTGTTTTGGCTGCTATATTTTAACGATCTTCATAATAACTTTAATAGTTATAGTTTTATAATAACTTCAAGTATTTTATAGCCTTTAAATAATAACTAATTCAAAACCAAGCCTAAATAAAGTGAAATTATCTGAATACTTACTTTCTTTTTGTATCTTAAAAAGGTTTAAAAGTATTTCTACAGAAAAAAATATTTTAGCACAAAAATGTTTTAAGTAAATAACAAAAATATTGTAATTGACATGTTTTATTACTAGTTAAAAAAAAAGGTTTTTGTTCGTATACCGGCTTAAAACTTTAATACTTTAATGCATGTTGTAAAAATAAAACTATAACTTTTGACCTTTCATAGTGTTCAAATTGTTTTTAAAACAACTAGATAGTTTAAACATTTAGCGAAGATGAATATTTTTGAACTATCATATAATTCTATGAAATTAATTTTTTACTAGTTCATAATAAAAATCAACGAAATCCAAAGAAAACAAATTATCTTTATAAGTATTGTAATACTTAAAAATGTTGACTCGTACTGTAAAAATGACCAAGAATTTTAAATATTAAATATATTTATAGTTATACTACCAATATCATTATTAAATTTATATTTCAAATAGATAACTTAAATTTTTACTTTGTATACTAAACTTTATGACCGCGCGCTACAAATTAAATTCCATATTAAACGAATACATTATGGAATACTGTTTAGGTATAAAGGTTATTGAAAGTGTTTCAAGCCAAACACGTTTTTAAGATTCTACATTGGTTATTCTATCTTAAAGAAAATGACAAAATATAGTTGAACTTTTTAATATAAAAGCATTACGCACAATTTATCATTCTTATCATTGCGTCACAAAAGTTGGTTTAGTGTAGCAATTGTTTTACTTTTATCAAAAAGCGTATTTTAAGTTCTTGATAATATAAAACAAGCTGTTACACCTGATAAAGTTTACTCTTAATCATTTAAGTTTCAAGAACTCTTCATTACAATTCTTTACAAAGCTTTATTAAATGTTTCTTATTTTTGTGTGGAAAAAATAAGTTGCGTACATTTTTGATCGAACGTGCTTTATAACTTGAAAAAAGTATTATACAAACAATAAAATAATGCTATTATTACTGAAAATTATGCAAAACAACAACCTATAATCCTTTATATCTGTGAAAATTTTAATTAAACAACTTATTAATAAAATTAAGTAATTATCACTGTTATAAATTAATTTTAATAAGTGTTTTTAAATATTTAGTTTGTTGATTTAATAGTTTGTTTAAACTTTTTTCTTGTTAATACAATAGTACATTTAATTTTAATAGTAGCGCTTAACTACATTTTTAACTATATATCAAAATAAATAAAACAAACTCAATGTTAATTCAATGCTTATAAACAAATACTTAAAAATGTAAAAGACTAATAAAAAAAGTTGCACTCAGCAAAAAGTTACAAATAAAAATTTTTAATAACTTCTATGAATTAATAATAATGTAATTAACTTAGATAATTTATTCATACTAGACTTACTTTTTAGATTTTGTATTAACTTACGTATTTACTTACCTGCTAAGGAGCGTAGCGTACCTATTTGGGCAATCTGATGTTTTGCTTGATTTACTGAGACCGCTGAAAAATCTTAAAACAGAGAAAATTCTTGTAATAAGTTTAGTAGAGTTTTACAAACATATGTTTTTTAATTTTGAACTTAAGCAGTGTTAATAGTCATTAATTTTAGCAGTATTTAATTATATTACTTAACAATAAAATCTTAAACTATAAGTTCGATAGAACTAAACAAACGTTTAATTTAAAGGGCAATTTCAAATAAACTTTGTTTTTTTTAATGAAGAAAACATAGCGTTTAATATTAGAATCTAAGGTTTTAAACATTTGTATAAATGTTTTCTTTCGAGCGAAAATCAGTAAAATCGCCGAAAAACTTTTTCTGTATACGAAATTTAGGAAAAATATATCATTATATAAATTATTAGGAAAAGAGGATAGGTGATATTAATATAAAAAAAGAACTATAAAAAAATTAGAATAGATACTGTATGTACTTAGTTAATAATAAGTCACCAATTTGTTATAACTTAATATTTTCAGCTGTTTATCCATTAAAAGCCTTTTACATTTAAACACAATAATACAAAAAATAACAAAAAAATTTATTTAGTACGATAAACAAACCAAAAACAACTCGCTAACTTAGAACATTACACATAAAAACAAAATACATTAAAAATACAAATAATCATTACTTTTCGCAACAAACTTTTATACAAGACAAACAATAAATATCTTATCATAAAACACCACGTATAAACATTTTTATTAGTAAACATTTTTTTGTCTAATTGATGACTGTAATTGCACACATCTGAATGAAATACAAAAACTAAAACTGCATTCCACCACATCACATAAGTCTTACAAACACATGAAGAGTAGATTGATTCTGTATGTTGCAGTCGGCCAAAGTCATACCATCTTCCAATTGTATTTTTCCAAAAAATATAAGTTGCTCGTCTACTAGAAGACCTAAAATAAAAATATTTGGCATTTGAAATAGAAAAACTAAATGTAAATTGTTTGGTTGAATTCTAGTTTATTTAGAATCTCTCTTTTACTTTTGCATTAAACACTTTTGTGCTTTGTTTTGAACATTCTTTAGAACTTAATTTTAAAACAGTATATAATGTCTAAACATTTCAATGTACACCTTTTAAAAAGATTAATATACAAAGTTTAACTTTGAAACCAATTTCTTTAATATAATACTTTAATTTAAACAAACTTAGTAAGTTATAAACATAACTTTTCTTTACACCTGTAAACATAGTCCATAATGTATACTTACTTATTTAGTAAATATAGTGTATGGACAAGAAAATAATTAATTTATACTTTAGTAAGACACATACGTAGTTAATATTACAGAAAAAACTATTTAGTTAAACTTTTTGTATAATCTGAAATCTCAACAAGAATATTGGAACTAGTTTAGTCATGTATATACCACATACCTTCTTCTAACATTAATATGCATTTTATAAAATAACGGTACTAACAGCAAAAACATTATACCTTGTACTTACGAGTATGTATGTCTTGTTTTAAAAAAAATGAAAATAATTACAAAAACATTATACGTTTTCACTACAGCTAACTGTGTTTTATTACAATGTACGTTAACTTGAAAATACAGTTTGCTGATTTTATAGCTTTTAACTATAGTTGTATTGGCCTTTTAATTATAGCTTTAAATGTATGGTACTTTTTAATTTAGCATATGAAACTATAAAGACTAATTCAGCATCTAAATTGACTTCGAAATCAAAATAACAACATAAAACCGTATTTCTTAGTAAGCTTTTTAATTAACTAGTTGTTTTATTTTATGGTTCAATTCTTGTTATATATCACGTTTTATTTTTTATAAATTAAAAACTTAAGGATAAATAGTAAAGATGTTAGAAAGATACTAGGTTTAAAATAATAAACTGCTAATAGGTTAAACTATATGTAATATTTTATAAATAGGTATTTCTCAATCAAATCAGTAAGAAAATGTTTAGTTTTCCTTATTTCAGTTATTTTAATTCATTTATTATGATGATATGAAGTATTTTTAGAATTCGTTCGGGTAAATTCATATTTCAATGTTATAAAGTAACGTTTACTTGGTATCTTATTAGTTGAACTCAAGATATTGTATATAACGATTAAAAGATTGTTTTTTATTGTAAAACTTTTTCGTGAATAATTATGTTTCTAATACCACAATAGAAATTATATTATTGTTAGTTCACAATATTAAATACCTGTTTTTGATTCAATTTTGGTTTTGACATGTTCTATGGTATCTGTGTGAAAGAAATCTAAGCTTAAAATTCCACATTTTAAACCTCTAAAAAATATCTGTATTTTACATATCAAATTAACAGTTGATTTTTCTTGTATGCTATATTCAATCAAGGTCTTTCCATCTTCTAGTTCTTTTTCGTCAATAAGCAAGCGTTGGTGGTTAAAAGATATTCCTAAAATTTTTTTTTTATTATCTAGATGTTGTAGATGGTCAATTTTTTGAAATATCTACTTAGATAAACTAGATAGAACTTATATTTTGATAACGCATAATTATATAAAATTCAACTTAAATTGAAAAATCTCTTCGTGTGAACTTTAATCCATATCTTTTAAACAGTTTTCATTAATATCAATAAAATTTTTAAATATCCCTTTTTTTAACTTTTTCAGAAACACAAAAATTTGTAGATTTACTAAAGTAATTAAAACTTATGATTAAGTTACTAAAGTTTAAACAAATTAATCAACTGTTAAGTTTAATCCAAATAAATAATTATTATCAATCATTTTTATAATAAGTTTTTTACTTGACAACACTTATTCATACTCATTTATATGTTTTAAAAAGTTTACTTGTTTACCTTTTTTATTTTGAATTCTCGCTTTAACAACTGTAATTGTGTCTGTCGGGCAAACTTCCAATTCAAAAGCATCACCGCAACTTTTACGCACAATAATATTTATTTTAAGTACTAGTTGAAGGATTGACTTATTCTGGATGTTGTAGTCAAATAAATTTTTTCCGTCTTCCAATCGTTTTCCGTTGAATATCAACCGCTATTGGTCAAAAGTAATACCTGGTATTTTTATTTGGAAAGTTTTCATTAAAAGATTTATTTAAACTTTAATAAACTTACTTGGTATCATCTTGCCCATAGTTATATAGTCTTAAGTATTTTAGTTAGTCGACATAGAAAAGTGTGCTTAAGGATGATTTAAGTTTTTATATTAATGAAGTAAGAATCATTTTAAAATATTTTAACTAGGTTTATACTTAAAACTTATCTTAATACGTTTAATAATCGTTATTATAAATAACGAGATTATAAATATTATAAGACTATAAATGTTCTTCGTTATAAAACTTTTAAATATAAATTAAGCACATATTAAGTTTTCCAAACGTAACTAAAATTCAATCTTAATATGTTTCAAAAACTTTCAGAACACAATTTTTCTCAAACAATGAAAAATCTAAAGTTTTATTACTTACTTTATTAAAACCTTGGCCTTTAACAAATGTTTAAGATTCTACATCACATTGTTACAATAGACTAAAATTTACTCATTTATTGTTAATATTTTATACTTTTAAAGTCTTTGTCTTTATTAAAAAAAAATAAAAGCCTACCTTCTTGGTTTTGAATTTTAGCTTTTACAGTAGCATTTGTATCATTTGGTTCAACAATAAGCTTGAAAGTTTTATCTTCTTCAGACATGTTTTCCACAAGTATATGCATCTTTGTTAAACTATATTTAAAACAAAACTGTATACCTAAAATTTATCATATATAGTTTAATAATCTTGTATTTAATTAAGTAACACACTCATTAGTTATGAATTTTAAACTTGTCATTCTTTTAAAATAAAACTTTTAAAGTTAAACGATACTAAATAAATTCACATATGAAAATATTTTTGTAATTTTTGACTTAAGTTGTTAAACTTCATGATTTCCATTCATATTCCAGAAGTTATAGTCACGGTGAAACATTCTAAATTTAAAGTAAAATAAATTTATAAGTTATAATATGAAAAAGTTTTATTTTATTTCTCATTTTAAGATATTGCTATAGTTAAACTTTGTGTTTTATTTATATGTTTTTTATATTTCTCAATTTATTAAATATATTTCTAAATGATCAAGTTTTAACTTGATAAACTTTGTTTTTGAATTTTAATAGTAGGTGAAATTGCTTTTTTTGAAAGTAAATTTTTTTATCCACTAAGCTTTAAGTTTAATAAGATTATAAGATGACTCGTTTAAAAAGTTTTAATTTTTTCAAGACCTCCTGTCAAAAGATTCATACTTATGGCTTGTGTTTATTGGTTAAAAAAAACTAACTTGTTTATATTAGTTTTGTCTTTGACTCTATTTTAACCAGTTTAATCTAATTAGCACAAAATCACAAGCTGAACTTATAAAAAAAAAAAAAACTAACTTAATCATTAGAAATAAGTGTATTTAACTAGAAGAAATTTGTTTAGTCCTACTGCTGGTTTCGATCCACAAAGAAATAACTATAATAAAGAATCCAACATAATCGTAAAGATTAGTCTTGTTTAATATTATATTTATCTATCATGCAAATGAAAAAGTGAAACAAGCTATACTGAGTGATAACATTTACTCAAAATTCAAAATTGAACATGACAACAGTAAAGCTGCGATAAACATTGTACTTAATGTGCAGCATTCCTTGATTTTTTAACTAATCCTGAGGTATCTTTAAATCTTAACTTTAAATAATTTTTACAAAAATAAAACATAAAAAATAAAAATAATTTCAGTTTATATAAAATAAAGTTTACTAAACAAGTTTTAAAATATGTAGTTTTCTTCAATAAAATTAATGTAAGATATTCTAAGGTCCTATAAAACCTACTTTTATAACTTAGTATTATTGTAAAACACTTTTATGTCGATAAAAATTTAGTTCAACATAAAAATACTTAACGAACTTTTAGTATTAAAATTAAGACTATTAAAGAGTTAAATTAAAATATTTACAAGAATATTAAAATAAAATGTTTAATAACTGCTAGTACGACAAAAAAACACTGCTATAAACTGTATAGAACATTACGTATATGGAATTTTAACTTTTTTTTTAAGTTATCTTTTAATTTGGTAGCTTCTAGTTGCCTAATATACTTAAAATATTTTTGATGATTTTGTTCATATTTTTACATGCAAGATTTATTTTATTTAAATTACTCAAAGGATCTTTAGCAACTTTTAATATTATTACTACAGAAAATCATTTAGCCGTAGACAGTAGATATACAATATTATGAATACAACTCTTTTTATTTTAAAAGAGTTTCAAATTTTAAATTCAACATTGAGTTTAATCATTCTGACTTTATACGTTAGTTTGTAGTGTCTGTTCAATATTTGTTTTAAATCTTCTGCTTAATCTTTGAATTCAAAATAAGCTAAAATGATATTATTATGAAAATTAAACAATAAACCACTAGATAGCTACACACTCAAGGAGCTTTTCATATTTATTACATAATAAAATGGTAGTATTATTAAGTTTTTATAATATATATTTTTTCAATAATTATAAGCTAGTAAGTTTAAGAATATTTAACACTTACACCATTTCACAAACTGTTTTATCAAAAATCTTTGTTTAAAATATATTTGATTTAACAAATAAAACTTCAATACCCCTCTGTAGTTATCAGATAACCACGCTTGCTAAACACCGTAATCAATAAATAAATCGAGTTTTTTTAAGTATAATGTAAAAGAAAACACTTGTAAAATCTACATGCTTTTAACATTCAACAAATGTTTGCTTTTTAGTTGAACTAATCAGTCATTATATAAAGCAAAACAGCTGGTCATGCTTTCTTAATTTTCTTTTAAATAAAATAAAACTACTAAGTTACTCATAGTACATTTGCAGTATGCACTGTATGTTTATTATTTATAATACTATTTTATTTTATTTTCATTATTGTTTATCATCATTATTAGTTTGTTAAAGTTTATTAATATTTATCAATTACTTTTCTATGGAAACTTTTATTTTCTAAATCTTTATCGTAGGATAACTTTAGCTTGATATTTACCAAATGATAGTATTTTTATCTTGTAATGAAGTTTATTTTTACTGTTATACTTACGTGGTGCACACTCCTCTCTGAGCTCTTTTTTTTTTTCTTATATATTATGAAGTTTATGGTTTAAAAACCGGGACAAAATACTTTCTACGCACCGGATAAACAAACTTTTTGAATGCTAAAAATACTTTATTAAAAAATCAAGTTTGACAGGGATATTCAATGCTGAAAGGATTAATATTGTATATTACACTCTTATTTTATTTTATTTTCTTATAAGGAACGCTAATCCAGTATTTCTACCAACGCTTCATACGTGCTATATGTTCAGTAAACTGTTCTATAGTTTCGTATAACCTAGAAATTGAGCTTTTTTTTTAAGTTGAACCACACATTATGACTCCTTGAAGTAAATAAAAAGAATATGCTAATAAAAGTTCTAATAGTTTCAGATTAAAATTTTCTGCACCGGTTTAAGGTTATAATACTTTTATACAGTTTAATTGTTCTTTGAAAATTAAAAATGATAATAACAAAATAACTTATTAAGCTTCTTAGTAGTCACATGAAACATTACCTCTAAATAAAAATGTTATAAATTTTGTTACTCGAACATTAACATATTTTTATAATACTATTTACATATTTAATAGTTTTATCAAGTTATTAATACTGTGAAACAATGGCGACGGGTAGTATTTTTCTAGGGGGCGTGGAGAAGTTACAAGTAATTTAATAACACCTTAGTTTGATATTTAAAAAAATAATAGTTTAGTAAGACAAAAGTAAAAAATTACAACAAATCTTTTATAAACAAGACTTTAATTTTTAAACATAATTAACATTAACAGTCTATAACTTTTTTAATTATTACAGGTAAATTAGCTGTTTCAATGCTCCATACCACGTGACGCTCTTGATAGTTATTATTTTTCTTTTTATTAGATGTAAAAATTAACTTTTATGTACTAGCTCATTGTTTTTAAGCTATGTATTTCTTACATTTACAAAATTTTTCTTTTCTATTCCAATAAGTTAGGCTTAATTCGTATGGGTTTAATTATAACTATTTAAAACGAATACAAATGATAAAAAAATGTCTTTCAAGTAGTTGATTACATTAAGCTTTTTTATTTTAAATATATATTAATTAAACTTTTTGAAATAACTTAACTAGCAATTTTATAAACAATCAAAGCACTGAAACAAAGAACTTTTTTTTTAATTTACAACTATCTAATAAGTTTACTAATGAAATATAACTTGCTTCTAATAAACTAACTATCTCTTAAAAAGTTTTATTCAGTTTTGTGAAGATTATTTAAAATATCATGGATCATTTATTAAGCAGAAACAGGTTGTTTAATTTTTATCACCATGAAACTTATTTTAGCGCCTTTAGTATTGTAAATAACAACAATAAAGAAAGCTATAATAGAATTTTAACTACAAAAAGTAATCTCATTTTGTTTTTTTATATAAAAACAAACAATACAAAAATAATCAAAAGTCAAAAGTAATATCACCTTTCAGTTTTTAATGATTAATCAAAAATACTTATAAAACACGGATGCTATGGGTTTTACTAAATATTATACTTTTTAGTCTTAAATATTAATAAAAAGGCAAATTAACTGTTCTAAAAATTACCAGATTTCGGTAGGAAAAACTCCGACTAAGTCAAATATCAACAAAATAGTAAAAAACACTCTACAATTTTCTTTACCTACAATGTTTTTTCAAAGCTTTTCATGCTTGAATTTTTTTTATACCTAAATACAGGTCATTTAAAAAAAAATATCAAATAGAAGCATATTTTTTAAAATTTAAATCTAATCTACAAGTATATATGTTGTTAAGTCAAATGTATTTTGTTTGTAAGCGAATAAATACATTTAACAATACGACACTTTTAATTGATAGTAAACATAAAAAAACTATTTGCTTATAAACTATATATTTTAGTTTATAACTGTTGCTTTTCATTTGTACTAGATGTTGACTATATATCAAGTTAGCTAAAGTTTTGTAAAACACTTATAAAAATTTTTTTGTTTTTACCGTACAAAAAAAAATATAACATAACTTTTGCTTCTATTTTCTAAATTAGCAATTAGTTATGGTATTTTTTAAGGTGTCTGTTGCCACTGGAACAGATCAAAGTCCTAAACAGCTTTACAACATTTGACACCTTTCAGTGTCAAACAACCAACGTACTAGAAGACGCCTCGATTAACTCGATGTTAAAAACACAACATCGGCAGGATTAGGAATAAAAAGCAAGTAGAATCAGAAATACCAAACTACCAGAGAACAGTTTAAAGAAACTTTGAAAAAGGTTTTCTTTAACAAATTCATCAACAATTTCGACCATAATTGGAAGCTTTGACCGAGATTGCGGCAACTTCGAGCAGTTTTAAACAAAACTGCAGCGGAAGAAACGAACGAATTCACAAAGCCCGCCGACACAACTTGATGTCTTAGAACCCCAGGAGAGGCTTCAACTTTTTGGGAATTCAAAAGTTCAATCAGGACCAGTTGTTCGTAAAAAATGGAGTCGGGATGTTCGACCGCAGTGTTTTGCAGGGAAAGTATTAAAGCACGGTTTGATGATCATAGAACAAGTTCCAGCTGTTGTTTTAAGAAAAGAAGGGAAGACTTGTTTGAACGAGACTTTAATTACAAACATCGTAATAAGAAAAACCCTTTTATTGTTCAATATGAATTTATTATTACACGTAAAATAAATAATGATGTCAACACAAATGTTTTGGTATAAGGTTAAGACACAAAAACGCAATGAAGTAATCATAAAGTTGCTTTGCTTAATTAGTGAATAAATTTTCTCTAAATGACGCATTTTTTATTTCTTGATATTAAAAAGCGAACTATGTCATAAGTTATCAATTCTCAACGCGCTGTTTATTTTTGAAAACATTTAAGTCTTTATAATTTTTAAACTAATAAGATTTTAATACCTTAACAAATAATAGTAAAATAAAGAAGCTTTTGTTGTAAAAATAAGAAAAAGTCCAAAAATTGTTAGCTTTTATAAATAATTATGATGCTCAAAGAAATACCTGTTGATAAAAAATATATATGATTTACTCCATTACAGTTTTTTTATAAGCCTAGTTTTTTCTAACCTGTTTGCTATATATATAACGATAGTTTTTAGTTTATAAAAACTGATAAAAAAATTGTTCTATAAACTGTTTTTTAACAACCTTTAAAATATAAATAAAAATGTTAGTTATTTTTAAAGCTTACTAAGAAAAACGATTTCATGTTGTTATTTCGATTTTAAAGTTTTTTTAAATGTGAATGTACTCTTTACCGTTTTACATCTTAAATTAAAGTTCCAAACACTGATAGCTCTAATTAAAAGGCCAATACATTTATATTTAAAAATTGTCAAATTAGCGAATTGTTTTTACAAATTGTTGTACATTGTAACAAGACATAGTAAGATGTATTCAAGACCTATAATGACTTTGTAGTTATTTGTCATTCTTTAATATACAAGACATACATGCATGTTAGTACAGTACATATTGGTTTTGCAGTTAGTACCGTTATAGTATAAATTACATACTAATGTCAGAATTAGAAATGTAGTTTATACATGACTAAATTAGTTCTAATATTTCTTTTGAGATTTCAGAAAACGTATAAGTATGACTAAATAACTTTCCGGTAATATTAACTACTTATGTGTATTACCATACTATAATTTTTATTTTTAGTCCATACATCATATTTACTAATTAAACATACATACTCAATATATGCTATAGACTATGTTTACAGGTGTAGAGAACACTGTAAAAATAGATATGTTTTGAAGTTTTGTTGATAATTTACTAAAGTTGTTTAGATTAAATTATTTAATTACGAAATATTGTTTCAGAGTAAAATTTAAATACAAATTTTTCTTTTTAAGAGATGTACTTTAAAAATTAAAACACTCAGAACCGTTATAAAATTATTTTTTTTAATAATGTTTGAAACAAAAGACTAAAGTATTTAATGTAAAAGCAAAATAAGAATACTAAATAAACAATAAACCGACAAAATAATTTTCATTTATTTTTTTTGTTTCAAATTTAAAATATTTTTATTTTAGGTCTTCTAGTAGACGAGCAACGTATATTATTTGGAAGAAAACAACTAGAAGATGGTAAGACTTTGGCTGACTGTAACATACAGAATAAATCTCGTCTTCAATTGGTATTGAGACTTCGCGGTGGAATGCAATTTTAGTTTTTTTTATTTATTTAGATACGTGTAATTATAGTGATTATTAGACAAAAAGATAAAGATTTACTATTAAAAAAAGTTTATACTTGGTTTTTTCTGTTAAGATCTTTATTTTTTGTCTTTTATAGAGGTTTTTTATAAAAATAGTGAGTAACTGAGGTTGCAAAAATAATAATTGCTTATACTTCTAATATTTTTGGTTATGTGTAGTGTTCTAAGTTTATCGATTTTTTTTATAATTTGTTAATCGCACTAAATAAACTTTTCTAAACTTTTCTGTTATATTGTATATAACTGTTAAAGGCTATCAAGTGAATTAAGTGCTGAAAATAGTAAATTATAAAAATGGTGCCTTGTGATAAATTACATACCTCACCTAAAATTTAGTCTACTCAGGTTTAGTTTTTTACGAACACAGCTTACTTTAACTAGTTAAAACTAACTACATTTATAGTTTTTCCAAAATAAATGAGTTAATATTTAACTTACATTCTAAAAATAGCTAAATTTAGTTAAAAACATTGATAAATATTTATACAAGATTTTAAATACCGGAACGATATTAGACCTAAGTTAATTTAAATATTAAATGAACATTATTTAGATCTATCATTTTTATTATGGCATATTAAAATGGATAAAATTTAGACATTTCAAATATAAAACACGAAACGTTTAAATAAAATATAAAAGTAAACATTAACATATTCCAAGATTAAAAGTATCTTAATTTTCAAAAAAATTAAATTTTAAACTATAAATGTTTTTAGTTTAAAAATTAGCACAACAAATGTGAGTACAGCTTAGCTTGCGTAAATAATTTTTACCTTTTATGCAGTTTGAAAAAGTCTATATGAAAGTAGTATACGTATTGTCAGTTTCAATCGAAGCATATAACTAAGCACAAAACAATATATGTTTTTTAGCTTTAAATAATGATTAAATTATTTAAACTAAGTTTAAATTAAAAAAAACGAAACAAATTACACATAAGTGTGAGTAGTCACGTTTTAGTTACAAGGTAAAGTTATTAACATGTAAAATAAAGAAAAGTTTGCTTAACTTCAATTTGTCTACCTTTTTAAGCGCTTTTAAAAACGTTAAGAAGTCCAAACTCTATCTATCTATATGTTACATTTAGTATTACTACAAAATCAGCCAATATCCGTTATGTATTAATTAGTGATGTACCGGACCCACAATTTCGGGTCCGGCCGGACCCGGATCCGGACTTTTTTTTCAAATTAGAATCCGGCCGGACCCGGATCCGGACTTTTTTTTCAAATTAGAATCCGGCCGGAACCGGATTCGGACTTTTTTTTCAAATTAGAATCCGGCCGGAACCGGATCCGGACTTTTTTTTCAAATTAAAATCCGGCCGGAACCGGACCCGGACTTTTTTTTCAAATTAGAATCCGGCCGGATCCGGATATCAGACAAAAATTGCAATATCCGGCCGGACCCGGACCCGGATAGTGAGTCCGTACATCACTAGTATAAACTAGCCTGAGTCAGAATGAGGTTTTTAAAAACTGAAAAAAAAAACTTTAATCTAATTATAATTAGAACAGCTAGCCACAAGGTTTACAAATTTAGGTGTTATTTACAATTAAAAATCTGAAATCAAGTTCTTGAACAAAATACACTAGAAAACTACAAACTATTGAAAACTGGATCAGCTCAAACTCATTCAAAATCTAAAAGAAAATTAGCCTGAGTTTTTTTAAAAAACTAAACTAGCCTGAGGCAGTCCAAGATTTCTAAAATTCCCAAAAATTTTCAAACTAGCAGGGTTGCCACTGTTTAAGTCAATAAAACTAGCTAGAGTGAATATAAACAAGCCTGAGTCAGAATGAGGTTTTTAAAAACTGAAAAAATTACTTTAATCTAATAATCAGTAGAACAGCTAGCAAGGGTTGATAATTTGGTAGTAAAGTTGTGTACTGATTGTGGTACACTTAACCTATTAGTACTACCCATCATAGTTAAATCCTACCTTATTTAATTAATATCTAACAAATTCTAAATTCTAACTGAGACTACTTTTTATAATCAGACACGACAGTTTTGAGTGATGAATCTTTTATATAAAACACAACAAGAAATACTAGCATATACAAAACTATTAATTACTTTGGTAACACTTTAAAAACTAGAAGCTATTTAAATCTATATCAAAAGACTTAAAACAATAAACTAAAAATTAAATAAAACTTTTAGTAAACAAGAAACTGTTAAATTTTTAATAAACTATTAAACTATAAACCTGGCTTAAATATTTAAACAATTAAACACCAGTTGAAATATTCACTTTTAAAACAAAACACTACTTACAATAAACATTCACAAAAAAGTTCAAGATATTTTGTTGCTTCAAGCTGCACACCAAATTAACTAACTGCTTACATATAAACTGCCTGTCATGTTCTGATGTTTTGTTGCATCAGTATTTAGTTTGAAACATTTTGTCATATGATTCTCATCGGCTCTTACATTCAACCGTATTAACTCTAAATATTCTCTGAGCTCAACTTTAAACAATAAATAATGCAAGTATTTATTCCAAAGTCTTCAATTTTACAACATATGTAATGAGCTGCATTTCTGAAATGTTTATCTCATAGTTTAAATGCAAACAAATGTAAATTAGTCACATGAACAAAATGAGCCAATCACGGTAGATGTTTAATTTTAACTGACGAAAATGACTCTTATTAATTTACACAGGGTTTGTTTTTGGAAAAATGCTTTTCAGTATGCTCTTTTTTACTAACTAGATCCAGGTCCGGCCGGATCTCTGTTAGGATCCGGCCGGACCCGGATCCGGACGTTTTTTTCAAATTGGAATCCGGCCGGAACCGGATCCGGACTTTTTTTTCAAATTAAAATCCGGCCGGAACCGGATCCGGACTTTTTTTTCAAATTAGAATCCGGCCGGATCCGGATATCAGACAAAAATGGCAATATCCGGCCGGACCCGGACCCGGATAGTGAGTCCGGTACATCACTAGTATTAATTGACTTAAATGATGAGAAAGCTACAGTTATAAACTTTGTTTGTAATGCTGTAAAATACTAGCGTTTCAAAATATTTGACATTTACCGAATGAGGTTTGAAACTTGCTGTTGACAAACTTATCAGGTGTGACAGGCTTACATTTTGTCTCTAAATTTACAATAAGAAATTCATAGTGTTTGTACTTTTTTACTGGATCTTTTACTACATTTTTGTCTTAAAGTGGATTATTAGTAAAGTTTTAATCAATTATGACAAGTTGAATTTTTTTAAGTACAAAAAAAGCCCTGAATTTAATTTTTTTAATAGGTAATTTGTTTTCAAAAATCTTATGACCCTGCAGTACCTGTCATAAATTATTTTGAATACTGAAAAAAATATATCTTCGATTTTTTTGAAACTTAAAGTCAAGCATTTTTTAGTGATTAACTCGTAGCCAATCTGGCAATTAAGCTACTATGTCTTTTATCAACTTTAAAAAAGTTAGTATAACAAAAGCTCATAATTAAAAAAAGCTACCATAAAATGAAATTTAACTTTTACTTCTAGTTATGAATGACAGTAAGTCAAGTGCAACCTTGTAGATAAGTACCATCCAATAAAACTTATATTAAAGTAAAAAAGTAAAAAGCAAAACATGTGTTTCAATTTTTAGCTAGAACATAACAGAATTGTTAACGATTCTTTTCTAATTTCAAGTTTTTTAAAGAACAAGTAGTTTTATTGATATTTATCATATTTAAAAAACAACTGACTTGAATAGTATAACAGCATTGGAAAGATACTTAAAAACTACTTTGATGTTTTTCACAAATACAAAAAAATTTATACTCATATGATAAATTTTTCGAACAATTGAATTTTTTTTTTTACATTTAAAAATGGCAAGGAGGCACTGTTGCACGAGTAGAAACTTTTGCACGAGGAGACTTTTTTGCACGGCGACTCTTTTGCACACAGGGTCACTTGTGCACGGCGTCACTATTGCAAAAAGTACGTACTTATAGAGGTACACGCCCTTGTGCAAAAAACGAACTAATGTCAAACACGCACCCAATGTAAATGTGCTATCGCGTTAAATACGCACTAAATCTCGAAATAAACAAAAGAAGAAAAAAATAGGATGTACTTAACGCGGGTGCGTACTTAACACTGGCTCTAACTTTCGCGGGCACATACTTTACATGAGTGAATACTTTTTGCAAAAGTGACATGGTGCACAAGTGACCCTGTGTGAAAACAGTCACCGTTCAAAAATGTCTGCTCTTGCAAAAATGACATCCACCCGTAAATTTTTTTTTAAATTCCTGGTTTTTAAGTTTCCGAAGTTTCAGTACTGTTTAAAGTCGCTCAAGTTCTAGGTTTTTGTTACCAAAATTATTAAAATCCAGAATTCGGGATTTTCGAAAACTCTAACATAATCATAGGATAAGGACGGTCCACGTATTTCTACAGAGAGGCCTGCCAAGCACAAAAAATTGGTGTGCATCGTATATTTCAGGTTTAAAACAGCTTGTGAAAAACAATAAATTTTGCTCATTTTTATTAAACTAGTGCTCTCCAAATTTGCATTTATATCACTTATTGTTTAATTTAAATAACTACTTTAACTACGTTTGAAGTTAAAAGACTGATTATAGTTTTTTAAAACTGCTTAGTTTGTAAAAAGTATTTTCAAAGATGTCCGGCCCATAGAAGACCTTCTAAGAAATATGCTATTAGATTCGAAAAGGTATATTGAAGGAAATAAACTTGTAAAACAAAACAGTTTCTAAGTGTATTTTAACTTAATAAGTCTCTTACCTATATTTTACCTACATACTATATCCAGATCCTGCAGGATATAAACAAATTAAAAAACATTACGGATCTGGTTTATTCCTAATTTTGTAAATCAAGTACAACACTCTGACAGTTTAAACATTTTTTCTTAAAAGTTATGCACATATATATAAATTAAGTTTTAGGTTATATAAATAAGTTAGTATTGTTTTTATGTTTGCATTGCAAACAAATATAAAACTTTAGTTAATAAGCCTGGTAAATTTAAATAAACCACTACTAACAAAGCAACTTTTTAGTGAAAAAATAAGTAATTAATTGCCAAGAAAACACCTTAAATAAACTCTAAACAATATATTTTCCTATTTGTTTGCGTTTTTAAAAATTCTAACAATCTGATTGTTTTTAATTAAAAACTGTGCAATGTTTAAAACGTGATGCTTTTAAAGACACAAAAAAAGTTTATAAGCAAAATACGCTTTTAAACGACAATGAAAAGCAACGAAAACTTGAAATTATTCCTTGAGAGTCAAACAAATAGTTGTCTTAGAATCAATTTTGTAGTAATCCAAAGTCTTTTCATCTTCTAGTTCTATTCCTTCCAGCATTAAACATTGCTTTTCTGGTGGTAAATCTAAAACACATACTAATATTATTTTCATGTAATGCAGACTGAGTACCATCGTCTTTTACACCAGAAATAAATAATCAAGTTTCATAAAAAACCAATTTACAAACGTTTCCGTTTAAAAAATAAAATAAAAATTAATCAACAAAAAAAGTAGTTTCATTAAAAATTTTGGAACATTATGTACTTAAATTTTAAAAAACGAACGGTAGATATAAACTTACAAAACTAATTATATTTTATACTGCTTAAAAATTAATTATTATTAAAGTAACCAATGAACCTGAACAAATTACTTTATTTACAATCGTAATTCCAAGTTTATTATATCTAAAACCGTTATATAGCAACTATTGTAAATTTAGATACTTCTCAGAAAAAACTGACAATAACAAACTTTGTGTTAAAATATTCAAGTTTTAGTTTTGTACGCCTATTTTTATCAACAGAAGTTATTATTAAATATATAAGAATCGAAATAAAAAAAATTCCAAGGACTTTAGTTTTCGATCAGTTTTTTATATATTTTAGTGATTCTCTACCACATTTAGGAAAAATTGTAAAATGTAGGTTTATTTTTAGAGTGAGTAAATTAAGTAGTTGTCTTATATTAACCAGGTACTAAATTTAAAGTTAAAATAAGTAATGTTTTAATTATTTTTGTTGTTAAATCAATTATTGGTTACACACAAATTTACTTTATTTCCACAATATAACTGCATTATTAAGAAAACAACTTTGATGAAAAAAATCGGCTTTATTAATTTATGTTCGGAACTGAGTTTGATAGTAGAGTTATCAAAACTCTATTTACCGCTTATTAGCTAGGTGTACGGGTAAAAGTTAAAAAAAAAATAATAAAAAACATGTACGTGTTCCTACTATTTGAACAAAAATGAGTTGAACACAAATAAAAAATAAATCGTAGAATAATAAAAAGTCTTAAATTATGTGTTAAAACTTTTATAACAGTTTATAACTTGTGATCGCTGTGGAAGAATGAAATAGTTGTAAAATAAAATTCTATAATATAGTTTAATTTATGTAATTTATATTAGCTGCTTCATTGTGTAGCTCTCTGTAAATTTATTTGTTACATCAATTATTATTACTTGTTTCACTACTAACCATATTCATATTCACTTTCTTGTCTTTTAATCTCATCTTTAACATCCTTGATCGTGTTTACTGAACAAAAAGCTATTATCATCTTCGAACCTGTCCATTTTTCAACGAGAAAACTCGATTTACATACAGTACGTGTAATCAAATGAATGGTGTCCCTTTTCTCCAACTGGTACTCAGAAAATTTCTTGTAATCTTCCATTACCTTGCCACCGTAAATTAAACGCTGTTCTTCTACAGGGATGCCTGAAAATATTTTAAAACAGATAAAAATTTTGTATATCATATCAAGAAAAATTAATATTAAAAGTAAAATATAAAGGATAAATTTAAATTAAACTTTAAAAAATTAGAACAAACACTTATAAAGACATAAGGCTTAACTTAAATTTACAAGCTGCATTTCATAGAGTAAAAAATTATAAATACTAATGAAGAGCTTTAAGGTACAATAGAAAAGAATATTTATTTTAATTTTCATAAACGGAAAATTTAAAATCTATGTGAAACAAAAATTGAAGTAATTTTAAATTATGAATCGACTTAAATAAAAATATAAAAAGAAATTGTAACCCATTTTGACATTTTAAAAATTTGTAAACTATATAAAATAAAATTGCTTCAAAATATTTTATTATAAAATAAGTAAACTAAACTTAACAAATTAGAGTCTTATAACAAGCATTAACAAAAACAACGTAAATAAAGACTTTAATTTTTTTTTTAAACTTAAAAAAAATATAATAAAACGTTAATTTAAACTATCGTAAAATTATTTTTTTTTTAATTATATGTGTAGCTCAATATGTAACAAATCTTAACTTACATGTATAAAAAGTATACTAAGTTTTTATCTGCATAACAAATTTTTTAGAAAAGGTGTTTTTTTACTTAAATATAAACTATATGCTTCAAAAGGTCAATAAACAACTTTTTTTTGTTAAACTTGAGCTTTTCTCACAGCAAACAAACTCTGCAGACTTTTGTGGATGTTTTTATTTATTTTACTTAAAGTATGTCAATTTATTTTTAAAAGCTACAGTAAATACTATCAAAAACAAAAGTAATTTTATAAATTAAAACAGATATAAAACAAGAATCAACAAAATTGAAGTTTCTTATAATAAAAAAAATAATTATTACATTTCAATATTCTATTAAAGTAAGAATTACAGTTTGATAATTTGTTCAGCGGTGAAGCTAGCTCAGTAGCTGTCTGGTTTTGTAAAAAGGACGTTTTCAGTATTGTAATTTATGACATATGAACATAAATCTAAATGTTTTTTAATTTAAACTAAAGTAATGTATATAGTTACCTTCTTGATCCTGAATCCTTGCTTTGAGAACTGAAATAGGATGTTCCCAAAAACTTTTTGTCGTTCTATTCTACATTTATATCTGAAAGAAGTTCAAACACTCACGAATGTGAGCAGCAATATTCAATTTATCAGGAAATTGTGACATAGTATAAGTATTTTATTGCTTAAGAAAGTTTGTTTGTTGAAGAGGTTAAATAAACTGAAGTCTTGATTTGGTGGAATTCAAATAAGAGAGAATACACACATCTTGTCAGGTTTGCAAAAAGGTATCTTTCGGCATGACCATGTTTGTCTGTTTAATCTTAATTGATATTTTAGAAACTATTAACTTGTACGAACAAAAACGAAATCGATTGCTACCAAGATCCGGCAAAAATATATATTTATTCATAATAACTGGCAAAATAAAAAGACTAGTTTTCTTTATAGCTTAATGGCGTTGACATGAGTAAATTTTATTAAATAAATTACTTACTTTTGTACATGCAAACAATGCAAAAGAAGTTACTGTAAGTAAAAGTCTAATGTAAAGCCTATGATTAAAAAATGTTTTTTTAAACCATTGTAACATTTAATTTAGTTTTCTTTTATGTCATACATGTAAAAAGTTTGAAATTAAAATTTAACATTTAAGCTGATATTTCGTATGGTTAGATTATTTATTTTTTACAACTTTCCTTTTTCCTAGTGTTTAAATAAAACATTCAGGCAATAACATTGTGTAGTTTTTACAAAACATATGTATAAAACTATTTATACTAATTAATGGTACTATTTTAGTCAATTAATTATCATAATCATTAATCTATAAATATGTTCTCTATTGAAACTACATAAAACTTAAAAGATTAAGGATCCGGAACCTTCCGAATCTTAAATTATAAATTAGAGCCGAAACAGGATCCGGCCGGATCTTAATTAGTGGTTCCAGTAGATGACTTTCAAGTTTTTTTTTTAATTTCGATATAAAAATTTTAATTATAAGAAGTTGAACTTACCTAAACCTAACTAAAATTATAATCTAAAACTTTTTTTTCTGAAATTTTAAAAGTTCTTAAATTTACAAAACTATCCTGAATTATTCTGGTATGTAAACCCTGTTTCTAACTATTTATTAAAAAAAAACAATTCATAACTCCCTAAATTTATTACAATAGAAGTGATAAGATATTTTCTGCTCCAAAACTTTTTCAAATTTGCATAAAAAGTAGATTAAATAATGGTCATAATTAAGATGAGAACGTAATAACTTTATTTTAGTCGATGTATGCACCTGCATTTTTACAACAAATGATTTATTAAGTAAAGTTTAATTAGTCTGTTTCGCTTGACTAGTTTTCTATATTAAATATTCAAATCACAATATTCTAAGTAAACAAAACTAAAAGAAACTGATCGCAGATGTCAAAGTCTTTCCTAACTAACTGGATCCGGACTAATTTCAGCTATGATCAGGCTGGATCCTGGTCCTGATCTTTATTAATTAAGAAATTGGCCGAATCTAGTTCCGTCTTTTATTTTAAATTGAAATCTGGCCTGATCCGGTACGGATTTTTTTTTTCTAAATTAGGATCCAGCCAGACCCGGTTCCAATCAAAAGATGATTGGTTACGAGCGGTTACGCATTTTGGCTCCTGTAGATCACTAGAAAAACATAAGAAGGGAAGATTATTTTATTAGTGTTTCTTTTATAGTAGACTATAAAAGTATTTGAAATTTTAAGACGAGGGTTAATTCGGCTCGAATAAAGATTTTTGTATATTTTTTTTTAACCAAAAATTTAAAACCCATTACTTTTAATTTCTTTAATAGTAAATAGGATTTATTTTTATTCTGAAGAACAATCTTTTGCTTACTTTTCACAGTAATTTCCATCAAATTTGGGTTTGACTTTAGTAGTTGGACTAATTTAAAAATTTAACGTTTTATTTTTAAATTTTTTAAATTATTTTAGCTTTATTCCAAATATAAAATAAGAACTTTTTTGTTAACCTACGTATTATACTAAGTTTTTTATGATGGATTTTTTTCTTTTAAGTTTATTTTTAAGATATCCCCAAACTAAATTTTCCAAAATATTCAAATTTATCATGGCTTTACTGCGAATATATATAATTTTTCAAATAATTTTATTTTCATTATTACTATTTAACTAAGTTTTATATTAAGGAAATATTAATTTTTCCGATTCTTTTATTTTTATTATATGACATATGCAAGTTTTGCATAAATTTACAGTATTCGAGGAATTTCTGGCTAAAGTGCTATGAATTTATGTGAAAACCATAAACTTTAAGCAATATCTTTAAACGATCAATGCTTGCTTTTTAATAAAAAGAAATTTGAAGATGGAAAGACTTAATAATATAACATACAAAAAATCGACTGTTAAATTGATGTGTAAAATACAGATGTTTTGTAAAGATTCGCAGGATGACACTATAAGTTTTGAGTTTTTCCTCACAGACACCATCGAATTTGAGATTCAATCTAAAACAGGTAAATATTAGTAACTTTAATATAATTACAATTGTTATAGTATTAAATAACATTTATTGATAATTTAAGAAAGTTAGTGAAAGACAAACAACGTTTATTATTTACTGGTAAACAATTAGAAAATGGGATAACTTTATCAAACTGCGGATTTTTTAAATAGAAATTATCAAATGTTCTTAAAATTCATTTGATTTTAAAAAGAAGTCTTTCTATTTTTAAGTACCTCAAAAGACAAACAACGTTTATTATTTACTGGTAAACAATTAGAAGATGAGATGACTTAAGCTGACTTCAACATCCAAAAAGAATCTCATCTTCATTTTACATTGAGGCTTCGTGCTGAAATGCATTTTAACTTTTTTTAATTTTTGCTTTTATAAGTACGACATTGTAGACTTTATATGATGCTTAAGCTGGAAACTACTAAGATAAACTTTATTCTTTATCTTGTTTTATGTAAAAAAAGATAAAAAAAAAAGAACTTATTTTCATTGCCAAAAATAAAGGTTAATGTTTGTATGAGAAGCATATTAAATAATTAATTTTTTTATTAAATGCTAAACTATATTAAAGGTTGATCAAATTTAAAAAAATAATAAGTTTGTGCATTTTAATAAAGTGGTTACAATCAATACCTAAGTTTTGTTTTATCATATATATATTTTCGAACCTAGTTAACTGTAGTTAGTTACAGAGTTTAAAACTTAGTATTGACAATTAGTATTTACAGTTTTTAAAAATTTTCATTCAAAAAAACCCTTCATTCTTAAAAACAATTAATAAAGTCAATATGAAATGATAGCTAACAAAACGAGATTGACCACAAATTATAAAAAAAAAATAGCTTGTAATAAATGTTTAGACTATTATTCTTGTAACTAGGTGTAAATAAAGGCCAGAAAATATATCCAAATGATGTATAACGAGTCAAGTTAAACATACATCGAAGATCCGAACAATTTAGTTTACAAAAACTTACAAAATTGTTGCGATTTAAATTCTATTTAAATATTAAATACACTAAATATAAATTTAGTGAACGTTTAGTAAACAATTTTTGCCTTAAAAAAAGTAAAGTAAATAGTGTGTATGAAAGTATTAGTTGTGTTTCTAATGTTATTTGAAATTGTAACAAGCAAAAAAAAAAATCATAAGTTTTTAAAATGGTTTAAATTTAAACTTATAAATAAAATTGTGGAAGATTTTTTTAACATCCAAAAAAAATAAAAAATTGGCCTAAATTTAATCTACCTAACTTCTTAAATTCATTTAGAATCTTTTATTAAAAAAATAAAAGGAATTTATATCTATTGAACTATGTATAAATTTTAGTTTAACTATAAATTAAAAACAATTTTAACAGAGTAATATGTCCGAAAACGATATTGTAATTAAATTTTATGATTTAAGAACACAACTACACTATTTCAACGCAAACCAGGCTTTTAATTTGTAATTCTTATTTAAATATAAAAAGATTATGTCTTAGTAATGTTTACAATTTGAAAATCCGATTTGCGGTGAAAAGTGTAGTTGTGTTTACTAAATCAATAAAGTTTTAATTTCTATATAGTCATAAAATCAGTCATTATCCGTTTATGCAAGTGCGACCTGAAGAGCTTGAATATAAATCTGATGAGTTATAGTTGCTAGCGAATGACCGGACCAAAAAAAGATCTATTGTACACAGAAGACTTGAAGAACGGAATGAAAAAAATTTATAGAAACCGAAGGAAAACAAATCTATTATCTGTTTGTTTTATTAACTGCATCACTTTGCTTTTTAATTTACTACTATCATTTATTTTTATTCTCTTTGCACAATTACGCATAGTCTATCCCGGCTGATAGAGGGCTTTTTCTTTTAATTCTGTGCTAGCCTATTTTGTGTTATTTTGACTCAATTGCTTAATTTATAACCTTAGTCTGTGATTGTTGAAAAAAATTTTTAGAAGTGTGACAACTACTAAGGTAGATTATAAAAAAATCTCTTCAATATTTTAACCTTATAAAATTAATCAAATATTTGTGATTCTTCAAACTTTTAGATATTTTTCTCTTTAGAAACCTTTGAAAACAAGTGATGAAAACAAAATTTAATAAACTTTTTTTTTAATCAAACAAATTAGTTTAAATAAAACATGAAGCAGCAAAGTTTTATTCAAAGCAAATACATTTTTAAAATTTTCATTAAAACAACTTTACAATTGCAATAAGAAACAAAAAACTAGACATATACTTGTTTAACTACATTCAAAAAATTATCAAATTGAACCCAAAAGTAGACAATTAATCAACAAAATAAGTAACAAAACTATTTTTTAGAATACAATCAAAATGGCTTTATTAAAAAATTGTATAATTGAACTCTATCGTTTACATAACATTAGTTTATAAATATAATAAGGCATAGCTTCCATTTAATTTTAGCAAAACACATAAGTACACTTTCTTAATTTGGTGAAACTGTTATAGCTTGTATAACTTTTTAATGTTTTTTCATATAGTATGTCTAAAGAAATGAAAATATCAAGATTTATAATTATTATCTTTTAGCTCAAATCCATCTTTGCAATCTTTTAATCTACAATAAGTAGATTAAAAACATTACTACACTTTTTAAACATGCTATAATAAAAATTAAATATCAAAAAACAAAATTAAAAATCCAGTTTTTCATCTTTTTAATTCCAATCCAAGTTTACGATCTCTTGTGCGTCTATTCTTAAACCAGGTCTGAAAAAATAAAACTCTCTAAACACGTTAATATCTAATAACATTTAAGGTTACAATAAAAGATAAGTAAGTTTAATATCAAAATACTTCGAGTAATTAATTTATGAAAATCGGTTAGTAGGAAACAAAATATAGTATGAAAAAATCTAAACAAAGGCATCATAATAATTATTTAATAAAATAAAATATTTTAAAAAGTATTAAATAGAAATTAAGTAAAAGTTAGTTTTCATACAGAAAAATATTGCACTTGATAACTTGCTTCGAAAGAACGTAAACTTAAGGAAAGTGTATTGTACAGGTTTGTTCTCATAAACTATTCTTATAATACTAACCGTGAGTTCTTTAAATGTAAGATGAGTTATTTGTGCAAGTTCATTCGCTTTATACACCGATGGATAAGCAGTTATGTTGTAAAAACAATTCTCCATATGATACAGTTGATCGAACGTCATAGTTATTCTTTTTCTATAAAATAGGTTTTTAATTTTATTTTTGTAGAACGGTAGTTATAATGCTTTCAAGTGACAAAAAATTTGAAGTATACAGTAACGAAAATAATAATAAGAAATGTTAATCATTAGAATAACTCACTTTCTTGGCTTAGAAAGTTTTCTAACTAATGGAAAGTTATTTTGATTTTCCATATGCTTTTGAAGTCGCTGTAAAATTTATGTTTTAGAGATTACTTAAAATACAAAGTGTAATAAAACAAAATTTAATATTTAACTTAAAAAAAATCTGAATTTGCGACTAAATATACTAAAGTTTAAAAATTACTTTCTACTCACATAATCTGTAGAATGAACTGCTGTATTACACTGTCCATTAGTATATCCTGTCATAAATTTTAAAATTATATTCATTCTAAAAGTTAATGTTTATCATTTGCAAAAAACAATAAACACTTACCCGTCGGCATGTAATTTTCTTGTGCCTGGTAACAATCATACTTACTCGGTGAAAATTTTTGCTGGCGCAGAAGTTTACTACTATCAAGTTGTTGTGGATTTGCAGAACTGTTTGTAGAAGTTTGGTTTGAAAAATTCTTTGTAGAACTTAGTTGCTTGCGCATAAGTTTACTGCTATCAAGTTGTTGTGGATTTGCAGAAGTATTTGTAGAAGTTCGGTTTGAAAAATTATTTGTAGAACTTAGTTGCTGACGAATAAGTTTACTGCTATCGAGTTGTTGTGGATTTGCAAAATTGTTTTTAGAAGTTTGTCGCTTGTAGTTAATCTTACTGCTATCTAGTTGTTGTGGATTTGCAAAACCACTTGTAGATTTTTGTCGCTGGTATTTAAGCTTACTGCTATTAAGTTGTTGTGGATTTGATAAACTGTTTGTGTAGTATTGTTGTTGCCTAATAAGTTTACTGCTATCAAGTTGTTGTGGGTTTTCAAAGTGTTGCTGCTGGTCATGAATGTTGTAGTTGTCCTGGGGATTTATATCTTGACTGACACACTGACCGTTATTTTGAAAAGAAGTATCATTCTTGCTATACTGATCATCATTTTGAAAGCAAAATTCTTGCCTTCCAGAATCATACGATGGTTGTTGATATTCTGAACGACCATCAGCTTTATTGTTAATAATATGATCTGTGAACTGAGCATTGGTCGAGTAATGACCTGTTTGAAGCTGACTTGGTGGCATCTGGTCCATATAAGCTTGCTGATGGTCGTAAAAATTTAAATCAGGATGCCTTTGATTTATAACTAAATGGTTTTGGTGCTTCATTGAGTTTTTTGACGAGCTTACGTCACAATTCCGCTTACATATGACGTCATAATCATAAAGTTGACTCGGATCAATGATCACAAGTGGATCAGTTTGTTGTGCATCTTGATGAGTTTTTGGATTTGTAGAATTTGTAAAGTTCATTTTTCAGTAAACTTTAAAATAGACTGTAGAATCAACTTTGTTTACGTTATACCTCTTAACTAGTGAGAAAAAATGATTAAATATGTACTAAATAATTTGATGCTGTGATCTTATCATATATTTGTATTATTAAAAAATATCATTAAAGTTGCATATTATTTTGTTGAGATGTTTTTAGGTTGAGCTTTTACTATTTTCTTTATCTAAATAATATACACTTTTTAATCAAGTTAAATTAAATAAAATTCACTTAAAAGAAATTTAATTACAAACTTTGTAAGCAAAAATATATCTTTTCTTATTGAATATTTTCAAAACTATTCAGTTCTAATTCTAATACTTTTTCAATTACAAATAGCAATAATCATTAAAAATAATGAAAATGGATTAAATTGTTTGAAATACATTACTTAATCTCAAGTAAACTTAGTTGCAAAAATTTACTTGGTATATTGAACAAAAACAAGCAAACAAGCTAAAACTAAGAATGAAAGACTACTAAGATTTGGTATCAAAATTCATGAAATCAAGTATAAATACTAATATGATAAACTTTTAGTTATTACTAATCTGCAGAGTTCCCATTTCAAATTTGTTTGGCTCTAAAAGCTATTAAAGGGTAATAACTTTATATTTAAATATACGAGAAAAATTATTAGTTTCTGAGTTTTGAGAAATACTTACTTCTGGAAACTAATGAAAGTCGTAATCTTCATTTATAACCACTATTGTGAATTAAATATTGATATTTTAACTATACATTTAAATAAAAACAGTGTTCTGACGTAGCCCACGACTAAAACTGCGACCATTTATCAACAAAAGTTGTTCGAATCTGCACTAATACAAAATAACTTGCTCACCTATGATTTGCGTCACTTTAAACAAAAATATTAAAAGAAAATTAACCACAATATATTCATTAAGTGATAAAGATATACCTTTTTTACACTGTTAAGATTTTTTTAGGCTCTAGATCTGAGATATGTAAACAACAGGTTTTATACACTTTAATGTTTACTAATTTCAATAAAAATTAAATTTGAAATAGTTTTATGTACTAAGAGACGCAATTGTTTAAGTATTTTTTAAACCAAACAAAATATCTTAAACTTAAAGAAGTTACAACATATAAATAGCAAAAAAAATTAAATAAGAAAAACTTTTGTTTATATCTTTTTCATACACATTTTAATTTCTAGAATATATAATGTGAGTTTTACCTCTCGCGGAACGAATTCCACTTAAATTCTGTAAGTATTTTAAGAATGATCATTTTCTATGTGACTCTTAAAGTAAGTATTGAGCAATACAAATAATAATATTGTAGTAAAAACAAGATTAATGAAACAACTTTTATTAAGAACATAAAGAAGTCCGTAACTTTGAGTAAATTTGTTTTTAAAACAAACTAGCTAGATTCTAACAACAAAGCGCAGAAATTTCTGCAGTATCCTTGTATAGAAATATAAGTTGATTACGTGTTCCTACCACTTGCGGCGTAGTTTAGAAAACTCAAAATTTATTCTTGCAGTTTAGTGTGCACAGAATTTTATCAGCTTGACGACCACTGCCTCAGAAAATGTTTTAGAAGAGTGTAAAAATATTTACAATACAAATATTTTGTAGCAAAATAAGGGGGGGGGGTTATCAGTTGACAATTATTTTTTGCAGTTAATAACTTATTCGTTCAATGTGTAATTCAACAAAGCTCGTATATATACGAGTCAAATGATGTTGATGTTTTAGTTAGTTGGATTTTCTTTATGACATCATATATAGAGAGGTATCTGGAATAATGCTTTTAAGTATTTCAGTCCAAATGACTGTTTAAAGTTATTTCAATTCAATAGATATATTTGTACTGCTATAGTTTTTGAACCATACATAAAAAGAGTAAATTTATTAATGCTAAAATAAAGTTGTAGTAACCAATAAAGTTCTAATAACTGTAGACTATTAACAATTTTGAAGCACTAAATCTAAGAATTGCGAACGACAGGTTTTATACACTTTTGTTTTTACTTAAATCGAGAAAAACTAAATTGGAATTAGTTATTATTACTTACAGATTCAATTGTTAAAGTACATTTCAATCTAAACATGGCATCTGAAACTAAGACAAACATTAAAACATATCTCATAAACTATCTGCCAACAAATAAATAACCTAAAGAATCAACAATAAAACTAGTATTAATATTTTTCGATATACTCATTTGACATACCTCAAGTGAGGTATTTACGACATAGCTTTTTTAAACATTGCTCGCTTTATATATATATATATATATATATATATATATATATATATATTTATTTAAGTCAAAAGGAAATTTTAACTCAAGGAAGTGCTTAAAATTAGTAATTATCTTAGTAAAACGATGCATGTTTTTTAATGAAGCCTACTGAAATTGGAATTCGTTTTATGTACTAACAGATTCAATTGTTAAAGCATTTTTAAGGCTAAACAAAGTCTTCTAAACTAAGAAAAAGTTGCAACATATACTCAACTATAAAAGAAAAAAAAAACTATTATTAATATCTTTTGATATACACATACTTCAAGTAAGATATTTATGATATAGTTAATTTCAAATATAGCTATATATATCTATATATATATAGTAGTCATAAGGAAGTTTAAGCATAAAGAAGTGCTTAAAATTAGTAATTATCTTAGTAAAAATAAGCATTTTTTTTTCTGAAGCTTATTAAAATTAGTATTTATATCATTTTTCAGTATGTACTACTTTATAAGATTACTTAAACTGATGAAATAGTAACTTAATAATTTTCTCAAAGATGATTTGAACGTACTATAATATTTGTTTTTGCTTGCAAACCTACCTTCTAAAAATTCACAACATTATTTAGTTATTGACCCAAATAAAGTATTAAAGTGTTTTGTGTTTATAAAGTTTAATATATTGTTCTTACTAAAGTTTAAAATATAGATTACACTATTATACTGGTAAGTACTGTGTTTGTTTAGTTACTTAAGCAAAATAAATTGTGTATCTTATAAAAGTTGTTTATAAAACTAAATACTTTTTATTGAGTTTTAATGTCAAGAAAAACTGAAACATTTATTTATTTATCTCTGTTTATGATCATGTATCTCTTCACTGAAGCTAAATATAAAATAAATAATGTTAAAAAATTGTATCTGAAAATGCTTAAAATTACACATATATCGATTATTGTAAACATTAAAATATCTATAACGTTTACTTGGCTTGATTATTATTAAAAGGCAAAAGAATATAAACATATATTTTATGTATATTGTTTAGATTTTTTAGTTAGTATTTTTAAAAGCATGTGATATGTTAATTAAACTTTGACTTATTATTAAATAGTTTAATCTTTTATTTTTGTTTATGAAATAAAAAAACATATTTGTAACTTATAACTAAAACATAAGTAGCTTACAAACAAAGTAGCTGTTTAATCGTCATTAATAGATGTAATACATATATTTTGTGAAATGTAGTTAATTTGCATTAACTTTAGTGAACTTGTTTTGCAATATATTACTTTAGCTTTACATGAAATATATATTACCAAAAAATTCACTTTTATAGATAAGTAAGCTTACATTTCAGTTAAAGCAATTTTAAAAATTAACTAGCCCACCAGACTCAAAAACAAGTCTTTAAATACATTGGTATGATTTTACTTAAATTATTGTTCACATAAATTAGTATTACTCCATTACATAATGGTAAATTATACACTAAAAAAACTATGAAAATACTATATTTAATACAAATGTAACTACCAAATATACAGAGGGCTACATAATAAAGCCAATATAAATAAGTCTACACCAAAAGCTTTATAAAGTTTGTTACTTTACAACTTTTTTATGTTTTCCCAATAATCACAAGTAAATTAACTATTTTTGATGGTTTTTTTTAGACTTTACCAGAGCTTTAAACATTTCGTAAATTTTACATCTTCGATATCAAGTTCTTCAGTTTAAAAAAACATATAAATAAAACAAAAAGTAATTTATATAAGTTCAGATAAAATATTCATTCAAATTTTTATTGAAATTAACGTTTGTTTTACAAAAGTGAATATTAAATGAAAAAAAATACTTTTTTATGTCGGGCGTTTTAAATTTAAAAAACATATATTTTATTTATGTACTTTCAAATAATTTACAAAAAAAAAGTTTCTCCTTTTTTTCCGCGTACAGTTATACTTACTTTACCTCGTCTTTTTATATTGAATCTCAGAGCTTTCTTTTCAATTATCTATTCTCAGTGTAATAGCTGTTTTTATAAGGTAATGTTTTAAGTTTAATTAAGATGTTAATGGATTAAAGTTTCAGATGTATGTCTTCTAGATCTTTATCTAAACGACGTACTGAGTAAGACAAAAGTCAGTGAATTGTTTAGTTTAAAAAAAATATTAAATAAAACTATTAAAACATTGAAAGTTTTTTTACTAAAATTATGTTTTGTTTTGGTACGATAAAATAGAGCTAGTTTTTCAAAGCATGGTTTTTTTGTTTAACTTATACTGAAAATTAATTATGAAGCTTAAAAAATATATAAACAAGAACAACAATAGTGAAAAATTGACATTTATTTTACTTTGATTTCATTATACCTTAATATTTTACAATTAATAACCTTTAACCTCTACACCTTTAAACATTGCTACTTAAACTTTAATAGTTAGAATACTCGTGTCAAAAAATAAACTTTTGTTAAAAACTGGTTAAGTAATCTTGTTAGGCATAAAAACAAGAAAAAGTTTAGTGAAATATATACATTTTTATTGTTTTACATTGCACCTTAATATTTTATCTAGAACCACTAGCCTCAAACACTTGCTACTTAAACTTTAAATATCAAGAGTACTAATCCAAAACTAACTTTCGAAAAGTTAAAAGTTCTGAATTTGTTCTACGCAACGTGTCTTACTATCTAAGTTTGAGGAAAAATTTAAGAAGGATTTCTTAAAAAATTAAACAAGGTTTAGTATCTGATGGTATAGGCATGATATATAAAATTAATTCCTTACTTATTATTTTTAAAATATAAAAATGTTTGAATTTTGAAATGTCTGTTTACTTTTTAAATCAAAAATAGACGATTAAAAATAGATTAAATTTATAATTTGATAATAAAAACTATTTTTATTTTTTTAAGGAAAGGTTTTTTTTTGACGTCTTTTTTTGACACCTTCAGCAACTAAGGTTTAAAATAATTGCTTTATTTTAAACCAATGTTTAGCTCCTTGTTTATATCATTCAAAAATTTTTTATTTTTACTTAAAAGAAATAACTAATTAGAATAAAAACTGCAGTTTTTTTTTTAAAACTTTAAAATATTTCAAGCTAAAATTACTAGAATTATTTTCAATTATAATGACATGTGTTAGGTTAAACTATGTAATAAAAAATGAACTAGAACTAAAAAGATGTAGAAACAAACTTCAAAACTTAGATTCTAAACTTCACAATTTAGTACCGAATTACTTTTAAAAATGCTTAAACTCATTCATATGTTGAAACTAACAATAAAATATCTCAATATTTACCTTTTTTAAAGTAACTTTAAGACACTGCAATTCTTTCGACTATCTGTGATAAAAGCTAGAAAAACATTTAGATGATATAGAACAAGTTAAACTAAACTTATAAACAAAACTTACAAAATTTTTGCAATTTAAACCTTATTTAAACAATAAATTAATTTGTTGTGAGTTCTGTGTAAGTTCAGAAAATAATTTCTGCCATTTTTGAAAATTTAATTAAGTAGTTTCATAAAGCAGATTGTATGAAAATAGTAGTTATTTTTTCCATAGCATTTGAAATTGTAAAAAAGCAGAAAAAGTTTTTTATCAGTATTTATAAAGTGAATAAGATATCTAAATAAATATCAAATAAAAAAAAATAAACAAAACTTAAACATGTTCTTACTTTTAGGTAAAATTATAAAAGTTTTTAACTTCGAAAAAGGCAAAAGTTGGCCTAATTTTAAACTACCTAAATTCTCAATGAAATTTAGAATAATTTTAGGAATTAAACTTTGAAAATTATAAATGTGATATTATTTAATTTTAATTATGTATAAATTTTAGTTTAACTCTAAATTTTTAACAGAGTAATCTATCCAAAAAGGAGACTGAAAATTAAAATTTTATAATTTTAAGAAACATAATTACACTGTTTCACCGCAAAGCGGACTTTTAAACTGTAACTTTTATTCAAATAAAAAGGTTATGTTTTCATAAGGTTGTAGCAGTCTAACAGACATGCTCTGTTATAAATTGAGAGAATTGGGAAAAAGGGATTGTTAAAGCACTATATATACTACGCATGAACGATTACGTCGCTTTTGTATCGCATGCTTTTTATCGCATGCGCTTCTTGATCGCATAGACGAATAGACAAAAGTCAGTGTTTACTTTTTGCTAGTTTAGTATTATATTATATTTGTGTTCATTTACTTACGATTATAGAGTGTATTTGGTGTTTTATATTTTATGTTGTGAGTTCTTTTAATAAATAATTGTGTTTATACGTTTTTGGTGTTTTAACTTATACTACTTGACCATTCATTCGCGGTATATTAATCGATAAGTAGCGCGATAAGAATTCCAAACAAGTTGCCAAAAAATTGGCCAAAATGACTACTCGCTCTGAGTCAGCCAACGCGCCTGAACCCGTTGTTAGCGAAACAGAGAAGTCTCGACCGCCGGCTCCGTTTAGGGAAAGTACCGAAGGGCCGAGCGATCGTCACAGTGGCGTCCTCCCCGGGTCCGAACCCGTTTTTATAACCAAAAAGCAAACCTTATCGAGAAGACAGAATTGCGAAGCGGGTATGCAGAGCACAGATGCCTCCGCATACCAACAAAATATTAATAGCGTACCAGAAGCAAAGGGGGACTATAACGCCTCTTTGCGTCCACAAAATACGCACGATTTGTATACAGCGAGCGTAGAAAATTCGCCCTCTTCGATTTATCAAAGAAACGCTGCTGAAATTGTACAAGTTAGTCCGCACCTTAGTAATAGGCAGGACGATATAGAAAATCTTAGCCTAAGCGAATTAGAGCTAAGGATTAAGACAATAAAAGAAAATCGTCGCACGAACGCTTTACGAAGCAAGTTACGTGCGCTAATGACAGAATCATTGTCAGATAATAACAATGTTTATAACTTAGAAAACGGCGCTCGATGTTTTGAAACTGAACAAGATCGATTGCGCCGTAAGATAATCGAAAATGCGAAGTTATTTAGACAACTTCGAAATATTTCGGAACCTCGCGCGGAACTCGAATTATTCGAGTCGCGCTGTAAGTCGTTTCATATCGATAGCGATCGTGAGAAACTTGAGTTATTAATTCATATTTGGCCTCGAGATGACATAATTGATTTTCGCGAAACTAATAGCGAGTGTCATTTTAACTACCCTAATTTAAAAACTTATCTTATTGGCAAAAAATCTAGTTTGCCACACATACTTCGATTTAAACAGAGTACCTTAGGGCAGGCGTCTTTCCAGTCAGATAAGTGCCTAGCTGAAAAGTTGTCTAAAGCTGATAAGGGAAGTATGATAAAGTATTTTATGTCAGCTATATGTCCAATCGAACTAAAAAAGAAAGTTGAAGAAGCTTTTACGCTTAAATTAGACGATTTTTTAGTGAAAATTGAACAGATATATTCTGGATCTCACTCGGAGATTCTAGAAAAAGCTCAAGAATTTCGTTATGAGCAAAGATCGCAGAATTTTTATAAAAAGAAACAAAATAATAATAAAAATTCGCATGTACAGCAATCTTCGCGTCGCCCTTATAGACATAATCAAAGTAATCAAGTTGAATACGATCAACAAAACGATTATAATAATCAAAACACGCGTTACGACAGTAATGTAAACTATCAGAACGTAGCGAACAATAACATGGGGTTCGGCAACGTTCAGCCGAACCACATGCAGTATCAGAATATAATGCCACCAAACGGCCAAGTTTTTAACCAGAACCCCGTTCAGGTTAACAATAGATATAATAATTCAGGGTATACCCAAGGTCCAAGTAACTTCCAAAGTCAAGGGCCTCCATTCAATCAAAGTTTTCATAGTCAAGGGCATTCCCCAAACAACCAAAATTTTCATAACCGGCAGGGCCCCTTTAATCAAAAAAACGGGCACCCCTCCTCCCGACAGTAAGAGGTAGGGAGGAGAGGGGAGAGCCACCTCTTGCTAAGACAGTCGGCTGTGTGTTTAAAACATCTGAGCAAACTGATTTCGACTCAGAATCAACCGCGTTAAAGCACCTTAGCGGCGATATTAGTAACCTTAAGACTTCTTTTAAATCGGGAAACGAGTCAACAGAGTCAGAAAATTTTAGCAAGACAGATGATGTTCAGGTTGATGCTGAACAACAGTCGACGTCTTTCGCGCCGGTTGAAGATAGTAACGAGGTTAATAGCGCAGAAGCCTATTGTGACGTCATAACAAAGCAGCCTTCGACTGTGGAAAGGCTACCCGTGCCGACCGTAAAATCCGTTAATATGACAAGTGCAGAAACGCATATAGTCAATAACGAGCAAAAAAAACAACGTCCCAAGGAACCGTATCAAAATTCTGAAGTTATTGACAATACAGATTGTATCAATCCTTCTAAAAATAATTACAATTCAAGTTCATTACTTGTAAACAATAATTCGTCCACAAGTAAACCATTTAAAAATATACGTCATCTTAAGCGATATCAGCAGCGAAACATTATTTACAATGAGCCAGTAAATAAAATAAGCCAACCTTATAAGTTGCGTAAAATACAAGTTCACGATTAATTACGCTGACGAACCGAGCGATGACTAATTCTACAAAGCAATTAAATTATTATCAGCGGCACTTGAGTTTTAGCGTTTAGCAATAAAACTAATTTAGTTTTTGTTTAGCTTTGCGCAGCAAAAAAGAAAAAGCTCACGTTAAAAGGTCGTGTATTTTAAACTTGCGATTTATCAAACACGCGTTGATGTTTTTCTTCATAAAAAGAAGCGTTACTAACAAGTTTAGTCTTTTAGCAAAATTAACATATTTTTTTCTTCTTGAATGAAGGGTCAAGTTTTAAGAAAATGTTGAATACATGTTTGTTATTTTCTTTGTTTGTATTTTGATCTACATTCTTTAAAAATTAGTTGTTTTCGTTTAAAATGCTTGCAAAGTTTAAAAATTAATTTCGATTAATGTCAGTTTTGTTTATTGTTTGTGTTAATTTTTTTCTATTTTCTTAAATATTAGTATTTTTTATATTTCTTTTCGTTTAAACGTAATAAGTTATTTTTTATTCGTGATACACTTTTTAACATAGAATTAAGCTTTAAATAGGTTTGAAATTGTTACAATTTTCAAACGTAGTAACTAAGAATTCTTCTTTACCTTGAATTAGCAAATTTTGTTATTATTTGATTTTCATACTAATAACATAGAATAAAAATTGTTAAACAAGTAATGTTTAAGGAGTATATGATCAATCTATTACGTAAGTAAACAAGTATATATATGATTTTTTGTTTTAAAATATCGAATGTTTACTTTTGATATATTCTTAAATAAATAGGAGTTGTTGTTGATTTATCGTTTCAAAACAACTTATTTCCTGTACTTGTTTTAAAATTAATGCAGAACGATTGCTTTGATTTTAACTCCCACATTTTATATACACTGATATGTTCTTTTGACAATTTATTTCTCAATTGTTGTTTTACTTCTTATTAAAGGAAAAAAATTAAAATTTAAACGCACTATGAAATATGTAATGAAGCCTATTTGAAACTTAATAAGTTAAGTCAAAAAATTTAATTTGCATTGTTGTAGTGAAATTATGCAACAATAATTCTGAACTGCGATCGATGAGAATTCTGACTGAGTTAATTAGGAGCAGTGTTTTTTACTAAAACACAGTGTTTAAACTTTTTTGTAACAAATGACTTTTCTTAATTGTTAAGGTCTTTAAAAACCAGTTAGAGTTTTTTTCTGTTTCAGTTCAAAGTAAGGGAAATGAGTTGTAAATCGTTAACCTTTTTTGTCCGTAAATGTCATCTTTTCTTGTATAATTGTAACATTGCGAGAATGCTTCAGCGGATTGGTTTTTACGACGTGTAGCAATGATTATAGCTATTGTTAAATAAACATTATACCTCGTTAAGCAAATTGAAAGCTAATTATCGTTGTCATTTTCAAATAACTATAAAAATAAAATAAAACTAAGTTTTTTCAAAAAACAAAAAGTCTGCGATTTAATTGTTTTAAAATTATATCGGCCGGTTGAAGCATTCTTTCAGTTATTGATTGACATCAGGGCTTACTTTATATTTTACGTTAACGTGAAAATAGTAAATATCATTATAAATACAATGTTTAGTTAATAAACTAGACGATTTTATTAAACTATTTTAATGTTTACGCTATATTTAACATTGTATTTTATATTACATATGTTTTTTAAATAAACAATCACAATGGATGGAAGTATTGACGCCATAAAGAGTCTTTAGGAGACCTAATTTGTCACAATGAGTCCTACTTGGTTGCAAATGGAGATTCACACGTTTACTGTACAAAATTCGTGAAAAAAAGATGAAGCACTGGTAATCGCTGACACGTCATTGTTTCACGAATATCACGATGTGGAAGAGACTTCGCTAGCAGTCACAGCCACTCAGTGGAAATGCTTAACCGTTTTAGCATCTAGTTGTTTTATTACAACTGTGATATTCATTGCGGGAACCACCCATTTTATCTCAACGAGAAGTGGAGAAAAACATTGGCTACAGACTATAGAACTGTTTCAAGTTGCTAAGAACCAACAAACAGTAAACTTTTTTAGGGATTGAGTAACATAATTCTAGGATTGTGTAAACTTTTGAATTTTTTAATTAAAATTTTAAAGCTTGTTTATTTTATTATATATTTTATTTTTTGAATTCAAATCATTGTTTCTTTAATTTTATGGCACATCTAAAACAAAATTTTAATACCTTAAAAACAAAAATGAAATTATAAAACAAAAGAGTGAAAACTTCTTTGATATGTTTTATTAAGTATTAGTGTGATATTGCTAATTGCTACTTTTGATTTACATTGTCATTTTTTTAAGTATTGTTGCATACTTTACAATATCAACAAATTATTAGCATGTTTTCTAAAAGAAGGAATCTTAAGCGTTAAGTTTTTACTTCTTCGTATTTATTTTTTATGTTTTGTCGCTTTTAAATTACATCAAATTTTTTCGTACATACAATTTTTTCTTTTAGCTTACATTACAAGTAAACACTACATCAACGTTATTTTAAGCTTTATGCTTTGTGTATTAAAAACTTGTTTAGTATTGCACGTAATCGAATTTCGTGGTATAAGTGATAATAACATCCTTACAATTTCCATACTCTCATTTAATTCAAAAAAAAATGACTGGAGTGGGGGAAGGGGAGCGCACGGAAAATGCGTTATTGAAATCCCTAAGCCTCCACAGTCATTTCTTCTTCGGGCTAGACGGAGTGTAGCAGTCTAACAGACATGCTCTGTTATAAATTGAGAGAATTGGGAAAAAGGGATTGTTAAAGCACTATATATACTACGCATGAACGATTACGTCGCTTTTGTATCGCATGCTTTTTATCGCATGCGCTTCTTGATCGCATAGACGAATAGACAAAAGTCAGTGTTTACTTTTTGCTAGTTTAGTATTATATTATATTTGTGTTCATTTACTTACGATTATAGAGTGTATTTGGTGTTTTATATTTTATGTTGTGAGTTCTTTTAATAAATAATTGTGTTTATACGTTTTTGGTGTTTTAACTTATACTACTTGACCATTCATTCGCGGTATATTAATCGATAAGTAGCGCGATATGAATTCCAAACAAGTTGCCAAAAAATTGGCCAAAATGACTACTCGCTCTGAGTCAGCCAACGCGCCTGAACCCGTTGTTAGCGAAACAGAGAAGTCTCGACCGCCGGCTCCGTTTAGGGAAAGTACCGAAGGGCCGAGCGATCGTCACAAGGTTAACAATTTGAAAATCCACATTGCGGTGAAACAGTGTAATTATGTCTCTTAAAATAAATAAAATTTTAACTTTTAGTATTTAGTTATATTAACTTTTAGTAGAAGTATTTACCTAATTTTAGTTATGTTTTGTATTACAGACTTTATCATTCTTGTAATTAGTTTGTGAATAAACTCAACCAAGAAAGATATATTTATTTATGATAAAGTCAAGCTGAATTGAATCAACAATGCCTGTGATAAATGCCCTCTTGAGAGTTGCACATATGAAACACCAGACGTCGATGCTTCTGTAGTTGCCTCTTTGCTTATCATTCACAACAATGTACTCAGCAAATGTATGCAAATCCTTAAGGAAAACCACACAAAAACCAAGTGGTAAAACAACTTGTAGCATACGTAATAAATCAACTGATAAATTTGTTTGGAGCAGTAAAAATATGAGGTATATTGAGTGTTTTGCCTTTAAAAAATGCTGGATAAAGTCCCGTAAAAAAGTTTATCAAAGTCATCAAAATTATGCTGATGAGTCAAATGCATTTCTAGTTGGTGGATTGTATACACAAAACTGTGATGGCCTTTGCAGCCGAGGTTGTAGAAAAAATTTGTTCGAGCGGAAAAACGCGAAGAAGAAAAAGGAGGTACAGGGACAGAAAAACGTACTTTTACACACTGGATCGCGACGAAATTTAAAGAAGTCATTACCTTACGTCAGAAAGAGTGTTATGACCTACAATAACCCGCAGATCTCAAAAATGTGGCGTGACGTTTGGAATAAAAAGGAAGAATCTCTCAGTATCTGTTTTGTTAAGTCTCTGGAAAATATAAGTGAGAACACAAAATCGTTGCCACCACTGAATTGCGGTGATCATGTCGTGATACTAAATCGAACAGGTAACTTTCCTAGCAACTGGGGGAATAGTGAAGTGGTGGTGGAAGTGAAGGACTGCCATCAATGTGTTGTCAAAGTTGATGGATCAGGTCGCTTAACTGCTCAAAATCGTAAGTTTCTGAGAAGATTTACCCCTCCTGTTTGCAATTCTCTAAGTAGTATCCCTTATCTGAGAAAGGCAAACATACCACTGTAAAAGTTTGTCTTTTCTGTAAGGTTGAGAAAAAGATGTCAAGAAAAGTTTTAATGTTCTAAGTTTTTATATAAGGAAGATTCTTTTTGTGAAGCATTGTGTAATTTCCTTCTGTACTAATGGTTTTCTTCGAAATTGATGCAGAACTGGAATGGCTCGGATTTGCTTCGATCTATATTTTCTTGACTTATATTTTTTACAGAGAGCAAACAGACAGCCAAAGTTTACTGCGAACAACAATGTGTTCGGGATGAGTGTGTGAAATTATCGGATTATTTGCACCGTTTCCGTGTAAAACTTTACGATGATTTTCATAAGTTTCGTGCCACCGATGTTGCTGATATTCATTTATTGTCAAGTTTGAATATTCACTGTAAATTATTGTTTTATATATGGTCTAATAAATGAGTTTCAGTCCAATGGTGACGTCCTAAAGTTTTTAGTTGACTTTGCAGCAGACTAGTCTAACAGCCATCTGTTCAAAGTAATCTTGGATAAGGACGCAGAGATTGACTTTCAAAAACTCGAACTGTTGGTTGGTATCGAGTATTTGGAAAATAAGTGTAGCAGTATTTCGTCAGTGTTTAATGCTATCAGTAATGCACCTTCTACTTTGTTTAAAGTCGAAAATATGATAAAGATGTTTATTAGCAAAATAAGTGAAGTTTCAAGGTGGTTAGATGAATGACGTGTAGTTTCGTTCTTCAAAGCTGAAAAGTTCAAATCGGTGAAGCAATTAAGTTTTTAAATGCTTGTGTTCAGCAACTGAGTGAAGAAAAGTAAAAATTAAGTCTCAAATTTTTTGTTACAGTTTGTTTGTTTAAGTTGTAGTTTGTTTTAACAAATCATTTATTAGTGAACTAAGTTAATCGTAATTTTTGAAATGTTTTTGCCTTTTTGAGTTAAATTTCGTTGAATTTTAGACCTGAAAAAAGTGTTTAAGTTGTAACAAATTGTTTAATAAAAAAATTGTTTTGCTAGGTAAATTTATAGTTTTATCTCTTTAGTAGATAAAATCTTAGGAGAGATGTAGAAGTATTTACCTAATTTTAGTTATGTTTTGTATTACAGACTTTATCATTCTTGTAATTAGTTTGTGAGTAAACTCAACCAAAAAAGATATATTTAATTAAGTTTGTCATAAAATTAGTTTATATTCGCCTATGTAAGCGCGATCTAAAGAGCTTGAATATAATATATGATGAGTTAGAGTTGCTTGCAAATGACCGAGCCTAATGGAAATCTTTTGTAAACAGAAGACTTGAAGATAGGGATAAATAATACTTTAAGAAACCGGAGTTTTAGTTATTTGTATTTTTATCTATTATCTGTTTGTATTATTTTCTGCTTTACTATGCTTTTTAACTTGTTTTTATAATTTATTTTTATTCTCTATGCACAATTACGCGTAGCCAATGCCGGTTAATAGCGAGCTTTTTAATATTATACCAACGCTAGCCAGCCCAATATGTTTCATTTTGTCTGAATTGCTTAATTTGTAACCCGAGTCTCTGATTTTTTTTTATTTTATCAAGCTTGACATCTACCGATTTTGATTTAAAACTTGCTGTTTAATAAACTTTTTTATCCTATGTTAATATTTTAATTTATTTTAAAAAACAAAAATCTTCATAGAAGCTTTAATTTTTTTCTAAAATTTAAATAAGTTATTATAATCTATTGTCTTGATACACCAAATGACTAATTAAATAAAATAAGTAATAAAACTGTTGAATATTTTAACATTGTAGGATTAGTAAATGATGTTTTTTTCTTAAATAATAATATAAAATTTTTACTTATTCTTATCATTAGTAATATTTGACTACAACTGATGGAAAATAAAATTTATTAAACTGCATATTTTATAATCAAACAAAATAGTATAAATAAAACTTAAACAACAAAGTTTTATTGAAACAAAACGTATTGACAATTTTCATTAGTACAACTGTATAATTTAATAAAAAATATACTTTTTAGCATATATTGTTTTTCTACATTCCAAAAACAATCAATTTTAAGTTAGCAGTAACAGACCAATCAACATGGTAATAAACAGAAATAAAAGTCAAAAAAATCACTAAAATGGCTTAATTTAACAACGTGTAATCGAACATTATTGTTAGATTAACATTAGCTAATGGATATGATTTAGCAAAGCTTTCATATTAATTAAACCAAACACATAAGTGCACTTTCTTTATTTACTAAAACTGTTATACCTTGTATAGTTTAATAGTACGTTTTTATATAGTACATTTATCTAAAGGAAAATGTTTAAATTCATATTCATTATCTTCTAGTTTCCAATCCACGTTTGCAATTTCCTTAATCTACATTCAGTAGATTAAAAGCATTAGTAAACCTTTTCATTATGCGAAAAAAAAAATAAAATAAATTATCGAAAAACAAAGTTAGATATCTAAATTGTCATCTTTTTAATTCCAATCCAAGTTTACGATCTCTTGTGCGTCTATTCTTAAACCAGGTCTGAAAAAAATGTATAGATATTAAATAACAGATAAGGTAAAAATAAAGACTTAGTAAAATTAACATCGTAATCTTCAGAGTAAATTAACTCATTGAACAGCAAAAACTCGTTAAATTCGGTTACCTAGAAACAAAATAAAAGTATAAAAAATTCTAAACAAAGACATCATAGTAAATATGTAATATAATAAAACATTTAAAACAAATATTAATTAGAGAAATATGTCAAAGTTAGTTTTCATACAGAAAAAAAAGCTGCAATTGATTATGTGCTTCGAAAGAACGCAAAATTAACGAAAGTTAATTCAACTGATTTATTCTAATAACTATTGAGATAACACTAACCGTGAGTTCTTTGAACGAAAGATGAGTTATTTGTGCAAGTTCATTCGCTTTATACACTGATGGATAAGCAGTTATGTTGTAAAAACAATTCTCCATATGATACAGTTGATCGGAGGTCATAGTTATTCTTTTTCTATATGTTTTTACATTTTAAAAGACCTGTAGTTTTAATGCTATAAAGTTACTAAAAATTTCTAAGTATTTTATAACAAAAATAGGGAGAAGAAATTTTAATCAATTATTTAACTCACTTTCTTAGCTTAGAAAGTTTTCTAACTGATGAGAAATTATTTTGGCTCTCCATAGGCTTCTGAAATCCCTGAAA
Organism: Thalia democratica; assembly: GCF_965202585.1. Taxonomy (NCBI): domain Eukaryota; kingdom Metazoa; phylum Chordata; class Thaliacea; order Salpida; family Salpidae; genus Thalia; species Thalia democratica. The sequence continues at coordinate 63,097,697 of NC_139166.1, read as the reverse complement.
ATATTTAGTGTTAGAGATTAGTTGATATTTAAAGTAATATAAAACAATCTTTAAAGTTTAAAAAACATTACTCTGAACTTGAGACTAAATTTACTAAAGTTTAGCAAGTGTTTTCTACTTACATAATTTGTAGAATAATTTGCAGAATGAACCACCGTGTTACTTCGTCCACTAGTATATCCTATCATATATATTAAAACTATTTTTTGTTAAAAGTTACATGTTTGTCATCAAAAAAATATATACCTGTTGGCATGTAACTTTTATGTGAATCGTAACAATAATAATTATTTGTATTTATTAATTGCTGGCAAATAAGCTTACTGCTATCAAGTTGTTGTGGATTTGCAAAACTATTTGTAGAAATTTGTTGCTGGCGAATAAGTTGACTGCTATCAAGTTGTAAAGGATTATACAGCTGCTGGTCATGAATGTTGTAACTGTCCTGTGGATACATATCTTGCTTGACACACTGACCGTTATTTTGAAAAGACGTATCTTTTCTGCTATACTGATCATCATTTTGAAAGCTAAAATCTTGCCATTCAGAATCACAAGATTGCTGTTGAAAAAAACAACCGTCATCTTTTCGAGTGTTGTTAACAATCTGATCTGTGAACTGAGCATTGGTCGGGTAATGACCTGTTTGAAGCTGATTTGGTTGCACCTGGTTCATATAAGCTTGTTGGTAGTCATAACAGTTTAAATCAGGTTGTCGGTTTCGATGATTCATGGAGTTTTGTGACAAGCTGTCGTCACAATTCCGCGTACATTTGACGTCATAATCATTAAGTTGACTCGGGTCAATGGTCGTAACTGGATTCATTTTCAGTAAATTATAAAAACCTCTGTAAGATTGATGTTTTTAATAAAACTGAAAGAACTTAAATAAATATGTATAATTATTTTAATACTGTTATCTAATCATATAATTTATTAATAAAAAATATCACTTGTTCGAACGTTTCAACGTTTAGTTTTTACATTCTTTTATTACTAAGTTTTTATCACCTTTTTATCAAATTAAATTAAATAAAATCTAATTAAAAAAAAAAAAAAATTATAAGCACCAACATTTCTTTTCTTATATAGTATTTTTAAAATTACTCAGTTCTAATTTTTAAACCTTTTCAATTCACAAAGATCAATAATCATTTAAAACAATGCAAGTAAATTAATTTACTTTAAATACATTACTTAACTTTATGTAAAATTGGTTGTAAAACTTATAAGCTTTGGTGTCAAAGTTTTATGAAAGTAAATATAGTAATATGATAAACATTTAGTTATTATTAAGCTGCGTAATTGCCATTTCGAATCAAATTAGCTATGAAAGAATATCAACTTTAACATAAATAATAAATTAGAAATATAAAATACTCAGTGTTGAAAATTGTTTACTTCTGAAAACTCTTTTAAGTCATATACTATTTTATGACTGTTTTTACAAATAATTATTGCAACTTTAAGTATAGATTTACTTACAGTTGGTATCCGACATAGTCTACGTCTAACACGGCAACCAGTTATGAGCAAAAGTCAATTAAATCTGCAAAAATTAAAAAAAAATGCTCATTTCTGATTTGAGTTACTTGAACCAAAAATGTAAGAACAAAAATTTAAGTTTAAAACATTAATCAAATGTCAAAAAGATATTTTTTTTATACGCTGTCAAGAATTTTTAAGCTCCAGATCTGAGAATTGTAAACAACAGGTTTTATACTTTTAAATGTTTATGAAATTGAATAAAATTGAAATTTTAATTAGTTTTATGTACCAACATACTCAATTACTAAAGTGCATTTTAATCCAAACAATGCATCTTATAATAAAATAAACATAACAACATATCACATAACTATCTGACAAAGTATAGTTAATTATAAAATTAGAAATTAAAAAAACTATTATTTATATATTTTGATATACACATACTGCAAGTGAGGTATTTATGGTATAAAATTTTAAACATAGATATATATGTAAAGTCACAAGCAAATTTTAACATGAGGAAGTGTTTAAAATTGGTAATTATCTTAGTAAAATGATGCATGTTTCCTATAAAGCTTACTGAAATTAGTATTTATATCGAATTTCAGTATAACTTGGTAAGATTAGTAATGACTAATGTAATTGAAACTTAATAATTTTCTAAAGAATAGATAAATGACCTAGTGAAAGGTGACTTGGCTGCACCTGGTCCCTATAAGCTTGCTGATAATCGTAATTATCTAAATCAGGTTGTATTTGATTCATTACTAAATGGTTGTGGTGATTCATGGAGTTTTGTGGCAAGCAGTCGTCTTAATTCTGCGTACAAATGGCGTCATAGTCATTTAAATGACTCGAGTTAATGGTCATAAGTGGATTCTTTTTTCAGTAAATTATAAAATACTCTTTAAAATTAATGTTTATGATAAAACTGATAAAACTTGAATTAATATATATAAATATCTTAATAATGTTATCTCATCATATGTTTTATTAATAAAAATTATCACTTGTTCAAACGTTTTAAATTTTAGACTTAACATTCTTTTATACTTCACTTGTATCACCTTTGTATTTACTTAAACAAGGCAAAATTGAGTAAAAAGAAACTAAACAAATAATTCTTTTCTTATAATGTATTTCCAAAACTAATTAGTACTTTATTTTTTTACTTTTTCTTAAAACAAATAGCGATGATCATTTGAAACAATGCAAGTAGATTAGTTAACTTATAAATTGTTTAATCTGAAGTAGACTAAGTTGCAAAAACTAGCTTAGTTTTTTTAGCAGAAACACATGATAAATTCTTTAATTAAAAATGAAAAACTTTAATTGAAAAAGGAAAACTATTAAGCTTTTGTATTAAAATGTGAATAAAGCAAATACTTATACGATAAACACTTAACTTTTACTAAGCTGCAAAGTTGCCATTTGAAATCCGTTTGGCTTTAAAAGCTGTTAATGAATAACAAATTTATCTTAAAATATGAAAAAAAATAAACACTGATTATTGAGATAAATTTGCTTCTGGAAACTCTTCCAGATCATACATTTATTTATGACTATTTTTATCATTATATATTGCAACTTTTAGTGTAAACTTACATATAGATGGTGTACCGACATAGTCTACGTCTAACACTGCAACCAGTTATAAACAAAAAATGTTCGAATCTGCACAAATACAAAAGAAACTGCAACTTGTGAATATGAGTCACTTAAAAAAATGATTGAATAAGAGTTTAAGCATAATAAATCCATTAAATTTAAAATATATTTCATTTTTTACACTATTAAAAGTTTTTATGCTCTAGATCTGAGAATTGTGAATAACAGGTTTTATGCTTTTTAATGTTTACAAAATTCAATAAATTGAAATTTTATTTAGTTTTATTATTAAAGTACATTTCAATCGAAACAATGCATCTTAAACTAAAATTAAAATTAAAACATATCACATAAGTATCTGACAAAACATAAATAACTAAAAACATTAAGAATTCAAATACTATTATTATTATCTTTTGATATACACATACTTTTAGTAAGGTATTTATGGTATATCTATTTGAAATATTTGTTGCTATATATATGTATATATAATTGCCACAAGGAAGTTTTAACGTAAGGAAGTGCTAAAAATTAGTAATTATCTTAGTAAAAAGATGCTTGTTTTTTAACGAAGCTTACTAAAATTAGTATTTATATCGAATTTCAGTATAACTTGATAAGATTAACAATAATCAAGTAAATATTAATAATAGTAAAGATTAATGATAATAAAGAATAGTTGGAACGTATTATATTTTTTTATTTTACTTGCAAAATTAAACTCTTTAAAGTATACCTAGCGATAAAGAATTCACAACTTTATGTATTTTTTATCCAAATTGGTTCTCAAAACGTTTCGTTTTCAAACTTTAAAATATAGTTTTTAATCAAATAATATTACAATATAGATTACACTGTTAAAAAATGGTAAGTACTGTGTTTGTTTAGTTACTTAAGCAAACAAAATAATTGCTAAAAAATATGTCGACAAGCAAAAAACATTTTCTTGTCGATATAAAATTATAAGAAGAAATAACGATTTTTTAAAAATAGTTTCAACATTTAAAAATTTAAACAGAAACTATTACTAATTTGTCTTTACATATGACCATGTATTTTACACATAAGTTAAAAGAAAATAAACTATATTAAAAATTTGTTTAAAAAGTTGCTTAAAATCATACAGTAAACACTTATTTTAAGTATTTAAAGATTTATAACGTTTACTTGTCTTTATTTTTGTTAAAAGGCTACAAATAAAAGCTTATGTAAAATTTTGAATCTTTTAAATTTTTTCTTTAACATTTTATACGTTTGTTAAACCACCAGTTGTTAATCAATTAAACTAGTAAAAAAAATATGATGAAATATTAAAAACAAGCTATTTATTTCTATGGTTAAAACTAATACATTTTATATAAAGTATATTTTTTTTGTTTTTTGTATGTAAATGTGACTTTTGTTTAGTTTAACTGTTTAAAATGTTTAGTGTAAAATAATACATTTTAGTGTTGCTTTAAACTTAGAAATTCTCAGAATTCGTCAAATTTTGTAAAAATCAAGCTAGCTTATACTAGTTTGAAGTTTTTATTGAAAAACTCTGGCTGTTTTACTATTTTTACTTAAATGAACTTAACAAAATCAGTTTTTAAATGATTGGTTATCAGGAGTTTAAAACAAATCATGCTTATGTCTTTTTTCTGTTAGTAAAGAATTAATACTTTGTCTTATGGTTTCCACGTAGTATTAATTGTTACTAATATTAGTTCATTACATATGTAAAATATAAAACATATTTTTATGTATATAAATATCATTGAAATTAATAAAGTTAATAAAAGAAATACTTTGAATAAAAATAAAGCAATGTTCTATTGATTGTGATTAAAACTAAAAGGGTATTAAAACGTGACCAAATTGTGGCCCACGAATTTCGGAAACTTGGAAAATTGCCCGCGAGCACAAATTTCCTGCCATCCCTGGACTAGAGTATAATTGTTTAAAGTAAAAGTACTTTGCTAGTGTGGAGATCAACTAAGACTATAACTCTAGGCTATTTAATAAGCAAAATACGTAGACTGTTACCTTTAGATTCAATTTCAAGTTTTATTAAGGTCTAACTCAAAGGTCGGCAAACAGCGAGCAATGAAGTGTAAACGTGCAAACAGCGAGCGTGCCTATGTGGCCCACGAGGAATGAAATGTTAAGTTCACTAAGAAAATTTATATACTGTACATAACGCTTTATTTTATGCTTTTGAAATATTTATAGCTGAAACGAGTAAAAAATTTTTCAATCATGTTGCTGAGCATTTTGTTAAATTATGAGTTTTAAAATTAATACAACTGTGAAAATGAATAAAAATACTTTAATACTTCTACTTTATAATTCAAAAGTTTGGTACTACATTTCTCGTAAATTTTTTTAAATATCTTTTATACGTATAAACTAAGGACTAAAACTTCTCATTACATGAACTTTTAAAGTAACTTCTAAGAATATAACATGGTACAGGCGTGATATTTATTACAGTAATTGAAAATAAGTAATAAATTATACAGCTAACATATTTTTCTTAAAAGTAAACACAGTCTGAACACAACAGTAAAAACGCAACAAAAGTTATGAATTTCACAAATAGAGAAGCACTTTACTCAACTTTAAACTGAACTGTACTTAATAAAATTTGAACCAGTCAAATTACTGACAATATCAATCTTCTTTTCCAACCAGCGGTCATTAGTAACATCATAAACAAATATTTTTGTATGTTTTGATTTCCAATAATTAGACTTACTAAGCACTATAATTTTATCACCAATACACACAGCTTCAGAGTTAGATGAATCAAAATTTTTTATTGTGGTAGAACTAATATAAGTAAACTTTCTGGAAAAAATGTCAAATACTTCACAACCTAATCCGTCAGTGTATCCTCCACTAATAACAAACATTTTGTTACCCATGTTAATCGAAGAATGTTTATATCTACTTTCAATCATATCAGGTAAATAAGTCCACTTGTTTTCATAGTAATCATATGCTTCAACTGTATTTAATACTAAACCTCCAGTAACAACAATTTTTCCTTCAAAAACTGTACAAGCTGCAAAATCTCTAGTTTGATTCATTTTAGTTTTTTGAATCCATCGGTCATTTTTCAAATTGTATAAGCAAAAACTAGTTCCATAAATAACATACAAGTTTTTCTTGAAAAAACACAAACAAAATTTTTTGTCATTTAGATACATTTGTGTATTGCACGACCAAGTTTTATTTTTATTACAGAATTTACTAATAGACTTTTCATGTTTATTATTTTTTGAATATCCACCAAATATAAGTAGTTCAGAATTAATAACTGCCGCTTTACATTCATTACGTGCATATGGCATTAGAGCATAATGTTTATATTCAAGTTCGGTACCATTAAGTTTGAAAATACTTTTCCAATTTTTATAAAGTTTATTCTTTCCTCCACAAACTAGAACACTGAAATCATCTTGGTTGCAATATCTATTTTCATATAAATCTTTTGGTGGAAAATCAAAACGATTTCTTTATTGCATTGTTTATTTTAGTTCTGAACTTGACAAAAACAACTCCATTTAACCTCAAAAATTATAGAAGTTTTGAAAATGTTAATTGACAAATAGGCGTAAAAATAGTGTTATATTTTGCAAAGTTATATTTAGAAAGATTAAATGATGCTTTTATATAACATATATTTTAATAAATACATAAATATATTTTATTAGTTAGTTTTAGTTAGTTTTTACACTAACCGTTTAAGACTTTAATATTTGGTCAAACCACAACTTAAAAACTTATAAAACTGCAATAACATTACTAGTTTTACGTATATAATGCATAAAAAATTAGTTTGAAAAAATATTAACTAATATACTTAACTAACAATAAAAATTTCTTGAAGTTGAAAATATATAAAAAAAAATTTAATTAACAAATGTTTAGGTAAATATTGTTTAACATGATTAGTTTTATAAGTTCATAACTTTTTTAAATTATTTTTTTAAGCAGAGGGTTTCACTGATATTTTAGCAGTTAAAAATATTCAAAAACTTTTCAACAATAATAGAAAAAAAGTGTTAAGACCTAGAAGGTTACAAGCTTAACTAATATAATTTTTTTACATTTAACAATACAAATATTATCTCAAAAAAAAAGAATCTTCTTCATAACTATAAAAATATCTAGCTAATCAAAACTTAACTTTAACTTATATTACTCTAAAGTGATGATGTTTGTTAAAGTGACAATGTTTCTAAGTATTAAAATGAATTATTTTTTTTACTAGTATAAAGTTTTCATTCAGAATTTTATTTATTATCTTAGTTTTAAAATATTTTCCATTTATAATCTATAATAAAAACTACCTATACAATAACCAACTTCTTTTAGCATGTTAGTTATTTCAAATTTCAACGTAGTAAAAGTAATAATATTAATAATTACAATAGCTATTTTAAACCATGTATAATAGTATATTAGAAATAAGGAGACTATATTTTGAAAATACATAAATAACACCGAAACTAAGCACTTAATAAAAACAATAAAAATACGTAAAAGTGCAGTTGTTTTAGCATGTATTGTTTTCTTTAAGAAGTACATAAAAACCTACATTTAACTACTTTTTATAAAAATTTTAGGTAGTATAATTTAACAAACATAAGGTAAACAACCTTCTAGAAATTGTTTATTAATGTATACTATATTTAGTTTTGAAACAATTTCAAGAGTTTATATATTTTTTGTTTTATACGTATAAGCAAAGTAAAAGTTTATAATGTTTAATAATATATTGATTTGTCGTTTTATTGAAACAGTTAAAAAAAGTTTGCAGTTCAATTTAACAATATTGAAGTTAAACAATTTAATAATCTGTTATTTTTCAAATAATCTTTAAGAGGTATGATTCGTATTTTTATTAATAATTGAACACTGAAGCACCGTTGTATTTGTATTCTATTAACATTAGAAACATGTTTTTAAGTTTTATAAATACCAATCAAACATGTTGTTAACTTGTTTAGATTTTTTTAGAGTTGTAAATTTTTGTAACTATTTACTTTTTCAGGTACTAAAATAATTTATACCTCTTAAGTAAGACTAGTTTTCTTTTCAGTTTATCTAACATACTTTAAATTTTTTTACACTTTTTATTTTACATATTTTATTTTTTTGCGATAAGGTTTGTTTTACCTACATATTAATGTTTAGTAAAAAATAAACTGATAAAATTTACCTAGCTTAAGTAAATTTCAACAATTATATGCTATCTTGTTTAAAAGATTAATAAATTAATTAGTTTTAAGTTAATTTACACCACATTTTATATCTAATCTATGTTCTATACAATACAAAGGGTACATAGTAGACTACTGTATAATACTGTTAGCACTCACTTGTATATATAAGTTTAATGCTGTAAAGCCAGCCTTTCAACCATTTTTTTGTAAAAAAAGTTGTAACTAAATTTGATCTTTTTTTTTCGCTTTTTTTACATTTTAATAAAAAAGCTGTTGCATTTTGAAAGACAAAGAATACTTAAAAACGTACGACTAACAGTATAAAAAAACTCTTAAAACGTTGCATATTTTATAAAAAATTGAACTAGGTACTTTTTCAAACATTGAATGTTGGTAACTAAATATAAAGTTTTATTAAATAAATTATCAGACAGCTAAACTTACGAATTACAAATCAAAAATTAACTTTAAAAATTGTTTAAGAAATAGCATGACTCAACAACTATTTAAAAATTTTAAGTTTAGACATAAATAAATGTTTTTATATACAACTAAAATGCAAATGCTTATTAATTATGATAAAATTGTTTTAAATTGTTTTTATCTACAATAACTTGAGCTTACCACTCTTGATACTTAAACAAAAATAAAATGTAGCAGAAGTTTCTAAATAAGTTTTTTTGACAGTTTTAAACATTATTTTACACTTTTGTAAGTATGTTAAAGTATGTTTAGTGAGAAGTACTAATATTTTAACTAGTATAGTGAATTTTACTTTTGAACTATACTCAGAGGTGAAGTAAAAGTGTAGACCAGTTTATAATATGCATATAGTTATAAACCACTTAAATAAAACAAGTTAATAGTGAATACAAAACTAATCAGTCTTTAGCTGCAATTTAAACTTTTTAAATAGGTTTTTTTTATAAAGTTATGTTTACAAGTATTAGTTAAATTTTAAATGTTTTTTGATTGAACACAAGCTTTACTTGAATTCTTTTAAAGTTTTGACTAATACCTTTAAATTTAATAAACTAATTTTTACGTTCAAAACATAATTAGACGTAAAACTAGTGATTATTAACTAAGAACGTTTAAAAAACAATTAATGTGTTTTAACTATTAAAAAATAAATTGTTTGTTTAATACTTAAGTTGTAATTTATAAACCACAACTACTACGGCTTGAAATAAGTAATTTAGTCATTTTAAAAGTTAAAATTGTTAAAGCATCGTTTAATATGAAATAAAAATATTTCCGTTTTAGATATTTTACGTTTTAATAGCAGTCACCAAAGACGTTTATATATACATTACTATATTTTATATTGTTTATCATATATTTTATTGCATATTTTTAAATACGTTAAATGCAATTTTATCATACTTGCTGGTTAGTTTTCACTTCATACAAAAACTAAATTTACAAATTCTCACAACTGTATGCTCTAGGGGTAAGCCACGTTTTTTTACAAGTTGATCTTGTTATTACTAGTAAGAATAGAATAGAATTACTACTAAGCTTTAAGTTGCTTTTTACTGTTAAAATAAATACGAAAAAGGTTTTGAGTAATGACTGATCAAAGTCGGGCCTTATAATAGGTTCCTAATGGGAATGGAAAACGAAAACAGCGATAAAAGTCTATTTCATTTAAAATCTATCTTCTTCTAGATTTTTAAAGCCATTTTCTTTTAACTATAACAGTCTTATCTTTATAAAATAAGGAAACATGACTTAGGACTTTAAAAAGTTTCGAGTAATTCTTTTCATATACTTTTTTATGTTTGTCAAATTTAGTTTTAGATAACTAACATTTAAAAGTTAAACATTTTATTAAAATGTAGGGGTAATTTTCTAAAAAATTGCGGTCTCTAGTTTAAAAAAAAAAAGAAGGAAAAGATAGATTTTTAGCGATTTTATCCAAAAAATTTTCCAACAAAATTGACGTCAAAAATTTGCGATCCGTATGTTTGTATCAGAAACTTTTTACAAAAATTACGACATCTCAAAAATTTAGAAGAAAATACTATTTAATTCTAAAAAAACTGGTTTGTAGTTTGTATTTTAAGCTTTCATATAAGGGCCAATGTTTTTTAGTAGAATCTTCCTTATGCCCTTATCTAAATCAAATTAGTTCTTTTGAAATCAGGTGTTTAAATAAACTGATTTTATACCGTCTTAAAATTCTAATGAAAGCTTGTTTAAAGCTAGCAAAACTAAAGAACTCAACTGTACAAACATATGTCGCTTTATAGAACAACTAAGCAAAGAGGTAAATTTTGTATTACAAATAAGGTTAAATGGTTTTTATTACAAACTGTTAAATGGACAATTAAAAAAAATAATATAAAAATTGTTAAATATACTGATCTCGATTAAATTATAAAGAGCAGGTATTTTAATCTTTTTAATTCATTAAAATATATCCAACTTAGCTGTCATAGATTAATGTCTCATCATTTTCTTCCCTCACCATATATTTAGCCGAAGTGAACGTGTTTCCTTATGATCTAATATAAGTTTAAAGTTGCTTAATGATCAAAGTAGTTGACATTCGAATTTTTTAAATGATTACTTTTGAAATAAACGTAGCCACTTCATGGTCGTGTGTTGACTAGAATTTTTGGAGTCTGTACTTTCTTTACAAAAAGTTTAAACCATTTACTACAAACCTTCTTTATTCAGAGTTTTTACATACTATAAAACACATAATCGTGACTTTTAACTTTTATTTGATTTGATCAAAAAAAGGTATCAAAATTTATTTCTGTTTTCGTTTTATGTTGTCCTTACTACAGAAGCAACCGATAAAATGCAACAAAACTAGTTTACTTCTGCAGTTTCCTCTACTAAAATATGTAGCTTTTTGCAGTTGTTAACTAGCTGCCTGAGCAGATCTTCTACTGGATTTTTTATAAGTTACTACTTTACTTACCTAATGCTTCATCAACCGTTTGTTTTTTCATTTAAAATGAAAATAATTACCAAAACTATTTCTTCTTCTGCCGTTTCATATTACAAGCAGCATATTAAATTATTACGTCATACAAGACACTATATACTACGTTACTGCAAACAAACTGCAGTAATCTAGCCAGTTAAATTTTGCCTTATTTCTCTGTTCTTGTTGTTTTTAATTAGTTTTAAGAATTTTAAGTACTTCTGAATTGTAAGTTATCAAGTGCAAGTTAAAGAGCAAAATTTAAAAACTGATATGCTTGTACTTGATAAAATATCATTAATATAAGAAAAACAATACTACTTTAGATTAAGTTTTTATTTCTAATTTCTAAAGGAAGTTTAAAACTTAAATAAAATAACTTATTTTTAACTTTTGAAAAACTTTTATATCTTATTATTTTTATTTTTTTCTTAAAAAAACGTCATAGTTAAAATGCAAAAACCTGTTTCTTTGATTCAATTTTAAAAAATGTATTACTGAACAAGTATTAAAAAAACAATTGATTTTCCTAATTAAAAAATTGAACCAAAAACTAAAATTAACATTTTGAATTATTAATAGAGATGCCGTAAAAATAAGACATTAAAGAAAACGGTTCAGTTTAAATTAAATAGACTCAAAATTAGTTTTATGCAAAATTATTTAAGAAGCCTTTATTAGAATTTAATTTTTTTAAATTTAAATTTTACAATTTAAGTTACATTAGTATCATTTATAAATAAAGTATTATTTTAAAAACTGTTTTGATGCAGATGTTAAATAAATAATATAAAAACAAAATGACAAACTGTAAACATTTCTCTCTACTAGATGGTTATAAAAACACGTTTCTATTAGCACATTGTATTTTAAGTCTGGAAGATATAGTTCAAATAAATGGCTTCAAAACATTTTAAAAGATACTAAAATCCAGATTAAACTTTCCACAATTCTTACTAACAGCAGCTTTCACTTCTATTTAATGAACTTTCATTTCGAAAAACAAAGACTTGATGCTATACTTTACATCCTTAACTAATTCAACAGAAATAATAACTTTAATAAATTTTTTTTATGTCTTGGAAAATTCTATATTTTTTTTATAATACTATAGACTTTTACGATATTGAAGTTAGCCGTTTTGTGAGAAAAAATCGGTTACAGTTACTTGAGACCAAACTCCCCGTTTTAAATCCGGCTTTATTTAAGGTACAAACTCAAGACAATAATTATCTTATGTAATGCTTTTAATATTTATTTGTTATTTTACTTTCTTTAATACAATTACGATACGTTCTTATATACTGTAAAATCTTAATTGTAATTTAGTAACGTAATAATTTTTAGTTTGACTGAAAAAAAGTCTTGTTTTACTTATGATTAATTAGCATAGTTTTATGTCAAAATGACATTTTAAGAAAGATATAACAGAATATCAAGTTGCACTTGATTACTGTTTATATTTGAGCTTAAATCATTGTTCATTCTAGCGCTTAAGAGAAAGCTCTCAAGGTCATGTGTTTTACTGATGCAAGATTATTACAGTTAAGATGAGGAGAAAATAAAAAGCAGACAAGAAATTTCTGATGTAATGCTGCATAAAGTTAAGAACGTTGCTATATAGACTAGTGACAGAAAATGGTGGAAGATTCTAACCATAGCCTGCTCTTGTAAACATTTTATTTTATAAAATACATTTATATTGTTTTTTTGTATTATTTTAAGTATTTTTCTACTAATGTCACTTTTTATATTAAATCTTTTTAATTCCTAGATAGTTAAATCTTAATTTGTTATATACATTTTTAAAGTACATTCCTGTTAAATTAATTCTTGTTTGAAAGTTTTGACATTCCAAGTATTTTCTAAAGTATGAGGAGCTTTATATATTTCTAAGTGTTTGCAATTGATCTTAAATAAAATATTTTTGTTCATGTCATGCTTTATATTGAGTAACCATCTTTATTTAGTTGAGTATCATCATTTAGTACAAATTAAGTTTAATTAAGTTACCTACATCCATAGGTTACAAAGATATTAAAAAGTCACACACTAATATTATAAGTGCTAACAGTTCAATTGATATTTTCAGTTTCTAAACAAAAACAAGTACAAAATTGTTATATGGCAGTCTTTTCAACTATTACAATAATAAGTTCATATAGAAATGTAATGAGTATAAAAAAGCATACAGTCCAGTTACTCTATAGCAAAAAAAAATTGCACACTCATTTTTTTTATGAATAGGATTAAAGTTGCTTCTTCTACAGTAATCTTTAGCTAAAAAGCATTTTCCCTTAACAATTTATTTGTGAACCCCATTTGCTTGTGTGCTGCAGTTTACTCTAGTTAAAGTAACAGTAAGAAAAATTTCTAATAATTGGGTTGAACTTAAAATTTTTTTGGCTACAATTCTCTAGAAAGATTAAGAAAAATATTTTTTTTGGACATATTGGTTTACAAGGAGTGTACTAAACTGAATTTTTTTAATGTAGCAATATTGATCCTTTATGGGTATTTAAGGTTGAGGGTAAAAGAGAGAATTTTGAAATTTTGGACAATAACTAAGCACTATCTTGCACTTGGGTTTGAAATGTAAAACAAAAAAAATATTTGTGTTTGTGTTGCACAGGTTTTCCAGTTTCTGGTGCTCTGATCTCAATTAATGTGAAGGTTACTGCTTTAGTTTTTCTTAGGTTTGTAAAAAAAAACAAAAAGGTCTTATGTACATTTACAAAATTTTGACATGTACAGTATATATTTTTGGTTTTATAATAAGTAAGGGATCATTTTTAATTTTCTGAAAAAAAAACAACTAAAAAAAGTATACTGGGGAGCTCTGCTTAGAAAGTTAGAACAATTTTTTCAAATCACTAGCTTTAGATAAACATAGTTTTGTTTTATAGCCAAACTCAAGCTTTTATATTTACAACCTCAGAACTTTAAAAAATCTGTTTCTAACTGTCTGTACCACCCTTTGACACCCATATGTTACTTGAAAAAATTATATTTGATATTTAAAGTAAAAAGTTAGATATTATGAAACAACTATTCTGTATATTTTAAGAGTTGCCAACCCTTAGTTTAATTGATGGGTCAACAGCCTCTGAAGCAGGCTTTCCCAAAGTGGTTTCTACAGGTTTTAGAGTTTGTATAAGTAGCAATCTTTACAAAAACACGTTCTACACATTTTCAGACGAATTAAAGAAAGTTTCATACAGACACTTTTTGTCTTTCCCAAAAAACTTTAAAGTATAATAAGTTAACAGAAAATCTAAAAATGTTTCCATGTAATTTATTTCAGATCGTCTGAAAATTTAGAATGTGTTTTTGCAAAGATTGCTAGACGAACAAAAAAATCAGCAAAAAACTTGAAGGCAATATTAAAAACTATCATAAACATGGTTTCAAAGACATATGAAAAAAAATCTCTTTAACTAAATTAGTAGTTTAAAAGCTCATTCAAGTTTATGTACGCTGTGAACTAGTTAGTAAATACATCCTAGTGTGCACATTGGCTGTAAGAAGAAGCTGATTAAAAATATTTAATTATTATTAAACAGTACCTTCTAATAAGTAGTTTTTAGTTTTAATGGAACAGTATACACCAAAGTATTACTTTTCACCACAATGATTTTTCAAAGCTTTAGTTGGAACCTTGTTAAATTATCTTAAAGTCCATTAAAACTTTAATTACCTAAATCTGTTTTAGTACTGAAAACCTTTTGTGTTTTACCATATATTTCTCTTTGTTTTAACTATAAGGTAAATAATTAATATAACAATAATACGTTATATACTCTAATTTTCTAACTTTTCTAGACAAGTTTAGAAGTAAATATCTTATAATGGAAAGCTTAGGAGTAGACCTGAAACAGGAAGGTAGTTTATCTTTTAGGAAAAAATGATTAATTAATTATTGTTTTTTTTAAACTTACTCTTTTTAAAATAATTCTATAAAACTGTTTGTACTGCATAGAACTTGTTTGCTAAATCTAATTTTTCTTATTATATGTTCTATAGCTCGTAATTATTTTTGTCTAACATAACTGAATATCCATTCTTTTATAAGTATGGTGCTTATTTATTAATAATTTTTCTTATCCATCAAGATTTCTATTATTTAAATAGATTTTTGCTTTTCGCTTATTCCAAGTGTAAAAATCACTTCAGTAAATTTTAGTATAGAAATTTTTGAATCAAATGTTAAACACAAAAGAAACGTTTATTTTCCTTTAAATCTAAATTTTACTATTTGGTTTAGAACCAGAAAATTGCTTAACAGTGTTAAAAAGCGAACTCAAAAGTTGAAATTAAACTAAAAGTCTTCTGACTTTATGCATATACAGCACAAGTTTAAGATTGAGATTATCATAGTTTTTACATGGACATCAAAATTTTTAAATTCACGCAGATAGAGCCTATGCCTCAAACACAGCCTCACAGCTTTTATCTCAGCCGAAGAAGAAGATTGACAAGGAGAGCACAGAAAACGCTCGTCTCAAGCTGAGAGAAAACAATGTTGAAAAGGAAAAACGAAAAGTTAGAAACGAGAACCAAATGTTGAGGGCTAAGATGCATCAATATGAACAGATACTGAGCGTTGAAGCAGACAGGTACGTGTATATGGGTAGGAGTCAAATATGTATAAAGGGTCGCTTTTGCATGAAGTCACTTTTACACGAGTTGATTTTTTTTTTTGATATATGTTTTATTTTTTTGTTAGTCTAATTTTTACCACAAATGTTGTCCCTAATCCTTACCCTTGGTTGGTAACTTAACTCTTTTCTTCATTTTATTTGAAAATTTATTATTATTATTTTTTATCCTAGTGCAAAAATGCCCCTCTGTGCAAAAGTGCTTTGGTGCTCCGTGTTTCCGTGTAAATATTCTCCTTTGTGTTTTGATTTATTAAATGTGTTTAAAAGTAAGTTTTGTTACAAGGTTGAAAACAAATTATGCTAGAAAAAATAATTTAGGAGGAATTAAATTACAGAAACAAAATTTATATTAAAATCATATAATTATTATATTTAAATTTTATACAAGTTTTCATATATTCATTGAAAAATACTTGAAAATAACTTCAAATTACATTTGTTTTTTCAAGCTATCATTTTTAAAACAGTTGATCAAAACCTATGAGATCAACGAAAACATTGGTAAAAATCTACATAGCCGAAGCCTTTATTTTCGTTTGCAATGAGACAAGCTCTATAATGTTTACAATTCAGTTGAGGAATCCTAATAAGGATGAAACTTATTTCAGTCTACTGAAGGCTTGTGGTCTGATGATCAACTTGCTGTGATCAAACTATGTAAAAATTATTAGATAAGAATTGTTTTAATGATGCACTTTGATAGCTCTTTCACTTTGTTTTTTTTTTTATTAAAAACCTAGATTTTGCATATAGTACATAGTGCACAACTATTCGAATTTGGTAAATTCAAATTTATAACATAGTTTTTATATGGCCACTACCAAAAAAGCAACTTACTTTTGGAAAAGACAAAAGTGTGTATATGTTTAATTAATACGTACATTAATAGTACATTATAACAGGGTTTCGATAAAAACTTAAATCCTGAATAAACCTAGGATTTGAAAATTTAGGCAAAAAACCTGGAATTTGAGAAATTAATAAATAATCTAGAATTTTAAACAAAAATCACTAAGAAACTTGGAATTTTTATGATTTTTACATGTTAAGTAGTAAAATTTCGGTTTAACACAAAAAATTTAGCATATAGATGAAATAAAAATTTTCATCATTTGTTTTTTTTTCAAGCTGTAAGATATCTTATCAATGTCATTACACTATTTACCACAGTTTTTTACCTTAAACTTAATTTTAAACATAAAATAGATCCTAAAACGTGTAATTTAAAAATCTGGAGAAAATTTGCAAGAACATTTAGCAACCCTTATTTATTTGTTCTAGTTTCTGAAATATTGGTAAATCAAGTTTCAAAGTAAAGTATTTTTAGTAAATCTTAGAGATCTTTTTTAATATTTTTTTTTAATAAAAAAGTTTATGTATTTTTTAACTAGACCAACATGCGCATTTTTTATTTTTTTAAATATATATTACTTTTTGAGTTGTAGCCATTTAAACAATTTTTTTAGTAATTTGAAGTTTTTTAATTTGAATTGTCAACTAGTTCAATTAAAATCCTATAAATTAGTAATTTTTTACATAATAGCAATTGATACTTTTTTCCAAACTATAGTAGTTTTTTGCATGAAAAAAATGATATAGATTAAAAAAAACTAACTAAGTTTTAAATTTATAAAAACTGATCGATCCAGCCTTTAATTACAAAAAATTGCATAATATTACTTAAAAGGTATACAATAAACTAATAATTTAATTAACAGTTCAAAGACAATTGACTTTTCCACTTCAGTTCACACAAACAAGATTGGCTTGACTGGTGTAATTACGCCTTCTGTTGAATTCTTAAACAATACTTTGTTTCTCAGTTACTCTGGTGAGATTTGTTTGTGAATTTAAACTGCTTACGTTTAAGTTTTAATAAAAAATAAATGTTTTTAATCGTGGTTTAATTATATGTTTAAAATTAAGGATGCAAGTAGAATGACTTTCATAATTTACTCCATACATAAAGCTGTTTATATAATGTGATGTTGTTTTGCATTTAAAACTTAGCTTTAAAAAATGCTTTTGCAAAAAATTGGATTTGTACAAACTTCAGGCAAATAAAAAAAACATTTCGACAACTATTTGAGTGGAAATTGTGTTACGTATCTGCTTGTTTTCGCAGAACTTTAAAATTACCGGCATGAACCCTTGAAAGCTTTTTTTAGTAATTTTGTAAAAACTTCCAAACTTAAGACCCAAATATCTCCTTATCTGAAAAGCTATATAGAAACTTTTTTTTATTCTAAAGAACGGTCCTTTGTAATTAAATAAAAAAAAGTCCATTGAATTGGGGTTTGAATTTTTGTATGGGGCCTGATTAAAAATTTTGTGTTTTTTTCTGATTTTTAATTTGAAAAACTAATTCTTAAAAAATAATTGTTTATTTTTAATTTTTTTTCTTAAACTTACTTTTTAAAATAAGTTTAGTGGTGCTACAAAGTTTCTTTTTCAGTTTTTTTTTATACCATGAGCCTGAACAAACGTTTCAAAAAAAAATACCAATTTTGCACGATTTTTGTTTTTCATATATACAACCTTTTATGCAAAATTAAAATATTATTTAGTAATTTTTATTTTTAACAGATTTTATATTTATATTTTATGATGTTGTGATATTTTGCCAGTTTATTATTGCTTTTAAAGTATATGAACCATACAAGTTTTACCTAAATTCTTAGCAGTTCTATTTAAGGGATTTCTTGCTCAAGTGCTATCGGTTTAGGTAAAACTTGTATGAGTCATATATTTTAAAAGCCATAATAAGCTGGGTAAAAGTATCGCAACATCATAAAACATAACTATACAAGTCTATTAAAAATAGAAATCATTAAAATATGTTTAATTTTTGTATAGAAGGTTGGATATCTGAAAAACGAATATCGTGCAAAATTGGAATTTTTTTAAGAAGTTTATTTAGGCTTATAGTATAAAAAAAAATTAAAAAAAAAATTTTAAAAACAAATAATAGCATCATTAAACTCATTAAAATAAATGTGTTTAAGAAAAAAAATTTGAAAAAAAAACTTGAGAAAAGGTTGTATAAATAAAAACTAGAAAAAAAAAATTAAAGGGACCCCATTTAAAAGTTCTAACCCCAGTTCAATGAATTTTTTTTGAATAAAAGACAAAGAACTGTTCTTAACAATAAAACAGTTTTTTAATTACCTATTAAATTAAGGACATAATTGGGTCTTGAGTTTGGAAATTTTTATAAAATTCCCATAAAACGCTTTCAAGCTAAGTTCACGCTCGTTCTAAAATTTAGAAATTCAGGTTAAACTTTTTGTTTTTTACAGAAACTCCTGGAAATGTAGGTAACACCGTTGCTGAACTCAACAAAAAATTCCAGCCTGAACAGTTTGCCAAAACAGACAACTTGGTCGACGTAAATGTTGATGATTTTTTTACACTACGCTTTAAAAGTATTTGTTTCCTGAAAACTTGATTAACGCTTGTTGTTTGTTTACCTAAAAATATATTTAAAAAACAATAACTTTGTAATAATTGAGATTAAAAACTTAAATGTGAACTTAATACACTGTTTTACTCGTTACAAATATTAAAATTAAACTTGACAATCGGATGTTTCACAAAATAAATTTGTTTTATCAACGGGGTCCGTAGCCTTTTTGTAAATTGCGGGATTATTTCGTTGATGTTTTAATATAATACATAATTATTAAAATGAAAATAAATAAAAATAAAATAATTAAATACATATTTTTTTAAATTTTTCAATGGCAAACTATGCGAAAAGTTATAAGAATAAGTAAAAATAAAATATAAAACGACAGGGTGTAAATTTAATTTTAATTTAGGCAGTTTTATAAAAGAAAACTACAAAAAACCCGATGTAAGTGTGAATTCCGTTGGAAATAGCTCGGAAAATTTGAACGGTTTCAACTATTTAGATTCTGATTTTATTGACTATGAGCATTTGAACAGCTTGGAGTTTTTGAACAGTTTCAACGATTTAGAGAATTTGAACGATTTCAACGATTTAAAAAATTTGAACGATGAATACTTGGTGTTAATAAACGATTTGAACTTGGAGAAAACTTTGGATGATTTAAACGTGGAAAGAACTTTGAACGATTCAAACGTGGAAAGAACTTTGAACGATTCAAACGTGGAAAGAACTTTGAACGATTCAAACGTGGAAAGAACTGTGACCGATTTCAACGATTCGGATTTAGTTGGTGATGATTTGGAGCTTTTAAACGATTCATTTGTGGATAGTACTTTGGAGTTGTTTGCAGACTGCAACGAAAGTTAGTGTAAAAATTTTATTTATTTGATTTATTAAGTTTAATGTCTTAAGGTTTGTACCTTTTCATTCAGGTAAGCCTAATCATAAAGTTTGAAAATTTTTTGATTAGAATTTTTAGAAGTAGTCAAATTTGATGCCACACTCATTTCTCGCGAATCTACTAACATTGTGTCCATAGCAAAAGTGCGTAAATAAACGAGAAGAAGTAAATATACATACTATATTAGATGTTATCTTAAAATGCATATGATTAACTACGTTTTTTGTATACAAGTTGTTCATAATTTCAAGCTTTCAATAAAATTTGTTTATGTGTATACTTTGAAAGCTCTTTCTCTGATACCATGCAAGACAAGTTTAAACATAGGTGGGCAGGGAGTAAATTAGCTAAAAATTAGATATTTATTGAGTTGAAATGAGATTTTATGACATAAATATTGTGAGGAATTAACATTATGAAATGTTGGATTCAAAGGTATAAAAGGGGGTAATGAAACCTAACTATAATAATACGGCAAGAAAATTTCATTTGAGGTAGTTCCTTAAATGATTATTTATACATACAGAGTTGCCAAAAAAATTTTGAAAAAAAAAATATGGAAAAATCTAAAATTTTTAATAGAATTTAATAGTGAAGTAAAAAAATTTTGATTTAACTCAAAAGATCTATCATATAGATAAAAACATTTTTGTTATCATCAAACTAAAAATTGACCAGAAATATGTACTTTTATAAATTTGGAGGAAATTTTGGCAAAAACATTTGGCAACCCTGATACATAAAGCAAGAACACTTTATGATATTTTTCTGTTATGAACAATTTACTATTAGTCAAGCTATAATGATTCTTATCCAAATTAATTGAAGTTATTATTAACTATTAAAATTTATGGTACACCAAGGCACAATTAAATGTTTATCTTCAGTCAAGGAACATAATTTAACATAGTGTAAAAATATAAATAGATGAGTTTGCATTTAGAACTTAGTGTAAAAAAGTTCAAATATATTGTTAATTAAATACAGATTATAAAATTAAACTACATAAAACTATTTTTTTTCTTTTAATTTTGTATTTTGTAGTTTTTTAATAAACTTCGTAATTAAACAAGAGTGCGTAACCAAACGAGTGCATAGATTCACAAGAGGTGACTGTATTTGTAAAACTTTGGAATTTTAAGTCATATTTAATTTCAAAAAATCATGAAAATTGCATAATTTTGCTCTTGCAATTCATATTTTTTTTAATGGATTTGATTGTATTTTTGAAATAAACTAAAGTTTTCAACTATTTGCTTATAATTTTTTAGACGGTTTTAAAAAAGAGTTTTACTTAAAAAATTCTGATTTTTTCAGCTCGATAAGTGGCAATCCTGATTTTGTAAGCTGTAAAAAAGCATTAAACTGTTCTAATTATACAGCAAAACAAGGTAACGACGTAATAGTGCTATCCAATTCATTTGAAGAGAATACAAGCGATGAAGTAATGCCTTCTAACTCGTTCATAGCAAGTACAACCAATGAAGTAGTACCTTCGAATTCATCTGAAGCAAACCGAAGCAGTTCATTGGTTCCTACTTCTGCTAACGGCACAGGGGATACTGGTTCGAATCTCAGAAGATCAAGTTAGTTTAATATTTTAAATTACTTTTTGAAAATTTTTATAAACATAATTTAAGGACTTTTTGGGTTAATTGATGGATCACTATAGTCAAAACATGTGTTGCTTTTATATTTTATCTATGAAGCTGAAGTTTGTTGATGAAAACATAAGTTGATGCTTGGTAAGTTTTAAGATAACACTAAACGTTTTAAGCTGCATTTACTTATCAACAAATCTTAGTTTTTTCAACAATACATATAGCAATTGAAGCCAACACTTTGTGTGTTAATAAAAACAATAACCTGTTAATTTTTTTTTCAACATTTTTTTATTACACTCATTGTAAAGCACAAAATAAGAAGTTTTTATAAAACAAACAACAGTCTTAAACTGGTAACAATTAAAAAAATTTAATTGAAATTATTTTTTCGAATTTATCAGTACATTGTTAATATTTTTTAACCTAGGTTGTGTTTAGTGAACGTTTTACATTATAAAGTAGTTTACTATAAAAATTATAATTAAATTTAAATAAAAGCTTTATTGTAATTCAGGATCTTATTAATTTTATTGACATAGTGAATGAATAATTAAAGTTCAGATAAGTTCGTAAAGAAATAAATTTTTATGTCATTATTTTTGTACATAACTTACAGCGCGTAAAAGATTTCCAACGTTAAAGAAGAAGCAACTCGAAGATGAAGAAAATGATGGTGGTTTCAATGAAGATAATAAGTGTTCAAACAGTAATAAAAAACGTAAAAGGAACAGTTTAGGTAAAGTAGATTGTAAAGTTTTGAATTTATTTAAAGTTTTTTTTAGTTTTCTTATTAACTCAAATTTTTGATCACGTTAAACTTTTCCTATTTTTTTTAAAGTTCAAATGAACTATCTTAACTGAAACATATGCAAACAATTTAATTTATTTCATGTTATAATTAAATTGTATAATTTTCGATTAAACGTTTTATAAATAATGAAGTTAATTTTAACTTAACTTTTGATATATTTGTTTGTCTTAACTGAAAAATGTTACGTAATTTACTCTAAAGCTAAGGGCTTATTTAATCAAACTTACTATTTAGCTTTACTTTTTTTAAACATTAATATTTAAAAAGTGACAGTAAAATTCAATCATTAAAAAATTTAATTTATTCATTTTTATCTAGAGCCGACCGTTAAAAAAGCACCGAAATTGAAAATTAAAAAAACAGGAGAAAATTACAGTGTGAGCAGTTTGCAAAAAAAAAGTTAGACCTTTAATTAATTGGTTAAATATTTAAATTTTAACAAAGTTTTAATTACAAATCAGATTTAAATAAGTTTGTTTTTTGTCTATATATATTTTTTTTAAAAAATTTAAGTTTTTACTTGTAAAAATTAGTTATGGTATATAAAAATAAATGATATAATGTTAAAATATGAAAAATAATGTCTTTCCATTTTAATATCGATTCTTTCCACGTCATTTATTATGTTCTTTGATTACAGTTTTATATATAGTAAATCAGGGTTTGTTTTTAATATACAGTATTGCCTTAGGGTTGACTTATGCCATCAGGAGCAATAATTATTATGGGAGCTATAAATTAAAGAAGTAATAAACTAGTATAGGGGGGCAGTAAATTACTAAATTTCTTTCGATTAGCAGTTTATGAAAATAAGATTGGGAAAATTTGTTTTAAGCTAATGCATTAATCTTACTCAACTCTTGCTGAGTAAATTTCTGGGCTGATGTTTTTATTCACACCACTTTATTCATATCCATTTTTATTCTGAACTATTTCACTTATATTGCTATTATATAACTTATGCATTATTAATATTTTTCTATTTCTGTTACTTCAACAAACAATTATGTAGCTTTTTCATACTTACTACATAACTTTTATAATATTCAGACCGCTGTTTAATATAATTGTTTCAATAAAACACTTTTTTATAACAGACAGCAGCAGTCATCAATGCCCTCACTGCGAAAAATCTTACGCGTCCAAGGCCTACCTGAAGAAGCACATTGACAGAGAACACAAGGGCAAGGGTCACAAGTGCCCCGTTTGCAGTAATGTTTTCAGCACCGCGAACCACCTGGAAAGACACAACAGGACTCATACTGGTAATTTTATTATATATTTGTACTTAACTTAAAGCTATAGTGTTATAGTGAATAATGTGTATTTGTTTATATAAAGATTACTTGGAGAGGTACAACATGACTGATACTCGTAACTTGAGTATACGTTGTTAAATATCTTTTTTAACATTTGTTACTTCAAGGGTTATCTGTACTAACACCATATGAAAAGACATTACAGGACTCATACTGGTAATTTGAAGAAAAAATGCTACTTTTTATTACTAGATAGTTTTGTACGTACAAATTCATATCTGGCATTAGTTTTAAATATTGTTTACGTTAACAGAAAATTTGAAGAAAAAAAAAATTAAATTTACAGTACAAGACTGGAGTAAAAACCATGCAAAAAGAAAAAACGTTACGGCGTAGTTTTGAGTTTTGTTCAGGAAGTATTTATGCAAAGAAATAAAACTCACTCATAAATAAAATCAAAAATTCTTTTATAAATGACCATAAAATTTAAATTCTGCTTAACTTCAAGAGTATTGTTTGTACATGTCAGCAAGAGACCCCTTTTTTTTTCTTGATTAAGCAAACCTCTTAAATTTACTGCTGCAGCTTCGTAAAAGCCAGGGTTTCCCAAATTGGGCACTAACATAATTTTTGGGGGCTATGAAGTTATAATTTGAAACTTACGCTAGATATTCTAGAGTTGATGAGGCAAAAGAAAAATAAGAGTTGTTAGGCGTATTTAAAGTTAGATTTTTAAGAATTATTGTCGAAGAGGTGTATAGCTTTTTTATATTTTAAAGGGGACCTTATAAAAAAAGTTTGGCAAACCCTTATTCAAGCACAGCCTACACAACAGGTTGTTGCCATCGGTATTAACCTTGCTATTTTCATCTATCCCAAAATGGTTCTTTAGTAGCGATTTACTGGATCCGAGTCTTTTTTTAAATAACGATCCGGCAAGATCCGGATATTAGTGAGAAAATACCAAACTCAAATCTAAATTTTAATCACAAAAAAAAATCAACAATAAGTTTTAAATTAATCAGTGGTCTTTGATAATTTTTTGTCTTAGTAGTAATCCTAAAAGTTTAGTAGTTTTGTTTATTGTAATTTTTATTTTAAATAGCGCCTGTTCTTTAAAACAATATGTGCTTAAATAAATTGTAAGTGTAAAATGAAAGTCTGTTATCTTTTGCATCCTACTAGTAGATCTTTCTATGGTTGTATCTTACTTATTGGTGCACTACTACCTAAATTCAAAAAATTTAATTCATTAAAGAATGTTTAAAAAATGTCATGTTTTAAATAGTTTCTCATTTAAATTGGGTAATTTTACTTTTATGTGCAATACTGTTTTACTGATTGAAAAAAATGTTATAAAATGTGCAGTGAGAAAATAAACGTACTTAAAATTTTTTAAAGTCTACATAAAAATTAATTACAATGAATTTTTTGTTCACAAAAAATATTGAATTAAACGAGAAATAGCATTAGTATTTATAAGCATTTAAACTATTACAAGTAAATATTCGTTTTTTTAAGAAATCTGAGTACAAAGCAGTTTAGTATGATCTAAAAATTAAACAATATTTTAATGTTGTTGCGTAACTACTCAATGTATTTTTTAATTCTTATCTCCGTTTACTTTTTACTTACTCTGCTGTCACTTTTGTAATGATATAAACATTTCATTTTAACATTTTAAAGCGTTTGAATAAATATATATTTTTTTATAATATAAAAGCATTTGATAAGTTTTCTCAAAAAGCTTTCCCAAAACAATTTTCATTATTCTCAAAACAAGCTTTTCCAAAACAATTTTTATAACTCTTAAAACATTTTTCTTAAAACAGTAAAGGAGTTACCATTGTTTTAGTGCTTATAAAACGGAATCTTACTTGCATTTACTCGCAGTATCGGTTGGTAAATGGTGTGCAAAAGTATAATGCATTACAAACACGTTAAATTTAAGATGTTTTCTTGATTAAGTTATAAGATACTTAATAGTATTTTAATATCATTTGTATTTAACTGTAGTTTTAGTATAATGTGACGTAGTTATGATGTATCTTTGTTTTTCTTTCGTTTATGTAAATAAAAGAAAAGTGTTGTTTTGATTGTTGTACTAATCTGCTATACATTCCACTATTCCCTATTACCCTAATAACTTCTCTTAATAAGATATTAGACACCAAGTCGGGTTCTCTTTGTCGAGATACTTTGAAAAATCAAAGTGCGATTACTGACAGTTTTGATATTTTGTCAGGAGAAAAGCCGTATCCCTGCGACATATGCAAAAAGAGATTTACCCAGAAGTGCGACTTCAAAAGGCACCTCAAAAGCCGCATCCACGAAAGAAAAAGTAAAGAAGCGACGCTTGGTCAATCGTAGTAGAAAACAACTTATAACGAAGTTCAAATAGAATAATTCTTTGTGTAGATAATTTTTAGGAGTGCTAGTTTGTAGTGACTAACTTTTTATTTGGTTACTTTTAGGTTTATTTTTAAAAGGTAATCATAATAAAATAGTTTTTGACTAAAACTAACTTAAAACTGCTTAGAGTTTTTATATTTTTAGGATATTGAATAATATATTGTTATTAAAGTTATTGTATTTCAGTATTTAATGTATTGTGATTAAGTAATTTCAATAGGTAAAGTGCTTCTTATTAACATAATAATGGTTTTATTTCTCTAAATTGTTTATCTTGCATTTTATCTAAGTTTATTTTATTGAAGCGTTCTTAAAATCCATAATTTAGTTGTTATAGTAAACAAGGGAAAACAAATAAATCTCAAATACGTTTAATAAGATTCTGCACTTTACAGTTCAAATTCTTTCACCTGATTTTAGTTTTACTACAAAATAGTACAGTTGCCAATTTTCATGTTAACAAAAATTTTAGAAAATATCAAGCTATCTCTATTTAAAATATTAACAGGCCTGTACTAAGAAAAAAATAACTAGAAAAACTTAATTTAAGGAAAATTGCTGCAGTTTTGATAATTTTTTTTGAAAGTTTGAGATTTTTTTAGCTCAAAAAAATTTCAAGAACATTCATACTAATTATTGAAGCTTGCTAAATGTTTAGATTAAATTTGAAGTGCATTTAATTAACCTACAGACATGTTATTAAGTTTTAAACATATTCGTTTTTTATACTTCAAAAGTACATACCTTTGCACACAATTTTACCTTAGTTTAGTTTTCTATTTTAAATGACTTTTGTTAGGCATTTTAGAAATATAGTTAAATTAAAGTTGGAAATATACTAAAGGTTTTCTTATTTCTTTCACAATCTTTTTAATGAAGTGAAAATATTAGTAAATTATGTCTGGGTTACTGAATTGAATTTATTTCTTAACAGTTTAAATGTAAAACACTTTCTTCTCTACAAAAATTCGAGTTTTAGTTTATATTGTGTGCATAGTTTTTTTTATGAACTGAGTCATCTAGTATTTAATAAATTTCAACTGCAATGTTCTTTATCTCCATTAGCATTGCCTTATGATTTGATTTAAAAATATACACTTAAATCATAAGCTTTGTAAATGTCAGTTGCAGTGTTCTTTATTTTCGTAGATAATGCTTTTGTATCCAGTGTTTACATTTATGTTGCAATCATTGGGTATGTAAGTTGCACTGTTTGTTATTTTCGTTAAATAAATAAACTTTCGCATCTATGTTTTAAATATTTGATTTGATATACAAACTGTTCATAACTTATATCTTTCTTCCTTTAATTAAAATTTCATTACTATAGTTCATTTTTGAATAAAAAATATTTGTTTTACTAATTTTAGAATTGTTTTAGAGTTTCAAAGTAAAAAATAAGCATTTTGAATAAAGTGTTTTTCGGCTAAAAATTTCGTACCATACCAGCAGTTTATACCTATGAAGTGCGTACCTAGGTGGCAGGTTACTGTAAATTAACAATTAAGTAAAACATTGCAATTTACAATATTAAGTTTTCAGAGCATCATAACAAAATAAATATTGCTATTAAAATTTACAATTTTATAGCTAACGAGGTAATATGCTTACTTATTTAATTATATCGGTTTACATTACGGTTTGCGCTTTATCTTATAAAATATAAAATCTCTAGTTTGTTTCTGAACTACGTTCGTTATTTAATCAAACAGGTTTACTAAAAACTTACTAAGTGCTTTATGCATAACTTAAACTACTGTTTAAATACAAATCAAGTCTGCGATAATAAAAAAGTGTTTTTTCAAATGAAAAGAAGGGAAAAATAATTGAAGGTAACAACTAACACATAAACGTTAATAAACAAATCTTTTTAACTAAACTAAAGTGATCATCGTGTTTATCTGAAAAGCAGTTGACAATAAACGCTAAGAAGGCTTACACATTTTAATTACCTACAAACATAATAACGTCACTATTAAACATGAAAGCAGAATTTTACATGTTGCGAAATAACAGCTGTTTATCTCACTACCGCTGAAAGAAGTACAGTTTAACTTGTTGTTTTAAAAGTTATGATTAATTTAATGCCAGAAGTTTTGTTAGTAGCAGTAAGCGTGTAAAACAGTTTTAAAACTATGACTACTTCAAAAGTTTGTTGTTTAAATAACGTTCATAAAAAACTTAAACAGCCCGTTTGTACCGTACTTTGTAATAAATAAAAATGAAGTCAAATTTATATTTTCCAAACTAGTTATACAAAACACTACATATTGCATTGTTACTTTTGTATAAGTATTTAATAAGAATACAGAAGTTGTAAGTAGTTACGGTAAAGTTAAGAAAATACTAATTAAACAACTAGTAAAAGAAATATTTTTCTTAAGGTTTTGTTTTGCAGTTAAAAATACTTAAATAAATACGTAATAAAAGCAACTATGTATCTTAATACTATATTTTAAAGTAAAAAAAAATATCGAATTTAGATAGATATATTTTGAACAATTAGTTTGCAAGAATGTTCTGTTTAAAAAAAAATAAATCAATGTCAAGAATATACTTGATTTGTTGACACTTAACTAACACTTAAATTAAAAAAATAAATTTAGTATACTGAAAATATAAAAACTCTGTTTTATTAATTTAAATTAGAATAATGTCAAATAGTTTTTTAAAAAATATTTGTGTGTATATAAGTACACGCGTAAAGAATATTTATTTATAAAATAAACTAAAATTACGGAAACACATTAATAAAAAACGATTGCATATTTCAGTTAGCTTAAAGAATTTGTACTGTCTAACATAAAAAAAATAAAATATTTTTCTTCCTACGTAACATATAAACTAGCAATAGACAAACATATTTATAGTTCTTAAATTTTTATTCATAGTTTTTATAATTAGTTTCAGTTGCATTTAGTTATTATACAAACTAATTATTAAAAGAAAACAATTTATATGATTTGATACAGTGACATATCATTTTTTTATAAATATCTAAAATGTTGTGTAGCCAGATAGTTTACTTCAAAAAATAAACCATCAGTCTATTTACTTATAAAGATCGAAGTTTTACTAATTTATTAAGCAAATTATAGTTCGAATACTAATCTGATTAAAAACTGTTTTCTAAAAATGTAAAATAGTTTGTAATATTATGTATTTGATTTTTTTTTTGGAGAACTTGAAAAACTTCTATAAGTGATAAATATCAAAATAATGTAGCTAAATTAAAAAAAACAATAAATAAACATTTTTAGCATTTCCTAACATGTTAAAAAAATTCACTTCTTAAGAAATTAGAATTGAAAAATAAACTGTGATTTCTATATAAAAAACTTACTTTGAATATTTTTAGTAGTGAAAAAAAACTATCAATTTATTTAACATTTAATAAATTTAAATTGAATTCTAAAAAAATATTTAATTCTTTATCTAACAAGATTTTACTAGATTAAATTGCTACTTTGCGGATATTGAAAAACTTCTTTGAAAATACTTTTATTTTAACATTTAAACATAAACTATAATATTATATTCTTATACAGTTTCTTTTACAATCTGTAAAATGTTTAAATGTTTTTTAATTTGTATCCAACTATAATTTCAAAACACGTTTTGCTTCAAAAACATTTAAACTATGTTTAGCTAGTTTACAGACTTAAAATTTTCTTAAGCAATGTTTTTAATTTGCATCTAAAGATAGAATACAAAGATAGATTACAAAACTGGTATAGTGCAATAACATTTTTAATACTTTTTATTTCTATTTTATCTAACTTTTTAAGTTGTTCTTTTGAAATTTCGACAAAAAATGTATTTAAACATAACCATTCAGACTAAAAACTATAAAATGTTTAAACACAAATTGTAAATTAACAAGAATACATTTTAATTTTCAAAAGTTTGTAAAATTTAAAGCTTTTCGATCCTACTTTAATTCTTTTCAAAAGTTAAATGAGTTGTAAAACAGTTTGAACTATTTATATAAAAGTTTAAATTAGCTACAATGTAGTTGTACAAAGTTATAAAAAACATACTAGAAAAACAAAAATAATAATGATATTAGTGTTAGTATACTGTTAGTAGTGCTATCTTTTCATTTCTACAACATTGCAAACTATAAAGCTTTCGGGCACACATTTTAAGGACTTAATAAATGGCTTTTTTTATATTGGAGTTTTAACCCTGTCTACAATAGTGCAAATGTTCAAAGAAAGCACAGCGTTTGTTCTTTTCATTGTGGTCAGCAGCTCGTCTAAAAACTTAAAGCGATGTCTCCCTAATACAGGAGATGCTTTGGTCTACAAACCAGGTATATTTATATATGACATTCGAATCAATTAGTTTAGAACATAAGCTTTTAGTTTTGATATTTTCAGAAACTTTCTTAGTGATGTTTGCGAGTAATTTTTTCACATCGTGTTTTTCAAATACAGATCTTTTTCGAAATACTAATGAACAACTTCCTAAATAAATGGTTTCAAAATACAAATTTTAATCGGTTTCAGAGTACTTATCTAAGGCAAATGAATATATTTTATTAGTTTATGTTTCTAAAGTTATTATGCTAGTAATTATTATTGTTTTAAAAAACACTTTATGTTCACTTTTGGTAACTAGTATAACAAGTATATTTATTTTAATTACTAAATAGGAATAAAAATAATGTATGAAATGCTTAGTTTGTTTTAGTAAATCTACATTATAATAAAATTAAGGCTACAAGTGGACAAGAGTTTTTTTTTCTAAAGTCTTTAAAATATTTATTTACATAAAAAAAAACAACGCCATAAGGTTTAACAGGCTTTATATGGAAGCAAAATAATTATAAGATCAAGAAAAAAACAATACTTAGCCAGTTAACTGACTTTAAATTGAAACGTACAAATTTTTACTTTTACAACCAATTTCTGTATAGTTTACAAAACTAATTTGATGTAAAACTTTTGATTTTTATCTAATCTTTTCTATTCTTACGTCACTTAACTACCGTGGCGCGACAAGAGTTTTGTGTGTAAGTATTTTGTACGTTAATTGCATTTTTAGAAGTTATTTTACATCATTTTATACTTTTTTTTTGTCTCAAATTAAGACTTTAAAAACAAACTTAAGTAAATTTTAAATAATACACTTTTTTATTAAATACAGTACTACAAGCAAACACTGCACTAACTACTTTTAAGCTTAAAGACAATGAAAGTTTAAAAAACACAAAGTTGTCATAAAGTAATTAAATTATATTTTTATTTTATTTATTAATTGTATGAATTTAAAAAAAAACTTCAAAAGTAATACTAAACTTGTTAATTGTTTAAGTAACATTTAAAATTTTTAAATCTAAGGAAACATTAAAGTATAAACAACGATAGCTTTAAAAGCATTAACTTGTTAATAATCTAGGCAAGAGATATGTTATACTCTGCAAATAATTAATTTGAACATGCTTTCTTAGTTTCTTAAGTGTCGTATACCAATAAACTACGCTCAAAATAGAATAAAGTGAAATAAAAAATTTAACTAAATAACTTAAAGTTAAAAATGCTTTTGTGATTAAAAAAATAGTTTATTATAGTTTTAGTTAAATATAATACAGTTTGCTTAAACTAGAACACTTGAAATGTTGTTAATTTTTTTTTTGTCTAAAAACGTTAAAGTTGTTAGATTTAAGATATTTCTATTTATCTGTTCAAAGTTATGTTATAATTTAGTTTTAAACTAAGTGCGACAAATTATTAAAACATACATACGAACTAGAAATCAATTTAGTGATGCTTAAATAAAACGTTGTCAAAAAACCAAACAATTTTTAAGTTTCATAGTTTGTACTTATAGAATGTGAAAATTTATAAGCAATAGTTTTGTAAACTGCAGTCACTTGCTTTCAATACAGATAATTTCGCTAAGTTTATTTTATTATTTTTGTATAATTGAGAGAAAGCTAGAGTTATTTCTTTAAAATAACCGTTAAACAATAATTACCTACAAAGTATCAGTCACAAAGTTTTTCTTATATGTTTTTGGCATTGTTTATACTATAATGCATCATAATTTTTGATAAGATCACTCTGCTGTTTAACTTAAGTAGTATATTATTGTAAATAACTATATATTAAATTACTAAAGCTGTTAAAAACTTCAAATGCGCCACTATATCCTGTTTAACAGTATAATATTTTAGAAGGAAGCTTTTACGTCTTTAAGTACATACATGCAACATACTTGGTGTCGAAATGTACTATAATTAATATTATTGAGTATTAAAAAATCCTTTGCATGTTTAAATTAGTTTTTTTTTTTCTGAAATTTGTTTAAAAAAAATAATGAAAAGTTTGTGCACTTTCTACTAATATAAAATTTACTGTATTGTAGTGACTTACTCATTGTTTTTACAATTATTTTAAGCTGTCGTAAAACTTTAATTTTTATAAATGTATTATATAATCATCTAAAATAAAACATTTCAGAAGAATTTATATACTTAAATTGTAATATTTTATGTATATTTCAAAATAACTTATCCAGACAGTTTACATAAAAAAACTTAGATAAAGTAAATATTATCAATATATAAAGAAAAGCAATATCAACCTCGAGCAAAAGTTTTTGCTGATTTTAACATTTAAAAATTTTTACGTCTCAAAGCTGCTGAAGTTTGAATTAAGCTATTTGTTTTGTCTTATTTTCATAAAAAAATCTATAAAAATTTAAGTCAAAGAGTTACAAAAAAAGTTTAAATTATATTTTATGAATTAAGCATGGAAAAATTGTCTGCATTATTATTTTTTACCAGCATAAAGAGTTTAAAGTTTGACGTAAATAAGTTCTACAATGAAAAATTCTACAAAACATTTTAAAGTGATAAACAAGTCAAAATACAAATTTTAATAAGTATCAATACTTATAATTCTTATTAATATGCTAAAGTTAACTTATAAGTCACTTTTACAAAAACTAAGCTTGAAAAGTTAAACCCTACGTTAAAAATGAAATATTTTTTGATGAGCTTTAATTAATATTAAGTTTCAGTATAATTTAGAAAATGTAAAATAACAAAGTTAGTAACCATTATTTAAAATGAACCTATTTTGTAAAACTTCTTTCCAGTTTTCCAAAAATAGTACTGTAAAAAGTTTCTTTTTTATTGACATACAATGGTTAAATTAATCTATTTTAAACACAACTAAGTTTTAAAGTTTTTACTACATCATCAGTTTGTTAAATTTTTTTAAACATTTTGCTTTTCCTATTAAAATATAATTTAGTAAAGTATATAATCATAAAATAGTTAAATAAAATAAGAAATAAGTTTAAAAATATTTAAACTATTTAGAGCTAGTTAACTGAATTTAAATAAACAAAATACTCAAACAATATGATGCAACACTACAAAAAAAGCTATACTTCTATGTGCAAAGTTTTTCATTGCTTATAAAATATTTTTAGTTGTTACGTCCCAAGACTAGTGTAGTGCAAATACTTCACTCGAAATATTTTTATTAATCAATTGTGCATTTATTTTAAGGTTGTTTTTCCTATTATAATGTTTGTCTTTTGAAATTTTATGAAAACTATAAAAAAAACTTAATACCTTTTTAAAAACTAACAAAAAATCCTAAATCAAATAAAAATGGCATAGATACTTAAGTTGTATTTTTGCATAATAATATAAGTTTTTATGAAAGTATATAATCATAACTATACATTTCTAAACTTTGTTTTTTAATTAAACGAAAAAGAAAAATAAAACACATCTTATAGCTAAGGTGGTTAAAATAAATGTATCTATTAACCATCTACAATATAATGCAACGAATAGTTCAATTTTAAATTCAGTTAGATTAAAATGGTAAATAGCTAAACCTTAAAGTTTCATATAAATATTTTAATATTTATGTCAATAAAAGTAACAAAACGTATAAAATTAGTAATAACTTTTTGCAGTTTATGTTCTTATAAAAAAAACAAAAATACAAAAACTTACAAAAATAAACCGTTTTATAAAATACAATTTTTTTATAATTATTGATTTTTAGCTATTTTTAAATATACGCAAATTAAAACTAATGCAATCTACTTTTATACTTTTTGCAAAGTAAACATTAAATTTTTATTTCAGATGGTTATTTTGGTCTAAGCTATTTACTAATTATTGAAAGAAATAACAAACTTTTTTATATTTTAATTTTCAAAAAAATTTTTTTTGAGTTCTTAATGTTCTTTAAAACGTTGATTTGTCAATAAACATTTGTGTGGAACATTTCTAACTTTAAATTAAAAACAACAGATACAATACGATAGCATTTTTTTGATAGTTTCAAGCATATACTAAATAAATTTTATGATTACGTCTGTACTCGACTCGTATAAATATTTATTGTGTTAATTATGCGTATACGAAACTCAAAAATGCATACATTTTCATTTATTTTTATAAACTAAGTATCTTACTTAAGTTATCTTAAAATATTTGTAAGGAAACAATGATTTTAAATTAAAGACTATGAATTCTAAGGGCGCTAATAAACTGCTAGCATTTGAGCAAGATTTCCCTCAAATTGCGTTGCTAAGAATTTTGGTAAAACTTGTATGGGTCATAAACTTTAAAATCAATAATAAACTTAGAAAAAAAAAAACATCACAACATCATAAAACATAACTATACAAGTCTGTAAAAATAAAAAGTATTTCATTTTTGCATAAAAAGCTGTATATCTTAAAAAATCGTGCAAAGTTAGATTTTGTCTGAAAAATTTATTCAGGTTTATGGTATAAAAAAAAATTGAAAATAATATTATTTTTGGAGAAAAGCTTGTCTAAAAAACAAATTTAACAAACTCAAAATTTTTAAAGGGGAACCACTCAAAAAGTCAAAATTCAATCTAATGGATTTTTTATAAATTAAAGACAAGGACCGTTCTCTAGAATAAAAAAGAAAGGTTTTAAACTAGCTAATAAGGTAAGAAAATAATTGGGTCTAAAGTTTGGAATTTTTCAAAAATTTCTAAAAACCGCTGTCAAGCTAAGTTTATGCTCATATAAAATTTTTAAAATATTTAAAAAAAATAGAAAAATGGCAGCTAATAACTAAGCAAAATTATGAAAAATAAACTTTATAAAACTTAACAGATTAAAATTAACAATCTATTTCATATATTAAACCACTACATTATTTAAAAACATAGAAAAATACTTAGCTCTGAATTATGTTTCAGAGAAACAACTTTCTTTTAATATCAGTTAATATTTAGCCGAGTTTTCTTTTTAACTTTGTTCTTTTTTACGTCCTCATTATAGTATGGGTTAACAATACGTAATTTTCTTAACTCTAAATTAAGCTTACATTTGTTTTTTAATTAAAAGACGAAAACATCTGCCATTTTTTAAATAAGTAGTTGTTGCAAATTGTGTAAAATTCTGTATGTACATTAACTGTGTTAACAACTGCAAAGTTTATTTATTCAAAAGTGATTGATCAATAAAATAAAAATTCAGTCTTATTAGACAATTGTTTGGTTTTACTATGAACTCTGAAACTCTTTTAACATAGCAAACTGTTATAAACAAAAGTTCATTGACTTAATGATTTAAGTATTTAGGTATTTTTAACTTTTTTTAACATTTTTTATAGTAAGAATTCATTAAATTTTTGCTATTATTGGTAAGTCACGCATAATATAAAGTTATTAAAACCTGAAAAAACTAAAATAAATGTTTCAAATATGTTTCAGAGAGTAAAAAATAAACATACAATTTAATTAAAAAGCGGTCAAACTTAAACAATTGAACTGTTTTTTATTAAACATTGCAGAAATTGTTTCGGACAAAAGCTAGGAATGTTTTATATTTAAAGTTTTGATGTTCACTAATAATTTAAATTCAAAATTTATTATAAAACTGTCAATTTTAACAATTTAGTTTTAATATCATTTGTTGTTATTGATTAAAGAATAATAAAAAAGTAAATGCAATTTAAAAAAAAAAACGTTAGTTAAAATCTTAATTTCATTTTATAGTTTAATTATTAAAAAATATGTTAAGCTCTTACAAACTTTACTTGTAATTTAATCATTTATAAAGTTCAGTTTTATATTACTTAAAATGATATATTGTATATTTAAAGCATGTTCTATATAAAAAATGTTTATATTTTAAAAATAAGCTTGGCTTAAATTCATTTAGCAAACACTAATAGTTATACTTTATAAACTACTACATAAATAGTTTGTGTAAGTTATTGTATATTTCGAGCTAAACTATAAAATGGATACATTTTTATAATGACTTACTAAATAAATTTATTAAGAAAGTGTTCACAAATATTAAAAAAAAATATTACTTAAATTAACGTTTATTCTATTTTAGGATTGAAAAACTTATTAGTACTTAACAAAAAAAAAAATTTTTTTGTAAGCATAAAATGTTCTCATTATTTAAAGATACTAAGATAAGTATTAAACAGTATTTTAAAAATCTAATGCTTTTTTAAAAAAGTATAATATTTTGTTTTATATGTATATCATGTGTTGATATTTTTCCTTACATAACTTTTTTTTTAAAAATATTTGAAACTTATATTGTATTTTTAATTACCTATTATTTGTTCTTGAAATACGTGTAAATCACTTTTAATTTATGTTTCCATTTTTCAATTATTCAAAATACAAAAGTTAAAAATTTATAAACTATTAACGTATTATAAACGATTTTATAGCCAGCTTGCTGACTTCAAAATATCAATTTAATTTTCAAAAAACTGAGAGTAATTATTGATGAAAACAAAATAGTTTTATGTAAAACTTATTTGCTTTTCTAGCTACTTTCATCATTATTACGTCACAAAAACACAGAGGTGTCATTTTTTTTAATTAACTTGTTTTGGCTGCTATATTTTAACGATCTTCATAATAACTTTAATAGTTATAGTTTTATAATAACTTCAAGTATTTTATAGCCTTTAAATAATAACTAATTCAAAACCAAGCCTAAATAAAGTGAAATTATCTGAATACTTACTTTCTTTTTGTATCTTAAAAAGGTTTAAAAGTATTTCTACAGAAAAAAATATTTTAGCACAAAAATGTTTTAAGTAAATAACAAAAATATTGTAATTGACATGTTTTATTACTAGTTAAAAAAAAAGGTTTTTGTTCGTATACCGGCTTAAAACTTTAATACTTTAATGCATGTTGTAAAAATAAAACTATAACTTTTGACCTTTCATAGTGTTCAAATTGTTTTTAAAACAACTAGATAGTTTAAACATTTAGCGAAGATGAATATTTTTGAACTATCATATAATTCTATGAAATTAATTTTTTACTAGTTCATAATAAAAATCAACGAAATCCAAAGAAAACAAATTATCTTTATAAGTATTGTAATACTTAAAAATGTTGACTCGTACTGTAAAAATGACCAAGAATTTTAAATATTAAATATATTTATAGTTATACTACCAATATCATTATTAAATTTATATTTCAAATAGATAACTTAAATTTTTACTTTGTATACTAAACTTTATGACCGCGCGCTACAAATTAAATTCCATATTAAACGAATACATTATGGAATACTGTTTAGGTATAAAGGTTATTGAAAGTGTTTCAAGCCAAACACGTTTTTAAGATTCTACATTGGTTATTCTATCTTAAAGAAAATGACAAAATATAGTTGAACTTTTTAATATAAAAGCATTACGCACAATTTATCATTCTTATCATTGCGTCACAAAAGTTGGTTTAGTGTAGCAATTGTTTTACTTTTATCAAAAAGCGTATTTTAAGTTCTTGATAATATAAAACAAGCTGTTACACCTGATAAAGTTTACTCTTAATCATTTAAGTTTCAAGAACTCTTCATTACAATTCTTTACAAAGCTTTATTAAATGTTTCTTATTTTTGTGTGGAAAAAATAAGTTGCGTACATTTTTGATCGAACGTGCTTTATAACTTGAAAAAAGTATTATACAAACAATAAAATAATGCTATTATTACTGAAAATTATGCAAAACAACAACCTATAATCCTTTATATCTGTGAAAATTTTAATTAAACAACTTATTAATAAAATTAAGTAATTATCACTGTTATAAATTAATTTTAATAAGTGTTTTTAAATATTTAGTTTGTTGATTTAATAGTTTGTTTAAACTTTTTTCTTGTTAATACAATAGTACATTTAATTTTAATAGTAGCGCTTAACTACATTTTTAACTATATATCAAAATAAATAAAACAAACTCAATGTTAATTCAATGCTTATAAACAAATACTTAAAAATGTAAAAGACTAATAAAAAAAGTTGCACTCAGCAAAAAGTTACAAATAAAACTTTTTAATAACTTCTATGAATTAATAATAATGTAATTAACTTAGATAATTTATTCATACTAGACTTACTTTTTAGATTTTGTATTAACTTACGTATTTACTTACCTGCTAAGGAGCGTAGCGTACCTATTTGGGCAATCTGATGTTTTGCTTGATTTACTGAGACCGCTGAAAAATCTTAAAACAGAGAAAATTCTTGTAATAAGTTTAGTAGAGTTTTACAAACATATGTTTTTTAATTTTGAACTTAAGCAGTGTTAATAGTCATTAATTTTAGCAGTATTTAATTATATTACTTAACAATAAAATCTTAAACTATAAGTTCGATAGAACTAAACAAACGTTTAATTTAAAGGGCAATTTCAAATAAACTTTGTTTTTTTTAATGAAGAAAACATAGCGTTTAATATTAGAATCTAAGGTTTTAAACATTTGTATAAATGTTTTCTTTCGAGCGAAAATCAGTAAAATCGCCGAAAAACTTTTTCTGTATACGAAATTTAGGAAAAATATATCATTATATAAATTATTAGGAAAAGAGGATAGGTGATATTAATATAAAAAAAGAACTATAAAAAAATTAGAATAGATACTGTATGTACTTAGTTAATAATAAGTCACCAATTTGTTATAACTTAATATTTTCAGCTGTTTATCCATTAAAAGCCTTTTACATTTAAACACAATAATACAAAAAATAACAAAAAAATTTATTTAGTACGATAAACAAACCAAAAACAACTCGCTAACTTAGAACATTACACATAAAAACAAAATACATTAAAAATACAAATAATCATTACTTTTCGCAACAAACTTTTATACAAGACAAACAATAAATATCTTATCATAAAACACCACGTATAAACATTTTTATTAGTAAACATTTTTTTGTCTAATTGATGACTGTAATTGCACACATCTGAATGAAATACAAAAACTAAAACTGCATTCCACCACATCACATAAGTCTTACAAACACATGAAGAGTAGATTGATTCTGTATGTTGCAGTCGGCCAAAGTCATACCATCTTCCAATTGTATTTTTCCAAAAAATATAAGTTGCTCGTCTACTAGAAGACCTAAAATAAAAATATTTGGCATTTGAAATAGAAAAACTAAATGTAAATTGTTTGGTTGAATTCTAGTTTATTTAGAATCTCTCTTTTACTTTTGCATTAAACACTTTTGTGCTTTGTTTTGAACATTCTTTAGAACTTAATTTTAAAACAGTATATAATGTCTAAACATTTCAATGTACACCTTTTAAAAAGATTAATATACAAAGTTTAACTTTGAAACCAATTTCTTTAATATAATACTTTAATTTAAACAAACTTAGTAAGTTGTAAACATAACTTTTCTTTACACCTGTAAACATAGTCCATAATGTATACTTACTTATTTAGTAAATATAGTGTATGGACAAGAAAATAATTAATTTATACTTTAGTAAGACACATACGTAGTTAATATTACAGAAAAAACTATTTAGTTAAACTTTTTGTATAATCTGAAATCTCAACAAGAATATTGGAACTAGTTTAGTCATGTATATACCACATACCTTCTTCTAACATTAATATGCATTTTATAAAATAACGGTACTAACAGCAAAAACATTATACCTTGTACTTACGAGTATGTATGTCTTGTTTTAAAAAAAATGAAAATAATTACAAAAACATTATACGTTTTCACTACAGCTAACTGTGTTTTATTACAATGTACGTTAACTTGAAAATACAGTTTGCTGATTTTATAGCTTTTAACTATAGTTGTATTGGCCTTTTAATTATAGCTTTAAATGTATGGTACTTTTTAATTTAGCATATGAAACTATAAAGACTAATTCAGCATCTAAATTGACTTCGAAATCAAAATAACAACATAAAACCGTATTTCTTAGTAAGCTTTTTAATTAACTAGTTGTTTTATTTTATGGTTCAATTCTTGTTATATATCACGTTTTATTTTTTATAAATTAAAAACTTAAGGATAAATAGTAAAGATGTTAGAAAGATACTAGGTTTAAAATAATAAACTGCTAATAGGTTAAACTATATGTAATATTTTATAAATAGGTATTTCTCAATCAAATCAGTAAGAAAATGTTTAGTTTTCCTTATTTCAGTTATTTTAATTCATTTATTATGATGATATGAAGTATTTTTAGAATTCGTTCGGGTAAATTCATATTTCAATGTTATAAAGTAACGTTTACTTGGTATCTTATTAGTTGAACTCAAGATATTGTATATAACGATTAAAAGATTGTTTTTTATTGTAAAACTTTTTCGTGAATAATTATGTTTCTAATACCACAATAGAAATTATATTATTGTTAGTTCACAATATTAAATACCTGTTTTTGATTCAATTTTGGTTTTGACATGTTCTATGGTATCTGTGTGAAAGAAATCTAAGCTTAAAATTCCACATTTTAAACCTCTAAAAAATATCTGTATTTTACATATCAAATTAACAGTTGATTTTTCTTGTATGCTATATTCAATCAAGGTCTTTCCATCTTCTAGTTCTTTTTCGTCAATAAGCAAGCGTTGGTGGTTAAAAGATATTCCTAAAATTTTTTTTTTTATTATCTAGATGTTGTAGATGGTCAATTTTTTGAAATATCTACTTAGATAAACTAGATAGAACTTATATTTTGATAACGCATAATTATATAAAATTCAACTTAAATTGAAAAATCTCTTCGTGTGAACTTTAATCCATATTTTTTAAACAGTTTTCATTAATATCAATAAAATTTTTAAATATCCCTTTTTTTAACTTTTTCAGAAACACAAAAATTTGTAGATTTACTAAAGTAATTAAAACTTATGATTAAGTTACTAAAGTTTAAACAAATTAATCAACTGTTAAGTTTAATCCAAATAAATAATTATTATCAATCATTTTTATAATAAGTTTTTTACTTGACAACACTTATTCATACTCATTTATATGTTTTAAAAAGTTTACTTGTTTACCTTTTTTATTTTGAATTCTCGCTTTAACAACTGTAATTGTGTCTGTCGGGCAAACTTCCAATTCAAAAGCATCACCGCAACTTTTACGCACAATAATATTTATTTTAAGTACTAGTTGAAGGATTGACTTATTCTGGATGTTGTAGTCAAATAAATTTTTTCCGTCTTCCAATCGTTTTCCGTTGAATATCAACCGCTATTGGTCAAAAGTAATACCTGGTATTTTTATTTGGAAAGTTTTCATTAAAAGATTTATTTAAACTTTAATAAACTTACTTGGTATCATCTTGCCCATAGTTATATAGTCTTAAGTATTTTAGTTAGTCGACATAGAAAAGTGTGCTTAAGGATGATTTAAGTTTTTATATTAATGAAGTAAGAATCATTTTAAAATATTTTAACTAGGTTTATACTTAAAACTTATCTTAATACGTTTAATAATCGTTATTATAAATAACGAGATTATAAATATTATAAGACTATAAATGTTCTTCGTTATAAAACTTTTAAATATAAATTAAGCACATATTAAGTTTTCCAAACGTAACTAAAATTCAATCTTAATATGTTTCAAAAACTTTCAGAACACAATTTTTCTCAAACAATGAAAAATCTAAAGTTTTATTACTTACTTTATTAAAACCTTGGCCTTTAACAAATGTTTAAGATTCTACATCACATTGTTACAATAGACTAAAATTTACTCATTTATTGTTAATATTTTATACTTTTAAAGTCTTTGTCTTTATTAAAAAAAAATAAAAGCCTACCTTCTTGGTTTTGAATTTTAGCTTTTACAGTAGCATTTGTATCATTTGGTTCAACAATAAGCTTGAAAGTTTTATCTTCTTCAGACATGTTTTCCACAAGTATATGCATCTTTGTTAAACTATATTTAAAACAAAACTGTATACCTAAAATTTATCATATATAGTTTAATAATCTTGTATTTAATTAAGTAACACACTCATTAGTTATGAATTTTAAACTTGTCATTCTTTTAAAATAAAACTTTTAAAGTTAAACGATACTAAATAAATTCACATATGAAAATATTTTTGTAATTTTTGACTTAAGTTGTTAAACTTCATGATTTCCATTCATATTCCAGAAGTTATAGTCACGGTGAAACATTCTAAATTTAAAGTAAAATAAATTTATAAGTTATAATATGAAAAAGTTTTATTTTATTTCTCATTTTAAGATATTGCTATAGTTAAACTTTGTGTTTTATTTATATGTTTTTTATATTTCTCAATTTATTAAATATATTTCTAAATGATCAAGTTTTAACTTGATAAACTTTGTTTTTGAATTTTAATAGTAGGTGAAATTGCTTTTTTTGAAAGTAAATTTTTTTATCCACTAAGCTTTAAGTTTAATAAGATTATAAGATGACTCGTTTAAAAAGTTTTAATTTTTTCAAGACCTCCTGTCAAAAGATTCATACTTATGGCTTGTGTTTATTGGTTAAAAAAAACTAACTTGTTTATATTAGTTTTGTCTTTGACTCTATTTTAACCAGTTTAATCTAATTAGCACAAAATCACAAGCTGAACTTATAAAAAAAAAAAAAAACTAACTTAATCATTAGAAATAAGTGTATTTAACTAGAAGAAATTTGTTTAGTCCTACTGCTGGTTTCGATCCACAAAGAAATAACTATAATAAAGAATCCAACATAATCGTAAAGATTAGTCTTGTTTAATATTATATTTATCTATCATGCAAATGAAAAAGTGAAACAAGCTATACTGAGTGATAACATTTACTCAAAATTCAAAATTGAACATGACAACAGTAAAGCTGCGATAAACATTGTACTTAATGTGCAGCATTCCTTGATTTTTTAACTAATCCTGAGGTATCTTTAAATCTTAACTTTAAATAATTTTTACAAAAATAAAACATAAAAAATAAAAATAATTTCAGTTTATATAAAATAAAGTTTACTAAACAAGTTTTAAAATATGTAGTTTTC
Source organism: Thalia democratica (assembly GCF_965202585.1). Lineage (NCBI taxonomy): Eukaryota > Metazoa > Chordata > Thaliacea > Salpida > Salpidae > Thalia > Thalia democratica. The sequence continues at coordinate 63,054,070 of NC_139166.1, read as the reverse complement.
TTCAATAAAATTAATGTAAGATATTCTAAGGTCCTATAAAACCTACTTTTATAACTTAGTATTATTGTAAAACACTTTTATGTCGATAAAAATTTAGTTCAACATAAAAATACTTAACGAACTTTTAGTATTAAAATTAAGACTATTAAAGAGTTAAATTAAAATATTTACAAGAATATTAAAATAAAATGTTTAATAACTGCTAGTACGACAAAAAAACACTGCTATAAACTGTATAGAACATTACGTATATGGAATTTTAACTTTTTTTTTAAGTTATCTTTTAATTTGGTAGCTTCTAGTTGCCTAATATACTTAAAATATTTTTGATGATTTTGTTCATATTTTTACATGCAAGATTTATTTTATTTAAATTACTCAAAGGATCTTTAGCAACTTTTAATATTATTACTACAGAAAATCATTTAGCCGTAGACAGTAGATATACAATATTATGAATACAACTCTTTTTATTTTAAAAGAGTTTCAAATTTTAAATTCAACATTGAGTTTAATCATTCTGACTTTATACGTTAGTTTGTAGTGTCTGTTCAATATTTGTTTTAAATCTTCTGCTTAATCTTTGAATTCAAAATAAGCTAAAATGATATTATTATGAAAATTAAACAATAAACCACTAGATAGCTACACACTCAAGGAGCTTTTCATATTTATTACATAATAAAATGGTAGTATTATTAAGTTTTTATAATATATATTTTTTCAATAATTATAAGCTAGTAAGTTTAAGAATATTTAACACTTACACCATTTCACAAACTGTTTTATCAAAAATCTTTGTTTAAAATATATTTGATTTAACAAATAAAACTTCAATACCCCTCTGTAGTTATCAGATAACCACGCTTGCTAAACACCGTAATCAATAAATAAATCGAGTTTTTTTAAGTATAATGTAAAAGAAAACACTTGTAAAATCTACATGCTTTTAACATTCAACAAATGTTTGCTTTTTAGTTGAACTAATCAGTCATTATATAAAGCAAAACAGCTGGTCATGCTTTCTTAATTTTCTTTTAAATAAAATAAAACTACTAAGTTACTCATAGTACATTTGCAGTATGCACTGTATGTTTATTATTTATAATACTATTTTATTTTATTTTCATTATTGTTTATCATCATTATTAGTTTGTTAAAGTTTATTAATATTTATCAATTACTTTTCTATGGAAACTTTTATTTTCTAAATCTTTATCGTAGGATAACTTTAGCTTGATATTTACCAAATGATAGTATTTTTATCTTGTAATGAAGTTTATTTTTACTGTTATACTTACGTGGTGCACACTCCTCTCTGAGCTCTTTTTTTTTTTCTTATATATTATGAAGTTTATGGTTTAAAAACCGGGACAAAATACTTTCTACGCACCGGATAAACAAACTTTTTGAATGCTAAAAATACTTTATTAAAAAATCAAGTTTGACAGGGATATTCAATGCTGAAAGGATTAATATTGTATATTACACTCTTATTTTATTTTATTTTCTTATAAGGAACGCTAATCCAGTATTTCTACCAACGCTTCATACGTGCTATATGTTCAGTAAACTGTTCTATAGTTTCGTATAACCTAGAAATTGAGCTTTTTTTTTAAGTTGAACCACACATTATGACTCCTTGAAGTAAATAAAAAGAATATGCTAATAAAAGTTCTAATAGTTTCAGATTAAAATTTTCTGCACCGGTTTAAGGTTATAATACTTTTATACAGTTTAATTGTTCTTTGAAAATTAAAAATGATAATAACAAAATAACTTATTAAGCTTCTTAGTAGTCACATGAAACATTACCTCTAAATAAAAATGTTATAAATTTTGTTACTCGAACATTAACATATTTTTATAATACTATTTACATATTTAATAGTTTTATCAAGTTATTAATACTGTGAAACAATGGCGACGGGTAGTATTTTTCTAGGGGGCGTGGAGAAGTTACAAGTAATTTAATAACACCTTAGTTTGATATTTAAAAAAATAATAGTTTAGTAAGACAAAAGTAAAAAATTACAACAAATCTTTTATAAACAAGACTTTAATTTTTAAACATAATTAACATTAACAGTCTATAACTTTTTTAATTATTACAGGTAAATTAGCTGTTTCAATGCTCCATACCACGTGACGCTCTTGATAGTTATTATTTTTCTTTTTATTAGATGTAAAAATTAACTTTTATGTACTAGCTCATTGTTTTTAAGCTATGTATTTCTTACATTTACAAAATTTTTCTTTTCTATTCCAATAAGTTAGGCTTAATTCGTATGGGTTTAATTATAACTATTTAAAACGAATACAAATGATAAAAAAATGTCTTTCAAGTAGTTGATTACATTAAGCTTTTTTATTTTAAATATATATTAATTAAACTTTTTGAAATAACTTAACTAGCAATTTTATAAACAATCAAAGCACTGAAACAAAGAACTTTTTTTAAATTTACAACTATCTAATAAGTTTACTAATGAAATATAACTTGCTTCTAATAAACTAACTATCTCTTAAAAAGTTTTATTCAGTTTTGTGAAGATTATTTAAAATATCATGGATCATTTATTAAGCAGAAACAGGTTGTTTAATTTTTATCACCATGAAACTTATTTTAGCGCCTTTAGTATTGTAAATAATAACAATAAAGAAAGCTATAATAGAATTTTAACTACAAAAAGTAATCTCATTTTGTTTTTTTATATAAAAACAAACAATACAAAAATAATCAAAAGTCAAAAGTAATATCACCTTTCAGTTTTTAATGATTAATCAAAAATACTTATAAAACACGGATGCTATGGGTTTTACTAAATATTATACTTTTTAGTCTTAAATATTAATAAAAAGGCAAATTAACTGTTCTAAAAATTACCAGATTTCGGTAGGAAAAACTCCGACTAAGTCAAATATCAACAAAATAGTAAAAAACACTCTACAATTTTCTTTACCTACAATGTTTTTTCAAAGCTTTTCATGCTTGAATTTTTTTTATACCTAAATACAGGTCATTTAAAAAAAAATATCAAATAGAAGCATATTTTTTAAAATTTAAATCTAATCTACAAGTATATATGTTGTTAAGTCAAATGTATTTTGTTTGTAAGCGAATAAATACATTTAACAATACGACACTTTTAATTGATAGTAAACATAAAAAAACTATTTGCTTATAAACTATATATTTTAGTTTATAACTGTTGCTTTTCATTTGTACTAGATGTTGACTATATATCAAGTTAGCTAAAGTTTTGTAAAACACTTATAAAAATTTTTTTGTTTTTACCGTACAAAAAAAAATATAACATAACTTTTGCTTCTATTTTCTAAATTAGCAATTAGTTATGGTATTTTTTAAGGTGTCTGTTGCCACTGGAACAGATCAAAGTCCTAAACAGCTTTACAACATTTGACACCTTTCAGTGTCAAACAACCAACGTACTAGAAGACGCCTCGATTAACTCGATGTTAAAAACACAACATCGGCAGGATTAGGAATAAAAAGCAAGTAGAATCAGAAATACCAAACTACCAGAGAACAGTTTAAAGAAACTTTGAAAAAGGTTTTCTTTAACAAATTCATCAACAATTTCGACCATAATTGGAAGCTTTGACCGAGATTGCGGCAACTTCGAGCAGTTTTAAACAAAACTGCAGCGGAAGAAACGAACGAATTCACAAAGCCCGCCGACACAACTTGATGTCTTAGAACCCCAGGAGAGGCTTCAACTTTTTGGGAATTCAAAAGTTCAATCAGGACCAGTTGTTCGTAAAAAATGGAGTCGGGATGTTCGACCGCAGTGTTTTGCAGGGAAAGTATTAAAGCACGGTTTGATGATCATAGAACAAGTTCCAGCTGTTGTTTTAAGAAAAGAAGGGAAGACTTGTTTGAACGAGACTTTAATTACAAACATCGTAATAAGAAAAACCCTTTTATTGTTCAATATGAATTTATTATTACACGTAAAATAAATAATGATGTCAACACAAATGTTTTGGTATAAGGTTAAGACACAAAAACGCAATGAAGTAATCATAAAGTTGCTTTGCTTAATTAGTGAATAAATTTTCTCTAAATGACGCATTTTTTATTCCTTGATATAAAAAAGCTAACTATGTCATAAGTTATCAATTCTCAACGCGCTGTTTATTTTTGAAAACATTTAAGTCTTTATAATTTTTAAACTAATAAGATTTTAATACCTTAACAAATAATAGTAAAATAAAGAAGCTTTTGTTGTAAAAATAAGAAAAAGTCCAAAAATTGTTAGCTTTTATAAATAATTATGATGCTCAAAGAAATACCTGTTGATAAAAAATATATATGATTTACTCCATTACAGTTTTTTTATAAGCCTAGTTTTTTCTAACCTGTTTGCTATATATATAACGATAGTTTTTAGTTTATAAAAACTGATAAAAAAATTGTTCTATAAACTGTTTTTTAACAACCTTTAAAATATAAATAAAAATGTTAGTTATTTTTAAAGCTTACTAAGAAAAACGATTTCATGTTGTTATTTCGATTTTAAAGTTTTTTTAAATGTGAATGTACTCTTTACCGTTTTACATCTTAAATTAAAGTTCCAAACACTGATAGCTCTAATTAAAAGGCCAATACATTTATATTTAAAAATTGTAAAATTAGCGAATTGTTTTTACAAATTGTTGTACATTGTAACAAGACATAGTAAGATGTATTCAAGACCTATAATGACTTTGTAGTTATTTGTCATTCTTTAATATACAAGACATACATGCATGTTAGTACAGTACATATTGGTTTTGCAGTTAGTACCGTTATAGTATAAATTACATACTAATGTCAGAATTAGAAATGTAGTTTATACATGACTAAATTAGTTCTAATATTTCTTTTGAGATTTCAGAAAACGTATAAGTATGACTAAATAACTTTCCGGTAATATTAACTACTTATGTGTATTACCATACTATAATTTTTATTTTTAGTCCATACATCATATTTACTAATTAAACATACATACTCAATATATGCTATAGACTATGTTTACAGGTGTAGAGAACACTGTAAAAATAGATATGTTTTGAAGTTTTGTTGATAATTTACTAAAGTTGTTTAGATTAAATTATTTAATTACGAAATATTGTTTCAGAGTAAAATTTAAATACAAATTTTTCTTTTTAAGAGATGTACTTTAAAAATTAAAACACTCAGAACCGTTATAAAATTATTTTTTTTAATAATGTTTGAAACAAAAGACTAAAGTATTTAATGTAAAAGCAAAATAAGAATACTAAATAAACAATAAACCGACAAAATAATTTTCATTTATTTTTTTTGTTTCAAATTTAAAATATTTTTATTTTAGGTCTTCTAGTAGACGAGCAACGTATATTATTTGGAAGAAAACAACTAGAAGATGGTAAGACTTTGGCTGACTGTAACATACAGAATAAATCTCGTCTTCAATTGGTATTGAGACTTCGCGGTGGAATGCAATTTTAGTTTTTTTTATTTATTTAGATACGTGTAATTATAGTGATTATTAGGCAAAAAGATAAAGATTTACTATTAAAAAAAGTTTATACTTGGTTTTTTCTGTTAAGATCTTTATTTTTTGTCTTTTATAGAGGTTTTTTATAAAAATAGTGAGTAACTGAGGTTGCAAAAATAATAATTGCTTATACTTCTAATATTTTTGGTTATGTGTAGTGTTCTAAGTTTATCGATTTTTTTTATAATTTGTTAATCGCACTAAATAAACTTTTCTAAACTTTTCTGTTATATTGTATATAACTGTTAAAGGCTATCAAGTGAATTAAGTGCTGAAAATAGTAAATTATAAAAATGGTGCCTTGTGATAAATTACATACCTCACCTAAAATTTAGTCTACTCAGGTTTAGTTTTTTACGAACACAGCTTACTTTAACTAGTTAAAACTAACTACATTTATAGTTTTTCCAAAATAAATGAGTTAATATTTAACTTACATTCTAAAAATAGCTAAATTTAGTTAAAAACATTGATAAATATTTATACAAGATTTTAAATACCGGAACGATATTAGACCTAAGTTAATTTAAATATTAAATGAACATTATTTAGATCTATCATTTTTATTATGGCATATTAAAATGGATAAAATTTAGACATTTCAAATATAAAACACGAAACGTTTAAATAAAATATAAAAGTAAACATTAACATATTCCAAGATTAAAAGTATCTTAATTTTCAAAAAAATTAAATTTTAAACTATAAATGTTTTTAGTTTAAAAATTAGCACAACAAATGTGAGTACAGCTTAGCTTGCGTAAATAATTTTTACCTTTTATGCAGTTTGAAAAAGTCTATATGAAAGTAGTATACGTATTGTCAGTTTCAATCGAAGCATATAACTAAGCACAAAACAATATATGTTTTTTAGCTTTAAATAATGATTAAATTATTTAAACTAAGTTTAAATTAAAAAAAACGAAACAAATTACACATAAGTGTGAGTAGTCACGTTTTAGTTACAAGGTAAAGTTATTAACATGTAAAATAAAGAAAAGTTTGCTTAACTTCAATTTGTCTACCTTTTTAAGCGCTTTTAAAAACGTTAAGAAGTCCAAACTCTATCTATCTATATGTTACATTTAGTATTACTACAAAATCAGCCAATATCCGTTATGTATTAATTGACTTAAATGATGAGAAAGCTACAGTTATAAACTTTGTTTGTAATGCTGTAAAATACTAGCGTTTCAAAATATTTGACATTTACCGAATGAGGTTTGAAACTTGCTGTTGACAAACTTATCAGGTGTGACAGGCTTACATTTTGTCTCTAAATTTACAATAAGAAATTCATAGTGTTTGTACTTTTTTACTGGATCTTTTACTACATTTTTGTCTTAAAGTGGATTATTAGTAAAGTTTTAATCAATTATGACAAGTTGAATATTTTTAAGTACAAAAAAAGCCCTGAATTTAATTTTTTTAATAGGTAATTTGTTTTCAAAAATCTTATGACCCTGCAGTACCTGTCATAAATTATTTTGAATACTGAAAAAAATATATCTTCGATTTTTTTGAAACTTAAAGTCAAGCATTTTTTAGTGATTAACTCGTAGCCAATCTGGCAATTAAGCTACTATGTCTTTTATCAACTTTAAAAAAGTTAGTATAACAAAAGCTCATAATTAAAAAAAGCTACCATAAAATGAAATTTAACTTTTACTTCTAGTTATGAATGACAGTAAGTCAAGTGCAACCTTGTAGATAAGTACCATCCAATAAAACTTATATTAAAGTAAAAAAGTAAAAAGCAAAACATGTGTTTCAATTTTTAGCTAGAACATAACAGAATTGTTAACGATTCTTTTCTAATTTCCAAGTTTTTTAAAGAACAAGTAGTTTTATTGATATTTATCATATTTAAAAAACAACTGACTTGAATAGTATAACAGCATTGGAAAGATACTTAAAAACTACTTTGATGTTTTTCACAAATACAAAAAAATTTATACTCATATGATAAATTTTTCGAACAATTGAATTTTTTTTTTTACATTTAAAAATGGCAAGGAGGCACTGTTGCACGAGTAGAAACTTTTGCACGAGGAGACTTTTTTGCACGGCGACTCTTTTGCACACAGGGTCACTTGTGCACGGCGTCACTATTGCAAAAAGTACGTACTTATAGAGGTACACGCCCTTGTGCAAAAAACGAACTAATGTCAAACACGCACCCAATGTAAATGTGCTATCGCGTTAAATACGCACTAAATCTCGAAATAAACAAAAGAAGAAAAAAATAGGATGTACTTAACGCGGGTGCGTACTTAACACTGGCTCTAACTTTCGCGGGCACATACTTTACATGAGTGAATACTTTTTGCAAAAGTGACATGGTGCACAAGTGACCCTGTGTGAAAACAGTCACCGTTCAAAAATGTCTGCTCTTGCAAAAATGACATCCACCCGTAAATTTTTTTTTAAATTCCTGGTTTTTAAGTTTCCGAAGTTTCAGTACTGTTTAAAGTCGCTCAAGTTCTAGGTTTTTGTTACCAAAATTATTAAAATCCAGAATTCGGGATTTTCGAAAACTCTAACATAATCATAGGATAAGGACGGTCCACGTATTTCTACAGAGAGGCCTGCCAAGCACAAAAAATTGGTGTGCATCGTATATTTCAGGTTTAAAACAGCTTGTGAAAAACAATAAATTTTGCTCATTTTTATTAAACTAGTGCTCTCCAAATTTGCATTTATATCACTTATTGTTTAATTTAAATAACTACTTTAACTACGTTTGAAGTTAAAAGACTGATTATAGTTTTTTAAAACTGCTTAGTTTGTAAAAAGTATTTTCAAAGATGTCCGGCCCATAGAAGACCTTCTAAGAAATATGCTATTAGATTCGAAAAGGTATATTGAAGGAAATAAACTTGTAAAACAAAACAGTTTCTAAGTGTATTTTAACTTAATAAGTCTCTTACCTATATTTTACCTACATACTATATCCAGATCCTGCAGGATATAAACAAATTAAAAAACATTACGGATCTGGTTTATTCCTAATTTTGTAAATCAAGTACAACACTCTGACAGTTTAAACATTTTTTCTTAAAAGTTATGCACATATATATAAATTAAGTTTTAGGTTATATAAATAAGTTAGTATTGTTTTTATGTTTGCATTGCAAACAAATATAAAACTTTAGTTAATAAGCCTGGTAAATTTAAATAAACCACTACTAACAAAGCAACTTTTTAGTGAAAAAATAAGTAATTAATTGCCAAGAAAACACCTTAAATAAACTCTAAACAATATATTTTCCTATTTGTTTGCGTTTTTAAAAATTCTAACAATCTGATTGTTTTTAATTAAAAACTGTGCAATGTTTAAAACGTGATGCTTTTAAAGACACAAAAAAAGTTTATAAGCAAAATACGCTTTTAAACGACAATGAAAAGCAACGAAAACTTGAAATTATTCCTTGAGAGTCAAACAAATAGTTGTCTTAGAATCAATTTTGTAGTAATCCAAAGTCTTTTCATCTTCTAGTTCTATTCCTTCCAGCATTAAACATTGCTTTTCTGGTGGTAAATCTAAAACACATACTAATATTATTTTCATGTAATGCAGACTGAGTACCATCGTCTTTTACACCAGAAATAAATAATCAAGTTTCATAAAAAACCAATTTACAAACGTTTCCGTTTAAAAAATAAAATAAAAATTAATCAACAAAAAAAGTAGTTTCATTAAAAATTTTGGAACATTATGTACTTAAATTTTAAAAAACGAACGGTAGATATAAACTTACAAAACTAATTATATTTTATACTGCTTAAAAATTAATTATTATTAAAGTAACCAATGAACCTGAACAAATTACTTTATTTACAATCGTAATTCCAAGTTTATTATATCTAAAACCGTTATATAGCAACTATTGTAAATTTAGATACTTCTCAGAAAAAACTGACAATAACAAACTTTGTGTTAAAATATTCAAGTTTTAGTTTTGTACGCCTATTTTTATCAACAGAAGTTATTATTAAATATATAAGAATCGAAATAAAAAAAATTCCAAGGACTTTAGTTTTCGATCAGTTTTTTATATATTTTAGTGATTCTCTACCACATTTAGGAAAAATTGTAAAATGTAGGTTTATTTTTAGAGTGAGTAAATTAAGTAGTTGTCTTATATTAACCAGGTACTAAATTTAAAGTTAAAATAAGTAATGTTTTAATTATTTTTGTTGTTAAATCAATTATTGGTTACACACAAATTTACTTTATTTCCACAATATAACTGCATTATTAAGAAAACAACTTTGATGAAAAAAATCGGCTTTATTAATTTATGTTCGGAACTGAGTTTGATAGTAGAGTTATCAAAACTCTATTTACCGCTTATTAGCTAGGTGTACGGGTAAAAGTTAAAAAAAAAATAATAAAAAACATGTACGTGTTCCTACTATTTGAACAAAAATGAGTTGAACACAAATAAAAAATAAATCGTAGAATAATAAAAAGTCTTAAATTATGTGTTAAAACTTTTATAACAGTTTATAACTTGTGATCGCTGTGGAAGAATGAAATAGTTGTAAAATAAAATTCTATAATATAGTTTAATTTATGTAATTTATATTAGCTGCTTCATTGTGTAGCTCTCTGTAAATTTATTTGTTACATCAATTATTATTACTTGTTTCACTACTAACCATATTCATATTCACTTTCTTGTCTTTTAATCTCATCTTTAACATCCTTGATCGTGTTTACTGAACAAAAAGCTATTATCATCTTCGAACCTGTCCATTTTTCAACGAGAAAACTCGATTTACATACAGTACGTGTAATCAAATGAATGGTGTCCCTTTTCTCCAACTGGTACTCAGAAAATTTCTTGTAATCTTCCATTACCTTGCCACCGTAAATTAAACGCTGTTCTTCTACAGGGATGCCTGAAAATATTTTAAAACAGATAAAAATTTTGTATATCATATCAAGAAAAATTAATATTAAAAGTAAAATATAAAGGATAAATTTAAATTAAACTTTAAAAAATTAGAACAAACACTTATAAAGACATAAGGCTTAACTTAAATTTACAAGCTGCATTTCATAGAGTAAAAAATTATAAATACTAATGAAGAGCTTTAAGGTACAATAGAAAAGAATATTTATTTTAATTTTCATAAACGGAAAATTTAAAATCTATGTGAAACAAAAATTGAAGTAATTTTAAATTATGAATCGACTTAAATAAAAATATAAAAAGAAATTGTAACCCATTTTGACATTTTAAAAATTTGTAAACTATATAAAATAAAATTGCTTCAAAATATTTTATTATAAAATAAGTAAACTAAACTTAACAAATTAGAGTCTTATAACAAGCATTAACAAAAACAACGTAAATAAAGACTTTAATTTTTTTTTTAAACTTAAAAAAAATATAATAAAACGTTAATTTAAACTATCGTAAAATTATTTTTTTTTTAATTATATGTGTAGCTCAATATGTAACAAATCTTAACTTACATGTATAAAAAGTATACTAAGTTTTTATCTGCATAACAAATTTTTTAGAAAAGGTGTTTTTTTACTTAAATATAAACTATATGCTTCAAAAGGTCAATAAACAACTTTTTTTTGTTAAACTTGAGCTTTTCTCACAGCAAACAAACTCTGCAGACTTTTGTGGATGTTTTTATTTATTTTACTTAAAGTATGTCAATTTATTTTTAAAAGCTACAGTAAATACTATCAAAAACAAAAGTAATTTTATAAATTAAAACAGATATAAAACAAGAATCAACAAAATTGAAGTTTCTTATAATAAAAAAAATAATTATTACATTTCAATATTCTATTAAAGTACGAATTACAGTTTGATAATTTGTTCAGCGGTGAAGCTAGCTCAGTAGCTGTCTGGTTTTGTAAAAAGGACGTTTTCAGTATTGTAATTTATGACATATGAACATAAATCTAAATGTTTTTTAATTTAAACTAAAGTAATGTATATAGTTACCTTCTTGATCCTGAATCCTTGCTTTGAGAACTGAAATAGGATGTTCCCAAAAACTTTTTGTCGTTCTATTCTACATTTATATCTGAAAGAAGTTCAAACACTCACGAAAGTGAGCAGCAATATTCAATTTATCAGGAAATTGTGACATAGTATAAGTATTTTATTGCTTAAGAAAGTTTGTTTGTTGAAGAGGTTAAATAAACTGAAGTCTTGATTTGGTGGAATTCAAATAAGAGAGAATACACACATCTTGTCAGGTTTGCAAAAAGGTATCTTTCGGCATGACCATGTTTGTCTGTTTAATCTTAATTGATATTTTAGAAACTATTAACTTGTACGAACAAAAACGAAATCGATTGCTACCAAGATCCGGCAAAAATATATATTTATTCATAATAACTGGCAAAATAAAAAGACTAGTTTTCTTTATAGCTTAATGGCGTTGACATGAGTAAATTTTATTAAATAAATTACTTACTTTTGTACATGCAAACAATGCAAAAGAAGTTACTGTAAGTAAAAGTCTAATGTAAAGCCTATGATTAAAAAATGTTTTTTTAAACCATTGTAACATTTAATTTAGTTTTCTTTTATGTCATACATGTAAAAAGTTTGAAATTAAAATTTAACATTTAAGCTGATATTTCGTATGGTTAGATTATTTATTTTTTACAACTTTCCTTTTTCCTAGTGTTTAAATAAAACATTCAGGCAATAACATTGTGTAGTTTTTACAAAACATATGTATAAAACTATTTATACTAATTAATGGTACTATTTTAGTCAATTAATTATCATAATCATTAATCTATAAATATGTTCTCTATTGAAACTACATAAAACTTAAAAGATTAAGGATCCGGAACCTTCCGAATCTTAAATTATAAATTAGAGCCGAAACAGGATCCGGCCGGATCTTAATTAGTGGTTCCAGTAGATGACTTTCAAGTTTTTTTTTTTAATTTCGATATAAAAATTTTAATTATAAGAAGTTGAACTTACCTAAACCTAACTAAAATTATAATCTAAAACTTTTTTTTCTGAAATTTTAAAAGTTCTTAAATTTACAAAACTATCCTGAATTATTCTGGTATGTAAACCCTGTTTCTAACTATTTATTAAAAAAAAACAATTCATAACTCCCTAAATTTATTACAATAGAAGTGATAAGATATTTTCTGCTCCAAAACTTTTTCAAATTTGCATAAAAAGTAGATTAAATAATGGTCATAATTAAGATGAGAACGTAATAACTTTATTTTAGTCGATGTATACACCTGCATTTTTACAACAAATGATTTATTAAGTAAAGTTTAATTAGTCTGTTTCGCTTGACTAGTTTTCTATATTAGATATTCAAATCACAATATTCTAAGTAAACAAAACTAAAAGAAACTGATCGCAGATGTCAAAGTCTTTCCTAACTAACTGGATCCGGACTAATTTCAGCTATGATCAGGCTGGATCCTGGTCCTGATCTTTATTAATTAAGAAATTGGCCGAATCTAGTTCCGTCTTTTATTTTAAATTGAAATCTGGCCTGATCCGGTACGGATTTTTTTTTTCTAAATTAGGATCCAGCCAGACCCGGTTCCAATCAAAAGATGATTGGTTACGAGCGGTTACGCATTTTGGCTCCTGTAGATCACTAGAAAAACATAAGAAGGGAAGATTATTTTATTAGTGTTTCTTTTATAGTAGACTATAAAAGTATTTGAAATTTTAAGACGAGGGTTAATTCGGCTCGAATAAAGATTTTTGTATATTTTTTTTTAACCAAAAATTTAAAACCCATTACTTTTAATTTCTTTAATACTAAATAGGATTTATTTTTATTCTGAAGAACAATCTTTTGCTTACTTTTCACAGTAATTTCCATCAAATTTGGGTTTGACTTTAGTAGTTGGACTAATTTAAAAATTTAACGTTTTATTTTTAAATTTTTTAAATTATTTTAGCTTTATTCCAAATATAAAATAAGAACTTTTTTGTTAACCTACGTATTATACTAAGTTTTTTATGATGGATTTTTTTCTTTTAAGTTTATTTTTAAGATATCCCCAAACTAAATTTTCCAAAATATTCAAATTTATCATGGCTTTACTGCGAATATATATAATTTTTCAAATAATTTTATTTTCATTATTACTATTTAACTAAGTTTTATATTAAGGAAATATTTATTTTTCCGATTCTTTTATTTTTATTATATGACATATGCAAGTTTTGCATAAATTTACAGTATTCGAGGAATTTCTGGCTAAAGTGCTATGAATTTATGTGAAAACCATAAACTTTAAGCAATATCTTTAAACGATCAATGCTTGCTTTTTAATAAAAAGAAATTTGAAGATGGAAAGACTTAATAATATAACATACAAAAAATCGACTGTTAAATTGATGTGTAAAATACAGATGTTTTGTAAAGATTCGCAGGATGACACTATAAGTTTTGAGTTTTTCCTCACAGACACCATCGAATTTGAGATTCAATCTAAAACAGGTAAATATTAGTAACTTTAATATAATTACAATTGTTATAGTATTAAATAACATTTATTGATAATTTAAGAAAGTTAGTGAAAGACAAACAACGTTTATTATTTACTGGTAAACAATTAGAAAATGGGATAACTTTATCAAACTGCGGATTTTTTAAATAGAAATTATCAAATGTTCTTAAAATTCATTTGATTTTAAAAAGAAGTCTTTCTATTTTTAAGTACCTCAAAAGACAAACAACGTTTATTATTTACTGGTAAACAATTAGAAGATGAGATGACTTAAGCTGACTTCAACATCCAAAAAGAATCTCATCTTCATTTTACATTGAGGCTTCGTGCTGAAATGCATTTTAACTTTTTTTAATTTTTGCTTTTATAAGTACGACATTGTAGACTTTATATGATGCTTAAGCTGGAAACTACTAAGATAAACTTTATTCTTTATCTTGTTTTATGTAAAAAAAGATAAAAAAAAAAGAACTTATTTTCATTGCCAAAAATAAAGGTTAATGTTTGTATGAGAAGCATATTAAATAATTAATTTTTATATTAAATGCTAAACTATATTAAAGGTTGATCAAATTTAAAAAAATAATAAGTTTGTGCATTTTAATAAAGTGGTTACAATCAATACCTAAGTTTTGTTTTATCATATATATATTTTCGAACCTAGTTAACTGTAGTTAGTTACAGAGTTTAAAACTTAGTATTGACAATTAGTATTTACAGTTTTTAAAAATTTTCATTCAAAAAAACCCTTCATTCTTAAAAACAATTAATAAAGTCAATATGAAATGATAGCTAACAAAACGAGATTGACCACAAATTATAAAAAAAAAATAGCTTGTAATAAATGTTTAGACTATTATTCTTGTAACTAGGTGTAAATAAAGGCCAGAAAATATATCCAAATGATGTATAACGAGTCAAGTTAAACATACATCGAAGATCCGAACAATTTAGTTTACAAAAACTTACAAAATTGTTGCGATTTAAATTCTATTTAAATATTAAATACACTAAATATAAATTTAGTGAACGTTTAGTAAACAATTTTTGCCTTAAAAAAAGTAAAGTAAATAGTGTGTATGAAAGTATTAGTTGTGTTTCTAATGTTATTTGAAATTGTAACAAGCAAAAAAAAAAATCATAAGTTTTTAAAATGGTTTAAATTTAAACTTATAAATAAAATTGTGGAAGATTTTTTTAACATCCAAAAAAAATAAAAAATTGGCCTAAATTTAATCTACCTAACTTCTTAAATTCATTTAGAATCTTTTATTAAAAAAATAAAAGGAATTTATATCTATTGAACTATGTATAAATTTTAGTTTAACTATAAATTAAAAACAATTTTAACAGAGTAATATGTCCGAAAACGATATTGTAATTAAATTTTATGATTTAAGAACACAACTACACTATTTCAACGCAAACCAGGCTTTTAATTTGTAATTCTTATTTAAATATAAAAAGATTATGTCTTAGTAATGTTTACAATTTGAAAATCCGATTTGCGGTGAAAAGTGTAGTTGTGTTTACTAAATCAATAAAGTTTTAATTTCTATATAGTCATAAAATCAGTCAATATCCGTTTATGCAAGTGCGACCTGAAGAGCTTGAATATAAATCTGATGAGTTATAGTTGCTAGCGAATGACCGGACCAAAAAAAGATCTATTGTACACAGAAGACTTGAAGAACGGAATGAAAAAAATTTATAGAAACCGAAGGAAAACAAATCTATTATCTGTTTGTTTTATTAACTGCATCACTTTGCTTTTTAATTTACTACTATCATTTATTTTTATTCTCTTTGCACAATTACGCATAGTCTATCCCGGCTGATAGAGGGCTTTTTCTTTTAATTCTGTGCTAGCCTATTTTGTGTTATTTTGACTCAATTGCTTAATTTATAACCTTAGTCTGTGATTGTTGAAAAAAATTTTTAGAAGTGTGACAACTACTAAGGTAGATTATAAAAAAATCTCTTCAATATTTTAACCTTATAAAATTAATCAAATATTTGTGATTCTTCAAACTTTTAGATATTTTTCTCTTTAGAAACCTTTGAAAACAAGTGATGAAAACAAAATTTAATAAACTTTTTTTTTAATCAAACAAATTAGTTTAAATAAAACATGAAGCAGCAAAGTTTTATTCAAAGCAAATACATTTTTAAAATTTTCATTAAAACAACTTTACAATTGCAATAAGAAACAAAAAACTAGACATATACTTGTTTAACTACATTCAAAAAATTATCAAATTGAACCCAAAAGTAGACAATTAATCAACAAAATAAGTAACAAAACTATTTTTTAGAATACAATCAAAATGGCTTTATTAAAAAATTGTATAATTGAACTCTATCGTTTACATAACATTAGTTTATAAATATAATAAGGCATAGCTTCCATTTAATTTTAGCAAAACACATAAGTACACTTTCTTAATTTGGTGAAACTGTTATAGCTTGTATAACTTTTTAATGTTTTTTCATATAGTATGTCTAAAGAAATGAAAATATCAAGATTTATAATTATTATCTTTTAGCTCAAATCCATCTTTGCAATCTTTTAATCTACAATAAGTAGATTAAAAACATTACTACACTTTTTAAACATGCTATAATAAAAATTAAATATCAAAAAACAAAATTAAAAATCCAGTTTTTCATCTTTTTAATTCCAATCCAAGTTTACGATCTCTTGTGCGTCTATTCTTAAACCAGGTCTGAAAAAATAAAACTCTCTAAACACGTTAATATCTAATAACATTTAAGGTTACAATAAAAGATAAGTAAGTTTAATATCAAAATACTTCGAGTAATTAATTTATGAAAATCGGTTAGTAGGAAACAAAATATAGTATGAAAAAATCTAAACAAAGGCATCATAATAATTATTTAATAAAATAAAATATTTTAAAAAGTATTAAATAGAAATTAAGTAAAAGTTAGTTTTCATACAGAAAAATATTGCACTTGATAACTTGCTTCGAAAGAACGTAAACTTAAGGAAAGTGTATTGTACAGGTTTGTTCTCATAAACTATTCTTATAATACTAACCGTGAGTTCTTTAAATGTAAGATGAGTTATTTGTGCAAGTTCATTCGCTTTATACACCGATGGATAAGCAGTTATGTTGTAAAAACAATTCTCCATATGATACAGTTGATCGAACGTCATAGTTATTCTTTTTCTATAAAATAGGTTTTTAATTTTATTTTTGTAGAACGGTAGTTATAATGCTTTCAAGTGACAAAAAATTTGAAGTATACAGTAACGAAAATAATAATAAGAAATGTTAATCATTAGAATAACTCACTTTCTTGGCTTAGAAAGTTTTCTAACTAATGGAAAGTTATTTTGATTTTCCATATGCTTTTGAAGTCGCTGTAAAATTTATGTTTTAGAGATTACTTAAAATACAAAGTGTAATAAAACAAAATTTAATATTTAACTTAAAAAAAATCTGAATTTGCGACTAAATATACTAAAGTTTAAAAATTACTTTCTACTCACATAATCTGTAGAATGAACTGCTGTATTACACTGTCCATTAGTATATCCTGTCATAAATTTTAAAATTATATTCATTCTAAAAGTTAATGTTTATCATTTGCAAAAAACAATAAACACTTACCCGTCGGCATGTAATTTTCTTGTGCCTGGTAACAATCATACTTACTCGGTGAAAATTTTTGCTGGCGCAGAAGTTTACTACTATCAAGTTGTTGTGGATTTGCAGAACTGTTTGTAGAAGTTTGGTTTGAAAAATTCTTTGTAGAACTTAGTTGCTTGCGCATAAGTTTACTGCTATCAAGTTGTTGTGGATTTGCAGAAGTATTTGTAGAAGTTCGGTTTGAAAAATTATTTGTAGAACTTAGTTGCTGACGAATAAGTTTACTGCTATCGAGTTGTTGTGGATTTGCAAAATTGTTTTTAGAAGTTTGTCGCTTGTAGTTAATCTTACTGCTATCTAGTTGTTGTGGATTTGCAAAACCACTTGTAGATTTTTGTCGCTGGTATTTAAGCTTACTGCTATTAAGTTGTTGTGGATTTGATAAACTGTTTGTGTAGTATTGTTGTTGCCTAATAAGTTTACTGCTATCAAGTTGTTGTGGGTTTTCAAAGTGTTGCTGCTGGTCATGAATGTTGTAGTTGTCCTGGGGATTTATATCTTGACTGACACACTGACCGTTATTTTGAAAAGAAGTATCATTCTTGCTATACTGATCATCATTTTGAAAGCAAAATTCTTGCCTTCCAGAATCATACGATGGTTGTTGATATTCTGAACGACCATCAGCTTTATTGTTAATAATATGATCTGTGAACTGAGCATTGGTCGAGTAATGACCTGTTTGAAGCTGACTTGGTGGCATCTGGTCCATATAAGCTTGCTGATGGTCGTAAAAATTTAAATCAGGATGCCTTTGATTTATAACTAAATGGTTTTGGTGCTTCATTGAGTTTTTTGACGAGCTTACGTCACAATTCCGCTTACATATGACGTCATAATCATAAAGTTGACTCGGATCAATGATCACAAGTGGATCAGTTTGTTGTGCATCTTGATGAGTTTTTGGATTTGTAGAATTTGTAAAGTTCATTTTTCAGTAAACTTTAAAATAGACTGTAGAATCAACTTTGTTTACGTTATACCTCTTAACTAGTGAGAAAAAATGATTAAATATGTACTAAATAATTTGATGCTGTGATCTTATCATATATTTGTATTATTAAAAAATATCATTAAAGTTGCATATTATTTTGTTGAGATGTTTTTAGGTTGAGCTTTTACTATTTTCTTTATCTAAATAATATACACTTTTTAATCAAGTTAAATTAAATAAAATTCACTTAAAAGAAATTTAATTACAAACTTTGTAAGCAAAAATATATCTTTTCTTATTGAATATTTTCAAAACTATTCAGTTCTAATTCTAATACTTTTTCAATTACAAATAGCAATAATCATTAAAAATAATGAAAATGGATTAAATTGTTTGAAATACATTACTTAATCTCAAGTAAACTTAGTTGCAAAAATTTACTTGGTATATTGAACAAAAACAAGCAAACAAGCTAAAACTAAGAATGAAAGACTACTAAGATTTGGTATCAAAATTCATGAAATCAAGTATAAATACTAATATGATAAACTTTTAGTTATTACTAATCTGCAGAGTTCCCATTTCAAATTTGTTTGGCTCTAAAAGCTATTAAAGGGTAATAACTTTATATTTAAATATACGAGAAAAATTATTAGTTTCTGAGTTTTGAGAAATACTTACTTCTGGAAACTAATGAAAGTCGTAATCTTCATTTATAACCACTATTGTGAATTAAATATTGATATTTTAACTATACATTTAAATAAAAACAGTGTTCTGACGTAGCCCACGACTAAAACTGCGACCATTTATCAACAAAAGTTGTTCGAATCTGCACTAATACAAAATAACTTGCTCACCTATGATTTGCGTCACTTTAAACAAAAATATTAAAAGAAAATTAACCACAATATATTCATTAAGTGATAAAGATATACCTTTTTTACACTGTTAAGATTTTTTTAGGCTCTAGATCTGAGATATGTAAACAACAGGTTTTATACACTTTAATGTTTACTAATTTCAATAAAAATTAAATTTGAAATAGTTTTATGTACTAAGAGACGCAATTGTTTAAGTATTTTTTAAACCAAACAAAATATCTTAAACTTAAAGAAGTTACAACATATAAATAGCAAAAAAAATTAAATAAGAAAAACTTTTGTTTATATCTTTTTCATACACATTTTAATTTCTAGAATATATAATGTGAGTTTTACCTCTCGCGGAACGAATTCCACTTAAATTCTGTAAGTATTTTAAGAATGATCATTTTCTATGTGACTCTTAAAGTAAGTATTGAGCAATACAAATAATAATATTGTAGTAAAAACAAGATTAATGAAACAACTTTTATTAAGAACATAAAGAAGTCCGTAACTTTGAGTAAATTTGTTTTTAAAACAAACTAGCTAGATTCTAACAACAAAGCGCAGAAATTTCTGCAGTATCCTTGTATAGAAATATAAGTTGATTACGTGTTCCTACCACTTGCGGCGTAGTTTAGAAAACTCAAAATTTATTCTTGCAGTTTAGTGTGCACAGAATTTTATCAGCTTGACGACCACTGCCTCAGAAAATGTTTTAGAAGAGTGTAAAAATATTTACAATACAAATATTTTGTAGCAAAATAAGGGGGGGTAGCAAAATAATACAATACAATATTATCAGTTGACAATTATTTTTTGCAGTTAATAACTTATTCGTTCAATGTGTAATTCAACAAAGCTCGTATATATACGAGTCAAATGATGTTGATGTTTTAGTTAGTTGGATTTTCTTTATGACATCATATATAGAGAGGTATCTGGAATAATGCTTTTAAGTATTTCAGTCCAAATGACTGTTTAAAGTTATTTCAATTCAATAGATATATTTGTACTGCTATAGTTTTTGAACCATACATAAAAAGAGTAAATTTATTAATGCTAAAATAAAGTTGTAGTAACCAATAAAGTTCTAATAACTGTAGACTATTAACAATTTTGAAGCACTAAATCTAAGAATTGCGAACGACAGGTTTTATACACTTTTGTTTTTACTTAAATCGAGAAAAACTAAATTGGAATTAGTTATTATTACTTACAGATTCAATTGTTAAAGTACATTTCAATCTAAACATGGCATCTGAAACTAAGACAAACATTAAAACATATCTCATAAACTATCTGCCAACAAATAAATAACCTAAAGAATCAACAATAAAACTAGTATTAATATTTTTCGATATACTCATTTGACATACCTCAAGTGAGGTATTTACGACATAGCTTTTTTAAACATTGCTCGCTTTATATATATATATATATATATATATATATATATATTTATTTAAGTCAAAAGGAAATTTTAACTCAAGGAAGTGCTTAAAATTAGTAATTATCTTAGTAAAACGATGCATGTTTTTTAATGAAGCCTACTGAAATTGGAATTCGTTTTATGTACTAACAGATTCAATTGTTAAAGCATTTTTAAGGCTAAACAAAGTCTTCTAAACTAAGAAAAAGTTGCAACATATACTCAACTATAAAAGAAAAAAAAAACTATTATTAATATCTTTTGATATACACATACTTCAAGTAAGATATTTATGATATAGTTAATTTCAAATATAGCTATATATATCTATATATATATAGTAGTCATAAGGAAGTTTAAGCATAAAGAAGTGCTTAAAATTAGTAATTATCTTAGTAAAAATAAGCATTTTTTTTTCTGAAGCTTATTAAAATTAGTATTTATATCATTTTTCAGTATGTACTACTTTATAAGATTACTTAAACTGATGAAATAGTAACTTAATAATTTTCTCAAAGATGATTTGAACGTACTATAATATTTGTTTTTGCTTGCAAACCTACCTTCTAAAAATTCACAACATTATGTATTTATTGACCCAAATAAAGTATTAAAGTGTTTTGTGTTTATAAAGTTTAATATATTGTTCTTACTAAAGTTTAAAATATAGATTACACTATTATACTGGTAAGTACTGTGTTTGTTTAGTTACTTAAGCAAAATAAATTGTGTATCTTATAAAAGTTGTTTATAAAACTAAATACTTTTTATTGAGTTTTAATGTCAAGAAAAACTGAAACATTTATTTATTTATCTCTGTTTATGATCATGTATCTCTTCACTGAAGCTAAATATAAAATAAATAATGTTAAAAAATTGTATCTGAAAATGCTTAAAATTACACATATATCGATTATTGTAAACATTAAAATATCTATAACGTTTACTTGGCTTGATTATTATTAAAAGGCAAAAGAATATAAACATATGTTTTATGTATATTGTTTAGATTTTTTAGTTAGTATTTTTAAAAGCATGTGATATGTTAATTAAACTTTGACTTATTATTAAATAGTTTAATCTTTTATTTTTGTTTATGAAATAAAAAAACATATTTGTAACTTATAACTAAAACATAAGTAGCTTACAAACAAAGTAGCTGTTTAATCGTCATTAATAGATGTAATACATATATTTTGTGAAATGTAGTTAATTTGCATTAACTTTAGTGAACTTGTTTTGCAATATATTACTTTAGCTTTACATGAAATATATATTACCAAAAAATTCACTTTTATAGATAAGTAAGCTTACATTTCAGTTAAAGCAATTTTAAAAATTAACTAGCCCACCAGACTCAAAAACAAGTCTTTAAATACATTGGTATGATTTTACTTAAATTATTGTTCACATAAATTAGTATTACTCCATTACATAATGGTAAATTATACACTAAAAAAACTATGAAAATACTATATTTAATACAAATGTAACTACCAAATATACAGAGGGCTACATAATAAAGCCAATATAAATAAGTCTACACCAAAAGCTTTATAAAGTTTGTTACTTTACAACTTTTTTATGTTTTCCCAATAATCACAAGTAAATTAACTATTTTTGATGGTTTTTTTTAGACTTTACCAGAGCTTTAAACATTTCGTAAATTTTACATCTTCGATATCAAGTTCTTCAGTTTAAAAAAACATATAAATAAAACAAAAAGTAATTTATATAAGTTCAGATAAAATATTCATTCAAATTTTTATTGAAATTAACGTTTGTTTTACAAAAGTGAATATTAAATGAAAAAAAATACTTTTTTATGTCGGGCGTTTTAAATTTAAAAAACATATATTTTATTTATGTACTTTCAAATAATTTACAAAAAAAAAGTTTCTCCTTTTTTTCCGCGTACAGTTATACTTACTTTACCTCGTCTTTTTATATTGAATCTCAGAGCTTTCTTTTCAATTATCTATTCTCAGTGTAATAGCTGTTTTTATAAGGTAATGTTTTAAGTTTAATTAAGATGTTAATGGATTAAAGTTTCAGATGTATGTCTTCTAGATCTTTATCTAAACGACGTACTGAGTAAGACAAAAGTCAGTGAATTGTTTAGTTTAAAAAAAATATTAAATAAAACTATTAAAACATTGAAAGTTTTTTTACTAAAATTATGTTTTGTTTTGGTACGATAAAATAGAGCTAGTTTTTCAAAGCATGGTTTTTTTGTTTAACTTATACTGAAAATTAATTATGAAGCTTAAAAAATATATAAACAAGAACAACAATAGTGAAAAATTGACATTTATTTTACTTTGATTTCATTATACCTTAATATTTTACAATTAATAACCTTTAACCTCTACACCTTTAAACATTGCTACTTAAACTTTAATAGTTAGAATACTCGTGTCAAAAAATAAACTTTTGTTAAAAACTGGTTAAGTAATCTTGTTAGGCATAAAAACAAGAAAAAGTTTAGTGAAATATATAAATTTTTATTGTTTTACATTGCACCTTAATATTTTATCTAGAACCACTAGCCTCAAACACTTGCTACTTAAACTTTAAATATCAAGAGTACTAATCCAAAACTAACTTTCGAAAAGTTAAAAGTTCTGAATTTGTTCTACGCAACGTGTCTTACTATCTAAGTTTGAGGAAAAATTTAAGAAGGATTTCTTAAAAAATTAAACAAGGTTTAGTATCTGATGGTATAGGCATGATATATAAAATTAATTCCTTACTTATTATTTTTAAAATATAAAAATGTTTGAATTTTGAAATGTCTGTTTACTTTTTAAATCGAAATAGACGATTAAAAATAGATTAAATTTATAATTTGATAATAAAAACTATTTTTATTTTTTTAAGGAAAGGTTTTTTTTTGACGTCTTTTTTTGACACCTTCAGCAACTAAGGTTTAAAATAATTGCTTTATTTTAAACCAATGTTTAGCTCCTTGAAAACCTTCTTTTGTCAAACAATTCAGCATAATTAAGATGAATAAACTTGTAATATATTTCTATACTATTTCGTTTATATCATTCAAAAATTTTTTATTTTTACTTAAAAGAAATAACTAATTAGAATAAAAACTGCAGTTTTTTTTTTAAAACTTTAAAATATTTCAAGCTAAAATTACTAGAATTATTTTCAATTATAATGACATGTGTTAGGTTAAACTATGTAATAAAAAATGAACTAGAACTAAAAAGATGTAGAAACAAACTTCAAAACTTAGATTCTAAACTTCACAATTTAGTACCGAATTACTTTTAAAAATGCTTAAACTCATTCATATGTTGAAACTAACAATAAAATATCTCAATATTTACCTTTTTTAAAGTAACTTTAAGACACTGCAATTCTTTCGACTATCTGTGATAAAAGCTAGAAAAACATTTAGATGATATAGAACAAGTTAAACTAAACTTATAAACAAAACTTACAAAATTTTTGCAATTTAAACCTTATTTAAACAATAAATTAATTTGTTGTGAGTTCTGTGTAAGTTCAGAAAATAATTTCTGCCATTTTTGAAAATTTAATTAAGTAGTTTCATAAAGCAGATTGTATGAAAATAGTAGTTATTTTTTCCATAGCATTTGAAATTGTAAAAAAGCAGAAAAAGTTTTTTATCAGTATTTATAAAGTGAATAAGATATCTAAATAAATATCAAATAAAAAAAAATAAACAAAACTTAAACATGTTCTTACTTTTAGGTAAAATTATAAAAGTTTTTAACTTCGAAAAAGGCAAAAGTTGGCCTAATTTTAAACTACCTAAATTCTCAATGAAATTTAGAATAATTTTAGGAATTAAACTTTGAAAATTATAAATGTGATATTATTTAATTTTAATTATGTATAAATTTTAGTTTAACTCTAAATTTTTAACAGAGTAATCTATCCAAAAAGGAGACTGAAAATTAAAATTTTATAATTTTAAGAAACATAATTACACTGTTTCACCGCAAAGCGGACTTTTAAATTGTAACTTTTATTCAAATAAAAAGGTTATGTTTTCATAAGGTTGTAGCAGTCTAACAGACATGCTCTGTTATAAATTGAGAGAATTGGGAAAAAGGGATTGTTAAAGCACTATATATACTACGCATGAACGATTACGTCGCTTTTGTATCGCATGCTTTTTATCGCATGCGCTTCTTGATCGCATAGACGAATAGACAAAAGTCAGTGTTTACTTTTTGCTAGTTTAGTATTATATTATATTTGTGTTCATTTACTTACGATTATAGAGTGTATTTGGTGTTTTATATTTTATGTTGTGAGTTCTTTTAATAAATAATTGTGTTTATACGTTTTTGGTGTTTTAACTTATACTACTTGACCATTCATTCGCGGTATATTAATCGATAAGTAGCGCGATAAGAATTCCAAACAAGTTGCCAAAAAATTGGCCAAAATGACTACTCGCTCTGAGTCAGCCAACGCGCCTGAACCCGTTGTTAGCGAAACAGAGAAGTCTCGACCGCCGGCTCCGTTTAGGGAAAGTACCGAAGGGCCGAGCGATCGTCACAGTGGCGTCCTCCCCGGGTCCGAACCCGTTTTTATAACCAAAAAGCAAACCTTATCGAGAAGACAGAATTGCGAAGCGGGTATGCAGAGCACAGATGCCTCCGCATACCAACAAAATATTAATAGCGTACCAGAAGCAAAGGGGGACTATAACGCCTCTTTGCGTCCACAAAATACGCACGATTTGTATACAGCGAGCGTAGAAAATTCGCCCTCTTCGATTTATCAAAGAAACGCTGCTGAAATTGTACAAGTTAGTCCGCACCTTAGTAATAGGCAGGACGATATAGAAAATCTTAGCCTAAGCGAATTAGAGCTAAGGATTAAGACAATAAAAGAAAATCGTCGCACGAACGCTTTACGAAGCAAGTTACGTGCGCTAATGACAGAATCATTGTCAGATAATAACAATGTTTATAACTTAGAAAACGGCGCTCGATGTTTTGAAACTGAACAAGATCGATTGCGCCGTAAGATAATCGAAAATGCGAAGTTATTTAGACAACTTCGAAATATTTCGGAACCTCGCGCGGAACTCGAATTATTCGAGTCGCGCTGTAAGTCGTTTCATATCGATAGCGATCGTGAGAAACTTGAGTTATTAATTCATATTTGGCCTCGAGATGACATAATTGATTTTCGCGAAACTAATAGCGAGTGTCATTTTAACTACCCTAATTTAAAAACTTATCTTATTGGCAAAAAATCTAGTTTGCCACACATACTTCGATTTAAACAGAGTACCTTAGGGCAGGCGTCTTTCCAGTCAGATAAGTGCCTAGCTGAAAAGTTGTCTAAAGCTGATAAGGGAAGTATGATAAAGTATTTTATGTCAGCTATATGTCCAATCGAACTAAAAAAGAAAGTTGAAGAAGCTTTTACGCTTAAATTAGACGATTTTTTAGTGAAAATTGAACAGATATATTCTGGATCTCACTCGGAGATTCTAGAAAAAGCTCAAGAATTTCGTTATGAGCAAAGATCGCAGAATTTTTATAAAAAGAAACAAAATAATAATAAAAATTCGCATGTACAGCAATCTTCGCGTCGCCCTTATAGACATAATCAAAGTAATCAAGTTGAATACGATCAACAAAACGATTATAATAATCAAAACACGCGTTACGACAGTAATGTAAACTATCAGAACGTAGCGAACAATAACATGGGGTTCGGCAACGTTCAGCCGAACCACATGCAGTATCAGAATATAATGCCACCAAACGGCCAAGTTTTTAACCAGAACCCCGTTCAGGTTAACAATAGATATAATAATTCAGGGTATACCCAAGGTCCAAGTAACTTCCAAAGTCAAGGGCCTCCATTCAATCAAAGTTTTCATAGTCAAGGGCATTCCCCAAACAACCAAAATTTTCATAACCGGCAGGGCCCCTTTAATCAAAAAAACGGGCACCCCTCCTCCCGACAGTAAGAGGTAGGGAGGAGAGGGGAGAGCCACCTCTTGCTAAGACAGTCGGCTGTGTGTTTAAAACATCTGAGCAAACTGATTTCGACTCAGAATCAACCGCGTTAAAGCACCTTAGCGGCGATATTAGTAACCTTAAGACTTCTTTTAAATCGGGAAACGAGTCAACAGAGTCAGAAAATTTTAGCAAGACAGATGATGTTCAGGTTGATGCTGAACAACAGTCGACGTCTTTCGCGCCGGTTGAAGATAGTAACGAGGTTAATAGCGCAGAAGCCTATTGTGACGTCATAACAAAGCAGCCTTCGACTGTGGAAAGGCTACCCGTGCCGACCGTAAAATCCGTTAATATGACAAGTGCAGAAACGCATATAGTCAATAACGAGCAAAAAAAACAACGTCCCGGAGAACCGTATCAAAATTCTGAAGTTATTGACAATACAGATTGTATCAATCCTTCTAAAAATAATTACAATTCAAGTTCATTACTTGTAAACAATAATTCGTCCACAAGTAAACCATTTAAAAATATACGTCATCTTAAGCGATATCAGCAGCGAAACATTATTTACAATGAGCCAGTAAATAAAATAAGCCAACCTTATAAGTTGCGTAAAATACAAGTTCACGATTAATTACGCTGACGAACCGAGCGATGACTAATTCTACAAAGCAATTAAATTATTATCAGCGGCACTTGAGTTTTAGCGTTTAGCAATAAAACTAATTTAGTTTTTGTTTAGCTTTGCGCAGCAAAAAAGAAAAAGCTCACGTTAAAAGGTCGTGTATTTTAAACTTGCGATTTATCAAACACGCGTTGATGTTTTTCTTCATAAAAAGAAGCGTTACTAACAAGTTTAGTCTTTTAGCAAAATTAACATATTTTTTTCTTCTTGAATGAAGGGTCAAGTTTTAAGAAAATGTTGAATACATGTTTGTTATTTTCTTTGTTTGTATTTTGATCTACATTCTTTAAAAATTAGTTGTTTTCGTTTAAAATGCTTGCAAAGTTTAAAAATTAATTTCGATTAATGTCAGTTTTGTTTATTGTTTGTGTTAATTTTTTTCTATTTTCTTAAATATTAGTATTTTTTATATTTCTTTTCGTTTAAACGTAATAAGTTATTTTTTATTCGTGATACACTTTTTAACATAGAATTAAGCTTTAAATAGGTTTGAAATTGTTACAATTTTCAAACGTAGTAACTAAGAATTCTTCTTTACCTTGAATTAGCAAATTTTGTTATTATTTGATTTTCATACTAATAACATAGAATAAAAATTGTTAAACAAGTAATGTTTAAGGAGTATATGATCAATCTATTACGTAAGTAAACAAGTATATATATGATTTTTTGTTTTAAAATATCGAATGTTTACTTTTGATATATTCTTAAATAAATAGGAGTTGTTGTTGATTTATCGTTTCAAAACAACTTATTTCCTGTACTTGTTTTAAAATTAATGCAGAACGATTGCTTTGATTTTAACTCCCACATTTTATATACACTGATATGTTCTTTTGACAATTTATTTCTCAATTGTTGTTTTACTTCTTATTAAAGGAAAAAAATTAAAATTTAAACGCACTATGAAATATGTAATGAAGCCTATTTGAAACTTAATAAGTTAAGTCAAAAAATTTAATTTGCATTGTTGTAGTGAAATTATGCAACAATAATTCTGAACTGCGATCGATGAGAATTCTGACTGAGTTAATTAGGAGCAGTGTTTTTTACTAAAACACAGTGTTTAAACTTTTTTGTAACAAATGACTTTTCTTAATTGTTAAGGTCTTTAAAAACCAGTTAGAGTTTTTTTCTGTTTCAGTTCAAAGTAAGGGAAATGAGTTGTAAATCGTTAACCTTTTTTGTCCGTAAATGTCATCTTTTCTTGTATAATTGTAACATTGCGAGAATGCTTCAGCGGATTGGTTTTTACGACGTGTAGCAATGATTATAGCTATTGTTAAATAAACATTATACCTCGTTAAGCAAATTGAAAGCTAATTATCGTTGTCATTTTCAAATAACTATAAAAATAAAATAAAACTAAGTTTTTTCAAAAAACAAAAAGTCTGCGATTTAATTGTTTTAAAATTATATCGGCCGGTTGAAGCATTCTTTCAGTTATTGATTGACATCAGGGCTTACTTTATATTTTACGTTAACGTGAAAATAGTAAATATCATTATAAATACAATGTTTAGTTAATAAACTAGACGATTTTATTAAACTATTTTAATGTTTACGCTATATTTAACATTGTATTTTATATTACATATGTTTTTTAAATAAACAATCACAATGGATGGAAGTATTGACGCCATAAAGAGTCTTTAGGAGACCTAATTTGTCACAATGAGTCCTACTTGGTTGCAAATGGAGATTCACACGTTTACTGTACAAAATTCGTGAAAAAAAGATGAAGCACTGGTAATCGCTGACACGTCATTGTTTCACGAATATCACGATGTGGAAGAGACTTCGCTAGCAGTCACAGCCACTCAGTGGAAATGCTTAACCGTTTTAGCATCTAGTTGTTTTATTACAACTGTGATATTCATTGCGGGAACCACCCATTTTATCTCAACGAGAAGTGGAGAAAAACATTGGCTACAGACTATAGAACTGTTTCAAGTTGCTAAGAACCAACAAACAGTAAACTTTTTTAGGGATTGAGTAACATAATTCTAGGATTGTGTAAACTTTTGAATTTTTTAATTAAAATTTTAAAGCTTGTTTATTTTATTATATATTTTATTTTTTGAATTCAAATCATTGTTTCTTTAATTTTATGGCACATCTAAAACAAAATTTTAATACCTTAAAAACAAAAATGAAATTATAAAACAAAAGAGTGAAAACTTCTTTGATATGTTTTATTAAGTATTAGTGTGATATTGCTAATTGCTACTTTTGATTTACATTGTCATTTTTTTAAGTATTGTTGCATACTTTACAATATCAACAAATTATTAGCATGTTTTCTAAAAGAAGGAATCTTAAGCGTTAAGTTTTTACTCCTTCGTATTTATTTTTTATGTTTTGTCGCTTTTAAATTACATCAAATTTTTTCGTACATACAATTTTTTCTTTTAGCTTACATTACAAGTAAACACTACATCAACGTTATTTTAAGCTTTATGCTTTGTGTATTAAAAACTTGTTTAGTATTGCACGTAATCGAATTTCGTGGTATAAGTGATAATAACATCCTTACAATTTCCATACTCTCATTTAATTCAAAAAAAATGACTGGAGTGGGGGAAGGGGAGCGCACGGAAAATGCGTTATTGAAATCCCTAAGCCTCCACAGTCATTTCTTCTTCGGGCTAGACGGAGTGTAGCAGTCTAACAGACATGCTCTGTTATAAATTGAGAGAATTGGGAAAAAGGGATTGTTAAAGCACTATATATACTACGCATGAACGATTACGTCGCTTTTGTATCGCATGCTTTTTATCGCATGCGCTTCTTGATCGCATAGACGAATAGACAAAAGTCAGTGTTTACTTTTTATAGTTTAGTATTATATTATATTTGTGTTCATTTACTTACGATTATAGAGTGTATTTGGTGTTTTATATTTTATGTTGTGAGTTCTTTTAATAAATAATTGTGTTTATACGTTTTTGGTGTTTTAACTTATACTACTTGACCATTCATTCGCGGTATATTAATCGATAAGTAGCGCGATATGAATTCCAAACAAGTTGCCAAAAAATTGGCCAAAATGACTACTCGCTCTGAGTCAGCCAACGCGCCTGAACCCGTTGTTAGCGAAACAGAGAAGTCTCGACCGCCGGCTCCGTTTAGGGAAAGTACCGAAGGGCCGAGCGATCGTCACAAGGTTAACAATTTGAAAATCCACATTGCGGTGAAACAGTGTAATTATGTCTCTTAAAATAAATAAAATTTTAACTTTTAGTATTTAGTTATATTAACTTTTAGTAGAAGTATTTACCTAATTTTAGTTATGTTTTGTATTACAGACTTTATCATTCTTGTAATTAGTTTGTGAATAAACTCAACCAAGAAAGATATATTTATTTATGATAAAGTCAAGCTGAATTGAATCAACAATGCCTGTGATAAATGCCCTCTTGAGAGTTGCACATATGAAACACCAGACGTCGATGCTTCTGTAGTTGCCTCTTTGCTTATCATTCACAACAATGTACACAGCAAATGTATGCAAATCCTTAAGGAAAACCACACAAAAACCAAGTGGTAAAACAACTTGTAGCATACGTAATAAATCAACTGATAAATTTGTTTGGAGCAGTAAAAATATGAGGTATATTGAGTGTTTTGCCTTTAAAAAATGCTGGATAAAGTCCCGTAAAAAAGTTTATCAAAGTCATCAAAATTATGCTGATGAGTCAAATGCATTTCTAGTTGGTGGATTGTATACACAAAACTGTGATGGCCTTTGCAGCCGAGGTTGTAGAAAAAATTTGTTCGAGCGGAAAAACGCGAAGAAGAAAAAGGAGGTACAGGGACAGAAAAACGTACTTTTACACACTGGATCGCGACGAAATTTAAAGAAGTCATTACCTTACGTCAGAAAGAGTGTTATGACCTACAATAACCCGCAGATCTCAAAAATGTGGCGTGACGTTTGGAATAAAAAGGAAGAATCTCTCAGTATCTGTTTTGTTAAGTCTCTGGAAAATATAAGTGAGAACACAAAATCGTTGCCACCACTGAATTGCGGTGATCATGTCGTGATACTAAATCGAACAGGTAACTTTCCTAGCAACTGGGGGAATAGTGAAGTGGTGGTGGAAGTGAAGGACTGCCATCAATGTGTTGTCAAAGTTGATGGATCAGGTCGCTTAACTGCTCAAAATCGTAAGTTTCTGAGAAGATTTACCCCTCCTGTTTGCAATTCTCTAAGTAGTATCCCTTATCTGAGAAAGGCAAACATACCACTGTAAAAGTTTGTCTTTTCTGTAAGGTTGAGAAAAAGATGTCAAGAAAAGTTTTAATGTTCTAAGTTTTTATATAAGGAAGATTCTTTTTGTGAAGCATTGTGTAATTTCCTTCTGTACTAATGGTTTTCTTCGAAATTGATGCAGAACTGGAATGGCTCGGATTTGCTTCGATCTATATTTTCTTGACTTATATTTTTTACAGAGAGCAAACAGACAGCCAAAGTTTACTGCGAACAACAATGTGTTCGGGATGAGTGTGTGAAATTATCGGATTATTTGCACCGTTTCCGTGTAAAACTTTACGATGATTTTCATAAGTTTCGTGCCACCGATGTTGCTGATATTCATTTATTGTCAAGTTTGAATATTCACTGTAAATTATTGTTTTATATATGGTCTAATAAATGAGTTTCAGTCCAATGGTGACGTCCTAAAGTTTTTAGTTGACTTTGCAGCAGACTAGTCTAACAGCCATCTGTTCAAAGTAATCTTGGATAAGGACGCAGAGATTGACTTTCAAAAACTCGAACTGTTGGTTGGTATCGAGTATTTGGAAAATAAGTGTAGCAGTATTTCGTCAGTGTTTAATGCTATCAGTAATGCACCTTCTACTTTGTTTAAAGTCGAAAATATGATAAAGATGTTTATTAGCAAAATAAGTGAAGTTTCAAGGTGGTTAGATGAATGACGTGTAGTTTCGTTCTTCAAAGCTGAAAAGTTCAAATCGGTGAAGCAATTAAGTTTTTAAATGCTTGTGTTCAGCAACTGAGTGAAGAAAAGTAAAAATTAAGT
Source organism: Thalia democratica (assembly GCF_965202585.1). Taxonomy (NCBI): domain Eukaryota; kingdom Metazoa; phylum Chordata; class Thaliacea; order Salpida; family Salpidae; genus Thalia; species Thalia democratica. The sequence goes on along the minus strand of NC_139166.1, from coordinate 63,021,416 downwards.
CTCAAATTTTTTGTTACAGTTTGTTTGTTTAAGTTGTAGTTTGTTTTAACAAATCATTTATTAGTGAACTAAGTTAATCGTAATTTTTGAAATGTTTTTGCCTTTTTGAGTTAAATTTCGTTGAATTTTAGACCTGAAAAAAGTGTTTAAGTTGTAACAAATTGTTTAATAAAAAAATTGTTTTGCTAGGTAAATTTATAGTTTTATCTCTTTAGTAGATAAAATCTTAGGAGAGATGTAGAAGTATTTACCTAATTTTAGTTATGTTTTGTATTACAGACTTTATCATTCTTGTAATTAGTTTGTGAGTAAACTCAACCAAAAAAGATATATTTAATTAAGTTTGTCATAAAATTAGTTTATATTCGCCTATGTAAGCGCGATCTAAAGAGCTTGAATATAATATATGATGAGTTAGAGTTGCTTGCAAATGACCGAGCCTAATGGAAATCTTTTGTAAACAGAAGACTTGAAGATAGGGATAAATAATACTTTAAGAAACCGGAGTTTTAGTTATTTGTATTTTTATCTATTATCTGTTTGTATTATTTTCTGCTTTACTATGCTTTTTAACTTGTTTTTATAATTTATTTTTATTCTCTATGCACAATTACGCGTAGCCAATGCCGGTTAATAGCGAGCTTTTTAATATTATACCAACGCTAGCCAGCCCAATATGTTTCATTTTGTCTGAATTGCTTAATTTGTAACCCGAGTCTCTGATTTTTTTTATTTTATCAAGCTTGACATCTACCGATTTTGATTTAAAACTTGCTGTTTAATAAACTTTTTTATCCTATGTTAATATTTTAATTTATTTTAAAAAACAAAAATCTTCATAGAAGCTTTAATTTTTTTCTAAAATTTAAATAAGTTATTATAATCTATTGTCTTGATACACCAAATGACTAATTAAATAAAATAAGTAATAAAACTGTTGAATATTTTAACATTGTAGGATTAGTAAATGATGTTTTTTTCTTAAATAATAATATAAAATTTTTACTTATTCTTATCATTAGTAATATTTGACTACAACTGATGGAAAATAAAATTTATTAAACTGCATATTTTATAATCAAACAAAATAGTATAAATAAAACTTAAACAACAAAGTTTTATTGAAACAAAACGTATTGACAATTTTCATTAGTACAACTGTATAATTTAATAAAAAATATACTTTTTAGCATATATTGTTTTTCTACATTCCAAAAACAATCAATTTTAAGTTAGCAGTAACAGACCAATCAACATGGTAATAAACAGAAATAAAAGTCAAAAAAATCACTAAAATGGCTTAATTTAACAACGTGTAATCGAACATTATTGTTAGATTAACATTAGCTAATGGATATGATTTAGCAAAGCTTTCATATTAATTAAACCAAACACATAAGTGCACTTTCTTTATTTACTAAAACTGTTATACCTTGTATAGTTTAATAGTACGTTTTTATATAGTACATTTATCTAAAGGAAAATGTTTAAATTCATATTCATTATCTTCTAGTTTCCAATCCACGTTTGCAATTTCCTTAATCTACATTCAGTAGATTAAAAGCATTAGTAAACCTTTTCATTATGCGAAAAAAAAAATAAAATAAATTATCGAAAAACAAAGTTAGATATCTAAATTGTCATCTTTTTAATTCCAATCCAAGTTTACGATCTCTTGTGCGTCTATTCTTAAACCAGGTCTGAAAAAAATGTATAGATATTAAATAACAGATAAGGTAAAAATAAAGACTTAGTAAAATTAACATCGTAATCTTCAGAGTAAATTAACTCATTGAACAGCAAAAACTCGTTAAATTCGGTTACCTAGAAACAAAATAAAAGTATAAAAAATTCTAAACAAAGACATCATAGTAAATATGTAATATAATAAAACATTTAAAACAAATATTAATTAGAGAAATATGTCAAAGTTAGTTTTCATACAGAAAAAAAAGCTGCAATTGATTATGTGCTTCGAAAGAACGCAAAATTAACGAAAGTTAATTCAACTGATTTATTCTAATAACTATTGAGATAACACTAACCGTGAGTTCTTTGAACGAAAGATGAGTTATTTGTGCAAGTTCATTCGCTTTATACACTGATGGATAAGCAGTTATGTTGTAAAAACAATTCTCCATATGATACAGTTGATCGGAGGTCATAGTTATTCTTTTTCTATATGTTTTTACATTTTAAAAGACCTGTAGTTTTAATGCTATAAAGTTACTAAAAATTTCTAAGTATTTTATAACAAAAATAGGGAGAAGAAATTTTAATCAATTATTTAACTCACTTTCTTAGCTTAGAAAGTTTTCTAACTGATGAGAAATTATTTTGGCTCTCCATAGGCTTCTGAAATCCCTGAAAATATTTAGTGTTAGAGATTAGTTGATATTTAAAGTAATATAAAACAATCTTTAAAGTTTAAAAAACATTACTCTGAACTTGAGACTAAATTTACTAAAGTTTAGCAAGTGTTTTCTACTTACATAATTTGTAGAATAATTTGCAGAATGAACCACCGTGTTACTTCGTCCACTAGTATATCCTATCATATATATTAAAACTATTTTTTGTTAAAAGTTACATGTTTGTCATCAAAAAAATATATACCTGTTGGCATGTAACTTTTATGTGAATCGTAACAATAATAATTATTTGTATTTATTAATTGCTGGCAAATAAGCTTACTGCTATCAAGTTGTTGTGGATTTGCAAAACTATTTGTAGAAATTTGTTGCTGGCGAATAAGTTGACTGCTATCAAGTTGTAAAGGATTATACAGCTGCTGGTCATGAATGTTGTAACTGTCCTGTGGATACATATCTTGCTTGACACACTGACCGTTATTTTGAAAAGACGTATCTTTTCTGCTATACTGATCATCATTTTGAAAGCTAAAATCTTGCCATTCAGAATCACAAGATTGCTGTTGAAAAAAACAACCGTCATCTTTTCGAGTGTTGTTAACAATCTGATCTGTGAACTGAGCATTGGTCGGGTAATGACCTGTTTGAAGCTGATTTGGTTGCACCTGGTTCATATAAGCTTGTTGGTAGTCATAACAGTTTAAATCAGGTTGTCGGTTTCGATGATTCATGGAGTTTTGTGACAAGCTGTCGTCACAATTCCGCGTACATTTGACGTCATAATCATTAAGTTGACTCGGGTCAATGGTCGTAACTGGATTCATTTTCAGTAAATTATAAAAACCTCTGTAAGATTGATGTTTTTAATAAAACTGAAAGAACTTAAATAAATATGTATAATTATTTTAATACTGTTATCTAATCATATAATTTATTAATAAAAAATATCACTTGTTCGAACGTTTCAACGTTTAGTTTTTACATTCTTTTATTACTAAGTTTTTATCACCTTTTTATCAAATTAAATTAAATAAAATCTAATTAAAAAAAAAAAAAAATTATAAGCACCAACATTTCTTTTCTTATATAGTATTTTTAAAATTACTCAGTTCTAATTTTTAAACCTTTTCAATTCACAAAGATCAATAATCATTTAAAACAATGCAAGTAAATTAATTTACTTTAAATACATTACTTAACTTTATGTAAAATTGGTTGTAAAACTTATAAGCTTTGGTGTCAAAGTTTTATGAAAGTAAATATAGTAATATGATAAACATTTAGTTATTATTAAGCTGCGTAATTGCCATTTCGAATCAAATTAGCTATGAAAGAATATCAACTTTAACATAAATAATAAATTAGAAATATAAAATACTCAGTGTTGAAAATTGTTTACTTCTGAAAACTCTTTTAAGTCATATACTATTTTATGACTGTTTTTACAAATAATTATTGCAACTTTAAGTATAGATTTACTTACAGTTGGTATCCGACATAGTCTACGTCTAACACGGCAACCAGTTATGAGCAAAAGTCAATTAAATCTGCAAAAATTAAAAAAAAATGCTCATTTCTGATTTGAGTTACTTGAACCAAAAATGTAAGAACAAAAATTTAAGTTTAAAACATTAATCAAATGTCAAAAAGATATTTTTTTTATACGCTGTCAAGAATTTTTAAGCTCCAGATCTGAGAATTGTAAACAACAGGTTTTATACTTTTAAATGTTTATGAAATTGAATAAAATTGAAATTTTAATTAGTTTTATGTACCAACATACTCAATTACTAAAGTGCATTTTAATCCAAACAATGCATCTTATAATAAAATAAACATAACAACATATCACATAACTATCTGACAAAGTATAGTTAATTATAAAATTAGAAATTAAAAAAACTATTATTTATATATTTTGATATACACATACTGCAAGTGAGGTATTTATGGTATAAAATTTTAAACATAGATATATATGTAAAGTCACAAGCAAATTTTAACATGAGGAAGTGTTTAAAATTGGTAATTATCTTAGTAAAATGATGCATGTTTCCTATAAAGCTTACTGAAATTAGTATTTATATCGAATTTCAGTATAACTTGGTAAGATTAGTAATGACTAATGTAATTGAAACTTAATAATTTTCTAAAGAATAGATAAATGACCTAGTGAAAGGTGACTTGGCTGCACCTGGTCCCTATAAGCTTGCTGATAATCGTAATTATCTAAATCAGGTTGTATTTGATTCATTACTAAATGGTTGTGGTGATTCATGGAGTTTTGTGGCAAGCAGTCGTCTTAATTCTGCGTACAAATGGCGTCATAGTCATTTAAATGACTCGAGTTAATGGTCATAAGTGGATTCTTTTTTCAGTAAATTATAAAATACTCTTTAAAATTAATGTTTATGATAAAACTGATAAAACTTGAATTAATATATATAAATATCTTAATACTGTTATCTCATCATATGTTTTATTAATAAAAATTATCACTTGTTCAAACGTTTTAAATTTTAGACTTAACATTCTTTTATACTTCACTTGTATCACCTTTGTATTTACTTAAACAAGGCAAAATTGAGTAAAAAGAAACTAAACAAATAATTCTTTTCTTATAATGTATTTCCAAAACTAATTAGTACTTTATTTTTTTACTTTTTCTTAAAACAAATAGCGATGATCATTTGAAACAATGCAAGTAGATTAGTTAACTTATAAATTGTTTAATCTGAAGTAGACTAAGTTGCAAAAACTAGCTTAGTTTTTTTAGCAGAAACACATGATAAATTCTTTAATTAAAAATGAAAAACTTTAATTGAAAAAGGAAAACTATTAAGCTTTTGTATTAAAATGTGAATAAAGCAAATACTTATACGATAAACACTTAACTTTTACTAAGCTGCAAAGTTGCCATTTGAAATCCGTTTGGCTTTAAAAGCTGTTAATGAATAACAAATTTATCTTAAAATATGAAAAAAAATAAACACTGATTATTGAGATAAATTTGCTTCTGGAAACTCTTCCAGATCATACATTTATTTATGACTATTTTTATCATTATATATTGCAACTTTTAGTGTAAACTTACATATAGATGGTGTACCGACATAGTCTACGTCTAACACTGCAACCAGTTATAAACAAAAAATGTTCGAATCTGCACAAATACAAAAGAAACTGCAACTTGTGAATATGAGTCACTTAAAAAAATGATTGAATAAGAGTTTAAGCATAATAAATCCATTAAATTTAAAATATATTTCATTTTTTACACTATTAAAAGTTTTTATGCTCTAGATCTGAGAATTGTGAATAACAGGTTTTATGCTTTTTAATGTTTACAAAATTCAATAAATTGAAATTTTATTTAGTTTTATTATTAAAGTACATTTCAATCGAAACAATGCATCTTAAACTAAAATTAAAATTAAAACATATCACATAAGTATCTGACAAAACATAAATAACTAAAAACATTAAGAATTCAAATACTATTATTATTATCTTTTGATATACACATACTTTTAGTAAGGTATTTATGGTATATCTATTTGAAATATTTGTTGCTATATATATGTATATATAATTGCCACAAGGAAGTTTTAACGTAAGGAAGTGCTAAAAATTAGTAATTATCTTAGTAAAAAGATGCTTGTTTTTTAACGAAGCTTACTAAAATTAGTATTTATATCGAATTTCAGTATAACTTGATAAGATTAACAATAATCAAGTAAATATTAATAATAGTAAAGATTAATGATAATAAAGAATAGTTGGAACGTATTATATTTTTTTATTTTACTTGCAAAATTAAACTCTTTAAAGTATACCTAGCGATAAAGAATTCACAACTTTATGTATTTTTTATCCAAATTGGTTCTCAAAACGTTTCGTTTTCAAACTTTAAAATATAGTTTTTAATCAAATAATATTACAATATAGATTACACTGTTAAAATGGTAAGTACTGTGTTTGTTTAGTTACTTAAGCAAACAAAATAATTGCTAAAAAATATGTCGACAAGCAAAAAACATTTTCTTGTCGATATAAAATTATAAGAAGAAATAACGATTTTTTAAAAATAGTTTCAACATTTAAAAATTTAAACAGAAACTATTACTAATTTGTCTTTACATATGACCATGTATTTTACACATAAGTTAAAAGAAAATAAACTATATTAAAAATTTGTTTAAAAAGTTGCTTAAAATCATACAGTAAACACTTATTTTAAGTATTTAAAGATTTATAACGTTTACTTGTCTTTATTTTTGTTAAAAGGCTACAAATAAAAGCTTATGTAAAATTTTGAATCTTTTAAATTTTTTCTTTAACATTTTATACGTTTGTTAAACCACCAGTTGTTAATCAATTAAACTAGTAAAAAAAATATGATGAAATATTAAAAACAAGCTATTTATTTCTATGGTTAAAACTAATACATTTTATATAAAGTATATTTTTTTTGTTTTTTGTATGTAAATGTGACTTTTGTTTAGTTTAACTGTTTAAAATGTTTAGTGTAAAATAATACATTTTAGTGTTGCTTTAAACTTAGAAATTCTCAGAATTCGTCAAATTTTGTAAAAATCAAGCTAGCTTATACTAGTTTGAAGTTTTTATTGAAAAACTCTGGCTGTTTTACTATTTTTACTTAAATGAACTTAACAAAATCAGTTTTTAAATGATTGGTTATCAGGAGTTTAAAACAAATCATGCTTATGTCTTTTTTCTGTTAGTAAAGAATTAATACTTTGTCTTATGGTTTCCACGTAGTATTAATTGTTACTAATATTAGTTCATTACATATGTAAAATATAAAACATATTTTTATGTATATAAATATCATTGAAATTAATAAAGTTAATAAAAGAAATACTTTGAATAAAAATAAAGCAATGTTCTATTGATTGTGATTAAAACTAAAAGGGTATTAAAACGTGACCAAATTGTGGCCCACGAATTTCGGAAACTTGGAAAATTGCCCGCGAGCACAAATTTCCTGCCATCCCTGGACTAGAGTATAATTGTTTAAAGTAAAAGTACTTTGCTAGTGTGGAGATCAACTAAGACTATAACTCTAGGCTATTTAATAAGCAAAATACGTAGACTGTTACCTTTAGATTCAATTTCAAGTTTTATTAAGGTCTAACTCAAAGGTCGGCAAACAGCGAGCAATGAAGTGTAAACGTGCAAACAGCGAGCGTGCCTATGTGGCCCACGAGGAATGAAATGTTAAGTTCACTAAGAAAATTTATATACTGTACATAACGCTTTATTTTATGCTTTTGAAATATTTATAGCTGAAACGAGTAAAAAATTTTTCAATCATGTTGCTGAGCATTTTGTTAAATTATGAGTTTTAAAATTAATACAACTGTGAAAATGAATAAAAATACTTTAATACTTCTACTTTATAATTCAAAAGTTTGGTACTACATTTCTCGTAAATTTTTTTAAATATCTTTTATACGTATAAACTAAGGACTAAAACTTCTCATTACATGAACTTTTAAAGTAACTTCTAAGAATATAACATGGTACAGGCGTGATATTTATTACAGTAATTGAAAATAAGTAATAAATTATACAGCTAACATATTTTTCTTAAAAGTAAACACAGTCTGAACACAACAGTAAAAACGCAACAAAAGTTATGAATTTCACAAATAGAGAAGCACTTTACTCAACTTTAAACTGAACTGTACTTAATAAAATTTGAACCAGTCAAATTACTGACAATATCAATCTTCTTTTCCAACCAGCGGTCATTAGTAACATCATAAACAAATATTTTTGTATGTTTTGATTTCCAATAATTAGACTTACTAAGCACTATAATTTTATCACCAATACACACAGCTTCAGAGTTAGATGAATCAAAATTTTTTATTGTGGTAGAACTAATATAAGTAAACTTTCTGGAAAAAATGTCAAATACTTCACAACCTAATCCGTCAGTGTATCCTCCACTAATAACAAACATTTTGTTACCCATGTTAATCGAAGAATGTTTATATCTACTTTCAATCATATCAGGTAAATAAGTCCACTTGTTTTCATAGTAATCATATGCTTCAACTGTATTTAATACTAAACCTCCAGTAACAACAATTTTTCCTTCAAAAACTGTACAAGCTGCAAAATCTCTAGTTTGATTCATTTTAGTTTTTTGAATCCATCGGTCATTTTTCAAATTGTATAAGCAAAAACTAGTTCCATAAATAACATACAAGTTTTTCTTGAAAAAACACAAACAAAATTTTTTGTCATTTAGATACATTTGTGTATTGCACGACCAAGTTTTATTTTTATTACAGAATTTACTAATAGACTTTTCATGTTTATTATTTTTTGAATATCCACCAAATATAAGTAGTTCAGAATTAATAACTGCCGCTTTACATTCATTACGTGCATATGGCATTAGAGCATAATGTTTATATTCAAGTTCGGTACCATTAAGTTTGAAAATACTTTTCCAATTTTTATAAAGTTTATTCTTTCCTCCACAAACTAGAACACTGAAATCATCTTGGTTGCAATATCTATTTTCATATAAATCTTTTGGTGGAAAATCAAAACGTTTTCTTTATTGCATTGTTTATTTTAGTTCTGAACTTGACAAAAACAACTCCATTTAACCTCAAAAATTATAGAAGTTTTGAAAATGTTAATTGACAAATAGGCGTAAAAATAGTGTTATATTTTGCAAAGTTATATTTAGAAAGATTAAATGATGCTTTTATATAACATATATTTTAATAAATACATAAATATATTTTATTAGTTAGTTTTAGTTAGTTTTTACACTAACCGTTTAAGACTTTAATATTTGGTCAAACCACAACTTAAAAACTTATAAAACTGCAATAACATTACTAGTTTTACGTATATAATGCATAAAAAATTAGTTTGAAAAAATATTAACTAATATACTTAACTAACAATAAAAATTTCTTGAAGTTGAAAATATATAAAAAAAAATTTAATTAACAAATGTTTAGGTAAATATTGTTTAACATGATTAGTTTTATAAGTTCATAACTTTTTTAAATTATTTTTTTAAGCAGAGGGTTTCACTGATATTTTAGCAGTTAAAAATATTCAAAAACTTTTCAACAATAATAGAAAAAAAGTGTTAAGACCTAGAAGGTTACAAGCTTAACTAATATAATTTTTTTACATTTAACAATACAAATATTATCTCAAAAAAAAAGAATCTTCTTCATAACTATAAAAATATCTAGCTAATCAAAACTTAACTTTAACTTATATTACTCTAAAGTGATGATGTTTGTTAAAGTGACAATGTTTCTAAGTATTAAAATGAATTATTTTTTTTACTAGTATAAAGTTTTCATTCAGAATTTTATTTATTATCTTAGTTTTAAAATATTTTCCATTTATAATCTATAATAAAAACTACCTATACAATAACCAACTTCTTTTAGCATGTTAGTTATTTCAAATTTCAACGTAGTAAAAGTAATAATATTAATAATTACAATAGCTATTTTAAACCATGTATAATAGTATATTAGAAATGAGGAGACTATATTTTGAAAATACATAAATAACACCGAAACTAAGCACTTAATAAAAACAATAAAAATACGTAAAAGTGCAGTTGTTTTAGCATGTATTGTTTTCTTTAAGAAGTACATAAAAACCTACATTTAACTACTTTTTATAAAAATTTTAGGTAGTATAATTTAACAAACATAAGGTAAACAACCTTCTAGAAATTGTTTATTAATGTATACTATATTTAGTTTTGAAACAATTTCAAGAGTTTATATATTTTTTGTTTTATACGTATAAGCAAAGTAAAAGTTTATAATGTTTAATAATATATTGATTTGTCGTTTTATTGAAACAGTTAAAAAAAGTTTGCAGTTCAATTTAACAATATTGAAGTTAAACAATTTAATAATCTGTTATTTTTCAAATAATCTTTAAGAGGTATGATTCGTATTTTTATTAATAATTGAACACTGAAGCACCGTTGTATTTGTATTCTATTAACATTAGAAACATGTTTTTAAGTTTTATAAATACCAATCAAACATGTTGTTAACTTGTTTAGATTTTTTTAGAGTTGTAAATTTTTGTAACTATTTACTTTTTCAGGTACTAAAATAATTTATACCTCTTAAGTAAGACTAGTTTTCTTTTCAATTTATCTAACATACTTTAAATTTTTTTACACTTTTTATTTTACATATTTTATTTTTTTGCGATAAGGTTTGTTTTACCTACATATTAATGTTTAGTAAAAAATAAACTGATAAAATTTACCTAGCTTAAGTAAATTTCAACAATTATATGCTATCTTGTTTAAAAGATTAATAAATTAATTAGTTTTAAGTTAATTTACACCACATTTTATATCTAATCTATGTTCTATAAAATACAAAGGGTACATAGTAGACTACTGTATAATACTGTTAGCACTCACTTGTATATATAAGTTTAATGCTGTAAAGCCAGCCTTTCAACCATTTTTTTGTAAAAAAAGTTGTAACTAAATTTGATCTTTTTTTTTCGCTTTTTTTACATTTTAATAAAAAAGCTGTTGCATTTTGAAAGACAAAGAATACTTAAAAACGTACGACTAACAGTATAAAAAAACTCTTAAAACGTTGCATATTTTATAAAAAATTGAACTAGGTACTTTTTCAAACATTGAATGTTGGTAACTAAATATAAAGTTTTATTAAATAAATTATCAGACAGCTAAACTTACGAATTACAAATCAAAAATTAACTTTAAAAATTGTTTAAGAAATAGCATGACTCAACAACTATTTAAAAATTTTAAGTTTAGACATAAATAAATGTTTTTATATACAACTAAAATGCAAATGCTTATTAATTATGATAAAATTGTTTTAAATTGTTTTTATCTACAATAACTTGAGCTTACCACTCTTGATACTTAAACAAAAATAAAATGTAGCAGAAGTTTCTAAATAAGTTTTTTTGACAGTTTTAAACATTATTTTACACTTTTGTAAGTATGTTAAAGTATGTTTAGTGAGAAGTACTAATATTTTAACTAGTATAGTGAATTTTACTTTTGAACTATACTCAGAGGTGAAGTAAAAGTGTAGACCAGTTTATAATATGCATATAGTTATAAACCACTTAAATAAAACAAGTTAATAGTGAATACAAAACTAATCAGTCTTTAGCTGCAATTTAAACTTTTTAAATAGGTTTTTTTTATAAAGTTATGTTTACAAGTATTAGTTAAATTTTAAATGTTTTTTGATTGAACACAAGCTTTACTTGAATTCTTTTAAAGTTTTGACTAATACCTTTAAATTTAATAAACTAATTTTTACGTTCAAAACATAATTAGACGTAAAACTAGTGATTATTAACTAAGAACGTTTAAAAAACAATTAATGTGTTTTAACTATTAAAAAATAAATTGTTTGTTTAATACTTAAGTTGTAATTTATAAACCACAACTACTACGGCTTGAAATAAGTAATTTAGTCATTTTAAAAGTTAAAATTGTTAAAGCATCGTTTAATATGAAATAAAAATATTTCCGTTTTAGATATTTTACGTTTTAATAGCAGTCACCAAAGACGTTTATATATACATTACTATATTTTATATTGTTTATCATATATTTTATTGCATATTTTTAAATACGTTAAATGCAATTTTATCATACTTGCTGGTTAGTTTTCACTTCATACAAAAACTAAATTTACAAATTCTCACAACTGTATGCTCTAGGGGTAAGCCACGTTTTTTTACAAGTTGATCTTGTTATTACTAGTAAGAATAGAATAGAATTACTACTAAGCTTTAAGTTGCTTTTTACTGTTAAAATAAATACGAAAAAGGTTTTGAGTAATGACTGATCAAAGTCGGGCCTTATAATAGGTTCCTAATGGGAATGGAAAACGAAAACAGCGATAAAAGTCTATTTCATTTAAAATCTATCTTCTTCTAGATTTTTAAAGCCATTTTCTTTTAACTATAACAGTCTTATCTTTATAAAATAAGGAAACATGACTTAGGACTTTAAAAAGTTTCGAGTAATTCTTTTCATATACTTTTTTATGTTTGTCAAATTTAGTTTTAGATAACTAACATTTAAAAGTTAAACATTTTATTAAAATGTAGGGGTAATTTTCTAAAAAATTGCGGTCTCTAGTTTAAAAAAAAAAAGAAGGAAAAGATAGATTTTTAGCGATTTTATCCAAAAAATTTTCCAACAAAATTGACGTCAAAAATTTGCGATCCGTATGTTTGTATCAGAAACTTTTTACAAAAATTACGACATCTCAAAAATTTAGAAGAAAATACTATTTAATTCTAAAAAAACTGGTTTGTAGTTTGTATTTTAAGCTTTCATATAAGGGCCAATGTTTTTTAGTAGAATCTTCCTTATGCCCTTATCTAAATCAAATTAGTTCTTTTGAAATCAGGTGTTTAAATAAACTGATTTTATACCGTCTTAAAATTCTAATGAAAGCTTGTTTAAAGCTAGCAAAACTAAAGAACTCAACTGTACAAACATATGTCGCTTTATAGAACAACTAAGCAAAGAGGTAAATTTTGTATTACAAATAAGGTTATATGGTTTTTATTACAAACTGTTAAATGGACAATTAAAAAAAATAATATAAAAATTGTTAAATATACTGATCTCGATTAAATTATAAAGAGCAGGTATTTTAATCTTTTTAATTCATTAAAATATATCCAACTTAGCTGTCATAGATTAATGTCTCATCATTTTCTTCCCTCACCATATATTTAGCCGAAGTGAACGTGTTTCCTTATGATCTAATATAAGTTTAAAGTTGCTTAATGATCAAAGTAGTTGACATTCGAATTTTTTAAATGATTACTTTTGAAATAAACGTAGCCACTTCATGGTCGTGTGTTGACTAGAATTTTTGGAGTCTGTACTTTCTTTACAAAAAGTTTAAACCATTTACTACAAACCTTCTTTATTCAGAGTTTTTACATACTATAAAACACATAATCGTGACTTTTAACTTTTATTTGATTTGATCAAAAAAAGGTATCAAAATTTATTTCTGTTTTCGTTTTATGTTGTCCTTACTACAGAAGCAACCGATAAAATGCAACAAAACTAGTTTACTTCTGCAGTTTCCTCTACTAAAATATGTAGCTTTTTGCAGTTGTTAACTAGCTGCCTGAGCAGATCTTCTACTGGATTTTTTATAAGTTACTACTTTACTTACCTAATGCTTCATCAACCGTTTGTTTTTTCATTTAAAATGAAAATAATTACCAAAACTATTTCTTCTTCTGCCGTTTCATATTACAAGCAGCATATTAAATTATTACGTCATACAAGACACTATATACTACGTTACTGCAAACAAACTGCAGTAATCTAGCCAGTTAAATTTTGCCTTATTTCTCTGTTCTTGTTGTTTTTAATTAGTTTTAAGAATTTTAAGTACTTCTGAATTGTAAGTTATCAAGTGCAAGTTAAAGAGCAAAATTTAAAAACTGATATGCTTGTACTTGATAAAATATCATTAATATAAGAAAAACAATACTACTTTAGATTAAGTTTTTATTTCTAATTTCTAAAGGAAGTTTAAAACTTAAATAAAATAACTTATTTTTAACTTTTGAAAAACTTTTATATCTTATTATTTTTATTTTTTTCTTAAAAAAACGTCATAGTTGAAATGCAAAAACCTGTTTCTTTGATTCAATTTTAAAAAATGTATTACTGAACAAGTATTAAAAAAACAATTGATTTTCCTAATTAAAAAATTGAACCAAAAACTAAAATTAACATTTTGAATTATTAATAGAGATGCCGTAAAAATAAGACATTAAAGAAAACGGTTCAGTTTAAATTAAATAGACTCAAAATTAGTTTTATGCAAAATTATTTAAGAAGCCTTTATTAGAATTTAATTTTTTTAAATTTAAATTTTACAATTTAAGTTACATTAGTATCATTTATAAATAAAGTATTATTTTAAAAACTGTTTTGATGCAGATGTTAAATAAATAATATAAAAACAAAATGACAAACTGTAAACATTTCTCTCTACTAGATGGTTATAAAAACACGTTTCTATTAGCACATTGTATTTTAAGTCTGGAAGATATAGTTCAAATAAATGGCTTCAAAACATTTTAAAAGATACTAAAATCCATATTAAACTTTCCACAATTCTTACTAACAGCAGCTTTCACTTCTATTTAATGAACTTTCATTTCGAAAAACAAAGACTTGATGCTATACTTTACATCCTTAACTAATTCAACAGAAATAATAACTTTAATAAATTTTTTTTATGTCTTGGAAAATTCTATATTTTTTTTATAATACTATAGACTTTTACGATATTGAAGTTAGCCGTTTTGTGAGAAAAAATCGGTTACAGTTACTTGAGACCAAACTCCCCGTTTTAAATCCGGCTTTATTTAAGGTACAAACTCAAGACAATAATTATCTTATGTAATGCTTTTAATATTTATTTGTTATTTTACTTTCTTTAATACAATTACGATACGTTCTTATATACTGTAAAATCTTAATTGTAATTTAGTAACGTAATAATTTTTAGTTTGACTGAAAAAAAGTCTTGTTTTACTTATGATTAATTAGCATAGTTTTATGTCAAAATGACATTTTAAGAAAGATATAACAAAATATCAAGTTGCACTTGATTACTGTTTATATTTGAGCTTAAATCATTGTTCATTCTAGCGCTTAAGAGAAAGCTCTCAAGGTCATGTGTTTTACTGATGCAAGATTATTACAGTTAAGATGAGGAGAAAATAAAAAGCAGACAAGAAATTACTGATGTAATGCTGCATAAAGTTAAAAAAAGTGCTATTTAGACTAGTGACAGAAAGTGGTGGGAACCATAGCCTGCTCCAGTAAACATGTTATTTTATAAAAGACATTTATATTGTTTTTTTGTATTATTTTAAGTATTTTTCTACTAATGTCACTTTTTATATTAAATCTTTTTAATTCCTAGATAGTTAAATCTTAATTTGTTATATACATTTTTAAAGTACATTCCTGTTAAATTGATTCTTGTTTGAAAGTTTTGACTACATTCCAAGTATTTTCTAAAGTATGAGGTTCTTTATATATTTCTAAAGGTTTGCAATTGATCTTAAATAAAATATTTTTGTTCATGTCATGCTTTATATGGAGTAACCATCTTTATTTAGTTGAGTATCATCATTTAGTACAAATTAAGTTTAATTAAGTTACCTACATCCATAGGTTACAAAGATATTAAAAAGTCACACCCTGATATTATAAGTGCTAACAGTTCAATTGATATTTTCAGTTTCTAAACAAAAACAAGTACAAAATTGTTATATGGCAGTCTTTTCAACTATTACAATAATAAGTTCATATAGAAATGTAATGAGTATAAAAAAGCATACAGTCCAGTTACTCTATAGCAATAAAAACATTGCACACTCTTTTTTTTTTATGAATGGGCTTAAAGTTGCTTCTTCTACAATAATCTTTAGCTTAAAAGCATCTCCCTTAACAATTTATTTGTGAACCCCATTTGCTTGTGTGCTGCAGTTTACTCTAGTTAAAGTAACAGTAAGCAAAATTTCTAACAATTGGGTTGAACTTAAACTTTTTTTGGCTATAATTCTCTAGAAAGATTAAGAAAAATATTTTTTTGGACATATTGGTTTACAAGGAGTGTACTAAACTGAATTTTTTAAATATAACAATATTGATCCTTTATGGGTATTTTAGGTTGAGGGTAAAAGAGAGAAATTTGAAATTTTGGACAATAACTAGAAAGTGCTGTCTTGCATTTGGGTTTTAAATGTATTAAAAAAACTTTTGTGTTTGTGTTGCACAGGTTTTCCAGTTTCCAGTGCACTGATTTCAATTAATGTGAAGGTTACTGCTTTAGTTTTTCTTAGGTTTGTAAAAAAAAACAAAAAGGTCTTATGTACATTTACAAAATTTTGACATGTACAGTATATATTTTTGGTTTTATAATAAGTAAAGGGATCATTTTTTAATTTTCTGAAAAAAAAACAACTAAAAAAAGTATACTGGGGAGCCCTGCTTAGACAGTTAGAACAATTTTTTCAAATCACCAGCTTTAGATAAAAATAGTTTTGTATTATAGCCAAACTCAAGCTTTTATATTTACAACCTCAGAACTTTGAAAAATCTGTTTCTAACTGTTTGTACCACCCTTTGACACCCATATGTTACTTAAAAAAAATATTGTTGATATTTAAAGTAAAAAGTTAGATATTATGAAACAATTATTCTGTATATTTTAAGAGTTGCCAACCCTTAGTTTAATTGATGGGTCAACAGCCTCTGAAGTAGGTTCTCCCAAAGTGGTTTCTACAGGTTTTTAGAGTTTGTACGTACAGCAATCTTTACAAAATCACGTTCTACACATTTCAGACGAATTGAAAAAAGTTTCATACAGACACTTTTTGTCTTTCCCAAAAAACTTTAAAGTATAAAAAGTTAACAGAAAATCTAAAAATGTTTCCATGTAATTTATTTCAGATCGTCTGAAAATTTAGAATGTGTTTTTGCAAAGATTGCTACACGTACAAAAAAAATTCAGCAAAAAACTTGAAGGCAATATTAAAAACTATCATAAACAAGGTTTCAAAGACATATGAAAAAAAAAAAATCTTCAATTAAATTAGTAGTTTAAAAGCTTATTCAAGTTTATGTAAGCTGTTAACTAGTTAGTAAATACATCCTCGTGTGCACATTGGCTGTAAGAAGAAGCTGATTAAAAATATTTAATTATTATTAAACAGTACCTTCTAATAAGTAGATTTTAGTTTTATTGGAACAGTATACACCGAAGTATTACTTTTCACCACAATGATTTTTCAAAGCTTTAGTTGGAACCTTGTTAAATTATCTTAAAGTCCATTAAAACTTTAATTACCTAAATCTGTTTTAGTACTGAAAACCTTTTGTGTTTTACTATATATTTCTCTTTGTTTTAACTATAAGGTAAATAATTAATATAACAATAATACGTTATATACTCTAATTTTCTAACTTTTCTAGACAAGTTTAGAAGTAAATATCTTATAATGGAAAGCTTAGGAGTAGACCTGAAACAGGAAGGTAGTTTATCTTTTAGTAAAAAATTATTAATTAGTTATTGTTTTTTTTAAACTTACTCTTTTTAAAATAATTCTATAAAACTGTTTGTACTGCATAGAACTTGTTTGCTAAATCTAATTTTTCTTATTATATGTTCTATAACTCGTAATTATTTTCGTCTAACATAATTGAATATCCATTCTTTTATAAGTATGGTGCTTATTTATTAATCATTTTTCTTACCCATCAAGTTTTCTATTATTTAAATAAATTTTTGCTTTTCGCTTATTCCAAGTGTAAAAAAGACTTCAGTAAGTTTTAGTACAGAAATTTTTGAATCAAGGGTTAAATACAAAAAAAATGTTTATTTTCCTTTAAATATAAACTTTACTATTTGGTCTCAGAACCAGAAAATGGCTTAACAGTGTTAAAAAGCGAACTCAAAAGTTGAAATTAAACTAAAAGTCTTCTGACTTTATGCATATACAGCACAAGTTTAAGATTGAGTTTATCATTGTATTTACATGGACATCAAAATTTTTAAATTCACGCAGATGGAGCCTATGCCTCAAACACAGCCTCACAGCTTTTATCTCAGCTGAATAAGAAGATTGACAAGGAGAGCACAGAAAACGCTCGTCTCAAGCTGAGAGAGGACATTGTTGAAAAGGAAAAACGAAAAGTTAGAAACGAGAACCAAATGTTGAGGGCTAAGATGCATCAATATGAACAGATACTGAGCGTTGCAACAGACAGGTACGTGTATATGGGTAGGAGTCAAATATGTATAAAGGGTCGCTTTTGCATGAAGTCACTTTTACACGAGTTGATTTTTTTTTGATATATGTTTTATTTTTTTATTAGTTTAATTTTTACCACAAATGTTGTCCCTAATCCTTACCCTTAGTTGGTAACTTAACTCTTTTCTTCATATTTTTTGAAAATTTATTATTATTATTTTTTATCCTAGTGCAAAAATGCCCTTTTGTGCAAAAGTGCTTTGGTGCTCCGTGTTTCCGTGTAAATATTCTCCTTTGTGTTTTGATTTATTAAATGTGTTTAAAAGTAAGTTTTGTTACAAGGTTGAAAACAAATTATGCTAGAAAAAATAATTTAGGAGGAATTAAACTACAGAAACAAAATTTATATTAAAATTATATAATTATTATTTTTAAATTTTATATAAGTTTTCATATTTTCATTGAAAAATACTTGAAAATAACTTCAAATTACATTTGTTTTTTCAAGCTATCATTTTTAAAACAGTTGATCAAAACCTATGAGATCAACAAAAACATTGGTAAAAATCTACATAGCCGAAGCCTTTATTTTCGTATGCAATGAGACAAGCTCTATAATGTTTACAATTCAGTTGAGGAATACTAATAAGGATGAAACTTATTTCAGTCTACCGAAGGCTTGTGGTCTGATGATCAAACTATGTAAAAATTATTAGATAAGAATTATTTTAATGATGCACTTTGATAGCTCTTTCACTTTGTTTTTTTTTATTAAAAACCTAGATTTTGCATATAGTACATAGTGCACAACTATTCAAATTTGGTAAATTCAAATTCATAACATAGTTTTTATATGGCCACTACCAAAAAAGTAACTTACTTTTGGAAAAGACAAAAGTGTGTATATGTTTAATTAATACGTACATTAATAGTACATTATAACAGGGTTTCGATAAAAACTTAAATCCTGAATAAACCTGGGATTTGAAAATTTAGGCAAAAAACCTGGAATTTGAGAAATAATTAAATAATCTAGAATTTTAAACAAAAATCACTAAGAAACTTGGAATTTTTATAATTTTTACATGTTAAGTAGTAAAATTTCGGTTTAACACAAAAAATTTAGCATATAGATGAAATAAAAATTTTCATCATTTGTTTTTTTTTTCAAGCTGTAAGATATCTTATCAATGTCATTACACTATTTACCACAGTTTTTTACCTTAAACTTAATTTTAAACATAAAATAGATCCTAAAACGTGTAATTTAAAAATCTGGAGAAAATTTGCAAAAACATTTAGCAACCCTTATTTATTTTTTCTAGTTTCTGAAATATTGGTAAATCAAGTTTCAAAGTAAAGTATTTTTAGTAAATCTTAGAGATGCTTTTTAATATTTTTTAATAAAAAAGTATATGTATTTTTTAACTAAACCAACATGCGCATTTTTTATTTTTTTAAATATATATTACTTTTTGAGTTGTAGCCATTTAAACATTTTTTTTAGTAATTTGAAGTTTTTTAATTTGAATTGTCAACTAGTTCAATTAGAATCCTATAAATTATTAATTTTTACATAATAGCAATTGATACTTTTTTCCAAACTATAGTAGTTTTATGCATGAAAAAAATGATATAGATTAAAAGAAACTAACTAAGTTTTAAATTTATAAAAACTGATCGTTCCAGCCTTTAATTACAAAAAATTGCATAATATTACTTAAAAGGTATACAATAAACTAATAATTTAATTAACAGTTCAAAGACGATTGACTTTTCCACTTCAGTTCACACAAACAAGATTGGCTTGACTGGTGTAATTACGCCTTCTGTTGAATTCTTAAATAATACTTTGTTTCTCAGTTACTCTGGTGAGATTTGTTTGTAAATTTAAACTGTTTACGTTTAAGTTTTAATAAAAAATAAATGTTTTTAATCGTGGTTTAATTATATGTTTAAAATTAAGGATGCAAGTAGAATGACTCTCATAATTTACTCCATACATAAAGCTGTTTATATAATGTGATTTTGTTTTGCATTTAAAACTTAGCTTTTAAAAATGCTTTTGCAAAAAATTGGATTTCTACAAATTTCAGGCAAATAAAAAAAAACATTTCGACAACTATTTGAGTGGAAATTGTGCTACGTATCTGCTTGTTTTCGCAGAACTTTAAAATTACCGGCATGAACCCTTGAAAGCTTTTTTTAGTAATTTTGTAAAAACTTCCAAACTTAAGACCCAATTATCTCCTTATCTGAAAAGCTATTTAGAAACTTTTTTTTATTCTAAAGAACGGTCCTTTGTAATTAAATAAAAAAAAGTCCATTGAATTGGGGTTTGAATTTTTGTATGGGGCCTGATTAAAAATTTTGTGTTTTTTTCTGATTTGTTATTTGAAAAACTAATTCTTAAAAAATAATTGTTTATTTTTAATTTTTTTTTCTTAAACTTACTTTTTAAAATAAGTTTAACGGTGCTACAAAGTTTGTTTTTCAGTTTTTTTTTTATACCATGAGCCTGAACAAACGTTTCAGAAAAAAATACCAATTTTGCACGATTTTTGTTTTTCATATATGCAACCTTTTATGCAAAATTAAAATATTATTTAGTAATTTTTATTTTTAACAGATTTGTATATTTCAATTTTATGATGTTGTGATACTTTCCCAGTTTATTATTGCTTTTAAAGTATATGAACCATACAAGTTTTACCTAAATTCTTAGCAATTCTATTTAAGGGATTTCTTGCTCAAGTGCTAAGAGTTTAGGTAAAACTTGTATGAGTCATATATTTTAAAAGCCATAATAAGCTGGATAAAAGTATCGCAACATCATAAAACATAACTATACAAGTCTATTAAAAATAGAAATTAATAAAATATGTTTAATTTTTGTATAGAAGGTTGGATATCTGAAAAACGAATATCGTGCAAAATTGGAATTTTTTTAAGAAGTTTATTTAGGCTTATAGTATAAAAAAATTAAAAAAAAATTTAAAAAACAAATAATAACATCATTATTAAACTCATTAAAATAAATGTGTTTAAGAAAAAAAATTTGAAAAAATAAACTTGAGAAAAAGTTGTATAAATAAAAACTAAAAAAAATTTAAAGGGGCCCCATTTAAAAGTTCTAACCCCAGTTTAATGAATTTTTTTTAAATAAAAGACAAAGAACTGTTCTTAACAATAAAAAAAAGTTTTTAATTACCAAAAAAATAAGGACATAATTGGGTCTTGAGTTTGGAAATTTTTATAAAATTCCCATAAAATGCTTTAAGCTAAGTTCACGCTTGTTCTAAAATTTAGAAATTCAGGTTAAACTTTTTGTTTTTTACAGAAACTCCTGGAAATGTAGGTAACACTGTTGCTGAACTCAACAAAAAATTCCAGCCTGAACAGTTTGCCAAAACAGACAACTTGGTTGACGTAAATGTTGATGATTTTCTTACTCTACGCTTTAAAAGTATTTGTTTCCTGAAAACTTGATTAACGCTTGTTGTTTGTTTACCTTAAAATATTTTTAAAAAACAATAACTTTGTAATAATTGAGATTAAAAACTTAAATGTGAACTTAATACACTGTTTTACTCGTTACAAATATTAAAATTAAACTAGACAATGGGATGTTTCACAAAATAAATTTGTTTTATCAACGGGGTCCGTAGCCTTTTTGTAAATTGCGGGATTATTTCGTTGATGTTTTAATATAATACATAATTATTAAAATGAAAAAAAATAAAATAAAATAATTAAATACATATTTTTTTAAATTTTTCAATGGCAAACTATGCGAAAAGTTATAAGAATAAGTAAAAATAAAATATAAAACGACAGGGTGTAAATTTAATTTTAATTTAGGCAGTTTTATCGAAGAAAACTACAAAAAACCCGATGTAAGTGTAAATTCCGTTGGAAATAGCTCGGAAAATTTGAACGGTTTCAACTATTTAGATTCTGGTTTTATTGACTATGAGCATTTGAACAGCTTGGAGTTTTTGAACAGTTTCAACGATTTAGAGAATTTGAACGATGAAAACTTGGTGTTAATAAACGATTTGAAATTGGAGAAAACTTTGGATGATTTAAACGTGGAAAGAATTTTGAACGATTCAAACGTGGAAAGAACTTTGAACGATTCAAACGTGGAAAGAACTTTGAACGATTCAAACGTGGAAAGAACTGTGACCGATTTCAACGACTCGGATTTAGTTGGTGATGATTTGGAGCATTTAAACGATTCATTTGTGGATAGTACTTTGGAGTTGTTTGCAGACTGCAACGAAAGTTAGTGAAAAAGTTTTACTTCTTTGATTTATTAAGTTTAATGTCTTAAGGTTTGTACCTTTTCATTTAGGTAAGCCTAATCATAAAGTTTGAAAATTTTTTGATTAGAATTTTTAGAAGTAGTCAAATTTGATGCCACAGTCACTTCTCGCGAATCTAAGCACATTGTGTCCGCAGCAAAAGTGCGTAACTAAACGAGAAGAAGTAAATATACATACTATATTAGATGCTATCTTAAAATTCATTTGATTAACTACGTTTTTTGTAAACAAGTTGTTCATAACTTCAAGCTTTCAATAAAATTTGTTTATGTGTAAACTTTGATAGCTCTTTCTCTGAAACCATGCAAGACAAGTTTAAACATAGGTGGGCAGGGAGTAAATTAGCTAGAATTAGATATTTATAGAGTTGAAATGAGATTTTATGCCATAAATATTGTGAGGAATTAACATTATGAAATGTTAGATTTAAAGGTATAAAAGGGGGTTATGAAACCTAACTATAATAATACGGCAAGAAAATTTCATTTGAGGTAGTTCCTTAAATGATTATTTATACATACAGAGTTGCCAAACAACTTTGAAACCTGGATTTTGAGAAATTTAAAAAAAAAATATATGGAAAAATCTAAAAATTTTAATAGAATTTAATAGTGAAGTAAAAAAGTTTTGATTTAACTCATAAGATCTATCATATAGGTAAAAACATTTTTGTCATCATCCTTTATTTTTTTTATTTAAAAACACATTTAAAGTAGCTTTATAGTTTTCAACTTATTATACTATTTAAGAAATTTTTTTTTACCTTAAACTTAACTTTAAACTAAAAATTGACCAGAAATATGTACTTTTATAAATTTGGAGGAAAATTTGCCAAAAACATTTGGCAACCCTGATACATAGAGCAAGAACACTTTATAATATTTTTATGTTGTGAACACTTTACTATTAGTCAGGCTATAATGATTCTTATACAAATTAATTGAAGTTATTGATAACTATTAAAATTTATGGTACACTAAGGCACAATTTAATGTTTATCTTCAGTCAAGGAACATAATTTAACATAGTGTAAAGATATAAAGAGATGAGTTTGCATTTAGAACTTTGTGTAAAAAAGTTCAAATATATTGTTAATTAAATACGGATTATAAACCTAACCTACATAAAACTATTTTTTTTTACTTTTAATTTTGTATTTTGTAATTTTTTAATAAACTTCGTAATTAAACGAGAGTGCGTATCAAACGAGTTCATAGATTCACAAGAGGTGACTGTATTTGTAAAACTTTGGAATTTTAATTCATATTTAATGTTTAAAAATCGTGAAAATTACATAATTTTGCTCTTCATATTTTTTTAATGGATCTGATTGTATTTTTGGAATAAACTAAAGTTTTCAACTATTTGCTTATTATTTCTAACCGGTTTAAAAAAAGAGTTTTACTTAAAAAATTCTGATTTTTTCAGCTCGATAAGTGGCAATCCTGATTTTGTAAGCTGTAAAAAAACATTAAACTGTTCTAACTATACAGCAAAACAAGGTAACGACGAAGTAGTACCTTTAAACTTATTTAAAGAGAATACACACGATGAAGTAATGCCTTCCAATTCGTTCCAAGCAAGTACAACTAATGAATTAGTACCTTCTAACTTATCTGAAGCAAACCAAAGCAGTGCATTGGGTCCTTTTTCTGCTAACAGCACAGAAAATACTGTTTTGGAACCTAGAAGATCAAGTTAGTATTATGTTTTAAATTACTTTTTAAATAGTTTGTATAAACATAAATTAAGGGCTTTTTGGGATAATTGATGGATCACTATAGTAAAAACATGTGTTACTTTTATATTCTATTTATGAAGCTGAAGTTTGTCGATGAAAACATAAGTTGTTGCTTGGTAAGTTTTAAGATAAAACTAAACGTTTTAAGCTGCATTTACTTATCAACAAATCTTCGTTTTTTCAACAATACAGATAGCAATTGAAGCCAACACTTTGTGTGTTAATAAAAACAATCCCCTGTTGATTTTTTTTTCAACAATTTTTTTCTACACTCATTGTAAAGCACAAAATAAGGAGTTTTTATAAAACAAACAACAGTCTTAAACTGGTAACAATTAAAAAAGTTTAATTGAAATTATTTTTTCGATTTTATCAGTACATTGTTAATATTTTTTAACCGAGGTTGTATTTAGTGAACGTTTTACATTATAAAGTAGTTTACTATAAAAGTTATAATTAAATTTAAATAAATCTTTATTGTAATTCAGGATCTTATTAATTTTATTGACTTAGTGAATGAATAATTTAAGTTCAGATAAGTTCGTAAATAAAAAAAAAAATTATGTCATTACTTTTGTACATATGTTACAGCGCGTAAAAGAAACCCAACGTTAAAGAAGAAGCAACTTGAAGATGAAGAAAATGATGGTGGTTTCAATGAAGAAAATAAGTATTCAAGCAGTAATAAAAAATGTAAAAGAAACAGTTTAGGTAAAGTAGATTGTAAAGTTTTGAAATAATTTAATTTTTTTTTTGTTTTTTTATTAACTCAAATTTTAGATCATGTTAAACTTTTCCTATTTTTTTTAAGTTCAAATGAACTATCTTAACTGAAACATATGCAAACAATTTAATTTATTTCATGTTATAATTAAATTGTATAATTTTCGATTAAACGTTTTATAAATAATGAAGTTAATTTTAACTTAACTTTTGATTTATTTGTTTGTCTTAACTGAAAAATGTTACGTAGATTACTGTAAAGCTAAGTGCTTATTTAATCGAACTTACTATTTAGCTTTATTTTTTTTAAACATTAATATTTAAAAACTGACAGTAAAATTCAATCATCAAAAAAGTTAATTTATTCATTATTATCTAGAGCCGACCGTTAAAAAAGCACCGAAATTGAAAATAAAAAAAACAGGAGAAAATTACAGCGTGAGCAGTTTGCAAAAAAAAAGTTAGAACTTGAAGTAATTGGTTAAATATTTAACTTTTAACAAAGTTTTAATTACAAATCAGATTTAATAATAAGTTTGTTTTTTGTCTATATATATTTTTTTTATAAAATTTAAGTTTTTACTTGTAAAAATTAGTTATGGTATATAAAAATAAATGATATAATGTTAAAATATGAAAAATAATGTCTTTCCATTTTAATATCGATTCTTTCCACGTCATTTATTATGTTCTTGAATTACAATTTTTTATATAGTAAATCAGGGTTTGTTTTTAATATACAGTATTGCACCTTAGGGTTGACTCATGCCATCAGGAGCAATAATTATTATGGGAGCTATAAATTAAAGATGTAATAAACTAGTTTAGGGGGGCAGTAAATTACTAAATTTCTTTCGATTAGCAGTTTATGAAAAAATATTGAAAAACTTTGTTTTAAGCTAATGCATTAATCTTACTCAACTCTTGCTGAGTAAATTTCTGGGCTGATGTTTTTATTCACACCACTTTATTCATATCCATTTTTATTCTGAACTAATTCACTTATATTGCTATTATATAACTTATGCATTATTAATATTTTTCTATTTCTGTTATTTCAACAAACAGTTATGTAGCTTTTTCATACTTACTACATAACTTTTATAATATTCAGACCGCTGTTTTATATGATTGTTTCAATAAAACACTTTTTTATAACAGACAGCAGCAGTCATCAATGCCCTCACTGCGAAAAGTCTTACGCGTCCAAGGCCTACCTAAAGAAGCACATTGACAGAGAACACAACAGCAAGGGTCACAAGTGCACCGTTTGCAGGAATGTTTTCAGCACCGCGAACCACCTGGAAAGACACAACAGGACTCATACTGGTAATTTTATTATATATTTGTACTTAACTTAAAGCTATAGTGTTATAGTGAATAATGTGTATTTGTTTATAGAAACATTACTTGGAGAGGTATAACATGACTGATACTCGTAACTTAAGTATACGTTGTTAAATATTTTTTTAACATTCGTTACTTCAAGGGTTATCTGTACTAAGACAATATGAAAAGACATTACAGGACTCATACTGGTAATTTGAATAAAAAATGCTACTTTATATTACTAGATAGTTTTGTACGTACAAATTCATATCTGGCATTAGTTTTAAATATTGTTTACGTTAACAGAAGTTTTGAAGAATAAAAGATTTAAATTTACAGTACAAGACTGGAGTAAAAAACATGCAAAAAGAAAAAACGTTACGGCGTAGTTTTGAGTTTTTTTTAGAAAGTGTTTATGCAAAGAAATAAAAACTCACTCATAACTAAAATCTAAAATACCTTTTATAAAAGACCTTAAAATTTAAATTCTGCTTAACTTCAAGAGTGTTGCTTGTACGTGTCAGCAAAGAACACAATTTTTTTCTTGTTTAAGCAAACCTCTTAGATTTACTGCAGCAGCTTCATAAAAGCCAGGGTTTCCAAAATTGGGCACTAACATAATTTTTGGAAGCTATGAAGTTATAATTTGAAACTTACGCTTGATATTCTAGAGTTGATGAGGAAAAAAAAAGAGTTGTTAGGCGTATTTAAAGTTAGTTCTTTAAGAAATATTGTCGAAGGGGTGTATAGCTTTTTTATATTTTAAAGGGGACCTTATAAAAAAAGTTTGGCAAACCCTCATTTAAGCACAGCCTACACAACAGGTTGTTGCCATCGGTATTAACCTTGCTACTTTCATCTATCCCAAAATGGTTCTTAAGTAGCGATTTACAGGATCCGAGTCTTTTTTTAATTACGATCCGGCAAGATGCAGATATTAGTGAAAAAATACCAAATTCAAATCTTAATTTCAAATCACAAAAAAAATCAACAATAAATTTTAAATTAATAAATGGTCATTGATAAGTTTTAGTTTTTAGTAGTAATCCTATAAGTTTAGTAGTTTTTTTTATTGTAATTCTTATTTTAAATAACGCCTGGTCTAACAATGTGTGGTTATATAAAATGTAGGTGTGAAATGAAAGTCTGTTATCTTTTGCATCCTACTAGTAGATCTTTCTATGGATATAACTTACTTATTGGTGCACTACTACTTAAATTCAAACAATTTAATTCATTAAAGAATTTTTAAGAAATGTCATATTTTAAAAAGTATCTCATTTTAATTGAGTAACTTTACTTTAATGTGCAATACTGATTTGCTGATTAAAAACAATGCTATAAAAATTTTCAGTGAAAAAATAAACAAACTTATAAATATTGTAAGCCAACAAAACATTAATTACAATACAATTTTGGATTACAAACAATATTTAATTAAACGAGAAATAGCATTAGTATTTATAAGCATTTAAACTATCACAAGTAAATATTCGTTTTTTTAAGAAATTTGAATACAAAGCAGTTTAGTATGATCTAAAAATAAAACAAATAATTTTTGTTTCTGCAACTACTCAACATATTTTTTAACTCTCAGTTTTTTCGTTTAGTTTTTGCTAACTCTGCTGTCACTTTGAAAAATCAAAGTGCGATTACTGACGTTTTTATATTTTATCAGGAGAAAAGCCGTTTCCCTGCGACATATGTAACAAGGGATTTAGCCAGAACGGCGACCTCAAAAGGCACCTCGATTCCAATATCCACGAAAGAAGAAGAAAGGAAGCGTTGCTACAGTAAAAAACCCTCTATTACGAAGTTGAGATAGGACAATTATTTGTGTTAATTGTTTTTAGGAGTGCTAGTTTATAGTGACTAACTTTTTATTCGGTTACTTTTAGGTTTACTTTTAGTAGCCAATCATAAGCGTGTAAAATAGTTTATTTTCGACTAAAACTAGTTTAAAATTGTTTAAGATATTTATATCTTGGTATATTTATTGAAGTATTAGTTTTGCAGTTTCTATACCTTAGTATATAATGTTGTGATTAGATAATTTTAATAGATAAAATTTTCTTATGAACATAATACTGATTTTATTTTAATTCTTTACATAGTTTTTCTTATATGCCCTAATTTCATATTATTGTAGCGTTCTTAAAATCCATAATTTAGTTGTTATAGTAAACAGGAGTAAAACTTATAAATCTTGAATATATTTGATTAGAGTCTAAACTTTACAGTTCAGTTTACTTTACCTGATTTTAGTTTTACTATAAAATAGTACAGTTACCAATTTTCAAGTTAACAAAAAACTTAGAAAATATTGAGCTTACTCTAATTAAAATATTAACAGACCTGTACTAAGAACACAAAATTACAAGAAAAACTTAATTTATGCAATTTATCTGCAGTTTTGTTTAAACTTTTTGCAATTTTGAGATTATTTAGCTCAAAATATATCTTAAGAACATTTATATCGATACTTGAAGCTTGTAAAGTATTTAGATTAATTTGAAGTTCGTTTAAAAATTTACCTACAGACTAGTTGTTATTTTTTGAATATCTTCGTTTTTCTTTATATTTCAAAAGTACCTTTGCAAACAATTCTACCTCAGTTCAGTTTTCTATTTTAAATGAGTTTTTGTTAGGTTTTTGAAATTATACTTAAATTAAGGTGAAAACTATATTAAATGCTTTCTTATTTTTAAACAATCTTTTTAATGAAGTGAAAATTTATGTAAATTATATCTAGGTTATTATAAATGAGTTTATTTGATAAAAAGTGAAAAAAAAAACATGTTCTGGTTTATAAAAAATTGAGTTATATTTTATAATTGCTTAATATTTATGTTGTGTCGATAAAGGTTTTGAATAAAATAAAGCATTAAAAAAAATAAATTTCAGTTGCAATGTTCTTTATCTTCATATATACTGCCTTTTGATTTGTTTTTAAAATTTATATTTCAATCATAAGGTATGTAAGTGTGAATTGCAATGTTGTTTATTTTCGTAGATAATTGCTTTTGTATCCAGCGTTTACATTCATGTTGCAATCATTGGGTATGTAAATTGCACTGTTTTTTATTTTCGTTATAATAGATAAATTATAGCATCTTTGTTTTAAATATTTGATTAGATATACAAACTGTATGTTCATAACTTATATTCTCTTCTTTTAATTTTAATTTTATACTATAGTTCATTTTAAAATATTACGTATTTGTATTACTAATTTAAATACTACTTTTGAACTTTAAGATAAAAAAAAGCATTTCTAACACAGAGTTTTTCGACTAAAAAGTTCGTACCATACCAGCAGTTTATACCTAGGAAGTGCGTACCTAGGTGGCAGGTTACTGTAAATGAACAATTAAATAAATCTTTGCATTCTACGCTAACTGTATTAAATTTTTCCGAACATCTTAACTAATTTTGTCTCCGTAGTTCTTAAAATTTACAATTTTGTAGCTAACTAGGTAGTAAGCTTACTTATTTAATTTTATTGGTTTACATCACGGTTAACGCTTCATCTTATATAATATAAAATCTTAAGTTATTTCTTAAAATAAATTCGTTATTTAATTTTACGGGTTTACTAAAAACTAGTGATGTACCGGACCCGGATCCGGACTTTTTTTTCAAATTAGAATCCGGCCGGAACCGGATCCGGACTTTTTTTTTCAAATTAGAGTCCGGCCGGAACCGGATCCGGACTTTTTTTTCAAATTAGAATCCGGCCGGATCCGGATATCAGACAAAAATGGCAATATTCGGCCGGACCCGGATAGTAAGTGCGGTACATCACTAAAATAAACTAGCCTGAGTCAGGATGAGGTTTTTAAAAACTGAAAAAAAGAACTTTAATCTAATAATAAGTAGAACAGCTAGCCACAAGGTTTACAAATTTAGGTCTTACTTAGAATTATAAATCCGAAATCAAGTTTTTAGACAAAATACACTAGAAAATTACAAAATATTTAAAACTGGATCAGCTCAAACTCATTCAAAATCTAAAAGAAAACTAGCCTGAGTTTTTATATAAAACAAAAATAGTCTGAGGCAGTCCAAGATTTTCTAAAATTCCCAAAAATTTTCAATCTAGCAGGGTTGCCACTGTTTAAGTCAATAAAAGTAGCTAGAGTGAGTATAAACAAGCTTGAGTCAGAATGAGGTTTTTAAAAACTGAAAAAATTACTTTAATCTAATAATCAGTAGAACAGCTAGCAAAGGTTGACTATTTGGTAATAAAGTTGTGGACTGATTGTGGTACACTTAATTTATTAGTACTTCCCATCATAGTTAATTCCTACCTTATTTAATTAATATCCAACATATATTAAATTATAACTGAGACTACTTTCTATAATCAGACACGACAGTTTTGAGTGATGAACCTTTTATATAAAACACAACAAGAAATACTAGCATATACAAAATTTTTAATTACTTTGGTAACACTTTAAAAACTGGAAGCTATTTAAATCTATATCAAAAGACTTAAAACAAAAAATTAAAAATTAAATTAAACTATTAGTAAACAAGAAACTGTAAAAATTCATAAACTATTAAACTATAAACCTGGATTAAATATTTAAATAATTAAACACTTGTTGAAATATTCACTTTTAAAACAAAACACTACTTACAATAAGCATTCACAAAAACGTTCAAGATATTTTGTTGCTTCAAGCTACACACCAAACTAACTAACTGTTTACATATAAACTGCCTGTCATGTTTTAATGTTTTGTTGCATCAGTATTTAGTTTAAAACATTTCGTCATATAATTCTCATTGGCTCGTACATTCAACCGTATTAACTCTAAATATTCTCTGAGCTCAACTTTAAACAATAAATAATGCAAGTATTTATTCCAAAGTTTTCAATTTTACAACATATTTAAAGAGTTGCATTTCATGAAATGTTTATTTCATAGTTTAAATGTAAACAAATGTAAATTAGTCACGTGTACAAAATGAGCCAATCACGATAGGTGTTTAACTTTAACTGACGAAAATGACTCTTATTAATTTACTGAGGGTTTGTTTTCGAAAAAATACTTTTCAGTATGCTCTTTTTTACTAACTAAATCCGGGTCCGGCCGGATTTCTGTTAGGATCCGGCCGTACCCGGATCCGGACTTTTTTTCAAATTAGAATCCGGCCGGAACCGGATCCGGACTTTTTTTTCAAATTAGAATCCGGCCGGATCCGGATATCAGACAAAAATGGCAATATCCGGCCGGACCCGGACCCGGATAGTGAGTCCGGTACATCCTTACTAAAAACTTACATAGTGCTTTATGCATAACTTAAACTACTGTTTAACCACAAATCGAGTCTGCGATAATAAAATAGTGTTTTACAAATTAAAAGAAAGGAAAAATAAGTTAAGGTAACAACTAACACATATAACATCAACAAACAAAGTTTCTTTAACGGAATACGTTCAAAATCCACCTAATCGAATTCGAGAACCGCTTACCGATCGAGGGTAAGGGGTAATAGTGATAGTATAAAATAGATAAAAAACAAACAAACAAAAAATCCAAAAATATTTAAAATAAGCTAATAAAATTAAAAAATCTTTGGGTGGATTTAGAACGCGGCTGGATATTGATAGTATACCTTTTAATTAAACTAATATGATCATCGTGTTTATCTTTGAAATATATCACAACAAACACGGCTTACACAGTTTGATTACTAACAAACACATTCACGTCACTAATAAACATGGAAATTTTACTTGTTGTGAAATAACAGCTGTTGAGCTTACTAACGCTGAAAGAGATGCAATTTAATTTATCTTTTTGAAAACATTGTAAAACTTTTTTTTTACAAAATGGAACCCTGAACTAGATAAAGAACTAGAATTATTATGGTAAAAAAAACTGTTTTTTGATATTTTGAATAAAAGTTATAAAACGAAAATGTAATCCATTTGATTTTGGTAAAAAAAATTTTGTTTGTTTTCCGTATATATGTTTAGACAATACTGTGTTATTTTTACTGTATTTAAGTTAAAATTTTTATACTAAATAGGAAACTTGTTGCAATTTTTTTTTAACTAAGCGCTTGTTTATACTTTACTTATCACTCCTCCAAGTCAAAAAATTAAGCATTTGTATTTATAATATAAAAGATTGAATAATATATTCACTCTGTTGTAAACTGAGCTAAAGAAAATAATAGTCAAATATTACGTAGGTAAATTAAAAACTGTTGTGGAATTAAATCGCAATTTTAAAATCTTACTATATATAATTTAAATTAAAAAAATTTCTCAAATCTATATACACTTAAAACTTTATATTCAATCGGAATTTAAATAAAAAATACATATAGATGGTTTTTAAAAATATAGTTGAACATATAGTAAAATAACTAAGTTTCAAAATAAAAGGCAGTTATCAATTCAAAAAGAACAATAGACTTTAAAAGCAATAGATGTTTAGTTGTTTTTTTTATTATTAAAACGTAAATTAAAGTTCAAAAAACCGAATATTATGAAAATAACTGTAAAAAATACTAAACACTGTACTAGGAATAGAACTATTGAACAAAAATTTAGCTTGAAAACGAGAGTTTTACTTCGATAAATTATTTGTTAGCTTTTGTATATTTAAAAATGGTTTTATTTTGAAAAAATTGGTACACACAAAAGTTAGATACAAACAAAAAAAACGGTTTCAATCGAAAAAATTCAAGTTTTTTTGCATACTGTTAAGGTTTTGATATTTAGTAAATTTTTGTAAAAATTTTCAGTTTTTTCAGTTTAAATTTGCAATTTAACATTGATATTTATTTCTGCTTAAACCAAAAAAAAAAACAGTTAATTCTAATTAATTGTAAGTGGTCGAAAAATTATACAAACTTAACTAATAAGTTGTTTAATTTTTAACAAGCAGTTAATATCCCAGCTACAAGTAAGTATAGTGCTTGATTATAAAATTTCCATTCTTGTTCAAACTATTTGTGAGTATTATTTATGAGTTTAATGATAAAAGAAGTGTACTATAATTAACTTTTTGAATTATTTTGAAATTTATAGTAAATCTTTATTGATGTTTTTAGAAATGATTGATTTAGTTTGACAAGTACTGAACTAGACTTGAAACTTGCTTTTTAATAAACTTGTTTGTCTTCGATTTGTATTTTATTTTTAGTTTAACAACTAAAATATCTTCATAAAAGCTTTTTTTTCTAAACCTGAAATAAGTTAGGATCACTAAAAGTCTTAGTTTATTAGACGCTGGATTAATCCAAATAAGTAAAACACTGTTGAAAATTTTAACCAAATAGATTTAGTCAATTATTTTAATTTTGAACGAAAAAAAAAAACGCTCAAAAACTTGGTCCGAGGACATGTTGTACGAAAAAACCTTTAGGTTATCGAGTCATACACCAGAATACAGTTTAATGAAATTTCCAAAAATGCAGATTTAGTTGATAGTTTGTTTGTTATGATAAAACAAAACTTTAGTTATTAAACTGTTTTGTAAAATTTCACAACGACTGATGCATATTGAAATTTAGTAAACTATATCTTTACAATCGAATTTAATAGATATTACCATAACATCAAATAACAAAGTTTTATTCATCATAAATACATTTGGAAATTTTCATTAGTACAAGTGTACAATTGCATTAATTAATAAGTATTTTATATATAAACTTCTTTAATTACATTTAACAAAAAGTAAATTTTAATTCAACAGTAAACAATTAATCCACAAAATAAGTGACACAAATAATTTCTAAAGCATGATAAAAATGGCTCAATAAAAAAATTTCGTTATCGAACTCTATTGTTTACATAACATTGACTTATAGATATGACTAAGCATAGCTTCCATTTTGACTAAACAAAACACATAAGTATACTTTATTAATTTGGTAAAACTATTATAGCTTGTATAATATAATATTACTTTTATATGGTATGTTTATATAGAAGAAAATACTTAAATTTACAATCATTATTTTCCAGCTTCCAATCCACGTTTGCAATCTCCAGTAGATTAAAAACATTCGTAAACTTTTTAAATATTCTAAAACTAATTAAAAAAAAACAAAAAAACTGTTAAAAAACATAATTAAATATCTAGTTTGTCATCTTCTTAGTTCCAATCCACGTTTACGATCTCTTGTGCGTCTATTCTTGAACCAGGTCTAAAAAAATAAATTTATATAAATACTTAAAAACAGTTAAGGTAAAAAGTAAAGGTTAAGTAAATTTATCATCAAAATTTTTAGAGTAAAAAAGTCATTAAATTACAAAAATCGTTGAAATCGATAAGTAAGAAACATAATACAAGTAAAAAAAATCTAAACAAAGACATCATAGTAAATATTTAATAAAATAAAACACTTTAAGAAAGTATTAATTTAAGAGTATGTAAAATTTAGTTTTTATACAAAAAGAAAATTTCACTTGACAATTTGCTTTGATAGAACATAAAATTAACGAAAGTATATTGTACAAATTAATTCTTACAAAATATTTTAATAATATTAACCGTAAGTTCATTAAATGTAAGATGAGTTATTTGTGCAAGTTCATTCGCTTTATACACCGATGGATAAGCAGTTATGTTATAAAAGCAATTCTCCATATGATACAGTTGATCAGAAGTCATAGTTATTCTTTTTCTATAAAAAAAGTTTCTAATTTTATTTTTGTAGAACGGTAGTTATAATGCTTCAAAGTGAAAAAAAAACTTCCAAGTATTTAATAATTAAATACAAGAAGAAATGTTAATGATTAAAATAACTCACTTTCTTGGCTTAGAAAGTTTTCTAACTGATGCGATATTATTTTGATTTTTCATATGATTTTGTAGTTCCTGTAAAAAAATTGTTTTAGAGATTACTTTAAGTATAAAGTGTTATAAAACAATCTTTAGCATCAAATTTTAGAAAATATGGTCTAAATTTGCGACTAATTATACTTTAGTTAAGGAATTATTTTCTACTCACAAAATTTGAAGAATAACTTGTACGTTGAACTATCGTGTTACTTTGTCCATTAGTATAACCTGTCATAAAAATTAAGATTATATTTTCTTAAAAATACATACTTTTTATATAAAAAACAACAAACACTTACCCGTTGGCATGTAATTTTCTTGTGCCTGGTAACAATCATACTTACTCGGTGAAAATTTTTGCTGATGCATAAGTTTACTACTATCAAGTTGTTGTGGATTTGCAGAACTGTTTGTAGAAATTTGGTTTGAAAAATTATTTGTAGAATTTTGTTGTTGGTAATTAAGTTTACTGCTATCGAGTTGTTGTCGATTTGCAAAATTAATTGTAGAAACTTGTCGCTGGTATTTGATTTTACTGCTATCAAGTTGCTGTGGATTTTCAAAATTAATTGTAGAACTTTGTTGTTGCCGAATAAGTTTACTGCTATCAAGTTGTTGTGTATTTGCAAAATTAAATGTAGAATTTTGTTGTTGCTTGTAAATAAGTTTACTGCTATCAAGTTGTTGATGGTATTCAAACTGTTGCTGCTGGTCATGATTGTTGTAGTTGTCCTGGGGAAATACATCCTGCCTGAAACACTGACCGTTTTTTTGAAAAGACATATCATTCTTGCTATACTGATCATCATTTTGACAGCAAGCATCTTGCCTGCTAGACTCATACGATGGTTGGTGATAATTTGAACAACCATCAGCTTTATTGTTAACAATATGATCTGTGAACTGAGCATTGGTCGAGTTATGACCTGTTTGAAGCTGAATTGGTGGCATCTGGTCACTATAAGATTGCTGATAATCGTAACAGTCTAAATCAGGTTGTCGTTGATTCATTACTGAACGGTTCTGGTGGTTTCTCGAGTTTTGTTGCAAACTATCGTTACACTGTTGCGTATCTATGACGTCATAGTCATAAAGTTGACTCGCATCAATGGTCACAAGAGGATCGGTTTGTTGTTCAACTTGTTGAATTTTTGGATTTGTATAATTCATGGAGTTCATTTTTCAGTAATATTTAAATAAAATTCTTAAATTATTTTTATTTACGTTAAAATTCTTAACTAGTGAGAAAACATGATTAAATATGTAAAAAACATTTGATGCTGTGATCTTATCATATCTTTTTATCATTAAAAAGTAGCATTGCAGTTGCATATTATTTTGTTGAAACGTATTTAGGTTGAGCTTCTACAATCTTCTATATCTAAATACAATACACCTTTTTATCAAGTTAAATTGAATAAAATTCACATAAAAAATATTAAAAAACAAATTTTGTAAGTAAAAACATTTCTTTTCTTGTCGTATATTTTCAAAACTACTCAGTTCTAATTTTAATAATTTCAATTTAAAACAGCAATAATTATTGAAAATAAGAAAAGTGGATTAATTTATTTAAAATACATTACTTAATCTGAAGTAAACTTACTTGCAAAAATAACTTGGTATATTGAACAAAAAAAAAGTAAAAAAAGCTAAAACTAAGAATGAAAGACTATTAAGCTTTGGTATTAAAATTCTTAAAATACAAATATAAATAGTAATATGATATATTTTTAGTTATTACTAATCTGCAGAGTTGCCATTTCAAATTTGTTTGGCTCTAAAAGCTATTAAAAGATAATAATTTTAAGTTAAAGTATACGAGAAAAATTATTAGTTTCTGAGTTTTGAGAAATACTTACTTCTGGAAACTAATGAAAGTAGTATTCTTCATTTATAACTACTATTTTGAATTAAATATTGAAATTTTAACTATAGGTTTAACAAAAACGGTGTTCTGACATAGGCCACGTCTAAAACTGCAATTATTTATGAACAAAAAGTGTTCGAATCTGCACTATTACAAAATGAAGTTGCTAACCTCTGATTGAAGTCACGTTAACAAAAAACTTTAAAAGAAAATTAAGCATAATATATTCATTGAATGATAAAGATATATAACGTTTTTTACACTGTTAAGATTTTTTTAAGCACTAGATCTTAAATTTGTAAACAACAGGTTTTATAAACTTTAATGTTTACTATATTTAATAAAATTTAAGTTTGAAATAGTTTTATGTACTAATTCAATTGTTTAAGTATTTTTTAACCATACAAAATATCTTAAACTTAAAGAAGTTACAACAAATAAATAACAAAAAAAAAAAGAAACCTTTTGTTTATATCTTTTGATATACACATACTTCAAGTAAGGCGTGTATGATATAGTTAGTTTAAACATTGCTCGCTGTATATATACAATAGTCACAAAGAAATATTAGCAAAAGGAAGTGCTTGAAATTTCTAATTATCTTAAATAAGATATATGCGTCTTTCTTAGTGAAGCTTACTGAAATTAGTATTTATCTCGAATTTCAGTACTTCGTAATAAGTCTAGCAATAACTGATGAAATTGTACCTTAATAATTTGCTTAAGAATAATCGGAACATATTATATATTTTTGTTTTTCTTGCAACAGCTTCTTAAAGTATGTTTATGAAAAACAATTTGCAACATTATGTATTTTTTGACCCAAACCGAGTAATACAATGTTTCGTATTATTAAACGTTTTTTTTTAACAAAGGATAGTTATGATAACTGTCATTAATATACTAAACATTTTTTTGTCAAATATTTTTTGACTTTTTATGTGTTAAGTTCTGTTATATTGTATAAAAAAGCAATGCATCAGAAAAGTAGTAGCTAAACTGTTTATCGAAGTACCTGTAAAAAATATCCAAAGTTTTATAAACTCGCTGATTTTACAAGTTTTATGTTTCTTACATATACTTAAGTTCTAAAACTGATTTCATCTCAAAACTTTAAAATTTATCGATTTCAGAACTTGATACTGTTTAAAACGCAAAAACTATAACACCTTATATTTAGGAAACGGAATACGAAGTATCATATAAGCGCAGCACCAGATAAACAGACCAGGACAGTGGGCACATAAGTCAAATAAAAGATGGCCAGGAAATACAGTTTACGATGAACTGAATTTTTTTTTTTCGCTTTTTAGTTTGTATAAAATAAGAATGAACAAAAAAAAAGTAACTCAAATTAAATGCGTAGTGGTTAGTCAAGCATGCATACTAAGATAACTAATTAAAACTTGAACTGTTGAAATATTTTTCATAAACTAATATTTACTTTAGGGGGTTAACGTATATGTTCAGCGTACTATATGTGGAAAAATATTAATTATTGGTTCACCAGAAAAATTAAGTTTTATTTGATACACAGACAAAGTTAAATTATGTTTGTCAAAAGGATAATTCTTTATAATCTTTTTAACTATAATTTTTTTTTTTATAAGTAAAACTTAATATTTTTTCATACACATTTTAATTTCTAAAATATATAGTGTAAGTTTTACCTCTCGCGGACCGGATTCCACTTAAACTCTGTAAGTATTTTAAGAATAGTCATTTTCTCTGTGACTCTTAAATTAAGAATTGCGATATAAATAAGAATATTGTAGTGAAAACAAGATTAATAATAAAACTTATACTAAAAACATAAAGAAAAGCATAACTTTGTGTGAGTTTTCTACAAATATACACGCTAGTTTCTAATAACAAAGCGCAGAAATTGTTGCAGTATACTTATAAAGAAAATTAAAGTAAATTACGTCTTCCTACCACTTGCGGCGTAGTTTAGAAAACACAAAGTTTATTCTTGCAGTTTAGTGTGCACAAAATTTTATAAGCTTGACGACTACTGCCTTAGAAAATGTTTTAGAAGAGTGTAAACATATTTCCAATACAAATATCTTATACCAATAAAAATGAGGGTAATCAATTGGCAACTTGATATGCAGTTGATCACACACTCATTCAAAATGTAATTCACCAAAGCTCGTATATATACACGCCAGTTGATGTTGGTGTTTTAGTTTGTGAGTTTTTCTGTATGACTACATATATAGAGAGTTTATAAAATAATGCCTTTAAGTATTACAGTCCAAAAAAACTGTTTAAAGTTATTTCAATTCAACATATCTATTTGTATTGCAATATATTATTTGAAACATACATAAAAAAAAATAATTTACTAAATTGAAGTTATAGTAATCCATAAAATTCTAATAACTGTACACTATTTACAATTTTGAAGCACCAAATCAAAGAACTCTGAACAACAGGTTTTATACACTTTTGTGTTTACTAAATTTGAGAAAAAACTAAATTGGAATTGGTTATTTTACACTAACAGATTCAATTGTTAAACTACATTTCAATCTAAAGAAATATCTCAACCTAAGATAGAAATTAAAACATATCACATGAACTATCTGCCAACAAATAAATAACCTAAAAAAATAAATAATAAAACTACTATTATTATTTTTCGACATACTCATTTGACATACCTTCAAATAAGGTATTTATGGCATAGTTTTTTTTTTAAATTGCTCGCTATATACATATATATATATATATGTAAGTCAAAAGGAAATCTTAACGTAAGGAAGTGCTTAAAAATAGTAATTATCTTAGTAAAACGATACATGTTTTTTAATAAAGCTTACTAAAGTTGGAATTAGTTTTATGTACTTACAGATACGATTGTTGAAATGTTTTTAAAGTCTTTTAAACTTAGAAAAAAATTACAACCTATACTCAACTAAAAAAAGAAATTATTAATATCTTTTTATATACACATACTTCAAGTAAGATATTTATGATATAGTTATTTCAAATATTGCTAGCTATATATATATATATATATATATATAATAGTCAAAAAAAGTTTAAGCATAAAGAAGTTCTTATAATTAGTAATTATCTTAGTATAAAGATGCATGTTTCTTTATGAAGCATATTGAAATTAGTATTTATATCAAATTTCAGTACTACTTTATTAGATTAGCAATAACTGATTAATTAGTAACTTAATAATTTTCTTAAAGATAATTGGAACGTAATATAATTTTGTTTTTTTTTTGCAAATCTAGCATCTTAAAAATTTACAACATTATGTATTTATTGACCCAAATCAAGTATTAAAATGTTTCGTGTTTTTAAAGTTTAATATATCGCTTGTTATCAAAAAATAACAAATTTAAATTACACTGTTATACTGGTAAGTAAAGTGTTTGTTTAGTTAGTCTTATGAAAGTTGTTTGTAGAATTAATTACTTTTTGTTTAGACTTTAATTTAAAAAAACAAAAACATTTATTGGTTTATCTTTGTATATTATCATTTATTTCAACATTTAAGTTTAATAGCAAATAAAGTAAGTTAAAACTTTGTTTAAAAGTTGCTTTAAAATACACAGGAAATACAACTGTAAGTATTAAAGTCTTATAACGTGTACTTGGCTTGTTTGTTATTAAAAGGCTACAGATAAATGTTTTATGTAAAATGCTAAGTTTTTAGTTACTATTTTTAAAAGCATATGATACCTTTATCAAACTTGGGAATATAATCAAATAACTTGTTTTATTATAAGGGTTTTATCAAAACAACAAATATATGTGTAATAAAACATAAGTAACTCACAAACACTGTTTAATCGTTACCTATAGATTAAAACATACACTTCGTAAATTATAATTAATTTTGCATTTATTTCTGAAAATTTGTTTTGCCATTTACTACATTAGCTTTGCAATAAATGTGTTTTATCGAAAATGTTACTTTATAGACAAGTTAATTTAGATTTAAGTTGAAGCAGTTTTAGAAGTTAACTAGCCTAATTTTTATATTTAAATTTGTATTATTTGTTTTTACATTCCAATAAGTTATTATTTTAGTTATCTTTCATTGAAGTACACATTCTGAACACAGCAGCTACTCAAAAGAAAGTTTGTAGCAAATAATTTCTAAACTAAATGAAAAAAAACCTTACAAAAAGTTTTTATTTTTGTTTAAAAGTTTATACTGAATAAGAAGTGCATACTGAATTATGTACTTGTCAACATATATGTACTCAAAATACGTACTTATCAAAATATGCGTACTCAAAAGACGTACTTGTCAAAATATGCGTACTCATAATGCGTATTCAACTATAAGTGCTTATTTAAAGTGCGTACCTAAGTGAAAGGTAAAAGTCAGACTAAGTTTACAAAATTTTGCGTGGAACCCTATATACGCTTTTAACATTTATGTTGCAATCATCTGGAATGTTAATGTCAATTGCACTGTTAATTAGTTTGTTTATCTAAATCTTAAATGGGTTTTTAAGTATTTTTTATTCCTATGGTTTTGTCGTGAAGTATGTGAATTTAAATTGTACTGATCGTACTTTTGATAATAAACAAAATTTAGCTTCCTTGTTTTGAATACTTGATTTGATATATTAATTGTACATTCATAACTTATTTTATCTTCAGTTTTAATTTGATTAAATGTTATAGACTATTATTTATTTTTAAATATAATGTATTTGTATCACTAATTTTAGAATTGTTTTTGAGTTTCAAAATAAAAAAAATCATTTCTAACTCAAAGTTTTTCGGCTAAAAAGTTACCATACCAGCAGTTTATACCTAGGAAGTGCGTACCTAGGTGGCAGGTTACTGTAAATCAGGGTTTCCCAAACTTTTTTGCTAATGGCCCCCTTTAAAGAGTTTGAAAAAGTAATGGCCTCCTTCAACATATAGATTACTCATAAACTACGATAAAATACACATAAGACCTTTTTTTTTTTTGCTTTTCATCTGAAACTCAAGAATATCTAGTGTAAGTTTTTAAACTGCCATATAATACACATAAGACCTTTTTTTTTTTGCTCTTCATCTGCAACTCAAGAATATCTAGTGTAAGTTTCAAGTTATGGCCTCATGGCCCCTCTGTGGCTCCTTTACTGCTCATGGCCCCCTGAGTATCTGTCATAGCCCCCTAGGGGGCCACTTGGCCCACTTTGGGAAACCCTGGTTTAGAACAAGACAAGCTAAGTAAGCAAACAGGAAAAGAAATATACAAAAATTGTTGGCTATAATAGCTTCCTTGCTAAAAAATTAATACAATACTAGCACTGAGATGTTTCTTACTTTTACGTTAACGGTAATTGAGTTACTAATTTAACTGCGCAACATTTATAAATAGATTTTATAAAAGACCGTGCAAATGAACTTATATATATATATATTTATGTTTTAACGTCCTGTACAAGATGTTAAAAAGTATCCATGGTGTGCGACTCGATAACTGAAAAGTTTTTCGTGCTTCAGGTCCTAGCACTAACTTTTTTGAGCGATTTTTTTGTCTTTCCATAAACTATATATGTATGTATATGCATATACAAGAAATACTAAATTAATAAACTAAAAATATTTGAAATACAAAAACAACCTAGTTTGGTTAAATTATTTTATAATCGTTGATATTGGTTTAATATTCTTATTTTTTTTACTGGTAAAATATTTTAATTTAAGTTTCACTACAAGAATTTCCTTACTAGAAAAAATAAATACAAAACT
The DNA here is from genome assembly GCF_965202585.1 of Thalia democratica. Classification (NCBI taxonomy): domain Eukaryota; kingdom Metazoa; phylum Chordata; class Thaliacea; order Salpida; family Salpidae; genus Thalia; species Thalia democratica. Next base: position 62,978,658 of record NC_139166.1, on the reverse strand, counting down.
AGATGAGAAGTTTACAATTTTTATTCCAACAGTAATTTTGTTATTAACTTTGCTAGGTAACATTTTTAAAGCTATCATATCAAAGACTTTGAAATTGTACCTACTAATTATTATTTTACACGGTATGAAACAAATAAAAACAAACAAGTTTTGTTAAGTTTTTTTATTATTATTTTATTAATATTTATGCTTACTTTACGTATTTTTACTGCTCATATACTTTAACTTATTTTTAATTTTTTTTTTAACTGCGACGGTGCTTCTTTTTTAAAAGTTTTGATTTTTGTTCAGGTTCCTTACGAACCCCTCATTCATTTTCCTTCTTCTGGGAACTCCCCTGCTTCTCCTGGGGCTGTCCCGGAGCTTTCCCTTGTCCCTAGCATCATTCCTCATTTGCTGGTAGCTTCTCATCCCGTCTGCATTCTCGAGATTTCGGAAACGGGGGTTTCCGGTGGAGCGCGGGAACCGGAAGCCATTTTCGTCTTTCGCCATCCTGGAATTTCTCCTGAAAGAAGAACGTTTCTTCTTGCTTGGGTAGCTTCCACCTTCAAACAGTATTTGAAATTTATGCTGCTTTAAAACGTAAATCTGTATTATCAGGAAGACTAAATTTTGTTATGAGATTAAAGTTCAAACAAAACCTGTGCAAAAACAAAAACATAAGTATTTTCTACCTTTGCCGTAGTTTTGGTTTTCAAAGTCTTCGTTATCCTATTCTGGCATCAAGTCATTTTCAAAGTGATCTCGGCTTTTACCGGCTGAAAATCTGGGGCGATTGAAACCTTTCACATTGGGCTTTTTCTGAGCGTCAAATTTCTTGGCAGTGTGCCAATCGTTACCACCAAACGAAGATTCAGTTTTCCCGCGCAAAAATCGCATGCGTTTTTCGAATCTGGGGCGATTGAAATATTTTACGTTGTATTTTTTCCGAGAGTCCGCTTTCTCCACATTGCGCCAATCGTCACCATCAAGCGAAGGTTCAGTTTTACCGCGCAAAGATCGCATAATTTTTTCGAATCTGGGGCTGTCCTGGTTTCGATCGTGTCTTCCCTTATTAGTCTTTTTCGGAAATTCCCGTTGGATGCCGTCCCAAACAAAGTCATTATTTCTGGGATACCCGTATTCATATTCTACGCTTTTTTTTGGTTGTCTAGTTCTGTCGCAAACAAAACCCTGGTCAACACCGTCAAGGGGATTGTAATGGGGTAAAGTTCGCTTCTTTTTTTCGAACTTGAGGCGGCCCCGGTTGTTGATGCCATCTAGATGTTCACCGGCTGGAGCTTTGCTTTTCGAAGGTGATCCGGGTTTTTGAGGGCGTTTTTTATCAATGTTCGTTTTCGGTAAGAGGTAGTCCCAAAAAAAAACAGAGTCCACATCGTCATAAACCAGACCGGAATCATCTGCGTTTCGGCTGAAGTCCTCCTCATACCACTTTTTATTTCGGACTTGATATCTTTTAGGACTTTTTTTGGGAAATCGGAAGCTTTCTACAGGCAGATCATCATAAGGATGTTTAGAATCGACATGACCTTTAAGCCGGCATTTCGTTGGTCTTTTGTTAGAGGTTTTATGAGATCGTATAGCAGCAAGACGTTTCTCAATCCAATCATCTAGATCAACTTCTCCCGGTTTTTTACCATACGGGTTGTCAGAATCATAAACATATCCTTCGAGCTGGTCTTTTTCACGTATGTTGATGGGATCTTCCGGAAATTTTCTGACAAGAGGTTTGTTGACGGGGTCTTTCGGAAACCGGTAAACAGGACGTTTTTTGATATTTATTGGAATTTTACGAACAGGTGGTTTGTTGTTGGGCTTTTTGTTAGAAGGTTTCCGCCCAACACGGGTTCTATCATTGACATCCCGTAGATTTCCACCCGCAGGTTTGTTACCATACGGATTATCAGAATCATAAACATATCCTTCGAGCTGGTCTATATTACGTATGTTGATGGGATCTTCCGGAAATTTTCTGACAAGAGGTTTGTTGACGGGGTCTTTCGGAAACCGGTAAACAGGACGTTTTTTGATATTTATTGGAATTTTACGAACAGGTGGTTTGTTGTTGGGCTTTTTGTTAGAAGGTTTCCGCCCAACACGGGTTCTATCATTGACATCCCGTAGATTTCCACCCGCAGGTTTGTTACCATACGGATTATCAGAATCATAAACATATCCTTCGAGCTGGTCTATATTACGTATGTTGATGGGATCTTCCGGAAATCTACTGACGAGAGGTTTTTTAACGGGGTCTTTCGGAAACCGGTAAGCAGGACGTTTTTTGATGTTTATTGGAATTTTACGAAAAGGTGGTTTGTTGTTGGGCTTTTGATTGGACGGTTTCCGCCCAACACGGGTTCTATCATTGACATCCCGTAGATTTTCACCCGTAGGTTTTTTGTTGACAGGATATTCGGAATCGCCGTATTCGTGCTCCCCTTTCGGTTGCCTGGTAAACCTGGGACTTGGGTTTTTCGAGTAAGACCTGCCTTCGACGGGATTTCCGTCGACGGGGTAATGGTATTTGTCGCTCGGGTCGACGGTGACAGGCTTGTACTTATTTTTTTCACCGCCGTCCCAAACAAAGTCTTTGTTCCTCGGATACATGTTATCATCAAATACACTCCTCCTTGGTTTGTTGTCAACATACGGAACCTCACTGGGATGCACTTTGATGAGATTACCGGGAAGTATCTCCCACCTGGGCAGCGGGGGCAGCTCTTCCCACGGATTTTTCTTCGGGCCGCTTGCAGGTTTGTCGTTGGGATTCCATGGCCTACCTACGGGAGGTACTTCAACGTAATCTCGATCACTTGGAAACCCTACAACATTAGGATCTACAAGGGCAGGGAGCTGTTTTCGTACTGGAGGTCTGCCAATGGCGGGAAATGGCTTTTGTACTGGAGGTCTATCAGAGGCAGGAAATCTGGGTCCGTCGTTGGCGGGAAATTGTCGGCCTGCAGGAGGTTTGCCGATCGGAGGAAACCGAGGTTTCTGATTGGGTTTTGTAACAGGCATCGGCTCTCCAATTGGCCATAACTTCGGAGGGTTTTTGGGTTTGGTTTTTTTTGGTCTGCCTGCTGGAGGATTGCCAAATGGAGGGTTGTTTGGTCCTGTCGGTTTCAAACTTGGGTCTGTTCCAGGGCTAGGCATTAAGCGAGGTCGTCTACAAAAAAATATCAGGTCTATTTTCCGATAACTTTTTAAATGATGTACAAAATCATAATAAAATATATCGCAACATATTATGTAAAACAAAAAATGCATAATAAAAACAGTTTTCAAATACCTTTAATTGATTAACTCTGTTACTCATTGAAATACAACGTTTAAACTTAAAACAAGGTAAAAAAAAGTCTGCTAAAAATGGAAGGGTTTTAATCTTATTAAACTTAAGCAGGTGTAGTTAAATTTAGAAGTTAGACTGAAATAAAAATATCAACTAACGGTGTCGGAGTATTGATTATTGAACGTGGGAAAGGTCTTGGATTGAACCGAGGGTTCCTAGAAAACGTTTTATATTAAAAATACTTGACCTAAACTGGTGTGCTTTAAACAAATAAACTAATTAGCTAAAGTTTAAATGATAAATACTTAAATTTTAGTTTTTGAAAAAACAATGTTTTCATTAAATTAAAGTAGAAAAACTCGTTTACGATGTGGGGTTTTAGTTAAATTTAATACAATAAGATTTAACTAAATTAAAACTTAACCTGAAAAAGAAGGAAGTCAGTGATGAGAAGCAAAAAAAAATACTAAATCAAAATAAAACAATCAACCAACGGTTTAACGTAATTCTTATTAGTTCCGATTGACGCGTACATACCGTACGTTCCGTACATGATCAGGAGGACCGCTCCCACGAACGATCCGATCCTCAGTGGGCTGAAGACGAGGTCCTCTTCATCGTCTTTATAGACGAGTTCCGTCTGCGCTTGACCGTTCCTCCTCGGATTGGAGCGTTGTTCAGAATAACGTTTAACAAACAAAAATGTATAATCGGTACTTAAGTTGTACAACAAATTTTGCTTAAAACCATAACTTAGGCCTATTGACTTGTTTTAAACTTTTTTTAAATGTAAATAAATACTTATAACATTAGATTAGTTTAGAACAGGGTTTTCCAAACTTTTTTGCTAATGGCCCCCTTTAAAGAGTTTGAAAAAGTAATGGCCTCCTTCAACATATAGATTACTCATAAACTACGATAAAATACACATAAGACCTTTTTTTTTTTTTTGCTCTTCATCTGAAACTCAAGAATATCTAGTGTAAGTTTCTAAACTGCCATATAATACACATAAGACCTTTTTTTTTTTGCTCTTCATCTGCAACTCAAGAATATCTAGTGTAAGTTTCAAGTTATGGCCTCATGGCCCCTCTGTGGCTCCTTTACTGCTCATTGCCCCCCCTCTTCCCCCTTTACTGCTCATGGCCCCCTAGGGGGCCACTTGGCCCACTTTGGGAAACCCTGCTGTTAATGAACAATTAAATAAAGCATCGAAGCTTTTTACACTAATAATATTAATTTTTCAGAGCATCTTAACAAAATATATCTTGCTATTAAAATTTACAATTTTGTAGCTAACGAAGTGATGTGATTACTTATATAATTTTATTGGTTTACATCACGGTTTGCGCTTTATCTTATAAAATATAAAAACTAAAGTTAGTTTCTAAACTACGTTATGCTTTTTAATCTAACATGTTTATTTATTAATTTCAAATAACTTAAACTACTGTTAAAACTTAAACCGAGTCTGTTATAACAAAAGTGTTTTTGAAAAATAAACAGGGGTAAAAAAGTTACGATAACAACTAACACAGAAAAACCTTTAAACCAAGCTTTTTTAATTAAATTAATGTTTACTTTATACACTGCTTTTACGAGCCCACAAAAACTATACTCATTTAAAACTTAATTTAAATTATACTTTTTTCAATCAAATTTTGAATGAAAGATGATTTTAAATATTATAAATGAACGTAAAAACAGCAAAGTTTTAAAACAAAATGCATATTTTAAAACAAATGGTAATGCTTTATAAACATTAGGTGTTTAGTTTTCTTATTCACACAGATTGAAACGTAAAATTAAGTTTAAAAATCGAATTTTACGAAGGAAGCTGCATAAAAATCTTAGCTCTAAAATTAAGATCTTTTTAACAAATACTTAGCATCAAAATGTAATCTTTACTTAAGTAAATTGTTTTGTAGATTTAATAAAGTCTATATTTTGATAGGATAAGTATACAAAAACTTATAAATAAAAACGTTCAAAGCAGTTTCTATTTAAAATGTTTAAATACTAAAGCATACTGTTAAAAGTTTTGATATTTAGTAAATTCTTGTACAACTGATCACTTTTTTTTTGTTTAAGCTTACAGTTCAACATAAAAATTTATTAAAGCTTAAATAAAAAGACTTAAAATTAAACAAAATAATACTTACTGAGTTATTTTCTCCCTAACAAGAGACCAACATCCCAGCTAAAAAATTTAGTATAATGATTGATTTTAAATATGGAATTTTTCTTTAATCTAAGCGTTCGTAGTTTTTATAAGTGTTTTATAAATAGTACAGAATTATCTCAATTAATAGTACAGAAGTTTAGTTGATTAAAAATTAAACCTGAAACGTACCTAAAATAATATTTGTTTTTAATTTGAATATAAAGCTACATACAGACGATATTAAACAATATAAATAAACACAAATTAAAATAGTTCAGTATTATATAGAAGAGTTGTTTTAAAGCAAATGATTTCAAACTATACGTGTTTAATGTTTTAAATTTTTAAGAATAATTTCTAGTCGTAAGACGTGAGTTTTAAAACCAAACCTTGTGAAGGCAATTATGTTCAACATAAAATATAGTATAAATTGTAAGTAACTTTTTAAAAATGCAAAAACTTTAATATCAATTAAGATACAATAGTAAAAGTAAAAAATGTAGTTCAATAATTCTGAACCCTTTAAGTAGATTTAAACAAAGCTAGACTAATTAAGTTTGAAAATTTATGCTAAAATTATAGACGATATGTTTTAAATTAGTAATTAATTTTTTGTTTCTTTTAGTTTGCAACTTCCACCTTTAAAACTGTTTAAACTTTTATTGCTAGTGTTTTGAAGTTTATTTAGTTTTATAATAATATTAATAAACTTATTGCAAAATCAAATATAATTGTTAGTTTTGTTTTAAAATGTTATAAAGCCTAACAAATCTAGTTTAATTTCTTCTTTAAGTTAAACTACTGAGTTCTACTTTGATACTGAAAACTTGTGTTTGTTATTTTTTTATCTATTTTAATTAAAAGCTCAATAATGATAATTCATAAATTATTTTTTTAAATCCTTAACTTTGGAAATTTTGTAGACAAATATTAAAGTAAACATTTATCTATTGAATACTTAAGAATGGACCAAAAACCGAAAGGTAAATTGTTTTATTTTAGTAAAAATAATTGATTTTTTTAGTGTTGTTTTCAAACTTGCTTATTCTACAATACTTCTATTCTACTACCTGTACTGCATAAAACTTGTTTGATTACAAATTCAATTAAAAACAAAAATGAATACTAATTTTAGCCTACTTATTCTAAATACTAAATCTATAAAACAAATTATTTTGGTTCGAAATAGGGTCCTCTTTTTTAAATAAACAAAAACTTTGATTAAAGCTTACAATTTTTTTCACAAAACAAAATGGTTTTATCAAGGGATCCGCAGCTTTTTATAAATTGCATGATAAATTGTTGAATTTAATGTTAAAAAACTTTTACAACAAATTATTCGAAAATTTATAATGATATGATAAAAAATCTTACTTATAGAAAATAAAGTCTTATATTTATTATTTATTTTGCAATTTTATCACAGAAAACAACAAAAAACACGATGGAAGTGTTGATTCAGTTGAAAATAGCTTGGAAAGTTTGAATTATTTCAACGATTTGGATTCGGTTGGTAATGATTTGGAGTATTCGAACGATTCCAACTTGGATCATTTGGACAATTCAAATGTGGGGAAAATCTTGGAAGTGACTGCAGACTCAGATACTGTAGACTGCAACGAAAGTTGGTGTAAAATATTTGTTTATTTGTTTTATTAAATTCAATGTCTTAAAAATTATACTTATACATTCTAGTATGCAGTATCATACAGTTTGATTAAAAATTTTAAAAATAGTTAAATTTAATGCCACAGAAATTTTTGTGAATCTTTGCACATATATTAGATTTTGTCTTAAAGTTCTTTAGATAAAGTACTTTTTTTGTATACAAGTTGTTAATATAAAAGCTTTTAATAAAAAATGTTATGTATATACTAAGAAAGCTCTTTTTCTTATACCATGAAAGACAAGTTTAATCTTAGGTGGGCAAGGAATTAGTTAGCGAAAAACAAGATACTTATTGAGTTGAAATGAAACTTAATGCAACTAATATTGTGAGAAATTAAGTTATAAGTTGTTGGATTAAAAGGTATGAAAGGTGGGGTATGAAACCTTACTATAATAAACAACTTGAAAATAATTTTGAGATATTTTTATTAAATGATTATACATAAATTTATACATAAAGCAAGAGCCTTTTATAACAATTTTGTGTTGTGAACACTTTACTGTTAGTCCGGCTGTAATGATTCTTTTACCAATTTAATGTTAACTTTAAAAGTTAATGGTACACTGAGACATAATCCATAAGTCGAGGAACGTAATTTTACAAAGTCTAAAGATATGAAAGAGATGAGTTAACTTTGTATAAAATAATCAAATATATATTGTTAGTTAAAAACGCATAATAAACTTAATTTGCACAAAAGTATTTTTTCCTTCCTACAAGGTTGCGTAATCAAGCGTGTGCGTAGATTTGCGACAGGTGACTGTATTTGTAAAATTGTTGAATTTTAAGTCATATTTTTTTTTAATTAATAAATCACGGAACTTTGCTTTTACAACTGTCTTTTTTACGAATCTAATTGAATTTTTTAATAAACTAAAAGGTAATTGAACTAAAATTTTTCAAGTCTTTGGTTATGAAATCTTTAAACGATTTAAAATAAAAGTTTGACTTAAAATAGTCGGGATTATTTTTTCAACTCTAGTTGTGGCAAACCTGATTTTGTAAACTTTAAAAAAATATAAAACCGTTCTAATTATACAGCAACACAAGATAACGACAAAATAGTGCCTTCAAATTCATCTGAAGAGAATACAAGCGATGAAAAAGTGCCTAACAATTCGTTCCAAGCAAGTACAACCAATGAAGTAGTACCTTCCAACTCATCTGAAGCAAACACAAGTAGTGCATTGATTCCTACTTCTGCTAACAGCACAGGGGATACTGGTTCGAATCTCAGAAGATCAAGTTAGTTGAACGGTTGGAATAACTGATAGTTTGTTGAAATGTAGATTAAGATTATTTTGATGTATGTTAAATCATTGATGTTGAAAGGTTAATATTGTTTAAATTTACCTGAAGTTTTCCCTTTCAATCGTAAAGTTATTGCTTTTTGTACTTGGTAAGATTTGAGATTGAATTAAAATAAGTTGTTAAGTATTATTAATAAGTGTTGATGTATATATTAACAACAAGAATTCATATGCAATTTTATTTGCAAGTGAACCAAAAGTTTAATTTTTTTTAAATAAAGCAATACGTTTTATATTTTACACTCCCCATTTTTATTGGATACATTTCATACCGTTTAGTTACCAATTTTATAAAACAATCAATAGTTGTTAAACTGGTAACAATTTGTAAGATTAAATTTTTATTCAAACTTTTGTTTTGAATTAACAAATATTAAAATTTAAAAGTATGAAGTTTAATTTAATAAACTTTACCTAGGTTATATATAGTTTACATTTACATTACAAAGTAGTTTCTATAAAAATCTATAACTCGGTTGAATAAAAATTTTATTGTTACTGAGGATTTCATTTTTATTCATCAACTTAGTGAAACGTTGTTTTATAAATAAACTCGTGAAAAAGTAAATTTTTTATGCATTATTTTGTACATAACTTACAGCACGTAAAAGAGTGCTAACGTTTAAGAAGAAGCAACTCGAAGATGAAGAAATTGATGGTGGTTTCAATGAAGAAAATAAAAATTCAAACAGTAATAAAAAACGTAAAAGGAGTCGTTTAGGTACAGTATATTGTAATATTTTAAATTAAATTTTTACTTTGTTTTTTCATTGACTCAAATTTAATATCATATCTACTACTTTAGTTTTCTATATTCTTTTAAAAGCTAGAATAAACTATTTTTACTAAAACACTTAGCAAAATGTTCAAAATTTTTATTTCGTGTTTTAATTAAATTGTAAAACTTTTAATTAAACGTTTTATAAATAATGTAGCTAATTTCAACTTAACTTTTGATATATTTATTTGTCTTAATTGAAAAATTTTGCGCAATTTGCTGTAAAGCAAAAGGCTTATTTAATTTAACTTACTAGTCAATTTTACTTTTAATAATTATTAATATAAGAAAATTGATGGTGAATGCAATTATCAAAAAGTTTAATACATTGTTATTATGATTTAGGGCCAACCGTTAAAAAAGTTCCGAAATTGAAAATCATAAAAACAGGAGAAAATTACAGTGTCAGCAGAAAAAAAAGTTAGTACTTTAATTAATTGGTTGAATAATAACAAATCGGAACTAAATAAATTATATTTAGTCTATAGATTTTTTTAAAACAATATTTGAGTTTTTACTTGTAAAAAGAAATAATTATAGTACATCAAGATAATTAATATAGTATTAAAATATTAAGAATAATGTATTTACATTTTATTATCAGTTTTTTCCACACCATTTATTATGTTGTTGAACTACAAATTTTCTATGTGGTAAACCAGGGTTTGTTTTTAAATTGGCAGTTTGCACCTTAGGGGTGATTAATTCTATCATGGAATATTCTTTCATAAAAAACGTAAAAGAAGTTTAGATAAAATAGATTGTTAAGTTTTAACCTGTTTTTTTTGTTGACTCAAATTTTAAATCATGTCTACTTATTTATTTTAAATATATTACAGTTATTTTAGGTTATATTTAAATTGAATTAATTTTTAATTAAACGTTTATAAATAATTGAGTTATTTTTAACTCAACTTTTAATATAGTTATTTGTCCTAACTAAAAAAATGTTACTCAATTTACTGTAAAGTAAAGGCTTATTTAATTTAATTTACTATTTAAGTTAACTTTCAAAAAAAAAAAATATTTGAAAGTTAGCAGTAAATTATTTCAATTAATGACTAACTTTGTATTTTTTATTATTATTTAGAGCCAACCGTAGAAAAAGTTGCGAAAAAGAAAATAAAAACATCAGCAAAAAATAACAGTCTGCGCAGTTATAAAAAAAAAATAAGAAATTTAATTTATTGGTTAAATATTGAAGTGTTAACAATTTAAAAAAATAAATATCAACTAAATATTTTTTTGGTTTATAGATTTTTTGAACTTATATTTGATTTTATACTTGAAAAGAAAAGAAATTCCATTTTATTTTCAGTTTTTTCCACTTAATATAATATTTTGTTGAATACACATATCACAAACCTTTTTATATACAAGTCTGCCACTTTACCTGGAACCCTCAAATTTGACAATTTAGGAAAAAAAAACCTGGAAAAACCTTGAATTTGGGAAATTTTGAAAAAAAAACTGGAAAAACCTTTAATAGGTTTCTTATTTTCAGTAGTAAAGTTTTGATTTGACTCAAAAATCTATCATATAAATAAAAAATTTTTGTCATCATCAATTTTATTTTTATCTTAAAACATATTTAAAGTAGCTTTACTGTATTTTTTCAATGATTTTTTACTATTTAACACAGTTTCTTACCTTGAACTTTAATTTAAACTAAAAATAAACCAAAAAATGTGTACTTTTAAAAACCTGAAAGAAAATTGGAAAACCTTAAAAAAACGAGTGGCAACCCTATATATAGTAATTCAGGGTTTTTTTAAAGGGCAATATTGCCCTTAAGGGTAATCTATGCTATCATGGAACAATAAGAAATATAGGAGCGAAAAATAAACTAGTAAAACTAGTAATAGGGGCGATTAATTACTAAATATCTTTCGAGTGACTGTTAATGAAAATAACTTTTTTGTAAGCTAATGCATAAATCTTCCTCAACTCTTGCTGAGTGAATTTCTGGGCTGATGTTTTCATTCACACCTCTTAACTCACATCCTTTTTTATTTTAAACTGTTTTACTTATATTGCTATTATACAACTTTTGCATTATTAGTATTACTTTATTTATTTTAGTACATAAGCCGCAGGCACGATAGCCCTCTTTGCGACAAAATATTATGTAGCTTTTTCGTACTTACTGCTTAACTTACTTTCAGTATTCAGACCTCTGTTTAATATAATTTAAACAGTTTTTTATTATACAATATAATTTTTGCAATACTTTTCATTTTAGACGTTATAACTTTTACATAGTTGGTATTTTTTAAGCAAAGTTGTACAATTTAATTATAATTTTATTTAGGAAACAGAGTTTAATACAAAACCCATTGCGGTAAAACTGGGTAACTGTAATTTCGGGAGCCGATCATTTCTACCTAAATTATTTCTAACCCTACCATTTCTAATCCAATCACTTCTAACCCGATCACTTCTGACCCAACCATTTCTATCACGATCACTTCTACTATAATAATTTCTAACCTAACCATTTCTAACTCGATCACTTCTAACCTGATCATTTCTATTCCGAATCATTTCTAACCCGATCACTTCAACCCGATCATTTCAACATACCGGCTCCCGAACGCGTGGCCATCTTGACCATTTTGTTGAGAATTTTTTTACTCATGATGCGCGTTACTTATCTGTAACAGTATAAGCGAGTAAATAGTCAAAGCTAACAATAACAATTATTAAGATAACAAGATATGCTACGAACTATTTAATTAATGAAAACTATATGAATATAGCCTATAAAAAGAATAAATAAACACTAAGTAACAAAGCACAAAAACTGAATTAAATTAAATATAAAAACAATAACAAAACTTAATTAAAACACGAAAACTGAAAGCAACCAAAAACGTCTTACATTTTGTAAGAATCTACAATAAACAACGTAATTACTCATGCGTAGTATATATAATGTTTTAACAACCTTTATTGTTGTTTCTCTCAAAACTTATAACAGACCGAACTGTTAGACTGCTACTATAACGATTTTGTTGATTTGTATAATAATTTTTTAGAAAACGTCAGGCACTACTGCCTGCTCTGCCCCAAGTATTACGCGTCCAAGACCAACCTGAAGAACCACGTTGAAAGAGACCACTTGGGCAAGGGTCGCACGTGCAACGTTTGCTGGAAGAAATTCACCACCTTCGACCACTTGAAAAGACTCTACAGAATTCATACTGGTAATTTAAATCTATTTATTTGTTAAGGGCATGGGGGTCCACCTTGACTTTTACAAGCTTATCTTATTTTACAGAGTTTTATCTGAGCTATCAGACTTTTTTTAATCGCTTGGAAAAATTCAAAGTTATTTTTGAGGTAAAAGAGATAAAAGTCGGTGACCTCAATAAGTTTCTAATGGAGGGCGCAAACCAAAAACAATAAACTATTTTATTAAAATCTATCTTCACCTTCATTTTTACCAATCTTTTTCAAATTTTTACAGACAGTCCATTAATAAATTTAAAAAAGATTGAATGCAATTTTTTTTGAATTTTAAAAAGTTAAATATTTTATAATAAAAGCATTTAATAAAAAAATTTTTATTAATGAATATTTTCAAAAAACTTTGAGATTTTTATTTCCAAAAAAGAAGGAGGAGATAGATTTTTAGTGGTTTTTTAAACTATTTGGAAAATCGACCCCAAAAAATTTGCGATTCATACGTTTGTATCGGAAAATTATTACAAAGACTACAAGATCTCAAAATTATAAAAAGATTTTTTAATTTTACAAAACTTGGCTTGTAGTTTGTACTTGCTTTCATAGAAGAACCATGTTATTTTTACTTAAAAAAAATGTTTGGACCCTAAGCCCTTAAACTGCTATTTGAAAACAATTTCGAACTATATAAAACAAATGTTATTCTCCCCATTAACAATCCAGTTGAAGTGTGTTGATTCTTTAACACACAGAAACATATGTTGGTACAATAAAGGACGGTTACTGTACAATTTGTTTTTTAAAATAAGTTTTGAAATATTGTGTTTTTAGTATCTTTGAAATTTCTTTTTTTTAATAAACTTTGTTGTTTTTTAATTTTACTATCTTAATCTTATTAATTAAACCTTCATACGCTTTTATTTTTCAATATACATTACTTTTTGAGCTAAAGGGTTTTAAAAAATTTTTAAGATTTCTAATTGCTATCTAACCCTTACTTTTAAAGTAAAGCATTTGAAAAATTCTATGTCGAATTAATTTATCCTCTTCATACAAAACGGTGCTATATCGAGTTCATCAATTGAAGAAGTTGCTTAACCTTTTTATATAACATTGAAAAAAAAAAAAAAACTTTTTTCCTTATGTAAAAAATTAAATAGTTAAAATTTAAAACCTTACTTTTATAAATGTATTGGTTTGTCATGTAATTAAGAAAAATTACAATGAGTTAATCAACATGCTTTTGTTGTTGCAGCTGTTGTTAGGTATTACAATTAAAAGCATTTAGAAAGTTTACCTTTGCGTTTTTCATTGAAAATCTTTGTTATTTAGAAACGAGAAAAAATCAAAAAAAGTTTTTAAATCTACAATATACATCCATAACAATTTTCAAAACTGCTTATACTGTGAATTTGTTTACGATCGATAGCTTACTTCTGTCTTTTTAGGAAGTATTTTTTTAAATTTTGTGCTATTTTGTTTTTCTTTATATAAAGAATTAAAAAAAAGTTTTTATTTTTTAATCCCAGTGTAGTTTTGAATAATACATGCCAAAACTAGTAATCTACCGGATCCAAATACATTTTTTGACAAATCTTGTTGTAGGGGGCCATAGCATTTTTTATTTCTTTTATGTAGACCTTTCAGAAAAAAATTTTAAAAACTTTGCTCTACATTAACACTTTAGTTCAATAAAATTATTATTCGCAAGCAATATTAAAAACATCATAAATAGTTACTGTTATATGAACTTTCAAAAGTAAACAACTGTTTAATTTAACTACTCTGAGAACAAAGCTACTTAGCATTCTAAAGTTTAATAATAAACAAAACAACATTTTGATAGTACTAATAAAAGGTGCAATAACTTAGTGTGTTTTTAAATAACTAATTTCATTACTTATTACTCTGCTTTTACTCTAAAAACCAAAATCAAAGAGCGATTACTGACAATTTTGATATTTAATCAGGAGAAAAGCCGTATCCCTGCGACATATGCAAAAGGAGATTTTCTCAGAGCGGCGACTACAAAAGGCACCTCAAAACCAAAAAACACGCCAGAAACAGTAAAAAAGCGGCACTCGATAAGTTGGAGAAGAAAAATCCCCTAAATTGAAGTTGATATAGATCCACACTGCATATTGATCGTTTTTATGTGTACTAATTCGCGGTGATTAGCTATTTATTTATTTACTTTTAGATTTATTTTAGTAGGCAATCATAACTATGTAAAAAAGTTAGTTGTTTACTAAAAATAAGTTAAAACTGTTGAGAATTTTTATTTCTTGGTATATTTAATAAAATATTAGTATTAAAGTTTTTATATGTTAGTAAATGATTTATTGTAATTAGGTAATTTTACTAGATAAAAAGTTTTTTATTAGCTAAAAACTGTTTGTAATTATTTTCTCAACATTGTTTGAACTAAGTTTCTTTCAGTATCAAGTAGCGTTTTAGAATCCATAGTTTAATTGTTAGATAATTTTCTTCTCTAGCTTTTCTCTTTTCACTTGCCAACCGTGAAAAATATGCTTTTTTGTAAATATTCTATGCTAACAATTCATATCTAAATCTTACATTTTAACCTTATTTTACCTAATTTTAAGTAAACTTTGAAAATACATTTATGGTAAATTAAAACTTTTTCCAAATTTTTTTAGTTTAACTTCGTTTCTTGTTTCGTAATAAATTTGGATGACTCGAGTTTTTTTTTTTTGAAGTTTTATTTACAAATTTAAGAACTATTTATATTCAAAAATTTAAGAACATTCGTATTTAAAATTGAAGTTCGATTTATATTCTTATCGTTTTAAAATGCTAAACTGCCGTAATGAACTGCTTTAATTACTTGCATTGTTCGTTGTAAAACTCTGACTGTTTACATTTTAAAACTAAGTAAAAATACATTTTTATGTGTGCAGTTAGTGTTTTTGTGTAGCTAAGAGACGGAACTATTGAAAGAATTCTATTTGAACATTTTAGTTTATAATTGTTTAGATTTTAAGTTAAGTTTTATAGGTTATTGCTCACTAAAATTTTTGTTCAATTTTTATTTAACTAACTGTTTTGATTAATTGAAATAGATTTAAATAGCTGCCAGTTCTTAAATTGTTTTAAAGTTTGGGTAGGTGTCAGAAAAGCACGGCGTCACTTTAGCAAGGGTCGACACTTTAGCACGGGGTGACACTTTAGCATGGGGTGACACGTTAGCACGGAGTGATACTTTAGCACAGCGTCACTTTAGCACAGAGTGACACTTTAGAAGGGAGTGACACTTAAGAACGGAGTGACACTTTAGCACAGCGTCACTTTAGCACAGAGTGACATTTTAGCACGGCGTCATTTAAGCACAGAGTGACACTTTAGCAAGGAGTGACACTTTTGCACGGCGTCACTTTAGCACGGAGTGACACTTTAGCACGGCGTCACTTTAGCACAGAGTGTACTTTAGCGCAGCTTCACTTTAATACATCCGGTACTTTTATGCAATTAAATCAAATAGTAATTAAGAATATATTTGTTAAAATATTTAAAACTTAACGTTACTTATTCAGCATCCTGCTGATTAAGAATTTTAGGCACTTTAAACTGTGAAATTAAAGGGAAGTATATCTACCAAAGTTATTTTTATTTAAATTATGTTTAAGCAAGGATTGAATTTAAGACAAAGCTTGGTAGTCTTTTAAAATTAATTAAGATTTATAATTAGAGAAATCATTCGTAGGTAGTAATAAGTGTTAACATCTTTAGTATGCTATATTTTTTGAGAAGTACTATACTTAGTACCAAAAAAAGAACTAGAAAACAAAAATTTAGTAAATAACTGGTAATTGAACAATTAAATACTTAAAACTAAAGTTCTTAAAATTATACTATTTTAATACACAAAATAAAATATTATTGCTTGGTTTACAAGTTTGGATTAAATACTTTAAAAATGTAAAACACAAGTTAGTTTCAAACTTTATATGAAGAACGAACAAAAAAGAAATTTACAAAACTTTATTAATCCATACTCAAATTATACTGTATTCCGCGAATTTATTCCTTTATGTTATCTTTTTCATTGAA
The DNA here is from genome assembly GCF_965202585.1 of Thalia democratica. NCBI lineage: Eukaryota > Metazoa > Chordata > Thaliacea > Salpida > Salpidae > Thalia > Thalia democratica. The sequence goes on along the minus strand of NC_139166.1, from coordinate 62,962,191 downwards.
ACAAGATGAAAGACCCATTCGTCCGCTTGCCGGAACCTTATTCTTTTAGGATCTAGTTTTATCCCTGCCAAAAGGTGCTCGACACCAAAATCTCGAGAATTTTGGGTGATTTTCAATACATCAACGAAACTCCAAAGATTAGGGTGGCTACCGTTGAGTACAGAATACAATGCTCGGTGAGCTGCTTCCGCGATATTATTTGTCCTATCACTTCTTGCAAGGACTCGTTGGTACTGATTCCACAAAGTGGTAGGAAATAAAGGCGAACCTTTAGCACCTAAAAGTTTAATGTTTTTTTACATTCTTTTGAAATTAATGAAATCTGTTATTTTTTTACATATCATTATATGAATTAATAATTAATTTACAAGTATAACAATTAGAATATTAATAAATATACTTTACTATAGTTTTATTTAGACGTACTAACAAAAAAATTTTAGGCAATAAGTTTAAGTGTACAAAACATAAGTACAAAAATTAATTAAGATGTTCTTAACCTTTAACATAATAGTAGCGGAACCATTCAAAGACTGTGACTAGTTCTTCAGTAACATTTGCAATAAGAGCCTTTAGTCCGTCGATTACCTTCTCTGTTGGTAGAAATGCTAATGATTGTTGGTTGTTTTGTTCGAGACTTTATACATTTATAAACAAACATTTCCAACAATAAACATCAACAAGGATAACCTAATTTCCAACCTAATCGGTATTCCAGTGCACTTGCAGATTTTCGCAAACCGTCATGCAACTAAATTTAAACAACTCTGATATATTATCAGCCTTAAATGTTTTGTCGGAAACTTTTAGTTTTTATCGCTTTATAATGGTAAAACTGTTTATTGTATCAGAATTATTTGTTGTTTCGTTTTTTTATACGTGCATAAATATGTAATGAACCTTTAAAAGTTTTTTTTTAAATTAAAAGATAGTAGTTTAATATTGAAATGTTAGTTAACTTCTGAATAATATTGTTAATGTAAACTCTAGCCAAGGACTTCCAAAATTAGATAATTTCGAATAGTTAAATATTTTTAATGTTTTAACGTGATAACTTAGGCTCAAGTAACTTTTAGTAAGTAAATTATTGTTTGTATAAGACTAACTAGTAATAATTTGGTCCAGAGTTATAATAAATATAGAATTATATAAATAATTAACTTAAAATTTCACACTTGAGAACCTCGATAATTAATAAATTGATTTAAAGTTTTAAAAAACCCGATTAATTAGTATCCAACCGGATCCAAATATTTTGAAATTAGTTTCCATTCGGACACGGAACCTTGTCTCAAACTAGTATTTAGGCGGATCCAGATAATATTTTCAAATAAGGATCCGGATTTAAAAAAGGATCTAGCTGAATCTGGTAGATCCCTTACTTGAAATGATCCGGCCCGCTAAGGAATAACTTTTTTGGATCCGGCCCGTCAATTATTTACGTTGCCTACCCCTAATTTATAGTATACATATTTGTATAAGCTTTTCAAAGACCATTATACAAAAGGCTATTTTACATAACTAAACCTTTGTAAACAGTTTATAAAATTTTATAAATGTATAGCTTTCAATAAATAAAACTTTTAGAATTACTGTTTAACATGAATTTTAGTTTAATTTTTTACCCTTAGAATCATAATAAAGTTAATACCAAAATTAAAGTAACATCTTTAATAAGTTTCCAAATATATTTACTTGTAAAAGTAATAAAAAAAAAGGTTCTATTTATTTTTTTCTATTGAGAATGTGGTAAAACATTTTTGGTTAATTTAACAGTTAGGTTAATAAAATAATATAATATTTTTTATAAACATTCAAATAAATGATTTCCACGCCGAAAAAAAATTGTTTCAAATAGTGTTTAATTTACTATTAAAAACTATAAAAAATATATACTGAAAAAGTTTTGAACTAATCTGATTAAAGGGCGAGTTATCACCAACAGTGACGTTTAACTTCGGTTTTTAAGCTAACAGTATCAATTACTATGAAAAAAAAACATTTATTGAAAACTAAAAATTCAAGTAAAACAGTTCGGTGAAAATAATACCACTACAGCTATCTGGTGCTTTGTAGGTAAGTTAAGGTGTCTAAAAAATTCGCACTATCGTTCAACGTATTTCTTCTTTCCCGTTGTTTTAAAAATGAAACGCCTTATAAACTGTGATAATATTTTTTGAAAGCTTTTTCTTAAAGAAATTTGAAGTAATAAAAGTGTAATTATTACCTTGAATTCTTTCTACTCAATTCAATTAATTATTGTAAGAGGTCTAAATGACATAAATATATTGAAGTTAGAGTAGGTAAGTAGTAGTTAGTAGTCAAGTTAGTGTATACTAAATTCAATAATAAAATTACTTATTGGTAGCAATACTCTTTGTACAAATTTTATAAAAGAACTATTGTGAAGCAACTAATAATATTTAGAACAAAGATATTTAAAAATAATAAATAGTAGTTTATAAAACAATTAATAAAACATGCCACTAACAGACTATTTTAAAAAATTATTAAATAAATAAATCTGACAATCATTTAAAAGATAAAATAACAAAAATAACAAATAATATTCCTTCGCTTTTTATTATTAACACAATCGTTTATTGAACGATAAAAAAAGATCAAAAAGTTTGGTCTAATGACCTTGCTTACAAAGTAACCTATCGGTTATCCAGTCGTTCACCACATGTTATTACTATTTCTAACAAGCTTTTGCACATAAATTTTTATCATCTAGTTATTTAAATCCTTAGTTATAAAACAATCAAACGAAATGAAAGAAAAGAAAATTGAACGAAAATTAACTAACTTTTGTGTTTAATAATGTAGTTGTCTGATAGCTCATAATAGACTAATATAATGATTTTAAAACTTGTATAACAATGATATGAACGATAGGTTACACCTTTCAAAAAGATGGAAAAATATAATACGCTTAAACTATGTTTACGTTAAATGTTATCAGTATTTCTTTTTAAAAAAGTAGATTTTTCTTTTTAAATCAATAATTTTACTTGAACTGTGAAAGTAATTTCACACTTAAAAAGATAAATGAACTAATGTTTAATTTTTTAATAGTTTTAAAGAAAGAATTCTACCATAACTGAGCTTAATTTTTATAAATGAAAATATAAAGATAAGTACTGTAACATTTAAGCGCTAAATGAGAAAAAAAACAATAAACTTGAATAATGTTTAGAACAACAAATTTCCACAAACTTTTCCAAATTTTGAATACTTGTCTAAGTCTAAAACTGTAATAATAGAAAGCAAACAATACTCGGAAACATAAAAAAGAATTTTTTTTAAATTTCCTTAGAAAAAGAGGTTTTTTAACATAAAATTGCTTGAAACAGTAATCTTAGCTTACTATTAAAACAATTAATTTATTGTTAAAGTAAATACACCTTATTCTATAACAATTTTTTTTAAATTAGCATGCTAAAAAAAAACAAAAAAAAATTGAATAAAGTTTTTTGAATTAAATTAAAGATAGTAGATTTAAAAAACAATCTAAAGAATAACCATATAACAAATGCTGCAATGTAGACTAAATCACTGTTATTGTAACAACATAAATTAACTGAAGACCCAAAAAAACAAAAACAAGGAAATAAAATAACACTTTTACTATTTACTCCTACAACAAAAGGAAATAGACAAGTAGCAATGATCATTAATGACCTTGATAATCACTACTTAATAGATAATCTTTAAGTTCATCCTGGAACTTTCTAAAATGATTTACACTATTTAAACATAATGGTCCATAACTTACTTTATTGGTAGGGAGTGATTTGTGATCTGTTTTGCTGTTGAATCTAGGTAAGAAAACAAATGTTTCTGCAGACCTCGTATTATAATTTTGGACGTTTTTTACATTTTTATAATAATTATTAAAGTTAGCTGGTAGGAAATTATTTTTATTTTAAACATAAACAGACCTTAATCATGTAGATACAGACTTTAAATATTTAACTTTTCTTTTCTGAGTTTTTGATTTCCATACATTATCATAATATTTCTTATAATTTCTATATCTTACTGCTTTGTTTATGAGAACGTTGATATCATTTATACATTTTTTTTGCTTTTCCAAAGCACAACAAACCATATCTAAGATTACTCATAAGCAAAGAATTAAATATCAAATAAAAATGCTTTTTCATTCAACAGTTGTCTAGTTTTATAAAATACACTCATTGTTTTTCGTAATTTAGTGTTTATATTTTCTATTTGTTCTGACCATTTTAAATTTATCTCTACAATTAATCCTAAATATTTATAGCTATCTGTCTTTGTTATAACTGTTTTATTTTTTTTTATTAAGTTCTATATTTTTCCAAAGTATTTTTTTGATTGATGTAGAATCATGCTTCTGGATTTATTTAGGCTTAGTTTGAGTTTGTCTACCATAAGCAAATCTGATGCGTTCTCTTAGTTCTGCATTAAAACATTTAATATCATTTATGTATGTGTTTTTTGTATCATCTGCAAATTCGAAAACGCTAAGACTAGTGTTATTCTGTAAGTCTAAACGTAAGTTTTATACGTACTACTTGTTTTATAATGTTTCCAATAACACTAATTGTTCTCTGGCTACATCTTTTGCGCTAAAACAATGAAAAATATTATATGTAATACCAACTTGCAAAGAAGGTAGCAAATAAATCCCTTAAATTGCAGACCGATTAATTTTGACAAGTAGCTTTTGTAGAATTTTTAAACATATAAATATTAAAATTATTAAAAGTACTTGATCATGTTTTTTAAAACAAAATTATTTTTTATTTAAGAACTTGGTTTTCTCTCTAAACGAACATCCTGTTTTCAATTATTAGGTTGCTTGCACTCTTGGTTGGTGTCTTTGTTAAGCAATAAGTCTACTTTAGTAATCTATACAGATATCAAAAACCTTTTGACTTATTTGATTGTTGTTTATATTGTTTGAAAGAATTTATTAAAGTGTCAAAAAACGTTTATTTTTCTATTAATGAAGTTTCTAAATTACATTTGAATGAAATTTAAAATAAAAGAATATATCAAGTCCTGTAATTTAGTCACGATTTAATTTTTAGGTAAAGATATAAAAGTTTAGTAACTTGAAAAAAAAGCAAAAGTTAGCCGAGCTTCAATCTACCTAATTTTTCAAGTACCTTTAAAAAAATTAGTTATAGAAATTATAAATTCTATTCTTTCTTACTGTAAATAACTTTTGGTTTTTAAAACAATCAGCCAATATGCGTGCTAGCCATCCAATTATGCGTTGTTTTGAATAAATTGCTTAACTTATAACCTTAGAATATAATTGGTATAAACACTTTAATTTTGACAAATACTTGACTAGGTTCGAATATGTTTAATAAACTTATTATACCTCTGTTTATGTTTTAATTTAAGTTTAAAAACTTTATAATAGCTTTTTTTTTTTCTAAATATAAAATAAGTTAGTGTGATCAATTGTCATCGGTTACTAGATGTCTGATTGAATCAAATATATAAAAAACACGGTAAAACACTTTAACCATATAGATTTAATCAATGCTTTTTTTCCGTGATAAAATAAAGATTTACTTAAGTTTCACTTTAGTAAAGTTTAACAGCAACTTTATTAATAAATACATTTTTTACAATCAGTTTTAATATAACATAAAACAGCAAAGTTTTATTCAACACAAATAGGGTTTGACAACAATCATAAATACAATTAAACAACTGAAATAGTAAATAATAGTTATAAACAGTGGCGTCGCGTGGTATTTTTTTTAGGTGGTGCAGAATTTTAAAAAATATCAATTATTTTAATAAAAATATGTTTTTACTGTCAAGTTTGAAAACAACTGAACTTTTGCTACACCTGAAGATAAGCTTTGCTTTTAAGGGCATAGGGGGGATGAAGCAATTTGATCTTATTTTATGTAGTTTTTACTAAGCTACAAGATGCTTTTTACAGATTTTAAAAATTCAGTATATGTTTTAAGATATAGCCGGTCAAAGTCAAAGGCAACAAAAGGTTCATAATGGGAGACACAAACTAAAACAGTGTTTAAAAAAATGTTTTACACCCCCCCCCCCCTTTATGCCCTTAACATCTACTTCAGATTTATTTTACTGAAACTACTTTATACAGTTTTAATTTAACTACAAGTCATCTTTTATCAATATAAAAAATTCTTAAAATTTTTGAGATATGGTAATTCACAGTCAGAGGTACAAATGAATCCTTATTTTTATAATATAAACTCAAACAACAAATAAATCAAATCACTAAAATCATATCTTTTTTTTAAAAGTTGGCCTCAAAATCTTTAGATGTTTCTTTTATAAAACAAAAAAAAATTGCTAAATTAGATATTTAAAACACCAAGAAAAAAAAAGTTATAACAAAAGTTTTTTTTTGTATATATAAAAATATATATTGATAGTTAAAAATTGAAAACTTCTCTTCAACAAAAGTATAAAGTTTTAAAAAAATTAGGATGAAAAAGTTTAATTAAATTGTTTTAAAAATGATGGAGAATATAGGTTTTCAGTAAAATTGTATTTTTTGCTGTTTTGGTTTGCTCCTTGTATAATAAACCATTGTACTGTCTGGCTTTGACTGGTTGTAATTAAAAGTTTAATTGGAAATTTTAAGTTTATTAAAGAGTAACTATTAGCTTTCTGAAAAAGTTAAAATAAGAACAACATGTAAAAAAGTGCCTATACACCCTCCCCCCTTAATCCTCACTAATTTGCACACTTTTTTTTACAAACATTAACACTTTTATTAACTTTTTTTCTAACTTTAATGTTTTTTGTTGGAGGTTTAAAATTCAATAGTTTTTTAAGGGTATCTTTTCTTTATTTAATATTTGTTTGTTTTTCATTTTGATGACAGTATTTTTTTCAGGAGCTCAACTTTTTTAAGTTTAGTTGTGAGGCTGTTGAACTTATCAAGAATTTTAAAGATAATTTATAAATATGTAACCATTATAGAAGTAAAAGTTTGGTTAGTTAGTTTTCATGTGGCCATAGGGGTAAAACACTTATTTTTTAATTTTAAATAACCTTGTTATTTTCAGAGTAAAAATGGAAACTGCTTTAGTCAGCCTGATTATTTTTCTAATTTGGTCTGTTTTAATTTATCTTGGGTCATCTTGAGTTTTTAACATTTCTAAGTTATCCTGATTATGAGGCAAGGCAACCATGTTTCAACAATTTTATCTAAAACTTTTGCTTTGTTTATGAAAAAATTATACCAAAAATTATATAAAGTAGAGGTAGACTAAATTTTCCTAAAATGTTAAACTACTCTAAGTAATCAAAGTTTCTAAATTAAGGCTATTTACTTTATTTAAATATGTGGTTGTTTCAATAATACTATTTTTTATTTAATATAAATCTAAAATATTTTTCTGTAAGAGTGAACTAGAAGTTTTTAATAAACTTCTCGATTCTTTTACTCAGAACTTGAATTTTATTATTTATTTTATTAACTTTATGATAACAATAATCAGTTATAGTTAAGTTTATGTATGCAGATTAAAATAAAAAATCAAATTTTTAAGACTTTGGTGATTTAGGGTTTTTATCTTTTTTTTCAAAATATGCAATTTATGACAAATCTTTTAATAAAAGTGATCTGTTAAATTTAAAAAATCATGTGGGTACATAAACTCAAGTTTAATCCTTTGCAGTAGCTTGCTTTGTTTTTATTTTATGTTTACAATAGCTTGTAGATGATACTTAAGCAAGTCCTGTTTTAGGGAATTTTCAACTTAGCTTACTTACCGCAAGATATTGATTTTGCGGTAATTCTTGAGGAAGTTTTGCTTTTTTGAGTTCATTTGCGGCAGTCAGCTAAGAGTTTGCGGCAGTGAAGTGGGCAAAATGGTCGTTTTCAAAATTGAAGTTTTAAAAGAGATTTCGTTCAAAAAAATAACGAAAACGTTATAGATACTTATTTTTTTTCTTAGAAAATTTCAAGGTGGTGCAGTTGCGGCAGTGCAACACCCCACGCGACGCCCCTGGTTATAAACATATACTTTTTTTTACAACCAAAATATAATTAGTTTTAAGTAAACAGTAAAAAATTTATTAACTAAACAAGTGAAAAAACTATTTTTTGTTACAATCAAAATGGCTCAATTAAAGAAATGTGTTGTTGAACTTTTTTGTTTACATAAGATTGGCTTGTGAATATCATCAAGTAAAGCTTTAACTTATACTAGATAAAACATTTAAGTAAACTTTTTTAACTTTATTAAACTGTTATTACTAAGTATAATTATTTTTTTTTCTATTTAATATGTTTTTAGAATAAATATTTTTAAAATTTCTAATTTTTCATGTTTTTTATTCTAATCTACGTTTAAAGTTTCTAACTATCTTCTAATTTCCAATCCAAGTTTACGATCCCTTGTACGTCTATTCTTAAACCAGATCTGAAAATAATATATAAAAATATTTTGCTAAGTATAGATTAGCATAGAGGTTTAGTAAGTATAACATCACAACAAGTCACAATTTTTAAATTAAATTAAGGCATTGAGCAACAATATCTATTAAAATCGTTTAGTGATGACAAAATATAAATGTGAAAAACTACTATACGAGTTGTATCATCGTAAAAATTTGAGAAAATTAAACATTTTAGGAAAAAAAAATATAAGAATTATGTAAAAGTTGATTAAAAAATGTAAAAATATAAAAATGTCACTTGACATTGTGATTTGAAAGAATATAAAATTAACAATAATGTATTATAATGATTTATACATATAAACTATTCTGATAATACTAACCGTAAGTTCATTAAATGTAAGATGAGTTATTTGTGCAAGTTCATTAGCCTTATACACCGATGGATAAGCAGTTATGTTATAAAAGCAATTCTCCATATGATACAGTTGATCGGAGGTCATAGTTATTCTTTTTCTGTAAAAACATTTTTTTTAATTTTTTTTTTTTGATACTTCTGGTTCAAATCCTTTTAATTATTAAAAAACTTCTAAGAACTTAATAAAAAGAAGTAATGTTAATCATTAGAATAACTCACTTTCTTGGCTTAGAACGTTTTCTAACTGATGAGAAACTATTTTGATTCTCCATAAGATTTTGAAGTCGCTGTTAAAATTTTATTTCGAAAATTATAAAATTAAAAAGTATCATAAAACAAACTTAACATAAACTTTAAAAATATTTTATCTGAATTTGCGACTAAATATACTAAAATTTAGGAAGTATTTTATTTGTTTTATTTGTAGAATAACTTATAGAATGAACCAGCGTATTATTTCGCCCGTTAGTATAACCTGTCATAAATATTAGAAATAATTTTTGATGAAAAGTAAATGTTTTTTATAAAAAGAACAAACACTTACTCGTCGGTATGTAACTTTCTTGTGCATAGTTGCAATCATACTGACTTGACGAAGTTATATGTTTACTAGTTTACTACTATCGAGTCGTTGTGTGTTTGCAAAACTATTTGTAGAAACTTGTCGCTGGTATTTAAGCTTACTGCTATCAAGTTAATGTGGATTTGAAACACTGTTTCTAGAACTTAGTTGCTGACGCATAAGTTTACTGCTATCAAGTTGTTGTGGATTTGCAAAATTAATTGAAGAAATTTGTCGCTGGTAATTAAGTTTACTGCTATCAAGTTGTTGTGTGTTTGCAAAACTATTTGTAGAAATATGCGCTGGTAATTAATCTTACTGCTATCAAGTTGTTGTGGAATTGCAAAATTATTTTTTGAAATTTTTCGCTGGTAATTAATCTTACTGCTATCAAGTTGTTGTGGATCTGCAAAACTGTTTGTAGAAACTTGTCGCTGACAATTAATCTTACTGCTATCAAGTTGTTGTGGATTTGCAAAATTAAATGTAGAATTTTGTTGTTGCCGAATAAGTTTACTGCTATCAAGTTGCTGCAGGTCGTGAATGTTGTAGTTGTCCTGGGGACATACATCTTGCTTGACACACTGACCGTTATTTTGAAAAGACGTATCAGTACTGCTATACTGATCATCACTTTGACAGCAAGCATCTTGCCTTCCAGACTCATACGATGGTTGGTGATAATCCGAACAACCATCAGCTTGTCGAGTGATTTTGACAATCTGATCTGTGAACTGAGTATTGGTCGAGTAATGACCTGTTTGAAGCTGAATTGGTTGCATCTGGTCCATATAAGTTTTCTGATGATCGTAACAACTTAAATCAGGTTGTTGTTGATTCATTATTGAACGGTTTTGGTGCTTCATGGAGTTTTGAGGCAAGCTGACGTCACAATTCTGCTTACATATGACGTCATAATCATAAAATTGACTCGGATCAATGGTCACAAGTAGATCAGTTTGTTGTGCAACTTGTTGAATTTTTGGATTTGTAGAATTCATGGAGTTCATTTTTCAGTAAATTTTAAAATAGTCTGTAAAATTAATGTTATTTACGTTATACTTTTTAACTAGTGAGAAAACATGAATAAATATGTATAAAAAAATTTGATGTTGTGATCTTATGATATATTTGTTTTCTTAAAAAGGAGCATTAAAGTTGCATATTATTTTGTTAAAATGTATTTAGGTTTAGCTTTTACAATATTCTATATCTCAATACAATACACCTTTTTATTATGTTATATTAAATAAAATTCACTTTAAAAAGATTAAAAAACAAATTTTGTAAGCAACAGTATTTCTTTTCTTGTTTGTTGAGTATTTTCAATCCTTTCAGTTCTAACTTTAATACTTATTCAGTTACAAACAGCAATAAACATTAGAAATAATGAAAGTGGATAAATTTATTTAAAATACATTACTTAATCTGAAGTAAACTTAGTTTTAAAAATTAACTTGGTATATTGAGCAAAAAAACAAGCAAAAAAGCTAAAACTAAGAATGAATAACTATTAAGCTTTGTTATCAAAACTTATGAAAACAAATATAAATACTTAAATGATAAACTTTTAGTTATTACTAACCTGCAGAGTCGTCATTTCAAATCCGTTTGGCTCTAAAAGCTATTAAAGGATAATAATTTTAAGTTAAATTGTACGAGAAAAACTATTAATTTCAGTGTTTTGAAAAATACTTACTTATTGGAACTAATGTAAATCGTTAACTTCATTTATAAATACTATTTTAAATTAAATATAAAAATTTTAACTATAAATTTAAATAAAAACGGTATTCTGACATAGCCTACGTCTAAAACTGCAACCATTTATGAACAAAAAGTTGTTCGAGTCTGCACTAATACAAAATGAAGTTTTGATTTGAGTCACGTTAAGAAAAAGCCTTAAAAGAAAATTAATCAAAATATATTCATTGAATGATAAAGATATATTTTATTTTTACACTGCTAAGATTTTTTTAAGCTCTAGTTCTAAGATTTGTAAATAACAGGTTTTATACACTTAAATGTTTACTATATTCAGTAAAATTTGAATTTGAAACGGTTTTATGTACTAACAGATTCAATTGTTTAAGTATTTTTTAAACCAAACAAGTTATTTTAAACTTAAAGAATTTACAACACATATATAGCAAAATTAAATAAAAAAAAAAACTTTTGTTTATATCTTTTGGTATACACATACTTCAAGTAAGGTGTGTATGATATAGTTACTTTAAACATTGCTAGCTGTATATATATATTGTAGTCACAAGGAAATTAAAGCAGAAAGAAATTCTTAAAATTAGTAATTATCTTAAAAAAGATATATGCATGTTTCTTAGTGAAGCTTACTGAAATTAGTACTTATCTCGAATTTCAGTACTACTTGATAAGATTAGCAATAACAGATGAAATTGTAACTTGATAATTTGCTTAAAAATAATTGGAACGGAATATAATTTTTGTTTTTCTTGCAATAGCATCTTAAAGTATGTTTATGAAAACCTATTCACAACATTATATATTTTTTGACCCAAACAGAGTATTAAAATGTTTCGTAACTTTAAATTTTTTTTTAAATGCAGGATAGTTTTAATAATTATCCTTAATATCTTAAACAGTTTTTTGTTAACTATTTTTTGACTTTTTATGTATTAAGTTCTGTTATACTGTATTAGAAAGAAATGCATCAGAAAAGTAGTAGCTTAACTGTTTATTGAAGTATTTGTAAAAAAAATATCTAACGTTTAATAAACTCATTGATTTTATTAGTATTTTTTTTCTTACAAGTACATGAGTTGTAAAATTGATTTCATCTTAAAACTTTAACATTTATTGGTTTCACAACTTGATACTGTTTAAAACGCAAAAACTATAACACGTAATATTTAGAAAACGGAATGCGAAGTATCATATGAGCGCAACACCAGATAAACAGACCAGTACAGTGGGCACATAAGTTAAATAAAAAGATGACCAGGAAATACAGCTTTCGATAAACTGAAATTTGATTTCGCTTTTTAGTTTATATAAAATAAAAATCAACAGATAAACAGTAAATATAAAAAAATTGTAGAGTTAGTTAAGTGAAATGACTAAGATGACTAAGTAACAGTTGAACTGTTGAAATGTTTTTGATAAATTAATGTTTACGTTAGGGGTGTGCAACTTATATGTTCAGCGTACCAGATGTGAAAAAATCAATTATTGGTTGGCTAGAACACTTAAGTTTTATTTGAAACACAAACAAACTTAAATTATTTTTGCCAAAATGGTAACTCTATATAACCTTTTCAATCATAAGTTTAACTTAAGAATTTTTCATACACATTTTAATTCCTAAAATATATAGTGTAAGTTTTACCTCTCGCGGACCTGATTCCAATAAAACTCTGTAAGTATTTTAAGAATGGTCATTTTCTCTGTGAGTCTTAATTTAAGAATTGAGCGATACAAATAAGACAGTGTAGTGAAAACAAGATTAAAAAAACAACTTATATTGGGAACATAAAAAAGTGCATACTTTGTGTGAGTTTTCCTTAAATAAACATGCTAGGTTCTAACAACAAAGCGCTTAAATTTCTGCAGTGTCCTTATAAAGAAAATTATAGTTAGTTACGTCTTCCGACCACTTTTGCGTAGTTAAGGGGTACACAAAAACTATTCTTTCAATTTATTGTGCACAAAAGCTTATCAGCTTGACGACCACTGCCTTAGAAAATGTTTTAGAAGATTGTAATAATATTTCCAATACAAATATTTCAAAGCAATAAGAATGATGGGGTAATCAGTTGACAACTTATTATGCAGTTTATTACTCACTCATTTAACATGTATTGCGACAAAGCTCGTATATATACGCGTTAGTCGACATTGATGCAAAATTTTGTGAATTTTTCTGTATCATATATAGAAAGGAATGTAAAAGTCAAAAAAAAAAAGTTTAAAGTTATTTCAATTCAACATATCTATTTGTATTGCTATATAATATTTGAAACATACATAAAAAAAAATAAATTTAGTTATGCTGAAATAAAATTATAGTAATCTATAAAATTCTAATAACAGTACACTATTAACAACTTTAAAGCACTAAATCTAATAATTGTGAACAACAGGTTTATACACTTTTGTGTTTACTACATTCGAGAAAAACTAAATTGGAATTAGTTATTTTGTACTTACAGATACAATCTAAACAATATATCTTAAACTAAAATAAACATTAAAACATATCACATAAGCTTTCTTCGAACAAATAAATAACCTAAAAAAAAAACTTTTATTAATATTTTTCAATACACTCATTTGAAATACCTTTAAGTGAGGTATTTACGACATAGCTTTTTCAATTATTTCTCGCTATATATATATGTAGTCTAAAGGAAATCTTAATGTAAGGAATTGCTTAAAATTAGTAATTATCTTAGTAAAACGATGCACGTTTTTAATGAAGCCTACTGAAATTGGAATTAGTTTTGTGTACTTACAGAATCAATTGTTAAAATGTTTTCAAAGCTATATCTAAGTCTTTTAAACTTAGAAAAAAGTTACAACAAATACTCAACTAAAAAATACTTTTATTAATATCTTTTAATATACACATACTTCAAGTAAGATATTTATGATGTAGTTATTTCAAATTTTACTAGCTTTATATATATAATAGTCACAAGGAAGTTTAAGCATAAAGAAGTTTTAAAAATTAGTAATTTACTTAGTAAAAAGATGCAAGTTTCATTATGAAGCTTATTGAAATTAGTATTTATATCAAGTTTTAATACTACTTTATAAGTTTGGCAATAACTGATGAAATAGTAACTTAATAATTTTGTAAAAGACAATTTAAACGTAATATAATTTTTTGTTTTTGCTTGCAAACCCAGCTTCTTAAAAATTAACAACATTACTTATTACTATTTATTATTATTTGACCCAAATCGAGTATTATAATTTTTCTAGTTTTTAAAGTTTAATATATTGCTTGTTATTTAAAAATAACAAAATATAGATTACGCTGCTATACTGGTAAGTACTGTGTTTGTAAAGTTATTTAAGCAAGAAAAAAATGTTTGTCTTACGAAAGTTGTTTATAAAATTAATGAATTTTTATATTAATTTTGATGTTCTAAAAACCATAAACACTTACTGGTTTATCATTGTTTATGTTCATGTATTTTAACACTTAAGTATAATAGAAAATAAAGAAAGTTTCAAAAGTTGCTTAAAACTACACAGTAAAGCTTATTGTAAGTATTTAAAGATTTGTAACGGTTAATTGGCTTGTTTGTTATTAAAAGGCTACAGATAAATGTTTTGTGTAAAATGTTAACATTTTTAGTTACTATTTTCAAAAGCATGTGATACTTGTATGAAACTTGGAAAAATAATCAAATAGCTTATTTTATTATAATAGTTTTATCAAATAACAAATATATGTGTAATAAAACATAAGTAACTCACAAACACTGTTTAGTAATTATCAATAGATTAGAACATACGCTTCGTAAGATACAATTAGTTTTGTATTTATTTCAACACTTTCGTTTTGCCATATACTACTTTAGCTATACAGTAAATATGTTTCATTGAAAATGTTCCTTTATAGTAGGGGTGGGCAACGTAAATAGTTGACGGGCCGGATCCAAAAAAAAAATGATCCTCAGCGGGCCGGACATTTCGAGTTAGTGATCTACCTGATTTCGAGTTAGTCTTATAAAAACAATAACTTACTTACTAAAACATACTCGAGCCTAATATTTTAAGCTAAAACATTTAGAAATTGTTAACTATCCAAAATTATCTAATTTTGGCAATCCTTGGCTGGAGTTTTCATTAATAATAATATTCAGTCGTTAACTAACATTACAAAGTTAAATTACTAACTTTTAATTTAAACAAACTAATAAAGATTCATTACATCTTTTTGCACGTTTAAAAGAAACCAAACAACAATTAATTCATATATAATAAACTGTTTTACCATGAAAGCAAAAAAATAATATTAAAAGGTCTTGATGAAACACTTAAGGTTAATCATATAGTACAGTTGTTTAAATCTAGTTGCATGACGGTTTGGAAAAATCTGCAAGTGCACTGAAATACCGATTAAGTTTGAAATTAGCTTATCCTTGTTAATGTATATGGTCGGAAATGATTGTTTTCAAATGTATGAAGTCTCAAACAAAACAAATAATAAAATGGTCATATTTTGAAGTTGACAAACTTTGGCTCGTTCAATAATACAAAAAATATATCTAAAAATCTACTAAAAGCAACGAAAATGATATGTTTGATTTAAATTTTCATATTTAAAAAACAGTTACCCCTAGATAAAAAACTGCTTTGGCTTAAAATTCTAGTACTTTTACATTCAAAATATCAAACAGTAATGATCAACTTAAGAAACTTAATTAAGTTCTGTACTTTAAAAATATTGTCAAACAATTCATCTAAAATATTTTCATAAAAGTATATTATAAAATAACGTAATACTAAAAAAAAATAGATTAATTAAACATGATGACCATATTAACTTAATAGACTTTTAGGCTATTATCAGTTCCACTACTGAAAATAGTACTAAACGGAAAACTAACATATAAAACTGTCATATTATATTTTAGATGTAAGGTTAAAGAGTTAAGAAAGAACAATTACACTAAAAAGAAGTCAATGAGACATTTTTTGATCTTCAAAGTTTTTAACAAGTTGTTTAAAATCTGGAAGTACATTCAGAGTAGATATTCTCAGTAATGACTGCAGATTGGTATCAGTAAGATTTGAACGCAGCTAACTTTTGTTTATATACATGGTTGAGAATGTTTGTTTGAAAGTATATCTAGACCTAAACCAACCAAGTAACTTCATTGCCATCTTTTTTGAATTAACAAACTTTGACTTGTTAAATAGGGCGTAAAATCTGTCAAACTTTTAAGGTTTGAATTTTTTTAGTGTACTGTCACATTGAAGTTTAGCAGTTCTAACTGTATATTGCTAGGTGCATTTTTGGTGTAAAACGTCAACTATGATGAGACATTATCGAATTCTTCTATTAGTTGCTGAAAGTCTGCAAAACGACGACCAAACTCATTATCAAGTAAAACTATTGTCATCAGTTGGTCATCACTAAACTTAACCATATAATTAATCAAAAAGTAATAAAAAAAATCAACAGCAGAAAAGAGTGCAAATTGCAGTCTTAAAATTTTTTATTAAAATTTAATGCTGATCAGTTTGACTTAAAATAATTGTCAATGCTTTAAAAGATTTTTTTTTATTTTTCTAAACAAGTATAAAAAAACTCACTGCACATCTGGGAAAGACAGCAATTTTTAACACGTCCATTTTTTATAAAAAGGTAAGATCATCAAAGTTAGTTCAGCAAACAATTGTTTTTGGATAATTTTAGAAAGAATTACTTCAACTGACTCGAACCAGAAAAAGATACTTTAACAGAAGAGTATTTTTATCACCACAAATATAACTAGCCAACTTTACAAACGTTTTCAGGGTCTAAGTTTACATTTTTGTTTTATTAAAATAATTTTTAAAAGGTTTTTTACAAATTTTCTAGTATTTACATTGGTTGGCCGGATTTCAAATAAATTTTGAAAATGCTTAGCGGGCCGTATCATCTACTCGCGGACCGGATCAATTTTGTCTGCGGGCCGGATTCCATTTAAATTTAAAAAAGGGCCGTACGTTGCCACCCCTACTTTATAGAAAAGTTACTTTACATTTAAGTTGAAGCAAGTTTAAAATTTAACTTGTTCGCTAGACTTTAAAAATAAATTATTAAACACAATGGTAAACTATTACATAAGTTATTTTTCAACATAAATTAATATTATTAAACTGAGTTGTAGTGAATTGTACAATTAAACAAAACTTTGAAAAATAAATATTTTTAATACGAGTGTAACTATCCAATCTATATAGAGCAACATAATAAAGTAGCCTATAAAAAATTAATGCAAAATTTTTTTAAATTTTGTTACTTTAAAACTTTTTAATGCTTTCGCAATCATAACAAATGAAAAAACGTACTTTCATCGTTTTTTTGTGACTTTACTTTATCTTAGAAACAAGCTGCTTTTTGTTGAAACCTGCGGACAAAATTTCTCTGTGACTTAAGTTATCTATAAAGTGGTTTTCAGTTTTAGTTTTAATGACTAAGATTTTAAACTGTTCACCTAGGGCAGGGGTCGGCAAACTGCGGCCCGCGGGCCAATTGCGGCCCGCGAAGGGTAAATCTGCGGCCCGCGAGTACGTTATTTTTTTGAATGGAATGCGGCCCGCGAAAGAAAATTTTGTGGCCCGCGAGCATGTAAAAGTGGCCCGCTAAGCAAAAATATATTTAAAGTAAACTTTTTTTCGGTAATTCGATTTAATTTGTTTAGTTTGGTTTTAAATAACATTTAAAAATAATTAGAAGAAGTTGTTACTTTAATTTAAAAATGTGAAAAAGACAGATTAGCATTCTAACAGGATATTTTTCTGAGTTTAATAATAACTTCTATTTTACAACAGCAAGTAATTATCTGAAAAAAGAGTGCTTGAATTTAATAAGTTAGTTATATTATACTTATTTATCAAATAAACTAAATGCAAATGTTTTCCATTTTGTACAAAAGTAATGCACAGTAATTAACTTAAGTGTCATTTCTTTATATCTTAGATATTCTTTCCAATATTTTTTATACCTAAGCTTCTTTTATATATTTTTTATTTGTTAGTGTTATGTTTTAGTGTAAAAACATTTAAAATAATATAGTAATAAGAAAAAAAGGTTTGTTTAAGTTTTGTTTTGACACATTTTAATTTTTTAGAAGTTTTCTTTGCACTTGAACTAATGCTCACCAACTTAAAAAAATGATCATACTTTAAACAACTTTTTATAAAATTCTTTAGTTAGTTTAAGTTTAGTTTATGCATAATTTTCTAAGTTTGTTTTTTTCTACATGTAATATCTAAATTTGTACAGACACAATTAAAACAATATATAAGACATAAACTAATATAGTTTTTGTTAGGTATACATTTTAATTTTTCAAACATTGATTTTGTCAAACTAAGTTAACTTTTATGCTTTGCATATCAATACACACATTTGCTGTTTTTTGGAGCTACCTATTTAATACAAACTAGACTTAGGGATAGTTTATAAACATTGACACACACTCAGACTATCACTATTTGAAGACTTCAAATCTCAGGCCAACTAAGTCATTTTATAAGTTTTTGGCTAGAATTGTTTTTTGTATACAAAAATATCAAGAATGTTTTTGTTAATTCAGGCTGGCTTTTTTGCTTAAAAGAGTGGCAAATTAAACTTATGATGTAAGTTTTGCTCAACCCAAAGCGTTAGTTTCAGTTATAATATATCAAGTTCAAGCTTTGAACTTGAACATTTATGCTTAAAAATTTTGGAAAAAAACTTGAATTTGAGAATTTTTGAAAAAGCCTGGAGTTTCAAACAATTTTTACATGTAAAATAGTGAAATTTCGATTTGACACAAAAAAATTAGCAAAAAAAACATTTCTTTATTAAAAAATCTACTAAAGTAGCTTAACAGTTTATTTTTAATATTGATATACTTTATAAGACACTTTTTAAACTTTAATTAAACTTTATACTAAGAATAAAAGAAGGAATTGTACTTCTAAATACTTTTGGTCATTGCACCTTTGCTTGTAAAATTTCACCACTTGTGCTTCGTGTTTGAACTAAACCAAGAAATTATACTAAAGTGTCAAAGTTAAAAAAATATCTCTAATAAAAATTCTCAGATAAGCAATAGTTTTTCTATCAGTGCTCTCATCTTAACACATTGATTAAAGTCATAATTTGATTTATGCGATTTTATAACCTTAATGCATTTCCTAAATAGGACTTTTTGTTGTCATTGAAGAAATAAACAAAAGTTTTTCATTACTGCCAACAAAAATTCTTTAAAAAAGTTTTTAATTATAAACGGTATCTCATTATTAATAATAAATTTTACTACTTTATAACTTGCCTTAACAACTTTTTTCTGATAATTCTGTAGTTACTGAAGATAATCATGTGCTTTTTTGGAACTGACTTCGGTGATTTGTTTTTTTATCGTTTCTCGCAATAACTCCTAACTAAGGTTTTTTTTTTGTTGCTCGTCTTTTATTTTACAACTGATATTTTTAAATTCTTATTGCAGATAAAGAATTGCTGTAATGCTTAATAAAAAAGAGATTTTTTCTTCGCTAATGACTCAATTAAGTTTTATACTTTTGTTAAAAATGTTTAAGAAAGTTAATTGTCCATTCCAGCTGACTTATATTTTTTGGCATGTAATTTGTTTACTGTTAATAAGTTTTGTTATTTCTTTATGTTGTGAACTTTGTTTTTACTGGGGTGCTACACAAACAGGCTATTTTAAAAGCTTGAAAACTCAGATGTGTGTGAAACTTTTATTTCAAACACTTTAAATAAATCTTAGAATTCCCAGAATAGTTTTTATGACTGTAGTGTAGTTTACTAATTGTAGTTTTTTTCTTGTTCTTTTACACTTTGTGTACTTTTTAATGATGATGATATTTTTACTAGGTACTTGAGCTTGATTTACAACGATTTACTAGCTTTTTAAACTTTTAATGAACTTAGGCTGGTTTGATACAACTCAGACATTTTTGCTTTTTAAGTGACAACCATGTAAAAGACTAGTTACTAATAAGATATTTTGTTTAAGTATTCGAGAATAAATTATGTTAGAGAATTTGTTCTAGCTTTCTATAATACAAACAGGTATTAATTTTATTAAATTAACTAATTACTAAATTTTTTAATGAATGTAAACTATTTAACATGCAAAAACTTTTTTTTGAAGTTAATATTCTTAGAAATATGAAAAAAGGGGTTGATAATATAACAATTATATAAAAGTAACTAATAAATTGTCTTTCAAGTTTGGTTTTTATAGAGAGTTAAATTGTATTTAAAATTACAAAAGTATTAAATTTAACTTAGTAAGTGCTTATAAAAGTACATAGTTTATTAACACTTAAGTATATTAATCAATGTAAATTTTATTCTAATTTTATTTAATTTAATTTAAATAGTCATTCTATGTATAGCTAAAAGTTATTTAAAATGATAAGGTGAATAAAAGAAAAACTTTTCTCTAGTGTTACTAAAACTAAAACCAAAAGATTATTCAAATGTCAATAAAACTAAAACTGCGGCCCGCGAAGACTTTGTAAACTTGAAATTTGGCCCGCGACCACCAACTGCCTGCCGACCCCTGACCTAGGGTTTCTTAAGTTGTTGATCCATCTGTAGATCAGTCAATAATAATAACTAACTAAGTTAAGAGTTATAAGCTTCAACTATAAATATATTTTGTTTCATTTCACATCTCTGACATCCAGTTATGCAGATTAAAAATGAAGATGTTTTGTAAAACAAAATTTATTCTGTATAAGTTCAAATTAGTTATTTATTTAAAATTTTTATTGAAAGCTTTATTTTTTTCCATGTATATAAAGCTTATTAAATTTTTATAACATAAATAAAGATTGGGTAGAAACAACTTTTATTTTGTATTTAGAAATATTTTACTAAAAATAAAATATATTTTATTAATGTACTTTAAAAACAAAACTTGAAATTTAAAAAATTACTCGTGTTTAAAAATTACTTTAAAAAATTAAAAGTACTGACTTCATTCTACGCAACGTGTATTCTTCTTTGCTTTAGTAAACTTGTAATGAACAAAACTCAGAAGGATTTTTTTAAAACTATAAATAAAATGTAGTATCGGACGGTATTTACATGATAGATAAAAATTAATAATAATAACTTATTAATTGGTAAAACAAGACAAAAATGTTTAGATTTATAAATGACAATCTTTATTAGTTAAACATAGACGATTAATGTTGAAATAAACTATGGTTTTTTAATATTTCAAAAACTCTTCTTTTTTGTGTTTTTTTTCTACACCTTCAGCAACTAACGTGTATTATTATTAGTCATTTTACAAGCTAATTTATAAAACAAATAAATTTTATTGTTAATTTACATAAAATTACTAATGTATGTAAAAATATCTATGTTAAAATTCTGAAACATATATAATAAAATTAGTTCGTCAAAAAACTAACGTTTATATTTCTGACAAGGATGGACTTAAACAGTATTTTTCAGAACAAATTGTTTTTATTTATTGTTTTATTTTCTACGTGCCTATTTGTTTTAAAAATGGGCAAAGTAAATGAAGAAACTCTAAAACTTAGCAGTTCAAAGTAGAGTTTTTTATTGCCTTTTTTGTCAAGATTTGAGGCGTAATTATTTACAACAGCTTTGTTTAAAAAATGTAAGACAATCCTGCGTCTCTTTACTTAAGTGTTTGGAAACGCCATTAACTTCTTAAAAAACGGATTTACTTCCAATTTATTTATGTTAACTTTTTTACTCGACAATCTAAAAATTGTAATTTTTCTTGATTTCACAGCCGATATTTTCAAAGTGCCTGTTACATTTAAAGAACTTATTTTATCTATAAACAAAATTCATACTTTATTTCATAAAAATAAAAAATGTTATTAAGTTATGCATTTCAATTATTATTTACTTTTACACTTAAGTAATTGCTCTCCATAATTAAACTTAAGAGGTTATGAGTAGTTTTCAACTAAATAAAGTTAGTTTGACGAGTTCAATTGTTTAAATTTCTAGTGTTTTCCTATACATTCAAACTAGTGTTTTATGTATATTTTCTATTTATGGTCAAATCTTTTAGCCCTAAAAATTACATCTTATTTTTGTATGACTTTTGAGAACACGATTCTTAAATTTGTCTGTACATAACTAAGAGTCGGTGAACTGCGTCCTGCGAATCATTTGCGGCATTAAAGCAAAAATCTGCTGCTTGCGTTAGAGTTTTTCGCTAAAAACACACATTAAATAATCAAAATTAAGTTTTGACAGTAAAAACCGCAATTAGACTCCGAATACAATGGAATGAATACTTTTCACTAGTGCTCTAATACTGCTTGTTTTCTTATGTTTTAGTCAAAATATTATTTTTGTAATGATTACTTCTTTTTTTTGTAAATACAACTTGCCAAAGACATTTCTTATACAGTGCGGCTTATGAATAAATTTTTCAGGGAATATTTGATCGTTATCGTATTTTAAAATTAAACTGTAATTATTTTTGTTTAAAAATTTTGCAAGCACAAGCTTAAATAAGAAAAATAAAGTTTTTAAGCTGAAGTTTTTATTTATCAAAATATTTTAATTATAGTTTTTTTTCTAAAGTTTTCCGAATAAAGAAACAACTTTGTATAATTTATTTAGCGTTTACGAATTGTAAATTTTAATTTGGAGTCTTTTGAAGTTAGTAAATTCCGGGGTCAAGGTCACTTTTAAGCCTACGCATTACAACAAACATAACTCTAAACTTACAAAATATTTGAAAAAAATAGATAATTTTGCAAAGTTTTAACTTGGATAAAAATGTGACATAAAGCCTTAGTTTCAATAATAAGTTAATATCTAATCTTTTAAGTGTTATTCAAGCATTTTAATTAAAATTATAAAAATTTTAAGTTGTTACATGGTGATAAACTACCTTTTTAGTTTTAACATAATTACTTAAATATTATAAAAAAAAATTGGGTTTAAAATCAATTTTTAAATAGTAGCTATCCAGTTTAATATGTTTATATATATACGATATTCCATTGTCCATAAGGTATAACTATATTAAATATTAGCAGTTATCATTTGTGTAAGTAAGTTTTTATAAGACTAAAATAGAGATATTTTTAAAAACTACAAAAGATGACAACAGTTTGAAAATTGTATTTCATTAAAAACATTAAAACTCCGGCTTAAAGATTTGTTCGTTTATTTAATAGATCTAAATACTAAACTTATTAAGTATAGTTACTGCTTTTAAATCATCATAAAATAGAACAAAGATTAAGAAAAGCTAAAATTAGTAGTTTACTTACAATTAAATTTGATTTTGATGACAAACTTAGCAGTTTATAGTAATGTGATAATTCTTATAATAAATTATAGTTCGTATTTTTAGGGCAATACAAACATAAGAACAACAAAATAAGAGCTAATCCAAACATAGATAATTTAATCGCAATGAAGCCAGGTTGTATTTAATAATGTTGTCAGAACGTATGTTAGTCCTGAGCATTAGTGCACAACCGGCCCGATGAAATAAAAAACCAGAAACCAAATAAGAATGTCTACCACAAATTATCCGATTCCGTAAGTTTTGTGCTAATTAACGGGAAACAAACTTCCATAATAACTTGTTTTAAAAAGAGTTCTGATATAACTTAAACTGTTTACGATGTAGTTTATTTTTCTTAAATCAATTTAAATTTTAACAAAGTTTTGTTAGTTTATTGTTCGTCTTTTTTATTATTTTAGTTGAAGAAAGATAAAACAAATTAACAGATAATTAAGTGTACGTTTTTTTATATGCAGCGCATAATATTAACAAGGCAGATTATCAAAAAAAAATGTTTTTGCTTTTATCCGGCTAATTGCTAATCCTGCCTCATTTGCAAAAATCTTGGTTAACATGGCTGGATAATTGAGGAAGCACTGTTTAAGCACATATAAAAGATTATAAAAAACTTAAAAAAATCATAATTAAACTATTAATTTTTGGAAGTCATTATAATGTTTCACAGCATCAAGCATTGGTGACGTTTTTTTTTTAACTACTTTTAGTATAAAACTGTTAAATCAACGAAAAATATAATCATTAAAAACTGTATACCTTTAATCACAAGAAGTACGAAATTTAAATGTCTTAAGTATAAAGTTTTAAGTAAATAGTTTTTTAAAATTAGTTACTAAAGAAAAATTTACTCAATTTTTTATACAATGTAAAAAGAAAAATTAAAAAAATTTAAACTCTTTAATAAACCTAAAGAACTACGACAATACCATTATTAAGGGAACACGAGGAACACAAAATTGCACGAGGGGACAAAATTGCACAAAGGCAGTTTTGCATCAAGGGTCAATTTTTCAGGAGTTACAAATTTACACTAAGGGTCATTTTTAAACGTGATTTAAAAAAAACAGAAAAAAAAAATAAAAAAAATAAAAGATAAATTTATAAAATACTTAAAGATAAAAAAATTACAGACCGAGGATAAGAGTTAGGGGTAACAGTCTGATTTAAAAAAAAACTAATAACAACTATTATTAAGAAAAATAAGATAAATTAATAAAATTAATTAATTAAAAAATAATAAAGCTACCGACCAAAGGTATAAATTAGGGGTAACAGTGATAGTAAAAATAAAAATTAAACAAAAGGAAAAAAATAAAAAATTAGTAATAAGTTACTGACAGAGGATAAGTGATATTAATATAAAAGAAATAAAAAAACTAAGTTTTAGAAAAAATATTAAATAAAATGAACAAAAATAAAATTTAACCCGTGCAAAAGTGGTTCAGTGCTAAATTGTCTGCTCGAGTAAAAATGTCCCTAATTGAATAGTGTCTTATTGCAAAAGTATCTAAGTGCAATTTTTTCTTTGAGCAATTTATTACCCTCGTGCAATTTTGTCCGCTCGTCTAATTTTGACACCTACCCTACTTTTATGTTTAACTTTAGCTCTGTAAATCTAGCAAAAAATTTATAGGTTATTGTTTTTATTAATTTATAGTAAACAAATAGTAAAATATTTTTAATCTAAGACTTTGTTGAAAATTTACAGATATTTAGAAAAATGTTTACACCATTTCTAAAGATTAGTTTATTTTTTTATAATAAAGTTTTCTAAAGTAAAACTAATTAAACAAGAGTTAACTTAGCTCGATTAGTAAATTTTAAATTTTTTGAAAAGTGTTCAAATTTTAGATTAGTTATTTTCCTTGTCTTTAAAACCAACTAAGATTTTTATTCTTGAGAAGGCTACTTTGTCTTTATAAAGAAAAAACCATTAATTTGGCGTTTGAATTTTAAAGTTAGGCTGCAAAGAAAAGAAAGTTTTTTTTTTTTAATTTTTACTTTTACCGATGTTTTACCCAAAAAAGTATTTTTTTTTAATATTCTTACTTAGCTGTGTTCTCAAGGGTCGTTGTTTTTTTTTTCAAATTTAGAATAATTCTTTTAATATATATATACACAAATTCCAGATTGTAAATTTCAAAAACCTCTAGCTTTCTAACAGTCACTGTAGCAAAAAAAAATAATAAATTTTAGTACACCTAATTAGGCAATAACAGATGGTACACACTTTTTATTTCTTAACTGTTTTTATGTAAGACATGACCCATGCATTTTTTACTTATATTATCACTATTTGTACATCAAATCCCCCATATTTCTTTTATAAGATAATAATATAAGAAATTTGAAAAAAAAAACAACGACGTTTGAGAACACAGCAAAGTAAGAATAATAAAGATAAAAAAAGTATTTTCTGGCTAAAACATCGGTCAGCGTAAAAATTAGGAAGAAAAACATTTTTTTTTCAGGGGCCCTCTCAAAAATTCAAAACCCAACCCAATAAACAATTTAATAAATAAATTTATTGTTGGAAAATAGCCTTCTTAAGAATTAGTAAATATCTTAGTTAGCTTTGAAGATAAAGAAAATTATTGGTTCTAAAGTTTAGACATTTTTTTAAAAGCTAGTCGAGCTGAACTTACGCGCTCGTGTTATTTAAACGATTTTTAAGATAAAGAAATATATTTTATTGCGAAGATTAAAATTTAAAATTTGATACTTGATTGCAAAACTACAGAATTTGAAAAAGCCACCCATACTATTTTATAAAACTAGTTTTGACTTTCTTTGATTGTTCGATAAAATTTTGTTGATTACTTTGTGAACACTGAACTAAATGCTGCAATACGAAAATCTTGCAGAACTTTGCAGACAGAAATTTTAGTTTGAAAATGCTTTGTTGAAGTATTCAAATAAAATTGAAATTGTTATAAAATTTGGTTAAGTTATTTAAGTTTGTTGGTGCGTCTTATGTAATTGTTTTATTTAGTTTTTATTTTAACACTTTGTTTTTAATGTTCATAGTGTAAATTGAAAAAATTTTGGCAGTTTGACACATGTTTGGTTTGATGGTGTGATTTTTGTTTCAGTATTGTGAAGACTTGCCTGGAGACTTCATCATTTTACCACAATTTGTGCTTTTTATTGTTGAGATTTAAACTTAGTGAGTTTACTCTGAATAGTGTGTAGGTTTTGATTTCTTAAGATAGTAGTTTTGACTTTATTTAAAGGGGTTATCCAAATTCAACTGATGTAAGACACTTATTATGATCAGTAAGCATTTACCATTACAAAAGCTAGAGTGACTCATGATATTGTCATAAAAATACATGGCCGTTGACTTTTTTTTTTGCTTTAGTGTTTACTGATGATTTAGGAGTCTTAATGACAGTATTGAAGGCTAAATGAAAGCATTGAAAGTTAAATGTGTTAAACATTTAATTTTATGTTTTTATGTAAAGTACCTTGGATTTCAAACAACTTTTCTTGTAAAATATTTAAGTTAGGTTAAATATAAAATATTAACGATAATTTTCCGATTATTGAGATTTTTCCTTGGTATAGTACACATTAAATAGCATTACAATATTCTTTTCCAATATTAGTTTCAATTTTAAAATTATCAAATTATTTTTTTACCTTTGATTCAGTTATATACAAAAACTTTCAATATAAATCTAAAACTGATGCGTCCACTAGAGTTTATCTGTTGCCCTGACCTTAGAATTTTGCTTTTAACCTGTTGGAGCTAATTACTTTTGAAAATTTTCATCTATATGTTGTTTTCGAAAAAAAAGGGGGTTATTTTTTTAAATTAGCTCTACTTTATAGAATTTTATCTAACCTACAAGTTTCTTATTACAGTCATTTATTTTTTTTAATATGAAAAACCACACTTTGTAACTTCATTGGTTTCTTATAGCAGAAGCAAACTAAAAAGGCAGTAATAAAGGCTTTTTTATTTAAATAATTGTTTTCTCCTACAAGACATATGAAATTTAATTTTTGTTAAGTAAATAGTTGCAACCTCCTTAAGTACAGTACAAGTCAATTTTATTTAGTTGAATGTCATATTGAACAAAATGGCTCTAAATCATCCTATCAAAATATGAAAGATTAATGTTAATAATGGTTTCTTAAAAAAGGACCTACAAAAATAAACCAACAAAAATGGCTTTATCAAAATTAAGTTTATTTATTCTAACTTAGTTAGTTAATGTAACACTACAGTACAGGGTTTCCACACGCTTAGTATACTCAGGATGACTAAGAAGATTAACTCTGTGTTGAAAGATTAAAACTTTATGGTCAACACATATACCAAGAAAAAGAAGGCCATTTAACCTGGTATTTTAAAATTTTGGCAAATAAAGGTGGTAAGCATTAAATTTAATACTTTTTTTAAAGTACCTAGGATTTTTAATAACTTATACTTATAAAATAATTAAATTTAGATTAAATATAAAATATTTATTACATGCAATAAATAGTACCGTATTTTTTAGAATTTTCTAAAATATATAACACATTTAAAATAACATTACAGTTTATTTTCAATTTTAATAAACTAACAAAACCTAAGATTTTATTATATACCAACAATTGTCAAGTTAAGTAGTCTTTTGATAACCTGGAAAAAATTCACAAATGAAATGCCCAACTTGGAATCAATTTTTCTGGAAAATGTAGGTAGTTAAATAAAGGAAATGTTCCTCTAACACATTGTAGTGTGTAAATCTTTATTAGTAATGGGTCAGATTGAAAAATTTTTGTTGGCCACATGAAAAGAACTTAGAAAATAACAAACTACAAAATTTTGAATGTTTTTTTTTTAATTTAACCAGATTCTAGTACATGTTTTAGCTATACATTTAAACCAATCAAAGATTTTAAGTAAAATCTGATGGTATCACTTGAATTATAAAAATTTTATTGACATTACTATAGTCAGGAAGGCCACACATCAGGGAATTCAGGGAAACTCAGGGAATTTTCAAGTTATAAAAAATCCAAGAGAAACTCAAGAATTTTTTTTTTTTAACTCAGTGAAAGTCAGGGCAGTTTTGGATTTTTCTAAAAATTTCAGGAAATTTTAAGACTGTCTTAAAAATCTCAGGGACAATTTTTTCTAGAACTAGAATGAGACTTAGTTAATTTAGTTTCAATATTTTGTTAAAAAGAATTAATGATCTTTATTTTTAATTGCTTATTTAGAACTCTTTTTGTTTTGCAGCTGGTTCTTAAATATTCTTAGAATTAACATTGTAATTTTTTGTTGAGTTATAAAATTTTTAAGGATATTATCATGTTTAATGTTACTCAGATAAGTTTCTGGTCACTCAGGGAAGATTTTTTGACTCAAAGAGTGGCAACCATGTATTTTTACTTTAACATTTTCTAGGTGTTATAACAAAAATGAATGTTATTTTTAAAAACTTTTAAGATTCTTTTAACTTAATTATGTTGAAAAATAGCTCTTATTTTGACTTAAAAAAGGTCTTGATTTACTTTTGGTTTGTCAGCATACTTTTTTTGTCAAAATGACATTTTTAAGGAGTATATCAAAATTTTTCTATAGTAATACTATAAGTGCTTGTAGTTCAATTGACATAATCAATTTCTAGACTTAAAAAAAAACAACTACAAATTATTATATTGTAGTCTTATGAGTACTCCTAATTATAAGTTTATATAAAAATGTAATTGAGTAAAAGTAAAAATGAAGTCTAGTTAATCATTAGCAAAAAATGCACACTCTTAGTTTAATTAATGAGGGTTTAATATTTATGTAGGACTTAAAATTTATGTAGGGTTTCTACAATAATTTTCAGCTTAAAAAGCATTACCCTAAACATTTTATTTTTGCTTGGGAAACCCCATTAGGCTTGAGTGCTGTAGTGTACTAAAGTTTAGGATAAAATTAAAGTAAAAAAAAATTAACAGATGAGTTAAATAAGATATTTTTTGCACAAAGGTTTGTAAAGGGTGTACTAAACTAAAGATTTTAAAGAGAGCAATATTCCGCCTTAAATGGTATTTTCAGAACAGGGATAAAGGGAGGAATTTTAAAACTTTGGGCTATAACTAATAGTGCTAACTTACACTGGGGTTAAAAAAAAACAGTTTTGAGCTTGTAGTGCACAAATTTTTTTCTTTCAGTTTCCTGTGCACTGATTTAAATTACTGTTAAGACCACTGCACTAGTTTTTCTTAGGTTTGTAAAGAGAAAAAAGGTCTTGGCACAATTTAAAAAGAATGGAAGTGTACATTAGATTTTCTGTGGTTTATAATAGATGTGGGTTATCCTTCTTTAATTTACTGAAAAATGGGCTATTATTATAAAGATTCCTGAAAAGCTTGAACTAAATATTTACAGGGTTGCCAAAAAATCTGGGAACTTAAAAACCTGGAGTTTGACAACTTAGGCTAAAAAACCTGGAATTTGAGATAATTTGAAAAAAAACTGGAAAAATCTGGGATTTTAAGATGTTCAGTGGTAAATTTTAATTTGAAGCAAACAATTTATTGTATAAATAATATAAACTGTCATCTTAATTTTTTTTTTATTAGAATATATTTAAAGTAGTTTTACAGTATCATTTTAATCTTTTTATACTACTTAACACAGTTTCTTACCTTAAACTTAATTTTTAATTTTAGATTGACCCGGAAATGCCTACTTATAAAAACCTGGAGAAAAATTGTCAAAAACATTTAGCAACCCTGTATAAACTAAGAAATAATAAAATTGCGAGTTTTAGATTAATAAATCCTAGCTGGACACAAACTTTTTTTATATTAAACATATTAAACATATTTTTCAAATCTTTGCCACCCTGTTAAGATCATGGTTTTATATGATAGCTTAAAATTATGAACTATTAGTAAATTTTTTATAGAATGTAAAAACTTTTATTATCATTTAAAATATATAAGTTTTGTAAAAAAGTTTTAATTAAAAACCCTCCTAGTAGATTTTATTAAAGTAAGACTAATAAAGTTTGACAATTTAGGTTAAAATTTGTAGATGATAAATTTTTAAATACAAATTATTTTTTTAGTTTGCACCTTCCACCTTTAAAACTGTTTAAACTTAAATTGCTAGTGTTCTGAAATTTACTTCAAATTTCCAAAACTAATCAAATGTTGTTGTTAGTTTTGTTTTTAACAATTATAAAGCCTAACAAATTTAGTTTGATTTCTACTTTAAATAAAATTACCTAGTTTTACTTTGATACTGAAAACTTTTGTTTAATTTTGTGTTTTTTTATTGTAATAGTAAGCTTAAAAGAGTTAACAAAAATAAAATATTTTGTATATCCTAAAATATTGAAATTTTTTAGACATTTTTTAAAGTAATTATTTTATTAATGGAATACATAGGAATGGACCAAAGCCAGAAAGGTAATTTGTTTTATTTTAGTAAAAAAATTACTTATTTATTGGTGTTGTTTTTAAACTTGCTTTTTCTACAACAGTTCTATTCTACTGCCTGTACTGTATAAACCTTGTTTGGTTACAAATTCAATTTAAAACAAAATTGAATACTAGTTTTAGCCTTATTATTCTAATTTCTAATTAATCTATAAAACTTATTTAATTTTGGTTAATAAATGGATCCTATTTTTTAAGTATAGAAAAATTTTTATGAGATTTTACAACCTTTTTCATAAAATAAATTGGTTTTATCAGGGAGTCCGCAGCCTTTTATAAAATGCAGGATAATTTTTTTGGAGTTTATCAAGTTATTCAAAATAAATTAAGTTAAAGTAAATAAAATACACAAGGTTTAAAA
This sequence comes from Thalia democratica, assembly GCF_965202585.1. NCBI lineage: Eukaryota > Metazoa > Chordata > Thaliacea > Salpida > Salpidae > Thalia > Thalia democratica. Next base: position 62,930,974 of record NC_139166.1, on the reverse strand, counting down.
AATATAATGTTTTAAATTTTTTTTACCATAAACTATGTGAAAATTTATTAATAAAAATCATATATATAGTAACAAATTTCATATTTATTGTTTTTTTTTGGCACATTTTATCACAGAAAACTACAAAATACACGATGGAAGTTTTGATTTGGTTGGAAATAGCTTGGAAATTTTGAACGATTCCAACGATTTGGATTCGGTTGGTAATGATTTGGACTATTTCTCCGACTCCAACTTGGATCATTTAGATGATTCAAATGTGGGGCATACTTTGGAGGTGACTGCAGACTCAGATACTGAAGAATGCAACGAAAGTAAGTGTAAAAGTTTTAATTATTTGTTTTATTGAATTCAATGTCTTAAGGTTTATATTTTTACATTCAAGTATGCCGTCTCATATAGTTTGAAAAATGTTTGATTAAAATTTTTTAAATTGGTTAAATTTGAAACCACAGTCACTTTTGAGAATCTATGAAAATACATACTATGTTAGATGTTTTCTCAAAATGCATTTGATTAAGTACGTTTTTTGTATGCAAGTTTTTAATATATAAGCTTTCAATATATATTTTTATGTATATAGTAAGAAAGCTCTTTTTCTAATACCATGGAAGACAAGTTTAATCTTAGGTGGGCAAGGAATAATTTAGCCAAAAATGAGATATATAATTGAGTTGAAATGAAACTTTATGCCATAAATATTGTGAGGAATTAACATTCTAAATTGTTGGGTTTAAAGGTATGACAAAAGGGGGGTATAAAACCTTATTATAATAAACATCAAATAAATTTTTTTTGAGATATTTCTATAAATGATTAATTATACATAAAGCAAGAACACTAAACAACATTTTGGTGTTGTGAACACTTTACTGTCAGTCAGACTATATTGATTCTTTTAAAAATTCAGTAATAAACATGGTTAACTATTAATATTTATGGTACACTGAGACAAAATTCATTAGTAAGAACATAGTTTTATTAAGTCTAAAAATAATAGAGATGAGTTAGCATTTATAACTTTGTGTAAAATAACTAAGTGTACTGTTAATTCAATACTTATAATAAACTTAATTTACACAAACCTTAATATTTTTCCTTTCCTTTTTGTATATATTAGTTTTTAATAATTTGTAATTAAACAAGAGTGCATAGATTTGAGAGAGGTGACTGTATTTGTAAAATTTTGGAGTTTAAAGTTTTACTTATTTTTAAAAATTGTTAAAATCACGGAATTTTGCTTTTACCACTTCTTCTCTTTTTTGGGTCTAATCAACTTTTTGGAAAAAACAAAAATCTTTCTAGTTTTTGGTTATGTATTCTTGAAATGGTTTTAAAAAAGAGTTTTACTTATAGAGTCGGGATTTTTTTCAGCTCAATTTGTGGCAAACCTGATTTTGTAAACTTTTAAAAAATATAAAACCGTTCTAATAATACAGCAACACAAGGTAATGACGAAACAGTGCATTCAAATTCATCTGTAGAAAGTACTAGCAATCAAGTAGTGCTTTATAATTCATTTGAAGCAAATACAAGCAATGAAAATTTGCCTTCCAATTCATCTGAAGCAAACACAAGCAGTGCATTGGTTCCTACTTCTGCTAACAGCACAGGGGTAGAGACTGCTTTGAAACCTAGAAGATCAAGTTAGTATTATGTTTTAAATTTCTTTTTGATAGTTTTTATAAACAAAGATAAAGAGCCATTTGGGTTAATTGATGGATCACTATAGTAAAAACTTATGTTGCGTTTATATTCTTCCGATTAAGCTTAGATTTTGGTAATTAAAACATAAGTTGTTGCTCAATAGGTTTTAAGACTTAACTAGACGTTTTAAATGGTTTTACATATTAACCTTGAAGCTTATTAACCTTTAATCAGATAGCAATTGAACATAACACTTTGTATGTTAAGAGAAACCATTACCAGTTGATTTTTTTTTACTATACAACTTTTTATTTCACGCATTGTGAAGCACAAAATTACATGTTTTTTATATAAGAAACAACAGTCTAAACTTGTAACTATTTAACAAGTTTAATTGAATTTTTTTTTCATCTAATCAGTACAATGTTAATATTTCTTAACCTAGGTTGTATTTAGTTAACGGTTTACACAATAAAGGAGATCAGTATAAAAGTGAAACGTTTATTTTAGGAATAAATTCGTGAAGAACTAAATTTTTTATGTCATTATTTTTCTACACAATTTACAGCGCGTCAAAGAATCCCAACGTTAAAGAAGAAGCAACTCGAAGATGAAGAAAATGAAGGTGGTTTCAATGAAAAAAATAACTTTTCAAGCAGTAATAAAAATCGTAAAAGGAGTCGTTTAGGTACAGTATATTGTAAAGTTTTAAACTTAATTTAAAGTTTTATTTAGTTTTTTTTATGGAGTCGAATATTAAATCTTGTTTAATTTTTCCTATTTTTCATTTTAGTTTGAACGAACTGTTTTTACTGAAATAATTAGCAAACAATTTAATTTATGTCATGTTGTAATTAAATTGTATAACCTTTAATTCAACGTTATTGAATAATTAAGTTAATTTAAAGTTTACTTTTGATACATTTTTTTGTCTTAACTGAAAAACATTAAGCAGTTTACTGTAAAGTAAAGGGCTTATTGAATTTCACTTACTATTAAACTTAACTTTTTCTAAACATAAGTATTTAAAAGTTGACAGTAAAATTCAATCATTAAAAAAATTTATATTTTATCATTATTGTTTAGAGCCAAGCGTTGAAAAAGTTCCGAAATTGAAAATCATAAAAACAGGAGAAAATTACAGTGTGAGCAGTTTTCAAAAAAAAAGTTAGAACTTTAATTAATTGGTTAAATATTTAACTTCTAAAAATTTTTAGTTATAGATCAGATTTAAATAAATTCGTATTTTAACTATAGATTTTTTTTGAGTTTTTACTTGTAAAAATTAACTATAGTATATAAAAATAAATTATATAATATTAATATATAAACAATGATATACTTCTATTTTATTATCTGTGTTTTTCCATATCATTTATTATGTTCTTAAATTACAATATTTTATATAGTAAACCAGGGTTTATTTTTAATGGGCCGTATTGCACCTTAGGGGTTACTTATGCTATAATGGAGCAATAACTATTATAGGGGCGATAAATGAAAGATGTAATAAACTAGTAAAAGGGGCGATTAATTACTAAATTTCTTTTAAGTGGCTATTTATCAAATTAATTTTGGGAAACTTTGTTATAAGTTTAAGCATTAATCTTGTTCAACTTTTGTTATGTAAATTTCTGGGCTGATGTATTTGTTCACACTTACTTCACTGCATTTTTTATTCTAAACTGTTTTGCTTATATTAGTATTATATAACCTATGCATTATCAATATCTATTTATATTATTTCATAATCCGCAGGCACTAACGCCCTCTTTGCGACAAACTATTATGTAGCTTTTTCATACTTACTGCATAACTTTTATAATATTCAGATCGCTGTTTAATATAATTTTAAAAACACTTCTCACATAAAATATTTTTCATGTTACTTTTTCATAACAGAAAGAAGCAGGCACCATTGCCCTTACTGCGACAAGTCTTACGCGTCCAAGATCAGCCTGGAGAACCACGTTAACATGCACATACCAGGCAAGGCTTTCGAGTGCGACGTTTGCGGGGATGTTTTCGGCTACAAGAGCCAGTATGAAAGACACTACAAGACTCACACTGGTTTGTAAAATATCGGCTTTGTGGTAATTGTTATCAGTTCTTTCCACATTACTTATTATGTAGTTGAATTGCATTTTTTTTATATAGTAAACCAGGGTTTTTTATTGAAAGACAGTATTGCACCTTAGGGGTGACTTATGCTATAATGGAGCAATAACTATAATAGGGGCGACAAATAAAAGATGTAATAAACTAGTAAAATGAGGCGATTAATTACTAAATTTCTTTCGAGTTGCGGTTTATGAAATTAAGTTTGGAAACTTTGTTGTAATCTAATACATTAATCTTGCTCAGCTCTTGTTGAGTAAATTTCTTGGCTGATGTTTTTATTCAAACCACTTACTTCACTGTCTTTTTATTCTAAAGTCTTTTACTTATATTGCTGTTATATAAATATTGCATTATTTATATTAGTTTATTTATAATATTTCATAAAATGCAGGCACTAACGCCCTCTTTGCGGCAAACTATTCTATGATATTTTCATATTTACTGCATAACTTTTAAAATATTCAGAACACCGTTAAATATACTTATCATAATTATAATATAATACTTTCTCATAACAGACAGCAGCAGGTATCACTGCCCAGGACCGTGCTGCAACAAGTCTTACACGTCCAAGATCATCCTGAAACAACACTATGACAGAGACCACTTGGGCAAGGGTTACGAGTGCAACGTTTGCAGGAAGGTTTACGGCAGCGAGAACCACCTGAAAAGACACAAGATGATTCACACTGGTTTGTAAAATATCGAATATGTGGTAGTTAAAATTACTAAATTAAATTATAACTTACGTGAGTAATAATAGGGCTTTGAGGTCATCATTTAAAAATTATACTAGATATTCTAGAGTTAATAATGGATAGCATTTAAAAGAAGTCTTCAGGCGTATTTGATAGAAGTTTTTAAAAAAATTTGTCGGAGGAGGGTATAGAGATTTTTTAGGGGCCATTTGAATAAAAGGTTAGAAAACCGTAATTTAAGCACAGCCTGCACACCAGGTTTTTGCCATCGGCATGGACTTTGTTCTTTTTTCATCAACTTCCAAAATGGTTCTACAGTAGCAATTTACCTGATCCGGATCTATTTATTGCCACAAGGTCAGTAAAAGTCAGGAAAAATTTAAAAAAAAAGACAAAATTCAGGAAAAAATCGGGGTTTTTGACAAAAGTTCAGGAAATTTTATAAAATTTGAAAAAACATCAGATTTTTTCAGTTCAAATTTACAAAATTCATCATTTTCCAAAACTTTTAAATGGTAAAAGATTAATTGAAATCCTTTAAAGTCAGACTAAAATTGCAAAGTTTTCCCTAGAAATTTACAAAATTACTTAACATCCAATTCCTTTATCTGGTAAAAGTTGTGAAAATATCCTTCATAAAACTTAAATTTTTTCTATTAACATTTTAAAAAACTACTCGTCTTGAACAAGCAGTGTGGCCAGGACACTAACATGTGTTTATAAGTTAGAAAATACAAGTATTTTGCTGAAAAAGCCATTTATTTAAAATACAGCAATCATACACGAATGGAAGTTAGATGATTGAATTTAGCAAACAAAAACTGTTGTTTTAACCTGTATAAAAGTAATGATTGAGAGCTTTCTATAGTTTCAAGTGTTTGATTAAGTATTTGGAAATTTTAGATTAAGAGTTTGATTTAGATAGATAAGTTAAATTTTAGTAAATAGTCTAAAAATTCAGGAAATTTTACTAAACTTGATCTGTGGCACCCCTGTATTAGTGAAAAATACTAGATCCAATTCTTAATTACAAATCATTAAAAATAATTAAATGTAAGTTTTAAATGAATAAGTGATCATGGTTAAGTTTTTGTTTTAAGTAGTTATCCTATAAGTTAAATATTTTTGTTTATTGTAATTTTTTTTTTAAATAACGCCTATTCTTAAAAAAAGTGTGTGTTTAAATAAACTGTAAATATGAAATGAAAGTTTTATATTTTTGCATCTTATTAGTAGATCTTTCTATGGATATTGCTTATTTATTGGTGCTATACTTAAATTCAAACAATTTAATTCATTAAAGAATATTTAAGAAATGTCATATTTTTAAAAGTTTCTCATTTAAATTGAGTAATTTTACTTTTTTGTAAAATCCTGTTTTGCTGATTAAAAGCATTATATAAAAATGTGCAGTGAAAAAATAAACAAATTTATGAATCTTATAAGTCTACATAGTTATTTTATTCAATGAAATTTTTGTTCACAAACATTATAAAATTAAACGAAAAATAGCATTACTAATTATTAGAAACTAAACTATTAGAACTAAATATTCGTTCTTTAAGAAATATGAGTACAGAGCAGTTAAGTATGATTTAAAAATAAAACAAAGTTTTAATGTTGTTGCGCAACTATTCAATGTATTTTCTAATTCTTATCTCCGTTTACTTTTTACTAACTCTGCTGTCATTTGAAAAATCAAAGTGCGATTACTGACGTTTTAATATTTCATCAGGAGAAAAGCCGTTTCACTGCGACACATGCAATAGGGGATTTACCCAGAAGTACGACTACAAAAAACACCTCAAAACCCTCAAACACGAAAGAAAAAGTAAAGAAGCGATGCATGGTCAACTGCAGTAAAAACAATTCCTAAAACGAAGTTAATATAGAATAATTTTTTGTGTTGTTTATTTTTAGTAGTACTAATTTGTAGTGACTAACTTTTTATTTAGTTACTTTTAGATTTATTTTTAGTAGACAATCCTAACCGTATAAAAAAGTTAATTGTCAACTAAATTTAATTTAAAAATTTTCAGAATATTTATATCTTAGTATATTGAATAAAGTATTAGTATTGAAATTTCTAAACCTTAGTATATGATGTTGTGATTAGGTAACTTTAATAGGTAAAGTGTTTCTTATTAACGTAATGCTGGATGTGTCTTATTTGTCCTTATTGTTCAGCTTGCATTGCTCTAAGTTTATATTATCGAAGCGTTTTTAAAATCGATAATTTAGTTGTTATAGTAAACAGGAGAAAACTAATAAACCTCGAATACATTTGATTCTAAACTTCACAGTTCAAATTACTTTACCTGATCTTAGTTTTACTACAAAATAGTACAGTTGCCAATGTTCAAGTTAAAAAAAGTAAAGAATTGTTAAGCATTCTCTAGCAAAAATACTAACAGGTTTGTACTAAGAAAATAAAGTTACAAGAAAAACTTAGTTTAGGCAAGTTATATGCAGTTTTGTTCAAACTTTTTGCAATTTTGAGATTATTTTAGCTCGAAATAAATCTTAAGAACATTTATATCGATACTTCAAGCTTGTCAAGTATTTAGATTAATTTTGAAGTTCATTTAAAAATTCACCTACAGACCAGTTGTTATTTTTTAAATGTCTTCGTTTTTCTCTATATTTAAAAAGTTACTTCGCACACAATTTTATTTCAGTTTAGTTTTCTATATTAAATGAGTTTTTGTTAGGTTATTTAAATTAAATTATTTAAATTAAGGTGGAAAATATATTAAACGCTTTCTTATTTTTTCACAAGCTTTATAATGAAGTGAAGTTATTAGTAAACTATATCTAGGTTATTGTAGTTCGGTTTATTTAAAAACAAATTTGAAAAAAAAAATTCTGCTCTATAAAAACTTTAGTTATATTTTATAATTGCTAAATATTACATTGTGTGCATAAAGTTTTAAAAAAAATTGAAGCATCTAGTGTTAAATAAATTTCAACTGCAATGTTCTTTATCTTCATAAATACTGCCTTTTGATTTGTTTTTTAAATTTACTTTTTAATCATGAGGTATGTAAGTGTGAATTGCAATTTTCTTCATTTTAGTGCTCTTATTTAACATTTATGTTGCAATCATTGGGTATGTTAATTGCACTGTTTGTTATTTTCGTTGAATAAATAAATTATAGCATCCTTGTTTTAAATATTTTATTTGATATACAAACTGTATGTTCATAACTTATATTCTCTTCCTTTAGTTTAGATTTTATTACTCTAGTTCATTTTTAAATATAAAATATTTTTATTACTAATTTTAGAATTGTTTTGGAATTTCAAGATAAAAAAAGCATTCTCACATATTGATTTTAGACTAAAAAATTCGTACCATACTAGTAGTTTATACCTAGAAAGTGTCTACCTAGGTGGAAGGTTACTGTAAATGAACGATTTAGTAAAACATTGCATTTTACACTAACTATATTAAATTTTTCCCAGCATCCTAATTAATTTTGTCTCCGTTGCTCTTAAAATTTACATTTGTGTAGCTAACGAAGTAATGTGCTTACTTATTTAATTATGTCGGCTTACATCACGGTTTGCGCTTTATATTATAAAATATTAAGTTAGTTCTTAAACTACGTTCCTTATTTAATCTAACAGGTTTACTAAAAACTTACCAAGTGCTTTATGCATAACTTAAACTACTGTTTAAACACAAATCGAGTCTGCGATATTAAAAAAGTGTTTTTCAAATGAAAAGAAGGGAAAAATAAGTGAAGGTAACAACTAACACATAAACGTTAATAAACAAAGCTTTATTAACTAAACTAAGGTGATCATCGTGTTTATTTTAAATGCAAAGGCTAACACGCCTTACACAGTTTGATTACCAACAAACACATTCACGTCACTAATAAACATGGAAATTTTAATTGTTGTGAAATAACAGCTGTTGAGATCACTACCGCTGAAAGAGGTACAGTTCAACTTGTTGTTTTAAAAACATTTGTAAAAATAATTTTTACAAAATAGAACCCTGAGCTAGTTTAAGAACTAAGAATATTTTTATGAAAGAATAAAAAATTGCAAGTTGATATCGTTAATTAAATTATAAAACTAAACTATAGTGATCCATTTGATTTATGTAATAAAGACGGTCTAAAACATGTTTTTTTGTTTACCGTATATATGTATAAACGTTATTGTGTTGATTTATTCGTTGATTATTTATAAAGTTCGATAAAAGTTTTCTTAATTTATGCTTAAAAAAAGTTATACAACTAGAATTACTAACTATATAATTTAGACTTTTCTTATTTCTAACTTCTAGAGAATTTCTTTTAATACTATGATTTTACCATAATTTTCAAGCTCAACTGAAAAAAAATATATGTATGTATATATATTTCGTAGTAAAAATAAACATTAAAACATGTTGTATTAAGTTTTGCAAACTTATCACTACTAGTTCAAAACTTTGCTAAGTTGATAAATTTTTTTGTTTTTTAAATGAGGTATATTTGTTATTTTTTGTTTAAATTTTAAAACATTTTGTATAAAGGTTGCATGACTTTTAAGTTTGTAAATTTATTACAAAAATAATTAAAATTTTAAATTAATAAACTTATAATAACCTTGAAGATAAACTAATCAATTAATTATCAAACAAAAAAGTAAAAATTTAAAACGTTATAGAGTAAAGCTTTTATCTAACTACAAACAGTTTTGATCTTTTAAAAAGCAAGAACTTTAAGTTATTGTTTATCTTAGTTTAATATCTAAGTTCGTGTAACTAAACATACATAAAATTAATTTAATAGTTTAAAAAAATTTATCAAAAATATTTACTTTAAACTGTATTCAAAATTATCTTTTCTTACCCTTAAACATAAAATCCAGTTAACTGACTTAACAAAAGACAAGCGCATAATCACAATCATCAACAAAAATAAAGAACCAAACATGTTTATGTAAACATACCTCATTTCTTTTTTAAGATTAGTCGTTGTTACGTAGAAATGCTTGTTTTGCTTGTTTTTGCACTAAAAATCATTAAGCTTATGAACTTTAATTTTTCAACCGGTTTTTCACCTGCTACGTTAAAGATTATGACTAATTTAATGCCAGAAGTTTTATTAGTAGCAGTAAGTTTGTAAAACACTTTTTATAACTGTAACTACTTTAAAAGTTTATTGTTTAAACAATGTTCATAAAAAACTTAAACAGTCCGATTGTACCGTACTTTGTAATAAATAAAAATGAAGTCAAATTTATATTTTTCAAACTAGTTATACAAAACACTACATATTGTATTGTTACTTTTGTATAAGTATTTAATAAGAATACAAAAGTTATAAGTAGTTACGGTAAAGTTAAGAAAATACTAATTAAACAACTAGTAAAAGAAATATTTTTCTTAAGGTTTTTGTTTTGCAGTTGAAAATACTTAAATAAATACGTAATAAAAGCAACTATGTATCTTAATACTGTATTTTAAAGTATAAAAAAATATGGAATTTAGATAGATATATTTTGAACGGTTAGTTTGGAATAATGTTTTGTTTTAAACAAAAATAAATCAATGTCAAGAATTCACTTGATTTGTTGACACTCAACTAACACTTAAATTAAAACAATAAACTTAGAATACTGAAAATATAAAAATTCTGTTTTAGTAATTTAAATGAGAATAATGTCAAATAGTTTTTAAAAAAATATTTGTGTATATATAAGTACACGCGTAAAAGATATTTATTTATAAAATAAACTAAAATTAAAGAAACACATTAATAAAAAGCGATTGCATATTTCAATAAGCTTAAAGAATTTGTACTGACTTACAAAAAAAATAAGTAAACATTTTATAGTTCTTAAATTTTTATTTATAGTTTTTATAGTTAGTTTCAACTGTATTTAGTTATTATACAAACTAATTATTAAAAGAAAACAATTTATATGATTTGATACAGTGACATATCATTTTTTTTATAAATATCTAAAATATTGTGTAGCCAGATAGTTTATTTCAAAAAAGAAACCACCAGTCTATTTCATTATAAAAATCGAAGTCTTGATAATTTAATAAGCAAATTATAGTTTGAATACTAATCTGATTAAAAACTGTTTTCTAAAAATGTAAAATACTTTGTAATATAATGTATTTGATTTTTTTTTGGAGAACTTGAAATACTTCTATAAGTGATAAAAACCAAAATAATGTAGCTAAACTAAAAATACCCAATAAATAAACATCTTTAGTATTTCCTAAAATGTTAAAAAAATTCACTTCTTAAGAAATTAGAATTGAAAAGTAAACTGTTAGTTGTATGTAAAATACTTACTTTGAATATTTTTAGTATTGAACGAAAACTATCAACTTATTCAACATTTAAAAAATTTAAATTAAGTTGTAAAAAAACATTTATTCATTAGTTAACAAGATTTTACTAGATTAAATTGCTACCTTGCGGATATTAAAAAACTTCTTTCAAAATAGTTCTATTTTACATTTTAAACATAAACTATAATATTATATGCTTATATAGTTTCTTTTAAAATCTGTAAAATGTTAAAATGTTTTTTAATTCGTATCCAAGTATAATTTAAAAAACGTTTTGCTTCAAAAACATTTAAACTATGTTTAGCTAGTTAACAGACTTTACATTTTTTGTGCGAAGCTTTTAACTTGCCTATAATATTTCATCATAAAAATGTTACAAAACTTGTATAGTGCAATAAAATTAGCAATATTTTTATTAATATTTTATTTAACTTTAAAATTTTTTTTTTTAACTTTCAACAAAAAATTTAATTAGACTTAAGCATATAGACTAAAAACTATAAACTTTTTTAGCACCACTTGCAACTTAACAAGAATACATTTTAATTTTTAAGAATTCGTAAAACTTAAAGCATTTTGAACCTACTTAAATCCTTTTCAAAAGTTAAATAAGTTGTAAAACAGTTTTAATTGTTAGTTAAAGTTTAAATTAACTACAATGTAGTTGTACAAAGTTATAAAATGCATGCTAAAAAAAACAAAACTGATAATGATATTGATAATAGAATATTGTTAGTAGTGCTATCTTTTCATTTCTAAAAATTGCAAACTATATAGCTTATTTGGGCACACATTTTAAGGACTTAATAAATGACACTATTATTGATATTGAAGTTTTAACATTGTCTACGATAGTGAAAACGCTCAAAGAAAGCATTGTGTTTGTCCTTTTCTTTGTAGTCAGCAGCTCGTCTGAAAACTTAAAGCGATGTCTCCCTAATACAGTAGATGCTCTGGTCTACAAAGCAGGTATACTTATGTTTGACATTCGCGTCAAATAGTTTAGAACATAGTTTAGTTTTAATATTGATATTTTCAGAAACTTTCTTGGTGATGTTAGCGAGTAATACTTTCAAATCGTGTTTTTTAAATACAGATCTTATTCATTTCGAAAATACTAATGAACACGTTTCTAAATAAATGGTTTTAAAATAAAAGATTTAATCGGTTTAAGAGTATTTATCTAAGGCAAATGAATATTTTTTATTAGTTTATGTTTCTAAAGTTATTATGCTAGTAATTATTATTGTTTTAGAAAACACTTTATGTACACATTTGGTAACTAGTACAACGAGTATATTTATTTTAATTACTAAACAGGAAAAAAAAAACATTTGTATAAAATGCTTAGTTCGCTTTAGTGAATCTACAATTGTATAAAATAAGGGCTACAGTAGACAAAAGTTTTTTTGAAAGTCTTTAAAATATTTTTTACATAAGAAAACAACGCCAGAATGTATGACAGGTTTTATATGGAAGCAAAAAGAGTATAAGATCAAGAAAATACTTAGCCAGTTAACTAACTTCAAATTGAAACATACAAATTATTACTTTTACAACCAATTTCTGTATAGTTTTTAAAACTAATTTGTTTTGAAAATTTTGATTTTTATCTAATCTTTTCTGTTCTTACGCCACGATACTACCGAGGCGCAACAAGAGTTTTGTGTGGAAGTATTTTGGAAGTTAAATGCATTTTTAGAAGTTATTTTATATCCTTATATACTAACTGTATTTCTCACAAATTAAGAGTATAAAACACAAAAATAAAGAAGAAATTTTATAAATAAGTTCCAGAAAGTAAAAAAAAACATACAGCTTAATTAAATAGCATTCAAACTTATACAATTGAACTGTTTTTTATTAATATTTTTATATATAGGAGGTAATCAAACTTTTACAACTCAACTATATTTGAGAAAAAAGCTAATGTAACAGTTCAAAAAAAAACAAGTATATAAATTCTAAAATATATTTTAAAAAAATTTTAAATAAATGTTTGCAGAAAATGTTTCGGACAAAAGATGTTTTGTTTATTAAAGTTTTAATGTTCACTAATGATTAAAATTTAAAACTTATTATAAACTGTTAATTTTAACAGTTTAGTTTGAATATCATTTGTTGTTATTGATTAAGGAATAGTAAAATTGTAAAGCAATTAAAAAAAACGTTAATTTAAATCTAACTTTCATTTTATAATTTAATAATGAAATAAGATATCAAGCTATTACAAACTTTTCTTGTAGTTTATTAAATTGTAAAGTATCAGTTTTATTTTACTTAAAAGGATATATTGTATATTTAAAGCATTTTCTACATTAAAAATAGCTTAAGTTTTAAAATAAGCTCGGCTTAAATTGTTTAAAAAAACTCTAAAAACTATACTTTATTAATTACTTCATAAAAAGTTTGTGTAAGTTATTGTATACTTCGAGTTAAACTATAAAATGGATACATTTTTATAAGTTACTTACTAAATAAATTTATTAATTAACTGTTCACAAATCAATTTTTTTTATTACTTAAACAAACATTTATTCTATTTTTGTAGTGAAAAACTTGTTAGTAGTTATTATTGAATTTTTTTTATCGTAAGCATAAATTGTTTTTATTATTTAAAGATACTAAGATAAGTATAAAACAGTAATTTTAAAATCTAATGCTTGTTACAAAAAAAGTATTATAATAATTTTATATGTATATCATGTGTTGATATTTTTCCTTACATAACTTTTAATTTACAAATAAATGAAACTGATATTGTATTTTTAGTTACCTATTAATTGTTCTTGAAATACGTGTAAATCACTTTTAATTCATGTTTCTATTTTTCAATTTTTCTAAATACAAAAGTTAAAAATTTATAAACTATTAACGTATTATAAACGATTTTATAGCCAGTTTGCTAACTTCAAAATATCAATTTAATTTTCAAAAAACTGAGAATTATTATTAATGAAAACAAAATAAACTTATGTAAAACTTATTTGCTTTTCTAGCTACTTTATTCATTATTACGTCACAAAAACACAGAGGTGTCAATTTTTTTATTTAACTTTTTTTTTGGCTGCTTTATTTCAATGATCTTCATAATAACTTTAATAGTTATAGTTTCATAATAACTTCAAGTTTTTCAAGTCATTAAATAATAACTAATTCAAAACCAGGTCTAAATAAAGTGAAATTATCTGAATACTTACTTTCTTTTTGTATCTTAAAAGCTTTAAAATTATTTCTACAAAAGAAATAATTAAGCAAAGTTTTATAAAAAAAATTATCAAGTAAATAAAAAAAATATTGTAAATGACATGTTTTAGTACTAGTTTTAAAACAAGGTTTTTGTTTGTATATCTGCTTAAAACGTTAAAACTTTAAAAGCATGTTGTAAAAATAAAACTAAAACTTTTGACCTTTCATAAAAATTCAAGTTGTTTTTAAAACAACTAGTTTAAACATTTAGCTAAGATGAATACTTTCGAACTGTCATGTAATTCTATGAAATTAATTTTGATACTAGTTCATAATGAAAATTAACGAAATCCAAAGAAAACAAATTATCTTTATAAGTATTGTAATACTTAAAAATGTTGACTCGTACTATTAAAATGACCAAGAAGTTTATATATTAAATATATTTATAGTTACAGTACCAATATCATTATCAAATTTATATTTCAAATAGATAACTTAAATTTATTACTTTGTATACTAAACTTTATGACCGCGCGCTACAAATTAAATTTCTATATTAAACGAATACATTATGGAATACTGTTTAGGTATAAAGTTTATTCAAAGTATTTCAAGCCAAATACGTTTTTCAAATTCTACATTATTTTTTTTTATCTAAAAGACAATGACAAAATATAATTCAATTTTTTAATCTAAAAAACATTTCATACAATTTATCATTCTTATCATTGCGTCACAAAGGTGGTTTGGTGTAACAACTGTTTAATTTTTATCAAAAAGCGTATTTTAAATTCTTGATGAGATAAAATAACCTGTAACACCTAATTAAGTTTAATATAATCATTAAAGTATAAAAAAAAATATTTAATGTTTCTTATTTTTGTGTAGAAAAACTAAGTTGCATACATTTTTGATCGAACGTGCTTTATAACTTGAATAAATAGTATCATACAAACAATAAAATAATACCATTATTACTGAAAATTATGCAAAACAACAACCTATAATCCTTTAAATCTGTGAAAATTTTAATTAAACAACTTATTAATAAAATTAAGTAATTATCACTGTTATGAATTAATTGTAATAAGTTTTTTTAAATATTTAAGTTTTTGATTTAAACTTTTTTTCCTGTTAATTCAAATAGTACATTTACTTTTGATGGTAGTGTTTATTAACTACATTTTTAACTACTTTTTAACTATATATCAAAGAAATAAAACAAACTCAATGTTAATTCAATGCTTATAAACAAATACTTAAAACTGTATAAGACTAATAAAAAAAGTTGCACTCATTGAAAGTATTGTTCAAAAGAGAAAAGCAAAAAATTACAAATAAAACTTTTTTAATAACTTCTATGAATTATTAATAATGTAATTAACTTAGATAATTTATTCATACCAGACTTACTTTTTTGACTTTTTTTTAACTTACGTATTTACCTACCTACTAAGGAGCGTACCTATTTGGGCAATCTGATATTTTGCTTGATTTACTGAGACCGCTGAAAAATCCTAAAACAGAGAAAATTCTTGTAATAAGTTTAGTAGAGTTTTACAAACATATGTTTTTTAATTTTGAACTTAAGCAGTGTTAATAGTCATTAATTTTAGCAGTATTTAACTATATTACTTAACAATAAAATGTTAAACTATAAGTTCGATAGAACTAAACAAACGTTTAATTTAAAGGGCAATTTCAAATAAACTTTGTTTTTTTTAATGAAGAAAACATAGCGTTTGATATTAGAATCTAAGGTTTTAAACATTTGTATAATTGTTTTGTTTCGAGCGAAAATCAGTTAAATCGCCGAAAAACTTTTTCTGTATACGAAATTTAGGAAGAATATATCATTATATAAATCATTAGGCAAAGAGGATAGGTGATATTAATATAAAAAAAGAACTATAAAAAAATTAGAATAGATACTGTATGTACTTAGTTAATAATAAGTCACCAATTTGTTATAACTTAATATTTTCAGCTGTTTATCCATTAAAAGCCTTTTACATTTAAACACAATAATACAAAAAATAACAAAAAAATTTATTTAGTACGATAAACAAATCAAAAACAGTTCGCTAACTTAGAACATTACACATAAAAACAAAATACATTAAAAATACTAATAATCATTTCTTTTCGCAACAAACCTTTATACAAGACAAACAATAAATATCTTATCATAAAACACCACGTATAAACATTTTTATTAGTAAACATTTTTTTGTCTAATTGATGACTGTAATTGCACACATCTGAATGAAATACAAAAACTAAAACTGCATTCCACCACATCACATAAGTCTTACAAACACATGAAGAGTAGATTGATTCTGTATGTTGCAGTCGGCCAAAGTCATACCATCTTCCAATTGTATTTTTCCAAAAAATATAAGTTGCTCGTCTACTAGAAGACCTAAAATAAAAAAATTTGGCATTTGAAATAGAAAAACTAAATGTAAATTGTTTGGTTGAATTCTAGTTTATTTAGAATGTCTCTTTTACTTTTGCATTGAACACTTTTGTGCTTTGTTTTGAACATTCCTTAGAACTTAATTTTAAAACAGTATATAATGTCTAAACATTTCAATGTACACCTTTTAAAAAGATTAATATACAAAGTTTAACTTTGAAACCACTTTCTTTAATATAATACTTTAATTTAAACAAACTTAGTAAGTTATAAACATAACTTTTCTTTACACCTGTAAACATAGTCCATAATGTATACTTACTTATTTAGTAAATATGGTGTATGGACAAGAAAATAATTAATTTATACTTTAGTAAGACACATACATAGTTAATATTACAGAAAAAACTATTTAGTTAAACTTTTTGTATAATCTGAAATCTCAACAAGAATATTGGAACTAGTTTAGTCATGTATATACCACATATCTAACTCTAACATTAATTTGCATTTTATAAAATAACGTTACTAACAGCAAAAACATTATACCTTGTACTTACGAGTATGTATGTCTTGCTTAAAAAAATGACAAATAATTACAAAAACATTATAGGCTTTGACTACAGCTAACTGTGTTTTATTACAATGTACGATAACTTGAAAATACAGTTTGCTGATTTTATAGCTTTTAACTAAAGTTGTATTGGCCTTTTAATTATAGCTTTCAATGTATTGAACTTTTTAATTTAGCATATGAAACTGTAAAGACTACATTCAGCATCTAAATTGACTTCAAAATCATAATAACAACATAAAACCGTATTTCTTAGTAAGCTTTTTTATTAACTAGTTGTTTTTTTTATGGTTCAATTTTTGTTATATAACACGTTTTATTTTTTATAAATTAAAAACTTAAGGACAAATAGTAAAGATGTTAGAAAAATACTAGGTTTAAAATAATAAACTGCTAATAGGTTAAATTATATGTATTATTTTATAAATAGGTATTTCTCAATCAAATCAGTAAGAAAATGTTTTAATTTTTCATTACTTCAGTTACTTTAAGTCATTTATTATGATGATACGATGTATTTTTAGAATTCGTTCGGGTAAATTCATATTTTAATGTTATAAAGTAACGTTTACAGTAGACTACCGCTTAAGTACGCAAATTGAACAAGACCAAAAAGAGCGTACTTAGCACGGGTAGTGCGTACTTTTTGACGACATAGTAAAATATGAAATTTAGTTGTTTGTTTTCTTTCTTACAACTAGCCACCAAATAATTAAGACAAATAACTAAGTCTTTTTATTTTAAACAAAACATTTAATAACATTTAAAACGAATTCTAATCTGCAAAATTTTATAATATATTTTAAAATGACTTATTTTTTTTTATAAAAAGTTTCTACATAATTAATACATACATTTAATATAGAAAGTCAAAGTCAGTCAATGAATAAACCTAGTTTTGTTTTTATAGCTGAGATTTTTGTTAAACATTTAATTTAGAAAGTGTAATACATTTATAAGAATTTTCTATTAGCTAAAAAGTGTTTAATTTTTATTAATTTGAAAGAAAAACGCTTCAGGACGGTTTTTGAAAGAAAGTTTATATCAGTAGGAACATTTATAGTATAAGTGCACATAAATTTTTTTTAACTTTAGTTTTTTGTTGTTGTTGTTTCGTTTTATATGTTAATTTTGACTTTAAAAAATTTGTAACTAGTTTTATATTATGTCACATTAAGTTTAGTCTTTCTTTTGGATGTATTCTGAAAGTTTTTGAATAAAAAAGAATTAGAGTTTTTTATTCAAAAACTTTCAGAATATCTGCAAAAGTAGGCTAATTTTAATGTGACATAATATAAAACTAGTTACAAATTTTGTAAAGATAAAAAAAAATAATTTTTTTTTGTCTTTCTGGATAAGTGCGTACTTAAGGCGAGGTGCGTACCAAAAAAAGTGCGTACTTTAGCGGTAGTCTACTGTACTTGGTATCTTATTAGTTGAACTCATGATATTGTATATAACGATTAAAAGTTTGTTTTTTATTGTAAAATTTTTTCGTGAATAATTATGGTTCGAATACCACAATAGAAATAGTATTATTGTTAGTTCACAATATTAACTACCTGTTTTTGATTCAATTTTGGTTTTGACATGTTCTATGGTATCTGTGTGAAAGAAATCTAAGCTTAAAATTCCACATTTTAAACCTCTAAAAAATATCTGTATTTTACACATCAAATTAACAGTTGATTTTTCTTGTATGCTATATTCAATCAAGGTCTTTCCATCTTCTAATTCTTTTTCGTCAGTAAGCAAGCGTTGATGGTTAAAAGATATTCCTAAACATTTTTTTTTATCTTCTAGATGTTGTAGTTGGTCAATTTTTTGAAATATCGACTTAGATAAACTAGATAGAACTTATGTTTTGATAACGCATAATTATATAAAATTCAACTTAAAAAGAAAAATCTCTTCGTGCGAATTTTATTCCATATCTTTTAAACAGTTTTAATTAATATCAATAAAATTTATAAATATCCCTTATTTTACTCTTTCAGAAACACATAAGTATATAGATTAACTATAATAAGTAAAACTTATGATTAAGTAACTAAAGTTTAAATAAATTAATCAACTGTTAAGTTTAATCCGAATAAATAATAATTATCAATCATTTTTGTATTAAGTTTTTTGCTTAACTTTGCAACACTTATTCATACTAATTTTTGTGTTCTAAAAAGTTTACTTGTTTACCTTTTTTATCTTTAATTCTTGCTTTAACAACTGTAATTGTGTCTGTCGGGCAAACTTCCAATTCAAAGGTCTCACCGCAACTTTTACGCACAATAATATTTATCCTCAGTTCTAGTTGAAGGATTGACTCATTCTGGATGTTGTAGTCAAATAAATTCTTTCCGTCTTACAATCGTTTTCCGTTAAATAACAACCGCTGTTGGTCAAAAGAAATACCTGGTATTTTTATTTGGAAAGTTTCCATTAAAATATTTATATATGCTTTAATAAACTTACTTGGTATCATCTTGCCCATAGTTAAAGTATTTAGTTAGTCGACATAGAAAGGTGTGCTTAAGGATGATTTAAGTTTTTAAGTTAATGAAGTAAGAATTTTTTAAACATATTTTAACTGGGTTTATACTTAAAACTTATCTTAATATGTTTAATAATCGTCTAAATAGTTTTCGTTATAAAACTTTATAATACAAATAAAGCACATATTAAGTTTTAAACTAAACGTAACTAAAATTCAATCTTAATATGCTTCAAAAACTTTCAGAACACAATTTTTCTCAAACAATGAAAAATCTCAAGTTTTATTACTTACTTTATTAAAACCTTGGCCTTTAATAAAATGTTTAAGATTCTACATCACATTTTTACAATAGACTAAAATTTACTCATTTATTGTTAATATTTTATACTTTCAAAGTCTTTGTCTTTATTAAAAAAAATAAAAACCTACCTTCTTGGTTTTGAATTTTAGCTTTTACAGTAGCATTTGTATCATTTGGTTCAACAATAAGCTTGAAAGTTTTATCTTCTTCAGACATGTTTTCCACAAATATATGCATCTTTGTTAAATTATTTTTAAAACAAAACTGTATACCTAAAATTTATCAAATATAGTTTTATAATCTTGTATTTAATTAAGTTAAGTCTTCTAACCACACTCATTAGTTTATTAATATTAAACCATCAGAAGATTTATATGTTCCCAATAAAAAATATTTTTAGTTTTAGTTTCTGTATAGGTTGCTTAATGCAACATATTTAATAAATTATTACTAATAGGGTGGTTTAGTGGACATGGTATACTTTATATATATTCATTTTACATAAATTCAATGTACATTAAAGTGCAGCCTAAGTGAACAGTTAGTTTTGAAAACACTTCATCAAAAATAAATCAATCATATACTTTATATATATTCATTTTACATAAATTCAATGTACATTAAAGTGCAGCCTAAGTGAACAGTTAGTTTTGAAAACACTTCATCAAAAATAAATCAATCATTTTATCTTATTTAAAAATTCTTTTAAAATAATACTTTTAAAGTTCAACGATACTAAATAAATTCACATATGAACATATTTTTGTAATTTTTGAATTAAGTTGTAAACTTCTGATTTCCAATCATATTCCAGAAATTATAGTCACGGTGAAACATTCTAAATTTAAAGTAAAATAAATTTATAAGTTATAATATGAAAAAGTTTTATTTTATTTCTCATTTTAAGATATTGCTATAGTTAAACGTTGTGTTTTATTTATATGTTTTTTATATTTCTCAATTTATTAAATATATTTCTAAATGATCAAGTTTTAACTTGATAAACTTTGTTTTTGAATTTTAATAGTAGGTGAAATTGCTTTTTTTGAAAGTAAATTTTTTTATCCACTAAGCTTTAAGTTTAATAAGATTATAAGATGACTCGTTTAAAAAGTTTTAATTTTTTCAAGACCTCCTGTCAAAAGATTCATACTTATGGCTTGTGTTTATTGGTTAAAAAAAACTAACTTGTTTATATTAGTTTTGTCTTTGACTCTATTTTAACCAGTTTAATCTAATTAGCACAAAATCACAAGCTGAACTTATAAAAAATAAAAACTAACTTAATCATTAGAAATAAGTGTATTTAACTAGAAGAAATTTGTTTAGTCCTACTGCTGGTTTCGATCCACAAAGAAATAACTATAATAAAGAATCCAACATAATCATAAAGATTAGTCTTGTTTAATATTATATTTATCTATCATGCAAATGAAAAAGTGAAACAAGCTATACTGAGTGATAACATTTACTCAAAATTCAAAATTGAACATGACAACAGTAA
Source organism: Thalia democratica (assembly GCF_965202585.1). NCBI lineage: Eukaryota > Metazoa > Chordata > Thaliacea > Salpida > Salpidae > Thalia > Thalia democratica. Next base: position 62,909,717 of record NC_139166.1, on the reverse strand, counting down.
AGCTGCGATAAACATTGTACTTAATGTGCAGCATTCCTTGATTTTTTAACTAATCCTGAGGTATCTTTAAATCTTAACTTTAAATAATTTTTACAAAAATAAAACATAAAAAGTAAAAATAATTTCAGTTTATATAAAATAAAGTTTACTAAAAAAGTTTTAAAATATGTAGTTTTCTTCAATAAAATTAATGTAAGATATTCTAAGGTCCTATAAAACCTACTTTTTAACTTAGTATTATTGTAAAACACTTTTATGTCGATAAAAATTTAGTTCAACATAAAAATACTTAACGAACTTTTAGTATTAAAATTAAGACTATTAAAGAGTTAAATTAAAATATTTACAAGAATATTAAAATAAAATGTTTAATAACTGCTAGTACGACAAAAAAACACTGCTATAAACTGTATAGAACATTAGGTATATGGAATTTTAACTTTTTTTTTGAAGTTATCTTTTAATTTGGTAGCTTCTAGTTGCCTAATAGAACTTAAAATATTTTTGATGATTTTATTCATATTTTTACATGCAAGATTTATTTTATTTAAATTACTCAAAGGATCTTTAGCAACTTTTAATATTATTACTACAGAAAATCATTTAGCTGTAGACAGTAGATATACAAAATTATGAACAAAACTCTTTTTATTTTAAAAGAGTTTCAAATTTTAAATTCAACATTGAGTTTAATAATTCTGACTTTATACGTTAGTTTGTAGTGTCTGTTCAATATTTGTTTAAAATCTTCTGCTTAATCTTTGAATTCAAAATAAGCTAAAATGATATTATTATGAAAATTAAACAATAAACCACTAGATAGCTACACACTCAAGGAGCTTTTCATATTTATTACATAATAAAATGGTAGTATTATTAAGTTTTTATAATATATATTTTTTCAATAATTATAAGCAAGTAAGTTTAAGAATATTTAACACTTACACCATTTCACAAACTGTTTTATCAAAAATTTTTGTTTAAAGTATATTTGATTTAACAAATAAAACTTCAATACCCCTCTGTAGTTATCAGATAACCACGCTTGCTACACACCGTAATCAATAAATAAATCGAATTTCTTCAAGTATAATGTAAAAGAAAACACTTGTAAAATCTACATGCTTTAAACTTTCAACAATTTTTTGCTTTTAGTTGAACTAATCAGTTATTATGTAAAGCAAAACAGCTGGTCATGCTGTCTTAATTTTTTTAATAAAATAAAACTACTAAGTTACTCGTAGTACATTTGCAGTATGCACTGTATGTTTATTATATACAATACTATTTTATTTTATTTTCATTATTGTTTATCATTATTATTAGTTTGTTAAAGTTTGTTAATATTTATCAATTACTTTTCTATGGAAACTTTTATTTCTTGAATCTTTATCGTAGGATAACTTTAGCTTGATATTTACCAAATGATAGTATTTTTTTCTTGTAAAGAAGTCTATCTTTACTGTTATATGTATGTGGTGCACAATCCTCTCTGAGCTAATTTTTTTCTTATATATTATTAAGTTTATTGTTTCAAAACCGGGACAAAATGCTTTCTGCGCACCGGATAAACAAACTTTTTGAATGCAAAAATACTTAATTAAAAAATCAAATTTGGCAGCGATATTCAATGCTGAAAGGATCAATATTATACATTCTGCACTCTTATTTTATTTTATTTTCTTAGAAGGAACGCTTATCCAGTATTTCTCCTAACGCTTCATACGTGCGTTATGTTCAATAAACTGTTCTATAGTTTCGTATAACCTAGAAATTGAGCTTTTTTTAAAGTTAAACCACACACTACGACTCCTTGAAGTAAATAAAAAATTATTTTAATAAAATTCTAATAGTTTCAAATTAAAATTTTCTGCACCAGTTCAAGATTATAATTCTTTTATACAATATAACTGTTCTTTGAAAAATTAAAAATGTTAATAATAAAATAATTTATTAAGCTTCTTACTAGTCACATGAAATATTACCTCTAAATAAAAATGTTATAAATTTCGTACTCGAACATTAACATATTTTTATAATACTAAATACATATTTAATAATTTTATCAAGTTATTAATATTGTGAAACAATGGCGACGGGTAGTATTTTTCTAGGGTGTGTGGAGAAATTACAAGTAATTTAATAACACCTTGGTTTGATATTTTAAAAATAATAGTTTAGTAAGACAAAAGTAAACAACTACAACAAATCTTTTTTAAACAAGACTTTAATTTTTAAACATAATTAACATTAATAGTCTATAATTTTTTTAATTATTACAAGTAAATTACCTGCTTTAATGCTCCATACCACGTGACGTTCTTGGTAGTTATTATATTTCTTTTTATTAGATGAAAAAAATAACTTTTATGTAATAGCTCATTGTTTTTAAGCTATGTAATTCTTTCGTTCACAAAATATTTCTTTTTTATTCCAATAAGTTAGGCTAAATTCGTATGGGTTTAATTTAAGACGAATACAAATGATAATAAAATAATTTTCAAGTAGTTGTTTACATTAAATTTTTTTATTTTAAATATATATTAATTAAATATTTTGAAATAACTTAACTAGAAATTTAATAAACAATCAAAGCACTAAAACAAAGATAATTTTTAAAATTTACAACTATCTATAAAGTTTACTAATGGTATATAACTTTACAGTTTTTAAAGATTAATCAAAAATATTTATAAAACACGGATGCTATGGGTTTTACTCAATATTATATTTTTTAGTCTTATATTTTAATGAAAAGGCAAATTGACTATTCTAAAAATTACCAGATTTCGGTAGGAAAAACTCCGACTAAGTCAAATATTAACAAAATAGTAAAAAACACTCTACAACTTTGTTTATCTACAATGTTTTTTAAAACCTTTTCATGCTTGAATTTGTTTTAATACCTAAATACAAGTCAGTTAAAAAAAAGGTATCAAATAGAAGAACATTTTTTTAAATTTATATCTAATCTACACGTATATATGTTGTTAAGTCATATGTGTTCTGTTTGTAAGCAAATAAATACATTTAACAATACGGCACTTTTAATTGATAGTAAACATAAAAAAAAATGTTCGCTTAAAAACCATATATTTTACTTTATAACTATTGCTTTTCATTTGTACTAGATGTTGACTATATATCAAGTTAGCTAAAGTTTTGTACACACTTATAAAAATATCTTTTTTTTTACTGTACAAAAAAAAAATAACATAACTTTTGTTTTATGCATACTCTTGCTTCTATTTTCTAAATTAGCAATTAGCTATGGTCTTTTTCAAGGTGTCTGTTGCCACTGGAACAGATCAAAGTCCTAAACAGCTTTACAACATTTGACACCTTTCAGTGTCAAACAACCAACGTACTAGAAGACGCCTCGATTAACTCGATGTTAAAAACGCAACATCGGCAGGATAAGGAATAAAAAGCAAGTAGAATCAGAAATACCAAACTACAAGAGAACAGTTTAAAGAAACTTTGAAAAAGGTTTTCTTTAACAAATTCATCAACTATTTCGACCATAATTGGAAGCTTTGACCGAGATTGCGGCAAATTCGAGCAGTTTTAAACAAAATTGTAGCGGAAGGAACGAACGAATTTACAAAGCCCGCCGACACAACTTGAGGTCTTACAACCACAGGAGAGGCTTCATTTTGTTGGGAATTCAAAAGTTCAATCAGGACCAGTTGTTCGTAAAAGATGGAGTAGGGATGTTCGACCGCAGTGTTTTGCAAGGAAAGTATTAAAGCACGGTTTGATGATCATAGAACAAGTTCCAGCTGTTGTTTTAAGAAGAGAGGGGAAGACTTGTTTGAACGAGACTTTAATTACAAACATCATAATAAAAAAAAACCTTTTTTATTTTATTCAATATGAATTTATTATTACACGTAAAATAAATCATAATGTCAACATAAATGTTTTGGTATAAGTTTAATACACAAAAACGCAATGAATTAATCATAAAGTTGGTTTGCTTAATTAGTGGAAAATTTTCTCTAAATGACGCATTTTTTATTCTTTGATATAAAAAAGCTAACTATGTCATAAGTTATCAATTCTCTACGCGCTGTTTATTTTGAAAACATTAAAGTCTTTATAATTTTTAAACTAATAAGATTTTAACACCTTATCAAATAATAGTAAAATAAAGAAGTTTTTGTTGTAAAAATAAAAAAAAGTCCAAAAACTGTTGGCTTTTATAAATAAATATAATGCTCAAAGAAATACCTGTTGATAAAAAATACATATGATTCACTCTATTTACAGTATTTTTTTAAGCTAGTTTTTTCTAACCTGTTTGCTATATAACCATAGTTTTTAGTTTATAAAACTTGATAAAAAAACTGTTCTAAAATTTGTTTTTTAACAACCTTTAAAATATAAATAAAAAAATTAGTTATTTTTAAAGCTTACTAAGAAAAACGATTTTATGTTGTTATTATGATTTTAAAGTTTTTTTAGGTGTGAATGTACCGTTTTACATGTTAAATTAAACTTCCAAACACTGATAGCTCTAAATAAAAGGCCAATAAATTTATTTTTAAAAATTATAAAATTAGCGAACTGTATTTTCAAACTATCGTACATTGTAATAAGATTTAGTAAGATGTAGTCAAGACCTATAATGATTTTGTAGTTATTTGTCATTCTTACTATACAAGACATACATGCATGTTAGTACAGTACATATTGGTTTTGCAGTTAGTACCGATATTCTATAAAATACATATTAATGTAATGGTTAGAAATGTAGTTTATACATGACTAAATAAGTTTTAATAATCCTTCTGAGATTTCAGAAAACGTATAAGTATGACTAAATAACTTTTCGGTAATGTTAACTACTTATAATTATTACCAAACTATAAATTATTTTTTTGTTGTCCATACATCATATTTACTAATTTACACACAAACTCATTTTATGCTATAGACTATGCTTACAGGTGTAGAGAACACTGTAAAAATATATGTTTTGTAAGTTTTGTTTATAATTTAATGAATTTGTTTAGATTTAAGTATTTATTTACGAAATGTAGTTTCAGAGTCAATTTTGAATACATATTTTTCTTTTTAACAGATGCACTTTTAATATTTAGACATTCAGAGCTGCTATAAAATTAATTTTTAAAGAGTGTTTGAAACAAAATATTATATTTTTTAATGTGAGAGCAAAACAAGGATACATAATAAACTATAAACCGACAAAACAATTTTCATTTAGTTTTTTCTATTTCAAATTTCAAATACTTTTATTTTAGGTCTTCTAGTAGACGAGCAACGTATATGGTTTAAAAGAAAACAATTAGAAGATGGTAAGACTTTGGCTGAATGTAACATACAGAAAACAATCTCGTCTTCATTTGATAATGAGACTTCGCGGTGGAATATCAATTTTAGTTTTATTATTTATTTAAATAAGTGTAGTTATTTAGTTAAATGTAGTGATCATTTAGACAATAAAACAAAAATTTACCATTAAAAAAAAAGTTTATACTTGGTGTTTTCTGTTGAGATCTTTATTTTTTGTCTTTTATATAATTTTTTATAAAAATAGTAATTAACTTAGGTTGCAAAAATAATGATTGCTTATATTTCTAATAATTTTTGGTTGTATGTGTAGTGTTCTAAGTTTATCAAATTTTTTATAGTTTGTTATTCGCACTAAATAAACTTTTTACAATTTTCTATTATATTGTACCTAACTTTTAATAAAGGCTATGAAGTAAATTAAGTGCTGAAATTAGTTAACTAAAAAGAACTGGTGCCTTTTGATAAATTAACTACAAAATCAAAAATTTAATCTTTTATGGTTTAATTTCTTACCAACACAGCTTACTTTAATTAGTTAAAACTAACTACATTTGTAATTTGACCAAAAAAATGAGTTAATATTTAACCTAAAAATAGCCAAACTTACTTTTGAGTTTAAAAAGAGGACCTAATTTTTTTTTCATATGCAATTTGATTTTAAAAAACTGATGACCCTGCAGTACCTATCATAAATTATTCTGAACACTGATAAAAGTATTTCATTAATTTTCCTAAAACTTACAGTCAAAATGTTTCAATTGATTAGCTCGTAGCTAATTAGGTAAGTAAGCTAGTATGTCTTTTATCGATTTTGATAAAATTAGTACAACAATATCTTATAATTAAAATAAGCTACCATAAAAATAAATTTAACTTTCTGTATACTTCTAGTTATGAATGACAGTAAGATGTGGAATCAGGTAGATAAGTACAACTCAATAAAACTTATATTAAACAAAAAAAGTAAAAAGCAAAACATGTGTTTTAATTTTCAGCTAGAACATTATAGAGTTGTTAAAGATTTTTTTTTTGCAGGTTTTATAAAAAACAAGTAGTTTGATCCACATTTATCTTATTTAAAAATTAAATTTAAGGAAAACAACTGACTTAAATAGTATAACAACACTCGAAAGATATTTTAAAACTGCTCGAGTGTTTTTTAGAATTACAAAAAACTTTATATCCATATAATAAATTTTTCGTAGAATTGAAATTTCGTTGTTTTTACATTTAAAAATGGCAAGGAGTCACTGTTGCATGAGTGGACACTTTTAAAAAAAGATCACTTTTGAACAGCATCACATTTACACGAATAGTCACTTTTGTACCAGGGGACTTTTTTGCACGGCGACTCTATTGCACGCAGCGTCACTTGTGCACCGCGTCACTATTCAGAAAGTACGTACTTAAAGAGGTACAAGCCCCTGTGCAAAAGACGCACCCATTTAATACACGCACCAACGTTAAATATGCTACTGCGTTAAATACGCAATAGGGGCGTGTCTAAACTTTTTTCAAAGAGGGTTCACTTTTTTTTTTGTTCTTAATTTGCCGCATAAGTACGCATTTCTTAGGTATGCACTGGCAGTAAAGTACGCAATATTAATAATAAGACGAAAAACTCTGTGTTTAAAATGTTTTTTTTTATACTTTGAAAAAAAACAAATATAAGTAGTTAAAGAAAAATATTAAATTTATTTATTTGTTATACTATATTAAATTTAGATAAACTAAAAGAACCAGAAAAAAGTTATGAAGTTACAAATTGTGTATCAAAATTCAAATCTGTTATTTAAAACAAAAATGTTACAGATATAATGAACTTACTCTATAAAAAAGTATTTTTTTATCAGGAAACAATATTATAAATTAATTATAACTAGAATAATTTTTATAAAGAGAACTTCAATTTCGAATAATGTTAGTATAGATAGAGTTCTTAAAGTTTTTCCTCTTAAATTATAAACTCTTATATCATCCATTTATATATCTATTAATAATAAAAATATTTTTTTTCAAATAGTTTAATCTATAAAAACTGAAATTTCACTAAAAAAAATTAGAATTATAAAATTAAATTAAAATATCAATATAAAAGTTTATTTTGGTTTAAATTATTTAGTAAAACTGTTTCCTGACAAAAAGTTAATTTTTTATAGAGTAAGTTAGTTATGTCTGTAATATTTTTGTTTTATATAACAGACTTGAATTTTGATATACAATTTGTAATTTCATAACATTTTAATAAAATTTAAAGAAAGTTTCAATTTTGATTTAAATGTTAGTATAAATGGAGTTCTTACAAATTTTTATTTTAAATTTTAAACTCTTTAAATTTATATATACATTTATATTAAAACTTTTTTTTTCAAGTAATTTAATCTATAAAAATTGAAATTTTACTATAAAAATGTTTAAACTTATACAATTAAATTAAGGTATCTTTAAACTTTATTTAAATGTTTGCCTGATGGTACAGGGATTTTAAAGATGGTTTTGAACCTCTTTGAGTCAAAAATTTCAAAAAATCAAGAATCAACTCTGGGCTAACAGATATTTAAAAATAAATCAATTTAAATAAAGTATTTAAATACCATTAACTGATGAAAGAATAAATTGCCAGGTGGTGTAGTCGTCTAAAGATGATTTTTAAAACTTTATGAATTGAACTTTTCAAGGTTTAAACCCAGTTGGTTGACACATAAATAAATAATATTAATGTTTAAGTACAAACACAACATTATTATACAACAACATAGCATAAAAGCTTTAGACAACATTATTATATACAATAAACTAAGTAAAATAAAACTTTAGTGATTATATTTGACATTTTTTATGTAAAATTGTACTTACTAGTTTAAAAACAATGCTAAATCAAAAGTAATTTACACTAAGTAACAATTTATAATAGGAACTAGGAGCATCTTAATAAAAGTTTCCTAGAAAAAAAGCTACTTTAAAACTTTTACCTATTATGACGTCACAATTAAAATTTTATTTAAAATCTATTTCAGCTGAGTAAAAACGAGCATTTTTTGCTACTGCAATTTTCAAATTCAAAAATTCTGCAAAAGTGACACCCACCCGTAGAAATATTTTAAATTCCTGGTTTTTACATAATTATATCCGAAGTTTCAGTACTTTTTTAAATCGCTCAAGTTCTAGGTTTTTGTTACCAAAATTATCAAAGTCTAGAATTCGGGGTTTTCGAAAACTCTAACATTATCACAGGATAAGGACGGGCCACGTACTTCTACAGAGAGGCCTGCCAAGCACAAATGTTTGGTGTGCATCACATGCTTCAGGTTTAAAACAGCTTGTGAAAAACAACAAACGTTGCTCATTGTGATCGCATAAGTGCTCTTCAAGTTTGTATTTGTATCGCGTAGTGTTAAATATAAGTAACTACCTAAACTACGTTTTAAGTTAAAAATTTGTTTAAAGTTGTCGAAAACTGCCCAGTTTGTAAAAAGTATTTACAAAGATGTTCGGCCCATAGAAGACTTTTCAGAGATATGATTTTGGATAAGAAAAGGCTTTCCCTTGAAGGAAATATACTTGTAAAACAAAGCAGTTTCTAAGTGTATTTTAACTTTAAAAGTTTTTTAACTACATTTATTACTATATCCAGATTCTGCAGGATATAAACATATCAAAAAAATATATAGATTCGACGTAATCCTAATTTTGTAAATCGAGTACAACACTATCTGACAGTTTAAATAACTTTTCTTAAAAGTTATGTATCTATATATAAATTAAGTTTTAAGTTATGTAAATAAGTTAGTATAGTTTTTATGTTTGTATTGCAAACAAGTATAAAACTTTAGTTAATAAGCCTGCTAAGTTTAAATAAACCACTACTAAGAAAGCAATTTTTTATTGAAGAAGTAAGTAATTAATTGCCACGAAAACTCCTTAAAAAAACTATAAGCAATATTTTCTCTTACTTGTTGGTGTTTTTAAAAATTCTAACAATCTTATTGTTTTTAATTAAAAACTGTGCAATGGTTAAAACGTAATGCTTTTAAAGACAAAATGAAGTTTATGAGCAAAATACGCTATTAAACTACAATGAAAAGCAACGAAAACTTGAAATTATTCCTTGAGAGTCAAATAAATAGTTGTCTTAGAATCAATTTTGTAGTAATCCAAAGTTTTTTCATCTTCTAGTTCTATTCCTTCCAGCTTTAAACATTGCTTTTCTGGTGGTAAATCTAAAACACATACTAAATTTATTTTTATGTAATGTAGACTGAGTACCATCGTCTTTTACACCTAAAATAAATAATCAAGTTCCATAAAAATCAGTTTACAAACGTTTCCGTTAAAAAAAACAATCAACAAAAATAAGTAGTTTTATTAAACATTTTAACATTATGTAATTGTTTCTAAAAAAACAAACGGTATATATTAACTTAAAAAAATTGTACTTTGTACTGCTTAAAAATTAACTATAACTAAAGTAAAATATAGAACTACTTTATTTACAATCGCAATTTCACATATATGATAATGAAGACCATTATATAGCAACTATTGTAAATTCAGATACTGATAATTACAAACCTTGCGTTTAAATTTTAAATTTTAATTTCATAAACCTGCTTTTATCAACAGAAGTTTTTTTACACGTTTCTGCCTACTTACTACATGCACTCAAGCATAAATAAAACGGTTTTAATTTCATGGTGGCTCTTTAATCTTTACGGCATTTTTTTACATTTTAATTGTCACAAAATTTCCCTTATATTTTCAAATATACAAAAACGAAAATAAAAAAATCTAAAGACTTTAGTTTTTGATCAGTTTATTTTATACTTTGGTGATTCTATACCATATCTAGTAAAAGTCGTAAAATATTATTGGAGCGCGTAAATTAGGTACTTGTTTTATTTAACGAGGGCCTAAGTTTAAAGTAGTAATAAGCGATGTTTTAATTATTGGTTACACACCAATTTACTATATTTCCAAAATATAATTGATCTAAAAAGAAAACAAATTAAATGATACAAATTCGCTCTATCAATCTATGTGTGACACTGAGTTTGAGAGTAGAGTTATCAAAACTCTATTTACTGGTTATTAGCTTAGTGTGCGGATAACAGCTTACAATTAAAAACATGAACGTTCTTACTATTTAAACAAAAATGATTTTAACACAGATACCAAACAAATAAGTAATAAAAAATATTTAACTATGTGTTACTAAACTAACGTTGTGGTTAAACTACTATCTAATAAATTAAATCAAAAGTTTCATAGAGTTTTACATTACAACAGTTTCATGCTTTTGAAATGACAGTTTATAACTTGTAATCACTGTGGAGCATGACATAGTTGTAAAGTAAAATTCTATAATATGTTTCAATTAATTTAATTTGTATTAGCTGCTTCATTGTGTAGCTCTCTATAAATTTAACTGTTACATTGTTAATAATTAATTTTTATTACTTGTTTTACTACTAACCATATTCATATTCACTTTCTTGTCTTTGAATCTCTTCTTTAACATCCTTGATCGTGTTTACTGAACAAAAAGCTATTAGCATCTTCGAACCTTTCCATTTTTCAACGAGAAAAACCGGTTTACATACAGTATGTGTATACAAATGAATGGTGTCCCTTTTCTCCAACTGGTACTCAAAAAATTTCTTGTAATCTTCCATTACCTTGCCATCGTAAATTAAACGCTGTTCTTCTACAGGGATGCCTGAAAATGTTTTAAAACAGATGAAAAATTTTGTACATCATATCAAGAAAAAATACCATTAAAAGTAAAATTTAAAGGATAAGTTTAAATTAAACTTTAAAAAATTAGAACAAACACTTATAAAGACATAAGGCTTAACTTAGATAAGCTGCAATCATAGAGTAAAAAACAATAACAAATACTAATAAAGAGCTATAAGGTACAATAAAAAAGAAGATTTATTTTAATGTTCATAAACTGTACCGAAAATTTAAAATCTATTTGAAACAAAAGTTAAAATGAGTTAAAAGTTAATTTAAATATTTTAAAGAACAAAACAAAGATAAAAAGAGTAATCACTACTAACAATTATTCAGTTTTTTGTTTTCTAAATGTAGAATTACAAATTTTTATTAGAATTTTATTTATTTATTCTATAAACCATACACAAAAAACTAAGACTTGTGGCAAGCTAAAATTTACACTATTGAATAAATTATATTAACTTAACAAATAATATTTTTAAATTTTGTTTAAATACTAAAAGAATATTTTTTATTAAATTGAAAGTTCGTATTTTGAAGTTAAAAAATATAAATAAAAACATAATTGTACTTTACAAAATAAATTGTAAATTAATTCTGGTAACACGTTAAATAAAAGGTTTTAATACTTTGTAAACAAAAATATATAAAATTTAAGACAAACTTGCAAATAAATAATAAGAAATGTTTTTGAGTACTAAACAAAATCATAGATTAAAAACTTGTAACAACAAAAATGTTACTAGCTTTATGACCAAACTATAAACTGAATTGAGACATAAACTGAGCCTTTGGTTTAACATAAATAAAAATTATAACTGAAGAGCAAAGAACTACAGGGCGAAACATTGTTTAAAAACAATTTATTTTTTGTCTTATTGAACTCAAGTTAAGAACTTGAAATGTTATTTTAAAATGAATAAAAAGTATACTTATACTTGGTTATTAACATCAGTTATTTTAAGGGCATAAGGGGATTAAAACTGTTTTTTTTTTGTTTATGTTTTATATAATTTTTTTTTTATTCTTTCTGACAGAATTTTACATATATATCAAGAAAAATTTCCTTAAAGTCTGAGGTAGTCATCTCAAAAAACGTAGGAGAAGATAGATTTAAGAGAAATAGTCTATTTTTGCCGTTTTAGTTTGTGCCCCCCACAAGGAACCTGTTGTTGCTTCCGACTTTGACCGGCTATATCTCAAAAATTATTAAGAACTTTTTAAATCTGTAGTTTAGTAAAAACTATATAGAACAAGATCAAATTTCAAAAAAAAAAAAGTGTTCACTCCCCCCCCCTTCCCCCCTCTATGCCCCTATCACATATCAATATTATGGATTATTACTAATCTTTTTAAGTTTTCATTTGTGTACATATATAAACTCTCAGTTAGTATATATTATTTAACAAACTTTACGATTTTTATAACTAAGTGATTTTCAATAATAAACTTTATAACATACTATAGTGTATTTTGTTAAAAATACAAATTTTTGTCTTTTAAAATAAGTTGCTAAGCAAAGTCGTCAACTAAGCTGTACTGCACATGTTTAACAATAAAGATATATCTTTTATTTTTTTTACCTTTGGTGATAATGAGTCGTAGATGTCATTTTAAAAAGTTAGAATATGTTGATTGTACAGACTTTTTTTGCCTTAGCCAATACAACATTTAACAAATAAACAATGTACAAAGTCAATTGCACAGTTTTTTTCTACCAAGTACTATTTGTGTTAAAATTTTTAAAACATATATAAATATGTTTTTTAAAATCTCTTTTGTGATAGGGGTGTTACAGGTTGTTTAAAATTATTTTCAAGTAATCTGAATTTCTAATTTTTTAGAATGAAAGTTATTAAGTCCTACTTTGGTATATAAAAATCTAATTTCAATATATCTGTCTGAAAAATCAAAGGTAAACATGTTGAAAGAAATTAAAACACAACTGTGTTTAAAGATAGATAAAAGTTTTAATATTACAATAGACTTTAAGGCCGTAGGGGGGCTTGACATTTTTTTTTACAAAAATTAACTTTAGCTTTTATAAGAAAGCTTTAAGTACAAACTACAAGCCAGTTTTTATAAAATTCAAAAACGTCATTTAATTTTTGAGATATTCAATTTTTTGTAAAAATTTTAGGATATAAACGTATAGACCGCAAATTTTTCGGGGTCAATTTTCTCGAAATTTTAAAGTTCACTAAAAATCTATATCCTCCTTCATTTTTCAAGCAATCTTCTTTAAATTTTTAGGAAACGTTACTTATGATAAAAGAAAAAAAACGTTACTTTAGAATTTTAGTAATTTAAAAAAATAAAAAAATGTTCTTAAAAATTATAATTGTTTTTTTTTTTCAAAAAAAATATATTTTTACAATTTTTTTTTAGATTTCAAAGTTAAGTTTTTTTTTCTTATTGTATAAAGATTAGACTGTGGAAGTTTGAAAAATATTGCTTGAAAAATGTATGTGAAGATAGAATTTAAATGAAATAGTCTTTTTTTGCTGTTTTAGTTTTCGCTTCCTATAGGGAACCTATTATGCGGCCCGACTTTGACTAGTCATATCTAAAACATATTTCTATTTTTGTTTAACGATAAGAAACATCTTGAAGCTTAGAAAAAAACTCTATAAAATCAGATCAATTTGTAAAAAACATGGTTTATTAAGTTTCACCCCGATTAAATCTGAGAACCGCTTATGGACCAAGGGTAATAGTGATAGTAGAAACAAACATAAAATAAATAAAAACAAAACCAAAAAACATATTAAAACAGTATATGAATACGAAAAAATAAGTGGGATTTGATTGAGTGGGAAATGATCGCGGGTTAAAGTAGTAAGTTTACCCAATTGTCTTTAATACGAAATACGGCTTTAAAATTTAGCAACTATTAAAATTGTTAAATTATTTAATTTGTTCAAAGTTCAACAAATAACAAACTAGTGTTTTCAAATCAGAATGATGCTGTTAACCTTCTTTTTCTTCAATTTTAAACTTGAGATTCCAAGTTATTTCAGAGTCTTCAATTTCAAACACATAAGTTTTTCCAGACTGTGTTTTCACAATCACTTCACCATCAACATATAAGTCAACAGTTGATTGATTTTTGATTTTGTAGTCCATAATTGTTTTTCTATCATCTAACTTTCTAAACCTTTTGAAAGTCAAAGTTTGCTTGTCGAATGCAATACCTGAAATTTGTAGTTAGTTCTAAAAAGTAAAAACCAAAACTTTTAGGTTTTACTAAAAATTTTCTTCTTCGAATTAATTTAAGTATTTTTAAATTAATTTAGAATTTTAAATTTAAATGACGCAAACAGTCTTTCTAAATAACGAAATAGTGGTTTGAATTTTTATTAGACTTGAAAAATTATTAAAACTAAATTTAACCACAAAAAAATATTCTTATCATTAATTTTTTTGTGGAGTTAAAAACTAATAAATTAAATCAAATGATTGCTTTTGAAAGATGTAAACAGAAAGTAAATGAAAAAATAAGAGATAACACTTCAAAAAAAGTTTATATTCGATTAAAAATCTACAAATCTAACAAAACAAATTAAATTCTGATAACCATCTTCTTGATTTAGATAAATTCATAAAGTAAGAATAGAACCAATAAGCATTTGATTTAACAATTTGTTTAAATATGATATTATGATAAAATATTAAACATTTCTTTACAAGTTTATTAACTTTTAAGGATTGTTTATTAAACACTTAGCTGACAGTTAATTTTTAATTTTTTAATTGAAGTTACTTTTTGAGATATTAGGGTACAAAACTAGAAAGCTATATAGGTTTTTTTACGTAAACATTAATAAAATAAGAAAAGTATAACTAAAACAATGAATCTAATTCTACAGATTATTAGCAGTTATGGTCAAACTTTTTAAGGTTATTCTTAACTTATAAACTATAAGTCTTTATACTTTTATTTAGTTTTAGTGTAAATTTATTGTTTTTCAATAAAAAAATAAAACAGGATGTTTACAATGTGTATAATGGGTTTTTCCAACAAGTTTAAATTTATTGCATATAAAATAAACAAAAAATTGACTTTTAATTATTTTTTTATTCTGATGTAAACGAGTGATTAAAAATATTTTCATTCTAACATTTGTATCAGAAACGTTTTACTAAACAGATTATATCTTAAAAATTTACAATTTTTTTAATTTTTTATTAAAACCATTTTAAGTATATAGTTTGAGACTATAATTATGGTTTTATTTTAACTGTTGTTTAAATGGAACGCCGTATGGCCTTGTACAAAATTGTTACGTACTCTTTCAAAAAAAAACCGTCCTGAGACATTCTGAGCATTTTAAACTATTTTTTAAGTTTCTTTAGTTTTTAAAAATTGATTAAATTTAAGTTCCTCAACAAAATTGGTTATAAAATAACAAATATTGCAACTAAATTAACTAAATTTCATACAAAGTCTTGAAAAATATCTATCCTTCGATTATTAAAAAAACCAAAAACTATCCTGAATTTTTCATTGAAAAAAAGCTATTTTGAGTCATCCTGAGTTTAAAAGTCAAATAAAAATATTAGAACTATCCTAAGTCATCCTGAAATTTTCAAAAACTCAAAAATAACCTGAGTTATTTTGAGTATTCTGAGTGTGTTGCAAACAACCAAATACTTCATAATTCACTAAAACTAAATAAAAATAAATTCAGAAAAATATTGTTTGAATAGAAATTAGCTATATGAAAACGTTTAAACATTTTTGTTTACCTCTATTACTCCAATAGTTCTTTTTACTCTTAATCAAGTTTTACTAAAAAACCTCAAAACCAAAAAAAAAGTTATACACACAAACTTTCACAAATATATAATATATATTAAGATAATTTATAATATATAGATAAGAAAATATAATATATATTATACATAAAATGAACAAAGACATTTTTTCACGAAGGGTAACTTTTGCACAACAGAGAAAAAAAAAATGCATGAAAAACAAGAAAAAAAATATTAAAAAAAAACTTGCATGCAAAATTACGCCTTGCAAAATGTCTCTATGCAAAAGTGTCTTCTTGCATATTTGACCCTTAATGAAAAAAAGTCCCATCGTGCATATTAGACTACTACCCATGAAAGGTGTATTGGAGAACATCACATACTTTTTAACAACAAATAATTACTAAAGCAACAGTAAAAACTAATAAATAAGTAACTTGTGTTTTTAACTAATATAGACCTAAGGTGAAATTTAATATTTCTTGTTACTTGTTTGGATGCTATCGTTCGGTAAAAAAACTTTCCTCAGCGACCTTAAACTTTCTTGATTTTTTAAAGTCTTTATAAAAGTTGATCTTAATTAAAAGTCAATAAAAACCAAGCTCTTAAACGAAACTAATTTTATTATAACAAAAAATTGCAAGTAAATTAACTAAATCTTGTATAAAATTAAGAAAAAACATATTTAGAGATTTTCAAAAATCTAATAACGATATTGGGCGTTTCATAAAAAATCGAAAGCATCTTATGTCAGCCTGAGTATAGAAACTAAATTTAAAATGATCTAAGGTATTCTGATTTTGGAGCACATAATAAAAAATACCTGTGAATTCAAGTCTAGTTTAATTTTTAAAATATTTACAGGGTTTTTAAATTTCTAACAACAAGGAAAAGCTCAAGAAATTAACTAAAATCCTCCAGGATCTAGGCCTGTTCTTCATTTTACATAAACATAATATATGACATAAAATCTAATATAAAATATTGTTGCACTCTAAGACAATAAAATATAAGTTTTAATTGTTTTCTCTAAAACACACTAAAATATTCCTATAACAAACCTTTTTGATCTTGTATTCTTGCTTTAAGAACTGAAATCGGATCAGAAGGATCAACTTCAACTGTAAATTTTTCACGGTTTATCCTTTCCACAAAAATACTTATTCTTAGTATTAGGTAAAAGGTTGATTCATTCTGTATGTTGTAGTCAGACAAGATTTTTCCATCTTCCAATTGTTTTCCATTATAGAATAAACGTTGTATGTCAAACGGAATACCTGCAATAATGCATAATTAAATCATTTAAGAAAATTATATATAGTTAACCAACTAACATGTTGAGTTCAAATTAACAATTATAAAATGATAGAAGTAAACAAAACAAGTTATATTTAATTTTTGTGATAAGGTTATCTGCTATTCTGTAAATGACTTTGAAAAGACAATTAAACTTTTAACCAAACTTATAAAATAGTCTTCACTATTATTTTGTTCAGTTGAATACTTATTGATTAAAACAAATGCTCAATTAATAATACTTTAGAAGCAGTAAAACTTTAAGAGAGTATTATTTTTTCATGGATTTTATTATTATAAAAATCAATCACTCAAGTATTTAAAGTTCTGCTACTTTGAAAACAATGTATATTAACTATTTTTAACTTCACACATAAAAAATGTCACTAAATCTGTAGAAAATTTTTATGAAATCTTTAACACTTATTGCACTTATTCTTTCAATTTAAAGTATTAAAACTAATTATTATACTTTGTTTTCACATCAGATTTAACATTTTCTTACTCAAAGTATTAATTCTGATACCAGAATTTTAATAAATAAAATTTAAAATGCGTTGTAAAACAGTGTTTTATTAGCAGTAGGGAGTAATTGGTGAAATTTGCTGCACTAATAGACTGGTTGGACTTGGATGTGTTTAATTTTTATTAAGAAATTTTTATAAATAATTAAAAAATTATTTTTCCAAAATTACAACCCAAAAGACTAGCTTGACCCTTAATAACTGCATACCTTTAAAACTTTAAAAGTAATAATGTCATTTGTACATTTCCTAGACTTAAAATTAATACAAAAATTTAAGCTTATATTTAAAGGCTAAGCTCAAGATATTTTGATTGCTTTTGATGTACTAGTATGTAGTGATTATCAAAATATGCCAAAATTATCTAAAAATGAGTACTTTTGGCAATTTAAAACACAAATTCATCCATACATTTATAGTATAGTAAATACAACCTTAGTTTATGTAGCTTTAAAATTATACCACAACAAACAAGAGTTTCTTATAAGTATGCCTATGGATACAATCTTTCCAAAAATATATCAATTAAATATATCAATAATTATAATCAATAATTTGAGCAAAATTATTAGTTATTTTACATCATTCAATAGAATAATATTTTTAAACAAAACTTGTTACAAAAACAATTAAATACTAAAGCAGAATGAATAAATCACATTTAAGCTATCCTAGATTACAAAAAAAAAATATCCTAAAATTTAAAAAAACCTTAAAATACCAAGAGTATGGAAACCCTTTTAATGATAAACAATGCATTCTAAACTAGCTTTTTAATTGGTTTTAACTTATTTTGAAATGTGTTTAGTTGGAAGCAGAAGATAATTTAGACACACTAAATGCCTATACTAAGCTGAAGTTAACTTACTAGTAAGAATGGTACTTTTATTTACCAACCACTTACTTTTAACAGTAAACCAAACTTGTTACATTACCAGAACTTTTTGTCTATGAAATATTAATCTCTACTACGCTAATTTAAAAAAGCCATGCCAAGATTTCGAATTGATTAAGAACTAAACCTTCTTGATACTGAATCCTAGCTTTGATAGTAGCATTGGTGTCAACTGGATCAACTAAAAGTTGTATAGTTTTACCTTCATCCAACCTTGTTTTAACACAAATATCCATTTTTTTATAATAAATTATCTGAAAAGTTAAATTTTAAGCTGTTCTCCTATAGATTGTTAGTAACAAAATTATATAATTTTATTATAACAAAAAAAAAACGGAACTTAGTTAATTCAATCCTTTTTATTTTAAAACATTCTGAGGCTTCCTAAATTTAAATTATAGGCATTCTAAATAATATTAAAAGACTTAAATTTAAGTTACTCTAATACAACTTTATAAACCATATCAATTCTATTCATAATTAATGTATATATATATATATATATATATACCTACCATCGGATAAAAATAAAATTATAAGTTTTTTCGAGTTTTAGTTTTATCAAAGTACAAGGTACAGTGTCTTTTGTTGAACTGCAATTATCCATGGAGCATCTGAAAATTATAGGTATATAGGAATCCTGTTTCTAGCTTGTTTTTTTATCTTATATTCAAGGAAAATAACCAGTGACGACCTTTTAAGGTCATAAAGGATGGGTATATCGTTTTTTTTACAATTTTCTTTTGTAATTTAAACTAAGCAGCAAATTGATTTTTACATACACTTCATAAAAAAACTAATTTTTGAGATAATGTTTAATTTGGTTAATTTGGTAAAAAAATTTAGTTTAATATATTTATTCTTTTAATAATCAATATTTTTCTTTTGTTTTGGTCATTTATATGTTTTTAATTCATCCATACAGTTCTTTTTGTAATTTTCCAAAGAGTATTTTCATAATACTTGAAGTTTTTTTATTCAAAACTAAAGATGAACATATATATTTTACCTCTCCTTCCATAAAGAACAATTATATTCTCTGATTCTAACCACCTATGTTTCAAAAAATTGTTTGAATATTAAAAAATTGTAAAAAAGTGACTTGTAGCTTAGTTAACAGGATTAAAAAATGGAAAAGAAATTTACCTCTTATATGGGATTAAAAGATAAAAGCACTTACTGAAGTATTGACAATGCTTTTGAATGAACTGCTGTTTTATATATTTCATATCAGGGACTGGAAAACTGCAGCCCATTTAAGGTAAAAATTGCAAACTGCTAAAATGCTAAGTGGTCCAGCAAGAACATTTTTTAAGTTTGCATAAGATAAGCTTCTTAGGGTTGCCACTGGTTTTTGGCAAATTTTCTCCAGATTAACAAAATTTCATCAAGGTTTTTAAAGTACAGATTTTTTGGTCTAACTTTACTTTTAAATTAAATTCTAAGTTAAAAAATGTTTTGAATAGTATAAAAGCATCGAAAAGATACTGAAAAACTACTTATAAATGTGTTTTTTAGTTATTATATTTTGATTAAAGCAAAAAAATTATCTCTATGATATATTTTATGTGTCAAATTGAAAATTTCTTAACAACTTAACATGTAAAAATTGTTTAAAATTCAGCTTGTTTCATTAGTTTTGTTCAAAATTCCAAGTTTTTTATAATTTTATTGCCTAAATTTCTTAAGTTCCAAGTTTTTCACATTTTCTAGCCTAAATTGTCAAATTTAAGATCTCTCAAGTTTTCGGCAACCATGACTACTACTTAATGCAAGAATTTTTAAGTCAAAATTTGACGAGGGTGTCTGTTACATTTGGGTGTATATTAGTTTATTTTCATGACCTGATTTGTTTTAAATAAACTTGTATCACAACATAGACAAATTTATGATTTGAGTAAATTTAATATAACAAAAAGTAATAGTTGTTTGTTGCTGCTAGGTTATTTTGCTAGTTTAAACAGTTTATAATTATAAAAACCATGCTTTGTTGTTTATGGCCCTTCAGCTAAACTCTATATCTTAAAATGTTTAAAAAAAAGTTGAATATTACAAGTAGAAATCAAAAAAAGATGCTTCAAAAGACTAAAAAATATTATTTTTAATTATAATAAATCAAAACTTAACTAAATGGTTTAATTTAGTAGTTAAAAAATATTATAATTAATATTATGATTTTTTTCTTCTTCTGATCCTGTTAAGTAATAGATTTATCTGTAAATGTTTATTCAGATTTTGTTTAAAGTAATTATCTCAGTAATTTTGATAACCAAGTAAAACATTTAAAACAGAATAAATTCGTGAATCAATAAGTTAGTGAAAGTAAGAGTTCAAACTTATTACAAACTATTCTTTTATGTCAGAAGAAAAGATTATTGCTGCATGGAAGTACACTGTGCTAGATATAAAAACCAGTTAAATTTAGAACTATATGTATTGCAAAAAAAGCTTTTATTGATTTTCAAAGCCTTGATAACTACATAATAAGTCACTCAATCATTTTATACATATATAATTTTATGCTTTGTTATAACATTTTATATTTAAGTTAAATTGTAACTATCAACGTTTTACAAAGTGTGGTTTTACTTCTATAATGTTTCAAAATCTTCTTAAAACTAATTTCATGAAAAAAAATTGCAATAAAATTTTAGAGGTTTTTAAACATTATCATAATTAACATTCAGAATAAATTAACTCTAGTTAAAAGACTTAAAAAAAAAATATATATAGAGTTTTATTCAATGTTTTTGACTATTAAGTGATATTTTTATGCTAAAATTACAATTAGGGAGAAAAAGTTTATATATCTCTAAACTAATGTAAATAAAACTTAAGTAGTTGAAAGTTTATCACAAGTTTAAAATAAAAATATAAACATAATAATATGTTTCAGTTAGAATGGAAGTCTAAAAATTATGGTCTATTTGGTAGGCTACAATTTTTCAGGTTACTGTGGTTAAATTTCTATACCAATTAGAACTAGAATAGAAATTTTTAAATACATTTTTAAATTAAAAAAAACCTTGCAAATTTTTAGTTGTTTAAATAAAGGATTATTTGTATTAGAAGACAAATGGTAATGGCTATAAAAATGTGGTCTAAGTAAAAACTAAACATTAATATATGATCAGAAAAATAACTTAGTGTAACAGTTTTTTTTTAATTTGAATTTTGTAAAAAATAATGTGACCAAATATAATTCCAATTCTACTTCAACTGTATTTGAAAAAACATAATATGATCAAAAATTTTCAATTACATACAAAATGTGTACTACTTACGGTATACTATCAAAATCCACCCGCGTTCAAAATCCACCCGATCAAAATCAACCCGCGTTCAAAATCCACCCGATCAAAAGCCACCCGGGTCAAAATCCACCCGATCAAAATCCACCCGAGTCAAAATCTACCCGATCAAAATCAACCCGAGTCAAAATCCACCCGATCAAAATCAACCCCAGTCAAAATCCATCCGATCAAAATCCACCCGATCAAAATCCACCCGATTAAAATCCACCCGGTTCAAAATCCACCCGATCAAAATCAACCCGACTCTAAATCCACCCGTTTCAAAATCCACCCGATCAAAATCCACCCGATCAAAATCCACCCGATTCAAAATCCACCCGATCAAAATCAACCCGACTCTAAATCCACCCGTTTAAAATCCACCCGATCAAAATCCACCCGGTTTAAAATCCACCCGATCAAAATCAACCCAAGTCAAAATCCACCCGATCAAAATCCACCCGAGTCAAAATCCACCCGATCAAAATTCATCCGAGTTAAAATCAACCCGAGTCAAAATCAACCCGAGTCAAAATCCTACCGACACAAAATCAACCAAAGTCAAAATCCAACCGAATCAAAACAAGCACCTTGTTTATTTATTTCTTTTTAAATCAAGTATCATTTAAACAAATCTCACCACTCTAAAGTACCAATCTTAAACAAGTTTTATTTAAAAAACATTTATAAAATCTTGTATTTCTGTCCTTTATAAATTGACCTAAGAATATAAAAACTGTACTACAGATTGAACTTATTTTGTGAGGTTTTTTGAGTTGTTATTTGGTATTTTTGCTTATTATAAGGAATTTTCGACAAAAATATTTTTATTTTTTTGATTACTGAATATAATTTTGAATAGCTACAGCCGGCAAGCAGCTTTTAAAGGAACTGTTGTTTTTGATATAAGTATAACTATAAGAGCTAATAAAAGTTAACAACGTCAGGATAAATAAATTAAAGTTTTACAATACAAATATGACTATGTTAAAACTTTTAGAAAACTAAAGGATGTGCCAGAAAAAATAATCTTGTATTATCTCAATCACAATTACACGACAATCAATTATAATTTACTTTTTCTAGGTATAAAATTTAATAGTTTAGAATTTTTAAGTAATTTTTAAACAAATACGTCACACGATATAATTTTTATAAAAACTGAGTATTACAAGTGAAAGCTACCATTTATACTACAAATTAATCCATTTAATTTAGGGGTCAGCAAACTGCGGCCCTCGAAGTGTAAATATGTGGCCCTCGAGCATGTAAATTTGGTCCGCTAAACAAAACAAAATTTAAATTGAAATTTACAATAAAAGAAAAAGAAATTATAATAGTTTGTTTTTAAGTTCCTGAATATCATTTAAAAACCATTTATTATGCTTAAGCCTTAGATGTGAAAAAAGACAGATAGTAAATCTAGAAGTTTTTCTTTTAAGTTTAGACTTTACTTTTCCTTTTAAACAACAAAAGTTTACATACTTGGATAAATTACTTATATAATATTGCAAAGTTTTTTTAATTGGCAATTTTACATGTTTTTAACTTTTAAAAACACGGTGACTGGGTTGAAGTAACTTTTGTACTTTTTTTGTTTCAAAAAGTTTCAACCCGAAAAACTTTAGATAGATTATTAAGGTATTTAAGGGGTTTTAAAAGAAAAACTTACACTGTTTAAAATGAAAGTATTAATATTTGTTTATATTTGAATTAGTTTAACAAAATCACTAAAATTTTAAATACGTGATATGCTGTGCATTAAATAAAAAAAGATGTTTTTAACTACTAAAAAAAAAATACAATTAAAATAATAGAAATTGATTATAAAAAGTGTACATAATGATCTACACCTGTTTTTAATGATCTTACCTTGTAAATAATGATAGAAATAATAATATGACACAAGTTTTTTAAAAAAATAGTTTTCGACTTTAGAAAAAATATACATTTTAAATATGCCAGGCCTGATCCCTTTAAGTAGATAAACGTGACTAAAACAGATTAAAAACAAAAATTGAATAAAACAACGGCTCGCGGAAAAAATTGAAACATGAAATTTGGCCCGAAATAAACAATTGTCTGCCGACTCTGATTAAATCCAACTGCATCTTCGTTACTTTTAATTACAAAAAAGTAAAAGGCAAACGTTTAAAATTCATTTAGTTTGTGTTTTTTTTAATATAATTTTTTTATGTGAAAGGTCTTAACAAGATATTTATCTATAAAAGTTGTCTTTGTTAAGAAAAGGTCACTAATTTACTTTAGATAGTTACCTTTACTGTATTGCCATTTAAAGATTTTTCAATATTAACTTTAAATTAAATATTTATTAATTTTCGGTTTTATTTGTTAGAAAAAATTTTCACGCTTTTAAAGTTAATTTGTCTACTAAACAATTTGTTATAACAATAGTTGTCTTTACCGTTTAAATTCGTTATAACCAATATAAAATTTTGTTTAATTTTAATATTGTTTCATTTTTAATTAAATTACTTAAAATTTCTTAAGTTTTAACAAATTGACTTTTTTTATATGAAAATTATATTTAAAAAAAATAGTGGTAAATAATAACATTTCCATTTCTATGAATTAAAAAATATCAATTAACAATATAATATTGAACGGTAAATAATAATTTATCATACTTAATTACAATTTCTATGCAACTTTATATTTATAAAAAAACATAAAACGTTTACAACTAATTAATTAAAAACATGCAGTTATAGCTTTTAACTTAAATTGTCGGAAATTAATTCAAGAAAATTTATCGCATGTAAATTAAAAGTTTTAGAATAGAAAATTTTAAATTTAAAATTTAAACGTTAACCAAAAGAGATTAAATTTTATAAAACCACTCAATTAATCACTTTCAAAACTTGCCTTAACCTATTGATAAAATTAATAATACGATTGTTTAAATTGGTACAGTCTGGTACAAAAATTCATAAAAATAACTTATACTTGAATTTAAACTCTCTTGTCTGAAATACATACTTTTTTTAATGAACATATGTAAAAATAGAACATTTTAATAATAAATTAAAAATGTTATAAGTTTTTTTTCGTAATATTTGTTATAAATATAGTGTCATTTCGAAAAAACTCAACTTATTTGTTTACTACTACAATTCTAAAGTATATAATTTCCCTAGCTCAAGTCTAACTACTAACTTTTTTAGTTGCAATTTACAAGCTATTTGAGCAAACTCAATGAATTGTAGAGTCGATATTTGTTTTATGTAAAGGACTTTAGAATTTATAGAAAAATGTTTAGCTTTATAATTTGTACTATTAGTTAAAAACTAGCAAATTTAGTTGTTATCTAATTAAAAATAACTTATAACTTTAGTTACTTTAGACGAAACAATTTTTAGTTTTTTCAAAAATAGATGGTTTATAAAAAAAAACATTTAATAAAAGAAAATTCAAATAACTTAAACACTTTAAAAAAAAGATAATAGCAGCTAAAATTATTGTATAAATTAAAAAAAAAAACTAAAAAATATTTGTAACAAAAATTAGATAGAAAACAATAAAATTGTTTTAAAACAGTTATTGATTTCTTACATATTCCTCATTTATATTTTTAGTAAATTAGTTTTCGTATTTTTATATTAAAATTTATGTTCTGTTTTTAAAAATTACTATAAAAGAAACGTCAATAAATTGTTTACTAAACGACAAATAAAAGCGCTCAAAATATTTGGTCCTAAGTCCTCTTGCACGAACATACCTTAAAGTTATCGAGTCGCACACCAAAAATATATTTTAACGTCTTTTCCACGTCGAAAACAATAATGTTTAAAATATAATTAATAGGTGATAGTTTTTCCAAATTTAACAAAGGATTTTTATTTTATTATCACGTAGCAATTTTATATAATTATTTATCTATATTTTATTTTTTATAAACACTGTTAGTTGAAATTTTTTATATAATAAAATATTGTATGTAATACTGTTTCGAAATTTAAGTAAAGCACAAAACACAAAACTTTTTACATCAAAAAAAAAGCTCAAAAATTTTAGATTAATATTTTAATTTTCTTTTTGTAACATTTTATTAACATTTTCATAAGTTCACATTATTTGGTATTTGATTTTTGTAATTTTCTTCAGTTTAATAAATGTTATTAAAGATTCTTCTAATTTATAAACTTCTATAGTTTTGATATTTTAATTTACTATGAGTTATCCTTAGTAAATATTTTCATTTAATTATGATTGACTTTGGGAAATTAAATTAGAAGGAAATTTAAATGGATTAAAACTGAGCGTAATTCTTTTTTTATTTTTTTTTTAACTTCTTTTTTTAAAAGTAACACCAACACTACTAACATTAATAAATTATAAACATTTTAAATACTTGTAAAGCTACTATGAATTTTTTTTAATCCTGTTTAATTATATTGTTTAACTTATTTTTTTAATTATTTTATTAAATAAATTAAAATTTCTTTTTTTATAAATACTTACTCTTTTTTATACCAATAGTTGTTTAAACATATAACTTTATTCAATATTACAAAATTCTATTAGAAATTAATTCTTATTTCGAAAAAAAATGAACTCGGGTTGATTTTGATCGGGTGGATTTTGAACCGGGTGGATTTTGATCGGGTGGATTTTAAACCGGGTTAATTTTGATCGGGTGGATTTTGACTAGGGTGGATTTTGACTCGGGTTGATTTTGATCGGGTTGATTTTAATCGGGTGGATTTTGAACCGGGTTGATTTTGATCGGGTGGATTTTGAACCGGGTTGATTTTGAACGGGTGGATTTTGACTCGGGTGGATTTTGACTCGGATGGATTTTGATCGGGTGGATTTTGACCCGGGTGGATTTTGATCGGGTGGATTTTGAACCAGGTAGATTTTGATCGGGTGGATTTTGACCCGGGTGGATTTTGATCGGGTGGATTTTGACTCGGGTGGATTTTGACCCGGGTGGATTTTGAACCGGGTAGATTTTGATCGGGTGGATTTTGATCGCGGGTGGATTTTGATTGCGGGTGGATTTTGAACGTGTCCCACTACTTACATATAAGCTTTAAAAGTTTAATAAAACTGTAAAACACCTAACAATTCTCATAAAATAATAATATATTGCTTATTTAGTCATGATTAATAAGTATAGTTTGAAGAATAGTAAGCAATAGTTTGTTAACAGGGGTTTTACCTTATAAAAAAGACTTGTAAAAATCAAAGTCAAAATCAGTTGATTTCGGGATTTTCTAAGTTAAAAAGATTTAATGGCCGTTATGGGTGTACAATCAACATTCGAGGTAAATACATTTGTGCGTGCAGTTTATTTTATAGTATTGTAGTCTGTTAATAAGTATACTCTAACAATTTTTTTTATTATTTGACTAAATTTTTTACTACTTTAGTTGTTTTGCTACAAAGGTAAGCTTAACTTGTGTACATAAAAACATGTGAGAAAACAATTTTTAGTCAAAAAAAAATCACAAATTTTGATTGTTTTAAAAAAAGAATCTTTTTATTTTGTTCCTAAGTAACAAAACAACATAGCTGTTAACAAAAGCATAAAAACATTAAAATTTAATTTAAAACTTAGAAAAGTAACTAGATTTTTTTTTAAATTATTTATTATTATAGAAATCAACTCTTGCTTATCTTACGTAAGTGACCTGATAAGGTAACTTACCATTTAAAAAAAATTAAAAAAAGGCTTTAATGTTAAGTATAACAAAGTTTGTTATTTTAGTTTTGGGTAAATTTTAAAACAACTTAACAATATAATAGTTAAATGTTATGTAATATGTATTTTGTAAATAAAACAAAATTACTGTCATCTAAATAGCGTTTTTTGTTTGTACTGTTTGAAAAAAAGTGAATTAAAATTGTTAATGGATATGGTTAATAATATTGGTTAATAGATCTGTCATTTTTTTTTTGACATTTTAACTACGATTACATTAACAAATAAATCTACTTGAAACTATAAATATTTTATCGGTGTTATTGTTACAAAGATTTAAATAAGAACATCTTTTTTTTTCAAAGAATTTAGCATTACAAATATCAGTCAAAAAGCAAACTAATATTTTAAGATTTACTTTAAACGAGTGGTCTTCACGAAATGTAAAGCACTCGTACTTATTTTGTAATGCGAAAGCTTTATACAAAACTTAGTTTAGGTCGGACGAAATTTAAGGTGCAGAGTAACCTCATAAGTGTTCATTAACTTCTTATTGTACGCAGAAGAAATGTTTACCGTTTTGAAACTTTATTTATTATATTTATAATTTTCATATAAATAATTATTTTTGGATGTTCGTGCCAGTAGATTGAAGGTAGGTAAATCTAAGTTAAGCAAACTTTTCCTTTTTTTTATTAGTTTAATAACTTTTTCAACTTTGTCTTAGAATTAAATGATGGCTAATTACTTTTTAATTCAGACTTAATTCAAGTATTATAACTATAGTATAAAGCTGAAATATATACTGTTCTGTGCTTAGTTATATGCTTCGATTAAAACTGACAATACATAGACTTCTTTCATATAGATTTTTCTTTGTGTTAAAAACTAATTACTTGAAGTTTTCATCTAGCAATTTACGCAAACTAAGCTGTACTCACACTTGTTGTGCTAATTATTAATCTATAAAGAAAACAGTTTTAGTTAAAAAAATACAAGTTTTTTTAAACTAAAGTGTTTTGATCTTTATAATATGTTGAAGTTTACTTTTTGTTTGTTGTTTTAACGTTTTGTATTTCATATTTTATATATCTGTATTTTATCTATGGCTATTTATTATGTCAAAATAAAAATGACAGATCTAAACAACATTCATTTAATATTTGGATTAACTTAGGTCTAATCTCGTTTCGATGTTTAAAATTTTGTATAAAAGGTTATAAACTAAATCAAATATTTTTAAAATGTAAGTTAAGTGTCAGTAATGTTACTTTGAGCAATTAGTAAATGTAGCATGTTTTAAATACTTAAATTAAACTGTGTTCATACGAAATTACACCTTAATATATTATAATTAAGGTACTGGATGTAATTAATTTATCAAAAGTCACATATTTTTTATAACTTAATGCATTTGTAAACCTTTAACAATTAAATACAATGCAACAATAACTAATAAAAAAAATATTTACTACAATAAATGAACTATAAACATTTCGTTATCCTAGACTAAAACTAGTCTAAAAATTTCGGACTCGGTCGACTTAGTCTTATTTTCAGAATCCTAGTCTTATTTTCAAATTAGGATTCGGCCGACTCCGAATCCGAGTCTGAATCCGTGTCTAAATATTTTAATATTTTTTTATAAACTTTAATTGCAATGAATCCTTAATGTCACAGAGAGAGTTTCATATACTTATAATCATCAGGGCTAGTTTGCCTGATAGCTTCAAGCTATCTTTTTTTCGAAGGTTTGGGTGCAGTAAAACTTCTATCTTTGTATAAAGATTAATTTTGAGATTTTTTTTAATTCCCGCTCTGTTAAGTTTTCAAATGCTCGTGCATGGAAGAGATAGTATAAAACTTGCTCCTTTTTTTTATCTTAGCCCTGCAGATATTGCATACTGCGATGGAGTTTTTTTCCGAACTTACGGTAAAATATTACCAGTCTATTAAAGACATTATTAATACTGTTAAACAAAATTATCTTTAGAATAATAATATGATAGTATTATAAAATTAAATTGCACTAAATCTTAATTCTAAATATGTTTAGAACAAATTTTTATTTATGTTGTAAAAACTTTATTTATAAAGCTGTTAATATAGCTCGTAATAGTTTTGTTCTTAAATTATGTTTCATTGAAATAAAACATTTTATAGATACAAAAAACACTGTATTTTAAACTACTATGCAAAGCATGATACTACAAAATACAAACCAATATATCTTCAAACAATTATTAAGCTTATGCTATTAAGAAACTCAAGCTTTATTTATACTGATCTAGTGACTCAAACTTATTTCATAAAATTAACAATTTAATTACTATGTATTTTAGCATTTGTATGTATTTACATTCCTAGCAAAATAACAATAGAGTTAATTAAATATAAGCATAATAATATAGAGCTAAAAATTTGGAAAAATCGGCTTCAATACAATTTTTACTTATTTTAAAGGTAAAATTTATTTACTTTTCTTGGCATAAATGTGCATTACCATTAAGTTAAAAACATTGAAATTTAACAAAATATTTCTAAAATCTACTAACAGAATCTCTAAAATGGAAAAATTAACAAAATAAGCTTTATAAAATTGTAAGAACATTTAGAAAATATATTTATTATAAACAAACTACCAACAACATTTATTATTTAAATTTGTCTACCTTTGAGTCAAAATATCTGCCCTGAGTGACCTTAAACTGTCATGAGTCACCTCGAGATTTCTCAAATCCATAGATAAAAATTAACATCTTTTCGACACCAAAAAAAAATCAAGTATTTAACAAAATTGGTTACTGGAAGATAAATTTTTGTAAAAGTTAAAAGATATGTGACTCAAACTAACAGTGCGGTATTCAAACATATCGAAAATTGTTCATTTTGTACTAATTGTAACAACGTTTATAAGTGTTTTGAAATTATTAAAACGTGCAGTTCGTATGATGATTTATTGTTATCAGAAGCTTTAGAATAAAATAAACTTCAACCAAATTTAAATAATTAGCTTTGTCCTGATAAAGGATTAAAAGTAATTATTAATATATCTAACAATCCGTTTCGTCTCAGTTCTTTATAAAAAGTCAATTTTCGTTAATTACTTGTCGTTTAAATTAGTTGTGTTTATTAAAATTGATTTAGTTTCACTCTATTTGTTTTATGTTTAGTTAACTTATGAGTGTTTAGTATTTTTGATAAGGGAGTTTGTAAATTCCAAAAGCGCTTAAATATATAATAATAAAAAAATTGTTTTTCTTTCAATAAAGTGGTACTTAGTTACATTTGAAGGTCTAACTAAATCTGAATTTTCAAAGAAGCCTTTTTTTTCTAAAATTAAAATAAGTTAGGATGTCTAAATTTATTAGTTTATTAGATGCTTGATTAATTCAAATAAATAAAACACTGTTGAAAATTTTAACCAAATAGATTTAGTCAATGATTTTTTCTATTATAAAAGAAAGTTTTAGTTATTCAACTCTTTTGTAAAATTTGAAAACAATCAATGCATACTAAAGTTTAATAAACTACATCTTTACAATAACATATATTATATATTAACATAATATCAAATAGCAAAGTTTTATTTATCACAAATACATTTGGAAATTTTCATCAGTACAACTGTACAGTTACAGTTATTAACGAATATTTTAAACATATACTTCTTT
Source organism: Thalia democratica (assembly GCF_965202585.1). Classification (NCBI taxonomy): domain Eukaryota; kingdom Metazoa; phylum Chordata; class Thaliacea; order Salpida; family Salpidae; genus Thalia; species Thalia democratica. The sequence goes on along the minus strand of NC_139166.1, from coordinate 62,878,551 downwards.
AATTACATTAAAAAAAGTAAATTTCATTCAAACAGTAAATAATTAATCAACAAAATAAGTTACACGGATAATCTTTATAATACGATACAAATGACTCAATTATAAAAAAATGTAAGCGAACTCAATTGTTTACTAAGCATTGGTTTAAGAATATGACAAAGCATAGCTTCCATTTTAACTAAACAAAAGCATTAGTACACTTTTTTAATTATCTAAAACTGTTATAGCTTGTATAATTTAATTAAATTTTTTAATATGGTAAGTTAATATAAAATAAATTACTTAAATTTACAATCATCATCTTCTAGTTTCCAATCCACGTTTGCGATCTCTAATCTACATTCAGTAGATTAAAAACAGTAGTAAACTTTTTAAATATTCTAAAAATTGTAAAAAAGAAAATACTATTAAAAAACATAGTTCAGTATTTAACTTGTCATCTTTTTAATTCTAATCCAAGTTTACGATCTCTTGTGCGTCTATTCTTGAACCATGTCTGAAAAAAAAAGTTATATAAGTATATAAATATTTAAAAACAGTTAAGGTAAAATTTAAAGATTTAGTAAATTTATCATTAACATCTTTAGAGTTAAAAAAGTTATTAAACAACAAAACTTGTTACAATCGTTTAGTAAGAAACCAAATATAAGTATGAAAAGTTCTAAAAAAAGACATCATAGTAAATATGCATTATAATAAAACATTTAAGGAAATTATTGATTAAAGATTATGTAAAATTTAGTTTTTATACAAAAAGTAAATTGCACTTGACAAATTACTTCGAAAGAACGTAAAATTAACGAAAGTGTATTGAACTGATTTATTCTCAACAGTGAGATAACACTAACCGTCAGCTCTTTGAATGTAAGGTGAGTTATTTGTGCAAGTTCATTCGCTTTATATACTGATGGATAAGCAGTTATGTTATAAAAATAATTTTCCATATGATACAGTTGATCGGAGGTCATACTTATTCTTTTTCTATAAAAACAGGTTTTTTGTTTTAATATTGTACAACGGTAGTTATAATGCTTTTAGTGACAAAATACTTCCAAGTATTTAACAACTAAAATAGTAAGAGGAAATGTTAATCATTAATTTAACTCACTTCTTTGGCTTAGAAAGTTTTCTAACCGGTGAGCAATTGTTTTGATTTACCATAAGCTTTTGAAGTCGCTGTAAAAATATTAGTTGTTATTTAAAGTATTATAAAACAATCTTTAAACTTTCAGCTTTAAAAGCATTACTCTGAACTTGCGACTAAATATACTAAAGTTTAGAAAGCATTTTCCACTTACATAATTTGTAGAGTGAACCACCGTATTACTTTGTCCATTATTATACCCTGTTATAAGTATTAAAATTATTTTGTTTTAATTAGTACATGTTTATCATCAAAAAAAGATATATACCTGTTGGCATGTAATTTTTTTGCGAATCATAACATAATTATTTGAATTTATTAATTGCTGGCGAACAAGTTTACTGCTATCTAGCTGTTGTGGATTTGCAAAATTATTTGTAGAAGTTTGTTGCTGGCGAATTAGCTTACTGCTATCAAGTTGCAGTGGATTATACAGCTGCTGACCATGAGTATTGTAATTGTCTTGTGGATACATATCTTGCTTGACACACTGACCGTTATTTTGAATAGACCTATCTTTTCCGCTATACTGATCATCATTTTGAAATCAAAAATCTCGTCTGCCAGACTCATACGATGTTTGTTGATAATTTGAACGACCATCAGCTTAATTGTTAATAATCTGATTTGTGAACTGAGCATTATTCGAGTAATGACCTGTTTGAAGCTTAATTGGCTGCACCTGGTCCATATAAGCTTGCTGATGATCGTAACAATTTAAATCAGGTTGTCGTTGATTCATCACTAAACGGTTTTGATGATTCAAGGAGTTTTGTGACAAGCTGTCGTCACAATTTAGCTTATATATGACGTCATAATCATAATGTTGACTCGGATCAATGGTCATAAGTGGATTCATTTTCAGTAAACTACAAAATCCTCTGTAAAATTAATGTTTTTAATAAAACTGGTAAAACTTAAATAAATATATATAAATATTTTAATACTGTTCTCTAATCAGATACTTGATTAATAAAAAATATCACTTGTTCAAATGTTTCAAAGTTTAGCCTTTACATTCTTTTATGTATAAGTTTATATCACCTTTTTATCAAGTTAAATTAAATAAAATTTAATTAAAAGAGAATAAAATAAAATTATAAGCACACATATTTCTTTTCTTGTTTAGTATTTTCAAAATTATTCAGTTCTTATTTCTAAACCTTTTCAATTTACAAAGATCAATAATGATTAAAAATCATGCAAGTAAAATAATCTACTTAAAATATATTCTTTAATCTTATGTAAACTTGGTTGTAAAACTTTTAAGCTTTGGTGTCAAAATTTAATGAAAGTAAATACAGTAATATGATAAACATTTAGTTGTTACTAAGCTGCGGACTTGCCATTTCGAATCAAATTAAGCTATAAAAGAATAACAACTTTAACATAAAAACTATAATAGAAATAAAAAATACTCAGTTGTGAAAATAATTTACTTCTGAAAACTCATTTAAGTCATATACTCTTTTATGACTGTTTTTACAAATAATTGTTGCAACTTTAACTATAGATTTACTTACAGTTGGTATCCCGACATAGTCTACGTCTAACACTGCAACCAGCTGTGAACAAAAGTCAATTAAATCTGCACAAATTAAAAAAAAATGCTCATTTCTGATTTGAGTTACTTGAAACAAAAAATGTAGGAAAAACAATTTAAGCTTAAAACATTAATTAAATGTTAAAAAGATGTTTTATTTTATAAGCTGTCAAGAATTTTTAAGCTCTAGATCTGAGAATTGTAAACAGCAAGTTTAATACTTTTCAATGTTTATGAAAATCAATAAAATTGAAAATTTAATTAGTTTTATGTACCTCCAGACTTAATTACTAAAGTGCATTTTAATCCAAACAATGCATCTTATAATAAAATAAATATAACAACGTATCACATAACTATCTGACAAAGTATAGTTAACTATAAAATTAGAAAATAAAAAAACTATTATTAATATATTTTGATATACACAAACTGCACGTGATGTATTTATGGTACAAAAATTTAAACATGGATAGCTATATATGGAAAGTCACAAGCAAATTTTAACAAAAGGAAGTGTTTAAAATTAGTAATTATCTTAGTAAAATGATGCATGTTTCTTATAAAGCTTACTGAAATTAGTATTTATGTCGAATTTCAGTATAACTTGATAAGATTAGCAATAACTGATGTAATTGAAACTAAATAATTTGCTAAAGAATAGTTGGAACGTATTATCTTTTTTTAATTTTACTTGCAAAATTAAACTCTTTAAAGTGTATCTAGCGATAAACAATTCACAACTTTATCTATTTTTTTATCCAAATCGGTTCTCATAATGTTTCGTTTTTTAAACTTTAAAATATAGTTTTTAATCAAATTATATTAAAATATAGATTACACTGTTAAAATGGTAAGTACTGTGTTTGTTTAGTTACTTAAGCAAAAAAACAATTGCTAAAAAACTATATCGACAAGCAAAAAATATTTATATTATAAAAAGAAATAACGATTTTTTAAAAATAGTTTCAATATTTAAAAAATTAAACAGAAACTATTACTGATTTGTCTTTACTTATGACCATGTATTTTTACACTTAAGTTTAATTGAAAATAAACTATATTAAAAATTTGTTTAAAAAGTTGCTTAAAATCATACAGTAAACACTTATTTTAAGTATTTAAAGATTTATAACGTTTACTTGACTTTATTTTTGTTAAAAAGCTACAAATAAAAGCTTATGTAAAATTTTAAATCTTTAAATTTTTTTTTAAACATTTTATACGCTTGTTAAACCAGTTGTTAATCAAATAAACCAGTAAAAAAATATGATGAAATATTAAAAATATACTATTTATTTTTATGGTTAAAACTAATACATTTTTATTTTTTTTTGTTGTATGTAAATGTGACTTTTGTTTAGTTTAACTGTTTAAAATGTTTAGTATAAAATAATACATTCTAGTGTTGCTTTACACTTAGAAATTCTCAGAATTTGTCAAATTTTATAAAAATCAAACTAGATTATACTAGTTTGAAGTTTTTATTGAACAATTCCGGCTGTTCTACTATATTTACTTAAATGAACTTAACAAAATCAGTTTTTAAATGATTGGTTATCAGGAGTTTAAAACAAATCATGCTTATGTCTTTCTTTTGTTAATAAAGAATCAATACTTTGTCTTATGGTTTCCACGTAGTATTAAATGTTACTAATATTAGTTCATTTAATATGTAAAATATAAAAAATATTTTATGTATAGCTAAATATCATTTAAATAAATAAAGTCAATAAAAGAAATACTTTGAATAAAAATAAAGCAATATTCTATTGGTTGTGATTAAAACTAAAATGTTATTAAAACGTGACTAAATTGTGGCCCACGTATTTTATAAACTTGGAAAATTGCCCGTGAGCACAAATTGCCTGCCACCCCTGGAGTAGAGTATAATTGTTTAAAGAATAAGTACTTTGCTAGTGTAGAGATCAATCAAGACTTCAACTCTAGGCTATTTAATAAGCAAAATACGTATACTGTTACCTTTAGATTACTTTATTAAATTTCAAGTTTTGTTAAGGTCTAACTCAAAGGTCGGCAAACAGCGAGCAATGAAGTGTAAACGTGCAAAAAGCGAGCGTGCCTATGTGGCCCACGAGGAATGAAATGTTAACTTCTTTAAGAAAATTTATATACTGTACATAACGCTTTATTTTATGCTTTTGAAATATTTATAGCTGAAACGAGTAAAATGTTTTCAATCATGTTGCTAAGCATTTTGTAAAATTATGAGATTTAAAATTAATACAACTGTGAAAATGAATAAAAATACTTTAAAACTTCTACTTTATAATTCAAAAGTTTGGTACTACATTTCTTGTAATTTTTTTTAAATATCTTTTATACGTATAAACCAGTAGCGTAGCGTGGTATTTTGGTCAGGGGGTGCCATTTTTTTTACTTTTATTACAGTTTATTACAACTTTGTAAAATAGTTAAAAGTATAACTTTTAAATTTAATTTATTTGATTGTATTTGTTTAAAATAAAAATCACAAACAAAGTTTATTTCTCATAGGCCGACACGCTTATCTTGTATGTTTACAAAAATAAAGTTCAGAAAACTAGCAGTAGTCTTAACAATGTAGCATTAAAAAAAATTGTAAAATTGTTTAATTTTTCTTTAAGCGTGACGTATTTTTGTAAACTTTTTGTAGAAAAATAATCTGCTATAAGGTATACTACGGCGGTGCGCTATATTAATTGCGTACTGTTTGAGTCTTAAATTCTTACGAACTTAATGAATTTATAAAATTTTTCCTTATGGAGTTTTTCATCAAAATCGGTGCGCATTTGCAATTACGCACCAAATCAGTATATTGAGTAAGAACATGTACTTTCCTAACTTGTCACTAATTGGTATTCAAAATTTCGTTCAACTTTTTAAATACTAGATAAACTTGATTAAAAAAAGGCAAATTAAGCAGAAAAAATAAAATATAAAGGATAAAGATATTACATTTTTTTTTACATTTTTCTAATTTGGGTGGCACGCATGCGCCAGTGTCCCTCCCCACGTTACGCCCCTGGTATAAACTAAGACTAAAACGTCTCATTACTTTTACTATTAAAGTAACTTCTAGGAACATAACATGGTGCAGGCGTGATATTTATTACAGTGATTGAAAATAAGAAAAAAATTATACGGGTAAAATAAGTTTAAAAAGTAAACACAATCTGAACACAACAGTAAAAATGCAACAAAATCTTCACAAATAAAGAAGCATTTTACTCAACTTTAAACTGAACTGTACTTAATAAAACTTGATCCAGTCAAATTTTTAACAATGTCAATTTTTCTTTCTAACCAGCAGTCATTAATAACATCATAAACAAATATTTTTGTTTTTATTAATTTCCTAAAAGAAGACTTATAAAACACTATAATTTTATCACCAATGCTAACAGCTTCAGAATTAAATTGATTTAGTGTTTTTATTGTAGCAGAACGAACATAATAAAATTTTCTGGAAAAACTGTCAAATACTTCACAACCTAATCCGTAAGTATAACCTCCACAAATAACAAACATTTTGTCACCCATGCTAACTAAAGAATATTTATATCTTCTTTCAACCATACAAGGTAAGTAGGTCCATTAGTTTTCATAATAATCATACGCTTCAACTGAATTTAATTCATGCCATTTAGCTGTACCTCCAGTAACAACAATTTTTCCTTCAAAAACTGTACAATCTGCAAAATCTCTAGTTTGATTCATTTTAACTTTTTGAATCCATTGATCATTTTTCAAAATGTATAAGCAGAAAATAGTTTCATTAATAACATAAAAGTTTTTTTTTAAAAGAACACAAACAAAACTCGTCGTCGTTTAGATACATTTGTGTATTGCACGACCAAGTTTTATTTTTATTACAGAATTTACTAATAGATTGGTCGTGTTTATTATTTTTTGAATATCCACCAAAAATAAGTAGTTCAGAATTAATAACTGCCGCTTTACATTCACTACGTGCGTATGGCATTAGAGCATAATGTTTATATTTAAGTTTAGAACCATTTAGTTTAAATACACTTTTCCAGTCTCTACAGAGTTTATTCTTTCCTCCACAAATTACAACACTGAAATCATCTTGGTTGCAATATCTATTTTCATACAAAGTTTTTGGTGGAAAATCAAAACTTTTTCTATCCTGCATTGCTTCTTTTGATTTTGAACTTGAAAAAAACAACTCCATTTAATTTCAAAGATATTTCGAAGTTTTAAAAGTCTTGTTTGACAATTAGACGTAAAAACAATATCTTAAATTTGTTAGTTGATATTTTGCAACGTTATATATAGAAAAATGAAATTGTGCTTTTATAAAATTTACTTTAATAAATACAACAAAACTATAACTAAGTTAGTTTTGAACACACTAACTATTAAAGACTTTAATATTTTGTCTGATCAAAACTTAAAAACTTTTAAAAACTGCAATAATATTATTAGTTTTACGTAAATAATGCACAAATAATTAGGTTGTAAAAACATTAACTAATCTACTTAAGTAACAATAAAAGTTTCTTGAAGTTGAAAATATGCAAAAAAAAAAACAATTAATTAAACAATTAAATAAGTAAAAATTGTTCTACATTTTTTGCTTTTATTCTTAGTAGTTATTATTCTTTTAAATTAGTTTATCAAGCAGGAGGGTTTTACTGATATTTAAGCAGTTAAAAAATTTAAATCTTTTTAAGAATAATAAAATAAAATATATTAAGACTTAGAAGGTTACAACCTTAACTAACATATGTTTCTAACATTTAATAATACAATTATTATCTTAAAAAAAAATACTCTTCATAACATAGAAAATTATCTAACTAGTTAAAACTTAATTTAAACTTATATTAATTTTTAATGATAATTTTTTTTCAAACTCTAAGTATTAAAATAGTTATCTACTAGTAAAATTTTTTAATTCTTAACTTCATTTCTATCTTAATTTTAAAACTTTTTTGATTTAAAATCTATAATAAAAACTACCTATACAAAAACCAAATTATATTAGCATGTTAGTTATTTCAAATTTAAACGTACTAAAACAACAATATTAATTATCATAATCTCTATTTTAAATCATGTATAAAAGTATATTAGAAATGAGGAGACTACAGTAAGTAAAAGCGTAAATAACGCTAACACTCAGCATTTGATAAAGTCGGTAAAAATACGTTAAAGTACAGTTATGTCAATATTTATTATTTTTTTTTAAGAAAAACATAAAAATCTACATTTTACTACTTTTTATAATATTTTTGATTGTTATAATTTAATAAATATAAGCAAAAGTAACTTTTATTCAGTTTTTGTATATTATTATTAGTATTTTTAGTTTTAAGTGAAGTTTAAGATTTAAAGATTTATATATTTTTTTGTTTTATACAAATAAGCAAAGTAAAAGTTCATAACTATAATAACTTAAAGATTTTTATTTCGTCAAAAGTATTTATTAAAGTTTGTTTACTTTAATTCAATGATATTGAAATTTAAGGTTTTAATATAATGTCAACTTTAAAACAATCCTTAAACAGGTATGATTTGTATTTTTATTAATAATCGAACACTGAAGCACCGTAACATTTTTGTTACATTAGAAACATTTCTAAACTTATATAAATACAGGTTTAAGCAACTATTAACCTACTTATATTTGTTTTAGAGCTAGAAATGTTTGTAACTATTTACTTTCTCAGGTACTAACGTAATATCTACCTTTTAAGTAGAACTAGATTTTTTTAAGTTTTTTTTTTGTATTTTCTTGACTTGTTGTATTACATCTTTTTATTTTGTAATGATAAGGTTTGTTTTACCTAAACACTTAATATAAAGTATAAAAGAGGTAGTAAAAGTTTTATTAGTTAAAGTAGATTTAACAATTATGTACTATCTTGTTTAATTATTGTTACTAATAAACAACAGTTTTCAAAAGATTTTCATTATTAAAGAAATTAAACCAAAAACAAAAAGAAACATATTAAATTACTAATAGATGTGCCGTAAAAATAAGGCATTAAAAAGTCTTAAGATTAGTTTTAAAAAGCCATTAAGAGATTTTACTGATTTAAAAGACACAAAATATTATTTATATTAGCATCATTTATAATTGAAGCATTGTTTTAAAATCTGTTTTGACGCCAATCTTACATTTTAAATTTTAAAACAAAATGATAAAATTGTGAACTTTTACCTGAACTGTTTAAAAAACACGTTTCTAATAGTGGCTTATAACTTAAGTATGGAAGAATTTGTAGACAATAAATGGCTTCAAAACATTTTAAAAGCCATTAAAAGCCAGATTTAACTTTCCACAATTCTTACTAACAGCAGCTTTCATTTCTACTTAATGTACGTTCATTTCGAAAACCAAAGACTTAATGAGTATACTCTATTAGTTCAACATCCTTAAGTAGTTCAACAGAAAGAATTACTTTGATAGTGTAGTTCATGTCTTGGAAGTATCTGTATTTTTTTCTTAATAACACTATTGACTTTTACGATATTAAAGTTAGCCGTTTTGTGAGAAAAAATTGGTCAAAGTTTCTTGGGCTTGAACACACGTTTTAAATTCTGCTTTGTTTTTCGCATTATTTCCAGACAATAACTACTTTATGTAATTTTTTTAAAACTTATTTGTTATTTTGTTTTATGCAAGTAGATGTGTACTTATACTAAATCAGAAAATTACAAACAAATTTTAAAAGCATTTTATATAGTAATTATTATCATAATTGATACATACAAACTAAGTTGTGTTAGTTTAAAGCAAAGTAAATTGCTTTTGTCGAAAAAGTCCAGTGAATTATTTAAAGAGACTTGCAACGGTATATTTAATCTCAAAATCATTGAAATAAAATTCAAAGGAAGAGTTTTTTTGTATGGGTGACATTTCTACACTTGTTTGAACGTTTTGTTTTTTATAATTTCATTGTAATAGAAAAAATAAGATAATTAAAAAGTATTTATCCTTCAAAATAAAAAAGATTAAATGAATATTTATTAAACGACAACTAAAAGTGCTAAAAAAGCTTTGTCTAAAGACCTAGTGTACATAAAGATCTACACTATTTGGATACAGCTTAACGTTCTGTTCAAAACAGTTGACGCTAATTATCATATCAAATTCAAATGTGTCAATGTAATATTAACTTATTTAGAAACAATCTTTTTGTTAGTAGTGTGTATTGGTAGTTTTAAGTTATTTGATAATCATGATGAGAAGGTGATAAGTATTAAATAAATAACTTAAATTTTCAATTATAAGTTATTTTTTGTATTCAAAAATATATAAAAACTGTTTTAGATTGTTACATAACTTAATTTAGTTTGTGTTTAAAATATCATTATATAATTTACTTCAAGTTATGTATAAAGTTTTAAGAATAAAATTTAAGTTTATTTAAAATATATACAGCATTTTAACTTTTTAAATACCTTTTAAAATAATCAATTAAATGTAGAATAACTCAACAAAATAAAGTTTTTATGTTGAAAGGTTCAGCTAATCTTTTAAACATATTCTTACAAAAGTCAGTGAACATTATAACTTACATTTTCTTTAAATCTATTATTTAAATATTCATGACATCTAACTTTTCATCAAATTAAACTTAATGCTTTTTTAACGTGATTTACATAAATTGTTTAAAAATTCATTCAACTTATATGCTTAAGTCTGTAAATATTTAAGCTTGCTGCACAATGGTTTATCACTGCAAAAAAAAACATGTACAAAACTAACTGTTTAGCAACTTTGCCTTGATTTTTAGTATAAATAACTCAGAGTTTGATAAACTTATTAATATGATCGCCAACTTAGTTGAAATAAAAATAAAAACTTTTTAATGTGCAACATATTGCGCAGTTACTTTCCCACATTTAGTTTGTCGTGCAACTACTGCTTATTATCCTCTTACAACCAAAATACTATAGCATGGCTACGTTTTGAAACTCAAGACTAAATGAATTAGCTACATGGCCGATTGCCACAATGACGAAATTTGTTGTTTGAAAATTTGCATTTTTAAATGTCAACAATATTTTATAAAATTTAGCAAAAACATTCTGCCTTGATCTGTTTAAGTTATATTAAGTAGGTAGTTTTATTTGTGGAAACTTAGTACTTTTAAAAATAAAACTAAAACTAAAATAAATACAAAAGTTAGAATTATCCTTGAATACAACTCAGTACAAAGCTGTGGGCGCTTTTAGTTTTTAATTACAAAATTTTAAATGATGAAGTTAAAAATTACGTAGATATTAACTATTTAAAATATCATTTTGTTTATTTTCAGCAATTTATGCTAAACTTTAATTTAAAACTCAGTTTTGTTTCTTTTTCAGTTTTTAGACTACTAAATAGAGCATTACTTTTCAGTACTCAAAAAATATTGTTCAAAATTTTACTAAAAAAATATTCTTTTATAGTAAAACCGCTTGTGATATCATGTCATAAAAAATAACCTTAAAACAAAAATTTACCTCTTTTTCTAAAAACTTGCGCAAGGTTTTGGCTCTTAAAACATATAAATAACTGCTTCAAAACTCATAAACAATTTTTTTAAGTATTTTATACTTCACTTTAAGTATAGTAAATTTTTTCTGAAAAAATTGTTTATTCGGTTTAGCTAATTCCTTCAAATAATTTTAATAAAAACCAGTAGATATTTTTCTACTTTAGGCCAACATCCTTAAAATACTTTAAAATATATATTTTTATAATAATATTTTTATCCTTTTTTTTATAAACCCCTAAACCAATTAGGATTTTTGGTTGGTTATGTATTAAAGCGGGCATGGCGGCTACTGACTATAACGCGCTAATATAATGAAATTCTTAGGTTAATTCTTAAGCTTATGTTTAGACTAACTTATTTAATTATTTTAGTAGGTTTACAAGTTTGATTAGCAAAACTACTGTTTAATGAAACTATTTTTTTTTTAAAGCTTGTTTGCGTTGCTGAAATTTTTGAAACACTAAAAGCTTTAATGATGTACCAGTGATTTAAGATAAGGCTTCATATAGATTAATTTGTTTTAAATTAAGCATTTACATAAAATTTAATCTTTAAAACAAACAAAACTTCTAACTTTACAATATTATTAGTTAAGTTTGAGTTAAACTGCGATAATCACAAAAAACAAACAAATTTAATTTAATATAATAAATCTTATTTAGTTTAGCTATGTTTTTAAATAAAGATATACTTTACTTAAGTTTTGTGTATAAAATTAAACTATAACGGTTCTAACTCTAACTAGTTTATTAGACTTTGCTTGTTGAGAGTTTTCAAAAGTTTTAAAGAATTAGAAAAAAGTTAACGATTACCATATTTTTGTAAAAAAGTTAATAATTAAGCAAAAAGGATCTTACTTAATTTTTTGAAAGCATCTAGTGTACAATTTTCATTTAAACAGATTAAAGACGATCAAAACTAAAACTAAAACTAAATCTAAGAGTTCGAATTTGTTCAAAAGATTTAGAAAGCTGTCTGTGCATTTAGTTTTTAGTTATACAATTCAAAACCAATGACATTGAAAATTATTATTCTGAATACCATTTTGTTTGATTTCTGTAATTTAAGCTAAACTTCTAACAAATATTTATTTTAATTATTTTTTTTCATTTGCTTGTCTTAACAACATGTCGTTAAGGAAATAAATAGAAATATATATAAATGACTTCTTCACCAGCCATTCATGACATCGTAAAAACGTTAATTTCAAATATTGAATACCTTGGGTAAGTTATATACTAATTAAATTGTTGATACTAGTAGTTAAATATTTTTATCAATATAGTTTTGTAATATGCGTTGGATTTTAAAAATTCAAGAAACTCGTAAACTATTTATAAGATGAACTATATAACAATTTTAAAGTTTATTTTGCTTTAAAAAAGGTAAAATTTAATAAATTTCAATGAAATAATAAGAAATGTCTATGAAATATAAATTAAGTTCTTAATTATATTAAAACAAAGTTTACTGGTTTTAAGAACGTTGTACTTCTTAAATTTTATAACTGTTTAAGTTATTTAATAAAAATTTTATAAACTGATTTTTTAAAATATTTTACATCTGATCTAAAGACGTGCATTAACTTCATTCAAACTCTTTAAACAATCGTTTATACAAAAGTTTATTATCAAATGATTAAAACTATTAAAACTTATTAATTAGCTTCTAAACAAAAACCAGTTAAAAAAAAGTTTTAAACAAAAATTTAGCTTATGATGTTAGTTGAAAAATTTTTTGAGTACAAAACTTGAGTAAAAAAGATGAACAATCTCTAAGTAAACAAAGATTTTAGTTAATAACATAAGCTTACACCTTTTTTAAGGTGATGTACAGGCCCAAAGAAAAAGACATAACTAGCCCATGTATTAGAACCGGGTGGGTGTCACTTTTGCACGCAGGTACACTTTAGCCAAGTGAACAGTTTTGCACGAAGAAAGTTTTGTTTAATACTTTTTGTTTACTTCATTTTTTTTTAACTATTATCCCTAACCCTTACCCTCGGTCAGTAATTTTTTTTTTTATTTTTTAGTGATTTTAATTTGTTTTTTAACTTTTTTTTTGTTTTTCAATAATTTTTGACCGGTAATTTTTATTATGTACATTTTTTTTTTCTATCACGGTTACCCCTAACCCTTACCCTTGGTACTTAACTTTTTTTTCTCTTCTTTTGTTTTTTTATTAGTTCAAGTTTTTAATTTTTTGTGTAATTTTTTATTACTTTATCTGTTATTACTAATGCTAACTCTCGGTTGGACACTTTTTTTGGTTTTTAATTTTTTTTTTTGTTTTTATTTTTTTACACTCATGCAATTATGACCCTTCGTGAAAAAATGACACTCCATGCAAAAGTTTCTCCTCGTGCCAAAGTGAAGCGGGTGCAAAAGAGTCGCCGTGCAAAATTTTCCACTCGTGAAAAAGTGTCTCTTCGTGAAGAAGTGACCCTTCGTGCAAACGTGTTTAATGCGTAAATGCCACCTCGTGTAAAAGTGACCCTTTCCATTAGAACAATATCACTAGTAGAAGCTTCTGTTAATTTAACCTGTAATAAACCAAAACAAATATTAACTATAAATTTTAAACATAAATTTTACTTTTAATTCTAATAAAACAACGTTGACTTTGGCTAAATAAATAGTTGAAAGAAGTACAGTATACTACCGCTTAAGTACGCACTTTTTTTGGTACGCATCACGCCTTAAGTACGCACTTATCCAGAAAGACAAAGTAAAGGATGTTATACTAGAACTTCAAGAAATTCCAGTATTTTTGCCTAAATCATTTTAAAATCTATTAAAAAATTTACAAATTAGAATTATGTTTTAAATGTTATTTAAAATAAATGACTTGTTTATTTGGCATAATTATTTGGTGGCTAGTTGCAAGAAAGAAAACAAACAACTGAATTTCATATTATACTATATCGTCAAAAAGTACGCACTACCCGTGCTAACTACGCACTTTTTGGTCGGGTTCAATTTGCGTACTTAAGCGGTAGTGTACTGTAAATTATGAAAATTTTTTCTATGAGTGCTGTGTTTGGTTAACTTTTAACTTAGTTGAAAATATTATAAAATAAATGAGCGTATTCAATACATCATGATAAGTTTCTATAATAGTTTTGAAGACATGCTGTTAATTAATCCATTTAGAAATTGTTTTAAGGATCTCATAATCTTGTTTCTAATATAAAATTCCCTTTATGCTTATTTCACATTGCACAATTGTTATTTAAAGTGACATAACTTTTACTATAGTAGAGTTAATCAATTTTGCTAACTTCAAGTAAGTTTTCATTTGAATTTCGATCTTCTGCTAAATCAGTTCTTTTAAATATTCGGAAAATAACTTGATGTTAAAAAAATAAATTGAATTAGATAACATATAGTTGTGAGAATTTTGCAAATCTTATTTTTGTATAAACCCAAAACTAACAACATAATATAATTAAGACTGAATTTAAAGTATAACAAAGTGTGTGATAGAATAGATAGTAATCAGTAACATAGAATAAATTAAAATAAAATATACAATAAACGCCTCTGGCAGCTCAATTGTGAGTTTATCAAACAAAAACTAGCTTTAGTTCATATCAAAAGGTGTTACAACAAGTTTAACTTTTGTGCATGAGTAATTATTTTTTCAATCCGTTGTAAACTGCAGTTAGTAATTAACACTACTTAAAAATTAACTCTTTGAAATTTTTCAAATCCTATTTAATTATTTTTACGTATTACTTGGTTTTAAAAGTACAAAATAAATAAAAAAAGATCTTTATAAAATAAAGGTATGAGTCAAAATTTTATTAAACTTCAAGAAAAGATTCTGTTCAATAAATTAACTATAAAAATTTACTAATACTTTTAATAATACTTTATCAGCGAACCTACTTAAAAAAAAACTTCCATAATATATAATAACCTACTTACAAAAACATAACATAATGTTTAAAACTATCAAAAAACTTATTTAGAAGCTTTTACTATCGTTTATAAGTCATAAGACTAGCAAGCTCTAAGATATAATCAATAAAATCATAGTAAAATAGTTTTATATTGATTGATAACCATTTACTTTTTTTTTTAATTAAGATATATCATATATCTTCTATTAGATTCAAATCTTTTAAATAGTTGTTTTTTTATGCTGTTTTATAAATAGCTTTTATACTTAATTTTTCTGTGTAGATGTTAGGTTTAACTATATGAGGGCTTATTAAATAACATATTATATTTAGCTACAAACATTTAATGTTTGAAAAACTCTTAGTTTACTTTTTTTCTATAAAATATACAATACTTCAAGCGTACTTTATCTATCGTGTTAATCATGCACTTTTTTAAATTTATTTTTCTTAATACATGCAACAGCTTTTTATAGCATTGATATATTTGAAAAAGCTTAACAAAATGATCAAAAGTAATTGAACAATTGCTTATATAAAATTTAGTTTTAAGGCTGAACTTACAGCATAAAAAGTACAAGTGAGAGCATTAACAGTATTATACAGTAGTTCACTGTGCACAGTTTATATTTTATAGAACCATAGATTAAATGTAAAATGGGGTGTAATTTTACTATATAACTTATTAATCTGTTAAACAGGAGATTCTATAATTGTTAAGATCTACTTCAACTAATTATGTTTTTAGCTATTTTTGTTATTTCTTACTTAGTCTTTCAGTAAAACAAACCTTATCTTAACATAATAAAAAATATAAAACAAAAAGTTAAAAAGTATATAGTACATGTAATAAACCTGAATAAACTAGTCTTACTTTTAAGGTAGATAATAAAT
Source organism: Thalia democratica (assembly GCF_965202585.1). NCBI lineage: Eukaryota > Metazoa > Chordata > Thaliacea > Salpida > Salpidae > Thalia > Thalia democratica. The sequence goes on along the minus strand of NC_139166.1, from coordinate 62,862,547 downwards.
ACTCTTCTAGTGCCTAAACGAGTAATAAGTTACAAATATTCACAGCTCTGAAACAAATCTAAATAAGTAAACAACAGCTTCAATCTGTATTTATAAAAGTTTAAAAACAAGTTTCTAATGTAACAAAAACACTACGGTGCTTTAGTGTTTGATTATTAATAAAAATACAAATCATACCTCTTATATTGATTTTTTTTAATAAACGGTATATCAAATATTGCGGTTCAATTTAACAACGTTGAAATAAAACATTGTAATATAATGTTTAGTTCTAACATTGTTAAATTGAATCGCACAAGCTTTAATAAATCTTTTTAATCAAACGAAAAATTAATATATTAAAAAACTTTATGAACTTTTACCTAGCTTGTATAAAAAACATTAAAAAAAAAGTTAACGAAAAGATTACTAAAAAACTAAATATATTATAATATAATCTACAATAACTTAAATTAATTAAGCTATCTGAAAATATTATAAAAAGTAGTAAATGTTGGTTTTCATGTTTTTTTTCATCAAAATAGTACATATTATCATAAATGTACTTTGAGGTATTTTTACCATTTCCATTTTATGAGAACACTATAGAAAGTAAAAGCGTACATAACACTAAAACTAAACCTCAGCATTTCCTAGATTAAGTAAAAACACCTTATAGTACAGTTCCTTTAATATGTATTATGTTTAAAAAAAAACATAAAAACATTTTACTACATAAAAAACAAATCTTAGGTATTATACGCTAAAAAATACATACTAAATAACTTTTTGATTGTTTAATGCATTTAAAATATTAATGTAATAATTTATAAATTATATTTAGTATGTAAATAAATTTTAAGACTTAAAAAAATTGTATTTTTTTGTTTTATACAAAAAAGCATGGTAAAAGTTCATAAAGTATGTTAATAATTTTTTTTTTTTTTTGATTGAATTATTTCTACTTTTTATTATTCCTTTGATAAGTTCATAAGAACTTACAGTCAGATTTGTTTGTTGTAGTCGAAATCTTATAGTTTTTTTTTAGTTACATTCAATTTATTGTATATTTTTTACACTATTAGTATTTTAATACTTCTTTAGGCCTGGTTTAAGAATAGACGCACAAGAGACTGTAAACTTGGATTAGAAAAAAAAAAGATAATGCGTTACATATTTTAAAGATATTTTAAGATAATAATTTATATAAAATTTATAAGCTAAATTTCATTATAAAAATAAGTATGTCAATGTTTTTGATTTTGAGTTTAAGCCAGGGTTTCCCAAAGTGGGCGATATCGCCCCTCTGGGGGCGATTTTAGTAATTCGGGGGGCGATAATTAGTAAGGGGGCGAAAGGGTGGGCGATAACTAGTAAGGGGGCAAAAAGGAGGCGATTTTAAAATTTTGGGTTGTTATAAAATTTTTACTTTATATCTTGCTATTTTACTAATTTTAACTTGCTATTAAATATTTGACCCTGAGGTAAAACTTAAACAAAAAAGTTTATTGTGTTTATGTAAAATAGAGAGAAAAATATCAAGTACTTATGGCACTTTCATGTTAATTACATATATTTTCTTATTTAACAATTACATAGATCATAGTCGATCGGAATTCCTCTCCCTAGTTTTTAACCTGAAATATATGTTATTTAAGATCATAAATTGTTGGTAAAAATCTATGTTTTCTATATTAACTAAACTTCATGATACTTCCAATTGTTTTTGAAAAGTTATTAAGTTAGACTAAAAAATAAAAATATACAGGGTTACCAATTTACCTAGAAACAGCTGGAATTTGACAATTTAAGCAGAAAAAAATCTAAAAATCTGGAATTTTTAACAATTTCAGCATATTAAGTAGTAAAATTTCGATTTTAACACAAAAAAGCTATCATGTAGATAAAAATGTAGATCCTTTTCGTGGCAAATCTTTTTGAAGTAAACGACTCACAGGAAACCTTCTCAGACCTACAAACTGGCCTTGAACTTAAAGTGATTTTTTTCAAAGAACGATATGAAAGCTTTTGGACTCAACAAAAACTAAGACAAAAGTATCCAATCATTTGAGAGAAATTTAGATTGTTGTGTATAGTTTTTCCTTCTAGCTATGTTGTTGAGAAAGATTTTAGTTTAGTTATCAACATCTTGAGCAAAAGATCTAATCTAGATATTTGTAAAGGAGGTGACTTGAGGCTTTATTTGACTGATTTAGAATCAGATTAGAAAAATTTGCAAGCTTTCCTGAACCTTTCTTGTATTTTTCAACACTTGGTTTTGCATTTAATATTAAGTATTTCTTAAAATATTATTGAGTTACTTATAGTGGTTATTATACAGTTTTTTAGTACACAAATTACATATTTAATAGTTCTTGTAATTTTTACAATTGGTTTTGTGTTCAGTGAAGTTCGTTTAATAGAGAAACCCACTGAATTGTTGTGCCTTGTTATTTATATCTAGTAATACTAAGTCTAGACTAAATTAGTAAATAAGTCTAGTTCCAATAGTAAAGTCACACTTAAATTAAGCCCAAAGCATGAAAGTGCTAGGGTAAATGAAACTTTCGATGTTGGGTCACCAACTCCCACTGGTTTCAACATGACTTAATATCACAAACCAAGTCGAACTAAAATGTCGTTGAAAGTTAAGTGGCTTTACAGTCTTTATTTTCAAAGTTGCTTTTATTTCTTACCATTATTGAATATTCAGTTTAAAAGATTAAAAAAAACAAGTTGAAACACATGAGTAAAAAAGTGTTTGAATACATTTATAGAATGCTTTGAAAACAAGTAGCTAGTATCAATCTTAAACTACAATTTATATTTATTTTTTATACTAAAAAATAATAAATTAAGTAAATAAGTATATATGTATAACATATATAGATATATTGCCTCATATTTCAGCACAAATTTATACACAATTTACTATATGCTAATATAGTTTATATCAAATATAAACATATTTGAGTATTTAGTATACATTTATATTGTAAACAAACAGAAAAAAAAAACTATGCCACAAAATGCAAAAGTAGTTATAGTTAAGTTTAAATACATTAATTACAACTTATTTTTGATGATGCTTTAAAAAATTGTTTTACAACAACATACGCATTTTTACTTCATACTTAAAGTACTTAACACAGGTAATAAATTATTTTACTAAATATTGACATAAACTTAAAAAAAAAAATATATCTATATGTATATAAATAAAACCAAAAATCAGTATTGCATAATAAAGAAGAAGTTTGGGTAAAAAGAAAAAGCAACACATAAGAGAATGAACTTGTCGACATCACCATGGGAGGAATGCATGGAGCAGAAATATGCGAGCTAGTAGGTCTTTAAATACTACATAAACTTAAGAATGTGCTCCCAAATCGAACAACAGGACTGTACCGCGACGACGGTTTAATTGTCATAGAGAAAATAAAAGTAATGTTGATGCAAAGTATATCAAAAGACATGGGAATAAAATTAGATATAGAAAATCGTTCACGTAAAATTAACTATCTAGACCTAAGCTTCAATCTATACAACCATTGTTTCCACCCATACAGAAAAATCATATATATTTATTCCAATTCTAACCACCCTCCAGCAAAACTGAAGCAAATTCCTAAAATAATAGAAGAAAGACTTTCCTAAAACTCTAGCAATGAAAACCTAATCAATGAAAAAAGTAAAAATTACAATGACGCAATAAAATTAAGTGGCTACAATTACAAAATAAAGTTTTAAAATGAAGATGAAGAGAAGAAACGGCCTACGAAAAAAAAAAAAAATATGGTTTAATTCACCATACTGCAAATCCATAAAAACAAATGTTGGCAAAAAAATCTCCAAATAAAATACTTTGGAGTAGACAGTAAATTCAAAAAATACTTCAACAAGAACAACATCAAGTTAAGTTACAGCTGTTTGCCAAATATTAAGATGATTATAAAGAACAATTACAAGAAGATTACAAATTGCAACAAGAACAATGAAGACGAAACATGTAACTGTAGAAAAAAAAGAAATGTCTTTTGAAAGGTGGAAACTTCACAGCAAAAAATGTTATATACCAAGCCACAATAAAAATTGACAATGTAATTAAATCATAACTAATAAGTGGGCAAATAGGTGGCGATTTAATAATTTTGGGCAGTCATAAATTCACTACTTTGTATCTTGTTATTTTACTTATTTTAGCTTGCCATTAAATATTTGACCCTGAGGTAAAACTTTAATTCTAATATGTAGATAAGAATATAGAGCTTTTCAGAAAACGTCGAGATGAGAAAAAAAAAACAGTTTAAAATCAAAAACATGTTCAATAACTCTACACAAAGTATTAAATATGGATAATTAGCTTCTTATTATCTATCTCTCATAATTGCTAAACAAGGACCGTTGGGAAAAAAAAACGTTTATTCCTGTCTTAAAAACAGATCATTATAAAATTACTAGTAATGTTTAACGTTCTATTCCTTTAATCAACAACACTGTGTAAAGAAGTATAGATGAAATATCAGATGTGTTGAACTTAGATTTTTTTGAGTGATTTGCAGTTATTTTTTTTCGATGTAGATTGATGAGTTCACTTTGCTGAAAATAAATATATTTTTCTTGTTTGCGTGCGTTTTTGAGTTACTATAAAACATACGAAGAACTAGCGTTCTCTAAACTAATGCAATCACATAGCACAGGAAGGTTTGTGTTTGAAAAATTAAAAAAAAATATTTTGAAGTAAGTAAAATACCTTCAAAACGACTTATAGGAATTGCAACAGATAGTGCACAGTCTATGATAGGAAACTATCGTGAGTTAGTTACACATTACAAAGAGTTAGACCCTGAAAAATTTAATGTTCATTGCGATAAACATCGCCAACATTTAGTTGCAAAAAGTTTGAGCGTCTGTTTAAATGACTCATTAAACTTTATGATAAAAGCTGTCAGCAAAACAAAAAGGCATGATTTACTAAGTTGTTTGTTTAAACAGCTGTGCAATGACAATGATGAGGTTTTTGATAAGTTGATAATGTAAACATAAGTGAAATTGTTATCAAAAGGAAACTCTTTAAAGTTTTTGGCTTTTTTTAATTTAGTTTTTTATTTTTTTCTAAAAAGGATTAGGTATTGGCAGACAGTCTTGTTAAAAGAAAAAATATTGTTTACATGTCATACTGATATGGTAAGTTCAACAGTCTGAACAAAACTTTACTAGGTAAATATTTAAATCTTGTAAAATTCAAAAGTAAGATAGCCAGTTTCAGAAACCAACTTGAACTGTATGGAAAAAAATTCAAAAATAGTCAGTTTTAACATCTTGCAAGTTTTAAAAACTTAATTAAAGGTGAAGTAGAAGTATTTTGATCTCATCTAAAACAGCTTAAATGCGATATTGATAAACGGTTTACTAAAATTTTTCAGTTAACCGTTGAAGTGGATTATGGATCCCTTCGAAGCAGATCTTTTTAAAGTAAATGTTGACTTACAGGAAACTTTTTTCAGACTTACAAACTGACATTGAACTCAAGTAATTTTTTTTTTAATAACGATATGAAAGCTTTTTAACTCAACAAAAACTAAGACAAGAGTATCCAATCATTTAGAAGGAAGTTAGATTGTTGTTTATAGCTTTTCCTTCTAGCTATTTTGTTAAGAAAGCTATCAGTTCAATTATAAACATCTTTAACAACAGATACAATCTAGATATTTTTTAAGAAGATGACTTGGGGCTTTATTTGACTGATTTAGAACCAAAATAGAAGAAATAAAAGATAGAAAAACTTGCAAGCAGTCATGAAGTTCATCCTTTACATTAGATTAGACTTCAGTTGCAGACATTATTTTCTGTAAGGTCTTGAATTTTAGTAGATTTTTAACAAGATATCTTATTTAAGCTGGTTTGTATTGTATTTTAGTAGTTTTTTTACAATAATAATTTTATTAAGTTATTTATTCTACAACAGGTTTGCTTAGGCCTAATAAATATTAATTACGAATGATGATACTTCTACAAATGAAACTGTTTTTTTAGATAACAGTTTGGAACGACTTTTAGATAATTTTAAATTTAAAAAATTATTTTACGATAATTTATAGTATAGTTGGAAAACGTAACGTGGAGGATTTTTTAAAAACCTTGTCGGAAGGGACGAAAGCATTTTTTATTTCATAAAAAGGGTTATTATGAAAACATTTTGAAATCCTGTTTTACTTGGTAAATAGTTCATCTGCAAGGAGCGACCAGAAGCAGTTAATTCTAAAAGTGAAATTTAAAAACCCAAAATGAAGAAGAAACTTAATAAAAGCCTTAATAAAGTAAACGATTAACGTAAAAAAAATTTAGGTAAGTCATTAGCCATCACTATTCCGAAACTTATTGACAACTTATGTGAACTCATGGTTAAATATCATCTGTTTGTTTATTATTTTTAACAAATATAAAAATAAATAAACGTGGCTAAGCAGAATAATTTTATTATAAAAACTACACGAAAACTACATAATCTAACTGAGCTTGATTTAAAAAATATTTTTATATTTTCGATATATCACATATATCATCTCTTTTATATGATTGGATTGCATTGGTGTCGCGTAGTCTTTTTTTAGAGGGTACTGCGGTTTAGCATTTTTAAATTAAAAAATCCCTAGTTTGTAACATTCAGATGAAAATCGTAATATAAAGAAACAGCACATTTTACAGAAAAAACAATGAACAGATTTACTCTTTAAAAATAAAAAAATATGAAAATAAAATATATAAAAACACATATCTCATAACTTTGTAACTCTTTCTTAACAACTATTACTACTTTTATTTCTATTTATATTAATGTCTATGTAAGTATGTGTATTTTCAAAATTATAGATTTACTAACTTAACTCTATGACTTGTCTAATTAGTTATAAAAAAAAACATGTATGTAACTTAAAAAAGCGAAGCTGCACTTGCTAAAGATTTACCTTCTCGAGTTGCCTCTGCTTCAGTATTCCCTCTTCTAGTTTCTTCTGCTTGAGTTCAACTTGTATTGTTGTTCCCGCATTGTAGTAAATGTTTAACAACGATCATAATTTAATTCACATGGTGCTCAATTCGTGCTCAGCTCAAGAACTCTACAACATTTTTGTATTGAAAACTTTTAAACATATTAGATGCAACTGACACAGATTGAGCTTGCAGGTCCAATTTTACGATCATTTTGGTAATCAAATAAAAAAATTTGAAAAAAACTTATTAAGCAGGGAAACTAACGACGTTTATGTACACATTAGGCTGTATTTTTTGTACAACTTCATGACAACATAACTTTCTTATTTTTTAAGTTTATGCAAAAAAAAGTATTATTTTAAATTCTAATTCCTTAGCTTCAAAATAAAGTTACTTTTACGTAGTTTAGGAATATACAGCTGAAGCAAGGGCCCATAAAAAGCAGCATGTATAGTGTAAGTCATTAAACTATAAAATAACAAAAAAAATTAAGAATAATCTTTCATTTATTTAGGTGGAGCTACAGCTCAAGCGTTCTACACCACGCGACACACTGTTGGCATTTCGTAGGTTAGCGAGAAGCGTGAGTTATCATCAGTAGCCCATAAATACACAATCTAAATAGTACTTATCAAAATATAAGATCTTGAAATATAAGCGATACTATCTTTAAAATTAAACTACTTTTTTAAATACTAAAACTTAATAAGGACTAAACAGTTATCTTAGCTTGTTGCAAAATTTTCATTCAAAAAATATCAATTAATTTTTTGGTCATTATATATAGATTCAAATACTGCAATCGGGTATTTCTTATATCTAAATAGCTTTTAAAAAAACTTAAGTCAATTGCTTGAAATGAACAGCAGGTTTGTAAAGAAGATTTTAAAATTAACTATTATATTTCAACAAAAAAAAATTGCAGTCTAAGTTTATACAGTCTAAGTTCCATTGCCGGTTTTTTTAATGCCTGTTAAATGCCAAAAATTAACTCTTTTAACCACAGTTAAAATAACAAAGATTTTTTTGATCATTTTCAATTTCATTAAGTCTAAAAAATTTAAATAACGTTTAAAATGTTTAACATTTCCAACAATTTACAAAGTTTATAAAAATAGACTAAGCATTACAAAGTAAAATTTTCAGCCAATGTTTTTCAAGCACAGCACTGTTCACAATTATATAAACAAACGGTATACTATCAAAATCCACCCGGGTTCAAACTTCACCCGACCAAAATCCATCCAACTCTTTTACATTTTCTTTATTTACTAATTTGATTAATTTTTTAAGATTTTTTTAAATTAAGTTTTATCTATTTTTCACTATCACTGTTACCGTTAACCCTTACACCCGTTCAGTAAGCGGTTCTCGACTTTGATCGGATGGATTTCGATCGCGGGTAGTATTTGAACAAGTCCCAAATAAACGTTTGTTTTTTTTTTCTGTAAATAAAATGTATAGAGACTAACCGTTTCTGTTAACGTACTGCAGCGTGGGTGTACTAAATGGAGTAAACAACAGTTGGCTGCTGGTGGAAGCTGGTAGGTAAAAGGACAAGTTGAAGAAAAGCCACTTTCACTTGCAAATGTTGCAGCATTAGTGGAAGGGTCTTACAAGCACAACCATCCTTGTTTTCATCCATCAGAGCTGTTTTATAAACTTAAAAAATATTAAAGCAGTATGAAATATTTACCTACTTTAAATGTTTTATCAACATCAAGGCTAATTAACATATACAAATATTTGTTCATTAGAATAAATACAAATAAGAATACTTTTTGTACATTTTTTTAGAGAACTAGTTTTGAATTCTGATGTGAACAGTTGTTCACTTAATAAAAAATTCTCTTACAAAAATCGATGAATCTTTGAGACTCTTTTCAAGTTCATTTTTAGCAAGTGTTTATACTTGTTAAACTAAGGGCAAGTGAAAAAAACATGCAGCCGTAATAAATTGAATGATAATACCAACTGTAGTAAAGGCCTAAAAAAGAATAGGAATTACAACTGTAACAAAACGTTTTTAAATTCCACTTAGGATAACACCTTTACCATAACATAAAATGCAATATAGATTAACTTAAGCAACTGTTTAAAAATATGAAACCGACAACAATAGCAAAAGATGTCTCTGTTATACTACAAAAGACTATTCTTGTTTTTTCAAGTTTTAGTGGAGATACAAAAATTTTCTGCCAGTTTTTAAGAACAATCGATTGCGATATTTCTCTTACAAATTCTTATATTCAGAAAATAATCTTAAAGAAGACACAGAAGATTCAACTGCAGCAAGATATTTCCTTGCAAATCTGGTAAGATATGGATATTTTGTTTTGTTCATGTTTCACCAGTCTAAGACTTTATCCTCTTCATTTCTGCACTCAAATCTATTAAAGCAAAAAAGCCCTTTATATCTGCGTTAATTTCTTTATTAATATAATTCTGTTTTTTGAATTCCTATGAATCATTGTTGAATCTATTTTAAATAAAGAATAGTTAGTAAAAAACTTCTTCGGATCTTAATTTACAGAGTGTTGTGGTTTTAGTTTATCTTGAGGTAATATAGGAGAATAACCACCTTGATTAGCCTCGAAATAGATATGCTATTTAACATTTAATTTTAGCATTTCTAAAATTGAAAAAAAACCTGATTTTCCTTGAGTAACCTGAGAGTTAAGCAACTTTTGATTGCTATAATTGAAAAAAAACTAACAAAAAATTGTTTGAAAATATGTGGTTTTTGTAAACTCTGTATCAGCTAGAAAAATACAGTTAAAAATGCAGCTAAAAATATAGCTAAAAGTATGTAAGCATCTGCTTTAATGTTACATATATAAGTTGCAGTTTTTTTTTTATTGTATAAAAAAATGCATTATTTCATTACAACGAGCAAACATATGGTGAAGAGATATCCAAAAAGCTGAGACTAAACGCCCTATCTATCTAGTTAATTTTTGTATCTATATGAATTAGGTCTGTTTTTGTTAAAGTTTTGCAAAATACGAGGTTTTTATAAGCTAATTTTTATTACCTAAATAAATCGCTATCCTACTTAGGAAGTAAATTATAGACTAAGTTATCATTATGTTAAAAAAATATAAGTCATTTTGGAATGTTTTAGAATGAACTTAAAAATTATCTACTTAATAGTGATTACCAAGGTCATTAATGATCATTGCTACTTGTCTATTAAATTTTGTTAAAAGAGTTTACAGTATTTATTATTTTAATACACTTTTTTTTCAAAATTTTATTTATTTTATTACAATAAGTGTGGTGTAGTGTAGATTGCAGCATTTTGTATAAGGTTACTCTTTAAGTTAATATTTAAAACTACTTCTTTAAATTAAGTTCAGAATATTTACAAACTTTTTTTTTTCGCATGGTATTGTATAAAAAAAGAATTATATATATATATATATATATATATATATATATACTTCGACAGAAAATTAAGTGTAAATAATAAGGTGAGATAACTGATTTAAGCAAATTTACGTTAAAAAAATATTTTTTTAAGGAATTCAAATAAATGACTTTCTTATTTTTGTGTTTGTAATTATTGTATGATTTCTATTATTGAAATTTATGACTTATAAAAGTATTCAATTTATAAAAAAAATGTTTTAAAATAGAAGGAAGTTTGTTTTTGTTACATTATTATTTACTATTATCGTTTTTTTTCTCTTTAAGTCACAAATCCTATAGTATTTATCTTTATATTTTTATTTTTAAGAGTTAAGTCTAGTTATGGTAGAATTCACTTCTTTAAACTAAAAAATAATTATACTCTAGTTTTTTTATCTATTCAAATAAAAATTATTTTTAGTGTTCAAACAAACTATCAAATAAATTATAAAAAATACGCCTATAGCACAAAATAATGATATAATTTAATGTACAAACTATTTAGCATAATACATTTTACCTTTTTAAAAAAGGTTGTAACCTATCTTTTAAATGATTGCTTTTCGTATTGTTTATCTCAACAAGATTACTCAAAAAACTGCCGTTGAAAGCATTTAATACTTTTTTGCTCTTCATCAATAACTCCAGAATATCTATTGTAAATTGTAAAACAACTATTAAAAACACCTGAGACCTGATTGTTTGTTAAGACCTGATTGTGAAAAGTTATAATTTTGCCAGACTCTCTTTGAAAATTTGTTGCTTTAAAAGCGTATAATTAAGTGCAGATTTTCGGACCTAGTATAATAAGGAAATGAACATCAAAATAAAAACAATTAATTTATTCAAAAAAAAACTTGAATCAAATAGTTTGTTCTCTGAATTATCCGTATATAAACAATTTAAATTATATATGTTTTACTCTTCTTAAAAAAGTTTTTAATTAGGCTTTAATAATATTTACTTTTTTTTTAACTTTATTTCAAACTTATATTCAAGGTATCATTTACTCTCAAAAAAAATTTGTTTAATTTTTTTACAAATTTATATAGACAATTTTGTCAATTTAGTTTAATCAATTTTTGAAAAAAAAATTATCCGTGTAAAAGTGACGAAAAGCGCAAAGTATAGCACTGATAAAGTTGATGATATGCAAACAGGACACTATATTCATAGTTTAGTCATAAAAAAGTGATAACTCTTGAAAAAATTACATCTATGCAAAACTGAAACTGTGCAAAAATAACTCTCCGTGTAAAAGTGATGCTGTGTGGAATTGACGTGCCAAATTAATTTGGTGGGAATTAGTTTAGATGGGATTTTTTTGGGTTAGAATAGTGCGCGGGTCGGAACTGAGCGGTTCCCTAAGGCATTAGATAACTGAAATTTTTGGCAAATATGTTAAATACCTACACATAGTACAGAATACTAATAACACTTTTTTTTTCGTTGTTAGTTTTGTGACTATTGAATTAAGAAAAAGTTTAAGCTGCTCACTTGTGACTATTAGTTTCTCAAGACCAGTTTACATCAGAATTTCTAGAACAAAAAAAAGCTTCTGGAGTAATGGTCCTGTTTACCTAATTAATGGATAACTGACAAGTTGCTCTTCAAAACAAAAAAATATTCAAAAAATAAACATTTATGCTTTATTTCATACTTAAATTCATTATTTTAAAATGAAAATTAAAATTTATAAATTAGGTTGTGCGAAAGTTTAATGTAATTAGTAACTTTTAAAAAAAATAATAAACGTAATGTATTCCAATCGTTTAATCTGCGTCTGGTTATTGATTTTCTAACATTACTTAGCGTTATCTGTTAAACATTTTGTATCATACATTACAGTATTATAACAGCAAAATTACAACAATGAAACTTTTTTTCAAAAATTGTTAAATTAACTTTAGTCACTAAAACGTTTTTTTGTTCGTTTTTAAAATCATCCACAAACTTTAGGCGTTCAATAAAGATTATAAAAAGTACTCTTTAATTTATTTTTTAGAAATTTGTAATAAAAATTAGATTTTCTCTGATAAAAATTTTTTTCACCGCACAATTTTTAGAAGCGGCGATACGGAAGCAAAATTCATTTTTGTCGATTTTCGAGCAATCCGAATACTTTTCATTGAAGTTTTTGATATGCAGGTCTTTTGGTTTTACGAAAAATTGTAGAATTTTCACTTGGTAACTTCCTCTCTGCAACTTCTTCCGCAACGTCGATTTGCTGTGCCTTTTGACGTGCTCGTCCTCACCCTCTGGTTCGAAAGTTTCTGCATTGACTTCATAAAAATAAATGTGTCTTAACACGTCAGTGTAATTGGATCTTATGACGTTGATAAGAACTTCTGTGCCGTCTTCCTCCACTGTCAAGAGGTAATCAACACAAGAAATTGTTTTATCGGCAGTCACTTCCTTCCAGCAATCATGGAATTCCTGTACTACTTTCACATTTGCCATTTCAAACATTTTGTCACCTGTGTAAGAAATGTGCAAACGCTCTAAAATTTCTATAAGACAGTTTATTGGTAATATTACGTGTTTACCACGGGGGTTGTAAAGGTTAACCTTATCTTCTTTGCAATCGATTATAGTGTAGGCATGATCTGGTTGCAAGCTGAAACTATTTTCTATGAAACGTACTAGCATTAAACAATTATTATTTCTACCATGAGTGATAACGTTTTCAAGGTTGTAATTCGAATTGCTTAAATCGGCTTTCACAAATTCTTCAAAGAAATTGTTTGAAAAACTTGACAAGACATCGCTTTCAAGAACACCACATGATAATTCATACTTTCCATCAAAAAGGAGTTTTACCAATGCTTTTTCTAGCAATGGACCCACGAAGTTGTGATTGTGGCTCTGACTGTAATATAGTTTTTTAAAGCCGAAAATAAAACTTATACAACTGTACTTTCTTAAAAACAAATGCGCATTTACAACAATGCACTGAGGTTTGCCTCTTTTGTAAAGATTGAACACAAACTCCGATGGCTTTTCATTAAAGTTTTGATTCACAGGTACCACTTTTTTTAAAAGATCACGGTTGTGAGCCAGTGACGCCATTGAGGCAATCATTCCACAATTTTCTAAAGCTCCTTGAATGAAGTTAAGTTCTGTGACGTCATCAACATCGAACTTTGCGTTTGGGTAAACATCTGATATATTTTTTCGATGCCCCTTTTGTGAAAGTTTATGTAGAAGAAAGCTAGCAAGTAACAACAACAAACAAATTAGTATTGTTACATATAAACCTATACCAACTATTTCAATCATTGTTATTATTGAATACTTAAGTGTTTTATTATTTATATCTGAAATGCTCACATTTTTTTAATAAAGTATTTTACGTAAAAAATTTTTGTTAACCTTTTAGTTTTTAAAATTAGAAATATATCAATAAACACACAATTTTTATAAAGAAAAGATGCCAAAAAAATCTTCAGAAATGTCTAATTATACTTAATGATAAAAATTATTTTTTGTTTAAGTGTAATAAGTAAATACAAATAAAACTAGAATTGTCTAGAAAAAATAAAAGTATAATTTCATGGGAACAATGTTACAATTATATAACGTTGCAAAAAACTAGAAGTAAATTAAACATTACACATTAGAAGCATTTTTCGATGAAGATTATAAATCATAAATATAACAGAATTATACAAAAACTAATTACTATAATTTATTATTGAACTTTTAATTTTTTAAAGTTTTTTATTATTTTTCTAATATAATTTTCCTAACTTTTTGAATGGTCGAAAAAATAGTTAAGCAAAATTTAGTAATTTAATAAAAATAATATAAAACAGTCTGTTATAGAGCATTGTAACTAGTGATGTACCGGACCCACAATTTCGGGTCCGGCCAGACCCGGATCCGGACTTTTTTTTCAAAATAGAATCCGGCCGGACCCGGACTTTTTTTTCAAATTAAAATCCGGCCGGATCCGGAACCGGATTCTTAATACTCTAAGTTATTTGTAATGTCAGTAGTATAAAAACTATTATGTACGATAATGAAATTTTATATAACTAACTACTAACTGAGTAAAATTGTGAGAAGTTTATCTTTTATGTTTTATATCTAACTATACTCTTTTGAATTTTGAAACATTTGAGTTAAAAAAAAATTTGACTTAAAAATATTAATGTGCTGCTAAAATATTTAAAAAATAAGAAAGTTTATGATATGTTTTTAAGGTATAATTATGATTAGCATTTAAAAATAGTAACTGGTATGTTTGCTAATTTTCTGAACAATATTTACATTTAAACTATTTTAAAATTGAAATTGAAAAAATAGTAAAAAAAACTTCAATTTGAATGACCAAAAAAAAACACTAAACTATCTTTTTTGCTAAACTTTTAAAATTTCCATGATTTTTGGCAGCCAGAACATTACCTAATTTTAGCTAATATCAGGTTTGCCTGAGCGATTATTAACTTTCCTAAGTCAGAATGAGGTTTTGGAAAACCAAAAAAAAACTACTTTAAGCTAATAATCAGTAGAACAGCTAGCCACAAGGTCGAACATTTTAAGTAATGTTTACAATTAAGGCTATAGGGGGGTTAAACACTTTTTTTACAAGTTGATCATATTTAATTGAATACTATCTTAGCTACCAAACGCTTTTTATAGCTTTACAAAATTCAAAGTAGTTTTTGAGATATAAGCGGTAAAAGCCGGAGAGTTCCATATTGACCTAGTGGAAAGCGCAAGCTGAAAACGCGGAGATATCCATTTCACTAAAAATCTATTTCCTACTAGGTATTTTAAGCTAGGTACTTCAAATTTTCAAAAAAATATTCCTTACATAGTTTAAAAGCTTTTGAGTGTTGGAGTTTCAAATAATTTAAATTTACAAATTTAAGGTCTAAAATTAAAAAAATACACCTTTTTTTTTGAAAAAAGGGGAGTTTTCCTCCAAATAAAATAATTTCCTACACTCAAATGATTTAAAATTTATTAAAGAGTACACTTGAAAATTTTAATAAGATCGCTTAAAAACTGTAGGAGGAGATAAATTTTTAATGAATTGTCTTTTTTTCGGCTTTTTAGTTTGCACCTTCTATAAGGAAACTATTGAGCTGGCCGGCTTTGACCCCTTGTATCTCAAAAACTACTTGGAATTTTGTTAAGCTGTAAAAATTATCTGGTAGCTAAGATTAAAATCTATCAAATAAGATTAATTTATAAAAATCAAGGTGGACCCTTATATAGCCTTACCAATCTAAAATCAATTAAAATCAAGTTCTTGAACAAAACTAACTAGAAAATCACAAAATATTGAAAACTGGATCATCTCAAACTCATTCAAAATCTAAAAAACTAGTCTGAGTTTTTATAAAAAACTAAACTAGCCTTAGGCAGTCTTAGATTTCCAAAAATTCCAAAAAACTTTCAAACTAGCAGGGTTGCCACTGTTTAAGTCAAAAACAACTAGCTAGAGTGAGTATAAACTAGCCTGAGTCTAAAATTTCTTTAATTTAATAATCAGTAGAACAGCTAGCCATAAGGTTGATAATTTGGTAGTAAAGTTTTTAATTTTACAACATAGGTAAAGTTCCATTTCTGAAATGTTTGTTTCATAGTTTAAATGAAAACAAATGTAAATTAGTCACGTGTACAAAACGAGCCAATGATGGTAGGTGTTTAATTTTCGAACGTATTTTCTGACAAAAATGTCTCTTTTTAATTTACACAGGGTTTGTTTTTGAAAAAATATTTTTCTGTATGCTCTATTTTACTAAGGAGATCCGAATCAGCCGGATCTCTGTTAGGATCCGGTCGAACCCGGGTCCGGACTTTTTTTTTCAAATTAGATTCCGGCCGGATCCGGACCTGGATAGTGAGTCCGGTACATCACTAATTGCAACAAAGTTTTTTAAACATATATTGCCGTATATAAATAGATAAAACTTTGGATCTAAAAATTTATCATTTTTTGAATCAAAACTGATGTTCAAACATACCAACTGCTACATACTATACGTAGATATCTAAATAATTCAATCAAAAAAAACAATTATGCATAGCAAACAACAAAGTGTTAACTAATGTCTATCTATTTCTGATTTCATTAACTTTTGTAGTGTAAAGCTTACACTTCTACTAAATTTAGAAACTCTCTTTACATGTTTTATTTTAGCTCAAAATTTTGTTAAAATTAGTGATGTACGGGACCCACAATTTCGGGTCCGACCGGACCCGGATCCGGACTTATTTTTCAAATTAGAATCCGGTCGGAACCGGATCCGGACTTTTTTTTCAAATTAGAATCCGGCCGGAACCGGACCCGGACTTTTTTTTTCAAATTAGAATCCGGCCGGATCCGGATACTAGACAAAAGGGCAATATCCGGCCGGACCCGGATAGTGAGTCCGTAACATCACTAGAATAAACTAGCCTGAGTCAGAATGAGGTTTTTAAAAACAGTTAAAAAAAAGGACTTTAATCTAATAATAAGTAGAACAGCTAGCCACAAGGTTTACAAATTTAGGTGTTATTTAAATTAAAAATCTGAAATCAAGTTCTTGAACAAAATACACTAGAAAATCACAAAATATTAAAAACTGGATCAGCTCAAACTCATTCAAAGTCTAAAAGAAAACTAGCCTGAGTTTTTATAAAAAACTAAACTAGCCTGAGACAGTCCAAAATTTTCTAAAATTCCCAAAAATTTTCAGATTAGCAGGGTTGCCACTGTTTAAGTCAAAAAAACTAGCTAGAGTGAGTATAGACAAGCCTGAGTCAGAATGAGGTTTTTAAAAACTGAAAAAAATACTTTAATCTAATAATCAGTAGAACAGCTAGCAAAGGTTGACAATTTGGTAGTAAAGTTGTGGACTGATTGTGGTGCACTTAACTTATTAGTACTACCCATCATAATTAAATCCTACCTTATTTAATTAATATCTAACAAATACTCAATTCTAACTGATACTACTTTCTATAATCAGACACAACAGTTTTGAGTGATGAACCTTTTATATAAAACACAACAAGAAATACTAGCATATACAAAATTATTAATTACTTTGGTAACACTTTAAAAACTGGAAGCTATTTAAATCTATATCAAAAGACTTAAAACAAAAAACTAAAAATTAAATAAAACTTTTAGTAAACAAGAAACTGTAAAATTTTTAATAAACTATTAGACTAAAATCCTGGCTTAAATATTTAAACAATTAAACACCTGTTGAAATACTTTTAAAACAAAACACTACTTACAATAAGCATTCACAAAAACGTCCAAGATATTTTGTTGTTTCAAGCTACACACCAAACTAACTAACTGCTTACTTATAAATTGTCTGTCATGTTCTGATGCTTTATTGCATCAGTATTTAGTTTGAAACATTTCGTCATATGATTCTCATTGGCTCGTACATTCAACCGTATTAACTCTAATAATTCTCTGAGCTCAACTTTAAACAATAAAAAATGCAAGTATTCATTCCAAAGTTTCCAATTTTACAACATATGTAAAGAGTTGCATTATATGAAATGTTTATTTCATAGTTTATTTGTAAACAAATTTAAATTAGTCACGTGTACAAAATGAGCCAATCACGGTAGGTGTTTAATTTTAACTGATGAAAATGACTCTTAACAATTTACTCAGGGTTTGTTTTTGAAAAAATACTTTTCAGTATGCTCTTTTTTACTAACTAGATCCGGGTCCGGCCGGATCTCTGTTAAGATCCGGCCGGAACCGGATCCGGACTTTTTTTTTCAAATTAGAATCCGGCCGGAACCGGATCCGGACTTTTTTTTTAAATTAGATTCCGGCCGGATCAGGATATCAGACAAAAATGGCAATATCCGGCCGGACCCCGATAATGAGTCCGGTACATCACTAGTAAAACATTGTAATACCAAATGTTTGCAATCATAAGGCGAAACTTTAATGACTTATAAAAAATTTTTGACAAGTAATTTTTGTAATAAGTATTTCACTAGTTAATCAAAGTTTTATGTAGACTCACCAGAATCAAAAGAACTTTAAAAATAATCCAAATAAAAAATCAAAAATTGGCCTCGCCTTTCTAATTTTGGTTTAGTTTTTTGTTTAGTATTATTATTTAGTATTTTTTTAGTACAATCAGTTTAGTATATTTTTTAAGTGACTAAAAAACATTTTTTACAATAAAGTTTTTGACGTTACAGTACCAAGTTTCAGGGCATTTATAGTCTCGTACCGTTGGGACTGTGCAATCCCTAAAAAATATTGAACCAAAATGATTTTCAATTTTAATAATTATAGTAGTTTTGCTAGTGCATGGTTGCCACAGATCATGCTGAGAAAAATTTCCTGACTTTTTACTACAATTTTCCTGACTTTTCTAAATTAAACTCTTAATTAAAACTTATTCTAAAATAATTAATCAAATACTTAAAACTACCTAAAGTTTTTAATCTTATTTTTATACAGGTTAACCCAACAGTTTTTTGCTGAATTCAATCATCTAAGTTCCATTACGTCACTCGAATCATCTGTGAAATGACCTAAAGGTAATAATATGTAACAATAAGAAATATTTGTCTAATATTTATAAAGAACTTAATTATTTAATTCAACAAAAAACACCTTAACTCTTAAGTTCTGCATGACTAACTTTTGTGTACATATCACAGTTTCACTATGGAATTTTCCTTACCACAGACAGGGTTGCAAAATCTTTTTGTCAAATTTCCTCCAGGTTATCAAATTTCCTCTAGGTTTTTAAAATTAGACGTTTTAGGGTTTGTTTTTAGTTTAAAATTAAGTTTAAGGTAAAAACTGTATTAAAAAGTATATCAACATGGAAAATGAATCTTATAGATTCTTTTTTTAGTTAAGTATTTTTATAAAATATTTTGATGATGACAAAAAACTTTATCAATATGATAAATTTTTTAAATTAAATCCAATTTTACTACTTAACGCATGTTAAAATTGTTAAAAAATTAAGTTTTTTTCAGGTTTTAAAGTTTTTTGGCAACCCTGCACAGATCATCAATACTAAAAAGCATACAAAAACTGCTTGTTTAACTAGGTCAGTTGCTCAATACGTTGATACAACAATTTTGCAGTTTTATATTAGAAACTTTATCAATTTATACCAGATGAAGGCATTGGAATTTAAACAATTTTGTAAACTTTTAGGAAAATTTTACAATTTTAGTCTGACATAAGAATTTTTACTCATTTTCACCATTTGAAAGCTTTGGAAAATAAGGAAATTTGTAAACTTAAATGCCAATATTTCACTTTTTCTTGAATTTTGTTAAACTTTTTGACTTTTCCTGACCTTTTTTAAAAACCACCATTTTTCCTGACTTTCCTGACTTTTGTTTTTTTTTTTCAGTTTTTCCTGACTTTTCCTGATATCCTGACCATGTGGCAACCCTGCTAATGCTTTCACTGGTCTTAGAAATTTAAATACAAGAATACAAACAATCAAATTTGTAAATAAAATGGTAACTTTTTGTGTAAACTAAAACATAAGTTTAACAATTGCACTGTACGCTACTTGAACACCACTGGGACTAGTTTCAAAAATATTTATGATGTCATAATAACTTAAATTTTTTGAAAGACTGTTTTTTCAATTTAAAATAATAATTTTTAAAAATTAAGATAATGATTAATAAAGTTTATGACCTACTTTAGAAATTGATTTTGAAGTTTAAGTTAAAATTGCATAAATTTATATTGTATTGTATATTATATATTTTATTAAAGTTAAAATTATTTACTAAAAAATAATACTTATATTTAAAGCAAGTTTACATTTCATTTTTTGATATAGCAATTAAAAATTTAATTATACTAAAGTAGATTCCGGTATAACTTTAACATTATACTTTTATTCTAATTTTTTTTTAATTTTTGCTGTTTGATTATTCTATTTAACAAAAACTGACAATTTAATTTCAACTACCAGACCACGGGATCCATTCATTAATGTTCTAAAGCTTTCTATCTACTAGAATTTAGATCAGAGTTCTCCAAACTTTTTATTAAATGGCCCCTTCAAAGAAATATAATAGACTTTACCCCCAACACCACTCATAAATCTAACATTTAAAACACCTAAGATTCTTTTTGCTCTTTCTTTTTTCATCTGCAACTCATGAATATATAATGTAAATTTTAAAATTACTAATAAAAATACCTAAACCTTTTTTTTTGTTCTTATCTGCATTTCAGAATATCAAGTGAAAGTTTTAAAACTTTAAAATTACCCCCCCCCCCCCCACCTATTACTCTTTTACTATTTATTGTCCCTAAACTAAAATCAGCCCAAGGGGACGATCGCCCCCACTTTTGGAAAATCCTGATTTTGATTAAACTAACTTTTTAAGGACACTTTGATAATGCAAATGCTTAAACCAGTAAATGTTTTGTTATGACAATTTAAATTGTGATTGTTAAAATTGAAATATCTGATCTGACTGGAAACTTACAATTTGAAAGGAAAATTAATGGTTGCTAACTAAATATGCATTAAACGAAATAAAAATTGTGAATAGGAATAATGATTAAAGCTTAATTTTACAAAATCTTATAAACAAAATCTTCTCTAAAATCAAGTAAAAGCGTTATAACTTATAAAAATGTTTAAGGACAAAAAAAATTACATAAATCTTACTCATATCTTTATAAAAAATGTTGTTAGATTCAATGAAGTTGGTTTACAAGCAATAACATCTTAAAAACTTTTTAAAAGGCCCTTATGTAACTAGTAAATTAAACTGTCTTGTTAGGGACAATAACTTCAAATAAATAATTAAATAGTAAACTTAAACTATACTATTAGAAACAAAGAACACTTCTAATATGGATGTAATAACTTTTCTTTATAGTTACAACAAAATATTATTTTTACTTTTATTTGGCAAGTATGGAAACTGTGGTAAAATGTGATAAAATATGACATTTATGTCATATTTGGGAAAAATAGGAATTTTAGTAAATATCTACAATATCTTTTTATGAGATTTATATCTAATTTTTGTCACAATAACATTGTCTAAACTCTATGGTTATACATTTAATTATTTTATTATGACAAGTTAGTTAAAATTTACTAGTTGTAGAAGAAGCTTTAAAAAAATATTTTTTACCAGGACCTTAAAGTTTAGAAACTAAAATGTCCGTTTGCAGAATTTTTATGTAAATCAGGGATTAAAAACTTTTAGAAGCAATACATCGGCCAATTTACTTTTGTTAAGTATTTTTGTTCGAAACTAGTAAATTAAAATTTTAATTTTGAGCGTTATTTTACCAACGCATTAGTATTTTACCAAACACATTTTTAGTAGTGGTAAATGTGGTGCTGAAATGTTGAGTTTGCAAACTGTTACAACGAATTTCCATTGTAAGCGTAAGATGAATATCAAGTTGTTTAAAAGATTCAATGCTGTGAAAACAGTTGTAACTATTACTAATTTCGATATAGCGAAATTGTAGATGGATAAGTATAAAATAATAAACCTTACTGATAAACAGGACTCTTTATAACTTTGCATAAAGTTTAAACTGAAAATACTGTAAACAAATATCTTGCATTCGTGTATTCATAATTTAATAGCACTTGTTAAGAATTTAGAATACGTGCTACTTTATGTAGTTACATCCAAAAGGTGTTTTCTTTTATTAATGATTGAAAATTCTTGATGCCAAAGTTTATAAAACGTTACGTTTTCTTTTCATTTATTTTTTTATTAGACCAGCTTACAAACTTCAATTCAATCTTTTCATTGAGTTTGAAGTTCTTTTTCCTAATAACTTAAATATTTGTTTGTAATATGTTTGTAGAAAAACTTCTTAATTAAGTTTTGATGAGTTGATAATCAGGTAAAATTATTGGGAACATTACCATTTTTAAAAATGCGTAATAGGCTTAGTATTATTCTGTTTATGAGGTTTTTGATGAATGTAAAACTTGTACTGCTTCCTGATTTAACGTATTTATAGAGTCAGTGTGGTCGATTGAATAATCACTTTGTATGATTCACTTAATTAGTTTCTTAAACTTTTTAAGATAATAATAAAATATGATAAGACGTAATACAAGTTTGATGTCTTATCTGAGCCGACCATTTTCTTGTTTAGCAGTGATATTTAACATTTTTATACTTTTTTGATAAAATTCACTTGTATAGCTATCAGTATAAAATATTATATTCCCAAAACTTACTCAAGCAAATATCTTTATAGTCTTATATGTTAAAACATTTCGTAATAAAAATTTTAAACTATAGGGATGATGGTAAAACAATTTATTTGAAATCGTATTCTTTTTTTGACATAAACAATAAAGCTACCGGTTACTTTTTACCGCTTATACAAGTTTAAAGTAACTTTTATATAAGCGATCAAAGTTAGGGAGTTTTATAGGTTTCTATTGGAACCGAAACTAAAACGGCTAAATTAATTTACAAAAAGAAATAGTTTTTTGAGATTATTTAAAGTAATTTAAAAAGAAAATTTAATTTATATAATGTAATTTATTTGAAAAAATATATTCATGCTCAATTTTTTTGTTCTATTTAAAAAAGTTTTGTTAGCTTTAAGGTCGTTAAAAATGTATAAAAAATTCACTACAAGATATCATTGTGCTTTTAATTTTTTTTCCAATTTTAAAAACTGACATATAATGCTATAAAATCGCTTATAACTTCTATAACTCTTATAAATAATTATTCAATTTATACACATTTAAACTCTTCAAATTTTTTTAATTTGTTATCTTCTCCCAAATTATTTCTATGCTTTTAAGCACTTAATTTGCTAGGTGTTGTTGTCTTTGCTCACAATCATCCCTACACATTTTAGTAGTATGTTGAAGTATTAAACTTGTTACTTGCGTAACGATGTTGTATTTATTAAGTTACGCTGTTAAGCCGAGGTATTTTATTACGTCGTGTTTAGCACGAGCCTTACTTTGGCTTGAAAGGCTTTTTTTTTGTATTTTTTAACCTTAGTTCAAAACCAATTATTTTCAATTTCTTTAATGCTAACTTAGAACTCTTATTCTAAAAAACGTTCGTTTGCTTATCTTTTTGCAAAAATTTTCATCGAATTGGGTTTTTACTTATGTAGTTCGGCCCCTTTAAAAATTTTATGTTTTTATGCTTTTTTCTTTTTGCAACGTTTTTCTTATTTTCTTTTTTAATTTGTTTATTATTAACATACATATTAAATTAAGTTCTAAGACATTATTATTCTTTTACTTTGAAAATATTTTTTTTAAATTATATGCTAAAATAAATTTTTGAGAAAAGTTCCAAATTTGCATAGTTTTGCTTTTTTTTACATGGTTTTACAGCAAAAGTAAATTATTTTTTTCATAAGTTTAATATTTTACCGATTTATGTAATTAAGTTTTATATCATTATTGCATTTTTTCCTAACTCTTTATTATTTTTCAAATATATGACCAATGCAAGTTTTGCCTAAATTTTTTGTTTACGTAATTTAAGGAATTTCTTGATTTAATTCTAAAAATTTAGGTAAAACTTTAATAGGTCATATACTTGAAAAATAATAATAAGTTTAGAAAAAAGATAATAACGTTATAAAACTTAATTATATAAATCTGTTTAAAGTAAAACTTATTTAAAAAAAGTTTACTTTTGCTATAAAACCACGTAAAAAAATATCAAAACCGTGCAAACTTGGAATTTTTCTGAAAAATTTATCTAAGCATATGTAACAAAAAAAAATTAAAAAAAAAAATTAATAATGTCCTTAAACTTAATTTAATAAGTATATTAATAATAAGTTAATTCCAAAAAAACAAACATTATGAAGAAAAACGTTACAAAGTAAGAAAATGCAAAAAAGCATTAAATTTATAAAGGAGCCCAACTACGAAAGTAAAACCCCAATTCAATCGAAGAAAATTTTTGTGAAAAGCTAAGCAAAAGAACGTTGTTTAGAATTAAAAAAAATTCAAGTTAGCATTTAAGAAATTAAAAATAATAGGTTTTAAAGCTCGGTTAAAAAATTATATACACAAAAAAAACGCTAAACGAGCCAAAGTAACGCTCGTGTGTTTAGCTAGTAAAGTTTGTTGCACTTGTTAACATTAGTAGTTGGTTTATTGTTCTTTTCTGCTCACATTTATTCATTGTAAAATACACCTTTTTCTTACAGCCTCGATTTCAGTTAAACAATAGTATAAGTTAACTGAATACTTTATAAACCTATTAGATTAATTAACAAAAGTAGTTTTAGAACTAACTTAGAATTGTGCATTATACTATATAAGCGTTATAGTCAGTTATAACCAGGCCCATATCTACACATAAACAAGCACCAACTCTAATTAGTTTCAACTGTTTGTATACTTTTTTATGAATAAAAACTATACTTAACTATTATGATCATTAGAAAAAACTTTATGTACAACAGCTAACGTAATCAATAGACAATTTAAATTAAAATAAGTTTCCATTATTTGTTTAAAAACAGCTATGTTTTAATTGTAGCATTAATTTTTTTTATTATATTTATACGTGTTACAGAATAAAATTAAAAGTAAAAACTATGCACCTTTTGTTTAAAAAAATTTAAAAACAACTAATCTTAAATTATACAGCTAACAGCTATATTTATAAAAGTTATTTGTTCAATAGCCTCTACTTAGGTTTATGTGTGACCTAATATTTTACATAAACTTAAAAACTATATTAATTTTGTTAAAACTAATATATATATATATATATATACTTTATTTATTATGTAAAATAGATAGTTTAGTGACAGCCTGCAAACTTTAAAAATGACTTTGCCAAAAATTTTAAGTTGTAAAATTAGTTATAAATTTAGATTTATAAGAAATGAATAGTTAAAAGTTAAGGAGTGGCATAAAAAAATATAAATATTTTCCTTAAAACTACTTAGATTAAAATCATTAGTTTTTAAATACAGCTAAAAAGTTCTAATTAGTATCAAGTTTTTAAAACATGCAACCATAAATGTAAAACTATAATTTAAACATTTTAGTTTAGATTTTGTTTTAAGTACAATGGATATCTCTTTGATTCTAAGTCATGATGTCACATACCCCTTGATCTTCTCCCACCTCAATTTGAAAGACCTGATGTGTTTGAGGTGTGTTTCAACCTGTTGCAAAGATCTCGTGGATCAATACTTTTCCTGTGGAAGGTCCTTGGATTTTTTAATAGTAAGGATAATCGTACATATTCATATGAAAATGTTATAGTATAAGTAACTTGTGTTTATAACTAGTCAGTTGGCTTAAAGTATTTTTAGTTTTGAACCAAGCAGAGACGTAGCTAGCTCAAAAAAGTTAAGAATCTGCAAAAACTATAATGTCTGAAACTACCGTCCTAGCGGGAACAGAGCAATTTAAACTACATCTAATATTAATAAATAATTTAATCTGAAAATATGCAGTTATGTTAATACATCAAAAATGGAATTTTAAAGTACGAGTGATAACTGTATAGAAGGCAATTTAATTTGCTCCACACCCCACATGACTCTTTTTGTCATGCAATTTGTGTAAACCCAGAAAACATTCATTAAAGATAAGTATAAAAAAGTCAAAATTTAACTCAAAAACATTAATATTGTTTTTATTCATACATTTAAACGTATAAAATTAAACATTTAACGAAGTCAATAGTAACAACAAGTTATGCAATTTTTGGTAACATAAAAATGTATGATTTTGATTTTTGAAGCTACAGCTTCCATTAAATTTAATTTTGTATTGTAGCTTTTGGACAAAACAAAGCTTTAACGCACTAAATGTTACAATTTGGATGTATTTGATTCGTTCAATTTTTTCACGACACTAAAAATGCTAAAAATACATATATGTGAAAATTATCTCTCATGAGTGCATAACTAAGCATAAATGAATACTAAAAGTTAAGAAAGTAGAGTTTTTCAAGCTGAAATAAAAGCAAGATTTTTTCGCACATAAGTATACGTTTCTGTAGATTTGCACGTACCAAGCTACGAGTCCCTGATACCAAGTAATTCCAATTATGTTGATAATTAAAATTTTTTTTTGTTTATGCTTTAGGAAAGACTTGTTGTAACAAATATTTAAAATAAATATGAATCTCTCATAAAAAATTATTTTTGATTATTATTATTTGATTATTATTCTCTTTTTTTTTCTGTTTATAGATACATACTTAAAAATTATATGTATTTTTTAATTTAAATATATATATTTGTATATTTTTAGATCAAGTAAAAAACATCTGGCATATGCTTTATTAATGTATTCATATTTACAGTATCCATATTTTTTTAAATAAAAAGAAATATTGTTATCACACAATCATTATCAATGATATTTATTAAAGTTTTTTGAAATTTTTGTTTACTCAGCAAAAATTACTAAATTGTAAGACAATAAAGTATTTTTTAACTTTTTTTTTAAGGCTAATATCTGGAACTCTAAATGTTCATTGTAAAATATACTTTCTAAAATAAACACCATACAACGTTTCATTTGGGTAAATCAGGTTTTAATGTAAAAAATATTCAAAAATTAGCCTTAAGTTGAACTTTAAAGAGCTTTTAAAAATTATAAGCACTTCATACAAATTAAAAAGTCGTATGGATTTTATACTGAAGTACATCCGTTCAATTAGTTTTAGTATATTTTAATCGAAGTAATGGGTAAATACTTATCATATATATACTATTAATTAAATCTGACAAAACAGTTATCAAGTTTAATTTTTAAGAAATCTTTACAACAGTACTTCAAGACACACAAATTTTCAAAGGCTCACAGCTTGGATTTTATACTGAACCACGCCACCAAGGAAGCCACTCACCTGTGGAAACTTGTTGTGTCAAATGCTGACAACAAGGCAAGGACGAGGGAGACGGAAAAGTTTAGCAAGTATGCACTAAATGCTGGATCACAATGCAGCAACTCACATACATTGTTAGTTGTTTAACTATTTTAAACATAAAAAAAACATAAACTTTATTTTCTGCTCAATTTATAGATTACCACTAGGTTCTAGATTCAATTTCAATGAACAGTAGCCTTATCCTTAAACATTGAAAATTAACCATTTGTTGAAAAATGCTTTAGTGAATTTTAAAGTGCTGTACTAAAAGCTGAATCTCAATGCAGCAACTTACACCAATTGTTAGTTGTTTTCATTAAAAATAAATTGGTTTCTAGGTGGCAACAACGTTTTCAAGTTCATTTTTGGTAGTTAACTTAAATAAGCTTCAAAGTACATTGATGTCCTTTGAATTATAATAGATTTTAATCAGATAACTAAATCCCACTAAACAGAAAACGGTGTGAATTTTGTTAGGAGCTGAAGTTAATAGACGTGTCGGACCGCCAGAAGGTAACAGTGAGGTCGGTCGCAATGCTGAAAATGAAGATAGTAGATAGCTTGCCCGGTCAAATCCAACCCGAATCAAATCCCATCCGAATCAAATCCCACCCGATCATTTTCCTCCCGATCATTTCCCACCCGAATCAAATCCCACCCGATCATTTCCCACCCAAATCAATTCCCACACGAATCAGTTACCACTATATTATCAACCCCGATTATATTTATTCTTGTACGAGTGAAAATTTTTAATATGTATGGAACTCACTTTAACATTTTTGTTTTCTTATTTTTAAAAATCATTTGAAATATGAAATTAGTAAGGTGAAAACGTTTTTTTATTTAAACTAAAAGTGTTACTGTTCCTTATTTTATCATGTTTTTAGTTTGGTGTCAGTTTTGTTTGTTGATAAATACAATAATTAAGTAATCATCAATTTTCTGCATGGCTTCTGTGTGAGAAAATGTATATTTAGAAGGCTGAGAAACATCAATTTCGTCTTTTATACCATCATCAGCCTCTTTTTCGTTATCTCCAGTAATCATTGCGAAAATTCCTTGCTCGTCCATACGCTCATAGCCAAGAAAATTACAACTCATCCAGTTTTGAACATAATGTTCTGTAAATGTGACATTTAATCTCGCAAATCGCTGTATAAGCTCGTTGTTTGGAGTTTATAACTATTTATTGTAACTAAGCGCGAAAAGTATGAAATAAAACATATTTTTCGAAGAAATACTAACATTATTACTCAACAATATATTACTTGCTTCGTTATAAAAAATAAATTGAATACTTTTTTGTAGTAAAACAGTGATTTTAGATAAATTAAGTAAGACTACTTCTCGACTAAAACCGGGCGGATTAGCAAGGAACCGGATTAGCAATGACCGGTATAGCGAGAAAGTACTGTATAATAAACTACAGAACGTTCATTTAATAAGTATTAGTCATATTAGTTCTGCCTCAAATTTTTAAAAATGGGTTTTAAACGATGGATTAGTTTTAAAACATTACTAAAAATACATTGTTAAATCTAAATATACATTTAGTGAAACTATCTCAACTTTTTGAAAGAATCAAATACGTTATAAAAACAAATAGTTAAAGATCGTTTTTCTTTTAAACATGTATTCTGAAATTCTGAAATTATAATGTATCAATGTTATATAAATTTTTAGTCATTTTGATTTTTGAAAACAAGCTCGTTTGTTTTAGATGGGTATAAAATGTTTTCAATTCGTAATTCAAAAACTACAAATATTTTTATCCAATAAAGAATAATATATATTAAAAAATTAAAACGTCACTAGTTTTAAAGCAAAGAAACATATATTAAAGTACACTACACACTTATAAAACCTTTCGAGCCATAAAATGTTTTGCACCTAGAGGTATATAAACTATTTATAAGTTTAACTTTAAAAGTGACTCAACTATTTGTTCTGTTTCAATAATTCAATTTTAAAAGTTTTTTTAATGCCTAGATATTTATTAAAATACCTTTTAAAATACAACATATTTTTAATACAAACTGGTAAAACTGATTTTGAAAAAAGTGATAAATAGTTTGATAATATTAAATCAGTATTATAAAAATTCTAAATTTACAGCTCTTGTTTTCAAACAAAAACTTGCATAACTTTATAATAAGATATAAAAACAAATGGCTTTAAAAACCAATAATTTCGCCAATAGCTGCAATAAATTTCTTAAGTAAAATCTTTAGTCAAAAAACTATGTTTTTGTCACATTTTCTCTAAATTTTCCAAAAAGTTTAAAGTTTTCCATTATTTCTATAATGGCAACTTTTTAAAAATTAGAATGCTAGTTGCCCCTCTTGATTAAAAACCAAATTATAAGTTGTGTAAGTTGCAAATCTCCGCTCAATATTTTTTTCTGCTCTTCATTAGAAAACCCAGAATATTCAGCACTTGCCATTTTACTAATTATTACTTATTGAAGTCGATCTTCTTTACAACTTTACGTGTATTTGTACCTCGACTTACCAAAATCGTCAAAATTTTTTTGAGACTCAGCTTTAAACTACTTAATAGTACTTGAATAATTAATATAATAGAAAAACGTGCTGAATATTCTACAAATGTGTCGCTGATTGGCTGATTTTCACAGAGATAAAATTATCCAACCGTGAATTTTGATGCTTGCAACCGTATTTTGGCGCCACAAATTGTTACAAACTAGCTACACATGGATTCTAACTGGGTTTGAAATCTCACTTTTGAAATTATGCTAAATTATTTGTAAAAATGAAAACTAAAGGTATTTGCCTTAAGATACAATATCAAACTCAAAAATAACTACATTTAGTAAAGTAAAAAGTTTTTATATGAATATATTAAAGCACTTGTGTGCTGATTGTGACCTTTACTAAACTGCAATAAGTATTGTATTATTGTAATTTTTTAAGTTAGTTTTTGTATGAATGCGCTGCTAAAAATATACGCATTTTTTTAATTTTTTGTATATTAACCACTGGGTTTTGATCTAGCAATGTTTAACTCAGCCAATAAGACCATTTCACCATCAAGCCACACACTTTAAAGAAAGAAAGAAAGAAAAAAGTGAACGCTCACAACTATGGTCAATGGATTGGTGTGGAGAAAGACCTTTCGGTCATCGAGCCTCACACCATATATGTATAAATAACTTTGATAAGTTTTATTTAAAACTTTTATAAAATCTAATTTTAAGTTAAATACGATTTTTTTTTAATTAAACTAATTAAAGAAATTAATTCTTAAAGGAAAAAAAATGGTATGCTTTCTTTTTTAAACCCATTACTGCCAATATTAACCATGAAAATCATAGTCTACTATGGGCACCACACCGTCTCCTCCAAAAGATTTCAATTTTTATGATCATGTACGTTCACATTTTTCTTGTTGCCCTCTCTACAAGAGCAACCCTGAAAAATGCAATAAAAAGGTAGTAGAACAAAAAGGGAGAAGTTGTGAAAATGCTATAACTAACATAATTTCTTTTTCTAAAACTAAATGTGTTTAAAAAAGAAAACAAAAATAAGAAAAAGACTTAACAACTACTAAGTAAATAAAAAAATTAATTGGTAAATCTCACTTAGAAATAAAAATAAACAAAGTAAGTTTCAACTTTACCTGTTCAAAAACCCTGTTACTCTAAAACAAACTCAACAATTGTTTTTAAAAATTTTAAAAATAATAATAAATAAATAAATATAATACTTAATTATAAACTCACATAAAAAAAAAAAAAATAAGTTAGTAAATAAAAACTGCTTGTTCAAAAACTATACCAGAGACCAAATCAACTCTGCTCACACCCAGCCAACACAGCTACCATTGATTTTTCTCAAAAAATAAATAGAGAGTAAAACCTAATAATTAAGGAGTCATTTTATGAGACACTATTTAAAACTGAAAATTAAGATTGACTTTTGTCTAATTGATTTCTGAGCAATACATTTTTCAGTCAAGATTGAAATGCTATAAGATAGTTTTGTTCTTTTAAGCTTTTTGGAATTTCCTCCCATATCTTACATCCAAGATATGACAAGGACTTAGGACCGTAAAGACTATTTACTCGAGGAAAAAAGTAATTCGTCTCTGAAAATCTCGTTGAATGGTTGTGAATCTTGTTTATACTTGTAAAGTAAGGATTGAAATTAACAGGCAACATGCTTTTTTTGAATTTGTACATAAAGACTCCTAATTCATACCGAAACATGTATTCAACATCTAAAATTTTTTGAAAATTTTTATACTAATAATATTTTCCTTCCAACTTTAAAAATGTATGCACCTTACAGCTCTATTTATAAGTTTATTGATCTCAGAAATTTTGGTTCTGCTTGCTCTACCCCAACAAAGTAATCCATATCTAACATGACTCGTAAGAAGTGAGTTAAAAATGTAATACAAAGAGTTTTGATTTAAATAGTACCGTGTTTTGTATAAAATACCTATTGTCTTTAATAATTTTGTTTTTAATGCTTCAATATGGTTAGACCATTTAAGATTACTGTCAATTGTAACACCTAAATATTTATAATCGTTTACCTTTGATATAGTTGAGTTACCAATTTTTATATCTAAGTTTATGTTTTTCCAAATATCAATCTTGCCGGAGTGGAAGAGCATGTATCTTGTTTTATTTACATTTAGTTTAAGCCTGTTGTCCATTAACCATCTTGATACGTTTTTTAATTGGGAGTTTAGGTATTCATTATCTTTTTTATAAGTGTTTTTCTTAAATGTTGTATATAATAAAGTATCATCAGCAAAGTTTATGATTTTAGTGTTGTATTATTCTGTAAGTTATTGATGTACACCAGAAAGAACAAGGGTCCTAAAACCGAGCCTTGTGGCACTCCTGCTTTGATACTTTCACAAGTTAATGTGTGCCCTGCAAAATCTACAAATTGTCTACTTTCAGTGAGATATGATTCTAAAAATTTAAGCATTTTCCCCCTAACTCCATAATATTCCAACTTGTTTAATAAAATTTCTCTGTCCACACAGTCAAATGCCTTACTTAGATCTAACAACACTCCACAAACAGCATTACCTTTATCAAAAGAAGTTAGTGTAAACTCCACAAACTCTGATAAGGCTAGAGTAGTAGAATGTCCTTCTCTAAAACCAAACTGGGAGCTATTAAGTATACTATATTTACTAAAAAAAACTATACAGAAGACTATATATAGCCTTTTCAATGATCTTATTGATATTTGATAGGAGTGAAATAGGTCTGTAATTGCCTGGAACTGTTTTTGAACCTGATTTAAATATTGGTAATACTTTGGCCAATTTTAAACAACTAGGATATACACCTTTTTCAAATGCTAAATTTATTAGTTTACTAATTATTGTAGCTATATGAGAGTTGATCAGTTTTAGCATTTTAACAGAGATATTGTCAGCACCATTTGCTTTATTTGAATCTAAACTTTTAATTATATCATATATTTCTTTTTCATGAATCTCAAACCATACAAAACTCTTATAGTAACTTCTTGGGCCATTTATAGAAAATTTTTGGTTGTTTATGGAATTTAGACAAGTTTGTTTTCCAATATTTGAAAAATATAGGTTTAAATTATTTACAATCTCAACTGGGTTAGATAAGGATTTGTCATTAATTTCAAGTTTGTGGGGAAATTCATAGCTTTTTTTTTGTCTGTTAGAAATTTCATTGTTAACCTTCCAAGTATCTGCTGAACTTTTATTACAGTTTTGTAATCTTTTTTCAAAGTTTTTTTTTTTGAAATAGTTTTAATTTTACTTAATTTGTTTCTATATGTTTTGTACTCTTTTACTTTCTGTGTATTACTAAAGCACAGCATTTTTATACAGTCTATTTTTATACCTAATAGATTTCAATATACCTTTAGTTATCAAGGGTTTCAACAATAATTTTTGTTTGGATTTTGACAGCTTTTTTGTAGGAATATTTTTTTCAATTATTTCCTTAAGTTTTTCTAACAAACGTTCAAACTTAAAGTCTATAGAATCCTTGGAGTTAATTATTTTATATATTTGGAATTTATTAAGAATATTAGAACTATCAGTTGAGAGTTTGTTATTGTTAATTTTAGAATAATCCTGGTAAAGTTGAGTTTTAACATTTTTTTGAGATTTTGAAAAGTTACAATTTTTAAGTCTTACATATAATGGAAAATGGTCAGAAATATCAGAAAAAAAACTTGGGTATCTAGAACTCTTTGAGGATTAGTATAATAAAAGTGGTCGATTAGTGTTCCTCCTTGGTGGGTAACTCTAGTTGGGACTTTAATCAAGTTTGTAAGGCCAAAACTAACAATTTCATTAAAATAGTTTCTGATTGATGTTTCTTTATCTTTCTTAAGTGAATTTATGTTAATGTCACCAAATATGCAAATTTCCTTATTTTGAAGTATATTGTTCATTAGTAAAAAATGTGAGAACTCTTTAGTAAAGTCACTTATTGAATTTCCTGGATGGCGATAGATTAATCCAACTAAAACATTTTCATTATTTTTTCCTATTAATATCTCTAACCAGACAGATTCATAATTTTCACTAGTGAAAATAAGATCTGTTCTTAGTGCATATGTTACAGAGTCACTAACTTATATACAAACTCCTCCTGCTTTTGATAAGGAATTTGTGCAATGAAATGTGTATTTGTTTAATTGTATAGAGTCCAGATCAACATTCTTATTTAACTTTGTCTCACAGACCCCTATTATGGATGGTGAAATTTTATAAGATAATATTAATTCTTCTAGTAAAGATATGTTTTTGGATAAGCTTCTTATGTTTAAATGTAAAAAACTAAAGTCATAATCAACTTCTTTGGTACCTAATTTGTCTGCAGAGGTGTACTGGGTATAAGCAGAATGTGGTTCAGTACAGGTATCTGTAATAATATTTTTAAAAGCAAGATTATAATTTAACAGCATTAATTCTGTATTGTTTATTTTGTTAAAGGGAAACATGGCATTAAAACAAAGTTTACAAAAAAAAGTATCATTCTCATTTAGTACATGGTTTTCAAATTGGTTTTATGTTAAGGCTGAACATTTAAAGTGAGTCCATACGTTACATAAGTTACACTAAATACAGTTTTGAGATATTTTGCATGCATTATTGCATACTTGACATGGATATTTTAACTTTTTATTGCAAACATAAAGATCATAAAACTCTTTTTTATTTACTAAACTAAAAGGTATTACCTGCATTAAAAAACTATAACAAAAATAGGGTTCATTAGATTGGCTTAACAAAAAAATAACTGAGATTTTGATAGGTTGCTACATCTGAAATGCAACCATTGGTCACATATATTACAACAAATACAATCACTAATAACATATTTTTTACAAACTAAACATATATATACATTGTTATTATTATTTGTCATTATAATCACTGTTCTTTATAAATAAAAACAGATAGTTCTACATTATCAAACTAATTTTTCTAAATCTACAATGCTTCTAATTGGGACTGCGTCAGAGCTTTCAGTTTTCCTTAGAAAAACTATTCCATTTGCCGTCCAAACATATCTCCAGTTGTATTGTTTCCTAAAACCGTTGGCATGATAGAACATTTTTTTGTTTTGGGGAGTAAGATTTTCATTGATAAAAACTTTTTTAACACCATTGATGACCTATTCAAGTTTAGCTTCAGCAAGATATTTTTTATTTTTGAATATGTAGTTTCTTTGACTTATGTTTGTAAATCTTACTAAGGTAGGACCATATATTGTAGCATTATTACTGTCTTTTTTCATCAGTCTTCTTGCATATTTAATATCACCTTCCCTTAGCTGAGAGTCAACTTTAGTCATTACTTTAACAGCTAAATTAATTACTTTCTCATTTTTTGTGAAGGGTACTCCACTAATTTCTACATTCTTCCCTTTGAGATTCCTTTCCAAGAAATCTACCTGTGAACTCAAAATATTATTATCTTCTTTCATATCTTTCAACTGCTTTTTTACCACTTTATTTTCATCAACCAACTTGCTAACTTTGTCAGTTAGTTCTTTATTTTGGTTCACAACAGTTTCGAATTTTGTATTCATAAGTTGAGTTGTATTATCTAAATCTGCAAATTCCTTTTTTATTTCAACTGCAAATTCTTTTTTTATTTCAGCTACCAATTCCTCCGTCAGCATTTTCTTCATCTCAACCACCAAAGCATCCTTCATTGTTTGAAGTTCTTCTTTAAAAACTTGAGCGTGTCTTGTTTCCATTTTATTCATATTATTTAAATAAAACTCACCTTATTCAAATAGAATGAAACAGTAAAACTGCTTGTAAGAAAAATATGGAATTTTAAAATACAGTTTGATTTTTTTTTTAATTCATGCATATTTAGTTAAGTATAATAATTAGTTTGTAGTAAAAAACAAACAGGTATTCTAATTTTTGTATATATATATATATATATATCAACCGTTAGTATTCAATGCTGTGATGTTCAAAAAGAGTTTGTTAAATTTATCAATAGGACCTAGGGAGTACAGCACATTTTTTGGTCATATTGTAATATCCATTCAAGTCCATATGATTTGGATGTGTTTTTGCTTCATTAAAAAGAATCTGAAAATAAAATAAAAAACTAATTTTACCGCCAAAAATCACATACTTTTTGATTTTTTGACTTAAATACCAATAAAATCACTTTTACATGTCCTAGATTTAGAATTTATGTCTTAATGAAAACTTATACTTATTGAAATATATTTAAAGACATATTAACTGCTTTTGTTGTATTATTACGTCATAATCACCCTAAATAAGCAATTTTCTTTTGTAAAATGTAGGGATTATACCACATTTTTTTGGTCATACTGTAAAATTTAAACAAGTACATACGATTCAGTTGTGTTTTTGCTTAGTCAAAAAGAATCTAAATAATAAAATTATAATTTAAAAAAAAAAAAAAGTTGCTGCCTAAAAAACTGATTTCAACCTCAAAATCCACCTATTTTTTGATTTTTCAACTTAAACAGTAATAAAATTACTTATACATGTTCTTCATATATAATTAATATCTTAAATGAAAGCCTATAATTAAAGGCATAAATTAAATACATTTCAAGTGCTTTTGTTGTATTATGACCCAGGGTTGTAACTTTACCTGGAAACCTGGAATTTGACAATTTAGGCAAAAATAACCTGGAAAAACATGGAATTTCAGAAATTTTGAAAAAAACCTGAAACTTTGATCAATAAACTTTGAAAAACCTGGAATTTATAATAATTTTAACATTTTTAGTAATATTTTTTTTTTACACAAAAATATATCATATAAATAAGACTTTTTTGTCATCATCAAAAAAATTATTTACTAAAAAACATACTTCTTCATGTAACTTTACAGTATCTTTTCAATGCTTTTATACTATTTAACACAGTTTCTTTTATAGAATTTAACTTTAAGCTAAAAATAGACCCAAAAATGTGTACTTTCAAAAACCTGGAAGAAATTTGAAAAACCTGGAAAAAAAATTGAAAAAACGAGTGGCAACCCTGATTATTACACTAAATATGCAAATTTTGTCTGTAAAATTCTAGTTTTTTTAAATATAAAAATCAAATTCTTCTGCTGTTTTACTTTTAGTTTTTTGATTAGGAATATTAAATGTGTCAAGTCAGCTAGGCAGACAGATATTACTGATGTAATGTCACTTCAATTGCATGGTGATATATATAAAAAAGACATTTTAAATCACTTTATGTTATTAGAAATTATGATTATTTAGAGCACCATTCTAAGAGTAAAATATCTAGACTTATATATCATAGAAAGTGCATGTAAATTTATTAAAATTAGTGTAATTTTATTCTTTAAGTATAAGAATTTTTATTCAATAAAACATTAAATGTTTATCTGTATTAATGTTTTTTAGCTTTATATATGTTAATATTTTTAAATTACTGTTAGTAAAAGTTTATAAAGTATTGTATATCTTAATAAATTAAAACTTAATTTGTTTGTGTGTTAAAATTTTTTAATTCTTTAATTTTAAAAGTTTTTTCAAATATTTTTTAGTTTTAAACTAATAGCAGTTGATTGTTATTGTATTTACTTATATGTAATGCTCTCAATAATTATAATTTCTAATAACATAAAGTGATTTAAAATGTATTATATATATATATATATATATATATATATATCACCATGCAATTGAAATGACATTACATCAGTAATATCTGTCTGCCTAGCTGACTTGACACATTCTATATTCTAAATCAAAAAAAAAAAAGTAAAATGGCAGAAGAATTTGCTACTTTATTAGAAAAAAAAGTAGAATTTTACAGACAAAATTTGCATTTTTAAATTAATAATGATCATAATACACAAAGCAATTAAAATGTCTTTAATTTATGCTCAAATTATAAGCTTCCATTACACATTTAAATCTTAATTCTAGGACATGTAGAAGTAGTTTTATTACTGTTTAAGTCGAAAAATTAAAAAATATGTGATTTTGGGGTTGAAATCAGTTTTTTGGGCAGCAATTTTTTTTTGTAAAATTATAATTTTTTATTTAGATTCTTTTTAACTAAACAAAAACACATCTGAATCATATGTACTTATTTGAATTTTATAATATGACCAAAAAAATGTGGTATAATCCCTGCCCCTACATTTCACAGACAAATTTTGCATATTTAGGGTGGTTATGACGTCATAATACATCAAAAGCAGTTAATATGTCTTTAAACATATGTCAATTGGTATAAGATTTCATTTAAGTCTAGGGCATGTATAAATGATTTTAATACTGTTTAAGTCAAAAAATCAAGAAGTTTGTTATTTTCTGGGGTGAAATTAGTTTTATTGGCAGCAAACTTTTTTTTTGAATTAAAAAAAAAGTTCAGACTCTTCTTAATGAAGCAAAAACACATCCAGATCATATGAATTTATAAGTCCAGCAAGCGTCACCCAAGTACTCCCTCTAGGACCCCTATTTTACAAGCTAAAAATAGTTTTGAAATCTTATATGTTGCTTTGTTGTTACATAATAATAGTCGGTACTTCTATTTATTACTCCTTTGAATGTAATATTAAAAGAGTTCCATTTGATTTTTAAACTTTCATGAAAGTATACAATTTTTTTTAACTTTAATTTTGCCAGAAGTACTTTTTACTATAAAACATATTTTATTTTTTAAGTTTATTCATGAAATGTTTTGAAGAAAATTTTTAATTATACAGTTAATTTAGTTTATAAAACTTAACTAATTTTAATATTCAGCCTGTTTAAAATAGCATAACTTATTCTTTTCAAATAATTTTAAGCTTGGTACAATAAAGTTACTTTGTGATTCATAACATATTTTGTCCAAATTGAGATAACAGGTATATTATTCATTGATGCTTAATGATTTTCCTACATATTGTGGTTTTATCCAAGCAATTATTTAGAGAATGACGTTCCCACCATGGGACTTCAAGCTTTTTTTTTTGGATAAACTTAACAAAGGGAACTGTTAAAAAATAATGAAGTCTTATATCTTTAATTTAATTATATTGATATAAAAGAAACAATGACAGCTGATGTTTTTCAAAAAAAATAAAATAATAATATTTTGCAGAATATTTTAAACTTATATATTTTACAGATTTTTATAAATAAATATTAGTATAATGCAGTTGGACATCAATACAACAACTCATGGAGTACAGACAGCATTTGCCACTTCAAATGGCCAGGGAGCCTATAGAAGCAGATCCTTGACCAACTCTAACATGGTCGCTCCTCCTTTTAGAAAACAACTAAAATATAGCAGACTGAAGAACAATGATTAGCTTTGGAGCATGCCCAATGAGTACCTGCTAACTGCAGATGGTTGACACATACAGAGAATCATAAGTAATTATCTTTATAATTTTAATGTAATATAGTAAAAATATATTTTCTATGTCTCAGCAGTATTAAATCTTTTCTTACATTTTCATAATTGTTTAGTTATTTTAATGAACAAATGCACATTTGAGATTACACAAGAAAAATATTTGGTTTTATTCTTTTGTGAATTTCAATTTATTTTTAGTTAGTTTTTATTTAAATCGAAAATTTATATTTATTTATTACTACTACACTTGTTAATTGATTTTATAGAAAGTTTTCTCGTATATATTATCAATAACTTAAAATGTTTAATAAAATTTCTTGTTTTCATTTTTTAACTTGTAAAGCAAGCTTTTTTATGTTCATAAAGGAGTCTTACATTTTTTTAACATAAAATAATATATATGAAAATTTCACTTAATAACTACAACATATATTTGTATAATTAAAAAAAATCTCTGTTTTAACAATATAAAATACTTTTATTTTTTTAAGTTGTTATGTTTGTGATTTTTGTTGTGTGTTTTTTTTTTAATTGTAGTACTACATTTTTTTCTCAATTTAAAGCTTCATTAGGTAAGGTATGAACTAATTCTTTTTTTACATATTTGTTTTGCCCCTTACAACCTATTTGATCGTTCTTACTTCAAAACTTACTTATAATTTTTTTAAGCTGTTAAAAACTTGTTATACCTAAGAGAAAACTATTAAAATATGATAAACCATATGTGGATTCCTCACCGCTATTGTTTTAATTTATAAAATGTAATTCTTATTTTTAATTGTAACAATTCATCCTTGTTACATTTTTATATTAAACAAAACCAAACTTATAATAGAGTCATAAAATTAAAAAATATTAAAAAACAATATATAAATCCTACAATAAACTAATTAAAGGCCATAGGGGGACTAAACCACTTTTTCTTATTTTATTTTTATTTAATATTAGTTTATGATATAAAAGTTATGTAATATTATATGTACAGTATATTAGTCATATTATTTTCAAGCCTATTTTCTTGGAATCTAAAGAGAAGATCACTGAAAATATTTTATTGCTTCATTAAAAAAGCAATTTACTGGAAGTTTTTAGAATTTATTTTTAAATATTACAAACAACTTGTAGATAGTATGTTTACAAAAAAAAATTAAAAAATTTTGATAAAAATATTTCAACACACTTTGTATCATGCCCATAATCAAGCATATTAGTGAATGCCATTAGTGTCTTGATTAAGAGTAAGATTGCAAAATATTTTCAAGTTGAGACATTTTATAAATCATATTTTCTACAACCTGGAAGAAATTCTGACAAACCTGAGAAATAAATTTTTAAAAGCTATAGAAAATTTACTAATCCTGTGGCCATCCTGTATTTAATATTATATACATTAATTTGTAAAACTTTTTCAAGGCAAGTTTCTTAAATTAAAAAAAATACTTAAATCTAACTCCTCATTTCCAAAGCCATTTTACTTCAATTTTACCGGGAAATGTTCTTTTCTGTACAACAAACAAATTGTAAAAGTAGTTTAAAATAAACTATGAACATAGTTCTAATTAAAATCAATATGTTTTTTTTCTACTACTATTTTTACTTTAAGTTGTTTCCTACAAGTTATTTAAAATTTATTATTGTTACTCTGAGAAATTTTTTAGTCAAATGCACAAAAAATTAAGGATAAGATAAATTTTTAGTGAAATCGTCTGTACTTGCCTGTTGAATTTGCACTATAGAAAAAAACCTACTGATTTCTCTAATTTTAATTGGTTATAGCTTCAAAGTTACTTTTAATTAAAGAAAGTTGTTAAAACTAACTAGTAGCTTAAAAATTGAAAAAAGTTAGACTAAATTTTCAATTAATTGATTTACCCCTTTCTTTTATACCCTAAATGACATTTCATTTAATTAAAATATTATTGATTATTAATTTATTATAGAATCTTATTAGTTGGTTATGTACCTTACACGGATGCTTATTTCTTAAAGAAAACGTTTAAATATAATTGATAAATGTCTAAATGAAAATTTAGTGCGGGTTTGTACCTTAAATAGATGCGTACTTCTTAAAGGTATTTATTAAGTATAATAGATAAATTTTTCAAAAGTTTAGTGGGTAAACCAATATTTTCCCACATTTCTCGGCAATGTACAAAAACTGAAATGCAGTTTTGTCACGCTTATCAAAAAGGAGGGAAATGATTACGTAGATGATTGTGACGTAACTTGATTCATGTTATCAGTCTCAAAAGTGAGATCACTGTGAATTGTCGTTAATCGGGTCACCTGACGATCACGATGACACGTATGACGTCATTCGGAAAAATTTGTTACGTCACATCACCATTGTAACGTTACAGGGTTGACGACATAATAACGGGGTCGGTCTTTTTATAGCTATCCTTTTATGGGTATCCTACTTGCAGCAAAAGGACACCCATAAACGGACCTAACCCCCAGGTCGGTCTTTATATGGGTATCCTTTTAAAAAATTGTACAATTTCATATCGACGCTACCTATTTTTCTACTGTTTCGTACAATATTTTTTTAAGTCTTTTTACGTATACTTTTTCAAAAAGTTGTTTAATTTCTTAAAACCGAAATTTTATTTAAATGACTTTGAAACTTGTTTAAATTAATTTAAATCTAAAAGTTAAAACGGATATCTATAAAAAGAATAAACACAAACTTTTTATGGGTATTCTTTTGACTTTGTTCAAAATGTCTTGTTTTACTTATATACCTTTGAAAACTTGTTTAAACCGTTTTAAATATTGTACAAATAAATATATCAACTTTTAATAATACAAAAACTCTATGCTTCCTTAAGATGTATATTGGCACTGTTTAAAAAAAAAACAGTAATATTTTACAAAAATTTTAGAAAATACAATTATATAATTTGGTCAAAAACAACTTTATTTATTTTTGCATGTAATGTAGATTAAATTTAAAAAATGTCTAATTATAAATTAAGTAAACAAATCAACGAAAATAGCAGCTTTACTCTGTTTGCTTTTTAATTGTTTTAAAATAGAAATAAATGCTTCTTTCAAAAGTGTTACAACTGAAGTTACTTAAAAATTGCATTAAAAATACAGTCAAATTCTGAAAGTTTCAGTTTTTTCTGATTTAACTTAAAACAATTTTTTACTAACAGTTTTAACCAACAATTGTATATTTTTATTACAGAATATAACATATTTTAAGATGTCAAACCAAAATTTTATGACGTTTTATTACCATTTAATAATTAAACAACTAACTTTAAAACTTGGTTAACACATATCAAGAACAAGTGCTAATAAAACAACTTTAACAAAACACATATTAAATTTTTTTTTATCATTCAAATTTTAAAAAAGTTTTTTAAATTAGATTTCTGTTAAAACTTCAAAAGCCTGACTACAACTTTATCAACATCTTAAAGTGAAAAATAAGCTTTAATGTACATAAAATTTTAAATTAAACTAATAGACATATTTTAAAACATTTTTACAGCAAACAATATGATGTAGCATAAATATATTTCTAACGAATATTTTTATTTAGATTTACGGTGTAAACATTTAGAATCTGTTTGAATTGCTTTTACATTGTTTGCTTTAGTTAAAGAATGAAAAGTTTTTCCCAATATTTTAATGATGTCAGTAAAATATGTAAGTTGAACAATTTTGCAAAAATAAACTGCTGCAACAAATAAAAATTTCTTAATCGTAAATGCAGCAACATCTAAATGCCGTCACATCAAATAATGGGCAGATTTGATAAGTGCCCATAAAATAGTACCCATAAAAAGACCGACTATTAATGTTGCAACGGAGCTGTGACGTAGTTATAATCTGTACGGTATTACCGGTAGGTCTTTTTATGGGTATCAATTTATGGGTAATATTTTATGGGTAGAATTGCTGCTATCAAATCTGTCCATAATTTGATGTTACGTCATTTAGGTGTTGCTGCATTTACGATTAAGAGTTTTTCATTGTTTTTTTAAATAAATGATTTGTGTACTAAGCTTCAATAATGTTTAGATTTCTTTAAAAAATACTTAGTACACTTTTTCTTATTTTTAGGTAAACTTAAATTTTTTACGTGTTATATTTAACTGTTTCAGGTAGCTTTTGGAAGCTTTTAAAATGCTGTTTGACTATTTCAGAGCATTTGCTTCTATATTTTATTGTAACTTGCTTTATATATAAGTACCTAAAATTTTGATACATATTTTTTGCAATAAATTTAATTTCTTACAACTCGTAAAATTAATTTATGTTTTTATAAATTGTATAGTCAAACATACATAAATCTTACAAGTATCAATAATCTAAATAAAAACCGATAAAACACAATTATCATTTTTCGATAGAATAACGATTATAATTTACACAACTGTTTTTATTTTACTTATTTACTTATTTCACTGAATGAATTTCGTAAGACGTATTAAATCTTAAAACTGAAATAAGTAACAATAGTATTAAAATAAAAATAAGTTAAGCATTTTAAGTTGCATACTATATTATTATATTGTAGAAAAAATGTCAGTTTTCCAAACAAACTTTTGAAGATTATAATTTATAAAAGTTAAAGTTACTCAAAACTTTAATAATTTTTAAAATATAAGACCTGATAACTATAAAAATTATAACTACCAATTAACAGCAAACTTTCATACATAAAGTTAGATAAAATCTCTTATAGATTTTTACATCAATTAAAAAATTTCAA
Organism: Thalia democratica; assembly: GCF_965202585.1. NCBI lineage: Eukaryota > Metazoa > Chordata > Thaliacea > Salpida > Salpidae > Thalia > Thalia democratica. Next base: position 62,818,717 of record NC_139166.1, on the reverse strand, counting down.
ATTAAGAGTTTTTATTCAACACAGTGTTTTATGCAAACGCAATGATCACGATTTAAAAACTTTATAAAGTTAGACTGACAAAGCATATTTATACAACTATTAAGCGCTAACAGTCAGCACTAATTATAATCGAATCAAAATTAAATAAGTCTCTTAAGCTAACAGAAATTCCAAAATGCATAATGTCCAAATAAATAATCATTCAAGTAATTAATGGAGTTAGATAAAAGTTATATATAAAAAAAGAACTCATTAGAAATGGTATACGAAAAAAACACAATAAAATAAATAAAAAATAAAAAGAGAATACATATACGGTAAAAATACAAGCACAAATGTGATAAGATCTATTCTAAACATTATTGCTACTTATCATTAAAACAAGTATAAATTAAATGTTTATTTTTTTTTGAAAAAAAATTTTAATTTTATGTTTACTAACAACTTAAGTAATATAAAATGCAACAAATATACCAATCAGCACAGTATTAAAAAATATTTTTATATAACTATTAACTATAACTTAGTCCTAGTTATTAATCAAATAAGAATGTTTTTTATTTTCAATATAAAAAGAATATTAGTTAGTCCTTTCTGCGACAAATTTCAAAACCATTTCAATAAAAAAAACCAATAATATTCAGAAATTCTATGTCATCGTTGACAAATATTGTTGAAGTTTTGAGCGTGTACAGCTAATTAGTTATGTAAACAAGTAATTTACTTTTAAAAGCTACATAGCGCATCATGCAGCTCGTAGTTTTCTCTTATGCAGTTTTCTTTCGCCGTTTTTTTAATACACTTTTTTAACTTATTGAAAGAATTAATAACAAACTATTTTTACTCGTAAACAATCAAAACAAAACTTGCAAACACCTTATAAACTTTTTTACTTTTATTTATTTTCTGTATACTTTATTTCACTTACATACTAATAACTTTTAAACTTATTTTTCCGTGGGAACTCTAGTTAACTGATGAATTCTCACTTTTTGTTTTTTTTATGTTATGCTGTAAATTAAAAGCGATAAAATGTTACAAACAAGTAAACTGTTTACACGAGAGTAAAAAAAGTCAAAAAAAAAAAACTGAAAGTTTTAAAAATATAATTTTAGAATGTAAATAATTTTTTTTTGTATAAAAACAAAATCAATTAAATTATAAAATAAATAGTATTTATCATTATTGAAAAACATTGTCAAAACTTTTTAGAAATTTTTTAGTAATTAAACAAACATTTAAAATTTAAAAGCTACTTAGCGCTTTAGATGTAGCTTATATTTATTTATTGTGTAGTTTTACATGTTTTTTTTCTGATTTTTTATTTATTTATTTTCTCTACTTATATCTGTAGTTAGTGAGTAACTATTTTACTGAGAAAAAAGCTTAAACATAATTTACTGCCGTCTTACAAAGCTTTGTACTTTTAATTTTATTATTTTACGGAAAATTTAACTTTACTTACATTTTAATAACTTTCAAAATTATTTTTTTTATTGGAAATTAAGTTATTTGATACGTTCTTACTTTCTGTTTTGTTTTTAATTGAAAGCAAAGAAAATATACACGTAAGCTGTTTGAAACTAAATTATGTACAAAAATTAAGCTTAATCATAATATATAGCGCTACAATTTCTTTTTTGTCAGACAACTAACTATAAAAACATACAAAAAATAGCTATGGTGAAGTTTTAATCGCTTGATTCTTTATTTATTTGCCGTCTAAAAACAATCAGTTATAAAATAAATTTGAACTTAATTCGTATATAATTTGTTAATATCCTAATTTTTTTTTATACAAAGTTTATTTATTATACTATATTTTAGATTTAATAAAAAGAATAAATAATTTATAAAGGAGTTATTAAAGTGAGTTTTATTTCATTGCAACTTTCGCTGTGTAAGTTTTAAAATCGTTTTCTACGCTATAAGAATAAGAAATTTATTTTTCTTATTTTAGCAATTTTACTCTTTACTTATCATATGATTTAGTTTAGACATCTACTAAATATCGATATAAAATACAACAACCTACATATACAGTATAGATTAAACAGGCTAGTTCAATATTTATTTAAAACATAAAATTTAGTTAATGCAGTCGTGAAAAAAATAAGTTAACAACTAAAATCAGTTAATTGTTTTGAAATTTTATACAACTATATATACCACAGATGTTTTATGTTAAAACTTTATTCCACCTACGGCGTTTCACTGCTCTCAAACAAGTTGGGCAAATTCTAATTACTTCGTTGATCTTTAAAACAACACAGAAAATACTTGCAAATTAGAAAATACAAATTGCAATACAGAAAGAGCAGTAATTGCAGCAGAAGATAAAGACCTATTTCTGAACAATCGACAAGACTTGTATAATATTTGTCCTCACAACCGACGATTCTACTTTAAATAACTCTGTCTACTTATGCACTTATTTATATCACAACATTTTCATATGCAATCACAAGCATTAAGTTTTATGTTTCCTCTATTTTGTTATATAACGTGTACATAGTATTGTATAAATATTTTAAATTTAGTTTTAATTTTTAGTAAACATTTTGCTGCATAGTTTGTTTTTAAACTGAACACTTATTGGTTAATTTGTTAAATTGATTATGACGTAACATTTCTGCACAACTTAATTTATGTTTCATTTCAAAAACCTTGCCTATTCTTAGAGTTTTTTTGAGGTTAGTACATGCTTTTACTAAGTTTGTAGTTATTATAGACAAATTATATTTTTATGTTTTTATTCCATCTTTGTTTTTAAACCATAAAGTCGTTTATAGTTACTACTCACATAAATGTTATACATGATTACACATTCTTTTTTTTTAATGTGTGTTAATGTTTTATAGACTCCGTAGATCTGTTCTTAAATTTATTTGAGAGCAGTGAAACGCCGTTAGTCGAAATAAAGTTTTGACACAAAAAATCTGTTGTACAATTATATACATGTAGAAGACTTTCATGTTATGTTTTTTCAGTCAAACAAAAACTAGACTTAAAAGAATTTTTTCTCATACATAACTGATGATCTTATTTATCTTATTAACTGTGTGAAACATTGTTTAAAAATAAATTTGCATCAATAAATTTTTTTTTTCTATCTTTAGATGCAAGCTTAGACCTTTAATTGTTAATCTTGAATCAACATAATTCAGTTAATATCTAGATATTTGAAACTGAACTGTAACTTTAAGCTAACTTAACGATTTGAAAAAATGTTTATTAATTTGGTAATAAATGTTGTAAAGCTCAAAATCATGAAATAGTTGAAGTTTTTGTGAAACTTTCAATAGTCTAATCGACATAGTGCATTAAAAACACTTGAATCACCTTATTTTATATAATATTTAGTAGGATATACTCCATTCAATTTTAAAGCTGCGAACGAAATATGCGTTTTTTTATTAAATATTTGATATGTTTTTGTTACTTTTGTATTATGGTTATATTCACTTTGTAAAAACAATAGGAGATTCAAAATTTAGAATAACAATACTTAATTAGACGTTTTCGTTTAATGTGTAAGCCTTAAGACAGTCTCATAAAAACAATATAAAAAAAAATTGTTAAAACAAGTTATTACTTAAAACAAACGAATTTTTATTCCATATTCAGAAAAACTTGTTAATGGAGTTTTCATATTTAGCTTTGTCAAAATTTAAACTTGAAAATAGTATTTAAGAATTAATTTATCATTAGAATACTAAAATAGTGTATGTTAAATATAGATATATGTTAATATTATAAAGTTTTTTTTTCTTCTGCTTACTTAAAATACTTATGAAAACTAGTTTGTTGGTCAGTAAAGAAATTAGAACATTTCTATTTAGTTTTAGAAAAATAGTTGGTTATTTAAGTCTAAAAGTGCTATAAAAAAACATTAATAACTGATAAACTTAATCAAAGCTAAACACTCTTAATATTAAAAAGCAACTTGCTTTTTCTACAAATTTAAAATCATAATAGCACAAGATTTACTAAAAATATTTGTAGAGAAAACTGTTATTTTTAAAGTTATGTTTATAGTGTTAAAAAACGAACATATTTTTCCCGCCATGAGCTTAAGCATCAGTCTTCAAACAATCGGGGGTTTTTATTGTCAACGGGCCGCGTAATTACCAGGAAAATATTGTTCATAATTTCACCAAAAAAATTGTTTTGCTAGCCACCAGACTAAATATAAATACAATACAAGATGTAACATTAAAAGGCGTTAAATCCTAGAGATTCTGATAAGCTAAGCTTATCGGAATATACCTCAGATGTTTTTGTGTTAAAACTTTATTCATTCCATGAGCTTAACCACCATTGGGGATTTTTATAGTCGACGAGCAGCGGATTTACAAGGAAAGTATCATCAAAAGATTCAACAGAAAAATTTGGATGTGGGCCACTTTAAGAATTACACTATCAAGTTTTTCAAACGTCTAAAAGCTAGTTAGTTATTAAAGTATTTACTAATAAACACCACTGTGTACCGGAAATAAAACTGAGACCACTTTTGAAAACAATATGTTACAAAACTGTCAGTTTTTTACATAAATTGTTTTCAAGCGTGAAAGTTCATCGTAGACATTGAAAAGCTCTATTTAAATTACAATTACACTTATATTTTTGCCCAAAGAAGTGATATCGTCGACTTTGGACAATATTATAAATCCTTTTAAAACTTAGAACACTTGTTTTGTTTTTGCAGCATTGCTATTTTTAACATAGTTTATTTAAAGGGGAATTGTCAGTATGTTAAGGGAATTTATAATCTACAAACTAATATTTTTACAGAAATTTTATAGCAGGTGGAACAAAAATTTACTTTTATAAAAATATAAATAAAAAAAGTAACTTTTTATTAATGTTTAAATAAGGTAGAACGAAAGATAGCTATTTAAAACTGTGTTTTGTTTATAGAAAAGTTTAAATAAATAAAACTGTTTGGTAGTATTTAGTTTTTTTTTTAAATCTTAATCTACCTAAAGTTAAATAACTATCTACAATTTTTTTTTTTTTGATAATATAAATAACTTGAACAACCAACTTCATGAAAATATAACCATTTTAAATACCATTATATGTTAAATACCTTACCTGATAGAATTTAGAGTAATATTTTTACTCGAATTCACTTAAGAAAATTTTCAAAAACTGATTAGTTTATTTTTAGTATACTAAATAGTTTTTAAAGAATTTAAGTTTAATGAGTAAATACTTTTTACGTTATGTTTTGTTTTAACATACTTACAAAAATAAAGTAAAACAAAATAAGCTAAAAACAAAACAAACAAGTTTACACAAGTTTTTCACAAAGTTTATTGCGTGATAATTAAAAAAAAAAATTAAATCCTCCCATGTTACTACTAAAATACATCTTTAAAATCAGATAAACTGTATTTACTAAAAAACGTGTAAGTTATCTTAGCAGTTGCAAATGAACAAGCAACAAACAAAGTAAAAAACACCAGAAACAAGTAATAAGCTACGTCGTTACGTTTTTTTCCTTTTGGTTTTTCAGGAGTAGTATTGTTATCATCTTGAGTTTCTACTTCAACATTTCTGTTAGTTTCGTTTTCTGAAAAAGTTTTGAACTTATTCAAAAACCTTAAATTTACTAGAAAATAATTATCTAAAAGCAGACGCTAGTAGTAAACAGCAATAACTTTTTAAACCAAAATTTTTCTTTGTAAATATGTTTTGTAATGCATCTTGTGTTATTTAACATTAAAACAGGAAGCTCATGTAATGGAAAAAAAACTTATATTTGTGTAAATAATGCAACTTTTAAAGAAAGCTGTGGATTTTCACTTGAACAACTCTTTATAAGCTTATATCAGTTAGTGCTTTATCAAACTATCTAATTCGTAAAAATTTGTCTTAGATGCAATAAAAGTAAATTTTTTATAAGCTCATTTGAAAATAGTAATGTTGAAACTAAAGTTTTTTATATAAAAGCGATTTAAACAAGTTAATAACTTTCCAGTACATATATATTTTAATTATAATTTGTTTCCTTTTATTATATGCTTTATTGAAAGCAACAACATGTAGTTTCTTTTCTGTACGTTAACAATTTTTTTAAATCAAGAAATTTATTCAAACTACTAAAAATTTTTATCACTATAATTTAAAAAATTTAGTTAAGTAATAAAACAAACTGAGTTCATAATCATCGGAAACAACTACCAAAACAACTTTAACAAGTTTAAAAACATTAACCATTGTCGAGGATTGGTTCCAGATTCGCTGAATCTCCATCCTGGTTCTTTGTATCATCATTCTGATTGGTCGATTCTCCATCCTTAATCTTTGGATCATCATTGTGATTGGTCAATTTTCCATCCTTATTTTTTGTATCATTATTATAATTGGTTGAATCTCCATCCTTATTCTTTGTATCATCATTCTGATTGGTCGATTCTCCATCCTTGTTTATTGTATCATTATTCTAATTGGTTGGTTCATTACCCTGATTAGTTGGTTCATTACCCTGATTAGTTGGTTCATTACCCTGATTAGTTGGTTCATTACCCTGATTAGTTGGTTCATTACCCTGATTAGTTGGTTCATTACCCTGATGTTTTGGTTCTTTGCTCTTATTCGTTGAACCACCAGCCTGACTTGCCTTCTTTTCCCAAAAACTTTTATCCACGCAAACGGGAATCGATATCTCATCCTCCTCATTCTCGGCCAGAGTGATATTGAACACTTTGTGTCGTACCTCGACGCAGTATTGATTCTCCCCACAACCTACGCCGTCCTTGACACATGGTTCATCTGCGATATTGCACCATTTTATTGTTAACAAAATATTTTTAGACTATTAGCAGTTGAGTATAGTATTTATTAACGGTTTTTTTTTCCCTGTTGTAATTAATTTGCTTGTATAAAAGTAAACGAGTAAACTCCCGAGGAAAATTTAAGGACATTTTTGAAATACAGTGCAGTTAAAATAAATTTAAGCATCAATTAATTCAAGTTTATAACTCTTATTCGTTTAGATATGAATAGAATATTGTTTTTATTATTTGTAATAAATATTGCTATGTATGTAAATGTAAGCTATAAAAAGCAATTACATTTATAACTTAATTTCAGAAAAAAATTGTAAGAATACTTAGATATTATGTTTTTTCAGTTGTATTTATTTTTTATATATAGAAACTTTTTAAATATGCATAGTCATAAAAGTCATTAGTAAAGTGTTAACCTTAGAATACCAAGTAATTTTTATAAACGCTCCATTAGCCAAAAAAATAACCTTCATTTTTTAAGAAATCACTTTTTTACTAGTCTACTAAATTTTTACTTTTTTGCCAGCTTACAAATAAACGTCCTATAACAGCTAAAATTGCCCGTAAAGTGGCAATACTACAAACTTTAGAAAGTTCCAAATAAAATTGAAAAATTTTTCTGTGTTAACTAAACCTCAACAAATTGTTATAATACTTATTTTATGTTGGATAAACTTTGTTCTTTTTTTTTGTCACAAAACAAAAACGGTATTAAACCGAATATATTTTTTAAAGTTTGTGTGCTGAGTTATAACGAAAATATACTTAAAACAGTGCCATTCAGATCTACAAATTAAAAAATCGGTTCTGTTTTTCAAGTTGAGATCCAGCCGGACCTAGTAAATCTAAACGTTTAAAATTGTACTACAAATGAAACTTTTTTCGTTTTCTACAGGGAATTGCAGGCATTAGGGGTTCGCGACCATATTCAAAAGTAAAAGTCTGATATAATTTACATTTGATTTAAAAAAAATATTTAGTGTATGTTTTTTATATCCCTTAAATTCTACTAAAAACCGTTTATAATTAAACCTAAAAACTTTTATATTATTTTCTGGAACTGTTTAGGTTTGTTAATGTATTGTCTTACTCTTTAAGCGCTTATACTTTTTAGAATTAATAAATTTGTATTGATAAAATAAACATACAATCTTAAAAAGTTTATATTAAAAAATTAACAGTAACCTTCTGCTCAGGTACGCACTTTTAAGTTGAAAAAAATTGATTCAAAAAAACATTTTTTTAAATTACCAATCAAAAAAACAAACCTAAAAGTAATAAAACAAATGTACAATACTTTAAATAAATTAAAATGTATTAAAGAAAAAAAAAGAGTCCTTTAAAAAATTATCCATTTTAAAAATGTCTATCATTTAAAAACAAATGTTGTAGTTTGTTTATATATTAGGAATATAAAATTATTCAATTTAAATTTGCATACCCTATGATTAAAACATAAATATAAAAAGAGTGTATTTTAAATTTTGAAAATAAAATGATAAACAATGCAATTAATTTCACATATTTCATGATTGAAACATAAATCTAAGTTAAAACAAAAAGAAAAGAAAATAATGGATTGTGTTTTTAACATTTACATACCCAATGATTATTCACAAACGTAAAAAGTGTGTAAAAGTGTGTATTACAATTTAGATGATATAGTTTAATGATAAGGTATAACAATTACAAAATGTAATATTAATGGATTATAACTTTATTACAATTAAGATAGGATTATGGTGTGATTTTCAAAATTTAAAATTTTTGTAATAGGCTTAATTTAGGTAAATAGATACCAAAACTTTTTAGGTACGCACTGTCGGTTGGGCACGCACATTTTACGCTAAGTTCTGAATGCGTACCTACGCGGTAGGTTAATGTACTTTTCAAACACTTACTGTTAAACAACTATTTTATTTAAAACGTGTTAAAAATGGCATATAATTAAATTTGAAATCACAAATTTTATAGTCTGTTGAAATGTTTACTAGAAAAGTCAAAAACTTTGAACAAGATGAAAATTAATTCGGAGCCAAACTACAATTGAAAACTAACCGTTCATATATTTTTCTTCTGGATTTAGAGGCTGAATTTGATAATAATTAATAATAGACCCTCTGTCTACATATAACCCAAGGCATATTTCATTTCTCTTTGTAGTTCTGTTCAGAAATATTTTGCACGATTCTGTTTACATTTACAAAAAACTATTCAAAATTTAAAAACAGTAGCTTTAGGTAACATGTCAAGCAACTTAGTTTTTTTTTAAAGATATACCAGACTTAAAAAACATAGTTACTAAAATATCAGCCAATAACATCTAAATATTAAACGTCACAAAAACAAATTCAAAAAATATCTTAACTAGATTATTTGTAATGCAAATTAATTATGTATTTTCTATACAAAACTTTAATAATTTTCATTTTTAAATTCTAAAATTTTTATTTGAGTTACATTACAATTCAAACACGGAAAATTCAAATTCCGACAATTCAAATTCTTAAAAAAATATTTAAGAAACAATATCTCAAAATGTAATATATATTTTAGAATACGTATGTAGGTCTTATCAATATCTAAGACTATTTTATTGTTTTTGTAAAATCATAAATATATTATAAGGTATCAAAAAATAATAAAATAAGTATACTTTAAAACATATTTTAAAAATAACTTAGTTTGAAACAACAACTAATTTTTAATTTATATTTAAATAAAATTTATTTTATATTTAAATAAATATTATAACTAAAACAAAACGTTAGAAATTGACATTTGTTTGTCATGATCAATGTATTATAAAAATATTTTGTAAAAATATAACAGAAATTGATAAAAACTTGACTCAAAGTAACTTATTACTTCATGCAGTTTTGTAATTTTGAAAGTAAGTAAAGTAGCTTACTAGCTAGTTTGAAAACTTGTTTTTAAAGTACTCTAATTGTCAATGATTTTTTTTTTCAATTTCTTTTTACTTGTTTGTTTTGTAAATACTGATGCTACTTTTAGTAAAGTAGTGTCTTATACTTTATACTAGTACAAACAACTAATTACGAACAATCTGTTTCATTAAAGTAAAATGATATTAAAATATTTTAGACACCACCTAGCTATTGCATAAGAGCGGTGACTCTTCATTACGCCATAAAGTGAGCGAAGCAGTATTAAGAAACCTTTCCCTCAAGCGTATTTACTTAAGTTAATTATCCATTTTATTGTATGTAACTTCATGTACATAGATAGATGTATGTAAAATTAATGTACATTTAACTCCTTATGACGTCATCACGCGTCGCCACTATTACGTAATAACGCGTAATTTAAGCTCAACAACCTGGTAAGTCTATCCTCATGGTAAGGCAGTGTTCTGTTACTCCTTCCTCGGCACTCAATATCATTCGCGTGCACTTCCCGTACCGGCAGCCATACGTGTGTTGGTCCTTGCAATTTTTTACTTCTGAAAAGTTAATGAAATATCTTATTATTTTAGTATTTTAAAAGTTTCAATAAAAACTCACCTTGGCAAGATACTCCAAGCAGACAAGCCGCAAATATAAGGATGAACGCTTTTACGCTAGTTACTGACATTATTTCTTACAACTGGAAATTATACTTTAGACTGGAGTCTAATTTAAATCTTTGAAAAAAAATTTACTTCAAAAAACTGAAAGTAGTGTATGGAACAAATTGTTGCAAAGACATTTAAATATTTTTTAGTTAGAAAAATAAGTAAAAAACATAAACTGTTTATTGATATTTAAATAAGAATGAAACAGTGTTTTAACGTAGATCATTTAAATATTAGAACTTTATTATTAAAGCTTCTTTTTTATATGTAAGTTTTCACTTTCACTGACAAATAGGTCACTAAAGACCAAAAGCTTGAAAAAATTACTAAGAAATTTTTGAAAAAAAAAATCCTTCTTTGAATACAAAATATAAAATAGTAATATACCACAAAACATCATATTTGAATGATAGCTTTTTAAAATTTTGAAAAAGTGAACAAAATATGTCAGATAATGTTATACACAAAACAGTTTGTATTATTTAATATAAAAGCAAACGTAATTGCTTTTACAAAACTAATAATTTTTTTTGTTCTAGCTGAGAAATTTTCGATTATTTAAATTACTATGCAATTAAACTTGTTAAACACATACATTTTTTGGACTCTGATAGTAAATTTCTAAATCACAATGCAAAAAACTTTATAACTAATTTCATCTTACTAATTTAGATTTAAAGTTTTCTTAAACTAAGCTGAACAATTTTAACAATTATATTTTAAGGTTGTATGATTTTCTAAAAACTAATATATAGTTTATTTAATAAATGTTATTTATGTACCAGGGGCGTGTCTGGACATTTTTCAAAGGGGTTTTACAATTTTTTTTTGTTCTTAATTTGCCTGTTAAGTAAATGCTGTATCCAACATATATACAAAAATGAAACAATTTAAACAAAATTTGAAATTTCACTAAAAAATTTTGTAGACTTATACAATTAAATTTAAATATTTTTAAATAATAATTAAATGTTTGCCTGATGGTGGAAGGATTCTAATGATGTTTTGAAATCTCTCTGAGTTGAAAATTTCAAAAAATAAAGATTCAACTTTGTGGCCAACAGATATACAAAAATAAAATAACTTAATAAAAGTATTAAAACACCATTAAATGATAAAATAATAAACTGCTAGGTGGTGTATAGGCCTAAAGATGATTTTGAAAACTCTCTGAATTGAACTTTTCAAGGTTTAAAAGCTTCACCTAACATTATTAGATTATGATTAACTTAAGGTGAGAACCAATATCAAGCTGAAATTATAATACATTCTATATCATATTTAACCACAATTTTAAGCTAAAAAAACTGATACTTTGTTTTAAACAAGCTATATAAATACCTAGCAAGAACAAAATTTATATCCTATAAGCTGAAAAATGTTATCATTTTTAATCTACAATATCATAATCAATATAAACTATTGTATTATACTAATAATATAAATTGTTAAATAAAAGCGATTAAATATCAAAGTTTTGTTAATTTATGATTTGTAAATTTATTTTTATTTATGTATTTATAAAAAATGTTTTTTTGCTCAAAATTATGACTAAATAAGACATCAAATGTACTGTAATTTCAGCTTGATATTGGTGCTCACCTAAAGTCAAGCATATCCCATTATTATATACAATCAACCAAGTAAAATAATACTTTAGTGTTTATATTGTAAAATAATTTGGAAACCAAATGAATAACAGTGCTCAATCTAGAAATAGAGAGCTAAGTTAATTAATAATTTATTGACAAAAATTGCTACCCTGCTAACCCGGTTTCACCTAAAAAAGGATCTTCAGAGCTAGGTAGCAATAAAAATGAAGCACACTGATATATATAGAAAAAAATAATCAAATTAATTGGCACTAATCAGGTTAATCAGCACTAATTAGACATAAATTAGTAATTAAGTAATTATTTTTGAGTGAAAATAATTAATAACTTTATAAAAAACCTTTCAAAAAACTTATTATGCTTAATTAGTAAATTATCATAAAACTTATAAAAGTCTAAAAATTAAGTTTAACATGTAAGATAGTAAAAATAGTAAAAATAAGACACAACAAGCAAACAATAAATCAAAAATAACAAGATCTATAATGAGGACACATAGCGGTTAATTCTTTTCTGATATTTAGTGATTTATTTTTATCTGCTTCTGCTATAGCCATTCTTTCCAGATTGCAGATTGAACAGTTGTCGGCTTTCTTCGGGACTGAGCTTTTAACTTTGTATAGTACTTGCCAATTGATTTCGGCAAAATTGATATTGTTTATAATGGCAAATTTAGATAGTGTAGTTGTTTGGGTTTTTTTGAGAACACTGTATTTGTGTTGCTGCCATCTTTTTTTGAAGGATACCCCTGTTGATCCTATATATTCCTTATTCCTAATAGAAGCCTTATAGATGCCTTTTAGTAAGCATTCTCCTTTAAAAGGGCAGTTGGCTCGTCCTTGCAATTGCAAGTCTTATCTTTTTTGTTTGAATCATCTAAAATCCTTTTGTTATGGGTATTTATAATATTTTTTAGGTTTGGAAGGCAACTATATGAAATTTTGATGGTGTTCTTGTTAAAGATCTTATGGAGTTTGTTATTTCTTGGAAAATGAAGTCGTATAAGATCCAAAAATTTTTTGCCAATATTTGTTTTTACAGAATTGCAGTATGGAGGGTTGAAGTAAATAATTTTCCTGGACTTTCTAGTCTTTTTATTGGGCTTTAAGACAGATTCGTTGTAGTTTATGAGTTTGTTGTGTCCGCTTTCAGCCAAGGCTTCATTGTAGTCTTTTTTGATGTTATTGAAAATTTCTTCGCTACTGGAAAGTTTATTTAATCTGTTACTAACCATTGGACCTATGCTCTTTCTTATTGGTTTAGGGTGGTTTGATTGGTTGTTTACATATCTTATATGTGAGTTTTCTTTACGAAAAGGGGCATATGTGTTATTTGATAAATTCAATGTGATGTCTAAATAATCAGTTTGGATTAAATTTGCTTCTACAGTTGTCTTAAACCCGTGATTCTGGAAAATCTTTCTGATTGATTTAGCTGCCCTTTCATTTTCACATTTGATTTCTTTAAAACCGTTAGACCATCGTCCTGGTATAGTCCAAATGAAACTAAGGTGTCAATTGAAGACAAATCGGACAAGATATATAATCCTATAAGATCACAAATTTCTGCTCCCATATAGCTGCCCATAGGCACATCGAAGTTGTTAGTATCGTCTTTCTTAACCCATTCTACACCTTTAGAATCTGATAAGACACTCATACAGGAATGTAACATAATATTTATATCTTGAGGGGTTATACTAGTATATGCCTCAGCAAATTTCAAAGCTTTAGTTAATTCGTTCTTTGATATTGAGGGATAAAACTTATCAATATCAAATTTCAAGAAGCATAGCTTCTTTTTGTTTTCGATTTTATTAAACCAGTCAATAACCTCAAATGAATTTTTCCATTGAGTGAGGTTAGTTTTGAGTTTGATGTTGAAATTAATCTTATCCAGTATCTTTTTAGCAATTCTTCCTATATCTGATTTCATCGTATTTATTAATCTGCACTCTATTGAATTTGGGAAATTTCTTTTATGGTCTTTGATTGTCAAAAAAGCAGTCTTTTGGTGCAGTTTTTTTACTTTTCCTTTTATGTTTAATTCCTTAACAATAGATGCCGCGCTTAAATTAATTTGTTCAATGCAATTATTAGGAGCCATCTTGTAGTCGCTAGTCAAGCAGTTTTTCATGAGCCGGTTGTAATCCTTTTTATCAATAGAGTAGAGGTTATCTGTTTTGTCGCTAGAAATAATTACTTTGTTTGAGGATTTTATCTTCTTAATATCAGAAACCATTCTTTTTTGGAAAGGTGATTTATATTTTCTGAATTCTATGGATTTAACTAAAAGATAAAGGTCGTATTCAAAATGTTTTAGGTCTTCGCACTCAGGTGCAGACTTTCTAGTTGGGAAACCTAAGGAAGTACTATCTCTGTTATCAAAATGATTTACGCTATCTTCATGTTTCTGGTACCAAAAGGCCTTCCAGCGAAGGTTCTGGATAAATTTATGCAATTTCTGGTAAATTGCTTGCCTATATGTGAGTTCATTCGCTATAGGTATGTTTTTAAGTGAATAATTTATTTCAATATGCTTCAAAATATAATTCGTAAAGAAAACTCACATATAAGATATGTAAACAACCAATCAAACCACCCTAAACCAATAAGAAAGAGCATAGGTCCAATGGTTAGTAACAGATTAAATAAACTTTCCAGTAGCGAAGAAATTTTCAATAACATCAAAAAAGACTACAATGAAGCCTTGGCTGAAAGCGGACACAACAAACTCATAAACTACAACGAATCTGTCTTAAAGCCCAATAAAAAGACTAGAAAGTCCAGGAAAATTATTTACTTCAACCCTCCATACTGCAATTCTGTAAAAACAAATATTGGCAAAAAATTTTTGGATCTTATACGACTTCATTTTCCAAGAAATAACAAACTCCATAAGATCTTTAACAAGAACACCATCAAAATTTCATATAGTTGCCTTCCAAACCTAAAAAATATTATAAATACCCATAACAAAAGGATTTTAGATGATTCAAACAAAAAAGATAAGACTTGCAATTGCAAGGACGAAACCAACTGCCCTTTTAAAGGAGAATGCTTACTAAAAGGCATCTATAAGGCTTCTATTAGGAATAAGGAATATATAGGATCAACAGGGGTATCCTTCAAAAAAAGATGGCAGCAACACAAATACAGTGTTCTCAAAAAAACCCAAACAACTACACTATCTAAATTTGCCATTATAAACAATATCAATTTTGCCGAAATCAATTGGCAAGTACTATACAAAGTTAAAAGCTCAGTCCCGAAGAAAGCCGACAACTGTTCAATCTGCAATCTGGAAAGAATGGCTATAGCAGAAGCAGATAGAAATAAATCACTAAATATCAGAAAAGAATTAACCGCTATGTGTCCTCATTATAGATCTTGTTATTTTTGATTTATTGTTTGCTTGTTGTGTCTTATTTTTACTATTTTTACTATCTTACATGTTAAACTTAATTTTTAGACTTTTATAAGTTTTATGATAATTTACTAATTAAGCATAATAAGTTTTTTGAAAGGTTTTTTATAAAGTTATTAATTATTTTCACTCAAAAATAATTACTTAATTACTAATTTATGTCTAATTAGTGCTGATTAACCTGATTAGTGCCAATTAATTTGATTGTTTTTTCTATATATATCAGTGTGCTTCATTTTTATTACTACCTAGCTCTGAAGATCCTTTTTTAGTTGAAACCGGGTTAGCAGGGTAGCAATTTTTGTCAATAAATTATTAATTAGTGTTTATATTGGACATTTTTTAATAAAATTGTACTTACTAGTTTAAAAACAATTTGTAATCAAAAGATGCTCACTATGTAACATTTTATAATGGGAACTAGGAGCACTTTAGTAAAAAGTTTCCCTGAAAGTAAATGCTACTTTAAAACTTTTACCAATTATCAAGTCACAATTAGAACTTTATTTAAAATCTATTTCAGCTGAGCAAAAACGAGAATTTTTTATTACGTAAACTATAATCTTTAAGTGAACTAAAACAAAGTCAACAAACAACGTTTTTAGTAATGTTCTAAGATTTTTTTTTTCTTTCCTTTTTTTAGGGGGTTCACAGGAAATACTAAACCAGTCAAAACACGCCCCTGTTATGTACTAATAAGTTGTTATTGGTATAAATTATGTTTTTTATTATTATATATAGTATTACATTAATTTTCGGTAAGAACTTTTTTTTTCAGGACAATACACACAAACTTCTTAATAGTCGCAAGGTATAAAAATATCAGTTTCTACATGCTACTTAAAACTGTAACTATTAAATATATATAGCTTGACTACAATGTAATATATACTTAAAGGTTAAAGGTCTTAGTACATGTCTAAGCAAACGAGCTTTATTATGTTTCATGAAGGCCTGAATTTTCTTATTTGTGTGTAAATTTGAGTTTGTATTTTAAGTAGGTAGACTGAAATAAATCAACTTTAAAAAGCAATAAAACGACAAATGGAGGTTAATCCGTATAATGTATATAAGCACGGTAACTTTTGGTTATAAGACTGCAAAAAAACTAAAGATTGTTTTTTAATAAAAATATTAAACAACATTTATTTAAAAAAGTATACTCTGAAAGTAAATTTCATACTTAAACCAAGTTTTGTTGTGCAAATGAATCAAACCATTGTAACTAAAATTTAAAAGTAAGTTATAAAACAAAAACTAATTAACAAAAAAAATACTTAAATTTAGAAAAATGTTATCATAACTTTAACCTTTTAAATGTAAAATATTTGTTTATAAAATTAAACATTTTCTTAGATTGTAAATCTAAAAGTTGTTTTCTATATAAACTGCAAACATAAACCTTTACTTAAACAAGCCTATTACATATTTTTAAGATTTCATGAAAAATTATTTAGTTAAGTATGACGTTTTTAACTATTACGAACAATTATTTAGTATTCATAACTCTGGAGTTTTAACAGACTTGATAAAAATTATAATTAAGGCTTCTAAACAAATTAAATAGCTCAATATTTGAATGAAAACAGTCTATCTGAGGTTAAAGAAGCTAACTATTTGAAAGTATATGTTTAAAAAATGTTATTCAACTAAGGATTCTGTACTTAGTTATGTTCGAACTGTTTTAAATTCGAAGTACTTTATGGTACAATAACAAGTTTGAAAACCAAAAGTTTCAAAACTAACGGATTTTTTGTAATGTCAAAACAATCTTTTTTATTTGAAAATTAAAAAAAAAAGTTTATCAAAATTAACTAACTTTAACTAGTACAATACTAACTTAAACCTTTACTTGTTAAAACTAACTTTAGTTTTAACAAGAACAGTTTTAAAGAAGAGAATTCTTTACATTTTATTTAGGTTCAGTAGCTGCTTAGGTTACTTGCTCGCGTGTTACTTTAAACTCGGGGCAAACGTGTGTACTCAACCGGGATTGGGTACATTGGAAATTTTTTCTACATTAGGCCTGATACATGTTCCTTTTTTGTGATATCGCTTTTTATACGTTTATACATTTTTGTGTTATAAATGGCTTATAAAAATTGACTTTTAAATTTTTAGCTGCATTTCAAATAACATGCGAAAAATATCGCAAAAAATATTTTGAAAAATTTTAGATGATTTGAAGAGTCGTAAGTAGAGACGAAATCAAAGTTTCTGAAAACAACTCTATGTAACTTTATTAACTTCCAAGTTTTTGATTTAAACTTTTTTATTATCATCACAAAAACACATTCTACGTTTTTTAAAACAATGTTTTTATCATTCTTGAATTACCCTTAAAAACTCACGAATTTCCTCCATAAAACTTTCTTCAAATCGTCTTTACCCGTAGAATGTGTTTTTGTGATGGTTGCTACATTTAAAAATTTTTTGAACTAAAAACTTGAAAGTAAAATTGTTTTGGTCTCACACAGTTTACACGGAGTTGTTTTCAAAAAATTTTATTTTGCCTCTACCTACGATTCTTCGAGTCATCTACAACTTTTCACAATTTTTTTTTGTGATATTTTCCGCATGTAATTTGAACTGCAGCTAAAAATTCAAAGTTCAATTTTTAATGAGTACCCTATTCATTGGGTATGTTAATATCATCTAGTGTTCATAATTTCGTTTATATTAGTTTTTAAAAACTTTTAAGTATTTTCTACTTTTATGTTTCAATACGGTATACGGAAATTTAAATACTACTGTTCGTTACTTTTGTTAGATAAACAAACTGTAATATGTTTGTTTTTATAATGGTATTTAATATACAATCTGTTAGTTCATAACTTCTTTTTCTGATGCTTTTAGTTTTAATTTATGTTAATTTATACAGTATAGTTTGTTTTAAAATATAGTACTTTTGTATTACTACTTTTAGGTTTGATTTTTAATTATCAAGTAGAAAAAAAAGTATTTTGAACACAGTATTTTTTGGCTAAAAAATGCGGACCCACTTGGGAATACTTACCTTGCCGTACCTAAGCGGTAGGTTACTGTAATTAATATACTAAAATTAACAGTTAAAAGTAGAAAAAAATTATGACAAACATTGCTGTTCTAACAAACAGAAAATAAAATATGTGAAAGTTAGGGAAATGATGAAAATCCACCCACATTCAAAGTCCACCAAGTCAAGTTCGAGAACCGCTTATCGAAAGAGGGTAAGGGTTAGAGGTAACAGTGATAGTGATTAATAAATAAAAAACAAATTTGTAAAAATATCAAAATTATATAAAATAAATTAGTAAATAAAGAAAATTAAAGAATTATATGATGTAGATTTTGAACGCGGGTGGATTTCGATCGGGTGGATTTTGAACGCGTTTGATAGTATACCGAAAGTTGGTAGCCAGAAAGTTAACATGTTAACGTATTTCAAATTAATTTGGTTTTGTACAAAATTTCACTACACATGTTAAACTTTTCTTGATTTAAACATGAGTTAGTATATAATTATTCTCACATTATTAAAAAGCTAGTTATGGCTAACTTTTATTTCCGATATAATTAATTTGTTATGATAAGAAATCTTTATTGAATTCATAAGTTATAACTTAAAAGTACTGCTAGTTGAAAAAACAATACTTCATATTTTATCTGATTATTAAGTTTCTAATACATTTATAAATGATTAAAACTGATTATAAAAAGTTTTATTAGTAGTAAAAACTAAAGCTCTGTTATGTTTTGTGATATTTAGTATTACCCCTATAAAACACAAGTAAAAAAAAATGTATTTTAACATCCACTTCAAGCCATATTTATTAAAAAGGAATCGTACAAACAAAATTTACAAAATATACAAATTTTAAACAAAACACAGTTATTAAAAGCAGTTTTTAATTTACTAGAATTTAAGTATTTAGTAAAAGTTCGTTATAAAACTAAGTGATTACCAAACTATAATTTTGGTAATTTCATTTGCTAAAAATTATATTGATTGAGAAAACCAATTTACTTGACAGTTGACATACACTATTTAAGTTTAACGTTTTTTATTTATTTTAAAGTGAAAAATTAACCCCAAACTCATTTTTATAACCGTCCTCATGTCAGAAATTTAAGCTATAATTGCCTGTTTACTAATTACCAATTTTCTTTTTCTTGATAAAAGATAAAGGGATTGTATCTCAAACTTTAGAGAAACAATATCTTAAAAACAAACTTAAGAAATAATAATGTCTTTAAGCCTGAACTTAAAATTATTATTCAGGGTTGGCCGGAAACTTTCGTAAACTTAGTCTGATTTTTAAATATTTGACTAATTTAGCTTGACGTTTAACTTTCTTTTAAGTACGCGTTAAAAGTACGCACTTCATATTTAGCGAACATTTTTTAAGCAAACTATAACTTTCTGTCAAGTTTCTTTTTTATTTAGACTAGTAATTCTTAGCTACAAACTTTCTATTGAGTAGCTGCTGTGTTAAGAATGTGTACTTCACCGAAAGATAACTGTAATGATAACTTATTGGAATGTAAAAATAAATGATATAAATTCAATTATAAAAAAATTACACTGAGCTATAGTTTTTTCTCACTGTTTACCTCTTTGGAAATATTATCTAAGTGTCACAAATGTAAAGTAAACTACGGCAAAAGAATTTATAATTAAAGTATTTAAACTTAATGAGAATTAAGTCAGCAAAAAAAGTGGTATGAAAATTAAAACACTTGTATCTAACTGTGTTAAAACTTTAAAAAATGAATATCATAATATATACTAAAAAAGTTAGCCGTTGTCCTACATAAAATATTGTAATAAACCGAAAAAGATTACATAGAACAACTATTTGTTCAAATAGGAAAATAGTTTGACATGCTTCAAGAAAAGTTTTGAAGTTTTGGTCTAACTTTATATATGATTTTATTATCTAATTTTACCATTTGAAAGTTTAAATTTCTTTAATTTAGTAACAAAATTTTTAGGAAAACTTTGCAATTTTAGTTTGACTTTAACTTTTTGATAACTTTCAACCATTTTAAGGTTTTCAAAATAAATGAATTTTGTTAATTAAAACAGACAAAATTTGTCATTTTGCCTTTTTGTCCTAAAAAACTAACTTTTGGACATTTTGACCCCAAATAAACTGGCTTAGCATGACTTTTTCAAACTTTTCAAAAAAATCACTCAGCCTGTGATTTAGCCTGACCTTGCCTGACCCGTTGCAGCCCTGTTATTAAGTTTGACAAGCTTGAAAAAAGCATTTATTTCAGGACAAAAAGTTATCAAAATAACTATAAGTTGCTTTACAATTGTAAAACTTACCATAAATCCAACATACAAACTTTTATTTAAACATATTTAGATTAGATTTAAATTTTCATAAAGTTTTGAATTTTTTCACCAAGCCCACTAACAAAAGTTTTAAACAAAAACAGGTAGTTAAGACTTGTGAAATACAAAAGTAATCCAAAAAATCCTCAAGCTCGGTATCTAACTGAATGTTTGTATGAAGCAACATGCTACAAATTATGCGTCATCAGTAGTAATTATGTGTCATCAAAACAAACAACATTAGCCAACATATTAACAAGGCATTATTACCTCATAAAATTCTAGGTGATTACATAAAATTAAACTAGAGTCTTCTTTTTAAACAGTTCATGTTATATTTACCTAAATCAATTTTTTTTCAGTACTCAAACTACTCTGTTTTTTTTTACTTAGAATTAGAAACTTAAGTGTCAATAGCTAAACAAGTAAATAATGTTCAATCTTTAAAGTTCTTAAAATTCTGAATATTTTAAAAACAGCTTGAGTTTCCACTAAAGCAAACTCAGGGTTTCCCAAAGTGGGTGCATCATGGTTTTTTAGGCTATCAGGGTCAGCAATTAGCAAGGCGGCTAAAAAACAAATTTAAATACCAATGCAGAGACGATGTATAACAAATGAAGGCAATTATTTTTCAAATTTATTTTGGAAACTCTAGTTTAATTATACTCTATAAAAAATTCACTTAAATTTTTTTTTTTAAATAAAACTGTTATATAAATCCATTCACCATTTAAAAGGATTACAAAAATTGTTTTTAAATTATTTATCATCAGCAGCTTAGTGAAAAGACATTATTTTAGTTCAAATCAAAGAATTTAATAACCAAGCTCCAATAAAAGTGTTCTCTATTTAAATAAACTAATTGTAAACTTTATTTTTTCTAAATAATGTTACTTATACTATTTTATTATTACTACAACAAATGTAAAAAAAGATATGCTTAATACTATATAATTTTTTTTTATTGTTAACCTTATTATTTTTTGCATTCTAAGTTTGCACCTTATGGTCTAAAACTAAAATTTTTACATAATGGCGTTTTCTTTAAATGTTTGTAGCAAAAAAACTTAGACTAGTTTTCTAAACACAATTTTAAGAAATATTTTCTGACTTAAGTTACTTATATATTTTTTCTATAAATGCTGCACAATTTTTAAGTAATATTTGTACAATAATATTTTATTTTTAATTAGTTATTAAACTTGTTTAAAACAACTACTAATCTGTATTATAAAACTGTACTTAAGTTTATAAAAAAACTTTACTGCATAAAACATAAATTTATTATTTTTAAATTCATTTGAAAATTTTTAAAAGAATAGATTCAGAACGTTATTTTTGATAAGTTTAAAAAAAGGTTAACAAAAGATTTTTTTTAAACTAAGTTCAAAATAAAACAAGTACAACATTAAATGTCGTCGAAAAAAATATTGGTTTTAGTTGCTCCAATTTCTCTTTTTTCCTTTTACGGATTTTTCTTTTTTTGCTGTTAATAATTGTCAAAGTGTTTTTTGTCTTTTGTTTGTATCAAACATTTAATAAGTTTAATTGTGTTTACTAAAAAAAGGAGTTATTTGATAAACAAATGCTATAATTAAATATATGAAATTTTATGTTGAAAAAAATGTAAAGTACATTTATAATGATATTACGATAACATTTATCTATTAATAAAAATTCTATTAATAAAAATTCTATTCAATATGACAAAATTTAAAAATAAACAACTATTGATTTATACTTAAATTTTTAAGACTTTATTATGCAAACTAAGCTTCGGTCAAAGTTCTCATCATTGCTTAAATAAATAGAATAAGCAAATAGTAAATAAGTAATGAAAAGTTGCTTTCTAAAAACCAAAACATACAAAGTTATTGATTTAACTCGAAAATTAATTTTATTTTATATTAGAAAACTTTACTTTATTTGAGTACAAATCATAAAAAAGTTGTACATCAAAACAAATGAACAAACCAGCAGTGTACACAGCAAGTGATCATTAGTGCCAGGAAAAGGATCGAGAATCCAACAACAGCGTAAATCCAGCCGCCATCTGTAAAAAGAAACCGCGTGTTTTTCAAAAGGTTTTTATTTCAGTCGTAAAAAAGCATCGGTCTCGAACTTGATTTCGCCAAGCGTTTACAAGTCGTTATGTTTCAAAATCGTTTTCATTTAATTTTGATTACTTACGGTGTTTTTTCTTATGGAAATAGTTAAATAGTTTGTTCGACCGTAAACCAAGGTTTTTCTTAAAAAAGCTGCAGGTTTTCATTGTTATGTTATTATCAAATATTTTGAATATTTGTATATGCAGCGGCTGTAACTTCTTTTCTTTATCAAAACTAGATTGATGTAAATTAGTTTTTACAAGTTTAGAAAAAAGGACAGCTATATTTATAATATTTTGTTTATAAAGACCCTACTTTAAATACAAACTCAGTTGTGGCAACAAGCTTATAGACAAACTGCGTAGACGGGTATAAGTGTTTTTTAATTTATTTTATGATATATGATTAATTTTATTCTTATTTTAGTTAGATTAATCAAAAAAACTCGCTTGGATTTTCTATAGATTATTAAGTTTTACAATGCAAAATCGTTTATAAACAATGAATATAAAGTTTAAAGTAGAACGTATGCCTTAAAAACATTAAAAATATTAAAAGTATTAACATTTAAAAAAAACAAGTTTACAATACAAGTCTGATAAAAATGTAATTAGAAACTACTTAAAGTAGTGCTGAGGTTTAAAATAAAGGGTGATTGCAAACTTAATTTTTTTAAAGTAATTTACCCAAAGTATATTTAGTATAATACTGTAGTTAAAACATAAAAAAGACCTCACGATATATCCTAAACTTAAAAAAAATACTCAGTTAACTGGTTATTTTAATATTGAAAAAATGAATTAAAAAAAAAAAAAACATTCTTTGGGTGGGTTGAAGGGAGTTTGTTCTTCGAATGGCCTAGTTGTCGTTGTGGAGGTCAGAGGTTGTGCTGTAGTAATGAAAAGTGTTTTGACTATCAGGAAGTACTTTTCAGTTACACACACTTTTACGTCGGTGATCATTAGTTTGCTGTCTATCTCGAAGTCGATTCGAAGACAGCTTTCCTCTTCGCGGCAGGCCTCACAAACGGATTCTAATAAAGAAAAGTTAGGTGATGAAATTAGGTTGTAAGCGTTTATAGTGTGAATTATATCTTGTTTCAAACTGTTTAGGAAGTGCAAAATTGTAAACGAGAACGGTAAAATTGTTTACGTTATCAATAAGTCAAATTTCTCTTTATTTTTATTGTAAGGTTATTTACTTTTTGAAACTTCGTAGTATTGCTCTAATATGAGAAATTAATTTGGCAAAAAACTTTAAACACTTCATACAAAAGCACATTTACAAAAATATAGTAATATTTAGTAGTATATAATAAAAAAAAGTTTTAATTAACCTTCATGTTTATTACAAACTTTTTAAAAAAAATCCTATGTAAGATATTATTTTTTAGTAGTTTACATACATACATCGAATTAACTTAGCTGAATCAATTTTTCAGTCAACCCTATTTGAAGCGATTTTATATAATATATTACAAAAGGTAAAATTCAAAGAAACTGTTTTGTATATGCTTTTGCGTATATTGTTCAGCTGTTGAAACTCGAAATAAATCAAATGTACATAAATACACATATTACAAAAAAGTAACAAAAACCATTTGAAGTTGTCGTGAAATTTTGTACAGAACGCAAATTTAGTACAAAAATCCAGCTTTGTACAACTACAAATAGTGTACAGCTGTTGTTTGTGACCTTTTCGTTGGTGGCTGCAAGTTTGACCCGAAAGGGGGTAACTTCGTTCAGGAAATCATTTACAAGGCAAGAGTTAACAACTAAAAATTAAGTTCTACATCGGCTTATACTAAACTTAGTTTAGATTCAGGTATGATAACCATAAAAAGTACTTTAAAGCTGATGTGTATGTAAATGAGACTGAGCTTTCGAAGTTGGTTTTTGTCATAAAATGCAAGAACATTGATTTTGAAATAACTTTGGAGATAATAAAAAGAACATAGCCTTTAGCAGATGGTAATTACCTTGTGTTTAGGCTGTGCTTAAATAAATCAACGGTCGTTACGTTATGTATGCATTTAAAAAAGAGGGTTGCTTGAAAAAGAGAAGCGAATTAATTTCGTTTTGTCGACATATTAAAAGGATTTATTTAAAGCTGAACAAATTAAAACAATAATAACTTTATAGCCACTTACTTTTTGTTTTGCAACTTTAGTTTTGTGTTTAGAAAAAGTTTGGATTTTTGCATTGGTATGCGTTCTGCAGAAAATTTCATAATTACGTATTAATGTTTGCTCTTTGTGCACTAGAGGTATGTAAATTCGATTTATTTCGTATTTATACAACTGAACATTTTAAGCAAAAGCATATACGAAACAATTATACTGTTTTTTTAGCTTTAGTTTTCTAATAAATTATATCTTAAACTTTTCTTAATAAGGAATAGATAAAGTAAATACAAAACACATTTATTTAAAATAAGCGGTTTGTATTCTAATAAAGTCAATAAAATAAATTTAATAAGCAGTTATTTTTTTGTATCATACGTTTTACAATGTGATAAATACTTCATTTATTAACTTTTAATTCTTACAAAAAAATCAAGAAATA
The DNA here is from genome assembly GCF_965202585.1 of Thalia democratica. NCBI lineage: Eukaryota > Metazoa > Chordata > Thaliacea > Salpida > Salpidae > Thalia > Thalia democratica. The sequence continues at coordinate 62,793,312 of NC_139166.1, read as the reverse complement.
TAAATGATTTTCCAATGAAAAGTTTTTTTGTTCTATGTTTTTATGAATTTAAACAATTAAGTAAAAATAATCCAAAATAAGTTGTGCTTTTAATTAAATAAACTTGTAGCATCTAACAACAAAGCAAAACTAATGTAAACCAACTAAAAATATTGTTTTACTAACTCTTTTTATTGGCGAAATTTTTAGGTTTACCAAACCTCCTCTTGAATGTAGCCGTGCCTTTGTCATAGTAAGACAAGCACATCTGGCTTTGTGTTTCTTTCGCGTTACATCTGTCTAAAAAAGTTCAAAAGTTAATGCTGTTTTTGTTGAAACCGATCAAAGCTATTAAATAGGTACTTGGCAAGTTTTCACAGCTGTTTAAAGCGTGATGAATGAAATTGATTGAAAGTTAGTTGAAAAACATTTCAATCAATCTGTAAACTTATATAACATTATTGAATGCTTTAATGATATATTTTATATTTTATATTATGTGGTAAAATCTGCGTTTTAAAACTTAATTACTTTTTGAAATTTTTCTTGTCTGGTTTTCAAAATAGTAATGTTCATAATTGCTTTTTAATATTGATACCAAAATATAACTTTTTAATTAAATTAAATTCAAAGTCAAACCAGATTCTCAAGCACAATTTAAATTCTAAAATTAATAAGTTTCGCTTTGTTATTCCAAATAACCGGTGTAATTATATTTATAGTATTTCTGTTTTTGTTTGTTCTAGATGTTTTTGTACTGAAAGAGAAAAAAAAAAGTTATTGGTTAACAAAATTTACAAAAATAAACTACAAATTTAAGTTTAGTTTATAAGTTAACTTGTTAAGTTATTTTCAAGCAGTTTTTAGCATATTTTGAATCGAAATTTTAGAACAAAAGATGATGATAGTTTAAAGCAGTTCATCATATGTTTAAAAGTAACTACTAAGTTTACAAATTATACTTATATGAACTAGTGTTACTTTTTTTTAGAAAAATATAAATCATAAATAACTTTAATATAAAAATGAATGCTTTCCAACTGTTTAAAAACAGTATTTTATTCTTAAAAATAGTATATTATTTATTGAACAACTAATTAACCACTTAATTTAATTTTTGCTTACTTAGTAAAACAAAAACCGCTATTTAGTTGAGTTTGTTATGAAACTTTTATTGGTATTTGTGTCATGTGCTATCACTTTGCTTTCAAAGTAGTTTGATTTGAATTTAATATCAAAAAGCACTAAAATGAACTTTTAATCACACTTAATAAGATTATATTAGTCATTATTTTTAAACAAGAAATTGAAAAAAACGTTCTTGATTAAAATTAGAAACTTTTGCGTTTTTTAAAAATACAACGTTACTTATAACTGTAAAGCATTTAAAGAACAGTTTTTTCTAAATAAACTCTAGATGCAAACTTGTATATAAAAGTAAAAGCTATTAAGAAAGTTTACGAAATTGACGGTTGGTCTTAAGCTAATAAACTACAAAAAAAAAAGAAAATAATAAGAAAAGCTAATGTACGAAACTTAATATTTTTTATGCAGAAATTAAAGCAATTAATTTTTTTCTTAGATCGTAGTGTACAAACTTTTTGATAAGACTGCATATAATGAAGCTTATGACGTCATATATACTCCCGTGTGACGTCATCACGCATCGAAACACTACACACTTTATAAAAACATATCAACACAAAAACACTCACAACAAATCAACTTCATATCTGGCTTAAATTATATGAGCCAGTTGTGAAGTGCTTAACAAAATAACTTTTCTTAATCAAAGAAATATAAATGATAAATAGAATATAAAAAGCATGTTTGACCGGTTGGTTAAAAAGTTTTGGTTTAATACAATGATATTGCAACTTATCATACACACATATGTCAAATATACATTGACTCATTCGTAGGGTCAACCGGAAGGGTTTTTGAATAGTTAATAATGTAGGTGAAGTTTGATCGCGAAAAACATAGCAATTGGGCTTATTTTATCAGTACGTATACACATTTAAAAACAATAAAACTTGCTTTTTTAAGTTTTTAGCAAGAACAAAACAAAAATTAAATTTAAGAAACGTGTATACAGAGTATAAAAAAAGGTGTTAAATATAATATAGTGAATAAACTAAAATTTTAAATGTTACAATTTGCGCTCATTAAACAAAATAAAAGATTTCTAATTAGACGTTTACATTGTTTTCTATATTTAAGTCTAACTTAATATGTAATTTGTAGCAAAAAAGTAGATTGTTTTTACGCAATAACTAAGTTTTTTAAACATTCTATATTTTTCGGATCTTTTAACAAACTATATCCGCTAATATAAGAATATATAACTAAAAGAAGTTTTTGAGTTAGCTTATTTGCATTTTTGATTTGTTATCATTGTTTAAATTTTTGTAAATAAATTACTTTAAAATTAACATTGGTACATTAAAACTGTTAACTGAAAATATATTAAATGAAATAAATGCTGACTTAATGTTTGTGGCCTAGCAAGCAGTAACAACTTGTTTAATAAAAACGCTTATTTTTATGTTGTGGTCATTATAACGTAATGAGAGAAAAAAAGTTTTGTTTTTCATTTTGTCATTACTACACGCCTCCTAATAAAGTTTATACCATTGTTTTTGTAAGTAAATACAGTTTTCAACCATTATCAATGTTTTTTAATGCGTTACATTCTAAAGTTTAAAATATTGAACTGTTAAAAAACAAACCATATCATTTAGCAAAATAAACGTAAACATCTTATAAGTTACTAACCATCTGGAAGGGAAATAGTAGTTACGCAATCGTCGTTTATGCTGCTTATCCTCATTTTTGGTGGACAGCTTCTTAAAACCACTACCTTGCTCGTAACTTGCGGAAGCAGATCTACATTAAATTTTTAAATAAGAGACAATGCAGCTAAATTGCTTTTACAAGTTATAGCTCGCCAAAAAAAATAAACTTTTATTTGTTTTAGCATAATAGTTCTTTAAACAGTGAAAAAACGGTAATATGTTAGTACCAGTATTTCTGTTGAGTGTGAGGAAAGTTTACAAGTATTTAAAAGAGTCTTTAGTTTGGTATCTAAAAAACCAATTTAACTAAATAAAAACACTATAATTACAACAAGTCGTTTATAAATAAAAACTTGTATAAAACTTTTGTTTTGACAAGTTGTAATATTATAATAAACACTTTATTTTTTTTAGGATTAATACCTGGTAAGATAAATTATTTCTTGATTAATATTAATAAAAATTGTTGTTACAAAATTTTAAGTCGGTTTACACAATTCTATCTAAAAATATAACATTTTTATGAAAACAAAGAGTTTAATATACCTGTTGCTGCTTGTCCATTGATGCTTGTTATCTGTTAGAATGTATTAAGGTTGAGATAATCTACAGTGTAAATTTTAATTTAGCTATAACAACTAACATCTTGCCAAGTGTTGTAAGAACAAAACTTTACAAGTTTAGGGTTTACTAAAAAGTTTTTTAATAAACGTTTTGTTTAGTATACTTTGTAAACTTTAACAGCTAAATATAGTAAACTTTCTTTACAGACTATTTTAGTTTGAAAATGAACAAAATTTATTCTATCGTTTTGAGTTTAAGCCTAGTTGATCATCTTTAAAAAAAAAACATTTAACATATAAAGTTTAAAACATACCGCGTAGATTATGAAAAGTTCCCAAAGTAAAGGAACTCTCATCTGGTGTTTGAACGGAGACTATTTATCAATTCTTTTTTTATTACTTTATGACACTGTAACCATTTTTATCATTTACGTCAACAGCTTAATTTTTGAATTAATTGAAAACTTAAGATATGTTTTATTTTAAAATTCAAATTTTATTATTTATAAAAGGTTATAAAGTTTAAAAGTCAAAGTTTATCACTTAAAAAATGCTTGAAAAAAACTATAGAAAAAATTAGGGAAAAAATCAACTACTAAGTTTAAAACAAAACAAATTTGTCATGTTTAAAACTTTATTCAACTGCAACTTTACTATAACTAAAGAGCATTGAAATAACTACCGTGAGACTTATTTAATTTAAATGTTTAAATATCAAATTTAGATTGCAATTCATAAAACTAAATTAGACGTTAGTTTTACTGATATTATCATAGATAGTCTAGCAACTTTTAAAATAAAAACTTAGCTTTCTAAAATTGCAACACACTGAAATTTTTTAGAAAAAAATTTATTTTGAACTACAATTAACGAAAGTATTTCAAAAAAAAAACTGCATATTGCTTGATATTGTTAATTGAAATACAAATATTTTCAAATGCTAAAAATTGTTTTACAAACATAAACTCAAACTATTTAAAAATTTTCAAAACAAAAGTTAAAAAAGGTTGACTTTGAATAAATAAAAAACTAATGTATGTACAGTTTCAAATTATAGATCATTTAGCTTTAATATAATATTAATTGCCTCATTTAAACTTTTATTAAACAATTTAGTACCTTTTTAAGTAATGTATAAATTGTTAATTAAACTATCATTAGTTCACTAAGTACTTTAATACTTGAAACTATTATGAAGTAAAACATATTTTATTTTTGCTTTTACCATTAATACATTTAGTATATGTTTTATGAAGTTTTCCTTTTCTATAACTTGAAATCGTATAAAACAAATAGCTGTTGCTTTCATACTTGTTGTTGTTAACTAATATAAACTTATCTTTTCTAAGAAATAACTGATCAAATTTAAACTTTTAAAAAGATAAATACACAAGTCTAACATACTTTATTAAAACCATTTGATAAAGTAAGCTTTAAACAAACTATTTTTTAACAAAATGTTATAAATGACTTTCAAAAGTGGCTAAACTAATAACAGTTCATAAGAGAAAAAGTTCGTTTAAGTTTGTTTATTGTTTAATTACAAAAAGCATCATATGAAAGTCATTAACCTATTTTTATTGATTGTACAACTTCAAAAAATAGTTACAAAACTTTAAAATCCTCAAAACTAATATAACACTTTACTTGTACAACTAAAATGAAATAGTAACATTTATTGGAGTTAACAATATCATGTATAGTATCTCTAAATCTCGAAAAAAGGTGGGATCAAAAAGGATTTGATAAAAATAAAGTTTTATGATTTTTTATTAAACAAAATATTTTTAATAAACGAAAAAAAGACTCGTGTATTCTTGCTGTATCAAAACAGTAGAGACCAGATAAAATACAGATTAAATTTAAAAACAAGTTGTAACATAGTTTTTTAAACACTGTTTATTAATTATGTAATAAAACCACAAAAATATTATATTTTTATGCTAAAAAAATATTAAAATTAAAAAAAAAAATCAAGTAAATTTATTGTTACATACTTACAATGTTCTTTTTTTGATTCAACCTTATTTTTGTTCTATAAAAATATTCAGAAAATTATTAAATTAAAAAGTATGTAACTTGTTTTCATTTTGTTAGTAGTTAAGATCTCTTTCTTTTCTGACAATTAAAACATATAAAATATTTTTCTTTCGTTTATAAAGCAAACTAAAAAACAAACTAATTTTTTTAAAATAAAATTAAAACTATATAAGATTATAATGCTTTATATTATAAGAAAATATTAGCTATCGTTCGATTTTAAACGAGTTATACTTGTCTAACACTTGTAAGAACATATTAATAACAAACGTTAACGAATTAAGTGAGATAGAATGTTAAAAAACAAACTTTTGAAACGAAAAGCATGAGAACTACTTTAGAATAAACAACTTCAATAGCAGTAAATACTAAAAATAAAACCTTAAAAACAAAAGACTACGAGTTTAAGTTTATTTAAACAAATGTTAGACAACTGTGTTGTCAAATAAAAATTGTTTAGAATAATATATTTAATTAAGATAAATATTTAAACTATTATTAAAAATAAAATTGAACAAAATTTAATAACAAATTAAACAACAAAATCAAAGCTTATTTAGACTCAATCGCTTTTAATTTAATAATTTTTGGAAAAAAAAAGCAATACAATCACATGCCTTTCTGACTTAATTAGACTATCATTAGTTCACTAAATAATTTTATACTTTAAACTATTTGCAAATAACACTCATGTTGTCTCTGCATTTCGAAAGTTATGCGTTTTTCTTTTTTACAATGTGTAAATAAATATAGCAAACTTTATGTAAAATGTTTTTATAAATGAAATTGAACTGTATATAATATATAGTGTTAAAACCAAGTTTAAAAAATGACCAAACTACTGATAGTAAGTTAACATAAAACGTTCACTAAAGTTTGTTTTTGTTCAATTTCAAAAAATATCATGTGCATACCATTAACGTGTTTGTATTAATTGTATATAATCAAAAACCAATTAAAAGCAAGTTTAAAATATAGAAATTAAACATAACTATAGCAATTTGTTCAGTTTCCGTTTCAAGTAACAAGATATATCGATTAAGTACGATTTTCAGGATAATTACCTACGTAAGATGTAGACTACATTTCGAAATAGATTGGGATCAAAAGTTTTTGAAAAAGTAATTTTTTTGTGAAATTTTAATAAACTAACAAGTTTAATAAACGACAACGTAACCTGAAAATGTTATCTATACATATACAACAAAAGTTTTAAGTATACTGTTGATATAAAATAATGGACCGTATTACTATTAAAAATGAGTATATACTTATTATTACTCGATGCGAAAAGTTGTTAACTTCAACAAACTGATGTTTATTATACAAAGGGTTAAAAACAATTTTGAAAAGTGACTAAACTAACAAAAGTACTTAAGATAAAAAGTTCACTAGAGTTTAGTTTTTGTTTAATTTTGAAAAATATCATGTGAATGTCATCAACATATTTTTATTAATTGTATAAATTAAAAAACAGTTAAAATCTTCAAATAAAAGCTACAAAACTTTAAAAACCTCAACACAAATTTAACATTTTACTTGTACAACTAAAATGAAATAGTATCATTGATTTGGAGCTAACTATATCTTGTAAGGTATCGCTAAATCTCGAAAATAAGTGGGATCAAAAAGGGTTTGATAAAAATAAAGTTTTATGATGTTTTATTAAACAAAACACTTTTAATAAAGGAAAAAACGACTCATGTATAATTGCTTTATTAAAACGTATTTAACTATTTTAAAACTTATTTTTGTAATACAAAAAGTTTGTTGTAATACAAATCTGCTTGCAACTTAAACTTTTTTTTCTCAGGTTATTTTTTAACTTTTTTAAGTTTTATAGTTGAAGGTTAATAAGAACACCCGATAAAATACACATTAAATTCAAAAACAAGTTGTAACGTAATATTTAAATATTTTTTTTAATTATGTAAAAAATCTACAAAAATATCGTTTTTGTATGCTAAAAAATACTAAAAACTAATTTAAAATAAAAAACATGTAAATTTCTTGTTACATACTTACAATGTTGTTTTGTTAATTTAATTTTATTTTTTTTCTATAAAAATATTCATAAATTTATTAAATTAAAAAGTATGTAACTTGTTTTTAGTTTGTTAGTAGTTTAAATCTCTTTCTTTTCTAAAATCAAAACATATAACATATTTTTCTTTCGTTTATAAAGCAAACTAGAAAACAAACTTGTTTTCCAAAAATAAAATTCAAACTAAATAAGATTATAATGCTTTCTATTATACAGAAATATTAGCTATCGTTCGATTTAAACGAGTTAGACTTGTCTATAAACTTTAAGAACATATTGATAACAAACGTTAACGAAATAAGTTAGATAGAACGTTGTAAAACAAACTTTTGAAACGAAAAGCATGAGAACTACTTTAGAATAAACAACTAGTAAATTCTAAAAATAAAACCTTAAAAACAGAAGACTACAATTTTAAGTTTATTTAAACAAATGTTAGACAAGTGTGTTGTCATAAAAAAATTTACTTAGAATAATATATTTTATTAACAAAAATATTCAAACTAGTTGGAAAAAAATATCAACAAATTTAATAACAAATTCTACAACAAATTAAAGCTCATTTAAACTTAATCGCTTTTATTTTAATAGTTTTTTGAGAATAGAAGCAATAAAATCACAAGCTCTTTCTGACTTAATTAAACTTTTATTAGTTCACTAAACACTGTTATACTTTAAACTACTTGCAAATAACACTCATATTGTCTATGTATTTCGAAAGTTATGCGTTTTTTTCAAAATCTGTAAATGAATATAACAAGCTTTATTAAGTTGTTTTTTCAAATAAATTTGAACTGTATATAAAATATAGTGTTAAAAACAAGTTTAAAAAGTGACCAAACTACTGATAGAAAGTTAACTTAAAAAGTTCACTAGAGTTTAGTTTTGTTCAACATCAAAAAATATCATGTGCATATCATTAACGTGTTTGTATTATTGTATATAATCAAAAAGCAATTAAAAGCAACTTATAGAAATTCTACATAATTATAGCATTTTGTTTAATTTCCGCTTAAAAGTAACAAGAGATACCGATTAAGTATGTTTTTTGAGATAATTACCGACGTAAGGTGTAAATTAAATTCGAAATAGATGGCGATCAAAATTTTTTGAGAAAAAGTTTTTTGTGAAATTTTATTAAACTAACAAGTTTAATAAACGTAAGCGTGACCTGAAAATGTTATCTATGCAGATACAACAGAAATATTTTAGAAAAAACAGTATTTTTGAAATATAAAAGAATGGACCGTATTACTATTGAAAATGAGTATATACTTATTATTTCTCGATGCGAAAAGTTGTTAACTTGAACAAACTGAAGCTAGATGTTTGTTAAACAAAGTGTTACAAATAATTTTGAAAGTTACTAAACTAACAAAAGTACTTAAGATAAAAAGTTCACTAGAGTTTAGTTTTTGTTTAATTTCAAAATATCATTTGAATGTCATCAACGTATTTGTATTAATTGTTTAAATTAAAAAAACAGTTACAAAACTTTAAAAACCTAACCACAAAAAAAAACATTTTAATGTTACCACTAAAAAAAACAGGTAACAGATTTGAGTTAACAGAAGTTAAAAACAGATTTGACAGCTTATAATATCGTGTAAGGTACCTGAATTTTGAAAATAAGTGAAATCAAAAAAAAAAATTTAAAGTTAATGTAATGATGTTTTATTGAACAATTTTAAATGAACGAAAAAAGGACTCTTGTATAATTGCTGAAAATATAAAACAGTTATTTGCTTAGAAAAAAAATATGATTTGAAATAAAATAGAACAGAGCGTATTTTGTTTTTAAACTACTTGAAGCTAGATACTATTCTGTATGAAGTTAGTAACACTTGTATCGAATATTTATATTACTCACATTTGCCTTGTTTTAAGGTTCGTATCTTATCGAATTCCCTGCTTTTCAATCTTTATTTAATTTAATAAATATTTTATAAAAAATCACCATCCGAAGGTAATCATTATAAGTTTTTAAGAACAAAAATTTTTCAAATTTACTTTAAAACTAAAACAAACTTTAAACTAAAAATTTTCAAAGTATGTTGTAGCAAATAAATCAAATCTTTTACGGCATACTGTTAAAGATTGTTTTTTAAACTTTTTCACTCATAGAACGTTTTTTTAATATTGTATAAACAATGCAAAAGTTTTTAAATAGCTACACCATACTTACCTAAACACAGCGTTAGTAAATTGTTGAGAAACTAAAATCATTTAAGCTTCTAAGCTTTCTGAATTTCGTAAGTTTTGAATGATAATTTTTAAGCTCTTCTCATCAAAATAAAAGTTTGTAAAGTTTTTTCTACAAAAATTAGAGCATTAAACAACCAAATATCAAATAAAGCTCAGAAATTAAAAAAGCATCTTCTACGTAAGATATAGATAAAGTTAATGTATTTGATAGTTAATGTAATAAAACTAACAAACTTAAATATCTACTATATATCTAAATATTTTTCTAATATAACAACTAGTTTGAATAACAATAGATTTTTATTTAGTTAATTTCCAAGCAAATATACTTGTCAAAAGAATTCACCATGAATTTATTTGTTAAATGGCTGAGATTAACTATTTTTTAAGTAGTAACTAGGCTTGCTAACTTTAAATTTGATATAAAAAAACGTTTAAAATACCGCACTATTTCTTTAGCCAAATACTTTTAGGAATATAAAAACTTATTCATAGTTTTTTAAACTTTTAGCGACTACAATGTTAACAGTCTTAAATAAATAACTCTAACACTAAGAAGCCTTAAAAAAGACTACAAAGTTTAGTTCATTTAAACAAATTTTAAACAACTGAACTAACAAAAAAAAGTATACTTATAAAAGATATTAAAAGTATTTCTAAAAGCTTAGAAAACTAAAAAACAAAACAGACTTTAGTCAAAAGCAAAACTAATGCTTATATCTTTTTTCAAGTACAAATATTTAAAAACACAATTAGAGCTCAATAAGTTAATAACTTAATATTTTTTGTAGAAAAAAAGCAATAAAATCACATGCTCTTTCTGACTTAATTAAACTTTTATTAGTTCACTAAATACTTTTATGCTTTAAAATATTTGCAAATAATACTCATGTTGTCTTTGCATTTCGAAAGTTAAAGTTTAAATGTCTTAAATCTGTAGATAAATATAATAAACTTTATGAAAGTTATTTATTTGAATAAATTTAAACTGTTTATTCAACAATGTGTAAATATAACTTCTTAAAATTAATAAACTATTAGAAGTAAATTAACATAAACAGTTCTTTAGAGTTTGTTTTTCGTCCAACTTCAAAAAAATAAACCATGTGAAAGTCATTAACGTGTTTGTATTAATTGTATATATTCAAAAAACAATTAAAACTAAATTAAAACTGTAGAACTTAATATGACTATAGCACTTTGTTTAATTTCCGTTTTAAGTAACAAGAGAAACCGATTAAGTACGTTTTTTTAAGATAGTTACCGACGTAAGATGAAAACTACATTTCGAATTTAATTGGAATCAAAAGTTTTTGAGAAAGAAATTTTTGTGAAGTTTTATTAAACAAACAAGTTTGAAAACCAAAACTTGACCTGAAAATGTTATCTATAGATACAACAGAAGTTTTTTTTGAGAAAACAGTACTATTGAAATAAAAACGAATGGACCGTATTACTGTTAAAAATGAGTATTTACTTATTTTTACGAATTTTATTTATTTGCGAAAATTGTATGGTAAGGTATTAAAGTTGTTGATTTGAACAAACAGAAGCTAGATGTTTATTAAACAAAGTGCTATTAACAGTATCGAAAAGTTACTAAACTAATAACATTTCACAAGAGAAAAATTTAACTAGAGTTTAACTATTGTTTAATTTTAAAAATATCATGTGAATGTCATCAACGTATTTGTATTAGTTGTATAAATTCAAAAACAGTTAAAATCTTCAAAAACTGTTACAAAACTTTAAAACCCTCAAAACAAACTTAACATTTTACTGTTACCACTTAAGTGTAACAGTAACATTGATTTTACAGCTAATAATATCGTGTAAGGTACCGCTAAATGTCGAAAATATGAGGGATCAAAAAAATATTGAAAAAGTAAATCTAGATTATGTTGTATTAAACAAATAATTTAAGATAAACGAAATCATGAATTGTGTATAAAGTTTGTAAATATAAAACAACTCAAAAAACAGTTACTTTAAGACAAAACAGGACAGATTGTATTTTGGTTAAAACTATTTGATATTTTGTATGAAATTAATAACATTTGTCTCGAATATTTATAGTTGCCTTGTTTAAAGGTATATGCCTTAACGAATCCCTACTTTGCAATCATTATCTAATTCAATACATTATCTATAAAAATTTTTATATTATTATAATATTATAAACCTCTTGAAGGTAATCACTAAGAGAATTTTATAATAACAGTCTTTTATTTTATTTCAAAATAAAAATAATTTTGAAGTAGAAAGTTTAAAGTAAGTTGTAGCAAATACATTAAGTCTTTTACAGCATACTTTTAAAGATTGTTTTTATAACATTTTCATTCATAGAACTTCGTTTTATGTTGTATAAACAATGCAAAAGTATGTTAATAGCTATACCATACTTACCTAAAAACACAGCATTATTAAATTGTATGGAAATTGAAATCATTTAAGCTTATAATAGTTTCTGGAATTCTTAAATTATGAATGATAGTTTTTAAGCTCTTCTAAAAAAAATAAGTTGTTTTGATAAAAAATAGAGCGTTTAACAACCAAATATCAAATAAAGTTCAGAAATTAAGAAAGCTTCTCCTACGTAAGATATCAATAAAATTAATGTATTTGATAGTTAATAAAATAATACTAACGAATTAAAAAATACACTATATATCTAAGTATTAATATATAGTATATATCTAAATTTATTAAGTATAAAATAATACATGTTTATTAACAACTTATTTGTTGTTTTGTATTTGCTTTTTTTTTTAATGAGAATATTCACAGTCAACCTAGTTTCTTACTTAAATAAAGAATTTAAAATTAAAATAAAAAGGTATGAAGTTGAATAAAAAGTTAAAATCTTTTATATTAAGATTTCTTTAAGCATTGTTAAAAAATTTTTATGAGTAAATAATATTAAGAAACTTTTGTGACAAATTGATAAAAAATAAAATAAGCAAGTTCAAGCTTATAAGCTAATTAGCTGTAAAACGTTTAAAGTGTTTGTTTACATAACTGATTAACTGCTACACGCTCAAAACTTTGTCAATAATTGTTAACAATGACTAAAACGATTCATTTCTTAATTTAATCGACTTGTTTACGAAAAATCGCTCGAAGTTTATTGCAATAAAACTAATTGGCATTGTTTTTGATTTTAAAAACAAAATATTATAATTTGGCTTAAATAATGCTGAGCTTTATTTTAATTACTAAAATTTCTAAGTTTTCTGGTAGTAGCTAGTTATTAGAAAAATATATATCATAAAACATTCACAAAAATCACTTCTTAAATTTTGTAGTTGCAATATGTTATTACTTAAATTAATCAAAAACTTTGAAAAGTCATAAAAGTACTAATATTTAGTTAGTATCTGTTTTAATTTTAACAAATTTAATTTTTTTTAAAGAAACACTTTATAAGATTTTCTATATTGTTTCTGTATAAAAACTTCTTTGTAAATGATGCAATTAGTTATTTCTACTTTTATCAGATATTATAATATCATATAACTAAAGTTTCGAGAAAAATAAAACTTAAAACATTTGTATTGGAAACTTATTGTTAAAGATAGTACAACAATTTAAATTTTTTACATAGATTGTATATTTTTGACTAAAAAGACTTTAACTTGAATTGAATTTTTTTAACTATTACCTTTAAATATTTCTTTAGTAAAAATAAATCGTGGATTCTCTATTAATTTGAGTGAGTTCAAAATCAGTTCGTATAATGTCGCCTATCGCTTATGAGCGATTTTGTACAGAAAAAATTAATATTTAAACAATATGCTGTTGTACATTTGATAAATAAAGTACATAAAGCTAAATCTAAAGTCTTACATATTGAACTGAAGTAACTGTCTTTTGTCGTTTTATTTATTAGATATTAACAAAGCTACGAATATTTTGTGACGTTTAGTTTTAATTTTCAAATGAAGTCAACTTTAAATCATTTAGTAATTACTGACAGCTAGGCTACAACAAGTATATTAATCCTATTAAAGTAATAATATACAATTTCAACACAAAAAAACTAACGCTTAAGTTTTTGTTTTTGTATTGTCACTTTATATCACCGTTTTTAGCTTTTTAGCTTTTGACAATCTGTTACTCACCAAAACGGCGTTAAGTAAGTGAATAAAATAAGAAATAATTAAATAAGGTATTGATCTTCTTTTGTCGGTGATTTTGTTTATTTTTATTCGAAGATAGTAAAAGAATTGTGTGTGTCTAACAACAGAATTGTTTAAAACAAACATTAACATTAAAAGTTTTAAAGATTTTTGATTTACAGAAAAAAGAAACAAAGTTTGAACAACTCTGTGTAAATTAAGAAGAGAATTATCTAAAACCATAAAATTTTTTTTTTAAGTTTTCAAAAGCTACCCAAACGGTTTTACATAAAACATAAGAAATATCTAAAAAACCTAAAACTATCGAAAAACTACAATAGGTGGTTTTCAAGTCAATTAAAAATAACTATCGATGCTTAGTTACGTCACATTGGAGCTGTGACGTAACAACAACGTCCGAATGGAGTCCGTAGGGTGCTGTGGCCCGAGTCAAGACGTTTTACAATGATCTCACAGTTGTAGTCGAAACGAATCAAATAATGTGACGTCATCATCGACGTCACCGCTTGCTTCCTTTTAAATAACCAAAACTGCATTTCGGTTTTTGCTCAGAGCCTGACAAGCATTTAAAAAATTTGTCTTACACAGTGGGGCATCATAACAACATTGATGTTGTTACGTCACGACAATTAAGACACCTCCGAGCGTTTCATAGGCAGTTTCTCCTTACATGACGTCTTTTCACAGAAGTTTCAAAATTAAATGACCCTCTTTGTAGAGTTAATCCGCAGAAAATAAGACGGAAAATCAACATGATGTAGTAAAAAAAATCGCTGTTTTTATTTGATGTTTTTATACAAGAAATAATTAGTTGTAAAAGGATTAAGCTGGAGTGACCAATACAATCTGCTTCCGTAGTATTTAAAAACACATTTAGAGCTCAACAAGTTTATAATTTAATAGTTTTTGGAGAAAAAAAGCAATAAAATCACAAGCTCTTGCTGACTTAATTAGACTATCATTAGTTCACTAAAATTTTTTATACTTTAAACTACTTGCAAATAACACTCATGTTGTCTCTGCATTTCGAAAGTTATGCGTTTTTCTTTTCTACAATCTGTAAATAAATATAACAAACTTTATGTAAGTTGTTTTTTCAAATGAATTTGATCTGTAAATAAAATATAGTGTTAAAAACAAGTTTAAAAAGTGACCAAACTACTGATAGTAAGTTAACATAAAAAGTTCACTAGAGTTTGTTTTTGTCCAACTTCAAAAAACATCATGTGCATATCATTAACGTGTTTGTATTAATTGTATATAATTGTATATATAATCAAAAAGCAATTAGAAGCAAGTTGAAAACAAAGAAATTCAACATAACTATAGCAATTTGTTCAGTTTCCGTTTCAAGTAACAAGATATATCGATTAAGTACTTTTTTTAAGATAATTACCGACGTAAGATGTAGACTACATTTCGAAATTTATTGGGATCAAAAGTTATTGAGAAAGAATTATTTGTTAAAATTTATTAAACTAACAAGTTTAATAAACCATAACGTGACCTTAAAATGTTAATTATGCAGATACAAAAGAAACTTTTTTTAAGAAAACAGTACTATTAATATATAAAATAATGGACCGTACTACTGTAAAAAATAAATATATACTTATTATTACTCGGTGCTATAAGTTTTTGACTTCAACAAAGTGATGTTTATTATACAAAGTGTTATAAGAAATTTTGAAAAGTTACTAAACTAATAACAGTACATAAGAGAAAAAGTTCACTAGAGAAAGTTCACTAAGAAAAAGTTCGATTGAGTTTAGTTTTTGTTTAATTTTCAAAATATCATGTGAATGTCATCAGCGTGTATTAATTGTTTTAATTTAAAATAATTACAAAACTTTAAAAACATCAAAAAAAAATTTGTATTACCACTAAAATTAAATAGTAACATCGATTTGGAGCTAATAATATCGTGAAAGGTACCGCTAAAATTCGAAAAAAAGTGGGATCAAAAAGGATTTGATAAAAACAAAGTTTTATGGTTTTTTATTAAACAAAAAATGTTAAACAAACGAAAAAACGACTAGTGTACAATTGCTGTAAATATAAAACAACTATTTGCTTAAGAAAAAAAAATAAATAAAACATACTTTTTTTTTAAACTACTTGAAGTTAACTACTATCCTGTATGAAATTAGGAACATTTGTCTCGAATATTTACAGTACACACATTTGCCTTGTTTAAGGTTCGTATCTTATCGAATTCCCTGCTTTTCAATCTTTATTTAATTTAATAAATATTTTTATAAAAAATTTAAACCTCCCGAAGGTAATCATTACAAATTTTCAATTTCAATAGTATTTTAAATTTACTTCAAAACTAAAACAAACTTTTAACTAAAATTTTTAAAGTATGTTGTAGCAAATACATTTAATCTTTTACGGCAAACTGTTAAAGCTTGTTCTTTAAACACTTTCATTCATAGAAGTTTTTTTATGTTGTATAAACAATGCAAAAGTTTGTAAATAGCTATACTACAATTACTTGGATGATGGCTTGGCGATTATCAAGCACAAAAACAACCAGGACCTCGAGAATATAAAAAAACAAACAATAAAGACCTTTAAAGACATTGGTTTCAAGATAACAATGGAAACTGGTATGACTAAATGCAACTTCTTGGACATCACACTAGACCTCGCAAACAATTGCTATATGCCATACAGAAAAGAAAACTCCTCAATCAGATATATCGGTAGTGACTCCAACCACCCGAAGATAATTAAGAAAAACCTACCCAAAATGATTGAGAAAAGACTAAATAGATTGTCCACAGACCTAAGAACCTTTGATAATGCAAGACATAGCTACCAAATTGCACTGCTCCAATCCAACTTCAAACACAAGCTTGAATATGAAAACAAAACCAACCCTGTTGACAAAAAGAAACGTAAACGAACAAGAAGAATTATGTATTTTAATCCCCCATACTGCCAGTCAGTAAAAACCAACATTGGGGGGAAATTCTTAGACCTAATTGACAAACATTTCAAAACAGAGAGCATGAAAAAGATCTTCAACAGAACTAATTGCAAAATATCATACTGTTGTATGGATAATGTCAAATCACTAATAAGTACCCACAATAAGAAGATACTAAATAAACTGAATCATAAGAACAACCAAGAGGAAAAAAACGTGCAACTGCCGCGACAAAGACTCCTGCCAAAGTGGCAAATGTTTGCAGGGGAATGTTGTTTATAAGGCGACGATTACCAGTCAGATCACAACAAAAGAATACATAGGATCCACAGGAAGCCAGTTCAAAAAGAGATGGTATGCGCACATTAGTGACATTAAGAATGAAAATAACAAGGGAACAGAGCTTTCCAAGTACATTTGGAGACTAAAAACAATAACACCAGCTACGATTTAAGATGGAGCATAATGCACAAGATCAGGGAAATGAAGAATATAGGTAAAATCTGTAAGACTTGCAATTTGAAAAAAATAGAAATAGCACTTGCTAATAAGACACGAATTTTAAAAAAAAGACAAGAGCTCTTCTACACCTGCCCGCACTTTAGGAAATTTTATTTTAAAACTTAGCGTATTAATTCTTTTATCACTTAGTTCTATTTTTGTTATTACTTGTACCCTCATTTGTTAAGCGCCATTTTGTTTTGTGTTTTTATACGCTAAATCCAAAACTATATAGAACAAATCATCTATTGTAAGTATAAATCATATTTAAAATTAAAAAAAGTCTTTTTCATTATTATAAAACTTTTAATTTTGTTAACTAATTATCTAGTAATAGCACTATACATTTTTAATTTTAATTTTAATTTGAATTCAATTATAATTTTTTGCATTATTGTATTTTCTTAAGTTTTCCATCGTCTTATGTTTATTTTATTTTACAGGCCTGAAGATCCCTTAGGGGAGAAACATTGTTGCCTTTGTAAATAAATAAATTTAAAAATTAACTTTGTCTCCAAAACCAAAATTGTCGAGACCTCTTGTGCCCAAGGAATAATCCTTGCATATATACTACAATTACCTTAAAACACAGCGTTAGTAAATTGATTAGAAACTTAAATCATTTAAGCTTATAGCAGTTTCTTGATTTCTTAAATTATAAATGATAATTTCTAAGCTATTCTCAAAAAAACAAGTTTTCAAGTTGTCTCGATAAAAATTAGAGCGATAAACAACCAAATATTAAATAAAGCTTAGAAACTTAGATAGCTTTTTCTACGTAAGATTTCAATAAAATTAATGTACTTGATAGTTAATAAAATAAAACTAGCTAACTTAAATATCTACTACATATCTAAATATTCATTTAATAAAACAACAAATTTAAACAATACTAAAGTACAGTTAAGTACCAACAATGATAGTTGTCAAAAAGTTAACCGTGAAATTATTTATTGAATTGCTGAGACAAACTACATTTTTTTAGTAAGTATTGAACGATTTTGTTCTACTAAGTATTTTAAAGTAGCAACTAAGCTTTCTAATTTTAAAATCAATATATAAAAAGTTACAAAACTGCACCATAAAGTAAGTTCTTAGGCAAAATACTTTTTACAAAATAAAACTTTTTAATAATTTTAATAACTTTTAGCGACTACAATGATATTAAAAGTATACTAACAACAAAAATTTGATATATTAAAACTACCTATGTTAAAGCTCGGATTTAGTTAGTTATGTTGCTTTAAAATAGTATTTGATAGCTTACTAAATATATGCTGTTTAACCTGTTATAAAATATAAAAAGATACAGAAATTAAGTTACATTCATATTTAAAATTTTTTTATAGTTAAATAATAAACCAAAGTTTAATATTTATCCCAAGTTGCATAATAAGAAGTTTCTCCTTTTTAACCAATAAACAAAAACATAACAACAAATAAGCTTTCAATCGATATATATATAGTATTCTACTGTTTATATGGGTTTAAAGTCGCATAATAAAAAATTTAAAACATACAAATAAAAGAATATTATACATGTATATTAATAGAATACTTGTTGTTATTTTTTTGCTGTATTTGTTATAAAATGAGAGTAGTCACAGTCAACCTAATTTCCTACCTAAATAAACAATTTAAAATTAAAATAAAAAGTGAAATTTTTTTTAATAAGATGTCTTTAAGCAAATGAAAGATGTTAAAATTTATTATAAGTAAATAACATTCACAAACTTTTGTAATAAATTTATAAAAAATAAAATAGACAAATAGCTTTAAAATTTTTTAAAGTGTTTGTTTACATAACTAATTGGCTGCTACATGCTCGAAATTTCTTAATAATATTTCTTAACAAACGATTCATTTCTTAGTTAAATCGCCTTTTTACGGAAAATCGCTCGAAGCTTATCGCAATAAAGCTAATTGTCGTCGTTTTTAATTTTTAAAGAAAAATATTTTAATTTGCTCAAATAGTGCTGAGCTTTATTTTCTATAACTAAAATTTCTAAGTTTTCTGGTAAAAGTTAATTATTAAAAAATTATATATATCATAAGAATTACACAAAAATCACTTCTTAAATTTTGTAGTTGCAATATGTTATTACTTAAATTAATCAAAAACTTTGGAAAGTCATAAAAGTACTAATATTTAATTTGTATATGTTTTAATGTAACATAATATCAAATTTTTTGATACAAAATCTTTATAGGATTTTCTATATTGTTTTTGTATAAATTCTTCTTTATTAATGATGCAATTAGTCTTGTCTACTTTTATCAGATATTATAACATCATAAAACTAAAGTTTCGAATAAATAAAACTAAAGACATTTGTATTGGAAACTGATTGTTAAAGATAGTAAAATATGTTAAATTCTTTACATAGATTGTATATTTTTGACTAGAAAGACTTTAACTTAAGTTTTTTATAACTTTTTCCTTTTAAGATTTTTTTTGATATAAATTAATCTTGGAGTCTTTATAAACCTGAGTGAGCTCAAAATCAGTTCGTATAATGTCGCCTATCGCTTATGAGCGTTTTTTTTTTACAGATGAAAGTAATGTTTAAACAACATGCTGTAATACATTTGATAAATAAAGTACATAAAGCTAAATCTAAAGTCAAACATATTAAACTGAGGTAAGTGTCTTATTTTTATTATTCGTTAAATATCAACTTTTTTTTAGATATTAACAAAGCTACGAGTATTTTGTTTCGTATATTTTTAGTTTTAAAATATAGTCAACTCTAAACTTTTTAGTGTTAACTATATTTAAAGTAGTATGTAGAAGAACTGACAGTTGATCTACAAATTAATGCAACAATATACAATTTCGATACAATTAACGCTTGAGTTTTTCTATTTATGTTATCATTTTATATCGCTATTTTCAGCTTTTTTGACAATCTGTTACTCATAGAAACGGCGTTAATCAGAAACAATTAAAAAAGGTATTGGTTTTCTTATGTCAGGGATTTCGTTTACTTTTAATCAAAGATAGTACACGAATTGTGTGTGTTTGACAAGATAATTGTTAACAACAAACATTAACATTACGAACTCTAAGGATTTTTTAATTTACTGTAATAAAAAAATTAAAACAATTCTATATATAAAAAATTTAAGTATAAATGAAGACAAGTAAAATGAAGTAATTCTTAGACACGATTCTTAAAGTTATTATATTTAAAAAAAGTATGTAATTACGGTATACTTATTTTTAACTAGTACGTAAAGTAAATTAATCAAGAAATTAAAATATCTTCCGACGATATGTCTAAAACTAAATGGATTATGATTTTTATCTATTATACAGAGTTATAAGCTATCGTTTGGTCTAAAACGGGTAAAATTTGTTTTAAACCTATAAGGTACTCAATACTCAAAAGGGGTCTTTTACTTGAGCCAACGCATTTTTATTGTATCACTCAACTTATTTTGAAATAGTATGAAAGCGAAATGACTAAGTGAAAAATTTGTAAAAAGAATTTTCTTGTAAAAATCAAAAAGTTGTAAAAGAACACAATTAGAGCTCAATAACTTAATAACTTTTGCAGAAAAAAACAATAAAATCACATGCTCTTTTCTGACTTAATTAAACTTTCATTAGTTCACTAAATACTTTTATACTTTAAACTAATTGCAAACAACACTCATGTTGTCTATGTATTTCAAAAGTTAAAATTTAAATGTTTTTAATCTGTAAATAAATATAACAAACTTTATGGAAGTTATTTATTTGAATGATTTAAGATAGTTTATAAAACAAAGTGTAAAAATAACTTCAAAAAGTTACCAAACTACCAATAGTACATTAAAATAAACTGTTTGTTTTTGTCCAACTTCAAAAAAACATAATTTAAAAGTTATTAACGTGTTTGTATTATTTATATATATTTAAAAAACAATTAAGAGCAAGTTAAAAGTGTAGAAATTCTTCATAACTATAGCATTTTGTTCAATTTCCGCTTAAAGTAACAAGAGATATCGATTAAGTACGTTTTTTAGAATATTAACCTACGTAGGTGTAAACTACATTTCGAAATTTATTAGGATCAAAAGTTTTTGAGAAGGAAATTTTTGTGAAATTTTATTAAACTAACAAGTTTAAAATTTGAAAACGTGACATGAAAATGTTATTTAACAGATACAACAGAATTATTTTTTAAAGAAACAGTATTTTTTAAATATAAAAGAATGGATCGTATTACTGTTAAAAATGAGTATATACTTATTATTTCTCGGTGCCAAAAGTTGTTGTTCTGATCAAACTGAAGCTAGATGTTTGTTAAACAAAGTGTTAAAAATAATTTTTAAAAATTAGCAAACTAATAACAGTAAATAGGAGAAAAAAGTTCGATTAAGTTTAGTTTTTGTAATTTCAAAACATCATATGAATGTCATTAACATATTTGTATTAATTGTTTATATTCAAAAAACAGTTACAAAACTTTAATAAACTCAACATAAATACAACATTTTGCTATTACGACTTAAAAGCAACTGTAATATCGATTTTGAGCTAATAATACCGTGTAAGGTAATCTCTAAATCTCGAAAGTTAGTGGGATCAAAAAGGATTTGATAAAAATAAAGTTTTATGATGTTTTATTAAGCAAACTATTTTTAATAAACGAAAAACGACTCGTGTATAATTGCTGTAAATATAAAACATTTATTTGCTTAGAAAAAAAAAGATGATTTGAAATTAAATAGAACAGAGCGTATTTTGTTTAAAACTACTTGAAGTTAGATACTAATCTGTATGAAATTAGTAACACTTGTATCGAATATTTATAGTACACACATTTGCTTTGTTTTAAGGTTCGTATCTTATCGAATTCCCTGCTTTTCAATCCTAATTAATTTAATAAATATTTTATAAAAAATCACCATCCGAAGGTAATCATTATAATTTTTTAAGAACAACAGTTTTTCAAATTTACTTAAAAACTAAAACAAACTTTAAACTAAAAATTTTCAAAGTATGTTGTAGCAAATAAATCAAATCTTTTACGGCATACTGTTAAAGATTGTTTTTTAAACTTTTTCACTCATAGAACGTTTTTTTAATATTGTATAAACAATGCAAAAGTTTTTAAATAGCTACACCATACTTACCTAAACACAGCGTTAGTAAATTGTTGAGAAACTAAAATCATTTAAGCTTCTAAGCTTTCTGAATTTTGTAAGTTTTGAATGATAATTTTTAAGCTCTTCTCAGCAAAAAAAAAGTTTGTAAAGTTTTTTTTACAAAAATTAGAGCATTAAACAACCAAATATCAAATAAAGCTCAGAAATTAAAAAAACATCTTCTTTTTAAAATATAGATAAAGTTAATGTATTTGATAATTAGTATAATAAAACTAACAAACTTAAATATCTACTATATATCTAAATATTTTTCTAATAAAACAACTAGTTTGAATAACAATAGATTTTTTTTTTAGTTAATTTTCAAGCAAATATACTTGTCAAAAAAATTCACCATGAATTTATTTGTTGAATGACTGAGATTAACTATTATTTTTTAAGTATTTAATAATTTTATTCTATTTAGTAGTTTAAAGTAGTAACTAGGCTTGCTAACTTTAAATTTGATATAAAAAAAGTTTAAAATACCGCACCATTTCTTTAGCCAAATACTTTTAGGAATATAAAAACTTATTCATAGTTTTTTAAACTTTTAGCGACTACAATGTTAACAGTCTTAAATAAACAACTCTAACACTAAGAAACCTTAAAAAAAGACTACAAAATTTAGTTTATTTAAACAAATTTAAAAAAAACTGAACTAACAAAAAACAGTATATTTATAAAAGATATTAAAAGTGTTTCTAAAAGCTTGGAAAACTACATAAACAAAACAGACTTTAGTCAAAAACAAGACTAATGCTTATTTCTTTTTTCAAGTACAAATATTTAAAAACACAATTAGAGCTCAATAAGTTAATAACATAATAATTTTTGTATAAAAAAAGCAATACAATCACATGCTCTTTTCTGACTTAATTAAACTATCATTAGTTCACTAAATACAATTTGCAAATAACACAAATGCTGTCTTTGCATTTTAAAAGTTAAAATTTAAATGTTTTAAATCTTTAGATAAATATACGAACTTAATCGAAGTAGTTTATTTGGATAAATTTAAACTGTTAATTACACAATGAGTAAAAACAACTTCAAAAATTTAATAACTATTAATAGTACATTAACAAAAAAATCTCACTAGAGTTTGTTTTCGTCCAACGTCATAAAAAAATATGTGAAAGTCATAAACGTGTGTGTATTAATTGTATATATTTAAAAAACAATTAGAGCAAGTTGAAAACATAAAAATTCTACATAACTATAGCATTTTGTTCAATTTTCGCTTAAAGTAAAAAGAGATATCGATTAAGTACGTCGTTTTAGATAGTTACCGACGTAAGATATATACTACATTTCGAAATAGATTGGGATCAAGTTTTTGAGAAAGAAATTTTTGTGAAATTTTATTAAACTAACAAGTTTGAAAGGAAAACGTGAACTGAAAATGTATTTATGCAGATACAAAAAAATATTTTTTCGAGAAAACATTATTTTTGAAAAATAAAAGAATAGACCGTATTACTATTAAAAATTATGTATACTTATTATAACTCGGTGTGAAGAGTGTATTAAAAATGTTAACTAGAACAAACTGAAGCTAGATGTTTATTAAACAAAATGTTATAAATAACTTTTAAATGTTACTAAACTAACAAAAGTACTTAAGATAAAAAGTTCACTAGAGTTTAGTTTTTGTTTAATTTTCAAAATATCATGTGAAGGCCATCAACGTACTTGTATTAATTGTTTAAATTCAAAAGACAATTACAATATTCTTAAACCTAAACACAAATTTAACATTTTACTGCTACCACTTAAAAAAACCTTTAGATTGATTTAATAGCTAATAATATCGTACAAGGTCCATGAATATCATAATAAGTTGAATCAAAAATATTTTAATTAAAATAAACAAACAATTTTTGTTAAAAGAAAGAAAGACTCGTGAAAAATTACTGTAAATATAAAACAAATATTTTCTTAAAAAAAAAATTTGAAATAAAATAGAACAGACTGTATTTTGTTTAAAACTACTTGAATTTAACTACTAAGCTGTATGAAACTAGTAACATTTATATCGAATATTTATAGTAAACACATTTGCCTTGTTTTAAGGATCGAATCATATCGAATTCCCTGCTTTTCAATCTTTATTTAATTTAATAAATATTTTTAATAAAAACCCTTCACCTTCCGAAGGTAATCATTACAAACTTTTAACTTAAACAGTATTTTAAATATAATTCAAAACTAAAACAAATTTTTAAGGAAAAAACTTTAAATTATATTGTTGCAAATCGTCAAATCTTTTACGGCATACTGTTAAAGATTGTTTTTTAAACTTTTTCACTCATAGAACGTTTTTTTAATATTGTATAAACAATGCAAAAGTTTTTAAATAGCTACACCATACTTACCTAAACACAGCGTTAGTAAATTGTTGAGAAACTAAAATCATTTAAGCTTATAAAACTTTTTGGATTTCGTAAGTTTTGAATGATAATTCTTAAGCTCTTTTTATCAAAACAAAAGTTTTTTAAGTTTTATCTATAAAAATTAGAGCAGTAAACAACCAAATATCAAATAAAGATCAAAAATTAAGAAAATTTCTTCTACGTAAGATTTTAATAAAATTAATTTATTTGATAATTTACAAAATTAAACTAACGAACTTAAATATCTACTATATATCTAAATATTCATTTAATAAAACAACTAATTTAAATTACAGTAAAGCTTTTACTCAGCTAACTACCAAACGATTATAGTTGTCAAAAAGTTAACCGTGAACTTATTTGTTGATTTACTGAGACAAACTTCCTTTTTTTAGTAAGTATTGAATAATTTTATTCTTTTAAGTATTTTAAAATAGCAACTAAGCTTTCTAACTTTAAAATCAATATAAAAAAAACTTACAAAACTGCACCATAAAATAAGTTTCTAGGCAAAATACTTTTCAGAAAACAAAACTTTTTTTTATAGTTTGTAGCATTTTAGCGACTACAATGATATTAAAAGTATACTAACAACAAAAATTTAATATATTAAAACTACCTATGTTAAAGCTCGGATTTAGTTAGTTTTATTGTTTTAAAATAGTATATAATAGCATACTACATATTTCCTGTTTGATCTATTATAAACTATAAAAGATACAGAAATTAAAGTACATTATATTTATTTTTTTATAATTAAATAATAAACCAAAGTTTTAAATTTATTCTAAGTCGCATAATAAGAAGTTTCTCAATTTTCAACAAAAAAAAAACATAACAACAAGTAAGCTGTCAATCGATTTGTATATAGTATTCTTCTGTTTTTATGGGTTTAAAGTCGAATAATAAGAAGTTTAAAAACATACAAATAAAAGAATGTTGTACATGTATATTAACAACTTACTTGTTGTTATTTTTGCTGTTTTTTGTTAATAAATTAGTATATTCACAGTCAACTTAATTTCCTACCTAAATGAACAATTTAAAATTAAAACAAAAAAGCTATAAACTTAAATAAAAAGTTTTTTTTTACTTATTAAGATGATTTTAAGCATTATTTTAAATTTATTATGAGTAAATATCATTCAGAAACATTTGTGATAAACTAAGAAATAATAAAATAAACAAGTACAAGCTTTAAGCTAAATAGCTGTGAAATCTTTTAAAGTGTTTGTTTACCTAACTAATTGGCGGCTACATGCTCAAAATTTTAACAATACTTCTTAAAATGATTAAAATGATTCATTTCTTAGTTTAATCCACTTTTTAATGAAAAATCGTTCGAAGTTTATCGCAATAAAACTAATTAACATCGTTTTTATTTATAAAGCAAAATATTCTAATTTGCCTCAAAGAATCTTTAGTTTTATTTTTTTTCAACTAAAACTTCTAAGTTTACTGGTATAAGTTAGTTATTAAACAAATATATATCAAAAACTTTCACAAAAATGCTATGCTAAGATTTTTTTGTTGCATTAAATTATTACTTAAATTAGTTGTAAATAAAATTTTTTTAAATTGTTAAAGTACTAGTATTTAGTTAATCTATGTTGTAGTGTTAAATAGCATTGATTTTTTAAGACAAAAATTAAAAAAAAAATTCTACATGGTTTCTGTAAAAAGACTTCTTTATTAATTGTAAAATTAATCTTTCTGCAATTCTAAATTTTTCATTTACTATACATATTGCAATATTAAAGTTTGGAGAAAAATATAACTAAAAATATTTGTATTGGAAACTGATTGTTAAAGACGGTATTACGTGTTAAAATTTTTCGTAGACTTTACACTTTTTGGATAAAAAGAACTTAATTTGTATTGAAATTTATTTTAACTGTCTCCATTAAACTTTTTTATTTAAATTGAAATTAATCTCGGAGTCTCTATAAACTTTAGTGAGTTCAAAATCAGTTTGTATAATGTCGCATATCGCTTATGAGCGGTTTTGTACTGAAGAAAGTAATATTTAAACAATATGCTGTAGTACATTTGATAAATAAAGTACATAAAGCTTATTTTGAAGTTTTATATAGTAAACTCAAGTAACTGTCTTTTATCTTTTTATTAGTTTGATATCACCTTTTTTACTAGATATTAATAAAGCTACGAGATAAAATAAAGTAGTTCCTAAACAAGATTTTTAAAGTTTTTAGATTAAAAGAAATGTGTAACTACGGTTTACTTATTTTTATTTAGTTCATAAAGCAAACTAACCAAGAAACTAAAATGTTTCCCAACGATATAACTAAAACTAAAAAGATTTTGCTTTTTATCTATTATACAGAGGTGAAAGCTATCGTTCGGTCTAAAACGGGTAAAATTTGTTTTAATCCTGTATGGTACTCAAAAGGTTTTTTTTTTACTTGAGCTAAGCGCCTTTTATTGTGTACTTCACCGATTCATAAAATTATACCAAAGCGAAATAAATGAAATAAAACGTTGTAAAACAAGTCTTGAAACAAACGAAAAAAAATGGGCTGTCTCAAATAAACAACTCCAACACTGAAATTATAGCTCAAAAATAGAAGACTAAAAGTTTTGTTTATTTAAACAGTATATTTATAAAATATTTTAAAACCATTTCTAAAAGCTTGGAAAACTACATAAACAAAACAGACTTTGATCGAAAACAAGACTAATGCTTATTTCTTTTTTCAATCACACATATTTAAAAACACAATTTGATCTCAATAAGTTAATAATTTAATAATTTTTGTAGAAAAAAGCAATAAAATCACATGCTCTTTTCTGACTTAATTAAACTATCATTAGTTTACTAAATACTAAATAACACTAATGCTGTCTTTGCATTTCAAAAGTTAAATTAAAACGTTTTAAATCTGTAGATAAATATAGTAAACTTTATGGAAGTTTGTTTTTAAACAAACTTAAATTGTTTATTAAACAATGTGTAAAAATAGGGAACGGGTCTATATTTCACAAAGATAAAATTGCACGAGGTTACTAAACTGCACGAGGGTACAAAATTGCACAACGCTAAATTTGCTCAAGGGCAAAAAATTGCACCAGGGAACAAAATTGCACGAAGATAATTCTGTTTTAACGATCAATTTTGCACGAGTTACATTTTTGCAAGAGAAAAAAAAAAAAAGAACAAAATATAAACTAAAAAGTAAACAAAAAAAAAAATTACTGACCGAGGGTAAGGGTTAGGGGTAACAGTGATAGTAAAAATAAAAATGAAAATAACTAAAAAAAAAAATAAAGAATAATAATAGTTAGAAAAAAAATTATTAGTAAAAAAAAAAAATTAGTTAAAATAAAAAAAAATTACCGACCGAGGGTAACGGTTAGAGGTAACAGTAATAGAAGAAAATAATAAAAAAAAAACCTTTAAATAAAAATCAAAAGATAAAAGTAAAATAATAATAAATTGACATAAAAAATTAATTTAAAAATAAATAAATAAAAAGTACAAAAAAAATTAAATTGTACAAAATTGTCTTCTCGCAAAATTGTCTGCTCCTGCAAAAGTTTCTTTGTGCAAAAATGTCCCTTCGTGCAAAAGTATCTTCGTGCAATTTTATCCCCTCGTCCAAAAGTATTTTCGTGCAATTTTATCTTTGTGGAATTTTGTGGAGTCGTTCAACTTTATACGCTCGTGCAATTTAGACATCTACCCGTAAAAATAAATTCAAAAAGTTTCAAAACTACTAACAGTACATTAACATAAAAAGTTCACTAGAATTTGTTTTTGTTCAACTTCAAAAAAAAATGTGAACATTATAAACGTGTTTGTATTAAGTGTATATATTCAAAAAGCAATTAAAACCAAGTTAAAAATGTAGAAATTCTTCATAACTATAGCATTTTGTTCAATTTCCGCTTAAAGTAAAAAGAGATATCGATTAAGCACGTTTTTTAAGATAATTACCGACGTAAGATGTAAATTACATTTCGAAGTTTATTGTGATCAAAAAATTTTGAGAATGAGTTTTTTGATAAGTTTTATTAAACTAACAAGTTTGAAAGAAAAACGTGACCTGGAAATATAATTTATGCAGATACAACAAAAATATTTTTTCGAAAAAACATTATTTTTGAAAAATAAAAGAATGGACCGTATAACTATTAAAAATTATGTATACTTATTATAACTCGGTGCGAAAAGGATTAAATTTGTTGAATTGAACAAACTGAGGCTAGATGTTTATTAAACACAGTGTTATAAATAAATTTCAAAAGTTACCAAACTAATACTCGTGCATAAGAACAAAAAGTTCATTGAAGTTTGTTATGTTATGCTTCAAAAATACATCATATGAAAGTCATTAACCTATTTCTATTCATTGTATAATTTCAATAAAAAAATTACAAAATTTTAAAAACTTCAACACAAATATACAGTTTTACTAATACCACTTAAAAGTAACAGTAACATCGATTTGTAGCTAATAATATCGTGTAAGGTACCGCTAAATCTCGAAAATAAGTGTAAAATAAGTGTCATTTTTTTCGAAACAAATAATTGTTTTATATTTATATCAATTATACAGGATTCGGTTTTTCGTTTATTAAAAAATAACAAAAATTAGATAAAAAATTACAGAATAGTAGTAAAAATCAAGTAGTTTTAAACAAAATACAGTCTGTTCTATTTTATATATTTTGACTACTATTCTGCATGAAATTGGTAACATTTGTCTTAACAACAGTATTTTGAGTTTATTTAAAAAGTGGAAACAAATTTTGAAGTAAAAAACTTAAAGTTAGTTGTATTCAGTGCCTCAAAACATTATGAATATACTTAACAATTGTTATTTAAACAATTTCTTACACAGAACTATTTTCTATAATCAATGAAAAAGTTTTTACATAGCCCATACTTACCTAAAAACACAGTGTTAGTAAATTGTTTAGAAATTAAAATCATTAAGCTTATACTGTTTCTGGATATCGTAAACTGTGATTGCTACTTTTTAAGCTCTTCCTATTGAAATTAAATTCTAAAGTTGTTTCGATAATAATTAGAGCGTTAAGCAACCAAACATCAAATAAAGCTCAAAAATTAAGAAGGCTTCTTCTGCGTAATATACTAATAAAATCTATATGTTTCTAAAGCTAAAATCTAAACTAACAAAATTAAAAATTTAAAAGTATTTAAATATCTTGTTTAATAAAAAAAATCTTGTTTAAATAACAGTATAGCTCTTTATTCAGTTAACTAATAAACAATTATAGTTGTCACAACAGTTTACCATGAATTTATTTGTTTAAATATTGAGAAAAACTACGTTTTTAGTAAGTATTTATTAATTTTTTTCTAATAAAAATTTTAAAGTAGCAATTTAAAAAGCTACTGTATAAAGTAAGTGTTTAAACAAAATGCTTTTCAGAATATAAAAACTTATTCATAGTTTTTTAAACTTCTAGCGACTACAACGTATTTAAAAGTGTACTAACAACGAAAATTTGATAAATTAAAACTAACTGTAATAAAGCTCATATTTAGTAGTATTGTTTTTAAATTTATAAAAAATAGATGACTTAGCACACAGTTTTATTATTTCAAAAAAAAAGTTAAGCTACAATTTTATTCAACGTTAAAGTAAAATAATAAACCAAAGTTTGAGATTTATCCCAAATCGCATAATAAGAAGTGTTTCACTTTTTGACAAAAAAACAAAAACATAACAAAAAGTAAGCTGTCAATCGATATACATAACATTTTTTTGTTTATATGGTTTTAAAGTCGCATAATAAAAAGTTTTAAACCATATGAGTAGTAGAATATTACACATGTCTATTAACAACTTACTTGTTGTTACGTTTTAACTTTTTTTGTTAAAAAATGAGAATATTCACAGTCAACCTAATTTCCCACCTAAATAAACAATTTAAAATTAAAATAAAAAGGTATGAAGTTGAATAAAAAGTTAAAATCTTTTATATTAAGATTTCTTTAAGCATTGTTAAAAAAATTTTATGAGTAAATAATATTAAGAAACTTTTGTGACAAATTGATAAAAAATAAAATAAGCAAGTTCAAGCTTATAAGCTAAATAGCTGTAAAACGTTTAAAGTGTTTGTTTACATAACTGATTGGCCGCTTCATGCTCAAAACTTTGTCAATAATTATTAACAATGACTAAAACGA
Source organism: Thalia democratica (assembly GCF_965202585.1). Taxonomy (NCBI): domain Eukaryota; kingdom Metazoa; phylum Chordata; class Thaliacea; order Salpida; family Salpidae; genus Thalia; species Thalia democratica. The sequence continues at coordinate 62,762,398 of NC_139166.1, read as the reverse complement.
TTAATTTTTTAGTTTAATCGACATTTTTATGAAAAATCGCTCAAAGTTTATCGCAATAAAACTAATTGGCATTCTTTTTAATTTTAAAAGCAAAATATTCTTATTTGCCTCAAAGAATCTTTAGTTTTAATCTTTTTCAACTAAAACTTCTAAGTTTACTGGTAAAAGTTAGTTGTTAAACAAACATATATCAAAAAACTTTTTTAAAAATGCTCTGCTAAGATTTTTTTTGTTGCATTAAATTATTACTTAAATAAGTTGTAAATAAAAAAAAATTAAAGTTGTTAAAATACTAGTATTTAGTTCATTCATGTTGTAGTGTTAAATAGCATTGATTTTTCAAAACAAAAACTTAAAAATATTTTCTATGTTGTTTCTGTAAAAAGACTTCTTTGTTAATCGTGAAGCTAATCTTTCTACATTTCTACATTTTTCCGTTACTATACATATTGCAATATTAAAGTTAGGAGAAAAATAACACTAAAAACATTTGTATTGGAAACTGATTGTTAAAGACAGTACTACATGTTAAATTTTTTCGTAGATTTTACACTTTTTTGACTAAAAAGACCTTAATTTGTATTGAATTTTTTTTAACTGCCTCCTTTATAATTTTTCTATAACATAAATCAATCTTGGAGTCTCTATAAACCTAAGTGAGTTCAAAATCATGTTAAGCTTTTAACATAAGTTGTATATTTTTGACTAAAAAGACCTTAATTTGTATTTAATTTTTTATAACTATTTCCTTTTAAGATTTTTTTTATTATAATTTAATCTATAAACTCTATAAACTTAAGTGAGTTCAAAATCAGCATATCGCTTATGAGCGGTTTTGTACAGAAGAAAGGAATATTCAAACAGTATATTGTAGTACATTTGATAAATAAAATACAACAAGCTTAACCTAAAGTTCAACATAGTAAACTAATTTTATTGTCTTTTATCTTTTAATTTGTTAGATATTACCGTTAGATATTAACAAAGCTACGGATATTTTTTTGTCGTTTAGTTTTAATTTTCAAATATAGTCAACTTTAAATCACTTAATAGTTACTGACAGCGAAACTACAATAAGTAAATTAATTATATTTAAGTAATAATATACAATATCAACATAAAAAAACTAACGCTTAAGTTTTGTTTTTGTATTATCACTTTATATCACCGTTTTCAGCTTTTTAGCGTTTGAAAATCTGTTTTTTAGCGAAACGACGTTAAGTAAGCGAAAAAAATTAGAAACAATTGTGTAATGTATTGTGCTTCTTTTGTCGGGGATCTTGTTTACTTTTATTCGAAGATAGTACAAGAATTGTGTGTGTTTGACAACACAATTGTTAAAAACAAACATTAACATTACGACTTTTAAAGATTTTTTGATTTACTGAAAAAAGAAACAAAGTTTAAACAACTCTGTGTAAATAAAAAAGAGAATTATCTGAAACTATAAAAAAAAATATTTTTTAAAGTTTTCTTAAGCTACCCAAACATAAAACGTTAGAAATATCTAAAGTAACTTAAAACTATCGAAAAACTGCAATAAGTGGTTTTTCAGTGCAATTTTAAATCGAAATCGATACAAAGTTACGTCACATTGGAGCTGTGACGTAACAATAACGTCCGAATGAAGTCCGTAAGGTGCTGTGGCCGTTACTGTGGCCCGGGTTAAGACCTTTTACAAGGATCTACAGTTGTAGCAAAATCGAATCAACTATTGTGACGTCACCATCAACGTCACCGCTTGTTTCCTTTTAAATAACCAGAACTGCATTTCAGTTTTGCTCAGAGCCTGACAAGCGCTTTAAAAATTTCTCACTTACACAGTGGGGCATCATAACAACATATTGTTACGTCACGACAATTAGGACACCTCCGAGCGTTTCATAGGCAGTTTCTCCTTACATGACAAAATGTCTTTTCACAGAACTTTCAAAATTAAATGACCCTCTTTAAAGAGTTAATCCGTAGAAAATAAGACAGAAAATCAACATGAAGTAGTAAAAAAGAGTCGTTATGACGTAATAATTTGTTATCTCTCTTATACAGTAGTTAAGTTGTAAATAAACCACTTCATTATTGTTATAATTCACAAAAACAAATTATATGTTACCCGTTTTTTGTACAAAGTTTAAATGGCTTTTTCAATAACTAAATCATCTTACAAAAAAGAAGTTGAAGTTTGAAAAATGTTTTCTTTTTTATTGGCATATTGAGATCCTAAAAAATCGTTTTTAAATTAGCTAGTTTACAAAAATGCATTTAACTAAAATATTTGAGTATCAAAACTATATAAAATTATAAGTTACTTTAAACCCAAATAGTTTTTATGCTTTGTTGTATATTTATGATAATACATTGATTCTAACAAAGAACAGGTTAGTTTTAAATTTTTTGTTTAAATTTAAATATTTGTGTAAATAAAGGCAATATATTACTTTAATGTTAAACATAATAAATAGTATTATATCTGTATTGTTGATTCTGATACTATAAGTCAGCTACATTTTTTTATATTTTTCAGGTAACTCAATTGTAAATGTTTAATATACCACTTAATAGCGGTAACTTTTAAAATTCAATTGTTATACACGCGTGAAGATAAATTAAAACAGCATTTTATGTTAATTGTTTGAATACTAAATTTACAGTAACAATTTATACAGTAATATTGTTTTGAAAAATAAAAAATAAGTACATCAAATAATGGTAAGATAGTACTAAAATTCCCAAAACGTTTCACTATATAAATTTAGATATTATAAACTAAAACAGTTTTTAATGCTAATTACAAAATAAAAAAAGTTCTAAGAATAAAATTTTAATTAAGAAACGAAAACACAAGATCAATTGACCGATTTTAAAGAATAATCGTTCTTTAATATCAATCAATTGAGAGAAAAAAAATGGTTCTTTAAAATACTTTTTATTACTTTTAAAAACTAAATGCTTGTAAAACTTTTTTACTTTTAAACAAGCTGTTTAAGGCTATTGTTTAAGTTTTGAAATAAATAAAAAACAGAATTAGAAAGAGATCATTGCGAGGGTATCAAGGGAGGTGAAATATGTCTTCTTTTAACAGTAGACAGAATGTTAAAGTGGCATTTTCAAAAACAGCCTCTGAATATTGAAGAAAAATACATGGACGGTAAGTTTTTAAGCAAACTTCAAAAATATGTGTACATATTATTGGTTATGTTTATATTCTTTCACAGTTTTAACCATTTAAAACTTTGTATTGTTTAATAAACTTTACGCCATTTTTAACCATTTCTAAATAAGTTGTTCGTTTTTACAGCGACTATATTCATAGCTCATAACCTATTAGTAACGTGCAACGCATTTAATTTGTTAAAACGACTTTATTGAGTCTAAAACCATAATTATTTAAAGAATTAGAATGAGCATAAACACTTCAAATCAAGCTTTATACGGATTAAATACAACCTTGTAGAACACCTTTGGAAAAATTTAACACACAAACTTCAAATGTTCTAAATAATCTCTTCTATACTCTTGTTTAATTTGAACCATGCTTTATCTTTCTTCCACATAAAATAAGTAAATAACGTAACTTTTATAGAAGTTTGGTCACAAAAAAAGATTGCTTAGCTTAAACTTCAATATTGGTTTTTTAGACTCTGCATATTTAGATGCTTTCTCTTCTATAAATATTCAACAAAGCTTAGTAATTTTATCAATTTAATATTCTTATAATATTTTCGAAAATAGCTTGAATTTTTTTTTTTTTTGCCGATTACCTTTTACCACAGATTCAAACGTTAGAAGCAAAAGTTAGTTTAAAGTAAAGTTTTTTCAGTCTTTTTTTCAAGTATGATGATAAACCTTAGAAAGTGCAATTTTTTTTATATAGCAAAACAATTTACAAAACAGACGAACCGTGCAAAAGTGTCAACGAAGGTGAAGGTTGTGGTGAGAACAAGTATTGCGTCCAGGCAAGAGAAAAAGTGTTCGATGTCACCCTGGCCGAGAATGAGGATGGAGATGTAGAGATTCCCGTTTGCGTTGATAAAAGTCTTTGGGAAGAAAAGGCAAGTCGGGCTGGTGATGCAACGGGTCAGAATGATGAACCAACGAATCAGAATAATATTGCAACAAATCAGGGTGGAAAATCAACCAATAAGAATGATGATGCAACGGATCAGGATGAAAAATCAACCAATAAGAATAATGATGCAAAGATAAGGATGGAAAATCGACCAAACAGAATGATGACACAAAAAATCAGGGTGGAAAATCAACCAATCAGGATGGAGAATCAACTGATCTGGAACCAATCCTCGACAATGGTTAATGTTTTTTAACTTATTAAAGTTGCTTTGATAGTTATTATAATGAATATTAACCTGATTTGCTTTGTTTGGTTATTTATATTTTCATGCAGAATATTATTATTAAATCTTTTATTATCAAGATTTTTAACTTAAAATTTTGTCGGGGTGCAGAAAAATAACTACTTATTGTAGTACTCAAAAAAGTAAATCAAAAAAATAAATAACTTTATAACATAAATATAGTATAAATGTTTATTGAAAAACTTTGTTCATTTGTATAAAAGTTTTTATTTTAAATTTGTTAGTTAGATTATGTTATTTTTATATTAAGTTATAACAGTTCGTTTTCATTGTATCTAAAATAAAGTTTTTATGAATCGAATAGTTTACGAGCTATCAACAGCTATAAACTAAAACACAAATAACATAAAAAATATTATTTTTCTTTAAAACTTGTATTAATTATACAAGTTTAAATTTCTTTACGTTACAAAAACTTACTTTTTTAGTTTTAAATAATATGAGATGCAATATATTAAGTATAAACAAAATGTAATTGTTTGAAAAAGTTAACACTTTAAAGTGTCTTTTCTTGGATAAGATTTTATAGCACTATTAAAGTAAACCGAATAACTTTAAAAGTACTTAACTGTATGTTATGTTTAGACGACGAGACTGAAGGACATGATTAAGTACAAGATAATAGCAAGACTATCAATCCTGAAAAACCAAAAAGAAAAAATTGTAACGACGTACCTTACTACTTGTTTTTGGTGTTTTTTCCTTTGTTTGTTGCTTGTGTTGGACATTTATGTGAAATTATACTTATTTCACTTCAATTGTCCATATGTCGATGCATGCATTAGAATAAGTTTTAAAACTTTTTTAATTAAAAATTCCTTTCAAAAGACAAGTTTCAAATAAATAATAACAACAGTTTTCTAATTTATATTTTAAACTCTACTCGATATTTTTTGATTGACAAAGGCGAAATAAATACAATTTTGTATTCATTAATTGCCGTGTGCAAAAACAGGTGAGTATGTAAGCTGGCTATTAAAACCGTGCTGAGACACCTGCAGATTCCAACATGCACATTCCAACATGCCGAAACACTTGCAGCTTCCAACATGCAACGAGACACCTGCAACTGTCAACAAGTCAAGACACCTGCAACTGTCAACATGTCAAGCCACCTGCAAAAGAGAGAGTAAAAATGTATATAAACGATGAAGCACATCTACAAATTAGGTTATTATACCTCAACTACCCTACGGAGCGGACCTAGGCCGCTTCAACGGGGCGACTCTTTCTTCGTGGAAGTAGTTGCAGCTCTTCACGTGAGACTTCGAGGCCGGAGACGTGAATGGCATTACGATACAAAATAGTTGGCTTGGGACTGCGCGGCCGCAGAGGTTAACTATAGAACGATATAAAACAGCTTACGTGAGACTTCGAGGCCGAAGACGTAAGCTGTGGTACGATGTGAAACAATTTTGATAGGATTTCTACGTTTATAAATATTGTATTTTCCACCTTTATCGATATTGAAGTTCGTATAAGATTAATGTGTAGAAAACTTAAGCGTCGCGCACCATTTTAGATCGTTTGTTTGTGAAGGCAATAAATTGTACATAGTTTTTGTTGTTAATTTTATAACTAAATTAAGTTGCTATACCTATTTATACCCGATAAAGATAGAGATATAACAATATCACTTTATTTTACATATAAATAAATATGGTATACAATACTTGTTCATTTGCACCTGCTAAGGTTACATACACCTTCTTTAGTAAATACAGTTTATCTGATTTTAAAGATGTGTTTCAATAGTAACTTGGAAATTACTGTTTACCTAATGAATTAGTTTGTAAAAACTTCAATTAAAACTTGTGTCAAGTTTTTGTTTTAGTAGCTTTTTATGACTTAAATTGTTTAATTACCACCTAATAAAATCTATAAAAAATGAAGCATTTAGTATAACATGTGTTATTGATTTTTAAAGAATAACTGTATTTTAAAACACTTAATGTTTAAACTATAAAATCAGATCACAAGTAAAATTAAAATCAATTGTTTATAAATCAAAAAATTAAGTACAAAATTTAAAGTAAATAACTTTTCTAAAGCTACCTTAAACACTGGAAGTATCTAAGTTTGCCAAACACTTAAAATATGAGTTTACTGGATAAGCATTTTTGTTATGCAATTAAAAAAACATTTACAGCATATTACAACTATTAACTTTTTTATGAAAGAAATAAAGTAATTCTACTCGTGCGAGAAAATACTCACGTAAAGACGTAGAGATACCTGATGATGTCACATTTCGTAAATTTGTAAAAAAAGAGTTACCCTAAAAACATGTTTTGTTTTCTATCTTGGACACTTTTAGACGACTAAAAGAAGCCTTTAAACTTGTGAAAATTGCACAGTTGTTCAAAGCTAACTGAAATAGCCAAATCAAGTCCTAAAATCACCTACTGTTACCTAACGATGTCATGAAAACGTGTTTAACAGCAATAACCATTATCTAAAAAGATTAGTAAAACTAAAGAAATTATATTTAGAAATACTAATCATAAAACAACAAGTTGATTAAACGTGATGATTTCAAATGTGAAGTTTGCTGGAAAAATAATTTTATATACGTTATAATAAGTGAAAACTTTTGTTAATGACTTTGTAACAATGGAGTTCTTTCGAATGACGTCAAAATGTTTTATCATAAGCATCAGGTGGCCACTTCATCACTGTGACCAGATTCAAGACCTTTCACATTGATCTCATAATCGAATCAGAATTGACTTAAACAATGTTACGTCACAATCAGCGTCTCGCTTGTTTCATTATAATAACCAGAAAACTCTCAACCTGACGTGTTATTCACAAAACTTGTCAGTTCCACAAGGGAGCGTTCTAACAACATTAACATTGTGACGTCATCATCGTCATAATGTGAACGAAAAGTGTACGGTTATTTTTGCCTGGATTAAAAAAAAACGTACTTTATCGTTGTACCTACTTAGCGAGCTGTATGTAACATAAAATGTTTTTTAAACGATTTTATCTCTCGAAGCTGATCATTGTAAAGTATTAACATATGTTAAAGTATTTTAAGTTGTCTTTACTTTTATCTTAGAACTAAAACAAACTTTGAATTAAAATTAGTTTAAAGAAAACTGCAGACAATGCCTAAAAACTTTAAAAGCGTACTTTGAAAAAAATTTAAATAATTTTAAGAATTTTTTTTAAGTTGTATGAACAATACTAAGCAATTTAACAGTTTCTGGATTTCATAAATTAGTAAGTCTTTAAGCTCTCAACAAAATATGTTTTTATTAAAAATTAAAGAGTTACAACTTCAAGGACTAAACACAATCAAAAAACTTATATGGCATATTTTAACCTTCTTAAAGTATAATAATATATAATTGAAATAAAACAAAAACTTTAGTCTAATCAAATAAACTTAGAAATAGCTAAAGAGCTGCAATAGTTTTTGTCATAATAATCTATTTGTTAAACCACATTCTTTTTTTTTTTAATAATAGTGCTTTATTTTTCTTAAATTTTGTTGTCTATTTACCTAATTTACATTTTGAGCATAATACTATAACGAAAAAGTTACGGGCGATTTCGTTCTACTGTTTTATTTCATAAGTAAATAAAACTAAAAAAATAAATAATCCTCAATTGGCAACTAAACAAATACAAAAGCAAAATGTTTAACTTATTTTTAACATGACTGCAACAAATAATTTTTATGTTTTAAGTAAATATTTAGTAATTCTAATTAGGCTATATTGTAAATGTAGCAATGAGGGTTGTTATACTATTAAGTCGATATTTAGTAGAATTCTATACATCTTTATGAAGTAATTTAATAAGCAAGTTACTTATTAGATTAAGTATAAAAATATTTTTTTTTTTTTTAACTATCAGCGACTAAAACGCTTTAAAATATTTTACTCCAAAGTTTTGCAAGAATTAAAACTAAATTCTTTTTAAACTGTGCTATATATTTTTTTTTGTTAAATATAAAACAGTATAACTTTCATATACAAACTTTTTATTGAAAAAATGTTTTAAAGCATATGAAAAAAGTATACAGATATTAAGTTATAATCTATTGTTTTCCAGCAAACTATCTCTAGAAAACAACTCTAACGATTAAAATTTTATAATAAATCTTTTTGTATTTTTTTATTTAGTAAGTTTTCAAGTAAAACAATAGGAAATGTAGCTTCATATGCTAATAACTACATTTAGTTATAATTTTGGTACGTATTATAAACAGCTCTTTTTTTTTTGTTAGGTTTTTGTTGCTTCTAATTAACAACAAAACAGAAACCAGACAAAAAGTAAGTTTAATATTTATTAAAATACGAGTAAAATAAACTGTAAGGCGTAATAAGAAACAAAATCTAAAAAGATTTATAAAAAGTCTGTAAATTTTGTTTTAACTTTGCAATTAGTAAAATGTCCCTCATTAACTCTTGAAATAATTTTAGAGTATTGAAAAAACCGCAAAACAATTAATAAGTCACATAATAACCTAGTAACAGCAATATGCGGTAGGTGGCTTTAAAATTTAAATGTTTTTTTACAAAACTAATTATGTGCTAAATGCTCAAATTTACAACAATACTTGTCTACAATGACAAAAGCTAGATATTTTTTGTATAGTTGAACTTTTAAATAAAACAATGTTCGAATCTTATAGCAAAAAAGGCTGGTTAGCATTATTTTCTATTTTATAATGCAAAATATTTTTTTTTTGCTGAGCACAAAAATGTTGATATTTTTTAAGTAAAGCTTTCAAGTTAGTTTTCTTTAAAAGTTAATTATTACGAAAAAAAAAATACATGTGTGTATGTATATATAAACTTCAACAAAAATGTTTTGCTTAGATTTTGATTGCCTTAGATATTATTAAAAGTAATTGATAGTCTAAAATTGATAAAATACTAGTACTTAAATTATTCTTATTTTGATGACATCTAAAATTAGATATTTGATAAAAAATTTCTATAAGTTTTTTTACATAGCTTTTGTATAAAAGTTTTTATCTATCGTGCAACAAATATTTTCTACACTTTTAAGTTTTCGTTTAAAAAAAACTAAGTTTAAATAACTTGAACTGTTAATGACAACATTCGAACAATTGTATTGAGAACTGTTAGTTAAATAGTGTAATATGTTAAACTTTTTTTATGTAAAGAGTATACTGAAAACTAATAACTCTAGTTTGCAATAAAATTTTAGTTAAACTTTATAAAAACGTAGCTTTTTTAATATTTTCCTATTTCATAAAATTTTCCAAGTAAGCCTTTATAAACTGGTATGGCGTGAAACCAATCTAGGTCGCAAAACGTTGCCTCAATTTTTTTATTGACCTGTTTAGTGCCAGACAAGTATAAGAAACCTTTTTATGATAAGTTATAAAATATTTAGTAAACGACTTAAATAAAGCTGTTTTTAAAGTTCAATATAATTACTCAAGTAGTCATTTTATAACAATTCTTATAGATATTAACAAACCTACAAGTGTTTTCAAATGTATAATATTATATCCAAACTTAGTCAAATATAAAGGGATAAGAAGTTACCGACAGGTGTTCTACAAATTGCCGCGGCAACTCCAGCACACAAAAATAGTAACTTACTTGGTTGTGTTTTTATACTATCGATGTATATATATATATATGTTTTTTGCTCTTTTGCGTTTAAATATTAAGCGAACTGGCGTTACATAGATATACTAAAAAAAATAATTCTGTTTTTCGAAGATTCGTAACTCTGCTTATATTCAAAGTTTGTGTTTTATTTATGCGTGTTTGTTACAATACAATTTTGAAAAACATTTAAAAATTTTGCAAATATTAAGGACTTCAAACTTGTGGTAAAAAAGGTATCAAAGCTTAAACAGTTCACATGGCAGTTTACAGAAAAAGATTAAGTTAAATATAGAAGCAAAAGCTCAGAAGTGATATAAAAGCTTTCAAATTCTTAACTTTAGAAAGCGACCTTAAACAGTTAATTTAAACGTGTCAAACACGTATACTTACCTAAAACTAAAACAAAAGTGTGTTAAGTATTTTGTTGAGTAAATTTAAACAACATTATATACTTATTATAGTGACTTATTTAGTTTTAACATTGATGAAAATCCTAATCATAACAAACAGTTTACTTGTGACGTCATGACGTGGAAATTCTGACGTCATAAACAGCTAAGATGTTAAAAAAGCAAAATACAACAGAACGTTAGACGTACTAGGCGCTAACAAGTTTATGTCGGTCACTCATTGTACAGTCTTACAGCAGTCTCACAATCGTAAAGGGACCTATACAAAATAAAAATTTGTGACGTCATAATCATCGTCGACGCTTGTTTCCTTGTTAAGACCAGGCTGCACTTTATTTTTTTGCACAAACCCGACAAACGTCTCACAAAATTTGCCCCTTACCCTTACCGTAATTTACGTTACCCCTTACCCTGGTAGATTAGCGGTTCTCGGATTTGATTGGAAATTGTGCACGGGTTGGAACTGAGCAGTACACGATAACCTGAACAAACTACATTTGAATTTTTTCTCACAACCCTGGCAAGCTTATCACGAAGTTTAACACGGCACGAACATTGTGACGTAATCGACAATTATACAAACTCCCTCCGAAAGTATAATAAACTTTATGGAAGTTGTTTATTTGAATAAGTTCAAACTGTTTATTAAACAAAGTATTAAAAATAATTCAAAAAAATACCAAACAAAAATACCAAAAATAATAACATTAACATGAAAAGGTTGGTTAAGTTTGTTTTGTTTAATTTCAAAAAGCATCATGTGAAAGTTATCAACGTATTTTATTAATTGTAAAATAATTTTAAATCAAATTAAAATGTAGCAATTTCACATAACTAAAGCATTCTGTTCAATTTCCGCTTAAAATAAACAGAGATACCGATTAAGTACGTTTTTTAATATAATTACTTACGTAAGATTTGAATTACGTTTCGAAGCTGATTGGGATCAAAAAAATTTGAAAAGTAATTTTTATAATATTTTATTAAACGAATAAGTTTATAAAAAAATGACCTTAATTTTATCTTGGACAAGACGTTACAAGGTACCAATGGTGTGCGACCCGGTAACCGAAAGGTTTTTCGAGTACCAGAACCTAGGACAAATGTTTTGGGCGTTTTTTTATGTCATTCAATAAAATAATATGCATAAAACAACACAAATAGTTTTTGGAGAAAACTTTATTTTTGAAATATAAAAGCATAGACCATAATACTTTTTAAAAGCGAGTAAATTCTTATTGTTATGAATTACTCAAAGCGAAAAGGATTATATTTCTTTTAAAAGTGTACGGTGCTCTTTTTTTGACTAAATTCAAAATGCGTAGCTTATCGCTTTACCTTATAAATAATTTGTACTTATTTAATTTATTTTTTACTTATTTATTTTTAATTTTATTTGCATTTTAATCACTCGAAGGTGATCATTATAAAGTATTAAAAACAGTCTTTACTTTAGTAGTTTAATAAAATTACAGTCAACGCCTGAAACCTTTAAAAACATACTTTTAAAAATTGTTAATTGATCATTTTTAGAAAATGTTTTATTTAAATTCTATTAACAATTAAATTTTTGTCATTACCTGTACAGTAAAGTAACATCTAAAACGCAACTTTAATAAAAAGAAATTTGTAGTTATACGAACAATACAAATTTCTTCAATACCTTTCACACACCTTAAAACACAACTTTAACAAATTTTAAAAGCTTAAACCGTTTATGTTAATAACAGTTTCTGGATTTCAAAAATTAAATATGGTACTTTTTAAGCTTTCAACAAAATTTTTCTTAATGGTTTTTGTTTTTTATCAAAGGTTTGAGAATGAAAAATTTAAGGCCTAAAAAAATTTATAAATTTAAATGCCTCATTGAAAATTTTTTGAACGTGAAAAAAAACTTTTAGTTAATCAAATAAAAGTGCGAAAAAGTTTATTCCACAATATCTTGGTTGTTTAACCACAGTATTTCTTTTTTTTCTTTTTGAATGATAGTTCTTCATTTTTCTTAACTACTGTTATCTTTAAACCTTATTTACAATTTGAGCAAAAAAAAAACAAAAACCAAATAAGATACGGATAGCTTCGTTTTTAAACAAAAATCAAATTGCTTCATTTGTTAAGTAAATAAAACAAAAAAAGAATAATTTTCAATTTGCAATAAAAAAAAAACACAAAAGTTTGTATGTTTTTAGCTAACATTGAGTTGTTCTAATTAATCTGTATTGCAGATGTAGCATCAAGGGTTAAGTCAATGTTTAGTAGAATTTCAACTTTATGAAGTAATTCAATAAGCAAGTTAATTTCTAGAGTAAAGAAAAGTTTTATACTTTTTGAAACTAATAGCGACTAAAACGCTTTTTTGAAATTTTACAAAAGTTTGCAAGAAACCAAAACTCAATTTAACTTTTTTTATAATTCAAATACAAAAATTTTAAACTATATATACTTTATATTGAAAACAGGTTTTTAACAATATCATGAAATGGTAGACGAATTAACTTGTAAACTTACTTAATCATAACTTATTGTTTTCCAAAAGCAAAAGAACCAAAAGATTAAAACTTATTCACAACTCTTTTTATATTGTGGTTTTACGGAAATATGTGTAATAAAACATTAAGAAATGCATTATTTTAGGTTATTATTAAGCTGGCTTTTATTAAAAATTTTTAATTTTTTTAGGTAGCTTACTGATTTTTTGTATTTTTATTGATTTTAATTAGCAACTAAACAGAAAGAAAACAAAATTAAAGAACTCATCAGATAACTAAATTTCCAACGGAAATCTTTTTTTTTAATTACTAAAACTTAAGTTAAAAAAATTTGCGAAAAATAAAAATTTTAAGTAAAAAATTAGAAGACGTTTGCAAGTTTTGTTTTTAATTTCTTATTAAAATATTTTTATGCAAATTGTATATTTTATTCGCGACCGGTTTCGGTGGCAAGAGATTGCGACCTACACAAACGAAAAATAAAATATTAAAAAAACAAGATAATTTTTATTAGTACAAACAGTCCTTCATTAATTATTTACATAAACTAAGAAAATAAATATAAAAACAGCAACAATAATTAAAACATGTAAAACTACATAATAGATAACTACAAGCTGTATCTGATGTGCTAAGTAAAATTAAAATGTTTGTTTACATAATTAATTACATGCTCATAAATTTCAAGAATGATTTTCAAAAATAACAAAAACTATTTGTTTGTTAGTAAAAGACAACAAAATGAGGCCTTTAAACTTGTGAAAATTGCATAGTTGTTCAAAGCTAATTGAAATAGCCAAATCAAGTCATAAAATCACCTACTTTTACCTAGCATTGTCATGAAAACATGTTTAACAGCAATAACCTTTATCTAAAAAGATAAGTAAAATTAAAGAAATTACTTTTTTAAAATACTAATCATAAAACAACCAGTTGATTGAACGTGATGACTCCTAATTTGAAGTTTGCTCGAAAAACTTTGTAACAATAATTTATAATTTTAATTTATAATTTTAATAATTTAGCGTTTTATATACGTTCGAATAAGTGAAAATTTTTGTTAGTAATTTTGTAACAATGGAGCACTGACATGTACAGTTCTTTCGAATGACGTCGGTATGTTTTATAATAAGCATCATGTGGCCACGTCATCACTGTGACCAGATACAAGACCTTTCACAGTGATCTCATAATCGAAGCGGGATCGGCATGAGACATTGTTACGTCACAATCAGATTCTCGCTTGTTTCATATTTAATAACCAGAAAACTCTCAGCCTGACAAGTGCTTCACAAAACTTGTCAGTTCCACAAGGGGGCGTTCTCACAACATTAACATTGTGACGTCATCATCGTCATAATGTGAACGAAAAGTGTAAGATCATTTTTGCCTTATTGAAAAAACTTACTTTATCGATGTACCTACTTAGCGAGCTGTATGTAGTTAAAAGTGTTTTTCTAAACGATTTTATCTCTCGAAGCTGATCATTGTAAAGTATTAACATATGTTAAAGTATTTTAAGTTGTCTTTACTTTTATCTTAAAACTAAAACAAACTTTAAATTAAAATTAGTTTAAAGAAGACTGCAGACAATGTCTGAAAACTTTAACGGTGTACTTAAAAAAAAATCAGAAGTTTTTTTTTAAGTTGTATGAACAAAACAAGTTTCGTCAATACCTTTACCTATACTGTACATATCTAAAAAAAAATAACTTTAGTAAATAATAAAATAATTTTAAGCCATTTAACAGTTTCTGGATTTCATAAATTAGTAATGGTACTTTTTAAGCTCTCAGTAAAATATTTTTTTTATTTTTTATTAAAAATTAAAGAGTTACAATTTCAAGGACTAAACACGATTAAAAAACTTATAAGGCATATTTTAATATTCTTAAAATTTAAATAAAACAAAAACTTTTGGTTAATCAAATAAATTTAGAAATAGCTAAAGAGCTGCAAAAGTTTTTGTCCTAATAGTTTATTTGTTAAATCACATTTTTTTTTCTTTTAATAATAATGCTTTATTTTTCTTAAATTTTGTTGTCTATTTACCTAATTTACATTTTGAGCATAATACTATAACGAAAAACATACGGGCGATTTCGTTCTTAAACAAAAACGATACTGTTTTGTTTTATAAGTAAATAAAAGTAAAAAAATAATAATCCTCAATTGGCCACTAACAAATACAAAAGCAATATTTTAACTTATTTTTGACATGACTGAAACAAATAATTTTTTTGTTTATAGTAAATATTAAGTAATTATAATTAGGCTATATTGTAGATGTAGTAATAAGGGTTGTTATATTATTAAGTCGATGTTTAATAGAATTCTATATAACATCTTTATGAAGTAATTTAATAAGCAAGTTACTTATTAATTAATTATAAAAATGCTTTTTGTTTTTTTAACTAAGAGCGACTAAAACGCTTTAAAGTATTTTGCTACAAAATTTTGCGAGAATTAAAACTAAATTTTTTTTAAATTGTGCTATATATTTTTTTTTGTTAAATATAAAACAGTATAACTTTCATATACAAACTTTTTATTGAAAAAATGTTTTAAAACATATGAAAAAAGTATACAGATATTAAGTTATAATCTATTGTTTTCCAGCAAACTATCTCTAGAAAACAACTCTAACGATTAAAATTTTATAATAAATCTTTTTGTATTTTTTTATTTAGTAAGTTTTCAAGTAAAACAATAGGAAATGTAGCTTCATATGCTAATAACTACATTTAGTTATAATTTTGGTACGTATTATAAACAGCTCTTTTTTTTGTTAGGTTTTTGTTGCTTCTAATTAACAACAAAACATAAACCAGACAAAAAGTAAGTTTAATATTTATTAAAATACGAGTAAAATAAACTGTAAGGCGTAATAAGAAAA
The DNA here is from genome assembly GCF_965202585.1 of Thalia democratica. Taxonomy (NCBI): domain Eukaryota; kingdom Metazoa; phylum Chordata; class Thaliacea; order Salpida; family Salpidae; genus Thalia; species Thalia democratica. Next base: position 62,746,627 of record NC_139166.1, on the reverse strand, counting down.
AAAATCTAAAAAGATTTATAAAAAGTCTGTAAATTTTGTTTTAACTTTGCAATTAGTAAAATGTCCCTCATTAACTCTTGAAATAATTTTAGAGTATTGAAAAAACCGCAAAACAATTAATAAGTCACATAATGACCTAGTAACAGCAATATGCGGTAGGTGGCTTTAAAATTTAAATGTTTTTTTACAAAACTAATTATGTGCTAAATGCTCAAATTTACAACAATACTTGTCTACAATGACAAAAGCTAGATATTTTTTGTATAGTTGAACTTTTAAATAAAACAATGTTCGAATCTTATAGCAAAAAAGGCTAGTTAGCATTATTTTCTATTTTATAATGCAAAATAATTTTTTTGCTGAGCACAAAAATGTTGATATTTTTTAAGTAAAGCTTTCAAGTTAGTTTTCTTTAAAAGTTATTTATTACGAAAAAAAATACATGTGTGTATGTATATACAAACTTTAACAAAAATGTTTTGCTTAGATTTTGATTGCCTTAGATATTACTAAAAGTAATTGATAGTCTAAAATTGTTAAAGTACAAGTGTTTAGTTAATTCTTATTTTGATGACATCTAAAATTAGATATTTGATAAAAAATATCTATAAGTTTTTTACATAGGTTTTTTATAAAAGTTTTTTTTTCTATTGTGCAACAAATATCTTCTACACTTTGGAGTTCTTGTTTTAAAATAAACTAAGTTTAAATAACTTAATTTTTAATGACAACATTCGAACATTTGTATTGAAAACTGTTAGTTAAATAGTGTAATATGTTAAACTTTTTTTATGTAAAGAGTATACTGAAAACTAATAACTCTTAAATCCTTAATACCTCTAGTTTGCAATAAAATTTTAGTTAAACTTTATAAAAACGTAGCTTTTTTAATATTTTCCTATTTCATAAAATTTTCCAAGTAAGCCTTTATAAACTGGTATGGCGTGAAACCAATCTAGGTCGCAAAACGTTGCCTCAATTTTTTTATTGACCTGTTTAGTGCCAGACAAGTATAAGAAACCTTTTTATGATAAGTTATAAAATATTTAGTAAACGACTTAAATAAAGCTGTTTTTAAAGTTCAATATAATTACTCAAGTAGTCATTTTATAACAATTCTTATAGATATTAACAAACCTACAAGTGTTTTCAAAGGTATAATATTATATCTAAACTTAGTCAAATATAAAGGGATAAGAAGTTACCGACAGGTGTTCTACAAATTGCCGCGGCAATTCCAGCACACAAAAATAGTAACTTACTTGGTTGTGTTTTTATACTATCGATGTATATATATATATATGTTTTTTGCTCTTTTGCGTTTAAATATTAAGCGAACTGGCGTTACATAGATATACTAAAAAAAATAATTCTGTTTTTCGAAAATTATTACACAATATCTTGGTTGTTTATCCACATTCTTTCCTTTTTTTTTTTTTTGAATGATAGTTCTTCATTTTTCTTAACTACGGTTATCTTTAAACCTAATTTACAATTTGAGCAAAAAAAAAAACAAAAACTAAATAAGATACGGGCAGCTTCGTTATTAAACAATAATCAAATTGCTTTATTTGTTAAGTAAATAAAACTAAAAAGGAATAATTCTCAATTCACAATTAAAAAATTACAAGAGCAAAAGATTCAACTTGTTTGTAACTCTACTGCAATAAATAGTTTTTATGTTTGTAGCTAACATTGAGTTGTTCTAATTAACCTATATTGTAGATGTGGCATCAAGGGTTAAGTGATGTTTAGTAGAATTTTAATACATCGTCATGAAGTAATTTAATAAGCAAGTTAATTTCTAGAGTAAAAAGATATACTTTTTGAAACTAATAGCGACTAAAACGCTTTTTTGAAATTTTACAAAAGTTTGCAAGAAACCAAAGCTCTATTTAACTTTTTTTATAATTCAAATATAAAAATTTCAAACTATATAAACTTTATATTGAAAACAGGGTTTTAACAATATCATGAAATGATAGACGAATTAACTTGTAAACTTACTCAATCATAACTTATTGTTTTCCAAAAGGAAAATAACCGATTAAAACTTGCTCACAAGTCTGTTTATATTGTGGTTTTACGGAAATTTGTGTAATAAAACATTACAAAATGTAGCATTTTAGGTTATTATTGAGCTTTCTTTTTATTAAAAAATTTCGATTTTTTTTAGGTAGCTCACTTGTTTTTTTTTTTTGTTTTTTTATTGATTCTAATCAGGGGCGTCGCGTTAGGTGTTGCACTGCCGCAACTGCACCACCTTAAAATTTTGTAAGAAAAAATTAAGTATCCATAACGTTTTCGTTATTATTTAGAACAAAATCGCTTATAAAACTCCAATTTAGAAAACGACCATTTTGCTCACTTCACTGCCGCAAACTCTTGGCTGACTGCCGCAAATGAACTCAAAACAGCAAAATTTATTTAAGAATTACCGCAAAATCAATATCTTGCGGTAAATAAGCTTAGTTGAAAATTCCCTGTAACAGTACATGCTTAAGTATCATTTCGCAAGCGATTGTAAACAAAAAATGAAAACAAAGCTAAGCAGAGCAGAGGCAATTCAAGCAAAGGCAACTCGAGCAAAAGCATTTCAAGCAGAGGCAACTCGAGAAGAGGCAGCTCAAGAAGAAGCCACTCGAGAAGAGGCAACTCGAGAAGAAGCAACTCGAGAAGAGGCAACTCGAGAAGAGGCAACTCAAGAAGAGTCAACTCGAGAAGAAGCAATTCGAGAAGAAGCAACTCGAGAAGAAGCAACTCGAAAAGAGGCAACTCGAGAAGAAGCCACTCGAGAAGAGGCAACTCGAGAAGAGGCAGCTCAAGAAGAAGCAACTCGAGAAGAGGCAACTCAAGAAGAAGCAACTCGAGAATAGGCAACTCGAGAAGAAGCAACTCGAGCAGGGGCAAACCGATCACCTTCAACTCGGATTTTTTTTTACTGCACCACCTAAGAAAAATACCACGCGACGCCACTGATTCTAATTAGCAACTAAACAGAAAGAAAACAAAATTAAAGAACTCATCAGCTAACTAAAATTCCAACGGAAATCTTTTGTTTAATTACTAAAACGTAAGTGAAAAAAATGTGCTAAAAATAAAAAGTTTAAGTAAAAAAGTTATAAGACGTTTGCAAGTTTTGTTTTTAATTCTTTATTAGTAAAGTTCTTTAAATAAACTAAAAAATAGATTTTAAAAACGGCCAAAAAGTTCATTGTAAAACTATATAATAGAGAAAACACTGCATCTAATGCTTTAAGTAGCTTTTAAATTCAAGTTATTTGATTACATAACTAATTAGCTGTTACATGTTAAAAATTTTTACAATATTTGTCAATAATGACAAAAACTATTAACTTTTTAGTGCAATTGACTTTGCTATGGAAAATTGTTCGAAACTTATCGCAAAAATGGATTATTAACATTCTTTTTTAAGTTTTGATGCAGAATATTATAATTTGGCAGAGAACATAAATATTGAGTTTGGGTTAATTATTAAAACTTTTAATTTATCCAGTAAAAATAAGTTATGAAAAAGAAACAAAACTATATAAACTTTCACAAAAGTGTACTGCTTAATAGTTTTTTTGTTGTTTTAACTATTATTGAAGCTAGTTGTTAATAAGCAGTTAATAAAAGTTTTCTAAACGTGTTAATATTCGATTTATAATTTTTTAATAAAAAGTAGTAATAAACTTTTGAAATATATCTTTATAAACTTTTTACATAGTTTATATGTAAAGGTTTATCATTAATCGGCTATTACAATATCTTATAATTATCAGGTCTTATATTTTAGAGATAAATAAAGTTTAGAAAAACTTTAACTTTTAAAAATGATAGCCTTCAAACGTTTGTATTGGAAAACAGTTTGTCAAAGTTAAACCTTCAAGTAAAAAGTTAATAGTTTTTACGTAGAGATTATACTTATAATTTCGATGTCTAATTTTTGTTTGTTCTGTACTCCGATAAATTTTATAAAAATGTTATGTTCTGCAATTTTTCGTGTTATTATTAAAATCTATTAATTTTGTAAACTTTTTAAAAAGATCTTCAGATGTTTTATTCTCAATAAAAATATAATTATTCAACAAGTAATATACTTTTGTTCAAAATAATTATTTTTTCATATAAAAAATGAAGCTGTTCAGAATTAAATATTTTAAAGAGGAGTTTATTAGGAGATTAATAAAGATTGAAGGTTCTAAACATTCTAGAAAAGTACATTTTATTAAAACTTACTGTATTATGTGGTTTTTACAACATAAAAAAAAATAACGTTGCTCGAAAAGTATAAGATTTATTAAAATTCTGTTTTGAATATCAACAAGTTCTTTTTACACTTCAGGGGAAACTGCAATAAGTTAACACTTCTAAATATCTAAAGTAGTAAATTAAGTAAAACTTTTGTAAACTATGCGGGCTAAAAATTACTGTCATAGACCATAAGTTTGAAATTATACAATTAATCTTTTAAGTTTGTTATTGAAAACATTGTTACAAGCTATAACTATTTATTTATTTTTTAGAATAAAGTCATTTATAAACTCAAATTTAGACAACGACTATTTTGCTCCACAAGCTGTTGTAAACAAAATATGAAAAACAAAGCTAAGCAGAGCACCGGCAACACGAGCAAGCACAACTCGAGCAGAGGCAATCTTAGCAGGGTAAAATCAAGCAGAGGCAACTCGAGCAGAGGCAATCTTAGCAGGGTAAACTCGAGCAGAGGCAATTTGAGCAGAGGCAATCTTAGCAGGTAAAATCAAGCAGAGGCAACTCGGTATTTTTTTTTTAATTTCTGCACCACCTAAGAAAAGTACCACGCGACGCCACTGGTAGTTATTAAAAATTTTTTTTATTTAATGAAGCCCGCGAATACTATTTTCTATACAGTTTGGCCCGCAATTAATTTTCTCTAAAGTTAAGTCCGCGACTTATAAAAGTGAACTTATAATTAAATGAATTTTTTTTATACTGTAATTTTTTTCATGATAGCTTATTTGTAGTTTTGCTTATAATTTTATTGTAGAAACTTTTTTTTATTTTTTCCAAAATATTTCTGTTTCGCTAATAATTGTTTTTTAATTCTATTAAATGTAAATAAGGTGTAAACAAACTCTAACAATTAGTTTAAGTTTGTTATATGCTTAAGTAAATAACATTCATTAAAAACGAAAAGATAATATTCTGTATTGTATTAATTTTTTTTAAATTTAATCGTTTTCGTTTTAGGTTTGTAATATAACCTTTTAAAAACCGTTACAATTAGCTTTTTGTAAAATTTTGTAACAAAACTTGCCTTTGTTTTTATATTCGTTAACTGATTTTTATTTTGAAATGTGTAACAACAACAAAAATAAGTATAAAAATAAGTGTTTTCTAACTAACATAAAATAATATAAACTCTAAACTCTATGGCTAAAAAAAAAAGGTGCTATTTTTTTAAAATTAAAGTTGATATGTTGTTCAGAGAGTTATAAAAACATGAACCTGAAGTATTGTATGAATTAGAAAATTCTTATTTGTAAAAGCGCAACGTAATTGTTGTTTGCAATTTTGTTGTTTTTTTTTTCTACAGCCTTTATGTTATAGTTGATTTACTTTAGCTACATAATTTTTACACGGTAATTATTACGTATAATTTACAAAAACTTTGTTTTAAATGTGATGATTAGCTAATGTGCACTTTTGTGTATGAACGAGGATGAACACAACAAAAACTTTCAGAAATGATATTTGTTAATTAAATTTTTTAAATGTTATTATGAGCAATTGTATTTACACGTTTTGGTCCTGCACAAAACGTTAGAAAGTATTCAAGTGGTGTGCGACTCGATAACCGAAAAGTTTTTTCGTGTACAGTGCTTCCTCGCTAATCCGGTCCTCGCTAATCCGGTAGTGTGTGACAACTATGATGTTTTTGATTTGAAAAAAATCCTACTTAAAATTAACTTGTCAGAAGTTTTAAGAATAATAAAATATCAACGCTAACCTAAGCCACTTGTTTTAAAACTGCTAGTTAAATAAGTTTTGCTACTCTTAACCGACAATGAAATTTTCAATAAGTTGCAACTTGATAGAATAGTTTTATATAATCAAGTCAAACAAGTATAGCGTCATTAAGAAATAGATAGAATAAAATGAAAGTTTTTATGACACATAAAAACAAACACAATAAAGAAGTTATATACATAAATTACAGAAACATAAAGTTTCAGTAATTAAGATGTTTTTCGTAAACAATCATTGCGCACATAACATTTTTACTAATTGTCTTTTTTTGTAATTTAACGAGTCGCTGCTTTGATAGAGTATTTTATATGCCTTGAAAATTAAAGTAAATAACTTAAATTAAAAAGCTAACAAAGTAAGCAAGCTGCTTTACCGTTGAGAAGCTTAATTAGTTTGCGCCTACGTACTTATTACACAACAAGTAATAGAAAGAAAGTTTTATAGAAGTAACAATTATTAAGTAATTAGAGTATAATTGAATAGATTTAAGCAAAGTTAACTTATAGCGTTAAAAAATAAGCAAAGTTAACTTTATGCTTGTTATTTTAGTATGTTAAAGATAAAACACTCTAAAGTCAAGACAACAAAACCTACCTGGTATGACCTTATGAAAAGTAAATTTTAAACTATACATAAATTTTTGTAGTTTGAAAACTGCGTAGTTTTATTATAAACATAAACTGTCTTTAATAAATTATCTATTACCAGTGTTGCAAGAGTTATATTTTTTATACCACCTGAAAACTTAATATTTACCAATTTTTTTTCTAATTTGTTTGTTTAAGTTAAAATATAACGCTTAAGTTAAATGAAAACTTAGCATTTTGTTTAAACAAGTATGCTTTTTAAAATTTTGATGTGCTCTGACCAGTATAAATGATTATCTATCATTTCTATGAAATACTTAATCATATTAACAACTGTTTTATCTATTTGATTTCAAAACTGATATATTTTCATAACACTCTTGTAAAAGTTGAAATAGTTTAATTCTACTTTTATCTAATTTTTAAAACTGTTTAATAATATGTTACAATATCAAGCAATGTTATTTAATTATTCTTAATTTTCTTAATTATGTTACTATTAGAACTTGAGTTATAGTGCAATCGAGCGATATTTCTTTAGCAGAGGACTAAATTTTCGTATTCACTGGTCGCAATATAAACTATAAACATGCTCTCGAGCCACACTTTTACAAGTATGGGCCACAGTTTGCCGAACCTTGTGTAGATCATTATAAATAAAAGCATAGACATTTATAGGCATTTTCAAATGGAGAAGCACTATTTTTTGCTTTAGTTTAGAATGATTCTTCCTCTAACTATAAATAAAAGTTGTCTTTTAAATATATAAGCATCTACTCAACTGTTAACATATTTGTTAATCATAGTATTTAAATACATAATGTTAAACTATCTATAACGATTTTCAGTCAAATATCTATATATTTTTTTGTCTACTTCATAAATTGTTTCTCACTTAGTAATCTTGTTAGTTTAAATAAATTTAAAAACTATTTAAATCATTTACTTTATCGAATGTTGTTAATATTTCATTATCTAATAGCAAAACATAAAGAAAAGACAAATTTAAAATAAAATTTAAAAGAACACGAGATAATTGAAGTTAAATGGCAAATTAAAGAACATTAATGTCACTATATAGAGGTTGTTTTTGAATAGTTTTGTAAAATCAAAGGTCCTTTTCAATTTATAAGAATCAAAAATGGAATAAGAATAAAAATACACGTTATAAATATACCATACTAAAAAATGTGCTTGAATTAGCATGTACAACTTTAATAAATATGTATTTAGAAGTAAAGTTGCAATATATAGTTGTAGATAACGCATAAGTTAATGAAAAGAATTCTTTACAAACAAAGTTTCAAAATTTATAAGCTGTTTATGACACAATAAAAAAATAAAGCTTTTTCTTATTAGCGCATATCACAAAAGCAAACCTTTTTTACGATAAAATAAAATGTTTGTATTTTGTTATTGCATTTGGTTGTTAAAGCATATTTAATAATCGTTGTTTTAGCATTCACAATTTTGGAAAAAAAGCAGAAGCAAAACAAATAAAAGTTTATTAATAAACAGCTTTTTTGGTTAATAAACGAAACTTTTTTTTCCCTTTTTCGTCTTTTTTCATGGTCGCACATCTCCAGATAACTAGTCTAAACACGCCCAGTTAGGAACAGCTTATTGAAAATGAAAACAATAAAATCTTTTTAAACTAGTAATTTCTCTAATTAAAAGTTAGTATAAAAACGTTTTTAATTGCTAAACGTTATTAAAGAAAAGTTTTTTGGTCGAAATATATGAGATAAAAGAAATTTTAAACTTAAAAAGAATGGAACTTAACTGAAACTTATAATCAATCTTTCTCCTAATCTAAACTTTACATGTACAAAAGTTAAACGGATAAGAGTTTATGCATAACACTATTGATCTGAACTAACATAGATAATTATTTTATTTGAAATACTTATGAACTGGATTGAGCCGAATGAGAATTCATTCCAGTGATAGTTTACCTGGATGGGAATTGAACATGAGGGAATTGATCGGGTGGGAATTGATCGGTTGGGATTTGATTTGGTCGGTAATTAATTTGTGTTGGAATTGATTCTGATTGGATTTGATCGGGTTGGAATTGATCGGGTTTGAATTGATTTGGGTGGGCTTTGATCGGGTTGGAATTGATTGGGTGGGAATTGATTCGGGTGGGAATTGATCGGGTGGGAATCGATTTGGGTGGGAAATGATCTGGTGGGACTTGATTTGGGTGGGAATTAATCGGGTGGGAATCGTGTTGGTGGGAATTGAGCGCGGGTGGGAAATGTTAGTATACCGTTTAAATTACGCTTTTTTGGTACATATCAATCCGCGTAATATTTTGTATACGTCCTGTAACTACTTGAGCTAAAAGTTATTAGTTTAAGTAACTGAAATAATCTTTAAAAAAGTTTTTTTTTTCAAAAAGATTATTTTAGAGATAAGATTGCAAACTTAAAACGTCCTTTAAAAAATATAAATAACCTTATTGTTATTCAATTTTAAAGATCTATTTAAGTGTACGAATTAAGTATATATATAAGTAAGATATAATTAACTTAACTTTGTTGCGTATTATATTTGCGTACATCGTGAAGTTTATTTGACTGATTTATTTGAGTTTTTGGTTTTACGCAGACCCTAAGAGCTAAAGTTTTCTTTTTTGAAATAATATCTAATGCTAAGTTTAATTCTAAAAATAGATAATGCTGTGAGTAAAAGGCTTCACAAATAAACATTTTTTCTTTCAAAATTAAAACTGTTTTTAAAGTCTATAAAAAGTATGCTTTTGTAAATAATTAGATTAGTTTACAAAAAGTCTATGTCTACACTAAAAAACCACGTTTTTTAACTATGAGATTTTAGCTTTTTATTTTTTGTTTTTAAACACTATTAAAACAGAATCTATGATTTTATTATTTTTAAGTTAGTTAATATAATATGTTTCTATATATTTCTGTTTGATTTTATTTTTTAGAAAAAATTATCTAAACAATTAACTATTTTATTTTACGGAAATTAAAAAGTAAAAACAAAACAGTTTAGCATCTCATAAAATAAAAAATTAAAAAGGAAACATAAACAAAAAAAAAATCAACAGCTATTTGTTTGATTAGCCTAGAAAATTAATAATATTTTTTTAAAACACTTTTACCTATTTTTGATATTTAACAATAAATATTTCACTTACTATGTTCTTTAAATAGGTTTTAAAAATTATTTTTGGGTTTAATACAAGTAATTTTACTTAGTTTAAGCTATTTAAAAAAAAAGTAACTGGAAGCTTTATTATCTATTCAAAAAATTAGTCTAAATTTTAAATAAATATTCTACCCCCAGCAACAATTGAAGTTTTATACGATATGTTTTAACATATAACACTGTTTAGACGTTATAAGTAAGTTTAAGGAATATAACAATTTAAACTAAAAGTTTTACCAGTGTGTTTTATCAAAAATTAGATAAAATGAGCTAAATTTCTCTGCAAAACAAGAAAATGGTTGGCTCAGATAAAACATCAAACTTGTATTACGTCTTACCATATTTTATAATTATCTTAAAAAGTTAAAGAAACTAATTATGTGAATTATACCAAGTGATTATTCAATCGAGTACACTGACTCTATGAATACGTTAAATCGGAAAGCAGTACAAACTTTATCTATCAACAAAAACCTCATAAACAGAAGACTACTAAGCCTGATACGCATATTTAAAGATAATAGTTTTCTCCATAGTTTTACCTGCATAATTATTATTTCATCGAAATTCAATAAAAATGTTTGTCTATACTCATATTACAAAAAAAAATTGTAATTGTAAAAATAAGAACTACAAACTCTCTTAATAAAAAGATTTTATTGAAGTTGTAAGCTAGTACGACAAGAAAAAATTAAAAAAATAACTTAACGTTTCATAAACTTTAATATCGAAACTTTTTCATCGTAACTAAAAGAAAACACCTCTTCGATGCAACTGAATAAAGTAGCACGTATTCTGAGTTCTCAACAAGTGATATTCAATTATAAATATACAAATACAAAATATTTGTTTACAGTATTTTCAATTTTAAAACCTTATGCAGATTTAAAACGGCCTTACTACTAAGAAGGTTTATTTACTGGTTTTATTTATCCAATAACAATTACACAATGTTAAAAGTAATTTTAGTTAAAGCTCTTTTCAAAGCATTAACTGTTTTTAAATGACATCGTATTGATCTTACCCTTGCACTAGAAAGTTGTTTTAACAGCTTAAAAACTCAACATTTTAGCAACACATTTACCCTACTAAAATGCGTTTGGTAAAATACTAATATTTATTTAAGAATAAAGTTTTATTTCACCACTTTAGAACAAAACACTAAAAAAAAAAGTAAATTGGGCCGAGTTAATGCATATAAAAGTTATTTTAATCCCTGACCTACATAAAAATTCTGAAAACAGCCGCTTGAGTTTTCAAACTGAACTTTCATATTTAAATGTATACTTTTTAAACTTCTAACATAGTTAGTAAACTTAAACTGTTTTAAAAGAAAAAAAATATATATATAGCCAGAGAACTTAAGCTATGTTGTCACGACAAAAATTTAAAATGTAAATCTCGTATATATTTATACAATTTTAAAATTATGATTTAAAAAAATTTATTAAAAAAGTTTTCTTAACTAATCAAGTATTTCAACCGTAATTTAGAACTAAGTGTTTTAATGCAGTTGGTTTTAAATTTATAAAGTTACGCTTAGCAAAGTTAAAACTAACAGAAATGACAAATAGCGAAGTATACACATAGATGCTCATATACATGTACATATTTATATTTAATAAGGAAAACAAACTTTCGATTCGTAAAGATTTTTCGGCGTTAAATAAGCTTAGCAAAAGTATTATTTGTATATAGAAAATAACAAGCAAATGTACAAAACTGCTATGTTTAGGAATTTGATTTTTTTTAATTTGTTTAGTTTAGTATGCCTGGTTATTGTGAATATTAGCATCTTAAGAAACTTTAAAAATATATTAAAACATCTGGTTATAATGTAAAACATATTTAAACATTTAAAACGTCTAGTTGTGTACTAAGCAATGTTTAAAATGTAAAACAACTTCAAGCCTACCTAAAAAGCTAAAAAAGGTTTTTACAAATATAATTATGAAGTATACAACGAAGTATGATGTAGAATCAATGTTTTAATCAGTAAGTACATTTTGATTTTACATCTATCATCATATGTATTTATATACTTGAAAATATTTTTTAGTTTTCTAATGTTATATATTTTTCTAAACTAAAGTTTCACTGACAAAAAACTAATTTATTAGCAATACATATAAAAGTATAATTGTACCATTTAAAAAAATATTATAAGTGAAAAATAGATTGAAAAAAAGTTAATCTACTATATTAAGTATTAAGTTTATTTTAAGTAAAAAGTTTTTAAAGAGATGATTTTTAAATAACAGAATAAATGTAATTTATTTCAATTTATAAATTTGCATTTTGATTCAAATTTCAGGCATAACTTAACGTTTTCTTTTAGATTTTTTTAAATTATAAAAGCAAAGTTACAACAATAAAATATTTAATCAAAAAAAGTGTTTAAATTCAAAATCACTATGATTGCTATAATCAAAATTATTTTAATTTTATATAAAAAACAGGCGTTCTGTAAATTTTATAAAAAATATTTTATAATTTTTTATTTGAAAATGTTAAATTAACCTCCATTTTTTTGGCGTTCAAATGTTTTTGCACTGTACATTTCTCAGAAGCAGCTATACGGAAGCAAAAATTATTTTTGTCAGTTTTTGAGCAGTCAGAATACTTTTCTCTGGAGTTTTTATTATGAAGGTCTTTTGAATTTACTGATTGTAGAAATTTCACATGGTAAGTTCCTCTCTGCAAGTTCTTACGCATTGTTGATTTAACATGCGCTTTTATGTTTTCGTCCCGACGCTTCAGTTCAAAATTTTCTGCGTTGACTTCATAAAAAACAATGAATCTATATACGTCGGGGTAGTGCGACCTTATAAAGTTGATAAGAACTACTGTGCCGTCTTCCTCCACTTTCAAGAGGTAATCAACACAAGAAATAGTTTTATCGGCAGTCACTTCCTTCCAGCAATCATTGAATTCCTGCACTACTTTCAAATTTGCCATTTCAAACACTTTGTCACCTGTGTAGGAGATGTACAATCGCTGTAAGACTTCACCAAAACTATTTAATGGTACTATTTCATATTTGCCATGTGGATTATAGAGGTTAACCTTACCTTCTTCTTTGCAGTTAATTATAGTATACGCGTGGTTAAGAAGCAATCCAAAATTGTTTTTTTTAAAACTAACTACTAATAAACAATTGTTTTTTCTACCATGTCTTATAAGGCTTTCAAAGTTATAACCTAAACTTTTTAGATCGGATATCCACAATTCTTCGAAGAAGTTGTTTGAAAAGCTTGAAAAGACTTGGCTAACTGACACACCGCATGCTGAATCATACTGTCCATCAAAATGGAGTTTTATCAATGCTTTTTCTAAAAGCGGGCCCACGAAGTTGTGATTAAAACTGCGACTGTAGTAGAGTTTATCAAAGCCAAAAAAAAAACTTAAACAGCTGCATTTTCTTAAAAACAAATTGTCGTTTACAACAATGCGCTGAAGTTTGAAACTTTTGTAAAGATTAAACAAAAACTCCGATGAACTTTCATTGAAGTTCTGATTTTCAGGAACTATATTTTTTAAAAGATCACGATTATTAGCCAAAGATGCCATTGAGGCAATCATTCCGCAATTTCCTAAACTTCCTTGTATAAAGTTGCGTTCAGTGACGTCTTCAATATCAAATTTGGCATTCGGGTAAATATCTGATAAATTTTTACGATTTCCTTTCTGTAAAAGCTTGTGAAGAAGAAGACCAGCAAGTAATAAAAGCAAACAAACTAGTATCGTTAGATATAATAGCATAACAACTATTAGTTTCATTGCTGATCTTAAAAACTTTCCTGAAATATACACAAAAGTTCTATAATAATAGTTTCTACGTAGAAACTCAGTTTTAACTTTTTTAGTTTTTGAAACTAGAAATATATTCAAAAACAAACAATTTATATAAAGAATAGATGCTTAAGAAGTCTTAAGAAGTGTCTAATTATATTTGATGTTTAAATTTTTTTTTTAAAGTGTGATAAGTAAGTATAAGTAAAAATTAGAATTGTCTAGAACACATAAAAGGCTTAATTCATAAGAATAATGTTACTTTTATACAATGTTACATAAAATCATAAGCATATTGAACAATACACACAAGCAATACAACAAAACAAATCATAAATACAACAGAATTTATAATAAAAAAATTACTATTTTTTTTTCAGAATACTTAATTTCAATTTAGTATCATAAATTTAATGAAAATTTCCTAAATTTTTGAACTGTCGAAAAAAAAAAGCAAAAGTTAGTAATTTAATAAACATAATACAAAATAGTCCATTGCAGAGCATTGTAAAGAAGTTTTTTCAACATAAATTGCCATATCTAAATAAATAAAACTGTGAATCGAAAAAAAATTATTATTTAATAAACCAAATTTACATTTAAACATACCAATAGCTAGATACTTTATGTAAATATCTCAATAAATGAATCAAAAAATAATTGTGCATGGCAAACAACTAAATGTTAACTAATGTCTAACTATTTCTGATTTCCATAGTTTTTGTACTGTAAAGTTTCCCATTTACTTAATTGTAAAACTCATATTAGTTGTCTTGTTTTAGTTCATTAATTTTTCTTTAAACATTGTAACATCAAATATTTACAGTCTTAAGGTTAAGTCTTAATCTTAGTCTTATGAAGATTTAGATCAGGTAACTTATTGTAATTAGTATTTCATTAGTTCAGTTCAAACTTATGTGTAAAACTCATCGGCTATCAAACGAACAAAAATTGTCTAAATCAAAAAAAAAAGCAACTAGCCTCGCATTTCTTTACTTTTTGTTCAACATTAAATTTAGTCTGACTATTTAAGTGTCTGATAATCATTTGTAAAAAAGTATGTTAATGTTACAAAACCAAGTTTTATTGCCAATTTTAGACTTGTTTCTCTTGGACTGTGCAACCCCTAAAAAATATTGAATTAAAATGTTGTTTAATTTAAAATTTAATTATTTTAGTAGATTTGCTAGTGCTTTCACTGGTCTTAGAAATTCAAATATAAAAACACAAACAATTGAATTTGAAAACAAAATGACAATCTTTTGTGTTAACTAAAATATAAATTTAACAATTGTGCTCTGAGCTACTTAGACACCACTGGGACTAGTTTCGAAAGTCTTTATGTTGTCATTCTAACTTATAACTTATGAAAGACTATTCAACTGAAAACTTTAGTATTAAAAAATAAATATATTTTCAAATAAATTTTATTTATACTTTTCTGAAAACTTTCTTTACCTAAATAATACGTAATAATAATAATAATTATAATTATTATTAAACTACACTTAAGTACTTAAAAATAGTATTTGTAATTGAAGCAAGTTTACATTTGTTTTTAATATTTAACAATTGAAAGTTTGGTTCTATTAAAACAGATTTCCGTATATCTTTAACATGATATTTTGATTTTAATGTTTTTTTTCTGTTATGATTCTTATACTTAACATAAACTGACAATATCATTTTAACTACTAAAACAAGACACCAATAAATTAGCATTTAAAAGTTTTATTTCATTAGCACTTAACTTATACTTGTTTTTTAAGGACAATACAATAATTAAAATACTTAAACCAGTAATTTTTTTAGTGTAGCAATTTAAATTGTGATAGTTAGAATAAGAACATCTGATCTAACTAAAAACTTATATACTATGAAGAAAATTAAAGGTTATTAACTAACTATGTATTGAAAGTAATAGAAACTCTGCATAAAAATATTGTTTATAGTCTAGTTTGAGTAAATTTTTAAGTAGAATATTCACTCAAATCAAGTTAAGGCGTTATAATTTATAATAATGTTTTATAGCTAATAAAAACTTAACATATCTCTAACTCATATCTTTGTAAAAAAATTTTGTTAGATTTACTGAAGTACAATGAAATTGGTTTAGAGCTGTATTAAAACATCTTATAAACTTTTTTAAAGCCCATAATGTAACTAGTAAATAAAAACTGCCTTGTCGGGACAATGATTCCGAATATATAACTTCATAGTAAATTTAAACTATATTATCGGGGACAAAAAAATGTTCAATTGGAGATGTAATAAATTTTGTTTAAAATATCAAAAAAAATATTATCAATTTATTTATAGTTAAATAATTTTATTTGGCAAGTATGGAAAATGTGGTAAAATGTGAGAAATTATGACAAACTCTGTCAAATTTGGTAAATAAAGCAAATTCTAGTAAAAATCCACATCATCTTTTTATAAGATTTATATTTGAAATTTTTGTCGTGATAACATAGCATAAATTCTCTGGATTATATTTCACTGTTTTTCTGACAAAATAGTTTTAATTAACTAATTATATTAAAAGTTTAGAAGATATATGTTCAAATATAAAATTTTAGTTTTTAAACTAAAACGGCTGTTTAAAGAAATTTTATGTAAATCAGTAACTTAAATAACTTTTATAAGCGATGTACTCGGCCAAATTTACTTTTTTAATTATTTTTGTTCAAAGTAGTGAAATAAAATCTAATCTTAATTAATCATTAGTAGTTTACCAAACGCATTTTTAGAAGGATAATTGTGGTGCTAAACTGTTGAGTTTAGAAACTTTTGCAACAAATTTTTATT
Organism: Thalia democratica; assembly: GCF_965202585.1. Taxonomy (NCBI): domain Eukaryota; kingdom Metazoa; phylum Chordata; class Thaliacea; order Salpida; family Salpidae; genus Thalia; species Thalia democratica. The sequence goes on along the minus strand of NC_139166.1, from coordinate 62,730,248 downwards.
GTATTCGTAAGATTAATACGAATTCATTAAAAAAAAATAATGCTTTGAAAATAGCTGTTACAAATACTAATTCAACATGATGTAGTTGTAATTAGATAAGTAAAAAATAAATAAACCTTATTGATAAATAAGACTTTTTACAACTTTGCATAGGATTTTTAAACTGAAAATGCTGTAAATAAATCTCTTGTGATTGTAAATTAATAGTTTAATATCTCTTGTTGAGAATTAAGAGTACGTGTTACTTTATTCAGTTGCATCTAAGAGGTTTTTTCTTGATGGCAAAGTTTATTAAACGTCACATTTTATTTCAATTTTTTGTCAAACCAACTTACAACTTTAACAGAATATTTTTATTGAGAGAGTTTGTACCTCTTATTCCTACTAACTTAAATTTTTATTGTTATATGAATATAGAAAATCTTTTTAATTGAGTTTTTATGAGTTGATAATTATGCAGGTGAAATTATGGGGAACATTATCATATTAAAGTAAGCATAACAGTCTTGGTATTATTCTGTTTATTAGGTTTTCGATGAAAGGTAAAACTTGTACTGCTCCCTGATTTAACGTATTTATAGAGTCAGTGTAGTCGATTGAATAATCAATTGTTACAGTTTACGTCATTAGTTTCTTGTGCTTGTAAATATATGATAATAGAATATAATAAGATGTAATATAGATTTAATGCTTTTTCTGAGCCGACCATTTTCTTGCTTAGCAGAGAAATTTATCTCTTTTCATCTTATGTTTGAGAAAACACACTGGTATAACTTTTAGTATAAAATATTATATTCCTTAAACTTACTGAACCAAACGCCTAAACAGTATTATATAATAAAACATCTCGTATTAAAACTTCAAGTGTTGGTTGGGGTAAAAAAAGACTTTATTTTGAATGTAATCTTATTTTTTACATAATTAATAAAGCTACCGATTACTATTTTCCTTATAAAAGTTTAAAGTAACTTATGAGATATAGGCGATCAAAGTTAGAGGACTGAATAGGATCTCCATAGGAATCCCAAACTAAAAAGACTGCTTTGTATAAGATAATACTTGTTTAACTGATTTACTCAAGGAAATAGTTTTTTTAGGTTATTTTGCGTAAATTTAAACTGAGTTAATTTGCGTTTAAGTAAATTAGTAAACTAATTTAAACTAAGTTTAAATTTTTATAAAATTATTTCTTAAAAAAATATGTACGTGCATAATGTTGTTGTTCTACTTAAAAAGGTTTTGTTAGATTAAAGGTCAGAGAAAATATAGAAAAATTACTATAAATACTACTGTGATATTAAAATGTAAACCAATAATTAAAAACTGATATATAACACTATAAAATTGCTTATAAGTACTTTAACTGTTGTAAAACGTTATAAATTTCTACTCATTTAAGCTCTTCAATCTTTTAAAGTTTTCTATACTTATATAGTTGTTATAATTTCAAAGCATATTCAACTAAAAGTATTTTAAGAAATATTTGAAATATATTACGTTGCTTAGGTTATTTTTTATTTTTTTTAGGTTAGGTAATTTTTAAGATTATTTGGCTTAAATTTTTACAAAGTTAAAACTTATATAATACTACTTCTTAAAAAATTTGTACATGCAAAATGTTGTTGTTCTACTTAAAAATGTTTTGTTAGACTAAAGGTCAGAGAAAATATAGAAAAGTCACAATAAAATTTTACTGTGATATTGAAAATGTAAACAAAAACTTAAAAACTTATTTCTAATACTTTAACTGTTATAAAACGTTATAAATTTCTACACATTTAGGCTCTTCAATCTTTTCAAGTTTTATATACTTATATAGTTGTTATAATTCAAAGCATATTCAACTAAAAAGTATTTTAAGAACTATTTGAAATATACTACGTTGGTTAAATTACAACGTGTGTTTTAGTTGTTACTTTAAAAAACAAAAGGGTATTTAGTATAGTGTATTTATATGTGTAGAAAACTAAACTAGTAATTACACTGTAAATAATTGTAAACTTAAATACTATAAACTGTTTTTTTTTTTACTTTTAATAAAGTGAAAATTAAACTTAACTGTAACGATCCTTAGAATAAATTATATGTATAAAAGTTTTACAAGAGCTAATTTATTCTATAGATAATTTAAAACAGAAAAGTTTAACACAAGATTAAAAATAGCCACACTTTATACGTAGCATATATATTTTATGATATATGATTTTTTAACATAAATAAAGATATAAATTAAAGCTATACATGTTTTGTTTAAATAATTAAAAAATACAACAAATCTTTCATTATTCAGTTAACGGCTTGATTCATAAAAGTTTTTTTTTCAATAACCCATACTTTGTTATACGATTAAATTAATTCTATATATCAACTTAAAAGTTATATTTATTTTGTATAAATAAAACATTTCTACTTCCTAAAACATTAATGCATCACTTCTAACTAATTTAAATGAAAAAGATTGTATTACTTTTTATTTTTTAATTATCAAAACGTTTAAAAAAAATGTGTTGAATCATCAAAAGATGGTTATTTTGATAATTAATAAGGTTACTAAATGCAGTTTGCCTAAATAAACATGTTGAGGAACTTATGTTAAAAAATTTGAATAACCACTTTAGTAAATATTTTTAAACAAGTTATATGTGCTAAATGTTTGCAAGATGTTCCATTTTTAACAAAACGTGAACGATAAATTATTGTATTTAAAAACTACATTCTCTACCAAAACAAAAATGTAATGATGTTGCTTTCATTTCGTTATGTTCTGCTTTTAATTCCTTTTTTTTTTGTAACAAAAGCCACTTAAAAAATTGTTAATGTTCTTTACAGTTACTTGATTAGTATATATATTTAGAATTAAATTTACAGAATAAAAATATACTGTTTAAACTTTGGTAGCTTAATAATGTATAATGACTACAATACCAACGTCATAAATAATAGATTATTAAACGACAGAAAATGGACTCAAAATAATTTATGGAAACACCTGGTGCAAAAATAACTTTTCGGTTATCGAGTCACACTCAACAGATACTTTTTAACGTCTTGTCCAGGACAAATACTTAAAATTATATACACGATAACAAGTACGCCAGAATTTTACTTTACGCAACAATTTTTTTTTAAATACTTGCAGAACTAATTTTGTTAAACAAACGAAAATACCCAATTTTTTAAACTTTTTTTTATAAACTTGTATGTGTTTTATATGCGTAAGAACTAAGTTGTAATTTAAAAGAAACTGTAATTGTTAAAACCAAGTATTTAATAATAACAAATTTTATTTGTCAATTAGAGAATAAAAAAAGTTATAATATTAGATTAGAACTTTATTTAAATAAAACTATTTAGATGTTTTACAAATCTGAAAAAAAAATTAAAATTTACAATTTGTAAATCTATTTCAAAATTTTATTAATATTGAGTAAAAATAAGAACTCTATAAGAGATATTTAACGTATAAAGACTTTATTTCAAAACGTATCCAGATTTGATAGTAACAGTTGCTTTATATATATGTGACTCAAACTGTTTATTCGTGTAGTTAATAATAGCGTCTAACTGTTTTGTCTTACAAGTTAAATTCAGCTCTGGCAATATATTTGTTTTAGTTGAGATTTAAATTTCTGCCCTCTAAGTAACTCTTGTTCGATCGATGAAATTTGAATTTTCTGATAATGAGCCGTGTTTAATGATTTTACCTCAAGAAAATCTTAATGAAACATTTAAAAAAATTTAAGTTTATTGCACAGATGTTATAAAAAATGTGTTTATAGGCTGAACTTACAACATAAAAAATATATTTAAGTTAGTACATACACAATATTTTACAGTAGTTTACTGTGTACAGTTAAAATTATTTAAAATAATCGATAAAATATAAGGGTGAGTGATTTCGAAAAGAAGTATTCAACTATCTAAGAAACAAAATAATCCACAACTGTTGAGTTTTACTTTAATTAACAATCATGTTTTGTTTTTTTCTAACAATAAAGTTCATAGTGGTAAAATAAAACTATTAAAAAAATCAATTCATTTTCTTTGTTCTAATTTGTAAAAACATTTAGCAGTTTAGTATAAAACAATCGAAAGTTTAGTTTTAAATAGCTTAATATTTCTCTATGTTTTAAAGAAGCTTCTTTTTAAGACTTTCATTTTCTGGAAAAAACTTTTTTTAATAAAGATTAAAAAAAAAATTGTTATTTATAGTTGTTACATTTAAAGTTTTAAAATATAATTAAATTTATTAATCAAACCTGTTAAAAATTAAATAAATTATTTTATTACTTTTTTGTAAGTTTTAAACTTCAATAAACTTTTGTTTTTAACGTAAAACTAGTAATATTATTGCTGACTTCAAAAGGTTTTATGTTTTGATCAGAAAAAATAATAAATAAAGTATGTAAAATTTAGTGTGTTTAAAACTAAGCTTAAATAGTAAATTTTTTATTAATAATATTTTGTTTATCATTTAACAATTATCTAAGTTTAACATTGCAAACTATCAATAGAAAATTTTAAGATATTATTTTTACGTTTAATTAATTGTCAAACAAATCTTTTGAAACTTCCAAAATCATTTTTAGATAAATGAAGTCGTTTTCTTCAAATTTAAAAGAAGAAGAAAAATGAAAGAAAGAAAAAGTTTTGATTTTCCACCAAAAGTTTTGTATGAAAATAGATATTGCAATCAAGATGATTTCAGTGTTCTAGTTTGTGGAGGAACGAATAAACTTTATAGAAATTGGAAAAATGTATTCAAACTAAATGGTTCAAAACTTGAATATAAACAACATGCTTTGATGCCATATTCACGTGAAATGTGTAAAACTGCAGTTATTAATTCTGAAATATTTGTTTTAGGTGGGCATTTAGAAAACCGAACGTACGACAAATCTTTTATAAAATATTGCGATAAGAGTAAAACTTGGTCGTGCAATACTCAAAAACATCTAAACAACAATAATTTTTGTTTGTGTTCCTTCAAGAAAAACTTGTATGTTATAAATGGAACTATTATTTACTTATACAATTTGAAAAGCGACCATTGGATTAAAAAGGCTAAAATGAAGCAAACCAGATGTTTTGCAGCTTGTACAGTTTTTGAAGGAAAAATTGTTAATACTGGAGGTAAAGCTAATTTGCTTAAATTAAAATCAGTAGAAACATATGACCACTATGAAAACAATGGAATTCTTTACCTGATATGATTAAAGGGAGGTATATTCATTGTTCAGTTAGCATGGGGAACAAAATGTTTTTTATTGGTTGTGGTAGGTATACTGATGAATTAAGTTGTGAAGTTTTTGACAGATTTTCCAGAAAATTTACTTGTATTACTTCTGCGACAATAAGAACTCATGGTCAATTTAACTCTTAAGCTGTAAGTATTGGCGATAAAATTATAGTTTTTTCTGAGTTTCCTTTTTGGAAATTAGCTGAAGAAACAAACGTATTTGTTTATGATGTCATTAACGACTGCTGGACGGAAAAGAAGATTGACATTGTCAGTAATTTGGCTCGTTCAAGTTTTATTAAGTACAGTTAAGTTTAAGTTTAAGTAAAATACTTCTCTATTTAAGATTTTTATTGCATTTTTACTGTTGTATTCAGACTGCGTTTTTTAAAGTAAAAACTTTGTTACGTTTATAAAATTTCATTTGTTTTCAATCGCTGTAATAAATATCACGCCTACTATTTATTAAACTGTTTATTTAAAAGTCACTGAAAACAAATATTTATATATTAAACTCAGCCTAAAAACAGCAGCAAAGTGACTTGTTACATTTTATATTTTATAATAATTATATATATATATATATACGTTTTGTAAGTTATTTTTGACTCATACCAACATAGTTTTAATTGGTTTAAATGTTTTTAAAAATTCTACTAAAATTTTGAGCTGCCCGCATATCTGAAAAATTTTAATGATAAATCTCACACAGACACTTAAGCTTGATAGTTTAAGTTGAAACAAGCGTTTATTAGGTATTAAAAATAAATAGAAAATTCTAGCAACCCTGCTTAATAAAATTTTTATGTTTACTTATTGTAGCTGTTAAGTCGTGTAAACTTTTTTATTCAAAACATAAATTTTAATTTTTTTTTAACTAATCTATGAAACGATAGCAGATTTATTTAAAAAAATATTTTGACCAGTTTTTGACCATACCTTACACCTAAAATATTCGACTGTTGAATAGTTAGTAAAATTACTCAAAATTCAAACTTAAGTTTTACGTTAAAAAAATTTTAACTATGAAGTTTAGTTACTAAGAATTTTTTATTTTGTGATTTTTTTTTTATTTCTCAAGTTAAAACTTAAAATTTCATAAAAAACCGCGTACAGGTTCTAGTTATTTATTAATAAAAAGACCATAGTTGCCAGTCTGGGAAGGATTCATTAGTCCGAAGTTACTCGAGCATGAAGTTTTGAGTTATAAAAATCAGTATATCAAACACTGTTGTACATTACAGTTTTTATATTATGACAACCATTATAAAGGATACAAGTACATAGTTAATAAACCTTCAAAAAAGTAAGTAACTTGATTCAAGTACTCAGCTCTGAGTTGATCAAACTATATTTAGTCTTATTGAAATTGTGTGTCTTGTATATCTTATTGTATTTTACCGGTCACTTATGTTGCAACAATTATGTAAGTAATTTTTTTTAAGTAAAGCTAATTTTTTATAAGCAAAAAGTTAAGTTTTTAAGCCATTTAAGATATATTTTATTTAGTAAAAAATTACACCTAGTTTTCTAATAATCCCTAGTTGAAGACAAAAAACTAAATTTGTAATAAGATGTTTGAATAGAAGATTTTTATATTTTTACAATATTGTGTTAAAAAACGAAAACTTAAATGAATATAACAGTTGAGTTAGTTCTTTTTTTTCTAAATCATACATTTTTTTATTTTTTCAATTTTTAGGTGAGCAAAAACTGATTTAGCCGTTCCATGTTAATTTATATGTTATACTTATTTTTTGTGTTTAATACACGTTTCAAACATCATGTTTTTAGCAGATTAAAAACACAAAAACTGATACAAAATTTTAAGTTGATTCATGTTATCTTGATATGCTAATTTTCGCTTTTATCAAAAACGTTTTACTTATCGCTTAAAACTAGGTGTATAGCAAATAGAATAACATTATTATAAAAAGACCACTTTTGTAAAAAGTTTAGCCTTCATTTATTTCAATGGAAATAAAGTTAAAATACAAGTGCAAGTATGATGTATAATAAGAATAGAATATAAAGTTTCAAAAAAAAAAAGGAAAAGTAATTTTTTTAAGATTGTTGGGCTGTGCTTTAATTAAAATTGTAACACTTTAACTTTTTTATCGCCATGTACAGCCTATATTTAACTAAAATTGGTTCCTTAAAATATTGCTAAAAATGTTGTCTTGTTTGATGAAAAACTTGTTTGATGAAAAAACAAAAACGGTTTTCAATGTATTCAAATTTTGATGTTTATAATTACTCTTTTATTCAGATGTTATAAATATTTATAAGTAGGTTAGCTTCTTTTCTTAGTTTATTTTTTGTTGCATAATTTATTTTGAAATATTTTAAAAAGCATTGAGAAGAAAACCAAAAGTAAATTTAGTTAAATAAATTAAATTTAAATAATCTATCACTTCAACAGTTTAAATCAAACTAGAATTAGTTTAATATCTGTCTATGTTTTTATCCTACCTTTTTTATTTATTACATTTGGAAGTTTATAATTTCACACATTTATCTACTAAGTTGTGCTTTTTATAATAATAATTTTAAATACTAAAAAAGTAACATTTTAAAAAATTAAAGAAAATGATCATATACTCAAATTATTTATTCTATAATGAAAACAAAAATGGTAATTTTAATTTTTAATGACAAGTTTTGTAAATAATTTGAGAATTACATTATATTTAAAATATTCTTGTCCTTATAATTCGTAAAATATACTTAAGATAAATATTTTTCATATGAAGTTAATATGATACATCAGTTTAAACTTAAGCTGTAGATCGGTCAAACATTTTTTAAATAAAAACTAACATTGACTATTTTAATTAGGCCGTTTCTGTAAAATATAAATATCTGTTAACTTTTAAAACATTGTTAACCTTTAAAAGATTGTATCAAAATTATTAGAACAAATTTATATCATAAATAATATTCCAGGGTTGTCTTTTAACTTAAAATTATAAAAAGAAAGAAAAGTCAAGGTTTGAAAAAAATAAAATTCAAGTTAAAAATAATCTAATATTTACTTTAACTTTTTTATCATAATTCAGTATTTAGTTTTTTCTTAATTTATTTAAAGCAGTATTACAGTATCTTTTTAATTATTCTAAACGTTAAACAGCTTTTTAATTTAAACTAAAACTTAAAAATTGACAAGAAAACTTGTAGTGTAAAAAACCTGGATGAAAATCACAAAACCTTAAAGAACTTAATGAAAATCTGGTGGCCACCATTAGTTTTTTAAACTTGAACCTACTCGAAAAGTTTTATTTTAATCTTTAGACTTCATATCACCTAATTTTTTTTTCACTAATAAAAAAGTCTTTTGATTTAATTAAAAAAACAAGTATGAAATTTTAATGTCAAAAAGAAAGCTTTTTTTTAGTTTTCGAAGAGAAAAGTTGAAAATTCCTTTAAACATTTTATTTAATTTTATAACCGAGAAGGTTTTCAATTTATTTTTTCAAAAGTTCAGGGTTGCCACACGCTCAGTATACTCAGGATGTTTTTAAATTCTAAAGGTACTGGGTTGACTCAGTATGGTTCAGGATAAATTATTACAATTTAAATGTGTTTGTTAAACTCAGGGTGACTCAAGATAGCATTCTTAAAAAAGCACAGGATGTTTTTTAAGATTTCTGAAAATCTTATTATAAATATTTCAGTACATTTTGCAGGGTTGCCACATACTTATAAAACTAAAACTATTTTGATAATTTAGAAAATATATGGATAACTCAGATATTTGTGGATTTTTTTAAGACTTTTTGTTGCAAACCAGTTAACGAAACAAAAATATTTGTTTATGATGTTATTAACGACCGTTGGACGGAAAAGAAGATCGATATTGTCAGTAATTTGTCTGGTTCAAGTTTAATTAAGTACAGTTCAGTTTAAAGTTTAAGTAAAATACTTCTCTATTTGTAAATTTACCTCTTTTGTTGCATTTTTCTGTTGTGTTCAGACTGCGTTTATTAGTGTAAAATTTTGTTAGGTTTTTAAAGATTCATTCGTTTCCAACCACTGTAATAAATACAAGCGCTTGTTATTTCGTTTTATACTTATATTAAGAATTAACTTAGATAAGTTTTTAGGTATTTTAGTCTTAACTTTAACATGGGAATTGTGTTAAAAAATGTTTACAATTAGTGCAGTACTCGGCCTATACAGTACAGAAAAATATTAAGACCTGACTAGTTTTAAGTAAACTGATGAATTTTTTTTGTTATTTTAGTATCATTTATAAATTTTGCCAGTTACTCATAATTAAAATTAACATAATTTTAATTAATGGTGAAAATATAAATGTGAACCTATAATTTATGTATTTCTATAAAAACATATTTCTATTTTTAAGCTAAAAATAAATTAAAAGTTTTAAAAAAATGCAATTTTTTATATATTTGAACTAGTATTAGTTTGAAAATTGGTTTGCTATAAAACTTCGTCTGTACCATTTAATAAATAATTTGATAACTACTATTTGCAATTAGCAAAGATAATTTGACAAAAACAAAAAAAAAAGAGCTTTAAAAGCAGTTAAACCAGTTTAAAAGATTCGTCCTGGTTATTCTTGTACAAAACTTAGCACAAGTATATATGTACTTGAATGGATATTCTACAGCTAACAGCAAACCCTGAATGTTGCATAAATTCGTTATTAAAGAATAAAAAATTACAAACTACTGTAAAGTTTATAAATTTTTAAAAAACTAAACTTTATTTTACAATTTTATTAGTAAATGTAGTAAAATCAGTATTAATGTTTAAAAATATTAAAAATTCTGAATCACCATTGTATTACTTCAAAAGATGAGTGTTAAAATTAAAATTATTGAAATTTTTAACAAAGTATTTTTAATAAAACATAAAATTCTAAAGTTGTTAAAACGATGACAAAATAAGGGCCTAATTAAAACCAAAATTTGTAGAAAAAATTAAGTCAAAAAGTTTTTCGATTATTACGAATAAAATCAAAACGAACCCGTATTTATTAATACCAGTTTTAACAATTTGAAAGCAGTTTTTTTCATATTTTAAAACAAAATGTGATTTTCAGTTAAACATTTTTAAAAAGTATAAACTTTGTTGTATAAAGTTTAACATACTTATTAATTACTAAACCTAATTTCAATAATACATGGTCATAAGTTACAAAAGTTACATTACAGCTACTCTTAGTTATATGATAAAAAGAGTAATTTAAGTTACTGAATAAATTTATTTATATCTCTATGATAGTATACTAAACAGATTTTTTTTAATCAAAATACTACAAAAAAAAACATTAGTTGATAAAAGAATAACAAATTAACTTCAAGCATATTTTTAAAATAGACTTTTTATTACAGTTTAAAAAGAAAAGATTCAAAAACAGAAATGATTCTTATTTCTACTTTAAGTAGCTTAAAGTATCAGCATTCAACTAAAAATGAAATAATACGTTTTAAATATGCTCTAAAAAACTATTGACTTACTACTACATCAGTAATTAATAGTCTTATTAAGTTAACTGACATTCGGTACAGTTACTAATTTTGGTAAGCTTCAATAAAAAATTAGCTAGTTTTATTAGAGAAAACACTAATTTTAAACTCTTTCTTGTATTATAATTTCGTTGAAAAATATATGTACATATGGCTAGCAACAATATAACAAACAATAGAATTAAATACATTACTTGAAGTAGGGGAATAATAAAAATACTATTGTTAATGTTTTTTTTTTAATAATAGTTTTATATTGTTAGATAATTGTGTGGTATAATGTTTTCAATTAATTTTGACATATTTGTGTGATGTAATGCCTATTTAAAGAAAAAAAATTAAGAACTTTTAAATATATCAGTTGCTTTTTTAATCGAGCTTGTCGAGTTGTTTTACGGAATCTTATATGGAATATATATGTAAATACAATTTTTTGTTTACAAATATAACATTTTGTAAAAATAACTGTTATTGATCTTGAAATAATAGACAACTGTAAAACTCAACCTAAATGTGAATTTCAATATTTTTAAAAAATATGTAAGTTTATTTTGTTAATTTTGAGTTTAATGAAGACTAACTTTTATTTTGAGTATCAGATAATTTGATAAACTATTAAATCGTTTGTTAAGCACTAATAGTTTTTTTGCAACACTTTTAAAAGAAATATAAAAATTCTAAATCATTGAAAACTAATATATTAACTTTTATTTTTTTTCTAGACTAATTAGCAAACAGATTTAATTACTTACAAACGTAATTTAGTTGCTAATTCATAGATGCTTTACTAAATATAGAAACTGTTCAGTTATTAATTAATATTTTATAGAATAATTTATTTAGTAAACAGATAGATTATCTTACGCTACGTTTATACATACTTGTTATTTGTTCGTTTCAAATTTTAATGATGTTAGTTCGCTGAACTAAAATTGTATGTAATTATTCTATTAGTATGAAAAAAATGACAATGCTAAATTACAAAATACTACTTTTTATGTTTGTTAGCAACCATTACAAAACAAACAAGTTACTTTCAAATTTAGCAACATAAAAACTTTATACATTTCGTACCTACAATGAGTATAGGTAATGTAAGTAAACAGGTTAATTTAAGTTTTTAAAATAGATTATGTTGTTAAAATGTAGGAACACGTATTATGTGCATCTAAATTTTATTGAGTGTTAGTTATCTGCTTTAGATTATTTAATTCTGTTTGTGTTTGTTTCATCATATGTTTTTATAAAAATCTTTAGATACTTTCATCTGTTTATTTTTAGCTGTTTTTTGTCAAAAATAGTATACTAACTTTACAAACAAGTCTATAGTAGATTAAGTAGAGCATATTCATCTTAAATAAAAAAAAATAACTAAAAATTTCATTGTGTTTGTAATAATAAATAAAGTAAATAAAAAGTTTAGAGTATTTTAAGGGATAAAAAAAAGATTTATATCTAATTAGTAGGTTTTTTTTCTGAGCTTTCATTGAACTTAAACAAACTAATTTTGGGGAAAAAAAGTAAATTAAAAGTGATATAGTCTCAGTTTTCAAAAAAAAAAAAACTAAGATTACAATAATTTATAAGCAAACATTTATTGAACTACAACATTAATAAATTAGAATTAATCTAAAAATTGATTATAACAAATATTGTTTTTTAGCTTATACTTAAAACTCTTTAATTCTATTAAAAAATGAACTCTAATAAATTCTACTAACTAAAAAACACGCTAAATTGCATAAAAAATAAATCCAGTTACGACCGCTGATTCGACTCAGTTATGTGACTATGACGTCTTCAATACGCAGAGTTGGAAAGCTTACCTATGAATTATCAAAACTGTTTGGTAACAAATCAAGGAAAAAAACATCCAGCCTGATTTATACATGACATTCACTGTGTTCATGGAGTGCCACAACAAACTTACAAAAAAAATTATAGGGACCAAGTGCAACTAAATTGGTATCAAGTAAGTGATAGAGTTTTAGCAGACCAGAGTTTCAGCAATGCCAAGCTAGATGAAGATGATCATTTTTCATCGTATGGACAAAACTATTGGGATCTAGCAGGCAAGATGTTTCTTTCCAAAATCAGTACATCAGGCAAGATGCTTACTAACAAAATACCGATCAGTGTAACAGACAGCAAACAAATTTTTAGAACCATCACAGTAACCATAGTCAGCAGCAATAGTTATTTAATCCGCTGAAACTTGATAGCAGTGAACTTTTTCGCAAGAATCAAACTTTATCACTTCAGGTTTATTGTTTTCATGCACAAGAAAACTGCATTCCTACCGTTAGAATTTTTTATAATAACAAGCATGTATTTGTCAGGTTATGAAGATGGACAAGGTAATAATATATCTTAATCTACAAGGCATTGTATAAATCAGGTAAGTAGATACACTTTTCAATTTATGTATAAAAAATGGCATTTTCAATTTCAAAGCTTTTAATACTTTTTTATTCTAAAGTTTAAAGTTGATTTTATAAATTTATAATTATAATTGCTTATCAGTTTAAAAAAATATATAGCACTTTCAAAAGACGACAGAGATTCAAATTAGGTTGTCGTCATCAGCTTAAAAACTCCCTAAATAAAGAAAACTAGTTTTAGTTATTAACTTTTTTCTTAAATGAATATTTACTACCTGAAAACTTTTTTTAAGTTTAAAAAACTATAACCATAGCTCTATACGAAAAGAAAAAAAACTTTATGTTTTGTTGACAAAGAATAACTATGACTTCTGATCAACTCTATCATATGGAGTATTGCTTTTATAACATAACTACATATCCATCAGAGTATAAAGCTAATGAACTTGCACAAATAACTCATCTTTCATTAAAAGAACTTACGGTTAGTGTTATAAGAATACTTTGTAAGAACAAATAAGTTTTATACTTGTAAAGTTTTATACTTTTTTTTTCTTTTTTTTAAGAACGTTTTAATACATGGTTACTTACTTTGTTACTTATTCTTTAATAACTAATTAGATTTTAAGTTTTATATTTATTTACTGTGGTTACATTGTAGTCTACTAAATGTACTAGACACAACTTTTTAATAGATTTAAATTATTTCAGAGCTAATTTAAAAATAGACAAATAAGAGAACGTAAACGTAGATTGTAAAGTAGAAGATAATTAATTGGAAGTTAAAAAATATTTTACTTTATAAAAATGTTAAAATAAATTTTTAGAAGCTTTACAATGTTAAAAAATGATACTACTGTTTTTGATGCAGTTGTGCGTGTTTATAAGCCAGTATATTGTGTAAACCAGTGGTCGGCACGCTACTTCGAATCCGTAAGCCCTAAATCACAAAATTAAAATTATGTGCACCCAAAATTGCATTCTTTAGCGCTGCTAGTGTTTAATAATATGTAAAAACTTTTAATCGTTTTTTTTTTTACTAACAATTTGGTAACACCCAGTTAATTTTTACACTCTTACTTTAAACTTACATTTTACCCTATCTATTTTAATAAACGTTCAATATCGATGATCTAATTTTTACAACAATATTTTACTTGTATCACCCAGGTCTAAAATACTAACTAGATTGATTTAATACGTTGCCACTACCCCAATTAACAATCAGTAGTCTTGGTATTTTTAATTGCATGGTAAATTTAAATACTTACTTAAGTTAACTAAATAATTTTTATTAAGCGATTACTATCTGTTTTTAAAAGGTATTACTTTAGTTTCTGCGCAAAAAAAGTTATTCATGTAACCTAAATAAGTTTCATGCACCCCAAAAGTCTCGTGCACCTTAAAAACAATTTCATGTACACTAGTGTGCACCAGTGTACACCGTGCCGACCAGTGGTGTAAACAACAAGGTTTGACTTTACAGTTTATTCACTTAATTAGGCTACTTTAGTTGTACTTTAAAGTCTATTTATGTATGAATTTAGTTGATTAATTGTTTACGCTTGATTTAAAGTTGATCATTTTTGACTGTATAAATAGTTATAAAAGTTTAAAATTTACTTTTTTCTTATGTATTTGTATTCTCAATGATAAATTTTGTCAAAGCGTATATAAATTTAAAGTACTGTAAAATTTTTCTTTTATTAGTGTTTAACTTGTTTATCTATATAAACTTTACTTTTTGAAACTATGTAATGTATCAATAGTTCACGTTTTTAGCAATAAATAAAGCTAAAAAAAAATACACTTAAAGTTATAATAAAGTGTAAAAGAAATATTTTAAGCAGTATTATAAGACAAAATAATAAAAAAAGAAAACACATCTGATGGCTACTATTAAAATCTAGTTCAGTTTTAAAAGCTATCAAAACAAATCTAAATTTTACGAAGAAATAACTTAATATTCCCTTGTAATTGCGGTAACAACAACTGACATATAAATTAAAAAAAAATAATAATCAAAATTTTTTGTTTAAAGGTTTTAAAAGCAAATAGTTAATTTTTATTCCTATAATTTTTCAGATCTTATATCACTATTTCAGTTCTTATCAAGTTTTTTAAGTACAAAATCAACTTTAAAATATTTGAAAAAAGTTAAGTTATTAACAATTTGAAAAAATTCAAGTCATCCTTTTGTTCAACAATTTATTTTTCAGAGTTAAAATAGTACTTATATATACAACTTTAATTGCAAATCAATAAATTTATAAATAAATGAAACTTACTCTATTTTTTTGCAGACTATTAGGTTTTTTACCTTAATTTATTTTTAAAATGTGTATTTTAATAAAATTTTTTTGATCTATATGCATATAATAAACTGATCTATAATTTACTTAAGTATAGATAATTTACGTTATGTCGAGTAAACTAACTAGAATAGCTATTTTGTATAATGAACGAAAACAAATGCTTACGAAAACATAACATATATGTTTAAAAATATCAAAAAAACTTGCCAAGAAACTTACTATACTTTATTTTAATAAAAATAATATTACTTTTTTATCATTAACTCTTACTTTTTGTTCTCTTAGCTACAAATATATATAGCGTAAAATGAGATGCTATTGTTTATATAGTCACAAATTATTGCTTGGTTATGTTTTTCTTCAAGTAATAAGGTCGACAATTTCTAAACTAATAAAGATAAAAGTAGGTTAAAATAAATTTATACTCATTAATATTCGTGAACTTCTTTTTTTATTTTGAGATATTCCTCACACCTCTGCTTTTAATTTTTTAATTGTTGTTGAGTCATATTATTTCATAAACAGCTTTTACAGTCAATCTTTTTATGTTTATTTTGTAAGTTTAGTTATTTGTGATTTTTGTCGAGCAAAACTTATATTTAGTTATTAACATTTAATGCGTGAATTTCTTTACTTTAAATTTTCCTTTTTATTTCCATAAAACAAGCAATACTTAAAGCATTATTTATGTAAACTAAAACTGACTAATTTATCTGACTAAAAACATTTTTAAGCTTTTCGATTTAAAATTTTAAACGAAAAGCTAAAAATAAAAACAATCAAGAGTGTTTAAGATTATTAAACAGTTGTTTATAAAAAATGAGTTTTTTACTTGAATTTGCAACGTATATATGTATATAAGTGAGTACATATACAATATTGTACAGTAGTTTACTGTGAACAGTTTAAATTTTTGAGAACGTCCGATTAAATTAAGTGCCAAAAAAAAATTCAATAATCTGCTAATAAATATAGTTTATAATTGTTAAAACTATTTAATTAATAACTAGATTAAGTTATTTTTAGTTTTAAAGTAAGACAAACCCCATTTTAATAAAACTAAACTATGCGAAAAACCTTAAAAAATTATTTTACAAAAAAACTAATCTTATTTTAGAACTATATGTTAGTTTAATACCCGAACAAGTAAAAAGTTACAAACAGTTCAGATCTAAGTCAAACTAAACTAGTAAAAACTTTAATATGTAACTATGCAAGTTTAAAAAAATGTTTCTAATGTAACAAAAACACAACGTTTCAATTTTCGATTATTAATTAAAAAAAACAATTATGGCTGTTAAAATGATTGTTTGAGAAACTATTAGTGTGTTCGAATGTTTAACTACAATTCAGTAAAAGTAACTTGCACAATGTTAGAAAAGAAATTATCAATTTTAAACGTTATAGACTTTTACCATGCTTTTTTTCATAAAACAAGAAAAAATGACAAATTTCAAAGCCTTAAAATATATTTTAAAACTAAACACACTATATAAAAGTATACATTAACTAAATAAGAAATGTTTTTGTTTGTACTTGTTAGATTATAATACCTAAAAAAATTTCTTTTACCAGTCAAATATTGGTTTTCAGTATTATTAGAGTAACATAATAGATACTAAAAAAACTGTACTTTGTCTTATGTTTACTGTATTTATTAAATGCTGAGGTTAAGCGTTTATGTTTTTTACGCTTTAACTTACTATAGTCTCCTCATTTCTAATATATTTCTATACATAAAAAATATTAAAGACTGTAAATTTTCTTTTAACACTTTTAGTGCTTATAAACTTAAAATACTTAGAACTTGTAAAAACACTTAGCAATTTATTAAAATATAAGTTAAAATACTGGTTTAACTTCCTAGTGACTTCTCTTTTTAAAAAGAAGCTTTTAGTTTTTTTTTTCTAAATATTTTTTTAACAAAGATTAAACACATTTTTAGTAAAGGTTGTAAGGTTCAATGTTTTAATACCTTCTTTTTATCACTTTTAGCAATTTAAAAAAAGTTTTTAACTGCTAAAGTAGCAATAAAGCAACTCTGCTTGACGACTTTATCAAAAGACTAAAAAAATCAAAAACTTAACATGTTTTAACAAAATTAGTTTTATTTTAAGTTATATTATTATATTCTAAGTTTATATATTAAACGTTTATGAATTTATTTTACAGATTACTTAAAGTTTATGTAGCAAATTAATATTTATGCGTTATTTACGTACAACTAGTTATAAAATTACAGCCTAAGAAAAAATTGAAATTTTGGTCAGTAAAAGTAATTAAGTATTTTTTGTTAAAAGGTTTTCTTATAGATTAATTGTTTCAGTTTTCTAAATTTAAAATTCCGTAATATTAATAAATTGTTAAAAGATATTTTTCTTATATTTATTTGTCAAACAACCTTATAAAATTTTTAAAAATTTCTAAAGTTAATGAAGTTGCATTTGTTAAATTCAAAACCAGAAGAAAAAATGCAAGAAAGAAAAAGTTTTGATTTTCCACCAAAAATTTTATACGAAAATAGGTATTGCAATCAAGATGATTTCAGTGTTTTAGTTTGTGGAGGAAGAAATAGACTTTATAAAAACTGGAAAAGTGTTTTTGAACTAAATGGTTCTAAACTTGAGTATAAACATTATACTTTATTGCCACATGAACTTTGTAAGTGTAAAACTGCAGTAATTAATTCAGAACTATTTGTTTCATGTGGGTTTTCAAAAGGTATACGCGATCAATCTTTTATAAAGTTTTGTAACAAAAACAAAACTTGGTCATTGAAAGCGCAAATTCATCCATACAATAACAAATTCTGTTTGTGCTCCTTCAAGAAAAACTTGTATGTTATTAAAATATCTAATATTTACTTATACAATTTTGAAAATGACCATTGGATTGAAAAAGCTCAAATGAAACAATACAGATATTTTGCAGCTTGTACAGTTTTTGAAGGAAAAATTGTTGTTACTGGAGGTACAGATAACTGGCATAAATTAAATTCAGTTGAAGCGTATGATTACTATGAAAATAAATGGACCTACTTACCTGGTATGATAGAAAGAAGGTCTCATCATGCCTCAGTTAGTATGGGTAACAAAATGTTTATTATTGGTGAAGGATACACTGACGAATTTAGTTGTGAAGTAATTGACAGTTTTTCCAGAAAATTTACTTATATTAGTTCTGCCGCAATAAAAACTACTGATCCATCTGATTCTGAAGCTGTGTGTGTTGGTGATAAAATTATAGTGTTTTACAAGACTTTTACTTGGGAATCAGTAGTAAATACAGAAGTATTTGTTTATGATGTTATTAATGACAGTTGGACGAAAAAGAAAATCGACATTGTTAATAATTTGACCGGTTCAAGTTTTTCTAAGTACAGTTCAGTTTAAAGTTGAGTAAAGTGCTTCTTTATTTGTGAAAGTCATAACTTTTGTTGCATTTTTGAAGTGGTGTTCAGACTGTGTTTATTCTTTTAATTTAAGTTTCCTGTATAATTTCTTACTCGTGCTTAGTCACTAATAAAAATCACGCCTGCATCATGTTGTTTTTTTATAAGTTATTTTAAAAAAGTGAAAATATTGATGCATTTTAGTCTAATTGTAAACTTAGGAATAATGTTTAAACTTTTCTACAAGTAATGTAGTACTTAACTTCTGAAAATTGAATTGAAGTACATTATTACATTCTTGCAGTTTTTCTTAACCTTAATTTTTTTAATTTTACTTAATGCATGGCAATATGATTGAAAGTATCTTCACTCATTTTTGCTATAAATATTTCAATAGTTAGAAATAAACTTTATTTTTTTTAATTTAATCTTTTCAATTAACTAAACATTTTAACATTTGATTGATAGAAACGAGATAGAAATTTTTATGTTATAAGTCTAATATTATATTGTAAAATAACGTGAACCTGAACACGATTCAAACTAATATGTTTTGCAATAAAAGTTTGTAGATTTTTTGGTTCAATTAATCATTTGGTTTTTCAATATTAGTGTTGTAAGAAATCGCAAGAAAAATTTTAGCCTTAAACTCAGTATATAAATTTTTGTAAATTTAACATAACAACTTTCGTAGGCACATAGGCACGATCGCTGTTTGCACGTTTAAACTTCACCGCTTGCAGTTAGACGACGAATAAAATTTAAATTTAGATAGATTTAGCTAAAGAAATTAGTTATTTTGCTTATTATTTATCAAACAGCCAAAAATTTAAATCTTTTTTTATCTTTACACTAGCAAAGTACTATTTTTTAGATAACTGTATTTTAGTTAAAATACATAAATAGCAAACAATGATACCTGTAAATTAAGTATGTTTACAAAATATGTAAAATGTAATGTTTTAGAACAGTTCAACATATAATTTACACTCATCTTATTTTGTGAACAAAATATAAACTATAAAATTAATATTTAAAATATTTTTATAATAGTTTTTAATATATTAGCTAAATAACGCTAAAAAACTTTTGACTTTATTATATTTTTCATAAAAGCTCAATTTCCGTAAAAACTTTGAGCTCTGAAAACAAATTATAAAAAAAATGTAAATACTTACAATTTTGATGATTAAAATAGCGTTGAGAAAGAATTTTTGAATCATCGAACTACACCATGCTTGTTTATAAACAGTGATTAAAATTAGTTAAACTCTTTTTTTTTTACAATAAATTTATTCATACTTGACCAATTTATATAATGATTAAAGGTGCATATGTTTGTAGGTAAACTAAAATAAGGAATAATTAACCAATTTAGTTTTCAACTAAGTTTAAAGAGATTACTCGCATTGTGTTTATAAACAAAAACTTAGTTTATGAGCTTAAAAAAGTTTACAACAATTTAACACTGTACTAGGTATTGTTTTTTAAACACAATGTGAGTAATCTATTTAAACTTAGTTTAAAACTAAATTGGTTGATCACTCCTTGTTTTAGCTACCTATACACATACATGCCTTAAATTATTGTATTGTTTGATCAAGGATATTTCAATAAGTAAATCATTATTTAGAAGAAGTTTTATTGTATCATCTTAGATAAATTTATAACTTATACTTCTATGCATGTGGTTGTATTTGATAAGAAGTAAAAATTACATAGAAAGTGTATTTCTTATAGGCAGAGACGCTCATTCTTTTATAAATAATATTAAAGCTTCAAAAACATGCAGTATGACTTTTAATGAAGCAATTAATGTAGAATTGTTCAAATTACTTTTCAGCGCGACGTATTTTTGTAACTTTTTTGTAGAAATTTTAAAAGAAAACTACCCAAAATGAGGAATGACGTCATCGAAATATTCGAGACTTTTTTTTTTTGCAAAATTGCTTCAATTAAAAGTACCCAATTTATAAAACTACCCATATAAAGTCCTACCGGTTGTATACAGTAGTAGTTTATAAATGTTTAATGAAAAGTTCCTACTTGACTTTAATAGCTTTGCAAATTATTTTTAGTTATATTTTATATAAAAAAAACATATTTACTATTACAGTTAATAACGCATGTCTGTCAAATCTGTAACGACTTTGCGTTTAAGTAAAAAAGGGCGCTAGAGAGTTTTCTCAAATTAGGGACTTTTTATCTCTTTGTTTACTTATCGAACTGCTTTAGCATGGCGGCAGTCTAGTTTTACCTTTGTACTGATAGTATATTGTTTGAAAAGATTGTGGTCACCTTGTACTTCTTGTACGACGGCGACTGTTTTTTATATTAACTTGTAAATTGGAATAGCTTGTTTGTATATTTTGTTATCATGTATCGCAGTTTATATTCATTTCAATACAATTTGTGTTTCTAGACTCGATTTCTTATATACAATTAGTTAAGCATTCTAACAATCTAACTATTTAATTAAACTAAGCTTAAAAGATAGTCTAAGTTTAGTTCGCAATTAAGTCGACTTAGCTAAATAACTTAGCTAAGTCATATCTAAACATTTAAATAACATCACCGATAAATACTTATAACGCGCACGGAGTCAGATAATAACCAGCATCGCGCGTATAAGTAACATTAAAAGTAATTCGGGATTGTTAAAAATCGAAAGTTATTAGAAGTGTAATCAAATTAAACTTTTTATAATATTAGTTAACTTAAATAAATAACTTTGAGTTAAAAAAAATATACAATCTCCGCTAAACTAGTTTCGCTTTTGTTAAAGATACTTAACAAATTATAAATCTAAAGCTTTGTTAATTTATGTCTCCAGTCAATAAGAATTATAAAAAAAAATTTATGATTACGGTATTAAAGTTTCCTCTGTTAGTTTATTGTGTTTATTAAAGTTTTAGATAAAACTTTAAAGCTTCTAAATAACCATCAAAGTATATTCATAAATACACAGTTTGAACAGTGGAGTTTATTTCAACAATTTAAGTTCTAGCATGTTATATTAAAAGTTTATTTTTATTTTACATAACAATATTTTAAATTGATTTAGAACTATACCTTCTTGATACTGAATCCTAGCTTTGATCGTAGCATTAGTGTCAGTTGGGTCAACTAAAAGTTTTATACACTTACCTCCATCCAACAATGTATCAAGAAAAATATGCATTCTTTATCCAGAAATTAATCTGAAAAAATGAAATCTTGAGCAATCCTTTCAAATAATACAATTAAAAAATCAAATTTAATACAAAAAAGAAAAATTAAAAAATTTATTTTGTTAAAAACTTAATTTTATATTACAAATAGTTTTAAAGATTTTTTTAACTAATAACTTTAATTATTTTTTAAATTTACAATAAATGTCAACTTCTCATACTTAATTTTACTTTATTGATTCTTTTTTTAATGTGGATTTATATTCTAGGTAGTGTTTATAATCAATCTTAAAATTTTAACTTTAGACCATTAAAAAATGTGTTAAAGTTATTAAAAGAAAGAATATTGTTGTCGATACATTTCTGAAACACAAAATTTCAATCAACTTATTATGCTTTGTAGAAACAATTCTTTTTTTTTAAAGTTCAATACAATCTTATTCTGCGAAAGACCTCAAGAAAAGTTTATTTATAATTTTAGTTAAAAACAGTTTTGTAACAGTTTAAAGAAATAAAAAATAACAATTTTTCCATGCAAAACCAATACTAATTAAAAAAAAAAATTTAAGAATGTTTTAACAAAATGTAGTTAAAACATTTAAACACAGAGTATATATTATAAGATATGTATAAATAATATTAAATTTAATTATTTAGAATTTACATCAAAAGGCTGATTATAACAAATAACATATTAGAATACTTTACAACTAACAACAAATGTCATTTTTATTACACGTTAGCAGCAGCAAGGTCTTAATGCCTAAACTGAGTATATGCATTTATGTATAAATGGCTGTAATATGCAAATGCAAACTTGCATCAGTAAAAAACGCGAGCTTTTTCTTAAACGCTTTGATGAGCAAAACTTTTCTCAAAAATTTGATCGGGTGGACTTTGAACGCGGATGGATTTTGAACGTGTCCCGTTACATGATGTCAAAGTTACACAATACAAAGTCAAATTGTTGGCCACTTTAACCATTCTTATACACCCTGTGAGAAACTAAAAATGTCCAGGTCTCTTTAGGTTCATCAGTGTCAATACAAAATTACTTGTGCAAGTCGTTGAAAAAGGTCGTACTCAATCTACCTAATGTTAAAAAGACTAGAAAAATTAAAAAAAAAAGTCCAAAGCTACGTGGCTAACAACAAATTTAAACCCAAAAATATTTTTACAGCTGTTTAAAAAAACTGTTAACCTCCTTAATGAACTGCTCGAATCTTTTTAAATAGTAAAAAGAAGTGTGGTAAAAACAATGCATTGCTGCCAAGTGTAATCCCGCTTAAGGCAATCAGTACTATAAAAAACTTTATAATAAAGTCCACCAGGTCTAGATCAAAGTAATTCTACAACCTTGTTAAGGTTGACAGAATTTATAAATTGGCTGCTAAAAAGAAGATTTTATACTACTAATAACAGCACACGTTTAAACATTCATGATAACGACTTGATTTTATTCACAACAACACATGATCCACGGTATCGACATGACTTTTCCTGCTAATCTTAAGCAGAAGGTTGTAAGGCTACTGAAATCACAAGTAAAAATCATAAACGTCGTGAGACTAGTCAAAGTGGCCAAGTTCCTCAACCTAATAAGCCTAATAAGCCTAAAGCTCAAATACCTACAAATGATGTTCCCAAAAAGATTTTGTCGTTCTTTTCTACATTAAAATCGGAAAACAGTGCAAACACTCACGAAAGTTAGCAACATGTTTATCAGGAAATTGAGACATAGATTAAGGCTTTTTAGCTGAAGAAAGTTTGTTTGTTGAAGAGGTTAAATAAACTGAAGTCTGGTCTTGGTGAAACTCGAGTAGGCGAGAATACAATTATCTTGCCAGGTTTGCAAAAAGGTTTCTTTCGGCACCACCATATTTGTTCTGTTTAATCTGAAAGGTTAATTTTAGAAACTGGTAACTTGAACGAACAAAAACAAAATCGATTGCTTCAAAAAACCGGCGAAAAACTTGTATTTTTTATTAACAACTTGCAAAAACAAGAACAGGTTTCTTTATAGCTTAATGGCGTTGATATGAGTAATTTTTATTTAATAAATTACTTACTTTTGCACACGTAAACAATTTCTAAAGACGTTATTGTAAGTAAAAGTCTAATGTAAAGCCTATGATAAACCATTGTAACATTTAATTTAGTTTTCTTTAACGTCATACACGTAAAAAAATTTGAAAATGAAAGTTAACATTTAAGCTGAGATTTCGTATAAGTAGAATATTTGTCTTTTTACAACGTTCTTTTTTCTAGTGTTTAAATAAAACATTTAGGCAATAACATGTGTAGTTTTTATAAAATATTTCTATCAAACTATTTATACTAATTAATGGTACTATTCAATCAATTTCTATAAGTATGTTTTGTATTGAAAGTACATAAAACTTAAAAGATTAAGGGCCCGGATCCTGAACCGTCCGAATCTTAAATTAAAAATTAGACCCGAAACCGATACGGCTGGATCTTAATTTGTAAAAATAGATCCGGAACCGGAGCCCGCGAGATCTTAAATGGTTGTTCCGGTAGATGACTTTCAAGTTTTTATCAAAAAATTTAATTATAAGAAATTGAATTTACCTAAACCTAACTAAAATTATAATCTAAAATATTTTTTTTATGAATTTTGAAAATTTCTGAAATCTACAAAACTATCCTGAATTATTCTGTGTGTCCTGACAGTATGTAAGCCTATTTCTTACTATTTATTTAGAAAATAAATTCAAAATTCCCTAAATGTTTTATAATAGAAATGATAAGGTATTCAATTTTATAATTTTTTCACGTTTTTCAGCAGAAAACTTATGGAATTTAAAAAGTTGCTAAACTTTTTGAACAAATTTTTGTGTTTACTATTGAAATTTTCTTGAATTTTCTTCTGACCGAAACTGTCCGGACAAGTGAATTCCGGATAAGTGAATAAGCACTGTAATAAAATATTTTTTGCTCCAAAATATTTTTAAATTTTATAAAGAGTAGATTAAATAATTATCAAAATTAAGATGAGAACTTAATAACTTTTTTTAAATTACTGTATGCACCTGCATTTTTTCAACAAATGCTTTATTAAGTTAAGTTTAATTAGTCTGGTTCTCTTGACTAGTTTTCTGTATAAATATTCAAATTACAATTATCTTAGTATATAAAACTGAAAAACAAATTGATTGCAGAAATCAAAGTCTTTCCTAACTAACTTAATCCTGACCCGGACAATTTTCAGCTAGGATCCGGCTAGATCATGGTCCGGATCTTTTTATTAATTTAGAAACTGGCCGAATTAAGTTCCGTATCTTTTTTTAAATTGAAACCTGGCCTAATCCGGTTAAGGATTTTTTTTTCTAAATTAAGATCCGGCTAGACCCGGTTCCAATCAAAAGATTACGAGCGGTTCCGCATCTTGGATCCTGTAGATCACTATATAAAACGTATGATGGTAACATTAAATTAACTTAACTTTTTTTGAATTCAACTATAATAACTATAAAAGTATTTGAAAATTTAAGACGAGGATTACTTTTGCTCGAATAGCGATTTTTGTAAGTTTTTTTACTAAATTTTTAAACTTTTAATTTCTTCAATACTAAATAGGATTTTTTTTATTCTGAAGAACAATCTTTTGCTTACTTTCACAGTAAATTCCATCGAATTGAGGTTTGACTTTATTGTTTGGGCTTCTTTAAAAATTTAACTTTTTTTTTTTAATTTTTAAAGTTTTCAGCTTTTTTCCAAAAATAAAATAAGAATTTTTTTGTAAACTTGCTTATTATACTGTGTTTTTTATGATGGATTTTTTTTTCTTTAAGTTTTTTTTAAGATATCCTCAAATTTAATTTTCCAAAATTTTCATATTTGTCATGCTTTACTGCAAATATATAAAATTTTTCAAACAATTTTATTTTCATTTTTTAATTAACTAAGTTTTATTTTAAGTAAATATTACTCTTTCTAATTCTTTTATTTTTATTATATGACATATGCAAGTTTTGCATAAATTTACATTATTCGAGGGATTTCTTGCTAAAGTGCCAATATCTTTAAACGTCAATGCTTGCTTTTAAATAAAAAGGAATTTGAAGATGGAAAGAATTTGATAGATTATAACATACAAAAAAATCAATTGTTTAATTGATGTGTTAGATACAGATATTTTGTAAAGATTTAAAAGGTGAAATCATGAGCTTAGATGTTTTTAAAACAGATATCATTGATCATGACGAAACTGAGACTCAATCAAAAACAGGTAAATATTAACATAATCACAGTTGTTATAGTATTAAAAAATATTTAATGATAATTTCAGAAAGTTAGTGAATTTCACTGCTTAACGAATTATCAAACTGCGGTTCTTTTTAAATAGAAGTCATTAAATGTTTTTAAAGAGTTCATTTGATTTTTAAAAGAAGTCTTTTTATTTTTAGGTAACCCAATAGACAAACAACGTTTATTATTTGCTGGTAAACAATTAGAAGATGGGATAACTGACTTCAACATCCAAATATAATCTCATCTTTATTTTACGTTGATGCTTCGTGCTGAAATGCATTTTAATTTTTTTTTTGTCTTTATAAGTGTGACATTGTAGACAATATATGATGTTAAAGCTGGAAAAACAAAAGAATATGTTGTTTTCTAAAATAAACTTTATTCTTTATCTTGTTTTATGTAAAAAAAGTACATATTTTTCATTGCAAAAAATGAAGGTTAATATTTGTATTTCAACAAGCATATAAATACTCAAGTATATTAAATGTTTAGCAAATTTAATAAAAAATAAGTTTGTGCATTTTTATAAACTGGTTACAATCAATACCTAAGTTTTATTTTATCATAGATTTTTTTTCGAACCTAGTTAACTGAAGTTAGTTTAAAATTTTAAAACTTAGTATTGACAATTAGTATTACAGTTTTTAAAATCTTCAATCACAAAAACCATTCATTCTAAAATAAATATTTAAGTCAATATAAAATGATAGTTAACAAAACGAGATTGATCACAAATTAATCAAAAAATAAATAGCTTGTAATAAATTCTAAGACTAAATGATATATAACGAGTCAAGCTAAACATACACCGTAGATCCAAACATTTTAGTTTACAAAAATTTACAAAATTGTTGAGATTTGAATTCTATTTAAATAATAAATACACTAAATATGACTTTAGTAAACGTATAGTAAACAATTTTTACATTAAAAAAAAGAAAAGTAAGTAATGTATATGAAAGTATTAGTCGTGCTTTTAATGTCATTTGAAATTGTGAAACAAGCAAAAAAAAACATTTTTTCATCAGCTTTTATAACATTATTAATTTAAAATTTGAAGTAAAATTGTAGAAGTATATTATCATAAAAAAAAAAAAGAAAAAATTGGCCTTACTTTAATCTACCTAACTTCTTATATTCGTTTAGAAACTTTTATTTTCAAAAAATAGGAATTTAATTGTCTTGAACTATGTATAACTTTTAGTTAATTATAAATTAAAAACAATTTTAACAGAGTAATCTATCCAAAAACGAGATTAAAATTAATTTCTATTATTTTAAGAAATTCATCAATACTTTTTTGAATATGTTCTTTTATTCTTTTGCCAAATTAATGACCTCAAGACAATTTTGCAAAAGAATAAAAGAACATATTCCAAAAAGTATTGATGTATTTTAAGAAACACAGTTACACTATATCAACGAAAGCAGACTTTTAACTTGTAATTCTTACTTAAATAGAATAAGATTATATCTTAGAAAGGTTTACATTTTGAAAATCCGCTTTGCTGTGAAACAGTGTAGTTGTGTTTTCTAAGTTAATAAAGTTTTAATTTCAATTTAGTCATAAAATCAGTCAATATCCGCTTATGCAAAAGCGACCTGAAAAGCTTGAATATTAATCTGATAAGTTAGAGTTGCTACCAAATGATCGGACCAAATAGAAAACCTGTACACAAAAGACTGGAAGAACGGAAAGAACAATACTTCTAGATACCGAATAAATGTAAAAAAAATAATATTTCTATCTATTATCTGTTTGTTTTGTTTATTGAAATATGCTTTTTAGTTTACTATTTTCATTTATTTTTGTTCTCTTCGCACAATTACGCATAGTCTATCCCGGCTGAAAGCGGAACTTTTGTTATTGTACCCGCGCTAGCCCATTGTGTGTTATTTTGAATCGATTGCTTAATATATAACCTGAGTCTGTAATTGTTGAAAAAAAGATCTCAAGTTTGACAACTACTAAACTAGATTTCAAATATGTTATTTATTCAATACTTTATCCTCTGTTTGTACTTGAAGTTAAAAAACAAAAATATCTTCCTGTAAGATGTGTATTTTTTTTCTAAAGCTTAAACAAGTAAGTATGATCAAGAGTCTTGGTTTACGAAATGCCTAGTTAAATAAAAATAGTAAAAAAACGATCTTTAATATTTTAACCTTATAGAATTACTCAATGATTTGTGATTCTTCAAACTTTTAGTTTTTTTTCTCTTTAGAAATGTTTGAAAACAACTGATGAAAACAAAGTTTAATTAACTTTTTGTTTTAGTCAAAAATATTAGTATAAATAAAACATGAAGCAGCAAAGTTTTATTCAAAGCAAATACCTTTTTAAAATTTTCATTAAAACAACTTTATAATTGCAGTAATAAACAAAAAAATTAGACATATACTTTTTTAACTACATAGGAAAAATTATCAAATTGAACCTTTAAGTAGAGAATTAATCAACAAAATAAGTAACAAATCTTATCAATCAAACCGGCTTTATTAGAAAATTGTATAATCAAACTCTATTGTTTAAATAGCATTGATTTATAAATACAATTGAGCATAGCTTCAATTTTAATTAAACAAAACCCATATGTACACTTTTTTAATTTGGTTAAACTGTTATAACTTGTATAACTTTATAATGTTTTTTTCATATAGTATGTCTATAGAAATGAAAATATTAAGATTTATAATTATTATCTACTAGCTAAATCCACCTTTGCGATATTTTAGTCTATATTAAATCGATTACTTATTTATTAAGTTATATATTTAAGTTACTACACTTTTTAAACGTGCTAAAATAAAAATAAAATATTAAAAAACAAAAATTAAAATCCAGTTTTTCATCTTTTTAATTTCAATCCAAGTTTACGATCTCTTGTGCGTCTATTCTTGAATCATGTCTGAAAAAATATAATTTTATAAACACCTTAATATCTAATAACATTTAAGGTGAAAATAAAGGATAATAAGTTTAGCATCAAAATACTTCGAGTAAATTAATTAATGAAAATCGGTTAGTAAGAAACAAAATATAGTATAAAAAATTTTAAACAAAGACATCAATAAAATAAAACATTTTAAAATAGTATTAAATAGGAATTAAGAAGAAGTTATTTTTTATACATAAAAATAATTGCACTTGACAACTTTCTTCGAAAGAAGGTAAAATTAACAAAAATGTATTGTACAGATTTATTCTTACAAACTATTCTAATAACACTAACCGTGAGTTCTTTGAATGAAAGATGAGTTAATTGTGCAAGTTCATTCGCTTTATACTCTGATGGATATGTAGTTATGTTATAAAAGCAATTTTCCATGTGATACAGTTGATCAAAAGTCATAATTCATGACTCTTTTTCATGATTCTTTTTCTATAAAATAAGTTTTTAATTTTACTTTTGTAGAATGGTGGTTATAATGCTTTCAAGTGACAAAATACTTCTAAGTATTTAGTAACTAAAATAATAAGAAGAAATGTTAATTATTAGAATAACTCACTTTCTTGGCTTAGAAAGTTTTCTGACTGATGGGAAATTATTTTGACTTTCCATATGCTTTTGAAATTGCTGTAAAAGTTTTGTTTTAGAGATTATTTAAACTATAAAGTGCTATATTACAAACTTTAATATTAAACTTGAAAAAATCTGAATTTGCGACAAAATTTAATAAAGCTTAGAAATTACTTTCTACTCACGTAATCCGTAGAATAGTTTGTAGAATTAACTGCTGTATTATTTTGTTCATTAGTATATCCTGTCATGAATATTAAAATTATATATATTTTAAAAATAAAAGTTTATCAAAAAAAAAAACACAAACACTTACCCGTCGGCATGTAATTTTCTTGTGACTGGTAACAATCAGACTTACTCGGTGAAAATTTTTGCTGGTGCATAAGTTTACTGCTATCAAGTTGTTGTGGATTTGAAAGTTTATTTGTAAAAGTTTGTTGCTTGTTTTTAATCTTACTGCTATCAAGTTGTTGTGAATTTTTTAAATTAAATGTAGAGTTTTGTTGTTGCCGAATAATTTTACTGCTATCAAGTTTTTGCTGGTTTTCAAACTGTTGCTGCTGGTCATGAATGTTGTAGTTGTCCTGGGGATACATATCCTGTCTGACACACTGACCGTTATTTTGAAAAGACGTATCTTTTCCGCTATACTGATCATCGTTTTGACAATAAGCATCTTGCTTGCTAGACTCATACGATGGTTGGTGGTAATTTGAACGACCATCAACTTGTCGAGTGTTGTTAATAATCTGATCTGTATACTGAGCATTGGTCAGGTAATGACCTGTTTGAAGCTCACTTGGTTGAACCTGGTTCATATAAGCTTGCTGATTATCGTAAAAATTTAAATCAGGTTGTTGTTTTATTACTAAATGGTTTTGGTGCTTCATGGAGTTTTGTGGCAAGTTGACGTCACAATTCTGCTTACATATGACGTTATAATCATAAATTTGACTCGGATCAATGGTCACAAGTGGATCGGTTTGTTGTGCAACTTGTTGAATTTTTGGATTCGTAGAATTCATGGAGTTCATTTTTCAGTAAATTTTAAATAAGAATTTAAAACTAATGTTATTTACGTTAAAATTCTTAACTAGTGAGAAAACATGATTAAATATGTATAAAAAATTTGATGCTGTGATCTTATCATATATTTGTATTATTAAAAAGTAGCATTAAAGTTGCCTATTATTTGTTGAAACGTATTTAGGTTGAGCTTCTACAATCTTCTATATCTAAATACAATACACCTTTTTATCAAGTTAAATTGGATAAAATTCACACAAAAAATATTAAAAAACAAATTTTGTAAGTAAAAACATTTCTTTTCTTGTTAAATATTTTCAAAACTATTCAGTTAATAGCTTTAATTTCAAATAGTAATAATCATTAAAAATAAGAAAAGTAGATTAATTTATTTAAAATACATTACTTAATCTGAAGTAAACTTACTTGCAAAAATAACTTGGTATATTGAACAAAAAAAAAAAAAGAAAAAAACTAAAACTAAGAATGAAAGACTATTAAGCTTTGGTATCAAAATTCTTAAAATATAAAAATAAATACTAATATGATATATTTTTAGTTATTACTAATCTGCAGAGTTGCCATTTCAAATTTGTTTGACTCTAAAAACTTTTAAAGGATAATAATTTTAAGTTAAAGTATACGAGAAAAATTATTAGTTTCTGAGTTTTGAGAAATACTTACTTCTGGAAACTAATGAAAGTCATATTCTTCATTTATAAATACTATTGTGAATTAAATATTGAAATTTTAACTATACATTTAAAAAAAAACAGTGTTCTGACGTAGCCCACGACTAAAACTGCGACCATTTATGAACAAAAGTTGTTTAAATCTGCACCAATACAAAATAACTTGCTCACCTATGATTTGAGTCACTTTAAACAAAAATATTAAAAGAAAATTAACCACAATATATTCATTAAATGATAAAGATATACCTTTTTTACACTGTTAAGATTTTTTTAGGCTCTAGATCTGAGATATGTAAACAACAGGTTTTATACACTTTAATGTTTACTAATTTCAATAAAATTTAAATTTGAAATAGTTTTATGTACTAAGGACGCAATTTTTTAAGTATTTTTTAAACCAAACAAAATATCTTAAACTTAAAGAAGTTACAACATATAAATAGCAAAAAAAATTAAATAAGAAAAACTTTTGTTTATATCTTTTGATATACACATAATTCAAGTAGGGTATGTATGACATAGTTATTTTAAACATTGCTAGCCTTATATATATATATATGTATATATATATATAACAGCAATAATTTTGGCAAAAGGAAGTGCTTAAAATTAGTAATTATCTTAAAAAATTAGTCATGTTTCTTAGTGAAGCTTACTGAAGTTAGTATTTATCTCGAATTTAAGTACTACGTAACAAGATTAGTAAAAACTAATGAAATTGTAACTTAATAATTTGCCTAAGAGCTATCAGATCATATTATCTTTTTTTTTTTCAAAAGCTTCTTAAAGTATGTTTATGAAAAAAAATTCACACCAAGAAACGATAATATTCAGGAAACGGAATAAGAAGTATCATAAAAGCTTAGCATCAGATAACCAGACCAGGATTGTGGGCACATAAGTCAAAAAGAAAGATGACCAGGAAATACAGCTTTCAATGAACTCAAATTTTAATTCGCTTTTTAGTTTATATAAAATAAGAATCAACAGAAAAAAAGTAATTACAAATTAAATCGTAGTAGTTAGTTAAGTAAGATGACTAAGTAACAGTTAAACTGTTGAAATATTTTTGATAAAGTAATATTTACGTTAGGGGGTGCAACGTATATGTTCAGCGTAACAGATATAGAAAAAAAAATAATTATTGGGTGGCAAGAATATTCAAGTTTTATTTGATACACAGACAAAATTAAAATATTTTTTGCCAAAATGCTATTTCTATATAACGTTCTTAATTATTTTTTTTTTTCGTAAGTTAAACTTTAGGTTTTTTCATACACATTTTAATTTCTAGAATATAAAATGTGAGTTTTACCTCTCGCGGAACGAATTCCACTTAAATTCTGTAAGTATTTTAAGAATGGTCATTTTCTTTGTGACTCTTAAAGTAAGTATTGAGCAATGCAAATAATAATATTGTAGTAAAAACAAGATTAATAAAACAACTTTTATTGAGAACATAAAGAAGTCCGTAACTTTGTGTGAATTTTATTTTTACATAAACTAGCTAGATTCTAACAACAAAGCGCAGAAATTTCTGCAGTATCCTTGTATAGAAATATAAGTTGATTACGTGTTCCTACCTTTTGCGGCTTAGTTTAGGAATGCACGAAAACTGTTCTTGCAGTTTAGTGTGCACAGAATTTTATCAGCTTGACGACCACTACCTTCGAAAAGGCTTTAGAAGAGTGTAAAAATATTTACAATACAAATATTTTGTAGCAAAATAATGAGGGGGTTATCAATTGACAATTATTTTTTGCAGTTAATAACTTATTCGTTCAATGTGTAATTCAACAAAGCTCGTATATATACGAGTCAAATGATGTTGATGTTTTAGTTAGTTGGATTTTCTTTATGACATCATGTATAGATGTACTGCTATAGTTTTTGAACCATACATAAAAAGAGTAAATTTAATAATGCTAAAATAAAGTTGTAGTAATCAATAAAGTTCTAATAACTGTAGACTATTAACAATTTTGAAGCACTAAATCTAAGAATTGCGAACGACAGGTTTTATACACTTTTTTTTTTACTTAAATCGAGAAAAACTAAACTGGAATTAGTTATTATTACTTACAGATTCAATTGTTAAAGTACATTTCAATCTAAACATGGCATCTTAAACTAAGACAAACATTAAAACATACCTCATAAACTATCTGCCAACAAATAAATAACCTAAAGAATCAATAATAAAACTAGTATTAATATTTTTCGATATACTCATTTGACATACCTCAAGTGAGGTATTTACGACATAGCTTTTTTAAACATTGCTCGCTTTATATATATATATATATATATATATATATATATATATATATATATATTTATATATTTATATATTTAAGTCAAAAGGAAATTTTAACTCAAGGAAGTGCTTAAAATTAGTAATTATCTTGGTAAAACGATGCATGTTTTTAATGAAGCCTACTGAAATTGGAATTCGTTTTATGTTCTAACAGATTCAATTGTTAAAGCATTTTTAAGGCTAAACAAAGTCTTCTAAACTAAGAAAAAGTTACAACATATACTCAACTATAAAAGAAAAAATAAACTATAGATGAAAAAAAAACTTAAACTTTTATTTTAAACTTTTTTCATATCAATAATTAAAATTTAAATATTTGGAAATAAATTTATTTAACAAATTTATTTTTAATGTTAGCTTTTATTATTGTTTATCATGATTATTATTTTAGTTGTTAGAAAAGTTTTTTACTATTAAAATATTTTTTATCTAAAATATAATTGAAGTATGTTAAACATTTAGTTTAACATAAAGAAGTTTTTAAAACATACAAAGGTTTAAATGTAGTTTTTAATAATTAAGCTTATAGTTTTTATAATAATATCAATTTATTTTTACCACTTTAAATGTATACCATAGTGATAAAAACAGTGTTTATTTAACTCTTTGCTAAAAATCGAATATTTTATCAAAACAATTAAAATAAAAACTAGAAAAAACTTTTATAAATAAAAAAAGACTTTTTTTTAACTACAGTTAATCCTTGCTTGTTAAATAAAGCTAATAGTAGCATTAAATGACTGTGTTTTAACAAAAAAAGTTTTTTAAACTAATGTGTTGAATAATAAAGTTAAAACGCTTTTTAATAAAAAGTCATAGCAAGCTGTTTTTTTTTTCTTTGGTAAGTTTTGGATTGAAATCTAATTCTATCACAACGTTAATTTTTTAAAGTATGTTTCATATCTTCTTCCTTTCAAATATACTTTATGTTTTAGAACGAGATAAAGCATTGCTACAAAACGTAATATTATGAAAAAAGGAAATGAGAAAAGTCTAAAAATTCCGCTAATTGGCGTTATAATTCACCATTAGACGAGGTTCGTAACGATGCAATATAAATTAAAACTCTCTAGACAATTAACCACGAACCTGGTAAATATTTAAATCAGGCCCTTTTAACAGCCACCCGTATTTTAGATTTTTTTTGTACTGCAAATTAATTAAGTTGTACCAAATAGTATGTAAATCACGCACTTTTATAGTGAATTCTTTTTAAAATTAAAATAAATAATATAGCTAATTATGGTTTTGTTCATAATTTGTATTTTGTTAAATCGTGCTTCATTGCAATTTATAATTAAAACAAAATGTATCTAAAAAAATCATTTGAGAAGTAAAGATGTTAGAAGCTCACAAACACAGTTTGACCACTTGTAGGCGATAAGCGATTACATTAGCAGAAGTTCGTAACCACTAGTACAAATAATCATATTTTAAAATTTGTTTATAAGTATTAGTAGTTATGAACTTCGGCAAATGTTCAATCAATCTTTCATCTATTCTATCTAATAATTAATTTTATCAATCATCATAACATCATGTTAGGACACGAAAAGAGATTAAAATCTAAATCGTTGTATAGGCATTGAAGAGTCAAGGACGTACTTTGTTCGGATTTAGAGATAGATTACTTTAAATACTTCAGCTCTTTTAGAGCCTCTATAACAATGAATCTTAACAGAATAGAATGTTTAACGTAAAACACAATTTCAGATTAAAAAAATTTATCATCTATTTATTATCAATATTTGTATTTTATTTACAATTTTAGTTTATACTACCTTAATTCACATATTTTTTTGTATTTAAAGATAACTATAGTCATACTAAGTTGTCGAAAAGCCGAAAATTACTGTTTTTATATCCTATAAAAAGTTTCATGATGCCTTTTGATTACAATTTTGTTTAATCAAACATAAAATGCTTAACTTAATTTAATTAGTTTGTAACATATATTGAATATTTTTCAGTAACAAGCATTAGTTTCAAAATATTTAAGTTTTAAGCATTGAGATGAAAAAGGTTTAAAATAAAAGTTTAAGTTAGCTTTCCTTCTAAATTTACAAATTAAAAAAATATATTTCATACTAACTTATTATAATGTATCAGTGAATTTTATCTATAAATACTCAAGACTATTCAAAACTATTTTATACAAATTAGGCAAGATAGTTTTAGTGATGTATCTATTATACAAAAAAACCAAACAACAATATTAAAAATTTTTTACTTAACAAATATAAGCTGCTTTTAAAACTTTTATAGATCACTAGGCAAAAGTTTTTTTTTATGAAATGTTACATCATTGATTTTAACTCTTATTTCTCATAACTACAGCAAGCTCTTAATATTCTCCTAATGTTTAGAGTTCAATGATAAACAATGCAAGTATTTATAGCAATTCTTTACAAATTAATTAAAGTTTTGTTGTTTATTCAATTTTTCCGCTTTTTTTTTATAAGGAATATATTGCCTTAAATTTAATAAAAAATATTGTAACACTTGAAAAGTGAACATTCACTGTTTAAACTGTTTTTAAGCAAACTACATACATCTTCTAATAACACATCTCTACTACAACGTAACTTTAACAGATTTCTAACAGTGCTGTAAAACTCGCTTCATAACAAATTTATTTATTAGTTATTGCATTTGTTTAAAACTCAATATGAACTTGCTAAATTGTGTGACGTTATCTTAACAAAATTTACCAGTCGAGCGGAACGAAATAAAGAAACTACT
Source organism: Thalia democratica (assembly GCF_965202585.1). NCBI lineage: Eukaryota > Metazoa > Chordata > Thaliacea > Salpida > Salpidae > Thalia > Thalia democratica. The sequence continues at coordinate 62,693,678 of NC_139166.1, read as the reverse complement.
CAATTAAAACAAGCATTTTTTGAGTTTCATGAGATCAATCATACCTAAAAATATTAAAATAAAGGCATTGATTTCTTTATGTTTGTTTGAAAAGAAACAATAGTGTTATCAAAAATTGTTATGTAAAAAAATTTATGTATTATTTAATTAATTGATTAAAATTTAGTTTAGCGCTGCTTAAAAGATATAAAATATTTCATTACAAGTTTTTTTAATGTTAAAAGCTCATGTTTAGTTTTGCACGTGAGCGTAAAAAGATTGCATTTTTCAATCAAATTAATAAATATAAACTTAGTAGTATCAAAACACTTATTTAAATGTATTTTTAGATAGACTCTTCAGTTATTTCGACAAAGTTTCCATCAACAATAAGTTTTTCTTTAGCCTAAAAAATTAGGTTTTAAAAAATTAAATTAAAGAAAAAGTATACTTCTACGTATAATAATTTTGAACCCGTGATACTTTTAAAACAATCATCATCAGCGCTTTTATTCAAAAAAAAAACTTATTGTATACATTTTTGTTTTTATTTGTATTTTTCTACAAAAGATTGTGTTATTTTTGAAATTACTGCTAGTGTTTTATACAAAGTAGTTAAACTTAGGTAAAGGTTTAAGTTCTTATAGTTCTTTATTAATACTACTTTATTAAATTTATCTAGCAACTTCTATAATTAAAATTTTTACCTGAATTTTAAACTAACAAGTAAAAACACTTTTTCCTGTCGCAGGAAAATCAATTAAGCAACGCGTAACTTTAAGGCTAAGCTTAAGTGGGAATCGATTTTATAAATGGTACGAATAAAAATGTGACGTCATAAACGCCTCATTGAAACTCGTACGTAGGCGTTTACGATACATATTGACTCAAATGTAAAAAAGTTGGTTATGACAACTTAAACAACTTCTACTATTGTTTTAAAAAGTATAATAAAACTCAAAATGTATAGTTTGTTATCAAAATAACATTTAACCTGCAAAATTTGTTTATTTTTTACTTACGTGTTTGATAAAAAAATAGTAGCTCTTTTTAACACCCATAATAAAACCACAAATTTAAAGCTAACTTAATGTGTAAATTAGGGACCAACAGTCATTTAAAAGAAGTTTTTATAGATGACGGGCAAGATATAAAAGAAATGATTTATTGGTGTCTTTAAAGTTACATAATAGAAATCAACTAGCAGCAATTTTTTAACAAAAAGCTAGTACAAATACTGCTTTTTACTTACAAATAAGGGAAGCTATCTATTTAAAAAGCTTCATCTATACTGTTTTGGTTAGAAATTTTATATAATAAAACTAAGTTTTCGGTCAGAAACTTAAGATTTGATTTGTATTAGTTTTCTAATACTTGGTGTATTTCTCATCAAACTAGCATACTCATTAAAAATAGATGATTTACTTCCTCTGAATATAAAAAGCGTAAAAACAATATATTGATGTTTTTAATATGAGTTTTCCCTATATTAAAAATGTAAAACATTATGCATATTTCGAAATTGCCTCGGGTAAGAAGTATAACATTTTTTTTATAAATTTCTTCTAACCTACACTTTACCATGTTTAAAGACCTTAAAGTTAAATTATAAAGTTTTACCAGTGACTTTGTAGTGTTGGAATTTAGCTTAAAATATCAAAAGGATTTATTTCGCAAAAACAATTCTTACATTTAAATTTTAAATTAAACCGTCATAAGCTGAAAAAGAAACCATAGTGTTTACTTAAGTACTACTGAATATGATATGTAATGTGCACTAAGGTTGCTGTTCTTTATAATAGTATAAAATTAGTTAAATACTTAAGAGATAAAATTTCGTATTCAACTCAGTTAAATGTGTAGTGTAAAAACTACAATTATTTATTTTCTTATGACTTGTGTATTTCTATTGTTTTAATTAAAAAAATAAACTTCAACTTCCAAAATGGCAACAATTTACTAACGATAAAAATATAAAAACACACAAACAATATATTGTATACTTTTCGCAAAACCATTTTTTATAATCACACAAAATGCACTTTTAAACTTAAATAAATTAAGTTAAAAAAATGTTGTAAACTAAAATTAAAATGTTTAAAAGTAATTATTACAAGCTATAGGAAAAAGTAATAAAAAATAGCAACATGAAGTGGTACTGTTTTAAAATATTATGTTGAAAGTTTGATAGTGGATAATGTACTTTAACACAATGAAAGTTATAGTTCAAATTGATTAAAACAACAAGAATATGTTAAAAATAACGGTTTGAAAATTTTATAATAATTTTAGTTGATATAATAATGGTACATTTTATTTTGACTTATTTGGTAAAAGAAAAAAGCTATCTGTAAACTTTAATATTGTGCTACAATGTGTTCGTACAGTTGTTTGAATGTATAAAGTGTTGTTGTATATTATTATTACTACACTTATCATAAATCATTTGAAAATAAGCATTTTCTTTTTCTAAGTCAAATGTCAATATATTTTAAAACTACTTGAAGTATACTATGTTTAAAAATATTTTTTTTTTATAAAATTTAAGTAGTATACAAAATAAAAAAGAAAACTCTTATGTACAAACGGTACTTAAATTTCTAAAAGTTTCAATAAAAAATTATTCTTTCATCAAAAAGTGCAAAATAGAATGCGACCAATAAAATTTAAGTTAAAGAAAGATAATTTTAACTACAATTTTTCACTTGGATTAAATTTTATGTTACTGTTTAAAGTGACTTAAATAAGAAATATTTTTATTCAATTTCATGCGTCTTTTTATACAAAAAAAAACGTACTGATTACGGCTACGGATGTTAGATCTCAAACTAAATAAAGTATAAGAGTAGCTAATGAGTAGTTTGCAAATTCTACCGATTTTAGAAACACTTAAGTACGTTACCTATTTAAATGTGGAGCCACAAAATGAAAACATGAAGTGTCCGTTCATGTTGAATGGTTCAGTTCCACATGTACTTTCAAATTCATTTTAGTGGCAAAGTGTTGAAATCAAACTTCACACACATTTGTTTGACTTGTCATGGTTAGACCTTATGTGATAGGAAAGTCCACCGTGGGTCATGAATGTTTGGCAACAAATTTCACATTTCAACGCATTTTCCTCTGAATTTTTTGAAGTTCCAATACCTGGAAAAACAGTTTTGTTTTGAAAAGTAATTTCACTTTACGTAGTAGTTAAATCTTAACAACTAGGCATTTTGAGAGTATTTCTATCTATATACGTATGTAATTTAAAAAATTGTATGAATGATTATTTATTATAACAAAAAATTTAATACATTGTATATAAGAGAAAAAAATACCTATGCTTACCTACAACGTTGATATTTTAAACTTATTATTCTAAAATCTATAAAAAACTTATTTTTAATACTATTTCAACTATATTGATTACTATTCTATTTTACAACCCTGAATAAAAATTTTATTTTGTAAGTTATAAAAACTTCTCTTTTAATAATAACAACTTAAACAATAAAAAAAAATAGAAAATGCTGAATTTTTCCATAATGTTTAATGTAACCTGAGAAGATCTCAACCACCCTGAAATGTTCAAAGCAGACTAAATGTGTGGTACTCTTAGACTCAGGGTTACCAAATGTTTTTGGCAAACTTTCTCCAGGTTTTTGAAAATTCCTACTGGATTTTGAAAGTACAATTTTTGGGTTTATATTTAGTTTTAAGTTTATTTTAAGGTAAGAAAATGCATTAAATAATACAAAAACATTTACAAGGTACTGTAAAGGTACTTTAAATGTGTTTTTTAATAAAGAAATTTTTGATGAAGATCAAAATTTTTACCGATGTAATAATTGTTTTTTGTGATTAATTGAGTTTTTATTACTGAACCTGTTAAAAATGATAAAAATACCAGGTTCTTATAGTGATTTTTGTTCAAACTTCCAAGTATTTCAGTTCTTTTTTCAAAAAATCTTAAATTAAAGGGTTTTTTAGCTTTTTTAGCCTAAATTGTCAAATTTCAGGTTTTTCCAGGTTTTAAGACTTTTTGGCAACCTTGCCCTAGTGAACAAGATTCCAGATAAAAAAACTAATTAACTTCTAATAAAAACAACATAGATAAAATTTACTAAGCACAATGTAATAAGAAGGGTATATAACGGCATTTAACTTACAAGTAGTATTGCTGTAAGAGTTTTGCTGAGGGATTATGTTTTTAGTGGACTTGTCATCTACTGCCATTAAAATGTTGTCCTGAAACTGCTCAAATGGTATGTGATTGATAGAACAGCTGTTTTCAGTTCCAGTAGAATTTGTATTTGTGATATTTCCACTATCTTTTGTTGGGATAGAGTTGTTGTCTTTTTTACTTTCAACTGAAATGAGATGGTTGTCTTTTTTGTTTTTTATAGAAATTAAATTATTGTTATTATTGCTTTGTAGAGCAATGATATTCTTTCCTCTGTTATTTTTCAATTGATCATCATTGATGTCTTTAAATTTTTTTATGGTTTCAATGTTACTGTCACTAATTTTATCTGATGTTTTACATTTAATCTCCCTATTTTTCTTCATATTATTGAGAATATTTCCACTTATCTCTAATACTGCACTGACATTGTTGTTTTTTCTGCCTATACTTCTATCGTTGCTGTTGTCTCTTATTTTAAGGTCGTTATCTGCGTTGTCAATTTCCGATGGAAAAGCATAGATGTCTTCACTACTTTGTGTTCGATTTAAGTCGATGTTATTATTGTTTTGTAAAGCAGTAGTATTCTTGCCTCTATTATTTTCTAGTGGTGCATCCTCGATCTCTCTTTTATTAACCACTGCACTCAAACTATCACCTCCACCACTACTATCACAATTTTTAAGATGTTTACTCAAGCTGTAGAAAGTACGATATGTGTTGTGACACGCTTTGCATTGGTGTGTTTTATGAACCTTATTTATATGCTGTTTCAAGTTTCCTTTAGTGCTGAAGTGTTTAGTACAAATCTCACATACGTTTTTATTAGGCTTGTGCTTTATCATGCGATGGTAGTGAAGCTTATGTATGGTGTTAAATGTTTGGGAACAAATTTTACACTTAAACTCTTCTGGCTTTGTCTTTTTTGTAGTCTGGAGACCTAGAAGAATAGTATTATTAAAAAAAATGATTTCAATTGAGTAGATTATATACATATAAACAACAATTATATTTAAAGTTACTTTTATCTAAAATATTACTTTAATATAACAAAATTACTATAAATAAACTAATATAAAACATAAGATTTAATATAAAAAATAGATTTACTGTAAACAAACAGTTACTATATTTTAAGTTTAACTTTAATATTATTGTTTATCTTTAACCTCGTTATCCGATATTAAGTATTTTTAAAGCTAAAAATTAATATTTCTTTAATATAAATTTTTAAAACTAATTACTTTGAAGTAACTTTACTCTTAGACTAGATATACTGGAAATGATGATGAAGAGCAAAAAAAAGTAAAATAAATAAGTTAGCTCTTAGGCGTATTTAAATAGGGGTAGGGAGTACAGCACATTTTTTCGATCATATTGTAATGTTTATTCAAATCATTATGATTTAGATGTGTTTTTGCTTCATTTTGAAGAATCTGAAAAAAAAGTTAAACATTTCAAAAAAAAACAATTGCTGCCCCAAAAAACTAATTTCAACCCACAAAAATCACAAACTTTTTGACTTATTCAGTAATAAAATTACTTATACATGTCCAAGACTTATAATTAATATCTTAAATGAAAGCTTGTAACTATAGGCATACATTAAAAACATTTCAACTGCTTTTGTTGTATTATGACGTCATTATTATTTTCAGGTTTAAATTTCTTCAATTTATGTCTATAACTATTAACATTGTTAAAGATATTTATTATAAGTCTAGGACATGTAAAAGTAATTATATTACTCTTTAAGTTGAAAAATCTAAAAACATGTGAATTTCGAGATTGAAATTAGTTATTTTGGCAGTTTTTTTGCCAAATTAATTTTTTTTAGATTCTTTATAACTAAGCAAAAACACATCCGAATCATATGTACTAATTTGAATTTTACATATGACCAAAAAAATGTGCTGTACCCCCTGACCCCCTGCCTCTACATTTTACAGACAAACTTTGCACATTTAGCGTGATTATGACGTCATAAAACATTAAAGAAGTACATATGTCTTTAAATACATGTCAATAAGTATAAGCTTTTATTTAAGACATAAATTATAAGTCTAGGACATGTATAAGTGATTTTATTACTGATTAAGTGAAAAGTACATAAAAAGTATGTGGTTTTTTTGTAACAATTATTTTTTTTTCAGATTCTTCTTGATAAAGCAAAAACACATCAAAATCATAATGACTCATAAGTCCACCAAATATCACCCAAGTACTCCCTACCCCTAATTTAATAATAGTTTTGAATTTTTGACATTTATACTAGATATTCTGGAAAAATTTAGGAAATTTAGGGGGCCATAATTCGAAAATTACACTAGATATTCTAGAGTTGATGATAAAAAGAAGAAATCTTAAGCTTTTTTAATGGTAGTTTTTTGAGAAACCTTGTTAGAGGGGGCCATAGCTTTTTATGATTTTTTGTAAAATGACTTATTTTAGTTCAGACTTTTTAAGTACAAACTTTCTTGTATCTTTTTCTTTTAAGTTAAGAAATGGAAATGTTTGTTTATAAGTTAACTAGAATGTTTTGTAAAAGTTACAATGCATTAAAAAATTACATTACTCGTGGAAAAATACATGTTTTTAATATGTATATAGCAGTGCTATATCAAATAGTTTTATATTTGTTTAATATAACATTTCTAGTTTAAATAAACTAAAATAACTAAAAGCTTTAGCATTTATGTCAGTTTAAAACTGATGTTAATAAAAAATATTTATTTTTTTATTTACAAAAAGGTTGTAGTTGTTCTTTAGGTTACTGATATACTTAATTTCATAGTAACCAATTATGCTTCAAGCTTATTTAACAATGTTTGACAAAAAAAAAAACCAATAAGGCAAATATTTCAGAATTTAAAATTTTTAATAAAAATGTCAAAAGTTTAAGAGTTTTCCAGATTTTTCCCCGATAAAAAAAAAAAAAATCATTATAATTTTTATTTTATAAATAAATTAAATTCCCATTTTGTTTATTTTATAGCATCTTATCACAAATCTATCAAAATTTAAGTATTTTAATAGTTCATATTTTTAAATGGCAAAAACTGTCAGATGTAAAAAAAAACTATTAATAACTATTTTTTATGCACAAAACTATAATAACTACTTATTATTGAAGAAAAACAACAAAATATAACTTAAAAGTATACAATACCAGAGTTGCCACTCTTTGAGACTAGAAAAAATTGATTTAAACAAAAAAAATTATTAAAGCATGTGTTTATCAAGCTAACAAAATGATAACAAAAAGAGCTGTTATTTTGACAAAATTTTCTAGATAAAAAATCAGAGTGGCTTAGCCTGAGGTTTAGGAAGTATTTATAAAAACTAACCAGAATTCGAAAAAAAAACATAATAAAAACTTGAGTTTTTTTTCAATTATACTAAAGTAGCCTGAGTAAGTGTAATCACTGGTGAAATAGATCTTAAAATTGTTTTATTTATTAGCTTTTAATAAAATGATAAAAAAAATAACTACTATTTGACAAAACGAGATTAGAAAGGTAAATAAATGACTTACAAACAGTGTTACTTTTAGAAATTTCCTCTGGTTTTGCACTTTTAGTGGGTTTTCCATTTGCTGTCATAAAAATGCTGTTCTCACTTGTTGCAAGTTGTATTGTATTGATGGAGCAAGTGTTTTCAATTCTATTGCAACTTGTGTTTGTTGTTATATTTCCACTCACTTTTGTTGGGGTAGAACTGTTTTCTAATTTATTTTTAAATTGAATGAAACTATTACAGAAATTGTTTTGGGTGGGATTAAATTTGTTGCTAAAATTATTTTTCAATGGATTATAATTACTACCTACATAATTTTTCATTGGAACTAAAGAATTGCCTAGATTATTTTCCAATGGATTAAAATTTATTGCCAACAGCATCATTTACTGGACTGGATTTATTGACTACATTATTTTTAATTTAAATAATATTTTTGTTTATGTTATTCCTGATTGAAATTAAACTATTGCTTTCACTGTTGGTTAATTTATTTCTCAATATATTAAAGTTATTGCCTGGAATATTTTCCATTGCAATGAGGTTACTGCTTACATTATTTTAATTGTAATAAAATTATGGTCCATATTATTTTGTACTAAATAAATATCACTGCATACATTACTTTTTTTTGGAGTAAAACAATTTCCCATATCATTTTGTACTAGATTAAATTTACTGCCAAAATAATTTTTTGTTGGAGTGATATAATTTTCTACAGTATTTTGTGATTGGACAATATTTGTGTCTCTACAATCTTCCACTGAAAATTGATTCTTGTCATCAATACCTTGTTCTAGAAAAAAAAAATAATTTTCAATTTTTACTATAATTTGTTTTATAAACTTACAAATAGTTAGAAATATTAAGTATTAAGTTATGCTACTTTACATGTGTATTTCTTAAAAGACATAATTTTATTTTTGTAACATTTTTTTTATACATATAAATGATGTTAAGTTCTAAAAATTATACAAAAGATTAATATGTGTTACACTACCTTCTGATATAAAATCAGTGTAAAGTGAACTTATAGCTTCTAACAATGATGGATCCATGAATTCCTCTGATCCTGCTGTGCTTAATATAAAATCTCTTGCAAAAGAAAATCCATCAGAATTTTCCATGTTTCACACCTGTTGAGATCAATTTCATTTTAATAAAAACTTTAACTCTCATACTACATAATTTAAAGTTTATTAAAATTCAATAGATTTAAGATGCGTTGGAAGTATTAAAAAAGAGAAAAACTAAAACAAGCAAAATAAATATTTTTTACCTGTGGTGAAGTGTAGTCTTTTGTTAGTAGCTCAGGTAGTTTCAATAAACAAAGTAACACAAAATAATCTCGTATATATCTGTTTGTAAGTAAAGTTACAATTTGTATACTAAATTAATTTAAAGACAATTTAAGCACAATGTTATAATTTCTTAAGTTATGTATAATAATGATGAAAAACAATTTAATTTAGACTAAACAAATATGTATATACTTTCATTTAATAATTTCTATATATAATTAAAATTTCATATATAGATACACAGTAAATATACTAAGGTAAAAAAAATATAAAGCTATTTTAAAAATCTTTTTTATCAAGTGCCAAGTTTTTAATTGATTAATAAATAAGTAAACTTATTATAATTACGCTTTAGTCTATAAGTGCGTTTTTAAAACTCACTGCACAACACACATAAATAAAGCCTTAAGACTTTAAAAAAAAAAAACATTAGTTTCAGTTTAAACTCTAGTAGTTAGCAAATTTTTCTTGACAATCATCTTTAAGATTTTAATTATACTTTTTACTTTCACTGATAAGATTAGGTTCGTAGTACGTACGAAGTCACTATAACGAGCGTATCATATGTCTTGCCTAGTGGACAGTGTTTTAAACGTTGCACGGCAAAGACAGTGCTGACGTCACTGATCATTGCCAGCAAATAGTTTCTTCATGTGAAAGTATGATAAACCATTTGTAGATTGACGACTACAGGTTTTTCGGTTGTGTCTGACTGATGAGTCCTAATAAGGAAGAAACCGGTTTCAGTCTACCAAAACTTGTTGTCTGATGATCGAATTGGCATGATCAACCCTTTTGTTAAACTTGAGCTTGTCTCGGCAAACGAAAGTCCGGATTTCAGCTCTGCAGACTTTCGCCGATGTTTTTTGTTGATTTACAATAAAGTGAGTTTTAAAAAAATAGATAGTTTTAATGCAATTTTGATCTTTTAAATTCCTTTTATTGTCATGAAAAAAGAATTCAAAAAATATTCCAAATACCTAAAACAAATATGCCACAAAGCCTGTTTCTTTTTAGAAAATATTTATTTAGTATCTTTCATACTATAGCTGAATTCCTGGTAGCATTTTGAGATATAAGACCTTTAGTAGCATACCCTTAAAACATTCAAACATATAAAGTTTTCAAATACCTTATAATACTGTAAATTATATTTAACAAAATAGTTTAAACTGCTAGATTGTCACTGTTCTAACACTCATGTTACTTTAAAAAAATCAGGCTAATATGAACTTTTTGAGGGCAAAATTCAGTAGTTCAACATGTACAACAAAACGTAAAATATGAATTTTCAAAACTTAGAAAAAAATTGAAGAAGAAAAAGACACAATTTTATAAAAATAAATTTCACCAACTCACACCAAACTTAATTTTTTCGTCACTAAAAAAGTTCAACTGCTGGTTGCCAATAACTTTATTTGAAATTAGAAAAATTAACAAAAAAACTAAAGAATTAAAACTTGGCATTAAATCATTAATTATACTTTTTTAAGCGTTGATGATTATTAACAGTATTAATTAAAACCAAATAAAGTAAATAGTAACAAGCATTTCTAAAATTTTTTAATAGTATTTATGTTGCTTTTTCTTGTTATATTAGACTTTTTAGTTAAAAAACTAATAATAATAATATTAAGACTACTTGTATTTTGTTAATCATGAAACTTCTTATAAATTTTAAACTTCTACATTGATAATTCATTTTGTAATAAAAATTCTAGAGATAACTAAAAATTTGATAATTATGCTTAAAAAGTAAAAAAAATATTCAAATTGAAAGTAATAATAAGATCTGTATCAATTGTTTAGCAAATATTTTTTTTTAAATTTTGAGTGTAAAATGAAAATGTTTTTTGTTTAAATCAAAATTCTTAATTAGCTTTGATTTTATATGAACTAATATCAATAAAACTATCCGGTTTATGAAATGCTAGCAGCTAAAAGTTAAAATTTTATAATGATTACATAAAACATTTTAGTGTTCATCTGAAAATTTGTATCTCTTTGGGATACAAATTCTGACAAAACAAATCTTGTTTTGTTAAAAAGGTTACTGTGATTTTCTTTTTAAAAAGTAGTTGACATAAGAAAAAAAAAAATAAAAATAAACTTATTCAAGATTATCAAACTATCTAATACACTAAAAAAGTGCATTGATTTTTTTTTGATTTGTGTTACGGCCATGAGTTTTGATCTTGCACAACCAAGTATGTTGCAAATATCACACATATGGCAACAGGTTACTTTACCAGTATAAAAAGTTGCTTGTTTAATAAGTAAAATGCCAACAAATCTGTGGAGACAAATCAGTTTTGCACAAAGACACTATTTCAAAAAAGGTATCTTTTGCTCAAAGGGTTGTTTTGCCTAAAAGATCAATTTTTGCAATATTAAAATTTTTGCTTGAGAATAAAAATAATATATATTTAACAATCAAGGTAAGGGTAAGAGGTACAGTAGTAGTAAAAAAAAAGTTAAAACAAATTACACTAACTACAATAAAAAGAAAAAAAATCTTATTGACCAAGGGTTAGAGATAACAACGAAAGTTAACAAGAAATGTAAAATAATAAATTAACAAAATATAATCTCAGGCAAAAATATCTTGTGCAAAAGTGACCCTTTAAAAAAAGTGTTCTTTGTACTTTTGGCACCTATTTCAAAATTATAGCCTGAAAACATCAAATGATCTAAAACATATTTTGCAAACTTATTTAGTTCTTCAGTTTTATTTTTAAGAAAAAAAAATCAAAAAATAATGCAGCTTATATACAATTTAAAACTTCACTCTAACTGCCTTCCTATAAGAAATTCTTACTAAAAATTATTGTACAAAACATAAAAACAATTAAAATGTACACAACTACATCTAAATCTTTTAAAGTAAAATTATTATACTTTACTAGTGATTAATTGTAGCTACCACTGAATATCATAATTTATTTTTATGAATAAAAATTTATTTGGTTTCTAAAAGGGGATTGTTTTTCCAAAAGTTTCTCAAGTAAAGCAATGTTGGTTTCAAGAATTCGGGTCGGCTGCAGTTGTAAGGTTTTGGTATTGTTATGCAAATGAGGTAAAGTGGTAAAGTAAGAAAATATTAACAACTTTCATACCATTATCATACCCAACTTTACCAAAATATATAAAAAATAAACGAAAAAAGAGCTTTTACTTAAAAAAAATAATTAAAATATTAGCTAATCAGATGCGACCTTACATCTGCAGCCGACGCAAATTAGTTCGCGAATCAGGGATGTGGAATTTAATGTTTAAGCTGCTGTAACATTACTTAATCTCAATTCAAAATAATGTGATTTAAAAAAATAAAACCTTTATACTGCAATTGACAAAATTAAATAGGACTTTTTGTTATATTTCTATACAACTTATTTTTATTGACTAAAATTACAAAATTTTATAGGCTGATATTAAAATATTTAATACATAAGTGTTCATTGTTTTGATTATCAACGATTCAAATTTTTTTTAAGCTCCATTTTTGTTTTTTCTGTCTCTATAAACTTTTTTAAACTTCTTCTTTAACAGAAGAACACTTATTTACAAAAAAAAAAAAGAGTAAGCATATTAAATTATTATAGTGAATACGACTTTTATGACATTAAATTTAAGTGTACTTGAATAATCAAGTAGCTTGATCAACATAGAAAATACTTTTGCTTCAGAGATAATTATACATAGTATTTTAGCATTTTATTCTTCTTGCCAATAAAATTAAATTAGTTTCTAATTATTATTTTACTTTTTGAAGTTATAAATTTTTTATCTTTTTTTTTATATCGCTGTTACCCTCGGTCAATAGCTTTTTTTTTCTTTTTTTTTATTTCGTTTTAACTATTTATTTATTTTTTTTTAGTGATTTTTATAATTATTTTTTAATTTTATATTTACTATCACTGTTACCCTAACCCTTACCCACGGTTAGTATATTTTTTGTCAGTTTGTTTTTTTATTAGTTTTTTTTAGTTTTTATTTTCTCGTGCAAAAATTACCGTTAATGCAAAACTGTTTTCGTGCAATTTGTCTCACTTTGCAAGTATGTCTTCGTGCAAAAGTATCTTTGTGCAATTTTGACCTTGTCCCACTTTAGACATTTATTTTGAATTTTTGAAGTTACAAAAACTTAAATAATTATTTAAGCAATATAAATAAAATTTTATTTCAGTCGTTTAAAGTTCATGGTGAAATTGTAACTTATTCTCGAGTTCAACATTTGTTTTACTTTTTTACTAAAATTATTATTAGTTCTTAGGTGAAAGCAGTACAAACTACAAGCCAAGTTGTAAAGAACTATAAAAAGTTATTTATATTTCGAGATATTTTAACTTTTATAAAAATTTTCGATACAAACGTGTAAACCGCAAAGTTTTTCGAGCCAATTTTCTTGGAGATTTAAAAAATCACAAAATTATGTTTTTTTCTTCATTTTTTGAGCTAGAAACTTCAAACATTCAGAAAATGGTCCTTTTGTGGATTTAAGACCTTTAATGTTGCTATTTTAAAAGTATACAAAACTTTAAATCTTAGATAAAAACAATAAAGTACTAGAACCAATTTTTTTTTTGTTTTTGAAAAAAAAATCTGCATAAAACCTTTAAAAAATTTAATGTTTGACTTTCTATGAAAACTTGCAGAAAAACGGTTCAAAAGTGAACAAGAGTATAGGTTTTTAATAAAATAGACTTTGTTTTTGCGTTTTCGGGTTGCACCTTCTATTAGAAACTTTTTGAGGTCACCGACTTTGACTTGTATCTCAAAAATTACTTGAAATTTTTTTAAGCGGTTAAAAATATCTAATAGCTCAGCTAAAACTCGTTAATTTAAGATCAACGTAAAAAAAGTCAAGCTTATCCACTTATTCCCTTAGATTTTAACGTTAGAATAAAATTTTGATTTAAAAACGTTTTCGTCATAGTTTTATTAAGTTTTTATACAAAAAATTTTATATTTTCAATTGTTTATTGAAAATCAAAACTAGATATCGTGTTAAATAAAATAATTAATGGCTGAATTAAAAACTATTCAAAACAATAATAATTATTACTACCAAAACTATCAGCTTTCTACCGTTATATTTTAAATGTTATTTTAGTTTTGCCAAGTAAAATAAATTTTAAGCAAAAATACTTAATTTTCTGAACAAGTAAACTTAATCTAAATAGTAAGTGTACGAGAACATAGATTTTTCGACAAACTTATGTTTAAAAATCAACATATTTACACAACACATTTTTTAATTTATGCTTTTACATAAAATTTAAACTAATACGTGATATTTGATACTTAAATTTTAGAAAAATAGAGAAAAAACATTAAAAAGAAGTGTTTAATAGTACTTACTCTACTTTTTAGAACTTAGAAAATAACTTATGTTCATAAAAATATTAACAAACATTTTTTTAAACTACTCTTTTTTAAACATTACAAATATTCTACTTGAAAAATTTTGTATGAAATATTTAATAAAAAAATTTAAATTGTAACATATCACATAAATTTGCTTCAGCCATTTTGAGTGTATTGGCTGTAAAAATTATTTGATATCATACATCTAAAAGTGACCCATATATTTCTCAACTCTATAAAAATGTTTCACAAAAATCACAAAACTTTCTATTACTACGGCACAACAAGCTTAAAAGTGCATATGTCCCTCTACTTATAAAATATTTAAAGTGTTTATTTGTGTTCAAGTATTTTAGAAAGGATCCTATGAATAAAAACAAATATACAGAACTTTAGAATGGAAAAAACGTATCCTACTTTAGTTATTAAAAAAACGAATTTACGTTGTTTTTCCGTAAAGAATTATTAACTTGTATCAGTAAAACAAAGTTATCTTTATTCAAAAAAAAAAACGCACAGCTTGATTTTCTCTGTAACTATTATACTAGTCTATTAAATTCCACGTCTTAATAAATCTATAAATTTGAATCGTCGACAGATATTCTTTCTTAACAAGTCTGTACAATCATTATGAAAAGTTTAAAATTTAAAGTAAAAAAAAAACACATTATTTTTTTGTTTATCATATACATATAACCATTTAGAATCTCTTTTAAATTATAGATTACATAGAAAACGTAAAATTCTTTATCAAAACTCAATTAACTTATTAATTCTTGTTAAAGTAGCCTGTGATTGAATTAAATAAGTAGAACTAAAAAAACCTTTTAATCGATTAGTTATTTAAGACACAGATAAGTGAAGGATAAGTTCAAAACTATAAAATTCTCATTCTTAACTCTAAAATTTCTACAAAATTTGCAACATTTAAATAATTAGGATGTTTAGTTTAGAAATATAAAAAAAAATCCAAATACTTTCTTTAAAACATAAACACAAATGACTAAAAGCATGTTGATAATATTTACAAAATGATAGTAAATTATAAACTATAAACTTAATTCATAACTTTAACAGAAACCAAAAGTTAACACAAAGTTTAACCAGAAAGGTTTATGTTTCTGCAAAATCATTGCGCTTACGATTTTAATCATTTTTTAAAAATCAACAACAAAACTAATTAAAAATCAAAAATTTAGCATTATATACTATAAAATCTTTAAAAATATTAAGCACACCTTAGTGACTAATTTAGTTATGCAATTTTATTACAACTTGCTTTAATACAAGCTACTTTGTATACCTTGTATTCGCTCAATCTTAATTATCATGCCCAATGCAAAAGTCGAACATAAATTGGTTCTTCATCTTTAACTTCTAAATCTGAAATTGTCTTTTGATCTTCAATTCGTTTTCAATTAAAAATCAAGTTTACCTCCCCAGATGTAAAACCTAATATTATAAGTACACTTTGTTAATTATTAAGATGCAAATAAAATTATTTAGTGCGGACAACAGAAATGAGTTTACTTTTTTAAATTTTGAATAGTTTACCATACTTTATTGAAATGACAAAGTTTACAAGAAAGCATTAAAATTTCTAACCTTCTGAATATTTAATGGCGTGTGTTAGCCTTTCAATTTTCGTAGAAGATCTAACAATATATGTAGTAGTTTTTCCAGTCATTAATCTGACAAAAATTTTCAATTCTCCATCAAGCCTTAAACATATAGATGATTCATTATTAATTTTGTAATCCTTTAGTTTTTTTCCATCATCCAACTTTTTCTTTTGAAGGTCAAAGTTTGCTTTTCAAATGCAAAGCCTAAACAGGTGTATTATTTTGAAAACAAGAAATACACAAATTTAAAAAAAAACTAACTTAATTTTTTCATCTTACTGTCTCTCGTAATACATATATATTAATTTTAATCCAATATGTAGTAATTTTTTAACTTTCATTAGTTTAAATATTTATACAAACCTTAAATCTCAAATCTCACAAACAATATAGGAACAATATTATTAACAAAGAAGTGAATTCATTTATCTTCTGTAAAAAGTTTTGCTTATTTACTAAAATATTTATCAAATTTTTGAAAAAAAAAAAAAAACAAAAAATGGCAAATTGAAAAAAATAAAAGGTAAGCTAAAAGATTATTTTTATGTTTAGTGAAAAAATAGTTACAACAAACTAGTAATAGATTAGTAAATTAAGTTTTAAAGGTGTAATTATTGACTAATTAAATATAGTTAATTTAAAGTTTTTCACCATTTTGGACCAGATGGTGAATTAATATTTTATTTTTGAGTCTTTTATTTAACATTTTATTTTTTATATTTGTAGTTTACAATTTACATAAGACCGGGTTGAGTTTAAAGAATGATCACATCATCTATCACTATTTCAATGCTACTGCATTTGGAAAATAAATGTAGTTGTGCTTAAACTGAGACAAATATTGAAAACATAAGTAAGTACAAAAATGGAAATGTTTGCTCTCCTTTTTACTTAATCCTTGCGTGTAACAAAAATTTTTTAAAGATAATATGGTTAATATAATTAGTTAAAACAAAGGCAAAATCAAAATGCAAAAATTTATATTAACTACAATATATTTTAAATTAAAAATCGACTTAATTAAAAATCCAAAAAGAAATTGTAACCACTTTGACTTATTTAAAAGTTGTAAACTATATAAAATAACATTGTTTTAAATATTTTATTATAAGATAAGTAAACTAACCTTAAAAAATTAGAGTCTTATAACAAGCATTATTTAAAAATAACGTAATTAAAGACTTTAGTTTACTTTTTAAGCTTTGAAAAAAATTTAATAAAACGTAAATTTAAACTATCGTAAAATCTTTTTTTTTAAATATATGTGTAGCTTAATATGTAACAAATTTTAACTTACAGGTATAAAAAAGTATACTAAGTTTTTAAATGCATAACACTTTTTTTAGAAAAGGTGCTTTTACTTTGTTAAACTTTTTTTACTTTGAACTATTAAACATATTTACTTTGTTAAACTTGAGCTTTATTACAGCAAACGAACTCTGCAGACTTTTGCCAATGTTTTTGTTGATTTTATTTAAAGTATGTCAATTTTTTTATAAAGATATAGTAAATACTATCAAAAACGAATCTAACTTTATAAATTTAAACAGATATAAAACAAGAATCGACAAAATTTAAGTTTCTTATAATGAAAAAAATAGTTATTTTATTTCAATATTCTATTTAAGTAAGAATTACAGTTTGATAACTTGTTCAACGGTGAAGCTCATCAACCGTCTGGTTTTTTAAAAAGCATGTTTTCAGTATTGTAATTTATGACATATGAGCATAAATCTAATTGTTTTTTAATTTAAACTAAAGTAATGTATATAGTTACCTTCTTGATCTTGAATCCTTGCTTTGAGAACTGAAATAGGATCCGAAGGATCGACTTCAATTGTGAGTTTTTTACCATTTAATCTTTCAACAAATATTTCTATTCTGAGTACTAGTTTAAGGGTTGACGCATTTTCTATATTGTAATCAGACAGTTTCTTACCATCTTTTAGTTGTTTTCCGTTAAAAAACAAATGTTGTATGCCAAAAGATATACCTGCAATTTTTTTAATACAATTTATTAAACAGAACTTATTTTGTTTTACTAAAACACTGTTATATAAAGTACAAAGAGTTTCAAAATTAAAAATGATAATTTTGAAGCTTTTACTCTTGTTCGTTTAAAGTGTTCATTCTTTATTCTTTTTAGGTGACTTTTCATAATAAATAGTAAACTTTCGCGAAAAAAAATTGTTGGTTTTCACTAGTTTTTTATACAGAAAATTTGTTTGTTTAAATCAAAATTAAGGGCATAAATAAGAAAATATGTAAGTCTTTTCTAAAAAAAAGTAGTAAAGCTTTGAAATTTTGGTTTATTTTATTTATTTTTGTACAATTAGAACTTTTTTTTACTTTTTTATAACATGATTTACTGAGTTATTGATTTCAAGTAAAAACTTTTGTATCAACTATTTCAAAACTTGTACTAAAATACCTTTCATTTAGACTAAAGGTAAATTTTAAGAAATTTTTAACACTTTTGCAAGTTGTTCTTGAGTTTTAAAGAAAAAATTTTAAAAAAAGTTTAAATTTTTGTGTTTGTCATATAAAATTGTAAAATTTTTAAAGTGAAAAAACATTAAACAATAAAAATCATTTCTAAAAAATATACACTAGTACAATAATATACAGTTAGCAGGAAAAAATATTAAGTTTAAATTGTTTAACTAGGATAGGGATTACTTAGATTATGTTTGGTCCACAGTTGAACAATGTTTGGACTAGTTGAATATAAAATTTCATGGGATTTATTAAAAAGAATAAAAATTAAATTTTAAAATTATTAATTTTTAATCAAAAAAATTATTTGATCCTATATTATTCAATAATTTATAAATGTTTACTTTTGAATAATAAAAAGTCATTTATATATGACAAAAAAGGATAGTTTTTATCTTTATTTTAAGCTTATTGTTGAAGGGCATACATCAAAAAGACATTTTATTTAATTTTTTATGTACTATGTATTCATATTCACAAAAATATTCCATAATAATTTTAACACCTGTACATTTTGCTATTTTGAAAGGAAATCTAATCCTAAAATTTGTAATAAAACAACTTTCAACTTATCAAACAATAATTTATCAAAGCTTGAAACAACGTCATAATTTTCAAAGTATATTAGTAAATACACAGTTTGAACAGTGGAGTTTTATTCAACAAGTTGATTTCTAGTATGTCATCTTAAAAATTTACTTTTATTTTACATAACAATATTATAAATTAATTAAGAACTATACCTTCTTGATACTGAATCCTAACTTTGATCGTAGCATTAGTGTCAGTTGGGTCAACTAGAAGTTTTATACACTTACCTCCATCAAACAATGTATCAAGAAAAATATGCATTCTTAATCCAGAAATTAATCTGAAAAAGTAAAATATTGAGCAATCCTTTCAAATAATACAATTAAAAAATCAAATTTAATACAAAAAGAAAAAGTTAAAAAAATTATTTAATCAAAAACTTTATTTTATATTACAAATAGTTTTAAAGATTTCTTTAACTAATAACTTTAACCATTTTTTAGATTTACAATAAATGTCAACTTCTCATACTTAGTTTTACTTTATTGATTCTTTTTTTAATGTGGATTTATATTCTAGGTAGTGTTTATTATCAATCTTAAAATTCTAACTTTAGACCATTAAAAGATGTCTAAAAAATATTAAAAAGAAAACGATTGTTGTCAATACATTTTTGAAACACAAAATTTCAATCAACTTATTAAATATATTATGCTTTGTAAAAACAATTCTTTTTATTTTTTAAAGTTCAATACAATATTATTCTTATTCTGCGAAAGACCTCAAGAAAAGTTTATTTATAATTTAAGTTAAAAACAGTTTTGTATCAGTTTTAAAGAAATAAAAAAAAACAACAATTTTTCCATGCAAAACCAATAATAATTAAAAAAAAATTTTTAAGAATGTTTTAACGGAATGTATTTAAATCATTTTAAAACAAAAAATATTTTTTTTGAAATCTTTAAAATAGCATTACATTTAACTACTTAGAATTTACATCAAAAAGTTGATTATAACAAATCACTTGTTTAAATACTTTACAACAAACAACAAATGTCATTTTTAATTACATGTTAGCAGCAGCAAGGCCTTAGTGCCCAAACTCAGTATATATATTTATGTATAAATGGCTGTAATGTGCAAACGCAAACTTGCATCAGTAAAAAACGCGAGCTTTCTCTTAAACGCTTGGATAAGCAAAACTTTTCTAAAAAATCCCTTGAGTCAAAACAGTTATCAAATGATGTATGATATAATGTAGCAATACATTTGTTACATGGGTTTAACTATCAAAATCCACCAGCGTTCAAAACCCACCCGATTTTTTTCATATTTTCTTTATTTTTTAACTTATTTTATACATTTTTTTCAAATTTTTTATTTATTTTCTTTCTATTTTTCACTATCACTGTTACCCCTAACCTTAACTTTCGATCGGGTAGCGGATCTCGAATTTGACTGGACGGATTTTGATCGGGTGGACTTTGAACGCGGGTGGATTTTGATCGCGGGTGGATTTTTAACGTGTCCCGTTACATGAGATCAAAGTAATACAATACAAAGTCAAATTTTTGGCCATTTTAACCATTCTTATACATCCTGTGAGAAACTAAAAATGTCCAGGTCACTTTAAGTTTATCAGTGTCAATGCAAAATTACTTGTTCAAAATGTTGAAACAAGGTGGTACTCAATCTACCCAATATTGAAAAGACTAGGAAAATTAAAACCAAAAGCCCAGAACTACGGGGCTAACAATAAACTTAAACCCGAAAATATTCTTACAGCTGTTTAATAAAATCTGTTAACCTCCTTAATGAACTGCTCGAATCTTTTTATATAGTAAAAAGAAGTGTGGTAAAAACAATGCATTGCTTCGAAGTGTAATTCTGCATGCTACATTACTATAAAAAATTATCATAAAGTCCACCAGGTCTAAATCAAAGTAGTTCTACAACCCAGGTAAGGTTGACAAAATTTATAAAAAAGGCTTATGAAAGAAGATTTTATACTACTAATAACAGCACACGAATAAACCTTCATGATATCGACTTTTTTTTTATTCACAACAATAGTTGATCAACGGTATCGTCATTACTTTTCCCTGCTAATCTCAAGCAGAATGTTGTAAGGCTACTGAAATCACAAGTAAAAAATCATAAACGTTGTGAGACTGGTCAAAGAGGCCAAGTTCCTCAACTACTGCCTAGTAAGCCTAAAGCTCAAATACTTACAAATGATGTTCCCAAAAATTTTTTGTCGTTCTATTCTACATTTAAATCTGAATAAGTGGAAATACTCACGAAAGTGAGCAGCAACATTCAATTTATCAGAAAATTGAGACATAATATAAGGCTTTTATTGCTTAAGAAAGTTTGTTTGATGAAGAGGTTAAATAAACTAAAGTCTTGATTTGGTGGAATTTAAATAAGAGAGATCTTGCCAGGTTTGCAAAAATGTATCTTTCGGCACCACAATGTTTGTTCTGTTTAATCTGAAAGGTAATTTTTAAAACTGGTAACTTGTATATAAACAAAAAAGAAATCGACAGCTACCAAAACCGGCGAAAAACTTTTATTTTTTCATAACAACTTGCAAAAACAAGAACAGGTTTCTTTATAGCTTAATGGCGTTGATATGAGTAAATTATATTAGATAAATTACTTAATTTTGTACATGCAAACAATGCTAAAAAAGTCATTGTAAGTAAAAGTCTAATGTAAAGCCTATGATAAAAAAGTTTTTTTTTAAACCATTGTAACTTTTAATTTGGTTTTCCTTACGTCATACACATGAAAAGTTTGAAAGTGAAATTTAACATTTAAACTGATATTTTGTATACAGTAACCTATCGCATCTTTACGCACTCTTGACGTTACGCACTCTAGTTTAGTTATGCATTTTAGAATTCTAAATAGTTTAAAAACTCAAAAAATAAATTAGTTTAATATTGCACAATTAGGTTTATTGTATATTTCAAAGTTAAATTAGTATTTTTGCAATTTAAGTTTGTGCTTTCCATAAGGTGCCTACTGAACTCTATTGCTTTGACTTTTATAGCTTAGGTGTCTTACCTCCCCTCCTTAAATACCTTTAAATAAAAAAAAAATCAATTTCTCAAGTTCTTATGGCATGAAATTTTATTCCTACTCAAAAAATCCATTAATATATCTTTGATACAATGCAGGACAAGTTTATTCTTATGTGGGCAAAGGACAATTTAAAAAAAGTTGTAGTAACATAAACAATATTTATCAAACATTTTTCTTATATTTAATAGATTTTTGTTCAAAAGAAGAAATCCATTACAGCACCGATTGCAAAATTTTGTAAAAGGCTAAAAAAACAAATTTTAATATAGACACCACAACATTTCTTAATTATAAGCAAATGCTTGATTATAAATTGAAATTGCTGAGTTGAATAGATTATAAACGGTAAGTATCAAATAAGTCACATAAAAATAAAGATAAAATCTATTTATTATTGAAATTTATAAATTAAATTAGTAAAATTATTTTGTATGAATTTAAATCAAAAAAATATTTGTTGATGGTCTCATAGCTTTAATTTCTTGGTATTTATGTTGTTTCATGGAGTTTTTAAATATACTAAAGCATCTATTTTTAAATAAATTTCAATTGCAATGTATTTTAACTTCATAAACAATGTCTTTTAATTTGCTTTTGAAATTTACATTTCAATCATGAACTGCATTGTTCTCTATTTTTGTTAATAACTGCTTTTGTATACAGCGTTGCCACGGTTTAGGCTAAATCAGTTGTTTTGGAAAAAATTGAATAAGTCAGGCCAAGTTATTTTTGGGGTTAAACTGATTAAAACTTAGTTTTTTTGGATTGAAATCACATTAAGTCAGTTTTTTGGGTCAAAATGTCAGAAATTGTCATTACTAATTTACTAAATTCCTTAAATTTCATATCCTTAAAATGGTAAAAAATTAACATGATATCCATTCAAGTGAGACTAAAAACCCAAAATTTTCCTAGAATCAGGTTGAACTATTACCCTAGTTGAACAAGTAATTGTTGTATTAAAATCTTTTGAGTATTGATGATCTGTGGCAAGGACACTTTTATAGTAAATTCTTTGCTAGTAGTTTACTTCACAATTGTGACACTTAGAGATTATTAGAAAAAAAGTATACCTAGTTCAGTGCAAAATTTATATAGTTAAATTTGTATGATTTGTTTTTACATTTCAATAATTTATTATTAAAGTTATCTAACGTTAAAGTACAAATACACACAGTAGCTACTAAAAAAATTTGTATCTAATAATTACTAATCTGAATGAATAACACACCTTACAGAAAGTTTTTAATTTTATTCAAAAATATGTACTGAATAAGAAGTGCATACTAAATTGCGTACTTGTCAAAGTATGTGTACTCAAAGTAATTACTTATCAAAATATGCGTACTCATAATACGTATTCACCTAGAAGTACTTATTTAAAACGCGTACCTAAGAGGAAGGTAAAAGTCAGGCTAAATTTACAAAACTTTGCTTGGCAACCGTGTATACGCTTTAACATTTATGTTGCAATCATCTGGAATGTAAATGTCAATTGCACTGTTAATTAATTTGTTTATCTAAATCTTAAATGGTTTTTTAAGTTTTTTTTGTTCCTATGTTTTTGTCGTGAAGTATGTAAATTTAAATAGTACTGTTCGTTATTTTCGTTAAATAAACAAAATCTAGCATCTTTGTTTTGAATATTTGATTTGATATATTAATTGTACATTCATAACTTATTTTCTCTTCAGTTTTAATTTGATTAAATGTTATACACTATAGTTTATTTTAAAATGTAACAATGTATTTGTATCACTAATTTAAGATTTTTTTTTTAATTTCAAGAAAAAAAAATGCATTTCTTATACATTATTTTTCGACTAAAAAATCCGTACCATACCAGCAGTTTATACCTAGGAAGTGCGTACCTAGGTAGCAGGTTACTGTAAATAAAGAATTAAATAAAACATCGAAGTGTTTTACTTTACTAATGTTAAGTTTTTAGAGCATCCTAAGAAAATAAATGTTGCTCTTAAAATTTACAATTTTGTAGCTAACTAGGTAATGTGCTTACTAATATAATTATATTGGTTTACATCACGGTTTGCGCTTTATCTTATAAAATATTAAGTTAGTTCCTAAACTACGTTCGTTATTTGATTAAACATGTTTAATAATTACTTATTTAGTACTTCTAAATAACTTACATTTCTGTTGAAACTTGAATCGAGTCTATGGTATTAAAAGTGTGTTTCTCAAATAAAAAAAAAATAAGATAACAACTAACACTTAAAACATCAACAAAAAAAAATTCAATTAAGCTAAAATAAATGTCTTTTTTACATTGAAAACAAGTCACAACAAACGAGCCCACAACAACTATACTCCTTTAAATCTTAATAAAAGGTATCGTTTTTCAATCAAAATTTAAATATAAAGCTATATAAAGATGATTTTTAACAATATAAATGAACGTAAAGTATAAACTGCTAAGTTTCAAAATAAAATTAAAAAGTTGAAAGAAATGATAATGCTTTATAAACATTTGGTCTTTGGTTTATTCAAGCATTATTTGGGTAAATTATTTGGTAGATTTAACTTAGTCTATACTTTAATAGGATAATAGTTCATTAAAATTATAAATAAAAATGTATAAAAATAGTTTAAACCGAAAATGTTCAAGTATTATTGCATACTGTTAAAATTTTAATATTAAATAAATTCATGTATAAATTGTCTGTTATTTAGTTTTAACTTGCAGTTCAACATTAATATTTATTGACGCTTAAATTAAAATAAAAATAATTGACTAATAACATTTCACTATAGTAAAAAAATTTAAAAAATGTTTAAATAGGACTTACTGAGTTAAAAACCGTCTATCAAGAGACCAATATCCCAGCTATATGAATTGATATAGTGCTTTTGGTTGTAAAAAGTCCAATTTTCTTCAAACTATTTGTACATGGCTTTTATGAGTATTATTTTAATATTATAAAATTGTCTAAATTAATAGTACATAAAATAGGAATCTAAAATATTAAACCTAAAACGTACCTAAAATAATATTTGTTTAATTTGAATATAAAGCTTCATACAGACGATATTAAACAATAAAAATGAACATAATTTGAAACAATTCAATATTATATGAAAAAAATTGTTTTAAAACAAATAATTTCAAACAATACGTGTTTAATATATTTTAATTTTCAAAGATTAATTTCTAGTCGTGAGACGTGAGTTTCAAAACCAAACATTTTGAAGGAAATTTTTGTTAATATAAAATAGAATACTTTCAAGTATAATTAGCATATAAATATTACTTTTTCATTAATTATTACTTCCGTAAATTGCATAAGAAAAAAATACATATTTTAAAGCCATTAGTGTACACAAAACTTAATAATATCGTAAAAGTAGTTTTAATCAATAGAGATTAAGTACTATGGGAAAATGTCCTGGATACTTAAAAGGTATTTGTGGTGTGCGACTCGACTACCAAGGGTTATCCCAGGTCTTAGGTCTGAATATTTTGAAAGTTTAATTTTAAAATAAAACTTCTGTATTTATATCTGCTATATCAAAAGGAAAAACATTTGACTTTAGTTATTTTCATATTAACGAAAAGCTATACAAGTTAACTAAATAATGTATCCGAGTTAATTTCTGTCTAACAATAGACCAATATCCCAGTTTTAAGAATTAATACAATGCTCGATGTTTAAAACTCTATTTTTCTTCAAACTGTTTGTATGTAGCTTTTATTAGTCTAATGAAATTACTACAGTGTTATCTATAATTTCTTAAATTAAATTAGTCTTAATAGTATAGGGTATAAAACAACGACTTATCATCAAGTTATAGTTTTTTTGAAACTTCAAACTCATTAATTTACCTAGTATAAATAAACTAATCCTAGCAAATATTCTATATTCTAAAAGTATAAATTTTAAGTAATTTTTTATAAATTTTATAAATTTTAATATCATTTAAGATACAACAGTAACAGATTGAATACAGAGTGAAAATTAACATTTATATTTATATCTGTTATATCGAATGGAAAACATTTGACTTTAATTATTTGCATGTATACGAGAAGCTCTACAAATTAAAGAATAATTTTTAGGAGTTATTTTCTGTCTAACAGTAGACCTATATCCCAGCTTTAAGAATTAATACAGTGCTCGATGTTTAAAACTCCATTTTCTTCAAACTGTTTGTACGTAGCTTTTATTAGTCTAATGAAAATATTACAGTGAAATCTCTAGTTTCTTAAATTAAATTAATCTTTATAGTTTAGGGTATAAAACAAAGATTTAACATGAAGTTATAGTTATTTTGAAACTAGAAACTCATTAATTTACCTTGTATAAATAAACTAATCCTAGCAAATATTCTATATTCTAAAAGAATTAATTGTAAGTAACTTTTTATAAAATGCAAAAACTTTAATATCTTTTAAGATACAATAGTAAATATAATTTCAATAATTATAAACCCTCCAAGTAGATTTAATCAAAGTTAGACTAATAAATTTTGAAATTTTATGCTAAAATTTATAGTCGATATATTTTTAATTAGTAATTAATTTTTTGATTTTTTAGTTTGCACCTTCCACCTTTAAAACTGTTTAAACTTAATTGCTGTGTTTTGAAGTTTATTTAATTTATAATAATATTAATAAACTTATAACAAAATCAAATATAATTGTTAGTTTTGTTATAAACTATTATAAGGCCTAACAAATCTCGTTTAATCTCTGCTTTAAATTAAATTACTTACTTCTACTTTGATATTAAAAACTTGTGTTTAATATGTAATTATCTATTTTAATTGTAAGCTCAATAGTGATAATTCATATAAAATTATTTTTAAATCCTTAATTTTCAAAATTTTGTAGACAAATATTAAAGTAAACATTTATCTATGCAATACTTAAGAATGGACTAAAAACCGTAAGGTAAATTGTTTTATTTTTGTAAAAATAAATGATTTTTTAGTGATGTTTTCAAACTTGCTTATTCTACAATAGTTCTATTCTTCTGCCTGTACTGCATAAATCTTGTTTGATTACAAACTCAATTAAGAACAAAATTGAATACTAGTTTTAGCCTACTTATTCTAAATACTAATTTATCTATAAAACTGAATTCATTTCGGTTAAGAAATATGGTCCTCTTTTTTAAATAAACAAAAATTTTTATGAGATTTTTAGAATTTTTTTCACAAAACAAAATGGTTTTATCAAGGGGTCCGCAGCCTTTTATAAGTTGCATGATAGTTTATTGAATTTTATAGTGTAATTCAATATAAACAAAATAAAACTAAGTAAAATATAAAAGTGTAATACAAGTAATGGTAACAAACCTTTACAACAAACTATGCGAAAATTGATAATGATATGATAAAAAAAAACTTACTAATAGAAAAAAAAGTTGTATATATATTATTTATTTGGCAATTTTGTCACAGAAAACAACAAAAAACACGATGGAAGTATTGATTCAGTTGTAAATGGCTTGGAAAGTTTGAACGATTCCAACGATTTGGATTCGGTTGGTAATGATTTGGACTATTTCAGTGACTCCAACTTGGATCATTTGGACGATTCAAATGTGGGGCAAATTTTGGAATTGACTGCAGACTCAGATACTGAAGAATGCAACGAAAGTTGGTGTAAAAGTTTTATTTATTTGTTTTATTAAATTCAATGTCTATAGGTTAATACTTTTACATTCAGGTATGCCGTTCATATAGTTTATAAATGTTTGATCAAAAATTTTTAAAATAGTTAAATTTGATGCCGTTGTCACATCTTGCTAATCTATGAAAATACATACTATGTTAGGTGTTTTCTCAAAATGCCTTTGATTAAGTACGTTTTTTGTATACAAGTTTTTAATATTTAAGCTTGTAATAATGTTTTTTATGTATATACTTTGAAAGCTCTTTCTCTGACACCATGCAAGACGAAATTAATTTTAGGTGGGCTAGGAGTAAATTCGCCAAAAATAACATATTTATTGAGTTGAAGTAAAACTTTTTGACATAAATATTGTGCGGAATTAACATCATACATTGTTGGATTTAAAGGTTTAATAAAAGAGAGGGTATGAAACTTTACTATAATAAGACACCAAACAAATATCTATTAAGATGTTTCTATGAATGATTATCCATACATATAGCAAGAAAACTTTATAAAATTTTTGTGTTATAAACACTTTACTGTGAGTCAGGCTGTAATGATTCTTTTACAAATTTAATATTGTTAACTATCAAAATTTATGTTACATTAAGACACAGTTTAATGTTTATTCATTTGTCAAGAAACATATTTTTATTAAGTCCAATGATATAAAAGAGAAGAGTTAGCATTAATAACTTTTTGTAAAATAATCAAGTATATTGTTAATTCAATATTTATAACAAACTCAATTAACACAAAAATTAATACTTTTCTTTTTTGTATTTTTTTAGTTTCTAATAATGCGTAACTAAATAAAAGTGCAAAGATTTGCAAAAGGTGACTGTATTTGTAAAATTTTGGAGTTTTAAGTTATATATATTTTTAAAAATTCTTAAAATCACGGAGTTTTGCTTTTACAACTCCTCTTCGTTTTGGGTCTAATCAAATTTTTAGAAAAACTAAATTCTTTTAAGTCTTTGGTTATGTATTTTTAAAGCGGTTTTAAAAATAGTTTTACTTAAAAAAGTCGGGATTTTTCTTTTCAACTCGATTTGTGGCAAACCTGATTTCATAAACTTTTAAAAAATATAAAATTGTTCTAATTATACAGCAATACAAGATAACGACAAAATAGTGCCCAATTCATCTGAACCAAATACAAGTAATGACAAAGTAGTACCTTCTAACTTATTTGAAGCAAGTACGACCAATGAAGTAGTACCTTCCAACTCATCTGAAGCAAACTCAAGCAGTGTATTGGTTCCTACTTCTGCTAACAGCACAGGGAATACTGGTTCGAATCCCAGAAGATTAAGTTAGTTTAATATTTTAAATTACTTTTTGATAGTTTGTATAAAGATAGGTTAAGATGTTGGGTTAATTAATGGATCACTATAGTATAAACTTGTGTTTCTTTTATATTCTTTGATTATGCTGAAATTTTGCCTATGAAAACATACAAGTTGTTGCTTGGTAAGTTTTAAGATTTAACTAGACGTTTTAAGTTGATTTTACTTTTTATAAACGAACCTTACTTTTTTTCAACAAATCAGATAATATTTAAAGCCACTACCAGGGTTGCCACACACTCAGGGAATTCAGGGAAACTTACGGAATTTTCAAGTTAGAGTAAATCTCAGAAAAGTTAAAGAAATTTTGATTCTTTTTTTTAAACTCAGGGAAACTCAAGGCAGTTTACATTTTTACTAAAAATTTCATGGAAATTTTAAGATTTTTTTTATTAATTTCAGGAAATTTTTTTCTAGATTTAGAATTAGATTTACTTAATCCGGTTTCAAATTTTGATAAAAACAGTTAATTTTATTTATTTTAAAGTCCTTATTTAATAATTTTATACCTTGCGGCTATTACTTCAATCTTCTTAGAATTAACATTGTAATTTTTAATAAAAAATAACATTTTTAAGGATTTGAAAAAACTCAGGGAAATTTAAGGTTACTCAGGGAAGATATTTTGACCCAGAGAGTAGCAACCTTGAACTACTTAGTGTGTTAATAAAAACAACTACCACTCGATTTTTTTGTTTTAAATTTTTTTATTGCACTCATTGTAACGCACCAAATTACAAGTTTTTATAAAGCAACCAACAGCCTTAAGCTGGTAACGATCTGAAAAAATTAATTAAAGTGATTTTTTTTGTTGTTTAAAGATTATTTAATAAAAGATTAAAAATCTATCAGTTATTTATCAGTTTATGTTATTATTCCTTAACCTAGGTTGTATTCAGTTAACGGTTTACATTATAAAGTAGATCAGTATAAAAGTTATAATTCAATTTAAAAAAGCTTTATTGTAACTGAGAATTTCATTAATCTCATTGACTAACTTAGTGACTAACGTTGTTTTATAAATTAATTGCTGAAGAAGTGAATTTTTTATGTCATTATTTTTGTACATAACTTACAGCGCGGAAAAGATTCCCAACGTTGAAGAAGAAGCAACTCGAAGATGAAGAAAATGATGGTGGTTTCAATGAAGAAAATAAGTGTTCAAACAAAAATAAAAAACTTAAAAGGAGTCGTTTAGGTACAGTATATTGTAAAGTTTTTAACTTGATTAAAAAAATTGTTTAGTTTTTTTTACTAAAACTTCAAGTCATGTTTAATTTTTCCTATTTTTTTTAAGTTTAAATGAACTATTTTTACTGAAAAACTTAGCAAACAATTTAAGTTTGATTGATTCATGTTATAATTAAACTGTATAACCTTCAATTAGAAGTTAATTTTAAGTTAACTTTTGATATATTTATTTGTCTTAAATGAAAAAAGTTACGCAATTTACTGTAAAGCAAAGGGCTTATTTAATCGAACTTACTATTTGACTTAAATTTTTCTAAACATTAGTATTTAAAAGTTGAAAGTAAAATTCAACTAACAAAAAAGTTTATATTTTTTCATTATTACTTAGAGCCAACCGTTGAAAAAGTTCCGAAACTGAAAATCATAAAAACAGGAGAAAATTACAGTGTGAGCAGTTTTCAAAAAAAAAGTTAGAACTTTGATTAATTGGTTAAATATTTAAGTATTAACTAATTTATATTAACAAATCAGATTTATTTAAATTTGTTTTTTTTTTAATAGATTTTTATTTATAAAATTTGAGTTTTTACTGGTATAAATTAATAATAGTATATAAAAATAAATGATGTAATATTAATATATAAAAAATAATGTATTTCCATTTTATTGTCAGATCTTTCCATTTCGTTTGTTATGTTTTTTTGAACTACAGTTATTTTATATATTAAACTAGGTTTTTTTTAATGGGCAGTAATGAACTTAGGGTGACTTAAGCTATAATGGAGCAATAACTATTGTAGGGGCAATAAATGAAAGATGTAATAAACTACTAAAAAGGGGGCGATTAATTACTAAATTTCTTTCGAGTTGCAGTTTATAGAAATTAAGTTTGGGAAACTTCGTTGTAAGCTAATGCATAAATCTTACTCAACTCTTGCTGGGTAAATTTCTGGGCTGATGTTTTTATTCACACTACTTACTTCATTACCTTTTTTATTCCAAACTACTATATATATATCGTTATTATATAATATTGCATTATTAATATTACTTTATTTATAGTACTTTATTTATATTATGTCTTAAAATGCAGGCACTATCGCCCTCTTTGCAACATACTATTTTGTAGCTTTTTCATACTGCATAACTTTTTCAATATTCAGACCGCTGTTTAATATAATTTAAACCAATTTTTCTCATGTGAATGTTCTCATGTTACTTTTCATAACAGAAAGCAGTAAGCACCATTGCCCGCACTGCGACAAGTCTTACTCGACCAAGACCCACCTGAAGAACCACATTGACAGAGACCACTTGGGCTTGGGTCACAAGTGCAACGTTTGCTGGAAGAAATTCACCACCCGAGAACATTTGAAAAGACACTACAGGATTCACATTGGTTTTTAAAACATCGAATATGTAGTAACATAAATACTATATAAAAAACTTTTTGTTCACAAACAATATTGAATTAAACGAAAAATAGCATTACTAACCATTAGAAGCTATTCTATTACAACTTAATATTCGTCTTTTAAGAAATCTGAGTACAAATCATTTTAGTATGATTTAAAAATAAAACAAAGTTTTAATGTTGTTGCGCAACTATTAAATGTATTTTTTAATTCTTATCTCCGTTTACTTTTTACTTACTCGGCTGTCTCTCTGAAAAATAGTTCGATTACTGACGTTTTAATATTTCATCAGGAGAAAAGCTGTATCGCTGTAAAGTATGCAAAAAGGGATTTACCCAGAAGTGCGACTACAAAAAGCACCTCCAAACCCTAATCCACGAAAGAAAAAGTATAGAAGCGACGCTTGGTCAATTACAGTAGAAAACACCCTATAACGAATTTAAAATAGAATAACTTTTTGTGATGTTTAATTTCAGGAGTTCTATTTTGTAGTGACTAACTTTTTATTTGTTTTTTTTAGGTTTATTTCTATTAGCTAATCATAAGCGTATAAAATTGTTAGTTTTCGACTAAAACTAGTTTAAAACTGTTTTGAATTTTCATATCTTAGTATACTAAATAAAATATTGTTATTGAAATTTCTGTCTCTTAATATATAATGTTGTGATTAGGTAATTTTACTAGGTAGAGTGTTCTTATTAACATAAAACTGATTTTACTTCATTTCTCTACATTGTTCATCTTAAATTAATAATATTAAATAGTTTATTTTATCCATAGTTTAATTGTTTTAGTAAATGTAAAGGAAAAAAAACCAATAAATATTGAATAAATATAACTTGACTCTAAACTTAACATTTTTATTTCCTTTTCCTGATTTTAGTTTTACTACAAAATAGTATAGTTGCCAATATTTAAGTTAACAAAATTTTTAGAAATGTAAAGCTTTCTCTGATTAAAATACCAGTAAGCCTCTATTAAAATAAAATGTCTATTTTACATTTTTTATGTTATCTATTTTACAAAATAAAATTTAATATTTAAGTTTTAATAACGACAATGAAACTAATGAGTTCAAACTATGTTTAAGTAACATTTTTTTGCATAAAAGATTATCTGAATTATTTTATGTCAACACAAACTGTATTAATATTTAAATTTATATTTTAGAAATTTATTGTGTGTAATAAAACTAAAATAATTTTCAAACTACTTTAAAACTGAAAACAAATAAAGATGTTGTAAAAATGAATTGCAAAAAAAAATATATTTATAAAAAAATAACTTAAAAATAACTATAGTTTACGCAAAAACCCAACTAAAAAAAATTAAAAATTAAAATTTCTGTTAATAAACTTAATGTAAGGTGTCCTATATTATTATAAAAGCTATTTTACAACTTAATTTTAATTTAAAATACTTTAACGTCGATAGAAATATCTTTCAACACAAATATATTTTAATAAGCGTTTATTATATTACGATTACTATGATTATAAAAGTCAAAGAATTAAAATTAATTAATTACAAGTATATTAAACAAAAATGTTTAATATCTGTTAGTACAAAAAAAAACACAAACGATGCAAGAAACTCTATAAAACATTAGTTAAATAGAATGCTAACTTTTTCTTTTAATTTAATTGGTTATAGTTGTCTTATAGTACTTCACATTGGCACGTATTTTTAATTATATATTTCAATACAAAATTTATTTTATTTAAAGTAATTTGAAGCATCTTTAGCAAACTTCAAATATTATAGCCTCAGGAAATGGATTAAAGGGAGGTAGTAGATAAACAACTTTATGAATACAACTTCATTCATTTTATACGTGTTCAAATTTTAACTTAACATTTTGTTTAAAAATTTTAACTTTTACATTAGTTAGTATCAATTGTTCTATATTTGTTTTAAATCTCCGGTTAGTCTTTGAATTAAAAATAGGTTAAAACGGTACTATTTACAAAGTATCATTAGTCCTTCTTATCAAAAATCCTGGACATGACATTAAACTGTATCCTAGTTTATGACTCGATAACCGAAAGGTTTTTTTTGTACACCAGGTCTTTTGACTTATTTTTTTAGCATTTTTTTTGTTCAAAAACAATATAATAATTTTTTTTTAACTACTTAAAGCGTATAATTGTATATAATATTTGACACTTACACCAATTACAAACTGTTTTATTAAAAACCATTGTTTAAAAAACATTTGATTTAACAAGTAGAACTTGTGATACCCCTCTGTAATAATCAGTAAACCAAGCCTTCTTCATACCGTAATCCGTAAAAAAATCGAGTTGCCTAAAGATTGATATAAATAAAAATATTTGTATTATCCACATGCTTTAAATTTTAAACTCTAACATTTTTGAAGTTTATTAACTATTTCACTTATAATATATTGTTTTTTAACGCTAAAAAAAACGGTTAAAATTTTTGTCTGTAGACTTGGTGTACAAAGGAACATTTCAGTAATCAAGTCGGTTTAAAGTTCTGTTTCTAAGTTCTGTTTAAACAATTTTGTAGGTTAATTTGGTTTGTTAATCAAAAATAAGTTTACACAAGGTAAAAGTAAAATAAAATAACTTCGTTAAGTTTTAACACTAAAAAAGTGCATTGAAACTTTTTATTGATTTATGTTACATCAATGAGTTTTGATCTTGCACAACTAAGAATGTTTTGGAAGCTGCCAATATCACACATATGGCAACAGATTACACTACCAGTATTAAAAATTGTTTGTTTAATAAATCAAATTCCTACAAAACTGTGTAGACAAGTCAGTTTTGCACAAAGAAAGTTTTTCAAAAAGGGTATTTTTTGCACAAAGGGTTGTTTTGCCTAAAATAGGAGCAGATTTTGCAGTAATAGAAATTTTGCTGGACATCATAAATTATAAATAATTAACAACCATGATATTAACAACTTACGGTTAGTGTTATAAGAATAGTTATTAAAATAAATCAGTTTTATACTTGTAAGGAGTTTTTTAATTAAAGAAGCTTATAAAGTGAAGAATAATACATGTTTA
The DNA here is from genome assembly GCF_965202585.1 of Thalia democratica. Taxonomy (NCBI): domain Eukaryota; kingdom Metazoa; phylum Chordata; class Thaliacea; order Salpida; family Salpidae; genus Thalia; species Thalia democratica. Next base: position 62,658,978 of record NC_139166.1, on the reverse strand, counting down.
CTTACTTTGATATTTATTGTTTAAGATCTAATTAGATCTCAATTTTTTTATTTGTTTGTTGTGGTTACATTGCAGTTTACTAAATGTTCTACACACAACTTTTTAATAGTTTTAAATTATTTTAGAGCTAATTTAAAAATAGACAAACAAGAGAACGTAAACGAAGGTTGGAAATTAGAAGATAATTAATTGGAAGTTAAAACATATTTTTCCTTATAAAATTGCTAAAATAAGTTTTTAGAAGCTTTACTACATAAAAAAATGATATACTGTTTTTGATGTACTTATGCAAGTTTAAATGCCAATTATTGTAAAAACAACAAGGTTTTAACTTTACAGTTTATTTACTTAATTAGGCTACTTTAGATTTACTTTAAAGTTCTATGTATAAATTTGATTGAATAACTGTTTACGCTTGATTTAAAGTTGATAAATTTTGATTGTATTAAATACTTATATAAGTTTAAACTTATTATTTTTCTTTTGCATTTGTATTCTCAATGATAAAATTTTTCAAAGCGAATATCATATTAAAGTACTGTTGCATTTATCTTTTGTTAATGTTTAACTTGTTAATTTATATATTTGTTTTTACTTTTTGAAACTATGTAATGTATGAGTAGTTATCTATTTTAGCAATAAGTAAAGCTAAACAAAAATTACATTTAAAGTTATAACAAAGTTTAAATAAAAGATAATAAGCAGTATTATAAGACAAAAAAAAACAAAAGAATACACATCTGATGGCAACATTTAAAGTTTATTTTTTTTACTTCAAATCTAGTTCTATTTTAAAAGCTATCAAAACAAATCTAAACATCATGTATTAATAACTTAATACTCAAAACCCTTGTATATGCGCTAACAACAACTAAAATATTAAAAATATATATAGTAATCAAACTACTTTTCGTTTAAAGGTTTTAAAAGCAAACGATTTATTTTTATTACCGGAATTTTTTCAATCTTGTACCACTAATTTAGTTTTTATCAAGTTTTTTAATTACAAAATCAACTTTTAAACATTTAAGAAAAGTTAAGTCGTTAACAATTTAAAAAAATTCAAGTCGACTATTTAATAAATTATTTTTCAAAGTTTAAGTAGTACTTATAAATGCAACTTTAATTGCAAATCAATAAACAAAAAATAAAATAAAACTTACTATTTTTTTGCAGACTATTAGAAGTTTTAGCTTTTTTTTATTAATTTAATGTGTGTATTTTAATAAATGTTTTTCATCTAGAAGCACATAATAAACTGATCTACAATTTAGTTAAGTATAGATAACTTACGTTTTGTCGAGTAAACCAACTAAAATAGCTGTTTTGTATAATGAACGTATTATTCAATGCTTACGAAAACATAACATAAATGTTTAAAAATATCAAAAACACTTGCCAAGAACCTTTTACTATACTTTATTTTAATAAAAATAATATTAATTGTACATCATTAGCTGTTACTTTTAGTTCTCTTAGCTACAAATAAATATAGCGTAAAATGAAGTGTTATCATTTATACAGTTACAAATTATTGCTGGGATATGTTTTTCTTCAAATAATAAGGTCGACAATTTCTAAGCTAATAAAGATAAAGGTAGGTTAAAATAAATTTATACTGATTAATATTCCTGTACTCCTTTTTTACTATAAGATATTCGTTATACAGTAACCACTCACATCTTTACGCACTCGTGACGTTACGCACTCTCGTTTAGTTACGCATTTTAGAATTCTAAAAATATTTAAAAAAAAATTTTTAATACTTTTAAATATTGCACAAATTAGGTTTATTTTATATTTTTAGTGTAAATTTTTTCTTTTAATGCTAACTCACTTCACTATATCTTAAGACTTTGTTAACTTATGTTCCTTGACTAGTTGATAAATATTTAGTTATACCTCAGTATATCAGAAATTTTGTTTACAATAAGAGTTTTAATTAAAATTCTGAAAGAAATAAGACTGTGTTAAATAATAAAAATATAATGAAACTTTAAAACACAAACCAATAATACAGCACTCTTGCCCTTTATATGAACAAACATCTAAAAAATAAATGTTATGAAACTTCCTAGCAAAAAGTAGCAGTGATACTTTATAAATATACAGTTTAAATTTAACACAAATGCTTAGTTATAAATTGAATTTGCGAAGTAGAATAGAATATAAATGTTTAGTACCAAATAAATCATATTTAAATAAAGATAAAATATACTTACTATTAAAATTAGTAAAAAATTTCTAAAAGTATTATTATGTTATATAAATTTAAATCCCTTTTAAAATATATGTATAGTTTTATCTTTTGTTTTCATATTTACAAACAAACTAAACAAAATTTTAAAAAGTGTAAAAGTCCCCAGTCTGCTTTTAACTAGAAGCAGTATCAAAAAAACAGCCATTATAGTAAGTATGTTTGTACCTCTCGTATCTTTACGATCTCTCGTATCTTTACGCAGCTTTTCTGTGGACACAATGAGCGTAAATAAGCGAGAGGTTACTGTACCTCTGCTTTTAATTTTTTAAATGGTTGTTGAGTCATGCTATTTCAAAAACAGATTGTATAGTCAAGTTTTTTATGTTTTTTTTGTAAGTTTTGTTATTTGAGATTTTGTCGAGCAGAATTTATATTTAGTTACAAAAATTTAATGCGTGAAATTCTTAACTTTAAATTTTCATTTCATTTCTATAAAACAAGCAATACTTTAAGCATTATTTGTGTAAACTTTTTTATTTATTATCTGACTTAAATCATTTATAAGCTTTTATACTTAAGAGTTAAAACGAAAAGCTAAAAATAAAAACAGTCAGAAGTGTTTAAGCTTATTGAACAGTTGTTTATAAAAATTAGTTTTTTAGTTGAATTTGCAACGTATACACATATATATATATATTCGAGTACATAGACAATATTATACAGTAGTTTACTAAAAACAGTTAAAATTTTTAAGAACGTCAAAAAAGTGCCAAAAAAAAAATAATTCAATAATTTAGTAATCAAAATAGTTTATAATTGTTAAAACTACTTAATTAATAACTAAATTAAGTTTTTTTTTTAGTTTCAAAGTAAAACAAACCCCATCTTAATAAAATTAAACTATGCGAAAAACCTTACAAAAATCTTTTACAAAAAAACTAATTTTATTTAAGAATTATATGTTAGTTTAATACCCGAACAAGTAAAAAGTTACAAACAGTTCAGATCTAAGTCAAACTAAACTAGTAAAAGCTTTAATATGTAACAATGAAAATTAAAAAATGTTTCTAATGTAACAAAAACACAACGTTTCAGTTTTCGATTATTAATACAAAAAAACAATTATGGCTGTTAAAATGATTGTTTGAGAAACTATAATTGTGTTTAAATGTTTATTTATAATACAGTTAAAGTAACTTGTACAATGTTAAAAAAAAATTATCAATTTAAAACGTTATAGACTTTTACCATGCATTTTTGTATAAAACAAGAAATAATGACAAATTTAAAGCCTTAAAATATATATTTAAAAACTAAATAAAATATTTAAAAGTTTAGATTAACTAAATAAGAAATGTTTTTATTTGTACTTGTTAGATTATAATACCTAAGAATATTTATTTAACCAGTTAAATATTGGTTTTTATATATATTAGCAGAACATAATAGATATTAACAAAACTGTAATTTGTCTTATTTTTACTGTATTTCTTAAATGCTGAGTTTTAGCGTTTGTGTTTTTTACTCTTTAACTTACTATAGTCTCCTCATTTCTAATATATTTTTATACATAGAAAAAAAAAGACTGTAAATTTTCTTTTATCACTTTTAGTGCTTACAAACTTAAAATACTTAAAACTTGTAAAGACACTTAGCAATTTATTAGAATATAAGTTAAAATACTAGTTGAACTTCTTAATGACTTCTCTATTTATAAAGAAGATTTTAGTTTTTTTTTTTCTAAATATTTTTGTAACAAAGATTAAAAACATTTTTAGTAAAGGTTGTAAAGTTCGATGTTGTATTACCATCTCTTTCTTTTTTAGCTAGTTTGAAAAAGTTTGTAAGTGCTAAAATAACAATAAACCCACTCTGCTTAAAGACCTTATGAAAAGTCTAAAAAAAAAAAATTAACATGTTTTAACAAAACTAGATTTTTTGTAAGTTTTATTATTATATTTTAAGTTTATGTATTAAACCTTTATAAAATTATTTTACAGATAACTTAAGGTTTTTCTACCAAATAAATACTTTTGCGTTATTTACGTACAACTAGTTATAAAATTATAGCCTATAAAAAGTTTGAAGTTTGGTCAGTAAAAGTAATTAAGTATTTTTTGTTAAAACGTTTTCTTACTGATTATTTATTTCAGTTTTCTAAATTTAACGTTCCGTAATATTAATAAGTTGTTAAAAGATATTTTTTTACATTTATTTGTCAAACAACCTTATAATTTTTTTAAAAATTTCTGAAGTTAATGAAGTTGTTTTTGTTAAATTCATAACTAGAAGAAACAATGCAAGAAAGAAAAAGTTTTGATTTTCCACCAAAAATTTTATACGAAAATAGGTATTGCAATCAAGATGATTTCAGTGTTTTAGTTTGTGGAGGAAGAAATAGACTTTATAGAAACTGGAAAAGTGTTTTTAAACTAAATGGTTCTAAACTTGAGTATAAACATTATACTTTATTGCCACATGAACTTTGTAAGTGTAAAACTGCAGTAATTAATTCAGAACTATTTGTTTCATGTGGGTTTTCAAAAGGTATACGCGATCAATCTTTTATAAAGTTTTGTAACAAAAACAAAACTTGGTCATTGAAAACGCAAATTCATCCATACAATAACAAATTCTGTTTGTGCTGCTTCAAGAAAAACTTGTATGTTATTAAAATATCTAATATTTACTTATACAATTTTGAAAATGACCATTGGATTGAAAAAGCTCAAATGAAACAATACAGATATTTTGCAGCTTGTACAGTTTTTGAAGGAAAAATTGTTGTTACTGGAGGTACAGATGACTGGAATAAATTAAATTCAGTTGAAGCGTATGATTACTATGAAAATAAATGGACCTACTTACCTTGTAGGATAGAAAGAAGGTCTCATCATGCCTCAGTTAGTATGGGTAATAAAATGTTTGTTATTGGTGAAGGATACACTGACGAATTTAGTTGTGAAGTATTTGACAGTTTTTCCAGAAAATTTACTTGTATTAGTTCTCCTGCAATAAAAACTATTGATCCATCTGACTCTGAAGCTATGTGTATTGGTGATAAAATTATAGTGTTTTACAAGACTTTTTATTGGGAATCTGTAGTAAATACAAAGGTATTTGTTTATGATGTTATTAATGACTGCTGGATGGAAAAGAAAATCGACATTGTTAATAATTTGACCGGTTCAAGTTTTACTAAGGACAGTTCAGTTTAAAGTTGAGTAAAGTGCTTCTCTATTTGTGAAATTCATAACTTTTGTTGCATTTTTAAATTGATGTTCAGACTGTGTTTTATTTTTAAAAAAATTATGTTAACTCTATAATGTTTTACTTATTTTCAATCACTGTAATAAATATCACGCCTGCATCATGTTGATTTCTTAAAAGTAACTTAAAAAAGTGTCAATACTGAGGCAGTTTAGTCTTAATTAAATATGCTTATGAATAATGTTTAAACATTTCTACAAGTTATGTAGTACTTAACTTCTGAAGTATAAAGTATACGACTTGAAGTACGTTATCACATTCTTGCAGTTTTTCTTAATCTTAATTTTTAAAATTTTACTAAATGCATGGCAATATGATTGAATGTATGTTCACTTATTTAGCTATAAATATTTCAATAGTTAAAAATAAAGTTTATTTTTTAAAACTTAATCATTTTAATTAATCAAAAGTTTTAACATTTGAATGATAGAAACGAGATAGAAATTGTTTATGTTATAAGTCTATTATTATGTTGTAAAATAAAGTGAATCTAAAAACTTTGAACTAATATGTTTTGCAATAAAAGTTAGTTAATTTTTTGGTTCAAATAACCATTTGGTTTTTTATTATTAATGCCGTAAAGAATCACAAAAAAAAATTAATGTGTCCTGGACTGATTAAAAACTTATACTCGGTATATAAATTTTGTTTGTAAATTTAACATAACAACTTCATAGGCACGCTCGCTGTTTCCACGTTTAAAATTCACCGCTTGCAGTTTGCCGATCTTTGAGTTCACAAATAAAATTTAAATTTAGACGAATTTAGCTGAGGAAATTATTTATTTACTTATTATTTATCAAACAGCCTAAAATTTAAATCTTTATAGATCTTTACACTAGCAAAGTATTATTTTTTAAATAATTTTACTTTAGTTAAAATACTTAGATAGTAAACACAGATACCTGTACGTTAAGAATGTTTACAAAATATGTAAAATGTAATGTTTTCGAACAGTTCAACATATAGAATACACTCATCTTATTTTGTAAACAAAATATATTTTCAAAATTTAAGATTTTAAAATATGTTTCAAATAATTTATAAAAATTAGCTAAATAACGCTAAAAACTTTTTGACTTCATTATATTTTTTATTTAAGTTTATCTTCCATGAAAGCTTTGAACTCTGAAAATAAAGTATAAAAAAAATGTAAATGCTTACAAATTTGATGATTAAAATAGAGTTGAGAAATTTATTTTTTTGAACTACATCATACTTGTTTATAAACAGTGTTTTAAATAAATTAAACTCTTTTTTTTTTACAATTACTTCACTCATACTTGACCAATTTATTGATGATTAAAGGTATATATGTGTGTAGATAAACTAAAATAAGGAATGATTAACCAACTTAGTTTTCAACTAAGTTTAAAGAGATTACTTACATTGTGTTTAAAAACAAAAACTTAGCTTATAAGCTTAAAAAAGCTTACAACAATTTAACACTTTACTAGGTTTTGTTTTTTAGACACAATGTGAGTAATCTATTTAAACTTAGTTTAAAACTAAATTGGTTAATCATTCCTCATTTTAGTTTATCTACACACATATATACCTTTAATCATTATATAAATTGGACAAGTATGAGTGAAGTTATTGTAAAAAAATTGTTAAAGTGAAGTTATTGTTTTAGCTTACCTATACACATACATGCCTTTAATTATCATACTGTTTGATCAAGTATATTTCTAAAGGAAAATCATTATGTAGAAGAAGTTTTGTTGTGTCATGTTAGATAAATTTAAAACTTATATTTCTATGCATGTAGTTGTATTTGTTAACAAGTAAAAACCACATAGAAAGTGTATTTCTTATAGGCAGAGACGCTTATTCTTGTGTAAATAATAATAAAGCTCCAAAAACAAGCAGTACGACTTTTAATGAAGCAATTTATTGTAGAATTGTTCAAATTAATTTTCAGCGCGACGTATTTTTGTAACTTTTCTCTTCAATTTTTAAAGGAAAACTACTTAAAATGAAGAATGACGTCATCGAAATATTTGAGCCGTTTTTTTTTTCAAAATTGCTTCAATTAAAAGTACACAATTAATAAAACTACCCATATAAAGTCCTACCAGTTGTATATAATGGTAGTTTATAAATGTAAACTAAAAAAATTCCTACTTGACTTTGATATCTTTGCAAAGTATTTGTAGTTATATTTTATATAAAAAAGATATTTACAATTACACAACTTACAATGTCTGTAATATTAATAACGCATGTCTTTCCAATCGAAAGTTTTTAGAGGTGTAATCAAATTAAACATTTAATAATATTAGTAAATTTAATAAAATAACTTTGATTTAGAAAAATATATAATCTTTGCTAAATTAGTTTCGCTTTTGTAAAAGATACTCAGTCAAATTACAAAGTTAAAGCTTTGTAATTTATGTCTCCAGTCAATAAAAATAATAATTTTTTTTTTATTATTACGTCTTTAAAGTTTTCTCTGTGAGTTTATTGTGTTTATTAAAGTTTTGGATGAAACTTTAATATTTTAAATAATCATCATCTTCTAGTTTTGGCCTTTACTCCAAAATGTTTTTAATTTTTAGTTTTTAATTGGTATTTAGATTGCTATCTACCAGATCCAGACCTTTTTTAAAATAAAAAACATTCGGATGAAGTTAAGATGCGCAAGATCGTGTAAATCACTTTAACTGCCATTTTGCCAATTAAAAACAAAATCAATTTCAGCTTGACGCTTATAAACACTGTAAAGAGTTCACAATGTTCACAATCATATTGAACATAGGCAACCAAATTACAAGAGTTATTGACAAGGAGAATATCTTTGTAAACAAATTTTATGCTTATGTAAAAGTACTTAATAGTCTTTAAAATAAGATTGGTGATAGTAGATAGAATTCCTACTAGCTTACAAGATAAAACTAGTATACAATACAAAATGATTTAATAAGTATTTTTATAAATAAAAATTTGTTGAAAAGTATTAACTTTTTTTTAAATACATTTCTTACATTATACTTTAAATTACCACAATTAGTAAAAAATTTCTTTAAGGCCTTAATACCACTGACTTAAATAGTTAAAAAAAAACCAAGTTTTTTTAAACAACTTAAGACTTCATTAAAATATTTTTTAATTAACAGGTGTAAGTGACATATTTAAAAATATTATTTTAATAACAGAAATAAAACGTACTTTTAATTATTTTAAAGTGATATATGAAAACTAGAGGTTAAATAAATATATAAAACGTGTACTATGGTTTAATTTCAAGTTATTATTTGTCACATCATTATTATAATATAAAGTATCGACAATACAATATTTATGTAAAATAAAACTATTTTAAGCTAGGTTTTTAATATACTTGTTGTTAGTTGTTAATACTATACAAAATTTAACTATCAACTTAGAACAAAATAACGAATATTGTAAGGAAACATTAACGTTTTATTCGAACATATCTAGAAAAATTCTAATTTAATAAGCCTAACTCATGGTAGAACAAAAGGCATTAAGTTTTTAAATTTTAAACTATTATTTAGATAAACAACTAAATTCTTTTACATTTCAAATAAAATATTTAGTAATATTATTAAAGTATACGTAATTTGTTTCTAAAATTTCTTCTATGTATCAATTACATAACTAGTGTTTGTTCCTTCTGTGTTTAAGTTCACGAAAAGCTATCTTAGCATTTTTCTTACTATGCACTCCTATATCCGTATAAGGTGCAGTGGCAAAACCAAAAGACTTGCAAGATTTGCCAAGGTCAAGTTTTTCAACATTGAAAATAGATTTTAATGAATGTGATGAATAAGCTCGAACAAAACTTTTGAACGCATCCTTTGCGGATTGTTGCAACTGATAATTTATTTTGATCAAATTTTCCAGCTGATCTTGAACATTAGCAATTTTCTTCCAGTCAAACTTTATTTCCTTAACAGGAACTTTTCTTTCGTTTAGAAAATTAAGAAATCCTACTTCTTCAGGTCTTGAAAACAAAGCGCGTTTCCCTTGGTGTTTTTACCTCTTGCCGTTCTGCCAACACGATGAATGTACTCATTGGGTTTATCTGGAGGAGAATATTGCACGATCCAGTCAACAGCAGGTATGTGTAAACTTCTTGCAGCCACATCAATACAAAGCAAAATTCCTTTTTCTAAGTTACAAAATTGAAAGAAAGTATTCGTCCTTGTTTTTGGCTTTTGTTTGCATTCCAAGAAAGACATACACGGTACAGCTATATACTTGGTCTCACAATCTTGGAAGCTCACAATGGTATTTGACATTTAAACAAGATGAAAAAAATGCCATAATTTTTTTCTCTTTATTCCTTTTAAGAAAAGTGAACAAAACTCTGAATCTCATATCAGAGTCTATTACTGCATACCCTTGATTTATACCATCTGCAGTAGCAGTTGCCTTTTTGTCATCCACACCAATATACACGGGTGCTTTTTTCAATGAAATACGTGCAAGATCTTCTCTTTTTCTAGTTTGAGTAGCAGAAAACAACATTGTTTGTCTTCTCTTAGGTATTAAGCAAATAATCTGCTTCATTTCTTCTTCAAACCCTTGGTCTAAAATTCTATCTGCTTCATCAATCACTAAACATTGTAAATTTATATATTGAACATTTGCATTGGCATGAGGGGTAAACAGTACAATGATTATGCTATTCAGACACAACAAGCTGATAATTACGAGGACCTTGATATAGCTGAGCTCCGTGAGCAAGTTGCACGTGCCAAAATTAGGGCAGATACTAGGGCTAGGGAAGAAAAAAAAGCAACTGATTGATAAGAAGCAACTCATTACGCTTGTATGAGGACGACAGCAACATGTCCACTTGCAGTATACTACCGTCAAAAAATGTCACCCATGCTAGTTTTTCCCCAATAAGTCGTTTCTTAGGGCCTATTGAATCATACATGGCAACTAATAAACACCATGATTATAAAACATATGCTCGACTTAAGAGAGTGAAAGACCTCTCAAAACTGTTCCGTTACATCCTCTTAACTTCTGAAACATACAAAATGTAATAGGGGTATTTTGAGCACCAATGTGAAATGTACGAGATTAGAAACTAACAGACAAAGTACGAAATTCTATTATAAAAATGGCCTCAAAAGTATGTAAAAGACTTCTGGCAGTCAACCTCGAGGCAGGAAAGAAATTACAATAATTTTTACCGCTTTCTGCAGGACAAAGGTTGCCCTCGACCAAAAATTCTGAGGTCCAGAACAGCGTCTAATGCACCAATAAAATACCAAGATTTGCGTATGGAAGCAACAAAGTGGGCAAAAGCAACTTTAGATGATAGGGTCAAATTTTTCATTTGTTACTTGACGCCAGATAATCTTAAAAGTGAGGTCCGGGCAAACTTTGGACATAATATTGAAGAATTTCACCTTAGGACGGCAGCAACCTTTATAGGTCATGACGAGAGGCACTTAAATAACACACAAAACATGGACTATGGGGCTCGCGAGCCACTCTAGAGAACAAATAGAACAAGGAGACACAATAACGCAGGCTGGCATGAAAACCAAAACAAGTTTTGTAATGATTATGGTAGTAACCAACCTAATCAGCAGCATAATAGGCCTGGTAGCGACCAACGCGCGAATTTTCATAATGCAAAACTTTGTGACTTGCATTTAGCCCTTGAAAAAATGCATTTAAATGTAGAATGCCTGACTCTTGTCCAATGGCCCACCTCATAAAACATCAAAACCAAATTATTTACCCACATGGAGCTGCAGAGACTGCTTACAAGAAAGACACTTAAACATTGGTGTTTAGTTTTTTTATAAAGTTTAGTATATATAATTGTGTTTGTTAGATTTAAAGATTATTATTTAAAGTAAATTTAGTAGTTCTCTTACTTTACAATTTTATAGCTCTTTTGATTTTCAACAAGTAATTTATTAAAAGTATTTTTACAGTGGTTAAATATAAAGCATTTTTCACATAAGTGACATACTTTTATAGTTCTTGTATTTTTTAACACTTGTTTTTGCATTTAATATTAAGTATTTCTTAAAATATTATTGAGTTATTTATAGTGGTTATTATACAGTTTTTTAGTACACAAATTACATATTTAATAGTTTTGTGATTTTTATAATTAGTTTTGTGTTCATTAAAGTTCGTTTAATAGAGAAACCCACTGAATCGTTGTGCCTTGTTATTTATATATAATAATACTAAGTATAGACTAAATTAGTAAATATGTCAAATTCCAATAGTAAAGTCACACTTAAATTAAGCCCAAAGCATGAACGTGCTAGGGTAAATGAAACTTTGGATGTTGGGTCACCAACTCCAACTGGTTTCAACATGACTTAATATCACAAACCAAGTCGAACTAAAATGTCGTTGAAAGTTAAGTGGCTTTACAGTCTTTATTTTCAAAGTTGCTTTTATTTCTTACCATTATTGAATATTCAGTTTAAAAGATTAAAAAAAACAAGTTGAAACACATGAGTAAAAAAGTGTATGAATACATTTATAGAATGCTTTGAAAACAAGTAAGTAGTATCAATCTTAAACTACATTTTATATCTATTTTTTATACTTAAAAATGATAAATGAAGTAAATAAGTAAATATGTATTACATATATAGATATATTGCCTCATATTTCAGCACAAATTTATACACAATTTATATTGTGAACAAACAGAAAAAAAAAACTATGCCACAAAATGCAAAAGTAGTTATAGTTAAGTTTAAATACATTAATTACAACTTTTTTTTGATGATGCTATAAAAAATTGTTTTACAACAACATACGCATTTTTACTTCACACTTAAAGTATTTAACCCAGGTAATAAATTATTTTACTGAATATTGACATAAACTTAAAAAAAAAATATCTACATGTATATAAATAAAATCAAAAATCAGTATTGCATAATAAAGAAGAAGTTCGGGTAAAAAGAAAAAGCAACACATAAGAGAATGAACTTGTCGACATCACCATGGGAGGAAAGCATGGAGCAGAAATAGGCGAGCTAGTAGGTCTTTACATACTACATAAACTTAAGAATGCACTCCCAAATCGAACAACAGGACTGTACCGCGACGACGGTTTACTTGTCATAGAGAAAATAAAAGTAATGTTGATGTAGAGAAAAAGAAATCTATGCAAAGCATATCAAAAGACATGGGAATAAAATTAGATATAGAAAATCGTTCACGTAAAATTAACTATCTAGACCAGGGGTCAACTGCAGCCCGCGGGCCAATTGCGGCCCGCGAAGGGTAAATCTGTGGCCCGGGAGCACGTTATTTTTTTGAATGGAATGCGGCCCGCGAAAGAAAATTTTGTGGCCCGCGAGCATGTAAAAGTGGCCCGCTGAGAAAAAATATATTTCAAGTAAACTTTTTTTCGGTAATTCGATTTAATTAGTTTAGTTTGGTTTTAAGTCTCTGTATAACATTTAAAAATAATTAGAAAAAGTTACTACTTTAATTTAAAAATGTGAAAAAGACAGATTAGCATTCTAACAGGATATTTTTCTAGGTTTCATAATAACTTCTATTTTGCAACAACAAGTAATTATCTGAAAAAAGAGTGCTTGAATTTAATAAGTTAGTTATATTATACCTATTTATCAAATAAACTAAATGCAAATGTTTTCAATTTTGTACAAAAGTAATGCACAGTAATTAACTAAAGTGTCATTTCTTTATAGGTTAGATATTTTTTCCAATATTTTTTACACCTAAGTTTCTTTTATATATTTTTTATTTGTAAATGTTATGTTTTAGTGTAAAAACATCTAAAATAACATAGTAATAAGAAAAAAAGCTTTATTTAAGTTTTGTTTTGACACATTTTAATTTTTTAGAAGTTTTCTTTGCACTTGAACTAATTTATATGCACACCAACTCAAAAAAATGCTCATATTTTAAACCGCTTTTTATAAAAAACTTTAGTTAGTTTAAGTTTATTTTATGCATAAGTTTCTAAGTTTGTTATTTCGACATGTAATATCTAAATTTGTACAGACACAATTAAAACAATATATATGAAATAAACTAATATAGTTTTTGTTAGGTATACATTTTCATTTTTCAGACATTGATTTTGTCAAACTAACTTAACTTTTATGCTTTGCATATCAATACACACATTTGCTTTTTTTTGGAGCTACCTATTTAATATAAACTAGGCTTAGGGATAGTTTATAAACATTGACACACACTCAGACTATCACTATTTGAAGACTTCAAATCTCAGGCCAACTAAGTCATTTTATAAGTTTTTGGCTAGAATTGTTTTTTGTATACAAAAATATCAGGAATGTTGTTAATTCAGGCTGGCTTTTTTGCTTAAAAGAGTGGAAAATTAAACTTATGATGTAAGTTTTGCTCAACCCAAAGTGTTAGTTTCAGTTATAATACATGTTATAATATATCAAGTTCAAGCTTTGAACTTGAAAATTTATGCTTAAAAATTTTGGAAAAAAACTTGAATTTGAGAATTTTTGAAAAAGCCTGGAGTATCAAACAATTTTTACACGTAAAGTAGTGAAATTTTGGTTTGACAGAAAAAATTTAGCAAATAAACATTTCTTTATTAAAAAATATACTAAACTAGGTTAACAGTGTTTTTTAATATTGATATACTTTATAAGACACTTTTTAAACTTTAATTAAACTTTATACTAAAAATAAAAGAAGGAATTGTACTTCTAAAAACTTTTAGTGCATTGCACCTTTACTTGTAAAATTTCACCGATTGTTGTGCTTCGTGTTTGAACTAAACCAAGAAATTGTACTAAAGTATCAAAGTTCAAAAAACATCTCTAATAAAAGTTCTCAGATGAGCAATAGTTTTTCTATCAGTGCTATCGTCTTAACATATTGATTAAAGTCATAATTTGATTTATGCGACTTTATAACCTTAATGCGTTTCCTAAATAGGACTTTTTGCCTTAACAACTTTTTTCTGATAATTCTGTAGTTACTGAAGCTAATTATATACTTTGTTGGAACTGACTTTGGTGATTTGTTTTTTTATCGTTTCTCGCCATAATTCCTAACTAACGTTTTTTTCTAACTAACGTTTTTTTTTTTTTTGTTGCTCTTCTTTTATTTTACAACTAATATTTTTAAATTCTTATTGCAGATAAAGAATTGCTGTAATGCTTAATAAAAAAGAGGTTTTTCTCTTCGCTAATGACTCAAGAAAGTTTTATACTTTTGTTAAAAATGTTTAAGAAAGTTAGTTGTCCATTCCAGCTGACTTATATTTTTTTGGCTTGTAATTTGTTTACTGTTAATAAGTTTCGTTATTTCTTTATGCTGTGAACTTTGTTTTAACTGGGTTGGTACACAAACAGGCTATTTTAAAAGCTTGAAAACTCAGATGTGTGTGAAACTTTTATTTCAAACACTTTAAATAAATCTTAGAATTCCCAGAATAGTTTTTATGACTGTAGTGTAGTTTACTAAATGTAGTTTTTTCTTGTTTTTTTACACTTTGTGTACTTTAAATGATGATGATATTTTTACTAGGTACTTAAGCTTGATTTACAACGATTTACTAGCTTTTTAAACTTTTAATGAACTTAGGCTGGTTTGATACAACTCAGACATTTTTGCTTTTTAAGTGACAACCATGTAAAAGACTAGTTACTAATAAGATATTTTATTTAAGTATTCGAGAATTAATTATGTTAAAGAATTTGTTCTAGCTTTCTATAATACAAACAGGTATTAATTTTATTAAATTAACTAATTACTAAATTTTTTAATGAATGTAAACTATTTAATACGCAAAAACTTTTTTTTGAAGTTAATATTCTTAGAAGTATGAAAAAAGGGGTTGATAATATAACAATTATATAAAAGTAACTAATAAATTGTCTTTTAAGTTTGGTTTTTATAGAGAGTTAAATTGTATGTAAAATTACAAAAGTATTAAATTTAACTTAGTAGGTGCTTATGAAAGTACATAGTTTATTAACACTTAAGTACATAAGTCAATGTAAAATTTATTCTAATTTTACTCAATTTAATTTAAATAGTCATTCTACGTATAGCTAAAAGTTATTTAAAATGATAACGTGAATAAAAGTAAAACTTTTCTCTAGTGTGACTAAAACTAAAACCAAAAGATTTTTCAAATGTCACTAAAACTAAAACTGCGGCCCGCGAAGACTTTGTAGACTTGAAATTTGGCCTGCGACCACGAACTGCCTGCCGACCCCTGATCTAGACCTAAGCTTCAATCTATACAACCATTGTTTCCACCCATACAGAAAAGAGAACAGAAAATCATACATATATATTCCAAGTCTAACCACCCTCAAGCAAAACTGAAGCAAATTCCTAAAATAATAGAAGAAAGACTTTCCTAAAACTCTAGCAATGAAAACCTAATCAATGAAAAAAGTAAAAATTACAATGACGCAATAAAATTAAGTGGCTACAATTACAAAATAAAGTTTAAAAATGAAGATGAAGAGAAGAAACGGCCTAGAAAAAAAAAAGAAAAATAATATGGTTTAATCCAACATACTGCAAATCCATAAAAACAAATTTTGGCAAAAAAAATCTCCAAATAATAAACAAATACTTTGGAGTAGACAGTAAATTCAAAAAGTACTTCAACAAGAACAACATCAAGTTAAGTTACAGCTGTTTGCCAAATATTAAGATGATTATAAAGAACAATTACAAGAAAATTACAAATTTCAACAAGAACAATGAAGACGAAACATGTAACCGTAGAAAAAAAAAAGAAATGTCTTTTGAAAGGTGGAAACTTCACAGCAAAAAATGTTATATACCAAGCCACAATAAAAACTGACAATGTAATTAAATCATAACTAATAAGTGGGCAAATAGGTGGCGATTTAATAATTTTGGGCAGTCATAAATTCACTACTTTGTATCTTGTTATTTTACTTATTTTAGCTTGCGATTAAATATTTGACGCTGAGGTAAAACTTTAATTCGAATATGTAGATAAGAATATAGAGCTTTTCAGAAAACGTCGAGATGAGAAAAAAAAACAGTTTAAAATCAAAAACATGTTCAATAACTCTACACAAAGTATTAAATATGGATAATTAGCTTCATATGATCTATCTCTCATAATAGCTAAACAAGGACCGTTGGGAAAAAAAAACGTTTATTCCTGTCTAAAAAACAGATCATTATAAAATTACCAGTAATGTTTAACGTTCTATTCCTTTTATCAACAACACTGTGTAAAGAAGTATAGATGAAATATCAGATGTGTTGAACTTAGGTTTTTTTGAGTGATTTGCAGTTATTTTTTTTTCGATGCAGATTGATGAGTTCACTTTGCTGAAAATAAATATATTTTTCTTGTTTGCGTGCGTTTTTAAATTACTGATAAAACATACGAAGAACTAGCGTTCTCTAAACTAATGGAATCGCATAGCACAGGAAGGTTTGTGTTTGAAAAATTAAAAAAAAATATTTTGAAGTAAGTAAAATACCTTCAAAACGACTTATAGGAATTGCAACAGATAGTGCACAGTCTATGATAGGAAACTATCGTGAGTTAGTTACACACTACAATTAGTTAGACCCTGAAAAATTTACTGTTCATTGCGATATACATCGCCAACATTTAGTTGCAAAAAGTTTGAGCGTCTGTTTAAATGACTCATTAAACTTTCTGATAAAAGCTGTCAGCAAAACAAAAAGGCATGATTTACAAAGTTGTTTGTTTAAACAGCTGTGCAATGACAATGATGAGGTTTTTGATAAGTTGATAATGTAAACATAAGTGAAATTGTTATCAAAAGAAAACTCTTTAAAGTTTTTGGCTTTTTTTAATTTAGTTATTTATTTTTTTCTAAAAAGGATAAGATATTGGCAGACAGTCTTGTTAAAAGAAAAAATATTGTTTACATGTCATACTGATATGTTAAGATCAACAGTCTGAACAAAACTTTACTAGGTAAATATTTAAATCTTGTAAAATTCAAAAGTAAGATAGCCAGTTTCAGAAACCAACTTGAACTGTATGGAAAAAATTTCAAAAATAATCAGTTTTAACAGCTTGCAAGTTTTAAAAACTTAAAACTTCAAATAAGTGAAGGTGAAGTAGAAGTATTTTCATCTCATCTTAAACAGCTTAAATACGATATTGATAAACGGTTTACTAAAATTTTTCAGTTAACCGTTGAAGTGGATTATGGATCCCTTTGAAGCAGATCTTTTTAAAGTAAATGTTGACTTACAGGAAACTTTTTTCAGACTTACAAACTGACATTGAACTCAAGTAAATTTTTTTTAAATAACGATATGAAAGCTTTTTAACTCAACAAAAACTAAGACAAAAGTATCCAATCATTTAGAAAGAAGTTAGATTGTTGTTTATAGCTTTTCCTTCTAGCTATTTTGTTAAGAAAGCTATCAGTTCAATTATAAACATCTTAAACAACAGATACAATCTAGATATTTTTTAAGAAGATGACTTTGGGCTTTATTTGACTGATTTAGAACCAAAATAAAAGAAATAAAAGATAGAAAAACTTGCAAGCAGTCATGAAGTTCATCCTTTACATTAGATTAGACTTCAGTTGCAGACATTATTTTCTGTAAGGTCTTGAATTTTAGTTGATTTTTAACAAGATTTCTTATTTAAGCTAGTTTGTATTGTATTTTAGTAGTTTTTTTTTAAATAATAATTTTATTAAGCTATTTATTCTACAACAGGTTTTTCTTAGGCCTAATGAATATTAATTACGAATGATGATACTTCTACAAATGAAACTGTTTTTTAGATAACAGTTTGGAACGACTTTTAGATAATTTTAAATTTAAAAAAATATTTTACGAAAATTTATAGTATAGTTGGAAAACGTAACGTGGAGGATTTTTTAAAAACCTTGTCGGAGGGGACGAAAGCATTTTTTATTTCATAAAAAGGGTTATTATGAAAATTTTTTGAAATCCTGTTATACTTGGTAAATAGTTCATCTGCAAGGAGCGACCAGAAGCAGTTAATTCTAAAAGTGAAATTTGAAAACCCAAAATGAAGAACATCTTAATAAACTAAACGATCAACGTAAAAAATTTTAGGTAAGTCATTAGCCATCACTATTCCGAAACTTATTGACAACTTATGTGAACTCATGGTTAAATATCATCTGTTTGTTTATTATTTTTAACAAATATGAAAATAAATAAACGTGGCTAGGCAGAATAATTTTATTATAAAAACTACACGAAAAATACATAATCTAACTGAGCTTGATTTAAAAACTATTTTTATATTTTCGATAGATCACATATATCATCTCCTTTATATGATTGGATTGCATTCGCGTCGCGTAGTCTTTTTTTAGAGGGTACTGCGATTTAGCATTGTTTAATTAAAAAGTCCCCTAGTTTGTAACATTCAGATGAAAATCGTAATATAAAGAAACAGCACATTTTACAGAAAAAACAATGAACAGATTTACTATTTAAAAATAAAAAATATGAAAAATAAATATATAAAAACACATATCTCATAACTTTGCAACCCTTTCTTAACAAATTACTTTTATTTTTATTTATATTAATGTCTATGTAAGTATGTGTATTTTCAAAATTATAAATTTACTAACTTAACTCTATGACTTGTCTAATTAGTTATAAAAAAAAAACATGTATGTAACTTAAAAAAGCGAAGCTGCACTTGCTAAAGATTTACCTTCTCGAGTTGCCTCTGCTTCAGTATTCCCTCTTCTAGTTTCTTCTGCTTGAGTTCAACTTGTATTGTTGTTCCCGCATTGTAGTAAATTTTTAACAACGATCATAATTTAATTCACATGGTGCTCAATTCGTGCTCAGCTCAAGAACTCAACTTTTCATTATTTTTTGTATTGAAAACTTTTAAACATATTAGATGCAACTGACACAGATTGAGCTTGCAGGTCCAATTTTACGATCATTTTGGTAATCAAATAAAAAAATTTGAAAAAAACTTATTAAGCAGGGAAGCTAACGACGTTTATGTACACATTAGGCTGTATTTTTTGTACAACTTCATGACAACATAACTTTCTTAATTTTTAAGTTAATGCAAAAAAAAGTATTATTTTAAATTCTAATTCCTTAGCTTCAAAATAAAGTTACTTTTACGTAATTTAGGAATATACAGCTGAAGCAAGGGCCCATAAAAAGCAGCGTGTATAGTGTAAGTCATTAAACTATAAAATAACAAAAAAAATTAAGAATAATCTTTCATTTATTTAGGTGGAGCTACAGCTCAAGCGTTCTACACCACGCGACACCCATGTTGGAATTTCGTTGGTTAGCGAGAAGCGTGAGTTATCATCAGTAGCCCATAAATACACAATCTAAATAGTACTTATCAAAATATAAGATCTTGAAATATAAGCGATACTATCTTTAAAATTAAACTACTTTTTTAAATACTAAAATTTAATAAGAACTAAACAGTTATCTTAGCTTGTCGCAAAATTTTCATTCAAAAAATATCAATTTAATTTTTTGGTCATTATTTATAGATTAAAATATTGCAATCGGGTATTTCTTATATTTAAATATCTTTTAAAAAAACTTAAGTCAATTGCTTAAAATGAACAGCAGGTTTGTAAAGAAGATTTTAAAATTAACTATTATATTTCAACAAAAAAAACTTGCAGTCTAAGTTTATACAGTCTAAGTGCCATTGCCGGTTTTTTTAATGCCTGTCAAATGCCAAAAATTAACTCTTTTAACCTCAGTTAAAATAAAAAAGACTTTTTTGATCATTTTCTATTTCATTAAGTCTAAAAAACTTAAATAACGTTTAAAATGTTTAACATTTCAACAATTTACAAAGTTTATGAAAATAGACTAGGCATTACAAAATAAAATTTTCAGCCAATGTTTTTCCAGCACACTACTGTTCATAATTATATAAACAAACGGTATACTATCAAAATCCACCCGGGTTCAAACTCCAACCGATTAAAATTTATCCAACTCTTTTACATTTTCTTTATTTACTAATTTGATTAATTTTTCAAGATTTTTCTAATTTAAGTTTTATCTATTTTTCACTATCACTGTTACCGTTAACCCTTACACTCGTTCGGTAAGCGGTTCTCGAATTTGACTGGGTGGACTTTGATCGGATGGATTTCGATCGCGGGTAGTATTTGAACAAGCCCCAAATAAACGTTTTTTTTTTTTTTTGTAAATAAACTGTATAGAGACTAACCGTTTCTGTTAACGTACTGCAGCGGGGGTGTACTAAATGAAGGAAACATGAGTTGGCTGCTGGTGGAACCTTCAGAGCTGATAGGTGTGGGACAAGTTGAAGAAAAGCCACTTTCACTTGAGATTGTTGCAGCATTAGTGGTAGGGTCTTGCAAGCACAACCATCCTTGTTTTCATCCATCAGAGCTGTTTTATAAACTTAAAAAATATTAAAGCAGTATGAAGTATTTACCTACTTTAAATGTTTTATCAATATCAAGGCTAATTAACATATACAAATATTTGTTCATTAGAATAAATACAAATAAGAATACTGTTTGTATATTTTTTTAGAGAACTATTTTTCAAGTCTGATGTGAACAGTTGTTCACTTAATAAAAAATTCTCTTACAAAAATCGATGAATCTTTGAGACTCTTTTCAAGTTCATTTTTAGCAAGTGTTTATACTTGTAAAACTAAGGGCAAGTGAAAAAAACATGCAGCCGTAATAAATTGAATTGTAATATCAACTGTAGTAAAGGCCTAAAAAAGAATAGGAATTACAACTGTAACAAAAAGTTTTTAAATTCCACTTAGGATTACACCTTTACCATAACATAAAATGCAATATAGATTAACTTAAGCAACTGTTTAAAAATATGAGACCGACTAAAATAGCAAAAGATGTCTCTGTTATACTACAAAAGACTATTCTTGTTTTTTCAAGTTTTAGTGGAAATACAAAAATTTTCTGCCAGTTTTTACGAACAATCGATTGCGCTATTTCTCTTACAAATTCTTATATTCAGAAAATAATCTTACAGAAGACACAGAAGATTAAACTGCAGCAAGATATTTCCTTGCAAATCTGGTAAGATATGGGTATTTCGTTTTGTTCATGTTTCACCAGTCTAAGACTTTATCCTCTTCATTTCTGCACTAAAATTTATTAAAGCAAAAAAGCCCTTTATATCTGCTTCAATTTCTTTATTAATATAATTCTGTTGTTTGAATTCCTATGTAGCATTGTTGGATTCTATTTTAAACAAAGAATAGTTAGTAAAAAACTTCTTCGGATCTAAATTTACAGAGTGTTGTGGTTTTAGTTTATCTTGAGGTAATATAGGAGAATAACCACCTTGATTAGCCTCGAAATAGATATGCTATTTAACATTTAATTTTAGCATTTCTAAAATTGAAAAAAAACCTGCTTTTGCTTGAGTAACCTGAGAGTTAAGCAACTTTTGATTGCTATAATTGAAAAAAAAAATAACAAAAAATTGTTGGAAAATATGTGGTTTTTGTAAACTATGTATCCGCCTTAAAAAAAGTATAAAATTAGCAAAATCATTTATTTAAAGCTGTTGTTTTTAAAGATAAATAACAAATAAAGGTGTCCAGTCTCCAGTTATTGCTAAGACAGGGTTGCAAAATATTTTTGCAATTTTTTACCAGGTTTTCAAAAGCTCCTCGAGGTTTTAAAAAGTACACTTTTTTGCGTCTATTTTAGTTTGAAATTTTTGGTATATATGAAAGATTTTTTGTGTCGAATAAAAATTTTACTACTTAACATGTAAACATTGTTTTAATTTCGAGGTTTTTTAATGATTATTAGCTTAAATTTTGGGTTTTTCAAGTTATTTTAAAAATTTATTAAACTCCATAATTTTCCAAGTTTTTTAGTCTAAATTGTCGAATTTCAGGGTTCCACAATGATATAGCTTTAACTTTGTTTTTATAACAATTTTTTACTTAAAAAACAGAACAATAAATAAAATAAAATTTATCAAAAAATGGTGATTTTTTGATGTTGGTGGGCCAACATACAAAGTCTCAGTTGGGTTTGGTTGACTGT
Organism: Thalia democratica; assembly: GCF_965202585.1. Classification (NCBI taxonomy): domain Eukaryota; kingdom Metazoa; phylum Chordata; class Thaliacea; order Salpida; family Salpidae; genus Thalia; species Thalia democratica. The sequence continues at coordinate 62,636,478 of NC_139166.1, read as the reverse complement.
CTGTTGTCAGATTTTCAACCTGAAATTTTTGCCCTTACTTCTACTGCAGGGTGACTTTCAAGCACGTTTTTGCTTAGGACCTTCTGCGGACAGCTTAACAGTTGTAGATTTTAAACTGGACAGATAAATATAAAACGTTTATATACTAACTTATTAGTAAACATTATCTACCAATAATAAATACTATTTTAGACTACTTTATATAAATTAGGCAAGATAGTTTAGGTGATGTATATACTATACAAAAGAATCACAAAACAATACTACTATATTTTTTACTCAAAAAACATAAGCTGCTTTTAAAACACTGAAAAATCTTTTTTATAAAAAGTTTTTTTATGATACATTTCATTATTGATTTTAAGCCTTATTTCTTATAAATACAGCAAGCTCTAAATGTTCTTATTTCATTCAGAGTTTAGCAATGAATGGTGCAAGCAGTTGCACAATTCATTACAAATTAATTAAGATTATTTTATTAACTTTTTTTTTCTTTTTAATAACATTGTTTTTAAAATAAAAAGTTTAAATGTTGAAAGTTATAACATATATGTCATGAACTAAAATTATAAGTTAAACAAAAGAAATATATATAGTTAAAAGTATGTAAGCATCTGCTTTAATGTTACATATATAAGTTGCAGTTTTTTTCGTTGTATAAAAAATTGCATTAGTTCATTACAACGAGCAAACATAAGGTGAAGAGATATCCAAAAAACTTAGACTAAACGCCCTATCTATCTAGTTAATTTCTGTATCTATATGAATTAGGTCTGTTTTTGTTAAAGTTTTGCAAAATACGAGGTTTTTATAAGCTAATTTTTATTACCTAAATAAATCGCTATCCTACTTTAGGTAGTAAGCTATAAACTAAGTTATCATTATGTTAAAAAAATATAAGTCATTTTGGAATGTTTTAGAATGAACTTAAAAATTATCTACTTAATAGTGATTACCAAGGTCATTAATGATCATTGCTACTTGTCTATTAAATTTTGTTAAAAGAGTTAACAGTATTTATTATTTTAATACACTTTTTTTTTCAAAATTTGATTTGTTATATTACAATAAGTGTGGTTTAGTGTAGATTGCAGCTTTTTATATAAAGTTACTCTTTAAGTTAATATTTAAAACTACTTCTTTAAATTAAGTTCAGAATATTTACAAACTTTTTTTTATACATAAAACAAGTCTTTTTCACAACACAAATATATTTCAACAATTTTCTTCAGTGTGATTACAATTGTAACAAGGTAAAACAAATTTTAAACTTATATAGCCTTTTTTTTACTAATTGATTGATAATTTCTCATATAATTAAAAAGGCTATATAAGTTTAAAATTTGTTTTACCTTGTTACAATTGTAATCACACTGAAGAAAATTGTTGAAATATATTTGTGTTGTGAAAAAGACTTGTTTTATGTATAAAAATTAAAATTAGCAGACATATGTTTAAAATTTTAAAAAGTAGTTATTGTCTGACAACTGTTAAGCTGGGTAATAAGCTTATATCAACTGAATGTAAAGTGAAAAGAAATGAACTGTTAAATAATTTTCTAAAGGAATGTTTGAATAAATTGGTTTGTCCTAAGTGGATTATTGCTAGAATCTACAAAAGTAGATTAAAATACAGCTACAAAGTTGAAAAGATATTTCTAAAGTTGGAAATCAGAAAAATTGAAGAGAGGTTAGTTAACTTGAAAGACTCTGCAGTTAGTATTAAAAATAGTTTAAAAATAAAGTTAAAAGAAGAACATTTTAATGAATTTATTAGTTATTCTGAAAATATTACTAAAAAGCAGCAAGAGAAGTATTTGGCAAAAAACAAAAAGAACCTAAACAGACTGGTAGAACTTAAATTTGGAAACTTCACCAAGCAAAGTGTGAAAAACTTATCTTCTCAAAAATTTGATGAAAAAGACTTGACTGCGTTAAGCTATGGAATGAATTTTTCACTCCCAGCAAAAAAAGGTTGATCAAGTTGCTACTTATTTAGGATTTGAGAAATATTTAAATCAACTTTTAAAACTCCAGCCAAGTTCAAAACAGGATGAAGTTGCTTTGAAAGCAAACTTAGTCTCAGTTGCACACAACTTTTGCAAACTTAAGCCAAAACATAGTTCTGTAATTAATTCAAAAGAAATCATAAGTAGCCTGACTAAGATTAAAAGTAATGAACATATTGTCATTACCAAACCTGACAAAGGTTCAGGAATCGTAATTCTTAATAAAGAGGACTATAATTCTAAAATGTTGAACATAATTAATGATGAGAAGAAGTTTTTGAAAATAGGTCCTGTAGGAGATAAGCTAACTATAGTTAAGTTGGAAAAGAAAATTATTCAAATATTAAAAGATTTGGTTGATAAAAATGAACTTTCTCAAGAACATTATAATTTAATTAGACCGGTAGGTTCCATAAGACCTCGTTTATATGGTTTACCAAAACTACACAAAGTGGATATACCTCTGAGGCCTATACTTTCTATGATAAGATCTCCACAACATGAATTGGCAAGATACTTAAATAGTCTTTTAGATCCTGTGTTGAAGTATTTTTCTAGATATATTGTAAAAGATTCTTTCAAGTTTGTAGATGACTTAAAACTCCGGGGAGCTAAAGACACGTTTCTTTGTTCTTTTGATGTAAAAAGTCTTTTTACAAGTGTACCTTTAAATGAAGTGATAGATATTTGTGCAGAAATGTTATATAACCTTGAAAATCCGACTCTGAAAAGAAGTAATTTTGTTCGACTAATGAGACTCGCAACAGAAGAAGTTGAATTCAGTTTTAATAATATATTATACCGACAAATTGATGGTATTGCCATGGGTTCCCCATTAGGACCTACATTGGCAAACATATTTATGGGCTATCTTGAATACAAAGTTCTACCAGAATTCGATTCAAATTGTAAGTACATGAGATTTGTGGATGATTGTTTTGTTATCAGTGATAGTGTAAAAGTTAGTAATTTATTGTTTGAGAGGTTGAACTCTTTGCATAGTGCTATTAAATTTACAAAAGATAATGAAGAAAATGATCAAATATCATTTTTAGATGTTTTAATCAAAAGAAAGGATAATAATTTCATAACGTCTATCTTCAGAAAACCATTTACTGGTCAATACCTTAATTTTCAATCTTATTGCAGTAAAAGAAGAAAAATTGGTTTGATTAAAACCCTATTTTATAGAGCAAATAAAATATGTTCGCCAGAAGTATTTCAGAATGAACTTAAGGTTATAAAAGAATTACTAATAAAGAATGGATACCCTAATCCGTTGATTGATAGGGTATTCAAAACTGAATTGAGAAGACTAAAGTACACAAAACCTTATGGACCAGAGAAATGTCCTGTTCTATTAATTTTGCCCTATGTGGGTGAAAAATCAAAACAAGTTGAAAGAGATATCAAGAATATGACAGAAAAAGTTTACCATGCTTCGAAACCAAGAGTAGTTTTTACATCTACTGCTATCCTAAATCCTAGAGGTAAAGATCTAATATCCTACAAGCACAAAAGTTGCGTGGTATACACGTATAAATGCTGTTGCGCAAACAGCTATATAGGACAAACATCTAGGCATTTAGAAACAAGAATAAAAGAGCACGTACCTAAGTGCGTGAAAGACCATATCAAAAATCAACCGAAGAAAATGAGTATTGCAACCTTAAATGCAACAAAAAGATCATCAATTTCAGAGCACTTAGTAAAAAATCCTAAATGTGGTAATAATTACAGTGAGACAAAGTTCAAAGTTTTAAGAAGTTGCACGAACATTTTTGATTTAATTAAAATAGAAGCTATTTATATTCACTTGGACAAGCCAGAATTATGCAAACAAAGAGAGTTTGATTACTCTTTATCCTTGTTTAAATTAGACTAATTTTGTTTTGTTTTAAATGTTACAGTTATTATGTTTTCCTTGTTGTTTTTAATTTTTTGTTATAGTTTAGGGTTTTTTTTTTACTAATTGATTGATAATTTCTCATATAATTAAAAAGGCTATATAAGTTTAAAATTTGTTTTACCTTGTTACAATTGTAATCACACTGAAGAAAATTGTTGAAATATATTTGTGTTGTGAAAAAGACTTGTTTTATGTATAAAAATTAAAATTAGCAGACATATGTTTAAAACTTTTTTTTTTTGATTTTTCGCATGGTATTGTATAAAAAAGGAATTATATATATATATATATATATATATATATGTATATATAAACTTCGACAGAAAATTAAGTGTAAATAATAAAGTGAGATAACTGATTTAAGCAAATTTACATTAAAAATATATTTTTTTAGGAATTTAAAAAAAATAATTTTCTTATTTTTGTGTTTGTAATTATTGTATGATTTCTATTATTGAAAATTATAACTTATAAAAGTATTCCATTTATAAAAAATATATTTTAAAATAGAAGGAAGTTTGTTTTTGTTATCATTATTATTTACTATCATCGTTTTTTATTCTAATTTAAATCAAAAATCCTATAGTACTTATCTTTATTTTTTATTTTTAAGACTTAAGTCTAGTTATGGTAGAATTCACTTTTTTAAACTAAAAAAATAATTATACTGTAGTCTTTTTATCTATTCAAATGAGAAATTATTTTTAGTGTTGAAACAAACTTATTAAATAAATTAGAAAAAATACGCCTATGGGACAAAATAATGATATATTTTAATGTACAAACTTTTTAGCATGTTACATTTTTACCTTTTTAAAAAAAGTTGTAACCTATCTTTTAAATGAATGCTTTTCGTATTGTTTATCTCAACAAGATTACTTAAAAAACTGCCGTTGAAAGCATTTAATACTTTTTTGCTCTTCATCAATAACTCCAGAATATCTATTGTAAATTTTAAAACAACTATTAAAAACACCTGACACATGATTGTTTGTTAAGACCTGATTGTGAAAAGCTATAATTTTGCCAGACTCTCTTTGAAAATTTGTTGCTATAAAAGCGTATAATTAAGTGCAGATTTTCGGACCTAGTATAAAAAGGAAATGAACATCAAAATAAAAACAATTAAGTTATTCAAAAAAAAAACTTGAATCTAATAGTTTGTTCTCTGAATTATCCGTATGTAAACAAATTAAAATATATATGTTTTACTATTCTTAAAAAAGTTTTTAATTAGGCTTTAATAATATTTAATTTTTTTTAAACTTTATTTCAAACTTATATTCAAGGTATCATTTACTCTCAAAATACATTTGTTTAATTTTTTTACAAATGTATATAGATAATTCTGTCAATTTAGTTTAATCAATTTTTGAAAAAAAAAATTAGCCGTGCAAAAGTGACGAAAAGAGCAAAATATAGCACTGATAAAGTTGATGATATGCAAACAGGACACTATATTCATAGTTTAGTCATAAAAAAGTGATAACATTTGAAAAAATTACATCTATGCAAAACTGAAACTATGCAAAAATAAATCTCCGTGTAAAAGTAATGCTGTGTGGAATTGACGTGCAAAATTAATTTGGTGGGAATTAGTTTCGATGGGATTTTTTTGGGTTAGAATAGTGCGTGGGTCGGAACTGAGCGGTTCCCTAGGGCAATAGATAACTGAAATTTTTGGCAAATATGTTAAATACCTACACATAGTACAAAATACTAATAACACTTTTTTTTTCGTTTATAGTTTTGTGAATATTGAATTAAGAAAAAGTTTAAGCTGCTCACTTGTGAATATTAGTTTCTCAAGACCAGTTCACATCAGAATTTCTAGAACAAAAAAAAACTTCTGGAGTAATGGTCCTGTTTACCTAATTAATGGATAACTGACAAGTTGCTCTTCAAAATAAAAAAATATTCAAAAAATAAACATTTATGCTTTATTTCATACTTAAATTCATTATCTTAAAATAAAAATTAAAATTTATAAATTAGGTTGTGCGAAAGTTTAATGTAATTAGTAAACTTTTCAATAAAATAATAAACGTAATGTATTCCTATCGTTTAATCTGCGTCTGATTATTGATTTTCTAACATTACTTAACGTTATCTGTTAAACATTTTGTATCATACATAACAGTATTATAACAGCAAAAATACAACAATGAAACTTTTTTTCAAAAATTGTTAAATTAACTTTAGTCACTAAAATGTTTTTTTGTTCGTTTTTAAAATCATCCACAAACTTTAGGCATTCAATAAAAATTATAAAAAGTACTCTTTAATTTATTTTTTAGAAATTTGTAACAATAATTAGATTTTCTCTGATACAAACTTTTTTCACCGCACAATTTTTAGAAGCGGCGATACGGAAGCAAAATTCATTTTTGTCGATTTTCGAGCAATCCGAATACTTTTCACTGAAGTTTTTGATATGCAGGTCTTTTGGTTTTACGAAAAATTGTAGAATTTTCACTTGGTAACTTCCTCTCTGCAACTTCTTCCGCAACGTCGGTTTGCTGTGCCTTTTGACGTGCTCGTCCTCACCCTCCGGTTCGAAAGTTTCTGCGTTGACTTCATAAAAATAAATGTGTCTTAACACGTCAGTGTAATTGGATCTTATGACGTTGATAAGAACTTCTGTGCCGTCTTCCTCCACTGTCAAGAGGTAATCAACACAAGAAATTGTTTTATCGGCAGTCACTTCCTTCCAGCAATCATGGAATTCCTTTACTACTTTCACATTTGCCATTTCAAACATTTTGTCACCTGTGTAAGAAATGTGCAAACGCTCTAAAATTTCTATAAGACAGTTTATTGGTAATATTACGTGTTTACCACGGGGGTTGTAAAGGTTAACCTTATCTTCTTTGCAATCGATTATAGTGTAGGCATGATCTGGTTGCAAGCTGAAACTATTTTTTATGAAACGTACTAGCATTAAACAATTATTATTTCTACCATGAGTGATAACGTTTTCAAGGTTGTAACTCGAATTGCTTAAATCGGCTTTCACAAATTCTTCAAAGAAATTGTTTGAAAAACTTGACAAGACATTGCTTTCAAGAACACCACATGATAATTCATACTTTCCATCAAAAAGGAGTTTTACCAATGCTTTTTCTAGCAATGGACCTACGAAGTTGTTATTGTGGCTCTGACTGTAATATAGTTTTTTAAAGCCGAAAATAAAACTTATACAACTGTACTTTCTTAAAACCAAATGCGCATTTACAACAATGCACTGAGGTTTGCCTCTTTTGTAAAGATTGAACACAAACTCCGATGGCTTTTCATTAAAGTTTTGATTCACAGGTACCACTTTTTTTAAAAGATCACGGTTGTGAGCCAGTGACGCCATTGAGGCAATCATTCCACAATTTTCTAAAGCTCCTTGAATGAAGTTAAGTTCTGTGACGTCATCAACATCGAACTTTGCGTTTGGGTAAACATCTGATATATTTTTTCGATGCCCCTTTTGTGAAAGTTTATGTAGAAGAAAGCTAGCAAGTAACAACAACAAACAAATTAGTATTGTTACATATAAACCTATACCAACTATTTCAATCATTGTTATTATTGAATACTTAAGTGTTTTATTATTTATTTCTGAAATGCTCACATTTTTTTAATAAAGTATTTTACGTAAAAAAATTTTGTTAACCTTTTAGTTTTTAAAATTAGAAATATATCAATAAACACACAATTTTTATAAAGAAAAGATGCCAAAATAATCTTTAGAAATGTCTAATTATATTTAATGATAAAAATTATTTTTTGTTTAAGTGTAATAAGTATATACAAATAAAACTAGAATTGTCTAGAAAAAATAAAAGTATAATTTCATGGGAACAATGTTACAATTATATAATGTTGCAAAAAACTAGAAGTAAATTAAACATTACACATTAGAAGCATTTTTCGATAAAGATTATAAATCATAAATATAACAGATTTATACAAAAACTAATTACTATAATTTATTATTGAACTTTTAATTTTTTAAAGTTTTTTATTATTTTTCTAATATAATTTTCCTAATTTTTTGAATGGTCGAAAAAATAGTTAAGCAAAATTTAGTAATTTAATAAAAATAATATAAAACAGTCTGTTATAGAGCACTGTAACTAGTGATGTACCGGACCCACAATTTCGGGTCCGGCCAGACCCGGATCCGGACTTTTTTTTCCAAAATAGAATCCGGCCGGACCCGGACTTTTTTTTCAAATTAAAATCCGGCCGGATCCGGAACCGGATTCTTAATACTCTAAGTTATTTGTAATGTCAGTAGTATAAAAACTACTATGTACGATAATGAAATTTTATATAACTAACTACTAACTGAGTAAAATTGTCAGAAGTTTATCTTTTATGTTTTATATCTAACTATACTCTTTTGAATTTTGAAACATTTGAGTTAAAAAAAAATTTGACGTAAAAATATTAATGTGCTGCTAAAATATTAAAATAATAAGAAAGTTTATGACATGTTTTTAAGGTATAATTAAGATTAGCATTTAAAAATAGTAACTGGTATGTTTGCTAATTTTCTGAACAATATTTACATTTAAACTATTTTAAAATTGAAATTGAAAAAATAGTAAAAAAAACTTCAATTTGAATGACCAAAAAAACACTAAACTATCTTTTTTGCTAAACTTTTAAACTTTCCATGATTTTTGGCAGCCAGAACATTACCTAATTTTAGCTAATATCAGGTTTGCCTGAGCGATTATAAACTTTCCTAAGTCAGAATGAGGTTTTGGAAAACCAAAAAAAAAAACTACTTTAAGCTAATAATCAGTAGAACAGCTAGCCACAAGGTCAAACATTTTAAGTAATGTTTACAATAGGGGGGTTAAACACTTTTTTTACAAGTTGATCATATTTAATTGAATACTATCTTAGCTACCAAATGCTTTTTATAGCTTTACAAAATTCAAAGTAGTTTTTGAGATATAAGCGGTCAAAGCCGGAGAGTTCCATATTGATCTAGTGGAAAGCGCAAGCTGAAAACGCGGAGATATCCATTTCACTAAAAATCTATCTCCTACTAGGTATTTTAAGCTAGGTACCTCAAATTTAAAAAAAAATATTCCTTACATAGTTTAAAAGCTTTTGAGTGTTGGAGTTTCAAATAATTTAAATTTACAAATTTAAGGTCTAAAATTAAAAAAATACACCTTTTTTTTTGAAAAAAGGGGAGTTTTCCTCCAAATAAAATAATTTCCTACACTCAAATGATTTAAAATTTAGTAAAGAGTACACTTGAAAATTTTAAAAAGATCGCTTAAAAACTGTAGGAGGAGATAAATTTTTAATGAATTGTCTTTTTTTCGGCTTTTTAGTTTGCACCTTCTATAAGGAAACTATTGAGCTGGCCGGCTTTGACCCCTTGTATCTCAAAAACTACTTTGAATTTTGTTAAGCTGTAAAAATTATCTGGTAGCTAAGATTAAAATCTATCAAATAAGATTAATTTGTAAAAATCAAGGTGGACCCTTATATAGCCTTACCAATCTAAAATCAATTAAAATCAAGTTCTTGAACAAAACTAACTAGAAAATCACAAAATATTGAAAACTGGATCATCTCAAACTCATTCAAAATCTAAAAAAACTAGCCTGAGTTTTTATAAAAAACTAAACTAGCCTTAGGCAGTCTTAGATTTCCAAAAATTCCAAAAAACTTTCAAACTAGCAGGGTTGCCACTGTTTAAGTCAAAAACAACTAGCTAGAGTGAGTATAAACTAGCCTGAGTCTAAAATTACTTTAATTTAATAATCAGTTGAACAGCTAGCCATAAGGTTGATAATTTGGTAGTAAAGTTTTTAATTTTACAACATAGGTAAAGTTGCATTTCTGAAATGTTTGTTTCATAGTTTAAATGAAAACAAATGTAAATTAGTCACGTGTACAAAACGAGCCAATGATGGTAGGTGTTTAATTTTCGAACGTATTTTCTGACAAAAATGTCTCTTTTTAATTTACACAGGGTTTGTTTTTGAAAAAATATTTTTTCTGTTTGTTCTATTTTACTAACTAGATCCGAATCAGCCGGATCTTTGTTAGGATCCGGTCGAACCCGGGTCCGGACTTTTTTTTCAAATTAGATTCCGGCCGGATCCGGACCTGGATAGTGAGTCCGGTACATCACTAAATGCAACAAAGTTTTTTAAACATATATTGCCGTATATAAATAGATAAAACTGTGGATCTAAAAATTTATCATTTTTTGAATCAAAACTGATGTTCAAACATACCAACTGCTACATACTGTACGTAGATATCTAAATAATTCAATCAAAAAAAAAACAATTATGCATAGCAAACAACAAAGTGTTAACTAATTTCTATCTATTTCTGATTTCATTAACTTTTGTAGTGTAAAGCTTACACTTCTACTAAATTTAGAAACTCTCTTTACATGTTTTATTTTAGCTCAAAATTTTGTTAAAACTGGTGATGTACGGGACCCACAATTTCGGGTCCGACCGGACCCGGATCCGGACTTATTTTTCAAATTAGAATCCGGTCGGAACCGGATCCGGACTTTTTTTTCAAATTAGAATCCGGCCGGAACCGGACCCGGACTTTTTTTTCAAATTAGAATCCGGCCGGATCCGGATACTAGACAAAAGGGCAATATCCGGCCGGACCCGGATAGTGAGTCCGTAACATCACTAGAATAAACTAGCCTGAGTCAAAATGAGGTTTTTAAAAACTGAAAAAAAAAGAACTTTAATCTAATAATAAGTAGAACAGCTAGCCACAAGGTTTACAAATTTAGGTGTTATTTACAATTAAAAATCTGAAATCAAGTTCTTGAACAAAATACACTAGAAAATCACAAAATATTAAAAACTGGATCAGCTCAAACTCATTCAAAGTCTAAAAGAAAACTAGCATGAGTTTTTATAAAAAACTAAACTAGCCTGAGACAGTCCAAAATTTTCTAAATTCCCAAAAATTTTCAGATTAGCAGGGTTGCCACTGTTTAAGTCAAAAAACTAGCTAGAGTGAGTATAAACAAGCCTGAGTCAGAATGAGGTTTTTAAAAATTGAAAAAATTCTTTAATCTAATAATCAGTAGAACGCCTAGCAAAGGTTGACAATTTGGTAGTAAAGTTGTGGACTGATTGTGGTGCACTTAACTTATTAGTACTACCCATCATAATTAAATCCTACCTTATTTAATTAATATCTAACAAATACTCAATTCTAACTGATACTACTTTCTATAATCAGACACAACAGTTTTGAGTGATGAACCTTTTATATAAAACACAACAAGAAATACTAGCATATACAAAATTATTAATTACTTTGGTAACACTTTAAAAACTGGAAGCTATTTAAATCTATATCATAAGACTTAAAACATAAAACTAAAAATTAAATAAAACTTTTAGTAAACAAGAAACTGTAAAATTTTTAATAAACTATTAGACTAAAATCCTGGCTTAAATATTTAAACAATTAAACACCTGTTGAAATACTTTTAAAACAAAACACTACTTACAATAAGCATTCACAAAAACGTCCAAGATATTTTGTTGCTTCAAGCTACACACCAAACTAACTAACTGCTTACTTATAAATTGTCTGTCATGTTCTGATGCTTTGTTGCATCAGTATTTAGTTTGAAACATTTCGTCATATGATTCTCATTGGCTTGTACATTCAACCGTATTAACTCTAACAATTCTCTGAGCTCAACTTTAAACAATAAAAAATGCAAGTATTCATTCCAAAGTTTTAAATCTTACAACATATGTAAAGAGTTGCATTTCATGAAATGTTTATTTCATAGTTTATTTGTAAACAAATTTAAATTAGTCACGTGTACAAAATGAGCCAATCACGGTAGGTGTTTAATTTTAACTGATGAAAATGACTCTTAACAATTTACTCAGGGTTTGTTTTTAAAAAATTCTTTTCAGTATGCTCTTTTTTACTAACTAGATCCGGGTCCGGCCGGATCTCTGTTAAGATCCGGCCGGAACCGGATCCGGACTTTTTTTTCAAATTAGAATCCGGCCGGAACCGGATCCGGACTTTTTTTTAAAATTAGATTCCGGCCGGATCAGGATATCAGACAAAAATGGCAATATCCGGCCGGACCCAGATAATGAGTCCGGTACATCACTAGTTAAAACATTGTAATACCAAATGTTTGCAATCATAAGGCGAAACTTTAATGACTTATAAAAAATTTTTGACAAGTAATTTTTGTAATAAGTATTTCACTAGTTAATCAAAGTTTTATGTAGACTCACCAGAATCAAAAGAACTTTAAAAAATAATCCAAATAAAAAATCAAAAATTGGCCTCGCCTTTCTAATTTTGGTTTAGTTTTTTGTTTAGTATTATTATTTAGTATTTTTTTAATACAATCAGTTTAGTTTATTTTTTAAGTGACTAAAAAACATTTTTTACAATAAAGTTTTTGACGTTACAGTACCAAGTTTCAGGGCCATTTATAGTCTCGTACCGTTGGGACTGTGCAATCCCTAAAAAATATTAAACCAAAATGATTTTCAATTTTAATAATTATAGTAGTTTTGCTAGTGCATGGTTGCCACAGATCATGCTGAGAAAAATTTCCTGACTTTTTACTACAATTTTCCTGACTTTTCTAAATTAAACTCTTAATCAAAACTTATTCTAAAATAATTAATCAAATACTTAAAACTACCTAAAGTTTTTAATCTTATTTTTATACAGGTTAGCCCAACAGTTTTTTGCTGCATTCAATCATCTAAGTTCCATTACGTCACTCGAACCATCTGTGAAATGACCTAAAGGTAATAATATGTAACAATAAGAAATATTTGTCTAATATTTATAAAGAACTTAATTATTTAATTCAACAAAAAACACCTTAACTCTTAAGTTCTGCAAGACTAACTTTTGTGTACATATCACAGTTTCACTATGGAAGTTTCCTTGCCACAGACAGGGTTGCAAAATCTTTTTGTCAAATTTCCTCCAGGTTATCAAATTTCCTCTAAGTTTTTAAAATTAGACGTTTTAGGGTTTGTTTTTAGTTTAAAATTAAGTTTAAGGTAAAAACTGTATTAAAAAGTATATCAACATGGAAAAAGAATCTTATAGATTCTTTTTTTAGTTAAGTTTTTTTATAAAATATTTTGATGATGACAAAAAAGTTTATCAATATGATAAATTTTTTAAATTAAATCCAATTTTACTACTTAACGCATGTTAAAATTGTTAAAAAATTAAGTTTTTTTCAGGTTTTAAAGGTTTTTGGCAACCCTGCACACATCATCAATACTAAAAAGCATACAAAAACTGCTTGTTTAAGTAGGTCAGTTGCTCAATACGTTGATACAACAATTTTGCAGTTTTATAATAGAAACTTTATCAACTTATACCAGATGAAGGCATTGGAATTTAAACAATTTTGTAAGCTTTTAAGAAAATTTTACAATTTTAGTCTGACATTAGAATTTTTAATCATTTTCACCATTTGAAAGCTTTGGAAAATAAGGAAATTTGTAAACTTAAATGCCAATATCTCACTTTTTCTTGAATTTTGTTAAACTTCTTGACTTTTCCTGACCTTTTTTAGAAACCACCATTTTTCCTGATTTTCCTGACTTTTGTTTTTTTTTTCAGTTTTTCCTGACTTTTCCTGATATCCTGACCATGTGGCAACCCTGCTAGTGCTTTCACTGGTCTTAGAAATTTAAATACAAGAATACAAGCAATCAAATTTGTAAATAAAACGGTAACTTTTTGTGTAAACTAAAACATAAGTTTAACAATTGCACTGTGCGCTACTTGAACACCACTGGGACTAGTTTCAAAAATATTTATGATGTCATAATAAATTAAATTTTTTGAAAGACTGTTTTTTCAATTTAAAATAATAAATTTTTAAAATTAAGATAAGGATTAATAAAGTTTTTGACCTACTTTAGAAATTGATTTTGAAGTTTAAGTTAAAATTGCATAAATTTATATTGTATTGTATATTATATATTTTTTTAAAGTTAAAATTATTTACTAAAAAATAATACTTATATTTAAAGCAAGTTTACATTTCATTTTTTGATATAGCAATTAAAAATTTAGTTATACTAAAGTAGATTCCGGTATAACTTTAACATTATACTTTTATTCTAATTTTTTTTTAATTTTTGCTGTTTGATTATTCTATTTAACAAAAACTGACAATTCAATTTCAACTACCAGACCACAGGATCCATTCATTAATATTCTAAAGCTTTCTATCTACTAGAATTTAGATCAGGGTTCTCCAAACTTTTTATTAAATGGCCCCTTTAAAGAAATATAATAGACTTTACCCCCAACACCACTCATAAATCTAACATTTAAAACACCTAAGATAAGATTCTTTTTGCTCTTTCTTTCTTCATCTGCAACTCATGAATATATAATGTAAATTTTAAAATTACTAATAAAAATACCTAAACCTTTTTTTTTGTTCTTATCTGCATTTCAGAATATCAAGTGAAAGTTTTAAAACTTTAAAATTACCCCCCCACCTATTACTCTTTTACTATTTATTGTCCCCAAACTAAAATCAGCCCAAGGGGACGATCGCCCCCACTTTTGGAAAATCCTGATTTTGATTAAACTAACTTTGTAAGGACACTTTGATAATGCAAATGCTTAAACCAGTAAATGTTTTGTTATGACAATTTAAATTGTGATTGTTAAAATTGAAATATCTGATCTGACTGGAAACTTACAATTTGAAAGGAAAATTAATGGTTGCTAACTAAATATGCATTAAACAAAATAAAAATTGTGAATAGAAATAATGATTAAAGCTTAATTTTACAAAATCTTATAAACAAAATCTTCTCTAAAATCAAGTAAAAGCTTTTAACTTATAAAAATGTTTTAGGACAAAAAAAATTACATAAATCTTACTCATATCTTTATAAAAAATGTTGTTAGATTCAATGAAGTTGGTTTACAAGCAATAACATCTTAAAAACTTTTTAAAAGGCCCTTATGTAACTAGTAAATTAAACTGTCTTGTCAGGGACAATAACTTCAAATAAATAATTAAATAGTAAACTTAAACTATACTATTAGAAACAAAAAACACTTTTAATATGGATGTAATAACTTTTCTTTATAGTTACAACAAAATATTATTTTTACTTTTTTTTGGCAAGTATGGAAAATGTGGTAAAATGTGATAAAATATGACATTTATGTCATATTTGGGAAAAATAGGAATTTTAGTAAATATCTACAACATCTTTTTATGAGATTTATATCTAATTTTTGTCACAATAACATTGTCTAAACTCTATGGTTATACATTTAATTATTTTATTATGACAAGTTAGTTATAATTTACTAGTTGTAGAAGAAGCTTTAAAAAAATATTTTTTACCAGGACCTTAAAGTTTAGAAACTAAAATGTCCGTTTGCAGAATTTTTATGTAAATCAGGGATTAAAAACTTTTAGAAGCAATACATCGGCCAATTTACTTTTGTTAAGTATTTTTGTTCGAAACTAGTAAATTAAAATTTTAATTTTGAGCGTTATTTTACCAACGCATTAGTATTCTACCAAACACATTTTTAGTAGGATAAATGTGGTGCTGAAATGTTGAGTTTGCAAACTGTTACAACGAGTTTCCATTGTAAGCGTAAAATGAATATCAAGTTATTTAAAAGATTCAATGCTGTGAAAACAGTTGTAACTATTACTAATTTCGATATAGCGAAATTGTAGATGGATAAGTATAAAATAATAAACCTTACTGATAAACAGGACTCTTTATAACTTTGCATAAAGTTTAAACTGAAAATACTGTAAACAAATATCTTGCATTCGTGTATTCATAATTTAATAGCACTTGTTAAGAATTTAGAATACGTGCTACTTTATGTAGTTACATCCAAAAGGTGTTTTCTTTTATTAATGATTGAAAATTCTTGATGCCAAAGTTTATAAAACGTTACGTTTTCTTTTCATTTATTTTTTTATTAGACCAGCTTACAAACTTCAATTCAATCTTTTCATTGAGTTTGAAGTTCTTTTTCCTAATAACTTAAATATTTGTTTGTAATATGTATGTAGAAAAACTTCTTAATTAAGTTTTGATGAGTTGATAATCAGGTAAAATTATTGGGAACATTACCACTTTTAAAAATGCGTAATAGGCTTAGTATTATTCTGTTTATGAGGTTTTTGATGAATGTAAAACTTGTACTGCTTCCTGATTTAACGTATTTATAGAGTCAGTGTAGTCGATTGAATAATCACTTTGTATGATTCACTTAATAAGTTTCTTAAACTTTTTAAGATAATAATAAAATATGATAAGACGTAATACAAGTTTGATGTCTTATCTGAGCCGTCCATTTTCTTGTTTAGCAGTGATATTTAACATTTTTATACTTTTTTGATAAAATTCACTTGTATAGCTATCAGTATAAAATATTATATTCCCAAAACTTACTCAAGCAAATATCTTTATAGTCTTATATGTTAAAACATTTCGTAATTAAACTTTTAAACTATAGGGATGATGGTAATACAATTTATTTGAAATCGTATTCTTTTTTTGACATAAACAATAAAGCTACCGGTTACTTTTTATCGCTTATACAAGTTTAAAGTAACTTTTATATAAGCGATCAAAGTTAGGGAGTTTTATAGGCTTTTATTGGAACCGAAACTAAAACGGCTAAATTAATTTACAAAAAGAAATAGTTTTTTGAGATTATTTAAAGTAATTTAAAAAGAAAATTTAATTTATATAATGTAATTTATTTGAAAAAATATATTCATGCACAATTTTTTTGTTCTATTTAAAAAAGTTTTGTTAGCTTTAAGGTCGTTAAAAATGTATAAAAAATTCACTACAAGATATCATTGTGCTTTTAATTTTTTTTCCAATTTTAAAAACTGACATATAATGCTATAAAATCGCTTATAACTTCTATAACTCTTATAAATAATTATTCAATTTATACACATTTAAACTCTTCAAATTTTTTTCATTTGTTATCTTCTCCCAAATTATTTCTATGCTTTTAAGCACTTAATTTGCTAGGTGTTGTTGTCTTTAGTCACAATCATCCCTACACATTTTAGTAGCATGTTGAAGTATTAAACTCGTTACTTGCGTAACGATGTTGTATTTATTAAGTTACGCTGTTAAGCCGAGGTATTTTATCACGTCGTGTTTAGCACGAGCCTTACTTTGGCTTGAAAGGCTTTTTTTGTATTTTTTGTGCAAACCGTGCAAACTTGGAATTTTTCTGAAAAATTTATCTAAGCATATGTAACAAAAAAAAATTAAAAAAAAAATTAATAATGTCCTTAAACTTAATTTAATAAGTATATTAATAATAAGTTAATTCCAAAAAATTAAACATTTTGAAGAAAAACGTTAAAAAGTAAGAAAATGCAAAAAAGCATTAAATTTATAAAGGAGCCCAACTACAAAAGTAAAACATTCATTCGATCGAAGAAAATTTTTGTGAAAAGCTAAGCAAAAGAACGTTGTTTAGAATAAAAAAAAATTCAAGTTAGCATTTAAGAAATTAAAAATAATAGGTTTTAAAGCTCGGTTAAAAAATTATATACACAAAAAAACGCTAAACGAGCCAAAGTAACGCTCGTGTGTTTAGCTAGTAAAGTTTTTTGCACTTGTTAACATTAGTAGTTGGTTTATTGTTCTTTTCTGCTCACATTTATTCATTGTAAAATACGCCTTTTTCTCACAGCCTCGATTTCAGTTAAACAATAGTATAAGTTAACTGAATACTTTATAAACCTATTAGATTAACTAACAAAAGTAGTTTTAGAACTAACTTAGAATTGTGCATTATACTATATAAGCGTTATAGTCAGTTATAACCAGGCCCATATCTATACATAAACAAGCACCAACTCTAATTAGTTTCAACTGTTTATATACTTTTTTATGAATAAAAACTATACTTAACTATTATGACCATTAGAAAAAACTTTATGTACAACAGCTAACGTAATCAATAGACAATTTAAATTAAAATAAGTTTCCATTATTTGTTTAAAAACAGCTATGTTTTAATTGTAGCATTAAAATTTTTTACTATATTTATACGTGTTACAGAATAAAATTAAAAGTAAAAACTATGCACCTTTTGTTTAAAAAATTTTAAAAACAACTAATCTTTAATTATACAGCTAACAGCTATATTTATAAAAATTATTTGTTCAATAGCCTCTACTTAGGTTTATGTGTGACCTAATATTTTACATAAACTTAAAAACTATATTAATTTTGTTAAAACTAATATATATATATATATATACTTTATTTATTATGTAAAATAGATAGTTTAGTGACAGCCTGCAAAGTTTAAAAATGACTTTGCCAAAAATTTTAAGTTGTAAAATTAGTTATAAATTTAGATTTATAAGAAATGAATAGTTAAAAGTTAAGGAGTGGCATAAAAAAATATAAATATTTTCCTTAAAACTACTTAGATTAAAATCATTAGTTTTTAAATACAGCTAAAAAGTTCTAATTAGTATCATGTTTTTAAAACATGCAACCATAAATGTAAAACTATAACTTAAACATTTGAGTTTAGATTTTGTTTTAAGTACAATGTATATCTCTTTGATTCTAAGTCATGATGTCACATACCCCTTGATCTTCTCCCACCTCAATTTGAAAGACTTGATGTGTTTGAGGTGTGTTTCAACCTGTTGCAAAGATCTCGTGGATCAATACTTTTCCTGTGGAAGGTCCTTGGATTTTTTAATAGTAAGGATAGTCGTACATATTCAAATGAAAATGTTATAGTATAAGTATCTTGTGTTAATAACTAGTCAGTATGCTTAAAATATTTTTAGTTTTGAACCAAGCAGAGACGTAGCTAGCTCAAAAAAGTTAAGAATCTGCATAAACTATAATATCTGAAACTACCGTCCTAGCGGGAACAGAGCAATTTAAACTACATCTATAATGATTAAATAACTTAATCTGAAAATATGCAGTTATGTTAATACATCAATAATGGAATTTTAAAGTACGAGTGATAACTGTATAGAAGGCAATTTATTTTGCTCCACACCCCACATGACTCTTTTTGTCATGCAATTTGTGTAAACCCAGAAAACATTCATTAAAAATAAGTATAAAAAAATCAAAATTTAACTCAAAAACATTAATATTGTTTTTATTCATACATTTAAACGTATAAAATTAAACATTTAACGAAGTCAATAGTAACAACAAGTTATGCAATTTTTGGTAACATAAAAATGTATGATTTTGATTTTTGAAGCTACAGCTTCCATTAAATTTAATTTTGTATTGTAGCTTTTGGACAAAACAAAGCTTTAACGCACTAAATGTTACAATTTGGATGTATTTGATTCGTTCAATTTTTTCACGACACTAAAAATGCTAAAAATACATATATGTTAAAATTATCTCTCATGAGTGCATAACTAAGCATAAATGAATACTAAAAGTTAAGAAAGTAGAGTTTTTCAAGCTGAAAAAAAAGCAAATTTTTTTCGCACATAAGTATACGTTTCTGTAGATTTGCACGTACCAAGCTACGTGTCCCTGATACCAAGTAATTCCAATTATGTTGATACTTAAAAGTTTTATTTGTTTATGTTTTAGGAAAGACTTGTTGTAACAAATATTTAAAATAAATATGAATCTCTCATAAAATATTATTTTTGATTATTATTATTTGATTATTATTCTCTTTTTTTTTCTGTTTATAGATACATACTTAAAAATTATATGTATTTTTTAATTTAAATATATATATTTGTATATTTTTAGATCAAGTAAAAAACATCTGGCATATGCTTTATTAATGTATTCATATTTACAGTATCCATATTTTTTTAAATAAAAAGAAATATTGTTATCACACAATCATTATCAATGATATTTAATAAAGTTTTTTGAAATTTTTGTTTACTCAGCAAAAATTACTAAATTGTAAGACTATAAAGTATTTTTTAACTTTTTTTTTAAGGCTAATATCTGGAACTCTAAATGTTCATTGTAAAATATACTTTCTAAAATAAACACCATACAACGTTTTATTTGGGTAAATCAGGTTTTAATGTAAAAAATATTCAAAAATTAGCCTAAAGTTGAACTTTAAAGAGCTTTTAAAAATTATAAGCACTTCGTACAAATTAAAAAGTCGTATGGATTTTATACTGAAGTACATCCGTTCAATTAGTTTTAGTATATTTCAATCAAAGTAATGGGTAAATACTAATCATATATATACTATTAATTAAATCTGACAAAACAGTTATCAAGTTTAATTTTTAAGAAATCTTTACAACAGTACTTCAAGACACACAAATTTTCAAAGGCTCACAGTTTGGATTTTATACTGAACCACGCCACCAAGGAAGCCACTCACCTGTGGAAACTTGTTGTGTCAAATGCTGACATTGAGGCAAGGACGAGAGAGACGGAAAAGTTTAGCAAGTATGCACTAAATGCTGGATCACAATGCAGCAACTCACATACATTGTTAGTTGTTTAACTATTTTAAACATAAAAAAAACATAAACTTTATTTTCTGCTCAATTTTAATATTACAACTAGGTTCTAGATTCAATTTCCATGAACAGTAGCCTTATCCTTAAACATTGAAAATTAACCATTTGTTGAAAAATGCTTTAGTGAATTTTAAAGTGCTGCACTAAAAGCTGAATCTCAATGCAGCAACTCACACCAATTGTTAGTTGTTTTCATTAAAAATATATTGGTTTCTAGGTGGCAACAACGTTTTCAATTTAATTTTTGGTAGTTAACTTAAATAAGCTTCAAAGTACATTGAAGTCCTTTGAATTATAATAGATTTTAATCAGATAACTAAATCCCACTAAACAGAAAACGGTGTGAATTTTGTAAGGAGCTGAAGTTAATAGACGTGTCGGACCGCCAGAAGGTAACAGTGAGGTCGGTCGCAATGCTGAAAATGAAGATGGTGGATTGCTTGCCCGGTCAAATCCAACCCGAATCAAATCCCATCCGAATCAAATCCCACCCGATCATTTTCCTCCCGATCATTTGCCACCCGAATCAAATCCCACCCGATCATTTCCCACCCAAATCAATTCCCACACGAATCAGTTACCACTATATTATCAACCCCGATTATATTTATTCTTGTACGAGTGAAAAATTTTAATATGTATGGAACTCACTTTAAAATTTTTGTTTTTGTATTTTTTAAAATCATTTGAAATATTAAATTAGTAAGGTGAAAACGTTTTTTTGTTTAAACTAAAAGTGTTACTGTTCCTTATTTTATCATGTTTTTAGTTTGGTGTCAGTTTTGTTTGTTGATAACTACGATAATTAAGTAATCATCAATTTTCTGCATGGCTTCTGTGTGAGAAAATGTATATTTAGAAGGCTGAGAAACATCAATTTCGTCTTTTATACCATCATCAGCCTCTTTTTCGTTATCTCCAGTAATCATTGCGAAAATTCCTTGCTCGTCCATACGCTCGTAGCCAGGAAAATTACAACTCATCCAGTTTTGAATATAATGTTCTGTAAATGTGACATTTAATCTCGCAAATTGCTGTATAAGCTCGTTGTTTGGAGTTTATAACTATTTGTTGTAACTAAGCGCGAAAAGTATGAAATAAAACATATTTTTGGAAGAAATACTAACATTATAACTTAACAATATATTACTTGCTTCGTTATAAAAAATAAATTGAATACTTTTTTGTAGTAAAACAGTGATTTTAGATAAATATTGTAAATATTTCATTATCTAATAACAAAACATAAAGTAAAGACAAAATTGATTTAAAATATAAAAGAACACGAGATAATTGAAGTTAAATGGCAAATTAAAGTACATGTAGTAATATCACTATATAGAGGTAGTGTTTGAATAGTTTTGTAAAGTCTAAGGTCCTTTTCAATTTATAAGAATCAAAAATGGAATAAGAATAAAAATACACGTTATAAATATACCATACTAAAAAATGTGCTTAAATTAGCATGTACAACTTTAATAAATATGTAGTTAGAAGTAAAGTTGCAATATATAGTTGTAGATAACGCATAAGTTAATGAAAAGAATTCTTTACAAACAAAGTTTCAAAATTTATAAGCCGTTTATGACACAATAAAAAAAATAAAGCTTTTTCTTATTAGCGCATATCACAAAAGCAAACCTTTTTTACGATAAAATAAAATGTTTGTATTTTGTTATTGCATTTGGTTGTTAATGCATATTTAATAATCGTTGTTTTAGCATTCACAATTTTGGAAAGAAAGCAGAAGCAAAACAAGTAAAAGTTTATGAATAAACAGCTTTTTTGGTTAATAAACGAAACTTTTTTTTCTCTTTTTCGTCTTTTTTCATGGTCGCACATCTCCAGATAATTAGTCTAAACACGCCCAGTTAGGAACAGCTTATTGAAAATGAAAACAATAAAAACTTTTTAAACTAGTAATTTCTCTAATTAAAAGTTAGTATAAAAACGTTTTTAATTGTTAAACGTTATTAAAGAAAAGTTTTTTGGTCGAAATATATGAGGTAAAAGAAATTTTAAACTTAAAAAGAATGGAACTTAACTGAAACTTATAATCAATCTTTCTTCTAATCTAAACTTTACATGTACAAAAGTTAAACGGATAAGAGTTTATGCATAACACTATTGATCTGAACTAACATAGATATTTATTTTATTTGAAATACTTATGAACTGGATTGAGCCGAATGAGAATTCATTCCAGTGATAATTTACCTGGATGGGAGTTGAACATGAGGGAATTGATCGGGTGGGAATTGATCGGTTGGGATTTGATTTGGTCGGTAATTAATTTGTGTTGGAATTGATTCGGGTTGGATTTGATCGGGTTGGAATTGATCGGGTTTGAATTGATTTGGGTGGGCTTTGATCGGGTTGGAATTGATTCAGTGGGAATTGATTCGGGTGGGAATTGATCGGGTGGGAATCGATTTGGGTGGGAAATGATCTGGTGGGACTTGATTTGGGTGGGAATTAATCGGGTGAGAATCGTGTTGGTGGGAATTGAGCGCGGGTGGGAAATGTTAGTATACCGTTTAAATTACGCTTTTTTGATACATATCAATCCGCATAATATTTTGTATACGTCCTGTAACTTTCTAAGCTAAAAGTTATTAGTTTAAGTAACTGAAATAATCTTTAAAAAAGTTTTTTTTTCAAAAAGATTATTTTAGAGATAAGATTGCAAACTTAAAACGTCCTTTAAAAAATATAAATAACCTTATTGTTATTCAATTTTAAAGATCTATTTAAGTGTACGAATTAAGTATATATATATAAGTAAGATATAATTAACTTAACTTTGTTGCGTATTATATTTGCGTACATCGTGAAGTTTATTTGACTGATTTATTTGAGTTTTTGGTTTTACGCAGAACCTAAGAGCTAAAGTTTTTTTTTTTTGAAATAATATCTAATGCTAAGTTTAATTCTAAAAATAGATAATGCTGTGAGTAAAAGACTGTCACAAATAAACATTTATTCTTTCAAAATTAAAACTGTTTTTAAAGTCTATAAAAAGTATGCTTTTGTAAATAATTAGATTAATTTACAAAAAGTCTATGTCTACACTAAAAAACCACGTTTTTTAACTATGAGATTTTAGCTTTTTATTTTTTGTTTTTAAACACTATTAAAACAGAATCTATGATTTTATTATTTTTAAGTTAGTTAATATAATATGTTTCTATATATTTCTGTTTGATTTTATTTTTTAGAAAAAATTATCTAAACAATTAACTATTTTATTTTACGTAAATTAAAAAGTAAAAACAAAACAGTTTAGCATCTCATAAAATAAAAAATTAAAAAGGAAACATAAACAAAAAAAAAATCAACAGCTATTTGTTTGATTAGCCTAGAATATTAATAATATTTTACTTAAACACTTTTACCTATTTTTGATATTTAACAATAAATATTTCACTTACTATGTTCTTTAAATAAGTTTTAAAAATTATTTTTGGGTTTAATATAAGTAATTTTACTTAGTTTAAGCTATTTAAAAAAAAAGTAACTGGAAGCTTTATTATCTATTCAAAAAATAAGTCTAAATTTCAAATAAATATTCTACCCCCAGCAACAATTGAAGTTTTATACGATATGTTTTAACATATAACACTGTTTAGACGTTATAAGTAAGTTTAAGGAATATAACAATTTAAACTAAAAGTTTTACCAGTGTGTTTTATCAAAAATTAGATAAAATGAGCTACATTTCTCTGCTAAACAAGAAAATGGTTGGCTCAGATAAAACATCAAACTTGTATTACGTCTTACCATATTTTATAATCATCTTAAAAAGTTAAAGAAACTAATTATGTGAATTATACCAAGTGATTATACAATCGACTACACTGACTCTATGAATACGTTAAATCGGAAAGCAGTACAAACTTTATCTATCAACAAAAACCTCATAAACAGAAGACTACTAAGCCTGATACGCATATTTAAAGATAAAAGTTTTCTCCATAGTTTTACCTGCATAATTATTATTTCATCGCAATTCAATAAAAATGTTTGTCTATACTCATATTACAAAAAAAATTGTAATTGTAAAAATAAGAACTACAAACTCTCTTAATGAAAAGATTTTATTGAAGTTGTAAGCTAGTACGACAAGCAAAAATTAAAAAAATAACTTAACGTTTCATAAACTTTAATATCGAAACTTTTTCATCGTAACTAAAAGAAAACACCTCTTTGATGCAACTGAATAAAGTAGTAGTATTCTGAGTTCTCAACAAGTGATATTCAATTATAAATATACAAATACGAATATTTGTTTACAGTATTTTCAATTTTAAAACCTTATGCAGATTTAAAACGGCCTTACTACCAAGGTTTATTTACTGGTTTTATTTATCCAATAACAATTACACAATGTTAAAAGTAATTTTAGTTAAAGCTCTTTTCAAAGTATTAACTGTTTTTAAATGACATCGTATTGATCTTACCCTTGTACTAGAAAGTTGTTTTAACAGCTTAAAAACTCAACATTTTAGCAACACATTTACCCTACTAAAATGCGTTTGGTAAAATACTAATATTTATTTAAGATTAAAGTTTTATTTCACCACTTTAGAACAAAACACTAAAAAAAAGTTAATTGGGCCGAGTTAGTGCATATAAAAGTTATTTTAATCCCTGACCTACATAAAAATTCTGAAAACAGCCGCTTGAGTTTTCAAACTGAACTTTCATATTTAAATGTATACTTTTTAAACTTCTAACATAGTTAGTAAACTTAAACTATTTTGAAAGAAAAAAAAAAAATATATAGCCAGAGAACTTAAGCTATGTTGTCACGACAAAAATTTAAAATGTAAATCTCGTATATATTTATACAATTTTAAAATTATGATTTAAAAAAATTTATTAAAAAAGTTTTCTTAACTAATCAAGTATTTCAACCGTAATTTAGAACTAAGTGTTTTAATGCAGTTGGTTTTAAATTTATAAAGTTACGCTTAGCAAAGTTAAAACTAACAGAAATGACAAATAGCGAAGTATACACATAGATGCTCATATACATGTACATATTTATATTTAATAAGGAAAACAAACTTTCGATTCGTAAAGATTTTTCGGCGTTAAATAAGCTTAGCAAAAGTATTATTTGTATATAGAAAGTAACAAGCAAATGTACAAAACTGCTATGTTTAGGAATTTGATTTTTTTAATTTGTTTTGTTTAGTATGCCTGGTTGATGTGAATATTAGCATCTTAAAAAACTTTAAAAATATATTAAAACATCTGGTTATAATGTAAAACATATTTAAACATTTAAAACGTC
The DNA here is from genome assembly GCF_965202585.1 of Thalia democratica. Lineage (NCBI taxonomy): Eukaryota > Metazoa > Chordata > Thaliacea > Salpida > Salpidae > Thalia > Thalia democratica. Next base: position 62,610,701 of record NC_139166.1, on the reverse strand, counting down.
TAGTTGTGTACTAAGCAATGTTTAAAATGTAAAACAACTTCAAGCCTACCTAAAAAGCTGAAAAAGTTTTTTACAAATATAATTATGAAGTATACAACGAAGTATGATGTAGAATCAATGTTTTAATCAGTAAGTACATTTTGATTTTATATATATCATCATATGTATTTATATACTTGAAAATATTTTTTAGTTTTCTAATGTTATATATTTTTTTAAACTAAAGATTCACTGACAAAAAACTAATTTATTAGCAATACATATAAAAGTATAATTGTAACATTTAAAAAAATATTATAAATGAAAAATAGATTGAAAACAAGTTAATCTACTATATTATGTATTAAGTTTATTTTAAGTAAAAAGTTTTTAAAGAGATGATTTTTAAATAACAGAATAAATGTAATTTATTTCAATTTATAAATTTGCATTTTGATTCAAATTTCAGGCATAACTTAACGTTTTTTTTTAGATTTTTTTAAATTATAAAAGCAAAGTTACAAAATAAAAACATTTAGTCAAAAAAAGTGTTTAAATTCAAAATCACTATGATTGCTATGATCAAAATTATTTTAATTTTATATAAAAAACAGGCGTTCTGTAAATTTTATAAAAAGTATTTTATATTTTTTTATTTGAAAATTTAAAATCAACCTCCAATTTTTTGGCGTTCAAATGTTTTTGCACTGAACATTTCTCAGAAGCAGCTATACGGAAGCAAAATTTATTTTTCTCAGTTTTTGAGCAATCAGAATACTTTTCTCTGGAGTTATTAATATGAAGGTCTTTTGAAATAACGGATTGTAGAAATTTCACATGGTAAGTTCCTCTCTGCAAATTCTTACGCAACGTCGATTTGCCATGCGCTTTTATGTGTTCATCCCGACGCTTCAGTTCAAAATTTTCTTCGTTGACTTCATAAAAAACAATGCATCTATATACGTCGGGGTAGTGCGACCTTATGACGTTGATAAGAACTACTGTGCCGTCTTCCTCCACTTTCAAGAGGTAATCAACACAAGAAGTAGTTTTATCGGCAGTCACTTCCTTCCAGCAATCATGGAATTCCTGTACTACTTTCAAATTTGCCATTTCAAACACTTTGTCACCTGTGTAGGAGATGTACAATCGCTGTAAGACTTCACCAATACTATTTAATGGTACTATTTCATATTTGCCATGTGGATTATAGAGGTTAACCTTACCTTCTTCTTTGCAGTTAATTATAGTATACGCGTGGTTAAGAAGTAAGCCAAAATTGTTTTTTGTAAAACTAACTACCAATAAACAATTGTTTTTTTTACCATGTCTTATCAGGCTTTCAAAGTTATAACCTAAACTTTTTAGATCGGATTTCCACAATTCTTCGAAGAAGTTGTTTGAAAAGCTTGAAAAGACTTGGCTAACTGACACACCGCATGCTGAATCATACTGTCCATCAAAATGGAGTTTTATCAATGCTTTTTCTAAAAGTGGGCCAACGAAGTTGTGATTAAAGCTGCGACTGTAATACAGTTTATCAAAGCCGAAACAAAAACTTAAACAGCTGCATTTTCTTAAAAACAAATTGTCGTTTACAACAATGCGCTGAAGTTTGAAACTTTTGTAAAGATTAAACAAAAACTCCGATGAACTTTCATTGAAGTTCTGATTTTCAGGAACTATTTTTTTTAAAAGATCACGGTTATTAGCCAAAGACGCCATTGCGGCAATCATTCCGAAATTTCCTAAACTTCCTTGAACAAAATTAAGTTCAGTGACGTCTTCAATATCAAATTTGGCGTTCGGGTAAACATCTGATAAATTTTCACGATTTCCTTTTTGTAAAAGCTTGTGAAGAAGAAGGCCAGCAAGTAATAAAAGCAAACAAACTAGTATCGTTAGATATAATAGCATAACAACTATTTGTTTCATTGCTGATCTTAAATACTTTCCTGAAATATACACAAAAGTTCTATAATAAATAGTTTCTACGTAGAAACTCAGTTTTAACTTTTTTAGTTTTTGAAACTAGAAATATATTCAAAAACAAACAATTTATATAAAGAATAGATGCTTAAGAAGTCTTCAGAAGTGTCTAATTATATTTGATGTTTAAATTTTTTTTTTAAAGTGTGATAAGTAAGTATAAGTAAATATTAGAATTGTCTAGAACACATAAAAGGCTTAATTCATAAGAATAATGTTATTTTTATACAATGTTACATAAAATCATAAGCATATTGAACAATACACACAAGCAATACAACAAAACAAATCATAAATACAACAGAATTTATAATAAACAAATTACTTTTTTTTTTTTCAGAATACTTAATTTCAATTTAGTATCATAAATATAATGAAAATTTCCTAAATTTTTGAACTGTCGAAAAAAAAAAAAGCAAAAGTTAGTAATTTAATAAACATAATACAAAATAGTCCATTGCAGAGCATTGTAAAGAAGTTTTTTCAACATAAATTGCCATATCTAAATAAATAAAACTGTGAATCGAAAAAAAAATATTATTTAATAAACCAAATTTACATTTAAACATACCAATAGCTAGATACTTTATGTAAATATCTCAATAAATCAATCAAAAAATAATTGTGCATGGCAAACAACTAAATGTTAACTAATGTCTAACTATTTCTGATTTCCATAGTTTTTGTACTGTAAAGTTTCCAATTTACTTAATTGTAAAACTCATATTAGTTGTCTTGTTTTAGTTCATTAATTTTTCTTTAAACATTGTAACATCAAATATTTACAGTCTTAAGGTTAAGTCTTAATCTTAGTCTTATGAAGATTTAGATCAGGTAACTTATTGTAATTAGTATTTCATTAGTTCAGTTCAAACTTTTGTGTAAAACTCATCGGCTATCAAACGAACAAAAATTGTCTAAATCAAAAAAAAATAGCAACTAGCCTCGCATTTCTTTACTTTTTGTTCAACATTAAATTTAGTGTGACTATTTAAGTGTCTGATAATCATTTGTAAAAAAGTATGTTAATGTTACAAAACCAAGTTTTATTGCCAATTTTAGACTTGTTTCTCTTGGACTGTGCAACCCCTAAAAAATATTGAATTAAAATGTTGTTTAATTTAAAATTTAATTATTTTAGTAGATTTGCTAGTGCTTTCACTGGTCTTAGAAATTCAAATATAAGAACACAAACAATTGAATTTGAAAACAAAATGACAATCTTTTGTGTAAACTAAAATATAAATTTAACAATTGTGCTCTGAGCTACTTAGACACCACTGGGACTAGTTTCGAAAGTCTTTATGTTGTCATTCTAACTTATAACTTATGAAAGACTATTCAACTGAAAACTTTAGTATTAAAAAATAAATATATTTTCAAATAAATTTTATTTATACTTTTCTGAAAATTTTCTTTACCTAAATAATACGTAATAATAATAATAATTATAATTATTATTAAACTACACTTAAGTACTTAAAAATAGTATTTGTAATTGAAGCAAGTTTACATTTGTTTTTAATATTTAGCAATTGAAAGTTTGGTTCTATTAAAACAGATTTCCGTATATCTTTAACATGATATTTTTATTTTAATGTTTTTTTTCTGTTATGATTCTTATACTTAACAAAAACTGACAATATCATTTTAACTACTAAAACAAGACACCAATAAATTAGCATTTAAAAGTTTTATTCCATTAGCACTTAACTTATACTTGTTTTTTAAGGACAATACAATAATTAAAATACTTAAACCAGTAATTTTTTTAGTGTAGCAATTTAAATTGTGATAGTTAGAATAAGAACATCTGATCTAACTAAAAACTTATATACTATGAAGAAAATTAAAGGTTATTAACTAACTATGTATTGAAAGTAATAGAAACTCTGCATAAAAATATTGTTTATAGTCTAGTTTGAGTAAATTTTTAAGTAGAATATTCACTCAAATCAAGTTAAGGCGTTATAATTTATAATAATGTTTTATAGCTAATAAAAACTTAACATATCTCTAACTCATATCTTTGTAAAAAAAATTTCTTAGATTTACTGAGGTACAATGAAATTGGTTTAGAGCTGTATAAAAACATCTTATAAACTTTTTTAAAGCCCATAATGTAACTAGTAAATAAAAACTGCCTTGTCGGGACAATGATTCCGAATATATAATTACATAGTAACTTTAAACTATATTATCGGGGACAAAAAAAAATGTTCAAATGGAGATGTAATAAATTTTGTTTAAAATATCAAAAAAAATATTATCAATTTATTTATAGTTAAATAATTTTATTTGGCAAGTATGGAAAATGTGGTAAAATGTGAGAAATTATGACAAACTCTGTCAAATTTGGTAAATAAAGCAAATTCTAGTAAAAATCCACATCATCTTTTTATAAGATTTATATTTGAAATTTTTGTCGTGATAACATAGCATAAATTCTCTGGATTATATTTCACTGTTTTTCTAACAAAATAGTTTTAATTAACTAATTATATTAAAAGTTTAGAAGATATATGTTCAAATATAAAATTTTAGTTTTTAAACTAAAACGGCTGTTTTCAGAACTTTTATGTAAATCAGTAACTTAAATAACTTTTATAAGCGATGTACTCGGCCAAATTTACTTTTTTAATTATTTTTGTTCAAAGTAGTGAAATAAAATCTAATTTTAATTAATCATTAGTAGTTTACCAAACGCATTTTTAGAAGGATAATTGTGGTGCTAAACTGTTGAGTTTAGAAACTTTTGCAACAATTTTCTATTGTATGCGTAAGATTAATACAAATTCATTAAAAAAAATTAATGCTTTGAAAATAGCTGTTACAAATACTAATTCAACATGATGTAGTTGTAATTAGATAAGTAAAAAATAAATAAACCTTATTGATAAATAAGACTTTTTATAACTTTGCATAGGATTTTTAAACTGAAAATGCTGTAAATAAATCTCTTGTGATTGTATATTAATAGTTTAATATCTCTTGTTGAGAATTAAGAGTACGTATTACTTTATTCAGTTGCATCTAAGAGGTTTTTTCTTGATGGCAAAGTTTATTAAACGTCAAATTTTATTTCAATTTTTTGTCAAACCAACTTACAACTTTAACAGAATATTTTTATTGAGAGAGTTTGTACCTCTTATTCCTACTAACTTAAATTTTTATTGTTATATGAATATAGAAAATCTTTTTAATTGAGTTTTCATGAGTTGATAATTATGCAGGTGAAATTATGGGGAACATTATCATATTAAAGTAAGCATAACAGTCTTGGTATTATTCTGTTTATGAGGTTTTCGATGAAAGGTAAAACTTGTACTGCTCCCTGATTTAACGTATTTATAGAGTCAGTGTAGTCGATTGAATAATCAATTGTTACAGTTTACGTCATTAGTTTCTTGTGCTTGTAAATATATGATAATAGAATATAATAAGATGTAATATAGATTTAATGTTTTTTCTGAGCCGACCATTTTCTTGCTTAGCAGAGAAATTTATCTCTTTTCATCTTATGTTTGAAAAACACACTGGTATAACTTTTAGTATAAAATATTATATTCCTTAAACTTACTGAACCAAACGCCTAAACAGTATTATATAATAAAACATCTCGTATTAAAACTTCAAGTGTTAGTTGGGGTAAAAAAAGACTTTATTTTGAATGTAATCTTATTTTTTACATAATTAATAAAGCTACCGATTACTATTTTCCTTATAAAAGTTTAAAGTAACTTATGAGATATAGGCGATCAAAGTTAGAGGGCTGAATAGGATCTCCATAGGAATCCCAAGCTAAAAAGACTGCTTTGTATAAGATAATACTTGTTTAACTGATTTACTCAAGGAAATAGTTTTTTTAGGTTATTTTGCGTAAATTTAAACTGAGTTAATTTGCGTTTAAGTAAGTTAGTAAACTAATTTAAACTAAGTTTAAATTTATATAAAATTATTTCTTAAAAAAATATGTACGTGCATAATGTTGTTGTTCTACTTAAAAAGGTTTTGTTAGATTAAAGGTCAGAGAAAATATAGAAAAATTACTATAAATACTACTGTGATATTAAAATGTAAACCAATAATTAAAAACTGATATATAACACTATAAAATTCTTAAAATATAGAAAAGTCACAATAAAATTTTACTGTGATATTGAAAATGTAAACAAAAACTTAAAAACTGATTTCTAATACTTTAACTGTTATAAAACGTTATAAATTTCTACACATTTAGGCTCTTCAATCTTTTCAAGTTTTATATACTTATATAGTTGTTATAATTCAAAGCATATTCAACGAAAAGTATTTTAAGAACTATTTGAAATATACTACGTTGGTTAAATTACAACGTGTGTTTTAGTTGTTACTTTAAAAAACAATATGGTATTTAGTATAGTGTATTTATATGTGTAGAAAACTAAACTAGTAATTACACTGTAAATAATTGTAAACTTAAATACTATAAACTGTTTTTTTTTTACTTTTAATAAAGTGAAAATTAAACTTAACTGTAACGATCCTTAGAATAAATTATATGTATAAAAGTTGTACAAGAGCTAATTTATTCTATAGATAATTTAAAACAGAAAAGTTTAACACAAGATTAAAAATAGCCATACTTTATACGTAGCATATATATTTTATGATATATGATTTTTTAACATAAATAAAGATATAAATTAAAGCTATACATGTTTTGTTTAAATAATTAAAAAATACAACAAATCTTTCATTATTCAGTTAACGGCTTGATTCATAAAAGTTTTTTTTTCAATAACCCATACTTTGTTATATGATTAAATTAATTCTATATATCAACTTAAAAGTTATATTTATTTTGTATAAATAAAACATTTCTACTTCCTAAAACATTAATGCATCACTTCTAACTAATTTAAATGAAAAAGTTTGTATTACTTTTTATTTTTTAAGTATCAAAACGTTTAAAAAAAATGTGTTGAATCATCAAAAGATGGTTATTTTGATAATTAATAAGGTTACTAAATGCAGTTTGCCTAAATAAACATGTTGAGGAACTTATGTTAAAAAATTTGAATAACCACTTTAGTAAATATTTTTAAACAAGTTATATGTGCTAAATGTTTGCAAGATGTTCCATTTTTAACAAAACGTGAACGATAAATTATTGTATTTAAAAACTACATTCTCTACCAAAACAAAAATTTAATGATGTTGCTTTCATTTCGTTATGTTCTGCTTTTAGTTCCTTTTTTTTTGTAACAAAAACCACTTAAAAAATTGTTAATGTTCTTTACAGTTACTTGATTAGTATATATATTTAGAATTAAATTTACAGAATAAAAATATACTGTTTGAACTTTGGTAGCTTAATAATGTATAATGACTACAATACCAACGTCATAAATAATAGATTATTAAACGACAGAAAATGGACTCAAAATAATTTATGGAAACACCTGGTGCAAAAATAACTTTTCGGTTATCGAGTCACACTCAACAGATACTTTTTAACGTCTTGTCCAGGACAAATATTTAAAATTATATACACGATAACAAGTACGCCAGAATTTTACTTTACGCAACAAATTTTTTTTAAATACTTGCAGAACAAATTTTGTTAAACAAACGAAACTACCCAATTTTTTAAACTTTTTTTTATAAACTTGTATGTGTTTTATATGCGTAAGAACTAAGTTGTAATTTAAAAGAAACTGTAATTGTTAAAACCAAGTATTTAATAATAACAAATCTAATTTGTCAATTAGAGAATAAAAAAAGTTATAATATTAGATTAGAACTTTATTTAAATAAAACTATTTAGATGTTTTACAAATCTGAAAAAAAAATAAAATTTAAAATTTGTAAATCTATTTCAAAATTTTATTAATATTGAGTAAAAATAAGAATTCTATAAGAGATATTTAACGTATAAAGACTTTATTTCAAAATTTATCCAGATTTGATAGTAACAGTTGCTTTATATATATGTGACTCAAACTGTTTATTCGTGTAGTTTATAATAGCGTCTAACTGTTTTGTCTTACAAGTTAAATTCAGCTCTGGCAAAATATTTGTTTTAGTTGAGATTTAAATTTCTGCCCTCTAAGTAACTCTTGTTCGATCGATGAAATTTGAATTTTCTGATAATGAGCCGTGTTTAATGATTTTACCTCAAGAAAATCTTAATGAAACATTTAAAAAAATTTAAGTTTATTGCACAGATGTTATAAAAAATGAGTTTATAGGCTGAACTTACAACATAAAAAATATATTTAAGTTAGTACATACACAATATTTTACAGTAGTTTACTGTGTACAGTTAAAATTATTTAAAATAATCGATTAAATATAAGGGTGAGTGATTTCGAAAAGAAGTATTCAACTATCTAAGAAACAAAATAATCCACAACTGTTGAGTTTTACTTTAATTAACAATCATGTTTTGTTTTTTTCTAACAATAAAGTTCTAGTGGTAAAATAAAACTAATAAAAAAATCACTTCATTTTCTTTGTTCTAATTTGTAAAAACATTTAGCAGTTTAGTATAAAACAATCGAAAGTTTAGTTTTAAATAGCTTAATATTTCTCTATGTTTTAAAGAAGCTTCTTTTTAAGACTTTCATTTTCTGGAAAAAACTTTTTTTAATAAAGATTAAAAAAAAATTGTTATTTATAGTTGTTACATTTAAAGTTTTAAAATATAATTAAATTTATTAATCAAACCTGTTAAAAATTAAATAAATTATTTTAATACTTTTTTGTAAGTTTTAAACTTCAATAAACTTTTGTTTTTAACGTAAAACTAGTAATATTATTGCTGACTTCAAAAGGTTTTATGTTTTGATCAGAAAAAATAATAAATAAAGTATGTAAAATTTAGAGTGTTTAAAACTAAGCTTAAATAGTAAATTTTTTATTAATAATATTTTGTTTATCATTTAACAATTATCTAAGTTTAACATTGCAAACTATCAATAGAAAATTTTAAGATATTATTTTTACGTTTAATTAATTGTCAAACAAATCTTTTGAAACTTCCAAAATAATTTTTAGATAAAGGAAGTCGTTTTCTTCAAATTTAAAAGAAGAAGAAAAATAAAAGAAAGAAAAAGTTTTGATTTTCCACCAAAAGTTTTGTATGAAAATAGATATTGCAATCAAGATGATTTCAGTGTTCTAGTTTGTGGAGGAACGAATAAACTTTATAGAAATTGGAAAAATGTATTCAAACTAAATGGTTCAAAACTTGAATATAAACAACATGCTTTGATGCCATATTCACGTGAAATGTGTAAAACTGCAGTTATTAATTCTGAAATATTTGTTTTAGGTGGGCATTTAGAAAACCGCACGTACGACAAATCTTTTATAAAATATTGCGATAAGAGTAAAACTTGGTCGTGCAATACTCAAAAACATCTAAACAACAATAATTTTTGTATGTGTTCCTTCAAGAAAAACTTGTATGTTATAAATGGAACTATTATTTCCTTATACAATTTGAAAAGCGACCATTGGATTAAAAAGGCTAAAATGAAGCAAACCAGATGTTTTGCAGCTTGTACAGTTTTTGAAGGAAAAATTGTTGTTACTGGAGGTAAAGCTAATTTGCTTAAATTAAAATCAGTAGAAACATATGACCACTATGAAAACAATGGAATTCTTTACCTGATACGATTAAAAGCAGGTATATTCATTGTTCAGTTAGCATGGGGAACAAAATGTTTGTTATTGGTTGTGGTAGGTATACTGATAAATTAAGTTGTGAAGTGTTTGACAGATTTTCCAGAAAATTTAGTTGTATTACTTCTGCTACAATAAGAACTCATGGTCAGTTTAACTCTCAAGCTGTAAGTATTGGCGATAAAATTATAGTTTTTTCTGAGTTTCCTTTTTGGAAAATAGCTGAAGAAACAAACGTATTTGTTTATGATGTTATTAAAGACTGCTGGACGGAAAAGAAGATTGACATTGTCAGTAATTTGGCTCGTTCAAGTTTTATTAAGTACAGTTAAGTTTAAGTTTAAGTAAAATACTTCTCTATTTAAGATTTTTATTGCATTTTTACTGTTGTATTCAGACTGCGTTTTTTAAAGTAAAAACTTTGTTACGTTTATAAAATTTCATTTGATTTCAATCGCTGTAATAAATATCACGCCTACTATTTTGTAAACTGTTTATTTAAAAGTCACTGAAAACAAATATTTATATATTAAACTCAGCCTAAAAAGAGCAGCAAATTGACTTGTTACATTTTATATTTTATAATAATTATATATATATATATATATACGTTTTGTAAGTTATTTTTGACTCATACCAACATAGTTTTAATTGGTTTAAATGTTTTTAAAAATTCTACTAAAATTTTGAGCTGCCCGCATATCTGAAAAATTTTAATGATAAATTTCACACATACACTTAAGCTTGATAGTTTAAGTTGAAACAAGCGTTTATTAGGTATTAAAAATAAATAGAAAATTCTAGCAACCCTGCTTAATAAAATTTTTATGTTTATTTATTGTAGCTGTTAAGTCGTGTAAACTTTTTTATTCAAAATATAAATTTTAATTTTTCTTAACTAATCTATGAAACGATAGCAGATTTATTTAAAAGAAATATTTTGACCAGTTTTTGACCATACCTTACACCTAAAATAATCGACTTTTAAATAGTTAGTAAAATTACTTAAAATTCAAACTTAAGTTTTACGTTAAAAAAATTTTAAATATGAAGTTTAGTTACTAAGAATTTTTTATTTTGTGATTTTTTTTTTTTAATTTCTCAAGTTAAAACTTAAAATTTCATAAAAAACCGCGTACAGGTTCTAGTTATTTATTAATAAAAAGACCATAGTTGCCAGTCTGGGAAGGATTCATCAGTCCGAAGTTACTCGAGCATGAAGTTTTGAGTTATTAAAATCAGTATATCAAACACTGTTATACATTACAGTTTTTAAATTATTACAATCATAATAAAGGATACAAGTACATAGTTAATAAACCTTCAAAAAAGTAAGCAATTTCATTTATTCAAGTACTTAGCTCTGAGTTGATCAAACTATATTTAGTCTTATTGAAATTGTGTGTCTTGTATATCTTATTGTATTTTACCGGTCACTTATGTTGCAATAGTTATGTAAGTAATTATTTTTAAGTAAAGCTAATTTTTTATAAGCAAAAAGTTAAGTTTTTAAGCCATTTAAGATATATTTTATTTAGTAAAAAATTACACCTAGTTTTCTAATAATCCCTAGTTGAAGACAAAAAACTAAATTTGTAATAAGATGTTTAAATAGAAGATTTTTATATTTTTACAATATTGTGTTAAAAAACGAAAACTTAAATGAATATAACAGTTGAGTTAGTTCTTTTTTTTCTAAATCATACATTTTTTTATTTTTTCAATTTTTAGGTGAGCAAAAAAAAACTTGTTTATGTTTAATAGTGTAAAAATTTAATATTTTGAACAGCAACTGATTTAGCCGTTCCATGTTAATTTATATGTTATACTTATTTTTTGTGTTTAATACACGTTTCACACATCATGTTTTTAGCAGATTAAAAACACAAAAACTGATATAAAATTTTAAGTTGATTCATGTTATCTTGATATGCTAATTTTCGCTTTTATCAAAAACGTTTTACTTATCGGTTAAAACTAGGTGTATAGCAAATAGAATAACAATATTATAAAAAGACCACTTTTGTAAAAAGTTTAGCCTTCATTTATTTCAATGGAAATAAAGTTAAAATACAAGTGCAAGTATGATGTATAATAAGAATGGGATATAAAGTTTCAAAAAAAAAAAAGGAAAAGTAATTTTTTTAAGATTTTTGGGCTGTGTTTTAATTAAATTTGTAACACTTTAACTTTTTTATCGCCATGTACAGCCTATATTTAACTAAAATTGGTTCCTTAAAATATTGCTAAAAATGTTGTCTTGTTTGATGAAAAAACAAAAACGGTTTTCAATGTATTCAAATTTTGATGTTTATAATTACTCTTTTGTTCAGATGTTATAAATATTTATAAGTAGGTTAGCTTCTTTTCATAGTTTATTTTTTGTTGCATAATTTATTTTGAAATATTTTAAAAAGCATTGAGAAGAAAACCAAAAGTAAATTTAGTTAAATAAATTAAATTTAAAAAATCTATCACTTCAACAGTTTAAATCAAACTAGAATTAGTTTAATATCTGTCTATGTTTTTATCCTACCTTTTTTATTTATTACATTTGGAAGTTTATAATTTCACACATTTATCTACTAAGTTTTGCTTTTTTTAATAATAGTTTTAAATACTAAAAAAGTAACATTTTAAAAAATTAAAGAAAATGATCATATACTCAAATTATTTAATCTATAATGAAAACAAAAATAGTAATTTTAATTTTCAATGACAAGTTTTGTAAATAATTTGAGAATTACATTATATTTAAAATATTCTTGTCCTTATAATTGGTAAAATATACTTAAGATAAATATTTTTCATATGAAGTTAATATGATACATCAGTTTAAACTTAAGCTGTAGATCGGTCAAACATTTTTTAAATAAAAACTAACATTGACTATTTTAATTAGGCCGTTTCTGTAAAATATAAATATCTGTTAACTTTTAAAACTTTTTTAACCTTTAAAAGATTGTATCAAAATTATTAGAACAAATTTATATCATGAATAATATTCCAGGGTTGTCTTTTAACTTAAAATTAGAAAAAGAAAGAAAAGTCAAGGTTTGAAAAAAATAAAGTTCAAGTTAAAAATAATCTAATATTTACTTTAACTTTTTTATCATAATTCAGTATTTAGTTTTTTCTTAATTTATTTAAAGCTGTATTACAGTATCTTTTTAATTATTCTAAACGTTAAACAACTTTTTAATTTAAACTAAAACTTAAAAGCCTTAATAAAAAATTAGCTAATTTTACTAGAGAAAACACTTATTTTGAAACTCTTTCTTGTATTATAATTTCGTTGAAAAATATATGTACATATGGCTAGCAACAATTTAACAAACAATAGAATTAAATATATTACTTGAAGTAGGGGAATATTAAAAATACTATTGTTAATGTTTTTTTTTCATAATAGTTTTATATTGTTAGATAATTAGGTGGTATAATGTTTTCAATTAATTTGACATATTTGTGTGATGTAATGCCTATTTAAAGAAAAAACATTAAGAACTTTTAAATATATCAGTTGCTTTTTTAATCGAGCTTGTCGAGTTGTTTTACGGAATCTTATATCGAATATATATGTAAATACAATTTTTTGTTTACTAATATAATATTTTGTAAAAACAACTGTTATTGATCTTGAAATAATAGACAACTGTAAAACTCAACCTAAATGTGAATTTCAATACCTTTTAAAAAATATGTAAGTTTATTTTGTTAATTTTGAGTTTAATGAAGACTAACTTTAATTTTGAGTATCAGATAATTTAAGAAACTATCAAATCGTTTGTTAAGCACTAATAGTTATTTCGCAACACTTTTAAAAGAAATATAAAAGTTCTAAATCATTGAAAACTGATAAATTTATTTCTAATTTTTTTCTAGACTAATTAGCAAACAGATTTAGTTACTTACAAACATAATTTAGTTGCTAATTTAAAGCTGCTTTAGCAAATATAGAAACTGTTCAGTTATTAATTAATATTTTATAGAATAATTTATTTAGTAAAGAGATAGATTATCTTACGCTACGTTTATACATACTTGTTATTTGTTCGTTTCAAACTTTAATGATTTTAGTTCGCTGAACTAAAATTGTATGTAATTATTCTATTAGTATGAAAATAATGACAATGCTAAATTTCAAAATAATACTTTTTATGTTCGTTAGCAACCATTACAAAACAAACAAGTTACTTTCAAATTTAGCAACATAAAAACTATATACATTTCGTACCTACATTGAGTATAGGTAAAGTAAGTAAACAGTTTAATTTAAGTTTTTAAAATAGAATATGTTGTTAAAATGTAGGTATACGTATTATGTGCATCTAATTTTCATTGAGTGTTAATTATCTGCTTTAGATTATTTACTTCTGTTTGTGTTTGTTTCATCATATGCTTTTATAAAAATCTTTAGATACTTTCATCTGTTTATTTTTAGCTGTTTTTTATCAAAAATAGTATACTAAATTAGAATACTAACAAGTCTATAATAGATCAAGTAGAGCATATTCATCTGAATTTCATAAAAAAATAACTAAAAATTTCGATGTGTTTGTAACAATAAATAAAGTAAATAAAAAGTCTAGAGTTTTTTAAGGGATAAAAAAAAATTATTTCTAATTAATAGGTTTTTTTTCTGAGCTTTCATTGAACTTAAACAAACACTAATTTTGGGGAAAAAAAGTAAATTAAAAGTGATATAGTCTCAGTTTTCAAAAAAAAAAAAACTAAGAATACAATATTTTATAAGCAAACGTTTTTTTGAAATACAACATTAATAAATTAGAATTAATCTAAAAATAGATTACAACAAATATTATTTTGTAGCTTATACTTAAAACTCTTTAATTCTATTAAAAAATGAACTCTAATAAGTTCTACAAACCAAAATACACGCCGAATTGCATAAAAAAAAATCCAATTACGACCGCTGATCCGACTCAGTTATGTGACTATGACGTCTTCAATACGCAGAGTTGGAAAGCTTACCTATGAACTATCAAAACTGTTTAGTAACAAATCAAGGAAAAAAACATCCAGCCTGATTTATACATGACATTCACTGTGTTCATGGAGTGCCACAACAAATTTACAAAAAAAATTATAGGGACCAAGTGCAACTAAATTGGTATCAAGTAAGTGATAGAGTTTTAGCAGACCAGAGTTTCAGCAATGCCCAGCTAGATGAAAATGATCAACTTTCATCGTATGGACAAAACTATTGGGATCTAGCAGGCAAGATGTTTCTTTCCAAAATCAGTACATCAGGCAAGATGCTTACTAACAAAATACCGATCAGTGTAACAGACAGCAAACAAATTTTTAGAACCATCACAGTAACCATGGTCAGCAGCAATAGTTATTTAATCCGCTGAAACTTGATAGCATTGAACTTTTTCGCAAGAATCAAACTTTATCACTTCAGGTTTATTGTTTTCATGCACAAGAAAACTGCATTCCTACCGTTAGAATTTTTTTATAATAACAAGCATGTATAATAACAAGCATGTATTTGTCAGGTTATGAAGATGGACAAGGTAATAATATATCTTAATCTACAAGGCATTGTATAAATCAGGTAAGTAGATACACTTTTCAATTTATGTATAAAAAATGGCATTTTCAATTTCAAAGCTTTTAATACTTTTTTATTCTAAAGTTTAAAGTTGATTTTATAAATTTATAATTATAATTGCTTATCAGTTTAAAAAAATATATAGCACTTTCAAAAGACGACAGAGATTCCAATTAGGTTATCGTCATCAGCTTAAAAACTCCCTAAACAAAGGAAACTAGTTTAAGTTATTAACTTTTTTCTCAAATGAATATTTACTACCTGAAAACTTTTTTTAAGTTTAAAAAACTTTAACCATAGCTCTATACGAAAAGAAAAAAAAAACTTTATGTTTTGTTGACAAAGAATAACTATGACTTCTGATCAACTCTATCACATGGAGTATTGCTTTTATAACATAACTACATATCCATCAGAGTATAAAGCTAATGAACTTGCACAAATAACTCATCTTTCATTCAAAGAACTCACGGTTAGTGTTATAAGAATACTTTGTAAGAACAAATAAGTTTTATACTTGTAAGGATCTCTTATTTTTTCTTTTTTTAAGAACGTTTTAATACATGGTTACTTACTTTGTTATTTATTCTTTAATAACTAATTAGATTTTAAGTTTTATATTTATTTACTGTGGTTACATTGCAGTCTACTAAATGTACTAGACACAACTTTTTAATAGCTTTAAATTATTTCAGAGCTAATTTAAAAATAGACAAACAAGAGAACGTAAACGTAGATTGTAAAGTAGAAGATAATTAATTGGAAATTAAAAAATATTTTACTTTATAAAAATGTTAAAATAAATTTTTAGAAGCTTTACAATATTAAAAAATGATACTACTGTTTTTGATGCAGTTGTGCGTGTTTATAAGCCAGTATATTGTGTAAACCAGTGGTCGGCACGCTACTTCGAATCCGTAAACCCTAAATCACAAAATTAAAATTATGTGCACCCAAAATTGCATTCTTTAGCGCTGCTAGTGTTTAATAATATATAAAAAACTTTTAATCGTTTTTTTTTTTACTAACAATTTGGTAACACCCAGTTAATTTTTACACTCTTACTTTAAACTTACATTTTACCCTATCTATTTTAATAAACGTTCAATATCGATGATTCAATTTTTACAACAATATTTTACTTGTATCACCCAGGTCTAAAATACTAACTAGATTGATTTAATACGTTGCCACTACCCCAATTAACAATCAGTAGTCTTGGTATTTTTAATTGCATGGTAAATTTAAATACTTACTTAAGTTAACTAAATAATTTTTATTCAGCGATTACTATCTGTTTTTAAAAGGTATTACTTTAGTTTCTGCGCAAAAAAAGTTATTCATGTACCCTAAATAAGTTTCATGCACCCAAAAAGTCTCGTACACCTTAAAAAAAATTTCATGTACACTAGTGTGCACCAGTGTACACCGTGCCGACCAGTGGTGTAAACAACAAGGTTTGACTTTACAGTTTATTCACTTAATTAGGCTACTTTAGTTGTACTTTAAAGTCTATTTATGTATGAATTTAGTTGATTAATTGTTTACGCTTGATTTAAAGTTGATCATTTTTGACTGTATAAATAGTTATAAAAGTTTAAAATTTACTTTTTTCTTATGTATTTGTATTCTCAATGATAAATTTTGTCAAAGCGTATATAAATTTAAAGTACTGTAAAATTTTTCTTTTATTAGTGTTTAACTTGTTTATCTATATAAACTTTACTTTTTGAAACTATGTAATGTATCAGTAGTTCACGTTTTTAGCAATAAAGTTAAAAAAAAATACACTTAAAGTTATAATAAAGTGTAAAAGAAATATTTTAAGCAGTATTATAAGACAAAAAAATAAAAAAAGAAAACACATCTGATGGCTACTATTAAAATCTAGTTCAGTTTTAAAAACTATCAAAACAAATCTAAATTTTACGTAGAAATAATTTAATATTCCCTTGTAATTGCGGTAACAACAACTGACATATAAATTAAAAACATAATAATCAAAATTTTTTGTTTAAAGGTTTTAAAAGCAAATAGTTAATTTTTATTCCTATAATTTTTCAGATGTTATATCACTATTTCAGTTCTTATCAAGTTTTTTAAGTACAAAATCAATTTTAAAATATTTGAAAAAAGTTAAGTTATTAACAATTTGAAAAAATTCAAGTCATCCTTATGTTCAACAATTTATTTTTCAGAGTTAAAATAGTACTTATATATACAACTTTAATTGCAAATCAATAAATTTATAAATAAATGAAACTTACTCTATTTTTTTGCAGAATATTAGGTTTTTTACCTTAATTAATTTTTAAAATGTGTATTTTAATAAAATTTTTTTGATCTATATGCATATAATAAACTGATCTATAATTTACTTAAGTATAGATAATTTACGTTTTGTCGAGTAAACTAACTAGAATAGCTATTTTGTATAATGAACGAAAACAAATGCTTACGAAAACATAACATATATGTTTAAAAATATCAAAAAAACTTGCCAAGAAACTTACTATACTTTATTTTAATAAAAATAATATTACTTTTTTATCATTAACTCTTACTTTTTGATCTCTTAGCTACAAATATATATAGCGTAAAATGAGATGCTATTGTTTATGTAGTCACAAATTATTGCTTGGTTATGTTTTTCTTCAAGTAAAAAGGTCGACAATTTCTAAACTAATAAAGAAAAAAGTAGGTTAAAATAAATTTATACTCATTAATATTCGTGAACTTCTTTTTTTAATTTTGAGATATTCCTCACACCTCTGCTTTTAATTTTTTAATTGTTGTTGAGTCATATTATTTCATAAACAGCTTTTACAGTCAATCTTTTTATGTTTATTTTGTAAGTTTAGTTATTTGTGATTTTTTTCGAGCAAAACTTATATTTAGTTATTAACATTTAATGCGTAAATTTCTTTACTTTAAATTTTCCTTTTTATTTCCATAAAACAAGCAATACTTAAAGCATTATTTATGTAAATTAAAACTGACTAATTTATCTGACTAAAAACATTTATAAGCTTTTTGTATTTAAAATTTTAAACGAAAATCTAAAAATAAAAACAATCAAAAGTGTTTAAGCTTATTAAACAGTTGTTTATAAAAATGAGTTTTTTAGTTGAATTTGCAACGTATACACATATATGTATATAAGTGAGTACATAGACAATATTGTACAGTAGTTTACTGTGAACAGTTTAAATTTTTGAGAACGTCCGATTAAATTAAGTGCCAAAAAAAAATTCAATAATCTGCTAATAAAAATAGTTTATAATTGTTAAAACTATTTAATTAATAACTAGATTAAGTTATTTTTAGTTTTAAAGTAAGACAAACCCCATTTTAATAAAACTAAACTATGCGAAAAACCTTAAAAAAATTATTTTACAAAAAAACTAATCTTATTTTAGAATTATATGTTAGTTTAATACCCGAACAAGTAAAAAGTTACAAACAGTTCAGATCTAAGTCAAACTAAACTAGTAAAAACTTTAATATGTAACTATGCAAGTTTAAAAAAATGTTTCTAATGTAACAAAAACACAACGTTTCAGTTTTCGATTATTAATTAAAAAAAACAATTATGGCTGTTAAAATGATTGTTTGAGAAACTATTAGTGAGTTCAAATGTTTAACTATAATACAGTTAAAGTAACTTGCACAATGTTAGAAAAGAAATTATCAATTTTAAACGTTATAGACTTTTACCATGCTTTTTTGTATAAAACAAGAAAAAATGACAAATTTCAAAGCCTTAAAATATATTTTAAAACTAAACACACTATATAAAAGTATACATTAACTAAATAAGAAATGTTTTTGTTTGTACTTGTTAGATTATAATACCTAAAAAAATTTCTTTTACCAGTCAATTATTGGTTTTCATGTATTATTAGAGTAACATAATAGATATTAAAAAAACTGTACTTTGTCTTATGTTTACTGTATTTATTAAATGCTGAGGTTAAGCGTTTATGTTTTTTACGCTTTAACTTACTATAGTCTCCTCATTTCTAATATATTTCTATACATAAAAAATATTAAAGACTGTAAATTTTCTTTTAACACTTTTAGTGCTTATAAATTTAAAATACTTAGAACTTGTAAAAACACTTAGCAATTTATTAGAATATAAGTTAAAATACTGGTTTAACTTCCTAGTGACTTCTCTTTTTAAAAAGAAGCTTTTAGTTTTATTTTCTAAATATTTTTTTAACAAAGATTAAAAATATTTTTAGTAAAGGTTGTAAGATTCAATGTTTTATTACCTTCTCTTTATCATTTTTAGCAAGTTTAAATAAGTTTTTAACTGCTAAAATAGCAATAAAGCAACTCTGCTTGACGACTTTATCAAAAGACTAAAAAAATCAAAAACTTAACATGTTTTAACAAAATTAGTTTTATTTTAAGTTATATTATTATATTCTAAGTTTATATATTAAACCTTTATGAATTTATTTTACAGATTACTTAAAGTTTATTTAGCAAATTAATATTTATGCGTTATTTACGTACTACTAGTTATAAAATTACAGCTTAAGAAAAAATTGAAATTTTGGTCAGTAAAAGTAATTAAGTATTTTTTGTTAAAAGGTTTTCTTATAGATTAATTGTTTCAGTTTTCTAAATTTAAAATTCCGTAATATTAATAAATTGTTAAAAGATATTTTTTTTACATTTATTTGTCAAACAACCTTATAAAATTTTTAAAAATTTCTGAAGTTAATGAAGTTGCATTTGTTAAATTCAAAACCAGAAGAAAAAATGCAAGAAAGAAAAAGTTTTGATTTTCCACCAATACGAAAATAGATATTGCAACCAAGATGATTTAAGTGTTTTAGTTTAAAGAGGAAGGATAAGACTTTATAGAAACTGGAAAAGTGTTTTTAAATTAAATGGTTCTAAACTTGAATATAAACATTATACTTTAATGCAACATGAACACAGTGAGTGTAAAACTGCGGTAATTAATTCAGAACTGTTTGTTTTACGTAGGTTTTCAAAAAGTATACGCGATCAATCTTTTATAAAATTTTGTAACAAAAACAAAACTTGGTCATGGAAAACGCAAGTTTATCTAAACGATAACAAATTTTGTTTGTGTTTCTATAAGAAAAACTTGTATGTTATCAGTAAAACTAGAATTTGCTTATACAACTTTAAAAACGACCATTGGATTGAAAAAGCTCAAATGAAACACAGAAGACTCTCTGCATCTTGTACAGTTTTTGAAGGAAAAATTTTTGTTACTGGAGGTACAGATAACTGGTATAAATTAGATTCAGTTGAAGCGTATGATTATTATGAAAACAAATGGACCTACTTACCTGGTATGATAGAAGGAAGGTCTTATCATGCCTCAGTTAGCATGGGTAACAAAATGTTTGTTATTGGTGGAGGATACACTGACGTATTAGGTTGTGAAGTATTTGACAGTTTTTCGAGAAAATTTACTTAAATTAGTTCTGCCGCAATAAAAACACTAAATAAATTTCACTCTCAAGCTGTGTGTATTGGCTATAAAATTATAGTTTTTTCTGAGCTTTCTTTTTGGAAATCAGTTGAAGAAACAAATGTATTCATTTATGATGTTATTAACGACTGCTGGACAGAAAAGAAAATCGATATTGTTAATAATTTGACTGGTTCAATTTTTATTAAGTACAGTTCTATTTAAAGTTGAGTAAATTACTACTCTACTTGTGAGACTTGAAACTTTTGTTGAATTTTACTGTTGTTTTTAAACTGCTTTTATTATTAAAATAATTTTGTTAGGTTTATAAGATTTCATTTGTTTTCAATTATTGTAATTAATATGGCGCTTGCTACTTGTTTTACATTTTTTTAGAATAAACTTAAAAAAATATTTAGGTATTTTAGTCTTAACTTAAGCATGAAAATTGTATTTAAAACTGTGTACAAGTAGTGTAGAACTCTTTCTATACAGTACAGAAAATTGGCCTAAATAAACTGATGATCTTATTTTGTTTTTTCGTTATACTTATACGTTTTGCAAATTATTATTAAATGAAATGTACATAATTTTTCTTAATGTTAATTTATATAAGAAAATCTATAAACTATATTTCTTAGCTTAAATTTAAAAATATTTATATAATAAATTAGAAGTTTGAAAAAACTGCAGTTTTTATATATTTGAATGAGAATTAGTTTGAAAAATTGTTTGCGGTGAAACTTAGTCTGTACCTTTTAACAAATAACTTGATAACTATTATTTGTATTTAGCAAAGATCATGTGACGGAAACAAAAGAAAGTAGTTAAGGCAGTTGAAAACATTCGTCCTGGTTATTATTGTACAAAACTTCGGCGCAGGTATACTTTATGTGGATATAATACAGCTCACAGCATAACCTGAATGTTGCATTAATTCATTTTGAAAGGGTAACAAATTATTTATAACCTAAACTGTTTAAAAGTTTTTAAATTATTTCATTAGCAAAATGTGAATATTTGATATTAAAGTATAAAAATATACTAAGTAGTTCACATCACCATTGAGTTACTTCAAAAGATGAGTGTTTTGCTGTTAATTATGCGAAAAAATCTAAAATTATTAAAACGGTGACAAAATAAGAGCCTAATTAAAACACAAACTTACTAAAAAAACAATGTGAAATTAATTTTTAAAACCAAGAATAAAATTAACCTATATTTTCTTAAGGTGCTTATAACAATTTAAAAGCATTTTTTTCCAATTTTTTTCATTTTTGTATTAAAAGATTTTTTTTCATACTGTTTCATTGGTTTTGAATTGTATGTGCTTGTACTTTAAGTAGCTTTTATTACTTAAAGAAACATATAAAAGGTAAACTCTAAAAATACATATGTAAAGAACGTTAAAGTAAAAATTTGGAGACCTACCACTTTCAAAAAATCTTTTCTAAAATGAATTGCTAACTTTTAGAAATTTCTGCAAACAGAATTTTTGTATAATTACGTAACGAATAAAAACTTTGTGCAAAAAATTCACTTGGTGACGTTCACGAGGTCTCTCTTCTCTCGCTTTGATAATTTTAAGCTAATTTTAAACTTTTTGCTATATCTTTTTTAACCTTGATTTTTTTCAAAAATAAGTTTTACTAAAATGTCGAGCACCGATTTCTGCTTCAAAAGACACCAAACACTTTATAAAAAGGATGAAAAATAAGCAAAAC
This sequence comes from Thalia democratica, assembly GCF_965202585.1. NCBI lineage: Eukaryota > Metazoa > Chordata > Thaliacea > Salpida > Salpidae > Thalia > Thalia democratica. The sequence continues at coordinate 62,588,296 of NC_139166.1, read as the reverse complement.
AGAACTTAAAAACTTCAAAGCTTTGAATTTTAATTGTTCGGTTTTTCAAACTTGTATCTTTTTTCATGAAAAGATTTAGAAACAATTAGCAGATACTAGTATTCGAACTATGTTCACAACAAATATCTCTGCTATAATTTTAATTTCGCCTTTAAATATTTGTTTTAGTTTAAATGTTTACATTTGTAACTGTTCTTTAACTGATTAAACAAAACATAACTTACATGAGTAAATATAAATGATTAAAATAAAGGTGTGATTTTACTACAATCACAGTAAACTTTTGATTGATTATTTATTTTTTTCTAAACGACTTTTTTATAGAAACTTGTTGGTTTTTGCGCTTATTTATAAAAGTATACTTCAATCTAGTATTAAAGATACTCTCAGTTGTAATAAATATACGAATAAAAATTTATGCACACATTAAAGCTTAGCTTAATCTTACAAACTCTGTACTTTTAATTTGGTCGTTTAATTTGTACAACAGTTTATTTTTACATGACTTAAATTTAGCACTATTTCTTAATTTAAAAGTTTAATGTTTGTTACAAAACAAACCAGTTTCTTCGAATGAGTCTCGCAAAACTTGATTGTAGCATTCATCTCCTCCCAAAATTTATAATCGTTTAGTTTGTGAACCTCCCATTTCATAGCAGCGCTCAGCCTTTAGTTTCTTTAGTCTAAACCACTGCTATTGTAACCAAAGAAATCAACTTTAAAAATTATAATAGAAATTGATAAAATATTTGGGTATTAAATAACAAATACTATTAACTTCTTAAACAAAAGTAAATAGACGAGTAGAAATGATCACTAATAACCTTGAGAATCACTACTTAAAGGATAATTTTTATGCTCATCCTGGAACTTTTCAAAATTACTTATATTTTTTAAACATAATTGTAGCTTAATTTACTTCTTTGGTAGGATGGCAGGTTATGACTTAATTTGCTGTTGAGTCTAGGTAGGAAAAACTTTGTTTTGGAAAACTTCGTATTATAATTATTAACATTTTTTACATTTTTAAAGTAATTTTTAAAGTTATCTTGTAACAAACTGGTTATACCGTACTTACAATGTGCTAAAAATTACTAAAAACTTGTAATTGCTTAATAATAAAGTTTATTCTTGTTTAAATGATATTTTTTTAACGAGAAAATACACGCATTCAATTTTTAAAAAAGTTATTAAACTTTTGCTTGTTTGTTTTTAAACTATCCCAATGGCAATTAATTTAATAGAATGTTGGTCTACTTTAAATACGAGAATGCAAATTAGAATACATATACACATAAAAATAGAAATCAGGGTTTTAGAGAAAATTTTAATTTAAAGTGTTTAATTTTTAGTTTGTAGAATGTAAAAAACTAAATTAAAATCTCCTAATACTACATTTGAAATTATGCATACAATTGTTTCTTATATTAATTCAAAAAAGTTTAAGTAGGTATACTATTTATTAGTATTTACTAACTATTAACTACTATAAATACTATTTATTTATTATTATTTAACTTCTACGAACAAAATAAAATCGATTGCTACCGAAAACCGGCGAAAAACTTTTATTTTTTCATAATAACTTGCAAAAAAAAAAAGAACAGGTTTCTTTATAGCTTAATGGCGTTGAAATGAGTAAATATTATTTAATAATTTACTTACTTTTGTACACGTAAACAGTTGCTAAAGAAGTTATTGTAAATAAAAGTCTAATGTAATGCCTATAATAAAAAAAAAATTGTTATATTAAACCATTGTAATATTTAATTTAGTTTTCTTTTACGTCATACAGGTAAAAAGATTAAAATTGAAATTTAACATTTAAGCTGAGATTTCGTATAATTAGAAAATTAGTCTTTTTACAACGTTCTTTTTCCTAGTGTTTAAATAAAACATTTAGGCAATAATATAGTGTAGTTTTTACAAAATATTTGTATCTAACTATTTATTTTAATTAATGGTACTATTCTAATCAATTTCTTTAAGTATGTTCTCTATTGAAACTACATTAAACTTAAAAGATTAAGGACCCGGATCTGGAGCCGTCCGAATCTTAAACTAAAAATAGAGCTGTAACCGGATCTGGCCGGATCTTAATTTGCAAAAATAGATCCGAAACCGGTACCTGCGGGATCTTAAATAGTGGTTCCGGTAGTTGACATTCAAGTTTTTATCAAAAAATTTCGTAATAAAATATTTAATTATAAGAAATTGAACTTACCTAACCTAACTAATATTATAATCTAAAATATATTTTTTCAATAATTTTATAAGTTATTAAATTTACAAAACTATCTTGAAATGTTCTGAGTATCCTGACCGTATGTAAACCCTGTTTCTAACTATTAATTTAAAAAAAAAAACAATTCATAACTTCCTAAATTTATTATAATGGAAGTGATAATATATTTTCTGCTCTAAAACTTTTTCAAACTTGCATAAAAAGTAGATTAAATAATAGTCATAATTAAGATTAGAACTTAATAGCTTTTTTTAGATTACTGTATGCACCTGCATTTTTACAAAAAATGACTTTTTAAGTAATTTTAAATAGTCTAGTTTGCTTGACTAGTTTTCCGTATTAAATATTCAAATCAAAATAATCTAAGTATATAAAACTAATAAAAAAAAATTATCGCAGAAATAAAAGTCTTTCCTAACTTACCTAATCCGGACCCGAACAAATTTCAGCTAGGATCCGGCCAGATGCTGGTCCGGATCTATTTTTTAAATTGAAATCTGGCCTGATCTGGTTACGGATATTTTTTTTTCTAAATTAGTATCCATCAAAAGATGGCCGGTTACGAGCGGGTTCGCATCTTGGATACTGTAGACCACTAGATAAAACATAAGATTGTAACATTAAATTAACTTACAATTTTTTTTTGAATTCAATTAAACTTGTTTTTTTTTGTGTTTCTTTTATGGTAGACTATAAAAGTTTTTGAAAATTTAAGATGAGGGTTACTTTGGTTCGAAAAGCGATTTTTGTAAGTTTTTTTACCAAATTTTAAAACGCATTACTTTTAATTTCTTTAATACTAAATTGGATTTATTTTTATTCTGAAGAACAATCTTTTGCTTACTTTTCACAGTAATTTCCATCGAATTGGGGTTTGACATTAGTAGTTGGGCTTCTTTAAAAATTAAACGTTTTTTATGCCAAAAATTAAATTATAACTTTTCTGTTATCTTACTTATTATAGTAAGATTTTTATAATGGATTTTTTTTTTCTTTAAGTTATTTTTATTAGGATATCCCCAAATTAAATGTTCCAAAATATTCAAGTTTATTTGGCTTTAATGCAAATATATAAAATATTTCAAATTATTTTATTTTTAATATTCTTATTTAAGTTAGTTTTATATTAAAGAAATATTAATTTTTGCAACTCTTTTATTTTTATTATATGACATATGCAAGTTTTGCATAAATTTATATTGTTCAAGGGATTTCTGGCTAAAGTGCTATGAATTTATGTAAAAACCATAAACTTTAAGCAATATCTCTGAACGATCAATGCTTTCTTTTTAATAAAAGAAATTTGAAGATGGAAATACTTTGAGTGAACATAACATACAAAAAAAAAAATCAACTGTTAATTTGATGTGTAAAATACAGATATTTTGTAAAGACTCGCAGGGTGACACTATAACTTTTTAGTTTTTCTTCACAGACACCATTGATCATGTCGAAACTGAGATTCAATCAAAATTAGATAAATATCACTAAATATTTATCTAATTACAGTTGTTATAGTATTAAGAAATATTAAATAATAACTTCAGAAATAAGTACTATTATAGGAAGGTTTTTGAACGTATTTATATAACATTTGCAACTTAATATGAATAAGTTATTCATTTTGTTTTTTATATTTTATTACACAAAGCTTTTCAAAATCATACAAGATTTTTTTGTCAAGTTATAAATTTTAATTGAAATTTGAAAAAATGTTTGTTAAGTGAGTAGCTTAAAAAATAACTTTAAATTATGACGTATGAATAAATTAAAATAAATACAAAATTTAGAGATTCAGTAATTAAAACTAAAGGTATGTTTATTAATAGATTGTTAATAATTTTGTTTTACCATTTAATGCTACTTGCGTATTTAAGTTAGGTCGCTCTTCCTCAATCAATATTGATTCCAGGCTGAAAAGTTCGCTTTTCTTACATCGTTTTAAAATTTTAAAATTTTGAACAATGTCAGAGTTTTGACAGGATGTGCAATTAAAAAGATGTTCAAATTTAGCGCTGTTTAAGCGAACTTTACAGCCTGGAATCAATATTGATTGAGGAAGAGCGACCTAACTTTAATACGCAAGTAGCATTAAATGGTAAAACAAAATTATTAACAATCTATTAATAAACATACCTTTAGTTTTAATTACTGAATCTCTAAATTTTGTATTTATTTTAATTTATTCATACGTCATAATTTAAAGTTATTTTTTAAGCTACTCACTTAACAAACATTTTTTCAAATTTCAATTAAAATTTATCACTTGACAAAGAAATCTTGTATGATTTTGAAAAGCTTTGTGTAATAAAATATAAAAAACAAAATGAATAACTTATTCATATTAAGTTGCAAATGGTATATAAATAACTTCAGAAAGTTAGTGAGTTTCACCGCTTAACGAATCATCAGAAACGAACGGTTCTTTTTAAATAGAAATCATTAAATGTTCTTAAAGTTTATTTAATTTTAGAAGAAGTCTTTTTATTTTTAGGTAACCCAATAGACAAACAACGTTTATTATTTGATGGTAAACAATTAGAAGATGAGATGACTTAAGCTTACTTCAACATCCAAAAATAATCTCATCTTTATTTTATATTGATGCTTCGTGCTGAAATGCATTTTAACTTTTTAATTTTTTTATTATTTTCCTTCAATAAGCGTGACATTGTAGACTTTATATGATGTTAAAGCTGGAAAAACAAAAGAATATGTTGTTTTCTAAAATAAACTTTATTCTTTATCTTGTTTTATGTAAAAAAAAAGTACATATTTTTCATTGCAAAAAATGAAGGTTAATATTTGTATTTCAACAAGCATATAAATACTCAAGTATATTAAATGTTTAGCAAATTTAATAAAAAATAAGTTTGTGCATTTTAATAAACTGGTTACAATCAATACCTAGGTTTTGTTTTACCATAGATACTTTTTCGAACCTAATTAACTAAAAATAGTAAAAAATTTTAAAACTTTGTATTGACAATTAGTATTACAGTTTTTAAAACTTTCAATCACAAAAACCATTCATTCTTAAAAAAAATAATTAAATCAATATAAAATGATAGTTAACAAAACGAGATTGACCACAAATAAATCAAAAAATAAATAGCTTGTAATAAATGTTTAGACTATAATTTTTGTAACTAGCTGTAAATAAAGGCCATAAAATAAATTCAAATGATATATAACGAGTCAAGCTAAACATACACCAAAGAACCAAGCACTTTAGTTTACAAAAACTTACAAAATTGTTGCGATTTAAATTCTATTTAAATAATAAATACACTAATTATGAGCTTAGTAAACGTTTAGTAAACAATTTTTGCCTTATAAAAAAGTAAAGTAAATAATGTGTATGAAAGTATTAGTCGTGTTTTTAATGTCATTTGGAATTGTGAAACAAGCAATAAAGAAGTTTTTTCATCAGTTTTTATAATGTTTTAAATTTAAACTTTGAAGTAAAATTATAGAAGTATATTATCATATAAAAAAAAAGGCCTTACTTTAATCTACCTAACTTCTTATATTCCTTAAGAAACTTTTATTTTCAAAAAACAGGAATTGAATTCTGTTCAACTATGTATAACTTTTAGTTTAACTATAAATTAAAAACAATTTTAACAGATTAATCTATCCGAAAACAAGATTAAAATTAAATTTTATTATTTTAAGAAACACAGTACACTATTTCAACGCAAGCAGACTTTTAAGTTGTAATTCTTATTTAAATAGAATAAATTATATTTTAGTAAGGTTTAAAAATTGAAATTCCGCTTTGCGGTGACACAGTGTAGTTGTGTTTTCTAATTTAATTAAGTTTTAACTTGCAGTTTGTCATAAAATCAAACATTATCCGCTTATGCAAGTACGACCAGAAATATTGAATATAAATCTGATGAGTTATAGTTGCTAGCGAATGATCGGACCAAATATAAAACCTGTACACAGAAGACTGGAAGAACGGAAAGAAAAATACTTGTATAAGCCGAAGAAAAGTAAAATAAAGTAATATTTTTATCTATTATCTGTTTGTTTTATTTATTACATCACTTTGCTTTTTAATTTACTATTATCATTTATTTTTATTCTCTTTGCACATTTACGCATAGTCTATCCCGGCTGATAGCGGCTTTCTATTATTAAATTCGCGCTAGCTAGCCCATTGTGTGTTATTTTGACTCAATTGCTTAATTTATGACCTTAGTCTGTGATTGTTGAAAAAAAAATTCTCAAGTTTGACAAATACTAAACTAGATTCGAAATTTGCTTTTTAATAAATACTTTTTTCTCTGTTTGTATTTAAATTTAAGTTGAAAAACAAAAATATCTTCTCGAAAGATTTTTTTTCTAAAGCTTAAATAAGTAAGTATGATCAAGAGTCTTAATTTACCAAATGCCTAGTTAAATAAAATAAGTAAAAAAACCTCTTCAATATTTTAATCTTATGGGTTACTCAATAATTTGTGATTCTTCAAACTTTTACTTAATTTTCTCTTTAGAAATGTTTGGAAACAACTGATGAAAACAAAATTTAATAAACTTTTTTTTTTAATCAAACATATTAGTATAAATAAAACATGAAGCAGCAAAAAATCATTCAAAGCAAATACTTTTTGAAAATTTTCATTAAAACAACTTTACAATTGCAATTATAAACAAAAAAATTAGAGACATACTCTTTTAACTACATTCCAAAAATTATCAAATTTAACCCAAAAGTAGACAATTAATCAAAAAAAAAAGTAATAAAACTAATTTTTTAAATACAGCCAAAATGGATTTATTAAAAAACTGTATAATCGAACTCTATTGTTTACATAAAATTGGTTTATAACTATAATTAAGCATAGCTTCTATTTTAACTAAACTAAACACATAAGTATACTTTCTTAATTTGGTAAAACTGTTATAGCTTGTATAACTTAATAATGTTTTTTTCATATAGTATGTCTAGAGAAATGAAAATTTTAAGATTTATAATTATTATCTTCTAGTTAAAATTTACCTTTGCGATCTTTTAATCTACATTAAGTAGATTAAAAACATTACTACACTTTTTAAACATGCTAAAATAAAAAGGAAATATTAAAATACAAATTTTAAAATCCAGGTTTTCATCTTTTTAATTCCAATCCAAGTTTACGATCTCTTGTGCGTCTATTCTTGAACCATGTCTGAAAAAATAAAATTTTATAAACATGTTAATACCTAATAACATTTAAGGTGAAAATGAACGATAAGTAAGTTTAACATCAAAATACTTCGAGTAAATTAATTCATGAAAATCGGTTAGTAAGCAACAAAATATAGTATGAAAAATTCTAAACAAGACATCATAATAAATATTCAATAAAGTAAAACATTTAAAAAAAGTATTGAATAGGAATTAAGAAGAAGCTAGTTTCATACAAAAAAAATTGCACTTGACAACTTGCTTCGGAAGAACGTAAAATTAAGGAAAGTTTATTAACTGATTTATTCTCAAACAACACTAACCGTGAGTTCTTTGAATGAAAGATTAGTTATTTGTGCAAGTACATTAGCTTTATATACTGATGGATAAGCAGTTATGTTGTAAAAGCAATTCTCCATATGATACAATTGATCAAAGGTCATAGTTATTATTTTTCTATAAAGCAAGTTTTTAACTTTATTTTTGAAGAAGGGTAGTTATAATGCTTAAAGTGACAAAATACTTCTAAGTTTTAATAACTAAAATGTTTAGAAGAAATCTTAATCATTAGAATAACTCACTTTCTTGGCTTAGAAAGTTTTTTCACTGATGAGAAACTATTTTGATTTTCCATATGTTTTTTAAATCGCTGTAAAAATTTTGTTTTAGAGATTAATTAAAATATAAAGTGTTAAAAAACAATCTTTAGCGTCAAGCTTTAAAAAATAAGATCTGAATTTGCCACTCAATATATTAAAGTTAAGGAAGCATTTTCTACTCACATAATTTGAAGAATAACGTGTATCGTGAACATTCATTATACTTTGTCCATTACTATAACCTGTCATAAAAATAAAGATTATTTTTTCTTAAAAACACATACTTTTTATATAAAAAACAAATAACACTTACCTGTCGGTATGTAATTTCCTTGTGCCTGGTAACAATCATACTTACTCGGTGAAAATTTTTGCTTGCGTATAAGTTTACTGCTATCAAGTTGTTGTGGATTTGCAAAATTATTTGTAGAATTTTGTTGTTGGTAATTAAGGTTACTGCTATCAAGTTGCTTATGATTTGCAACATTGTTTGTAGAAACTTGTTGCTGGTATTTAAGTTTACTGCTATCAAGTTGTTGCTGATTTGAAAAGTTATTTGTAGAAGTTTGTTGCTGGCGAATAAGATTACTGCCATCAAGTTGTTGTGAATTTGCAAAATTAAATGAAGAGTTTTTTTGTTGCCGAATAAGTTTACTGCTATCAAGTTGTTGCTGGTTTTTAAACTGTTGCTACTGGTCATGAATGTTGTGGTTGTCCTGGGGATACGCATGTTGCCTGACACACTGACCGTTATTTTGAAAAGACTTATCATTCTTGCTAAACTGATCATCATTTTGACAGTAAGAATCTTGCCTGCTAGAATCATACGATGGTTGGTGATAATTTGAACGACCATCAGCTTGACTATTAAAATTTTGATCTGTGAATTGAGCTCTGGCCGAGTAATGACCTGTTTGAAGCTGACTTAGTGGCATCTGGTCCATATAAGCTTGCTGATGATCGTAACAATTTAAATCAGGCTGTTGTTGTTTTATTACTAAAAGATTTTGGTGCTTCATGGAGTTTTGTGGCAAGTTGACGTCACAATTTCGCTTACATATGACGTCATGACCATAAAGTTGACTTAGATCAATGGTCACAAGTGGATCAGTTTGTTGTGCAACTTGATGAGTTTTTGGATTTGTAGAATTCATGGATTTCATTTTTCAATAAATTTTATAATAGACTGTAAAATTGATATTATTTACGTTATACCTCTTAACTAGTTAGAAAACATGATTAGATATGTATAAAAAATTTAATGCTGTGATCTTATCATATACTTGTACTATTAAAAAGTAGCATTAAAGTTTCATATTATTTTTTTGAAACGTATTTAGGTTGAGATTTCTACAATCTTCTATATTTAAATACATTTCACCTTTTTATCATGTTAAATTTAATAAATTTGACTTAAAAAATAAAAAATAAATTTTGTAGTTCTAAATATTTCTTTTATTATTGAACATTTTCAAAACTATTCAGTTTTAATTTTAATACTTTTTTAATTACAAATGCAATAACCATTAAAAATAATGCAAGTGGGTTAATTTATTTAAAGTACATTACTTAATCTAAAGTGAATTTAGTTGCAAAAATTAATTTGGTATATTGAACAAAAAACAAGCAAAAATCTAAAAATAAGAATGAATAACTATTAAGCTTTGGTATCAAAATTTATTAAAACAAATATAAATACCAAAATGGTAAACTTTTAGTTATTACTAATCTGCAGAGTCGCAATTTCAAATCCGTTTGGCTCATAAAGCTATTAAAGAATAATAATTTGAAATTTAAGTATACTGATAAAATTATTAATTTCTGAGTTTTTAAAAGTAAATACTTTTGAAAACTAATGTAAGTCGTATTCTTCATTTATAACTACTATTGTGAATTACATATTGAAATTTTAACTATAAATTTAAATAAAAACGGTGTCCTGACATAGCCCACGTCTAAAACTGCAACCATTTATGAACAAAAGTTGTTCCAATCTGCTCTCATACAAAAGAAATTGCTCACCTGTGATTTGAGTCACTTAAAACAAAAAACTTTAAAAGAAAATGTAGCATAATATGTTCATTGAATGATAAAGATATAATTTTTTTACACTGATAAGATTTTTTAAGCTTTACCTCTGAGATTTGTAAAAAAACAGGTTTTATATACTTTAATGTTTACTAGTATCAATAAAAATTAAATTTGAATTAGTTTTATGTACTAACAGAGTCAATTGTTTAAGTATTTTCAAACCAAACAAAGTATCTTAAACTTAAAGAATTTACAACAAATAAATAACAAAAAAAAAAAGAAAAAAATTTGTTTATATTTTTTATTACACATATTTCAAGTAAGGTATCTATGATAAAGTTATTTTAAACATTGCTAGCTGTATATATATATAATTAATAGTGACAAGGAAGTTTAAGTAAAAGGAAGTGCTTAAAATTAGTAATTTTGTTAAAAAAGATATATGCATGTTTCTTAGTGAAGCTTGCTGAAATTAGTATTTATCTCGAATTTCAGTTATACGTAACAAGATTAGAAATAATTGGTGAAATTGTAACTTAATAATTTGCTTAAGAATAATGTGAACATATTATCTTTATTGTTTTTCTTGCAAATGCTTCTTAAAGTATGTTTATGAAAAACAGTTCACAATATTATGTATTTTTTGACCCAAAACTAGTGTTAAAATGTTTTGTATTTTCAAACGTTTTATTTAAATACAGAACATTTTGAAAATTGTCCTTAACATTCAAACAGTTTTTTGTTGACTTTTTTTTGACTTTTTATATATTAAGTTCTGTTGTATTGTATAAGAAAAAATGCATCAAAAAAGTAGTAGCTTAACTATTTATTGAAGTACCTGTAAAAAAGTATCTAAAGTTTTATAAACTCATTGATTTTACAAGTAATTTTTTTCTACATATACTAAGTTGTTAAACTGATTTCATCTCAAAACTTTAACATTTATCAGTTTCTCTATTTGATGCTGTTTAAAACGTAAAAACTATAACACCTTATACTTAGGAAACAAAATGCGAAGTATCATACAAGCGCAGCATCAGATAAACAGACCAGGACTGTGGGCACATAAGTCAAAAGGAAAGATGACTAGGAAATACAGCTTTAAATGGACTCAAATTTTATTTCGCTTTTTAGTTTATATAAAATAAGAATCAACAGAAAAAATAGTAACTACAAATTAAATGCGCAGTAGTAACTTAAGTATGCATACTAAGATGACTAAGTAACAGTTGAACTGTTGAAATGTTTCTGCTAGATTAATATTTACTTTATGGGGTGCAACGTATATGTTGAGCGTACTATATGTGAAAAAATTTATTATAGGTTCACCAAAACATTTAGGTTTTATGTGATACACAAACAAAGTTAAATTATTTTTCTCAAAATGCTAATTCTATATAACTTTTAAAAAATAAAGTTTTTTTTTTTTTCGTAAGTTAAACTCAAGTCGATTTTCATACACATTTTAATTCCTAAAATATATAATGTGAGTTTTACCTGTCGTAAACTGGATTCCATTTAAGTTCTCTATGTGTTTCAAGTGTGGTCATTTTCTCTTTGACTCTTAAAGTAAGAATTGAGCGATACCATTAAGAATATTGTACTGAAAACAAGATTAATAAAACAACTTATATTGGGATCATAAAAAAGTGCATACTTTGTGTGAGTTTTCCATAAATAAACAAGCTAGGTTCTAACATCAAAGCGCATAAATTACTGCAGTATCCTTATAAAAAAAATTAAAGTTCATTACGACTTCCTACCACTTGTGGCGTAGTTTAGGGGTACACAATAACTGTTCTTGCATTTTAGTATGAACAAAAATTTATCAGCTTGACGACTACTGCCTTAGAAAACGTTTTAGAAAAGTATATTTTCAATTCAAATACTTTATAGCAATAAGAATGAGGGGGTAATCTTCAACTTGATATGTAGATGATTACCCACTCAATATATTTCTATTGTGACAAAGCTCGTATATATACGCGTTAGTCGACATTGATGCAAAAGTTTGTGAGTTTTTCTGTATGACAAAATATATAGAGAGGTATGTAGAATAATGCTTCTAATGATTACAGTCAAACAAAACAGTTTAAAGTTATTTCAATTCAACATATCTATTTATATTGCTATATATTGTTTAAAACATACATAAAATAAAGAAATTTAATTAAGCTAAAATGAAATTATAGTAGTCCAACAAATTTTTATAGCTGTACACTATTAACAATTTTGAAGTACTAAATCTAAGAATTGTGAAAAACAGGTTTTATACACTTTTGTGTTTACTAAATTCGAGAAAAACTAAATTGGAATTAGTTATTTGGTACTAACAGATTCAATTGTTAAACTACATATCAATCTATACAACTATCTTAAACTAAGATAAACTTTAAAACATTTCTCATAAACTATCTGCCAACAAATAAATAACCTAAAAAAATAAATAACAAAACTAATAATAAATTTTTTTGAAATACTCATTTGACATACCTTCAAGTGAGGTATTTATGGCAAAGTTTTTTTAAATATTGCTCGTTATACATTTATACATATATATATATATATATATATATATATATATATATGTAAGTCAAAAGGAAATCTTAACGTAAGGAAGTGCTTAAAATTATTAGTTATCTTTGTAAAACGATGCATGTTTTTTAACAAAGATTACTTAAATTGGAATTAGTTTTATGTACTTCTAGATACGATTGGTAAAATGTTTTTAAAGTCTTTTTAACTTAGAAAAAAGTTACAACATATACTGAACTAAAAAAATATTAATATCTTTTGACATACACATACTTCAAGTAAGATATTTATGATGAAGTTATTTTAAACTATTGCTAGCTGTATATATATATATATAATAGTCACAAGGAAGTTTAAGCATAAAGAAGTTCTTAAAATTAGTAATTATCTTAATAAAAAGATGCAAGTTTTATTATGAAGCTTATTGAAATTAGTATTTATATCAAATTTCAATACTACCTTATAAGATTGGCAATAACTGATGGATAAGTAACTTAATAATTTTCTTAAACATAATTGGAACGTTTTATAACTTTTGTTTTTGCTTGCAAACCCAGCTTTTTAAAAATTCACAACATTGTGTATTTATTTACCCAAACCAAGTATTTAAATTTATCGTGCTTTTAAAGTTTAATATAATGCTTGTTATTTAAATAACAAAATATAGATCACACTGTTATAATGGTAAGCAATGTGTTTGTTTAGTTACTAAAGCAAACAAGTTGTTTGTTTTATGAAAGTTGTTTATAGAATTAATAACTTTTTGTTTAATTTTTAATGTTAATATAAACAGAAACATTTATTGGTTTATTTTTGTTTATGATCATGTATTTCAACACTTAAGTTTAGAAGAAAATAAAGTATGTTAAAATTTAATTTTTAAAGTTGCTTAAAACTACACAGTACAGTAACCTCTCGCATCTTTACGCACTCGTTTAGCTACGCACTCTCGTTTTGTTACGCATTTTAGAATTGTTAAAAATTCAAATAATAAAAATTTTAATTTTTTTATATTGCAAAAATAAGGTTTATTGTATATTTTTAATTTAAAATTTGTTTTTAAATGCTAACTCACCTCTCTATATCTTTAGACTTTGTAAACTTATGTTCCTTGACTAATTTATGAACAATTAGTCATACATAAATAATTATTACTCTATTGAATTGTAGTAAATTGTACATTTAAAACAAAACTTTAAAATAAAACTATTTTTAATATAAATGTAACGATTCAACTTACAGAGAGCTGTAAAGTACCGACAATATAAATTAAATTAAATCAAAAGCTTTCTAAACTTTATTACTTTACAGTAACAAAAATTGATTGTTTGTTTCCGACTTTACTAAAGCTTAGAAAATGTGCTTGAACAAGCTGCTTTGTGTTGAAACCTGCGGACAAAATTTCTCGTTTGTGATTACAGTTATCTGCAGTGAGGTTGTCAGTTTTAGTTTTCATGAATAAGGATTTAAACTGTTCACTTAAGGTTTTTTAAGTTGTTGTACCATCTGTAGATCAGTCAATAATAATAACTAAGTAAGTTAAGAGTTATAAGCTTCAACAATAAATACATTTTGTTTCATTTCGCATCTCTGACATCCAGTTTTGCAGATAAAAAAGAAGATGTTTTATAAAACAAAATTTAATTTGTATAAGTTCAAACTAATTTTTTATTCAAAATCTTTATTAAAATCTCTATTTTTCCCATGTATATAGAGATTATTTATTTGTTAAACAGAAATAAATATTGAGTAGAAAAAACTTTTATTTTTGTATTTGGGAATATTAAACTAAAATCTAAAAATATTTTGTTAATGTTCTTTAAAAACAAAACTTTAAATTTGAAAAATTACTCGTGTAACAAAACTAGTTCTAAAAAATAAAAAGTTCTGAATTTGTTCTACGCAACGTGTATTCTTCTATGTTTTAGTAAACTGTAAGGAACAAAACTAAGATGTAGTATCGGACGGTATTGATATGATATATGAAATTCAATAACTTATTTATCGGTAAAACAAAACAAAATATGCTTAGATTTCTAAATAAAATTCTTTATTAATTAAACATAGACGATTTAAATTGGAATAAACTATGGGTTTTTATTTTTTTTTTAAACTAATTCTTTTGCGTATTTTTTTTTCTACAACTTCAGCAGCTAACAAGTATTATAATTAATACTTTTAAAAACTTGTTTATTAAGATATAAAATCATTCTTACTTGACTTAAAATAAACAAAAACTTGTATTATCAAATAACAAATCAAAAGTTAGTTTCAAATATAATACATAACAGAAAACAAATAATTTCAGCAATGTTAAATCATGAACACAAAACTAGTAACTCTAGGTTTAAGTGAGCTTCATTTATAGCAATGCTGCCCTTAAAATAAACTTACTTTTATTTTAGGATTCCAGAGATAGCAATCAAGTTAAATGCAAAAATGTCTATGTTAAAGTTCTGAAACATAATCAAATAAAAAAAGTTTGTCAAAAAACTAACGCTTATATTTCTGACAAGAATGGACTTAAACAGTATTTTTCAGTAAAAATTGTTTGACTTATTATTTCATTTTCTACGTGCCTTGTTTTTAAAAAGGGGCCGCCATAAATGAAGAAACTTTAAAAGTTAACAATTCAAAATTTATTCTTTTTTATCGCCTTTCATCGTCAAGGTTAGAGGCGTAATTATTTACAACCGCTTTGTTTACAAAAACTAAATGTATGACATAACTGCGTCTCTTTACTAAACGCAATAAGCTCATTAAAAAACGGATTATGTTCAAATTAATTAACGTTACTCGACAATTCGTATACTATAATTTTCTTGGTTTCACATTTAAGATTTTAAAAAGTTTGTTACATTTCAAGAACTAAACTTGTTTATCAATAAAATTAATATTTTAATTTCAAAATAAAAAAGAAGACTGTTGCTAAGTTATTCATTTCAATTATTATTTACTTTTACACTTAAATAGTTGCTTTCATAAATAAACATAAAAATTATGAGTAGTTTTTAACTAAAAAAAAATTATTGTTTGACGAGTTCAATAATTTAAGATTTTTGAAAAAGATTTAAAAACTTACCTACAGACAAGTTATTATTTTTTGAATATCTTCGTTGTTCTTTATATTTTAAAAGTACCTTTGCACACAATAATGCTTTAGTTTAGTTTTATTTTTTAAATGATTGTTTGTTAGGCTTTAATTATTATTAAATTAATATGGAAAATATACTAAATGTTTTCTTACTTTTTTCACAACCCTTTTAATGAAGAAAAATTTTTTTAAAATAATATTTAAGTTATTGTAATTGAGTTTGTTTAATAAAAAACTAAAAAAATATTTTTTGATGGTTTTATAGCTTTAATTGCTTCGTATTTATGTTGTGTGCATAGAGTTTTTGAATATACTGAAGCATCTATTTTTAAACAAATTTCAATTGCAATTTATTTACCTTCATAAATAATGTCTTTTAATTTGCTTTTGAAACATACATTTCAATCATGAGGTATGTAAAAATGAATTGCAATGTTTTTTTTATTTTCGTTAATAACTGCTTTTGTATACAGCGTTGCCACGGTTTAGGCTAAGTCAGTTGTTTTTGAAAAAGTTTGAATAAGTCAGGCCAAGTTATTTTTGGGGTTAAACTGACCAAAATTTAGTTTTTTTGGATTGAAATGACATTAAGTCAGTTTTTTAGGTCAAAATGTCAGAAATTGTCAATACTAATTTACTAAATTACTTAATTTTAATATCCTTAAAATGGTAAAAATCTAACATGATATCCATTCAAGTGATACTAAAAATGCAAACTTTTCCTAGAAGCATGTTGAACTATTACCCTAGTTGAACAAGTAGTTGTTGTATATAATCTTTTAAAATATTTTAAAATCTTTTGAATATTGATGATATGTGGTAAGGATACTTTCATAGTGAATTCTTTGCTAGTTGTTTACTTCACATTTGTGACACTTACAAATTATTAGAAAAAGTATACCTAGTGCAGTGAAAAGTTTTTTGTAATTAAGAACATAATGTTTGTTTTTACATTCTTATAATTTATTATTACAGTTATCTTTCATTGAAGTACAAATACACACAGTAGCTACTGAATAGAAAGTTTGTAGCTAATAATTACTAGTCTAAATAAATATAACACCTTACAGAAAATTTTTAATTTTGTTAAAAAAAATATACTGAATAAGAAGTGCATACTAAACTGCGTACTTGTCAAAAAGTGTGTACTCAAAATACTTACAGTCAAAATATGCGTACTCATAAGGCATATTCAACTAGAAGTACTTATTTAAAACGCGTACCTAAGAGGAAGGTAAAAATCAGGCTAAATTTACAAAACTTTGCGTGGCAACCCTGTGTACGCTTTTCACATTTATGTTGCAATCATCTGGAACGTGAATGTCAATTGCACTGTTAGTTAGTTTGTTTGTCTAAATCTTAAATGGAATTTTAAGTATTTTTAACTTCTATGGTTTTGTCATGAAGTATGTAAATTTAAATTGTACTGTTCGTTATTTTCGTTAAATAAACAAAATCTAGCATCTTTGTTTTGAATACTTGATTTGATATTTTAATTGTACCTTCATAACTTATTTTCTCTTCAGTTTTAATTTGATTAAATGTTTTGCACTATAGTTTATTTTACGATATATTGTATTTGTATCATTAATTTTACATTAGTTTTTTTAAACCAAGGTAAAAAAAAAGTTGCATTTCTAACACAGTGTTTTTCGGCTAAAAGGTTCGTACCATACCAGCAGTTCGAACCTAGGAAGTGCGTACTTAGGTGGCAGGTCATTGTAAGTGAAACATTAAATGCAACATTGCATTTTACATTAATAATATTAGTTTTTCAGAGCATCCTAACAAAATATATTTTGCTGTTAAAATTTACAATTTTGTAGCTAACGAGGTAATGTGCTTACTTATTTAATTATATCGGCTTACATCACGGTTTGCTCTTTATCTTATAAAATATAAAATCTCAAGTTAGTTCGTAAACTAAGTTAGTTATTTAATCTAGTATGTATAATAATTACTCATTTAATACTTCTAAATAAGTCTATTCTTTTAATTTTTTTAAATTTGAATCGAGTCTATGGTAATAAAAGTGTATTCCTCAAATAAAAAGAAAGTTAAGATACAAGCTAACACATAAAAATCAACAAATTAAACTTTTTAATTAATAAGATAAATGTCAATTTTACATTGAAAACAAGTCACAACAAACGCTTGCACGAGCCCACAACTATACTCCTTTGAAAATTAATAAACATTATCGTTTTTCAATCAAAACTTAAATATGCATAAAGCTATACAAAGATGATATTATTAATATAAATGAACGTAAAGTATAAACTGCTAAGTTTCAAAACAAAAGGAAAATTTTAGAAGAAATGATAAATCCTTATAAACATTTGGTGTTTGGTTTATTCTTTTTATTTACACAGGTTAGACGTAAAAACCGGATACTGTGAACATAGCTGTAAAAAATACTTAACTTTTAACTAAAGATAAAACATTTTGAACAAATAGTTAGATTAAAAAAGTAAGCATTACTTAGGTAAATTTTTTAGTAGATTTGACTAAGTCTATATTTTAATTAGATAATAACTAATTAAAATTCAAAGAAAAATGTATAAAAACAGTTTCAGCCGAAAAGGTTCTAGTAATACTGCCTATTCTTAAAATTTATGATATTAAGTACATTAATGTATAAGTTGTCTGTTTTTTGGTTTAAACTTGCAGTTCAACATTAATATTTATTGACGCTTAAATTAAAAAAAAAACATAATTGACTTATATTATTTCCATGTAGTCAAACATTTTTTTAAATTGACTAAATATGACTCATTGAGTTAAAAACCTGCTATCAAGAGACCAATATGCCAGCTATATGAATTAATATAGTGTTTTTGGTTGTAAAAAGTCCATTTTTCTTCAAACTGTTTGTTCGTAGCTTTTATGAGTTTTATGTTAATAGTAAAGAATTATCTTAATTACTAGTACAGAAAATCGGAATCTAAATTATCAAACCTAAAACATACCTGAAATAATATTTGTTTTTAATTTGAATTTCAAGCTTCATTCGGACAATATTAAACTATATAAATGAACATAAGTTTAAATAATTCAATATTAAATTTTAAGAGTTGTTTTAAAACAAATGATTTTAAACAACACGTGTTTAATATTTTTTTACATTTTCATAGACTAATGTCTAGTCGTAAGACGTGAGTTTTGAAACCAAACATTGTGAAGGCAATCATTTTAAATATAAAAAAGAATATTTAAAAAAATAACTAGCATTTAAATATAATTTTTCCATTTATCATTATTTTCGTAAATTGCATAAGACAAAATACATATTTCTTAACCATACACAAAACTTATAAGTATCATAAAAAAGAATTTTTATTAATGTGGTAAAAGTATTATGGTAAAACGTCCTGGATACGTATAAAGGTATCCGTGGTGTGCGACTCGATAACCAAGGATTATTTTAGTTCCTAGGATCGAATATTTTGGAAGTTTAAATTTAAAATCAAACATTTATATTTATTTCTGCTAAATCAAAAGAAAAAACAATTGACTTTAATTGTTTCATATAAACAAAAAGCTATATAAACTAACTAAATAACGTTTACGAGTTATTTTCTGTCTAACAAGAGACCAATATCCCTGCTTTAAGAATTAATTCAGTGCTCGATGTTTTAAACTCCGTTTTTCTTTAAACTGTTACTTTGTTTGTACGTAGCTTTTAGTAGTCTAATGATAATACAACAGTGTTATCTGTAATTTTTTGAATCAAATTAGTCTTAATAGTTTAGGGTATAAAACAACGACTTAACATGAAGTTATAGTTATTTTAAAACTAGAAACTCAATAATTTACCTTGTATAAATAAACTAATCCACCAAATATTCTATATTCTAAAAGTAAAACTTGTAAGTAACTTTTTATAAAATGAAAAAACTTAAATATCATTTAAGATACAATAGTAAATGAAAACAATTTTAGTTCAATAATAAAAACCCATCAAGTAGATTTAATCAAAATTAGACTAATAAATTTTGACAATTTAGGCTAAAATTTGTAGATGATAAATTTTTAAATATAAATTAATCTTTTAGTTTGCACCTTCCACCTTTAAAAATTTTTAAACTTTTATTGCTAGTGTTTTGAAGTTTATTTAATTTTATAATAATATTAATAAACTTATTATAAAATCAAATATAGTTGTTAGTTTTGTTTTAAACTGTTATTAAGCCTAACAAATCTAGTTTAATTTCTACTTTAAATTAAATTACTTAGTTCTATTTTGATACTGAAAACTTGTGCTCAATAGGTTTTTATCTGTTTTAATTGTAAGTTCAGTTATGATAATTTATATGAAAATTTAAAAATCCTTATTTTTCAAAATTTTGTAGACAAATATTAAAGTAAATATTTATCTATGGAATACTTAAGAATGGACCAAAAAACGGAAGGTAAATTGTTTTTTTTAGTAAAAATAAATATTTTTTTAGTTTTGCGTTTAAACTTGCTTATTCTACAATATTTCTATTCTACTGCCTGTACTGCGTAAAACTTGTTTGGTTACGAACTCAATTAAGAACAAAATTGACTACTAGTTTTAGCCTACTTATTCTAAGTACTAATTTATCTACAAAACTAAATTAATTTTTGTTAAAAAATAGGGTCCTCTTTTTAAAAAAAACAAAAATTTTAATGAAAGTTTTACAACTTTTTTCACGAAACGAAATGGTTTTATCAAGGTGTCCGCAGCCTTTTATAAGTTGCATGATAATTTAATGAACTTTATAGTGTACATAATTTAATATAATCAAAATGAAAGTAAGTAAATTATAAAAGTTTAAGATATATAATGTTAAAAAACTTTTACAACAAACTATGCGAAAATAGGTAATGTTATGATAAAAAAAATTACTTATAGAAAAAAAAGTTGTATATTTATTTATTACTTTTGAAATTTTATCACAGAAAACAACAAAAAACACGATGGAAGTGTTAATTCGGTTGGAAATGGCTTGGAAAGTTTGAACGGTTTCAACGATTTGGATTCGGTTGGTAATGATTTGGACTATTTCAGCGACTCCAACTTGGATAATTTGGACGATTCAAATGTGGGGCAAACTTTAGAGGTGATTGCCGACTCAGATACTGAAGAATGAAACGAAAGTTAGTGTAAAATATTTATTTATTCGTTATTAAATTCAATGTCTTAAGATTTATACTTATACATTCTGGTATGCTGTATCATACAGTTTGAAAAATGTTTGATTAAAAATTTTTAAATAGTTAGACTTAATGCCACAGTAACCTCTTTCGAATACACACACATATATCAGATGTTTTCTTAAAATTCATTAGATAAAGTACGTTTTTTGTATACAAGTTGTTAATATATAAGCTTTTAATAATAATTTTATGTACATAATAAGAAAGCTCTTTTTCTAATGCCATGTAAGACATGTTTAATTTTAGGTGGGCAAGGAAAAATTAAGTCAAAAATAAAATATTTACTGAGTAGAAATAAAACTTAATGCCATAAATATTGTGAGAAATTAAATTATAAGTTGTTGGATTTAAAGGTATGAAAGGGGGTATGAAACCTTACTATAATAAACACCAAGTAAATTTCTATTGAGATATTTTTTTAATTGGTTATTCATACATTAAGCGAGAACCTTGTATAACATTTTTGTGTTGTGAACATTTAACTGTTAGTCAGGCTGTAATGATTCTTTTACAAATTTAATATTGTTAACTTTTAAATTTATGGTACATTTAGACACAGTTTAATGTTGATCTATTAGTCAAGGTACATAAATTTACCGAGTGAATATATGAAAGAGATGAGTTAGCATTAATAACTTTGTGTATAATAATCAAGTATACTGTTAAATAGAACGCATAATAAACTTAATTTGCACAAAGCTAAATATTTTTTCCTTCTTTTTTTAGTTTTTAATAACGCGTAACTAAATAAGTGTGCGTAACCAAACGAGTGCGTAGATTTGCGACAGGTGACTTTATTTGTAAAATTGTAGAGTTTTAAGTCGTATTCGTTTTTAAAAAATAAAAAAATCTCAGAATTTGCTTTTACAACTGTCAATTTTACTGGTGTAATTGAAGTTTTTGAATAAACTAAAAATAAATAACTTTGAATAATTATCAAGTCTTTGGTTATGTGTTGTTTAAATGGTTTTGATAAAGAGTTTGACTTAGATAATTCGGGATATTTTTTTTTCAACTCGATTTGTGGCAAACCTGATTTTGTAAACTTTTAAAAATACAATCCGTTCTAATTATACAGCAACAGAAGATAACGACGAAATAGTGCTCAATTCATCTGAAACGAATACAAGCGATGAAAAGGTGCCTTCCAATTCACCTGAAGCAAACACAAGCAGTGTTTTGGTTTCTACTTCTGCTAACAGCACAGAAAATACTGGTTTGAAACCTTAAAGATCAAGTTAGTATTATGTTTTAAATTACTTTTCGATAGTTTGCATAACCATAGGTTAAGGACTTTTTGGGTTAATTAATCAATCACTATAGTAAATACTTGTGTTGCTTTTATATTCTTTGATTAATGGAATTTTGCCTATGAAAACATAAGTTGTTGGTTGATAAGTATTAAGACGATTAAGTTGATTTTACTTTTATCAACGAATCTTACTGATTTTCAACAAATCATATAATGATTAAAGCCAATACCAGAGTTGCCACACACTCAGGGAGTTCAGGAAAACTTAGGGAATTTTTAAATTAAAGAAAATCTCAGGGAAACTCAGCAAATGTCAGGGAAATCTTTTCTAGATATAGAATGATAAAGCAACCAACAGTCTTAAGCTGGTAACTATCTAAAAAAAATAATTGCAGTGATTTTTTTTTGCTGATTAAAGATTTTTTTAATAAAAGATTAAAAATTTATCAGTTATTTATCAGTTTATGTTATTATTCCTTAACCTAGGTTGTATTCAATTGACGGTTTACATTAAAAAGTAGATCAGTATAATAGTTATAATTTAATTTGAATGAGTGTAACTGAAGATCGCATTAGTCTCGTTGACTAACTTAGTGAAACGTTGTTTTATAAATAAATTGCTGAAGAAGTAAATTTGGAATGTCATGTTTTTTTTGTACATAACTTACAGCGCGTAATAGAATCCCAACGTTAAAGAAAAAGCAACTCGAAGATGAAGAAAATGATGGTGGTTTTAATGAAGAAACTAACGGTTCAAACACTCATAAGAAACGTAAAAGAAACAGTTTAGGTAAAGTAGATTGTAAAGTTTTAAACTTAATTTAAAGTTTTATTTTTTTTTTTAACTCGAATTTTAAATCATGTTTAATTTTTCCTAATTTTGTTTGGTTTGAATGAACTGTTTTTGCTGAAACACTTAGCAAACAACTTAATTAAATGTATCAAAAGTTAAGTTATAATTAAATTGTACAACCTTTAATTAAACGTTTTGATACATTTATTTGTCTTAACTGAAAAATGTTATGCAATTTACTGTAAAGCAAAGGGCTTATTTTATCGAACTTACTATTTAACTTAACTTTTTCTAAACATTAGTATTTAAAAGTTGACAGTAAAATTCAACCATCAAAAAAGCTTAAATTTTTTAATACTATCTAGAGCCAACTGTTAAAAAAGTTCCGAAATTGAAAATAAAAATAACAGGAGGAAATTACAGTGTGAGCAGTTTCCAAAAAGAAAGTAAAAATTTTAATTAATTGGTTGAAAATTTAACTACTAACACATTTTTAATAACAAATCAGTTTTAAATAAATTTATCTTTTGTCTATAGATTGTTTTTATAAAATTCAAGTTTTTATTTGTAATAAGTAATAAAAGTATATAAAAATTAATGATGTAATACTAATATATAAATAATGATGTAATTCCATTTTATTATCAGTTCTTTCCACATTACTTGATATGTAGTTTAATTACAATTTTTTTTATATAGTAAACCAGGGTTTTTTATTGAAAGACAGTATTGCACCTTAGTGGTGACTTATGCTATAATGGAGCAATAACTATTGTAGAGGCGAAAAATTAAATTAGTAAAAAACTAGTAGAGGTGGCAATAAATTACTCACTTTCTTTTGAATGGCTGTGTATGAAAATAAGTTTGGTAAACTTTGTTTTAAGCTAATGCATTAATCTTACTCAACTCTTGCTGAGTAAGCTTCTGGGCTGATGTTTTCACTCACACCACTTATTCCACAGCATTTTTTATTCCAAACTACTTTATTTATATTGTTATTATATAAATATTGCATTATTAATATCAGTTTATTTATGTTATGTCTTAAATTGCAGGCACCTTCGCCCTTTTTGCAACATACTATTATGTAGCTTTTTCATACTTAATGCACAACTTTTTCAATATTCAGACCGCTGTTTAATATAATTTAAACAAATTTTTCTCATGTAAGTATTCTTATGTTACTTTTTCATAACAGAAAGCAGTAAGCACCATTGCCCGCACTGCGACAAGTCTTACACGACCAAGACCCACCTGAAGAACCACATTGACAGAGACCACTTGGGCAAGGGTTACGAGTGCAACGTTTGCTGGAAGAAATTTAGCTCCCCAAACCATCTGGAAAGACACTACAGGATTCACACTGGTTTGTAAAATATCGAATGCGTAGTATTTAAAGTTATTAAATTAAATTATTACTTACGTGAGTATAAATGAAGCCTTCAGACAATAATTTAAAACTTATACTATATATTCTAGAGTTGACAATGGACACCAATAAAAATAAGTTTTGAGTTTTTGTCTAAGATTATTTTTATAAAATTAAAGTTTTTACTTGTAAAAATTAATAAAAGTATATATAAATTAATGATGTAATATTAATATATAAATAATGATGTATTTCCATTTGATTATCAGATTTTTCCACATCATTTATTATGTTGTTGAACTACAATTTTTTATATAAAGTAAACCAGGGTTTGTTTTTTAATTGGCAGTTTGCACTTCAGTGGTGACTTATGCTTTAAACGAGCAATAACTATTGTAGAGGCAAAAAATTAAATAAATAAAAAACTAGTAGAGGTGGCAATAAATTACTCACTTTCTTTTGAATGGCTGTTTATGAAAATAAGTTTAGGAAACTTTGTTGTAAGCTACTGCATTAATCTTGCTCAAGTCTTATTGAGTAAATTTCTGAGCTGATGTTTTCATTCACACTACTTATTCCACTGCATTTATTGTTCTAAACTACTTTATTTATATTGTTATTATATAAATATTGAATTATTAATAATAGTTTATTTATATTATGTCCTAAAATGCAGGCACCATCGCCCTCTTTGCGACATACTATTATGTAGCTTTTTCATACTTACTGCATAACTTTTTCAATATTCAGACCACTGTTTAATACAATTTAAACAAATTTATTCTCATGTAAGTATTCTTATGTTACTTTTTCATAACAGAAAGCAGTAAGCACCATTGCCCGCACTGCGACAAGTCTTACACGACCAAGACCCACCTGAAGAACCACATTGACAGAGACCACTTGGGCAAGGGTTACGAGTGCAACGTTTGCTGGAAGGCTTTCACCACAGGAAACCATTTGAAAAGACACTACAGTGTTCAAACCGGTTTGTAAAACATCGAAAAATTAGTAAATAAAATTATTAAATTAAATTATTACTTACGTGAGTAATAATGAAGCCTTCAGGCCATTATTTAAAACTTATACTATATATTCTAGAGTTTACAATGGACACCAATAAAAATAAGTATTGAGACGTATTTGATGGTATTTTTCTAAGAAATTTTGTCGGAGGGGGGTATAGCTATTTTAGTTTTTAAGGGTACCTTATTAAAAATGTTAGAAAAACCTTGATTAAAGCAAAGCCTCCACACCAGATTATTGCCATCGGTATAGACCTTGTTTTTTTTTTCAATAACTCCCAAAATCGTTTTACAATAGCGATTTACCGGATCCTGATCTATTTATTTATTAGTATTCAGCCGGGTCTGGATACTTACAGGTTTGCCACAAAGTTAGGAAAAGTCAGGAAAAACTAAAAAAAATAACAAAATTCAGTAAAAAATGGGGGTTTTTGAAAGAAAACCAGGAAATTTGATAAAATTTGAAAAAACATCAGATTTTTTCAGTTCAAATTTACAAATTTCCTCATTTTCCAGAACCTTCAAATGGTAAAAAGTTAGTTGAAATCCTTTAAAAACAGACTAAAATATCAACATTTTCCTACAAATTTACAGTATTAACTAATTTCAAATGCCTGGTAAAAAATCTAGTAAAAACTGATAGAATATCGTTCATAAAACTGAAATTTTTTCTATTAATATTCTGAATAACCACCCTACTTGAACAAGCAGTTTTTGTATGCTTTTTAGTACTGATGGTCTGTGACCAGGACACAGTGTTTATAAGTTAAAAAATTCAAGTATTTTGCTGAAAAAGCTCTTTATTTAAAATACACCATCAGACAGAAACGGAAGTTAGATGAATGATTTCAGCAAAAAAAATGTTGTTTTTACTGCAAAATAATAAACATTGAAGGCTTTAAATAGTTTAATTTTAGAACAAGTTAATATTGACAGTTTGATTTTGAAATATCAGGAAAATTTAAGTAAAAATTCGGAAAAGCTCATGAAATATTTTTGAGCTTGACCTGTGGCATCCCCGGTTAAAAAAATACTGGATCCAATTCTTAATTACAAATCATTAAAAATAATCAAGTATAAGTTTTGAATGAATGCCGTATGAAAAAAGGTTTCGGAAACCTTAATTTCAGCAAAACCTGCACACCAGGTTAATGTAATCGGCATTAAATTTGTATTTTATCATCAACTCTTAAAATGTTACTACAGTAGCGATATACCAGTTCCAGATCTATTTTTAAAATTAGGATCCGGCCGGATCCGGATATTAGTGAAAAATTTATCAAGCATAAGTTTTTAATGAATAAGTAATCATGGTCAAGTTTTTGTTATTAGTTGTTTTCCTATAAGTAAAATAGTTTTGTTTATTGTAATTTTTATTTTAAATAACGCCTATTCTTTACAACACTGTGTGTTTTATTATACTGTAAATGGAGAATGAAAGTCTTATATTTTATGCATCTTATTAGTAGAACTTTCTATGGTTGTAACTTACTTACGGGGGCATTACTACTAAAACTTTAACAATTAAAATTATAAAAGAATGTTTAAGACATGTCACATTTAAACAGGTTATATATATAAAAAATGTTCAAATTTAAATTGAGTAATTTTACTTTTTTGTACAATACTGTTTTGCTGGTCAAAAATTGTATAAAAATGTGCAGTGAGCAAAAAACAACTTATAAGTTTTATAAGTCCACATAAATATTTTATCAACAAAATTTTTGTTCACAAACAATATTGAATTAAACTAAAAACAGCATTATTAATCGTTTGTAGCTAAACTATTACAATTAAATACTCGTTTTCTAACTGATCTGAGCACAAAGCTATTGACTATGATTAAAAAATATAACAATATTTTAATGTTACGCAAGTATTCAATGTATTTTTCAATTCTTATCTCCGTTTACTTTTAACTAACTCTGCTGTCACTCTAAAAAATCAATGTTCGATTACTGACGGTTTAATATTTTATCAGGAGAAAAGCCGTATCGCTATAAAGTATGCAAAAATAGATTTACCCAGAAGTGCGACTTCAAAAAGCACCTCAAAACCCTCATCCATGATAGAAAAAATAGAGAAGCGAGGCTTGGTCAACTGGAGTAAAAAAATCCCTTTAACGAAGTAGAAATAGAATAATTTTTTGAGTTTTTTGTTTTTAAGAGTGCTAGTTTGTAGTGACTAACTTTTTGTTTGGTTGCTTTTAGGTTTATTTTTAGTAGCCAATCATAAGCTTGTAAAATAATTAGTTTTCGACTAAAACTAGTATAAAACTATTTTGAATTTTTATATCTTAGTATACTGAATAAAATATTGTTATTGAAATTTCTGTCTTTAAGTATATAATATTGTAATTAGGTAATTTTACTAGCTAAAGTGTTTCTTAACAACATAATACTGATTTTATTTTATTTTTCAACATTGCTCATCTTAAATTATTAAGTATATATTATCTAAGAGTTCTTAAATCTATAGTTTATTTGTTAAAGTAAATGTACAGGAAAAAACCAATAAATATTTAATACATATAATTCGACTCTAAACTTAAATTTCTTTTTCCTGATTTTAGTTTTACTACAAAATAGTACAGGTGTAAATTTTTAAGTTAACAAAAATTTTAGAAATGTTAAGCTTTCTCTGATTAAAATATCAGTAGGCCTCTTTTTAAAAAAATAATACTAAAAAATTAACTTAAAAAAAATAGCTGCAGTATCTTTGACTTTTTTTTTCAACTTTGAGATTTTTTAGCTCTAAAAAGTTTAAGAACATTCATACCGGTACTTGAAGCTTACCAAATGTTTGGATTAATTATGAGGTTTACCTACAGATAAGTTATTATTTTTTCAAATTTCAAGTTAACAAAAGGTTAAGAAATGTCATGCTTTCTTCGATTAAACTATTAGTAGGCATATACTTACAATAGAAATTAAAAGAAAAAATTTATTTATGCAAAATAGCTGCAGTTTTTTTTTTCATTTTTGAGATTTTTTTTGTTCAAAATAAATTTTAAGAACATTTACATTAATACTTGAAGGTTGCAAGATTTATTTTAGATTTATTTTGAAGTACACTTAAAAGTTCACCTGAAGAAAAGTTGTTATTTTTTGAATATCTTTATTTTTCTTTATATTTTAAAAGTACCTTTGCACACAATTTTACCTTAGTTCAGTTTATATTTTAAGTGATTTCTATTTGGGATTTTTGAAAATATATTTATTCTAAAGTGGAAAATATACTAAATGTTTTCTTATTTCGTTCTCAACCTTTTTTAATGAAGTGAAAATATTAGTAAATCATGTCTAGGTTATTGTAATTGAGCTTATTTAATATCAAATAATAATAATAAAAAAAACTTTCTACTCTATACAAACTGGAGTTAAACTTTATAATTGCTTAGTATTTATATTGTTTGCATAAAGATCTTTATTTTCACAAGTTCTACCTTTTGATTTGGTACGTATGTAAGTGTCAATTGACATTTTCTTTATTTTGGTTAATATTGCTTTTGTGTGCAATTTTTACATTTATGTTGCAATCATTGGGTATGTATATTGCACTGTTTGTTATTTTCGTTAAATAAATAAATTCTATCATCTCTGTTTTAAATATTTGATTAGGTATACAAACTGTTCATAACTTATATTCTCTTCCTTTAATTTAAATTTTATTACTATGGTTCATTTTTAAATAAAACATATTTGTATTACTAATTTCAGAATTTGTTTTTGAATTTAAAATAAAAAAAACATTTTTCACACATTGATTTTTGACTAAAAAGTTCGTACCATACCAGCAGTTAATACCTAGGAAGTGCGTGCCTAGGTGGCAGGTTACTGTAAATGAACGA
Source organism: Thalia democratica (assembly GCF_965202585.1). Taxonomy (NCBI): domain Eukaryota; kingdom Metazoa; phylum Chordata; class Thaliacea; order Salpida; family Salpidae; genus Thalia; species Thalia democratica. The sequence continues at coordinate 62,559,140 of NC_139166.1, read as the reverse complement.
TTAAATAAAGCATTGCATTTTACACTAACTGTATTAAATTTTTCCGAGCATCTTAAATAATTTTGTCTCCGTTTCTCTTAAAATTGACAGTTTTGTAGCTAACTAAGTAATGTGCTTACTTATTTAATTTTGTTGGTTTACATCACGGCTTGCGCTTCATCTTATATAATTTAAAATCTAAAGTTAGTTCTTAAACTAAGTTCGTTACTTAATCTAAGATGTTTACTAAAAACTTACATAGTGCTTTATGAATAACTTAAACTACTGTTTAAACACAAATCGAGTCTGCGATAATAAAAAGTGTTTTAAAAATTAAAAGAAGGGGAAAATAAGTTAAGGTAACAACTAACACATTTAACTTCAACAAACAAAGTTTCTTTAAGGAATACGTTCAAAATCCATCCAATCGAGTTCGAGAACCGCTTACCGATCGAGGGTAAGGGGTAATAGTGATAGTATAAAATAGATAAAAAATAAACAAACAAAAAATCCAAATTATAAGCAAATAAAATTAAAAAATCTTTGGGTGGATTTTGAACGCGGCTGGATTTTGATAGTATACCTCTTCAACTAAATTAATATGATCATCGTGTTTGTCTTTAAAATAAATCACAACAAACACGGCTTACACAGTTTTATTACCAACAAACACATTCACGTCACTATTAAACATGTAAGCAGAATTTTACTTGTTGTAAAATAACAGCTGTTGAGCTCACTACCGCTGAAAGCGGTGCAATTTAATTAATGTTTTTGAAAACATTTGTAAAAATATTTTTTTACAAAATGGAACCCTGAACTAGATAAAGAACTAGAATTGTTTAAATAAAGAAAAATATTTTTGATATTTTTTATAAAAATTATAAAACTAAAATGTAATCCATTTGATTTTGGTAAAAAAATGTTGTTTGTTTTTTGTATATATGTATAAACGATACTGTGTTTAAATTATTCGTATTTGAATTAAAATTTTTATACTAAACAGGAAACTTGTTGCAATTTTTTTTAACCAAGCGCTGGTTTATACTTTACTTATCACTCCTCCAAGTCAAAAAATTAAGCATTTGTATTTATAATATAAAAGAGTGAATAATATATTTACTCTGTTGTAAACTGAGTGAAAGAAAAAAATAGTCAAATATTACGAAAGTAAATTAAAAACTGTTGTGGAATTAAACCGCAATTTTAAAGTCTTACTATAAATAATTTAACTTGAAAAATTTTTTCAAATATATATACATTTAAAACTTTATATTCACTCGAAATTTAAATAAAAAGGTAGATATAGATGGTTATAAAAATATAGTTGAACATATAGTAAAATAATTAAGTTTCAAAATAAAAGGCAGTTATCAATTTAAACGAACAATAGACTTTAAGAACAATTGATGTTTATTTGCTGTTTTTTATTCCGAAATTAAAACGTTAAATAAAGTTCAAAAAACCGAAAAATATGAAAATAACTGTAAAAAATACTAAACACTGTACTAGGAATAGAACTATTGAACAAAAATTTAGCTTGAAAACGAGAGCTTTACTTCGATAAATTATTTGTTAGCACTTGTAGATTTAAAAATGGTTTTATTTTAAAAAATTGGTATACACAAAAGTTAGATACAAATAAACAAAAATAGTTTCAATCGAAAATGTTCAAGTACTATTGCATACTGTTACAAGTTTTGATATTTAATAAATTCATGTATAAATTCTCTGTTTTTTAGTATAAACTTACAGTTCAACTTTAATACTTACTTCTGCTTAAACCAAAAAAAAACCGTTAATTCTAATTAATTGCAAATGGACGAAAATTTATACAAATTTATCTAATGATTTAATTTCTTTCTAACAAGAGGTTAATATTCCAGCTACAAGAATTAATTAAACGCTTGTTTTAAAATTTACATGCTTGTTCAAAATGATGATTTATTATTTATGACTGTAATGATAAATGAAGTGTACTTTATTTAACTTTTGGATTTATTTTAAAATGTATAGTATATCTTTATTGATGTTTTTAGAAAAATTGATTTAGTTTGATAAGTACTGAACTAGACTCGAAACTTGCTTTTAAATAAACTTGTTTGTCCTCCGTTTGTATTTATTTTTATTTTAACAAATAAAATATCTTCATAGAAGCTTTTTTTTTCTAAAACTAAAATAAGTTAGGATTACTAAATGTCTTAGTTTTTTAGACGCTGGATTAATCCAAATAAGTAAAACACTGTTGAACATTTTAACCAGATAGACCTAGTCAATGATTTTTTTGAACGAAAAAAATTTTGCTCAAAAATTTGGTCCGAGAACATGGTGTACGAAAAAACCTTTCGGTTATCGAGTCATACACCAGAATACAGTTTAATGTAATTTCCAAAAATGTAAATTTAATTAATAGTTTGTTTGTTATGATAAAACAGAACTTTAGTTATTAAAATGTTTTAAAAACTTAACAACAACTGTAGCATATTGAAATTTAGTAAACTACAACTTTACAATCGAATATACTAGATATAACTGTAACATCAAATAGCAAAGTTTTATTCATCATAAATACATTTGGCAATTTTTATTAGTACATCTGTACAACTGCATTAATTAATAAACATTTTAAACATATATTTCTTTATTACATTTAACAAATAGTAAATTTTAATTCAACAGCGAGCAATTAATCAACAAAATAAGTGACACAAATAATTTTTAAAACATGATAAAAATGGCTAAATAAAAAAATTGTGTAATCGAACTGTTTTGTTTCATAACATTGACTTATAAATATGACTAAGCATACCTTCTATTTCAACTAAACAAAACACATAAATACATTTTCTTAACTAAGTGAAACTGTTATATAGTGTAATAATATAATAATATTTTTTATATGGTATGTTTATATAGAAAAAAAAATTAAATTTACAATCTTTACTTTCTAGTTTCCAATCCACGTTTGCAATCTCCAAAATTCATTCAGTGGATTAATAACATTCTTAAACTTTGTAAATATTCTAAAGCTAACAAAAAAAAAAACTATTAAAAAACATAGTTAAGTATCTAGTTCGTCATCTTTTCAATTCCAATCCACGTTTACGATCTCTTGTGCGTCTATTCTTGAACCAGGTCTAAAAAAGTAAAGTTATATAAATATATAAATATCTAAAAGCAGCTAAGGTAAAAAATAAAGGTTTAGTAAATTTATCACCAAAATTTTTACAGTAAAAAAATTCATTAAATAGCAAAACTCGTTGAAATCTGTTTGTAATAAACAACATATAAGTATAAAAAGACTTTAAACAAAGGAACAAGAGTAAATATGTAATAAGATAAAAAAATTTAAGGAAGTATTAATTTGAGAGTATGTAAAATTTAGTTTTTATACAAAAAATAAAGTTGCACTTGACAATTTGATTCGAAAGAACGTAAATTAACAAAAATGTATTGTACAGATTTATTCTTACAAACTATTCTAATAACACTAACCGTAAGTTCATTAAATGTAAGATGAGTTATTTGTGCAAGTTCATTAGCTTTATATACTGATGGATAAGCAGTTATGTTGTAAAAGCAATTCTCCATATGATACAGTTGATCAAAGGTCATAGTTATTGTTTTTCTATAAAAACAAGTTTTTTATTTATTTATTAAAGACTTGTGGTTCAAATCATTTTAATTATTAAGAAATTTTTAAGGATTAAATAAGATAACGAAGTGTTAATCTTAAGAATAACTCACTTTCTTGGCTTAGAAAATTTTCTAACTGATGAGAAACTATTTTGATTCTCCATATGCTTTTGTAATCGCTGAAAAATTTTATTTCGAAATTTAAGAAAATTAAAAGTATCATAAAGCAAACTTTAACATAAACTTTAAAAATTTTTTATATCGAACTTGTAACTAAGTATACTAAAATTTAGGGAGGGTTTTCTACTTACACTATTTGTAGAATAACTTGTAGAATGAACCAGCGTATTATTTCTTCCGTTAGTATAACCTGCCATAAATATTAAAGTTGTTTTTTAATGAAAAGTATATTTTTTTATAAAAAGAACAAACACTTACTTGTCGGTATGTTACTTTCTTGTGCATAGTTGCAATCATACTGACTTGACGAAGTTATTTGCTGGCGAATAAGTTTACTACTATCAAGCTGTTGTGGATTTGCAAAATTGTTTGTAGAAACTTGTCGCTGGTATTTAAGTTTACTGCTATCAAGTTGTTGTGAATTTGAAACACTGTTTCTAGAACTTAGTTGCTGACGCATAAGTTTACTGCTATCAAGTTGTTGTGGATTTGCAAAGTTATTTGTAGAAATTTGTCGCTGGTATTTAAGTTTACTGCTATCAAGTTGTTGTGGATTTGAAAAATTGTTTGTAGAATTTTGTCGCTGGTATTTAAGTTTACTGCTATCAAGTTGTTGTGGATTTGCAAAGTTAAATGTAGAAGTTTGTTGCTTGTGAAAAAGTTTATTGCTATCAAGTTGTTGCTGGTTTTCAAACTGTTGCTGCTGGTCATGAATGTTGTAGTTGTCCTGATGATATACATCTTGCCTGACACACTGACAGTTATTCTGAAAAGACGTATCTTTTCGGCTATACTGATCATCATTTTGACAGCGAGCATCATGCCTGCCAGAATGATACGATGGTTGTTTATAATTTGAACAACCATCAGCTTTTCGAGTGCTATTGATAATCTCATCTGTAAATTGAGCTCTGGCCAGGTTATGACCGGTTTGAAGCTGACTTGGTTGCACCTGGTTCATATAAGCTTGCTGATGATCGTAAAAATTTAAATCAGGCTGTTGTTGATTCATTACTAAATGGTTTTGGTGCTTCATGGAGTTTTGTGGCAAGCTGACGTCACAATTCTGCTTACATATGACGTCATAATCATAAAATTGACTCTGATCAATGGTCACAAGTGGATCAGTTTGTTGTGCAACTTGATGAGTTTTTGGGTTTGTAGAGTTTATGGAGTTCATTTTTCAGTAAATTCTAAAATAGACTGTAAAATTGATGTTATTTACGTTATACCTCGTAACTAGTTAAAAAATTTAATGCTGTGATCTTATCATATACTTGTACTATTAAAAAGTAGCATTAAAGTTTCATATTATTTTATTGAAACGTATTTAGGTTGAAATTTTACAATCTTCTATCTCTAAATACATGCACCTTTTTATCATGTTAAACTTAATAAATTTGACTTAAAAAATAAAAAATAAATTTTGTAGTTCTAAATATTTCTTTTATTATTGAATATTTTCAAAATTATTCAGTTTTAATTTCAATACTTTTTTAATTACAAATAGCAATAATCATTGAAAATATTGCAAGTCGATTAATTTATTCAAAATACATTACTTGATCTAAAGTAAACTTACTTGCAAAAATTAACTCGGTATATTGAACAAAAAACAAGCAAAAAAGCTAAAACTAAGAATGAATAACTATTAAGCACTAGTATAAAAAGTTATGAAAACAAATATAAATACCAATATGATAAACTTTAAGTTATTACTAATCTGCAGAGTTGCCATTTCAAATACGTTTGGATCATAAAGCTATTAAAGAATAATAATTTAAAATTAAAGTATACGAATAAAATTATTAATTTCTGAGTTTTGAGAAACACACACTTTTGGAAACTAATGAAAGTAGTATTCTTCATTTATAATTGCTAATGTGAAATGAATATTGAAATTTAACTATAAATTTAAATAAAAACTGTGTTCTGACATAGCTTACGTCTAAAACTGCAATTATTTATGAACAAAAATTGTTCGAGTCTGCACTAATACAAAACAAATTGCTCACCTCTGATTTGTGTCACTTTAAACAAAAAACTTTAAAAGAAATGAAGCATAATATATTCATTGAATGATAAGGATATATATTGTTTTTACACTGTTAGGCTTTTTTAAAGCTCTACATCTAAGATTTGTAAACAACAGATTTCATATACTTTAATGTTTACTAATTTCAATAAAAAATAAACTGGCATTTGTTTTATGTACTAACAGATTCAATTGTTTAAGTATTTTTTAAACCAAGCAAAGTATCTTAAACTTAAAGAAGTTACAACAAATAAATAACAAAAAAAAAATGAAAGTTTTTTTGTTTACATGTTTTAATACACATACTTCAAGTAAGGTGTGTATGACATAGTTATTTTAAACATTGCTATCTGTATATATATATATATAATAGTGACAAGGAAGTTTTAGCAAAAGGAAGTGCTTAAAATTAGTAATTGTCTTTAAAAAGATACATGCATGTTTCTTAGTGAAGCTTACTGAAATTAGTATTTATCTCGAATTTCAGTACTTCGTAACAAGATTAGTAATAACTGATGAAATTGTAACTTAATAATTTGTTTAAGAATAATTGAAACATATTATATTTATTGTTTTTCTTGAAATAGCTTCTTAAAGTATGTTTATTAAAAACAATTCACACCATTATGTATTTTTTGACCCAAACCTAGTGTTAAAATGTTTCGTATTTCTAAACGTTTTATTTAAATACAGGATAGTTTTGATAATTGTCCTTAACATTCAAACAGTTTTTTGTTGACTATTTTTTGACTTTTTATACATTAAGTTCTGTTATATTGTATAAGAAATAAATGTATCAGAAAAGTAGTAGCTTAACTATTTGTTGAAGTACCTGTAAAAAATAACTAAAGTTTAATAAACTCATTGATTTTACAAGTTTTATGTTTCTTAGATATACTTAAGTTGTAAAATTGATTTCGTCTAAAACTTTAACATTTATCAGTTTCAAAACTTGATACTGTTTAAAACGCAAAAACTATAACACCTTATACTTAGGAAACGGAATAAGAAGTATCATATAAGTGCAGCATCAAATAACCAGACCAGGACTGTGGGCAAGGAAAGATGACCAGGAAATACAGCTTTCAAAGGAATTTTATTTCGCTTTATAGTTTATATAAAATAAGAGTTAACAGAAAAAACGTAACTACAAATTAAATGCGTAGTAGTAAGTTAAGTATGCATACTAAGATGACTAAGTAACAGTTAAACTGTTAAAATGTTTTTTCTAGATTAATATTTACTTTAGGGGGTGCAACGTATATGTTGAGCGTACTATATGTGGAAAAAATTAATTATTGGTTCACAAGAACAATTAAGTTTTATTTGATACACAAACAAAGTTAAAATATTTTTGCCAAAACGCTAATTCTATATAACCTTTTTAATTATAATTTTTTTTTTCATAAGTTAAACTTAAGATTTTTTCATACACATTTTAATTTCTAAAATATATAATGTAAGTTTTACCTCTTGCAGACCGGATTCCACTTAAACTCTGTAAATATTTTAAGAATGGTCATTTTCTCTGTGACTCTTAAATTAAGATTTGAGCAATACAAATAAGAATAATGTAGTGAAAACGAGATTAACAAAACAACTTATATTGGGAACATAAAATAGTGCATACCTTGTGTGAGTTATCCATAAATAAACAAGCTAGGCTCTAACAAAAAAGCGCAGAAGTTGCTGCAGTATACTTATAAAGAAAATAAAAGTTGATTACATCTTCCTACCACTTGCGGCGTAGTTTGTTGATACACAAAAACTATTTTTGATGTTTAGTGTGCACATAGTTTTATCAGCTTGACGACAACCGCCTTAGAAAATGTTTTAAAAGAGTGTAAAAATACTTACAATAATAATATTTAACAGCAATAAGAATGAAGGGGTAATCAATTGACAAGTTGATAAGCAGTTGGTTACTCACTCATTCAGTATATATTGCGACAAAGCTCGTATATATACACGTTAGTCGACATTGATGCAAATGTTTGTGAGTTTTTCCGTACGACATCATATATAGAGAGGTATGTAGAATAATGCTTCTAAGTACTACAGTCCAAAAAAAACAGTTTAAAGTTATATCAATTCAACATATCTATTTGTATTGCTATATTATTTTAAACATACTTAAAATAAAGAAATTTAAATATGCTAAAATGAAATTATAGTAATCCATAAAATTTTTATAACTGTACACTATTAACAAATTTGAAGTACTAAATCCTAAAACTGTGAGCAACAGGTTTTATACACTTTTTAGTTTACTAAATTCGAGAGAAACTAAATTGGAAAAAGTTGTTTTGCACTTACAGATTCAATTGTTAAACTACATTTCAATCTAAACAAATATCTTAAACTAAAATAAACATTAAAACATATCTCATAAACAATCTGCCAACAAATAAATAACCTAAAAAAATAAATAATAAAACTAATGTTAATATTTTTCGATATACTCATTTGACATACCTTCAAGAAAGGTATTTACGACAAAGTTTTTTTAAATATTGCTCGTTATACATTTATACATATATATATATATATATATATATATATGTAAGTCAAAGGAAATCTTAACGTAAGGAAGTGCTTAAAATTATTAATTATCTTAGTAAAACGATGCATGTTTTTTAACAAAACTTACTGAAATTAGAATTAGTTTTATGTATTTACAGATACGGTAGTTAAAATTTTTTCAAAGTCTTTAAACTTAGAAAAAAGTTACAAAATTTACTCAACTAAAATAAAATATTAATATCTTTTGTTATACACATACTTCAAGTAAGATATTTATGGTATAGTTTTTTCAAACAATACTAGCTGTATATACATATATATATAATAGTCATAAGGAAGTTTAAGCATAAAAAAGTTCTTAAAATTATTAATTATCTTAGCAAAAAGATGCAAGTTTCATTATGAAGCTTATTGAAATTAGTATTTATATCAAAATTCAATACTACTTTATATGATTGGCATTAACTGATGAAATAGTGACTTAATAATTTACTTAAAGATTATTGAAACGTAATATAACTTTTGTTTTTGCTTGTAAATCCAGCTTCTTTAAAATTCACAACATTATGTATTATTTAACCCAAATAGAGTATTAAAATGTTTCGTATTTTTTTAAAGTTTAATATATTGCTTGTTATTTAAAAATAACAAAATATAGATTACACTGTTATACTGGTAAGTAATGTGTTTGTAAAGTTACTTAAGCAAAAAAAAATGTTTCTCTTATGAAAGTTGTTTATAGAATAAATAGCTTTTTTTTTTAACTTTCATGTTAAAAAAAACACAAACATTTATAGGTTTATCTTTTTTTATGATCATATATTTCAGCTTTTAAGTTTAATAGCAAATAAAGTATGTTAAAACTTTGTTTAAAAGTTGCTTTAAGTTACACAGTAAATACAATTGTAAGTATTTAAAGATTTATAACGAATACTTTGCTTGAATGTTATTAAGAGGTTTCAGATAAATGTTTTAATTAAAATGTTAAATTTATTAGTAAGTTTTTTAAAAAGCATTGGATACTTGTATTAAACTTGGAAAAATAGTCAAATAATTTATTTATTTAATTATTGTATTAAAGTAATTTTATCAAAATAACAGATATATGTGTAATAAAACAAAAGTTACTCACAAAGACTGTTGCATCAATAGGTGTAAAACATACTCTTTGTAAAATATAACTAATTTTGCATTTATTTCTGAAAATTTGTTTTGACATTTACTACATTAGCTTTGCAATAAATGTGTTTTATCGAAAATGTTCCTTTATAGACAAGTTAATTTACATTTAAGTTGAAGCAATTTCAAAAATTAACTAGCCTAATTTTTATATTTAGGTTTGTATTATTTGCTTTTACATTCCAATAAATTATTATTACAGTTATCTTTCATTGAAGTACACATCAGCAGCTACTCAAAAGAAAGTTTGTAGCTAATAATTTCTAAACTAAACGAAAAAAAACTTACAAAACGTTTTTAATTTTGTTTAAAAATGTGTACTAAATAATAAATGCATAAAAAAGTACGTACTTATCAAAATATGCGTTCTCATAATGCGTATTCAACTTTAAGTGCTTATTTGAAATGCGTACCTAAGTGAAAGGTAAAAGTCAGACTAAGTTTACAAAATTTTGCATGGCAACCCTGTATACGCTTTTTACATTTATGTTGCAATAATCTGGAATGTAACTATCAACTGCACTGTTAATTAGTTTGTTTGTCTAAATCTTAAATGGATTTTTAAGTATTTTTTATTCCTATGGTTTTGTCATGAAGTACGTAAATTTAAATTGTACTGTCCGTTACTTTTGATAATAAACAAAATTTAGCTTCCTTGTTTTGAATACTTGATTTGATATATTAATAATTGTACATTCATAACTTATTTTATCTTCAGTTTTAATTTGATTAAATGTTATAGACTATTATTTATTTTAAAATATAATGTATTTGTATCACTAATTTTGAATTTGTTATTTTAATTTTAAAGTAAAAAATATTAATTTTAAACAAAGTATTTTTTGGCTACTATGTTCGTACCATACCAGCAGTTCGTACCTAGGAAGTGCGTACCTAGGTGGCAGGTTACTATAAATGAACAATTAATTAAAACATCGAAGCTTTTTACAGTAATAATGTTAAGTTTTCAGAGCATTTTAACAAAATATATCTTGCTATCAAAACTTACAGTTTTGTAGCTAACGAAGTGATGTGATTACTTATATAATTTTATTGGTTTACATCACGGTTTGCGCTTTATCTTATAAAATATAAAAACTAAAGTTAGTTTCTAAACTACGTTTGCAATTTAATCTAACATATTTATTAATTACTTTCAAATAACTTAAACTACTGTTGAAACTTAAACCGAGTCTGTTATAACAAAAGTTTTTTTTTGAAAAATAAACAGGGGTAAAAAAGTTACGATAACAACTAACACAGAAAAACCTTTAAACCAAGCTTTTTTAATTAAATTAATGTTTACTTTATACACTGCTTTCACGAGCCCACAAAAACTATACTCATTTAAAACTTAATTTAAATTATACTTTTTTCAATCAAATTTTGAATGAAAGATAATTTTAAACATTATAAATGAACGTAAAGATAGCAAAGTTTTAAAACAAAATGCATATTTTAAAACAAATGGTAATGCTTTATAAACATTAGGTGTTTAGTTTTCTTATTCACACAGATTAAAACGTAAAATTAAGTTTAAAAATCGAATTTTACGAAGTAAGCTGCATAAAAATCTTAGCTCTAAAATTAAGACCTTTTTAACAAATACTTAGCATCAAAATTTAATCTTTACTTAAGTAAAATATTTTGTTGATTTAATAAAGTGTATATTTTGATAGGATAAGTATACAAAAACTTATAAATAAAAACGTTCAAAGCAGTTTCTATTTAAAATGTTTAAATACTAATGCATACTGTTAAAAGTTTTGATATTTAGTAAATTCTTGTACAACTGATCACTTTTTTTTTGTTTAAGCTTACAGTTCAACATAAAAATTTATTAAAGCTTAAATAAAAAGACTTAAAATTAAACAAAATAATACTTACTGAGTTATTTTCTACCTAACAAGAGACCAACATCCCAGCTAAAATATTTAGTATAATGATTGATTTGAAAAATCGAATTTTTCTTTAATCTAATCGTACGTAGTTTTTATAAGTGTTTTATAGATAGTACAGAATTATCTCAATTAATAGTACAGAAGTTTGGTTGATTAAATGTTAGACCTGAAACGTACCTAAAACAATATTTGTTTTTAATTTGAATATAAAGCTACATACAGACGATATTAAACAATATAAATAAACACAAATTAAAATAGTTCAGTATTATATAAAAGAGTTGTTTTAAAGCAAATGATTTCAAACTATACGTGTTTAATGTTTTTAATTTTTATAGAATAATTTCTAGTCGTAAGACGTGAGTTTTAAAACCAAACCTTGTGAAGGCAATATAATATTTTAAAAAGTAACTCGCATTTAAATATAATTTTTCCGTTTATTATTACTTTCGTAAATTGCTTAAAACAAAATACGTATTTAAAACCATTAGTATACACAAAACTTATTAATATCGTAAAAAAAAAGTTTTAATCCATAGGGTTAAGTACTATGGTAAAATGTCCTGGATACGTTAAAAGGTATCCGTGGAGTGCGACTCGATAACCAAGGGTTATTCTAGGTCCTAGGACCGAATATCTTGAAAGTTTAAATTTAAAATAAAACTTTTATATTTATTTCTGCTATATCAAATAGAAAAATTTTTGACTTTAATTATTTGCATGTAAATGAATAGCTATACAAATTAACTAAATAATGATTACGATTAAATTCTGTCTAACAACAGACCAATATCCCAGCTTTAAGAATTAATACAGTGCTCGATGTTTAAAACTCCATTTTTCTTCAAACTGTTTGCACGTAGCTTTTATTAGTGAAATGAAAATACTACAGTGTTATCTCTAATTTCTTTAATCAAATTAATCTTAATAGTTTAGGGTATAAAACAACGACTTAACATGAAGTTAAAGTTTTTTTGAAACTAATCCTAGCAAATACTAAACTAAAATACTAAACTAAATCCTAGCAAATATTCTATATTCTAAAAGTATAAATTGTAAGTAACTTTTTTTAAAATGCAAAAACTTTGATATCAATTAAGATACAATAGTAAATGTAAAAAAATGTAGTTCAATAATTCTAAACCCTTAAAGTAGATTTAAACAAAGCTAGACTAATTAAGTTTGAAAATTTATGCTTAAATTTATAGACGATATGTTTTAAATTAGTAATTAATTTTTTGTTTCTTTTAGTTTGCAACTTCCACCTTTAAAACTGTTTAAACTTTTATTGCTAGTGTTTTGAAGTTTATTTAATTTTATAATAATATTAATAAACTTATAACAAAATGAAATATAGTTGTTAGTTTTGTTTTAAACTGTTATAAAGCCTAACAAATCTAGTTTAATTTCTACTTTAAATTAAACTACTGAGTTCTACTTTGATACTGAAAGCTTGAGTTTATTATTTTTATATCTATTTTAATTAAAAGCTCAATAGTGATAATTCATAAATTATTTTTTTAAATCCTTAACTTTGAAAATTTTGTAGACAAATATTAAAGTAAACATTTATCTATTGAATACTTAAGAATGGACCAAAAACCGGAAGGTAAAATGTTTTATTTTAGTAAAAATAGATGATTGTTTTAGTGTTATTTTCAAACTTGCTTACTCTACAATAGTTCTATTCTACTGCCTGTACTGCATAAAACTTGTTTGGTTACAAACTCATTAAGACTAAAATTGAATACTAGTTTTAGCCTACTTATTCTAAATACTAAATCTATAAAATAAATTATTTCCTCTTTTTTAAATAAACAAAAACTTTGATTAAAGCTTACAACTTTCTTCACAAAACAAAATGGTTTTATCAAGGGATCCGCATTCTTTTATAAATTGCATGATAACTTGGTAAATTTAATGTTAAAAAACTTTTACAACAAATTATGCAAAAATTGATAATGGTATGATAAAAAATCTTACTTATAGAAAATAAAGTTGTATATTTATTATTTTATTTGAAATTTTATCACAGAAAACGACAAAAAACACGATGGAAGTGTTGTTTCGGTTGGAAATGACTTGGAAAGTTTGAACGATATTAACGATTTGGATTCGGTTGGTAATGATTACGAATACTCGAACGGTTTCGAACTTTTCAACGATTCCAACTTGGATCATTTGGCCGACTTAAATGTGGGGAAAACTTTGGAGGTGACTGCAGACTCAGATACTGCAGACTGCAACGAAAGTTGGTGTAAAAGTTTTATATATTTGTTTTATTAAATTCAATGTCTTAAGATTTATACTTATACATTCTGGTATGCAGTATCATACAGTTTAATTTAAAATTTTAAAAATAGTTAAATTTAATGCCACAGAAATGTTTGTGAATCTATGCACATATATTAGATTTTATCTTAAAGTTCTTTAGATAAAGTACGTTTTTTGTGTACAAGTTGTTAATATATAAGCTTTTAATAAAAAATGTTATGTATATACTAAGAAAGCTCTTTTTCTAATACCATGGAAGACAAGTTTAATCTTAGTCGGGCAAGGAATAATTTAGCCAAAAACAAGATACTTATTGAGTTGAAATGAAACTTAATGCCATTAATATTGTGAGAAATTAAGCTATAAGTTGATGGATTTAAAGGTATGAAAGGGGGTATGAAACCTTACTATAATAAACACCTAGAAAATTATTTTGAGATATTTTTATTAAATGCTTATTCATACATAAAGCAAGAACCTTATATAACATTTTTGTGTTGTGAACACTTTACTGTTAGTCCGGCTGTAATGATTCTTTTACCAATTTAATGTTAACTTTTAAAGTTTATGGTACACTGAGACATAAACCATAATTCGAGAAACGTAATTTTACAAAGTCTAAAGATATGAAAGAGATGAGTTAGCTTTGTGTAAAATAATCAAATATATTAGTAGTTAAAAACGCATAATAAACTTAATTTCCACAAAAGTATTTTTTTACTTCCTACAAGGTTGCGTAATCAAACGTTTGCGTAGATTTGCGACAGGTGACTATATTTGTAAAATTGTTGAATTTTAAGTCATATTTTTTTTTTAATTAATAAATCACGGAATTTTGATTTTACAACTGTCTTTTTACGGATCTAATTGAATTTTTTGAATAAACTAAAAAGTAATTAAAAAAAAATTTTTCAAGTCTTTGGTTATGAAATTTTAAACGGTTTAAAATAAAAGTTTGACTTAAAATAGTCGGGATTTTTTTTTTCAACTCTAGTTGTGGCAAACCTGATTTTGTAATCTTTAAAAAAATATAAAACCGTTCTAATTATACAGCAACACAAGATAACGACAAAATAGTGCCTTCAAACTCGTCTGAAGAGAATACAAGCGATGAAAAAGTGCCTTACAATTCGTTCCAAGCAAGTACAACCAATGAAGTAGTGCCTTACAATTCATCTGAAGCAAACACAAACAGTGCATTGGTTCCTACTTCTGCTAACAGCACAGGGGATTTTGGTTCGAAACTTAGAAGATCAAGTTAGTTTAACGGTTGGAATAACTGATAGTTTGTTGAAATGTAGACTAAGATTATTTTGATGTATGTTGAATCATTGATGTTGAAAGGTTAATATTGTATAAATTAACCTGAAGTTTTCCCTTTCAATCGTAAAGTTATTGCTTTTTGTACTTGGTAAGATTTGAGGTTGTAGTAAAATAAGTTGTTTAGTATTATGAATAAGTGTTGATGTATTTATTAACAACAAGAATTCATATGCACTTTTACTTGCAAGTGAACCCAAAGTTTATTTTTTTTAAATAAATCAATTCGTTTTATATTTTACACTCCCCATTTTTATGGATACATATCATACCGTTTAGTTACCAATTTTCTAAAACAATCAATAGTTGTTAAGCTGGTAACAATTTGTAAGATTAAATTTTTATTTAAACTTTTGTTTTAAATTAATAATATTAAAATTTAAAAGTATGAACTTTATTTCAATGAATTTTACCTAGGTTATATATAGTTAACATTTACATTACGAAGTAGTTTCTATAAAAACCTATAACTCGGTTGAATAAAAATTTTATTGTTACTGAGGATTTCATTCTTATTGATTAACTTAGTGAAACGTTGTTTTATAAATAAACTGAAAAAGTAAACTTTTTATGCATTATTTTGTACATAACTACAGCACGTAAAATAATCCCAACGTTGAAGAAGAGGCAACTCGAAGATGAAGAAAATGATGGTGGTTTCAATGAAGAAAATAACTATTCAAATACTCTTAAAAAACGTAAAAGGAGTTTAGGTAAAACAGATTGTAAAGTTTTAAATCTAAATTAAATTTTTACTTTGTTTTTTTATTGACTCAAATTTAATATTATATCTACTATTTTAATTTTCTATATTCTTTTAAAAGCTAGAATGAACAACTTTTACTGAAACACATAGTAAAATATTCAAGTTTTTTATTTCATGTTTTAATTAAATTGTAAAACTTTTAATTAAACGTTTTATAAATAATGTAGCTAATTTCAACTTAACTTTTGATATATTTATTTGTCTTAACTGAAAAAATTTGCGCAATTTACTGTAAAGCAAAATGCTTATTTAATTTAACTTACTAGTCAACTTTACTTTTAATAAATATTAATATGAGAAAGTTGATAGTGAATGCAATTATCGAAAAGTTTAATACATTGTTATTATGATTTAGAGCCAACCGTTAAAAATGTTCCGAAATTGAAAATCATAAAAACAGGAGAAAATTACAGTGTCAGCAGAAAAAAAAGTTAGTACTTTAATTAATTGGTTGAATAATAACAAATCGGAATTAAATAAATTATATTTAGTCTATAGATTTTTTAAAACAGTATTTGAGTTTTTACTTGTAAAAAGAAATAATTATAGTACATTAAGATAATTTCCAACCCGATCACTTCTAACCCGATCATTTCAACTGACCGGCTCCCGAACGCGTGGTCATCTTGACCATTTTGTTGAGAATTTTTTACTCATGATGCGCGTTACTTATCTGCAATAGTATAAGCGAATAAACAGTCAAGCTAATAATAACAATTATTAAAATAACAAGATATGCTACAAACTATTTATTTGATGAAAACTGAATGAATATAGCGTATAAAAAAAATAAATAAACTTTAAGTAACAAAGCACAAAAACTGAATTAAATTAAATATAAAAACAATAACTAAACTTAATTAAAACACGAAAACTGAAAGCAACCAAAAACGTCTTACACTGTGTAAGAATCTACAATAAACAACGTAATCTCTCATGCGTAGTATATATAATATTTAACATTTTTTATTGTTGTTTCTCTCAAAACTTATAACAGACCGAACTGTTAGACTGCTACAATAACGATTTTTAAATTAGTACAATTATTTTTCAGAAAAAATCAAGCAATACTGCCTGTACTGCCCCAAATCTTACGCGTCCAAGACTAACCTGAAGAACCATGTTAAAAGAGACCACTTGGGCAAGGGTCGCACGTGCAACGTTTGCTGGAAGAAATTCACCACCTACGACCATTTGAAAAGACACTACAGGATTCATACTGGTAATTTAAATCTATTTATTTGTTGAGGGCATGGGGGGTCCACCTTGACTTTTACAAGTTCATCTTATTTTACAGAGTTTTATCTGAGCTATCAGACACTTTTTAATCGCTTGAAAAAATTCAAAGTTATTTTTGAGGTAAAAGAGATAAAAGTCAGTGACCTCAATAAGTTTCTAATGGAGGGCGCAAACCAAAAACAATAAGCTTTTTTATTAAAAATCTATCTTCACCTTCATTTTTACCAATCTTCTTCAAATTTTTACAGACAGTCCATTATTAAATTTAAGAAAGATTGAATACAATTTTTTTTTGAATTTTAAAAGTTAAATTTTTTATAAAAAAAACATCTAAAAAAAATTTCTATTAATGAATATTTTCAAAAAAATTAGAGGTTTTTATCCTAAAAAATGAAGGAGGAGATAGATTTTTAGTGGTTTTAAACTTTTTGGAAAATCGACCCCAAAAAATTTGCGATCAATACGTTTGTATCGGAAAATTATTACAAAGACTACAATATCTCAAAATTATAAAAAGATTTTTTAATTTTACAAAACCTGGCCTGTAGTTTGTACTTGCTTTTATAGAAGAGTTATGTTAATTTAAGTTAAAAAAAATGTTTAGACCCCTATGCCCTTAAATTGCTATTTGAAAACAGTTTCGAACTATATAAAACAAATGTTATTCTTCCCATTAACAATCCAGTTGAAGTATGTTGACTCTTTAACACACAGAAACATATGTTGGTACAATAAAGGAAGATTACTATACAATTTGTTTTTTAAAATAAGTTTTGAAATATTGTGTTTTTAGTATCTTTGAAAGTTCTTTTTTTTAATAAACTTTGTTTTTTTTTAATTTTACTATCTAAATCTTATTAATTAAACCTATATACGCTTTTATTTTTCAATATATATTATTTTTTGAGCTAAGGGTTTAAAACATTTTTTAAGGTTTCTAATTGCTATCTAACCCTTACTTATAAAGTAAAGCATTTGCAAAATTCTATGTCGAATTAATTTATCCTCTTCATACAAAATGGTGCTATATTGAGTTCATCATATGAAGAAGTTGCTTAACCTTTTTATATAACATTGAAAAAGTGTAAAAAACTGATTTTTTACGTAAAAATATTAAGTAGTTAAAATTTAAAACATTACATATAAAAAAGTATTGGTTCGTCATGTAAGCTGTTGTTAGGTATGCCAATTAAGAGCAATTAGAAAGTTTACCTTAGTGGTTTTCATTTAAAATCTTTGTCTGATATAAACGTGAAACAACAAAAAATGTTTGTAAACCTACAACACTCATCCATAACAATTTTCAAAATTGCTGATACTAATTTGTTTACGATCGATAGCTTCCTTCTGTCTTTTTAAGAAGTATTTTTTATAAATTATGTGTTGTTTTTTTTTTCTTTATATAAAGAAGGTAAAAAAAAGTTTGTTTTTAATTAATGGATCCCAATAAAGTTTTGAATAACACATACCAAAACTAGTGATCTACCAGATCCAAATACATTTTTTAAGAAATTTTTTTTTAGGGGGCCATGGCATTATTTATTTCTTTTATTGAGACCTTTTAGAAAAAAAAAAGTTTTAAAAACTGTGCTCTACACAAACATTTTAGTCCAATAAAATTACTTTTCGCAAGCAATATTAAAAACATCATAAATAGTTATTGTTAGGTGAACTTTCAAAATTAAACAATTGTTTAATTTAACTAATCTGAGAACAAAGCTATTTACCATTCTAAAATTAAATAATAAACAATACAATATTTTGATAGTACTAATAAAAGGTGCAATAACTTAATGTGTTTTTAAATTACTAGTTCCATAATTTTTTACTCTGCTTTCACTTTAAAAACCAAAATCAAAGTGCGATTACTGACAATTTTGATTTTTTATCAGGAGAAAAGCCGTATCCCTGCGATATATGCAAAAGGAGATTTACCCAGAAGTGCGACTACAAAAGGCACCTCAAAACCAACAAACACGCCAGAAACAGTAAAAAAGCGGCGCTCGATAAGTTGGAGAAGAAAAATCCCCTAAATTGAAGTTGATATAGATCCACACTGCATATTGATCGTTTTTATGTGTACTAATTCGCGGTGATTAGCTATTTATTTATTTAATTATAGCTTTATTTTTAGTAGGCAATCATAACCTTGTAAAAAAGTTAGTCGTTTACTAAAACTAAGTTAAAACTGTTGAGAAATCTTATATCTCTGTATCTTGAATAAAATATTGGTATTAAAGTTTTCATATGTTAGTAAATGATGTATGGTGATTAGGCAATTTTACAAGGTAAAGTGTTTTTTATTAGCTAAAAACTTTTTGTATTGTTTTCTCAACATTGTTTGAACTAAATTGCTTTCAGTTTACAAGTAGCGTTCTTAGAACCCATAGTTTAATTGCTAGATAATTTTCTTCTTTAGCTTTTCTCTTTTTACTTGCCAATCGTGTAAAATATGATTCTTTGTAAATTTTCTATGCTAACAATACGTATCTAAATTTTAAATTTTAACCTTTTTCTACCTAATTTTAAGTAAACTTTGAAAATACATCTATGGTAAATTAAAACTCTTTCCAAGTTTTTTTAGTTCCAACTTCGTTTCTTGTTTCGTAATAAATTTGAATGAATCGAGTTTTTTTTTCTTTTTGAAGATTTATTTAAAAATTTAAGAAATATTTATTTTTAAAAATTTAAGAACATTCGGATTTAAAATTGAAGTTCGATTTATATTCTTTTTGTTTTAAAATGCTAAACTGCCGCAAAGAACAGCTGCAATTACTTGCATTGTTCGTTGTAAAACTCTGACTGTTTACATTTTAAAACTAAATAAAAATACATTTTTATGCGTGCAGTTAGTGTTTTTGTGTAGCTAAGAGAAGGAACTATTGAAAAAATTCTATTTGAACATTTTAGTTTATAATTGTAAGTACTGTTTAGATTTTAAATTAATATTTGAACTGGAGTTTAATAGTCTATTAAGCCTTTTATAGTTTATTACTTACTAAAAGTTTTTATTTAATTTTTAGTTTACTTTTTTAAGTCTTTTGCAATAGATTTAAGTAGCTTTTAGTTTTTTAATTGTTTTAAAGTTTACTGCACTAAGCTTGATTTGTTATTAAGTTTGCACTTTTGCCAATAGATTTATAGAAGTTTTAAAAGTAACTTATATTTTTGAAATAGTGATTATTTAATATTGTTGTGTGTTTTTTTATTGTATAATAGATACTTCACCCAAACTGTCTTGTCTGATTTATATAAAGTAGTCTCAAGTAGAATCTGGTGTTTATAAAATGACAATTAAATAAGATAGGATTTAGGTAGGATCATACTGCTCTTGAAATAAAGCTTAAATAAATATTCTTTACAAAATGTAACTAAACCTCTTGATGCTTAAACATATCGACTTCTAAACATTGTTGAAAAAATACTAAAATTATTTTAAACCATAGATAAATAAATTTTATTACATTTCAACTACTAAATACTAAATTGTATTTTTAATTCATTAGACTTATAGAAAGTATTTATTTCTTTAAATTTTTTAGTTATAAAAGCTTAAACACTAGATTAAAAGCTTCTTACATGGTTGCTTACAAACTTGGAATTTGACAATATCAGCTAAAAAAACTTAAAATTTTAAATAACTTATATATATTTAGTAGTAAAAGTTCGATTTGAGTCACAAAATCTATCGTATAGATAAAATTGTTGTCATCTTTAGAAAAAAAATATTACAAAACACATTAAACAATCTTTAAGATATATTTTAAATGTCGTTATAATATTTAATACAGTTTTCAAACTTAATTTTGAACTAAAAACAGACCCTAAAACTGGTAATAACCTAGAAGAAGTTTTTAAAACCTGGAGAAAATTTTCCTAAAACATTTGGAAAACATGAAACTTTGATTTTAATACAACTTTCACATGTTAAGTTTTAATAAGGTACAAAAAGTTTATCATGTAGAAAATATTATATTATTAAAATAGCTTAACAGTATCTTCTTAAATTTACAATTATGACAAAAGTTAAATTGTTAAAAAGTTTATTACTTAACAATTGTTTCACGCTAGTGCGATGATCACAAGTAAAAGTAAACAAACTAATAAGTTGCAACGGACAAACATTTTATATAGTTTTAGATAAGTAATTAGTTGATTAGGTGATTAGTTAACTAATTGAATTTTAGTAATATTCAGCAAGATAAATTATAATTAACGTAAATACAATCATAACAAAAATCAAACGATAAAAACAAAACTATATAATAAAAACAAAGGTAGATTAAACTTAAATCTAGCAAATTAAGACTTTAAATAAAATTTTGTAAAATGTCTACATTTTCCCACCAGTTCTGATCTCAAGTTTAAAAGTTTGTTTTTATCCGCAAATGCGATTTCGAGTCTTTCTAAGTTACATAGGGTGCAAATTTTACTGGGCTTGTTTTGGTTACTGCGATAAACAATTTCCCATTTTATCATACTTCTCCAATCAGGGTTACTATTCTTTATTTTGTGAATGAATCTACTTAATCTTGTGCTTTCTTTCTTCTTTACATCATTAAAGGATTGTGTGTGTTCGTAAAATCTATTTTATTCTTCTTAAATTTGTTATACTATTTAATACAGGTAGCTGTCAAATTAGCACGAGCTTACAAAATTGCACGAAGATAACTAATGTACTTATTTTTTCTAAGCTAAAACTTGAAAATAACTTAAAGTTATACATTTTATGTAAACATATTTGTATAAGTTTTATTTTACATATTTTCATTTTAGTAACTATTATACTAAAGGCTATTTATATAAACTGAACTATATTAAAATACAACACATATTTAAAAATTGTATAAGTGTATAGTTAAAGAAAAAGTATTCTTAGACATACTATTTATATTATTGCTTTTTATTTATACTGTTTATAGTATACATACTTGTATAAGCTTTTCATACACCATTATACAAAAGGCTTTTTTACTTAACTAAACTTTAAAAAACAGTTTATAAAACTGTATATATGTATAGTTTTCAAAATATGAAATTCCTAGATTTACTATTTAACATGAATGTTAGTTTAATTGTTTACCATTAGAATCATTTTAAGTTAATACCCAAACTAAAGTAACATCTTTTATAAGTTTCCAAAGATAGTTACTTATAAAAGTAAAAAAAAAGGTTATACTTATTTTTTCTAATGAGAATATGGTAAAACATTTTAGGTTAATTTAAGAGTTAGGTTAACAAAATACAATGATATTTTTTATGAATATTGAAATAAATGATTTATAGACGAAAATAATTTGTTTTAAATAGTGCTTTTACTAACAAAATCTATAAAGAATATATACTTTTAGTAAACTTTAATAAATCTGATTAAAGGGCGAGTTATCACCAACAGTGACGTTTAACTTGTATTTTTAAGCTAATAATAGCATTTACTATAAAAAAAATCATTTAATGAAAACTAAAAATAATAAAGTAAAGGTACAAACAGTTCGGTGAAAATAACACCACTACAGCTATCTGGTGCTTTGTAGGTAAAATAAGAAGTCTAAAAAATTCTCACTATCGTTCAACGTATTTCTTCTTTCCATTTTGTTTTAATAATGAAAAGCCCTATAAACTTTTATAGTATTTTTTGAAAAATTAAAGAAGTTTAAAGTAATTAAAGAATAGTTGAATATTTTCTACATACTTCAATTAATAATTTAGAAAGGTCTAAATGACATAAATATTGGTGTACATCTTTAAGTAAAAGTAGGTAAGTAGTAGTTAGTAGTCAAGTTAGTACATACTTAATACATAGTTAGTCTATACTTAATTTATCAAGAACTAAGCCTTACTTAATTGATAAAATTACTTATTGGTAGCAAAACTCTTTTTACAAGTTTTAAAAATGAACCATTGTAAAGCAATTAAAAATCTTTTGAACAAAGGTAAATAAAAATAATAAAAAAAGATTTTAAAACAATTAATAAAACATGTCAATTACAAACTATTAGCTTGTTTTCTATCTGTGCAAGCATATTTTCCAGCTTTAACAACGTTTACTTACGGTTTATCCATTACTTTGTTCTACAGCAGCTTTTTTTGTATTACAGTGCTTATTTACTTATCCGTACTTCATTTATCCAGACAATGACTTATCCGGACAGTTTTGGTCAGAAGAAAACTCAAAAAATGTCAATGGTAAACACAAAAATTCATTCAAAATTTTAACAACTTTTAAATTTCATGAGTTTTCTGCTGAAAAAATATAAAACAAACGTCTATTATTTCTTATTTTAGTAATTCTTTCAATATAAACTAGTTTGTTAGAAGTAATATGTTTCCGTCAAATTGACTTTAAACTTAGTCAAAGTTTCTCGTATTCTTTTTGTCTGTTTTTTTGTTTAAAAAGAAGTTTCTTTTTTTAAAGAAGTAGGTTTACATTATTTTTTGTTTTTGAAGATAAATCTAATTTTGTTTTCTCTTAAAAAAAGTTAATATTTTTTTAAACTAATAGCTAGGGCAGGTGGAATTGCAAATGATAAATTTTACTTGTTTGACCCTCAAAAAACGTATATAGTTGCAGAGAGTTAGTAAGTCCAGTGTTTTTTCTACCTTAGAAAAATTAAATTTATTAACTATTAGTTTAGTTTTTATTATATATCATTTTATTATATATTACTCACTATTACTATGTATTCGTTTTAACCATAGTACTTTTATTTTGCATTGCATTATACTATTAAAAGAAAAAAAAATGTAATTATTCGGACATGTTTGCAGAAAAAAACTTGCTCAACGTTTCCGGATAAGTGAATAAGCACTGTATTATAGTTTTTGTACATTAAACATTTCTGTTAGCATTGTTGTTATAACAATAATTAAGGGAAATATTTAATATTTGGCATAAATTTTTAGAATTAAATATTTACTAATAAACAAATAGAATAAATAGTTGTTAGTTTTGTTGATATATATTTAATAAAATTTTTAATTTCTCTCATTTATACGTGCTTAATTTCTAATAAACTTTGTGTTTATACATTAAACAAAGCCTGTTGTTTAGATACAGCTTTTACTCTATTAGATTAAGCCAACTTATTGATGTTAAACTTTATATCGAATTTACTTTAAGATCAAAAGTACTTGAAAAATTTTGTAACTACTTTAAATACTTTTCACTAAAAAAAATTGTTCGAACTTCTCACAAAGTATCATATACAAATAAAATTGTGTCATAAACGAACAGAGTACAGATTGAATGACTTATTGAAAAATCAAAATGTTAATATAAAGGTATACTATATAACAAAAATATATAAACTATACAGTAATCACAAGATATAAATTTACAAAATCCTAATACAATTTAAATACAGAAAATTGGGGATCTATAAACGTCACAATAATAATAGAGACTTTTTTATAATTTAAATTTTACTTAAATTGACTTTAATAACTAAAATTTAAAATTTTGCAGTTAAATTTATATATTTAAAGCATTAAAATCTCAGTATACAGTTTTTATGGTTTTAGTTTTCGTTAGTTATAAATTTTCATATAAAACTTAGTTTAAAATAAAACGTGATCAATACTTAAAGATTTTATATCAAAATCATTTTATAAAACAATCATAGTCGTCGAAAACAGGTAAAACTGAATAAAAAATCACAACTGATACCAACTTCAATTACATTATTTACACAATTAAAATATAATGTTTATCATGAATATAACAGTCAATAACTAAAGAAATTAAAGTTTTTTTTATTCGTCAATTTAAGCCTGTTAGGTTAATAAACCTAAAAAATAAAATTATCCTTTATTAAATAACTGTTTGATTAATAAAATTTTAAAGTCAAAGGTTGTTCAAATCAAATAAAAAAGTTATTAACTATTTTAAAAGTGTTTTCAATCTACAGTTACTAGAAGGTTTGCCTTTTACTTTAATTACTGAATAATAAATTTAAAAAGTTATTCAAGATAACTTTAAGGTTTCAGAATGCTAACTGTTAATTTAAGTTCATCATCTGAAACTTTAAAGCAAATCATTTCGTTATCGAGCTGATGCTGACGTCAAAGTAAACAAAAGTATCATGTTTTAGTTTTAAATTAAAAAAAAACAGTTAAAAATTAAAACAAAAAAGAAAATTGATTAAATCAGTTAGTTTGTAAACAAAATTGTGTTTGATATTATAATGTCGCAATGAAAAATATTTAGAGTTTAAAAGTTTGAATTTTTTAGTTACCTTTTTTTAAGCAGTTTTACCTTTTTTTTTTTTTTTTTAATAGCCTGAAATATAGTTCTAAAAAAATCCTTTTAATCCATAAATTTTGTTTTGAACAAATGCATTTTGATATCTTTTAAAATAACAAATATCAACCTAAAAGGTTATTCACTATTACAACTAAACTCAACAAAACTCTTTTTCAATTTTAACATAAAAAAACGTTATTTTAATATAAAAAGTTCACTATTTAGATAAAACTAGGTTTTGAATTTATAAATTAATTGCTCAAATTTGAGTCTTTTTATGAGTGTTGTTTATGTAATCAGGTAAATAGAGTTTTTTATGGGTAAAAAAGGAGAATGATAAGACTGAATGATATATTGTGCATTGTTTACCCTTGTATAAAACAATTATATTGTAGTAAAATGCGTATGCGGTATACAAAAAACTAAGACAGAGTTAAGGCCAAAAGAAACTAATACTAAGCAACAAAACGCTAAACTTTAAGTATAAAACTTAGGGAAAACACTAAAAATTATACATTTTAAATTAAACAGTTTACAAACTAAAAAGACACTTAAAATTTACACAAAACACTTTCTTTTTACTACTGTCTTTTGATTTTTATTACTCATTTAGTCCAATAATATGACATTTATTTAAATCATAAACCAGCGACCCTATTGCGGTAAACTTTCGCTTTTGTAGTTCTTAACTTTAGTAACTGTAAGTACGTTTTTTCATAAAAAAATATTTTATTTTCAATTAATAATTTTTTTTAAACTTTAAAAAAACAAGTCAATAAAAATAAACTTTTAAAGTGGAAAATTATTTATAATCTATCTAAATAAAATTCACATGACAATTAAAAGTTATATGTCAGAATCAATCATTAAATTGTAATACTTTTAGACGCAGTTTTAGAAAACGATCATCTTTATTTATATAAAAAAACAATCACTTTTTCTATGGGAAAAACTTTCATGAAAAAAAATTTCTTTTACTTCGGCATCATCTAACTTTTAAAATTGTGACTCGAAGTTTAATTGAAAATTAATTTTTTGATCTGGTTGTTTATTAGCAGTTTTGTTAACAGAAACTTATATTTTTAAACAGAGGGTGTGTTATTGTAGCTTAAACCAACATAAATGTTTTGTATCTTTCAACGTAAATAAAAAACAACTAATAGATGATTTAACAAAAGCGACTACAGCGTATATTTAAGGCTCGATGAAAAGCTTGTTTTATCTAAATGAAATCTTGTAAAAAAAGTTGTTTGTACTTAAAATGATTAAGTAAAACTGGAATTCACTAGAAACAATTTTCATTAAACTATAAGTTTTTATTATAATTGAAAATATTTTTTAAAACACTGAATTATATTCAAAAACATCAAAAAAAAATGTAATAGTAAACAAACATAACTTATTTGGTTTGTCAACTGGTGTACAGACATACTTATCGGTAAAAAATCATTCACTTGTGTATAATCAAGTTCTACTGCGGTTAATTAAGTACTTTTTTATGCTTTTAGAGCAGCAGTTCCAAACCTTTTTGATGCATGCACCCCAAAAATATTTTAATTTGTTCTCGCACCGCTTGCAGTACAACAAAATCTGTGCACACCAAATCACATTATCAAAATTTTTACCTTCCAATGTACATTTTATTATAATGTGTAGTGTAGGTTTCAAAATTAGATTTAAAATATTTATAACTTTTTTTTTTCGCTCCTCATATAGAACACCATTTTATATGATTTAACCGTTCTTTAGATTAAAAAAAACCGATAGTTATGTTTTGTTTAGTATAATAAACTTCGGCCTACAGTCAACTAAGTTAAAGAATTTTGTTTTTAATTAACGAACAAAAACAAAAAACCATCTTGCACCCCAAAGGTTTTAGAGAAATAATAGAACTTCACTATTCTCGGCAACCTAATAAACTGCTACTTTACATCAAAACACTGCGCTCTTTTCACATCCTATACTAATGAACATTTAAGTATTAAAATATTGATCAGTTTAGCATCAAAAAAATGTACAATTTAGTATTAAAGAAAGAATAGCGGAAAAAATATTCTCTAAGTAACAAACTTTTTTTGTTGTAAGTAAAATTATTGAAGAAACAAAAAAAAAATAAAACAGAGCTTTGTATACTACATGTACACTAATTTTAACTTATTATCTAAATTAGCTTTTAATCATACTGACTTTATAATTTAACATAGTATCTGAGCTTTGCTAAACGAAACTTTTTCTTAGTTTTTCTTGCCAAAAAGTCTAAATTAAAAGAAAAGATCATGCAGTAAACGAATCTAGTTCCTGTACAGTGTACTGTTTGATTTTATTCTTCAATAGCGTTTCTAATCTTATATTTGTCAAAAGATTCGTCAAGCAAAGGTCACTGTGGTCTTCAATGCTACAAAAAGGTTTACAATGGTCTTTTTGGAGATAGATAAAGATAGAAAAGGTCTGAGTTGTATCTGCATGTTTTTAGTTGAAATTTCTTCTCAGATTTTAAGTTACCAGTTAATAAGACACAACTACATATAACAGTAACACAGATTAAAAAACAAAAAAGAGAATTACATTAGATTATTTAACAAATAAAAGCCTAATTTGAAGCTTTTACCAAATATTTTTCTTCTTAATGCTTTTTAAAAGTTTATTTTGATTAAAAAAGTACCTCGTGGACCGCAGATTTTGGGCCTTGAAGCCTGCTTATGAAAAATGCGCCAATCTAACTAAAAATAAATAAATGTAAAATTTAAACTTTATTACTTTATTACTTTAGTTTTATTTGTAGCATACAAACCAAACCTTCATTTTAGAAAATAGCTGACATTTTGCAAATCCATATCAACTTTAGTAGTAAATAACACAGAAAATATAAACTAGTATTTAAATCGACTTCTCATATTGAAAATATAACTGATCTTTTTTTGAACACAAATTGTAATCATGTTTACGTTAATAAATACTTTTAAACGGTTTTTTATTCTTTTACATCGCTTTAAAACTTATGTTAGCTTTTAGAATCTTTAACAGAAAATTAGTTGAAACAACAAAAAATATTATATTATACGGTCTTATTAGTTCTAATCTGAATATGACTATACCTACGAAAAATTGGTAACATGTTGTTAAACAAAAGTTTTTTTTTGAAAATACTGATAAGTAAAACATTTACAAAAAAAACTTTATACTTAAGAAAATGAAACTAAACAATAAATACCCTTAGATAATCAAAAGAGTATCTTAAGATAGATAAAGTTTATAAATTTAAACCGACTAGACAAGAATTGCTATATACTTAGTATATCTACATGCTCAAACTTACCTTCAAAATATTTAATTTAATTTTAATTTTCTCAGTAACTTTATTTAAAAAAAGTCTTTAGAGACGAAAACATATAATAAACTTGTAGCCAATATGGTAGTTATAGAACTGACTTAGTATGAAACACAAACTAGTGACCAAACAATAATCAAAGAAATGTTATTAAAATCAAAACAGTGCGACTCAAAGCAAGTTAGTTTATGGTTTAAAAAATTTTATAAGCAAAGTATAAGTAGTTACTAGTACAAATAAAAGCATAAAAAAATTGAGTCTTCAGCAAATTTTTTTTTTATAATTTTATTAAATTTAAACATGTCTTTAAGTTGAAGAAATTTTGTTAAGATTTCAATACCAAATCTGACTGTACTACGTCTAAGTTAGTTAAAAAATAGGTTTTTAACTTAAATTGATATAAAACAGATAATAAGAATTTTTGTAAACTTTTCAGATGTTTTAATTTTAGAAAAAAAAAAAACAACTTTAAAAAATCATTACTTGGTTTTATGTTGTCAAGAGATGAAGATTTACCAAATTCAGTATTCGATATACATTTTCGACGATAACACCGTTATAACAGTTTTAATATATGTACGAACGTTTGGTTTGAAATATTCTAAAGCTATTTTGAAATTTTTCGACTAACTCTTATTTACCACTGATTAAGTAGGCTATAGAAAACTGGTAGGTCTTTTAACGGATAACTTTTATCTGCTTTTAGGACATTCAATACAAAATACCCATAAAACTAATACCAGTAAACACCCATTACAAAAACTCATATTAAGACCGACCCTTTAGTAAAAGCCGGCTTAGTAACGAAACATAAAGTTTAAGCATGATGTCACCAAAAATGCAAGAGTTCTAAATTAAACAAAAGAATAACTAAAGTATGTCATAAAAAAATTAGTTGTATAAAAACTATAAAATGTTATTTTTGTTGCAGTTTAATCATAAACTTTTAAAGTTTATGTACTAAGTATTTATCATACTCATCATCAACAAAGTTGAGATATTTCGCGCCATCATAACAATATGAACTTAAGAACACGGTCATAAGCTGACAATTTCTTAGACGTTGGGCAGTGAACAATTTGGCTACTTCAATTTTTAAACTATACCTACAAACAGTCCCTTCATTACTTTATACTTAATCCGGCTTGTTTAGACCTCATTATTGGTTTTTCGTGACTATGCCTGCTCGGGAGTCTAATAAGAAAAAACCGGTCGTAGGTTGTGTCGAATGCTGTTGCTATTGTTCGTGTTGTAAAGTTCAATGTTTAAAGTTTATGTAAGAGAAATCCTGCAGTTCAATTTTAGAATTCTTACAATTTAGAAACGTAATGTAAAAGTATGATCGTAACAATATCATATTTTTGACTAAATTCTGTTTCAGTTTTGTTGAAAAAGCAGTAACTTTTTTCTAATAAATATTTTTGAAAATTTATTATTTTCTTTTAAATAAGATTTTACAGAGCTTGTTTATTCTTAATTTAAGAAAAATTTATTCATAAAAGATTAGCTTTTAAAAACATATAAAGAATTTGAGTTACTTTAAAATCAAAAAGTCTGTTTAGTTTTTTTATACACACTTTAGCATTGTTAATTACACAAAACTCAATTTTCTATGCTAAACCCAAACAATTATGTTGAAGCAAGGGTTGTGTTTAAACGGATTTCTTGGAGTCTGCGTGACTAGTAATAAAATTTAAAAAAAAAAAAGAAAAAAATAAAAATAATTTTATGAATTTTTTTTTAATCAAAAAAAATGGTTTAGTAGATTTATTAGTGCATTACTAATAGATTTCTAAGTGATAAACGTAACACTACTAACAACTGTTGTGCATTACTTAAATATAACTGTGACTAAAATAAAAGAAAACTTTTTATGATGTTTTAAACTTTAAAACTTTAGAAATTATATTTCTTTAAGGAAAATTTTAAATAAATTGCATAAAATTTTGAAATCAATGAAAACACTAGTAGATGTAAAAATAAAAGATATTATGCAATATTAAACAATTTTTTTTTTAATATTATTAAACTTTATATTGTAATCATAAAATAATTATGTTAAATTACACTTTTTTGATATTAAAAAATCAATTTATGAGAAGCAACCATTATTTTATTTTTATCATTTAGCAATTTAAAATAAGACTGTATAACAGCAAAATCCGTTATGACTTTTAGAATCATATTTGTTTTTTCAAACTATCCTTTTTTGATTTTTAGTTTTTCAGGTTTTGATTTATATAGTATACACAAATTGACCTCATATTTTAAACCATTTAACTACTACAACCTTTAATCATTTTAAAGTTTTCTTCAAGTTTACAATTATTTTATAATAGTTTGTTCTATGCTTTTAAAATACTTTAATAAATTTAATGTTAATACTAAACCAGTAACTTATTTGTGGTGACATTTTAAACATTAATAGTTAAATTAGGTAATTTAAAACTTAGCAGTTTTATTAAAACTTTTTTCGGAAAAATAACTTTATTAGGTTATACTCATTTAAGGATTTATAGTTCCTGTTATAATTTGTAACTTGAAATTGTTTTAAAATTTTAACCAACAGTTCATATTTACTAAAAATCTGCTTATTAAACCTGTTTTAGTACTCGTTTTATACTTGTATATATATATATATATATATTTCAAGTTTTAGTCAAAAGATAAAGCATACTCTTTATACTAGTTATTAGAGCAGTTGTCTTAAAGCTGATTAAATTTGTGCACAATACACTCCAAAAAAAGGACCCGAAGTTATAATGTAGTGCGTCGGTAGTGTAAAGACAGCAGTAACTCGCCGATTACTAAAATATGTTAGCTAACGTTGATTTATTTGAAAAATTTTCAAAAAGGTCGAACGTGTACCAATATGGTCAATAAGTGAAAAAAAACTATTAGGGCTAATTTTAGCATTTAACTTTTTTTATATTGATAAAAAAAAATCTTTAACCTCTTAAAATTTTTGAGCTCCCTTAAACAAGTTAACACTAAAAAATCGTGCAACAAAAATCATATTCTGTGCACATTAGTGTGCATAGGTGCACGAAGTGAATTTCACTAATTTAAGTAAAAGAATTTACAAAAACCTGTCAAATTAAGGATTTAAATATAAAAAATATAAAAAAACATTATTGAACAGAATTGAAAGATCTCTCGGTAAAAGTTTAATGTTCATACATAAGAAGTTTACTATTGTTAAGTTTAAATTAACTGATATATAATCCTCTGACCAAACTTTAATGTTTATAAAATAGACATTATAGTAAAATTTGTTCTGGACAAAACTATACAATACTTTTTTATTTTATTTTATGTATTAAAAAGACTATGTGTACTTAATTTTTTACACCTTTACAATACGTAATACAACTACAAACATAACTAATATTTCTAACATGTTTTGAAGGAAAAAAAAATAAGAACCTCAATCTTTAAATCAACTAATTGTAAATGTACAATTAGTACACTATCAACAACAAGAGCTATGTAAATGCTACAGAAACTAAAAACTAGTAAATTTAAGTTTATAAAACTAACAAAGTTTATTTTGTTGTCATGGGCTTTATATGTACTAAACAGGAAAGTTACAAAAACATCATTAGCCATAATTCGTAATTTAAATTTAAATCAAGATATTGGAAAAAGTTTAAAGATGTATTAAACAAACTAAAACATAATTCAACAGACGAGTAATTATGTAAAAAGTATATTAGTCTGTAAAAATTTGTTTAAAAGTTTATAAAGTTCAAAATGTGTATAAAGCCAAGTTATGCAAAAATCTTAAACTTTTTAATTTGTTAGTTCTACATTTAATTTATTTATACAAAAATTCAAAATAAAATAAAATTGTTTAATGTTAATTACTTATTCTTAAAATTTTAAAAACTTACTGAAGAATTTATCTTTTAAAACACATGTTAAATATTGAAAGGTAAATCAAATTTTCGAGTTGTATAAAAAAGTGTTATTACGACCTTTAATCAAAATAACCCAATAAATCATCGTATTCTTTTCTAAAATAATATTTAAAACATGATATTAAAAATCATAAATAATCATAACATTATAAAAGAATACTTATGAAAACTTTGAAAACATATGATAGATTTATGCACACTGCACAGTTGGCTGAAAAGCGTAAACGTACTATCTTTGTACTAAATATACTTTTATACTTGAACATTAAATTAATGTTTAACATGATTTACATAAAATATAAAGAGTGAATATTGACAATGTTGGAGTATAATATAAGAATTATATGATAATCATGCCGTTGTTGATGGTGGCTTCGGTAAGCCAGGTTCCACATCCAATGATGAAACTTTTGAAAACAAGAGTCAATTGCTAAGATCAAAATGGAGATAGTTAATTTTGGATGGAAGTTGTTTCAGCTTTTAATTTTTATTCGCTTCTAACGAGTACTTCTATTGGTAAGTTAGAAAAATATACAGTAAATTAACTATTCAGTAAAAAAAGTTGAATATAAGGTCAAATGATAAAACCAACCTAGTTTCTAAAATTTATCAATTTTACTTTAAATTCTAAACTTTTTGTCTTTCTAGATTAGATGTCCAATATTAAAAATAACCCATCTGAAAAAGTTTTTCAACGAACTAGTATGACGCCGAATGTCGGAGACAATCAATAAGAATATGATGATTATGATGTTATTACCGTTTTTAGATCCAAAAGTCAGCTGGAAGATTGCTTTTTTAATAAGATTAGCTTTTGTAACACCAAAGTCTAGCTTAGTTGTGTGAAAAGAGCAAAAAGCAAATGTAGAAATGTACTTACAATTAAATTAAGAACACATTTATAAGGTTTTATTAAAAAACTGTTTTGATATGCTTCCTTCGGCTAAATTAATTTAAATGTACTCCGGGCTACTTTGGTCTCTAGTATTATGTGAAACCACCTCTGTAACACACTCCGCAGTTTCGACAGAAGCCAGTTTCGCAATAGCTTCGGGGCCATCTTTGTTACCATAACTTTATTTTTACCTTTTTCTAATTTGTAAAACACTATTGTATTATCGAAGACTTGATTTAAGTTGTGCATAAAGCATTATTCAAGTTTTTAGTAAAAATGTTGGATTTAAAAACGAACGTAGTTTAGGAACTAACTTAATATTTTATAAGATAAAGCGCAAACCGTGATGTAAACCAATATATTTAAATAAGTAAGCTCGTTAGCTACCTCGTTAGCTACAAAATTGTAAATTTTAAGAGCAACGGAGACAAAATTAACTAAGATGCTTAGAAAAATTTAATATAGTTAGTGTAAAATGCAATGTTTTATTTAATTGTTAATTTACAGTAACCTGCCACCTAGGTACGCACTTCATAAGTATAAACTGCTAGTATGGTACAAAATTTTTAGTTGAAAATCAATTTGTGAGAAATGCTGTTTTTTATTTTGAAATTCAAAAACAATTCTACAATTAGTAATACAAATATGTTATATTTAAAAAGGAATTATAGTAATAAAATTTAAATTAAAAGAAGAGAATATAAGTTATGAACATACAGTTTGTATATCAAATCAAATATTAAAACAAAGATGCTATAATTTTATTATTTAACGAAAATAACAAACAGTGCAGTTTACATACCCAATTATTGCAACATAAATGTTAAATAAAAGCAATAAAATGAAGAAAATTACAATTCACACTTACATACCTCATGATTGAAAAGTAAATTTAAAAAACAAATTAAAAGGCAGTATTTATGAAGATGAAGAACATTGCAGTTTAAATCTATTTAAAACTAGATGCTTCAATTTTTTCAAAAATTTTATGCACACAATATAAATATTTAGCAATTATAAAATATAACTTAAGTTTTTATAAAGCAGAATTTTTTTTTTTTAACTTGTTATTAAATAAACTCAATTACAACTACCTAGATATAGTTTACTAATATCTTCACTTCATTAAAATGTTTGTGAAAAAATAAGAAAGCATTTAACATATTTTCCACCTTAATTTAAGTAGTTTAATTTAAAAAACCTAACAAAAGTTCATTTATCATAGAAAACTAAATTGAGATAAAATTGTGTGCGAAGGTACTTTTGAAATATAAAGAAAAACGAAAACGTTTAAAAAATAACAACTTGTCTGTAGGTGAATTTTTAAATTAACTTCAAAAAAAATCCAAATTTTTGGCAACCTTCAAGTATAGATATAAATGTTCTTAATAATTATTTTGAGATAAAATAATCTCAAAACTGCAAAAAGTTTGAACAAAACTGCAGATAAACTGCCTAAATTAAGTTTTTCTTGCAATTCTTTATTCTTAGTACAGGCCTGTTAAAATTTTAATTAGAGAAAGCTTAAAATTTCTTTACTTTTTGTTAACTTGGAAATTGGCAACTGTACTATTTTGTAGTAAAACTAAAATCTAAAGGAATTTGAACTGTAAAGTTTAGAATTAATTGTATTCGAGGTTTATTACTTTTCTCCTGTTTACTATAACAACTAAACTATGTAGTTTAAGAACACTACGATAATATAAACTTAGAGTAATGCAAGACGAACAATGTATAAAAATAAAATAAAACAAGTATTATGTTAATAAAAAATTTTTTACCTATTAAAATTACCTAATCACAACATTGTATACTAAGAGATAGAAACTTCAATACTAATACTTTATTCAATATACTAAGATAAAAAATTCATAACAGTTTTAAACTAGTTTTAGTCGAAAACTAACTATTTTACACGCTTATGATTGGCTACTAAAATAAACCTAAAAGTAACCGAATGAAAAGTTAGTCACTATAAACTAGCACTCCTAAAAATAATCAACACAAAAAATATTTTATTTCAATTTCATTTTAGGGGGTTTTCTACTACAGTTGACTAAGCAACGCTTCTTTTCTTCTTCTTTCGTGTTTGAGGGTTTTGAGGTGTTTATCGTAGTCGCACTTCTGGGTAAACCTCCTTTTGCATATGTCGCAGGGATACGGCTTTTCTCCTGATAAAATATCAAAATTGTCAGTAATCGCACTTTGATTTTTTAAATGACAGCAGAGTTAGTAAAAAGTAAACGAAGATAAGAATTTAAAAATACATTGAATAGTTGCGCAACAACATTAAAACTTTGTTTTACTTTTAAATCATACTAAACTGCTTTGTACTTAGATTTCTTCAAAAATGATTATTTAATTGTAATGGTTTAGCTTCTAATAATTCGTAATGCTATTTTTCGTCGAATTCAATATTGTTTGTGAACAAAAAATTTGTTGATAAATTGTTTATGTAGACTTATAAAAATTATAAGTTTGTTTATTTGCTCACTGCGGATTTTTATACAATTTTTTAATCAGCCAAACATTATTGTACATAAGAGTAAAATTACTCAGTTTAAATGAGAACATTTTTTTTACTATATTTACCTGTTTAAATGTGACATTCTTTTATAATTTTAATTGTTTAATTTAAGTAGTAGTGCACCCATAAGTAAGTTACAACCATAGAAAGCTCTACTAATAGGATGCAAAAAATATAAGACTTTCATTTTTTATTTACAGTTTATTAAAACACACAGTGTTTTAAAGAATAGGCGTTATTTAAAATTAAAAATACAACAAACAAAATTAATTAATTTATTGGAACTTAACTTAACAATGATCACTTACTCATTAAAAACTTATATTTGATTATTTTTTACTGATTTGAAATTTAATTTGAATCTGGTATTTTTTCACTAGTATACGGATCCGGCCGGGTCCTAATTAAAAAGAGAGATCAGAATCTGATAAATCGCTACTTTAGAACTATTTTGGGAGTTGATAATAAAGCAAGGTTAATGCCGATGGCTATAAACTGGTGTGTAGGCTGTGCTGAATTTAGGGTTTCCCAAACTTTTTCATAAGGCCCCTTTAAAAAAATATGGCCCCCTTCGACAAGATTTCTTAATAAACTACAATTAAAAACACCTAAGAATGTTTTTGCTCTTAATTATCAACTTTTAGCTATGAGTGAGGTTTAATTTTTTTGCATTAATACTTTCTGAACAAAATTCAAAACTAAGTTGTAATATTTTTTGTTTGAGCATGTTTTTACTTCTGAACTGTACGTTTAAATTTTTTATTTTATCTCAAAAAACTGATAATTGTAGCAATAAGCAACATGACTTTTAGTTTAAAAAAATATTTTAGAGCCCTTGTCAAGGAGGCGCAGTAAATGGACTTAGTTACAATTCTACCTTATAGAAATAGCTGTACTAATGATACATAATGAAAATAACTAAACACATACGCAAGTTACTAGCATGAGGCAATCAGAGTTGCCAAATATTTTCCAGGTTTTCAAAATTACCTCCAGGTTTTTAAAAGTGCACTTTTTGAGTCTATTTTTAGTTTAAAGTTAAAAAACTGTGTTAAATAGTAGAAAAACATTGAAAAGATACTGTAAAGCTATTTTAAATATGGTATTTAGTAAAAAAAATGATGATAAAGAAAAATCATCAATAAGATAAAACTTTTTTTCGAAAAAAAATTTTCACTACTTAACATGTAAAAATTTCAAGTTTTTCCTTTTATTTTTAATTTCTAAAGTTCCAGGTTTTTCCAGTATTTTTGCTACCCTGGACAATAAACTTGTGCGTTTGTTAATACAAAACTTCTGTTAACGTAAACAATATTTATAACTAATGCAAAATATAAATTTGTACGTAAAAAATAATCTTTTAATATTGATTAGGATATTTTATTCAAACTACCAGTATGAGTTCTGTAATGTCTTTTCGTATGGTGTTAGTACCGAAAACCCACAAAGGAATAAATGTTAAAAAAAGTATTGAACAACATATACTTAAACTGCTATTACGAGTCACGTAATACCTCTTCAAGGAATGTTTTTATAAATAAGTACGCATTATTCACTATAACACAATAGCTTTAAATTAAGTATATATATATTTATATATAAATATAAATTACCAGTATGAGTCCTGTAGTGTCTTTCCAGATGGTTCGGGGTGATAAATTTCTTCCAGCAAACGTTGCACTCGTAACCCTTGCCCAAGTGGTCTCTGTCAATATGGTTCTTTAGGTGGGTTGGGGTCGAGTAAGACTTGTCGCAAAGAGTGCATTGATGGCTGCTTCTTTCTGTTATGAAAATTTAACATGAAAAACATTTATAGGATAAACATTGTTTAAATTGTTTTAAACAGCGGTCAGAATAATATAAAAATTTACGGTAAGTATGAAAAAGTCACACAATAGACTGTCGCAAAGAGGGCGATGGTGCCTGCTAATTATGAAATAATTTAAACAAACAAATATTAATAATGTATAAATTATATAATAGCAATATAAGCAAAACAGTTTAGAATAAAAAGGTAGTGAAGTAAGAGGTGTGAATAAAAACACCAGTCGAAAAATTCACTCAGCAACAGTTGAACAAGATTAATGCATTAGCTTACAACAAAGTTTCCCAAACTTAATTTCATAAACGGCCACTCGAAAGAAATTTATTAATTGATCGCCTCCTTTTACTAGTTTATTACTTCTTTAATTTATCACCCCTATAATAGTTATTGCTCCCTGATGGCATAAGTCACCCTTAAGGTGCAATACGGCCCATTTAAAAAATCACTGGTTTAATATATAAAAAAATTGTAATTCAACTACATAATAAGTAATGTGGAAAAAACTGACAATAAAATTGAAATATATTATTGTTTATATATTAATATTATATCATTTATTTTTATGTACTATAATTAACTTTTACAAGTAAAATCTCAAATTTTATAAAACAAAATCTATAGACATAAAATAATTTTTTTTAAGTCTGATTTGTTATTAAAAATTGTTTTTTGTTAAATAATCAACTAATTAATTAAAGTTCTAACTTCTTTTTTGAAAACTGCTCACACTGTAATTTTCTTCTGTTTTTATGATTTTCAGTTTCGGAACTTTTTCAACGGTTGGCTCTAAGTAATAATGAAAAAATATAATTTTTTTTGATGATTGAATTTTACTGCCAACTTTTAAATACTTATGTTTAGAAAAAGTTAAGTTTAATAGTAAGTGAAATTCGTTAAGCCCTTTACTTTACAGTAAATTGCGTAAAATTTTTCAGTTAAGACAAATAAATATATCAAAAGTAAACTTTAGATTAACTTAATTATTTATTAACGTTAAATTAAAGGTTTTACAATTTAATTATAACATGACATAAATGAAATTGTATGCTAAGTGTTTCAGTAAAAACAGTTCGTTCAAACATAAATGAAAAATAGGAAAAATTAAACGATATTTAATATTCGACTACAAAAAAAACTAAATAAAACTTTAAATTAAGTTTAAAACTTAACAATATACTGTACCTAAACGACTCCTTTTACGTTTTTTATTACTGTCTGAGCACTTATTTTCTTCATTGAAACCTTCATCATTTTCTACATCTTCGAGTTGCTTCTTCTTTAACGTTGGGGTTTTTTGACGCGCTGTAAATTGTGTAAAAAAATTTACTCATACACGAATTTATTCATAAAATAACGTTTAACTCAGCTAGTTAATGAAATCCTCAGTTACATTAAAATTTTTATTCAAGTTGAATTATAACTTTTATACTAATCTCCTTTATTGTCTAAACCGTTAACTAAATACAACCTAGGTTAAGGAATATTAACATTGTACTGATTAGATGAAAAAAAAAATTCAATTAAACTTGTTAAATTGTTAGAAGTTTAGACTGTTGTTTCTTATATAAAAAACATGTAATTTTGTGCTTCACAATGCGTGCAATAAAAAGTTGTGTAGTAAAAAAAAATCAATTGGTAATGGTTTCTCTTAACACACAAAGTGTTGGGTTCAATTGCTATCTGATTAAAGGTTAATAAGCTTTAAGGTTAATATGTAAAAGCAACTTAAAACGTCTAGTTAAATCTTAAAACCTGTTGAGCAACAACTTTTGTTTTCATTAGCAAAATTTAAGCTTAATCGGAAGAATGTAAACGCAACAAAAGTTTTTACTATATTGATCTACCAATTAACCCAAATGGTTCTTAATTTTTGTTTATACAAACTATCAAAAAGAAATTTAGAGTATAAAACTAACTTGATCTTCTGAGATTCGAACCAGTATCCCCTATGCTGTTAGCAGAAATAGGAACCAATGCACTCCTTGTGTTTGCTTCAGGTGAATTGAAAGGCACTATTTCATCGCTTGTATATGCTTTAATTAAATCATAAAGCACTAATTTGCTTGTATTTGCTTCAAATAAATCATAAAGCACTACTTGATTGCTAGTACTTTCTACAGATGAATTTGAAGGCACTATTTCTTCGATACCTTGTGTTGCTGTATTATTAGAACGGTTTTATATTTTTTAAAAGTTTTCAAAATCAGGTTTGCCACAAATCGAGTTTAAAAACCGTTTCAAGAATACATAACCAAAAACTTGAAAGATTTTAGTTTTTTCCAAAAATTTGTTTACCCCAAAAAAGAGAAAAAGTAGTAAAAGCAAAATTCCTTGATTTTAACAATTTAAAAAAATAAATATGACTTAAAACTCAAAAATTTTACAAATACAGTAACTTCTCGCAAATATATGTACTCTTGTTAACTTACCAATTATTGAAAACTAAAAAAAATAAAAAAATAAAATGAAAATATTAAGGTTTGTGTAAATTAAGTTTATTATAAGTATTGAATTAACAATACCATTCATTATTTTACACAAAGTTATAAATGCTAACTCATCTCTTTTATATCTTTAGACTTTATAAAATTATGTACCTCGAATTGAACCATAAATTTTATTAGTTAACCATGTTTATTACTTAATCTTTCATTAAGATCATTATAGTCTAGCTGACAGTAAAGTGTTCACAACACAAAAATGTCGTATAGTGTTCTTGCTTTATAAAATTAATCATTTATAGAAATATCTCAAAAAAAAATTATTTGATGTTTGTTATAATAAGGTTTCATACCCCCTTTTATCATACCTTTAAATCCAACAATTTAGAATGTTAATTCCTCACAGTATTTATGGCATAAAGTTTCATTTCAACTCAATAAATATCTTATTTTTGGCTACATAATTCCTTGCCCACCTATGAATAAACTTTTCTTCCATGGTATTAGAAAAAGAGTATTCTTAGTATATATATAAAACTATATATTGAAAGCTTATATATTAACAACTTGCATACAAAATATGTACTTAATCAAATGCACTTTGAGAAAACATCTAACATAGTATGTATGTACATATATTCGCAAGTGGTGACTGTGGCATTAAATTTAACTATTTAAAATTTTTTTAATCAAACATTTTTCAAACTATATGAGACGGCATACCTGAATGTAAAAGTATAAATCTTAAGACATTGAATTCAATCAAACTAATAAATAAAACTTTTACACTTACTTTCGTTGCAGTCTTCAGTATCTGAGTCTGCAGTCAACTCCAAAGTTTGCCCCACATTTGAGTCATCTAAATGATCCAAGTTTGAGTCGCTGAAATACACCAAATCATTACCAACCGAATCCAAATCGTTGGAATCGTTCAAATTTTCCAAGCCATTTCCATCGTGATTATCGTAGTTTTCTGTGATAAAATGTACCAAAATAAACAATAAATATACAATTTGTCACTTTATATTTATATATATATATATATATACATTTAATTTTTTTTTATCATTCTCAACATAATTCATGTAAAAAAATTTAAAACATTATATGTTTTAAAACTTTTATGTTTTATTTACTTAGATTTTATTCATTTTGAATAACATTAAAAAAACCAAGAACTTTATCCTGCATTTTATAAAAGGCTGCGGACTCCCTGATAAAACCAATTTGTTTTGTGAAAAAGGTTGTAAAACTTTCATAAAAACTTTTTTACATTTAAAAAAGTAGGAGCCATTTGTTAACCAAAATGAAATTAGTTTTATAGATAAATTAGGAATTAGAATAAGTAGACTAAAACTAATATTCAATTTTGTTATTAATTGTAAACTAATATTATCAAACAAGTTTTATACAGTACAGGCAGTAGAGTAGAACTGTTGTAGACAAAACAAGTTTAAAAACAACACTAATAAACAAATATTTTTTTAAAAAAAATAAAACAAATTACCTTTCTGGCTTTGGTCCATTCCTAAGTATTCCATGGATAAAATAATTACTTTAAAATTTGTCTAAAAAATTCCGAAAATTTAGGATATACAAATTTTTTATTTTTGTTCAATCTTTTCAGCTTACTATTTCAATAGAAAAACGCAAAATTAAACAAAAGTTTTCTGTATCAAAGTAAAGCTAGGTAATTTAGTTTCAAATGGAAAATAAACTAAATTTGTTAGGCTTTATAATAGTTTATAACAAAACCAACAATTATATTTGATTAGTTTTGGAAATTTGAAATAAACTTCAATCACTGGCAATTAAAGTTTAAACAAATTTAAAGGTGAAAGGTGCAAACTAAAAATCAAAAAAATTATTTATATTTAAAAATTTATCCTCTACAAATTTTAGCCTAAATTATCAAAATTTATTAGTATAACTTTGAGATAATCTACTTGAAGGGTTTTTAATTTAACTAAAACTTTTTTACAAAAACTTATATATCTTAAATGATAATAAAAGTTATTGCATTCTATAAAAAATTACTAACAGTTCATAATTTAGAGCTATCATATAGAACCATGATCTTAACAGGGTGGCAAAGAATTGAAAAAAATGTTTAATATGCTTAATATAAAAAAAAGTTTGTGTCCAGCTAGGATTTATTAATCTAAAACTTGCAATTTTAATATTTTGTTAGTTTATACAGCATTGCTAAATGTTTTTGGCAAATTTTCTCCAGGCTTTTATAAGTAGGCATTTCCTGGTCAATCTAAAGTTAAAAATTAAGTTTAAGGTAAGAAACTGTGTTAAGTAGTATAAAAAGATTAAAATGATATTGTAATACTACTTTAAATATATTCTAATAAAAAAAATTTAAGGTGACAATTTTTATTATTTATACAGTAAATAGTTTGCGTCAAATTGAAATTTTACTATTAAACATTTTGAAATCCCAGGTTTTTCCAGTTTTTTTCAAATTATCTCAAATTCCAGGTTTTTCAGCCTAAGTTGTCCAACTCCAGGTTTTTAAGTTCCCAGATTTTTTGGCAACCCTGTAAATATTTAGTTCAGGCTTTTCAAGAATCTTTATATTAATAGCCCATTTTTCAGTAAATTAAGGA
This sequence comes from Thalia democratica, assembly GCF_965202585.1. Lineage (NCBI taxonomy): Eukaryota > Metazoa > Chordata > Thaliacea > Salpida > Salpidae > Thalia > Thalia democratica. Next base: position 62,516,315 of record NC_139166.1, on the reverse strand, counting down.
AGAATAACCCACATCTATTATAAACAACAGAAAGTCTAATGTACATTTCCAGTTTTTTTAAAGTGTGCTTAGACCTTTTTTCTCTTTACAAACCCAAGAAAAACTAGTGCAGTGGTCTTAACAGTAAATTAAATCAGTGCACAGGAAACTGAATGAAAAAACTTGTGCACTACAAGCTCAAAACTGTTTTTTTTTAACCCTAGTGTAAGTTAGCACTATTAGTTATAGCCCAAAGTTTAAAAATTCCTCCTTTATCACTATTCTGAAAATACCATTTAAGGAGGAATATTGCTCTCTTTAAAATCTTTAGTTTAGTACACCCCTTTCCAAACCTTTGTGCAAAAAATATCTTATTTAACTCATCTGTTAAAAATTTTCTTACTTTTATTTTATCCTAAACTTTAGTAAACTACAGCACACAAGCCTAATGGGGTTTTCCAAAGCAAAAATAAAATGTTCAGGGTAATGATTTTTCACCTAAAAATTATTATAGAAGCCCTACATAAATTTTAAACACTACATAAATTAAATTAAAAGTGTGAATTTTTTTGCAAATGATTAACTATACTTTATTTTTTATTTTTACTCAATTACATTTTTATATAAACTTATAATTATTAATACTCAAAAGACTGCAATATTATAATTTTTTAACTGTTTTATTTTTAGTTTAGAAACTGATTATGTCAATTGAGCTACCAGCACTTATAATATTAATATAGAAAATTTTTGATATACTCTTTAAAAATGTCATTTTGATAAAAAAGTATGCTGACAAACCAAAAGTAAAACAAGACCTCTTTTTAGTCAAAATAACTGCTATTTTGCAACATAATTAAGTTAAAAGAATCTTTAAAAGTTTTTAAAAATAACATTCATTTTTGTTAAAACACCTAGAAAATGTTAAAGTAAAAATACATGGTTGTCACTCTTTGAGTCAAAAAATCTTCCCTGAGTGACCAGAAACTTATCTGAGTAACATTAAACATGATATATCCTTAAAAATTTTATAATTTAACAAAAAATTACAATGTTAATTCTAAGAAAATTTAAGAACCAGCTGCAAAACAAAAAGAGTTCTAAATAAGCAATTAAAAATAAAGATCATTAATTCTTTTTAACAAAATATTGAAACTAAATTAACTAAATCTCATTCTAGTTTTAGAAAAAATTGTCCCTGAGATTTTTAAAAAAATCTTAAAATTTCCTGAAATTTTTAGAAAAATCCAAAACTGCCCTGACTTTCACTGAGTTAAAAAAAAGAATCAAAATTTCCTGAATTTCTCTGGGATTTTTTATAACTTGAAAATTCCTTGAGTTTCCCTGAGTTCCCTGATGTGTGGCCACCCTGACTATAGTAATGTCAATAAAATTTTTATAATTCAAGTGATACCATCAGCTTTTACTTAAAATAATATCTTTGATTGGTTTAAATGTGTAGCTAAAACATGTACTAGAATCTGGTTAAAATTAAAAAAAAAACTTTCAAAATTTTATGGTTTGTTATTTTCTTAATTCTTTTCATGTGGCCCACAAAAATTTTTCAATTTGACCCATTACTAATAAAGACTTACACACTACAATGTGTTAGGGGAACATTTCCTTTATTTAACTAGCTAAATTTTCTGAAAAATTGATTCTAAGTTGGGCATTTCATTTGTGAATTTATTCCAGGTTTTAAAAAGACTACTTAACTTGACAATTTTTGGTGTGTAATAAAATTTTAGGTTTTGATAGTTTATTAATATTAAAAAGAAACTGTAATGCTATTTTAAATTTGTTATATATTTTACAAAATTCTAAAAAATAGGGTACTATTTATTGCATGTTATAAATATAACATATTTAATCTAAATTGAACTATTTTATAAGTATAAGTTATTAAAAATCCTAGGTACTTTAAAAAAAAGTATAAAATTTAATGCTTATCACCTTTTTTTGCCAAAATTTTAAAATACCAGGTTAAATGGCCTTCTTTTTCTTGGTATATGTGTTGATCACCAAGTTTTAATCTTTCAACACAGAGTTAATTTCCATAGTCGTCCTGAGTATACTAAGTGTGTGGAAGCCCTGTACTGAAGTGTTACATTAACTAACTTAGAATAAATTAACTTATTTTGATAAAGCCATTTTTGTTGGTTTATTTTTGTAGGTCCTTTTTAAGAAACCACTATTACCACTACTCTTTCATATTTTAATAGGTTGATTTAGAGCCATTTTGTTCAATATGACATTCAATTAAATAAAATGGACTTGTACTGCATTTACATAAGGAGGTTGCAACTATTTACTTAACAAAAATTAAGTTTTATATGTCTTGTAGTAGAAGATAATTATTTAAATAAAGTACCCTTTTTACTGCCTTTTTAGTTTGCTTCTGCTATAAGAAACCATTGAAATTACAAACTTTGGTTGTTCATATTTAAAAATTAAAAAACTGTAATAAGAAACTTACAGATAGGATAAAAATTTTTTAAATAAAGTTAACTTCAAAAAACAATCCCCTTTTTTCAAAAATAACATATATATGAAAAGTTTAAAAAGTAATTAACTCCAACAGGCTTAAAGCGAAATTCTAAGATCAGGACAACAGATGAAGCCTAGTGGACGCATCAGTTTTATATTTATATTGAAAGTTTTTTTATATAACTGAATCAAAGGTGAAAAAATGTTTTGATATTAAACTAATATTGAAAAAAAAATACTGTAATGCTATCTAATGTGTACTATACGAAAGAAAATTCTGAATAGTCGGAAAATTTTCATTGACATTTTATATTAAAGCTAACTTAACTATTTTACAAGAAAAGTTGTTTAAAATACCAGGTACTTTACAAAAAAATATTAAGTTCAATGTTTAACATATTTAACTTTCTATACTTTCATTAAGACCCCTAACTCATCAGTAAACACTAAAATAAAAAAAAGTCAATGGCCATGTATGTTTATGACAATATCATGAGTCACTCTACTCTTTGTAATGGTAAATGCTTACTGGTCAAAAAAAGTGTGTTACATCAGTTTAATTTTATCAGCCCCTTAAATAAAGTCAAAACTACTTTCTTAAGAAACCAAAACCTACACACTATTCAGAGTAAACTCACTAGGTTAAAATCTTAACAATAAAAACCACAAACTTTGGTAAAATGATGAAGTCTCCAAGCAAAAGCTCACAGTATTAAAACAAAAATAACAACATCAAACCAAACATGTGTCAAATTGCCAATTTTATTCCAAATTGTACTATGAACATTAAAAAGGAAGTGCTAAAATAAAAACTAAGTAAAAAAATTACTCAAAAAGAACTTTAAAAAACTAAATCAAGTTTTATAACAATTTCAACTTTTTTTGAATAGTACAAGGCATTTTCAAACTAACATTTCTGTCTGCAAACTTCTGCAAAATTTTCATATTAAGGCATGTAGTTCAGTGTTCAAAAAGCATTCAACAAAATTCTATCCAGAGAATACATTTAACGAAAGTCAAAATTAATTTTATAAAATAGTATGACAGGCTTTTTCAAGGTACGTAGCTTTGCAATTAAGTATAAAATTTTTAATTTTACTCTTTACAATAAAAAATAGTTCTTTATCTTAAATATCATTTAAATAACACGAGTGTAAATTTAGCTCGACTAGCATTTTAAAAAATGTCTGAACTTTAAAACTAACAATTTTCATTATTTTTAAAGCTAACTAAGATATCTACTAATTCTTAAAAAGGCTACTTTCCTTCAATGAAAAAAAAGTCAATTTGGTTGGGGTTTAAATTTTTGAGAGCGTCCCTTAGTCTTTTTTTTAAGAGACCTTTATCTCATAAGATTTGAAGTTCAAATAATTATAATATTAGTAAAGCATGCATGGGTCATGTCTTACATAAAAAAAGTTAAGAAATAAAAAGCGTGGAAGATTTTTTAAGGCATAATTAGGTGTAATAAAATAGGTTTAAATTTTTATTTTGCTACAGTGACTGTTAGAAAATTAAAAATTTTTGAAATTTACAATCTTGCATAAATGTATATATATTAAAAGAATTATCTAAAATTTGAAAAAAAAACAACGACCCTTGAGAACACAGCTAAGTAAAAATATTAAAAAAAATACTTTTTCTGGGTAAAACATCGGTACAAATAAAAAATTCTTAAAAAAAATTCCTATTTTTGGGGCCTCACTTAAAAATTCAAACACCAAATTGTTGGATTATTTTTATATAAAGACATTCTTTAGAAAAAAAAAATTTAGTTGACTTTAAAGACAAGAAAAATAATTAATCTAAAATTTGAACATTTTTGTAAAAAATTTTTTAAATGCAAATCGAGCTAAGTTAACTGATCATTGAATTAACAAGATCTGTAAATTTTCAACAAAGTCTTATATTTAAAATATTTTACTATTTGTTTACTATAAGTTAAAAAGTTTAGTATAAGCTCGGCAGAAGTCTTTTTTTTTATTGGTCAGTTGTAATATGGAACAAACTTCCAATTGAACTAGCTTCTTGGAAAAACTTTTAAGAATTTCGATTAAGTTTAAAAAGTTTTATCTGAATTATTTTAGATTTAATAAAATTAATAAGAATTTTTTATCAACCGTTGATTTAATTTTAAGATTTAGCTTAGTTTATAGTTAAATATTATTAGCAGTACTTTTACTCTTTTAATAATGAGTCATTTTTCTACGTATTTAATGATTGTTTATCTGACTAGTCAATTGTGAATGTCCTTGGATTGTTAGGTTTTTGTTTTTGTTGTTAGTCAATACATTTATATACTTGATGTTGATCGATCCACATCTGAGCGTAAATAAGTATAAGTTATTATTATTATTATATTGTTTATTGTGCAATGTTGGACTCAGGCATCAAAACCTGAGCCACAAAAAAAAGTTTGTGGTTAAAATTTTGCTTTTTATATTAACCTATAGATTTTATATGAAGTTATGTTTTAATCTTTGTTAAAATAGATAAACTATTTGTGTTAAATTTATTTTTTGTTTATGTGTCTTTCAGTATAAATGGTCTAGGTTTTAATGTCTAGGTCCGTCATATGGACAATAAACTTGTAACCGTATAGTAAAATATATAAAAAGGGAAAGTTGTTGATTACTATATTAAATTTCAAAATAAACTAGAACGATTTACTTACCCCTAAAGTATTTTTTTTCCTAGTTTTTAAATAAATTATTTTTTTTTGCTGGTATGAATCTTTTATAAATAAGTTTATTTTATTTTTCGTTAGTTTGTTTCCAACATTAACTTTTACTGTTTAAGATGTTAAATCTTTTATTGTTTGGTTTTAATATTAGTATGTTATAAAATTTTAGTTTTCAGTTTCTTTTTATGTTACAGATATAAGTGGTACTAGCTAAAAACTTTTTAATCAGCCTGCTTGCAAAATTGATATTCCGTGCGAAAAAGTTATCGTGCGAAAATGTCGCTATGAAAAAATTTTATAGTAAAAATGTGACGTTGTGCAAAAATATCCTTGTGCAATAATGCTGCCGTAAAAGGATGTAATCGTGAAATAATTTTGCCGTGCAAAAGTGTCTCCTCATTCAAAAATGACCCTGCGTGCAAAATTTACGACTCTGCAAAAGTGTCCTCTCGTGCAAAAGTGACTATCCGTGCAAAGTGACGCCGTGCAAAAGTGTCCCATTGTGCTAAAGTAACGCTCTTGCAAAAGAGTCGCCGTGCAAATGTGTCCCTTCGTGCAAAAGTGACTATCCGTGCAAAGTGACGCCGTGCAAAAGTGTCCCATCGTGCTAAAGTAACGCTCTTGCAAAAGAGTCGCCGTGCAAATGTGTCCCTTCGTGCTAAAGTGACTGTTAGTGAAAAAGTGACGCTCGTGCAAAAGTGTCCCTTCGTGTATAAGTGACGCTTGTGCAAAAGTGACGCTCGTGCAAAAGTGACACCCATTCGTTCCAATTATACTTAAACAAATTATTAAGTTGAAATTTCATCAGTTATTGTTAAAGTTATCAATTAGTACTGAAATTCGATATAAATACTAATTTCAGTAAGCTTTATTAAGAAACATGCATCTTTTTACTAAGATAATTACTAATTTTAAGAACTTCCTTTTGCTAAAACTTCCTTGTGACTACTATATATATATACAGCCAGCAATATTTAAAATAACTATATCAAAAACAGCTTACTTGAAGTATGTGTATATAAAAAATTATTAGTAGTAGTTTTTATTTTTATCTAATTTTTAGTTATTTATATGTTGTAACGTTTTTCTAAGTGCAAGATACTTTGTTTGGTTTAAAACTTACTTTAGCAATTGAATCTGAAGTAAATAAAACTAGTTTCTATTTATTTTTCACGAAATAAGGGAGCACAAAAGTGTATACAACCTATTGTTTACAGTTTTTAGATTTAATGTTTCAGAAATAGTGCAAAAACAAAGTACTTTTATGTTCAATAAATATATTATGTATAAATTTTTTGAACGTTTTTTGTTTTAAACGACTCAAATCGAAAGTCAGCAATCTCTTTTGTATTTGTGCAAATTTAATTGACAATTTTTTAAACTGGTTGCAGTGTTAGAAGTGGGCTATGTCGGGACACCGTTTTTATGTGATTTTAAACTTAAACTTACAATATTTAATTCGAAATAATAGTCATAAACAACTTATATGACTTTGACGAGTTTCCAGCAGTAAATACTTCTCAACACTCCATAATTAATATTTTTTGCGTATTTTAACATAAAATTACTATTCCTGAACAGCTTAATGAGCCGAACGGATTTAAAAAGGCAACTCTGCAGCTTAATGATAACTAAATGTTTAACATATTACTATTTATATTTATTTTCATTAAATGTTGACACGAAAGCATTATAGTCATTCATTTATAGTTTTAGCTCATTTGTTAGTTATTTGTTCAATATACTAAGCAAGACTTTGCAACTAAGTCTACTTAAAATTCAGTAAAGTATTTTAAGTTTAGTAATCTACTTGCACTGTTTTAAGTGATCACTGCTGTTTGTAATAAGAAAAGGTATTGAAATTACTACTGAGTAATTTTAAAAATACTTGATAAAAATATAATCATACGACAAGATTACAGTACAAAAATATCTGTACCTATTTATTCAAGTTTTATCACTAGTTAAGAGATATAACGTTCAAACCATTAATTTTACAGTGTATTTCAAAATTTATTTAAAATGAGCTCTATAAATTCTATAATTCCAAAAACTTATCAAGTTGAACAAGAAACAAATTCTTTTATGACCATTGATGCGAGTCAACTTTATGATTATGACGTCATAGATACTCAACAGTGTAACGATAGTTTGCCACAAAACTCGACGTACCACCAAGACCTTTCAGTAATGAATCAACGACAACCTGATTTAAATTGTTACGATCATCAGCAAGCTTATATGGACCAGATGCCACCAAGTCAGCTTCAAACAGGTCATTACTCGACCAATGCTCAGTTCACAGATCAGATTATTAACAATATCCGACAAGTTGATGGTCGTTCAAATTATCACCAACCATCATATGATTCTGGTAGGCAAGATGATTACTGTCAAAATGATGATCAGTATAGCAGGAATGATCAATACGGCAGAGATAAAACACCTTTTCAAAATAACGCTCATTATGTCAGTCAAGATGTATACCCTCAAAGCAATCACAGCATTTATGGTCAGCAGCAACAGTTTGAAAACTCACAACAACTCGATAGCATTGAACTTAAATATCAGCGACAAATTTCTACAAACAATTTTGCAAATCCACAACAACTTGATAGCGGTAAACTTAAATACCAGCGACAAATTTCTACAAATAAGTTTGAAAATCCACAACAACTTGATAGCAGGAAACTTAGTCGTCAGCATATAACTTTGTCAAGTCAATATAATTGCAATTATGCACAAGAAAGTAACATACCGACGAGTAAGTGTTTGTTCTTTTTATAAAAAACATTCACTTTTCATCAAAAATTATTTCTAATATTTATGACAGGTTATACTAACGGACAAAATAAAACGCTGGTTCATTCTACAAGTTATTCTACAAATAATGTAAGTAGAAAATTTTAGTACATTTAGTCACAAATTAGGACAAAATATTCTTAAAGTTTATGTTAAAGTTTGCTTTATGATACTTTTTAGTATTTTAATTTTTGAAATAAAATTTTTCAGCGACTTCAAAAGCATATGAAGAATCAAAATAGTTTCTCATCAGTTAGAAAACTTTCTAAGCTAAGAAAGTGAGTTATTCTTAAGATTAAAATTTCGTTTTCTTGTTTAATTCTTAGAAGTTTTTAACAATTAAAAGGATTTGAACCACAAGTCTTTAATAAATAAATGAACTACTTGTTTTTATAGAAAAAGAATAACTATGACCTCCGATCAATTGTATCATATGGAGAATTGCTTTTACAACATAACTGCTTATCCATCAGTATACAAAGCTAATGAACTTGCTCAAATAACTCATCTTTCATTTAATGAACTAACGGTTAGTATTATCAGAGTAGTTTATAGGTATAAATCATTATAAAATAATTTCGTTAATTTTACATTCTTTCGAATCACATTGTCAAATGATATTCTTATCTTTTCATACTATTAAATAAACATTTACACTTTTTTCTTTTTTCTTAAAACCGTTCATTTTCCCACACTTTTACGTTGATATAATTCGTATAGTAGTTTTATTTTGTCATCACTAAACGATTTTAATATATATTGTTGTTCAATGCCTCAATTTAATTTAAAAATTATAACTAGTTGTGATGTTAAACTTACTAAACCTCTATACTTATCTAAACTTAATAAAACATTTTTATATTCTATTTTTAGACCTGGTTCAAGAATAGACGTACAAGGGATCGTAAACTTGGATTCGAAATTAGAAGATAGTTAGAAACTTTAAACTTTAGAATTAAAAAGATGAAACATTAGGAATTTTGAAATGTTCATTCTAAAAACATATTAAATAAAAGTTAAAGCTATACTTGATTATCTTATGTAAACAAAAAAGTTCAACAACACATTTCTTTAACTAAGCCATTTTGATTGTAACAAAAAAATATTTTTTTTACTTGTTTAGTTGATAAATTTTTTACTGTTTACTTAAAATTGATTATATTTTGACTGTATAAAAAAGTATATGCTTATAACTTTTTTTTACAATAGTAATTGTTAAACTGTACTTATGATAATTGTCAAAACGTATTTGTGTTGAATAAAATTTTACTAAAGAGAAAAATAAGTAAACTTTCATTTTACCACGGGAAAAAAGCATCGATTAAATCTACATGTTTAAAATATTTAACAGTTTTTATTATATATTTGATTCATTTAGACATCTAATAAACGATGACAATTGATCATACTTACTTATTTTAAATTTAGGAAAAACTAAAGCTATTATAAATTTTTTAAACTTAAATTAAAATACAAACAGAGGATTAATAAGTTTACTAAATATATTCGAATTTAGGCCAGTAGTTGTCAAAATTGAAGTATTTATAGTAATTATATTTTAAGGTTATAAGTTAAGCAATTTAGTCAAAATAACGCATAATTGGCTCGCTAGCACGCATATTGACTGACCTTTTGAGAAACTAACAGTTATTTACAGTTAGATAGAATAAAATTTATAATTTTTTAAAGGTACTTGAGAAACTAGGTAGATTGAAGCTCGGCTAACTTTTGCTTTTTTTACAAGTTAAAAAACTTTTATACCTTTACCTAAAAATTAAAACGTGACTTAATTACAATAATTTATATATATATTTTTTTCATTTAAATGTAATTAAGATACTTCATTTATAGAAAATTAAATGTTTTTTGATACTTTAATAAATTTTTTCAAACAATATAAACAAGACTCAAATAAGTCAAAAGGTTTTTTGATATCTGTATAGATTACTTTAGTAGACTTATTGCTTAAAAAAGACACCGACCAAGAGTGCAAGCAACCTAATAATTTAAAACAGAATGTTCGATTAGGGAGAAAACCAAATTCTTTCGACGAAATAAATTTATTTTTAAAAATATAATCAAGTATTTTTAATAATTTTAATAATTATATGTTTAAAGATTCTGCAAAAACTACTTGTCAAAGAAATCGGTCTGCAATTTAAACGGTTGTATTTGCTATCTTCTTAATTAGCTTAAACTCATTTTAGTTAGTAAGTATTAATATTAATAAATACTGATAAACAAATTAAATAAAATAAAACACCGATAACTAAAAACAATAAAATTCATATATGTTTGAATATCGCTATACAAAAAGATATTAAGTTCCTCTACTTCTACATCTACGTGTGTCGCAAATTTTAATACGAATGTATAGACTACTGCAAAGGTGAATAAACTTATTTTACATTTTTTTAATCTATATAGCTTTTTTATTCTTTTAGATCTTAATAAATACCATAACTAAAAGTTTTACTAGCAAAACTTTTTTTTTGATGATTTTTTAAGACGATAGTTTTAAAAGTTTTAGGATTCATGTTTTCAATTTTAAGTTTTTAAGCTTGATAAATATAAAAAACTTGAACATCACAATACGTACAGTATAAAAATCTAATAGCATAAAATAACTGACTTTAATAAAAAACTTACACTACTTTTAATAAGTGAAATTTTAGTTAAATAGGTTTATTATAAAAAAGTAAATAGATACTACTTTAATAATTTTTTTTTATATTAAAAAAAGCCAATAATACATTAGAACAAATGGGAACGAACATACATTGCAATGTTTCAAATGATCAAAAGCATTATTCACGGGATCAAACTACCGGCCGTTTCCTGCGATTTTGAGCTCGCATTAATAAAAGCTGTAAAAGTAAATCATATTAACTACAAGGTTTATCGTAAGACATTTAGCTATACGTAAATATTTATACTTCAGAACGAGTTCCCAAGCTGTAGTGTTAGAGGGTGTCTCTTTCATTTAAGTCAAATTATTTTAAGAAAATTGCAAAGGTCCGGTCTACAATCAAAGTTACTTTTTTCTTTATCAAGACCAGAATTATTTTATATATGCACTTCAAAAGAGTAGTTTTATATGTGTATTTGCTGTCATTAAAGGAATGTTTATGCCGTTTACTTATTGTACATATATTTATAACTAGTTAATGTATTTTTAGGTTTCAAACAGATTCTGACTTTGCTAAAGATGCGAAAATGATTCTGTCATTAGCATTTCTACCAACAGAGAAGGTAATCGACGGACTAGAGGCTCTTATTGCAAATGTTACTGAAAAACTAGTCACAGTCTTGGAATGGTTCCGCTACTATTATGTTGAAGGTTAAGAACATCTTAATTAATTTTTGTACTAATGTTTTGTACACTTAAACTTATTGCCTAAAATTTTTTTGTTAGTACGTCTAGATTAAACTTTAGTAAAGTATAATTACTAATAGTATAATTGTTATACTTGTAATTTAATTATTAATTCATCTACTGATATGTAAATAAATAAAAGATTTCATTAATTTCTTAAAGAATGTAAAAAAACATTAAACTTATAGCTGCTTAAGGTTCGCTTTTATTTCCTATCACTTTGTGGAATCAGTACCAACGAGTCCTTGCAAGAAGTGATAGGACAAATAATATCGCGGAAGCAGCTCACCGAGCGTTGTACTCTGTACTAAACGGTAGCCACCCTAATCTTTGAAGTTTCGGTGATGTATTGAAAATCACCCAAAATTCTCGAGATTTGGGTGTCGAGCACCTTTTGGCAGGGACACAACTAGATCCTAAAATAATAAGGTTCCGGCAAGCGGACGAACGGGTGTTCATTTTTTTTTTCAAATTTTAATGAAAATGATAACATAAAGGAATTCATACGCGGAATACAGTATAATTTGAGTATGGATTAATAAAATTTTGTAAATTTCATTTTTGTTCGTTCTTCATATAAAGTTTTAAACTAAGATATGTTTTACATTTTTAGAGTATTTAATCCAGCCTTTTCAACCAAGCAATATTATTTTATTGTGTGTATTAAAATAGTATAACTTTATGAACTTTAGTTTTAAGTATTTAATTGTTCAATTACCAGTTATTTACTAAGTTTTTGTTTTCTAGTACTTTTTTTTTTGTATTAAGTATAGTACTTCTCAAAAAATATAGCCTACTAAAGATATTAACACTTATTACTACCTACGAATGATTTTTCTAATTATAAATTTTAATTAATTTTATAAGGCCATAAAGCTTTGTCTTAAATTTACTCCATGCTTAAAAATTATTTAAATAAAAATAACTTTTGTAGATATACTTCCCTTTAATTTCACAGTTTAAAGTGCCTAACATTCTTAATCAGCAGGATGCTGAATAAGTAACGTTAAGTTTTAAACATTTTAACAAATATATATTTCTTAATTACTATTTAAATTAGTTGCATAAAAGTACCGGATGTACTAAAGTGAAGCTGCGCTAATAAGTCACTCTGTGCTAAAGAAACGCCGTGCTAAAGTTTCACCCCATGCTAAAGTGTCACTCCGTGCTAAAGTGAAGCCGTGCGAGAGTGTCACTCCGTGCTTAAATGACGCCGTGCTAAATTGTCACTATGTGCTAAAGTGTCACTCTGTGCAAAAGTGACGCTGTGCTAAAGTGTCACACCGTTCTAAAGTGTCACTCCATTCTAAAGTGTCACTCTGTGCTAAAGTGACGCTGTGCTAAATCGTCACTCCGTGCTAACGTTTCACCCCATTCTAAAGTGTCACCCCGTGCTAAAGTGACGCTGTGCTTTTCTGACACCTACCCAAACTTTAAAACAATTTAAGAACTGGCAGCTATTTAAATCTATTTCAACTTAAATAAAAACTTTTAGTGAAAATAACCTGTGAAAGGCTTAATAGACTATTAAACACCAGTTCAAATATTAACCTAAAATCTAAACAATACTTACAATTATAAACTAAAATGTTCAAATAGAATTCTTTCAATAGTTCCTTCTCTGAACACAAAAACTGCACACATAAATATGTGTTTTTACTTAATTTAAAAAAGTAAACATTCAGAGTTAACAACGAACAATGTAAGTAATTGCAGCAGTTCATTACAGCAGTTTAGCATTTTCAAACGAAAGGAATATAAATCGACCGTCATTTTTAAATACGAATGTTCTTAATTATTTAGATATAAATACTTCTTAAATTTTTAAATAAAAGTTCAAAAAAAACTCGAGTCATTCAAATTTATTACGAAACAAGAAACAAAGTTGGAACTAAAAAAACTTGAAAAGAGTTTTAACTTACCTTAAATGTATTTTTAAAAGTTTACTTTAAAAATAACATTTTTATTAATTTTGGAATTGGCAACTCTGCTGTGTCTACTTGTATTGTAAACAAAAGTATTAGAAGTAGATAAAATAAGCTTAAAATGTAAAAACTAAATAAAAATTTTTAGCATAGAAAAATTTAAAAAAAAGCATATTTTACACAATTGGCAACTGAAAAGAGAAAAGCTAAAACATAGATAATTTTCTTCTTCAGATTTACTATAACAATTAAACTATTGGGTTTAAAAACGTTACTTGTAAACTGAAAGCAATTTAGATAAAACAAGTGAGAAAATAAATACAACCAGCTTTTAGCTAATAAAAACACTTTACCTATTAAAATTACCTAATCACAATACATCATTTACTAACATATGAAAATTTCAATACTAATACTTTGTTCAATATACTAGTATATAATAATTCTCAACAGTTTTAACTTAGTTTTAGTAAACAACTAACTTTTTTACACGGTTATGATTGCCTACTAAAAATAAACCTATAATTAAATAAATAAAAAGTTAGTCACTGCGAATTAGTACACATGAAAACAATCAATATGCAGTGTGAATCTATTTCAACTTCAGTTTAGGGGATTTTTCTTCTCCAACTTATCGAGCTCCGCTTTTCTACTGTTTCTGGCGTGTTTTTTGGATTTGAGGTGCCTTTTGTAGTCGCCGCTCTGAGAAAATCTCCTTTTGCATATGTCGCAGGGATACGGCTTTTCTCCTGATAAAATATTAAAATTGTTTAGTTATGGCACTTTGATTTTGGTTTTTAAAGTAAAATCAGAGTAATAAGTAATGAAATTAATAATTTAAAAACACATTAAGTTATTGCACCTTTTATTAGTACTATTAAAATATTTTTTTCGTTTGTTATTAAACTTTAGAATGGTAAGTAGCTTTGTTCTCAGATTAGTTAAATTAAACAGTTGTTTACTTTTGAAAGTTCACCTAACTATAACTATTTATGATGTTTAAATATTGCTTGCGAATAATAATTTTATTGAACTAAAGTGTTTGTATAGAGCGAAGTTTTTTAAAACTTTTTTTCTAAAAGGTCTCCATAAAATAAATAAAAAATGCTATGGCCTCTTACTTACAACAAGATTTCTAAAAAAAATATACTTGGATCCGGTAGATCACTAATTTTGGCATGGGTTATTCAAAACTTTAATGGGATTCAATAATTAAAAACAAACTATTTTTTACATTCTTTATATAAAAAAGAAATAGCAAACAACTTATAAAAAATACTTCCTAAAATGACAGAAGTAAGCTATCGATGGTAAACGAATTCACAGTATCAACAGTTTTGAAAATTGTTATGGATGTATATTGTAGGTTTACAAACATTTTTAGATTTTTTATCGTTTATAAATAACAAACATTTTTTATGAAAAACGCAAAGGTAAACTTTCTAATTGCTCTTAATTAGCATACCAAACAACAGCTTACAGCAATAGCTTACATGACAAACCAATACTTTTTTATATATAATGTTTTAAATTTTAACTACTTCATTTTCTTACATAAAAAAATCAGTTTTTTACACTTTTTCAATGTTATATAAAAAGGTTAAGCAACTTCTTCAATTGAAGAACTCGATATAGCACCGTTTTGTATGAAGAGGATAAATTAATTCGACATAGAATTTTGCAATACTTTACTTTATAAGTAAGGGTTAGATAGCAATTAGAAATCTTAAAAAATGTTTTAAACCCTTTAGCTCAAAAAGTAATGTATATTGAAAATTAAAAGCGTATGAAGGTTTAATTAATAAGATTAAGATAGTAACATTAATAAAAAAAAACAAAGTTTATTAAAAAAAGAACTTTCAAAGATACTAAAAAAAACAATATTTCAAAACTTATTTTAAAAAACAAATTGTACAGTAACCTTCCTTTATTGTACCAACATATGTTTCTGTGTGTTAAAGAATCAACACACTTCAACTGGCTTGTTAATGGGAAGAATAACATTTGTTTTATATAGTTCGAAACTGTTTTTAAATAGCAGTTTAAGGGCATAGGGGTCTAAATATTTTTTTTAACTAAAAATAACATGGCTCTTCTATGAAAGCAAGTACAAACTACAGGCCAGGTTTTGTAAAATTAAAAAATGTTTTTTTAATTTTGAGATATTGTAGTCTTTGTAATAATTTTCCGATACAAACGTATGGATCGAAAATTTTTTAGGGTCGATTTTCCAAAAAGTCTAAAAAACCACTAAAAATCTATCTCCTCCTTCATTTTTTGGGATAAAAACCTCAAAAAGTTTTGAAAATATTCATTAATAGAATTTTTTTTTAAATGTTTTTTTTTTTAATTTAACATTTTAAAATTCAAAAAAAATTTGCATTCAATTTTTTTTTAATTTAATAATGGACTATCTGTAAAAATTTGAAGAAGATTGGTAAAAATGAAGGTGAAGATATATTTTTAATAAAATAGTTTATTGTTTTTGGTTTGCGCCCTCCATTAGAAACTTATTGAAGTCACCGACTTTTATCTCTTTTACCTCAAAAATAACTTTGAATTTTTTTAAGCGATTAAAAAGTGTCTGATAGCTCAGATAAAACTCTGTAAAATAAGATGAACTTGTAAAAGTCAAGGTGGACCCCCATGCCCTTAACAAATAAATAGATTTAAATTACCAGTATGAATCCTGTAGTGTCTTTTCAAATGGTCGAAGGTGGTGAATTTCTTCCAGCAAACGTTGCACGTGCGACCCTTGCCCAAGTGATTTCTGTCAACGTGGCGTCTCAGGTTGCACGGGCACGTGTAAGAATTGGAGCAGTGCGGGCAGTAGTGCCTGACGTTTTCTGAAAAATTATTATACAAATCAACAAAATCGTTATAGTAGCAGTCTAACAGTTCGGTCTGTGATAAGTTTTGAGAGAAACAACAATAAAGGTTGTTAAAACATTATATATACTACGCATGAGAGATTACGTTGTTTTTTGTAGATTCTTACAAAGTGTAAGACGTTTTAGGTTGCCTTCAGTTTTCGTGTTTTAATTAAGTTTAGTTATTGTTTTTATATTTAATTTAATTCAGTTTTTGTGCTTTGTTACTTATTGTTTATTTATTTATTTTAAATGCTATTATCATTAAGTTTTCATTAAATAAACAGTTCGTCGCACATCTTGTTATTTCAATAATTGTCATTGTTAGCTTGACTATTTATTCGCTTATACTATTACAGATAAGTAACGCGCATCATGAGTAAAAAAATTCTTAGCAAAATGGTCAAGATGACCACGCGTTCGGGAGCCGGTCAGTTGAAACGATCGGGTTATAAATGATCGGGTAAGAAATTAATAAGGTAGAAATGACCGGGTTAGAAGTGGTCAGGTTAGAAAAGATCGGGTTAGAAGTGATCGAGTTAGAAATGATCGGGTTAGAAGTGATCGGGTTAGAAATGATTGGGTTATAAATTATTGAAGTAGAGATGATCGGGTTAGAAATGATTGGGTTAGAAGTGATCGAGTTAGAAGTTATTGGGTTAGAAGTTATCGGGTTAGGAGTGATCGGGTTAGAAGTAATCGGATTAGAAATGATTTTGTTAGAAATGATTGGGTTATAAATGGTAGGGTTAGGAATTATTAAGGTAGAAGTGATTGGGTTAGAAATGATCGGGTTAGAAGTGATTGGATTAGAAATGATTGGGTTAGAAATTATTAAGGTAGAAGTAATCGGGTTAGAAAAGATCGGGTTAGAATTAATTGGATTAGAAGTGATCGGGTTGGAAGTGATTGGATTAGAAATGATTGGGTTAGAAATGATTGAGTTAGAGTTGATTGGGTTAGAAATGATTGGGTTAGAAATAATTGGGTTAGAAATGATTGAGTTAGAATTGATTGGGTTAGAAATGATTGGGTTAGAAATTATTAAGGTAGAAGTAATCGGGTTAGAAAAGATCGGGTTAGAATTAATTGGGTCAGAAGTGATCGGGTTGGAAGTGATTGGATCAGAAAAGATTGGGTTAGAAATGATTGGGTTATAAATGATCGGGTTGGAAGTAATTGGGTTAGAAATGATTGGGTTAGAAATGATTGAGTTAGAATTGATTGGGTTAGAAATGATTGTGTTAGAAATGATCGGGTTAGAAGTGATCGGATTAGAACTGATTGGGATAGAAATGATTGGGTGACAAGTGATTGGGTTAGAAATTATTAGTCATTATTATTATTAGTCATTAATTGAATTAATTTACTGCTAACTTTCAAATATTATTTTATTTGAAAGTTAACTTAAATAGTAAATTAAATTAAATAAGCCTTTACTTTACAGTAAATTGAGTAACATTTTTTAGTTAGGACAAATAACTATATTAAAAGTTAAGTTAGAAATAACTTAATTATTTGTAAACGTTTAATTAAAAAATAATTCAATTTAAATATAACTTAAAATAACTGTAATATATTTAAAACTAATAAGTAGACATGATTTAAAATTTGAGTCAATAAAAAAAAACAAATTAAAACTTAACAATCTATTTTATCTAAACTTCTTTTACGTTTTTTATGAATATTTCCTGATAGCATAAGTCACCCCTAAGGTGCAATACTGTCCTTCAATAAAAAACCCTGGTTTACTATAAACAAAATATGTAATTCAACAACATAATAAATGATGTGGAAAAACCTGATACTAAAATGTAAATACATTATTTTTATAATTTTAATACTATATTAATTATCTTAATGTACTATAATTATTTCTTTTTACAAGTAAAAACTCAAATATTGTTTTAAAAAAATCTATAGACTAAATATAATTTATTTAGTTTCGATTTGTTATTATTCAACCAATTAATTAAAGTACTAACTTTTTTTTCTGAAAACACTGTAATTTGCTCCTGTTTTTATGATTTTCAATTTCGGAATTTTTTTAACGGTTGGCGCTAAATCATAATAAAAATGTATTGAACGTTTTGATAATTGCATTCACTATCAACTTTCTCATATTAATATTTATTAAAAGTGAAATTGACTAGTAAGTTAAATTAAATAAGCATTTTGCTTTACAGTAAATTGCGCAAAATTTTTCAGTTAAGACAAATAAATATATCAAAAGTTAAGTTAAAATTAGCTTCATAATTTATAAAACGTTTAATTAAAAGTTTTACAATTTAATTAAAACATGAAATAAAAAACTTGAATATTTTGCTATGTGTTTCAGTAAAAATTGTTCATTCTAGCTTTTAAAAGAATATAGAAAATTAAAATAGTAGATATAATATTAAATTTGAGTCAATAAAAAAACAAAGTAAAAATTTAATTTAAATTTAAAACTTTACAATCTTTTTTACCTAAACTCCTTTTACGTTTTTTATTACTGTTTGAACACTTATTTTCTTCATTGAAATCACCATCAATTTCTTCATCTTCGAGTTGCTTCTTCTTAAACGTTAGCACTCTTTTACGTGCTGTAAGTTATGTACAAAATAATGCATAAAAAATTTACTTTTTCACGAGTTTATTTATAAAACAACGTTTCACTAAGTTAATCAATAAGAATGAAATCTTCAGTAACAATAAAATCTTTATTCAACCGAGTTATACATTTTATACTAAACTACTTTGTAAACTAAATGTTAACTATATATAACCTAGGTAAAATTTATTGAAATAAACTTCATACTTTTAAGTTTTAATATTTATTAATTTAAAACAAAAGTTTGAATAAAAATTTAATCTTACAAATTGTTACCAGCTAAACAACTATTGATTGTTTTATAAAATTGGTAACTAAACGGTATGAAATGTATCCAATAAAAATGGGGAGTGTAAAATATAAAACGTATTGATTTAATTCAAAAAAATTAAACTTTGGGTTCACTTGCAAATAAAATTGCATATGAATTCTTGTTGTTAATATATACATCAACACTTATTTATAATACTAAACAACTTGTTTTACTTCAATCTCAAATCTTACCAAGTACAAAAAGCAATAACTTTACGATTGAAAGGGAAAACTTCAGGTTAATTAAACAATATTAACCTTTCAACATCAATGATTCAACATACATCAAAATAATCTTAGTCTACATTTCAATTCAACAAACTATCAGTTGTTCCAACCGTTAAACTAACTTGATCTTCTAAGTTTCGAAGCAGTATTTATCCCTGTGCTGCTAGCAGAAGTAGGAACCAATACACTGCTTGTATTCTCTTCAGATGAATTGGAAAGCACATTTTCATCGCTTGTATTCTCTTCAAATGAATTGAAAGGCACTATTTCGTTGTCACTTTGTGCTGTATAATTAGAACTGTTCAAGTTTTTTAAAGATTAAGTTATTTATGGTACATTAAAACTAGAGCAGTAAAATCTATCGGTTTATTTTTTTTAAGTAGGGACTAAAGTTGATCAGCAGTTATTCCTATACATATAAATATATATCTAAATATTTTTTTTTAAGTTTTGGTCAGTAAAAAAACCATTAAAAAAACTATTAACTTTTTCTCCTTTTAATTTGAAAGACTAAGCCTCTAAACCAGTTGTCGTCAAGCTAATCAAATTTTGTGTACACCAAGCTGCCAAAAATGAAATCGTAGCACCCCAAGATCTAATTCTAGTAAGCGCTACTAGTGGTGGGACTACGTAAACACTTTTATTAGTGCATTTCACCTTAAAAGTCATAACTAAGTTTGTTTTTACATACAAACCATTTAACACCTGAAGCTGAAACGTTTTATTTGATCCTTTTTTTAATTGACCTCTTTATTTTTTTTACCTTATTTCACAATGATATTTTAGTTATATGTCTTTTACATGTTTGTTAATTAAACACTTTTCCGCAATTATTACAAAATCCCCAGTTCAGTAACCTTTAAATACTTTATTATATACTAACTACATACTAAATCTAACTCTATGTAGTTTTTTTGTAATCTAAAAACTTCGTGCACCCTAAATGAGTTCCGTGTACCCTAAAAATTTCGTGCAGCCCAAAAAAAGTTTCGTGTACACTAGTGTGCACCAGTGTACACCTTGACGACCTCTATTCTAAACCATAAAAAATTGTCGAAAAAACAGAAAATTTTCAAAAGGTAAAATTCAACTACTCTCTTAAAAACATACCAACAACAAACAAATCTGAATACAAACTTTTTTTTGTATCAAATGGTTTATCAATTGATAGAAAGAAAGAGATGGAAAGCGTTCTTCTTCAACCAAGAAAGAAGAACAGTCACCAACTATAAGAACCTTCCCTACAAGAAGATCAGCGCTACAAGATAATCTGTTAGTTAAGTTTGAAATTTCGCTGTAAAAAATGTTAATCAACATTATAATGAATTCTAAACTGAGTTAAAAACCGATTTAAACAAAATAAAATCATCAAATAAACTGTTTGTGTACGCTAATAAGTCAAATTAGTTATAAAGAGTAAACCAATGTGTTTACAAACAAATATTTAACGGCAAAATTGTATAAACTAAATATAAATATACAACTTCTTTCTTTATTTTTTTTTCTCATGCATTAATAACTTTTTAAATAGTTTGTCACCTTGTAAATGTATTTTTATTACAAAAAACTGGAGTTTGATAGTCCGTTAAGCGGTGAAACTTATTAGCTGTTTAAATTTTTATAACATATTATTCAATTACAACCCTAATAAAAAAGTTAATATTGTCTACTAAATTACTAATGTTAGAGATTTTAAGAAAAAGATAATCGTTTTTTAACTGAATAAGAAACTAACATATATACATAATTTGGTTATATAGTATTTAGAAAAATCTAATTATGCTCAAGTGATTGCTGGTACAATTATTAATATATTCCCGTTGATAAAATATTCTCTTTTATTAAATAAAAAATCAAGTTTTCACTGAAAAATATGTTAAAAAACTTTTCAAGTATAACAAACTACTTGTTTTAAAACTAATTGAAAATTTGAATACAAATAAAATAGGGTTACGACTGGTTTTTGGAAAATTTTCTTCAGGTTTTTAAAAGTACACATTTTTGGGTATTATTTTTTCGTTAAAAATTAAGTTTTTGGTAAAAAACTGTGTTAAATATTATAAAAACATTGAAATGATATTAAAAAGCTACTTTTAATTAAAATGATTTTGAGATGATGACAAAAATAGTCATTTATATGAAAGATTTTTTGTCTCTTATCACAATGTTCCTACTTTAAATGTCAAAATTATTAAATCTCAGGGATTTAATTCAAGATTTTTTTTTTAATTTCTCAAATTTCTAGGTTTTTAGCCTAATTTGTCAAATTTCAGGTTTTTTGGTAGCCTTGAAATAAAATGTATAAAAGTGTTTCAACACGTTTAATAATTGAAGAAAATATAAACTAAAACTATTTTTAGACTAATAATTTTTAATGACTGTTCTTTTTCAAAATTAAAGAAAACAGTTCATACAAATAAGTAACTTATTTTTAAATCAGTTATTATTTTTGTTTAAAATATCAACTAAAATAATAACAAATTAATAAAAACATAATAAAAATGTTAATAGGTTTAAAATTGACAATTCATTAAATTTGTTATATCAAACCAGCAGTTGGAAAATTTCGGCCCATCAAGCAAAAACTTACGGCCTTCGGAGCATTTTTCAGCTGAAAAGGAACTTTTCAAAACAACATAAAAAGATTTTGTGGTAAAACATAACCATTGAGCTCTTTATTTATTAAATACTAAAGAAATTAATCGTATCGTAGCTTTTTTTTGTTAAAATAAACTTTTGTATGGTCTAATGTGGGAATGTGGTGGGCTAGACTTTTAGCTTATCGGCTGGCCAGATTATTCATTTTTTTTTTACCAAAATTTTCACCCAAGATCTTTTTTTTTTGCTTTACATTTTTAATCCCAGAATATCTAGTGTTTTAAAGCTTGGATTAGCGGGCCTGATATACATTTAAATGGGCCTGATTCCACTAAAAACCAGTGAACATTGTCATCTCCTCACATTTCCTGCCAACCCGCCCATACGTTACCCACAGCAGGTTTAACGAAATTGTTTCGGAAAACTGAGCTTCCAAGCCTAATTTCTTGGAAAATTGTTCTTCAATTTATAAAAGGTTGTGGATTCCTTGATGAAACCAATCTGTTTTGTGCAGCCATACATTTTTTAATACTAACTTAAATAAAACTAAAATGTCCAAAAAAGAACAAAACGTTTAAAACCTGATTTATAATTTACACTAAAGTTTTAAATAATATTTTTACATAAACAATCAACAGGCGCTGTTTAA
Organism: Thalia democratica; assembly: GCF_965202585.1. Taxonomy (NCBI): domain Eukaryota; kingdom Metazoa; phylum Chordata; class Thaliacea; order Salpida; family Salpidae; genus Thalia; species Thalia democratica. The sequence goes on along the minus strand of NC_139166.1, from coordinate 62,493,813 downwards.
GTTCTCGGAAAACTCTTACTTGTAAAACCCGAAAAGTCGTCAAGTTGAGGATTAAATTCATCAAGTTGAGAATAAAAATCAATAGAATTCGAGTCAACCAAGTTGTCTATTTCGCCGAACTGTCCCAGCGGAATCGTTTTGACAAATTCAGAAACTGCATTTCCAGGAGTTTCTGTGAAAACACAAAAAGTTTAACCTCAATCTTTTAATATTAGATTCACTGCAAAAACAAACATATACATAGTACAACCTCTAATCAAATATTCTTCGAGATTTTTATTTTACTTATTGGCTTTAAAAATAACAACATTAGAATTTTTTGGAAAACATAATTAATTCTGCATAATGTAGGTCACCAAGAAAAGATTAAATTAAGTTTGGAGAATTTTTTTTGCAAATGCATTTTCTAAAGCTAAGATTTAAATGCAAAACACCATTGCGTTATATAAACAGCTTTTTATATGGAGTAAATTATGAGAGTCTTTCTACTTGCATCCTTAATTTTAAACATATATTTAAACCACGATTGAATAAATTTTCCTTATATTAAAACTAAAACGTAAACAGTTTTAATTCACAAAGAAATCTTACCAGAGTCACTGGGAGACGAAGTCTTATTTAAAATTTCAACAGAAGGCGTAATTTCAGCAGTCAAGCCAATCTTGTTTGCGTGAACTGAGTTGGAAAAGTTACTCTTCTTTGAACTGTTTATTCATGCTTTATTAATAAATTTTACACCTATTAAGTAGTAATTAGGAATTTTTAACAGATACAATACAAATTAAAATTTGGTTTGTTTTTTTTTTTTCAAATCAACATACATTTTTACTGGAAAAAGCTACTACACTATGGATAGAAGTAGGAATCGTTATTTTTTAAGAAAAAAGTAATTTAAAGGTTTTTGGTCGTATTATCTGCAAAAACTACGTTTCTAATAAAAGGAGCAAACTGAAAGAACTTTACACTTAAAAGTACATCATTGAAATATTTATTCTACAACACATGGTTGCCACTTCATTTAAAAAAATTCCAGGTTTTCCAAGTTTCTTCAAGGTTTTTAAAAGTACACATTTTTGGGTCTATATTTAGTTTAAAGTATTTTTAAGGCAAGAAAACTGGGTTTAATAGTATAAAAACATTGAAAAGATACTGTAAAGCTAGTTTAAATCTTTTATTTTTTAAAATATATTTGATTATGACCAAAAAGTTTTATCTATGCAATAGATTTTTTTCTGTTAAATCAAATTTTTACTATTAAACATGTTAAAATTGTTAAAAATTCCAGGTTTTTTGTTAAAAATTCCAGATTTATGTTCAGAATTCCAGTTTTTTCAAAATTTCTCAAATTCCAGGTGATTTCAGGTTTCAATGTAAAAAGGCAACCCTGAATAACAGTTTGAAAATTTTCAGTAAGATTAAAACGGATTTAATAAAATATGGTTTGAATTAATTTTACATTTGTTAAACATTTTTTTCTATGAAAACAATTAAAACACTTTGTAGGTTTTTTCTCTCTATAACTTGATGCTATCCTGCATTTATTCTAGAAAAGCTTATTTTGACTTTGAAATAAAATTTACTTTAAAAACACATTTTTTAATGAAAAAATTAGAGTTTATTACCTGTTAGTTCCAATGCCCAGTCTCTGTTTAGACTGCTTGGCCCTGAACATTTTTTTGTCGTCTTCTAACTTTTGTTCTTCCTCCTCAGCCTCTTCTGCACTCAACTTCATGTGATCCAGCTGTGTGTCTTTAACTCTCAGAACCTAAGGAAATATTTTATGTGTAAATTTTCATTGACAATTATATTACAAGAATGATGAATCTGATACAGAGTGTAATAAAATTAGTAGTTAACACACATATTATTTTGTTGTTTCAAATACAATAATCAAAGATTTCAACTTTTACAAAGGGAACAAATATACTAATTAACACGTTTAATTTTATTACTAAAAATGTGTTATGCTAAAATAACTCATAAGTGCTTAAACAAAAGTTATTTTAGTTCGTGCACATATGAGCTTTTTTGAGCTAAACACTGTTTGCGTAAATAAACTTGGTAAAAAACAGTACAAAGAATTTACAATTATAGCAATACTTATACCCTGTTTGTTTCAGGCAAATTTCTGTACTTCTTTAGAACATTGCCCTCTCTGAGCTTGAGACAATTCTCCTTGTCAATCACCTTCTTTGGCTGAGATAAAAGCTGGCAGGCTGGGTCTGAGGCCTGGGCTCCATCTGCATGGTTTGAATTTCGTTACCCATATAAAATTTATGACAAACTTAATCTCAAGCTTGTGCTATATATGCACAAAGTCAGATAACTTTGTTTTAATTTTAACTTTTGAGTTCGTTTATAACACTGTTAAGCCAGTTTGTGGTTCTAAGACCAAAAAGTAAAATGTAGACTTGATAAAAATAAAACATTGCTTTTATATTTAAACTTTGATTCAAAATTTTTTTTTTTAATTTACCAAAGTCTTCAATACACCTTTACTTAGTAATACACAAAAATTTTTTTAATAATAGAAAACTTGATGGATATAAAATTAATCAACAATTAAACACCATTACTATAAGTATGTGATCATACAACTATATTAGACTAAAAAAAATTTGAGCTGTAAAACGCGTATTTTGTGTGTATTTTGAAAATGTGGTTTAAATACAACATTAACATATTAAAAAAAAAATAACTTAGCAAACCAGTTCTATGCAGTACAAACAGTTTAATAGAATCATTGTAAAGAATAAAGTTTTGAAAACAACAATGATAAAATAATAAATTTTTCGATATATAAATAAACTACCTTCTTGATTTAGGTCCACTCCCAAGTTTTCCATTATAAAATATTTACTTCTAAACTTGTCTAGAAAGTTTTAAAAATTAAGAGTATAACAAACATGTTATTGTTATGAATATTCTTTACCTTATAATTAAAACAAAGAGAAATATATGGTAAAACACAAAATGTTTTCAGTACCAAAGCAGAACTAGGTAATTATAGTACTACTGGACTTTAAAGATTATTTAACTAAGTTCCCATTGAATTTTTGAAATAATTATTGTGTTAAAAAGTAATATTTCTGTGTATACTGTTAGGTGTAGTTTTAAAAACAATCTATTATAAGGTGCTGTTTAACAATAATTGAATTTTTTCAATCAGCCTGTATGTGCACACTAGTATGTATATACTGATTAGTTAAGTGTGTACATAAACTTGGGTGAACTTATAAACTACTAACTATATTAAAGAGAAATGTTTTTATGTCTTTGAAACCATGTTTATGATAGTTTTTAATAAGGCTTAAGCTTTTTTAAAATGTTTTGTACATGTAGCAATCTTTGCAAAAACCTATTCTACAAGTATTCGGACAATTTGAAAAAGTTTTACATGGAAGCATTTTAGATTTTCTGTTAACTTTTTATACTTTAAAGTGTTTTGGGAAAGTCAAGAAGTGTCTGGATGAATCTTTCTTTATTTTGTCTGAAAATGTGTAGAACGTGTTTTTGTAAAGATTGCTACATGTACAAACTTTACAAACCTGTAGAAACCACATTGGGAAAGCCTGCTTCAGAGGCTGTTGACCCATCAATTACACTAAGGGTTGGCAACTTTTAAAACATATAGAAAAGTTGTTTCATAAAATCTAATTGGTTACATTAAATATTAAGTATGAATTTTTTTAAGGAACAGATGGGTTTCAAAGGGTGGTACAGAGAATTAGAAACATATGTTTAAAAATGTTGATGTTGTAAATACAAAAACTTGAGTCTGGATAGAATACAAAACTATGTTCATCTAAAGCTTGTGATTTAGAAAAATTGTTTCAACTGTCTAGTGCAGGGTTCCTCAGTATCCTTTTCATGATTGGTCTTTTTCAGAAAATTAAAAATTGATCCCTTCATTAATTATAAAACCAGAAATATATACAGTACATGTCAAAGTTTTGTAAAATAACATAAAACCTTTTTTTTTTACAAACCTCAGAAAAACTAAAGCAGTGACTTTCACATTAATTAAAATAAGTGCACCGGAAACTAAAAAAACCTGTGCACCACAATTTTTTTTGTTTTACATTTCAAACCCAAAAGCAAGATAGCACTTTTTAGTTATTGTCCAAAATTTCAAAATTCTCTCTTTTACCCTCAACCTGAAATACCCACTGAGGATCAATATTGCTATCATTAAAAAAAATCAGTTTAATACACTCCTTATAAACCAATGTGTCCAAAAACATTTTTTAATTAATATTTCTAACTAATTTCAGTCAAAAAAGAGTTTAAGTTCAACCCAATTGTTAGAAATTTTGCTTACTATTATTTTAACTAGAGTAAACTGCAGCACACAAGCAAATGGGGTTCACAAATAAGTTAGTAAGGGAGATGCTTTTTTAGCTAAAAATTATTGTTAAAGAAGCAACTTTAAGCCCATTCATAAAAAAATTAAGAGTGTGCATTTTTTTTTGCAATATGGTAACTGGACTGTATGCTTTTTTTATACTTATTACATTTTTATATAATCTTATTTTTAGTAGTACTTGAAAAGACTGCCATATTTTAATTTTGTACTTGTATTTTCAGAAACTGAAAACGTCAATTCAACAATTAGCACTTATAATATCAGTGTGGTGAATTTTTTTATATCTTTGTAACCTATGGATGTAGTTAACTTAAATAATAAACTAAACTTGTACCAAATGATGATACTAAATAATAACTAGGGTTACTCTATGTAATGCATGACATGAATGAAAATGTTTATATAAAGATCAATTGCAAACACTTAGAAATATATAAAGAACCTCATACTTTAGAAAACACTTGGAATGTAGTCAAAAATTTCACACAAGAATCAATTTAATAGGAATATACTTAAAACAAAATAACATTTAACTATCTAGGAATTAAATAAAACTTAATATAAAAAGTAATATTGGTTAAAAATACTTAAATAATACAAGAAAACAATATAATTGTCTTTTCAAAAATAACATGTTTACTGGAGCAGGCTATGATTAGAATCTATCATAACTTCCTGTCACTAGTTTATATAGCAAATTCTTAACTTTATGCAGCATTACATAAGTAATTTCTTGTCTGCTCTTTATTTTCTCCTCATCTTAACTGTAATAATCTTGCATCAGTAAAACGCATGACCTTGAGAGCTTTCTCTTAACCGCTTGAATGAATAATGATTTTAGCTCAATTTTAGCTCTCCATCAAATTTCAACAGTAATAAAGTGCAACTTGATATTCTGTTATATCTTTCTTAAAAATGTCATTTTGATATAAAACTATGCTAATCAATCATAAGTAACACTTTTGTTAAAAAAAGTAGTTTTTTCAGTCAAGTTAAAAATTGTTTTGCAATATAATTAAACTAACAAATTCAGACAGGTTTTAGAAATTTGTTAAGATTATTTTTTTTTTTAATAAGCAGAAAATGTTAAAATTCACTATAGAAATTTCATTAGAATATTTATAGCTCCAGTGATATCATCACCTTTAAGTTAAAACATAAAGTTTATACCATTGATTGGTTCAAATAGCTAGATAAGTTCTAGAATAGGGTTTATACTTTTAAAAACAAAACATTTCAAAATTTTGTAGTTTGCTAACAACTTTGTTCTATTAATGTGGCCCACAAAACCTTTTTCAATCTGAAAATGAAAGGTATATGAAAAGTTCCAAAAGTTTTTTTCTTGATTTTGTTGCTTTTTATCAGTTTTATTAATATATTTATTAATTTCTAAAATTTATGTTGGTGTTGTATGAGGTAGAAGCAACAAAAAGGTTTTGTATTTTTTAACCTATGTAAAAATAAAAATCGATAGATGCTTTAACGAAAACGACAACAGCGTAAATTTAAAGCCGTTGAAAAGCCTTTTTGTAAATTATGTAGATTAGGAAAATAAATTTCTTGAACTTAATACGAGTGAGACAAAACTGAAATTCACTAAAAACAGTTTCCTTAAAATTAGTCAACAAAATCATCGACAAATATCTGCAGAGCAGAGGCCTGGACTCTTGTATGCGGTGAGACAAGCTCAAGTTTAACTAAAGGGCTGATCATACAAATTCGATCATCAGACCACAAGCCTTCGATAGACTGAGGCCGGTTTCGTCCTTATTAGGACTCGTCATCAGTCTCAACCAAAAAACTTAAAAGTTAAACTATCAAATTAAACTATAGAAAACACTTAAACTATAAAAAAAAAATATTTAAGAAAAATAAATCAATCTATTTTTCAAAACAACGTCTTTAGATTAAGTAAACAGAAAATATGTAAAAGTAAACTAAAATAGATTAATTGCTTTACCAAGTTGTACACAGACATATTTATTGTTAATTAATATTTTACTGCTGAATGATCAAGGTCTAAAGCGCTTAATAAAGTTCGTATCTATGCTTTTAGAGAAATAATATAACTCCACTATTCTTGGCGACCTAATAAACTGCAAGTTTGCATCAAAATCCTGCGCTCCATTTACAACTTCTGTTAAAGTGCACTTTGGTATTAAAACATTGATCAGTTTAGCTTAGAAAAATTGTGCAATTTTGTATTAGAGAAAGCATAAAGAAAACTATATAAACGCAAATTACTAAAATTGTACTTTTCTTTTTGAAGTAATGAAATTATTATAGAAAAAAAAAGTAATTTGAAAAAAAATTAAAGAAGGTTTTTTTACACAGACTTTAATTTTCAATAAAATATCTGAAGAAATGCTAAACGAAACGTTTCGTTTGTTTTTATTCTTAAGAGTGTAAGGTGTTTCGAAAAATTATTTAGTAAACAAGCTTAGTTTGCTTTACTAAGTGTTTTTTGAAAAATTTCAAGCGATTTTAATCCTATCTTAATCAGAAGATTCCCAAGCTCAGCTATGGTTTCCAATTTCAAGCAACCAAAAAGGCTTACGACGGTAGTTTTGGGACCATAAAAAAGTAGAAAAGATGTGAATTGTTTTTGCGTGCCCTTAGCTAAAATGTCACCTCAGATTTTAAGTAACAAGTAATTAAAGCGCATACTATTTGTAAGCTTAGTACAGTAATCTCTCGCTTATTTACGCACATTGTAACCACAGAAAAAATGCGTAAAGATACGAGAGGTACCAAGTATACTTACAATAATGGCAGTTTTTTTTTAGTTATTTCTAGTTAAAAGCAGACTGGGGACTTTCCCACTTTTAACAGTTTGTTTAACTTATTTTTAATTATGAAAATAAAAGATAAAACTATAAATATAATAAAAAAAAAAAAAATTTACATAAAATAATGTTAGTTATAAAAAGTTTTTACTTATTTTAACAACAAGTAGATTTTATTTTTATTTATATGTTACTTATTTGATACTTAACATTAATTTTCTATTTTATATAACAAAATCTTTCAGAATTTTAATTTAATTTCTTATTGTTAACAAAGTTTCTGATATATTGAGGTATAACTAAATTTTTATCAATTAGTCAACAAACTTAAATTTACAAAGTCTAAGATATAGAGAGGTGCTTTAGCATATAAAAACATATTTTAAATTAAAAAATATACATGAGACCTAATTTGTGCAGTATTAATAAAAATTAGTTATTTTACTTTTTAAATATTTTAGAATTTTAAAGTGCGTAATTAAACGAGAGTGTGTAACATCATGAGTGCGTAAAGATGCGAGAGGTTACTGTATTGCTAACTACTCTTAAGCAAGGCATGAACATTAGTTTAAGACTACAGTATTAAAAAACAATGTCTGTATTTCATCCAGCACACGCGTATGACATTGTAGTCTGCTCAGTGGCCAGCAAGAACCTAAATATTCCATCAATAGTTTTTTAAGCTGTGCAGAAGAACTGCGCACATTTTAAAGTGTTATTCCTAATCGTATTAGTTCAAAGAAAGTATATAAAAGGGATGATGGCAATTAATTTCATTTGTTAACTTGTTTATTTGTTCAATAAACGTTTAAGAGGACAAGTTCAACAGTTAGCAACTAACGTAGAGATTGGACGATTGCAAAACGAAATTCAAAATGTTAATTAAATCAATTTTGATCACAGTATTTCAAAAGTGAGGTGTCAGAAATTCCAAAACCTTATGATGATTACAAAAGTAAAAATCAAAACAATTTCTATTTTGAAGTTATATTTTCTACGACGACACATAGAAAAATATATTAGACGTTGTAAGAAGCTTTCAGGACAAAATTAACTATTTCAATGTTAAATGTATAACGAGGATTTTTTAAGAATATAAAAGTATAACCATTTATACAAGCAACTTAGCAGTAACTTAGAATCAAAAGTAATAAATGTTAAACACTTAGTATAATTTTGTTATACTTATTCAACAAAACTATAATCTTTTTAAAAAGTGCAGATAAAACGAAATTGTTAAAAATCACTACATAATTAAAACCTATGAAAAGTGTTAAGAAAAATAAAGATTGTATAAACTACTAACAGTTTCGACAAACTGTTCATTGGAAACTACTATGATATTAAAGTCTTAAACAAGATACTTAAAGTCGGAAATTAGTAGTTATTTAACAACGTAGATATATTCTTAGTTTGCTCCGTAATTATCTTAATTCAAAATTAGATATACCAGTGACAATTCGTAATAATTTCAAACCCTTTCACACTACAAATGATATCTTTAAGAACAAAAAACGCAATTAAGATAAAATACAGATGGCAGATAAATACGCAAATATAAATTTATTTACTCAGCAACTTGTCTTCAAAAACTTAAGTAAGTTTTTATCTTTTTAATTAGTTTTTGTTTTAGATGAAATCTTTATGAAAAATATACAATAAAATGCGCAATAAAAGCACAAAAGAACTTAAACAAAAACATCTAAATATTAAAAGATTTTGAATAAAGTACTGTAAGTTTAAGAAAAAAAAAATTCGGAAATCTGCAGACCTAAAGGAAGACAACAATATTCATTTAATACGTAATACGACATTTAAAGAAAACTCAGAAAAAACGGCTTATGAAGTTTCTTGAAAAACTAAAAAGTTATGTGAATAAGCTCTTAATCGCATTTATTTCTGACTGACCGTGGTTATGTCTGCCTGATGAGTTCGAAACAATGTCGAAGAATGTTCAATAATTTGTTGTTGATGGTCGTGGGGTGCAATCTAGTGCTTATTAAAAATTCTCGCAATTAAAAAAAAAAATTATTGACGTATTTGTTTTGAAATGCTAGTTTTACTTAGCAATAAATAAAAGCTTTTATCATTATATATTGAACGTTAAAAAAAAATTTACATATGTTATAAAATTTAAGATCCTATTACATAGTTTGTAAAATTTTTCCGTGGCTTATAAAAGACAACTGACCCCTTCATCAAGCTAATATTAAAAACAAAAGTCACTTAAGCCTTTTAAAAAACAGTTAGTTTTACTTTGTAATTCCTTTAACTTAATAACAAAAGTAAAACGTAAAAACTGTCGTAGAACTGTATCCTTTTAATTGTTTTAACATACGTTATATACTATTTAGTAAAACTTAATTTTTAAGCAACATTTACAAAAACCATATAAATGTTTAATACGAAATTATTTTAAAAATTCTAAGACACCTGATAATTTCGCAATAAAACAAAAAGTTTCAATAAAAAAGTTCACGAAATTTTGTAAAAAGTCTTAATGGAAAATCTTAGCTGAATTAACTCTTTCAAAAGCTGCTAAAAATTAGTGAAACTTTGTAATTTCAAACCAATATCACTGTACAAATAATAAAAAGAAGTTTTTAAAGTATGTTATCTAACATAACAACAAATACATGTAGAAACTAAACTTTTTTTCTTTAGTATTAGATTGCTCACAGATAGAAAATATAGGTATATATTTTCATCACTTTTATTGATTGAAGAACATAACTTATTTTCGTCTGTTTTAAACAAAAATTAAAATTATGTTTTGTTCATTTTCAAATTAATTAAAATGAGTTTAAATACAGCTACGCTACATCAATTTATTATCTCTGATAACTTTATTTAAAAAGAAAATAGTTTACTTACAACAGCAAAACATATTAGATTGTATTTTCTTATTCGTTCTAATTTCACTTAAGTTATACCCAAAAAATATTGGTACTCGTAAAAAAAAACTTTTCTTATAAAACTGATTAATTAAAATAAATGAGTTAAAGTAAAACTTTTATAAAATTAGTTTTATGCTTTAAGAAAAATGAGAGTAAATTTACTCAAAAGAGTATCTTAAGGCAGTTGTAATTTTTAAATTTATACCGACCAACGTGGAGTTGCCTTAAACTAAGTATTTCTACATGCACAAAGTAACTTTTCTAATATTGTCATCATTTAATATTTTTTTATTAGCTCTATTAAAATAAAGTTAAAAAGCATTTTGAGACAAAAACATAGAATTAAATCATAGCTAATATGCCACATATAGTTCTTACATATTACTAAACACAGACTAGTGACCAAACTATAATCAAGAAAATATTTTTGAAATTAAAACAGTGAGATTGAAAATAAATTAAATTTTGTTTTGAAAAATTTTATGCGCAAAGTATAAGTAGTTACTAGTACAAATAAAAGCATAAAACAATTGAGGATTTAGCAAAAACCATATACATTTTTTATTAATTTTAAACATGTCTTAAAGGTAAAGAATTTTTTTTTAAGAATTTAGTACTCATATTTTACTGTATATATTTTTTTCACGTCTAAGTTAGATAATGAAAACAATTTTTAAACTTAAATTGGGAAAAAATAGATAAAAAGAATTTTTGTCAACTATTCAGCTGATTTTACTCTTACAACAAAACAACTTATAAAAATCGTTATTTATTTCAATTTGTTAAGAGATAAGGGTTTTTTGAGTTCAGTAATTGATATACATTTTCGACAATAACACCAGTATAACCATTTTAATGTGTGTACTAAACGTTTTCTTTTAAATTTTATAAATTATTTCAAAACCTTTTAGACTAACTCTTACTCATTACTAATTAACTAAGCTATTGAAAATCATTAGGTCTTTTTATGCATAACTTTTATCTGCTTCTGGGGTATCAATAAAATGATACCCATAAAAATAGTATGAGCTAAAGGATACAAATAATAAATACCGGTAAACAGATACCCATAACAAATACCCATAAAAAGACAGACCCGCTGGTGAGAGGAGCGGCTTAGTGACGAAATACAAAGTTTAAACATCACGTCACTTAAAATGCAAGATTTTTAAATAACTAAGAAACAACTAAAGGATATCATAAAAAAATTTAAATGTATAAAAACTATCAAATGTTATATTCTTGCATTTTTATCAAAAGCTTTAAAAGTTTATGTAACCAGTATTTATTTTGGCCATCATTAACAAGGTTGAGATGTTTCCCTCAACAAAAATAAATATAAACCTAATAACACGACCACAAGCTGACAAGGTTGTAGACGTTGGGCAATGAACGATTTTGTTGCGTCAACTTTTTGAATTTTACCCATACGCATATGCACTTAATCCCGCTTAGTTAGATCTCATTAGCGTTTTTTTTGCGACTATGCCTGCCTAATGATTCATAATTAGGACAAACCCGGTCGTATGTTGTCTTGGATGCTATCGTTGTTGATCGTGCGAAAAAGTTTATTGTATAAAGCTAATGTTAGAGAAATCCTACAGTGCGATTTGAGATTTAGAATCCTAATAATCGAGGAATGTACTATCAAGGAATGATCGTATCAATATGATATAATATAAAATAAAATATAATCAGTATAATAATCGACTTAGGTCAGTTTCTGTTTTGTTAAAGAAGCAATAATCTTTTTTAACACGTTTTATTTGAAACTTATTTTTTTTAAATAAGAGCTTGTTAGTTCTAAATTTAAAAAAAAACTATTTATAAAAGATTATCTTTTAGAATTATAAAAAGATTTTGAAACTTTTTAAAATAAATAATTTTTCGTAGTTTATTCTTACACAATTTAAGATCAGTTAATGCACAAAACTCGATTTTTAAATCGGAACCTAATCAATTATGTTGAAGCAAGGTCGCGTATAAACTATTTTTTTAGAGCCTGTGCGACTCATAATAAAAATAAAAACAAAATAAAAAAAGGAAGTTTTAAAAAACTTAATAAAAATTTTTCTAATTAAAAAATTTAATTTTTTCAATAGATTTAATTGTGCAATATTTCTAAATTTTTAAAAATTTTATACAACTCCAAAACAACTAAATGCAATGTTAGCATGCAAACATTTCATGTGTTTATAAAGAATTTTTACTTTTGTGATGTGCATTACTTAAATATAGCTGGTACTAGTTTGAATGAAAACTTTTTAAAGATATCATGCTAGACTTAAAACTTTGGAGAGTCTGTTTGTTAAATTAAAATATTGAATAAATTGCATTACTGTTTAAAAATAAAAAAATAATAGTATAAGTAAACAAGTTGAAATTATGCAGTGTTATTAAATAGGTATTTTAATTAAACAGCTAAAGTTTTGAAACAAACTTTTTATTTGTAGAATTCAATTTATGTTCTTTAAATTATCTACAACATGTATCAATTGAAAATTAAGTTATATTGCAGCAAATTCCAGCTAGTCTTTTAGCATTATGTTTTCTTTTCAACGTTTTTTTTTAGCTTACCAGGTTTTTACTCTTAAAGTATACAACAACTGACTTTGTAATTTTAACTACTTTACAGACATTGATTTACTATTTAGATACAACTACTAAACCTACCCAATATCATTAAAAGTTTTTCATAAAACTTTTGATTTAACTTTATGTTATTTTGTTTTATGTTTAAAAGATACTTTAATAACACTAATGCTAAAACTAATTGCTTGTTCGTAGTAATAATTTAAATACTGATAATCAATTCAAAAAAATTTAAACATAATAGTATTTTAAAGTTCTAGTCTAAAAGTAATGATCTAAAAGACTATTGTCATAGAGGATTTTTAAGTTTTTGTTTTTAACATAAGACATGAATTTGTTTTAATATTTTAACCAACAATTTATATCTACTAAAATGTCTGCATATTACAAAACATCAGTTGAACAGTTTTTAATACTTGTTTTATACTATGTTTTGTTTTGTTTTCAAGTTTAAGTCAAAAGTTAAAGTCTACTTTACTAACGCTATCTTTTTAAGCTGTTGTTTCAAACTGATACATATCTTTGAATACTACACTACAAAAAAAAAGACTGCAAATTGTAATTTAGTGTGCCGCTAGTGTAACGGCATGATGACCTTTTTTTATTCTACATTACATACCCAAGAACAAATAGTGTTAACTTTAACATTGTTTGGTATACACAAGCCGCAATTTTCCTTGACAAAAATTTAATAAAATTTTGAGAAAAAATCCAAAGAGCCGAATGTGCGCCAATTTTGTCAATAGGTGAAAAATAAAACAAACTTTCAGGGATAAATTTATATTTAATCTTTAATGATATTACTAAAAAAATAACAGTTTCTGTACCCTCTAAAATTTACACTAAAAAATCATGAAATCATAAACAAACTTTGTGCACTTTAGTGTGCCCAAGTGCGCACTGTGAAGATCACTAATTTAAGTGAACAAATTTACATAAACCTGTAAACTTAAAGGTTTTAATCAACAAATATAAAAAACACTATTGTACAGAAAAGAAACATCATACGGTAAAAAATAAATGTTAATATATAATAAGTTTACTATTTTTAAGTTTAAGCTGAGTGTTTTATACAGTCCTTTAACCAAATTTCAATATTTATAAAATAAAAATTGTGGTAAAATTTGTTATTTTGTTCCGTACAAAGGTATAAAATACTTTTTTATTTGTTTTTTGTACTAAAATGATTAAGTGTTTTTAATTTTTAACACATTTACATTTTGTAAAATAACTAAAAACGTAACTGATATTTCTAACATAGTTTGAAAGTAAAAACTTTAAGAACCTCAATCTTTAAAACTATTAGTTTTTAATGTGAAACTAGTAGACTATCAACAACTAAAGCTATGTAATGAGTGCTACAGCATTTAAAAACTAGTAACATTTAGTATATAGAACTTACAAAGTGTATTTTGAAGTTAGGGGCTTTCTATGTACTAAACAGGAAAGTTACTAAAAAAATCCAATTATAATTTTTTTATCTTCCGTCGTAATGCAGCTTTAAAACTTATATTTAAGACGAGGTTTAAAAGATGCATTAAACTAAAACATAATTCAACAGACTAGTAATTATATAAAACGGATGCTAGTCTGTAAAATTGGTCTTTGGTCAAACATTTTATGAAATATAAAAAATATAAGCCAGTTAAAATAAAAATTTTAAAACACTTTAACTAGTTAGTTCTACAATTATTTAATTTTTACAAAAAATGGAAAAAAGAAGAAGATTAATTACAATAACTTGTATTGAACTTTTTTAAGTCTAATAGTTAGTTTATTCTAAAAAAAAATAAACATTTGAAAGTAAGTTAAGTTTTCGAGTTGTAGAAAAACGTTTTAAAATGGCCCCTTTTTAAACTGACCCAATAAACCATCGTATTTTTTCTAAAATTATATTTAAAACTGTTATTATCAAAAATTTATATAAAAATACGTAGGAAAATTGCTAATTTATTTATATCATTATTACTAAACGTATGCACAACGGGTTGAAAAGCGTAATTGTATACATACGTACGTACTTGTTAAGTTTCTTACACTTTAATGTTCAAATCACCCATTCAACATGACCTTCCTAAAATAGTGAAACTGGATGTTCAATGTTTTGAATGTAAGAAAGACGTTTATGGAAATGATTCCCTTGTTGATGGTGTAGTCGGCAGTAATACAAACAAATTAACTGAAAATGGTGACCAACAAGAATTGTGATTGAAACGGAAATAGTGATACTTTGAAATAAAACAAAGTAATCTCAAAGTTTTTGTTTTCTTCAAACGATAACTTTTGTTGGTAAAATAGATAATAGTAAAGTTAAATTTGAAACAAAAGTTAGATATAAAGTCCGTTTGTTTTCCCCAATTTGTGATCCTATTTTTGAAACGACCTGACTGAAAATAGTAATAAACAGACAGTGTCACGCCAAATGTCGGGAAAAACCCATCAAAAATTGATGATAAAATGTTGATGCCATTTTCAGATCCAAAAACTAGCAGAAAGTTGATTGCTCAATAAATTTAGCATTTCTAACAACAAGTTCTTGTTTTTATGAATGAATGTGCTAACTAAGGTAAACTTCAATTTTTGTACTGTTAAACATTATAGTTACCTAAACTTTATTAATTATAAAAAAAGTTATAAGTTCATGTTTTATGTTAACTAAAAAGGGTGAAGTTTTAAATCTAACTTTATTTTTTTAACGTTAGTTACGAATTATTGGGACACGTTTAAAATCGATCCAGTCAAATTCGAAAAACACTTATCGATGGATAATTACTACTACTGATAAACTTTAAAGTAAAAATAGTTTCCGCGTATTACATTTTTACTATCTTTTTCAAAGGTGTAACGTATGATTCATATCAGTGGCGTCGCGTGGTATTTTTTTTAGGTGGTGCAGAATTTAAAAAAATATCAATTATTTTAATAAAAATATGTTTTTACTGTCAAGTTTGAAAACAACTGAAATTTTGCTACACCTGAAGATAAGGTTTGCTTTTAAGGGCATAGGGGGGATGAAACAATTTGATCTTATTTTATGTAGTTTTTACTAAGCTACAAGATGCTTTTTACAGATTTTAAAAATTCAGTATATGTTTTAAGATATAGCCGGTCAAAGTTAAAGGCAACAAAAGGTTCATAATGGGAGGCACAATGTGTTTAAATGTGTTTAAACAGTGTTTAAAAAAATGTTTTACCCCCCCCCCCCCTTTATGCCCTTAACATCTACTTTAGAATTATTTTACTGAAATTACTTTATACAGTTTTAATTTAACTACAAGTCATCTTTTATCAATATAAAAAATTCTTAAAATTTTTGAGATATGGTAATTCACAGTCAGAGGTACAAATGAATCCTTATTTTTATAATATAAACTCAAACAACAAATAAATCAAATCACTAAAATCATATCTTTTTTTTATAAGTTGGCCACAAAATCTTTAGATGTTTCTTTTATAAAACAAAAAAAAAGTTGCTAAATTAGATATTTAAAACACCAAGAAAAAAAAAAGTTATAACAAAAGTTTTTTTTTTGTATATAAAAAATATATATTGATACTTAAAAATTGAAAACTTCTCTTCAAAAAAACTATAAAGTTTTAAAAAAATTAGGATGAAAAAGTTTAATTAAAAATTGTTTTAATATGATGGAGAATATAGGTTTTCAGTAAAATTGTATTTTTTGCTGTTTTGGTTTGCTCCTTGTATAATAAACCATTGTACTCTCTGGCTTTGACTGGTTGTAACTAAAAGTTTAATTGGAAATTTCAAGTTTATAAAAGAGTAACTATTAGCTTTCTGAAAAAGTTAAAATAAGAACAACATGTAAAAAAGTGCCTATACACCCTCCCCCCTTACTCCTCACTAATTTGCACATTTTTTTTTACAAACATTAACATTTTTATTAACTTTTTTTCTAATTTTAAAGTTTTTTGTTGGAGGTTTAAAATTTAATAGTTTTGTAAGGGTATCTTTTCTTTATTTAATATTTATTTATTATTTTTTTGATGACAGTATTTTTCTCAGGAGCTCAACTTTTTTAAGTTTAGTTGTGAGGCTGTTGAACTTTTCAAGAACTTTAAAGATAACTTATAAATATGTAACCATTATAGAAGTAAAAGTTTGGTTAGTTAGTTTTCATGTGGCCATAGGGGTAAAACACTTATTTTTTAATTTTAAATAACCTTGTTATTTTCAGAGTAAAAATTAAAACTGCTTTAGTCAGCCTGAATATTTTTCTAATTTGGTCTGTTTAATTTATCTTGGGTCATCTTGAGTTTTTAACATTTCTAAGTTATCCTGATTATGAGGCAAGGCAACCATGTTTCAACAATTTTATCTAAAATTTTTGCTTTGTTTATGAAAAAATTAAATTAAAAGTTATATAAAGTAGAGGTAGACTAAATTTTCCTAAAATGTTAAACTACTCTAAGTAATCAAAGTTTCTAAATTAAGGCTATTTACTTTATTTAAATATGTAATTGTTTCAATGTTACTATTTTTTATTTGATACAAATCTAAAATACTTTTCTGTAAGAGTGAACTAGAAGTTTATAATAAACTTCTTAATTCTTTTTTTCAGAACTTGAATTTTATTATTTATTTTATTAACTTTATGATAACAATAATCAGTTATAGTTAAGTTTATGTATGCAGATTAAAATAAAAAATCAAATTTTTAAGACTTTGGTGATTTAGGGTTTTTATCTTTTTTTTTCAAAATATGCAATTTATGACAAATCTTTTAATAGAAGTGATCTGTTAAATTTAAAAAATCATGTGGGTACATAAACTCAAGTTTAATCCTTTGCAGTAGCTTGCTTTGTTTTTATTTTATGTTTACAATAGCTTGTAGATGATACTTAAGCAAGTCCTGTTTTAGGGAATTTTCAACTTAGCTTACTTACCGCAAGATATTGATTTTGCGGTAATTCTTGAAGAAATTTTGCTTTTTTGAGTTCATTTGCGGCAGTCAGCTAAGAGTTTGCGGCAGTGAAGTGGGCAAAATGGTCGTTTTCAAAATTCAAGTTTTAAAAGAGATTTCGTTCAAAATAATAACGAAAACGTTATAGATACTTATTTTTTTTCTTAGAAAATTTCAAGGTGGTGCAGTTGCGGCAGTGCAACACCCCACGCGACGCCCCTGATTCATATCATTGTTATACAAGATTTAAAATCATTATATTAGTCTATTATGAGCTATCAGACAACTACATTTATAAAAACAAACTTTAGTAAATTTTCGTTCAATATTATTTTCTTTCATTTCATTTAATTGATTGTTTTATAACTAGGATTTAAATAGTTAGATGATTAAAAAATATGTGCAATAGCTTGTAAGAAAATGTAATAACATGTGGTGTACGACTCGATAACCGATAGGTTTCTTTGTAAACAAGGTCCTTAGACCAAAATATTTGATCTTTTTTTTATCGTTCAATAAAAGATTATAATAACTATAAAAAACGAAAGAATAATATATGTTGTTCTTGTTGTTTTATCTTTTAAATGATTGTCAGATTTATTTATTTCATCATTGTTTATTAAAGATTGTTTCATTTCTAAAAAGTCTTCATCAATAAGTTCAAAATTTTTGTTATCATCATCTTTAACAAATACTTTTTGAAAAGACTTATTAAAAAAAGCTTTATCAAAATCAAACACTATTGGTAAATTGTTATCATCTTGCAACAGAAAAAGCAGGTGCTATCTTAAGCTTAGATTTTACAAAGCAGTAACATTTTTTTACATATATGTTCTTGAAGAAACTTTTTACATGTCCCATATTAAACACTTTAACTGCTTTTTGATATTTTTTTGAATCTTTAACATTTCTGTGTCATCTGCTTCATCATAAATTTAGTTTGTTCTGTAAAAATCTGGGTTAAGCAATCGAGAAATTGGCTTTATACCCCTATCAACACTTATGCCAAACGAAATAACTCTGTGGTCATTAGCATCGATTAAAGGTAAATTAATTACAAAGCAGTAAATCAAGAATATTACCGTCTTCATGCGTAGGTGAATCAATAAGTTGTGTAAAAATATTGTCTGAAAAAAAAGCTTATTTGACAGTCATTATAGGTTGTGACCATGCATTTATAGTTATGGTGCTCATTTATTAATTAATTTTTATCCATCAAGTGTTCTATTATTAATTTTTTTTTGCATAACAATAAGTACAGGTGTAATAAAGACTTTGGTAAATTTCTGTATAGAACTTTTCGAATCAAAGTTAAAATACTAAAGTAATGATTTTGTTTTTTTCAAATCTAAGTTTTACTTTTTTGTCTCAGAACCGGAATCTGGCTTAACGGTGGTAAAAAGCGAACTCAAAAGTTGATTTTAAAACAAAAATCTTCTGACTTTGTGCATATATAGCACAAGCTTGAGATTGAGTTTATTATAACTTTAATATGGTAATAAGTTTTAATTTCACGCAGATGGAGTCCAGGCCTCATACCCGGCCCACCTACTTTTGTCTCAGCCAAATAAGGTGATTGACAAGGAGAGGACTAAAAACGCTCATCTCAAGCTGAGGGCAGTGTTGAAAAGAAGTATTAGAAATTGTCCGAAGCAAACAAGGTGTATCACATAATTATCACATAGCTCAGGGGTTGGCAAACTACAAGCCGCAATCAAAATTTTATTCTAACCAACTTTTGAAAAAAAACTGTTTCGAAATTTTAATGCTGTCTTTAAAACTTAATAATTCACCTAATTATTTTCATTCACAAAAACATTAAAATCGTTCCCTTTTCGACCTATTGATCCCTGGGAAAGCTATAACTGTATATTTGTATTGAATTTTCAAATATAATATACTATGTTAAGGGTTCCCGAAAAACCTGAAAACATAGAAAAACCTGGAATTTTTAACAGTTTTTACGTTAAATTAATGAAATTTTTGTGTGATATAAAATATTTGTCATATGAGTAACTATCTTTTTATTTAAAAACACATTTAAAGTAACTTTATAACATCTTTTCTGTTTAAAAAGGTTCTATTTAATACAGTGTTTAATAAAAATTCGTTTAATCATAAAAATAGACCCAAAGTCTTGTAATTTGAAAACTTGCAAGTAATTCTGAAAACCTAAAGTAATTTCTCAAAAACATGTTTGTGTCATATTCATCATTCTCGTAATTTATTTGTCAATGAAAATTTACTCAAACAGTTTTAATTTAGACAATAGACATACATGAAGTTCTAGGACCACATGAAGTTGAGAGTGAATGGGGCTGCAGACATAAAACGAAAGGAAGAAGACGAAAACAGTTGTTAAGGGCCAAGATACAGCAGTATGAACAGAGGCTGGGCATTGAAACGAACAAGTAGCAGTATGAACAGAGGCTGGGCATTGAAACGAACAAGTTGAAGCAGTATGAACAGAGGCTAGGCATTGAAACGAACAAGTTGAAGCAGTATGAACAGAGGCTAGGCATTGAAACGAACAAGTTGTAGCAGTATAAACAGAGGCTGTGCATTTAAACGAACAAGATGCAGTGGTAAGAACAGAGACTGGGCATTGAAACAAACAAGATGCAGCAGTATGATCAGAGGCTGGGCATTTAAACGAACAAGATGCAGCAGTATGAACAGAGACTGGGCATTGAAACGAACAAGATGCAGCAGTATGAACAGAAGCTGGGCATTGAAACGAACAAGATTCAGAAGTATGAACAGAGACTGGGCATTGAAACGAACAAAATGCAGCAGTATGAACAGAAGCTGGCCATTGAAACGAACAAGATGCAGTAATATGATCAGAAGCTGGGCATTGAAACTAACAAGGTGCAGCAGTATGAACAGAAGCTGGCCATTGAAACGAACAAGATGCAGTAGTATGATTAGAGGCTGGACATTGAAACGAACAAGTTGCATTAGTATGAACAGAGGCTGGGCATTTAATTGAACAAGATGCAGTTGTATGAACAGAGGCTGTGCTGTGAAACGGACAAGATGCAGTAGTATGAACAAAATCTGGGCATTGAAACGAACAAGATGCAGTAGTATGAACAGAGGCTTGATATTAAAACGAACAACTTGCATCAGTATAAACAGAGGCTGGGCATTGA
Source organism: Thalia democratica (assembly GCF_965202585.1). Taxonomy (NCBI): domain Eukaryota; kingdom Metazoa; phylum Chordata; class Thaliacea; order Salpida; family Salpidae; genus Thalia; species Thalia democratica. The sequence goes on along the minus strand of NC_139166.1, from coordinate 62,473,095 downwards.
AACGAACAAGATCAAGCAGTAGAAGGAATAATTGGAAAGCAAAGAAGAAGGTTCCTTAAAAAAACAGATTAGTCGGAAAACCATTACTTTGTTACTTCGTTGATTTGTTGGTTATTAATATTTATGTCCCGAGTGATTATTTGAACTATATTAAGTCTCAATTGTGATTGTTACGTTTGTAGATCCCCAATTTTCTGTATTCAATTTGAACTAAGATTTTTTAACATTTCTGTCTGCTGATTATTTTTAGTTTACTTCATATTTTTGTTCTATGATGTACTTTTGTTTTAAGATTTTGATTTTATTAAAATATACAATATGTACTCTGTTCGTTTATGATACAATTTTGGATGTAAATAAAACTTTTTGAATGAACATACATTGCAATGTTTCAAATGATCAAAAGCATTATTCACGGGATCCAACCACCAGCCGTTTTCTGCGATTTTGAGCTCGCATTAATAAAAGCTGTAAAAGTAAGTCATAATAACTACAAAGTTTATCGTAAGACATTTAGCTATACGTAAATATTTATACTTCAGAACGAGTTCCCAAGCTGTAGTGTTAGAGGGTGTCTCTTTCTTTTAAGTCAAAATATTTTAAGAAAATTGCAAAGGTTCGGTCTACAATCAAGGTTACTATATTCTTTATCAAGACCAGAATTATTTTATTTATAATATGTACTTCAAAAGAGTAGTTTTAGAGTTTTAGATGTGTATTTGCTGTCATTAAAGGAATATTTATGCCGTTTACTTATTGTACATATACTAATAACTAGTTTATGTATTTTTTAGGTTTCAAACAGATTCTGACTTTGCTAAAGATGCGAAAATGATTCTGTCATTAGCATTTCTACCAACAGAGAAGGTAATCGACGTACTAGAGGCTCTTATTGCAAATGTTACTGAAGAACTAGTCACAGTCTTGGAATGGTTCCGCTACTATTATGTTGAAGGCTGAGAAATCTTAATTAATTTTTGTACTAATGTTTTGTACACTTAAACTTATTGCCTAAAATTTTTTTGTTAGTACGTCTAAATTAAACTATAGTAAAGTATATTTATTAATAGTCTAACTGTTATACTTGTAATTTAATTATTAATTCATATAATGATATGTAAATAAATAACAGATTTCATTAATTTCTAAAAGAATGTAAAAAAACATTAAACTAATAGGTGCTAAAGGTTCGCCTTTATTTCCTATCACTTTGTGGAATCAGTACCAACGAGTCCTTGCAAGAAGTGATAGGACAAATAATATCGCGGAAGCAGCTCACCGAGCATTGTATTCTGTACTCAACGGTAGCCACCCTAATCTTTGAAGTTTCGTTGATGTATTGAAAATCACCCAAAATTCTCGAGGTTTGGGTGTCGAGCACCTTTTGGCAGGGACACAACTAGATCCTAAAAGAATAAAGTTCTGGCAAGCGGACGAACGGGTGTTTCATCTTGTTTCAAATTTTAATGAAAATGATAACATTATGGAATTCATACGCGGAATACAGTATAATTTGAGTATGGATTAATAAAGTTTTGTAAACTTCTTTTTTGTTCGTTCTTCATATAAAGTTTAACACTAACTTGTGTTTTACATTTTTAAAGTATTTAATCTAACCTTGTCAACCAAGCAATAATAATTTATTGTGTGAATAAAATAGTATAATTTTAAGAACTTTAGTTTTAAGTATTAAATTATTCAATTACCAGTTATTTACTAAATTTTAGTTTTCTAGTACTTTTTTTGGTATTAAATATAGTACTTCTCAAAAAATATAGCATACTAAAGATATTAACACTTATTACTACCTACGAATGATTTCTCTAATTATAAATCTTAATTAATTTTAAAAGGCTACCAACTTTGTCTTAAATGTAATCCTTGCTTAAACATAATTTAAATAAAAATAACTTTAGTAGATACACTTCCCTTTAACTTCACAGTTTAAAGTGCCTAAAATTCTTAATCAGCAGGATGCTGATTAAGTAACATTAAGTTTTAAACATTTTAAGAAATATATTTTTAATTACTATTTAATTTAATTGCATAAAAGTACCGGATGTACTAAAGTAAAGCTGCGCTAATAAGTCACTCTGTGCTAAAGTGACGCCGTGCTAAAGTGTCACCCCATGCTGAAGTGTCACTCCGTGCTAAAGTGTCACCCCATGCTAAAGTTTCACTCCGTGCTTAAGTGAAGCCGTGCGAAAGTGTCACTCTGTGCTTAAATGACGCCGTGCTAAAGTGTCACCCCGTGCTAAAGTGTCACTCTATGCAAAAGTGACGCTGTGCTAAAGTGTCACTCCGTTCTAAAGTATCACTCCGTTCAAAAGTGTCACTCTGTGCTAAAGTGAGGCTGTGTTAAATCGTCACTCAGTGCTAACGTTTCACCCCATGCTAAAGTGTCACCCCGTGCTAAAGTGTCACCCCGTGCTAAATTGTCACTCCGTGCTAAAGTGTCACCCAGTTCTAAAGTGACGCTGTGCTTTTCTGACACCAACCCAAACTTTAAAACAATTCAAGAACTGGCAGCTATTTAAATTTATTTCAACTTATATAAAAACTTTTAGTGAGCAATAACCTGTAAAAGGCTTAATAGATTACTAAACACCAATTCAAATATTAACTTAAAATCTAAACAATATTTCAGCTATAAACTAAAATGTTCAAATAGAATTCTTTCAATAGTTCCTTCTCTGAACACAAAAACTGCACACATAAATATGTGTTTTTACTTAATTTAAAAAAGTAAACATTCAGAGTTAACAACGAACAATGTAAGTAATTGCAGCAGTTCATTACAGCAGTTTAGCATTTTCAAACGAAAGGAATATAAATCGACCGTCATTTTTAAATACGAATGTTCTTAATTATTTAGATATAAATACTTCATAAATTTTTAAATAAAAGTTCAAAAAAAACTCGAGTTATTCAAATTTATTACGAAACAAGAAACAAAGTTGGAACTAAAAAAACTTGAAAAGAGTTTTAACTTACCATAAATGTATTTTTAAAAATTTACTTTAAAAATAACAATTTTATTAATTTTGGAATTGGCAACTCTGCTGTGTCTACTTGTATTGTAAACAAAAGTATTAGAAGTAGATAAAATAAGCTTAAAGTGTAAAAACTAAATAAAAATTTTTAGCATAGAAAAATTTTAAAAAAAGCATATTTTACACAATTGGCAACTGAAAAGAGAAAAGCTAAAACATAGATAATATCTTCTTCAGATTTACTATAATAATTAAACTATTGGGTTTAAAAACGTTACTTGTAAACTGAAAGCAATTTAGATAAAACAATGTTGTGAAAAGAAATACAACTAGCTTTTAGCTAATAAAAACACTTTACCTATTAAAATTGCCTAATCACAATACATCATTTACTAACATATGAAAATTTCAATACTAATACTTTGTTCAATACACTAATATATAATAATTCTCAACAGTTTTAACTTAGTTTTAGTAAACAACTAACTTTTTTACACGGTTATGATTGCCTACTAAAAATAAACCTATAATTAAATAAATAAAAAGTTAGTCACTGCGAATTAGTACACATGAAAACAATCAATATGCAGTGTGAATCTATTTCAACTTCAGTTTGGGGGATTTTTCTTCTCCAACTGATCGAGCTCCGCTTTTCTACTGTTTCTGGCGTGTTTTTTGGTTTTGAGGTGCCTTTTGTAGTCGCCGCTCTGAGAAAATCTCCTTTTGCATATGTCGCAGGGATACGGCTTTTCTCCTGATAAAATATCAAAATTGTCAGTAATAGCTCTTTGATTTTGGTTTTTAAAGTAAAAGCAGAGTAATAAATAATGAAATTAGTTATTTAAAAACACATTAAATTATTGCACCTTTTATTAGTACTATCAATAATTGTTTTGTTTGTTATTAAACTTTAGAATGGTAAGTAGCTTTGTTCTCAGATTAGTTAAATTAAATAATTGTTTACTTTTGAAAGTTCACTTAACAACAACTATTTATGATGTTTTCAATATTGCTTGCGAATATTAATTTCATTGAACTAAAGTGTTTGTGTAGCGCACAGTTTTTAAAAAATTCTTATCTAAAAGGTCTCCATAAAAGAAACAAAAATGCTATGGCCCCCTACAATAAGACTTCTCAAAAAATGTATTTGGATCCGGTAGATCACTAGTTTTGGCATGTGTTATTCGAAACTATGTTGGGATCCAATAATTAAAAACAAACTTTTTTTTTACATTCTTAATATAAAGAAAAAAAAAACACAAACACACAATTTTTAAAAAATGCTTCTTAAACAAACAGAAGTATGCTATCGAGCGTGAACGAATTAACAGTACCAGCAGTTTTGAAATTTGTTATGGATGTATATTGTAGGTTTACAAACATTTTTTGCTTTTACTCCTTCATAAATAACAAACATTTTTAATGAAAAACGCAAAGGTAAACTTTCTAATTGCTTTTAATTGGCATACCAAACAACAGCTTACATGACAAACAAATAATTGTTTATATGTAATGTTTTAAATTTTAACTACTTCATTTTTTTACATAAACAAAATCAGTTTTTTACACTTTTTCAATGTTATATAAAAAGGTTAAGCAACTTCTTCAATTGATGAACTCGATATAGCACCATTTTGAATGAAAAGGATAAATTAATTCGACATAGAATTTTGCAAATGCTTTACTTTATAAGTAGAGTTAGATAGCAATTCGAAATCATAAAAAATGTTTTAACCCTTTAGCTCAAAAAGTAATGTATATTGAAAAATAAAAGCGTATGAAGGTTTAATTAATAAGATTAAGATAGTAAAATTAAAAAAAAACAAAATTTATTAAAAAAAAGAACTTTTAAAGATACTAAAAAAAACAATATTTCAAAACATATTTTATAAAACAAATTGTACAGTAACCTTCTTTTATTGTACCAACATATGTTTCTGTGTGTTAATGAATCAACACACTTCAACTGGGTTGTTAATTGGAAGAATAAAATTTGTTTTATTTACATTCCACTTAAGTTATTTCACTAGGATCGTTTGTTAGCAAACGATTAAACATATAATTTTGAACAATTAAAACTTAATTTAGCCATATCTAAAAAATGTTACAACTTTTACAGAAAAATTGTTTTTGTATGTAATCAATGGGATTTCAAGCTATTATTAAAAATACAAAATTTATAAAAAACATTTAAACTAAATAAACTAAACACATACTAAAGTTACTAGTACGAGACAATACACTTGTGTGTTAGTTGATATAAAATTTCTGTTACAATAAAATATATTTGAAATTTATGCCAGATATGAATTTGTACGTACAAAAATATTTTTTAATATCAAGTAACATTTTTAGACGAACAAACAAAACACAAAGTTACTACCGGTATGAGTAGTGTATTGTCTTCTCATATTTTATTTCATATTTTTTGTTCCAAAACATATAAAGCAGAGATTTGTGAAAAAAAGATAAATATAGCAAACATAGTTCGAAATTATTTTTAAATAGCAGTTTAAGGGCATAGGGGTCTCATTATTTTTTAAACTAAAAATTACATGGCTCTTCTATGAAAGCAAGTACAAACTACAGGCAAATTTTTTAAAATTAATAAATCTTTTTATAATTTCGAGATATTGTAGTCTTTGTAATAATTCTCCGATACAAACGTATGGATCGCAAATTTTTTGTGGTCGATTTTCTAAAAAGTTTAAAAAACCCTTAAAATTCTATCTCCTCCTTCATTTTTTGAGCTAAAAACCTCGAAACCTTAGGATATGTTACTTCTCTAGTTTGAAGTCTTTGAATGTTGCGTTTTTGAAATTATTTATTAACAGATATTTAAAAAAAAGTGTTTTTTTTTATTAAAAATTTAACTTTTTAAAATTCAAAAAAAGTTTTCATTCATCTTTTTTAATTTAATGCTGGACTGTCTGTAAAAATTTGAAGAAGATTGGTAAAAATGAAGGTGAAGATAGATTTTTAATAAAATAGTTTATTGTTTTTGGTTTGCGCCCTCCATTAGAAACTTATTGAGGTCACCGACTTTTATCTCTATTACCTCAAAAATAACTTTAAATTTTTTTTAAGCGATTAAAAAGTGTCTGATAGCTCAGATAAAACTCTGTAAAATAAGATGAACTTGTAAAAGTCAAGGTGGACCCCCATGCCCCTAACAAATAATTAGATTTAAATTACCAGTATGAGTCCTGTAGTGTCTTTTCAAATGGTCGAAGGTGGTGAATTTCTTCCAGCAAACGTTGCACGTGCGACCCTTGCCCAAGTGATTTCTGTCAACGTGGCGTCTCAGGTTGCACGGGCACGTGTAAGAATTGGAGCAGTGCGGGCAGTAGTGCCTGACGTTTTCTGAAAAATTATTATACAAATCAACAAAATCGTTATAGTAGCAGTCTAACAGTTCGGTCTGTGATAAGTTTTGAGAGAAACAACAATAAAGGTTGTTAAAACATTATATATACTACGCATGAGAGATTACGTTGTTTTTTGTAAATTCTTACAAAGTGTAAGACCTTTTAGGTTGCCTTCAGTTTTCGTGTTTTAATTAAGTTTAGTTATTGTTTTTATATTTAATTTAATTCAGTTTTTGTGCTTTGTTACTTATTGTTTATTTATTCATTTTAAATGCTATTATCATTAAGTTTTTATTAAATAAACAGTTCGTCGCACATCTTGTTATTTCAATAATTGTTATTGTTAGCTTGACTATTTATTCGCTTATACTAAAACAGATAAGTAACGCGCATCATGCGTAGAAATATTCCCAACAAAATGGTCAAGATGACCACGCGTTCGGGAGCCGGTAAGTTAAAATGATCGGGTTAGAAGTGATCGGGTTAGAAGTAATCGGATTAGAAATGATTGGGTTAGAAGTTATTAAGGTAAAAGTGATCGGGTTAGAAATAATTGAGTTAGAAATTATTAAGGTAAAAGTGATCGGGTTAGAAATGATCGGGTCAGAAGTGATCGGGTTAGGGTGATCGGGTTAGATGTAATCGGATTAGAAATGATTTTGTTAGAAATGATTGGGTTATAAATGGTAGGGTTAGGAATTATTAAGTTAGAAGTGATTGGGTTAGAAATGATCGGGTTAGAAGTTATTGGATTAGAAATGATTGGGTTAGAAATTATTAAGGTAGAAGTAATCGGGTTAGAAAAGATCGGGTTAGAATTAATTGGATTAGAAGTGATCGGGTTGGAAGTGACTGGATTAGAAATGATTGGGTTAGAAATGATTGGGTTAGAAATGATTGAGTTAGAATTAATTGGGTTAGAAATGATTGGGTTAGAAATAATTGGGTTAGAAATGATTGAGTTAGAATTGATTGGGTTAGAAATGATTGGGTTAGAAACTATTAAGGTAGAAGTAATCGGGTTAGAAAAGATCGGGTTAGAATTAATTGGGTTAGAAGTGATCGGGTTGGAAGTGATTGGATTAGAAATGATTGGGTTAAAAATGATTGGGTTATAAATGATCGGGTTGGAAGTAATTGGGTTAGAAATGATCGGGTTAGAAGTGATCGGATTAGAACTGATTGGGATAGAAATGATTGGGTGACAAGTGATTGGGTTAGAAATTATTAGTCATTATTATTATTAGTCATTAATTGAATTAATTTACTGCTAACTTTCAAATATCATTTTATTTGAAAGTTAACTTAAATAGTAAATTAGATTAAATAAGCCTTTACTTTACAGTAAATTGAGTAACATTTTTTAGTTAGGACAAATAACTATATTAAAAGTTAAGTTAGAAATAACTTAATTATTTGTAAACGTTTAATTAAAAAATAATTCAATTTAAATATAACTTAAAATAACTGTAATATATTTAAAACAAATAAGTAGACATGATTTAAAATTTGAGTCAATAAAAAAAAACAAATTAAAACTTAACAATCTATTTTATCTAAACTTCTTTTACGTTTTTTATGAATATTTCCTGATAGCATAAGTCACCCCTAAGGTGCAATACTGTCCTTCAATAAAAAACCCTGGTTTACTATAAACAAAATATGTAATTCAACAACATAATAAATGATGTGGAAAAACCTGATACTAAAATGTAAATACATTATTCTTATAATTTTAATACTATATTAATTATCTTAATGTACTATAATTATTTCTTTTTACAAGTAAAAACTCAAATATTGTTTTAAAAAAATCTATAGACTAAATATAATTTATTTAGTTCCGATTTGTTATTATTCAACCAATTAATTAAAGTACTAACTTTTTTTTCTGCTGACACTGTAATTTTCTCCTGTTTTTATGATTTTCAATTTCGGAATTTTTTTAACGGTTAGCCCTAAATCATAATAACAATGTAATAAACTTTTTGATAATTGCATTCACTATCAACTTTCTCATATTAATATTTATTAAAAGTAAAGTTGACTAGTAAGTTAAATTAAATAAGCCTTTTGCTTTACAGTAAATTGCGCAAAATTTTTCAGTTAAGACAAATAAATATATCAAAAGTTAAGTTGAAATTAGCTACATTATTTATAAAACGTTTAATTAAAAGTTTTACAATTTAATTAAAACACGAAATAAAAAACTTAAATATTTTGCTATGTGTTTCAGTAAAAATTGTTCATTCTAGCTTTTAAAAGAATATAGAAAATTAAAATAGTAGATATAATATTAAATTTGAGTCAATAAAAAAACAAAGTAAAAATTTAATTTAGATTTAAAACTTTACAATCTGTTTTACCTAAACTCCTTTTACGTTTTTCTTTACTGTTTGAGTTTTTATTTTCTTCATTGAAATCACCATCAATTTCTTCATCTTCGAGTTGCTTCTTCTTAAACGTTAGCACTCTTTTACGTGCTGTAAGTTATGTACAAAATAAGCATAAAAAATTTACTTTTTCACGAGTTTATTTATAAAACAACGTTTCACTAAGTTAATCAATAAGAATGAAATCTTCAGTAACAATAAAATCTTTATTCAACCGAGTTATACATTTTATACTAAACTACTTTGTAATGTAAATGTTAACTATATATAACCTAGGTAAAATTTATTGAAATAAACTTCATACTTTTAAATTTTAATATTTATTAATTTAAAACAAAAGTTTGAATAAAAATTTAATCTTACAAATTGTTACCAGCTAAACAACTATTGATTGTTTTATAAAATTGGTAACTAAACGGTATGAAATGTATCCAATAAAAATGGGGAGTGTAAAATATAAAACGTATTGATTTATTTCAAAAAAATTAAACTTTGGGTTCACTTGCAAATAAAATTGCATATGAATTCTTGTTGTTAATATATACATCAACACTTATTTATAATACTAAACAACTTGTTTTACTTCAATCTCAAATCTTACCAAGTACAAAAAGCAATAACTTTACGATTGAAAGGGAAAACTTCAGGTTAATTTAAACAATATTAACCTTTCAACATCAATGATTCAACATACATAAAAATAATCTTAGTCTACATTTCAACAAACTATCAGTTATTCCAACCGTTAAACTAACTTGATCTTCTAAGTTTCGAAGCAGTATTTATCCCTGTGCTGCTAGCAGAAGTAGGAACCAATACACTGCTTGTATTCTCTTCAGATGAATTGGAAGGCACATTTTCATCGCTTGTATTCTCTTCAAATGAATTGAAAGGCACTATTTCGTTGTCACTTTGTGCTGTATAATTAGAACTGTTCAAGTTTTTTAAAGATTAAGTTATTTATGGTACATTAAAACTAGAGCAATAAAATCTATTGGTTTATTTTTTTTTAAGTAGGGACTAAAGTTGATCAGCAGTTATTCCTATACATATAAATATAAATCTAAATATTTTTTTAAGTTTTGGTCAGTAAAAAAACCGTTAAAAAAAACTATTAACTTTTTCTCCTTTTAATTTGAAAGAATAAGCCTCTAAACCAGTTGTCGTCAAGCTAATCAAATTTTGTGTACACCAAGCTGCCAAAAATGAAATAGTAGCACCCCAAGATCTAATTTTAGTAAGCGCTGCTAGTGGTGGGTCTACGTAAACACTTTTATTAGTGCATTTCTCCTTAAAAGTCATAACTAAGTTTGTATTTACATACAAACCATTTAACACCTGAAGCTGAAACGTTTTATTTGATCCTTTTTTTAATTGAGCTCTATATTTTTTTTACCTTATTTTACAATGATATTTTAGTTAAATGTCTTTTACATGCTTATTAATTGAACACTTTTCCGCAATTACTACAAAATCCCCAGTTCAGTAACCTTTAAATACTTTTTTATATATTAACTACATACTAAATCTAACTCTATGTAGTTTTTTTGTAATCTAAAAACTTCGTGCACCCTAAATGAGTTTCGTGTACCCTAAAAATTTCTTGCACCCCAAAAAAAGTTTCGTGTACACTAGTGTGCACCAGTGTACACCTTGACGACCTCTATTCTAAACCATAAGAAATTGTCGAAAAAACAGAAAATTTTCAAAAGGTAAAATTCATCTACTTTTTTAAAAACATACCAACAACAAACAAATCTGAATACAAAGTTTTTTTGTATCAAAAGGTTTATCTATTGATAGAAAGGAAGAGATGAAAAGCGTTCTTCTTCAACTAGAAAGAAGAACAGTCACCAACTATAAGAACCTTCCCTACTAGAAGATCAGCGCCACAAGATAATATGTTAGTTGAGTTTGAAATTTCGCTGTAAAAAATGTTAATTAACATTATAACAAATTCTAGACTGAGTTAAAAACCGATTTAAACAAAATAAAATCATGAAATAAACTGTTTGTGTACGCTAATAAGTCAAATTACTTATAAAGAGTAAACCAATATGTTTACAAACAAATATTTAACGGCAAAATTGTATAAACTAAGTATAAATATACAACTTCTTTCTTTATTTTTTTTTTCTCATATATTAATTATTTTTTGAATAGTTTGTCACCTTGTAAATGTATTTTTATAACAAAAAACTGGAGTTTGATAATCCGTTACGCAGTGAAGCTTATTAGCTGTTTAAATTTTTAAAACATATTTTTCAATTACAACCCTAATAAAAATTAATATTGTCTACCAAATCACTAATATTAGAGATTCTAAGAAAAAGATAATCGTTTTTTAATTTAATAAGAAACTAATATATATACATAATTTGGTTATATAGTATTTAAAAAAAAACTAATTGTGCTCAAGTGATTGCTGGTACAATTATTAATATATTCCCGTTGATAAAATATTCTCTTTTATTAAATAAAAATCAAGTTTTGACTGAAAAATATGTTAAAAAACTTTTCAAGTATAACAAACTACTTGTTTCAAAACTAATTGAAAATGTGAATACAAATAAAAGAGGGTTACCACTGGTTTTTGGAAAATTTTCTTCAGGTTTTTAAAAGTACACATTTTTGGGTATATTTTTTCGTTAAAAATTAAGTTTTTGGTAAAAAACTGTGTTGAATATTATAAAAACATTGAAATGATATTAAAAAGCTACTTTTAATTAACATGATTTTGAGATGATGACAAAAATAGTTATTTATATGAAAGATTTTTTGTTGCTCATCGAAATGTTACTACTTTAAATGTTAAAACTATTAAATCTCAGGGATTTAATTCCAGATTATTTTTTTAATTTCTCAAATTTATAGGTTTTTAGCCTAAATTGTCAAATTTCAGGTTTTTTTGGCAGCCTTGAAACAAAATACATAAAAGTGTTTAAACACGTTTAATAATGTAAGAAAATATAAACTAAAACTATTTTTAGACTAATAATTTTTAATGACTGTTCTTTATTAAAATTAAAGAAAACAGTTCATACACATAAGTAACTTATTTTTACAATCATTTCTTATATTTGTTTAAAATATCAATTGAAATAATAACAAATTAATGAAAACATAATAAAAATGTTAATAGGTTTAAAATTGACAATTCATTAAATTTGGTATATCAAACCAGCAGTTGGAAAATTTCGGCCCATCAAGCAAAAACCTACGGCCTGCGGTGCATTTTTCAGCTGAAAGGAAATTTTCAAACAACATAAAAAGATTTTGCGGTAAAACATAACGTTAAGCTCTTTATTTATTAAATACTAAAGAAAGCAATCGTATCGTAGCTTTTTTTTGTTAAAATAAACTTTTATATAGTCTAATGTGGGAATGTGGTGGGCAAGATTTTCAGCTCATTGGCTGGCCAGAGTATTCAATTTTTTTTACCAAAATTTTCACCCAAGATTTTTTTTTTGCTTTACATTTTTAATCCCAGAATGTCTAGTGTTTTAAAACTTGGATTAGCGGGCCTGATATACATTTAAATGGGCCTGATTCCAATAAAAACCAGTGAACATTGTCATCTCTTCACATTTCCTGCCTAACCGCCCATACGTTACCCACAGCTAGTTTAACGAAATTGTTTCGGAAAACTGAGCTCCCGAGCCAAATTTCTAGGAAAATTGTTCTTCAATTTATAAAAAGTTGTGGATTCTTTGATGAAACCAATTTGTTTTGTGCAGCCATACATTTTTTAACACTAACTTAAATAAAACCAAATTGTTCAAAACCTGATTTATAATTTACATTGAAGTTTTAAATAATATTTTTACATAAACAATCAACAGGCGCTGTGTAAGTTCTCGGAAAGCACTTACTTGTGAAACCCGAAATGTCATCAGGTTGAGGATTAAAGTCATCAGGTTGAGAATAAAAATCAATAGAATTCAAGTCAACCAAGTCGTATATTTCGCCGAACTGTCCCGGCGGGATAGTTTTGACAAATTCAGAAACTGCATTTCCAGGAGTTTCTGTGAAAACACAAAATGTTTAACCTCAATCTTTTGATATTAGATTCACTGCGAAAACAAGCATATACATAGTACAACCTCTAATCAAATATTCTTCGAGATTTTTGTTTTAACTTATTGGCTATAAAAATAACAACATTAGAATTTTTTGGAAAACATAATTAATTCTGCATAATGTAAGTCACCAAGAAAAGATTTTTTTTTGCAAATGCATCTTCTAAAGCTAAGATTTAAATGCAAAACACTATTGTGTTATATAAACAGCTTTTTATATGGAGTAAATTCTGAGAGTTTTTCTACTTGCATCCTTAATTTTAAACATATAATTAAACCACGATTGGATAATTTTTCCTCATATTAAAACTAAAACGTAAATAGTTTAAATTCACAAAGAAATCTTACCAGAGTCACTGGGAGACGAAGTGTTATTTAAATTTTCAACAGAAGGCGTAATTTCACCAGTCAAGCCAATCTTGTTTGCGTGAACAGAAGTGGAAAAGTTACTCTTCTTTGAACTGTTTATTTATGATTAATTAGTAAATTTTACACCTATTAAGTGGTAATTAGGAATTTTTAACAGACACAATAATATTAAAATTTGGTTTGTTGTTTTTTTTCAAATCAACATACATTTTTACTTGAAAAGCTACTACACTATAGATAGAAGTAGGAATCGTTATTTTTCAATAAAAAAGTAATTTAAAGGTTTTTGGTCATACTATCTGCAAAAACTAGGTTTCTAATAAAAGGAGCAAACTGGAAGAACTTTACACTTAAAAGTACATCATTGAAATATTTATTCTACAACACATGATTGCCACTTGATTTAAAAAAGAAAATTCCAGGTTTTCGAAATTTCTTCAAGGTTTTTTAAAAGTACACATTTTTGGGTCTACATTTAGTTTAAAGTATTTTAAGGTAAGAAAACTGGGTTAAATAGTATAAAAACATTGTAAAGCTAGGTTAAATATTTTATTTTTTTAAATATATTTGATGATGACCAAAAAGTTTTATCTATGCAATAGATTTTTTTTCTGTTAAATCAAAATTTTGCTATAAAACACGTTAAAATTGTTAAAAGTTCCAGGTTTTTTGTTCAAAATTCCAGATTTTTCAAAACTTCTCAAATTCAAGGTTTCCATGTAACAAGGCAACCTTGTATAACAGTTTTTTATCAACTGTCTTTAAAAATTTTCAGTCAAATAAGAATAGATTTAATAAAATATGGTTTGAATTAATTTCTATTGTTATACATTTTTTTCAATGAAAAAAATTAAAACATTATGTAGATTTTGTTCTCTCTGTAACTTGATGCTTTCCTGCATTTATTCTAGAACAGCTTGTTTTGACTTTGAAACAAAATTTAATTTAAAAACACATTTTTTAATTAAAAAATTAGAGTTTATTACCTGTTAGTTTCAATGCCCAGTCTCTGACCATACTGATTGGCCCTGAACATTTTTTTGTCGTCTTCTAACTTTTGTTCTTCTTCCTCAGTCTCTTCTGCACTCAACTTCATGTGATCCAGCTGTGTGTCTTTAACTCTCAGAACCTAAGGAAATATCTTATGTGTAAATTTTCATTGACAATTATATTACAAGAATGATGAATCTGATACAAAGTGTAATAAAATTAGTATTTAACACAAATATTATTTTGTTGTTTCAAATCAAAGATTTCAACTTTTACAAAGGGAACAAATATACTAATTAACATGTTTAATTTTATTACTTAAAATGTGTTATGCTAAAATAACTCATAAGTGCTTAAACAAAAATTATTTTATTTCATGCACATATGAGCTTTTTTGAGCTTAATACTGTTTGCGTAAATAAACTTGGTAAAAAACAGTACAAAGAATTTACAATTATAGCAATACTTATACCCTGTTTGTTTCAGGCAAATTTCTGTACTTCTTTGTAACATTGCCCTCTCTGAGCTTGAGACGATTCTCCTTGTCAATCACCTTCTTTGGCTGAGATAAAAGCTGGCAGGCTGGGTCTGAGGCCTGGGCTCCATCTGCATGGTTTTAATTTCGTTACCCATATAAAATTTATGACAAACTTAATCTCAAGCTTGTGCTATATATGCATAAAGTCAGATAACTTTGTTTTAATTTTAACTTTTGAGTTCGTTTATAACACTGTTAAGCCAGTTTCTGGTTCTAAGACCAAAAAGTAAAATGTAGACTTGATAAAAATAAAAGATTGCTTTTATATTTAAACTTTGATTCAAAAATTTTTTTTTTAATTTACTAAAGTCTTCAATACACCTTTACTTAGTAATACACAAAAATGTTTTTAATAATAGAAAACTTGATGGATATAAAATTAATCAATAATTAAGCACCATTACTATAAGTATGTGATCATACAACTATATAAGACTAAAAAAAATTTGAGCTGTAAAACGCGTATTTTGTGTGTATTTTGAAAATGTGGTAAAATACAACATTAACATATTAAAAAAAAATTAAACTTAGCAAACCAGTTCTATGCAGTACAAACAGTTTAATAGAATCATTGTAAAGAATAAAGTTTTGAAAACAACAATGATAAAATAATCAATTTTTCGATATAAAAATAAACTACCTTCTTGATTTAGGTCCACTCCTAAGTTTTCCATTATAAAATATTTACTTCTAAACTTGTCTAGAAAGTTTTAAAAATTAAGAGTATAACAAACATGTTATTGTTATGAATATTCTTTACCTTATAACTAAAACAAAGAGAAATATATGGTAAAACACAAAAGGTTTTCAGTACCAAAGCAGAACTAGGTAATTATAGTACTACTGGATTTTAAAGATTATTTAACAAAGTTCCCATTGAATTTTTGAAATAATCATTGTGTTAAAAAGTAATATTTCTGTGTATACTGTTAGGTGTAGTTTTAAAAACAGCCTATTATAAGGTGCTGTTTAACAATAATTGAATTTTTTCAATCAGCCTGTATGTGCACACTAGTATGTATATACTGATTAGTTAAGTGTGTACATAAACTTGGGTGAACTTATAAACTACTAACTATATTAAAGAGAAATATTTTTCATATGTCTTTGAAACCATGTTTATGATAGTTTTTAATAAGGCTTAAGCTTTTTCTAAAATGTTTTGTACATGTAGCAACCTTCTTTTACCTATTCTACAAATATTCGGACAATTTGAAAAAGTTTTACATGGAAGCATTTTAGATTTCTGTTAACTTTTTATACTTTAAAGTGTTTTGGGAAAGTCAGGAAGTGTCTGGATGAATCTTTCTTTATTTTGTCTGAAAATGTGTAGAACGTGATTTTGTAAAGATTGATGTACGTACAAACTCTAAAAACCTGTAGAAAGCACTTTAGGAAAGCCTGCTTCAGAGGCTGTTGACCCATCAATTAAACTAAGGTTTAGCAACTTTTAAAATATACAAAAAAGTTGTTTCATAAAACCTTATTGTTTACTTTAAATATCAAAAATAAATTATTTAAGAAACAGATGGGTTTCAAAAGGTGGTACAGAGAATAAGAAACAGATGTTTTAAAGTGTTGATGTTGTGAATACATAAACTTGAGTCTGGCTAGAATACAAAACTATGTTTATCTAAAGCTTGTGATTTAGAAAAATTGTTTCAACTGTTTAGTGCAGGGTTCCTCAGTATCCTTTTCATGATTGGTCTTTTACAGAAAATTAAAAATTGATCCCTTCATTCATTATAAAACCAAAAATAAACTAAAGTTTTGTAAATGTACATAAAACCTTATTTTTCTCTTTTTTTTTCTACAAACCTCAGAAAAACTAAAGAAGTGACCTTCACACTAATTGAAATCAGTGCACTGGAAATTGGAAAAACCTGTGCACCACAAACACAAAAGTTTTTTAATACATTTAAAACCCAAATGCAAGAAAGCACTTTCTAGTTATAGTCAAAAATTTCAAAATTTTCTCTTTTACCCTCATCCTGAAATACCAATTGAGGATCAATATTGCTATCTTAAAAAAGATCAGTTTAGTACACTCCTTGTAAACCAATATGTCCAAAAAAAAATTTTTCTTAATATTTCTAGATAATTGTAGCCAAAAAAAAGTTTAAGTTCACCCCAATAATTAGAAATTTTGCTTACTATTATTTTAACTTGAGTAAACTGCAGCATACAAGCAAATTGGGTTCACAAATAAGTTAGTAAGGGAGATGCTTTTTAGCTAAAGATTTTTGTGGAAGAAGCCATCTCAAGCAGTTTCATAAAAAATTAAGAGTGTGCAATTTTTTTTTCTTGCTTCAGAGTAACTGGACTGTATGCTTTTTTTATACTTAATTACATTTTTATATAATCTTATTTTTAGTAACACTTGAAAAAACTGTCATATTTTAATTTTGTACTTGTATTTTTTTAGAAACTGAAAATGTCAATTCAACTATTATCACTTATAATATCAGTGTGGTGAATTTTTTATATCTTTGTAACCTATGGATGTAGGTAACTTAAATAATAAACTAAACTTGTACCAAATGATGATACTAAATAATAACTAGGGTTTCTCTATGTAATGCATGACATGAATGAAAATGTTTATATAAAGATCAATTGCAAACACTTAGAAAAATATAAAGAACCTCATACTTTAGAAAATACTTGGAATGTAGTCAAAAATTTTACACAAGAATAAATTTAATAGGAACATACTTAAAACAAAATAAGATTTAACTATCTAGGAATTAAATAAAACTTAATATAAAAAGTAAAATTGGTATAAAAATACTTAAATAATACAAGAAAACAATATAATTGTCTTTTCAAAAATAACATGTTTACTGGAGCAGGCTATGACTAGAATCTCTCATAACTTCCTGTCACTAGTTTATATAGAAAATTCTTAACTTTATGCAGCATTACATCAGTAATTTTTGTTCTGCTCTTTATTTTCTCCTTATCTTAACTGTGATAAACTTGCATCAGTAAAACACATGACCTTGAGAGCTTTCTCTTAACCGCTTGAACGAATAATGATTTTAGCTCAATTTTAGCTCTCCATCAAATTTCAACAGCTACAAAGTGCAACTTGATATTCTGTTATATCTTTCTTAAAAATGTCTTTTTGACATTAAACTATGCTAATTAATCATAAGTAAAACAAGACTTTTTTCAGTCAAACTCAAAACTATTTTGCAATATAAATAAACTTAACAAATTCAGACAGGTTTTAGAAATGAGTTAAGATTAATTTTTTGTTGAAACAACCAGAAAATATTAAAATGCACTGCAGAAATTTCATTAAAATGTTTATAGCTCCTGTGATATCATCACCTTTGATTTAAAACATAAAATTTATACCATTGAATGGTTCAAATAGCTAGATAAGTTCTAGAATAGGGTTTATACTTTTAAAAACATAACATTTCAAAATTTTGTTTGCTAAAAACTTTGTTCTATTAATGTGGTCCACAAAACCTTTTTTAATCTGACCTATTTCTAATAAAGATTTACACACCAAAGTGTAGGGGTAAGCATTTTCTTTATTTTACTAGATTTTCCAGAAAAAGTGATTTTAAGGTGGGCACCTTATTTTTCCAATTTTTTTTACAGGTTTTTAAATTTTCTCCAGGATTTTAAAAGACAGTTTAGCTGGAATTTTTAAGGTATAATTAAAATCATGGTAGTTAAAAGAAGGTTTGGGTAGTATATTAATATAGAAAAGATACTGTAATATTATTTTTAATTTGCTTTATAATGTAAAAAATTCTAAAGAATAGAAAATTTTGTATTGCATGTAATAGATATTTTATGTTTAAACTAAATTTAACTATTTTATAAGTAAAAACTATTTAAAATCCCGGGTACTTAACAATAATATTAAGTTCAATGTTTATCGTCTTACTTTGCCTATATTTTCAAAACCAGATTAGATGGCCACCCTTTTTTGTATATATTTTGACCATTAAGATTATATCTTACAATATTTAATTCAGAGAGCTTTCAAGACTGTCATAAAAACTCCTTAATCATCAGAAACCTTTCTTTCACAAGCTGGAATGGTAAAAACATGCTTAAGCAGGTCATGTATTTTTCATGACAGACAACATCAGTCGCTCTACCCTTTGTAATGGTAAGTGTTTACTAGAAAAAATAAGTTGTGTTACATCCATGTAATTTTATCACCCCTAATAAAGTCAAGTCCATTTCTTAAGAAAAGACAACATTGTTGACACACTAACAAGGTTAAAACCTTAACAATAAAAGCTACAAAATGTGGGGAAACTATGAAATATATAAGCAAGTTTACATGTCACAACATAAAATCAAAATATTAACCCAAACATGTGTTCACTGAGAAAAATTTTCCAACTTATGCTATAAACATATAAAAAAAACATATAAAAGTAAAGTTAAGTAAGTTCGTAAAGCACCAACTTACTTGAAAAATTTAAAATCATGTTTAAAAATATTTGCTATTTCATTTGAAATGTTCAGAGTGATTTCAAACTGAAAATTATGTCTGCAAATGTCTGCAAAATTTTTACATTGCAGCATTTAGTTTAGTGTTCACGAAGAATTTAATAAAAATAAAAAAAACCTCAAAATTCTATTACAAGGAATTAAATTGTTCAAAAAAGTATGTGGCTTTTTCAAGGTCTGTAACTTAGAATTTGGTATTAAATATTTTTCTACGCCATTTTCAGTAAAAATTAGTTCTTCACCTTAAAAGTTATTTAAAAAAAGAACTCTACTATTAAGAGTATAATTCGGTCTTTAGGTAGAGCCCATTCCGGGCTTGTTATAAAGCCGTACAAGGGTGCGTAAGGAAACAAAATTGTACTAAAAGCTAATTAAAAGTAAAGTTACAATAGAATATCTAAATAACAAGAAATAAAGTGTATGAAAAATTAAACTAACATCTGATTTCTCAACTATTTGTTGTTAAAAACCGCAACTTTATTTTAGTTATACAATTCGCCTTTGAATCTTAAAATTTTGAGTAAGATATTTTTAAGTTCAAACTAAAAAATAGCTTTACACAAGTAAGTTCTAAATGCCACATAAATTGTATAAGTAAAGTGCACGGTATAATGGTATACACACCCATTTAGTATGATCCTCAAAAACTATTTTTTCAACCGAGATTGTTAAGAAATATGATTATAAAACACTAGCTTATCAAAGTAATTAACTTTTGAAAGACCTACTTATCAATTTAAAAGACCAAAGCTATCTGAGAAGGTTCTAAGTCGAAATGAAGAACAATTTATCTAAAGATCAACTAATTCAATAAAATTTAGATAAAATGTAAACTGATTAATTTTTATTATGTAAAATAGCAGATTAGTAGTTGTTTATAGTACAGAAGTTTTCGCATTTCCATAGTCTCATAGAGTTTATCGTTTTAAAACTGTTAATTTTTCAATTAGCTTGGTATAACTTTGATTGAAGTTGGCTGTGCGACTTAATGACCCAGATTTTTTTTGTGCACCCAGGTCCTTGGACCAAAACTTTTTAGCATCTTTCGTTCGTTGTATAAACTATAGAAACTTCAAGCTAGCTTTAATTATGTTAAAACGCCATATTACCAAATGCAACAAGGTGCTTTCCATTAAACAAAATTTGCAACATGAACAGTTTGTCAAGAAATAAAAGGCAACTCAAAAAAATTTGCAAAATTGCATTAATTTGCAGAGTATGCTTGCGAATAACATAGAGCAGCTAAGCTTAACAAAAAGCTAATAATAAAATTTAGCTTTTCTTTTCCAAAAAAAAATAATAATCACTAAAAACTTAAATAATTTGATAAATCTCAAAAAATAGTGCTTCACTTCCTTATATAAATTAACAGATTGAAAATAGTTTTTAAAAGGATACTGAAATTAAAAAATAATAATTTTTTTAAGTTGATATAATATATGATGAATTGTTTTTTTTATGTTTAGTGTCAACCACTAGGTTTCAGCCTTGCAATGTTCTTCTAGTTTTAAGTCTGTCATTTATACCTATAAGCCACCAGGCTTCAAAATTTTGATTAAATTTAAAAATAGTCACTTTAAAGTTTGTATTTTGTTCAGTTTAATGACTTTGCAAATACTGGATAGTTTAATTTTAACATTTTAGCTCTCATTTATTAAAAGGGTGTGTTATAGTTTTACAAACAATAACTCCGACTTAACTTTTGCTCAAAAAAAAAAAGATTAAATGTGATTCTTGTGCTACTTTTAATTTTTTTTACTAATAATATAAAACATATATCCAGGAGCCCTGCACAATAAGGATAAACTGGACAGTTTGAAATTTTTCAAGTCTCAGGATGACTCAGGATAGTTTGAATCTTTCTTGAATTCTCAGACCAGTTTTTTTTCTAAAATTCAAATGAGATTTAGTCGATTTTGTTTTTTATATTGGTTTTTATAACTAATTTGTTGAAAAACTTGGTTTGTATGGATTTTGAACAGTTAAGAGTTTTTCAAAGGATTTGCAAAACTCTGGATGAAACAGCACAGTATTTTAACTAAAAGAGTGGCAACTCTGCTGTAGAAGTTGCTTATAACAAAATTTATTTTTGTTTTAGTAGGTGCACAGCTAGTTTAGTTGCAATAAAAAGTAGCAGTTGCTTTTAAGTTTGTAGTTTAATATCTTATTAAATTATGTAACTATTGTCTACAAGGTAGATATTTATCCAAGTATTTTCCAAAGTCCTGCACATAGAAGGATTTTTTTCTAAAAAAAAAAAGATGTTTTTGGAAATAAATTATTTATTTATGGGCACAAGGTTTTCTTTCTAGTAGCTAAAATTATAGCTAAATAGGTGAATAAAAAGTAAATAATTGATTTTTTGTTATTGCAATTAATTACACAGGGTTGCCACTTTACCTGATAAAACCTGGATTTTGACAATTAAGGCTAAAATAACATGGAAAAACCTGGAATTTTGATCAAAAACCTGGAAAAACCTGGAATTTTTAAAAGTTTTAATATTTTCAGTTATAAAATTTAGATTTGACACAAAAAATCTATCATATAATTAAGATTTTTTGTCATCATCAAAATTTTTTTTTATTAAAAAACATATTTAAAGTAACTTTACACTATCTTTTCAATATTTTTATACTATTTAACACAGTTTCTTAAATAGAAATTAACTTAAAACTAAAAATAGACCTATAAATGTGTACTTTTAAAGACCTGGAAAAAATTTTGAAAAAACGAGTGGCAACCCTGATTACAGTTCAAAATTAAAAAGGTGATATTTCCAAGGGCTTAAAGTTATTTTTTGAGAATAAAAATTCAATAGTTCTGAAGTAATAACTCTTCTGTATGGTTTCAAAATATGTATCTAAATGTTGTAAGCATATTAGGGCTCCAACTCTCTTAAGTGTATAACAAAGATATTGGTACATTTATTGCTAATTATTTTTAAATAGTGTAATTAGTAAGTAGGCATAAGACAATGTCTTGATACTTATATAATATCAATTAAACTTGCCTTAGTTCTAATTTAATTAACTTAAGATAATGGCTAATACTTTAAGCACAAAAAGCATATAAATAATACTCAAAGGAATAGGGGGGTTCAACATTTTATTTTACTTAAATTAACATTGGCTTTTATTTCAAAGATATATATACTAAAAGATACTTTTTGTAGAACAAATAAAAATTAAATTAACTTTTGATGTATAACAAGATTTGTAAAAAAAAATTGGTATAAGCGCATGGAATCAAAATTTTTCAAGGCTGATTTTCTTGAAATTTTTACTCCTACTTCATTATTGAAGAAATTTAATTAAATTTTAAGGAATATGTTTTTCAATAATACAAACAATTCGTAGAAAGCACATTTAAAAAAAAGTCTTTAAAAAGTTTATGACCATAAATTATAAGAAATATCTTTTTTTTTTGTTTTTTTAAATATTTTTTTTGTTTTTTTCTAAAATCAAACAATCTGTTTCCTAAAAATTGTTAAAAATTCATTAAACATTACTTTGAAAAAGTTTTGAAACAGTTAGTTTAAATAAATAACTGAAGAGATAGATTTATAGTGAAATAGTCTATTTTTGCCTTTTTAGTTTCCACCTACCATAAAGAACCTATTGAATGCTCTAACGTTGATCGCTTATATCTCAAAAGTTACTTTGAGTTTTAAAAGGGGTAAAAAGTAGCTTATCTATATATGTAAAAATAAAGACTAAATTTATAAAGTGGTATTTACCCCACTGTGTCCATAAACTGAAAGCTATTTATTAAATACAAAGTTTTTAAAATACATTTAACTTTTAATTTTTGGGAATAACTTAATGATTTTTGATAAAATACTTGAAAAAAATCTTTATTTTAAACTAAATAAGTAAGAAAAAAAATGTTATAGTTATCACGCATTATCTTTCATTTAATTTTTAAAGAAAGTTTTTTATAGTAATATGTATGTATTTATTTCGACAACCCTTTAAAACTACTAGAAGTTTAAATTAAGTTTTGTAGCATTTTTAAAAAGCCTACCATTTATTATAGCTCTAACCTTGTTTTAAAAAGTTTATTTAGTTCTTGAAACTGTTTGGTTCATAGCTTATTTTAAGTGAATAAATAAAATGCCAGAACAAAAACCATTGCCATCCTACATCAAGTTTCTTTTTGGAGGAAGCGCTGGGTACGTTTTAAAAAGTTATATTATTAATAATGTTCTTTTATACATGGATTGTTTTTGTAATGTATATATAGTATGCCACAGGGTGCTAATACAACTGTTTTATTAAAGTTTGAGAAAATTGACACTTTTGTCTGTCAAAACAATATTGTCCTTACTAAAACAGAGAATTACACTTACATTTATTGTAGAAACTTATATCATAAAGTATCTTTATAATTTTTTAAAATGGTTAGCTTAGTTCAAGATAATAAGTTTTTGGCAAAAACTAATTAAAGCAATATTTTATTACATACTTTTATAATTTAAGCTGTTTGATTTAGCATTTTAATGGTTACATTTTCATAGTTTATTATTCTTGTTTTTAACAGTATAATATAGTTTTTTTATCAGTGTTTTTTGTTTATGTTTATTTTTTATCTCAAATTGTTGAATATAAGTTTTTCTAATTTTTAATAGTATAATATAGTTTTTTTTTAATGTTTTTTTTTAATTAATGTTTATTTTTTCATCTCAAGTTGTTGAATATAAGTTTTTCTTGTTTTTAACAGTATAAAATAGTTTTTTTTTAATTAAAATGTTAGTTGATGTTAATTTTTTTTCATCTTAAATTGTTGAATTTAAATTTGTTTTATTTTTATTTTTCTTTTAGTGTATCTTCTTGAAGTGGCTCAGGTTTTGATGCCTGAGTCCAACAGTGCACAGTAAACCATATAATGATAATAATGTTTTCATTTTCATTATAGCATAGTATCAACATTATTTAACCTATTTATTATTCAATATTTCAAACCAACAGAATAGGAGCAACATTCGTAGTGCAGCCGCTTGATCTGGTGAAGAACAGGCTTCAGTTATCGGGAGCGGACGGTCAGACGAAAATGTACAAGAGCACTGGCGATGCCATTTCGAAGATAATTAGGAGTGAGGGCGTGGCTGCCATGTACACTGGGTCTGTTTTTGTAAAAAATAAATTTAAATAACTTGTAAAATAAAGATTGTAATAAATGTATTTAAATGTTACTTGAACGAGTGTGTTCTTCTCATATGCAAAGTAACTCAAAGGTTTTCTTTTTGAAATTGATATGTTCTAGGGGAAAAAAGAGTTTTTATAAGGAAATAAGTTAAAGTATTAAAAGAATAATAAATAGGTTTGTACTATGTTGTTTCAGTGATACAATTATGTAAGTTAGGAACCTATCATTGTTAATTTTTAAAATAAAAGGAAAACACAAGTAAATAAAAATTAATGTTATGTTAAGAAATTAGTAATAGTAGTTAAATCTTAATCAATGTTTTTAACAAATTTTATTCAATAAATGCCAAAGTTGTATCAATTGATTTATTATAATGTGAAAATGCTGTGTGATTTTTTTGGTTACACAATAAAGCTTGTTTGTGTCTTTACACTCACAGAATGTCAAAGTCAAATCAAACTTTAAAAAAGAATTAAATTACCTTACAATATTTAGCTATTGCAGTCTGCAAGCTATAAATTACATAATACAATTATACTTACACATTATTACATAACACATTTATATTAGTTTTAAAATGTTTAAATATCTGTCACAAGCTGTTTTATATAAGTAGCTTTTAATTTTCACACAACAAATACAACTCATCACACAGGTTGTCAGCAGGAATACTGAGGCAGGCAACTTACACGACGACAAGGCTGGGCGTGTTCAACATTCTCATGGACAAGTTCGCCTCACCAGACGGCACTCCGCCCGGCTTCTTCACCAAAGCTGCACTCGGTTGGTTTTAAATATATAACAAGCATTAAGTTTTTGATTTATATAATAAATGCTGTTAAGTACGGTGATGCTCTTTGGTATAAGAAGTTTTTAATTTGATACTACCTTTATCTTAAAGGTAGCAGTAAAATATAATAGAATTTGTTGTAAACATTGAATGCTGCACTTAGTTGGTTTTTAACTTGTTTGTAACGTATAACAGTCGCTGTGATAGACATCGTTTACTTTTAAATATATTCAAACTCTGACAGTTCTGAGTTATTGTGAACTACCTGTTTTATGAATATATTTATTACCTTCATTATCTTATCATGTTCATAGCTGCCATTAATAATTTATATCTTTTTTTTTAGCTTTTGTAGATTACGTATTTATTCACAATAATCTTAAAATTATGGCTGCTATATTTTAGATGAACTTTTTAATACATTTTTTTTCGATTTGAATTATTTTTTTTTTGAAATATGGCTGAAAGAAAAATTTTTAAATTTTTGCTCAAGGATTGATAAACATTGTTGCAAAAAAATGAATATTAAAAACACTATTTTTTTTACCGAAGATGTGTTAATTGTATATAAGTTATTGATTTATGATAGTTTCTTTTTTTTTTTTTAGTTTGTAGTAAATATCATGATTGATTACGCCAATTTCTTCTCTTAAACTGAGTTGAGTTGGTTCCAAAAAATAAATCTACTGTATGTTTAAATTTAAACTTTAGAAATTCCATCTAGTTAGAGCATTAGTCTGCAAATTCACTTTGTGCTTTTACTTAAGTGAGTAGTTTTGGTAATCATTAAGGTAAACTCTACAATTTTGTTGCTAGTAATTCTTGCTTTCATAAAAGTTAATAATTATCTCCCATTTTATATTTTAGTTTGAAAAAACAAGCCATTGTAAATTTTGGCATTTCTTGTAAAAAATTCTCATAAACATTCTATGCAGCTGCAGTTAATTAATAATTTTAAGAAATATTTAATTATTTGTTTCCCATTTAAACTTTATAAATACAATAAAGTTTTTGTATAATTACTTCTAAAATAACAACCAGTTATTACAAAAGTAGTATGATGTATTTAAGTTGTCATATGATATACTTGAATTTAATATAAAGTATTAGATTTTAATTCTATGAAAAGCTAAAAAAACTGTCAGAAAAGTTATTCAAAGTTCTTATTATAGTTGTGCTAAATGAGTAAATAGTTGTAGTTTCAACACTAACATATAAATAGGAGTGTGTTTTAGTAATATTTTGTGAGTATTTTTCCTACTTTTTTTAATTATGTTAAATTTTAATTTACACTTATATATCATTTATTTTAAAGAATAAATTAAAAATAAGTTTAGTTTTACATATTAATAGACAAAAATAACTAAATTAAACTATAAAGGCTATTAGTAAATAGTATAACTCATTATAACATTATTTTGAGTTAGAAAAAAATAGTTAATAATATGGTTTTATCCATTCAAAATACTAAGTTTAATTTACTTTTTTATAATTTAAATTTTTTTATATATATGAAGCTGAATATGATAACATTATATTATATTTGGTGGTATGAACAACTTTTGCAGTTTTTAGAGGTAACAATATTGCATCCAAATTTCAAATTCAATGAGGTAGTTAATGTTATATAAGTATTTATAATTATTAGAAGCTAGAAAAGAAATTTACTAACAAACAAGTTGTTACTCACTAAAAATTTTAAGTGTAAACCAAATGAATAAGTTCTATGGAATTTTGTGGGAGTTAATATGACTTATCTTAATCATTATTTTTAGAGCTACGGTGTAATGTATGCTATTAAATGGTTTTGATAACTAGTTTATTGTTACTGCGAGTAATTTTCTACCAGCAAAATTTTTTTGCAATTTAAATTAAATTTATTAAAATGAACAACATAATGGAAAACTATTTTTTATTTAAAAAAAACTTATTCACAAAAAGAAACTGTTATTGGATGGAATATATATATTAAGTTTTTTTATATTTAGCTAAAAATCTATTTAATTACAATAAAACATTTGTAGGTCGATGCAATAATTCACCTCCTTCGGAAATTGCATCTTGTAAAACTAAACGTAATAAGAACACACAAATGATGCGTTGCAATAATACACAACAACTGTATTATGACATCACACATTATTTTGTTGTACTAGTTATGTTTTAAAGCAGATATGACTGCAAAAAAGAAAAAAAAATGTCGATTGTGCACGCATGTGTAACATTCAAGTTAAAAGATACACAGATAAAAACAGCGTATTATGACGTTACACATTTTATATTATGACATCACGCAGGTATGACGGCGGGGGCGTGTGGGGCGTTCGTGGGAACACCGGCGGAGGTGGCGCTGATACGCATGACCGCTGACGGGAGGCTGCCCCCAGCGGAAAGGAGAAATTACAGTTCGGCGTTCAACGCGCTGGCCAGGATGACCAGAGAGGAGGGGCTGTTCACGTTGTGGAGGGTTTGTTGAGATAATTAGTATTAGAGTATTAAGTAGTTAGAAACAAATAGTAGTAGATGTTGTATTTATGGCTTTTCACGTTGTGAAGGGTTTGTCTGCAAAAATTAATTAAAGTGGTCTAAATAAGTTATTATAAAATTTTATAACTACTGACTTTTTACGCTTTGGAGCAGCCATTCTCAACCTGAGGTAAATTTACCCCTGGGGCTAAATTCCTTTGTTTTAGGGGGTGAATTTTTTTTTGCTACAAGTTATGTAAATGAATGTTTATTAAGTTTCATTTTAATTTATAATTTTATACTTGACTGTAATTTTAAAAGTTAAATTTTACTACTTTATATATTAAATAAGCTTAAAGTTAAAAAGAATTTTTTTTCCTCAAAATTAAACACTATTTAGTATATTTTGGGTAAATTTAGTAATAACCTTCTATAACGGGGTCCAACATGAAAAAAAGGTTAAGAACCGCTGCTTTAGAGGGAATGTTGAGATATTTAAAAGAAATACATTTAAATAAATAACAATTTATTCACTCAGTGGAGGATTTGTTTAAAAAATCATTTAAAATGTTACAAAAAAAAGTTGAGTTTTAATTTGGTAAATTTTATAATATTTGTCATTTTACTCTGCAAAGATTTGACCTTTTGACTGGTTAGTAATAATAGTAGCTTGTATATTTAAAAAAATATTATATATTTAGATATTTGAGCAAAAAAATTGTACTTTAAGTTATTTTAAAATTATAAACAAATCTAAATTTCAAACACTGTACTGTACACTTAAAAAGTTTGCATCAGAATATGAGTCATAATTTTAATTCAATGTAGTAACAAACAGGGAACCCTACCCACTATGAGCAGGGCTGTAGTGGTGAACGCTGCTCAATTGGCTTCCTACTCACAAGCTAAACAGAGTCTCATCAGCACAAGTTTGTTTTATGTAATCAAACATAAATGTTTTATCATTTAAACATTGTTTGTTTGTGATATTTAAAATAAATGTTTTATCATTAAAATATTCCTTGAATAGTTATAAACTTAAACACTTTTTAAAAATCATTTGGTTGAATGTAAATACCTCAGCTGTTTGCATTTTGAAGTGTAGTTTTAGCAATTTATTTTTAGAATAATAAAAAAAAAGGTTTAGCTTGTACAAGTCGTTTACCCTAAATATTTTTTTGTTTCACAAGATTTTTTTTTGAATTAATTGATTTTATTATTTTTAATAGGTTACTTTGAAGAAGGGTTGTTTTTGCATTTTGTAGCTTCAATGTTTTCAGGATTAGTGACTACTATTGCCTCTATGCCTGTTGATATTATGAAAACTAGGTAATAAATATTTATTTTTTTTGTTGGTATTTTAAAAACTAGGTAATAAATATTTAATTATTTGTTGGTTTTTTGAAAACTAGGTAATAAATATTTAATTATTTGTTACTACTATGAAAATAAATTATAAATGTTTTATTATTTGTTTATATCATAAAACTAGCTATAAGGATTTTATTTATTTGTCTCCATTATCAAAAATAGGTAGTACAATATATTTAATCATTAATTTTACCTATAAAATCTAAAAAAAAAATTTGACTATTTTCTGTATAATAAAGGCTAGGTGATAAAATATTAAGTTGTTCTTTTAATTTATTTACTTAAACATAACTTATTTTAGGATTCAGAATATGAAGATGATTAATGGCAAACCCGAATACTCAGGCGCTTTGGTAAGTATTTATTTCAGCAGATATTATTTATTTTTATGTATTATCTAGTAAACGTTTAAGTTTAGTTTGTCTTGCCTTAAATATTTTTATAGAACGGTACTACTGTCATTACAGTAAAAGTAACGTGGTTTAAAAGTTTGAAAAGATTTGTTGTACTTACTTCATTATTACTGTTAGAATGTTTTGTATTCATTGATAATTAGTACAACTATTCTCGGCAAAAATAAACTATACTTATAAAAATATTAAAAAACTAATAATGTGAACAGAACAGTAAAAGCCGTTAAAATGTAGCTATAAGTCTATATTTGCTTAATATGATGTGAAAAATATTTTCATCAGAAATTATAAATGTATAAATAAACTAATTTTGTATACGTTTATCTAGTTAAACTTTTGTTTATTAACTAGCTATATGCCCAAACTTAATGTATTTATTTTATATATTTTTGTGAAGTTAAATAAGCCAAAGTTTTAATATGTTATCAAGTTTTTTATAAAATTAATTACTCAAACTTCCTTAGTCCAAACTTCCTTAGCTCAAACTTCGTTAGTTAACTAATTACTCAAACTTCCTTATAAAACCTTGGGTAATTCAAAGTTACAACACAACTAATTAATTAATAAAAGACTATTTCTTTTTAACTTATATTACTATTGAATTAAATTATATCTTTAGTTAAATCACTCTAACACAGTTTTATTGTTTATGTCTCTCAATTACAATATTGTAAGTTTTTTAGAATTTAAACTTAACATACCTTATCTAAATACAGTTATAATAAATATAATTTCAATTCTAGTTTTTTTCTTACTTAACATCCAGACATAACTACGAGAATTTACATAATCACAGTAACTTTTAAACTCCCTTCAAAACCTTAGCGTAGTTTTCCACAGACGATTTAGTTACATAACTGTTTGTACATAGTTGATATCTAATTAACAGTTCAAGTTTATATTTAAAGCGCGTTGGAATGCGAATATGTTTGTTTATTTTTGATTCAATATTAATTTTTTTTTTATTTTTAATGACTATTTCTTCTTGTCATGGTCATTAATAATTAAGAACAGTACAGCTTATAAATTTTCAAGATACAGTTAGCTTTTATGTAGAGCTTATTAGCAATCAGTTTACATGTAAACCATTTGTATAATAAAAACCCGAACCAAACTACACACAAAATTCAATATTCTTTTTAATCATTATATTTTTTAAATAAGTTTTTCTGCAAACTATGTCGCTAATATTTTGTTCGCAGATAAAAAATATTTGTTTTGGTTTATTCTGCAATAATTGCTTTTACAACGTTTGTTTAAGTTGATGTGTATTAAAGTTTTATTTGTTTAGGAAAATTGTAAATAATAAAAATTGTGTGCCGTTTCATAAATTAATATTGAACTACAATTTGGCTTTTAAGTTTCTGTTTTTGGTATTTCTATTTTTCTATTAAAATTTAGTGATGTTTTTGTATGACTTAAATAGTATATTTTTAAGTAATTCTAAGATTACCATGCAGAAATCGTACAGGTACTATAAAAATAAAAGTAAATGGTATATTTTCATTTAGTTTTCATATTGTTTAAATTTAAACTACAAACATATATTTACGGTTCAACAATGTTTAAGGAGTAAGTTTTAACTTTATAATTAATTAAATTGTTAAGATTAAATCCATTCATATTACACAAGACAGTACATAACAATAAGTACTTTAATTCTTTGTTTTAATTAACAAATAAATTAACTATAAAAAATAATATCTATACAGAACGTACTAGAGAAGAATAAACAACAATAAAAATTGCTATTAAAAAATAACAATTAAAAATAAACATTTATTAACACAGGATGTACTGGGCAAGAATATTAAAAAAAAATCTATAAGCTTATTAAATAAATACTTTTTTTAACTTACAGGACTTACTAGACATGATAGTACAAAACAATAAGTACTTTTGCATATAAGTTTTTGAATTTATTATTAATAATCAATTAGTAAAAGTATGTATTTACTAATACAGGACGTACTGGGGAAGATAGTTCGTAATGAAGGGGTGCTCTCGCTGTGGAAGGGGTTCATACCGTACTACTTCAGGCTCGGTCCCCACACAGTACTGACATTCATATTCCTGGAACAAATGAACAAGCTCTACAAGAACAAGTTCATGTCGCAAGCCACCGAAGACAAGAGCGTTTAAATTTGGTTAAATACATTGGTATATTATGTAAAAAAAATCAAAAAATTACTTTTTTATATTTAGAGTAAATATTTTTTCATTCAAGTATTGAAATTGGTTTAATAAAAAGTTTCAGTTTCATAACCCATCTGATTTTTTTTAGCATATAATATGATTTTTTGTATTTTAATGTTAGAAGTTTTTTAAAACACAGTGACATTTTTTTTTCATTCTAGTAAAAACCTTTTTATTTAGCAGATTAGTTTTATATTAAGTGATTCTACAAAAAGTTGTTTTATTTAGCCAATACGTTTTTTTGAATAAAAGTGAACACTACTTTAGATTTATTTTTACCTAAAGTTATTTTTTAAACTTGAATCAGATGACCTTTTTCTTTGTGTTGTAAAGCATTTAAAAAACATTATTTGAATTTTCTTTTTAAACAACATAAAAAATAATAATGAGCTAAACTTTTATTTTAGATTATTTGATTTCAGGTTTATATTTTTCGACCTACCTAATTTCACATTTAGGCTTTTAAACTGCATTATTATTATTATAATTTTTTTTATATATTTATGCTATGGTGCACTCTTACAGCGCTTTCTTATCAAATATTAATAAACTTTACCCATATTAATTCTATTTAATTTTTATATGGTATTTTCTTTGCAAAAAGGTAGTTTTTATTTACTTGAATCAACGAACACATAAATATTTCAGAATATTATCAGTTTTGTAACAGTTTTAGAAAGTAAGGTACCTTAAATAAATACAGTAAACTAAAAACTTTAACAATAATATCATTAGTATAAGTAAAATACGGTATTGAAACTTCAACAAACGCCTACGCTTATGAATAGATTTGAAAAATTCAGTTGAGTGTGGCCTACTAGCGAATTCGATCTAAATGTCATATTGGTTATGAATTTTCCTAATTAATTATTGCTTACTTGTTTAAATATAAGTAAGCATTTTTATTTTAACACGATAAAACACGGTTTAATTCCCCCCAAGAAAATTATACTGTTAATAAGAGTTGTATACAAATCTAAAAATGCTGCTTTAGCTGTTGAATCAAATTAGATTCATCATTTTTTCTTTAACATCTAAAAACAATGTTTCCTATAATGTTTTTTTCGATGTTGTTTTGATCAATCTATTTAAGGCGGTAAGTAAGAAAGTATGTAAGTAAAGAACAAAAACTATTATAACAACACTCAATTCAAAATGTCAAATAAAAACTTGCAATTATAAGTTTAAGGAAATTTTTATTCTTAACCACAAAAAATTTTCCCAAAATGGTTTGTTATGTGAAAGCAACAATAAGTTCAACGATTTAAATAATTAAAGTTAATTTGTGTTTAATGATAATTCTACATTATTTAATAGTTTATAAATATTAGCCTTATGCACTAATTGTGCTACTTATAAATTAGTTGTTGATTTATTTGGTAAGCTCACTTTATGATAATGTTTATTTTTTTGACTCAGCTCTGTTTGACTTCAAGCAAATAATATTGAAAAAAAGATTTGTAGAGACATGTTTATGCAATTTTTTTATTCTGTAGTGATCTTTTGTGCCTAGTTATGGACTCTTGCACGTTTTCTTGTATTAATTTTCCATTAACTTACTTTATGAGTTTAAATTTTCACAGGTAGATTAGACATCTTTTAATTTTTACTAATATAAAGTTTAAACTTCCTAACTCTTAAGCACATTTATTAATCTTAATTTTTTAACTTAAATATTTTCTCTTCCTACTTATTTAATACAGGTATAAATTTTTTTTAAGATAAAAAAAATTACATTTCTGTTTTTGGTGAAAAATATTTTAAATACTTTTACCTATTTTATTACTCTTAAGGCTTCAAATCTAGATTTTAATAGGAGTAGTTGTTTAACTATGGAAACCTGGAATAAAACATACATAGTTTTAGGAAACGGCAAACAAAAACTTAACAAGCCAATGTTATTATCTTCATCTTAAATTAAAATAAAAGATTAGTACAGTACAGAAGTACAATACAGAAGTACAGTAACATGCTAAAACATTTCAACTTAAGTAGATATTTATTGTGTAATAGGACTAATAAAACTGAGGAAATTTTATTAAAAATTAAACTGAGGAAATCAAAGTTTAACCACAAAGTAAAAAATTTAAGTTGTACATGCACAAATAAAACAAATAAAAAATAGGTTTTATGATTATGATCTATCTTTAAAAAGGTAGATATAGTGAGTATAAGTTAAGATGAAAGTATACAGCAGTTTTTTAGGTAACCAAGTCGGTTTTTTACACTGTTTGATTGTTGCCACTTTACTAATAATTTTAAAATCGCTTTTTTGTAGGTTGATTCTAAAATACTTTATAGTTACTAAATTCTGCTTAATAGAAAAGTCTGTTTTAAAAGTTTATATCGTTTGCCATAATTACTAGTTATTGATTTTTGCATGTTTGATTTTAGTATTTTTATATTTTACAACTTAAGTAAGTACTTACCTTAATTTTGTGATAAAATTGTAAAAGACTGCTAGAACTAAACTACAGGTATGTTTCTTATCGATACATAGAAATAGTTAAATCTATTTTTCTTGATAATATGTGAACAATTTTAACTTGTATATTTTGTTTGGTACTAAATTTTGACTTGGAACGAAGTTGTATGATTCCTATTGTTGTTTGAAAAATAACAATTCTGTTGGTAAGAATGTTTAGAACTTTATAAATGTGCTGTTGTAAAAGTTTTAATGTAAACACCTGTCCTGGACATGACTTTAAAGGAATCCGAGTGGTGTGCGACTCGATGACCGAAAGGTTTTTTGGTGCACCAGGTCCCAGGACCGAATATTATGAGCGATTTTATTGTTTATGTTGTCGTTCAATAAACAACAGTAAACAACATTATTTATATGATATTTCGGTTTTGTTTTCAACAAAAAAAAGTTTTAAATTACATTAACTAACCAAAAATAACTTGTGTTACAAAAATTGAAACTGGTGGAATATTTTGTATTGAAAGTTTTTAGAAAACCTGGTTATAGAAATATACCGTTATCACAATTTACCTAAACATATCACTGAAAACTTTGTTTAAATACTAATATTTTTGTATCATCTGCAAACTGTTTAACATTTTTGAGATAAATAGAAATAAAATTTAGTGTTTCATAATGCAACTAATTTATAAAAAATCCGGAATATTTTTTAAGATCTGGATCCTAACTAGTGGATACGGTGGGTTAATAATATAATATTCAAATCATAAACGCACATAATAGATACTTACAACTAAAAACAATTTTGGTATTAAGTTTTTTATTAAGTCTAAAAGTTTTTTTTTTATTACTTAAACCTTATCAAGTTTCCATCTAAAAAAATGTCAGGAAAGAAAATGTAGGTACTGGAATAGTTTGCTGCCGATAATGTATTAAAGACTAATAAACCTAGAAATTATAAAATTACTAGAATTACTAAATTTCAAAAACAATTGAACTGTTGTTAAATAATCAGTAGCTTAACGTAATTTATGTTACTTAGCTTATAAACAACATAAAATTCATTGATTACTTTTTTCTTATTTATTTTAAGTTTTAAAACCATTTAACGTCACTAAGAAAAGTTATATTTGATTTTTGTCTTCATAACATTTTCACTACTAACCTTTGAATTTAGATGAGTCTAAAAGCAAAATTTAAATACTTATCTTACAACTCTTTATATTTAAGGTAAATAAGCAATTGAAGATTTGAAATTAAATACTCAGTTCTATGCCTAATAAAAGTATTTATAAATTATTTTTTAAACCAAGCTTGTTTTATTTACCTCGTTGTTAGTTTTTTATAGTTTAATGCAAACTTTTTGTTACCAAGATGTTGACATCAAAGCAGTTGGTTTTAAATTTATTTCATTAAACAAAAAAGTACTACATAAGTTAAGCTTCACTTTACAGCTACTTATTAATAATTTTATCCAATTGAGTCGCAGTCTGGTTTGGAAATTTTTTTTTTTTACAAATCAACTGTAGTAAGACTAGCTTTATACAATTAAACAACGATGTTCTAAATTAGGGGTGAACCATTTTTATAACTGTCGAGCTCAATTAACAAAAAAAGATTTTGTGGGCTGGACTTAATAATAATAGTTTTGTTTAAAGCACGTGGTCAAAAATGTTGCACTTTAAGATTTAAATCAAGAGCAAACTAAAAAGTATCAATTGTTTAAAAAGTATCAATTGTTTAAAAAGTATCAGTTGTTTAAAAGCTCAGTTTTGTTTGTTTTGCACAAAAAAAATAAATAAAAACGTTGCGGGGGCCGGAGGTTTGTGTTAGTAGGTTGAGATTGTATAACTGATTTCTAAAATACAAACAAAACTTTTAAAAGCATAAAATAAAGTTTTTAAAAACGAAAGGGAAGCTTAGGGCTTAAAAAATAAAAGTTTTTTTTAATAGTTAACAGAGTTAAAAAAGAAACAACGTGTTTTTATTTAAACTCTTTAAGACACATACAAGTAAAGTATATTGAAATTGTTTTTTTTTTTGCTACAAAAATTTCAAATGTACTGTTGATATTTACTTTTATAAGATAAATAGTTCAAACGCTAAACTCTTTTTTTAAACTATAATATCACAAGTATATATCCTAAATCAGCTAAGCTAATTATAATATCATTTTATTAATAATTTTTAAACTAGACTGTTGTAAATCTTAACTTTGTCGGTGATTAAAAAACAATTACTAAGCTTCACTAAAACCATTTTTTAAGTGTAAGCAGACATACTTTAAAAACAAAATAAGTAAAAAAAAATGTTTATAATAATACGGTAGTATTTAACAAAGAAACTTGAATAGAGAACAAAACATTTTTAATAAGTTCTTTAGATTAATTATATCACAAAGTGTTTATTTTGCTCAACCTTTAAATATTTTCAAAAAGTATGTTTTTAATCAATTTTGATATTTCAATATTAAGTTTGAGACAAAATTACACTACTTTATTAAATTTTTGAAAACTTTTTTTAGTTTAAATACAGTAAAGCTTTTATTATACTGTACTAAACTTATATTTCAGAAACACTAAGCAGTATGGAAAATATTGAAAAAATACTATTCAAATTTTCAAAATGAGTTATTTATGTATAGCTCGTTTTTAAGTATAAACATACTGTAGTACAAACAATATCAAAAAAGGCATATCTGACTATATCTATATCCGACCCTTTGTAAGCGTTATAGTTTATCATATTTGAGAACTTTGTATTTTTTCAGTAATTTGCTCAGTTATTTTTTGTTTAAAGAAATATATTTCATACATTTATTTTAATTCTCATAATGTATGAGTAAGATACTCAAAATGTATTTCTCTATTTTATTATTCTGTAGTTAATAAACAACTTTAACAAATGTTGAGATATTTTTTTAAGGACCACAGATATCTTGAAACTCTGTAAACACTAATTTGTATGAAACAGAAAACAACTAGTCATACTAAATAAAGAGAAATGTTTATTTTGATGCTTAGGTAGATTTTTTATACTAGTTAACAAAACAATAAGCAGTAACTGTTTGATCAAAAAACGGTGTATATTTTGTTTGTTTTTTTACACAAAACGACATGACTAAAAAGATCTTTAAAACAAGATTTGTTTTATAATGTTAAGTATTAATTGAACAGTGATCTTCCTTTTTTGAGTTTAAGAAATTGTTTTAAATACAGTTTTAAAAAAGATAATCAAGTTAATTAATCACCTAATAACTGTTTTAGAAAAAACAGGACATAAAAAAGTAAATTTGTTATTATAATATTTATACCTGCTGTGAAAATAGATAATTTATTAAACACTTAAGAGATCTGAGATAGAAACTAAAAGACATTATCAACAGTCTAAGTAAAAGAAACTACTAGTCATACTTACAAAAGATCATTGGATATGACGACACAGGTTTATATATAATAGCAATATTAACAAAAAGACTAACTAAACATTACATAACTTATTACCATGATAAAAAAAAGGAGTAAGAACTGAAGAATTAATTTTAATATCAGGTTATAACGCTAATCTTAATTGAACATCGTTCGAAAGTATTTTGACTTCGACAAATAACTGCGCTGACTAAGACCGAGTGCCGTTATTCTTTTTTTAATTTTCAAATGATTTGGTGTTTTAATAGTATTTTCTAACAGCTTGTAAAAACACTGTTCTTGCAAGGTGTTTAATTTTACATATTTTCATTTGGTTCAAGTCTTAGTTTGAGAAAGTTTGATTTACTTCTAACATACCAATTTTACTAAGGTTTTTAGTTTGATTTAATTGTATATATTTTATAAACTTTTGTTGACATGAAGCCAGATGTGAAGACAAGAGGATAATGTTTTCACCAAATAATTAAAGTAAAATCTGCTTTTTTGCGTTAATCAATTTTTATGTAAATATTAGTATTGTAATCGAATCGGAATAATTAGTAAGTGATTAAACGTTAATTATAATTTAACAAATACTTAGAAATAAAGTTTTTTTTACCAAAACTGTTCAAACATTAAACATGTTAGTTAGGCCCAACAGTCTTAACGAAACCAATATTACAAACAAAACGTCATGTGTTCTAATAACCTTTACAATAAACTAACGTTTTTTTTGCATGAATTTTATAACCAAGCGATACTCAAAGTCAAGCCATAACTCTCAAACCCCAAGATCAATCAAAATTTTATTTCTCAAGATAGTTTTCAACTATTTATATAAACAGCTTTCAAAACTTTCGCGGTTTTCAAAATGATTTTGATCAAAGTACAGGATTGCCGCAGATCAAGCTGAGAAAAATTTCCTGACTTTTCTAAATCGAACTCTCAAACCTATTCTAAAATACATAATCAAACACATGAAACTATCTATAACTTTAAATATTATTTTTAGATAGGTTAAAACAACAGTAACAGTTTTTTTTGCTGAATTCAATCATCTAACTTATATTACACCACTTAGACCATCTGTGTATGATTGATGTATTTGCAATAGACAGCTCGATTTGTAAAATACCTGTATTTTCCAACTTATAAACACAACTCGTCTGAAAAAGAAACGATACTTTAGGATTTCTTAACATAAATGAATTTAAATAAACAAAACGACATATAAGGAATGAAAACGAATTCATTGGCTCATTTGGGTGCTTTAAGAGTCCACTTTCATATATGGTCATTGTTGTTTTGCTTTTAATATTCAGAGTTCAAAATTAATGAAACAACTTATAAAATGCAGTAGATTCATTACAAGTTAATAACATAATCTGCTATTACTTATCTTTTCAAATTCAAACAACTTTTTAAAAATATAAAAAGGTAAAGTATACTAAAGGATACATATAAACTTGTTGCATAAAATACTAAACTTAGTGCTTAATTATAAAGATCTTAATTATTTACATGAACAAAAAAACACTTGGATTCTAAAATTATGCTAGATAAACTTTTGTGTATATATCACAATTTCACTATGGAAGTATCCTTGCTACAGATCATCAATACTAAAAAGCTTACAAAAACTGCGTGTTCAAGTAGGGTAGTTATTCGATATGTTAACAGACAAATTTTGCAGTTTTATAAAGGATATTTTATTGATTTATACCAAATGAAAGCATTCAAAGCTTAAGTAATTTTGTAAATTTCTAGAAAAATGTTGCAATTTAATTTGACTTTTAAAGGATTTTTAACTAACTTTTTACCATTTGAAGGCTTTTGAAAATTAGAAATTTAGTAGATTTGAATTGACAAAATCTGATTTTAATTTTCTAATTTTGTCAAATTTCTTGACTTTTCTTAACTTTTTTTCAAAAGACCCCATTTTTTCCTGACTTTGGTCATTTTCTAGTTTTTCTTGACCTTGTAGCAGCCAAGAAATTACCTATAATTCAGGGTTGCCACTCGTTTTTTCTAAATTTTTTCCAGGTTTTCCAAATTTCTTCCAGGTTTTTAAAAGTACACTTTTTTTGGTCTATTTTAGTTTTAAGTTAATTTCTATATGAGAAAATTTGTTAAATATTATAAAAACATTGAAAACATACTGTAAAATTACTTTAAATGTGTTCTTAAATAAAAAATATTTTGATAATTACAAAAAAATCTTATTTATATGATAGATTTTTGTCTCAAATCGAAATTTCACTACTGTAAATGTTAAAATTAATAAAAACTTCCAGGTTTTTTGATAAAGATTCCAGGATTTTCCAGGTTTCTTTTCTAAATTTCTCAAATTCCAGGTTATTTTTACCTAAATTGTCAAATTCCAGGTTTTTCCAGGATTCCAGATTAAAAGACAACCCTGTATAATAATAATAAATACATACTTTTTACACTGCTTGTAAACTAAGTATTTAGTTATTAATTAATACGTTCATAAAATTTTGGTTTCATTAAAAATATAGTAATTCTGAAACACACGTTAAAAAAAAACAAGTTTATTTATTTGAAAACAGAACACACAATTAAAACTATACAAAAATAAACACTAATAAAGTTATTCACAAAAAACTTTCAATTAATTCGACTAAAACTTTCATCTGAAATTATTCTACAAGTACTACCATCTAACAGAAATAATTAAAATTAGAATGCGAATCTTGTTCTCAGATCTTCCAATTTTTTAGTCACCTGAAAATTTTTTTTTGATAATCTTAAATGAATCATATCTAGTTTGATATCCTAGTTAATCAAATAAACTCAAAGTTTACCTAATAAAAAATAGTTTTAAGTATTAAGATTCAAATAAATCGTTTCAGTAAAACTATTGTTACAATTTTTTTTTACTGAAAAATTTTTTATGTAAATTTAGCTTATTTTGTTTAAACTTTTCATGCACGATTTTAAAGTTGTTAGTGGGTAAAATAAAACCAAACAAAAGTTTAAAGTTTGAAATTACCCATCAAATTGGCATTTTGTTAATTTTTTACGTTATAAACTTAATTTTTTTTACGGTTAAAAAGTAAAAATAGTTATAGCCAATTTATAAAAGGCAATTAAAAATAACAAAAGCATCTTAATATACCTCAGATGGAATTTTGTCGAGTTCTTCAGCAACTTGCTTCTGTTTGGAGAAATCCATCGAAGAAAATTGCTCGCACAAATCTCCGTCGATAACGTGCTGTAATAATATGAATTTATTAATTTCAAATACAAAGTGGATTATAAAATTTAAGGTTTCCAACAAGTTTGAAATACGTTTTGTTTAGTTAAAAAAAGCAAAAATTTGCTAAAAACAGTAATAACAGGTTATTCCTTATCTTATATATAACTACATGATAGTTTGAAACTCATTAGCATTAAGAGAAACTTATTTTTTAACTGTTAAGGATAAAATAATATAAGACTCTTGCACAGTGTACACTTTTATTTAATACTAAGTGTTAAAGAATAGTGATTACTTAACTATTAAAACAAAAAAATTATACTAACGTTGTAATATTATATTTTCCTTTAATATTTTTAAAATTACCAAGTACTTTATAAGAATAGTATATAATTCAGTTTTTATATCCTTAATTTGTTATTATATTTACTATTTTTTGTTAATTAATTAGTTTTACTTATTATCATATTTTCAATAGCATAATAACTTCACTATTCATTTTTACACTTTACCAGATAATAACTCTAATATTAACATATATACTATATTACACAGAATAATTTAAGAAATTAATAAGCATACTATTACTTTTTATAAACATTTAAGGATGGTTTACTTTTTGTATAAAATTTTAACCAAACCTTAACGGGGTAGTATGCACTCCTGTAAGCGAGATGATCTCTTCCCAACAATGGAGGTTGCTCGTTTCTCATGTGAAGTTCCAAATGAGTGAAGAAATCGTGATCCTGTGTTGAATGTACAAAATTGTATTAAAAATATGTAAGTTAAAAAATATATATTAAGTAAATAAGCGTATTTTAAATAGATTTAAAAATTATTCAAGTGAAAGTAATTTTTTCTAAACTGATTAAAAATGCATGAAGGTTACAAAAAGAACAACATGCACATTTAAGATCATGTGTTGAATGTACAAAATTGTTTTAGAAAATATCTTTTAAAATCTATGAAATAAAAAGTAGCATTTTGAAATTGATTAAATAAGTATTCAAGTTACAATTAGAACAAATATGCATATTTAAGACAGGAAATTAATGTACCATCAGCTAAAAATGATACAAAACTCTTTTAGATAAAGACTGGAATAAAATAAACTTAACTTCTAGTAAACTTTTACCAAAATTTACAACTATTAAAACGTTTTAAACACAAATTACCTGGTGGTTATTGAACGGAATGAACACGCCAATACTGCCTGACAACGTCGTGTAAGCGATGCAGTCCTGCGCCCCCGTTGCCAGGGAGCACTTCTCCAATGACAACATCGTCTCACCCACGTGGTAACTACACAATAACTCCATCTAGTGGATAAAAATATTATAATTTCTTAAACACCTTAGAGTTTACAAAAACATATAAGATGTAGTGTTTAGAGCTTGTGATCTTTTAAAAATGAAACTATCCATACACAAAAATAATTTTGCTGAGTTGTAATAATGAAATAAAGTATCCGCTTCTGACTTAGAATCATACTAACAGTAATAAAAAGAAAAAATTAAGTTGTAATAATACTATTATTGTTCATAACTACATAAAATTCATATACAAAACAAATTACCTTTTGAGAAGCTCCGCTCAGTATGCCCCTGCTCCAAAGAGCTTTTGTTCCCGAAGGATCGTCTTGAATATCATCGTTCACGTCTGATGGTAATCGAAGCTGTAATATAAAAAATCAGATTAGATATTATTATTTCTACATCATTGTTGAATAAACTGTTATAATAAGTTTGAGTTTGAAAAAACTAAATTCAATAATGATGAAGAATGATTTTAAATATTATACTATTTATTTTTATGTAGTCGTTAGAACTTGCATGCCAAAATACTAAAATAATCGTTTAAAACTTAAAGTTCAAGGACTTTTTAGAATATTAAATCTGGAAGAACTTATAAAAAGTAAACGCAACTGAAATAAAATAACAAAAAGTTTGATTTTAAACAAAAAGCTATTAGAGCTAAGTTTGAAAAATTTCGACAACATGCACAGTAGACAAATAAAACTCTACAGCCAGTTTGGTTGAATCAAAATTATTTTGTAATGAATTCAAACAAGTATGTTATTGTGTATACAGCTTTTCAAAGAGTGCACTGACCACATTGAAATTTCCTAATTTGTCAGTAAAAACAATAGTGCTATATAATCAACAACGCAGCAAAAAATATTAAAAATTGAAACACCAGTAGTCAATAAAGCTTGTTTTTAAATTTAATGATATTGATAGTTAACACACTAACCACATTGAAATTTCCGAACTTGTCGGCTATAGCAAGAGTGGAGTAGTCAACAACGCAGCACGCAGAGCACCACCGCGGGTAGGTGTCGTCCGCGAATATCACCAGCTGGTTCTCCTGTTTCCTGTACCTCAGCCAGTGGCACGACTCCTGAACGTCCATGACTATGATGCGCTGACCCACGTGCTTGATTCCCACTATCTTGTATGGGATGTGCTGTTGAAATGTTGATGTTATTTAACATTTATTTTTTATATACGTGTGCTTATACTGTTACTATTTTGTATTGTATGTGCTGTT
Source organism: Thalia democratica (assembly GCF_965202585.1). Lineage (NCBI taxonomy): Eukaryota > Metazoa > Chordata > Thaliacea > Salpida > Salpidae > Thalia > Thalia democratica. Next base: position 62,429,894 of record NC_139166.1, on the reverse strand, counting down.
GAAGTGTTAATAATAATATTAATGTATTTTTTATGTACTTGTTTGATACCCACTAATTTGTATGGAATGTGCTGTAAGGAAAAGTTATTAAATTTCATAAAATGTATCTGTTAACTTTACTTTATGTTAAAAGGAGTGTAAATATGTCTATCTAGTCTTTTGATATCCACTATGTTGTATGTTGATGTTATTATTTTTATATTTTTTATATTTGCTTGATTCCCACTATCTTGTATGGAATGTGCTGTTGAAGTGTTGACAGTAATATTTTTCATAGTAACATATGTAGTTATAATTAGATACCCACTATCTTGTATAGCATGTCCTGTGAGGAGCAAAGGGATAATGTTAGAACTTTTTTAATCATGTTAATGCTGCTTATAGACTTCAAAACTTGTTTGCATTCATTCAAGATATGAATTCAAATATGATTCAAACTTTTACTAATATAGTTTTTTGGACCTAGTTATGATGTCAACTATCTTGAACAATTTGTACTTACATCGAGAAAACTTCAAGTTACTTTTATTAGTCTAACAAGAAAAGTTTAAGATATTTAGTATATAGCTTTAAGAATATTTTGCTTCAAACATAAAATCACTATAAAAAGTAAGAATCATAGTTAAAGCTTAACTTTCTAAAATACAATAGTTTTTAACAACCAACCTTATTCTCGCATTTCTTGAGAAGTTTTCTCTTACCAAGGTCGTAAATTCTCAAGTATTTGCCAACACCGACAAGCAACTTGTTCTGGAAAGCGCACAACGCTGTTGGTATTCCTTCCAACGATGTCTGCGAATATAATTAATTATTCAAACTTGCAGTTGATATTTAACAGATAGTTTTAACTCTCTCTCTTAGTTTTTAGCAACTAGTTTTTTCTAAGAGAAGTTTTATTCATCCAATATAAAAACTATTGTAATGAACAACAAAATACTCCTTACGAATAGAAAAATGATTTACTTCACGTTGGCTATTTAAAACTGATCTTAATAAAACTTTTTTAACAAGTTATTAAGGAGAATTAAAATTTTTTAAATGTGTTTGAATTATTTTCCATATACACACACTCTTTATTCACTACAGCCACCTAACTTAATTTAGATTTTTTTAAAAGCATAAATTTAGGAAACATGATTTTACTTTTTATCTGCTACAAGTAATTCAAATTTAAACTATCTAACAACCAACATTATGTTATCACAATTTTTATCAACTTATTAATTTACTGTTATTTGTTTTATGTTACAACTTTTTTAGTTACTATAAACTCATTCATTTTAATTAATACACTAACGCTGTGCATGAACTCCAGCCTCCTCCCGCTCTGGTCGATCTTGTAAGTCCTCAGCTCTCCCTGGACCGGCCCCCCGTGCGGCTGCCTGGCGCCCAGCACCATGTCCCTGACGCACCCCACCACCACCATCCAGTCGTTGGCGTTGTCCTGGAAACGGATGGTTTCTATGGAGACGGCAGCCAGGTTCTGCTCCAGGTCAATCACGCAGTGCGATTCTTGCTGTTGTGATATTTATCAGTAATTAGTTTTTAATGCCTGTTGTGGTAAACATTTTTTATATATTTTTATATACATATATAATTTTATCATACTTTTTATTAAATGTTTTATCAAAACTTGAGACAATGTCAGTCTGTAAATGAAGGCAAAAACATTTCAGAGAAATATTTAATATGGTCTCTAAAGAATAATAAACTTAAAATATAATTTACAGTGTGTGTCAGAATCTATTATGTGATCTTAGTTACAGATGTAAAATAATTAAAAAAAAGTTTAAAAATAAAAACAAATACACGTAAAAAAAAATGGCAGTGTCTGAACCTAGTGTGTGAACTCTATTTAAAAATATTTACAAAAATATCAATACATTTAAATAAATACACGTAAACACAACCAACAGTATCGGGGTCTAGTATGTGGATCCTTGAAGCCCACATCGCGCTTCCGGCCTTGGGGGCTCCGAACTGCTCGTCGGGAAGCTGCTCGTTCAGCGCCGGTATGATGTCGCTCAAAAGCTCCTGGTCGTCCTCCCCCGCCGCTTCCTTCAGTTCCTGCGTGTGACGTCATAATAGTGTGTTAGTTGGTTGGAGTAATAGACGTGTGTAAACAATTTGCTTAACCTAACAAACTAATACGTTTCACAACGAACAACATTTCATCTAGTTCCGGTGAAGTCATAATCGAAGTCTAAACGGTTTCGAAACAAAAGAGTGCAAAAAACTTGATTAGCTAATGAACGACTTGTATGTTCAAGATTGCCACTGGTTTTTGAAAAACTTCCTAGGTTTTCATAATCACTTTCAGGTTTGAAATGGTCTTAAACAGTATAACAACATTGAAAAGGTACTGTAAAGTTACTTTGAATGTGATTTGATTGAAAAAAACTTAATGACTCCAAAGTTTTACCTAAAAGATGAATTATTTGTGTCAAATATAAGTTTCACTACTTCACATGTAGAAGTTGTTTAAAGTTCCAGGTTTTTCTAAATTTTTTGAAGATTTTTGTTCAAAACTCCAGGTTTTTCTAGGATTCAAGGTTTTGTGGCAACCTTGTATATAGTATTTCATATACTAAATTAAGGATTCCAAAAAAAAGTAGTTTTTCAGTTCGTGTGCAGTTCGACCTTAATAAACTCAAACATTTCATATATATAAAATGTCATTTATATTGGCTATAATTCAAAACTTTAAATTAGCTAACGCTCTACTACAAGAAATATTAGTCTTGAACTATAAGAAAATTGAAGATGAAAGTACTTAATCCTGGCAATATAAATTAAAATTTGTGTGAGTAGCAAAGTTATATTTCAACAATAACATACAAAGCTTAATACTAAGTAATATAATCCCGTCAAGGATCACTCACATATTGCTTTTAATTTTGCTTCATTGCATTTAACATCTTTAAACTAATTGAAGTAAAGCATCTTGAATAACAAAAAGTATGACATATAATAACATAAACTTAAGTTATGTTAACAAACAAAAGTTATGTTTAAGTGGAAAGTAATTTAGTTTAAATAATCACCTTATTTTCTATATATACTAATGTACAAATTTAACAAACCTCGATCATTTCAAAACACATATAAATTCTTTTACAAAACTATTCAAAAACATTGTATTTATATATAAAAGTATATATTTTTAACATACCTCGATCATTTCTTCTTTCCTCTGGTTCTTGGTCTGGTCGGTGTAGGTGTTGTGGTCGGTCTCGATGATGATCCAGTTCTTGCTGCTCTCGTGCAGCACCATCCTCCTGGGCGTGTACTTCAGCTTCGTCGACACGTGGTTGAATATGGTGCCCAATTTCTCCAGCGCCAGAATTCTGTGTTATTTTAATTATATTTACTTATTATTTATTTAATTTTTATATTATACGTGGTTGAAAATGGTGCCTAGCTTCTCGAGCGCTGGAATTCTGTGTTGAAATATTTGCTAAATTAAATTTAACCCAGATATACTTATTTATTTATGTTAACATTTATATTATACGTGGTTGAATATGGTGCCCAATTTCTCCAGTGCCAGAATTCTGTGTTATTTTAATTATATTTACTTATTTTTTATTTAATTTACTTTTATATTAAATGTAGTTGAAAATGGTGCCTAACTTCTCCAGCGCCAGAATTCTGTTATGTGTTTATGTTTTGGTAAAAGTATTAACTGTTTTTAATATTTTTGTTGATATTTATTATTTAACATGTTGTTGAATGTGGTTCTTAACTTCTCAAGTCAGGGTTGCTAAATGTTTTTGGAAAATTTCCTCCAGGTTTTCAAAATTTCCTACAGGTTTTAAAAGTACACATCTTAGGGTCTATTTTAAGTTTAAAGATAAATTCAAAGTAAGAAACTGTGGAATGTAGTTTAAAAACATTGAAAAGATACTGTGAAGCTACTTAAAATGAGTTTTTTAATATAATTATTCTGATTATGACAAAAAAAAATATTTATAGGATAGATTTTTTGTGTCAAATCGAAGTTTTACTACTAATCATGTTAAAAAAGTTAAAAATTCCAGGATTTTCCAGGCTTTTTGGCAACCCTGTCAAGTGCAAGAATTCTGATATAAAATATGCTCAATTAAACTTGAGGCCAAATACAGTAACTTAAAGATTTCAATTAAACGTAATTTTTTTTATAATTTAAGTATTTTTCAATTAGTGGTTTAATACAGTGCCCATAAAGTCTGTTATGTTTTAGTTTTTAGTTATAAATAACAGTATAAAAACTATAAATGCTAGTTTGATTGAGCACAATCCAACCAAGATTGAAATGCAGAGGTTCACCACAAAAGAAGTTAAGTTAAATGGTTTATACCAGTGCTTCTGAACCTTTTTCTGGTGGCGGAACCGTTTTCCAAATTTCAACTTTTCCGCGGAACCCCTAATATTAATTTTACATAAAATGTTTAATTAAATAAATGTTCTTTTTTAAATTTCAAAAGGCTTCGCAAAACCCCTGAGAGGCGTCGCGGAACCCCATTTCAGAAGCACTGGTTTATACAACTATACCAAAAATTAAACTAAATATAAAACAATTATCTAAACAAACAAAGCTCTCGCCTCAAAGCCTCCCTGCTGGTGGCGACAGTTTAATTTGTTAAGTTTGTCAGTTATAAACTTTTCAAAATATCTAATCTGATATATAATAAACCTGAAGTTAAACAAAAAAGAAACAATAAAAACAGTTTAGACTTTAACGCCAACGACTTTGTGCTAACAGCTTCAAGAGAATAAAAATTATTAATTAATACATACAAGACTTAAAATTTGTTAAAGTGTAAAGTAATTATTTTGGCTTATTACCTGTAAAATTCAAAACAAACCTGTCAAGGAGTTGAATTATTTTAAATAACTTTTTCAGTTTTAATAAAACAAACAAAACTCTTATCCCTACAAGTACTTCCAAAGCTTCAAAAGCTACAACAAAAAAGTTTTATTCACTTGAGTATACCAACATTTAAAAAAACATAGTGTTTCTAAACATGTTGTGATCTCAAAGAGTTCATGCTTGTGGCTAATATACGCTCATTGAAATGTTACAAATAAACTACATTTTTAAAACGCAATAATTGAGAGCTTATTTGGTATAAAACAAATATTTGGGATTACTACACCGAAGTTTAAAATCAAATATTAAAAAAAAAAACAAATACTTTAAACACATTATATCATTTCAAGTAGTTTCTCTAACTCAACCTTCAGGGCATATTAAATTATAAACTAAAGAGAATTAACCACATGCTATACCAAAATTTAAAATCAATTCAAACATTAACTTAAACAATAGTAAACTTTTAATATACTCTCACCTCAAGGAGTTTTTGCTGATGGATAAAAAACTTGAAAAAAGGATTTTTAACATATATAAAATATAAAAAACTAAATATAAGTTACAATAATTAACTAATTACTATATGACATACAACAAACAAAAAATCTAACCTCAGGGAGTTCTTGCTGATGGCGACGATGCCTTCCGGGCACTGCTCGGAGGTGAAGCCGCAAGCGAACTCCAGGGTGTCGTACGAGAGCGGGGTGAGGTGGAACCTGTTCTGGTGTTGGTACGACAACCAGCTGCGCGACGACATCGCCAACACCGCGTCGTTGCCCTGTGACGTCATAGTAAGAATATAAAATTGAAAATAAAATTAAATAGGCAATTTATTTAATGTGATATTTGTTGAACTAAAGTATGTTTATAAATGGTCGCAGCCCCAAATCTCAGTTAGATAAATAAAATCAAAATTTACCGTTTGAGATTAAAATTTAATAACTAGTTTTAAACTTTTTATAATGGTTTTTATTTTCCAAGGGGTTCTGCTTGTATGGATTTATAGGATCTAACACCTTATTGAGTGATGTCTTACAACATTTTTATGTGCATTAGTTGCACTTTATTCAAACAAATGTTAAAAAAATTTACAGCTTATCTGTAATCTTTTTTAATGCACAATGTATGTTTATTTTATTAAATGTAACAACATAAAAACAAGTTTTAAGTAAGTTGTGTAGTACAACTTGTTACTTACCCATTAAAAACATACCAGATTAGTTAATATACTTTTAGCATTTTAATGATTGCATGAAATAACAGCTTAGCTGAGTAAGAATTCAGAATAAATATACAAAACCATATTATAATACCAATTATTCTTTTATAATACTTAATAATTCTTTTATAACTAAGCTGATTGGTAACCCTGAAGAGGTTAACACTAATTTTATAATATTATACTTAACAATATTAGTAGAAGAAAATTTTAGCATTATGGAAATATATTCTTACTAACCTGAGTGGTAATCCTGAACAGGTTGACGGGCTGGGTGCCGAGGTACCTAGTTCTGGTGTCTGACAAATCCCCGGTGTTGTTGTCCAACGTGGATCTGAACAACACTCCGTTCTGTGGAAATATTTGTTGTTTAAGTTGCTTTTAACATGAAATAAAAAGTTTTGCTTTGTCTTTACTTTCATAAAAAAATTCATAAATCAAACCAACTTGTATTTAAGTCAGATAAGCAAAGTTAACTAAGCTTTTTGAAACTAAGATTGTCTTTTTAAAAAGAAATATACGCAGTTGGCTTTTGTTAGGTTAAACACATCAGTAATGAACCAGCGTGCATATTTAAATTGTCATTACTAAAAAATATGTACAGCTGAGTTGATATGACAAACATAATAAAATTTTCATTACTAACAAACAAGTACAGTAAAATTGTCATTACAAATAAACATGAACAGTAAAACTGCCATTACTGACCTGAAGACCGGTGTTCAACAGAAGCGCTCCGGCGTGCATGGTTGAGTTGTCAGCAGTTGAATCGTCGTTACTGCCGACCTCTATGATGCAGACCGACTGAGGCAGGGCTGGCAACGCCAACATTGACAACGGTTGGAGGCAATCCTTGTGGAGAAATTATTAATTTAAATAAAGTTTTATTTCAAAGTGCTTAAAACTCTGACTTTATAAAACATGTCATCTTAACTTACAAAACATATTGGTGTTTTATTTGTTTTTATGTACAATGAACTTGGAAATAGTAAAATTGTTCCAAATAAAAACAACTATGTACTTCAAAATTAAGTAACATCATCAATTTCGTGGCAAAAATCATCTTGCAAAACAACGTTCACTGTTTTAACAGAAATAATAATACAACAAACTAACGTAAGGACCGAGAGAGATGATTCTTACTGTTGAATCGGCGAGCCCGATGGCAAGGAACCTGGTTCTCTGTTGGGTCTGAGGAACTTTTGCTAAATGCATGCACACAATCTCGCACCCTATCTCCTTCCTCTCCGCAAACTCGTTCAAATTGCCACCCTGAGAAGAAAAATATAAATAAAAAACGCCGTTTCGTTTACATTTGTAAGATACATGTTTCATATTAATTACTATGTTGTGTAGATGACATTATTACCAAATGTTAAAACTTGATGAGTACAGTAAAATCCAGGGTTGCCACTCGTTTTTTCAAAAATTTTCCAGGTTTTTAAAAGTACACATTTTTGGGTCTATTTTTAGTTTAAATTTAAGTTTAAGGTAAGAAACTGTGTTAAATAGTATAAAAATATTGAAAAGATTCTGTAAAGCTACTTAAACCTGTTTTTTAATAAAAAAAAATTTGATGGTGACGACATTTTTTCATTTATACGATATCTTTTTGAGTCAAATCAAAATTTTACTACTGAACATGTGAAAATTGTTAAAATTCCAAACTTTTTATTCAAAATTTCTCAAATTCCAGGTTTTTCCAGTTTTTTTTTTCCTAAATTGTCAAATTGCAGATTTTCAGGTAAAGTGGCAACCCTGAAAAGCGTAAATTACATTTAATTTCAGTAAAATTACCAATGGCTCTTTAGACACCTTCATCAGGTTTAGCATATTTGTCTTTGAACTTTTTTTACACTTCAAAGGTACACGTTTTAAGCTTTAAAATGATTCTAAATGTTTGCAACAAGTACAGTAACCTCTCGCTGATTTACGCACATTGTGTCCACAGAAAAAATGCGTAAAGATATGAGAGATCGTAAAGATACGAGAGGTACCAAATATAATTTATATAATGGCTGTTTTTTGATATTGCTTCTAAATAAAAGCAAACTGGGGACTTTACCACTTTTAACAACTTATTTACTTTCTTTATGAATATGAAAAAAAAATAAAACTATACATATATAAAAAAAAGGATTTAAATTAACATAAAATAATAATACTTGTAAAAAATTTTTACTAATTTTAACAACAAGTAGATTTTATCTTTATCTTTATTTATATGTGACTTATTTGATACTTAACATTTATATTCTATTGTACTATACTTAGCAAATTAAATTTATAATTAAGCATTTGTTTACAATTAAGAAATGATGTGACGTCTATATTAAAATTTGCTTCTATAGTCTTTTACAAAAATACGCCTTGGTGCTGTAATGGATTTCTTCTTTTAAACAAAAATATATAAGATATAAGAAAAACGTTTAATAAAAACTGTTAATATTACTACAATTTTTTTTAAATTTACCTTTGCCCACATAAGGATAAACTTAATCTCTTATTGTTAACAAAATTTCTGATATACTGAGGTGTAACTAAATGTTCATTAATTAGTCAAGGAGCATAAGTATACAAATTATAAAGATATAGAGAGATGAGTTAGCATTTGAAAACATATTTTAAGTTAAAAACGTACAATAAACCTAATTTATGCAATATTAAAAAAATTAAAAATTTTATTATTTGAATATTTTAGAATTCTAAAATGCGTAACTAAACGAGAGTGCGTTACGTCACGAGTGCGTAAAGATGCGAGAGGTTACTGTAATCATTTAAGTGTGTAATAAAATTGTTGACATTTTTTATAATAATGTTTAGAGATTTAAATCAGTTATATGTATGCAAAAATAAATTATTCAAAATTGTATTAAAATTGCTTAACATGAACCACATAAACACGCAGTGTTTGAAAACTAAAAAGTATAAACAAACAACTATTTAATTTAAAACAGTTTACTTACCCCACCCATTTCAAAGTACACCAGTTCTCCTCCGGTCAACGCGATAACAACTTGCCTCTCGTTAACCGCGCACTTCACAATCTGTTTCCTGCCTGTAATTTATCATACATTGTTTTAAAAAAATTTTGAAGTCTGTTTGTTTATTGTACTATTATTTAAAACAACATTACAACTTTTTTCTCAAGTACAATAACTAACAGATTTTTTTTTTAATATTACTATTTTCCCCCTAAAACCAACTGAAATAATTTTGTTTAAATTTAAACATAAAGAAATTTCAAAAAAAATCACACTATAATCAAATACACAATAACATTATTAACAATATTTAATCATTTTACCTTACAATAACATTAACAATATTTAATAATCTTACCTGGAGCTTTCCATTCGTTGACACGCTTGTCGGCGCGAATCAACCTGATGCCTTCAGGGTAGACCTAAATAAAATAAACTTATAATAAATAAAATTTTGAGTGATTATATACTAAAACTTTGACAGATAATAATAACAGATAAGTAAAAATTGGCAATTTAAACTACTAGTTGACCTTAATTGCATGTTTTAAAGTACTAATTATTAAAATTTAAACCTGTGGTTAAGAATAAAATAATTAAATACTAATTAAGAACTAAAATCGTGAAGGATAACATAAAGACGATAATCTACTTCTTTTTAGTACAGAATTTTTAAAGCAAACCTTAACTAAAGAACAATACAAATCGCAAATTTCAAAAATCTTGAAATAAAAACGGTTTTAGTTGTGAAATGAAATAAAAGGTTTACTAAGTATAAAATACATATTTGAGGTCATTCATACATAAGTTTTACATTCAGGAAATTAATGTTTTATTTCTTTAAATATTTAACCTTCTGAACCTACACAAGCGAGTTTTAAATATAAAATTTTAAAAAAGAAAGTGTTTAACATATATGCATATTCTATAAAAGTACTACCAAAAGAGTCTTATCTTTAGAATATAAAATGAATAAAAATAGCTTAACAAAACTACTACTAAAATTTAAAAAATTAATAATTTCTATTTAAACACCTGAACAAGTGAGTTTTCACCTAGTAAAGAACAACTCAATGCAAGTCTTATAAAACATTATAAATAATTATAACTGTAATTTAAATAATTAAATAACGATAAATATAACATTAAATTATAATACCAGCACACAAACCTGAACAAGTGAGTTTTCACCGAGTAAAGAGCAACTGAGTGTCGGCGTTGTACCCAGGAATCCGGAATCAGTGACTTCCTCAACTGTTTCACCGATGCTGAGTACCAGGGTGGCGTTCATGAAAGACACTATGATGTAAGAATCGAACATGTCTGTTTGGAGAAAATATTATACTAATTTAATAAATTAATTGTTCATGAATGACACTATGATGTACATATCGAACACGTCTGTTGAAGAAAATATTATATATTATACTAATTGTTCATGAATGACACTTTGATGTGTAAATCGAAAATTTTTGTTTGAAGAAATTTATAAAACAATAGTAAAAATAAATGTTCTTGATTGACTCTTTGATGTATAAATCGAAAATGTCTTGAAGAAATATTAATATAAACTTTATATTTACAAACAAAAAATTATTTAAATATGAAAGAATTTTTTTGAAATATATAAACTAAAACAGGTCTAAACATTTATAATTTTATCATTTTAATCTTTAAAATTCAGTTTTTTTCTAATGAAATTCATATTCTAAGTTCAAACAAACCGTCTTCTTTAGTTTTCACTGTCCACACAGCGTTTGGGTTACCAGGAAGCTCGGAAACAGCCATTTCTGATACCTGGTAATTAATTAAATATTTATTACATACTGAACAAATAGCTGTAAAACTAACTAAAAATAAGTTACATACTAAACAAGTAAATGTGGATTAAGTAAATATTTTCGTATACATTAAACAATACCTCTATCACCTGGAAACTATTTAAGTATTTTTAAATGCTACAAATTGCTTCGAAATCGATTAGCACTAAATTAGAAACAAGTTCATTAATATCAAAAAATAAAGAATTTAAAAGTTTAAACTACTACTAGATGTACCGCGTATTTTACTTACTTTACGAACAACAAAAAGGATCAAAATCCTTAAAGTTTAAAATTAATGACATAACAATTGTATTTAATAAACTACACATTTACACTCAAACATTATAATTTCTTCACTAAATAATTTAACTAAATAATTTAACTAAAACACTTCTATTTGAATAAGATTTATCTTTGACCGAAACATACTCAAACACCATACCTCGAGCCCGTTTTTCAGCACCCTCATTGTACTCTTGGGCCCCTTGCCGCAGGCCAGGTACAGCTGGGGCGTGTCCGAGTAGTAGTCCCTCACGTGACACGACATGATGGGAGAAAGGGACTCGAGCTCGTCCACCTGAATGATGTTTTTGAGCTCTCTGGCGCTGTAGAAGAACGTGTCGCCCTCCGCCAGCTCGATCAGCGACGTGAACTCGTTCTCGCCGTCGTCTGCGGGTTATTGTGACGTCATATAGTTGTAGTAAATGTTAATTAGTTATTATTTATTTGAAATTATTTTATAGTGTGCTTTTAAGTTGAATAAACATAATTAAACACAGTTTAACTTTAACGTGAACTCGTTCTCGCCGTCGTCTGCGGGTGGTGAATAATAAATTGATGTGACGTCATAATAATTGTTTTAGTTTGAAAGTATTTACACTGTACCTATAAATTGAGTAACCGTTTTTAAACTTACTTTATTTTTTATTTTTTAAATAAATGTATATGAACTCGTTTTCACCGTCGTCTGTGTGATATTGAGTTTTATGGTGACGTCATCATAAATTTAATGTGACGTGTTAGTATTTTTATAATTTGGAATGACGTTATAGAATATTTATAAATTGCATAACAATAATTAAGTAAAAGAAATATAAACAATATGACGGGTCTTTAATCAACTACTTAATCTCTTTACTAAAATATGTAAGAAGTATTTTATTACTGTAAGTTTATAAGTTCTCAAAATTAGCTGCCTATGAGATAAAATAAGCTACCTAAATAATAAACAATTGCTATTTACTGACAAAACGTTTACAAATCAGTATTTTACATACAAAACTTGAACTAATTAAACGTGCGATCAATTAAATCATAAAGCCAACCATTTAACCATCGTTAAGGTAAGAGATAAGTAGTGGCTACCAAACTTAAGAAAAAATAAAATAAAAATGATGTCTAACCTATCAAAATATGCTCAACTTTGCAAAATGTATGATATAAATTTTTACAAAAAACTATTACCAACTAACCATCACCAAGATGGGCGATCTGGTACAGGTAATGGATTATAAATTTAGAAAAAAGCTTTAAAAAATGAGGTCTAACCTTGAACATATAATTTAATTAAATATCTAAAATATATTCAAACATACCATCACCGAGATGGGCGATCTGGTAGAGGTAGTGGCTGCCGAACTCAAGAAAAAAAAATTCAAAATGAAGACTAAGTTATCAAAATATGCTTAACCTTGAATATATAATCTAATTAAATATTGACAAAACTTTCAAACGTACCATCACCGAGATGGGCGATCTGGTAGAGGTAGTGGCTGCCGAACTCGGCGGCGACGAACAGGAAACCGGACTTCAGGACGCACATGGAGGAGGCGACGGGAACGGTGTCGAAATACTTCATCCTCAGCTCGCTGACTATGTCGTCCGCCGACGTTTCCAGTGTCACCTGTCGGGAGAATTTAATTGTTTATGAATTGCTTTTAAATATTATTTAAGGTTAAATTTATTGGTGTTTCATGTTTTACTTGTTGGGAGAATTTAATTGGTTTTAAACTAATTAATTTGAATTGCTTTTAAATGTTAATTAATTTATTGGTGTTTCACGTTTTAATGTTTATGTGATAAGGAAATGAAATTTTATTCATCAACACATAATATTTTTCAGACGTTTCCAGTGTTACCTGTTGGGGAGATTATTTTTAATATAGTTTATTGGTGTTTCAAGTTTCACTTGTTGAGTGGTAAAAAAATTAAACTGTTTTTAATTATGTGTATCATATTTTTCAGAGATCTACTTCGACTGTGCGGGAACGGTGCATATAAAAAAATTATTTATGTTTTTAATGTTACCTGTTGGGGAGATTTAATTGTTTTTAAACTGTTTAATTTGAATTGCTTTTTAGAATTAACAAATATAAAAATTGTTTGTGTTTCAGGTTTTAATATTCATATGATAAGAAAATATAAAAATATTTCATAAATATGTATATCATATATTTTTAAAGATCTACTTAGACCAATTCATATATGTTAACATTGAGTCTCAGTGGTAGTGCTGTTACCTGTGAGGAATATTAAGTTGTTTATAAACTGTTTAATTTGCGTTGCTTGTAGGAACTAACAAAGATTAAAATTATTTGTGTTTCAGGTTTCAACATTCATGAAACATGAAAATGCAACTTTTTTAATAAACACATAATATTTTTCCGATGTCTACGTAAATATAAAAAAAAGTTATTTAGGTCATAAAACTATTAAAACCATTATAAAATTACAACTGACTTTCAGGTGATTTGTGTGAATTCGAACTGAAACAATTTACACATATCTTTTTAGTATTTCACACTGTAAACTTTTAAATTCAATATTAAAAGTATTTTTACAGACGACAGTAAAATGGAATAAAATACTTGTTTACTTATTTTGTTAACAACAATTAAAAATCAAACCTTGAAAATATCTCCCTGCTCAGTATAAGATGTATTATTATAGAACGGTAGTAAAGTTGATTAAGCTAAGTTTGTAAATTTGTTGTTTAAATTTATATTTAGTTAATAAACAACAATTCACAACAAACCTTGAAAATGTCGCCCAGGTGTTGAGTGTAAATTTAATTATCTAATTTAATTGAAACAATTACACATATCTTTAAATATTTCACACTAAAAACACAGAACACTTTTAAATTAAAGATCGTAAGATTTATTTACAAAGATGTCAGTAAAATGAACATATATATTTTTTTTTTCTTAGCTTATAAATTACAAGGTGAAAACAAATTTTAAAACATCACCCTGTTCAGTTTGAAGGTAATGTAATTATCAATTATAACTGCAGTGCAATTACAGAATGTTTTTTTTATTCAAGGTTATATCAATATTTTTATATATGGTAGTAAAATTGAATAAATGCTCATTTTGTACCTCATATACAAAAATTCACAACAACAAAAAAAGATCAAAATTCTTTAAAGTTTATATTTAATGACATGATAATTGTTTTTAATAAACTACATATTTATACTCAAACACCATACCTCGAGCCCGTATTGTAATAATATCAATATTTTTATATATGGTAGTAAACTTAAATAAATACTCATTTTGTTACAAACCTTGAAAATGTCGCCCTGCTCGGTTTGCAGGAGGAAGAAGAACCTGGACTTGCTCTTGTGGGTGGAGCTGGCGTTTATGATGATCCCCCTTTCCGGGTTCAGGTCGTTCCTGCGGCGCGGGATGGGCATCCTGTTGAACAAAATAAAATCAAAAATATTTTACTAAAATAATTGCAAGTCCATAGTTAATTATGTGGGCATTCTGTAGAATAATTTATTAGTTTTACTTTCAACAGATTTAGCTTATTAATCATGGTACTTGCATTTTAGTTTAAAAAACATTCTGCAACTTAAGATGTAGTAATATAGTTGAATACAATTAAATGTTTTGCTACATCTAAACCAGGGGTCGGCAAACTGCGGCCCGCGGGCCAATTGCGGCCCTTGAAGGGTAAATCTGCGGCCCGCGAGCACGTTTTAATTTTGAATGGAATGCGGCCCTCGAAAGAAAATTCTTAAAATTCAAAAAAAAAATTAAAATAGTTAATTATGTGGGCATTCTGTTGAACAATTTATTAGTTAATAGTATCAGCTTGCGTATTATGGTGATTGCATTTTAATTTAAACAGCGTTCTGTGACTTAATATTTTTTCTTGTTTTGCTACTCATAAACAATGGGATAGGCATTCTTTTGAATTGGTTATTTTAATAGTTTTTAATTTAATAGCTTCTTAAAAATATTTCAACAAAATTTTTGTAATAATTTAATTAATTATTAGGACATTCAGTTAAACTATCAACTTTTGATTGTTTTAAGCTTAATAGCTTTTTATATGGTACTGGATTTTTTTTAATTGAAATACCTGCTATAAGAGCTTTAATGATTATATGATTTAATGATGCTGATCAACGAAATTCTTGTATATGATATAAATAATTAAATTAAATAAAAACTTAATATGAACAAGTTTACAAAAACCAACTTGATGTCCTGCTGGTCACCGAAGTTCTTGTATATGACGTAAATAATTAAATTAAAATGAAAAAACTTAATATGAACAAGTTTATAAAAACCAACTTAATATCTTGCTGGTCACCGAAATTCTTGTATATGACGTACTTCTCGCAGCACACGAGTATGCCTCCGGGGCCGTCGTTTCCCCCAGGCACGCTTATGAGCATGTTGGCTCTTTCTTCCAGCTGCTCGCTGTACTTCCGCACCACGTGGTTCAAACCCAGGTCCAACTCGTAGAACGTCAGCGTCTGTGTGTAAAATAATAAATGTTGTGGTTTTATATGGCGTTTTACTAGGAATGTTACTGTGGATACTACAGGGTGGTCCTTGGTTTTTTAAAAAAATTCTTTAAGGTTTTTGGGTCTATTTTTAATTAAGAATTAAGTTTAAGGTAAAAAACTGTGTTGAATAGTATTACAACATTGAAAAGATATTGTAAAGCTACTTTAAAAGTGTTACTAAAATAAATTGAAGATGACAAATATTTTTCATCTATTTAATAACTTTTTTTTTAATCAAAATTTCACTACTTAAGCATGTAAAAATTGTTTAAAATTCCAGGTGTTTCAGTGATTTTTGTTCAAAATTCCAGATAATTTTCAAAACTTCTCAAAATCCAGGTTTTCCAAGGTTTTTTTAGCTAAAATTGTAAATTCCAGGTTTTAACAGGATTAGTGGCCACCCAAACACTAATAATTTAGACTTGATCGTCTATAAGTTGAAAAATTCAAAACAAAAATATACGACAACTAGCGCAGAGCCTCGAATTTCTAAGAGTTCAAAATGATAGTTTACTGTTATTAAGGTTGACCTTGAAATTAAAAAAATAATAATAAAGAATATTGATTATTGTATATGGAAATTACTTTATTTTTATTATAGACTAATAGACTGATAACTTAATAAATACCTAGTAAACATTACCTGTATATCATTCAATAGCAGCTACAGCCTTTTGTGGAAATTCTTCCGCCAACAGATGCACTTCTTTCTCATATTTCTGGAAAAAAGTGCACCCGTTAGCTCAAGGCTGTAGCTACTAAAGTGAGGGCATAGTCGTGGCTACATTGCTCACAATTTACCCTTGTAATCAAACATACTCAAACTTTAGTTATGGTTATAAATTAAAAAACAGTTACTTTTACAACAACTTAAAATAAATAGAAAAAGGAAATTTATTTCTTAATGCCAAGCAAATGTGAAAACAGAGAGGTTCTTCATAAGAAACTGTAGGTGCCAGTATGTATTATTTATAAAACACTACATTTTTTTATACAGCTGCTTCCCTGACCTATAGAATAGGCCAGTTCATCAGTCAGTTTAATAAGTAGATGAGGTCTTTTTTTTTATATACATGTATACAATTAATTAATTTAATTCATGGCGTAAAAATGCAAAAAAAAATCATACGTGCGTGTTTTGAATTCAATTTTCATTATTAAACATACTGCCCACTTTTAAGACCAGTGAAAGATAAGTAATAACATAGCTAAATTCATTCAATCCCAACCTGTTTCTAAGTAGTGGCATCAAACTGATGGGCCCTGATCACTTATAATTCAAAAATATTTTTTGTACTTACGCTTGTTTTACTATATACAAGGTTGCCACTCGTTTTTTCAAAAGTTTTTCCAGGTTTTCAAAATTTCTTCCAGGTTTTTTAAAGTACACATCTTTGGGTCTATTTTTAGTTTAAAGTTAAGTTTAAGGTAACAAACTGTGTTAAATAGTATAAAAACATTGAAAAGATACTCTAAAGCTATTTTAAATATGTTTTTAATAAAACAAATTTTTGATGATGGCAAAAGATTTTTGTCTATATGGTAGATTTTTAGAGTCAAATTGTAATTTCACGACTTAAGATGTTAAAATTGTTAAAATTCCATGTTTTTCCAGATTCTTTTTTTGCCGAAATTGTCAAACTCCAGATTTTTCAAGGTTTCCAGGTAAAGTAGCAACCCTGTATATATAAAAAATTTATTCAAACCTGTTTGACAGCGCTCGCATCAAACTGACGGGTCCTGATTACTTATAATTTTAAAATATTTTTTGTACATATATTTCTTCTATTACATAAATTTATTCAAACCTGTTTCACGGCGCTCGCGTCAACTAACGGGTCCTGATTGCTTACAATTCAAAAAAACTTATTGTACATACATTTCTTTTACTACACATAAGAAATTTAATCAAACCTGTTTCACAGCGCTATTTGTTTAACTACATGCATATACAAATCCAATTTACAATCCGAATACATTGAAGTACATTTACAAAACTCATCCTAACCTGTTTCACGGCGCTGGCGTCAACGGACGGGTCCTGGTCGCACTCCTCGTAGTCCAGTTCCACGCAGGCAAACATCGGGTTCTCGAAGCCGACGTCGATGCCGCACATGCAAAAAACCAAAGTGTTGCTCTTGTGCGCCTCCAGCGGCGATGAGATGGTCAGGCGCGCTTGGGCGTCGCGGTTGAGGATGTACACCAGCTTCTGTTTCTCTGTGGCGCCTGTGTTGTTTACTAATAAATATCATGGGAAACCACTGTTATCTATAAACAATTCCAATGCATTACAGTAAGAGAATTTAAGTATTAAAACATTTGTTCGATTTTCGACTGTAATACACAGACTCTAAAGTACACCAGCTTCTGTTTTTCCGTGGCGCCTGTTTTGTTTTTATTCATTATATACTGAATAAAATTCTTTTTTATTTATTTAACTTATTTTCTCGATTATTAACCTGTTTGGACTGTTATCTATTCTAATTATCATCAAGTATCTAAAACTATTAGTCGAAATTACTGACACTTGAGTTGTTTATTAATTCAGATTTATTTACTTCTAACAAAATCTCCGTGGCGCCTATGTTTTATTTGGATAAAAATCTTAAATATCAAAATTGTTTATCTACTGATATTATGATTACTAATGCAAATAGATTTAGTTAATGAAGATATAATACATTATTAATTAAGAGATTTCATTTGCTGTACAGTATAACAAGCCGTGTGTTCAGTCTGTTTGGAAAACATAATTTTTTGTTCAAAATGTTTACTCGGAATAAGATGGTAAATTATAATTTAGTTTTAATTCTTTGAATGTACTTTAAGACTAAAATATACCTATGTGTAAATATATAATTTTGTGTTAATTATGCAAAAATTAAAGTTCAAACCTCATTACAACATGTTTTTCTGCGACCCTGATGAGAAACAGACATTTTATAAACATAAAACTAACACAATTTTTCAGCTCAAGTAAGTGAGTTTTTCATTGTTTGCATTTAAAATCTGAAGTATTTAATTTAAAACAAAACTGACCAATCATAACGGCTCTTCCTTTCGGGTCGATGGCGAGGTACTCACCGGGAACAATCCTCCTGCATCCGCTCTTCCCGTACGTTTCAAGATGCACCTGTGTATCACTTGACTATTTAAAACATTTGAAAATATTCTTTGAATTTATATATATATATATATATATATCTACAAGAAAATAAAAAAATAAAAACTTACACCGACGCAACCCCCTCATCAGCTCATCAAGCCTGCAAATTTAATTCCAGATGTATGAAAACATAAGCATAGTGTTTTAGTTACTTTTTATAATATTGTGTTACTTTTGAGTGTGTGGAATACCAATGGAGATTAACTAAACAAAAAAGCTGGTGTTTAAAGTTGTATTTGTAGAGTGTGTTACCAAAGTTTATTGTTTTTTAATTAATTGAGTTCCACAAAAAAAATATACATATGGGATTGTAATAAAAAAAAAATCTAAACTATAGAAAAATAAATATTCACAAAACAAAGGCATGAAAAGCATAAAAAAAATAAAAAATGCTTTTAAATATAAAATATTTTTAAACACATTTAATAGTAAATATTAAGGCTTGGCGGACAGAATGAACCTGAAAAAAATATAGTTAGTATATTGTAGATTTAGAAATATTTAAAATTTCAACAAGTCTTAATAAGCAACTTAGAATTGTTTTAAGAAGAAAACTAATGACTTAAATGTTTTTAGTTATCGTTAGTTGATGTGATTTTCATAATTTTCTATTAAAACTTTGCATTGCTGACAGATTTCAAGTTTTTAATCAAAAGTGTTTTAGTAAAGCTTCAAAAGTAAAACATACTCATTTAGATTTATTTTGGACTAGTTGCAATGTAGTGTAATAGTGAGAGCAGAGCAACTTCAACTACCATGTTAGTAATTTCTTATACCAACTGCATAATTATTTTTATTTCATTTTAACTTAAGCAATATTTTTGCAAAAGAAAATCTAAAGCATTAAAAGGTGGTCCAAGTTGCTCCATTCCCCCTAAAACTTCATCAGGAGTTGCTTTTGGACATATATCAACAAAAAAACCAACTGAGCTTGATAAATTTTATTGATAAATTTATAAGAAGCAACAATATATTTTAAAAAATACCTTTTACCAACAGAAATAAACTTATTTGATAAAACAAAATCTGCTCAAAACTTTTTAATAAAAAACTATTAGTTACTAGCTTTAATTTTAAAACATTTATTTAGTCGACCGTACCAACACACACAAACGCAACCGACCTTGACAAACTTGTTCTTCTGCGCGTTGTACTCCAGTATGGCGATCTTGCCGCTGTCGCTGCCGCACACGATGTAGTCCTTGGAGCCGCCGGTCAGCTTGAAGCTCCGCAGGCTCCTGATCTCCCCGAACACCTCCTGGCTGATGAGGGAGTGCACCTTGCCCGTGCTCGTGTCCGGCTTCAGCAGCTCCAGCATCTTGCCTGGAAAAATGGGGTTTTGGTAAAGTTTTTAATCAGATTGAGTACTGAGAGGGTTAGATTATCTTTTTTGTTATTTTGCTTGGAAATTGGGGTTTTAGTAAAGTTTTTAATCAGATTGAGTACTGAGAGGGTTACATTATCTTTTTTGTTATCTTGCCTGGAAAAATGGGGTTTTAGTAAAGTTTTTAATCAGATTGACTGATGAGAGGGTTAGATTATCTTTTTGTTAACTTGCCTGGAAAAATGGGGTTTTAGTAAAGTTTTTAATCAGATTGACTGATGAGAGGGTTAGATTATCTTTTTTGTTATCTTGCCTGGAAAATTGGGTTTCAGTAAAGTTTTTAATCAGATTGACTGATGAGAGGGTTAGATTATCTTTTTTGTTATCTTGCCTGGAAAATTGGGTTTCAGTAAAGTTTTTAATCAGGTTGAGTAATGAGAGGGTTAGATTATCTTTTTTGTTATTTTGCTTGGAAATTGGGGTTTTAGTAAAGTTTTTAATCAGATTGAGTACTGAGAGGGTTACATTATCTTTTTTGTTATCTTGCCTGGAAAAATGGGGTTTTAGTAAAGTTTTTAATCAGATTGACTGATGAGAGGGTTAGATTATCTTTTTGTTATCTTGCCTGGAAAAATGGGGTTTTAGTAAAGTTTTTAATCAGATTGACTGATGAGAGGGTTAGATTATCTTTTTTGTTATCTTGCCTGGAAAATTGGGTTTCAGTAAAGTTTTTAATCAGATTGACTGATGAGAGGGTTAGATTATCTTTTTTGTTATCTTGCCTGGAAAAATGGGGTTTTAGTAAAGTTTTTAATCAGATTGACTGATGAGAGGGTTAGATTATCTTTTTTGTTATCTTGCCTGGAAAATTGGGTTTCAGTAAAGTTTTTAATCAGATTGACTGATGAGAGGGTTAGATTATCTTTTTTGTTATCTTGCCTGGAAAAATGGGGTTTTAGTAAAGTTTTTAATCAGATTGACTGATGAGAGGGTTAGATTATCTTTTTTGTTATCTTGCCTGGAAAAATGGGGTTTTAGTAAAGTTTTTTATCAGATTGAGTAATGAGAGAGTTACATTTTTTTTTGTTATCTTGCCTGGAAAAATGGGGTTTCGGTAAAGTTTTCAATCAGATTGAGTAATGAGAGGGTTACATTATTTTATTGTTATTTTGCCTGGAAAAATGGGGTTTCAGTAAAGTTTTAAAGTAGACTAACTGGTGACAGTACTACATTATTTTTTTGTTATTTTGCCTCGAAAAATGGGATTTCAGT
Organism: Thalia democratica; assembly: GCF_965202585.1. Classification (NCBI taxonomy): domain Eukaryota; kingdom Metazoa; phylum Chordata; class Thaliacea; order Salpida; family Salpidae; genus Thalia; species Thalia democratica. Next base: position 62,408,444 of record NC_139166.1, on the reverse strand, counting down.
AAAGTTTTTAATCAGATTGAGTAATGAGAGGGTTACATTATTTTTTTGTCATCTTGCCTGGAAAAATGGAGTTTTAGTAAAGTTTTTTATCAGATTGAGTAATGAGAGGGTTACATTATCTTTTTGTCATCTTGCCTGGAAAAATGGGGTTTTAGTAAAGTTTTTAATCAGATTGAGTAATGAGAGGGTTACATTATCTTTTTGTCATCTTGCCTGGAAAAATGGGGTTTCAGTAAAGTTTTAAAGTAGACTAACTGGTGAGAGTACTACATTATTTTTTTGTTATTTTGCCTCGAAAAATGGGATTTCAGTAAAGTTTTTAATCAGATTGAGTAATGAGAGGGTTACATTATTTTTTTGTCATCTTGCCTGGAAAAATGGAGTTTTAGTAAAGTTTTTAATCAGATTGAGTAATGAGAGGGTTACATTATCTTTTTGTCATCTTGCCTGGAAAAATGGGGTTTTAGTAAAGTTTTTAATCAGGTTGAGTAATGAGAGGGTTACATTATCTTTTTGTCATCTTGCCTGGAAAAATGGGGTTTCAGTAAAGTTTTTAATCAGATTGACTGATGAGAGTGTTAAAATTTTTTCTTACTATTTTAAAATCTAGTTTTTAAGTAGATTAACTGATGCTTTTTACTTGAGTTAATCATTCTTGATTTAATCATATTTTATTATTATTATTTTAAAATCTATTTCAAGGCAAATTCTGGTGACTTTAGCAATTTAGTAAAAATTTGTGAGTATTTGTGTTTGGATTAACCAAAATTAAAAAAAACTGTTGTAGACAAATATATATTAGAAATTTATTATATTTTTAATGTTTCCAGTTGTTATAAACGTTTTACTTGTTTATATATTTTAATATTTTCAAGTATATACATAAGTATTAAGTTTAGTGCAAAAAAAACTTTGTATTTAGAAGTTCACCCTAAAGAGGTATAACTTAAACTACTATTACTATCAGCTTTTACTTTTGAACAACATTGTTTTTTTAATAATAATTTATTAAAAATTAAATTAATAAAGTCATTAAGTTATTTTTATTCAGCTTTCATTTTACCTGTTAAACCTCATAACTAAGACAATACAACCAAATAAGTTGATTAAAGAAAAAGTTTAGTCTACTAAATGTTTTAAGCATTTTCACAAAACCTTAATTTCATTACCACTTTACCCCAAATAAAATATGTTTCAATATTATGTTATTTAAAAAAAAACTATCAGAAAGAAATGATTTTTAGCTACAACTTAAAACACTATAAAGTTTCATTCAAAAAATACTTCTTTTAGGAACAAGGCCTAAATAAGTAGAAATTAGATTTCTAGTAAAATAAATGATATAAAAAACTTTTTTTTTTTAAACTACACACCTCTGGCAACAGCAATTTCCTGTTGTTTGGTTCCGCTGAAGTTGCCGTGAACAGCATGGGTGATGCATGTTGGCCTTTGCAGCGTCAATCCATACAGATGCATCTTTAACTATTTAAAATCTGTCTGCAGTAAAATAAATAATTTAGTTAGGAAATATTGCAAATTGTATTTTAAATTACTTTTTTTATCAAAAAAATTAAACTTCTATTGGGTTTATTATTTAGAACTTTTTTTTAGTTTCAGTATAGCTAGTAATGTTGGATGTCTTTAGCTAAAAAATAAGAAAGTTAGTCTATTTTTAGTAATTTTAAAATTTTTGAGAAAATTTACAAAAAACTATCATCTTTACAGTTGTATCAAAAATTTAACAAAATTTAATCTTTTGTATGTTTGGATTTTTTGAAAACAATATTCACTTGTATGAGAATTAATATAGTTTATTCTTTCAAGACTTAAATTAGTAAACTAAGTTTTGGTCAAAGACTCTCACCAGTAATTATAAAAAATCTTGAAAGATATGTAAAACATTTATGGAAAATAAAACTAAAAAATTTAACAAAAATATGCAAATTAAGTTAACAATTCGAATTAACCACATTAGAATATATTTTGAATTACAGCTCTTTTACTATTGACCACAATTTTATTTAAACAAGGTTTATTTCAAAAGAAGAAAAAAAGAAGCTTACATCTAGGTTCTCATTATCATTTTTACTATTATTTTGATTAATATTTTAATTCTTTTTAACTATTAGTTAAAAAGCAGAAACTTAACTTAAGTTTAAATTTTATCATTCGTTTAACCTTAAGATTAAATTAAATTTGTTTTTCAAGTTAAGTTTTGGTTTTTGTTTAATTAGTTACTTTTTATTTTCCATGATTACAAAACATATATCTTAGATTTTAACATAATTGACCAAATCTTAGTTTGCGAATTAAAGTCTTGAAAGAATAAACTACAAAATTGAATATAAAGTAAAACTTATTGAAATCATTTAGTTCAATAAAAGCTGACTTGAAAATTATAATAATTCATCAAGCTGTTTTATAGGAACTAAGGGCATAGGGCGGTCCAACATTTTTTCTTACAAAAATTAATATGAGATCATAAATAAAGGCTCTAAATATATACTGCTATATGATTTACAATTAATAATAGAGATATTTTTTTTAACTTTCGAGATATTGTCAGTTGTTTCAAAAGTTTCTAATACAAACATTTGGAGAAAAAAAAAATTTCATAGCTGATTTTCTCCAAACTTTTAAAAATCAACTAAAATTTTTATCTCTTCTATTTTTTGGTCAATTAAGGGCATAAAGGGGAGGTACGCCTTGATTTTTACAAGTTGATCTTATTTTGTAAAGATTAATCTGAGCTATCAGAAATTTTTAACCACTTGAAAAAATTCAAAGTAATTTCTGAGATATGAGCGATCAATGTCAGTGACCTCAATAGGTTCTTAATGGAAGGCACAAACTAAAAACGCGAAAAAAAGACCATTTCACTAAAAATCTATCTCCTCCTTCATTTTTTTAAGCAATCTTCTTCAAAATTTCACAGAAAGTGTATTATTAAATTTTAAAAAGATTAAATGCGGATTTTTTTAATTTTGAAAATAAAACTTATATTAAAAACACCAATAATTTTATTTGTTTAATTTTTACTAAAATTTCTATTGTCTAATATTTTTAAAATTCCAACATTTAAAGTCTTACAAATTGTAAAAGAAACATTTTCTGAAAGTTTGAAGTCTCTAGCTCAAAAAATTAAAAAGAAGATATACTTTTAGTAATTATATAAATATTTAAGAAAATTGATTCAAAATATTTGCAGTCCATATGTTTGTATCGGAAACTTTTTTTTTAAATTACAATGTCTCATAAGTTAAATAAGATTTTTTAATTCTATAAAAACTGGCTTGTAGTTTGTACTTCAAGCTTTCATATAAAATCCAATGTTATTTTTAATAAAATAATGTTGTATCCCCCTATGCCCTTAAACTCAAAATTTCAGGAAATGTTCCTTTCATTTATAGGAAATATTCTACTGGAGAATTTAAAAAATATAAAATTTAAATACTTTAAGACAAAAAAAAAATTAGTAAGAACAAATTTTTACTCAAGTTGAAAAAAATTTGTACAATAAAATGTTTATTATTAAGTTAGGATTAAACTGAGAAAGTTTCAGAAAGACTGCTTAAAAACTGTAGCAGAAGATAAATTTTTAAATAAGTATTTTTTTAAACTTATACTTTGATCCTTCTATAAGGAACCTATTGATATTACAAACTTTGAACCCTCATATCGTTTTGAACTTTAAAAAACAGTATAAAGCAGCTGGTAGCTAAGTTAAAGATCTTTAAAATAAGATCAACATGTTTAAAAAGTGCTTTATACCCACTTAATAAAAATATTATCCCCAGAGCCCAAAATAATAAAATATTAAATAAAAAAACTTCTTGTTTGGCATTTATCAATGCCAAGTTAAATTTATATTGTGTACAATATAGCGTTGTAAACTTTAATAAATTTGATACTGAGGACAAAAAAGTAAAGTAGTTTCTTTTTAACTTTCAGATTTGCCACTTTTTTGGCAAGAAAGCTAACATGAGCGACAGAAGCTAGCACAAGCCTGATTTCATCAAACTAGTCTGAGTCAGCCAAAACATGTGAGAAAATTTTAATGTAATTGATATGAACAGTAAATTGAAAAAATAATTAATCAAGTTTAAATACATATAAATAATAAAGTTACAAAATGAATAAAAAATACTAATTTTTAAGTCAAAAAACACCCTGAAATCTAGTAAAATATTTAAACTAGCATGAGTCAGCCTTTTAGATTTTTTGTTTAAGCCAAGCCCATCAAAAAAACATTATCCTAGATTTTTAGTGTTTAAATATTTCGTACCTTTTATATGAATGTCTTTATCTATTTTACTCTTTTTTAACTCCTAAATTTATTGCCTTATTATCTTTAAAATTTTCTAAGAGTTAAGTTTTGTTTAACTGCTAAAGTTGAACAATCTCATTTTTCAAAGTACTTTAAGATTTTTATTTTTAAGCCTCACTTAAGGTTGCCACTCTTTGAGTCAAAAAAAAACTATCCCAAGTGACCAAAACTGTGTTGAGTAATTCTGAGTTTATTTAAACACTTTGAAAAATTTTTATAAACTATTCTAAAAAAAATAATAAATTTTTCAAAATCAATAAAATCCACGTTGTTAAACAAATTGATTTGAAAATATTAAAATATTGAAACTGGAACAACTAAATCTCATTCAAGACCTAAAACACTGGACTTAAATTTTCAAAAATATTTAAACTATCCTGATTTTTTATATCAAAAAAACACACTGGCTTAAGTCTTCCTGATTTTTTTTACTTAAACTAGCAGGAGTTACCCTGGAGTTATCCTGAGATTTTTATTAATTTCAAAATATCCTGAGTGTTAAGTAACCCTGCTTATTTTGAAAAACCTTAACAGTCTATTTTTAAATGTTTATTCAACTTTTTTATAAATAAAGCAGTAAAATTTTTAATCTTTATATTTAGTTACAGTTAATAACATAGTACAAAACTTTCAAAACTAATGAAGATTTTCTATAATAACAATAAAACCATTTGAAACTTTTGTATAAATCTGACTCAGTATAACCTTTTTTCTGTAAGATATCTTTTTTTTTTCATATATGCTAAAATGAAATTAAGGGCATAGGGGGGTATATCCTGATTTTTACAAGTTAATCTTGTTTTATAGAATTTCATCTGAGCTATCAGACATATTAACCGCTTGAAAAAATTCAAAGTAACTTTTGAGATATATGTGATCAAAGTTGATGACCTCAATAGGTTCCCAATAGAAGGCGCAAACTAAAAACACAAAAAAATACTATTTCACTAAAAATCTATCTCCTCCTTCATTTTTTAAGCAATCTACTTCAAAATTTCACAGAAAGTGTATTATTAAGTTTTATAAAGACTTGATGCAAGAATTTTTTTAATTTTGAAAAGTAAAATTTCTATAAAAAAAAACACCAATTTTTTTTTGTTTTTTAATCTGTAGTTATTTGCCTAAACTAAAAAAGGATGCTCAGTTTACTAGGATGTAAAGAGCTTCATTAAATACATTTATGCAAATTATATATTTTATTAGTGACTGGTTTCGGTGGCAAAAAATGGCAACCTTTTCAAGCAAAAATAAAATATTAAACTTTATTTTAATCTATTAAGTTTAATATTTTATTTTTGCTTGAATAGGTCGCAATTTTTTGACACCAAAACCGGTCGCAATTAAAATATATAATTTGCATAAATCTATTTAAATGTTTTTTAATCTAAAATTTTTATCTTTTAATACTTTTAAAATTCCAACTTTCAAAGTCTTTTAAACAATAAAAGGAACGTTTCCTGAAAGTTTGAGGTCTCTAGCTCAAAAAATCAAGAAAAAGATAGATTTTTTGTGATTTTTTAAATTTACAAAAAATTTGCAGTCCATACATTTGTATCAGAAAATTTTTATAAAAATTGCAATATCCCAAAAGTTAAATAAGATTTTATGATTCTATAAAAACTGGCTTGTAGTTTGTACTTCAAGCTTTCATATAAGATCCAATGTTATTCTTAGTAAAAAAATGTGGGACCCACCCCCTATGCCTTAAATCATCATTTTACAAAACATAAAGAATAAAGTTAATAAGTAACATGATAAACTGTAAGTAATTGATAAACATTAAACAGCTTTTGAAATTATAAATCTAATTTTTATTAGTCTTTTAAAGTAAGTTGAGTAAAAAAAAAGTAATAACTTTCTCTTGAAACAAAACTCAATTTTATACTATTTATATATATATATTAAATTTAAGAGATACTTTTCATTAAAACTTTAAACTTAATAGTATTAGATTTAATATATTAATGTAGCAAATTAACTGAAATTTTATTTGTTAATAAAACACCATTATGATAAAATTTAAAAATAATCAAATGAAAACTCAATTACTTGGTTCTTTCACAATTGATTAACTATTTATTAAATAATAAACTGATTATCAGATTGTACCATTTAATTCATTTTTGAAGATTGATTTTATTTAAAAAATAAAGAATATCATTTTTGAATGAGAACTTTTAGAATTATAATCAATTTATTTTTTATATAACAAGTTTTAATTTAAAAATTATATCTTTTTACTATTGATGCCATTTTCATTTCTATCAGACACTTTAAACTAAAACATTAAAAATTTGTTAGTTTTATGTTTTGTTTTTTTTTTAGCTGTAATTAAATCACATGATATAACAAAGTGTTTATGTTTACCAAAATTTTGAAAAAAAATATTTACTTAAAATGTATTTCCAAATTTTTTACAATTATGTACAAAACTTTAGGTTTTGTTATAAAGTATCAAATTTTAGGTTTCCCTAGATACAAAACTAAACTCAATCAGTGGTCTTATGACCTGTTAACTGAAGGATTTTTAGTGCATCAGGTTCCATAATCAAACTTTGTCGTTCTAAGTGCTTTTTTGTTATTCTCAAATGAGCAAATTTTTCAAGGTTAAAGAGCCAGCATAAATCTTAAACTTAATACTTTTTTAAATGTAGAAAAACCAAAATCATAGAAAAAACTTGGAATACCTAAAACTTAGTACAGTTTTTTGTTTAAAATAGTGAAATATAGATTAATTAAGAAATAATTGTTATACAGGGTTGCCACAGATCAAGATGAACAAAAATTACTGGACCTTCCTGACTTGACTAAATAAAGTTCTTAAAAAAAACAATTAAAAAATACATTACCAAACACTTAAAAAAAAAATAAAAGATTGTAATTTATTTCAAAAACTCAATTTGACCATGAATAAATGAATTTCAAATGCAAATTTTTGTAGAAAACAACACTAGCAAAACTTAGTTTATAATGATGATAACCTTTCTTATTTTTGTCATGTTTATACAAAATTTCTTGACTTTTTTTTTAAACCCCATTTTTTCTTGACTTTGAGGCAACCCTGATTCAAGACTTTAAACATTTAATATTACCTAAGAAAAAATTATAATAAATATATTTTAAGTAGAACTTTATTATTTTTTACTTTAAATTACATTAGTTTTTTCTTATACTTTATTTCTACTAAAAAGATACAAACAAACTTGCACTTAAAACCTAAATATTTTTTTAAGTAAAAAAACATCAGTCTCAAACTCTACTCTTTGCAACTTGAACTTTTTCTAGGGAAAAACGGGTGTATTACATAATTTGTAAATTTATGTGCCTTATTAATATTATAATTAATTATCCAAAAATAAAACAAACAAAAAGTTAGCTTAAAAACAAATAAAAAAATTTTGATGACATACCATTTGGAGAACACTCATATTTCTATAATACCAGCATTAAAAACCACAAAAAGTGGGAAAATCATGAAGCTCAAATCTCTAAGCAAGTGTTCACAAGCCTACTACAATTAAATCACACCAATAATACAATTCAGGCTATAAAATGTAAACAAAACAGTAATGTAAATATAACTGCTTATTGTCGTAGCTTCCATAAATTGCTGTAAGCAGGGAGTAGACTACTACTTTTTATAGTAAACAAGCACAACACAACAATTTTGAGAAAAATGTGTGAAAAATTATCATCAAAACAATTAATCAAAAAAAAATTAACAAGTCTTACTTTTTTACTCTAAATTTCAAAAATTCTCTTCATAAATTTATTTTAAATTTTAAAATCAAAATAAAAGTCATCTAATTTATGATGACAACAAAATGTAATAAATTTCTTTTAAACATCTACACTGTACTGTTGAGTAGCAATATATTAATGTAAAAGAAAACTACATTTCTAATACACTTACTTTATTTAAAGATTTAAATTAAAATTGTTATAGTGTAGAAAGAAGGTTATAGCAGGTTGAAAAAACCATTGTTCTATAGACTTTAAAAATAACACAACACCTATGAAGAAGGCAAGAAATATCTGTATATTTGTCTTTATTGTTGAGAACAAGAAAGAGGATAAATAAAAAACTATCCTTTATTTATCCTATAACTATCCCTTGATAAGACGTGCATATTGTTGAGTATAACACGGAAACCACCTCAGCTGTAAAAAACAATACACAATATTTTTTAGTTGTTGGAAGGGTTTTGGGTTTCCTGCTGTCTTGAAACATGTCTGTGACTGCTTTTTCCACTTAAGCTCCTGCTGTTATTGATACTTTGCTTAATGCCATTTTTTAACTTGACCTGTGTGAAGTATTCATACTTGTTTTGACTGATTTGGTTGATCGTAGAAAAGTATTAATACTTATACAGATATATGGCTTTAAAATGAAATATCAGCTTCTGAATAATGTACATAGCAGTTGATAAATCACTTAAAAATACAAAAAAGTTTTGAGTATTAAAATAACATTTGGTTTAAAAATAAAAACTTGAAATAACTCAAAGCAAATCAGTATAACTAAATATTTTATATGTAAGCTTACAAGTTATACTATTTTTTTAAATGTATTCAAATATGTTTTAAGAACTTATATTAACTTTTAATTTGCATGAATATGCCAAAACTGAGAATCAATACTCAGGCTCAGTATAGACTTTTTTCTTATTCTTATGTAGGCTCAAAATATTTTATATGTAAGCTAATATATTAACTTAGTTAGCTGGACCACCAAATCACTGCCACCAGAGTGAACTCACAATATCAGTTGTTGAAAAAATGCATTAAACTAGTATTATAAATACATTATTATTAAATAACTATTTCAAAACTTAATAAGTAACTATTTTACTGAAATGTTTTTTTTTGAAAAAAAATAAATTTGAGGGCATATAGGGGTAAAACACCTTTTTCACAGTATCATCTCATTTTGTACTTATGCAACTTTTAGCTGAGTAAAAATAATAATCTTAACAAAATAAGATCAAATGTAAAAAAAAGATAAAACGGATTAAGATAATTAAAAGTAACATTATTGATACAGGGCACACCTTCCAAAGTGGAGTATGTTTGGATGACACAGGCCATGGAAAGGGAGGTTTTGGGTCAACCAGAATGAAATGAACTTTTTCTAGTAATTTTTTTTTTTTTTTCTAATTTGTATCATTTTCTGTACATTGTTATTGTGATATACCGCTTTTTGAATAAAGAAAGTGTTTTCTGAAATTTATATCATTTAAAAATGAGTTTTTACACATATTAAAGCATTTTAAAACTATAAATTTTTATGAAAAATTGATAAATTTGAATTTTTCTGCAAGCATAGATTCAATTAGTTATTAACTTTAAACACTTGAAGCGTTGCTCAATTGTAAACTAAAACTAATTTTTAAATCTTTTTAAATCTAAATCAGGGATATATGGGAGCTTAAAAATAATAACTTTGAATACAAAATAGATTGGGAAATTATCCACCATATTGGCAAAGCAAAAAACCCACAAAGCATTTGCAGTACTTACATTTTGAAAAGGTCGCGATCGCTAAAGAAAAACCCACTTCAAAACTTAAATTACTCGTAATACAGGTTTTGTGCATGCTTTTTAATTTTTGTAACTATAATTTTCTTAAAGTTAAAAGTTATTTTTTTCTAAACTATTCAAGCAAAATTTTCAAATTTTTGTAACTATTACAAGCACAAAGTTACTTTAATTTACAATTTTCAAGTCACAATAAAATTTAGCTTGATTAAAATGCATCTTAACTTAAGCCCACTTATTACTATTAACCTTTTTTTTTTTAAGCAATGTTTACTTTGAAAATCACTAAAAGAAAATAGAAAGCTACATACATTTTTTTTTTTTTACTTTTATTATTTGTGTTGTTCTTTGGTTTTAAATTTAACTAGAATTTAAACTTTGACAAAAATTCAAACTTAGTATTATAGTTTAACTTGTTATGTTTTTAGGTAAAAATTTATTTTAACACTAAGCTTTCATATAAAGCATTTGAGCAGGATTTTAAATTTTTATAGCGATTAAAAGCACAAAATTGTTCAAGTTTTTAATAGTTACGTCACAATTAAAATAACCTACACTAAATTCAATTAAATTTTAAGCTCACTTCATTAATTAAACTTTTGCTTCAGCAATGTTTACTCTTTAAATTAACTAGAAGAAAAAAGAAAGCTACATACAGCTTTGATTATTATTATTATTGTTGTTATATTGTAGCTACATACAGCTTTGATTTTAAAATTTAGCTAAAAATTTAAATTTCTACTAAAACTCAGTCTTAATATTAAAATTTGATTTGTTTAGTTTCTTAAGTAAAAAAGTTTACAGTAACAATTTGGTTTTATTTTAATTTAATTGTTTAAATGCTATTTTCCATGACTGTCACATACCTATTTTTAGATTTATTTAAGCACTGACGAGGTCTTTGAACGAAACTTAGTTTGTAAAATAAATTTTTGAAAGAATAAATATAAAATAATTTATTTTAAAAGCGAACTAAAATAAGAATGCCTTGCTAAAAATCTAATCAAGTTATAAACAAAAGAACTAAATTTCAATATTTTGATACCCATGCAAGCAAAATTGACAATTAAATTGTAGTTTTGTATTTTGTGTTTTCTTTTCTGTTCCACCTATTTTAAAAATTATATCGAATATGTATTTCAAACTATTTTTAAAATTTCAGAAATTTCAAGTTACGTCACTAACTGTTCCAGATGTTAGTCGACATAAAACCGTCATAAATATGTATAAAAAATTTGCTTAAAATTAGCATAGCTTTTTTTGAGATGAATAACAAATTTAACATCTTTGGAATTTTACTTTAAAATTACTGTAATTTGAGAAATTACAAAATACATCTCAAAAAACTGAACTTCGAACAAAATCACTAGAAAACCTGGAAAAACCTATTTTAAACTATTTTTGTATGTAAAGTAACGAAATTTGTATTTCCTGACAACAACTTTAAAATATTTACTACCCTTAATCTTTAGAACTATTGTATGATTTACTGAAACTAATTACGACTGTATTTGCAATAATTTTATACATCTGTGTGTAATTTTTTTTTGTTATGTAGTGTTAATTGTTTCACCTAATTTACGATTGAATTATTCATAACTTGAAAGCTAAACTCTAGTTTTTAATGTTTCTTTAAATAAAGTAAACCATTTTGAATTAATTTCATAACAGTTTTAAATTGCATTCAAAGTATTTTATATTATATACGTTTAGTTTTAGCCTTTTTAAAACCTGATTGATTAACAGAATGCTTTTTTTATTTAAAAACTTGTATTTTAAGTTGCCTTTCCAGTTTTTATCATTTACTAGAGCTAGTTAATTATAATTTCTTACTTTGATAAGTACTAAAAGTTATATTAAGTATAGTGCTTTTTCTAACACTAAAGAGTTTACGTCATAAGTTTTCAAGATAACCTTAATAGAGATGTTTAGAAAAAAAAATCCTGGTAAGGCCTGAGCTATGCAGATAAAATTTCATTGAACTGAGGTGATTTAGAAAAAACCCTACTAAAATAAAATAAATCACCAAGAAATAAATTTATTTTTTATATTCTTGTAAGAAAAAACCCAAAATGTTATTTGAACCGAAATAGGTTTACGTGCAAACATAAAAAACTAAACATATGATGAATAAGTAGGAGAATATCTAGTGCGTGTTTCAAAGTTACTAATAAAACACATAAAACTTTTTTTTTTGCTCATCGTCTGCAACTTAAGAATATCTAGTGTAAGTTTCAAAACTTTAAAATTGCCCACCCCCCCTTTCGTGCCTTTAATAGTTATTGCCCCCCGACTTACGAAAATCGCCCCAGGGGTTATCTTTATACTTAGTTATCCCCACTTTGGGAAACCCTGCTCTAGAGTCTAGTTGTTTGATTTCACAATGTAATTCTGTTTTAATTTTAAATGAATTAGATTATCAGCTGAAAAATACATTATGGGCCACTGATTTTTACTTTTAGGGCAGCAAATTTATACTCCGCAACTTTTAATCAATCTATTTTTTTAATACTTTTGATTTCATTTATAGAATATTTTAAACATTTTTTAGTTTTTTCTTTTAAACAAATAATAAGTTGAAATTGCTTCGTTTTAAGAATACTACCTAATTTTATCTCTAATGCAATTGTGAAAAACATATATACATAATTAGAAGTAAAAAGCGTACTAAAAAACAATAGGTAAATATTTTTTTAAACCAGTATTTATTACAATTCAAAATAGTGTGTTACAAACTGTTGTCAACACTTTAATAAAATCCATTAATGTTGAAAATCCGTTGAATATTTTTTCTTAAATTAAATAACAAGTTCATCTTAAAAAAGTACTGTGCAAGTATTAGAAAGAATGTTTTAAATACTCTTAACACTTTAGCTGTACTTTATTTTCTTCAAGTAAAACACCCAGCATATTTCAAATTATTTTTGTAAATCGTGCTGTAGTGGTTTGTTGTATAAATTTACAAAAATTAAGAATTTATGTTTGAAATATTAACTTATTTAGATCTGTGGATTCCTTTGTTTAAAACTTAATTAACATTATTGTTAATGAATCAAAAATCATTAGTTTTTTATTAGGTTCTTTAATCTAATGTACGAGGCAAATTACTGCTACTGCCAAAAACTGTGATGAATATTTTTAAACAAAGTACAATCAAAAAAAAAAATTACATCAACAAGCTAAGTTTGTAAGTTTTTTCTTAGTAGTGAAGCACTTCTTGTCAAGCTTTTTAAAAGTTTACAAAGTGGCTAAAAATACTTTTCAGTCTCTAATTACGAAATAGTACAAATTTTTACGCGAAGCTAATCAGTGTCAATAAGTTTTTTGTACTTTTGTACAGCTTTTTTTTCGTTCGTGTGACTAAAACTAAAACCGCGCTTCAACGTCGACCCTGTCGCTGTGGACTGCCGCGTACTTGCACCTCCTCCATCCGGGTGGCACCCCGGTGAGCGTCTTGGCAGTCACGATTGCGAATGAGTACCTGTAGCCTGCAATGTTGAGTTGTTTGTTGAGTGTATGAGAAAATATATGCGTGCAAGTTCTATTTGAAACCAGTGCAAGCATCGCTGCGTGGCAAATTTAAATTAAGCAACACATGTTACTTGTTAGAAAGGAGTTGTTCTGTCTCAAGCTGTTAAAAGAACTCATTAGTGTTAAATAGTTATTTTTGCTGTGATCATCGTGCTTTTACAGGCGAAACAGCTCGTAAAGAAACAAAAGCTCATTAAAAAAATTGTATATATGTTTTGGGCCGTAAATACAAAACTACAGTTATTTTGCTTAAATAGCATACTTAAGGTTTTACTGTTGAAAACTTAGTTATAAAAGTTAAATTTGCTTTTTAGAAAAGGATCTTATTTTTGACGTAAGTTTTTTTTCTTTAAATTTTGCCTCTTATAAATTGGACTATAGGTATTAGAACTTGGATTTCAATAAAAAAAAACAATATTGCATTTTAAAAGTAGCTGTGTATTATACTACGGGTATTTAAAACTTAACCATGTTTGATTACTAGCTTAATAGCATTTTTATCAATAACTAATTATGTTTAGATTATTACAAAATAAAGATACAGCAAAACAGTAAATATTTACTTGCTTTATTTTATAAAAGGTTACAAGACAAGTTTTGCCACCCGATTAAAAAAAACTTTTCGTCCCTGGTGTATTTAAATTTTTAAATTATACGTTTAAGAAATTCTTATCTGTTACTTCGTCATTCAACAACATGATTTATATAAGCAAAGCCAATACTTTTTAAACCTACTGCGTTACATGACTATATTTTTGTGAAAAAGTTTTATTTGTAATCAGTAACCTTTGTTTTATTGTTAACTTTGGTGGCTTTTATTCGTTGCACACATTTATTCGAGCATGAAATTTCAACCTAATACAAACAAGCTTTCATTCAGTGTTAATGTTTCTTTTTCCTTCTAGAGTTCATGTAACCCTACTGCAAGCTATAGCTTTTTCTTAAAATACTATTGAATAAAATTAAGATTTTAGTAAATTGGTTCAGCTTAATTTCTATACAAATGAAAATATATGAGCTTATCACCAAGGCAATTTGTCAGAAATATAAATTTAGTTTTTAAACAATAGATTAACCTAGCTCATATACTTTTTAGTTTACTTATTTTTTTGTTATACTCTTTAGTTTACTTGTTTTTAAAATAGTTTTATAAAACTAAGCAGTAGTTTTCTAACTCGAAGATTTGTTTTAAATAAGTACCATTTGTTTTCTACAGTATATATTAATATATAAATTACAGTCTAGTAAAGTGTTTTATGCTAAAAAACATTATATTCTATAATCAAATATTTTACAGTAAGTTTTTCCAATTAATGTATTAATAAAAAAAGTCTTAAACGTCATGTCTTTTTTTGAAAAGTATTACGGTTTGCTAAAACTTGGTGAGTGACCGTAAACTGTTAACAAGAAAGTAATTTTTTAGAAGGCTTTTATTATGAGATTTAAAAATGAACAAATATTTATTAAATATATGTTTTGATTCCAAACACTTTCCATAAAGTTTTATTTCAAACAAGTTCCTAAAAAAACTTAAAATGAGCATATTATGCAAACTGGTTTATTAAAACTACCAAGGGGAAGAAAACACTAAACAAAAATGTTTAAAGTCGGTATAGTTGAGCTGGTGGCCGCAAATACCATTTGAAATGCGGATACTGGCGTTCAAATACAAACTGTTTTACAAAACAACTTCTAACTCTGACCTGAGTTTTGCATTTGCTCGTGGTTGACTCAGTTCAGATTCAGGTATGCCAGTTTTAAAAGAATATCAAAAATTCTGACTACAAGTATTTGATTGTTTTGACTACGATATTTTATTGAGCACCTATGTTTTTATTTATCGCAAATTATAATTGTTTACGTAGCTCGTCATTCACGCTAAAAGGTTTTTTTGTGATCATATTATAGTAGACATAAACAATCATAGAAACCTTTAAATACAGGTAATAAAAACGTAGAAGTTTAAAAGTTTGAATGGCAATTCTACATTAAACGGTTGAAGGGTTTTGTAAAGCATGGCATTTTAAAACTTGACTTTTTGAATAGTAGCACTTCAACTAATTAGTAAGCTATACATTGAAAGATATACTTTTAAAAATGATGTTATAAGCTTGAACATTTTAATCGAAACTTAAAATAATAAATTAATCTTGTTAACATCAACGAAGTGTAGACCTTTCAGAAAAATCTAAGTTTAAAAACAAAACTACTAATAAAAATGTATACTAGTTAGAAATTAGTACAACAAAAGGTTGATCATGCCAAATTGATCATCAGACCACAAGCTTCGGTAGACTGAGACCGGTTTCGTCCTTATTAGGACTCATCAGTCAGTCACAACCGAAAAACTCGTAGTCTTCAATCTACAAATGGTTTATCATGCTTTCACATGAAGCAACCATTTAGCTTTCAAAAATTAGTTTAGTGAATATACACGTCGCTGGTATTTCATAGTGTTTTCAAATATTAAGGTTTTTCTAACTAAAAGTAGAACTGATTTATAAAAAATTATTAATTGGTTTTTACTAAAGTTTTTTGTATATAACTGCTTAACTAAAAAATATAACAAAGTTTTTTTAAAAATAAAGTACTTGTGAATTAGCTTTACCTAGAAAAGTCTACATTTTACTTTATTTAAACAGTTAAACATGCTTTTCAGTTCAAACAAGTTTTTTCCAAAAAGTCCTTTGAATTAATTAAAAATACAGCACTGTTTTTATTATAACAACTGAAGTATATTAAATTGACACCTTTACACTTAATAACCTCAGCAATATAAACATGTATGATTTAAAGTTTTACTTATCTAATCATAATAAAAACCTTTTTTTTTTGCACATACTTAAAACTGAAAAGTCTTTTAAAAGCTTTAAAAGCGTATAATTACACTACTGAAGTTCAAATATAAAACATTTTAACCATAGTAACTGATCTGTATTTATTAAGAAAATGTTATATACCAATGAAAATTTTATAGATAATATATAAAATGTCAAACTTATTTTTTATTGATATAAGTTTATGTTTTACTTAAGTTTAAAGTAAATAACATGAAGCGCTGTTGAAATAAATATTTAATTCGTTTTAACTGATGCTTTTTGTAAAAATTATCTTGAAATTATAAAAAAAAACAATTTATTAGGTGTTTATAATAATTTGTTTATTAAATCTCATTTACAAGTTGTATGCGTATTTAAACTTATATTTTCAAAATATGCAGTTTTAAAATTGTATTTAACAGTACATCATTATATCAAAAGTAATTACATATGGAAGCAAAAAAATACTTTCTTTTTACTGATTTAAAAAACATGAACATTGTATTAAAAACCTGCGGATGCAAACAAAATTTATTGTTTTTAATTCTTTTATAATTAAATTTCAACAAATGTTACACATCTCTGCTTATATAGGTCAAAATTAAAAATGTTGAACAAACTTACTCTTATGTTGAAAACCATTAAAGAATATTTTAAATTTCTTAAAAATTGATAGTTTTTTTAAAAGGTTCACAAGCGTATGTATACACTTACTAAGTTGAAATACAAAAACTTTAAATAAAAATAATAAAAACTCATTCATAACTATTAAGCGAAGGATATTTATTAATTTAATTTTTATGAACTTTTTTTGAAAGCGTTAAACAGAAAATTTTATGAAAAAAGTTATTGAATTCTATATCAAGTCAAATGAAAAGAAAGCAAATTATATAAATGTTCGTTTAAGTAAATGTTTTATTGGTTTTTTACTGACATGTTTAGTTAGAATTAAATTAAAAACTACTCAATGTTTCATTTTTATTTGTTTTCATAATTTTTGAAAGTTTAATTTATAAATTTAGAGCACAATTAAACTCCAATTATACTTCTTAAACAAATATTTAAAAAACTTTTTATATAACTTTTTTTTTAATTTGAAAAGTTTTGTACGTAAGTAAAATAACTATACCGTGTAATGGAATATATTCTATATATTTATAAAGAAATGTACTACAAAGAGTTTTAGGTGTTATTTTTAATTTAAAGTTCTAATTAAATTACATATTAACGCATAAATAGGCCAACATCTTAAAAATTTCAAATAAATTACTCATGTGCTACCAACAATGAAGTGATAACATTATTATTTGCACATGTTTAAAATTGAAAAGTCTTTTGAAAGCTTTACAAGCTTAAAATTATTGTTTTTTAAATACAAGATGTTTTAAAAATAACAACTGATTTATAGTTATAGTAAAATGTTTATAATAATGGACACTCTAAATAAATCAAATTTAACTTAAGTTTTTATTGACAATTGAGTGAAACGTGTATAAGAAAAAAAAGAAAGTTTTGTTGTTTGTATTTTCTTGACATTTTTAGTCAAAATTTAATTAAAAATTATTCAAAATATTATTTTATTTTTTATTTAAATGTATTTTTTCATTAAGAATTTTATTTATGGATATATGAAAACTTACATTATGTTAAAAAAAAAAAAAGTTGTTAAACTGTTATTTAGTAAATCAATACTATGTTTAAAAGTTCACATAAAAGTAATTTAATATTTTCTACTTGCTTAAAAACAAAAATTTACAAATTAAGGCTTTGGATGGATTTAAAATTGGAATTATAAGCTCTAATAAAATAATAAATATCTATATTTAAATAGGTCAACAATTTAAAAGTATTGAACGAGTTTACTCTTATATTAACAACACATCAACCATTAAAAATATATTTGCACATGTTTAAAATCGACAGTCCTTTTAAAAGATCTACAAGCGTATAATTACACTTTTAAAGTTCATATAGAAAAAGCTTTTAAAAATAATAACTGATTCATAATTGTCAAGCGAAGAAAATATACTAATGGACACTCTACAGAAAATATTGAAGCCGTTAAGCATTGCTTTTATTGACATAATTTATGCTTTACTTATGATGAAAACATTGAAATAAAAACTCTTTTGCACTAAAAAAATTGTTCATTTTATGACATAAGCTTAAAAAACGCTTTTGATTTTACATTTTTCGGTCGAACAAGATTTATGTTTTATTTTTAAAATAAGTTAAACTTGTTATACTAGTTTTATATTGGAGTTCATGAAGTAATACTTGTGTCATACATTAAAAAGTTAATAGTTTCAAGGTTTTATCTGACAAAAAAAACTGTTAAAATAAAAAAATTCACGTAAATAAGTGTGTCTTTACTGGTTTACATTGAATTTTTTTTTATATAAGTACAAAGAACTTTCAGTGTGTATGTAATTTCGTTTTAAAGTCCTTAATTCTAATTAAATATTAATTGTTTTCCTTTAAAATACCATATAATGCTCAAAATAAAATAAAAATATTAATGGCAACCCTAGAGCGTTCAAAACATAATATTCAATACGTTAAGAATACGTAAAACTTAAAGAAAAAAACTTTATTACTTGCATGAAGTTTTTAAAAATTAGTACAATATAAAACAAAGCTTGATAGTCAATTAAAGTATAGTGAAACAAATTATTTTTATAAGCCTAAAGTAGTATTGAATTCAATTTATGTAAAATTGGAAGATACACCAAAATAAAGCATGACTTGGCTTTTGATAAAAATTACAAACATTAGCTTGACTAAAATGTACATAAGTTGTAAACATCTTTGGAGCAAGATTAAAATAAAATTTAAGACGTGTTTGCTCTACAACAGCAAGTTTATAACAACCCCCAGTTCAATTCAAATCTAAAGATTTATGTTATTTGTAGTATTTTTCAACATTATTTTGTTAAAATGTATTCACTGTTAACTGTGATCATTTGATTAGAATATGACGTAATTATAAGTAATAGAATATAAAATATATTGTCTGCCATTATTGGAAAATAATAGACAAAAAATACATATTTTTTGTGTTAGTACTTAAATAAATCAACATTTACTAAGACTAAAAATGTGAGTTGTAACAAACCCATTTATTCTGTCTTGAAATAAATCTAAAAAACAAAACTTTTGAATAAATTTTATTGGTTGATTAAGTTACACCAGCGAAAAATACAAGGCAAGGAAGATTAGATTTAAAAGAAAAAGTATTTCGACAAAACTTACAATTGCACTACTATAGAATGTTTCTGATTATCTAGTTTAAGAATTTTTTTAAATATAGTTAGGAACAAAAATTACCACAACAAAATATGACATTTCAATTGAAAACGATTTTTTTATAAATTCTTTTTTTTAACGTTTGTCTTTGTGACAGCCATAAAAATTTTAAAAACAAAAAAATCATAAAATAAAACTTACAATAAAACTAATTTTCATTGTTTACTGCTTAAAATTGACACAAAAGGTTTGATCAATTAAAAATTTTTAGCAGTTTTACAATTCAACACAAAACCTTGAATTTTAGCTTTTTTAAACTTGTGAAAAGACAAACAAATAATCTATTTAAATATAATGTTTACATACTACTTGAGCTAATAGTGCAAAGTTCAAAATAAGAAGAAAATTAAGATTAATTAACTAACTAAACGTTTTATTTTGATTACAAAACATAAAAACTTATTTATTAAGAAAATGCTACCAAGTTGTTACTAATAAAAAAACCAAGTTTAAAAAAAGTTTTAGAGCTGCCTTTAAGGCACAAACAACTTAAAAACGTACTTAAAAAATTACTTAAATTTTCATTGATAAGAAAACTTTTAACAAACTATTTATAAAATGTAAAGTAAAACATTAAAACATCTGAAACTATGTTTTACTACAGTTAAAGGTTAAAAAGTGCGTTAAAAACTCCAAAAAGCATTTAAAAAATATAAACTTACATCATACGAACATAACAATATTAAAAAAAAAGTGTCATTAAACATAAGTTGCATATTAAAATAAATTTCAAAGAGTATAAGTTTGACTAAACAAAAGTGCTGACTTATGCTGTTTTACTTGAAAAATCTAGAACCTATAAGTTTGATTGGAATTTTTTTAATTGAGAACAGTCAACAGAAAATCAGCATAAAACTAAAAAAACGCTTATCAAAAACAAAAAAACACATTTAAAAACAAATAAAATAATAATTTATTTCCAAATGATAACACTTTGGTGTTTAACATTTTTAGAACCTACTAATAGAAATCAAAACTTTTGCTACTAAAAATTTTCACTCTTTTATTTTAAACATAGTTAAATAAAAAACTTCATAAAACTTTGAGGTTTAGTAACTTATTTTCCGAATAAATTTTTTTCATCGCAACCCTTCTTTCAAAACTTGTAGCTCAACAAACTTGTTTAATAAAAAAGGCAAAAGTGGCTTTAAAATATAACTATAATAAAAAAAGCCAAGCATTGCGAAATTTGTTACTTTAAAATAAAAAAGTTTACACAAAACCTTTAGTTTTTCAAAAAATTAGCATCAAAAAAGGATATCTCCTTAGTTCCATTACAAAAAAAAAAAAACGGAAATGAATAGATAAATATTTTTAATTTAAAGATAATAATTATTAAACAGACGTTAAAACTTATTGTGTTAAACGCAAAGAACAAACCCAAGTACTACACAAGTAAACTTTATCAAAAAAAAAAGTTCAAAAGTTTTCAGCTTTATAGTTGTATCATAACAAGGCCCTCTTATTGGTCGCTATTTGGGGAAATTTCCCGTAATAATACACTTGGGTGAGTATGGAGAGGTCAACTAAAACCTGCACGTAATAATTGAGTCATAATTATTATCTAAGTGCGCATCTAACCTAATACTTTACTGTGCACAGATAACTTTAAATATTTACAAATTCTAGACAGCATTAACAAGAGTTGCACTCTGAAACTATTTAATAAGTTAAGCGCGCAACTGTTAAATCAATACTAGATACTCATGAGTCTTAAAAAAAACACTAATACAAACTAAAATTTTTCAAGTGTGCAGTAGTGTGCGCAAAGATTAATCTACTGTGCAGAGAAATTTTTAAAACTAACAAAGTTTTTTTTTTTGTATATTTTAATAATTTTAACAGCATTTTTTTTTGAACCTACTTAACGACGCAAGTGTCTAATTGTTACTATCAACTTGATAACAGAGGCGCACAAGACTTTTTATTCAATGCTCTTGCACAGAGTTTAAAAATTAAGAGAATCATTAACATGCATACAAATAACACCATCAAATAAATCAAAAAACAACAGTTACCTGCAAAACTCCGCAGAATATGAACTGCAGCGGTGCGTGGTTTATTGAAAAGTAGCAGGTTTTGAACAAGTCACCAGAAGTCCACAGGCACACCATTGAAACGCTGCAAAAATAAATATTTATTCCTATTATGAATGCTGATTTTTTGAAAGATAGTTAACAGTTATTATTAAGTATGAGTTAAAGTTTTTTGAAAGTTTTGAACATGTCGAATTGGTCCATAAACATGCCATTTATAAGCTGGAAGCACTTAAATTAAATGAAAAAAGTATTACAAACACTACATACATGCTGTTTTTCTTTTTGCAACATAATTTTTTTTAACTTGAAAAGATTTTAAATAGATTTCCGGAAGCTCATAAACATACTACTGATGCACTGCAAATATTTAATTGTTTTTCCTTTCACTTACACTATTTTTTTAATGAATGAATGCTAAAATTTATAAAACATTATTTTTTTCAAGTTTTGAACAAGTCACTACTGTTCTATAAGAAATACCACTCATCCACTTAAACTACTTTAAATAAACTTTAAGTCCTTATAAACTAGCTAACACGACATCTACAGATTTTCATATAAAATATAGATTAAAACAAATTAGTATTATGTACTGATTACTTTTAATATTGATACTGTTTTGATAAACATATGAAACTTAATGTTAGAACGACAGTAGAAATGCTTTAAGGTTGTAATTCTAATATTCATACTAAGTAGAATTGAAACAGATAAGTAAAAAAAAAATTGAAATAACTTGTAAATAGTAGTTTTTCAGGTTTAGTATTTAAATGTATTTGAAAGTTTTAATTTTTGAAAACAAGTGAAAGTGCTTATATCGCCTGGAGGCTTTAATGATATCATTAACAAAAAAATAAAGTAAGTATTTTCTAACACTTTAATTAATTAAAATAATGTAGCTGTACAGTTGTATCTACATGTGTTCAGTACGTATGTATTTATTCAAATTAACTTGCATGGTTTTAAGATGTATTTTTAGATTTAAGAAAACAAAAATGTAAAAAAAAACAATATAACTACTTTAATTTCTGTTTTTAAAGTCTAGACATAAACAATTGTTTGTAGCCTTACATTTTAATTTAAAATAAACAACAGGACAAACAAAATATTAAAACCATAAGCTTTATACAAAACTACAACAGAAAACAAATAAGAATTAAAGTGCTAACAGAGCAATTGTATTTTGCTAATGTAAAACTGTAGCTTTGCAAACAGCTTAAATTTAATAATTAAACGTTTCTGTGTATTGTAAATTTATGAACATGTTTTTTTTTTGCATTGCAATCAATTGCAGAGTATCTCAACATTTTAACTGGAATAGTTATCTTCTTACTTTAAAATTAACTATATTTTATTATTATTACTATTATTATATTTTTAAACATCCTCACTTGGTAAAAAAATAAACCAACACAGTTTATAAGATTAAAAGTTTTTCATATACTAAAAAATGAAACATTATGTTTAAAATTTATAGTTTTATTGTTGGTCTTTAAGTATAAAAATTGAAGATGTTGACAAAAAAGAATAAACAAGCTAGGTGATATGCTGTTAAAAAATTAGAGACTTTGTATTTTACTAACACAAATCATTTTGTAAATTAAACTAATGAACATACTGTAGTAAATTATAAAGAATAGAATTAATTAAGTTTGTAAAGAAACAAAAAGGAAGTATTTTATTTATACTGCATAACTGCATTCGTAATTAAAAAAATTAAAACGAAAAAAATTTTGTGCAAAACTAGTTTATGTGTGTATGAAAAAGAATATCAAGTTAAAAAAATGTGTGTAAGAAAAACAATAACAGTTATATAATTTAATTATAGACAACATTAAATTTTAAATTGATAAGTTAAATTAAGTTAGGATAGTTTTATAATTTTAAACATTAATAAAGTACTTTAAAAATTAGATTACCTTAAAATTAAACGCTAAGAAAGTATTTTAATCTAGATTTATTTGAATTGGTAGTCTTATAGTATTTAAATAAATCTAAAAACAACAAAAAT
Source organism: Thalia democratica (assembly GCF_965202585.1). Taxonomy (NCBI): domain Eukaryota; kingdom Metazoa; phylum Chordata; class Thaliacea; order Salpida; family Salpidae; genus Thalia; species Thalia democratica. Next base: position 62,384,873 of record NC_139166.1, on the reverse strand, counting down.
ACTTAAAAGTAAATTTTATATAAAACACTTAATTTCTTTAAACTAAATTTTATATTTTAACACTTTTTAATATTAAGTACTAACAATTGTTCTATAAGTAGAAAAAAATGTATAAATAAATTATTTTAATTCTTTTCAAACTTATTAAACAAATAAACATGTGAAATCATATCTATTTAGTAATAAATAAACTAGAAAATTATTTTTACAAAACTAGAAAGAAAATCACAATTACTGCGTTTAAACAATTTTTAAAGCTAACTTTATTTCAAAACTTAAGTTTTAAAGATCTCTATTTTTAAATTATTTTTGGGTGCACGACTATTCAAATTCGGATAACTCAAATTCTTAAAAAAAATTGAATTGGCCACAAATAAAAAAGTAATGTATATTTGTCAATTTACAAAAATACATATGTAGGTCGTAATAATAATTAAAAGCTTTTTTTTGCAAAACATTAAATATTTTTTGAGATATGGTTTAAATAGAGCAAAAAAAAAGTTATTTTTAGTAATTAAAAAATATCTTAAAAAACATTTAAGATTTTGCAAAAAAAAGTGCTTGTAAATTTTAATAAGATCTACATATGTATTTTTTATTTTTTTCAAAATTTTATTACTTTTCGAGATATAGTCTTTTAAATACTTTTTCAAGAATTTGAGTTGTCCGAATTTGAATTGTCATGTAACTTGACTTTTTGGTAAAAATACTATATTTGTAATCATAAGTATAGATATTGTGTTGAATAATGTACAATCCTCAATTAGAAAGTCTGTTGTTATCTGGTAACAATTGTCTTTCATAACATAATAAAATTGATAACATATCATTTAAAAAATCTACACTTTATGTAAATTATTGATGGTTTCTTTAAATGTATAACGTAAAACTTGTTTATGTTATTTATAGTAATACCTTTAAGCAAATGGTTTAAATGGAAACTACTCAAATAAACTAGATACCGTTTCTGTTAATAAAAATCTAGTGGTTATAGACTAAAAGTAAAATTTACCAGTGATATTATATTGAAAAATTATTGTATAAATACAACTAAAATAATAAGTTTGAGAATTAAATTTTGGTTAATTTTATATTTGGTTTAAAAAAACTCCGAAAAGTAAATTGGTATATGTGCTATATAACTTGTTTGCTATGAAATAAAAATCAAGGGTTTAAATAAAAATTGAAACAAAGATCAAACAAAAATAAATACAACATACTTTTAAAACACTGAAATAATTTTGTTAAAAGCATGTATGGATTTAAGACTCAATTAATATTCCAATGAGAGCTTTTTAAAACTAAAGTAAATGTATTTTTTTTATGGATTCTTACAAGTTTTTAAATTAAATACTAACAAGACAATATATTGCAAGTATTTAAGTAAGTTTTTTTAAAGATGTTTTAAACATTCTCAAAACACTTTAAAAAACGTTGCTACATTTCAAATAGTGTTAAGAAGAAGTAGATACTAAAAAACAAAGGTTGATAGTTTTCAAATACAAAAGTAGTTTAAATTTTTATTCTAGTTACTACGTCAACATTAGTCAATGTTAAAATATTGCATAAGTTATTTAAGTATTTATATAAAAGCAAAGTTTTAGTGTAAAATATAAGTTAAAAATTAATAAACACAAAATCAAGTCTAGAAAATTTAAATACCTTTTTATAAGCTAAACTTTTAAACTTATCAAAACTTATTAAAAATAAGTTAAAAAATAGGACTAATTAAAAAAATAAGTTTAAAAATAGGTTAAATAGATAATTTTAACTAACTAACACTACTAATATGGTAGACAATGTTTAATGTTTTTTACTGTGAAGATATCGAAAAAAAAATTATTTTCTCTGATTATTTTATAAAACTTTTAAGTCTATGATTTATTTTTCCTGTTTACACAAACAAGATATCAAACAAAAAAATCTTTAACCGTTTAAAAACGAGTAAACTCACTCTAAGATGATAAAAACTATTTACTACATTATGCTTTAACAAACTCAAAACAATATAATAACCCTTAACTTTGTTGTATATTCCTGTAAAAGTAAAAATTTTAAAAAATTGAATGAATAATCTAACCTCATTTTTATATTCCTTTTGCTAAAATAAATAAAAATGCTGCACTAATACTGATTGCGTTAACTAGTGTAAACACTTAAGTTGGAGAGTTTAAGTTGAAATACTTAATTAAAACCAACTATTTTTAAATAGTACGAGTTCAGACAAGCTTCCCTTAAAAGTGCTTAAAACTTCATAGTGATTAATAAAGTAAAAATTTATAAATTTAATTTTTCTAAAACTGTGAGTACAGACCTCATAATAATTACTGTTTTGAAAATAAGGTATTTTTCTTACATATAGAAAACAACTCATTATTTATGTTTCAAAATATTACACTTTATGAAGACCAAACAAAATGCTTGGTTTTCTTGAGTAAAAATAAACTTGTGTTTTAAAGTGATCGAAAAACATATATATTTATATATAAATACGGAATAGTATAAGTATTATGACGTAATAAATCAATAACGTTAGTGATGTAAACTTAACATACATACACCTGGTTTTCTTGAGTAGTACTAAACTTGTGTTTAAAAGCAGGGTTCTTTGAGGCAAAAAAGTCAGCCTGAGTTACATCAAGCTAGTCTGAGTTGGCCATAGTTTATTAAAAAAATTGTTAAAAGGACTTTAAAAAATCAATCAAGCTTTAAATATCTAAAAGAACAAAACTAATAACAAAACATCAATAAAAAAAAATTAAAGTATAAAAATTAGACTGAGTAGCGTGAAAGTGTGGTAACCCTGCAAAGTATTCAAATGTTTTAGATAAAAATATATATATACTAAACAAATAAAATTGAAGAAAACATTGACGACAGGGCCTAAGCCTGGACTTTCGATGACCAAATGATCGAATTAGTATGCTTCACGTTAACTTAATAAATATAATGGTAAACAATAATAAAACGTGAGTTTAAAAAAAGACATATTACAACATAAAAATTATAGAAAACTTATTCCTTAGTAGAATTGTTTTTGAAAACTGTGGCAAATGACACACTAAAAAGTTATAATAAATATAGTTGTACTAAACATATATAAAAATAAACAGTAAAACTAGAATTTGAATAAAATAAAATAAGTATTCATTAGAAAAAAATCGCCTCATTTCCTCAGTAAATATGTTTTTAAACTTGTGTTTTAAATTATTCAAAAGCTATAACTAAATAATTATTTACGTATAAATATATATTAAACACATAAAAAACAGTAACAAAACTTGTGTTTGATAAAAACATACATACAACATAAATTACAAAAGAAAATTCACCTCATTCTCTCAATAAATTTGTTCCCGAAGTGTTTTTGGAAGTACACAAATAAAGTCTTATACACTCTATACCTCATTAAGTAAAACAAAAAACAAGTTTTTTTAAGTTGTACTGAGTTTTGTTTTCTTTAAGATTTCAAAACATATAAAACTAATAAAAACAAAGTGTCTTAACTATACCTTATTACACACTATACCATATGAAGATTAAACATAAACCCTGATAAATTGTGTTGTTGTAAAATTTTTATAAAATTCAAAAACATATGTAAAACAGCAAAAACAATAGTAAAATTTGTTTGAAAAAAAGTACAGCATAACTAAAAATAAACAATCATTCACCTCATGCCTTTTTAATAAATACAAAACTAACCAAAAAAAACAACAAAACTTATGTTTAATAAAAACAAAATAAAACAAATAAACACCTCATGCCCTTTTAATAATTACAAAACTAACCAAAAAAAAAAACAAAAAAACTTATGTTTAATAAAAACAAAATAAAACAAATAAACACCTCATGTCCTTTTAATAATTACAAAACTAACCAAAAAAAAAAACAAAAAAACTTATGTTTAATAAAAACAAAATAAAACAAATATTCACCTCATGTCCTTTTAATAATTACAAAACTAACCAAAAAAAAAACAAAAAAACTTATGTTTAATAAAAACAAAATAAAACAAATATTCACCTCATGTCCTTTTAATAATTACAAAACTAACCAAAAAAAAAACAACAAAACTTATGTTTAATAAAAACAAAATAAAACATTCACCTCATGCCCTTTTAATAAATACAAAACTAACCAAAAAAAAAAACAACAAAACTTATGTTTAATAAAAACAAAATAAAACATTCACCTCATGCCCTTTTAATAAATACAAAACTAACCAAAAAAAAAAAAACAACAAAACTTATGTTTAATAAAAACAAAATAAAACATTCACCTCATGCCCTTTTAATAAATACAAAACTAACCAAAAAAAAAAACAACAAAACTTATGTTTAATAAAAACAAAATAAAACATTCACCTCATGCCCTTTTAATAAATACAAAACTAACCAAAAAAAAAAACAACAAAACTTAGGTTCAATAAAAATAAAACATTCACCTCATGCCCTCGGTGGACTTGTTCCTGAAGTTGTTCGCGAACTGTGGCACGCCCAGCAGTGCTTCGAACAGCAACGCGAGGAAGCCCAGCGTTTCGATGTACAGCTTGTTGTCTAGCAGCAGGTAGGTCAGGTAGGACAGCACGGACACGAGCAGCACGATGGCCTGGAAGTAGTCGCTGAAGCGGTTCCACTTCCAAAAGTACTTGTAGTCGAAGTCTGGAAATATAAAGTAATTTGCAAATATTTTGAATAATTTTTGTGATGTTTGTTTACTATCATTGGTTACTGCTTTTTTTCAAATTATTTCGAAGTAGTCGAAGTCTAAAAATAGAGTAAGCAAGTTTTAGAAATTGTTGTGGATATTTTTGTTTACTTGTAGGTCAAAAGTGTTACTTATTTATGTTTTAATATGTTTTGAACAATTTTAGTGGTGTGTGTTAGGACAAACATTTGCAAGAAGTTGAGAAACTGAAAGTAAAGTACTTTAAGTTCTGAAAGTTAAGAACGTTATTTGAAAATATATTTTATAATTTATGTTAAAAACCTTTTTAAAATATTTAGTATATTTTTTGTGGCGGTTTTTAAATAGTATTATTCAGTAATTGAATTCAAATTATGTTATTATTTGTAGTCGAAGTCTGAAAGTGTTGTAAAAATGAATTTGAAAGGAAGTATTTTGAACAGTTATTGCGATAATTGGTCAGTCTTTTTTTACAGTTCTTTTAGTGCCTTAGCAAGTTGTGTTAGGTAAACAAAACATGTGAGGTTTGATTTTAGTTTTAAAATTTAACAAACTTTGTGTTCGAACTTTGGAAATGCTGCTAAATACTTTTAAGAGAACTTATTTGGACGTTTCAATGATGTTTATAGTTATACCAAAAACTTTTGTGGTCAAGTCTGAAAGTGTTTATAAAAAATTATCTGAAAATGATTTGGAAAATTTTGTAATGTTTTTTTGTTTCATAATACTTGATTTATAATAATGTTAGTATTTTACTTAGATGTAAGATTTTTTTTTCAATTTATACAATTTAAATGCTCTAGTGAAGCTCTGGATACAAAAAGCAGTAGCAACGTATTTACATGCGATGTACAGAAAGTCAGTTGGTTTATGAAGTTAATGATCAAACGCAAAATTTTAATTCTTATAGTAAAGATAGCTGAAGTTTATAGTCGACTGCTTTTTTTATGATGTTTATCTGTTAAAGCAAAAACTTTTATTAAAAATGTGTATTCGAAGCCTTGTAGTAGGTAAAACTTACTAATCTAAAAAATATATATGTAAACACGACACTATTTATCTCAATTTATGAAAAATTCAAAATTTAGACAAACTATTTTATTAATCGATTTTTACTATATTGTAAAATAAATTAATTCTTTGTAAACTCTGAAGAATGCTGAAAGATACAAAACAGCTGTAAAACTTCAAACTTTATGTAAATGCTTTTGTTGGAAGGATAATATAATTTGACCTTTAAAAGTCTTTTGAAATTAGTTAAAATTTAAAGAAAACCCAAAACTGATGAAACATTGCTGAGCAACTGCGTCATAATTAAACACTTTAAATAATCTGTACAAAATTTTGTGTAAACAGATATTAACCTTACCTTAACTAGTTTTAACTTACTGTGAAGCTTGATAAATAACTAGTAAATTAAAGCTAAATCAAAGTTTTCATGCTGATTTTATTTTTTAAGTAATTATAATAAATCTGCATTGATTGAAATAAATACTTTTTAAAATTTAAAGTGTATTATAAGATTATCACTACTAACTTTGCTAGCTGTATATACAACTATATAAGTTTGATAAATCATGTTCAAAATTGAAAATTTTGCAACAATGATTTAGTGATAAATACAAACGTTTTAAAAACAATAAAAATTTTGTAATTTTAGTAAAAAAATGTTTGTATATACACTTATTTAATTTTTTTTTTCTACTATGTTACAGTAAAAATATACTTTAATCATCAGTTTTGTAGTATTAAAAATGTTCAGAAATTTCAAAAAATATTACAAATATGAAGATAAAATTGACAAATAAACCTTATTCATAAAAAAGCTTACAATTTTATTCAAAACATTAAAGCTTGATTGACCATAACAGTAATAAATTTTAATTCTTAGACTAAACATTTATTTAACATTTCAACAACTTTAAAAAAGTTTAATTTTTCATACAAGATTAAATATTCTGTTACAAGGTTATTTATAAAAAAGTAAGTCATTAAACAAGAAATACAAACTTCATGAGATTTATAAGGTATACAATGTTCAGGACCTAAAAACAAAAGTTATACGAAAAGAACACAAAAAGTCCAGGAAATTTATCAAAAACTCTTTTATTAATAATATTAAAAATGTAAAACTTGTAACCACTATTGTATGTTGGTGTTTTCATAAAAAGTGCTGGTGCACACTTTTTATGCACACTTTTTATGCTAGAATAATATTATTTGTTGCTATTCAAAGTATCAATGAATTTTAATACAGTAATAACATAAAAACAAAACTGAAATAAAAGCTAACATTATAATGAAAATAACCCATACATTTCAAAGCTTATTGCTTTATTTATGAAAATTTATTGAGTTTATATGCTAATATTAATTTCACATACCTAGTTGTAATCATTATCCTGGTACAAAAATTTTAAAATCAAGTATTTTTTAACATAGCATTGTTGAACATTTCAAACAGTACTAAAAACCAAAACTGATTAAAAATATAAAAGACTGAAAATATAATTTCAAAATATATAAAGATAAAATAAAACTCTTTATTTGATAAAACCTACTGTGAACAAAAAACATTTCTTGAATTTAATCTCACATATACCATTATGCTTTTTTAATTTTAGGGTACCAATAAAGCTTATTTTACCAGTAAAGCAAAATTTGAAAACAATTTAAAACATTGTGATAACAAAATTATCAAAACTTTTTACTAAATTTCACCAACCAATGAACGCTCTTCTTTTGGTGGTCAGATCGTTGGTGTTTTGCACCTTGACACAGAGTTTCAGCATCAGAAACATCGTTATTATCATCACTATGCTTTGAAGCAGCAGTGGGAACTCAAATGGGTGACCAAACCTAAGAAAAAATTTTAAAACTGTCAGAGTAGAATAATGTACAGATTATCTTATTATTGTAAAGTATAATTTTAAATAAACTAAAGTTGTATTTAAGCCTAAAAGTATTAAAAACAAATAAATATTTTAAATAATAAAGGTAAGTTTAGTATAATACGAATCTTAGAAACTAATGTCAGTACAGTGCTTATTTACTTATCCGGGAACGTTGGGCAAAATTTTTCTGTAAACATGTCCGGATAAGTACAAAAAATCAATTTTTTCATATAATAATATGAATTTGAACAATGCTTGCTAAAAATGACCTAGAATGTTCATTATAAATTAAAAGGTGTAATTCAGAGGCATTTTCTAAGATTACTTGACCAGTTATTAAACTACCCTTCTCACATTCCTGACGAAACCAGATATAAAGGGCGCTCTATAACTATTCAAACCAGCCTCCCTCTACTTTTTATTTGTTTTTAAGGCTTTAATTTAACACAGCTCTTCCTTTTCTGCTTTAAACTTTTAAAACTTTTTTCATTTTTAAAAATTTTGTACAAAGTTGACCTGCCTATACTGAACTAATTGATTATAAAAGACTTTGTTACACTTTTTTATCATTTTACAAACTTCTGGTTTGTTTTTATAGTTAGTGCAACTCCTCTTCTTTTTTTAGAACACTTGTCCATTTCTAAAACCTGGTATGTTAAGTGTGTCAAACTTATATAACTTTAAAAAGTATACATATAGTCATGCATCTTATCTTAAACAGAAAGTGTTTGAATTAACAACTTTTGTAATGTTGTTTGAATTAAAAATCAAACATAAAATCACTGTAGTACACTCATTTTCTAAAAAATCATAATTTAGTTACCTATATAAAAACCTTTGAAAACTTCAATAAAAATCTAAAAGTTATGTTTTAAATAACATTGCTTTAAAATTTCTAAACTGACTTACTTTACATGCAAAGGTTTTCGATAACTAAACTAGTTTTAAACAAAGATAGAATGTAATGTTTAGTAGTATTACTACGTCATAATAATGAACGAAATTGAAAAACTTATATAATCACTTAAAATATTTTAACAGCATGAAAGCTTTAATATTTGTATCATATAAAAATGTTAGTGTTTAATATTGAAAGTTTTTTAATTTTTTCTGACCAAAACTGTCCGCATAAGTTAGCATCCGGATAAGTGAATAGGCACTGTAATATAATTTAGTAAAGGCTAAACCTTAAGCAGAAATTTTGACCTATTTGTCACAGTACTTATTGTATTTTACAAAATAAGCATTGTACAACTATATTTGAACAAACATTGAAAAAAGAGCTACATGAGTTGTTCATAGAATAGAAAAATTCTCAAACTAACAAGAATAAGGTATGCCAAAGAACAAGCCTTACCAAAAATGTTCTTATCTAAATTACCTACGCAAAACTTTAAACAAACATTATTTTAAGAAAAAAAAAATAACAAAAAGTGAATGGATATAAAAACAGAACAATGTCGGCTACTTAATTTTTACTTTCAAAGTGTTCAAAGCTTAAAATAGTAAAACCAATAAAAAATTCAGAAAAAAATTCTTAAGGAGTTAAAATTATAATAAAGCATAAAAAAGTTTACAACAAAAACAAAACTTTAAAGTTAGTCAAAAACAACATTGCAACCAAAAAACTTAAATAAAAAAAACTATTTATTTTCAATAAAAAAACCATAAGTGAATTTTCAATAAATTTAATAAAAAAAACAAGAATCACCACAACCACATATATAAAATTTTCAAACTAAACCAATATAATATTGAATTTCTTAAACTATAAATAAAAAACTCTATTTTGAATGAAAAAACAAACCAGAACAGAATTCTCAACGAGTTGGCCACCAGTAAAAAGAAACAGACGAGTGTGGAGAAACCTTCAGGATTTTCTGTCCGCTTGATGGCGCGGTACTGCGGCACATAGGGGATCACCCCTCCTATCACCATGGCAACCGACGCCGTCCAAGCAATCGTTTGTTTCAGCAGCTCCATAGAGTTGTGTGCGTCCGGGACAATATACATTTAGTGTTTAAGTTTGCTGTTTTTATCTATGGAAAGTGTTCAAGTAATATATTTTCAATATACCTTTTTTTGAATTTTGTTTTCAATATTTTTTACAATAGATTACTCAACTGAAATTTTATTAATTCTATATTATATTAGATTAGCTGTAAGTTAGTTTTTTAAACTATTTTTCATTAACTTTTTTTTCATAGTGTTTGTGTGGTTAGTACAACATACATTTATTATTTAAATTTGCTGATTTTATCTATCGAATAAATTCATCTATTCTTTTTGTTTATCAGTCTTTACCTTTTTAAGCTTATCTGGTACAAGATACTTTTTTTTGAATTTGCTTTTTTGAATCAATAACTATTCGATTTAAAAAATATTACTATCAGGGTAGCCTGAACGACCAAAAAGTATCTTGAGCTGTCTTATGTATATGAAAAAGTTAAAAAAAGAGCCAAAAATTTCTATCAATTTATCATTAAAACTTGCTATTTTTATCTATGAAAATTTTCATTATTAGTTCACTTACCACTTTTTTTTTCTGATAAAGAAAAAATGATAATTTGTTATCTATTATTTGAATATATTCTTTAAGTAAATTTCTATTTACTAATTCCTTTGATGTTTTTATTTTAAAACAGCTGATTGTGAGTTCACTTTAGTATCAGTGATCACACAATTATGTAAACTATGCAATTTTTGGTATAAAGTTATAAAAAAACTTATAGTTAGCTGGTAAGTAGACATCCTTTTTTTTCAAAGTAAAAAATCTAAGATAAATAAAACATAGCTAGATCTAACTGAATATCTTGTTTTCAAAACTTTTTTTATGTTTCAATTATTTTAGAAGTTGCATGAGTTTAAGTGTGGCCAAATTTTAATTTTTATTTATTTAAAATTTACTCAAAAATATGGCATTACCTTGCCTCAAAATTAAGACCTGATTAAATAAGCCAAAACACTTTCAATACTATATGCATGACTATTGGTTTTTATATTTTTTAAGATATGTTACAAAAATAAGTTAATTTGTTTTAAAACAAAAATATTTTGACTTTTAATTGTTTTATGTTTTTTTTTGTTGCTAGGGCAGTTTAAACGTATATTAAGGAACATATAGCTTAAAATACCATAGGGATGGCTTACTAAATTGTTACCCAACCTAGAAAAATAAAATAAGAGGGGCTGAAAAAAATAAAATGAAAAGCTCAATTTTTTGGAAAACTATCTTATGAGATTTTTGCAAGCAATATATCTAAGGCTAATTATATTTTGTTATTAAAAAAAACTGCAGTTAGAATAAATAAAAGTTTACTAAAAACATATGTTGTTTTTCAATAAACACTATACCATATTTAAGAAAAATGGTGTGGAGAATATTTGTAAACAAGTAATTCAGATATTTTTGTGTAATTTTTTGCAAGCAACTTATGTTAAAAGTTTTGAAAAATATTAGTAACTTTAGAACATACATATCTTTTGAAATACTTAAAGCAGAAAAGAAACAAAACTAGTTTTGAGATTAAGAAAAACAGTTCTTTTTGACTATGTATAAAACTTGATTTTATTTTCTAGTCAACAAAAAAACAATGTGTGTTAAACTCCTCCTTAAGCTCTATATGGTTTTGCTTGGGTATTTGAGATATTTCTACTCTTTGCAGTTTTTAATGATGATATTCAATGTTGTTGTTTTACTCCAAACAACATGTTGCCAGAATATTTTTTCTTAAAAATGGTAAACTTTAATCTAATATTAATATTAAGTTAACTTTTTAAGGGGAAGGTTACACAAGATGTAGCTTAATTGCTTGACCTTCATAGAACATTTCTTCTTTAAGAGGAAATTATTATTTTTATATGACTAAAAAATTGATGGCATTGCATTTAAGTTTTAAAATATTAGTCTTATAGTTAAATTATCTTTTATTGTTAAGTCATTGTTGATTTCAGTTTAAAATGACAATTTAAGTTATAAAATCAAAATATTACAGAAATAGTTTGTATTAATAAAATTAAAATTTAATTTAAAGATGGAATTAGATCGTTCGATACTTATGAAAATTTAAGATCTATAAATCCCTTTCCTCAAAATCTAATTAACAAACTCAAAGTTGTTAATCTACTTAAGTTTTATCAATTATTAAATATAAAATTGCACTAAAAACAACATTATACTTAACAATTCAAAGTTATATGCTCATTAATTCAAAACTATGTAAATATGATAAAAAATTTGGTAAATACCTAGGATGATGTCACACCATATCAAGCTGAAATTATATTATGTTTGATATCTTTTTTAACCATAATTTTAGGCTTAAAATTTATTTGTATATATATATATATATGTTAATAAAAGTAAGCTTATTTATGATAAACTAATAACATTTAAATATTTAACTATTTTTAATTTACAATAGAAAGTGATGATATCAATACAATAATTTATATTGATTATGATATTGTAAGATAAAATCAATTAAATACTTAAGTTTGTAATAAATAAATTGTTACTATGAATTTATATAGATTATTTTAAACAAAGTATCTTTTCAAATTAAATATATTAGGCTTAAAAGATTTATTTTTAGCATAAAGTTAAGGTTAAAAAAACATTGAATATAACATAACTTCAGCTTGATACTTGTGCAACATCATCCTAGGTAATTACCTAAAATTGTTTAAACTATCTAGCTTAATAAACAACAACTTATTCTAAGTTTTATTATTATACAAAATTTTAAGAATTAATTATCTACTTAAAATCTTTCACATATGCAGTTTTAATTTCAATAAGTTAACTAAGGTTGTCTTAATATTTGTAGAAAAATTAAATAAGCAAATTATAACTTTTTAAAACTATATTTGATTTCAAGCATAACATAATTTTTTTATTAATGTCATGGTGTCAAGTATGTGTCACTACTGCAACTGCTTGGACTTTTATTTGTAAACAACATTGTGAGAAAATTTTCAATGAGGTGTACTACAAAAATTGCTCTTTAACGTCAACTAGCTGTTAGATTTATTTACAAAATATTTTAAAGTATAATTGAAGTAAACTTAACTGTAATTCAAAGATAAGGTAAGCATTAAATTAATTTCGAAAACAGCAGTGAAGTATCGAATAAGTTATTTATCTTTCTTTGAGTTTTTAAACAAAAATTTTACGATTAATAAATTTGTAAATAGTTTATCAAAAGTACTGCTAAAGTTTGCCTATGTATTAAAATTAAACCTTCCATTAGTCTTTATTTACTTTAGGTTTAAACACAAAGAATGTTAAATGTAGTATTAGAACTACCTTTAAATCTAAGGCTAAATTTAACAATAATAGCAATTATAATAAAAAGTGTTGCCCGATATGAAAAACTTTTGACAAGTTTTATGAAAAAAAAAACAAGTTTACTTTAAAAAAGGACTGCTTTATTCATTAAAACAGTTTAATAATTGTTGTTTATTGAACGAAAAAAAGCGCTCAAATATTTGGTCCAAAGACCTGGTATACGGAAAAATCTTTTGATTAAAGAGTCGTACACCAGGATATAGTTTAAAGTCATGTCCAGGACAATTACTAATTAAACAAAATAAAAAAAAAATGAAAGAAAATAAAGCGAATAAAATAAAGTTCAACGAAAACTAACTGAATTTTGTGTTTAATAATGTACTATGAATCTTTTTTAGTAACATAAGAACAAAAAAATAGAAATAGTTTTAAACTAACTTTTAAAAGGAGATAAACAACACTAATAGCAAACTTGTTTGTTGGTATTTGAATTAGGTTACAACCTCTAAAAAGAAAGTAAAATGTTATACACTGGGGATTTTTAGAAAAAATCAAATATTTTACTAGTTTAACAAATATTTACTGTTTTAATAATATAAATAGATTAATAAAAACTGCTAATTAGTAGCAAAATTTGTTATGACCGTTAAGTTAGCTAGAGTTTGATGCTCAAAAAAAAATCTAAAAAGTTAGACTTAATATTTAATAAACTAAACTCATAATAAACTGTCAAATAATAGTAATAGTAAACAGCACCAAATTTCACGATATATAAAATAATATTTGTTAGTGTGACAAAGTGAAAACAAAAATATGGAAATAAAAACTTAACAATAAATGTTTTTCAGGCACTTATTTAAAAAACTATACATCTAGTTTTTTTAAAACAAAAACATTGTTGTGCTAAAAGTTTTTTGTTTGTTTATTGTCGTAAAGCTTCTATTTTGAACACATACTTTTTAAGAAAAATAGCTTAGACCAAATAGTTGGCTTAATTTTGCTTATGTAAAAAAGAAAGTTTAAACCCTTAATATTATTCTCACAACTAGAAATAAGCAAAAAATACGATTCAAAAAAACAGGGTTTTTAATAAAAACGTTAGATATTGGAGAATACCATATCATCGGTAAATTTTCAACATTTGTAATACTTAGTACCATTTACTTTTACTATTTTATATGTTTATCTGCAGTGAAATAAATGACTTATACCGAAAAAATTATGTTCTTCAATTATTTTGATTTATATAGTTTTCAATGTAAGGTTAAGTTATAAGTTCATTAGCTTTACAACAGCTAAAACGAGTTTAAATTGAGTATTAGCTGTTAAGTAAGTAAAAAGCAAAATAAAAGAATATTTCAAAGTTCGTTTGTGTGGTTGCTTAATTTGCTTAAGTACTTCCGTTTGAAATAGTCAAACAAGTTTTTGTATTTTGCGCGTTTTAAAAGCATAATGTTTTTCTTTTTGTGTAAAGATCAATTTCATGACTAATATGCTATAAACAGCGATACACCTAAGTAAACAATGTCATCAAATCACTTTGGTTAACATTTAATTTAGCTTAAAGGTAGCTCGTTAGTTATCGCCAAGCTTTATGAAAAGTGATGTTTTTAAGTTTAGTATGATTTTGTTGTTGCTTAAAACTCGATTCTATATTTCACGGAGTTTAGAGTTTTTGTTTGGATAAATACTTTAAAATATTTGCACTAAAACTGTTTGGAATTTACTTTTCAGAAATATTTATACAATATTTGTTTTTAAAAGTCGTTTTACTTTAAAAGTATTAAGACTAACTTTCACCTACTGCGTTTTAACTTAAAATTTGAAAAAAAAAAATTATGTTTACAATTTTTAAATCTTTTTAAGTTATCTTTTTGTGCGATTTAAAAGGTATAATACTTTTCATTTGTGTGCATATTGAATTGCGTGACTAGTATGCTATGAACAGTGACACAGCAGAGTATACAGTGTCATCATAGCAAACAAAATTTTGGTTAATATTTAACTAAACTTATAAGTAGCTCGTAAGTTTTCGGCCAGTTTTATGTAAAGCTATGTTATTCAGTGTAGTATGATTTTGTTGTTGCTTTATAGTTGATACTACTTTTCACTGAATTTTGATTTTTTGCTTGGATAAATATTCAAAAACATGTGCATTTTTTTTTTAGAAATAGTTGGAACGTTTTTTGTTTAAAAAAAAATGTTTTACTTTATGTAAATTTTAGAGTATTTAGACTAGCTTTCACTAGCTTGTTTTAACTCAAAATTAAAAAAAAATATATAACTTTACTTACAATTTTAAAACTGTTTCAATTTCAGATTAAAGTTCTTAACTAGACGTCTTATAAAGTAAAAATGAACAATACTCCTATTATTCAACACCCTAGCGATGAGTTAGTTTTAGTTATGATATTTTAAATGATTTATGTAATTTATGAAAGTTTTAAGACTTATTTATTTAAAACGTTTAATATTCTGTGTTACAAAACTGTTTATCAACAGTTAATGAAAAAGTGATATATTTGTAATAAACTTTTGTTGGTACTATAAAAATCAAATGTATTGTGAAAAAATTTGTTGACCTGTTGTGAAAATAAGCAAAAAAAAAAGCTTGAACTCGAAGTATTAAAAAAGCATGATAAAAGTTATCATGAAGTTATGTTGGTTTTAAAAAAAAGTAATTCCGTGAAAAAATTATTTTCCGTATTAAAGAACTTCTTTTGTAATTAAGTTCTTTTTTGAAACAGAATTTAAACCAGTGTTTCCAAAACTTTTTTTTTTGAAAAGACCCCGTTTTAAGAAACTTTTAAAGCCATGGCCCCCTCCATCAAAAATACTCAAAAAAACTACGATTGAAAACACTTGAGAGGTTTTTTATTTTATTTTTTTGCTACTCATCATCAACTCCAAAGTATCTAGTGTAAGTTTTTAAATTATGACGTCATGGCCCCTAAATTTCTGTCACGGCCCCAAGGGGACCACTTAGGCCACTTTGGAAAACATTGATTTAAACAGTCCAAATATGAAATATTAAATTAAATTATTGCTAAATTTATGTTTTATTCAGGTTTTCATCAAATGAATCTGAAAGTTTGGAAAGTTCTATTCAATTTGCAGCAGTTAACAGTCAGGTTAGCGGATTTTTTATTTCTTTAATAAATAAGAAAAAAATTTAAAGTTGTAAACTTTTAGTATATATTTGATTAGGATGAGTAAATCACATACATAGTTTTTCTTCTTTTATAACACAAAACAACCAAATACTTTTATATAGGTTTTAAATCAAAATTATTTTATTTAAAAACTTTTATTTTACGTAGTAATAAAAATACGTTACTTGGTTTTTTTGAACATATAGAAAAAGTTTTTTAGCACAACAAATTATTTATAAAGTTTATAAAAAATGTGTTGTTTTTGTCAGTTTAGTAAGCATACTAAATTTAAAACTTTAGATCAGAAACTCAGCTCAGACAATTTTGCGACTTAGAATTGACGAATTCAAATCAAAATTGGTTCAAATGTTTACCTCCACCGCGCAATTTGAAAAGTACAAGATGATCAGAGAAGTTATTGTTGCTGAAATTAACAATTGTGCTGTTACTTCTGGTGAGTGAAGTTTATTAAAATAACACTATGATGACAGAAGACTTGAAATAGCTTTTAGTACAAATTACAACTGTAGGTAAATATAAACTTGAATCTCAAATACATTTGATGTTTGTATAACTATTTGAAACACGTTTAGGTTTTTTTTAATATTAAAAGAGATCCTGAGTTTAAAAAAAACACAACGCATGTTTAATTTTATTATAAGAACGATAAACTTTAAAACTCAGTTTAAATTATAAAAATGAGGTAATTAACTTTCTGTACAAAAACTACTTACGTACTTTTTTATAATAAAACATATCTCAAATAAATTTGCTGAGTGTAGTTAAGTTTAAAAAATTTATAGTAATACTTTTTTTGTCTATATACTAGCTAGAAGTAACAATAAAATGGTTTAATTTTATTTTCATTCAAACAGAGAAAGAAGAAATTTTCATCAAGGAGCTAATCAACAATTTACAAAACTGTAAAGTGTCTTCTTCAGGTAACATTTTATGCTTAATGTTTTGAATGTTTTAAACTTCTTAAAGTCATAAAAACTTTTCATTTAATTTGAAACTAAAACATAGTTAGACCCAACTAGTGAAGCTTAAAGAAAAATATTGCAAATAAAACTGTTTTCAAAAACCTTCACGCATTTAACCATGAAAAACTAAATTCAAAGTTTTTTAAAAGTTCGACTGTTTTATAGTGAGTATATATTATAAAACTATGGTAGTTAAACATTTACCAAATATTGACTGTTATAACTTTATTTTTAAGGTTTATTATTAGACTTAATGTTAAAACCCATTAAAAAGCTTGGGTAGTTTTGCACAAAAGTTTAAAGAGATATTTTTGCGTTTATTCAAAACAGTTTTAATCATACTTCCATAAAAACTTATTAATAGAGATAGTTTAAATGATATGTAAAAATTAAATATACTAATGTTACTGCATAGCTGTATTTAATCATTACTTGTTTAGCAGCTATTTGGGTTAAAACAGGTTTAAAACATGTTTATTTAATTGAGATGATTTTAAATAACACAGAAATGACCTTGAGCATTATCAAAAACATCTTGGCTCTGGAAGACCACGAAATAGTGAAAAATAGACTGGAGGAAAAGGAGTTATCTATTCAAGTGAGGCTGTTGGATCAGGAACAATGCGTAGATTTGTACGCTTTTCTGAACAAGTTTAACCTAAAGTGAGTTGAACGTTTGGTTTTAATTTTTGGTTAAAATTTAACAAGTTTTAAATGAGTTACAAGTTTAAGCTTTATCTAAAACTAAGACAAAATTTAATTTAAAAACTTAATTAACTTGTTTTACTATTTAATCTTAAATAAAATATTTTGATACTTATACTTAAAAGCTTTCGACATAAAACTATTTTAATAAAAATAGCAATAATTAAAAAGCTCTAAATTTATTAAATTTTTTTGTAATGCTTTAACTAGTTCTAATAAGACTAAACTTTAAGCGTATGGTTTAAATAAAAAGTGAGAAATATAAAGATTAAAAACTTTCTTATTTTATTTTAAGCCCATAGTAACAACTTTATTTATAAATTTTTTAAGACGATATTTTAAAAGTGTTAAAACTGATTTTCACAATTGTTTGTTTGTTAGTTTTTTTAGATTATTAAAAATTATTTAAATAAACATTTTAAAATATTTAAAATTTTTACGTGCAAAAGTGTCAATCCGTGCTAAAATAACGCCGTGCTTAAGTATTACTCCGTGCTAAAGTGACGTCGTGCTAAAGTGTCACTCCGTGTTAAAGTGTCATTCCGTGCTATAGTGACGCCGTGCTAAAGTGACACTCCGTGCTAAAGTGTCACTCTGTGCTAAAGTGACGCCATGCTAAAGTATCACTCCGTGCTAAACTGTCACCCCGTGCTAAAGTGACGCTGTGCTTTTCTGACACCTACCCAAAAATTGTATATGTATATTTTCTATATAAAGTAAGAAAATCTGTAGAAATGCATCAGTGACGGAAACGAAAAACTTTTAGCAAATAAGTTTTATTATATTTTCTAGGGCAATAATAACTAAAATATAGTTAATTCAAGTTGTAAGATATGGGTGTTGGTACATTTAACTTATTGGTGCTACTCATCTAATTATACTTTACATTATTAATTTGCTATTTTATAAATGTTATAAATTATTTGAGACTACTTTATACAAATCATACAAGACAGTTTGAACAATATATCTATTAAAAAAAAGAATTAATATATACTATTACAACATCTGTGTTCCAAACGTATAAGATAATTTTTAAATATTTATAATTTGCTTAGAAAAAATGCAAACTTATTAATAAAACAATATTTAGTGCAGCAACTATAAAGCACTTAAAATACTGTCAAATATTTAAATCTAATCTAAAAGAAAATAGCTTAAATTAAAACTTTTAGTGAGCAATAAACTATAGAAGGCTTGATAAACTACTAACTCAAATATTTATAGCAATTATACATGCAATTCACATATAAACTTTATATTTAATCAGTACTTACAATAAAATACTATCAAATAAAGTTCAGAAGAATTATTTCTGTAGATCTTTCTCTGAGCTACACAATACACAACTCCGGCACAAGTATAAGTGTTTTTTATTTTTTTAATGGATTGTCAATATTATTTACGCCTCACTAACCCTCGTTCTTGTTGGCTCATTAGTTTTTGGTTGGGTGGTTTAAGAGTTTACTTCCATATATGGTCATTGTTGTCAGGCTTTACATTTTCAAAGTTCAAACAATGAATAATGCAATTGAACGCAGCTTTTTATTACACGTCTTCTTCTTAAGTTTTATGAAAAATAATCTTCTCTGATTGCAGAATTATGAGAAAATGTTTTTGTTGTAAAATTGTGCCACTTTATTAAATCTAAACACCAAAGCAAGACAAAACAAAGAAATTCAGTACACTTAAACAAAACATTCATAAGTTAAAACTAGTCATAAAACTAATTTGTAAGAATTGTAAGTTATCACCACCAAGTATCTAGAAGTAGTATTAGTAACATAGAAACTAAACAAGGTAAGGTTTAATTTTGTTGAGTAGTATCAATTAATTAAGTTTACCAACATACATACCTTACAAAGTGTTATAAAAATCAAATAAATAATTAGTATACAAAAAGTAAACTAAAACAGACTGCAGTTTTAATAAAAAAAATATATAGATAAACTAATATTCGTTTAAAAAAGTATACAGTTTGCATAAAACTGTGAAAAACTCACTTTTTTTTGGATTTATTTAAATGTCTCTACTGTTATAAGTTTAGTGAAGTACCCTTTAAAAATTAAATTATAGTTTTAACATGTCTACAAAGAGGGATTTTTCAGAACTAGTGACATTTCTTTAGTCTTTAAACTACTTTTACGGACGTTATTTCTTTACTTTTTGAAATATCAAACTAACTTAATCTTTTATTAAAAATCTTTAATAAATCTTGAATAAATAAGTCGAAACCAAACCTAATTAGATACAGCTGTCATAAAATTGAATTTATTTTTTACAGATTTGTGAAGCTTGACGTTCAAACTCCGAATTCGGCCAATCATATACTTCTTCAGTGTTTGGGTCGCATACAAGAGAAAATCAAAGATAAGCAGGTGAATAAACAGTTAAAAGTATCAGAAGTCAAAATAAATAAATAATCGAATAGTTTGGTTTTGGTACTAGTTTTAACTAAAAAATCTTAAATTTATCTCTAAATTTAAAAATTTCTGAATTTTCTATTTATTTGAATTTATTCATACGTCATAATTTAAATTTGTTGTTTAAGCTGTGTACTAACAAAAATTTTTCAAGTTTAATTTAACATTAATCACTTGAGAATTAAACTCGTATCGTTTTATAGTATATAAATACGTTCAAAAGCCTTCCTATAATAGTGTTTTTGTTTTAATAATTTGTCTTCTATATTACTTCAAGTTAGCAAAGTATAACTTAACTCTAATTTAAACATTTTAAACAGACTTTTATACTTTATGGCGTACCTATTATTGGCTCGACTTTTCAAATTTGTTGTGTATAACTAAATTTACACTATATTACTATCAGTTTTTAGCAAGATTATTCTGATGATGCGATAAATTAAATTAATTAATAAACCTATTGTGAAATTAAGTGACTTAAATCAAATAACTACTAAAATCAAAAATAAAATGAAAATTCTACGCAGAAACATCTTTTTTATTAAATCAAACACTGAATTAATAAACCTTTTTTTTTTGTTTTTGAGCTTTTTTAACAATTTAGTATCAATTTTATCTACAATTTAGTTATGACAGGTTTGTTATTTTCAATGAAATTAGATAATAAAAGTACAATAAACTTTAATAAGTGCTAATTTTATAACATAATTAAAAAGAAAAAGATAAGTCATTTAGTAAAATTTTAAAAAACAAGAATTTGTTTGTAATAGAAAATGTTCAAATTTTTATTCAACTAATTACTTATTGAACTCTAATAAATTAAAAGCTAAAGTTGCTTTAAAACAAAAAAAGTTTTAAACTATAGATTATTAATCGAGTTGGTTAACTTTTAATTACAAAATTCTAATTAGATTACTTTTTGAATAAAAACTTGCTTTTACTTTACACTAATAAAACTTGAACAACCTTTTTCCAGTGCATAACTTGTTTAAAGAATATAACAAACAACATTTCGTTTTTCTTAAATTTATTTTAGTACTTTCGTAGTATGGCCCATCAGAAATTCTATCTTACTAAGTTAGAATAAATAGAAATTGAAAAAAAAAAAACTTTAGTTTAAAGTTTTTAAAAGTAAAATGACGTAATAATGTAAAAAAATTAACTAAATGCTAATGCTGTATACAAATGTTATACTAATAAAACTCGTTAGATTAAAAACCATCTAAAATAAACCAACGATAAAAATTTTAATTAAAACTACACTTTATAATATAATTTAACAAGAAACTAATTACTTTAATACGAAATTTTTCTGCGTACATAAACTTGGCCTAAACAATAGAATAGATAAGGCTTTCAGAACATGCAGTTTAAAAGAGTTCTACGCTCTCACTAAAACTAAAAAATTCTCCTTTTTATAATTTTTAGTACACTCAGGATTGTCCAACAAATGTTGCACAATCGCCGAGAAGTATTTTTTCGTTGGTTTCTCCGAACGACCATCAAACCAGCTTTTTAATACTTTCGGAACATACTGATCGATTCTTACATAAAACCTTTAAGATGTTTTCCCCACGTAGTAACTACCAAAGTGACAACTAAATTTTTAGATGATGTTGCTTTTTTCTTGGGTGGGAGAAACATCTTTGTAAATTCCACTTAGAGGTCGATCAGTATTCAAAGTTGTTCTTAAATGAACAGAGCTGAAAACCTAGTTTATTTCCTCAGAAGTTTTATTAGAAAACCTCTCAAATATATTTCCAAGGTAAGGAAGTTTTAAGTACACTGGACATTTCTGAGACGGAAGTCCGCGGGCATCTTTTGGTCCAGACAAGCAAAAATTTAATGGGTATGATGAAGCGTTTCACCAGACTTTGTTCTCCTTGCTTTTTTGAAGGAGAGTTGAAAACACTTTAAAATACTTTCTCTTAGTTATCCAGGTATCTTAGTTTCGAAAGTTATAACAAGAGCTAGAAGTTCAACAGCTTTAAATATGATTGGCCCTCAGAAATGTTTAATTCACTTAAAACTTCCTTACCTTGGAAATATTTCTGAGAGATTTTCTAAGAAAATTTCTGAGGAAATAAACCAGGTTTTCAGCTCTGTTCATTTAAGAACAACTTTGAATAATGATCGACCTCTAAGTGGAATTTACAAAGATGTTTCTCCCACCCAAGAAAAAAGTAACATCATCTACAAATTTAGTTGTCACTGTGGTAGTGACTACGTGGTAAAAACATCTCAAAGGTTTCATGTAAGAATCGATCAGCATGTTCCGAAAGTCTTGAAAAGCTGCTTTGATGGCCGTTCGGAGAAACCAACGAAAAAATATTTCTCGGCGATTGGGCAACATTTTTTGGACAATCCTGAGTGTACTAAAAATTATAAAAAGGAGAATTTTTCAGTTTTAATGAGAGCGGAGAACTCTTTTTAACTGCATATTTTTGAAGCTTTATCTGTTCTATTGTTAAGGCCAAGTTTATGTACGATAAGAAAAAGATCGTATAACAAACTAGACTTTTTAAATCCTTATATTAAATAACATTAAAGTTATTAGTTTCTTGTTAATTTTATTTTTTAAAACTTTAAACTACAGTATGATTTTATTTCAATTTCTTTTCATTTTAACTCTGTAAGATACAATTTCTGATGAGCCTTACTACAAAAGTACTAAAGAAAATTTAAGAAAAATAAAATGTTTTTGTTTTATTTTTTATATAACATATTTATAATAATTTACGCTATTAAAGCAAAAAAAATAAATTGAAATTAAAGTAATTAAAACTGAAATTTTTTGATTTAATTGGTTTTAGCTAACGAAATCCAAAATTTATTGTAAAGTTCGAACTTATTAAAGTTAACTAAACAACTTGAATCAAAAAAAGTATATATGAAATATGAAAATTAAAAGTTTTAGTTTAATCGTTTGTAAATCAACATCTTTGCAAAGCAAGTTCAAAGAAACATTTAATAAAACAAACTTTCCGAGTATTTTTTTTATTAATCTAACTTTTGTTTCAAGCAAGTTCACAAACTTTAACGGAGCTCATTAAAAAATAAATACTGTAATGAAGCAATAAAAGATAAAGTATGTTAATGTTTGTATTTGCTAAAGATAAGTCATAATTGTAGATAAGTAATCAATTTTAGATACATTATTAAGTTATTAAATCTGGCTGCTTTAAATTGTTTAAAACGGAGTAAAACAACAAACTATACTAATGATAGTATTTAGCGTTTCGTAGTACTTTAGTTCAAAATGATTATTCAATTTACAAAAACTTCTTAATACAATTTTTTACTTCTTTTTAGGCAATTCTTGACAGTCGGATTAAATAATTTAATAATATTTTATGTCCCAATGTTAACAATCGATTTGTAACTATGACTTATCTTTAGCAAACTATCTTCAACTATAATTATTTCTTATTTTAATATTGTATAATATATCATGAAGTATGTTATAGTGAAAAAATTAAATTTAAAAACATAAAAACTAAAAAAAAGATAGTAGTTTTTTATCAAAATAAATGTTAGGTAAACTGAAAGAAAGTAATTTACTCAAATAAATTACAATTTAATGGTTTTTATAATAATATTTTTAAACGTTTTAAATAGGTCTTTTAAAAATAATATCGGATACAACGCTGGACGTAATATTTAATATTAATGTATAAAATTTTAACTTGAAAAACTTGAATTTTAGTTTTCAGAGTTTAAAGACTATTTTTTTGTAAACGTTTAAATACATAATAATAAAATAACAACACAAGTTATACTTTGTTTTAAAACGTTAATCAAAAAAATAAACATCATTAAATTTTTTACGAAAGGGATGAACTCTTTTATTTTATCTTTTGAATTTTTGCTAATTAAATTGAAAAGTATTCTTTTTAAATATATAATTAGTTATTTATTCTACTATAGAAAGAGCTGTTTGCTTTAAAGCAATATTGAACTTGATGACTGAAAGTCAATATTGAACATTAAATTAAACCATGGTTGTTAGATGTTACATGATCTTTTATTAGCATTTACTTTACTACGGCTGTTTTTATCATAATTTAAGGAATAATTTATTAACTCTCATTATCATTTTTAGTGTTTACTTTTCAAGTAAATGTTTAACTATAAATTTATCTGTTTGTGTACATTGAACTTTTAATCTCGTAAATTAAGCTGATATATTAGCAGCAGAACTAAAAACATTATATATTATTAAAGTTAAAAATTAACTTATTTTTCTGTAAAAAAACCTTCAAAACGGATACTTTTTCTACAAAAAAAGATTAGTTTAGTGTTTTGTAAATAGTTCTTTAAGTTTTAAAAGAAAAAAAAGAGGTACTTTTTAAGACCTTAAAAATGTAAAAGTTTAAACTTTTTTTTTCTATCATACAAATGTATGCAAAAAAAAAAAGAATAAATTGTTTCTTTTCACAACCAAGAAAAAAAAACACTCTAAATAAGAAAGTCTTTTAAAATAATTAAGGCTAATTGTATGAAAAACTTTTAGTAAACCTTGATTTTTAAAACTGTGTTATTTAACAAACAGCCTAAATAGATTTAAAATTCGATGTATACACATAAATTAAAGAAAATGTTTGTCTATCAAAACTAATGAATGCTTCTTTTTTAAAACATTATATCTTTTACTTTAAATTGTAATTTAACTTAAGAACGTCAAAGCTTTTTTTAGTATGTTAAAAAGAGTCTCAGGCAAACTTATTTGTTTATTTCTCTTAAAAATGAAAATTAATTAATAAAACTTTTAAACTGTAAGACTATAAACATGTTATCAAAGTATGGTTTAAAAAGTTTATCTTTACAGGTATAAAGTAATGTTGTAAATATTAATTTATTTTAATGTAAGATATGAACAAGTTTAGGTTTGAAAACTAACAATTTTAGTTATACTAAACTTTTATTTGTCAATCGTGTAGAAGTGAATGTTATATTAAAGCTTTAGTGTTAAACATAACATTTTAAGGTTTTTTTTTTAAGTTTTGTTAAAACTGTAATGAAAAGTTTTATGATTTGTAGCAAGTGTCGGATCTATATTATTTAGTAAAGTAAATTTTTAAATACTTTTTTTAAATGCTTAAAAGAATTTTTAGCTTTTATAAAAATTATTTACTCAATTTAGAAAAACCTCTAATTTATAACTTTTTTACAGTTGTTAAATTAAAGTTCAAATTATTTTTTCAATTTCAAATAATTAGTTAAGTATAGGATTAAATTTAAACAAAAATTTAAAAAAAATTGTAAATTGACTATAGAAAGGTTTATCTTAAGTAAAAATGTTTTAGTTTGTTATAAAGTCTAAAATAAAATTTTTAAATTGAAATGATCTCTTATACATAAATATCTAACTTGAATTATTTTAAAATTTTACTTTTACTTACCTTTAGAGCATTTATAGGGTTCCTTATGTAACGAAATACTTTTTTCGTTCACCAGATCCTAGCATCAATACTTTGAGCGCTTGTTTTTTCATTCAATAAACTATATCCTATTTAGATAAATTTTGAAAAAATTTATTTACATAATCAGGTCTATTTAAGGGTGCTCTTTTTATTTAATGTAAAGCTACTTTCTTAGAACTTCTGTGTTAATAACTACGTAGTTATTCACTTTATTTACTTATAAACTTTAAGTAACTTTATATCAAATAATGTTGAACTTTTTTTTATAAAAACTTCATAAAATATTTAGTATAAAAAAATTTCCGCACAGTATCTACAAATAACTACATCTTAAACTTATCAGTGCTAATCTATACTATTTAACTTTTTTTTTTTGATGTTAGGGTATACGTTTTAATGCAAAAATTTGTTCTTAAGATTAAATACTTTGTAAAAGCAAAACGATACTATATAAAAGATTTCATATTGGTATTCTTTTGATTTAATTTAGAACTACTTTCTATAGGTTTAATGTGCCTTATAACTACTGATTAAATTTTGTGTATTTATAATGTTTAAATAATCTTAATAAATGTTAATTATTTAATTAACTAAACTAGTTTGTGGATTGGTTCGTTAAAAGCAGAGCTTTTATAAGCAAAACATCAATAAACTTAGCGGTGGTAAATTTTATACTCTTTACAATTTGTTAAAGATAAAATAAACACAGGGTGAATTAAGAAAGCAAATATCTTATTTATAATCACTTAATTTACGTTATGCAAATTGTGGCATCTCTGCTATTTTGTAAATTTATAATATGTAAGCTGTACTTTATTTTTATTGGAAAACGTTATATTTAAAAATTAAAAGTTAAATACCCTGCCACCACTTTTACATTCGTATGAACTTAACTCAAGTTTGGCTGTATATTTTAAGTTAACACTAAAAGAATAAGATGCAAAGAGTTTAACAATCTTCTTTTTTGAATTTACAATTATTCCATTTAGTATTAAGCCAATTATTTTTTCTGTATTTTATTACAACTTGTTAATACTTTTTTATTTGAATTAAGAATGATTATTTTTCTTTTGATCATTGCAGTAAATTGTTTTTAAACATACCTAGTTTTAGAAAAAAAGTGATTTTTTTGATACTTTTTATTTTATGTACAAATATTTTATGCCATTTTAAAGATACTTTGTGATTATTTGTTATATTTTTTTAACAGATACAACATCTTACAGAATCAAAGAATCAATGTAAGTTGTAATTTTAGTTGTTATCATGAAGTTAAAGATTTTAATTACAAAAACTTACCGATTTTACACAAACTATTCTTATGAGCAAGTTGTACA
This sequence comes from Thalia democratica, assembly GCF_965202585.1. Classification (NCBI taxonomy): domain Eukaryota; kingdom Metazoa; phylum Chordata; class Thaliacea; order Salpida; family Salpidae; genus Thalia; species Thalia democratica. Next base: position 62,357,977 of record NC_139166.1, on the reverse strand, counting down.
CAAAAACATTATTTACAAAATAGCTTAACAGCTGTAACATTTTATAGTATTTCACGTAAAAGTTTGTATGGTTTCATTAAAAGTTTAAAATTTCAATATGATACTTATGTTCTGAAAACAACAAATTTAAGATTTTAACTACAATGTTGTTACATGATCATTACTGTTGCTTTCTAGATAAAAACCAGACTATCATTGGGTTTAATATCTCGCAAAATTTAGTGTAAAACTATTAATATTTTACTTTAAGTTTGCTAATTTAATTAAAATATTTTTATAAAACGATAGTTAGGCTATTAAAATAAAAAGTTCAAAGGTATACTAAAAAAATACAATAAACGTTGTATGATAGTCATTCGTGATTATTTCATTAATTTAATATAGTAAAATTAGAAACACAGTTTTAATACTACTTCTTTTTACAGCACAAGTAAAGATATCGAACCTCGAAGAAAAAGTTGAAAGTTTAGAAAAAAAGGTTGATAACTAAACTTTAAGATTTTTAAAACCATACACTCCAATTTCATAAGCTTAAAGTTGCTTTTATGCTATTAAAAGAACAAAATGGTATTTTCACTGTTTTTTTTTAAACAGGCTATTTGTTTTTTTTTTTTTCAAATTAACAAAACAAAACTAGCTTTATTTATAACAACATTTTTTTTGTTTTTTATTTTATAGTTTTGAAAAGTTGTTTTTGGAAATATTTTATCGACTTTCATCAAAACTTATTTAGTCATATTTATAGTATTCTTCATATATTTTGGTAAAAATTAAACATTAAATTAAAGTTCTAATTACTATATCTAAACTGCACGTACTACAAAATTAAAATAAAATTTAACCCGTACAAAATTGTCTTTGTGCAAAAGTGTCTTCTAGCAAAAATATCCCTTTGGCAGAATTTTCCCTTCGTGCATATTTGACGGTGTATAAAAATATTAAGAAGTAGAACAGTTACATTACACAGTATAATTACAAAACTTATGACTTAGTTTTTAATTTTGTGCAAGTTATTTTTTGCTAAAATTCAGTTTACTTCAGGCTCACATACAAAAATTATTAAATACCAGTAAATAACTTTAAAACGGTGTTTCCCTTTAGGAGCGATTTTGTCTATCAAAGGCAATACACAACGATTGTGAAGTTTGCTTGACCGCGTTTTTTAAGAACTTTTATAAAATGTCCAAATTTTGGACCTAATAGTTTTTTTTACCTTAATAGCTAATTAACCAATTTTTTTTGTATTCTAGAGAACGGTCTTTTGCCTTTTAATTTTTTAAAATCCATTGGATTGGGTTTTGGTTTCTTAAGTAAGGACCCTTAGTAAATATACGGTTTTTTATGATTTTTTTTATTTTATGATTTTGAGTAAAAAATAAATATAATACTAATATAATTTTTTAAAATCTTCTTACTAATATGTGAATAAACAGCTTTAATTTTTTTTTACTAACTGTCAATATTTTGTACAATTTGGCCTTACTTCATTCTTTTTACAATCTGGCCATTTTTTTTATTAAAACTCATAAAATAAAAAAAATCATAAAAAAACCTAATTAAGGCCATATTGTACAAAATATTGACAGTTAGTAAAAAAAAAATTATAGCCGTTAATTCACACACTAATAAGAAGATTTTAAAAAAATAATTGTTATTGTTTTTAATTTTTACTCAAACTCATAAAATTAAAAAAGTTATGAAAAAAAACAATCTTTTTCTAAGGGACCCACTCAAAAAACCAAACCCCAGTCCTATGGTTTTTTAAAAGTTAAAGGCCTAGGACCGTTCTCTAAAATAAAAATAAATGGTTAATTAGCTATTAAGATAAGGAAAATAATGAGGTCCAGAGTTTGGACATTTTAAAAAAATTCTTGAAAAACGTTATCAAGCTAACTTCACACCCGTCAATAAAAGTTGAAAAATTTAAAAAATAAATGGGAAACTAAATAATAAAGGGCAATTTTTAGTAAAAAAAAAGGTTATTTCCAAATTTGTGCCAAGGGAGCGATTATAAAAACAAGTTTAGGAAACCCTTATTGAAAATTTATTGAACTTTGAAGATTAATTCTAAACAAGATGAAATGAACTCGTTCTTGGTTAAAATATAAATTAAAAGTTTAGTGCACAAAAGTTAACTTTTACTTTAAACAATTTTTTCAGCAGCTAACACGCGTTCGTCAGCAAAGCTTTTATTCAACAAAAGCAAATTATAAGCATAAGTATTAAACAAAATACCTAAATATCTTAGAATCTTTAAGTCCAAAAAATTACCATAAAACATTATTTTAGTTGAATTTTAAATATACTTACAGTATAAAAAATGACATAACGCAAAATGATGTTTCCGATATACTTTGTAATTACCTTATTAAAAGCTAAAGGTATTAACGTTAAACCACTTTAAAATTTGAAAAAAAAATATTTTTTATAAAAATAATAACACTTATTTAATACTACTAATTTCAAAGTTTTATCTAAAAACTCCTTTTGTAACTAAAGTTATAAAAGCTGTAACAGTAATTTTCATAATGAATATTTTTACAGGTGGAAAGCTTGATTTCTGCTCTAAATAACAGTGAGTTATTTATTTAACAATATTTAATTGTATCCTGTAAAATAGTACTGTAAAGTGGCGACACGTGATGGCGTTGTATGAAAAACAAACTTTTAAACAATTTAAGTATTTTAATCTCTCTAACACTCACACGTCCCATTTTTATTTTTTTTGCAGTCTTAAAACTTCAACGAATTTTATTTTAAAAATAAAAACATTCGAGGTACTAAAAATTTATCTTCAATTCTGTATCACGCGTCACCTACGAACAAATATTAGCTTAATTTAAATGTTAATCCTCTAAAAAACTAAAAGTTTAGAATAACAGCTATAATTGCCAGAATTTAATCTCACTTATCTTAGTTGTTTAATTATGCAATGTTTTTTTAGTTGGTCTTATCATTGGCAAGTATTTAAACTCAGCATTCTCTTAAATAACGCTAAGAGAAAATACAAAACTATGTAAAACTATTTTATTTTTCAAGTGACACTTTAGCACAGAGTGAAACTTTAGCACATGTACACTTTAGCACGGGATGACACTTTAGCACAAAGCGACACTTTAGCACAAATGTTATTTTGCACAATTCCTTTTCTAAGCTTTTATGACATTTGTTTACCAAGCTTTAAATGTGCTACAAGTTTAAGTAAACATACTAGTAAAAACTTTACTAATTACACTATACTAGTAATACTTTAATTATAATTTTTTAAGTGAACACTTTTAAAAGTGCTGGAGCATTTTTATTATTTGTTAGTTTATAAAAATTTATAACTACTAGGTAGTCAAACATAAATTAAATGCGCATTTTAAAATATCTAAAGTTTTAAAATTACCAGCATTTCAAAAGATTTTATGACTAAAGAAATTCGCTAAACTCAAAAAGATGAAAAATACATTTTTTCAATTACTTTATACAGTATTAACTAACTACTTTATCAGTTATAATTATAAACGAAAATAATTTTAGTAAGCGTCCTTCCCTTGATTTCACACTTTGAAGTGTCTAAAGTGCGTAACAGGATGCTGACTGTATTAAGTTTAGTTTTAAACATTTTAACTAATATAGTCTGAACTATTTTTTAACAAAAAGTATTGATTGTGCTTAAAATAAGCTACATGTAAAAGTTACCTTCCGTGCTAAAGTGTCACTTCGTGTTAAAGTGACTCTCTGCTTTTCTGACACCTACCCAACATATTTAGGAAAAAATAACATTGCTGAAGTTGTGAGAATTTCAGAGAGTTTGCTAAAAATCTATCTTCTCCTTTATTTTTTGGTCAACTAACCTCAAACTTACAGGATTGTTAATTGCATTAATGCTAAAACTCGTATTGTAAAAATAAAATATAAATATAAATTAATTTTTTCATCTCAAAAAAATTAATATTATTATATTATTTTATGTAAAAGTATGTTAATAAAAAAGAAAAAATCTTAAAATAGAAACGTTTACTATTTACTTAACATTAAACAGAGAAGGTTTCAGAAAGATTGTTTAAAAACTGTAGGAGAAGATAGATTTTTAACAAAACATTCTTAGTTTGCTTTTTTATTTTTATTCTTCCATAAGGAACTTATTAAACTTTCCGACTTTGTACCCTCATATCTCAACAACTAATTTGGATTTTACAAAACGGTAAAAAGCAAATGCTAGCTGATTTTAAGATCTTTAAAATAAAATCAACATGTAAAAAAAGTGTCTTACCTTCCTATATCCCCTAAACTAAATAAAAATGTCAAAGCTGCTAAACCTATCATTGAGTTAAGCAGCTTCGTTAATTAGCTGCAGAAAGAAAAATATATAGGTCGAACATCTTAAATACTTTTTGTTAGACGAAAACAGTGTTATGAAAAAATCTGAAAAATGTATTTTTTTACAGATAACAATAACTTGTTCATGAACATTAATAAATTATAAGTAATACAAGTTCTGCCAAAAAATACACGAATCACATAATTTTTTTTTATTTAGAGCCAGAAATACTTATCACCATTTAGCTTTTGAATTGCTGTTTATCAAATAATTTCAATCTTACATTTTGTGCTATAAAATTTATAGACTTTTCCAAGCTTTCATTTGAATTTTTTGTTATTGATGTTGTTGCATAATCAAAAAAAAAACTTACTGTGTTCTTAACTGATTTAACGGTTATATTCAATATATAAATCTTGTCTATTACTCTGTGAATAATGAGGTGTAAACTTGTGCATAGTGTATTTATATTTGTGGGTTCTTATAAGATTTCTAGTTTTTATTCACATTTAAGCAGTTTTTTCTAAAAACTTAAAAGTTTTAATCTGGACTTAACTTTAAACTGTTAAATTAGAAGTTGGCAAAATTTATAATTTAAAGGCTAATTTTTCAAGAAAAAGTTGCTCGCAGGCAGCTATAGTAAAAAGTCTTTTGTGGACCGCAGTTACTATAACTAACTGTTTTAGTCAATGCAAAAATAATACCTTAAACCACTAATTTTACAATACACTTTAAAATAAAGTACCAATAATTATCAAATTTTGAGCCTAGTTGTAAGATTTTACAAAAGTTTTTTTCTTATTGTTTTTGAAACATATACCTTAGCTAAAATTACATGCTGCACACTTTTAACTTGCGGGCCGCAGTTTGCCAACCCTTTATTTGTTTAAAACGTAACATTTTCAACTAAATATTAACTTAGTATTTATTGTTCTATACAGATTTTTTTTTAGAAAATTTTATAGACAAGTGTTTTAGAAAACTTTCCCTATTACACTTTTCAAACCTTTTAAAACAAACAACTTTTGTATATGATTTTAGCAAAATTAATACCAAGACAAATCTTATCACAATTGTTTCTATCAAAATTATGGTATAATTGTTTTTGATTTTCGCATACATTTATCCATCAAAATACTTTAAAATACTTTCGTTTTTGTTTATCTGATTTCAAACAAAACGCATATAGTCATTAGTTTAAAGTTATATTACAAACATAGAAATTAAAGAAGAAAAGCTTTGCACTAACGCTATCTTAAATATAAAACATTGTATTCTACTTCTTTACAACATAAAAATTTTCAGAACTGTTCTACTTGTTTAGTATATAACTTTTTTCAAATCATATTTTAAATAAACTATTAAATTAGAAATAATTATGGAACCAAATTAAGAAAAAAAAACGTTTAAATTTGTTTTATAGTGATCCATCTATTATAATAAAAAATAAACTTTTTTCAAATATATCTTATGTTAACTTTTTATTCATTTGCTTGAAACATAAAACTTGATTTAAAGGTGTTGAAAATTTTGGTTGTGTTGGAGTAGGAAGCGGTCTCGTCAAGGACGAGCAAATAACATCGAGCGGATATTGGAACAATAATGATGGTGATTCACCGAAACATGCAAGGTTGAACACTAATACTGGACACGGTGGATGGTACCCAGCTTCTAATAATATGAGTTTGTTTTGTTTATTGATTTATTTTGTTTGCTTAATAATACTAAAATGTTTTAAATTGCACCACAAAAAAAAATTAAGTAAGTTTATTTGTTACCAAAAAAATTTTTTTTTTGAGGCAATATGTTTCAGGATTATATGTAATTTTAAAACTTAAACAAAACTAAATTAAAATTTGTTTTATATAGAAGTGTTTTATTTAGTAAACGTTTATTGAAATCATTCATCATAAAGTCGTCTTGTTCAAAAATATCTAATTTATACTTTTAGTTTGAGTAAACAGTATTATAATGTTATTTTTTTACTTCTAATTATTCTTTATTAATTTATAGTATTCGATACATCAATTTTTCATTAAAATTTTGTTATTGAACTATACTTTTTTGTATACTAATATACAAAAAAACTTGTTCAAACAAAAGACCAGTAATATTGAGCCTGGTTTACATTTACATAAGATTGTCGACTTCTGTTTTAAGGTTCTGCTTGTTTTAAAACTGATTAGTTTGGTTTAGATTTTACCGATTAACTTTTAAAAAGTTTGTTCAGGTGTGCTAACCATAAATTAATTGTGTAGACTTTGAGTTTTATGAAAAGTTATCTTAATTTATAACTTTAATTTAGTTGTTTTTCTATTCTAACAAATTTCAATGTTTGTTGTAATACAGTATTTAATATAAATACTATTGATGTCAACAGACACGTACCATTGGATTCAGACTGATTTACTCAAACCTACAAAAGTATGTGGAGTTGTTGTTCAAGGATGTGCCGCAAATAACCGTTACATCACTAAATTCAAATTTCAATATGGTGATTCTATCAACTTACTCAGTTATGTAAAAGACAAGACTGGAAATGATGTTGTTAGTTAAAGCTATTTTACATGTTGTTTGAAGTAAATTGTTAAATAAGTAAACTTAATCCTATACTTGTTTACAAAGTATAAGAACCAATTTTATAACATTGAAAAATATTAAAACAGTATCACGTAAATCAATAATTAAGCAACTAACACTATAAAATTAATCATTCAAATTTTAAAGTTTTGTTGAAATTAACAAAAGTTTTAGTGTAAATAAAGTATATAATTAGTCATAGTGTTTATTTTAATCGTATTGAATTTTAATTGTTTTTAATAAAATTCCTAATAAGTTTATAATTAACTACATACTTTATATTTAACAAGTTAGAGTAAAATCAAAGTTTTTGATTAAAAAGTTAACAAGTGTTTTAAACATGTTTGAAAACAAAATATTAAATACAAATAAATTTGTAGACAAGTTTGAATAACTATTCTAATATTTTACTTTAAATTTAAGATTAAGCCGAAAACAAAATGTAAATGTATTTTTTATATTTAGATAACAATGTATATTTTATTGTAAAAAACAGTGTAATTTTTTAGAATAACTGCCTAAACTTTTAAAAACAATTTTGTAAAAAAAAACACTATGAGATTATAATTGTCAATTTTAAACTTTAAGCATTTGAAAATGGTTTTTTAAATAAGCGATATGCAAAGTCAAGCTGATAAACACTTTGTTGACCACAAAAATATTTAGTAGTTCAATTTAAATTAATTCGTTAAAGCTCAGTTTTTTCTTGCAGTTAAATTTTTATTAAAAATTTAAAGATTTTCGTCGGAAACAACGATAACCAGACACCGGTGAGAAAAATTTTCGAAGAAGCCATCAAAGGAAGATTCTTCAGAATAGTGCTAGTTGGTTACCACGGAGCTCCGTGTCTACGTTTCGATCTTTTGTCTTTTTAATTTTTGTTCTACAGTTTTTTTTTAGTTTATTACTAATACTTTTTACTTTTAACAAATCTTGTTGCTAAATGAACTTTTATATACTTGACTAAGTTTTAAAACGCATTTTAGACATTCTCAAAGTACAAGCCACTCAATAATGTAATATGATACAATAAACAAAACTTTTTAACAAGCAACTTTAAAGTTTATTACTTAGGAAACGTTTACTTTTAATGCTTCTCATGTTCTCACTAAAAACCAGAATGAATTTTAAATAATAAAAGTTAACAATAAAAGTTGTATATTACTGTAATAAAAATAAAAAGTAATTTTATTTTGCAAAGTTACACTTTTACACATGACATTACTTTTTTAGCGATTGTATTTTGTTAATTAAATGTTCTAGTAAGATATAAATAAATATGTTCTAATGAATAAAATATAGTTTCTAACTTAACATGTATAGTAAATTGCTAATGATTATTGAAATAAAATAAGTCATACGTACAAAAGTTAGCAGGTAGTTATCTTTAATGATACTTATATTTGTCGATGATATGCAAAACAAAGGTCGGCGGAATTTGATGAAAAACGGTCATATTTACTGAAAAAAATCTTTACGGACCATAGTGTTTAAAAAAAAATAAACAAAAAAAAATATATAGGAGTAAACGTGTAATGAAATAAAATAGAATAGGCAGTACACTTTTTCTGCATTAGTAGTTTTTTAAGCTATAGGGCGCGTTACTGTACAAGAAATGGTTGCCGACCCCTGGTATATAACTGCTTAATAAACTAAAAGTTTCAACTGTAATTTGTGTCATGTACATGAAATTTTAGAATTGTTAATTTGAAATTTTATCATTTCCAAACTCATTTTCATAGTCGTCCTTTGGCAGAAATTTAAAAAAATAATTGTCTTATTTATTAGATTTCACAACTTTACAAGTTAATTACACATTAACTTTCTCACCACCTTACTAATTATCGGCCCCTGATAGCTAAAATCACTCCTAAAAAAGCGGTGTTGCCCACTCTGAGAATCCCTGGTCAAGAGTGCGACTTGCCAACATGAACCTGGCTGAAGAAAACAATTTATTCAGAAAACAAAGTTTAAATTTATAATATCAAATACTTTACAACGTGCTCTTAACTTGGTTTTTAGCACACAGTAATGATTTGATGGTTGTTTTTGTTATAAACTTTCAAAACAGTTTTAGGTTTAAAGTTTACTTTTAAAAAGTTTTTAAGTTTCTTCTAAAGTTTCGAAGTTACTTGGCTCAGTAGGAAAGTTTAAGAAATTCTTACCCGCAAAACGTTTTAAAGCGAATGTGATGCGCTGACTAAAAATTTTCCCAATTTTCCAGTCTTGGATAAATATCTTTTTTGTATATGACAAATGCTCGAATCGAATAAGTAAAAACAAACTTTTTTATCTCGGCTTTTCCCTGATTTAAAGTTTGTATATCTTTATAAATTGTTACGCATGTTTTATTTATTTTTATTTCCATTATAATTAAAACTACTTATGTATTGTTATTAACCCTTTTCTCATTATTATTACTTTTAGACTAATTACCTTTTGACTACATAAGCTGGATATAAAACTTTATTTTTATTGCTAAGTAAACAACTGAAGAATTAAGCACAAAATATTTTTTTTAATGAAAATATGAGTTATGTGTATCTTCGAAATAAACTATTGAATTGTCAAAAAGAAAATTTAATCTTATCAATAAGAATAAATAAAGTAATTGGAAGTTAACTCAATACGTTTTTATTTTAGTTTTGAACTAACATAAAGCTATCAAATTAAAGAAAAAGAATATAAAGACTGTGAATAATACTGTCTACTATATTTCATTTACTAAATTAATAATTAGTCGGTTGTTTTCTGTTTAATTATCACTGTTGGATTTACAAAACTGGTTTTATTTGTTTTACCTTAGACTTTACTTAAGATTTTTTATTTAAGTTGTATATAAACTTAAAATTGTAAGAAACTATTCAATAGTGATCTTAAGCTGAAAATATATAGACAAAACAACTTTTCATAAATATATACAAGCACTAGCAAGCCTTTTATTATATTTACACAAGTTTTGTTGTTGTTATTGTTTCTTAAACTAATAAAACTACACTGAATCAAAGAAACATAATAATTTGATATATAATTATAGAGTATTAAGTTTACAAATTTCTTAATTCTAATAATTTATGTAAACTTGTAAAACTGTTTTTTTTTTATGATTATTGTAAGCATATAACCAAGTGAACTTATCTAATTTAAATTTTTACTTTAAACGTAAAACTTTCACATATTCAAACTTTGCAAAATATTGTACCTTGAAAATAAGTTTTTAATCTACTAATGTAAAAGGTGTGCAGCTCAAAAACTTGGTAGCATTTTATTAAAGTAAAACAAAAAATGGCATTTTAAGCTGCGAACTGGAAAATAAAAGTTTCTTTGTGCTAATACCATCATTGTGTTTGTAAACTCTCAGCGTTTTATGAATCCGTAATAATGTCTAAATTGCTTTTTTAAAACTCTTCATAGAAAGTTCAAACAATTATAACAGTTACTTGATGTTCATTTATTATGTTTTATTACAAAAAACAATACATCTGTTGTACTTGTCTATATATTTAGCCTTTCGTTAAAATTGGGGACGTAGCTCAGTGGTAGAGGGCAAGCTAAGCATGACTGAAACCCCGGGCTCGATCCCAGGCGTTTCCGTAGTATTTGAATTTTCAAAAAAAAAATGTATGTCAAGTATTTTGTTTGACTTTTCACACACGTACTTAACACAGTTTGTCTAATTATCCTGTTGCTGACAATATTTTCTAAAACTATCTGATGCCGAATTTTCAATCATATAATATTTCGATGTATGGTATATGTTACTTAATTTGAAGCTTAATTAATGTCCTGGACATAACGTTAAACTGTTCTGGCGTATGACTCGATAACCGAAAGGTTTTTTCGTGCACAAGGTCTTTGGACTAAACTTTTTGAGCGTTTTTTTGTTGTTCAATAAACAATGTTCTTACTAATGTAGTTGGAAATATAAACAAGCATTATTTTACGATTGTTTTTAGTTTTATTTTTTGAAACCAAATAATTTCAATCTTTTGCAAACCAAATCTAAATAATAAATTTTGAAAACTGTTTTTACTTGTATATAAATTAGTACATATGCATTCGTTTTAGATTGTATATATGAATACACATAAAAATGATGTTGACAATATAATAGTTTTTTTTAATGAAATTTAAACTGTTCTATACTTAATAGAAAAGTAGAGGAACAAAACATATACTTTTATATAAATATGATATAGTTATACATGAAAAGTATGTTTAAATGCATTTAACATAAGTAAGTTTTATCTAAAAAAATATGTGCTAAAATTAATTTTGAAGAAGATACATAAAAAGTAGTTATAATTATTAAAAAAACTGTTGTGTTTTGAAACTACAAAAGTAAATTTAGTATGTGTTTCTCAAAGTATTTTAAATTGTTTATCAGTCGAAACAACCTAACATAAGTAGAAACTAAGAATCAAGAAACATTTTTTCATTATTTATATTTAAGGCTAATAAACTTTATTTTTGTTTAACTGAGTAATACTAAATAAATAACTATAAGTACATCAACAAAACTAAAAACAGGTAAATTAGTGAATTTTTACTAAATAATGATTAAAGTTTTTAAAATTTTTAAACTATAAGTTATCCAGTGGATTCGTTCAATCGCATTTTCTTTTAAGTAAATATGTAATTTAAAAAAAATCATTTCAGAGGAACTTTTTAAGACAGATTTAAAACAAAAGTTTTTACCCAAAACTTCAACCGATGACAGAGCTATATGACGTAACAACGCATTCTTTTGTTACGTCATAAAAGCTTTAAGTGCTTGCCGCCGGTATTTTGAATCTGCATTCAAATTTACATAACAAACAATTTTTTTACTTTATTCAAAATACAATAACATGCAAACGACTGTTAGAGTTTTAATCATCTTAAACATAAAATTCTGAATTATTTCAAACTTAATGTGTTTACGAAAGCAATATAATGATAAACTTATTTCGATGTGATATTAATCGACAAGTTTTAAACGCTGAAAAATCTGCATAGAGTTTAATTTTTTATAAAAATGGTTGCAAAAGCAAAATATTAGTTAATAAAGGTTCTTTTAAAACTCATTAAGTCTAAAAAGTATGAACCTTTTCAAACATAGTGTAAAAATTAAGCACTATGTTTTTATTTAGAAACTATTTAAAATAAAAAGAATAAACCATATTTTAAATATTCTGAATTTTTCGTATTTTAAAGCTGTAAAACTAAAAAAGTTTAGTTTATGGAAGTTATCTAAGCAATTTAAAACAAAAATATTTTTTTCAAAAGACTACTTAACTTGTTAAAATATTAGCTATAATTCAAACTACCTCAAGTTTTAGTGGACATGAATTTCAATAGTTTTAAATTAAACACTACTATTTTAAGTGTTTTTGAGCTAATTTAAATCTATTGGTACATTTTAAAACCAGTAAAATATTAATTTAACTTTTTTATTTAGTACAATTATTTATACTGTTTTACTTTATATACTTCTAACTTTAACTTAACAATTATTTTTTGTAGATTACACTTAAAGTTTATTTAGATTTAAGTAAATCATATTTAAACTTAAAACTATTTGAAACAATTTTTATATGAAACACAAATAAGTTTGAAAACTATTTTTACACTATAACTTACTACATTGCATACTGTTCAACTATACTACTAGAAATAATACTAAATTATACGTTAGATTTCCTATTAGTATTGCTTGTTAAATTTCTATAAAAAGAACTGAAAAACATGTCTGCAAAGATATGTAAATAGAAAAAAATATATTAAGCTTATTATAACAGTAGTAACCTCAAGTTCAAGCTTACTTTGTTAACCAACAAAATGTAACAACTTTTTCCATGTGATATCTTTTCAAAGAGTTCATTTAAAGTTATACTTGTTAAAAAACAAAACATTTTTTTAAATTGATACTTTATTAGTAATGAAAGCTCTGTTTTTTTTTAAACTATATTTTAGTAAAAATCAAAAATGTATTTATTAGTTTTTGAAGTATAATTAACAGCTTACTATTCCAGTTTACGGTTGTTTATTAAACGACAAAAAAAGCGCTTAAGTTGTTTGCTTCTAGGACCTGGTGTACAAAAACTTTTCGGTTATCAATTTGCACACCTTTTAACGACTTATCCGAAAAATTTTTAGTACACTTGTTGTATTTAATTGATATACATAGCAATATAACTACTATTTAAGTAAAATCAAGAACATCTTTTTAAAAAATAATATAATGATAACTCAGCAAATACAGTAATAGATTTATTTACATTATAAATATCAAGACTGCATAATTTTACTAAAAAATTATAAAAGTTATAATAATCTTTATTTTTGACCATATGTATTTTAAAACATTTTCCTTGAATATTAAACTATGTTAGAACTTAAAACGTTTTTCTGTAAACCTTCAACATAAAACACAGATAAAACTTGTCTGTAGACCGCATATGTAGTACAGTGCTTCCTCGCTTTTCCGGCCATGTTTGTCAAGTATTTTTTGTAAATAAGGCTCGGATAAAAAGAAAATATCGTTTTTTATGTAGTCTACCTCATTAATATTATGCAATGCATACAATACAACATACACTTAGTAATATGTTACTTTAAGTTTTTTAAACCTTTTAAAACGAACTAAAAATTAAAACTGACGAAAAATGAATAAAAAAAACTTTGTTAAGTTTAAAGTTAATTAAATGAGTACAAGTTACTTTGTAAACAGTTTAACTTATATAGGAACTCTTTCTAAAAAAAGAAAGAATTGAGGTTTATTGATTTAACTTTCTGGTTTCTTGGTATGAAACTCACGGAATCGTAAAAATTGTGTGAAACACTTTCTGTTTCATCCGTCCGATTTTATATGATCAAATACTAAGGTATGGCCTTGAAACATTTAAAAATAAAACCTGGTTTCATCGCAATTAAAACTGTGATGTTCGAAGCAGCCCTCGATGTAGTATTCTTATAATCGTAAAGCGTAAAAAAACGAATATGAATTATGACATCGATTTTTTTTAATATGATGTATTAAATTACTATAGTGATACTATAATACTTGAGTATCTGTTGAAATCAAATTCAACATGTATTTATAGTTAGGCATTGACTTTAGCTTAGTTAAATAAATCTGCTTCCGTGTAAAACCGACCGGATAAGCGAGGAACCGGATTAGTAAGATCGAATAGTGAGGAAGCACTGTACTTAAGCGGCTGAAAATTTTCATGTAAAATAAGTTTTGTTTGAAAGTTTATAGTTGGTCATTTTCAAGATTTAGTTATAGCATATTACAGTGCTTTATAAACTTAGTTTATTTTAAGCTAAAATATCTTTATAAAAAAAATAGCATTTCTGGTAAGCTTAGCAATCAATAAAGTAATATAAATTTATAAATGCTACAACTATGATGTCTATAGAACTCTTTAGAAATGTTTTCAATGAAGAAATTGAGTATTCCGTTTTAAAGTTTAAAAACTAATAAGTTATTTTATAAACCATCTTGACTATTCAACTACTTACTAAACTTAAGAGATTGATAAGATAAATACTTTATAGTTGGTTTTTTTTAACAAAAAAGTTGTGTTGTACAAACATGTTTTTGTGGTAATTATTGATTAATACCTGTTTAAAACTTAAAAACTACAACTTTCCTGTGTTTGAACCTTTTTTTGGGTTCATTTAAAGGTTAATTTTTATATAGATTTTTTCTGTTATTATGTATTTAAGGATGTTTTAATTTTTTTTTTTTTTTAATTTTTGTGACTATTTATGCAACATAAAAAAAATTGAACTTAAGTTTTAAAATAAAGCACATGAAAAATTTTTATTAACTAAATTTTGCAAACTTAAACTTTGTTTGTTATTTAAATAAGATTTTTACCAAAAAGCTAGAGTACAAATCGATCTGATACTACAGTTTAGATTTTTTTATTCAAGTTATTACTTTTTAATTCAAATTGTATTAGTTAAAGTTTTTCTATTATGTATGTAACAAAAAGTTGTATTAAATACTTGTAACAGTTAGAATTAGAACAAAATTAATAATAATATTAAACATTTACTGCAGATCACTATCGTTTACGATAAATTCAATCGCTGTATAGCGTAACTGTATCAATTACTATGTGACATTACTCGAGTTTAATTTGATGCAACTTAATGCTTTAGATAGCTTTATTTTTTCTTAATTCAGAATTTGTTTGGTTACATTTCAATGCAAAAAACTAAGTTTTTGTTATAAGATGTTACTAAAGAAACTATCTTATTGAAACTATTGTAAAAAAGTAAAAGTATATAAAACATATTTTTTTGTTAATAAAATAGTTCTAAAAGTTTAAGAAAGTAGATACATGTATTGAATTAAGGCTTCAAAAAACATTTAGACTAATAGTTGTTTCGTATATAGAAATATAATACTTAGTAAGAGCACAACAAACATTTGTTTTTACAAATTAATATTAACAATAAAAAATAACTTATTAGATTAAAAGAGTATGATGCTACATTATTCAAACTTATTGCTATTTTTTCTGCAGCTTTGTCATAACTGCCAGTCTTTAAATGTAAAAAGCTATATAACAAACAGAACATGAAGATTTATTCTAACAACTTTAAATTTCAAAGTACTAACAAAAAAGGGAAAACTCTTCTGAAAGTATGTAAATCTCAATTTTATTATTAGTTTGTTATATGGAGCTTAACTGTACATATAACCTGCTTTTCTTATCTGCTGACTTAACGTAGCTTAGTATTTTTTAGCATAATTAATTACCTTAGGTTTAAATCTTAATGTCACCTATATCTGTGTTGAAGTCTTTTAGGCATTTTGAGATTGAGAAAAACTTGATATAAAGTATAAAGCAGAAAAATTCAGCCCGCGATGTAATTTCAGCTAAAAACTTACTTTTATAAATATGATATTTTTGGTCTAAAAATTTACATTTAGGCTCTGTTTTTAATGCGAACGGGTCACTTTTGCACGAAGTAAAGATGTACGCACCCGCATAAAGCGCGCATACGCGTTAAGTACGCACCCTCGTCAGTTACGCGTAAAGTACGCACTAAATCTCGAAATGAACGAAGCAGAAAATTTTATAATGTACTTTACGCGGGTGCGCACCTAACGTGGGTGCGTACATTTTTAACTTTGAGCAAAAGTGCCGCCGTGCACAAGTGACCCTATTTGCAAAAGTGTCCCCTCGTGCTAAAGCGACGCTCGTGCTAAAGTGACGCTCGTGCAAAAGTGACGCTCGTGCAAAACTGTCCAGTTTTATAAAATTTTCCTTGTGCAAATGTGTCACCCACCCATTTTTAATAAGTAACGGTTACTATTGCTTAATTTTTCAAAACTTCGGTATTAAATACTACTATTATGCTGATTACTTCAACTAATTTAAATAACTGCAACATGTGTTAGACTTTTTTATTAAAAAAAGTGGCTTGAGACTTATAAAAAGCTGCCGACCCCTGTTACAAAAAATGATTATCGAGCTTTGATTACTTTTTCACAAGCTGATACTTTACACTCTTGGTACAAAATAAAGTAAAATACTTTGATGAAATTATATAAATGAGTATTTAGAAAAAAAATTAACTAACAACTTTTTCAATAAAACTACAACCTTTTTAGTTACCACACCGTTTTTTTAATTATAGAAAAATACAACAAGAAAATTTTTATACAACGATAACCAGAAAAATGTACCAAAGAAAAATTTTATCGGTATGAAAATTAAATGCTGTGAAATATACAGTAAATTTAACTTAAAACTTAAACAAATATTCTAACTTTTGTTAAAGTACAAAGGGTATCAAGCTAAAGTGTTTTTTTTTTACAATACTTTTTGCTACTACTGTAAAATACAAGCATATCAGATATTTTTTCTTTTAATATTTATACTAAAAGAACAATGTACAGTTTACAAAAACTTATTGTTTTTATTGATCTATTCTTAGTTAGTCCTTTATGAATGTTTATTCAACAAAATATAAAGTTTTATTAAAATTAAAAACGTTTTGTTTTTTATCGACTTTAATAACTAAATTTTATAGATATAAATATTTCTAAAATGCACAAAACCTGTTTAATAAACATAAAGTTTGTAAAAGGTTATATAGTTCTCCGAAGGTACAAAATACATTCCTTAGGAACTAAATAGCATAGTAATTAGTGGGAAACTAAGCAACGTAAAAACACAGTATTAACATCAACTGAATAAAACTAGATTGATATATTTATTGATTAAAATAATATCAAACCTTCTCCTTACTTTTATATTTTAAACTTTTACTATAAACTTTTAAAGTGCACGTTAAAAAGCACCTTTTTTTGAAAGTATGACTGATGACTAAATTCACTGACGTAATAAAGCGTTCTATTGTTACGTGTTGAAGTTGTAAGTATTTGCCGGTATTTAAAACAATCTACGCTATTATTTTCTTTTACAATTACTCTAACAATTTGTGTGTTTACTTTATTTTTAACATCAAAGATACAAAATAAGTGTAACAAATTAAAAACACTAACTTTAGTATAATATAACTCTATTGTGTTTAAATTTATTTTCAATTAGTTTTAGCCTGTATTGTTAGTTTAATTGAGTGGATTTATGTAATCTATTTTTTGTGCTAATTTTTTTTTGTATAAGTATGTACTGATAATTGATGAAAAATCACTAAAAGTATGGGAAAATAAACTGGTTCAACAATTAATTAAAGTAACTTGGTTATTTTTTGAGATTTTCTCCGACAGAGAAATATCAAGTCAGCTAATCAATTGAAAAAATAAACAATTAAAAAATAAATTTTATTCTGTTGTTAAACGACCCAAAATCTACAAATATTATAAACAATGTTATCTTTAATAGTACTTAACCCATATATAAGTTAGTCTAAGTTTGTTTAACTTTCTTAGTTAAACTGTTTTTCATGTTTAAATCAGAAAAAAAAAGCTGTTACTAGTTATTAAAAATTAATAAACTTTAGTCTTTAATACATTAATAAAATTATTTATTAAAAATTAATAAACTGTGTAAACATGTTAAACTTTAAGTTTAAAGTTATTTTTGTTTAAATAAAAGTTATAATAATTTGCACAAAATTTATATTGTTTTTCTGAGTACTAATATAACTTACTTAATGCTAAACTATATATTTTAAGCTATCTATTTAGAACATTTATGGCTCAAGGATGTTTGAATGTAATAATTATTTTTTGAAACAAAAAATGAACACCCATTCACTATGTTTAATAAAAAAATTAATATGATAAATGTTTATACGGAACCATTATTGTTGTCTAAGTAAATGGTCCGATCTTCTAAATTTGTAGGCAAAACTTTTTTTTAATTTTTGAATAATTTTTAGCTTATCTCACTCCAGTTGTCGTTTTCTTTTAAATGCAAGTTGAATATTTTTTTTTCGTTTAGCATCAGTTGTTAACTTAAATTAGATCATAGCTAACTAATAAGCAAATAGTTTTGTTTTTACTACGGATTTGTGTGAAAATACATACTGTTTTAACTACTAGAGAACATTTGATTGAACAAATTAACATACTGTTATTATAAAACTAAAATTATTTTAATATACGAGTTGAAGGAAGTTTTACTACCTATATTTTTTTTTCAAAAATACATTTGATACATCTTTAGCTTTTACATTTTATACTTTAGTGAACAACTTTAGCTTTCGTTAAAACTTGTATAAAAAAAAACAAATAATACTTATTAAACAAAGCTTCGAAATGAACTTTAAAAAAAAGTTAAGTGTTTAAATTTTTCATTTGACATCTTTTTCAGAATTAACAACGATTCATTTAGAATAAAGTGAAAAAATTAAGTTTTTTTAGATATTAAACTTATATTATAAATATTTAAAAAGATATTGGCTAAATAAAAGATATTGGCTAAATAAAAGGTAATTAAAGTTAATATAATTAGTGTTATTTAGAAAATTGATAACCATCTTTTATTGGTTTATTGTTAAAGAAGTAAACTTATAAATTCAGATGTGTACTCAAATAAAAGTGAAGTTGTAAACAAAATGTTTTTTAGTCTTGATTTGTTTTTAATACTTTTCGACTATCTTATCTCTTGTTTTCATTAAGCTGATTAAAATATATACTAAAGATAGATTAATTATAAGTTTAATGAAGCTAGAATTGTTAAATGTTGTAGGTTTTGCAAACTAAAGCTCATAAAACTGAACTTTTTTTGAATATTTAAAACATGAACACTAGTTTTATAGTTTTAAAAATAAGTTATATGCTTATCAATTCAATTCTATAAATAAATACAAAGTTCATTGATAAAAAATAAATCAATTGACTAAACTTAAGTGTATTGAAAATTAAAAAAAGTAAGGTGTTTTATTCTAATTTATTATGTGTTTTACGAAAGCTTAAAATATAAAAGCTAAAAATAGTTAAAAAATACTTTTGAAATAATTTATATAGGGATGAAACCTTTGTTTGACTAATATATTAAATTAGTCTCAGGTTTATCATAACAGCATTTAAATCAGTTTAGTCAAATATTTCAAAGTGATTATGATAGTATGGATTTATTTATTTATTAGAAAACAGCAATTTAGTTTTATTGCTAGCAAATTAGAAACGTTTATATTTTAACAAGTATAAAATTGTTTGTAAAAATAATAATATTCAGTTCTATATTTACTTTTTAGATAATTGCTAAAATTATAATCCAAATGACAAAATTTTTATCTATTGTATAAAATAAACAAAAAAAGGTGTTTTACTAAAGTTTTATTTTAAACTAGGAAATAGAGATTGTTTTTTACATCTAGCTTTAATATCTGAAATAATTATATTTTAACAAGCACAAAATTGTTTGTAAAAATAATCAACAGTCGTTCAAAACTTTGTCGTTTTAATTTACCAATTTGCTACACTTTTTAGCAGTATGGCTAAAGCATTCGAGAGAACTTAGAAAAAAGCAGAGTCTCTCGTTTTATAAATATGGCCGTTTTGAGACTATTTTTACTTATTTTCAGTTTTCATTTACATGAACATAATGCAGTCAATAAGTGGATGGGCTTGCCATGCCTAGGCAATACTCCAGTGTTAAATATTTTCAGAGGATTTCCGACCTAAGAGAGAGTGTTTTAGAGGTGAAATTGTATTTTATTATTAAATGTTAAAAAAATTAATTTTGTTTTACAAGAATTTTTAAAAATTTTATTATTTTTGCTTTATTTATGGCTTCTATTTAAAGAAAGTAAAAAGTTACATATGCTGTAAAAAAATTATAAAATTTAGTTAAGTTTTGAGGTGTTTGTGTTGAATTTGGTTGTAAAGTAAACTCATTTTTGATATTTTGCTCATGCTTCTAAAAATTTTGAAGTAAACAATCAAAAATGACAATTTCGCCCAATAAGTACTTTACTGCATTTTTGTTGAAGCAGGGCTTCTTTGTTGATATGGTTGAAATTAAACATTTACTAAATGAAACATATGTTTTCGAGATATAACTAACAATAAATATATAAATAAAAGTATGTTCTTTTTAGTATTAGTAAATTGTGTTGTTATATTTTAATGTGTTGTATTTAAAGTTTATAATATAGTTTTAATCTATACATAACTTTTTTTTTTCAAGTTTAGCTATACTGTAACGTTTTTTAAAGTTTTAATTAATTGAATATAAAGTACTATGATTACATTTTTTAACTATACAGTTCAGTTAAACTTATTGTTTATAAGTTTAAAGAAATATTAAACCTCTTTAATACTAATTACTTGTTTAATTTAGTTTCTTTCATTTTATAAAATTTCATTTTTAACTATGATCTTAAATTAAGTTTTTGAATTTGTTCTGCTAAAATATAAATTGTTTCACAACTTTTATTCAGTAAATTTTTCAGGATACTTTTTTATCAACTTTAACTTATTTAGTATTTATTTTCGATATGTTCACTATGGTAAGTTATCAGTTTTTGAAAACAAGTGACTAAATTAAATTTAATATAAATACGAATATATTTAAAATTTAATTAATTTATCATTAACTGCTGTTTTCAAAGAACTAACTTCGTTGCAAAGTTCAATTTTCTTTAAAACCTTTGAACAATATTTAAAGTTTTAAAACGTTTTGTCATTAGTTTTTTAAGTCACAAATTAAAATAAAACATTTCTAAATAAAAAAAAACAAAATGAAATAATTTTTTATAACAGTTTACTGTGTCTGAGTTTATGTAAATATCAATAGTTAAAGTTTTAGGTTTTAATATGTCATTTTATAAATCGAAAAACGTTAGAACTTATATTTTTAATAATATAATTTTTATAACAAATTTCTAAAAATTTAACCTGAGGCTAGATAATTAGAAAGTAAGATTGTTTAGAAATCTCAATTTAGTTTAAGATATTAACAGGGTTGCCACTTTACCTGGATAAACATGGAAAAACCTAGAATTTGAGAAATTTTGAAAAAACCTGGAAAAACCTGGAATTTTAGCAATTTTTACATATTAGTAGTAAATTTTTGATTTAATTTAAAAAAAACTATCATATAAATAAAAAAAATTATCATTATCAAAATTTTTTTATTTAAAAACACATTTAAAGTAGCTTTACAGTATCTTTTAATGTTTTTATACTATTTAATACAGTTTATTACCTTAAACTTATCTTTAAACTGAAAATAGACCAAAAAGTGTGTGTTTTTAAAAATCTAGAAGACATTTGGAAAACCTAGAAATTATTTAGAAAAAAACAAGTGGCAACCCAGTATTAAGCAAACTGGTGATTAAAAAAACTTGTTTAAAAAACTCAGGTTGTTGTTAGCTAGTTTTATATAATTTTAAGAATATAATTATTATTGTTCAAATAATTTTTAACTACTTAGCTCGTAATTTTTTCTTTAAAAGAACGTTTATAACTTTCTTAATCTATGAATCAATGTATTACAGGGTTTCCTAAACACTTTTTATAAGTCCCCATTGAAGAAATTAAAAAGCTATGGCCCCTTCTCTCAAAAAACTAATGTTAATACTCCTCAGACAATTTTTTGCTTTTTATCATGAACTCCAGCGTATCTAATATATGTTTCAATTTATTGCCAAATGGCCACCCTACTTCATCTTATAGCCCCTTAAATTTTTGAAATGGCCAATTTTGTGAAGTCCTGGTTTACTATTAGTCTAGAAACAACCCTTAAATGTGTATAAAACCTTTTTGCTGTTCACCAGCTAGAATAAGTTTTAAAACTAAGTTTTTTTTTTGCTCAACATCAACAACTCCAGAGTATCTCTACTGTAAGTTCCAAAACTACCATTAAAAACTCCTAAGACTTTTTTTTTCTCTTCACCATCAAATTCAGAATGTCTAGTGCAGGGTTTCCTAAAGTAGGCCAAATGGCTTTTTTGGGCCATGACAGATACTCAGAGGGCCACAAGCAGCAAAAGGGTCAAAGGGGGGCATGAGCAGTAAAGGATCCAAGGGGTACATGAGGTTATAATTTAAAACTTACACTAGATATTCTGGAGTTGTTGATGAAGAGCAAAAAAAAAGGTCTTCGGAGTTTTTAATGGTAGTTTTGGAACTTACAGTAGAAATATTCTGGAGTTATTGATGTAGAGCAAAAATAAAAAGGTTCTAGGTGTTTTTTGAGTAATCTTGTTTGTTGAAGAAGCCATAGTTTTTTTTTAAATTTGTTTAAAGGGGGCCATTTGAAAAAAAAGTTTGTGAAACCCTGGTCCAGTCTAAATTTTAAGTTATGGCCTCCCTGTGGCCTCTTTGCACCATATGACCTACTTTAGGAAACCCTGATGTAGAATGTCATTTTTCACTAGTTACTACTTTTAACACTTTAGCACTGATAATCACATTGCCTCCGAACCTCTTTTCCAAAACTTTCTGCTGCCTGACAGTCAGAAAAGGTTTATTTTTAAAATAAGACAAAAGTTATTTTAGAAATAAATGAAAAATTGTGAGCAAAACAGGGTAACTTCAGTTTCAATCTACCACATAGTAGTTGGCATTTGTATTGACTTAAAAAACTAAGTACTGTTCAGTGTTTACAATTAAGTAAGGTTTTTATAAAGTGGAATAAGTTGTTATAAGATCTTATGGAGATCTACCTGTTTTTAACAATTTGATCTCATTTAGAAATGTTTAGCTATCAAAAGCTTTTTACTGCTTCCCACTATTCTAATGAGATATAACAGCTGAAAGTAGAAGAGTTGAATAGGTTTCCGCAAAGAAGCACTTAGAAAAATAGGAATAGAAGACCCTTAAATAAAATATATTTTCCTCTTAGTGTTAGAATTTATATTTTTAAACTTTCACATTAGTTTAAAAAGATTAATTTATGAAATTACTCAAGAATTTTTTAAATTTCAGAAAAAGTCCTTTTTTTTAAATGGGAATTTTTTGGGAGTTATGAACCAAAAGTAATTAAATTTTTTATTTTAAATGTTCCAACATATTATATATTTAATATTAGTTGAGAATTGTTTCCTAAAAATCCGGAATCTTAAGACCAAAAAATAAAAATAAGATTCATTTTTAGAGAATTTTTTAGTTTTTAAGAAAATTAAACATTATAAAACTGTGGTTCATTCGTTTGTACTGAATACTTTTTACAAAATTGACTCTAACTGAAAAGTTAATTTAATAAATGATTTTTAGTTTATTCTTTAAGCTTTGATGTAAAAGCATCTTTATTTTTTGTAAAACTAAATACTGTGGCAGTTCTATAGCCTTTAAGTTTGTTGAGTGGAGGGGGGGTGCATTAAATTAAATGTATTTTTTTGGACTTATCTTTAAAATTTACCTTATGAACTATAACTCTTTAATCAGTATTTTTAGTTAAATAAGAATCTTTTTAAGTTAAGTTTTTATACATACTAAAACATTAGACCATATATTAGTTATAGGAATAACATCAATGTTACTAGTACTTACAAAATATCAAATAAAATAAATAGCCTTAGACCTTATCCATAGAATTCTGTATGAAATAAAGACATCCAAGAAAAAAATACCATGATTTAAATAAGAGTCTCAAGATGCAGATCCCAATCTTGAGATGCTGTTTTTTGCACTTGCTCTACTACTTTGCAGATTTAATCCAAGCTAACAAATGATTTTTACTTGTTTTTAAAAATCAAAGTCACTTGATGTATATAAAAAATGAAAATTGAATAATTGAATAGATACCTAAAAGAAAAATAAAACTAAATTGTCAAAAAGTGTTGAATTTATAAATCTATCTAAATTATCTAAAATTAAATAAAACCTACATGTTATTTATTAAATACTTTTTTAATATACTTTAACATTTATACAACATTTTTAAAAAATAAGGTTGGTTTTTTGTAAATTAGTTTTTTTGCTGTCTTAGTCTTTAATAAAGCAATTTTGATCTTTTATATCTCAAAAATTACTTAGAGTTTTGTTAAGATATAAAATTTAATAGAGAGGTGTGATTAAAATTTTCCAAAAAAGATTCACTTGTAATATAAACTAGGTTTGGGTCCCCTATGGTCTTGTGGTGTTTTTCCAGTCTTTTTTTGTTATATATAAGAATTTCTTATAGAAAATGCAAGAAAAAATTTCTGACATTTTGAAATAACTACCTTTAGAAAACCTAATAAACTATATTTTAAATTAAAATAATTTAACATGAAGAAATTTTCTTTCATGCTTTCATTCAAAACTTTGGAGCTTAACTGACTATAAAAAATCTTTCATAATATTATTTATAGTTCTTACCTGCCAATACAGACAAAATTGTGCTAAATTTAAAAATCAAATGGTGTCAGAATTAGTTTAAATCTTAATAAGAATTCTCATTAATTAAAATGATACAGTATTTTAAATAAAAGAAGTTATTCCAACTTGATTGCTACCATTTTCAAAATAGTTGACCACCTTGCTTGAACAGTTAAAATTAAAAAAGTAATTATTATCATATTTTTTTAATTATCAATTTATTATATTGTTTTAATAACCTCTGTCCATAATAATGTTAAAAAAAGGCAAATGTTGATGACCACAAGTCTTTATAGGTTTCCAAATTCCAAACTCATATCAAGGTTGACACACATTCAGGATACTCAGTATACTCATGATAAGTCAGGACAGTTTGAAATTTAGAAAAAAATCAGGATAGCTCAGGCTAAGTTGGCTATTAAAAAAAAAAAAATAAAGATGACTCACGATATATTTATAATCTTTTTTGAAATCTCAGTCTAATTTTTTTTTACAGAACTTGAATGAGGTTTAGTTGTCTAGTTTCAATATTTTGATATTTTATTAACGAGCATAAAGTTATTGTTATAGGAAAATTTATTAATTTTTCAAAAAACATAAAACTTTAATGTCAATTATTTTCCTTATCTTAAAAGCTATCTAAATTTTTTTTTTTATTTTAGAGAACGCACCTTTGCCTTTAATTTAAAAAAAATATTTAATTTGGGGTTAGAATTATTTTATGGGGTCCCTCCAAAAATAAAGGTTTTTTTTCGTTTTTTTTCATCAAATGGTATTAGAACCAAAAATAAATATTTTTTTTTAATTTTTTTTTTTGATTTCCCTTAGTTTGCATGTTATAAAAACTCTTAAATAGTTATTTTATAAATAATGTTAATATCTTTTACGATTTGGCCCAAAATCAAAATGTAGTATATTACACTATCATTTGCCTTGGCCATTTCCTAGATAAAAAATTGATAAAAGGAAAAAAAAAGTTAATAAGAATGTGAATATACAACAAATTTAATTAAATTATTTTAATCACTTTTTCACAAAGACACTTTTGCACAGGTTGGAAAAAAATTTCATTTATTTTTATAAACCCTAAATAGTATGTTTATTTACATCCACTATACATTTTTATTATTATTTTTTTTAATTACTTTATTTTCCTGGTTTTTTTGATAATTTTTATAAGTTATACTTATTTATTTTCTATCACTGTTATCCCTAACCCTTACCCTGGGTTAGTATTTTTTTTCCTTTTTTGTTTTTTTGTTAGTTTATTTTTTTTGTTTTGTTTTTATTTTTATTTAATTTTGTTTTTTATTTTATTTTTATTATCACTGTTACCACTAACCCTTACCATCGGTTGGTAACTTATTTTATTTTTAATAAATAATCTTTTTTTTCTTGTTTTTTTTTGTAAATTTTATTTGTTTTATTTTTTTACACTTGTGCAAAAATTAACCTCCGTGCAAAATTTTCCACTTGTGCAAATGAGTCGCTGTGCAGAAGTGTCCCCTCATGCAAAAGTGACCCGTTCCCACTTTTTTGACCCCTGATATCCCCAGCTTAAAAAAAGCCTGGTGTAATGGTTATACCTCATGGTTTAATACCGGTTAACAAGCTAATAGTAGCAAATAAATTGAAAATTAACTTCCCTCTACCATTTGCCACTGTTTATTTCCACTTACTAAACGTTCTAAAATGGACAATATAGCTCCATATAGGATACCCTGTCCTAAATGATTGTCAGTTCCCAGGGTTGGAAATGTAAAACTTATGTATTTAATGATTTTTTTAAAACTTTTAAAAGTAAATATAGAAAAGTTACTAGTTTTTAAGTTTACTACAGTTTAGTTATACAAATTATTAACAAATTGTTATTGGATCAGAAACAAGATATTTAGACAAAATAATTAACTCTTTTTTTTTTGAATTATTTTTGTTTAAAATATTTACCACCAGGTTATCCTTATTATAATTATTTTTAAATAACACCATCATGGACAACACCACCAAGCCAGATGCGAAGTCACCAAACGCATCTGCTGCAAAAGAACCTGAATCAGTTGCAGCAAGCAAACAAAACCTGCCAACAAGCAGTGCAATGACAAAAGAAATCATAAAAGATGAAATCAATCAAAGTTCCAGTTTGTTAATGCCTGGAAACTCTGTATCAGGCAAGTCTGATGCAAGCATGGGAATATCCAAATCAACAGCAGAAGCACCCGAATCAAACTCGGCACCTGATGAGCAGCAAGCCAATGTCGAGGGAACTGTAAGCTTTCAGAGCGCATCAAAATCAGCTGCACCTGACAGAGCTCTGCTCCAAAAAATCCCTGAGAGTCCCCAGGACAAAACAGCAGGTCCTCAAAACAAGCAAGACAAGCAGAACACAGCTGACAAAATTTCCCAGAACTGCTCCAAGGCGCCTGAGCAGGCCAAGAGTCCTGAGAAGAGCAAGCTGGTGCTGAAGCTGAAAGCCTCGCCGCAGAAGAAGGCTCACCAGCAGCAGGGGAAGCTCAAGAAGAGAAGACACAGCAACCAGCAGCAGCAAGGCGACGGGGGACCGCCCAAGAAGAAGAAGGCAAAGGGAAGCAGGAGGTCTGATCCAAATTTCAGGATGCTCCCTAACAAGTTCCTTGAAGGAGGTATACAATTTATTTTTGATTATTTCTTTTTTCTAGTTATTTTTTTACCTTTAAAATGATTACTCTTTATAGTACTGTTTACATTTTGATATTTTAAATAGATCCTAGAATAAAGAAAAAAAATTAGAACAGTTTGAAATGTATAAGCAATCTTTAGTAGCATCATATTTTAAATACATCTTTAAAATAAATTTTTAATCAATTTTAATTTAAAGACATAACTTAAAAGCATCCAATAGTTTTAACACTACATATTTACAATGAACATGTATAAAGTATTCTTTCATAACAAACAACTCCCAGGTTCAATAGACGACCCGCTGAACCTGAGAACCGTCGATGACAGCACAAAGTCCCCACTCTACCAGGAAGAAGCCTCGAAAGCGCCCAAGTCCTCCCTGACCAAGGTCACCCCCGGCAGCTTGCTGGACCCGCTCATCCCTGTGTTCATTCCCGATGACCCCAGGGACCCGCTGGGGCTGAACAGTAGGTGGCAGAACGAGAACAAGAAGGAAAAGAACAAGAAACGGGTTTGTGCGTAGATTAAATTTTTGTTAAGGAGCTAAATTGAGAGCTAATTTTTTAAATAGATATAAAATTTTTAGTTATTAGTTTTTTTTAATTGAAATGTTCTCAGGTTTTAAAGCAGCTTAAAAGTTTTCATTTAAACAGCTTTTCAAATTTAAGTACCTTTTTTTGTCAACTAAGCTTTTTTTTATAAAAGGTAACAGGTAAAATAAACTTTATAATGTTTCAGTTAAGCCTTAACTTTCTACTGCTTACTCCTTCATATTTCGAACATCACAAAATCACACTATTTTTTTTATTTTGCAAAGTAAACTATTTTGTTTACTTTGCAAAGCTAAAACAGGAAAAAGTAAAGGGTTAACAACTAACAACCGAAAAAACAGCGCCACACGGTGGGAGACCCGATAGTGTCGCCGGCGATCGAGCAGCGGTTCGACGCGCAGACGGAGAAGGACATCATGAGGGTGACGAAGGAGTTGCAGAGGAGGATGCACACCAGGGACGTTGGCAGGGAGCAGAAGAAGAAGAAGCAGAAGAGCGACAACAGGAACAGTCGGTTTTGTTATGTAATAATAAATAACAATAATAAGTAAAATATAGATATGTGGCAACAGATGAATGATGACAAATAGTTGGTTTCGAAATAAACAATATAAGTAAATAATATTAAATAACAAATATTTGACAAAAGATGAACGATGACAGAAACAGTTGGTTTTGTTTGTTTAAAAAAATAAGTTACTATAAGGTAAAAAATAATAATAAAAATATATGTGGCAACAGAAAAGTGATAACAGAAACAGTTGGTTGTTTGTATTCTTAAATTTAGGGAGCCATGAGCAGCAAAGGGGGCCATGAGGTCATAATTTGTAACTTACACATTCTTAAGTTGATGATTAAGAGCAAAAAAAATGGTCTTATGCGTTTTTTTGGTAGTTTTGAAAATTACATTAGATGTTATGGAAAAGTTTTTGGAAATTTAGACGTCCACAAGTCCCAAAAGGGGGAGCTACAAGGCCATAATTTTAAATGAAAGTTAGTTTAAGGTGAAAGTATAAATAATGAACATATATAACATAACAGAAGACCGATAACAGAAACAGCTAGTTTGTTGTTTTGTATTTAATTCAAATAAGTAACAAAAATATTTGGTTTTCTTTTGTAAAAATAGTATTATAAGTAAAGAACCATAATTAATTATTCAATTTTTAAAGTAATTATATTATTTTCATGCTTAAATTTTACATCTAGAAACAGTTCATGGCTTTTTGTGTATAAGTATTGTTTTGTTTGTTTTCTTAAAGTTTATTCAGAAGAAATTAGTAAAATTAACAACAGAAAGAGTTGGTTTTGCTGGGTATAATATTTATTGGTTATACATAATACAACTTTTTTATTCACGAATTTATTTATAGTTTTAACTGATCCGAATTAATTTGTTGACTGAATATAACAATGTTTTGCCATACTTAACAAATAACATTAATGAGATTTTCAGTTACAGTATGTTTCTCATTCAAATTCTTGATCAAAAAAAAAACTACAATAAATAAAACTATTAATACTTGGTTAGAGCTTCTTTTTAAAGATCATCAATAAATTTTCTAAGAAATGTAGTGTAAAAAAAGATACAAAATTATTACAATATTCTGTTAAGTAAATTAAGCTTTAACTGTTGTTTATTTAAAAAGAAACATAATCAAATAGTTTTTCAACTTTACGTTTTCTTTTTTCTTCCAACCAACAGTCAATTTATGTGACATCTTACAAAATAACAAAACAAAAGAGGAATTCATGAGATTTGTCCATGGAAAAACCAGTAGGTATTCTTTTATTTAAAAGTAACAAATTTTTTATTATGTACAGTTGTGTCATTCTTTCAGGTAAAAAAAAGTCAAGTATCGAGTTTCAAAAAGTTTTAAATTAGTTTATCATCTTTTGTAAAACCCATAATTTATTAAAAAAAAAACTTTGTTAAACTGTTATGTATAATTCAGTTTTTCAAGTTAAGTAGTATTTAAATATTGTAAATTTTATATTCATGCTCATCTGTCAATGTAAACTAGTTCATCAATTTTTTTGTTTTGATTATTCCATTGCTCAAATAAGTTAGCTTATAAAAAAATTAACAACATTTAACACCAGGCTGTTTTTTGACAAAATTCTTACATTAAACTAACAGATGTTTCTGCAAATCAAAAGTCTCCCTGATCTAGCTTTTCAAACTAGAATGGAGCATAAAAGTTGAAGAAACAAAAATATTCACAGATTATTTTAAACTTTGTAAATTTTTTAAAGTTGACTTCTTCAAGCTAAAGTACAACATTTTCTAAATTTTCTCTGTTAATTTTTGAGCCATACCTCAAATTTTCAACTAACAATTTAAAAAAACCTAAATTAGAAGTGGGACTTAAAATTAATACTTTTTTAAAAGTTGTAACCAAATACTATTGTTAGCAATATTTTCACAGTCGACTACAAATTTTTGAAATTTTGCTCAAATCCAATTTATAAGTTTAAGTTTCATAAGAACTCGTTTGCATCCAACTGTTACTTGATCAAGAACTCAACAGAGCAGTATAACCCAAAACAAATTAAACACTAGTTTTCAAGCTAAAACCAAACACTTATTACTTCACGCAGTCGACTACTCGAAGATTAATGAGGATGAGTTCAACGAAATAAAACTCAATATAGTTTAATGATTAATTAATAATTTACTAGAATTAATACCAAGTTTAATAATAAATTAAGAAGTGCGTCCACGTTCATAGAAATTTATGATATAAAAATTACTAGTTGTTAACAGTCGACTACTCGAATCTCAAATTTAAAGTTTATTTAACTTCCTCTTCTTCTTTATTTAGTCACCTGGAGACCCCAATTTTTCGGAAAACAGTGTTTTCTCAACTTAACAAAGCAGTATAACTCAAAATAAGATATTTACAGTCGAAGTGCTAAATTTTATGATAAATTAATAAGTGTACCCACATTCACAAAAGTCTTGATGTAAGATTTATTACTTAGTTAATTAATACTCTCTTGAAAAATTAACTACAACTTGTTTACAGTCGACTACTCGAAGCTGACGGAGGACGAGTTCAACAAAATAAAACATAATATAGTTTGATTAATAATTAGTTATTAATAATATTTAGTTTACTAGCAAATAATATTAATTTGAAGTAAAAATAAATAAAATTCACAGTCGACTACTCGAAGCTGACGGAGGAGGAGTTTAACAAAATATTAATCAGTATACTAAAACAACACCATGAATAAATAATAGTATAAGAAAATTTATCCTAAATTATAAATTCACAGTCGACTACTCGAAGCTGACGGAGGACGAAAATTAAACAGAAAGAATACTGTTTAATTTGTTATTATGACAAATTATTATATATATTTTAGTTAAAAATTTTAATGTAAAAGTCACTTGTTTACAGTCGACTACTCGAAGCTCACTTAAGACGAGTTCAACAAAATAGAACATAATATAGTTTGCTTAATAATTAGTTAATAAAGATAATCAGTTTACTAGAGAATAATATTAAATAACATGTAAAAATAAATAAAATTCACAGTCGACTACTCGAAGCTGACGGAGGAGGAGTTCAACACGGCGGTTGAACTGATGAGGTTCAAGTCGCACAAGGAGAGTCGGTACGGCAACTACCAGACCCACTTCGGCAACAAGCTCAAGTTCACCGACGACAGGCTGAACTACCTGAAGAAGGAGTGGTTTCAGAGTGAGTTTGTTAATAAATTTTTCTGTTTGTTTTTGATTTTGGTTGATTAATTGAACGCTTTATTGTTGTTAATAAATTGCTATTGTTATTTGTTTTTGATTTTCAATGGAAGCTTAAGCGTTTGAACTACTAAAAGGTAATCTGAAGAAAGAATGGTTTCAGGGTTAATTTTAATAACTAGTCATAAATGTTTTATTTGTTTGTTTTGGTTGTTTATTGAAGCTTGAACTACCTAAAGAAAGAGTGATTTAAAAGTGATTAAATAATTAATCATAAATAGTTTTATCTGTTTGTTTTTGATTTTCAGTGGAAGCTTAAGCGTTTAAGCTACTAAAAAAATATCTGGAGAAAGAGTGGTTTCAGAGTGAGTTAAATGTTAATAAATTGTTATTGTTGTTTGTTTTGGTTGTTGATTGAATCTTGAACTTCCTAAAGAAAGAGTTGTTTCAGAGTGATTTAATAATTAATCATAAATAGTTTTAGTTATTTGTTTTTAATTGTTAATAGAAGCTTAAGCGTTTGAACTATTAAAAAAATATCTGGAGAAAGAGTGGTTTCAGAGTGAGTTTAATGTTTTTGTCATTAATCATAAGTTGTTATAGTTGTTTATTTTTGTTTGTGCGTAAAATCTTGTTATTTGTTAGCATTGTACTCTACTGAAGAGAATTGCTCGACATATATTTAGTGTTTTTGAAATTGTGTGTCTTGTGTAACTTAAATTTAAATATTTGACTTGTGTTAATTAGATAACACTTATTTTTTTGTTTGCCAAGCGAAATTGTATTGGTTGTATGAAACCTATGACTTTTAAGGCTTCTTTCTGAATAGACTCATCTTGTATGTTATATATTTCAAATTGTGGCTAACGTGGGCAGGAGATCTGTGTTACACAGACAAGATTGGTTTAAAAGTAAAAATGTTTTTAATTTAGCTGCCCACATTTTTTGTTAATACTTATATTTTAAGAAAGACAAAGACGTGCTTAATATACAAAAAACTGTTTGTTTGTTAATTTTATTTCAACTTAAGTTGTAATTTTGATTGTAAACCAAATATAACAAGCTGTTTAAGTAGCCGAGTGCTTTTTTTTTTGCAAATTTGTCAATATTTTCAAACAGACAAAGACGTGCTTGACATCGGGTGCAACAACTTGCATTAAACATTAATCAAATACAATAAGCTACTTAATTAATTTAGTTTTAATGGAATTTATGAAAATTAAAGTAAAAAAAAATATTTTCAAACAGACAAAGACGTCTTGGGTATAGGGTGCAGCAACTTGCATTAAACATTAATCAAATACAATAAGCTACTTAATTAATTTAGTTTTAATAAAATTTATGAAAATTAAATAAAGTAAAAAAAAATATTTTCAAACAGACAAAGACGTCTTGGGTATAGGGTGCAACAACTTGCATTAAACATTAATCAAATACAATAAGCTCCTCAATTAATCAAGTTTTAATAAAATTTATGTAAATAAAATTTTAAATAAGATATTTCAAACAGACAAAGACGTGCTTGATATAGGGTGCAACAATGGTCAGTTCACCCTGATAGTGGCTAAAAACTTGCTGCCGAGGAAGATAGTGGGCATCGACATCGACAAAAAGCTGGTTGAAACCGCCAGAAGGAACATACACCAGTTCATTGACTCTAAGTTGAGGTTTAAAAGCTTTTTTAATTACTATTGTTTATAAAAAAAAAGTATATACTATTAAAAATATTTTATATCAATTCTAATTTAGTTTACTAATTCATAAGTAGTGTCGGTTGTTTATATCACATTATTTTATGTTAAAACATATATTGTCACTTATTAACTTTCGTGTTTAAAATGTTCGTAAGTTTATCAATTCTAAATCGGTGTTTTTTTAAAACTCATATTAAAACTAAATAAGAAAACATTTAGATAGCTTTTCTTTAGTTCTTGCCAGGTCATCAACTTCAAATTTGTTTTTGTTTAGTTTGTTTAAGTAAAAAGTGTTAATTAAAAAAAGATTGTATCAAATGATCAAATTACTTGTGTCCTTAGCATTTTCTTTATTAATTTGAGTATACTTATATAACTTATCTAAAATAAGATAAAAAATGTTATGATAGTTTAAGCAAAAATAACTTATTTTACCCGTTGTATAATTTGCATTCAGTAATATACTTAAGCTGGTTAAAAGTCTTGTTTTAAGCGGTATATACTAAACGTTAATTAATCTTTAGACATAATTAGATATTTTAAAGCTTTTGCAAAGTTTCACTGTGTTTATTTATTTATAACTTGCAGTCGAGGTTTAATTGTCAAGTCGTGCTGTTGTTTTTAAACCATATGCAGTTGTATAACTTTATTCTAAAGTAAATATATACTGTTGTGTTAGTAGCTTCATTAATGTCAACTAAGATGAATAATTCGAGAATTGTTTAACTTTATTTTTTTTCCGCTAGGAAGCAGTAAAGCTCAAATTTGTCTGTCAGATCTCATTTATTTTGTTTCGAACGAAGACAATGCGCATTTCTACTTTAATTTAGATTTATGTGTATCGAAATGCTAAGCATTTGTTTTTACGAAAAATAACATTGGCTCTTATATGAAAGCTTCAGTATAAACTACAAGCCATTTTTTGTATAATTGAAAAAATGTTTAACTTTTGAGATATTGATATTTTTGTTTATAAGTTTCCGATACAAACGTATGGACCGAAATTTTTTCAAGGTTTATTTTCTCAGAAATAAAAAAAAACACTAAAAGTATCTTCTCTTTTATTTAGTGAGCTAAAGACCTAAAGTTTTTAGGAAACATTCCTATTATATTTTTAAAAGCTTTGAATGTTGCGATTTTAAAATCTTAAAAAATAAAAATTTAGATAAGAAACTAAAAAATAGGTGGTTTTTTTTAAATAAAGTTTTTGACTTTAAAACTAAAAAAAAAATCCTGAATTCAATCGATTTAAATATTAGTATTAGACTTACTGTGATATTACTTGTATAAGTTTGGTTTAGAAATAAATGAGAAGATAGATTTTTACTAAAATAGTCGCTTTACGCGATTTTGATTTGCGCCTTGCATAAAAATTCTATTAAGCACACCGACTTTGATAGCTTATATCTCAAAAGTTAATTTGAATTTTTTCATACGGTTAAAAATATTGATAGCTCAAATAAAACTCTACAAAACAAGATCAACTTGTAAAAATCAAGTTAACTCCCCCATGCCCTTAATTAATATATGTTTTAAATAAAGATCTCAAGTTTAATTTTAAACTATCTAAAAGGAGAAAGCTAAAGCATTATAAGAATTTTATATAAAACAAAAGTTTACAAAGGTATAATGTGTATGAGACACTTTATTGTAATCTTGTTATTACAGAATAAACTTAGCATATAAAAGTTTGGTGTTGAAAGTAGCTTTTTTTTCCTTGTAAACTTATGTATACTTATAATTTTCACAAAACTTTACAGTCAATTTTCATCATTTAAAAAACTATGGTCTGACAGTGAAAGTTGTACTATGAGTTGGTATAAAACAAGGTGAAAGAAAAAATACATTTTTAATGTAATTTTGTTTATAAGTGGAACTATTGTTGCATAACATAAAAAACTATTTTAAAAAGCTTTCAGGTGTTTAACGCAAACATTAGTCATATCATGTTTTTTTAAAAGTAATTTAAAACTTTTGGAAAAAAATGTATAGTGAAAAACTAGAAATATTTTTGTTTCTGTGTCAATGCCTTAAAAAATTCTAGCATTTTTCCGTAAGACTAATACTTCAAAAAAATTCTGACGCTCTTAACAAATTGCTGCGGCCACGGTCGAAATTAAATCAGCAAGCTTTTTTACCCAGTTTGATCTGAACTCATAAACATGTGCCGACTTTATTATTTGTACGTTAAAGTTTGAACAAGTTCGGTA
This sequence comes from Thalia democratica, assembly GCF_965202585.1. NCBI lineage: Eukaryota > Metazoa > Chordata > Thaliacea > Salpida > Salpidae > Thalia > Thalia democratica. Next base: position 62,322,541 of record NC_139166.1, on the reverse strand, counting down.
TAAAAAAAAGTTAAGCAAACATGCATTGTTTGATCTGCCACTGATCCGGCTATTACATAAAAATAAACAAATTTATTGTGAACATAAATTTGAAACAGTGATAAATAGACATAATATTAGGGTGGCCACAAAACCTGGAATTATTGAAAAACCTGAAATTTGACATTTAAGACTAAAAAAACATGGAAAATCGTGGAATGTGAGAAGTTGAAAAAAAAAAAGAAAAACCTAGAAGTTTAAACAAAAATCACCAAGTACAAGACCAGTAATTTTAAACAATTTTTACATGTTAAGTATTTAAGTTTTGATTTGACAAAAAATACATAATGTTTAGATAAAAATTAATTGTTATCATCAAATTATTTAAAATAAAAAATACATTTGAAGTAGCTCTACAGTATCTTTTTAATGTTGTTATACTCAGAGCTGCCACAAGGTCAGGAAAAGTCAGGAAAAATTTAAAAAAAGACAAAAAGTTTGCAAAAAATGGGGGTTAATGAAAAAACGTCAGGAAATTTGTCAAAATTTTAAAAAACGTCTTTGTTCAAATTTACAAAATTCCTTAATTTCCAAAGCCTTCAAATAGTTAAAAATTAATTAAAAATTCTTAAAAGTCAGACTTAAATTGCAAAATTTTCCTAGAAATTTACAAATTTGCTTAATTTTCTATGCCTTTATCTGGTAAAAATTAATTAAATATCCTTTGTATAACTACAATTTTTTTTATGAAAACAACTGTTGTTTTAAACTGTATAAAACTAAGATTGAAAGCTTTATATAGTTTAAACTTCAAACTATATAAAGCTTTCAATATTAGTTTTAAACTAAAAAGTGTTTGATTATGTATTTTAGAAAAAGTTTAAATTAAGCGTCTGATTTAGAAAAGTCAGGAAAACTTTAGTAATAGGTCAGGAAAAGTCAGGAAATTTTTCTCAGCTTGGTCGATGGCAACCCTATACTACTTAAAACAGTTTTTAACTTTAAACTTAACTTTAAACTAAAAAAGACCCAAATTTGTTTACTTTCAAAAACCTGGAAGAATTTCAGAAAACCTAGAAGAAATTTCTCAAAAACCATTGGCCACGCTACTAATTTAATCAACAGACATATTACGTGAATTCACTAATACACTTGAGTTGTTAAACTTCTTCAAAGTATTAATAAAAAAGTCTACTGAGATAGTTAGTAATTATCGGTTGTTATATTAGAAAGTAAAAGCTAATCAATTCCTTAAAACAGTAAATGAGGTATCTTCTTGAAATATCAACAAGTTCAAAACATCAATAATTTGTTTTGAGGTAGTAATTTTAGTATAATTGTTTTTAATATATCAATAAACAATGTAAACTGAAATGCTTAATTGTTTCAACTTACCAGTTTTTTCAGTTTTCCAAGTTTTGCGTCTCCCCAGATAACTTTTGCCAAACTCTTTTCGAAAACAACTAGGTGAAATAAAAATATTTTGTTTTTTCATTAATTAATTATTTTTAAATTTAATCTAACAGCAAGTCAACAGCTGTAAAACTGCGATCGAAAATGTTAATAATTTATTTAGTGCTATATACTTAAATTTTTCTTTGCTTGTTGGTTTAAATATAACTGTTTTTTTTGGAAGAGAACGCTTTGTAAAGCATAAAATTCAAGATGTTGAAGTTAATTTTTGTGCGTAAGTTTATCAATCTTCATTTGGTAAAATTTATTTTAAACTAAAATTTTGTAGTTACTTTTTATACTTCTAAGTAAAACATTATGTTTGAAGCAGTGAAACTTTTTCAACTCCCAGCAACATTCGACATACCAACTTGTTTACCACAGAATATTTTTTTTATAGTTACTTTATCCATTTCAAAATGAATTTTTAACTTATCACAGAATAAATTTTTAATTTATATTATTAACAGTGAAACCTCGTCGACCGGCAAGTCAACTGCGATCAACCCCGAACTTCCGGCCACGTTCAGCAAGATATACGGGCCGCTAGAGGCGCCCTTCGTCGCCAGCGGTAGGGGCAACAGAAAAGCAGAGTTCCCGGAAAACGTTCATTTTCACTGCGTCAGTTTGTTAATTGAAATTAATTTATTTAAAAAATAACCATTAAAGTTTGAATGAAGTTGTGAGTAATTAGTAACTAGTGTCGTTATATTCTGTTAACTTTGAGAATTTGTTTCTGAAAACGTACATTTTCAATAGGTTAGTTTATTAGTTAAATAAAATTCTTAATAATCATTCTTTACGATTAATGATAAAATTTAGAATTAACTAATATTAGTTAATTAATTGATTTAATTTTTTAAACTTGTAGTTAAAATTTCCTGAAAACCTCCATGTCAGTGGGAACCCTGATACATGGAAACAAGAAATAATTAGTAAACTATTTTGTTTAGTTATGAAAGTTTTGTTATAAAATTTTTTATGCTCGCAGGGCAACTACTTTACAGGGAACCAAATATAAATAAATCAATGTTTGAATAACAATAATTAAAATATTTATTTAAACATTTTTCATGCTCACAGGGCAACTACGTTCCGCTCAACCGCATGGTGCTGGAGAGCCAGGAACCGGAGTATGACGTCATAATGTTCATGCTGGTGAACAAGTGGATCCACATGAACCACGGCGACGACGGCATGAAGAAAACTTTTCACAGGTTTCTTAGATTAAAATATTAGTAGTATTGTTTTAATGAAAACTGTTTTCACAGTCTTTTTTTGAATGTTATTTGTTTAAAAAGATTTAGCGATGAAAACTTTTAACTTTTTTTGACTTTTTGTTTAGTTGAATAAAAATGATTCTTTTGTTTAAGTGCTATTTTTATAAAAAGATAAGATGAATTGTGCAAATTCAAGTTAGCAAATCTTAATTCATATTAAAAGATGTAGTATTTTTTTTTTATAAAACTTTTTCATAGGTAGCTTTTTGTTTGAATGTTAATTGTTGAAAATTTTAAGTGATAAATATATTCTCACAGGTTACCTTTGATTTTTTAAATTAAGTAATTTAAATGACAATCACACTTCATTGTGTTTATACTATTTTTGTTTGTTTTGCTGAACAACATAATTAATATCAAATGGATATTTAACCAAATTACTATTGTAACTAATCTGGTATTTTTACACAAATATGTTTTCATTATTACACTTCACACATCAATTTGTTTTTTTTCAGAATGTTCAAGCAATTGAGGCCGGGAGGAATTCTCATTGTAGAACCTCACCCGTGGAAGAGCTACACCAAAATTAAAAAAGACTGCGTTAGTTTTGTTTGCTAATTGTAGTTTTAAAAAAAAAAGAAGAAATCAAAAAAAAAAAAAGAATGCGATAGTTTTAATTATTATTTGTAGTTTAAGTAACTTTACAACAAAACTAGAAAAGACTGCGTGAGTTTTATATAATACTTAAAGAAGGTATATGGGTTAAAACTTTTCGTTTTAAATAATTATCAACGATTGTTTACTAAGAAATGTCACGTAATTATGTACAAAATGAATTTTAACCTATATTTACTTTTTAATTCATGGATTATAATGCATTGTAATATTCCAAATATTTATTTGTAAACTTAGAAAATAGTTGACTACATTTGAGAAAATGGAATATACAATTATTTTACTGTTAGTTTTTGAGTTAAAAAATAATACATTGACTGAATAACTATAAAGTTTTGTAAATCATTGTTTAATTATTTAAGAATTCTATAGTTAACTAACAGTATAAAATGTTTTAGATAAAAGTTTTTCATCCTAAAAAAAAATATTGTTTATATGGTATAAAAGTTTAATTAAATAAAGTAAATGAATAAGAATACTAATTAAAAAGTATTATTTTATTTAAAACAAAAAGTTGTTACATTATCTTATAAAAAATATCAAATTGATGCGATAAAACCTGACATGATTCGAATAAAAATAGAAAGTAAAAGCTCATGAATGTGCGTCACACGCATTATTGATTTTTATAAAAATCTTGCACAAGGTTAATTAAATTAATGAGCAGCTCGCTTTAATTGCTGTTCAATTTGTTGTATTTTCTGATAACTCTGTTATTATTAACAACAGTAGCTTTTAATTTAGTTGATTTTTTTTCTGAATATTTTTTTGAATTTAGTGTTAATTTGACTTACATTTAATGTTTTGGAAGCAATGGCAGCGCCCTTAAGTTAAGTTGTGCCATTATTTTTATTATTATTTTAATTTAGATGTTTGCTTTTTAGACACTTTCAATGTGATATTTTTTTTCTATTTAAAATAGTTTAATGTAACGAGAGCTGTATGCTCATTAAAATTGTATGCTCAAAGAGCTCACTTAAAAAACTTTGTAGTCATATTTGTTTAACTATTTATTATGCCATAGCCGAACAAAAATTATTAAATTTAGTTTGTAAAAAACTATATGTAGGTTGAACTAAATTATTTAAAATTTTTATAAGTTAAGATTTGATTGATAGTTTCTATTATATTCGTTTAGCTGAAACATCTTGGTAGAATTAAAATTAAATTTGGTTTTACAAAAAAAAAAGCATTCAATATTTTCACTCCTACTTTCTTGAAGCAAAGTATTGAGATTATTTTTTACTCGAAGCAATACTTGTATATTTTAATTTATACAAATCACTTATTTCATTAAATTTAAGTTACAGTCATAATATATTTCCTAATAAAGATAAGTTTCAACTGTGCAAAAAAGTTTTAAAAAAGGCGTTAAAAAGATAAGAAAAGTACTTGTCAAATACTAGTTTACAAAAAATAAGGCCATAATTAAAAACAAGTAAAATTTGCTTCTAATTGTTTTATAACAATAGTGTTACCCAAGTAATTTATACGCGATTATCAGTTTTCAAAACAATTTTTTTCTAAAGATGATTTCATACTATTTTTAACATTTTTATTTTAAATGTGTCTTAACCATGATCAAATAATAACTAGCTTGTGCAATTAACTTTCTTTTTGTAAAAAATAAATATTAGGCAATAAAAGAATAAAGTAATTTAAACAGTTAAAAAAGAAAAAAATATTATAAAATTTATCTTAGTAAGTAGAAAAACATCAACCCACCTTATTACTATTTTATTAATACTATAATATTTATTATTATTAATAACTAAAATAGTTGGTTATTATGAGATTATTTACACTTTTATAATGTATCATCAAGCTGTATAAACTAAAAACACACATGGTGACATCACAATTATTTCACATTAAATTAATGTATACTTAAAAAAACTGCTACTTTTAGTATCGTGGTTGTGTTTTTAACACAAAATATTTTCATGTGTTTTTAATTATACAACATAAGCTCTGTATAATAAATCGTTCTTAGTCATTCAACCCTTTTGAGCACATGGAAAAATTCTGCTAGTTTAAAAAAATTACAACACTGAGTTATAATGTTGTTCACAAGAAAATCATCTTCAAAAGCAGCTACTCGTTAAAAACTGCTTTCTTTCAATACACTAGTTTTATTTGTTTTTTTATGACAAATTGTATTACTTTCAATCCTATTGGTAAATTAGAAGTATTTTTAACAGTATGTTAAACCCCAAAACACAAAATAATATATTGCATGTTCACCGCAGAAAATCTTCTTCAGAAATTAAAACACTAAATAGTTTATTTTTGTCTTCAGAAAATCTTCTTCAGAAATTAAAACACTAAATAGTTTATTATCTTCTTCAGAAAATCTTATTTAGAAACTAAAACACTAAATAGCTTATTATTTCAGGAAATCCTCTTTAGAAACTAAAACACTTAATAGCTTATTATTTAAGGAAATCTTCTTCAGGAATTAAAACACTAAATAGTTTATTATTTCAGGAAATCTTCTTCAGGAACTAAAACACTAAATAGTTTATTTTTTTCTTCAGGAAATCTTCTTCAGAAATTAAAACACTAATTAGTTTATTATCTTCTTCAGGAAATCTTCTTTTAAAATTAAAACACTAAGTAGTTTATTATCTTCAGAAAATTTTCCTCTGAAGTTAAAACACTAAATAGCTTATTATTTCAGGAAATGTTTTTCAGAAATTAAAACACTAATTAGTTTATTATTTCAGGAAATCTTCTTCAGAAACTAAAACACTAAATAGTTTATTTTTTCAGGAAATCTTCTTCGGAAATTAAAACACTAAATAGTTTATTTTTTTCTTCAGGAAATCTTCTTCAGAAATTAAAACACTAAATAGTTTATTATCTTCCCACAGGAAATCTTCTTCAGAATTTAAAACACTAAATAGCTTATTATTTCAGGAAATTTTCTTAAGAAATAAAAAACACTAAATAGTTTATTATTTCAGGAAATCTTCTTCAGGAACTACTACTCCATCCAGCTGAAGCCGGACAAGTTCGCCAAGTACTTGTGCAAGCAGGTGGGATTCAGAGAACCCAAGATAATCACCTGCCCCACCGCTAAAGGTTGTTTGTTTTTGTTATTTTTTAAAAGAGCAATTTCGTTATTTTAATACTTGATTAATTTTTACTTGATTAATTATTATGCTAAAGGTTGTTTGTTTACCAAAGTTTTGTGATTTTAAATATTTGCTTTCGTGGTTTAATTAGTACTAAACAAGATTTTGGGACTTTAAATAAGCATTTTGAGGTTTTATTTTGATAAATGTATAGTCTAGTCTCATTACTGCTAAAGGTTGTTTATTTATATATTTTTGTAACTTTTTAATTAATTAGTTACCTTAGTAGTTTTTACGTGAGCTTTTAGAATATTTTCAAGTTTTTGTTTATTAGCTTTTATTTCTCTATAAAAAAATTAAGTCGAAATCAGTTACTTCTAAATGTTCTTAGCTTTAATATAAAAAATATTAACATTTAAAGATAAAATATGCTATTGTAGTTATAATTTGTAAAAAAGATATTGACAATTTTTTTAGTCGGAGATAAATAAGACATTGTGCATACAAATAATAACAAACTAAACAGAAGCATCTTATATCAAGTTGTATAAAAGCTTAATAGTTGGTTATTTTACACAAAAAATATTAGAAATAGTTACTTTATAATTCTAACAGTAGATTTAATAAAAAAATGGAATGATTATTTATAAATTATTTTAAATAAATTTTAATTTATAATAAATTAGTTAAAACTTATAGGACATGTTTTTATTTTTGTGTTAATTTGTACTTGTAAAAATTGTTATTTTTATTTAATTTTATATAACTAATTTATAAAAATTAATATTTTTAGGTCACTCAAGACAGCTTTTAAGCTTTACAAAACCACAGTGATAAAATATTGTGAGTTAAATTGTTTTTATTTCATAAAATAGTAAGTTGATCAGTTTTATATTAATAGGGCAAAGTTAAATAAATAGCTTTAAGTTTTTAAAGTTGAATGCTTTAATTCTAACAAAACAATTTATTTTGTATATTTAATTTGAATATATTTTTTCCAATCTTTTTATAAAATTTCAAACCAAACAGTTTTTAACAAACTATTGTACACCAACATAGTTAAAAGTTGAAAAGAGAAAAACCTAAGGTCCTATAATTTTCAATAAAACATTTTTGTTTGTAGTTTAAATAAAAATTTCATTAGATTTTTAAATTTTGAAACAGTTATTGCCAAAAATTTATTTTAAACGTTAAAATTATAAACACTTAGGTTTTCCAAAATTTAATTTCCAAAACAATATTTTTAAGTGAATATTCACCAAGGAAAAGTATACAAGAGTCGAAAAAACAGAGATGATTTTCACAAGGATGGGAAAATTTTTGCGTTCTATTCACACCGTCGGCTCAAAGCAATATATTTTGTCTTTTTTGTGTTTTTTATTGTTTTTGCAAAGTAAATTTTTATAAGTTCGTTGTAAATATTCCACATTTTTTGTACAGACTCGTTTTTTGTAAGTTTTGATTTGATTAAAATTCGACCCCCGTTTAAAATCACAGTCATTGGGTTTTATGTGTTTTTTAAACATCATATTGTTTTTGAATTCAAAGTAAAATTTGCTCCTACCTTGTTTAAAGTTCTGTCCTGAAAATAAATTTGTTTGAAATTTTTTCGACTGAACTTGCCGGATATGTGTGCATTAAAATGGTAGGATTCGACGAAAAAGTTTGTTGTTTTATCCTTGCGTGTAACTTTTTTTGATGCAAACTTCGGGTTACTTGAATTAGTTAAGTTATATTTTATTTATCTTCAAGCAGCTTAATATTCAGACATTACAAAGTTACCAATGCATGCATTGTGTAAAGACAATATAAACTTATAAACTAAGTTGACCATTATTTCATTTTTTAATATCTAAGTTAAAACTTGAATAGTGTAAATAGTTAATTGATGAGTTGACCTCACTGCTTTAGTTATCAATAACTATTCATCTAACTTGAACAGCTATTTTAATCGTAGTGTTTTAAATTTAGTTTGATAGGAGCTAGTTTTAGAAGCATTTTGATTTAATTTCTAGTTTAAAAGATGATTATATTTGTTTCCAAGCTACTGTTGATTGTTTTTTAGACAAAAATTTCCAACGGATTTTTACAAATTTAGATCCATAGTTTTCTATTGCATTTTGAATACAAACAATGATTAAAAACTTTGGACTACTTCGTAAGTTGAACTTAATTTTGCTTCTTTTTAGTAATTGATACATTGTAAGCACTGATTTACTTGTAGTAAATATATACAACTTTTAAGCCTGTATTAGTTATTTTCGGAGATACCTGGAATTTAGAACAACCAATTGAAAATACCTGAATGCTTGGTTAGATTTTTCTGTTTTACAACATAAGTTAAAAAGTAATTACTCATAACTGCTAAATTAAGTTAGTATTTATAATTTTGAACTGCTAAGAAGCAGGTTTATTTAATAACTGACAAATTTTGTGTAAGTTCTGATACTAAACTTTATTTATATTCCAAACTGCATAAGCTAGTTTGTTTTGATTTAGAAATTTCCAAATGATTTATTTTTAACTTGATAATTTTGTAACCGATATATTTTGTTTGAGTTCACTTTACAGGAACTAAATAGTTTACATAAGTTATTTTGTAAAAATACAAGACAAGTAATATAAAACTTTAGCAATGCATTAAGCACAAAAGTATCGTATTTTTTTCTTTAAGTTCTTGTTAAAAACTTAAAATTCTTGTTAGAGTATAAGTTAATTTAAACAAATTATTTTTAGAATCAATGAACTAAAAACTATTTTAGAAAAAACACCATTGTGTTTATAGAAAATCATACTAACGTTAAAAAGTAACTAGGTTATACTAAGCTACTTTTTTTGATATTATACAGCTTTTATAACAGACCCATTTAAGAACTTTATTTAAAAATTTCTATAGGTTTTAATGGAATAAAACGCGATTAAGATAGAAAAATAGTTCTTATAAGCAATTTAGGATTGAAAATTTATATTACCTAAGTTTAATATTGTTTATGAAAGGTATAACTAAGTTTGTATAGTTATGAAAAGTGTAGAAAAAATATCAGCGGCCACCCTGTATATATTCCACCACATCAATTTAATACAAAAATATGCAAAATTTCTGGAGGTAACTTTAATATTGCCGAACAAATTTGTATGCTTGATGTCATATTTTAAAATCTGTCAGTTAAGTTTGAAGCAATAGTTTGAGTTAAACAAACCGCTATAAGATATTATCATGTAAGGTAGTGAATATATAAATAAGGAGAAATTACTATTATTTAAACATGACTTATCTAAAGAATAAGTTTATCGTTAGTTTGAATAACTTAGTTCACGAAGGAAATCAAGTTCAACATTATTCAATGTCACAAGCAATATAGTGGACTAAGTATATTAGTAAATATTTTGGAAGATTGAAACAACCAACATTAAGTAAGTATGAGCACTTATAGTCAAGTTTTAAAAAGTTATTATAGTTATCAGATGTAAATTCAAACAAAAAGTTTTGAAATGATTCATGGTTTAATCATTGTATTAAGGTGTGCTGGACATGACTTTAAACTGTACCCTGGTGTATGACTCGGTAACAGAAAGGTTTTTTCGTACACAATATCCTTGGACCAAATATTTGAGCGCTTTGTTTTTTTGTTCAATAAACAATATTAAAACTATAAATAGAAATTTTTAGTATTAGTTAGATGCAGCAGAGATGCAAAAAAAAAAAGCTTAACAGGGATAAAAAAGATACAAGGAGAACTAGAGTCTGTTTTATATAGTCAAACAGTCTACCTTGTCAAAACATTTTTGCAAGTGGCTAGTTAGTTTTTACTTATTAAAAAATTTAATTGCCAAAAATAAGAAAAATAAAAAATATTGCCAAATAAAATGAACGTTTAATTTAAATAAAACTAAAGTACAGTAGACTACCGCTTAAGTACGCACTTTTTTTGGTACGCACCCCGCCTTAAGTACGCACTTATCCAGAAAGACAAAATCGAGAATCCATTCTCATTTCAGCATTGAAAATCCTAAGAAGTTCCCTCCTATTATCACGGGAGACATATGTTGGCTTTGGTGGTGCAATTTTAGCTTTATCCTTAGACTTGTTCGATAGATTCATTTTCTGACTATTTCCATCCATTTTTCTAAATTTCTCGAAATTTTTCTAAAATTTATATTTTTTTATTATTCAAAAACTTTCAGAATATCCGCATTGTAGAACGGTAAACACAATGTAGTTTGGTACTTTCCCTCTAAGAAAAACAAATATGGAAAATATGGCTTAATATTCTATTTTATTTCATTGACTGACATTGACTTTCTATATTTAATGTATGTATTAACTATGTAGAAAGTTTTTATAGAAAAAATCAATCATTTTTAAATATATTAAAAAATTTTGCAGATTAGAATAATGTAATAAATGTTATTTAAAATAAAAAGACTTGTTTATTTGGCTTAATTATTTAGGGGCTAGTTGTAAGAAAGAAAACAAACAACTAAATTTTATATTATACTATGTCGTCAAAAAGTACGCAAAACCCGTGCTAAGTACGCACTTTTTGGTCGGGTTCAATTTGCGTACTTAAGCGGTAGTCTACTGTATTATCAAAATATTGCCACTTTTCGTCTAAAGTGGTTCGTCACCAGCCATTAATCGGATAATTATTGTTTTTTTTTTTGTTTTAATAACAAAATGATCCTTTAATTACTGTTAGTGAAAAAGGTAAATATGGTTTAAGTTTTAGGCACATTTTACAATAGTAATAATTTCTTATTATTTTTTAAAGGTTATGTTAAATTATTTGTTTCCGTAGACAAGGGTTTTGAAACTACCTTCAAAAAAATGGTAAGCGTTGTTGTTATCAAAAATAAAAAAACAGCAGTAGATAAAGTTGAATTTAGATTACGAGATAAACTTCGCACCTTAAAAACTGTAAGTTGTAAATAAGCTTACAGTCTTTAAGAAAACAGTTTATTCACTTATTAGAAGTAAAAAAAAAAAAACTTTATGTGTCAGTAACGGAACAGATGTAGTTACAGATGAAGATTTCAAAAACAACCACTCGCTTTATTATAGCATTGTTTTTTATGAAGGGGATTTGATAGACCTATCATTAAAAAAAACCATAAAAGTTAGGTTAAATTTCATAAAAGTAAAACACTTTAAAATCAAAAGATAAAGTAGCTCGGTAATACTCAAAGTGTATTTCTTATACTAAAAATTGAGTATTGAATAAAAAGTAATGCTAATTGTAAAATGAAAAAAAAAACTAAGTTTTTAATTGAGGATAAACTTAATTAGTAAAGTTAAAACTTTTTTTAAGTTTAATTTGATTAACTGTATGTTGAAAGAAACTTATTTTAGTTGAATTTACATCTTGATTAAACAAAAATTATATCATACTTCAACTACTAATATTTTTAAACGAAGTAGAGATCTAAATTAGTTATAATCTAAACGTAAATCGAAATATAACATAACATATAATATACAACAAATATAACAAAACACGTAATAAATCGAATTATAATAAAATAATACAATGAAAGTGAAAAAAAAATAAAAAAATTATTTAAAAAAACATTTTGAAACAAATTTTAAGGAAAAGTTTGCTTTTTTCTAAGTAGAAAAACAGAACAAAAAAAAAACAAGAAACTTCTATACGCTCAATTACATAAAACTATAATTTAGTTGTTAGGGTTTTCTTTGTCAAATCGTACTGTTTTTTTTAACAAATCTGTATAAATTTAAACTATCTTAACTTGCTAAATGACAAAAAATATTTCAATTTAAAAGATAAAAGTAAACTAAAAGACTTAAACTAACTAATAAAACATTGTTTTTTTAAAACTCACGTTAATAATCGTGTCTTGAAAATATTTCAAAATCTATAAAACATAAAATGTTTCTTAAAGCTCTTCAAACTAAGTGTTGTTATATTGTGCGCTAAAACCAGTTCCCTTTTGTTTTCTAAAAGTATTTAAAATAGTTTAATTGGAAAACCGCATTCTTCTGAAAGATGGGTGTGGAGTTCTAATGTTACATTTGTTTCTAAACTGAAAGTAATTTACATACTATACAATTGTCAGCTGTTTTTATCAAAAGTAAAGTGACGGTTTTAGTTAGAAGTTGATTGAAAACTTAGTACTGTTTTTGGTAAAATTCATACTTTATCAGTACAGTTAATGCAGTGATGCAAATTTTATCAATAAGTTTGTACACATAAGAAGTGTTACAACAAAGAAAAATTTAAAACTTTAGAATAACGACTACAATAATTTAAACCGGTATATTTTATCTGCATGATAGATTACAAAACTAAAACTTAATGATAACTTATTGATAATTATAAACAAAAAAAAATTTTAGTATTTACAAAAGTACTATTAGAATGCTTAGTTTTAGCTTACTTTTTAAAAAGTTTCTAAAACTATTTCAAAGTTCACATGAATTTAGGTTAGTATGTACGAATGTATCAGCACTTATAGCGGCCATTCTTTTGCAATATTTCAATCTATTAGTTTTTATTTCGTACACAAGATAAGCGAAATCGTTTTATTATTATTATTACATATAACGTATGGAATGGACCGAAATATTTGAAGCTATTAAGTGGCTATGTTTAAAGGAAAATCTAGTTTTTGTAAGATAAGTAAAGTATACTACTGTTATTATATTAGTGGTTTTAGAATCTAGTTAATATATATTATTTTTTCTTTATAAAAATTGTAATTTCGAGTTTAGTTTTAAAAAAACAATATGTACTGTAATCCTACTCAATTGAAGTGGAGGAAATAGTATTACTTTTGCTAACCAAGTAATGTAAGAAAATTTAAACAAAACCAAACAACAGCATTAAAATTTACTATCAGTTAGTTTTTCTTTTTTTAAATTGCATCTTTTTCTGTATTTACAATGCTTATAAAAAAAGTTTTAGTTCTTAGATCACAAAAAACTTAAATATTATAGTTTAGAAAGCATGATAAAAAATATAAAACAGTAGTCTGAGTGTTATTCAAAAAAAACATACTGGATTTTACTACCAATTTAGTGTTTAGTTACAAAATAAATTATCTTAGTGTAAGTATATATTTTGATTAAATATAAATTTGAAATCAGTTTTTTTAATTGACAATAAAACTGCAATAATTTATTTCTTATTGGATTTTAGTTTTATTTTTGTCAGTAGTTTTAAATTATAACTTGGTAGCCTTTTTAAAGTCAAGACAAAGTAGAGATTAATTTAAAAAAAATTACAAACATAGAAAAAAGTTTGCAAAAAAGATATTGAACTGAGCTACGAAAAAGTTTTAAATCGGTTATAAGGTTTTAATTTCCATATATAGTAGCCAAGTTTACATTTTTAAGTATATCACAAGTTTACACAAAAATTGAATAAAAACAGTAGAAACTGTTTATGTGCTCATAAAATTTTCTTTACATATTATTTTTTTTTCAGGCGGTTTTTTATAATTAGTACATAAAGTTAAGAAAAACTTTTTTACTAAATATGTAAAACAGCTCTAATTTTAACTTGCTTGATAAAATTAATACTACCTAATTGAAAACACATTTAACTGCAGCATAGAAGAAAAATATTTATGTATTTGATTTAAATGGTATAACAGAGTTTACTCAAAGTTTGCCCTTTTACTAAAAAATAAAGAAAAAGTTATTTTAAGTTGTAAGTTTATGTTTAATGTGTTTTCAAAACTTGGTTTCTTTTGTTCTCAAGTGGCTTTTAAAAGGTATTCAATACGAAAACCGCATTTCTTAAAGGTATGTAACTATAATGTTACTAGTATACTTTGAACTCAAGAACAATTTACATATTAAAATAATATATTTTTTTTTTATTAAAAGTAAAAATAGGTTTTAGTTGAATATTGATCAAATGATTTATATTTTTTCAAAACACAAATAATGATAAGTTGGTTTACACTTTGTTAATCTCATCGATTAATTTACTCTTACGTAGTTTAAATAATATTTTTTTTGTGTCTTTAGTTTCGATATAGTTACTTTAAATAGTAAGTAAACAAAGTTATATCTCTGCCATTAATAAGAATTTTATGAAATAGAAATAAACTAAAACAACTTATGGACAAAACAAGTTTCAAGCGTGCTTTATTTTAAATTCTTTTAGGTATTTTTAGCAAAATCATTACAGTAGTCGCCGAAAAAGTGAAATGGTATGCACCTACACAAGATATTTTACGCATACAGTGGCCAGTTGCCTACATTCTTTTTTCAAAAAGAATAAAATAAAATAAATAAGTTTAAATTTTTTATTGTTTACCAACTACATCGAACGCACTGATAGAGCCGAAATATTTGAAACCATTTGAATGGTTATATAAAAAAAAACTAAATAAACCTTTTTAATAAAGTTACTTTTTAAATTCTAAAACTGTATAACAGTGTTTCTAAAATTAATTTAACAATTTTAGTTAAAAATATATGTTTTAATAATAAAAAAGTATAGAATAGTAATAAAATATACAAAACTTGTAACTTCTAACTGACCCTTTTGAATACTTTATCAAAAATAAGTGAATATTCTTTTGCGTTTGGTTTCAAAATTTTCTTGCTGTATTTAAGATCTACTTGATATCAATATAAAACTATATTTTATAATCAATTTGCTAAATTTTGCTATTAATTAGATTAAATTCATAAATTTTAAAATTTTGTGTTTATAAAAGACTTTTTTACTATTATAGGTGTTTTTAAATATTAAAAGTTTTGCAAAAATCGATTTAGTTTGTGTTTTTTTGTTCTTTTGACTTTGGCTTTATTTGTTATATTTTATTTTAATATGCAATATTTTGTATTTCCAAAGTAAATATTTTAACATACTCATAATAATACAATATAATACACCAAAACCGTATCTAAATCCTTTTTAATACCTTGTAAAAGTATTAGTGCTTTTATATATATAGTGCAACGGTTATGCTTAAAATTAATTGCAGTGGATTTTTTCTTTGATGATCTTATAAGCTTGAAGTTATTTAAAACATCAGCATTTTTCTACCAATTGAGCATTCAAGAAAATTAGAAATAAGGAGTTAAGATTTTTTTTTACAATGGTTAAGCAGGCCCCCTTGTTGTAAAACATTTTAAAACTTTACCGCCTAAGAAAACATTTTTTTTTTCTTTTTTTTTTCTAAACTTTGTCTTTTTATTTGTAAAGTATTCCTTATTCAA
Organism: Thalia democratica; assembly: GCF_965202585.1. Taxonomy (NCBI): domain Eukaryota; kingdom Metazoa; phylum Chordata; class Thaliacea; order Salpida; family Salpidae; genus Thalia; species Thalia democratica. The sequence goes on along the minus strand of NC_139166.1, from coordinate 62,306,939 downwards.
AAAAAAATATACTTAAAACAATTAAATTTTTACTTAAGTTTTAATACTAGTTGTTATTAGTTTATCGAAACTGCAATTTCAAAAGGTTAAAACAGTCTAGTGTACACAGGTGTAATTTGCGTTCAAATTATTTGTATTTTTTGTGATCGTTGCATTTTACAAGTTTGAGCGACTAAATAAGCTGAACTAAAGTATTTTTGTTAATTTGCTGGTTTAATACGTTAAATACAATCAAAAAGTTTTTAGACTTAACAGTTGAATTTGCTTTTTGTTTATAATAAATTGTTGAGAAGTAATGTACATTTTATACGTTAAGAAAAAAAACTTAGTTTAAAATGTTAACTGTTTATTGTAAAACACACAGATTAAACAAAAACAACAATGTAATTATATTTATAATAGTTTTGTTGAAAAAATACGTCCTATAGTCTAGCACTTTGGTTTAGTTAACTATGAATTTTAATTTATATTAATGGTATTTAAAGAATGCGTACAATTATAAAATAACTTAACTTTCATACTCAGGCGTATTTAGCATAACAATATTAAGCTTTAAATGATAAAAATAACAAAAAATTTCATTGTTCACTGTAAAGAAAGTGTGCCATACACATTTAATCTAAATAATGAAATTGTTTCTTTTGTTGTTCATATGTGCTTATAAAGAACAATGATAGATTAGATACATGAATAGTGATATCTAAATATTTAGCGTTTTTCCAAGTTTAAAGTCAAAAATAGCTTGAAAAAATCGTTGGTCAAAACAATAAAAACTTGTAATAAAAAAACTAATGTGCTTTTAACAAGTGTTTTCCATGTATATGTTTATTCATGCTAATTATTAAGAACCATCTAGGTTATATAGTTTTTAATTCAAATGAGCAGTTGATGTAATGCTTTAAAAAAAGTCATTGTACTCTTTACAATTAACAATTTTTTATTTTACTTTTATTTAAATTATTTACATATATTAAACATTACGCTATAGTGTTTATAAATAGATTAAATTCTATAATGAATAACCACTGAGGCTTTTAAAAGGAAATTTTGAACATATCAAAAAAAAACACGAAACTATTTCAACATGTTTTTTTTCTTATAAAACGTTATTCATGGTTGTACTAAAACTATAAAAAAAATTAAAAGAGTACACACTAAATTTTATTGATATAACTATACATTTTAAGACTTTTTGAATAACGTCTTTGCGGCTATAATGCTAAAATATTTTTTGTTGAAATACATTTGTTTCATACTTAAATTTACTTTTATAAAAGGTTTGTAAGTATATATCAAAATTACTGATAGAACTGAGAGGTTTTCACTGACTTAGAATTTTTTTAGGAATCTATAAGTTTGATTTAGTATTGGTATACACTAATTCCCATCTTTCAGTTTATAGTACATTATCCTACCAATTAGGTACCTATTTTTTAGATATAAAAGCTAAAAATAGTTATTCAATGTTTGATAACAAATATTTTAGTAAAAAAGATATATCAAGTAAAAATTTAATTGTACAGAACATTAAAATTATAAAACTGCAAGTAAAATATATGATAGTTGTGAAAATAACTTAAATGTTTTTGCTATCAATTGCAATTTGAATTTTTTTTTTGTAGCTTCAGAATATTTATTTAGCAAAATGTTTTAAATAATGTTGCTTTATTAACAGAAAAGTTTTTTTCGGGATAATTTCTTAGTGAAGTTTCTTACAGTTGATGTGCTTTGAAACGTAATAAAAAGTTTGTTAGAACTTAATACTGGTTCAGAGTTTAAACAAAATGATTTGATAGGTGATATTACTCTTTATACTTAACTTATTTCTGATAAATACACTATTTTTTAAATTTTATAAAACTTTTATGTTTTAAAATAATCGCTGATCATAGGTATTTATATCACGGTTTCCCAAAGTGGGCAATATCAAAATTTTTGGAAGTGGTTTTAGCTATCAGTAGGCAATAACTAGTGAGGCGACTGTAAAAAAATGGCTAATAAGTTAGCAGAGTGGCGATACCCACCAAATGGGGGCGATGATCTGCTATATCTGGGCAACTGTGAAAGTGAACTTAGGAAACTTTGATTTATATAAAGTAAACAAAAATGTATATTTTAGCTACAACTAAACAATTTTATGGTTAAATAAATGTTTCAAATGTTTTGTCATACCTTAAGTGATCAAAAAACGTTGTTCTAATTTTATTACTTAATAACAACCATAACAAAAAGTCTTTGCTTTGTTGATCATTAAAAACCAAGTCCCGTACTAGATATTTAAACTTTTTGTTAAAGCGATTAAATTAATTTAATTATGAGTAACTAAGTTTAAAAGTTTTTATTTCTTTTACAAAAACTTAATTTCTTCATTTTATTTAAAAATTTTATGAAGTTTATTCAGTAACCAGTTCTTTGGGTGAACGAAGATTTAAATGTTTCAAGTTATTGCAAACTATCTCTGCTAATTATAAGGTTTTACTATTTTACTAATTAAATCTTCAGGTAATCTTTTCTTAAGAATTTCAAATTTAAGAAAAACCTCTTTTTTTTTAATTTAAATAATTAAATTTTAGTTGTCATTTAACTTAGTTTTTTTTACTAAACAAGAGTGTTTTATGTTTTTATTTAAAAATAACGTTATTAATAAACAATATTAATTTATAAACAAGCTTAGGTCAAAAATTGTAATTATTAATAATTACTAAAAATTCTTTGGATAAAGCTAAAAACGAAGATTTAATAATATTTAGTTATTACTATTGTTCATTGAGGACAAAAAATTGCTCAAAAGCTTGGTTGAAGAACTTGGTGTACGAAAAAACCTTTCGGTTATCGAGTCACACACCCAGACATGTTAAAATGCTAAGAGTTACTATGGTAATTCAGCAAAGAAGCGTATAAATTTAGGTTTGTTTTAACTTAGTAATTTCACGCTCGAGTAAACAAAGCAGTGCTTTTTAACATGTTAGCACACACCAAAGATACAGTTTAATGCCTTGTCCCGTATTATATTCTCCTCTCAGCTTAAAAAGTGAAAACTAAAACAAAAACATTTTCAGTAAGTTAAATAAATCGTTGACTAATTTATACCCTTCTTTTTTGCATTTAAAAGTCTGCAAAAAAACTTAAAAGTCAAGAAAAATAGATATTGAACTATTTGGAAATATAGTATGTTAATATTAAAACAAAAGGTTATAAAATTAAATGTAAAGATAACCAGAGTTTCCCATAAAACGGCCGTTTCGTAAATTTAGGAGCCATAAGCTGCAAAGAGGGGAGCTGGGGCATAAATCTTTCATCTGAAACGTAAGAGGATCAAAATTTTAAACTTTCACCAAATATTCTTGAGTTGGTCATGAAGAGCAAACAAAGGTCTTCGACGTATTTAACATTAGCTGTTGGAGGGGGCCATTGCTTTTTAAATTTCTTCAAAGAGGGCCCTTATGAAAACAAACTTTGGGAAACACTGGTTTAAACGTTTTAAGATTTTTATCAATTTAAAACGGTTCTTAAAAATATATGAGTTTTAAACTGATCAAGTCTTATTTTAGTTTTTAAAAAAGCTTCTTTTTAAACGTTTTGCCTTATTTAACAAAATATTTTCTTACATTAGCAGGCACTAAAAAGTCTTTACATATAAACTATTTTCTAAATAAATTACTCAAATAACTTTATACGAAAGAATATTTAAAGCTTATACTTTAAAGTTAATACAAAAAAGTAAAAATTATCTAAATTTTATGGTTAAAAGTAGTATAAAATATTGATTGAAATAATTAAAAAATAGCTTAATAAAAACAATCATTTATTCAACAACAAAAAATGTATCTACTAGTTACATTAATAATTTTATTTACATATTTATGCCACTTTAAAAACAACTACAAATTTTTATGACCTTATTAAAAAACTTAATAAGTTAACTTCTAAATAAATAACATCTTAAGAATATTATGATTGTTGAAAACTGTGTAATTAGTTTTGCTTTAATGTGCTATTAAAAAACAAAATTTTCGAAACATTAGTATTTTTTAAATAGACAAAAGCTAGTTTAAAAAATCACTCTAAATAAAATTTACAAAAAGTCTATATACAAAAAGAAATTAAAAAACACTTAGGAAACAAAGTATAAAATAAACAGTGCATAAAAAATTTATGTTTGTTAACTCTGGCCTTTTTTGTAATTTATTCTTGCATCTGCAAATAAAAATCTATTACTAAAAATATACAAACTTTGGTAACATTTTTTTTACTATTAAACTAATAACTTAATATATCATTGTTCATAAACATTGTTTGTAAAACATACACTAAATTTTACAAATAATACCAACTCAGTAGATCATTTAACATTCGTTTTCAATTACCATACATATTTCAAGTTTAAAAATCTTTAATAATAAACAGTTAAAATTTGCTGTATTCAACTGTATTTAAAAAAGAGCTATATTCAATTAAGATGGATAAAATATAAAAAGTAACATACTATTATTACTGTCCCGACATAAGCAAAAAACTGTTTTTACAAGTGTATTAAATGTATAACTAACATTTTATTTAAAACATGTTTTACTAATGTATGATTAAAAAATATACAAATAAAAGCAGTTTTATTATTTTCTGAAAACCAAACACTAACACTTATTTTTTTAGTTCATGTTCGTAGAAATATAAAAAATGAACAAGTGCAGACAAAAAAAAGTTGTTTTATAAATTTTGCAAACGTCTTATAATATTCATATATTAACCGTTATTTCGTCATAACGAACCGTTTTTAACTTGAGGAGAATTTCCATTTATCATTTGCTTGAAGGAATTCGCAGATAGATCCGCTAGACTGTCCGGAAATGAATTATCTGTGAAAGTGTTTCTTCAATGAAATTTCATGCAAAGTAGTTAAACAAAAAAGTAGAAGTTTTACCAAAATATTTGTTGCAACAAAATTGTTAGTTAATGATAGACGAAAAACTGAACAAGATGAAAATGCCTAAAACATTAAAAACAAGATAAAAACTCAAATGCCCTAAACATTAAGTTGTTATTAAAAACTTGAATAAAATCTTATATAAACTTTTTAGTGATAAAATTATGTTGATGAATAACAAAACAAAAATTTAATTAGATAAAAATTGTAAAAAAAAAGCTAACTTTTACCAAAGGTGATCCATGTTAATTTTGATAACCGAAAAGTTTTGGAAATTAAAAAAACTCTTCGAAGATTTAATTTATACTCAGTTTAACATTAAGTCATACTGTTCTTTTAATACTCATCTATAAAAATTATACAATCAATACTTTATCTTTAAAACAACTTATTAAGAGTCCTAAAACTTAGAAAAATAGTAAATAGTGACTGTTAGTCCGAAATATGTTTTAAAATAATGATTTTCTGATATAATCTCGTTATACCAAATACAACTTCTACAAAGAGTTAAAATTAATATACAATTGTTTCATATCAAACTAAATTAAAGTTTTTGAAGAGTTTTGTATTTCCAATTTGAAAAGTTTCGCACACAAAAAAACTCTTAACGTGATCATACACGTAATTAGAGGCATTTTCTTAGTTGTGCTTATCAAAAGTTAAACCAAACTACAGTACTAACAAAATTTTAAACTGTTTTTCAGAATATTTTAAACTTTAAATTGAGCTGTGCCTTTTAAAGGAAAAAAAAAACTTGTCATGTTTGCATTTTCGAGTTTTTGGAATAAAATAGAAAGTTTGACATATTTTAATTAAAAAACTTATTTTTTAAAATACATCAACTCTCAACTAACTATTCGCAGAAGGCACTTCCGGCAAATTGTCACCCTGGTTGTTATGGGCACCAGCATCATTGTTGCCAGGCAACTGGGGGGCGCCCCTCAGCGGTGACATGCTGGGGGGAGGGGGGCAGTTGATGATGTAGTTCCAAGTTGAGTTGTCGCGGCAGAACTGCGAGAATGTCGTCGTGAAGTTTGTCGCGGTGGTCGACTCGTTCAGTTGAAGTGGCACTTCCGGTGTTGGGGCGGCTGCTGTGACGTAACAATGTCGTTGAGTTGGTTTGACATCACGTTAATAATTTAAGGACGAAAAAAAAGCGGAGTTTAAATATATGATCATAAATTGTAAAATAATATAAAAAGCTATAATCTATTGTTTTTGTTTTAAAGCGTTTAAAATACTAAGAAAACAATACCTGTAGAAAAATTGTTTCAAGCTTAAACATGATTCAAAATTTATTACTATGCTTGTAATAAATACTAAAAATATTTTTCATAGGTTAAGCGAAAACCTGCAGAAGCGAAATACTTAAAAATCACTACACCATGAAAAATAACCTAGAGCTCTATTATGTCTGACATTAGATTTACTGGTAAGGTTTGATATAGAAATTTACGAAAGTATTACTTCTTTTAAAGCAAAAATCTTCGGGAGACTTTAGTAAAAGAGCTTATGCATAATTTTTTGAAGGTTACAAAAAGACAAGGTATAAACAAGTTTAGCAAAATAAAAGGTAACACAAATACAAAAAAAAAAAACTAAAAGCTAGACAGAATTTTTTTACTAACAGGAATCAGCAAATATATCTTTTTCGTTACTAGCTGCAGCCTTATAAGTTTTACCTGGAATATTATAATACAGCATGCTGTAATGGTTTTGGTTATGTGGATCTGTTCTGGACAAAAAACAAAGAGAAACGCTTTTTAACATTTGCATTTTTAAAAAGATAAGAACATTATACTAACTTAAAGAGCAAACTTATTTGGTAGTTTATGACGTTTAAGGTATTTTTTAGTTTGAAACGATTACTGTGAACAAACATATATATATTTTCTTGGCAAATGGTAAATAAGTAGATCAGTTATAAACAAAACTTATATCATTAGGTACAGTGTAGATTTTAATAACTTTTTTGAATAAATTATATGAAAAGCTAATATCTTTTAGTAGAAGCTATTTAAGTATTAAAACGAAAATTTTGATATCTCTATAGAGACCTAAGATATAAAACTAGCCTAAATATTTTATCATAAGAAGGAAAAATTTCTTATTTTTTCAGTAAAATTTAAGTATTCACTTAAAATATGTATACAACTAATTAGAGAAATTTAGCGATTCTAATTAATTTCAATATACCTAAAACAATCTTAGCTACCTGACCAAATGCATAAAAAACAACAATAACAATATATACAATAACAACTTGAAAGATCTTTCAAAACAAAAATTCACAGTATAATTGAACCATCTTTACAAAAGAAACTTTCTAAAGAATACTTCAAAAAATATAACACTAAGTTATATTAACTTTGCATAGTTTAAATCATTATTATAAATGTTTTTTTTTGATAAATTTTGATACATCTTTTTCGGTCTATATAAAAGCTTAAAATAAAGTTTAAGGTTAAATATTGTCTTAAATAGTATTACAACATAGAAAACATACTGTAAAGCTACTGAAATGTTTTTTATAAAAATATTTTTAATAATGACAAAAATTTTTATTTATATAATAGATATTCCGTATGAAATCGAAATTTTACTACTTCACATATAAAAATTGCTTAAAATTCCAGGTGTTTTCAACCTTTCTTTATTCATAACTTCTCAAATTCAAGGTTTTTCCAGGTATTTTAGCCTAGACTCCAGGTTTTTCCTGTCAAACTCCAGGTTTTTCCAGGATTGCGGGTTTATAGGCCACCGTATTACCAATAATATTTAACTGAAAATAAAGTAGTTAACAAAATTCAAAAAACATGTTTCTTATAAAATTTTATATGTCACTAAAAAATAAAAGAAAGATATACATACAACAAACAAGTAACAAAACAAATTAAACAAAAATTAAATAAAACAAAATTTTTACAAAACTTTACTTTGCAAGCTACTTTACAAAAGACAAAAAAAACATATTTCTTATAAAATTTGATATGTCACACTAAAAAAAAAAGAAAAAAAAATATATACAACAAATAAATAACAAAACATTACCCGTATCGAGCTTAACGTAGGCGGATGAGCTCTCGGAATTTTTCTTCTGCCTTTCCCTCACTTCCTCTTCCGACAACGCCGTCACCCACGGCGACGCGTTCCTCGGTTGTGACGTCATGACGTTGCTGAGCGACGATGACGTGGTCGACGTGCTGCACGTTGATGACGTGTGCGTTTTGTTGCCACGCGACGACGAGGAAGCCTTATTGCTGAGTGACGCGTTTTCGGCCCCTGTGTGGGCAGAAAGTAATATTTAGTAAATATATATATATAGTTTTAGATTTGCAAACACAAATATTAAATGTTTGTACGAATATAACTTCCTGCTGGCCTGATTCGATTTCATTCAAAATTTAACTTTTGTACGATTTATTGTGAGCTTTAAAATGAGCTTTAAAATTGTATGAAAATGGGTTAGTAATGAGAAAATGTTTGAAACGAATACTAACTTGTTCAAACTTTATACCTTTGGTAATTTGCATAAGTTTTTATAAACTTTATAGTAAAACTAACAAAACAAAGGAATTTGGGTATTGTTAGAAAGAATTTAAATATCTTTTAACATGTTCACAGGTACTCAGTTTTTTGAAGTTTTATACTGATTATGAGGAAAAATATTCAGGGCAAAAGTAGTTTTATAACGAAGGCTGATTAAGAACTCATTAATGGGTGTTTTAAATGTTCATACTTCAAATTTATAATAATTGAAAAATATGTATCATAATCAATATATGATTATTGTCAACTTAGGTATTTGTAGAGCTATTAAAAAAAAATTAAGGTGATTTAATTATAAATAATAACAAAAGTAGTTTAACAAAAATAAAGTTTAACAATATATTTTTTTTCAAAAGTTGAAGTTTTATGGGGCACAAGCTTATACTTGAAAATTGTCAAGTTAAAATAAGTTAACACAGAGCATCTATAACAATTGAAATCACAAACTTTCTATTTCTTCCAGTTTTTTACAGCATAATTTAAGCAGTATTTCTAGAGCGTCAGAAGTCTTGTACATAATAGGTGGGTGTCCTGAAAAAATAGTAAGAATACAATGATATAAACATTTTATTCATAGTTAAATAGTTATTAAATAGTTTTATATTTAAGATGAAAGGTTTTAACTTTGCTTTAAGTTAAAAATCAAAGCTTTAGAGAAAGTAAAAGTTGTTATTCATTTTATTTTAAAATTTTTATAAATTTTACTATTATAATACCAAACTTACTTTCTGTTATTTTTTTGGGCTTCCTCTGCACTTTCGGCGGCTCTATGACGTCGCTATTACCAGGGTTTATGACGTCATAAAGCTCCTGCAATGTGTCGTGGCTGTCCAGCGCTTTGTGCTGCGGGTTCGCGATTATCAATTTTGGGGGTTCATCCGCTTTGGGGCAAAGCCTCATTTCCAAGGGTACCTCTGCAAACACAGAGTCTCTTTCGGACCCTTCTTTGTTGCCATGGCGACGGGTTTCCACGGGCGGGCAGGTCTTGGTTAGCTTCTGGTCCAAGTTGTTGTTGCCCTGGTGTTTGGGAGTAGCGTTGGTCCTGCTGCGCGTTTTCACCTGATCGGAACTCGGCCTGTTCGCAGGATTTCTCTGCTTGCTGCTCCTCAGGATCGGAGTTGCCCTGGTTTGAGGATTCTGCGCGTCAACTCTGGGTTCTGATGTCTGAATAGGCCTGTTTGGAGGATTTCTGCTCCTGAGGTTTAGAGTCGACTCTGTCTGAGGGTTTCTCTGTGGATCAACTCTTGGTTCTGAGATCGTATTATTTTCAGGAGCGATCGAGGTTTGAACGTTTTTGGTTTTTGAGTAGGGAAGTATTTTGGCCTTGGGGTCGACTCTTTTGCTTTTGTATGGCAGTACTTTTTTATTCTGTTGGTTTAGTGTTTTATTTCTCAGGTCAAACGTTTTATTTACGGGGTCAGCAGTTTTATTTCTAGTGTCAACCATTTTGTTTCTGGGATCAACCATTTTGTTTCTGGGGTCAACCATTTTGTTTCTGGGATCAACCATTTTGTTTTTGGGATCAACCATTTTGTTTCTGGGATCAACCATTTTGTTTCTAGGATCAACCATTTTGTTTTTTGGGTCTATTTTACTTGCGAAGTCTTTATTTGTACTATTTTTCGGGTCTGTTGTACTTTGGCTCCTTCTAGCCAGCCTCGGGTCTCTGTTACTTCTAATCTCCAGCCTCGCGTCTGTCACAGCTTTCATGTTTTTACCAGCGACAACCGAGCTTTTGTTTGCCGAACCCTCGCCTTCACTCATTTTGCTTTCCGACCTCTGGGAACCCTTCATGGTTTCCAGGTTGCGGGCCTTCTGCAGCTTGAACTCTTTCGGGTTGAAATGAGCCTTTTCCTTGGGAGCGGTCCGCGCAACTGGATGACAGCTGCTCAAAACCCTCTGCCCTGAAGAGCCATTATGGGGTTTGTACACTTCGAACGAAGACTTGCTGTCGACAGTTTTGAGGTTGACCCGTGAAGGCATGATGAGTGCGTGCTGCTTCGAAAGTTCCAGCTCTTTTCCGGTAATTTGCGGGTTAGCGTTCTTACTCTTGGCTGCTTCTAGCTGATTTTGGGCTTGTCGAGAGATTAAATTTTCGAACGATTTCATCCCGTTTCCTCTCTGCATTCCGTCAAAATTTATTTTCTCGCCACCATTTTGATGTTTTTGCTTTTGGTTGGTCTCACAAACTTTGGTGACCGTTGCTTTTAGTTTGTTTGAAACAACAAGTTTTCGTTGCTGGTTAGTTACAGGCATTTTATTTTTGTTTGTTGTTTTTGTGCTGTTTTTTACCATTGTTGCTGCTTTCGGCTTGAGAATATCGTCCACCAAACTTCCCATGTCGAACTTGGAGTACAATGATTCGTTTTTTTTTTTGTTGCACTTTTCACCTGAGAAAACAACTTAAACTTTAAAACTGCACCAGATTCTGTAAACGTTAGATACAATGTCGAAAAAAAATCAGGTATTTAATACTTTTTTTAATTTTTTTAACTTACTAAACTTTTACAAACCAACTATTAATTGAACTATTCACTTTTATAACTACAAGACATTATCTTTCTTTAATTTCACAACTAAACACACTTTTCCTGTTTCGTTTAAGTAATTTTACAACGTATAATTTTATAAAAAAAATTCTTTATTATTACAACCAAACTCACCTATGACGTTCAGTCCCAACGGATCCAGCTTGGTCGGCTGGAACAGCTGGCTGGATTCCGCGATCAGGTCCTGCTGCAAAACCTGATCTTCCTCCTGGAGAGCCTTTCTCCCCACCCTCCTCCTCCTCTTTTCGGGACTCTCCTTTTTTGCGTCGACGTGGAAGGGAGAAAACACCTCCGGACTCGGTCCGTCTAGTGGAGGTGGATCTTCCGCGACGTCATCGTCTTCGAAGGGAGAAAACGCCGCGGTGATCTCCGGGGAGGAGCGGTCCAGGATGGAGACAAAGTTTGCAGGGGATTTCCCGTTTTCGGAAGTTTTGAGGTCGTTGGCGGCCCACTTGTCGAATATTTGTCTTGTTTCGGGGGAAGCCCGGCCGACGCGGATGTTTCGCGCAGGGGATCTCCCTTGATTTCGTTCGGAAGAAAAGGAGGACTTCTGGCGGATTCCGAACCCCGAATCGGGTGAAATTCTCCTGTCTGCAAATGAGCACTTGATATTACAAACGCTACGGTTTGGTAGTGATGGAGTGTTGGAACAGTTTTAAAACTCGTTCAAACAACCAAGGGCAAACAATTTATTACTACAGTGTAATGAAAACATAAAAACAACAACAAAACAGTTTTTGATGCCTTTGGTATTTAAACATTTATTACAAAACTATCTACATAAAAACTAAAAAAAGCTAATAACTTTTCATAATACTTGTTAACATATACTGTACATTAATATTTATTAAACTTTATACCCGGAGACCGTCTCCTCCTTCTTTCTCTGGACCTCCTGCGTTTGCTACCACTAGAGGGAGACGCCCACCGAGGCTCCATTTCAGAGCTCATCTTCTTCAGCCTCTCCTCAATTTTCCCTCCTTTTTTTTCTTTGGCGCCTTTGTGTTGTAATATGTGGTTATATGGAGCTATAAACTCAGAACTTAAAAAAAACTATTTTTTAAACCACATAAACTTGTTAGTTTTATTCCAGATGTTTTTAATTTCTTTATCTTAAAACTATTGAAACTTTATTTAAATTATTCAAAGTTTTTTTTTTTTTTACCGCTTTCCCTCCTGCTCTTCACGGGGATCGAGTTCACCTCAGAAAGTTTTCTCTTCTCCCCCCTCTTTCTTCCGCCCCTCCTTTCCCCGGATCGCCTCCTCTCTCGAGACCTGTCCTCCCTGGAGGAGTTTCTCTCGCCTGATCTAGTGCCTGTTGGTAACAAATGCGCACTTTGTGAGTGATATTTTTTTTTAAATTCAGTTGCAGTCAAGGATGGCGGCATGGGTTATGTGTGTACAAACACAAGTGTTTCTTACAAAAAATTTAAATATCTCATTTACCTGACAACCTTTCTCTTTTCATTCTGTCTTTTTCCCGTCTGGCTTTTCGTTCCTCGTACTCCCTGAAAGTGTTGACAACTTATTAAAAAAAGTCAATGTTGAAATATACAATCATTTTACAATTAATACATTTGTTAGAAATTTAGTAGTAACTTGTTTGTATCAGCTTAAGTTAATTTTAAGACTTTTAATAATTATTGCTTAAAAATATCTAACAAGCATTTATTTTAAGTAACAAGCAATATCATAATGTTTTTCAAAAAGAATTGTCAAAATGGGTTATTTGTGAAAAGTTTTGGCTGGAATTGATTTTATCTAAATTAATTAAACGTTGAAGGTAGTCATGAAAATAAATGAAGCAGAATGGTATAATTGAAAAGTAGAAAATAAACATTATATAAAAATAATCTTTAAAAAAAATTGTTTATGATTACCTGTCATTTCTTCTTCTTTCAAGAGAACCTGATCTCAAAGGAGACAATTTTCTGTTGTCACCATTTTGATGGCTGAAATTATTTAAATAGAAATGAATGTAAATATTGATTAATTTCAACATTAATAAAGGGTATATTTTTCTTTGTATAGAAAAAGTAAAACTTTAAATGTAATGGTAAACTTTATTATAATAACAGTATTTATAAAAGAACAAGCTACAATTAAGTTGCTACATTTCCAGCATTAAAATTGCAGGTTTAGATAACTTAACATTTGTATTAAAAGATTAATCTAATCAGAATTCAAAAAAATTATTAAAAATACTGCTAAGTAAATAAGTACATACATTTTAGTTAATAATATTATTTCATTTTTTAAACATTGTTTTGACAATAAAACATATAAATTTATACATATTATTATCCTTATTATTAAGTCGAGAGCTTTTATGGTGTATTTTTAAAGTAGAAAGTACACAATTATTCTATTTAATACTAAAAGGCAACTAACTGTAATAAATCTTCAAGTTCCCTCAACCTTCTGTCCTTGATTCTTATTTCATCTTTGTACTTTTTGATCTGTTTAAAAAAAAAACAACTTAAAAATTTTAAGTTTTTAATACAAAAGTTTACATGTAGATCTGCTAAATTGGTTGAAATTTAAAACTAAATATTATAAATAAAAAAATACATAAAAAGTATAGATTTGGCTTAAAACAGGTTACATGACTATCCAAATTCTGTAAACTTAAGTTCTTATAAAACTTTTAAAAACCCATATCTCAAAAGATAATTTATTTTTATAAAAATAAAAAATACTGAGTAGGTCTAATTATGAGATAAAAAAGCTAACTGAAAGAAATATTTCAAAAAAAAAAATTACTTTAAACTTATTTTATCCACTTCTCAAAAAAAATTTAAAATTTTGCAAAAACAAAATAGTTCATGCATGTCTATTTAATATTTATACAATAGTATAAAAAAGTTTACTAGAAGAGCTAACAATAACTAGAAATATAAAGTTTCAATTTTCAGAATTTAAATAGTCATGCAACAAAAACCAAATACTAACTTTGTTTTCAACATCTCTCTTTTCAGTTATCAATTTTAATAATTCTTCATTTGCTATTTCAAGACTTTTGCTGGTCTTTTTATTTTCTAAAGTGAGTCTTTCGATCTGTATGATAAACATATGTTTAACTTTAAGATTAAATACAAAAAAACCATTTTAAAGATTGTAAGTATGCACAATAGAATGTAAAAAGTATTAAAAAAAAAATTTTGATTATAATAACTTTATAAGCATACAAAAATTTTTAAACTTGTGTTTTTCAGATGTTAATTCTTTTACAATTAAATGTATAAATAGTACAAACTTATAAAAAAAACAGTATATGTTTAATTACGTTCGAGTCTGCTTTAAAATAATTCCACTTGAAAATTTTAGTTACTAATGGAACATAACCTTTGTAGAAATCATTTACATAGTTGTATGTAAGATACTTACAAGACAGAGTTTTGGAAATTTGAACATAAAACAATGTTTCACTAAGTTATTAAAACTAATGAGACTATCAGTTAAAATAAATTGTACATTGACTGAGTAAAACATTGTATTATATATAAATTTGTAAGTTAATAACATTTAAGTATAAAAACTGAACATATCTTTATTTTTTTCTAGCACACCAAAACTTTCACATCCTTATTTAGTGTAAACTATTTTGATACATCTAAAAGTACAAAACATAATATTTATGGTGTTTTTAAATAGATAAAGATTAGATAAAGATTAAAAAGTACCAAACATTTTGAGGTAAATTAATTTCAAATTATAGGAAACAAAAAAAATGTTATACAAGTCAGATTAATAACAGTATGTTTAAGTTTGAAACAAAGAATAAAACCAATAATACAAATTAAATGATAGCTTGCATAAACAAGAAAATTCTATATTTTTAGTAAAATAATTTGCAATCTCTTATCAATTTTGAATAATTTACCACACTCATTTATTTAAAAAAACTTTACTTAAAACTTAACGCAGAGATAGACTAATACATAAGTTTAACTGATAAAAAGATCAAATTCATATTAGTATCAACAAAGTTAAGTGGTTCAAGTATAAACGTTGTAACTACTTACAAATTTTTAATATGATAACTCAGCACATATATTTGAGCTTTTATTTTATACCCAAACTAAAAATATTGAAGTTTAAATTCTCAAAAATTTTAAATAAAAATTTCTGAACATATAGAATAACAGTAAAGATCATAAGTCTACCAGTGTAAACATTTCAAAAGTGTAAATTCAAACAAGGTAAAAAAAATTAAGATTTTTTACTAAAATAAATAAGTTAAATCTAAATAATCAAACAAACATACTTCTATGTTTTTGTCTTGTTCTAACTGGTGTACTGCTTGATTTGCTGCTTGAAGTTGGGTCCTCAGTTTTCTATTTTCTTTTGAAAGTCTTATCAACTCCATATTACTGCTTGGAAAATTCTGTTATAGTGAAGGATATAATTATTTTAAATGTTATGAACTTTTTACAAAAAAAATTGTAATATTTTATTGTGTTTTAGTTGAATTAAAAAAGCTGAATTAATAGTAAAACAAAAAAAAACTTTCCAGAAAATTTATCTTCACCTATTGAAATATTACAGTGTTTGGGACACTACTTATAGTTTATCACTAGAAATTAAAAACAAACACATTACATTAGTTTTAGCATTATGGTATAATTTTATTTATTAGTAAAAACTAAGCTTATAGTTCTTTAGAATTAATCAGTAAAAAAAAAGTCACTTTATGAATGTTTTTGTAAGTGAGAAAAACAAGAATGCACAAACTTTAAACTGGTTGTGTACAAAAATAAACTAAAACTATTAGTTAATTTGATAATTAAAAATTAATAACTTAAATTAAAAATTTTTTCACTACTAAGTATCTCATTTATTACAAATAGAAGTTTTTTCAAAGTTTTAGGTCATATATAAACTGTGAAATACAACATACAAAGCTATAAAAATAATGAAATTCATTAATTTTATATAGTATGTAGTGTACTCATTTATCTTAACTAAAAATAGTATGTAGTAAAAAATAAAAACATATTACTTATTACAAGAAACAATTTAAAGCTTATAAACAAAGTTTTCACAAAGATTTCTTTTTATTGATTTTTTAGATTAATTTTACATTATTGGATTTTATATCTAATTAATAGGGCTTATTAAATATATTTTTAGTAATATTAATTTCAAATATATATCAAAATAAAAAAATTATGAAATTAAAGTATATAGTAACAAAAAACTAAAAACAATAAATCATTAAAAGTATTAGACTAACTTTATTGTTTTGCTCTTTATTGTTTTCATCATCTTCACTTAGAACTTCACCATCACTTAAATTAGCCATTACATAACACCTGTTGATTTATTTTTATAGAAAACTTAAATCATTTTAAGATAAATTTTTTATGAAATTAAGTTTTTGAGTATGTTTGATAATAATTGTTAAAAATAAAACTTATCACTTAACTAGTTATTACATAACACACGTTGGATTTTTTTATTACTTACTAGGAAATAAAAAAAAAATATTTTTTTAATGTTAATAACAAAAAGAAGTTTTGAAATTAAGTTACTAAATACGTTTAAGTGGTTAGTTAAAATTATTGAAGTGGAATAACATTTACATATATAAGCTCTCATGATATTCAAACTAGACTTTTGTATTACTAAACAAAAAAGTGAAGGCTATCATTATGGTCAATGGACCAAAATGACAACAACTTATGTGTGTATGTGGTTTTGTCACTAGGCTACAAACCATTCATTTATGTTTATTGATTTGATTTATTAAAAAAAAATATAAAAAACTAAAACAAACAGATGAATAAAAATAAACAAAATTATGGTTATCAAGTTTTGTTAAAGCAGATGACTACAGAATTTATTTTATTTTATTATAGTATAAAACTTTTGAAATTTTTATTATTGCCAAGTTCTTATTTCAAATTTTCACTAAAAACTCTAGTTTTCTTTTACTGACCACAACCTAATTATAAATATTTGCCAAGGTTGCCACTGTTCAAGTCAAAAAGAAATGTCCTGAGTGACAAAAAACTATCTGAGTAACTTTAAACTGTCTTGAGTCATCCTGATATTTTATAAGTTCTTAAAACCGCTAAAAAAATAAATGTAGGTTTCAATTTCAATAAAAATCTAGCTTTTTAACAAAATTTGCTTTAAAAATAACAAAATAAAACTAGATAAACTAAATCATAGATCTATAAAAAAACTGGCCTAAGATTTTAAATAAAATATAAAACAATTTTAAGATTAAAATGAAGCAAATTGTCTCAAGTGTGCCTGATTTTTTTTAAATTTAAATTTGTCCTGAGTTATATGGGTATCATTGGTGTGTGTCAATTCTGATTTACCAATTTTAAACAAAAAAATATATAAAAAAAATAAATCTTTTTAAAGAATGTAATTGTGACAACTTCAAGTTGAAATTACAAATAACATAAATAGATAATTAAGCTATTGATAATGTTAAAAATCTTAGTCATATGTTAGTGAAAAAAATGTTATACCAAAATAAAGTTACAAAAGCAATAAGAAAGTTAAAACATCATTAAAATCATTCCACTGTTAATGAAGTTTACTAATGTTGAAATGGCATTATCAGGTGTGCAATACAGAATAAAAAAAATGTGACACAGTGATAACTTTATGCAAATTTCTTTAATATAACCTTTTTTATAACAAGTAGTTTAGTGTTTTTCAAATACTTAAATTTGTGTAACTTGTATTATTTGTTTAGCTTTATTTATATATATTATTAATTTGTTAATAAGAAAGTTAATACTAAACTAATATATCTTATTCTTTTAAGTTACTTGTACTGTTGAGCTAAGTTACTTTTTTTTAAACTTTATGTGAATTTTAACTTATGCATTTAGTAAGTTATTATAACTAGTAAATACTTAGTTTAATGTCTTATATCAAGGTTGTAATTAGTTTTTCAGTAACTTCTTTCAGGTTTTTACATTTTCTTCCAGGTTTATCAAAGTACAATATTGCTAGTATCTTTTTATTTAGAAATAAATTAATGGGAAAAAATATTTTCAGTACAGGGTTGCCACTCTTTAAGTCAAAAAACTGTTCTGGATGTCCATATCTTTGATGACAAAATCCTGAGTCCTTCTAAGTTTTTTCAAATCCTAAAACTTCTTTTTAAAAAATCAACATAAATCTAGTTATTCAACAAAGCTGGTTATAAAATAACAAAAGATTGCACTTAATTTAACAAATCTCATTCAAAAAATTTAAAAAACTGTCCTGAGGTTATAAATTAATCTTAAAACTGTCTTGAGATTTTTTTCAAACAAAACTATCCTGAGTAAGCAAAAGTTAGAAGAAGAAATTTAAAATATCCTGAGATTTTCAAAAACTTCAAATATTTTTTTAAGGTAGAAAAACATCAGAAATACTCACTCTCCCCTCTGCAACGATTAACGTTTTCTGAAGGTCAAGCAAGCAAGTTTTAGCTCATCACGTGTTATGCCAATTTCTGAGTTTTCTTGAGTGTTTACTGAGTAGACTTCGGAATACAACTTTAAAAGCATTTTACATCAAAAATTTTTTTTTTTCAATATTTATTCTTTCAAGAGTTTATTAAGAAATAAAATTCAATTTCAATAAAATTTTTTATTTAAGCTTTGATGAAATCTTTGAACTAGTTTGCATAATAAAGTCTTGAAAGAATGATTATATTATTTCTCATCTAGGAATTAAGATCTCTTTATTTGCTTTCTAAAAATCAAAACATTTAATAGTTTTATATTATAAATAACAATAACTTATTCTGTAATCTAAATTTTGTTATTTTGACTATAAAAATTGTTTAAAATTTTAGGTTTTCACATGATTTTTGTTTGAAAATGCTTTGTTTTTAGGTATAAGTTCTAAGTTTTTTCATGACATTTTTTCTTAAAGTTACAAACTCCTGGTTTTCTAGGTTAAATGACCTTCCTGTTACGTGAATAGTAAGTAATGATAAGTAAGCAAGTATTTAAAGAAAAAATTCAATTTAATTTTTTTATATTTTACAAATTAAATTTTTGAAATTTTATCTTTTTTTTTTTTTCTTTTATGGTAAAAAAACATCAGTCTCAAACTCTACTCCTTGCACTAATAAACGTTTTCAAACTTTAGCAAGCATAAAACTAACTTTAGTTAATTAAGTGTAATTAATAAACACTAAGTGTTACTTTTCTAAAGGTCAAATATAAAAAATTTTTATATGAGTTATTATTAGCGAAAAATATTAAGACTTGAAAAAAAAAATAAATAACTTAGACGGTATACTAATTTAAATAAATGTTGCTAACTTTACTATAATTTTTGGACAATGTTTGTATTTAGATAACTTATTTATTGTTAAACTTAACAGCTGGAGGCGGGCTTTCGAAATTATTTGGCTTTAATTTTCTTTTTAGAAGTTATAACTTCCCCTAAGCAAAAACTTATGCAATTAATCAATGAGTACTTTAATATTTGTTGCTGCACTGCAATAGTCTTCCAGATTTTAATACAAAAAAATCTATTGCTGAATAATTAAAAAAAATATTTAAATGAACGCTTTCAAACATTAAGTTTCTACAAGAACCTTTAAGTTAAAATAATATAACATTTATAAAAAAACTAGTAGCTGTGGTTTAAAGCTAAAAACTTGAAGAAATACTTAAAATAATAGCTGAACCGTAACAGTACTGAATTACTGATATATTTTTTTATAAGAAATAAATCTTGAACTACACTAGTAACATTTTATAAACAACATTTACTGTCACAATAGTTTTTTTTTACGATTTAAATCACACTTAAATTTTTGTTTTTTAAATTAAGATTTTGTTTTTGTAAAAAAATTGAGCTTAAGTATAAAACTATTTTTACTTATTTTAATGCATCTAACAGTTTGAACAAAACTTTACAGAAAATAAAAGTTTATACAAAAAGACCCACAAATAAAAATATTATTTTGAACTGACATGTGCAAACAAAACCTTTGGTGCAATACAAGTTAATTGACAATGTAATTAACTGCATAACAATTAATAATCTTTTTATTCCTAATTTTGTAAGTTATCTTCATTACAGAAATATCTAAGTTTTCAATTTAACGAACGCAATTAGTTCAAAAAAAATAATTCAAAAAATTCTTGAGCTTTAGTAGTTTAAGTTATCTGTCTCTTTTATAAATTGTATGTAATATTATTACATAATGCTTTAATTTTTGCCGTTTGCATTTTGCTTTTTAGAAAAAATAAACACAAAAGTTCTTGAATAAAGAAAATTATACCAAGGGTCAGCCAGTAAGAGCAGGTTATATATTGTAATAAGGGGGACAAAGTTCCCAGAAAAAAATCTTCTGTGAGTAGCAATTATCTAAAACAATTTTACAAATCATTATAAAAGTACTACTTCAAATCAAAAATATGAAAGTATAAGCAACAAAAAAAACACTGATAATTATAATTTATTAAAGACAGAGATTAATAATTGTTTCACAAAAATTTATTAAATTACCTTTATAGCTGAAAAAACCATGCTGGCTGCAGTTTACTGAACCCTGGTTTAAATATATACTAAATTAGTATCATTAAATAAAAAATATATTAAAAGAAAAAAATAAAACAATTTTATACAACAAAAGGAATGAGGGGGTAATCAAGTGACAACTTAATATGCAATTGATTACACACTCATTCGATTAGTAATGCACCAAAGCTCGTATATATACGCGTCAGTTAACATTGATGCATAAGTTTGTGAATTTTTCTGTATGACATCATACAAAGAGTTATAGTGATTTGATTCTCTTTAGTGTAGTGTTACAGTTGAGGATTACTTTGTTTATCTGAAATGAGTTATTAAATAAAATAAAGTTCTAACACTTGTAGTTTTATTGCTAAGTAAAAAAACATTTAAGTCTACTTTGAAGAAATTTAATGTTTATCTAGTTTGAAAAAACTCTACAATGCAGCAGAAATCAATAAAAGTCCAAAAAGTTATAATAAAAAGCTGTTATTTAGCCCTTAACTAACTCAATCAACAAGGCACAAAAATTAACAGAGTTTTATTGTTTCTAGTCAAATTGATTTGTTAATTTTAAAATAGCACAGTATGTCAAAAATATTTGTTACTATTGAAGTTCTATTGACAAGACTTGTTTAAGACAGCTTAACCACCTTAAAAATTTATAGTAAAACCTATTTACAAAAAGATAAATGTTCATTGATCTCAGAACTTTTTACGAAAACAAAAGACAACTTTAATTTTTCACAGACAAGGAGCAAGCAAAAATTTTTTTGTTATCATCTTCAACTTATTAGTATAGTAATAAACTAAGTAAACACTTTAATCCCTTTTTTTACCCGTACAAAAAAAATAATAGTTTATGATAGTATTTTTATTATAGACTTTGATAGCTTTAGATTAGAACTTAAACTAATAAATATGTTTAGCTTTTGTTGTAATAAGAGAAATTACTCCATAACTAATCTTCATCATTATTACCAATAGATGTAAAGTATCAACAAACTAACAATATAACTATTGGTTATCTCTGTAATTCTGTGGATATCTCTGTAAATTTCAAGCTTAAAATATATTTTTAATATTTTGTTTTTTCGTTATAAGAATTCTGAACTATAAAAGTAGGTTCTAATTTGAAAAAAATTATTAAAAATTTTAAATACAAATATTTTGTTTAGACTATTAGGTTTTAAAACATCTAAACTAAGTGAAGTTTGCAAAATGAATACACATTTTTCTAAAAAATTTACAATTATTCCAAAAAAAATGTACTCTTATCTCCAACGTACCTTACCCAAACACATTGAATTAATTTAAAATTAAAGTTTCAATAATTTAAATTGAATTTAACATGAATCAAAGCTTTTTTTTGTCAATTCATCAAGTATGCAAATTAGACTGACCTTTAAGTATATTGTAAAATTTTTGTTTTTATTGAAAAAATAAATTTTTGACATCTTAACTGTATTGTGTTGGCTAACCTAAAAACTAAGCTTAAATATTATCTTATTATCAGCTTTTTAAATTTTTTTTAATTTAAGTTTTTACATCTACAAGTTTTGTTATCAAATTGAATCAAGTTTCCTACTGTAAATGTACTACAGCTCAAGGGCATATATAAGTTTGTTTTGGTTGTGTAGCACATCTTTATGTTGTTTAACAATTTAAGACATTTTATAGTAGAATTAAAATAAAAAAATAATAAAATAAAATAGTTGTTTACATCTAACTGTCTTCTACTATGTTAAATTTTAAAAAATCTAGTTGTTAACTGGTTCCAATTTTAACACTATTAAGTATGTACGACTTAAAAACTCTATACAAACTAATATAGTTATTGAAAAAACATCTTTTCAAGAGAATAATTAAAGCTTCATAAAAAAAGAGTTTTGAATACTAGACATACGTTTGTTTTAACAAAATAGCTTAAAATAAAATGCCTTATTAATTATGTAGCAACTTGCTGATAGAAATATGGCAAATATTCTTTCTAAGTAAAATAAAGCAGAAAAAAAAAATTGTACTGAAAAGACGTTTTTACGTTTGCTATATAAAGTATTTTAATCTATGTACAATATTAGTCTCTATGTACTTCTTAGAGTAAGTAAAATGGTTGTAAATAGTAAACATGTTGTACATTTATTACTATTTTAAATTATCTTTTTTCTTTTAAACTTTAAAACTCTAATGAAAATCTATCAAAAACAAATATCATATTTTTTTTTCAAATTGGTTTATATACTGTTGGTTTTTATTTGTGTATAAGTGTGAAAAAAATTTACAGCAAACAGAAAACTTTGTGAAAAATAAGTAAAAAATATTTCAGTATAAACAAAAGTTATTTTAAAAATTTTAATGATAGTTCTTTGTATATGTAGATGGCATAGAACACCTTTGTTTGAGTGTGTATTAGGGTGGATCTGTTTCTCCGACATCGAAATTTCGCCAAGTTCAAATTAGCTTTCAGACCATTTGAAGAAAGTTTCGTTGAGGTATTTTTAAATTTTCTTTATTTTTTATAATGTTTTTATCATTTTTTGTTATTTTTAAGTTGTTCTAAAGAAACCAAGATTTTTCTCTGAAAAATTTTCTTAGAATCTTTCTTTAAACTTTTCTAGATTGCTTTAAATAAAAAAACAGTATTATTAATTATGAGAAGTATTCTATTAAACCGAATTTATATGTGCAATTTTAGGTTTTAACAAAAATAGTTCTTATGTTAAGGAAAAGTAAACAAATTCGATTATTTAATTTAAAAAAATATATTTAACATTATGATGGATAAGAATAAATCTAAACTAAAATTCAGACAAATTGAAGATTAAAACAGTGTTTTAATTGTGACTTACCTTTGTTAACCATAATTATTAGAGTAGTTAAATATGTTAGGAAAGTTAAGACGAGTTACTGTAACTTTAAAACTTATTCTAACGAAATGTATTTATGATAAGTGTTGTGTCCCTTTGTGTTTGTTAATATCTTATTTAAGATACACACTATTTACTCGTAAACATTATTTAACGCTGTTTAATGTCAACATCAATTAGGAAAACATTACGATAAGTTATTATATTACTGTATAAAGTATATCAATTAAAACTTTTATTTGTTGAAGTTTATATTTATCTAAATTTATATTTAACAGTTTAGTATATTCAGATAAACTTAGAGTTGCAATACAATAAGAATAGCTTAGATTAACTTAAAATAAAAAAATTGTCCAACGACTTATGGTAGTTTGATACAGTTAAGGAAAACTTTTAGTCATTTAGTCTCTGTTTTTGTTTTAAAAAAGTGAGGTTTTTAGTTAAAATCATTGTTTAAGTCTAAATTGTAAATTTATACGAAGAAAAAGCAAAGAAAGAAAATTTTAAAACTGAAAACAACTAAACCTGTAGTACATAGCAGGGACGTGTTTTTACTGATTTCCTGTTTGTACAACCCCTGAAGAAAAAATAAAGAAAAAAATCAAAGAAAAAAAGCTAAGATTATTTATTAAAAACGTTGTTTATATATTTGGTTTTGCTATCTTCTAAATTTTTAATTAGTAAATGTTGTATTTATTACATAGAAAGATTGCAACTAGAAAGTTTTACATTTAGGTGGGCATTTATTGAAGCCAGCTGAAATAAATCTAAAATAAAACTTTATCGTGATGTCACTAAAAATAGTGTACTTAAGCTTCACTATTGTTCTGGGAAACTTAATAGTAAATGACTTAGAACTTCTTTATAAAATGCTATTCAATGTAAATAAATTACTATTATGCATTATTTATGAACTAGTAAGCACATTTTCACTTAAAAAATGTTCAATGTAATTACCAAAGTTAAATTACACTTATTTTGAATAATTTTATGTGAAGCAAACTTTTAATGTTAAACTGTACAGCAATTAAAAATTCAGTTTAATATTTCAAGGTCAACACATATACAATTATTTTTAAAATTTTGATTTTTATGCTCACTAAAAACTGACTATGTGATTTTAACAACTTGCCACGACATTAATAATGACTTTACCACATATATTTAATATATAAAATATTTTGTTAAAATTTTTATTAAACCTTTTGTATTTTTATGTATATATGTGTCAGCAACTGGGTTTGGGTCTTGTATTGTTTAACTTTAGAGTTTACAAAACCAACACTAGGCCCCTATACCTAACGCAACGCATATAACTATCATTTGATGATATTTAGATATTATTGTTTAAATTTTTTTTTTTCTATGTATTGACCTTAGGGTTTAGATATAAAAATATTTAACTGAGAATGTTTTAAACCATCATGAGGACCCTTACACCATCAGGTACGGTTAAATTTACTTTTATGTATAAGTTTAACTAATGTTTTTGCCAAGCAACATTTTAACTTTTTGAAATTATTTTACAAAAAAAAACGGTTAAATTTAAAACAAAAAATATTCAAATTAAAAGGAAGTTAAACTGTAATATAACATTATCCAAGTTTATCTTGAACTTTTAAGTAAATGACTTGTACTTTGTGAAAGTTTATTATAGTTTTAACTATTAAGATTTGACAGGATGTGATATACAATCTGTAATTTCATAACTTTTTTTATGGTTTTTCAATATTAATTGACTGTATTACTAATTATCTTAAGATTAGTAATACTTATGTGTTACTAACATTTAAGTTTGATTTTTAACTTATAAGTAGAAATTAAATTGAACACCGTGCTTTTTGGCTAAAAGTGCGTATCCAAACGGCAGTGTGTGCCTAATAAATACGTACTTAGATGGCAGGTTACAATAACAAAAAAAATACCAAGTTATATTTCGCTTTATTTTATTTTTATTGGTCGATTTGTTATTTTGCTCCGTTGTTTCAAAATTTAGTTTAATTACCAACTCATTTAAATTTTAGAATTTATAAAGTTCAGTTGTTACATACCTTTGATTAGATTTAGATATCAATATGTAAGTAAATTTTAACTTATAAAGGCTTATATATAAGCATATTTTTAAACTATTAACTTTTTTTTATATAAAAAGCCTGATTAATCATAACGAAATTGATATTAACTAGTTGAATTTAATGCTCAATGTTCAAGCTTGTAAAAATAATACACAACAAGGGAGTAAGTAGGGTTTAATTTATTGTAATCTTAGCTATATACTGCATTAACAACCTATAAAAACTTTTGAAATAAACAAAAGTTTTTAACTTAAAATTTTAAAATTCTTAGAAATAGGTTTTTTACTCGATTTTCAATTTAGTTACTTTATCCTTTTAAAGCACACAATTTAATATTGTCGAAAATAAAAACATTAAAAAATGCTTTATATGCAGTGTGTTAAACATTTTATTAATTTACAACAGCTTAATAAAGTTTATGTTCTTATCAGAAAATAAATAAGCTCATTACAGAAAACAGTTATCATTTATTTAGTGTCATAATTGGCTGTTTTAGTTTTGACAGTATATTTATTTTACTTATCAATAGTCTAATTAGTTTTACCTTCGGTAAGTCTTTATACAACCTTTGTATACGAATGCTTTGAATAATTTTATTATGAAAAATATTCCGTATAGTTAGAGAAGTCAGTTATGCTTTATTTCTTATGTAAAAACAATTATTATAGCAAGAAAAAAAGTTAAAGATAAGAAAACACTTTGAAATTAATTTACTAGTTGGAAGTGTTCAGCTTACAACGATAAAAGAAGGTGAATGGTAAAAGTTAAGATATCGATATTTAGTTTACTGAAGAAAAACAACTCTGAGTTACAGCTAAAATAGTTAAAGAGTGTTGAAACTCTATCATAATTAGTTTGTTTAGTAAAAAAAACCGATCTAAACAAGAATAGTAAAACTCAACATATTTATAAAGTATAGTTTATTAGTTTTCCTTACTATTTTCAACAAATTGCATCAAAAAGCAACTTTAAGATAGATATTATTTTATATTTCATAAGACGGCATCTCAGTTTGAAAAATATTTGAAATAAGTTCAAATTCCGTTTAAATTTTTGTAGTTATACATTCCTTATTTAAGTCACATTGCCAAATTGATAGATAAATCCATCACTCATAAGTCCTTTTATTTTGATTTTAAAACGAGGTGCCTGTGTATAGCAGACATGTTAAAAAGCTCTGCTTTGTTTACTCAAGCGTGAAATTACTAACTTAAAACAAACCAAAAATAAAACACTTCATTGCTGAATTACCATAGTAACTTTTAGCATTTTAACATCTCTGGTGTATAGTTATATACGAGCTAATTTAGTAAATGTGCTAAAAGAGTTTAGCTAATTCAACATGCTTTTAAATAAAACGCTAAAAAAGCCATACATATTAAACAAATTTGAGTTTTGCGAATTAAAAAAGAGAATATTTATCAAGACAATAATTTAGCTGTTGACATTTAGAAGATAACAACACAGACTCGTTGTTTCCAAAATATATTAAATCTAGCGCGTAATTTTTCAAGTGTTTTTAAAAAAATCTGCTGAAAGTATCATTTTGTTGTTTCTTTGGATCAGTAAACTTCATCATAATTGAAACATTTGCATGTCAAACTCAAAACATAAATGTTATCGGCACCCAAAGCTCACAACTCTTCGAAATTTTAGATCATTCTAAAAAGTTTTGCGAAATTGTTTAATGTAAGTTAAATTTCAAAACTCCGCTCAGAAATCTCGAAGACAGTTTATTTATATTTTTCATCACGAACCCTGGAATACTAACTGAAGATTAAAAATGAGCTTCTTGCACCCCTGCAAGATTTTCGTGCCCCCAAAAAAAATTTTTGTACACTCTAGTGTACATGAACCCCATACGGAATTCTGCTTAAGATAAATAAACATCGGTACAATTTTTAAAAACTGGTTTAAAAACAGATGTTTCAAAAAAGTTTCTATAAAAATGTTTCGCATATAAGTCGTTTGCATCAAATAAAAAAGTTAAGTTTTAGGCAAAGCTTTTAATTTAAAATATTCCTGATGTTAATTTATAATGATTTAGTCATTAAATGGATAAAAGACAACTCAAAAGATTTCTATTTAAATATAAAAATTATAGTTTCAGGCCTACTCTAGACTTTCATAAATGGTTTAGAAAATATTAACGATTTGTAAAACAATATTTACTTACACTTTAAAAGCACTTTGTCAAGTAATAATCATGTTTAAGTAAATAACAGAAAGTAAAGTATTGAAACACAATTTAGTTAAAAAAAAAGAACTGTTTAAAAGTATTAACAGTTGGTCTGATTTTTAATATATTTAATATTCAACAGTTTGTTACAGAAGTGGTTCAATGTAATACTAATCTAATTAACTACTAGTAATAAACGTTTAAATTACAATCGTAATTACCTTAGTTATAAATAAAGTACAAAGCATATCAAAAAAAAAGTTATGATATCTTATTTTATGTAGTATTAAATTTTTTATCCTTTAAGTTTGAAAAATGATCACTTTATTCGAGATATTAGCCATTTTGTTTTTTACTATATTTTAATATTCTTTATAGACATTGCTATAGTGACTATATTATAAAGTTATAATTTTGGTTTGTTTAATTTTAGATACAGTTGATAAGTTAAAACTTAAGTTTAAGTAAAGTGCTAATTATTTATTATAATTTATTATAATTTGAATATTAGCTATAAATAAATTTAATAGTTTTTGTCTAGACCAAGTAGTATGTTATAAAATCTAAAGCATCCTCAAAATATAAATTAAAATTAATTTTACTTATATTGTAGGTTTGAGTGTGTATTAAACGATTTTTCTATAATTCTGTAACCAAGTAAGTAAAATATTATTTTTAGTGTTTATTGATTTATAGAATTAAAATTGAAATATATAATAAAAAGGTCTTATGTTAAATAGCCTATAAAAACCGCTTCAAATTAAACAATTTTTTCTGATGCTATATTTTCAACTTTTATGAAAGTTTATTGCAGTTATCTTTTGTTACAAGTGTAACCTATCATTAAAAACTAACTAGTAAATGATTCAATATAGATCTGCACTATTTAATTTAGTAATAATGCATATATAATTTTTCACTACTTACGTATAGTAGAATTTTACGCAAGTTTTTACAGCTTGTTTTTTTAAGTAGGCTTTTGGTCCACATATGTTTTTACTTTAATTACACATTATTGTAAGAAGCTAATGTATAAATTTTGTTTTATTTTACATGTCTACAACTGATTTCGGCTAAGTCAATTAAATTTAAACACATTGTAAAACAAAGTAGGTTAACTTATTTTCATTTGTTCTGAGGTTTTATGTAGTACTGTTTTAATTTAATATTTAAAATTAATATAAAAATACATAAGAATTTTATTAACCGCTGGAATTAATAAAAATCTATCATTTCAAAGTAATTGTGTGATTTTAAACTAACCTACTAATTTAAAACTTAACATTAATTTTATAAAAAAAATTTCCAATACTTTCTGTGAGGTAAACCATCAAACACACTTAAAAAAAATTACTTAAGTTTTTAACTGTTATAATAATTGTCTTAGTAATAAAATCTCTGATTTTAAGCTAATGTCATTGGATAAAATTGATATTAATGAAAGCAAAATGATCTTTTTAATTAAACCACTATCATTTAGTAAAAAAATAATTTTTAATGATGAATGTCTAGTTAGTTTTATATAATTATTGAAGTATATCTTGATCACCTTGTATTTTTATCAGCTGTTTTCTTATTAAATTAGATACATAAAGAGCTACTTATTTTTGCTTTTTGATTTTCTTCTATTTAAAACAGCGTATCCTAAATTGGGCCATAAGCAGCAAAGGGGCCACAGAGGGGCTATGTTAATTTGAAACTAACAATATATATTCTGCAGTTGATGATAAGGAGCAAAATTAAAAAGACTTTAGGCGTATTGAATGGCATTTTTGAGGCTTATACTAGATATTACAGGAATTTTTTAGTAATTTAGGGAGCCATAAGCTGTACAAGGGGAAGCAACAAGGCCACAACTAAATACTTACTCTAAATTTACTGGAGTTGTTGATGAATGCAAAAATAAAAGATGTATATAATGGTTGTTTTCTGAGAAATCTTGTCGAAGGGACCATAGCTTTTTTATTTCTTTTAAGGGGGTTTAATAAAAAAAAGTTTGAGAAACCCCGACACAGAGTGAATATACTAGATTAATAAATATACTAAATGTGTGATCGTTAATTATCAGTTTTCTTCTAAGCATAGTTTTGCTCTTGAAAATAAGGCAACCTCTGAGTGTTCTATTAAAAAAATTATTATATTTAGCAAATATTGCTAAAGCATCCTCATAAAGTTTTGAAAATATTTGAAGTAGCTTTCATGCTAGCAAGTTTCGATTCTCTTAAAACAAACAAAATGCAATAGTGTGAGACCCAAAAAGTGCGACCTAAAAGTTTCTAGCAGTAAATTGTTTTACATTTAGCACTTATCACAAATGTCTCTAAGCAGAAATGAAAACAATTTAAAATAGTTTCACGAAGACACTTCTAAAATTTTTGAAAGACAACTTGATATTAAGGAAAATAAAAAAAGTATTAAAAAAAGAAAATAAGAACTCGTCCATTAAACTATTGTTAAGTCGTCTGAAATTCTGCACAACATATTTTTGTTACAATCTTTCTAAAACTGTTTTAGTTTACAATATTAAAACTTTTAAGCAAAAATTTGATTTTAATAAAGCATCACACTAACGATACATATTATGAACATTTATGATGTATATTTAAAACAGGGGTCGGCAAACTGCGGCCTGCAAAGGGTATATCTGCGGCCCGCAAGCACGTTTTTATAAAATGGTTATTGGCCCACAAAAAAGTCTGCGGCCCGCGAGCATGTAAATGTGACCTGCTGATCAAAATGCTTTTAAAATTTAATTTTTCGGTAATTTAGTTTAACTTGTTAAAATTTTGTCTCATGTCCCTATATGACGTTTTAAAACTTTTAAAAGATTTTATTGCTTTGTCTTGGAAACGAGGAAAGTACAGATTAGCACTTAGTCAGTGTTTTTTTTCTTAGTTTTATAATAACTCTCTTTTTACAATAAGAACATATGATCTAAAAAAAGTGCTAAAAGTACTTGAATTCAGTAAGTTATTTATGTAAAACCTATTAAGTAAAATAGCTAAATGCAAATGTTTTCTATTAAGTAAAAAGTAATCAACAGTAACTAACTAAAATATAATTTCTTTACAACTTCAGTATTTTGTATAACATCTAATTTATGCAAAAATTTCTCTCCTAGGTTTATTTTTCTATATGTTTTATTTAAGTGTACATAATAACATTCAAAATAACATAATTATAAGAAATATGGTTTTTTGTTTTGATTATGACACATTTTGATTTTTTAGAAGTTTTCTGTGCACTTAAAATTAATTATTATACAATCCGATGTACACATATTCTTTATTTTTAAACGACGTTTTTATTTAATACTTAACTTAGATTAAGGGTAGTTTGATCATAGTTTTTAAATAACTATTTCTACATGTAATATCTAAGTGTTTAAAGACACAATAAAAATAACACATATGACATAAATTAAAATAA
Organism: Thalia democratica; assembly: GCF_965202585.1. NCBI lineage: Eukaryota > Metazoa > Chordata > Thaliacea > Salpida > Salpidae > Thalia > Thalia democratica. The sequence continues at coordinate 62,275,872 of NC_139166.1, read as the reverse complement.
ATTTTGTACAGTACACATTTTCATTTTTTAAATTATATTTTTCGGAAAATTAAGTTAATTTCCATGCATTGCAAATTAATGTACACACATGAGTTTTTTTGAATATAACTGTTCAATATATAATAAATTTAGGGATAGTAAATTTATTAATTCTATGTATTATTAATCTAAAAAGTTCAAGTTTAAGCAAATAAACAATTATATATTATCACACACTCAGACTAAGTCAGGCTAGTTTGTAGACTTTTCAAATCTCAGGCTAATTTACGAATTTTGAAATGTTTTGTTCTAGTTTATCAGGTTAGCTTTCGGTCACTTAGATTAGTTTTTTTTTTGCTTTGTTGAGTAGCAAAGTAAATTTATGATTTTTGTTTTTTTAAATTCACAATGTTTGTTTTAATTATAGTATATGTTGAATTTCAAGTCTTGAAGATTCTTTAATTAAAACATTATTGATAAACATTATTCATTCAAAAACCTGGATAAAATTTCTCCGTTTTAGTGATAACTTTTGCTACTTTATAACTTGCATGAAATTTTTTTCTGATTAGTCTATAGTTATTGAAGATAATTATATGCTTGGTTGAAATTGACTTAAAAAGCTTATTTTTTTTTGTCTCTCGCAATAATTCCTAGCTAACGCTTTTTAATATTATAATTTGACTAATACTTCACACTTCTTCTCTTTAAAATGTTGTATTTTTGTTGCAGATAAAGCAATAAACAATTGCAATGATGCTCAAAAAAAAGAATATTTTTAACTTTGTTAGTGGTTAATAAACTTTTATAGTTTATGTAGAAGTGTTTTAGAAACTATCTGTCCAAAAAGCTGACTTGCAATAATACTGTTATCACTGTATATACTTATTTTACTGTTAATAAACTTGGTAATTTGTTTTTTTGGTGATTTTTGTTTTAAAAAGGCTTGTCAATTAAACAGGCTAGTTTAATAATTTAAAAAATTCAAACTAGCTGATATTGTTTTAATAAATTTTAGAAAACTCTTGAATGTGTGAATTTTTATTATTTTGAATATTTTGAAAAAGTATTCGAATTCTCAAAATAGCTTTCATGATTATAGTGTAGTTTATGAGTTGTAATTTTTTCAGTCTATATATATTTTATGTACTTTTTCATAGTGATGATACTCTATTTGATTATTTAAGTATCTATTTTTAGTTTTTTCAACTAAAAATAAATTTAGGCTGTTTGATGTAACTCATACATCTCTGCTTTAAAAAGTGACAACCATGTAAGGGACTATCTAATTGTTAATAAGGTATACTATTTAAGTATTTAAGCATTAATTATGTTAAAAATTTGTTTTGGTTTTTTAGAGAACAAATAAGTATTAATACTAAAATATAATAACTAAATAAAATGGATAACTTATAAATATAATGAAAAGATATATATAAGTTTTATTTATCATAATTCTTTTAATGAGTTAGTTACCAGCTGTATAACAGTTATTAGAATTTTATTGGTTTGTTAATTTTTATTTTGGCATTGTTCAACTTTTTCTTTTATATGTTTGTTCCAAAATTATAGCAATACAAATAGATCTATTGAGTTGAAATAACTTTAAGCTATTTTTAGCCTGTAACACAATACTTAAAAGCATCATATTACTTTACCTCTCTTGATATGATGTCATAAAGAAAAACTCACAAACTTATGCATCAATGTCAACTGGCGCGTATATATACGAGCTTTGGTGCATTACTAATCGAATGAGTGTGTAGTCAACTGTATTTCAAGTTGTCACTTGATTACCCACCCATTCCTTTTGCTATAAAACATTTTTATTGTAATTTTTTTACATTCTTCTAAAACGTTTTCTAAGGTACTGCAGAAGAATTTAAAAAAGACAATTGGTTTACTTTTGACTTAAGTAGTAAAGGTAATCAATTGTATTTAACAGAATACTGTTTTCTTGATAACATTTCAGCTTAGATTTTAAATAAATAAGTTCATTATTATAAGCAATAAATTATTTATTTACAGTTATTTATTTGTAATATAGTTTATAAATTTTAATTTTATAAAAAAATATTTTAAGCTTTTTATATTGTTTATCAGATAATAAGTTTATGATGACAAACAATAATTAACAGCAGTAAAGGGTTAAAATATTAAAAAGCAAAAAATATTGATAACTGTCAAGAAAATATTCTAAACTTTTTAATAACTTATATCTCTTTCTTTTATTAGGTTTATAACGAAATTTTATATATTTGTTATGAGCATAAAATAGTTTTGTATTTAAATTAATTTTCAAACTTTAATGATTAACTTTAAAATTCAAAGTTAAAATGAACTTTTGCATTTTTTACTATTCAATATATATTAATAAACGTAACAAAAATCAAAACTTTAGTTTAATTAAAGGTAGTTGAATATCAGCATAAATGTTAATAATTCAAACTCTATTTTTTTGATTTTATTAGCAAACTGGGCCCGCAAAGTAGCTTTTAGCTATAAAAGTAGTTTAAAAAAATCATGAAAATTTAAAAATACATTTTTAATTTAATAATTATTACATCCTTGTACTTTTTTATTCTATATTTTTATATTTTTAGATTAAAGTAGTGTCTTCTATAGAACTATACAAATTTTTAAATAATTGCAGCTCGCGAGGCGTTTTTATAGAAAAATCTGGTCTTTACTAATTAAAGTCCGCTAACATCTGGTAGCTATAATCTACCTTTATACCAAAACTTGAAGTTTAAGTAAGTATCTATTTATTTTAAATTTGAAAACTTATACTTATAAGTATTACATGGATACGTGTTACGAGTTACATGGATATTAAAAATAAATCTTTTTCATAAAAAAAATTAATTTACCAAACGATAATATTACAACGTTTAAATTTCCTCTAACAAACTGAATAAAAATTTATTAGAGAATTATCCATAAAACCATAAAAATACTTTTTACAGCAGAAAATATACTTTAAGTGTGATGTTAAAACTATTTTAGCTTCTTAATGTTCTGATAAATTACATAGAACTTGTTCTTTATATAAATGATAAGATAGTTTTGTTTATAAAAGTGTGGCTATATCATATCCTAAATAAATTAAATGGTTAACGTAGAAAAATAAATAAGAAAACAATAATTAACAATTTGAAAAATAATTTAAATCTAAGACTAAACTATTTTTATTTATATTTTTAAAGCTACATGTTTATCAATAACTAGAGTTATACTTTTATCAAACTTAAAAATATTACACAACTCTTGAAACTCAATTTTAAAACAAAACGATAATTAACTTTATTAATTTTTGAAATAGTTAAATTGGTATTATAGAAAACAAGTAATTAACTTGGTACGTTAAAACTTGATAATGAAACTTTGTTAAGAAAATTTTCTTACAAATGAAAAAACTGTAAAGTTTTAAGTGGAAAGCATTATTTTTAAGTATATTATATTCTAAACAAATTATATATCATTAGTAAAGTTTAGTTTGTTCTATAAGTTTTTACATTGTTTAGTTAGATTATTGAGCAAAATAATGTTTTTTTACCTATAAGCTAGAATCAAGTACAATTGTTGCAAGTAGTTTGATAGGGTAGCTAAAAATTCTGTCAACAGATTCCAGATAATAATTTAAGACTTTAATATTTCTATAGACATCCGTATGTTACATTAAAAGAACGATTATTGTTGTAAGATATCTATATTATAGCTATTAAAATAGTAAGAATTTGAAAAATAATTAATAAAACAACTAAAACTTAAAAAATTCTATCTTCAAACTTTTAAATGATTGATATAAAGTGAATGCTTGGGTTTGTTAGGTATATAGTATATTATAAGTTTGGTAAACAAGTTTTAAAAAGTTGGCTTCAAAACTAATTTCGGAACTATTCAACCTGGTTTCTTAAAAGTTTCTTAAAAATCATAAAACAGAAAATAGTTTTTGATTTTTAATTCTGAATCTGTTTTTAAAAACAATTAACTAAGTAACTACTTTGTTAAAAATAACTGAGTTTTCTTATACCTCATCTTTGACGAAAAATAAAGCTTTTTACTTATATTTGACTTAAACAACTTTATAAATATAGTTTATAGTTATAGAAACAACTATTTATATGGACAACTTATTTTACTTAAGCATTAGAAAAAATATTCTTTAATCTCGCATATTAATATGATTTAGTTAGAAAATTTAAATTGTATAAGAATACTTAAATCGTATAGTTCTAAACATAATAAGAATAAAGTTAGTTTTTGTAACTATTAACTAAAACAAAGTTAAAATATAATTATTGTATAAAACAACTGTGTTTATAGAGTTTGTAATTATTAATAATTAATTTGCTAAACAATGATTTGAATATTTTTTCATAAGTTATCTTAATTTGATCAACTTTTAAATTTATTATAAATTATGATGAAAACGTTATGAAGATAAACAACAAAATGTAAAAAAAAAGAATAACTATAAAATATTTTATTTTCGTAAAAGCACCATTTACACAGTACAACAATAAACAAAAACAAATAATATTGGTTATTTGAAAAGAAATTTACTTGTTAATAAATATTTTATGCTTAATATATTTATCAAAAAAATGAAAAATATTTACACTTTTTTCCTAATGTACTAGTAAATGTTTTTAAGCCATTATTTAAAAATTGTAAAAACACAGCTTAGGAAACTAGCTTTTTAATATGATTTAAATGGGAATTAATACAAGTAAAAAATTAATAAAACTAACATTAATGCTTTTACGTTATACAACCGCTGACCGATGGTTTGGTCGTGGTCAAGTCTGGGGGTTGAATAAATTTGGTTTTCTACAAGTCTTTGACCTTGAAATATGTGCATTGATGTCTGCTATCGACAATCGTTTGGACGACATTATCATAAAAGTTATTTAATGACAGTATTAAAAACGTTGAAATGGATACTTTACTTTCATTATAACTATTTTTTAGTTTAGTAAAACAAACAAAAGTTTATTTTCAGTAGTAACTTGAACTACTCAAAAAAATGTTATAGCTTATATTAGTTCTCTTTGTTGTTAATGAAAACAAAAAAAAAAAAATGTTAATATAACATATCAAACATAGTAAACAAATCAGGCTTAACCAAAGGGTTTACGAAGCTAGTGTTTAGAAAATATAGCAGTTTTATGATTATAAAGATTTGAGCTTTACAAAAGTCTATATCTTTAAACTTGAAATATTCTCATTTAATAGTGTTTCTGTGAGTTATACGTCTAAAATTTATCAAAATAATATAAAATTAAAAATAAATAACGTTTTTTTAAATATAAGGAGTTTACTTACTTACAAACAAAATGCTTAATTCTAAAACTGTTTTTTAAAATAGTTAACGAAGTAACTACTTTGTTGAAAATAACTTAGTTTTCTTATACCTAATCTTTGACGAAAAATAAATTCTTTTACTTATAATTGTTTTTAATTTATAGTTATATATTTTAGGTATGGATTGTGGTACATTTAACTTATTAGTACTACCCATCATAATTAAATCCTACCTTATTTAATTAATATCTAATAAATACTAAATTATATTAGAGACTACCTTATATAATCATACAAGACAATTTGGAGTGATGAATCTATTATATAAAGAACCCCAAACAATACAAGTAAAATATCAAAAATATAAATTACTCTGATGAAAATTTTAATAAATGGTAGCTATTTAAATCTATATCAAAAGATTTGAAACAATAGACTAAAATTAAAAAAAAAACTTTTAGTAAGCAGTTAACTATAAAACGCTTAATAAACTATTAAATATGTAAATCTGGCTCAAATATTTAAGCAATTAAACACAAGTTGAAATATTAACTTTATGTCAAAAAAATACTTACAATAAACACATACAATAAGTTTAAGATAGGATTTCTTTCTTGAGGTCAGTCACGCAGCTGCACACAAATCAAACTTACTAACTACTCACATGAAAACTGTATGGTCATGTTACATTGCGTCATGAGCCTCGATTCTCATTGGCTTGTGCATGCAACCGTATCAAGCTCTAAATATTCTTTTGAGCTCAATGTTCAAACAACTACAAGTCAGGGAATTTTGCAGCAGCTCATTACATTATGATGAAATTCAACAAAAAATCAAACTGTTAAGTTTTAGTTGTGAAAAGTATAATAATGCTTAATATCTTATAGTGTCTATACAATAAATAAAGGGAAAAAAATTGGTTACATCAGTACAGAAAGCAGATGTCATTTTAAAAAATGCAAGTTTAAATTCTAAAGAAATGCGTTTAAGCTTCGAAAAAGCACTATTACTAAGTTTTAACATAAATTTAAAACATTTTATGACAGATAAAATACAAGCTATGTTATTCTATTTGTTTTGAATTTATTATAAACCTGTTTAAACATTGCAACAATCTTTTTTAAGTTTGCAAACATAACAAACAACGACTGTATAAAGATTTTTGTTCATAGTTTATTTTAAACGTTTACTATTAAAAAAAAAAGCTTGTTTTCAACTAACGTAGTAAAAACTATAAATCCATTAATTACAATATTAATAACGTTTACTAACGAATTTAAAACATGTTAAGTATGAAATGTCATGTTGACCTTAAAATATTTTGTATAAATTTTAGTTATTTTTCTTAATTTCAATAAAGTTACATCACAATCAAAGTACTTTTAATTTAGCTAATTTTAGATATAAAAAGAGTTATATAATCCAATTTTGAAGACATAATTAAAAAAAAATAAAACTAAAATATTCTAAAATCTAATTTTTACTTCATTTATTATTTATTTTGGAATTATATAATTGAATTAAAATATTTTAACTGAAATACAAACTCTTTAGCATAAAAAAATAATCCTACTTATCAGAAACATAAACGAACATCGTAAAATGTAAATTAGTGAACTTATGTTCGTAACTTTAGAGCTTTAAAAAATTAAATTGTTAAATAATTAAAAAAACAACTAAACAAAATGTTAAATACAAAAGAATTGCAAGAATTATTAAAAAAACTCAAATTTATTTTGATTATTAAATGTATTGTTTGTTAATTCTTTTTTGCCCTAAAACAAGTAAAAGCTCACTTATCGTTAAATGATTTGATAATTAAAAGATTTGGTAACTAACAGATTTTATAGACCTGCAATTAGTTGATAGCAATTTGCACGCTAAGATTTCTTGTCATTTTAAAACAATTTTAATGCATTTATATAATTGTAATAAAAAGCAAAATATTTAAAAAATGATTCGTAGCTAAAATATAAGAAATGTAATTAGCTGAAATATAAGAAAGTTTTTTGCACGATTTATTTTTAGTTAAACATTAGAATTTGTTGAAAGCAACGTATAAATTAATTTTTGATATATTAAGATAATTTTTGTTGGAGGATAAAATTTTAAGTACTTATACGAAGCATGTAAAAGGGATTAGAAAGTCAAAAATAAGTAACTTAATTTTTTTTAAATTACGTTAAAGTCGTTTAAATCTTTGAAGTTAAGAAGTAACAAAAATTTAAGTAACTAAATTTTAAATAAGGAAAAAAACACATTTACAACTTGTGATCAAGGAAAGTTTATTGCCGCTTATGTTTAAAACTAATAATTTTTTTTAATTATTATACAATTTACAACACCTAATATCTAATAAACCTTCAATATAAAGACATTCATTTTTGTTTTCAATGATTGTAAGTTGTTTTTAGACACTGGAATACAACTTTAAAATTTTTTTAGAACTAAGAAAACTGTTGTTTTTTTATTCTTTTAAGACTTTATTATGAAATAGAATTCTATTTAAATGAGATTTTTTATATAATTGACGAGGTTTTTGAACAAAACTTAGTTTGCATAATAAAGACTTGCAAGAATAAATTCTCATCTAGTAGTTATGATCTCTTTATTTGCTTTCTAAAAATAAATAAAAAATATAATAGCTTTTATATTATAAAAAACAATAACTTATTCTGTAATTGATATTTCATTAATTTGACTCAAATAATTTTTTAAAATTTAATATTTTATCGTGATTTTTGTTTAAAACTCTTTTGATTTTTAGATATAAGTTCTAGGTGTTTTCATGGCTTTTTTTCAAAAATTACAAACTCCTGGTTTTCTAGGTTAAATGACCTTCCTGTTACGTGAATAGTAAGTAATGATAAGTAAGCAAGTATTTAGAGAAAAAAATCGAATTCTTTTTTTTTATATTTTACAAATTTAATTTTTGAAATTTTCAAACTTTAGCAAGCTTAAATTAACTCTAGTTAATTGTACTATAATTAGTAAACACTAAGTCTTACTTTTCTAAACATTAAATATAAAGCTTTTTTTTTATAAAATATTTTTACTGAAAAAAACATAAAGACTTGAAAAAAAACAAATATTTTAGAATGTGTACTAATTAAAATTAAATATATACTTAACTATAACTTTTGAACAATGTTTGTATTTAGATAATTAATTTATTGTTAAACTTAACAGCTGGAGGCGGGCTTTCGAAATTATTTGGCTTTAATTTTCTTTTTAGAAATAATAACTTCCCCTAAGAAAAAACTGGTGCAATTAATCAATGAGTACTTTTATATCAGTTGCTGAATTAGTCTCCTGATATTAAAAGGAATCTATTAAAAGAATCTGTTGCACATAAAATAAAAAACTTATTTAAATGAACGTTTATTTGGTTTTAGGAAGTTTTTGAAAATTATCCTTTCAAGAAAAGTAAATTAACTGTTGAATTATATAAATATAACAGTACAAAGTCTAGTCTTTAATAAATTTAAAATTTAAAAATTTGTTATAGAACTTGTTTAATTTATTATTAGTCTAAATAATTATTAATAAGAAAATTTTGAAAAACAATTGTATTTACTTTACTTATAGTAAAGTAAAAGACATATGAAAAAAAATTAATTTATGATATATATTTTATTTTGTATTAAATGTTATAACCTTTAAATAATAGAAAGCTGATACTTTTTTTTAGACATTAGCCATTTTGTTATTTACTATATTCTAATATTATTTATATACATTGCTATAGTGACTATATTATAAAGTTAGAATTTAGGCTTGTTTTAATTCTAGATACAGTTAATAAGTTAAAACTTAGGTTTAAGTCAAGTGTTAATTTATTTTCTTTAAGTTGAATTTTAGCTATGAATGACTTTAATATTTTTTTTCTAGACTAGATAGTATGTTCTAAAGTATTCTCAAACATAAATTAAAACTTATTTTTACTTAGATTGTAGTTTTAAGTATTTATTAAATGATTTTTTTATTATTATGTGACTACGTAAGTAAAATATCATTTTTAGTATTAACTGATTTACAGAGTTAAAATTGAAGTATGTATCAAAAAAAAGTCTCATGTTAAATAGCCTATAAAAACCGCTTTAATTAAAAACATTTTTTTTTATGTTATATTTCCAATTTTGATGAAAGTTTGTAGGATTTATGTTTTGTCACAAGTGTAACCTATCATTAAAAATTAACTAGAAAATGACTCAATATAAAACTGCACTATTTTATTTAGTAATAATGCATGTATACTTTTTATTTAACTACTTACGTATAGTAATATATTTAATCAAAATATTTTTCAAGTTTTTACAGGTTGTTTTTTTAAGTAGGCCTTTGGTCCACAAATGTTTTACTTTAATTACACATTAGTGTATGAAGCTAATATATTTTTTTTATTCATATGTATACAAATGATTTAGGTAAATTTAATTCAATTTGAACTCATTGTAAAACCAAGTTTAGATTAACTTATTATTATTTGTTCTGAGGTTTTATGTAGTACTGTTTTAGTTAAATAATAAAAATAAATAATAAACTACATAAGAATTAATGAAAATCTATCAGTTTACTGTTATTTTGTGATTATAAATTAATCTACAAGTTTAAAACTTGTGTTTGATTACATTAAAACTTTTTTCCGATGCTTTTTGTAAGGTAAACCATCAAACACACTACAAAAATTTACTTAAGTTTTTGAACTATTATAAATATTGACTTAGGAATAAAATCTCTGATTTTAAGATGAAGAAAGAAAGAAAAATGTGAACGCTCACAACTATTGGTGTGGAGAAAAGCTTTTGGTCATCGAGTCTCACACTATTTATTTTATAACTATTTTGAGCAGTTTTAATTAAAACAATAAAAAAGAAACTTATGATCGAAAAATCAATAATATTATTAATTAATTGTTTTTTCAAGTATCATTATTTAAAATAACTCAAAAGAAAAATATTAAAAAAAAAAACGGTATGTACTCTATTTTATACCCATTTCTGCCAATATTGACTATGGAAACGATAGTCTATCATGTGCACCATACCGTCTCCTCCTACTAGATTTCAATTTTTACGATCATGTACGTTCACATTTTCTTGTTGCTCTTTTTACAAGAACAACCACGAAAAATGCAATTGAAATGATGTCAACCACGGAATGAAGTCATTAAATGAAATTGAAATAGATGAAAGCAAAACGATGACTTTGATTTAACTAATATTATTCAGTAAAAAAAAAGATTTTTTTTCCTGATGAGTGTCTACTTAGTTTTAAATACTTATTAAAGTAGATCTCGAGCACATTGTATTTCGATTAGCTGTTTTCTTATCAAATTAGATTCATAAAGAGCTGTTTCTATTTGCTTATTGATTTTCATCTATTCAGAACAGCGTTTCCTAATTTAAGCAGCAAAGGGGCCACAGAGGGGCTATGTTAATTTAAAACTAACAATAGATATTCTGCAGTTGATGATGAATAGCAAAAAAAAAAATTAGGCGTATTGAATGGTATTTTGAGGCTTATACTAGATATTACAGGAATTTTTTAGTAACTTAACGGGCCATAAGCTGTAAAAGGGGGAGCAACAAGGCCATAACTAAATGCTTACTCTAGATTTACTGGAGTTGGTGATGAATGCAAAAAAAAAAATGATGTATTTAATTGTTGTTTTCTGAGAAATCTAGTCGGAAGGGCAATAGCTTTTTTATTTCTTTATAGGGGCTTTTATGAAAAAAACTTACGGAAACCCCGACTTGGAGTGTATATACAAAGTTCGTTAAATATACTAATTGTTGTTTAGATGTGATCGTTGATTATCAGTTTTCTTCTAAGCCTAGTTAAGTGTTCAAAAATAAGGCAACCTCTGAGTGTTCTATTAAAAAATATATATTTAGCAAATATTGCTAAAGCATCCTCATAAAGTTTTGAAAATATTTGAAGTAGCTTTCATGCTAGCAAGTTTCGATTCTCTTAAAACAAACAAAGTGCAAAAGTGTGAGACCTAAAAAGTACGACCTGAAAGTTTCTAGCAGTAAATTGTTTTACATTTCGCACTTGTCACAAAAACTCTCTGTGCAGAAATAAAAACAATTTAAAATAGTTCCATTTTTGAAATTTTTGAAAGACAACTTGATATTAAAGAAAATTAAAAAAACATGATAAAAAAATAAACTTAAAAAGTGCCTCCATGATCATTCTTCAAGTCGTCTGGGATTCTGCACAACTTGTTTTTGTTACAGTCTTTCTAAAACTGTTTTCGTTTACAATGTAAAATCTTTTAAGCAAAAGTACAATTACATTTTAATTGCGATACATATTATGAACATTTATGAAGTATATTTAAAACAGGGGTCGGCAAACTGCGGCCTGCGAAGGGTATATCTGCGGTCCGCAAGCACGTTTTTATAAATTGGAAATTGGTCCACAAAAAATCTGCGGCCAGCGACCTGCTGATCAAAATGCTTTTAAAATTGATTTTTTCAGTAATTTAGATTAACTTGATAAATTTCGTCTCATGCCCCTGTATGACATTTTAAAACAATTTAAATATTTTATTGCTTCGGCTGGGAAACGTGGAAAAGACAGATTAGGACTTGATCAGTGTTTTTTTTCTCAGTTTTATAATAACTCTATTCTTACAATATAAACATATGATCTAAAAAAATGCTTAAAGTACTTGAATTCAGTAAGTTAATTATGTAAAACCTATTTAATAAAATAAAAAATGCAAATGTTTTCTATTAAGTAAAAAGCAATCAACAGTAACTAACTAAAATATTATTTCTTTAAAATTTCGGTATTTTGTATAACATCAAGTTTATGCAAAAATTTCTCTCATTTATTTTTCTATATATTATATTTAAGTGTACAGAATAACATTTTAAATAAAATAATTATAAGAAATAAGGTTTTTTGTTTTGATTTTTTAGAAGTTTTTTGTGCACTTGAAATTAATTTATATACAATCCGATGTACACAGATTCTTTATTTTTAAACGACGTTTTGATTTAATGCTTAACTTAGATTAAGGGTAGTTTGATCATAGTTTTTAAATAATTATTTCTACATGTAATATTTAAGTGTCTAAAGACACAATAAAAACAATACATATGACATAAGTTAAAATAATTTTTGTACAGTACATATTTTCATTTTTCAAATAATATTTTTCGAAAAATTAAATTAATTTCTATACGTTGCAAATTAATGTACACAGATGAGTTTTTTTGAATATAACCGTTTAATATATAATAAATTTAGGGATGGTAAATTTATTAAATCTATGTATTATTAATCTAAATAGTTCAAGTTTAATCAAATAAACAACTATATATTATCATACATTCAGACTAAGTCAGACTAGTTTGTAGACTTTTCAAATCTCAGGCTAATTTACCAATTTTTAATTTTTTTATTCTAGGTTATCAGGTTAGCTTTTGGTCACTTAGACTAGTTTTTTTTTGCTTTGATGAATAGCAAAGTAAACTTATGATTGTTGTTATGTTAAATTAACAATGTTTGTTTTAATTATAATATATGATAAATTATAAGTCTTGAAGGTTCTTTAATTTAAAATGTTATCGATAAATATTGTTTATTAAAAAACCTGGACAAATTTAAAAAACGTTGAAAAAATTTCTTTAAAATTTTTGGCAACCCTGGAACTGTTTTCATACTTATTAAGGTTTAAACACAGCACTCGTTATAACATCTAAGAAGACTTAACCAACTAACATGCCAAAAATTATGTAGGTCAACGTATTAACTTTTTGCTTCTTCTGCTATTTTTCGTAACTGCCTTTGGTAAAGTTGTTTGAAAAAGTTGTGTTCACTACTTTGATTGTTAAATTCATAAACTTTTTTAAGATTGTTGTCTTTGCACACAATACTTTCTGGTGTATTACTAATAGAAGTTTGTTTATTAACAGAATAAATCATAGATCTGATTTTAAAACTTAACCATATCATTATCATGTTTTTAGCGATAACTGCAGTAGCAACATTGTTTGTGATAAAAGTTTAAGACCAACACCCATTAAGTTGGTGCATTGTAACATTGCTTTTAAGCAATCGTTAGCTGTAATTTAGCTTTGCATTGGAACTAAACCTAGAAAATCATTAAAATTTCCAAGTTAGTTAAAACACCTCTAATAAATATTATCAGATGAGCACTATTCTTTGTATCAGTGCTCACATCCTGAGAGATTGATTAAAGTCCCAATTTGATTTGTGCGGCTTTTTAATCTGCCGAAATTTCCTAAACTAAACTTCTTGTTGTAGTTGAAGATAAAAGCAAAAATTTTAACCACCGCTAGCACAAGTACTTAAAAAATTTAAATTTTAAACGATGTCTCCTTTTATTTGTTTACTCTTGCTACTTTATAACTTGCTAGAAAAAATTTTCTGATCAGTCTGTAGTTACTGAAGATAATTATATGCTTGGTTTAAAATGACTTAAAAAGCTTTTTTTTTCTCGCAATAACTCCTAGCTAACGCTTTGTAATAATATAGTTTGATTATATTTCACATTTATTCTCTTTTAAATGCAGTATTTGTATTGCAAATAAAGCAAAAAACAATTGCTATGATGCTCAAAAAAAAAAATAATTATCACTTTATTAGTGGCTTAATAAACTTTTATAGTTTATGTAAAAATATTATAGAAACTATCTATCCCAAAAGCTGACTTGCAATAATATTGTTATCACTGTATATACTTATTTTACTGTTAATAGACTTTGTTATTTGTTTATTTGGTGGCTTTTGTTTTTAAAAGGCTTGCCAAATAAACAGGATAGTTTGATAATTAAAAAAACTCAGACTAGCTTATATTGTTTTAATAAGTTTTAGAAAACTCTGGTATGTGTGAAATATTTATTTTAAATATTTTGAAAAAGTATTCGAATTCTCATAAGAGCTTTCATGATTATAGTGTAGTATATGAGTTGTAATTTTTATAGTCTATATATATGTTATATACTTTTTCATAGTGATGATACTCTATTTGATTATTTAAGTATTTATTTTTAGCTTTTTCAACTAAAAATAAACTTAGGCTGTTTGATGTAACTCATACATCTCTGCTTTAAAAAGTGACAACCATGTAAACGACTATCTAATTATTAATAAGGTATACTATTAAAGTATTTAAGCATTAATAATGTTAAAAAGTTGTTTTGGTTTTTTAGAGTACAAATAGGTATTAATACTAAAATGTAATAACTAAATAAAATGGATAACTTATAAATATAATGAATGATATGTATAAGTTTTATTTATCATTTATCTTTTAATGAGTTAGTTGCCTGCTGTATAACAGTTATTAGAATTTTATTGGTTTGTATATTTTTATTTTGGCATTGTTAAACTTTTTCTCCTTATAAGTTTGTTTCAAAAAATACAGCAATATAAATAGATCTATTGAGTTTTAATAACTTAAGCTATTTTTAGATTGTAACACAATACTTAAAAGCATCATATTACTTTATCTCTCTTGATATGATGTCATAGAGAAAATTTCACAAACTAATGCATCAAAGCTAACTGACGCGTATATATACGAGCTTTGGTGCATTACTAATCGAATGAGTGTGTAGTCAACTGCATATCAAGTTGTCACTTGATTACCCACCCATTCCTTTTGCTATAAAACATTTTTATTGTAATTTTTTTACATTCTTCTAAAACGTTTTCTAAGGTACTGCAGAAGAATTTAAAAAAGACAATTGATTTGTTTTTGACTTAAGTAGTAAAGGTAATCAATTGTATTTTATAGAATATTGTTTTCTTGATAACATTTCAGCTTAGATTTTAAATAAATAAATTCATTATTATAAGCAATAAGTTATTTATTGTAATATAGTTTATAAATTCTAATTTTATTAAAAAATATTTTGAGCTTTTTATATTGTTTATCAGAAATTATAAGTTTATATCAAGATAATAAGTTTATGATGACAAACAATAATTAATAGCAGTAAAGGGTTAAAATATTAAAAAGCAAAAAAAAAAAAGGGATAGCTGTCAAGAAAATATTTAATAATTTATATCTCCTCTTTTATTAGGCTTAAAACGAAATTTTATATATTTGTTATTAGCATAAAATAGTTTTGTACTAAACATATTTTTCAAACTTTAATAATTAAATTAAAAATTTAAAGTTAAAATATACTTTTTCATTTTTTACTATTCAATATATATTGCGAAACGTCACAAGTATTAAAACTTTAGTTAGTTATAATTAGTTTAATATCAGCATAAATGTTAATGATTCAGACTCTAGTTTTTTGATTTAATTAGCAAACTGGGCGGCAAAGTATTTTTTAGCTATAAAAGCAGTAAAAAAAATTCCTGAAAACTAAAAATTACGCTTTTAATTTGATAATTGTTAATTCGTTGTGGTTTTCTGTTCCATATGTATTATATTTTTAGATTAAAGTAGTGTCTTCTGTAGAACTATACAAATTTTTAAATAATTGTAGCTCGCGAGGCGTTTTTATAGAAAAATCTCGTCTTTACAAATTTAAATTCGCTAACCTCTGGTAGCTATAATCTATCTTCATACCAAAACTTGAAGTTTAAGTAAGTATCAATTTTTTTTTTAAATTAAAAAACTTATACTTAAAAGTATTACAGTTTGATAAATGATACGTGTTACATGGATATTAAAAATAAATCTTTTTCATAGAAAAAGTTAATTTACCAAACGATAATATTACAACGTTTAAATTTCCTCTAACAAACTGAATAAACATTCATTAAAGAATTATCCATAAAATCATAAAAATACTTTTTACAGCAGAAAATATACTTTAAGTGTGATGTTAAAACTATTTTATCTTCTTAATGTTCTGACATTACATAGAACTTGTTCTTTATATAAATGATAAGATAATTTTGTTTATAAAAGTGTCACTATACCATATCCTAAATAAATTAAATGGTTAACGTAGAAAAATAAGTAAGAAAACAATAATTAACTATTTGAAAAATAATTTAATTCAAAGACTAAACTTATTTTGTTTATACTTTTAAAGCTACATGTTTTCAATAACTAGAGTTATACTTTTATCAAACTTAAAAAAATTACACAACTCTTGAAACTCAATTTTGAAACAAAAAGATATTGAATAAATATTCTAAGAATTTTTTGAAATAGTTGAATTGGTAATATAGAAAACAAGTAGTTAACTTGGTATGTTAAAACTAAATAATGAAACTTCGTTAAGGAAAATTTTCTTACAAATGAAAAAAACTGTAAAGTTTTAAGTGGCAAGCATCATTTTTAAGTATATTGTATTCTAAACAAATTGTATATCATTAGTAAAGTTTAGTTTGTTAGATAAGTTTTTACATTTTCTTGTTAGATTTATTGAGCAAAGTAATGTTTTTTTACCTATAAGCTAGAATCAAGTACAACTGTTACAAGTAGTTTGATAGGCCAACTAAAAGTTCTGTCAACAGATTCTAAATAATAACTTAAGACTTTAATATTTCTAAAGATATCCGTATGTTACATTAAAAGAACGATTATTGTTGTAAAATATCTATGTTATAGCTCTTAAAATATTATGATTTTTATATTAATTAATGAAACAACTAAAACTTTAACAATTCTATCTTCAAAGTTTTAGATAATTGATATAAAGTGAATGTTTAGGTTTGTTAGGTATATAGTGTATTATAAGTTTAAAAAACATGTTTTAAAACTGATATAGTTGGCTTCAAAACTAATTTCCGAACTATTCAAACTGGTTTCTTAAAAGTTTCTTAAAAATCATAAAACAGAAAATAATTTTTGATTCTTAATTCTGAATCTGTTTTTAAAAACAGTTAACTAAGTAACTACATTGTTTAAAATAACGGAGTTTTCTTATACCTCATCTTTGACGAAAAATAAAGTAATATAAAGATATAATAAAAAGCAAAATATTTAAAAAATGATTTGTAGCTTAAATATAAGAAATGTAATTAGCTGAAATATAAGAAAGTTTTTTGCACAATTTATTTTTAGTTAAACATTAGAATTTGTTGAAAGCAACCTATAAATCAATTTTTGATATATTAAGATAATTTTTGTTTGAGGATAAAATTTTAAGTACTTATACGAAGCATGTTAAAAGGATTAGAAAGTCAAAAATAAGTAACTTAATTTTTTTTTTATATTACGTTAAAGTCGTTTAAATCTTTGAAATTAAGAAGTAACAAAAATTTAAGTAACTAAATCTTAAATAAGGAAAAAAAAACTTATTTACAACTTGTGATCAAGAAAAGTTTATTGCCGCTTATGTTTAAAACTAATAAATTTTCTAAATTATTATACAATTTACAACACCCAATGTCTAAAAAACCTTTAATATAAAGACATTCATTTTTGTTTTCAATGATTGTAAGTTGTTTCTAGACACTTGAATACAACTTTAAACGTATTTTACAACTAAGAAAACTGTTTTTTTTTAATTCTTTTAAGACTTTATTATTAAATAGAATTCTATTCAAATAATATTTTTTATAAAATTGACAAGGTTTTTGAACAAAACTTAGTTTGCATAATAAAGACTTGCAAGATTAAATTTTCCTCGAGTAGTTATGATCTCTTTATTTGCTTTCTAAAAATCAAAACATATAATTGCTTTTTTATTATAAAGAACAATAACTTATTCTGTAATTGATATTTAATTAATTTGACTAAAATAATTTTTTAAATTTAAGATTTTTTCATGATTTTAGTTTAAAACTGTTTTGATTTTTAGGTATAAGTTCTAGTTTTTTCATGATTTTTTCTTAAAGTTACAAACTCGTGGTTTCTCTAGGTTAAATGACTGTCCTGTTACGTGAATAGTAAGTAACAATAAGTAAGCAAGTATTTAGAGAAAAAAATCTAATTAATTTTTTTATATTTTACAAATTTAATTTTTGAAATTTTCAAACTTTAGCAAGCTTAAGTTAACTTTAGTTCATTATAATATAAATAGTAAACACTAAGTGTTACTTTTATAAACATCAAATATAAAGCTTTTTTTTCTTTAAAATATTTTTACCGAAAAAACATATAGACTTCGAAAAAAAAAACAAATATCTTAGAATGTATACTAATTAAATTTATATATATACTTTAATATAACTTTTGAACAACGTTTGTATTTAAATAATTTATTTATTGTTAAGCTTAACAGCTGGAGGCGGGCTTTCGAAATTATATGGCTTTAATTTTCTTTTTAGAATTAATAACTTCCCCTAAGCAAAAACTAATGCAATTTATCAATGAGAGTACTTTTATATCAGTTGCTGAATTAGTCTCCTGATATTAACACAAAAAAGGAATCTTTTGCACAACAAAAAACACTCATTTAAATGAACGTTTATTTGGTTTTAGGAAAATTTTGAAAATCATCTTATCAAGAAAACTAAACTAACTGTTGAATTTTATAAAGATAACACTACAAAGTCTAGTCTTAATTAATTTAATATTCATAAATTTGTTATAGATTTTGTTTAATAAACTATTAATCTAGATAATTATTAATAAAAAACTTTTAAATCACAATTGTAATTACCTAACATATAGATAAAGTAAAAGACTTATTAAAAAATACATCAGTTTTAATATATTATTTTTTTTGTACTAAATGTTATATCCTTTTAATAATAGAAAGCTGATCCCTTTTCTATAGATATTAGCCATTTTGTTTTTTACTATACTTTATATTCTTGAAAGACATTGCTATAGTGACTATATTATAAAGTTGGAATTTTGGTTTGTTTGATTTTAGATACAGTTAATAAGTTAAACCTTAAGTTTATGTAAAGTGTTAATTTATTTTTTATAAGTTGAATTTTAGCTATGAATGACTTTAATACTTTTTGTCTAGACTAGATAGTATGTTCAAAAGTATCCTCAAACATAAATTAAAACTAGTTTTTACTTGAATTGTAGGTTTGTGTATGTATTAAATAAATTTTCTATTGTTTTGTGAATACGTAAGTAAAATACTATTTTTAGTATTAACTGATTTACAGAATTAAAATCAAAAAGTATCCAAAGAAGTCTCATGTGAAATAGCGTATAAAAACCGCTTTGATTAAAAACACTTATTTGATGCTATATTACCAATTTTTATGAATTTTTTTTGAATTTATGTTTTGTTACAAGTGTAACCTAACATTAAAAACTAACTAGTGAATGGTTCAATATGAAGCTTGCACTGTTTTACTTAGTAATAATATATGTATATTTTTTCACTACTTAAGTATAGTAGAATTTTTAATTAAAATATTCTGCAAGTTTTTACAAGTTGTTTTTTAAAGTGTGCTTTTAGTCTACATATGCTTTTACTTTAATTACACATTAGTGTATGAAGCTAATATACTTTTTTGTTTTATTTTATATGTCTACAACTGATTTAGGTAAATTCAATTTAATTTAAACAAATCGTAAAACCAAGTTTAGGTTAACTTATTTTCATTTGTTCTGATGTTTCAAGTAGTAGTGTTTTAATTTAACAACTAAAATTAATATAAAATTACATAAAATTTTTATCAATATCTACAGTTAATGAAAGTATATCATTAAAGTTTTATTGTGTGATTTTAAACTAATCTACTAAATTAAATTTATTTTTGATAACGTTGAATTATTTTTCAATACTTTCTGTGAGGTAAACCATCAAACACATTATAAAAAAAATACTTTAATTTTTGAACTATTATAAATATGGTTTAACTAATAAAATCTCTGATTTTAAGCTGATTTCATTGGATAAAATTGATATAGATGAAAACAAAATGATAACTTTGGTTTAACTATTATTATTATTATAAATAAGATTTTTTTTAATGATGAATGTCTAGTTAGTTTTAAATACTTATTAAAGTATATCTTGAGCACATTGTATTTTGATTAGCTGTTTTCTTACCAAATTAGATACATAATGAACTATTTCTATTTGCTTATTGATTTTCTTCTACATAAAACAGCGTTTCCTAAATTGGGCCATAAGCAGCATAGGGGCCTTAAAGGGGCTATGTT
Source organism: Thalia democratica (assembly GCF_965202585.1). Lineage (NCBI taxonomy): Eukaryota > Metazoa > Chordata > Thaliacea > Salpida > Salpidae > Thalia > Thalia democratica. The sequence goes on along the minus strand of NC_139166.1, from coordinate 62,255,555 downwards.
AATTTGAAACTTACAATAGATATTCTGCAGTTGATGATGAAGAGCAAAAAAAATATCTTAGGCGTTTTGAATGGTATTTTAGAGGCTTATACTATATATTACAAAAAGTTTTAAGAAATTTAGGGAGCCATAAGTTGTAAAAGGGGGAGCAACAAGGCAATAATTTGATACTTACTCTAGATATACTGGAGTTGGTGATGAATTCAAAAAAAAAATGTATTTAATAGTAGTTTTCTGAGAAATCTTGTCGGAAGGGCAATAGCTTTTTTATTTCTTTATAGGGGCTTTTATGAAAAAAACTTACGGAAACCCCGACTTGGAGTGTATATACAAAGTTCGTTAAATATACTAATTGTTGTTTAGATGTGATCGTTGATTATCAGTTTTCTTCTAAGCCTAGTTAAGTGTTCAAAAATAAGGCAACCTCTGAGTGTTCTATTAAAAAATATATATTTAGCAAATATTGCTAAAGCATCCTCATAAAGTTTTGAAAATATTTGAAGTAGCTTTCATGCTAGCAAGTTTCGATTTTCTTAAAACAAACAAAATGCAAAAGTATGAGACCCAAAAAGTACGACCTGAAAGTTTCTAGCAGTAAATTGTTTTACATTTCGCACTTATCACAAAAACTCTCTGTGCAGAAATAAAGACAATTTGGAAAAAGTTTCACCAAGGCAATTTTTAAATTTTTGAAAGACAACTTGATATTAAAGAAAATTAAAAAAACATGATAAAAATATAAACTTAAGAAGTGCCTCCATGAACATTCTTCAAGTCGTCTGGGTTCTACACAGCGTGTTTTTGTTACAGTCTTTTTAAAACTGTTTTCGTTTAAAATATTAAAACTTTTAAGCAAAAGTTTGACTTTAATAAAATTACAATCACACTTTAATACCGATACATATTATGAACATTTATGATGTATATTTAAAACAGGGGTCGGCAAACTGCGGCCTGCGAATGGTATATCTGCGGCCCATAAGCACGTTTTTATAAAATGGAAATTGCCCCACAAAAAATCTGCAGCCCACGAGTATGTAAATGTGACCTGCTGATCAAAATGCTTTTAAAATTGATTTTTTGGCAATTTAGTTTAACTTGATAAATTTCGTCTCATGTCCCTGTATGACATTTTAAAACAATTTAAAAATTTTATTGCTTTGGTTTGGAAACGTGGAAAAGACAGATTAGCACTTGAGCAGTGTTTTTATCTCAGTTTAATAATAACTCTATTCCAACAATAAAAACATATGATCTTAAAAAATGCTTAAAGTACTTGAGTTCAGTTAGTTAATTATGTAAAACCTATCTAGTAAATTAACTAAATGCAAATGTTTTCTATTGAGTAAAAAAGTAATCAAAAGTAAGTAACTAAAATATCATTTATTTATAATTTCAGTATTTTGTATATTATCTAATTTATACAAAATTTTCTCTTTTAGGTTTATTTTTCTATATGTTATATTTAAGTGTACAGAATAACATTAAAAATAACATAACGATAAGAAATAGGGTTTTTTATTTTGATTATGTCACATTTTGACTTTTTAGAAGTTTTTTGTGCACTTAAAATTAATTCATACACAAACCAATTTACACTGAGTCTTTAATTTAAATTTTTTTTTAAATTAATTAAAATTTTTTTTTATTTATTAATTCAGTTAGATTAAGGGTAGTTTGATCATAGTTTTTAAATAATTATATCTACATGTATTATCTGACATTCTACAGACACATTAAAAACATCACATATGACATAAATTAAAAATAAAATTCCAGTACACGACTTCATTTTTCAAATAATATTTTTTGGAAAATTAAGTTTATTTCTATGCATTGCAAATAAATGTACACAGATGATTTTTTTGAATATAACTGTTTAATATATAATAAATTTAGGGATGGTAAATTTCTTAAAACTATGTATTATTTATCTAAATAGTTCAAGTTTCAGCAAATAAACAACTATATATTATCACACACTGAGACTAAGTCAACTAGTTTGTAGACTTTTCAAATCTCAAGCTAATTTACCAATTTTTAATTTTTTTATTCTAGGTTATCAGGTTAGCTTTTGGTCACTTAGACTAGTTTTTTTGCTTTGATGAGTAGCAAAGTAAACTTATGATTTTTGTTTTGATAAATTGACAATGATTGTTTTAATTATAATATTTGATACATTTTAAGTCTTGAAGATTCATTAATTAAAAATGTTTTTGGTAAATATAATGATTAAAAAACCAGGACAAAGTTAAAAAAACGTTGAAAAAATTTCTTTAAAATTTTTGGCAACCCTGAAACTGTTTTCATTATTATTAAGGTTTAAACACAGCATTCGTTATAACATCTAAGAAGACTTAGCCAACTAACAAGCCAAAAAATTATGTAGGTCAACGTATTCACTTTTTGCTTCTTCTACTATTTTTCGTAACTGCCTTTGGTAAAGTTGTTTGAAAAAGTTGTGTTCACTACTTTGATTGTTAAATTCATAAACTTTTTTAAGATCGTTGTCTTTGCACACAATGCTTTCTGGTGTATTACTAATAGAAGTTTGTTTATTTACAGAGTAAATCATAGATCTGATCTTAATACTTAACCATATTATTATCATGCTTTTAGCGATAACTGCAGTAGCAACATTGTTTGTGATAAAAGTTTAAGACCAACACCCATTAAGTTGGTGCATTGTAACATTGCTTTTAAGCAATCGTTAGCTGTAATTTAGCTTTGCATTGGAACTAAACCTAGAAAATCATTAAAATTTCCAAGTTAGTTAAAACACCTCTAATAAATATTATCAGATGAGCACTATTCTTTGTATCAGTGCTCACATCCTGAGAGATTGATGAAAGTCCCAATTTGATTTGTGCGGCTTTTTAATCTGCCGAAATTTCCTAAACTAAACTTCTTGTTGTAGTTGAAGATAAAAGCAAAAATTTTAACCACCGCTAGCACAAGTACTTAAAAAATTTAAATTTTAAACGATGTCTCCTTTTATTTGTTTACTCTTGCTACTTTATAACTTGCTAGAAAAAATTTTCTGATCAGTCTGTAGTTACTGAAGATAATTATATGCTTGGTTTAAAATGACTTAAAAAGCTTTTTTTTCTCGCAATAACTCCTAGCTAACGCTTTGTAATAATATAGTTTGATTATATTTCACATTTATTCTCTTTTAAATGCAGTATTTGTATTGCAAATAAAGCAAAAAACAATTGCTATGATGCTCAAAAAAAAAAATAATTATCACTTTATTAGTGGCTTAATAAACTTTTATAGTTTATGTAGAAATATTATAGAAACTATCTATCCCAAAAGCTGACTTGCAATAATATTGTTATCACTGTATATACTTATTTTACTGTTAATAGACTTTGTTATTTGTTTATTTGGTGACTTTTGTTTTTAAAAGGCTTGCCAAATAAACAGGATAGTTTGATAATTAAAAAAACTCAGACTAGCTTATATTGTTTTAATAAGTTTTAGAAAACTCTGGTATGTGTGAAATATTTATTTTAAATATTTTGAAAAAGTATTCGAACTCTCATAAGAGCTTTCATGATTATAGTGTAGTATATGAGTTGTAATTTTTATAGTCTATATATATGTTATGTACTTTTTCATAGTGATGATACTCTATTTGATTATTTAAGTATTTATTTTTAGCTTTTTCAACTAAAAATAAACTTAGGCTGTTTGATGTAACTCATACATCTCTGCTTTAAAAAGTGACAACCATGTAAACGACTATCTAATTATTAATAAGGTATACTTTTAAAGTATTTAAGCATTAATAATGTTAAAAAGTTGTTTTGGTTTTTAGAGTACAAATAGGTATTAATATTAAATATAATAACTAAATAAAATGGATAACTTATAAATATAATGAATGATATGTATAAGTTTTATTTATCATATATCATTTAATGAGTTAGTTGCCTGCTGTATAACAGTTATTAGAATTTAATTGGTTTGTATATTTTTATTTTGGCATTGTTAAACTTTTTCTCCTTATATGTTTGTTTCAAAAAATACAGCAATATAAATAGATCTATTGAGTTTAAATAACTTAAGCTATTTTTAGACTGTAACACAATACTTAAAAGCATCATATTACTTTACCTCTCTTGATATGATGTCATAGAGAAAAACTCACAAACTAATGCATCAATGTCAACTGGCGCGTATATATACGAGCTTTGGTGCATTACTAATCGAATGAGTGTGTAGTCAACTGCATATCAAGTTGTCACTTGATTACCCACCCATTCCTTTTGCTATAAAATATTTGTATTGTAACTTTTTTTACATTCTTCTTTAACGTTTTCTAAGGTACTGCAGAAGAATTTAAAAAAGACAATTGATTTACTTTTGACTTAGTATTAAAGGTAATCAATTGTATTTTATAGAATATTGTTTTCTTGATAACATTTCAGCTTAGATTTTAAACAAATAAATTCATTATTATAAGCAATAAAATATTTATTTACAATAATTTATTTGTAATATAGTTTATAAATTTTAATTTTATTAAAAAATATTTTAAGCTTTTTATATTTTTTATCAGAAAATATAAAATAGTATAAAGATAATAAGTTTATGATGACAAACAATAATTAATAGCAGTAAAGGGTTAAAATATTAAAAAGCAAAAAAAAAGTGATAACTGTCAAGAAAATATTCTAAAATATTAAATAACTTATTTCTCTTTTTTTTATTAAGTTTAAAAAGAAGTTTTATATATTTTTTATGAGCATAAAATAGTTTTGTATTAAACATATTTTTAAAACTTTAATAATTAACTTAAAAATTCAAAGTTAAAATGCAATTTTTGATTTTTTACTTTTCAATATATATTGCGAAACGTCACAAAAATCAAAACTTTAGTTCAGTTAAAGGTAGTTTAATATCAGCATAAATGTTAATGATTTACACTCTAGTTTTTTGATTTGATTAGAAAACTGGGCCCGCAAAGTAGCTCTTAGGTTTAAAAGTAGTTTAAATAATCGTGAAATCTTAAAACTACATTTTTAATTTGATGATTATAAAATCTTTGTGATTTTTTATTCTAATTTATTATATTTTTAGTTGAAAGTAGTGTTTTCTATAGAACTATAGAATTTTTAAATAGTTGCAGCTCGCGAGGCACTTTTATAGAATAATCTGGTCTTGAAAAATTAAAATCCGCTAACCTCCGTAAAAACTGAGATTTGGTAGCTTTAACCTATCTTTAAACCAAAACTTAAAGTTTAAGTAAGTATCTATTTAATTCAAATTTAGAAACCTATAATTTTAAGTATACAATTTGAAAAATAATACGTGTAACATAGATATTAAAAATACATTTTTTTCATATAAAAATTAATCTACCAAACCATAATACTACAATGTTTAAATTTCCAGTAACAAACTAAAATAAAATTTTATTACAGAATTATCCATGAAATCTTAAAAATAATTTTTACAGCAGAAAATATACTTTAAGAGTAATGTTAAAACTATTTTAGCTTCTTAATGTTCTGACATATTACATAGAACTTGTTATTTACATATTGTTAAGATATTTTTGTTTCTTACAGTGTTGCTATATCATATCCAAAATAAATTAAATGGTTAACGTAGAAAAATAAATGAGAACACAATAATTAAATATTTGAAAAATTTAAATCTAAGACTAAACTATTTTTATTTATTTTTTTAAACCTAAATATTTATCAATAACAAGAGTTATACTTTTATCAAACTTAAAGAAAATTACACAACTTTTCAAACTTAATTCTAAAACAAACAAAAAGATGTTGAATAAATAATATTATGAATTTTTTGAAATAGTTAAATTGGTAATATAGAAAACAAGTAGTTAACTTGGTACGTTAAAACTTGATAATGAAACTTTTTTAAGGAAATTTTATAATAATTAAATAGACTGTAAAGTTTTAATTGGCAAGCATCAATTTCAACTTTTTTGTGTTCCTAACAAATTGTAAATCATTAGTAAAATTTAGTTTGTTCGATAAGTTTTTACATTGTTTAGTAAGGTTTATTGAGCAAAATATGTTATTTTACATATAAGCTAGAATCAAGTATAATTGTTACAGGTAGTTTGATAAGCTAAGTAAAGTTTTTTCAACAGATTCTAAATAAAAATTTAAGACTTTAATACTTCTAAAGATATTCGTATATTACATTAAAATAACGATTATTGTTGTAAGATATCTATGTTATAGCTCTTAAAATATTAAAACTAGTAATAGTAATTAATAAAACAACTAAACCTTTAACAATTCTATCTTCAAGTTTTTAACTAAATGATATAAAGTGAATGCTTGGGTTTGTTAGGTATATAGTATATTATAAGTTTACTAAACAAGTTTTAAAACTGATATAGTTCAAAGCTAATTTCCGAACTGTTCAACCTGGTTTCTTAAAAGTTTCTTAAAAATTATTAAACAGAAAATAATTTTTGACTTAAACAAGTTTATAAATATAGCTATAGTTTCAACAATTTATATATACAATTGAACTTACTTAAGCATTAGAAAAAATAATCTTTTATATTTTTTATTAATATAATTCAGTAAAAAAAAAAGTTGTATAAGAATACTTAAAACGTATAGTTCTAAAACATAAAAAGATTAAAATTAGTTTATAAGTATAATTATTAACTAAAACAAAATTAAAATCCAATTATTGTATAAAATAACTGTTTTTATAGAGTTTTTAGTTATTAATAATTAATTTGCTAATCAATGATTTGAATATTTTTTCATAAATTATCTTAACTTGGTCAACTTTTAAATTTATTATAAATTTCGAAAACTTTATAAAGATAAACAACAAAATACCTTAAATATTAAAAAAAGAATAACTATATAATCATTTGTTTTCATAAAAGCACCATTTACACAGTACAACAATAAATAAAAACAAATAATTTTGATAATTTGAAAAAAATGCTTGTTTAAAAATATTTTATATTTAATTTATTTATCAAAAAAAAAACATTTACACTTTTTCCTAATGTACTAGAAAATGTTTTTAAGCCATTATTTAAAAATCTTAAAAACACAGTTTAGGAAACTAGCTTTTTAATATGATTTAAATGGGAATTTTTACAAGTAAAAAAGTTAATAAAATTTACATTAATGTTGTTACGTTATATAACCACTGACCGTTGGTATGGTCGTGGTCAAGTTAGGGGGCTGACTAAATTTGGTTTTCCCCGAGTCTGTGACCTTGAAATACGTTTATTGATGTCGTATAACGATAAAAGTTTGGACGACATTGCCATACAAATTATTTAATCACAGTATTACAAACGTTTAAAAGGATACTTTATTTTTATTTTAACTAATTATATTAAGTTTTAGTCTAACAAACAAAAATTTATTTTCAGTATTAACTTTATTTACTCAAAAAATTATTACAGCTTTAGTTAGTTCTCTTTGTTGTTAGTAAAAAAAATATTAATGTTAATTTAGCATATCAAACATAGTCAATAAAACAGGCTGAATTAAAGAATTTACGAAGCTAATGTTTAGAAAATATAATAGTTTTATAATTATAAAGAGTTGAGCTTTACAAAAGTCTATTCCTTTGAACTTAAAATATTCTTATTTTATAATGTTTCTGGGTGTTATACGTCTAAAGTTTAGTAAAATAATATATAACTAAACTAAAATAATATTTTTTTTTATATACAAGTAGTTTATTTACTTACAACTAAAAACTTATTTCTAAAACTGTTTTAAAAAATAGTTAACTGAGTAACTACTTTGTTGAAAATAATTGACTTTTCTAATACCTGATTGATGACGTTAAATAATGTTTTTTACTTATAGCTGATTTTAACTTTTAGTTATATATGATGAAATTAAAAAAAAATCAAACTATTAAGTACTAATTGTGAAAAGTATAGTAATACTTTATATCTTCTAGTGTGTATACAATAACTAAAGTGAAAAAAGACGACAATATTTTTGTAATGTCTCTACAAAGCGCAAAAGTGAAAATAAAATTGAAAGTTTTAATTATATCGAAACGCTACCATACACTACATCACATTAACTTCCCTGGTAAATGTTTATAACTGTAAAAAATTAGACTTACGAAGTCAAAAAATTAGTGGTTAACATAAAGTTTTGTTTGAATTAATAATTAATTTTAACTACCAAATGGTTTAAAACTATTTCTTGTTTGTAATTAACAAAATCTTACTGCTACTTATGTTTGACACCGTGTTATTTAACTACAACAGTATTTACAACGATAAAAGACTCATGTACTTTAAAAAAAGTTATTGAACATGTCCACAAAAAAGATGCTGTACAATTCATTTTTTAGATTTCATTCATAAAAGAAGAAGAAAAGGCGGCAAATAGTTTAGTTACGTGAGTCCATAGTAAAGATGACAGCTAAAAAACTGTTTTAGTTTTAGAGAAACGCCTTCAAGCTTAAAGAAACGCTACAACATACAAAGTTTAAACTTAAATGTAAACAATTATGACTGATAAAATACAAACTGTCTTACTTTTTATTTATTTTCATTTTATTATACACTAGTTTAAAGATTGCAAAAACTTTTAAAGTTCGCAAACACAACAAACAACGAATTATATAAATATTTTGGTTCATAACTTTTTATTAACGTTTACTACTCAAAAGAATAATATGCTTGTTTTCAACTAATTTATTAAAAAACTATAAATCCATTAATTACAATATTAATAACGTTTACTAAGGAAATTAAACATGTTAAGTATAAAATGTCATTTGACATTAGAATATTTTGAACAAGTTTAAATTTTTTTTTTCATCTCGATTAAGTTACATCAGAATTAAAGTATGTGTTAATTTAGGTAGTTTTAAATATGAAAAAAAATTCTATAATCTTATTTTAAAGACACAACTAAACAAAATTAAAAAAAAAATATTTCAAGAGCTAGTTTATACTATACTTATTATTAAGTTTAGTATTATACAACTTAATGAAAGTATTATAACTAAAGCACAAAACTCTGTAGCATAAACAATTTATTATATTTGTCAGATACCTAGACGAACATCGAAAAATTTAAGTTAATAAGTTTATGTCCGTAACTTTGAAAATTAAAAAAAAGTTATTTAATTATTTAACAAAAATAACTAAAAGCAAAGTTAAATATAAAAGAATTGTAAGAATTATTAAAAAAAAACTCAAACTTATTTTGATTACTAAGTGTATTGTTTGTTAATTATTTTTTGCCATAAAACAAGTAAAAGCTCACTTATCATTGAATAATTTGATAATTAGCAGGTTCTATAAACCTACAAATAGTTGATTGCAATTTGCACGCTAAAATCTCTCGACATTTGAAAATATTTTTAATGCAATTATATGTTTGCAATAAAAAGCGAAATATTTGAAAAGTGGTTCGTTACGTCACTAACTAGCTGAAATATAAGAACGTTTTTTGCACGATTTATTTTTAGTTAAACATTAGAATTTGTTGAAAACAACGTAAATCAATTTTTGCCCTATTAAGACAGTTTTTGTATGAGGATAAAATTTAAGTACTTATATGAAGTATGTAAAAAGATTTGGAAAGTTAAAAATAAGCAATTTAAAAATATTGTTTTTTTTAAGTTAAAGTCGTTTAAAAGTTTGAACCTAAGAAATAGCATAATTTTAAGTAAATAATTTTTTTAATAAAAATTTCTAACTTTTGATCAAGGAAAGTTTATTGCCGCTCATGTGTAAAATTAATAAATTTTTAAAACTATTATACAATTTAAAACACCTAATGTCTAAAAAACCTTCAATATTCAACATCCATTTTTGTTTTCAATGATTGTAAATTGTTTTTTTTACAATAAACATAAACCTTAAGTAAAGTAAAAAATGCAGTAAATATCATGTTACTGTTTTACAAAGCGCTGATGTTAGAACTAAATTGAGATGTCTAGGAAGTATCGATGATTCATCAAATTGGTGCTTTATAAACTAGTTAAAGAAAGAAATATTTTTCAATTAAATTTGAAAAAGAGGGTTTTCTGAATGTTTTTATGCTTATTTTTAGTCAAGTAAGTTTACAGATAAAACACATACTAAAATTATTGGAATTAAGTTTAAATATGAACATTTAAGTTTTTTTCTTTATATGAACACTTTGTTTTATGTGAAAAAATTTAAAAGGTTTGTGTTTTAAAGTTTTTGATAAATAAGAAACACTTACTTTTTTTTTTTTTTAAAGTCAAACATAATTGATGTAGTCTAAATATAAATGAACCAGTTTTCAAAATTAACAGCTTTGGAAAGTTGAAACTTTTTAAACTAATTAAGAAGTGTACGTTCATGCGAATTAGTTTAAACAATACTCTTAGGTTGATTTTAAATTTTAGGTAAACAATGGTATATCAAAGTAAGCTTGTAAGCTTTAACAAGTTAAACTTTATTTGAATTTGAGTTTTTTTTAAATATTTGTTTTCTTACGTGTTATATCAAAATAAGCTTGAAAGCTATGATAAATAAACTGTTTTTTGAAATAAAGTTCAGTTTTAACTATTTCTAAATAAGTATAATGTCTAATATAAGTATAAATAAGTATAGGTAAATAAATAAACCGGCTCCGTTCTTTTACAAAACCTGCTAATAAACTTTCATAACATTCAATTGTATCTCTTAAAAATATTAAGCTTTAAATTAAAGTAGTTTTTTCAAAACAGTTTTATAAAGGAAGTAAACGATCTACTGCTTTAAGTTTACATACATTAAATGTTTGTATTTAGTTATCAAATGTTTAAAATAACTTTAATTATGATTATATTTTTCGTTTAGTATATTGTTATTTTTTAAGGAAAATTAGAAGTAAAAATAATATGAGATGATTAGTATCATTTCGTTTTGTCTTAGCAATAAAAATAGTTTATACATATCAAAAATATCTCAAATTTAATCAATAACTGGTTTGAAATATAAAACAGTGTACTAAAAATGTTTGCAAAAAAATATCTTTAATAAAGTTTTGACTATTTATAGTAACCGAACTGACTAAGAAAAATAATTTATATTAAAAATAACTTAAAATTAAAATTTTTATTTTTTCAGCTAAGGCTAGTTATTTTCTAATTTAAAAAAAAAAACATTTTGTTTTATACTAACTAAATTGCATGAAATATTATATTCAAACCTTTAAAATGGGTCGGTCTTTTTATGGGTACTATTTTATGGGTAGAATTGCTGCAATCAATTCTGCCCATAATTTGATGTGATGTCATTAAAATTATGGGTAGTATTGAGATGTTGCTGCAATTAAGTTGCTACGCTAAAGTTTATTTTTTTCTAAGTTATTTTTTAAAATAAAATATTTTTTTGTTGAATATAAAGTAAAGCAGGGGCCGGCAAATTTTTTTATATAATTTTCTCCTACTTGTGTTAGTTATTAGTTTTTTTTCTTTAACTTATTTTTATAGCTGATTTTAAGTTAATACATAGTTAGTTTTATTTTAGTTTATTTTAAGCTTTTTTTTTTACATTTTTATTCTTAAAAATGAAATTAATAGGTTAAAATTAATTTTTATTAATTCTGCATTGTAATGTATTACAGTTTTTGTACTAGTTCTATCTATACTTCCATATATCTATTCTTAATATAGTTGTCAAATATTTAGATTACGGTTAGTAAAACTTTTTATATATGTTTTTCTTTTTCTTTTACTCTTTCAGCAATTAGTATTTTTATTAAGTTATTTTTAAAGTTTTTTTAAGTTTATAGTAAGTTTTAATTTAACTTATTGGAAGTATTTTTTTTTACAATTTGGTTCTATATAATTGGTTTAATTCGTTGTTATTAAACTTTATTATATATTGTATAATATTATTACATTATGTACTAGTTTTATACTACATAGGGTTGTCAAAAATTTAGGAAAGTTTAACATTTTTAAAAAGCTAGTATACTTTTAACTAATTGTTTTTTTTTTTTTGAAATTCTATCTAGCTTTAAACTTTTATGTTGCATATCTAAAGCTAGTTCAGATACTAAACACAAATTTAACAAAGTTAAAAATTTTTAAAATCTTTTAGCCAATTAGTTAAGTACTTATGTAATCAAAATAACTACAATAATAACTTATTAGTATTGTTTATTTTACATAGCCTTTATGACTTTTAATTTTAAACTACTCAAGTTAGTTTACTTATTTTAAGTTTCTTGTCTCAAAATGTGGCCCTGTTTGAAAAATATAGAGCTTTTTGAAAAGTTTAAACATTAGTTGTAAAGTTAACCTAATTTTTCATAATACAAGTGACTTTTATTTTGTTTTCTTTACTTTAGTTTTTTAAATTGAAATATTTAAGTGTTATCAAGTTAGAAAACATTAAGTAAGGAGTTTATTTAAGTTATAAAAAGAGACTTATAAGAACAATTGAATAAAATAACCTAAATTTACAATCTAAGCTCGTTTGTTTCGTGCTAGTAAGTGATAGGTGATAGCTAAGTAGTTAAATTATCAACTATATAATTAATAGTTAATTAGACAGATAGTGATTTCATTAAGACAAAAATAAAAATTTTATTTAAAAAAAATAAGCTCTGTACGCGAATATAACTTAGACTCAAATATTAGACTGATTAAAACTAAATAATTTTTGATGTCTGACAAAAACTAAAACTGCGGCCATCGAACATGTTCAAAATTATAAATTTGGCCCCAAGTACCTCCAGCTTGCCTACCCCTGAAGTACAAAACTTATATATTTTGAAAATAATAGTTATTTTTGGTGATTAAAAGCTTACTGCATAAGTTAAGTTTTTTAAAATACTGGAAAACAGTTAAGAAGTGATTAATAGCCTGTGATGCTTTTACTATTTGCTGAAGCATTTTTTAACAAAAGAAAAAGAATGTCAAATCAGAACAAAAATATAAAAACAAAAATAAACCTAGTGAACCAGAAAAAAAAATGGTGAGATAGCTAATCATGATTTTTGTTAATAATTAAATTTGAAAATAAAAATTACTAAGAATTTGCATTAATAAAAACACTAAATGTTAAAACAGCATACTATTATTTTTTAACTAGTTTAAATAATTCTGCATTTTGCCAATTTGAAACAAAACTTTTAATCCAGATACAATACAATTATTCATACTATGTATAAATAAAAAATAACAAAACTTTTATTACAAAAATAACATGAACTTACAAAAGTTTACTAAAACTTAAAATCAAATATCGGTTTAAACTACTTTGAAAAATTGTATCAGATATTTATTAAAAATGTTTTCTATTTCAACAAACTATTACTAACTATAAAACGTAAAATATCAGAAACCTTTTAAAAAGTCAGTTCAGTCTTAGGCTATTAAAACATTTTGTAGATTCTTAAAATTATAAAGTGAACAAAACTAAAAATGGTGGTACTTTAATTTTCTTTATGTCATTACGAAAAGCAGACTTTAAAATTGAATGTTTAAAGAAATGAATTTCAATCAAAAAAACTTAATTTTTTTTCTTACATTGTAAATACTTTACTACTAATAAAACACTGACTTATATCATCTTTAGTATTTTCATGTTTATATTAAAATTACTTAAACATTTCAAAAAAAAAAATTCTTTTAGCTCTTTATGAAGTTCTTAATCTTAACAAATACAACTGTATAATAGTTTCTGTTTTGGTTTTATGAAGTTTATTATTCACAAAACTGCAAACTTATTTCCAACTCAGTTCGTAAAAATTCATAAACTAACTGATTACAACTATAAGTTCGCTAGCAAAAAATTTTAAGTATGCCAGAATCTTTTTTACCTTAAAGTAAGAAAAACAATTTGACAACGGTCCTTGTCTTATATTTTTAATTCACTGCATATATATACTTAAAAAAATTTTTAAGATCAACAAAGGCATTGTTACGTCAGTACGAAAGGCAGATGCTAAATGTTTTTTAGTTAAGTGTTTTAAGTTAGAACTTTTACTTAGACTAATAGCTTTACGAACTAGTTCAAGTAAAAAGTATAGCTTTTGGCACATAACTTTGTTAAAACTGTCAAAACTTAGTAAAAAATTAAGCTTATAGTTTATTATAGACGTATAAGTTTAATATAAAATTATAAATATAAGTACAATTATAAATACTTATGTTGTTGCAATAAATTAATAATCCCTTAATCATCTAAAGATATAAGTAGTAATAGATAAATTAACTATAATAAATTAACAGATAAACAAGTATTAAATTAACGACTTTCTTCTAAAAAGGAATAATAATTTAATTTATTAGTATAAATAGCGACGAAAACTGAAGTTAGTTCGGACTTGTCATCAATTTGAAATTCAAAATTAAATTTTATATTACACGTTTATAAACTAAGTTTTACCTTAAAAAACTTTCATGTCTATTTGAACTTGATTATGGTACTAAAAACAAAACTGGTATTATTCAGAAACTGAAAGTTAAAAATTAATGTGTTTTAGGATGTTAACTTGATAAAACCTGATCGTGGATATATGCCAGAAATGATTAAAATTCATATGGAATAAAACTTTTTGTAACAGATAAATGTAATCAAAAGTTGTAGCAGTTTTATTTTTCTCAGCTCATATTTACGATTTACTTGCATTTAGTACCTAAAGTAAGCGTGTTTAGAACCTTCAAAAGTTTTATATAAAGCATTTTTTTAACTGTTTTATTATGCTTGTTGACATTTTGTAGACATTGCTATAGTGACTACTAAACTTATGATTTAAATTTAGACTTTTAGCTTGTTCAACATTTAGGTACAGTTAACAGATTAAAACTCAATTTTAAGTAAAGTGTTAATTTATTTTTTATAAGTTCGAATTTAGCTATGAATAAATGTAATAATTTTGTTCTATACTAGATAATATGTCAGATAGCATGTTATAAATTATCCTCATTATACAAGATAAAAATAATTTTTATTTCAATGGTAAATTGGAGTATATGTTAAACTGTTTTGTATTATTTTGAGACCAAGAAAGAAGAATAATATTTATATTTTTAGATCAAAAACTTAAAATATCAAAACATATCTGGTGTTACATAGCGTATGAAAACTGCCTTAATATAACCCTTTATTCAAGTTTTATGTTTTTTACATTTGTAAAAATGTGTTGCTTATATGTGTCTTGATTACAACTCTAATCTAAAACTGAATACAAAATTAAAAATGAGTAAATGATTCAAAATAAAGCTGCACAATTCAGTTTAGTAATAATGCATGACAAACTTTTTTTATTTTTAACTATAATATCACTTTGTCTCAAAAATATCCTGCAAGTTTTTCAAAAACTATATTTCAAATAGGTTATAAAGCTATACAAAATACTATTAGATGTTTATTATCAGTTTTTCTCTATGTTCAGTAAGGTGTTTACGAAAAGGCAACTTCAATAGTTTCAGCTTGAAACTAGTTTACATGTGGCAAATACCATGAAAACACCTTGTGCAAAATTTTAGATAATTTGAAGAAATTTTAATGCTAGCAAATTTAGATTTTCTGAAAACAACACCAATACGATGTTAATTGGACCCAAAAAATTCTACTTTAAAGTTTTAAGCTTAAAAACTGTTTTACATGTGGCATATTGTTACATAAACATATTGTGCAGAACTTATGAAGATTAAAAGAAAGTTTTATGGTGGCACAATTATTTAAAAAAAATACTGAAAAATCATTTAAATTTACAAAATGTAATTAAATTTATACAAAATCAAGAAGTACTATTATAAAATATTTTTTTAAATTGTTCTAAGTTCTCTATTATCTCATATCCCTAATTATTTATGTATAATTTTTGAAAGTATAAGATGTATCACTACTAACTTGTAATTGGACTTAATTAAATATCTATTTCAAGCGAAAGTTTAATATTTAATTAAAACCAATTACAAGTTAGTAGTGATACACTTTACACTTTCAAAACATCTTACTAAAATAATTTAAAACAAAAATTGTTTGTACAGTCTTCATTAAATAACTAAACTGCTTATATTTCAAAAATCAGAATTTAAAAATCCTTTTACTAAATTAATGAACAAGTCAAATTCCATTTTTTAATCTACTTCATCAATCCTTTAATGAAATTAGTTTATTACTAGATAACTTAAAGGAAACTCTGTATAACAGTTCTATGTTCAAAAATCCTTTGAAATATAATTATGATTTGTTAGCTCACTTTTGATATAAAAAAGATTTAAATGTTTTTTTTTTTACTATAAAAAAAAGTTTATAGCTCTTTAAATCTTATATTGAATATGATAGTAACAGTGATTAGGCAGACTATAGTTTCATTTGTTTATTTGATCATTTTATTAAAAAAAAAGAATTGGTGTAATATATATCAACTAAAAAAATAAAAAAATTGATAAAAATATATAACACTTATACATTAGATTTTTATTTTAATACTTTATGAATGAGCTAGTTATCAGCTGTATAACAGTTTTTAAAACTTTATTAGTTATTATATATATTTTTGAATGTTAAATTTGTGTTTTATCTGTGTGCTTCAAAACTTTTACAATAGAAAAAATACGATTTAGTTATAACAACTTATAACTTTTTATTCTAAACTATTAGCATATGCTGTAACATGATACTAAAAAGCATCGCATTACTATGCCACTATATATATGACGTCATACAGAAAAATTCACAAACATATGCATCAAAGCTAACTGGTGCGTATATATACGAGCTTTGGTGCATTACTAAACGAATGAGTGTGTAATCATCTGTATATCAAGTTGTCAATTGATTACCCCCTCATTCCTTTTATTGAATAAATTTTTTATAATAATCTTATATGCTACTAAAACATTTATTTAAGATGATACAAAGTTTAAATGGGCTTTCTGAGCTTGAAAAGTATAAGTAAACAAATGTGAATTATAAGTGATTTTTAATTTATTTAAATTTTTATCTCAAACTTGTATAGACTTATCATTAAAAGCAATAGTTTATTTAATTTATAGATTTTATATATATAGATTAATTTTTTTTTTACTGAAGAAGTTATTCAATTTTTTTATAATGTTTTTAACAATAATAAACTAAATTAAGTTAACCTATTTCTGACAATAACTAAAAACTAATAAATGTTAAAGTATTATAATGCAAAACAAAAGTGAGACATCTGTCAAGAAAATGTTTTAAAGTGAGTAATAATTTATTTCTCCTTTTTTAATGATGTTTAAAGTTTCATAAAAAAAAATCTTATGAAGTAAAATACTTTTAAACTAAAATATGTTTTTTAGATTTTAATTATTAAACTTAAATTAAAACTAACCTTTTTCTAATTACGTTTTAATATATACTACAAAACGTCACAAAAATCAAAAAATTTAGTTTAATTATAAGTAGTTCGAAATCTGAAAAAAATTATACGGCTTAACAGTTTTTGATTGGATTAGCCAACTGCGGCCAACAATGTACCTACAAGCTTTAAGAACAAGTTAAAAAAATATATAACTTACACTTACGCTTTATGTTAAACATTTAGTAAGTGCTAGTGGCTTTTATTCCATATTTGAATATTCAAATACAATATCTGCTCTCTTCTTATTGAAGCCCACTAACTTATTGGATAAGCCTATATGGTTTTTGATAGCTATAACCATACTTTTAACCATAACTAAAAGTTTAGAAAACAACCATTTCATAAAA
Organism: Thalia democratica; assembly: GCF_965202585.1. Lineage (NCBI taxonomy): Eukaryota > Metazoa > Chordata > Thaliacea > Salpida > Salpidae > Thalia > Thalia democratica. The sequence goes on along the minus strand of NC_139166.1, from coordinate 62,237,884 downwards.
ATTAAGATGCCTTTACTTTTTAGTATCACACTTTAATAAATGCTGAGTATAACAATAATCTTTAAAAAATCACCTTACTTCGAAGAAAAGTTTAGTTTACCCAACTATAATACAACTTTATTTAAATTTCGTCTTACAAATTGTTTAGACTGACAAATTTATGATTTTTTTAAAGGTTATTTCTATGGAATCTTAAAAATGTTTTTACAACATAAAACATATTTTAAGAATAATATTAAAAATTTATTTTGCTTCAAGTTTTCTGTAATTTAACATATAACTTGTTATATATTTACTATAAAATGTGAAGACATTTAGTAACTAAAAGATTTGCTATAAGATATCCTAACTAAATTAAATGACTAACAACTGAAATAAAATTATCAAGTTTGAGAAAATAGTTAATGTTTAAGACTAACCTATTTTTATTTAGACTATAGAGCAACATATAAAAAAAATAGTAAAGACATACTATTATCAAACTTCTGAAAGTCACACAACTGTTTAAGGTAATATGGAACAAAAAATGTTGAATTAACAATGATAAAAAAATTGAATACTTGAAGAGATAAAAATAAAAAACAATAATCAACTTGATATGTTAAAACTTTCCAATGAAGACTTTTAAACAAGACTTTTGTAAAAAATAAAAATATTGTAAAGTTTTATATGGTTAACATACTTTTAGTTTTAATTTCTTCTTATTATAAAAAAATGTAAATTTATAGTAATATATACGATTGTTTATTAGTTTTAACGTTTTTTAGTAAGCTCTACTTAGCAAGTTTTTTAAGCTATATAAATAAAGCAAGTATGCTTCTAGCAGATAGTTTGTTGGACTATATAAAGGTTCTGTTAGTATATTATGAATAGTAGTTAATAACTTTATATCTTTAAAAATATTTGTATCTATTTTAAGAAAAAAAATCTTAGTAGGGGGTTACTATGTATAACTTATAAAATTGTATGACTTCTTATTGTATACTAGTTATCCGTGCAATTTATAAAACAAGTAATTTTATTTTTACAATTCTATCTTTAAACTGTTAAAATTTGTGATTGAGAAGGCGTAAAGTGTTTTTGTTTGATGGTTATACAATATTTCACATAGTTAACAAGATATACATCTCAGCTTTTTTGCTTTAAAATTATTTCTGATTTGTTCAGTCTAGTTTGTTATAGGTACCAAAAACAACAAAATAAAGTTTCAGTTTCGAACACGTTAACTAATAAAGCTATAGTTTCAAGCAATTTATTTGATACAGTTTAATTAAAAAAAGAAAAATTAAAAAAACATTTTATACATTTTTTATTTAATACAAACTAGCCAACAAACTTAAGTTATAAAAACATTTAATTTACTTGGTTCTAAAATATGAAGATAAATTTAATGCGGTTATTTATAATTTTAAACTTTAAACTAAGTTAAAATTTAAATAATTTATATTGTAACTGTAATCATAGTGTTTTACATTTAAAAAGTTAATTTGCAAAGCTAGACTTTAAGTAGTTTTACAACTTCTGAACTTTGTCAAATTAACTTTTGTTAATTAAAAAAGTTCTTATAAACTTAGAGAAGCTCTAAGTAAAAATAGTTAAATAGATCAATATTAAAAAACTGTTTTAACTTAACTTTTCCTTTTCACAAAACTATTATTTACACAGTAGAACAATAAAACAATAAAAATAAACTCGATTACTTAAAAATAAATTTCTGTGTTTATGAAGTTATACTTCAAATATTTGTTATAAACACTTTTAAATATTATATATTCTTCCGAATTTACTTTGAATAATGTTTTTCCAGTTACTAAATATAAATCGAAAAGAGATGAATTAAAAAACTATTTACTATTATTTTGTTATTGGCAGTTAAAAAATTAAACATTTGAAAAAGACAACAAATTCACTGTTACGTAATATAAAGTTAATAATATAAGACAAATAGTTTTGATGAATTTATTTTGATATTTAAAAAAATATTTAACAGTCTAGCTTATTAATTATTTAGGTTTTTATAAAAAAGCTTTATTAGCTTTTTATTTTAAGAATACTTATTAAGTTAACAAACATTATTAACAAAAAAAAAAAAAAAACAGAAATTAAGCTTTCCAAACATTAAAATCATAAGCATTTTAAATTTAAACATTATAAAATAATTAAAAAAAAATATATAATTCTAATCACTAAAATTTTTTATGGTTGTTAAGTAGCTTTATTTTGACATTACTAATAGTAAACTAAATTAAGTAAACTAAAATAAGTTTTAGTAAATTGTTAATAGCACTAGACAATAATGTACACTTTTAGTAAATTGTTAAACATTTACTTATAAGTATATTAAGTTATAAATAGTTTCACTTATTTTATTTTCAAAAAAAAAACCTGATTGTTCAAGAATGTCTTAATTGTGTTTTATGCTAAAATTATAATCATAACTTATTAATTTATGGGGAAAAATTATTTTAACTTAAAACATGTTAACTTTAACTATTGAAATTTGTTTAAAATTGGTTTAATTCTTGCAAACAGAATAAAAACTTAAGTTTTTGCCAACAAAAGAAAAATTGGATATTTAAAAAAAAAACTTATATTCTACTGAACTACTTTAAAAAATAGTTCGGGTCTCAGAGACCTTTAAAAACACCGTTTATGTGAAGTTTACATGAAAATTCGTTTATAACATTACTTTAATTTTATACTAAAAACAAAATTAAAAACCGACAAGCACCTAGTTATATCATATCAAAGCAAATTTAAGTATATTTAAAGCTACTTCATTTTTTATTTTGTTTTAGTTTAACAAACAATAGTCTTTTAATAACTATTTCAACTAACATTTTAGTTCTAAATTTCAATTTTTTAAAGTAGAAAACAACACAGGCTTAATTTAAAAGTTTACAAAGCTAGTGTTTAAAAAGTATAAAACACTCCCATTAAATAGTGTTCTGTGAATTATTTGTGTATGTTTAACAAACATATTTTAAAATCAAACTAGTATTCCTTTTTAATCATAAATAGTTTATTCTTTAAAATTAAAGCAAGTCAGTTGTAAAACTGCTTAAAAGATAACTAGATAATAACTAAGTTTTTTTTATAAATGATTGTGGACTGTAAAACAAAAGTTTAACACTTATAATTTTATCGATGAGAATTAAAAAAATCAATTTGTTAAATTCAAACTGTATAGGTTAAAGCTTATACTAAACCCTGGAAAAAGGTAATAAGTTTATACTTACTGTCTTATAGTGATTATAAAGTAAATAAATGAAAAATGCGTTAATTCTCTCAAGTTACCTCAAAGCGCAGATGTTAAAAGATTGCAAGTTTTCATTAAAAAAAAACGCAGCCACAAGTTACAACGCTTTCATACTACAACACCTTTTGTTGTTTAGCAATGCGAACTATGTTGTTTTTTCTTTGTTCATGATTATTATGAAAATCGAAAATTTGAAGTTCGTTAAAGTAATAACTTTTATTATTACTTCGCAAACTAATTCAAGAAGAAATTGAAATTGAATTTTTTGTAACTTAAATTGTTTTAAATTGAATTCAAGTCTAGGGATTTGTTAAACTTTTGTACTTATCATTATTTTAATAAGAAAATAATCAAGCTTGAGCTAACATGAAAATTTTCGAATAATTTTTTTCTTGAGCTCTTGGAATAAATGAGTATTTTATTTTAAACAGAATTTTCTGCTTATATTAATAAAAATTAGTTTTTTATTTAGTTCAAAAAGAAGTTAAAGTTTGCTATTCAACATGAATGAGTTATAATAATTAAAAATATTAATTTTGAAAACTTACACTTCTTGGTAAAATAAACTTGAAAACGTTTACAATTATTTTAAATTTTTTATTTACTGTAAGCAATGGTATATAAAAAAAAAAGTTAAAAAAACAACTTTATTTTTAGACATAAAAATTGTTGAGAAAAAATAATTTAAAAAAGTATAATGTAATAGAGTAATCGGTTTCTTAACTAAAAAGAAGTATTTTAATTGAACTGCTTAGAAATAGTAATACATATCACCATAATGTTTTTTTTCAAATTCTTCAAAATCAGTAAACATTATACTGTAGTAAGCTAAGATATGTTTTTTTAGTTAAACTTAAATAAGAATTAAATGGTGTTGTGTAATACTTTTTGTTATATTTATTTTAAAAAGGATATTAATAATACTACTTTTTAAAACTATTTGATTTTTATTTATCTTAAAAGTTAAATAATGTAAAAACTATCTTAGATCTTTTAAAATCAATAAAACAGAGAGATTATTCTACACCAAAGTAACTGTACTATGTTAGTTGCTTGTGTAATAGTTCACTAAAAGTATGTGTTTAAACAAAAAAGTTACGTTAACAATTTAAAGGCTATTTTTCAAATGTTATTTGAATAACTAAAAGAACTAGAAATAGTTTAAAACAAAGTTTTATATTATAAATAAGTATAGAAACCTCTTTTTTTCCTGCTAAGCTTGAAAATTTTTCTACTTTTTGAACGAGTATAATGTAATTAAAAAAGTTAACTAAATACAACAAAAGATTTTTTCATACCCATAATACTTTATTAAAATTTAAGCAGTAAAAATAATAATCAATCAATAAAACTACTGTAAGTATATATGTAATAAAAAATAAAATATTTGACATACTACAATGTTAAGTCACGATGTAGTTTACATGTTGAATTTTTTGCATGTTTTCTCTTTAATAATTTGTTAGATTATTCTTAAAACTAATTTTTTACATTTAAATTTGCAATAATATTTTTGTTTATGAATTTTGTAAAATGAAAAGGCGGCAGATAGTTTTGTATTGCAACTACGAAACATTAAAGTTAGATATAAATTGCAAGCTATTCGAAGTTTGAGTTTTTATAATTTTTCACTAACTAGCAAAAAAAAAAAAATTAAAAACTAAAGTAAGAACCTAAAGTAAGAAAACTGTAACTTTTTTTTCAACCTTATCTTTATATCAATAGCATTACATATAAAACACTAATTTTATAAATTTTTGATTAAACAACAACAAAGTATATTCACTTATATTTAATTAAACACAATTCTTTTACTAAACATTTAGTTTTTGATTTTAAATGTTTGGTTTTAAGTTACTTAATAAATAAAATTTAATTATGATTTTTTTTTGCTTTAAAACAAGTTGAAACTAATCAAGCTTTAATAAAATATAAAGAAATTATTAATATAGTTTAAAAAAAGTAAGAATGTTTAAGCATAGAAAAAACATGTTATTTTATTAAAAAAAGTATTTAAAATAGGTTCAAAAAAAGCTGTAATTCTAAACAATCATAAAACAAAATAATTTTTATTACAAACTACAATATTTTTAAGCAAGTTAAAGTTTTTAAAAAATAAAATTTGACATAAAAATAAACAAGCGTTTTTAGTTTAAAAAATTAACCTTAACAAACAAAAAATTTAAAGCTATAAAATAATATCAAAAAAAAATTTCATATTACTTCACTATATTAAATAACTTATCAGTCCGACTTTGAAATAAAAAAAATACGATCGTTATAAATTACTTAAACAATACATCTCAAATTATTTATAATTCTATAACTCTTGTTAATAATGTTGCATCTCAATAAGTTTTAAATCTTCAAAACTTTTTTCTATTTGACATATAGGTTTTTTAAATAAGTTTTAACTTATAAAACAGTAAAAAAATTAAACTTGCCTAGTAGATTTTCCAAGTTGACCTCGTAATTTCAGAAGACCATTTGATAAAAATTTCTTTGAATATAGTACATTTAAGAAGAGGTGTTTTCATAAAAGTTCTTAAAAAAAGGAGAATGTTCTATTGTATTAAGCTTTAATTTGTTATGTTTTAAAATTTACTTAGTACTTGATACAGTTTTATTTTGTTGCATTTTTTATTCAAGATAAATAAATACTGCTAGTTTTTAAAGTTCTTGGGTTTTAATCGAACTTTAAATTTAAAAAATGTAAAAAATTCATTTCAAATGGATTATAAACTCAGATAAAGTAAACTTAGTAGAAAGTAAAAAAGTTATTAAATGAACTATATAATGTTATTTATTTAGTAGAACGTATATTAAAATACTTTATTTTAACTGATGAGCAATACTTTTAAGTAAAGTTATATTTTTAGCTTGAAACAATTTGAAGCAAATGTACAGTTTAGTTAATAAATTCTTAAACCTACCTTTTATGGCTAAGTTTGTATATATGTTTTTTGATCTAATATACAGTAGTTATACTAGTAGCAATTATATAAAAGGTTGTTTAAACCTTCGAAAAATTACGCAAGTTTTACGAAAAAAAAGATTTAAAAATGCAGTATTGATTTGACTGCGACTATGTATGCAACAAAAAGGGAAATATTTGGCAGATTACATATTACGTCACTATGTTGTTCTAAGTGTTAGCACTTTTTGCACGTATTTTCAATAAATTGTTCTATTTTGTATAAAGTAAATTAATTTCTACTCAGTTATTCTGATAATAGTGTTTTTTGTGTAAAAGAAAAGTATAAAGTGCCAAGGCTTTAAAATGATATTGAAATAATATATATCAGAATAAAAAGAGTTAGGTCGCTATGAAATACAGATATTAGATAAACGTTGCAAGTTGTTCAAAAATATAGTTTTTATCACTTACAAAACAGTTTTAAACTTAAGCTTAAATATTTATTTATTTACTAGACTTTTTATATAAATTTTTGCTGATATTAGGTTAATAACACTAAAAGTAAATTAAAAACTTATAAACTTGTAGTTAGTATTTAATCAAAACTATATATATTTGTTTTCTTTCAATGAATCTTTATTTCACATGGTTTAGTTATAAAATTTTATTTGAAAACTTCAATTATTCAACTTTATTCATAGAATTTTACTATCAAAATAATAAAACTAATTAAGCATTAATGAAATTGAAAGTTAGAACAATAAAATTAAAAACTTTGATAAGTCAAAGATTTTAATCAAAAATAAAATAAAAGCTTATGCTATTTAATAAAATTAAACACATACAATGCGTTTAAAGTATACATATTTTGATAAATTTGAGATTTCATAATAAATTTTAACACTGAATTACTTATACTTTTCACTGAAATAAAATTTGTCATAAATTGATTTAATATTAGAAGTAAACAAACGTTGTGAATTTTAAAAAATAACTATAGATTAGAATTTAATTCTACTATTTATTTAAAACAGTATTAAAGAGACTAAAATAAACTTCTAAATGCAATAAACATCATCATTTATAAAAATTTTGGTTTTTCCAAAGTACTAATAACAATGTTATAAACTGTTAACCGTTTATATGCTGTGGTGTACGATTCGACAATCAAAAGCTTCTTTGTGCAGCAGATCCTTAGACTAAATTTTTGATCGCTTTTTTATCAATCAATAAAAAAAAAATATATATAAAAAACATTTGTTTGAAAACACTTTTGCGATAATAAGCTTTAAAACACTTTGAAAAAGAAAAAAACTAAGTAAGGCAATTGTACAATAAAAGTTATAACAATATAAATTAAACAAAAAAAAGAAAACTTCAGTTGATATTTTCATATTATGTTTGTTACTTATTCTTTTTCTGTTTTAACTAAAAAAATATAAAGTTACAAGTCCGAGAATAAATTAATTTTTATAGTTTTTTCTTAGGCCTTCAAGTAGTTGACAATAAGTTTCACTACAAAACGATTGGCAAACTGTATGCTTTTCGACTACAACTATACTTGTAAAATATACAAAACTTTCGAAAAGTATTTTTTTCTTCAGTATATGAAGCTCAAATTTAAAAGAAGGTTTTTGAAATTTTTTCGAACGTTTTAAATAAAAAAACAGTTAGTTTACTTTATTATATATAAAATAAAACAAATTTCACTCGACTTATATAGAAATTTTTTGTGGAATTTTTTTTTTATCAGTAACGATAGATTTATAAAAAATCTTTGGCAACAAAGTCCAAAAATAAGTAGCTTTCCGTGATTTACATTTGAAATATAATACCAATGTTTTAAAACCTAAAAAAAATATTTTAAACGACACAACAAAATATTTTCGTCAGTAAAAAAATACTTATAACCAACCACAATTTCTACCATAAAAGTTAAAAGTATCTATAAAATACATTTACAACAGTAAAGGTCTCACGAACCTTGAAAAATTGGCCTCGTATTTATCCATAACAGATACATTCGTATTTGTACAATTTATTATTTTCCTGAAGTTGTATAAAAAACAAGCAGATATTGCAGTATAGTTTTTAGTTACGTCAGTACGTAGCGCACACTTCGCTAGTTTTTAAAAACCAGAGTTTTTATTCTTTCTAATATAAACTAGTTCGAAAAAAGTAAACCTCATATCAGATAAAGTTTAAAAATTATTTAAAATTTAAATTTTTATTATTAGTTTCTTGTTTTATTCATGGATATCCATTTATATACCAACTGTAAAAGAAACTAACTTATTAATTTTTGATTGTAATGTAAATAAAACTATAAATGTTGGAGTTGATTCACCATATTATAACTTTATTTGTACGATACGATTCTCAATGTTTGAATTTAGATATATATGACTAAAGTAAAGAAAAAGTAATTAAATAAATGGGCACAGTTAAATTAATCAAGATATATGAACTACTTTTTAGAGTTTATAACGATTAGGTAATTTAAAAATTTACAACAAATAAAAAAAAATCTTAAATAATTGAAACCAGACGATATACCAGAAGCTTAAATTTTTTCTAGTAATCCTGAGAAAGTTTAATACAAGCGACTTATTTAAATAAATAAATTTTAAAATTAAAACTAAACATAAAAAACAGTCTCAATCATCAAATTAAAAACATCTCTGGCGCAATAACTTTACGCTTTAAACTAGCATAACTTGGTATTTAAGGATATAAAAAAAAATAGTTAAGAAATTTGTCTTCACCAATTTAAAGTAATAAGTTTTAGTAAAAATAGTTAATCAAAAAAAGTTGACAGTATTCATTTCTTGGTATAATTTAAAATTTGTATTTTCTTATCATTTTATAAATAGGTAATAAAGTTACCTGTCTCTAATTTTTAAAACTAATTTTACATTAAATACACATTTATTTTTTTCTTAGCTCAAATGTTATTTATTTTTGCTTATTTTATTTTAAAAGGTTATTTTTATTTGTTTTATGTCTAGTAAAGCAATTTTTAGAGAGTTTACATACATTTCTATCTGAATATGAAAAATTGATTAGGTGAAGTTAAAAAAATCGTTAGAAAAGTTAACAATAACAGCTTTATATTATTAAAATTGAAGTATAATACTCAATGTATAAATATAAAAGGAAACTACAATTTAATATTCAAAGTTTTTAATAAGCAAAGATACTAAAAAGGAATTATGATCAACTGCAGATTATAGCAACTTGTATATCACATCTTTTAGTTTTATATAACATCTTATCAACTGTAGCAGTAATAGTCTAGTAAACTTTTTGAGAAACTATTAAGTCTCTATACATAAAAAATTTAACAAATTAATTTTCCCCAAAAACTTACACAATAAGTGAAGTTAAATAGAAGGAAAATATTTTCTGTGATGTCACTAAAAAGTGCAGATGCCAGTCAATAGTGTTCATCGAAGTCAGAGTTCTTTTCACTGCATTTCATTAACTAGTGATGAGTGACGTTTTTTTTCCTTAGATGTTATAAACTGCTTTTATTTAAATATTTGTAGTTTTTGTTGTAAAAAAACTTAAAAAAGTAAACTCCTTAGTATGAAAAGCCTTATAAAAATGACACAAGTATTTTATTATGTGAAATAAATTTAGAAGATTAATTTTAAATTTTTAATATTTTTATAAAAACGGTAAATATGTATTACTAATTTACTTTAAAAACAAGTTGATTAATTTTTAAAATATCAATTTTTAAAATTTATCATAAGTTTGATTTTAGATAAAAACAGACGTTAAAGCAAATTAATTCAAACCAAAAGTTTACAATAAACTGAAAATTTTTTAGTTGTTTGGTTCAATTCGAAATTTTTTTTGTGTAAATAAATTTAACTTTATAAATGATAGCTGTTATCTAAAAATAATTTATATTTAACTTTTGTAAAACACTTAGTTCTTTAGTTTAAAAAAAGTTCAACTAAAAAAATTACAAAACAATTTCTTAAAATTAATGTTTTTTACGTTTTAAAGTTCTTACAGTATTTGTAAGTATGTAATTTTAATAAAATTTCTAATCTTAATATATTATGTTTTATCAATAAGCTAAAAAAAGTGGAGATTAAATTTTTCTATAATTATGCGAGTGCACGACTATTTAAATTCGGACAATTCAAATTTCTATAAAAAAATGGAAAGGGCCACAACTAAAAAAGTAATGCATATTTGTCAAATGTATAAAATACATATGTAGGTCCTATTAATATCTACAAGCCGTTTTATTCTTTTTGCAAAACTTAAAATATATTTTGAGTTATAGCTTAAAAAAAGCAAAAAAAGGTAATTACTTTTATCATTTTAAAATTATCTTAATAAATGTTTAAGATTTTGCAAAAAATAAAAAGTGGCTTTTAGGTTTTAAATTTTACAAATTTAATACAGTTAAATTATTTAGGTTATCCTTTTTCATTTTTTTTTCAAATTTATATTATTTTTTGAGTAATAATGTTTTAAAATTTTCCAAGAATTTGAATTGTCGGAATTTGAGTTGTGCGAATTTGAATTGTCATATAACTGACTTTACTATGTCATAAAATACTTTTCAATGAACTTAGATTGAAGTTAAAGGTAATCAGCGCTATATACTCTTGTTTCTAAAGCATTGGGTTATAAAACAAACTATTCATGCATTTTCGAAGACGTTTAATTTTGAAGTGTAAATTAAAGTGTGATTAAGTAGTATGATGTTTTCTACAAAATATGAAAAATATGTTATTTATCGAATTGAAAAGTTCAAATTGTATGAAAGTTATTTTATGTTTATTTATAAATAATATTTATATATATTTTTAAAAACTTAAGGTATGTTATAAAACTTAAGCTATTTAAAAAATTATTTAAGTAATCATATTAACAGAAACAAAAATGAAGTTTGAGTTTTACTGAAAGATTAAAAAAAATGTTGGTCTATTGTTACTTGTTAAAATAAAAGGATTTCGGTTTTTAAGTTAAAAAAGAATAAGAGAAAAAAATATTTATATATAATTTAAATATATGTAATTTGTTTAACCTATGAATTTGTAGTTTCAAATGAACTAAATCAAGTTCAACAGTAATTAAACTGTATGCTATAGCTACCCTAATTGTAATATTAACAACAAAGTTTTGACAATTTTATTTTTTTACAGGTTTTTTAAGCCTCTAAATAATAACCATAAAAGTTTGAGGAATAAAATTGGTCATAGGTTATCTGTATTTGCTGCAATCATTAACATATGATAAACTTAAAAAACTTAAAAGATTATATGTTACGTCACTTTCTAGCTTAAATGTGAGATTTTTTTCGCACATTTCCTCTATAATAAAGTATTATAGTTTTTGTTACGTAAAATATATATTATTTGTGTATAAAAATATTGATTGTCTAGTTGAAAAATATTTCTAGGACGGAAAAAAAGTAAATTATAGTTTAGCAGTTTTACATAGTGAATGGGCTAACAGTATAAAACTGAATTAAACTTTAAACTGAACAAGTAACAAATACAATTTAGTTTGTAAACAATTAAATATCATGATATTTCAAATAGTTTTTTAAATTAATTAAAAAATTTTCTTTAACAACATAATTATTATATTAATAATTTGGTTTTAAAATACTTAAACTTTATGATTATGCTCAAAATACAAACTAAAACTATATTTAGAATAACACAGTTATTATACTACAAAATTTTTTTTAAGTTAGAACTATAAATAACTTTTTTTGATTGAAAAATACTTAAGTGATTTAACTTTATTTATGTAGTGAATTCGTAGTATTAAATTTTTTAAATTTTAATTCAAACTGATAACTTTTATAACTAAACACAAATAAAGCTTGTTTATTTTTTGTTCATATTATATACTGATTTAGTAAATGTTTTAGTATAATAGAAAAAGTTTTTATTAGAATTTTGAAGACGAGTTTTTGACGGAGAGTATTGATAAGTTTTCTAGTTTAATAAATTAATTTAAGTTATTGATCTGGCCATAAGTAAAAAATAAGAAGGTATATTCCTAAACCTATTATAATAGTTTTTTCTAGTTAGACAAGGGCTGTAAACGTTTTGATCAATTTAAAAAAATCGCAGTTAAAAGATAATTAACATTTTGTTATTGAAATTGACTTCATCTTAAATGGTTGCTATAATTTGTCTTTTTTTTTGTTTATATAGAAGTAAAAGGGTTCGTATAACCTAAAAATGTTTTAAAAACTACTTTTACCCTTAAAACGTTGTGAGTTTTACTTCAGCTTTTACGCTAATAACATAAAATCTATAAATACACCTTTACGTCTCAATACAGCTTAAAAGCAAACTATTAAGTAGTATTACTAAAATAAGTGTTTATCAAACAATTTTAAAACTTGAAGTTATTTTCTATATTCTTTAAAAAATATTCTATAAAACAATTTCACGTAAAATTTGGCTTAATATTTTCAAATTTATTTGAAAAAACAAAATTGTAAAAAGTTAGACTTCATTACACATAAGTTAACTTTATACCTATAGAAGAATAAAAACAAAATCATAGTTTACATTTAAATTATTTTATATTTTCACAACTTAAGAATTTTTAAGTAGTTGTTACAAGCAATGTTTTATTTTTTATTCGTACAAAATTACAAAGGTTTTATTAGTCTATAAATATTGCAGAATCGAAATTAATTGCTCTAAAGCTAGAACAGAACAATTACTTTTACTTGAGCTTTGTACAAAATTTGAATAGAAAAAATCGATAAATGCAATATTACGTTACAATACAGCTTTCATGTGAAAAACTTTAATTGAACTTACTGAGAAAATTTTCATCAGACTAATGGTAAAGTGAGAAAATCTTTATACTGAGCGTATTATTTTTATTTTTTTACGTTATTAAAACTGTTTTAATTTAGAAAATATAATTATTTAGAACATTTTAGTGATTAATTAAAACAATTTTTTAAGTAGTAAAACAAAATGTTTTGAAAGTTTATTATTCGACCAAAAAAAGTATCGGTTGCAAAAAAAAGATAGAGAAAAAACTTATGTTATTTTTAAACATGAAAACTAAAAACATAAATTATTCTCTTATATTTAAACTTGTTTAGATTTAAGTTTTAAAGTAAAAAAATAAGTTTTAGTAGTTTTTAAAGTCTTTAAAAGTATCATAGACTATGAAAAATACTTAGCAATAGCAGTACTAGTTTTTAACTAATTCAGTTAATATTTTTGACTAGAAATTCGTATATATTTAATAAACACCATCGAAAAAATCTCAATAGAATGCCTTTTAGACATTTGAAGTTAACACAAATGTTTGTAATCGTATATCCAAGAGGCTACAATTGCTATTATACCTAATTATTATTCTACTAGCATATAAGAAATTTAATATTTTATTCAGCCAAGCTATGATAAGACGCAACGAAGTATTTTGATAAGGAATTTTTTAAACAAATCCATTAAGCTAATTTATATCACTTTTTTATTTTAAAAACATCTATTGTGACAGCTTTAAGTTTAGAGTTAAATTTTAAAAAGTGGGATACTAGTTTAAAAAAAATCAGCAAAGATGTAAAAAATCTTGTTATATTATTTTTATTCAGTAAGGGAAATAAATTTGAAAATTGATTCATTATACACTATGAAGCTAAGACGTGAAAAATCATGATAAGTTTTCGTTGAGTTTAATAGTTCTTTAAAGGAAATAAATATTCTATTGTACAAGCTTCGTATCGTTTAGATTATTTGCTAGTTGAAGTAATTTTACTTTATGACCATATAATGTCATAAATATGATATAGTTCAAAAAGAACACAAGACTAAAGTTTCTTAACAAATAAACTTTGCTTAACTCGCCAGTTGTTTACTAAGCAATAAAAGTAAAGTTTCAACTTCAGCTTATATAGTGAAAATGTAATCAATGTAAAAGTAATAATAGTTGAGCAACAGTAATAAACAATACATAAGTATTTTTATTATACTACTGAGGTACAACTGTTAATAAATAATTTTAGCCTCAGAGACATTTTAAAGTATTGTTAATGTAAAATTCGTAAACTTTTATTTTATGTGTCTAATTTTGTTTTTGTTCAACAAACATTAGTCTTTTATAATTAGTAAAACTGAATACTTTAAGTTAAATGTTTAAACTAAAATTTAGTTGTATTTTTTAAGTTTTAAGTTTTAAAGTTTTAAATTTTAAAAACAACATTGGCTTAATTAAAAAGTTAAAAAAGCTAATACTTCAAAGTGTATATCAGTTGTAGAATTATTCTATATAGAATTATACAACAAATTATTTCTTAAAGTTTAAAGTGTTCTCAATAAATAATGTTTTTTGTAACTTAGATGTTTTTACTTCATTTATTTAATTTTAAATATTTGAAAAAAACCAAATATTTTAAACAAACCGTGTACAATGAGTTTAATAAATAAGTTTATATTAAAAAAAAAAAACAATAGTTTTTATTTAAAAAATAAAATTTAATAAAAAATCTAAAGCTTTAAAAATTTAAAATATTAACAAATATTATATTAAAAAAGATATTAAACGACAACTAATACTTGAAGTAAAAAATTTAAACGTATTGAACGATTGTTTCTTTTATTATTTGAAGTGAAAAAAAAATCTACAAATCAAAATATAGTAAAAACTTATTCGTCACTGCTGCAGTTTAATTGTATTTTTAAAATAGAATTACAATAACATTAAACCTACGTGTTTGAAAAAACAGCAGTGCTTATAAACTATAGGCTATTTAAAAAACTTTTGTTAAAACAGAATTTTTAAAATAATATTTTGCAATGAAAACTTAAGCCCATTATTAGTAAACAATAATTATGTTAATCTTATTTTTCGTTTTTAAGTTTGCATCTTTTTAAATTTTTGTTATATTTAACAAGTATCAAAAGTTACCCGTTTCTAAAAAGTTAAGAAATTACAGGTTTTTCTAACCTTTAAAAATTTCCAAAAATTTACAGAATTTAAACTGATAGCTAACTATTGTTCAATTGCACATTTATATACGTAATAAAAAGCGAAAAGTTTGACAAACTACTCGTTACGTCACTATGTAGCTTTAACGTATGAACTTATTTTGCTCGTTTTATTGCTTAATAAGTCATCTTACATTGGTTTATATAAAATAAAACATTTTTTACTACGTTTAAGTAAGTTTGAAAAGTTTATTATTTAGGTTAATTTTTAAAAAGAAGCTTATAAAATGAAGCAACAAGTAAGTTTCATAAGGTTTTTATATAAATATAACTGTTTTGTCAAATGCTGATGATATTAAAATTTTTTGACTGTCTAAATAGTTCTTGTTGATTAATACAATTGCTTGTATTATTGTTTTGTATTTTAATATTATAAAATATTTAATAAAACAAACCGAAGTTAAAATTTATAAAAATATTTATAGAATTTCTTAAAACTAGTAATAGATTTTAATCGATAGCAAATTGTAGCGACTTCTGTTCAAAAAATCTAAATTGATTGTAAAAAAGACGCATTACTTTAATAAAGGTTTCAAAACTTTCAAATATATGTAATAAGCTACAATTATTACATGGGTATGAATATATTTTGAAAATTATACAGCAGGAAATAAGTAGAAATAGTGGAAAATGTTTATGTTATGTCAGTTAGGAGTAAATATGTTAAAGAAAATCGATAGCTTGTTTCAAATTTTGTCTTAACTTCACAAGTAAGTAGAAAATAATTATTTGTCATTTAGTTTTTAAATAAAGTGATTAATTTCTCATCTTATTGTTATTTTAATGATTAAAAGCAAAGCATCAAATTCTAAATTTTTTGATTTAGTTTGTATGAAATTATAAAAACTTGTGTTCTTGCTCTAAACCTTCAAAATGCTGACAAAAATACATACGCTATAAAGCTAATAGCTAATTAGAAATCATTTCTAACTACAACAATATATTTGTGAACTAAAGCTAAAACTCTAGAACTATTTGGTTCACTAAGTAGCTGAAATTTAAATAATTTTCCAGGTTTTATTTTTAACGGACTAAATTTAGTCTTATTCTAAATTTAATAATGATTTTTCAAGATACATATTTTTTAGTTAAGTTAAACGAATACATAACTTAGCAAGTCAATAGATAAGTGTTTATTTTAAAAAAAATACTACTTAGATATAAAAACTAAAATTCTAAAAGTTTAAATCTAGACATAATTGTTTCGGAAACTTTTATGAATTAACTAATATTAATATAATTAAGATGTCCGTTGATTTAATAAGGAGTTAAGTTTTTACACTTTTATCTCAATATATTATTTTCGTTTTTACTTAACAAGTGTTTATTAGTTTAGCATTTGAATTATGAAAAATATAAAATATGTGTTTTAAACGTTTATAAACTAAGCAAAAATAAACAACATAATGTAAAAGTTATAGTTTAGAAACTATATCATGTTAATTTTTAACTTAAACGTATATTAACCAATCTTTTCTTATAACTAATAAATAATCTTTATACTTATAATAATATTTTCTTAACTTCAAACTAACTAAGGCAAATGTGAAGTTAAGTTAATAGATACTTAAACCTACCTTTTTTTTAGCTTAGTTTGTATATATTATTTGATCAAATATACAGTTATTTTACTTATAAAGAATTATATTGTATTAAAGGTTTTTCAATTAAAAAAAAAATACACAAGTGTTACGAAAAAACAGAGTTGAAAATTAAGTGTTGGTTTTCTTGCAACTATGTATGTAATGAAAAGGGAATTGTTTAGCAGATTACATACTACGTTACTATGTAGTTCTAAGTGTTAGCTCTTTCCGCACATTTTATTTATAATGATTTATTTTATATTGTTGTAAAGTACTTTGTTAGTTCTGACAATAGTGTTTTTTGTGTATAATTAAAGTATGAAGTACCAAGGCTTTAAAAAAGTAAATACATAATATATGATGTTAGATAAACACTGCAAGCTAATTGAAATTCGAGTTTTAATAGTTTTCAAAATAGTTTTAAACTTAAGTTTGAATATAAATGTAAGTATTAGACTTTTTTATATATAGTTTTCCTGGTATTAATTTTATAAAACTAAAAATAAAATACTAAATTATTAATTTATAGTTAAAGTTTAATCCAAAGTAAAAATATTTGGAATGATTGCATAAATTAAAACTTTATTTTAAGTGTCTTAAAAATAAACTTTCATTTGAATAATTTAATTACTCAAACTTTGTTTTATAATTTTAATATCAAAAAAAAATTTAACTAAGCTTAATCAAATTAGAAAATTACAAAATAAAATTCAAAACTTGGATAAATTAGAGATGTAAAACAAATAATAATGATAATTGATAAAAATACAACACATACAAAGCGTTTAAAACAAATATTTTTAAGGAAATTTAGATTTAAAAATAAGTTTAATACTAGATTACTTTAACTTTTTACTAAAGTTTTCTTTATTAAAAATAAAACTAACATAAGAATTAAACAAACGTTGTGAATTTTAAATAGTTACTATAAAAATAAATTTCAAATCTATAACTTTAAAAAAGTACATATCAAAAAGTCAAAAATATTTTTTTCTAGGTAACAAACATTCTCCAGTATAAAAAATACATAAATTAAATGACTGTTTTGAATAAATTATATATTGTTGTGTTCTAATTATGATGTTATCATGTCGTTTAAAATATTGATTCATAATAGTAAACGCTAAACTTCATACATATAGAAGAAGCTGTAACACTAAACAGTAAGAAACTTAAAAAAATCAATACAGATAAAATATGAGCTAACTCTGTACCACAGTAGTTTAATTGTATTTCCTAAGTACTAATAACAATACTATGAATTATTTGTTTGAAAACACTAGTGTGATTATAAAATTAAAAAAAAATTTAAAACTAAAAAAATCTAAGTAAAGCAGTTTTACATTGAAAACTATAGGAAATAAACAAAAAAAAAACTTCAGTTTGTTCTTTCAAGTTAAGCTTGTAGATTATACATTTTTAATTTTATTTAAGAAAAATGTAAAGTTAAAAATTCTTAAACAAATTAATCATTAAAATTTTTTATGCCTTCAAGTAGTTGACAACAACTTTCACTACAAAACGAGAAGAGAAAAAGTAGGTTTTATGCTTAGAACTACACATGTAATAAATGCAGAATTTGTCAAAATATTCCTTACTGTATGGAGCAAAGTATTTATATAGAGCTGAAATTTAAAAGAAAGTTTTTGAACGCTTTAAATAAAATAAAATTGTTATTCTACATAATTGAATATAAAATAAGAAATTTTACTCCATTAAGATGATAACTTTTTGTAGATAAATAAATATTAGTTACATTAGAATTATAAAAACCTAAGGTCATAAATTCTAAAAATACCCAACTTTCCTTAAATCATATTTGAAATATAAAACTAAAAAGTTAAAAACCTATAAAAATCACATAAACTAAACAAAAAAAATGTTTTAGTTACTAAATAAACAAATAAATTATGATTAACCATAATTTTTACCGAGTAATTAAAAACCTACAAAATGTTTATTTTCAACAATAAAGGTCTCAAGAACCTTGAAAAATTGGCTCAGTCTGTATACATCAAAAATTGCTACATTGTGATATTGTTCTGAACTTGAAAAAAAATTATGCAGAAGTATAAAAAGACTTATTTGTTATGTCAGTACGGAGCACATTTCGCGAGTTTTTAAAACCAGAGTTTTCACAATTTCTTGACAAACTAGTTTAGGTGCAAAGTAAAGTTTATATCAGCTGATGTTTAAAAATTATTTAAAGTGTTTTTTTGTTTTACTAAAGATTATCTTTATTTTTAACACCTATAAAGAAAAATTGGTAACGCAAATACTTTTGATTATAATTTAATTAAAAACATAAATATTTTAGCTGTTTCTCTTTAATATAACTTTATTTACACAAAACCATTTGCATTCGTTTTGCTTAAAATATATTTTATTAAACTAATAAAAATTACAATAAAATATTCCAATACAGTAGTATTAATATAACTATACAGATAAATTTAAAAAGGTTACATCATTTGTTAGCATGTAAAAAAAGGCGTTAATTAATTTAAAACAGATCTTATAACAGAAGCTTAAAAGTTTCTTGATAACTTTTAAAAAACTTTGATACACACTTCAATTGGAAATAATTTTTTTTAAATAAAATATATAAAACAAACAGGTAATGTATAAAACAAACAGATCGAATAAAAAATTTTGATATATCTGAAGAATTTAGTTTTACGCTTATTAATAGTTCATGAAAAAGTTTTTACAATGAATAGTTTAATATTAAAAAATACAAAAAACAAATAAAAGCTGAAGTAAAATAACAAAAAAGTAAAGATGTTCTAAAGTACTTGAATTATTTTATTAAAAATAGTTAAACGGATTTTTCAAAAACATTTTTGAAAACCAACATTGTCTTTAAATGCGTTAAGGGTGTGTATTTTAAACAAAACATTTATGGTATTTTTAAAAAATTTTCAATATTTAAACCATAATTTCTTTTAATTCATAAAATTATATAGAATTATAAAAAAGACAAGTTTTAAAAAAAATTAGTTTTTTATAATTTATATGAAACAAATAACTGTTGCAGAAAATTTATTTGTGTTCAGATTTTGTTCATAAACTTTTGATAACATTGTAGGTTTATCTCCACTTCATATTATCTTGTAACTACACTAACCACGGTATTGGATAAAATTCATTAACGCTTTAAGTATAGTGTTATAAAGTATAAGTTCTTTTTTAAAAGTATGTTAAGAAATTTATGATATTTACCTCAAATAACAAATGATTTCAAATTTATTTTCGAAAACATTAAAAGTTCGTCAAATGAAATGTTACATCATTTCTAAGCTCTAACAAAACAAAGATTTATAATATATTCTAATACAAAATTGAATTATTTTTTGTCATTAAAATAACATTATGTTCCAAGTAAGTGTTTGCAGCTCATAACAACAAATACTTTTTTTTTTAAATATGTGTAGATATCATTTGCTTTAGTTATAAATTGTTAGTTAGATACAATCGACCAACCCAACTATTTTACGAAGCAAATAATAATAATAACATTTGATAGTTTGAAAACTATCAGCTGTATGTTTCAGTAATATGTTTATTTTTATTCTTCTACGCACAGTACAAGTAGTAAAATATAGTAAACAAATTTTTCAAAAGTTAGGCTATTATTTTTAGTTTAGTTTTTTGTTACTTTTAACAATGTAAAACAAAAATAAGTGATTATACTAATAAGTTGTTATAATTAATTGTTACATATATTTAAAACTAGATAAATACAAATCAAAAGTTCAGATAAACTTTTTAACTATATAACCATTAATTATTACTTGTTTTTTAACATATAATTTTTTTAGTAGTTGATATATATGCATAATGTAATAAAAATCTTAAGAATGTTACAAACTTACAAACTTAATTTTAACGCTTAGAAACATAAAAAACTACATAACCATATAACTGAAATGTGAATGAACTGATAAAAATAATTGTAAATTGTAATAAACGTTATACTCAATCGAATATGAAATATACTTAATTAATAAGTATAACGTTTAAAACTATGCTTTTTTTTAGTAATACATCACTAACTACAAAAGTTTAATTTTCACAAAACCTTCAGCTATTGCTTCTTACTGCGCCTACTCAAGTTATTTTACTAAGTTTTTTATCAGAACTTTTTATGTGGAAAATGTAAAAAAAATGCGGACACTTTTGTTGTGTAACTTTTAAGCGCAGATGTTTAAAAAATTGCAAGTTTAATTTTAAGATAAGTTATATAAGTTTACAATACTTTGAATTACATATAAATACTACATTGTTTTTTAAATCAAACTTTTCAAGTTTTAGTTAATAGAAATTAACTATAAATTTGCCTTATACATTGCATCAAAAGTTTTTATCATGTAAGTGTAATAAAGAACAACTGTTAAAAGGTCATTGTTCAGTATTTAATTACTGACATCAACAAATTAAAACTGTGTTTTAGTCTAGTCATATAGTATAACACTATATAAAAAAACAATTATAGCATGACTTATGTTTTTGCTGCATTTAAAACAAGTCAATTAAGTATGTCCAGGATCTTTTTGACCTTAAAATTTATGAAATAGATTAAGCACTAAGGTTTATAACGTTATATATGATAATATATTGAACAATTATACCAAAAATTTAAATCTACTACAAAATCGGACAAATGCGATGTTACGTCAGTACGGTGTGCAGATGTTATATCAGACCAATTGCAAACTTTTTAAATTTCGTTTATTAATATTTAACGAAATAGTTCAGTTAGAAAGTGAAATTTGTGTTTCTAAAAAAAAGTTAAGTTTTACTCTTTTCTATTACGTTTTAGTGTTTTTATATTAACATTTATAAACATGTTTATCTGTTAAGATAAATTGAATTTTATAAAGATATAATATAATGTTTAAACAGGAATTTAAAAAAAAAAAAATTGTATTCAAAACAACATATCTGAAAAATTGAATTATACAGCTGTAAATTAATATATATTAAATTGATGTTTTCAATTTTCTTCAATTGTAATAAATTTGAAATATAAAAACTATAAATAATAAAACATAATTTCTTTAATATAATGATTTAGATAAATTTTACTTGCTACTAGATCATGTCGTATTTAGAAGAATTTTTCTTTAGATTTTCAAATAACTTACTGTTTAAGCTTATGTTTAACTGCAATCTATAAAACTGTTAAATAAAAAGATTTATATAAAATGTTTAATTTAAAAAATCAAAATAAAGCTGTGTCAAACTAGTTCAAACATGATAAAAACTTTTTAAACAAGTTTAAGACATAATAAAAGTGATTGAAAAAAAACCTGTGCTTATGAAGCTTAAATACCTGAAAATAAAATTGTTAAAAAAAAACTTACTAAAACTAAATGGAAATATAAAATTTATAGCAAGATAACTTAAACAAAAATAAAACTTGTTTTGTTTTATTTTTTATTAAGTTTGTAGCTATTTAGTTTCTTCGATTAAGAATAATATAAAATTATTTGTGAATAAAAACAGCTAGCAAAAAAAAAATAAAGCACACAGAAGTTATATAGCCGTCAAAAAGTTTCTTTAAATTTGTTAATTTATGCACACGAATAAAAAAAATGTTGGCTTGTTTTCGTCTTTTTTGTAGATTATAAGAAAAATACTTATTACAATGTTAGCTATGTTTTAATGATTTAAAAACCTGTTAATTAATGTTTGTCTTGTTGACCTTTTAATATTCGAACACCTCTTTGCAGTTAAATTTCTAACAATGCAATTGAGTTTTACTGGAAACTTATACTAAAAATATATAGAAAAAAATTGACAAAGGCGGTGTTACGTCAGTACGGAGTTCAGATGTTAGAGAAAACAAAAACTAAGTTACAACGATTTCACTCAATCGCGTAGTAAATATTTTATGATTATTACAAACTATGTTTTTAATTATTTTTGTGTTTATAATTTACATCAAAAATATTAGGTTTTTAGAAATAATTTTTACCAGTACTTTACTCACTAGTTCAGGTAAAAAGTAAAGTTTTTGTTCGCTAAAGCTAACAAATTATTAAGAATGATAGTTTTTTTTTTATATTCTGTTATTATGTTATCAGTTTTTTACTATAATACTACCTTTTGATTTTTTTTATTTATAAATCTTCAAATAAAAAAAAAATAAATAAATTCCAAAACAGTTTTAACAAAAATTTTACAAAAAAATGAAATATTCGAAGAAATGAACTAAAAATTAATTGAAAAACTTAAACACACATACTTAAAATTGACATAAATTTAGCTTGAGTAAAACTAATATAAAAATAAATATTTCTCATCAAATGAATTTGTATTATAATTAATTTACTTAAATCAGTTTAATCTTTCGTAAAAATTGTAAATTTTTGGTGAACATTTTTCAAAGTATTTCTTCAAACTCAAAAAGAAGTTCACAAATGTTAATTGTTTATTTAAAATTATTAAATGACTCTTAATTTTTTTGATTATAAGTATGTTATATGAAGTTTATAGTATAAATGTAAAAATAAACAATAAATGAGCACATAGTTTCTTGCTGAGTTCGTAGTTTTAATTTCTGTATAAATAATAATTTTAAATATTAAAATTATCAAAATAAGCTATATCAAAACACATAATAATTAAAACTGCAGTTTCACTGCAGCTATATATGCCATAACACTTAAAGAATAAAGTTTCTCGTCTTTATGTAATCAAATGTAGAAATTTTTTCATTTTGTTTTTGATAAATTATTTTACGTTGTTGGATACAAAGCAAAGAAGATTTTGTTAATTTTGTTAAAATGCTTTTTGTTTGAAGTGTTAAAATAATCAAAGTAGAATAATATTAACCCAAAGTTGTTTAAATTTATTCACAAAGTACTTATAAGTATATCAAAGTTTTAAGTTGAAAAAATTGTATTGATTTATTGAAAAGTTGTTTTATTATAAAAGCGAACAAAGACAAGAGTAAATGAAAATTCATATCAAGAACAGTTAAACTAAAATGAAAAATAAACTGATAGTTTTAATAAATTTGTTTTTTAATTAAACATTGTAATTTTTTCATTCTCTGTTTTGTTAGAGATAATATAGATTTACTCATCTTTAAATAACTAACTAATTATAATTTTAATCATTATTAAATAATTATCTAAAACTGTTATTAAAAACAATAAATTAACTGACCACAAACACAGGCACTTAACATAGTAATCATTTAAATGTTGTAATTGTATCATGTAAGTATGTAGTAGCTATAAACATTTGAAAAAAAAACTCGTTAATTCATTATTAAGCTCGAACATAAGATGTGATTGCATATTTTATGTTTAATAAGTTGTTCTACAATGTTGTGTAAAATAAAACAGTTTTTACTTTATTAGAATTTTTCTGTGAATAAAAATTTGTTAGTTAATTTAAATATATTCAGATCGAATATGCAAAACTTTATAGAAATAAATTTGAAAAATAAAAC
Source organism: Thalia democratica (assembly GCF_965202585.1). Taxonomy (NCBI): domain Eukaryota; kingdom Metazoa; phylum Chordata; class Thaliacea; order Salpida; family Salpidae; genus Thalia; species Thalia democratica. The sequence goes on along the minus strand of NC_139166.1, from coordinate 62,213,658 downwards.
TAAAGTGTGTAAACTTTTAAACACAATCTTTAATTATTTAAAAAATTTGACTAGCTAAAAAAACTGCCTCTAAAATGTATTTATCGTCTATTTGTAATTAGTATTTTCAATATTGTAAAATTATATAACAACAATTTATAGATTACAGCAATTTAGGTCTTTAAAACATTCAAAAAGTACAATGAAAATTATTCAAAAACATAAACTATTTTTTTTAACTTATAAAATTGTTACGATAAGTAATTTCAAAAATAGGGCAAGTATTTTTGTTACGTTTTTAAGAAGGGTTGATGTTATAAACATTCCCCAAATAAAAAAATATTTTTTATTTTCATAATAAGGAGTTTTATCATTAATTTACAAAATAGTTTAGGTAAAATGTAGAACTTATGTCAGAAAAGTTTGAATGTGTTTAAATTTTTATGTGTTTCATGAACTTATTTGCTTATTGTTATATAAATGACTATGTAAGTACTTATAAGTTTTAGATTAGTTTTTGTTATGTTTCAATAGGTTAACATTTTATTTTATATGTTACGATTTAAAATGTTTCAAAACTGTAATTTATTTAAACTTTGTGACAAGTTTTTGCTTTCAATTAACATAAAGTATAATAAGTAATGAATGCTGAAACAGATCTTGTTTAAATAAAGTTTGTTAATAATTATGCTGTAATCAAATTATTAACAAATTATTAACAAAACATTTTGAAACTCATGAATAATTAAAAACTAAGTTTAATTAAGAGGTAATCAAATTATAACAAAATTGAAACTCATAACTTTTCATAAGTTAGAACCGTTACATTAATTCTAATTATTAAAAGCAATATATTTAAAAAATGGTTAAAATGTAAAACTTTCAAACAATTGTGCATCAGTTTAAATTAAAAAACAATCAATTTAAAAACATTTTCTAAAGTTTTAAAATGGTTCCTTTTCACAAAAAGCTTTTCTCAAAAAAAAAAACTTAAACAAAACTGATCTTGTGGACTATTTTAAAATACCCTATCTGAATAATCAATACTTTAGTTTAAAAAAACAAACTTATTTTTCAGAGTTTTTTAAATTTCTTCAAAGGCAAAGAACACTCTACCTTAACAATTTCACATGTACTATATTTAGCATTAAGTTTTTCCATCATAAGATTTGATTTTGTTGTTATATAAATAATAACTATTAGTTCACCTAGTTTTTAATTAGTAAAAATTTATTTAGTTTAGTTTTAACACTTTAGTTAAGAAAATTGATATAAAAATATTTTTGTTCGAATCATTTGGTTTTCAAATTAAAAGCTGTTTTTTAATTATATTTAATATCAAGTCTAAGATGGAAAAGTCAATGTAATAGTTAATATATTTAATATCAAATCTGGTTTTAAATTAATAACTTAAATATAAATTTCTGTAACCATAAAGTTTAGTTACATTTATTAAATACTCAATTATAAATTAAAACATGTGAGTTAATCAAAAAAAATATTTTCATCTATTAAGCTATTAAAAAAAGAGTTATTTAAGTTTTAAAAACAACTAATATTTAGGCAAAAGATACTTGAATTAATTTTTGATTAATAAAAAAACTGATTTTTGTTTAAAAGTAATAATAAGCTACTTATACTTAAATGGTTAAATCGTTAAAAGGTTTAATAAACCTACAAATAAATGTCAGAAACATCAAGCCTCAAACTATTAAACATTTAAATTAGTTATACTGTAGTTAAATATGTTTTATAAAAACTGAAACATTTGAAAAATTATTTATTACGTCATTATGCAGCTTAAATGTAATTAGATTTTGCATGTTTTTATGTTTTTAATCAGATATTCTAATTTATTGTATGGAAATTTTTGCTACAAATATATAATATTTTTTAGCGAAAGAATTAAGTACTTAAATTAATTTTTTAAAAAGAGTTAGAAATTGTGAAAATAAGTAACTAAAACAATTGTTTTTAAAATGAAACTTTAATGCATTAAAAGTATTAAAATAAAAAAAAATAATTTAGTTTAGGATACTGAAAAAATTAACCAAAAATAAATATAGATTAAAGCAATAAAACTACTGAGAACTTAATAAAAATTTAAGTTTATAGTTGGAAAATTAGTGAAAAAAAGTAATTTATTAAAAATCTTTATACGATTAAATTAGTACCAATATACAACTATATATTTTATAAAAAAAAATTAAAAAACTACATACTTAAGAAGAGAAAATAAATTCGCGTGATTACTGTTTTATTCGATTTTTATTTTTATTATTATTAAAAGTTTATCTAAAAATGAAACTTTAGAAACAAAAGTTTTAAAACTTCATGCTATTTTTAGCAACCGACACAAGTAAAACGAACAATCTATAATAAAACAGAAGACACTCAAACTTTTTTTTTCTTAAGTTTGTAGCTGTTTTATTTTTTGATAAAATATATAGTTAACTATTTGGTACTAATTTTATCGTATGAAGATTTTTATATTTTAAACGTAATGAAAAACTCTTTGCAATAAAAACTCTAGCTAACTAACTGTGGCAACTCTACTTTTAATATTAGTTTAAAAGTTTAAATATAAACTTGTATACATTAAACAACTTTTAAAATGAGGTTTTCTTGTTAGAAAGATCAAATAAAAGCACAATAATTTTAGTTTATGCAATGAAAACATATAGAAAAACTAAATATTAAATTGTTTGGATACAAAGCATTATAATTTTTACAGTAATATGTCTACATATAAACGTGTTAGGATATATTTCTGTAAAATGATACAACACAAACAATATATATTTTAATCCATTATACACGATGAAAAATTATACTGACTAGAAAATTTTTTTGTTTTTTTTTTGTTCATAAAAATATTTAATTAAGACAAAATAATGTATAAGTAATCAATACTTAATCTTTTACCAGTTTTTTTAATTAGTTAAGTAACTAAAAAGTATGTAACTTTTTTAAATAAAAAAACACTTCGAACTAAGCTATCCTTTAAAATATTATATAACTTATAAAATCTAAAAACTACTACTTATTCTTCATCTTGGTTGTAAAAATTAGGTTCACAAATTCAATATGTATATAAAGAAAACTTAATGAAACTTAAACTTAAACTAATTAAAATTATTAATATTAAACTATAATAATTTAAGTACATTTGTTGTAATTCACATTCTTATTAATTGTTTTTTTCCTTTTTTAATTTTTTATTTAGGAAATGGCCAAGGCAAATGATAGTGTAATATACATCATTTTGTTTTGGGGCCAAATCGTAAAAGATATTAACATTATTTATAAAATAACTATTTAAGAGTTTAAAAAAGATGCAAACTAAGGGAAATCAAAAAAAAATTAAAAAAAAAATATTTTTGATTATAAAGCAATTTTAATAGAAAAAACAAAAAAAAAACCTTTATTTTTGGAGGACCCCATGAAATAATTCAAACCCCAAACCAAATTTTTTTTTCTTAAATTAAAGACAAAGGTGCGTTCTCTAAGATAAAAAAAAATTTTTAGATAGCTTAAAAGATAAGGAAAATAATTGACATTAAAGTTTTATGTTTTTTGAAAAATTTATAAATTTGTCTATAAAATTAACTTTATGCTCGTCTATTAAGCTTGTTACTAAGTTTAGAAAAATCGAACCAGCTTAATAATTTCAATATTACTCATTAAAAAATTAAAAGTCCTACACACTTTCAAAACCAAAGAATAACAACTAAGTAATACAAAAGTAAAAAGTTGAAATTTTACTAAGTCTTTTTGTAAAACAACCAAAGCAGAAAATGCGAGAAGTTTTTATGTTACGTAATATTTAAGCTCAAATGCAGAGAAAAAAGTTACAAGTTTGCAAAACAACTGTTGTAAATTATGCGAATGCTTAGATCAACCGCATTGGTTTTTTTACTTTTTTTTGAATTTTCAAAGTAATACAAGTATCTTCTGCATCGAGTGCTAAAAGTTATCAGTTTTATTAAGTTATATTCTAAATTGATTGATTTTAAATAGTTATAGTTTTTAAAAAATCACATTTAGTCAAAATGCATTATTTATATCTTTTAAAATGTTTTGAACTATCAAGTTTTATTCAATAAAATGTAATTCAAGCTATAAAGTGGTGTAAAACGTCAATGTTGTTTTAATAGTTCTTTAAAGGAAATAAATATTCTATTGTTCAAACTTAGTATATACTAAACTATTGTTTAGATTGTTTGGTGGTTGAGGCAATTTTACTTTATGACCATATAACGTCGTAAAGTGATATATTTCAAAAAGAACACAATACTCAAGTTTCTTAAAAATATATATTTTTTGCTGAACTCGTCAGTTGTTTACTAAGCAAAAAAAATAAAGCTTCAACTCTAGCTTATATAGTCAAAAGGTTATCAATGAAAAAAAAATTAAGCAAATGGTAGTTAACAAACATAAGTATTTTTATATACTACTGAATTACAACTCTTAACAAATAATTTGAGTCTTAGAAACCTTTAAAAACACTGTTAATTTAAATTTAGTAAACTTTTTATAAGTGTCTTATTTTGTTTTTCTTCAACAAACAATATTCTTTTATCATTAGTAAAACTGAATACTTTAACTGTTTCAGCTAAAATTTAGTTGTATTTATTAAGTTTTAAAAGTTGAATATAACACAGACTTAATTAAAAAATTAACAAAGCTAATACTTCAAAGTGTATATCAGTTGTAGAATTATTATATATTGAACTTTACAAATTCTTTTTCTTAAAGTTTAAAATGTTCTTATTAAATATTTTTTTTTGTAACTTAGATGATTTTACTTTATTAATTTAATTTTAAATGAAACACAAATACCTGTGATTATCGAAAACAATTTATCTAAATTAATAAAAAAAAAAGAATTTAAACTTCCTAAAAACACTTTACTAGAAAATTACTTTGATGAAGAAAATGTCCATGCAATTTAAAAGAAAACTTAACACTTATATTCATTCATACTTTTTAAAACACAATTGTAAAATAAATCAATTTCTTTAGTTCAAATTGTACAACTTAAAGTAAACACTCAAATCTTGTTAAGGAGTATAAAAATTGTATTTATTATCTTGAAGTGATTATCCAAAAAAAAAAAAAAAGGCGGCTAATATTTTTGTTACTGTACTTAAAAGCGGAGATGTTTGTTAAATTTTTAAATTCTAATTCTATTGAAACGCTATCATAGTTTGCAACGCGTCACTTACATTATAAATAACTTATGACTTTTACAAGCTATTCAGTTTTTAACGGTTTTTTGTTCGTCATACACATCAAAAAAATTGCAAGTTAATTTAAATTTGAATTTCTATTATTAGTTAGCAAACTAGTACAAGTAGAAAATTTTTTTTTGACACTTTAAGTTTTTGAATTGAATTAAAGTTTGAGGTTTTTTTAATACTTTTGTAATTACTAATTTAAATAAAAGTTTAAGTAAAATAAAAACTTGCACTTTTTTAAGTAAAATATTAATTTCTGAGTTGTTGCAATATATGGCATTTTGTTTTATAAAATATATAATTATTTATATTAACATCATTAAGTTTTTTTATAAACTAGCTTTTGCTATCAAACCGAATGTGAATGAGATAATAAAGTTAAAAATAACCATCATTTACATAAAAAAAAGTTAGGACTCTAAACTGAGAAAAAAAAAAAACATTTGAAACAAAACGTGGACGATGAGTTTAATAAGTAAATTTACATATAAAATAAACAAGAGTTTTTATTTTAAAAACAAAATCTAATAAAAAAGTCTGAAGCTTTAAAATATTAGAAATTAACAAATATTTTATTAAAAAAAGTTATTAAACGACAATTAATACTTAAAGTATAAGACTTAAATATATTGAACGAATGTTTCTTTTATTTATTAAAACTTTTATTTTGAAATAGAGTAAAAAGTTGTTCCTTACCGCTGTAGTTTAATTGTACTATTAAAATAGAATTAAACAGCAGTGCTTATAAACGTGTTTGAAAAAACAGCAGTGCTTATAGACTATAAGCTATTTTAATAACTTTTGTTAAAACAATATTTTAAAATAAAATTGTGCAGTGTAAACTTAAGTACATTATAAGTAAACAAAATTAAGTTAAATTTGTTTTTCGTTTCTAAGTTTGCATATTTTTAACTTTTTGTAATGTTAAGAAATATTAAGAGTTACCTGATTGTAAATAATTAAAATTTAAACAGGTTTTTCAAACCTTTAAATATTTCCAAAAATCTTACGAGTTTAAGTTAATAGTCATTGACATTTTAATGTAGTTATATATGTAATTTAAAAGCGAAAAGTTTGACAAATTACTCATTACGTCACTATGTAGCTTTAACGTAAGAACTTATTTCACTCATTTTATTGCTTAATAAGTCATTTTTACATTGCTGTATATAAAATAAAACAATTTTTACTACGTTTAAGTAAGTTTTCCGTGAAAATTATAATTTTGTTTTTTAGGTTAATTTTTTAAAACAAACATAAAAATCAAGCAATAAGAAAGTATCATTGGAAATTATATTAAATATATCTTTTTTGTTAAAGCTTGATGATATTAACTTATTTTTTGACTGTTTAAAAGTTCTTGTTCAATAAAACACATGTTTGCTTTTTCGTTTTTTCCAAATATGATATTAGCTAAAACGAAAAACAGAGGTTATATCTAAAAAGTTATTTACAATACTTTAAAAACTAGTAATAGTTTTTAATCAACAAAAAATTGTAGCGACTTCTGTATGAAATCATATAATTTATTTTAATAAAAAACTCAGCAACTTAATAAAGGTTTTACAAACTTTTAAAAATATGCAATACGCTACAATCAATACAAGAAGTTGATTATATTTCGAAAATTATACAGTAGGAAATAAGTCGAATTAATGGCAAATGTTTATGTTATGTCAGTATGAAGTACATATTTTAATTAAAAATCGATAGCTTAGTATGAAAGTTTGAGCTAGTAGAAAATAAAATTTTGTCAGTTAGATTTTGAAATAAAGTTTAAATGTTAAAGTGATTATTCTTATTTTGATAAACAGAAATTAAATATTAATTTTTAAAATTTTATATTGAAGTTAATATGAAATTATGATGCTGTGTTATTGTTATAAATTAACATTTAGTTTGGTTTTATAATATTTTCGTTTTGAGTTAAAAAATAAAAAATAAAAACCAAAAAATTATTCATGTTTGACTTAATTTGTTTGAAGTAGTTACAACAGTTGATAAGTTTATAAAAAGTTATTTTTTTAATAAGAGAAAAAAAAGTCACAATGATCAACAACTTTTTGTAAACAAAAACAGATAAAAAAGATAAATAAGTCATGCTTCTAATTTAACAATTTGAATGAATCTAAAATGATTAAAAAATGAATTGTTAGATTTAAAACGATAGCCATTTTATACATCTGAAACATTTGATTATGTCACTTAAACACAATAACAAAATGCCTAAATTTTTAGAGGCAATAAGGAAGTGTTATAGTTATGAAATTCATAGATACTAAATGTATATTTTTGTTTAATTAATAGAAAGTTATTGTTTTACCTATGTTCTGACAACGTCATAAGATAAAGTATTTTAAATTTAGTTAAACTGAGGCTAAATAAATTTGCTTAAAAATCATTTAGTTATAAAATTAGCTTGTATTATACTGTATTTAAAATCAATTTTTTATAGTATAATAGAAAAAATTGACATTAAGAATTGTAAAAGGAATTGTTTTGAATAAAGTGGATTAAATTGATTACAAGTAAAATGGAAAACTTAATTTGAAAAAACTAATTAAGTTATTTGTAAAGTATACTTCAATGAGTATTATAATAGTGTATGCTTGGTTAAAAAGTTATGTTTTACTTGTAGATATTAAACTAACTAAAATAATATAAAATATTAAAAAAAAGTTGTTGGAAAAATATGCAAACAAAAAATGTTTTAGCTAAGATTTCATAAACGTTTGTAGCTTTTTAGTTTGATGTTTCTTTTTTTCTAATTTAGGATGTAAACGTTTTAAAAACGGTAAGTTGTTAGAGGTTATTTTAACCTTCAAAATGTTTACAAACGTACATACGCTATATATAACAGCTATTTACAAATTATCTTAATTGCAACAATATATTTGTGAACTAAAATAAAAACTCTGGCAAAATATTTAATGCGTTACTAAGTAGCTTAATTGAAAATGATTTTCCAGGTTTTATTTTTAATGAAATAACTTAAGTACTTTTTATATTTTTTGATTTTGATAATGCAAGATACAATTTTTTTAGTTAGGAAGTCAATATATAAGTTTTGTTTTAATATAAATACTGTTTAAATTAACTTTAAAAAGTCTGAAAATTTAAATCTAGACATTAAAGTTTTTGAAATTTTTATAAATTAACTAACAATGCATACTTTGATAAAAAATTAAGTTTTTACACTTTTTCTTTATATAGTTGTTGTTTATAATACTTAAAAAGTATTTATTAATTTAGCATTTAAGTTATGGAAAATGTTAGTTTTATACATTTTTTTGTGGTATTATAAATAAATTAAAAGTTTACACAGTTTAGTTTAATCATTCAATAGCCTGTTATTTTTTTTATTTTTATCTGTTTAGTTAATCAAAAAAAGTTAATTGTAACTTAAATTTATCGGCATTTAACTACTTAGATTACTATTTCTATACTCTTTAAAATTTGTAGTATTTAATGCGGACTTTTATCACTAATTATTTTACTAATTTAACAGAAAAACACTTTAAACCGATAACAGCCTTAAAATGGTCTATAGTTTAAAAGTAAAGTACAAATCATTAATATTTTAATAAGTTCAACAGTGAAAGATATCAAAATTAGAAAAAATATAAAAAAAGTTATCACATTTTGCATGTTTTATTTTTAATAAATTTTTTCATACCGTTGTAAATTAAAGTAATTTTACTTAATTTAATGTGACAATAATATTGTTTGTGTAACATGGAAGTATAAAATACCAAGGCTTTAAAAAACTAACGAAATAATATATTACAAAAAAAAATTAAGTTATATCACAATGAAACACAGATATTAGATAAACATAGCAAGCCATTCAAAATTCGAGTTTTTATCATTTTCAAAAAAGTTGTATACCTAAATTTTAATTTTATTCAAAATATTAGACTTTTTTTTATTATGTTTTGCTGATATTAATTTAATAACACTTAATATTAAAGACAAACTTATATATTTATAGTTAATAGTTTAAGGGGTACTTGCTTTTTTTCAATTAATTAAAATTTTATTTTATGTTGTTTAACTATAAAATTATATTTGAAACTTCAATTACTCAAATTGTGTTATAAAGTTTTACTATCAAAAAAATAACAATCAAATTAAAAAACAAAACAATAAACTACAAAACTTTGATAAACAACAGTCTTTAAACAAAAAAGTAAAAAAAAATTGCTATTTAATAAAAATAAAACCTATACAATGCGTTCAAAGTATACATATTGTTGTCAAATTGAGTTTTTGAAACAAATTTTAATACTTTTCTCTAAATACTTTATCGTAAATAAATTTAACTTAAGAACTAAACAAACGTTCTGAATTTTAAATAATAACTTTAAAAACAAAGTTCAGATATATATCTTTTAAAAAGCACATACCTAAAAGATTAAAACAGCTTTTTAAATGCAATAAATATTTTTCAGAATAAAAATACATAAATTAAATGACTGTTTTAATTTATTTATACATTGTGATATTCTAAATAAAATTTAATCTTGTCGTACTATAATGTAGTTTTATACCACAATAGTTTAAGATAACACAGTATTAGTACTAAAGTACATAATGGAATGTCATAAAAAGTTTGCTTGAAACGCTTGTATGATTATAAACTTTAAAATACTTTAAAAACTAAAACAACTGTACAACAAAAACTTTAGCAATTACAGATTAAAAATAAAACTTCAATTTACATTTTTATTTTTATTTAGCAGCTTTTTCGTTTTATTTTTCAATTAAGAAGAATATACAGATAAAACTCCGATAATAAGTTTTTCACGCCTTTAAGTAGTTGACAACGACTGTTAGGCTAAAAAACAAGTTAAAAAAAAGTATGTTATTCAACTACATCTATGCATGTAACAAAATTTAAAATTTTCGAAAAGTATTTCTTACTTCAATATAATTAGCTAAAATTCAAAATAACGTTTTTGAACGTTTTTTGAACGTTTAAAATAAAATAAAACTGTTAATCTACATAATTGTATATAAAACAAAGCAAATTTTACTCAATTTATACAGCAAAGTTTTCTTAGAAAAAAAAACTAGTAGTTACGATAGATATATAAAAAATCTATGTTAACAAAATCAAAAAATAAGTAACTTTCCGTGATTCATATGTGAAGTATAATATCAAAGTATTTAAAACCGAAAATAAAATATCTATTGTATGACACAACAAAATATTTTAGTCAGTAAAAAAGGTATAACTTATGATCAACCACAATCTACAAAGTAAATATTTATAACAGTAAAGGTCTCACGAACCTTGAAAAATTGGCATCATATTAATCCATAAGCAGGTGTTACGCTTTAATTATTTCCTGAAGTTGTACAAAAATTATGCAGAAGTAGAAGCAAACTTTTTAGTTACGTCATCTCGGAGCGCACAATGTCGCAAGTGTTTTAAAACTCGTCTTGCTTTTATCTCTTCTATATAAACTAGTTCGAAAAAAGTAAACCATATGTCAGATGAAGTTCAAAAGACACTAAAATTGTTTTTTCTTCAACATTGATTATCTTTGTTTTTAACTAATTATATTTGAAAAACACTAACTTTAGAACTTTTGAATATAGTTTAAAACAAAAGATAAGTACTTTAGTTGTTTCTGTTTATTATAACTTTATTTACACGTGACGATTTGCAATTTAGCATTGAGAAATATATTTTAATAAATAAATAAAAATGGAGTCAAATATTCAAACACAGCTTAATTAATACAGCTACATATATTAGTTTTCAAAGACTACAACATATGGCAGTTTTGTTAAGTACGGTTAATTTTAATTATTATAATTATTAAATAAGTGTTAGTTCATTAAAACCAGATGTTATACCAGAAGCTTAAAAGTTTTTTGATAACTTTGAAACACTTTGTTACACACTTCAACTTGAAAAAAATGTTTTATTTAACTAAATATATAAAACAAACAGGTAGCATTGATCAAAAAAAAAATCTAATGATATATCTAAACCATTTAATTTTACGCTTAAAGAAAAGTGCATAAAAACTTTATTTTTCAATGATTAGTTTAATATTGAAAAATACAAAAATAAAACAAATAAGAACAAAAGTAAAAGAAAAAAAAAACGCAAAGATGTTCTAAAGTACTTTAACTAATTTATTACATTTAGTTAAATGGATATTTCAAAAACAATTTTTAAAAACAACATTGTCTTTAAAGGCTTTAAGGGTGTTTATTTTAAAGAAAACATTTATGGTCTTTTTTTAAATTTTTACTTCGAAGTATTAAAACTAAGAACTTTAAAATTATACAGAAACAAAGTATTTAAGTTCATAACTACGCAGCTTAGAATTTTTTTTTTGTGAGAATACTAAATTTAAAGTATTAGAAAAATATATTTTGTCATTATAAAGACTAAATTAAAAAACATCTAAATGTTAGTATGTTTTTCAAAGCTTTTAAAGTAACAAAAAGCTCGATGAAATGTGGTCATTTTCAGACTGTTTTAACTTATTTTTTTATTTAGACTAGTTTATTTGTCATTAATATTATACAGAAACTAAAGACAGTTTTGTAATCAAGTTTTTTTTCTAAAGTTTAAGTTTAATAAAAATCTCTTTAAGTAGCTATAGAATTAAAAAAAAAGTATAAAGCTTAAGTTATATTCATAAAAAATGCATTAATGGCTTTTATTTAACTTAATAAACTAGCCAGAAACAAAAAATACGTTTTTTCAGATACTACTTCAAAGGCAGTAAAATCTTTTAAGTACAAAATTAAAACAAATTAAATATTTAGTTTTAAATGTTTAATGATTGCAATAATTCTATGTTGTGATTAAATCATGTTTTAAAATGCAAAAATAAGGTTTGAGTTTGTCAAACTATTACTTTTTAAACGTTATTAAAAAATATTTAGTAAACATAAAACAAAGTTATTTTTGCACAAAAGTAGTTTAAATATGGTGATAAAACACTTTTTTATCAACATGATGTTTTTATATGAGTGTGATGAAAAAAAAAGTATGTTCAATAACTTATAAACAATAAAAAAAGTTATTAATGTACTCAATCTAACTACGACAGTTGTTATATTAGAATTTACAGTAGAAAAAATTATAAAAATGAAAACTTTAATTTTTCTTTATTGCTATTGCTGTAGGTTTATTAATTTTATTTTAAAATATTCAAAATATAAAGGTATTTAAATGTTTATCACTAGTTTTTTTACAGATTTTTTGAAACATTTAGTAATTGAAAACAAAATCCTGTAACATTTATTTTTGTTAACTAGTTTGCAGTTTGAGTACTGTAAAATAAAATAAACTTATATTAACAAAATATAAATTACGTAAGTATATTGCTTAACATTAAAAGATTTTCTGGTTTTGTTTTTAGTTGAGTGTTTTATACTGTGGTATAAAAGTAAAGCAATTTGTTTGTTATATAATTTTAAACTTTATGTAGTTCTTTAACTAAAACAAATTTCAAAGCTAAAGGCATTTCAATAAATTATTACAAAGTATAACAGAAAAACAATGCCAAAAAAACTTTAAGGGAACTGATAATTCAATTTTTAACTTGTGATCAGTATTAGATTCTAACGACTTTAAAAAATCATAACAAACGCATTTATTTAAAGTAATATTGATATCACAAACAAATTAACTAACTACGACAGTAAAGGTCTCATAAACCTTCAAACATAAAAAAGATGGATTGTACTAATAAGAATAAGGCATTTTGTATGTTTCACAATTTATAAAAAAGTAAATGAAAAACGCGGCAAATATTTTTGCTACGTAACTACAGATTGCTCATGTTAAAAAATTCACTAGTTTGCAAATTGCAAACTTTTTAAATTTCGTTTAACAGTATTTAACAAAATAGTTCAGTTAGAAAGTGAAATTTCTGTTTCAAAAAAAAAAAGTTAAGTTTTAATCATTTCTATTACGTTTAATGTTTTTGTATTAAAATTTATTTCTTTATAAAAATTCAATTTATCTTAAGAGATAAACAGGCATTTTTAAATAAAAAATAAAATTGTTTTAAATCAACATATCTGAAAAATTGAATTATATAGCGGTAAAACAGTATATATTAAATTAATGTTTTGAATTTTCTTCAATTGTAATAAATTTGAAATATAAAAACTTTAAATATTATAATATAATTTTCTTTGATATAATAGTTTAGATAAATTTTACTTGCTACAAATCATGTCGTATTTAGAAGTAATTTTCTTTAGGTTTTCAAATAATTTACTATTTAAACTTATGTTTAACTGCAATCTATAAAAATGTTAAATGAAAAGATTTATATAAAATGTTTAATTTAAAAAATCAAAATTAAGCTGTATAAAACTAGTTCAATCATGATAAATTTTTTTTTTAAAAGTTTAAGACATAATAAAAGTGGTTGAAAAAAAAACCTGTGCTTATGAAGTTAAAATACCTGAAAAAATAACTTACTATAATTAAATGGAAATATAAAATTTTTAGCAAGATAACTTGAACAAAAATAACCGTTTTTTTTTTGTTAAACTTGTAGCTATTTAGTTTCTTCGATTAAGAACAATATAAAATTACTTGTGAATAAAAAAGTCTAGCGAAAAAAATAAAGCATACAGAAATTATATAGCTGTATAAAAGTTTCTTTAAATTTGTTAATTTAGGTACACGAATAAAAAACTTTAGGCTTGTTTTCGTCTTTTTTGTAGATTATAAGAAAAATACCAATTACAATGTTAGCTATGTTTTAATGTTTTAAAATCCTGTTAAATAATGATTGTTTTGTTGACCTTTAAATATTAAATTTCTAAAAATGCAATTGAGTTGTACTGGAAACTTGTACTAAAAATATATAGAAAAAGTGGACAAAGGTAGTGTTACGTCAGTACCGCGTGCAGATGTTAGAAAAAAATCGAAACTTTGTCATTAGTTGCTTTCAATCGCGTTGCATTTCAATTTTTATAACTAAGAAAAACTTCGCTTTTTTTTAATGATTTCTTGTTAATAGTTTATATAAAAAAATGATTAAGTTTTTAGAAGATACAATTTTACCATTACTTTATTTACTAAATGAGAAAATCAGTAAAGCTGTTCCTCGCATAAAATTAACAAAATAATCTGAATGCCTGAGTTTGCTATATATATATTTTGTTCTTATGTTATCATTACATTAACCACAATACTGTATTTGAAATTTGTTTTATTACTTATATGGAAATATAGATATTTGTGTTGTTGCAATAACTAAACACTATACTTTAATAGATCCAATTTTTAAGTTTGTTTTTAAAAAGCTTGAAATAATTTAAATAGTAAACCAAAATTAAATTTTTATTATTTAAATATTCTCAAGTTCATCAAATTTAAATAAATCATTTTCACTCATAAATCTTTAAAAAATATGCTAGTTATAAAACAGTTTTAACAAAAAGTTTACTTAAAAATTAAAATATTTGAAGAAATCAATAAAAATTTTTATTGAAATAGCTTTAACACACATGGCTCAATTTAACATAACTTTGCTTAATAAAACATTATAAAAATTAATGTGTCTCATAAATTGAATTTGTATTAAAATATTTTATCTAAAACACTTTGAATAACCTTTCGTAAAAACTGTAAATTTTTGATGATTTTAATTCAAAATTTTTCTTTAATTTTAAAAAGAATGCCTTTGTATGAAGTTCACAAACATAAAATATTTATTTTAAGTTAATAAATAACTCAAATTTTTTTTTCAATTATAAATGTTTACTTTATAATATGTATAATAAAACAAGCAATAAATAAGCATATACTTTTTTTGCTAAGTTTGTAGGTTTTCATTTTTGTATAAAAAAAAAATCATTTACCTGTTATGTTGTTTACAGGTTTTTCAAACGTTAAATAACGGATAAAACTTGCTTTATTAAATCACATAAATAATAAAATCGCAATTAAATCTCAATATCACTGCAGCTATGTATAAACCAAAAATCAAAATAATAAATCAAACATTACTCGTTACGTTTATATGTATCTCAAGTGTACAAATTTATCCCTTTTGGTTTTTAAAAAATTATTTTACGCTGTTGTATATAAAGTAAAGGAATTTTTAATATGTTCGGAAATTTTTTTTGTAGGTAAAAAAGTTATAAGTTAACTTTATAATTTGAACTCTTAAAATGAGTTGCTTACATATGTTTGTGTTTGTATTATTATTAACTAATTAAAAATATATATACATTATTAAATTTCCTGCAAATAGTTATAAATTTTGACCAACTGTACCTTACAGTTACTTATGATTGATATAAGGTAGTTTTATCACAATACTAAAAACAACGATAAAAGTTTTATTAACCTTTAAAAAAGCCTTAGAATATCTCCACAAAATTGGTTTTGTACAAAACGTTCTTTTCGAATTTTAAACTGAAAATAAGAAAAAAAGGCGGCAAGTAATTCAGCTACGTCAGTACGGAGTGCAAATATCAGTTTTAAAAAAAGTTTTAGTTTTAGAGAAACGCATTTAAGCTGAAGTAACACTGTTTTAAAATTACAAAGCTTTTACCTAAATTAAAAACAGTTTATTACTGATAATGTACACGTTATGTTATTTTTATTTAACCTATGTTCGTTGTAAACTTGTTCAAACATTGTAACTTCTTTAAATATTTTCAATCGTGTATAGTTTTTGATACGTTGCCTTTTATTAATTTTCGGAAGAATTTGAAGAGTCGTGCAATGAACTGAAACATATTAAGACAAAAAGTAAAACTTTAGTATATAAACAAAATTTTATTAATTACAAATATATTTGTTAGTTCACTACAAAGCGTAGTAGTGTATACATTTTTTATTTTTAACAGATTATCTCGATCTGTTTTCTTCAAAATAATTTATATCAAAATAAGAAAAAGACGGTAAATATTTTTTCTTTTTACTGATAAATGCAGTTGTCAAAATAAAAAAGATATTATAACTGTTTTTTACAATTTATGACATTTTAATTGTAATTGATACTGTTAAACTAATAGAACTTTAAAATTTGTAAGCTTTAGTTAATTTGTTTTAAATAAAAAATTACACAAAAACTGTACATTTTTAAGCTAGTAAAAGAAATAAAACATATAAAAGTTAATATCTGTAAAAAAGTTCCCGTTGAAAGTTAACTATTTTTAGTTTAGGTTTACAAATCAAAAGATTACAGGCTTGTTTTTTTATCTAATATAATATTAAAAATATACTAGTAACATCTTTTGTTTCGTTTTTTTTTGCATTAACAGTGTGTTATTAAAATTTGTAAGGTTATTTTCGACCTTTCAAAAGTTAAGCTACCTTTTGCCTTTAAGTTTTTGAGAACTTAACCAAGTTACATGGCAAATTATAATAGAAACAAATAAAAAAAACGAAGAGTTTGTTTTTTGTTCTTAAAGCATTTACTTATTAAAGGTAAATTAAATTTTGATATTAAAAACTGTAAGAAAAAAACCTATATTTTAAGTAATTAATAATAAAAATTCAAGCTAGTTTTGTATAAAAATAGTTTAAACAATTTTTCGAAAAAAAAACTTAAAGTAGTTTAAAAAAGTTGTGTTTGAAAAAAAGCTGTGAGTATCAAAATACTTTAAATAAAAAGTAAAATAACTAATTAAAACAAGTTGTAAAATTAAATTTTTAGGAAGAAAACAGAAAACAAATTTTTTTTTTTGTTTCTTGCTAAGTTTTTAGCTGTTTAAATAGTTTTTCTATTTTAATAAAGTATAAAGCTACTCTTTTGTAAAATAAAACAAAATTATTAGTTGTTTGAAATCAGAACAATGTTTCATTACAGAAAAAAAAATTACAGTCGATATGTTTTTACAGCAAGTATGCAAGAAACAAAAATCTAAAAACTTTACAAAATACTCGTCATGTGATTTTAAGCTTAAATGTAAGAACTGTTCCGCACATTTTATTTTTAATTAATTTTTGTACATAGTTGTGTAAAAATTAAAGTATTTTTACTGTACTTAAAAAGTTTTTTTTTTGTTTATAAAATTAACTAACTCTCAAAAGACTCAAAAAAAAGTCTGAAAATCAGTAGTTTTGTATAATTATATTTTTAGTCTAATGAATATTACAGGCTGGTTTTTATTTAGCTAAAACTAATAATAAACTGATTATGGTAAATGCCATGAAAATACTTTAAAAAACGTTATACATAGTTTGTTATGGTCGTTTTGACCTTTAAATATTTAAGACAAACTTCGCACTCAAATTTTTATCATATTTAGTGAATTTAGTCTGTAAACTTATACTGAAAACAAGTTGAAAAATTTACAAAGGCGACGTTACGTCAGTACGAAGCGCAGATGTTAGAGAAAAACCGCGAGTTTTAAGAATCGCGTTTTAGTTTAAGTTATTGTGAGTTATAACTTTTTTCATCAGTAGTGAACTTCATCAGGTACAATAAAAATTTAGTCAATTAAATTCTAAGAGAAAATAGAAATACTACAATGCTTATCGTTATTTAATTGACCTTATAATTATGTCAAAGTAGAATTAAGTAAAGTATGTTAGTACTTAACTAATTTAAGATAAATGTTACAAAAAGCTTAAGCATAAAATTATATATAAATAATTAATATCAAAACATTTCTAAACAGTATAAACACATGCTACTGATCAATATAAAGTTCATCTTAAACACCTTTAAGATAAA
The DNA here is from genome assembly GCF_965202585.1 of Thalia democratica. NCBI lineage: Eukaryota > Metazoa > Chordata > Thaliacea > Salpida > Salpidae > Thalia > Thalia democratica. Next base: position 62,195,753 of record NC_139166.1, on the reverse strand, counting down.
AAAATAGAACAAGTCTTACAGATTTGAAACTCAACCATGAAACATAACACATATTAATATGATACTTTTTAGTGAATTTTTTAAAGTCAATAAACTTTCTACAGTTCACATAAACTGAATATTTTATTTAAATTGCTTAGTAATTAAACTAATATTTAGCTATGATTAGATCATTTTTCATAACGAAATGCTTTTCTTTAGCTTTAAGAAAAGCTAAATAAAATATGTTGAGTTTTAAAATAACATAAGAAAATTGTATAAAGTATAAAAATAATTAATGTAAACTAAAAATTTCCAAAAATATTTTAGTTTGATTTAAAAAGTACTAACATAAATATTTAACTTTTTAGCTGAAAAAATTTGAGTCGTTTCTTTTTAAATGTATATTAATATTAAAACAGCTAACTAAGACAAAAGTAAAATAAATTTTTATTAAATTAAATTAAATTAAACAAAAATTTAAATTAAAACTTAAGTTAAAACAAGTTTTGTTTTTTAATAAAGTTTGTAGACATTTTATTCCTTGTTTTGTTTAAGAATAACATAGGTTCACTCATCTTTAATTAGTTAAATTAGAAACAGATTTTAAAAATAATAAAATAACTAACCACAAAAAAGTATTTAAAATAGAAGACATTTAAAAGTTATTTTCACTACAAGTATGTATGTAATGACTATTAAAAATTAACAAAATTAATCTTTTACCATGCAGCTCTAATAAAAATTTTTTTTTTCACATTTTATGTTCAATATGTTGTTCTAAAATGTTGTATAAAGTAAAAAAGTTTTTACTTTTTAAAAAAAGTTTTTGCTTTATTAGTATATGTCTGTGAATGAAAAGTTATTTGTTAACTTAAACATATACAAAACCGAAATTAGAATACTTTACAGAAACAAATTTGAAAAAAACGACTAAAGTAAGTAAAATGAATAAAAACCCTTAAGTTTTAAAATATTTTAAAAGTTTTGAACTAGCTGTAAACTGTAAATAACTGCAACTTATATTGTATAAGTTTAATATTGTATAATTTTATATTGTATAGTTATAATATTGTATAAAGTTATTGTATAAAAATTTATATAATATTGTATAAGGTTTAATAAGATTAGTTAATCAAAAAAAACTTGACAGTTTTATTTCTTTCTGTAGTTTAAGAAAAAACATTTTTTAATGTTTTTGTAAAGAGAATATAAAGCTACTTGTATGTAAGTAATAAAACTTATTTTACGTACAAGTAAAAACTTACATTCATACATTTTTTCGTAGCTCAAATATGAATTAGTTTGCGTGTTTTATTTTCAAAAAGTTATTGTAATTTGTTGTACAAAAAGTTATTTTTACATCAATTCATATACTTTCTGTATACAAAATATAGACTAAGTGAAGTAAAGAAAAAAAAAGTTTGACAGCAAGAGTCTTATATTTTTTAATTTAAGTATAAAACTTAGTGTGCAAAATTTAAAACAAAGCACAACTAAATATTAAAAGTTTTTAATAAGCAAAGAAACAAAAAATAAAATGTGATCTACTGCAGATTATAGCAATTTGTGTTTCATATCATTTAGTTTTTTATAACATCTTACTAATTATAGCAGTAAAGGTCTAACAAACTTTAAAAAATGCTATTAAGTCTCTATACGTAAAATACAACTAACAACTTTTCTCTCAAAACTTACACAATAAGTGAAGTTAAAAAGGAGGCAAATATTTATGTGATGTTTATATAAAGCGCAGATGTTAACAACTAATACTTCGTCAAAATTAGAATTATTATCTATACGTTTCATTAACTAGTTTAAGTAATAAATGACGTTTTTTGTTTATATAATGTTAAAAAATGTTAATAAATTTGTACTCTCTTAACTGTTAGAATTTTTGTATACTTGTGTTTTTTATTGTTAAAGTGAGCTTTTATGTAAAAAATACTTACGACCTTAACAAAAATACAAATACTTTTTTTTAATGCAATAATCAAACATTTTATCTTGTGAAAAAAAATCATTTGTTCGTAATTTTTATGTTTGAATATGTTTTAAATCGTTTGCTATCTTATAATTAAACTTAAACAAATCAATCAAGAAAAAAAGTCGTATTTAAAAATATATGATAGATTAGGTTATCGGATGAAAATAGACATTAATATAAATAATTAATTAAAACCAAATGTTTACAACAAAATTTTAAAAAACTATAAAACTTATAAAACACTAATTTATCAAAATAAATTGAAGACTTTTAGTTTTAAACTAAAAAAGAACATATTACTAAAGCATGTGCAGTTAAAAATAAACATTTTACTTCCATAGAGGTACGCTATAAAGCTTATCGTTATATAAGTAGTATGTTAAAGCCACTATGTTTGTGATATAAACAAATGATAAAACATTTGATCATTACACTAAAAATAAATTATACTAAAAAATAGGACAAAGACGATTTACATCAGTACGGAGTGCAGATGTTAAAACAGATTAATCAAAAGTTTTTTGGAGTTTGTTTATTAATATTTAAGAAATTAGTTGTAAAGTTTTTGCCACTTAAACATTAATTTTCAATTTGAACGTTGTAGTGGTTTAATTTTGAGTTTTAATTCTATACAACTTAAAATTTTAAACAACAAAAAAACAGTTCATAATAACTAAAAAAAATATTTTAAAACAACATATTTAAAACATTTAAATCTATAGATTAAAAACAATACATATTAATGGTTTTTTAAACTTTTTCCTTCACTAGCTATAAATAAAAAATATAAGAGTTATAAATGTTGAAGTACCAAATTTATTTATAAAATTGTTTGGATAACTTTTACTTATGACTAGATCATGTCGTAAAATTAAGAGTTTGTCTTTAAGTTTTCAAGCAATTTACCTTTTAAATTTAAGACAAAATGTAATATTATGAACTTTAAAGTAAAAATATTTATCTAAACTACTAAACATAAAAAAAGTTAAAATAAAAATTAAATCAATATAGTTTAATTATTTTAAGTATGTTTATCAAAGTATTATAACAAATAAAAGTAGTTAAAAAGGAAGCTGTGCTTATAAAATCAAAATAGCCTAACAGAAAAGTAAAAAAAAACTTACTAAAACTAGTTGCAAATTTAAAATTTATAGCAATATTACTTAAAAAAAGATTTAGGTTATTAGTAATTTGTTAAATTTGTAGCTTTTTTATTTTTTAGTAATTAATAGTATATAGTTGTTATAAATAAATAAGTTATTTAATAAAACAAAGCATTTAAAAGTTATATTGCTGAAAAATAATAATTATTTATATTTAGTAAGTTTATGCTTAAGAATCAAAACACTGTAGGTTTGTTTTTGTTCAATTAGTACAATATTAGAAACACACTAGTTAAAGTGATAGTCATATACTTTATGCATTAAAAAAATACAGTTTGACAAGGTCTTGTTGACCTTTAAATATTAAAGCTTCCATTTGCAATTAAATTTCTCACAATGCAATTAAGTTGTACTAAAAATTTCTACTAAAAATATATAGAAAAAAAAATTTAACAAACCTGCTTCAATTTGATATAAATTTAGCTTGAGTAAAAAAAACATGAAAATAAATATGTCACATAAAATGAATTTGTATTACTAATAGTTTAGCTAAAACAGTTTAATCTTTTGTAAAAATCGTAAATTTTTGATGAACTTTTTTGAAATCATTTGTTGAAACTCGAACGGAAGTTCAAAATATTAATTGTTTATATAAAGTTAATAAATGAATCAGAACGTTTTTGATTATATATATGTTGTTTAAAGTTTGTAGTATAAGTATAAAAACAAACAATAAATAAGCATATAATTTCTTGCTGAGTTCGTAGTTTTAATTTCTGTATAAAATATAATTTAATGTTAGCTGTTAAATCGTTTCCAGGTTTTCAAAACCTTTAAACAATGAATTAAACTTGCTATATCAAAACACATAATTAACAAAATCGCAATTTCACTGCAGCTATATATACAATAACACATAAATATAAAATTTCTTGTCTTTATGTAATCAAATGTAAAAATTTTTTCATTTTTGTTTTTGATAAATTATTTTACGTTGTTGTTGACAAAGCAAAGAATATTTTTTTAATTTTTTATAAAATTATTAAAATATAACAAAATAAAAAAAGTAAATCGAAGTTACTCGTTACGTTTATATGTATAACAAATATACAAATTTTTCCTTTTTCTTTTAAATAATTACTTTACGCTGTTTTAAAAAAAGTAAAGCGACTTTTATCATATTGATATAAAAACTTTTTATAGATGAATAATTTATTAGTTAACTCAATGTTTATGAATTTACGTATGTAGTCAAAAAATAAGTTGATTACATAAACTTGTGTTTGAGTTATTATTAACCAATGAAAATTAAACTAAAAAGTTTCTTAAAAGTTTTAAATTAAATTTTGAGAAACGGTATCTTTTAACCACTTTTGTTTGACATCTGGTAGTTTTACCACAACACCATTAACAACGAAAAAGGTTTCATTAACCTTTAAAAAAGCCTTAGAATTTCTCCACGAAAGGTTTTGTACAATATTTTTTTTAGAATTTAAACAGAAAAGAGTAAGAAAAAGCGGCAAACTTTCAAGTTACGTCAGTACGGAGTACAGATGTTAGAGAAAAATCGAAACTTTGTTGTAAGTTACAACGCTTTAACTCACTCACTTTTAAATCTTAAAGTTTAAAAAAATACATCAATTCTTAAACAGTTTTAATAATAATATTACAAAAAATTAATTATTCTGAAGAAATTATCTACAAAATTAATTGAAAAAACTTAAACAAACATGCTTTAATTTGACATAAATTTAGCTTGAGTAAAACAAACATAAAAATAAATATGTCTCATGAAATGAATTTCTATTATAAATTATTCAGCTGAAACTATTTTAATTTTCGTAAAAATCGTAAGTATTAGATGAATTTTTTCCAAAGTATTTCTATAAACTCAAAAAGAATTTAAGAAATGTTAAATGTTTATTTAAAGTTATTAAATGACTCAGAATGTTTTTAATTATAAATACGTTATTTAAAGTTGAGAGTATAAATAAGAAGACAAACAATAAATTAGCGTTTCCTTGCTTTATATGTTCGTAGGTTTTAAATTTTGTCTAAAAATTTTTTGAAGTTATTCTTTAAGCTGTATCCAGGTTTTCAAAACCTTTAAATGACAGATAAAACTTGCTATATGTATCTCAAAGGTACAAATTTATTTCTTTTGGTTAAAAAAAAATATTTTACGTTGTTGTATACAAAGAAGAATTTTTAAATTTTATTCGAAAACTTTTTTTGTAGGTAAAATATTATAATTTAAGTTAATATCTATGAATTCACAAGTTGCTTACATAAATTTCTGTTTGAATTGTTAATAACAAGTTGAAAAACAAATTTAAACTAAAAATTTTCTTATAAGTAGCTATAAATTTTGAATAACTTTATTTTATAACCACTTATGTTTGACATGAGGTACTTATACCACAACACTATAATTAACATTGGAGGTCTCATTAACCTTGAAAAACAGTTGTTGAAGAAATTACTAAAAATATTCTTTACTAATATTTTCTGTCAATATTTATACAAAAATAAGATGAAAAGGCAACGAATAATTTAATTACGTCAGTACAAAGAGCAGATGTAAGCTTAAAAACCGCGACGTTTCATTTTAGAGAAACGCTTTTAAGCGTCATAAAACGCTTTTAAATTTAAAAAATCTATTATTAAATTGCAAACATTTTATAACTAATGAATTACACGATATGTTATTTTTTATTTGTTTTGAATTGATAAAAAACTTGTTTAAACATTACGACAAACTTTATTTAATTAGTAAACATAACAAACAACGACAGTATAAAGATTAATAAAATATTTATCTAGAAGTAAAAATGATTTATTCAGCTTAGAATAAAAAAAAACAAAGATGTTTCAGTATCACAGCCAATGTTTAAAAAAAATGTTTACAAATATAAACATGGACTAGAGCATAATCTAGTCCATATAAAAGTGATAATATAATCATGAACGATAGCAATCGGGATTATGAAAAGTAAAAAATATATTTTCAAACAGTAAATACTGTTTTGCAATTTGACAAAACAAAAAAATATTTAAAAAATGAGAATCAAGATTTTAAGTACTTTTTATGAATAAACAACATGGTGCGATATTTGTTCTTTAACTGTAAAAACTGTTTAGTGTTTTGAACTTGCGTACCAATAGACACACGTATTTTGTAGTTAATTCAATTGAAATGTAATAAAAATTGGTTAACTGTTATTGAGTGTATATTTTATACCAAAATTACCGTTATTGACCAAATACGTTAATACCGATTTGTTACTGTCACTCGATTGACAGTGTTAGTGTTCATTAATTTTTAAAATTAAAGTTTAACAACCTGTTTATTACGTAACTATGAAGCTTAAATTTAAAACTTTTTTTGCTTGTTTTATTTTCAATAAAATATTTTGTATTATAGTCCAAAATCTTAAGAAACTTTTTTTTTTGTTTAGTTATAATAACATGCTGTTTATTTTATCACAAACCTTGCCATAATTTATAAAATTATGTACTAGAGGTAAGCTTAAAAAAGTATATCTGATTTTAAGCTTTAGAACAAAATCGTAATTATTTACAAACATTAAAACATAATTATGACTTTTTTCAATATTTAAAAATATTTAACTAATACTAAAGTTTAAAGCTCGAGCTATATAAAAAACTTAATACAAGTACAGCAACAAAAACTATACCTAAAAATATTCTAGAAAGTAATAAAACTTTATCATAAACTGTGATCAATATTAAAATTATACTAATTAAAACAGTTTATAAAAAATTTATTTTAAATTTATTTAAAGTCATGTGGATAATTTAAAGTGCATTACTCACTACTTTTGCTTTTATAAACCTTCAAAACATAACTAGTTTGACAACTATTTCATTGTAAGATATTTTGTATCTTATATATTTTTTGCACAAACTAAATAAAGAGGCTGCAAATATTTTTATTATGTCATTACACAATTTAGGTGTTGTAAAAGTTTGTAAGCTTTAATTTTGAGAAACACCTTTTAAACGCCTTAAACTATATTGAAATGTTTTATTACTATAGAACTATAAGTTATCATAAGTTTAAATATTTAATGCTTAAGAAATATATAGGTCTTTTTAACTTTTAAACTTTTAAATTTCGGAATGAAAATAATCATATTGTTCTTTGCGCATTTTAAATCAGTTTATAAATGTATTAAAACGCAAAAACGTTGATAGAATATTCTTTACGTAACAATCTATTACAAATGTAAAAATTTTCTCGCATGATATTTTTTCAATAACTTATTGTAACTTGTGTTGAATAAATTAAAGCGATTTATACCGATTTTTATAAAACCAAATTAACGCATTTTTGTTGGTACAAAATTCATTAGTCAACTAAAACAAAAATAAAAACAGTTATGACTAAATTTAAGAAAACAGAGTTACTACTGGAGTATGAAATTAAAACGTTAAAATAAAGAATTGAAAAAACTAATTACAACACTTTGTTAATGGTTTTGTAAACAAACTGACTGTTTACTGTGCAATAAAAAATAAAATGTATGTTTTACAAACTCTTTTTATAAACACTTAATGTTTTTCTTTTTACAAGACTTATAGTTTTTGACATGTATAGAAAATTAAATTAAGTTTAATAAGGTAATATTATGAGTTAATACAGAATAAGATTTAAGTTCATACTTTTTATCATATTGCCTGAAAAAATAATATTAGTTGTTTTAGTTTTGCAACAAGCTGCCAGTATGTATATTTAAACACTTATACAGTTTAAAATTTTTGTATTAAACTTTTTAGTACTTTATTCTTAATCTCTTAAAAAACAAGTTTAACGAATTTTTTGTTTTTAAATATGTAAGGAGACTAAAAAATGTACAATTTAAATCTTTAAAATTTAGTACGATGTTCTGAATAAAAAAACAAACAAGTTGAGAATCGTACAAAAATTAAAAAAACAACAAAATATTCAAAAAATTAACATTATTTATATAAAACATTTGAAGAATTTACAAGCAAATTAGTATACCGAACAACTAAAAATAAAAAAACCTTTGTAGTTTAAACAATCAATAGAAATAATTAAAAATGGTCTTGTAATAGAAAAAGTTGCGTTGTTGTTAGGTAAGTATAGATTTAGGCAGTTTTATCAGTTTTACTGGCAATTTCTACAATTTATCGCCAAATCGCTTTGGGGAATATTATACTTTTTGTTATTTTCACAGCGAAGTTTAAATGCACATTAACTAGCTTAAAGTAAACTGATTCTTTTTTTGATTTTTAATACGTACGGCTTCTGAATAGATAGTCTTTTAACTTTATACAATATTCAATTTAATATTTTTCTCCTTTTAGTTTTACTAAAGCTTTGAGAAACTAAGTTTATTAAATTTTAAACAAAACTTAAGTTAAAGTTTATTGATTGATTGGCTAATAAAAAGTTATCATAACAAAATCTACTTTATTACTACAAAAATTTTATTTTTATTTAATTTTAGCTAAACTACTAAAATGTTTTTACACCCAGAAAGTAAAAAGATAATTTTTATCAAAAATATAAACCACGCAGTAAAGCGAATGCTAATTTGTATTGAAATTAACTTTTTACGAATGTTAAAACAATAAAATTAACAAATGAAACCGTAGTTCACTAAACGAACTAAATTAATGGTACTTTTAAGCGTTCAGTACGATTTTAATTACATTGTTTTTAATATTATTGATTTTAGGAACCACCTTTTATATACTTAGACGAACTATTATGTCATCAAAGATATATAAAATATAAAAACAGTTTTTAGTGCGTTATATCTCAAAACTTTAAGAAGTAATTAAAGTTCTATTATTTATAAAATACAATTTTTAAAGTTTATAAACTCTGATACAGAAATATTTAAACAAACGTTAATAGGTTTTCTTTAACTATTACTTTAGTTAATCGTATTTAAAAAAGTATAAAATTGTACTATAATGAGTTTATTTTAAAACTATATCGCAAAAAAATAAAACTTAAATAAAGTATGGGAGAAGCAATTACTGTACACATTAACAACAAGTAAACAAATTCGCAGACAGCTAACTACATATCTTTACATATAAATATGTTAACAACAATTGTAATAAAAAGTGTTATATTTTCTTATTGTAAAAAAGGTTTAATAGACCTTTAAATATTTAAAAAGCTATGGTAATAACCCATAAGCTATCAGGGTGCATTATTACTAAGTTAAAATTTTAACTAAATCTAAACAGAAAAATCGATAAATTACGTCACTCTACAGTTTAGATGAAAGATAATTTAATTTAACTACTGAAGTGTTTCTTATAAAACGATTGTTGAATCAATTTAAATAAAGTCTGAGCTAATTCTGTACTACAGTAATTCAATTAATTATCTAGAATACTTATAAGAATGTTATAAAATATATGTTCAAAAACACTTGTGCGATTATAAAGTATAAAATACTCTAAAAGCTAGAATAAACTAAGTAAAACAACTGTGCGATAAAAACTATAGTGCAATATATAAACAAGAAAAATGTTACAAATTGTATTCTTATGTAAAGTTTGCAGCTTTTTTATCTTTTTTTTGTATAAGAAGAACATAAAGTTACTCGTCCGGAAAAAAATCAATATTTACAGATTTTAAAGCCTCAAAATATTTCAACACAACTTTTATGATACAAAGCAAAAAGACAAAACTTATGTCTTTTGACTACAACTATACATGTCATAAAACGCAAAAAACTTGCAAAATAATGTTTTATATCCTTATATGTAGCTCTCTAATTTATAAGTTTATTTGCACGTTTTTAATTAAATAAAACAGTTATTCTACACACTTGTGTATAAAATATGCAAACTTTACTCGATTTAGGTAATAAAATTTTTTAACTGTTAGTTACGTTGGATTTATAAAAGTTATAAGTTCATGCAATGTTTTCCTGAATCATATTTAAAAAATAAAATTAAAACGTGAAAGACTTAAAATAAAAAACCTATTAGATGAAACAAAGAAATATTTTAGTGAGTAAAAAATAACATATAACCATCGAAAATTTATACTGAGTAGTGTATTAAGTTTTGTGACGTTAAAGTGTTTTAATATAACAGTTAAGGTCTCACGAACCTTAAAAAATGGAATAGCATTAATTCATAAGCAGGTGTCAAACTTGAATTTATTCCTAAGTTTTTACAATAAAACAACAAGATGTAGCCGTATACTTTTTTATTACGTCAGCGCGGAGCACATATGTCACAAAATTTTCTAAAAACAGAGTTTTCGTCATTTCTTTACAAACTAGTTTGATAAACAGTGAAGCTTATGTCAGCTGAAGTTCATAAGTTATTTAAAGTGTATTTTTTCAATCTATATCTTTTTTTATATTAATTTTTTAAGAAAAACACTAACTTATAAACTGTTAATTGACATGTAAATAAAAAATAAATGTTAGTGTTGAATCACCATGTTATAACTTTATTTCTACGATACGATTTACATTGTTCAAATTTAGGCATATATTCATTTATTGAAAAAATAAGTAATCAAAAAAATTAGCACGGTAAAGTTAATCAAGCTATAAAAATTTGTTTTCTGAGGTTAAACCTCTGAGGTAAGTTAAACATTTACATCAAATAAATTTTTTCAAATTGATTAAAACCAAACGATATACCATAAGAATAACATTTTTCTAACAATCTTGAAAAGCTTTGATACACGCAACTAGTTGAAACAAATAAATTCTTAAAATAAAACTTAACATAAAAAAGGACGCATTGATTATCTTAAAAGCTTTTCTGACGCATTAAGTTATTTTTCATATATTTTTAAATCGCTTATCATTGTTTATTGAATGGAAAAAAGCGCTTATATATTTAGTCCAAAGACCTGGTGTACGAGAAAACCTTATCTTGGTATTAAAAAGTACAAAATAACATCAAAGCTAGATTAATAAATAAAAAAACGAAAAAGTGTTTTAAAGTACTATCACTATTTTATAATGTTTATTTTAATGATGTAAAACATTCATATATTTGTAAAACATAATGATAAGAAAAAAAAATGTGCTTATAGATCTTTAGACTAAAAAAAGCAGTTGAGTAACTAGTTTTAAAAAATTTAAAGTAACAAAGTTTAGTTTATTGGTTCATCAAAAAAATCTTGACAGTAATATTTTTTACTACAGTTTTAAATTTTTATTTTCTAACGTTTTTATAAAGAGAATATAAAGTAACTTGTATGTAAGTAATAAAACTTATTTTACGTACAAGTAAAAATTTACATTCATATATTTTTTCGTAGCTCATATGTGAATTAGTTTGCGTGTTTTATTTTCAAAAAGTTATTCGAATTTGTTGTATGAAGAGTAAAATTATTTTTACAGCATTTTATATACTTTCTGTATATAAAATATAGATTAATGTAAGTATAGAAAAAAAAAGTTAGACAGTAAAAGTCTTTTATTTTTTAAATTTAAATATAAAACTTAATGTGCAAAATTTAAAACAAAGCAAAATTAAATATTAAAAGTTTTTAATAAGCAAAGAAAAAAAAAACAAATTGTGATCAACTGCAGATTATAGCAATTTGTGTAACAAATCATTTAGTTTTTTATAACATCTTACTAATTATAGCAGTGAAGGTCTAATATACTTTTTAAAAAGCTATTAAGTAACTAATAATTTTTCTCCTAAAACTTACACAATAAGTGAAGTTAAAATGGAGGAAAATATTTTCTGTGATGTCACTTTAAAGCGGAGATGTTAACAAGTAATACTTCGTCAAAATTAGAATTTTAATTTTACGTTTCATTAAATAGTTTAAGTAATAAATGACGTTTTTTGTTTATATAATGTTAAAAAATGTCAATTAACTTGTATTCAATTAACTCTTAGAATTTTTGTAAGTTTGGGGTTTTCATTGTCAAAGTGAGCTTTTAAGTATAAAAATACTTACGACCTTAAGAAAAATACAAATACTTTTTTTAATGCAATAATCAAATATTTTATCTTGTGAAAAGAACTCATTTGTTCGTAATTTATTTAATTAAAAATATTTGAAAAATTTGCTCTCTTATAACTAAACAACATAAACAAGTCAATTAAAAAAATCGTATTTCAAAATTTATGATAGATTAGGATTTCAAATGAAAACAGACATTAAAGAATAATATTAATTAAAACCAAATGTTTACAATAAAACTTTAAAACCTATAAAACTTATAAAGTACTAATTTATCAAATAAATTGAAAACTTTTACCGTTAAACTAAGAAAGAACATATTACTAAAGTATGTGCAGTTAAAAAAATCTTTTTTAGAGGTATGCTATGAAGTTATCGTTAAAAAAGTAGTTTGTTAAAGCCATTATGTTTGTAATATAAAAAAATGATTATACATTGGATATCTACACCGAAAATTAACTTAAACTAAAAAATGGACAAAGACGATTTACATCAGGGAGGAGTGCAGATGTTAATAGATGTTTTTGAAGGTTGTTTATAAATATTTAAGAAATTAGTATAACCAGGTGTAATGTTTTGTCACTTAAAGATTTAAGTTCAATTTAAACGTTATGGTGGTCTTTTTTAAGTTTTACTTCTATACAACTTAAAATTTAAAAAAACAGAAAAAAAAGTTCTTATTAAATAAAAAAATATTTTAAAACAACATATTTAAAACATTTAGTTCTATAGATTAAAGACAAAACATATTAAGAGGGTGTTCTTAAACTCTTTTTCACTAGGAATAAAAAAAAAAAACAATTATTAATATTTATGTACTTTTATTTATATAATGGGTTAGATCAGGGTTTCCCAAACTTTTTTGCAAATGGCCCCCTTTAAAGAGTTTGAAAAAGAAATGGCCCCCTTCAACATATAGGTTACTCATAAACACCTTTTTTTTTGCTCTTCATCTGCAACTCAAGAATATCTAGTGAAGACCTTTTTTTTTTTTTTGCTCTTCATCTGCAACTCAAGAATATTTAGTGTAAGTTTCAAGTTATGCCCTTATGGCCCCCCTGTGGCTCCTTTACTGCTCATGGCCCCCCTCTTCCCCCCTTTGCTGCTCATGGCCCCCTGAGTATCTGTCATGGCCCCCTAGGGGGCCACTTGGCCCACTTTGGGAAACCCTGGGTTAGATAAACCTTACTTATAACTAGATCATGTCGTAAAATGAAGAATTTGTCTTTTAGAGTTCAGAAAAAATACTTATTAAACTTTAGATAAAGTTTAATATTAAAAACCTTAAAATGAAAACATTTTTTAAACTACTAATGATAATAAAAGTTTAAACTAAGATTATATTAAGCTAGTTAAATCATGTTTAGAATGTTTATCATAGTATTAGAAAAAAAAAAGTGTGATTGAAAAGGAATCTGTGCTTATAAAACTATAGTACCCTAACAGAAAAGTAAAAATAAACTTGCTAAAACTAGTTGCAAGTTAGAAAATTATAGCAATATTACTTATATAAAAAATAAATTTAGTTAAATTTATATAATCAGTAAAATTAGTATTTTGTTAAGTTTGTAGGCGTTTTTTTTTATTAAGTTAAGAATAGCATATAATTTTTTAAATAGTTAAGCTATCAAATAAAACAAAGCATTTAAAAGTTATATTGCTGAAACACAATAACTATTCCTGTTTAGTAAATGTAGGCTTAAGATATAAAACACTGTATGCTTGTTTTTGTTCAACTAGTACGATATTGGAAACACACTAGTTACAGTGTTAGTCATGTTTTTATGCATTACAATACAAATTAACTAAATTTTGACAAGGTCTAGTTGACCTTTAAATATTAGAACATCGCTTTGCAGTTAAATTTCTGACAATGCAATTAAGTTGTACTGGAAATTTGTACTAAAAATATATAGAAAAAATGGACAAAGGCGATGTTACGTCAGTACGGAGTGCAGATGTTAGAGAAAATTTTAAACTTTTTCATGAGTTACAACGCTTTTTTCACTCAATCGCGTAGTAAATATTTTATGACTGTTACAAACTATGTTTTTTTTATAATATTATATTAATAGTTTGTTTCAATTTTTTATTACGTATTTAGGGTTTAGATTTTTAACATTACTTTATTTAGTAGTTCAAGAAATTAGCAAAGCTGTTCTTCGCTAAATTTAAGGAGTTATTATGAACGTTAGAGTTTTTTGTTTTTACGTTTTATGTTATTATTACTGATTACTTTAACTATAATACTACCTTTTTAAATATTATTACAACTTTTATGTATATTTAGACACTTATTTTGTTGCAATAATTAAGCATTTTAGTTTATATGATTTGATTTTGATGTTTGTTTTTGTAAAAAATCAATAGTTTAAAATATAAAACAAACGAAAACTTTAGGTACTTTAATATTCTGATATTTAACAAATGCTAATAAGTTATTTAAAATTTTAAAAGTTTTAAAATGCTCGTTAACTCTATAAACATTATAACAAAAGTTTTACAAAAAAGTTAAAATATTCAAAGATATGAATTAAAAAAACATAGAAATACATTTTAACCGTCATCAACTATATTAATAAGAGATGGTAGTGCTTTGATAAGGTCGAATCTGTGCTAATACACATTATTAATAATGATTATTTTTAGTGTTACAAACGTTCAAATGACACGCCCAATTGATATAGTAAACTAGTACTTACAACAAAAGCAATGTCATCAGATTAGTAATTAGTGCAGGGAATTTATATAAGCAAAAAAAAATACAAACATGTTGTGAGAGTGTCATACAAACAAGTCAAAGAAAACAAAGTGCGATAAAAAAGTTATAAAAAACTGATTAAACAGCTTTGTAGAAACATTAACTAAGTACTAAATACCTACTTTAAATCCACAATATTAAAAATTAACTCGACGAAGTAGTCTTCCTATCTTTTTTTAATGACGAAAAACCCTTCTTAAACAAGCTTTATTTGCTTTGCTGGCTCCAAACATCTCGGCGTCGTTATGTGCGTCTCCTTGCGTCTCGCGTCTGCCCTTTCCGTTTGTCTTGATGTCCGAATGTTTAAACTCTTTCTCTCGAAATTTCTTCACGGTTCTTTTTTTTCACCCTCTGTTCTCAACACTAATTATGACGTCACGCAAAGCATTGTAATTCTCCCACTTTAACTCTTCGTAAATATGTATTAAAAAGAAACGGTAAATGTATTGATTAGTTCGTTGCAACATGCTTCAAATAAACACAAATTTTGCTTGACTAAAACTATAAAAAAAATAAATATGTCTCATCAAACAAATTTGAATAATATATAACTCAGCTAAAACACTATAAATTTTCGTTAAAGTTGTTAATTTATTAAGAAAAAAAAAAAAAAAAATTTAACGTAAAATGAACTTTTCTGAACGAAGTTCACAAATAAAAACAGTTTATTTCAAATTATTAAATGAACCATGTAGTTTTTGATTATAAATATGTTTTTAAAGTTTATAGTATGAATATTAAAATATAAAATAAATGAGCATATACTATTTTCTAACTTTTAGTTTTTATTTTAGTGTATTGAAAAAAATTTAAGTTAACCGTTATGTCGTTTACAGATTTTCAAAACTTTCAAACAATTAGTTAAACTTGCTTTATTAAATAACATAATTAATCGAATTGCAATTTCACTGCAGCTATGTAAGCAATAAAAAGTAGAAAAAGTAAATCAACAAATTACTCGTTACGTCTATATGTATCACAAATATACAATTTTTTTCTTTATGTTTTTAACAAATTCTTTTACTCTGGTATACATAAAGTAATGAAATTTCTTTTATATTCGAATAACATTTTTGTAGGTAAAAAAATTACAAGTTTACGTTATATTTTGAAGTTTAAAAATGAGTTGCTTACATAAGTTTGTGTTTGTATTATCATTAACTATTAAAACACAATTATATACTTTTAAATTTACTAAATATAGTTAAAAATTTCGATAAACTGTATCTTACAGCTACTTATGATTGATAAAAGGTAGTTTTATCACAACAATATTTACAACGATAAAGGTTTCATTAACCTTAAAAAATGCTTAAGCTACATTCTCAAAGAAGGTGTTGTACAAAATCATCTTTCAGAACTTAAACAGAAAAGAATAAGAAACGACGGTGAATAATTTACTTACGTCAGTACTGAGTGCAGATGCCAGTTTAAATCGCAAGTTTAAAATCGAGAAAAACGCATTTAAGCATCAAGCATATAAACACTTTTGAATTCAAAAAGCTCTTACTTTAGTTGTAAACATTTTATGACATTACACGCTATGTTTCTTTTATTTATTTTGAATTTATAAAAGAATAGTTTAAACATTGCAACAAACTTTTAAAAGTTTGCAGACGTAACAAACAACGATTGTTTTAAATTTTTGTACATTGTTTATTTATCAACGTTTAGTAATCAAAAGAATAAAAAGCTTGGTTTTAATTAATTTAGTTAAAAAATGCAAACCAACTAATTACAATAATTTAGAAATTTTAAATATATTTAAAACATGTTAAATAAAAATTCAATGTTAACTTCAAATTATTTTGAATTGTTTTTGCATTAAAATTTATCACACATTCTATAAAGTTACATTGCATAGTTAAACTAAATAAAATATTTAAAAAATTGAAAAGATGTAATAAACTTTAGTACGGAGTGCAAATTTAAAAAATTCGAAACTTTACTATAACTTACAAGGTTATTACTTGCGCAATAAATATTTTATGAATATCAAAAACAACTTTTATTTAAATGATTTTATATTTAAAAACACATCAAACAATCAAATAATTTAAGAAATAAGAAATTTAAGACTCCTTTGTAAACTAGTTCATGTAAAAATGAAATAAAAGAACCTCTAATTTAAATTTAGTTTAAAATTTGGAGTGTTTTTCGTATATAATTTTGTTTACTACTATTTCAAAAACTATATAAGAATACCTAAACATATAAATGTTTAATCAAAAATAAAATTCGCACATCAATATTAAAATTTAAAGAATAATATACGATAATAATTTCAGAATTGAATTGAATAAACATTTTATTTTGTTAGAATTTTTAAATAAAGTTTTCGTTATTTCTTTTTCAAACCTGATTGAGCTAAATAGATTATAGCAATATAAATTTTTACGGATCGGTAACTAAATTTTTACATAAAACAAGGAATTAATAATAATTCAAAAAGATAAATATTTAGAATGAGTTTAAAATGTAAAAAAAAAATCTGAAGAATAACACATCAAACAATTTAATATCTAAAAGAGGAAAAAAAAAAGTGTTTTAGACATATCAATAAAAACCACGAAGTTAATTTGTTAATTCATTTTAGAATAATAAAAAGTCTGATCAACTTAGTTTACCTAATTTAAAGTATGTTCCTAAACCTATTTCATTAGTTTTTTATAAAATTTAGTTAGACAAAGACTGTATACTTTTTGATCAATTAAACACAATCGCAGTTAAAAGATAACTAAAATTTTAAATTTAATTTTTTTTCATCTTTAATGGTTATAATAACTTGTCTGTATATTGTTCATATAAAAGTGAATGGGTTTGTATAAATTAAAACTGTTTTAGAAACTAGTTTGTACTACTAAAACGCTGTGAGTTTTACTTGAGTTATTACTAAATTTTAAAAAAAAATCGATAAATGAATTGTTACGTCATTGTACTGCTCAAATGCAATTTATTTTTTATTCTTAATTACGTAAATAAATGTTTATTAAATTTTTAGTTGTTTCTTATATTCTATAAAAAATGTTCCATACATAAATTGAAATAAAATTCGACTTAACATTTTTGAGTTTATTTGAAAAAAATGCAAACAATTAGACTTTGTTACACATAGGTTAAATTTATACAAATGGAATAGTTAAATAAAATTATAGTTGACATTCAAGTTAATATACATTTTTACAACTTAAGACTTCTTGAATAGTTGTTATAAACAATATTTTATTTTTGTTTATGCAATAGTAAAACGGTTTTATTAATCTATAAATTTTGCAGAATCCTATAACTTTTGCAATCTAAAAATGATAGGGTTTATAAATAAATAAATTCTAATAACTAACAATGCGTGAACAGACTAACATTTCATAACTAAGTATTCATTTCTTTTATACATTTGTACATAAATTCATTAAAACATTAAATAACAATATTTTTAAAATAATTTTGGCTAATTATGTTTTATCTCAGAAATTTTGAACTTTTGTGTGAATAAACAAACTAAGTAAGAACTAGAACAACTTATCTTAAAATTTACAAAATGTTTAATAAATTAAATTTATGAGTTTTAGTAAATTTAAAAGTTTACTTCGTGTATACTTTTTTGAATTTTCGGTAAATATAAACTAGCACAGTTAATATTAGACGTACATTATTATTATTTTCTTTTATTTGTGTTAAATTACTAAATTAAAAACTCTGCATTAAGTTACTTTTTGTTGTATTAAACTAATATAATCAATAATTTTTAAAGTCTTCATACTTTTAAGTTTGATTACATGAAAATAATCTAGAAACAAACAAACTTAAGACAACTCGTATAATATTATTTAAAACATCTCATTTATTTAATAAAAGTAGGATTTATATAAAAAAATTGATGATCTGATGAGCAATAAAAAAATTATAAATGACTTCAACATTCAAAATCGTTTAACGTTGCTAATTATTAGTAAAGTTTTCAAATTAATTTTAATATTGTATAAAAAAATTTAATGAATTAAATTAAACTATTAACAGATTAAAGTATAAACAATGAATTTGTATAATCTTCACAGTTAATGCTATAAAAGTATTTTTATAAATATATTAGTTAATTAAAAACAAAACGCTTTTAAAAAGCATATTATTATGGTATAAACACTTAAGTGTGTTTTTACCATTTTACAAGCTAAAAAATATAAAAATAGCAAGTTAAATACTTGAAACAGTTACCATAAGTAGCTATAAAGCTATAAATCTTAGTAAAAAAATTGCTTTTTTGGAAGGTGGTAATAAATTAGCTTTTAGCCCTTAAATAATTGCGATAAGTGATTTTACACTATAAGCTTATGGAAAAAAATATTGCCTTTTTATAAAAAAATTGCTTTTAGAATAAATAAAACCCCCTTTTTTAAAAGCTTTAAAATTTTTAAATTCTGGTGACTCAAACATTTAGCTCATCTAGTAATAGCTTCTTGCTCTAAAGTAACCTTTAATAAAGAGTAAAACAGCATAAATAATTAGTAAACTGAAATTAATGTATGAAAATGAAATTTTTTGTCAAAATAAGTTTTAAATTAACTTAAATTTTAGCTTTAAGCTTGTTGAATGATAAAAGTAAAATTATTACAATCAGTTCTTTCCTTAAAAAATATTTAGAAATCTTATTAAAAACTGTCACTAAAAAGGTTAATTTGATAATAATCTTGTTTGTTAGTTTAAGATAATTAAAATAATTTCATTGTTTGAAAAATAAGGAGTAGAGTTTGAGACTGATATTTATTCACCATATAGAAAAAATCAAACAGCTCAATTCATAGTATATTAGTTAAAAAAATGTCTATTCCTTTTGATAGAAAGTATTTTATCATTTCATTTTATACATATTATATCTTAAAAATTAACTTTATAAACTTCAAACTAAAATTTCCAGAACATTGTTATATAAGTAAACATAGCAAATTTTTTAACTCTTTTTTGCACTTAGACATTTTTTTACGTTTTTCATTTAATTTACTTAAATTAAAACAAACTTTATGCTGGTTGGACATGTTAATTGTTTTATTCAATAAAACAAGTTTACAAATTAATAAAACAGTTAAGCAAATATTTAAAATTTTTACCTACATACATACATACAATTTTTCTAGACAATATTTGAAATACATGGTGCTCTTAAGTATTATGATTATACTAATCATTTTATTGTAGTGAATTTACTAATACTTTCCTTTTATTTATTTTTGAGTTATTTATTGCATTTTTTTGGTTGCTCTTGTAGAAAGGGAAAAGTAAAATTTAAATGATGTAAAAATCAAAATTTAGGGTAGGAGACAGTGTGGGCGGAGCCCATGGTGGACTATTTTTTCCACGGTTAATATTGGCAGTAATAGGTTAAAAAAAGTGCTTTCCATTTTTTTATTGTATGTATAAATAGTTGTTAAGTTTTTTGGTTATTTTTTACTTATTATTATTGTTTTTAAGTTTAGCTCAAAGTATTAGTCACAAGCAAATGGTGCACAGCCCATGACTGAAAGGTCCTTCTGCACACCAATCCATTGACCTTAGTTGTGAGCCTCACATGTTTTCTTTTTCTTTTTTTAATAAATTTTAAGTTATAAATTGCAAAAGTGTTTTTTCTCTGGTTGCTAATGGACTTATATTTAAGACAAAATTTGTATGAAGTTTGTGAAGTTGAATTTTTGGTAGATATATTAGTTTAAGATTATAAAATACTAACTGTTTCAAAAGGATAATCTTTAAAGGATATTTTTATAAAAAAAATAGAAAGGATCTGTTTTGATACAGAAGTGGTAAATTTGTTTTTTAAATTCTACCTGTAGATACAATGTTGCACATTTTAGTTTTTATAATCAAAGTTAAATGTGTTTAGTGTATACAAGGTTCTCTCTGGCCCAGACTTTTAAAATACCTAATCTCTAAAAACGGAGGAGAAGATAAATTTTTAGTGAAATTATCTATTTTTGCAGTTTTAGTCTGCAACTCCTGTAAGGAACCTATTTTTGCCTCTTACTTTGACTGGCTATATCTCAAAAATTATTTTGAATTTTTGAAATCTGTAAAAAGCATTTTGTAGCTTAGTAAAAATATATAAAATAAGATCAAATTGTGAAAAAAAGTGTTTTATGATTATATGCCCCATGCCCTTAAACTATTTTCAAAATAATTACAAAAATCACTTCTTGATTCTTTAATGTCATTTTGAAACATTTGCAACTGTTTTGTTCGGTTTGTTGTTTTATATGGTGATTGGAAAATATTGATTAAAACAATAGATTTAATTTTGCATAGTGTTGGACTAGTTGTTATATTTTTATATATACAATTTACTTTGATGATTTTTTAAATAGTTCCAGACTAAAAATAAGTTTGATCTGTTTTAGGAGGCTACTAACACTTTGTCATATTATATTGGTTTTCTATATTTGTGCTCCTGCACTTAATTTTACACTGTTTTTTGAAATACTTTTCAATTTGATTATAAACAGGGTTGCCACTATACCTGGAATAACCTGGAAGTGTACAATTAAGGCAAAAATAACCTGGAAAAACCTGGAATTTGAGAAATTTTGAAAAAAACCTGGAAAAACCTGTAATTTTGATCAAAAAACCTGGAATTTTTCATAATTTTGATATATTCAGTAGTAAAATTTCAGTTTGACACAAAAAATCTATCATATAAGTAAATTTTTTTTGTCATCATCAAAATTTTTTTTATTAAAATACACATTTAGAGTAACTTTACAGTTTTTTTTCAAAATTTTTATACTATTTAACACAGTTTCTTATATAAAAATTAACTTAAAACTAAAAGTGTGTACTTTTAAAAACCTGGAAGAAATTTGGAAAACCTGGAAAAAAAATTTAAAAACAAGTGGCAACCCTGTATAAAGGTACAACACACTTTATAAAATTTTCTCAAAAATTTTTAAAAGAAAACTTATTTAGTTCCCCATTTTACCTTGAATTTTAAACTAAAAATTTAAACAAGTTCTTTATAAAATGAACTATTATATACTGATAATATGTTTAAATATTTTTCATATTTTTGTTTAATAAAAAACCCATTATATCAAGTAGCTGTATAGTATCTTTTCATTATTTTTTACCTTTAGTTTAATTTATACTTAAAAAAACAACTAAACTTGTACTTAAAAACTAAAATGTAGAACGAAATCAGATAACCAGGAAGAATTTTTTTTTTTAATCACTGGCTACCCTGTTTATTAAAAATATTTTAACAAGTGGTATGGAATGTAAAACAGACCCAACTAATGAATTATTATAGAAATTATGTAAAACATAAAGATAAACTTTTGACAGAGTGGTAAAAAAATCTAGAATCCTGGAAAAACCTTGAATATTCAAAACAAATTACTAGAAAACCTGTAATTGTTAACAATTTTTACATATTAAGTAGTAAAATTTGGTTTGACATGAAGAATCTCTCATAATTTTTTTTAACACATTTGAAGTAGCTTAACTGTATCTTTTTAATGTTGTTATACTACTTAACACAGTTTTTAACCTTAACTTTAGTCTAAAACTAGACTGTGTACTTTCAATATCTGTACTCAGAACGGATATCAAATATGTCAATATTCAGCTTCCCTGTTAAATTTGTTTATGAATTACATGTTGTTTTTTGTTGCTCTACTTGTTTAAATTCTTTAAAAAAAAAACTAAATTTTTTAAAGAAAAAATAATTGATACATTAAAAGCAAGCAGGTTGATTTGAAACAAATGTTATGCTATGAAATGTTACAATTTGTTTAAATTCTTAAAATATTTTTTTTAATCTTGATTGTTACATCAAAAGCAAGCAGGTTTATATGAAATAAATGTTGATAAAAGAGAAATGCATGAGCATGAATGTTTTGTTTTAATTTTTATAACTGCATGCATATTTTTCAGCAGATATTTGTATAGTTTGATAAATTTCTAGATGCTTTTTAGTTTGTTCACTTATTTTTCTAAGTAAAAGTTATAGAATATAATAAACATAACAATAAACTGTACAGACATAAACAAAACCTATAAATAGTATGGACAGATTATATATGTTATTTATTTATTTTTACAAAATAATTGATGGGTTTTAAATATTACCAAAATACTAAAAGTTTTACTCTAATGCACCATGCTATAAGTAGCCAGCATTTAAAAAATGGTAGTTTTAATTAATTTGAGCTAAAAACATTTCATAAAAATATAGCTATTATTTAAAGTTATTTTTTGTACATTTGTAAAACTGCGTTAGTTGAATGCGCCTTCTGTAATATGGTGTTATTAACTATGAGTGTTCATTCGACATATATGAATTTTTATTTATTAAAAGTTTATTAAATGTGAATCAAACCTCACCCTACAGAAACTTTGAAGTACTCTAAAAATATTTTTGTAAATTGATTATGTAACAGTGTTGTAATTGTTGCTTAATTTGTAAACACAAAATTAATTAAACTTAGAATATAAAAACTAAATTCAAAAAAGTAAGTTAAATTTAAATTAACTAAATTATAAGTATACTTGGAAAAAGAGCAAAGATCATTTTTTAAACTTACTGATTTTTTTTTGGCCTCTAAGACTTTTTCACAAAAGTTTTTGTAGTATGACTTTTTTTAATTTTAATAAAGAGAATTTAAGTAGATTTCTGAAATTATAATTACTATTAAGTTACAATCAATTATTTGTAGTGGAGGCTTAAAAACAAATCTACTTCAGGCTCCCTCATCATTCACAATAGCTGTAGTACATGTTAAAACTCGAGCTAAGATGCTTGAGGCAATACTGGGCATAAGCAGCTGCTTGCTTAAATGTTTGATGATAAAGTACAAGCTGCTGGTTTGAGGCGTACCGAGTGCACAGCTGTAATAAAACATGACCTTTGGCCCATGTGCAAGGATTACTCAAAAAGAAAATTGGAGATGACTTATAATTTCCTTTTTGTTGACAAGGCTACTGTTAAGGCTGGCGAAATCAGCTATTTTGGTAAGCATTCAAAAGTTGTAACTATTTTTTATATACCAAATTTATTAACATTATGTAATATTGGTTCTGCTTGTAAAGAGTTATTTTTTTTAGAATTTAATTAAGTTCTTCTAGTTATTTAGTAGAAAGGTTTTAATTTCATATTTAATTTTTCAGTTTTTAATTTATAAATTTGTAATATTATTATATATAATTATTATTTATTTGTAATCATTTTGAAAATTATTTTTAGAGTATTTTGTAATATGAATGTAAATTAAACAGTAACAGTATTTTTTACAAAAAACGCTTGTTATTATAAATTGTAAATTTACCCAAAATTAAAAAGCAGTAAAAGTTGTTTAAAGCAAATAAAGTAAAACAAGCTACAAAAATTATACATATAAATTGTAACGCTTTTCTAATGAAATACAGTACACTACCGCTTAAGTACGCAAATTGAACCCGACCAAAAAGTGCGTACTTAGCACGGGTAGTGCGTACTTTTTGACGACATAGTATAATATTAAATTTAGTTGTTTGTTTTCTTTCTTACAACTAGCCACCAAATAATTAAGCCAAACAAACAAGTCTTTTTATTTTAAATAACATTTAATACATAATTCTAATTTGTAATTTTTTTTTTTAAATTTTAAAATGATTTATTTTTTCTATAAAAAGTTTCTACATAATTAATACATATATTTAATATAGAAGGTCAATGTCAGTCAATGATTTAAAAAAAAGTACTAAGCTACATTTTGTTTTGTTAGAGGAAAAGTAACAAACTACATTGTGTTTACCAAACATTTTAAAACATCAATGTATGTACATTTAAAATAATTTATGACTTAACTATTTTGTATTTGTAGGTTTTTTTAACTTTTTCATCTATATTTATTTATTTTATAGCATTACAGCTCAAATATCATTATTTTTATTACTTTTCTGCAACCACTACATAAGTATTTAGTTTATTAACATTTAATAACAGGACTGTCACAATGTCAGGTTACTTTAGACTACTCAGGATTACTCACCCTAGTTTAAAAGTTGTGAAAGTCTCAGGCTAACTCAGAAGGTTGGCCATTCTACCTAGAAACATAAAATAATCTGGAAAAACTTGATGATTGAAAATTTAGGCAAAAAAACTGGAATTTCTTATAAGTTCTAGTATAACATCCTTTACTTTGTCTTTCTGGATAAGTGCGTACTTAAGGCGTGATGCGTACCAAAAAAAGTTCGTACTTTAGCGGTAGTATACTGTAGTTTTAGAAAATAGTCAATTCTAGTTCTGTTGATCATCTCGAACATTTAAACATTATTATCAAAATCTCTTTAATCACAAGTTCAAAAATTATATGAATAAATTGTATATAGCTTGACTTTTATTTTTGACTTTGGTAGGTCTACTTGATTGCCCTTGTTCATGCACTTTTCATAACCAGTATATATATATTAAAGGGAGCATAACTACTTTTTATATTCTGTAGGTTGATATGAAAAATACTTCCAATGAAAGTGGTTGGATAGAAACCTCAAATTAGCTTTTTTGTCCGAAATTAAAAATTTCAATTCAAAAAACAGCAGACCCACATTAGATGCTTCAACTACCCAATAATATAATTCAAGAGGTTTGAAACTTGTTTTTTTAGAATATGTTTTAATGCTAAAAGCATTTTTAAATGGTTAAGCTGGAATTTTAAACTCTGTAAAATTTTTTAAATTACCTTTATACATGTCTTGTAATTTAAGATAACAGTATGTATTATTATGAACAAGTTGTTGTGTTTCCTAAAGGTTTTGCAATCTTTATTAAGATTTAAGTGTAAAATCACAAACTTCAGAGCTAGGTATGCTTGATATATTGAAATAGTTTGTTCTTAGTGTTTTATTTCATCTGAGTTTTTAGGAAATGAAAACTTTTTAGAGATGTATTTTATTTATTAGTTTAGTACATATTTGTAGTTTTATCACTCAAAGTTTTTTTTCTAAAAAGTTAAACTTAATTTATTTTTAAACAAAGAACATGTTCCTCTATTGTTTTATCATTTTATTAGAATTATAGTTTTATCAATCACTGATTTGTGTAAAAGTCTTAACAGTTAGATAAAGTATTGTTTTTTTAACTTAAAATGTGCTTAAAATCTCCTGTTTAATTCTATTTTTTTGTTGTATTAAACTATAAGAGTGTGTTAATCTACTTTAAATTGAAAAAAAGATATATTTTTGCTGTTTTTGTTTTCTACATGTTAATAACAAATCAAACATATAACATTTTTATATAATTTTAGGTTGAAAAGGTAAAATTTTCAAAAGAAAGTTCCTTCTTGTGTGAATTTTCTTTTAACTTTGATGCTACTTTAAGCTTTTTTAAAGAAGTAGGTGACTCTAAAAAAAAGTAACTGTTTAAAGCAATTTAGTTTTTGATTGCATTAAAAGTTTCTTTACTTTTTAAGTCAACTTAAATATCGTCAAAAAGGTTATTACTTAGTGTTTTTTTATACTTATTTTTATTAAACTACATTTAAATAAGTTTATGTTTAAAAATTGATTTCAAAATGTTTTGTTTTAATTAATTTTCAGATTTATGTAGAACAAACAAAATTACTCAAGCTTGCAATATAAAATGCATTTTAAAAGCTTAGTTATTTAAAACTTATTTGAAAGTTGTATTGTAGTAAGTTATTTGAAACATGTAGTTTATTTTTTTTAATCTCAGAAAAAAAAAAATTC
Source organism: Thalia democratica (assembly GCF_965202585.1). Taxonomy (NCBI): domain Eukaryota; kingdom Metazoa; phylum Chordata; class Thaliacea; order Salpida; family Salpidae; genus Thalia; species Thalia democratica. Next base: position 62,169,255 of record NC_139166.1, on the reverse strand, counting down.
TAAAACGGAATTCATATATACTATATGATCAAAAATGTTGTGTAGTAAATTTTAAATTAATTAGATTAAAGGAACATAGCTTATTGTAAATTATTGTATATAAGTAAGCTCATGTAATGTTTTAAAACATTTAATATTAAATTTTTTTTTTTTTTAAATCTCTGTTTTTTGTTACATCATTGGTAATATATGAATGCTTTAAACTAATTATTTTTTTTACCTTGTACATTGGAGGTTAAGTGTGTAATCTTTCAATTAATGTTGTAGTTTTTGATATTCAATTTTATATGAGTGTAAAAAGTATTTTAAGCCATATCTTCCCATCGATTTTATTTATTTTTAAAAGTATGGATAAAAGTTAGTTTTTTTATTACACACTGAAAGTTTTTAATTCAATTTTTAAAACTATAATTTTAAGCTCTACATTTTGATTAAAATTTAACTATTATGAATACCAGTGTAGATACTATTCTTAATCAACTTTTTTACATTTCAAAGTATATTTACTGATGTTGTTTGATCTTTTTTTCATTTTCACTTAGCTAATGACATAAAACTATTAGAACAAGAATGTAAATAGCATATATATTTTTTAAATAATTTTAATAAAGACCAATGTAAGTAATTTTTAAAATAGCTTTAATCCATATGTTTTCTCATTTTTATGATGAACATAAAGGATTATAAGACCAGCTTCAAATTAAAAATAAAGCTTATATGTATCTTTCATTAATAAATAGATTTTACTGTTTTTAGGGTGTATTCACACTTTCAGTTTTGCTAAGTTACAAATAATAAACTGTTTCTTAACTTTTTCAGTTTATATATTGACATTTACTTTTTCTTTGATTTTTATTTGTAAAAAAGCTTTAGTTTTTATTATTCTTTTTAAAGCGTTTTTTGTAGATTAACTTATACCATTTGAATTTTTTTTTTCAAATCTAAAAAATAATCAATAAAAAATAACCGTTAATCGGAAATTCTATTTTCTATGATTCAGTTTTAATAAGTACCAATAAAAGTATCTATATTCTTTTTCAATAGCTTTAATCCTTATATTTTTCATTGTTATGATGAACAAAAAATATTATAAGACCAGCTTAAATTTAAATAAAAATTCTTCTATGTATACTGTTGTTGTTAAATATATTTTACTGTCTATAGGGTTAATTTACAATTTTTTTAAAAGTTAACCATTTAAAACTTTTACATGACTTTCACATGTTATAAAAATGTTAATTATGAAAAAGCCTTATTTTTTTTTTATTGAGAGCTTATAAATGTTAAAAGTAATGTAAAATAGTTTAGGTATTGATAAAAATGTAAACATTGAATGCAATATTTATTACAAATAAGGTAAGTTTTTAATAAAGAAACAAAAGTATTTAGGGAATTTTTTGTTTTTAAAAGCATAAGTATTGATTACTTATATAAATTTAGTTTTAAAATATCGCTAAAACTGCAAACTAGCGAATGGTTTTTGTTGATTAGACCATTTAATGTTAATGTAGTTTTTGCATTGTATCATAATATTTTTTAATATATTTCGTTCAAGTAAATTAAATACAAGTTAATGAATTAAAAATAACTACATTTAAAAAAAGTTTTCAAGTTTAATTTACTTAGCAAAAATAGAAAAAATACTATTAACACAATTTCTTAAAATGCAAACTTAAGCAGCAGTGCAAACTCATAACTTGCACATTTAACCGAATGTGCGAACTCACAAAATTCTCCATTTAGAAATAATTATTAGTTTTATAAACAAAAAATTATAATTTTTGAAAGTAGCTTTTCAATCACCTAAAAAACAGTATAGGAATTTGCTCTGCTCTGATGCAAAGGCTTTAGTTTAAGTATTTAGTCATGAAAAAGTTTACTTTCATAAACTTTAAATTTGTGAGAAAAGCACTATACTATAACTTTTTAATAGTAAGCTAAGCATTCATTGATATTGAAAGTAAGTCAAACTTAGCTCTTGTGAGATACCAAACGGTTAAAATATTTTGTATGTCAAGTTTTCATTGAAAATTATATAAGGGCAAAAATAGCTATAAAATTCTGGCAACTGTGCTTGAAATAACCAACAGCGTTGTTCGATATTAAATTTGATTAGTGATATACTGCAAGCTACAAAGATATGCAAATAATATGTGTCTTGTGTCACTTAATAATAAAAATCACTAATTACAATATCTAAAGTCTCACTAACCTTCTTAAAAAAACTAAATTACATTTCAAAAATACAGACAAAATATTGTATTTTTATCAATGATTTATACAATAAATAAAGTGAAATACGTCGTAAATACTGTTGTTACTTTTTAACAGAACTTGAATGTTAAAAAAATAGCAAGTTGTACTTTTCCAAAAATCTATCATAATATACAACTGATTAACTTACATTGTAAATATTTTATTGCTTTTTGAAATAGAAGCTACGTTAATTTTATTAATTTATTATTTACTATAAACTTGTCTAATTATTGCTACAACTATTTATGTTTTATCAATTAATCATAGCACAACTGTATTAAGTTTTATGTTTTATTTTTGTTTTTGTGAAGATTATGTAAAACATTGTCAGCTTATTTTATTTAATTAAATCAAATGCTAAAAACAAACTGCTTATAATTCTACTTCTGTGTCTATTTATAACAATCAAAACATGTTAAGTTTAGTATGTATTTTTTAATCTTATCAGTACTTTAATAACATTACATATAAAACACTAATTTTATAAACTTTTGATTAAACAACAAAAAAGTATATCCACTTATATTTAATTAAAACAATTCTTTTACTAAACATTTAGTTTTTGATTTTAAACGTTTGGTTTTGAGTTACTTAATAAATAAAATTAAGATATGAAACTAACTAAGCTTTGATCAAATATAAAGAAATTATAAAAAAGTAAGAATGTTTAAAAATAGAAAAATCATGTTATTTTATTAAAACAAACATTTAAAATAGGTTAAAAAAAAAGCTGTAAATCTAAACAATCATAAAACAAAATAACTTATATTACAAACTACAATAATTTAAAGCAAATAAAAGTTTCTAACAAACAAATTTGACATAAAAATAAACAAGCGTTTTTAGTTTAAAAATTTAACCTTAACAAACAAAAAATTTAAAGCTATAAAATAATATTAAAAAAAAATATTTCATATTATTTTACTATATTAAATAAGTTATCAGTCCAACTTTAAAATAAAAAAATACGATCGTTATAAACTATTTAAACAATACGTCTAAAATTATTTATAATTCTATAACTCTTGTTAATAATGTTGCATCTCAATAAGTTTTAAATCTTCAAAACTTTTTTCTATTTGACATATAGGTTTTTTGAATAAGTTTTAACTTAAAAAATAGTAAAAGAATTAAACTTGCATTTATATTTTCCAAATTGGCCTAGTAATTTCAGAAGACAATTTGATAAAAATTTCCTTAAATATAGTACATTTAAGAAGAGGTGTTTTCATAAAAGTTCTTAAAAAGAGGCGAATGTTCTAATGTATTAAGCTTTAATTTGTTTTGTTTTAAAATTCATTTAGTACTTGATACAGTTTTGTTTTGTTGCATTTGTTATTCAAAATAAATAAATACTATTACTTTTCAAAGTTCTTGGGTTTTAATCAAACTTTAAGTTTAAAAAATGTAAAAAATACATTTTAATTAGACTATAAACTGTGATAAAGTAAACTTAATAGAAAGTAAAAAGTATATTAAATGAACTATACAATGTTATCGATTTAGTAGAATGTATATTAAAAAATGTTTTTTTAATTGATAAGCAAAACTTTTAAGTAAAGTTATATTTTTTAGCTCAAAACTAGTTGAAGCAAATGTAAAGTTAAGTTGATAAATACTTAAACCTACCTTTTATGGCTAAGTTTGTATATATGTTTTTTGATCTAATATACAGTAGTTATACTAGTAGCAATTGTATAAAAGGTTGTTTAAACCTTCGAAAAATTACACAAGTTTTACGAAAAAAACGATTTAAAAATGTAGTGTTGATATGACTGCGACTATGTATGCAATAAAAAGGGAAATATTTTGCAGATTACATATTACGTCACTATGTTGTTCCAAGTGTTAGCACTTTTTGCATGTGTTTTTAATGAATTGTTCTATTTTTTATAAAGTAAATTAATTTTTACTCAGTTTATTCTGATAATAGTGTTTTTTTGTATAATAAAAGTATAAAGTGCCAAGGCTTTAAATTTAAAATGATATCGAAATAATATATATCAAAAATAAAAGAGTTAGGTCACTATGAAATACAGATATTAGATAAACATTACAAGTTGTTCAAAAATCGAGTTTTTATCACTTTCAAAATAGTTAAAAACTTAAGCTTAAATTTTTTTTAGGACTTTTTATGTAATGTTTTTGCTGATATTAGTTTAATAACACTAAAAATAAAAAACTTATAAATTTCCAGTTAGTATTTTATCAAAATTATAAATATTTGTTTTCCTCCAATAAATTTTTATTTTACGTGGTTTAGTTATAAAATTTTATTTGAAAACTTCAATTATTCAACTTTATTCATAGAATTTTACTATCAAAATAATAAAACTAATTAAGCATTAATCAAATTAAAAGTTAAAACAATAATATTCAAAACTTTGATAAGTTAAAGATTTTAATCAAAAAATAAAATAAAAGTAATGCTATTTAAAAAAATCAAACACATACAATGCGTTTAAAGTATACATATTTTGTAAAAATTGAGATTACAAAATAAATTTTAACACTGAATTACTTATACTTTTCACTTAAATAAAATTTGTCATAAATTAATTTAATATAAGAAGTAAACAAACGTTATAAATTTTAAATAATAACTTTAGACTAGAATTAAATTCAATTACTTTTTCAAAACTGTATAAAAAAGAATAAATGTCTAAATGCAATAAAAAGTATCATTTATAAAAAAATAAATGACTGTTTTTTATTATTTATAAATTGTGATGTTCTAATTATTATTTTATCATGTCATATAAAAATGATTTTTTTTATTTTTAAACAACAAACTTTATAAATGTAGACGAAGCTGTAACATTAAACAAAAAAAAATTAAAAATATAAACTGATATAAATAAACTATGAGCTAATTCTGTACTAGAGTAGATAATTGGTCATTCCAAAGTAGTTATAATAATGTTATAAACTGTTTACTATTTATATGCTGTGGTGTACGATTCGATAACCAAAAGCTTCTTTGTGCACCAGATTCTTAGAATCAATTTTTGAGCGCTTATTTTATTGTTCAATAAAAAAAATATATATAAAACATTTGTTTGAAAACACTTTTGTAATAATAAGCTTTAAAACACTTTGAAAAAGAAAAAAATCTAAGTAAGCCAATTGTACAACAAAAACTTTAGCAATATTAATTAAAAAAATAAAGAAAAATTCAGTTAATATTTTCATATTGTGTTTTCAACATTTTTTTTTCTGGTTTAACTAAGAAAAACATAAAGTTCAACCCCGAGAATAAATTAATTTTTACAGTTTTTTATTAGGCCTTCAAGTAGTTGACGAAAAGTTTCACTACAAAATGATTGGCAAACTGTATGCTTTTCGACTACAACTATACTTGTAAAAAATTCAAAATTTTCGAAAAGTATTTTTTTCTTCAGTATATGTAGCTCAAATTTAAAAAAACGTTTTTAAAAATTTTTTGAACGTTTTAAATAAAAAGCAGTTAGTTTACATTATTATATATAAAATAAAACAAATTTTACTCCATTTAGATAGCAATTTTTTGTGGAATTTTTTTTTATCAGTTACGATAGATTTATAAAAAGACTTTGACAACAAAGACCAAAAATAAGTAGCTTTCCGTGATTCATATTTGAAATACAAAACCAAAGTGTTAAAAGCCTAAAATAAAAAAAAACCTACTAAATGACTCAACAAAATATTTTAGTCAGTAAAAAAATATATAACTTTTAATTAATCACAACTTCTAACATGCAATTTAAAAATCAAAAGTATATATTTACAACAGTAAAGGTTTCTTGAACCTCGAAAAAATTGGCATCGTATTCATCCATCAGGTACGCTTTTATATTTTCCTGCAGTTGTACAAAAATTTTGCAGAAGTAGAAGCAAACTTAATAGTGATGTTAGTACGAAACGCTTATGTCGCGAGTGTTTTAAAACCAGAGTTTTTATCTCTTCGGTATAAACTAGTTCGAAACAAGTAAACCGTATGTCAGATGAAGTTTAAAAGTTATTTAAAATTTAAGTTATTATTATTAGTTTCTTGTTATATTGATGGATATCCATTTTTATACCAACTGTATAACAAAAACGCTAACTTATAAACTTTTGATTGAAGTCTAAACAAAAACATAAATGTTGGAATTGATTCACCACATCATAACTTTATTTGTACGATACGATTTCCAATGTTTGAATTTATATATGACTAAAGTGAAAGAAAAAGTAATCAAATAAATAAGCACGCTTAAGTTAATCATACTATAAACATAAGTAATATAAGTTAGAATATTTGGTTAGTTAAACACGTAAAACAAAAAAAAAGATTTAGTTAATTGATACCAGACGCCATACCATAAGTTTAAAATTTTTCTAACATTCTTGAAAAATTTCAATACACGGACTAATTGAAATAAATAAATTTATAAAATAAAACTTACCATGAAAAAGGTCGCATTGATCGAATTAAATTCATATCTGACGCGATAACTTTACGCTTTAAACTAGTTTATAACTTCAAATAATTTTATAACGCTTATTTTGGTATTTAAAAGAAGTACAAAATAACATCAGAGATAAAATTAAAAAAAAAAAACGAAAAGCTGTTTTAAAATACTATCACTTTTTTTGTAATGTTTATTTTAATTATGCAAAAAGACTATTAAAAAACAAAACTGTATTTATATATTTTAAGAATAAAAAGAAAGCAGTTAAGTAACTAGATTTTACAAATTTAAAGTAATAAGGTTTAGTAAGAATGTTTTATCAAAACAAAACTTGACAGTTTTATTTCTTGCTGTAGTTTTAAAAATTTTTAATTTCTAATGATTTTATAAAGAGAATATAAAATTACTTAAATGTAAGTAATAAAAATTATTTTACGTACAAGTAATAAATTTACATACATACATTTTTTCGTAGCTCGAATGTGAAATAATTTGCGCGTTTTATTTTCAAAAAGTTATTCTAATCTGTTGTATGTAGAGTAAAGTTATTTTTACAGCGTTTCATATACTTTCTGTATATAAAAATAGATTAAGGAAAGTAAAGAAAAAAAAAGTTAGACAGTAAGAGTCTCATATTTTTAAAATTTAAGTATAAAACTTAATGTGCAAATTTTAAAACAAAGCACAATTAAATAATAAAACTTTATAAAGTAAGTGTATAAGCAAAAAAAAAAAAAAGGAATTGTGTGCAACTGCAGATTATAGCAACTTGTGTATCAAATAATTTAGTTTTCTATAAAATTTTACTACCTGCAGCAGTAAAGGTCTAATAAACTTTTCAAAAAGCTTTTAAGTCTTTAAACGTTAAAATAAAACTAATTAATTTTCCCTCAAAACTTACACAATAAGTGAAGTTAAAATGGAGGAAAATATTTTCTGTGATGTCACTATAAAGCGCAGATGTTAACAAATAATACTTTGTCAAAATTACAATTACTATTTGTACGTTTAATTAACTAGTCTAAGTAATAAATGAAGTTTTTTGTTTATATAATGTTGAAAGTTGTTAATAAATTTGTTTGCATTTAACTGTAAGCTTTTGTATATTTGTGGTTTTCATTATTAAAATGAGCTTTGAAGTATAAAAATACTTACGAACTTAAGAAAATGCAAATATTTGATTTCCTACAATAATCAAACATTTTATCTTGTGAAAAAAATCCTTTGTATGTAGTCTATTTTTTTGAAAGTGTTTGAAATTTTTTGCGTTTAGTAATCAAACATAGACAAGTCAATCAAAAAAATTGTATTTCAAAATTTATGATAGATTAGGATTCTAAATGAAAACGGACATTAAAGCAAATAATCAATTAAAACCAAATGTTTACAACAAAACTTTAAAAACTATAAAACTTATAAAACACTAGTTTATCAAAAAAAAAATGGAAGACTTTTAGTTTTAAACTTATGAAAGAACATATTACTAAAGTGTATGCAATTTAAAAAAAAAAAATCATGTTTTTAAAGGTACGCCATTAAGCTTATCGTTATATAAGTAGTATGTTTAAGCCTTTATTTTTGTAATATAAATAAAATATAATACATTGAATAACTACACTAAAAATAAACTGTGCTAAAAATATTACAAATACGATTTACGTCAGTACGGAGTTCAGATGTTAAAGCAGATCAATCCAAAATTTTTTGAAGCTTGCTTGTTAATATTTAAGAAATTAGTTTAACTAAATGTAATGTTTCGTCACTTAAATATTTAAATTCAATTTAAACGTTATGGTGGTTTTTTTTAAGTTTTGATTCTATAAAACTTAAAATTTTACACTACAAAATAACAGGCTTTAAATAATAAAAAAATGATTTAAAAAAACATGTTTTAATCATTCAATTCTATAGCTTAAAAAAATTCATACTAATAGGCTCTTTTTTTTTTCTCTTGCAATAAATAAAACATATAAGAGTTATAAATGTTTAAATATCATTTTTACTTTTTAAACGGTTTAGATAAATTTTACTTATGACTAAACCATTTCGTAAAATTAAGAACTTGTCTTTTAGTTTTCAAACAATTTACTTTTTAAACTTAAAACAAAAAGTAATATTAAACATATAAGATAAAAGTATTAATCTAAACTGTAAAATATAAAAAGTTCAAACTGAACTTATGTCAAACTTATTTAATTATGTTAAGAATGTTTATCAAAAGAATTAGAAAAATAGACATGATTGAAGAGGAAGCTCTGCTTATAAAATTGAAATACCCTAACAGAAGAGGAAAATGAAAAATTTCTAAACAAGTTGCAACTTTGAAATTTATATCAATTTTACTTTAACAACAAATCAATTTAGTATGTTAGTATTTTGTTAGATTCGTAGCTGTTTTATTTATATTTTTGGTTAAGAATAGTATATATTTACTTGTAAATAAAATAAGCTATTAAATAAAACAAAGCAGATAAAAGTTATATTGCTGAAACACAAAAATTATTCCTGTTTAGTAAATGTGGGCTTAATAATTAAAACACCTTATGCTTGTTTTTGTTCAACTAGTACGATATTGGAAACACACTAGTTTTAGTGATAGTCATGTTTTTTATGCATTAAAAACTTATCAACTAAAGTCTTGTTGACCTTTAAATAATAGAACACCCCTTTGCAGTTAATTTTCTAACAATGCAATTAAGTTGTACTGGAAACTTGTAGTAAATAGTTATAGAAAAAATTGACTAAGGCGGTGTTACGTCAGTATGTGCAGATGTTAGAGAAAACAAAAGCTTTGTCATAAGTTACAACGCTTCCTTCACTCGCGTAGTAAATATTTTATGGTTATTACACACTATGTTTTTAATTAACTTCGTGTTTTTAATTTCCATAAAAAAATGTTTAGTTTTTAGAAATAGTTTTTACCAGTACTTTATTCACTAGTTCAGGTAAAAAATAAAGTCTTTGTTCACTAAAGCTAACGGATTATTAAGAATGAAAGTTTTTTTTTATATTCTGTTATTATGTTATCAGTTTTTTACTACAATACAACCTTTTGATTTTTTTTATTTATAAATTTTCAAATTGAAAAAAACACATAAATTCCTAAACAGTTTTAACAAAAATATTACAAAAAAATGAAATATTTGAATAAATGAACTAAAAATTAAATGAAAAACTTAAACACATATACTTAAATTTGACATAAATTTAGCTTGAGTAAAACTGATATTAAAATAAATATTTCTCATCAAATGAATTTGTATTATAAATAATTCACCTAAATCAGTTTAATCTTTCGTAAATATCGTAAATTTTTGATGAACTTTTTTCAAAGTATTTCTTCAAACTCAAAAAGAAGTTTACAAATAATTATTGTTTATTTAAAACTATTAAATGACTCAAAATTTTTTTGATTATAAATATGTTATTCAAAGTTTATAGTATAAGTATAAAAATAAACAATAAATATGCATATAATTTCTTGCTGAGCTCGTAGTTTTAATTTCTGTATGAATAATAATTTCAAATATTAAAAATATCAAAATAAATTATATCAAAACACATAACTATTAAAATCGCAGTTTCACTGCAGCTATAGATGTTATAACACATAAAACATAAAATTACTCGTCTTTATGTAGTTAAATGTAGAAGTGTTTTATTTTAGTTTTTGATAAATTATTTTACAAAGCAAAGCAGATTTGTATACATTGCAATTGTATACATTTGTATACATTGTTGTATACAAAGCAAAGAAGATTTTGTTAGTTTTGTATAAAATTATTAAAATATAACAAAATAAAAAAAGTAAATTAAAGTTACTCGTTACGTCTATATCTATCACAAATGTACACATTTTTTCTTTTTGTTTAAAATAATTATTTTACGCTGTTATAAAAAAAGTAAAGCGACTTTTATCATAATGATATAAAAACTTTTTGTAGATGAATAATTTATTAGTTAACTCAATGTTTATGAATTTACGTATGAAATCAAAAAACAAGTTGACCACATAAACTTGTTATTGAGTTATTATTAACCAATGAAAATTAAACTATAAGGTTTCTTAAAAGTTTTAATTTAAATTTTGGGAAACGGTATCTTTTAACTACTTATGTTCGACATCTGATAGTTTTACCACAACATTATTAACCAAGTAAAAGGTTTCATTAACCTTTAAAAAAGCCTAGGAATATCTCCACGAAAGGTTTTGTACAATATTTTCTTTCAGAGTTTAAACGGAAAAGAATAAGAAAAAGCGGCAAACTTTTGAGTTACGTCAGTACGGAGGGCAGATGTTAGAGGAAAAATAAAACTTTGTCATAAGTTACAACGCTTTCACTCGCGTAGTAAAAATTTTATGATTATTGAAAACTATGTTGTTTTTAATAATTCCGTTTTCATAATTTGCATCAAAAAATATTTTGATTTTAGAAGTGATTTTTACCGATAATTTATTTACTAGTTCGGGAAATAAGTTAAATTATTGTTCGCTAAAGTTGACAAATTTAAAAGAATGAAAAAGTTTTATTTTTATTTTATGTTATTATGTTATCATTACTTTTAGTACAATACTACCTTTAAACTTTTGTTATGATTTACATGAAAATTTTGACACTTTTGTTGTTGCAGTAACTAAATATTTTGTTTTATTTGATCCGATTTTTGTTTTTAACAATTATTAACAATTTAAATTGTAAAACAAAATAAAACTTTAGGTATTCAAGCATTCTCAAATTTAATAAATTCAAATAAAATACTATTAAATCTTAAAGTTTGAAAAAAATACATCAATTCTTAAACAGTTTTAATAATAATATTACAAAAAAATTAAATAATCTGAAGTAATTATCTACAAAATTAATTTAAAAACCTTAAACACACATGCTTCAATTTGATATAAATTTAGCTTGAGTAAAACAAACATAAAAAAATATGTCTCATGCTATAAATTTCTATTATAAATAATTCAGCTGAAACTATTTAAACTTTCGTAAAAATCGTAACTTTTTAATAAATTTTTCCAAAGTATTTCCATAAACTTAAAAAGAATTTTACAAATGTTAAATGTTTATTTAAAGTTATTAAATGACTCAGAATGTTTTTAATTATAAATATGTTATTTAAAGTTGATAGTATGAATAAGAAGACAAACAATAAATTAGCTTTTCATTGCTTTATATATTCGTAGGTTTTAAATTTTGTCTAAAAAAGTTTTAAAGTTATTCTTTAAGCTGTATCCAGGTTTTCAAAACCTTTAAATGACGGATAAAACTTGCTATATGTATCCCAAAGGTACAAATTTATCCCATTGGTTTCAAAAAAATAATTTACGTTGTTGTTTACAAAGAAGAATTTTTAAATTTTATTCGGAAACCTTTTTTTTTTGTATATAAAATATTATTATTTATGTTGATATCTATGAATTCACAAGTTGCTTACATACATTTCTGTTTGAATTATCATTAACTAGTTGAAAAATAAACTTATACTACAAATTTTCTTAGAAGTAGTTATTAATTTTGAATAATGTTTTTTTCAACCACTTATGTTTGACATCAGGTGCTTATACCACAACACTATAATTAGCAATGAAGGTCTCATTAACCTTGAAAAAGAGTTATTGAAGAAATTACTAAATAGATTATGTACTATTATTTTCTGTCAGTATTTATACAAAAAGAAGTTGAAAAGGCGGCGAATAGTTTAGTCACGTCAGTACGAAGAGCAGATGTAAAAAAACCTAAAAACCTAAAAACCAACCATGAGATTACATTTTAGAGAAACACGTTTAAGCGTCATAAAACGCTTTTAAATTTAAAAATCTATCATTTAAATTGCAAACATTTTATAACTGATGAATTACACGCTATGTTATTTTTTATTTGTTTTGAGTTAATGAAAAACTTGTTTAAACATTGCAACAAACTTTTTTAAGATTGTAAACATAACGAATAACGACTGTATAAAGATTAATAAAATATTTATCTAGCTGTAATAACAAATTATTACTGCTTAGAGTATTTAAAATAAAAACTTTTCAGTATCACAGCAAATGAATAAAAAATAACTACAAATATAAACATGGACTAGAGTATTATCTAGTCCATGTAGTAGTGATACACGATATAGATGATGAACAATAGCAATAGGGATATTAAAAAGTAAAAAATCTGATTTCAAATAGTAATTATTGTTTTGCAATCTGACCAAATAAAAAAAATGTTTAAAAAATGAGAATCAAGATGTTAAGTACTTTTTATTACTAAACAACATGGTGAGATATTTGGTCTTAAATTGAAAAAAACTGTTTAATACTTTGAATTTACGTACCAACAGATGCACATTTTTTGGAGTGAAATCAATTGAAATGCAATAAAAAATAGTTATACTGTTGTTGAATGTATACATTGTTTGTACTTTTTGTTTTACACACATTTAGTACAAAAGTTTAAATAGAGGTGTGCAAATTAAATATCTTATTTACGTCCTGGTTTTGGTGACAAAAAAATTGCGACCTCTTTAATTAAATCAAATAGTAAACTGCCTGTTTTAATTAATGTCTGTTTTTGATAAACTTATTAAAATAGATTATAACATAAATGTTTAAAATCAAAAAGTAAAACATGATGAATTAAACTATACTTTTGAACGACTAGTTTAAAAAATACGTTAATACTAAATTAAATGAAGATAAATGGTTAAAATAACTGAAAAACACAAAATTTATTGTGAACAATAATATACTAAAATAAACATTAAAATTAATTCTACATACTTTTCTACAGATATTTAACTAAACAACTAACTTTTCATAAATGAATTTATTAAATAGTCTGGTGTACTTTTAAAATATTATTATTTATAAATAAGTTAATAAAAGTAAACAGTTCGAAAATTTAAATATAGTACATACAGACAAAAAAATTTTTTCATAATATTTTTTCAAAGGCAGTAGAATTCTTATAGTATAGAATTTTTAAATATTAATCGTTTTTTTGGTGGTTTATTTATTGGGATCATGTTAAATATTGACTAAATAATATCTTAAAATGATCTTTAAACTTTATTTTTATTGATCAATAAATTTTTAAACATAAATTAAACTAAATAAAACAACATAAAGTACTTTAAATATATGGATACACATTAAACAGAAGTTAGTTCTGCGCTAACGTAGTTTAACTAAACGGATATAAATAAAAAACGGGTAGACATCAAAGTATTGATTATAAATTTTGAATTATAAAAGGTTATTTAAGTAGCCAAAACAACTAAAATAATTGCTTAACTTAAACTTGCAGTATAAATATTTAAAGAAAAAGAACACTAGAATTTTTATTTTGCTGAATTTGTACGTTTATCATCACGTACAAATTACCAATAACCTAACTGCTAATACAAAACATTATTAACAAAGTATCAACATAAACATCAATACCATATTTGTTACTCTTATTAGATTTTAAATTTTAGTGTTAGTAAATATTTGAAAATAAAAATTTAACAAGTTGTTCATTACGTAGCTGTGTAGCTTAAATTAAAAAAAGAATTTGCTTGTTATATTTCATTAAAATATTTTGTACTATGGTACAAAATCTTAAGAAATTTTTACATTGTTTAGATTTAATTAAGTGCTGTCTATTTTATCACAAACCTTGCCATAAGTCAAGAAGTCATTTACTAGTTTTAAACAGGATATTTAATTTTAGGTTTAAGAATAAAGGAATAATTATTTACCAATATTAAAGCGCCATTATAAATTTTGTTTAGAACTATTTTTTCAACGAAAGTTTTTTTGAATAATTTTCTAAAATTATGTTATTATTCAACTAATACTAGCGTTTATAGCTAAAACCGTAATAAAAAGTCAAAATAAAGTATAGCAACAAAAACACTACCTTCAAAAATTTTATAGAGGTGATAAAACTTTAACATAAACTGTTATTAATATAAAAGTAAAATAATTTGAGAATTTATACAAAAATTCTTTTCTAAAGTCAAGTAGATATTTTGAAGTGTATTACTCACTACAACAGTAAAGTTCTTACAAGCCTTTTAAAACATAACTAGTTTAGTAGATAATTAAACGTAGGACATTTCGTATCTTTTATGATTTTTGCTAAGTTAAATATAAAAGCTGCAAATATTTTTATTTCGTCATTACACTTTACAGGTGCTGAAAAAAACATTGGCTTTAAGCTTTAAAAAACACCTTTAAATCGCCTTTAATTATATTTAAAATGTTTTATTAGTTTTAAACTATAAGTTATATTAAGTTTAAGTATTTTATCTTAAAAAAATATACAGGCTTTTTAACCTTAAAATTTACAAGTTCGGAATGAAAATTATCCTATTGTTTGTGTGTACTTTTAATCAGGTTATAAGTGTATTAAAAAGCAAAAACGTTGATAAAGTATTCTTTACGTCACTATGTAGCTCAAATGTAAAAATTTTCCAGCACGTTTTTTTAATGACTTATTGTAACTTGTGTTGAATAAATTAAAGCAACTTATACCGATTTTTATAAAATTCAAATAACGCATTTCTGTTGGTAAAATTTTATTAGTAAAGTATAACAAAAATAAAAACAATTATGTCTAAATTCAAGAAAACAGAGTTATTATTGGAATATGAAATTACAACAATAAAATAAACATTTAAAGAAAATTACAACAATTAAAACTGTTAATAGTTTTGTAAACAAACTGATGTTAACTGATTATTGTGTAATAAAAAAAAAACTATATGTTTTACAAACTTGTTTTATGAACACTCATTGTTTTTCTTTTTAAAAGACTTATAGATTTAGACATGTATAGAAAATTAATTTGAGTTTAATAAGGTAATATTATGAGTAAATACGAAATAAGATTTAAGTTAATACTTTTTATTATATTGCCTGAAAAAATAATATTAGTTGTTTTAGTTTTACAACAAGCTGCCAGTATGTATATTTAAAAACTATTATAGTTTAGTTCAGACTTTTCTTTACTCAACTTTTTAGTACTTTGTTCTTAATCTTTAATTATATTTTTTAGTTACTTAGTAGTGTATTTACTTAAAATTTAATACAAGTTAGTTTTAAAATTTTCTAATAAAACTTTTTAACAAGACAACTAATTAAATAAAACAATTAAGAGTTTTAATATTTAACAATGACTAAGAAAGTTTATTAATCATAATTATGTTTTACATATGGTTTTTATGATGAAATTTTACAACAAACAACAAAGTTAATTCAATTGTACAAACTAAAGTAAACATTTAATTCCTGTTATAATATATTATGTAAATACTTGATATTTTCTAGTGGTTATATACTAAATAAGTTAAAAAGACGAAAAACGTTTTCGTTACATCACTACAAAACGCAGATGTTAGTAAACAAAACGCAAGTGTTATTTATATTGAAACGATATCATAATCTACATCGCTTTCACTAATATAATAAGCATTTTATATCTGTTAAAAACTAGACTTCCGAATTTCAAAAATAATAGACAATAATAAAGTTCTGTTTAAGTTATAAATAACCTACAAAAAATCAAACTTTAATACAAAATGTTTTAAAAGGAGTTTAAACTCGTTATCAACGGTAATTTATAGCGACTTACGTTTGACACTATGTTATTTTACTGTTATCAACGATAAAGATCTCATAAATTTTAAAAAAACTGTTGAACATGTCAACTAACCATGCTGTAATTTTTTTTTTAGATTTTTTACAACAAATAAGAATAAAAGGCAGAAAACAATTTAGTTATATCGGTACAGATTGAAGGTGTCAGTTTCGCAAATTTTAATTTTAGAGATATCCTTAAAACGATTAAACATTAAAAGCTTTTATTTTAGTCGCAAAAATGTTACTATTTATGAAGTTAAAGCTTGTTATTTATATTTACTCTATGATCTTTATAAACTAGTTTAACCATTGTAACCGCCTTTAAAATTTTTCAGCTGTTTAATATTTTTTGAGTTAGGTCCCAATAATCATTTTGTTGGAATTGGAATATAGATGCGCTAAACTTAAATACAGTAAGAATGAAGTTAGTAATACATATATTTTTGTGTTTTAACAAAAATAAACGAGAAAGGCGGCAAAATTTTTGTTACCTCACTACAAACCTTATTATCATATATTTTCCTATATTTATCAGCAAATTTAGCTGTGTTTTCTGACAATTTTTTTATTAAAACAAGAAATGAAGGCGACAACTACTTTTTTTTTGTCATTGTTAAATGATGTTGTCAAATAAAGAATAAATAATTTTATCATAAAACTTATAGAATTTTTATTCAAGTTAAATCTGTAAAATTACTAGGAGTTTATTATTTTCAATAGTAAAAACACACTAATCACAATGTTTGGCATGTTTTTTATGCGTTTTAACTTGTAAACTTAAGTTTGTAATGTGTCTTATTGACCTTAAAATATTAGAAAACGCTTTTGTCTTAAAGTTCTTAACAATTCAACTTATTTATGTTGCAAAATTGTACTAAAAAATAAATACAATAAATTATCAAAGGCGATATTAAGTCAGTATGAAGTGCGAATGTCAAAAATAAAAACTTTAATACCTAGAACAAACGTTGAACCGTTTTTTTATGTTTCATTTTTGTTCTATATGACTTAAAGTTTTATATAAAAAACATACAAGCGATGTGAAAAAATGTCATAAAAAATACTTCTAAACAACAAATCTATAATATTCAATCATATTCTTTGAAAAAAATGTATATTAAAAATAGTATTTTGAACGTTTAATACATAGTGAAAAGATAATTTAATATACTTTTTTAAAAGAAATAATTAATATACAGCATAAAATTTGTTTTAGCAAGTTATTTTTTTAAACTGTTTAACAGTTGAGATAACTTTTAGTTAAGACTACACTATGTCATTAATTAAAAAACTTTTCTTTTGTTTTTAATTCTTTTAAATTTTAAAAGTAAATTAAACTGTGACAACGTAGCTGTAAATAATCATTTTTTTTAGAAAGTGTTTAACATAAAAAGCTCAAAAACTTTGTAATAAATTTTGTGTAATATTTTAATAGTACTAATTGCTAAATTACTTGTGTAAGTCAACTAGTTAAAAGTTTTTCATGAGTCTATTTTTTTTTTTTTAAAGACGTTTTTATTTTAACATTTAAACTCTAAATAGCTTTTATAACAACAATTTAGTTAAAGATATAGTAATTTTATTCTTAAAATGCTTGTTAAAATTTTTATCTTATTTAAAACTTCAAATGTTAATATACTTATATCGGTTCTAGCTGTGTCCTAACAAATATACATTTTTAATATTTTATTAAAGACACTTCTTAAGTTTTTAATTTATTAAGAATAATTATTCAAACCTTTTATTAAAATTTTTAACTCTGTTTGTTAATATTTTAGAAGATAAATTTATGTTTCATTAGTTACATAATAAATCGTTTGTGGTTTTATCCCAAATATTTGATTCTATATAATAATCTATTTTTTGTGTAAGTTTTATTTTCGAACTTTTTTTTTAATTATCAGCTTTTGATGAGAATATGTATATATAATTATTTATTAAGTTGGTTACATTTTTTCTTCTAAAAGAAAATAAAGAAAATTTTCACATTATTAAAGCATTGTGTACATACTTAAAAAAATTGTGTATAGTACTTTTTAAAGCAAAGTTTAACCAAAAACACTAAGTAACGCAGTTAATTTTAATTACAAATAAAAAGTTACTGAATAAAATTGTCAAAAGTTTTATACGACTCATTCACTCAAACAATTTTTTTTTCCATGAGATTTTTCGTCTATGTGCTAAGGATTTTATGTAACAAAACAATTTTTCGTTTTTTTGCTGTTTTTTTTACGAATTAAATTGAAATACCTAAGTAGTATTTAATTTGTAATGTTAAAGTTTTTTTTTAACTTTGGAAAATCTGTAAGGTCGTTTAACACTTTATCATTTGATAAAAATGTGTAATTCTATATTTATGATCATTTTTTAACTGCTATAAAAGTTTATGTAACTCACTAAATATGGTTAGTTTGAAAAAAAAAAACCTTATAAGCTAAAGCATGTTTAGAAATTTGATGGCAAAAAATAGTAAAATTCATATCATAACAAAAAAATAAATCATTTATTTGGACAAAAAAAAGTTTATATTTTCATATAAGCTTCAATAAAAAGTTTATAATTTTTGTTTTACTCGCTCAAATAACTATAACCGTAGAAAGGATTAGAAATTACTCTAAAATTTAAAGTGACTTATAGGATGAGTTAATAAAATTTTCAATTTGTACTAAAACTAATTAAAGCAGTAATGATAATAATTTTAAATTCGAAAACTTTGCAGTCTTTTTTTTTAATATCTCTGCTTCTTAATGACGTATTAAAAAAATTTAACGAGTTTTTTTGTTTAAATTGTGAAAGGAAGATAGCTACAACAATAATTTTGCTAATTCATACTCTAGCACTTTTTATAATGATCACTGAAACCATATCTAAATTTTAGTTTTACAGACACTTTTTAGTTCAATCACATCAATCAACATGAGTAGACATTTATCGCAGATTATGACTACTTCTTAGCTAACTAAGAAATTTTATCCAAATTGTTTAAGTTTATGATTTTTAATATAGTACTTTAACATTTTTGGTTTTGATCATACAAAACTTATATTATTTAGAATAGTAATTATGTTTTTCATGCTTTGTTACTTGCTTAGTATAGTATTACTAGAATGTGTAAGTTAATAGTTAAACCACGTCCGGATATTACTAACCTTAAAAAGTCTGCTGAGCACTTTACTTCTATAAACATCAAATTCACAATGCAATTTATTGTAAAAATAGATTTTAAAATGGCAAAGTCAATGTTACGTAATTACGAAGGGAAGATATTAAAAAGTTCAAAAGCTTTTCAAAAAGATATTTTGTTAATACTAAATTGTTGGCGTGGGACGTGAAAAATTATGCCAGTTAAACTAAAAAGTTCGATTATTTTTTAATTGTGTTATAATAAAAACTCAAGTTTAAATTTTTTTTGTAAATTTTTTTAAATATTAAAACGCGTGTTAATACACACGTTTTAATATTTATTTCTTATCTTTTATTTTTTACAATCTAATATCAAATGTCTGTATTTAATTTTACTATTATTAAAGTATATTGTAAAAGTTTCTGCTATAAAATAATTTTATAATTTTAAGTTAATTAATAAAAACAACTCTATTCTAAACAATACAAAATAGCATTATTTCTTGGGAAATTATAACATGGTTTTTACAATAAATTAAAAAAAGAATTATATAAAAAACGACTTACTTAGATATATTCAAAAAACTTTAACAGCCTTTTTCTATATGACATTCTAAACAAAAAAAAAGAACTAGCATAAAAGTTAACAGGCCTCGTGTTACGTATTGTTAATTTAAGACTCATTTAAATTTTGATTTTATCATTTAAAATTATAAATTTTTAAATGATTTAAAAAAAAATATTTTCCAAAAGCAAAAAATTTATACAGTATCAAGTTAACATTTAAAACATGTTTGTTTCAAGTACTTAAAAGATTAAGATTGGTTTTTTTGTAATTGCAATTTGGAACGAAATGAATTTTAATTTTAGTTAGTATTAAGCAAAAGTTTTTAACAGTTGTTTAATCAACATTTCTAAACACTTTTTCAACATACTCAAAAGAATTTAATTCGTTTTTTTCTACCTATCACCTTTTCACTTTTAGTTTATTATTGATTCTAATCAATATAGATGAAGTAAAAATGTTAAAAATAATTTTATAGTTAAAGTTGTAATATGTAAAATAATTATCAAGTTATTTGTCATTTTCTTTAATAAATACAAAAATATGCGTCGATAATAAAGTTGCGTAAACAAACTTTATAACCTATATATCAAGTAAATATTTCTCAGTAGTCAAACTTTCTAAGATAAGTTTAAATAAATTTCTAGCAGAAAAAATTAAACAAAAATATGAGTGTTTTCTGTTTTTCTAAATTTGTCGAAGTTTAATTTTATACCTTTTTATGAATTACAAAGTTCCCTGTTATATATTTACTGAGTTTTATTGAAGGTTTTCTAACCTTAAAAAACTTTAAACTTAATTCATCAAAAACATGATTGAGTTGTTTTTATTTCAGCTAAATATATACGCAACAAAACCAAAAAAATTGGCAAAACACTTGCTACGTCACTAAGTAGCTCAATTAAAATAGTTTGTTTGCACGTTTTGTCTTAAACAATTTGTTTTTACTTGTGTTGTTTAACGGTAAAACTTTTTTTTGTTTTAAGAAACTCTAATTAGGCTGTAAAATATAAAATACTTAACAAAGCATATAAAAAATAACTTTTAGTACAGTAATTTAAAACGATTATAGGTTTAAAATGTTAATTCTAAATCGAACTTTTAATTTTAAAAAGTAAGTTCATTATTTAAATTTATAACTTACTTATCTCTATAATGTTTGTAATACTTTTTTAAAATAAAAAATATTGTTATTGCCACTTTACTGACTGATCGCAGTTTTATATAAAAAAATAAAGATGAATGTACTATAAATACAGAATAATTACTGTTTCAAATTTACAAATGATTTAATGGGTAAATAATATTAACTATAACGGATGTAAGGTTTAAGTTTATAAATTATAACGAAATTACTTATATTTTATATCTTGCAGCTATCAGATGTAAAACTTGTATAGTTTTCTTTGCTACTTGTAATGCTGGTTGATACTTTTAGTCAACTCAAACTAACTTTCAAGAAAAATGAATGCTAGACTTTCATGTATTTTGATGTTTCAAAAAAAAAAGCAGAAGTTGAATTGAGACAACAAGTTAAAGTCAAGAATCGTTCAGCATAAAATGTTTCAAATTATTTTAACTTAACTATAACTCTAACCAATGCACAGACTAATTTAATTTTTGTAAGTAGAAAACACGTTTTTATAACTGTATTTACTTTTGAGTAGTAAGTTTATTACTTTTTCTTTCTCTTTACTTGTATAGCTAAAATTAAACAATTACTCATCTTTGATTGATTAACAGGATTTATAAGTCTTCAAACAATCAACCACAACTGTTGCTCTAAAATTAGAAAAAAGATTAAACTATTCTACTGTAATTATATATATATAAAATAACGAAATTTTTTCAAAAATATTCCTTTCGTCACTATGTAGCTCAAATGAAAGAGTTTTTTGCACGTTTTGTTATTGGTAATGAATTATAACTTGTTAAAATAAAGTAAAAAAAAAAAAAAAAACTGAACACTTAAGTATAGTTTAAATAAAAACTTAGAGTGTTCAAAAATAAATAACTTTTACAAAACTATTTTGAAATATAGATTCTAACTTGCTGTTCAAAAATACTTAGATTTAAACAAATAAATTTTAGTGGCCTGAAAAATGTGTTTGTAAAATGTTAATAAGGAAATATTATTGCTACTTATGCATAGTCCTTGGCAAGAGGTTAAAAAGTAGTTGTGGTCTATGACTTGATAATCGAACACTTTTTTTGTGAACCAGGATCTAGCATCAATTATTTTGAGCGTCTTTTTTTTTTGTTCAATAAGCTTTTACTATAAAATTTATTTTTATTTTTATAACATATTACTAATTGCAACAATTAAGGTTTAACAAATATACTAAACAAATACTTTCAATTTCCAATATAGTAAAATTGTATTTACAAAAAAATTCAACATTAAGTAAAGTAAAAATGGAGGTAAATATCATATTACTTTATTAAAAACCGCATATGTTAGAACTAAATTGAGATTTCCAGGAAATATCGAAGGTTCATCAAACTAATACTTTATAAACTAGTTCCAGAATGACATGTTATTTTCATTTTAATTTAAAAATAGAATTTTTTTGAATATTTTAAGGCTTATTTTTACTTAAAATTATTTACAGGTATAACACAAACTAAAAATTTTGGAACAAAGTTTAAATCTGAATACTTAATTTATTGTTTTAAATAAAATAAATACTTTGTAAAATGTGGTATAAATTGAAATGTTAATATTGTAAAATTTCTAATAAGTTAATAGATAGTTAGTTTTAAAAAATCTAGCATAATCGATGTAGTCTAACTATAAATGAATTAATTTTCAAAATTAGCGGCTTTGGAAGGTTTAAACTCCTAAACTAAAAAAAATCCTACGTTTGTGCGAATTAGTTTAAACAAAACGCTTATAACGCTTTAAAAGTTAGTTAATAATGCTAGATCAAAACAAACTTGTAAACTTAAACAAGTTAACCTTTCTTCGTAATTAAGTTTATTTATTTTTTTTTGCTAAATAAGTATTGTTTAAAAAAATTAATGGCTTAGGTCATTTTTTAATTGGTTAATAAACTTCTTGTTAAATTGAGAAACATATGTTTATGCGAATTAGTTCGAACGATACTCATAGACTGATTTAAAATTTCAAGTTATAAATGGTATACTGAAGAAGCTTGAAAACTGTAACAAGTTAATCTTTCTTTGAATTTAAGTTTATTTTAAATATTTTTTTATCTGGTATATCAAAATAAGCTTGTAAACTGTTACAAATTAAACTTTATTTGAAATTAATTACATTTGTAATACTCTTTATGTGATTTATCAAAATAAGTTTGTAAACTAACAAATTAACCTTTCTTCCTAATTAAGTTTATTTAATTTTAATTATTAAATATTTATAGTTTAAGAAATAAATTGTCTCCGTCCGTTTATAAAACCGACTAATAAAATGGCCTAACATTTAATTATCTATAATGTATATTTTAAAAATACTAAGCACTAACACAATGTATTTTTTAACAGTTTTATTAAAGAAGTAAATGTTCTACTGGTTTAATTTTACATATGTTAGATATTTGTTTTAAGTTATCAATTGTTTAAAGTAACTTTATTCTTGATTAGATTTTTTACATTAATTCTTATGTTTGTTTTTATGATAATTTAGTGTAAAATAGTATGAGATTGTTTAATATTATTTCCTTACGTGTAAATAATAACGTTAGTTTATAATTTTTATAAGTGTCTTTGTTTTAATTAATATCTGGTTTGAAATGAAAAAAATAAATGAGATATAAAACCATAATCATAAACGAAACAAGTTTATCAAAATATTTTAACAGTGTAGTAAAAATGTTTGAGAAATCTATTTTTGATAAAATTTTAGCTATTTACAATACCAAACTGACTAAAAAAAATAGTTTAAGATTTAAACCTTTGTTTTTACTACTAAGTCTAAAACTATTTATTTCCAACATTTTAGTAAAATATGAAATTATTTATTGGATACTAATTAAATTACATTAAAGATTTTATTTAAACATTCAAAATACTTAAAATAAGTTTTTTTTTATCAACACTTAATTATAATAGGATAAATGAATAAGCAATAAATTTGTAAATTATCTTTTACTAACTCTGTCGCAAAATACTTTATTTTACGTTCTTTTTTAAAATATAATTGTTTTTATTGTTGTATAATTATAATATAAAGCAAATTTTACTGTTTAAAGATAAAAATATTTTTGGTGATAAAAAACTTTTTAACTAAGTTATTTTTATAATAATAAATGAAATAAGTTAAATAGTAATAAACAGCCTATGATGCTTTTACTATCTGCTAAAGCATTTTATTAACAAAAACAGAATTTCAAATCAGAAAAAAATAATAAAAATAAAACAAATCTAGTGAAAGAGTAAATTAAGCCTAATGTAGTTAAGCAGACTTTTGATAAATAATTAGATTGAAAAACAAAAATAAGCTACTAAGCTTTTCCAAGAATAAAAACACGAAATGTTAAAGCAGCTTAATATTATTTTATATTTAATTTATTAACTTATATATTTCGTTTATTAACAACTGAATGTTAAAGCTAATAAAAAAATTAAGATTTAGTAGCAAAATAGACTACCAAAAGTATTATTTAAGGTCGAATGTCGATTAAACAACTTTATAAAGTTTTATCATGTATTTAATGAATTTTTTTTTGTTACTTTACATACGATTAAAAACTATGATAAGTAAGGTCTCATAGACCTTCAAAGAAGTAGCAATTCTTTTTACTTGCATCAAGTGAAACGCAATATATCGTCTCTAATTTATAAAATAGGTAAAGGAAAATGTGATAATTTTTTTTGTTATGTCACTTCGAAGCGCACTCGTTAAAATTGAAAGTTTAAAAAAACACATTTTAATTTAAAGTAACACTTTCACAATTTAAAACGTTTAAACTTACATCGTAGATGTTTTACTTTTTAAAAAGCACAACTTATGTTATATTAAGTTATTTTATACTTATTATAAATATTCTTAATTATTGTAACATAAACTTTTTAAGTTTAAATTGAAGTCAAATTCAACTAAAGTTTTACAGTTAAACAAATACAACTGTATTAACATACACAAGTGTTTTTCTGACCTTAATGATTTAGGAAAAACTAGTTATATTTATTTAAAATTTATTAACAAACTGATTACAATAACAAATACGATTTAATGTATTAAAACACGTTAAATTTAAGAATCTTATTTACCTTAAAATAATTAAAACAAAGCGCATAGAAATTTAGATTAAATAATTTTTGTTACATTGCAAAGTTATACTAGAAATGTATTAGAAAAAATTACAAATGCAATTTTACGTCAGTACTGAGATATATAAAAATTAATTGCTTTTTTTTGGTTAGAATTTTTATCAATACTTTACAAACTAGCTCAAGTAAATAGTACATAGTACTTTTGGCAATTAAAGTTTAACTTGAACTTGTTTTTGTCATTTCTAAGCTTATCGTTTTTTAATGACGTACAACAACAACAACTTAGAAACTTTTGTTAAGATTTTACAAATATTTTAAATTAGTTTTGTTTTAGCAATGAATAATTGTTTTTTTCATTTTCGTTTTAACTAGTAACCAATAAACTAAACAGAATTAGATAAAATAGTATAAAATAAAGTGTTTTTATCGTTTTAATTTGAAATATATTAAGTTAAAGTGAAGTCAGATGAGTGAAACAAAAAGCTACTACGAAATAGAATTTTTAATTTTGTTTAAAGTAATTTTTGTTAGCTTACTCAAAGAAAAAGGTTTAAATTCTAAAAACATATACTAAACAGTTTAAAGGCTATTTAACAGTTTAAAGGTTATACAGTTGAAAAGCTAATATATTAAAACAGAAATAAAACCTTAATTTGAACAACTAACAAATACTATTGAATTCGTAAGCAACTTAGTATCATGATTATGGTTTTTACAGTTTATTAAAACATTCTACTTAGCAAAATAGTTGTATATTAAATGCATTAGTACAAGTTAATAATAGTACTAGATAAAGCTGTACAAAACTGATTAAATTATTTTTATACTTTACTTAAGGAATGCTTAAAAAGATGTTTATTGAAAAACTAAATTATGTCTATAAACAGTTTATAAACTAAAGCGTTTTAATTTAATCGCTTTAAAAATACATAAAGCTCTTTTAGAGCTTAAAATTATATTAACAGCAGGTATGAGTTACTCCTTGCATTTTAAAATTTATTTACTTATGTATATATTACGTAACAACCCTAAAAACGCTTTAAAAGTTCTCAATTAGTGTTTACACGTTTTTTTTACTTTTAAACATATTCATATTACTTATTTTCAGAATGCTATTAAGTTAGTTTGAATAAAAAACAAAATTTGAACTTAAAGTACGTAAAAAAATCAAGTGTTAAAAAATTCAAAGAAACCCTAAAAAACAAACCGAAAAAGTATAATTCTTTTAACTTTCCACAAATATTTAATTTTACTTTAAACTAGTTTGATTTTTTTTAAACTTTAGTTTTAGAACAGAAGTAATTTAGTTACTTAAAATAACTCTATTCTTTTTAATCTACAAAAAACACGTCTGATACAGAACTACACAGTTTTATACAAAGTCAGTTGGCAAGTCGAGAAAATAACAAATCAGCAACAGTTTAGAAAAAAAGTATACAAAAACACTAAGTGAAAAAATAAAAAGTGTTTTGAATAAGTCAACAAAAAAAAATTTGAAGAAATCGTTAAATTTTGTAGCGGAAAGTTTATACAAACGTTAAAATTAATTTTTTTAGTAACTAAACACTACGACCTTTAATGTTATATGTATATAAACATGCATGTTTTTTTTATGTTGTAATAACAAACTAAACATGTTTAATAAATGAACAATAATAATAATTACTAAAAAATTTAAGATAAAAAAATATTATGAGTTATTATATGTGTTATTATATGAATTATTAGTTAGTAGTTTACTAAGTCTTAATCAGGACAAACCTACTTTATTTTAACTTATTAGTTTATTTTTTATTAATCATTTTCATTAGTTATTGACATTAATATACACAAGTATTTTTTTTGTTTTTTGAAGTGATTTTAACTACAAAAAGCTAAACACTTTGAACAATAATACTTACCCAAGTTCAATAAGTACTTTAATAAGATACAGTAAACAAAAAGTAAGTATTTTAAATTACTTATTAAATAAAAAATTAAACTGTAAAAAGTTATTAAGTACTAAAACTTTAAATAAACTATACAACTAGTTATGATTTATGTTCAACGGTAATTTATAGCCATACATGTATAAAGTTATATGTTTCCTGAGTGTCTTTTATTACTAACTAGAACAATGAGGTTTCACGAACCTACAAAACAATTTACTAGGACGAATGTATGCGATGTTAAAAGAGCGCTTCTGTTGGCATTTATACATAAAACAAGTAGAAAAAGGCTGCAAACATTCTTGTTACGTCAGTACAAAGAGCAGATGTGAAAAAAAAACAGCATGCTTTGAACGTTATAGTTTAGTTTTTTTTACCTTTTTTGGTTACACATTTGAATCACAATGATAATTAGTTTAGATTAAAAATTATTTAAATGTATGAACATTTGTGTTGTAAATGTATGTCAACGGCTTATTTAATGGAAAGTTAAATACCAATTTTGTATGTAAAAATATAAAAGAACTTTAGTTTTGGATATCAAGTATTTCTGTTAAATTAATAATATTAAAAAATAAATATTTTAAAAATTTTGTTTAAAATTCTAAAAACAATTGTTCAGTACAGTTTTCAAAAAAGAAAAGGTCATTATCTATCTTAGAAAGCATTTATAAGTGCTTAAAAGTTACAAACTTTTGTACTCAAAATTAAAATAAAATAAACTTTGAAAATATGCATTAATTTAAAATAAACATTATAATAATAATTTTTACATAAATTAACAAGCTTCAATGACTTATCAAGTTTACCAATTGAATTAAATATTTGAAAGACACATTTATTTGAAACAGTCGTATCGCTTGAAATAAGAACATATGATAAGGATAATTTTAATATTTATTATAAGGTAACAAGTGTTTTCAAATTTCTGTTAAGTTTTTACATGAATTAAACTGTTATTTTGAGTTATTTAATCATGAGATAATTTAATTGATTATTTAAATATGTAAAAAACAAATTTTTTATACTTTAAGTAATATGAAACTTTAAACTATTTTTACTTTGGTCAATTTTAATACATTAGTTCAGTATTTTAATTTTTAAAACAATTAGCTTTCTTATTATGAATTAAGCTTTAAAATAAAACACGGTAAGAGACTAAAAACTAATTAAGTTAACTATTTTCATAAAGTTCCTATTATGTTTTCTTTCAGAACTTATACTGAAAATTAAGAATAAAAGGCGGCTAATGCTTTTGTTACGTCAAAGCGAAACGCAGATGTTAAATAAATCGGAAGCTATTATAGTAAGATTTTTAAATTTATTTTATAAATTAGTTCACTTAAAAACAAAAATTTTTATCTGCCGAAATTTGACATTTTTTTTTGTTAATTACTCTAAAGTCTGCATGACAAAAAAAAATACTTTTGATTAAAATTAAACATAAAAACTTGTGTTCTTTCAATAAATTAACTTTTTGTATCATATGTCAAGATCATTTTCATTTTGTTTTAAAGTGTAAATTTAAAAAAAATATTGATTTTTTTTTAATCACCAGTTAACATTTTACAATTTAAACATTTAATCTCTAAAAAAAACAATTTACTTAAATAGAATGCAAAACTATTTGTTATATTTCACAAAACAAAAACTGTAATAAACAACCATAATCATGATATTAAGTTAATTTGAACACAAAATATTAACACAAAGTACGTAAAAAAATCAAGTGTTAAAAAATTCAAAGAAACCCTAAAAAAACAAACCGAAAAAGTATAATTATTTAAACATTTGATCTAATTAAGTTTTACTTTAAATTAGTTTGATTTTTTTTCAACTTTAGTTTTAGAACAAATGCAATCCAGTTACTTAAAATAACTCTATTCTTTTTAATCTACAAAAAACACGTCTGATACAGAACTACACAGTTTTATACAGCAGTTGGCAAGTCGAGAAAATTACTAACTAGCAACAGTTTAGAAAAAAAGTATTAAAAACATTAAGTGAAAATATAAAAAGTGTTTTGAATAAGTCAACAAAAAAAACTTTGAAAAAATCGTTAAATTTTGTTGCGGAAAGTTTTAACTTATATAACAAACGTTAAAATTAAACTGTTTAGCAACTAAACACTACGACCTTTAATGTTATATGTATATAAACATGCATGTTTTTTTATGTTGTAATAACAAACTAAACATGTTTAATAAATGAACAATAATAATAACTACCAAATAGTTTAAGATAACAAAAATTATGAGAAATTGAAAAAAGGATATTAATTAAAATAAGAATTTTTACCATTAATTTACTAAAGATCTAAGTAGAAAATGTAGTTTTGTCTTTTAAAGCATATAACTTAGTTTGTATTTTTTAGACTTTTAAAAGTTTATGTTGATTATTATTTTAATGGTAAGAAAATTTAAGAAATTTCTAACAAAATTTCGAATAAGCATTAAAAAAAATTTAATAGAAAGAGTAAGTAAAATGAAATTTATTTACTCTTACTATCATAGTTTTTATATTGAAGTTAGTAATTTGATAAAGTCTTTATCTGGACAAATGTATTTTATTGTAACTTATTAGTTCACTTTTAATTAAAAACTTTCATTAGCTTCATTTAATGACAGTAATATACACAAATAATTTTAATTTTTTTTTTAAGTATTTTTCACTACAAAAAGCTAAACACTTTGAACAATAATACTTACTCAAGTTAAATAAGTACTTTAATAAGATACAGAAAACAAAAAGTAAATATTCTAATTTTACTTATTAAATGAAAAGTTAAACTGTAAAAAGTTATTAAGTACTAAAACTTTAAATAAGCTATACAACTAGTTATGATTTATTATCAACGGTAATTTATAGCCATACATGTATAAAGTTATATAATTCCTCGGTGTCTTTTATTACTATCTAGAACAATGAGGTTTCACGAACCTACAAAACAATTTACTTGGTCACATGTACGTCGATGTTAAAAGAGCGCTTCTGTTGACTTTTATACATAAAACAAGTAGAAAAAGGCTGTAAATATACTTGTTACGTCAGTACAAAGAGCAGATGTGAAAAAAAAACAGCATGCTTTGAACGTTATAGTTTAGTTTTTTTTTACCTTTTTTGGTTACACATTTGAATCACAATGATAATTAGTTTAAATTAAAACTTATTTAAATGTATGAACATTTGTGTTGTAAGTGTAAATCAACGGCCTATTTTAATGCAAGTTATTTATCAATTTTGTATGTTAAAAATTAAAAAGAACTTTAGTTTTGGATATCAAGTATTTCTGTTAAATTAATCATATTACTAAAAAAAAATAATTTAAAAATTTTGTTTAAAATTTAAAAATCATAATTGTTCAGTACAGTTTTCAAAAACGAAAAGGTCATTATCAATCTTAAAAAGCATTTATAAGTGCTTAACAGTTACAAACTTTTGTACTCAAAATCAGATCAAAATAAATTTTGAAAACATGCATTAATTTAAAATAAACATTATAATAATAAATTTAACATAAATTAACAGGCTTTAATGACTTATCAAGTTTACCAAATTGAATTTAATATTTGAAAGACACATTTATTTGAAACAGTCGTATCGCTTGAAATAAGAACATATGATAAGGATAATTTTAATATTTATTATAAGGTAACAAGTGTTTTCAAATTTCTGTTAAGTTTTTACATGAATTAAACTGTTATTTTGAGTTATTTAATCATGAGATAATTTAATTGATTATTTAAATATGTAAAAAACAATTTTTTTATACTTTAAGTAATATGAAACTTTAAACTATTTTTACTTTAGTCAATTTAAAATACATTAGTTCAGTATTTTTATTTTTTAAAATAATTAGCTTTCTTATTATGAATTAAGCTTTGAAATAAAACAAGGTAAGAGACTTAAAATTAAATTTAAACATAACTAGAGAACAAAGTTTAAATGGTATCAAAGTAGTTAAACTGTATTAATAAGTAAAAAAAAAAACAAAAAAAAAACTGTCTTTGTCAAAATTAGTAACAAATGTTAAAAGTTTTTGTATTTATATCAAAAAAATCACAATATTTTCGAAGTTAGAATATTAATCAATATATACTTAAGAAACTAACTTAAGTAAAAAGTAAAGTTTGAACTTTAATATTAGACTTTAAAACAAAAAAAGTCTTGTAGACTTTTGTGCTAGCGTCATTTTAATAAGACTTTAAGCAAAGCATGAACTTAAAAGTTTTACATAGTTTTTGCAAAAATCAGTAGCAAGCAACAAAACAATTATAAACAGTCAATGATATGTTAACTATATTCTAAACTAAGCTTTCTTAATAAACATGAGAAATAGAAACAAATCTAGTGTTACTTTGACGTCAAAAATGTGCAAAAAGTATTAAATTCTGTATTTAAATAATTATATAGGCATTGTAAGTTAAGAAAATGTAAACTTGTCATGCAATAATAAACTGCCAAGCTTTCGAACGTTGTTAAGTGTTTATAATTAAATATTTTACTGCTAGTGTTTATTTTTTCAACTAGTTGTTTATTTTTTGTTTCGTCATTTTAGAACGAAACTTCAAACTTAGCCCCATAAAAAATGGGTGGGTGTCACTTTTGCACGAGCGTCACTTTTGCACGGAGGGTCACTTTTGCACGAGAGGACACTTTTGCACAGCGACTCTTTTGCACGAGCGTCACTTTAGCACGAGGTGACACTTTTGCACGGCGACACTTTTGCACGCGGGGTCACTTTTGCACGAGAGGACATTTTTGCACGGCGTCACTTTTGCACGAGCGTCACTTTAGCACGAGGTGACACTTTTGCACGGCGTCAATTTTGCACGGCGTCAATTTTGCACGGAGGGTCACTTTTGCACGTGGAGACACTTTTGCACAGCGACTCTTTTGCACGGAGGGTCACTTTTGCACGAGGAGACACTTTTGCACGGTGTCAATTTTGCACGAGAAGATACTTTTGCACGAGGGGACACTTTTGCACGCGTGGTCATTTTTGCACGGCGTTATTATTGCACGAAGAGACACTTTTGAACGGCGACACTTTTTCACTATGACTATTTTTTACGGCAGCAATGTCGCAAAACGATAATTTTGCACAACGTCATGTTTTTACGATGAAGTTTTTGCACAGCGACATTTTTACATGATGACTTTTTCGCACGGAACATCAATTTTGCACGCAGGCCGATAAAAAGTTTTTTAGCTAGTACCAAATCTGTAACATAAAAAGACACTAAAAACTAAAATTTTCTAAAATGTTTATATAAAAGGCAAAAAATAAAATATTTAAAATCATAAACATTAAAAGTTAATGTTAGAAACAAACTAACGAAACGATAATACAAAAATATTTATATAAGATTTATACCAGGGACACAAAATTTAATTTATTTAGAAACAAAGATAAAAAAAATACTTTAAGTGTAAGTACATTGTAATAATTTTTTTTGAATTTTATTACATTAATTAACAACTATGCCTTTTATATATTTTACTATATGATTACAAGCTTACTTTCCATATGATGGACCTAGGCATCAAAATCTAGACCACTTAAACTGAAAGACACATACAAACAAATTAAAATAAACAAATTTTTATTTTATTTAAACAAAGATAATAAATTAATTTTATACAAAATTTATAGGCTAACATAAAAAGCAAAATTTTAATCACAAACTTATACTTATTTACGCTTTTATTTAGAACGATCAACACCAAATATTTAAATGCATTGACTAACAACAAAAATAAAAACCTAACGCTCTTTATTACATTAACAATAGACTCGCCAGATGAATAATCATTAAATAAATTTAAAAAACATAAAATAACTAATACGTTTAATAAAATACGAAGGAATATTATTAGGTGTTTGTACTATCTATTTGTTATGTTTATTGCTTATTTATATAATAAATAAATAGTACGAATACCAGAAAATATTCTATAATTTTTTAAATTTATAAGATAGAGGTATTTATTTCATCATTGCTTATAAAAAAATTTGCATTTTTAGACTGTTTTCAACAAAAATTTAAAAAAATTTGTTTTTATTAATTTGTTAAATTATAAAGGCCTTGTAAAAAAAAAGGCTTTATCATAATCAGATTTTATCGCAAAATTATTTTTGTTATGCTATACTGAAAAACCAAGTGCTACCTTAACCTTAGAATTTTTAAAATTCTCACGCAAATTTAAAAATAAATAAATTAAATAAACATCAAGTAAAATCTGAAATACCTTTACACTTCATAAACTAACTAAAACTTTTTATTTTATTTAAGAGTTGTTCAATACTGAAAAAAAAAATCTTTGTTGAAAAGTTATATAAAGGTTACATCAAGAGAATATAAGTAAAAATAATACCACAGATGTTCTTGTGCTAAAACTTTATTTCAACTAACGGCGTTTCACTGTTCTCAAATAAATTTAAGAACAGATCTACGGAGTCTATAAAATATTAACACACATTAGAAAAAAGGCAGAAAAAGCATGTATAATTATGTATAGTGTTTATGTTGGTAGTAACTATAAATGAACTTTATGGTTTAAAAACAAAGTTTGGGATAAAAACATAAAATTATAAAATTGTCTACAAAAAATAAAAGTTTAATAAAAGTAGGCACTAACATCAAAAAGCTCTAAGAACAGGCAAGTGTTTAAAATAAAAATTAAATTGAGTTGTGCAGAAATGTTACTTCATAATAAATTTAACAAATTGGTCAATAATTTATACAGCTTAAAAACATGAAGTATTAAGCTTGCAAGTGTATGTGTTTGTAATGTGAGTGTTGTGAAATAAATTAGTACATAAGTAGACAGAGTTACTTAAAGTAGAATCGTCGGTTGCGGGGACAAATATTCGATAAATCTTGCCGCTTATTCAGAAGTAGGTCTTTATCTTCTGCTGCAATTACTGCTCTTTCTGTATTGCAAGTTGGGCAAATTCTACTTACTCCGTTGGATGCATGTTTGATCTTTGAAACAATACTCCACTCCATGTTTGGCCTTTTACCATACCTGTGAAAAAAGCTCCAGACATAATCCGATAAACGCGTGCTTTGTTTTTTATTCATATTTTTAAAAGTATGTTTATGGTTAGCATATCTATCCTTGAAACTATCTGCTGTACTTCCGATATAAATTTTATCTGGGCCGTTACTTTCAACTTTAACTTTATAAACTACATTTTTAATTAAACAATTACCTTTAAATGGGCAGTTATCTTTGTTTAATTTACGGCAATTACATGTTTTAGGCATATTACTTAACTTATTACTATTAGGGTTAGTTGGTTTTGAATATTTATTTATAGTTTTATTGTTATGCATTTCGCTTATACTTTTAGCGCTATTATCAATTACTTGTTCTAAGTTTTCTTTTATCATTTTAGAAATACTTCTAGTTATACGTTGATTATTATAACCTACACTATTATAAGTACTATTGATATGGATATTTTCATTATCATTAATATTAAAGTTATCATTACAGCTTATATCTTTAATGTTTAAAGTTTTAATATGTTTTACATTATTGTTATCATAATTAAAATTTTTACTATTAGGATTATCATTATTATTACTGTTATTATTACTATTATTAAGATTATTATTTTTATTATTACTGTTATTATTAATATGATTAGTATAATTAGAAATATTGTACATATCTACGTTATTACTAACTTTATTACTAGTATTATTATTTGTATTAGCTTTGATATGACTATTTTTAAAGTTTGAAATTACTGTTTTGTTGTGCGATTGTATTATAGTTTTAACATTACTCATGCAACTATAAGAAATTTTAACTGTCTTTCTATTAAAAATTTGTTATAAAAGTGGCTTTCGGGGAAGTGTTTATCGACTAGCTTTAAAAATTCTTTTCCTAAGTTTATATTAACTTGAGAATTACTGTATTAAATATGAATTGTGTATTGTGGTACGTTATTGTATTGTTCTGCGTAAAACTTCAAATAAAAACTTTACATTAAAATTTCATTATAAAACTACCACATTTTATTCATTCAATACAACTTGAGTTGTTTAATAAAATTCTTCTGACTAAAAGTTGAAAGCGTGCAAAAGTGAAGCTCCATTAAAAATTGACTGATTGTTTAAAGTTTTCGAAGTTCATACGTATATCCGTGAAAATATAACGCTGTTCAAAAACAACGCCTTTCAAAAATGTTGCAATGCAAATGTATGGTCATGCAAAAGTTTTGACGTGTAAAAATATTGCCGTGCAAAAATGACCATGCGTGCAAAATTTACGACCGTGCAAAAGTGTCTCCTCGTGCAAAAGTGACGCCGTGCAAAAGTGTCTCCGTGCAAAAGTGACGCCGTGCAAAAGTGTCACCTCGTGCTAAAGTGACGCTCGTGCAAAAGTGACGCTGTGCGAAAATGTCCCCTCGTGCAAAAGTGACCCTCCGTTCAAAAGAGTCGCGGTGCAAAAGTGTCCCCTCGTGCTAAAGTGACACTCGTGCAAAAGAGTCGCCGTGCAAAAGTGTCCTCTCGTGCAAAAGAGTCGCTGTGCAAAAGTGACGCTCGTGCAAAAGTGTCCCCTCGTGCAAAAGTTTCTTCGTGCAAAAGTGACGCTCGTGCAAAAGTGACCCGTTCCCATAAAAAATATGAACATAAATATGTAAAACTTATACTTTAATTTGAATAAAATATTAAAGCGAAAATACATTAAATACGTTAGTTAATGCAAAGCTCATGTTTAAAGAAAAAAAAAAGTTTCATAAATAAGAACTTTTCTAAAAAAATTTTATTCTATAACAGTTATAATTTTTATTTTACCTTGTTTGCTTTTTAATTTAAACTAGGCTTTATACATCTAAGAACAACTTTAAGGCCCCTTTTTTTAAGTAAATAGTTTAAATTGTACTCTACTGATTATTTTTTTTAATCAAAATTATCAAGTAACTTTTCAATTGACATTATTCTAGTTAGACACTTACAAAAAATAATTTGTATAAGACAAATTATTTTTGCTACAACATGCATTTAACTTGATAGCTACAGTTTATACACATTAGAAAAAAATAATTTAAACAAAAAAGTGAATTATCAAGTTTCAAGTAGTTTGAGCTACAAAAAGTTTAGACTAATTATCAAACAAACGTTTATGCGTTATAGCTTATATACGTTATTACTTTAAAAACAAAAAAAAACTATTAAATGTTTTTCTTGTCATCATTATAAAGTTCACTAGCTTTGTAAACCTCCAAAAACCTTCTTATTTTAAATTACCTTTATGGTAACTTTTAAAAGCACTGTTGGTACTTTATACACAATTAAAATAGAAACTGCGATAATTTCATTGTTACGTCACAATTTAGCTAAAACATACTGCCGAATCAGCAGCTTTGTGTGATAAAATATTTTCTTATGTAATTTTTTTTAGCTGTATACTTCTTTTTTACTGAACTAAATAATGTTATGAAATCATTTAAAGGCCAATAATAAAGCAATTTTCTTAAATTGTTTGCTCTATATAATAATGAAATAAGCTAAATTAGTTTTGTACATTAACAGAAACAGTTGTCAAGTTAAACACTTTTGTAATAATAAATAAAAATGCTTTCAAATTTAAAAATGTGTACTATTGCAATTTTCGACTATAAACAATACTTCAGTAATATATAAACTAAGCTATTTTAAATTACTTAAACAGTTTTCAAAACTAAGTACTTCAATATAGTTTACGTGCTCCCACCTAAAAGTTTCTAAATGTCCTCCAGCTAGAGTTTACACAACTGCTTTTAATTTTCTAATAAAATCTTATTTACACTAATTTCTTTTTATAAATCAAGTTTTACTAATAATGGAAAACAAATGATGAAGCTATACTAAACACAAAGTACTTAGAAATAAATTATTTTTTTAAATGTTCATGGAAAACATTGTTATCTTACTTTATGTTGCTTAACTTTTCAATTAAGATATCAACTGTGAATTGAATAAGGCTTTGAGAAATCGTTTTAAAATAAAAGCGAATAAATTACTTTAACTGGTTTTCTTTTTTGATAATAAAATATAAAAATATTTATTATAGACTTACTATACTATAAAACAGTAGCAAGTCAATGTCAAAAAATAAATAGTTTGGCGAAAGTGTTTTATAACCTTCGAATGTTTTATGCTGTTATAAAATTTAAATTTATGATCCGATATGTTTTTTAATGATCTTCTAACTAATCTCTAGAAATTTTAGTTTTAAAGTAATTTATCAATATCACTAAAGATACTATTTTTTTAATAACTACCAATTAATTCACCTAAAAAATTAAAAAATAATAATTTGGACAAAACTTATAATAAACATTTCAAGTTTTAACTAGTTTTCTTCATTTTCAGGAAAAAAAAAACTTATATTTAAAGTCTTTAAATTAAGTTGTTTGAATACAAACTTTAAATTTTTTACAATTATATGTACATATATAAATATATCAACAAACCTGTTTGTTGTATGATATATTACAAATAAAATATATTCTTAATTTGATAACACAACGAACAATTGTATTTGCAAGAAGTACTTAATGATTTTTTAAATTTAAAGAAGGAATTTGTAAAAAATTTTTTGAACAGACTACAAAAATTAATAAATATATATATATAAAATGTTTTGAGTAGCTTTTTTATGAACAATTAAGTAACTAATAAATTTTTTACTTGTTGAAAAAGGTTTAAAGCAAAATACTTAAATTAATTTAAAAAGTTACAACTTAACTTATTTTTAACCTCAAACGTTTTAAAAATAAACACACAAAACTACTATGGATATAAAAAAAAAAGTTAGAAATTTTTTATAAAAGTTAATTAAAAGTTACAATGTAAATTTTAAGCATACAAATTAAGTTATTAAAGTTAGAAAACTTGAACAAGAGTAATAATTTAACAAATTGTAATTAAATTGTAATAATTAAATAGTAACATAACATAAACAAATTATTAAACAACCGTAAAGATGTATAAAACTCACAAAAATACTTTTTCTTGTACATCCATGAGGCTAAACTTGTTTTTTTACTTTTTAAAGATAATAAGAATCTTATGAATCTAGATACGACTAATGCAACAAAACGTCGTAAAAAATACTTTATTTATAAGTTCACCAAATTATTTTACATTGCTTATCGTATTTTACAAAATTTTACATGCTTTGCATTGTTATTTTTTTATAACAGTAACCATGTTATTCTTTTTGTGAAAAAAAAGAAGTTTAAGTGAAAATATGCATAAAAAAGTATTTAAAAAAGTATTAGGAATTACACACAAGTATAGCAAAAAAGACATGCACTATTTGTTTTAGAACAACTAAGCTTTAAAGTAAAATAAGTACTTAAAAACTTGTTTAAATATATTTTCAGCAAATATTTTACAATTATCTTTTAGACCTTTTTAAAATAAAAAGAAATCATTTAAACATAAAGAATTAAACATAATTAAACAGAAGTATATATATAGTCAAAAAATAGCTATGTTACTTTAAATTTTTGTAGCTGTAAATAATAAAGTGAAATATCTTGTTTATAAAACATAACTTAAACTTTATAGTTCTCAAAGAATTTAAAAAAAAACCAGAAATCTAAAATAGCATTTTTGTTTTATTTCAGTTTTATTCATTTTACAGACAAAAAAAAAAGACAGTTGTAATTATTACATCAAGACGTTGTTTAAGGGAAAAAATGTGGAAAAACTCTTTTGAGCAAATAAATTTTATAAAGTTGTAGAAAGTCAAGGAAGTAATATATGCTGAAAATGTGACAAATTGCGAAAATCAGAGGAAATGACGGTAAACTTGGCTTGCCAGCCTTTTTATTTAATTAAAAAGTAATTCAATCTTTAATATTTCGAAAGCCAATATAAATTTTTGTGAATCGAAACTAAATAATGTTATAAGTATTTTTAATAATTTTAATGTTTATAGTTTAGTTACATCATAAATTACTCGCTCTTTTACATTTCTTTTCTTTTTTATTTAAAAGTATTAAAAAATTAAAGTTTAATGCACTTATAAAAAAAATAACTTGCTATATTTAGTGATTGAAGGTGATAAACATCCGCAAATGTACAAAATAGCATCTTTCCTACATTTCATTGCTAACTATTGCAATTTAGGTTTCGGTACTTTCAAAAAATAAATTAAGTTAACTATTTTATCAAAGTTCGCAATATGTTTTCTTCCAAAATTTATACTGAAATTTAAGAATAAAAGGCGGCTAACACTTTTGTTACGTCAATGCGACACGCAAATGTTAAGTAAATCGGAAGCTATTGTAGTAAGATTTTTATATTTATTTTATAAATTATATCACTTAAAAACAAAAATTTTTGTCTGCTAATATTTAACATTTTTTTTGCTAATTACTCTAATGTCTGCATAATAAAGAAAAACATTGATTTTTTTTAATCACCAGTTAAGATTTTACAATTTAAACATTCAATCTCTAAAAAAAAAATTTACTAAAAATAGAATGCAAAACTATTTGTTATACTTTAGAAAACAAAAACTGTCATGAACAACTTATTGTAACAAAGCGTTTAAATTAAAACAACACAAGCCTTTAAGTATCAGAAGTTAAAATCAATGCAGTTTATTTAAGTAAACCGCATAAAAACAGCGCAAATTAACTTAATTGCAAGTACACATTGATTTTAACAAATAAGTATTTAAAGGTATGTATATCCTGCTTTATAATATTAAAACATAATACATTAATTTAAAGATTAAAAAGTTTTTTAGTTACGACTCTATAAGGTCAAAAAAACTAATTTGGTTAGACTTTAAAAGTAAATTTTATGTTTTTAGTTTTGTTTCAAAGCTTTTTGAGTAATGAAATAAACTAAGTTAATATTGTTTTTCTTAACTTTTAGGTTTTAAAGTATAAAGTTAAAGTTTGTATTAACTAGTAAATATACTAACTTTTGAATGAAGTAGTAACTGAATACAAAATTTAAAATATAAAGCCGTACAATACTGATTGTATTATTAAAAACACAATTACTTAAGAAATGCTTAAAAAGATGTTTATTGAAAAACGAAATTATGTCTATAAACTGTTTACAAACTAAAGCGTTTTAATTTAATCGCTTTAAAAATGTCTTCAAATTATATTATCAGCTGGCATGAGTAACTCCTTAAATAATTAAAATTTAATTACTTAAATATATTTAGCGTAACAACCCTAATGACGCTTTAACAGCTCTCAATTAGTGTTCACGAGGTTTTTTCTTTTTTTAAACATATTCATATCACTTTTTTTAGAAGGCTCTTAAGTTCATTTGACTGAAAAATAAAATATGAACACAAAGTAATTAAAAAATTCAAGCGTTAGAAAATTCAAGAAACCCTTAAAAACAACCGAAAAAGTATAACTCTTTAAACTTTCGATTTTGACTTTAAATTAGTATGAATTTTTTTCAACTTTACTTTTATGACAGAAGCAATTTTATTAATTTAAATAATTCTATACTTTTTCAGCCAAAAAACGTCTGATAAAGAACTACACAACTTTATTCAGCAGTAGACGGGTCGAAAAAATAACTAATCAGCAACAGTTCAGAAAAAAAAGTATACAAAAACATTAAGTGAAAATATAAAATTGTTTTGAATAAGTCAACAAAAAAAAATTTGAAGAAATCGTTAAATTTTGTTGCATAAAATTTAGACTTAAATAACAAACGTTAAAATTTAACTGTTTAGTAACTTAACATTTAAACCTTTAATATTATATGTTTATAAATATTCATGTTATTTTTATGTTGCAATTACAAACTAAACATGTTTAATTAATAAAAAATAATAGTAATAACTAAATAATTAACAAAAACAAAAAGTAATGAGAAGTAGAAAAGGGGATAATGGTTAAAATAAGAATTTTTGTCATAAATTTACTAAAGATTTTAGGTAGAAAACGTAGTTTTGTCTTTTAAAGTATACAGCTTGGTTTATATATTTTAGACTTTTCAAAGTTTATGTTAATTATCATTTTAATAGTAAGAAAATTTAAGAAATTTCCAACAAAATTTCGAATATGGTTAAATTAAAATTTAGTAAAAATAGTAAGTAGAATGAAATTTACTTACTCTTATTTTCATATTTTTTCCTTTGAAGTTAGTAGTTTACTAACTTTTTATCTGGACAAATTTACTTTATTGTAACTTGTTAGTTTATTTGTTATTAATAATTGTCATTAGCTACATTTATTGACAGTAAAATATACAAAAAAGTTTGTTGTTCTTTTAAGTATTTTTAACTATAAAAAGCTTAACACTTTTAATATAAATACTTAAACAAATTAAATAAATACTTTAACAAGATTTAGTAAACAAAAAGTTATTAAGCCAATTTTAGTTATAAAATGAAAAAACTGTTAAAATTTATCAAGTACTAAAACATTTAATGAGCTATACAATTAGTTATGATTTATGATCAACGGTAATTTATAGCCACACATGTATAAATTTATATGCTGACTCGGTGTGTTTTATTACTAACTAGAACAATTTAGGTTTCATTAACCTACAAAAAACTGATTAAAGAAATCTACAGCGTGTTAAAAGAGAGTTTCTGTTGGCATTTATACATAAAACAAGTAGAAAAAGGCTGCGAACACTCTTGTTACGTCAGTACAAAGAGCAGATGTTAAAAAAAATGGCATGCTTTTGAACGTTAAAGTTTAGTTTTTGTACATTTTTTTTGCTAAGACATTTGAATCACAATATGTTTTAGTTTAGATAAAAACTTATTTGAAGGTATGAACATTCGTGTTGTAAAAGTAAATCAACGGCATATTTTATGGTTGTTTAAAGGTGTTTTACAATATTGTATTTAAAAAACTTAAAAAACTTAAGTGTTGGATATAAAATATTTCTAATAAGTTAATAATAAAAAAAAATACTTTGTTCAAAATTCAAAAAAACATAATTGTTTAGTACAGTTTTCAAAAAAAAGGTAATTGTTAATGTAAGAAAGCATTTCCAAAGTACTTAAAAGTTACAAGCTTTTGTACTCAGAATCAGATCAAAAAAAAAATTTGAAGATACGCTTTAATTAAAATTCAGCATTATATTAATAAATTTAACATATATAAACATATATAAACAGGCTTCAATGACCTATCAAATTTACCAAATTAAACTTAACATTTAAAACACTGAAACACTTTTATTGAAAATAGTCGTATCGCTTAAATATATAATAAGTTCATATTTTAAGGGTGTTTTAAATAACTATTATAAGGTAACATGTATTTTCAAACATCTGTTAAGTTTTTACATGAATTAAACTGTTATTTTGAATTATATAATTATTGAGATAATTTGAGTAATGAATTAAATATTTAAAAATCAAATTATTTATACTTTTAGTAAAATATAAATATAAATTCCTTTTACCTTGGTGTGTTTTAAAACATTAGTTCAGTATTTTTAATTTTTGAAACAATTAGCTTTCTTAATATGAATTAAGCATATAAATAACACAAAGTAAAAGACTTTAAATTGAATATAAACATAATTAAATAATAAAGTTTAAACGGTATCAAGTAGTTAAACTGTTTAAACAAGTTAATTAAACAAAAAAGAATATAATTATGTTAGTCAAAATTAAAGACAATTTTTGAAATAATTTTTTTATATCAAAAAATTCACGATATTATTGAAGTTAGAATATTTATAAATATATACTTAAGAAACTAACTTAAGTATAAAGTAAAGTTTTAAACTTTAATATTAGACTTTAAATATAAAATGTTCTTTTAGACTTTTGTGCTATCATTATTTTAATAAGATTTTAAGCAAAGCATAAGCTATAAAGTTTTTAATAATTTATGCAAAAATTAGTAGCAAGCAACAAAAAATTACAAACAGTCAATGATATGTTTACTGAATTCTAAACTAAGCTTTTTTAATAAACATGAGAAATAAAAACAAATCTAGTGTTACTTTGACGTCAAAAATGTGCAAAAAGTATTAAATTTTGTATTTAAATACTTATATAGGCATTGTAAGTTAAGTAATATAAACTTGTCATGCAATAATAAACTGCCAACCTTTCGAACATTGTTAAGTGTTTATTATCAAATTTTTCTACTGCTTGTGTTTATTTTTTCAACTAGTTGTTTTTTTTTTGTTTCGTCATTTTAGAACTAAACTTCAAACATAGAGCCATAATAAATATGAACACAAATATGTCAAACTTATAATTTAATTTGAATAAAATATTTAAGTGAAAATACATTAAATAAGTCAAAGCTCATGTTTGAAGAAGAATTTAAGTTTCATAAATAAGAACTTTTCAAAAAATATTTTATTTTATAACAGTTATAATTTTTATTATACCTTGTTTGCTTTTTAATTTAAAATAGGCTTTATACATCTAAAAGCAACTTAAAGGCCCCTTTTTTTAAGTAAATAGTTTAAATTATTCTCTACTGATACCTTTTTTTTAAATCAAAATTATCAAGTAATATTTCAATTAACAGTACTCTAGTTAGACACTTACTAAAACTAATTTGTACAAGACAAATAATTTTTGCTGCAACATGCATATAACTTGATAGCTACAGTTTATACACATTAGAAAACATAATTTAAATAAAAAAGTGTACTATTAAGTTTCAAGTAG
The DNA here is from genome assembly GCF_965202585.1 of Thalia democratica. Lineage (NCBI taxonomy): Eukaryota > Metazoa > Chordata > Thaliacea > Salpida > Salpidae > Thalia > Thalia democratica. Next base: position 62,125,437 of record NC_139166.1, on the reverse strand, counting down.
TTTGATTGAGCTACAAAAAGTTTAGACTAATTATCAAATAATCGTTTACGCGTTATGGTATACTTATATACGTTATAACTTTAAAAACAAAAAAAAAACTATTAAAATATTTTCTTATCATCATTATAAAGTTCACTAGTTTTGTAAATCTCCGAAAACCTTCTTATTTTAAACTATTTTTGTGGTAATTTTAAAAGCACTGTTGGTACTTTATACAAAATTAAAATAGAAACTGCGATAATTATATTGTTACGTCACAATTTAGCTAAACCATACTGCCGAATCAGCAGCTTTGTGTGATAAAATATTTTCTTAAGTAAATTGTTTTTAGCTTTATACTTCTTTTTTACTGAACTAAATAATGTTATGAAATCATTTAAAGGCCAGTAACAAAGACGATTTTCTTAAAATGTTTGCTGTATAAAACTATGAAATAAGCTAAATTTGTTTTATTCATTGACAGAAACAGTTGTCAAGTTAAAAATTTTTGTAATAATAAATAAAAATGCTTTTAAATTTGAAAATGTGTACTATTGCAATTTTCGACTATAAACAATAATTCAATAGTATATAAACAAAGTTTTTTAAAACTAAATACTTCAATATAGTTTACGTGCTCCAACCTAAAAATTTCTAAATGTCCTCCGACTAGAGTTTATACAACTGCTTTTAAATATCTAATAAAATCTTATTTATACTAATTTTTTTTTATAAATCAAGTTTTACTGATAATGTAAATCAAAGGATGAAGCTATACTAAACACAAAGTACTTAAAACTAAATAATTTTTTAATTGTTGATGGAAAACATAGTTATCTTACTTTATGTAGTTTAACTTTTCAACTAAGATATCAACTATGAATTAAATAAGGCTTTGAGAAATTGTTTTAAAATAAAAGCGAATAAATTACTTTAACTGTTTTTTTTTTGATACTAAAATATAAAAGTTATTATCATATACTTACTATACTATACTATACTATAAAACAGTTGCAAGTCAATGTCAAAAAATAACTAGTTTGGTGAAGGTGTTTTAAAAATTCTTTATGTTTTATGCTATTATAAAATTTAAATTTAACAAGTTAACTTCAATTTCAGAAAAAAAAAACTTATACTAAAAATCTTGTTTTGTTATACTAAAAATCTTGAATTAAGTTGTTTGTATACAAACTTTAACACTTTTACAATTATATGTACATATATAAATATATCAAAAAATCTGTTTGTTGTAAGATATATTACAAATAACTTATTTTTTAAATTTGTTAACTCAACAAAAAAATGTATTTGAAAAAAGTACTCAATGGTTTTTTAAACTTAAAGAAGGGGTTTGTAACACTTTATTTAAATAGAATATAATAATATATAAATAAAAAAAAAAAAAAATATATATATATATAATGATTTGCGTAGCTATGAGTAATTAAGTAATTAATAAGTTTTTAACTTGTTAAAAAGGTTTAAAGCAAAATACTTTAACTAATTTAAACCTTACAACTTAATTTATTTTTAAGCTCAAACGTTTTAAAAATAATCACACAAAACTACTATGGATATAAAGAAAGGTTAGACATGTATTATAAAAGTTAATTAAAAATTACAGTGTGCATTTTAAGAATACAAATTGTGTCATTAAAATTAGAAAACCTGAACAATAATTTATTCGGTATACATTTATAAAAATTAAATTCTCACAGACTCTTAAAGATTCAGACTATAGTATACGAAAAAGATATTTGTAGCAGTTCACTAGCTTTCTTTATACAAGTAAAAACGAAAAAGCGCAATCTCTTTTGTTATGTTATAATGAAGCGAATATATATATAATGAATTGAGAACAAAATAAAGTTTTCAGAACGATTACTGTAATTTACGCTTTTGTTATTACCAGTCTTGGTGGGTTTTAGTTGTTTTATTTGCAAGTTATATACCACAAAAGTATCGTAACTAGTGATGTACCGGACTCACTATCCGGGTCCGGGTCCGGCCGGATATTGCCATTTTGTCTGATATCCGGATCCGGCCGGACTCTAATTTGAAAAAAAAGTCCGGATCCGGGTCCGGCCGGATCCTAACAGAGATCCGGCCGGACCCGGATCTAGTTAGTAAAAAAGAGCATACTGAAAAGTATTTTTTCAAAAACAAACCCTGTGTAAATTAATAAGAGACATTTTCATCAGTTAAAATTAAACACCTACCGAGATTGGATCATTTTGTACACGTGACTAATTTACATTTGTTCACATTTAGACAATGAAATAAACATTTCAAAATGCAACTCTTTACATATGTTGTAAAATTGAAAACTTTGAAATGAATACTTGCATTATTTATTGTTTAAAGTTGAGCTCAGAGAATATTTAGAGTTAATACGGTTGACTGTACGAGCCAATGAAAATCATATGACAAAATGTTTCAAACTAAATACTGATGCAACAAAACATCAGAACATGACAGGCAGTTTATATGTAAGCAGTTAGTTAGTTTGGTGTGTAGCTTGAAGCAACAAAATATCTTGAATTTTTTTGTGATATCTTATTGTAAGTAGTATTTTGTTTTAAAAGTGAATATTTCAACTGGTGTTTAATTGTTTAAATATTTAATCCAGGTTTATAGTTTAATAGTTTATTAAAAATTTAACAGTTTCTTCTTTACTAAAAGTTTTACTTAATTTTTAGTTAATTGTTTTAAGTCTTTTGATATAGATTTGAATAGCTTCCAGTTTTTAAAGTGTTACCAAAGTAATTAATAATTTTGTATATGCTAGTATTTCTTGTTGTGTTTTATAAAAAAAGATTCATCACTCAAAACTGTCGTGTTTGATCACAGAAAGTAGTCTCAGTTAGAATTTAGTATTTTTTAGATATTAATTAAATAAGGTTCGATTAAATTATGATGGGTAGTACTAATAAGTTAAGTGTACCACAATCAGTCCACAACTTTACTACCAAATTGTCAACCTTTGCTAGCTGTTCTACTGATTATTAAATTAAAGTAATTTTTTCAGTTTTTAAAAACATTATTCTGACTCAGGCTTGTTTATACTCACTCTAGCTAGTTTTATTGACTTAAACAGTGGCAACCCTGCTAGTTTAAAAATATTTGGGAACTTTAGAAAATCTTGGACTGCCTCAGGCTAGTTTAGTTTTTTATAAAAACTCAGGCTAGTTTTCTTTTAAATTTTGAATGAGTTTGAGCTAATCCGGTTTTCAATATTTGGTAATTTTCTAGTGTATTTTATTCAAGAACTTGATTTCAGATTTTTAGTTGTAAATACACCTAAATTTGAAAACTTTTTGGCTAGCTGTTCTACTTATTATTAGATTAAAATTTTTTTTTCAGTTTTTAAAAACCTCATTCTGATTCAGGCTAGTTTATACTATTGATGTAGCGGACTCACTATCCGGGTCCGGGTCCGGCCGGATATTGCCATTTTTGTCTGATATCCGGATCCGGCCGGATTCTAATTTGAAAAAAAAGTCCGGATCCGGTTCCGGCCGGATTCTAATTTGAAAAAAAAGTCCGGGTCCGGTTCCGGCCGGATTCTAACTTGAAAAGAAAGTCCGGATCCGGGTCCGGCCGGACCCGAAACTGTGGGTCCGGTACATCACTAATCGTAACATTAAATACTAAACGTTAGCCTATTTATAACAGTTATGTTCAAATTTAGTTGATTTGAAGTAAACTTACTATTTTTAACGAATTTCAAAAAAGTTACTTTTAGTTAAAATGTAACGTTTACATATTTTTTAAGTAACGAACTTCCAATGTTTTTTTAAATACTGAAAATTAAGCATTACGTTAATCAAAAGGTCAGACTGGAAGTTTAGTAGATTTAGTAAAAATGTTATAAATATAATTACACGGCTTAACACGGCTTAAATACAGAGTTTTATAAATGAACTTTTTAAAACGTTTTCTTATAAAATGATAGATAAAGTGGGAGTTATTATTTGTACTGAAAAAATTATTCAATTTGTTTAAAGTATTTGTATTATTGTTGATTTTTATAATAGGTATTTTTTTAAAAGTTTACAGAAAGCTTCTAAAAACTTTTTTTTTCATTTTGTATAAAAAAAGAAATCATAAGTTGAAAAAAACATAATAAACAAAACCAAAACATTTTTAATGTTTTAATCAATTGAGTGAACATGATTTTGAGTTTTGTTTTTTATTGCTTTAAAAACTAACAGACGGAAACATTACACTCAAACAACATAACATAAAAAATTATTTAAAAAACCTTTAAGATGTTTAAAATTCACAAAAAAATATCTTTTGTTGTACATCCATGAGGCTAAACTTGTTGTTTTACTTCTTAAAAGTAATAAAAATCTTATAAAAAAAATTTTTACGTCTTAGATACGACTCATGCAACGAAACGTCGTAAAAATGTTTTTTTTTATAAGTTCACTAAATTATTTTACATTATTTATCGCATTTTACAAACTTTTATATGCTTTGCATTGTTCATTTTTGATAACAGTAACCATGTTATTACTTTTGTGAAAAAATAGAAGTTTAAGTGAAAACATCCATAAAAAAAGTATTTAAAAAAATATAAGGAACTACACACAAGTATAGCAAAAAAGAGATGCACTTTTTATTTTGGAACAACTAAACTTTAAAGTAAAATAAGTACTTAAAAACTTGTTAAATATATTTTCAGCAAAATATTTTAAAGTTATCTTTTAGACGTTTTTAAACTAAAAGGAAATCATTTAAACATAAAGAATTAAACATAATTAAACAGAAGTATGTATATATAATTAAGAGATAGCTATGTTACTTTAAATTTTTGTAGCTGTAAATAATAAAGTGAAATATTTTGTTTATAAAAGATAAAGTTTGAAAAGACTTTATAGATCTCAAAGAAATAAAAAAAGCCTGAATTATAAAATAAATTTTTTGTTTTATTTCAGTGTTATTCATATTACAATCAAAATAAAGACAGTTTTAATTATTAAATCACGGGGTTGTTTAAAGGAAAATTTGTGAAAATTAATTGTATAAAGTTGTAGAAAGTCTAGGAAGTAATATATGCTAAAAATGTGACAGATTGCGAAAATCAGAGGCTAGATAATAGGAAATGACGGTAAACTTGGCTTGCCAGCTTTTTTATAGAGTTTAAAAGTAATTCAAATATTACTTTTAAATTCTCTAAATTAATATTTCGAAAGCCAATGTAAATTTTTGTGAATCGAAACTAAATAATGTTATAAGTATTTTTAATAATTTTAATGTTTATAGTTTAGTTACATCCTAAATTACTCGCTCTTTTACATTTCTTTTCTTTTTTATTTAAAAGTATTAAAAAATTAAAGTTTAATGCACTTATGAAAAAAAAAACTTGCTATATTTAGTGATTGAAGGTGATAAACATCCGCAAATGTACAAAATAGCATCTTTCCTACATTTCATTGCTAACTATTGCAATTTAGGTTTCGGTACTTTCAAAAAATAAATTAAGTTAACTATTTTATCAAAGTTCGCAATATGTTTTCTTCCAGAATTTAAACTGAAAATTTAGAATAAAAGGCGGCTAATGCTTTTGTTACGTCAATGCAAAACGCAGATGTTAAATAAATCGGAAGCTGTTGTAGTAATATTTTTATATTTATTTTATAAACTAGTTCACTTAAAAACAAAGATTTTTGTCTGCTAAAATTTAACATTTTTTATTGCTAATTACTCTAATGTGTGCATAATAAAAAAAAACTTTTGATTAAAATTAAACATAAAAACGTGTCTTCTTTCAATAAATTAACTTTTTGTATCATATGTCAAGATCATTTTTATTTTACTTTAAAGTTTAAATTAAAAAAAAAAAATTTAATCACCAGTTAACATTTTACAATTTAAACATTCAATCTCTAAAAAAACAATTTACTTAAAAGAGAATGCAAAACTATTTATTATATTTTATAAAACCAAAACTTTCATGAACAACTTATTGTAACAAAGCGTTTAAATTAAAACAACACAAGCTTATAAGATCAGAAGTTAAAATTATTTAGTTTATTTAAGTAAACCGCATAAAAAAAGCGCAAATTAACTTAATTACAAGTACACATTGATTAAAACAAATAAGTATATAAAGGTACGTGTATCCTGCTTTATAATATTTACATATAAAACATTAATTTAAGATTAAAAGTTTTTTACTTACGACTCTATTAGATCAAAAAAACTAATTTGGTTAGACTTTAAAAAGTAAACTTTATGTTTTTAGTTTTGTTTCAAAGCTTTTTGAATAATGAAATAAACCAAGTTAATATTGTTTTTCTTAACTTTTAGATTTTAAAGTATAAAGTTAAAGTTTGTATTAACTAGTAATTGTAAAAACTTTTGAATGAAGTAGAAAAAAACTGAATACAAAATTTAAAATCTAAAGCTGTACAATACTGGTTGTATTATTAAAAACACAATTACTTAAGAAATGCTTAAAAAGATGTTTATTGAAAAACTAAATTATGTCTATAAACTGCTTATAAACTATAGCGTTTTAATTTAATCGCTTTAAAATGTCTTAGATCTTCAAATTATATTATCAGCTGGCATGACTAACTCCTTAAATAATTAAAATTCAATTACTCAAGTATATATTACGTAACAACCCTAATGACGCTTCAACAGCTCTCAATTAGTGTTCACGCGGTTTTTTTCTTCTTTTAAACATATTCATATTACTTTTTTTAGAAGGCTGTTAAGTTCATTTTACTGAAAAACAAAATATGAACACAAAGTACTTGAAAATTTTAAGTGTTAGGAAATTCAAGAAACCCTTAAAAACAACCGAAAAAGTATAACTCCATAAACTATCGATTTTGACTTTAAATTAGTATGATTTTTTTTCAACTTTACTTTTATGACAGAAGCAATTTAATAAATTTAAATAATTCTATTCTTTTTAGGCCAAAAAAACACGTCTGATAAATAACTACACAATTTTATTCAGCAGTAGACGGGTCGAAAAAAATAACTAATCAGCAACAGTTTGAAAAAAAGTATACAAAAACATTAGGTGAAAATATAAAAAGTGTTTTGTATGAGTCAAGAAAAAAAAAACTTTGAAGAAATCGTTAAGTTTTGTTGCAAAAAGTTTAGACTTATATGGTAAACGTTAAAATTTAACTGTTTAGTAACTTAACATTAGGAACTTTAATATTATATGTATATAAATATTCATGTCTTTTTTATGTTGCAATTACAAACTAAGCATGATTAATAAATAAAAACAATAATAATAACTAAATAATTTACAAAAACGAAAAATAATGAGAAGTAGGAAAGTATATTGGTTCAAATAAGAATTTTTGTCATAAATTTACTAAAGATTTTAGGTAGAAGACGTATTTTGTCTTTTAAAGCATATAACTTGGTTTCTATATTTTAGACTTTTAAAAGTTTATGTTAATTATCATTTTAATAGTAAGAAAAGTTAAGAAATTTCAAACAAGATTTCGAATAAGGTTTAATTAAAATTTATTAGAAAAACTAAGTAGAATGAAATTCAGTTACTTTTACTACCATATTTTTTCTTTTGAAGTTAGAAGTTTACTAACTCTTTACCCGAACAAATCTAGTTTATTGTAACTTATTAGATTTTTTTTAATTAATTACTGTCATTGGCTACATTTATTGACAGTAAAACATACAGATAAATTTTTTGTTCTGTTAAGTATTTTTAACTACAGAAAGCTTAACACTTTGAAAACAAATACTTACTCAAGTTAAATAAATACTTTTATAAGATTTAGTGAACAAAAAGTTATTAAGCCAATTTTAGTTATTAAATGAAAAAACTGTTAAAATTTATAAAATACTAAAACATTAAATGAGCTATACAACTAATGATTTATGATCAACGGTAATTTATAGCCACACATGTATAAAATTATATGCCTCGGTGTGTTTTATTACTAACTAGAACAATTGAGGTTTGATAAACCTACAAAAAACTAATTAAAGAAATCTACAACCTGTTAAAAAATAGTTTCTGTTGGCATTTATACATAAAACAAGTAGGAAAAGGCTGCGAACATTCTTGTTACGTCAGTACAAAGAGCAGATGTTAAAAAAAAATGGCACAGTTTTGAACGTTATAGTTTAATTTTTGTACATTTATTTTGCTTACACGTTTGAATCATAATATGAATTAGTTTAGATTAAAACTTAAGTATTTATTGAAAGTATGAACTTCAATAAACTTAGGTTTATTGAAAGTATGAACATTCGTGTTGTAAATGTAAATCAACGGCATATTTTATGGTTGTTTAGAGGTGTTTAACAATATTGTAATAAAAAAACTTAAAAAAACTTAAGTGTTGGATATAAAATGTTTCTAATAAGTTAATAATATAAAACAAAATACTTTTTTCAAAATTCAAAAAAACATAATTGTGTGGTACAGTTTTCAAAAAAAAGTCATTGTTAATGTAAAAAAGCATTTCGAAAGTACTTAAAAGTTACAAGCTTTTGTACTCAGAATCAGATCAAAATAAAATTTAAAGACATGCTTTAATTAAAAATTAACATTATACTAATAAATTTAACATAAATAAACAGGCTTCAATGACTTATCAAATATACCAAATTAAACTTAACATTTGAAACACTTTTATTTGTAACAGTTGTATCGCTCATAATAAGTACACATTTTAAGGGTTTTTTAAATAACTACTATAAGGTAACATGTATTTTCAAACATCTGTTAAGTTTTAACATAAATTAAACTGTTACATTGAATTATTTAATTATTGAGATAACTTGAATAATGATTCAAATATGTAAAAATCAAACTATTTATACTATTAGTAAAATATAAATTTAAATTCCTTTTAGTTTGGTGTGTTTTAAAACATTAGTTTAGTATTTTTAATATTTGAAACAATTAGCTTTCGTAGTATGAATAAGGCATATAAATAACACAAAGTAAAAAACTTTAAATTTAATATAAACATAACTAAATAATAAAGTTTAATCGGTATCAAGTAGTTTAAACAGTATCATTAAACAAAAAAGAATATAATTATGTTAGATAAAATTAAAGACAGTTTTTGAAATACTTTTTTTGTATCAAAAAAGTCACGATATTTTCGAAGTTAGAATATTTATAAATATATACTTAAGAAACTAACTTAAGTATAAAGTAAAGTTTTAAACTTTAACATTAGACTTTAAATGTAAAATATTCTTGTAGACTTTTGTGCTATCATTATTTTGATAAGATTTTAAGCAAAGCATTAACTAAAAAGTTTTAAATAATTTTTGCAAAAATTTGTAACAAGCAACAAAAAATTATAAAATTTTTACTGTTTGCTGTCAATGAAATTTTTACTGTTTGCTAAACTAAGCTTTTTTGTTAAACATGAGAAATATAAACAAACCTAGTGTCATATTTGACGTCAAACATGTGCAAAAGCTATTAAATTCTGTATTTAAATACTTTTATATGCTTTTAAAGTTGAATAAACTTCAACTAGTCATGCAATAATAAACTGCCAAGCTTTCGAACATTGATAATTGTTTATTATTAAATGTTTTTACTGCTAGTGTTTTGTTTTTCAACTACTTGTTTATTTTTTGTTTTGTCAATTTAGATCTAAACTTCAAACATAGAGTCATAAAAAATTAAAGCATTATCCGAAAAATACTACTTTTTTTTATAACAAAAAAATTACACAAACTAATAAAAATATGTCATCATTCGTGATCAAATGTTGACTTTGAAAAGTTGCACTAAATATATTATAAAAGATGTTATGGTTTTTTAAACGATAACTATTTATGACAGTTTAGGTTAAGCAAACCTTCAACAAATAAATATTTTTAAATGTTTATTTAATGTAAAACAACTTTTATCTTCTAAAACTTTCAAAATTAAATAAAAAAGAATGCAAAAATTTTTGTCACATGATTGCGCAGTTTTACGAAACTCGCTTTAATTTCAAAAAACACTACTGCCTTTACAATGTCTGCATTTACATTAAAATATACTTTTGCTGTTGAATTATAAATTTTATTGCTTTTAGCTTTTTCTTCATTTTGAAACTTTATAGATATATAAACTAGCTTAACATTTGATTTTGTAAAAAAAGTTTTTTTTTACCAGTTATTTATATTCAGATTTTATTCGTTGTCGTTTTTGTATACTGAAATCTCATTTAAACTTGATATAGTTTTATAAACACTCCAGCTTCTTACAATGTTAACTTAACTTGTTAGTACTTAACAATGTGTACTTTTTTAATCTGTGTTGGAATCTAACTGACCTAAAACTATGTGATTATGTTTGCAAAAAAGTTATTTACTTATACAACGGAACCATAAAAATTTGTGAAATTTAAAACTGAAAGCGTAAGTTTTAGAATCCTTTATGTAAAGTTAATTTTGTAACATAAATTACGTGCACTAATAAGCAGTGTGATAAAATTAGTTTTGTAGAAAGTTCTAGTATACTAAATTAAGCTGGCGTTCCATTTGAACGTTCGTAATATTTAGAATAACCGTTTTTGAATGTATCTACGAGCAGCTTAACCAGAACAAAAGCAATTAACCTAACCAAAACCCAAACACTCGTCACTTTTTTTGATGACTGTTAAAGTACAATTATTTACAACAGAAGTACAACTAATAAAAAATGCATTGGGTCTCAAAACGTTAAAGAATCACACAAATCTTCTACCGAAAAATACGCACAATATTTGTTGCACCGTTAACTTAACATAATATTCATAGACTGCAACTATATACACTAAAAAATAAAATAAAGAAATCGACAATCACATTGTTACGTTATATCAATGTGCAGACGTAATAACGTTTTACAAGTATTAAAGTTTTTATTGATTTTATCTTAAATTATTTTAATTAAACAAACATAATTTATTTTCAGTAGCATTTTTAACTACTTCAAGTAAAGTATCGCAGCTAACAGTTAGTTGTCTTTGTTGTAAATTGAAGCATTATAACAATTGTTGCTTTTAGTGTCAATTTTGTGTATAGTAAACAAAACAGGTTAAATAAAAGACTTTATGAAACTAATGTTTCAAAACATATTACAGTTTCAGAACTATTATTAATTGTGCTTTACAAAAGTTTGTTTCTTAAAATTGAAAAAACTCTTATTTGGTAATGTTTTTGTGGGTTAGATGTTTGTAGTTTAGTTAATTTAATTGAAACTAATCATACTTTTTTTTTCAAGTAGCCTATTACTTAAAATTTAAAACAAGTTAGTTTTTAAAATGTCTAATAAAATGTTATATTTAAATAACTAATAAGATGAAGAAAATTAAGCTTGTTAATAGTTGAACAATGACTAACAAAGTTTAATACTAATAACTATATAAAACATATGGTTTTTATGATGAACTTTAACAACAAACAAAACAGTTAATTCAATTTTACAAACTAAATTAAACATTTAAACCACTCATACAAAAGGACATTAAGATTCTTAAAATTAACAATATATTTGTAATTATATACCCAATAGGCTAAACAGTGTTATTTTATTCGATATTTTTAAAACAAATCGAAAATCTATAAACTCTTTTTAATTTACCACCGCTACTGCTAGAAGCAATGACAATTTTTGTAAAATAGTTTTTATTTTCAGAATTAATTTTCAATCCTTTTTTGTATTAACAATATTTGATTAAAAAAGTTAATCTAATTTTTTGATTTTTTTAGTCTTAACGTAGTAGTATATTGATTTTTAGATTTTCTACGATTATTTAAACAAATAAAGCGTATAAAAAGTCTCAAAAATTTACAAAAACGCCATTACGTATGAACTAGTTTTTATTTACTTAGAATTTTTTTTCAGTAAATTTAAAAAATAAACTAGAAAGTAGTGAAAAATTAAAAATGCATAACAATTTTTTTTATGTAATTTTTTAACAATAATTTTTTAAAGTTTGATAAAAGTATTTAATGGATTATTAAGAAATGTGTATTTATTAACTTAAGTTTTTATAAATTAAAAAAACTTATTTGTCAGCCTAGTGTGCAAGTATTTTTATGAGTAGTTTAGTTTGCACACAACTTAAAGACAACAATTTAGAAGTTTATCATTTAGTATAAAGATATTGAAAAAAAACTTGAAACATTTTTGCAAAATCAAAATGTAACATACTTTTTTAAACCCAAATAGCTCTAAATAAAAAGTAAATTAGAATACTAATGACAAAGACTTAAAAGATACCACTGATATTGTACAACTTAAAGAAAAATTGCAAAGTTTTAAAATTAATGTTGTTGTTTTGTTTCAACTAAATTTGTTTAACAAAGCAAAATACAAAAAAAATATTTATTATGTCGGAATGTGGTTTTAACGCAAGAATAGTGGGAAAATTTTGTTGATAGAATTAATCATATACAAAATTCAAGTTTTTAATTAAAATACAAGTAAAACATTTTAAAAAGTAAAACAAACTACTTAATAAAAATAAATTAATCTTTTGTATAAATATGTTATGACAATTGTATTTATATTTTAAAGTGATCAAAAATTGTCAAGTAAGCAGTTAACTAGTTCTTTGATAAAAAATTATTAGTGATGACTTGCACACTAAATTTATTTGAAAAAGTAATTAAAAACAGCGACAAGCCAGTTGTTACATCACGAGAAACTGCTTCAAATTTAAAACTTTTATTTTTACGAACTGTTTTATTAAAATATTATTTAGTGAGTTTTATAATGGTCCGTATAAAACTTATGTTAACTTTTTGAATAAAGTAGAAAGTTCGAAATGAAGTTTATTAATATTAAACAAACGTAAAGTACAAATCAAAAATCAAAACATTTCTTAGAATTCGTCTTTTAATAAACAATGACTTGACAAACTACAATGCATAGTTCAACTTTAGCTTAAAAATTGAATATATAAAATTTATAATTCTTTTAACTAAAGATATTTAAGCGAAAGAATCATTAAACACATTAGCTAATGCAAAGGTCAAGCTTTAGAAAAACTTAAAGATATATAAATTAGAAATTTTGTAAAGATTATTTTCTTTTATAACAGTTATAATTTTTTATGCTATGTTTAAGCTTTTGTCTTAAAATCAGACTATAAAAAATTTGAAAGCTACTCTTTTTTAGGGTAAATAGTTTAAAGTATATTTAGCTAAAACTTTTAAAAAAATCAAGTTGTATTTCAATTAACAATATTATTATTTAACAACATACAAAAAAATAGTTTGTAAATTATAAAATAATAGTTTATTTTTGCTGTAGTATGCATCTAACTTGATATCTACAAGTTAAACACAAAAAAATAAAGTTTTTAATCAATAAAAAGTGAACCCATTAGGTTTTTAAAAGTTAGAGCCATGAAAAGTTTAGACTAATTATAAAACAATTGTTTATGCGATATGGTATGTTTAGATTTTATAAAAGTTTTAAAACGATTAAATATACTTAGTTTTTTCTTATTTTCATTATAAAGCTCGAGAAATTTGTACACCTTCAAAAACCTTCTTAATTTAAACCATCTACATGGAAATGTAATAAGTTATATATTAAATGATATACAAGATTAAAATTAAAAAAGGTGATGATTTAACTGTTACGTAAAATTTCACCTCAAACATACTACTGACTGAAGTAGTTTTATATAAATAATATTTTCCAAATTTAAAATATCAATTTTTCGATTGTTTTTATTAATTTTCAAAAGAAAAATGTTACAAATTCTTTGAAAGACAATAAACAAAGAAAAAAGGCTTCTAATTATTTTTTACATTGAACTTTCATTTAAACTAAAACAACTTGTTATATTCATTGCCAAAAAATTGTCAAGATAAAGACTTTTGTAGTAATGCAAAAAAAAAGTCTTTTATTTTAAAAATACGTCTAATGCAATACAGTACTTCAATTATATGAGAACAACAATCATGTCTATTTACTTATTCATTTTTAAAACTAACTGTATAAATAGTATAAACCAAAAAAACACTCCAATTAATGTTTACACCAGGGTTTCTGAAAGTGGGCCATGACAAAAATTGAGGGGCTATGAGCAGCAAATGGGCCGCAAAGAGGCCACAGGGCCATATTTTAAAACTTTAACTAGATATTCTGGAGTTAATGGTGGAGAATAAAAAAACAAAAAAAAAAGTCTTAGGCAGTATTTAAGGGTAATTTTTGATAAATCATCGTCTAAAGGCCCTTTGCTTTTTAACGTTTTTAAAGAACTCTGTATGAAAGAAAATTTTAGAAAACCCTGCTTACTTACTTCGTATTGAATAAACTAGATTTTTTTTTAATGCTAGTTTAACACTTACAAGTTAAAAAAAAGTTTAGAAATTATACTGAACACGAAATACTTAAAAACTTATGGTAAACAAAACCATATAAACCTATAAAGCTTTACTCTCAAACTTAAAACATCAATTGTAAATCAACTTCTAGCTTCAAAAGCAGATATATAATTTTGACTATGATATAAGGCATGCAAAAAAAAAAAGTAATACATACTTGACAATACTATACAACAGTAGCAGTCAAAAAAGTATTTAGTAGCTAAAGTTCGTTAAAAGTGTATACAAAATATTAACACACATTGTGCTTCTGTTGTTAAAAAGATCGAATGTAACACGAAACTTAACTTCTGGAATCAAAAAGTAATTAAAAATAAATTCCAAAATAATTTGGTTAAATACAAAACGTTAACATTTTTACAATAATATGTCTATATATCAATACTTTAGCTTATCTGTTGGTAATATGAGATAATACAACCTAAATATATGTCTAAATCCGTTGGACACGACGAAACATTATACTTACTAGAAGTATTGTAAAAAATTCAAGTTTGTGAAAAAAAATACTATACATATAAAGTACTTTTGGCACCTTGGTTTTAAACACTTAAGTAACTCAAGAGTTTTTAATTTTATTAAAAAAAAAACTTGAAACAAAGAAATCATTTAGAACTAAATTCTTTAAAAAATGTAAAAAATAAATTTAAATCTTCAGTTGAGTACAAAATAGTAACTTCACAAAATTAACATAGATATAAAGAAAAGTTAAAGTAACAATATTATTTTAAAACTTATAGAAGTTGTTTTTAAGTTAAATTAAATAATAAAAATAAAAGTTTTACAAACTTTACAAAAAAAAAAACACCAAAATTAAAAGATAAGGATATAGAACTTTTGTAATTCACTGAGTATTTATACAAAAAAAAAACATACAAAAGCGACAATTGTTTTTGTTACGTCATACTGAAGCTCAAATGAAGAAAAAAATACAAGTTTTCAAAACTATCACGCGAATACTTAGTTCAACATCATTGGTTTTTGTTACTTTTCTTTAAAATTTTAAAATAGTATAAGTATGTTTTACATCAAGTGCTAAACCATAGTAACGTTATTTCGGTTATATTCTAGTTTAATTGATTTTAAGTAGTTTTACTTATAATAAATTAAACAATAATCTTTAACGAATGTTAACAAAACGACTTTTAGTCAAAATTTTACCATTGCTTTTTTAAAAACGTTTTAACCTTTTAATTTTCATAGAAAAAAAAGTAATTTAGTTTTTAAATTAAGGTAAAACATTAAACTGTTGATCTATAACTTAGTGGAATTATTTTTTGTATCGAAAAATAAAATAATCATAATTAGAAGATAAACAAAGTAACGCAGCTTTTGTATTTGATAATAGTATATTTTTTATAAACTAAAACAAAAACTACTAGGAATTAATTAATAAAAGTTAGCATTTAGCAATTGTATACTTTGCAACAATCTTAAAAACTAGGGGTGGGTTTTAGTCAATGGACCAGATTAATATTTTCGTTCCTAAAGGGCCGAATCATTTCAATTTAATACACTAAAGTTATTCAATTAACTAACTTACTTGAACATAACACTAATTCTATTTAATATCTTTTACTATTTCTAGTATAGGCTAAAAATATTCTATGAATATATACTTATGACTCTTTGTTTTTCTCATAAATCAGTTCAGTATTTCGTTTAATCTTTTAATTTTAAAGCCAGTTTAAATGTGAGTCGGCCGCAGTTTTATCTTTTGTTGGCACTTTTGTTGGCACATCTTAATGTTACGTCACTAAAAAACTTAGAAGCAAGATATTTTATATTTAAATTAACCAAAACAGTTATTTGTCAAACAACTGATAAAGTTTTGTATACTTTCTTATTTAGGAGAGTATTAAATTACTTAAATTTATTTTATTTTTCAAGTAAATATTTAACTTAAATTTTTCTGGCTTAATTAAAAATAAAATTACAAACCTTAAAAACATTAATGTAAATAGACAAAGACTTATACAGTTTGCATAAAAAAAAATTTTACGTTAGTTTAATTTTTAATTATTTAATTTGAACTATTCAAATAGTTGACAATATATTTTCTTTTTAATTATACAAAAGCACATAGGTTTTATTAATATATAAATATTATAGAATTTAAATTTGTTTCTCTAAAATTGGAACAAAGTAATAATTTTTATATAATTAAACAAAATGTAAACGGAAAAAAAAATGATATATCCAATTTTACGTTATTACACAGCATAGATGCAAATTTTTTTAATCAACCTTATGAAAAAATTTTTGGGTATAATAATGTTTTTTTGATTTTTGAAACTCAAATTTACAAGAGTATATGCTTGGTTATGTATGTAACGCCGGCCTGGCGGTTAACTGACTATAATGCATATATATGTAATACACAATCTTAAATTAACCCTTAAACTGATTTATTTTTAAATCTTAAAGATTTTTTAAGTTTTCAGATATCTTATACTTCTGCTTAACTGAAGTCGAGTCTGTAAGTTAAGAGTGCATTTTACAATGAATAAATGTGAGCAAAAAGTAACGATAAACTTAAACATAAAGATAACAAATACAACAAGCTTTACTAGCAAAACAACACAAAATAAACTACTTCGGCTAAACAGCCTAAACTATAAAAGTCAACGTCATTACGCTGATAGCATGTTTAATTATGCAACAAACTGCTTAAACGTGCAGTGATGTCAGTACACTACAAGATAAATCAATTGCTTACAAGCATGAAAGTTACTTGAGAGAAGAGAACAAATAAAAAACGCCGTCTGCTGTCAGCTATTACAAAACGTTTACACAATGTTGATGATTATTTATTTAAATTGTTTTTTTTTAAATGGTTTATACAAATCGCTAACTTTTTTCTTTTTGATCCTGTAGCCCTTTTTTAACTAATAGAAAACTTTTAAAACAAAGAAAACCAGCCAAAAATATGTTCACAGTCAACAGGTGTCCATAGCTTTTTAACTTAATAACGCTAACAACTATATATTCTGATGTTTTCTATAAATGATAAAATTAGAAGATTTAGACCCTACAGATCAAGTCATTAAAAGATATAAAATTAAAAGACATGATTTATATAAAATTCTCAAATCTGTCCAAGACACAGTCAGTTTATTACTTGTGATTTTTCCCTGTATCAATAGTTTCAAAAACTAAAATTAAAAGAAAATTTCTATAAGTTTATAGAATATTATGCTGATTTTTTACTTCTTTTTTGTTATAAAATGTAAAAACATATCTTTTATTACGTCACAAAGTGTTTATTATGCAAAGAAAAAGTTTATTTTTTAACTAGTGAATCGAATTAAACTTTTCACGTTTTTTTATTTAGATAAATTTTGTCTTTAAATTGCACTAAACAGAATTTTTACAAAAAAAAAACTGAGTGATAATTTTAATATAACAACAGTTTTTAAGAAGAGGTAATCAAGTTTATAGGTAATTAATGAAGCATATCAAATTTAAATTTTTTATATAAATAATAATTAGTAGAGGTCTTAATAATATGTGAAACTTAGTTGAACCATAAAGATTAAATATGTTTACATTTAAATAATTTCATTTATATTAAAAAAATGATGTATTAGATCCTACCTAATTGAATATAATGGAACTATATTATAAGAAAACTCGTGTAATAAATCGAGATAGGACATATAGTAAAATTAAAATAAACTAATGTTTTACTAATAAGTCTTAAGTCATGAATATTCTTATGTTAAACTGTTTTTTTTTTTTCAAAAATACCTTTAAAAAAAAAACAATATAAATTTTTTACAAGTATTTCTATTAATTTATAACTATGCTGTTTGTCATAAAACTAAATTGAACACAATTATATGAAACTCATACAACACAAGCTTAATAAACATAAAATTGATAGAACTTTCAGTAAACTTACTTTCATTACTAAAGTTGTTTTATGCAATTTTTAAGCTAGAAAATTTAAATTTTATTAAGTACTTTGAACGCTTAATTTGTTTTTAATGTTTTATACTTCTGAATATTTTGTTCTAAATTAGTAATAATTTTGTTTTTAATTTTAAAGGTTAACATATATTATGAGCGTTTTTAACAAACTAAAACTTATTATATTTTTTAGAAACCAAGGATATATTTAATAAATAGAGCAAGTAATTTTTTTATTTATTCTATTTTTGAATTTTAACATTAAAATAAGTCCTCTAGACTTATAAAAGAAAATAAACAATACGCCATTAAACGAACAAAATACTAACATATTAGTTGAGCTTTATTTTTGAAACGAAGCGAGAAAATTGCAAATTCTTTTATTACGTCACATCGCACTTCGGATGCAAAATCGAAAAAAAAACGTTTTTATAAAGCATTAAAAAATTTTGCAGATAGATTTTATATCTGTAACAATTACTAAACACAAATTTTAGATTTTGTTCATTTTTGTCATCAAATATAAAAAAACATATTATCTTAAAGCTAATATATAGTTATCTGTATCAACTTTTTAATAACTGTTTAATAAAATTCGATAAAATAAATTTCATAGAACTATAAAGTTCTAAAAACTATATTCGTTTTTACTTGAAAACCTGCTACTTATGTATTTAAAAGCAACTTTATTTTATGTAAAGACTAAAAGTAACGAATAACCAATTGTTTTTCGACCAAAAAGCATTAAAATATTTTTTTTTAGAATTTTCAATATAGTATAAAACCAGCTTATTAAAATACTAGAAATGTTTGAATAGTATTTCTATCATTTAAATAAAAAGTATAATACTGTAAATAAAAAAAAGTTAAATAAAATAATTGAAATCTGATCTCTTATTCTATCTATTAACAAACTAAAGTTTAATATCATTGCTAAACAGCTTATGAAACTTGACCTTTTTAGGGGAAAAGAATATGGGAAAACCTTTATTCAATTAGCTTTTGATATTACTAAAAATAATTTTCAAGTTTGTCAGGCTACAGCAAGGCTCAAATGTATTTAAAATCTGAAATATTTTTTTACTTTAAGCTTTTTATCAAATTTATTATTTAAGAACACTTAAATTGTTTTGTTCGTACTATAAATATACTTTTTAGTTCAACAGGCTAAATACTGCAATGTACAATTAAAAGAGCTTAATTTAAACTAAGATACTTAATTTATATATAACCGTCATTTTTTATCGTACGCATATAAAAGTTTTTACTTCAATTAACTATTATTCACTTTAAATTACTGAAAAAACATTAACCTTAAAAAAATATGTTATATTAAGTCATTAAATATAAGACTAACTTTTAAGCTTATATATTATACTGATGCTTAAAAATTTGAGTTAGTTTTCTTACTTTTTTCTTGTTTTCGTTCAGTTCATTTATATAAAAAAAATATATATACTGACGTGTAAAAACTTGTAAGAATTAGTGCTATAACGTTAAAAAATGATTAATAGTTTAGTATTTTAGTAATAATAAGTATAACATTTTTTAGGTCTTTCTTTATAGCTAACATCTTATCATAAGTATTTTTTTATACAAAATTATTACTAAACTAAGAAAAAGAGTATAAAGCTTAATGTTATAACATTATCAATTAAGTGTTTGTATATTAGTTAATATAAGTATACTACTTAAGTTTAATTATTTTTATTTTACTATAAGTATATACATACTTAATGAAAGTAAAATAAGTTTTAAATTAATTTATTATTACTAATATCTCTATTTAAGCACTAAAATAAAAACTATGTTTCAAGCGTGTAAATACACACTTGAACTTATTTATCTTTTGCAAAATTTATAGCTTTCTAATTTTCTAAGTTTACATTAATAGATCACAAAGTTTTTTACGTGTCAAAAGTTAAAGTGTATATAGGCTATTATATCCTTTAAAAAATATAAACGCAATAAAACTCCGACTTTTGGCAACTTTCAAACATAACCGTAATTATATGTATAAGTATAAACGAAAAAGTTTAGATAAATTATTTGTTACGACACTTATAAGCTTACATGTATGAATTTTGTACTTTTTATTTTCAATGTACTGTTGAAACTTGCTTTGCATTAAGTATGTAAATTTCTATTCCATTAATAATGACATAAAAATACTTATAAACCTAAAAAATATCAATGATTTAACAATCAATTAGTTATAAAATAACTTTATTCTACTAGAGTTTGTACAACAAAAAAAAAAGACGGTGAAAATTGTTTTACGCGACTACAAAGCGAGGATAACAAAAAGTATTAAATTTTTATTATAGGTGCAACCTTTCGTAAAATGAAACATTTGTATTGTTTTAACTGCTTAAAACTGTTTTTAAACTTTGGCTTAACTAAAGTATTAAAAGTTTGAAGTAAAATACTTTGTAAAAAATTTTTATTATAAACAAAGTAGAAGCTAGTTTTGTACCAAAACAGTTTACTATTTATATAACATTTTTTAAGATAATAAAATTTGAAGTGTCTGTTGAAAAAAAAAAGTTGTGCTTATTAACTTCAGAAGACTTAAATAAAAAAACTAACTAAGAAAAAACGAAATGAATAATAGTATTGATAACGTAACAAAATATAAACTTCTATTTAATTGTTTATGATGTTTTTTCAGCTTCTTTGTTTTGTTTAAGAAATTAATAAACTTTTCTACCAAAACTAAATAAATCATTAATCATTTTAAGTTCAGTGTCGTTTCAGACTTAAAAATAATCGACAAGATCAATTATGCAGTAAAGCGAGTAAGCAATCATATGCAGACTTCGATTATGTATGCAACAAAACACTTAAAAGTTTGAAAAACTACTCGTTACGTGACTAAGTAGTTGAAATGTAAGAACTTTTTTGCATGGTTGTCTTCTATAAAATATTCTACATTTCATTTATAAATAGAAGTAAGTCAACTTGTAGCACGTTTTGTTTTGTTTAGATAATTTTTTTTGCACATAAAAAACATTTATCTAAATCTAATACATTAATTGTTTAAAAGTTAAAAAAAATGTTATTCGAAGTAAGATATTGTTTTACAGATTTAAGGATCTAATTAAACAAAAACAAACTAGTAACTATAAAGTGAAAACTGTTAAAAATATATAACATATTTTGCCCTTTTAATTAAAAACAAAAAAAAAATTAAGCACTAACTACTTTTATTATAAAAAGATCATTTTTTTGCTCTAAATTAAAAATGAAGCTTAAACTAGAAAAGCTTTTGTTATAGGTCTACAAGTTGTTCGTTAAGATAAATTATTAGTTACTACAAATAAAACATCAGTTTATGCTTTTTTTGCTATATTATTTATATTAACCTTATACTTGTAATTTTTGATTGAAAAAAATTACAGAATTTAAGTTTTAGCTGAAATAACTATATTTATATTTGTAATTATATTGAATTCTTAATATTAGTTTTTATAAACCTGTCATAACTAAACCGTTTCAATATTAGTAAATTGAAAATGATAAGAGATTAAAAAAACATACTTAAAATAAGAAAAAAGTATAATCAAACTGAATAAGAACTTAAAGGTATTATAGAAAATGTTTTGTGAAATGTTATACAGATTATAATTTTAATATTATAACTTTTAAAAGAGTTGAAAATTATGAACTTTTTTTTGAATAAACTAATGTTTCATATTAATTTTACAGTACATCACTAATAAGTTTTCAATTTTTTTTTTAATTTCAAGCCAAACTGTACACTTAATCTTGATTAAAATACTTAGAAGATAAGTCTTAAAATTTTTTAGTAGCACAATTAACGTAAAAATCGGTTTTATAACAGAAGCATGTTTATAAAATAAAAATATGGTACTTTTATTACATGTAAAACAAAAAAAAAATCAATTCCTTAATATTTCACTATTTTATAGCGTCTTTTAAACTAAAGCACATTTTGAATGTGAAAATTAGCAAGTCAATTATCAAAAAGATTAAAAAGTAAAATAAAGGTAGCATAGTTTTTAATTTCTTAGTTCAAAACTTTTACAGTTTTATATTTATGTACTTTATGCAAGTTTTTATAGTATACTTGATTTTAAATAGTAAAGTAATAATGTTCTTGTGCTTTTGTTTTTCTTAAAATACTTTGTTACTGTCTAATGTACTTTGTATTTTGTATATGATTAAGTTATGTTTTGTTTTGCTTTTTGTTGATTTAGAAAAAAGTATTGAGACATATATAAAAAGATTAAAATAAAAAAGAATTGAGTAAAAATACTTTGAAAATAAAAAAGAGTTTATATAATTATATAACAATTTGTAATTAATGTAAGCTTCAAAAGAATTAGAAAATTTAGTACAAAAAGATTAATATAAACTTGTGTAGTTTTTCTATAAAGTAATACTTAGTATCACAATTAAGGTCTTATAAGTTTTCAAGCCTATACATGATGTAACACTTAATAAGAAATAGCAAGTATTTCTTATTATAGTTTAAACAATAAATGCATGAAAAAAGGCTCAAAATGTTTATCTTACTTTATTTGAACTTGACATGCTAGAAAAAAAGAATGCAAGTTTTAAAAAACGCATTTTGATGTAAAAAAAAATACTGTTTTTAATTTTATCTTGAAATGTTAATAGTTTAACTAGTTTAATATTAAGACTAATTATTTTTAGTCATTTAATGTTAATTAAAAACACATCTAATCGTGAAAGACTAAGCAAGACTGTACAAAAATATATGTTCATTTACTGAAGTATACGAATTAAAATATTAAAGATCTATTTAAATGTAAATTAGTATGATATCTATTCTAATTATTGCGCTTTAATGCATAATGCACATTTAGTATAGTTTTACTGAAATGTGAAAACAAACAGTTGAAGCACGTCAGGGTCTTATTGATGCTTCATTAATTTTGACCGAAAATTTGATTGAAAGTTTCTCAAATATACATCATAGTGTTATATAAACTTTAAGTGTTTAAAAAACATTTGAAGTAAATAAAAGAGAAAATTGTTTTGTTTTTGAAACGCAAATAATAGATAAATACTGCAAATTATCTAACGAATCGACTTTATATTGTTATCTGAAGTATTATTAAGATAATGTACAATTTTTTCCGCTCAAATTAAAAATGTTATTAGAATGTTAGAGTTTCTTTAAAAAAAATTTATTCTTAATGTTGCTTTTTGTTTGCATTATACCAATAGACTTATAATTTTAGGGTGAAGTTATACAAAATAGTATATACTTGTGTTGTTTCAATCAAATGAAAATTTTTTAACTGGTATAATTTTAAGTGTTTTTAAAGTATTTACAAGAATAAATTTATAACAGGTTTCTAATAAAAAACTTGCAAAAACCTTAAAATCATTCAAGCTTTAAATCCTTTTTGTAACAAACACTTGTTAAGTAAAATTCTTTAAATAAAAATTCATAAAGACATACCACTAGAAACAAATACATTAAGTAGTTTAAATTAAACGTTTTTATAACAATTGCAGAAAAAATTACCTTTTGAGTTTTTAACACGAGGTTCGGTAGAAAATTAAAATAGTTTAAGTAAGATAAATAAAAAAAGTTGAAAGGAAAAGTTTATTTTAAAAGTTAACTTTTCTTATGAATAATTTTAACTAAATCTGTTTAAAATAGTAAATAATAACAAGATAATTAGAAAAAAATAGTAATTCAATAGTAATAAAAGTTCTACAGTATTATGTTTAAATTTAAATTTATGTGGTTAAAAAGTTGAAATAGTTTTTTCTACTATTACATTAATTTTTTATATATATACTTTTTTTTCACTTAGATTCAAGTAAAAATTATTTGATGATATGCAATAACATTCTGTTAATTTTTGTATCGTAGTCAAGATTTCATAAGTTGTAAGTAATTAATACAAAAAAAAACAAGGTTACTTTTAAACAATAAAGTATCTAAAATAATTGTAAATTTTTTTATGAACTAGACTTAGAACAAAGTTACCTTCTAAAATACTGTATGATTTACAAAATCTAAATACTACTACTTATTTTTTCATCTTTGTGAAAAATTTTAGGTTCACAAAACTAATATGTTAAGAAAGAAAAGTAAATGAAAAATAACAATTTAGTTTAAAGCTATCAAGATTGTTACAAAGTTTAAAAAAATTAAATCAGCTTAATAATTACCTTAGTACTTATTTATAAAAATTAAAAGTCTTTTAGATAGGAAGCAATAAAGAAATACTACTGAATTGATATGCCGCAAGTTCACTAAGTTTTTGTAGAAAAATAAAAACAGAAAAAGCGACAAGTTTTTATGTTACGTCATAATGAAGCTCAATTGACGAGAAAAAACTGCAATTTTTCCAAACAATTATTGCTAATTACGCGAATACTTAGTTCAACCTCTTTGGTTTTTGTTACTAGTGTTTAAAATTTATAACTAATATAAGTATGTTCTACATCAAGTGCTAAACATTAGTAGTTTTATTAAAGTTATATTACAATTTCTTTGATTTTAAGTAGTTTTACTGATATTAAATATTATATTTAGTCATGCGCAATAATAATATATTTAAAAATATTTAAAAATACTTATTTCTTTATTAAAGTTAGTAACTTAAACTTTAAATTAGTGTAAAGCGTCAAAGTTGTTCTATTATAAACTTAGTTAAAATATTGTGTTTGTTTAGTATAATATAGACTTATTTTAAAAGCTAATGGAATCAATCAATATTTTTTTACAAATAGTAACAAAAACAAATAGTAAACAAGTTAATAAATGTTAGCAGTTGTACATTAGCATACTTTGTAACAACCTTGTAAACTAAGGGTGGTTTTTAGTCAATAGGCGATATGTAGAGTATTTAAAAAAATATTTTTTAGAAAACCGAAATATTTCAGTTTAATACACGCGAGAATAAATTCATTTCAACGAGAGATATTTTTATTAGTAACTTTTACTACAACTACTGAAAGTTTTAAATGTTCTATAAAGTGTACCTTTGATTTTTTAAATTTCAATAAAAACTGTAGAGTATTTGATTGAAGCTTAGAATATAGCGACCGGACTTGAATGTTAGCCAGCCGCAGTTTTAACATTTGTGGGCAGATTATTTTCATTCCGCTGGCTTACTTCATCTCTTTCGAAACTATCATAAACTTTTAGTTTATCATAAAACCTTAATTTAAGAACTTTCGATAAGTTTTGTTTTTTAAGAATTAATTTTTTCTAATTTCTATTTATTTTATTTTTGTTTTCAACTTTTACAATCAAGAAAAACAAACCTAGTAAAGCATTGATACAAAAATTATAATTTCAATTTAGTTGACAATCCGTTTGTACTTTAACTGCAGATATACTAGTCACAAAAAAAATTTAATTATTTGTTATCTAACTTTATAACACTACTTTTAGAACTTTTTATTCGTTTTATATTTAACTAACTATCCAAATTGATGTGATTAAGTAAAACAATTTTAAAAGCATTTATATAACAAAATTTTAGTAGATTAAAAACTGATTACTTAGTTAATATTTGTAAATAGCAATTTAAAATTAAAATATGAACAAATGTAAACTAAATATTTTTTTTCATGACTTCTAAAAGTTACTCTGAAAAAAGTAGGAAATTAAACATTAAATTATTAAACATAAATAAAACAAATAGTTGAAACTGTGCCAAAGCAGTTAATTAAAATGTTTATAAATTTGAAAAGGTAGTCAAAGTAATTGAAACAAACAAAAGTTTTATATTTGGATAAATAGAATAAACATCTACTTAATTGAATATTTTTTGTTAAATAATGAATTTTTGCAACATATATGTATATAAACACAATAAAACTTGTATAATTGTTACTTAAAGGTCTTTAGAGGTGTTTTACACCTTTTAAAATATCTATAGAAGAAGACGAGTGTAAAAAAATCTCAGCCTAATGATGCAATTTCACTTTGATTATATAGAAACAATCAGCTTAACTTTTGACAAACTACGGCGTTACGTCACTATGTAACGCAAATGTAAAAGTTTTCACTCCTTTTTAATAGAGCTTTTATTGATAACTTTTTAACAAGCTGTTCTAATTTTTATTGTATATAGTGAGTAATTTGTATTTACTTCTAAGAAATTTAGTTGTAATGCATTTATGTTAATTTAGAATTAATTAGATAAATTAAATAAACAATTAATAAGTGTTTCCCAAAGTTAACAAGTTTTAGGTTGAATTTTATTTAAAAAAATATATATAATATTAAAAGTATAAAATTACTAATGAACATGAAAACTAATTAGAGTTTTTAGTTTGTCATTAACTTTTATTGAAAATAAACTTAAACATGCCTAATAAAGTTTTTACAAATGTTGCTATTTTTTGTTTTAACTATACTTAAATGTGTTTTTTACATCTAACCAAAATACATAATAAAATGTAAAAAATGTATTATTTTACAAAGAGTTTTGTTTGTTAATATCATTATCTAAAGTTTGAATAAAATATTACAATCTTTTATTTTCCTTCGTTATAACAAAAACTACTATAATGTTTTTATTCTTAAACTAAGCTGCTATTAACAATTTTTCTATAATATTCAATTAATTCAAAAACTTTTTAATATGTCTTTTTTTAATCCTTACAATTTTTTACATAAACAATATTTAATAAATTACTAATGTTTATCTTATTAAGTGTAAGACGTAAAAATGTTTAAGGTAAATATTAAGTTATTATTAAAACTAATGTGAAAGTGTAAATTTTAAAAATAAAACTTAAAATGTAAATCAATACGTAAAAAACTATCTAATCGATTTAAAGAATTATGTTGCTTATAAAAAATGTTTATTATGTGAACTGAACCCTAAATTTTAAGTAAAAATATTAGAATATTGAAAGTTTTATAACTGCTTTGTTACTTCTTATTGAACTATATAAAGTAACTTTGAACTGAATTAAAATATTTACAGCTCAAAATTTAATCAATAAAACGCATAAGTTGTAAAGTTTATGTCTGAGAAAACTATTTGTCGATTGAAGCAAAAACAAAATTCTTTTATCATTACATCAAATAGTAAACTAGAAAAACAAAACTCTCAACCACGTTTTTTACCATCTGTCAAACCGAAGCAATTTTTAAATGGGAGAAAGGAAATTTTTTTCAGCAAAAAAAAGGCGTAGTGCGATAGTTAGTTTCGGTAAAAATATGATTACATAATTTTGAACATTGTGTTTAATTCAGCTTATTGCATAGAACTAGATATTTATCAAAATATAATGAAACTACTATTTGTGTAATTTAAAAAACTAGTTTGGATGCACGACTATTCTAGTTCGGATAATTGAAATTCCAAATATTAAAAGTTCTTATTTTTTTTCTAAAGGGCTCCAACTTTAAAACTAATGTATATTTGAACGAAATAAAAAAATACGTGTGTAAGTAGTATTGATATTTATGAGCCTTTTTTGATTTTTGTTTTAAATTTAATACTTTTAGACAAAGCTGAAAAAAGTTTTAAAATGTAGCAAATTTTAAATTTCTCAAAAAAATATTATAGTTTTGCAAAGTAGTAAAAATGGCTTGTAAGTAATAATAAGATCTACATATGCAATTTCTGTTTATTCTAAATAACTAATATATATTTAGATAAAGTATAATTATTTTTTTTAATTTAAATTTTTGGAACTTGATTTTTTATATAACCAATATCATATAATATTCTTTACTTTATTAATGATGAGTCATTTTTCAATATATTTAATGCTTATTCATCTGGCCAGTTTATTGTTAATGTCCTTGAAGCGTTAGGTTTTTATTTTTGTTTTTAGTCAATGCATTTAAATTTTTGATGAAGATCGTTCTACATCAAAGCGTAAATAAATATAAGTTTGTGGTAAAAATTTTGCTTTTTATGTTAACCTATTAATTTTGTATTAAATTATGATTTTTTTTCATAGATAAACTTTTTGTGTTAATTCTTTTTATTTATTTTTTATTTCAGTTTAAGTGGTCTAGGTTTTTATGCCTAGGTCCATCATATGGACAATAAACTTGTAGCCGTATAGTAAAATATATAAAAAGGCATAGTTGTTGATTAATATATCAAAGTTCAAAACAAACTAGAACAATTTACTTACGCTTAAATGTTTTTTATCCAAGTTTCTAAACAAGTTTAATTTTAGTCCCTGAACTGAATCTTTTATAAATAATTTTATTTTATCTTTTCGTTAGTTTGTTTCTAATATTAACTTTTACTGTTTAAGATTTTAAATCTTTCATCTTTTGCCTGAAATAAAGGTATGTTGCAAAGTTTTAGTTTTTAGTTTCTTTTTATGTTAAGATTTGGTACTAGCTAAGAAACGTTTAATCGGCTTTTGAGTTAGATGCCATAAAAAATTGTCTCCTTGTGCAAAAATGACGCCGTGCAAAAGTGTCTCCTCGTGCAAAAGTGACCCTCCATGCAAAAGTATCGTTGCGCAACAATGCTGCCGTAAAAAATTGTCATCGTGAAAAAATTTCGCCGTGCAAAAGTGTCTCCTTGATCAAAATGACGCCGTGCAAAAATTAACCTGCGTACAAAAGTGTCTCCTCGTGCAAAAGTGACGCCGTGCAACAGTGTCCCCTCGTGAAAAAGTGACCCTCCGTGCAATAGAGTCGCCGTGCAAAAGTGACCCTCCGTGCAAAAGAGTCGCCGTGCAAAAGTGTCCCTCGTGCAAAAATGACCCTTCGTTCAAAAGAGTCGCCGAGCAAACATGTCCCCTCGTGCTAAAATGACGCTCGTGCAAGAATGACGCCGTGCAAAAGCGTCCCCTCGTGCAAAAGTGACCTTCTGTGCAAAAGTGACGCTCGTGCAAAAGTGTTATCGCGTTCAAAAGTGACCCGTTCTCATATACAACATCATTTTAGTTTATTATCAGTAATTATAACAGTCTAGGTCTGTTTAAGCGAAACATTTTTTACCAAAAATCTCTTAAATTAATTATTTTGTTAATTTTATCTCCCTTTTTCAAATTGAGAACTTTAAAACTTGCTCTTTAAATCAGGTAAATGTATACAGTCTAAGTTTTATGAACCAGTTTACAAACAAATTACTACTTGTTTTTTTTTAATGTTATAGAAATATTATTGAAAAAAGGGACATATTCTATTATGCATTACAAGGCGCAAATTATAGAAAAAATTGATTGTTTTAAGAAATTTTCTAAGAATTTTTTAAGAGTTTTAAAGTAAACTGTTACTATTTGCAAGATGTAAACTAATATTTTCAATATTTTATTACTAATTAATTTCAAGCTTGTTGTTTAATGTTAATTATAAACTTGCCTAAATATTGCAGCGAAATTTTTTAAGTTTTCTAACATAAAACTCAAAAAATGTTTAAAAGTTTCTGTTCAGATTTAATTTATTGAAGTTTAAGATTAAAAACTACAATATTATTTTCAATTCGTTTAGTATACAACTTTTAACAAACTTATTACAACTCATATTACGTTTTTGATGCAAAGAAAAATCTTTTAATATAGTTTACTAGGACCTTATTGACCTCTAAAAATTACAAACGAAACTGATTCTCATAGTCATAATTACATTGTTGTTATGCGGCATATAATACTAAAAATAAATGTTTTAAAACGAAATAGGCAAAGCTACGTCAGTGCGTAGCGCAGGTGTTTAAAAAAAAATATTCAAAATTTGATTAAAATAGAATAATTACTATTACTTTACAAAGTAGTGCAAGTAAATTTCAGGTTAAACTTTAATGTAAACTTAATGAAGTTTTGTACAATCTTACACTTAAGGTTTATTTAATTACGTATGAGTTAAACAAAACCTAATAAATTTTTAGACAAAATACTTTCAAAAAACATATCTTGAAAGTATTACGGAGTTAGAAGTTAATTAAAAAGAGTTTTTTAGATATCTTTAAGTATAAAATCCTATGATCGAGTGTTTATTTTAAAATACTTTGCAGTTCAGAAAGTTTTCTATTACGACTAGACAATGTTAAAAAATAAGTATATGTTTTTTTTTTTGTCAATTCATTTTTTCAACTTTTTAATCGTAAATTATTCTTTGATAGTAAAAGCTTCAAAAGTAAGTGTTTTATTCAAATGTTTTATATAAACAATGTAAAAGTTAGCTATGTAGCAAAAAAATTTAGTATTATTTGTGAGATACTTAAAATAACTATAAAAACCATTTTTGAACAACTTAAACTTAAGTGTCTTAAAACAAAAGTAAAAATAATAACTAAAATAAGCTGTAATATGAAAATTACTTTAACAAAAAGTGCAGTTAATTTAGTTTTTTCTCGCTAAACTTGGAGCTTTTCAACTTCCTTTATCTATTGAAAAAAATATAAATTACTCGTTTGTATGTAACAAAATTTTTACAGGTTTTTTAAACCTTCAAATAATGTTCCCAGGATAAAAATAGCATGTATAGTTGATAAGTTTTTACTGGGAGTATATAGGCAATAAAAAATAAAACTTATCAAATTACTTCTAACGTCACTTTTAAGCTCAAGTGTAAAAACACTTGTGCATTTTTTTTCTCAAATTAATTATGTTAAATTGTTTTATATCAGATAAGGCATTTATATTCAGTTCAGAGTTTGTTTTCATAAAAATTTAATAGTTTAGTTAAACTTATAAAAACTTTAGAAAAATTAGAATTTAGTAACTTAATACTTTTATATTTAAACGTTACTTAACTAATTAATTAGAAAACTTCAAATAAAATTAAGATAATTATTAATAATAATTAATTATTAATTGGTTTTAGTAAGTTCTAACAAAATAAAGCATAAAAGCTTTAAAGTAAACTAAAGTTATAGAATTAAAATGTAGTAAGACTTTCTTTTCATAAAAAAAAAGTTATATCTAAATAAAACTTCTTGCTAAAATATTAGTTAAAATTAACAAGTTTAAAATTGTACTTCAGTCTAAATATATTAAAAAATTAGACAATTTAAAGCTCTTATTGAAAGCTTT
Organism: Thalia democratica; assembly: GCF_965202585.1. Taxonomy (NCBI): domain Eukaryota; kingdom Metazoa; phylum Chordata; class Thaliacea; order Salpida; family Salpidae; genus Thalia; species Thalia democratica. Next base: position 62,094,219 of record NC_139166.1, on the reverse strand, counting down.
AAGAACTAAAAGGTTCTTCGTGCACCATGTTTTAAGACAAAACATTTGAGTGGTTTTCTTTGTCGTTAAAAAAACGATAAAAATCTTTAAAAATAATTAAACAAACGGTAAATGTTAATTTTTCTGCTTTTGCCAAGTTTGTACGTTTGTCATTTTTTGTTTAAATTAGAAAACCACGAAGTAACCTAACTGTTAATAGTTTGTTTATTCTTATTTTTTTGAAACATAAAAGTAATTAACATGAACATTCATGCTTTGTTTGTTTTTGTTGATCGAGATGCACTTTGAAGGTTGGTAAATAACTAAAAACAAAAACTCAAAAAGTTTTTTATTACATAATTATTTATCTTAAACTTAATAAATTTTTTTAGAACAAAGTTTTTTACACTGTGGTACAAAAGTAAAGCAATTTTAATTCCGTTTAGTTTTAATAACATTGCATTTCTTTACTGCATATTTTGACATGAAACAAATTACTTCCAGTTTGCTTTAAAGTAGGTCATCAATTTAAAATTAAACAAAAAGGCGTTTAATTTACCAATATTGAAACACCATTAAAAAGTATTTCTTTTAAATATGTTTTTAAACTTATGTTACTCTTCAACTTTGACTAAAACTTAAATTTAGAGCGATATTAAATACTCCATATAAAGTATAACGCCAAAAACACTACAAACAAAAACAGCATCAAAGTTCGGTAAACTATAACAGAATTTGTAAACAATGTTAAATATGTACTACTAAAAATTAAAATAAATACGTTTTTTAAAGTCGTACGTTTATTTTAAACTATATTACTAACTAGGATAATTAAGGTTTCACAAACCTTCATAAAAAGACCATTGGATAAGTTCACGAAAATTAAAACATTTTGTATCACCGAAAGTATATACAAAAAGTAAATGAAAAGCGCGGCAAATATTTTGTTACGTCATGACAGAATGAACATGTTAAAAAATTCACATGATTTGCAAAGTTCGTTTATCAGCAAACAAACAAACATCGTGCGATAGTTGGCCTCGGCAAAAAATATAGTTGAACAATTCTGGTCAGCATGCTGAATGTATCTTTTTACATTAAATTAAGTTATAATACGAAAGTAAAAAAATCATAATATATTTGTTTTAAAACACTGATTTGGGTGCACGACTATTCAAGTTTAGAAAATTCAGACAAATTCAAAATTGAAAACCTTAAAATTGTTATCAAAGGGCTACAACTTTAAAACTTATGTACATTTCAATAAAATAAAAAACACGTGAATAGGTATTAGCAATATCTGCACGCTATTTTTTTCTTTTTTTTTTTTGTAAAATCATGTTTGAGGTATGGTCAAAATAAATTTTTGAATATTGTTGTTTTTAGATATCTCAAAAGTTTTTATAATACTGCAAATTAGAAAATATCAACTTCTAAAAATTATTAAGACCTACATACGTATCTTTTTACAAACACATTATTTAAATAAACTGTTGGAATTTGATTTGTATTGTAATAAAATGTTTTTCTACAGTTTTTCAAATTATGGTTATTTTCTATAAATTTGCATTTTTCATCAATTTAAAATAAAAGCTTAATATTAAGAAAAATGTACTTCCAAAAATATTCTTAAGGAGCTAATACAACTAGTTGTAATTTTCATTAATATTAAACTAAATAAAACACAGAAGGTCTCATAAATCATCAATATAAAAGATAGTTAATTTTTAAATTTAAACTCTTATATACTGCTCTCTCCAGGAATTTATGTATAATAATAAACAAAAAAGTCTGCGAAAATTGTTTTACATCTCTATGGCGAGCGCAGTGGTCAAAAAAATGCAAACTAATGAAATTTTTAACTTTTATCATCATCCATAAATTATTTCAAGCATAAATTTAAATGTTTTACAGAAAAAAACTAGCTTTTAATGTATTCATGTTTATTTCATACTTATCATTATTAAATAACTATACAAGAAAATTTACCATACACTTAATTAAAATTTTGATAAGAATTAAAAACAAATATTTTTTAAATTAACATACCTTTTTAATTTAAATAAAAAACGATAAAACATAAATGCTAAGTTTATCAAAACATATAGTATACAAAAAGTGTTTAAAATGTTCAAAATGTTATTGTTATGTATGTTGTATAATGATAAATTAATTTACACATACTTCTACTTGAAATAAAGTTTATATGAAATTAATTTTATAATATAAATAAGCAAGCCTTGTGGATTTAAACAAGTTAACCTTTTAAGTAGATTATCAGAAACTTACAACTATACAGCCGGAAAAGTACATATTGATAATTTTATCAATTTTTTTTTTCAAATGGAATTAAATGTTCTACACTATACATTTAAATATATTAACTGACTGATTTAAAATAACACTTAATTTAGATAGTTATATGTATAATTTTAATAAAGTTATTATTTTAAAAAGTTAACTTTTTATAGTTATAAATAAACTTAACTGCTTTGAATATAGAATGAATTTGTAGAGATTTTTAAAAATAAATTAAACAGAAGCTAATTCAGTAACACTATAGCTAAATATATACTAAACCTTTTTTTTTAAGGAAATATGTATTTAGAAATTTATTTTTAGAAATTTTTATAATATTTAAGCTTTGATTTTCTTTAAACTTATTGTTGTAATCAAACTAATTTAGAAAAAAGTAAAATAGAAAAGGAGAGAATTTTTCATTTCTAGACTTCAAACATTTTTATATTCTGTTTTATTAAAAAAGTATTCAATTACTTTCTGTAATTAAATACGTTTTTCTAAAAAATTAGTTTTCATAATAATTCATAATTTTTAAAGCTTTAAGTGTTCTACCACAATTTAACGCAATTAAACGAGTGTAAAATTTTTTTAACTGCAAATATGTTTATATATAAAAAAACAAAAAATTAAAACACTTCTTTTTAGCTAAAATGTAAAAACAATTCGAACTTTGGTTTTTAATGATTACTTCTACATTGTTTTAAATAAAGTAAAGTAAGTTTTGCTCAATTTAGATATAAATAATATTCTAAATAAGAAGTTTACTAACTAACTTTTCAAAATGGCTTATAAAACCCAAAAATAAAGTAAATATTACAAAATATTTAATTTCAATTGTATATTTACGAAAATTGCAAAATAGAGGGCATTATTTTATTATTACGTTTTATAAAAATTTTAGCATTGTAGTTAATAATATTACTACATTAACTGAAGCTGTTGATGAAACCACTTTTTATGTGAGATAATCAACCAGTCGGTCAATTTTCCTCAAATTAGGTCAGAAAGTATGTTTTAATATTTATTTTCTATGTGATAAATTTACTCTTAAACTTAAAACATCAATTGTAAATCAATTTGTAGCTTCAGAAGTAGATCTATAAATTTGATATTATTTAAGGAATGCGAAAAAAACAAAAAAAAAAGGCAATACATACTTGACAATACTATACTAAAGTAGCAGTCAAAAAAGTATTTAGCAGCTAAAGTTCGTTAAAAATGTATACAAAATATTAACACACATTGTGCTTCTGTTGTTGAAAAGATCGAATGTAACACGAAACTCAACTTCTGGAAACAAAAAGTAATTTGAAAAATTCAAATTAAATTGCTTAAATGCAAAACATTAACATTTTTACAAAAATATGTCTTCATAGCAAAATTTTAGCTTATCTGTTGGTAATATGAGAATACAAACTAAACATATGTCTAAACCCGTTTGACACGACAAAACATTATACTTACTAGAAGTATAGTAGAAAATTCAAGTTTGTGAAAAAAATACTATGGATATAAAATACTTATGGCACCTTGGTTTTAAGCACATAAGTAACTCAAAAGTTTTTTATTTTAATAAACAAAAGACTTGAACCAAGGAATAATTTAAACACTAAGTTCTTTAAAAACTCTATAAATAAATTTATTTTTTCAATTAGATTTAAAATAGTAAGTTCACAAAACTAACACGGATATAAAGAAAAGTTTAAAAAAATAACAATATTAGTATAAAACTTATAAAAGTTTTTGTTAAGTTAAAATAAATTAAAATATAAAAATAAAATTTTTGTTTCCAAAACAAAATATTTTTTTCAGAAAATTTTAATAAAGTATAATTTAGTAAAGTACTATAACGGTCGAAATAAAATTTAGGTTAACTTTCTGAAGAAGATTGAAAAAAAGTTATTTTAATAAATATTAAACAAACTAAGATAAAAGAACAACAATCTTATGATTATCGTTTTAAATAAAATTTTTACAAACATAATGCTTAAAAAATAAGTATGTTAAATTTATCATTTATTTAACTTAAATATTTAAACGGATATACATTAAACACGTCAGTTAGTGCAAAGCTTATGTTTGAGAAAAACTTAAAGTTTCATAAATAAGAACTTTTCAAAAAGTAATTTGTTTTTATAGAGTTTCAATTTTTATTATACCTTGTTTAGTTTTTGATTTAAAATAGGCAAAATATGTCTATGAACAACTTAAAACCTCCTTTTTATAAAATAGATTATTTAAATATACTCTGCTGATACCTTGTTTTAATCATAATTACAAAGTAATATTTTAATTAACAATATTCTAGTTAGACACTTACAAAAAATAGTTTGTATAAGACAAATTATATTTGCTACAACATGCATTTAACTTGATAGCTACAGTTTATACACATTAGAAAAAATTATTTAAAGAAAAAAGTGAACTATTAAGTTTTAAAAAGTTAGAGCTACAGAAAGTTTAGACTAATTATTAAACAATCGTTTAAGCGTTATAGCATACTAAGATACGTTATAATTTTAAAAACAAAAAAAAAACTACTTTTTATTACCATTATAAAGTTTACTACTTTTGTAAACCTCCAAAAACCTTCTTATTCTAAACTTTCTTTATGGTTATTTTTAAAAGCACTATTGGGATTTTATATAAAATAAATATAGAAACTGCGATAATTTTATTGTTATGTCACAACTTAGCTAAAGCACACTGCCGAATCAGCAGTTTTGTATCATAAAATATTTTCTCTTGTAAACTTTTTTTTTCTTGCTGTATTTGTACTTATTTTTTTGAACTAAATAATGTTATAAAATCATTAAAAGACCAGATACAAAGAGGAATTTTTTTAATTAAATGCTGTATAAAACTACGATCTAAACTAAATTAAATTTGTTTTGTACATTAACAGAAACAGTTGTCAAGTTAAACACTTTTGTAATAATAAATAAAAATTCTTTCAAGTTTAAACGTGTTTACTATTGCAGTTTTTGACTATAAACAATACTTTAATTATATATAAAAAAAGGCATATTAAATTACTTAATTTGTTTTTAAAACTAAATACTTCAATATAACTTACCTGCTCTCACTTATATGTTTCTTAATGTCCTCCAACTAGAGTTTACACAACTGTTTTTAACTTTACAATATAACATACTTATTTATAATAATATCTTTTTATTATCATGTTTTACTAATAATTTACAACAAATGATAAAGCTATACTTAACACAAAGTACTTAAAATTAATTAAATGTTTAAATGTTCATGGAAAACATAGTTTTCTTACTTTATGTAGTTTATCTCTTAAACTAAGATATCAACTATGAATTAGATAAGGCTTTTAGAAATCGTTTTAAAATAAAAGCGAATAGATTACTTTAACTTTTTTTTTTTTAATATTAAAATAAAGAATATCAATATTAATAACCTTTACAATAATATAAAACAGTTGCAAGTCAATGTCAAAAAATAACTAGTTCGGCGAAAGTTTTTAAAAACTATTAAATGTTTTATGTTGTTATAAAACTTAAATGTAATAAGTTAACTTTAATTTCAGAAAAAAGAAAACTTAAATAAAAAATATTTAAATTAAATTAACATATCTGTTTTTTTTGTATGAATATTACATATAAAATATATATAAAATTCGTTAATACAACAAAAAATTGTATTTGAAACAATTACTTAATAATTTAAGAAAAAGGGTTTATAACAATTTTTTTAAATCGAATACGTGAGCTATGTTTAAATGTTTTTAGTAGCTTTTTTATGAACAATTAAATAACTAATAAGTTTATAAATTTTTAATAAAGTTTTAAAACGAAATACTTTAACTAATTTTAAAATTTGCAACTTAACTTATTTTCAAACTCAGACGTTTTAAAAAAAAACTTAAGTTTAAAAGATGTTTTGTTTTTTTTTTTAAGTATTCAAATGTGTTTGTGCATTTAATTTTTTTTTATTTTTATGATTTTGATTCTGAATGTCTGTATTTAATTTCGCAGTTATTAATGTGTTTAATAAAAAAACTTGCTATATTATTTTTTAGAAACCCCGGTTTAATAAACTGTAAATTTATGTATATTTCTAAAAGTGCATTATTTCTTTAAAAATTGTAATGACGTTTTCACCATAAATAAAAAAAAAAAACTATATAAAAAACAAATTACTTAATTATGTTTGATAAACTTCAACAGAATTTTTCTATAGTGTATTTTATTAAAAAAAAAACTAGCATAAAAGTAAACAGGCCTCGTGGTACACATTATTAATTTAAGACTCATTTAAATTTTGATTTTGTCATTTAAAGTTGTAAATTTTAAAAGAATATTATTAAGTTATTTCTCAAAAGCAAAAAAATTACACAGTATGGAGTTAACATTTATAAAATGTTTGTTTCAAGTTCTTAAAAAGTGAGGGGTGGATTTATTTGTAATTAAGATATTGAACGAAAAGCATTTTTATTTTTTGTTTAAATTAAGCAAAAGTTAATATTAATTGTTTGGTCCATATTTCTAAACACTTTTTTTTGCATACCCAAAAGAGTTTAATTCGTTTTTTCTATTAATTATTTTTAAAATATTAGTTTAACGTTGGTATTAATTACTATCGATAAAATAAATATTTTAATTTAATTTTATAGTTAAAGTTAAATATGTAAAAAAGTTATTTAACTGTTTGTAATTTTCTTAAATAAATTTAAAAAGTCTGTTAAATAATAAAGTTATGTATACAAACTTTATTATATAAAAAAAATATCTCACTATTCAAACTATCTAAGACAAGTTTAAATATAAAATTATTGCAGAAATAATTAAACAAAAATACAGTTGAATATTTTTTTATTTTGCTAAATTTGCTGGAGTTGAATAATATACCATTTTATAAACTACAATATTCACTTTTTCATATTAACTGAGTTTTAGTGAAGGTGTTTTAGCCTTAAAAACTTACAATTTAATTCAGAAGAAATAAGAATGAGTTATTTTCAGTTCAACTGAACATATATCCAGTAAAAAACAAAAAAATTAGCAAAATAATTGCTACGTCACTAAGTAGCTCAAATGAAAGTTTTTTTTGCACATTTTGTTTTAAACAAATTATTTTAACTTGTGTTATAATACGTTAAACCTTTTTTTTTGTGTTTGAAAACTCTAAGTAGGCTGAAAAATATAAAGTACTTAACAAAGCATACAAAAAATAATTTTAAGTATAATATTTAAAAACGATTAATGGTTTAATATGTAACTTTAAATTAACTCTAAAATTTAAAAAGTAAGAGTCTTACAAGAGTCAAATAAAACAAAATACAACTGAATGTTTTTCATTTTGATAAATTTGTTTACGTTTAATGTTTTACCTTTTTATTATATAAAGTTCGCATTTTCATAATAACTGAGTATTAGTAAAGGTTTTCTAACCTTAAAAAACTTAAAACTAAATTCATCAAAAACATGATTGAGTTGATTTTATTTCAACAAAATATACATGCAGTAAAAAACTAAAAAAATGGCAAACATTTGGTACGTCACTAAGTAGCTCAAATGAAATATTATTTCGCACGTTTTGTTTTAAACAAATTGTTTTAACTTGTGTTATGTTACGTAAAACCTTTTTTTTTTGTTTTTAGCATTTTTAAGTAGGCTGAAAGATATAAAATGCTTAACAAAGCATATAAATAATCATGTTTAAAGTAACTTTATCTATGGTTATATTTTTTTATATAAAATAAAACGTTTCTTTATTTCAGACAATTCTAAGAAATATACAGTTATTTAATATTGTTTCGTTTGTGTAAGCATTAAAATTAGTTTACACTTATCAAAAATATCTTCTTTTTAATAAACATGTGGTTTGTAAAAATAACAAAAAAATAAGATATAAAACCGTTAAACAAAAACGAAACTAGTATACTAATTTGTTTTATCAGTGTACTAGAAGTATTTGCAAAAACTATTTTAATAAAGCTTTAGCTACTAAAAGTAACTAAACTGACTAATAAAAATAATTTGAGTTAAAAAAAAACAACTTTCAAGCCTTCTTTTCATGCTAAGTCTAAAGCTACTTATTATTTTCTACATTTTAATGAAATTCAAAACTATTTATTTGATACCGCTTAAAATAACATGAAAGATTTTATTCGAACCTTCAAAGTGTTTAGAAAAAGATTTTCTTATCAACACGTAGTTACAATAATAATTAAAGTTCCTGCAAGTATGTAATATAATTGAGATAAACTTGTAAAGTATTTGTTACGTCACTTTGTAAATAAAATGAAGTTTGTTTCCACGTTCTATTTTAAAATGGAACTTTTTTATTGTTGTTTATAAAGTGAAGTAGCTTTTACATTTTTAAGATAAAATTATTTTTTGTGACAAAAAACTTATGGTAATGTTAGACTTTTAAAAATAATGAAATACAACTAAATAGTGATAAACAGCCTATAACGATTTTACTATCTGCTAAAGCATTTTATTAACAAAATAAAAAAGTTTTAAAATCAGCACTAATAAGTAAAAACAGAATAAACCTATTTAATTAACAAAAATTGGCCCATGTAGTTAAGCAGGCTTTTTATTACTAATAAGATTTAAAAACAAAAATAAACTTATAGGCCTTTGCAACAACAAAATCACCAATTGTTAAAAAGCATACTATAATTTTTATTTAGTTAGTTTAAATTCAAAAATGTGTAAACATTTTGTAGCAAAACATGAGCTATCAAAATTATATTATCATTTAAGTTTTAATGTTGTTTATTTAGACTTTATAAAGTTTAATCAGGTATTTAGATAAAAATAAGTTTATATCTTCATTAAACGAGTATTAACTTTGACAAGTAAGGTCTCAAAGACCTTCAAAAACGCAATTAGTGTGCTCACGTGCCTAATGTATATCGCATCAAATCATCTCAAATTTGTACAGTAGGTAAGTGAAAAACGTGGTATTTTCTTTCATTACGTCACTTCGAAGCGCATTTGTTAAAAATGCATGTGTAAAGAAACGCGTTTTAAGTTCAAGAAATACTATCACAATTTAAAAAGCTTCAACTTAAACTGTAAATGTTTTATTTCTTTAGAAGTACAATATATGTTATATTAAGTTATTTTGTGTATGTTATAAACTTTCTTAATTCTTGCAACATGAACTTTTCAAGTTTAAAATAAAATAAAATTAAATTTAAGTTTTTAAATTAAATAAATACAACTGATTTTATGACCTTAATTATTTATAAAAATACTATTATTTTTAAATTTTCTTAATAAAAAGTTAGTAACAAATTGATTACAATGATAAATATGTTTAAATAATTGAGAGTGATAAAAACTAATATTAAATCATGTCGTAAACAAAGACAATTATCAACCTAATATATTTGTATGTAAATTAATTAATGTTTTTATTTGAAAATTTAATAGACATTTTGTTAATTTGTTTAAAAATAAGAAAATTGATAAGCTTATAATTGTTAGTAAGTTAAAATCTTAAAATACTAAATTTAAAATAAAAATAAGGTTCATAGTAGAAACAAAACGTTTGCATTAAGTTTAAATATACAAACTTTTATTAACTATTATTTATTAACTTAGTTTAAAAATTAAATTACACTCATTTCTGTTTGAAATAGAATTTATCTCAAAGAAAGTTATTATGTGAAATAAACAAGCCTTGTAGATATACCTTACCTAAAGGATAAAGCTATTTTGTTAGTTTTATAAAGCTAAATTGTTAAGATTTTAATAATTTTAACCATATTTTTAACTAAAACACATTTTTAATGAGAAAGATAGCAAGTCAACTATTTAGCAGTTCAAAAAATAAATTTAACTTATTAGAATATTTAACTTCACATTTCAAAGCTATTGAAATTTCAGTTTTTTATTTATGCACTAGTTGCGAGTTTTTATAATATGTTTGGTTTTATACAGTAAAGTAATAATACTCTTGTGCTTTTGCTCATGTTAAAATGCTTTCTCACTGTTCAATGTACTTTTTGTTTTGTAATTGATCAAGTTCTGTTTTTCTTACACTTTGTAAAAAATTTAAAGTTTTGAGCCAATATATATAAAGATTAAATTTAAAAACATTTTACGAAAAGTACCTTGAAAAAAAATTATATAATATGACTATATAACAATTTTTGATTAATGTTAGATTCAAACGACTTCGAAAAACTTTATCAATAGGATCAATTAAAATTTGTGTAGTTTTTCTATAAACTAATATTTAATATTACAGGTGTTATAAATATTTATACTGTAACACTTAATTAGAAATAGCAAATACTTTTTTACTATAGTTTACACAATAAATATATGAAAAGGGTGCAAAGTGTTTATCTTACTTTATTTAAAGTTTGGATGTTAGAAAAAAAAAGAATGCAAGTTTTAAGAAACACATTTTAATGTAAAAACCACTGTTCTGTATTTTAATTTTAACTAAAAACGTTGATATTGTTAATTTAATGTTTATTAAAACATTAATATTTGTAAAAGTCTGATCAAAATTTTACAAAAATTAAAGTTTATTCATTGAAGTTTACGAATTTAAAAACTACAGGGTTAATTAGATTTGAATTAGTATAATAAATATTTTATTTATTGTGTTTAAACGCATAAATGCACATATATAGTATTACTGAAATGTGAAAGTTAACAGTTAAAGAACTTTTTTATGTACAAGACTTAGAACAAAGTTACCCTCTGAAATGCTGTATGATTTACAAATATTAAATAATACCACTTATTTTTTCATCTTGGTAGAAAAAAATTAGGTTCATAACTAATATAAATATAAAGAAAAGTAAATGAAAAATAACAACATTAGTTTAAAGCTATCAAGGCTGTTATAAAGTTTAGAAAAATTTAAACCAGCATAATAACTTCCTTAGAACTTATTTATAATAATTAAAAGTCTCACAGACTTTCAAAAACAGAAAGAAATCAAAAAATAATACAGAAATGAAAAGTTGGAAGTTCACTAAATCTTTGTAGAAAAACAAAACAGAAAAAGATTCAAGTTTTTATTGATACGTCATAATAGAGCTCAAATGAAGAGAAAAAGTTTTAAGTTTGCAAAACAATTATTGTAAATGACGCAAGTATTTAGTTCAACCTCATTGTTTTTTATTACTTGTTTTTAAAACTTTAAACTAACATTAGTATGTTCTACATTAAGTGTCAAACATTAACAGTTTTACTACAGTTATATTCTAAATTGATTGACTTTGAATAGTTTTAGTTATATTAAAAACCAAATTTAGTCAAATTGCAATATTAATTATTTTATAAACGTTTTGAACTTTTAAATTTTATACAATAACTTGTAATTCAAGCTTTAAAGCAGTGTAAAATGTCAAGTTTATTCTGTAATAAGTTTAGTTTAAATATTTTTTTTATTTAAAAAAAATAAGATAATTTAACTAAAAGTAAAAGAGTTCACGCAGTATTCCGGTTTTATAAGTAATATTTTTATAAACCAAAACAAAATCTATTACAAATTAATAGTTAAACGTTAGCAGTTGCACAATAGTATTCTTTGCAGCTATTTTTAAACTAGAGGTGGTTTTTAGTAAATGGGCCATAAGTAGAGTATTTTCGTCCTTGGAGAGCAGAAGAGTTTCAATTCAAATCACGAAGTTACCCAATTATAAAGTTCATTCCAACAAAATACTAATTCTAATTGACAAACTTTTACTATATCTACTAAAGGTTTTGAGTCTTCTATAAACTGTACCTAAGAATTTTTGCTCTTCAATTAAAACTTAAGAGTTTGTTAAAGCTTTAAGTTTGGGTAAAGCGGTCGGATTTAAATAGTTACATTAAAAAAAATGCTGAATAAGTTTAAAATGCTTAAATAAAGTATATACTTAAACCCTGCTTAAAGATTTAATAGTTTTCATCTTTTAGTATTAATAAAGTAAATAAATAAGAAATAGCCAATACTTCTGTCATGTAACTTAAAAGAGCAAATGTTAAAAATAATTGCTACCTAAAACAAAATATATTCAAATTCATACAAATTTAACACTTGTATTTACATTGTAAATATTTTATGACTATTACAAACTATTTTATTTTTAACAACTTAGAAAAATAATTTCAAGTTATAATTTTTATCATTACTTCACAAGTTAGTTCAGGTTAAAATGAGTTTGGTAAATAAAAATGAATTTAAATGTTTTAGACTTTTTGTAACACTTATGTCAATTATTTTTTATTGAATGTATAAGTAAAACAAAAATCAAAAAAATAATAATAGTTTATAATAGGAATGAGTAAGGTTAGATTACCTGTATATATTTTTTCTTCTTTTTAAATTATCAATTTATAAACTCTTTTAGCCGCAATACTTGTATCTTAATAGTTTATATAAAAGTTTTGAAAACCGACATCTAATAACGCTCAGCTATACATATTAGCTTGTATTTCATTAAACTGTTTTTTTTTACTGCAAATATGTATGTAATGAAAAAAAAACTTTACTGACTTAAGCTTAATAAAATGACTTATACCGGTTAAGTAATTAAAAACTAATAAACAGTAAAAACTGACAACTTTAAGTTAACCAGTTATAAAAATATCAAACACAAAACTAAACTGCATAAACACACTGAATTTAAAAGCACTTAATCAGCTGAAAAACTAGTTACAGTTTAAAATAATTATTAATTTATAGCTGCAAATTTCCTACATTTAATCGCTAAGTTTTAAAAACTGAGGTTTCAAAAAACTTGTGAAAAAAAAATACTTAACAACTATACTCCCGCGTTTAGCATTATTCTTTCTTTAACAATTTATACTAAAAATTAAGAATAAAAGGAGGCTAATGTTTTTGTAACTTCAATGCAAAACTCAGATGATAAAAAAAATTGAAAGTTATCGTAGTAATATTTTTTATAACACAAACTTGTTCACTTAAAAACAATAACTTTTGATAGCTAAAATCTTCTTGCATTGTAAATAACTTTAATGACTCAACAATAAATACAAAAGTTGATAAACTTTTTTTTTTAAATTAAAAGTAAGAACTTACGTTCTTTTAACGAATTAACTTTTTTTTATCATATGCCAAGATCTTTTTCATTTTAATTTAAAATTTAAACATTTTTTTTTTTTTGTAATCAACTGTTAACACTTTACAATTTAAAAAATTTTTATCAGTCAAAACCTAAAAAATATTTACATAAAATAGAATGCAAAGTTATTTGTCATATTTTAAAGAAAAAATGCTGTTGCCAAATAAACAGTAAATAATTTTATTTTTCAAGTTTATAGAACTTTCATTTAAATACAAACTATTAACTTACTAGGAGTTTATTCTCTAAATATTAGAAACATTCTAATTATAATGTTTGAAATGTTTTTTATGCATTTAAACAGGTAAAATTAAGTTTGTAATGTTTCTTGTTGACCTTAAAATATTTGAATTAGCTTTTGTCTAAAAGTTCTTAACAACTCAAATTATTATAGTGCAAAGTTGTTTAAAATCATTTTTAAGTAAAAAATGGAGGAAAAGTGTTTGTTTACAAATCTCAGATTTAAGATAAAAACCGCAAATTAATTAACAAATCGAGTTTTTATCCTTATTTAAAAATATATTTTAAAGATTATGTTTTTTTTTTGTCCGCTAAAGTTAGTTATTTAATTTAAATGTTAGAGTGTCTTTTTAATAACTTCATTCTTATTTTTGTTTTTCGTTTGTTTAATAAACAACAAACTTATAGTTTCATACTAAAATTATACAAAATAATATAGATTTATATTTTTTTAATAAAGTAAAATTTAGTTATCTGATACAATTTTAGTTGTTTTTTTTTTTGAAGTAATCATAAAAAAAAGTTATAACACGTTTCTAATAAAATCATTCGGAAACTTTAAATACTTTTTTTACCACAAACTTTTGTTAAGTTCTTTTTGTAAAAATTCATTAAGATACACTACTAAAAAAACAATTTCATTAAGCAGTTAAAATCAAAAGTTTTTCTAAACAATTTCAGAACTTTTTTTTCTTAATTATGTCTTATATGCTGTTAAAAGTTTAAACATAATCATGTAAATAATCTGGAAAATAATATTACCTTTAAAAATATAAAAATTAAGCATTAGTTTGTAAACTATTATAACTTGTTGTAAACAAAGGCGAAAATATATTAAAAGAAAAATAGCACAAAAAAACATATCAAAAAAATATATTATAAATTTTAAAACAGCATGTTGATAATGTGCACAAAGGCAGTGTTACGTTAATACGAAGGGAAGATGTGATAGAAAAATAAAAGTTCATTAAAATTACCATTTGAATTTAAAGATATTTATTATTTCTGTTAGATTTTAATATGTAATAGTTAGTCTTAGGGTATTAAGAAAAAAATATTATTTAAACCGTTCGTTTTTTAAACTAAACTTAATAATAACTTTAACTTTTAAAAATAGAGTACAAAGTGTTTAAAATAAAGTATAAAAATCTCAAATAAAACTATATTAAAACATTCTGTAAGAATTAAGAAGACTGAATTTGTTTATCTTTTACTTAACTTTTAAATTCCTTACTATCTGTTTTTTAGTAATAAGTCACTAAATTTTCTATCTGCCATCAGTTATAAAGTAGATAGGTTATTAAAACCTTTAAAAAGACCTATGCCACTAAATTAATTTATCCGAAAATATAATATTAAACGCAACTATATTTACATGTATAAACAATAAAGGTTTTTTAATTTGTACGTTACGTCACTTTATAGCTCACATGTATGACTTTTGTAATTTGTATTTTGAGTGAACTATTGTAGCTCGTTTGCGTAACGTACAGCAGTTATTACTTCTTTTAATGTGACAATGAAATAATTTATGTTTAAAAATTTTTTAAATTTAATACTAATAAAATAACTTTGTTTATGATCGCAAATGTTAGATAATACCGTAATTTGTTTGGAGTTTGAGTTTTTATCATTGTATAAAAAATTTCTTTAGATAGAATGTAAAGTTATCGGTAAAAGTTATAAATTCAGATTAAAAGTTTTAGTGCTTTTTGTAAGTTTTTATTCTTATCGGTATTTTCTATTTACGTTGTAAACAAAACAAAGATTTTAAACTTTTTGTTTAAGTTTATATAAAAGTATACATACTTGTATTGTTTCAATAAATTAAAATTTATCTCAGTTAGACAATTATTATTTTATTTTTTTTAAAACAACTAATTGTAAAATTTTAATACAAATTATTGTAAAAAAATATTAAACAATTAAATATTTTAAAACAAATATTAACTCAATAAAACTTGAATTTTTTTTTATAACAAGCACTTGTTAAGTTAGAATACAAAAAATTAACTATCTACAACATTTTTTAAACAATTTAAAGTTAAAGATTTTGTAAACAAAACTAGAACAATACAAACCTGTACTTTTTAAGACAAGCTTCAACTTAAAATTTACTTTATATAAATAAATTAAAAATGAAAAATTAAAATCTTTGTTTCTATTAATTGGCCTTTTAGCTTCTGAATCATTTATTAATATCACTTAAACATAGTCCATACTAACAAGATGATTTACAAAAATAACTCTTAAAAAAAAAGCATTAAAAAAAGGTATTAAATATTTTAAAGTAAAGTACATGAATTTAAATCTATGCTATTAAATGATTGATATCTTTTTTTATGGGTGCACATCTATTCGAATTCCGACAATTTAATTCTTAATAAAAAATTGAAACGGCTAAAAATAAAAAAAAAGTGTATACTTGTCTAAAATAACAAATACATGTGTAAACCATATTAATGTCTATAAGCCACTTTTTTCTTTTTGCATTAAGTTAAATGTTTATTGAGATATTGATTTATTAAAGTAAAAAATATATTTACTTTTAGTAAATTTAAAATATCTTGAAAAATACTTTAGATTTTCGAAAAATATAAAAGTAGCCTGTAGATATTAATAAGATCTATATACACATTTTTAATTTTTTTAAAATTTATATCACTTTTTAAGATACAGACTTCTAAATAGTTTTTAAAGAATTCGAATTGTCATGTAACCCTTTTTTTATATGGCAGCATTCATTTAAAAATAGCCATTTATTTAAAGTTGAATTTAAATAAATACTAGTTGAAGTTATGTAATAGTATTTTGTTACACATGTAATTAAGAAAATAGTTGAAAAAACATATTTTTATTTTCAAAGTGTGATTTTAATTTAAGTTCGAAACATTAGCAAAATAGTTTTGCGACTAACACGTAAAAATGGTTAAAGTTACTGCAGCTCATACATGTGTTAAAAAGCTAAAAATTAAAAATATATGTCACGTCACCATGCAGCTTAAGTAAAATATTTTTTCTCGTTCTTTTTAAATAAAAACATAAAAAAAAGCGATTTTTATTTTATTAAATAATATTCTTGTGATTTAACTTTATAAGTTAAGGTATACTTATAAAAACTATGGCAAACAGTAAAATAATGATTTTGTAAAAAAAACCATAATGATATAAATTTTCTATATATGTGTTGTTTAAAATATATTATTTTTAATATAACTTGGAATTTGTGGACTTAAAAGCTTTTATTAATTTAAAGCTTATTACAAATTACTGTAGACAAATGTTTAAGTTTGAGTGAGTTGAATCAAAAACAATCAGTTTTCAAAATATACGACGAAAAATAAGAAACAAAACATTTTGAAAATTTGAATCTCTTAGTTACCTACTACAACTAGAATTCGTTATACATCATAGTTGATAGCGACTCGTGTATAAAATATTGTTTGATCTCATATAATATTACTAGTTATAATAGTTAAGCTCTAACAAGCCTTCAAATACAAATAAAATTGTGTTGGTTTTTTTTGTAGTTGCTAATTACTTCAACAAAAATTGTAGAAAAAAAAAAAGTGAAAAAATTCGCAAATACTTTTGTTACGTCACTATAAAGCGCAGATTTTAGAAATGAATCGAGAGTTTTATAGAGTTAAAATATTTATCATTTTATTTATAATTTTTTTGCTAAAGTTTTTTAGGTTTAAATTAAAATACTATCCAAATGCTAGATAGTGTTTTTTTATTTAATTTTGTGGTAATTGTTACTATGATATATACATATATATATATATATTTGTTTGTTTATAAAAAAACCTAAATACAGTAATCATTCAAAAAAAATATTTAGCTCCATTTCAATTTTTCGCACACAATCGACTAGAGCTTTAAAAAAATGTTGATAATAAATAAAAATAATATTTATATGAGCTTAAAAAAAATTGAGCATCTAATTTTAATCAAATTTACTTCAAATATCAAATTGTTTTTCAAAGTTTTCAATAAAGTAAACCATAAAATTAAATTTTTTTGTCAAAGAAATAAACATAGTAGAGTAACTCAACTCAAAAAACATTGTTATTAAAGATTAGAGTAGTTCATAAAAAACATAAATAAGATAAAACAAAACAATTACAACAGTTTGTAATATATATTTTTTGTTAAGAATGATTTATGAAAGTATAATTGAAAACTTTTATATAATTGTCCTAAATTTACATAAATTTATTTTTGATACATTTATCTTAAATCAACTTAAATAAATAATAAACTCTGTGCTTAAAATTCTTGGTCTTTTAATTAACTTGTCTAAACAATTCAATTCTGTAGGTTAAAAGAACCACATTTTAATAATTTTTCAAAACAGTTCTTTAAAAGCAACAAATATTTAACAACATCAGTATAAAACTCACATGTATTAAACCTTAGATTAAAAATATTTACTTATTGAGATAATTACTTATAACAAAATTAACTAAAATACTATTTATTTTAGTGAACTAATTACCTTTAGTAATGTACGTAAAGTAAAAAGCTTTTAAATACATTGTTTTTAAAATTACATTACAATGTTGCTAAGACACAAAAAAAAACTAATTTGTTGAATGAAATAATCGTATGAAGTTTTCAACTGTTTTTTTATTTTTTGAAAAAAATTGTTGTAACTTGTATTAAAAAGTATTACTAGTGGTTTTAAAAAATCGTATTAAGGATTTCTTCTTGTTTGTATATATATTCTACATATTTGAATTGATTTTATGATTTCTTTTTTCCAGTTCACGGACAAAAACATAGCTTAATAATAAGATGAGCATTTAGTTAACATAACTAAAAAATATAAAACTATTTGACAACACAATACAAAAAAACAGAGGGAGACAATAAAAAAAAATCAAATTAGCAATTTTATTTATAAAAAGTTTTAACAAGTTTATTTAGTTTGAGTTTTAAGGTAACTAGTGAAGTTAATTTAAGTTTATTTAGCTTTCAAAAATAGCAACTAAATAATTTACTAAAAATTATTAACAAACTAGTATAACATAAACTAGAAAATGCATTGAAGTGTTTTAGTTTATAAAAGATAAAATCAAAGTTTCTAAACTTATACTTAAATATACTTGTTATTATAAGTTATAAAAGTTTTTGCTAAATTTTTTCTTAAATAGAAACAGTTACACAATTAGAAAAATTACACAAATTCATAATTTATAGAAAACTAGCTATTAAACTTTATAACGTATTACACTTCAAATAGTTGTTAAAGCTGTTTTTTTTTTTCAAAAAAACTTTAAACTTTATGAAAACCTGTAAATAGTTTAGGAAGAAAATGTATTTCATTAAAGCTTAAAGCTGGGACAGACTTTTACTTAATTTTTATACAAAATTCAAACAAAAAATCGATAAACTTAATATTACGCCACTATAAAGTTTAGAAGCAAGATATTTTTTATTAAAACCTAGCAAAATAGTTATTAATCAAACAACTGAAAAAGTTTTATATACTTTCTATATTTAGGAGAGTATCAAATTATTAAAATTTTTCTTATTTTTTAAGTAAAATTATAATATAAAATTTTTGGTTAAACTGAAAAAAAGTATTGCAAACCTTAAACATGTTAATGTAAATAGACAAAGAATTATACAGTTAGCATAAAAAAAAACTTATAGTTTACGTTATTTATTTTTCTTTTTTTTAACTAAGAACTATTTAAATAGTTGTTATAAACAATAATTTTTGTTTTCACTTATACTAAAGCACAACATTTTTAATAATCTATAATATTATAAAGTGTTAATTTATTTTTCTAAAATTGGATCAGAGTAATAATTTTCATTTAATTGAACAAAATAGAAACAGAAAAAAAATTGATATATGCAATTTTACTTTACTACACAGCATAGGTGCAAGGTTTTTTAATCAACCTTACTAAGACATTTCTTTAAAAATAATATATTAAGTTCAAATATTTTTTTATTTTAGTATTTTTGATTTGTTTAAAATTAAAACTAACAAGGGTATATGTTTGGTTATGTATGTAACGCAGCCCTGGCATTTAACTGACTAAAGTGCTCATTTATACAATCTACAATTCTAAGTTTATTCTCAAACTTTTTTATTTCTTTAATCTTAAAGGTTCATTGAGTTTTCAGATAACTTAAACTACTGCTTAACTTAAATCGAGTCTGTAAGTTAAAAGTGAGTTTTACAATGAATAAATGTGAGCAGAAAGTAACGATAAACTAAAACATAAAGATGACAAATACAACAAGATTTACTAGCAAAACAACACAAAGTAAACCACCTCGGCTAAACAGCCTAAACTATAAAAATCAAAGTCATTACGCTGATAGCATGTTAAATTATGCAACAAACTGCTTAAACGTGCAGTGATGTTCGTACACAGCCACACCTAGACGAATCAATAGCTTATAAGCTTAAAATTTACTTGAGAGAAGAGAACGAATAAGAAACGCTGACTACTGTCGGCTATTACAAACCGTTTACACCATGTTGATGACTATTTATTTAATTTGTATTTTTAAATGGTTTATACAAATCGCTAACTTTTTTAAACTTTTTTTCTATTTGATCCTGTAGTTCTTTTTTAACTAGTAGAAAACCTTTAAAACAAAGAAAATCAGCCGAAAACATTTTCACAGTCAACAGGTGTCCATAGCTTTTTAACTTTACTACACTAACAACTATATATTCTACTGCTTTATATAAAAGATACAATTGGATGCTTACCAATCTAATAAAATTAAAAAAAAAAAAAATTAGTATAACTAAAGTATGTTCTATTAAATACTATAACAGTTCGTTTTTGATATAAAATGTAAAAAAAAAACTTTTATTACGTCATAAAGTGTTTGTAATGCAAAAATAATCAAGTTTTACTGTTTCACTAGTAAAACGTTTTAAACTTTTTACGTTTTATTTTTTAGATAAACTTTGTTTAAAAATTGCACTAAACGGAGTTTTTAATATATATACTAGTTTTAGCAAGCTTATATTGATTCAACTGTTTTTTGTCTGTTCAATAACAAAAAACTACAATAGTATTTTCGTTATAACTGAAAAAATGTAAAAAGATTCAAAATACAACATACGAATTTAACAAACGAAAAAAAATTGTACAGTATAAAGCTGAGTAGTAATTTTAATTCATTAACAGTTTTTAAGAAACAGTAATCAAGTTTGTAGGTAACTAATGAAGCATACTAAAACGTATTATTTTGATATAAATAATAATTAGTAGAAAGAGTAAAAATGTACATATTCAAATATTTTTGTTTAAACAAATAAAATGTATTAGGTTATACCTAATTGAATACAATGGAACTACTATCTTTTAAGAAACTCGTGTAATAAAGCCAGATAGGACATAAAGTAAAATTAAAATAAACTAATTTTAGCAACAAGTTTTAAATTATGAATATTTTTATGTTAAACAGTTTTTATAAGAAATACCTTTAAAAAATAAAAACAATATAACTTTTACAAGTATTTGTATTAAACTATTACTAAATTTTTTGTCCCAAAAATAAATTAAACACTATTATATGAATCTCATACAACATAAGTTTAATAAACATAAACTTAAAAGAACTTTCGGTAAAATGATTTTCATTACTAAAGTTGTTTTATGCAAAGTTTAAGGTAAATAATTTCAATTTTTTTAAGTATTTTGAACGCTTAATTTGTTTTTAATTATTTTTTATACTTTTGAATACCATTAAAAATCAATAATAACTTTATCCTTAACTTCAAAGGTTAACATATGTTATGAGCTTTTTTAAAAAACTAAAACTTGTTGTATTTTAATAAAATAAGATTATTTTTGATAAACAATGCATGTAATTTTATCATTTTTATTTTAAATATTAAAAATAAAATAAGTCGTCTAGACTTATAAAATTCATTAAAAAGTATGCTATTAAAAGAATAAAACACTGACATCTCGTTTAGCTTTATTCGTATTACGAAGCGAGAAAATTGCAAATTCTTTTGTTACGTCACATCGCACTTCGGATGCAAAATCGAAGAAAAAACGTTTTTATAAAGCATTAAAAAATTTTGCAGATAGATTTTATATCTGTAACAATTACTAAACACAAATTTTAGATTTTGTTCATTTTTGTCATCAAATATTAAAAACATATTATCTTAAAGCTGATATATAGTTATCTGTATCAACTTTTCAATAATTGTTTATTGAAATTTGATAAAATAAATGTTATAGAACAAATAAACCTTAAAAACTATATTCGTTTTTACTTGAAAACCTGCTACTTATGTATTTAAAAGCAAATTTGTTTTATTTGAAGACTAAAAGTAAAGAAAAACCAATTGTTTTGTGACTAAAAAGCATTAAAACAATTTTTTTTTTGAGAGTTTTTATTATAGTATAAAAACAGTTTAGTAAAATACTAGAAATGTTTAAATAGTGTTTCTATCATTTAAAATAAGAATTTGTAACTATACTGTAAATAAAGAAAATTCAAATAAAATTATTGAAATCTGATCTCTTATTCTATCTATTAACAAACCAAAGTTTAATATCATTGCTAAATAGATTATGAAACTTGACTTTTTTGGGGGAAAAGAATATGGGAAAACCTTTATTCAATTAGCTTTTGATATTACTAAAAATAATTGTCAAGTTTGTCAAATTTGTACAGCAAGGCTCAAATGTATTTAAAATCTGAAATTTTTTTTTACTTTAAGCTTTTGATCAAATTTATTATTTAAGAACACTCAAACTGTTTTGTTCGTACTATAATTATACTTTTTAGTTCAACAGGCTAAATACTGCAATGTACAACTTATAAGAGCTTAATTTAAACTAAGATACTTAATTCATATATAACCGTCATTTTTTATCGTACACATATAAAAGTGTTTACTTTAATCAATTTTTATTTACTTTAAATTACTAAAAAAACATTAACATTTAAAAAAAAAATTATATTAAGTGATCAAATAAAAAACTAATTTTTAAGCTGATATATTATACTGATGCTTAAAAATTTGAGTTAGTTTTCTTACTTTTTTCTTGTTTTCGTTCAGGTCATTTATATAAAAAAAATATATATACTGACTTGTAAAAACTTGTAAGAATTAGTGCTATAACGTTAAAAAATGTTAAATAGTTTAGTATTTTAGTAATAATATGTATAACATTTTTTAGGTCTTTCTTTATAGCTAACATCTTATCATAAGAATTTTTTATATAAAATTATTACTAAACTAAGAAAAAGAGTATAAAGCTTAATGTTATAACATTATTAATTAAATGTTTGTATATTAGTTAATATAAGTATAATACTTAAGCTTAATTATTTTTATTTTACTATAAGTATATATACACATACTTAATGAAAGTAAAACAAGTTTTACAATAAATTATAATTACTAATATCTTTTGTTAAGCACTAACATAAAAATTATATTTCAAGCGTGTAAATACACACTTGAACTTATTTATCTTTTGCGAAATTTATAGCTTCCTAATTTTCTAAGTTTACATTAATAGATCACAAAGTTTTTAAAGTGTCAAAAGTTAAAGTGTATATAGGCTATTATATCCTTTAAAAAATATAAACGCAATAAAACTTCGACTTTTGGCAACTTTCAAACATAACCGTAATTATATGTATATGTATAAACGAAAAAGTTTAGATAAATTATTCGTTACGTCACTTATTAGCTTACATGTATGAATTTTGTACTTTTTATTTTCAATCAACTGTTGAAACTTGCTTTGCATTGAGTATGTAAATTTCTACTCCATTAATTATGACATTAAAATATTTATAAACCTAAAAAAATATCAATGATTTAACAATCAATTAGTTATTAAATAACTATTTTATACTAGTGTTTATACATTAAGAAAAGGCGGTGAGAATTGTTTTACGCGACTACAGAGCGAAGATGTTAAAAAGTATTGAATTTTTGTTATAAATGCATCCTTTCGTAAAATGAAACATTTGTATTGTTTTAACTGCTTAGTTTTTAAACCAGGGGTCGGCAGGCAGTTGGTGGTCGCGGGCCAAATTTCAAGTTTACGAAGTCCTTGCGGGCCGCAGTTTTAGTTTTATAGACATTTGAATAATCTTTTGGTTTTAGTTTTAGTCACACGAGAGAAAAGTTTTACTTATATTCACCTTATCATTTTAAATGACTTTTAGCTATACATAGAATGCTTATTTAATAAACATTTATTAGAATAAAATTTACATTAACTAATATACTTAAGTGTTAATAGCTATGTACTTTCATAAGCATTAATAAGTTAAACTTAATACTTTTGTAACTTTACTAACAAACTAACTCTTTATAAAAAACAAATTTGAAAGACAATTTATGGGTTACTTTTATATATTTGTTATACTATTAACCCCTTTTTTCATTTTTCTAAGAGTATTTACTTCAAAAAAATGTTTTTGCGTGTTAAATAGTTTACATTAATTAAAAAATTTAGTAATTAGTTAACTTAATAAAGTTAATACCTGTTTGTATTCCAGAAAGCTAGAACAAGTTCTTTAACATAATTAATTCTCGAATACTTAAATAAAATATCTTATTAGTAACTAGTCTTTTACATAGTTGCCACTTAAAAAGCAAAAATGTCTGAGTTGTATCAAACCAGCCTAAGTTTATTAAAAGTTGAAAAAACTAATACATCGTTGTTAATTAAGCTTAAATACCTAGTAAAAATATCATCATCATCAAAAAGTACACAAAGTATAAGAAAACAAGAAAAAACTACAATTAGTAAACTACCCTACAATCATAAAAACAATTCTGGAGATTAAAAGATTTCTTTAAAGTGTTTAAAATAAAAGTTTCACACAAACCTAAGTTTTTAAGCTTTTAAAATAGCCTGTTTGTGTAGCAACCCAGTTAAAACAAAGTTCACAGCATACAGAAATAACGAAAGTTATTAACAGTAAATAAATTACATGCCAAAAAAACTTACAAGTCAGCTGGAATGGACAATTAAGTTTCTTAAACAATTTTAACAAAAGTGTTTAACTTTATTGAGTCATTAGCGAAATAGAAATGCTTGTTTTTTATTAAGCATTATAGCAATTTTTTATCTGCAATAAGAATATTGCATTTAAAAATATTATTTGCAAAATATAAGACGAGCTACAAAAATAAAAGAAAAGTTAGTTAGGAGTTATTGCGAGAAACGACAAAAAAACAAATCACCAAAATCAGTTCCAACAAAGCACAAGATTATCTTTAGTAACTACAGAATTATCAGAAAAAAATTGTTAAGGAAAGTTATAAAGTAGCAAAACTTATTATTTAAAATGAGATACCGTTTATGATTGAAAAATTTTTTATAGAATTTTTGTTGGTAGTAATGAAAAACTTTTGTTTATTTCTTCAATGACAACAAAAGGTCGAATTTAGGAAATGCATTAAGGTTATAAAGTCGCATAAATCAAATTAAGACTTTAATCAATATGTTAACAAGAGAACACTGATAGAAAAACTATTGCTCATCTGAGAATTTTTATTAGAGATGTTTTTACTAACTTTGACATTTTAGTAGAGTTTCTTGGTTTAGTTCCAACACGAAGCACAACAATCGGTGAAATTTTACAAGTAAGCTGCAATGCACCAATACAAAGGTTTTAGAAGTACAATTCCTTCTTTTTATTTTAGTATAAAGTTTAATTAAAGTTTATAATGTGTCTTAAAAAATATATCAATATTAAAAAACACTGTTAAGCTACTTTAGTATATTTTTTAATAAAGAAATGTTTATTTGCTAAATTTTTTGTGTCAAATCGAAATTTCATTACTTTACATTGAAAAATTGTTTGAAATTCCAGGTTTATTCAAAAAATCTCAAATTCAAGTTTTTTTCCAGAACTTTTAAGCATTAATTTTCAAGTTCAAAGCTTTTCCGGGATTCAAGTTTTTTTGGCAACACTGATTGTTCACACTTAAATGTACACAATAATATAAATAATATATTGAATTTTATCAGCTGCAAAACTTAAAATTTAACATATATTATAACTCAAACTAACACTGTGGATTGAGCAAAACATACATCATAAGTTTAATTTGCCACTCTTTCAAGCAAAAAGCCAGCCTAAGTCCACAAAAACATTTCTGATATTTTTGTATACAAAAAACAGTTCTAGCCAAAAACTTATAAAATGACTTAGTTGGCTTGAGTTTTGAAGTCTACAAATAGCGATAGTCTAAGTGTGTGTCAATGTTTAGTTGTTTATTAGCATGAATTTGAACTATTTTGATTAACAGTGTACAACCTTGACAAATTTACCATCCCTAAGTCTAGTTTATATTAATTAGGTAGCTCCAAAAATCAGCAAATGTGTGTATTGATATGCAAGGCATAAAAGTTAACTTAGTTTTACAAAAACTATGTTTGAAAAATGAAAATGTATACCTAACAAAAACTATATTAATTTATATCATATATACTCTTTTAAATGTGTCTGTACAAATTTAGATGATACATGTAGAAACAACAATGTTAGATAATTATGCATAAACTAAACTTAGACTAACTAAAGTATTAAATAAAAAGTGGTTTAAAATATGAGCATCTTTTTAAGTTGGTGTGCATATAAATTAATTTAAGTGCAAAGAAAACTTCTAAAAAATTAAAATGTGTCAAAAGAAAAATTAAAAAAACCTTATTTTTTATCACTATGTTATTTTAAATGTTTTTACAGTAAAATATAACATTTACAAATTAAAAAATCTATAAAAGAAACTTAGGTATAAAAAACAGTGAAAAAAATATCTAAGCTATAAAGAAATGACACTTTAGTTAATTACTGTGAATTAATTTTGGACAAAATGGAAAACACTTGCATTTAGTTTATTTAATAAATGGATATTATATAACTAACTTATTAAGTTCAAGCACTCTTTACACTCTTTTTTCAGATAATTACTTGCTGTTGTAAAAAAGAAGTTATTATGAAACTCAGAAAAATATCCTGTTAAAATGCTAATTTGTCTTTTTCACATTTTTAAACTAAAGCAGTAATTTTTTCTAATTATTTTTAAATGTTATACAGAGACTTAAAACCAAACTAATCAAATTAAATCGAGTTACCGAAAAAAAATTAACTTGAAACATATTTTGCTCAGCGGGCCACATTTACATGCTCGCGGGCCACAAAATTTTCTTTCGCGGGCCGCATTCCATTCAAAAAAATAATGTGCTCGCGGGCCGCAGATTTACCCTTCGCGGGCCGCAATTGGCCCGCGGGCCGCAGTTTGCCGACCCCTGTTTTAAACTTTGGTATAACTAAAGTATTAAAAGTTTGAAGTAAAATAATTTGTTTAAAATTTTTATTATAAACAAAGTAGAAGTTAGTTTTGTACCAAAACAGTTTACTATTTATATAACATTTTTTAAGATAATAAAATTTGAAGTTTCTCTTGAAAAAAAAAGTTGTGCTTATTTATTTCAGAAGACTCAAATAAAAAAAAACTAACTAAGAAAAAACGAAATGAATAATAGTATTGATAACGTAACAAAATATAAACTTCTATTTACTTGTTTATGATGTTTTCAGCTTCTTTGTTTTGTTTAAGAAATTAATAAATTTTTCTATCAAAACTAAATAAATCATTAATCATTTTAAGTTAAGTGTCGTTTCAGACTTTCAAATAATCGACAAGATCAAATATGCTGTAAAGCGAGTAAGCAATCATATGCAGACTTCGATTATGTATACAACAAAACACTTAAACGTTTGAAAAACTACTCGTTACGTGACTAAGTAGTTGAAATGTAAGAACTTTTTCGCATGGTTGTCTTCTATAAAATATTCTACATTTCATGTATAAATAGAAGTAAGTCAACTTGTAGCACTTTTTGTTTTGTTTAGATAACAACTTTTTTTGCACATAAAAAATATTTATCTAAATCTAATACATAAACTGTTTAAAAGTTTTAAAAAATGTTATTCGAAGTAAGATATTGTTTTGGAGATTTAAGGATATAATTAAACAAAAAAAACTAGTAACTATAAAGTGAAAACTGTTAAAAATGTATAACACATTTTAGCCCTTTTAATTAAACAAAACAAAAATTATGCACTAGCTACTTTTATTATAAAAAGATCTTTTTTTTTTGTTTGTATGCTCTAAATTAAAAATGAAGATTAAACTAGAAAAGCTTTTGTTATAGATTTACAAGTTGTTCGTTAAGTTAAATTATTAGTTATTACAAATAAATATAAGTTTGTGCTTTTTTTTGCTATATTGTTTATATTAACCTTATACTTGTAATTTTTGATTGAAAAGAATAACAGAATTTTAGTTTTAGCTAAAATAACTATATTTATATTTGTAATCATATTTAATTCTTAATATCAGTTTTTATAAACCTGTCATAATTTAACTGTTTCAATATTAGTTACTTAAAAATGACAACAGATTAAAATGATAAATTGAGTAAAAATACCTTGAATAAAAAAAAAATTATATAACTATACAACAATCTGTAATTAATGTTAGTTTCAAACGATTTTATAGATTTTATTAAAAAGATTAATTTCAATATTTGTTGTTTTTCTTTAAAGTAATATAATATGAAAATTAAAATCCTATAGCTTTTAGGCCTATACATGACGTAACATTCATTAAGAAATAGCAAACATCTTTTATGATAGCTTACTTAATAAATACATGAAAAGGATTCAAAATGTTTGTCTTACTTTATTTTAAGTTGAGATGTTAGAAAAAAAGAATGCAAGTTTTAAGAAACGCGTTTTAATGTAAAAAACACTAGGGTTTTAATTTTAACTTGAAATGTTAATATTTTAACAACTTTGATACTAAAACTAGTTATTTTTAGTCATTTCATGTTCATTAAAAACGTATCTAATTTTAAAAGACTGAGCAAAATTGTACAAAAATTTATGTTCGTTCATTGAAGTATACAAATTTAAACATCATAGGGTTATTTAGATATAAACTAGTATAATGACTATTCTAATTAATGTGTTTAAATGCATAAATGCACATTTAGTATAGTGTTACTGAAATGTTATAATTAATAATTGAAGCACTTCAGGATCTTATTGATGTTTAATTAATTGACCAAAGAATTGATTGAAAATTAATCAAAAAGACATCATAATGTAGTACAAACTTAATGTGTTCAAAAAACTTTTTAAGTAAATCTGTTTATCAATAGAAGCATGTTACTAAAATTTAAATAAAACATATTTTACTTTTACGACATGTAAAACAAATGATAAAAACGAAACTTATGAAGAAACTTTTGTTTACAAAACGCAAATGTTAGATAAATACTGCAAGTTATCTAACAAAATCTTACGACTTTATATTGTTATTTAAATATATTTTAGTAATAATGTACAATTTTTGTCTGCTCAAAGTAAAAACTTAATTTGAATGTTAGAGTTTCTTTTGAATAATTTTATCTGATTTATGTTGCTTTTTGTTTGCAATATAACAATAAACTTATAATTTTAGGTTGAAATTATACAAATTAGTATATACTTGTGTTGTTTCAATAAATTTAACTGATATAATTTTAAGTGTTTTTTAAGTACTTATAAGAATAAATTTATCATAGGTTTCTAATATTAAACTTGCAAAAACCTTAAAGTAATTCAAGCTTTAAATCTATTTTGCAACAAACAGTTGTTAAGTAAAATTCTTTAAATAAAAATTCTAAAAGATATACTACTAGAAACAAATACATTAATTAGTTTAAATTAAACGTTGTTGTAAACAATTGCAGAAAAAAATTAACTTAAAAATTTTTAACACAAGGTTCGGTTGAAAATTAAAACTAGTTTAAGTAAGATAAAAAAAACGTTAAAAGGAGAAGTTTATTTTAAAAGTTAATTTTTCTTATGAATAATTTGAACTAAATCTCTTAAATATAGTAAATGATAACAAGATAATTAGAAAAAATATAGTAATTCAATGGCAATAAAAGTTCTACAGTATTATGTTTAAGTTTAAAATTATGTGGTTAAAAAATTGAAATATTTTTATCTACTATTACATTAATTTTGTATATATATACTTTTTTTTTCACTTAAATTCAAGTAAAAATTATTTAATGATATGCAATGACATTCTGTTAAATTTTGTATCGTAGTCAAGATTTCATAACTTGTAAGTAATTGTTACAAAAAAAACAAGGTTATTTTTAAACAATAAAGTATCTAAAATAATTGTAAACTTTTTTATGAACAAGACTTAGAACAAAGTTACCTTCTAAAATAATATATGATTTATAAAATCTAAATACTACAACTTATTTTTTCATCTTTGTGAAAAAATTTAGGTTCATAAAAATTAATATGTTTAGAAAGATTAAAAGTAAATGAAAAATAATAACATTAGTTTAAAGCTTTTAAGATTGTTACAAAGTTTAAAAAAATTGAATCAGCTTAATAATTACCTTAGTACTTATTAATATAAATTAAAAGTCTTTTAGACTTATAAAAACAGGAAGCAATAAAGAAATACCACTGAATTGGTATGCCGGAAGTTCACTAAGTTTTTGAAAAAAAATAAAGACAGAAAAAGAGACAAGTTTTTATGTTACGTCATAATGAAGCTCAAATGACGAGAAAAAATTATATGTTTTCCAAACAATTATTGCTAATTACGCGAATACTTAGTTCAATCTCATTGGTTTTAGTTACTAGTGTTTAAAACTTGTAACTCATATAAGTATGTTCTACATAAAGTGCTAAACATTAGTAGTTTTATTACAGTTATATTACAATTTCGTTGATTTTAAGTAGTTTTACTGATATTAAATATAATATTTAGTCATGCGCAATAATAATATGTTTAAAAATATTTAAAATATTTACTTCTTTATTAAAGTTTGTAACTTAAACTTTAAATTAGTGTAAAGCGTCAAAAGTGTTCTTTTATAAACTTAATTAAAATATTGTGTTTGTTTAGTATAATATAGACTTATTTTAAAAGCTAATGGAATCAATCAATTTTTTTTTTACAAATAGTAACAAGAACTCCTAAATTAAATTAATAAACGTTCGCAGTTGTACATTAGCATACTTCGTAACAACCTTGTAAGCTAAGGGTGGTTTTTAGTCAATAGGCGATATGTAGAGCATTTTCAAAAATATTTTTTCTTGAAAACCGAAGTATATCAATTTAATACACGCCTTTTAAAATTCATTTCAACGAAAGATATTTTTATTAGTAATTTTTACTACAAATACTGAAAGTTTTAAATGTTCTATAAAGTGTATCTTTGATTTTTTAAATTTCAATAAAAACTGTAGAGTATTTGATTGAAGCTTAGAATATAGCGACCGGACTTGAATGTTAGCCAGCCGCAGTTTTAACATTTGTGGGCAGATAATTTTCATTCCGCTTGCCGTACTTCACCTCTTTCGAAACTATCATAAACTTTTAGTTTATCATAAAACCTTAATTTACGAACTTTCGATTAGTTTTGTTTTTTTAGAACTATTTTTTTTTTTAATTTCTATTTATTCTATTTTCGTTTTTAACTTTTACAATCAAGAAAAAACAAACCTAGTTAAGCATTGATACAAAAATTATAATTTTATTTAGTTGACAATCCGTTTGTACTTTAACTGCAGATATATTAGTCACAAAAATATTAATTATTTGTTATCTAACTTTATAACACTACTTTTGTAACTTTTTACTCGTTTTATATTTAACTAACTTTCCAAATTGATGTAATTAAGTAAAACAATTTTAAAAGCATTTATATAACAAATTTTTAGTAGATAAAAACTGATTAGCTTAGTTAATATTTGTAAATAGCAATTTAAAATTAAAACATGAACAAATGTAAACTAAATATTTTTTTCATGATTTCTAAAAGTTACTATGAAAAAAGTCTGAAATTAAACATTAAATTATTTAACATAAAAAAAAAACAAATAGTTAAAACTATACCAAAGCAGTTAATTAAAATTTTTATCAATTTTAAAAGGTAGTCAAAGTAATTGAAACAAACAAAAGTTTTATAGTTGTATAAATAGAATAAATATCTACTTAATTGAATATTTTTTGTTAAATAATGAATTTTTGCAACATATATGTAGATAAACACAATAAAACTTGTATAATTGTTACTTAAAGGTCTTTATAGGTGTTTTACACCTTTTAAAATATCTATAAAAGAAGACCAGTGTAAAAAATCTCAGTCTAATGATGCAATTTCACTTTAACTATATATAAACAATCAGCTTAACTTTTGACAAACTACGGCGTTACGTCACTATGTAACGCAAATGTAAAAGTTATCACTCCTTTTTGATGGAGCTTTTATTGATAACTTTTTAACTAGCTGTTCTAATTTTTATTGTATATAGTGAGTAATTTGTATTTACTTCTAAGAAATTTAGTTAATAATGCATTTATGTTAATTTAGAATTAATTAGATAATTAAATAAACAAAGTATAAGTGTTTCCCAAAGTAAACAAGTTTTAGGTTGAATTTTATTTAAAAATATTAAATTACTAATGAATATGAAAACTAATTAGAGTTTTTAGTTTGTCATTTATTTTTAATTAAATTAAACTTAAACATGCCTAATAAAGTTTTTACAAATGTTGCTATTTTTTGTTTTAACTATACTTAAAAGTTTTTTTTACATCTACCCAAAATACATAACAAAGTCAAAAAAAGAAGTATTATTTTACAAAGAGTTTTGTTTGTTAATATCATTATCTAAAGTTTGAATAAAATCTTACAATCTTTTATTTTCCTTCGTTATAACAAAAACTACTATAATGTTTTTATTCTTAAACTAAGCTGCTATTAAATAATTTTTTATTATATCTTAATTAATTCAAAAACTTTTTAATATGTTTTTTTTAATCCTTACACTTTTTTACATAAATAATACTTAATAAATTAACAATGTTATTCGTATTAAGTGTAAGACGTAAAAAAGTTGTTTAAGGTAAATATTTAGTTATTATTAATATTAATGGGAAAGTGTACATTTTAAAAATAAAACTTAAACTGTAAATTAATACGTAAAAAACTATCAAATAGATTTTAAGAATTATGTTGCTTATAAAAAATGTTTATTAAGTGAACTGAACCCTAAATTTTAAGAAAAATATTAAAATTTTGAAAGTTTTATAATTGCTATGTGAATTCTTATTGAATTATATAAAGTAACTTTGAACTGAATTAAAATAATTATAGCTCAAAATATAATCAATAAAACGCATAAGTTGTAAAGTTTATGTCTGAGAAAACTATTTGTCGATTGAAGCAAAAACTAAATTGTTTTACTATTACATCAAATGGTAAACTAGAAAAAAGATAACTCTCAACCACGTTTTTTACCATCTGTCTAACTGAAGCAGTTTTTATATGGGAGAAATTACTTTTTTGTCATCAAAAAAAGGCGTAGTGCGATAGTTAGTTTCGGTAAAAATATAACTAAAAAATTCTAAACATCATGTTTAATGCAGCTTATTGGATGGAATTAGATATTTACCAAAATATAATGAAACTACTATTTGAATAATTAAACACACTAGTTTGGATGCAGGACTATTCTAGTTCGGATAATTGAAATTCCGAAAGTTAAAAGTTCTTTTTTTTTTTTTCTAAAGGGCTTTATTTGAACGAAATAAAAAATACGTGTGTAAGTAGTATTGATATTTATAAGCCTTTTTATATTTTTGTTATAAATTTAATAATTTTAGACAAAGCTGAAATAACTTTTAAAGTATAGAAAATTTTAAATTTCTCAAAAAAATATTATAGTTTTGCAAAGTAGTAAAAATGGCTCGTAAATAATAATAAAATCTACATATGCATTTTCTGTTTATTCTAAATAATTAATTTATGTTTAGATATAGTATAACATTTTTTTTTAATTTAAAATTTAGAACCTTGATTTTTAATATATCCAAATGTTTATTTTTATTATTTAAGTGTGGTTGTTTATTTTATTTGTATTGTTTAAATTTGAAAAAAAGCTAAGTTTTAAGAAAAATGTAGTTCACAAAATACTTTTGAGGAGCTAACACAATTAGTTGCTTTTAGTTGTTGGTTTTAACGACTTTGAAAAATTACTAAAAAAAACAATGTTGACTAATATATAACTAATTGAAACACTTAAGGTCTCAAAATACCTTTAAAATAAAACGTGGTTAAATCTAAACTATTAAATATTGCTCTTTCCAAGAATTTATCTAAGAAAATAGTTAGAAAAGTCGGCTAAATTTTTTTTTATACGTCAATATGAAGCGCAGTCGTCAAAAAAAAACAAGTTATTTAAAGTTTAAGTATTTATCTTTATTTTATAAAGTATTTTAGACAGAAATTAAAATGTTTGACAGCAAAATATTTACTTTCAATGTTTTTTGTTGATTTAATGATTATCATTATTTTGATAATTAAATATAGTTTTAAACTCTATGTAGTTTCATAATATTTTAAATTATTTATTTACAGTTTGAATGAAGTATATTTTTTTTTTTAAATACTAACATTTATTTTTTATTAAATAAATCAAACAAAGTTTATTAAACAAAATAAAATCAGTTTTTAAGAATAGGCAAACTAAACTTTCAAATAAAAAAGGACTTAATGTTGGTTCGAGATAGAGCATTAGCAATAAGTTTAACTAAAAGGTATAAACTTTTATATTAAATGGCCTATCAAACATTTGAAAAAAGTATTCTTTTTGTTTCAAATGTAAAATCTTTATTTTAGAAAATTCTAATAAAATGTGATTTAGTAAAGTACTATAATGGTCGAAATGAAATTTATGTTTATTTCATGAAAAAAAAGAGAAAAAAAAAACTTTAGTTAGTTAAACAAATGTTTGACACACATAGATAAAAGAACAAAAATATTTTGTTTATCGTTTTGAGTAATCTTTGACAAACAACAGCTTGACAGATACTAATTAATATTTTCTTTAACCTAAAAAATAACTATGTAAAATTTATAATTTAATTAACTAAAAGTATTTAAGCGGGAATACATTAAACACGTCAGTTAACCAAAAGCTTACGTTTGAGAAAATCTTTAAATTTCATAATCAAAAATTTTTCAAAAAGCTCTTTTTTTTTAAGTAAATTATTTAAATTATACTCTGCTGATACCTTTTTTAATCAAAATTATCAAGTAATAAGTACAATTAACAATATTCTAGTTAGACACTTACAAAAAATAGTTTGTACAGGACAAACTGTTTTTGCTACAACATGCATTTAACTTGATAGCTATAGTTTATACACAGTAAAAAGTAATTTAAACAAAAAAGTGAATTTATTAAGTTTCAAGTAGTTAGAAGTACAAAAGTTTTATACTAATTATCAAACAATCGTTCATGCGTTATGGTATACTTAGATACGTTATAAGTTTAAAAACAAAAAAGACTATTAAAATTTTTTTATTTCATCATTTTAAAGTTTACTAGTTT
Source organism: Thalia democratica (assembly GCF_965202585.1). Taxonomy (NCBI): domain Eukaryota; kingdom Metazoa; phylum Chordata; class Thaliacea; order Salpida; family Salpidae; genus Thalia; species Thalia democratica. Next base: position 62,059,160 of record NC_139166.1, on the reverse strand, counting down.
TGTAAACCTCCAAAAATCATCTTATTTTAAACTTTCATTATGGTGATTTTTAAAAGCACTGTTGGGATTTTATACAAAATTAAAATAGAAACGACGATAATTTTATTGTTACGTTACAATCTAGCTAAAGCATACTGCCGAATCAGCAGCTTTGTATGAAAACATATTTTTTTAGTAAATTTATTTTTTAGCTGTGTGCTTATTTTTTACTAAACTAAACAATATTATGAAATCTTTAAAAGACCAGATACAAAAACGATTTTTTTAAAATAAATTGCTTGCTGTATAAAACTATGAATTAAGCTAAATTATGTTTGTTTTGTACATTGACAGAAACAGTTGTCAAGTTAAACATTTTTGTAATAATAAATAAAAATGCTTTCAAATTTAAAAACGTGTACTATTGCAATTTTCGACTATAAACAATAGTTAATAATATTTAAACAAAGTTATTTTAGATTACTTAAACAGTTTCCAAAACTAAACACTTTAATATAGTTTACGTGCTCACACCTAAAAATTTCTTAATATCATCCAACTAGAATTTAAACAACTGTTTTTAACTTTTTAATAAAACTTACTTGTTTATACTATTTTTATTATTATTATTAAATTTAACTTATAAACTAATAAACTAACGTTTTGTTTTACTAATATAAATAATGTAACACAAATGATGATGCTATACTTAACACAAAGTACTTAAAAATAAATTAAATGTTTAAATGTTCATGGAACACATAGCTATCTTACTTTATGTAGTTTATTTCTTCAACTAAGATATCAACTGTGAATTAAATAAGGCTTTGAGAAATAATTTTAAAATAAGAGCGAACAGATTACTTTAACTAGTTTTTTTCAATATTAAAATAAAAAAACATTACTATAAACTTTACAATAGAATAAAACAGTTGCAAGTCAATGTAAAAAATAACTAGTTTGGCGAAAGGTTTTAAAAACTATTAAATGTTTTATGTTGTTATAAAATTTAAGTTTAACAAGTTAACTTTAATTTCAGGAAAATGAAAACTTGTATAAAAAATCTTTAAATTAAATTGTTTAAAAACAAAACATTAACACTTTTACAATTATATATATATATATATAAATATATTAAAATATTTGTTTTGTTGTATAAATATTACAAATAAAACGTATTTTAAATTCGTTGACACAACAAAAGATTGTATTTGCATGAAGTACTTAATTTTCAAACTTTAGTAAAAAGTTTTTGTAACAATTTCTTTAAATAGAATACATAAACTATGTTTACATGATTTAGTAGCTGTTTTATGAACAATTAAATAGCTAATAAGTTTTTAGCTTCTTAAAAAAGGTTTAAAACATAATACTTTAACTAATCTAAAATTTTGCAACTTAACTTATTTTTAAGATTAAACGTTTTAAAAATAAGCACACAAAACTAATGGGAGCGGGTCAGAATGACACAGCGACAAAATGACACGGTCGTCAAATAGACACGGTGCGTCACTTTGGCACAGCGACAAAAAGACACGGTGCGTCACCTTGGCACGGTGCGTCAGTTTGGCACGGAGGGTCACTTTGGCACGGCGACAAAATGACACGGTGCGTCACTTTGGCACAGCGACAAAATGACACGGTGAGTCACTCTGGCACGGTGCGTCACTTTGGCACAGAGGGTCACTTTGGCACAGCGACAAAACAACACGATGCGTCACTTTGGCACGGAGGGTCACTTTGGCACAGCGACAAAACGACACGGTGCGTCACTTTGGCACGGAGGGTCACTTTGGCACAGCGACAAAACGACACGGTGCGTCACTTTGGCACGCAGGGTCACTTTGGCACAGCGACAAAACGACACGGTGCGTCACTTTGGCACGCAGGGTCACTTTGGCACAGCGACAAAACGACACGGTGCGTCACTTTGGCACGCAGGGTCACTTTGGCACAGCGACAAAACGACACGGTGCGTCACTTTGGCACAGAGGGTCACTTTGGCACAGCGACAAAACGACACGGTGCGTCACTTTGGCACGGAGGGTCACTTTTGCACAGCGACAAAATGACACGGAGGGTTTATTTAGCACAGCGACAAAATGACACGGTGGTTAATAAGGGAGGGAACAATTTGTTGTGAAACTTCAATCTTCATTGGTATGGACAACGATCTTGTTTTTCTAGGAAACTTTTCGGTTTCCTGTCTTCCAACCGGTTTTGTAGAATCAGCAACAATCACATTGTTTAACTTTGAAAACAAAGACCGCAGGAATTATTGATTTTGACTTCATATAATAAAGTGAAACACGTAATGTTTATACCTTCTGTTGTCCATCTTCGTACTTATAAACAACATACTCATTTTTATGCAGTAGTAAGGTGTAAGGTGTGCTTAAAAGCTGTACTTAATAAATGTACTGTTGTATCATACAACGTTCACAAAGATGCAAAAGCAGCAACTTTTTTAACAAAACACGACTGGCAAAGTTAAAGGGAATTTATTTTTGATTTCTTTCGAATGGAAAAACTTAAACACAGTTTTGTACTAGAACTCGAAACGAGTAATAAAAATTAAAAAATGACTTGCCATTTTACGAATAGAAAGATAAAAACTCATATAAAAATATTTCGTAAACTTCAGCAACATTCTGATTTAAAAAATACAATTTACATTTTAGATCAATCATTCATCACATCAAAACAATAAACTAGTAGGTGTAAACACAGAGGAAAATTTGTTTTATAAACTAAAACTCAGACATTATCGAATACAACTTTTCTGCTGTTGTAATTCTAAATTCTAATGCGATTCTTATTTTACGTTTTTATGCTTTAAAAAGTAATACTTGCGCTCTTTTGGCGACTTAATACGTTGTAATTTTGAACTAAAATACTGCGTTCCCTGACGATTTACGTTAGTATCAACATCTTCTAAAAATCATTGTGCACTTGACTTAAAAGATTTAAATTTGCGCCTCTATGCGACTTATGTAAGTTGTAACATATATCGTGCATTTAGAAGTAGAAGTATAATGCTCTTTCGCAAATAAAATTGTGCACCTAAGCACTAAAAGTGCATAGATAAAAGTATAAGTACAAATAACCGAAAATAAGTTAGTTTTTTTAGCAAAACATTCCCTACATCAAGCACCTCTTTAAATAAAACTCAATAAATCACTATTACACACTTGTAATAGACTATTGTAGACTTGCTTTAACAAAGTACAATTTTTCTTACTATTATAATACTAAAACTAATAGTATAAATGCTATTTGATTCCTTATATGCAAAAAAATACTATAATATCTGTCATACTCTAAGTTTAATTCTTTATATTTTAGGCTACAAAGTTTTCTAAAAATAAAAAAGACTTATAGAAACTTTAACTTTAATAGAAATAACTAAGTTGACGATAAACTTAACATTTAATAAACTATTTTTAAGAATAACTAATTTTGATTTATTAGAACTCAAGTTGTATAACTTCAGTGCTTAATTTTCTTAAAAGTGATAAATATATAAATGCGCATGAATAGTTGCATCAGACTCTTAATTTTCTCTTAACTGTTCCTATCACTATTTTTATTTTTTCATAAATTTAGGCTCCATGACCGTTTATTTTAATTATTTGCTTTTAGATAAGTTTATTATACGTTTTCAATACAGAGTTTTAAGTAAACATCCTAACTTATTAACTTTGGTTGAATATTTTTTTGTATGTTTTTGGAAATTTAGGACTTAACATTAAAAAAAATTATTTCTAACTGCTCGTAATAGATTGTTAAAGCATATGATTTACGACTCGATAACTGAAGTGTTCTTTGGTATAACTTTTCGAGCGATAACCTTTTGTCGTATAAAAAAAAAGTAATAAAAAAACTTTTATGTTTAAACAAACTACTAGGTTAAAATATTAAACATATTTAATATAACTGGCTAGTTATTACAAAGGCAGCTAAACTCTGTATTATTAAAAACTAGAGTTAAAACACGCATGACTTATTCTTACAACGAAATAAGTCAATTCCTGATAATAATTAATTAAACGTTTAACAAAAAGTATTAAATTTTATTCATTACATAAATATGAAAAGTCGTGAAACGTAAAAAATAAAACTTAAGAATATTTTTGTTTTTATCCTATGACTTAAATTTTAAAGCATTGTATCATGTATACTTTCAAATGTATCAAGCTACTATAGTTTGGAAAAAATATAATAATTTTTTTCTTTAACTAATAACTATCAAAATTTTACAATTAAAAGTTATATTACTGAAGAAGTTTAGTTTTGCTTATAAGTTTGTTAATCCATGCTATAGTGACGTACCGTGTCATTTTGTCGCTGTGCCAAAGTGACCCTGCGTGCCAAAGTGACGCACCGTGTCGTTTTGTCGCTGTGCCAAAGTGACGCTCCGTGTCATTCTGTCGCTGTGCCAAAGTGACCCTCCGTGCCAAAGTGACGCACCGTGTCGTTTTGTCGCTGTGCCAAAGTGACCCTCTGTGCCAAAGTGACGCTCCGTGTCATTTTGTTGCTGTGCCAAAGTGACCCTCCGTGCCAAAGTGACGCACCATGTCGTTTTGTCGCCGTGCCAAAGTGACCCTGCGTGCCAAAGTGACGCACCGTGTCGTTTTGTCGCTGTGCCAAAGTGACCCCCTGTGCCAAAGTAACGCACCGTGTCATTTTGTCGCTGTGCCAAAGTGACGCACCGTGTCATTTAGTCGCCGTGCCAAAGTGACCCTCTGTGCCAAAGTGACGCACCGTGCCAGAGTGACCCACCGTGTCATTTTGTCGCTGTGCCAAAGTGACGCACCGTGTCATTTTGTCGCCGTGCCAAAGTGACCCTCCGTGTCAAAGTGACGCACCGTGCCAAAGTGACGCACTGTTTTGGGCTGTGTCATTCTGACACCCACCCAAAACTAATTTGGATATAAAGAAAAGTTAGACATACATTATAAAAGTTAATTAAAAGTTACAGTGTAAACTTTAAGCTTACAAATTGTGTCATTAAAATTAGAAAACTTAAACAAGAGTAATAATTTATTCGGTATTTGTTTATAAAAACTAAATTCCCACAGACTCTTAAAGATTCAGACTATAGTATTTGAAATTGATATTTGTGTCAGTTCACTTTTTCCATACACAAGTAAAAACGAAAAAGCGCAATCTCTTTTGTTACGTTATAATGACGCTTAAATTTTGAATATATTAAAGTTTTCAGAACAATTTCTGTAATTTACGCTTTTGTTATTACCAGTTTTGGCGGGTTTTAGTTGTTATATTTGCAAGTTACATGCTAAAAAGTATCATAACATTTAATACTAAACGTTAGCCTATTTATAACAGTTATGTTCAAATTTAATTGATTTGAAGTAACTTACTATTTTTAACGAATTTCAAATAAGTTACTTTTAGTTAAACTGTAACGTTTACATATTTAATAAGTAACGAACTTCCAATATTTTTTTAAATACTGAAAATTAAGCATTACGTTAATTTAAAAGGTCAAACTGGGAGTTTAGTAGATTTAGTGAAAATGTTATAAAATTAATTACACGGCTTAACACGGCTTAAATACAGAGTTTTATAAATGAACTTATTAAAACATTTTCTAATAAAACGATAGATAAAGTGGGAATTATTATTTGTACTGAAAACATTATTGAGTTTGTTTAATGTATTTGTATTATTGTTTGTTTTTATTTAAGATATTTTTTTAAAAGTTTACAGAAAGCTTCTAATAGGTTTTCTTTCATTTTGTATAAAAAAAAGAAATCATAAGTTGAAAAAAACACAATAAACAAAACCAAAACATTTTAAATGTTATAATCAATTGAGTAAATATGATTTTGAGTTTTGTTTTTTATTGCTTTAAAAACTATCAGACGGAAACATTATACTCAAACAAACATAACATAAACAAATTATTTAAATAACCGTTAGGATGTTTAAAACTCACAAAAAATTTTTTGTTGTACATCCATGAGGCTAAACTTGTTGTTTTACTTATTAAATACAATAAAAATCTTATAGAAAAAATGTTTACGTCTTAGATACGACTAATGCAACGAAACGTCGTAAAAATGTTTTTTTTTTATAAGTTCACTAAATTATTTTACATTGCTTATCGTATTTTACAAACTTTTACATGCTTTGCATTGTTCAGTTTTTATAACAGTAGCCATGTTATTATTTTTGTGAAAAGATATAATTTTAACTGAAAGCATCCATAAAAAAGTATTTAAAAAAGTATAAGGACACACAAGTATAGCAAAAAAGAGATGCACTTTTTATTTTGAAACAACTAAGCTTTAAGGAAAATAAGTACTTAAAAAATTTTTAAATATATTTTCAGCAAAATATTTTAAAATTATCTTTTAGACGCTTTTAAACTAAAAGGAAATCATTTAAACATAAAGGATTAAGCATAATTAAACAGAAGTATATATATAGTCAAGAAATAGCTATGTTACTTTAAATTTTTGTAGCTGTAAATAATAAAGTGAATAATTTTGTTTATAAAAGATAAAACTTAAGAGAATTTATAGATTTCAAAGAGTAAAAAAAAGATAGAAATCTAAAATTAGATTTTTGTTTTATATCAGTTTTATTCATATTACAGTAAAAATAAAGACAGTTTTAAATATTAAATCACGGCGTTGTTTAAGGGAAAATTTGTGGAAATTAATTGTGTAAAGTTGTAGAAAGTCAAGGAAGTAATATATGCTGAAAATGTGACAGATTGCGAAATTCAGAGGCTAGGTAAAAGAAAATGACGGTAAACTTGGCTTGCCAGCTTTTTTTGTAGAGTTTAAAAGTAATTCAAATATTACTTTTAAATTCTCGAAATTAATATTCCGAAAGCCAGTAAAAATTTTTGTGAAGCTAACCTAAACAATGTTATAAGGAGTTTTAATAATTTTAATATTTATAATTTAGTTACATCATAAATTACTCGCTCTTTTACATTTCTTTTCTATTTTATTTAAAAGTATTAAAAAATTAAAATTTAAGTCACTTATAGAGAAAAAGAACTTGTTATATTTAGTGATTAAAGGTGATAGAAATCCGCACATGTACAAAATAACATGTTTCCTACATTTCATCGCTAACTATTGCAATTTAGGTTTCGGTACTTTCAAAAAAAAGAAATATTAAGTTGACTTTTTTCAAAAGTTTGCAATATGTTTTCTTCCAAAATTTATTCTGAAAATTAAGAAAAAAAAAACGGCTAATAGTTTTGTTACGTCAATGCGAAACGCAGATGTTAAATAAATCGGAAGCTATTGTAGTAAGATTTTTTTTATTTATTTTAAAAACTAGTTCACTTAAAAACAAAGATTTTTGTCTACTAAAATTTAACGTTTTTTATTGCTAATTACTCTAATGTCTGCATAAAAAAAAAACTTTTGATTTAAATTAAACATAAAAACTTGTGTTCTTTCAATAAATTAACTTTTTGTATCATATGTCAAGATCATTTTTATTTTACTTTAAAGTCTAAATTAAAGAAATATATTTATTTTTTTAATCACCAGCTAACATTTTACAATTTAAACATTCAATCTCTAAAAAAACAATTTACTTAAAATAGAATGCAAAACTATTTGTCATATTTTAGAAAACAAAAACTTTCATGAACAATTTATTGTAACAAAGCGTTAAATTAAAACAACACACGTTTTTAAGATCAGAAGTTTAAATTAATGTAGTTTATTTAAGTAAACCGCATAAAAACAGCGCAAATTAACTTAATTACAAGTACACATTGATTAAAACAAATAAGTATATAAAGGTACGTGTATCCTGCTTTATAATATTTACATATAAAACATTAATTTAAGATTAAAAGTTTTTTAATTACGACTCTATTAGGTCAAAAAAACTAATTTGGTTAGACTTTAAAAGTAAACTTAATGTTTTTAGTTTTGTTTCAAAGCTTTTTGAATAATGAAATAAACCACGTTAATATTGTTTTTCTTAACTTTTAAGCTTAAAGTTAAAGTTTGTATTAACTAGTTATTGTAACAACTTTTGAATGAAGTAGAAACAAACTGAATACAAAATTTAAAATATAAAGCTGTACAATACTGATTGTATTATTAAAAACACAATTAATTAAGAAATGCTTAAAAAGATGTTTATTGAAAAACTAAATTATGTCTATAAACTGTTTATAAACTAAAGCGTTTTAATTTAATCGCTTTAAAATGTCTTAGAGCTTCAAATTATACTATCAGCTGGCATGAATAACTCCTTAAATAATTAAAATTCAATTACTCAAGTATATATTACGTAACAACCCTAATCACGCTTTAACAGCTCTTAATTAGTGTTCACGCGGTTTTTTTCTTCTTTTAAACATATTCATATTACTTTTTTTAGAAGGTTCTTAAGTTCATTTGACTGAAAAACAAAATATGAACACAAAGTACTTGAAAAATTCAAGTGTTAGAAGATTCAAGAAACCCTAAAAAAAAACCGAAAAATTATAATTATTTAAACTTTCGATTTTGACTTTAAATTAGTATAATTTTTTTTCAACTTTACTTTTATGACAGAAGCAATTTAATAAATTTAAATAATTCTATTCTTTTTAGGCCAAAAAAACACGTCTGATAAATAACTACACAATTTTATTCAGCAGTAGACGGGTCGAAAAAATAACTAATCAGCAACAGTTTGAAAAAAAGTATACAAAAACATTAGGTGAAAATATAAAAAGTGTTTTGTATGAGTCAAGAAATAAAAAACTTTGAAGAAATCGTTAAGTTTTGTTGCAAAAAGTTTAGACTTATATGATAAACGTTAAAATTTAACTGTTTAGTAAGTTAACATTAGGATCTTTAATATTGTATGTATATAAATATTCATGTCTTTTTTATGTTACAATTACAAACTAAGCATGTTTAATAAATAAAAACAATAATAATAACTAAATAATTTACAAAAACGAAAAATAATGGGAAGTAGGAAAGTATATTGGTTCAAATAAGAATTTTTGTCATAAATTTACTAAAGATTTTAGATAGAAGACGTATTTTGTCTTTTAAAGCATATAACTTGGTTTCTATATTTTAGACTTTTAAAAGTTTATGTTAATTATCATTTTAATAGTAAGAAAAGTTAAGAAATTTCCAACAAAATTTCGAATAAGGTTTAATTAAAATTTATTAGAAAAAGTATGTAGAATGAAATTCAGTTACTTTTACTACCATATTTTTTCTTTTGAAGTTAGAAGTTTACTAACTCTTTACCCGAACAAATCTAGTTTATTGTAATTTATTAGATTTTTTTTAATTAATTACTGTCATTGGCTACATTTATTGACAGTTAAACATACAAATAAATTTGTTGTTCTGTTAAGTATTTTTAACTACAGAAAGCTTAACACTTTGAAAACAAATAATTACTTAAGTTAAATAAATACTTTAATAAGATTTAGTGAACAAAAAGTTATTAAGCCAATTTTAGTTATTAAATGAAAAAACTGTTAAAATTTATAAAATACTAAAACATTAAATGAGCTATACAACTAATGATTTATGATCAACGGTAATTTATAGCCCCACATGTATAAAATTATATGCCTCGGTGTGTTTTATTACTAACTAGAACAATTGAGGTTTGATAAACCTACAAAAAACTAATTAAAGAAATCTACAGCCTGTTAAAAGATAGTTTCTGTTTGCATTTATACATAAAACAAGTAGAAAAAGGCTGCGAACATTCTTGTTACGTCAGTACAAAGAGCAGATGTTAAAAAAAAAGCACAGTTTTGAACGTTATAGTTTAGTTTTTGTACATTTATTTTGCTTACACGTTTGAATCACTATATGAATTAGTTTAGACTAAAACTTAGGTATTTATTGAAAGTATGAACTTCAATAAACTTAGGTTTATTGAAAGTATGAACATTCGTGTTGTAAATGTAAATCAACGGCATATTTTATGGTTGTTTAGAGGTGTTTAACAATATTGTAATAAAAAAACTTAAAAAAATTTAAGTGTTGGATATAAAATATTTCTAATAAGTTAATAATATAAAATTAAATACTTTGTTCAAAATTCAAAAAAACATAATTGTTTAGTACAGTTTTCAAAAAAAAGGTCATTGTTAATGTAAGAAAGCATTTTCAAAGTACTTAAAAGTTACAAGCTTTTGTACTCAAAATCAGATCAAAATAATATTTGAAGATATGCTTTAATTAAAAATTAACATTATATTAATAAATTTAACATATATAAACAGATATAAACAGGCATCAACGACTTATAAAATTTACCAAATTAAACTTAACATTTGAAACACTGAAACACTTTTATTTAAAACAGTCGTATCGCTTATAATAAGTGCATATTTTAAGGATGTTTTAAACAACTATTATAAGGTAGCATGTATTTTCAAACATCTGTTAAGTTTTAACATAAAGTAAACTGTTACCTTGAATTATTTAATGATTAAATAATTTGAGTAATGAATTAAATATTTAATAATCAAATTTTTTATACTTTTAGTAAAATATAAAATTGAACTTCTTTACTTTGATGTGTTTTAAAACATTAGTTCGGTATTTTTAATTTTTGAAACATTTAGCTTTCTTAATATGAATTAGGCATATAAATAACACAAAGTAAAAGACTTTTAATTGAATATAAACATAACTAAATAATAAAGTTTAAACGGTATCAAACAGTTAAACTGTTTAAACAAGTTAATTAAACAAAAAAGAATATAATTACGTTAGATAAAATTAAAGACAATTTTTGAAATACTTTTTATATATCAAAAAAATCACAATATTTTTGAAGTTAGAATATTTATAAAAATATACTTAAGCAACTAACTTAAGTAAAAAGTAAAGTTTTAAACTTTAATATTAGACTTTAAATCTAAAATACTCTTGTAGACTTTTGTGCTATCATTATTTTAATAAGATTTTAAGCAAAGCACAAACTAAAAATTTTTAAATAATTTTTGCAAATATTTGTAGCAAGCAACAAAAAATTACAAACAGTCAATAATATTTTTATTGTTTGCTAAACTAAGCTTTTTTGTTAAACATGAAAATAGAAACAAACCTAGTGTCATATTTGACGTCAAACATTTGCAAAAACTATTAAATTCTGTATTTAAATACTTTTATATGCTTTTAAAGGTAAATATTTAGTTTATCAAGCAATAATAAACTGCCAAGCTTTCGAACATTGTTAATTGTTTATTATTAAATGTTTTTACTGCTAGTTTTTTTTTTCAACTACTTGTTTATTTTTTTTTTGTCAATTTAGAACTGCTCTTCAGACATAGAGTCATAAAAAATAAAAGCATTATCCATAAAATACTACCTTTTTCATAACAAAAAAATTACACAAACTAATAAAAATATGTCATCATTCGCGATCAAATGTTGACTTTGAAAAGTTGTACTAAATATATTATAAAAGATGTTATGGTTTTTAAACGATAACTATTTATGACAATAAAGGTTAAGCAAACCTTCAACAAATAAATATTTTTAAATGTTTATTAAAAATAAAGCAACTTTTATCTTCTAAAACTTACAAAATGAAAAAAAAAGAATGCAAGAACTTTTGTCACATGATTGCGCAGTTTTACGGAACTCGCTTTAATTTCAAAAAACACTACTGCCTTTACAATGTCTGCATTTACATTAAAATATACTTTTGCTGTTGAATTATAAATTATATTGCTTTTAGCTTTTTCTTCGTTTTAAAACTTTATAGACATATAAACTAGCTTAACATTTTGTTAGGAAGTTTTATTCATTTTTGAAAAAAAGTTTTTTTTTTTAGATTAGTTTATGTTCAGATTTTATTCATTGTCGTTTTAAAATATTGAAATCTCATTTAAACTTGATATAGTTTTTTAACACTCTAATTTCAATATTGATTGTGATTTAAATCAGGTAAGATAAAACATTTATAATGTGTACTTTTTTTAATCTGTGTTGGAATCTAATTGACCTAAAACTATGTGATTATGTTTGCAAAAAATTTATTCATATACAACGATGCCATAAAATTTTTTGAAATTAAAACCTGAAAGCGTAAGTTTTAAAATCCTTTCTGTAATGTTTTTTTGTTTCATCATTAACGTGCACTAATAAGCAGTTTGATAAAATTCTTTTGTAGTAAGTTCTTGTATATTAAATTAAGCTAAGCTGGCGTTCCATCTGAAAGTTCGTATTATATAAAATAACCGTTTTTTTATCTATAAAAGAGCGGCTTAACCTAACCAAATCCCAAAAACTTGTCAGATTTTATTAATGACGGTTACAGTAGATTTTTACTACATAAGTAAAACTGTTAACAATTACTTAAGGTCTCAAAACGTTTAAAAATCAAATAAATTTTGCACCAAAAATTGCGCGAAACGTTTGTTGCACTGATAATTTAACATAATATCCTTGGACTACAACTTTATACATCAAAAAATAAAACAAAGAAATCGACAATCGCATTGTTACGTCAAATCTATGCGCAGACGTAATAATGTTTTACATGTATTTAAGTTTTTCTAAATCTTATCTTATTTAATTTTAATTAAACAAAAAAATTTTATTTTGTATCATCTTCAACTACTTCAAGTAAAGTATCGCAGCTATGAGTTAGTTGTCTTTGTTGTAAATTGAAGCATTATAACAATTGTTGCTTTTAGTGTCATTATTTTGTATAGTAAACAAAACAGCTTAAATAAAAGACTTTATGAAGCTATAGTTTTAAAATATAAAACAGTTTCAGAATTAAGCATTACAAAAATTTGTTTCTTGAAATTAAAAAAAATCTCATTTGGTAAAGTTTTTGTGGGTTAGATGTTTGTAGGTAAGTTAAGTTGATTAAAACTAATCAAAATTTTTAGTTACTTAGTAGTGTATTTACTTAAAATTTACTACAAGTTAAAATTAAAGTTTTCTAATAAAATTTTTTAACAAGACAACTAATTAAATAAAACAATTAAATTTTTTAGTAGTTAAACAATGAGTAAGAAAGTTTATTAATTATAATTATATTTAACATATGGTTTTTATGATAAACTTTAACAACATTGTTAATTCAATTGTACAAACTAAAGTAAACATTTAAATCCTGTTATAATGTATTATGTAAATACTTTATATTTTCTCGTGGTTATATATTTAATAAGTTAAAAAGGAAAAAAAAACGTTTTCGTTACATCACTATAAAACGCAGATGTTAGTAAACAAATTGCAAGTATTATTTATATTGAAGCGCTATCATAAACTACATTGCTTTCACTCATATAATAAGCATTTTATATATGGCAAAAACTCGACTTACAAAGTACAAAAATAATTGGATAACGTGAAGTTTTGTTTAAGTTATAAATAATCAGTTAAAAATCAAATTTAAATTACAAGATGCTTTAAAAGTAGTTTAAATTCACAATCAACTGCAATTTATAGCGACTTATGTTTCACGCCGTGTTATTTTACTACTAACAACGAAAAAGGTCTCATGAATCTTAAAAAAAGCATTATTGAATACTGTTAAACATAAACGAAACTAGTATATAAATTTATTTCATCAGTGTACCAAAAATACTTGCAAAAATTTATTTTTAATAAAGATTTGGCTACTTTAGTAACCAAACTGACTAAGAAAAATAATTTGATATAAAAATTAGTTATCATTCAAACCTTTTTTCGTGCTAAGTCTAAAGCTACTTACTTTTTTCATGTTAATGAAGTTTTGAGTTATTTATTTGATACATGGTTTAATACTAATTAGTATTAATTGAATTAACAATGTTGTTAAAGTTTATCATAAAAACCATATGTTAAATATAATTATAATTAATAAACTTTCTTACTCATTGTTTAACTACTAAAAAATTTAATTGTTTTATTTAATTAGTTGTCTTGTTAAAAAATTTTGGTATACTTAGATATGTTATAACTTTATAAACATAAAAGACTATTAAAAATTGTTTTTATCATCATTAAGAAGTTTACTAGTTTTGTAAACCTTCAAAAACTTCTTATTCTAAATTATCTTTATGGTAACTTTTAAAAGCACTGTTGGGACTTTATACAAAAATTAAACAAAAAATCTCGATAATTTTATTGTTACGTCACATTTTAGCTCAAGTATACTACCGAATTCGCACTTTGGTGTGATAAAGTTCGGACTCGTTTGTAATTTTTTTAGCTGTGTACTTATTTTTAACTGAGCTGAATAATGTTATGAAGTCTTTAAAAGATCAGATACAAAGACGAATTTTCTAATTACTTGCGGTATAAAACTATGTTTTAAGCTAAATTAAATTTGTTTTGTACTTTGACAGACACAGTTGTCAAGTTAAACACTTTTGTAATAAAATATAAAAATGATTTCAAATTAAAAAAAGTGTACTATTGCAAATTTCGAATATAAAAAATACTTCAATAATATATAAACAAAGTTATTTTAAATTACTTAAACAGTTTCCAAAACTAAATATTTCAATATAGTTTACGTGATCCCACCTGAAAAATTCTAAATGTCCTCCAACTATAGTTAACACAACTGCTTTTAACTTTTTAATAAAATCTTATTTATACTAATTTATTTTCATAAATCAAGTTTTACTAATAATGTAAAACAAATGATGAAGCTGTACTAAACACAAAGTACTTAAAAATAAATTATTTTTTTTAAATGTTCATAGAAAACATAATTATCTCACTTTATGTAGTTTAACTTTTCAACTAAGATTTTAACTGTGAATTAAATAAAGCTTTGAGAAACTGTTTTAAAATAAAAGCCAATAAATTACTTTAACTGGTTTTTTTGATACTAAATTATAGAAATATTTATTATAAACTTACAATACTATAAAACAGTAGCAAGCCAATGTCAAAAAACAAATAAATTGGAGAAAGTGTTTAAAAACCTTCGAATGTTTTATGCTGTTATAAAATTTAAATTTATGATCCGATATGTTTTTTAATGATCTTCTAACTAAACTCTAAGAAATTTTAGTTTTAAATTAATTTATCAATATTACTAAAGATACTATTTTTTTTATTAACTACCAATTAATTCACCTAAAAAATTAAAAAAAAAATAACTTGTACAAAACTTATAATAAACATTTCAAGTTTTAATTAGTAATTTTCAAACGATTATTTACTTTAAACTTGAGTATTAAAAAACAAAAAATATTTGAAATTAATCTTTTTGTATTTAAAATAAAATAAAAACTTTACATTTTTAATAGTTTTTAGTACGTTAAACTTTAATATCCTTTTAACTGTTTTATAGAGATTTTCGGGTATAAAATAACTTTCTAAAATACAAAGCTTACAAAAAAAAAGAATAAAAATTTTTTCGCCGTTCTTTTGAACTTCACTAATTTTAAAATAATATAAAAACTACAAATTTTTATGAACAAATATATTAAATAACATTTATATACCACGAACAACAGTTTTACCATAACTTTTAATATTTTATAAAACACCAGTTTCACAGTAGAAGAATAAATAAAGAGAAAAAAAACTGTTTAGTATGCTTCAATAGAAGTTTTATTTGAATAAAGAAATTGCATGCTTCGAATTTGTTCAATACTATATGTAATGTCAATAAATCTTGAATATTTAATTTTTATAGAATAAATTGATTTCTTTATACCAGCAGCGCCGAAAACAAATAGTTTTTAAGTATATATATATAAACAACCATCAACAGAAACTATTTAAACACTTCATAACTTTCACCTCAACTATTTTTAATAGTAGAATAAAACAAAACCTAGGTAACATCTAGGTACAAACAAAATAAAGTTTTTAATTTATTTCTTAAGACACTTAAGACTTTAGGGTTTACCAATGAATCAATTAAGAATTTTAAGTATATAATAATTTATTGTGTTCCAATCATTAAAGTATCTTGTTGAAATTTATACGGGTTATTTTATTTACGTATTATTTAATGTTGTTTGTAGTATTAACTTAAGTATTTAGCAGTTTAAAGTTTAATTCTCACATATATGTACAGTAAAATCATTCTTTTTTTTCTCTATATTCGTACATTGGTTTATTTAAAAAAGAAGTAGCAATGTTTTTAGAGAAGCTTATTGAATTTATTCAAAAATTTTCTTAGTAACTACATTAGCTACAAAAACATGAAATACTTTTTAAATAAATAGATGGTTATTTTTCAAGCCCGAAAATAAAAAATGAAAATTGTGTACATTTTGGAAGAGTTTTAGTTTTGGATAGTTAGTATGGAGTTTATACAAAACATAAACTGATATAATCGACAAACGCGATGTTACTTAACAACAAAGCTCAAATATAAGAAATATAAGTTTTTTTTTTTCTGAAAAGCTTTAAAACTCTAGTTTGTTTATAGCATTAAAAACAACTAACAGCACTTCTACTTTAAAACTATTTTGAAAAAAATATTACAAATTATCGCTAAATCTCAAGTTTAATAACTTTTGTTTAGGTAAAATCTTTATGAATAAACAAAAGATTTATTTTATGTCATAATAACTTTATAAATCGGAAGTATAAAGTTATTTCAAACAAAATTAATCTGTTTTTTAGCAGTTTTGGACTTGTACTACAATATGTAACTAGTTTTCATAATAGTTTACATTCTAAAATTTAACTTTGTGTACACTGAAATAAAGACACAAATATTATTGAGTACGTAAAAATAAGTAAAAACTGAAATAAAATACTTACTTACAAAAGATATATTTTGTTAAAAAATATTCATTGTAATATTATTAAAATACGTCTAAAGATTAAAAAACATATCAGTTTAAATCCTTAAAAGTAGTACACTGTCTTGATGATAAAACAAAATCGAGAATCATACAACAGTGAAATATTACAAAAATAACTAATAAGTTATACAATTAATTTAAGTAATAGATAAACTTAACAAACTAAAAGATTTAAAAACTGAAAAGTTACTAACTTTGTAACTTTGTTGATACTTTTGTTAGTAGTTAAGTAAAATAAAAAAAAGTTGCATTACCATATTTGAAATATAGAAAAAGGTTATCTTCTCAGTTTTATTTTCAATTTTCAAAAAATTACTGCCAAATTGCTTTTGAAAACATCAAACTTTTTATTGTTGTTACAGCAAAGCTTAAATGCAAAATAATTAGTTTAAAACGAATTGAAAAATTTAAACTTATTTTAAAAATTGTCATAATTAACTACTGAAACGGTAGTATCTTTTATTAATTTTTTATGTACTGTATTTTTTATAAATTTAATTTTATTAAAGTTTTAAGTAACTAAAAGTAAAAAAATAAGTAATTTCATGAAGTTATTAAATAACTTCAATAAACATACTTCAGTTTGTTTTGACAGTTATTTATAATTGAGGTTAAATAAGAAAAAAAAACGGTTTGTAATTTTTAATTATTGTTCTTAATGTTTTGGAACAATTTATATATACTGCATTTAAAAATGTTAAGGGGATGTTTTTTCTTAGTATTTCTTTAAGTGCAATTAATATTTAACAGTAAAGGGTTCAGTTCATGCATGTAAAATGCTAACTTAAAATAAATAGCTATTAAAAAAGCCATCTAATATGAGATATGTCATATAAATATCATACTTTTTGTTCTATTAGATTTAAATGAAAATTATATAACAAATAAATAATTAATTTATATAAATGATTAGTTAATTAAAAAAATCAAGCTTTTATATTTTCAAAACCACCAACTTTTATTTCATAAATTAGATTTTAAATTCTAGCATTATAACAAAGTTAATTTTATATTAAGCAGTAAAAAACTAAAAAACTATGTTTTAAATATTATAAAAAGTCATGAGGTAAATTTTATAAATTACTTAATAGAACGCTAAAGAATGTGGGTTATTCATGCTTTTAAACTTGAAAGCAGTAAAATAATTTGTTTAAGTTCCAAAAACAACCAAATTTAAATAAAAAAAACAGTTTTTAGTACGATTAAGTAAACAAAATGTATTGAATAACTTCAAATTTTTTTAACAAGTTACATAGAACTTTATGCACTAAGAATGTCTGTTGTTTATAGTGCATATAATCTACAACTACATACGTAATACAAAACGAAAGACTTTAGAAACTATTCGTAACTATGTTGCTAAAATGTAAGAACTTTTTTCTACGTTTTATTTCTTATAAACTGTTCTAGATACGAACCGCAGGTATGGTACGCACTTTTTAGCTGAAAAACGCAGTGTTCAAAAATTTTTTGTTTAATTTTAAATTTTAAAAACCAACCTAAATTTACTAATACATAAATATTAATTTATATTGTTGTTTTTATTATTATGTTTTTTATTGTGCAACGTTGGACTTAGGCATCAAAACCTGAGCGACTTAAACAAGACACAAAATGAGAAAAAACGAAAGTAAAAACACTTACATTCAAGACAAAATAAACATAAACAAAACATCAAACATAGTTAAATTACAAAACACATTAATAATTTTAAAATTGTTTGACAAATATAGAAGTCAATAATTTAAGACTTATAAAATAATTTATACAAAAATATTAAAATTGTATTCATATTTTGCCTGGGGGGAGGCGGAGGAAATATAACTAATTAAAGTTAATAATAGAGAAATGAATAAATCGGTAGGTAATTTAGATGAGATAAAAATTATACGAATCAAAAAGAAAGTGATTTGTATAAAACTAACTTTAACTTAAATTCTTAAAGTACAAAGTTCTTCTTAAAAATCTTTTAAGGCTGATTATAGTTATTCAATAACGGGAAATTAAGCATCAATATCATATGTATACTATTTTATGTTATGTATACATAAATATCTATACAACATCATTTTACTTTGTTAGCAGTCTAGGCCTGGCTGCGCGTAAGAATGTAATATCATCAAACTATTAAATTGAAATGCTTATCTTATCTCCCTGGGTTCAAGTTGAAAATTTTAAAAGTTGCTTTCAAACCAGCTAATTGTATACAGTCTATGTCTCATAAACCTACTAAAAAGCTCAAAACTAGTTTACATACAAAATGATACTTAATGTGTTAAAAAAAAAAAAACAAAAAAAAAAGAGGAGACAATTTTTATTACGTCATTAGAAGCAGAATTGATTTTAAAAAATCGATTGTGTTATGAAATTCATTTGAGATTTAAGATAAACTGTTACTATTTACAACACATAAACTTATGTTGTAAAAATTTTATTAATGATAATTGCAAGTTTGTTGTTTAATTCTAATTATAATCTTGCCTTAATATTGCAACGAAATTAAAAATTTTTCTTTCATAAAACTGCAATTACGCATTAAAGTTTCTAGTCAGATTAAACTCAATGAAGTAAAAGATTAAAAATTGCAGTCTTATCTTGGATTTATTTAGTATACTGTTTTAACAAACTTGTTACAACTCTTGTTACGTTTTTAATGGAGTTAAAACACTTTTGTTATAGTATATAAGGACCTTATTGACCTTTAAAAATACAAATGAAACTGATTTTCATAGTCATAATTACATCATTGTAATGCTGCATATAAATACTAAAAATATTTTTTTTTAAATTGACATAGGCATTGTAACGTCAGTGCGTAGCGCAGGTGTTAAAAAAAAAACTATTTTACATTTGCTTCAAATAGAAAAATTACTGGTAAATTTGAAGTTAAACTTTAATGTAAACTTAATAAAGTTTTATACAGTACTTTTAAAGGTACAGTACTTAAGGTTTATTTAATTACGTAAAAGTTAAACAAAATCTTATAAATTTATAGACAAGATACTTTCAAAAACATATCTTGAAAGTATTACGGAGTACGAAGTTGTTTAAAAAATTTATCTTTTAGGTATCCTTAAGTATAAAATCCTATGATCAAGTGTTTATTTTGAAATACTTAGCGCTTCAGAAGTTTTTTGATTACGACTAGACCATGTTAGAAAATAAATATATGTTTTTTTTGTCAATTCATTTTTTCAAATTTTTGATCGTAAATTATGCCTTGATAGTAAAAGCTTCAAAATTTAGTGTTTTATTTAAGTGTTTTATATAAACAATGTAAAAGTTAGCTATGTAGAAAACCAATTTAGTATTATTTGTGAGATACTTAAAATAACTAAAAAAAATCATTTTTGAACAACTTAAACTTAAGTGTCTGAAAACAAAGTAAAATAAAATAACTAAAACAAGCTGTAATATGAAAACTACTGTAACAAAAAAAGCAGTTAAATTAGTTTTATTCGCTAAACTTGTAGCTTTTTAATTTCCTTTATCTATTGAAAAAAAAAGTTACTCGTTCGTAAGTAAATTTGTTTTTAATAGTTTTTTTAAACCTTCAAATAATATTCCCAGGGTAAAAATAGGATGTATAGTTGATAAATTTTAATGCAAGTATACAGACAATAAAAAATAAAACTTATGTAATATATTTCTAACGTCACTTTAAAGCTCAAGTGTAAAATTACTTGTGCAATTTTTTTTTCTCAAACAAATTATGTTAAATTGTTTTAAATCAGATAAGGCATTTATATTCAGTTTAGAGTTTGTTTTGATGAAAGTTTAATAGTTTAGTTAAACTTTTAAAAACTTAAAAAAAGTTTAGAATTTAGTAAGTTAATACTTTTATATTTGAAAGTTACTTAACTAATTAATTAGAAAACTTCAAATTAAACTAAGACAATTTTTAAGAAGTTTTAAAATAAGTTATAACTAGTGATGAAAACAGCAATTTATAGCAACACAAGTTTTTCATGTAAATTTATTTTAAAATATCCTAAATAAATCAGTTAAGGTATTATGAACCTTCAAGAAAACGTTGACAATGCTTTACTTATAAAGTGCTACACTTATTTTGTTCCACAGTTTTACAAACATTAAATTGAAAAAAACAGTAATGTTTTTGTTACGTCGTTACAAATCGAAGATCCTAGAATAGTTGATGCTAAAAGAAACTTAATAAATTCTAAAAAAACGCTTTCACATTTTTATCGTCTTATTTAAACTGTAAATATTTATTAGTATTAAACTACAATTTATGTATTTTTAATTATTCGATAACAATTATAAATTGGTTTTAGTAAGTTTTAACAAATTAAAGCATAAAACCTTTAAAGTGAACTAGAGTTTAAAAATTTAAATGTAGTAAGATGTTCTTTTTATAAAAAAAATAGTTTTATTTAAATAAAACTTCTTGCTAAATTACTATTTAAAATTAACTAGTTTAAAATTGTACTTGAGTCAAAATATATTTAAAGTAATTGACCATTTAAAGCTCTAATTAAAAGCTTTAAGAACTAAAAGATTCTACGTGCAACATGTTTTAAGACAAAACATTTGAGTGGTTTTCTTTGTCGTTCAAAAACGATAAAAAACTATAGAAACAATTAAACAAACGGTAAATCTTAATCTTTCTGTTTTTGCAAATTTTGTACGTTTGTCGTTTTTTGTTTAAATTAGAAAATCACTAAGTAACCTAACTGTTAATAGTTTTTTTATTCTTAATTTTTTAAAACATAAAAGTAATTAACATGAACATTCATGCTATGTTTGTTTTTGTTAATCGAGATGCACTTGAAGGTTGGTAAATAACTAAAAACAAAAACTTAAAAAGTTATATATTACATAATTATTTATCTTAAACTTAATAACATTTTTTAGAACAAAGTTATTTATACTGTGGTACAAAAGTAAAGCAATTTTAATTCCGTTTAGTTTTAATAACATTTCATTTCTTTACTGCAAATTTTTACATGAGTCATGAAAAAAATTACTTCCAGTTTGCTTTAGAGTTGGTAATCAATTTAAAATTAAGCACAAAGGCGTTTAACTTACCAATATTGAGACACTATTAAAAAGTATTTCTTTTAAATATGTTTTTAAACTTATGTTACTCTTCAACTTTGACTAAAACTTTAAGTTAGAGCGATATAAAATACTCCATATAAAGTATAACGCCTAAAACACTGCCAACAAAAAACAGCATCAAAGTTGGGTAAACTATAACAGAATTTGTAAACAATATTAAATATACACTACTAGGAAAAATTAAAATAAATATTTTTTTAAAGTCGTATAGTATTTTAAAACTACATTACTAACTAGGATAATTAAGGTTTCACAAACCTTCATAAAAAAACCATTGGATAGTTTCACGAAAAGCAAAACATTTTGTATCACCGACAATTTATACAAAAAGTAAATGAAAAGCGCGGCAAATACTTTGTTACGTCATGACAGAATGCACATGTTAAAAAATTTCACATTGCTTGCAAAACTCATTTAAATTTCAAAAAACACCGTTACAACGCCTTTAACTGCATTAATTTTTTTCTAGCCTTAAAATATATCCTTTATAAACTATAACTGTTTTCTAATTATAAAACAATATAGAACTATATAAATCTAAGTTTTTATTTTTTTTATTTAATTTGTGCGAAATAAATAACAGTTACAAAAAAATCATTTATGTTCAAATGTTATTTATTGATAAATGTTGTAGGTTTATCTTCACTTGATGTAATTTTATAACCACATTGATTACGATATTGAACAAGAATGAAAAATTACATTGTTATAAAGTCAAAGAACATAAACATTATATAATATATACAAAATGTCTCATTGACTTGAAAAATTTATCTTTATGTTTCTATACGTATTTCAGTTAAGATTGACAAAGAAAATTTATTTAAATAAATATACAAAAAAATTCAACAAATGAGTTGATACGTTACTAAAAAGCTTAGAAGTAGTTTTACCGCAGTTTCCACCATCTGTCAAACAAGAGCAGTTTTTATAAGAGAGAGAAGCAGTTCAATTATCAGCAAACAATGAAACGTAGTGCGATAGTTGGCCTTGGCAAAAAATGTAATTGAACAATTCTGAACAGCATGCTGAATGTATCTTTTTACATTAAATTAAGTTATGATACAAAAATGTTATAAAAGTTATGATATGTTTTTTTTAATACACTGATTTGGGTGCACGACTGTTCAAGACAATTCAGACAAGTTCAGAATCGAAATCCTTAAAATTGTTTACAAAGGGCAACACTTTTAAAATCTATGTATATTTCAACAAAATAAAACTACACAAGTAGGTATTAGCAATATCTGCAAGCTATTTTTTTCTTTTTTTTGCATAAATAAAATCACGTTGAGGTATGGCAAAAATTAAATATTAGAATGTTGTAGTTTTTATATATCTAAAAAATATTTATAATATAGAAAATTAGAAAAAATCGGCATTAAAAATTAATAAGACCTACAAACGTATTTTTTTACAGACACATAATCTGTTTTACCGTTTTGAATGCTAAATAAATAATTTTATTGTAATTGTCGGAATTTGATTTGTCTTTTAACAAATTTTTTTTATAGTTTTTCAAATTATGGTTATTTTATATGACTTTGCGTTTTTCATCAACTTAAAATAAAAGCTTAATATGAAGAATAATTTACTTTTCAAAATATTCTTAAGGAGCTAATACAACTAGTTGTAATTTTTATTTAACGGTTTATTTAAACGATTTTGAAAAGTTGCTTAAAATAAACTAATATTATGTGATTATTCGTTAATACATAGCTAAATAAAACACTGAAGGTCTCATGAACATTCAAAATAAAATGTGGTTAGTTTGTAATTCTAAACTAATATAAATTGGTCTCTCCAAGAATTTATATATAGAAATAACTAGAAAAGTTGCGAAAATTTTTGTTACATCACTATGGAGATCAAAGCGGTCAGAAAAATGCAAACTAATGAAAATTTAAACTTTTATCATCATCCATATACTACTTCAAGTATAATTTTGAATGTTTGACAGCAAAAAACTAACCTTAATGTTTTTGTCTTTACTTAATGCATATCATTATTTAATAACTATATAACAAAGTTTAACATGTACTTGATAAAACTTTAATAAGAATTAAAAAGATATATTTTTCAAATTAACATACCTTTTTAATTTAAATAAAAAACGAAAAAAAACGTAAATGCTAAGTTTATCAAAACATAAAGTATACAAAAAGTATTTAAAATGTACAAATTGTTATAGTTGTGTATTTTGTATAATAATATATTAAAACTAAGTTGAAAACCAGTTTACACATACTTCTACATGAATTAAAGTTTATATGAAGTTAATTTTATAATATAAAAAAACAACCCTTGTGGGTTTAAACATGTAACCTTTTGAATAGATCAGAAACATACAATTCTACAGCCGAGAAAAGTACATATTAATATTTTTTTCAAAACATTTCTTCAGAAGGTAATAAATATTCTACACTTTACACTTAATTATATTATTTGATTGCTTAAAATTACATTTAATTTAGGTTAGTATATGTATAATTTTAATAAAACTATTTTCTTAAACAGTTAACTTTTTATAATTGTAAACAAACTTTACTGCTTTGGATATAGAATAAAGATATATGTATAAATTTATAAAATAAATTTAACAGAAGCTAATTCTGTAACACTATCGCTTCATATAAAATACGAAAACTGTTATTTAAAGAAATATCTATTTAAAAAAAAATGACTATGTTTATAAGATTTAAGCTTTTTTCTTAAATTTATTGTTGTTATCGAACTAACTTAGACAAATGTGAATTAGAAAAAAAGAGACAATTTTTTATTTCTAGACTTCAAGTATTTTTTTGTTCTGTTTTATTAATAAAGTATTCGATTACTTTTTGTATTTATATTACGTTTTTCTTGTTAGTTAGTTTGCTTAATTTTTTTTCAAAACTTTAAATATTCTACTACAATTTAACGCAACTGAACGAGTAGACAATAGTTTTAACTGCAAATATGTTTACATATAAACAAACAAAAAATTAAAAAATTTCTTTTTAGCTAAAATGTAAAAAAAAATCAAACTTTGGTTTTAATGATTACTTCTACATTTAAAAAAAGTAAAGTAACTTTTGCTCAATTTAGATAAAAATAATTTTTTTAATAAGAAGTCTACAAATTAAACTTATAAAATGATTTATAAAACCCAAAAAAAAGTAAATTTTACGAATTATTTAATTTTTAATTGTATATTTACGAAAATTGCGAAATAGAGGGCATAATTTTATTTTTAAGCTTTTACCAAGCGCAAACGATAATATAACATTCCATGATTTAAAAATAATGTTTTAATTTTAATATAAACTATAACTGTTTACAACGCCAAAATTATAATGCCAATATTTTATTTATAGTTGTTTTATGTAAAATATAAACTAGCATAAATAATCCAGCAAACTTTTGAAATTTTCTAAAAGAAACCGCAAAAACCTCTAAAATATCCTGTTAGAATTAATTAAAGTTTAAGAGTTAAAAAGTTATAAGGTTTCTTTTAATTAATTCAGTTAACAAGTTTAAACCAACTAATTACTATTCTTATTAATGTTTTCGATGCAAGTAAAACACTTTTTATGTAGTCTGTAGGGGTCTTGTTGACTTGAAAAATCTAAAGATGAGATTTATTTTCATAATTGCTATCAAAATGTTTTAAAAATGCTTCACCTATATACTTAAAATAAATTTTAAAATCGACAAAGGCATTGTTACGTCAGTGCGTAGCGCAGGTGTTAAAAAAACTAATCAAAATGTGCTTAAAACAGAATTTTTACTATTGCTTCACAAAGTAGTTGAAAAAATAATTTAAAACTTTGGAAGTTAAGTTTTAAAGTAAATTTTATAAAAAAATTTAAATTATTTAAATAATAAACTATTCAACTACGTATAAGTTGAACAAAACTTTATAAGTTTTTGTGAAAGTTTAATAAAAGTATAAATATTGTGCTCTTGCAATTAATTTATGTTTTTTTATTAGTTCTAAATTCAAAAATAGATAAATTAATACTAAACAAACGTTTCTTTATTTAGTTTAAGTTCAAATTTATCAAATTTTTAGTTGAAATAAATAAAGTGAAGTAAACAGGTATTTAAAAGTAAATACTTAAAAAAAAATAATTATGAACCAGAAAATTAAGTTGAGCCAAAATAAAAAAAAGTATTAATTAGAAATCAACGCAAACTCTTAAAACCTATTTATAAATTCATGTGATTAAATAAAAGTTATGTAAAACAGCTAAGGTCTTCTAAACTTTTAAAATCATTCATATTTAAACCATCAGTTAGAAATAAAACAACTTAATTTTGCACTATTCAATAGAAATTGCGAAAAAGGCGATAAATGTTGTTTTACGCCACTACAAAGCGAAGATGTTAAAAAAATTAAACGTGTTAATTTTTTTCTGTAAAATTTTCCAAGTTTGTACTAAATTTAATCTTAATATTTTTTTTAAGTTTAAGAATTATTAGACAATGGCTTATTTTGAACTCAAATTAGAAAAAAATAATTCCACTCAGAATACTTGTTATACTTTCAATGAATTAATATATGCTGAGTATACTATTACTTAAAGTTAAAAAATATCGGTTGAATCAAGTCAGGGCCTTAGTGACCTTAGAATAATAGATCAAATCTTCGCTCTTAAATTCCTGTAAAAATAATGACATACAACGCAAATTTATACTAAAAATAAATTGAAAACAATGTGCAAAGGTGATATTATGTCAGTACGGAGCGCATAAATTAAAAGAACAGCAAGTTTTTGTTGCTCATTAATTATTTACAAACTATTTCATGAAAAAAGTGAACATTTTGTCAGCTTAAGTACTAATTTTGTTTTAAATGCAAGAGTGGTTTTTTGTTAGCTTATGTTTTTTATGGGGCTACAGGAAAAAACAAACTTATTTATTTTCTATCAAAACAAATCTTTAAATATTAACAATAAGTGTCGTTGCAACAAAAATAATCTTATCTTAGGTTATCCAATTAAATAAAAAAAGTCTAAAAACTTGTAAATATTTTTAAATTTCAAGTCGTAGCTTTAAAACCAGACTAAAAAAACTATATGATATTCAGTTTGTAAGTTTTATAAACCTTAAATTGTGTTAAATAAGTAGTTTGTGGTTTTACAGCTTTAGAAAGCCTGGCATTTTAAAATATAAAAAGCTAAGCGTTTACTTGACTTTATTCATAATCAGTAATTCAGTAATTTAATATTTATACTAAACTTTTGATGCTGCTTTAAACAACAGTAAATGTAAAGTTAAGTTTTAATCCTTAAGAAGCATAAAACTCTTAGAAACTTACATGTTTTATCTACTTAAAGTTAGAAATACAGGTTATACAAAACTTTCATCACTTGCTTAAACGATATAAGTAAATTAAAAAAAGTAAACCATTTAGATATTTATTATATTTGGAAAAAATAAAAGTTAAAAGAAAATACAGTAGAACACCTTCTTGAAAATATGAATTTAAATTTAAAAAATAAAAAAGAACTAAAATTTCAAGGTGAAGATAACCATTGAAAATATTCAAAAAGAAGGTTTCTGCTGTAATGTCTCTGAAATTAACATTATCTTTTTCAAAAGTATTAATTAACCATCTAAAAACGATATACTATAAACATACAGTAAACTACTAATACAAAAGAACGTTGAAATCATTAAAATTAACATGAAAATTTGTTGTTAGATACCCAATAGGCTAAAATTGTGACACTATTCATTATTTTTTAAAACAAATCGAAAATATATATATATACTCTTTATTATACCACTTGTGCTGCTGGAAGCAAAAAAATGTCGTAAAAACAAGTTATAATTATCAGAATTAGTTTTCAGTTTATTTTTCTATTTACAAACATTTGATTTTAACAACTTTTCTAATTTTTGAGAGTTTTACTTTTTAGTGTAAATGTAGAAGCATATTGATTTTTTTGGGTTTTCTATAAAAATTAAACAAATAAAGCGTATAAAAAGTCTCAAAAATAAAAAAAAACGTCTATACCTATGAACTAGTTTTTATTTACTTTAGAATTTTTTCTCAGTAGTTCAAAATAATACAACGAGAAAGTAGTGAAAAATTAAAAGTGCATAATAATTTTTTTATGCAAATTGTTAACAATAGTTTTATAAAGTTCGATAAAAATATTTAATGGGTTTTGCTAAGTCTAAAAACAAAGTATAATTAAAAATAGCGTTAGATTTAATTACTTTATTTTTTCACAACAAAGCTTAGAAATAAGAAAAATGTATTTATTTACTTAAGTCATTATTAATTAAAAAAACTAATTTGTCAGTCTAAATGTTGTTATAAGGAGTTTAGTTTGCACACATCAAAAAAAGTTAAAGACCACTATTTTAGAATTTTATCAAATAGTACAAAATGATTGAATAAAAAATTAAAAAAATTATTATTAAGTTAAGATGTAACACACTTATTTAAACCTTTATAGCTTTAAATAAAAAGTAAAATATATTATACAAATGACAAAGACTCAAAAAAATGTCACAGATTTTGTAAAACTTATGGAAAAGTTAGAAAAATTAAAAACAAACTTTGTTGCTTTGTTTCAAATTTATTCGTAAAACAAAGCAAAATACAAAAAAAAAGTATTTTATTATGTCGCAATGTGGTTTTAACGCAAAAAAGTTGGGAAAGTTTTTTTGATAGAATTAATTTTATACAAAATTCAAGTTTTTTATTTAGTAAAACATTTTAAAAAGTAAAGCTAACCAGTTACCAAAAATAAATTAATCTTTTGTATTATTATGTTATGACAGTTGTATTTATATTTTAAAGTGATCAAAAACTGTCAAGTAAGCAGTTAACTAGTTCTTTGATAAAAATTATCAATGCTGATTTGTACACTAACTTTATGTGAAAAAGTAATTAAACACAGCGACAAGCCAGTAGTTACATCACGAGAAACTGCTTCAAATTTAAAACTTTTATTTTTACGAAATGTTTTACTAAAATATGATTTAGTAAGTTTGTAGCCTATAAACGAATAGCGTTACAACTTTTATAATGGTCCGGATAAGATTTATTTTAACTTTTTGAATAAAGTATAAAGTTCAAAATGACGTTTATAAATATTTAACTAACGTAAAGTACAGATAAAAACCTTGTGTTTATTTCTTAAAGTTTATCATTTAATAAACAATAACTTGACAAACTACAATGCATAGTTTATCTTAAGCTTAAAATTTGAATATATAAAATTTATGACTCGGTTAACTGAAAATAGTTAACGAAAGTATCAAAGAACATATGCAAAGGTCAAGTTTAAAAAAAACTCGAATATATATAAAATATAAATTTTGTAACAACTATTTTCTTTTATGACAGTTATAATTTTGTCAAACTATGTTTAAACTTTTCTCTTAAAATCAGACTATAAACAACTTAAAAGCTACTGTTTTTTGGATGAATAGTTTAAAGTATACTTAGCTAAAACTTAAAAAAAAAATCAAGTTATTGTTTATGTAAAAATGTATTTCAATTAACAATACTCTAATATTACAAAATACAAAAAAGTAGTTTGTAAATTATAAAATAATAGTTTATTTTTGCTGTAATATGAATCTATCTTGATATCATCAAGTTAAACACAAAACAAATAAAGTTTTAGGTCAATAAAAGGTGTACCTATTATTTTTTTATAAGTTAGAGCCATAAAAAGTTTAGACTAATTATAAAACAATTGATTATGCGATATGGTATGTTTTGATTCAATAAAAGTTTCAAAACGATTAAATATACTTAGTTCTTTCTTATTTTCATTATAAAGCTAGAGAACTTTGTAGACCTTCAAAAACCTTCTTAATTTAAACCACCTACATGGAAATGTAATAAGTTATATATTATATGATATACAAAATAAAAATATAAAAAGGCGATGATTTTATTGTTACGTAAAATTTTACCTCAAACATACTACCGACTGAAGTAGTTTTATATAAATAATATTTTCCAAATTTAAAATATTAATTTTCTAATTGTTTTTATTAATTTTCAAAAAAAAAAATGTTATGAAATCTTTGAAAGACCATAAACAAAAAAAAAGGCTTCTAATTATTTTTTATATTAAACTTTCATTTAAGCTAAAACAACTTGTTATGTTCATTGCCAAAAAATTGCTAAGATAGAGAATTTTGTAGTAATGCAAAAAAAAGTCTTTTATTTTAAAAATACGTACTAATACAATACAATACTTCAATTATATGTGAACAACAATCATGTCTAATTACTTATTCATTTTTAAACTGTATAAATAGTATAAACCAAAAAAAAACACTCCAATTAATGTTTACACCAGGGTTTCCGAAAATGGGCCATGACAGAAATTGAGGGGCTATGAGCAGCAAATGGGCCGCAAAGAGGCCACCGGTTCATAATTTATACCTTACACTAGATATTCTGGAGTTGATGGTGGAGAGAAAAAAAAAACCAAAGAAATAGTCCTAGGTAGTATTTAAGGATAACTTTTGATAAATCATCGTCTAAAGGACCTTTGCTTTTTTAACGTTTTTAAAAAAGTCCGTTTGAAAGAAAAGTTTGGGAAAAACTGGTTTACTTACTTTGTTTTGAATATACTAACTTTTTTTAATGCTAGTTTAACACTTACAAGGTAAAACAAAAGATAGAAATTTTACTTAACACGAAATACTTAAAAACTTATGGTAAACAAAAACCATATAAACTTGTAAAGTTTTACTCTTATACTTAAAATATCAATTGTAAATCAACTTGTAGTTTTTAAAGCGGATCTATAAATTTGACTATTATTTATGGAATGCGAAAAAACAAAAACAAAATAATACATACTTGACAATACTATACAACAGTAGCAGTCAAAAAAGTAATTAGCAGCTAAAGTTCGTCAAAAATGTATTATAATATTAACAAACACTGTGCTTATGTTGTTGAAAAAATCGAATGCAACACGAAACTTAACTTCTGGAAACAAAAAGTAAATAAAAAAAAATACAAATTAAATTGCTTAAATACAAAACATTAATTTTTTACAATAATATGTCTGTATGTCAATATTTTAGCTTATCTGTTTGTAATATGACATAATACAAGCTAAATATATGTCTAAATCCGTTGGACACGACAAAACATTCTACTTACTAGAAGTATTGTAGATAATTCATGTTTGTTAAATAAATAGTATACATATAAAATACATTTGGCACCTTGGTTTTAAACACTTATGTAACTCAAACTTTTTTAATTTATTTAACAAAAGACTTGGAACCGAGGAATAATTTAAACATAAAGTTCTTTAAAAACTGTAAAAATAAATTTATTTTTTTAATTGGATTCAAAATAGTATGATCACAAAATTAACTTAGATATAAAGAAAAGTTTAAAAAAAATAACTATATTAGTATAAAGCTTATAAAAGTTGTTGTTGAGTTAAAATAAATTAAAATATAAAAATAAAATTTTTGTTTAAAATATAAAATATTTTTTTTAGAAAAATTTAATAAAGTATGATTTAGTAAAGTACTATAATGGTCGAAATGAAATTTATGTTAACTTTCTGAAGAAAATAGAAAAAAAAGTTATTTTAATAAACATTTAACAAAACATAAAAAAAGAACCAAGATAAAAGAACAAAAATCTTATGATAATTGTTTTAAATAAAATTTTTACATACAAAATTGTTGACAAATACCATTTAATGTTTACTTTTGCTTAAAAATAAATACGTTAAGTTTATCATTTATTTAATTTAAATTAAATATTTAAGCGGATATACATTAAACACGTCAGTTAGTGCAAAGCTTATGTTTAAGAAAAACTTTAAGTTTTATAAATAAAAACTTTTCAAAAAACATTTTGTTTTTATAGAGTTTAAATTTTTATAATACCTTGTTTAGTTTTTAATTTAAAATAGGCAAAATATATATATGAACAACTTAAAACTTCCTTTTTATAAAATAAATAAATTAAATATACTCTGCTGATACCTTGTTTGAATCATAATTGCCAAGTAATATTTTAATTACCGATATTCTAGTTAGACACTTACAAAAAATAGTTTGTACAAGACAAATTATTTTCCTACAACTTGCATTTAACTTGATAACTACAGTTTATACACATTATAAAAAACAATTTAAACAAAAAAAAGTTAATTATTAAGTTTCAAAAAGTTAGAGCAACAGAAAGTTTAGACTAATTATTAAACAATCGTTTAAGCGTTATGGCATGCTTAGAAACGTTATAACTTTAAAAACAAAAATAAACTATTTTTTATTATCATTACAAAGTTTACTAGTTTTGTAAACTTCCAAAAATCTTCGTATTCTAAACTTTCTTTATGGTTATTTTTAAAGCACTGTTGGGATTTTATACTAAATAAATATAGAAACTGCGATAATTTTATTGTTACGTCACAGATTACCTAAAGCATACTGCCGAATCAGCAGTTTTGTATCATAAAATATTTTCTCTTGTAAACTTCTACGATCTAAACTAAATTAAATTTGTTTTGTACAATGACAGAAAAAGTTGTCAAGTTAAACACTTTTGTAATAATAAATAAAAATCATTTCAAGTTTAAAAGTGTATGCTATTGCAGTTTTTGACTAAAAACAATACTTCAATTATATATAAACAAAGGCTTACTAAGTTACTTAATTTGTTTTTAAAACTAAATACTTCAATATAACTTACCTGTTGTCACCTATATGTTTCTTAATGTCCTCCAACTAGAGTTTCCACAACTGTTTTTAACTTTTCAATATAACATACTTATTTATACTATTATCTTTTTATTATCATGTTTTACTAATAATTTGAAACAAATGATGAAGCTATACTTAACACAAAGTACTTAAAATTAGTTAAATGTTTAGATGTTCATGGAAAACATAGTTATCTTACTTTATGTAGTTTATCTCTTAAACTAAGAAATTAACTGTGAATTAAAAAAGGCTTTTAGAAATCGTTTTAAAATAAGAGCGAATAGATTACTTTAACTAGTTCTTTTTTTCAATATTAAAATAAAGAATATCATTATTATAAGCTTTACAATAATATAAAACAGTTGCAAGTCAATGTCAAAAAATAACTAGTTCGGCGAAAGTTTTTAAAAACTATTAAATGTTTTATGTTGTTATAAGACTTAAATGTATTAAGTTAACTTTAATTTCAGGAAAAAGAAAACTTAAATAAAAAATATTTAAATTAAATTAACATATCTGTTTTTTGTATGAATATTACAAATAAAATATATATTAAATTCGTTAACACAACAAAAAATTGTATTTGAAAGAAGTACTTAACAATTTTCAAAGTTTAAGAAAAAGAGTTTGTAACAACATTTTTAAATCAAATACATAAACTATGTTTAAATGTTTTTAGTAGCTTTTTTATGAACGATTAAATAACTAATCAGTTTTTAACTTCTTAATAAAGTTTTAAAACATAACACTTCAAGAAATTTATCAATTTGCAACTTCACTTATTTTCTAACTCAGACGTTGTATAAAAAAGCTTAAGTTTAAAAGATTTTTTTTTGTTATTTTTTTCTCTAAGTATTACAATTGTGTTTGTGCATTTGCTTATCTTTTATTTTTATTTATTGCATAAAAAATTAAACAAAAATACAGTTGAATACTTTTTTATTTTGCTAAATTTGCTGAAATTTAATTTTATACCATTTTATAAACTACAGTATTCACTTTTTCATATTAACTGAGTTTTAGTGAAGGTGTTTTAGCCTTAAATACTTACATTTTATTATCAATTAAATTAAATGTAATTATCATTTCAACTGAACATATATGCAGTAAAAAACAAAAAAATAGCAAAACAATTGCTACGTCACTAAGTAGCTCAAATGAAAGTTTTTTTGCACATTTTGTTTTAAACAAATTATTTTAACTTATGTTATGATACGTTAAACCTTTTTTTATGTTTAAAAACTCTAAGTAGGCTGAAAAATATAAAGTACTTAACAAAGCATACAAAAAATAATTTTAAGTATACTATTTTAAAACGATTAATGGTTTAAAATGTTATTTTAAATTAACTCTAAAATTTAAAAAGTAAGAGTCGTACAAGAGTGTAATAAAACAAAATACAACTGAATGTTTTTCTTTTTGATAAACTTGTCTACGCTTAATTTTTTACCTTTTTATTATATAAAGTTCGCATTTTCATATTAACTAAGTATTAGTGAAGGTTTTTTAACCTCAAAAAACTTAAAACTAAATTCATCAAAAACATAATTGAGCTGTTTTTATTTCAACAAAATATACATGCTGTAAAAAACAAAAAAATTGGCAAACACTTGCTACGTCACTAAGTAGCTCAAATGAAATATTATTTTGCTCGTTTTGTTTTAAACAAATTGTTTTAACTTGTGTTATGTTACGTTAAACTTTTTTTTTTTGTTTTTACCATTTCTAAGTAGGCTAAAAGATATAAAATGCTTAACAAAGCGTATAAATAATCATGTTTAAATTAACTTTATCTATGATTATATTGTTTTTTTTTATAAAATAAAACGTGTCTTTATTTCAGACAATTTTAAGAAATATGAAGTTATTTAATATTGTTTCGTTTGTGTAAACATTAAAATTAGTTTACACTTATCAAAAATATCTTCTTTTTAATAACTATGTGGTTTGTAAAAACTACATCAATTTAAGATATAAAACCGTTAAACAAAAACGAAACTAGTATACTAATTTGTTTTATCAGTGTACTAGAAGTATTTGCAAAAACTATTCTAATAAAGCTTATGCTACTAAAAGTAACTTAACTGACTAATAAAAATAATTTGAGTTTAAAAAAATACAACTTTCAAACTTTCTTTTCATGTTAAGTCTAAAGCTACTTATTATTTTCTACATTTTAATGAAATTCAAAACTATTTATTCGATACTGCTTTAAAAACACGAAAGATTTTAAATAAACTTTCAAAATGCTTAAAAAAATATTTTCTTATCAACACGTATTTACAATAAAAATTAAAGTTCCTGCTAGTATGTAATACAATATGTAATTTGTTAAGTATCTTTTACGTCACTTTGTAACTAAAATGAAGTTTGATTCCACGTTCTATTTTAAAATGAAACATTTTTTATTGTTGTGTATAAAGTGAAGTAGCTTTAACATTTTTAACATAAAAATTATTTTTTGTGGCAAAAAACTTATGGTTAAGTTAGACTTTTAAAAATAATGAAATACAACTAAATAGTGATAAACAGCCTATAAGGATTTTACTATCTTCTAAAGCATTTTATTAACAAAATAAAAAATCAGCACAAATAAGTAAAAACAAAATAAACCTATTTAATTAAGAAAAATTGGCCCATGTAGTTAAGCAGGCTTTTTATTACTAATAAGATTTAAAAACAAAAATAAACTAATAGGCTTTTGCAACAACAAAATCACCAAATGTTAAAAAGCATACTATAATTTTTAATTAGTTAGTTTAAATTCAATAAAAAAGTAAACATTTTGTAGCAAAAAATGAGCTATCAAAACTTTATTATAATTTAAGTTCGAATGTCGCTTAAGAAGACTTTATAAAGTTGTATCAAGTATTTCGATAAAAAATAGCTTGTATTTTCAATAAACGATTAATAATTATGACAAGTAAGGTCTCAAAGACCTTCAAAAATGCAATTAGTGTGCTCACGTGCCTCATGTAAGTTGCATCAAATCATCTCAAATTTATACAATAGGTAAGTGAAAAACGTGGTATTTTTTTCTTACGTCACTTTGAAGCGCATTTGTTAAAATTGCATGTACAGTGCTTCCTCGCTAATCCGGCCAAGTTGGGCAAGATTTTTTTGAAAATACGGCCGGATTTGCTTTTGGCCGGATTAGAACAAAATATCTCTTTTTTTACAAATTATCTACCTTAGTTATATTATGAATGTATATAACAATATATTTTCACGTTCCTGACGAAACCAAATGTAAAGGGCGCTGTCTAGCTTGTCAAAGACGCCTCCCTCTACTTTTTGTGCTGTTTTAGCAGCTTCAATTAGTCCCAGCTCCTCCTTTTCGGCTTTAAACTTTTTGAACTTTTCTTCGCCTCTAAAAATGTCATTTAAAGTTGACTTACCAATGTTTAACTGGCTCATTATAACAGCTTTAGGCACATTATTGTTTGCCATTTCTCAAACTTTTAACTTGTTTTCAATTGTTAGTTGAACGCGTTTTCGTTTCTTTGCTGTCTTATCCATTTTTTAACCAGATATGTTGATTGTGGTATATTAAAGTGTAACTTGCTTAGCAAAGACAGAAAAATTGCAAATGAATAATAAACAAGTTTGTTGCAACTGAGCGGGAAAAGTATGAAAAAAAACTTAAGATTATACAAATGATACTTTATGATGACGTAACAATATATTGCTTGCATACTTATAAAACGTAAATTGAATACTTTTTCGAAGTAAAATGAAATTAAACGCTAAAAACGCTAAAGTAAATAAGTCGACTTCTCGACTAAAACCGGCCGGATTAGCGAGGAACCGGATTAGCGAGGACCGGATTAGCGAGGATGCACTGTATTTTTATAAATAATTAAGGTCATAAAATCAGTTGTATTTATTTAATTTATTAACTTAAATTTATTTTATTTTACTTTAAACCTCAAAAGTTCATCCTGCAATAATTAAAAAACTTTATAACAAACACAAAATAATTTAATATTACATATATTGTGCTTCTCAAGAAATAAGACATTTACAGTTTAAGTTGAAGCTTTTTAAATTGTAATATTATTTCTTGAAATTAAAACGCGCTTCATTATACAGTGCTTCCTCGCTAATCCGGTCCTCGCTAATCCGGTTCCTCGCTAATCCTGCCGGTTTTAGTCGAGAAGTCGACTTATTTACTTTAGCGTTTTTAGCGTTTAATTTCATTTTACTTCGAAAAAGTATTCAATTTACGTTTTTTAAGTATGCAAGCAATATATTGTTACGTCATCATAAAGTATCATTTGTATAATCTTAAGTTTTTTTTCATACTTTTCCCGCTCAGTTGCAACAAACTTGTTTATTATTCATTTGCAATTTTTCTGTCTTTGCTAAGCAAGTTACACTTTAATATACCACAATCAACATATCTGGTTAAAAAATGGATAAGACAGCAAAGAAACGAAAACGCGTTCAACTAACAATTGAAAACAAGTTAAAAGTTTGAGAAATGGCAAACAATAATGTGCCTAAAGCTGTTATAATGAGCCAGTTAAACATTGGTAAGTCAACTTTAAATGACATTTTTAGAGGCGAAGAAAAGTTCAAAAAGTTTAAAGCCGAAAAGGAGGAGCTGGGACTAATTGAAGCTGCTAAAACAGCACAAAAAGTAGAGGGAGGCGTCTTTGACAAGCTAGACAGCGCCCTTTACATTTGGTTTCGTCAGGAACGTGAAAATATATTGTTATATACATTCATAATATAACTAAGGTAGATAATTTGTAAAAAAAGAGATATTTTGTTCTAATCCGGCCAAAAGCAAATCCGGCCGTATTTTCAAAAAAATCTTGCCCAACTTGGCCGGATTAGCGAGGAAGCACTGTACTATTATTTTTAAATTATCTTAATAAAAAATTAGTAACAAACTGATTACAATAATAAATACGTTTTAAATGCAATAAAACACGTTTAATGTAGTATGTAAGAATCTTATTAACCTTAAAATAGCTAAAATAAAGCTCATAAAAATTCAGATATTCAAAAACTTATCACATTGTAAACTATACTAGAAGTATATTAAAAAAACCTACAAAAGTGGATTTATGTCTGCATGGAGATATTAAAAAAAGGTAGAATTTTTATGAATAATTTACAAACTAGGGCAAGTAACTAGTAGAACTTTTGGCAATTTAAAATTTAATTTAAACTTATTTTTGTTAATCTTTGCTTATCGTTTTTTGATGACGTATAAGATCAGCAAAAATTATAATACTTGGTTTAATTTTAAGAATAGTTTAAAAATAAATGTGTTTTTAAAATGAATATTAGTTTTTGTTCATTGTACTTTAAACTAGTAACCAATAAATTTAACAGAAATAGATAAACTGTTAAAAAATATTTTTTTTAATCGTTTTACGCTGAAATTAAATTTAATATTTAGTGAAGTCAGATAAATGAAACAATGAGGACTACAAAAAAAATTAAGTTTCAAGTATATTTGAGATAATTTTTATTAGCTAATCAAAAGAAAAAGACTCAAAAACTTTAAAAGAAATTGTTACGTCAGTTTGAAGCGCAGATTTTAGACAACTATAAAAAGAGATATTTATAATTCAGTTTTATTACTTTGCAAATTAGTTTAGGTAGAGGTGTTACAGTTTAAAATATAAGTTTGAACAATATAGCGTTTTTTAAACATATGTTTTGCTAACTCTAGTTCGAAAAACAATTAAGAAAAATACCTACTAATGAGCTTTGATAAATATTCTATTTTAAGTAAATTCAGGTGTTATCCTTCAAAAAATTAACACTTTATTTTACACGATACAATTTCTATTATCTAGATACATTTTATTATTTTTCTAAAGAAGAAAAAAATTGTGGGTATGAAATATTCAAATATGTTTATAAGTTAATCAGGCAATAAAAAAATCGTTTAAAAAATATACTATACATACATGGTAAGTTGTTTTGTAAAGAAAAGAAACATAAAGTTAAATTAATCGAAACAAAACTTTGCATTGACTAAAATTTTCACTAGTTTTTATAAAATAAAGCTAAAAAAACCTCATTTGCTTGTATTCGATATGAATTTTTCTATTCAATATTTTTCATATTAATCAATACACCTCGTTGACTTAAAAAAAAAGTTTTAACAAATATATTGTTCAAAATATTTTGTCATATATTTCAAAAATATATTGTTTAAAATTAGTACATAGTTAAATAGTGGTTTTTTAAATAGGTTTTTCAAAGGCAAATTTCTTATTATTTAAATATAATATTTATTGAAATTTTTTAAGTTGTGTTAGCGAATGAGAGTATTTTTTTTTATAAAGATTCGATTATGTTCTACATTAAAGAAATAAAAGGCCAGATTTAATTAAAAATTGAACACTATTATAGTATAAAAATTCTTTTATTGCACGACAAAAAAGCGCTAAAATAATGTAGTCTAAGAACTTTAGTCACAAAAAAACTTTTCGATTATCAAGTCATACTTTTAGGGTACAGTTAAATGTCTTCTTCAGGACTAGTTATTTTATATCATATACTTTCAATAGTTAAATGATTTAATTTACCAAGTCAATATTATTTATTTTTAACCGTACTCGAGAATTCAATTTTAACTTTAATACTAAACAGTCGAACACAAGCTACTTATATAAAGTACAAAAACATTTAACATAAATTAAATAAAAACTTAAACTGTACTAAAGTAATTTATTCACTTATCGGAAGAAATCATAAACTGTTCGTCAAAAATCAATATTTTGTTTAGGAACTTTAAGTATTTTTGAAAACAATGTTTTACAAACAAACTACCTGAGATAATTAGAAAATGTTACTAAAAATTATTGAAAACTTACGGTACTATCTTAAAGTTTATTATACTATCTATTATCAATTCATGATTAATTATTATAATAAATGTTTGAAATGAAAACAAATTAATAACTATGGTTCAAATATTTAAAAATCTAAAAATAATAGTGCATAAATATTAAAATTAAAATAATGAAATTTTATAACTAACAATGTGTGAACAAACTTATATTTTATAATAGAACATTTATTTCTTTTAAACAGTTTTATATAAAATCATTAAATCGTTAGATAGCATAAAAGCTTTTTAGTAATATTTGCTAGTTCTGTTTTATATAAGAAGGTTTGAATCTATGTGTAAAAAAACAAACAATGTTAGAACTAGAAAAGCTTCTCTTAAACATTTACAAAATGTTTATAAAATTAATTTTATGAGCTGAATAAGCATAAAAATTGAATCAGTGTATACATTTTTGGAATCGTAAGTAGTTATTAACTTTTACAGTTAATATTAGTTGTACATTATTTTGTTTATATGAAATTAAAGCAAAAGTTCTATCGAATTTTTTGATTTTCAAATGATTTTATGGCTTACGCAATGGTTACAAGCAAATAAATTAACAAGTGGCAATAGATCAATACTTCATATACTTTTAGGTTATATTTAAATAATTAGGTGATTAAGTAATTAGATAATTAAGTGAGTTTTAGTAATTTTCAGTAAAGTTAATTAACATAAATATAAAGTCAACTATTTAATATTTTTATTAATAAAATTTACTTTTTTTATAAATTTTAGTTAAATGTTATAAAATAAAAACTGTATAAGTTACAATATGCTGTAACGAACTAATAAAACTGCTACTTTTCAAACTTAGAAGTCTAATAATAATTTTAAAATTACAAATGTACAAGCTTAAAATAATTAAAAATGAAAATTTTATATTATTAAATTATAAACAGTTAAGTATGTTTTTAGATTTCTGAAAAAAAATTACTAAAAGTAGTTAAAACAAACAACAGCGTTGTGCGGTACTTATTTTTATTAGTGACAGAAACAGTAAACAGAAATTTATAATGATATGTAAGCAATGTGTGTTTAATGTCACTCAATGATAATCACTACAAATTACAGTAGTTAAGGTCTCACGTACTTTCTAAATAAAACTAAATTAAATTTAAAAAACACATAGAGAACAGTTTTTTTTTTCCATAATTTATACAATGAACAAAGTGAAACACGCGTTAAGAATTTTTGTTGCGTCAAACATAACGCGTATGTAAATAGATAGCAAGTTTTAGTTATAATAAATGTCTTTCATATTATACAACTCTTTAACTTAAATTTTGAATATTGTATTGCTTTTTGGTATAAAAGCGCTGTTGTTTTTAGTCATTTAATTTTTACTTTAAACTTGCCTAAATGTTGCAACAAACATTTTACTTTTTTATAACTATTCAAAGCACAACTTTATTAAATTTCTAATCTATTTTTGTTTTGTGGAGTTTTTGTAAAAAATTGTCGACCTATTTGTATTTCATCTAGAAAAATACTATAAACAAACTGATTAAAGTTCTACTTTTGTATTTGTAACAGTCAAAACATATTAGGTATAGTATGTAATGGTTTTATTGGCCTTAAAATGTTTAAAGTTAATTTTGCTTTAAAGTTGTTTATTTACAAAGTGTTTTAATATAGGAATTTTGTATTAAAAAAAAAGTAGACAAAGGCTTTATACGTAAGTGAGTTCAAATGCCAATAAAATACGTCGAAAGGTTTTGAAAATTTAAGTATATTTTATTATATAGATAAGATAAAATGTAGTATTTTAATTACTTTAAAGTTTTGAGTTTAAATCAAAATTGTAGTTTTCTTGTTTACTTTTGGTTCTATATGTAATAAAGTTTAATATTAAAAGTGATTTAACATAAACAGGCCTTGTTTAAAAAAGCAATAACTTAAAAAACGTATTTAAAAGTAGTACATATTAAAACGTAGTCTATAAAATACTTTATCGAAAAGTATTATATTTTTTATAGAATAAAAATCATGGTTATCAGATATTTAATTAAATTTTAATCATAGTTAAGATTTTATTTTAACGACTGTGTCATGTTGTGAAATAAAGAATATGTTTTTTCATTTCAAATAATTTAGTTTTTTTTTAACTTAAAACATTTTTTGATATTAAAAGTTTCAAAATAAAATTCTATAAACAAAGTGATGAAATATACAAATAAAAAGTTTAAATGTGACAAACTAATTTCGTATCATTTAAAAGATACTTTAAATAACCACAACAATGGTTTTTAAACCAAAAATTGCTTTGCCTATAAAGTTAAAATATCTTTAAAGATTAATATGATAAAAAAAACTAAAATAAGCTGTAAATGAAAACTATTCAAAAAAACATGTAGTTAATTTGTTTTTCTCGCTAAGTTTGTAGCTTTTTTATTTCAGTTTTTATTAAAAAAAGAGGATAAATTACCCGTTTGCAAGAAATAAAATTTTTTTTAGGTTTTTCAAACCTTCAAATTGAATACCAAAATATACGAAAAGCAAATTAGTTTTTATTCTTTTATTGCGACTAAATAGGTAATAAAAATATAAAAACTTTTCAAGCTACTTCTTACGTCACTTTTAAGCTCAAATATAATATTTTTAAATTTGTTTTTTCTCTCCGAAAAATTATTTAAATTGTTTTACATAAGATAATGCATTTTTATTTAATTAAGAGTTCTTTTTATAAATAATTTACTAAAATATATAAATGTATATAGATAAAAATCAATTAAATATAACATATTAAAACATAGTAAGTTAACTAAATTTTTGCTAAGTTTAATTTATAAACATAAATAAAAGTTTTTAATGATAGTTATAATTATTACAATAAGTTAAAAGTTTAAAATTTTGTTAGGGTCATTTTAACTTAAATATTTAAATCCAATTTTCCTAAAAGCTACTTTTATACTTACTTATTTTATGTTTAAAACTTTTGCTACCATTGAATTAAAACAATTGTCGGAACCAATTTTACGTCACTACGAAACGAAAATGTAAAATTTGTAAAAAATAAAAACATAATAAAATTTCTTTGGAGTTAAAGTTCTAAGTATTAGATGAATAATAAAATAGTTCTGCTAGACTCTTAGATGTTAGTCAACTAAAATTTAATTTTTTAACAATTTTAGATTAATATTTGCTTGGTTTTATTCGTTTTATTACTTTTTTGATGCCATAAATTAAAAAAAATATATATTTTCATAAAAACTAAAATAAAAGTATGATATTATGGTTTTATAATCAAAAAGCATTTTTGTTTACTTGAATTGATTTTAAATGTTTGCATTTTAAAGTTTTAATTACTTAAATTTTAGTACAAATTCTACCACCATATAATAAAAGGTGTTAATTAAATCATAAAAATTAAGGTTTGAAATATACAAAT
The DNA here is from genome assembly GCF_965202585.1 of Thalia democratica. Classification (NCBI taxonomy): domain Eukaryota; kingdom Metazoa; phylum Chordata; class Thaliacea; order Salpida; family Salpidae; genus Thalia; species Thalia democratica. The sequence goes on along the minus strand of NC_139166.1, from coordinate 62,016,389 downwards.
CACACTTTTGGTATTTCTTTTATGAAAAATCACCAAAGTTAGTTATTTAACAAAACGTTTACAAAAAGATGAAATTTTACAAAATATTGTAAACAATGGCATACAAAACAAACATATAAGATTCGACTTGACATAGATTTTGTAATTAAACAAAAAAAGCAATAATAATGTTTCTCAAGTTTTTTAATTTGGCGTTTTAACTCGTAAATCATATACTTAAATCATCTTTAAAAAGTACACATTAATAGTTATTTTTAAAATAATAGTTCAAAAGCCAATAAATAGAAAATTTTCATGTTGAATGTGTAAATGTTATATATTTGGAGTTTCTATTTTAAGTTATTATGATTGAGACTGATTAAAACTATTTTTAAATTATATCTTAAACAAAGACAATTTTCAACCAAATAGATTTGTATTAAATTAGTTAATATTTATAAAAAAAATTAAAAAATTAAATTGAAAATAAAATAATTAATAAACTTTAAAACTTTTAATAAGTTAAAGCAACAAAATTATAAATTTAAAATAAAGTTAATGTTAATAGAAAAAAACAAAAGGTTTACATTAAATTTTAAATGTAAAAATTTTTATTAAGAAATGTTTACAAAACTATTTTAAAAATTAAAATACACTAACTTTTGTTTGAAATAAAACTTATATCAGATAAAGTTATTATGTTGAATAAACAAGCCCTGTGGATATAACTTACCTAAAGGACAAAGTTGTTTTTGTTAGTCTTAAAAAATTACAAATTTGAAGTTATTTTTTAATAGTTCTTTAAAGGTAATAAATATTCTGTAGTACTTACCTCGCTTATATTAAACTATTGTTTTTAATTGTTTGTTGGTTGAGGTAGTTTTCATTATTATCATTTAATTTCGTAAAATGATACATTTGTATTTATTTAAAACCATTTACTTTTAAAATGTAAATTTAACTATAATATTAAAGATATAAAATATAATTATTTCTTATAAAAAACGGAGAAGCTAATTTCTACTAAAACAGCGTACTAAATTATAAAGTATTTTTAAGAATTTCAGAAATGTGTGTAGAAAATATAAATTAAAGTAACTTTAAACTAACTAAATTAAAAACTAAAATAACTAAAACAAGATTATAAATAAAATATAATATTTATTAATAAACAAAAGTTAAACTTGCATTTAACTTTTTACTAAGTTTGCAGCTTCTCTGTTTTATTTAGGAATTTAAATTTACTTAAGTAATTGTATTTAGATAACAGGCTTTTCTTACCTTTAAATAACTATTAGCAATAAGTATGCGACTGTATGATTGAGAATCATGTTAATATTGACTTCATGTATGGATTAAAAAAAGAAATTTAAGCTTTGCCAACTTACTTGTTACGTCATTATGTAGCTCAAATGTATAAACTTTTTTGCATGTTTCTCTTCTATAAAATATTTTACGCTTTACATATGAAAAATAGTAAGTCAAATAGTAGCATTTTTTTTAGTTAGATAATGATGGTTTTTGCACATAAGATGTCTTTACGTTAGTTTAATATATAAACTATTTAAAAGTTCAAAAATCAGTAACTTAAAGTAAGATTTATTTTAGAAATGTAACGGTTAAAACTAAACAAAACTTATAGCTAAACAAGTAAAAACTGTTCATAGTTTTGGTAATTCTTCAGCATTATAACAATTATTCTGCATATTAAGATAAAAATAAAAGAATAGTATAAAACAAACTTTTAATAAGCACTAATAAATTTTAGTTTAAAAGATGAATATTTATATTTTTATGTACTCAAAATAAAGTAAAGTTAAAACTAGAAAAATTTTTGTTGTAGATTAACAAATTGTTTATTAGGTAAAAGTTTTTAGTTACTACAAATAAGACGTAAGTTCTTACTTTTTTGCTTTACTGTTTATATAAACTTTTATTACTTACAATTAATTTTTGTTAAATTATGTTTAAAATGTTTAATTATAAATAAGTTACTATACAGCTGAAGTGTAATAACTTTTGTCAGTATTATTTATTATTTAATTAAATTCTAATTTTTTATAGTATTGTTTTATAAATGTTGTCAGTAACTTTGTGAAAGAAATCTTAGTTTAAACAAAAAAATCACTTATAAAATCAAAAAAAAATCATTTAAGTTAAGTACTATTGAAATTTAAAACAAAAATCTTAAACAGCTTCAATTTTAATGTTTAAAAATTGTTGTATATTTTTTAAACCACATTACAATACTTAATATGCGCTTTCATTTGAAGTAAACATCTTATTATGAGAACATTTTTCATTAACTAATTTTTTTTGTTCATTTGAGATTTTATTAGTAATAATAATAATTTAATAATATTAATTATTTTCGCCTAACTAAAGAAGCAAATTTAAAGCTTTAATTTTAATGTTATAATACTACAAAATGTTGAAAAAAAATAAGTAAATAATATATAATTAAAATAAGATTAAAGTTTTTAAATATGATTATACTAAAACTATGTATAGATTTAGTAACAATTACAATTATTTTTTTTGTCTAATATTTATTTCTTATACTTTAATTAACAGCCTTACTTAATAAACTTGTTTAAATTGTGCAAAATCACAATTAATACTGTGTTGATATTTATCTTTTAAGAAACTCCTAGTTTTCTTATTTTCTAGTCTTCACTATCAGTACACTAAGTTTTTTACATGTTATTAGTTACAATGTATATAGATTATTACAACCTTCAAAAAATCCTACGGATTAAAAATAATTTTGCCTTCTAATCTCATTTTAATCGCAACTATTTATATATTCGGACAAAAAAAAAATTGAAGAATTTGTTTGTTACGTCACTTAACAGCTCAAATGTATTATTTTGTGCACGCGTTCTTTGAATAGATTATTTATTTCTAAATATAGATAGATATCGTTTAATAGATCTGTATAAGAAAAGCAAGAATTGCTACAATTACGACGACAATCAAATTTTATGTTGATAAAAAAGTTTTAAAGAAAATATTTTTGCTAAATATTTTGTTTCTTTAACACAGGTTTTTGATAAAAATCGCAAGTTGTTTGAAATGGGAGTCTTAAATTTAGTTATTTTAATGACTAGTTTGAATTGAAAGCAAAGTTTTTCTCAGCGAAAGTGGATAAGTTGATTTGGATGTTAGAGTGTTTATTGTACAATTTTGTTGTTAATATTTTCTACCACTATAACATATGTTTATAATTTTTTTATTAAAATTTATATAAAAACATGCATACTTTCGTTGTCAGATTAATATAAAGTTGTAATTTATTTGATATTTTTTAAGTTTTTGTATTTTAAAGTTTTAATGAACTTAATCTATCAATATTTCTTAAAAGTATAAATTTAATCATTACTTTACAAAACAGTCCAAGTAAAAAGTTTAACTTTAGCGGTTAAATTAAAACTTTTATACTTTTTTTATATTTTTTTTTGGTATAATTTTTAATTTTTTTCTTTTTTATATGGTATAACTGTAACACAAGCTTAAAAATTTTGATAAAAACCCGGAAATTTTTAAATAATTGTAGTTTTGCAATATTCAATCATTATTGGATTCGTTAAAAATTTAGACTATTGATACATAAACTAAGTACAAATATATAAACTAGCAATAAAAAAACATTTATTATTATCATTAAGTTCTAATTTAATAAATATCAAGTATAATTAAAAAATAGAATAATAAGTTACGACAAAAATAGTCGATGTTTAAAAACTTAGTTTTAAACTTAAAACTAAAGTATTTCAAAATTTAAATGCTAATTAAATTAAAGCTCATAACCAGCAAAACAAAGTTTTAATTTCGAATTAAATTATTTAAAAGTTCATACCTTTTTTCATTAAATACTATTATATACAACATTTATAGTCTAACGAACCTTTAAAATTATTTACGACTTGAGAAAAAGTTAAAAAAAACTTTGTTTCTACCAGTTTTTATACACCAATAAGTTAAAAAGGTGACGCTAATACTAAGCATAGAAAATTTTAAAAATCACATAGATAAAAATATCACAAAATGTATATAAAAATTGTTAAAAATACAACAATGAAATGGTGTACAATAATTTATCTGTATATTTAATTCTTGAAAGTATCAATTTAAACTATTAGATTAAAGACTTAATTTAGTTCAAATTGTTCACACTATTTATAATTCTGTAATGCATTAATACAAGTTAAATAAAACTTACAAGTGAAAATATTTAGGTAAGGCACGTTGGGATCTTCCTGATTTAAAACAATAGATCAAAAGGTATAAAGTTCCTTGCAAGTAAATTCAATCTACATTGCAAAATTTTACCAAAAGTAAAATAAAAATAATGTACGAAGTAAATATGTCACTACGAATTGCAGATGGTAGAAAAAATCAAAAGCTCCAAAGTTCATAAATTATTCACAACCTATTCCAAAATAAAAAGTAATAGTTTTGTCAGCTTAAGAATAAAATTCATAATAAATGTTAGCATGTGTTTTTCTTTACTTTTTTCATTTATTACATTTTGCGCAAAACAACAACTTCTAAACTTTTCATTAATAGCAAGCACTTATGATTTTGTTTTCGCAACAAAAAATCATTTTATGTTGTATGATCCGGTTTTAAATGTTTGTTTAAATTTATTAAACCTAAGTTGAAAAAAGTAGTATGCTATCAGTTTTTCAATCAAACTTAAGTTCAATAAACTAAAAATTATAAAAAACAACAATAAATCCTTAATAAAAAAGTGTTTAAAAAAGTATCAAAAAAAGACTTAACATATTATAAAGGTTACACATATACACATACTTCTATTTGACATTAAAAATTTAGAACAATTTTTTCGGCAACAATTTTGTCTAGACAAAAAAAAACTACCATAAAAAACAGAAACTATATTAGTTTTTTAAATAACTAATCTTGAATATTTTATTTTTTCGATTAAATTGTACATTTTTATAGAATGCCTTATAAAATTATTTACATAAAAGCAATAAACACTTTACAACATAAAGTTTACAAATTTGAATGGTTTATTTCGAGTAATTTAATAAATCATTATTGATCAAAAGTAATAAGATATATCTGAATTGTTTTTTTTTATAAAAAATGTTATACTTTCAAACACTTTTAAGACCTACCAACAAAAAAGAGATAACATTTTAGAAACAAACCACTTAGATAAAGCAAATATCTATACTCAATTTGGGGAGTTATTCAAATATTGTTATTATTATTTTATTAAGTATAAAAATCATTTGTACTGTAGTCTTAAGTGAATAAACAGATTACACTAGTAACGTTTAAAAACACTAAATGTATTTCATAAAAGTTTTCATAAAATTTTCAGTTAAAAAAAATACTAGAAAAAATAATCAGTTAAGGCAAAAATAATTTTCAAGTATTGAAATAAATTTGTTGTCATCATAGTTCTACATCAAATAAAGTCAGTTTTGTATTTAGTTTTCAGAGGTTTAATACTTCACTAAAATTTATTTCTTTATGTTAACAAAGTTTTAGTGACAATAAGCAAGTAGTTATATATATATATTTAAATATACATTGAAAGCCTTAGTAAAATTTATTAAATTATTCTATCAAATAAATAAAAGTATGAAAATTTTAATTAGATGATTCAGATAAATTTTAAAACTATTTTGCAAAACTTTAACATAAATATAAAGAGACTAACAAAAATTGAACTCAGTTAAAAAAAAATCATAGTTTACACAAAACTAAGATATATAACTTATTACACTTTAAAAAGATCTGTTTTTAAATATACTAAAACAATTCTCTATCAACCAAATGTAAAAGTTTGATTTATATTTTCTACACAGGACAGTATCAAATTAGTTTTTTTTTTTTTGATTTTAAGTAGAACTATAATTTAACACTTTCTGGCTATTTTTTTTTTGCAAACCTTAACCATGTTAAATGTAAATAGACAAAAACTATACAGTTAGCATAAAAAAAACAAAATTATAGTTTCCATTAAATTGATTTTTTTAAACTGAGAACTAGTCAAATAGCTATTATAAACAATATCTTTTGTTTTTATTTATACAAAAGCACAAAGTTTTCAATAACTTATAAAAATTATAGTTTTTAAATCTCTTTCTTTAAAATTAGAACGTAATAATAACTTTTATTTATTATAGTTTTAATGAGCTTTAAAAAGAAAAAAATTGGTATATGAAATGTTACGTTATTACACAGCATAGATGCGAGGTTATTTAATCAACCTTACTAAGACATTTCTTTAAAAATAATACATTAAGTTTAAATAATTATTTACTTTAGTATTTTTAACTTGTTTTAAAATATAAGTAACAAGAGTATATGCTTGATTATGTGTGTAACACAGGCCTTGCGGTTAACTGACTATAATACTTTTTTATACAATGTACAATCCTAAGTTTATTCTCAAACTTAAAAATTTTTTAATTTTAAAGGTTTGTAAAGTTTTTAGATAACTTATACTTCTGCTTAACTGAAATCGAGTCTGTAAGTTAAGAGTGCATTTTACAATGCATAAATGTGCGCAGAAAGTAACGATAAACTAAAACATAAAGATGACAAATACAACAGGCTTTACTAGCAAAACAACACAAAATAAACCACCTCGGCTAAACAGCCTAAATTAAAACAATCAACATCCTTACGCTTACAGCATGTTAAATTATGCAACAACTGCTTAAACGTGCAGTGATGTTCGTACACAGCCACAAGTACACGAATAAATAGCTTACAAGCGAAAAATTTACTTGAGAGAAGAGAACGAATAAGAAACGCTGACTACTGTCGGCTATTACAAAACGTTTACACCATGTTGATGATTATTTATTTAATTTGTATTTTTAAATGGTTTATACAAATCGCTAACTATTTTAAACTTTTTTTCTATTTGATCCTTTAGTTCTTTTTTAACTAGTTGAGAACCTTTAAAACAAAGAAAATCAGCCGAAAACATTTTCACAGTCAACAGGTGTCCATAGCTTTTTAACTTTACTACACTATATATTCTACTGCTATCTATAGAAGATATATTTGGAAGCTTACAAATCTAATAAAATTAAAATAAAAAGAAACTTAGTAAAACGAAACGTATGTTCTATTAAATACTATAAAAATTCGTTTTTGATATAAATTGTAAAAGAAAAACTTTTATTACGTCACAAAATGTTTGTAATGCAAAAATAATCAAGTTTTACTAATTTACTAGTAAAACGTTTTATACTTTTTACGTTTTATTTTTAGATAAACTTTGTTTAAAAATTGCACTAAACGGAATTTTTAATATATATACTAGTTTTAGCAAGCTTATATTGATTCAACTGTTTTTTGTCTGTTCAATAACAAAAAACTACAATAGTAATTTCGTTATAACTGAACAAATGTAAAAATATTTAAAATACAACATACGAAAAAAATAGAAAGGTATAAAGCTGAGTAGTAATTTTAATTTACTAACAGTTTTTAAGAAACGGTAATCAAGTTTATAGGTAACTAATGAAGCATATTAAAACTTACTATTTTGTTATAGATAATAATTAGTAGAAAAAGTAAAAATGTACATATTTAAATATTTTCGTTTAAACAAAAAAATGTATTTGTTTTTACCTAGTTGAACAAAATGGAACTACTATCCTTTAAGAAAACTCGTGTAATAAAGCCAGATAGGACATAAAGTAAAATTAAAATAAACTATTTTTTAGCAACAAGTTTTAATTTATGAATATTCTTATGTTCAACAGTTTTTTTTAAGAAATACCTTTAAAAAATAAAACCAATATAACTTTTACAAGTATTTGTATTAAACTATTACTAAATTTTTTGTCCCAAAAATAAATTAAACACTATTATATGAAGCTGATACAACATAAGTTTAATAAACATAAACTTAAAAGAACTTTCGGTAAATGATTTTCATTACTAAAGTTGTTTTAGGTAAAGTTTAAGGTAAACAATGTCAATTTTTTTAAGTACTTTGAACGCTTAATTTGTTCATTTTTTTTTAATACTTTTAAATACCATTAAAAATCAATAATAGTTCTATCCTTAACTTCAAAGTTAACATATGTTATGAGCTTTTTAAAAAAAACAAAAACTTATTATATTTTAATAAACTAAGATTATTTTTAATAAACAATGCAAGTAAACTTTATTATTCCAATTTTGAATATTAATAATAAAATTAGTCGTCTAGACTTATAAATTAAGCAAAAAGTATGCTATTAAAAGAATAAAATTCTGACATCTTAGTTTAGCTTTATTCGTAAAACGAAGCGAGAAAATTGCAAATTCTTTTTTTTACGTCACACCGCACTTCGGAAGCAAAATCGAAGAAAAAAACGTTTTTTTAAAGCATTAAGTAATTTTGCAGATAGATTTTATATCTGTAACATTTACTAAATACAAATTTTAGTTGTTGTAGTCTTTTTATTAAATACAAAAAACATATTATCTTAAAACTAGTACATAGTCAATTGCATCAACTTATCAATAATTGTTCAATTGAATTTGGTAACCAAGTTATATGTAATTATTGAAGCATAATAATATTTATAATTTTTTATAAATAGTAATTAATAGAGGTCTTATAAATGTGTAAAACTTAATTGAATCATAAAAAGTAAACATATGTATATTTAAGAATTTTCATTTATTTAAAAAAAATAATATATTAGATCCTACCTAATTGAATATAATGGAAATATCTTTTTAAAAAATTGTGTAATAAATCTAGATAGGACACAAAGTAAAATTAAAATAAACTATTGCTTTAAATTAATGAACTATTAATTTAAATTATGAATATTCTTATTTTAAACTGTTTTTTCAAGAAATACCTTTAAAAGTTAAAACATATATAACTTTTACAAGTACTTGTATTAACCTATAACTAATTTTTTTGTCACAAAAACAACTTAAACACTTTCGTATGAAATTCATACCTTATAAAAAATAACGTTATAAAAGGCTTTTTTTTTCTTGAACATTTTTTTACAAATTAAAATGTCTAGACTTTTTTAGTATAAAGAGACCTCCAAAACTAATATTGTTTTTAGTTAGATATTAAACATGCACTATATTATTAACTTAAGTTTTAGGTTTATTTATTAGGACAACAAACTTAAAATATAAGCAAAATTACATAAATTTCTTTTTTCTCAATCTTTTGTTAACTTATAATCTAATAATTTAAACGTTTAAATGTTTTCATAGAAAATAACTTTTAAGGTCAAAAATCCACAATTGAAAATAAATTGTCCTTTGTTTAGTAATCGGTTTTGTTATATAAGTCGTAATTTTAAATAATCGGGAAAAATAATTACTGGTCTAAAAAACTTAACGAACTTTAGTGCATTAATAAAAAATAGCTGAACTTTTACTTGTAAGTTAAATATAGAAATTTGGATTAAACCAAAACACTTTGCTTGAAAATATTTTTGTTTATTCGTTAAGAAAATAGTTTTAATTTATTAAAGTGTTGCAAACTTACAATAATGCATGTTAGTTTTTAATTTATAAATTTGATTAAAGCAGGCTTAATTCTGAATAACAAAAGCTTATTAAAGAAGTAAAAAAATTAATACCTGTACACAAACGACATACATTTTTCTAATACAAAAATTTAACTGTTAAAAAAACACGATAGTTCTTAATAACATTAAATAAATTGAAATTCTTATTTCGCAGTTGAATTAATATAGATATTTATAACACTGCAAACTTATATAAAAATTAAAATAAAAAAGCATATAAACGCATTATTAAGAAACTTCGTTGCGCTATTGAAAAATAATTTAGAAGTTGTTCTAATCAATTTAAGATACTTTAAGTACATTATATCAGCTGATAGTTTTTAATACCTTAAAAGAATCAGTAATTATATGCAGCAGTTTGTACTTAATTCAAAATCATTTTGGAAGAAGTAAACAAATGTAACAGAATCAAATAGTTTGCGAATCTAAGAATACAAAAAATTTTGCCATCAAATTATGCTAAAATATAGTTAAAAGTAGAATAAAAAATTCTGGTGCATAAATAAGCAACTTTTAGTTTAATTTTTTTTTAAACTGAAAAAAAAGCTTAATGGTCAAAAAGTTAAAATCGTTCTTTACTTAAAGCATTTTATTTTAAAACTATTAATAACTTGTGTTTAAAAGTAAATTATAGCATTGTAGTAAAAAGTAACAAGTTTTCTCTACTTAATTACAAACTCTAACAATTAAGGTGTCATTAACCTTAAAAAAAAGGCGTAATACGGTATTATGAAGCATGGTATAAATGTGTAGGTTTTTTAAAATGTTTTATACGGAAAAATGAAGAAAATTGGCGGAAAAAAATTTTCTTACGTCACTTATAAGCGCACATGTAAGCAATGATCCGAAAGTTATTTAAAATCAGTATTCTTATCATTGTTTTACACACTAAATTGGGTTGAATGTAAAAATAAATCAATTAAATTTAACATAATGTTTGTATGTTAGATTGTAATTTTTATATTTTACGCTTATTAAAAAAAAGCTAATAAACAACTCATGTAATTTACGTGAAAAATAAACACCTGTGTTGTTTTAACAGATTGTTATTTAATTTTGTATGTTTGATATTTTTAATGTTTGATTATGCAATTCATATATTTTAAGCTTTTTAACAAACATTTCTTATAAAATATTAAACCATGTTTAAGTTAATAAATGGACTAGTTTTCACTACTTGAAAAAATTGATAAGTGACACTTTTGAATTAAAAAAGGATAGAGTGAAAATGAATTACAAGAAAACGTTTAAAAAGAGCTTAATAACTTTAGTAAACAAACAAAATAAAAAGGTTTTTTTTTTTTTTACATGCTTCAGTTTGTTTATAGAAATGTTCATAAATAAGCAAAAAAAAAGTTTATGTATAAAAAAAATATATTTCGTACTTTTTAATTGCCATTAAATAATAAATAAATAGTTGTCAAAATCATTTCAAAAATTAAGTAAACAAACTTAACATATCTTTTAAACAACTTACTTAAAAAAATACTTTTTTTTAATTTTGAGTGGTATAAAAAAGTTGATTAATCGTAATTAAATAATTTAAGGTGAAAAATAAAAGAAAAAAAATCTAAGTTACATGGAACGTTTTAAAATTTTTTAAATTAACACTGTAAAAATTGTTTTGAAAAACAAAGTTAAGTATAAAAAATATAAAATTATGATTTGTATAAAGTATGATAAGTTCATCATAACGTCACGATCATTACGATCAGCCATAATACTGACCAAGCGGTTTTATTGGAAATATATTCTGTAGATTAAACTATTTAATTTTTAATTGTAAACTTTTACAAGACTGAACTAACTAACCTTACATACAAATTAAAATGTATAAGTTTGTACAAAACTATTTTTCTGATAAGGTTTTAACAAAATTTGAGAGCAAATAAACACGTAAAAAAGTTTATAAGTTGCACATATTAAGAATAGTTTTTCAACTCACATAATAATTAATTGTAACAATTTATAATACTATCTAATTAGTTTTTCTTATCTTAAAGTATTAAGACATTCATGTAAAACATTTAATAATATATAAAAGATCAACAATGTAAACTACATTAAACACTTAACTATAAAGAACATAATTAAAGTTTTAAATATTATTTATGTTGGAAAATAATTAACAATTTAAAGCTTTTAGTTTAGTTTCTTAATAGTTAGAACTTAATTTTTATAATTAACAAAAACTACATTTAATTTTTTCTTTTTCTTTCATTTTTAAACACTTATAAAGTTTAATAAAACTTTTTTTTTTATTGTTAGACCAATTTAAACTTGTAAGGGTCTATAATAAAGTATTTTCTAACAAATAAACCATGTAATATAAATCATAACATTAATAAATAGTTATAAAAACAATAGGTCTTCGCGACCTTTAAAATTTCGAGTTTCTAAAAATTAATAAGAAATTTGGAATTCAATAAATTATTTGAACTATGTTTTTAAGACTAAGTGAGAATTTAAAAATTCTTTTATTACGTCACATTGAAGCGTAGGTTCAAATAATGAAATTAAAAACTTGGATTTTTTTATTTGTAAGTTAAATTCAAACCTTTACTAGAATAAAATACATAAAATATTTATGTTGTTATGCTTTTTTTTATGTGAAATTCTAAAGCGTATCATTTATAAACCAACATATTTAAAAAACATCAAAAAAGATCATAAAATGCGTAATTAGCCTTTAAAGGCTTTTTTTTTTGTTTAAAATTTTACTATATACAGGTTTAAAAGCAATTTTATTTGAAATAAGAATTTAAACAACGATAAACTAATTGTTACGTTAATATAAAGCGTTGATGTAGCTTTTTTTTTTTGAGTATTTTTAATAAAATATGTTTTAAAAATATCTTAAAACGTTTTGGATAGTAGTTTGTTTATATCAATGATTTAGGAACTATATTTTGATTTTGGATAAAGTAGAATAAATTAGGATAAAGTAAGTTTTTTTTTGGTCTCTTATAAATAAAATTTTAAGAACTACTGGTGAATTTATGAGTTTTAACCCAGAAAAAGATCATGTAAAACTTTTATTCAATTAATTGTTGATAAAAATAAGTTATTAAGTTTGTCAATTTACAACAAAATTTAAATGTAAGCTATTTATGAACATTTCATATGTATAACTTTTATGATCTTTATAGATTAAAAAACAGTTACAATTTACACATTTTTGCTACAACTATACGTTTTATATTAAACAGGCTAAATACTGTCATGAACTGAATAATTTTTTTTCAGTAAATAACAGTTATTAAGTTCATTTCCTAATATAAATAAAAAAAAAATTAAAATTAGTAGTTTTAATATACTTATGGTTTTAGTATAATAGTTATGTGTAAGTTTATAAAAAAGCATACTTAAATATAAACAATGTAAGTTTTTTATTAGCAAGTGAAACAAGTAATAAATTTTGATAAGCGGCTAATTTTTGCAGCTTCTTATTAAAAGTGTATTGCTTTACATAACACATGACTAACTGCAAAGTGTTTTTATTACTTCATATACGAAGCGCAGATATTAAAAAAAATTAAATCATTCAGAATTAAAAATTTCTATTACAAAATTTCACAAACTAGTTTAATAAGTGTTTGTAAATTAAAGTTAGAAGTTGAATTCAAATGTTAAATTTGAATAAACTAAACAAATTGAGTTTAGCTTTATAAAAAATAGTGCTTATTAAAACCATAGGTCATCTAGACCTATAAAAATTAAACCAATTTATTATACAGAACAAAACACTTTTATTCAAAACCTTTTACTTAAACTATATTCGTAAACGGCGCGTAAAAACTACACATTCCTTTATTACGTCATATCGCAGCTTATATGCAAAAAAAGTCAAAATTTTTCCAAAAAAATAATGTTGGTTTGTACCGGATGAAGATATTTATTGATCTTTTTTTTGTGTTAATTTAAATTTATACAACATGTATCAAAAACCCAAAAAACTCAATTCATTGTTCTATTTACTTCATGGATTTCATTGCAATATTGTCCAAAAAGTTAACTAAATATAAGTCAAAAGTAATGAACTAGACAGCGTAAGATTAAAATTTTTAATACAAATTAACAAATACACGTAAGAAGTATATAATGTTATTAAAATATAAATTGACTTACTCAAAGTAGCACTTAGATAAACAGCATCTTTTTAAAACTGTATTTTCAAAAAACTAAATAGTCTTTGTTACTTATATTTAACTATGTTAAAGTTAATCATTCTATAATATAACAAGTTTTTAAGAACTGGTTAACTGAACATTCAAACAAATAAGGATTTCATATTATTTCGGACAAAAAACTAACGATAAAGTTTTTCAAAGTACAAACTTTTCCAAAAAAAAAAGACATATTGATTAAATAGAATCAAATATTGAAAAAAAAACTTAACATCTCATGTAAATTTTATTTTCAACTAGTTTACTATAGAAAAAATAGGCTTTTGTAATTTGGCCTTTTAATTTAAAAAAAAAAAAAATTAAATACTTAGTATAAACAAGATTAAAAAAAATTGTAATAAAGTACTTTAGTTATAACTTTAGTTTACTTAAAGGTTATTTAAAGATTAATTTGGAAAATTAATAGTTTTCAAACTTTTAAATATCAAAAAAAAATGTTTAAGTAACGAAATTTATTTAAACAAGATTTATATTTTATGGTAGGATAAGTAAAATAAAATTCATACTTTATTATGTTTTTTTAATATCAGCAGGTTTTTTTGCAGAGAACTTCTAATAACATTTTAATAATTCAGAGGCATTTCAGCCTTCAAATTTAAACAAGGAATTTAACATTTTGGAAAAGTTAAACGTAAGCTTTTTGAAAGGCTTCTACTTTGTATGCAACGAAAAGCGAAAAAGTTGAAAAATTACTCGTTGCGTCACTTTGTATTTCAAATGTAAGATTTTACTTGCACGTTTTCCATACACTAAATACTTTATTTAGAAATTAAAAATTGTCGATAAAGCACATATTATCTTAGTTAGCACTAAATCAAAAACGGACTTTAAAAATGTTACAAACTAACTTTTACAGATTTTTATACCTTTAGATAATTAATTCAAAAGTATATTCCTTAAACTTTATTATGAAGCAAGCTTATATTCTAACTGCAACTGTATACTTATAACAGCTTTACTTAGTAAACTAATCTTTTTTGTGTTATGCAACGCAAATATTATATTTTTTTGTTTTTATCTTTATATGCTTACTATATAAAATAGTTAAAATGTATTTCAAGAGTTAACTTTTAGTAGAACCATTTGAAACAACTAGAGTGTTAAAATTTTTAAGTTAAACTACTATTTCACTTTTTTTTTGACATTTATTATAAAGATGTTGAAAGTTTTGTTAATCACAATACACTACTTTACATAAGCTTTTTTTATAAAAGTATTGTTTTATAAACATATTTTAAATTCCTTGAATTCGTTTTATTTCAACAGTTTTGAGTTTTTTGAGTAAAGTATTAATTAAGATAATATTATAAAAATTTTTATCGGTGTGTTACAAAATATTCACGGTTTTTATTAGTACCAGTTAGTTATTGTGAATGTTAAAATATATCTATAATTTTGATGCTAAAAGTAAGTAAAGATTTTATACACTTAAAATCTGTTTTACATTAAATTGATATAATTTTTATATGTGTATATTCAATTACTTATTAATTATATCTTGAAAAAACATTGTACTTTTTTAAATTGTTTTACTTATTCTTTTAAGAAACTTTACATTTCCAAGATGAATGCAAGTATTTCATATGGATATTTAAAAGACACATAAAGTTTTTAGAAAAATTTTAACATAACAAAAAATTAAGTTTAAATCTACTAGACAAAACTCTTAAAAGTTTAAAAAACTAGTTATAAATTTTGATCAGTGACAGACTAAAAATAAATCATGTTTTATTGCTGTTTTTATTAAATATTACTGACAAAAAAAGTAAAGGTTTCATGAACCTTCAAAATATGGGAAATTACCTTGCGAAGTAAAAATAACATAATTTCGTTTCCCCTAATCTTACACAATGAGTAAAATGAAAAAAGGCGGCAAACGGTTTTATTATGTCACCACGAAGCGCAGATGTTAAAAAAAGTTTGAAATTTCAACGAACAATCGAAGATTTGCCGAAATTTAAATTTTTACAGTTACTACACAAACTAGTTCATTTTAAAGGATTAGGGATTCGTTAATTTTTTAAATTTATTTAACATTCAGAGATTTTATATAATTTTAGTTTTGTTGTTAGATAAAAAAAACTAGAATTTTTATGAAAAATACAAACTAGAAAGTCTTTAAATAAATCTCAAGTTTAAATAATTGAGTGCTAAATTTAAAAATAAAAATGTTTGATACAGTTTCAAATGATTGTATAATAATTTGTTTAAGTATTTAAGATAGAACTATTTTTTATAATGAAATATGCTAAGATTTACCAAATTAAGTTGACCAAACTATAATTGATTTAGTTTTAAACTAAAAAAACATGCACAAATGACAAAATGTTCAATTAAAAACTTACAATTTTTTGTAAATAAGTATATATATATACTAATCAATGTAGTGTTTGTAATTAATGAAAATATAGTGCACTTTTACTTTAGTTCAGAAATGTTGATACCACCTATTATTTATAAAGTTATTCATTTTGTAATAAAAATATGTTAAGTATTCTCTCAAAATACAAAATAAAACTATAATGGATGTAAGATTTTTATTGAAAAATTTTACGGATAATGTATTTACAAGTAAATTATATTTTATTTGTAGACAAACTTAGAATATAAAATGTAGTATCGATAAATTACTTAATAATTCAGTTAATTACAGTTATTTATACAGGTAACTCAAAATTTACAAATAACCTTTTTGCTACAACAAAGCTCAAATGTAATAAAAAAACCTTTAATATATTTAAACTGTAGTTTTTTAATAACTTTATTGTTTAAAAGCTGTTACAATTTTTAATTTGTGTTTAACTTTTACTTCTTTTTATATGTTGCAAGTTCTGCCATGAATGACATAATAAGAGATTAATATTCCGTAGTAAATATTTTATATATACATAGCAAAGTACTTTGTTTTTCTTTTTTTTATAAATTGATAGTTCACTTAATTATTATTTATTTTTTATCATTACTAAAAAATAACTAACTTAAAAAATGTCACTTAGGCTACTCCCAACTCAGCAATTTTCAACGAAATAATACCTTCTTATATTATATCGGTTGTAACTTTTTTCAACTTTAAACGTTTAAAAACTTTTTCCTATATAATATTATATAGAACCTTAAAATTGTTTATGTATAGAAACTGTATTAACTGAATTTACACTATACCTTAAAATATAATTAACTCTAACATTTTTTAAAAATCAATTAAGGAAATTATATAGTTTGTGTAAAACTTAAAATATATTCAATACGTTTGTATATTTGTGGTAATAAACTCTACAAATTTAAACATTCATATAAATAGCTTTCATTTTTTGTCTACTTTTTAGCACCATACTTAAATAATGTTGTTCTTATTTCGGAACTAAATAATAAATTATAAATTGAAAATATTTTTGTAATATGCTAGTAAGTTCATTAATCACAATATTGAATATTATAAGTAAGATAAAAAAAAATTACTAAAAAATTTTAAAGTAATATTAAACATAATAAATTTAAAAACTGCATCTATATTAAAAATAAATATTTGTTAATTCAGATTAACAATCTTAATTCTTAGCAGTTAGTTAAAAAAAAAAAAGGTTGGATGAAAAAAATCTTTTTTGATTTTTAGGTTTGTAAAAACAACTTAAAGTTGAAAATAATTTAAATAAAATCAAAAAAAAAGTATACAAAATATACGATAATTTTATAGTTCAATACTACTAAATTTAACATAAAACAACTTTAAATAACAACTTAAATTTCTTTTTACTTTTTGATAACATAAAAAAGTCTTAAAGACTTCTGAAATATTAGGTCTCAATTATCTTCATACACGTTTTGCGATAAATCACCAAAAAATTAATGTAAAAATTGAAAAGAAAAAAGGGGAAACTATTTTAGTTACGTCATAGTTAAGCTCGTGTGTAAAGAAAAAAATTGCAAACTTTTGATATGAATTTTTTAAACTACTCTTGTACGTAATTTAGAGTCGATGAGTTTTTTTTTAACAAAAATATTTATGAGCTACAACTGAAACATAAGCAATGATAAATTTAGTAGTTTCTTATAAGTCATGTTTTAAGTTATCTTAAGTTTTTTTTATGACATATATTCAAAAATAAAGAACTTTTTTAAATCATTTATAAAAATTTCAAGCTTTTAGATTGTGAACGAATTAATGTTATATAACCAATTTGATAAGGTTGTAGACTTAGTTAATTTAAAACTTTGTTTACAATAAGCAAAAATAAATAAACTATTAGGGTCATAAACATTTTGAAAAGACGTTAATAAACACTTAATTAATAAGCTTAGAAGAAAGTTTATTATGTAATCCGTAGTTCTTACTGCATAAAAAAAAGTGTGTGGAAAAAGAGACAACGTTTTGTAATGTAATAAATATTTTAAAAATGTAATGAAAGTTTCGCTTGTAAATTTTTATTAGTATACTTATGGGTTTAAATTTAAATTTAGTATGAAAGTTTAATTGATTACAAATAGACATAAATGATAAGCACACTTTCAACATCTATTTACTAAATGGATTAAAATTCACACGGTTATTTAAATGAAAGTTTGTTTTTAATTAACGGTAAGTTTTAACAAAAAAATTCAGTAGCTTTAACATGACTAGTTTTAAATAAAACAAGCTGCTTTATTATAAAACATATAAGTAATTAATTTTTGTTTAAAGCAAAAAACAAAATTTTTGAAAAATTTAAGACTTAAACTTAAGACTACTAATTCTTAAACATAAATACTTTCTGATGAAAGCTCATTACCAATAACAAACGTTTTATTTTAGTTGTTCGTCAGTTTTTAAAGTAAACTAATTGTTACTGCAATACTTGAAAAATATTACTAAATTTTCAAGTATTGATAAAAATGTTAACTTTGTTTAAATATCATATTTTTATAATGATTATTATAATCATTTTCGTGCAAAATATGAAACGACTGCTCTATGTGGCATTGTATAGCTTTGATTAACTAAATTTTAAGAAACATCTTAAATATACTTATAATGATAACAAGTTTGAAAATTGTCGGTGTTCATGTAAAAAAAATATGTAAACTATATAAAAATATTTCAAAACTGGTTCAAAAATTTATACAACTTGTTCTGTGAGCTAAGATCTCTACTAAACTTTGAAAAAAATAGAGACTCAAATAACCAAAAAGTAATAAGTACCAAAATTTTATTGGTAATAAATTAATTTATAGCTTATTGTTGAATACTCCATTAAAAGAATTATTGATGTAAACCAAATTTAATTACAGTCCAGAGTATAAACAATAAAAACTTTAAAGTATCACAGCCAATAAATAAAAAGTACTAAAAGTAAACCATGGACTAGAATTTTTAAGCTCATGAAGATAAAATAATCAAAATAAAATAAAAAAATAAGTATGCTTTTACAATTTGACATTCTTAAAATGTTTGAAATCGGAGAAACAAATCAAAAAAGCAACGTAGCGCATTAGTTTGTCTTAGGTTTTGTAAACAACTCAAAACTTGAATTTATAACCTCATACAAGCTTTTCGTGAGTAAATTTAAAATGCAATTGAAGCATTATTGATATAAGAAATAGACTATTACATATTGATAGTATATTGGTACACCTTTGCTGTGTTTTATTTATTTTTAATTTGTGTATATTGTAAATTTAGTACATAAGTTTAGAGAAAAAAACTTATTAAGAAGAATGTAGTCAACATTACTTAACTTTTTTTATTTTATTACAAGTTATTTAATGCCTGATGTTTTTCATAGTTATAATTAAGTACTTGCATACAAAACTTGTTAAATTGTTTGATGTAAACAAAATTTTACTAGCAATTCATTACTTTTTTCAATATGATTTAGATATAAAACATACTATTTACAAATTTTTAAAATAAGCATTTTTAACATGAAATTGAAAGTGTGATCAAATAGTAATGTTTAGGTAATATCACTAATAAAAAGCTAATACTACGTAAAAGTAGTTTTATTTTTATAGAATTTACCTATAAGTTTTAGCTTTTAAAAAATGTTATTTAAGTAATCAAAATAATTAGAAAAAAAAATGTTAGATTACTTTTAAAACATAATATATTTTTCTATGCTAAACTAACAGCTTTTAGTTTCTGTATAAAAAAAAGTCAAAGGTAATAGTTTTATATATTAATATATACAGATTTTTCAAAAGCTTAAACAGTTTAGATTAAAGTACGCAATATCAAGCTAATGGTTATCTTAATTGTTTTTTATAGACTTCGTACTCATGAAAAAAATAGACTGAAAGTCTAAAAAACTACTTGTTATAGGTTTTTAAACCTTAAAAAAATGGATTCTGAAGTATATGCAATGAAATTAATGAATCACTGTGTATATTTGCTGATATTATACATGTAACAAAAAGCGAAGTGTTTGAAAAATTATTTGTTACGTAATTGTGTAGCTCAAATGTGAGAATTTTTTTGCACTATTTCTCTCCAAAAAACTATTGTAATTTGTATTAAATATAGTTTTTAAGAAAGCATATAAACTAGTTACAGTTAGTAAAATTACTTATAATAGATATCGGTCTAAATTTTAAAGTTATACTAAAACTTAAACTAAACACCTAGCATTTTTATGAATTAATAGTACTTATAATACTTGTAAAACACATTTTACTTGAAATTAAAAACGCTGATACCACTGATACTTTATATAAACGTTTTGTGTTAAAATTAATAAACAGCAAGTATGCATGTTATAAAATACAAAACAAAGCTAAAGTGGATAAAAGATTAAGTTTGATATGTTTATATTCTTGTAAGTAAAAGTAAACTTTATATTATTTTTGTTTTCTTACGTGTGTAGCCCATATACATAATAAAATTCAAGCAACTTTGTAAGTTATCTACTTATTAATACTTGTTAAGGTAATAATATAAAAACAAAATTTAAATATTTTTCAGGCCACAACGAAGTTAAATATTCTTTAACTATAAACTTTTTTAAACTTTGATGTTTAAAAGATATCACATTTTAAATTTGTGCTATACTTTTATTTTTTTATTTGAACAGGCTAAATTCTACTAAAAATTACTTGAAAATTGGTTAACTTTTCGGAGTAAATACTTTAATGTATGCCTAAACAAAAATTTTTATAAAACACTTTTACACACTTATAGTAAAAAAAATGTTATTTACTTCTAACCGTTGTAAATACATAGTATGACTTAATAAAAATCAGAGTATATTTTCTAAACATTTTATAAGAAATATAAAGTATGATAAATTCATCATTACGTCCAGCTGAGATCAGCCACAATACTGGCTTATTAGTTTTACGAAAAAAAAAATGCTAAATAAATTAAAATTTTTCCCAATGGTGAACGTTTATAAAACTGAATAGTTAACGTAAAGAAGTTAAAGTGAATCTGTTTATAGAAAATAGTTTTTCTGATAAGGTTTTAACGAAGTTTTAAGTCAAATAAACCAAATTGCAGATGTCGTAAAAAAGTAATTGTAAGTTCTATGTTTATGTGTAATTCACGTATACTAATTATTATAATAAATTATATCGTACTTTTTACTTTTAATGAATTGTAATACTAATTAAGTAAACTTTTTATCATCTTAAAGTATTAAACAATCATGTAAAACAAACTTAAAAATTTTATTTTACTTTAAATTTTTAGTATTAGTTGTTTGTTTTTTATCCAAAACTAAAGTTGTTTACTGCATAAATTAAATTGCAAAATATCAAAATTGTAAACTATTTTTAACACTTAACTATTTAAAACGAACTAAAATTATTAAATCAACTTTAATTAAAAATGATAAATAATACTTTAAATTACGCTTGAAAATAATAAAGTTTTAGTGTTAATAGTAAACAAAAATTACCGTAATACTTTTTTTTTTAAATTTTAAACACTTAAATATTTAAATGAATTTTTTGTTTTTAACTGTAAGACCAATTTAAACTTGTAAACGTTTATAAAGAAGTAAAGTTTTCTATCGACTAAAATTGTAAATTATTCTAACAAATAAAACAAGTAATTATAATTTGAAAAAATAAGTACTTGTAAAAACAATAGGTGTTTGCGACCTATAAAAATTCAAATTTTTAGAAATTAATAAGATTTTCGAAATATAAAATTTTGTTTGATCTATATTCATAAGACTGAGCGAGAAAATTGCAAATTCTTTTATTTTGTCACACGGCAGCAACAGCAGCAAATAGTTTTGTTTTTTAAACTCGGAACTTTTTGTATTTGTAAGTTAAATCATTGCTTAACTTAAATAGAATGCATAAAATATTTATGTTGTTTCACTTTTTTTTGTGTTGAATACAAAAACGTGTTGTTTATAAATCAACGTAATTAAAAAATATCAACTTAATTTTTATATTTTCATGGAACTTGATAAACCAAATACAAAATGCGTAATTAGCCTTTAATTTTATTTTTTTATTTTAAAGTTTACAATATACATGTTTTAAAGCAATTTTATTTAAATAAAAAATTTAAAACAACGATAAACTAATTGTTACGTCGATAGTCAGCGTTAATGTAGAATTTCTTTTTGAGTATTTTAATAAAATATAGTCTTATAAAGTGCTAAATAGTTTTGGACAGTAATCTTATTATTTAAGTAATGTAATAACTATATTTTATTTTTGGAAAAGTAAAACTTGAAGTTTTACTAGTAAATTTATGAAACCAAACCTTTAAAAGGATCACGTTAAAACTTTAGACTAAAAATTGAATAAAAACATTTATCAAATTTGTCAGCTCACACCAAAGCACAAACGTAAGAAAATCTCAAACATTTCATTCTTATAACTTTTTATAACCTTAACTGTTTAAAAACTGTTATATTCATAATTTGTACTATAATTGTACATTTTAATTTAAATAGGCTGAATACTGACTTGAACTACATAATTTATTTTTCTGTATAAAACAGTGATTAAGTTAAGATTTAATAAGATTAAAAAAGTTTAAAAGTTAGTAGCTTTTTAGTTATAATCAAAATATAATACTATTTGTGTTTTAAAAATAAAATCATACTTAAACATTAACAATTAAAACTTTTAGTAAGCAAGTAAAACTAGTAATAAGTTTTGATCAACGACAGATTACAGCAACTTGTTATTAAAGGCATATTGTTTTCCATAATACGTAACTAACCAGAAAACATTTTTATTACGTCATATACCAACGCAGATATTAAAAAAATTTAAGTCATTCGAAGCTAGAAATTTTTATTACTAAACTTCACATACTAGTTTAAGTGAAAGAAGTGTTTGTAAATTAAAGTTAGAATTTTAATTCAATTGTTAAATTGAATTTAGCCTTATATTAACAAATTGAATTTAGCCTTATAAACCGACGCTTACTAAAACCATAGGTCTTACAGACCTATAAAAATTGAAACAGTTTATTCTGAATAATAGAAATTTCTTAATATTATATATTTTACTTGAACCATATTCGTAAAACGGTGCGTAAGAATTATAAATTCCTTTATTACGTCACATCGCAGCTTAGACGCAAAAAAAAAAACGATTTTCAACGTTTCAACATTTTTTGTATACCAATTTCTAAACTAAAAACTTTTAGAATATTTATTAATTTTTTTTTGTAAAAACACAAATTTATTATATTTAAAAAAAAGTTCGGTCTTTTAAAATATTTACTTACTCATCAGTAGTTTTTATCAAATTGTATAAATTTAAATTATACAAAAGGTATCAAAAACCTTCAAAAATCCAATTACTCATTATATTTACTAATTGATGGTTCATTGCAATTTTGTGTAACAATATAGAATAAATATAGGTCAAATATTACGTAACTAAATAGCTTATGTTTATTTTTTTTTATACAAATTAACTTTTAAATGGTGTTAAAGTAGTGAAAATCGTTTGATGGAGTTTGTTGTAGATTTATAATAAATTAGAAAACACGTTAGAAATATGTAATGATATTAAAACTCGAATTGACTTATAGTAGCATTTAGGTTTTGTAGCACTTACTTAAATTTAAAAAAAAAGCAAAAGCTAAAACCTACTATCCTGAACTTTCAATTTTTAGTCGAAAATTGTAAATCAGACTTCAAGTTGATGATAAAATGTTAAATAAAAAGTTTGCAAACTTAGTTTACACATTTTTAATACAATTTAAAAATTAATTTAAATAAAATCTAAAAGATCTGTAAAAGTTTTTATACATCAGTGATAATAACTAAGTTTCCTTTTACTGAATATTCTAGATGATTGATGAAAATAAATTGTGATAAAAAAGGCAATTGTACTATACATCACAGCAAATACCAAATGTTTGTAAACTTGACTTGCAAGTTTTGTTTAGTATGATTGAATGCTGTTTAAATTTAAATGTTTTTTAACAAATATTATTTTTTCTTGAACTCAAGTTAAATACTGCTAGTAGTTATTTTCATAATTTTAACACTTATCCAATACTAGATACATTATAAATTAAATTCATACTCATATTTAAATTACATGTATTTTGTTTACAAAACAGCTTTTTAGCAACTATTTTGAACATGATTCATTAACTTATTTTCGGTAACTAGTTTATTTATTCTAATATTTCTAACTACTTTAGCAAATATTTTTCTTGGCAAAAAGCTACTAACACACTCAAAATAATTAATTAAAAAAAACAATTTTAGTTCATAATTTATTAAAAAAAAGAATATTTAAATACTTAGATTGTAAAAAAAAAACAAAGTTTTACCATAACCTATTTTATTTTCACATTAACACCATTGACACAGTAGAACAATAAATAAAATAAAAATAATAGTTTCGACTATTGGAATATAAGTTACAGTGTTTAAAGAAGTTTATGCTTCAACTATTTAATTGAAATATATCAGAGATGCTTAGGATATTTTCGAATGTATACGATAAAATAGATTAATATAAACTTAAAAAAGCATAGATTACTTAGAGATATTAATTTTTTATAAAGTTTTTTACTTTAGAAACAACAATTTTATTTGTAAAAAAAAATGGCATACCTGTTATTATATTAAAGAAAAAATTCAACTGTTTGAAAAATAAAAACAAAGTTTTCATTTTTAAGGAACAATTAGCTACTTTTTAATAGCAGCAACAAAAAACAAGAGTATTAACAGTAAAATAAAATATAACACAAAAATAAGATAAAACCACCAAAATTTATTTATATGCTTCAAAAACATCACCTTAGTATATTCTTACAGTCTTTAAAATCCTAACATAATTTTTTCTTTTTTTGTAAACCTACTTAGCTTATTCCTATTACGTAAAGCAGCATAACTACAACAAATAATTTAAATAACAAAAAATAAATAGGAAAAATAGAGCGTATTATAGGTAACTATCGACAATAAAATATTTTTCTTTTATATATGATTTATTGCACCAATTTATTTTCAATAAAACTTCTTTGCAGCTTCATCCCTTGAAGATCTGAATAAAAAATTAAAATAATCTAAAATATTTAAGTATCTTTAAAACTATTAAACGCATTTATAGCAGAATGTGTTATGTTAATTCAAGTGAATTGTTAAATGTTTTTATTATATTAATTTAATTTTAAGGTACCTTACTGTGAGCTTATCTCATAAAAAATTTAATATATTTAAAAGTAATTATTTTACTTATTATAGTTTAGGTTTAAATCCAATAGTTTTTTCAGATAAAAAAAGGTTACAAAGTGTTAAGATATTTTCAGTGAGTTTATAACAGCTGCAATGTAAAAATGTCAAACATTATCTCTATAATAAAAAAATAAAATTATTTGTTATCTTTTCGTCTCATTATAAACAGGGACAACTTCAATGACAATTCAATGATAATACACAGACAAATTACATCAAGTTCAAGATTAGTAAACTATAAAGTTTCAAAACTCTGAAGCGTAACCTTCAAAATGTATACAGTATATACTTAACATTTTAAACTAATGATTAGTTCGCTAACTATTTTTTTTATAAATAAATTCAAACTAACTTGATTACGTGGTACATGATATACACTACTATTTGTAATAATGCGATTATCAAATAAGATGAAAAACTTAAACAAGATTGTTCTGTTTGTTCTGGACATTCACATTTCGGCTGTTGTTTCTGTTAGTACAAAATTATTAAAAATATCTTATGAATCGTATTGTTCTTGTTGTTTTTGTAATTAACATTATTATTTTTTTTATTATGTATAGTTTATTGAACGATAAAAAAAACGCTCAAAATATTTAGACCTAGGACCTGGTGCACGAAAAATCCTTTCGGTTATCGAGTTGCACACCACTTTTGATGTCTTATCACTGATATCATTATTATTCTTTTATTCTTATTATTATTATATAAGATACAACAAACAATAACTATAGTTACGTGTTGTGTATAGTAACTTATGTTTTATAAAAGTATTGCATAACATAAAATTAATTGTTACGTCATCAAACTACGGCTTAACTTTATTGAACATTAAAATAAAAAAATATAATCTATAACGTCACACAAACGAATACGCACCTGGTTGGCTTGAACGTTTAAAACGAGAGAAGAGATGTAGTCTAACTGTTCTCTCGTTTTGTCTTTCGAATTTCCCGCCATCAGCGATTTCACGCTCGACTGAATTCGGCTGTCTATGGTTTGGATGTTTTCCTTCAACGAGATTTGGTTGGACGACAACTCCGATATTGTTTGTCTGTAAGGAGAAAACAATCGTGTAATAAGTAAATTTTATTTTTTATTGATTCCTAGAGTTTTTTGACAACACCAGTTATGACAAAAACATTTACAATATGTTTATAGGGGTAAAAGTGTCAGAAATGCACTTTTGCAAAAGACCACTTATGCACTGCGTTAGTTTAGGATGTTTAAACTTTTCCGATATTGTTTGTCTGTTGGCGAGAATTTTTTTTAAATTATATTTACGATTTAGAGTTTTTGAGCTATTGGAATAATACCTATTGTTTTTATAAAGTTTAGGTAGGTAACTCACTTAACGTTATCTGTGAGAATAACAAATTAAAAAATATTAAACTGTTATTTACATATCTGAAAGACACAGAAGTCAAACTTAGTTTGAAAAACAAAAATATAATAAGATAAACTACATGGATTTAAAATTGAAGTTTAAGACTGTTTTAATAATCGAACTTAAAATACAACTTTTATCAAAGGTATTTCTTTATAATGAACAAATAATTGGTTACTAAGATTAACTTAAAAAGATTATAAAAAAAGTTGAGTGCTATTTTTCAAAATAAATAAAAATTAAATTGATATCGAAGTTTTTGTAGAGTTTAAAACGAAAAATTAACTTAAAAATATAGTATATATTCAAGATTAATTAATTTTAAAACCGATCTGTAAAAGCATACAAAAACAAATAAAAACAAACTTGAATTGATCTATTGAATCTTTCGCGTTTTTCACCGAATCAACAATTTCTCCCAAATCCTGCGAATTTTTAATTGTGACGTCACTGTCAGCTTTTGTGTCGTCATTTTTACTTGTGACGTCATATTTTTGTTGTAATTTGGTTAAAATTTCCTGCTGCCTCGAAACCATCTCGTTCATTTTATCCAAAGAAGTTCTGAATAAAATAATATATGTTGTATAATTTTTGATTTATTAACCTTTTTTCTAGATTATGTTTTTTAAGCATTCTTTTGTTTATTTTTCAATGAAACGATTAAGTATTTCGAGTAAAAAACTTTTATATTTTATTTATTGTTTGCTATTGTAGTTATTTTTGTATTAAACATCTTAATTAATTTAACTTTTACGTTTTTCAACAAACTTATGTCATAAAACAGTTCGTTTGTCTTTCTACAGTTATATATTGGCTTTCAAAACTACAAATAATATTTTAAAAGACTTAATTGAAATTATTTAAAATCTTTTCTTAAAACTATATTAGCAAAAAAATAAGCAAAACGTTTTGTTAGATAGGGGCTTTTTAGCCTGTAAAAATTAATCAAAGCAAACATTTTTGAAACTTATCATATTCATTTTTGTTTTACAGGGAGTTTATACAAAATATAGATAGATATAACCAAAAAACGTATTGTTACGTAACAACATAGATTATGTGTAAAAAACTAAGTTTTTATTCTAACGATTTAAGAGTCTAGCTTATATTTAGTATAATAAGACAACTAGTAATATTTTTTTGGTTTTATTCATTTATAAAACAAAAATATACAAACAATACTTTATTTGAAAGTTTAATAAAACTTAATAAACTATTTACAAAAATCAAAACTACAAAGATCTACACTTTCTTTTGTTAATAAATTATTAATTCAGAAAATAAAATCATTAAAAAAAATATTGTTTTGTTCTTACAAATCTGAATATATAATAAAGACTAGTCTTTTATTAAGTAACATATTTTTTTTTAAATTTATTTTATACTTAATGTAATTTATTGTACACAGAATAAACAAAACTAAAGTTTGTTGAGAAGTTAAAAAGTCGCGAACTTGAATAGATTTTCTATTATAGAATCATTGAAAATATTTATCTTATTTGTAAAAATTAAAAAAACATCTAGTAAAAGCAGGAACTTTTACTTTTTTTTTTCCTTTTAAGCAAGTTATTGTTTATTTTTATTGCAAAACAAAAACATTGTAAACTTAGTATCAATCGTTTTAGTTTTTAAGTTTGTTATATATATTTAAATTTAAAAAAAAAAATTAAAACAATAAAAACTTTTTATACTTTTATACAAACGATACTTTTTTATCCAACAAAATATTAAAGAAATTAATTAGGTCTAAAAGAATTTTAACATAAATCTTAATGCTCGTTTCGCTCTTATATTTGTATGAAAAGTTCCTATAACACCGCAATTTATACAAAAAATTAAGTGAAAAAATAAACGAACAATTTTCAACGTAGATTTATAGCGCAAACTTGAAAACATTAGTTGTTTTCTAAAAAACAATGTAAAATGCTATTTTGAGATGCTTAAAGTAAAATACTACAGCTAGTAGTTTTCAAAATTTTAAGAAAAAATTAAACAATATATGTAACTTTTACTATTTAAGTTTAATAACAGTTCACAGAAAGTAAAAAATAATAATTAATTCAAAAGTAGTTTACAAACGTAAACTTTAGAAACATACAACAGTCTCTGAACAGAAATAGTTTCAAAAAAAAATCTTTAAGCTAAAATTATTCTTACTGTGACATTTATGTAAACTAAATGTTTGTATTTACTTATAACAACTAAAAACAGAACGTAACTACTGTAAACTATATAACAAATAGTTTATCTTATTAAAGTTCTAAGCAATTTATTAAACATATGAGATTAAATTAGATACTTATATATCAATAATTACTCTACATAACACTTATTAGTAAACTAAAACTATTTTTAATCTAAACACTTATGAAGTAATTTTAAACTCATAGTTAATATAAATTTATTTAAACGAAATCAATATTTTATAGAACGATAAGTAAAATGAAATTAAAACTTTATTAGATTTTTTCAATCAGCATTATTTTATTCTTCTCTTCAAAAAGTTTGTTTTGGAAACTTTTTAATAGCTTAGAGGCATTTTAGCCTTCAAATTTAAACAAGAAGTAAAAAATTTTAGAAAAGTTGAAGGGCTTCTACTTTGTATGCAACGGAAAGCAAAAAACTTGAAAAACTACTTGTTGCGTCACTTTGTATTTCAAATGTCGGAAGTTTTCCATCTTTTCAAAAAGTTTTTAAAAATGAAGCACATACTCTATTTAAATAAAAGCTTTTTTTTTTGTAACAAAGTATTACTTAGGTTGGCACTGCATTTAAATAAGATGCAAAACTTTTACAAATCAACTTATTACAGATTGTTAAGTATAAACTATATATAAACTATATATTTAAAAGTTTATGTCATAAACTTGATCATGAGAAAGCACTTATAAATTTTATGTATTTATATAATTAAAATAACTATATACAATAAACTATTGTAGATTGTGTTATGCAGAGTAAATAATTTTTCGTTTATTGAAATATTTTTTTATGCATGTACATGTATTGTATGAAAATACTTGAAAGTATATGAACCATTAACTTACAAATGGAATAATGTTAAACATTTAGATGGTTGAAATATTAAAATTAAACTACTACTTAAAATTTACTTTGACATTCAACACAAAGTTCAAAAGGTCATAATCTGCCACATTTACAAAATTTTAATAAGTTATGCAGAGGTTTTTCAAACCTGTAAATAATTGACATACAATTTAATGCCTTGAAGATGATCGTCAGCTAAGTTGTAATTTAATTACAATTGTACAAATGATAAAAAGCAAAAATTTAAAAAGTTACTAGTTACGTAAGTATGCAGCTCAAATGTGAGAACTTTTGCACGTTTTATCTTTAATGAAGTATTTAAAATTTTAATATTCTTTACTTTATATAAACATCAAATTTTGTATATAAATAAATGCATATACTTCGGAAGTGAAAAAAAATTAACGTATTCTAGTATAAATTTTTTCAAAATATAAAATTTATAATTAGTAAAAACTTATATAGACGATAGAAAATTGTTAAACTTTTTTTAAATCATGTTACAATATGCG
The DNA here is from genome assembly GCF_965202585.1 of Thalia democratica. Classification (NCBI taxonomy): domain Eukaryota; kingdom Metazoa; phylum Chordata; class Thaliacea; order Salpida; family Salpidae; genus Thalia; species Thalia democratica. The sequence goes on along the minus strand of NC_139166.1, from coordinate 61,986,080 downwards.
CTTTTCTTTTTAAAAACTTAACTATAGTTACTTGAATTCGTTTTACTTTAATATTTTTGACCAAATTATTAAAAAAGTTGTAATTATAAAAAATATTTGTCATAATAATTTTTTGTTTTTATTTAATTTTATTTATAATTACATACTGTAAGATTTCAGCTTCTTTATTTTTGATATAAAAAGTAAATATATATTTTATACAGTTAAAAATTGTACAGCTCACTAACAAGACTACATCGTACGTTACACTTTACTTTGTTAAACTATTTTATTCATTAAAAATTTAAATCTTTATACTTTTCTAAATGCAAATTTTTCATATGAATTAATCAAAGACGCAAAAAAAACATTTTAATTTGAAATAATAAAACATTTAAAAGTGTAAATTGTATTAAATTAAATTTTTAATAACAATATAGAGTTTTTAAATATTTACACTTTAAATATTTTTAGCTTATTAAACAAATTTCTCAATGAGCGACAAAATAAGCTTTACCTTGATATCAGTTAAAAGCTAAAAAACTACTTTTATAAATTATCAATACTTCTATTAAATATTATTTACAAAAAAGTAAAGGGTTAATTAACCTTCAAAATATGGACAACAATTTTTAGAAAACCAAAACTTTACAGTTTTTTTTTGCAGACTTTAAATAATCAAAGAAGTAGAAAAAGTCGGCGAATACATATGTTACGACTATGAAGCATATATGTAAAAAATTCGAAAGTTTGTCGAATTTAGAGTTTTACATATATTTTAAAATTGTTTACTTTAAAAGTGTTATTTTTAGTTACATCGCAACAATGATAAATTAGAAAAAGCTTAAAAACTTTAACAAACTAGTTTCCAATGTGTTTCATATAAGGAATAAAATAAGTTCCGTTTTCGAATAACTTGTCTGAAATACTTAATTCTGTTGCTTTTAAAAAACAAATAATTAATTTAAACTCTTTTTCATTTTTAATCCAAAAATTAACTTTTTATGAATCTATTTAGTTTGTGTAAAACTTCAAAAAGAGTTAATTACATTAATATACTTTGAGTAGTGAACTCTAGAAATTTAACATTCATTTAAGTAGCTTTTAATGTTTTCGTCAACATTTCAGCATAGTTATTTAAACAACATCTTTCATATTGCGGAATTAACTAATAATTTACAAATTTGAAATTACTTTGAAATATGCTAGTAACTTTATCAACCGCAAGTATTGAAAATGATAGGTGTACAAAAGATTTATCTTTTTTGTTTAAACAGTTTTAGATTAACATAAAAACTTTTAAAACTGCATATAAATTTAAAACATGTGTCTGTATAAAAAAAAAACCTTGACAGAAGTCGTTTTTAGTCTTTAAGATTTTAGGGATTTTCATAACAACTTATAGTTGAAATAATAATAAAAAAGCATACAAAACATGTGATAAGTCTTTAGCAGAAACCAATTTATAACTGTTAAATAACTCACAAAGTTTACAAACTTTGTTTTAATTTAAAACATCAAAATCAAACTTATCATTTAAAATCTGGTACTTTACAATAAAAAACTAAATATTTGTTAAACAAATTATTTTTTTTCTATCATTTAGACAAATGTATAAAATATATAAAGAAATTTTTAAATCAATTAGTTAAATAATTTTAGACATTCTTACTTTAGACAACTTAAAATAATCACTTAATTTTCTTATAACTTATTTATAACATTTAAAAAGTCTTAAAGACTTCAAAATATCAAATCTTTCATACTTTCTCAGAGTAGTTGTGCAATGTCTCACTAAAAGATTTACGCAAAAATTGAAAAGAAAAAAGGAGAAACTATTTTCGTTACGACATAATTAAGCTCGTGTGTAGAAAAAAACTGAAAATTTTCAAAATAAATGTTTCAAACTACTCTTGTATGTAATTTAAGGTCAACGGATTTTTTTAAAATCTAACTTAAAATAACTATGTACTACAACTAAGACATAAGCAATAACAAGTTTAGCAGTTTAATATTTGAATTTACTTCGTTTAATATTTTATTTAATATTAGTAGTTGTTTTAAGTTATCTTAAGCACTTTTATTGACACATACTCAAAAATAATGAACTAAATAATTTACAAAAAATTATACTTTTAGATTTAGAACAAAAAAAACATTAACCTTGTAAGACCAATCTGATAAGATTGTAGACTAACTTACAATGTTACTTTGTTTCAAATAAACAAAAATGAATAAATTATAAGGTCATAAAAACTTTAAAAAGACGTTAATAAACATTGGTGTACTAAACTTAGTTTGAGTTTACTGAAGTTGATTGTGGTAGTAAGTTTACCGTAGTGCTTCACTGCAACAAGAGACAACATTTGTATAGTAATAAAAAGTTACGAAAAGTAAGGAAAATTTTGTTTAATACATTTAAGGATTTCAATTTAAGCTTTAGTATCTAAACTTTCTGTGAAAGTAAAATTGAAAATAAATAGACATAAATGATAAAAAAATATTCAACAACTACTTTATAGTTAGATTAAAATTTACACGATTGTTAAAATAAAAGTTTTTTTTTGAATGTTAAGTTTTAACAAAACATTTTTCAGCTCGAACATGACTAGTTTTAAATTAAATAAGCTGCTTTGTTCTATTACATTTAAGTAATTAATTTTTATACAATGAAAATAAATTTTGTGAAAAATTTATTTAGTAATACTTATAATTAACTGCTATTTCTTAAACATATATAAATTTTATTTGATGCAAACTCATTACCAATAACATGAATAAAATTTTTATTTTAGTTGTTCGTCAATTACTTAAAAAGAAAACTAATTGATACAATAATACTTGAAAATAGTTTATAAAGTTTTTAAGTATTAATACAAATGTTAATTTTGTTTTACTTATATAATTTTATAATAATCATTATAATACTTTTCGTGCAAACTCTGAAACGACTGCTCTATGTGGCATTGTATAGCTTTGATTAACTACTTTTTAAAAAAATGTCTAATAAAAACATAATATTTCCTCATATTTTTCTGAAGTGTAACTTATAAAAAGAAGCAGTGTTAATAAAATAGCAAAGAAAATAGCAACTAGGTTTTTTTCTGAAAACTAAAGCTTACTGGTCAACAATTTTCAATTTAATACAATCGGCGTATAATATAAATTAGTTTAATTTAAGATTGATTTTAATCAGATCAAAAATATTTCTAATCTATTTGCTTCAAGTTAGTAAACAATTACAGTTATAAATTTTAAACTAACCGGTTACATTTTTACTTAAAAAACTTCAAATTAATTTCACAAAAACTCAAATATAAAATTTTTACTAACTGTACGATGCTTTTTATTTGAGATTGAATATCCACAACCGATCTCAACTCCGCTGACGAAGCCGCTTCTACCTAAAATATAATGATTAATTATGACGTCACTGTAAATAAGGATCAACGAGATCAAGATATCAGATATGTTTTTTTATTATAAAAGAAGCCATATTTTATATAAAATCCTATACAAGTTCTGCCATTGTGTAAGGTAGATTGAAGTTACAAGAACGTCTACTAGTTTTAACGAAATTGTCCCGTGTAAAAGTCAACTCTAGTTCACAAAAACTTCCGAAGTCAAACACAACATTTAGCGTTATGACGTCACAAACAACTTTCATAACAATTTTTAAAAACTCACGACTTTAAAACAATTATGTATTTTACAAGTTACGTGTTCTTGTTGTATACCTTGTCTGTAACTCAGAATGCTCTTGCTTGTATTTTAGTAATTGTGATTAATGTTAATTAAAATAATATCAAGTATTAAAGTTATATTTTCATGCTGGATACTTTGTTGTAATTCAGCTTATCCCTGCTCATATTTATATAATTAATAATTTATTTTATAAAATACTAACATCCTCCTGCTGAATACTCTGCTGCAACTCGGGATGTTCCTGCTTGTATTTTTCTCTTTCTTCTTCGAACTCTTTCATCTTTCGTTGGTACTCTGCCTCCTCAGCGTCAACTTCTTCTTCCACCTGAATGAATTTTTGATAATAAGTTGTGATCTTATATCACGACGAGGTAGTCATAGCATATGGAGAAGATGAAATTATGCCAACAGTGAACATTATACTTTTTGGAAACTTTTTATGATAAATAAATTACAATACTAAAGTTTCTCTTTTGATACTGATAATATAGATCTGTTGATTCAAATAATGGCGTTAAAGCAAAGCATATTGCAGAAAACATTTTCATTTTTCTACATACTTATAACATTCTATACTTTGAACTATTAAAATTTAGATTTTTAAGAAAGTGTGGAAATTACATATTGTGAAAGCTTAAGTGCTTGTATTGTGAAGATATTATTTCTAAGCTAAAATTACTCTTTATTCACAAAATTAAACTTTTGACTCTATTTGTGTTTAAGACTTGATAAAATTTTACGCTAAGAGTTATACTTTTCATTTTAACTTGCAAGGAAAATTACCGCACGAGTAACAGAAAACCTTTCATTTCATTAAACTAGTTTTGCTATTTAGAGACAAAGCCTAGTAGTTTTTCATTCTTGTGTTAAAATTAAAGTAGTCGTTGCTTTTAATAAAATAAAATAAATTTAGTTTCACTAATACTTTTAATAAAAAATTTAAACTGCAAAACTTTTAGATAACTATAACAGATCTAGAATGACTAAATATACTTTATTAATTATTAGAATGATCAATATACAAGTTAAACTATTATTTTTAAGTAGATTAAACAAACATTAGTATCTTTTTCATTGGCATCTTTTAGACTGTAAGTGTTCATTGACATAACATCGTGGTCATCTGTAAATTACGCTGTATTAAATATTATTAAAAAAAATTGGTAAAAAATATCAAAAGTATTAAATAACTTTGATAACTAAGAAAAACTTAAATATAAAAGTTTTACTATACTCTAGTGCCATCAAAACTTAAAAAAGCCACTTAACAATAGATATAACATCACGGGAAAAGGCTAAATTTTAAGGTGTGCACAAAATTCATTACAAAACTCATACGGGATATTCCAAAGTTAATAAAGAAGAACAAAAAAAGTTTTTAGGCTTTAAAGTTAAAAGGATGTTTTTATTATCACACTAGATATACTGGATTTTATAAAGAAGAACAATGTAAAAGTTCTTAGATATTTTTAAAGGCTGTTTGTTTTCAAATTTAGAATAGATATTACGGGATAACTTTGAAAATAGTTACTACATTTTTGAGGGTTTTCAGCTAGGGATGCATAGAATATTTCTATATTAATTTATTGTGAACATTTTTAAATACGGTAAAAGCCACTGATGTAAGTTATTGATGACAAACCATCAGACACAAATATTTCAATTGTGACGTCACTAACCAGCAAGGCCTCCAGTAGCAGCAGTCAGACCGAAATAATTTCCACTTATACCATCCTCATCATTCAATACTGGTATTTCGATATTTTCAAGTAATTCACAATGTTCGTACTCTTCATCTATTGTGTTGCCAGGCGCTATTTCGACCTTAAAAATGAAAAAAACAATAGTAGACTGGTTATACGTTTTAAGTTTTTATTAGTTGCCAAAAACACACTTTAATGATTTTATCTTGTATTTAAACTATTTTTAAAATTATACGAGTAATTCTTAGTATAAGTAAACTAAAAGAAACTAACTAGTTTCAAAGTGTTTCCAAATCATTTTGTAAATAACTAAATATTGAAATTATTATAATATTTATTTTAAAAAACTCTAAACAATTGTATTTTCTATATACTTTTAACTATATTGCTAAGGGAAATTCAATCTAAAGTATTTAAAAAACATAAAATTCAACAAACTTATATTGTTTATTTAATTTTTTAATGCATAAAATATTTATCCAAAAATACTTATATACTAGTTAAAAATAGTAGTTGTATATCAGTTCTAACTTTTTTTCCAGTTTCCTATGAAACGTATTTTTCCTTAAAATGAATAAGCATAATTAATATTAACCAGTTCAATTGTACAGTAGACAAACAAGTACAAACTTACGATTATAATTTATATAAGCATAATTATTTCTTCAAGTAACAAACAAACTTTAAGCATTTTGTTCCAGTAAGTGACCCTCAACTTGGAAGGATGAATTCTGTTTCTGAAGTCTCTCAAACATCCTCCTATCTTTGTATCACTGCCATCCCTGTTAGTAAAAAAAATATTGATAAATCCCTGTTAGTAAGAGTAATTTGTGTATTGGTAAGCACCAATTTTTAGTTTTACATATTTTTAGTTAGACTACCATCCCTGTTAGCAGGATCAGTTGGTATAAAAAAATGCACCAAGTTTATTTTGATTAAAACAAAAGAGTTCAAAATGTTGTAAAACATTTCAGAGATTTCCCTGTTGGTAAGTTTAACAGGTGCAAGACAAAGTACTTTTTTTATTTATTTAACACCAATTGAGAACATTTTTACACATAAAACATCAAAACTATTATAGGATAATTTTTGAAACTAGCTAAAGCACTTAATTTCAAAAAGCGGTTTTTAACATATAAACAACGTTAAGTTTTATTTTTCAACTTGTGAAGATACACCTAAATAAAATATTTATTAAAATTGTATGCTTTTAACTTAAACAGATATCAAGGGTTTTTATTCTTTAAATTTTGTATAAAAGATATAAAAAATTAAGAAGTTTGAAAAAAAATTAGTAGTTTATTTTTGTATGGTGGTTGCTAAAACTTAAATTTAAAAATGCATATAACAAACACTTTTCTAACAACTCATTTAGAAGACTTATCAAAAATAAATAATATAAAATATCAAAAGTTGATTGAAAATGTTTATAACTAAAATTACTAAAACCAATATTTTTTTAAAGTTAACTAAAAAAGAATTCAAGCTGTAAGTTAAGTACATACTATGTATTTCGAGTATATATGCTTAAAATATAAAGTATTTCTAATAATCTGTTTAAAAGCTAATAAAAAACAAACTTCAATCATACGTAAGAGCAAAGTGTTTAAACTAAATAAAACTACTCTTGATATACTTGAGCATTTCATCATATTTGTAATTAGCTTTATACATGAAGAAAGTATATATAAACATTAAGCGGATTTAAATGAATCTATTTTTTTAATATCTAATAAAGCAAAAAGGACAATACAATAATTTTTAACAAAAAGCACCTGTTTTTATCAAGTGCTTTTAAACCTTTATTACAAGTTTCAATCATAATACCCATTGTGTGTGACCAATATTAATACTGAATTCAAAAATCTCGTATAAGATTCAATGTGTATTATTTTTCAATTTTTAGTGCTTTTAATCATCACTGTTTTTTTTTTTAATAGTTAAGTATCAAAAAATTTAAAACTTATAAACCACGTATAACACTTTTTTTCTTCATTCAATTAAACGATTTAATTAAAAGGTGTAGGTAGTTGCATTTTTCTTTTAGTATAATTTTTTTTTTTTAATAATTTTTTTCCGACAGCAATTTCATATTCAGCATATCAAAGTACTTTAAAACTGAATAAATGTTTAATAACAGTTTAAAAAGTTGGCATTCAACATAAAATTAATTTAAATTTGTATTTAGCTTGAAAGTCAACTTAAAACAAACTAACTTTTTACTACTTACTCAGTTTTCTTAATAGAAATAATCTTTGAATTTAGTGGGTTTGAAAGTTTAAGTAATCGATTTACAAGTTGGAGATAAGCAGAAGATCACCACAAAATATAACTTTTAAAAAGAGTTATAAGCCGTAAATTAATGTTTAACGGCCAAAAGTATACTGTTGGGCAAAAAAATAAAGGAACAGTTGTATTTCCATAAAATTTTAAACTGAGCGAAAAACACTAAGCGCAAGTATGTAACCAACCCAAACAAATTAAACATATACCAAGCAACTAACAGTTGATGATTGTATTCTTTGGTTCCGTCATTCACAATGATGCTGATGTACGGATTGTTTCTCTTGCCGTCGTTGTCGTAAGAATCGAGGAATATTCCCAACCCTTTCCATGTAGGGGAAAACCCGAATACGTTACCGGTTGCGTTGGGATTTTGTACGTACCAGAAAACCTGTTTTTGGTAGATAATTTTAGTTTTATAATCAATGTACTGTATATTTAGTTCTCAAGTGTAAACTCACAAAACTAATACAAAAATTTAAAAAACAAAACTTACTAGATTAATTTTTAAGTAGATAAAACACAAAAAAATAATTTTCAAATGCTACAAACTTCCTTAAAATTTTAATCCAATATTCATTGTCTTTTGATATTATATTGAAACAATAACCTAACCACACAGTTTAGTTTTAAAACTATACCAGTATAAACGTATCCAAGTTAAACACTTAATGTTTAGTTCCATTGTAAGTAAGTTCTAATGTTATTTGTACAATGTAAGAATAGATTAAAAGCTTATGTTCTATTTGTAATCCAAAGACTTTGACAAACTATTAGGTTGATATAATTTTTAATTGTTTGTTGGTGATGTATTATATAATTTAGCAAGACGAATAGAAATATACTTGACAAAAATAAATATGAAACTTTAACAAAGACAAAAAAAATATTAAACATGACATTAAACTGTATCCTGGTGTATGACTCGATAATCAAAAGGTTTTTTGTACACCAGGTCCTTGGACTAAATTTTTGAGCGCTTTTTTTCGTTCAATAAAAAATATGTATGTAAAAAAAATGTTTGTAGGATTTAAAAACTTAACAATTTTGATTTACTTTTAGGGAAATGTTTTAAGGAATTTAATTTAATTTTTTGTTTTATAACTATATTTTACTAAAGTTTAAAGTTGTTACTTGTTTATAAGTACTCAAAAACTTTTTAAAATGTAAGTTAAATGTAATAAATAAGATACATTGTAGATTAAAAACATTTGAGAATAAAATAAACAGGCTAATCGTAGTAGATTACTATTGAACTTATGAATTTCTACAAATATAAACATACATAAGTGTAAATCTTTAACATTATAAAAGTTTCAGAGTTCGAAATAAGCACCTTTAAAAAAATTAAATTTGTGTTTTTGCTAAATTATTTCTTTTTTTTTTTGAATTTATACGTTTTCTATTCAAGCTTTCTGTAAAAACTATAGAATAAAATAGTAGAAATTTTCATAAAATAAGAAATTAACAAATAAAAATTTTAATACAAAGCAAATTTTTTTACACTCAATTTCCGGTCTTAAAGTCTAAACGGAAGTATCTTTTAATATAAACATTAATAAACATATAGTTTATTAATAACTTCAAATTACAACATATCAAAGAAGTAAACCCAGTGTTTTGTTTTTAGAAAAAGAAACCTAATGTCGGAAGTAAATCCTTTGCAAAACTAAATATTGATTTTTGTGCCAAAAACAATCTTAATAGTGAATCAAGTGTCTTGTTTTGCGATGTGCATTATTTTAAAGTTATTGATTTTTAATTTGAATAAAACTTTGTCAGAAATTGCAAATGTATGTATAAACGATTGAATACTTTTCTATAATTTGATACTTTAAAATCCACTTAAAACAATATATCTTATTAAAAATTTGCTTTGATATTGTCAATATTGATATTGTCTGAACTATTTATTAGTGTACTCATAAACTAATGCTAGAAAATTGAAATTAAAAAAAAATCACGATGACTTTTTGTTCTAAACAACTTATTTTTCTTTGTTTTGACATAAATGTGAACACATATTAACTTGTTATAATTTTCAAAATGAAACAAAAGTATTTAAAAATTAAATTATTACTTATTTCTTAAAAGCATCAAAAATTAATTGATTATAAACAAACAAAAATTAAGTTTGACGTCTATTTACTGTAAACATTGTACATTATTATAGTAAGTGGACATTAAACTTATTTTTGTTTGTTCTTTGACCAAATTGTATCTTCTTCATTCACAAATGCTGAAACAGTTATTTACTTTAACAATGTTGTAACGCATACAATTCTGTGAAAAAACAGCAAAAATGTAATTAATAAGGAATAAGATTCAAAACTTTTTTTGTATTTTTACTAAATTCTAATCAACTGAGTTTATAAAACCTTTTTTTTAGAGATAATTATAGAACAGTAGTTACTAATGAATGCTTGAATTTTCTAGTATTTTTTAGTTTAGCTTGCTTTTTGAGATCAACTTAACTAACACTGAACTAAAAAAAATAGATATCTACTATTTTTAAAGTACCCAAAGTTTTCAAAAATTTTAAGACACTTGCGTTTAATTATACACACATATCAATTAATAATAAACATTGTTGGACTTTAAAACATTTGTATTGAGTAACGACAGAAGTAACCAAAACATATACCACTTAAAATTTTAAAAATATAAGTTTATGAAACCAAATTAATCATTTTTGCTGAAACAATTCTTCAGTTTTTAACTTTGTAAAACTTGAAATTTGTACTTGAGTTTTTAAAAAAATTTAACATTTAAATTATAAGTTCTTATGTCTTTTAAACCAGTTGAAAAAATGTGATACAAAATTTTTTAAAAACAAAACAACTTTTAAATTTGTTCTACATGTATATTAAACTAAAATAACAAAAAAATTCATATGGTTTAATTTTTTATCATATTATAAAAAAGTTTAACAAAAAGCAACGCTTATTATTCATTCAATTTCCGGTCATCGAAAGCGAAAGGAAGTTTATTAAATTATCCAAAATTTTAGAAAATTTTAACGAACTTACTTTTTTAATAAATTAAAAGAAATTATATCAAAAAAGTAAAGCTAATGTTAGTTTTGTTATTTTTTGCACAATGAAATACAATTTTTGAATTATTCTTAAACTTATTGATTTTTATGCCACAAACAATGTTAAATTTGAATTAAATGTCTTGTTTTGAGATGAGCATTTTTAGATAACTATCAACATATATATATTGAATAAAAATTTGTTGAAAGTTACACATAAAAATATTAAATATTATTTGACCTTAATTATTCAAAATAATTTAGGCTTAGTTTAAAACAGCTTGATGTAAAAAAATTACTTTTATTTTTTTTTTTAATGAAAAAGTTTCTTATTAATTTAAGTATTTGTTATTTCATCGTAACATATAAAACAAACTAAAGTAGTCGTACAATTTTCAAAATAAATAGTACAGAGTCAATTCAAATAAAAAAGTTGATTAAAACTTAAGTATTGGGACTTATGAAATCCAATTTAAGTATTAAGAAATATGAATAAAAACTTCAGCGATTTGAATATATAAATATTTTTTTTTAAACACTAGACACAGTTCAATATATTTTTTTATTAATATTATCAGTAGTAAAAGTTATACTAAAAAACAAACAAAATCAAAGTTTAATGTCCATTTGTATTTACTAGGTACAAATATTTATATTAATGGTCAGTTGTTTACATTATTTTATTTGCAAACAAATATTGTAGCAATTATTCATATAAACAATGTTGCAATGCACAAAATTGTTGTGAAAAACCAGCTTTAAAAATTTTTGTCAATAATAATTGTTTTGCAAAAATTTTTTTTTAGTAAAGCTTATCAACTGAGTTTATTTAACCTTTTTATTTTTAGTAAACTACATAATATACAAATAAAAAACAAAATAATTGTAGCTAACAAGTAATTATCTTTATTGCACTTTTATAGTTTGTTTTGCTTTTTAATAGCATTGGTACTTTAAATTTAAAACTTCTGAATTAGTTGAAATTAAAATTATAATTAACATTAGAATATAAAACTAGCTTTAAGAAACTCTAAAAAAGACTATCTTTATAAAAAATATTAAAATCAGTTACAAAAAATATAAACTATACACAAAAATTATAATACAAAAAAACTTATATGCTTAAATATTTAATATATCTTAAATTTTTAACACTGAAATAAAACTGAAGTATTTTACAAAAGTATAAACTCGCATATGAAAAAAAGTGAAATACAATTTATAAATATTTTGGTTAGCAACGTTAGAACTTGTGAAAATTTACAACTGTTTTCTTGCAAGTACATAATACCTTTGTTTGAAAATTGTTTGTATAAACTATTTACTTTGTACATAACAACTTGTAACATGGCTTAAAAACTTCTATATATTCATAATATGATATTTATAAGTAAATTGTCATTATTTAAGCTTCAAATTATATTGTTAAGTTATCTTTTAAAGGTAGAAATCTGTAAAAAAGTTAAATAACTTATTAGAAAAAATTGAACAGTAGTAAAACTGTCCTGGTCAACAGTTATGAATTATTTAATTTATGTGTAAAAAGTATGTTTTTGTGAAAAGACTTTTATCAATGACTTTAACTACAAAAATTTCTCAGTTCCACTGAACTTAACAATAAAAGTGAAATTTTATTTACTTTTTTTTCTCAAAAACTTACAATACTTTAAGTTTAATAAATTTTACTTAAAATACTTTAGTGTTTTGTTACCTTTTAGTATCTAAAAAGTAAAATACCATACAGGTATATTTAATGTAAAAAAAAACAAATTAAAACAAGAAAACCAACATATCAAGCCCTAATCATTTAGAAATAAGTAGACAAATTTATTTTACTACATGAAAAATAATTTGTTATGTACAAAAACTGTCTTTTAAAAAATTGTAATCACCAAAACGATTTTCATCAATGACTTTATCAACTAAATTTCTCAGCTTTAAATAACCTTAAGTATAAAAGCAAAGTTTAAGTATAATTTGTTTTATTCAAACACTAACAATACTTAAGGGCATAAGGGGGTCCGACATTTTTTTTACTAAAAATAACATTGGATCTTATATGAAAGCCATAAGTACAAACTACAAGCCAGTTTTTATAAAGTAAAAAATATTATTTAAATTTTAAAATATTGTAACTTTTATAAAAAGTTTCCAATACAAACGTATGGACCGCAAATTTTCAAGTTAATTTTCTCAGAAATTTAAAAAATCACTAAATACCTATCTTCTCCTTCATTTTTTGAGCCAGAGACCTCAAACTTTTAATTTGTTTGAATTTTGAAAATATTAAAAAATAGAAATTATAGATGAAAAAAACGAGAAAAAAAAGTGTTTTTTTTAATAAAAGTTTCAATTTACAAAATTAAATAAATTCTTGCATTCAATCTTTTTAAAATTTAATAATACATTTTCTGTGAAAATTTGAAGAAGATTGCATAAAAAATGAAGGAGGAGATAGTATTCATTGAAATGGTTTTTATTGCATTTTTAGTTTGCGCCTCCCATTAGAAACCTATTGAGGTCACGGACTTTGATCGCTCATATGTCAAAAAATACTTTGAATATTTTCAAGCGGTTAAAAATGTCTGATAGCTCAGATAAAACTCTGTAAAATAAGATCAACTTATAAAAATCAAGGTGGAGCCCCCTATGCTTAATAAATTTTATAAACTTTAGTTGCAAATATTTTTTTATTCTTTTTTAATTTTTAACTAACTTAAAATAAACATTTATGTCATACAGGTACTTCAGTAAGAAAAAATAAACATAAATAAAAGCAACATATTAAGCCTTAACATTTTAAAGTTAAATATACAAATTTACTTTGCTTTATGAAAATAATTAGTACAAAAGCTATCTTTTAATAAAGTGTAATCACCATAACATCACCACAAATTTTTTATACAATTCTTAGCGAAAAAACAATTACTATAAACTTACTTACAAAAAACCAACTTGAAAATTTAACATTATTTGTTTTTTAATGCTAAATAATAACAAGCAAATTCATCAAAACTGAAATTGTTATACATACCAAAAACAAACAAAGGCAAACAAACCAGCAAATCAGAAAAAAAAAGCTTTAATATAACAACAATAATTAGCTATACTTTTTTTATTTACATATTCTATAAATAATAGAGATATGACTATTTTTTTTAAATATATAATGCAATAATTAAAACCCTCAAAAAAAACTTTTAACAACTAAAAATCATACTGAGTTGGTTTAAATGTGTGGAACACTAACAAAACAAACAATAAATATATTTTTTTTTATTATTATTAACAATAATTTAAACTCAAACAAACCAGCCCATCAGCACCAATCTTTCCCCTGCCGTGTATTTTGAAGGAGAGCTCCACTTGGAAATCTCCCTTGTCGTACTTCCTGGTGCTGAATATCCCTCCCCACTTGTCCCTCAGTGACGGGCACAGCCTTATCTGGTCAGTGCTGGCTACTGCGTCTGTTTTGTAAGAGAAAACAAACGTAAGTATTTCTTTAAAATTGAACAAAAAAGCTATTGATGTAAACCAAATATCTTAATGTTTAAAAATAATAAACACATATGTTGTGTAAGAGTAATGTAATGGTATCAAAATAAGATAAAAAATAAACAAACCTTTTTCTGCAACAACTTGTAAGAACTTATGAGTTTTGTATAAAATTACTTATAAACTTACTAAGAGTGAAATATAAGCTTTCACAATACTTCCACAACGTAGAACTTATTAGTTTCTTATGCATATGTGAAAGGAAGAAACTAAGTTAAACTAAAAAAAGTAAATCCTAGAACAATTCAAAACCAAAAGTTTGAGTTCTAGCTTTTTGGTTTATGCTAAGAGGGAACAATTTTTGCGTTCATAAATTCTAACAACTCTGTTAATGTGTCTTTTTATTTATAAACAAATAAGATAAAACATTAGAACCCATACATTGATAAAAAAGTGCTTTAAACCGTTATTTTAAATAGTACAACTGCATGTAGAAAAATATATTTCTTTTTATATTACTTGTTGCTCTGTCTGAAGGTTTGTTACAATGAGTTGAGTGTAAAATTTATAGTTAATAAGACTTATTAAATTTATTAAACATAAAATTTAGTTCATCATTAGTGGTCATACCATCTCAAGCAAACAGAAAAAACAATTATTTAATACAAAAGTTTTTTTTTTCCACAACAGAATACACATTTATTAGCCACTTTTGTAGGAATGTAGAAAACTTAAGGTATTAGATGGTTAAAATGCTTGTAGTAAACTAATTCTACATTTTCAAACATTTAAGTTTTGCGTAGAGCATCTGTATGAAATTTATAATAAAAAGTATTTACAGAGTCAACATAATAGTTTATTTATAGAAAAATGTATTTCATAAAGCAAATTTACTGCTTGGTAAAATTACGTTTTTAATTAAAATAAAATATTATAAAATTTTTATTGGCCTGTTAAAAACTATCCTTATCATTCTTTTTAAATACAGTATACATTTCAATAATACAGTCAATAAATCTTTAAACTCTATAAACACTGGTATTAAAATATTAAAGCAACATGCTTCTTGAAATGGATTTGCATGGTAGAGAAACTTTAGAAATAAAAACTTTTAAAAGTATTATGTGATAATTAGTAATTTTTTTGTGGTTGTTTTGTAGAAGTATAAAAAATTCTAACATTTTTATTCAAGCACTTAAGTTATCAAAAAATGCTTCAACACACTATAAGTGTTTCTTTCTTCTTTAGTGAAATTAATTTTAGTTAATCAAAATAACTTAAATCAGTACCATCCTTTAATCTATTGAGGGGGACAATGTTTTCATTAAAATTGTTAATTTTTATTTAAAGAAACTTACTATTGGTCAGATTCGAGAACTAAAAGGTGTTTTGTAAGGTACTTTTGTTTGTAATGGTTGCACTGAAAAGTTAATAAAAACAAGTTTGTAGCAAAAAATTTATATTCGGCTCACAGGCCAGTAAAAATGTTGAGCTTTTAAATATCCTCAAGTTCAAACATTTATTATTAACTTTTGTAGGTAACCCTTTATGATTAATATATCTTACTAAATAATTTTAATTGATAACTTTGTCAAAAAGATTTTTTCTAGCAAGTTTAAAAAACTTGATCAAATTGTTGCCCATCCCTACTTAAATCTCTCATTTATGTATATAACCAATGTGGTGTTTTAGGTAGGCAGTTTTAAATTGAAAATTCAACTTTTTTTCAAACTAAAGGGACCTTTTCTCAAAAAAAAGACTTAAATTATAAATATATATAAACCAAAAAAAAATATCTCATTTTAAAAATATTATGATTGTAAATACTTTAAACAAATTATTAAAAAATATAGTTCATAATTATGAACAAATACATTTTAATTTTGTTTTTCAAAGTTTAGAAAAATTGTTTAAACTATAACTCATAAATAGCTTGGACAAAACATAATAAAAAACTGAGCAAAAAGTTTAATTGATAAAGGTTATAATAACAACAATAAAAATTTAAAAACGATAACCAACATATCAGAGTTTATATTGACAAAACTAAAACTTTTGTATACCCCTTTATGTTTCAAACTAATTTCAAAATTCAGTTAACTTTATTGTTATGAAAAAAATTAACCAACAAAATTTAACTTCATGATTTATATTCAAAACTACTAAAAAGAGTATTTCAAATGAAATTAAACATTAAACAAAACAATATGAAAATAAAACATGAAAGATAAACAAATACAGCAAACTGGCTATCAAAACATAAAAATCACAACATTTTGTTTAAATATTTTTACAACAAAAATCAATTAAAATATCTCACCTCCTTTCAGCGTCCAGAATGGAACTTGGTAGCTGCCCTGTGCCAGGCCTGGACCTTTAAAGCTGTACTTGTATTCATGCCTCTTGTTGAAGTTGAAATCAGATGCAAGAACACAGCTTGCCAATAAACTTAATATTAAAACACACTTCATACCTGTCAAAATCAGTTTTTTAAGTAAATATTTAGTAAAAAAATAATGTTTGTTTGTACAAAACAGCTTAAAGCATGTTAATCACAGTCTATTTGTATTGTTCCTGTTTGCAAAACAGTTGTGCATGTTGTAATTATGCATTGTAGTAACTTTGGTAGCATTGCAGATTTCAAAACGTCAGCTATAAATGGGGAAATACCACACTTTGAAACTAAACTAACTAAAGTACACATTGAAGTAAAGAACAGAAACATCTTTTCTCTACTTTTGTCGTATTAAATGTATTCTTATTATTCAATGCTTATTTTATTTTAAACTGAAAAGCTCTTAAAAGTAAAACACATAATTGAAAATATAAAACAAGTACAAATATTTACATTTTAATTCGTCATAACTAAAAATAAAGAGTAATCGATTTAGGTTGTAGAAAAATACCTGCTTAAAGCATATAAACTTACATAAAGTACTTCGTTTTTAACCTACTAAATATTCTTAAACAATCTAACTTATAATAACAAATTGCTACAATCGAGATTGGGAAACTATTATCTTAACCAAAATAATGTAGTCACTAATTAATTTTGATTTAAAGTACAAGATATGGATCATTTTACTCGACTTTAATGTTAGTTCAGTGATTTATTTTTTATCTTCAGTTAAAGTGAATAACTAATAATTAATAAAAAACTAGTTTTAAATTTATCCATAAAATCTTCTAGCTTAAATTTCATAGGCACTTGACAGTTAATGTTTATTTATTTTAGAGGATTTTTGTTACTTTTATCATATTGTTTATAAAAAATACACGTGAGTGCCTTACAAATAGTTACACAAACTTCGTATTATGAGCTTGTTTTTCTATTAATCCAACAAAACACAGCAAATAATATTTTACGTAATATGAATTAAAGATTAAATACAGTCACCTCTCATATAAAAAGTAATCTTGTTTATATAAAACATTATTTTTCTTCTATTACTTACTTTTTATAGTTTCTACTATATCTGACTAATTTATAATAGTTTTGTATTACACTTATTGCATATAAACATATATATATTATATATTTTTATATATATATTTATTAGTTTATATGAATTGGTATATTGAAAAACAAACTTCAGCAGTACTTTAACGAAGTAATGCTGATCTAAATAGTACTCTGAGTATATATACTATGAGTATCTTTTGGATCTGCATAACTTCGTTGAAGTTTTTTAACTTGTTTGACACATAGACATATTAACTGAATAAAGAAGGAGTACTGTGAAAATTTATCTATATCTCAAATGACAGAAAACTTTCTTCGCTATAACCTTTATTAACAAACGAAAAGCTTGTAATTTGAATATTTTATATTAATATAACTACTTAATTTTTCTGTAATAGATTAACCTACCTTGATAATAATAGTAAAGTTTTTCCAAAAATCTATTTTTAGATATGCTGTATAAAAAAACAAACGTGTAGCTTTTTTATTAGCTTACAAAAAGTTTTTTAAATATAAGCTAATTTAAGACTTCTTTTTGTTTTAAATAAAAGTATTGTTAATAAATATTTTGTTTTAATATTGTATATAATAATATTTTCTTTAAGAAACTTGAGCTTAAATAGCAATGAAAGTTAGTTTATATTATTTCTTGAACTTAAATAATTTTAAAATAATCAAAGTTTTACTTAATTGTAATAAGCTGTAAAATAACATCTGTTTCTGTATTTTACTCGTTTTTACAACAAGTAAGAAATTTACGAACACTTTGTTTATATTTTAAAGTTTATAATCACTAGTCTATCTCTGTGTGAAAAATAATATTAAATAATTTTAAAATGTAAAAATAAATTTTGGATCATTGCTTAAAAATATTAAAAATTTCAAGATTTTACGTTTCTTGTAAGTTTAATAGATTAGTTTTAACTTTATGGCACTTAATATAGGTTTAAATTTAAATTAAAAAATAATTACTATTTAGGACTTCAAATATAGTATTGATAAAAAAAATTTTAGAAGTTTATACTTAAGTTTTTGTTTTATTTTTATTCTCATTGGTTTGTATAAAAACAACTTTGTTTTATATTATTGATAAAAGTTCACTTGAGTATGTAAATATTTAAAATTATTAAATTTTTTTTGAACTTAAAATTTGTAGCCTAATAACATTGAAGTAGTATATACTAACAGAAAAAGTTCAGATTTATTCAGTGTGTATTCGAAAATGTCCGAATTAAACAAAATTGATTTGGTGTTATGTGCAAAGAGTTGCTTTGAAAACGGTGAATATGTCAGTGTGATCACACATATGAAAAAAGTAATTAGATTTGGATGCCCTCTTAACTACTCTGAAAGAAGACTTATATATGGAAGTTTTCGACAACTAAAATACCCGTATTACGACATTTTCAGAGACTTAAGTATAAATGAAAGCTTTCAAAATGATCTAATACACAAGGCTAAGGAAGTCCTACGTAGTTTGTGTAATGATGCGATCTACCTACTAGATGATGGGTCTGTTGAAAAAGACATCAGTAAAGAAGCTATTGCTGATCATAACTGTTTTGAAAGTAGACAGTATTATGACTTGGCGTTTTGTAAAGGAAATGATTGTAACGAAGTTGAAAAAAGCAAAGCGCTTGACCTTCTAAAAGAGGCGACTGAGATATCAAAGGAATATCTGAATCCAGCCCATCCAGTAAGACTCAAGATTGCAAACTATTTCTCAAACTCTTACTCCGAGTTATTCGGTGATGATAAAAAGTCTTCTGAAATTGCCAAAGAAGCTTATGAAATGGGTTTGCATTGTTTACCTCAGTTGACTAAAAGTTTAAAAAATCCTGCGAAACTTCAGTTAGAACTTATTAAGAAGCTCATTGACAGTAGCAGTTAATTTAGTCACTTTTTAAACTTTTTATGTCAATGTCTATGTATACGTAGTGCCGAATTTTGTTTATGTAAAGTAACTGAGTTTTTTTTGTTAAGTAATGGTTTTGTAAAAAGCAATATACCATGTTTGCAGTAAACAAAGTTTATTGAACGATTTATTTGTTTAATAGGTGAATAATCTAGTTAAATATTACACTTGTTTTAATATTAGAAAAAAAATTAAAGAGGGAAAAAAATACAGCTATCAAATTTCAATTAAATTTAAAGTATAAAAAAAAGTTTTTTCACTAATACAGACGTTTAACCTTCACAACAAGCGTTGAAACTAAGTTTGTACTGTTTTTTTTTTTTTTTTTTATGTTTAAATTGTATCGTTCTGTAAATTATTTAATAAACACTTAAGAATAAAGGACTTCTTACCAAAAACTTGTTGTGTAGATTAGGAAGTCTGTTTCAATATTAAAACTACTTAAAATTTATTAACTGATAATTGGATATAAAAAATAACAATTAAACTTGTATTTAAAATTTTTATCAATTGCTTTGAAATTTTACAATAAAAATAAATATTGATAAGTTTTAAAGTTTTCATAAAACACTGGAAACCTGCAAAACTTAAATAAAATAGTATAGTTAATAATAAACTGTAAGATTTAACAGGACTAACACAAAAATTGAATGAGGAATATGTTACGTATAAATTTAACTGACGAACTAAAAAATTAAATGTAAGAATTTTTATTTAAATTATATCGAATTTGCTGGAAAATTAAAAACTGCTTAATAAATATTTAAGAACTTAAAAAGCATAATTATCTTCTAACTTAATAGTGCTTACTTAGTTTAAAATTTATTTAAATTTATAATTTTACGATCTATGTAAAAAACTTAAATGGGGTAGTGTTTATGGCATGGTTTTTTATTACACGTATTTTCAGTTGGTTTTCATTTTGTTCAACACTTTGTTTTATATATAAGTAAACAAAAATATATATAAAATAGACTCTAATCTCGCAAGTATATTAATACATGTTTCAAACCAATCAATTTATATTTTATTTTCTCTTTAGCCTATAAATTATATGTGTCAGATGTATGCCTTTAAAGTCAAATTTTATGATGCAGCAAATTTATTTTACTTATTATTACCAATTTCATATTTAATTTGAAGGAAACATAAAAGTTAATGGTAGTTAAAACTTAGAGCTATATTATTTTCTCATTGTTTATGCTTAGTTTTAAAAACTACTTAGTTAGTTTCAATTTTTTTATATAGTTACGTTTAGTCTAATGTGAAGAAAAGTGTTGTTGATTGTGAATGTGTTATATACTAAGTAAACTTTTGAAAGGACATCTTTTGAACATTAAACCAACACCTTTATCTAAAATAAAATATAAAACAGTAATATTTCTTATATTACTCAAGATAAATTTTAGTATTTCTAAATTTTTTCTAACGCAAAAAGTTACCACTTTAGTTTAATTTTTCAAATAAATATTTCAATGCATTGTTTAGTTTAAATAGTCAAAAAAATAGGTTTCCAAGCTTTTTTCGTTTATACGTTTATTAAAAGAAATACTGTTTTTTTTGTTTTCAAGATATGCTTTAAATATAGCAATAACAAAAGCATTTGCGATATTTTGTGAACGTATGTAAAGTTGAATATTTTAGCAGTTAAGGTTAAAATTTCAATTTTAAACTAATAAAAATTTATTTTCAAATACGTCATCACAGGTATATCTGAACATTATTTTCTAATAATATCAGCTTTTTAATCAAAATACTCTGGAGAAATTTATGAAAGAATTGAATTAAAATTTATCCCTAACTTTTTCGCATTTTAATTTGTATTTTTCTGTAAAAACACCGTAAACAAATACTTCATATCAAATCGTATGTAAAAAATTTATGACTTCAAAATGCAGTCGAAAAAGCTTTATTGCGTGTTAATAAATACAAAATTTTTTTAAGCGTTAACGTTAAAAACCTTTTGTGTTTTAAAGCTTAATAAAATAGATGAAAAAATTATTTAAAAACAAACAAACACCAAACTTTCACAAATTTTTTTTCATACAGTTTTATTTGCTCAAGTTTTTACTGTAGTTTTATTTGCACTTTCATTATAGTTTTATTTGCACAAGTTTTTATTGTAGTTGTACTTGCTCAAGTTTTTTATTGTAGTTGTATTTGCTTAATTCTCCATTGTAGTTTTATTTGCTCAAATCTAGTTTGCATTGTTTTATTTTAGCTTTCATGACTAAACTTATGTACTTTAAGATTTACAATGATTTTCATTTAAAGAATATAAATTACGTTTTACTGTTGTAATACTCTCTTTTTTATTCGAGCTAAAAACTATTTAGAGTTTGTTGTGTTTAAAAACAAAAAGCTAAGTGGCTTCCTTCATAAACTGCAGTCGTGCAATTAAATAATATTCATTAAGCTTGGTTAAATTTTAGTAGCAAACAGAAAGCTTCAGTTTATTTAACAAAGTTTTATTTAAATGAAATTAACTGTCAACTGTTTAACTTGGTTTTTAGAGATTTTTATAATACAAATTTTAGGTAACTAAGTGTTATATAGAACGAAAATGGATGGTCAAATAAGTGAAATTGATTGTCCCGATGAATCAACAGACAAATTAGTTATTTTTAAAATTTATAACAACCCACAACTACTAGAAATAGTGAAAAGCAATATTATTATAAGCAAAAACTTGAGCAGTCTTTTTGATTTTTTCAACGAAGAACTTTAGGTTTGTTGGTAAGTATATGTTTAAACGTCAGAATCTGTAGTATTTTTCACAGGAAAACCTCATTGGTCTAGAAAGAGACGAGCAGTTTTACCAAATGACCAGTTTGTTTCTGACACACGCAGCTTCACACAAGCTCAGAACCGGCTGGTCAAAAAAGTTCTTGGAAATTTTAGATGAAAAACAGCTGGTAGAAATTGCAGCTGCTGTCAAAATTTGTAAGTTTGTAAATTTGTAATGTTTTAAAATTTTATGCACATAATTAACAATGTTATGACTAAAAATAAGTACTTTAATGTTTTTTAAAACACTGTAAGGAATACAAAGGTGATGTTGTCTGTGACATGAGCTAAGTTATATTTAATTTTATTTACAAATTAATTCAAAACAATTGAAATCTTTGTCGACTTTTTGCAAGGTTTAAACTCTAAAAGTTCACATACATTCCGCTTTTTTGACTTACACAGTAGCAAAGTCACTTTTAGAGTGCTCAGACTTATAATTTTTATCTTAAATGATAGCATGTTCTTATAGACGTAAATTAAGTATTTTTTGATGTAATATGACGTCATAAATACAAAAGCTCAAGGTTTTTCTCTATCATGCTACTGGTAATTATGTAAATTAATAACAAACTCTTCCCTAAAGTATTTGTTAAACTAGTTTCTTTTTTTTTAAGTTGTGCAGCTGAGTAGCCTTGTAATAACCATAAAAAAACTTAAAAACACACAGTAAAAATGTTATGAGTTACTTCAATAACTTTTGTATTTGTTTGTTTTTGTTCACATAAAATACGTTTTTCATACTTTGATTTAGATAAATGATTTAATTCCATAGTTTGAAAACAAAACTTTTATTTAATAGTTAGACCTAAGCTGATATCAGTTTATTATGAGATTTAGTTTGTTATTTAATGCATTTTAGTCTATTTAGAAGACTATAATAAGTTATAGTTGATTTGTTAGTTTTAAATCTTTATAAATAAACTAGAATTATAATAAACTATAATAATTATAATAAAATCATGGAATTAATGTTATGTGTGGTTCACGTTTTTAATAATAATACATATCAAAAATTTTTGAAAGATTCTACAATCCAATTATTATAATACTAAT
This sequence comes from Thalia democratica, assembly GCF_965202585.1. Taxonomy (NCBI): domain Eukaryota; kingdom Metazoa; phylum Chordata; class Thaliacea; order Salpida; family Salpidae; genus Thalia; species Thalia democratica. The sequence continues at coordinate 61,962,660 of NC_139166.1, read as the reverse complement.
TATGTTGTAGTGTTATTAATATTTAAAGATTCATTACAGTGGTCGATTTTTTTTTTTATAATTTATTATCACATTGCAGTATTATACTTAGTTGCAAAGATCATGGTTTTATTGTTTAATTTTGCAATACAGATTTAAATAATTGTACTAGTTGAACTTTATATATTTAACGCTATACGATTTATTGCATAAAAATTGTTAACAGACGTACCTTATTATCTACTTTCTAAACTCTGAATGTATGTAAATAAGGTAATAATTTTATTTTACAATAAAGAATTAGCTTTGTTTATTAATTTGCGAAAATCTTATAACTACAGATACATTGCATATGAGTAATATTACAGCATAAGTAGTCATAATGTTTGTAATTATAGCCTACAAATACAAGCTTTAATGTAACATATAAATTATTAGTCTTTGACAGAGTTTCCCTAAGTGGGCCATATGGTACCCTTGGTGTCCGTTTTAACAATTTAGATGGTGTAGTAAAATGCAAAGAAGGAGGGGGACGCGATCAGGGACTATAGGGGTCATGAGGACATAACTTAAAACTTACACCAGATAGAACGGGATAATGCGAAACTTGCGCAAGACTAGGGTTTTCTAAAGTGGGCAAAGTTGGTCTTTTTAAAACGTTAGGATGGCCAAAAGCTGCAAAGATGGGGAGGGGGGCATGATGGCATAATTTGAAGCATAAAATAGAAATTCTAGAGTTGATGATAAGGCTTTTTGTTAGTTCTTGAAGAAGCTTGTTGGGGAGGGCAATTGCTTTTTTTTTTCATTTTTTTAAAGGAGGCGTTATGAAAGATATGAAATTTTGGTGTGCAAACCGAAATTAATTACTTATATTTTTGGATTTTTATATAATATAAATAATATGTTATTAATGAAAAAAAAGCAAGTTCAAATTCAACAAGTCCATTAACATTTAACTAAATGTTTTTATCCTTTAAATTAAACATTTTATAATAAATAATTTGTACATACTATATTTGCTTAGTTAGTAGGTAAAAGCAATTATAAGTTTTTAAAAATATATTAAAACTTTAAACACATTTAAGGTATATTTGCATAAATTTAATACCAATATTAAATTTTAGTGAGATTAGTAAAAGTTTACTAAACATAACGTCTTGAATATACTATCTTTATTTGATTGATATTTGCACCTAAATAATTTTATTTAGTTACAAAAGTTATACTATTTGTAAAATTTAAACAGATCCTCATGACTTTTCGACCTTCATTGAACTAAATGGAGTCTATGGTATGTATTTGTATTGAAACCCGAGGTTGTAAAATAAATAAGTATTTTTTAGATTATTTACTAGTTAAAAAACAAAAAAAGTTCAAGATATGCTTGTGATATGTTTAAAATTAAAGTGCTACTAAGTTTATCCTAAGCAAGTAAAAATTAATATTATGTAAGCTAAAAATAAAGTTTTTAAAGTTTGTTGCTATTAATAGAAAATTAATTACTTTTAAATAAACAAAATTAACATTATAGTTTTGTTTAAAATAAAAATTAAGATATATTTTAATTTTTTGTTTATCTATAAATTCTGTTACCCTTATCCTTTGTTGCTACAAATTTCGACATTTCATAATTTTTTTAAAATTCGTGATATTTCTGGACGTTTCAGCTGTTTTTTTCCAACATTTAAAGTAGTTAATATCATTAAATACGTTTGAACATTATTTGAAGTGTAAATTAAAATCTTAAAACTTTAAAATCAACTACTTTCAGAGAACAGTCTGATCCTGCGAATAAAGAAACTTCTGCTCAAAAACTGTCGACACCTAGTCGATCCGATGGGACGGAGCGATCGTTCGAGCTCCCAGGTTCCGATGGTTCACCCGGTCATCAAGCTGAGCGTGAACCACTTCGGAAGAAACAACGTTGGAGGGAAGATTCAGGTGTTCAGTGAACAGAGGAGGGCTTTCAAACACGCTCCCATTGTAAACTATGACGACATAGTCGGGTTGGTACCTAATTGCTTGTAGATGGTAGTTTCTAAAAGGTGAGGTGAACTTAATTAAAATGTTTTTTTTTTCATAGATTTGTTTCAGTAAAAAAAACTACTATGTATAAGTTCAACTAAGTTAGTTGCTAATTTACTAAATTTACTAAACTTAAACAGAAAAATAAAACGAAAATTAATCTTGAAGTGACTATGTTTAACTTTAAATAAATACGATCGTGCACTATGACGACATAGTCGGGTCAGTACCTAGTTATTTATAAACACTTGTATTTTGAGTACTAGGTAATTTTCTTTGAAAAAAAAAAAAAACAAATAGACTATTAATCAATCTCCAGTTGTTTGTAAATGATGGGAAAAAATAAAAAAAATCAGCTGGACTTATTTCAGATGGGTTTTTATTTTAGAATGAGTATAGTGTTACAATTAATTATGCTTGTTTTGAGTTAAGTTATCTATTTTAAATACAAAGTTTTACACATATCATAAAAGTAGTTTTCAAATAACCAGTTCAAATCAAAACCAAACCAATCATTCAAATGACGAAATCAAAACAATTCACGACAACTACATTTTGCTGATAGGCTAAGCCGGTGCCGGTAAAACCACAATGAGCAAACGCATCGTCGTATCTACTTTCAACCGGAACAACGTTTGCTTCTTCATACCGCTTGCCTTCGTAAGCCCCAGCGAACCGATTGACTTGAAGTACCTTCTGTTTAAACTCTCCATGAGTTTGTTTTCCAACAATGCTACCTTGAACGAAGATTCTATGGAAATAGCCTTTAATTGGGTATTGAACAACCAGAACAAAATCACAATAGTTCTCGACGGTGTTGATCTAGCGAGACTAGAGCTGAACAGAATTTTCTTTGCAAAAAACATAAACTTGCTGTCAAAATTTCAACAATCTCAGCTCATTTTCTTGATTTTATCTAGGAGAGTTCTAAAAGGCACGAGGCTTGTTCTAACATCAAGACCGCATTCCGTTTTAAACTTCCCGCCTTATATCCAACCAAACTATACCGTTTATTTGGATAACTTAGCCGGAAGTGACATCAAAAAACTAATGCGTTTCTACATCAACACGAATAACGTAGACAATATAGTCGAACGTCTCTTAGAAAATTCTCCCAACGTTTACAAACTTGTGGCTTGTCCGTTGTTCTTGCGCTTGTTCTGCCACCTCTACAGAACAGTCGAGCGCACAGAACTTTGGACCAAGGTTCAGTCGACGGCCGATCTTTTCAACGAGCTTCTGACGAGGCTGCAGCAATCGTCGCACAACGCAAGCGATCTTGACAAAGCCGAGGTGCTGGACAAACTGTCGAAGCTCGCGTACGATAAGACCATGGAAGGATCGGTCGTGATGACGCAGGAAGACCTCAGCAACGCAGGTCTTACAATCGACACGGCGCAGGACTTGATGTTGGGCGTCAAAAGTGAATCTGCGCTGGTCGGCTCAAGCTTGTTCTACTTTGCGCATCAAAGCATACAAGTAAGTATTGTGTAAACTTTGTTGCTGTAAAGTAGATAAATGCTGGAAAACAAACAAAAAAATCAAAAAATTACAAAACCATTGTAATAAAAACTTTAAGTCGGAATTTCAGTTTAAACTTCTTTATACTAGCACTTTATTATTGTTATTTATTAAAATTTTACAGTTAAATATTTTAGTTGTTACTCAAACTAATTTATAACAATTTACCCACGGGAGACTTTTTTTTATGTAGTGTAGCTTGTGAGGAAATGTTTTTATGGTAAATTAGCCCACGACCTATAAGAGGCTGCTAGCACTTCTTTTAAATAAATAGTTTATTGTCACTAACTGCAAAATTTGTAAAAAATTAAACAAAATCATTTTTGAAACATCAATAGTTTAAAATAGTATAAGTAGTTCAAAGTATAAATGATAACAAGTATTTATTAAAAGGTAACATTTAAGGGCTGTTACAACTCAACAGGAATTTTTAACAAGTCGATACGCATGGTTGCATCTTCCACTTGAAGAGTTTCGCAAGCTCCTTAGGCGGGTGTTCCCAAAGCTTAAAGGCGGCAACCCAGTTAAAAGAAACGAGTTTTCAACTGTCCGCATGCTAACTATTTCTTTTTTGAATATACTAAAGTTTGGTTAGTTTTATATAGGCTTTTTATTGTTTTATTTTTTTACATTACATATCTTTAATGTTACTAAACTTAGCTAGACTGAAAGCTTGAAGATTAGCAACAGTAGTAAAAATTTTACAACTGTTAGCAAATTTTTTATAAAATAATGTAGTTTACTTAAGTCTATACATAAATAGTAAACTTTCTTTCAGATTCACAGGATTTAAAACAGAAGAAAACAACGTTTTTCAAAAAGTTGATAAAGCATATTATTGAAAGTCATAAAGATATTTCTAAAAGTAAGGAACTTGTTGTACTTAAAGAAATTAAATGAGTTTTTTAATTTTTACAACTAAAATATATTTGTTTTTCAAACTAATATAACAAAAATAAGTTGTGCTAATTTCAAAGACACAGTGAAAAAAATCAACACAGGTTTAGAAAATTTGAAAAGACTTTTGTCCAACTAAACTATTTTACTTAGAAAAAAACAGTGTAGATAGTTTTTACAACTTTGAACATAAAGTATACAACTTAAAACTAAAAATTGATGTAACCATTTTAAAAAACTTATCAAAAAAAATTATAATAAGTTTTATACAGACTACTATCAGTTTATGATCAGGAAAGACTTCAATGAAATTTGCAAACTAGACATAAAGGTCCAGTTGAAAGAAAATCTCAAGAGAAAGGGTTTTCGCATTAAAACCGATCACGACCACAACATGAGCGATTTACTGTTCATAAACAAGTTCGTCACTCATATAAGAGAGCTTCGTGTTTGGGACGATTATAACTCTAAAGACATGATCCACTTGATTTCAGTCTTATCAACATCGAATGTTAAAGTAACTTTGTTTTTTGTCTAATATAGTTATTTGTTTTGATGTTCTGTAAGATGATCTATACGCACTAAAACTACATAAATATTTTTTTAGAGAAACTTGTTTTTTTTTCATGGTATTGTAGTATGCAAAACACTACGAAAAAAACAGGTTGAAAATTTCTACGTGAACACGTTTAGATACGACGAAGAAATGATTTTAACGTTTTTTGATATTATCAAAAATGTGCATGTTAGAAAGATCATTATCCGTCTGCGTAGTCCGGATGATCAAACTAACAACCGGACAATTACGAAAATTTCTGAAGAGTTTTAGAGATTTTGTTTTCAAACATACGAAATATCGTCAAACAGAGTTAGTTTTGACAAATACAATTAATATGATTGTTGTATAAATTTTGATTCAAGTTTAGGCAATGTTTGTTACATAATGTTGATGTATTATTATTTGTAAAAGGTTATAAATTTTATTGCTAGGAAATCACATTTATAGTATCTGATTGTAGTGTCAAGTTTCAAGCAAAGTTAAGAAGAGGAGAACCTCCAATAATTAGTAGCATGTTCGTTTGATATATTTAGAACTTTAACTTTGTGTAAGTTTTACTTTTATAGTTTTAGTTTGATTTAACTTGAATCTATATCTAAACGTGTTTTATTATGTTCAATAGAAATAAAATTTTAAGCTAAAAAATAAATATATATTTTTAAAGTTAATTGTAAATATAAAGTTTTTTTTCTAGAGTTCTTATTTTTTGTTGTTAATTTAGCTAAAACCCACTTAATAACAATAATCTTTAAAATATTTGTTTTTAATATCTAGCAAAGTTTAACATTTCAATTAACATAACTTGTTTACTAAGTATTAAAAAAACTAAAACTGGTTAATATTATGTCCTGTTGATGTGTTTAAACTACAGAGAATGATTTATAAAAAAATTAGTTGTTGCCTCAAGGAAAGATATATGTTTGGAGGATTAGGAACTATTTACAGAAGTTGGCTTTGTAAGCCTATTAAAAGTGTCTGCAGTTGTTGCATATACTTTTGTATTATAATATTTATTTTGCTTATTATTGTTTTAATTATTAGCCTAACAGCTAATAATAACTGAAATGCTTATTGTTTTATAAACTAAGTAAAAAAAAAACCAATTAAAACAAGTTTTAGTGTATAATCAATAAAAAAAAAGTTTTTCGTTTATGCACATCGTATTCTGTTTAAGTTGTTTGATGTAGCTTTTTTTAAAAGTTTTTTATGTTTATTAATTTTTTAACTTTTAATTAACAGCATTTTTCAAATCTCTATAAACGAAATGATTTTTAAAATAAAGTTCAGTTTTACATGAAGTTTTATTTACAATATTGTTAATTTACAAAATTTATATTAAAAAAAGTGTATTTTTACAGCTTATTAACAGATTCAATTTAAGAAAAAACTTGTTTTGTTAACATTTCTTTAAACTTGCTGTAATACAAACTTTTATCTTGAAATAAACTATTTGTAAAGTATGCACATAACTTAAAAGCTTTTATAATCGGATTCGTTTACTAAAAAACGTAAATAATTGTCAAGAAACGCATTTTTACACTTATAACCAATGTAAATATTTACTTAGCAAACCCGTAAAGCTTCTTATTATATTTGATTTTATTGTTCAACAGATTTCAAAAAAAAAAAAACAGATTATTAAGTTTTACAAACAAAATTTTAAAAAGACAATACAATACATAAACAGCTTAACTAGTAGATCTACTGTCAAAACTATGGATTTTAAAATTAACTGAACTTAATATTCTTTTTAATATTTATTTTTTGTAAATTTAGTTATTGAACAGATTAAACTGTTTTTTATATCTTTTTAAAAGTTTATACTGCAGGTAAATTTGTTATTTTTATTGTTTTTATATTAATAGGTCGGCAACAAGTTATATTTTTGATTAAATTTTAGATGTTTTAAATTTATAAAAATTTAGGAAGTATTTGTTTGTTTTTGATTCAAAAACTCAATTTATTTTTAATACATGCTTCTAAATTACAGAAGATATTTTTGTGAATGATTTAGCTCTTTAACAAGTTACACAGTTTTGTCAATAAAATGTTTGACAACATTTACTGAATTTGACAAATTTTGCTACCATGTAAAACTTTATAACATTTTGAATATTTCTGTAGTTGTACCTTCTTTTAATAGAAACAATCTTAATGACTTATGTTTAAACCAAAACGTTTTTATATCTTTAAAGTTTAAGCTCTTATTTAGTTAATTATTTGTTATTCTTGTAGACCTGTATTACAAGTTTTAAAAGCTCTTTTTTTTTATGTTTTTATAAAAACGATGGACAGAAAAAGTAGTAAGAAATAACTAAAACGTTTTTATTTTATTTAAACAACTTAAATTATTTTAGAGTTATCTTGTAACTAACTATACATTTAAACTTGTGAACATTATTATTTTGTTTATCCAATTGCTTAAAATTTACGTTATATAAATTTAACTGTAGGGCCTCGTATAGTTAACTTTATTTTTGTTATAATCAGGTAGTGCAAAAAAAAAAACAAATTATTTAAACTTTTATTTATTTTACTTTCAACATAAATAAAAAAAATATAAAACTAAAACTAAAATTATATAGTTATCTATCATTCAAGGCTGCAGCTTTTGTTACGAAAAGAATGTTAAAGTATAAAGATTTTGTTTTTGCAACAGATAATTTGTTTAAACGTTTATTTAAATGCTAAAATATTAAACTAAATAATTTATAAGACTTATTAACTTGCTTCTTTTTAATTTTACATCAGAAAACTAAAAAAATAAGTATTTGGTTAGTATAAATTTTTAATATAAATATTGTTATACTTAAACAGCTAAAAACCCGATCTAAATAGCTATTTAAAGTTTAAAAACTATAGTAGTTATTTTATTTACAAAAAATAAATAAACTTCAATGTAAAAGATTTTACAAATGTTTTTGTAGTACATAATAGAAAAGTTTTAAAAAAATATAAAATAATTTAGTTAAAAGTTACTGTCTTTTTAAATCTGATAACTCATGAGAAGTTTTTGATAAAATGGATTAAGGCAGATAATTATAAAACATGTAAGCTTTGTTTATATGAGTAAGTAACCTTTTTAACTACAAAGAAAAGATCAATTTCTGTAAAAGTAATATCGACTTCGTTATATTTCAATTAAATAAAATACTTTTTAATAAGTTTTAATTACTTTTAGATTCTTTTCTTAGTTTAGGTAGTTTTTTTTTTTTTTGTATTTTAAGCAATTTTTTAAAATCATATTTTAAATAGAAAAAAAAAACTAGTTGTTTTTTTTTTCATTCAATTAGCTAGCTTAAAATTATATTTTTTGTAGCAACTATATTTAAGTAATTCAGTACCAAACATACCACAGACTTATTTATTATAATATTTGCTTCAGTCATTTCTATTTCACTGAAATGTCTTTCAGGTATGTTAATGTTTACGGGAACAATATAGCTATCAGCAAACTTAATCGTTACTTCAAAGAAAAACTGTCATTCCTACATAAGCTTTGGACACTCTTGTTTACCTTATTCTTTCTCCCATTTACTAATGCAATTGCATTGAGTTTAATTATATCATACTGTTCACGGCCATCATTCACGGAGAAGCCTGTGTGATTTTCATTAAAGTTTTATACATATAAAGAGTTGTTGTTTAGTTTTAAAATTAAATAAAAATATATTACCTTACTCTATAACTAAATCTATTTTACTTTTTTGTTCAAATTTTAAGCACTATGCATGTTGTTTTAAATATTTTAGAATTTGTTTGAAAACAGCTTTTACTCTTACTTTAATTGTGTTTTAATACAAAATTAAAATTGATTAAATTATTTGTTAATCTAATCAAGTATGATAACTTACTAGTCATGTATGTTCTAATAATTTTGCATATCTACGTGAAGCTAGAATAATTTGTATTAAACTATTGGTCTTTACGGTGTGCATTCAATACTATATAGTGCAGCTAGAATAATTTGTATTAAACTATTGGTCTTTACGGTGTGCATTCAATACTAAATAGTGCAGCTAGAATAATTTGTATTAAACTATTGGTCTTTACGGTGTGCATTCAATACTATATAATGTGCAAACAAAATTAGTAAGGACATATATAATTTACTAACTACGTTTATTTTGTCTTTGTATATTATTAACAGCTCATTTTAACGTAAATTAACAGACTTTTACCTGTAATTTGAAATCAAGACGTTTCAAATATATAAAAAAGATAAAGTATAGTTTTAACAGTCTAGTGTGCACAGGAATTAATCATCAGTAACTTATTTAGCACAAATTATGAAAAGTTTGAATACTACTGTGTTAAACCATTTATCTTTTCGTACAAATTGAAAAAAATACTATTTCTAAATTACTTCCATTTAAATTTTGTCATAGCTTTACAATAATAATTTTCATCATATAAGTGCTATAGAAGTAAACGTGAAAATCATTCAAACACTAATCTGTTAGCTATTTTATTAGTTTTAAATTCATAAAACAGTATTTTTAACGTACAAAAAGATAAAAAACTACACAATTGAACAAAAATTAACTGAGTTGACAACTTCGATGAACATGTTTTGTTTCTTTATAAACATTGATAAATGTATTACCTAATTTTTTAAATATTGCTTTTAGACATTTCAAAAAGTAATAAAATACTGTTCTGTTATGTAATAAAAAGAATGTTATTGTTAATATCTTCTTCTAGTTCAAAATGTTGCAAAGCAATTTCAATAGATATATTAATCAGTGTTTTATTTTTAATCAAGTACTGCTTATATACAGTCCTGATAATTTTTAAATATATTGTATACATATAGTGTTTGTATATTGAAACTGTTAACTTTTACAAAATCTTCAAAATATATAACTAATGAACAAATCTACTCATTAAGTATAAAAACCATCGTGGAGTTTAAACGTTTTTAAAGATTGCCTTGTGAAATTAATTATGAACAACCATTCGAAATCAACATTAACAAACATAGCTAAAAATTGACGTCTACATACATCGAGCTATTAAAAACCGAATGATAAAACATATTATTTAGACAAGCTTTTATTACCTCTGCTTATCGTTGTGACGTAACGATAAATTTTGTTATCTTTATAGTTTTAATGTTGTATAAATTCCTAAAAACTTTAAGATGTATATATGCCTTATTACATGTTCCACATTTTTTTAAAGTCTTTAGGACTTTTTATATATGAAACTAAAATTACATACTAAGTAAGATTTAATTATGTATCCTATTGATTTAAGTTATAAAGTAACAGCTTTTGTTAATATGTAAAAGTTATAAGCACAAGTTATATTAACGACTTGTTGTTAGTCATGACTTAAAATTTGTTTCAATGCGTTTAAAATGCTATGTAAACTGTTTAATTATTATTTTTAGTTAAATAAACAATAATAGTATATATGTTTAGTTTAAACTAAGATTTTGTTTAAAACTAAGTAAAATATGTTTCGTTTGTTTACGATGAACCGTAATTCACAACAAAATGTACTTAAGTTTTAATAGTTACTGTAATGTTATGAGTATCTAATGATATGTCAGAAATATATTCTATAACTTGAAATTTTTAGGAACTTTAAAATCTGATATAAATTCTAAAAAACTTGACCAACTAGATTTTAAAAGTAAAAAAGCAAACTTTTTGTAGTTTTTGGCATAAAAGTTAAAGTTTTAATTTTGAAAAAAACAGATAAAAATTATGTCAACTAAAACTTTTTTACAAAAATAGTATGCTTTATTTAAAAAAATTAACAACAAACAGATTTATAGTTATAACATATATATTGTTAATAAACTGCTTATTTATAAAAACATTTTCTTTAGCTTACAGCTAAAACTCTACAAGTTACTATTTAAAACTGTAAAGAAATGTTACAAGTTTTGATAAAATTATATAAAATTTCTTAATGAGCATAAACAGTTTGCTAGAAATAAAATTTGCTATCTTTGACCAATACACATGGTTTACATATATTTTTTAAAGTTATTTAAGTCTAAAATTAACGTAAATAAACAGTTTAAAAGCATAGGTTTATCTAGTTTACAATCAAAGTTCTACAAGCCATCGTTTTAAACTGTTTAAAAACAATAATTCTTTTTTCCAAGTTGTGCTATAAAAGTTTTGCCTCGCTTGTAAGCATAGTTGTGACGTAATAGTTCGATTTGTCGGTTTTGTCAAAACATTTTTCTACAAGCTTTTGGTAATTTTTCTTTCAAGTATATTATACTTCGAAGTAGTTAGGTTTTTTTAAAGGTTCACAGGACTTTTTTAGAATTTTGTTTTCTTAATTCAACTGTTTTTTTAAATAAGAATTCCTAATGTGTTTTTTTTAGTAAAACCAAGTAAATTTATATCTATTTAACGATAGGTTTTTACTTTTCTATAAACTAGGGACTATTTTTTTTCATAGTTTTTTTCAGTTTTCAAACTTTTGTAAGTAAAAAAACTTTATTTATCAGAAGATATCATAAAAATTAAATTTAACTATCGAAAATTATTTTTAAGTATGTTAGATTTTTTAAAATTTTAAAGTATTGCGTGAAATAATAATGAATAAATTATTTTTAAGGTTCTTTAATAAATACTAAACAAGTAAGTTTAAAATAATAACTCAAGATTAATTCTCTAATAAACGTTGGATTTTAACATGAACATTTAAAATTAAAAAAATAAAGAAAATTTAGACATAAAGTCATCTAAAAATATTCCCGAATTATTTATAAATTTTTTTAATTAGTAGTTAACATCTAACATTTAAAAAAATTATTTAAGTATTTAAGAGTAAGATCGTTTCTTTAAGTTAAGCATGTAACACAGTATTAAGCCTTTATGAAAATTTATAATAAATAAAGGAATTAAAATATAAAAAAGTAGTGGATAAATACTATTTTAACATTATAAGAGTTATAAAATAACTATAAAAGTTAAAGTTAAATGAACATTAAATAATAATATTTACAACATATTTTAGTTTTGTTATACATTTAAGGAATATCATCTACAAACATTACCAGCAATTAACAGTATTAAATCTTCATTTACTATAATATATTTTTACTATTGCTAAAACAACAAGCTATCGATTTTTAAAAGTGGTTTAGTGTTGTTCTTGTATAAAATTATAACAAACTATATCGTAATTCAAAAAATGAATAATTTTTTGAAATTTACCGTTTAAACTTAATTTATCTACTAAACTATATAGTTTTTTATTTTGCATAACAAGCATATTTTTTCATGTTTCATTTGAAGTTTAACTTAATTTTAAACAATGAAGTTTTTACAGCCTTGATTACTTTGCTAAGATTTATTATTTTTTTTGATGAAAATTTTTAATCAGTTACGTCACAATAGTGCTAGAAGGCAAAAATAATATTTGTTTTATAAACAGACAAAAAGTGATAGAACATTGTTTAACTTAAAATTTAATTATTGTTAAAATGTAACTTTTTTTCCAAGTTGCGCTGTAAAAACATTGCCTCGCTTGTAAGCATATTTGTGACGTAATAGATCGATTTGTCGATTTTGTCAAAATACTTTTCTACTAGTGTTTGGTAAATCTAGTTTCAAGTATATTATATTTCTAAGTAGGCTTGTCTTTTTTAAAGGTTCACAGGACCTTTTACGTTTCTTAATTCAACCGTTATTCGATCCAAATTTTCTAATGTGTTATTTTATAGTAAAACTAAGTAAATGTTTCGTTACTAATGAAAGATAGGTGTTTACTTATCTACAAACTGTACACTTTATTTTTTTTTTTTTAATTTTGAAGCAGTAGTCTTTGTATATTAAAACATTTGTTTATTAGGAAGTATAATAAATGTTAAATTTAACAATCGAAAAGTCTTTTTTTGAATGTGAGAAGTTTTTTTAAATAGGTCAGTGTATTGCTTTTACTAATTCAATTATTTTTTTAGGAATATCATTTATAAACATTATTAGCAAATAAATGTATTTTAATATTTATTTATTTTAATATATTTCTACTATTGCTAAAACAACTAACTATCTAATTTTAAAAGCCGCCTAAACTCATATTTTTTTACCAGACTGTGTATATATTTCTTTGAAACATCATACACATATTTAATATTACAGAAAAAAATTAACCTGAATTTTTTAATCATAGTCTTTGTAGTTTTGATTAATTGCTAACAAGAAAATCCTAAGTTTAAACTTCTGGTTTTTATCAATGAGAAATTTTTATCAATTACATCACAATAGTGCCTGAAGGCAGAAATCAAGTTCGCTTAAAATAGATAAATAGTGATAGAACATTGTATAACTTATAAATAAATAACAATTAAATTGTAACGTGGGTAGAATAAGCAAAAAGTTAAAATCTTTGGATCAAAATATTAAAAGCTATTAAAGTTAATTATGTTAATGTAGTACAGAATTTTTTTTCTTTTGATTATAGTTACTCAAAACAATATAACTATTTTGTTTGTTTTAAGTTTTTGTAAAAATATTAAAATAAGATAGTTTGTTATAATTATTAATTATTAATGAAATTATATGATATAATTAACTTAAAACTTATTCGAATTTGTACTATAGTAACTACTTATTATTAGATATTGCTAATGTGCTGATTAAACTAAAAGTACATATTTGTATTAAAATGTTTAAAACTGATAATTTAAAACCGACTTTAGTTAAAGTATTTGGGTCAAAAACACGTGTAAACATAAAAACAGTAATAATTTAAAGTTAAAACTTCTAAACTGTTAAAAATAGTATAAACGATTGTTTTCGAAGCACTGAGCCTTTGAGCTATGTTGTGACGTAATAATGAAACGTGCGCTCTTTTTTATTACTTTTCAGTACAAATTCTGAGTAAAGTTGTACAAATTGTTTGCTCGTGAAGAAAACTCAGTCCACGTTTTGTAAAAGTCTACAAGACTTTTTATTTTGTATTTTTCACAAGCGGATATAAAGTGAAAAAATTAGAACGATTTTTGATTATAACAAAACGTATCATCCATTTATGTATATTGAAATTTCAAAACTTCATGTTTGGTTTTTTATTAGAGAGTAGTGTTTTTATTTTTGTTCATTAGGCGATTAAAACTTTGAACAGTTTTTGTTTCAAGTAATTGAATGATTCTAAAAAGTCGATTATAGAAAATATTTACCGTAAATTCTTAATTCAGTTTTTTTTTTTGTAAAATTAAAATATTGTACTTTCAACTTTATTAGGATGTGATGAATTACTTATATTTTGTTATTTTAATACAAATTAAATTTTTCTTAAACATCGTACTTATTAAATATCAGGATACTCATCTAATTTAGTTCAGTAAATTCTTTATTTTTCACTTTATTTTTCATTTAAAACAAGTTGAACATTAGTTTCGAATAGTATGAAACACTTTTTTTATGACTTATAAAAGTTCTTCAACAAGTATAAATAGTTATGTTTTTGAAACAAACTTATTACTTCCTTGATTTTTATAAATACTACTTAATATTTACAGACTTAAACGAAAGTAAATTGTTTAGAGTTTTTTAAATTATATTTTCTGTATAAGGCTTTTTAAAACACTCATTTGAGAAAAATACAACGCATAGTTTTAATTAAAAAGCAAAGTATTCAATTACATTACCTATTTGCAATAACAGAAGTTGTGCTTAATATAACTATTTTTTTTTAATAAAATTATTCAATGTTTAACATTAAGTATTAGCAAAACAAATTCTAATTATAAATGATTACAAGTAAACATATATACAAATAAACATTTAATTACAAATGTGCAGATATAACTTGCTTACAAACTGTAGTATATTCTATTAGTTACCTTATTGTACTTTTTTAGGTTATAATGTAATTGAAAAATATGAAACTTTTTTTTACAATATACGATTGGCAAACATTTTTAATCTTAAATCTTAAAACTTAAACTATAATCACAATCTATAAAAAGTTTTGCCTAGCATGTAACTTTGTTGAGACGTTAACTCAACTTTTTCTTTATGTTTTGTACAAAATTCTTGTAATTTTGTGTATCAGAGCGTTCAAGTCTCTAAGTTTTCGTTTCTTATTCAAGTGTTCACGATATATTTTTGTTATTATATGAATAATTTGAATATAAATGCTTTCAAATTAATTGTTCATAAGCTTTTAATTTCTTGTTTAGAAAAAAAACTGTTAATTAGAAAAAAAAGTGTTTTTAAATTAAAACTTCGAGCACTTCTTTTCGTTTTAATTTAAATAGTTTTGAAACCATTTTAAATTAATAAATATCTGACTGTCTATAAATGGATTTTATAGACTTTAAAAACGATAAATTCTGTAACAATGTCAAACTATAAAAATATACAATTGTTAATTTTAATTAGTTTATTTAGAATATAATTAGTTTAGTTTTATATTTTAAATTATTCTCAATATAAATAAAACCTTTACTCTATTGAAACTGTATTTTTATTTTAAAGTTATTCAAGTTAAAACGTTCAAAATTAAAAATGTTTATCAGAACCAGAGATGTTAAATCGCAGAGCACAAAATCCCCGCAGTAGAATAAAAAAATAAAATCCCCGGCAATAGAGTTAAAATTTCTTATGAAAGAAAAAGCTGTATTTTACAAGTTGAGAACATAAAAGTTTCATATATTCAATTACACCAACATATTTAAAACCATATTGTTTTTATAAATATGAATGCCTTAAATGTAAGTTTATGTTTTTTATTTTCATAAGGTTAGTTTTAGTCACTTTATTGTTAATTTAATCATAACTACCTTTTAACCTTATAGTTGTAGGTAATGTTTGGTTAGAAAAATTAAAGAAAAGTATCTTCCACTTATTTAAATGGTTAATATACTAAAAACATTGTAGCTTTGGAACTAATTGATGTTAAGTTAATTTATTATTTGATTTTTTTTTCCAAAAATTAGATGAAATAGACGAATTTTTTTTTCTTATATTCTACTTTTATCAAATTATTTGAATTTTTAAACTTGAAAATAAAGTTTGATTATTATAATTTTTTAAGATTCATTATAAATTATTTTATTTAGACATAGATTTCACTTAAAAGTAATTTGAATATAATTTATTATTTTTGTTTACAAACTTGAAACTACTATTTGCTAAGTAGAAATCTATTTAAAATTTTTAATTTTTAATGTTGCAAATTTATTGAGTCTTTTTTTATTATAATTAGGTAATTTATCTAAAAAAAAATTATACCTGAAAGCTTTAGTGTACAACTCAAGGTTTTTACAACTAGTTTTGTAAATTAAGCAGAGTTGAAACAAGGTCAGGAAAAGTCAGAAAACTCAGGAAAAGCAGAAAAAAAAGACAAATAACAAGAATAGTAAGGTTTTTTTTTTAACAGTCAGGAAGTTTAACTAAATATTAAAAAATACCAGATTTTGTCAGTTTAAATTTACTGAATTCCTTATGTTCAAAAACAAGTCTTTGAATGGTAAAGAATTAATTAAAATTCTTTAAAGTGTGATTAAAATTGAAAAAATTTCCAAGAATTTTACAAAATTACTTAATTATCAATGCCTTCATCTTGTAAAATTAAATGAATATCCTTTATAAAACTGCAAAATGTTTCTATTAAAATTTTGTTAAACTACCCTACTTGAACAGACAGTTTTTGTAGGCAGTATGATAATCTGTAGCATTTTTTAGTAAAACAATGATAATACACAAGAGTTTATCTAGCATACTTTAGAATTGAATTGTTTTTTGTTTAAGTAAATAAATAATTTCATTCCAATTAAACACTAGGTTTAGTGTTTTGGGTAATAAGTTTATGTTTATAATTTACCTCATTACAATTTTTTCAAAATTGTTTAAATATTTTAAATAAATTATAAAAGAGGTGAATTTCATGATTAAGTTTAATTATTTATAGTTTATTGTAGAATAGTTGTTTTTAAATATTTTTTACATAAATAAGGGTAAAATATTTACTACTAATTTTATAATTATTGATAAGATGAAATATAAAATTGAAAGCTTTATTAATTCCTTCTATTAATATAATTTAATATTTTTATTAACAAACTTGAAACTACTATTTGCTTAGATGAATTCTATTTTAAATTTTTGATATGGCAAATTCATTGAGTCTTTTTTTATTATAATTAGGTAATTTATTAAAAAAAAAAATTATATTTGAAAGTTTTAGTATACAACTCAAGGTTTTTACAACTAGTTTTGTAAATTAAGCAGACTTGCAACAAGGTCAGGAAAAGTCAGAAAACTCAGGAAAAGCAAAAATAAAAACAAGTAACAGGAATAGTAAAGTAAATCTTTTTTTGAAAACAGTCTGGAAATTTGACTAAATTAAAAAAAAATACCATATTTTGTCAGTTTAAATTTACTAAATTCCTTATATTTAAAAACAAGTTTTTGAATGGTAAAAGGTTAATTAAAATTCTTTAAAGTGTGATTAAAATTGAAAAAATTTCCAAGAATTTTACAAAATTACTTAATTATCAATGCCTTCATCTTGTAAAATTAAATGAATATCCTTTATAAAACTGCTAAATGTTTCTATTAAAATATTCTAAAACTACTCTACTTGAACAAGCATTTTTTGTATGCAGTTTGATAATCTGTAGCATTTATTAGTAAAACAATGATAATACACATAAGTTTATCTAGCATATTTTAAAATTTAATTGTTTTTTTTATGTGAATGAATTATTTCATTTTAATTTAACACTAGGTTTAGTGTTTTGGGTAATAAGTTTATGTGTACAATTTACCTCATTACAATTTTTTCAAAATTGTTTAAATTTTTTAAATAAATTATAAAAGAGGTGAATTTCATAGTTAAGTTTAATTATTTATAGTATATTGTAGAATAGCTGTCTTTTAATATTTTTACATAAATAAGGGTAAAATATTCACCTCAATATGTTACATGCAATGTTTAATCTTTTCTCTAATAAATAGAACTGTTCTAGATTTTAAAATGTAGTTTAAAAATAAATTAATTTAAATTAAAAATTAATAATTTGCCAAGGTTTATGTTGCACTAATAACAAGGATGAAAAATAGTTTCACCATTATATTGAAAATTTTATTTATAAAAATAATATATATTATTAAATTTTAACTACATTTAAAAATCTAAAAACAATTTTTCATTAACAATAAACTTGTTTTTAAAGCCTGGCGTTGGTTTAATTGTTCTATTTTTATAGATTGAAATTAAAAATATTATGGCCCATTAAAAATTGTTGTTAATGAGATATAAAAGAAAAAAAAAATGATTTTTAAGATCATAGGAGGATGAATATATTTTTTAACATTTTGATATTAATTTGTTTTTTTATTAAGTATAACCATATCATTAATATTTCAAAGAACTTTTCCTGAAAATTTTTAAAATTTAAAATTTAAAAACTTTTATAAATATATTAAGATGTTGAAACATTTAAATTTGAGGTACCTTCAAGAAATTATGTATTTTTTTTAAACACATGATACAAAAAATTATAGTCAATAAACAAAAATGTTAATTAAAACTTAAAATCACAGAAATTTTTTTTTTGTACTTTATAAGTTTTTTTTTTAAAGCATTAAGCTACAGAACTTTATTTTTGTTATAAAAGAAAGAGCTTATGTATAAAATTAATATGATATACTGTTTTAATTTTACAAACAAAATGTTATAATAATAAAGTACAATGTAAATTAAAAATTTTAAAAGTTAACTTCTACTAATTTTATTAAAACAAAAGTAAAAAAAAAAATAACTAATGAAATTTTAATATAAGGTAAAAAATGTGAAAAAGTTAGCTACAAATTGTTACTTTAGCATTTTAGTTGCTATAGTAAACAGCTGATATTAACAGCTGTAATTAACTGGCATCTTGATTATAACATGACTGCTACTATCTTGTTTCATCTATTAATATTGAACTCTTAACACTGTCAGAACACAACGTTAAGAGTAAAAATATTTTTGTATTTTAACTGAAATATATTTCTTTTAAGCTCATAAAAATACTATAATAAAAAGTTCATTTAAAAAAATTTTGTTGAAAAGTTATTACATTCAAATGGTGATACTTTGAACAGCGTTTCGAAACTTAGAACAATTTTTTAACGTTTTAATTTTTTAACCACTTTGTATTTCGAAGTTGTAAATCATTATATTTTTAAAACTTATATTAAGACTTTCTGAAGCAAATTCATACTTTACTTTTATTCATGTTTAATCTAAAATGTCATTTTACACTTGAAGCTTTATTTATTTCTTATACACTATAAAAGTTGCTACTCGTTGCTTTTTCAGATTTAAATATAATTAATATTTGATATTTTATTCAGTTTAAATTTCTTAAGATAATTTTAAAAGTAATTTAAGTGAAAAACTAACAATTTAATAATTTTTAAATTATTTTTAATTAAAAATCAGATTTAAAAAAGGTTTTATTTTTTTGCAATTTTTTTTGAATTATATTATAATTTAAAAAATTTTATTTTTAATTTTTACAACAACAATAACGTTTGATGTTTGAAAATCTTGTAACTAATATATATTAAAATGGTCTTTTTTTGTTATAGTATTTTTCACATTTGAGAAGTTTAAAATTTTTGAAAAGTTCAGGCCTGTTATTGAACATCAGTTTCACTGCTGTGCCATTTACTTGAATATCAAATGTTATAAAATCAGTCAACCAGAAAGCAAGTTAATTTGAAGCAAGTTTAAATATTAAGATACAGATATAAACCAGCCATAGAATGATTAGACTGACATTCTAGTCAATACTTTCCAGATGTAGTTCAAGAACTGAACTTAATTGTTATTTATGTTGTTTATTTGTAAAATTTATTTTTAATCAACTTTTGTTTCTTAAATTGAATTTTGGACTTTTATTCTTAATTTAATTGTACATTTATTCCTGTTAGATTTAATTTTTGTGTAAAAGTGTTGACCAAAAATTAAAGTGTTTTGGAAAGTATGATGCTCTTTTTTTTATAGTGTTTTATAATTTCTTTAATACCAGATGTAATCATCAAAATACATGCCTAGTATTATTTACAAGTAGTATAGGAGTCCTTTTATTAACTTTTAGTTCTAAGTTAAAATTAGCATTAAATATTATTTTCAGGGTGGTTATCCACTCCAACATAACCTTACATGGCTTACTCCAGGCAAAGAATCACCAGTCTTTTAATTGTCACTTAAATAAGACCACCATAATATTTAATCTATACAAGTTTTACTTGCATATTAATTCATTTTAATTTATCATTTTTCACACTTTTATCTTACATTTTTATATTTGTGTTATTATAATTTCATAGTTCATTTTATTTAACAGTAGTTTTAGAGAAATTTTACAATGAAGCTTGTATTTAATTCTCAAGTAAGAATACTATTTTTTACCATTTGACCTTTTAAAAGTTCTTGAAGTTTAACTATTAAAAGAAAGACATAAAGGGTTGCTAAAACCATCAGTCATTAAGGGATCATATAAACAGAAATACCATAGGGAGATTAAAATGTAAAATTCAAAGGGTATTGTCTCAGTTGAAGTCCACAAAGTTACTTTAGAACTAACAAATTACAAGCCTACAAAATTAAAATAAAATTGACAACTTTTAAGTCAACAAACTTAATATAGAACTGTCAAAATATAATTCAACAACGTCAAAGTAGAGCTGACAATTTTTAATTTCAAAAAAACACTATTGAACTGACAATATATATGTCCACAAAGTCAAAATAGAACTGAAAAGTTTTAGTCCACAAAGTCACAATAGAACTCACAAAATATAATTCCTAATTACTCACAAGAGTATTGACAATATATGAGTACAACTAAATCACAAAAAAATAGTGAACAGTTTTAAATCATTAAGTCATGTAAGACTTATGTGAGACTCTTGAATCTTAATAGCATCATAGAAAATAATATTTATTACACAGAAAAGTAACATTTAGAAAGTTTTTAGGAATTTAAATCATAGGGGTTTGCAAGGGAATGACAATTAAGTGATTTTTTAGTTTTAAAATTTATTTCTAATATAATGTTAATGTTATTGTTTTACCTGGTTAATGAAAAAAATTTGTGTTTAAATATTTTGGAAATTTTTTTAAAGAATTTTGATGATATAAAGTTTTTAAAATATTTGAGCTTTAAAACTATCATTTGAAAAGATTTTATTACTTTGTGACTTTCCTGTTAAAGTATGATGTTCTTTATTTTTTAGTGTTTTATATTTTCTTAAATATAAGATGTAACAACCAAAATTCATACCGAGTTTTTATAAGTGGTATAAAACATAATTTAGCTCTATGTTAGGTTTAACATTAATTATTGTTTTTAGTGTGGTTGTACACTCCGCTATGACTTTACAGGGCAACACATAATAATTTAAAGCTTTTTGGTTTACAAAACTTCTACTCTTATAGATTCTTTTTCTACTGTTTTTTGTCTGTTTTTTAATTTTGATATATAATCTGTTTGTTAAAAATAATTATAAAATTTTAACTAGTGCTTTTTAGTTTTCCTATAGGTAAGTTCTTGGATAACAAACTTCTATATTCTTAAAGCAGAACACAGTTTTTTATCAAAGATTAACTTCTAGTTTTGTTAAATAATTTTGTTAATATATGATTTTTAAAGTTATACAGTTAAGGTTTTTATTTTGTATATTGAGGAAAATTAATCTTCAAAGTCAAATATTTTTGTTGAATGACCTAGTGTGTGTTAAAAGATTTTTCGGCTATCAATTCTAACACAAGCTTTTTACTTTATCCTTATAAATAATACATCAGTAATGAGAACTTTTTACTATTTTTTTTTTAGATACTTGTTTGCTTCCTTGATCTTATTTTTTATAAGTGATAAAATAATAATTAGAAAAAAATTGTTGAAAAATAACAAAAGAATATTCTTGTGACTTGTTTTAACCCTTTTTTTTACTAAGTATTATTTCTAGAAGCTCTTTATATAACACGTATTAAAATTAATCTTGAAATGGGGAATTGTAAAAGTAAAAGATCAGACACTAAAGATGATGTAGATTCTAAACCAGTGAAGAGTACAAGAAATGAAGAAATTTCTAACAAAAACTTTATTGGTAAGCTGAAATCGAATGCATATTCAAAATAGATTAATTAAATTAAATAAATAAATTTATTTAATGTAATTAATATTTTAATATAATTATTTTTAACAAACTTGCAGCCAATGATAACAATATTTTAAATGATAAAGTAGAGTATTCTAAAAAATATGTTTTCTAAATTTGTGAAACCAATTTTCTTTTTTTTTTTAATTTAAACTTTCCTAACTCTTTGTCTTCTGCTCATTATTCATGTTTTTTTTTTACTTTATCTATATATATATATATATATATGTATATTGAGTATTTGCTACTTAAAAAAAAAAATTAATCAACTCACATTATCTTACTGACCATACCTAATTTTAAAAATTAACTGTTCTCATAGGTTTGCTTTAGAATAAATAATAAAATTTTATAAACTATACTTCTTTAACTGTTGTTTTTACCCAATTTTAGTATTTAAATGTTTATTTCTGTATATATATTTTTATTTTTTTTCAAAGAATACTTGTTATGTTTCTATTTCTAATGATTTCTTAGCATTAGCTTATATTGTATTTCTAGATTTTAGAATTATATATACCTTAGTGTTAATTTTAAAGAAATCATATGTTTATGTTTAGTATACCACTTTAGTTTTTAGACAAAAACTTTTTTCATTTAAAGTCAATTTTATATTAAATAGTTACAATTCTAAACTGAAAACCATTCTAAGTTATTTTTTAAACTAACTATAATAAATATTGCTTTAAAATGTATACATTAAGAAATTTCAATCTCAATTTTTTTAATTATATTTCAGTTCTTCTTATAAAACAGCCTGACTAACCATAATATAGTTTTTGAAATTTATATAAATATTCTTTGCTTAATTCTTTTTGATAAATTTTTAAACGTTTTTTTATGAATCTTACTATAATTTATTTAATTTATTTTAAGTACTTAGATTTTTGTTTTTTAAATTACTTTAAAGCTTCTATAGAAACTATTTACTTAATTTTTCCTTGATAGATCTTTATTTTTAAATTTTATCAAAAACCTAACTATTTGCGACTAACTCAGGCTAGTTTTTTGAATTTAAAGAGAAAAAACCTCATTTATATGACTTTTTATTGGAAAACATATTTTTCAGCTTAATCAAAATTTTCTCGTTATTGTAAGCACATTTTTCGAACTAAAATAAATGTATAAATGTTAGCTTCTGGTTTATTTGAATTGCTGTTTTGTTTTTTTGAAGCTACAATTCACAATATAATTGCCAAACTTCTTAAAGAAAATTGCCACACAATTATTCGAGCGAGAAATAAAAAAAAATGTTGAAATATTAAACTTAATATTAAGTCTTAAAAATTCTTTTAGTCTGAAATCGTGGGCTATACTTACATGTCAGCAGTTTAAGAGGATAAAAGCTTAAAACTATAAATAGTTCAACTAAGTTTTATTAAGACAAAACCCATGTTGCCTGACATTTAATAACGAATAATTCTAAATACTTAGTAAGCACTTGTTTATTTTAAGTTAAATTGTAACGTTTGTGTAGTTAAAAGTCACTTGCTGATCGAAAAATTGCAACTTTGTTAACATCATCGCCAGCATAGTCGACAGGTTTTATAGATAAAAATGCCGCAAAATTATTTAAGCATAAAATTTTAAGCTAAAAAAAATGAATTTTAATTTTGTCTTACAAGTCTTTATTTTAAAAACTCAGAAATACTTCTTTTCGAGTTTTTTAGAAAAATTTTATAAAAAATTATTGATAAAAACAAAGATTAAAACGTCATAAAGTAGTATTGGATTATAGATAGTATTGGTAATAAATAAATATTACTTTTTATGAAAATATATACTTTACTTTCACTTACTATTTAGAAATATCTAGAGTTTTTCACTTATTTCATGAAAAAGACCATATTGTTGTTAGCGAAAAAATCTTAAGTCAATTTTCAATTTTTGTTCATTTTCAGCAAGTTTACAAGTAGGGCAACAATATAAAGAACGAAAAAGTTTATATGGATATTTATTTTAATTTTACTTAAATGAGTTTGTTTTGTACGTATAAATCTATATAAGTTTAGTTTTTATATTAACTGAAGCTTACACTATTTTGATTTTAAAGTATATTTAACAGGGGTTCCAAAAAATAGGGTTGCCACTTTACCTGGAAACTTAGAAAAACCTTGAATTTGACAATTTAGGCAAAACCTAGAAAAAACTGGAATTTTAGTTTGAAAATAAACTATAAAAACCTGGATTTTTGAACAATTTTTTCATGTAAGTAGAAAAATTTTGATTTATCACAAAAAATCAACCATATAGATAAAAATGTTTTGTCATAATCAAAAAACTTTTTAATTAAAAACACATTTTAAGTAGCCTTACTGTATATTTTCAATTTTTTTAAACTCTTTAACACTGTTTTTCATCTTAAACTTAAATTTTAAACTAGTAATAATAGACCAAAAAACAAGTACTTTTTAAGACTGATAGAAGTTTTGAAAACCTTTAAATTTTTTTGCCAAAAATCAGTGAAAACCCTGAGAAATTTAGAAACCTGGACTTACTTGAAATAGGCTAAGAAACCAAATCACTAAAAAACTTAGAAAAACCTGGAATTTTAAACAATTTTTCAGGTCAATTAAAAATAATTACTTGACACAAAAAAATACCATATTTTTAAACTTTTTTTTTAATTAAGAAACACACTTGAATTAGCTACACAGTATGTTTTTAAAATTTTTATACTACTTAACACAGTTGTATACCCTAAACTTAACTTTTATCTAAAATAGACCCAAAAACTTGTACTTTTAAAAGCCTAGAAAAATTTGCTAAAAAATTTAGCAATTCGATTCAAAGATAAACATGGTTGTAAAAAAACCTTGAAGTTTGGTTAAATCTGGAATTTGAAAATTTAGGTAAGAAGAAATCCTGAAGTTTAAAAATTAAAGAAAAACCTAAAATTTCAAACAAAAAACCATAAAAAAACCTAAAAAAACCAGGAATTTTAAACAATTTTCACATGTTAAGTTTAAATGTTGATTTGACTTAGAAAATCTACTATATATCTAAAATTTTTTTTGCTAACATCTAAATTTTTTTTTTTTAAGTGTATTTAAAATAGATTTACAGTATCTTTTCAATGTTTTTATACAATTTTACAGAGCATTTACCTTAAATTTAACTTACTTAGAATAGACCCAAAAGCATGTACTTTTAAAAACCTTGAGGAAATTTGAAAAACCACGAGAAAATTATCCGAATTTATTTGGCAACCCTGCATTAAAGCATATAGGGTTGCCAAAAAAAACTTGAGTCCTAAAAAGTCTGGAATTTGACAATTCAGGATAGAAAAACCTGAAACTTGAGAAAATTAGAAAAAACCTGGAATTTTAAACAAAAATCTCTAAAGGTTCTTGAATTTTGAAAAAAAATCACAGTAACTTAATATAGCTGGTTTTTTGATTATTTTTACATGTTTATGTGTACAATTTTAACTTGACACAAATAATCTACCATATGGATACATTTTTTTGTCATCACTAAAAAATCTTTCATTAAAAAACTCATTTATAAAAGTTTTAAGGTATCTTTTCAATGATGTTATACTGCAAAGCACAGTTTAAACAAAAAATAAACCCAAAATCATGTACTTGAAAAACCTTGAAGAAATTCAGAAAAGTTTTTAAAAAAATCTAAATTATTTTTGACAACTCTGGATAAAATATTACCTTTAGCTTACCTTAGTACATAAAACAGACACAGAAACTGGTACTTTTAAAAACATGATTTAAATTGCATTAAAAATGAAATGCAAATATTTTCTAATAACAAAGTATAATATTCATAAGATGGATATAACGTATACAAACAAGTTGATGCTATGTTTTTTTCTTTTTAATATTAAGTTATTTAGTTAAAATTTTTTTAGTTATATGGAAATTTTGTTAAAACGCCGATTTTGGGAAACCCTGATTTATACTGCACTAATCCATCACAAATAATACTTTCAAAAATCATTACTCCTAAACCCAATAATAAAACATAATCGAGGATTAATTTTGAAACATAGTTGCAACAGACTTAGAATGACTCAGTATATTTTGAAGTTTTTTTAAATCTGAAGACAACTCAGGGTTTTATGAAATTATTTTTTAGGTCCATGCTGACTCAGTATATTTATGTTTTTTCCATGAAAAGATTCAGAAAAGGTTTAAGGACTTTTTTTGAATCTCCAAACAGTTTTAATTATCTGTAAAATAAAATTAGTTTTATTAGGATGCAATCTTTTTTTATAATAATTAAATTTGTTTTAAATTAAGTTTTAACAAGTACAAATCAAACAGAAAAATTAATAAAAAATTAAGTCGACTTAGGACTGTTTTTTTGTTGACTCAACTAGAGAAAATCCTGTTAAAAATATGAATTTGAACCAATAGAAAAGTTGTAAGATTTTTAAATTTTTAGCTTTCAACTATATTGATAACTTATCTGCACGGTTTAAAAATTAAATATCTTATTAATTTACCAGGTTACCAAAAAACCTAGAATCCTTGATTTTGTTAACTTAAGCTAAAACACCTGGTATATCAACATTGTATAAAAAAAAAACCTGGAAAAACCAAGAACTTTTAACAAAATTGACTTAAAAAACTAAAAACTACAAGTTTTAACAATTTATTGAACAAATAATTAAGTTTTGATTTAACACAAATATATATCATATAAAAAGTATTATTTATTGCTACAATATTAGTTGCAATGCAGTTTAATTATTTTTATATAAATTTTTAAGGTTTAGGTAAAAATATTGTTTCAAAGTAAGTTGTTTTGTATTAAAGATTTTTTTTAGCAAGTATTAAGATGTACAAATACAAATTTGTACATAAATTAAAAACATTTTAAAGACAAAGTTTAAAAATTTTAATTTATAATTTTTTTCTTTGTTATTCCCTTAAGCACAATTGGGTGTTTTGTACATGTAATAATACATTTAGTGGGAACTTCGAGTAATACTGTTTTTAAATATTAAGTTAATTTTCAAGTAAAGATTACAATGATAAAATGATTTTTAATTAGTTATTCCTTCTATGTAAAAAAATATAATCCCTGAATGTTTTAATATTTTAAATTTAGTTCATTTAACAGATAGTTTAGTTTAAAAAATGTCAGATACAAACGACAATAGGTACCGAATTTGGTCGGGTGAAGAGCTTAGAGCTTTTTACGAAGAACACGGGTATCCTATGCTCAACAGGCATGAAAAAGTAATTAACAGCCTGAGACAGGGTACAAGGCATCACTTGGAAAATAACTTTTCCGACGAGCAGTTCAGTGAAGGTGATGACAACATTTATCGTAATTCGTTCTACTGCACGTGTAACGGAATGGGCGAAGAGATGTACGACATGTTTGTGGAAGAAGTGCACAGACATGTCGTGCAAAATGTTTTGCCCAAGCTGGAAGCCGTTGACGATGAAAACTTGCTTAAAGCAGTTGCTTCCAGCTGGAAAACTCACAAGAACACCATTCACACGTTTTCATTGCTCTTCATGCATCTGAGTCTTTGGATTGAAGATGTTCCAGAGGATGAAGTGAAAAAAGACGGAATTAAGAAAATTGGCTTTAACGCGTTCAAAAATGTAGTAGTATTGGAGGAAGAAATAAACGAAAGGTTGACATCGCTTCTGCAGGAACTTACTGAAGAACACGGAGAAGGCGCAGCAGATGATTGCGAGGAATTAAAGGAGATACGTGATATGTTGGTCGATATCTAATGCTGCAAAGAGTTTGAAAATGAATAGAATTCTTCAACTAAATAATTATTGTAAACTTTAGGATATTGTGTTAATAAATTTTATATTAAACGCTGTTGTGTTCTATATGCGTATTTCAATGAGAGTTTTTTTTTAATTCTATCAAGTATTTTCTGATTACTAGTTGAATTTTATAGCCTATATATAAGGGATTCCTAAAGTGGGCGATTTTAGTAAGTTTGGGCCAATAATTAGTTAAGGGGTGAAGAGGGGGACGGTTTTAAAATTTTGAAACCCACACAAAACATTCTTGGGTTGCAGATGAATAGCAAAAAAAAAGTCTCAAGGTTTTTTTATTAGTAATTTTGAAGCTTCTATTAGATATTCTCGAGTTTGAGATGAAGAGCAAAAAAAAAGTTTCTTATACAGTAGCTTTTTGAGTAGTTTTGTTTCAGGAAGCATAAACACTATACTTAATTTTCAAAAGAAGGCAAGTTGAAAAAAGTTATGGGAGTTCTTGCTCTAGATTAAACGCGTAATCTTAAGGTTTTTTGTAACCTTTAGTAATATTGTCGTTTAATAATTTTTGTACTCATTAAAAAAAACTTTGCAAAACTTAGAAGTTTTATTCAAAAGTACAATTAAATATACAATTTAAAAATAGAAATTTTAAGCTAA
Organism: Thalia democratica; assembly: GCF_965202585.1. Taxonomy (NCBI): domain Eukaryota; kingdom Metazoa; phylum Chordata; class Thaliacea; order Salpida; family Salpidae; genus Thalia; species Thalia democratica. Next base: position 61,934,173 of record NC_139166.1, on the reverse strand, counting down.
GAAAATGAATTTTCATTCAGTAATCAAAAATTTTTATTTAAAAAATTCAGAAAAACTTTTTTATAAGTATTTTAGAAAAATGTTATAATAAATTTATAAACTTTTTTATTGAGTTAGTATTAGTAATTAAAACAAATATTAAAATGTGATAAGTTAGTATTGAATTACAGATTGTAGTTGTAAAAAATATATATTGCATTTTATAAAAATGTATATTTCACATATTCGTACTATTAAGAAATTTTTAGTGTTTTTCGCTTAGTTCATAAAAAAACCATCTTGTTGTTATAAAAAAAAATCTAAATCAGTTTTTAATTCTTTTTTAATTTCAGCAAGTTTTACTGTGGGGCAACAATAAAAAGAACGAAATGGTTTATATGAATATTTTTTTTAATTTTTACTTAAATAATTTTTGTTTTCTACGTACAGGTAAATTTTATTTAAGTATAGTGTTTAAATTAACTTAGGATTACACTATTTTAGTTTTAGAATACACTTAAAATGGGTTAAAAAAACAGGGTTGCCATTTTACTTAAAAAAAACCTTGAATTAGGTAAAAAACAACTTGGAAAAACCTAGAACTTGAGTTTAAAAAAAAATAAAAAACCTGAAATTTTGAACAATTTTTACATGTTAAGTAGAAAAGTTTTGATTTGACACAAAAAAATCTATCTTATAGATAAAAAAATTCGGTCATTATCAAAATTCTAAAAAGAAACACATTTTACGTAGCTTTACAGTATTTTTTAAAATGTTTTTATACTATTTAACACAGTTTTTACCTTAAACTTGAATTTTTAACTAAAAATAGACCCAAAAACAAGTACTTTTAAAAACCTGGAAGAAGTTTTGAAAACCTTGAAAAAATTTGCCAAAAATATGTATCCTTGAAAAAATTTGGAAACCTGGATAATCTTGAGTTAGGCTAAAAAACCTGGAATTTTAGAAATGTTGAACCAAAATCACAAAAAAACCTCGAAAAACCTGGAATTTTAAATATTTTTTACATGTCAAGTTAAAATAAATTACTTGACACAAAAAAGTTTTGAAAATAATTTCTACAGTTTTTTACTTTAAACTTAACTTTTAACTAAAAAAGACCCAAAAAATTGTGATTTTTAAAATTTGAATAAAATCTGCCAAAAAATTTGAAAACCAAGATTTAAGGATAAACAGCATTGCCATAAAACCTTGAAGCATAAATAAACCTTGATTTTGACAATTTGGGGTAAAAAATAATCACTAAAATAAAAATTTTAAAAAACCTGAAATTTTGAACAAACATTACTAAAAGACCTAGAACAACCAGGATTTTTTTAAATTTTACATTATTAATTAAAAATGTTGATTTGTTACAGAAAATCTACCAAACACCTAAAGTTTTTTTCACCATCATCAATTTTTTTTTTATTCAAAAACATACTTTAAGTAGCTTTACATGATCTTTTTAATGTTTTTATACATTTTAAACAGTTTTTTTTTCTTTTAACTTTACTTTAAATTAAAAATAGACTTAAAAACTTGTATTTTTATTAACCTAAAAAAAATTTTAAAACAAAGAGAAAATTTGCCAAAAATATGTGTAACCCTGAATTTAAGACAAACACAGTTGCCGTTGCCAAAAAAAACCTTAAACCCTGGAAATACCTAGAATTCCACAATTTAGGCTGATAAAACCTGGAATTAGAGGAATTTAGAAAAAAACCTTGAATTTTAAACAAAAATCACTAAAAACCTGAAAAAGATGGAGCTTTTGATGAATTTTACATGTTCAGTAGTAAAGTTTTAATTTGGCACAAAAAATCTACCGTCTGTATAATTTTTTTGTCATCACAGAAAAATCTTTCATTAAAAAACTCATTTTTAGAAGTTTAAAGATACCTTTTCAATGTTGTTATACTACTTAGCACAGTTTTTAACCTTAAAATTATTTTTGAACAAAATTTAAACCAAAAATCATGTACTTGAAAAACCTGTAAGAAATTCAGAAAAGTTTAAAAATATTTTTCAAAAGCTTATGGCAACTCTTGATAAATTATTATTATTATTATTATTATTATTACCTTTAGCCTATATTTATGCATAAAGTTCACACAAAAACTGGTACTTTTCAATTCCTGATTTAAATTGGAAAATAAAGAATAACATATACTTTCTAAAAACAAAGTATAATATCCATAAGATCGATAAAACGTAGAAAAACAAATTGATACTAAGTTATTTTCTTTTTAATACAAAGTTATTTTGTTATATGGAATCATTGGGAAACTATTCATTTTGGGAAACCCTGGTTTATATTGTAATAGTACATCACAAATATTGCTTAAAAAAAGTCCTCACAACTCTCCCCTATACCCTTAAATATAACAAATTTGAAAAGTATTTTTTAAACAGGGTTGCCACAGACTTTAGATAATCAGTAAAATTTGAGTTTTTTTATTATCTTAAGACAACTCAGGGTTTTATGAAATTGTTTATTTAGTCCAGGCTGAATTAGTATAGTTATGTTTTTTCTATTAAAACTTTCAGAATATTTTTAAAAACTTTTCTTTTAAAACTCTGAACAGTTTTAAGTATCTGTGAAATAAAAGTTTTTTTTTATAATTTCAATTTTTTTTTATAAAAACTAATTTCCTGAAGAACTAAGTATTAATAGTTAACAAGCAAATAAAATAATTAATAAAAAACTCAGAAAGACTTAGGACTGTTTTTATTTTTGGTTCCAACCCTATTAAAAATAATATTTTAAACCAATCGATTAGTTTTAAGGTTCTTAAAATTTTCAGCTTTAAACTTTATTGATAACTTATCCGCATGTGTTTAAAACTCAAATATTTTCATAGTTTACCGTACTGCATAAAAACCTAGGAACCTTGGAATTTGTTAACTTAGGCTAAAACACTTGGAATATCAACATTTTGAAAAAAAACCTGGAAAAACAAAGATTTTTTAACAAAAATTACTCAGAAAAGTTAAAAATCTGGAAATTTAAATAGTTTTACCTTTAAAATAATAAAGTTTTGAATTAACACAAAAATTTATTACATAAAAAATGTTATTTTTATCTTATTGCTACAGTATTAGTTGCAATACAGTTTTACTAACCTTATATATTGTTTAAAGTTTAAGTAAAAAAAAATTAAAGTATTTTGTTTTGTATTTATTATTCTAAGGTTACAAGTATAGATATTTAAAAGTACAAATTACCAGAGAAATAACAAACAGTTTTGGAAAAATGTTAATATTTGTTTTTCGTATATACTTCTTTTTTTATGTTATTTCTTTAAGCACAATTGGGTGCTTTATACATGTTAACTTCTTACAAACAACATGGGAGCTTCAAGTAGTACTGTTTTTAAATATTGAGTAAATTTTTCAATTAAAAATTGAAAAATAAAAATGAATAAATGAATAAATGAATTAATGGTTCCGTCTGTGTAAGATAAATATAATTACTAAATTGTTTAACATTTTAAACTAAATTTATTATACAGATAGTTTATTTAAAAAAAGCAGATACAAACGATAAGAAGTACTAAAGTTGCTGAGATGAAGGGCTTTATGATATTATTTTCAATAAGGGGTGCCTTGATACTTTTAACGAAAAGTAATGATATCCTGAGCTCAGGAATCACGCAGATAAAAGGCATGAAGAGTGATTAACAGCTTGAGACAGGATACAAGGCATCACTTGGAAGGAAATTTTTCAGACACGCAGTTCAGTGAAGGTGACGACAACATGTAGTACAATTCGACGACTGCACACACCACGAAAAAGGCGAAAAGATGTTCGATATGTTGATAGAAGAAGTGCACAGGCATCTTGCTAAACGTTTTGCCCAAGCTGAAAGCCGTTGACAATGAAAATTTGCTTAAAGTACTTGCTTCCAGCTAGAAAACACTCAAGGTCACCATTCACACGTTTTCATTGCTCTTCATGCATCTGACTCTTTGGATTGAAGATGTTCCAGAGGGCGAAGTAGCAAAAGACGGAATTAAAAAAATTGGCTTAAACGAGTTCAAAAATGAGGTAGTATTAAATAGAAAATAAAAGAAAGGTTGTCGTCGCTCCTGCAGAAATCTACAGAAGAACACGGAGAAGGCGCATAAGGTGATTGCGAGGAAATAAAGAAGATCCGTGAAATGCTGGTCGATATAGAAAGCTGCGAAGAATTTGAAGATAAATAGAATTCTTAAATTAAGTATGTATAGTAGACTATAGAGTATAGGGTATTGAATTAATTAATTTCATATTAAACGCTGTTGTGTTTTTTTCTTAAAACAAAATTAATATTTTATAAAATAGCTGAGTTTAAAATCACCTTTGTAATAGTCTAATCATAAGAAATATAGTTTATTTTATGTTTTTTTTTAATTAATTTTTTTTAAGACGGTACGCCATAATTAACATAAGTTATTAATTAAAACTACCAACAATTAGGACCACTAAGCGAAAAGAAGGTTTTAATTTATTTATAAAGGTAATACTTTATTGGTCTTTATAATAACATTTTTATAGAATTTGCTTTATCCTAATACATCTAAGTAAGATTAAAATTTTAAGACATATCTGAATTAATAAAGGTACTTATATCAGTTTTTAGATTAAAATATTTTCAAAGTTGATGAAATTTTTATGTCTTTACCTAATTTTAGTGGTTAAACTCACGTTGATAAGTTTGCAAGGTAAAACATATAACTTCAAGTTAACTATTTTCTCGGTAGTATGAAATATTAAAATACAAGCTTGTATAACTAATATACGATATAAAGTTTGAATAAAAACTTTTCTTTCAACCATTTCAATTTATTATATAACTGCAATTTAACTATTTAGATTTGTTATATATTTTTAGTTTTAACTAAAAAAAAAAAAATTAAATGTATTTATGTAAAACAATTAAGTTTTACAAATCTACTTGGTATGTAGTCAGTTTTTATTTTCCTTAAAAGTAGAATGTGTTTTCAGCAACTAGTTTTAATTTAAATCAATTATATTTTTTTAACTATATATATTTGTAGCAATTATTAACAAAACATAACTGAAATAAATTAGATCGCTTCAGAAAAATCGTTTTAATTTAAATCAAATTGAAACGCATATTTTGTAGTGTTTAGCTGTAATGTAGGTATCAGTTAGACATATTTAGATTTTAGACTATTAGTCGAACAAACGTCCTGGTTGAAAACAAATACAATTCTTTTATTAAGTGATATATATCTTAATTTTTATCAATATCAAGTTAAAAATGTATTTTAGCTGATCTATGTTAAACCGAGAGTGTAAGAAAGTTAAGTCTTTTAAACAAGCATTCTAGATAATTTTTATAAAACGAGGTAATTACAAAAATAAAATGGTGAAAAACTTGTACAAAAGTAGTTTTATAATATATTAAATTTGTTGCTTATTGTTAATCTACAAATATATTTAAAAAAAAAATTGATACTTTTCACCTTGCTGAAATGTATACTTTTTTGAAGTAAAAAATTAACTCTAAGATTACTAAAAGTTACTTATCTTATAAATATTCGATTAAAGATGTAGAAATGTCTTTATTTTTTGTCTATAAAAGCTTAAAAGGGAGATTTCTATCTGTTTTTTTAAACAAAAATAGTTAATTAAGAAACAGATTTTACATTTAGTGATAAGTTGTAAAACTAACTTATAAATATAAAGACAAACAACACTTCAAAAGGTATTTTTTTATTTTTTTTTAGTAATAATTACAGAAAAATGGATTAACACAAGTTTTATACACTAAAATAGCATATGATGACTGATGTTGGCAGTAAACTGTAAATAAAAACAAAAACTGATAAATAATGTTAAATAATAAAAAAATTTCGACCATTTTATTTATACACAATAAAATTTAATTTTACTTGTTGAAGGGTAAACATTAGATACAAGTTGCCGTAAACAATATCGGCGGCAAGCTGTAGTTATTTGCATAATAAAATACTTAATAATAAAATTTTTTTTTGGAATTCCCTTTTCTTAGTTACAAGAATTTTCAGCTATGTAGCAACAGATAAAGCAACCGAGATTTATTCTTTTAACAGTTGTCATAGTCATAGCTAATTTTTTTCTCAAATTTTGTATACAAAAATGTATTTTAATTGAAATAACTACACATTGTTTAACGGTATAAAACTTTTATTCAATTATATCAAAATATACTGATTTTTGGATTAATTATATACCAAATACAATAAAGCAGAAATAATGAAATTTACAAATGTTGTAAGCAAAATGTAGCTTTAAAATAAGTATTTACAATTAAAACTATTATCTGAAATCATTCAGATTTTAACAAATAAAAGCTAAAATTATGGTATTCGGATGTATCTTCTATCTTTTAAGTTACACGAGTAATCAGGAATTTAGCAGCAAACTTTCCAAGCAGTTTCCGGTGGAAATTGATCGAAATCTGAACGTTCGCCTACAATTTTTCATCATTTTTGGTTATTAGAAGAAGGTGGTCGTATTTCACCTGATCACTGATACCAATTGCGTTCCTGATAATAAACATTTCATATTCATTTTTTTTTCTTTTTTTTTTATTTACTTGCACGTTTTTTGACGAATTTTAGCTGAATAAAATATTGATCTAGCTAATAACTCGGTAACTTTTACTTTTTTATAAACTTGGTGAATTGTACATATGTCGCATACATTACAAAATTTATAACGAGGTAAATAAAAAATTACAAAATTATTGACTGTATAAACCTCATCTCTACTATCTCTTAATTTTTAGAAGGTCCTTCAATTTAGTCACAAGCATTTCCATCAGTAATCAGCAGAACCACATCTTAAAAGTATTCTCTGTTTTTCTTCTTCCCAGTCAACACTTATCTCATAAATGTAAGCACTTTTCGAGTCTTTGTACCTGTAAAGTGTTAAACGTGTTTTTTTTTACATTATGCCTTGCATGATGCAACTTGTAATTTCTTTATTTAACAAACAAAAAATAGAATTTAAATATTTTCAAACAAATGAGAAGATGTAGTTTATAAAAGGCTGCTTAAATGCTTATGTTTCTTTTATATTGTAAATTATGATTCTAAGTAAAAAAACGGTTCACTTCTAATACTGCAAACAATTAATAGTACAACTATAAAGCTAACATAAACATAAGTTTAAGTTAAACATAAAAAAAAAATTATTTCACTCAGATCCTAAATAAATTGTGAGTAGAAAGTAAAAGCGTTTTTAGTATTCAAAGTATCAAAACACGAATTAAAACAAAAACTTTTTTTTACTAAACTTTTAATCATACGGGATTGTTTTCAGTGCTGCAAGTGCTTCTGTAGTCCTAAAAGGCCTGAAGTAGGAACTACCTTTAATTGGGGGAAATCCCCTTTTTCGTGCTAAACTCTTAGCGCGTTTAGCTCTTGAGGTTTTTACTGAATTTACCTTACTCATTAGGTTCAACTTAATCATTAATTAGTATGTAATAAACTTAATATATATAATTTCTTTAATGATGTCAGTTTATTGAAAACGTGATGTTAATGTGAAAATTAGGAAGTAGAATTAGAAGTGATAATGCAGATAATAAATCAGTTGAATAAAACTGCGAATATAAACACAATAAGTAAACACAAAGTTCTACAAATAGAAATGTTCTTAAAGTGTTTAAAATCTTAAATACTAAAATAGATCTTACTATTAAATCAGAGTCTTAAATTGTTATGTGCTTCTTGCACGATCTTTTACTTGAACTAAGCAAATATAATATAATAATGCAAATAAACATCAAGATCTTATAAAATAATAAAACAGTTCTTATAATCAGTTAATGTGCATCTCGCACGGTCTTATGGCCTAACTGAGCACATTACAATACAGTTATACAAATAAAGATAAAGTTCTTATAAAATGACAATCATAACAAAGTTCTTAAATTCAATCAAAGTCTTAAGTTCTTAAAATTAGTGTGCTTTTTGCACGATCTTATGGCTAACTGAGCCAAAAACAAAAATAACGAACAACATATCGAACTGCGCGTAGTGCGCAAGCTAGGGCCTAATGAGCATTATCACAAACATTTTTAAAGTTTTATAGTGTAATTTGATATAAAATCGTCTAACGCCCCCTGGCGGTCATTTAAAATACAACAAAATGCATATTTTGTTACATTTCCCCACCTAAAAGTCTTCAATTGAAGTCTTTTGGTGGGGTCTTGCAACATAATGCAAAATTTTTGAATATTAATTTTCAAAATGTACAACATTGTTAGATAGTATTATTTTTAAGTTCAAAATGGTTCTTATAAGTGCTTATACAATAGTGAAAAGTAGATAATACTGTCTGTCAGAAGTTTTAATAAGTGTTCACTCCATCGGCGGCCATCAGCTGCTGATTTTTCTGCCCGTCTCTCCAATCTGACCAGTTTTAGGCGCTAAGCACCTCTGTCCATTGAATACCTCTCTTCAACTCGGTTTGATCTCTTTGTAACATCAGCTGTGGTGTATAATAGCTACCAGTGACTTTGAACGTCAGAAACATTGCTTCGCGTCTTTTCAATCATCTGATGACGTATGTGGTATTTTTTCCGTTTGGCTGTGCACAAGAGCAAGTATTTGCGTCTTTTGTATTAAACAATTTTTTGCATGCTAGCATCGTTTAGAGACAGTTTGTAAATTTTTGTTTAATTTTTATGATTATTGTATAACATAATCATATTTTTCAATATTTTTGCACGCTCAACCATTAACTTTAAAAACTTTAGTATAAAAGTACTTGTTATAAATGGACAAGGCAAGCAACTAAAGAACATTAATAGTGATATCGATAAAAATGTTAATTGTTAATATTTCAAATGTTGTTTAGGGTCAATTTGAAAAAAGAAGTATTAAAATTTTTTAATTTCTAATAGCTTTGCTGTAAAACATTGTTACTAAAATTTTAATGGTCAAAAAATTAAGTTATTTAATTCTTTTTATTAGAACATAACACAGTTAACCACTTAAAAATATTGCTTGAAACAAACGATTTTAATAATAACAAGATAATAGCAATATGAGAAAGCAATTAAATTCCTGTTGTGGCAAAGTTAATAACTTTAATCTCCATGCTTAATGTAAAATAAACAAAATAATTTTTATCTTAAATCGCAAATGCTTTCCGTAAAAGTTTACTACAAGTAAAGTTTAACTACCCGAGTTTAAAATATGTGATTAGTCAACTGTAAAACTTTTACGTCTTCCCAGTTCGCGAAGCAAAAAAAAACATCAATTAGCTTTAAAAATTATCTTTCAAGTAAAACTTTACGAAACAAATTTGAGCAAGTTCAATTTTAAGCAACCAAGTTTGAATTTGTTTTAAATCATTTTAAGTTTTAAGGTCAAAAAGATATCAACTTAAGAGAACAGATTAATATAGTGTTAAGAACAATTTTACACATGTTTTTTGTTTAAAGTTGTAAAAATTGAACTAAAAAATTAAAAGACCAAAGTTTAATTAGGTAAAAGGTGCATTTTTTTAAGAAAAACACACTATTGAACTTAATTTGGTTCTTAAAATAGCTTAAATAAGTATTTCATTCGTGGTCGTAAAGTTTGACCTAAATTACACTTAAAACACATTTCACAAGTCGTTTTAATTTTCAAACCGAGTTGCTATTTTACAAAATCTTAGTGAAAAAATTTTTGAAAACTTTTTTTAAGCTGCATTATTACTCGCACTTGTAAGCAGTAATAAATCTTTTAGTTACAAAACTTTTAAGTTTAAAACTAACTTTATACATTGTTTTTTCAAACGATGTTTTTAAAAATAAATTTGCTCAAATACAAACAAACTTCATATTTAAACTTTTTAAAACCTCTCACTACAAGAAATTATAAAACTAATTACCATAAAATTTTAATATATTAATTAAGAGTTCTAAGGTTTACATATACTTTAAAAATACATTAAATTTAAAAAGCGTTTTAACAAAACTTAATTTTAGTTTAAATTGATAATGTTTTTCTTAGTATAAATGTTTAAAAATATTTTAAATATTTAAAATGATTTTTAATTTCAAAATTGTTGTTTGAAAGCTTTTAAAATTTAATAACATTGAACTTATGAAGGTTAAGAAAAAAATTTAAGTAACAGAAATTAATGAAAAACTACATTTTACTTCAACTATGTCTTAAAACCTCAAAACTTTAAAATTCAACAAAAATTTTAATACAAGTTATTGTCCCAACCAACAAATTTGCTGCTATATCAGTTGTTTATATTTATATAGAATATTGTTTAATTGATTTTAATGAAATTTAGTCAAACGTTCTAATGAGTTTTTCCTGGAATTTTTATTCTGTTTTTCTAAAAGTTATTTAATAGATTTAAAAAGATTTTAAGGTTGCTTGCCTGATAAAAAATTCTATTTACCACAATTGAGCACTAGAGATTAATAATTTTCAGAATAAATTTCTTAATTTTAAAGAGTTAAGTATTTCTACTTAGTAGAATCAGAAGGTTTAGAAGGTTTCGTACTCGTGTTAAACACAGGGTCATCATTTGTAGTCCTAAAGGGCCAGTGGTAGGAACTACCTTTAATTGGGGGAAGTCCCCTTTTTTGTGCTAAACGCTTAACGCGTTTAGCTTTTAAGGTTTTTTCTGAATTTACCTTACTCATTAGGTTCAACTTAATCATTAATTAGTATGTAATAAACTTAATATATATAATTTCTTTAATGATGTGAGTTTATTGAAAACGTGATGTTAATGTGAAAATTAGGAAGTAGAATTAGAAGTGATAATGCAGATAATAAATCAGTTGAATAAAACTGCGAATATAAACACAATAAGTAAACACAAAGTTCTACAAATAGAAATGTTCTTAAAGTGTTTAAAATCTTAAATACTAAAATAGATCTTACTATTAAATCAGAGTCTTAAATTGTTATGTGCTTCTTGCACGATCTTTTACTTGAACTAAGCAAATATAATATAATAATGCAAATAAACATCAAGATCTTATAAAATAATAAAACAGTTCTTATAATCAGTTAATGTGCATCTCGCACGGTCTTATGGCCTAACTGAGCACATTACAATACAGTTATACAAATAAAGATAAAGTTCTTATAAAATGACAATCATAACAAAGTTCTTAAATTCAATCAAAGTCTTAAGTTCTTAAAATTAGTGTGCTTTTTGAACGATCTTATGGCTAACTGAGCCAAAAACAAAAATAACGAACAACATATCGAACTGCGCGTAGTGCGCAAGCTAGGGCCTAATGAGCATTATCACAAACATTTTTAAAGTTTTATAGTGTAATTTGATATAAAATCGTCTAACGCCCCCTGGCGGTCATTTAAAATACAACAAAATGCATATTTTGTTACACTTCTTCATTGTTGTTTAATATAAGTTAGTTTTTATAATTTTTGTTAAAAGTCAATACGAAAGCTTTAATGAATTCAGTATTGTTTTGTAATATTTATACTTAAATTTTAAGGAAAAAAAAATTTTCAACATTTAATTTTTATTTATAAAATGAGTTCGAATGGAATTAGTTTATAAATAAAACCAGTAAGTATAAAGCTAGCTCTAATATAATTATTCACGAAATAAATGTCACAGATTACGTTTGTAAATTGTAACATAAAAAACTGTCCATGATAAAAGTGTAATAACATTCATAAATTTTTATCTTCATTTTAAATTCTTTTGTCTACCTAGCTTTATTGGTCAGTAAACTGAAACAGCAACGGCAAGCTAGAAAACTTGATGTATAACTTATATAATAATAGTCATATAACAAGTAGTTATGTCCTGGAATGTGCTTTTAATTTTTAATTGCAATTACGCCACGAATGCAGAAAAAAGCAAGTTAAATTTTTTTCATTAAAAACCACATAAATTGTTCAGTTTTCTTTTTTTTAAAACGTTTTGTTGTACTTTTATAATTTTCTCTCTTTCTATGAAATATTTTTTTTTTTTTTTACATATATCTCAATATTTACTCAACAAAATTGTTTTTACTATTTTGTATTTATAAGCAAATAAAGATAAATCTATAAATTTATTAAAACTCGTAGTGCTCTACAGTTACAATGGTTTTTGTATAAAATAAAAGTATCAAAACATAGTATTAATAATCAATACTGATTAGTCATAAAAAAGACATAACGCAACTATGCTTACTAAATAAGACATTTTTACTTTTAAGCAGTTTTAATTTGTTAAACAACAGTTTAGTTAAGACTAATTTTAATTTGTCAGTTTTATGCTAGTTTATCAAACCAATTGAACTACTAATAAAAAGATGTTTTTTTAATTTTCATTAAACTTAAGTACAAAATAATTAAAAGTTATTTACCAGATAACTAGTTACAAAACTATTTTTACTCTTTATTAAAAAAATATTGTCTAAGATAGAATTTTTTTAAACTTTGTTTGGTTAAAAACAGAAAATAAACATCTTAACTTAATGCATACTATTTAATATAAAAACAATATATTCTTGTTGGTTATCTATTTTAAGATGTATTAAAACTTTTAGTATAAATATTTTTAATAATAGAATTTTTTACTTTCAATAAAAACTTTTTTCTGTGTAATATATAAATAAAAAGTAGATGATATACTAGATATTAATATAACTACTGTAATTTACTTCTTAAAAATCTTTTATGTTATGAGCCTTTAATTTATTGAAAGAATGAACAACAACGTTATGTAAAATTAAAAAGAGTTAGTCGAGTAATGTAAATACGAAACAATTTTTAATTTAGCTTAATATATTTTTGAAATGAAAATTATAAAAAAAATATTTCAAACTTATATAGTGTTGTTACTTAAACTAAACTTTATACACTATTTTCTAATAGTTCCAATAATAGTTATTACTTAGCGAAGTTGTTTTTAATTTATATACAAATATTTTAAACACTTATACTTACAATATACAGTAAAAGTTGTATAACCAAACTACATTTTTAGAAAATATATTTGTTGTTATGCTTATACAGAATTCAGCGGTATATTGTCGAAAAAAAAGCCATAAGCCCTTGGAGTGATAATTTAAAACTTATGTGCGAAATTTTTATAGTGGAAAAGTTTGACCGTTTTAACGGTTTAAGTAATAGAATCTTATTTCAACTGCGGAGACCTGAACCAGACCAGGTAGAAGACCAAAACCTATACCGACGCATTCATGACACAACCCATACCGTACACACTGCTTTGACATCAACGGATACTGACGTTTTTGAAGTTATATATCCCATTCTGCGGTTTGTGGAACTGCAGTCGCAGCACCGAATAACCTGTGATGTTTTTCTGATTTTCTTCCATTTTGATATTATGTTGGATAATCTGGAAAGGTTGGTTGAAGAGTTGGAAGATGGAAATTTTTGATTTAGTCGTGCATTGACATTTTTTAGAAATTTCATATTACGTAGTACAGTTTCATTGTTTTTGTTCTGAATGTAACAATTATTATGCTCTAATTACTCTGCTAAAATGTGAAAAAATTAATTGTGATCGGTAAAAGTTTTAAGATAGTGTTTAATAAAATCTGCCTAAAAACCACTTGTTAATTCTGTTGAAAATGTAACTAATTGAATTGAGGACTTATCTAAGTTTTCAAATAAATGGTAACTTCTTCAAAATAGTGGCTTGACAACGTGTTACACAGTGATCACAAAAAAGTAAGTGTTAGTTTAATTCAACTTAGTAAATTTTATAAACTTTGTTAAACAATATGTAGTTATATTGAAAATCATATTGATATATAATAAAAATATTCAAAGAATGTTATAATTAGAATTTAACGTTTTTAATTAGTTTTTATGTCAAAAAGGTTAACCTAACTTGTATCTGAAAATTAAAATAAAATTTTAAACTTTTTAGTATACTTTTCGTACTTTACGTTATACTACAAAAAAATTGTTATTAAAACTATAGTTTCAAAATTAGTAATATAAAATATTTAACTATTTAAAATCACAATTCTTTTTTTAACTTTTTAATTCAGAGGTTGTTTTTTTCTTCGCTTCATTTTAATATTTTAAACTTGCGATTTAATTTACCTCTTTGATTTTATTCGTATGTAGAGATTTTTAATTGCTCATTTCGTGTTAAATATCTTTTTTAAATGCTGTTCGTTTAGATATAATTAATTTATTGTAAGTATGTTTCATAGTTAGTTATATTAAATAATTTTAATGTTTTTGTATAAAAACATTATTGTAAGAACTATTCAACTCTGGCTTTCAACATATAAGTATTTGTTATACTTTATTGCTTTTATATATTAATATTAAATGTGTTAATATATTTCCAAGTTTAACATCATTTCAAATTAAATTGTGTCTGTAAATATTTATTCACACCGTATAAAACTGTGCTTAAAATTTCAATTTAACTAATAATATTTTACTATATACTATTACTACGAGTTTAAATACAAAACCACAACTGAAATTCTAAAACAGTTTATTAAAACAGGATATATGTATAAAACTGAAGTTCAAAAAATTGCAAATTTTACAAAAAATTCCTTCAAATTAAAATTAGACAAATCTGACATCTTAAGTTAACTGATTTATTGATTTTATTATTTTCAATTTTTTTTTATCTTCCTAATGAACTGATCGTCTATTTGAAAGCTTTACATTATCGTATTTAATTATAAATATATAATAAAACTACGACTTTACTAACCAGATGCAATTTTATTATTAATTTATAAAGTTATAACATACGTTTTTCCACAGCTAAATGATAATTAAGTTTAGAACAAAAAAAAAATTTCACGACCTTACTCATGTGTTTATGTTTACTACAAATACACCAAAACTAAAAAACAAAACACACCGAATATATAAAAATATAAGTCCCTGCATAATTATAATTGAGGCAGCTCCTCAAGGATAACCAGAAAATTTTCAACTTCTCCAACTGACCTCTCCAGTCTCATCAACAACTCATCGATGGCGAGAAAGAACCAAAAGAACTGCAACATCATCACCTTTTGGTGGTGCGGTAACAAGACTGGTCCTAGTAGAGGAAACACGTGCCAACAAAACAGCGGAGTTGTGTACCCGATTCTTAGATATACGGGAATGAATAATTTCGCAACTTGAAAGAGACGGACGTTCAAAACTATTTGTTCAGCTGTCAGCACGCCTCCTAGTTGCAACCTCCTCAGTTGTGGGCGAAATCTTTCTAACAGCGTGTTGAAGCGAACCATCCTTTCAATGCAAAAGACACGACACACATCTTCAAAATTGTCGCTCCAATTGTTCATGATGCTTTACGGCTGAAGTTTTTATAAATTAGAAGTACGATTTATAGCTATAATTTTTTTTTATGAAAATAGTACATTTCAGAGCTTTATATGAACATGAAACAGAAATTTTTCTTAAAATAAGAATAAATAAATAATAGAAAATTACAAAAACTTCAAAACATTTTTTTTACAATTTTACTCACAAAGACATAATGAACTAATAAATTTCAAATAACTAGACTGGTAGTTTAGTTTAATTTTCAGTTTAGAAAATAAGTACTATTTCATATAAACAAGAACTAAGATTAAAATAAGTATTTAAAAATAACATCAAGTAAACTTTTAAAACAGATAAAATTATTTGTTAGAAAATCATGGTTTAAAATACTATAAACTGCATTATAAGGTTTACTTTCTGTTTATAAACAAATATTTTCTTAAACTATCTTAAAATATATGCAGTTACTAAAGGGAAAAACAACTTTATTTCTGTTTTTAGATATTTGAAAAAATTATTTAACTTTTTTGTAACTAAACTTACATAAGGTAATTTTAGTAAAAAGGATCCTTCAATTAGTCAAGAATTCGGCTTAGTTGCAGGTTATCTTTTGAACAAGTTTAATTTATGGTGTTGTTTTACAAATTAAAACTTTTTTGAGTTAATAATAATGCATTACTCATAAGATTAAATTTAATTTTGAATGTTATTGTGGCAATAGATAACTTTTATAATAAAATAATTGTTTAGTCCTAATCTGTCAGTATTTTGCTTACAACTTATGTAATTAACAACAACCAAAATGTAATTAAAATGATTAAAATGGTTTTTCCAAAAGAGTCTTCTTTTTATGTTCTTGGTAATTTTAATATGTCAGATATAGATTGTAGGATTCCTAGCACAGATTTCAATAAACCCCATGAGTGTTTACATAATTTTTGTACAGACAATTTTTTAACCCAAGTAATTGGAAGTTCAACCCATAAGAATGGTAACATTCTCGATCTCATAATTTGCAATCATTTTTGTCTAGATAAGATCATATCACACTCAACTAATTTTCCATTAACAAAGACTTGTGACCACAACTTGCTTTCACTAAGAATTAAAACTGAAAATAAAATAGTACCTATTGCTAAAAATGTCTCAAATGACTATAAAAAAGCAGATTTTGAAAGCATCAATGATATTCTTTCAAAAAGTAATCGGACCTCTTTTTTAAAAATTCTGAAAATCTCCAGCATTTCTACGATCAATTCATTAGCTTAATCAAAATCTCGATTAAACGTTTTGTTCTAATTTATTCTAAAAATAACAAAAGTAAAAAATGTCCATCTTATATTAAAAAGTTATTTAAAAAAAAGCAAATCTATAAAAAACAAATAAATCAAAAATAAATCAATTTTGATAAATTACAAAAACAAGTCTAAAGAATATCAATTAGCTGTTAAAAAAGACAACTTTGAATATTAAAACAAATTCTGCAAAAACCCAAATTCAAAAAAGTTTTATAGCTACGTGAAATCTAAACTTAAGTTAAATAGTTCCATAAATCTCTTATATGATAATGATAAAAACAAAACAGTAACCTCAGATTTTGAAATAGCCACACTTTTTAACGTAAATTTTCAAAAAGTTTTTAAAAAAGATGAGAGTTACCAGTTTTTTAAGCTACCCCATTGAATTGTAGTAAAATGCAAAATTTTTTCGTAACCTATGAAGACATTAAAAGTTCAATTAACCACCTAAAAGATAAAGTAATTAGAACGCCAGAAAACATTCCACCCTATTATATCAAGCATGTTATCCAATCAATAATTTTTCCACTATCATTAATATTCTATTGCTCTCTAGAACTATCTGATGTTCCTAAACGATAGAAAACATATTTTATTATTCCTGTGCAGAAGAAAGGTAATCTACACAATGCGTTAAATTACAGACCAATATCTCTAACAAGTGGCTATATCTCTATAAGTGTGAAGCAGTGTAGTGAGCAAAATGATCGTTGACTAAAATGGAGTTTTATAAGAGAGTTATTCTAAAATATAATTTAAACGTTTAAGATACTTAATTTTTCGCACAAAATTTTAAGGTGGTTAAAAATTTTGTTTATTTAAATTATAAGTTTCTATATTTAAATGAAAATAAAGAGTGGTGTAAATATATAAATTTTTACTCTAAGGTTTTTTACGACACACAGTAAAAACGTCACTATTTGTATGAGATATATAGCTTTTTTTTAAATTACTTTATATTTAAAGTATTAAACGTTATAAATTTTGGACTTTAGAGAGTTTATGTATTAAAAAATGGATAAAACTGTTTTTTAATGACAAATTTATCAAGACTTATCTAAAATTGATAAAATCTTTTTACTTTTTACAGCTTTTTTATCTTAACATTTTTAAACTACTGACAAAACTTACGAAAATATACAGGTATCATTGTTAGTTATATACTAAGATTTAACTTAAAACAATTTAACGTTTTTTATCTCTTCAAACTTGCTTCGTTGACTTTTTGAGTTTTTTGTTATACTGTTGTTGATTTAATTCAAAGTCGAACTTGTTAGCTTATATAAACAAACTTTTTTTAAACGATGACATTTTTTAAATATTTAAAAAAAAATCAAACGAGACTACAAACAGTTGGCTTTCTCGAAAACAAAGAAAAGATTGAGTAAGTTTAAAATAAAAGTAAAAACTAGTTTAATGTCTTACAAAATTTTTTTAGTAGTAAACCAAACTGTAAATAACAATTTTCAACAAAATAGCATTCAATTTCAATAAATTAATTTGTTTTTTAATGTAACAAAAACATTAATAGGCTTCTAACAATGACATCGTGTAATGTTTTACTTAAAATCATAAAGTAGTTGTAAAAGAATAAAAATTGTATATATAAACTGTATACAAGTTTAATAATTAACTAATGATGTTATACTTGTATGACCTGGTGTTTTAATAAATTTTAAGTAATTATATAAATTATGTTTCTTATCACTTACTTTTAGATAAGTTGTTGTTTCCGTAAACGAAACAGTATCGCTTAGTTTAACTGACTAAGGAACTTATAAATATTTTGTTATTTTATTACTAAACATAATATATGTGTAAGTCTAACTAAGTTGTGTTAAATTTTGTAATTGTAGTTTTCATTTTAGATTATTTTTGTTTTGTTGATTAGCTCTATATATATATGTTCAGAGTTTTTTTTTTCTTTTCAGTTATTGGTATTCAAAATGAAAATGGGTTGTTTAACTTATAAAACAATTAGAAAAAAAAATACATTTTATAAATTCATTAACGCTTTAGTGAATCAAAATGTGTTTTTGTTTAAGCTAAGAATAAATTGCATATAAGTTATAGTTTACATTCGACAATATCAGTTTTATTATTTATTTTTTCAGCAGAACTTCCAATACAAACATGAAAGAAAGCTTTAAACTTTTAACAGTACTTTTTATTTCCTTTAGTTTTATCGGAATCAGCGAAGTGGAAAGTAAGTTCATTTACTGTTTAACAACTAGCTAAAGTGTATTCCTTTAATTTTAAATTAAAACTATGTAAACATAGGTATCAAATTTTAGTCTTTTCAACTTTTGATGAAATCATTTAATTTTCACAACTGCAATTAATTTTTGTAATTTAAATTGTGAAAATTGCGTAACTATTTTCCACGGAAATAGTTTATACTTTAAAAACACATGAGTGAAAAATATTTTTTTATTTTAACAAAATATCTAAAAGTTTCATAAAGATTATAAATTTTTTTAAATGTTTTTAGAGTTAAATAGCTAGCTTTAGGGTAGAAATACTTAAGTTTAGATTTATAACATAAGTTCAAATACAAACAATTATGCTTGCAATATAAAAAAAATGGAACAAGCTATAAGTAAAAAGAATAACTTGATGCTTATAACTAATTCCAGTTGCTAAAATCATCTAAAAATTATCTTTTAGTTGTGAAAATTAATCTCATAGAAGACAACTACTAGTTTTTAAACAATTAATTTATAAATAAAATCTTTTTTGAATATAAATATAATGGCTTTGTAATAATTGGTACAACTACCTTTTTTAAAGACTATACTTTCTTTCATTAACATACAGTTTAATTAGATTGAGTTTTGAAAAATTTTATTTATAGTGTTTTTTTAATTGATGCTTATAAAAAGAATTATTTTGACAACTATAACTATACGTTAAGTTAAAAAACAACTCTTTATTTTTTAAAACATTAGTTTAAAATACCTTAAAAGTTCAGTAATTTTTCTTTTAGTTTACGTGTTCTGTTTTTTTTTTTTTAACTGAGTTATTTGTGCTCAAGTACAAGATTTTGTTTGAAGTTTTTCGCTTCAAATTCCTTTAATTAAGTAATAAAATAGTTAAACTCAACTATTAAAATATGGATAAACGATAAACAAAGTATATTCTTCAATAATGTATTGAAAACAAACATTATTAACCAGAAGTTTTTATATTCGTTAAATTTTTAAAAATTCTGGTTATTTTTGTATACAGTTATGTGCACATTTTAGATGTTGTGGTGTTTAAAATGTGAATCTTAGCGTAAGAAGTTTTTTTTAGTAAACTAAGTTTCAGTAAACTATTTTTTAGTTAAATATTAAACTATTGGTTTATAAATACACTTGACCGCTAACTGGTATTGATTTTTAAATCCAACTAACTGGTAAGAAAAAAGTAAATTAATTAATTAAAACTAACTGTACACATTTTTTGGCTAAGCAGTAAAACAGTATAGAATTTTCAAATGGTGATGTTTATTTTTAACCAGGTAATATTATACTCGGGAAAATTCGTATTTCAAACAACTGTGAAAACTGTACCTATGATGATGTTTCTAAAATGTTTAATCCAATAAATAATGTGATTTCTACTAGTAGCAGGAACTACATTGAGGATTTTAAGATGACAAAAAATGTCACAAGAAGTAATTTCTTTAACGTAATAAGAAGAAATCATTCTAATACTACCGCTAATAAGCTGTCAAACATTACCAGAGAATACACTGATTTTGCTAGGTACGTTAAAAATAAGGGTGTGAATGACGAAAACTCTGAGACTAACCTACCAAATGTAATCGCTATAGAAAACAAGACAACTTCATATAAAGACGATATGACTAAAAACCTCACAGCTGGTAAAACTATAGAACATATTATTAAAACAAAACAAAAAAGATCGACAAGTAAACATGCTAAACCCAACAAGCTTTCTTCAACTAAAAAACGTCTAAGAAAACATAATAAGAGAAAATGTAAAAGTCATAGTTGCAAACGTAGTAAGAAAGACAAGCAAAAAAATTTAAAACAAGAAAAGAAAACAAAAAGAAGAAAAAATGAACGCACATTCACCAAACCACCAGTTGTGATTGAAAATTTTAACTGCGATGTTTTGGTTACAGAAACCGAAAAGCTCAATGAAAACATAAACAAAGAGAAAAAAATATCAAAAAAGTCAGATTTAGAACCACAAGAACATCCCCTATATGATCCTTTATTGAGTATACAACCAATCATGAGCGACTATTTCAATGGAATTCAAAGTAAAATTGATGAAGTTGAAAGTGCAACTACAAAATCTGCTACTGTTTCTGAAAATACAAAGTACAAAGAACCAAATAATCAAATAAATCTTAACACACTTAAGAGCTTTCTTCTTTCCAAACTTCATTGCCTAAAAGTAATAAATCCGTAAGCGTAACTTCTAAAAGTACGACAAAGATTAACGAAATTATAAGTTCTAGTATTACAGCAAAGGTTTTAACAAGTAAAATAATAAGTAATTCACATAAACCTAGTGAAAGTACAAGTATCAATAATTCAAAAACAATTGAATTAACAACTGTACTAAATAGTACACCACTTGAAACTAGAATAAAAGAAGTAAATACAAATTCATCAAAAAGCTCAAATAATTTACTTATATTAGAAAATGCAGTAAAACCTACAAATGTACTTACTACTTCTGCAAATCAATTAAAAGCTCTTCAGGCAACAATTCCAGAAATTACTACAAATGCTAATACAGTTACAGCTAAAATGAGTTCAGTAAAACCTGACAATTATATTCTTTTATACTCTCTAAAAAACAAAAATGAAACTACAACTTTAAAAAGTACAATAAAAATTAACAAAACTATTACATCAAAAAATAAAACGAAGCTGAACAGAACTATTTCTCTAAAAAGTATAGTAAAAAATGAAGACCTTACAACTTCAAAAACTTTACTAAACTCTAGTAAAAATGCTTTATTTAATATTACAACTAAAGTTGTAGATGGTGCAACTCAAACAAAAGGAAACGAAACTATAAAAGATCTAAAGAGTCCTAAAGACAACAAAAGTTTAAATGACGCGAAATTCAACAATAAAAATATAAGTGTAACTGCAAAATATACCAGTTCAAACAAACCTAACCAAAGTAATATTCTGAACAAATTAAAAGTTCAAGATTTAACAACACCTACAACTAGCAAAAAAAATATAATAAATGATTTTGGCAATTATAAACTTTTATTTATCAATAGTACATCTTCTATAGATTTTATTAGCAACACAACTGCAGTAAATAACAGTAAAAACCAAACGTTTTCACGTACGATAACATCTAACACACCGAAAATTGACGAAGTTGAAAATGCAACTACAAATTCCTCTACTGCTGCTGATAGTACAAATTACAAAAATCCTAATAAACAATTAAATTTTAACGCAACTGAGCTTTCTTATTTCCCAACTTCATTGTCAAAAAGTTATAAGTATGTTAAGGTAGATTTAAAAAGTACAACAATACCAAATAAAATTACAAGTTTGAACACTACTGCATACGCTATAAAAAGTAAAATTTTTAGTACAACAAAACCACCTACAGAAAGAAAAAGCCTTAATGTTACACCATCAAACCTAAATAGTATGCAGATTGAAACAAACATAAAAGAAACAAATACAAAACAACTAACAAATTCAACGAGTTTATTTAATAAAAAAATGCAATAGAACCTATAAATAAGCCTACCACAGCAAATCGATTAATTTTTTTTCAGACGAAAACTCAAGAAAGTACTACGCATGCTAAAGTAGTTGCAACTAACGTATTTTCAAAAAAAAACTCTTAGATACACCTTAAAAGTTAAACCATATTCTGTAAAACCTGGAAATTATAATCTTCTGACCACTCCAAGAAACGTTAATAAAACTGCAACTCTAATAAGTAGAATAACAACTAGTAAAAATACTGCTCAGAAAAATAAAATAAAACTGAACAGAACTATACCTCTAAAACGTATAATAAAATATGAAGACCTTACAACGTTAAAAACTCTATTAAGCTCTGGAAAAACTAAGCCTTTGAATAATACAAACGAACTTGTAGATCGTTTAGCTCAAACAAAACCAAGCGAAATTGCCCTAAAAAATCTAACGAGTTTTAAAGATAATACAGGTGATATTAATGAACAAATTAGCTCTAAAAGTTTTAGTATAACTGCGATAGCTTCAGAAGATACCATTTTAAAATTACCTAACCAAAGTAATAGTATATCACAACAGTATGTCACAACAGTCAAAACAAAATGTAACAAGTTTAAAACTCTAGAAGGTTCAACAAACTCAATTCAAAAGAAAACTGTTATTAGTACAAGTATAGCTACATCAAGGGAAACTAGAAATAATAGAATTGCAACTAAATCTAAAGTAACTGTAACAAAAAGTAAAGAAAATTTAACTCAACAGTTTACACAAAAACTAAAACAAACAACAAACAAAAGCTTACAAACAAGACCAACTTACTAAAACGTAAAATCTCAAGTTACAACAGACACAACCGAAAGCTAGTTTTAATTGTCTTCTAGTTTTCTATAGCCTTTTCACAATTAGTATACAAATTGTTTAGAATAAGCTTTTCTCTAAGTTTTTTTAAATTAAAAGTTGTTTTAACTTAACAAGTCAATTATGTTTAAAAATAATTATGTGTAGCCCTTAAAAATAAAAACCAACAACAAAAACTAAAGTGTTATTTAAATCAGTTTTTTTTTTGTTATTTTTATGACAATAAATGTTCAAAATAAAGGTCAAATATAGTAACTTGGTTTATCTAAACAAAGTATTGTATTAATAAATAAAAGCTTAGTATAATAGTTTACTACTTTTATAAAACAAAAATTGTTAAGTTTTAAAGAGTATTTTAATATGTAGGCAATGGAATGACGACAGGCTTACTTCAAAAAATTTTTAATAAAACAAAGCAAAATCAGACGATTAATGTCAAAAATGCTGGTAAAAACCAAAAAGGTTAAACTACGTTATAGTTGAACTAGAAACTTTACTATTAGTCTTTATTTCATTAAAAGAGAACGTTTTTTTATATAAAAAAAAGTTCTTACTATGAAAAAATATGATGTACTTAATAAGTTATTTAGTTGTATATCAACTATTGTTTAAAAATAATAGTTTTTATGGTTTATACTGTCTAGTTTTATTTTTGCTCCATATTTTAATTAGTTGCTCTATTAAAAATTTATTTGCTCTCAGTTTCTTAGTTTCCAGCAATGTTTTAAGCTCTTAAAAGCTCTTTGAATGTAACAAATTTTACTAACTATATTTTAAGAAAATAATAATATAGTTAAGCTATGTAGAGCAATAGCATTTAGTTAAAGTTTTTTGTGTACATTTTTAATAATTTATCTAGATTTAAAACATATAACTTAAAAGGTCAGCTTGTTTATTTTTAAACCATACTCAAAAATTGAACAATTAAAGTATTCAGTACTTTTTTGTTTATCAAAATTTGATTTGATTTCTAAACAACTAGCTATGTTTCTACAGAACAAAAAACAGTTAGTTATATAAGCTAAATCACACCTTATCATTACGGACCCTATTTCTAAATTATAAATTTGAAAACTAAAAACAATTCCCGCTGTTTTGAAACTATAACTTACATGGCTGAGAAACTATTTCTTTTTAACTTGTTATTTTTTTCGTTAAAAAACATTTAACTTCAATTAAAATACTTAAGTTTCATTAAAAAAAACAACTAAAATTAATTTAATTAAAGATAAATGATTTTTTATAAAGAACATTTAGAAAACAAAAATAAATTAACCATTTACTTTGTTACAACTTATTTCAGATATTCCTATATCAGGAAGTTTTTTAACAACAGTGATTGCAATACCTATTTCTATTTTAATAACTGGAATTATATTCACGGTTTGGTGTATGTAAGTTTTTTATGGATATTAAAAGAAAAAACATTTCTTTTAAAAGTATTTCTTTTTTAACTTACATTCGTAGATCAATAATAATAAAATTATATATATCAAATAACTTCTGCCTAAAACTGATCGAAATTTTTTTGTAAGTTATTTAGTACTTAGTAATTACAAACACTTTCTTGGTATGTACGAAAAAATTGTCTTGTCAAGAAGGTAAATAAATTATGTATACATGTATGTAAAACAGGGGTCGGCAAACTGCGGCCCGCGGGCCAATTGCAGCCCGCGAAGGGCAAATCTGCGGCCCGCGAGCATGTTAGGTTTTTGAATGGAATGCGGCCCGCGAAAGAAAATTTTGTGGCCCGCGAGCATGTAAAAGTGGCCCGCTGAGCAAAAATATATTTCAAGTTAAATTTTAACGGTAATTCGATTTAATTTGTTTAGTTTAGTTTTAAGTCTCTGAATAACATTTAAAAATAATTAGAAGAAGTTACTACTTTAATTTAAAAATGTGAAAAAGACAGATTAGCATTCTAACAGGATATTTTTCTGAGTTTCATAATAACTTTTATTTTACAACAGCAAGTAATTATCTGAAAAAAGAGTGCTTGAATTTAATAAGTTAATTATATTATACCTATTTATCAAATAAACTAAATGCAAATGTTTTCCATTTTGTACAAAAGTAATGCACAGTAATTAACTAAAGTGTCATTTCTTTATAGCTTAGATATTCTTTCCAATATTTTTTATACCTAAGTTTCTTTTATATATTTTTTATTTGTAAATGTTATGTTTTAGTGTAAAAACATTTAAAATAAGATAGTAATAAGAAAAAAAGGTTTATTTAAGTTTTGTTTTGACACATTTTAATTTTTTAGAAGTTTTCTTTGCACTTAAACTAATTTATATGCACACCAACTTAAAAAATGCTCACACTTTAAACCACTTTTTATAAAATACTTTAGTTAGTTTAAGTTTAGTTTATGCATAATTTTCTAAGTTTGTTTTTTCTACATGTAATATCTAAATTTGTACAGACAACGTTAAAACAATATATATGACATAAACTAATATAGTTTTTATAAGGTATACATTTTCATTTTTCAAGCATAGATTTTGTCAAACTAAGTTAACTTTTATGCTTTGCATATCAATACACACATTTGCTGTTTTTTGGAGCAACCTATTTAATATAAACTAGACTTAGGGATAGTTTATAATCATTGACACATACTCAGACTATCACTATTTGAAGACTTCAAATCTCAGGCCAACTAAGTCATTTTATAAGTTTTTGGCTAGAATTGTTTTTTGTATACAAAAATATCAGGAATGTTTTTGTTAATTCAGGCTGGCTTTTTTGCTTAAGAGAGTGGCAAATTAAACTTATGATGTAAGTTTTGCACAACCAAAAGTGTTAGTTTCAGTTATAATATATGTTATAATATATCAAGTTCAAGCTTTGAACTTGAAAATTTATGATTAAAAATTTTGAAAAAAAACTTGAATTTGAGAATTTTTGAAAAAACCTGGAGTTTCAAACAATTTTTACATGTAAAGTAGTGAAATTTCGATTTGACACAAAAAAATTTAGCAAATAAACATTTCTTTATTAAAAAATATACTAAAGAAGCTTAACAGTGTTTTTTAATATTGATATACTTTATAAGACACTTTTTAAACTTTAATTAAACTTTGTACTAAAAATAAAAGAAGGAATTGTACTTCTAAAAACTTTTAATGCATTGCACCTTTACTTGTAAAATTTCACCGATTGTTGTGCTTCGTGTTTGAACTAAACCAAGAAATTATACTAAAGTGTCAAAGTTAAAAAAACATCTCTAATAAAAATTCTCAGATGAGCAATAGTTTTTCTATCAGTGCTCTCATCTTAACATATTGATTAAAGTCATAATTTGATTTATGCGACTTTCTATCCTTAATGCATTTTCTAAATAGGACTTTTTGTTGTCATTGAAGAAATAAACAAAAGTTTTTCATTACTGCCAACAAAAATTCTTTAAAAAAGTTTTCAATTATAAACGGTATCTCATTATTAATAATAAATTTTGCTACTTTATAACTTACCCTAACAACTTTTTTCTGATAATTCTGTAGTTACTGAAGATAATCATGTGCTTTGTTGGAACTGACTTTGGTGATTTGTTTTTTTATCGTTTTTCGCAATAACTCGTAACTAACGTTTTTTTTTTTTTGTTGCTCGTCTTTTATTTTACAACTTATATTTTTAATTTCTTATTGCAGATAAAGAATTGCTGTAATGCTTAATAAAAGAGGTTTTTCTCTTCGCTTATGACTCAATTAAGTTTTATACTTTTGTTAAAAGTGTTTAAGAAAGTTAATTGTCCATTCCAGCTGACTTATATTTTTTTGGCATGTAATTTGTTTACTGTTAATAAATTTCGTTATTTCTTTATGTTGTGAACTTTGTTTAACTGGATTGCTACACAAACAGGCTATTTTAAAAGCTTTAAAACTCAGATGTGTGTGAAACTTTTATTTCAAACACTTTAAGCAAATCTTAGAATTCCCATACTAGTTTTTATGACTGTAGTGTAGTTTACTAATTGTGGTTTTTTCTTGTTTTTTTACACTTTGTTTACTTTTTAATGATGATGATATTTTCACTAGGTACTTAAGCTTGATTTACAAAGATTTACTAGCTTTTTAAACTTTTAATGAACTTTGGCTGGTTTGATACAACTCAGACATTTTTGATTTTTAAGTGACAACCATGTAAAAGACTAGTTACTAATAAGATATTTTATTTAAGTATTCGAGATTTAATTATGTTAAAGAATTTGTTCTAGCTTTCTATAATACAAATAGGTATTAATTTTATTAAATTAAATAATTACTAAATTTTTTAATGAATGTAAACTATTTAACACGCAAAAACTTTATTTTGAAGTTAATATTCTTAAAAATATGAAAAAAGGGGTTGATAATATAACAAATATATAAAAGTAACTAATAAGTTGTCTTTCAAGTTTGGTTTTTATAGAGAGTTAAATTGTATGTAAAATTAGAAAAGTATTAAATTTAACTTAGTAAGTGCTTATGAAAGTACACAGTTTATTAACACTTAAGTATATTAGTCAATGTAAATTTTATTCTAATTTTATTTAATTTAATTTAAATAGTCATTCTATGTACAGCTAAAAGTTATTTAAAATGATAAGATGAATAAAAGTAAAACTTTTCTTTACTGTGACTAAAACTAAAACTAAAAGTTTATTCAAATGTCACTAAAACTAAAACTGCGGCCCGCGAAGACTTTGTAAACTTGAAATTAGGCCCGCGACCACCAACTGCCTGCCGACCCCT
This sequence comes from Thalia democratica, assembly GCF_965202585.1. Lineage (NCBI taxonomy): Eukaryota > Metazoa > Chordata > Thaliacea > Salpida > Salpidae > Thalia > Thalia democratica. Next base: position 61,906,339 of record NC_139166.1, on the reverse strand, counting down.
GATGTAAAACTATAAAACTTTTTATATGAAGTGTTGTTTAAGTATTTTTATTAGATAAAACTAAAAATAGTAATTGTAAAACGTAAGCTTCACAAACTCTAAAAAATTTATTAATAGATACAGACAAAAAACAATACTAAGAAAAAAGAAGGGATTCTACGCTAATGCTGGTATAAACCTCAATAAAGAAATAGAAGAAGTAAACAACAAAATATATAGTATTTAGAAAAATTACTATATATCAAAAAACAAAATGTTTAGAAATTTACTTTTATTCAACTTAGAAATTACACTTAAAGGATTTTTTATAAACAGTTGAAATATTACATTTTAATATTGGTATTTTTATATTCTAAAAAATTTAAATATTTGTTAAAATAGCATACTCTACTCTTTAAAAACGTTAATATACAACTTATAATGTTATGTAACCGATTTTAAATATTTTTAATAGTCTGTAACAGCCTGTTTTATCACATGTTCTGACAAATGAAACTCTATGCTTTTCTCAATAAAGATTTTAATAAAACCATACGTTATATAAAGTATCATTTAAACGCTATCGTACTTTGATAACTTTCATGTTTTTGTCAATTAAAATTTATTAATTAATTTTGTTTTGTTTTAAACACTAGTTTTTCTTATTTATTCAATTTTTTTTTTTTTTTCTTTACATTAAACTCTGTTAATTTACCTATGGTTGTTAATATTTTTTTTGAATCGCATTATTTTTCAAAAAAAGTTATAACTTTTTAAATTTATAAATCGTTTAGAAATCTATAGTACTTAAAAATTTCTAAAGTTTCTATCTATTATATCATTCTTTTATTTATTTTTTCAGACTTAATTATTGTAATAAAACGTTTTTAATATTTTATCTTATTTTTATTACTTAAAAATTATTTTTTCGCTTTTTCATAAGTCTGTTGCTATTTTTATTAGTTATCTACCGGATCCAAGATCCAAATCCGACTGAAACAGGCTATTTTTTACTTCAAATTTGCAAATTAATTTTTTTTTTAAATCAAGATGTGGCCGGATCTGGCCAAAACATAATTGTCGACATTTTGTAAAGATTACTTAATTAGAAAGAGCTAACGTTAGTTTTAGTTAAATAAAGAAAAGTAACCTTATTCTTGACATTAAAGCAAACATGGCAAATAAATGAAGTAAAATAAATGTCTTTATAGATAAGTTAGAGTAGCTACCATAAAGAAAGGAAAAGTAGTTTCTAGCTGTTTATCAAAATTTACAGAGAAATTAACAGTTATCAATACTTTTCAAAAATATTTAAAGTATTTTGTTTTTTTCAAATTTTAACATACAGTAATAACTTATTGTATTTCATTAAACTAATAAAATTAGCACTATTTGAACCAGGGATAAGCACTGTATGACCCGGGAAAGGTAAAATTTAAAAATTTAAGGCTACTTTTTTCAACTTGGACTACAAGTATGCAATTGTTATGAAATTAACACTGACTATTCTAAGATAGACTTAGGAAACGGCAGTGTGATTTATGCTAACAAATCATCGGCAGTAAGATTAAAACTAATCAATATAATAATTCAAATTATACTGCCAAGGAGTTTTTAACATAAACCACACAGCCTTTTACCAAGTTCTGCCAAGATAGTTAAGTGTTCTTGATATGGATTTATGTTGCTCTAAATCAGGGGTCGGCAAACTGCGGCTCGCGGGCCAGTTGCGGCCCGCGAGCACGTTATTTTCTTGAATGGAATGCGGCCCGCGAAAGAAAATTTTGTGGCCCACGAGCATGGAAATGTGGTCCGCGGAGCAAAACTATATTTTAAGTTAATTTTTTTTCGATAATTCGATTTAATTTATTAGTTTGGTTTTAAGCCTCTGTATAACATTTTAAAATAAAAAGAATCAATTACTGCTTTAGTTTAAAATTGTAAAAAAGAAAGATTAGCATTCTAACAGGATATTTTTCTCAGTTTCATAATAGCTTCTTTTTTACAACAGCAAATAATTATCTAAAAAAAAAATGTAAAGAGTGCTTGGATTTAATAAGTTAGTTTTATAATACCTATTTATTAAATATACTAAATGCAATTCTTTTCCATTTTGTACAAAAGTAATGCACATTGATTAACTAAAGTATCATTTCTTAAAGCTTATATATTCTTTTTCAATATTTTTTATACTTAGTTTTTGTTTATAGATTTTTTATTTGTAAATGCTAAATTTTAGTGTAAAAACATTTAAAGTAACATAGTAATAAGAAATAAGGTTTATTTAGATTTTTGTTAATTTTTTATAATAATCTTTAAACTTTAAATTAATTTCTATGCACACCAAATTTAAAAGATGCTCATATTTTAAACCACTTTTTATTTAATACTTTAGTTAGTTTAAAATTAGTTTATGCATAATTTTCTAACATTGTTGTTTTTACATGTAATATCTAAGTGTGTACATACACATTTAAAACAATATATATGACATAAGTTAAAAAATTTTTGTTAGGTATGCTTTTTGATTTTTAAAACAACTTTTTGACAAAATAAGTTAATTCTTATGCGTTGCATACTAATATAAACAGTTGCTGTTTTTATGAGCTACTTATTCAATATAAACTAGATTTTGGGATGGTAAACTTATTAAGTTTGTACATTGTTAATCAAAATAGTTCAAATTCAAGCAAATAAACAACTAAACATTGCCACACTGTCAGACTATCACTATTTGAAGACTTCAAATCTCAGGCAAACTAAGTCATTTTTAAAGTTTTTTGGCTAGAATCGATTTTTTTAAACAAATTTTTTTTTTAAATATAAAACCTTACATTTTGTTTTGTTTGGAGTATTAAAATCCGTAAAAATAGTTTAAAGACATATCTGTTGTATGAAATACTGCCGCAAGTTTTTTTTTATCAATATAGATTACTTAACAAGTTTACTTGTTTCATACTGATCAAATATTGACAGAATATAATAAGAATAAACGTATTAAAGTAATATTTAGAAATACAAAGGTTTATATGGATGAACAAAAGTTTAAATTAAAAGTCACATTTAATCTCTTCAAAGAAGTTTGTCATTATTGGATAGTCTTTTGCTTTATATAACATTGTGTTAGAGTATAATAATTCATATTATGAAATAAAGTGCCCATTAGTCATTAAGTTAGTTACTTATTAACCATTTTAGTCAAACAAAAGTATGTATAAAAGTTTAAACACAATACGGTTGTTTAATACCTTTGACAGCTAGCTTTTTTGTATATAAATTTAAGTTAAATAATAATTGCTTTGTTTTTGCGACACAACTTATAACATTAAAAAAAAAGTTAACAGTTTTTTGCCTTTATCATAAAGTTATGTTTTTTCATATTTAAAACTACTAAATTGAACTTAGCATAACCTAAAGAACGCAACAAACTACTTAATGGCTATTAAATACAATTGATTTAGTCTACCTACCCGCAATCAATTATTTTTGCAATCTTTTTAGTTTTACACTAATGTTCAAAAAATAATGTTTTCACGATTGAAAAACTCAAGGTGCTTCATGGTTCTTAATATTACAAAAACTTCATCAAGTAAATGATTTTGCGAAAAAAACTTTATACTATTTTAAAAATATTGATATTCTATAAAAAAAAGTGTAGTTTTAGTTAGTTAAAAAAATTCTTAAGTCAGATAAGTACAATAGTTTTAAGGAAAAGAAATTTTTATAAATATTACCACTACTTTTACAACAGGTTTCTGGCTCAACCTACAATTACAGACACCCATCAACTTCACTATGTACTTTTTAGTTTTTTGTTTGTTATAGCAACACTTATCACAACAGGTTTCTGGTTCCGTGCTTGCGCAACCTCAACGGGATACAAGACGGAGGAGAAGTGGGGAGAAGTGTTCTGGTTGGACAGGTTCAGCGGAATCAACTCCCTCAAGTGGGTGGAAATGAAGTTCAAGTCCAATTAAATACTGTATTTATATATATATATATATATTTTGTATTAATGTTTTGAAATTTATATATGCATTGGTGAATATTTGATATAATTTATGCAAAGATTTAATTATTTTTTGTTTTATACTTGAATTTTGTTCATCCTTATAAACTAACAAAAGTGGAACTAAAGTTTAGTTCCGATTATATATGTATTTCTAAATGTATGGTATTTGTTTCTTGTACACACGCAAACAGTTTTTGTTTTTAGAATAGCTAAAGATAGGAGCATCTTCAATTGAAAGAGCTAGTTACTAAACTAATTAAATTTATTTTGATTCGGTATGTTTCATTTTATTTTGCTTCAAAAAATGTTGTTGTTTGTTTTGGTTTATATTTTAATACAGTGGTGAACATGTTACTGTTTTATTATGTTTTATTCATATATTGTTATAAATATATTTACGAGAAGTAAAATAAGAATATTTTAATTTTGTTATAAAATTTAATTAACATTATTTAAGTTAAGAAGTTTAAAAATAGTAAAACTGAACTCCGACGAAAACGCATTAACACTAACATATATTTTTATTACTTTTTCTTTTTTTTGAGTTACTAATTTTTTTTTTTTCAATTTGGAACAACATAGATCCTAACTTCTTAACTTAATACTTGCGTGTACTAGTTGTAGAAATTTATTCAAACAGCTGTTTTGACAAACTAAGTAATGTATTTCAAATAAAATTTTTAATAGATATTTAAAATTGTTAACTTACAGAGTAAAATTAATGGAAATTGATTGTATATGTTGCTAATATAATTTTACAAAATACAGCCAAAAAAATTAGTTGTAATACAAATTAATATCTAAGTTGTGATTTTAGGGTTAAGTAGCTAAACAAAAGTTAAGAAGTTTCACATTTAAAAATCACACTAAAGTAAAATTAACAAAAATAGGAAAACTTTTTAAAGGTATAGAAATAATTTAGGCTAATTAGTAAACAAACCAGAAAAAACTTTTAAAATCGTTTAAGCTTTAACTGCTAATGAACTTCTAAAAGGTTTTTATGTGATACCTTACTTTACTAATCAAAAACACATATAAATAAAACTGTTTTTAAACGCAGTTTTAACTAAATTTTTGTTTGCATCTTAAACTAATTCGGTAATTTTACATCTGAGATTAAATACTAAACCTTTCATATACTATTACTAATTTTGAAATTAGTCGTAATTTATAATACAAAATGCTTTGTTGTATTTTTCATTTAAAAATTTGTTTATATAATCTTTTATACATTTTTTAAAAGAACAAAAAACGATTTTAAGCAGATTAAATAGTTTAGTTTTTAAATTACAGTAACCTCTCGAACCTTTACGCACTCTTGACTTTACGCACTTTCGTTTAGTTACGCATTTCAGAATTCTATAAAATTCAGAAAACAAAAATTTTAATTTTTTGACTATTGCACAAATTAGGTTTAATGTATATTTTTAAATTAAAATATAATTTTAAAAGCTAACACACCTCTCTTTATCTTTAGACTTTGTAAATTTATGTTCCTTGACTAATTGATAAACATTTAGTTATACCTCAGTATATCAGAAATTTTGTTAACAATAAGAGATTAAATCAAAATTCTGAAATAAACAGGACTGTGTTTAATAATGAAAGTATAATGAAATAATAAGAGTTTAAAACACAAAGAAATAATACAGCAGTCTTGCCCTATTTATTAATAAACACCATTTATAATTGTAAAGAAATGCTTAATTATAAATTGAATTTGCTAAGTAGAATAGAAAATAAATGTTAGATATAAATAAAGATAAGGATAATTTATACTTATTATTAAAATAGTAAAATTATTTCTACTTGTATTATTATTATTTTGTATAATTTAAATCCTTTTTTTTAATATATGTATAGTTTTATCTGTTGTTTTCATATTTATAGATGAAGTGAACAAACAGTTAAAAGTGGAAAGTCCCCAGTCTGCTTTTAACTAGAAGCAATATTAAAAAACAGCCATTATAATGAGTATATTTGGTACCTCTCGTTTCTTTACGATCTCTCATATCTTTACGCATTTATTCTGTAGACACAATGTGCGTAAATAAGCGAGAGGTTACTGTACTTTAATCTGCTTCTGGCATACTAAATCAATCAAAAAAATAATTAAATTAATCTTTGTTAGCTATATGAACTTCCATGAAGTTTATTATTCAATTTATATTTTTATTAAATTATATTATAATTATTTTATTATGCCTACTTAATAGCTTAACTAATTCTTTTATTACTAATATATTATAAAAAACTCATTACTAATGACAACTTAGTAACAAATTTAGTTTGAATTAAAATAAACCTGAATATTTTGTTAGATACCTATTTTTAAATGTTTTTTATTTTCAACATTAGAACTCATTATATTTGTTAATTATTATTGATAGTTACAAAATAGCTTAACTACCTACATTTGTTTATGATTATTGAAAATAATCACATAAAACAAAAATACATCTGCTAGACGAATAGAATTTAATTTAGCTACAGACACTCGTATAACTTTTATATTTTTGAAATTTTATTTCAAAGGTATAGTTATTTAAATCAAAAACTTATTAAAAAAAAAAGTTAATGAAATCAAAACATAGACGGTTCACTAGCTGTATCAATTTTTAAAATAAAAGTTGTCAAAATATATTTTGTTTAACTAGCTTATTTTGAGTAAAAAAATGAAAATAAAGTATTTTAAACATTTGTACTAAGTGTAAATAAACTTTGCTTATCATCAGCATAATGTAAAAAATTGTTGCATACTAAAAACAAAATCCATCCCTGAGTTATGTTTTCCAAAATGGCTTTTTATCAATTTTACTTCAGCAGATTATAATATATATTATGCAAATTTCCTTTACCTTATATTATTTTAGAAAACTTACATAATTATAAGTGAAATTGTCTTTTACCGTTAGTAGACAGGTTAGTGATATTTCTAATTTTAATTCTATTATTTTTGTTTATAACATCGCAATATAAAGTTACCCTAAAAAATTAGATCTTTAATTAGGTTAGTTGTATTTGAAAAGTGGTATATGGTACAAAGTTATGGTAAAGTTTATTACAAGTTTCAAAAACAAAAAGATCATTTACAGTTATTATAATTATAGAATGTAAGTAAATTTTTAACTTTTGGTACAAATAAAATTATGATAGTATTTTAAATATAAAAATTATATTCTTCATTGGTTATTCAAATACTAAAGTGAGTATTTGTAAATACAATATTTTTTTGATTATGAAAGTTTTATAGTAATAATAACAAGTAAATTCTTAAGTAAGTCAGCCTGAGTTAGTATTCTGGTTTTGATTTACAAAACTAAATTATAAATTAATTTATCATAAAATTACAGTGTTTGTAAAACAGGGCTGTCACTTAACCTGGAAACCTGGAAAAAACTGGATTTTGACAATTCAGAAAAAAAAACCTTTAAAACCTGGAACTTTAGAAATTAAAAAAAAAATCATGGAAAAACCTGGTACTTTGAACATAAATCATTTAAAATCCTAGAATTAAAATTTTGATAATGTTCAGTACTAACATTTTAATTTAACGCAAAAAATCTGTCACATAAACAAAAAAAAGTTCTAACCAAGTTATTTTTTTACTTAAAAACACATGTAAAGTACCTTTATGGTCTCTTTTCACTGTTATAATACTTTTTAATAGAGTTTTTCACCTTAAAATTAACTTTAAACTACAAATAGATCAAAAAATGTTTACTTTTAAAAGCCTGGAAGAAGTTTTAAAAACCTAGAAAAATTATTGAGAAAACTAGTGGCAACCCTGGTAAAAGTTGCAAATACTATTACATAGATGTTGATAATAGAGGTAATCTATATAGTTTAAGTTTGATATAAATTAAATATATTAGGAAAATTAGACCAAAAAAACTTAGCAAAATTTGTAATGTAAATTCTCCTGCAGAAATAGACACTGTAAGAAATATCTTTTCCACTATTAAACTCAAAAGGAAAATGTGTGCTAACGTAATTTAGCAATTTTGTTGCACTATAAAGTCACCAGTATATTATTACATAAGTAGGTTGGGGACAGTCATGCCACTTCTAGAACAATTTTTTTAAGATTTTTGAGCTCAATTTATAAAAAAAAAAGTTATTTTTTTAACAAATATGTAAAAAATAAAGTGTGCAGTTTTTGCTGTGATTGGTACCTGTGGCGTCGCGTGGTCTTTTTGTTAGTGGGTGGTGAATATTGACGGTTTAAAGTTTAAAAAGTCCAATAACTTGAAACATTAGACCAGGGTTTCCCAAAATGAGCCAATAGCTAACTTAGGTACAATAACAGATGTTCAAGGGGTTACGAGCAGCAAAAGGGAGCATGAGCAATAAAGGAGCCTTGAGGTCATAATATGAAACTTACACTAGATATTCTTGAGTTGTTAAAGAAAAGCAAAAAAAAAAACAAATTCAAAAAATCTGAGGTCTTAAGTATTTTTATAGGTAAATTGAGTCCACAGCTGTTTCTTATTTCTTCAAAGGAGTTTTTTAAATCCTGTTTTAGGTAAAAATTATAAAAGTAATACGAAGAAATAAGCTACTTTAAAAAAAAAACTTTAATAAATTTGTTTAAATAAGTCTTAGATTATTTAATAAGAAAAATGTAAGACCCCCTTATGCCCTTAACAAGAATTCTGTACACATCATATAAAATATATTTTAAGTTTAAAGTAAATACATGAAGCTTGTGACTTTAGATACAGGTTAAAATATGTCTAAGTAAAATAATTGTCTTTATGTTTTTATTTTTGTTTTTTTTTTAAGTAATTTTATCTGAAAACTTGAATATATCTGTGTAAAAATAATTAAGAAATAAATTATTAGTTTATTGTTTGTTAAGTCATTTTGTACTTTCCTAACATAATGAAATTTTTGGGCTCTCCATTTTTAGTTAATTTTCTGTGTAAGTTCAATTTAAATTAAGATCAACTTATAGTTTACATAAAAGTCTACAAAGTAAATTCAAGCTGTAAAAGCTAATTTTTTAAGGATTTTAAATGAAATTAAGTTTTAAGTTAACTCAGTAGTATTAAAGTTCATTTAAACTGTTTTTTTGTTCAACAAATCAGAACTAAAATAATATTAAGGCAACAACAGGTCTTTTATTTAAAGTTTTTTATAGAAAAAAAAAAGACTTTATCACTATATCTTACCTTTTCCTTCTTTTATAGCAGTTGTTATTAAAGTTTTATAGCAAAATATTTAAGACTTTTTAAATTTTTAGGAACAGTTTTTTTAGTTTTTGAAGACTTTTTTCAGTTAAGAAAAAAGTTTTTTTAAAGCTTTCGTCATAATCTTTTTCATTAATATTTTCACAATAGACCAAGAAAAATTGTTTGAAACACTTTCTGAACTTTTTAGGGTGCTAGCTAAAATAGTAAAACAAGACATAGGTTTTATAGTTTTTTGTATCTACTTTTTGTTTCTTAATCCAATAAGAAGTTTTTACTTTGACTGGCATTATCTAACTGTTTAAATTGAGTTTTATAAATCAGTAAAATGAATTTATAGTCTAGCTAAAATTCAAAAAAAAGGTTTTCACATCCCCACCTTAATTAATAAAAAGTAGTGGAAATCAAATTAGTTATTACTTTTCACATACTATTTAAAATAACAAATGTTTTATTTAAAATGTTTATATTTTATTGCTAAAAAAATATTTTTACAAAAGTTATAATACTAATATAGGGCAAATACACTTACAACTTACATGTAACTCATTAGCTACCTCAAGCTTATTAAAATAGTAAAAAATAAAAAAAAAAACAATGTTAATTACATTTAAAAGAAATCCAAGTATTGTATGTAAATAAGATGAAAGCCTTATTTTTTTTTTACTTTAAGGTGATCTGAACTAAAAATGTGATACTTGATTTTTATATTGAAGTATAACTTAAAGAATGGATAATAAAACAAACAACGAATTACTAAGTTTCGTAATTTTATTAGTAATGCCCTTTTAAATATATTTATAACTTTTGGCTTACATAGTTTTTTTTTTGTATATGTCTTGACCACTGGGTTTTGATCTTGCAAAATTCAACTAAAAAACTAAACTTTACCTTCAATAATCATTTTGTTTACATTTAGTACTTTTTCAAATGTATTATGTTCACAAACTTATTTTTAATTTACATAGTGCTGCACCTTAATACGGGTAGCTGTAAAATATGCACAAGCGTACAAAGTTGCACGAAGACACTTTTGCACGAGATAAAAATTTTGCACGGAGACATTTTTGAACGGGTTTTTTGAATTACTTTTTATCTCTACTATTACTGTTATTCCTTACCTTACACTCGGTCAGACTTTATTTTTTTTTTACTAACACTGTTGAGTTGACCCTAACACTCAGTCGGTAGCTTTTATTTAAATTATTTATTATTATTTTAATTAGATAATAAAGATTTTATTAAATTTTACCATCACTTCCCCTAGGCCCTAACCCTTACCCTCAATTAAAAACTTCTATTTGTTTGTTATCAGTTCATCGTTTATTTTTCGTGGTTTTATATGTTTTTATTTCTGTTTTATTTTTACTCTCGTGCGAAAATATAACGCGTAAATATAACCCTTGGTAAAAAATTGTTTTCTTCCAAATTTTAGCACTCGTGCAATTTAGTAACCTCGTGACATTTTGTCTTCGTGCAATTCTAACCCGTTCTCATTTAATGCAGCTCCAAAAATAAGCAATTCAAAAGCTTTTTGTATATAAAATTTTAATATGTTTAAAATTCAGCTGACACAGGTTGGGTTCCTGCGACATATCTAAATTTTTTTTAACAGCCTATGACCTTCTGTTTTGCTGTTCGTCATCACCATCAGAATATCTAGTGATAGTTTAAATTATAACCTAATGACCCACTTATAGCACCTTTATTTCTTATACCTCAACCCCCCCCCCCCCCCATTTTTGCTGCTCATTCCCCCCTAAACTTCTGTAATGGCCCAGTTTAGGAAACCCTTGTTTGGAAAAATAAATAAATAGCTTAATCATATATAGTCTGATAAGTTTTACTTGAAAAAATTGTTGAAGATGCTTATATCAACAGGATTTTAACGAGGAGTTTAAATTAAAAACAAATTTTTAATATATTAAAGTATAAACTATGTTTATTGTTTAATAAAAAAAAAGTTACATAACAACTATTTATTTAATTTCAATTTTTTTTTTCTGTAATAAAATAACTACGTTTTTAAAGCAATTCAAATACAAACTAAGTATACAATTTTATGGCAAAAATTAATTTCATAAACAAGTGATTGCCAAGTATATTCAACTAAACTAAAAACATAAGTAAATTTTTGTTTAATATAATTTTAAAGGATTAATAAGTAGACTGGAAACAAATGAGGTACTTTAATACGTGTTACTAAAGAAATGGCTCTATTCAAAACTACTAAGTGTTTTATCAAAAGAATTGTTATATATGTTATTTTTAATCTCCTATATCAACCTTAGTTGAAGTTGTGAAAAGTTTTAAAAGTAAAAAAAATATTTTTCTGTAATATTTTTTTTTGAAAATATTCAAAACACTTTATTTTAGTTAAATTTAGAAGAAAACAAAATTTCAAACTTGAAAGTTTACTTTTACGTTTTAAAGTTGAAAGTATTAATATAATTTAATATGAAACGTTTGCAGCCACAAACTAATTGTTGTTTTTTTTCGCCTTTCATATCATTATTGTATGTAGAGCTAACAACTTTTTGTGTATATTTGGGACAACAAGACTACTTTACTTATATGATAAAATTTGGTGATTTTTTTAACCTTCTAAAAACATAAAAAGAGTTAATTTCAGTAATAGCCGAAAATTTTGATAAAAGGTATTTAAAAATCTAATTTAACAGTTAGTAATTAAAAGTAGTCTAATGAAACTGCTGTACAGTTTACGCATTAAAAAAACTACTTTCATGAAAATCAAGTATACTTTAAAATTAATACTAAGAAAAACAACTGTAATAAGCAAGTTTAAAGAGAATTGTCATTTAGCTTTTTACAATTAATAAATAATTTACCAGGTAAAACAGCATATTCTTTTTTTCTCCATATTTAAACATACATTTTGCATTTTAAAGATTTATGAAATTTAAAAAGTATCCTAAAAATATTTGACAGAAAAAAGTATTGAATTTAATTTGCAACTGCTCGAACAAGAAAAAAAAACAATGCGAAATACTGTTCCAGAACATTATAAAGATGAGAGATATTGGCTAAAAAGAAGAAAAAACAACGAAGCCGCCAAAAGGTCGATTACGTTTTTTTTTTGAAAGCCTTAAATATTGTGTGAAAAAGTAAAAAATATTATTAACATACGGTTTTCTTTTTTCAGATCAAGAGCAAAAAAGAAGAAAGTTGAATCCATCCTAGAGCAACAATGTATGAGTTTACTTAAAGAAAACCAGCAATTCGCAAAAGAAATCCATCGACTGACAAATGAAAACATTGCACTTAAAGTTATTTAATTTTTTTTTAGTTTTTATTTTGAGAAATAATTGTTAAATTCGTTTTCGTAAACGTGATTTTGGTTGAAGTTTAAAAAGTATCAACCACATAGTAGACCCTTTTCTTCTATTCTACTGGTTTCACACAATGAAAGCCTCTTAGGCACTAAATAAACCAGTTTAGTGAACCTTAGTTGTATTTAATTTAACTTGTAATTTTTACTAGATTATGTACCACTTAAAATTTGTATAAAAAATAATTATATAACTACTTTAACTGCATTACAAAATAACGATAGTAAAAGTATAATTTTTTCTAGATACCAATTTAAATATATAAATTTTGTTACTCAAATAAAAGCTATTTGTTAATTTGTTTAGTGATAATTGTTAAATCTATTCATATTAAATTGTTTATTTTAAAGAAACGAAGATATATAATTATATTTAAAAACTATAGGTAAAATACGGAGAAATGAAACCAGAAAATGACGATGGAAGACAGGTATTTTTCAGCTCATTATAAGCTGAAACTAAATAAAACACTTAGATTTTGTTTCAAATTTAAAATCACGTTAATCTAAATCATTATTAAAAAAAAGTAGTAATAAAAAGCTCCACAAGTATACAACTTATATTCATTTGTAGTTAACTTGTAACGAAGTTTACTTTGATGTAGAGCGTTCTTACAATATTAGTTACAAAAAATCAAGTTTGTGTTTATTTTTATTTTATTTTAGTATCATCAATTTTTTCAGCCTACAAAAAAAAGTGACATAACTATACAATTGTGTCAATTTAATTCTGAACCTTGAAATATGTCTAGTAGTTTTGTTTTTAATTAATGAGGTTTTACAAAGCTGAAATTTTTATTTTATTTAGACGTCTTCAACATTTCCCGTTTATTCAGTTTTTAATTCGTCAGAAAACTCTAATATTTGTTCACAACAAATTACCAACAAGATTGTCAAAGAAGTCCTGTCCAGTAAGTAACTTTTATTTAGTTAACCACGCTCTAATCTAGTGTTAAAATAATTTTTATAAAAAACGAAAGACATTAAAAAATACTGTTATATGTGTGACAGCGTTATTTTGTTTCTATTCTATTCATATAACTATTTTTAAGATCGCGTAAGTAAAAAGTGTTGAGTCTTTTTTTGAAAAAGATATTAAATATGTTGATATTTAACTTATTTAAAATTAAAAAGACACTTTTTTTAATCAAAATCAGTCTGTAGTTTTTTCCTTTGCGCTAAAAATCGTTTTCTGCGCAACTATTACAACCTTTATTTTGAATGAGGTCTTTAATTCTAGCTTCTATTAGTTTTGTAACACTACCCTTAAATTAAACTCAAAATTTAAAAAACCATTCAGGCAACGACCAAAACCAGTTTGATTTGCGCAAAACTATAAAACAAGAAATTTCCAAGTCAAAACCATTTCAAAGGCATAGAAGCCCAACGAGGTCCTTCAATGGTTCTCACAATCACAGCTGTTTATTCAGTACTGAGAATAAAACCCAGAATATTAACATAACTGGAAATTCCCAGGCATGTTTTGCGCGAAATTACTCTCGTGAAATTATAAAAATTATTTGAGTTTATTATTACTACACTAAATAGTTTTTTCAAATAAAAAAGGTATAAAAAATGGTTACAATTTTTAAACTAAGTAAAAGTAGCCTCGTTATGTTCTTCTAAAATTATTTACAAATAGAAATAAAATTATAAGAATACTGCATCTCTAATTAACAAAATGAATTTTCTCGACTAAAAAGAAGAATAAATTCTCCGATAAATTATTTTTATAACTATTCTAATGTGTGTTTTTTATAACTTTAAAAAAAAAGTTTCAAGCTAGTCTAAATAAAAACAAAAAAACTGAAATCAAAAAATTAGCTTTTTTAAGTCTTAAGACTTAAATTTGTTGATAGTTATCATTAAATCTTTAATCATTAATAGTAAAAATTCAGGATACTACAGCGCTCGCTAACTATTTGAACTGTGCACAACTTTCAAGCTCACCTGTATTTCTGAGTAATCAGCAAATTTCTGCTGCAAAACCAGTTCAACATAACCCCTTTCAAATTCCACAAGGTAGTAAGTCATAGATAAAATATGTTTTATTACGAATAATTATACCATATGGTTATAAAGCGATTTACTTACACCTATAACTAAAATAATAATATTTTTATATTAATCTTCAGAAAATATGCGCACTCAAGAAGATATAATTGCAGTAGGTTTGTTGATGAGTTTCAGAAATTCTTCACAAAATCAGCAGGCTGCAACTCAATCTAACGCTGACACTGAGAAAAACAACGATCAAAATCATCAAGACCAAGGTGTCCTTCAGAGCGAGTCAAAAGATTTAGTATGTGAAAAGTTAAAAAAAAAATCTACTGGGTGCTAAATTCAAATGAAGGTGAAATTAGCAATGAAGGAGCACAAAATTAAATATTTTTAGCTTTCATTTGTAAACTAGTGCTATTTTCTTCGCATAGCAATATTATATTGAAAAATTAAAAAACATAAAAGCAAACTTTTCTTGTTTATTTTTATAAACTATTAAGTATTTATGTACTTAAGTCGTAAAAAAAATAAAATGACGAAGTTAATTATAATTAGATAAAGTTATTTGAGTCGTAATATAAGTGTCTTAAAATCATAAAAAAAATAAACTATGTTTTTTGAAACTAAATTAGTCTACTACAAAGAAAAATAACAAAACATAGACTTATTTTATTATAGTATAACGAAGTTATTAAACTAATAAAAAATGCTAAAAACATTATCTTACTTAAAATAAATAAGTTATTTACCATAAAACTGTAAGTATGTCTGTCAACAATGTTCTTCAAAAAGTAAATAATAGAGTTTTAAACTGTTTTTAGGTATATTTTTTGTAGAACTTTTTTATTATTACCACCACAAACCTGCGATATTAACATAATGTTACTAGAGTTAACTGTCAAAAATTTTGTTACATGTTCACGTTAGCTCCTACTTCTTGTCAAATATATTTATTAGATCACCTGAAGAGTTAACGTTAGTAAGAACTTATTAGCCGTGTAGTCCTGACTGGTAATCCTGCACAACTCGTACAAAACTAATTTAGTTTAAACAATTTTACAAAAATAAAAAGCCTGTACAAGTAGTTAATACTTTTGACTTTGTCTATCAAAACAGACCTAACATTTTTTTCGATAACTATTGAACTGTGTTTCTTTGTAACTTGATCAGCGCTCGTTTTTATAAGTTTCCTGGATCTATTTAACATGTCTTAAAAAACCTAACAATTATAAAAATAACTTAAATTGGTCAATCAAAGTTTCAAAACTATGCTTTATTTTGTATTACTTTGTAATCTATAAAAAATACTTTTTTTTTTTTTGATTTTACCAATGGTTATGAGCGTACACTCGGCACTGGGTATATTATATCTAAAATTTTCAATGGATAGAAGTCTTATACGCAAAAAAGGTAACTTTTACTTGAAAGATTAAATATGTACGAAGACACTTTTGCACGGAGGGTCATTTTCGCACGGGTTGATTTTTTTTTTTTTACTAAAAGTAACTCTTACCTTCGGTTGGTATTTTTCTTGTTATAAGTTTTTGTTATTTTTTATTTGATTAATGTTTTTTTATTAAA
Organism: Thalia democratica; assembly: GCF_965202585.1. Classification (NCBI taxonomy): domain Eukaryota; kingdom Metazoa; phylum Chordata; class Thaliacea; order Salpida; family Salpidae; genus Thalia; species Thalia democratica. The sequence continues at coordinate 61,890,225 of NC_139166.1, read as the reverse complement.
TTTTATGCTAAGTTTTTAAATCAATGTTACCCATAATCTTTACCCATGGTCGATAACTGTTTTTTTTTTAATTAGTTTCTTCTTTGTTTTTTTTTAACTTTTTTTCGGTTTTAATACTTTGTTTTTTATTGTTTCATATTTTTTCTTGCTAACTGTTACGTGTAAGTATTAACCTCGGTCAATAACTTTTAATTTTAATTACTTTATATTTATTTTTTATTTTCTAGTTTTTTTTTAAATGTATTTACTTACTCTGGTGAAAAATGTCCCTTCTGCAAAAGTTTCTCTTTGTGGATATTTTACCTTTCGTGCAAAAGTGTCTTCGTTTGCGTATGACCTGTTCCCATATTTATATACATTTATTTGTTTTTTCTTGTGATTAAAAATTAGGAAATTTTTTGCCTCTGTTGAAAAAATATTAGTTATGAATTAGATTTATTCAACACTTTATTCATACTTATTTAATTAGTTTACAAACTGCCTCTTTAAATTACATTTTATAAATCATGGTTTAATGTTTTATGTCATAAGTATTAAAAACTCAAGTTGTATTTTCATTAAGTAGAAACATGTAATAGTAATACATTTTACTTAAATTACTCAAAAATTTAGTAGTTTATTATTATAAAATACCTCAGTGCTTATGTACTTTAATCCTATACTTAATAATACTAATCTTAAATCCAAAATAATGATAAACGACTCTAAACTTAATAATAAAATCTTAAATCAAAAAGCAAACTTATCTAAATAATTCACTTAATCATTATTTTAAAGATTAAACCATCCATTATTAGTTTTTTGTTTAAACTTTTTGTTAAAGTATCTACTAAACTTAAAACAATAGTTGTCTACTTAAATTGTAATCTGACAAAATATCGTTAATTTTTAGATTAATGTTTACTTAAATTTTGCATACTTACATTATTACTTGCTTAAAGTAGTTTTGTTAAAGTAATAGTAATTATGTATCATTATTATACTACTTTAAATAAAACTTAAAACAAGATATTCTAAGAAAACATAAACTTTATATTCTTTGCTATAAACAGGTTAAAGTTGTTTTATTCAAATTTAAAAACTTTTACCTATTTTAAAATTTCAATAGAAACAACCATTCTTAGAAAGGTTATTATCCATTACTTTTTTAGTACAAAAAATAACTAATCTAATCGTTTTGTTAGCTGTTTTAAATTGAAACTTAATTATAAGCTGTTGTTATTTAAGTTTTTTTTTTTTACTGAAACAAGTTGTTGTCTTAGAAATGTAGCTTAAGATTTGAAGTAAAAAAAATTAGTATATAAAACCAATTGGTTTTTTTTTTCGAGTTTTTCTTTTACTTTTTAACAATCATTTGGTTCGATTTTTGTTCAAAACTTAAGTTCTAGTTCCAATATCTTTATTAATACAACAAGATTAAATAAATATAGAACTTTAAATACACTTCCTTAGCTTTTCTATTTAACTTGGTACTATTTCGTCTATAAAAACAAACTCTAAAATATCAGTCTGTTTAATTTACGTATACAGATTTTTTTTATGTGATTTTTTTTTGAATTAAGCTACTTAATCTTCTACTAATTTTTTATAGAGTCAAAATATTTTTTAATAAACATTTCTCAAAATAAGATAGTAGTTATATTCAAATTAATTAAAAAAGTTTTTGAATTTGAAACTGTATTTGTACAATAGTAAATCAAACCAGTCTAAATGATCATTAAAATAAGGTCAGGGTTTAAAAGTTAACGTTGATCCTTAAAAGTAAGCTTTAAGTATACACAATTGGATGTAAATATAAGTAGAAGATAAAAGTTTTAACTAACATAGTAAGAAAAATAAGTAAACTTTTCTCCAACACAAACGGTTGGTTTATCTTATTTAATTCTTAAATTGAATATATGACACAGAAACACGTCTAATCGATAATTTAAAGGGTGGTTTTTGTTCAGCACAACAACTTAGTTTCTTTATTAAGTACTAATTATCTTTGTTAGTTTTTGCAATACCATCGATGATATAATTTATTTATGGCTGATTAACCACAACAATACCAATAAATTAAAATAAAATAAAACAGAGTACTATTTTAAACTTTTGAGACATCAAATTTTTAAGCATCTTTAAACTTTAAATAATGATAACTTTAAGTTTAAGTTACCAATTAAATTGTTAATTAAATACTAAATACAGCTTTAAAAGACATTATCAGTTTTTAGTCAATATTCAAAATTTTGTAATTTATGACAATGTCATGTCTTGCACTGTCCAAATATAAACAAGCATACTACTAGTACATGTGCAGACATTTTTGTACAACGGATTTGCTTGATCTGAAATAGGATCACTCCAGTTTTTTATTTGAAAGGTTTTTTGAACTCAATATACTGTTAACAAGACTAAGTTTTGTAAGTAATGAATAAAAAAGGATATGAGACAAACGATTTGAAGCCTACTTCTATTACATTTATACAGAAACTAAGTTATATTTATATAAAAAACGAGTTTTGATTTAAATTTTTTTTTTGCTTATAATATTTTTTCTAAGTATTTCTACTAGGATTTCATAACATTAGCTGGTTAAATGCGTATCCTTAATTTTAAAGTCGCTATATTTTTCCAAATTTATTATGTTGTTGCAATCCATATAAATTATAAAGTAACAAATTTAGTGTAACACAAGTTTTCTCATTTTGATTATTTTCGTGGTTTTCTGACGTAAATAAAACAAAAAAATTGTCATGATTAAATCAAAACACATACATTAGCAATATCTTTTAATCTTCAATAATTTAGAGTACTAGTTATAACACTTTTAATTTATTAGGCATACATATAAATTTAAAAACATATAAAAAAATTCACAAATTTTTTGTTTTTTTTAAACTATTAGTTTTCTTGTTATACTTTTTATTGTTTTTAACATAAGTTAATCTTTAAAAAAATACTTATTCATTCATAAAATAAGCTATGAAAATTTATGTGAAAACGGTGAAAATGACCACGTTGGAGGTGAAAGCTTCGGACACAGTGGAAAGTGTCAAACACAAGATCAGACACATTGAAGGTAAAAATATATTAAAATAATAAATAATTGATCAAAAATCTTGTCCGACTTTAATTCCTAAACTAAGTTTAACAAATGCCCCCATTTCAAAATTTAAAAATTATTGTCCTACTCAGTACAAACGCCAGAGTATCTATCGTGATTTTCAAGTCTCCTGGAAATTCAACCTAAGATCCTTTTTTACTGTGTAACACAAATTTTAGAAAACCTATTGAAAAAGTTTAAACTTCTTGTGAAATCTACCTGTTTTTTTTCTCTTTAACAAAGACCCCTGAATATCTACTGTAGTATTAATTTTTTTGATTTCTTTTTAATACCAAGATTTTTTTTAAATTTCTATTAAAAGTCCTATAAAAGATTGAACAGTTTAGCTTTTATTATTATTATAGTACTAAAACTTTGTTTTTGCTCATTAAAACAAACCTAAGAAAAATTATGCTCGTAGTATATATTTTTATTTGTAGTTAAGTATAACCCCTTTATGGCCACTTTACTAACCTCGCTCCCCTTTGTAGCTTGAACCCAGCCGTATATTAAGGTTACAACCAGAGCTGGTAAAATACTTGTAGTTGCCATGCCAGTTGAGCACTGTAGCGTATAATCTTTTGTTTATTTTATGTTAACAGTTTCACACTCGAGTAAACATAAAACTACTTTTTACCAAGCCTGGTCACAACAATCTTATTACTGTGCAATATGTTTAAAACTTTCAACTAGGAGTTCCGGAATGCGAGCAACGATTGATGTTATCATCAGATCAAATGGAAGATTCTAAGACCCTGTCAGATTATTTCGTTGAGCAAGATTCAACTATCCGTCTCGAGTTGGAAGATGAAATGACAATATACGTAAAGACGAAGAACGAAAGACAGATCAAATTGCAAGTAAAACCCTTTAGCACGGTCAGAGATGTCAAAGCTATGGTCCATGAGAGTGAAAGTTAGTTCATCTCGTTAACTTTACATATTAGTGTTTTAAGTTCAGATATTTCATAACTTATACCCTTTTTGCACTATTGTCCGAGAAAAATGTAAACAACTTGTTTAGCTGGTAAACTACTAACTTTTAAAAGAGAACATATTGTAACGATATGAAATATCAATTTAATATCACTGTCTCTAATTATATGAATAAAAACACAATTTTTTCCTCAACTTGTTTAAAAATTTTCGTGGCTTAATCTTAGTATCTACTTCTTAGTTGATATAAAAAAAACTACAAGTTTAAAATAAAAAGACTTATCTTTAACTAAAACTAAAGTAACTTAGTGGGTAGTAAATTTTTTTTTTAACATTTGTACAATTTGTTTTCATACGTTTCCTCTTTAAACTGCTTAGAAGTTTTGTACATAAAATGTTGAAAATTATTAAGCGATCTTGTAAGTATTTTTGTAAAGTTGTTTAGGGTAAGAAATTTTAAAAGTTTTCTCTGTTAACTGTATACTTGTCTAGCTATTAAATTTGCACGAGCATACAAAATTGCACGAGTGCAAAAAATTGTACGAATATACTTTTGCACGAAGGGATAATTTTGGACAAAGATAATTTTATACGAAAGGTCATTTTTGCACGAGCAGACAATTTCGCACGTGTTAACTTTTTTTTTTGTTTTATAATGTTTTTATTAATGTTAGTTTCATTTTATTAATTTATTGTTTTGTTTTAATATCACCGTTACCCCTAACCCTTACCCTCGGTCAGTTTTTTTTAATTAAATTATTTTTTAGTTTTTTTTTTGTTCTCATTTTTATTTAATTTGTTTTCTATCTTTTTACTCTGGTGCAAAATTGTCTTCGAGCAATTTTTTCTCGTGCAATTTTGTCTATTCGTGCAATTTAGACACGTTTCTCGTTTACTTATATATAAAAACAAAATTTTAATTAGTATGTGTTGCTATGTTTTACAGTTTTTTGTCATATTTTATGTCTATCTAGTTTTAAAATAAACTTATTACTCTTCTTAGATATACAAAAAAATGGTGATTTTTTTTTGCATATAAATAATTAAGCGATGTATACTTGTTTTTTTTTATTTGCTCTATAATATTAGTTCTTTAGATTTATTTTAAATAAATATAAACTTTTATTTTCTAAGGTATCCCGCTGGATGAAATACGTTTGACATTCGAGGGGAAAATTTTAGAAGATGACGTGACTTTGTTTGATTACAAAATTTACAAGAGATCGAAAATTTATTTAGGAAATCGTAATGAAATGTGCTTATTCGTCGAGTTCACTCATCCCGAAACTGGAGATGATAAAATAATCACAGTAGAAGTTCAAGCATCCGATACAATTTCTACGGTTATAGATCAGATAAGGGTAACCGAAGGTGAGTAAGTTTTAACAATTTCAAAATTTCTAAACTAGCACTGCTTAAGACTTTTTTCTTCTTTCGTCAATTGAAAATAAATACTTTTGTTAACTTAAAAAGTTAAATTTTGTACCATATTTAAGGTAACAAATTTTTTTGCTGCACTTAATTTCACTCTGTTACTATTGGATAGTATAAGACATGTTGCGGAAGGCATTTGTCTATTTTGTGCAAAATTTCGAAAATATTTGTATTTGGTACATGAGTTATAAGTTTAGTTTTTTTTTCTGTTCATGACAGAAAAAAGAATTAGTACAAGTTTTGTTTCCCTGTGGTATAATTTAGACATTTTTATGCCCAACTAAATATTAAAATTTTATTTATTGTTAGTCATCTTGGATAAGTTTTTTTATAAAACTTACCAATGAAAGACTTTTAGTGGCCGACTTTATAAATGCCTAACCCTTATACTCGAAGACAGTAGTTTTCAAACAGCAAAAGTAGTAATAGAATTCTGAAAATTGTATCTTAATACTACTAAATGACTATATAATATATGGTTTTAGTATACAGTCTAGTTTTTACATGTATAACTTTTACGACACGGAAATTTTACCTCTAAATTAGTTTACAATAAGTAAGAAATAAGAAATTAAAGATAATACAAGGCTTTATTAACATACATATATTATTATTTTACTAAAAGAAATTGCATTTTTTTTTAGTTTTACTATTTAAGGTTCTGTTGAATTCAAGTAAGTTAGTTTTAACTGAACAATAAAAGTATAAAAAAGATATTTATAAAAAAACTAAATTTAAGTTTTCTTTTTGTTTAGATATCGACGACAGAATTGACTTTGTATTGTCGCTTAATGATGAAACTCTATACCAATGTGGAAATGAAAAAGATACCTTATTTGACTTCAACGTTCAGAGTGGATCAAAACTAGAACTGTCGTTTTCTTTTTGGTAATTCATGATTGTGAAATGATTTATTGACCTAATTGTTTAATTTGTTTTTGTTGCTAACTATTTAAATGTCTAATTTCAGTAATACCACTACGTAATGAACCTTGTGGTATTACTTTTAAACAAACTTAACCAAGAACACAGCATGAATATTTTCTTGTTAATAATCATTCAAGTAGATGTAGTTTAAATGTTAGAAACATAGTCGATAATTTAAAAAAATAGGTTCAAAATGAATCAGTTTCTAAGGCTTTAATAACTAAAACGCATAGTTTTTGTGTATTTTTTTTATAACATTATAGTTCAGCCAGTTTACCCTTTTACAACTTATGCTAAATACATAACCTGACGCCTAAGTACTTTGAGTACAGCGCAAAAGTTTTTTGAGTTATTTAGAATATATTGGATAAAAAACAAGTAATATAAATGCAAAATACTTAAAACTATTTTAATTTTTTAATCGTAACCATAATCGAAAGGAATTAACTTTAGAACAATAAAAATTTCACACTAGAAAAGTTAGTTAAAAACGAACTTGAACCTAGTAATCATTTGAAGATTAATTGGCTGTGACTTAGGTATATTCCACTAGTATAAACTACTAAAACACATAGATAATATTATATCTATCTGTTGAAAATTTCTACACATTTTTACTTCTAATAAATTTTATATAACGTATATGTTTTTGACGTGACTTTTATTTTATTTTGTTGGTATGACGATATATAGTTACTAAGTAAGAGGTTGTAATATTTAATTTAGTAGTAAGTTTACAAAATCAGAACTGTCATACTAAGTTTTATGTTATGTTTACCTAAATAAGTAGTTAGTTGTATATAAATATTTTGCTTGTAAAGTTTTTATTCAATAAAAAAAAATTTAAGATAAAAGTTAAAAAACTTATAACATAAACAATTTCACTCACCAGTGAATAAATACAAAATCAAGTTTTTCCTTGTGACTTTCCAGTGCTGATTTTTTTCACAGTCTAATCAAGTTTAAGTCACTCTCATTTATTGGTACATGCTCTTTATTTATACAACTGTAAATGTTAAACAAAAAGCTTTTAGAGCTGTTTCTAGTTTCCTGCAAGAGAAAACCAATACTTGAATGTACTGTAAATGTTTTTTTAACATGCATTTATTTTAAACTCAACGTTAAAAAAAACAAACGTTAAGCACAATAAATACAACGGTTAGGAGTCTAATACGCACGATGATGTTTTTGCACAATGACAGTTTTGCAAAAAGGGATATTTTTGCACGGAATCAATTTGACACAAGAGGTCACTTTTGCACAAAACACTTCTGAATTGCTTGAAAATTATTATTTTCTTATTTGTTAAATTTTTACTAAAATTTTATACTATCACAACTTTCGTGCAAAAATAACCCTTCGTGCAGATTTTAGGGTTTACAAACATTTATTGCAAATTTAGTTCAGGTTTTTAAAAGTACACTTTTCTGGGTCTATTTTTAGTTCCGAGAAAAACTTAAGGTAAGAAACTGTGTTTAATAGTATAAACATTTTTAAAAGATACTGTAAAGCTACTTTAAACGTTTTTTTTTCATGATGGTAAAGTTTTTCAGCTATATGATAGATCTTTTGTATTAAATCCAATTATAACTACTAAACATTTTAAATTTCTTAAAAAGTCCGGGTTTTCCAAGTTTTTTTCAAAATTTCTTAAATTCCAGGTTTTTCAAAGTTATTCCTGGTTTTAAGGTTTTTGGGAAACCCTGAAAAGTATTTTTTTTTAAAGTGACCCCTCATGCAAAAGTGTCTTCCTACAAAACTGTCTTTGTGGTAAAATTTCTCTTTTTGGATATTTGACCGGTTACCAAATACAACACATATACATCGATAGATATTCAGTATAAAAATTTGAACATAGTTAGCTTTACAACATATTAATAACATTTGTTTGAATAAAAAATTTAATAAGATCTTTATTAAGACATTATTTTTGAGACAATCCTAATAAATTAGAAGGTGTACTTTAAAAACTAGTTGTTTTTAAAATAAGTATACTAAACACCTCATTTGATGAAAACGCATCTTTTTTCATCAATGTAATTCCCACTTGATGCAGATAGGTGTTATCTGTATATTCGCGAATTTTCGACAGATTTCTTTTAAACGTGCTAATTTCAGCCAGCACTCTCAAGTTTGTCATTTGATTTTGTGATTTTAGTCGAAACTCAGTGTCCTGTGAAGTATTTTTTTTAATAAATATTAGTTATTAATTTTTTAAGTTTTTCATTTTTTTATCATATAAAAAACATTCTTTTGTTTTTTTTGTTAAAGATAATTAATAATCTAATTAACTCACGATGCAAACAATGTTGTAACCCTCTTCAATATGATTTGTAATTTGTTTGAAATCTTATTCGTAAGAATCTTTTTTGGAAATTAAAGTCATTTTTGTCATTTATTTATCTTAATTTAAAAATTTATCACCTTAGCCTTTACAACATTAGTATTGCATGAGTCAAAAAAAGAAATTCTGATATAAGTAAGTACAACTAAAATAGTAAATGCTAAACAGTTTATTTAGTATGGACTTAGTTTAAGTCTCTGAAACATATATCAAATTAGAGTAGCTACAAAATTTTTATTTAGTGACTTCGTGAACTTTTTGAAAAATATTATTTTTACCATAACCAAGATAACAGCTTTTATCTACAAAAAAAAACTTGATTGCTCAGAAAAAAATTAATAAGCTCTTATTCTGTCAGTTATAGAAATGGAGTTGGATAGCAATTAAACATATTTTTCTTGCTAGTAATTGGTTTTAATAATGTTATTCTTTAATAAAAAGAAATATATAAGCAATATCTCAAGTAATACTAAATTCATGATTATATTAATTTTTAAATATAAAGTTATATTATCAATTTGCCTTTTTGTATATCAAGACATACTTAAAAAAATGGGTTAAATGCACTTAAAAAAAGTTTTAGTGCTTCAAAATCACGGCAGTAGAATTTAAATCAATTAGAATTTTACCAAGTCAGATACTAATAATACCAATAAAAGATTTGGGTAAGTAAACTTATTAACTTGTATGGTAATAGTGTACTTTGCACTAACATTATTACCCATAATTAATTTTAAACTCAATTAATAATAATAACAATAGTGCTAAATAGTACTTAAGCTGTAAAAAAATACACTATAAAAAATCAAGTACAGCAATAAATGATCTGGTTACTATCAATGAATATAAAATGATAACCAATTAAAAAATATATATGATAATGTACAAAACAATAATTTAAAAAACTTTACTTTAGAACTTATTCAAAATGTAATTAAAACTTTTAAACATTATTAAAATTTAGAAAAGTAACTTAAAAAATGTTTAAATTAAGTTAATAGTTTACTACTTTGGATAACTAACTTAAATTTAAAATAAACGGTTTTGAATAAAATATTTAAATAAAACAATAAAATAATATAAATTCAAATTTCAGAAATTACAATTTTCTTCTAGCCTACTGCAATAAGGTTGTGGCTCAATATAACTCAATATATAAGTATATATATAGATGTACCTAGAATATGTAAGGTTACATCAGACTCAAAGTTTACTCTTAGCTTTTTTGATTTAATTTGATTATAACTTAATTTATAACGATATTATAAAAAACAATTAATGAAAAATATCAATGCAATAGTTATATAACAATTCCAAACAGTAAAAAAAATTAGATTGAAATAAAACCATAAGTAAACTATTATTAAAAAAAAACATAAAACGTTTTAGAATACTTAAAAACTATTTTTAATTTGCATATTTTATTAGTATTTCAACTAGTTAGCAAATATAACATAAAAATACTATTTTTATGTATATTTATTATTACGAGTTGGTGTTAAACATTTGATTTTGAAACGGCTTTTAGAAGACTAATAACTTTTACATTGAAAATTCAATATTCTCTGAATTTATGGTTACTAACATTTCAATAATCGGATCTGACATAACAATAAATAAAAAAATGTATACAAAATAATTTAAGGCAAAGTTATTTACTTTTTAACTTACTTAATAATTTAAAGATCGTTTTTAATATAAAATTTAAAATATCAAACAAATATTTCATCAAATTAAAGTAAGTTTTATCAAACACGACTAATTTTACCTATGTGTTGACATACTGAATATAAATTACTATGGGTGTATTTACTAAATCATATATATTTTTTTTCTTTTTGTAGTTTAGTCAAAACAAAATATGCACTGAAAATTTATAGGCCTACCATATTAAAATAGTACAATCAATATTTTTATGTTGAAAATTTCGAATATTCTAGTCATATGCTTATAGTTGTTAAGAGTTTTTAGGCTTTAAATGAATATTAAAAAATATCATCCAAGAACAGCATAACATTTTAATTTTGATACTTCAAGATGACTTTACTTGTACAGTGCTTACTTACTTATCCAGACACTTTGGGCAAAATTTTTATAATTATGTCCGGATAACTAAAAATCTGGATAACTACAGAAATCAATTTTTTCATATAAATATAACTGCTGCATATAATGCAATGCATAATTAATGTGCTATGGTGAAAAAAAATACATATTACATGATTGTAATTAACGAACCCTCTGCAACGATATACGTTTTTTGAGGGTCAAGGAAGTAAAATTCATCATTTGTAATTTCGCCTGACGTAACTATCAATTTAAAAAAAAATTGTTTAAGAGAAAGTATAAGTTGAAATTATCTTTAAAAACAAAAAATAATGGCAACATATCTCTCTAAACAAAAAAATGGAAATACTTATGGATATAAACTTCGGTGCGTAGTAGTATTAAAGTAAAGTTACATCTGCAAAACTATATACATTTTTTTAAACTGTTATTAAAATGTTCAATAAAACTTTTTTTTATGCATAATTAATGCGCTTAAGAAAGAATTATTTTTAGGAATACGGTTTATTTCGTTTTTTGTACAACACGGCCAATTGTTATGAGTACTTTGTCCTTAATTATGCAAAGTTTTAAAGTGTTTTGTTGAGCTTAACAAAACAAATTTAACATGCGTGTTATTTGAATACTTGTAAAGAAGAATTAAAAGTTTATAAGCCAAAAATATGATGTTAAAACTACTCAATGTGTAACTACTTAAGTATAAAAGGTTTATAGAAATTTCAATAAATTCTCTAGAAAGTTTTTTGATTACTGTCCAGCTTTTGTTTTGTATTTTTTTTACAGTATACTATTTTTTGTATTTTTTGGTTGATAAACTTAGTGATATACTATAATATAAAGTAAGAAAAATAGTCATCTATAAAATTGATAAGGCATAGCTTAATAAATAGTTAACTATAATATCTAGTAACTTATATTAAAAAAGCAAAATGGTGGACAGGAAATCTTTTTTAAAAAGTTGCGTTGTAGTATAAAAAGTATATTTAACTAACTTTTTTTAAAGCATTTCTAAATTCAAGTTTTATTTAATGTAATACATTCCATATATTATTAAACAACAGATAAAAACAATGTAACCAATTCTTTTATACAAAGTAATAAAACATTACAGTTATAAAAAAATAACTGTAATAACTTGTTTTAATTGCGGTTCAATTTAAATCATAAATGTTTTTTTCGTCCAAAAATATTGTCGTTTTTGATTGCTAATTCAAAATGCAAGAGAATAAGTGTAAAACTCAAGCATCACAATCTAGATAAAGATGTTTTAAGAAGTTCCTTACTAACAAATGAAGTCGAATACACAAATAAAAATAGTGAAAATTTACAATCTAAAGACAATTTTACAAACAAAACACTTAATGATGTACTATCTAATAAAATTTAACCTGTAAATAAAATAGAAATTGAAATAATAAAAAATTAAATTAAAGCTTAAACAAACTATCTGGTCATAAACGACTGAAATTTAAACTAACAATATAAAATTCTGATAAAGTAACATTTGGAGCTATTTGAGAAAATAAGATATCTAAAACCGTTGATTTTAAAAACTCTATTGGAAAATGCAGGTTAAGTAGAAATGAAGATTAAAAAATTTTAAAAGAGAACTCTGCTGGTTAAAAAAATGTGCATGTATATTTCATAAAAGTTTACTGTGAACCGGTCTACTTTACTCTCTTAAATAATATACGTATAGCTCCAAATGAGAAATTATAAAAATACTTGTATAAAAAATACGTTTTGAATTGTAACCATAAAGAATAAGCTCGATCTAAACTATATAAGCATCTAAACTAAATAATTACTAAATTATCAAATTTTTAAATTTAATCGTTTTCGATTTTTTATTTTATAATGACTTAGTTAATAATTAGTTCGCACTCAGGGGTGCGAGGCAGCATTCCAGGGGTGCGAGTTGGCTTTTCATTTTTGTATGATAAATAAGGAGATTTTGAATGACATTAGTGTTTCCATGCGAGGGATAAATGTAAATATTTTAAAATGTCCTGAAATAATAAATTATTAAAAAAAAAAATTAAATCTCTGGTGTCGACGAATTGAAAGAGGCAATTTATCAAACTTTCCATTAATCGAAGAAGTGACTGATAAATATGAGTGTTTTGTTCAAAGTGTGCCTTGAAGAAATTATGAACCATCTGGAAATACTATCCAAGTCATTTGACGGATATTTTAAAATAAGAGAGCTGGAAATTTCTCTAAGAATGGATAATAAATCCATATTCTTTTAACTTGAATCAGTTGTCCGATGATGAATTGTTAAAAGATGAACTTATTTAGTTATGCATGTAACGTTTTTTCAAAATGCAGTTTGAAAGCAAAACTCTTGAACAATATTGGTGTTGTTCATTGAATATGTTTCCAAAATTTTGTGCAAAAACAATAAGTACTCTGATTCCATTCGCGACGAATTACTTGTGCAAGTTTGGATTTAGTACTCTTTTGACAGTAAAAGCTAAATAAAAATCGGCTGAAAGCACAGGCAAACATGCGAATTGCAATCAGCAACAAAAAGCCACGTTTTTAAAAAGTTTTGTTCAGAAAACAGGAACAAAAAAGTCATTAACTTTAGATTAAAATTAGTTCTTAATCCTTTCAAAAAAATATTGCATGAATAGAACTTTAATAATTTGTTAAATACCTTGTGAGTATAACGAAGTGTCATTAGGAATTTTTTTATTAAGTATATAAGATTAGTTAAGTTTTTTGTTAATGTTAATCGAAAAAAAAAAAGTTTTTTTGAAGACAGATTTTTGTTTTGTTTATTTCAAAAGTAACTAATTTTTCTAGTTAATTAAAAAATGAGTAGGTAAAATTACAAGTGATAAGTTTATTCTTACGATGTTTAATACTTATCAATTTTTTTTATCAGAATCTTTTTTATTACAGTCAATAGCCGTTTGAACCCCGTTTTCAACCAATAGTGCAAAAGCGAAAATGCAGTGTAATGATTGTTCCGGCGTGAAACTATTAACATAAAACAAACGAAAGTTTATACGCTTCAGTGTTCAAGTGAAATATGAACTTTTAGTATTTTACCGACTCGGGTGTTTAATTTGAAACTTATACTTTGGTGCATGAACTCTTACAACTAAAAATTACAGTTTATTAAGTTTTTAACTATCAAGCAATAAATTTAAACATTCAAAATTAATAAAAACCCTGTTAATGTTTTTTTTTTACTTTTTTGTTTACCATTTATTACTAATGAGATAACTTTTGTAATTTGTTATTATATTGACTTAAACAGTGTACCTTTTTTTCTCCTTTAAAGTTTTGAAAACCTTTAAAAGTGAGTAAATTTCAAAAAAACAAATCCCATGTAAAAGTATGTGAAAGGTAAAAACTTATAAAAAACTTTAGTAAAATTTTACTTATATTTTTTACAGTTTTTGTTACTGTAGTAATCAGTTAATTCAATTTAATTTTTAACATAAGAATCGCTATGTATAACTTATTCAAATAATTTTACTTTCAATAGACTTAAAAATTTAAAAGTAGTAAGATCATCAGGGTTGTCACCCAACCAGGTCTTTAAGGATTACTCAGACAAGTTTTAATTAAAAAAAAGTACTAGTCCAACTGTGATTAGTTTTAATTTAAAAAATGTTTAGGTTTGTCAGTTATAATTATAATATAAAGTTTAAGATTGTTTTAGTATATTTTTTATCATTTTTGAAAATCTTTTTTCACACATTCTTAAATTTCAGGACACTAAGAAAAACTCAGTATATTTTGAATGCATTTTCAACTCGGGTTGAATCATGATATTTAGTTTGATTAAAAATTCAGAATAGTTTTTTTAATTTATTTCAGATGTGATTTAACAATTTTAAATTTTATAATGTGTATATCTAAAATAATTTTTATAAAAGCTTAATTTTAGTAATCAGAAAAAGAACGTATTGTATAACCAAAATAGATAAATAGTATACTATAATTATACACAAGGATGCCACACTTTTAGCGATATAACTTAAATTAATTTTTTTTAGAAGTATTTAAGACCGACTCAAACTATTTACATTGTTACTTAGGCTTTATTGACTGTAAGATGAGGTAAGTCATTTAAACTGGTTTTCGAAAACGGATTGACAATATATTTCTAGACTGTATATTAGATTTAGGATATATTTAGTTCAGTTTAGGCATTTTTTGAAGTAGTTTAGCTGAGACTAAAACAAGAAAAATCAGATTAGTTTTATTTAAAAACTAGACTAACTCAGGTTGCTTTAAACTTTTTTATTGTAAAAATTAGGACAACTAGGATTAATAAAAATCAAGTTTACAAAATTCTGTTTCGTAAAAAAATTAAAATCTAAAAAAAAGAAAAAATTACTCTAGCCATACTATCCCGTGTAATAAACAGATTGTATATAAGAAAGCATTGATACAAAAACGTCAACATCTGGTAAGAGGTAAGCGAAGTTCTTTAAAGAAGAAGATCATAAGGCTGCAGAAAAACACGAAACATACGGGTTCAAATCAACACGCACATCTAATCCAATCATACATTTATAAACTTTAAAAAAATATTTAACCAAAATGGAGCAAAACATTAAGTTCAGAAAAACTAGAAGTTATTTTAAAAATGAAACATTGAAGATATGCGGGACAAAAATTAGTGTAAAAATATAATTGTATTTCTGGATCAAACTTCTAACTTTAGGAAATTTCAGTTAGTGCAATGAAAATTATAAAACGACAATATCACAAAAGTTTACAAAAACGTACTAATAAAACTTTGAAAGATAAAAATCTAGAGGCTATAAAATTTAACTAGTAATCTAAAAATACATGATAGAATAAAAAATTTTCGTCGAACAACGCATATATAATATGATAGCTTTAAATATAAAAATATTTACACTATGTACCACAGATTACAATAAATACTTGACTTAAGAAATTTAAGAAATATGCTTTGATATTTTAACGAATTCTATTTTTCTTCAAAATCTTCGCAGCACTCCATATCGACCAGCATATCTCGAATGTTCTTTTTTTCCTCGCAATTAACTTCTGCGTATTTTCCGTGTTCTTCAGTATGTTTTTTCAGAAGCGATTTCAATTTTCCTTTTATTTTCTCCTCCAATACTACTTCTTTTTTGAAATGTTTCAAGCCAATTTTCTCAATTCCGTCTTTTGCCACTTCGTCTACTGGAAGTTTTTCGATCCAAAGCGTCAGATGCATGAAAACCTCTGAAAACGTGCAAATCGTGTCCTTGTGAGTTTTCCAGATGGAAGCAAGTTCTTTAAGCAAACTCTTATCGTCAACGGCTTCCAGCTTGGGCAAAACATTTCGCACGACATGTCTGTGCACTTCTTCCACAAACATGTCGTACATCTCTTTGCCCTTTTCGTGGTGCGTGCATTTGTACGAATTGCGAAACATGTTGTCGTCACCTTCAGTGAATTGCATGTCTGAAAAATTGCCTTCCAAGTGATGCCTTGTACCCTGTCTCAGGCTGTTCATCACTCTTTCATGCTCGTTATCTGCGTAATTCTTAAGCTTAGGGTTCCAAAACTTTTCCTTAAAAGTTTTGAGGGATCCCTCATTGAAAATATTCTGAAGTTCTTCATCTGAGATATGTTGATGCTCATTTTCGTTTAAATTTGCCATTTTGTTTTTAACTAGACTTTCTGTAAAATTAGTTTAAAATATTTAGAATATAGAATAAATCAGTAATTAAATGTTTTGTTAAACTAAAGAAGAATCAAAACAATTTTATCATTATAGTTATTACTAAGAGATTTACAAACAAAATAATATCTGTATCACTAGAAATGCATTTTCTTTTTTGTAAGAAGTTTACATGTATAAAATATCCAATTATGCTTAAAGTAACTACACAAAAAAGTAATTTTTAATTATAAATAAAACTAAAGTTTTGACACATAACTCCTAAAATTGTTTGTTATTTCTGTATTAATTTATATTTATAAATTCTAATATCTATTAGGTTCGTAATTTTAAGTACTAATCGAATGTTTAAAAATATTTTATAATAATTTTTACCTAAATTTTAAATGTTTATTATTAAGGTTAGTTAACTATATTACAACTTTTAATATAACATCGAGACAACAAATCCTTTTTTTTTATAAGATATATTTTTGTATTAAATCAAAATTTTATTACTTAAAAAGTAACAATTGTTTAAATTTTAGGATTTTCAGTTTTTAAGTGTTATTTGTTGAAAATGCTTGTTTTTTTTAGATATTTTTAAACGTGTGGTATAATCCAGAATTTTTAAATTAAATTAACGAATTCTAGAGTTCAAGGATTTTTGGCAACCCTGTAAGTTGTGAAAATGTTTAAATTTCAAAACAGGCTAATAGATGTCAATATAATTGTAAATTAAATAGTATAATAACCTAAATAATTTTAAATTGATTCGAAATTACATTTTTAAAAGGGTTGCCACTGCTTGAGTCAATGAAGAAAAAAAACAACTCTAAGTCATTCTGAATTTTTTAAAATCTATTATTTGCTTTTAAACTATTTAAACTTATTTCTTCAGTGAAATTAGTTATAAAATGTCAACATATTGCAACTAAACAAGCTAAGTCTTACTTCACATTTATATTAAACATATTTTGAGTGTTTTAAAAAATTCTTAAAACTATCTTTAAGTTTTCTTTCAAAAAAATATAACTATACTGAGTCAGTCTGGGCTTAAAAAATATTTTCATAACAACATGAGTTGAATAAGATTTTTAAAATCTTCAAAATACATTGAGTTATCCTAAATGTGTGTCAACCCTGTTTCGAAAAACGTGTTAATTTGTTTTATTTAATATGGGAGAAAAGTAAGGAAGTTTTTAAAATAATATTTGTAATGAATTATTACAGTACAAATCAGGATTTCTCAAAATGGCCATTTTCAAAAATTTTCTATATAACTAATAAATATGTAAAAAATTTAATTTATAGCTAAGTTGAAAAAAAAAAGTAATAGCATTAATTTTTTTAATACGGTTTATACGTGTTATTCATCTTATGAATATTATACTTAGTTGTTTAAAATTATTCGTTATTCTATCTTTTTTGCAATTAACACCAGGTATTCAAAAATTACAGTTTTTGTGTCTATTTTATGTATAAACTGAAGTTTAAGGTAAAAATATACCTTCAACAATATAACAGCATTAAGTAAATACTGTAAAACTATTTCATATGTGTTTAAAAAATGGTAACATATTTACTTTATTTATATATATTATGTTTTTGTGTAAAAAAAAATTAATGCTTAGAATCACGACAGTTTTTTTTGTGAAATTTTCGTCAGAAAACCACAAAGTTACTTAAAAATGCAAAAACTCGTGTTCTACCAAGTTTATTACTTTATACGTCTAGCAACAACAAATTAAATTTGGAAAAATAAAGCAACTTTTTAACTAGTGGTATGTGTTTAATCAACTATTATTATAAAATTAAAGAAAAATGCTATTGTCTATATTAAATTAAGCAAACGTAAGAACTTAGAAAATAAAACTCATTGTTTTATAAATTTATTTTAGTTTTTACATACATGTAATAGGAGTAGGCGTTAAACAGTTTGTTCAATACACATTTTATTGGTTACTTATAAAACTCAGTTTCGTAACAGTACAACTGAACATTTTAAAAGAAAATCTGGACTGTATTACTTCAGATCGAATAATTCCGTTGTACAAAAAAGTGTGGACGTGTACTAGTAGTATGTTTGTTTAAATGTTAAACGTTTGTACATTTGGACAGCAAAAAACATGACATTACATTGTTATAAAACATTTTAGATATTGTATAGAAAGTGTTAATGTCTTTTTTAGCCATGTTCAGCTTTTTCTCAGCTTCTCTGAGTTTTCGTAAACTTAAAATAATCATAATTTAAATTTGATTATGATTTAAAATTAGATGTGACAAAAATCTAAAATTATTCTATATTTTATTTTATTATGCTTTAACGGTAATGTTGTGGTTAATAAACAAAAATTAAATGATGTTATCGATGGTATCGCTATATAAAATAATTTAAATAAATAAAACTTAATAAAATAAACTTAGTTGTTGTGCCAGAAAATATAACCCTTTAAATTATCGATAGGACATGTTCCTGTGTCATATAAATTATTAGAGAACTGATAAAGATAAACCCAGCTTTGTGTTAGATATTTTTTAAAAATTTTTACTTAAAAGTTTTACTTTTTGTATGTATTATCATCTGATTGTGTATCATTTATTGTATATAATTAAAGCTTATTATTAAGATTCATCGTTAACTATATAAACCCTAACCTTATTTTATTAGTCAGTTAGACTGGTTTGATATATTACCATACAAATACAATTCTAAATTTAAGGTTTTTATCAATTAAAAGCAATATAACTACTACTTATAATTAAAAAATGTTTAGTAAAAATATGTCTAGACTGTACTAAATATTAGGAGAAATCAAGTAGCTTAATCTAAAAAAATCACTTAAACTAAATCTGTATACTTGAATTAAACAGACTGATATTTTTGAGCTTGTTTTTTATAAACGAAAATATAACAAGTTAAATAGAAAAGCTAAGCAAAAGTATTAAAACTTCTAATTTTATTTAATCATGTTGTATTAATAAAGATTTTGGAATTATAACTTAAGTTTTAAACTAAAAATCGAACAAAATGATTGTTAATAAGTAAAATAAAAATATCGAAAAAAAAACTAATTGGTTTTATATACTAAACTTTTTTACTTTAAATCTTAAGCTAAAAATCTAAGACAATAAGTTGTTTTAGTAAATACTTATATAGCAACAGCTCATAACTAAATTTAAATTTAAAACAGCTAATATAACAATAAGATTTTTTTTTTTTTTTTATTAATAAAGTAATGGTAAATAACCTTTAGTAACAGTTTTTTAATTTTAATAAAACAACTTTCACCTGTTTATAGCAAAAAAAAAAGTTTATGTTTTCTTAGAAAACCTAGTTTTAAGTTTTATTTAAAGTAATATAATAATGGTAGATAATTACTATTAATTTAATAAAACTACTTTAATCAAGTAATTATGTAAGTATGCAAAAGTTAAGTAAACATTAATCTTAAAAATAATAACTGTTTATCAGATTACAATTTTAGTAGACAACTAATATTTAAGTTTAGTAGATAGTTTAGCAAAAAGCTTTCATTTTAAGAAACTAATAATGGATTGTGTAATCTTTAGAATAATGATTAAGTGAGTTATTTAAATAAGTTAGCTTTTTAGTTTAATTGTTATTTATAACTAAGTATAGGATTAAATTACAAAATCATATCAACATTATATAATAATAAACTGCTAAATCTTTAAGTAATTTTAGTAAACTATTTTATCATTCCAAGTTTCTACTTATTTAAAATACATTTAGTGTTTTTTAAACTGTAAGACATTAAACATTAAACCATGATTTATAAAATGAAATTTAAAATATCAGTTTGTAAACTAATTAAATAAATATGAATAAAGTGTTAAATTAAACTAATTCACAACTAATATTTTATTCAACACAAAAGTTTTTTAATTTTTAATCACAAGAAAAAAAAACAAATAAATGTATATATATATATGGGAACGGTTTAAATGAAAATTAAGACACTTTTGCAGAAGGAACATTTTTGAACCAGAGTAAATAAAATAAAATAATAATATAATAAGCAAAAATAAAAAAAATAAAAATAATATAAGTTATTTAAAAAAAAAAGTATCGCCCGAAGTTATTGGTTACACGCATAGAAGCCAAATGTAGCTGAAACGCGGAAAATTTGTTAAAAAATGAGCTATTTTCCACAATAGCTGTTAGCTTAGCATAAACCTCTTTTAACCTAAATTTTTATTTTTGTAGCAGAACCGCCTTACGGGGCGTCACGTAAACGTAAAGGGGAATCTTGTTATACAAAACATTTTGAAAAATAATTTATCAAAGTTTATAAACTGTAGTAACAATGCTTGTAACTACAAGTTGTAAGGTTTAAAACAATAAATTTAAACTGTGACAAGTTAAATCATTGTAAAAAGTTTTAAAGGAACACTGCTCTTCAAATAAATTAAATTTGGAAATATTTAAAAAATGCTTATGCTCATAACTTTTATAAAAAAAATCATCAGTATTAAAAAGCCAATTTTTAGTATGTTTTAAAATTTCAATTAGTTATATATATTTTTCATTTTTTCAGATAGAAAATTAAATAACTTATTTAAATGTTAATTTAAACTTATTTAAACTTTTAGAAATAAGACTTTCAGCAAAATAATAAGCTTAGTAAGTTGTTTATGAAACATTGCCAAATCCTTAATTACACTAAAAATACAAATTTTTAAATTACAAAGTGTTCAATTTAATGTTAAGAAGCAAAATAGAGGAGGGTGGAGTAAATCTGATGGTTGTCTACCATAAAAAATTAAAATATCCTAGAAATAAAATAACAAATTGTGATTAAAGTCTTAGAAAATTTAAAGATTTTTATCAAAAAGTTTTCTTTTTATTTAAATTTTTGTATTCTATTTCATATATTTGAATGTTATAATGAATTTTCAAATGCCTTATTTAAATTTCAAATTTTATGATTTCATTCAAGTAATATAGTTTATAACCAAAACATTACTATAATCAAATTACTATTTTTTCAAACATAAGTTTATCATTTTTTCAAAAACAAAAATAAGGTTTAACATTTTTTTTTAGTTTTTAGAAATGTCTCTTTGACTTAATTTTTGCACATTTTTGCTGGTCACTCTTTACTCAAAAAAAAACAACAGATTGAGTCTTAATGAAATTGGTAAATAATATTTCTTGTAACAATCTATCTGCAAATTTTAATTTAATTATGTCTTGCATTAAAAAGTCTAGGACTGTTTGTATAGTAGCCATATACAAAGTAGCCTACAAATGTGCATAATTGTGTTAACCATTGAAATGATGAAATTGGTTAACCTGTGTTATAACTTAGTCCAGTTTTATAAGCTAACTCTTATTAAAAATATCTTTGAAGACTCTCCTTTTGTGACAACTAAATATTTTAACTGTATACTTATTAATTATTCAAGAATTATCTAATTGACTTTAGACTAGTAAAAAACACTTTACCTATTATTTTAGAACTTAACAGTTATATAATGTTTTCTTTTTAATATTTATCATTTTTTTTACTCTTTTTAGCTCTTCTTTGATTTCTTAAATAAGTGCTTCTGTTATTTGATAAATATTTTTGTTACAATTTTGGTTTTGATAAATTATGTTTTACAAGAATTCTAGAAGTTATGATTTTATAGCTTAAGTTTAGCAGTGTACAAATTTTTCTAAAAACAGCTGTGTTTAAATCAAAACTAAACAATGTCTTTTTTTCACTAAAAACAATTAATCAAGTATTATGTAAAATAATCCTAAAAAAATTAAAAATAAGTTTTGTATAATAAGTATAACAAAATAATAGTTAAATAATTGATCTTAATCATCTAATTGTTATAAAAAAGAATAATTAAGAACAGATTTAATAAAATATCTATTATAAAATTTGATGGATTTGCTTCATTAAAAAAGTTTTCAGCTCACATTTCCCATATCCTACAATATATGAGCAAACAAGTAAAGTTTTGGCTTTTAAAGCATTTAAGTAGTCAATGAAAATGTACTTTAATTTTTGTGGTGGACTTTAGATAAAATGTTTGTGCTAAGAATTAATGTTTCAGTTTTAAAGTTTGTTTGTATCATGTAAAAATTTAACATCAGTAGATTAGTTTTTTTTATATTATCATCCATCAAGTCTATACTAAGATATTTTATACAACCAAAAACAGTTTCAATTAATTTTTAAGATATATTCAGTTAAAAAAAAGTTTCAGATACATACTGTGTGTGGCACTCTTAGGCTAGTATGAACTTTTTTTGAAATCTCATGCTAGTGTTGATATCCTTTAAGTATCTCATACCAGTTTTTATGCCTTAATTATTTCTTATTTCTTACAAATAATGATTTTTAAAATTCTTCTGTAATTATTTAGGTATCTTTTTGTATTTAAACTTAATTAGTATTATTTTTAATCAAAAATATTATAACAAAAACGTTTTGTTTCTATTTAATTATAAACTCTAACTAGTCTGAGGTAACACAGGCTGACTATTTTGTCTCAAAGAGTGGCAATTCTGATTATTATTAACTCAGCTAAATTATAATTACTTCAACTTAGTAGTTAGAATAGTTAAAAGCAAAGTATACATTTGTAAGTTGTTTAAAAAGTAGGAAAAACATCTATCTAACTAACTAATGAATTTTTATTAAGTATTAAGTAAAGAAAAAAAAAATATTTATTTTAATAGCTTATTACTAACAAAACAATGTTTTACTCCTATATTTGCATATAGGAGATCCTCAGTTGTTGTTAACAAATTTGAAAAAAAAAGTTTGACCAAATAAATGGAAGTAAAATAAAATTAAAAACAATATATTGAAATAGGCATTTAAGTCAAGAACTTTAAATTGATTAATTTAAAAAAAGAAACAATATTACTAAAAAATATGTACAATTATGATTCCCAGTATTTATTTAATCCAAAATACTAAAAAAATATTATTTGTTATTTTATGATAGTTAACTTTATAACAGCCTATTTAATATAAAGCACTAAAACATTTATTTGTCACAGCTGGTTAAAGATGATAACTGTCAAAATAGAAGCACCTACTAGGAAAAATAAACAAAAATACACTTCTAAATAGAAATCTGTTCCTGAGTTTAAAGGTAAAGTAGTTGATTATTGCTTTACATAAATAAGACTTATCTATTAAATATAGAATATGATTTTACTAATAGACTGGATTATGCCTGATGCTTCTAGTTCATACCACGTAATGGTGTAGATATTTAAAGAAGAGATTTAAGTCTTAAATACCATGCTAGTACTAGCCAACATTTGAAAAAAGTTAGTTTTAATTAACCATCCTACCAAAAATTTTGAATAACAATTAAAAACATATTAAGGGCATAGGGATTTAGATCACCATTTTTACAATTTAGTCTTATAATATTTAATTTTAACTAAGCTCCAAGTTGCTTTTTACAAATTTAAAAAATTAAAATTACTTTTTGAGATATAGCAGGTCATATTGGACAGCAACAATAGGTTCCTTTTGGGAGGGGCAAAGTAAAACAGCAAAAAAAGACTACTTCACTAAAAATCTATGTTCTTCTACGTTTTTCGAGATAAATGCCACAAACTTTCAGAATATGCTCCTTGCAATTTTTAAAAAATTGTGTCGGAAGAGAATTTATACAAATAAAAATAGATAATTTGTAACGAAAAAACAAAAAAAAAAAAGCTGTTTGTTTTTTTGTTTATTTTTTATATAATTTTTTTATTTTAAATTTTTTTATAAATTCCTTTCGACGGAATTTTCTAAATATATCAAGGAACACTTCCTGAAAATTTGAAGTAGTTATCTCAAAAAACGTAGGAGAAGATAGATTTTTAGTGAAATAGTCTATTTTTGCCGTTTTAGTTTGCGCCTCCCATAAGGAACCTATTGTCGGCTCCAACTTTGACTGGCTATATCTCAAAAATTATTTTGAATTTTTTAAATCTGTAAAAAGCATCTTGTAGCTTAGTAAAAACTATATAAAATAAGATAAAAAACCAAAAAAGGGTGTTTACCCCCCCCCCCCCCCTATGCCCTTATTTATAAAATTAAAATTTTTAACTTAATTTTTTATATTTGATATTTTTTCAAAAAAAGAAGTGCAAATAGGCATCAGGATGTTGCTTGTATAAACCTAAAATTAGTTAATTTCCTAATGATTGTTTTATTTTGTAAAATTGTACATGGAATTTTTATCACATTTGCTTAAACATAAAAAAATGAAGATATTTCAGCACCAAGCAGTTGAAATATTCTCTTTTAAAAATACTTTGTAGTATATTACCATAAATCATCAATGAAATTTTCAAAAGATTATAAGTTTTAAATTGAGAAAATATACACTTTTTTTTCAATTTTTTAAAGAATTCTGACATTTTTTAACACTAAACCAAAGAAATCGAAACACCTAAAAAAGTTTTTATATAAAAGCTTCTTAAGTATTTTTTAGCAGTTGATGTTGGCCTTAATTTTGATAAAAATTTTAGGTTTTTTCAACTTATTTTTCTTTTTTTAAAAAGGAAAAATTTGCTACATTTAAGCTTAGATAATTTAATTTTATTCACAGGCCACAAATGAGATATTTATATATCCAATACTTTTATAATTTTTTTTTACTGAGATATTGTTTCTTCCAAAGTATTTAGTCCACAGTTTTCATTTAATAAGAATGTTTACTATGAAGTTTTTAATTTAATTTAAAGTTTATTATTAAAAATAATTAAGAATAATATACTACACGTACATTTTTTTGCATATAAAAGCAATTTAAATCTAACTAAATTATATTCGAATATTTTATAAACATGATAAAGGTATTATCAGTAAATATACAATTATTTCTAGTAATCTATTAAGTTTGATAAAGTGTATTTGTATGAAAGTTGTTTTTTATTTTTTGTTTAACTTTTTAATTGAAATATTTGTACAAATTAATCAATTTTCAATGTTTTATACTTGAATAAATTTTATAGCTTTCTACTTTTAATTATATTTTTTGTTTAGTATTAAATGTGTTTGTTCTAGTTCAACCTATTTTAGAAAAATTTTTTGACTTAACAGGAATTTATATCACTTGAAGCACTGATTTTAGTAAAGCCAACCGCAAAAAGTTAGTTAAGATTTCAAGAGAATTTTTCAATTTGATAGTGCCTGTCAAAGTTGTAAAACAAGTAGGATTTTAATTGTCCCAGGAGCACTCATCTCTTTTAGTTAGTTTTTGTTTTAATATTTCATTTATTCTATATAACTCATCAGTGTTTGTAATTTATCTATTTATTTATTTTTAGACCATCTTCCCTAATTAAAAAGATTCTTTGGTCTTTAAGTTAATTAAAAAAAAAAAAAATTTACCTTTCTAAAGTTTTTTTTGAACTTAAATAAAAGTATGATTCCAATTTTTCCACTTCATAATATCTATATTGTTTTTCTAACACTTCGTTTTAAAATGTATAATACAACATATTTAACTAAATGGATTTTCAAATAGTTAAAAAAATTTTTTAGAGTGATAAACAAGTTTTTGAAATTCTACTTCTCTATAAAAAGTTTCAAATACAAACATATGTAAAACAAAGCTTTTGTAGTTATATTTAAAAGTTTTAACTAATTTACACAACTTTTCTTATGTTTTTAAGCAAAAGACCTTGAATTAAATTTTTTTTTTGCAATGAAGAAAAACATAAAATTATCAATCAAACTTAGATATAAATTTACTCAAAAATCAACAAATTTTAAAACTTTTGTATAAAGATTTTTATTAGAATGCTAATCCAAGTTTAAGTAAACATTAGAGATTAAAAATACTCAAAGTGCTTTATTTTTGTTATAATTTGCTCTTGCTTTGTGTCATGTAATACACTTTCTGATCAAAAGAACTGTAATTTTTATTTTTGGTTAACTTAAGTATTACTTCATGAATACTGTATCAGTTGAATTGAAGTTTAATAGATTCTAAAGAATTTTAAAACAATGTATAGCTCGATCTTACATTGTAGATTTTTAACTAAAATTTATGTTGTTTATTTACTGTTTATTTAATTTATTAAACAAATTTTGAAATATAATTGTTTAAAATTGAGAGCACAATAATTTTTAAAATATTAAAAAATTTTAAATTTACAATGATAAAAAATTAAATGATTTAGATAAACATTTGAACTAGAAGAAAAGTTTTAAATTAGTTTTAAATAAATATATATAAAGGTATATGTTCTGTAACTATAAATAAATAAATGTTTGTTATATGCCAGTTATTTCATTTCATAATTGTTTGCAATTTTAATTATTATACATTAAAAATAACATACTTCACTGCTAGGGTAACTTGAAGTAATTTGTTCTAAATGATTTTTCAGATTAATAAAAAAAAATATAACTCTTTTAATTTTTAATTAGTTCAGTGTATATTTATTATTTTATTACTAACAGTTTTATGTAACAAATTTTGCACTTAAGTAAATTTAGTTGTGTTAAATATGTTCACAAAATGTTGTTCTTGTGTTTTTTGAAGTTATAGAACTAATAGTTTTATCACTAACTGTTTTGTAAAACAACTTTAGTAATTATATAAACTACTTGTTTTTTAATTAAAATGTGTTCAAAAAATTTTTTTCGTTTATTAGATCTTTTAAATTTATTAAATTTTGAACAAAAACATAAATTTCTGGTTATTATTTATAGTCATGTTTATTAAAAGAACAAACATTTTAAAAGTTATATACTGTAGCAATTGACTTTTTAAAGTGATGTATGTTAAAAATTAATGGTTTCAATAGAAAATTCCTCCTTTGTGTAGTTTTGTTCCATTTTAGTGTTATTTTTCAATCAGAAATAAATAACTACGTGGCTTAAAAATAAAAACAGTTACTGTTTAAAGCAATTTGTTTTAATTGCTTTAGAGTTTCTTTATGTTTTAAGCCAACTTTACAATCTACAATATTATTACTGATGTTTTTTTCTAATTATTTTTATTAAATAAGAGTTTATTACTAATTTAGTAATAAGAGTTTATTACTAATTTAGTATACTAACTTTATTAAAAATTTTAGAAATAGTAAACAGTTTTTTATTCAGTGTGTCAACTTATGAATTGTTGGTTTTGTTAATACTTATTTGTCTTGTTGATTTACTGATTTACTAGTTTTTTAGAAATGCTTAAAAATATTAGTTGTATAAACCAAGCTTATGTAACATTTCAAAATATTTTTAAATTTAATTTGTGTTTTTATTAAACCGATATTTTCGTTCAGATGCTTAAAACTAAGTGAAATTTTTACCTCGTACCTTGGAAGTTTTGTTTTTAATAGAACATTTTGATATTCAGTATTTTTGATCTTAAAATGCACTTTAAGCTGTATCTTTTTATCAATTTTCTTTATACCAAATTTAAAATTTTTCATAATTATTTTATCACAAAAGCTTTTATAGAAATGAATTTTTGAAACTACAAAAGTAAGCTCTACTTTTTATGTGAAAACTACCTTTTAAGAATAAATAGTGTAGAAAATATCTTAAATCTATTTGATTAGTCTTTTTAATTTCACAGTAGATTATATGATGTTTTTTGACCTATTTCTTATTAATTTTTCAAATTAATACCTAAAATAATGACATAAAACAGTTAATTATGAAGCTTAAATTATTACCTATTATTTCTATAATCTAGTTTTAAGAAGTACCAATAGAAGCAATTTAATTCTAATAGCTTTAATCCATTTGTTTTTCATTATTATGATGAACAAAAAAGATTAAAAGACCAGCATAAAATTTGAAATAAGTTCTTCTAGGTGTTTTATATTGTAAAGTTATTGTAAAATAAGTTTTACTGTTTATAAGATGGTGTGATAGGTGTTTTTTAGTGATGTAAATAGTTTTGCTGGATTTTAGACAGTGAACTATTTACAATTTCTGCAATTAATAATTTCTGCAATTGCTTTGATTTGTTTTTATTGTTTGTAATTTTTATATGTTGACTATGATAAAGCTTTAGTTTTTAATATATTCTTTTTAGCTAATTTATCACAATTTTTTTTCAAAAAATAACTTTATATATTTCAAGTACTGGAAAAAATACTTAAATTAGCTTCAAAAACTAAACTTTAAACTAATGATTTTTTAAATTTAAAAGTTTTCTGTATCCTATAGGTAAATGCACCGAATTTGTACACGTCCAATTATTAGAAATGATATCATTTGTTTTTCTAAGGTTATCCAAAAATCCTGTTCACTGTAGGAATATATGCAAACTAAATAAACTAAAGAGTTTTTTTTTTTACAATATTTATTATAAAACTGATAAATAACCTTTTTTTTAAATACACTTACTAAATTTCACTTTGTTTTCAGTGTAAAAGTCTAAAGCTATATAAATATTAGAGTTCAATACTTAATTACTGTATTTTATAAATTAATCTATTAATAATAAAAAATGCTTTTATCCATTGTTATCGTTAAAATATAAACCAACATTTATTACAAAAAGGTTACATATTTTGAAGTTACTGTAAATTATAAAAAAAATCATAGTCTAAACATTAAGTACAGATTCATTTAAAGATTTTTAAAAGAATCGTCTTTTAGTAAAAATTGAAAAACAATCTTATAATTTATTTTTTTTCAAGTAAAAGTGTTTATTACTGTTATTTTGAGACTGAGTTTACAGAAATATAAAATTTAAGTTTTGAATAAAATTTATTTCCTTGATTAGAACCTAAAGTACATTTAAAAGTTTTACGTTTTGTTTTTTTTTCTAAAGTTTTTATATATTTATTTAAATACATTAGAAAAAAATTACTCAATTAAAAATAATATTTTGAAGCTAATGTTAAACTCAAATTCACTTAACTTAAAATTGAAAAAGTTACATACTAAGCAAATATTTTAAATTTAAAATCCAAACTTAAACAGCAGTGCGAACTCAAATTTTGCAATTTTAAGCGACTGTGCGAACTCAAAAAACGCGAACCTAACTGATAGACTTCTGCATTTGAAAATTTTAAGTATGAACAAAAAACTGCAAGCAACTTTCAAATCAGCTAAAGAATGATACCGGAATTTGTACTTTAAGTTTGCAAGAATTATTCTTTTAGTATTTTAGTATAAAGAAGTTATTTTCCGTAAACTGAAAGTTAATAAGAATAGCACTATAGTATAATGTTTTAGTTGTAGACTAATTCATTTACTGAAATTCAAAAAAAGCCAAACTTAGCTCTTGGGCGATACTTAACGGTTAAAAATCTGTATATATCAATTTTCCAATACAAGTTGAATGAGGGCAAAAATAGCAGAAATATTCTGGCAACTATGGTTACACGTAACAGTAATAGCAAAATGAAATAAGAAAAATATAAAACAATAAAAACAAAGTTTTAAAACCGAAAATAAAATTAAATAAAACAAAGAAAAAACTGATAAAAAAAAACAGTTACCGACAATGGGTAAAGATTAAGGGTAACATTGATTTAAAAAATTAGCAAAAAACCTAATAAAAAAACATTAATCAAATAAAAAATAACAAAATTTTATAAGAAGAAAAACACCGACCGAGGGTAAGGGTTAGTTATAGTAAAAAATACTAGAAAAAAAAATTTACCCGTGCGAAAATGACCCTCCGTGCAAAAGTGTCTTCGTGCATATTTGATCTTTTAAGCAAAAACTACCTTTTGTACGTGCTTGACTCCTACCCATTGAAAATTTTTGATATATTATACCCAGTGTCGAGTGTACGCTCATAACCATTGGTAGAATCAAAAATAGAAATAAAATATAAAGTATTTTATTTACAATATGAAGTAATACAAATTAAAACATAATTTTAATACTTTAATTGACCCATTTAAGTTGTTTTTATAATTTATAGGCTTTTAAAAATATATAGATATATTATAATTTTTTAAATTTAAGAAGATATTAGCTTTTTCTATCCTAAAAAAAAAAGCTGCACAAAACATTACACATAAAATATGCGTTTATGCTTGGTATGAAAATTTGTAGTTTATCAAGTGTTATTGTTTCCTTATTAAAAATATGTAGAACTTAATTTTCTGTTGAACAACTTATGTTAACTTATAAAAGACGTGTTCGAAGAATAACGAAAAGGAGTTTTATTTTAGAAACAATGTTATCAAAAAAGAAAAAATAAATTTGTACTCTTAGACTAATTTGATACTTATGGGTAAAGCATTTTGTCTAATGTACATATTTATCAAAGTAAACCTTGCAACGATGTTTGAAAATAATAACCATGTTCTAAATTTTGTAAAATATGAAGGAAACATGTAAATTGTCCTCTATACTCTATTACAATTTATCTACAGAAATTAAATACCTACTTAATGACACTGTGTAACCACGCAGTAAGCAAGTGGTCTACTAGTTTTGATTATAAAACAGGGTATAAATAACTATAAGCTTTTATTAAAGAAATCTGAAAATATCTTTTTAAATATTACTATTAAATCAATAAAAAGAACATAAGGTTTTACCTCTAGGTAAATAAATAAAGCTTCTTAATTAAAATTTAAAATTAAAACTATCAGTGACTTACTATTTAGTATACCACTTAGCAATGTAATACAGGTGAAAGTCAATTAAAAAGTCGCTTACGCTCTTTATGAAAGTAGTTTTCTAAAACTTGAAACTCTGGCATTACGCTATCACAACTATATTAGTTTAAAATAGAAGGTTTGTTTAAATTAACATGTTTTTTTATACTTTGGGTTTTAGATAATTAAAAGCCTTATATTTCGTTTCTAGTTTTTTAATTTTCTATTTTGTAGTGTTAGAAAAATATTAAGTTTTATGAACAATTTATGATTCGAAGACTTTATATTTTTACTTTTTTAAGAGTAATACAAGCTAGTTTAAGCCGCTTAAAAGTTAAAATATTTTTCAAACGTCATTATATTCATGTGCAACATAACTTGTTTAAATTGATAGTCTTTTTGTTTTTAAGATAAATGTACAGTTTTAATATCATAGTACACTAGTTTAACTTTTTATATAAAAGCAAAGTTGGATTTTAAGCTGCGAAAGTACTAACTATTTGTTTGTTTTATTAGATTTTTAATTTAAATTTATCAATATGTTGCTTCATAACTTCTTCAGCAGACTAAAACAATTTCTAAATTGGAAACCTAACTTCTTACTTTTACATCGACTACCTACCAAAACTTCAGTCTGGTTGTCATAGTTTACGAATAAAATAATATTTAGACTACTTATTTGAACTAAAGTAAAACAAGTTACATATAGCAAAAACTTTAAAATATTGTAGTACTTATGAAATAAACTTCGCAAAAAATACTAAAACAAACTACAAACAGTTAATAAGTACTAAACAAAACAAAAAAGAATTTTATTTAAACTTATCTCATAAGTTGCCACAAACATATTTGAACACTTTATACAGTAAGCACTGTATTTATTTTTATAAGTAAAACTACTTGTCATAGAAGAAAAAAAATGTAAAACAAGAAAAAAGAGGCGTTTCATTTTTTATTTACGAGCTTACGTTTCTGAAATGAATTATATATGAATAAAAAAATTTTTTAAATAGATAAAGTTTTCTTTTTACGACATTATTTTTTACTTTTACTAGTATTGGAGTAAATAAAGTATATTACCTAAATTTATTCTTAGTAATAATTTATAAATATAGGTACTAAGGCATATAGTATTTTAATGATGCAAGATGTGAAATATAAATAGTTTTTATTTTGTTTATAGTGGTAAAAAAAATTAAATAAACTCTTAATTGACTAACATTGTAAACGTAATTAATAAAAATAAATATTACTGCCACTTAAAATTTTCTAAAATAAATGTTTAAACGAGATCGGTTGATTGTTTAAATTTAAGCAACAAATGTTGATTATGACTATAAAAGTTGAAATCTCGCGTGTTTTTAACAAACAATACGAAATTTAAATTTCGGTCGGTTAAATTTGTACTAACAGTTTGTGATTTCAAAATAACTTACAAACTCTTGCCACTTTTTTCGGAAAATAAGTTATTTCGATCAGTGTATTTATTACCAATTCTAATCAAATAAAACATTGTTTAGTTTCATTTATAACTTTTTTAAAATTTATAAACAAAAGAACTAAGTTAATGAAATACATATAACATATAAAAACATTAATATAGTATAACTGTATTTTTTTTGGAATTAGTTGTGTAAAGTCGTTGTTGTTTTTTAACAAGTATTATCTGTTCAGTTATAGCACTTGTACTTTTAAATCTACCTTTGAATTGTTCATCTAATTCATCACTGTACTGTTCGTGTTCTGCAAAGTATTCAGAGCTAACTAATGATGTGTCATGTTCAAATTTTTTTAAACTGTTTTAAATTTACAAAATGCTATGTTTGTATTTTTATTTATATATATGTGAGTTTATATTATTTAACGAGCTAAAAAAAAAACTAAAGCATGAGCTATATCTATTACTTAATTTTGTCGAATTTTTTTTGAAAACTTTATCAAAATATTATTAAACATACAATTAACAAAAACAATACAACAAACAATCAAAAAACGAACGAGAACATGATATTGAAAAAAAAAATTAGCTGTTGTTTGGTTTAATAGGAAACATGTGTCTCGAAACTTTTAGTTAGTTTTTAAGTTTGGTTTTAAGTATAATTTATTGCATTGTAAAAAATATTACTTGTATTTCTTTATGGTATATTACTTGTATTTTGGTATGTTTCATCTATTGCATTAAAAGACTTATTTTAGTGAAGTTTAATAAAAACCAATTTTTTTTTCTCAAGTTTTAAAAACAATTTGAAGCTATTTCTGCGGTATAAATTTATCTGAGTGACTAATGAAAGATACATTATTAAATAACTTTTAGTTTTATTAGCTAACTAGAAACTATTTTATGTAAAATTAAGAATAAGCAATAAAATTGTCGTTTATAAACTTTTATCATTAGTATAATATTTCCAAAACTAAGAATTCAAGTTAAGACAACATAGAGTTTTAAAGTTGTTTAAAATAGCAAAACATTATGAACATTCATTTAACTAAACTATTTTTAGAAAATAAAAATACAGTTTTTGAACATCCTTATCGCTTTGTTACAACGAACAAAAATCTGAATACAAAGTTTAACGTTTCCATTAACTATATTAAAAAACACAAATATTCAGTTTTGAATTATCTTTGTTTAAACAAAACATATCTAAAACTTATTTTGCTATTAGTGACTTTGACATTAAATAATAAAAACCATTGTATTTATTTATTTCCTATAGAATTAACTCATAAACCATAAATACTAAAAAAGCTTAAAGAACATTTACTTTCAAGTATATAAGAATATAAATTTCACAAATATACAATTTCTTATACTTTTTATGATTCAATGCAGATTTAAAATAAAATTTAATAAATGTTATAAAAGTTATGTAAAAGATGTATTACGTATTACTTATGTTTATAAATAATTCGCAAACCGGTCCAGGACACAAGTCAATTGTTTTTACTAGTGATTTTTCCCCTGCATCAGTAGATACAAAAAATAAATTAACGATGGTTTAAAATCTACCAGTTTATTGCAACATTTTGTTCAAATTAATTTCGGACAACCGTCCTTCATCATAAAACTTTAAACGTTCTACTAGTTTTAAAGTTCACTGATGAAGGACGGTTGTCCGAAATTGATTTGAACAAAATGTTGCAATAAACTGGTAGATTTTAAACCATCGTTAATTTATTTTTTGTGTTTCTTATGTTAAAGATGTATTTCGTATTTCTTAAGTTAAACTAGTTGTTTTAAAATACTATAACGTAAACATACTAGGTTTTCATCCAAAACTAAGTTGAAAGCTTATCAAAACTAGTATTTCTAATGATTTATGCTCGCTAATAATGTACAAAGTACACTAAAGAAATTACAAATGTTCTAATTGATTTCATAGCCTTATTGTGTTCAGAAGCAATAAAGTTTAAAACGGCAATTAGTTTAAAACGGCAATAAATTATATTGTTTATTAAACCTCAAAAAAATGCTAAAAGTATTTGGTTCAAAGATATGGTGTACGAAGGACCGACATTGTCGAGTTATACACGATTTGGATAAAATTGAACATTTTTGACTAGGACTTAAATTATGAAACAAAACTTTAAGAAACAATAAATTTTGAGCAAAACTCAGTAACAGTTGCAAATATTGTACTGCAACATATCAAATTAAACAACGAAAATTCTTCAACGAAAACAACTTGTAACACTAAATAAAAGATAATATCTGTTTGTCTAAATTTTATTACATTTTAAGCTACATATTACTTAAAAGACGATCGAAAAATGCTTTTTCAAGAACACAGTCTAAAACTTAAACTGAAACAAATTTATGATCGTGATTTGTGACATATTTTAGTAAGTGCAAAACGAATGATCTAAAAAAGACAACTGTAAAAGTAATTTAAATGTCTCCTTATAACCAACGGACCAAATACTTCTGTTTGTTAAAAGAAAGTCACACTGTCCTCGCTAAACTTCATAGTTAAGTCATTAAATTTTTAAAAAATAATACGTACAATAGACATTTTAGCTTTAAATGTGTTTCTAACAACACAAAAAGTACCAAAATATCTAATCTCCAACGAGAACATGTAGTGTGATATTTTAAAAACTAACAACATTTGTAAATGATTAAAGGTTAAGTTTTTTAACTTTAGAATTAAAACTTATACTTAATTAGCGAAAGTTTAAGAAAATAATTAAGATTAAAAACTATTTCTATACAAATGAAATATTCAAACAGATTATCATATATTTTTAACTATAGTTTTGCATAAGCTTACTCTCAAGCAAATAAAAACCTCTATTTTTTTCTAAATTAAGTATATAAACGTATTTTTTGAATATAATACAACTAATTACTACCTACTTTATTTTTACTTTTTTAACTAAAAACAATACACTAGAATGTAATGTTTTTTTTTTAATTTTTTAATTTTTAGGCTTAAGCAAAAACAGTCATGTACCTTACAAGTATTATATACTTACCAGATATTATTTTATTGTTTTCTTTAGCAGTTTTATTTTTATAAGATATGATTTTTCTGTTTTTTAAACAAGTAATAAGGTGTAATAGATTAAATGAAAATACGGTTATAAGAACAGCTACTCTAATATTAAAAGTAGTTTATGACCAAGTCAGAAACAACTATTTATTTTAATTGGTATACTGTTTATATATAGTTTTAAACTAAATTTTATAAAACACTTTAAGGTTTGTATATATTTCTATGAAAAACTATTTTTTTCAAATCACTCTACTTTAAACAAAAAATAAGACATTAAACTTTATCATTCAAAACATATAAATTGTAATAAAAGCAAATGATATATTATTAAAATTTCTAAATCAAGTAAGAAATCTTGCTTTTCATTAATTAAAATATTTTTTCAAAATCGATGTATTTAATTCAGATAGTTAAGATACAACTGATAAATTTAGAAGCTTTTAACGTTAGTATAAATCAATAAAAAATTACAATAACGCTTAATAAGTTTTATTTTTTTAGTTTTATAGCTAACAGAGCTTATATTATCATTTTTTTGATGTAAGATTATAATCTTATATAAAAAATTCACAGAAAGTTGCTCGGCGTATCGGTGACTATTTTGTAGTAACTTCTGGAACGTTAAAGTTTCAGCGGCTCCAGTCGACAAAGTTGTCCAACCGAAACCCTTCGTTCTCATTTGAATGAAGCTGTTCTTACAACTACTAATAAAAAAACTGAACAAAAACCTGCTTCTAATCAAAACATAGCAATCGAAACTCATACTATTACTAGTAATCGTAATAGAGATGTCAAACTAAAACTGCACAACTCTTTTTCTAATTTCAACCCTAATCTTACAAATACAGTGCTTCCTCGCTAATCCGGCCAAGTTGGGCAAGATTTTTTTGAAAATACGGCCGGATTTGCCTTTGGCCGGATAAGAACAAAATATCGCTTTTTTACAATTTATCTACCTTAGTTATATTATGAATGTATATAACGAAATTATTGGACAATTATTGGCCAGTTATTGGACAACCCTTTTCACGTTCCTGACGAAACCAAATGTAAAGGGCGCTGTCTAGCTTGTCAAAGACACCTCCCTCTACTTTTTTTACCGTTTTAACAGCTCCAATTAGTCCCAGCTCCTCCTTTTCGGCTTTAAACTTTTTGAAATTTTCTTCGCCTCTCAAAATGTCATTTAAAGTTGACTTACCAATGTTAAACTGGCTCATTATAACAGCTTTAGGCACATTATGTTTGCCATTTCGCAAACTTTTAACTTGTTTTCAATTGTTAGTTGAACGCGTTTTCGTTTCTTTGCTGTCTTATCCATTTTTTAACCAGTAATGTTGATTGTAGTATATTAAAGTGTAACTTGCTTAGCAAAGACAGGAAAATTGCAAATGAATAATAAACAAGTTTATTACAACTGAGCGGGAAAAGTATGAAAAAAAACTTAAGATTATACAAATGATACTTTATTATGACGTAACGATATACTGCTTGCATACTTATAAAACGTAAATTGAATACTTTTTCGAAGTAAAATGAAATTAAACGCTAAAACGCTAATGTAAATAAGTCGACTTCTCGACTAAAACCGGCCGGATTAGCGAGGAACCGGATTAGCGAGGACCGGATTAGCGAGGAAGCACTGTACTGTTAAAAGAAAAACTAATTCTAAACAAGAATCATCCATTGAATTCACACTACTACCGTTCATACTACTACCACTACTTGTAATAAATATCCTTTACGGAAAATCCATACTACCACCACTATTCGTGATAAAGATGCATCAGGCGAAACTCAAAGCTCTGTCAACACTAACTATACTCGAGAACCCAAACAAAATCTGCACAGTTCTAATTCCAGTGATAAAATTAAAAACTTCTTGAACGCTGTTTCAAATCGACCTAGATTATCTAAACTTCCAAGCACTTTTGTCGATAATTCAAACCAACGTCCTCCATCAAAAATTAGCAGATTACCTAAAGTTCTAAGATCTTTTAGCAGCTCTTCTGATCAATCTCTTCCATCAAGACCCGTTTCATGCAAAGGTCTTTCTGATGATGACGAACCTTTACCGAGACTTGCTAATAGCAAATAGAGATTCACCGTTTTTACTCTCGCTCTTCCGACTCTATTTCACGGAATACAAACAAATTGACTAAATTTCAAAGATCTGACAACAAGTCTTAACAGGAGTAGAACCAACACAAGTTTTAGCAACAGCAGAAACATTACAAGTCTTAGCAACATCAGGAACATTACAAGATTTAGCAACAGCAGAAACAATGCAAGTTTTAGCGACATTAGGAACATTGCAAGTTTTAGCAACAGCTGAAACATTGCAAGTTTTAGCAACAGCAGAAATAGTGCAAGTTTTAGCAACAGCAGAAACATTGCAAGTTTTAGCAACAGCAGGAACATTACAAGATTTAGCAACAGCAGAAACATTGCAAGTTTT
This sequence comes from Thalia democratica, assembly GCF_965202585.1. NCBI lineage: Eukaryota > Metazoa > Chordata > Thaliacea > Salpida > Salpidae > Thalia > Thalia democratica. The sequence continues at coordinate 61,852,272 of NC_139166.1, read as the reverse complement.
AGCAACAGCAGAAACATTGCAAGGCTTAGCAACAGCAGGAACATTACAAGATTTAGCAACAGCAGAAACAATGCGAGTTTTAGCGACATTAGGAACATTGCAAGTTTTAGCAACAGCAGAAACAGTGCAAGTTTTAGCAACAGCAGGAACATTACAAGATTTAGCAACAGCAGAAACATTGCAAGTTTTAGCAACAGCAAAAATAGTGCAAGTTTTAGCAACAGCAGAAACATTGCAAGTTTTAGCAACAGCAGGAACATTACAAGATTTAGCAACAGCAGAAACATTGCAAGTTTTAGCAACAGCAGAAACATTGCAAGGCTTAGCAACAGCAGGAACATTACAAGATTTAGCAACAGCAGAAACAATGCGAGTTTTAGCGACATTAGGAACATTGCAAGTTTTAGCAACAGCAGAAACAGTGCAAGTTTTAGCAACAGCAGGAACATTACAAGATTTAGCAACAGCAGAAACATTGCAAGTTTTAGCAACAGCAGAAACATTGCAAGGCTTAGCAACAGCAGGAACATTACAAGATTTAGCAACAGCAGAAACAATGCGAGTTTTAGCGACATTAGGAACATTGCAAGTTTTAGCAACAGCAGAAACAGTGCAAGTTTTAGCAACAGCAGGAACATTACAAGATTTAGCAACAGCAGAAACATTGCAAGTTTTAGCAACAGCAGAAACATTGCAAGGCTTAGGAACAACATTAACAGGTTTAGCCCGAGGTCTGCAAAAGTAGCTACGGCAAGCAGCAACTCCACTATTTACTCTTCTTCAAAACAAAATAAAAAGTAGTTGCAACAAAACAAGTCTCCAGGATTTCTTGCAGTTTTAACAGAAGTGTAAATTATGAACAAAAAAAGCATCCAAAAACGGTTTTTTGCAACAACTCTTAAGCCTATGAATTCAACACAGTAAAATTTTTAAACAAGAAAGCAGTTTTTTCAGTTTTTTTACAAGCGAATAATATCACACCGGTATAAAAAAATACTTGACCAAACTTAAGTTTATTTAACAAGATATTTGATGAACTTATATCATCTTTATTTCTAAAAAAAGGCAACTTTAAATCTTACTTTATTTAATGAAGTAGTATTTAACTAAACAAAACATAGACGTTTATCTTAAACTATCACAAGCAACATTTTTTACACGTGAATTAACAAAAAAATGTTGTGTATTTTGTTTTTTACTTTTGAGTCTATAACTATTTATTTGTTTAGCGAATTAAAAAACCTATTGTTGAACTTGTTTGTTTTGTTTAACCTAAGTATGATTTTTTCTGTATATTGAGTTTTATCATAGATTCAAGACAGGTTTGCATGTGTATACATTTTCTTATTGTGATTATTAATAATTCATATAATTGAAGTTATTTTTTTAACTTAAATATATTTAAGCGCTTTAAACAAGTAATAAAGATTATGACTGCAACAAATATTATTAATACTGAAAATGTTGTTTTATGTTTGTGATTAAATTACAAACAAGTTTTTACAGTCAGAAGCTAAAGTTTGTGTGGTTTTAATTAAATACTACAATTAAAATATAATTCTTATTTTTTTGTTCATATTTCATAAACTTGAAAAACAATCAGGAAGGAAAATAATCACTAAGTAGAAAATTAACCACTAAGTCTTTTCTTCATATATTTTTTGAAAATATAGATTTTTGTTAACTATAATTATTTATAAAAAACTACTTTAAGTTTTTTTATCAAGTTTAAAAAAAAAAGTAATGTGTAAAAGCACAAAAATCTAACCACAAGTCTAAAATCTTTTAGTATAAGCAAAACATATTAGATTTATAACGATTGAAAATTTTAAATAAACTCAAATTTTCAAGCTATTCTTAAACACGGACTTAAATTTAAAAGAAACAATTTAATTACAATTATATTTTTACTGCAAAAATTATTAATACAATAACCAAATTATTGAAGTTCAAATAAAAAAAAAATTAAAGTTATAAATATTTGTAACTAGGATGTTTCTAAGATTGCATTCACAGAAAAACCAAATAAATTTGTTAGCAAGAAATACCAATAAAATGTCTTTATTCTTTAGTGAAATTAAAACAATGAAGATTATTAGTTTAAAATATCTCATTATTTAATAAAATTATAAATATTTAAAATTATAGTTAATATGGTTTAATCTATAACGAATATTTATTGCCTAACTATGATATTACTACATATTTTTGATAAATATATAATATTAAATTTAGATATTTTCTTTTTGTAGCTTTGATAAGCATTTAAATAATTTAAATAGTTCAAGGATCAGTATTTTTAAGTTTTATTGTTCAGAAAAAAACATATGTTTTAAAATTATAATTTTTTTTTGCAATTAACATCAGGAAAAATACAACTGAAACGGCATATTAAAAACAGAAACAGAACATGTTTGCTACAAAAAATTCTAACAAAATTTTTATTATACAGCATATTAAGGTCGATAAACTAAAAACAAATTTTTATTTTAATTAACGCAAAAATTATTTTACTTCAATTAGTTACAGGTAAAATAATTCTTTTATATCTCGTATTTCGTTTTCAAACATTCTACATTCTATTATTTAAAAATAAAAAAAAGCTAAGGTGTTGTTATAAATTGAAAAATATTTTCAGAAGATATTGTTAAACGTTTTTTATATGTGTAGCGCAGTTATTTTGTTTGAATTAATGTAAAAATACAAACTAATATTTTAAATTCTTTCTAATATATTTAGTTGTTTAAGCTAGCAAAAAAAATTGTGATTCTATAGAATAAGGGTTCACAGCGAAATAAAGAGTCTGTTCAAATAATTTTAGAAATTATAAAGTTGAGTATGACGTACATATAAGCACATATTGAGTAATAATATAACTAATTTGAAATTTTCAAAGAAAAAAATCATTGTATAAAGGTAATATAATTTCAATTACTAGACTTAGTTAATTTTGTTACTAAAAAAAAAAGATAAAATTTGGAATAACAACCTACTTTCAAGCTACTTCTAAAACTATATTTTCGTTACTTAAATGTAAATAAGGTGTTATAATTCAAAAACAGGGGCGTGCTAAAGCTATTTTAAGTGGATTACTACGTTTTTTTTTAATGTTTATAGTAGTTGTTTTTGTAGCTTAAAAAAAGGTAGTAATAAAATAATTTAAAAGGTAAAAATGAAGTAAGTGGCTAATTCTGTTTATTAAACAACCAAAAATGCGCTAAAAGTTAGGTTTGGGGACCTATTGTACGGAAGTACGTTTATGCTATCAAGTTATACTCCACAAATAAAGTTTAATATCTTGTCAAGAACGTATAAAATAATGTCATAGCATTTATTAATGATGATATTAATAAAGAACTTTTTTTTAATTTATACAAATATATTTAGAGTAGCCTCAGGTACTCTTCTTCATATGATTCAAAAACTTCGACGAATGATATTTTTAAATTTTTACAATTAAAATGCACATTATTATACTTATCTTACTCAGTACCAAGTTAGCCGTTTAATTAATTAATAATAACTAAAACTGTTTTGTTTTCTATTAATTTAATACTAACTATTTTCAATTTAAAAAATACTATAGTGTCCTCAGGTTGTTTCTTTGAATTTTAATTCCTTTATATTTGAGTTTTTTATAATAAAAATTACTAAGTCCGAAATTTTTTAGTTTAGTTTATAAAAGTTTTGAAATTTAGGTTAAAAAAACAGTTGTTTTAGCATTACACATTTGGTATTTAGTTATAATTATCTCTAAAATATATTAACAAAACCATATAAGGTTATTAGTTAAATGTTTTTTTTTTAAGGTTAAAACATTATGATATTAACATAGGTATCAGTAGTTAAGATGACACGGCCAGTTTTAAGTTATACATATAAATCAAAACTTAAATAATTGTAAAAAGAAAATAATTACAACTAAAAAAATTAATAGTGTAAGACATGTTGGAAGCTCTTTTAGTTTTTTATAATTAAAAATTTATTTACGTCATAATAGGTAATGATTTAGTTACATAACTTTGATATTTACAAGTAACTAACTGTAGTTTAGCTTATTTGATTAACGTTAAATACTTTTAAGTAAGGTTGCAGTTTCTAGTTCAAAAACTAAGCATAATCTGTTTATTTACTTATGAAAATATTTTTAATTAGAGTGTTTCAAAAATAGGCTCTAAAAAGTTTTATTCTAATGTGACATCACATTACAACTTTGTTATAGCTTATTGTAAGCATATAACAATATATTACTGAAACTCATATGATGCCTAATGCTTGTGAACTCTACAGTCATTGTTTAAAAACTTACTAATTAAGGTAAAAAAATAAACATTTTAAATCTAAAGTTTTTGTTTGTACTTGGTATTTAGTAAATTATTTTTCCGCACAAACTCCAGGAAACTTTTAAAATTGAGCGCTGATCAAGTTAAAAAGAAACACAGTTCAATAATTATCGAAAAAAATGTTAGGTCTGTTTTGCTAGACAAAGTCAAAAATATTAACCACTTGTACAGGCTTTTTATTTTTGTAAAATTGTTTAAACGATGTTTATCAAATCGTTTAAACAAAACTACTTTTGTACTAGTTGTATTAACAGTCAGGACTACACGGCTAATTAGTTACTAAGGTTAACTATTCAGGTGATCTAATAAACAAATTTGACTAGAAGTAGGAGCTAACGTGAACATGAAAAAATATTTGACGACGAACTCTAGTAACACTATTTAATGTCCTAGGTTTATGGGAGATCATAATAAAAAGTTGTACAAAAATAATCCTAAAAAAGTTTAAAACTATATTATTGATTTATTAAAGAACATTGTTGACAGATATACTTTCAGCTTTTTAGTAAATTATTTATTTATTTTTTCCAAATTAATGTGCTTAGCTCTTTTTTATTAGTTTATACCTCGTTATAGTCTAATAAAAAAGTCTATGTTTATTTATGTTTTTATGCAGTTGACTATTATAGTTTTAAAAACGTATTATATTTATTTATGAATTAAAGACACTTATACTAAGACTCAAATAACTTAATTAAATTATAATTAAGTGTGTCATTTAATTCTATTTTTTAACGACTTAAGTACATAAATATTAAATAAAGTATAAAAATAAACAAGAAAAGTATGTCTTTTTTTATCTATGATACTACTATACAAAAAAATCACCAATTTACAAAATAAAATTAAAAATATTTAATTTTGTGCTCCTTCATTGCTAACTTCACCTTCATTTGTATTTAGCATCCATTTGATTTTTGTGCGATTTTTCACATACTAAATCTATTGACTCGCTCTGAAGGACACCTTGCTCCTGATGACTTTTATCATTGTTCTTTTGAGCGTCAGCGCTAGATTGAGTTGCAGGCTGCTGATGTCGTGTAGAATTTCTAAAATTCATCAACAAATCTACTGCAAGCACATCTCCTTGAGTGCGCATATTTCCTGAAGTTTAATAAAAAATATTGTTATTTTAGTTATAGGTGTATGTAAACAACTTTAATAAAATATGGTATAACTATTTGTTATAAAACAAAGTTTATCTATGATTTTGTTACCTTGTGGAATTTGAACGGGGACATGTTGAACTGGCATATCAACAGAAACTCGTTGATTACTGAAGAGTACAGGCGAGCTTGCAAGTTGTGCATAAATCAAATTATTAGCGAGCGTGGCTAATACTTCCTGAAACTGTTAAATGTTAAAATGATAGTTATTAACAAGATTTGAGACTTTAAAAATCTGATTTTTAATTTCAATTTTTTTTAGACTAACTTTTAAAATTTTTTAAAAAGGTTATAAAAAAACGAACATTAGAGTAGTTCTACAAATAATTTGTCAGAGAATTTACATTATCATTCTTCTGTTTAATCTTAGGATGATTACGCAACAAGTTAGTCGAGAAGAATTTATTTTGTAAACTGGGATGCAGTATTTTTATAATTTTATTATTATTCGGAAACAACTTTAGAAGAAAATAACGAGGCTATTTATACTTAGTTTTAAAAATGTAACCACCTTTTCTAGCTTTTATATTTAACTAAACTAATCAGTGTAAAAATAATAAAATTCAAATAATTTTCATACTTACACAAGAGTAATTTTGCGCAAAACATGCCTGGGAATTTCCAGTTAGGTTGAAGTTCTGGGTTTTATTCTCAGTATTGACTGGACAATTGTGATTGTGAGAAACATTGAAGGATCTCGTTGGGCTTCTATGCCTTTGAAACTGTTTTGACATTGAAATTTCATTTTTTATAGTTTTCGCAAATCAAACTGGTTCTGATCATTGCTTAAATGGTTGTTAAATGTTGTACTCTAATTTAAGAAAAGTCTTTTAACACTAATAGAAGCTAGAATTAAAGACCTCATTCAAAATAAAGGTTGTAATAGCTGCCTAGAAAACTATCTTTGGGGCGAAAGGAAAAAAATTTAGACTGATGTTGATTAAAAAATTGTCTTTTTCATTTTAAATAAATTAAACATCATTCTCATAAACACAAGTTTTCACAAAACTCGACAATTTTTACTTAAAAAGTTAAATGACTAAAATAGAAACAACATAACGCAGTCATACATATGAAAATATTCAATAACGTCTTTCGTTTGTTATAAAAATTATTTTAACACTAAATTAGATCGTGGGTAACTTAATAAAAGTTACTTACTGGAAAAAGCTTCTTTGACAATCTTGTTGCTAATTTGTTGTGAACAAACATCAGAGTTTTCTGACGAATTAACAACTGAGGAAACGTGTAATGTTGATGACGTCTAAATAAAACAAAAACTTCAGCATGGTAAAATCTCATAAATTAAAAATAGAACTACTAGACATATTTCAAGATTCAGAATTAAATTGACAAAAGTAAAAAAGTTTGTCACTTTTGTTTGTTAGCGAAAAAGATTGATGATACTAAAATATAATTAAAGAAAACACAAATTCATTTTTTTGTAACTAATATTGTAAGAACTTTGTACATCAAAGTAAAAGTAGTTACAACTTAACTAAAAATGAATATAAGTTGTATGCTTTGAGGTTTTTATTACTCCTTTTTTTAAACAGTGATTCAGGCTAATATGAGTATAAATTAGACACATAATCTAATTATTTATTTGGTTTAAGCTTATAACGAAAATAAATATACCTGTCCTCCGTTGTTGTTTTCTAGTTTTATTTCTCCGTATTTTAGCTTTAATTTTTAAATATGTTTATATACCTTTATTGCTTTAAAGTTAGGACTTTAGTATGTATGAATTTTACAGTTATTACTAAACAAATTAACAAATAGCTTTTACCTGAACTACAAAGCTTATATATTTTATTTGGTATCAATAGAAATAATACTTTAACTATCGTTATTTAGTAATAAAATTAAAATAGTAATAATAAATTATTGTTATACAAATTTACATATTCTATTATATAAATGCAAGTTAAATTAAATACTAGTAAGGTTCTCCAAACTAGTCAATTTAGTGCTCTTTGAGGGGCTTTACAGGCTTTCAGGGTAAAAAACTAGTAGAACAGAGAAAAGGGGTCAACAAAGGGATAGAATACTTTTCAAACTTTAACCAAAATCGTACGTACGAAAACGAAATAGTGAACATTGCTTTAAAGAAAAAGTAAAAATAAGTTTAACTAACTTTAAGTGCATTGTTTTCATTTGTCAGTCGCTGGATTTCCTTTGCAAATTTTTGGTTTTTTTTAAAGTAAACTCATACACTGTTGCTCTAGAACGGATTCAACCTTCTTATTTTTTGCTGTATATCTAAAAAACAGAAAACCGTATGTTAATGATATTTTTATTTTTGTCACACAATATTTAAAGTTTTTCGATTAAAAAGTAACTTAAATAACCTTTTGGCTGCTTCGTTGTTTTTTTCTTCTTTTCAGCCAATAACTCTCATCTTTACGATGTTCTGGAACGGTATTTCGCATTGTTTTGTTTTCTTGGTCGAGCAGTTGCAAATTAAATTTAATGTTTTTTTCTGTCAATTATTTTTAGGATCCTTTTAAAGTTTCATAAATCTTTAAAATGTAAAATGTTTGTTTTACTATAGCGAAGAGAAGTATATGCTGTTTTACCTGGTAAATTTTTTATTAATTATAAGAAGCTAATTGACAATTTTCTTTAAACTTGCTCATTACAGTTGTCTTTTTTATTATTAATTTTAAAGTAAACTTGATTTTCATGAAAGTAGTTTTTTATGCGTAAACTGTACAGCAGTTTAATTAGACTACTTTTGATTACTAACTGTTTAAATAGATTTTTTAAATACCTTTTATCAAAGTTTTCGACTATTACTGAAATTAACTCTTTTTATGTTTTTAGAAGGCTAAAAAAATCACGAAATGTTATCATATAAGTAAAGTAGTCTTATTGTCCCAAATATACACATAAAGTTGTTAGCTCTACATACAATAATGATATGAAAGTCGAAAAAAAAAACAACAGTTAGTTTGTGGCTGCAAACGTTTCATATTAAATTATATTAATACTTTCAACTTTAAAACGTAAAAGTAAACTTTCAAGTTTGAAATTCTGTTTTCTTCTGAATTTAACTAAAATAAAGTATTTTGAATATTTTCAAAAAAAAATATTACAGAAAAATATTTTTTTTTACTTTTAAAACTTTTCACAACTTTAACTAAGGTTGATATAGGAGTTCATAAAATAACATATATGATAATTCTTTTGATAAAACACTTTGTAGTTTTGAATAGTCATTTCTTTAGTAAAACGTATTAAAGTACCTCATTTGTTTCCAGTCTACTTATTAATCCTTTAAGATAACATTAAACAAAAAATTACTTATGTTTTTAGTATCACTTGTTTATGAAAGTAATTTTTGCCATAAAATTGTATACTTAGTTTGTATTTGAATTGCTTTAAAAAGGTAGTTATTTTATTACAAAAAAAAAAGATTTTGAATTTAAATAAATAGTTGTTATGTAACTTTTTTTTATAAAACAATAAACATAGTTTCTACTTTAATATATTAAAAATTTGTTTTTAATTTAAACTCCTCGTTTAAATGCTGTTGATATAAGCATCTTAAACAATTTTTTCAAGTAAAACGTATCAGACTATATATGATTAAGTTTTTTTTTTTTTTTTCCAAACTAGGGTTTCCTAAACTGGGCCATTACAGAAGTTTAGGGGGAAATGAGCAGCAAAAAGGGGTGGAGCATAAGAAATAAAGGTGCTATAAGTGGGTCATTAGGTTATAATTTGAAACTTACATTAGATATTCTGATGTTGATGACGTAGAGCAAAAAAAGGTCATAGGCTGTTAAAAAAAATATAGATATGTCGCAGGAACCCAACCTGTGTCAGCTGCATTTTAAGCATATTGAAATTTTATTTACAAAAAGTTGTTCGTTAGCTTATTTTTGGAGCTGCATTAAAGGAGAACGGGTTAAAATTGCACGAAGACAAAATGTCACGAGGTTATTAAATTGCACAAGGGCTAAAAATTGGATGAAAATAATTTTTAACCAAGGGTCAATTTAGCACGCGTTATATTTTCGCACGAGAGTAAAAAAAAAACAGAGTTAAAAACAAATAAAAACAGGAAAAATAAAAGATGAACTGATAACAAACAAACAGAAGTTTTTAATTGAGGGTAAGGGTTAGGGCCTAGGGGTAGTGATGGTAAAATTTTAAAAAAATCTTTATTATAAAATTAAAATAATAATAAATAATTTAAATAAAAGCTACCGACTGAGTGTCAGGGTCAACAGTGTTAGTAAAAAAAAAGAAAGAAAGTCTGACCGAGTGTAAGGTAAGGAATAATAGTGATAGTAGAGATAAAAAGTAGTTAAAAAAACCCGTTCAAAAATGTCTCCATGCAAAATTCTTTTCTCGTGCAAAAGTGTCTTTGTGCAATTTTGTACGCTCGTGCATATTTTACAGCTACCCGTATTAAGGTGCAGCACTAAGTAAATTAAAAATAAGTTTGTGAACATAATACATTTGAAAAAGTACTAAACGTAAACAAAATGATTATTGAAGGTAAAGTTTAGTTTTTTAGTTGAATTTTGCAAGATCAAAACCCAGTCGTCAAGACATATACAAAAAAAAACTATCTAAACCAAAAGTTATAAAAATATTTAAAAGGGCATTATTAATAAAATTACGAAACTTAGTAGTTCGTTGTTTGTTTTATTATCCATTCTTTAAGTTATGCTTCAATATAAAAATCAAGTATCAAATTTTTAGTTCAGATCACCTTAAAGTAAAAAAAAATAAGGTTTTCATCTTATTTACATATAATACTTCGATTTCTTTTAAATGTAATTAACTTTGTTTTTTTTTACTATTTTAATAAGCTTGAGGTAGCTAGCAAGATACATGAAAGTTGTAAGTGTATTTGCCCTATATTAATATTATAACTTTTGTAAAAATATTTTTTTTAGCAATAAAATATAAACATTGTAAATAAAACATTTATTATTTTAAATTTTCTGTAAAAAGTAATAACTTAGTTGGTTTCCACTACTTTTTATTAATTAAGGTAGGGATTTGAAAACCTTTTTTTATTATTTTTTTTTTTTGAATTTTTAGCTAGACTACAAATTCATTTTACTGATTTATAAAAGTCATTTTAAACAGTTTGATAAGGCCAGTCAAAGTAAAAGCTTCTTATTGGATTAAGAAACAAAGAGTAGATACAAAAAACTATAAAACCTATGTCTTGTTTTACTATTTTAGCTAGCACCCTAAAAAGTTCAAAAAGTGTTTCTAACAATTTTTCTTGGCCCATTGTGAAAATATTAATGAAAAAGATTATGACGAAAGCTATAAAAAAACTTTTTTCTTAACTAAAAAAAGTCTTCAAAAACTAAAAAAACTGTTCCAAAAAATTTTAAAAGTCTTAAATATTTTGCTATAAATCTTTATTAACAATTGCTATAAACGAAGGAAAAGGTAAGATATAGTGATAAAGTCTTTTTTTTTTCTATAAAAAACTTTAAATAATAGACCTGTTGTTGCCTTAATATTATTTTAGTTCTGATTTGTTGAACAAAAAAAAAGTTTAAATGAACTTTGATACTACTGAGTTAACTTAAAATTTAATTTCATTTAAAATCCTTAAAAAATAAGGTTTTAAAGATAAAATTTACTTTGTAGACTTTTAAGTAAACTATAAGTTGATCTTAATTTAAATTGAACTTAAACAGAAAATTAACTAAAAATGGAGAGCCCAAAAGTTTTATTATCTTAGGAAAGTACAAAATGACTTAACAAACAATAAACTAATAGTTTATTTTTTAATTTTTTTTTTACACAGATATCTTCAAGTTTTCAGATAAAATTACTTAAAAAAACAAAAGTAAAATTTAAAGACAATTATTTTACTTAGACATATTTTAACTTGTATTTAAAGTCACAAGCTTCATGTAATAACTTTAAACTTAAAAGATATTTTATATGATGTATACAGAAAGTTTGTTAAGGGCATAAGGGGGTCTTACATTTTTCTTATTAAATAATCTAAGACTTATTTTAAAAAAATTATTAAAGTTTTTTGTTTAAACTAGCTTATTTCTTCATATTACTTTTATAATTTTTACCTAAAACAGGATTTGAAAAACTCCTTTGAAGAAATAAGAAACAGCTGTGGACTCAATTTACCTATAAAAATACCTAAGACCTCAGATTTTTTGAATTTTTTTTTTTGCTTTTCTTTAACAACTCAAGAATATCTAGTGTAAGTTTCATATTATGACCTCAAGGCTCCTTTTATGCTCATGCTCCCTTTTGCTGCTCGTAACCCGTTGAACATCTGTCATTGTACCTAAGTTAGCTATTAGCTCATTTTGGGAAACCCTGGTCTAAAGTTTCAAGCTATTGGACTTTTTAAACTTTACAACGTCAATATTCAGCACCCACTAACAAAAAGACCACGCGACGTCACAGGTACCAATCATAGCAAAAACTGCACACTTTATTTTTTACATATTTGTTAAAAATATAACTTAATAATTTTTTTTCTAAATTTAGGTCAAAAATCTCAAAAAAATTGTTCTAGGAGTGGTATGAATGTCCCCAACCTACTTATGTAATAATATACTGGTGACTTTATAGTGCAACAAAATTGCTAAATTACATTAGCACAGAGTTTCCTTTTGAGTTTAATAGTGGAAAAAATATTTCTTACAGTGTTATGTTTCTGCAGAAGAATTACCATTTCAAATTTTTCTAAGTTTTTTTGGTCTACTTTTCCTAATATTTTTAATTTGTTTCAAACTTTACCTATATAAAATACCTCTATTATCAACATCTATGAAATAGTACTTGCTACTTTTACTAGGGTTGCCACTAGTTTTCTCAGAAATTTTTCTAGTTTTTTAAAACTTTTTCCAGGCTTTTAAAAGTAAACATTTTTTGGTCTATTTTTAGTTTAAAGTTAAGTTTAAGGTAAGAAACTGAGTTAAATAGTATTAAAACAATGAAAGGAACCATAAAGGTACTTTACATGTGTTTTTAAGTAAAAAAATAACTTGGTTAGAATTTTTTTTTGTTTATGTGACAGATTTTTATGTTACTACTGAACATTTTGAAAACTTTTAATTCCAGGATTTTAAATGACTTATGTTCAAAATACCAGGTTTTTCAATGATTTTTTTAAATTTTCCAAACTCCAGGTTTTAAAGGTCTTTTTTTTGTCTGAACTGTCAAAATCCAGTTTTTTCCAGGTTTCCAGGTAAAGTGACAGCTCTGTTTCACAATTACAAACACTGTAGTTTTACGATAAATTAATTTATAATTTAGTTTTGTAAATCAAAACCAGAATACTAACTCAGGCTGACTTATTTAGGAACCTACTTTTAATTATTGTTATCAAACTTTCATTAATCAAAAAAAAAGTATTTACAAATACTCACTTTAGTATTTGAATAACCAATGAAGAATATAATTTTTATATTTCAAATACTATCATATTTTTATTTGTACCAAAAGTTAAAAATTTACTTACATTCTATAATGATATTAACTGTAAATGATCTTTTTTGTTTTTGAAACTTGTAATAAACTTTACCGTAACTTTGTACTTTATATCACTTTTAAAATACAACTAACCTAATTAAAGATTTAAGTTTTAAGGTAACTTTAAATTGCGATGTTATAAACAAAAAAATAGAATTAAAATTAGAAATATTACTAACCTGTCTACTAACGGTAGAAGATAATTTCACTTATAATTATGTAAGTTTTCTAAAATGATATAAGATATAGGAAATATGCATAATATATATTATAATCTGCTAAAGTAAAATTTATAAAAAGCCATTTTGAAAAACATAACTCAGGGATGGGTTTTGTTTTAAGTATGCAATATTTTTTACATTATGCTGATGATAAGCAAAGTTTATTTACACTTAGTACAAATGTTTAAAACACTTTATTTTCATTTTTTTACTCAAAGTAAGCTGGTTAAACAAAATATATTTTGACAACTTTTATTTTAAAAATCGATACAGCTAGTGAGGCGTCTATGTTTTGATTTCATTAACTTTTTTTTTTAATAAGTTTTTGATTTAAATAAGTTGACCTAAAAAATAAAATTTCAAAAATTTAAAAGTTATACGAGTGTCTGTAGCTGAATTAAATACTATTTGTCCAACAGATATATTTTTGTTTTAGGTGATTAATTTCAATAACCATATACAAATGTAGGTAGTTAAGCTATTTTGTAACTACTAATAATAATAATTAACAAATATAATGAGTTCTAGTGTTGAAACTAAAAAACAACTAAATATCGGTATCTAACAAAATATTCAAGCTTATTTTAATTCAAACTAATTTTGTTACTAAGTTGTCATTAGTTATGAGTTTTTTTTAATATATTAGTAATGAGAGAATTAGTTAAGCTATTAAGTAGGCATAATAAAATGATTATAATATAATTTAATAAAAATATGAATTGAATAATGAAGTTCATAAAAGTTCATATAGCTAACAAAGATTAATTTAATTATTTTTTTGCTTGATTTATTATGCCAGAAGCAGATTAAAGTAGTTTAAAAACTAAATTATTTCATCTGCTTAAAATAGTTTTTTGTTCTTTTTAAAAATGTATAAAAAATTATGTAAACAAATTGTTAATTAAAAAATACAACAAAGCATTTTGTATTATAAATTACGACTAATTTCAAAATTAGTAATAGTTTATGAAACTTTTAGTTTTAAATCTTAGATGTAAAATTACCGAATTAGTTTAAGATGCAAACAAAAATTTAGTCAAAACTGCGTTTTAAAACAGTTTTATTTATATGTATTTTTGATTAGTAAAATAAGGTATCACATAAAAACCTTTTAGAAGTTCATTAGCAGTAAAAGCTTAAAATATTTGGAAAGTTTTATCTGGTTTGTTTACTCTTTAGCCTAAATTATTTTTATACCTTTAAAGTTTTCCTATTTTTGTTAATTTTACTTCAGTGTGATTTTTAAATGTGAAACCAATATATTCTTAACTTTTTTTTAGCTACTTTGACCTAAATTCACAACTTAGATATTAATTCGTATTACAAGTTATTTTTTGGCTGTATTTTGTAAAATTTTATTAGCAACATATACAATCAATTTCCATTAATTTTACTGCTGTTAGTTAACAGTTGTGATTATCTATTAAAAATTTTATTTGAAATAAATTACTTAGTTTATCAAAACAGCTGTTTGAATAAATTTCTACAACTATTACACACAAATATCAAATTAAGAAGTTAGGCTCTATGTTGCTCCGAGTTGAAGCAAAATAAATATTAGTAATTAAAAAAAAAGGCTAAAACTTAGGTTTATAGAAATTGTAATCAAAAATTATGTTAGTGTTAATACGTTTTCGTCAATGGTCAGTTTTACTATTTTTAAACTTCTTAACTTAAATAATGTTTATTAAATTTTATAACAAAATCAAAAATATTCTTATTTTACTTCTCGTAAATATATTTATAACAATATATGAATAAAACATAACAAAACAGTGACATGTTCACCACTGTATTAAAATATAAACCGAAATAAACAACAACATTTTTTGAAGCAAAATAAAAAGAAAAATACCGAACCAAAATAAATTTAATTAATTTAGTAACTAGCTCTTTCAATTGAAGAAACTCCTATCTTTAGCTATTCTGAAAACAAAAACTGTTTGCATGTGTACAACAAACAAAAACTCATACCAAAAACATTTTTTTATTAATATATTTAGACAAACATATATATTTGGAACTAAGCTTTAGATCCTTTTTGTGAGTTTATAAGGATAAACAAAATTCAAGTATAAAACAAAAATAATTAAATCTTTACATATATATATATCAAATGGGTGGGTGTCACTTTTGCACGAGCGTCACTTTTGCAGGAGGGGACACTTTTGCACGAGGGTCACTTTTGCACGAAGGGTCACTTTTGCACGAGGGGACACTTTTGCACGGCGACTCTTTTGCACGAGCGTCACTTTAGCACGAGGGGATACTTTTGCACAGCGTCATTTTTGCACGCAGGGTCACTTTTGCACGAGGGGACACTTTTGCACGGCGACTCTTTTGCACGAGTGTCACTTTTGCACGAGGGGACACTTTTGCACGGCGTCACTTTTGCACGGAGGATCACTTTTGCACGAGGGGACACTTTTGCACGGCGACCCTTTTGCACGGAGGGTCTTTTTTGCACGAGGTGACACTTTTGCACGGAGGGTCACTTTTGCACGGCGACATTTTTTCACGATGACAATTTTTTACGGCGGCATTGTTGCACAACGTCACATTTTTACAATGAAATTTTCGCATAGCGACATTTTGGCATGATGAGTTTTTCGCACGAAAAATCAATTTTGCACGCAGGCCGATTAAAAGCTTTTTAGCTACTACCAAGTCTGTAATATAAAAAGAAACTAAAAACTAAAACTTTATAATATTCCTATATTAAAGGCAAAAAATGAAAGATCTAAAATCTTAAAAAGTATAAGTTAATGTTAGAAACAAACTAACGAAAAGATAAAATAAAATTATTTATAAAAGATTCATACCAGGGACAATTAAGTTAATTCATTTAGAAACTAGGATAAAAAATACTTTAAGTGTAAGTAAGTTGTTCTAGCTTATTTTGAATTTCAATATATTAATCAACAACTATGCCTTTTTATATATTTTACTATACGGTTACAAGTTTATTGTTCATATGATGAACCTAGGCATCAAAACCTAGACCACTTAAACTGGAAAACACATTATGAAAAAATAGAATCACACATACAGTATATTTATTATAAAAAAAAAGTTATTATATAAAATTTATAGGTTAACATAAAAAGCAAAATTTTAACCACAAACTTATATTTATTTACGCTTTGATTTAGAACGATCATCATAAAGTATTTAAATGCATTGACTAACAACAAAAATAAAAACCTAACGCTCCAAAGACCTTAACGTTAGACTCTAATTGGCTTATTTCATGATCATGGAATGCTGGTGTAAGCATCTCTTGATACTTTTGATGAACATAAGTTCAAACTTCCAAGTGTTACTCTCTCATTGGCTTATCATGATCATGCAACATTATTGTAATAAAATAATCTAAGTTTAAATCATGAAAAATGCTCTATTTTATTGCTTTTTTTATTCTCACGCTAAATTAAAAAATAAAAATAAACATCAGGTAAAATATGAAATACCTTTACACTTTATAAACTAATTAAATCTTTTTTTAATTTAGCAATTGTTTGAAATTAAAATACAATAAATTTAAAATATTTTTTTAACAGCTATATAATGTTAATTATAACATCAAGAGAAAATAAGTAAAAATAATACTCAAAATTCGTATTTTAAGCCTTACTAAATTAAGTTTATCTTTCTGTTTAAAAAGTAACAAAATTCAGATTATTTTCATTTAATGTATTCAAAATTGTTTTTGTTTAAAATAAAAAATGTGTATTCAACTAGTTTATTTAAATTAAGCTAATAAATATAAATTAATGAATTGTGGTACGTTATTATACTGTTATACGTAAAACTTCAAAAAAAAAATTTAAATTAAAATTTCTTTAAAAAACTACCACATTTTAGTTATTTACAACAACTTGCGTTTAAAACCGAGTATTATTTACATTAAAAAAAAAATTAAAAAAATGTCGCTGTGCAAAAGTGTCCCCTCGTGCAAAAGTGACCCTCCGTGCAAAAGAGTTACCGTGCAAAAGTGTCCCCTCGTGCAAAAGTGACGCTCGTGCAAAAGAGTCGCCGTGCAAAAGTGTCCCCTCGTGCAAAAGTGACCCTCCGTGCAAAAGAGTCACCGTGCAAAAGTGTCCCCTCGTGCAAAAGTGACGCTCGTGCAAAAGAGTCGCCGTGCAAAAATGTCCCCTCGTGCAAAAGTGACCCTGCGTGCAAAGGTGACGCCGTGCAAAAGTGTCCCCTCGTGCTAAAGTGACCCTGCGTGCAAAAGAGTCGCCGTGCAAAAGTGTCCCCTCGTGCAAAAGTGACCCTTCGTGCAAAAATGACCCTCGTGCAAAAGTGTCGCCTCGTGCAAAAGTGTCTTCGTGCAAAAGTGACCCGTTCCCATATCAAATATTCACCAATGCAATTATAACTTTCAAAACATTAATACAAAATACAAAACGTATATATATATATATATATATATATATATATGTGTGTATAAATATAAACATATACAAATGTACAGTATTTAATTAGATCAGAACTTCATTTCCACCCACTTGAAGAAGTTGATTACGCTGAACCTGCCCAACCAGAACACTCCTCCTTACTTTTCTTCCGTCTTGTACCTCCTGTTCAGGTTGCTCTTGGCGCAAGTGCGGAACCAGAAACCTGTTGTGATAAGTGTTGCTATAACGAACAAAAAACTAAAAAGTACATAGTGAAGTTGATGGGTGTCTGTAATTGTAGGTTGAGCCAGAAACCTATTGTAAAAGTAATGGTAATATTTAGAAAAATTCATTTTCCTTAAAACTATTGTATTTAACTTACTTAAGAAATTTTTTAACAAACTAAAACTGCACTTTTTTTTATATATAGATCAATATTTTTAAAATAGTATTTAATTTTTTTCGCAAAATCATTTACTTGATGAAGTTTTTGTAATAGTAAGAACCATGCAGCACTTTGAGTTTTTCAATCGTAAAAACCTTATTTTTTGAACATTAGTGTAAAACTGAAAAGATTGAAATAATAATTGATTGCAGGTAGGTAGATTAAATCAGTTGTATTTAAAAGCCATTAAGTAGTTTGTTGCGTTATTTAGGTTATGCTAAGTTTAAGCTTTATAATAAAATGCATAAAACTGTTAAATTTGTTTTTAATGTTATTAGTTATTTCGCAAAAACAAAGCAGTTATTGTTTAACTTATATTTACATATAAAAAAGCTAGGTGTCAAAGGTATTAAACAACCGTATTATGCTTAAACTTTTATACATACTTTTGTTTGACTAAATTGGTTAATAAGTAACTAACTTTATAACTATGGAGCATTTTATTTTAAAATACGAATTATTATACCCTAACACAATGTTATATAAAACACAAGCCTTTTTAATGATGACAAAATTCTATGAACACATTAATAATAAGATTTATTATTTGAGCTTTTGTTTATGCATATAAACCTTTGTATTTCTAAATATTACTTAAATACATTTATTTTCAATATATTCTGTCAATATTTAATCAGTATGAAACAAGTAAACTTGTTAAGTAATTTATATCGATATATAAAAAGCTCGCGGAAGTATTTCATACAACAGATATGTGTTTAAACTTTTTTTACGGATTTTAATACTCCAAACAAAACAAAATGTAAAGTTTTTTTATTTTTCAAAAATAATTCTTATATTTCACTAGTAAAAAACTGACGAAAAAAATATTTCTATTTAAGTTTTCAATCATTTAGATTTTAAAATACTTTCTGTAAAATCCAACAATGCCGACTTGCCTGCGCTGGAGAACCTACAAAATATTTTTTTTAATTTATATTTTTTTTCAACTAAATGTTACTCTATATAGACAAAATTTGAGAAACTATGCTTACAAGAGAAGTTTTTAAAATATTATAGTATTATATTTAAAGGGTTATTAATAGAAGTGAAATATTTAGAGCAACATAAATCCATATCAAATAAGTTATAAAACAATTAACCATATTGGCAGAACTTGGTAAAATGCTGTGTGGTTTATGTTAAAAACTCCTTGGCAGTAGGATTTGAATTATTATATTAATTAGTTTTAGTCTTACTGCCGATGATTTGTTAGCATAAATCACACTGACATTTACCAAGACTATCTTAGAAAAGTCAGTGTTAATTTCAAAACAATTGTATACTTTTAGTCCAAGTTGAAAAAAAAAAGCTTTAAATTTTTAAATCCCTGGTTCAAATAGTTCTAATTTAATTAGTTTGATGAAATACAATAAGTTATTACTGTATGTTAAAATTTAAAAAAACTAAATATTTTAAATAGTTTTGAAAAGTATTGATAACTGTTTATTTCTCTGTAAAATTTGAATAACAAATAGAAACCACTTTTCCTTTCTTTAACGTAGCTACTCTAACTTATTTATAAAGACATTTATTTTTCTTCATTTATTTGCCATGTTTGCTTTAATGTTAAACATAAGGTTACTTTTCTTTATTTAACTAAAACTAACGTTAGCTTTTTCTAAACTAAGTAATCTTTTTCAAATTTTGACTATTCTGTTTTGGCACTTTAGAAAATGAAAACAAACTTTCAAAATAATAAACTTTTTTTGCTTCTATTATTTGTTAAGCTTTGTGGTGTGTAGCTTTAAAACGAAATAATTGATTTAAGAAACATTATACAAGAAAACTTCGTATAGTAAAACCTAAACTACTACACCAAAATTTTATCTGTACAAAAAAGCAAAATGTATGCTAATAATAAGCAAGTAAAACGTTGTATTTAGATTTATGATTAAGACTTTCGTAAATTTTAAAACAATTAACAACTATTTTAAAGTTTTTGTAAACCTACACACTTATGATTTCTAAAAATACTAATTGAAGCGAAAGATTTAGGCGCGGTTGTAAATTTTGTCTTTTAAGGTTTTTTTTCAAAACATCCGGATCTTTTTAAAAAATTTAATTTGCAAATTTCATCTAAAAAATAACCGGTCTCAGTCGGATTTGGATCCTGAATCCGGTAGATAACTAATAAATATATCAACAGACTTATGAAAAAGTAAAAAAAAATAATTTTTAAGTAATAAAAATAAGATAAGATATTAAAAACGTTTTATTACAACAACTAAGTCTGAAAAAATAAATAAATAAATGTTTTACTATAGAAACTTTAGAAATTTTTAAGTACTATAGACTCTAAACGATTTATAAATTTAAAAAATTATAACTTTTGATTAAAAATAATGCAATTAGAAAAAATATTAACAACCATAGATAAATTAACAGAGTTTTACGTAAAGAAAAAAAAAATTGAATATATAAGAAAAACTAGTGTTTGAAAAAAAATACAAATTCAATTAATAAATTTTAATTGACAAAAACATAAAAGTTATCAAAGTACGTTAGCGTTTAAATGATACTTTATATAACGTATAGTTTTATTAAAAACTTTATTGAGAAAAGCTTAGAGTCTAATTTATCAGAACATATAACAAAACAGGCTGTTACAGACTATTAAAAATATTTAAAATCGGTTACATAACATTATAAGTAGTATATTATCGTTTTTAAAGAGTAGAGTATGCTATTTTAACAATTATTGAAATTTATTAGAATATAAAAATACCAACATTAAAATTTAATATTTCAACTGTTTAAAAAAAATCCTTCAAGTGTTATTTCTAAGTTGAATAAAAGTAATTTTCTAAACATTTTGTTTTTTGATAAATAGTATTTTTTCTAAATACTATATATTTTGTTGTTTACTTCTTTGATTTCTTTACTGAGGTTTATACCAGCATTAGCGTAGAATCCCTTCTTTTTTCTGAGTATTGTCTTTTGTCTGTATCTATTAAGAAATTTTACATTTTGTGAAGCTTACTTTTATCAATTACTATTTTTAGTTTTATCTAATAAAAACACTTAAACAACACTAGATACAAAAAGTTTTATAGTTTTACATACATGTATACATACTTTATCTAACTTTTTGACGAGACGACTTTTTCGTACACACCAAGAAAGTTTTTTAAATAACAAAGTACTAAATAACTGACAAAAAAAATTCGATCAGTTTTTAGCAGAAGTTATATGATATATATAAGTTTTTTTTATCGATCTACGTACGTAAGTTAAAAAAGAAATACCTTTGTTTCTCTTAAATATCAATAAAAAACTTACATACACCAAATCGTGAATATAATTCCAGTTATTAAAATAGAAATAGGTATTGCAATCACTATTGTTAAAAAACTTCCTGATATCGGAACATCTGAAATTAGTTGTAACTAATTAAATGATTAAATTTTTTTTTTTCTAAATGTTTTATGTAAAAGATCATTTATTTATAATTAAATTAATTTTAGTTGTTTTTTTTTAATTAAACTTTAGTATTTAAATTGAAGTTAAATGTATTTTAACGAAAACAAAACAAGTTAAAAAGAAATAGTTTCTTAGCCATGTCAGTTATTGTTTCAAAACTGCAGCATTTGTTTTAAGTTTTCAAATTATAATATGGAAATAGGGTCCTCAATGATAAGGTGTGATTTAGCTTATATAACTAACTTTTTTTTGTTCTGTAGAAACATAGCTAGTTGTTTAGAAATCAAATCAAATTTTAATGAACAAAAAGTAGTGAATATTTTAATTGTTCAATTTTTGATTATGGTTTTAAAATAAACAGGTTGACCTTTTAAGTTATATGTTTTAAATTTAAATAAATTATTAAAAATTTACACAAAAAACTTTAATTTAATGCCATTGCGGTTTATAACTTTACATAGCTTAACTATATTATTATTTTCTTTAAATATAGTTAGCAAAATTTGTTACATTCAAAAAGCTTATAAGGGCTTAAAAAATTGCTGGAAACTTAGAAACTGAGAGGAAATAAATTTTTAATATTGGCAACTAATTAAAATATGAACCAAAAATAAAGCTAGACAGTATAAACCATAAAAACTATTATTTTCAGACAAAAGTTAATATACAACTAAATAACTTATTAAGTACATCATATTTTTTCATAGTAAGAACTTTTTTTATATAAAAATCGTTCTCTTTTTTTTTAAATAAAGACTAACAGTAAAGTTTCTAAGTCAACTATAATATAGTTTAACCTTTTTGGTTTTTATCAGCATTTCCGACATTAATCGTCTCTTTTTGCTTTGTTTTATTTACAATTTTTTGAAGTAAGCCTGTCGTCATTCCATTGCCTACAAATTAAAATACTCTTTAAAATTTAACAAAAAATGTTTTCTTAAAGTAGTAAACTATTATACTAAGCTTTTATTTATTAATACAATACTTTGTTTAAATAAACTAAGTTACTATATTTGACCTTTATAGTAAACATTTATTGTTATAAAAACGACAAAAAAAATTGTTTTTAATAACATTTTATTTTTTGTTATTGGTTTTTATTTTTAATGGCTACACATAATTATTTTAAAACATAATTGACTTTTTAAATTAAAACAACTTTTGATTCAAAAAAACTTATAGAAAAGCTTATTCTAAATAATTTGTATACTAATTTTGAAAAGGCTATAGAAAACTAGAAGACAATAAAAACTAACTTTCGGTTGTGTCTGTTGTAACTTGAGTTTTTACGGTTTGATAAGTTGGTCTTGTTTGTAAGTTTTTGTTTGTTGTTTGTTTTAGTTTTTGTGTAATCTGTTGAGTGAAATTTTCTTTCGTTTTTGTTACAGTCACTTTAGATTTAGTTGCAATTCTATTATTTCTAGTTTCCCTTGATGAAGCTATACTTGTACTTATAACAGTTTTCCTTTGAATTGAGTTTGGTGAACCTTCGAGAGTTTTAAACTTGTTAGATTTTGTTGTTATTACATATTTTGTTTTGACTGTTGTGACATACTGTTGTGATATACTATTACTTTGGTTGGCCAATTTTAAACTGGTATCTTCTGAAGCTGTTGCAGTTATACTTAAACTTTTAGAGCTAATTTGTTCATTATATACACTTGTATTATCTATAAAACTCGTTAGATCTTTTAGGACAATTTCGCTCGGTTTTGTTTGAGTTCAACAATCTACAAGTTTGTTTGTATTATTTAAAGGTCTAGTGTTTCCAGATCTTAATAGAGTTTTTAACGTCGTAAGGTCTTCATTTTTTACTATACGTTTTAGAGATATAGTTCTGTTCAGTTTTATTTTATTTTTCAGAGCAGTATTTTTACTTGTTGTTATTCTACTTTTTAGAGTTGCAGTTTCATTAACGTTTCTTGGAGTGGTCAGAAGATTATAATTTCTAGGTTTTACAGAATTTGGTTTAACTTTTAAGGTGTATCTAAGAGTTGTTTTTGAAAATACGTTAGGTACAACTACTTTAGCATGCGTAGTACTTTATGGAATTTTCGTCTGAAAAAAATTTAATCGATTCGCTGAGGTAGGCTTATTTATAGGTATTATTGCATTTTTTTCTATAAATAAACTCGTTGAATTTGTTAATTGTTTTGAGCTTGATTCTTTTATGTTTGGTTCAATCTGCATACTATTCAGGTTTGACGGTGTAACATTACGGCTTTTCATTTCTTTAGGTGGCTTTGTTGTACTAACAATCTTACTTTTTATAGCGTATGCAGTAGTGTTTAAATTTGTAATAATGTTTGGTATTGTTGTACTTTTTAAATCTACCTTAACAGACTTATTACTTTTTGAAAATGAAGTCGGGAAAGAAGAAAGCTCAGTTGTGCTAATACTTATTTGATTATTAGGTTCTTTGTAACTTGTACTATCAGCAGCAGCAGAGGAATTTGTAGTTGCATTATCAACTTCATCAATTTTAGGTGTGTTAGTTGTTATCGTTCGTGAAAACATTTGGTTTTTTTTTATTGACTGTAGTTGTGTTGCTAATAAAATCTAAAGAAGATGTACTATTGATAAATAAAAGTTTATAATTACCTAAGTCGTTTGATATATTTTCTTTGCTAGTTGTAGGTGTTGTGAAATCTTGAATTTTTAATTTGTTCAGAATATTACTTTGGTTAGGTTTGTTTGAACTGGTATATTTTGCAATTACACTTATATTTTTATAGTTGAATTTCGCGTCATTTAAACTTTTGTTGTCTTTAGGACTCTTTAGATCTTTTATAGTTTCGTTTCTTTTGTTTTAGTATCTCCATCTACAACTTTATTTGTAATATTCAATAGAGTATTTTTCTAGAGTTTAGTAGAGTTTTTGAAGTTGTAAGGTCTTCATTTTTTGCTATACTTTTTAGAGGAATAGTTCTGTTCAGCTTCGTTTTATTTTTTGATGTAGTAGTTTTGTTACTTTTTATTGTACTTTTTAAAGTTGTAGTTTCATTTTTGTTTTTTAGAGTGTTCAAAAGAATATAATTGTTAGGTTTTACTAAACTTATTTTAGCTGTAACTGCTTTGGCATGTGGAATTATTTCTGGAATAGTTGCCTGAAGAGCTTTTAATTGATTTGCAGAAGTAGTAAGCACATTTGTAGGTTCTACTGCATTTTCTTACATAAGTAAATTGTTTGAGCTTTTTGATGCATTTGTATTTACTTCTTTTATTATAGTTTGAAGTGGTGTACTATTTAGTACAGTTGTTAATTCAATTGGTTTTGAAACATTGATACTTGTACTTTCTCTAGGTTTATGTGAATTACTTAATACTTTATTTTTTTTAAACATTTACTGTAATATTAGAACTTATAATTTCGTTAAACTTTGTTGTACTTTTAGAAATTACGCTTACGGATTTATTACTTTAAGGCAATGAAGTTGGGAAAGAAGAAACCTCAGTTGTGTTAAGATTTGTTTGATTATTAGGTACTTTGTATTTTGTATTTTCAACAACAGTAGCGGAATTTGTAATTGCACTTTCAACCTCATCAATTTTACTTTGAATTCTATTGAAATAGTCGCTCATGATTGGTTCTATACTCAATAAAGGATCATATAGGGAATGTTCTTGTGGTTCTAAATCTGACTTTTTCGATATCGTTTTCTCTTTGTTTATGTTTTCATGGAGCTTTTCGGTTTCTGTAACCAAAACATCACGGTTTAAAGATTTAGTCACAACTAGTAGTTTAGTGAATGTTCGTTCATTTTTTCTTCTTTTTGTTTTTTTTTTTTGTTTTAAAATTTTTAGCTTTTCTTTCTTACTACGTTTGCAACTATGACTTTTACATTTTCTCTTCTTATGTTTTCTTTAACGTTTGTTACTTGAATAAAGCTTATTGGTTTTAGCATGTTTTATTGTCGATCTTTTTTGTTTTGATTTAATAATATGTTCTATAGTTTTACCAGTTGTAAGGTTTTTAGTCATATCGTCTTTATATGAAGTCGTCTTGTTTTCTGTAGCGCTTACATTTGGTAGGTTAGTCTCAGAGTTTTCTTCATTCACACCCTGATGTTTGTCGTACTTAGAAAAATCGGTGTATTCTCAGGTATTGTTTGACGGCTTATTAGTTGTAGAATAAGAATGATTTCTTCTTATTACGTTAAAGAAATTACTTCTTGTGACATTTTTTTCATCTTAAAATCCTCAGTGTAGTTCCTGCTATTAATACAAATCACATCATTTATTGGATTCGATTTTTTAGGTTCATTATCATAGGTACAGTTTTCACAGTTGTTTGAAATGCGAACTTTCCCAAGTATGATACTACCTGGTAAAAAATAAACATCAGCATTTGAAAGTTCCATACTGTTTTACTGCTTAGCCCAAAAATGTGCACGTTAATTTTAATTAATTAATTTACTTTTTTTTTTACCAGTTAGTTGGATTTGAAAATCAACACCAGTTAGCGGTTAAGTGTTTTTATAAACCAATAGTTTAAAAATTAACTAAAAAATAGTTAAATAAAACTTAGTTTACTAAAAAAAAACTTCATACGCTAATATTCACATTTTAAACACCACTACAAGTGCACATAACTGTATACAAAAGTTAACCAGAAATTTTGAAAATTAAACGGATATCAAAACTTCTGGTTAATAATGTTTGTTTTCAATACATTATTGAAGAATATACTTTATTTTATCGTTTATCTATATTTTTATCGTTCAGTTTAACTATTTTGTTACTTAATTAAAGGAATTTGAAGTGAAAAACTTCAAATATAATCTTGTACTTTAAGCACAAACAACTCAGTTAAAAAAAAAAAAACAGAACACGTAATCTAAAAAAAAAATAGTGTATACTTGTTTTCAACTAGTGTTTTAGAAAATAAAGAGTTATTTTTTAACTTACATATAGTTATAGTTGTGAAAATAATTTTTTTCATGAGTATTAATTAAAAAACAGCTATAAATAGAATGTTTCAAAACTCAATCTAATCAAATTGTGTGTAAATGAAACAAGGTATAATCTTTAAGAAAAGGTAGTTGTACCAATTATTAGTAAGCTATTTTATTTATATTCAAAATCGATTTTATTTATAAATTAGTTGTAAAAAAATTAGTAATTGTCTTCTATGAGATTAACTTTCACAACTAAAAGATAATTTTTAGAATATAAGCAACTGGAATTAGTTATAAGCATCAAGTTATTCTTTTTACTTATAGCTTGTTCCACTTTTTTTCTATATTGCAAGCATTTATTTTAAATAATCTAATATGGTAGTTTGTTTTTGAACTTTTGTTATAAATCTAAACTTTAGTATTTCTACCCTAAAGCTAGCTATCAAAATCTAAATACATTTTAAAATAATTTATAATCTCTATAACGTTTAAACCTTTTGGAAAAATAGTATAAATTATTTAAAATTAAAAAATATTTTTCACTCTTGTCTTTTTAAAGTATAAACTATTTCCGTCGAAAATAGTTACCTAATTTTCACAGTTTAAATTACCAAAAATTATTTGCAGTTGTGAAAATTAAATAGTTTTATTAAATTTGAAAAGACTCGAGTTTAATACCTACGTTTACATAGTTTACATTTTAAAATTAAAGGAATACACTTAAGCTAGTTGTTAAACAGTTAATGAACTTACTTTTCACTTTGCTGATTCCGCTAAAACTAGTGAAAATAAAAAGTACTGTTAAAAGTTAAAAGCTTACTTTCATGTTTGTATTGGAAGTTCTGCTGAAAAAATAAATAATAAAACTGATATTGTCGAATGTAAACTATAACTTATATGCAATTTTTTCTTAGCTTAAACAAAAACATATTTTGATTCACTAAAGCGTTAATGAATTTATAAAATGTAATTTTTTTCTAATCGTTTTATAAGTTAAACAAACCATTTTGATTTCGAAAACCAATAACTGAAAAGAAAAAAACTCTGAACATATATATATATATATATAGAGCTAATCAACAGAACAAAAAATAATCTAAAATGAAAACTACAATTACAAAATTTAACACAACTTAGTTAGACTTACACATATATTATGTTTAGTAATAAAGTAACAAAATATTCATAAGTTCCTTTGTCAGTTAAATTAAGCGATACTGTTTCGTTTACGGAAACAACAACTTATATAAAAGTAAGTGATAAGAAACATAATCTATATAATTACTTAAAATTTATTAAAACACCAGGTCATATAAGTATAACATCATTAGTTAATTATTAATCTTGTATACAGTTTATATATACAATTTTTATTCTTTTACAACTACTTTATGATTTTAAGTAAAAAATTACACGATGTCATTGTTAGTAGGCTTTTAATGTTTTTGTTACATTAAAAAACAAATTAATTTATTGAAATTGAATGCTATTTTGTTGAAAATTGTTATTTACAGTTTGGTTTACTACTAAAAAAAATTTGTAAGACATTATACTTCTTTTTACTTTTATTTTTAACAAGCTTAATATTTATTTCGTTTCAAAGAAAACTAACTGTTTGTAGTCTCAGTTGATTTTTTTTTAAATATTGAAAAAATGTCATCGTTTAAAAAAAGTTTGTTTATATTTTTTCTTTTAAGCTAACAAATTCAATTTTGAATTAAACCAACAACAGTATAACAAAAACTTAAAAAGTCAACGAAGCAAGTTTGAAGAGATAAAACCGTTAAATTGTTTTAAGTTAAATCTTAGTATATAATTAACAATGATACCTGTATATTTTCGTACGTTTTGTCAGTAGTTTTAAAATGTTAAGATAAAAAAGCTGTAAAAAGTAAAAAGATTTTATCAATTTTAGATAAGTCTTGATAAATTTGTCATTAAAAAACAGTTTTATCCATTTTTTAACAAACAAATTCTCTAAAGACCAAAAATTAGAACGTTTAATACTTTAGATATAAAGTATTTTAAAAAAAGCTATATATTTTATACAAATAGTGACGTTTTTACTGTGTGTCGTAAAAAACCTTATAGTAAAAAATTATATATTTATACCACTTTTTATCTTCATTAAAATATAGGAACTTATAATTTAAATAAACAAAATTATTTTATAAAAGTTAATTATTGCCACAATAACACTCAAAATGAAATTTAATCATATGAGTAACGCATTATTATTGACTCAAATATGTTTTAATTTGTAAAACAACATCATAATTTAAACTTGTTCAAAAGATAACCTGCAACTAAGCCAAATTCTTGACTAATTGAAGGATCCTTTTTACTAAAATTACCTTATGTGAGTTTAGTTACGAAAAAGTTAAATAATTTTCTCAAATATCTAAAAACAGAAATAAAGTTATTTTTCCCTTTAGTAACTGCATATATTTTAAAATAGTTTAAGAAAATATTTGTTTATAAACAGAAAGTAAACCTTATAATGCAGTTTATAGTATTTAAAACCATGAGTTTCTAACAAATAATTTTATCTATTTTAATAGTTTTCTTGATGTTATTTTTAAATACTTATTTTAATCTTAGTTCTTGTTTATATGAAACAGTATCTATTTTCTAAACTGAAAATTAAACTAAACTACCAGTCTAGTTATTTGAAATTTATTAGTTCATCATGTCTTTGTGAGTAAAATTGTAAAAAGTGTTTTGAAGTTTTTGTAATTTTCTATTATTTATCTATTCTTATTTTAAGAAAAATTTCTGTTTCATGTTCATATAAAGCTCTGAAATGTACTATTTTCATAAAAAAAAAATTATAGCTGTAAATCGTATTTCTAATTTATAAAAACTTCAGCCGTAAAGCATCATGAACCATTGGAGCAATAACTTTGAAGGTGTTTGTCGCGTGCTTTGCATTGAAAGGATGGTTCGCTTCAACACGCTGTTAGAAAGATTTCGCCCACAACTGAGGAGATTGCAACTAGGAGGCGTGCTGACAGATGCACAGATAGCTTTGAACTTCCGTCTCTTTCAAGTTGCGAAATTATTCCTTCCCGTATATCTAAGAACCGGGAATACAACCACGCTGTTTTGTTGGTTCGTGTTTCCTCTACTAGGACCAGTCTTGTTACCGCAGCACCAAAAGGTGATGATGTTCAAGTTCTTTTGGTTCTTTCTCGCCATCGATGAGTTGTTGGTGAGACTGGAGAGGTCAGTTGAAGAAGTTGAAAATTTTGTGGTTATCCTTGAGGAGCTGCCTCAGTTATAATTGTGCAGGGACTTATGTTTTTATATATTCAATGTGTTTTGTACTTAAAATTTGGTGCATTTCTGTTTTACACAAATAGAATAGTAGAGTCGTAAAAATATGTTTTGTTCTATGATCAATATTCACTTAGCTTTTGAAAAAAAATTTTTGTGTGTTATATATTTATAAGTTCGTAATAAAATTGCATTTAGTTAGTAAAGTGTTAGTATTATTGTATGTTTATTATTAAATAGAATAATGTAAAGCTCTAAAGTAGACGATCAGTTCACTAGGCAGATTAAAAAAAATTGAAAACAATAAAGTTAATAAATAAGATAAAATAAGATGTCAGACTTGCTTAACTTTAATTTGAAAGAAACTTTTGTAAATTTGTAATTTTTTAATTTCAATTTTATACATCTATCCTGTTTTAACAATATTTTCAAAATTTCAGTTGTGACCACAACGTTGGGGCTTTTAAAAATAATACGACAATATTTTGATTCTCTGTTATGTTTTAAACTTATAAATACGTCAACATCTAGTTTTTAGTATTAAAAGATTATCTTAACAAAATCACAAGCTATGTTATTTAGTTAGTATAAAGTTAACTTTGTTAGTTAAAGATCAAATAATATAAACAAAAAATAAATCATGTCAAAATTTGTGCTATCAAAAATAAGCATTTTCAAGATTTGTATATTTAAAATCGCAAGTTTAAAATATTAAAATGAAGCGAAGAAAAAACAACCTATGAATTAAAAAGTTTAAAAAAAAACTTGTAATTTAAAATAGTTAAATATTTTATATTACTAATTTTGAAATCATAGTTTTGTTGATAACTTTTTTGTAGTATAATTTGAAGTACGTAAAGTATACATAATAGTTAAAATACTTACTTTAATTATTCAGAAACAAGTTAGATTAACCTCTTTGACATAAAAACCAATTAAAAACGTTAAATTCTAATTATGACATTCTTTAAATGTTTTTATTATATATCAATATGATTTTCAATATAACTACATATTGTTAAACAAAGTTTATAAAATTTAGTAAGTAGAATTAAACTAACACTTATTTTTTTGTGATCACTGTGTAACATGTTGTCGAGCTACTATTTTGAAGAAGTTACCATTTATTTGAAAACTTAGATAAGTCCTTAATTCAATTAGTTACATTTTCAACAGAATTAACGAGATGGTTTTTGACGCAGATTTTTATTAAACACTATCTTAAAACTTTTACCGAAAACAAATTAATTATTTTATATATTAGCAGAGTAATTAGAATATAATAAATGTTATATTCAGAACAAAAACGATGAAACTGTAATACGTATATATAAAATTTCTAAATAATGTCAATGCACGACAATAATCACAAATTTCCATCTTCCAACTCTTCAACCAACCTTTCCAGATTATCCACCACGATATCGAAATGGAAGAAATCAGAAAAAAACCACACGTTATTCGGTGTTGCGACTGCGGTTCCACAAATGGCAGAAAAGGATATATAACTTCAAAAACGTCAGTATCCGTTGACGTCAAAGCAGTGTGTACGGTATGGGTTGTGCCATGAATGCGTCGGTATAGGTTTTGGTCTTCTACCTGGTCTGGTTCAGGTCTCCGCAGTTGAAATAAGATTCTATTACTTAAACCGTTAAAACGGTCAAACCTTTATACCATAAAAATTTCGCACATAAGTTTTAAATTATCACTCCAAGGGCTCATCGTTTTTTTTTCGACAATATACCGCTGAATTTTGTATAAGAAAAAAAACAATTATATTTTCTAACAATGTAGTTTGGTTATAAAATTTTTACTGTATATTGTAAAAAGTGTTTAAAACATTCGTATATAAATTAAAAACGACTTCGCTAAGTAATAACTATTTTTTGAAACTTTTAGAAATAGTGTATAAAGTTTATTTAAAGTAACAACACTATAAAAATTTGAAATATTCTTTTTTAAACTTCATTTCAAAAATATATTTAGCTAAATTAAAAGTTGTTTCGTATTTACTATACTCGACAAATTCTTCTTACTTTTACATAACGTTTTTGTTCATTCTTACAAAAAAATAAAGGCTAATAACATAAAATATTTTAAAGAGGTAAATTACAGTAGTTATATTAATATGTAGTATATCAATTTAATTTTTACTTTTTGATTACACAGAAAATAGTTTTTAATGAAAGTAAAAAGTTCTATTATCAAAAGTATTTATACTAAAAGTTATAAAACATCTAAAGTGTATAATCAACAAGATCATGTTATTTTTAGATTAAACAGTATGCATCAAGTTAAGATTTATATTTTCTGTTTTTAACCAAACAAAGTTTAAAAAAAATCTATCTTAGACAATATTTTCTTAATAAAGAGTAAAAATAGTTATGTAACTAGTTATCTGGTAAATACTTTTTAATTATTTTGTACTTAAGTTAATTGAAAATTAAATAAAAAAGTTCTTAGTAGTTCAATCGGTTTGTTAAATTAGCATGAAACTAATTAATTAAAATTAGTCTTAACTAAACTGTTGTTTAACAAATTAAAACTGCTTGAATAAGTAAAAATGTCTTCTTTAGTTAGCATAGTTGCATTATGTCTTTTTTATGACTAATCAGTACTATTTATTAATACTTTGTTTTTAACTTTTATTTGTTTTATTTGGTACAAAAACCAGCATAACTGTAGAGAACAACGAATTTTAATAAATTTATACATTTTTTTTCATTTGCTTGTAAATACAAAATAGTAAAAATAATTTTGTTGAGTAAATATTGAGATACATGTAATATAAAAAAAAATATTTCATAGAAAGAAAACAAAAGTATAAAAGTACAACAAAATGTTTTAAAAAAGAAGAAAATTAAACAATTTTTGTGGTTTATAATGAAAAAAATGAACTTGCTTTTTTCTGCATTCGTGGCGTAATTGCAATTAAAAATTCAAAACACAACGCAGGACATAACTACTTGTTATATGACTATTATTGTATAAGTTTTACAACAAGTTTTCTAGTTTGCCGTTGCTGTTTCAGTTTACTGACCAATAAAGCTTGGTTAATAAAAGAATATAAAATGAAGATTAAATTTAATGTAATTAACACATTTTTATTATGGACAATACTTTATGTTACAATCTACAAATGTAGTATGTGACAGTTTCTTCGTAAATTATTTTATAAAAGCTAGTTTTATATTTACTGGTTTTATTTGTAAACTAAATTCATTCGAACTTATATTAAAACAAAAACAAAATGTTGAAAACAATTTGTCTTTCCTTGAAATTTAAAGTATAAAAATTTACACAACAAAGCTGATTTCACTCAACATTTCGTAATGAGAGTTAACGAAAATGAGAAGAACTAACTTGTAACAATCAACAACGAAAACAATGAAGAAGCACTTGCAGCTTTAGAAACAATTCGTATGATGTAAAAGTTTAGTATAAAAAGATTGTTTGCTTTATTTTGTATTTTTTTTACTTTAAATAGTGAAAAACGTCTTTTACTTTCTAAACACAATTTATTTAGGATTTAAATGAACTGAAACTTATTTTTGTGTTTAATTTAAACTTATGTTTGTGTCAGTTTTATAATTGTACTACTAGTTGTTCTCAGTGTTAGATGTAAAAAGCCTTTTTCCTTAGAATCATTACTTACAATATAGAAAGAAACAAAAGCATTTAAGCAGTCTTTATTTATTCAATTTATTTGTGTTTGAATAAAATGGTTAAAGTTTGTTTTTATGTTGCATTACTAATAAGTTTTTGTTTTTACTTACAGTTTTCTGCTACTTTACAGTGAAACGAGTTCTTTGAAAATTTTAATTGCTTTTAAGATTAGAGGAGGTCATAAAGTTTAAATCTTTTTATATTGACAAAAAATTAAATTCTTACTTGAAAAAAAAGGTTGTAATTTTAGCCTAATATACTATAACTTTAATATGCTAAGACTTAGTAATAGTGATTACGTCTTAAGTGATAAATAAAAGTTTAACACAAGCTATTGAAACTCATTTCTAGTATTTTTGATAATTATAACGAGCTCTTTATCAATAATTTCAAACAGCGTTTTCCAAAATATCTGACTCCAAGTTAGAATTATTCGAACCAAATAAGAATACAATTTATGATGATTAAAAAAATGTCCTTTATTTTGGAAAAAAATTGAATATCTAACAAAAAGTTGCTCCCTCAAAGAGAAAGAGCATTAGCAAAAGCAAAAGAAGATGAAAATGAATAGGAAAAGTTGTCTTCTAATCCAGAAGTGCAGTCTTAAATCTGGAAACACTTCAGCAGCTAAAAATCAATGTAAATGAAGTTGATTTTAGTTTAAAATCATACATAATCCTCTGTTAAGTTTATAAATTCGACCGCAATATTTTCAACTTGAACTATAAAACTGTTTCGCTATGAAAAACACTGTAAATTTTTGATAAGTCTGATTAATACACTAGTATTTATAGTTTATTATAAAAAAATTTATAACTTATTTTGAGCTTATGCAAAATAATTCTTTGATTATATCTAAAAGCCATTGGCTTATCTTTTGATATTTTAATTTAATATTAACTGTATATTACTATACTTAGTAAGTGTTGTTTTATTGATAACCTATCTACATAAAGTCTTGATTATAAGAAGTTTGAGGATTAATTTATTTAAAACTCACATCTTAAAATCCTTGCATTTAAAATCTGAAAAAGTTTAGCAGTTTTCTATGAAATTCCGGAAATATTTTTGATAAATTTTACTTTACTCCTGACAACACACAAGCTTAAGTGTTCATCACATTATTTTGTAGATAGACTATTTAGTATCTGTTTATCTAAACTTACATTCTGTAACTCAAATATTTTACGCTGCTGTATAAGTTAGCCAGATCATTGACCATAGTTTTGAACAAGTAGTAGCAAAGTATCTTACAATATCTTATTAATTTTTTTTTTCCACACACTTTTTCATTATTTTGTCTTTTAATATAAAAAATGGAGATTTAACTATCCGATGTGAAATGTCTTTTATTTTTTTATTTTATAATTTTTTTAATTATTTATACTACGATGAATAATATTGAATAAAAAACATAATGTGTAGTAAAACTTTCGTTTTTTTCTTATTTTCTGATATTTTTTTTCAATATAAAATTTGATATAAACTAAATATTTATATGATTAGTATAAACCAAATATTTCATTGATGAACAACTTATTATTTTTGTCGTATAATTTTTATTTATACCGACAAACTTGCTTTTTTGTTTATCAGATTCATCGTTTTTTACTGTTAATTATGTTAAACTTATATTACATTTCCAAAAATTGTTATTTACCTAATATCGGTTTATTAACAAATTTTTGCTTTGGAAATTATTAGAAAAGTTTTCTAGCACTCTATTTTTGGTAATTATTAAACATATACTTAAAAGCATAGTTGTTATTATGGCAATATCGAATCGCTAAGAATAATGTTAATCATGATATTTAGATTTAATCAAAGAAGTTATTAAGTGCGTATTATGTAATGAAAAATATTTTTATCTTTATCTCTTTAAAACCTCCTTTACGCATAGTTTAAATCTTGGTGACAAGTTTATAGCCACAATTTAGACTTTTTAAGTAATTGACACAATTTGCAGTGTAAAAGTTTATATTTGTTGAATTTAGTTTTTTAACAAAAAGCAAGAAACTAAAGTTAACATAAAATCTTGATCATAACACTTTAGTTGTCTGATTACTAGTCTACTGAAGGCTTGTGGTCCGATGACCATTAATCATAGTAGTGTAACCAAAAACTTTATGTTAACTCGGACTTTTAACATGATATTTAAATAAATATAACTAGTTTTATACTTTAATTAAAAAATTTGCAGAAAAAGTAAAAAAATTACTTGTAAAACAAAAATCAAACGAAAGTAGATAATAGTCGCCATTTTAATCAGCAAGTGGTAACGCAACCATTCGAGCGAACCAAATGTTCGATTTAATTTCAACAAACGTTTAATAAGTTTTCAGTGTTCAGTTTGGGTAAACACAATTATCATTTTGGCAATTCTGCTGTAAATTAGAATAGTTGATCACAAACATTTTAAAATTTAACAATTAATTAAACCTGATTTACTTAATATAACGTAATTGTTTTATAAAAAAAGACTATATAATGTCAGTTGTTAAAAATAATTCAAAATAGTTATAAAACAGGGTTGGCAAACTGCGACCCGCGGGCAAAGGGCTACCCATGATCTTGTAAGTTTTGCCCACTGCTGACAAAAGTTAAAAAAAAAGTTATTTTAAAAAAGGTCATTTTGTATTTGGTTAAACTAAACTGAATGATGAGACAAAAATAAAATATTTAATAATGATGCTTTAAGATCTTTAAAACTAAACTGACAAGATTTTTACATTACTTGGTTCCTATAAAAATAACTCTTTTTGCTATTTAGAGCAAATGATCCACTTTGGAATTTATGTTACAAACTATCCTAAGTTTCAAAAAACTACTCATAATTATTCATTTAAGACAAAACTAAATTTAATATCTATCAAAATAAGTACTTGGTAAATTTAGATGAGCAAATATACTTAGTAAGAAATTTTAAACCGGCTATACTTAACAAATTATTGGCAATTCTTTTTCATAAATTAAAGTTCAAGTTTTAGAAAATTTTATTTGGAACTTTAAAAATTTTCTTAACTAGAGCTTTGTTTAGAAATTAATTTGTAACTGTTTTGCCTTAGTTTATGTGGTTGTAGTATACAACAATAATTGATTTAATAATATGTCATCCATTTAACTATTTTTGAAATAGTTTACATTTTAAAGTAAAATGGATTAATAGTTGCTAATATGCAGGCTGTAAAAAAATTGTTTGATTTTAATTAGTTTTAGCCGTAGTTTATTTCTGAAGACTAACATCAGTTTTGATTTATATTTAATATTTTTTAAATATAAAATAATTGAATGTTTGGAGCAGGGTTTCCCAAAGTGGGCGATATTAGTAAGTCGGGGGCAACAACTAGTTAAGGGGCAAATGGGGTAGAATTTTCGAATTTTAGGCAGTCATAAATTTTTTAACTTACACTAGAAGTTCTTGAGTTGCTGATGAAGAGCAAAAAAAATCTTAGGTGTTTTTAAATGATAGTTTTGTGAGTAGTCTTGTTGGAGGAGTAGTCTTTAATAAGTTTAAGAAACCTTTGATTAGACTGTTTAACTTAAGTAGTCAAAAATTCTGGTCATAGTAGATTGCTTTTCAGCATAATTCATATCTTTCACTTTTTATCAGTTAATTAAGTATTAATAATATTATTTTTGTTTTTTTGCTATTAGATTAAATTTAGAATATCATTAATGCAGTGATGATTGTTTTTTTCCTAAAAGTTGTTGTACAAACGTTATACTTACTTTTTATATTTGATGTTTAGCAGCTACAAAGATCAATCATATCATTTCAGTTAAACTATATAGACAAAATAATGTCATAATTATTTAAATTAATAACTAAACAAATAATTACTTTAGCTTACTTATATGGCTATTACTATTTTAATAATTAGTTTGTATGTTTTTATTTATAAAACATAATTGTTGATTAGACTAGACACTAACTTGAAATGTTAATAGTTAAAATGTCACGATAAAATTTTATTTCAGGTATTAAAATTAATTTTAAATTTTTGCAAACAAACTATAAATGTATATTTTAATAAAACATCGGATCAGGAATTTACGTAAACGTAACCAATATTTTTAACATGAGTAATAATGTATGTAATAATGTTTTTTAAGTCAAAACATTTAAATTTATTTAGCACTGATAGTTGTTTTAGTTAAATCCTCTAAAACTTGCAAAAAAAATTGGTTTAAGCTTTCAGTTAAAACATTTACAAAACGCATTTAAATTCATATTTTACCAAAAATAGTAACTAATTATAAGGATAGTACATTTATTTGATTTAGCTATAATATCTTGAAAAATACTAATTTTTATTTGAAAGTTCAATTTGATTAAAAAGTTAAACGATATTATAGATTGTACTATTGTATGCTACTATAAAAAAAAGTTTTATACAGAATGCCTGTTATACTTATTGCATTTTTATATTTTTAGTGAAGCTTAAGAAAATATTTAACGATATTTGTTTCAGTTTGTTATTTAGCTAAAGCAATGGTATCAAAAAACAAAAACGAGGACAATAAAATGAGCAAGAGTGAGTTATTTCTTAATTGTAGATCATATAGTGTCATATGACTTTAACTTGATTAGTTTATCTTCTTACACAATAAAATATGTGTATTAAAAGTCTTTTTTTATAATTCGATGAACTTATTTAAAGTTAAGAGTTATATAAATAAACAAATAGACATTTTTAATGGTTTAACATTACAAGTTTTTTTTTAAAGGACCTAAAGCTAAAATCTCTGATAAGCGACCAAAAACACTAGGAAGTAAAATTCTGTACCATGCGCGTGAGTCTATTGTTTAATATATAAAATAAAGGTAAAGTTTTATAATGTTGTATATCTCAAATAAACTTTTACAAATAAATAGTTGTAGCTTTCATTAACAAAAAGAAAAGATTAAAAACAAAACAAAATTAAGTACAATTTCAAAAGTAGAGTTTTTTTTAGTTTAATTTTGTTATGCTTGATTAACTTGAAACTCTATTAGAATAAAATAATTAAATGTATATTTGTCCTTTTCTATAATCTTTCATTTCTAAAACTTTGAATAAATTGTTTTTACCAGAATTGAGCAGTAAAAGTAAAGTACAAGAGATTGATGAAAACTACAGAAGAAGTTTGGCAGATGCTCTTCGAACTATTATGTCTACATTAAACAATCAAGATGCAGATGATTCAGGTAAAATAAATGTTTAAGCAAAGTTTTAACAGAAATACAATTCAACTTGTCTTAGAATTATGTTTTATAATTTAGTGTTATAGCTTTTTTAAATGTTTTTCGAAGTTAAACGAGCTATTTATTAGGTTGTTTTTGATATTTTACGCTTTTTTATCGTAATTACTTCAAAGGTAAAAAAATTATATGCTAGTTGTTTTTGTGATGTTGTCTTATTTAAACAAATTTAAAATTTATATTTATAAATTTTTACTATCAGATACAAAGAATTTTGCAAAAAAAGTTGTTAATCTGGTTGGAATATTTGATGGTGTAATTGAGAACCAACAAAGTTCAATTGATTTCTATATAAATTTTATCAACAAAAACTTGAACAAATTAGATACTTCTTCTATTGAACTGAAAACAAAAAGACAAATAGGTTTAGCCGATGTCATCGACAATAAATTGAGGTTAACATTTTGAAGTAATCGAATTAATAACTCAATTTCTGAAACCCTAAATAAAACTTAAAAAGTTTACAAAACAATAATATAAAGGTAATTTGTCAGTTTAAAATTCCTTATTTTATAATGTCATGATAATAAGAGTGTAAACTATAAAGTGCTTATTCTTTTTTTTTTGTAAATAAATGTCGATTATTGTTATTTTATCTTTTAAGTAACTTATTAGTTAATTAAAAACCAAGGACAGCATTTCCAGTTACGCCAATTTTTTTGTTCAGCTTTTGTGACAAAGGACTTTTTGTTGAGGTGTTATCTTACAATCAAAAAGAAATATTTGCAAATCGAGATATACACACTTGTAGTCTTTCCAAATTCACTGAAGAATTACATCAATTAATAGCTGAGTACAAAACTCAAATTTTGAAAGATGAGAGCTCTTGGGATAAAAAAACTGTTAAAACTATCAAATACGGTAATTAGTTGCTTACATTGTAACATAAGTATTAGCTAATAACAAACAGATATACTACAAAAAACTTTAAAAACATACATAAACATAACTAACAATTAAATTAAGTAATTTCCTTAAGTAAAGTTTTAACGTGTTGACTAAGTATATAAGCTTAATTTTTGTATATATTCACTAACTAATAGCAAATTTAACTTGTAACACTTTCCTAACTACAAACAGCATTTTCAAGAATATCAACTTCAACAGAAGATTTTTTGAATAATGTTAAGAATTTAATTTATAAAAAACAAAAGTATGTCCAATTTTTTGGGAAAGAAGTTGAGTGTATTGAAAAGTCGGATGAAAGCGAGGATAAGGAAAACTTAAACAA
Organism: Thalia democratica; assembly: GCF_965202585.1. Classification (NCBI taxonomy): domain Eukaryota; kingdom Metazoa; phylum Chordata; class Thaliacea; order Salpida; family Salpidae; genus Thalia; species Thalia democratica. Next base: position 61,812,473 of record NC_139166.1, on the reverse strand, counting down.
CAATTCCGCTTGGTAATATATAAACTTTAAACAAAATTCCAGTAGCTGAAAATATATTTAAATAAATTTTATAATTATAAAATCACTAAAATTAAAGTACTAATAAACTTTTTTTATTCTGTTTCTAGAATGCTTATTATTAACAACAATTTATTAACTCAATTTGAAAAAGAGGTGTTTAGTTGACAAAAAACATTATTTATAGTTTGATGATTCTTGTTTGTAAAATAGTTGTTATATTTTTTTATAAAAGTATAACTGTTTTCATACTTTTCAAAATAAATAGCTGCTTTGCTACAAATTTGATTCTGTTGCTATATTTATCGTTTCATTTCAAATAAAACGAAAATTTAAAAACTTGCTTTTTGTGGTTATATAAAAATGCAGTTTGCTGTAGAACATAATTAAAATTAATACTAAAATTAAATAATATTAACTCAACTAAGTTAACAGTAAAATTTTTTTGTTTGTTAAATCTGAGCTTCTTTTTAAAGAATCCTGAAAATTCATCGTACTAAAATTATACCTTTTATTAAAATAGGGGTGGGCAACGTAAATAGTTGACGGGCCGGATGTTCTCAGCGGGCTAGAGCATTTCGAGTTAGTTATCTACCGGATTCAGATGGATCCTTTTTTAGATCCGGATTCTAATTTGAATCTGATCTGGCTAAATAATAATTTTAGACAAAGATCCGGATCGGAATGGAAGTTAATCTGAAAAAGACTTGGATCCGGCTGGATGCTAAATGATCTGGTATTTCGGAAATTTGAAACAATTTATTAATAACCAAGCTTCTCAAGTATGTAATTTTGTGTTAATTTTTATTAAATATTCAAAATTCTATATTTATTATAACTCTTGACCGAAAAATACTAATTAGTCTTATAAAAACAATAATTTTCTTACTAAAAGTTACTCGAGCCTAGTATTTCAAGCTAAAACATTAAAAAATTTTTAAGTATTTGAAATTATCTTATTTTGGCAATCCTTGGCTGGAGTTTTCTATAATAGTATTATTCAGAAGTTAACTAACATTACAGTATTAAGCTACTACCTTTTAATTTAAACAAACTAATAAAAACTCATCACATATTTTTTCACGTATAAAAAACAAAATAACAAATAATTCTTATATAATAAACAATTTTACCGCAAAAACCGAAAATATAAAATTAAAAGACCTCGTAAAGTGTACTGTCACATTAAAGTTTAACAGTTCTATTTGTATATTACTAGGTGCATTTTCGGTGTCAAACGTCAACTATGATGACACGATATCAAATTTTTCTATTAGTTATTAAAAACCTGCAAAACGAAAACCAAACTCATCATCAAGTGAAATTATTGTCATCAATTGATCATCACTAAACTTAATCATATAATTAATCAAAAAGTCATTAATAAAAAAATCAATAGCAGAAAAGATTGCAAACTTTAGTCTCAACTTGAAATATTTTACTAAAATTTAATGTTTATCTGTTCGACTTAAAATAATTGTCAATATTTAAAAAGATTTTTTTTTACTTTTTTTAACTGGTATGAAAACAACTCACTACATTACTGGGAAAGACAGCAGTTTTTAACACGTTTATTTCTTATGAAAGTCATTATAGTAGTTAAGATCATCAAACTTAGTTCAGCAAACAATAGTTTTTGTGTAATTTGAGAAAGGATTACTTCAGCTGAATCGAAACAGAAAAAGATACTTTAACAAAAGAGTGATTTTATCACCCGAAAAATGATAAGCCAATTTGAGCTTAAAATAAATAAAATAATATAAATTAAAACAAGCTTTCAGGGTCAAAGTCCTACACTTTTGTTTTACGAAAATAATTCTAAAAAGGTTTTGTATAAATTTTGTAATATTAGAGTATAATAATAAACTTTGAAAATGCTTAGAGGGCCGGATCATCTACTCGCGGGCCGAATCAATTTTGCCCGTGGGACAGGATTCCATTTAAATTTAAAAAAAGTTCGGGGCCGGTCATTTTCACTCTGCGGGCCGTATGTTGCCCCCCCTATATTAAAACAATTTCTTTTTATTCAAATTTAGTATTAGAAATAATTTTATGAAATTAATGCATGAAATAAAAATCAAAATGGCATTATAAAAATAATTTTAATTAAAATTTATCAAGTAGATCAGGGTCTCCAAAACATTTTTTCAAGTTGCCCCCAATTTACACCCCAAAATGATATGGCTCCCTTGTACCAAGATTACTCTAAAAAACCTAAAATTTTTATTGCTTATGATTAACAATTCCAGAATATCTCGTGTAAATTTCAAATTATGACCACATGGTCCCCTGAGTATCTGTCAAGACCCACAAGGGCGCCACTTGGCCTACTTCGGAGACCCTGAAATATATTGTTATAAAAGTTATTAAAAGTCGTGACGAGTGGTACTTCTGCTTGGGTGTGCGAAAATTTCCAGCATCTAGGAAACCCCGTAAACACAACAATTACAACAAACCAATTCTAAAGCAAAGTTTAATATACTCATAAAATTTTTAACCAATTTTTGGTTTTTTTATTGCAGACAAATTTCAGAATTGATCGGTCAAAAGAAATATGCGATGTTATAGAAACTTTAACACTTTTCAACTTATTTTAGCAGTGCCAAGATGCTTTGGTGTTAAAGAATTTTAACTTGTACGGAAACTTTTAATTTCGTAGGTTATTATACTATTTTTGCTGCTTTTAATAGTGTTTTATACACAGAAAATTACTCTTTAATGTTTTCTAATTTAACAATAAAATTATATTGCAATCTAAACGTTTTTTCTTTGTGAGCATTATTCTTTTAAACTATAATTTATGTGTTTCGCTATTTGATTTTCTATACTTTTTACTCATCCTCTACGTAGTTGTGCTAAGTTTTAAAGTAGCTTACTATTTATAAAAAAATAAATACTTTTTAGCGGAATTTATTTGCTAATTTTAAATAAAATCGTATGACGTTACTTTTTTGTTTAATTTAAAGTACGCATAACAAGACTAATACAAAAAACTTAACTTTTATTATGAATATTTTGTCATGAATTATGCAAAGTTGTAAAGTGTTTTGTTGAATTAAACAAAGTAAATCGAACATGTGTGGTATTTCATTACTTGTAAAGCAGAAATAAAAGCATATAAGGCAAAAAACTATGAGTTAAAACCAATAACAGTGTAACTGCTTAAATATAACAGGTTAATAACAATGTCAATAAATTCAATAGAAAGTTATACAAGTATTGCTCAGTGTTTTATTGTTTGCTATTTATTAAACATTAGTTGAATTTTGCTGTTTTTATTTAATAAGCTATAATATAAGATTAGAAAAATAGTCAGTTTTATATTTGAAAAAGTACTTTATCAATAGTCAACTATAATATTTAATAACTTATTCTTAAAATTATAAAAGGTCGTCAAAAATCTATGTTAAGTAGTTGCATTGCATCTTAATAATTATTTCAACAAGATTTTAAAAGCGTTTTAACAAATTTTAGTGGTTAAATACATATTATATTTATCAAAGTATAGAATAATACAGTATAAAGATTTTTTGTGCAAATCAATGAAATATTACAACTATAAAAAAAAACTGTAAAAAGTTGTTTCAATTGCAGTTTAATTTTTGCAGAAGTCATATCTGTTGGTCCAAAAATATCTTTATTACTTGCATTTTTATTGTTAGTTCGGAATGCAATAGAAAAAATGGAAAACTCAAGCATCACAACCCAGATAAAAATTTTTAAGAAATTCTTTACTAACGAATGAAGTCGAATATAATTATGAATATAGTAAAAGTTTACAATCTAAAGATAATTTTACAAATAAAACACTAAATGATTTACTATCTAATGACAATAAACCGGTAAATAAACTACCAAGTGAAAAAATAACTAATGAGATTAAACTTTTTAACAAACTATCTGATCATAAAGTACCAAAAGTTAAAACAAGAATTGAAATTTCTAATCTCATAATATTTGAAATTAGTTTAGAAAATAAAATATCTAATACTGTTGTTATTAAAAGCATTATTGGAATATGCAAATTTAGTAGAAGTAAAAGTGAAATTATTTTAAAAGAGAATTCTGCTGATAAATAAACGTGCATGATTATTTCAAAAAAGCTTACTGTGAACTAGTTTATTTGATTCTTCCTAGAAAATATATGTGTAGTTCAAAGTGAGAAATTGAAAAAAAAATGTTTAATAAAATATTTTTATCATAAATATAAATCAAAAGTTAAACTTAAACTACAGTAACTACTAATGTAAATAATCATTTAATTGTTGAACTTGAAGAGTTTAACCGTTTTAAATTTTATATAATGAATCATTAGATTTGGCAATTGTTGCTGAAACGTTATATATATATATATATATGTGTATACATCTCTATGTTTTAGAATTAAACAATTCTATCCTTTTTAAACGACTTTGTGTTGAAACTTGATTTTACAAGTTTTAATCTTTAAATAGTGTTTTTTGTTTAATATAGGCACTCAAAAACCTCCATTGACTAGAGAAATTCCGTAAAATAACGTAAAACAACAAAGAAAGCTTCGACGGCAGATCACTAAAAGAATTGAAAGGAAATGTGACCAGAAATAGGAAGACCAGAAAATTTCTAGTCTGTTGCACCATTGTAGTATTAAAATAAAATTATTAGGCTTATAAATAATTATAAGACACTGGTTTTTCTTAAATTACTAATACATATATTTTGTGATATTATTATATATACTATTTAATCAGTTTTTTCTTGGTCACTATTGTAATAATCACTAAAAAAAATAAGGTAGTAAAGATAATGTACTCTAAAAATGTTAATGTTTACAATTAAATGGTATTTAGAAAAATATATTTTGATTATTTTTTTAAAGTAAAACTTAACAGAAAAGTACTTTGTAGTTTAAAGTAAACGTTTGCTAGTATATTTTTAGAATTATAAAAATAAACGTGAAGTCAAAACTAACTAAACATGTAATCTACATTTTTATACCAACTTTACACTATTTAAAAAATGTAACCTACAAAAATTATGATTGATTATAACAAACTACATAGCTTTTCAGCTACTATTTTAAATTTATGTTCTTACAAGTTTTAATTTTAGTTGATATAAAGTTACATCTATTATTTTCTTGGTTTAATAACTTAAAGTTTGCAAAAACTTACTTAAAAAATCTGTTTTAATTTACTTCATCAAAAAAAAAATGTTGTCTTTAAAATAAACTAACATTCGTAAATAAAAACAATGTATTTTAGTCTTGAAAAAGAAATCTTTTGTTTAATTTTAAACTAAACATGTTACAAGTCATTTTATCGCTCAATTTATAAAGAAACTGGTTAAAACTAAACGTTTATAATTAATTAAAGAGGAAAAAGATATCTAGATAATTTGGAACAATCCCAGAAACCAACCAACAACTATGCTTAAATAGTTGAAAAAATTATTGTTTTTCTTTCAATAACTGGCATAGGATTTATTGTTTTTACTTTTAAAATTGTTTTTATTAGTTTAAAAACATTACACATACAAACTTTTTTTTAACTATCTAGTATTTCAGTAAAAAAGTATTATTTTTTAATAGTTTATTTTGTTATTATGATATTTATTCAAAGAACTATAAGTTAATTACTTACTTCAATTACACCTGGATGTATTACTAAGAGATATAGTTTTTTTTTTTTAAATTGGTTGTGTTTTTTTCTTAACTTGTTGTACTACTTTATTTTTTACTAACATTAAAAATTCCTTTAAGTAGTTGATATGTTATAAAGTTTCTAGTCAAAACATTAAATAAAAATAGTATGTTCGTTCCAAACAAATCTTTAATGTTTACTACTTGTTAAGACAGTGGTGTTTTATTAAGTAGTTTAACTATCAGCATAATGTTTTAGTTTTATGTTTTATTTGTTAATTAAATTTACCTCAATGCAAACGTAACTTTTGTAAAGAAAATATACGTGTAAATAAATAAGCTTATATTTTAGACTAAAAAATGACGTTTTAGAATTGGATAAATTTCAATATTTTTAATGTAAAAAGTGTAGAGTTGAAAGTTCCAACATTGATAAAAATCACTGTTACTTTTTTATAACAACTTAAACAATTTGTTGTAGTTATAGCACTGACTTTATATATTAGAAAAAAATAAAGCCATAGCAGTTTTAACATTTAGCAAAAACATTTAGAAATAAGTTCTTGTATTTTGGTAAGATTTATTTCGTCGAACCAGTGGTTTTGTAGCTTGAGACTGTTGTGATTGCAGCGAAAAAATTCTAAGTGTTAAAGTTTAGTTTTATGAAGTGATTTTGTACTAGCTGTTAGATTTCAACTATATTTTATTGATTTTGCGATTTCGTCAGATAAACCAGTAAATTAAAAATAATTATATATTATACAAACATGTAAAAGGTACATATATAAAAGATCTTTTTTAAAAAAATTAAACTACAGTATTATAATAAGTTGAAATGGTTAAAAAGAAAAGTTTTTATTCAAATTCATTTCGTATATTTTTTATAAAAGCTTGTATTTTAATATTTCATACTACCGAGAAAATAGTTAACTTGAAATTACATGTTTTACCTTGCAAACTTATCAACGTGAGTTTAACCACTAAAACTAGGTAAAGACATAAAAAATTCATAAACTTTGAAAATATCTTAGTTCAAAAATTGATATAAGTACCTTTATTTATACAGATATATCTTAAAATTTTAATCTTACTGAGATGTATTAGGATAAGGCAAATTCGTAAAAAACGTTATTATAACGGCCAATAAAGTATTACTTTATATAAATAAATTAAAATCTTCTTTTCGCTTAGTGTTCCTAATGGTTGGAAGTTTTAATTAATAACTTATTTTAATTATGGCTAACCGTCTTGAAATTAATTAAAAGTTAATTAAAAAATATCATATAACAAACTATATTTCTTATAATTATATGTCATAATATCAAAGCATTTATTTTATAATATTAAAACGTGTGAATTAATATCGAAATTTTCGTAAATAATAAAAACTGCGATAAGCTTTCTCATCAAAATTTTCGTAAACAATAAAAACTGCGATAAGCTTTCTCATAACAAATCATTTAAAGTTTCAAAACAAAAATATCATTTTCCCATAAATAAGCCAATATTGAGAGAATATGTGTTCTTTCCGAATGCATATATAAGCGGTTGTTTAAGAAACAGTTGCCTCTTTTTGTTATTCCTATAAAACAGCGCGGAACTCAACTATAAGCCGCAGGAAAGAATTTTTACGATCAAAGCTGCTACGACTTTCAAACGGATATCTGTAACGTGTTAGTGTGTTCTATATTTTGTCACTGCACTCATTATACTTATTAAAGCACAATTACTTACTCACTATAAAGTTGTATAAAATAGCAGAAGTTTAGTAATATTATAAATGCCTCAAACGCGCGGGAAAAATTCCAAGTCGAAGAAACTTTCCCTCCAGAGAGTTTTGCGGTCCAAGGATAAAACGGACAAATCGTCTAACATGGACTCTAATACAGGTTACAATAATAATTAGACTATTACAAAGGTGTTTTCAAACTCAGCTATTTTATAAAATATTAAGTTTGTTTAAAGAAAAAACACAACAGCGTTTAGTATGAAATTTATTAATTTAATACCCTATGGCCTATAGTCTACAATACATACTTAATTTAAGAGTTCTATTTATCATCAAACTCTTCGCAGCACTCCATATCGACCAGCATATCACGGATCTTCTTTATTTCCTCGCAATCACCTTCTGTACTTACTCCGTGTGCTTAAATAGGTTTTTTCAGGAGCGATGTCAACTTTCCTTTTATCTCCTTTTCCAATACAACTTCATTTTTGAACTCGTTTAATTAAATTTTTCATTTCCGTCTCTTGCCACTTCGCCCTCTGAAACATTTTCAATCCAAAGCGTCAGATGCTTGAAAATCTCTGAAAACATGAGAATTTGACCTTGTGTGTTTTCCAGCTGGGTGCAAGTGCTTAAAGCAAATTTTAATTGTCAACGGTTTTCAGTTTGAGCAAAACGTTTTGTACAACATGCCTGTGCACTTCTTCTACGAACATAACATAAATATCTTCAACTTTTTTGTGGTGTGTGTAGTCGTACGAATTATACCACATGTTGTCGTCACTTTCACTGAACTGCGTGTCTCAAAAATTGCCTTCCAAGTGATGCCTTGTACCCTGACTTGTATTCAGCTGATAATCACTCTTTCATGCCTATTATCTGCGTAATTCCTGAGCTTAGAATACCATTACTTTTCGTTAAAAGTATCAATGCACCCCTTCAAAAAATTATAAAATAAATAAAAATAAATAATAATTCATATTAATAACAGGGTTGCCTCTGTTTGAGTCAAAATAACAGTCGTAAGTCTTCCTGAGTTTTTTATTAGTGATTTTATTTGCTCATTAAGTTTTAAAACTTGGTTTTTCAAGAAAATTAGTTTTTATTAAGAAATATTGCAACTAAAAAACTAACTCTTATTTCACAAATAATTAAAACTGTTCAGAGGATTAAAAGAGTTTAAAAAGAAAAAAACTTAGCATAAATTTGTTTGTATACGTGTTATCCATCATATGAATATTATACTTAGTTATTAGTAAATATATGCAATTCACTATTTACCAATCAATTTAAACCAGGAATTTAAAAGTACCAGTTTTTGTGTCAACTTTATGCATTAAGATAAGCTAAAGGTAATAATTTAACCAGAGTTGCCAAAAGCTTTTGAGAATTTTTTTTCAACTTTTCGGACTTTCTTTTAGGTTTTTCAAGTACATGACTTTGGGTTTATTTTTGATATTTAAAAATAAGTTTAAGGTTAAAAACTGTGCTAAGTAGTATAACAACATTGAAAAGATATCTTAAAACTTTTAAAAAATGAGTTTTTTGATGAAAGATTTTTTAATGATGACAAAAAAAAATTATCTAGATGGTAAATTTTTAGTGTCAAGCTAAAACTTTACTACTAAACTTGTAGAATTTGTCAAAAGCTCCATGTTTTTCAAGTTCTTTTAGGGTTCATGGTTTTTTGGCAACCCTGTTTGTCTTGAATTCAGGGTTACCAAATATTTTTGGCAAATATTCTCGTGGTATTCAAATGTTTCTTTAAGTTTTTGAAAGTACAAGTTTTAAGATATCTTTTCAAACTTTTGGGTCTATTTTTAATTTAAAGTTAAGTTAAAAAGAAAAAAACTGTGTAAAATTGTATAAAAACATTCGAAAGATAGTGTAAAGCTACTTAAAATATGTTTTTAAATAAAAAAAAAATGTTGATGATGGCAAAAAAAACTTATATATATGGTATATTTTCTGTGTTAGATCAACATTTTTAATTAAAATATAAAATTTTTATTATTCCTGGTTTTTTAGTGATTTTTGTTCAAAATTTCAGGTTTTTATAATTTTTATTTCCATAATTTTTTTTACCCTAAATTGTCAAAATCAAGGTTTATCCATGCTTCAAGATTTTATGGCAAAGATGTTTATCCTTAAATCAGGGTTTTCAAATATTTTGGCAAATTTTCTTTAGGTTTTTAAAAGTACAATTTTTTAGGTCTATTTTAGTAAAAAGTAAAGTTTAAGGTAAAAAAACTGTAAAAAGTAGTTAAAAACTTTTTTGTGCCACGTAATTTTTTTAACTTGAAAAGTAAAAAATGGTTTAAAATTACAGGTTTTTTTAGGTTTTTTAGTGATTTTTGTTCAACATTTCTCAAATTCCAGGTTTTGAGCCTTACTCATGTTGATCCAGTTTTCCAATTTTTTTAGGGTTACATATTTTTTGCAAAATTTTTCAAGGTTTTCTAAACTTCTTCCAGGTTTTTTAAAGTACTTGTTTTCGGGTCTATTTTTAGTTTAAAGTTTAAGTTTAAGGTAAAAAAACTGTGTTAAACAGTATAAAAACATAAAAAAAGTACTGTAAAACCACTTAAAATGTGTTTTTTTAAGATTTTTGATGATGACCGAACTTTTTATTTATATGGTAGATTTTTAGCGTCAAATCAAAATTTTTCTACTTAACATGTAAAAATTGTTTAAAATTCCAGGTTTTTTTTTTTAAACTAAAGTTTTAGGTTTTTCCTAGTTTTTTTTTTGCGTAGATTGTCAGGTTCAAGGTTTTTTTAGGTTTTCAAGTTAAATGAAAACCCTGTTTTTTTTTGGAAATTCTGTTAAATGTATTTTAAAATTAAAATAGTGTTAACCTATGTTAATTCAAAAACTAAACTTATATAAAATTTATCTGTACGTACAAAACAAAACTTCTTTAAGTAAAATTTTAAATAAATATCCATATAAACTTTTTCGTTCTTTTTATCGTGCCCTATTGGTAAACTTGCTGAAGTTAAACAAGAATTTAAAATTGATTTAGATACTTTTTCTAACAATAAGATGGTTTTTTTATAAAATAAGCGAAAAATTATAGAAATTTCTAAATATTATCAGATTAGAAAATATACATTTTTATAGAATGCAATATTTATTTTTAAGAAATACAAACTATAATTCAATACTATATTATCAGATTTTAACATTTGTTATAATTATTGATACTAACTCAATAAAAAATTTCATGAATTTGTTATAACATCTTTCTAAAATACTTATGAAGAGGTATTTCTGAGTTTTTGAAATAAATGTGAATACTGAATGGAAATTATTTTTTTAGCTTAAAATTTCTATTATTGAACATATATTTAATTATAAATCTGGATAAAACTTCTAAATTCAACAGAATTTTATTAAATAACTACAAAAATTATTAAACGACAATATTACTATAGGTTACAAAAAAGGTAAAGATAAAGCGTTTAATCTAGAGCAAGAATTCTAAAAAAAAAATTCAATTTGCCCCTTTAGAAAATTAAAGAAACTATTGCTTCCTTAAACAAAACTACTCAAAATGCTACCGTCTAACAAACTTTTTTTTTTGTTCTTCATTCCCAACTCAGAATATCTAATAGAATTTTAAAATAACTAAAAAAAAACCCTGATCCTATTTTTCTTTTCATTGAGTTGCAGATGAAATGAAATCTTTTCACCTGCAACTCAAGAATGTTTTGTGTGGGTTTCAAAGTTTATAAATCGTCCTCCTTTTCACACCTTGAGTAAATATTGGCCCCAACTTACTAAAATCGCCCATAAGGGGTAATATTGCTCACTTTAGGAATCCCTAATGTACAGGGGCTACAAAATTCAACTAGTAATCAGAAAATAAATGATAGAATTAAAAAAAAAACTATCATTGAAATACGCATACAGAACACAACAGCGTTTAATATAAAATTTATTAACACAATATCTTAAAGTTTACAATAATTATTGAGTTAAAGATTTCTATTTATCTTCAAACTCTTTGCAGCATTCCATATCGACCAACATATCACGGATCTTCCTTATTTCCTCGCAATCACCTTCTGCGCCTTCTCCGTGTTCTCCAGTTGGTTTCTGCAGGAGCGATGTCAACCTTTCTTTTATTTCCTCCTCCAATACTACTTCATTTTTGAACTCGTTCAACCCAATTTTCTCAATTCTGTCTTTTACTACTTCGCCCTCTGGAACATCTTCAATCAAAAGCGTCAGATACCTGAAGAGCTCTGAAAACGTGAGAATTGTGTCCTTGTGAGTTTTCCAGCTGGAAGCAAGTGTTTTAAGCAAGCTTTCATCGTCAACGGCTTTCAGCTTGGGCAAAATATTTTGCACGCCATGTCTGTGCACTTCTTCCACAAACATGTCGTACATCTCTTCGCCCATTCCGTTACACGAGCAGTAGAACGAATTATAAAACATGTTGTCATCACCTTCACTGAACTGCTCGTCGAAAAAGTTATTTTCCAAGTGATGCCTTGTACCCTGTCTCAGGCTGTTCATCACCATTTTATGCCTTAAATCTAGATATTTTCTAGCCTCGAATGTCAATAATCTTTGTTTAAAGACTTGAAATTTATATCTTTTTTATTAATATCAGCAAGGTTTTCCTTTGAGAAAAAATCGTTTTTATCTGCCAATTTTTTAATTATACTATCTGTGAAATAAATTAAATTTACAAAACTCAACAACTTAGTATTGTATGTTTTCTTGTACAGATCGAACAATAAATTGAATATATTTTTATCAATTTAATAAGTATTTGAAAGTATACTTATTTTAAAACGTTATAACTAGAAGTTCCCACTCTTTTTTCTTTTAATTCATGTATAAAACATCCTATTGTGCTTTAAGAAATAACAAAAACAAAAGAAAATTTGAACACTGTTCTAAATTTATTTCTTATTTCTGGTATAATTTGTATTTATTATTATTATATTAAATTTAAAAACAAATTAAACAAAATAATTTTTTTTTTTAATTTTAAATATTTATACTAAGTAAGTTAAACTGTATTTCAACTAATTCTGTAGAAATAAGATAAAAAGAATAAATTTTATGATATATCTTTCGTGTTAAATCAAGATTTTATTTTTTTTAATGTAAAAATTGTTTAAAACTCCAGGGTTTCTAGTTTTTTGATTCATGATTATTAAAGATCTATAGTTTTTCTTGATTTTTTTAATTAAATTTGTTAATATTCCAGTTTTTAAACTTAAATTAACAAATTTCAGGATTCTAGGTTTTTTAGCTGCATTAAAATTATAGAAATATTTAAATTTAAAAAAAAATAGAGATAAGTTATCAATATAATTAATAATTAATAATTTTAAGAATCTTACATGTTTTTTATTGAATTTAATTCAAATTTTTTACAGGGTTATCTCTGTTTAAATAATAAAAAACAGTCTTGAGTCATTCCTATTCTTTTCTAATCATTTTATTTGCTTTTAAACTGTTAAAATATATCTCTTAAAAAAAATTATCAAATAACAAAATATTGCAACAATATAAATTTAATATATTTGAAGATATATGCCAACTGTACTGAGATTTTTTTTAATCTTAAAATTATGCTGAGTCTTTTATGAGAACCGATAAATATACTAAGTCAGTCTGGGTCTAAGAAGTAAACTCATAGTACACTGAGTTGCCTGAAGATTTTTTACAACTTTTAATATGTACGGAGTTCTCCTTTTCGAATATGGATTTTCAAAAACATAAATAATAATAAAACTTAATTACCCTGAAAGTGTGGCAATCCTACAATACAAAACTCTACTATATTATTATAATACAGGGGTCGGCAGGCAGTTGGTGGTCGCGGGCCAAATTTCAAGTTTTCAAAGTCTTTGCGGGCCGCAGTTTTAGTTTTAGTGACATTTGAATAATCTTATGGTTTTAGTTTTAGTCACACTATAGAAAAGTTTTACTTTTATTCACCTTATTATTTAAAATGACTTTTAGCTATACATAGAATGCCTATTCAAATTAATATTCATTAGATTATGATTTAAATTGACTAATATAGTTTAATAAAATGTACTAATATTGTTAATAAAATATGTACTTTCATAAGCACTTAATAAGTTAAACTTAATACTTTTTTAATTTTACTTACAACCTAACTCTCTACAAAAACCTAACTTGAAAGACAATTTATGAGTTACTTTTATACATTTGTTATATCATCAACATTTTTTCATATTTCTAAGAATATTTACTTCGAAAAAAGTTTTTGCGAGTTAAATAATTTACACTTATTAAGAAATTTGGTAATTAATTAACATAATAAAATTAATACCTGTTTGTATTCAAGAAAGCTAAAACAAATGGTTTAACATAATTAATTCTCAAATACTTTAATAAAATATTTTGTTAGTAATTAGACTTTTACATGGTTGCCACTTAAAAAGTAAAAATGTCTGATATGTATAAAACCAGCTTTAATTTATTAAAATTTGAAAAATCTAATAGATAGTTGTTAATCAAGCTTAAATAAGTAGTTAAAATATCATAATTATCAAAAAGTACACAAAGTGTATGAAAACAAGAAAAAAATGCAATTAGTAAACTACACATCAGTCATAAAAACTATTCTGAGAATTGGAAGACTTCTTTAAAGTGTTAGAAATAAAAGCTTCACACACACCTGAGTTTTCAAGCTATTAAAATAGCCTGTTTGTGTAGCAACCCAGTTAATATAAAGTTCACTACATAAAGAAATAACAAAGGTTATTAACAGTAAATAAATTACATGCCAAAAATATATAATTCAGCTGGAATGGACAATTAAGTTTCTTAAACAAGTTGAAAACAAGTATAAAATTTTATTGAGTCATTAACAAAGTAGTATTTTTTTTATTATGCATGATAGCAATTCTTTATTTGCAATAAGAATATTGCATTTAAAAATATTAATTGTAAAATAGAAGACGAGCTACAAGAATAAAAAAAGCGTTAATTAGGAGTTATTGCGAGAAAAAATAAAAAAAAATCACCAAAGTCATTTCCGACAAAGCACATTATTATCTTCAGTAACTACAGAATAAGCAGAAAAATTTGTTAAGACAAGTAATAAAGTAGCAAAGTTTATTACCTAAAATGAAATATCGTTTATAATTGAAAACTTTTATAAAGAATTGATGTTGGCGGTAATGAAAAACTTTTGTTTATTTCTTCAATGACAACATGAAGTCGTGTTTAGGAAATGCATTAAGGTTATAAAGTCGCATAAATCAAATTAGGACTTTAATCAAACTGTTAACATGAGAGCAGTGATAGAAAAACTATTGCTCATCTGAGAATTTTTGTTAGAGATTTTTTTACTAGCTTTGACATTTTAGTAGAATTGCTTGGTTTAGTTCCAACGCAAAACACAACAACCGGTGAAATTTTTCAAGTAACGGTGAAATTTACCAATACGGAGTTTTTAAAAGTACAATTCCTTCTTTTATTTTTGGTATAAAGTTTAATTAAAGTTTAAAAAAATGTCTTAAAACATTTATCAATATTAAAAAGTACTGTTAGGCTCCTATAATATATTTTTTAATAAAAAAACATTTATTTGGTAGTTTTTTTTGAGTCAAATCGAAATTTTATTACTTTAAATGTAAAAATTGTTTGAAATTCCAGGTTTTTTCAAAAAATCTAAATTTAAGCTTTTTTTCTAGAATTTTTAACCGTAAATTCACAAATTCAAAGCTTTTCTGGGATTCAACTTTTTTGGCAACACTGATTGTTAATTCTTTTATGTACACAATAATATAAATTTGAATTATATTAGCTGCAAGACTTAAAATTTAACATATATTAAAACTCAAACTAACACTGAGGATTGAGTAAAACATAGATCATAAGTTTAATTTGCCACTCTTTCAAGCAAAAAAGCCAGCCTGAGTCTACAAAAACGTTCCTGATATTTTATTATACAAAAAGAAATTCTAGCCAAAAACTTAAAAAATGGCTTAAATGGCCTGAGATTTGAAGTCTTCAAATAGTGATAGTCTGAGTGTGTGTCAATGTTTAGTTGTTTTTTTGCTTGAATTTCAACTATTTTGATTAACAATGTACAAACTTTATAAATTTACCATCCCTATACCTAGTTTATATTAAATAGGTAGCTCCAAAAAACAGCAATTGTGTGCATTGATATGTAAGGCATAAAAATTAACTTAGCTTGAAAAAAACAATGTTTGAAAAATGGAATGTATACCTAACAAAAACTATTTTAACTTATGTCATATATATTGTTTTAAATGTGTCTGTACAAATTTAGATATGACATGTATAAATAACAGTATTAGAAAAGTATGCATTAACTAAACTTAAACTAACTAAAGTATTAAATAAAAAGTGGTTTAAAATATGAGCATATTTTTAAGTTGGTGTGCATAGAAAACTATAAAAAATTAAAATGTATCAAAACAAAAATCAAATGAACCTTATTTCTTATTACTATGTTATTTTAAATGTTTTCAGACTAAAATATAACATTTACAAATAAAAAAATTACAAAAGAAACTAGGGTATAAAAAATATTGAAAACGAATAACTAAGCATAAAGAAATGACAGTTTAGTTAATTACTGTGCATTATTTTTGTAAAAAATGAATAATATTTGCATTATTTATATAAATATATTTAATAAATAGGTATTATATAACTAACTTATTAAATCCAAGCACTCTTGACACTCTTTTTTCAGATAATTACTTACTGTTGAAAAAACGAAGTAATTATGAAACTGAGAAACATATCCTGTTAGAAGGCTAATCTGTCTTTTTTACGTTTTTAAACTAAAGCAGTAATTTCTTGAAATTATTTTAAAATGTTATAGAGAGACTTAAAATCAAACTAATCAAATTAAGTCGATTAACCGAAAAAATTTAACTAGAAATATAATTTTGCTCAGCGGGCCACATTTACATGCTCGCGGGCCACAAAGTTTTCTTTCGCGGGCCGCATTCCATTCAAAAAAATAAGATGCTCGCGGGCCGCAGATTTACCATTCGCGGGCCGCAGTTTGCCGACCCCTGTTATAATATAATAAACGATATTAATTATTAAAACTGTAAATAATTACATTTTATTGCAATAACTTATTTTAATTTAATGAGCATAAGCAAAAATACTTCTAATAACTTAAAAAAAAGAGAAGTAATAGATCTACCAGGGTTTTTATAATCAGATCTCAGGATATCTTAGTCAAGTTTAACAATTTGAAGGTTGCTACATACTCTGAATATAAAAAGAAGCTCAGTACTTTTTAATAACATCAGAATGACTTGAGCCAATTTCAATATTCTATTAAAAAAACTAAGATCTTATAAACTATTTAAATCTCCAAGTTATTTTTTTTTTCTAGAAATTTTTCCTGTAAAAAAATTAATTGTTTTAGTTTTAATACTTTGATACTACAAGTTAAATATTAAGAAAAACATCATTTTGAAAAACACTTTAAAGTCATTTGTTAGGTTTAAAGTTGCCAAAAATTTAGAATTCTAGAACTAGACAATTTAAGCTTAAAAACCTGAACTTGGAATATAATAAAAAAAATCTTATGTTATAGACAATATCACTAAAAGACCTAGAATCTTTAAGATTTTACATCTTTAGTATAAAATTCGAAATTAACTCAAGAAATTTATCATAAAAAATAATTTTTTGGTTTTCTACAATTTTAAACTAATAAATGTTTTATTAAAGCTAATTACAGCCCTGATAATTAATTTGAAATCCTCTTTTATTATTTTCACCATTTTTGTACCTTCAGTATACTTTCAATATTT
The DNA here is from genome assembly GCF_965202585.1 of Thalia democratica. NCBI lineage: Eukaryota > Metazoa > Chordata > Thaliacea > Salpida > Salpidae > Thalia > Thalia democratica. Next base: position 61,795,294 of record NC_139166.1, on the reverse strand, counting down.
ATAAAGATCGTATTGTAAAAAGTTTTCTTCTAGCTAGCATCCCAAAAAGTTAGTCTCAAACACTTCCATATGGTTAATATTAAATTTATTTAAACTTTATACAATTTTTGATTTAATTTGTGTCATATAATACAAAATCCTACTTTATTATAATAATTTAATATACAATACTATTAATTACATTAGTAAATGATTACCTTTTTTATGTAATAACTTATTTTAATTTTATGAGTTTAAACACAAATATTTCTGGTAATTTTAAAATAAAAAAGGTAATAGCACTACCAGGTGTTGTGTAAACATTTCTCAGAATAACTTAGTCAAGTTTTACAACTTAAGGGTTGCCACACAATCTGAATATTAAAGAAGCCCAGTAATTTTTAATATTTTTAGAATGACTCAAGCCAATTTCATTATTCTTTAAACAAATTAAGAAATTCAATTTTTTTAAAATCTCTCTGTTTTTTTTTTTTCTAGTACTTATTTATGTATAAGACTAAATTGTTCCGTATTAATAATTTTATACTACAAATCAAATAACTTTTAAAAGTTTGATTTTTTTATTTTGAAAGTTACTTTAAATTTATTTGAAAGTTTTAAAGTCGCAAAAAACCTGAGATTCTATTTAATTTATATAGACAACTAAGGCTTAATAACCTGAAGATGGAAAAATTAAAAAAAATAACCTCATGTAATAGACAAGATCACTAAACACGTGAAGTTTTTATTATTTTTACATGTTGAGTAATAAAATTTAAAATTAACTAAAAAATATATTATAATATATACGTTTTTGTTATTAAAAATTTTAATCTACAAAGTTATTTTTTAATGCTTATTACAGCCCTCAAAACTCATTTTTAATACTCTTTTTTATGACCATTTTGTTAAAAATGACCAATTTCGTACCTACTATATATTTGACTTTTAATGTTTATAAAGTTTAATTGTGAAATAGTCGTCTTCTAGCTATAATTTCGAAAAATGTTTCTCAATGACTCACAATTTTGTCCTAAAATACAAAATACTACTATATTATTATATTTTAATATATAATATTATTTACTAAAATAGTAAATGATTACCTTTTTATTGCAATAACTTATTTTAATTTGCTGAGTATAAGCAAAAACACTTCTAATAACTTTAAAAAAAAGAAAGGTAATATAACTACCAGGGTTTTGTATAATCAGGTCTCAAGATATCTTAGTCAAGGTTAACAACTTGAGGGTTGCTACACACTCTGACTTATTATAACATCAGAGTGACTTAAGCCGATTTCATTATTCTATTAAAAAATTAAAATGTTATATATTATTTAAACCTCCTAGTTAATTTTTTTCTCTAAAAAGTTTTCCTGTAAAAAATTTAACTGTACCAGTTTTAATACTTTGATACTCCAATTTAAATATTAAAAAAAAAAATTTGAAAAACACTTTAAAATCATTTGTTAGGTTTAAAGTTTATGAAAGCTTAGAATTCTAGAACTAGACAATTTAGGCTTAAAAACCTGAAATTTGGAATATTAAAAAAAAACCTTATGTTATAGACAAAATCACTAAAAGCCCAAGAATAGCGCAAGAATCTTAAAGAATTTCACATCTTAAGTAATAAATATCCAAATAAACTTAAGAGATATATCATAAAAAATAAATTTTTTTATCTAAAATTTTAAAAATATAAAGTTCATAGTAATGCTAATTACAGCCCTTGTAAATAATCAAGAATCCTCTTTTTATTTTGACCATTTTGTTAAAAAGACTAATTTTGTACCTTCTGTAGACTTTCACTATTATAAAGTTTGTACTGTAAATAAGTATTCTCCTAGCTAGCATCCCAAAATATTTCTTTAAAAAACTTACATATGGTTACTATTAACCTAGAATCTTAAAGATAATAAACAACAAGTACAAAATTTTGAAATTTACTCAAAAAATCTATCATAAAAAATATTTTTTTTTGTCTTCTACTTTTTTGAGTTCATAAAGTTTATTGTAAAGCTAATTACAGCCATGATAATTTATTTAAAATCCTCTTTTTTGTTGACCTTTTGTTAAAATGGCTAAATTTTTAGTTTATGTATACTTTGAATATTTATAAAGTTTGTATTGTAAAGAAGTCTTCTCCTAGTTAGCTTCCCAAAATATTTGTCTCAAAAAGTTCGTATGATTACTATGAAATTTATTAAAACTTTATACACCTTTTGTTTAAGTTGTGTCCTATAATATAAATTCCTACTTTATTAACATAATTTAATTTACAATACTATTATTTACATTAGTAAATGATAACCAATTGTATGTAATAAGTTATTTCAATTTTATGAGTTGAAACACAAGTTATTCTGATAACTTTAAAATTGAAAAGGTAACAGCACTACAAGGGTTTTGTATAATCAAGTCTCAGAATAACTTAGTCTAGTTTTGAAACTTAAGGGTTGCCACACAATCTGAATTTTAAAGGAGCTCAGTAATTTTTAATATCATCAGAATGACTAAGGCCAATTTCATTATTCTATAAAAAATAAGAAATTCAATTTTTTTTTAAATCTCTCTGTCTTTTTTTTTTCTTTTACATATTTATGTATAAGACTGAATTGTTCTATATCAATAATTTGATACTACAAATCAAATAATTTTTAAATGTTGGATTTTTTATTTTGATAATTACTTTAAATTTTTTTGATAGTTTTAGAATTGCTAAAAATCTGGAATTCTATTTTATTCAATTAGACAATTTAGGCTTAAAAACCTGAGGAAGAAAAATTAAAAAAAAAAAACTTATGTTAAATACAAAATCACTAATCACGTCAAACTTTTAAGATTTTCACATGTTAAGTAATAAAATTTAAAATTAACTAAAAAAATATATCATAATATATACGTTTTTTGTTACTAAAATTTTTAATCTACAAAGTTTTTTTTTTTTTGTTATGATAATTATAGCCCTGATAACTCATTTTAAATACTCTTTTTTAATGACAATTTTGTTAAAAAAGACCAATTTCGTACTAACTTTATATTTGACTTTCAATGTTTATAAAGTTTTATTATGAAATAGTTGTCTTCTAGCTAACATTATGAAAATTTTTTCTTAATGACTCATCATTTTGTCAAACAATACAAAATACTACGTTTTATTATAATTCAATATATAATATTATTTATTAAATTAGTAGATTATTACCTTTTTATTGCAATAACTTATTTTAATTTAATGAGTATAAGCAAAAATACTTCTAATAATTTAAAAAAAGATAGGTTATAGAACTACAAGGGTTTTGTATAATAAGGTCTCAGGATATCTTAGACAAGATTAACAATTTGAGGGTGGCTAAACACTCTGACTTATTACAACATTAGAGTTACTTGAGCCGGTTTCATTATTCTATTGAAAAATTAAGATGTTATATATTATTTATATCTCCTAATTATTTTTTTTTTCTAGAAATTTTTGATGTATAAAATTTAATTGTTCCAGTTTTAATACTTTGATACTACAAGTTAAATGTTAAAAAAAAAATTTTTGAAAAACACTTTAAATTCATTTGTTAGGATTCAAGTTGCAAAAAACTTAGAATTTTAGAATAAAATTTTTAGGCATAAAAACCTGAAATTTGAAATAATGAACAAATAACCTTATGTTAAAGATAAAATCACTAAAAGACCTAGAGTCTTAAAGATTTTTACATATTTAGTAATAAAATTCAAAATTAACTAATAAAATATACCATAAAAAATAAAAAAATTTTAACTTCAATTTTGAGTTCATAAAGTTTATTGTGAAGCTAATTACAGCCCTAATAATTTATTTGAAATACTCTTTTTTTTGACCATGTTGTTAGATGGCTAAATTTTTATTTTTTGCTTATTTTGAATATTTATAAAGTTTCTATTGTAAAGAAGTCTTCTCCTAGCTAGCATCCCAAAATATTTGTCTTAAAAACTTCGTATGATTACTATAAAATTTATAAAAACTTTATACAACTTTTTGTTTAAGTTGTGTTCTATAATATAAAATCCTAATTTATTAACATACTTTAATATACAATACTATTATTTACATTAGTAAATGATAACCACTTGTATTTAATAACTTATTTCAGTTTAATGAGTTGAAACACAAGTTATTCTGATAATTTAAAATTCAAAAGGTAATAGCACTACAAGGGTTTTGTATAATCAAGTCTCAGAATTACTTAGTCTAGTTTTAAAACTTAAGGGTTGCAACACAATCTGAATATTAAAGAAGCTCAGTAATTTTTAATTTCTTCAGAAAGACTTAAGCAAATTTCATTATTCTATAAATAAATTTAGAAAAACATTTTTTTAAATCTCTCTGTATTTTTTTTAGTACTTATTTATGTATAAGACTAAATTGTTCAAATCCAATAATTTGATACTACAAATCAAGTAATTTTAAAATTTTTGATTTTTTTATTATAAAAATTACTTTAAATATATTTGTTAGTTTTAGAGTTGCTCAAAAGCTAGAATTCTATTTAATTTAATTAGACAATATAGGCTTAAAAACTTGAGGATGGAAAATAAAATAAAAAAACCTTATGTTATAGACAAAATCACTAGACACGTGAATTTATAAGATTTTAACATGATAAGTAATAAATTTTAAAATTAACATATAATTGATAATTTATACATTTTTAGTTATCTAAAATTTTAGTCTACAAAGTTATTTTGTAATGCTAATTACAGCCCTGATAACTCATTTTAAATACTCTTATTTAGATCATTTTGTTAAAAAGGACCAATGTTGTACTTACTTTATATTTGACTTTAAATGTATATAAAGTTTCATTGTGAAATAGTAGTCTTCTAGCTAACATCTTGAAATTTTTTTCTCAATGACTCACAATTTTTTCCTACATTACAAAATCCTAGTATGTTATTATAATTTAATATATAATATTATGTATTAAATTAGTAAATGATTACCTTTTTATTGCAATATATTTTTTTAATTTAATAAGATAAGCAAAAATATTTCTATTAACTTTAAAAAAAGACAGGTATAAGAACTACCAGGGTTTTGTATGATCAGGTTTTAGGATATCTTTGTCAAGAATTCTAATTTGAGGGTTGCTACACACTTTGACTTTTTATCACATCAAAATGACTTAAGTCAATTTTATTATTCTATTGAAAAATTAAGATGTTATATATTATTTAAGTCTCCCAGTTATTTTTTTTTCCAGAACTTTTGATGTATAAAATTTAATTGTTCCAGTTTTAATACTTTGATACTATAAGTCAAATATTAGAAAAAATAAAATATCATTTTGAAAAACACTTTAAATACTTTTGTTAGGATTCAAGTTGCCAAAGACTTAGACGTCTAGATTTAGACAATTTGTGCTTAAAAACCTGAAATTTTCAATATTATTTAAAAATCTTATGTTACGAATAAAATCACCAAAAGACCTAGAACCTTAAAGATTTTTAAATAATAAGTAAAAAACTTTGAAATTAACTCAAAAAATCTATCATAACTTTTTTTTTGTTTACTACAATTTTAATTTATAAAGTTTATTGTAAAACTAATTACAACCCTGATAAATTATTCAAAATCCTCTATTTTTTTGACCATTTTGTTGAAATGGCTAAGGTTTTAATTTTTGTATACTTTGAATATTTATAAAGTTTGTATTGTAAAGAAGTCTTCTCCTAGCTAGCATCCCAAAATATTTGTCTCAAAAACTTCGTATGATTACTATAAAATTTATTGAAACTTTATACAACTTTTTGTTTAAGTTGTGTCCTATAATATAAAATCCTACTTTATTAACATAATTTAATATACAATAATATTATTCACATTAGTAATTGATAACCACTTGTATGTAATAACTTATTTCAGTTTAATGAGTTGAAACACAAGTTATTCTAATAACTTTAAAATTATAAAGGTAATAGTACTACAAGGGTTTTCTATAATCAAGTCTCAGAATTACTTAGTCTAGTTTTAAAACTTAAGGGTTGCCACACAATCTGAATATAAAAGAAGCTCAGTAATTTTTAATTTCTTCAGAAAGACTTAAGAAAATTTCATTATTCTATAAATAGATTTAGAAAAACAATTATTTTAAATCTCTCTGTATTTTTTTTTAGTACTTATTCATGTATAAGTCTGAATTATTCCTATCCAATAATTTGATACTACAAATCAAATAATTTTAAAAATTTTGATTTTTTATTTTAATAATTACTTTAAATTTATTTGTTAGTTTTAGAGTTGCTCAAAAGCTGGAATTCTATTTTATTTAATTAGACAACATAGACTTATAAACTTGACGATGGAAAATTAAAAAAAAACCTTATATTAAAGACAAATTCACTAAACATGTGAAATTTTTTAGATTTTTACATGTTAAGTAATAAATTTTAAAATAAACTAAAAAAAATTATCAAAGTATATACATTTTTTGTTATCTAAAACTTTAGTCTACAAAGTTATTTTCTAATGCTAATTACAGCCCTGATAACTTATTTTAAATACTCTTATTTAGATCATTTTGTTAAAAAGACCAATTCCGTACTAACTTTATATTTGACTTTAAATGTTTATAAAGTTTCATTGTGTATTAGTCGTTTTCTGGCTAACATCCCAAAAAAATTTCTAAATGACTCACAATTTTGTTTTACAATACAAAATCCTTGTAGGTTATTATAATTTAATATATAATATTATGTTTAAATTAGTAAATGATTACCTTTTTATTGGAATAATTTTTTTTTAATTTAATAAGTATAAGCAAAAATATTTCTATTAACTTTAAAAAAAGAAAGGTATAAGAACTACCAGGGTTTTGTATAATCATGTTTTAGGATATCTTTGTCATGATTTACAATTTGAGGGTTGCTACACACTTTGACTTTTTATCACATCAGAATGACTTAAGCCAATTTTATTATTCTATTGAAAAATAAAGATGTTATATATTATTTAAATCTCCCAGTAATTTTTTTTCTAGAACTTTTTCATGTATAAAATTTAATTGTTCCAGTTTTTATAATTTGATACTACAAATCAAATATTAGAAAAAATAAAATATCATTTTGAAAAACACTTTAAATTCTTTTGTTAGGATTTAAGTTGCCAAAAACTTAGACATCTTGATTTAGACAATTTGGGCTTAAAAACCTGAAATTTGGAATATTAAAAAAAAAATCTTATGTTATGGACAAAATCACTAAAAGACCTAGAATCTTTAAGATTTTTAAATAATAAGTAAAAACCTTTAAAAATAACTCAAAAAACCTATCATAAAAAATATTTTTTTTTCTTTACTACAATTTTTATTCATAAAATTTATTGTGAAGCTAATTACAAATCTGATAAATTGTTTAAAATCCTCTCTTTTTTTGACCATTTTGGCTAAATTTTTACTTTTTTTATACTTTGAATATTTATAAAGTTTGTTTTGTAAAGAAGTCTTCTCCTAGCTAGCATCCCAAAATATTTGTCTCAAAAACTTCGTATAATAACTATGAAATTTATTGAAACTTTATACAACTTTTTGTTTAAGTTGTGTCCTATAATATAAAATCCTAATTTATTAACATACTTTAATATACAATACTATTATTTACATTAGTAAATGATAACCACTTGTATGTAATAACTTATTTTTAGTTTAATGAGTTGAAACACAAGTTATTCTTATAACTTTAAAATTCAAAAGGTAAATAGTACTACAAGGGTTTTGTATAATCAAGTCTCAGAATTACTTAGTCTAGTTTTAAAACTTAAGGGTTGCCACACAATCTGAATATTTAAGAAGCCCAGTAATTTTTAATTTCTTTAGAAAAACTTAAGCAAATTTCATTATTCTATAAATAGATTTAATAGATTTAGAAAAACAATTTTTTTAAATCTCTCTGTATTTTTTTTTAGTACTTATTTATGTATAAGTCTGAATTTTTCCAATCCAATAATTTGATACTACAAATGAATTAATTTAAAAACTTTTAATTTTTTTTTTTAATTACTTTAAATTTTTTTGTTAGTTTTAGAGTTGCTCAAAAACTGGAATTCTCTTTAATTTAATTAGACAATATAGGCTTAAAAACTTGAGGATGGAAAATTGAAAAAAAACCTCATGTTAAGAACAGATTCACTTAACACGTGGAATTTTTTAGATTTTTACATGCTAAGTAATAAATTTTAAAATAAACTAAAAAAATAATCATAGTATATACATTTTTTGTTATCTAAAACTTTAGTCTACAAAGTTATTTTCTAATGCTAAATACAGCCCTGATAACTCATTTTAAATACTCTTATTTAGATCATTTTGTTAAAAAAGACCAATTCCGTACTAACTTTATATTTGACTTTAAATGTTTATAAAGTTTCATTGTGTATTAGTCGTCTTCTGGCTAACATCCCAAAAAAATTTTCTAAATGACTCACAATTTTGTTTTACAATACTAAATCCTAGTAGGTTATTATAATTTAATATATAATATTATGTTTAAATTAGTAAATGATTACCTTTTTATTGCAATTACTTATTTTAATTTAATAAGTATAGGCAAAAATATTTCTATCAACTTTAAGAAAAAAAAGGTATACGAACTACCAGGGTTTTGTATAATCATGTTTTAGGTTATCTTTGTCATGATTTACAATTTGAGGGTTGCTACACACTTTGCTTTTTATCACATCAAAATGACTTAAACATTTTTATTATTCTATTGGAAAATTAAGATGTTATATATTATTTAAATCTCCCAGTAATTTTTTTTCTAGAACTTTTTCATGTATAAAATTTAATTGTTCGAGTTTTAATAATTTGATACTACAAGTCAAATATTAGAAAAAATAAAATATCATTTTAAAAACAGTTTAAATTCTTTTGTTAGGATTCAAGTTGCCAAAAACTTACACGTCTAGATTTAGACAATTTGGGCTTAACAACCTGAAATTTGGAATATTAAAAAAATCTTATGTTATTGACAAAATCATTAAAAGACCTAGAATCTTAAAGATTTTTAAATAATAAGTAAATACCTTTGAAATTAATTCAAAAAATTTATCATAAAAAATAATTTTTTTGTTTACTACAATTTTAATTCATAAAGTTTATTGTGAAGCTAATTACAACCCTGATAAATTATTTAAAATACTCTCTTTTTTTGACCATTTTGGCTAAATTTTTAGTTTTTGTATACTTTGAATATTTATAAAGTTTGTATTGTAAAGAAGTCTTCTCTTAGCTAGCATCCAAAAATATTTGTCTCAAAAATTGATACTACAAATCAAATAATTTAAAAACTTTTTTTTTTTTTTTTTAAATTACTTTAAATTTTTTTGTTAGTTTTAGAGTTGCTCAAAAGCTGGAATTCTCTTTAATTTAATTAGACAATATAGGCTTAAAAACTTGAGGATGGAAAATTAAAAAAAAACCTCATGTTAAAGACAAATTCACTAAACACGTGAAATTTTTTAGATTTTTTCATGTTAAGTAATAAATTTTAAAATAAACTAAAAAAATAATCAAAGTATATACATTTTTTGTTATCTAAAACTTTAGTCTACAAAGTTATTTTCTAATGATAATTACAGCCCTGATAACTCATTTTAAATACTCTTATTTTTATTTATTCATTTTTTAAAAAAAGACAAATTGCGTACTAACTTTATATTTGACTTTAAATGTTTATAAAGTTTCATTGTGAAACAGTCGTCTTCTGGCTAACATCCCAAAAAAATTTTCTCAATGACTCACAATTTTGTTTTACAATACAAAATTATAGTAGGTTAATATAATTTATTATAAAATATTATGTATAAAATTAGTAAATAATTACCTTTTTATTGCAATAACTTATTTTAATTTAATAAGTATAAGTAAAAATATTTCTATTAACTTTAAGAAAAAAAAAGGTATAAGAACTACCAGGGTTTTGTATAATCATGTTTTAGGTTATCTTTGTCATGATTTACAATTTGAGGGTTGCTACACACTATGACTTTTTATCACATCAAAATGACTTAAGCCATTTTTATTATTTTATTGGAAAATAAGGATGTTATATATTATTTAAATCTCCCAGTAATTTTTTTTCTAGAACTTTTTCATGTATAAAATTTAATTGTTCCAGTTTTAATAATTTGATACTACAAGTCAAATATTAAAAAAAATAAAATATCATTTTGAAAAACACTTTAAATTTTTTTGTTAGCATTCAAGTTGCCAAAAACTTAGACGTCTAGATTTAGGTAATTTGGGCTTAAAAACCTGAAATTTGGAATATTAAAAAAAATCTTATGTTAAGGACAAAATCACTAAAAGACCTAGAATCTTAAAGATTTTTAAAAAATAAGTAAAAACCTTTAAAATTAACTCAAAAAATCTATCATAATTTTTTTTTTGTTTACTACAATTTTAATTCATAAAGTTTATTGTGAAGCTAATTATAACCCTAAAAAATTATTATAATCCTCTCTTTTTTTGACCATTTTTGCTAAATTTTTAGTTTTTGTACACTTTGAATATTTATAAAGTTTGTATTGTAAAGAAGTCTTCTCCTAGCTAGCATTTCAAAATATTTGTCTCAAAAACTTCGTATGATTACTATGAAATTTATTGAAACTTTATACAACTTTTTGTTTAAGTTGTGTCCTTTAATATATAATCCTAATTTATTAACATATTTTAATATACAATACTATTATTTACATTAGTAAATTATAACTACTTGTATGTAATAACTGATTACAGTTTATTGAGTTGAAACACAAGTCATTCTGCTAACTTTAAAATTCAAAAGGTAATAGTACTACAAGGGTTTTGTATAATCAAGTCTCAGAATTACTTAGTCTAGTTTTAAAACTTAAGGGTTGCCACACAATCTTAATATTAAAGAAGCTCAGTAATTTTTAATTTCTTCAGAAAAACTTAAGCAAATTTAATAATTCTATAAATAGATTTAGAAATACAATTTTTTTAAATCTTTCTGTATTTTTTTTTTAGTATTTATTTATGTATAAGTTTGAATTGTTCTAATCCAATAATTTGATACTACAAATCAAATAATTTAAAAAAAAAATATTTTTTTTATTTAAAAAATTACTTTAAATTTTTTGTTAGTTTTAGAGTTGCTCAAAAGCTCAAAAGCTGGACAATATAGGCTTAAAAACTTAAGGATGGAAAATTAAAAAAAAAAACCTTATGTTAAAAACAAATTAACAACACACATGAAATTTTTTAGATTTTCACATGTTAAGTAATAAATTTTAAAATAATCTTAAAAAATAATCATAGTATATACATTTTTTGTTATCTAAAACTTTAGTCTACAAAGTTATTTTATTATGCTAATTACAGCCCTGATAACTGATTGTAAATACTCTTATTTAGATCATTTTGTTTAAAAAGACCAGTTTTGTACTAACTTTATATTTGACTTTAAATGTTTATAAAGTTTCATTGTGTATTAGTCGTCTTCTGGCTAACATCCCAAAAAATTTTTCTCAATGACTCACAATTTTGTTTTACAATACAAAATTCTAGTAGCTTATTGTAATTTAATATATAATATTATGTATTAAGTTAGTAAATGATTACCTTTTTATTGCAATAGCTTATTTTAATTTAATAAGTATAAGCAAAAATATTTCTATAAACTTTAAAAAAGATAGGTATAAGAACTACCAGGGTTTTGTGTCATCATGTTTTAGGATAACTTTTTCATGATTTACAATTTGAGGGTTGCTACAAACTTTGACTTTTTATCACATCAGAATGACTTAATCCAATTTTATTTCTCATTGAAAAATTAAGATGTTATATATTATTTAAATCTCCCAGTAATTTTTTTTCTAGAACTTTTTCATGTATAAAATTTAATTGTTCCAGTTTTAATAATTTAATACTACAAGTAAAATATTAGAAAAAATAAAATATCATTTTGAAAAACACTTTAAATTCTTTTGTTAGGATTCAAGTTGCCAAAAACTTAGACGTCTAGATTTAGACAACTTGGACTTAACAACCTGAAATTTGGAATATTAAAAAAAACCTTATGTTATTGACAAAATCATTAAAAGACCTAGAATCTTAAAGATTTTTAAATAATAAGTAAAAACCTTTGAAATTAACTTAAAAAATTTATCATAAAAAATAATTTTTTTTTTACTACAATTTTAATTCATAAAGTTTTTTGTGAAGCTAATTACAACCCTGATAAGTTATTATAATCCTCTCTTTTTTTGACCATTTTTGCTAAATTTTTAGTTTTTGTACACTTTGAATATTTATAAAGTTTGTATTGTAAAGAAGTCTTCTCCTAGCTAGCATCCCAAAATATTTGTCTTAAAAACTACTTATGATTACTATGAAATTTATTGAAACTTTATACAACTTTTTATTTAAGTTGTGTCCTATAATATAAAATCCTAATTTATTAACATATTTTAATATACAATACTATAATTTACATTAGTAAATTGTAACTACTTGTATGTAATAACTTATTTCAGTTTATTGAGTTGAAACAGAAGTCATTCTGATAACTTAAAAAATTCAAAAGGTAATAGTACTACAAGGGTTTTGTATAATCAAGTCTCAGAATTACTTAGTCTAGTTTTAAAACTTAAGGGTTGCCACACAATCTTAATATTAAAGAAGCTCAGTAATTTTTAATTTCTTTAGAAAGACTTAAGAAAATTTCATTATTCTATAAATAGATTTAGAAAAACAATTATTTTAAATCTCTCTGTATTTTTTTTTAGTACTTATTTATGTATAAGTCTGAATTGTTCCTATCCAATAATTTGATACTACAAATCAAATAATTTTAAAAATTTTGATTTTTTATTTTAATAATTACTTTAAATTTATTTGTTAGTTTTAGAGTTGCTCAAAAGCTGGAATTCTATTTTATTTAATTAGACAACATAGACTTATAAACTTGACGATGGAAAATTAAAAAAAAACCTTATATTAAAGACAAATTCACTAAACACGTGAAATTTTTTTGATTTTTACATGTTAAGTAATAAATTTTAAAATAAACTAAAAAAAATTATCAAAGTATATACATTTTTTGTTATCTAAAACTTTAGTCTACAAAGTTATTTTCTAATGCTAATTACAGCCCTGATAACTTATTTTAAATACTCTTATTTAGATCATTTTGTTAAAAAGACCAATTCCGTACTAACTTTATATTTGACTTTAAATGTTTATAAAGTTTCATTGTGTATTAGTCGTTTTCTGGCTAACATCCCAAAAAAATTTCTAAATGACTCACAATTTTGTTTTACAATACAAAATCCTTGTAGGTTATTATAATTTAATATATAATATTGTGTTTAAATTAGTAAATGATTACCTTTTTATTGCAATAATTTTTTTTTAATTTAATAAGTATAAGCAAAAATATTTCTATTAACTTTAAAAAAAGAAAGGTATAAGAACTACCAGGGTTTTGTATAATCATGTTTTAGGATATCTTTGTCATGATTTACAATTTGAGGGTTGCTACACACTTTGACTTTTTATCACATCAGAATGACTTAAGCCAATTTTATTATTCTATTGAAAAATAAAGATGTTATATATTATTTAAATCTCCCAGTAATTTTTTTTCTAGAACTTTTTCATGTATAAAATTTAATTGTTCCAGTTTTTATAATTTGATACTACAAATCAAATATTAGAAAAAATAAAATATCATTTTGAAAAACACTTTAAATTCTTTTGTTAGGATTTAAGTTGCCAAAAACTTAGACATCTTGATTTAGACAATTTGGGCTTAAAAACCTGAAATTTGGAATATCAAAAAAAAAATCTTATGTTATGGACAAAATCACTAAAAGACCTAGAATCTTTAAGATTTTTAAATAATAAGTAAAAACCTTTAAAAATAACTCAAAAAACCTATCATAAAAAATATTTTTTTTTCTTTACTACAATTTTAATTCATAAAATTTATTGTGAAGCTAATTACAAATCTGATAAATTGTTTAAAATCCTCTCTTTTTTTGACCATTTTGGCTAAATTTTTACTTTTTTTATACTTTGAATATTTATAAAGTTTGTTTTGTAAAGAAGTCTTCTCCTAGCTAGCATCCCAAAATATTTGTCTCAAAAACTTCGTATAATAACTATGAAATTTATTGAAACTTTATACAACTTTTTGTTTAAGTTGTGTCCTATAATATAAAATCCTAATTTATTAACATACTTTAATATACAATACTATTATTTACATTAGTAAATGATAACCACTTGTATGTAATAACTTATTTTTAGTTCAATGAGTTGAAACACAAGTTATTCTTATAACTTTAAAATTCAAAAGGTAAATAGTACTACAAGGGTTTTGTATAATCAAGTCTCAGAATTACTTAGTCTAGTTTTAAAACTTAAGGGTTGCCACACAATCTGAATATTTAAGAAGCCCAGTAATTTTTAATTTCTTTAGAAAAACTTAAGCAAATTTCATTATTCTATAAATAGATTTAATAGATTTAGAAAAACAATTTTTTTAAATCTCTCTGTATTTTTTTTTAGTACTTATTTATGTATAAGTCTGAATTTTTCCAATCCAATAATTTGATACTACAAATGAATTAATTTAAAAACTTTTAATTTTTTTTTTTAATTACTTTAAATTTTTTTGTTAGTTTTAGAGTTGCTCAAAAACTGGAATTCTCTTTAATTTAATTAGACAATATAGGCTTAAAAACTTGAGGATGGAAAATTGAAAAAAAACCTCATGTTAAGAACAGATTCACTTAACACGTGGAATTTTTTAGATTTTTACATGCTAAGTAATAAATTTTAAAATAAACTAAAAAAATAATCATAGTATATACATTTTTTGTTATCTAAAACTTTAGTCTACAAAGTTATTTTCTAATGCTAAATACAGCCCTGATAACTCATTTTAAATACTCTTATTTAGATCATTTTGTTAAAAAAGACCAATTCCGTACTAACTTTATATTTGACTTTAAATGTTTATAAAGTTTCATTGTGTATTAGTCGTCTTCTGGCTAACATCCCAAAAAAATTTTCTAAATCACTCACAATTTTGTTTTACAATACTAAATCCTAGTAGGTTATTATAATTTAATATATAATATTATGTTTAAATTAGTAAATGATTACCTTTTTATTGCAATTACTTATTTTAATTTAATAAGTATAGGCAAAAATATTTCTATCAACTTTAAGAAAAAAAAGGTATACGAACTACCAGGGTTTTGTATAATCATGTTTTAGGTTATCTTTGTCATGATTTACAATTTGAGGGTTGCTACACACTTTGCTTTTTATCACATCAAAATGACTTAAACATTTTTATTATTCTATTGGAAAATTAAGATGTTATATATTATTTAAATCTCCCAGTAATTTTTTTTCTAGAACTTTTTCATGTATAAAATTTAATTGTTCGAGTTTTAATAATTTGATACTACAAGTCAAATATTAGAAAAAATAAAATATCATTTTAAAAACAGTTTAAATTCTTTTGTTAGGATTCAAGTTGCCAAAAACTTACACGTCTAGATTTAGACAATTTGGGCTTAACAACCTGAAATTTGGAATATTAAAAAAATCTTATGTTATTGACAAAATCATTAAAAGACCTAGAATCTTAAAGATTTTTAAATAATAAGTAAATACCTTTGAAATTAATTCAAAAAATTTATCATAAAAAATAATTTTTTTGTTTACTACAATTTTAATTCATAAAGTTTATTGTGAAGCTAATTACAACCCTGATAAATTATTTAAAATCCTCTCTTTTTTTGACCATTTTTGCTAAATTTTTAGTTTTTGTACACTTTGAATATTTATAAAGTTTGTATTGTAAAGAAGTCTTCTCTTAGCTAGCATCCAAAAATATTTGTCTCAAAAATTGATACCACAAATCAAATAATTTAAAAATTTTTTTTTTTTTTTTTAAAATTACTTTAAATTTTTTTGTTAGTTTTAGAGTTGCTCAAAAGCTGGAATTCTCTTTAATTTAATTAGACAATATAGGCTTAAAAACTTGAGGATGGAAAATTAAAAAAAAACCTCATGTTAAAGACAAATTCACTAAACACGTGAAATTTTTTAGATTTTTTCATGTTAAGTAATAAATTTTAAAATAAACTAAAAAAATAATCAAAGTATATACATTTTTTGTTATCTAAAACTTTAGTCTACAAAGTTATTTTCTAATGATAATTACAGCCCTGATAACTCATTTTAAATACTCTTATTTTTATTTATTCATTTTTAAAAAAAAGACAAATTGCGTACTAACTTTATATTTGACTTTAAATGTTTATAAAGTTTCATTGTGTATTAGTCGTCTTCTGGCTAACATCCCAAAAAAATTTTCTAAATGACTCACAATTTTGTTTTACAATACAAAATCCTAGTAGGTTATTATAATTTAATACATAATATTATGTATTAAATTAGTATATGATTACCTTTTTATTGCAATTACTTATTTTAATTTAATAAGTATAGGCAAAAATATTTCTATTAACTTTAAAAAATGAAAGGTATAAGAACTACCAGGGTTTTGTATAATCATGTTTTAGGATATCTTTGTCATGATTTATAATTTTAGGGTAGCTACAGACTTTGACTTTTTATCACATCAGAATGACTTAAGCCAATTTTATTATTCTATTGAATAATTAAGATGTTATATATTATTTAAATCTCCCAGTAATTTTTTTTCTAGAACTTTTTCATGTATAAAATTTAATTGTTCCAGTTTTAATAATTTGATACTACAAGTCAAATATTAAAAAAAATAAAATATCTTTTTGAAAAACACTTTAAATTTTTTTGTTAGCATTCAAGTTGCCAAAAACTTAGACGTCTAGATTTAGGTAATTTGGGCTTAAAAACCTGAAATTTGGAATATTAAAAAAAATCTTATGTTAAGGACAAAATCACTAAAAGACCTAGAATCTTAAAGATTTTTAAAAAATAAGTAAAAACCTTTGAAATTAACTCAAAAAATCTATCATAATTTTTTTTTTGTTTACTACAATTTTAATTCATAAAGTTTATTGTGAAGCTAATTATAACCCTAAAAAATTATTATAATCCTCTCTTTTTTTGACCATTTTTGCTAAATTTTTAGTTTTTGTACACTTTGAATATTTATAAAGTTTGTATTGTAAAGAAGTCTTCTCCTAGCTAGCATTTCAAAATATTTGTCTCAAAAACTTCGTATGATTACTATGAAATTTATTGAAACTTTATACAACTTTTTGTTTAAGTTGTGTCCTTTAATATATAATCCTAATTTATTAACATATTTTAATATACAATACTATTATTTACATTAGTAAATTATAACTACTTGTATGTAATAACTGATTACAGTTTATTGAGTTGAAACACAAGTCATTCTGCTAACTTTAAAATTCAAAAGGTAATAGTACTACAAGGGTTTTGTATAATCAAGTCTCAGAATTACTTAGTCTAGTTTTAAAACTTAAGGGTTGCCACACAATCTTAATATTAAAGAAGCTCAGTAATTTTTAATTTCTTCAGAAAAACTTAAGCAAATTTAATTATTCTATAAATAGATTTAGAAATACAATTTTTTTAAATCTTTCTGTATTTTTTTTTTAGTATTTATTTATGTATAAGTTTGAATTGTTCTAATCCAATAATTTGATACTACAAATCAAATAATTTAAAAAAAAATTATTTTTTTTATTTAAAAAATTACTTTAAATTTTTTGTTAGTTTTAGAGTTGCTCAAAAGCTCAAAAGCTGGACAATATAGGCTTAAAAACTTAAGGATGGAAAATTAAAAAAAAAAACCTTATGTTAAAAACAAATTAACAGTACACATGAAATTTTTTAGATTTTCACATGTTAAGTAATAAATTTTAAAATAATCTTAAAAAATAATCATAGTATATACATTTTTTGTTATCTAAAACTTTAGTCTACAAAGTTATTTTATTATGCTAATTACAGCCCTGATAACTGATTGTAAATACTCTTATTTAGATCATTTTGTTTAAAAAGACCAGTTTTGTACTAACTTTATATTTGACTTTAAATGTTTATAAAGTTTCATTGTGTATTAGTCGTCTTCTGGCTAACATCCCAAAAAATTTTTCTCAATGACTCACAATTTTGTTTTACAATACAAAATTCTAGTAGCTTATTGTAATTTAATATATAATATTATGTATTAAGTTAGTAAATGATTACCTTTTTATTGCAATAGCTTATTTTAATTTAATAAGTATAAGCAAAAATATTTCTATAAACTTTAACAAAGATAGGTATAAGAACTACCAGGGTTTTGTGTCATCATGTTTTAGGATAACTTTTTCATGATTTACAATTTGAGGGTTGCTACAAACTTTGACTTTTTATCACATCAGAATGACTTAATCCAATTTTATTTCTCATTGAAAAATTAAGATGTTATATATTATTTAAATCTCCCAGTAATTTTTTTTCTAGAACTTTTTCATGTATAAAATTTAATTGTTCCAGTTTTAATAATTTAATACTACAAGTAAAATATTAGAAAAAATAAAATATCATTTTGAAAAACACTTTAAATTCTTTTGTTAGGATTCAAGTTGCCAAAAACTTAGACGTCTAGATTTAGACAACTTGGACTTAACAACCTGAAATTTGGAATATTAAAAAAAACCTTATGTTATTGACAAAATCATTAAAAGACCTAGAATCTTAAAGATTTTTAAATAATAAGTAAAAACCTTTGAAATTAACTTAAAAAATTTATCATAAAAAATAATTTTTTTTTTAATACAATTTTAATTCATAAAGTTTATTGTGAAGCTAATTACAACCCTGATAAGTTATTATAATCCTCTCTTTTTTTGACCATTTTTGCTAAATTTTTAGTTTTTGTACACTTTGAATATTTATAAAGTTTGTATTGTAAAGAAGTCTTCTCCTAGCTAGCATCCCAAAATATTTGTCTTAAAAACTACTTATGATTACTATGAAATTTATTGAAACTTTATACAACTTTTTATTTAAGTTGTGTCCTATAATATAAAATCCTAATTTATTAACATATTTTAATATACAATACTATAATTTACATTAGTAAATTGTAACTACTTGTATGTAATAACTTATTTCAGTTTATTGAGTTGAAACAGAAGTCATTCTGATAACTTAAAAAATTCAAAAGGTAATAGTACTACAAGGGTTTTGTATAATCAAGTCTCAGAATTACTTAGTCTAGTTTTAAAACTTAAGGGTTGCCACACAATCTTAATATTAAAGAAGCTCAGTAATTTTTAATTTCTTTAGAAAGACTTAAGAAAATTTCATTATTCTATAAATAGATTTAGAAAAACAATTATTTTAAATCTCTCTGTATTTTTTTTTAGTACTTATTTATGTATAAGTCTGAATTGTTCCTATCCAATAATTTGATACTACAAATCAAATAATTTTAAAAATTTTGATTTTTTATTTTAATAATTACTTTAAATTTATTTGTTAGTTTTAGAGTTGCTCAAAAGCTGGAATTCTATTTTATTTAATTAGACAACATAGACTTATAAACTTGACGATGGAAAATTAAAAAAAAACCTTATATTAAAGACAAATTCACTAAACACGTGAAATTTTTTTGATTTTTACATGTTAAGTAATAAATTTTAAAATAAACTAAAAAAAATTATCAAAGTATATACATTTTTTGTTATCTAAAACTTTAGTCTACAAAGTTATTTTCTAATGCTAAATACAGCCCTGATAACTCATTTTAAATACTCTTATTTAGATCATTTTGTTAAAAAAGACCAATTCCGTACTAACTTTATATTTGACTTTAAATGTTTATAAAGTTTCATTGTGTATTAGTCGTTTTCTGGCTAACATCCCAAAAAAATTTCTAAATGACTCACAATTTTGTTTTACAATACAAAATCCTTGTAGGTTATTATAATTTAATATATAATATTATGTTTAAATTAGTAAATGATTACCTTTTTATTGCAATAATTTTTTTTTAATTTAATAAGTATAAGCAAAAATATTTCTATTAACTTTAAAAAAAGAAAGGTATAAGAACTACCAGGGTTTTGTATAATCATGTTTTAGGATATCTTTGTCATGATTTACAATTTGAGGGTTGCTACACACTTTGACTTTTTATCACATCAGAATGACTTAAGCCAATTTTATTATTCTATTGAAAAATAAAGATGTTATATATTATTTAAATCTCCCAGTAATTTTTTTTCTAGAACTTTTTCATGTATAAAATTTAATTGTTCCAGTTTTTATAATTTGATACTACAAATCAAATATTAGAAAAAATAAAATATCATTTTGAAAAACACTTTAAATTCTTTTGTTAGGATTTAAGTTGCCAAAAACTTAGACATCTTGATTTAGACAATTTGGGCTTAAAAACCTGAAATTTGGAATATCAAAAAAAAAATCTTATGTTATGGACAAAATCACTAAAAGACCTAGAATCTTTAAGATTTTTAAATAATAAGTAAAAACCTTTAAAAATAACTCAAAAAACCTATCATAAAAAATATTTTTTTTTCTTTACTACAATTTTAATTCATAAAATTTATTGTGAAGCTAATTACAAATCTGATAAATTGTTTAAAATCCTCTCTTTTTTTGACCATTTTGGCTAAATTTTTACTTTTTTTATACTTTGAATATTTATAAAGTTTGTATTGTAAAGAAGTCTTCTCTTAGCTAGCATCCAAAAATATTTGTCTCAAAAACTTCGTATAATAACTATGAAATTTATTGAAACTTTATACAACTTTTTGTTTAAGTTGTGTCCTATAATATAAAATCCTAATTTATTAACATACTTTAATATACAATACTATTATTTACATTAGTAAATGATAACCACTTGTATGTAATAACTTATTTTTAGTTTAATGAGTTGAAACACAAGTTATTCTTATAACTTTAAAATTCAAAAGGTAAATAGTACTACAAGGGTTTTGTATAATCAAGTCTCAGAATTACTTAGTCTAGTTTTAAAACTTAAGGGTTGCCACACAATCTGAATATTTAAGAAGCCCAGTAATTTTTAATTTCTTTAGAAAAACTTAAGCAAATTTCATTATTCTATAAATAGATTTAATAGATTTAGAAAAACAATTTTTTTAAATCTCTCTGTATTTTTTTTTAGTACTTATTTATGTATAAGTCTGAATTTTTCCAATCCAATAATTTGATACTACAAATGAATTAATTTAAAAACTTTTAATTTTTTTTTTTAATTACTTTAAATTTTTTTGTTAGTTTTAGAGTTGCTCAAAAACTGGAATTCTCTTTAATTTAATTAGACAATATAGGCTTAAAAACTTGAGGATGGAAAATTGAAAAAAAACCTCATGTTAAGAACAGATTCACTTAACACGTGGAATTTTTTAGATTTTTACATGCTAAGTAATAAATTTTAAAATAAACTAAAAAAATAATCATAGTATATACATTTTTTGTTATCTAAAACTTTAGTCTACAAAGTTATTTTCTAATGCTAAATACAGCCCTGATAACTCATTTTAAATACTCTTATTTAGATCATTTTGTTAAAAAAGACCAATTCCGTACTAACTTTATATTTGACTTTAAATGTTTATAAAGTTTCATTGTGTATTAGTCGTCTTCTGGCTAACATCCCAAAAAAATTTTCTAAATGACTCACAATTTTGTTTTACAATACTAAATCCTAGTAGGTTATTATAATTTAATATATAATATTATGTTTAAATTAGTAAATGATTACCTTTTTATTGCAATTACTTATTTTAATTTAATAAGTATAGGCAAAAATATTTCTATCAACTTTAAGAAAAAAAAGGTATACGAACTACCAGGGTTTTGTATAATCATGTTTTAGGTTATCTTTGTCATGATTTACAATTTGAGGGTTGCTACACACTTTGCTTTTTATCACATCAAAATGACTTAAACATTTTTATTATTCTATTGGAAAATTAAGATGTTATATATTATTTAAATCTCCCAGTAATTTTTTTTCTAGAACTTTTTCATGTATAAAATTTAATTGTTCGAGTTTTAATAATTTGATACTACAAGTCAAATATTAGAAAAAATAAAATATCATTTTAAAAACAGTTTAAATTCTTTTGTTAGGATTCAAGTTGCCAAAAACTTACACGTCTAGATTTAGACAATTTGGGCTTAACAACCTGAAATTTGGAATATTAAAAAAATCTTATGTTATTGACAAAATCATTAAAAGACCTAGAATCTTAAAGATTTTTAAATAATAAGTAAATACCTTTGAAATTAATTCAAAAAATTTATCATAAAAAATAATTTTTTTGTTTACTACAATTTTAATTCATAAAGTTTATTGTGAAGCTAATTACAACCCTGATAAATTATTTAAAATCCTCTCTTTTTTTGACCATTTTTGCTAAATTTTTAGTTTTTGTACACTTTGAATATTTATAAAGTTTGTATTGTAAAGAAGTCTTCTCTTAGCTAGCATCCAAAAATATTTGTCTCAAAAATTGATACTACAAATCAAATAATTTAAAAACTTTTTTTTTTTTTTTTTAAATTACTTTAAATTTTTTTGTTAGTTTTAGAGTTGCTCAAAAGCTGGAATTCTCTTTAATTTAATTAGACAATATAGGCTTAAAAACTTGAGGATGGAAAATTAAAAAAAAACCTCATGTTAAAGACAAATTCACTAAACACGTGAAATTTTTTAGATTTTTTCATGTTAAGTAATAAATTTTAAAATAAACTAAAAAAATAATCAAAGTATATACATTTTTTGTTATCTAAAACTTTAGTCTACAAAGTTATTTTCTAATGATAATTACAGCCCTGATAACTCATTTTAAATACTCTTATTTTTATTTATTCATTTTTAAAAAAAAGACAAATTGCGTACTAACTTTATATTTGACTTTAAATGTTTATAAAGTTTCATTGTGAAACAGTCGTCTTCTGGCTAACATCCAAAAAAAATTTTCTCAATGACTCACAATTTTGTTTTACAATACAAAATTATAGTAGGTTAATATAATTTATTATAAAATATTATGTATAAAATTAGTAAATAATTACCTTTTTATTGCAATAACTTATTTTAATTTAATAAGTATAAGTAAAAATATTTCTATTAACTTTAAGAAAAAAAAAGGTATAAGAACTACCAGGGTTTTGTATAATCATGTTTTAGGTTATCTTTGTCATGATTTACAATTTGAGGGTTGCTACACACTATGACTTTTTATCACATCAAAATGACTTAAGCCATTTTTATTATTTTATTGGAAAATAAGGATGTTATATATTATTTAAATCTCCCAGTAATTTTTTTTCTAGAACTTTTTCATGTATAAAATTTAATTGTTCCAGTTTTAATAATTTGATACTACAAGTCAAATATTAAAAAAAATAAAATATCATTTTGAAAAACACTTTAAATTTTTTTGTTAGCATTCAAGTTGCCAAAAACTTAGACGTCTAGATTTAGGTAATTTGGGCTTAAAAACCTGAAATTTGGAATATTAAAAAAAATCTTATGTTAAGGACAAAATCACTAAAAGACCTAGAATCTTAAAGATTTTTAAAAAATAAGTAAAAACCTTTGAAATTAACTCAAAAAATCTATCATAATTTTTTTTTTGTTTACTACAATTTTAATTCATAAAGTTTATTGTGAAGCTAATTATAACCCTAAAAAATTATTATAATCCTCTCTTTTTTTGACCATTTTTGCTAAATTTTTAGTTTTTGTACACTTTGAATATTTATAAAGTTTGTATTGTAAAGAAGTCTTCTCCTAGCTAGCATTTCAAAATATTTGTCTCAAAAACTTCGTATGATTACTATGAAATTTATTGAAACTTTATACAACTTTTTGTTTAAGTTGTGTCCTTTAATATATAATCCTAATTTATTAACATATTTTAATATACAATACTATTATTTACATTAGTAAATTATAACTACTTGTATGTAATAAATGATTACAGTTTATTGAGTTGAAACACAAGTCATTCTGCTAACTTTAAAATTCAAAAGGTAATAGTACTACAAGGGTTTTGTATAATCAAGTCTCAGAATTACTTAGTCTAGTTTTAAAACTTAAGGGTTGCCACACAATCTTAATATTAAAGAAGCTCAGTAATTTTTAATTTCTTCAGAAAAACTTAAGCAAATTTAATTATTCTATAAATAGATTTAGAAATACAATTTTTTTAAATCTTTCTGTATTTTTTTTCTAGTATTTATTTATGTATAAGTTTGAATTGTTCTAATCCAATAATTTGATACTACAAATCAAATAATTTAAAAAAAAATTATTTTTTTTATTTAAAAAATTACTTTAAATTTTTTGTTAGTTTTAGAGTTGCTCAAAAGCTCAAAAGCTGGACAATATAGGCTTAAAAACTTAAGGATGGAAAATTAAAAAAAAAACCTTATGTTAAAAACAAATTAACAACACACATGAAATTTTTTAGATTTTCACATGTTAAGTAATAAATTTTAAAATAATCTTAAAAAATAATCATAGTATATACATTTTTGTTATCTAAAACTTTAGTCTACAAAGTTATTTTATTATGCTAATTACAGCCCTGATAACTGATTGTAAATACTCTTATTTAGATCATTTTGTTTAAAAAGACCAGTTTCGTACTAACTTTATATTTGACTTTATATGTTTATAAAGTTTCATTGTGTATTAGTCGTCTTCTGGCTAACATCCCAAAAAATTTTTCTCAATGACTCACAATTTTGTTTTACAATACAAAATTCTAGTAGCTTATTGTAATTTAATATATAATATTATGTATTAAGTTAGTAAATGATTACCTTTTTATTGCAATAGCTTATTTTAATTTAATAAGTATAAGCAAAAATATTTCTATAAACTTTAAAAAAGATAGGTATAAGAACTACCAGGGTTTTGTGTCATCATGTTTTAGGATAACTTTTTCATGATTTACAATTTGAGGGTTGCTACAAACTTTGACTTTTTATCACATCAGAATGACTTAATCCAATTTTATTTCTCATTGAAAAATTAAGATGTTATATATTATTTAAATCTCCCAGTAATTTTTTTTCTAGAACTTTTTCATGTATAAAATTTAATTGTTCCAGTTTTAATAATTTAATACTACAAGTAAAATATTAGAAAAAATAAAATATCATTTTGAAAAACACTTTAAATTCTTTTGTTAGGATTCAAGTTGCCAAAAACTTAGACGTCTAGATTTAGACAACTTGGACTTAACAACCTGAAATTTGGAATATTAAAAAAAACCTTATGTTATTGACAAAATCATTAAAAGACCTAGAATCTTAAAGATTTTTAAATAATAAGTAAAAACCTTTGAAATTAACTTAAAAAATTTATCATAAAAAATAAATTTTTTTTTACTACAATTTTAATTCATAAAGTTTATTATGAAGCTAATTACAACCCTGATAAGTTATTATAATCCTCTCTTTTTTTGACCATTTTTGCTAAATTTTTAGTTTTTGTACACTTTGAATATTTATAAAGTTTGTATTGTAAAGAAGTCTTCTCCTAGCTAGCATCCCAAAATATTTGTCTCAAAAACTTCGTATGATTACTATGAAATTTATTGAAACTTTATACAACTTTTTATTTAAGTTGTGTCCTATAATATAAAATCCTAATTTATTAACATATTTTAATATACAATACTATAATTTACATTAGTAAATTGTAACTACTTGTATGTAATAACTTATTTCAGTTTATTGAGTTGAAACAGAAGTCATTCTGATAACTTAAAAAATTCAAAAGGTAATAGTACTACAAGGGTTTTGTATAATCAAGTCTCAGAATTACTTAGTCTAGTTTTAAAACTTAAGGGTTGCCACACAATCTTAATATTAAAGAAGCTCAGTAATTTTTAATTTCTTCAGAAAGACTTAAGCAAATTTAATTATTCTATAAACAGATTTAGAAAGACAATTTTTTTAAATCTCTCTTTCTTTTTTTTTAGAATTTATTTATGTATAAGTCTGAATTGTTCCAATACAATAATTTGATACTACAAATCAAAAAATTTAAAAAAAAAAAATTTTTTATTTTAAAAATTACTTTAAATTTTTTTGTTAGTTTTAGAGTTGCTCAAAAGCTCAAAAGCTGGACAATATAGGCTTAAAAACTTGAGGATGGAAAATTAAAAAAAAAACCTTATATTAAAGACAAATTCACTAAACACGTGAAATTTTTTAGATTTTTACATGTTAAGTAACAACTTTTTAATAAACTAAAAAAATAATCAAAGTATATAAATTTTTTGTTATCTAAAACTTTAGTTTACAAAGTTATTTTCTAATGCTAATTACAGCCCTGATAACTCATTTTAAATACTCTTATTTAGATAATTTTGTTAAAAAAGACCAATTTCGTACTAACTTTATATTTGACTTTAAATGTTTATAAAGTTTCATTGTGTATTAGTCGTCTTCTGGCTAACATCCCAAAAAAATTTTCTAAATGACTCACAATTTTGTTTTACAATACAAAATCCTAGTAGGTTATTATAATTTAATACATAATATTATGTATTAAATTAGTAAATGATTACCTTTTTATTGCAATTACTTATTTTAATTTAATAAGTATAGGCAAAAATATTTCTATTAACTTTAAAAAATGAAAGGTATAAGAACTACCAGGGTTTTGTATAATCATGTTTTAGGATATCTTTGTCATGATTTACAATTTTAGGGTAGCTACAGACTTTGACTTTTTATCACATCAGAATGACTTAAGCCAATTTTATTATTCTATTGAATAATTAAGATGTTATATATTATTTAAATCTTCCAGTAATTTTTTTCTAGAACTTTTGATGTATAAAATTTAATTTTTCCAGTTTTAATTATTTGATACTACAAGTCAAATATTAGAAAAAATAATTTATCATTTTGAAAAACACTTTAAATTCTTTTGTTCGGATTCAAGTTGCCAAAAACTTAGACGTCTAGATTTTGACAATTTAGACTTAAAAACCTGAAATTTGGAATATTAAAAAAAAATCTTATATTATGGACAAAACCACTAAAAGACCTAGAATCTTAAAGATTTTTAAAGATAAGTAAAAACCTTTGAAATTAACTCAAAAAATCTATCATAAAAAATATTTTTTTTTGTTTACTACAATTTTAATTTATAAAGTTTATTGTGAAGCTAATTACAACCCTGTCAAATTATTTAAAATCCTCTCTTTTTTTGACCATTTTGGCTAATTTTTTAGTTTTTGTATACTTTGAATATTTATAAAGTTTGTATTGTAAAGAAGTCTTCTCCTAGCAAGCATCCCAAAATATTTGTCTCAAAAACATCGTATGATTACTATGAAATTTATTGAAACTTTATACAACTTTTTGTTTAAGTTGTGTCCTATAATATTAAATCCTAATTTATTAACATATTTTAATATACAATAATATTATTCACATTAGTAAATGATAACTACTTGTATGTAATAACTTATTTTTAGTTTAATGAGTTGAAAACAACTTATTCTTATAACTTTAAAATTCAAAAGGTAATAGTACTACAAGGGTTTTGTATAATCAAGTCTCAGAATTACTTAGTCTAGTTTTAAAACTTAAGGGTTGCCACACAATCTGAATATTAAAGAAGCTCAGTAATTTTTAATTTCTTTAGAAAGACTTAAGCAAATTTCATTATTCTATAAATAGATTTTGAAAAACAATTTTTTCAATTCTCTCTGTATTTTTTTTAGTACTTATTTATGTATAAGTCTGAATTGTTCCAATCCAATAATTTGATACTACAAATCAAATAATTTAAAAAAAAAAAATTTTTTTATTTTAAAAATTACTTTAAATTTTTTTGTTAGATTTAGAGTTGCTCAAAAGCTGGACAACATAGGCTTAAAAATTTGAGAATGGAAAATTTAAAAAAAAACCTTATGTTAAAGACAAATTCACTAAACACGTGAAATTTTTTAGATTTTTACATGTTAAGTAATAAATTTTAAAATCAACTCAAAAAATAATCATAGTATATACATTTTTTGTTATCTAAAACTTTAGTCTACAAAGTTATTTTCTAATGCTAATTACAGCCCTGATAACTCATTTTAAATACTCCTATTTATATCACTTTGTTAAAAAAGACCAATTCCGTACTAACTTTATATTTGACTTTAAATATTTATAAAGTTTCAATGTGTATTAGTCGTCTTCTGGCTAACATCTCAAAAAAATTTTCTAAATGACTCTAAATTTTGTTTTACAATACAAAATCCTAGTAGGTTATTATAATTTAATATATAATATTATGTATTAAATTAGTAAATAATTACCTTTTTATTGCAATAACTTATTTTAATTTGATAAGTATAAGCAAAAATATTTCTATTAACATTAAAAAAAGAAAGGTATAAGAACTACCAGGGTTTAGTATAATCATGTTTTAGGATATCTTTGTCATGATTTACAATTTAAGGGTTGCTACACACTTTGACTTTTTATCACATCAGAATGACTTAAACCAATTTTATTATTCTTTTGAAAAATTAAGATGTTATATATTATTTAAATCTCCCAGTAATTTTTTTTCTATCAATTTTTGATGTATAAAATTTAAATGTTCCAGTTTTAATACTTTGATACTACAAGACAAATATTTGAAAAAAAAAATATCATTTTGAAAAAAAGTTTGAATAGAAAGTTTGATTTTTTTTTTTTGAAAATTACTTTAAATTTATTTTTAAGGTTAGAGTTGCTAAAAACTTGGATTTCTATTTAATTTAATTAGACAATTTAGGCTAAAAACATGAGGATAGAAAAACTTAAAAAAAACCTTATATTATAGACAAAATCACTAGACACGTGAAATTTTTAAGATTTTTACATGTTAAGTAATAAAGTTTAAAATTAGCCAGAAAAATATATCATAATATTTACCTTTTTTGTTATCCAAAATTTTAATCTACCATTTTTTTTGTAATGGTAATTATAGCCCTGATAACTCAATTTTAAATACTCTTTTTTATGACTATTTTGTTAAAAATGACGAATTTCGTACCTACTATATATTTGACTTTCAATGTTTATAAAAATTCATTGTGAAATAGTCGTCTTCTAGCTAACATCTCAAAAAATTTCTCTCAATAACACACAATTTTGTCCTACAATACAAAATTCTACTATATTGATATAATTTAATATATAATATTATCTATTAAAATAGTAAATGATTACCTTTTTATTGTAATAACTTATTTTAACTTAATGAGTATAAGCAAAAATACTTCTAATAACTTTATAAAAAGAAAGGCAATAGAACTACAAGAGTTTTGTATAATAAGGTCTCAGGATATCTTAGTCGAGATTAACAATTTGAGGGTTGCTACACACTCTGACCTTCATAACATCAGAATAATTTGAGCCAATTTCATTATTCTATCGAAAAGTTAAGATGTTATATTTTATTTAAATCTCCAGTTTTTTTTTTCAAGATTTTTTTCATGTAGAAATTTAATTTTTTCAGCTTTAATACTTTGATACTAAAAGTCAAATATTAAAAAAAAATCATTTTGAAAAACACTTTAAATTTATTTGTTAGGTTTAAAGTTGTGAAAAGCTTAGAATTCTAGAATTAGACAAATAGGCTTAAAAACCTTAAATTTGGAATATTAAAAAAAAATTTATATTATAGACAAAATCACTAAAAGCCAAAGAATCTTAAAGATATTTACATATTAACTAATAAAATTCCAAATAAACCTAAGAGATACATCATAAAAAAATAAATTTTTGTTATCTACAATTTTTAATAAATAAAGTTCATAGTAAAGCTATTTACAGCCCTGATAATTAATTTAAAATCCTCCTTTTTTTTTTTGAAAATTTTTGTACCTTCAGTATACTTTCAATATTTATAAAGTTTGTATTGTAAAAAGTCTTCTCCTAGCTAGCATCCCAAAAAATTGTCTCAAAGACTAACATATGGTTAATTTGAAATTTATGAGAACTTTATATAATTTTTTTTGTTTAAGTTGTGTCCTAAAACACAAAATTCTACTTTATTATCATAATTTAATATACAATACTATTAATCACATTTGTAAATGATTACCATTTGTATGTAATAACTATTTCAATTTAATAAGTTGAAACACAAATACTACTAATAACTTTAAAATTAAAAAGGGAATAGCACTACCAGGGTTTTGTATAATCAAGTGTCAAAATAACTTAGTCTAGTTTCAAAACTTTAGGGTTGCCACACAATCTTTATATTCAAGAAGCTCAGTAATTTTTAATAAGTTAAAAAAAAACATAACAAAACAGTTCATAACTTTTGGTTTTGTACCTTCTTAAAACGCTAGTAAGCACGGGTTGACTAGAATTTAGGATTGAAATATTGTTTTAATATCTAATTTTTTTTTTTTTTTGGTTTTAAACATCACGCTTGAGTATAGTCGTCGCGCTTTTTTCTAGAATTCTTGCAGTTAAAGCGTAACTTTAAAAAAAATGGACGTTCAAAAAGTGTATTTAGCATTTATTAATTTAAGTTTTATTTACTTATATCAAAATTTGATATTTTAACCCATAAATACTAGTGTTTAAGCTGCTAAAACTTTAGATTTAGATAAACAAATAACAAAAATGAATTTATTCTCCATCGAAGAATCTTACGAAAAAGATTTTGAACAAATTACAAATCATATTAAAGAGGGTTACAACGTTGTTTGCATCGTAAGTTAACTATATTTTTTTATTTATAATCTTTATAAACTACAAAAAAGTTTATTATTTCGTTTGTTACAATAATAGGAAAATTAAACAATAAATGATGATAGTCCTTTTAAAACAAACTTGAAAGCTAAAATAATTCACAGGACACTGAATTTAGACCAAAATCAAAGAACGAAAAGGCAAATTTGAGAATGCTATCTGAAATTAACACATTTAAAGGGAACCTCCTAAAAACGTGCAAATATATAGATAACACCTATCTGCATCAAGTGGGAATTACATTGATGAAAAAAGATGCGTATTCATCAAATGAGGTTAGAAGTATATTTATTTAAAAAACAAATAAGATAGTTTTAAAAGTATCCCTTTTTATTAATTAAGTGTTATTTCATATATAATCATTATGTTTTCAAGCTAATTTTGTTTTAGTTTGTTCATTGAATGCTTATTGATAAGTTTGTGTTGTCTTTGTTGCTTTTGTTTAGAACTTAATGTTACTTGACATACGGTTTAATTTAAAATTAATGTATGTTAAAAAACCGAAACAAAATTATAATTCCCATCTTACAGGAAACTAGAAATAGCTCTAAAAGCTTCTCGTTCAACATTTACAGTTTTATAAATAAAGAACATGCACAACTAAATCAAAGTGATATAAACTTCATTAGATTGTGGAAAAATTCAGCACTAGAAAGTCACAAGGATAAGCTGAATTTTATATTTTTTCACGGGTTAGTGAAACTATTTTTGCTATAAGTTTTGTGACTTCGTTCTTAATTTTATTTTCAATATAAATCAAAACTTGAAATAAGTAAAATATTCATACATAAACAACTACTTCTTAAGGTAAATATTACATAAAACTAAGAATGGCATATTCTGATTTTATAAGCTCAATCTTCTACAGTTAGTTTAACCATAAAATCGAAGCTTTTAGTCTATATAACCTAGAACTCTTTCATTTCAATTTTAATTTTAAACAACTTAAGCAAACTTTAATAGTTGAATTTTTAAAATACAAAGATGAAATATAAACTTTTAAAACATTTTAGGGTTAATGATATCTTCCACCTAGTGAGACTATCTAAAGAGGAAGAAATTTATTCTGATGGTGTTGATGATGGAGAAATTGTTAGAATAGAAAATATGAAGATTTGTTTTTGTGAAGATAGTGAATCAAGTTTGCATATAGATAAAGTCATCAGAAACATGTTTCCAAATGTTATTGATATCAAGTTTGCTATTGAAGCGGATATGTTCAATGATAACCGACGTTTCTCTAAAATTTACGTTAGTGTAGTTTTTAAGCTTCATTTGTTTTGATACACAAAATTTTTTATTAATAACTACTTACTTTTTATTAAAACAATATGTGTATACTTAATAAAGTTTCTTCTATGAAATAAAATATAAAGACCTTATGTTCCAAAATCCGACATTTATTTCAAACAGTTTTAAAATGTTTCAGGGTTTCTCACTGGAAAAAGCTTTCAAATCATTTAGAAAGAATACTATAATGAATTATAATTTTCACACCGCGGCATTTGACAGCTGGGCTACTGGCCAACTGCTAGTCAATTTTTTACATTCGTACGATGTAAATTTACTTGAAGACACGCGAACAAGGAACAAGATTTTCGGATACAACCCTATTTGTGAAACTGTGCTTATACTAAACGAACAATCAAGTGAGATTAATAATACTATCTTTAAGGTAGAAATAAAAGTAACACTTTGTAAAAAAATGGAAATGCTTTCAAAGTCAAACAAACTTTAAAAAACGTGTTGTACATTTGGTTGTTAAGTTGTATCATTAAAAAGTGTTCTCTTTTGAATTTATGATCAAGGTTTTTAACACCAAAAATAAACTACAGTATTTTTATTTATAAGAAAATTATCTTAAAAACTAAGCTACAAAGTTTGTACAAAACTGTTGTGTTTTACTTGCATATCTATTTAAGTTTAAAAAGTTATTTAGCCTTGATATAAGACTGTTAATACTTAATTTAAAACTTATTCTAATTTTGCAGATCAAGAAGCATGTTTCTTTCTTAGGCCAACGTATTTTAAAGGCTTAAAGAAATCAGATTTTTACACTAGTGAATGGTCGGAGTTCATATATAGAAATAAAAATGTTATTTATTGCAAAAACCTCCTCAGTGTAGATAAAACAAAAATGATAAAAGATGCATTTTGTACGGAAGTAAAACCAATGGGTTTAGAAAAACTGCCGATTGCAGAAAATAATATATCAAGTCCCGAAAAAGAAATGAGCGAAACCAAAAAACTTAACTGCTTTATTGACTACAATTTCCAGTCATTAGTAGAATTTCACCCGCAACAACCATGGATCTCTTCGAAATGTTAAAATTAGAATGATGTTCACAATACATTTCATTTGTTAATGAATACGTTAAATCTGTTTTTTGTAATATTTTTGCCTGATCTAAGTTATGCATAATTGAACTTGGGGATTTAATTATGATAATTTTGTGCAGTAAAAAAATAACAAAAAATTAAATGATTTGGTTTAATTAATAAAACAAATAGATTATTTTTTTCTTTAGAATATTTTCTGTACTTTTTGATAGTGAGTTTACAGTCTACAGATTAGCTTTTTACATTATTTTTGACCGTCGAATATTCTTATTGTATTAAATAAAGTATTTATTTAGCTATTGTCTTGTAGTTATTTTAAAAACTGTAATAAATATTAAAAGTTTTTTAGAAAATATTAAAAACTGACATTAGCTAATTAGTACTACTATCACTTCGCTAACTTATTTATTTTTATTTAACTAAATTTTAATCTTCTCGATAAAACTTCTGACTTCAAGAAATTTTAGTGAGTGACTATAAAATTTAATAAACGTAAGTATTACAAAAGTTTACAAACGTACTAACAACGTACTAATAAAACTTTGTAAGATATTAACCTATAGGCTATAAAGTTTAATTAGTAATCTAAAAATACATGATAGAACAAAAACTTTTCGTCGAACAACGCATATATAGTACAATAGCGTTTAATATAGAAACATTTACACTATGTCCCAAAGATTACAATAAATATTTGACTTAAGAGATTTTAGAAATATACTTTGATATATTTAAGAATTCTATGCTCCTTCAAAATCTTCGCAGCACTCCATATCGACCAGCATATCAAGGATTTTCTTTAATTTCTCGCAATTTTCTCTTGCGCTTTCTCTCTGTTCTTAAGTAGGTTTCTTCAGAAACGATTTCAACTTACCTTCGATTTCCTTCTCCAATATAACTTCTTTTTTGAAATGTTTCAAGCCAATTTTTTCAATTCCGTCTCTTGTCAGTTCATCTACTGAAACTTTTTCAATCCAAAGCGTCAGATGCTTGAAAACCTCTGAAAATGTGCGAATCGTGTCCTTGTAAGTTTTCCAGCTGGAAGCAAGTACTTTAAGCAAATTTTTATCGTCAACGGCTTCCAGCTTGGGCAAAACATTTTGCACGACATGTCTGTGCACTTCTTCCACAAACATGTCGTACATGTCTTTGCCCATTTCGTTACACGAGCAGTAGAACGAATTACGATAAATGTTGTCGTCACCTTCAGTGAATTGCATGTCTGAAAAATTGCCTTCCAAGTGATGCCTTGTACCCTGTCTCAGGCTGTTCATCACTAAATTAACGAATTCTAGGGTTCAAGTAATTTTGGCAACCCTGTAAGTTGTGAAAATCTTTAATTTTAAACACAGGCTAATAGTTGTTAACCTAATTTTAAACTAATTAGTATAATTACCTAAATAATTTTATATTGATTTGAATTTATATTTTTAAAAGGGTTGCCAATGCTTGAGTCAATGAAAAAAAAAACAATTCTAAGTCATTCTGAATTTTTTTTAAATCTATTATTTGCTTTTTAACTATTTAATCTTATTTCTTCAGTGAAATTAGTTATAAAATGTCAACATATTGCAACTAAACAAGCTAAGTCTTATTTTACATTTATATTAAACATCTTAAATTTTTAAAACTATCATTAATTTTTCTATCTAAAAAATATAACTATACTGAGTCAGTCTGGGCCTAAAGAATATTTTCATAACAACATGAGTTGAATAAGATTTTTAAAATCTTCAAAATACATTGAGTTATCCTAAATGTGTGTCAACCCTGTTTCGAAAAAAACGTATTAATTTTGTTTTATTTAATAGGGGAGAGAAGTAAGGAGGTTTTAAAAATAATATTTGTAATGAATTATTACACTACAAACCAGGGTTTCTCAAAATGGCAACTTTCACAAAATTGTATATAACTAATAAATATCTAAAAAATAATTTATAGCTAAAATGAAAAAAAAAAGCTAATAGCATTAATTTTTTTGTATACGTTTTATACGTGTTATTCATCCTATGAATATTATACTTAGTTGTTTAAAAATATTTGTTATTCTTTCTTTTTTGCAATTAACACCAGGTTTTTAAAAATTACAGATTTTGTGTCTATTTTTTTTATAAACTTAAGTTTAAGGTAAAAATATATCTTCGACAATAGAACAGCATTAAACTTATACTGTAAAACTATTTCATATGTGTTTAAAAAATGGTAACATATTTACTTTATTTAGATAATACATTTTTTGTGTTAAAAAAAATTAATGCTTAGAATGCGAAATTGTTTAAAAATTCCTAGTTTTGATTTAATCACAACAGTTTTGTTTTTGTGAACTTTTCGTCAGAAAACCACAAAGTTACTTAAAAATGCAAAAACTCGTGTTCTACCAAGTTTATTACTTTATACGTCTAGCATCAACAAATTAAATTTGGAAAAATAAAGCGATTTTTTAGCTAGTGGTATGTGTTTAACCAACTATTATTATAAAATCCAAGAAAAATGGTATTATCTATGTTATATCAAGCAAACGTAAGAACTTAGAAAATAAAGCTCATTGTTTTATAAATATATTTTAGTTTTTACATACATGTAATAGGAGTAGGCTTTAAATAGTTTGTTCAATACACCTTTTATTGGTTACTTATAAGACTTAGTTTCGTAACAGTACAACTGAACATTTTAAAAGAAAATCTGGACTGTATTACTTCAGATCGAATAATTCCGTTGTACAAAAAAAGGGCACGTGTACTAGTAGTATGTTTGTTTAAATGTTAATCGGAACTACATTTGGACAGTAAAAAACATGACGTTACATTTTTATAAAACATTTTAGATATTGTATAAAAAGTGTTAATGTCTTTTTTAGCCATGTTCAGCTTTTTCTCAGCTTCTCTGAGTTTTCTTAAGCTTAAAATTATCATAATTTAAATTTGATTATTTTTTAAAATTAGATGTAACAAAAATCTAAATTATTCTATGTTTTATTTTATTTTGCTTTAACGGTAATGTTGGGGGTTATAAACAATAAATAAAGAATATTATCGATGGTATTGCATGCATAAAATAATTTAAAGAAGTAAAACTTGATAAAATAAACTTAGTTGATGTGCTAAAAAATATAACCCTTTAAATCATCGATAAGACATGTTTCTGTGTCATATAAATTATTAATGAACTGATAAAGATAAACCAAGCGTTTGTGTTGGAGATTTTTTTTTTTGAAATTGTTAGTTGAAACACACTTTTTGTGCGTATTATCTTCTAATTGTGTATCATTTATTGTATATAATTAATACTTATTATTAAGGATCATCGTTAACTTTTTAAACTTATTTTATTAGTCAGTTAGTCTGGTTTGATTTATTAATGTAGAAATACAATTTTAAATTCAAGATTTTTATTAATTAAAAGCAATATAACTACTACTATAATTAAAAATGCTTATTAAAAATATGTTTTGACTCTATTAAATATTAGTAGAAGATTAAGTAGTTTAACAAAAAAAATTCACAAAAACTAAATCTGTATACTTAAACTAAACATACTGATACTTTCGAGCTTGTTTTTTATAGACGGAAATCTTACAAGTTAAATAGAAAAGCTAAGCAAGTGTATTTAAATTTGTTTTTTTTTTAATCTTTGTGGATTAATAAAGTTATTGGAATTAGAACTTAAGTTTTAAACAAATAATCGAACAAAATTAATATTGAAATGTATAAGAAAAACTTGAAAAAAAAAACTAATTGATTTTGTATACTAGACTTTTTTATATTAAACCTTAAGCTAAATTTCTAAGACAATAACTTCATTCAGTAAAAAAATACTTAAATAAAAACAGCTTATAACTAAATTTTAATTTAAAACAGCTAACATAACAATTAAAATTTTTATTTTTAGTACTAATAAAGTGTTGGAAAATAACTTTTTTAAGATTAGTTTTTTCTATTGAAATTTTAAAATTTTGGAACAGCTTTTTAATTTGAATAAAACAAATTTAACCTGTTTATAGCAAAAAAAAAGTTTTCTTATAAAACCTGTTTTTAAGTTTTATTTAAAGTAGTGTAATATTGATAGATAGTTACTAATACTTTAATAAAGCTACTCTAAGCAAGTAGTAATATAAGTATTTGAAAGTTTAGTAAACATTAATCTAAAAAATAATAACTGTTTATCAGATTACAATTTAAGTAGACAGCTATTTGTTTAACTTTAGTAGATAGTTTAACAAAAAGCTTTATTTTTACTTTAAGAAACTAATAATAGATTGTTTAATCTTTTTAATAATGATTAGGATAAATAATTAAATAACTTCGCTTTTTAGTTTAATAGTATTTTATTACTAAGGTTACGATTAAAGTACATAAGCATTAAGATATATCGTAATAATAAACTGCTAACTCCTTAAGTAATTTAAGTAAACAATTTTGTTATTCAAACTACTTACTTAATGAATATAAAACTTATGTTATATTATTTTAAACTTTATGACATAAAAATTATAAATGCTTTATAAAATACTATTTAAAATGGCTGTTTGTAAATTAATTAAATAAGTATAAATAAGATGTTAGATAAATATAATTTATAAACAATATTTTGATCAACACTTACAAAAATAATTTTTAATTTTTATTCTCAACAAAATCAAAAGTATATATATATACAAAAAAAAACGAATCAAATATGCACCAAAAGATACTTTTGCACGGAGGGACATTTTTGCACCAGAGTAAAATATAAATAAAATAATTAAAAAAAAGTACGAAAAAACAAGAAATTATAAAATGAAAAGATAAAATATTAAAAAAAATTATTGACCGAGGTTAAGGGTTAGGCGTAACAGTGATAGTAAAAAAAATAATAAAAATAAAAAACAGCAAAAAACTAAGTATTGAAAAAACTAGAAAATAAAACTAATTTTAGAAGAGACTAGTAAAATAACAAAAATAAAAACAGTTACCAACCGTGGGTAAGAATTGGGGGTAACATTGATTAAAAAATAGCAAAAATCCCAATATACAAACACTAATCAAATAAAAGTAAACAAAAAAATTGTTTTAAGGTTAAATTACAATTTAAAAAAAATACCGACCGAGGGTAAAACTAGTTAAACTAAAAAAAATCAACCTATGCGAAAGAGTATTCGTGCAAAAATGTCCCTTTGTGTAAAAGTGATCTCGTGCAAAAGTGCCTCGTCGTATTTGATTTTTCGTGCAAAAGTGTACTTTCGTGCGTGTTAGACTCCTATCCATATAAAATATAATATTTCCACTGCTGCGTGTACGAACATAACCATTGCTAGAATCAAAAAACATAAATAAAATATAAAGGGTTTTTTTTTAAGATTAAGTAATTGAAACAAAAACGTAACTTTAGTACTTTGATTGATTTATTCAAGTTATTTTTATAATTTATAGATTTTCTAAATTTTAAGATACATTTGAATTTTTTAAATATAAGAAGATACTAGCTCCTTTTATCCATAAAAAAAGAACAAAACTTTGCTCAAAACATTATACGTAAAATATGCGTTTATGCTTGGTATGAAATTTTGTAATTTATCAGGTCTTATTGTGTACTTATTAAAAATATGTAGAACGTTAATCAACAACCTATGCTAACTAAAAAAATAAGTGTTCAAAGAATAACAAAAATGAGTTATATTTCAGAAATAGTTGTTATAAAAAAAAATACTGTTAAAAAAATTTGATACTTATGGGTAAAGCGTTTTGTCTAAAGTTTTACAAAGTAAACCTTGCAACGATGTTTGAAAGTAATTGCCATATTCTAAATTTTGTAAAAAATGAAAGAAACATGTAAATTTTCCTTTATATTCTATTACAACTTCTCTACAATAACTAAATACCTACTGAATGATACTGTGTAACCACGCTGTAAGCAATATATCTACTAGTAGATAAAACTCTCATGATAGATAGTTGAACCTATATTTGTTTTTAAAAAAGGGTAAAAAAAATTATAGGTTTTCATTTCTATTAACAAAAATCTGAAAATATTTTTTTTAATATTTCTATTAACTCAATAAAGAGAACATAAGGTTTTACCTCTAGGTAAATAAATAAAGCCTCAGAATAAAAGTTCACAAAGTTACTTAACCATCAGTGATTAACTATTTAGTATACCACTTAACAATGTAATAAAGGTGAGAGTCAATTAAAAAGTCGCTTACGCTCT
Source organism: Thalia democratica (assembly GCF_965202585.1). Classification (NCBI taxonomy): domain Eukaryota; kingdom Metazoa; phylum Chordata; class Thaliacea; order Salpida; family Salpidae; genus Thalia; species Thalia democratica. The sequence continues at coordinate 61,755,966 of NC_139166.1, read as the reverse complement.
TTATGTAAATAGTTTTCTAAAACTTGAAAATCTGGCATTTCGCTATCATAACTGTATTAGTTTAAAATAGAAAGTTTGTTTGAATTATGACGTGTTTTTTTTTTTTTTTTTGGGTTTTAGATAATTAAAAGCTTTATATTTAATTTCTAGTTTTTTTTTAACTTTCTATTTTGTAGTGTAAGAAAAATATTGAGTTTTATGAACAGTTTGTGATTGAAAAACTTTGGATTTTTACTATTTTAAGAGTAATACAAGCTAGCTTTTAGCCGCTTAAAAATTAAAATATAACTTCAACATATTTAAAGTGCTACATAACTTGTTTGAATAATTATTTTTAATAGTTTTTAAGACAAACAATATAACTTTAATATCAAATACTTAAAAGTACACTAGTTTAACTTTTATACTAAAGCAAAGTTGGATTTGAAGTTGCATAAGTGCTGACTTTAAATCATTTATAACTAAATTTTTAAATTTGTTAATATAAGTTTATTAATATGTTGATTCACAACTTCTATTATCAGATTAAAACTATTTGTAAACTGGGAACCGAATTTCCTTATTATATATCGTTTATCTACCAAGACTTGAGTCTGGCTTACTAATAAAGTTTACTAATAAAATTATTCTTTAATTTAATTATTTAATCGAACTAAAATAAAATGTATCACATAAATTAAAAACTTTAAAATATTGTAGTATCTATAAAATAAATTTGAAACAAACTACTAAAACAAACTAAATACCGTTAATAAGTACTAATAAACACATAAACTAAATTCTAATCAAATTTTTCTCATTAGTTCTCACAGCCGTATTTAAGCACTTTATATTACACATAGTATTTTCAAACTTAAAAACAATAACAAACTTACCATTGAAGAAAAGTAAAGATAAAAGAAAATTAAGTGGAGTTTCATTTTGATAACCTATTCACGAACTTATATTTCTATAATAAATTTATCAAGTTAACCATCATTTTTTTAACCAAACATTTTTTTTTAGATACAACTTATCTTATAAATACATGAAATTATCGTTTTACTACTATTGAAGTAAATTAGTACGCGACCTTGTATTTTTAGTGATAGTTTAAATTAGTAAACTATTACGCTTGATGTTCATGATGCGAAAACTCAAATGTAAAAAAGTTTTTTTTTAATGGTGGTAATAATTAACTCATTTCTTAGTTAGTTAACATTTGAAATATATTTCTAATTAAAATAAAATTTGCTCTCCCATAAAACTTTCAACAAGCATTTTAATAAAAGGTTTGATTGACTGGACAGAATTTAGCTACAAGAGTTTAAAATGACTAAAACGTTGCAATCTGACGTGGATTAAACAAAAATTATATCGGTTAAATTTGTACTTAAACCTTTCATTTTCACTGAAATTCATAAACTTTTACATTTTCTAAAATGCATATTGTCTGTTTTTCTTATTCTTACTTAAAAAAAAATAGGTTACTAAAAATTTGTACTGTAAGATTGTTTCAAACTAGAATGTTTCATAATTTTGTTTTAACAATTTATACCTTGATTCTTTTATAAATCTCTTCTTTATTTGTTTTATTTTATATAAAATAAATAATCGCTTTACAAAAAAACTAACAAAAAAAACTTTTGTTTATACAATTAATATTAATCTACGGTTTAAAAGTTTAAGTCTACTATGGTCCTAAAAATAGCTTTTTTTATTAAATTTAAAGTTTAAAACATATTAATTATTTTAGTTTTACACTTTTATTGTGTTCGAATAAACAGCTAAAAGCATCAACTTATATTTAACACTCTATTTACAGTAAAAAAAAAATTAAAACGATTTTGTATATGTTAAAAAAAATAAAATACTTAAAAGTTCTTAAATTGAACCAGATTATTATTTTTTTTAAATGTCAATTTTTTTTTTAATTATGCTTTAACATTTATATACGAACAAAACGCTGTTTCTTTTGTCTATACTCTCTTTGTATTATACGTTAGGTCCTAAAAATAGTTATTTTAATCGCTTTATATTTCGTCGTTTAGTAAATATTATAATATAAAACAGTTTAATTAGTTGAGAAAACAGCTATTTTGTATCAAAAGTTTAAGACAATTATCGCATTTAACTAAGATATAAAAGCGGTAAAAAGAATAATAAAACAAAGAATTAAAGCTTAAGTTATATAACTTTATTTTTCGATCATAAGTAAAACTTTAGGTTTAAGTACAAAAGATTTATTTACTTAAATACTTGAACAAATAATTGACTACTTTAAGATTTTAAATACTATTAACTCAATAAATAACACTTCGTAAATAAACTTCCAAAATTTCTTAATTTTATGATAAATGAATTCGATGTAGTCAAACAAACTACGTTATTTTTAATCTTAACTTCATAAATTTATTTTAATTAGCAAAGAAGTTAAAAATTATTATTTTTTGAAATATTTTAATTGTGTTTTGTTACTGTTATGCATTAACTTTTTGAACTAATTTAAAATTTTACTTTAAGCAGTTGAAAAAGGTGATCTTACTATAGCTTTTATTTTTTATAGGTATCTAGTTTAAACATAATCAAATGTTTATAAATGTTTATTTATTTTTGAAAAAAGTTAAGCTAAAGGACGGTTTTATTTTTAAACTTAATAACCTTTCAAAGCTTACATAGAAAAGAAGTTAAGTGCTTTACATTCAAATTTGTTTTAAACAAAAACAGCAAAAACAGTTCATACTTTAGAATTTTTAGAAGACAAATGTTTTATTTGTTTAAGTAAAATGAAATCATACAAAAAATAAATTTTGTAAGTTTTAAATTGTTTAAATTGCTGGTTACGTTTAAAATAGAAAAGTTTAGTACATTATTTATCTAAACTTTCTAGAGTAATTTAATTAAAATTGAATGAAATTTTTATGTTTTTACTAGTATAAAAACTTCAATAAATTTAGTTTTGTATTTAGGTGTTCTATATATTCATCATTTTAAAAAAGTAGCAAAAAAAATACTAAGTATAACATTTAACACGAAATATTTTTTTTCATATATTTTTAGAAACTAAATAGGTTTGTAAACTATTTCTATTTCTAATAAAGCTTTAGTAGAAATCTTACTGAGTTTATTTTGATATTAAAATACACCAGTATTAAGTAACAACACAAATTTCTAAGCACAACTTTAAAATATTTCAGTGTAATAAAACTATTTTAGATTTTTGAAATAAAAAAAACTTTCAACTAATTTAATTTTTAAAACTGATACATTTCAGTTTAATATACGGACTGAAATTCTAAAGAATAAATTATTTAACAGATTTTAATAATAGTTAAAATGGTTAGATCTTTAACGAATATTTGTTGCCTAACTATGATATTACTACAGTTTTTTAACAATAACTTAATATTAAATTTAAAGACTTTCTATTAATAACTTTTAAAACCAATAAAGTTATTTAAATGGCTATCGGTTTTTTTAGTTATATTAAAAACAAAAAAAAAAACAAATGTCTTAATTTTTAAAAATATAATATTTTCTCAATTTTTAATCAGTTAAAAATACAACTGAAACGGCATGATAAAAATTAAAAAGAATTTGTTTATGTACAAACATCTTATAAACTAATATTTAAAAATCAGAGTAACATTAATAAGATAAAAATAAATTTTAGTCTTAACTAATGCAAAATTTATTTTAATTTAATTAGTTACTAGTATAATAATTTCTAAAGTAGCTTAAATTATAAAGTTGAAGTTTTCTCGTTTATATTTCTTTGTTTCATCTTTAAACAAATTTTATACTTTGTTTTGTTTTTTTTTTTTCTTCTACAAAAAAAGTTCGTTCTGTTCTTATAAAATTAAAAAAAATTCTTAAGACATATTTAAAAGATTTTTCTAAGCTGTAGCGCAGTTATTTTGTTAAAACTAATGTAAAACATAAAAACTCATGTTTCAAAATTGTTTCTAATATATTGTACTTATTTAAATTTGCATAATGATTTTTGGGTTTAAGGTACGATAACATTAAGCTTCACAGTAAAATAGAATGTTTGTTAAAATATTTTACATTAAGAAAAAATTTAAACTAATTTGACATTTTCAGACAAAAAATATTTAAAATATATAATATATTTTTAATTATCAAACTTACTTAAGTTTTTTACTAAAAAAAAAGAAAAATTTTGGAACAACAACCTACTTTGAAACTTCTTCTAGAACTGTATTCTGTTACTTTAGTTAAGGTCTTATATATTAAAATTAGGTATGTGTAAGGCCTTTTTAAGTAGATTACTACGGCTATTTTGAAATATTTTTATAGTAATTTTTCTTTGAGCTTAAAATAAAATATTTTTGATAATGAAAAAAGTGGCTAGTTCTGTTTATTAAACGAGAGAAAAAGCGTTAAAAGTAAGGTTTGGGGACGTAGTGTACGGAAAAACATTTTTCTATCAGGTCATACTACACTAACAAAGTTTATTGTCTTGTCAAGGACGTATAAAATATTGTCATAGCATTAGTCAACTAAATTATTCAAATAGAAGGTTTTTTTTTTAAATAATAGCAAACTATTGGGAGTTTTAATTCCTTAGTCTGAAAAGTTTTAGTTTTTTTTTTAAAGTTTTGGAATTAAGTAAAATGTTTTAGTATTAAACTTTGGTTTTGAGTTTAAATTATTTTATAATATATGAAAAAACGTAAAATGTTTTTAGTTAAAAGGTTTTTGTTTGAAATGCTAAAACATTATTGTATTAAGATAGATGTCCAGCAGTTAAAATGACATGACAAGTCTTCAGTGCTACATAATAATATATATATATAACATAATAATAATATATAATATATAATATATATTTTCTACCAAAACTTAGAAATTATTAAAAGTAAATAGTTATCAGTTAAAAAACTAATACCCACACGTCTTACACTATAAAAAGTTTATATTGTAAGACGTTTGGGTATCTGTTTTAGTTAATCTTAGTTTCAAGTTTATTTACATTATTATAGGTAATTTTTTGGTTTACATAACTTTGATATTTACAAGTAACTAACTGTAGTTTAGCTTTAGTGACAAACATTAAATACTTTTATGCAAGGTCGCAGTTTTTAGTTCAAAAACTAAGCATAACCACAATTTATTCACTTATGAAAATATTTTTAGTTAGAGTGTTTCACAAAAAGGCCCTAAAAAATTTTATTCTGATGTGACATCACAATTAAAATTAATTAAAACTCTGTTACAGCTTATTGTAAGCATATAGCAATCTATTAATGAAACTCATATGGTGCCTAATGCTTGTGAACTCTAAAGTCATTGTTTAAAAACTTACTAATTAAGTTTAAAAAAAACATTTTAAATGTCAAGTTTTTGTTTGTACTTGTATTTAATAAAATATTTTTCCGCACAAGCTTCAAGAAACTTATAAAAACGGGCGCTGATCAAGTTACAAAGAAACACAGTTCAATAATTGTCGAAAAAAATGTTAGGTCTGTTTTGCTAGACAAAGTCCAAAGTATTAACCACTTGTACAGACTTTTTATTTTTTTAAAATTGTTTAAACGATGTTTATCAAATGGTTTAAACAAAACTAGTTTTGTACTAGTTGTATCACCAGTCAGGACTATACGGCTAATAAGTTCTTACTAAGATTAACTATTCAGGTGATCTAATAAATATATTTGACTAGAAGTAGGAGCTAACATAAACATGAAAAAATATTTGACAATGAACTCTAGTAACACTATATAATGTCGCAGGTTTGTGGAGGTTATAATACTAGAATTGTACAAATAAATATGCCTAAAACAGTTTAAAACTATACTGTTCATTTTTTAAAGAACATTGTTGAAAGATATACTTTCAGCTTTTCAGTAAATTATTTATTTATTGTTAATAAATTAATGTGTTTAGCACTTTTTTATTAGTTTAATAACCTCGTTTTACTCCAATAAAATGAGTCTATAATAGAAAAAAAGTCTATGTTTATTTATGTTTTTATGCAGTTGACTATTTTAGTTTTAAAAACGTAGTTTATTTATTTATGAATTAAAGACACTTATACTAAGACTCAAATAACTTTATTAAATTATAATCAAGTGTGTTATTAATTCTTTTTTTTAACGAGTTGAGTACATAAATATAAAATAAAGTATAAAAATAAACAAGAAAAGTATGTTTTTTTTTTAATCTATAATACTACTATACGAAAAAAATCACTAAATTACAGCATTAAATTCATAATATTTAATTTTGTGCTTCTTCATTGCTAGCTACACCTTCATTTGTATTTAGCATCCATTTGTTTTTTTTGCGATTTTTCACATACTAAATCTATTGACTCGCTCTGAAGGACACCTTGCTCCTGATGACTTTTATCATTGTTCTTTTGAGTGTCAGTGTTAGATTTAGTTGCAGGCTGCTGATGTCGTGTAGAATTTCTAAAATTCATTAACAAATCTATTGCAAGCATATCTCCTAGATGGCGCATATTTTCTGAAGTTTAATAAAAAATATTGTTATTTTAGTTATAGGTGTATGTAAACAACTTTAATAAAACATGGTATAACTATTTGTTATAAAACAAAGTTTATCTATGATTTTGTTACCTTGTGGAATTTGAACGGGGACATGTTGAACTGGCATATCAACAGAAACTCGTTGATTACTGAAGAGTACAGGCGAGCTTGCAAGTTGTGCATAAATCAAATTATTAGCGAGCGTGGCAGTATCCTGAAACTGTTAAATGTTAAAATGATAGTTATTAACAAGATTTGAGACTTTAAAAATCTGATTTTTGATTTCAATTTTTTTAGACTAACTTTTAAATTTTTTTAAAAAGGTTATAAAAAAACGAACATTAGAGTAGTTCTACAAATAATTTGTCAGAGAATTTACATTATAATTCTTCTGTTTAATCTTAGGATGATTATGCAACTAGTTAGTCGAGAAGAATTTATTTTTTAAACTGGGATGCAGTATTTTTATAATTTTATTATTATTTGGAAATAACTTTAGAAGAAAATTACGAGGCTATTTATACTTAGTTTTAAAAATGTAACCACCTTTTCTAGCTTTTATATTTAACTAAACTAATCAGTGTAAAAATAATAAAATTCAAATAATTTTTATACTTACACAAGAGTAATTTTGCGCAAAACATGCCTGGGAATTTCCAGTTAGGTTGAAGTTCTGGGTTTTATTCTCAGTATTGACTGGACAATTGTGATTGTGAGAAACATTGAAGGATCTCGTTGGGCTTCTATGCCTTTGAAACTGTTTTGACATTGAAATTTCATTTTTTATAGTTTTGCGCAAATCAAACTGGTTCTGATCATTGCTTGAATGGTTGTTAAATGTTATACTCTAATTTAAGAAAAGTCTTTTAACACTAATAGAAGCTAGAATTAAAGACCTCATTCAAAATAAAGGTTGTAATAGCTGCCCAGAAAACTATCTTTGGCGCAAAGGAAAAAATTTTAGACTGATGTTGATTAAAAAATTGTCTTTTTCATTTTAAATAAATTAAACATCATTCTCAAAAACACAAGTTTTCACAAAACTCGACAATTTTTACTTAAAAAGTTAAATGACTAAAATAGAAACAACTTAACGCTGTCATACATATGAAAATATTCAATAACGTCTTTCGTTTGTTATAAAAATTATTTTAACACTAAATTAGATCGTGGGTAACTTAATAAAAGTTACTTACTGGAAAGAGCTTCTTTGACAATCTTGTTGGTAATTTGTTGTCAACAAACATCAGAGTTTTCTGACGAATTAACAAATGAGGAAACGTTTAATGTTGATGACGTCTAAATAAAACAAAAACCTCAGCATGGTAAAATCTCATAAATTAAAAATAGAACTACTAGACGGTTACATGACTATTCAAATTCGGACAACTCAAATTCCGACAATTCAAATTCTTTAAAAAATATTAAAAGGACTATATCTCAATAAGTAATATAAATTTGAAAAAAATAAAAAATACATATGTAGATCTTAATAATATCTGAAGCCACTTTTTTTTTTTTTTCAAAATCTAAAATACTTTTCAAGATATTTTAAAATTACTAAAAATAACTATGTTTTTGACTTTATATAAACCATAACTCAAAAAATATTAAATTTTTTGCAAAAAGAAAAAAATGGCCTGTAGATATTAATATGATTTACGTATTCATTTTTTATTTAAGTCAAATACACATTACTTTTTTATTTTTAGTTGTTTTAATCTTTTATTAAGAATTTGAATTGTCGGAATTTGAATTGTCCGAATTTGAATAGTCGTGCACCCCTACTAGACATATTTCAAGATTCAGAATTAAATTGACAAAAGTAATAAAGTTTGTCACTTTTGTTTGTTAGCGAAAAAGATTGATGATACTAAAATATAATTAAAGAAAACACAAATTCATTTTTTTGTAACTAATATTGTAAGAATTTTGTACATCAAAGTAAAGGTAGTTACAACTTAACTAAAAATGAATATAAGTTGTATGCTTTGAGGTTTTTATTACTACTTTTTTTAAACAGTGATTTAGGCTAATATGAGTATAAATTAGACACATAATCTAAATGTTTTATTTGGTTTAAGCTTATAACGAAAATAAATATACCTGTCCTCCGTTGTTGTTTTCTAGTTTTATTTCTCCGTATTTTAGCTTTAATTTTTAAATATGTTTATATACCTTTATTGCTTTAAAGTAAGGACTTTAGTATGTATGAATTTTACAGTTATTACTAAACAAATTAACAAATAGCTTTTACCTGAACTACAAAGCTTATATATTTGATTTGGTATCAATAGAAATAATACTTTAACTATCGTTATTTAGTAATAAAATTAAAATAGTAATAATAAATTCTTGTTATACAAATTTTCATATTCTATTATATAAATGCAAGTTAAATTAAATACTAGTAAGGTTCTCCGAACTAGTCAATTTAGTGCTCTTTGAGGGGCTTCACAGGCTTTCAGGGTAAAAAACTAGTAGAACAGAGAAAAGGGGTCAACAAAAGGATAGAATACTTTTCAAACTTTAACCAAAATCGTGCGTACGAAAACGAAATAATAAACATTGCTTTAAAGAAAAAGTAAAAATAAGTTTAACTAACTTTAAGTGCATTGTTTTCATTTGTCAGTCGCTGGATTTCCTTTGCAAATTTCTGGTTTTCTTTAAGTAAACTCATACATTGTTGCTCTAGAACGGATTCAAGCTTCTTTTTTTTTGCTGTATATCTAAAAAACAGAAAACCGTATTTTAATGATATTTTTATTTTTTTCACACAATATTTAAAGTTTTTTGAATAAAAAGTAACTTAATTAACCTTTTGGCTGCTTCGTTGTTTTTTCTTCTTTTCAGCCAATAACTCTCATCTTTACGATGTTCTGGAACGGTATTTCGCATTGTTTTGTTTTCTTGGTCGAGCAGTTGCAAATTAAATTTAATGTTTTTTTCTGTCAAATATTTTTAGGATACTTTTAAAGTTTCATAAATCTTTAAAATGTAAAATGTATGTTTTGCTATAGCGAAAAGAAGTTTATGCTGTTTTACCTGGTAATTTTTTTATTAATTATAAAATGCTAATTGACAATTCTCTTTAAACTTGCTTATTACAGTTGTCTTTTTTATTATTAATTTTAAAGTAAACTTGATTTTAAGTAGATTTTTATGCGTAAACTGTACTGCAGTTTCATTAGACTACTTTTTAACTGTTTAAATTTTTTAAATACCTTTTATCAAAATTTTCGACTATTACTGAAATTAACACTTTTGATGTTTTTAGAAGGTTAACAAAATCACAAAATGTTATCATATAAGTAAAGTAGTCTTATTGTCCCAAATATACACATAAAATTGTTAGCTCTACATACAATAATGATATGAAAGTCGAAAATAAACAACAATTAGTTTGTGGCTGCAAACGTTTCATATTAACTTATATTAATACTTTCAACTTTAAAACGTAAAAGTAAACTTTCAAGTTTGAAATTTTGTTTTCTTCTAAATTTAACTAAAATAAAGTATTTTGAAAATTTTCAAAAAATAATATTACAGAAAAATATTTTTTATACTTTTAAAACTTTTCACAACTTTAACTAAGGTTGATATAGGAGTTTATAAAATAACATATATAGTAATTCTTTTGATAAAACACTTTGTAGTTTTAAATAGTCATTTCTTTAATAAAACGTATTAAAGTACCTCATTTGTTTCCAGTCTACTTATTAATCCTTTAAGATAATATTAAACAAAAATTTACTTATGTTTTTAGTTTAGTTGAAAATACTTGGCAATCACTTGTTTATGAAAGTAATTTTTGCCATAAAATTGTATACTTAGTTTGTATTTAAATTGCTTTAAAACGTAGTTATTTTATTACAAAAAAAAAAAAAATATTTTGAATTTTAATAAATAGTGGTTATGTAACTTTTTTTTATAAAACAATAAACATAGTTTCTACTTTAATATACTAAAAGTTTGTTTTTAATTTAAACTCCTTGTTTAAATCCTGTTGATATAAGCATCTTAAACAATTTTTTCAAGTAAAACTTATCAGACTATATATGCTTAAGTTATTTATTTATTTTTCCAAACTAGGGTTTCCTAAACTGGGCCATTACAGAAGTTTAGGGGAAATGAGCTGCAAAAATGGGGGGTTGGGGTATAAGAAATAAAGGTGCTATAAGTGGGTCATTAGGTTATAATTTAAACTATCACTAGATATTCTGATGGTGATGACGAAGAGCAAAAAAGGCTGTTAAAAAAATTTAGATATGTCGCAGGAACTCAACCTGTGTCAGCTGAATTTTAAACATATTGAAATTTTATATACAAAAAGTTTTTCGTTAGCTTATTTTTGGAGCTGCATTAAAGGAGAACGGGTTAAAATTGCACGACAAAATGTCACGAGGTTACTAAATTGCACGAGTGCTAAAAATTGGATGAAGACAATTTTTCACCAAGGGTCAATTTAGCACGCGTTATATTTTTGCACGAGAGTAAAAAAAAAACAGAATTAAAAACATCTAAAAACACGAAAAATAAAAGATGAATTGATAACAAACAAGTACAAGTTTTTAATTGAGGGTAAGGGTTAGGGCCTAGGGGTAGTGATGGTAAAACTTAAAAAAAAATTTTATTATAAAATTAAAATAATAATAAACAATTTAAATAAAAGCTACCGACTGAGTTTTAGGGTCAACAGTGTTAGTAAAAAAAAAGAAAGTCTGACCGAGTGTAAGGTAAGGAATAACAGTGATAGTAGAGATAAAAAGTAATTCAAAAAACCCGTTCAAAAATGTCTCCGTGCAAAATTCTTTTCTCGTGCAAAAGTGTCTTCGTGCAACTTTGTACGCTTGTGCATATTTTACAGCTACCCGTATTAAGGTGCAGCACTAGGTAAATTAAAAATAAGTTTGTGAACATAATACATTTGAAAATGTACTAAATGTAAACAAAATGATTATTGAAGGTAAAGTTTAGTTTTTTAGATGAATTTTGCAAGATCAAAACCCAGTGGTCAACACATATACAAAAAAAACAATCTAAGCCAAAAGTTATAAAAATATTTAAAAGGGCATTATTAATAAAATTACGAAACTTAGTAGTTCGTTGTTTGTTTTATTATCCATTCTTTAAGTTATGCTTCAATATAAAAATCAAGTATCACATTTCAGTTCAGATCACCTTAAAGTAAAAAAAAATAAGGTTTTCATCGTATTTACATATAATACTTGGATTTCTTTTAAATGTAATTAACTTTGTTTTTTTTTTTATTTTTTACTATTTTAATAAGCTTGAGGTAGCTAACAAGTTACATGTAAGTTGTAAGTGTATTTGCCCTATATTAATATTATAACTTTTGTAAATATAAACTTTTTAGCAATAAATTATAAACATTGTAAATAAATAATTTATTATTTTAAATTGTATGTAAAAAGTAATAACTAAGTTGATTTCCCCTACTTTTTATTAATTAAGGTGGGGATGTGAAAACCTTTTTTTAGTTTTTTTTTTTTTGAATTTTTAGCTAGACTACAAATTAATTTTACTGATTCATTAAACTCAATTTAAACAGTTAGATAAGGCCAGTCAAAGTAAAAGCTTCTTATTAGATTAAGAAACAAATAGTAGATACAAAAAACTATAAAACCTATGTCTTGTTTTACTAGTTAAGCTAGCAACCTAAAAAGTTCAGAAAGTTTTTCTAGCTTAAATAAAACAATTTTTCTTGGCCTATTGTGAAAATATTAATGAAAAAGATTATAAAAAAAACTTTTTTCTTAACTAAAAAAAGTCTTCAAAAACTAAAAAACTGTTCCAAAAAATTTAAAATGTCTTAAATATTTTGCTATAAAACTTTATTAACAATTGCTATAAAAGAAGGAAAAGGTAAGATATAGTGATAAAGTTTTTTTTTTTTCTATAAAAAACTTTAAATAAAAGACCTGTTGTTGTCTTAATATTATTTTAGTTCTGATTTGATGAACAAAAAAAAAGTTTAAATGAACTTTGATACTACTGAGTTAACTTAAACTTCAATTTCATTTAAAATCCTTAAAAAATAAGCTTTTACAGCTTAAATTTACTTTGTAGACTAGTAAGTAAACTATAAGTTGATCTTAATTTAAATTGAACTTAAACAGAAAATTAACTAAAAATGGAGAGCCCAAAAATTTTATTATATTAAGAAAGTACAAAATGACTTAACAAACAATAAACTAATAATTTATTTCTTAATTTTTTTTTACACAGTTATCTTCAAGTTTTCAGATAAATTACTTAAAAAAACAAAAATGAAAATATAAAGACAATTATTTTACTTCGACATATTTTAACCTGTATTTAAAGTCACAAGCTTCATGCATTTACTTTAAACTTAAAAGATATTTTATATGATGTATACAGAAAGTTTGTTAAGGGCATAAGGGGGTCTTACATTTTTCTTATTAAATTTAAACTGACTTATTTAAACAAATTTATTAATTTTTTTTTTTAAACTAGCTTATTTCTTCATATTACTTTTATAATTTTTACCTAAAACAGGATTTAAAAAACTCCTTTGAAGAAATAAGAAACAGCTGTGGACTCAATTTACCTATAAAAATACCTAAGAACTCAGATTTTTTGAATTTTTTTTTTTTGCTTTTCTTTAACAACTCAAGAATATCTAGTGTAAGTTTCTTATTATGACCTTAAGGCTCCTTTACTGCTCATGCTCCCTTTTGCTGCTCGTAACCCCTTGAACATCTGTCATTGTACTTAAGTTAGCTATTGGCTCATTTTGGGAAAATCCTGGTCAAAAGTTTCAAGCTATTTGACTTTTTAAACTTTACAACGTCAATATTCAGCACCCACTAACAAAAAGACCACGCGACGCCACAGGTACCAATCATAGCAAAAACTGCACACATTATTTTTTACATATTTGTTAAAAATATAACTTTATATATTTTTTTTCTAAATTGAGCTCAAAAATCTCAAAAAATTTTTATCTAGAAATGGCATGATTGTCCCCAACCTACTTATGTAATAATATACTGGTGATTTTATAGTGCAACAAAATTGCTAAATTACATTAGCACACAGCTTCCTTTTGATTTTAATAGTGAAAAAGATATTTCTTACAGTGTTATGTTTCTGCAGAAGAATTAACATTACAAATTTTGCTAAGTTTTTTTGGTCTACTTTTCCTGATATAATTAATTTATATCAAACTTTAACTATATAAGTTACCTCGATTATCAACATCTATGTAATAGTATTTGCTACTTTTACCAGGGTTGCCACTAGTTTTCTCAAACATTTTTCTAGATTTTTAAAACTTCTTCCAGGCTTTTAAAAGTAAACATTTTTTGATCTATTTTTAGTTTAAAGTTAAGTTTAAGGTAAAAAACTCTATTAAATAGTATTATAACAATGAAAAGAGACCATAAAGCTATTTTACATGTGTTTTCAGGTAAAAAATAATTTGGTTAGAATTTTTTTTTGTTTATGTGACAGATTTTTTGCGTTAAATCAAAATGTTACTACTGAACATTATGAAAATTTTAATTCTAGGATTTTAAATGATTTATGTTCAAAATACCAGGTTTTTTCATGATTTTTTTTTTTAATTTCTCAAGTTCCAGGTTTTAAAGGTGTTTTTTCTGAATTGTCAAAATCCAGTTTTTTCCAGGTTTCCAGGTTAAGTGACAGCCCTGTTTTACAAACACTGTAATTTTATAATAAATTAATTTATAATTTAGTTTTGTAAATCAAAACCAGAATACTAACTCAGGCTGACTTACTTAAGAATTTACTTGTTATTACTATTATTATTATTATTATTATTATTATTATTATTATTATTATTATTATTATTATTATTATTATTATTATTATTATTATTATTATTATTATTATTATTATTATTATTATTATTATTATTATTATTATTATTATTATTATTATTATTATTATTATTATTATTATTATTATTATTATTATTATTATTATTATTATTATTATTATTATTATTATTATTATTATTATTATTATTATTATTATTATTATTATTATTATTATTATTATTATTATTATTATTATTATTATTATTATTATTATTATTATTATTATTATTATTATTATTATAAAACTTTCATTAATCAAAAAAATAATGTATTTACAAAAACTCACTTTAGTATTTGAATAACCAATGAAGAATATAATTTTTATATTTCAAATACTACCATATTTTTATTTGTACCAAAAGTTAAAAATTTACTTACATTCTATTATGATAATAACTGTAAATGATCTTTTTGTTTTTGAAACTTGTAATAAACTTTACAGTAACTTTGTACCATATATCACTTTTCAAATACAACTAACCTAATTAAAGATCTAAGTTTTAAGGGTAACTTTAAATTGCGATGTTATAAACAAAATAATAGAATTAAAATTAGAAATATTACTAACCTGTCTACTAACGGTAAAAGACAATTTCACTTATAATTATGTAAGTTTTCTAAAATGATATAAGGTATAGGAGATTTGCATAATATATATTATAATCTGCTGAAGTAAAATTGATAAAAAGCCATTTTGGAAAACATAACTCAGGGATGGGATTTGTTTTTAGTATGCAATATTTTTTTACATTATGCTGATGATAAGCAAAGTTTATTTACACTTAGTACAAATGTTTGAAATACTTTATTTTCATTTTTTACTCAAAGTAAGCTAGTTAAACAAAATATATTTTGACAACTTTTACTTTAAAAATCGATACAGCTAGTGAACCGTCTATGTTTTGATTTCATTAACTTTTTCTAATAAGATTTTGATTTAAATAAGTTGACCTAAATAATAAAATTTCAAAAATATAAAAGTTATACGAGTGTCTGTAGCTAAATTAAATACTATTTGTCCGACAGATATATTTTTGTTTTATGTGATTAATTTCAATAATCATAAACAAATGTAGGTAGTTAAGTTATTTTGTAACTATTAATAATAATTAACAAATAAATGGAGTTCTAGTGTTGAAACTAAAAAACAACTAAATATCGGTATCTAACAAAATATTCAGGTTTATTTTAATTCAAACTAAATTTGTTACTAAGTTGTCATTAATAAACAATGAACTTTACCGCAAGATCAACAACAACAGCATCCGAGACAATCCTACGACCGGTTTCGTCCTTATTAGGACTCATCAGGCAGGAATAGTCGCGAGAAACCGCTATTGTGATCTTAAACAAGCGGGCTTAAGTACGAAGTACTGAAGCGATCGTTTGTGGGTAAACATTTTGTATTATAAATTACGACTAATTTCAAAATTAGTAATAGTTTATGAAAGGTTTAGTATTAAATCTTAGATGTAAAATTACCGAATTAGTTTAAGATGTAAACAAAAATTTAGTAAAAACTGCGTTTAAAAACAGTTTTATTCATATGTATTTTTGATTAGTAAAGTAAGGTATCACATAAAAACGTTTTAGAAGTTCATTAGCAGTAAAAGCTTAAACGATTTTTAAAGTTTTATCTGGTTTGTTTACTAGTTAGCCTAAATTATTTTTATACCTTTAAAAAGCTTTCCTATTTTTGTTAATTTTACTTTAGTGTGATTTTTAAATGTGAAACTAATATATTCTTAACTTTTGTTTAGCTACTTAAACCTAAAATCACAACTTAGATATTAATTCGTATTACAAGTAACTTTTTTGGCTGTATTTTGTAAAATTATATTAGCAACATATACAATCAATTTCCATTAATTTTACTCTGTAAGTTAACAATTGTGAATATCTATTTAATTTTTTTTTTAAATACATTACTTAGTTCGTCAAAACAGCTGTTAAAATAAATTTCTACAACTAGTACAAGCAAATATTAAATTAAGAAGTTAGGCTCTATGTTGTTCCAAAAAAAAGCTAGCAACTCAAAAAAAAAAAAAGACTTAAACTTAGCTTCATAGAAATAGTAATAAAAATATATGTTAGTGTCAATACTATTTCGTCGGTGTTAAGTTTTACTATTTTTAAAATTCTTAACCTAAATAATGTTTATTAAATTTTATAACAAAATCATAAATGTTCTTATTTTACTTCTCGTAAATATATTTATAACAATAAATGAATAAAACATAATAAAACAGTAACATGTTCACCACTGTACTAAAATATAAACCAAAACAAACAAAAACATTTTTTGAAGCAAAATAAAAAGAAACATACCAAACCAAAATAAATTTAATTAATTTAGTAACTAGCTCTTTCAATTGAAGAAACTCCTATCTTTAGCTATTCTGAAAACAAAAACTGTTTGCATGTGTACAATAAACAAATACTCATACCAAAAATATTGTTTTATTAATTTATTTAGACGTACATATATAATCGGAACTAAATTTTAGATCCACTTTTGTGAGTTTATAAGGATAAACAAAATTCAAGTATAAAACAAAAATATTTAAATATTTACATATATATATCATATATTCACCAATGCATATATAATTTTCAAAACATTAATACAAAACGTATATATATATATGTATATAAATATAAAACTAAAATACACAAAATAAACTTTTGCTTGGGACAGCTGTTTCTGCGTATTAAAATTGGTATTAAACGCAGAAACAGCTGTCCCAAGCAAAAGTCTATTTTGTGTATTTTAATTTTATATTTGGCACCTACGAAAAGTGGAGAGCCTCTCTCACCATCAACAGACTTCAAAAAACAAGTATGTATATAAATATATATATACAAATATAAATTATACAAACGTATATACGAATATACAGTATTTAATTAGATCAGAACTTCATTTCAAACCACTTGAGGGAGTTGTTTCCGCTGAACCTGTCCAACCAGAACACTCCTCCCCACTTCTCCTACGTTTTGTACCTCCCGTTCAGGTTGCTCTTTTCGCGAGTGCGGAACCAGAAACCTGTTGTGATAAGTGTTGCTATAACAAACAAAAAACTAAAAAGTACATAGTGAAGTTGATGGGTGTAATTGTAGGTTGAGCCAGAAACCTATTGTAAAAGTAGTGGTAATATTAAGAAAAATTTATTTTCTTTTGATTTATATTAGGAAAAATAGTCGTTTCAAAATGTATAGATCTATTTTAACAATCATGATCCGGCGACATCCGGATCTTTTTAAAAAATTTAATTTGCAAACTTCATGTAAAAAATAGCCGGTTTCAGTCGGATTTGGATCTTGGATACGGCAGATAACTAAAAAATATAGCAACAGACTTATGAATAAGCAAAAAGTCTTTGTTAAGTAATAAAAATAAGATAAGATATTAAAAACGTTTTATTAGAATAATTAAGTCTGAAAAAATAAATAAATGTTTTATTATAGAAACTATAGAAATTTTTAAGTACTAAAGATTTCTAAACGATTTATGAATTTAAAAAATTATAACTTTTGATTAAAAATAATGCAATTGAAGAAGAATATTAACAACCATAGGTAAGCTAACAGAGTTTAACGTAAAGAAAAAAAAAATTGAATAAATAAGAAAAACTAGTGTTTGAAAAAAAATACAAATTAAATTAATAAATTTTAATTGACAAAAACATGAAAGTTATCAAAGTACGTTAGCGTTTAAATGATACTTTATATAACGTGTAGTTTTATTAAAAACTTTATTGAGAAAAGCTTACAGTCTAATTTGTCAGAACATATGATAAAACAGGCTGTTACAGACTAATAAAATGTTTAAAATCGGTTACATAACATTATAAGAAGAATATTATCTTTTTTAAAGAGTAGAGTATGCTATATTAACTAATATTGAAATTTATTAGAGTATAAAAATACCAACATTAAAATGTAATACTTCAACTGTTTATAAAAAATCCTTTAAGTGTTATTTCTAAGTTGAATAAAAGTAAATTTCTAAATATTTTGTTTTTTGATAAATAGTATTTTTTTTAAATACTATATATTTTGTTGTTTACTTCTTCTATTTCTTTACTGAGGTTTATACCAGCATTAGCGTGGAATCCCTTCTTTTTTCTCAGTATTGTCTTTTGTCTGTATGTATTAAAAAAATTTAGAGTTTATATAGCTCACTTTTTTTTAATTACTATTTTTAGTTTTATCTAATAAAAATACTTAAACAACACTTGATATAAAAAGTTTTATAGTTTTACATACATGTATACATATTTTATTTAACTTTTTGACAAGACGACTTTTTCGTACACACCAAGAAAGTTTTTTTTATTACTAAGTACTGAATAACTAACAAAAAATTTCGATCAGTTTTTAGCAGAAGCTAGTTGATATATATAAGTTTTTTTTATCGATCTACGTATGTAAGTTAAAAAGGAAATACCTTTGTTTTTTCTTTAAATATCAATAAAAAATTTACATACACCAAACCGTGAATATAATTCCAGTTATTAAAATAGAAATAGGTATTGCAATCACTATTGTTAAAAAACTTCCTGATATCGGAACATCTAACATTAGTTGTAACTAAGTAAATGATTAAACTATTTTTGTTTTCTAAATTTTTTATGTAAAAAAATTATTTATTTATAATTAAATTAATTTTAGTTTTTTTTTTCAATTAAATTTTAGTATTTTAATTGAAGTTAAATGTTTTTTAAGGAAAACAAAACAAGTTAAAAAGAAATAGTTTCTCAGCCATGTCAGTTATAGTTTCAAAACAGCAGCAATCGTTTTTAGTTTTCAAAATTATAATATAGAAATAGGGTCCGTAATGATAAGGTGTGATTTAGCTTATATAACTAACTGTTTTTTGTTCTGTAGAAACATAGCTAGTTGTTTAGAAATCAAATCAAATTTTAATGAACAAAAAGTGGTGAATATTTTTAATTGTTCAGTTTTTGAGTATGGTTTAAAAATAAACAATTTGACCTTTTAAGTTATATGTTTTAAATCTAGATAAATTATTAAAAATGTACACAAAAAACATTAATTTAATGCTATTGCGGTTTATAACTCTACATAGCTTAACTATATTATTATTTTCTTAAAATATAGTTAGTGAAATTTGTTACATTCAAAGAGCTTATAAGGGCTTAAAAAAATTGCTGGAAACTAAGAAACTGAGAGCAAATAAATTTTTAATAGAGCAACTAATTAAAATATGGAGCAAAAATAAAACTAGACAGTATAAACCATGAAAACTATTATTTTCAGACAAAAGTTAATATACAACTAAATAACTTATTAAGTACATCATATTTATTCAAAGTAAAAGCTTTTTTTTATATAAAAAACGTTCTCTTTTTATGAAAAAAAGACTAATAGTAAAGTTTCTAGTTCAACAATAATGTAGTTTAACCTTTTTGGTTTTTACCAGCATTTCCTACATTTATCGCCTCTTTTTGCTTTGTTTTATTAAAAATTTTTTGAAGTAAGCCTGTCGCCATTCCATATTAAAATACTCTTTAAAACTTAACAAAATTTGTTTTATAAAAGTAGTAAACTGTTATACTAAGCTTTTATTTATTAATGCAATACTTTGTTTAAACGAACTAAGTTACTATATTTGACCTTTATAGTAAACATTTAGTGTCATAAAAATAACAAAAAAAAATTGTCTTAAATAACACTTTAGTTTTTGTTATTGGTTTTTATTTTTAAGGGCTACACATAATCATTTTAAAACATAATTGACTTGTTAAATTAAAACAACCTTTGATTCAAATAAACTAACAGAAAAGCTTATTCTAAACAGTTTGTATACTAATTTCGACAAAGCTATAGAAAACTAGAAGACAATTAAAACTAACTTTCGGTTGTGTCTGTTGTAACTTGATTTTTTACGTTTTGATAATTTGGTCTTGTTTGTAAGCTTTTGTTTGTTGTTTGTTTTAGTTTTTCTGTAAACTGTTGAGTAAAATTTTCTTAACTTTTTGTTACAGTCACTTTAGATTTAGTTGCAATTCTATTATTTCTAGTTTCCCTTGATGTAGCTTTACTTGTACTTATAACAGTTTTCTTTTGAATTGAGTTTGGTGAACCTTCGAGAGTTTTAAACTTGTTAGATTTTGTTGTTATTACATATTTTGTTTTGACTGTTGTGACATACTGTTGTGATATACTATTACTTTGGTTAGGTACTTTTAAACTTGTATCTTCTGAAGCTGTTGCAGTTATACTTAAACTTTTAGATCTAATTCGTTCATTATATACCTTTGTGTTATCTTTAATACTCGTTAGATCTTTTAGGGCAGTTTCGCTTGGTTTTGTTTGAGTTAAACGATCTACAAGTTTGTTTGTATTATTTAAAGGTCTAGTTTTTCATGAGCTTAATAAAGTTTTTAACGTTGTAAGGTCTTCATTTCTTACCAACTTTTTAGAGATATAGTTCTGTTCAGTTTTATTTTAATTTTCAGAGAAGTATTTTTTCTAGTTGTTATTCTACTTTTTAGAGTTACAATTTCAATTACGTTTCTTGAAAAGGTCAAAAGATTTTAATTTCCAGGTTTTAAAGAATTTGGTTTAACTTTCAAGGAGTATCTAAGAGTTGTTTTTGAAAATACGTTAGGTGCAACTACTTTAGCATGCGTAGTACTTTCTGGAGTTCTCGTCTGAAAAAAATTTAATCGATTCGCTGAGGTAGGCTTATTTATAGGTTCTATTGCATTTTTTTTCTATAAATAAACTCGTTGAATTTGTTAGTTGTTTTGTATTTGTTTCTTTTATGTTTGTTTCAATCTGCATACTATTTAGGTTTGATGGTGTAACATTAAGACTTTTCTTTTTTGTAGGTGGTTTTGTTGTACTAAAAATCTTACTTTTTATAGCGTATGCAGTAGTGTTCAAATTTGTAATTTTGTTTGGTATTGTTGTACTTTTTAAATCTACCTTAACAGACATATTACTTTTTGACAATGAAGTCGGGAAAAAAGAAAGCTCAGTTCTGTTAACACTTATTTGCTTATTAGGTTCTTTGTATTTTGTACTATCAGCAGCAGTAGCGGAATTAGTAGTTGCAATTTTAACTTCGTCAATTTTAGGTGTGTTAAATGTTATCGTACATGAAAACATTTGGTTTTTATTGTTATTGACTGTAGTTTTGTTGCTAATAAAATCCAAAGAGGATGTACTACTGATTAATAAAAGTTTGTAATTACCTAAGTTATTTGATAAATTTTCATTGCTAGTTGTAGGTGTTCCTAAATCTTGATTTTTTAATTTTTTCAGAATATCACTTTGGTTGTGTATTTTTTAACTGGTATATTTTGCAATTACACTAATATTTTTAAAGTTGATTTTCGCGTCATTTAAACTTTTGTTGTCTGTAGGACTCTTTAGATCTTTTATAGTTTCGTTTCTTTTTGTTTGAGTTGCATCATCTACAACTTTTGTTGTAATATTCAATAGAGTAATTTTTCTAGAGTTTAGTAGAGTTTTTAAAGTTGTAAGGTTTTCATTTTCTTTTATACTTTTTAGAGGACTAGTTCTGTTCAGCTTCGTTTTATTTTTTGATGTAGTAGTTTTGTTAGTTTTTATTGTACTTTTTAAAGTTGTAGTTTCATTAAGTTTTTTAGAGTTTTCAAAAGAATATAGTTGTCAAAATTTACTGAACTCATTTTAGCTGTAACTGCTTTAAAATTTGTAATTATTTCTGGAGTTTTTGCCTCAAGAGCTTTTAATTGATTTGCAGAAGTAGTAAGCATATTTGTAGGTTCTACTGCATTTTCTAATATAAGTAAATTATATGAACTTTTTGGTGCATTTGTATTTACTTCTTTTATTCTAGTTTCAAGTGGTGTAGTATTTAGTACAGTTGTTAATTCAATTGATTTTAAATCATTGATACTTGTACTTTATCTAGGTTTGTGTGAATTACTTAATATTTTACTTTTTAAAACCTTTGCTGTAATACTAGAACTTATAATTTCTTTAAACTTTTTTCTACTTTTAAAAGTTACGCTTACGAATTTATTACTTTTAGGCAATTAAGTTGGGAAAGAAGAAAGCTCAGTTGTATTAAGATTTGTTTGATTATTAAGTTCTTTGTATTTTGTACTATCAGCAACAACAGCGGAATTTGTAGCTGCACTTTCAATTTCATCAATTTTACTTTGAATTCTATCGAAATAATCGCTCATGATTGGTTCTATACTCAATAAAGGATCATATAGGGGATGTTCTTGTGGTTCTAAATCTGACTTTTTCGATATCGTTTTCTCTTTGTTTATGTTTTCATGGAGCTTTTTGGTTTCTGTAACCGAAACATCACGGTTTAAAGATTTAGTCATAACTGGTGGTTTAGTGAAAGTTCGTTCATTTTTTCTTCTTTTTGTTTTTTTTTTTTTTTAAACTTTTTAGCTTTTCTTTCTTACTACGTTTGCAACTATGACTTTTGCATTTTCTCAATTATGTTTTCTTTGACGTTTTTTAGTTGAAGAAAGCTTGTTAGTTTTAGCGTGTTTACTTGCCGATCTTTTTTGTTTTATTTTAATAATATGTTCTGTAGTTTTACCAGTTGTAGAGTTTTTAGTCATATCGTCTTTATATGAAGTCGTCTTGTTTTCTATAACGCTTACACTTGGTAGCTTAGTCTCAGAGTTTTCTCCATTCACACCCTGATTTATGTCGTACCTAGCAAAATCGGTGTACTATAGGGTATTGTTTGACAGTTTATCAGCGGTAGAATTAGAATGATTTCTTCTTATTACATTAAAGAAATTACTTCTTGTGACATTTTTTATCATCTTAAAATCCTTAATGTAGTTCCTGCTATTAGTAGAAGTCACATGACTTATTGGATTAAACGTTTTAGAAACATCATCATAGGTACAGTTTTCACAGTTTTTTGAAATACGAATTTTCCCAAGTATGATATTACCTGGTAAAAATAAACATCAGAATTTAAAAATACTATACTGCTATACCGTTTAGAAAAAAATATGCATAATTGATTTTAATATAAATACAATGTGCTTGTTCATTATGTAATTTTTTTTAATTGGTAGAATTAAAAAAGTTGTAAAGTTTTTTTTTAAACAGATATGTTAAATATTCAACTAAAAATAGTTTACTAAAAACTATTTTACTGATAAAAACTTCACTGCATTAATCTACCGCTAAGCTTCACATTTTTAACACCACAACATTAAAAAAGCGCACTTAACCAGCTACAATAGTTCACCAAAAGTGTTAAAAATTAAACGAGTATCAAAATTTCTGGTTAATAATGTTTGTTTTCAATTTATTATAATTAACTTACTTTATATTTTTATGTATATACGTTTTGATTGTTTAAATTAACTATTGTATTACTTAATCAATTAAATTTTATGCGAAAAAGTTCAAATAAAATCTTGTACTTTGAGCACAAATAACTCAGTTAAAAAGATTGAAATCAGAACACGTAAACTAAAAAGGAAGATTACTGTTTTTTAAAGTATTTAAAATTTGTGTTTTAAAAAATAAAGTGTTGTGTTTCTAATTTAACATATAATTATAGTTGTGAACAGAATTCTTTTTATAATTACTAATCAAAAAAAATTTAAATAAAATATTTCAAAACTCAATTTAATAAAATTTATTGTAAATGAAACTAGGTACAAACTTTAAAAAAGGTTGTTGTACAAAATATTAATAAATTTTTATACATATTTTTAAGATTAATTTTATTTATAAATTAGTTGTAGTAAAATTGTTAGTTGTTTTGTTTGAGATTAACTTTTACAATTAAAAGATAGAATTTAGATAATTATAGCTGCTTTAATTAGTTATAAGAATAAAATATTTCTTATACTATTAGCTTGTTCAAACTTTTTTTTTCGATTTGCAAGGATTTGTTATAAATAATCTAATAAAGTAATTAGTTTTTGAATTTATGTATTAGTCTAAACTTTAGTTATTCTACCCATAAGCTAGCTATACAACTCTAAACACATTTCAAAAAACAAATTTTTTTAAACCTTAAGTCTTTTGAAAAAATATTATAAATAAAAAAAAAAGTATCACTCTTAAATATTTAAAATATGAACTATCTTCGTGAAAAAACGTTACTTAAATTTCACAGTTTAAAATACCAAAATTTATTTTCAGTTGTGAAAATTAAATATTTTTATCAAAAGTTGAAAAGACCTAAATTTGATACCAATTTTTACATAGTTTTAATTTAAAATTAAAGTATTTCATTTCAACAATGTTCTAAACAGTCAATGGACTTACTTTTTACTGCGCTCATTCCGATAAAAGTAGTGAAAATAAAAAGTACTGCTATAAGTTTAAAGCTTATTTTCATGTTTGTATTGGAATTTCTGCTGAAAAAATAAATAATAAAACTGATATTTTCGAATGTAAACTAAATCTTATATGCAATGTATTCTTAGCTTAAATGAAAACTACAGTTACAAAACTAAACACAACTTAGTTAGACTTATACATATATTGTGTTTAGTAATAAAGTAACAAAATATTTATAAGTTCCTTAGTCAGTTAAATTAAGCGATACTGTTTCGTTTACGGAAACAACAACTTATATAAAAGTAAGTGATAAGAAACATAATCTTTATAATTACTTAAAATTTATTAAAACACCAGGTCACATAAGTATAACATCATTAGTTAATTATTAAACTTGTATACAGTTTATATATACAATTTTTATTCTTTTACAACTACTTTATGATTTTAAGTAAAACATTACACGATGTCATTGTTAGAAGCCTTTTAATGTTTTTGTTACATTAAAAAACAAATTAATTTATTGAAATTGAATGCTATTTTGTTGAAAATTGTTATTTACAGTTTGATTTACTACTAAAAAAATTTGTAAGACATTATACTTCTTTTTACTATTATTTTTAACAAGCTTAATATTTATTTCGTTTCAAAGAAAACTAACTGTTTGTAGTCTCAGTTGAATTTTTTTCAAACATTAAAAAAAATGTCATCGTTTAAAAAAAGGTTTTTTATATTTTTTCTTTTAAGCTAAGAAGTTCGATTTTGAATTTAAACAACAACAGTATAACAAAAAACTCAAAAAGTCAACAGAGCAAGTTTGAAGAGATAAAAACGTTAAATTGTTTTAAGTTAAATTTTAGTATATAATTAACAAGATACCTGTATATTTTCGTACGTTTTGTCGGTAGTTTTAAAATGTTAAGATTAAAAAGCTGTAAAAAGTAAAAAGAGTTTACCAATTTTAAATAAGTCTTGATAAATTTGTCATTAAAAAACAGTTTTATCCATTTTTTAACACATAAATTCTCTAAAGGCCAAAATTTAGAACGTTTAATACTTTAAATATAAAGTAATTTAAAAAAAGCTATATATTTCATACAAATAGTGACGTTTTTACTGTGTGTCGTAAAAAACCTTATAGTAAAAAATTATATATTTACACCACTTTTTATCTTCATTGAAACATAGGAACTTATAATTTAAATAAACGAAATTTTTAACCACCTAAAAATTTTGTGCGAAAAATTAAGTATCTTAAACGTTTAAAATATATTTTAGAATAACTCTCTTATAAAACTCCATTTTAGTCAACGATCATTTTGCTCACTACACTGCTTCACACTTTTAGAGATATAGCCACTTGTTAGAGATATTGGTCTGTAATTTAACGCATTGTGTGTATTACCTTTCTTCTGCACAGGAATAATAAAAGATGTTTTCCATTGTTTAGGAACATCAGATAGTTCTAGAGAGCAATAAAATATTAATGATAGTGGAAAAATTATTGATTGGATAACATGCTTGATATAATAGGGTGGAATGTTTTCTGGCGTTGTAATTATTTTAATTTTTAGGTAGTTAATTGAACTTTTAATGTCTTCATAGGTGATTAAAAAATTTTGCATTTTACTACAATTCTTTTGGGGTAGCTTAAAAAACTGGTAACTCTCATCTTTTTTAAAAACTTTTTGAAAATTTACGTTAAAAAGTGTGGCTATTTCAAAATCTGAGGTTACTGTTTTGTTTTTATCATTATCATATAAGAGATTTATGGAACTATTTAACTTAAGTTTAGATTTCACGTAGCTATAAAACTTTTTAAAATTTGGGTTTTTGCAGAATTTGTTTTAATATTCAAAGTTGTATTTTTTAACAGCTAATAAATATTCTTTAGACTTGTTTTTGTAATTTATCAAAAGTGATTTATTTGTGATTTATTTGTTTTTATAGATTTGCTTTTTCTTTTAATAACTTTTTAATATAAAATGGACATTTTTTACTTTTTTTATTTTTAGAATAAATTAGAAAAAACGTTTAATCGAGATTTGGATTAAGCTAATGAATTGATCGTAGAAATGCTTGAGATTTTATGAATGTTTAAATAAAGAGGTCCGATTACTTTTTGAAAGCAAATCATTGATGCTTTCAAAATCTGCTTCTTTATAGTCATATGAGACATTTTTAGCAATAGGTACTATTTTATTTTCAATTTTAATTATTAGTGAAAGCAAGTTATGGTCACAAGTCTTTGTTAATGGAAAATTAGTTGAGTATGATATTATTCTATCTAGACAAAAAAGATTGCAAATTATGAGATCGAGAATGTTACCATTCTTATGGGTTGAACTTCCAATTACTTGGGTTAAAAAATTGTCTGTACAAAAATTGTGTAAACATTCATGGGGTTTATTGAAATCTGTACTAGGAATCCTCCAATCTATATTTTGAAATATTATAATCACCAAGAAAATAAAAAGAAACTCTTTTGGAAAAACCATTTAAATCATTTTAATTACATTTTGGTTGTTGTTAATTACACAAGTTGTAAGCAAAATACTGACAAATTAGGACTAAACAATTATTTTATTATAAAAGTCATTTATTGCCACATTAACATTCAAAATGAAATTTAATAATATGAGTAACGCATTATTATTAACTCAAAAAAGTTTTAATTTGTAAAACAACAACATAATTTAAACTTGTTCAAAAGATAACCTGCAACTAAGCCAAATTCTTGACTAATTGAAGGATGTTTTTTACTAAAATTACCTTATGTGAGTTTAGTTACGAAAAAGTTAAATAATTTTTTAAAATATCTAAAATCAGAAATAAAGTTGTTTTTTCCTTTAGTAATTGCATATATTTTAAAATAGTTTAAGAAAATATTTGTTTATAAACAGAAAGTAAACCTTATAATGCAGCTTATAGTATTTTAAACCATGAGTTTCTAACAAATAATTTTATCTATTTTAAAAGTTTTCTTGATGTTATTTTTAAATACTTATTTTAATCTTAGTTCTTGTTTATATGAAATAGTACTTATTTTGTAAACTGAAAATTAAACTAAACAACCAGTCTAGTTATTTGAAATTTATTAGTTCATTATGTCTTTGTGAGTAAAATTGTAGAAAAATGTTTTGAAGTTTTTGTAATTTTCTATTATTTATTTATTCTTATTTTAAGAAAAATTTCTGTTTCATGTTCATATAAAGCTCTGAAATGTACTATTTTCATAAAAAAAAAATTATAGCTATAAATCGTACTTCTAATTTTTAAAAACTTCAGCCGTAAAGCATCATGAACAATTGGAGCGATAACTTTGAAGGTGTTTGTCGCGTGTTTTGTATTGAGAGGATGGTTCGCTTCAACACGCTGTTAGAAAGATTTCGCCCACAACTGAGAAGGTTGCAACTAGGAGGCGTGCTGACAGCTGAACAGATAGCTTTGAACGTCCGTCTCTTTCAAGTTGCGAAATTATTCATTCCCGTATATCTAAGAATCGGGTACACAACTCCGCTGTTTTGTTGGCACGTGTTTCCTCTACTAGGACCAGTCTTGTTACCGCAGCACCAAAAGGTGATGATGTTCAAGTTCTTTTGGTTCTTTCTCGTCATCGATGAGTTGTTGATGAGACTGGAGAGGTCAGTTGAAGAAGTTGAAAACTTTGTGGTTATCCTTGAGGAGCTGCCTCAATTATAATTGTGCAGGGACTTATGTTTTTATATTTTCGGTGTGTTTTGTATTTTAATTTTGGTGTATTTGTAGTAAACATAAAAATATGAGTAGAGTCGTGAAAACTATGTATTGTTCTAAACTCAATAATCATTTAGCTGTGGAAAATTGTGTGTTATATCTTTATAAATTGATAATAAAATTGCATCTGGTTAGTTAAGTGTTAGTATTATTTTTATATTTATAATTAAATACGATAATGTTAAGTTGTCAAATAGACGATTTTATCATTAGACAGATAAAAAAAAATTGAAAATTATTAAGTCAATAAATTAGATAACTTAAGATGTCAGATTTGTTTAATTTTAATTTGAAGGATTTTTTTGTAAATTTTGTAATTTTTTGAACTTCAGTTTATACATCTTATTGTTTTAATAAACTGTTTTAGAATTTCAGTTGTGGTTTTGTATTAAAACTAGTAGTAATATTATATAGTAAAATATTTTTAGTAAAATTAAAATTTTAAGCACAGTTTTATACGGTGTGAATAAATATTTACAAACACAATTTAATTTTAAATGATGTTAAACTTGGAAATATATTTACACATTTAGTATTGATATAAAAGCAATAAAGTATAACAAATACTTATATGTTGAAAACCAGAGTGGAATAGTTCGTACAATAATGTTAGTTATTTAATATAACTAACTATGAAACATAATTACTTACAAATAAAGTAAAGTTTTTAGAGATTATTATTGATTCAAAAAATTGTTCTTGAATAATAAGCTTTTGTAACTTGTTACAAAAAGTTTAAATTTGACCATATATAAATACTACTATTTATAGCTTTAGAAGTCTATTTTAATTGTTTGTAATGTCAAACTTAGATGAAATTGATAACACCTACAACTTAAGAAAAACATATGTTTTTAATATTCTTAAATTCAATGCTTTCATTTGGCATAGTAGAAGTATTGTCAATAAAAATACTTTTATTTCAAAACAAAATTGCGCATTCAAAAATGGAACAATTTAAAATGAATATCAAATTCAATTGAAAATAAGTAATTGAATCTTATTATAACATTGAATTATTTAAAACCCAACTAGTTTTATGCTTAGAAAAAATTTAGTTCTTTTATTATTTTTAAAATCACTGATTTTACAAGACTTTAATTAATTAATTATATCTAAACGAACAGCATTTATAGTTTGTGTAAAAAAAATATTTAACATGAAATGAGCAATTGAAAATCTCTACATACGAACAAAACCAAGTTGTAATGAAATGGTTCTATAGTTTAAACAAACACCTCAGACTAAACATTAATCCAGCGAAAATGTTTTTAAAATAAAACTTCCAGCATTACTTATAAAAATCGGTACATTTAGTTTATATTTTGAATGTGGGCAACAACAACCCGGTATCGTTTCTGGTTTGTCAACATAAATATCTGGTCCAAGAATTTTTTTGAGTATCGTATGTATACCAAATTAAATTAAACTTAGTAGTAGAATTTATTTTATAAGTAAAAAAAAAAATATAATTGGATGTATTTTCTGTTTGTTTCTGTCAGTAAATGCGTTTCAAACTTGTAATTATTTTTATTGTTGAACGATAAAACAGAAGCGCACTATAAAGTTAGTTTAAGGATTCAGTGGGCAAAGTAACTTTTCGAGGGGACGGGACAAATTTGCACGAAGGGTCATTTTGAACGAGATTGAAAAAATAAACTAAAAAAAAAATTAAATTCAGAAAAACTATAATGAAACAAAGTAAATAAACAAAATTACCGACAAAGCGAAGGGTTAGGGATAACAGTAATAGTTGAAAAATAATAATAGTAAAATAGCTAAAAATAAAAACATTATAAAAAGCAAACAAATTAAATTATATAGGAAGAAGAAAAAAATTACCGACCAAGTGAAAGGGTTTAGGGTAACAGTGATAATAAAAAAAAAAACTAAAATTAACATATAAAAATTTAAAAATAGAATAAAGTACTAAAAAGTATCAAAAATGAAATAGAAAAATCTGTGCCAAAAAGTCTTCATGCAAAAGTGACACTTTTAGAAGTTAAACGAGTTTATTTAGTTGTTATTCATTACTTACGCTAATTTATCGTTCTTAACTTCAAAGTTATGGCTACATTAACAAGTAATGTTAGAGGTTGTTTTCTTACTTTACCGTAATGCACAAAGAGTCGCGTAGAAATTCAATAAATTAAAATTATTAAGTAATTTAAGTCATTTTTTGATCATTTTTATAGTTTTAACAAATCTTAAATAACTTAATACACAATAAATATTGCAGATGCAATTAAAACTATAATGTCTACATTGAACAATCAAGATGCAAAAAATTCAGGTAAAATAAATGTTTAACCATAAATTCGAACAAAAAAAACCTTTACTTTAATTTTTGGTTCAGTATATTATGAACTTTTTCTTAATTGAAAAGTTTAAGAAGTTAAACGATTCGTTTGTTAGCTTATGTTTAATTATTTACGCTTTTTTATCGTTTAGAACTTCCTAGGTAATGCATAATTTACTTTATAATTTTTTTTTTAGTTTTGTACAGTTATAAGAAGTTCAATATATACCTTTTCAAACTGTTACTTTCAGCTTCACAGAAATTCGCGAAAAAGGTTGATGGTATGATTGGAAATTTCAGAAACTTAATTGAAAACCAACAGAAAGCAATTGATTTTTATATAAGTTTCATAAGCAAAAAATTATATAAGTTAGATACTACATCAATTAAACTGGAAACGGAAAGACCAATAAGTTTAGCTGATGTCCTTAATAATAATTTGAGGTTTGAATTTCGTAGCAATACAAATAATTAGCTCAATTTAAAAATTTAAAATGAATCTATAAAAAATATATGTATTTTGCTAGTATGTAGATAGATAGTCATAATAAAACTTATTTTTTGATTCCTTAATTTTATAAAACCCAAGTATTATTTTATAAACTATAAAAAAAAATCATTTTCTTTCAATTAAATGGCTTGTTTTATAAATTTATCGTTTATTAAACTTGTTCAAATTCTTTACGACGATGTTATCAGCTATGGTTACAGTTTAAGCAAATGATATAACAAAACAGTTTTATTTTTTAGCTTTTGTGACAAAGGACTTTTTGTTGAGGTGTTAGATTACAATCAAGAAGAAATTTTCAAAAATCGAGATATACACACTGCAACCTTTCAAGGCTTACTGATGATTTGCGACAATTAGTAGTTGCTTACAAAACTAAAATTTTGAAAGATGAGAGCTCTCGGGAAAAAACAACTGTTAAAACTATTAAATCAGGTAATGTTATGATTGTTTCATAAGTGGTAATAATAACTAAGAAATATACTACAAATGTATATATAAAGACTAACTATTAAATTAATTACTTTCACCCCGTAAAAATTATAAGTTTTGACAAAGTGTAAAAGTGTATTTTTTGTTCTTATATAGTAATTAACAGCAAATTTTACTTGTAACACTTTCCTAATAACAAACAGCTATTTCAAGAATCTCAACTTCAAAGGAAATTTTTTTGAAAATTGTAAAAAAAATTGTCTATCAAAAACAAAAGTATGTCCAGTTTTTCGGAAAAGAATTTGAGTGTATTAAAAAGTAGGATGCAAGCGAAGAAATAGAAATGTCTGTCAAGAGTTCCCAAAGATAATTAATAATCTACAAAAAAAATATGCTGGCAGCTGAATCTATATATGAATAAATTTGCATTTTAATGAAAGTCACTCAGTAAATTGTAAAGATAGTTCTTTTATTTCTGGTTCTAAAATGCTGAATGTTAACCGTAAATTTTAATTTAGACTCCAGAATAGTTTTGTTTACAATAAATACTGTTAATAGTTGTCCTTCATTCTGATTAAAAAGTAGTTTTTTTTAAGTTTTTTATGGCTTTAAGTGACTCAACGAACTTTACTTTAGCGTCACAATTATTTGAAAATTCTTCTAAGTAGTTTGATTTAAGTTTAATTATCTTATTATACTTTGCTTTCTTTTTTCAAATAAAACATAGTGAATACTTGCTTGTTGATGTCATGAAATAGTGTTTACTTGTTTAAACTTTTATATTATTTATCATTGTCAAAAAGTATTTGTTTTACTGATAATTACTTATGTAACTTACTCTTGGAATTGTTCGAATAAAATACTAAATTTAGTTTAAATTTATTCCATTAAGTTTACAATAAATTTTATTGCATTTCACATATACTTGTTTTCAAATATACTGAAGTTTACGGCGGAGAGAATAAAACTCACAGAAACTCGATGTAACATGTATATCAGGGGTCGGCAAACTGCGGCCCGCGAAGGGTAAATCTGCGGCCCGCGAGCACGTTATTTTTTTGAATGGAATGCGGCCCGCGAAAGAAAATTTTGTGGCCAGCGAGCATGTAAATGTGGCCCGCTGAGCAAAATTATATTTCAAGTTAATTTTTTCCGGTAATTAGATTTAATTTGATTAGTTTGGTTTTTAAGCCTCTGTATAACATTTAAAAATAATATGAAGAAATTGCTGCTTTAGTTTAAAAATGTGAAAAAGACAGATTAGCATTCTAATAGGATATTTTTCTGAGTTTCATAATAACTTCTTTTTTACAACAGCAAGTAATTATCTAAAAAAAGAGAGTGTAAAGAGTGCTTAAATTTTATAAGTTAGTTATATGATACCTATTTATTAAATAAACTTAATATAAATGCTTATGTTTTCCATTATGTACAAAACTAATGCACAGTAAATAACTAAAGTGTTATTTCTTTTTAGCTTAGATATTCTTTTTCAATATTTTTTTTACCTAAGTTTCTTTTATAGATTTATTTTTTTTTAATGTTATATTTTAGTGTAAAAATCATTTAATATAACATAGTGATAAGAAATAAAGTTTATTTAAGTTTTGTTTTGACACATTTTAATTTTTTAGAAGTTTTCTTTGCACTTAGATTAATTTATATGCACACCAGCTTAAAAAGATGCTCATAATTTAAACCACTTTTTATTTAATACATTAGTTAGTTTAAGCTTAGTTTTTGCATAATTTTCTGTTGTTTCTACATGTAATATCTTAATTTGTACAGACACATTTAAAACAATATATATAAAATAAATTAATATAGTTTTTGTTAGGTATACATTATCATTTTTAAACATTGTTTTTGTCAAACTAAGTTAACTTTTATGCCTTGCATATAAATACACACATTTGCTGTTTTTTGGAGCTACCTATTTAATATAAACTAGATTTAGAGATGGTAAATTTATCAAGATTGTACATTGTTAATCAAAATAGTTCAAATTAAAGCTAATAAACAACTAAACATTGACACACACTCAGACTATCACTATTTGAGGACTATAAATCTCAGGCCAACTAAGTCATTTTATAAGTTTTTGGCTAGAATTGCTTTTTGTATACAAAAATATCAGGAATGTTTTTGTTGACTCAGGCTGGCTTTTTTGCTTGAAAGAGTGGAAAACTAAATTTATGATGTAAGTTTTGCTCAACCAACAGTGTTAGTTTGAGTTATAACATATGTTAAATTTTAAGTCTTGCAGCTGACATAATTCAAAATATTATTTATATTACTGTGTACATTTAAGTGTGAACAATCAGTGTTGCCAAAAAACTTGAATCCCGGAAAAGCTTTGAACTTGAAAATTTATGTTTAAAAATTCTGGAAAAAAAACTTGAATTTGAGAATTTTTGAAAAAAACCTGGAATTACAAACGATTTTTACATGTAAAGTTATGAAATTTTGATTCGATACAAAAAATTTAGCAATTAAACATTTCTTTTAAAAAGTATATATGAAAGTAGCTTAACAATGTTTTTTAATATTGATATATTTTTTAGACATTTTTTAAACTTAAATCAAACTTTATAAAAAAAGTAAAAGAAGGAACTGTACTTCCAAAAACTTTGTATTGGTGCATTGCACCTTTACTTGTAAAATTTCACCGATTGTTGTGCTTCCTGTTGAAACTAAACCAAGAAATTCTACTAAAATTTCAACTAAAATTTCAAAGTTAGTAAAAACATCGCTAATAAAAAACTCTCAGATTAGCAATAGTTTTTCTATCAGTGCTCTCATGTTAACGGATTGATTAAAGTCCTAATTTGATATATGCAACTTTAGAACCTTAATGCATTTTCTAAATACGACTTTTTGTTGTCATTGAAGAAATAAACAAAAGTTTTTCATTACTGACAACATAAATTCTTTAAAAAAAATTTTAATTATAAACGGTATCATTTTAAATAATAAATTTTGCTACTTTATAACTTGCCTTAGCAATTTTTTTCTGATTATTCTATAGATACTGAAGATAATCATGTGCTTTGTTGGATCTGACTTGGTGATTTGTTTTTTTATCGTTTCTCGCAATAACTCCTAACTAGCGTTACTAACTAGCGTTACTATTTTTGTAGCTCGTCTTATATTTTACAACTAATATTTTCAAATGCAATATTCTCATTGCAGGTAAAGAATAGCTATAATGCTTAATAAAAAATAAGTTTTTCTTGTTTGCTAATGGCTCAATAAAGCTTTATTTTTTTGTAAAAATTGTTTAAGAAACTTGATTGTCCATTCCAGCTGATTTATTTTTTTTTTGGTATGTAATTTTTTTACTGTTAATAACCTTCGTTATTTCTTTTTGTTGTGAACTTTGTTTTAACTGAGTTCCTACGCAAACAGGCTATTTTAAAAGCTTGAAAACTCAGGTGTGTGTGAAACTTTTATTTCAAACACTTTAAAGAAATCTTTTAATTCCAAGAATAGTTTTTATGACTGTAATGTAATTTACTAGTTGTAATCTTTTCTTGTTTTTTTACACTTCGTGTACAATTTGATGATGATGATGTTTTTACTAGGTATTTAAGCTTGATTGACAACTATTTATTAGCTTTTACAACTTTTAATAAACTTAGGCTGGTATGTTACAACTCAGACATTTTTGCTTTTTTAGTGGCAACCATGTAAAAGACTAGTTACTAATAGGATATTTTATTTAAGTATTCGAGATTTAATTATTTTAAAGAATTTGTTCTAGCTTTCTGGAATACAAACAGGTATTAATTTTAATAAGTTAACTAATTACTAAATTTTTTAATGAATGTAAACTATTTAACACGCAAAAAAAATTTTTTAAGTAAATATTCTTAGAAATATGCAAAAAAAGGGGTTGATGATATAACAAATGTATAAAGTAACTAAAAAATTGTCTTTCAAGTTTGGTTTTTATAGAGAGTTAGGTTGAAAGTAAAACTAAAAAAGTATAAAGTTTAACTTATTAAGTGCTTATGAAAGTTATAGTTTATTAACACTTAAGTATATTAGTCAATGTAAACTTTATTCTAATAGATATTAATTTAAATAGGCATTCTATGTATAGCTAAAAGTCATTTAAAATGATAAGTTGAATAAAAGTAAAACTTTTCTCTAGTTTGACTAAAACTAAAACCAAAAGATTATTCAAATGTCACTAAAACTAAAACTGCGGCCCGCAAATACTTTGGAAACTTTAAATTTGGCCCGCGACCACCAACTGCCTGCCGACCCCTGATGTATATGATATATTAAATGCTTGTAAAGATTAAATCAAAGTTATATACAATTAGGAAGCAGATTTTTTTTTAAATGTAAAAATGAAAAAAATTAAAATTCAAGAAATCATAACTTAAAAAAAACAAACATGTTATTGAGTTTACAAAGTACTGACCGATAATTAAGTTGCAGCGACATACATAAAATCACAATGACTTAAAATTACATATATATTGTGTATAATAATTATAATAACAATAAAAATAATTGGTTGGTAAAATAGCAGTCGGTTGTTTAAATTTAATATCCTATACAGATGTTTTAAATATTTAAAATATTTTATAAGTAAACTGTGTTACATATGAAAGTTAAAATTTAATAATAATAAATGATAATAAAAAAAATAATAAATAGTAATAATAATAACAATAATAATAATAATAATAATAATAATAATAATAATAATAATAATAATAATAATAATAATAATAATAATAATAATAATAATAATAATAATAATAATAATAATAATAATAATAATAATAATAATAATAATAATAATAATAATAATAATAATAATAATAATAATAATAATAATAATAATAATAATAATAATAATAATAATAATAATAATAATAATAATAATAATAATAATAATAATAATAATAATAATAATAATAATAATAATAATAATAATAATAATAATAATAATAATAATAATAATAATAATAATAATAATAATAATAATAATAATAATAATAATAATAATAATAATAATAATAATAATAATAATAATAATAATAATAATAATAATAATAATAATAATAATAATAATAATAATAATAATAATAATAATAATAATAATAATAATAATAATACTAATAGTAATAATAATAATAATAATAATAATAATAATAATAATAATAATAATAATAATAATAATAATAATAATAATAATAATAATAATAATGATAATAATAATAATAATGATAATAATAATGATAATGATAATAATAATGATAATAATAATAATAATAATAATAATAATAATAATAATAATAATAATAATAATAATAATAATAATAATAATAATAATAATAATAATAATAATAATAATAATAATAATAATAATAATAATAATAATAATAATAATAATAATAATAATAATAACAATAATAATTGTAGTAACCAGAATAATATCAATATCAGTAATATTTATAACAATGAAGTAATTAAATGTGGTTTAAAATTCAAGAACAATGTAAGTAAAAATTTTAACTGTCGTAAGTCGAATAAAATAAACTGTCTGTGACATGGTAACTGCTTAATTAAAAATGTTTTGTATAAGGTGCGTGTTAAATGTAAGCTTAGTGAAGATAATAACAAAAGTAATAATAATATTAATGATAATAATAAGGATAAAGTGTATATTGGTTCGACATGAGGTGACTTTAAAGATAGGTACACCGGGCATAAGTATACTTTTGAGCATGTAAATAAAAAGAATAGCACAAGATTGTCAGACTTCGTTTGGTAGAATTTTAACAGGTATGGAACTAAACCAGAAATGGAATGGATCATCTTTCACCACGCCAACAATAACATTAGTAGCGCGAGCAAGATCTGCCAAATATGCAACCTTGAACGAATGGCAATTTTAGGAGAAGATAGTAAACAATTACTAAATAAAAGACGTGATATTTCAAACAACTGTGCACACAACCGACGGTTCTTCTTCAAATAACACATTGGCGCTTTCTCACCTTCCATATTTTTCATTCACCTTTCACACACACACAAACAGACATTCACTTAACATTTTTTAATATTAATATAATTATATTACCCAAGTAATATATAGTTTTATTCATTTACTATTTACATATCTATTTCACACAGGTCACTTTCTATTCTCCGACATTTCATATATTCACTTACCCTCCTACTATAATTCTTCATACCTTTATGTGTTAAGTTCCAAGTTTAATTGGAAGCCTGTATTCAAATCACAGATAAACCGTGTTTTTTACCTTCTACGCCCAAGAGAGCTAGTAGGTTTTATACTGCAGGTTTATACTTTGCATATGACCACCTTTTTATTTTGCATTTTAACTTTCTTATATAACACAGTTTACTTATTAAATATTTAAAATATCTTTATGGGATATTTAATTTAAACAGCCGACTGCTACTTTATCAACCAATTATTTTTTTATATATTTTTTTATATTTTTATAAGTATTATACACAGTATATATGTAATTTTAAGTCATTGTGATTTCATGTATGTCACTGCAACTTAATTATCGGTTAGTTCTTTGTAAGCTCAATAACAAATTTGTTTTTTTTTGGGTTTTGATTTGTTAAATTTTAATTTTTTCATTTTTCATTTTTACATTTAAACTAAATCTGCTTCCTAATTGTATATAACTTTGATTTAATCTTTACAAGCATTTAATATATAATATACATGTTACAACGAGTTTCTGTGATTTTTATTGTCTTCGCCGTTGTTAAGTTTTATTAAATTTTATTGATTGACTAACTAATGGTTGATGTTTTATTTTGTTCAAAATAGATTACAAACATAAATAGTGAATAAACAAACTTTGCAATACAAATTAAACAGCTGAT
This sequence comes from Thalia democratica, assembly GCF_965202585.1. NCBI lineage: Eukaryota > Metazoa > Chordata > Thaliacea > Salpida > Salpidae > Thalia > Thalia democratica. Next base: position 61,717,401 of record NC_139166.1, on the reverse strand, counting down.
GTTGGCAGAGAATTTAAAAAGATTTTAAATAAGATAAAATAATTAAATAGTAGTTGAAAGAAAATACTGTTTTAATTACAAATTAAATACCTTGTATAAGCCATGGTTGCCCTAAATTATCGCGATTTTTGTCGTCTAATGTTTATAGTTGATATGAATTCTCATTCTAAGATTTTCGTGGCTTAAACAAGCCTTCGCAAATTAAATACAAAATTTGTTAGCTTCTTTACAAACACTCCAAGTTTATTTATAGCAGCCCTACTTGAAGTTTCACATGTTTTATCTGCAAAAACGCTAATCAGAACAGTGGAAACTATGTAGTGATATACTAGATGTAGTCCGCTTGGCATAAATTTATAATTATTTGCTGATTTACTACTTAACTACGATTTTAAAATTTTCTGTTCACTACAAGGGGACAGTACCTTTAACTTAAGGAAACTATAATCCAAAAATTTTTTTTATTTATGTGATGTAGGTAGAGGTTATCAAAATGCTAGTGTTGCGTAACTGTATTTTGAAAACACAATCTTTTTTTTTTAAATAAAATTAAAGACTGGAATAATTGTTGTAAATATTTGTAAGACAGTTTTAGTTACAAATTAAATGCCTTGTGTAACCATGGTTGCAATAAATTATCGCGATTTTTGTCGTCTAATGTTTGTAGTTGATATGAATTCTCATTTTAAGATTGTCGTGGCTTCAATAAGCCTTCACAAATTAAATATAAAGTTTTTTGCTTTCGTTACGAACAATACAAAACTTTAGTTATAGCAGCCAAGCTTAAAGTTTTTTTTTAGCAAAAACGATAATAAGAACAATGAAAATTGTGTAGTGATGTAGCAAAAAATTCTAAGAATATTATTGTTGCTATGGTAACTGAACTCCAAATACTCGGCAACTATTGTTAAGAAAAAGCATCGGACGTTGTTTTACCACTCGTAACTGCCTTGAACATATAATTAATAAACATTAATTATGAGATTAACCAGTTTAAAGTTCATTAAGTGTTCAAAACTCTTTATATATTTAAAATTTATCGTAACTCTGCTTACTAAGCTTGACGTTTTGATTTGTAATTGTGCACAATTGTTAACAAAAGTCACTTGAACATTTTTTGTATGAAACAAATAAAACTTTGTTAAGTATTTAGTGTTTAGTTGACGAAGCAACATTCGCATTCTGGAAATAATGCTGCCCATTGCACTAACATAGATAACATCCATAGAACTATATAAGTAATCACAATATTGAAATTATGTTGCAGTTTATAATAGAATTGCTAAATTGCTAATGTTGTAAACCAACTGAATTCTTAATCCTTAACAAATGTTTGTTTTTTTAACCTTAAAATATAAGGCTCGAGTGATTGTGTAACAACTTGTTTATTGGATTTTGGCAACTGTGATGCAGAGTAGCAAACAATCCTACAAATATCTGACAATCATAATTCATAGATAGTAGACTTTATTTAGCGATTTTTTTCTACATTATAGTTAAAAAGTAAGTGAGAAAAAATAAAAGTTTGTTCAGTATTCTTATTCAAATTTGCCCAGTGCACTACTATAGATAAAACCTAGACCAAAGATGATAACAAGCGTCGCAAATTAAATGTATTACTCTAAAAAAATCCCGGACAGTAGGATTTTTTGATCTCAAGTGTAACTAAACATTTACAAAATACTTTTAATAATTATTATTTTTTCTAAAGATTTATTTTCTCATTATGTAGATATAAAAAATAATTTAAAAAAAATCATTTTTAGTTTTATCGTTAGAGTTGTTGATTTATATTACAGCCACAAATTTACACTATATATTTATTTCAGCCTATAGTTTACAATATTTAAAAATAGAGCCTATTATTTACAACTCTCATTTGTGGACAAAGCATGCACAAAACAAAACTTATTTTTATTTACTATAAACAACACATTAAAGTATTTCTCTAAAAATTTTTTTTCTAACCTTTGTTAATTAACAAACATATTAAAATATTTAAGTGTTAAACCTTTTAGAACTTATTTAATTTACTTGAAAAAAAAAAATTTAACAAAAAAAAATTAAACAAAAAAAATAATAGTCAATAAATGATATTGTTGAATATAAAGTAAAAATAAGAGAGAATTTTATTTTATTTTTTAAAAGTTGTATTATTCTTTTTAAAGCTTTAAGCTAAAAATAAATTAAGAAGAACGTCATTTAAAAAAATATTAAATTATGCTTATAAAATTTATTAAACTTAGATTCAAAGTATTAAAAAAATTAAGTAAATTGTAAATTAAGACATATGGAGTTTAAAACATTATAATAAACATATTATAACAAAAGCAATAAAAATTAAGTTGTTAAGTTTATGATCCTATGAAAGTAGAAAAACTTAATTTCTAAAAGTTAAAAAAAAATAACTTAAAAATAAAATCAAGCTAGGACTACCTGATGTTTTAAAATAAAAAAAAACTGTGTAGATCAGAGGTTTTCCAAAATGAGCTAAGTGGCCCCTTTGGGGGCCATGAGCAGAAAAAGAGCCACAGTGGACCATAAGGTCATAATTTGAAATTTACACTAGGTATTCTGGAGTTGTTGATGAAGAGCAAAAAAAAAAGTTTCCTAGGTGCTTTTAATGATAGTTTTATGAGTAATCTTTTTGAAGGGGTAATAGCTTTTTTATTTCTATAAAGAGAGCCATTATAAAAAAAAAAAAGGAAACCCTGATGTACAGTTTAAAAGTATCAAGGTAGTATAGCTTAATTTTTATTAAAAAAAAAAGAATACAAATTCATTAGAAGCTTAAAATTTAGTAAAACAAGGTAGTTTCCTTAAAAATATTTTTCATTTTAAAACAATAGTTTTTAAACAAGTGAGTTTGTAATAGACGTCACTTTTAAATATATAGTTAAAACTAAAGATATTTCTGGACTGGTTTGCTGGAGCTCATGTAATACCAAAACTATTCAAAAACATAGATAAAAAAAAGTATATTTTTGATTCTTTCAGAAAATAAATGTTTAACACATTTTAAAGTGTTTTAATCACAAACATAATGATCTAAATAATACATAAAAAAGAACACAACAGTGTTGTCACACACTTGATATACCCAGGCTACTCAAAACAATGATAAACTTTTTAAACTTTTAGGCTAGCTAAGGTTTGATTAATTGAATTTTCTTTTTAAAAACTACAGACTAGCATCGATACTTTTAATAATCTAGGCCTTTGTATAATTTTAAAGTTTATCCTTACAGTTAGTTTAAAAATGATTTTGTTTTTCCTAATATCTTTCTAAAACTTTAATGTGAATTAATAGCTTTAGTTTTATTATTTTTTCAGTTTTTCATCTGGGTCAATGTTTATCTATTTTAAACTTTTTATTAATACTATTTTTTCAATCTTTTAAAAACTCAGGCTAGCATTGTGTCACCTAAGCTACTTTTTTTAACTCAGTCTGTTTTTATTTTTGTCCGAAAAAAAGGCGAAGTTGTCATATAAAAGCTAAAATCAATTCAAAAAGATTTTAAAAACTTATAAAATTAGCTACAGTTTCTTACAATTTATAAATTCATAATTGGTGTTTTCACAAGAAACTAGACTAGTTGTTTTTCAAAGTTTATTCCTATTCAACTCTTGATTTAAACTAAATAGACAGTTTATTTTAAATTTTATACGTTTAGAAATGATCTTGTTTTTATTTTAAATATCATTTAAGTTGTTTTTATTATGTTTTAAGCACACCTACTTACTGCCAACAACAAAATTTTGGGTTTGATAACTAAGAAATTTGTTCTATAATGTTTTTGTATTGTAGTATGAATTTATTTGAGTAATAATAAAATACACTATGCAATGTTTTGAAATTACTTAAAATGTTAAAGCTAAAACTTTTGAAACGTATCATAACCGCCTTCACATTTTGTTTTTTAGTATACTATTTAATAATTTACTAAGATTTCAATTTTACATATCAATATGGTAATATGTATTGTTTTTTGGACGTTCTAACAATATAAAAAAACTTGATTAGTTTTAAATAGAAAACCTTTGTTTTAAAAAATTATCAAAATCATTTTTAGTACACAATCTTTAGACTTTAACATCGGCTAACAATTAATTTGTATTGAAAATTAAATTCTAAATTTGTCTTATATTTAAATTAATAAATAAAACGGCTTTAATTTAAATACAGTAACCTCTCGCTTATTTACGCACATTGTGTCCACAGAAAAAGTGCGTAAAGATATGAGAGATCGTAAAGATACGAGAGGTACCAAACATACTTACTATAATGGCTGTTTTTTGATATTGCTTTTAGTTAAAATCAGACTGGGGACTTTCCTACTTATAACAATTTCTTTACTTTATTTATAAATATTAAAACAAAAGATAAAACTATACGATTATTAATAAAAAAAGGATTTAGATTCATTTTAAGTAATTATACTTGTAAAAAAGTTTTACTACTTTTTATTTTAAGTAGATTTTATCTTAATCTTTATTTAAATGTGACTTATTTGATACTTAACATTTATATGCTAGTCTACTAAGCATTTTCAATTTATAATTAAGCATTTGTTTACAACTAAGAATGGTGTGGAGTCTATATTAGAATTCCTGTTGCTTTATTTGTATATAGGGCATGTGTGTTATACTATTTATTGGTGTTTTAAACTCTCATGGTTTAATTATAATTTCATTATTAACACAGTCATACTTTTTTCAAAATTTTAATTTAATTTCTTATTGTTAATATAATTTTTGATACACTGAGGTATAACCAAATGTTTATCAATTAGTCAAGGAACATAAGTTACAAATTCTAAAGATATAGAGAAGTGAAATAGTGTTTAAAAAATTTTTAAAATAAAAATATACAATTAACCTAACTAGTGTAATATTAAAAAAACTTATATTTTTATTTTTTGAATGTTTTAGAATTCTAAAATGCGTAACTAAACGAGAGTGCGTAACGTCACGAGTGCGTAAAGATGTAAGAGGTTACTGTATAAGACTTGCTTTAATACCACGGTTGACAGTCAAAACTTAATATATATATATTATATCTGTTTGTATTCAGTACAGCAAGTTGTTAGTTAAAGATAGGTCATGCAACCATGTTTCTTAAAACTAAGAATTGCATATTAATAAAAATAAATTATATGTTTTTTTTTATATTTACAGATTTTTTATAGTTATAATTAAAGATATAGAAAATAAAAGTTTAATATAAAGATTTTTTTCTTAATATTGATCTTAGGTATAAATTTATAATAAAGCATATTCCTACATGCTTAGAAACATTATATTGTTTTTTATTTGTTTTAGAGATCTGATAACTATACTAAACTAAAAGTTTAACATCTTATTACTTTTTTTTTTGACCAAAACATAAGTCTAGTTTGTGTTTTTTTGTTCCAAATGTTAAGTAAAAGTTAAGTTAAAATAATATTTTGCTTTATATTATAAAATATATTATACCTTGCATTTTATTAAAATTAAATTTCAGTTTTGATTCATCGTTTTTTTCAGTTGCATATAAAATTTTAATTGAATATAAGTACTGACAGACAAAAAAAAATTAAAGAAAAAAAAAGTTTTTTAGAATTTAAATGTTTTAACTATGGGACAAAAAACTCTTTAGACATAAATTTTAAGCTCTGAAAAGTGTGCAGTTATTAGTATTTATATAACTTAAAATATGTTGCACATACTTATATATACATTTTTGTTACATATATCATAAGTTGTTTTTATACAATTTTCTTCAATTTTAGTGTAAATTATAAGTTTAAATAACTATTAAAACATAAAAATCTGAAAACTTATGAGGTTTTTACTTACAAAGGGTTGCTAAAAAAACTTTAAACCCTGAAAAAACTTTAATTTGAGAAACATTTAAACTAAACTATCTTAAACAAAAATAATTGAAAATTAACCTTTAGTTTAATTGAAAATCACTAAAAAACCTGTAAAAGTCTGAACTTTTAACAGTCTAAGTGTTAGAATTTTAAATTGACAGAAATAATTCATCATATAGATCAGGGGTCGGCAAACTGCGGCCCGCGAAGGGTAAATCTGCGGCCCGCGAGCATGTTATTTTTTTGAATGGAATGCGGCCCGCGAAAGAAAATTTTGTGGCCCGCGAGCATGTAAATGTGGCCCGCTGAGCAAAATTATATTTCTAGTTAAATTTTTCAGTAATTCGACTTAACTTGATTGGTTTGATTTTAAATCTTTCTATAACATTTAAAAATAATTTTAAGAAATGACTGTTTTAGTTTAAAAACGTGAAAAAGACTGATTAGCGTTCTAACAGGATATGTTTCTCAGTTCATAATTACTTCTTATTTACAACAGTAAGTAATTATCTGAAAAAAGAGTGTCAAGAGTGCTTGAATTTAGTAATTTGGTTATATAATACCTATTTATTAAATAAACTAAATGCAAATACTTTCCATTACATTTTGTACAAAAGCAATGCACAGTAATTAAGTAAATTGGCATTTCTTTATAGCTTAGATTTTTTTTTCAATATTTTTTATACCTCAGTTTCTTTTATAATTTTTTTATTTGTAAATGTTATATTTTAGTGTAAAAACATTTAAAATAACATAGTAATAAGAAATAAGGTTCATTTGATTTTTGTTTTGACACATTTTAATTTTTTATAAGTTTTCTATGCACACAAACTAAAAAAAATACTCATATTTTAAACCAATTTTTATTTAATACTTTAGTTAGTTTAAGTTTAGTCTAATATACTTTTCTAACATTGTTATTTATACATGTCATATCTAAATTTGTACAGACACATCTAAAACAATATATATGACATAAGTTAATACAGTTTTTGTTAGGTATACATTCCATTTTTCAAACATTGTTTTTTTCAAGCTAAGTCAATTTTTATGCCTTTCATATCATTACACACAATTGCTGTTTTTTACAGCTACCTATTTAATGTAAACTAGATATAGGGATGGTAAATTTATAAAGTTTGTACATTGTTAATCAAAATAGTTCAAATTCAAGCAAATAAACAACTAAACATTGCCACACACTCAGACTATCACTATTTGAAGACTTCAAATCTCAGGCCAAATAAGCCATTTTTTTAGTTTTTGGCTAGAATTGCTTTTTGTATACAAAAATATCAGGAATGTTTTTGTTGACTCAGGCTGGCTTTTTTTGCTTGAAAGAGTGGCAAATTAAAGTTATGATGTATGTTTTGCTCAATCCACAGTGTTAGTTTGAGTTTTAATATATGTTAAATTATAAGTCTTGAAGCTGATATAATTCAAAATATTATTTATATTATTGTGTACATTAAAGAATGAACAATCAGTGTTGCCAAAAAATTGAATCCCTGAAAAGCTTTGAATTTGTGAATTTACGGTTAAAAATTCTATAAAAAAAAAATTGCATTTGAGAATTTTTGAAAATCTGGAATTTTAAACAATTTTTACATCTAAAGTAATGAAATTTCGATTTGACTCAAAAAAAATTACCAAATAAATTTTTTTTTAGTAAAAAATATATTTTAGTAGCCTAACAGTATTTTTTAATATTGATAAATGTTTTAAGACATTTTTTTTAAACTTTAATTAAACTTTATACTAAAAATAAAAAAAAGGAATTGTACTTCCAAAAACTCCGTATTGGTACATTGTACCGTTACTTGAAAATTTTCACCGATTGTTGTGCTTCGCGTAGGAACTAAACCAAGAAATTCTACTAAAATGTCAATGTTAGTAAAAACATCTCTAATAAAAATTCTTCGATGAGCAATAGTTTTTCTATCAGTGCTCTCATGTCAACAGTTTGGTTAAAGTCCTAATTTGATTTATGCAACTTTATAACCTTAATGCATTTCCTAAACACGTCTTCATGTTGTCATTGAAGAAATAAACAAAAGTTTTTAATTACCGCCAACATCAATTCTTTATAAAAGTTTTCAGTTATAAACGATATCTCATTTTAGTTAATAACTTTTCCTACTTTATTACTTGCCTTAACAATTTTTTCTGATTATTCTGTAGTTACTGAAGAAAATAATGTGCTTTGTCGGAAATAACTTTGGTAATTTTATTTTATTGTTTCTCGCAATAACACCTAAATAACGCTTTTTTATTCTTGTAGCTCATCTTATATCTTACAATTAAGATTTTAAAATGCAATATTCTTATTGCAAATAAAGAATTGCTATCATGTGTAATAAAAAAAAAATTCTACCTCGCTAATGACTCAATAAAATTTTATACTTTTGTCAGACTTGTTTAAGAAACTTAATTGTCCATTCCAGCTGACTTATATATTTTTGGCATGTAATTTATTTACTGTTAATAACCTTTGTTATTTCTTTATGAAGTGAACTTTAAATTAACTGGGTTGCTACACAAACAGGCTATTTTAAAAGCTTGAAAACTTAGGTGTGTATGAAGTTTTTATTTCAAACACTTTAAAGAAACCTTCCAATTCTCAGAATAGTTTTTATGACTGTTGTGTAGTTTACTAATTGTATGTTTTTCTTGTTTTCTTGCACTTTGTGAACGTTTTGATAATGATGATATTTTAACTAGGTATTTAAGCTTGACTAACAACTATTTATTAGCTTTTTTAAATTTTTATAAATTTAAGCTGGTTTGATACATCTATGACATTTTTGCTTTTTAAGTGGCAACCATGTTAAAATTTAATTACTAATAAAATATTTTATTAAAATACTTGAGAATTAATTATGTTAAATCATTTGTTTTTGCTTTCTGGAATACAAACAGGTATAAATTTTATCATGTTAACTTATTACTAAATTTCTTAACGAGTGTAAATTATTTTACTCGCAAAAACTTTTTTCGAAGTAAATATTCTTAGAAATATGAAAAAGTGTTGATGATATAACAAATGTATAAAAGTAACCCATAAATTGTTTTTCAAGTTAGGTTTTTATAGAGAGTTAGGTTGTAAGTAAAATTAAAAATGTATTAAGTTTAACCTATTAAGTGCTTATGAAAGTACATGTTTTATTAACAATATTAGTACATATTTATTAAAGTATATTAGTCAATGTAAATCATAATCTAATGAATATTAATTTGAATAGGCATTCTATGTATAGCTAAAAGTAACTTTAAATAATAAGGTGAATAAAAGTAAAACTTTTCTCTAGTGTGACTAAAACTAAAACCATAAGATTATTCAAATGTCACTAAAACTAAAACTGCGGCCCGCGAAGACTTTTGAAATTTGAAATTTGCCCCGCGACCACGAACTGCCTGCCGACCCCTGATATAGATGAAAAAAAATTCAATATTAAAAACATTTATTATTTAAACAGACATTTAAAGTAGCTTTAAAGTATCTTACTAGTAGAACTTAGCAGAATTTTTTTCCTTAAACTTAATTTTTTAAACTAAAAATAGACTAAACAACGTGCACTTTTAAAACCTTGAAAATAAACCTTGAAAATATTGGAGAAATTTGTCTAAAAACTTTAACAACCCTGCTCACTTAAACTAATTGGATATTTTAAGTTTTTGAAGTAGTCTGACCAACTCAGTCTAATATAAACTTAAACAAAGGCTTTTTTTTAGCTACTTTCAGTCTAGTTTAAATACTTTTTATCTTAAGTTCATAGTATTTTTATGATTTTATAATTTTTTTCAAATCTAATTTTCTTAGGTCTTTTTGTATTGTTTGTGTATTTAAAAAACTTTAAGCTTCATTAACAATTTTTGTTTTCAGTTTTTCCTAATTCTAGTGTTTTTTTTAAACTTTTGCATACTCATGTTAGCTTGATGTACCCTGGTTAGCTTTTAATCATCAATTCTGGCTTTTTTGTCTCAAAGTGTAGCAACCCTTAAGTATGCTTATAATTTATTGATACAGTATTGAAAAATATTAAAGTTTATTTAAATACTTTTGAATCATTCTAGTTTCAGGAAATCTAAAATTTAATAAATGTTTTTTTTTTCTTAATCAGTTTGGTTTAATAAGTTTTTTTAAACTTTATATTGATTATCCTAAATTAAATTTTTTTAACTTTAGTTCCATTTTTTAAATAAAATACTTAAAAATAGTAGCAATTATATTTAAACTTATTTGTACAAATTTGAACTTTAAGCTAAAATCATTTATTTATTGTGAACTATAGAACTAAATTACACTTGTATAATACACTTCTATTTGTAGATGCATAGTAACATTTTTAACAAAGTTAATATCAAGAGTAATGAAATCAGTTAATGTTCAACCCAACTTAATTTTTCTAAAAAGATTAAATGTTTTAATTTATTATACGTATTTTCAATTTAATTGTAGATTTAAGAGAATAATGAAACATAATATTCTTAAAATTAAAAAGTTGTTAACTCACTTAAACTATTCTGATTATTCTTTTTTTTTTTTGAATTCTCTGACCAACTCAGGCTAGTTTAAATATTTTTCTAAATTTTAGGATACTTTTTATGACTTTTATTTTTTTTTCAAATGCAATTTTATCTAGTTTCTTTTTTATTGTTTTTGTATTCTATCAGTTTAAACATAATTGGTATTCCTTTATTGAGCTTTAGTCCGTTATTAATATTTTTTAACCCATTCATATTTATGTTAGCTTGATGTATCTCTGGTTAGTTACTGGTCACCAATCCTGCCTTTTTGCTTCAAAAAGTGGCAAACCTTGAAGTTGCTTATATTTTTTTAAGCATATATTAAAGACTGACACATATTAAAGCTTTGATAAATATTTTGAACGACTTTTTTAGTTCAAGCTGATTAAGGTTTTATCGAAGTTTATTTATCATTACCAGTCTAGCCTAATAAATTATTTTATATTTCTTACTGGTTTTTCTAATTTTTTTTTCGGAAAAAGTATGTTTTTATTCCAAACTTTAAGTTATTTAGATTTTACTAACTTTTTTATTACCTTGATTACATAATGTTTAAAACCAACTTTTGGGTTTTTACTTTACCCTTAAATTTGTTTGCATAAACTCAGGATCACTTAGGTTATTTGTATTTAGGGCTACTAGTTAATCACTTATATTATTTGTTTTATAAAAGTGTGGCAACCCTATTTATATTCTTTTAAGTCTCTTAGTATAATTATGTGTCGTCTCTTACTTAAAACAGTTAAGGGTAGCTTGATATTAAAAAGAAACTCAGATATTTTATTTTGAAAAATTTGAACATTTTACTATTTTGTTGTTTTCTCAAATTTCAGTCTCCATTGTTGACTTTAGTTTTTATTGAAAGTTAGGGTTTTAAAGAATGTTTCTATTTATCTTAGTATCGTAATTTATTCTAAGGGAGGGGTCGGCAGACTTTTGTAACTCGCGGGGGAGTTTTCTCAGAAAAAGCTGCTCGAGGGCCGCACAATTTAGAAAAAAGTCTTTGAGGGCCGCAGTTATTTAAAGTTAAATATATTAATTATACGAAAAATACTATTTTAAACCAAAAATATAACAAAATAAGTAGTTTAGTAGCACTAGTAAGAGAATTAATTTAGTTAAGAGTCTAACTTGAAGTTTTTTTTGCAAAAACTATTGTTTTAATTATTTAAAATTGTATGTTTTTAGCTGAAAAGTACCTTGCGGGCAGCAAGTTTTGGCTTTGAGGGTTGAATTTTGCCTGCAGGCCGCAGTTTACCGACCTCTGATTTTAGGGCATTCATATCGAAAAACTGTTTATTTTTATACCTTCGTGTTTTACAATTGTTTTTAAACTTAGTTTAACTTATCCTATTTTAATACTAGTTATTGGTCACTCGGACTGACCTTTTTATTTTCAATAAAGTTAAAATTGGTCATTTTACTACTTATGAAATACATTTTTTTAATTGATTAAATTTAAAGCAGCAGTTGGGAATCTAAACTTTCTAATGTTTTTTTTCAAATATTTAATACTATTTTACAAAACTATTTTTATCACAAGATTAATAAAAAATGATACTCTTTTTTACAAAATTCTTCTATTTTGATTAACAACAGTTTTTTTTGATTCTTTTAAAAGGTAAAACTTAAAATTTAATGGTAGATTATCATTATTCCGTGAGTAACAAAATTAAGTTTTTTAGTTAGTTTTTTTTCTTTAAATTGATGTTTTAAACTTAAATATTTTATAGTTTTATTGAACTTCTTTTTTTTTTCCTTTATTTAACAACTCTTCAGAATATAAAAATTATTAATTATCTTATAATTATAAATAAAGCTTTTTACTATTTAAAAAATTCAGGCCAACCATTGCTAGTATTAATTTTTTTGAGATAATATATTAGTCTGTTGTTTTATGTACCAGTTGTAAAATAATGTTATGCTTTCACATGTTATTTTATCTTAAGACTAATCACAAATGTTTGATATACAAACCAATTTAAAATATTTAATTTTTAGTTATTAGTTTTAGTTTTAAGTAAAAACAGTTTTGCTATAAAAAAACCAAGTCTAGTATCAATAATGAGTTACGAAACCTTAGTTGCAAAATATTTCAATAAGTTAGTTGAATTGTTTTTTTTTTTATGTTGTACAACATTTGTTACTTGAACAAAAGTTTTGTATCTCAATCAGCTTAAGACAGATAAACCTGGATTTTAAAAAATCAAAAAAACTAGATAATCATAAAAGTTAAAAAATATGTCTTAATTGACTCTAGGATGCCAGTCTAAAGTTACTATTACTATAATTTATTCTGATAATTAAAATTAAAGTCTAAATCAAAAACAAGTTAGCACTGCATTCATGATAATATATATTCAAGGCTAGTTTAAACATTTGTGTGAGCTGGGATTGACTTAGTCTTCCTTTTTTTTTTTCAAAACACAATTATAAATGTTTTCCTGAGTATCTGACTTCTTTCTTTCTGAATATTTTATTTAAATTAAGTCTTTCTTTTGTTTTATTAACAAGCAATCAATATGAAATTACTATCTTGAACATTTATTTTCAGTAGAATCGTGAAAACAATAAAAAAATTTTTCCATTTAATGCTTATTTTTTCTAAAGACTACTACGACAACGTTTATTCATTAAAAAAACTATTCTACTCTTTCAACTAGGCTAGAATTTGTTCATAAAAAAATACAACAGATATAGCACCTAACAATCAGGATATTCAATAATAAACACCACATCAACATCAATTACAGTGATCAAATTGCGAAATAGTTTCGTACAAGCTTCATCAGCTGCTTTCAATGAATTTTAAAAGATTTTTAAATTTCAATTTAACAATTTTGTTTAAAACAGATATTAAACACCAAACAAGAGAAAATAAGTTTATATTACTTACATATATGTTACTCACTAAGGCATGCTAAGTGTAGAAGTTTTAGGAAAGATTTTTAATTTTTTTAAGTATTTAAGACGACAGGTTGTATAGAATTAAGATGTTATTGTGAAAATAAATCTGATTGATCGAAAATATTGGAAATAGAATGTAGTTAAATATTTATTTATTAAAGCTTCAGCTCGTAGAAGTCTATGTAAGAATAAGAAAGTTTCTTTAATTTTACCACAGAAGCTTTAACTACATTATTAAATTATTAGAGTGGTTTGTTTGTTCCTAGCTCTAGCAGTGTACTAAATTACTAATTATTTTTAAAAAATAGTAAAAAATAAATTTTAGCAGCTTAGTTTTCACAAATTTTCATTAGCTTGAAAACCACTGGTTTCAAATAAACTGTTTGTAACGCTTCATAATATCTTATGGTAGTAAAATGTATAAATGACATATAAACATATATTTTATTCTAAGAGTTGTTTATCTTTTTAATTTTACTAATTTGAAATTTCTGTTTGGATTTATAATTTTAATTACGATGTTTTATTTATGTGACTCCTTATAGTTATTTAATAGAATTCTTACCTCGTGTAAATCTTTTAAAAAAAGCAGTTTAAAAGTTTTAAAGTACTTCAAACAAAAAGGCTTTTTTAAAATATGTTAAACTGTAAACATTTCATATTTATACATTTCAGTAATATAATAAGTTATGAATATAGATAAGTTAAACAGCATTCAAGTTTTAACGGGTAAAAGCTACTCTAATAGCACTATAGGAAAGAAAAGAAAATATGAATCTACTTATCCGGAACAGAACAACAGTAAATTATTTTGCATAACTAAACAACTGTGTGACTTTAGTGAGCTGTGTAGAAACAATTATGTGAAGTCTAAAGAACAATTGGAAACCTCTAAAGGGGCTGCTCAATCAGGTTAGATATTAAAAACAACCAATTTTAAAAGTTTTTAAATAGAGTTTTAAAAAAAGCTGGTATTTTCTTACAGTTTTTTATAAATTGTGTCTACTCATTTTAGAAAAATTTAATTTTTATAAAAAAAAAACTTTGTTTAAATTTTTAATACCTGATCTTGTCCATCAAAAACCTAACCCACTATTTAAATTGTAAATACAACACTAGCTTGTTTTTTTTTATAAACTATAAAGTTAGTAGCATAGTTATTTGGCCACAGGTTATCGATTAAACTCAATAAAAATAAGTCGTAAATTTTAAGAGGCTATCGAACGTATAATCAGTATCTTACACTACCTGTCTACAATATTTACTAAGTTTCTTAATGTCTTGTACAATGATCTTTAGCAATTTTTACCCGAATCTTTATCTATGAATTTTGTTTTTTAACTATAACAAAACTGTTGTGAACAAATTAACGTAATAATAAAAATATTGTATTTTTTGTTTACAGCTAAATTAGTAGTATAGTACAGAACTATACAAATAATTTTAATTGTTGTGTAAATGGTTTAGTCTATTGAAATAGATGTCATAAAGATGCTAATAAACTTAATTTTAACAAAAAGTAGACTAAAGGGAAGTCTTCATTTGTTTAAGCTCACACTTTAATTAATAAATCAACTCCAAGATGATTATAAATTTCTTAAAATACTATGACATTCCTAAAAAACGCTTTAAAATAATCAGTATTATTTTTGCTATTCAAATCACTAAAAAGTAAAAAAAAAATTTTTTAATCTTAAGTTATTATTTAAAACTATTAAGATGAACAAAAAAAAATACAATTTTTTATATTGTAATTTAACGTTTTTGACTAAAAATACAATTTGAGCAAAATATGTTTTGTAATTAAAAGCTCTTATATTATACCTTTATTACATTGTAGGAAATACGACACAATGTATAATATCATCTTCAAAAGAATCGAAAATGTTGTTAAGCGAAGATTTAGAAGCAGGAATTTGCAAATGCATTGGAGATAAATCTGATTTTAAAAATGTGGTAGCTTTTTATTGTTTTTCTCGACTATTTTTCTTATCGACTGTATCTAAAAATGTATTGCAGTTTATTGAACGATGTTTTTCAATGATTGTTGATAATACGTCATTTTTAGAGTTAGACTTTAAAAGTATGACAAAAATATTGTCGAGCAGTGAACTAAACATTGATTCAGAAATGGAAGTTTTTCATGCAGTAGTTTCCTGGCTTGGCCACAAAAAAGAACGTAATAAATATGCTAAAAGTCTATTTATGGAGATACGTCTGTCATTGTTATCAGTTCCTGCTTTAAATTATGTTTCAAAATATGTATCCAGTTTTCTTGACGATTGTGCTTTTATAAATAAAATTATTTTAGAAAAAAATATAAACTCTCATATAAAAAGATTTAAAGCGTTTAGTAGGTATTGTAACCAAAATAAATTTAATATAATTGTATGTGGGGGTGAGAAGAATGGTACTGTTGTTTGTGATGTGTTTAGTATTAAAGCAAACAATAAATATGATATTACAACTTTACCACCACTTGAAGAAAGCAGACAAAGTTCAGAAACAGTTTGCATAAAGGGTGAAATTTTTGTATTTGGTGGCGATAGTGAAGATTTAGAATGCATATCGTCTATTGAAAAGTATTCTAGCATTGGTAATACATGGGAAACTGTATGTCACATGTACGATAAACGTATACACCACTCTGCCTGTTCTTTTATGGGAAACTTTTATGCTTTAGGAGGAGAACTTCGAAGGGTAATTAGTTCTTGTCTCAAGTTCAATACAACAGATTGTAGCTGGACAAAAGTTGCTGGTATGAACGTAGCTAGATCATTGGCTTCATGTTCAGTATTTGAAGGAA
The DNA here is from genome assembly GCF_965202585.1 of Thalia democratica. NCBI lineage: Eukaryota > Metazoa > Chordata > Thaliacea > Salpida > Salpidae > Thalia > Thalia democratica. The sequence continues at coordinate 61,701,306 of NC_139166.1, read as the reverse complement.
ATATTGTTGTTACTGGAGGATGGAACAATGGACCAATAAACACTGTTGAGTCATATGATCATGTAGCTAATATATGGACAAACATGCCTAACATGAATAAAGAAAGACATCAACACAAATCAGTAGCAATAAAAAACAAGTTGTATGTATTCGGAGGATCTTTGACTACAACGTTTGAAGTTTATGATTCAATTTGTAACACATTTGTCTTACTTAAATCGCCTCATTATTTCTTTACTCTCCCAAATTCCGTCATTTCTATTGGTAGCAAACTTGTTTTGTTTCATAGTTTTGGAAATAGCTTTTTAGTTTATGACACAGAAAATGATTCATTTTCAGAGGAACCATTTAAAGTAACAAATGACCTTTCAGAGTTTTCTTGTGTCAAAGTGCCTCAATTCTGATAAAAACCAAATAAGATCTTATAGTATAGCTTTTTTAAGTATTTTAATCGCAATTATCCGAATAAAGTTTTTTTATTTTTACTACTTAATGCTTCACAATAAATTATATACTTGGAAAAAAAAAATTTATTAGTTTTTGATAATATACTAATTTTGAAGTCTGATAAGAAACTAACAATTCTATTTTCTAAAAAATTCGTAATTTTTAAAAGTAATGTAAGTTATTTATCAAAAGTAAATAAAAATTGAACTTTAATTTTAGTAAAATCATTGGCGAAAGTCTGCAGAGCAGAAGCCTGGACTTTCGTATGCCATGTGACAAGCTCAAGTTTAACAAAAGGATCGATTATACCAAAAACCTTCGGTAGACTGAGACCTGTTTCATGTTAAATCATAATAAACCGTTTGCAGATTTATTAGTGCAAGATTTTAGGTCGTGACAGACTGATGAGTCCTAATAAGGACAAAACCGGTCTCAGTCTAGCGAACTCTGTAATCTGATGATCTAATTGGTATTTTCAAACCTTTTGTTAAAATAATATTTTTTGTATGTATTATCTGCAATAAAAACTTTTAAATGTCTTTTTTTATTTAAGAAAAGAGTGTTGCAATGGAAAAAATAATAATAACATTTGTCAATTATATTAAAAAGTTTTTTTTTAATTACAAAAAATTTGAATAAAACATTATAATGAAAATGTTTTTATAAACATGCAGACAATAATGTGGCTTAATTTTTATTAGGTTAGCTCTTGTTTTTTACAACTATTATACTACTTTTTCTCTGTTATGTTTGTTTTATAAAAGGATGATGGTACATATAAAAGAGTTTACTAGTATAGTAATGCTGCTAAAAATATCCAAGCTAACTAAACACCTAACTAAAGATGGTTCTAACAGTTCATCGGCGATTGCCGAACACTTATCAAACAATTCAGACTGTGCAAAGAATTATAGTTAAAGTAATTTTTCAATTATAATTAAAGCTCGTAACAATTATCAATTAAGTGTTTTAGAATCGTTTAAACCTAGTTTGTGCAAGCAACAATACGTTTATACTTCTAATCTTTATAAATTGTTATAAGTTGGAATAGAAGAGAATGATATTTTAAATTTTGTTTAGTTTTATTCGAATTTTGACTCTTGTTTTATTGTTTTTTTTTTTTGTTACTGTTGCTTGACTTAGTTAAACTACTGATTAACTATTTTTTAATATGTTTTTATAAATAAAGTATGTCTAACTAACTTTTGCTCAACTATGCTAATTAGTGTTAATTGATTGTTTTTTCTGATGTAACCTCTAACTATTTTTTTACTCAAAACTTAATATCTTAAAGTTAGTTGCTAACAAAAGTAGTTGATAAGTGTTAGCCGAAATCGATTTTATTTGTTGTTTGCTTTGATAAAAGATGTTTATGAATGAATCCTGTCTTAGATTTTTGTGTAATATATGTAGTGCTAAAAAGTTATATCTTCATTATTTAGAATAAGTTTATACTTTTTATTGTTTTAAGTTATCATTTATTATTTTAAAATCAGACAGTGTTCATTTACAATTTGAAAGGTGTTTTATTTTATAACCTATCTTCCTAAACAAATGTAAGTCATTAAGTATTATGTTAATTCGCTTTTTTTACGTTTTTTATATTAACACAAGAAGTAAAAACTAATACCAAAAAGTAGGTAAACATTAATTAAACTTTTCAAAAACTGATTTTTTTTTGCTCCTAGTCTATATTAAAAGTTTTTTTACACATAATATGGATTTTTACTTATATTCTCTTATATAAATGCTTTCGTCAGTAACTGATAAAATTTAACTGTTACTTTTAGTTTAATCCAAATTTACGCTTCAGTATTAATAAAAAAATTAATTTAAGTTTATCCCAATATTTTTAGCACGTATAATATGCAAAAAAGCATTGATAGTTATTATAATGTAGTATTTTTAAAAGTTGGCAATATTGCCTTTTGAAGGCGATTTTTGGTATCAGGAACAAAAGTAAGAAAAATTTATTGTATAGCTAAATATTAAAATTAAAATTTCTTATAGAAGGGATTGGTTATGTTCTAATATTTCAGAGAACAGTACGATTACGAAAGTTTTTTTCAGAAACCCTTCTATTATAGCCTTATATTCATGCAGGGGTCGGTGAACTGCGACCCGCGGGCCAACTGCGACCCACAATAGAAAAATCCGCAGCCTGCAACCATGTAAATGTGGTCCGCCGTTCAAAACTATTTTCTGAGTCGATGTTTTTGGGTAAAATGATGTATTTCTTTCAAGTCACTGGAAATCGTTTTAAACCCTTTTGATAGTTCCAACATAGCCTTAAAAATTTAGAAAAGACTTACTGACTGTTTTGCAATTTTTTTTCTCAGTTTAAGTAACAACTTTTTTCTTTCAACAGCATTTGGTGAACTAAATATAAATTCTAAAACTATTTGGATTTAATAGGTTACGTTTTAAATACATGTTGAATATGCAAATTGTTTTTTTTTTTACAAAACTAATAAACTAAAATTAGATTTTGTTAAAATTTAGGAGTTTCTTTAGCATGAAATTTATACCTAAGTTTTTCTATCAAAGAATATTTTACTATGTTTTAAGATATGTGTGCACAGAAATACTTAAAACATCATTATGTAAGTGCATAAGGTAAAGTTGTTTGATTTTTGATTTTGAGTTGTATAAATTTTTCAAATAAGTTTTCCTTGCATTTTTAATCATTTTCTATGCACACTGAGGTGCTTATAAACACGGTGACATTTAATATTTACAAATTATTTTAGTGCAAAATACTACAAAAAACTCTGTGTTAAGTTTTAGATGATTTGAAGAAAGTTTCATTTTAGCAAAACTCAATTTTCTTAAAACTACTCAGATTCAAACTTTAAATTACCCATAAAGGCGACCTTAGAGTTTTTAAGATTTTTTTCCCAGGTGGCAATTATCGCATAAAAATGTGTGCCTTGTTTAAAACGGCTTAAATATAGCTTTATGGTGGTATTTTTTGATTTTTTGAAAATAAAAAATTTGGTTGAATTTTTTAAATTCTAAAATCTCCGACTAGATGTTGACCATCACGCTGGCTTTTTTGCATCGAAGAGTGGCAAAGAAAAATTATGGTGTATGTCTTTTTTAATTAACAGCTTTGGTTTTAGCTGTATGTAAAACTTTAAGTCCTAAAAGTGCTATGAATTATAATTACATTTATCAACTCTCTACATGAAAGTTTAAAAACGCACCCTGGCTTTAAAGGAAACTTGCATTAAAGCCTGAAGACTTTTTTGAAGCATTTTAATAAACCCAAGCTGATTCAAACGAGGTTTTAGTCAAAGACTAATTTTTTTTGCTTTAAAAGAATGTAAGCCCTGATCCTCTTCACCTTGAATAGAACTTTAATTATATTAGTATACATTTAAACTAGTTTTTGTGAAAACTCTCTACTAAACAATGCCTTGCTTTGTAATAAAAGTATACAAAACTAGTTTTACTAGGATTAAGAACATATTAAAGCACAAGTTAATTTATAAAATAAATATTTTTTTACTTATTTTTATTTTCTTTATTTCGAATGTAAATGGTTATTTTAATAACTATCAAACTATAAAAATCTTGAAAAAAATAAAAAATTTACTTACTGAGGGTTGCCAAAACACCTGGACCTTTGAACAAAAACTACCTATAAACCTGAAAATTAAAACAAAAATTACTAAAAAAATTATGAATTTAAAGTAATTTTTATATTTTTAGTTGCAAAGCTTTAAATTTATAAATTGTTTTAGCATATAGATTAAAAAATAGTCATTACTACTTTTTTTTTATCAAAGAAACACACTTAAGTTGTTATTTAATTTAGCACAGTTTTACACCTTAAACTTTGCTTTAAACTGAAAACAGACCCATATAAAGTACCTTCGTAAATCTGGAAGAAATACAGAAAACCTAAACATTTTTTTTTTTTAATATTTGGCAAACTTTCTCACTTAAATTACTCAGATATTTTTTTTGGAATTTAAATAATTAAATAAACTAAGAGTAATTTATACTTAAAAAAGGCTAGTTTTTTACTAACTCGCAGGCTAGTTTAAATACTTTTTCTCAACTTCATATTATTCTACAGGACTTTTATTTTTTCGGTTTTTTTTCAATTAAGTTCTGTTTTACTGTTTAAGTATTTTTTAATTTAACCTTTATTAACAACATTTATTTTTGAATTTTTCCTAATACTGAAGCAATTTATCTTAGTAGTAATACTGCTGCTTGATGTACATTAATGTACCTTATTTTCCGGTCACCAATTCTGTCTTTTTTGCTTTAAAGTATGGTAACCCTGACGTATACTTAGCATTTTTTATTAGAATAATTACACATACTAAAGCATGTTTAATAAGTTTTAATGGTCTTTGAAAATCTTAGGCAAACTAAGGATTAATAAACTTATTGTTCTCTTTGTCAATTTTGTTTGGTAAATTTTCTTAATTCTTACATTAGTTTCCCTAAATCTATTTTTTAAATTTTACTTCTCTTATTAAACATGATACTTTAAAAATGAAGCAGTTATTTTTAAATATTAAAGGTCCCATTTGTTACTTACATCTAAAATTATTTATATTTTGTGAACTGAGAACTTAGTTACATTTGTTTATTGTTATTTGTTTTTGTATTTTCACGTAAGTATTTTTTAACCTTATTTAATATAAAGTTTTTTACAATCAGTTAATGCTTAGCCTAACTTAGTTTTTAAGCTAGTTTAAAACCTAACTAATAAGAAATGAAATGTTATTTACGTTATAATATATGAGTTTCTTTGAAATAATGTAAGTAGTAAATTTAAGTAATAAACTAAAAATAATGTTCTAAAAATTAACAGGGTTTCGACTTCTTAAAACGACTAATAATATTTAGAAATTTTGAAAATTTCTGATCAACTCAGGCTAGTTTACACTTTAAAAATGGCTTGTTATAGCTTGTTTCAGCAACTTTAGAGCTATTCTTAACATTTTTTTCAACTTCAGTGTACTTTTTGAGACTTTATATGATTTTTAAAATTTAAGTCTATTTAAACCCTGTGTTTTTGTTAATGTATTTAATTAGTTCAAGCTTTATTAAAACATTTTTTTAAGTTTTTGCCCATTATTGATATTTTTTTAAACTAGGCACACTCATAAAATTACAAAACCTTATTCTATTTGAATAAGGTTTTTTAATTTAATAAAATAAATGTCTGTTGAAGCTGAAATTAAAGCATTGGTTGAGTCCTCTAAAATTGGAAAACAGCTGAAAGAAAAACTGATTACAATTGGAAGTAAGAAGGACAATGAATTTAGTCGTTTTCAAGCTGAGATGCTTAAATAGATGAAAGATTATAATAAAAAAAGTAAGATCATTGAAAATAACATTGATCAGATACAAAAAGATGAATTCAGCTGTAACAAAAATTTGATGCATATTAATATAATAGACAATATAAAAAATAGAAATACAGAACTACAAAAAAGTTTCTCAAAATTTTAGTTTGAGTTTTCTTCCAAGTTTGACAAGTTTGAAAATAAATTCTCAAAATATGCTAATGCTATGCAGAAAATTGAACCAACAGAAATTATCACAAGCATTAGTACCATATTAAATTTAGTAGCAAAAAAATTAAGAGGCTGAAAATGAACAAAAACTGAAAAAAAAAAGGCTTTAAATGTCATAATATTTAACATTCAAGAAAGTAAAAATCTAACTAATAGTGCACTAGAAAATTGCAAAAATGATCTAAAAGTTGTTCAATAAGTATTAGGAGAAAATAAAAGAAGAGTTAAAATCACTTTATCGAGTTGGTAAAATTGCAGATTACAAAATTAGACCCATTATAATCAAATTAAACAATTTAGCATCCAAACACAGACTGTTAAAGATAAGAAATAAAAAAAAATTAATGGTGAAATTGAATAAAAAGTCTATATCAACCATGACAAAACTTTCTTGGAAAATGAAGCATTCAGAGCCTTGAGAAAAAAAGTTAAAATAAAGCAAGCCATCGCTGATGAGAAAAATTTAAACATAAAATATGTTATAAGTAACAACAACATAATTGAATTAACAAGACAGCCCTTTCGTTACCGATGCCAGGATATCTGGGATTAGTGAAGGAAATCGTGAGTCAACAGATATAAATATATTAACTGATAGGATTAATTTTAACGCTAACAAGTTTTCCTATATTAATTGTAACAACTACTATTTGAAAGTTGGTTGCAGTAATATAAGATCTGTTTTAAATAAACTATATATTTTAGAAAACTATATAAATTTGAGTAATATTGATTTGTTTGTTTTAACTGAAACATGGTTGACTAATAAGGTCAACGATGCCACAGTGTGTCTTTCAAACTATAAAATTTACCGAAATGATAGGTCTAGTAGGGCCGGAGGTATTGCTATGATTTTAAAAATTTTGCTTAAAGATATTAAAGTTTAAAACGATTCTATCTCTACTAGCAACATCAATTTTGAATACCTATGTGTAGATGTAATTTTGAAGAGATAAAACTAAGATTTTGTTGTGTCTACCTTCCGCCACTGTCTGCGAGATGCGCACTGACTGTTTAAAATGTAATTAAAATTATTAAAATGGTTTTTTCTAAAAGAGTGTTCTTTTTATATTCTTCGGGATTTTAAAACCCCATGAGTTTTTACTTAATTTTTGTACAGACAATTTTTTAAACCAAGTAATTGAAAGTCTAACCCATAAGAATGGTAACATTCTTGATCTCATAATTTGCAATCATTTTGGTCTAGATAGAATCATATCACACTAGACTAATTTTCCATTTACAAACATTTTATAACTTACTTTCAGTAAAAATTAAAATTAAAAATAAAATAGTACTTATTGCTATAAAAGTCTCATATGACTATAAAAAAGCAGATTTTGAAAAATCAATGATTTCCTGTCTAAAAGTAATTAGACCTCTTTATTAAAAAGATCAGAAAATCTCCAGCATTTCTATGATCAGTTCATTAGCTCAATCCAAATCTCTATTTTGTTCCAATTTATTCTAAAAATAACAGAAGTAAAATATTTCCATCTCATATTAAAAAGTTATTAAAAGAAAAAGCCAATCTATACAAAAAAAAGTAAGACAAATAAACCACTTTTAATAAAGTACAAAAACAAGTCTAAAGAATATCAATTAGCTCTTAAAAATACAACTTTGAGTATAAAAACAAATTCTGCAAAAATCCAAATTTAAAACAGTTTTATAGCTACGTGAAATCTAAACTTAAGTTATTTAATTCCATATATCTCTTATATGATAATGATAAAAACAAAACAGTAACCTCAGATTTTGAAATAGCCACACTTTTTAACATAAATTTTCAAAAAGTTTTTAAAATTAAAACTACTAGTTTTTTAAGCTACTCCAAAAGAATTGCAATGAAATGCAAAATTTTTTTATAACTTATGAAGACATTAAAAGTTGAATTAACTACTTAAAAGATAAAATCATTAGAACGCCAGAAAACATTCCACCCTATTATATCAAGCATATTATCCAATCAATAATTTTTCCACTATTATAATTATTTAATTGCTCTCTAAAACTATCTGATGTTCCAAAACAATGGAAAACATCTTTTATTATTCCAGTGCACAAGAAACGTAATATACACGATGCGTTAAATTACAGACCAATATCTCTAACAAGTGGCTTTTCTATAATTTATGAACATATTGTATCTGTAAAAATTATCAATCACCTCTTTGATAATAAATTATTAACTAACAAACAGTTTGGTTTTGTCCCAAACCGCTCATCAACCATTCAACTGTTAACATGCTTACATTCTTTGTTAGTTCTTATCTCAAAAATGAATTTACTAAAGTAGTTTATACGGATATTCAAAAAGCCTTTGATTCAGTATCTTACAAAAGATTATTAAAAATTTTAAATCAGTATGGGCTATGAAAACTTAATTAATTGGTTTGGTACCTTTTTAAATAATAGATCACAATAACTACTCATTAATAATACGCTTTCTGACTCTTTAACAATGTACATTGGAGTACCACGAGGTGGTGTAGTTGGTCCCCTTGTTTTTTTAATTTATATTAATGATATTTGTTCAAACATTGATATTAAAAGTGAGTTAACCTTATTTACAGATGATGCCAAAATCTTTAGTCAGTCAAATGCTTCTTTACAACTATCTTTAGATAATATTTACATATGATAAAAACCAGAAAGCTAAACTTAAATTTTGTGAGAAAAAACGGTCTGTTTTTTGTGATATATATAGTATTAAGCCATACAATCAAAATAGTTTTACCAGTTTACTACAATTTGTAGAAGACAAAAAATGGTCAGAAGTAGTTTGCATAAAGGGTGAAGTTTTTTTGTTTGGTGGCTTTACTGATTATTATTAACCCATAATGTCTGTTGAAAAATTTTCAAGTAATACTAAAACTTGGAAAGTTGTAAGTTATATGCCTAATGAACACACTGATTTTTGTTCGTGTTCTTTTATAGGGAACACCTATGTTTTAGGAGGATTCACTCAAGAGAAGGCAGTTGACGCTTGTTTCAAATCTAAAGCATCAGATTGTAGCTGGATAGAAATAGCTGAAATAAACATAGCAAGAAAATTTTTTGCTTGTGCAGTATTTGAAGGAAAGATTGTTGTTTCTGGTGGAAATAACGGTAATCAACTAAATACAGTGGAAGCTTATGATCATGTATCTAATGAATGGCCAAACATGCCTAACATGCTTAGAGAACGAAATGTTCTTAAATCAGTTGCTATAAAAAATAAACTGTATGTGCTCGGAAGATATTTTACTAATACATGTGAAGTTTATGATTCAACTAGTAAAAAGTTTGTTTTCCTTAAGTCGCCTAATTATTTTCCAGAGGTTTTTAAATTGCACAGCTGCCGTTCTTTCGATTGGTAATAAACTTGCTGTATTTCTAAATGGAAATAAAATTTGTTTAATATATGATGTAGAAAATGACACTTGGACAGAAGAACATAGTGAAAATAGTAGAAATCTAATAAGCTTTTCTTGTGCGAAAGTACCTTAATATTAACAAGTACCTGCATGAAACAAATTTTTGAACAGTTTATAAGTTATTTCTAATATATATATGATGCGTGTTTATAGATAATTTAAATACATATCGGAAAAAACATGTTTTTGTTTCGCAGATAATAAAATCTTTTACTGAAGTTTTTGTCTGTTACGTATATACTTTACAATTTTAGTAATAAAAAAAACATAATGTCAGTTGATTATTAGTAAAATTCTAGTATACGTTTTTTTTACATTCGTTCGAATTAGTTAAAGTACATCTAATACTAAAAAAATAAAAAAAGCTTTATTTTCCAAGTTTTAAATGCAAATTAAGATAAAAATCAGTTGTAAAGTGTTTTTATTTTTTAATTATATATTTTACTTCACAAAAGTTCGAGTAAGTTATGTCGAAAACAATGTTACGTATAAGTCTTCTAAAAGCATTAAGTTTTCGATTAGTTAAACGGAATTTAGTTGCTGTAATAGTAATAAAAGTTTAGAGTACAATATTTTAAAATCAAATAATGATTTATTCTTGTTTTAAAAGATGTTATATTCTATAACATAACTTACTAAATAAATGTTACTAAATAAGTAATTTGTATTTAGTTAATTAGTTCTTTCAAATTGTTAAAACCTCTATGTAATTAACTTAACTTCAACCTTTATTGTTAACTTGATTTATGTATTTTTTTGCTAATTAAAGTTTAATTTTTTACTATTACTGTTACTCCTAACCCTTACCATCGGTCAGTAACTTTTTTTCTTTTTGATTTTTTATTAATTTATCTTTTTTTTTTTCTACTTTTTTAGTATTTTTTATATGTTTTATTTTTACTCTCGTGCGAAAATGAGCTTCCGTGCAAAATAAATCCTTTTTGCAAAGTTACCGTTACCTTAAAGGTTAGCTAATTATAATTTAGATATTTATTTATTCTCTTAAAAGTTTTTATAACCGTTATTTCGAAAGCAAATGGTAAAATTTAAATAAAATTTTCGTATATTCTTTCAGTATTCTATACGTATAGAAAAATTTTAGTTGATTAGTGATAAAGGCTAGTTGTTCTTTCAAAAATATTCCCAAGTTGAACCTAAATATTAAATCCAACCTTACTTTAAGTTTATCAGAATAACATTAAAAGTTTTTACTGGCGAGAATGTAATTGATAGTTATTATTAAGTAGTATTTTTATAAGAGGTCTTGTGAAATGTTAATGTTTTTCCCTCTAATATCTGCTGAGTAAGCAAACCAAAAAAAAAATTATGATTTTTATTTTAGTTGTATAATTCTTTTTATTAGTATTTTTTAATATTTTTTGGTAAGGTGGTTTAGGGATATATGTATGAGTTTAAAAAATAAAATGTAAATTTATTTGCTGACCTAGCAAACATTAGAAGAAACACCAAATCGTTTCAGTCGTACCCGTCAAAATTAAGTAATATTGCTTCTAGAAGTCAATTTTTGATATGTAAGAGGAAAGGTAAGATAAACTTATTGAATAACTAAGTAATAAAGCTGTAATTTCTACAAGAAAAGAATTTACTATGTTTAATATTTCAGAGAATGGTGCAATCACAGGGTAGTTGTTAAGAAACTTTTTTATTAGAGCAGTTTAATTTTCGAAAAACCTTCTATATAAACAGGAGTCGGTAAACTAGGACCTGCGGGCCAACTTCAACTAAAACAGGGTTTCCTAAAGTGGGCGATATCGCCACCCTGGGGTAATATAACAATAACTGGTAAGGGAGCAAATTGGGGCTATTTTATAGTTTTGAGCATTCATAAAATTTTTACTTTCTATATTGTTATTTTACTTATTTTAACTTGCCATTAAATACTTGACACTGAGGTTAAACTTTAACAAAAAAAGTCCATTTTGTTTACATAAAGTATAGATTTAATTCTGAACATGTAGACAAAAATGTAGAGTTTTTCAGAAAAAGTCGAGATGAGAAAACAAAACAGTGTAAAATCACAAATATGTTCAGGAAATCTACACCAAGTATTGAATATGGAAAAGTAGCTTCTTATTATCTGACTCACATAGTTGCTCAACAAGAACTGCCTCACATCATTGGAGATAAAACGTTTATTCCTTTCTTAAAAACAGCTCTGGAAAAAGTTATTCATCATAAAAACACCAAGAGTGTTTTACGCTCTCTTCCTTTGAGCAACAGCACTGTGTATAGTCGTATAGATGAAATGTCAGAATGTGTTGAACCAAAGTTAGTTCGAATAATCGGCAATAATTTTTTTTTTAAGCAGTTTGACTAATCCACTTTGCCGGAAAATAAATGTCTTGTTCTTGTTTGCGTGCGTTTGATAGTTGGTAATTCCAACTAATGGAAACGCATAGCACAGGAAGGTTTGTGTTTAAAAAATTTAAAAACATTTGAAGTAAATAAAATACCTTCAAAATATGTTGAAGAAATGGCAACAGATGGTATATTTTATTAACCCTGATATTTTTACTATTCATTGCAATATACATCGCCAACATTTAGTTGCAAAAAAATTGAGCGTCCGTTTAAATGACTCCTTAAACTTTGTGACAAAAGCTGTAAACAAAATAAAAAGGCATGCTTTACAAAGTTCTCTGTTTAAACGGTTGTGCAATGACATTTGATTAAGTTTTTGATAAGTTGATAATGTATACAGAAGTGAATTGGTTACCAAAAGGAATCGGTTTGGAAAGTTTTTGGCTGTTTTTAATTCAGTTATTATTTTTTTCTAAAAAAGATAAGGTATTGGCAGACATTCTTGTTAAAAGAAAAATAGACATTGCTTACATGTCAGACTTATATAGTAAGATCAACAATCTGAACTAAACTTTACATGGTAAAAACTTGAGTCTTGTAAAAGTCAAAAGTAAGATAACAAGTTACAGAAACCAACTTGAACTGTAGATAAAAGAATTCAAAAAATCATTATTTACAGTTTTCAAGTTTGGAAAACTTAAAACTTCAAACAAGTGAAAGTGAAACAGATGTATTTTCATCTCATATGGAAAAGCTTAAATGTGATATTGATAAACGGTTTACTGACGTTTTTCAATTTAACGTCCCGAAGTGGATTATGGATCCTTTTGAAGCAGATTATTTTGAAGTAAACTTTGACTTACAGGAAACTTTTTCAGAATTACAAACTGACCTTGAACTTAAAGTAAATTTTTCCAAAGATCGATATTAAATCATTCGGATTCAACTAAAACTAAGGAAAAAGTATCAAATCATTTTGGAGGCAGTTAGACTGTTGTTTATAGCCTTCACTTCTAGCTATGTTGTTGAGAAAGCTTTCAGTTCAGTTATGTATTTAATAGTTTATATAAATCTATCTTTTTTAATGAATGTTTATTTTATATTTTAGAGGATTTTACGTTTATTCCTAACATTGTTGCATTATAACATATTGAAATTTGCCATTTTGTAAAAAAAAATAATGCATTTTTGAGTTTTCACTTTTTTATTTTGTTCAAAGTGCAAATTTGAACGGAATTCTACTGTATTTATTAAGTTATTTATGTTTTAAAGCTAATAATAATTATGTGTTGACTTGGTTTATTTTGTTTTTTATATTTGTCGTTTTACAATACAATTAAGTTTTTAGAGCACAATTTGTTCAAAAGCTATTTATTTGAAAGATTTTTTTTATTAATTGTTTAACCTGTTTAAGTAAAAAATCTTCTAAACCATTAAAGTTTTTTATTAAAAAAAATATTTAATGACTTTAAAAGTTTATAGATTTGAGGTCTCTCTTTGAAACGACTTTAACTATTTCACCAAAAAGAATTTTAAAGTCAGTTTAATTTTCTAAGTTGACTTGTTAGTGTTAAAAAATCTGTTTATTAACAGATTTTAAACCATTAGTACAGCTCTTTTTTGTTTTATCTTAATTCATACTTTTCTTACCCTGAAAATATGTTTTTACTTTAATATTTTAACCCTAACTTTTAATTTTTTACTATTTTCCTCTGTTAAAATATTATAGTTTGATAGATAGAAAACAAATTAATTTTTGATCAGAATTAAATAAGCCATCGAAAAGACTGCTACAGTTAAAAAACAAAATTTTAATCTAATACATTTTTTAAATTGATTACTTTCTGTTCACAAAATTAACTGTAAAACCTTTAGTCATGTTTTATTAATTTAAAGAAAAATAATAATTCTTTTTTTTTATTTTTTAAAAGGTTATTCCAAGTCAAATACTGCTTCATGGTATTCTACTACAAAACATATAGTATAAAAAGTTAAAAGCCAAATTTTAACTTTACAATTAATCGCTTATAATATCTTTTAGCTTTGAAAATGATAATTCTTCTGCATTAACAGAAGCTATTGATAAAACCACTTTTTGTATGAGATAATCAACCAGTCGGTCAAACCTCCTAAAACTATATCAGCAATGATGTTTTAATGTTTGTTTTAATATGTGTAAAATAAGCTGTTCATTCTTTTGTAGTTTTTTAATCAATGATAAATCAACTCTAGAATATGCCTATTTATAAAATAACTTAAGTGTATGGTGCGACTTAAATAAGTTACTTAGCATTCACTTGTAATTGTCCGAAATTCGTTATATAAAAGATTATTATAATGTCTGGTTTCAGATAATATTTTAGATGGGTAACGTACGGTCCAGATCCAGTCAAATTTCGGCCTGCTAAGTAACTTGTAAAATACTTGTGGAAAACAAATAAAATTTAGCTTTTTGATACTTAACAATTTGAAATACGAATTTCAATGTAATTTTCAGTTTACAATACTATTTTCTAGATCACAATAATAGTAAATCAGATTATTACAATTTTGCTCGAGTTTTTTAATTTTCTTATATGTTAATTTGTTAAATAACGCAGCCCACAAGTACATTTTTTAATAAGTCGACACTAGAAAGGAATTTTTTGTAAAAATGACTTGCTGACTACAAAAGTTGTCCACAACTAACCTTAAGTTTTGTTAGTTTGAAAACACTCATAATTAAACAGAATTGATTACAGATTACAAAAGGATTTTAAACATTTAAGTATTTTAATACACTTTACTGGGCTTATAAGAAAATAACTGTAAATTATTTTTAAGCCCTGTGAATTACTTTGAACACAGTCCAAAAGTGCGTGCATAAGAAGTTCCTGACTAAATTACTTCTCGAATACAACTTGTTTGGCTTAAAAATGCGTACTCAAGAAAAAAAAAAACTTTATAAAACGGTGGGGACGATTTTTTTCAAATTTCTGAAAAGGAGGCGATTCAGTAAATGAGCAAACAACTATTATATGTTAATTGGAAAGTAAATTATGGTATAATTATTTACCATATTGATTAAAAACAAATTTCTTCAGGAAAATAATTTTTCAATGAAAAACTAATTCAAAGTAGCTTTAAAGTATATTTTTAATGTTGATAGATTACTTAGTGTATTTTTTATCTTGAACTTAGTTTTTACATTAAAATAGACTCGAATACGTGAATTTTTTAAATCGTGTAGAAAATTTAGAAATCCTTGAAAAAAATTCTCAAAAAAAGTTAGCATTATTTTTTGAGCAAGTTTCAGCCTTGTTTAATTTATAAACTGTTAATAGTATTAAAGCTTAAAAGTATTAATAAAATTTAATTGATTTAAGTTTAACCTAGCTTAACTATATGAAAAAATTTTAAGTTTTTTTTATCAATTTATTTTTGAAGTTGATTGAAGATAGCAGATTTTAGGAATTAATCAAATATAATACTTAACATTAACAAGGTTATAACTCATCACAAATACTCAGTATGTTTTCAATTTGAATAGCTCTAACCAACTCAGACAAGCTTACACTTTATAAAAAGAAAATTTGATTATTTTTAATTAGATAACATTAGTTACACAAAAATATTCCTATTTAAATTTTATCTTTAGAAGTATGTTTTTAAGCTTCAACATCAGTTAACAATTGAGCTTTTTTTAATGTTAAACATTTACTTAATATCACGGTTGAACAGTTTAAACTTAAAATGTTGATACTAGTATTCAGTAATGTAAGTTGTTGGGTAAAGATGAGTCAAGCCACCATATTTTTGTAAAATAAAAACAGCTAATAAAAATTCATGCTACGTTTTTATATCATTATCAATTGTTTAGTTGTAGGAAAAAACAGTTTATTGTGGAGTAAGTTTTTTTTTTTTAATTATTCAATTCAGAAATTAGTTAATTATAAAACTGACTCCCGTATGCCTAGTAACATAATATTCTTTTTATTTATTTTTTGATATCCAAAAACTATATTACACTTACAATTTAACATCTCTTAGCTCTTTTGTATTTTTTGACAGAGCAGTAAAAGAATTTATAATAATTGATGCTTCACGTGCTAAGTAAAGATTATCTCAAGACTAATTTTGCTTTCTATTTTCCAAAAGTATTAATGCCATCAGAATTGTCTTTTATTGAAGTAAAATTTTAGTTTATATATGAACTTATCACTTGATTTTACATTTTATTTGTTTAAAGAAATATAAATATTGACAGACAAAAAAAATTAAAACAGAAAAAATCTTTTATCTGTTTTATTATCAAATGACTTTATTATTGAACATAAAAAAAATCAAACATAAATACTAACCTAAAATGTATAAAAGCTGACCCCTGTATAAAACTACAAAAATTTTTATTTATAGCAAAAATATTTATTAAGTATCAAAAATGCTTTCTTTCAACAGTCTAAGTTTAAATAGTTTAGTCTGTAAAAGTTTATTATCAGCTATATATACAATTCTATATTGCTTAAAAATTAACTAGATTATTATAAAAAAAAGTTGTTTTAGTTAAATACGAAGACTTTTATAACATTTTTTAATATAAAACATATAATCTTTTATGGCTATAAAAAAACAAAGTTAATTTTTTCATTAGTACAAATTGATCAAAACATCAAATTTATATTTTTATATATATCATATACATTTTCACTTATTGTTTTTAATGTATTCAGACATTAAAATGTAAAGTGTTCCTGGATATTTTTGTAACATTAATAAGTTTATTAAGTTTCAACTAGAAAAATTAACTTTTACAAAGACTATCTATTTAAGATTTTATCTTTATATGTATATGCTTTTGAACTTTAACATCAGTTAACAATTAAGTTTTTTTAAATGTTTAACTTTTGCTTCAATATCGCGGTTGAACAACTTAAACTTTATTAGTATATATTAGTACTAAGTACTGTAAGTTGTTTGGTAAAGATGAATCAAGTCATTATTTTGTTTTAAACCAGGGGTCGGCAGGTAATTGGTGGTCGCGGGCCAAATTTCAAGTTTCCAAAGTCTTCGCGGGCCGCAGTTTTAGTTTTAGTGACATTTGTATAATCTTATGGTTTTAGTTTTAGTCACACTAAAGAAAAGTTTTACTTTTATTCACCTTATTATTTAAAATGACTTTTAGCTGTACATAGAATGCCTATTCAAATTAATATTCATTAGATTATGATTTACATTGACTAATATACTTTAATAAATATGTACTAATATTGTTAATAAAATATGTACTTTCATAAGCACTTAATAAGTTAAAATTAATACTTTTTTAATTTTACTTACAACCTAACTCTCTATAAAAACCTAACTTGAAAGACAACTTATGGGTTACTTTTATACATTTGTTATATCATCAACACTTTTTTATATTTCTAAGAATATTTACTTCTAAAAAAGTTTTGCAAGTTAAATAATTTACACTCATTAAGAAATTTAGTAATTAGTTAACATAATTAAATTAATACCTGTTTGTATTCCAGAAAGCTAAAACAAATGATTTAATTCTCAAATACTTTAACAAAATATTTTATTAGTAATTAGACTTTTTCATGGTTGCCACTTAAAAAGCGAAAATATCTGAGATGTATCAAACCAGCTTAAATTTATTAAAATTTGAAAAAGCTAATAAATAGTTGTTAGTCAAGCTTAAATACCTAGTTAAAATATCATCATTATCAAAACGTTCACAAAGTGCAAGAAAACAAGAAAAACATACAATTAGTAAACTACACAACAGTCATAAAAACTATTCTGAGAATTGGAAGATTTCTTTAAAGTGTTTGAAATAAAAGCTTCACACACACCTGAGTTTTTAAGCTTTTAAAATAGCCTGTTTGTGTAGCAACCCAGTTAATATAAAGTTCACTACATAAAGAAATAGCAAAGGTTATTAACAGTAAATAAATTACATGCCAAAAATATATAAGTCAGCTGGAATGGACAATTAAGTTTCTTAAACAAGTTTTACAAAAGTATAAAATTTTATTGAGTCATTAGCTAGGTAGATTTTTTTTTATTAAACATGATAGCAATTCTTTATTTGCAATAAGAGTATTGCATTTAAAAATATTAATTGTAAAATATAAGACGAGCTACAAGAATAAAAAAAGCGTTAGTTAGGAGTTATTGCGAGAAACAATAAAAAAAAATCATCAAAGTTATTTCCGACAAAGCACATTATTATCTTCAGTAACTACAGAATAATCAGAAAAAATTGCTAAGGCAAGTAAAAAAGTAGCAAAATTTATTAACTAAAATGATATATCGTTTATCACTGAAAACTTTTATAAAGAATTGATGTTGGCCGTAATGAAAAACTTTTGTTTATTTCTTCAATGACAACATGAAATCGTGTTTAGGAAATGCATTAAGGTTATGAAGTCGCATAAATCAAATTAGGACATGAGAGCACTGATAGAAAAACTATTGCCCATCTGAGAATTTTTATTAGAGATTCTTTTACTAACTTTGACAATTTAGTAGAATTTCTTGATTTAGTTCCAACGCGAAGCACAACAATCGGTGAAATTTTTCAAGTAAAGGTGCAATGTACAAATACGGAGTTTTTGGAAGTACAATTCCTTCTTTTATTTTTAGTATAAAGTTTAATAAAATTAAAAAAAAATGTCTTAAAAAATTTATCATTATTAAAAAATACTGTTAAGCTACTATAATATATTTTTTAATAAAAAAACATTTATTTGGTAATTTTTTTTTAGTCAAATCGAAATTTCATTACTTTAAATGTAAAAATTGTTTGAAATTCCAGGTGTTTTCAAAAATTCTCAATTCAAGTTTTTTTCTAGAATTTTTAACCGTAAATTTACAAATTCAAAGCTTTTCTGGGATTCAACTTTTTTGGTAACACTGATTGTTCATTCTTTAATGTACACAATAATATAAATAATATTTTGAATTATATTAGCTGCGAGACTTAAAATTTAACATATATTAAAACTTAAACTAACACTGTGGATTGAGCAAAACATACATCATAAGTTTAATTTGCCACTCTTTCAAGCAAAAAAGCCAGCTTGAGTCAACAAAAACATTCCTGATATTTTTGTTAACAAAAAGCAATTCTAGCCAAAAACTTAAAAAATGGCTTAGTTGGCCTGAGATTTGAAGTCTTCAAATAGTGATAGTCTGTGTGTGTGGCAATGTTAAGTTGTTTATTTGCTTGAATTTGAACTTTTTTGACTAACAATGTACAATCTTTATAAATTTACCATCCCTATATCTAGTTTATAATAAATAGGTTGCTCCAAAAAACAGCAATTGTGTGTATTGATATGCAAGGCATAAAAATTAACTTAGCTTAAAAAAACAATGTTTGAAAAATGGAAAGTATACCTAACAAAATCTATATTAACTTTTGTCATATATATTGTTTTAAATGTGCCTGTACAAATTTAGATATGACATTTATAAATAACAATGTTAGAAAAGTATGCATAAACTAAACTTGAACTGACTAAAGTATTAAATAAAAAGTGGTTTAAAATATGAGCATTTTCTTAAGGTGTGTGTGCATAGAAAACTTATAAAAATTTAAAATGTGTCAAAACAAAAATCAAATGAACCTTATTTCTTATTACTATGTTATTTTGAATGTTTTCACACTAAAATATAACATTTACAAATAAAAAAATTATAAAAGAAACTGAGGTATAAAAAATATTGAAAAAGAGTATCTAAGCTATAAAGAAATGACACTTTAGTTAATTACTGTGCATTACTTTTGTACAAAATGGAAAATGTTTGCATTTAGTTTATTTAATAAATAGGTATTATATAACCAAATTATTAAATCCAAGCACTCTTGACACTCTTTTTTCAGATTATTTCTTACTGTTGTAAAAAAGAAGTAATAATGAAACTGAGAAACATATCCTGTTAGAACGCTAATCTGTCTTTTTCACATTTTTAAATTAAAGCAGTAATTTCTTAAAATTATTTTAAAATGTTATAAAGAGACTTAAAATCAAACTAATCAAATTAAGTCGAATTACCGAAAAATTTAACAAGAAATATAATTTTGGTCAGCGGGCCACATTTACATGCTCGCGGGCCACAAAATTTTCTTTCGCGGGCCGCATTCCATTCAAAAAAATAACATGCTCGCGGGCCGCAGATTTACCCTTCGCGGGCCGCAATTGGCCCGCGGGCCGCAGTTTGCCGACCCCTGTTTTAAACTAAGAACTGCTAAAAAAATGAATACATACTATGTTTTTATATTATTAGCATTTGTTTAGTTGTTGGAAAGAAGAGTAAGTTTTTGTTATTTAAATAAATATTTAGTTCAGAAATTAGTTAATTATAAAGCAGATTTCACATTGCCTAGTTATACAATATTTTATTTAAATCCAATAAGTATACTACATTAATAACTTAACATCTCTTTTCTATTTTTGACCAAGAAATAAGCGAAATTATAACAATTGATGCACCAAGTACTAAGTGAAGATTAAATAAAGAACAATTTTGCTATCGATTTTCCAAAACTATAAATGCCATCAGAATTAAATTTCGATAAAGTTAAATTTACGTTTTATATATGATATTTTCAGTAAAAATTGAAAATTTTTTAATGAAATATAATTATTAAAAAAAAAAAAGCTTTTAGTTGTTTAAAACTTAAATGACTTTACTATGGGACAAAAGAAAATTAAAAATAAACATTAAGCTGAAAAGTTTGCAGGTATAACAATTTGTATAACTTTGATACTGTTGTACATTTTTTATTTAAACATCATATGATTTTCTTAAACATTTACTCCCTTCTAAGAATGAAAATTTTGAATTATTTTTATAATATTTAATGTAGAATTTTATACTTACAGTTAAAATTATGTGTTATTATTATAATTGAAGAATTAAATTAAACTTTTTTATCAATACTTTTTTGTTCATGGATGATCAGTTTCTATGCTCATTTAAAACTCAAGTTTCTGAATTCAACTTGTGTTTAACCAAAACTAATAAAAAATAAACTTAAATTTTGTAAGTTTTCCTAATTTAAATCTAAATGGTGATTTTAAACAATTATTAAAACATAAAAGTCAAAAAATTGACAATGTTTCTAATTACCTAGGATGCTGGAAAAACCTGGTGTTTGACTATTTTAGCTAAACAACCTGGAGCTTGAGAAGATTAGGAAGAACCTGGAATTTTGTTTAAAAACTATTAAAAAATCTGAAAAGTTTTACAAAAATTACTAAAAAACCTGAAAAATCTAGAAATTTCTAAATATGATCAAAATATCAAACTCAAACTTTTGAACATATCATATACAGTTGTTCTTATTTATTTTAATGTACTCGGATATTATAATGTAAAGTTTTTTTAAATATGTTAGTAACATAAATAAATTTGTTAAATTTTAATTAGAAAAATTTAGTTATACAAAAATCATCTATCTAAGATTTTGTCTTTATAAATATGCTTTTAAACTTTAACATCAGTTAACAATTAAGTCTTTTTAAATGTTGAACATTTGCTTTAAAGCCACAGTTGAACAATTTAAACTTAAAATGTAGATAATAGTATTCAGTAATGTAAGTTGTTGAGTAAAGATAAGTAAAGCCACTAATTTTTTTTTAGCTTATAACTGCTAAAAAATGAATGCTATGTTTTTATATTAATAGCATTTGTTTAGTTGTAGGAAGCGAGAGTATATTTTAAAGTAAGTTTTTGTTAACATATCAAATATTCAAATCAGACAATTAATAATTATAAAGCAGATTTCATAATGCATAGTAACATAATATTATCTCTTTTTTTAATCCAATAAGTATACTACATTAATAGCAACACATATAAATGCCATCAGAATTGTATTTTGTTAAAGTAAAATTCAAGTTTTTGTTTATTAAATTTTCAGTAAATATTGAAAAATATTATTTAATGAAAATTAATTATTTAAAAAAATAAAACATTTAAAATAAAATGTTTAGAATTTAAATGACTTTACCATGAAAAAAAATCGAAAAAAATTAAACTTAAAAAAGTGCAGGTATAAAAAACGTATAACTTTGGTTCTGTTGTACATTACTCATTTAAACTTTAGTTATATACATCATTTAATTGTTTTTACTATTTACTTACTTTTTTAGTATGATATGGTATAGTAATATAGTAATATCTAATGTGCAATTTAATGCATACAGTTAAAATTACGTGTTATTTTTGAGTTTAAGAATTAATTATTTATCAATCATTTTTGTTGTTGAATATTAAAAAATTATGCTTATTTAAAACTCAATTTTCTGAACTCAACTTGTTTTTAAGCAAAACTATTAAAAAATAAACTAATTTTTGTAATTTTCCCTAATTTTATTATAAGTGGTAATTTCAAACAATTACTTAAACATAAAAGTCAAAAAGTTGACAAGGTTTAGATTCACCCAGAGATCAAAAATATCTAGGATGCTGGAAAAAAACTGGATTTTTCTATAAAAATCACTAAAAAATATGAAAAAATTAACAAAAATTTACTGTAAAACCTGAAAAGCCAGGAATTTTAAACAATTTTTACATGCTAAGCAGAAACATTTTAAATTGACACAAAAGCTCTACCATACAGATAAATAATTCTTCTTGAAAACTTTTTTTATTAACAAACTAATTTAAAGTAGCTTTACAGTATACTTTCAATGTTGATAGATTACTTAGCACATTTTATAGCCTTAAACTAAGTTTAAATATTAAAATAGACCAAAACACACTAGTTTTTAAAATCCGATAAAAAAATTCTGAAATCCTGGAAAAAAACCCTCAAAAAATTTGGCAACGTGCTTCTTTTAACGTTCTAGAATATTTTCAAGTTTTTTTTTAGTCATGACTAACTCAGACTATTTACACTTTAAACAAAAGGATTGTTTAAAAACCAAGTCTCAGGCTAGTTTGAGTATTTTTCCTCAATTACAACTTCAATTACAAGTACTTTTAACGACTTTATACATCTTATAGTTATAATTTTACTAAGTCTTTTTATATTGTTTGTGTATTTTAAGAGTTTAAACTTAATAAACAACAATTTTTTTTGACTTTTTCTAATACTTAAATTATTTTTTTTTTCAAATCCGTAATACTAATGTTAGTTTGATTTACTTCTCGTTAGTTTCTGATTATCAATGATAGCTTTTTTCCCTCAAACTGTGGCAGCCTTTTAAGTATGCTTATATTTTAGTTACTGTTAAAATAAAACATTAAATATTTTAAGGGTAGCAGTACTTTGAGGCAAAAAGGCAGTATTGGTGACTTGAAACTTACCAGATGTTACATGAAGCTAGTATGAGTTTGCCTGGGTTAGAAAAATATCAGTGATGGGCAAAACCTAAAAAAAAAACTTTTAATATAAAATTTAAACTTATACAAAAATAAAACAATAATTAAGGAATTATATAAAATTAAAACTGTAAATATGTATGAAGTCATAAAAAGTACCCTGAAATTGAGAAAAGTGTTTAAACTAGACTGATTGTTACAAAAAACAAGCCTTTTTAAATTGTAAACTAGCCTGATATAGTCAGAGTTTTTCAAAAATGTAAAATATTTTAAATAGTTTTATTGAGTGGAAATTTGGCTAATTTTACAATAATCTGTTTCAATAATTACTTTAATCTAACTTTAATTACTAACATTAAATTTAAAGAAACTCATAAATAAAGAAAACCTTTGTTTTTTCTTAAACAACCAAGTTGGGTTAAACATTAATTTATTTCATAAAATTTTCATATAATTTGAGGTAAAAAATGTTACTGTGTAGTTATAAAAAAATATTATAATATCAATTGTAACTAAATTTTACTATCTACAATAAATAACTAACTTTAGCTGTAAGTAACAAATTTTACATTTAGGTTATAAACATAATAATAATAATAAGGCCCGCTATCAGCCGAGATCGGCTATGCGTGTTGTGCACAGAGAAAAAAAAATTACATGTTTAAAAAAACACACACAGTGATGCAATAAACAAAACACAAACACAAAAAATAACAGTTAAATTCATTCTGCTTCTTATTTCTTCATCTTCTTCTTCGTTTTTCTAAAATATTCCTTTTCTCTTTCTTGCAGCATTTTGTGTAAAGTTGATCTCCATTTGGCACGGTCATTTGCAAGCAACTCCCAATCATCAGTTCCAATGTTCAAGCTTTTTAGGTCGCGTTTGCATACATCCTTAAAACGTAATCCTGGACGTCCTCGGTCTCGTTTGCCAACGACTAACTCGCCATACAATAGAAACTTTGGGATCCGCTCAGTATTCATTAGGTTATAAATATAACTGCTAATATTTCAAAGTATAATATTTGAAAAAGTGGAAATAAAATTAAAAGCTAGTTGTGAATTTTTGAAGTATTCAAACTAGTTTTGACAATATTTATAATTTTGAAGCAGTTTATTTTATTATTTTTTGTACCCGTCGTAGCATAATATGATGGTTTTATATTATATTAATTTAACATAAATCATAAATTCTTGCTATAAAAACCAATTAGTAGTGTTTTATCTTTAGTTTCTAGCTCTTAGTTGCTTTTAGTTATAGCAACTCTGGTATCAATATAATAAAATAAAAGCTTATTAATTTTTAGTTGCAAAATTATTCCATAAGTTTATCATATAAAAATTTTTTATTATACAATTTTTTTCAAAAAAGGATAATGTATCGCACTTAGTTTAAAATCACTAAGCCTAAATTTTATGATTTGAAACAAATACTTAAATCTTTTGAAGCAAGGTATATAAGATGGAGTACCAGTCTAAAGTTGCAATTACTTTATATGAATTCATTAAGATTAGAAGTATAAGTATTAAACAATGATGTCACTAGTGATGTACCGGACTCACTATCCGGGTATTGCCATTTTTGTCTAATATCCGGATCCGGCCGAATCTTTATATGAAAAAAAGATCCGGATCCGGTTCCGGTTCCGGCCGGATATCGATTTAAAAAAAGATTCAGAACCTATTCTGGCCGGATCTTGATTTTAAAAATAGGTTCGGATCCGGTTCCGGCCGGACCCTAACAGAGATCCGGCCGATTTGGATCTAGTTAGTAAAAAAGAGCATACAAAAAAGTATTTTTTCAAAAACAAGCCCTGTGTAAATTAAAAAGAGTAATTTTCGTCAGTTAAAATTAAAAAAACCTACCGTGATTGGCTAACGTGATTATATTTGTTTACGTTTAAACTATGAAATAAACATTTCAGAAATGCAACTCTTTATCTATGTTGTAAAATTAAAAACCTTACTACCAAATTGTCAACCTTATGGCTAGCTGTTCTACTGATTATTAGATTAAAGTAATTTTTCCAGTTTTTAAAAACCTCATTCTTACTCAGGCAAGTTTATACTCACTCTAGCTAGTTTTTTTTTTAACTTAAACAGTGGCAACCCTGCTAGTTTGAAAATTTTTTGGATTTTTGAAAATCTTAGGCTGCCTCAAGCTAGTTTAGTTTTTTATAAAAACTCAGGCTAGTTTTAAGATTTTTTTGAAAAACTCAGGCTAGTATTCTTTTAGATTTTGAATGAGTTTCAGCTGATCCAGTTTTCAATATTTTGTGATTTTCTAGTTATTTTGTTCAAAAACTTGATTTAAGATTGTTAATTGTAAATATTACATGAAATTGTCAACCTTGTGGCTAGCTGTTCTACTTATTATTAGATTAAAGTTTTATTTCAGTTTTTAAATCCTCATTTTGACTCAGACTAGTTTATACTCACTTTACAGGGTTCCCATATCCCAAGATTTCTCTAGATATCCCTAGATTTTTGCAATTTTCCATAAAAAAAAACTAAATTTTCTTAAATAAATTGGAAAAAATCATGAATTTCCCTAGATTTCTCTAGATTTTACTTCTTTTTTTTAGAGCTGGACCAATTTTTATGCTATACATATAATATAACATAAGATGTAACGTTAAAAGGCGTTAAATCCTGGAGATCCTGATAAGCTAAGCTTATCGGAATGTATACCACAGATATTTTTGTGCTAAAACTTTATTTCAACTAACGGCGTTTCCTATATGACGTAACATTTCTGCACAAATCAACTTAATTTTCATTTTAAAAACTTGCCTATTCTTAGAGCTTTTTGAGGTTAATGCCTACTTTTATTAAATTTGTTTTTTTGTAGACAATTTTATAATTTTTTGTTTTTTTGCAAACTTTGTTTTTAAACCATAAAGTCCATTTATAGTTACTACCTACATAAACACTATACATAATTATACATGCTTTTTCTGCTTTTTTTCTAATGTGTGTTAATATTTTATAGACTCCGTAGATCTGTTCTTAAATTTATTTGAGAGCAGTGAAATGCCGTTAGTTGAAATAAAGTTTTAACACAAAAACATCTGTGGTATAATATAACATTTTTTTTTATAAAGAATACTTATATTTTAGATCTGGTCCGGATCCGGCCGGATATTGCCATTTTGTCTAATATACGGATCCGGCCGGATCTTGATATGAAAAATAGATCCGGATCTGGGTCCGGCCAGACCCGAAATTGTGGGTCTGGTACATATCTATTTGTCATACACTCTTGTTACTCAGGTAATTAAAGTTAGTTTAATTTTTTTGTAGAAACAAACCAGGGAGATTTAATCTTCATCGATTTTGTTTGTCAACAATGTTATTGTTTCTTAGGGACCAAGCTTTTTTTTTAATGTCTTTTTTAATTAAGTCTTTCTGTTCGTTTATGAACAAGCAATACAATGAAAAACACTAGTTTACACATTTATTGAAGTACTTAAGTCGTATCAAGGAAAACAATACACTTTTTTTAGTTTTTATGTATATTACAGACTAATAAAAAAATAATATTTTTTTTCCGAATAAGTAAGCCGTAGTAGCTAGTTTCATTTTTATCTAAGAAAAATAATAACAACTTTAGATATTTATGATGTGCAATGAGTAACACCACATCAGCATCAAGTACACAAATCAAGATGCTAAATGATTTCGAAAATGCTTTACCAGCTGTTTTCTAACAGTTGTTGATTATTTTTAATATGTTAATTAATAGAAGCTGTTTTGATTTTAATATCAATATTTTTTTTTTCAATTTAAATGTTATTAAATATACAATTTCTTTACAAAATTTAGAGTTTATTTAGGCCCTAAAATGAAAATGAGTTTATAAAGTTTATAGTATTACATTAAGAAAAACTTTTTAAGATAAATATTTATGTTATACAACTTTGCATTATAAATTATAGAAAAAATATAATTAATTGTGAATAAATCTACGTCAACCGACATCCTAGTTACGATGGGTACAAGTATTTTAAGTAGCAGTGTGGGAATGAATAAAAAATATGAAACTACTCATTCGGAACACAACAACAGTAGGTCATCTTGCACAAATAAGCAACATTGTGATTTTATTGAGCTAAGCAGAAGCAATTCTTTGAATCTTAAAGAACAACTAGAAAAATCTAAAGAGGTTGCTCGACAAGGTTAGATTTTTTTTTTCAATAACGTTAAAATATTAAAATTGTTAGAATAAAATGGTGTTTACTTGTTTCCATATTTTTATAGTTTTGGTCACGTCATTTTAAATTTTTTTTTTGTATTTTGTAACAATTATTTAATATATTGTTAAACTTTTTTAGTAGCAGATCTATTAAAATTAAATAGGCTTATATGATAACAACTCAAACATTGTTTTTACTATAAATTGTAAAGTACTTATTATATTTATTTTGTAGTAGATGAACAACTAGCCTTTTATTTTAAATTTGCAAGTTGAAAGCAGCTATTGGAAAATTAATTTGTATTTTAGACTCATTGACAATAAAAGTTACTTAACTTTTATCTTGTTCTAAGTTCTTAAGCGTTTTGGAACTTGAAATTTAATTTACAACTAAGTTTCGATTGTAATTATTAATAAAGTTCTTTTGCAAAAATTAGAAATAATAATTAGCCACCAATTTTTGTTTTACAGCTAAGTAAAACGTTTATTGTTAAATTCAAAATTATTCATACATTAGTACATTAAAATACTAGATATAAAAAATCAAATTAGTTTCACTTTTAGCTTAAAATTAATTTAAAGGAAAGTTTTTATTTACTTAACCGAAAAACTTGATTGATTTGTTGTATCCTATATAATTTTAACATGTTGTAAACTCTCAAAAAAAATTAAAACTTAAAAGAATCAATATAATTTTTTGATTAACATAGAAAAATTCAGATTAAAAAAATTTGACCTAAGCTCAAGATAAGCATCAAATATGATTATCACATTGAAACAGTTAAACAATTGACTTTATTTATATATTTTTTAATAAAACAAACATGTTTAGTGAACATCATTTTGTATTTAGCATAAATTTTACTATAACTCAAATACACTATAGGAGATCTGACATCAGATATCATATCATCTTCAAAAGAATACAAAGTCTTGTTAAGTGAAGAAAAAGAAAAAGAAATTTGTAAACGTGTCGATGATAAACTTAACACTAAAAATGTTGTAGCTATTTATTATTTTTTTCGACGGTTTAAGTCATCATCTGTATATAATAATTTGTTAGAGTTTATTGAACGATGTTTTCCAATGTTTGTTGATAATTCGTCATTTTTAGAGTTAGATTTTAAAAGTATGTCAAAAATATTGTCAAGCAGTAAACTAAATATTGATTCAGAATTGCAAGTTTGTAATGCAATAGTTTCCTGGCTTAGCCACAAAAAATACCATAATAAATATGCAACAGATCTTTTCTTGAAAATTCGTATACCCTTGTTGTCGGTTCCTGCTTTCAATTATGTTTCAGAGGAAATTCGTCGTTTTCTTGACGATTTTACTTACTTAAACAAACTAATTTTAGAAAAATATAGAGACACTGACTTGAAAAGCTTGAAATCTTTTACAAGGTTTTGTAACCAGAATAAATTTAACATTGTTTTATGTGGGGGTAAGAAAAAAGGAAAAGTATGCCGTAATGTGTATAGTGTTAGAGCAAATGATTAAAATTGTGTTAAAAACTTACCACAACTAGAAGTAGGCAGAGAATATTCAAATGTAGTTTTTATAAAAGGTGAACTTTTTACATTTGGTGGCAAGGATGACGGTTTACGCTGCATAACGTCTATTGAAAGGTACTCGGCAACTACTAATGCATGGGAAACCATAGGTTGTGTGCCTGGCAAACGTTCTTTTATGGGGAACGCTTATATTTTAGGGGGACATACACAAGGGAGAACAGTTAACAGTTGTTTAATGTTCAATCCGGCAACTTGTAGCTTTAAAGAAGTTGCTGGTATGAACGAAGCAAGAAACTTTTCAGATTGTACCGTGTTTGAAGGGAGAATTGTTGTATCTGGTGGTGGAAGTAATAACAATAGAATACAAAACACAGTTGAGGCGTATGACCATGTAGCTAATACATGGACAAACATGCCTAACATGGTTGAAGAAAGAGCTTTTCACAAATCAGTTGCCATGAAAAACAAACTGTTTGTAGTTGGTGGTTTAACAAAAACTTGTGAAGTTTATGATTCAACTAGTAGAAAGTTTGTTTTACTTAAAAAGCCTGCTAAATCCTTAATCCCAGATGCCGTCATTTCGATTGGTTATAAATTTGCTGTATTTAAAGGTAATAAGAGTAATTGCTTAATTTATGATGTAAAAAACAACACCTGGTCAGAAGAACCTATTAAGTTGAGTGGAGATCTGGAAAAATTTTGTTGCGCAAAAATACCTCAATATTAACAACAGCAGTAGAAATACAAATTGTTGAACACGTTACGATTAATTTTTTTCAACACACCAGGTAAGTGTGTGTAGCTAAAATAATTACATAGTTGCATATCACTTGTTTTTTTTTTCGCAATAAATAAAAGTTTTAGAAGTAAAGTTGTTATTTGTGATTTATGTACTTTATAATTTCAGCAGCAAGCTATAAATATGAAATTTATTAATTTATCTGAATCTTGTATACGTTACTTAACAGTAAACAAAAGCTTTAAGACAATTATAGGTCATTTAAAACTATTAATATTATGGGTATAGTTTTGTTGTAAATTATATAAATACAAACTAAGAAGAAACTTAATTGACAATTGTTTTTATATCTAAAGTATATATTTTATTTGAAAAAGTAACGAGCAAGTTATGTTAAAAAACATTGTTTACGTTTAAGTTTTACAAAAGTATTAAAATTTTCGGTTTGTTAAACGTAACGAAGTTAGTTGTTGCGTTAGTAAAACGAGTTTAATTATACTATTTTAGAATTAAATGTTAACTTGTAATTTTTAAAAAAATGTTTTTTGTAACTTGATTAACTAAATAAATGTTAGCAAATAAGTAACTTGTATTGTGTTAATTCGCTCGTTTAACTTTTTTAAGTTGATAAAAGAAGTAAAACAATTACATATAATTTATTTAACATAGAAATATTTTAAAAGCTAGAATTTTTGATCTAAAAGGTTTGTAATGCATTGACAACGCATTTTTACTAATACGTAGTCTTAATGAATTATAAAAATAAAACTAAACGTCTATTTACTTATTAACAAATATGCTTATTGCAAGTCACTTGTATCTAAGTATAAAATAGTTAGTTACTGAACTAACTTTAGTTGTAATAATTTTGATATAACCGATTTGCAGTCATGATTCACTGCTAATTGGACTACAGGTTGTATATTTGGCTCTGAGTATTTTAAACGGTTCATTTTAACTAATTTGTATTTAAATTCAATGCTTATTGGACCAAAAATTGTAAATTTGGCTCTGAGTAGTTGGAACAGTTCATTTATAACTGATTTGTATCAAAATTCTTTACTTATTGGACAACATGTTTGTATATTTGCTCTGAGTAGTTGAAATGTAATCTAGTAGGTCATTTCCAGAATATAGTAAAATAACATATTTTAACTGGTAACTAGTGTTACATTCAAAATACTTAGGACTTGTAATATATTTAGTATGTTATACTGCTAAGTTTTATACTTGATTAAATTGCAAGTTTTTTAGTTTGGCTTTAATTGTTCTGATTTTAAAATTGAACAATGTTTTTCCTAAAATGTTGCAACACTTTAAATATGCTTATATTTTAATTAAACAGTACTGACACATATAAAAGTTGTTTTAGTATTTCTAAATGATTTTAAAAACACTCAGGTTAACTAAGTTTTAATCAATTTTTTTTGTCCTAGTTAGTTTAGTTAGGTAAATCTTATTAAATTTTGGGTGGATTGAAAATCGTTTTTATTTTGTGATCATTTTATACTAACTTTAAGCTAACGTTTTTTAATTAAATATTCTTTATTATTTTAATACTAGTTCCAAACATCTATATAAATAGAGTGAACGACCATTCTAAGTTGTGCAATTTAAATGCTTTTGTTTTATTGCCACAACTATTAATGTAATTTAATTATTTATATCTATAAGCAATTTTTATTTTTCGCAATATTTTAATTCTTTTTTGAGATATAGTTAAACAAGTTATAGTATAAATAAAATACTTTAACTTTTAAATACCTTTTAAAAAAAATTTAAAAACTATTCAAAATATTGGTTTGTAGATATTGATAAAACCTACACATCTATTTTTATTTTATTAAATATGTTTATATTTTAAGACATGGTCTCTTAAATACTTTTTTACGAATTTAAATTAATACGTACCACATATATACTGTTACAAATTTATAACTAAAACTAATACAACAAAGATAAAACTTTTTAAATGTTTATACAATTACGGTTAGTATATTATACTAAAACTATGAAATAACAAAAATAATGCTTATTACATATTTTTTTAAATTTTTTTAGTTTTCTATAAATTAAAAGTTTCTTTTATCTTTTAAGTTTTATTAAGTTTTTACTTAGTTTTTGATCTCTTAACTTTCTACAAATATAAAATTAATTCGATTAAAAATGGTGAAATTTCAAAAAAGTTATTACATTAAAAATAAAGAATGAAAATTAATACTTTTTACTTTTTTTTCTTAATTCTTAAGTAGTTTCTTTTACTTGTTTATATACAGTATTTTTAAGTAGAAACAAGTCAAGTCTTTTATACTAAAAATAAACATATTTCTACAATTTTTCGTCTATGTGATACAAGTGTAGCATAAAAAAGAAAATTTAAACTTTTAACTAAAAATACATCACAAATTAGTTATCAAGCAAAATAATAAACAAAAAAAGAATTAAAGTGTTTAGCGTACAAGCACAAATATCAATCACCTCTTTTAAAAGTACTTTCGTAATAAACTCATAACATCTAAAAAGAAAGAAAAGTATCATTAGCTATTTAATGTTTCAATTCATCCACAAATTCGAAAAAATCTTTAACAAAATATCTTGAAAAGTATTTCATTACCAGTTTTAACAATTTATTTTAATATTTATCTAATTCGTGTTGCGAAAATCTTACAATAGAGATTATAGGGATAAAGGTACATGAACTTTGTGTATATTTGATAGACTATATTAACGAGGTCTTTTAGAAATTACTTGTGTATTTAAATTATAATTTTCTAGTGATAATTCTTTGTTTTTATTAAAACTGTTCAAAATCTATATGAATATAGACGTTAATATTTAATAAAAAAAATAATGATAGTTAAAATTTGTTTATGAAATGCCATTTTTTATTCATTAAAATTTTCTATTCATTATCATTTCTTTGATAATTTCTTTTACAGAGTGAAAAATTGTGTTGTAACAGATTTTTAACACGGTTTTAACACGTTTTTCTTGAAAAGTAAAGTATAAATACTGTAATTTTACAACAATGATTAGGTATTATAAAGCTACTAAAAATGTGTTTTTTGATAACTTCATGATGAAAAAAAAAATATATGATCCGTGTCAAATCAAAATTTTATTACTTAACATGTAAAAATTGTTTAAATTTCAGGTTTTTTGTTTAATTTCTCAAATTCAAGATTTTTCTAGGTTTTTTTAAGCTTAAATTGTCAAACTTCAGGATTCCAAGTTTATTAGCCACCGTGTATTAAGGACGAAACCGGACACAGTCTACCAAAGACTGGTGGATCAAAGCTTATGTTAAACAAGATGCTTTTTGATAAGTTTAAACTATACATTATTACTATTATTTAACATTTGTTTTATTCTAGTGCAGGGGTCGGCAAACTGCGGCCCGCGGGCCAATTGTGGCCCTCGAAGGGTAAATCTGCGGACCGTGAGCATGTTATTTTTATGAGTGGACTGCGGCCCGCGAAGGAAAATTCTGCGGCCCGCGAGCATGTAAATGTGGCCCGCTGATCGAAAATATGTTTTGAGTTAAATTATTTTTGGCAAAAATTGTGTAGTTTAAGGTTTAATTTTAAACCGTTATATAATTGCTGCAAAACTGTATAATCAATACTAATAAATGAAGTAGTAAATCTCTTTCATAGAAACCAATCATTCAATAATTCTAAAAAAGAAAAACTATTTTAGTTTATATAAAAGAATGGACTGTCCAATAAACCGTTGATGCTTCTGTAGTTTCCCCTTGCTTATCATTCACAAAAATGTTCACATTAAAGCAAATTCTTCAAAACTAAAGCCTTTAAAGATGGACTGTCCTCGACAAACTGCAATTAAGAGGGTTGGAACATATTTGTGTAAAAGTGGACTATTTTTAAAGACAGCATGGAGATGACAGATTTAGAAAAACATCGTCAACTGTACCAGTGCTGTGAGGAAGTTGTAGGCGATGCCATTCTAAAGGGACATGAAGATGTAGTAAATTTAAGTGAGCAAGAGCTTTTAAGGATGATCAAGCAGCTTGCAGTTGTTACTGTTTCAGTTGTTGTACGACGACCAGACTTTCTTAGAGCAAGACAGGATTTTACTGAAAACAATAACTTGCTGCCCATTTAAAGGGAAAAGCCAGTACATGCTCGTACACATGTAAATGCTTAAAGGATGGCTGTAATCAAATGATAGATTTTAAAGACATAATCCTAAAAGATGTAATGGTGACTGGTCTAGCAGATGGGGATATTCGTAAAGAGGTGCTAGGATGGGAAATCTAGATGAGAAAAATTTCAATGAGACAACCAATTTTATTGAAGCAAATGAGATGGCACGTAATGCGATGTCAAAACCCGCTGTTACAGCCTCAGTTTTCTCATACAATTTCTAAAAGAAAACCACACAAAAACCAAGTGGTAAAATAACTTGTAGCATATGTAATAAATGAACTGATAAATTTGTTGAAAAGTAACCGAAACAAATTATATTAATCATTTTTAAACGATGGGTAGAAGTTAGGCATAAAATATTTCAAAACAGCCTTTAAGTAGTTGTAAAGATTCCTATACAGTTTTTATAACACTTTTTTTTCTCTAAAAACAGGAAGTTGAAGGCGGATTAACTTCTTCGAAAAACGTTTAAATTTTCTTAAATACTTTAACCTGGAAACACTTCTTAAATGCAACTCTTAACTGAAAATATATTTTAAAGTAGCTTGACAACTACACGGGAAGAAACTTTATTTTTCAAAGCTTATAGCTTATTCCCAAATATATATTAATCAAAATAAATAACAAAATGTACTTAGTAAAATAAAACTTTTGAAAAAATTAGCCATTTATAAAATAAAACTCAATTTAAAAAACATCTACTAGAACCCTTGTTAAAAATAACTAATTTTGTATGTTTACATCATACTGTATACACACAACAAGTTGCTACAACAGTTTTATAAAATTATCTAGCTACTCTGTTAAAATAATTTCATACAGCTTGTAGTAGCTTTTATACAACTAAGTTGTTAATTTTTTTTTTACTGGTATTTAAGTCGGCTTAAACAGTTTCTTTCTGGTAAACTTATAAATGTTAAATAACATTTTAGTATGCATAACATACTTATATAATATTTGACAAACTTTTTTGTTTTTAAGTAACTTTTAATACTTAAATAAAGCGGTTTAACTTTTAAACTATTAATTCAATTACTACATTTAGTGAAAATTATAGTATAAATGAAGAACGTTGTTTTTAGAAATTGAAATCTAAAAATGTTTTAGTGCTTTAATTTTGTAAACATTAAATAAAAATAAATATCAACTTATTTTATAAAGTATAGCTAATAATTGTGTTGCTGAACTACGAGAGATGTATTTATTTAATACTGCTTATTATAATAAAACTAATTTTTTTTAAATAATTTCTAAAAGTGATTGATTTAAAACATACCTTGGTGTAAAATTTACCTACCTGTCTATAGAAGTGTAGATTACTTTAGGTTTTTGTGTTTTGTTTATAATTAAACAATTTTTTTTGAATTTTTCTTAGTTACTTTTTATTTTCCTAAAATTTGAACACTTATTTGACGTCACATTAACAAAACGAGATGTTGTAATAAGTAGTACAAAAATATAATAGTAACTTTAAATAACAAAAATTGTTTAATTTCAAGCAGGCATGTTCTAGCTGATAAAATAGTCACAAAAAATATATAAAAATAAAATTTTTCAAGTCTATTGATCTATAATAAAATAATATTCAAATATTTTGAAATTATAACTAAAGTGCTTTACAAACAGTTAATAAATTATCATCACAAAGCTTGTTCTTACGAAAATTTCCTTTAAGTTAAAAAAATATAACTCATATTCTATTCAGTTTATTAAAAGGTTTTAAGTGTAGTTTTATGAAACTTCTATTTAGAGTATTATTGTATCCGACTGTTTATATAACTTTTTAATATTTTAGAAAAATAAAGTCAGTTCCATGTCAGTGTCAGCTTTAATTTAAGTCTAACAAAATGCTTATTAGTAATAATCTGTATTTTACATATACCTCTATATCAGTGGCGTAGCGTGGTATTTTGGTCAGGGGATGCGCAAATTTTTTATAACTGTTATTACAGTTTATTACAACTATGTAAAATAGTTAAAAGTATACTTTTTAAATTTAATTCATTTGATTGTATTTGTTTAAAATAAAAATTACAAACAAAGTTTATTTCTCATAGGCCGACACGCTTATCTTGTATGTATACAAAATAAAATTCAGAAAACTAGCAGTAGTCTTAACAATGTAGCATAAAAAAAATTGTAAAATTGTTTAATTTTTCTTTAAGCGTGACGTATTTTTGTAAACTTTTTGTAGAAAAATAATCTGCCATAAGGTTATACTACAGCGGTGCGCTATATTAATTGCGTAATGTTTGAGTCTAAATTCTTATGAAGTTAATGAACTTATAAAATTTTTCCTTATGGAGTTTTTCACCAACATCGGTGCGCATTATCAATTACGCACCGAATCAGTATATTGAGTAATAACATGTACTTTCCTAACTTGTCACTAATTGGTATTCGAAATTTCGTTTAACTTTTTGAATACTAGATAAACATAGCTGAAAAAAGGCAAATTAAGCAGAAAAAATAAACTATAAAGGATAAAGATATTACATTCTTTTTTTTACATTTTTCTTATTTTGGGTGGCACGCATGCGCCAGTGTCCCTCCCCACGCTACGCCCCTGCTCTATACATAACTAAATAATATAAAAATATTCCTTTGGATTTAATTGAAATTTTATCTAGTTTAATGCTTGGCTTTATACTTTAATGTATTTTTTTTAAATTTTTTCATTAAAAGAAGATCATCTTTTAAACAGAGTTTTGCATCTCGTAAGTTGTTCATCACATCACGGGTTTAAAGAGATCTCTAAACCATTTTTGAGACTTGTATTTCTCTGAATTTTAAATGGCTCTTTCTTATGCGAAATTTCAAAATAAATCATCCACAAGGCAGTGGAGGTAGGCGAAGTTGTTGATAAACAATCCAAAACAAACGAAGGAAAATGTCTAAAGTTTAACTAAGCCATTGTTTGATTAAATCAAAATTAATAAAATACTTTTAAAAGTTTAGTTCAAGGACCTGGTGTAAAACAAAACTTTTGGTTAACGAGTTTGTCACCATAGTTTGTCACCAGTGGCGTCGAGTGGTATTTTTCTTAGGTGGTGCAGAAAAAATATCCGAGTTGAAGGTGATCTATTTGCCCCTACTTGAGTTGTCCCTGCTCGAGTTGCCTCTGCTCGAGTTGCTTCTGCTCGGGTTGCTTCTGCTCGAGTTGGTTCTTCTCAAGTTGGTTTTTCTCGAGTTGCCTCTTCTCGGGTTGCTTCTTCTCGAGTTGTTTCTTCTCGAGTTGCTTCTTCTCGAGTGGCTTCTTCTCGAGTTGCTTCTGCTCGAGTTGCCTCTGCTTGAATCGCCTGTGCTCTACTTAGCTTTGTTTTAATTTTTGTTTACAATAGCTTGTGGAATGATACTTAAACCTGTACTGTTTCAGGGAATTTTCAACTTAGCTCATTACCGCAAGATATTGATTTTGCGGTAATTCTTGAAGAAATTTTGCTGTTTTGAGTTCATTTGCGTCAGTGAAGCTAGCAAAATGGTCGTTTTCTAAATTGGAGTTTTATAAGAGATTTTGTTCTAAAAAATAACGAAAAAGTTATAGATACTTAATTTTTTCTTACAAAATTTTGAGGTGGTGCAATTGCGGCAGTGCAACACTCCACGCGACGCCCCTGTTTGTCACCATAGGTTTGTCCGAAACATATATATATAACAATATGCATCTAATATATTAAAACAATTTGCACGAACTAATACCCAAAAAAAAAAATAGTAAAATTAAACTATTTTTACTAAAGTCTTTAACATATTTGACGTTCAAATTGCTATTTTACACTAAAAAATTTATGTGATCCTATGTAACAAAAAATGGAATAAAGCTTAATATATTAAAATTGCAAACTTTTTTAGTAGGTTTCAGAGTTAATTTTATTTCTTTTAAGTTTTTAACTAAAATTCACAATGAATCAGATTTAAAAAAAAAAAACGAAAAAAGCTTAACTATTATTTGTACATTTAAATTAAAATAATTATTGTTGTAATCTATTAAACACAATATTTTCAAAGTTAAAGTTTGATAGAAGCCAGCTACGAGCTTTAATTATTAGAACTTGCTATTTTACATAAAAAGGTGTTTTAAAATGGAAAAATTGGTTTTATAAAAGTTATATGGGTTTATATTGAAATTTGTAAAAAGTTACAGCATAAATTTGTCAGATTTAAATAATAATAATAAAATATTTGTTGTCCAAATACACGTTTAAAATTATCATCGATATTTGTTTTACACAATATTTAAATGAACTCAACTTTTTGGAATTTGTAATTTAACAGCTACCATAAAGCTGTTTAAAACTGAATTTAATTTATATTACAAAAGTTATATGGATTTTTTACTTTATATGTAAAAGGTGTTTTTTATGTATTGTGTTAAGAAGTTATGACGTGTGCATTTGATAATAAGATTTTATTTTGTCTAAAGTATACTAATGTAAATATCATTGTTTCTTTTTTATTATCGAAGTTATAAAGAAGTTTGATTAGTTAACTTTTTTAGTAATTAGAACTTTGGTTATTCACGGCAATCCGAATCATTTCCATCTCTAATGGTGGCGTACCTCATCTTTGAAAAACTTTTACATAAAGTTTATCAATTTTTCTTTAGCAGGACATTAGAAAAAGTTATTTAGATAAGTAATTACAAAAATTAAATCTTGACTAGTGTTGTTTGTCACAGTTGGCTTTAAATATGTTAACATGTTTACATTTCATAACTGTAGTTTACGAATATTTTTCCTCGGAATTGGCTTCGCAAAAAAATATATTTTGATCAAAATATTTTTTTTTTGCAAATCCGATTCCGAGGAAACGATTCATTGACCACAGTTATAAAATGTATAAAAAAATTAATACATTAATTTTTTTTTGCCGCCAAGGAGAACGCATATAAAAAAAAGTTTTTAATATATTATTAAACGAAATAACTCTAATCATGGTTAACATACAATTTTACGTGTTTAACTGTTTAGATGGCTCATATTTACTTTAAAAACAGAACTATTCAACTTTTGTGTTACTATTTGTAATTAGATATCACTTAAATTGTAAATTTAAATACTTTTTATGCTTAGTTTAACGAAAAGCGCATTCCTCCATATACCAATATTTTTGATATCTAACAACTAATTTAAACATTTTAACAATTCTTAGTGAGTTTGAATTCTATTAAAAATTTTTTTTTAAACTTTTTAAAGTTTTTGTTAGTATCAAAATCACAGGAACAACTAATTTTATGGTTTTATTTTAAGTAAAACAGTTAGTAATTTTAAGAAAGGTTGATAAAAACTAAAAAATTATAGCATTATAAACTTTTTCAATTTTTAAGTTAGTAATCATACTAACACAGCGTATGAGTTTAATTTTGAATAACTTTTGATAAAAGTAAAATCATATTTAAAATCGAGAAAGTTCTTAGGTTAAGTGCTAATGTAGTTATTAGCTTACAGATTTTTAGTTTACAATAAGTTGATTAAATCAATCGTATTTTTTTTAGTTTTGTAATATTTTAGAGCAGTTAGGCTGTTGAATTTGAAGAATTTTTAGTTTTTAAAACGCGAGTTTTATTATAGTGTTATTATTAGTTAATCTATTCATTATTCATTTTAACAAAGTTCTTGAATAAATTAACTTAACCATGTTTAATAGAATTTATTTAAAAGTTTTATTTTAATATGAAGTACTACAAAGTCATTTAATTCTTACGCATAAGCTTAATTGGTCTGATTTTTTTCAGGTTAGATGATAAATGTTTTATAAAATAGTTCAGCTTATGTTAAAAAATAAAAACAATTTACAATTTCAACGTCTTTAATTCAGTCAAAAGCAGAAGAACAAACTAAGCTTAACTTATTTATAAATTTGATTTAATTATTATCTAAACTTTCATCTTTTTAGTGCTTGTTGATTTGACTAATACTTTTTATTTTACTTAAAAAAAAACTTCAGTAGACCTTTAATGTTTTTTGTTAGTTAAAAATATATTGCATTGATTGTAGTTCTTTAGCGCTTACTTTAATTTGTGTTACAGCTACTAAATAGCTTTTTCATAATCAAATAATACTGATGCTTGCAAATGGTTGCAAAATAGTATTATTTATATATAAGCTGCACTTACTTATTATTTTAATTTTTGTAATTGACGTTAGCTTTAAAATATTAAATACTTTTATTAAATCTTTTTTTTCGACTAACTTGCATGAATATAAGTTATTGTAAAGTTCTACTATTCTAAAAATAATTTTTGTGTTTTATCAAAACGCAATTTTTTTTTTGTCTGGTTGAAATTTAAGTCAAAAATTTAGAATATATTATTGTATTTCTTTTGTTTATAGTTTTTTGAAGTTTAGTAAAACTTTATTCATAGAATTGAAATTTAGGTTTGTAGAAAATTTACAACTTTGTGATTTATTTTTGTCTATGGGTATTTTTTTTATAAATTGGAAATTGTAAGAACTGCTTAAAAATACAATTTTTTCATGACAACTATATTTCACAACAAACTTTATGTTTTGAAAATGCTGCTGACAGGGAACTAGATTAAAAACTTAGAAGAATGTTTGAAATAATAACATTAAATGTTTGGAATAGAGTTAGCTAACTGCTAAAACCGTTTACTATCTACATACAGTTTTAACATTTAAGTGGTTATTTAACTACAATTACAGCGCTCAGAATTTTGATTTAAGGACCTAGTGTACGAAAAAAAAACTTTATTCTTTAAAGTCATGCATAACGATACAGTTTCTGACTTATACAGGAAATAATTTCAAATCATTAAGCTCATGTTATAGAAAATATTAACCGTACAGCTACTAAAGAATTGTTTAACATTTATAAATAAGTTTAAGTAAGAAGATATCAATCAAAAAAGTATAACAAACTTTTCAGAAAGTAGTTTTATATTTGAAACTCATTGCTAAGATAGGTTAAATTTTTGTACATGTTTTGTAATGAATCAAACAAATAAAAATTTTCTTTACAAAGAAAAAACTAGTAATTATTACTTAGTTTACATCATACAAAATGTGCCACTGTTCTTTGTACTGTTTAACATCTTTAGGAGTATTTAGTAATTAAAATGATTAAAACAATATTGATGTTATTTGAAGAAATAACGTTATTATTATTAATTAATTAAAGTATATTGGTTTTTTGTATACTAATATCTTTTTTCTAATTTAATAAATCTTAAAGATAAAATGAAGAATTTTTTACCTTTTATATTAATTATTAAATTTAGTATAACTTATTAATAATAAGGAATGTTTATATACTTATAAGTCAATCACCAGGTTTTTATGCTTTTACATAATAACCGTTAAAAGTAAAGCTTTCTTAAATCTAGCGGCATTTAAAATTATAATTTGGTTGGCTGAAACAAAGAAAAATTGATGAATTCTTAATAAATATTTGTTTGTATTAACTTACTGTGTCATGCTTCAGTAACTTATGGTCTCAAAATGATGAGAAAATGGCAATCCCATTTTCCCTCAAGTAAAACAAAGCAATAGGCTTTACTAAATAATTTTAAAAAACAAAGGTCTTTAGTTTAATAATCAAGATAATAAATCAATATAAATTTTAAAAACTCTGATAAAAAATATAAATTAAAGAAGACTAATCAGTCTTCATTTGCATTTTAAAGCTATGAATTTGCAAAACGGAATAAGCCATATTTGGTGATGTTAAACAAGTTAGTGTAAAAATATGTTAATGAGGGAGATAAGTTTGTTAAAATATAAGCATGAAAGTATGAATAGTTTAAATAATAGTCTTATTTATTTTTTCTACAGATAATATTTAATTGTGTACAGACACACTTCATTACTGTAACAATATAAGAGTATGACATTACTTAAAATATGTTTTCCTTCACTATAGTTTTTCTTTTTTTTTTAAATAGTTTACCTTTGCAAATATAGTTAAGTCTTATGCGTTGTACACTGATATAAATATGTGACTTTTTTTGGAACTATTTAATGTACACTTTGACTTAGTTTTTGGCTAAAATATTTTTTTTTATTTTAAAATCTCAGGCTAGATTTTGGGTCACTCAGGCTGCCTTTTTTTGATTTGGAGATGAAAGTAAACCTATGATGTATGACTTGTTTAACTCATAGTTTTATTTTATTTAAATGTATAACTTAGTCTTGCACCTTCTATAACTTAAAATAGTTTTTGTATAAGTTTGAACAATGCACACTAGCTTAAAAGTATTGCATTCAAGCATAAAATTTTTATACAGGGTTGCCAGGTATACCAGGATTTTTTTCAAAATTTCTCAAGTTCGAGGATTTTCCAAGAATCAAGGCTGTGTGGCAACCCTGTAATTAAAGTTTGTGCTTAAATGCAATACTTTTAAACTAGTGTGCATTGTTCAAACTTATACAAAAACAATTTTAAGTTATAGAAGGTGCAAGACTAAGTTGT
The DNA here is from genome assembly GCF_965202585.1 of Thalia democratica. Classification (NCBI taxonomy): domain Eukaryota; kingdom Metazoa; phylum Chordata; class Thaliacea; order Salpida; family Salpidae; genus Thalia; species Thalia democratica. The sequence goes on along the minus strand of NC_139166.1, from coordinate 61,659,206 downwards.
ACATTTAAATAAAATAAAACTATGAGTTAAACAAGTCATACATCATAAGTTTACTTTCATCTTCAAATCAAAAAAAAGGCAGCCTAAGTGACCAAAATCTAGCCTGAGATTAAAAATAAAAAAACCATGGTAGTTTAAAGAAAACTCACTGTACAGCCTGGAATTTCAAACAATTTTTACATGTTAAGTAGTAACATTTCAACTTGTCTTTAAAAATCTATCATAAAGCCTATTATTTGTTTATTTAAAGGAACATTAAATGTAGCTTTACAGTATCTTTTCAATGTTTTTATACTTTTTAACATAGTTTATTACCATAAACTTAATATCAAACTAAAAATGGTCCAAAAAACGCGTACTTTTAAAATCCTAGAGGAAATTTTGAAAACCTTAATTAAAAATTGTCAAAAACCAGTGGCAACCGTGCATATAGGTACTTAAGTAACAACACAGTCTAAATTAGGGCTTCCAAAAGTGGGCCAAGTGGCTCTCTTGGGGTCCATGAGTAGTAAAGTAGACTAAGTCAGGTCATGAGGTCATATTTTGAAACCTACGCTGGATAATCTGGAGTTGATGACGAAGAGCCATAAATATAGGTCTTAGTTATTTAATGACTAATCTTGTTGAAGTAATTTATTAGCTTTTTTAATTTTTATTAAGGGACCTATTTGATAAAAAGTGTAGGAAACTCTGGTCAAAATGATCTCTTTTTCTTTATTTTTTTTCTAGGAACAATTCTAAAAAAAATGAAAACAAAAATTTTTTACACGGTATACGTCATGGTACCACATAGAAAAAAAAAATAAAATAAACCAGAAAAAAAGGATAACTCATAAAATAGTTATTTACTTTTATGGTTAAAACTAATAAAGTTTTTGTGATTTATTAAATCTTTTTGTATTTATTGTTTTATTAAGTAAAAATTATTTATGCTTTATATAGCTGCTTGAGTATATATAGGATTTAAATATAAATTATAGTGATTAGTGTTGTAACACACTCAGGCTATCTCAAACTTGTTTAAATTATGTGGAAATCAGGCTAACTCAGACTAGTTTGCAGTTTTTGGAAAAACTCAGGCTTTAATAATATTATTATAATCATTGATTAAAATAACTTAGAAATATTGCTTTAAAATCTGATAAATATTAGTTTGACTATTTATAAGTTTTTTGGCTAAAGTATTTAAGCTATAGTTATGTTCAAAAATTTGTTTTATTTTTTCATATTTAATTCTAAAAAAGTTATAATTTATTTTAGTTAAGTGATAAGAATTACTGATTTTTTCAGCGAAGACAGGTTATTTAATAAGCAAAGATTATGTTCAATAGTTGTTGTTAAAAATAAGCTATTATAAAGTGGTTAATTACACAAAAACGTTATTTTAAAGACACATATAAGTTTTTGAGATGTTGGTTTTTATAGAGAAATAAGTGGTATTTAAAAATTTTAAGTGTTTAAGCCAATATATAGTTCATAAACACTTACTAAAATGTATTAGTCAATGTAAGTTTTAGTCAAATAAATATATAAGTTTCAAATAGACCTTTTATTTGTAAGTAAAATTAGTTCAGATATTTAAAGTGATCAAAAGTAAAACTGTTTTTATCTTGCGTGATTAAAACTAAAACTACAGCCTGCAAAGAATTAAAAACTTGAAATTTGGCACCCACTTACTAATTGCCTGTTGACCCCTGTGGTGGTTTATAACACAAATTTTCACAAAGTAATTTTCAAAATATTACACTTGGACTTATTCTGGCTATTAGACTTATTCTGGGAAAAAGCTTTAAAACTTGGAGGGAGTTAGTAATTTAAATTTTAATTTCAGTTTGAAGTTTAATTACTGTATAAGGTTATGATATTAAAATTTAACAAAATTAAATGTAAAAAAACAATTAAAGTTTTTTATTTGCAATGCTTTAGTTCTACCATAAAAATTGTATTATAAAATTTATTATTACAAATAGAGTATTTTTGGATCATTGAATGTCTATGGTTACTTTAGTTTGTGATGCTTTCTGAAAATCTAATGTTTTATTATATAGCTTATTAGCTAAATTATTTTCTAAATATTAAATTTGCATTTATGTTTTAGATAGTTAATAAGTTTCTTTATTAAACTTTAGCTATTATTATGTTTGTTTTTAAATTTTGTCAAACTTTAAAAGTTATAAAATGTTTTATTCTTGTATTATGGTAAAGCACAAAAACTTTAAAATACTAGCTTTAGTTTCTTAAATGCAGTTTAACATTTATTATTAAGTTTTTTTTAAACACAAGTTAATTTTAAATTATTTGAAATAAGCTAAGCTATCTTAAAATTATTTAAACTTATAGCTAGTTTAAAAAAAATTTTTTTTTTCTTCTTCTAGATATTACTTAGCTTTGTTTTATTCATAATTTACAATGTTCTTTAAGCGTTATTTCGAGTATCATTTTAATTTTACTGTGTACCAAGTATGTTTTTAAAATTTTAAAAGATTTCATTTTTTGAAATAGTAGCAAATTTAATGGGTATCACAAAAACATGATAAGTTTGAAAACAATATTTACTAAATTTTTAAAAATAATTTAATTTCAAGTAGCCATTAACTTAAACCAAGAATTGTATAGAAATAAAGTTTTTATTTTAAAACCTGCAATGAAATTAGTTGTAGCCTACAAAGCTCTACTTATTTTGTAGAAGATTGTTGCTAAAACATGTTTGTTCTTCAAATAAGGTGTTCTACAAAATTTTAACTTTATTCTTTTTAAAAGATTATAAGCGTAGTAAGAGGAATTTAGTAAACTTATTACTGTTTTTTGGTTTAACGTTTCTATGAAAAATTTATAATAAAGTTTTATTTTCTTTAGATACTATAATCTCAACTGTAAAAATACGAAATGTTAGAGTTAGGTATATGTGTAAAATGTTTTTAACATTATTACAAGTTATAATCATAAAATATGGCAGGTGATTTTTATTTACTTGTTAGCCTTCGAAAGTTGAAGATATAAATAACATTCTTAATTTATCTATGTGCTGTTAACTGTGTCACCATTACTATAGTTAATAAGTTCAAAAGTTATAGGATTTTATTGTTTTACTTAAAAAAGTTTTATGTTGTGTTTTACTGTTTAGCTGTTAGCATCAGTTTATACGGTTGAATGATTTAAATTCAATAAAAAAAAGCTATCTTTTGTGCTCAGTAGAGCGAAGGATCTGTTGGCTAAATGCTAAGCCACCCACTAATTTGTACAAATAGCGAAAGTTAGATAAAGTATAGTGTAACAATACAGTAACATACATTTGAAAATTTGCCCATTTAAAACTGATATTTGAATTAAATTTTTCCAACTCGCATTGATTTCATAGCTATTTAACTATCTACAATAATGAACTTTCATATTAGACAACTGTAAGCTTTTTTTAATATGTTGAACACTCTCTTGAAAAAGCTATCTTTTGTGCTTAGTAGAGCGAAGGATCTGTTGGCTAAACGCCAAATCACCCCAAATTTTTGCTTATTTTATTTACAGTCAGTTTAATATATACTTATCAAATCTGCCACTCAATTTTATGCCAACCAGGCAGTCTCGTAATAAGTTGTACTTCTCATAATCAAGTATGTTTATTTCTTTATTTTTAAAGAATACTATTTGATTAAAACTAGTTGTACTGAAAAGTCAGTCAGATATTTCCATGTTATTTTCAACTTTGGTTGGTTAGGGATAAAAGCATGAAAATAAAAACCTTCAAAAATTATTCACTCTGCAAATATGCAAATCAGACTGACCTTGAGGTAAACTTTCTATTAAAATTTTAAATTTAATAATCTAACACAAAAATTAACTTTTCATAATTAAATAATGTAAATAACTCTTTTTTAATGTGATACCCTCTTATACTAAAACTGTAAGTTTTGTTTTTATGTTTGCACTTATAAGTTATAAAAATGTAATTTTTAGCATATTGAAAATAAAAGTGTCTAATTTTTATAAATAAATATAGCTTTGTGCTATGAGTGTAAGTTAGTTTAATTTTCATTTTTATTTAAATCACATTCAAAAAAACTATTTTTAGATAGCTCAGTAGCTAAGTAGTAGGGTTTCTTAATAATAATTCTTATTTGATATTTCTGATAAACTCTGAATAACTCTTTTATTTGCTTATTATGAATCTTTTTTTCTTGACACATGTTGGCTTGAGCTTATTTTTGTACATTTTAAACTTAAGATTATTCAAATTTTTTAAACAGATATAAAGTTTTTAAAAAACAAATAGTGTGAGGCTCATGACTGAAATAATTTTTCCACACCAATCTATTGACCTTAGTTGTAATTGTTCACATTTTTCCTTTTTTAGTATATTTTATTGTTTTTTTAATCCTTCAATACACTTAGTACATATTTATAAGTGATGATAAAAGTTCAAATTACCTATTCTATTAGTTAACAGGTTTCAATAAGAAAAATCTTATCTTTTCGATTATAAAAGAAATAATAAGATTTTATTAATGTTTGTAAAGATTTGAATTTTCTCTCACTGAAACCTGGTAAAAAAAGAAATGTTTATTTTCACTTACATTATTATTAAACAAGCCCTTAACTTTATAGAAAATTTAGTAACATTTTAAGTTCATACAAATAAGTATATACAGTTTTTTTAATAAATCATAAAGTAAAACTAAGTATTTTATAATTACTGTTAATCGGTTTACTTTACATTACACTTTACATACAGGTTTGCCAAATACTAAGGATATTCAAGATAAATCAGGACATTTTTAAGTTTTTAAAAACATCAGGATGACTCAGGACAGCTTAGGATAACTCATGGTGTTTTTAAATATAGCCTGCGTTAGGATAGTTTTCTGATTTTAAATAATCTCAAGACAGATTTTTTTCAAGTTTTTAAAGATAATTTGTTTCAATATTTTTTTTCAACCGTGACCAATTTTGTTAAATAACTTTATTTTCATTAATTTAGAAAAATGTAAAATTATTCTTTTGTAAAAGATTATTGTTTAACACAAAGGATGACTCAGGACATTTAAGCTCGCTCAGGATAGTTTGGATAGTTTGTTTGACTAAAAGAGAGAGGCAATCCTGGGTTTACTGATTTATCTTTTTTACATAATGTTAGTTTTTCTTATAAACTTTATCCAAAGAAGATTAGCTTAATAAACTTTAATTAGCCACCCTTTAATAGTCATACTTTAGAAAAACAACTTAATACGTTTTGGCACTTTTTGGTTACTTCGAGTATTATACAATTTAATATTATGTTTAGTACATTATAACCTGTAGTTATTGTTCTTAGGGGTGTACAACTAATTTAAACTGTTAAAAAGCTATTTAAAATGCCATATTTCAAAAAATAATTTATTGTTTGGAAAAATAAAATTGCTCTTGTAAACTTATAGAAAACCTATGGATGGACCTTTTTAATCTTGCTACAAAATTTGAAATAGTTTTTAAAATATAGCTAAAAAAATCATATTTTATAGTAATTTTTCAAATTTCTTTAATAAAAAAAAGATTTTTTTCAATGTTTTTTTACTATAATATTATTTAAAAAAACATAAGACCTACAAACACAATTTATTTTTTAGTTGTACTCATGCAGGTTTGCCATAAAGAAGTCAGGAAAAACTGAAAAAATTGACAAAAGTCAGGAAAAAATGGGACTTTTGAAAAAAGTCAAGAAATTTTACTAAATTTAAAAAATAATCAGCTTGGTTTTACATAATTACTTATTTTCCAAACCTTCAAAAGGAAAAAAAATAATTAATAACCTTTTAAAGTCAGACTAAAGTTGCAAAATTTTCTTAAAAACTTCAAAAATTATTTAATTTTCAATGCCTTCATCTGGTATAAATTAATAAAATATCATTTTTGAATTTTCGAAATTTTTCTATCAACATATTAAACGACTACCTTACTTGAACAAGCAGTTTTTGTAAGCTTTTTAGTATTGATGGTCTGTAACAAGGACTTTTCCATAAGAAATAGTAATATATACACAAAATTATGTCTAAGATAATTTTAGAATTAGAGTGTTTTTTGTTAAAGTAAATAATTGAGGCAGTAAAATTGGAGGTAAAAATAAATGAATGTCAATAAAAAAAGAAGTTAAGTCCTGAATTTGTGGCTAGATTTAGAGAAAAGATTATATTTGAAAAGTGTAGGGACAGCAGATGAGAACTGTTTAAATAAAATGAGGCAAATGGTTTTAACTGCCAAGAAAATGAAACGGGATGCAGACCAGATAAAGGAAACCATATCGTCATTAGATGAAGAGGTTAAAGTGGTAATAAAAAACGGTAAAAACAAATTTTAGTACATAAAAAAAATAAAGATTGTTTGATTTAGTTCTTTATTCTTTTTAGGTTTTAATTGTAAAACTTTGTTATTGTTTTAGTGTTTTGTTTTTAAAAGTTCGATATTAGTTTAGATTTTAGTTGTAAAAGTTCCTTATATGTAGTTTTGTTTATTTATATACATTTATGCTTGGAAATGCTAAAAAACTTCTTTTTTTCGGACAAGCTGTCTTTGTAAGATAATTATACAAGTATTTTGCTAGTAGATTTTTTTTTGCAAATACATCAATCATACACAGATTAAACAAGTGATGTAATGGAAGTTTAATTATTTAATTGAGCAAAAATACAGTTGTTTAAACCTGTATTAAAACTAGACTGAAAGCTTTATAAAGGTCGTATTTCTGTAGAAAAAATTAAAATACTGAGTGACACTGTTTTTAAGGTTAAAAATTAAATATTTTTCTTTATTACTTATTACTGTTGATTATTTGACATCTTTTAATCAATAATAGTTGTTGTTTTTCCAAAATATTTATTAAATTAAAGAGAATACCAATAACAAAAGAAGTTACTTTATATATTTTTGAAGAAGAGGTTTAGATAAAAATAAAAAATGTCACAAAACGGCGAAGATACTCAGAATAATCTTCAAAGTGTCGAAGAAACAGTTGACAATCATTTCGCTGCGGTAAGTAGCAAAATGTTTCTTTGTTTTAACTTTGAGATTACTTTAATTAATTAATGTTTTATATTTAACAACCAGCTGCCGTCAGAGCTGGAAGCCGAAGAAGCCGAAATGCGGCCAACTAGAATCAGGTTTCGTCCACTTACAGGCGTTCGGAGGGCTCGGTCTCCAAGTATACAAAATAGATTTAGGCTACCTAAAATTTCGAAAGGTCTATCAAGTGAAAGAATTGATGAGTTTGAACGTTTCACGGCAGACGAGGCATTGGTCGGTGAGCAATGTCTCGTTTGCATGAGTGATTTGGAAGTTGGAGTGGAAATGGTCCGTCTTGACTGTCACGTTGACCATATTTTGTGCAAGGTGTGTGCGGACAGGTGGTTTAAAGACCATAACACATGTCCCACATGCAGGCATATGTTTAAATAGACTTGTTTTGTTCGCATAATAAATTTTTGATTTAGAAAAATATTAGTTTTTAAATTGTTTCAATAATCAATTTTACATACTGCTATATACATTCGAGCAAGTTGTTTTTGATTTTTTTAATTACAGCTTTGTATGTTTTTTTTTTTTTGTTGGGCTTGTTATAAACATTTAATTAGCTTAAGTAATGTTTAACGACAATAGTCTGCTAAAACTTTAAACATTAAGTTTTCTAAAGTTTAAACTTAGTACTTTAGTTTTAATATTCTAAATAATGAACACTTTAATTTTTAATAACTACTCTATTAAACAGTCAATCAATTCATGAACCTAATATCTGGGAAGCTTAAAGTAAGCTAGTGTACTATAAGTACTTTGTTCAAGAACAAAAACACAAACACATTATTAAATTACTATATGCGAGTTTTAATCTTATCTTTCTAAAAAGAATAAAACCAAAACTTTAAATACAACCGGTTTAATACAAATTTAAACAATTTGGCGTTTGTATAACTCCAATTTTGGTTTCAGAGAGGGCCATTAAATATTCTTGCTTTGTCCGAGCGAAATAAATTATGTCTTATGTTTAAAAGTTTAAGCAGTTTGCGCTGTCCTACTAAGTCAAATCGAAATTAGTTCCGTATTAAAACAGTGGTAAAATAAAAATATGTGCTCATTGGAATAAAATTAATAAAAAACTGTTTATGAATTTTATAGAGGTTGTATATTTCAGAATACTTTAAAGGTTATGTTGGCTAGCAGCTAATTCCAATTTTGAGCTTTTTTAGTATTTAAATATGCTAAACGACTAGCGAAAAATAACTTTTTAGGACCATGGTTTCAAAGATAAAGCAGTGATATTTTGAACTAATTTTATACGGCATTTATCAAGAAGCATATCTTCAAGAAACTGTTAATTTCTTGAAATAATATGGTTCGTTTAATGTGTTAATTGGTTAAAAAGCTGTCTAATCAGTGTATTGGATGCCCAAGTATTTACATATTTGCACTTTTTAAGCTACTGAGGCAATTGTTGCATCGGAGTAACTTTTGCACGAGCAGTCAAATTTACACTGCGACATTCAGCTCATAACCATAATGACCCTAACCTAAAACCTTGGCATAACTATCATCCTGATTCTAAACTTAAGTTTTAAGCTATCGTTTTACCACGGCGTCATTTTTGCGTTGGAGTAACTTTTGCACGAGCAGTCACCTTTACACTGCGTCATTTACTACGTATTCGTTATGATCCTGACCTTAACCTTTAAACTAGGCATAACTATCACCGTGATTCTTAACCTAAACATTTATAACATTAACAATATTAATGCTAAGTTTATGACTTTGAAAAAGATATTTATAATGTTGAAGATAAAATAAGCACTTTTAGTTAAAATTATTTAAAAATTAAATTTATCTTATAATAAATAGAGTTGAAAGTCTAAAATTAGAGAAAAGTACTTACATATTGCTAGAGAATAAATTGTTAAATATATAAATATTTAATATTAATATCACATCAAAACTTATATATAATTTTATATTCAACACAATTTCTTCAACAAAGCAGTTAAAAATTATTTTTACTTTATGTATACTTTAAAAAAACAATTTAAATATGATTTTTACAAAAAAAACAAAAAGCTATTTTTTACCCCACTTTTAAATTTCAAGAGTAAATTTTTAAACTCATTTTTATTAATCGCCATTTCGGAAAAAAATTAAAAAAACACTTTTTATTAGATACTGCCCCCTTACTACTTAATAAAAAAACTACTTTTTTTGATTTTTAATGTTTATTGTCTACTTTTAGCAAGAAGAGCCCATTATAAGAAACTATAAGTAAATGCCATATCTGCAGTAAAGTAAAGTTAAAAAAAATTATTATTTTGTTTACTTTAAAAAAATTAGCAAACCGCTGATAAACTAAATGTATATTATAAAATGAGTTAGTTAGTTAGAGAGTTTTATTTAAATATTTACAAATAACCACCATATCATTCTTACATATATTTGAAATTTAGATTATTACTACAAGCTGTTACCTATGACTTACATTTTACAAAGTTGCTCAGATGAAGAGAAATCATCAACTGTGATATTAGTTTTAACTTTATCAAGTAAAATATTAAAAATTTCCGTCAAAATAATGTCTATGAAAGTAAGTGTTGTTACAATAAAAATACAGCCTAAATGTCGTTTATATCTTTAGATATGAAGTTTAAATACTTTATTTTAAAATATTTAGAAGTTATTTGTAATTTTTATAACTAATCATTAAGCAAATACAGCAGGGCTCGGCAAACTGCGACCCACCAGCAAACTTATTTTTTGAATGGACTGTGGCCCGTAAAAAAATTCTACGACCCACCAGCACGTAAATGCAGGGCAAAAAATATTTTAAGTTAATATTTTATCGCTAATTTGGATTAATTTGATTAAATTTTGATTGCTTTATAACATTTTAAAAGAATTAAACAACTTAACAGATTTGCTAAAACATGTGGAAAAGACAGATTAGAATTTGAGCAGTGTTTTTTTTTAGTTTAAAAACAGTTTGTTTTCTTACAATAGCAACTTATGATTTGAAAACAGAGTGTTAAAAGTACTTGGATTCAGTAATTTTGTTAAATTATACCTACTTAGTTAATAAACTAAATGCAAGTGTTTTCAATTGTGTTCAAAATACAAATAGACTTTAATTAACTAAAATGTGATTTGTTTAAAATCTAGGTATTTTATTTTCACATTTATTTAAGTCTCCGTTTTTCTTAAAGATGTTTTATCACTATATGTTATATACAAATGAAGACATGGTTTTGAAGTAAAAAATACAACATAAAAACATAGTTGCACAAAAACATGCTTGAACCAGGGTTTTTTACAATGATGTTAAACTATTTTTATTCACTTGTACAAACGTCTAGAGTCTAAAAACTTTTCTTATTAGAAACTTTGTTTTGGTAAATCAAAACAACAGTTTGAGACTTTTACGTATTTTTATATATTTAATAGTATAGCAGTAATAATAATCTTTATTTTTGAAAATGTTTAACTTAAATTAAATCTTAAACATTTCTTTTAAAACGTATGTTAGTTCACTTTACAACTTTTTTAGACTTATTCTAAAACTATTAGTTAGTGTTAGTAGTTTATTATAATAGCTAAGTTTAGTCTAGAAAATAGTTAAAAATATTTCAACTTATAACTGATTGTCCCGTATTGTATGTAAATGCAGTTTTAAGAAAAAATTAACTTAATTACTATTTTGTTTTAAAATTTTTAACAAGATTCATAACATAAATTCTGTATTTTTATTATAATAAATGTTTGTCTTACAAGCGAAATCTTTCGTACAATTTAGAAGTTATTTGTTGTAAAATGTTTATACTGATTCTTGTTCTAGTGTGTTTTTTAGTTGTTTTTTTTGTTTTACCAAAAAAATGTTGTAACTTTTAAAATTTTCATACTTAAACATATTAAAAAAAGCATTAAAGTGATGGACTAAAAATGTTTAAACTTTTTTCTATTAATTTTGGAATTATTTTAGAAAGTAGTAATCGTAAAAATGAAATTCAAAATAAGCTTAAAATAAAGTATAAATTTTTTAGATTAAATTTAAATAAAAAAAATAACTATTGGTTATTGTCAGCAGTTAAGTTGTCTTGAAAAATTATAATATTATCAGATTTTCTTTTAAAAAAGTTTAACAATTGAAAAGCGTTCAATTAAGTTTGGGTAACCGCACATTGTAATAAAAACAAAGAACATCAAAGTAAATATAAAGAAATCAGTCAAAAAAAAACTTTAATTAAGTAATTTGTTCACTGAATCGTCCGTATTTTTATAGTAATAAGTTTAACTTCTACTTTTACTCTACTATCATAATTTTTACTCTCGTGCAAAACTAACCCTTAGTGCAAAAAAAAATGTCGTGCCAAAAATAACCATTGCGCAAAAACGTTTGTGCAAAAATTTCCCTTCGTGCAAAAGTGATTTTGTATAAAAGACAAAAATGTCCCTTCGTGTATAAATCTCTTTGCGCATTTTCGACCCTTTTTATTTATACAGCTACTTGTAAGCTGTTACTAATTTTAGAATTAGTAAGACCAAACAACTTTACTAATAAAATTATATTTATATAACAATGTTTACCGATCTTTTTTTGTTTTTTAGTTACATGAAATAAGAATTTAAGAGATTAACTTTTTATTTAGTAATTTATTTATTTCAATTAGTAGTTAAAAACAGAAAAAAAGTATAATATTCTTTTATTATTAGGAAAACTCGAATATTTAGCTTAAAAATAAACAATACTTACAGTACATGCAAATTTTATTTTATTAAGTTTTGTAGATCTATAAAAAAAAAATTTTTGTTCTGATTTTGTAATAAACCTTTATATACAATGTAAGAACAAAAAAAAACGTCATCAACAATTTTATACCTTTATTGAACAATCTAAAAGTTTTAATTTATAAGTAACTTATTCAAGCAGCTAATTAAAAAACTAGAAATAAAATCATAGTTAGTTTTATTAAATACCTTGCTTGTCCTTGCTACTGACCATCAATACTAAAAACTTACAAAAACTGCTTGTTCAATTAGGGTAGTTGCTTAATATGTTAATAGAAAAGCTTTGTAATTTTACAAAGGATATTTTAATTGTTTATACCAGATGAAGCCATTGAAAATTAAATAATTGTTTAAATTTTTAGCAAAGTTTTGCAATTTCAGTCTGAATTTAAAAGATTAATAGTTAATTTTTGTTTCACCATTTGAAGGCTTTGGAAAATAATAAAATTTGTATATTCAAACTGATTGTTATTTAAATTTAGTAAAATTTTCTGACTTGAAAAAAAAAAAATCCTGACTTTTTCTGTCATTTGTCATTTTTGTAGTTTTTTCAATTTTTTAATTTTAATTTTAAAAGCAGGGCTTAAAAGTGAAATAAAGAATGCAATAGCAAGGAAAAATAACCATAAGATCGTAAACCACATGAAAGAAAGTAAATAAGCTTAAGAAAAACAAATATCTCAATATAAAACATAACTATCGTAATTATTTTAATGAATTTTGAAGAGTCTTTTGTTAATTTAATGGTATAACTATTTATAAAAATGTTTTTCTATGAGTTACAGTAAATGTTTTAATTAGCTCTATTTTTAAAACGCAATGTTTTGAAGTTAAAATATACTTTTTTAGTATGTTATAAAATGTAAACAAATTAAATACAAGTCTTTAATAGTAATATTGATCTTACAAATGTTGTTTAAAAATAATTACAAAAAGAAAGTATCAAAAGTAAATAATAAAAACTAACAATTCAAAAATATAAAAACATCGATAACATACGTAATAAAAAATAATTTTGATTTATTATATTGTGTATAGCAGATTGCAAATTAATTAATTAGATAAGCAGGAAACATGATGATTTAGTTTTTTATGAATTAACAAACATAAAATTCTGAAAAATATAATTTGGTCAATCAAGTCAAGTTTTAAAGTTTACGATAGTTTAAAAAAATCATTTTAAAGAAAGTTAAAAATATTTATTTATAATTAATAAAAAATATATATATTACCAAGTCTATAAACTTTTTAAGCCTAAGCTACACTTATTTTTATTAAAAATCTTAATAGTTTTAGTCTGTTTATTGTCTTTTTATAACCATATCCAAATATCAAAAAAATATTTTTATTATATACAGAGTATATAAATACAGACATTTTTCATATTAAGTAAATTAAATGTTTAGAAAAAAAAACTCTTTATGAAATATTTAAAATATCCTAAACTCTAAGTATAAACAATTTAAAAGAAAATTACTAAAATTAATTTAAACAAAGTTTTATTAAAAGCCTTAAAACAAACAAACTTTAATAACGAATACAAAAATCGTTGGATCGTATTAAACAGTTTTTTGTAAAACTTTAAAAAAATATTTGAAAATGTTAATTAAGCAGGATACTGTAAAAATAATAAATAAACTTTTAGATGATGAGTTTTTACAAACACTTCGAAAATATCTTCCGTTTATTAAAAAATATTTGAATAAGAATTGTCAATGTTTATTTTTTTACAAACGAAATTAACTGTTAGTTATCTTGTTTGTTTTAATTTTTTGGGATCAAAAAAAAATAACCAAAGGAGGATGTAATTTAATATATTATAATATATCTATTTAAATATCAACTGGAAATAAGGAGTAATGCAAAAATTTGTTTCAAGTTGTTCAACTTGTTGTATTTATAAACGCAAAAACTGAAGTTTACCTGCAGTAGATATAGCCGTTAAGGCGGCACACTGAAAGGTTAGTCATAAACGTTGTCAGTAGTTCGAATCCTGACATTAGCATATTTTATTATTAATACTTTTTTTTCTGTTCATCCATCAAGTTAAGCACTTAAAATTTATAAAATAGAAAATATGTTATTAAAATATATTTTATAAAATTAGCTTCAAAATTATTTTTATTGTAATTCAAACTTATTTGAAAATTTGAAAAACGACTTGAAAAAATATAGATCTTTTCTTAAAGAAAAGTATATTACATGTAACACCAGGGGTTGGGAAATTTAACTTATACAGCAGAAAATTTTTACTTTATTTTCAAATTTTTCTTTAGGTATTAAGATAAGAGGGTAAAATATGAAAGTTCAATGTGTTCTTTATAGAAAGACTTTTTAAAAAACAATCTTTATACATTTTTTTGGTTTAAATAAAATATTATAAATTATCACTATTTCTATGCTTAAACTATTTTAAATAGTGTTAATTTTACATTTATCAATTAAAATATTAAAGGCATAAGGGTTGGGGGAGGGGGAAAATTATTTTTTGTAACTTAGTCTTATATTTTACAAAATTAGATAATCTCCTTGTTATTTTTTACTGCTTGTTAAAACTCAAAGCTACTTTTTAGATATAAGCAATCAAAGTAAGAGCATTCAATAGGTTCCTTATTGGAGGCCAAAACTAAAAATAGACTATTTCACTAAATTTCTAACTACTCCTTCAATTTTTGAGCAATTGTTCCTAAAATTTTACAGAGGAGTGTTAATTAAATTTTAAACAACTTTTTTTAAACAGATTTAAAAATTTTTGTAAAAAAAATTATTTCATAAAAAGTAAACAAAACATTTTAAAAAAATTAATTTTAGTAATAATGTTTTAAATATTTTTCTAATTAAATCTGCTTTCTACAAATTGTTTATGATAATGAAACATAAGTTTTCTGAAAACTTGAACTATATTGCTTTAAAAATGAAGGAGAAGATAGACTTTTAGTAAACTTTTTAAACTTCGAGATCTTAGGTCTTGAAAAATTTCAAAATTAAAATAAATATTTTTTGTAACAAAAAAGCTAGACTCCCCTATGCGCTTAAACATCATTATAAGTTGATAACATTGTAAGTAAAGTAAGTAAAACTCTATGAAAAATCAGACTATCAAAATTTACAACATTAAACATTTTTCTAAAAAAAATGAAAAAATTATAAACAAGTTTGTAGTTTTTCAAAAAAATATGTTTAAAAATTTTGACTCTACAATAGAATAAAAGGTAAATAGGTCCACTTTGTATGTAATTATCTCAGTAAAAGAATTACAAGAAGTTAATTCCCAATTAGGCAGATCCACATTTTTTGATTGTATAATGTGAACTCAAAGGAACTTAAAAAAATTTTGAAAACATTTAAATTGAAATATTAACAAAAAAACAAATGAAATATTACACATTTAATATTTTGCTATTACATTCATCTTTATTTTTTCTTTATAAATTAACAGATCTAAGGTAAAACAGAATGCTGGTTGTTCAAACATTGTTTTAGATATAAAACAATGTAGTAAACACTATCAGCAGCCTGAGTTACCTAGTGATTTAAGATCTGATCCAGATAATTTTTTTTCAAATTAAGATCCAGTTGGAACCGGATTAAGATTTTTTTTGTAAATTGAGATCTGACCGGATCCTAAAAATTTTATGATTCATACAATTTTTATAGAGAAAAGAAAACTATAAAATTTAGTTATAATATTTTTTTTATAAATATTATCTTATAGTACATATTTAAAACTTTCAAAGAAGAGTCAATGTTATGTTTTGTAATAAAATATCAAACTCCCTGTGGCCGTAAAATATTTAATAAATTGGTTAATAATAAATAGTTTGGTCATAAACTTCTTGTTTTTTTTTTCAAACTGTTAAATAGGATCTTTTCTACTAATGCATGAATCACTTCCTGAAAATATGAGGTCAATTTAAGAGAAAACTAAAAGCTGATAGAATTTTAGTATTTTTTTTAATTTAGAGGAAATCACCAACGGAAAATTGTTCTTCTTTATTTTCTATGAAACTTTTTATACAAAAGTCAATTAGCAATTTTTTGTTCTTTGAAAATTATCTTACGGTAATTAATTATCTTATGGTATATGATTTAGCTTTCATAAATATACTATTTTTCAATTAAACAACTAATGACGTAACTTGCTATTCTCGCAAAAATAAATAAAATGCTTTTTAAAATAAATCTAGTTATTTTTTAGAGAATTTTTGAATTTATAATTTTTTACCCCGAAAGAGGACTTACATAATGTTTAAGCTATAGACATTCATAAGAATTTCGCATGTTAGTCTAATATGTATCCTTAAAGTTTCTTAAATTGGTACTTCTTGTTTAAAATAAAAAATGTATCTATTTTTATTTCGCCAAGCTATCTTATCCTATACACTATTTAACTGTTTATCTTTTGTTTTGAAGCACAGCCTATAAAAAAAGAAAGTTATTGCTGTAAAAATTATATATCTTTAGAAAAACTATAACACTATTTCAATTTCATGTAAAGTTTTTTACAAAACTTAGAAAATTTACAGAGCAATTACAATTTAATCATGTTTAAAGAACAAAATATAACAATAATTTATATGCAATTTATTTCAAAGTTTTCAAAAAATTCCACATTTATATAATAATAAATCTTTTGATTATCAAAAGAAATATATAGTAAAACATTTTGAGTTTCTTTTTATTTACACAACATTTGTTTGTTTAAAAACTAATTAATAAAAAAACAGTATCAAAACTTATTTTGGGCTTTAGTAACATATAAAAAAGAAATTTTTAAACCAATGATGTTTTAAAAACAAAAAGAAGCTGCAATTAGTGTTACATAGTTTCAAAATTTGATTTAACTTACTCATTGCATACTAGCTCAAGTTTGCAACAGCTTTTAGTAGCTGTAAATTTTCACAATAATTAAAACACCGATGTAGTTTTCATAACTGTACAAATATTATCTAAGAAATGTGCTAATTTATAAGACAAAAGTTATAACAAACAGACATTTTGAAACGTTTACATTCTGGCAATTCTGGTTTACACCTACAATTTTTCATAACTTTACACCTTTATATTTAAAATAAGATTTTTTTATTTAACATCATATTTTACATATAACTAATTTAAAATATTTTAACTTAAAATTCAATGTAGAAACTAACAAACATTTTAAATTATACTAATAGTATAAATTTTCAATTAACTTTAAGAAAATGTTAAGAACAAACTCTAAATGCTTGAGAGTATGATCGTTTAACTTCTAATATTTTATATGTTAGTGGTAGATTAAAGTTCAGCTTAGATATTCATTTAGAATGAATTAAGCATGTTATTAAAAACATACATTTAAGTGTTTACCGTTATTTTTAAACAATTCATAAATGAGAAACATTAAAATTTATAAATCCACGAGTATTAATTACAGCTTGTTAAACTTCAGTATATAATTTTGTACTTTTTAAAATTAACTAACTAACAACTCTTCTACTACTAATAAGCTACTTTACATTATTTAAGAATCTATGAAATTGCTTAAAAAAAGTCACTTAAGTTTATTTATAGTTTTCTTCTGTTAGTTTTGTTGTATAAAGTTTGACGTCGACATTTAAGTGATCAAATTAAAGAAATATAAACCATAAACCAAAAAAATTTCTTTGTTAAAATTAATTATCAGGTAAAATTAAAACAGTTTTAAGTTTTGAAAAAATTGTCACCTCAAATAAATAAAACTTAAATCCAACAATTTTTTTATTAAAAACAAGTATAATTTTTATTCACTTAATAGTTTATTGTTCCTTTTAACTTTTACAATCTATAATTTATAGTAAAATTGACTAATTAAGTTTTAATGTTACTTAATATAAATAAGCTCTTAACGAATTAAGTAATTTTTATATGTATTTATAATTTGTAATAGTAAATTTACAGCTACTAAAAAGCTGTTTTAAATTGAAGACGAAGCCCAACAACCGTTTTAAATACACTTGTAACCTTTAATTCAAACTCATTGCAGCTAATTTTTGTTTCGTTTTCATCATGACGTAAACATTTGAGATATTTAAATTTATATAAACTACCCTGCTAAGCAATAACATAATTTACTGTACAAATTGACAATTTCCGTTTACCATTTCATATTTCTGATTTTTGTGAAACAAAATGTCTGTTTGAAAAAAAAATTGTGAAAAACCATCGCTTCTTTTGATAGTACTTTAAAAGAAGCTTTTTTTCACTAACTTTGTTAATTTTTTTGATTGTTCAGCATTTGTTTTATTTGTTCTTTAACTAATAACTGGTGTATATTGGTTTATAAACAATTAAAAAAAAAAGCTCATACTTTTCGATAATTGTGAAAATATTTTTATTCTATTTGAAATATTTTTTCATTAAAAATTTTCTATGTTTTTAATTAGCTTAGTTCATTTTAATTAGTTTTTGTAAACGTAATTTACGGGTTTTAAAACAATTTGAGGAAAATGCCATTAAGGTTCTTCTTGGTTTTATTATTTTTGTTTTTGTTAAGTTTTTTGAAAAAGTCAAGAATTGACTTATTACAAATTTCTTTAAACATCTTAAACTCGTAGAACTTGCTTTTGTGGTGATTGCTACATGTTATAAAAATTGCAGCTAAAGACTTGAAGGTCGAATATTTGTTTAAACCCATACAATTCACAAAAGGGATTGTTTTTAAAAAAATGTAAAAAACACAACGGTTGTAAAAGTTTGGAAACTAGTATTTTTTGTGTAGTTTAATTATGTGATTTCCCATTTTAGAAAAACATTCATCGCGCTAGTCCAAACATTTCATGTTTTAAGGCAATAGAAGCACCCTTTTTGTGGATAGGTGTCAAACTAACATGAGCGTACAAAACTGCACGAACATACTTTTGCACATTGGAAAAAATTGCTCGAACATAAAATTGCACCAAGTAATTTTTGCACAGGTTGAATCTTTTTTACAATATATTATTTTATTCAAATAATTTCTAATTTTTCATTCAATTTTAACTAATTAGATTTATTTTAGTTTTTGCTATCACTGCCACTTTTAACTACGTTTTATGACACTTAAACTTTTGCAAGAAGACTTTATTGCAATAATTAAAAAAATATATAGTTTTAATTTATATGTTTTTTATTTTTACTGTCACTGTTACAACTACTCCTTACCCTCGATTGATAATTTTTATTTTTTTTTAATGATTTGTTTTAAACGATAAGTTTTAATATTAGTTATAATTTGTATTTTTTTTATGTTATCACTGTTACCACTAACCCTTACCCTCGGTGAGTAGTTTTTTTTTCAGCTTATTTATTTTTGTTTGTTTTTTTGTTATTTTTTTAGTAAATTTATTAGTTTTATTTTCATTTTTACTATCATTGTTGACACTAACCCTTTGCCTCTATCACTAACATTTTTTATCCTTTATTTTTTTTTATTCATCTCATAGTTTTTTAGTTTTCTATTTATTTATACTATCACTGTTTACCCCTAACCCTTTCCCACATCGAGTTTTTATTTTCTTTTTTTTATAAATTTATTTTTGTTTGTTTTTCTTGTTATTTTTTTTGTAAGTTGATAAGTTTTTTTGTTTTTGTTTTTACTACCACCGTTACCCCTAACCCATTCCCTCAGTCAGTAATTTTTGTGTTTACTTTTGCTTTTTTTATTAATTCATCTATTAGTTTTTTTTTTATTACTCTCGTGCCAAAATGACCCTCCGTGCAAAAGTATCACTTGTGCAAAGTAGAACTTAATTAAAAGTCAATTCTTTTAAGAGAAAAATTATATTTTAAAATTTTACATTGACATTGTTTTGTTTCTAGATATAATAAAAAAAATTATAAAATGTAGTTTAGAATATTACTTAAGCATAGTTTTTTAGTTTTGCTCTAAATTGTAACTTTACTTTTATAAATATCGAGAACTGCTGTAAATATAATTGTAATATTCAGTAACTCAAACAATTGATAAACTGAGTATAGATTTTATTTGATCTTATATCCGGCTGTTTGTACCTTTAGTTTTCTAACAATAATCAGTTTATATAATAATTAAAAAATGTTCTAAGTTCTATAAGTTTTTTAAATGTAGTTTACCTTTTATATCTATTTTTAAAAGTACAACACTATTCAACTTGGCGTCAAAAATTAGTTTTTCATTTACAAATAACAAAATTTTAATTTTTAATAAAACATTTTGTTTATAACAAAACTACAACATTTTTTTTTTAGGTTGCAGGCTAAATATAAACATTTGAACATCAAAAAGATTTTACACACAAATGTTTTATTAAACATTTTATGTTAAACGATAAACGAAAAGCGCTCAATTAATTTATTCCTTAAACCTGTTTTCGGTTGTAGAGTCGGACACCAAATGCATTTATTACAAGCTGAATAAAAATTGTAGTCTAAATTTTAAACCTTGAAAATAAAAAAAATAAGAAACTTAATAAAAGATATTAAAACGAAAAAAAAAAACTAGTTTATATTTTCGAGTATAATTTTTTAAATTAAAATTTATTCAAAAATTAGTCTAATAACATAAAAATTATCGTAGAGTTTGAGTCTAAAACTTTAAAAAATGAAGTTATTAGTATAAAACATTTCTAGAAGTAAAGCGATATCTTTAATTTAACTTATAAACGAAATAAACAATACTAACTATAAACAAGAAAATACTTTTTTGATGAGTTTAAAATTTTTTAAGAAGGAAAAATGAAATAAGCTGAAACATTTTACATTAGTTTTATCAAAACTATATGCGAGTGTTTAAACTATTCATTTTACAATGTAATAATTGCACTAAAACTTAAATAACTAACTTGTAGAAATTTGATGTATTCTGAAAATATTTATGATAAATGTACGTTAACATATACAATATATACTTAATACTTTTATCTCTTTCATATTGTATGTTACTTTGCCTAAATAAAGCATTTAACTATAAAAAAAAGTTTAATTGTTTATGATTTCTTATATAAGCTTTCCACTTTTAATATAGAATTATTTTCAAATATAGATTCAAGTAGCCTCATTTAAGGCTTAAAATAATGCTAAAAATTTGAGCAAAAAGCTATTAAAATAACTAGCGTAATTTTATACAAAACTTTGAACCCAAAGCTTCTGTTAAAAGTCTGGTGTCGTCACTACTCATATTAAAATTAAAATTTAGTTTATTTTTGTTTTTTTTTCGACTTACAGTGTTTTAGCATGCTACTTTTTGACGCAGGTAGATTTATGTAACAGTAAGTTGTCAGTATCAAATTTGATAGTTACAAGTCTTAAACATCTATTAAACTGTTTTGAGGTTGAAAAATACACTTTTATTTCATTTTAGTGCAAGAAATACATATCTATCTTGATACATTTAAATTTGAAGAAACACGTTTTTCATAATACTATAACACAAACTTTATCTGCAACAGTTAGCATATAAATTAAAGTGTACAGAAATTTATAAAAGAGAACTGAACAAACACATTTTGAATAGGTTTCTATAAGCTACACATTTCTCATTTAATTTATTGTTTTTTGTTAAAGTGACATATAAAAAGAATTTTTGAAAGAAACAGAAAAAGTTTGTTTTGTTACAATACAGGATGTGTTATATCATGATTACGATAATGCAACAGGTAAAAGCAGCTTAAACTGTTTCATCTGTTTGTTTTCCTAGTTAAAACGATTTACTGCGATTAAGACTTAAAACTTTTTGCTTGTAAATTTACGTAAAAAAATTAGAACAATTCACTTATGATGTTCATAAAACTATTAGGTCTAAAATTAGTTTCATGACGATTTTTTAGACAAATTAACAATATTGTGCATTTGCAATCTAACATAAAATATTTAGGGTTTAATAATAATAAAAAATACAATAAAACGGCCCGTAGTTAATTTAATCAGTGATAATAATCATTTTTAAACAATATTTAAAAAAAAATAACACAAGAAAAAAACAATAAGGACTTGTTAAAATGGTAACTACTATTTAACAAAGAGTCTACTAGTATTGAATTCTTGAAATATTTTTAAGTGGTTTAAAAAAGTATACTTTTAGTTAAAAGCAAAGAGCGGGCTAAAGACTTTCGCAGTTATTGTTGATATGTTACTTAAAATTAAGTAAAAAAATATATAGCACAGATAAAGATTATATTTTAAATGGCAGTTTTTATAAATATTAGAATAAAAAATACATAAATTTGAAAGTTTTTATGCATATTTTGTTTACAAATTATAGTTTAAAAAAGTACATTTATAAGCTTTTTTTTTTAATGTAACTGTACAATTCTGCATAGTGAAAATAACTAAAAAAAATAAAAACTATCTAATTTGTAAGTTTTAATTTATTATTTTACTAACCGTTTATTTCTATCTTTTTGAATTAAATTATGTGTGGTTATTTGTGTAAACTAACAAATTTAAACTGAAATAGTTTTACATGGTACTGTTTATACTTTAATTATTTGTTAAAGTATTTTAGCTGACAATTTACAAATTTGAAACGAAAAATAACATTTTTTCCCAAAAAAAAAAAAAACATTAATAACAAACTATTCGAATTCAAACAATTGTATTCATTACTAAATTAATTCATTTTTAGTCCTGTAGTATCATATAAATCTACTAATATTTGTAATAAAAAAACTATGTTTTTAAGATTGAGCTTAAGTCATATTTTATTATAATTTCATAAATAGACAGCTATATACTTATCACACTAACTTAAACATGTTTACACAAAATAACGTTGTTAAACTAATTTATTGATTTAGGTAAGATAACTATTATTCAAATTCTTGACCCTTTTAAAAGAGAAATAAAGTATAATAACACACAACTAGTAGCTAAAAAAAGAAGTATATAAATAAGTCTAAATGGTATAATTTAGCAAAACAGTTTTTAACTTAATTAAAACTTAAATTTTAAACAGCTCTTAAGTAGCTGTTATATAAAATATTACAAGTAAGCAAGCATTACTAAGCTGATAAAAACTAAGTTATTAAAGTAAGTAAACTGATAATGATATAGCACTTGTTTAGTACAATTTCAACTTAACAGCTTTAGAAACCTTCAAAAACAAAATTAATCAAAAATAAATTTGTGACAAAAGCTATCTATTTAAATAAACTTAAACTAATAACTTTAAGTGTTTTTAATTTATTCAAGTTTTTTTAGTTTTTTTGTGTACTTATATTTAAATCAAACTCCGGAAAGTTTTAGTATAATGTTGTTTATTGAATTCAGAGAAGTTGTTTTTAGTATTTAGTTTGCAAACGATTTGATCAGCACTACAACATTTTAGACAAACTTGACTCGTAAAAGTTTACTTGGTTTTAATGTAAAAAATTCTATTTATTCTTTTGAAGTTAACTTGTTTTAAAATTGTTTTATTTTAATTGACTTAATTAAATACCTCTTTTATTTAATTTATTTCGATCTAACACAAATACTTATATTTGAATTATAAAAATTTAACACTTTCAAGTTAATTTTAGTTTCGTAAAAGTACTTCAGCAAGTACTAAATAAATGTACGATTCTTAATTTCGATAAGAACTTTATTTTAGGCAGATATTCTTACACAATGCGTTGGTATAAAACAAACTAAAAGCTTATTAAGTTAGGAAATAAATAAGTCTTTAGTTGAAAAAAGATTTAGATTTATTTGAGGTAAAAACACTTTAAACTAATAGTTTTTAAAACATATTTATAAAAGTAACCTGTAAAAGTGATAATTGTAGAAATTAAGCCTGTTACTAAAATGATTTTTATCTGATTTATCTACTTTGGGATTGTAAAGCTGTTTAACACTACTAATAAATGTTATTATATTTTGAAAAGCGAGATTATATATAATTTTAGTTGAACATGTTTGTACTAAATTTTTTTAAACAACTGGTTATCATTTTAGTCACTACTTCAAAATAAAGTTTACAAAAAGCTTTTCAAAAATAACTGTAGTAAATGCTTAATTCTTGTAATTATTAATAAGAAATCCAAGTGACTTCCGTTATGTTAAAATAAAATATGCATCGAGTTAATAAAAAAAAAACAATTTAAAATTTTCATCAGTAGTTTTAGAATGTAGAAACCATGTGTCTGTAAAACCACCTATACTTTATGACCGAACATGTAAAAGCTATTTACTCATTATCTTTATTACTTTAAAACTTATCTTAAGTAGCCAAAACAAATAAATACAGAACTTTTTCTCTATTATAATTAGTTAAAGTAAAAATAACATTAACAGTTTAGTTAAGTAAAAAGCTTCCATTCTATATATATATATAAACGGTTGTGACTTGATTTGAGATATTTTATAATTAAAAAGTTTGGGATTTTACCTAGATATTTGATTACGTTTAAAGTTTTTTTTAGATTTCTATATATAAACTTGTTTATTCAAATGTTTACGTCAATTTTTAAAATTTGATAGATAGTAGAAAGATTGTAAATAAATTTTATTAGCTTGTTACACATTGGGAAATTTTCAAATAATTTAAAATAGCTTATTAATAGTTGTATTAAAACTACTTACTCGTTAAAATAAATTAAGTTTTCTAATTACCTAGTGTACAATTAAAAAATAAGTTATATCTTATTTTATTTAATCAATTAGCATAACAAATTAACTAATAACAATTTCTGTTAGTTTTAAACTGTTAGATAATTTTTTTTAATATATACTAAAAAACTAAGGTTTAAAACTCTTTGATAATTTAAATTTTTACGGATTTTTAACCTTAATCTCTATCTCATGTGTCAAAAATCATTTTCCGTGTGATTTTTTTTGTGAAAATTAAGTTTATAATACGAGCCTCGTAAAAGCTAGATTAAGCAAAAAATATATATGAAAAAGCAACTTTGAACAGTCTTAAAAATTATTTTAAATACGTAAATTAAACAAAGTTAAGTTAAATTTTTTTAATTGTATCTAGGTCGTGAATATTATGTTTTTTTTTTTTCTCATGTCTATTTAAGATTGGTTTAAAAGTAAAAAAAAGTTGTTTTCTTATATTTGTATAAATTAATCAGTTAACACAAAGTTAAAATAGTTAAAAGTAAACATTTAGACTTCTAGAAAGCTGCTTAAAAGTGAATTTAAACCTTTGCGAATATATTAAGGCAAAACTGTTAGAGAATTATTAAACTTTTTGCATCTATTTATTGCGTTTTAATATTGTGACGTCAGCATTTTATAAACTTTTTTTTATTAAATCATGCTAGGTTGACAGTATTAGTGTTATTGTACTTTCCGTGTAGCACAGTTTAGGTTTAGTACAACTCTTCTAAAATATTTACCCCTTACCAAATCAAAGCAGTTTAATATAGTTTTAAATACTTATATAAAAAATGTTAGTTTTTTAACTCTTGCTTTTAAATTTTTATTTCTTTCTGCTGCATCTGCAAATTGTTTAATATATTTTTCGGGGATATATAATGACTAGTGTGAAAACAAAAATGTTTATTAAACAAAAAGTAATAAACTTTTGATTGTTTAAACTAGATACTATATACCTTTACTATAAATTTGTCTGAATTATACCTATATTCTTTTGCAATAACAAAATTTCGATTATTATTTCTAAACTACACAACTCTTGTTCATTGTAAATCATATTGCTTATGTTTTAATGTTCTAAAATTTTATTGCTGACATTTAATTTTTTCATTTCGATTTGGTATTAAATTTTTATTCGTTTTATAAAAATAAAAGACTCAGTAAATATTTAAAATAATCTGTAGTGTTTTAACGAACAAATCTTAAAGGTTTTAAAAATAGACCAAACAAAACTTCTAATGTGTTATTCTTTACTAAAAAGTATTTCATGGTGCTTGGTAAGTAGTATTTTAGAAACTTTACTTATGACTAGTGTTTTCACTCAATTTCACGTTAATTCATTAATTGAAATAAAGTAATTGCGAAAATAGACAATTATTATTTAGTATTTAGATGTTTACTGGACAAAAACTAAAACTATATCTACTACAAATCTGTTAAAAATTAGTTTATAATTTTTTAAACAAAATATAAACTTATAATTAAACAAACACAACAAGTAGCTGCAGTAATTTTTATATTAAACTAATTACTTTTAAAAATGTGCCTTATAAATATTATCTATAATAAACAGCAGCTTTTATTAGTTCTAAATATACATAATTAAACATATTTTTTTATTAGGCAATTTTTGAGTTGGTTATAATCAGTTTTTATCAAAAACTTGTAAATGTGTAGTTATATTTTTTATATAAGATTCTAATGACTCAATTGCAAAACTCTTAATTTTTGTAACATATGTTTAGGATCTCTGAGAGACTTTTTGTTTATATATATTTAACTTAAGTGTACTAATTAGCATTTTTATTAATAAAAAAAAAGAAAAGTACTTATGTTTACTATGCTAGTTAACTATTAAACATTTTTTTTTTATAAATTTAGATTAACTTTAAGTAAAGCGTCTGTATTAAGTTTCTTACTTTATAAAAGAATAAAATGGATATTTATTTAAATCAAAAACTTTAAATAGTTTTTTATTAAGAAAGTTTTAAGCAAATATAATAGAGTAAAAGAAAGCCATAAGTTTTTAATGGCACTGTCGCTACTTCAAACTAAATAAAATACGTGTTAAAAACAGTAAACTGTCTTAAAATCTTTTTTAAATCACTTTGTTTACTAAATATATATAATACTATTTAAGTCTAATAATTTTTTTTTTTGTTAATTTACAGATGTGTATTTAAAAAGTTCAATTTAGTTGTCAAATTAGCCCTATACTTTAATCCGTATTAAAGCAGTAATTTATTTGCTCTTAACAGAGAGAACTGTAAAGATTTTTTTCTAAGATTTACTGAATTTAGACAAATTAAAGCAAATCAGTACTGTTTCTTTAAACTTGTGTGAGACTTTTTGTAGGCTGCTTCGTAATGATTAATTTAAGATTTAATTAAATAACAAGAAATTTTTTTTATACATTGTTTCTTATCAAGTTTCACAAAAAAACATTAATCTTTTAGCTAATAAAATATACAAATTTTAAATTTTCGACTTTTAATTTAAAGGTAAGAAAATATTTCAAGTTATTTAATATATAAGGTAATTAAATCAACCTGAACATAGTTTTTCAATTTTGTAATTACAAAAAAGTTGAAAGTTGTTAAAATAGACGTATGTAAGAATTTTTTCGATTTAAATTTATAAACTAAAAATTTCCTAAATCTCCGTTTGGAACTAGAAAAGCTATAATAAAAAGTACATTCACAAAACGTTACAATTTTGATTGCTATTTACTAAACATAGTAAAAACAGTATATACTTCAAGGTTTTAACTTTAGTTTTAATTTTTATACCTTTTTTAAAATTTGTTAACAAATTTATAGCTTTCAAAAAGCAGTTAAAAATTAACATATAACTTTGTTACATTTATGGAAAAAATAAAACTTTATCATTTATTCTTACTGAAATAATTACCTTTATAATATGGTACTAAAAGACGGTGTAACAAATTATAACTTTTAAAAAATTCTCTAAATTGGTCAATAAAAAAATTTAACCTTAAATTTACAATTAAAAACTAGAATTCATTTTTATGATGTAAATTTGTTCAAAAAAAGTTTTCTAACTATGTATTTTAGATAAGCTAACTTTGTATTACAGGGCAATCATGTAGTTGAATTTGGTAGTTATTGTTGTACATTTGATATTAAATATAGATATTTGTAGTATAGAGAATAGAATATTAGATATTAAACAGCCTGTTTACAATTAAATGCATGTACAGATGCTTTTAACTGGAAATAAAAAAAAAATATTTGTCTATAAATCATTTTAAGCTGTATTTAAAACTGTTAACTCATAAAAGACATGGACATATGCTTTTAACTTGAAATATAAAAAAAAAAAAAATTGTTTAATAATCATTTTAACCGTATTTAAGACTTTTAACTCATAAAAGACAAGCTTAGAACTATAACTGATCTAAGAAGTATATTTGAAAAAATTAAAACGTAAAATCTTTAAGAGAAAAGCTATGACGTCACTGTTTAACTTGAAATAAAACTTTGCAAACTATCTTCCAAGCAACAATTATTAACTTAAACATTTTTTTATTAAAATTTTGATGAAAATTTTATAAAACTTAGAAACAGCTTAGATTAGAAGTATTATATAGCAAAATTGGTTTGACAATAAACTTCAAAAATAAAAATAGAAGCCAAAACAAAAATAAAGTTTTTCTACATTTTACAAACTGCTTTTCAAATATATAAAAATTTACTAGTGTTTGTTTACTTTTTTTGTTTGATTTGCTAATTATGGAACATAACTTTATAATGATTTTTTTGTTTTAAGTTTTAAATAAGTAGTTATTTGTTTTCTTAACCTTTGTGTTAATGCTTATTTGTTTTACTTTAAAAAAAAATATTGCTATAACTTATATTATATTTTATTTTTAGTAATATATTGTAAATTTATGTGAAATAGTTTTTAATTTGTAAAATACTTTTTTCTAAAATAAAATGATGCTGATTTCTTATATAAAATTATACAAATAAAAGAAAAGAAAAATAATAGTTAAAGCTAAAACTCTGAACATAAAATATCGAAGTTTAGTATTATATACATAATGAAATTATTAGCAAGTGTAGCTTTAAATAGCCTCATTTGAGGCTAAAAGTATATCAAAAAATACTAACTGTAACTTTTTAAATACCAAAAAGTATTGTATGAAAACTATGAATCTAAAATTTTTAAGAAAAATCTGGTGACGTCACTACTCATGTTAAAAAGTATTTCAAGATTTTAGTTTGTATGTGATATTTTTCTAAAAGCGTTTTAGAACACGTAAAACTAACTTGTAATAGTAGTTCGTTTTTCATTTCGTTTTAAAGTAAAACATTATGCTTTCTGTTGACTTCCAGATAATATTAACTTATAAGAAAAAAATTTGAAAAAATGTTATTTTTTTAATTAACAATACAAGCGACTCAATTTTGTCTAAATTCATAAACTAGTTTTACTAAGTACATGCTTTAAGTAATTTCTATTGAACTAGATGTGATTCAATATTAAAAAACAAAATTAACGAAAAAAGAAAAATATAATACCAATTAGTGAAAAAAAAGTAAACTGAGTTTTGAGTTTTATTGCTTTATTTATGATTAATTTAGTATTTTAAACTGTTTACTTTGGATTAACAAAACGTATTTAGAATTAAATTAAAATAAATGATCAGCTAGTTTACACATAAATTTCTGTAATTTTTATAATATACCATAAAGCAACGGATTTACGGCTAAAAATTGGTATGCTTATTTTTTAAATAAAATATATTCTACAGCTGACCGATAGCTGTTTTAAATTACAAGATTTATGCAACAATATCATGTTTTTTTGAATACTACTTAAATTTCAACTTGTTGTGTTATAAACACATGACGTAAGCACTTGATTATTTTAAGTCTCAGTTATAGCATTAAGATTTAATTTAAGCATACAGTTATAACTGTATTTATCTGATATTCAATGCTTAAAATCTGTTATGAGAAAACTTTGAACATTTAAGATTAGAATAATAGCATTTGAAGTCATTTTAAACAACCTCATTAAACGGTAGATGTTAAAAAAACTTACTAAAATCAAGTATTTGAATCTAAAGTTGGTATGAAAAGTTTTTTGACATCAATAACATTTTCAAATTCAAATTTATTTTGTTTTTAGTATTTATCATTTTGTTGAAGAGTTTTTGCAAGCAATTTATTTTTTAACCGGTAAATTACCATAATAGCAATGGTTAAAATTTTTTTTTAATTCAAGTAAAGTCTTCTGTTTTATGTCTACTTTAAGATTATATTCATTTTTTAAATTAAATGGTTTTTGGTCATAAATAAATAATAAAGTATATTTATTAATTTGTTGAAAGTAGCTTTTCAATAGTCACACATATAACACACATACTAACAGATCAGGGTTTCCTAAACTCATTTACTATATCGCCCCCTTTACAGAAATTAGAAAAAAGGGCCCGCCCCCAGTATTTATACTTTAATTTTCCTCTTTAGTACACACTAGTACTTCTTAGGCACGCAATTTTGGGCTGTTTTCAAAGTAATTTACAGGGCTTGAGAAATTTATTTTCAGTTAAATTCTTACAAGCCCGATAATTTTTTATAATTTTATTTTTTATTTCTAAAAGTTATTAGCTAATTTTTACAAAAGTACCATTAGTATAAATTGTTTTTATATCAAAGAAGACTAAAATTTATTGCTAAGCTAATACTAATTTATTTTGTTTCTAACAGGGTTGCATAACACAAAATCAAGTAAGTCATACTAGTTTAAAATTTAGAAATAATAACAGAAATTTCATTTTAAAATTCTGTCAAAACAAATCTAACTAAATTACGGTATTTAAAAACTTAGCCTAATACAGGTTTTCTTTAATTAAAAAAAAATATCAAGCTTTATTTAATGTTTTATCTTTAAAGGAGTTTTGTTTTTAATCCATTAAAGTAATCATCAAACTAAGTGCTTTGTATTTTTAGTTTTAGTATTGAACTTTTCAGATTAATTAGAGTTCGTTTTTAATGCTTAAGCTTATCAATTATTCAATTATTCAAATTTAATTTAGTTTATATTTTTTGTTGATTTTTTTTTGAAAAGTTAAGCTGTTTTAATGTATTTGTTAGGCTGGCTACGATATAACTAAAAAAAAAGTTATAATTTGTTTGTAGCCAAAAGCAACTACTAAAATTTTATTAGTCTAAAAATATTTAAACTTAAAATAGTATACAGTTGTAGTTTTTAAGTCTGTAAGCATTTAGTTCAATTACGAACTAAATATACAAAAACATCCTTTAGTTTTTATAACATATCTGTAGTATAAATATTAGTTTTCTTATTTGAATTTGGATCCAACTAAAACATTCTTAAAATATATTATTTAATAACTTGGAAATAAAGCTCGATTAATTTTAGAGCAAACTTCATTTTTAACTTTCTGTTTGAAAACTTCAAAGATAAAATGTGTATTGTAAAAACATAAAGGCTCATTTACTTTGAAACAAGTGTCATGTGTAAAAAAAAAATATTTTTTTTCTGTACTACTTAAGCTGAACTTCAAATACTTTTATTAGACTTAACTGTCTCTGTTTTTATAAAACATGTATCAAAGAAGGTAAAATAAAATAAATTTTAGTTAAGAAGCAGTTTAAAAAATCTATCTCTTATAGTTTTTTTTTGTTTTCTTTCACACTGTAAAATTATTTTACAAACTAAATTTAATTTAAAAGTAAAACCAGTTAAATATAAAGATAAAAACAGTATATAAAACTTATGTTTTACGTCTATTAACATCTTTATTATGATGCTGAAAATTCTAACTCACATGGCTTTGATAATTTTTGAAATTTTAATCATTTACATAAATCAATATATAAATAAATTATGCAGATTGTACCCAGGCTATAGCGCGTACCTTACATGAATTGCAAATTTGAAAAAAAAAAACTCTTTCCACACCAAATAACAGATTTTTACTTATAAACAACAGTTTGAATAATTGTTAAATTATTAGGACTTAAATTTCATTTTGCAGGTGATTCAGTTATAAATTGAAGTTTATCAACATAATGTCAGAAGACCACCATCAAACCAAAAGTGATAGTTTAGCAGTTTCAAATAATTTTTCTTTGAACTTTGGAGTCACAGACAATACTAGCGATGAAATTTTGAAGGTATTCAAATTAAACGGTACAAGGATTTTTGAAAAGTTTATTTTGAAGCATCTTAAAACTGTGGATCAACAAGGTGTGTAATTTTTGTTGTTAACATACTTTTAATAACTAGTTACATAGTATAAACTGTTATGTAATTTACTTTAATAGGATTACAACATATAGAGTATAACATTCAGTTTTTTGTAGTTAAATGTTTAAATTTTTAAGATAATGGTATCGCTATAATACAAAAAACAAAAAATTTTCAAGAGTTTTATACTTGTTGTATAATCTTCATGCTTTAATCAGTAGCTTAGTTGTATGCTCACTTAAGTTTACATTGAAAAAAAGTTGATAAAAATTGACTTTTTTAATTAAAAATTTTACTACACTTTAATGTAAAAAATTCAAAAAGATTAATAAGTTTTAGAATATCATTTCTAGTATATAGTTTTACAAACTTAATTAAAACATATCAATAGTTTTGACGACAATTGAATATAAGCGTTCATATTTTGATAAATCTTCTTCAACTCATGATATCCTAATTTCAATTCTCGTATATAATGCTTATGTTTGTTAGTTACGGGTATGTTTTGCACGACGAATCACTATTGCACGAAACGTCAATTTTGCTTGAAGTCATCTTAGGACCAGTCGTCACTTTAGCACAAGCGTTCCCTTGCACGAGGTTAAGTTCAGGATTAAACTTAGGTTTAGAATTAAGGTGATATTCATACCAAGGTTAAAGGTTAGGGTCAGGGACATGATGGTTACGTGCTAAATGATGCAATGTAAAGTTGACTGCTCGTGCAAAATAAATCCGACGCAAACGTGACGGCGTGATAAAGTGGTAACCCTTGCAAATGTGACTAATCGTAAAATAGTTAAAAAGTGCAAATGTGTTTCTTGAGAAACTCGTATATGTTTTATAAATTACTTTCTTTTTTCCGCTTTTAAAGTGAATATAGAGAACTAAAAATATAAATACTAAATTTCAAGAAGAAATATAAAGTATTAGAAATTAGATTTTTATTAAACTGACTTTAAGTTTTACAGTTATAAACTAGATGTTTGTTTTAAAAAACAATTTCAAAATTTAAATAAGTGCAAATATTTAACATACAGAATATGATCTAAGGTCATTTACGCTCTAAAAATTTGATAAAATTAGTTATTTTTAGATGATGGAAACCCAGATAAGGGCAAGCTTGTATTAAATATGAAGATGTCCAAGTTTTTATTAAATGAAAAAGTTAGTAATGAAGCATGCGAGTATGTTAAAGAAAAAATTTCCACTGTAAACGCTGCATGCTTTTATCAGTCAGCAAACATTTTTAGATTACAAATTCTTTATGAAGCAACGCTTGAATATATGGATCGCTGTTTTTCTATAATAGTTAACGATCACAATTTTCAAGAGCTAGACTACAATTGTATTTCAAAAATACTTGCAAGATCGGAACTGTTTGTTACTTCAGAACTCTTAGTTTACTATACAGCTAATAGATGGTTGAAATATTATATTAAAAATCGTAGCAAGTATGCTATAAATCTCTTAAAAAAAGTTCGCCTTCAGTTGTTATCTGGTCCTACTTTGGAATATTTATTAAATGAACGGACAATATTTTCTACAAAAAAAGAATGTATTAACTTATTACATAAGTTTCTTGATTATAAATTAAAGTTGAGTCTAAATAATTCAAGTACTTCAAATTCAAATAGAACTTGTAGCCGAAAAGATTTTGGAGTTTTTATTTGTGGAGGTTATGATATACATAAACTAAGTGCACTTAATGATGTGAAAATTGCAAGAACACACGGCAAATTTAATGGGACAGTTTTACCACAAATGAAAAAAAGACGATTAGATCTAAAAGTAGTATGTGTAAATGATGAAGTTTTTATTTTTGGTGGATTTAATACTGACCAAGATTGGATAAGCTCAGTTGATAAATATTCATCTACTTCTAAAATATGGAGTGAGGTGGCTCAAATGCACGATGACTCTATTGGGATTTGTGCTTGCGAATTCTTGGAAAATATATACATTATTAGAGATAGTACTGAAACAAGCTCATGCTTAAAATTCGATACAAGTGATTACAGTTTTTCAGACGTTTCTAGAATGAACGAGGCTAGAGATTATGCAGCTTGTGCAGTTTTTGAAGAAAGAATTGTAGTTTCTGGTGGATGGGACAGAAGAAATATAAAATTAAATACAGTTGAAGCATATGACGTTTTACCAGATAGATGGTCGTCAATGCCTAGCATGAACTCTAGTAAAGGCAGTCACAGTTTAGTTGTAGTAAGAAACAAATTATTTGTAATTTCACAAAAAACAAGTAGTTTTGAAGTGTTTGACAATATTTGTAGAAGGTTTGTCACACTTAGCCCACCTAACTCAAATTCTTGTAGTATATCTACTTTTATAGGAAGTAAAATCTATATCTTTCGTGAAACAGAATCAACCTTTATTTGTTACGATGTTGATAAGAATGTCTGGTCAGAAGCACCTTGTGAAATTACTAAGAACCTAAAACTATTTGCTGTTGTTAAAATTCCATTTTAATGAGAGAAAGTTGTGCCAGTATTTATAAATTAGTTTTTTAATTGTATATTTTGATATAGTTTAACGTTTTTTCTAAGTTTATAAAAGTTTTGTTTATTTTTTTTGCCTTTGTTATCTATAAAATAAACTTGGTATTACTGGGTGTGTTACATTTTAGTATTAAAACTTGAAATGTTATAAAAAATAAAACAATTGTTTTATGTAACACTAAAGTAGATTACGTTTTAATTTTATAAGTTCTAAGAAGAACAGAAGGTCTTCAATATAGATTTATCTATTATAATAAAAAAGCTTTTAATTTAATTGTGAAAAAAGTTACAAACAAACTAAGTTTTTCTAAAACAATATAAAAGCTTTGATAACCAGCCATTCCGCATGAATATTTATATTTTTGAATGTAAAAAAGTTAACAAATATAAATTACCGGAATGATCTTGTTGTGCAAGGTTTTGACTATTTGACCAGTTTAAATAGTTTTTGCATATTACTCTAAACTATACAAACAACTGAATATAGCTATATAGCTACCTGCTAAGTATCTCTTCATCTGTATCACATAATTAAGTGCAGTAGTTAAGTAAATTAATATATATTTTTTCAATTTTTTCGGATGGATTTGACTTATCAATATGTAAAATGAACAAATATTTGTGTTTCTATACGTCGTATAAGCTTTGGAAAATAGATTATATATTTGTTTTATATCAGTTCCAAACAAAGTTGTTCTGTGGGGAACCATATACAGGCGACTTGACTATAACTACCAGTATCTTCAAATTTTCCAACATGTAAATTTAAACATGTATTAACAGTTTAAAAAAGTTAAAAGTCGCAATGAATTTCCAAACGCAAGACTAAAAATTTAATTTGTTTATAGTTTGATTCAGCCATTAAAATTATACTGTATCATATAATTAATTATCTTTAACACAATATTAACAACAACAATATCCGAGACAACCTACGACCGGTTTCATCCTAATTTGGACTCATCAGGCAGGCATAGTCAGGATCTTGCAGTAAAGTTCATTAACTATTATTGAAGACGCGAAACATCTTAATTCTGTTGATGATGGACGTAATAACTATTAGTTAATGTGTTATACGAAGTTGTATTTTAACTCTTTTAACATGTAAAACTGCAACTAAATAATGTACTACTATTTATATAATATTTTTTGCTATTTGAAACTATAATAACGTGTTTTAGTCAACGTTTTTAACAATGTAAAACATTTATTTTGTTTATAATGTTGTGGGAATTTTATAGTTAAAATTTTAACACATAATGTTTTATTCTATCAGTTTAAAACAGCTTTCTAGTAGCTGTGAAGATATATTGTTCATCAAATTATTTTTCTTTAAAATAAAAAAAGAAAAAGTGCAATAAAGAAAGAAAACTGTAAAGTTTTGTAACTGTTATTAGACTAATTAAATTGGATATTTTACAATTTAATGTAAGTTATTTTTATTGACTGTTTTACTAGTTCTAAGTTTGATATTTTTATTTGGTAAACAGTTTTCCACTACTAGTTTGTTTTCTGTTTAATGCTCGTAAATGAAATTAGTTCAATAAAAGCTATCTTTTTATAGTAATTATTTTTTTTTTACATCAACCAAAACACAAGTTTAGCACCTTTATGCTTATTTCATTAAGCTTAATTAATATAGATAGGAAATTAAAAAACATATAAATACATAAATTTGTACTAGAACATGCAATAAATTAAGTTTATATTTTAGAAATGTTATGAAAGCTATAACTATTTTGCTTGGATAAAAGTAAATAAATGTGAGGCTATCCATAGAAAAACAGTTTATTTGTTATTTTGTAAACAAATAATCGTATTTGAGATAACTAAAATAACTTGTTTAAGTTTTTCAAAAAGTATAGAGCTTTATATATTATTTAAAGACTTAAAAGCTTAACATGCTTTCAATCTTAACTATTTACCTTATTTTTCTCTTCTTTAACTAACATTATCTATATTTAGGCTTGAATTCTATTTATATTTTTGTAGCTATGGTTCTTATAACTGCAAAAAAAGTTTAAGCATATTTATAAACAAATTAATCTCATTTAAAAACAACATAGCGCATTTTTTAATAAAAGATTAATATTTATTTTAACTTAAATAAAGTTTTTTTATGAAATAATTAACTTAAATAGAAAGTAACATTTAGAATTGACTTTTAATCGTCACTCTTTAGTTAACTACTAAAGTTAATTAAATTCTATTGAAAACTGTACTAAAATAAGCAACAAAAACTGATTATTTACTTTATATATATAATTAGATGACTTTTTAAATGTATGAGGTAAAAACATGGACACAATTGATAAAACTTTGAATCAGAAGATCTAACAACTATTTCATTATTGATCAGAACTTAGTTATTGTTCGAAAAACAAAAATACGTCACTGCAAACCTCAAACATAGTCATACACAAGTCTGTCTAATTTATAAATTTGGTTAAAAAATAAGAATATTTCCTTTATTTATAAATTTAAAGCTAAGTTAATTTATTTTTACTGTTTTTTAGACAGCTTTTATCTTGGTAAAAAGATACAATAACAGTTTGTTCTTTCGTTTATGTTTTTAACTTTTATAATCAAAAAGTTATAAAACATTTAAATAAAAATTAATAGTGAAAATTAAATTTTGTAAAAAGTTTAATTTTGATTTTTCGTAATCGTAAAAGAGTAGAAGACCTTTCAGACTTTATTTCAGATTTTTAAAACCTTTTTAACTTTAAGTCATATTCTACTTAGTCTATTTAAGTAATACAGTAAATGAAATAAGCAAAAATTTTAATGAACTGCTTAAAAATATTAATTTATGAAAGTTAATCTTTTTTTCTAAAGTTTTAATCAGAGCTTATTTATAAAATGAAAACTATATAAAACACAATGAGTAATAATTGAAAGTATGTAGTTAATTTTTTAAAATTAAAGTACCTGAATGAAAAACAGCTCTCTATAGAAAAATATATAAAATTTTATTAAGATCATTAAATTATCATAAAGCTTTTATTTAAAACTATTTGTATTAGTTTAACTTAAACAATTATGTATAAAACTTTAAAACTTAATGTTTTACAACTGTAGTTAGCTACTGTATTAAATACATAAGAAAAGAATTTAAATAGATAAAAAAGTCACTTAGTTTCAAGAGTTTATTTTAAAATTTAATAATTTATATAATATATATAACATATAAAACATTTAAGGTGATTTAAGTATTTACAAAGTTCGATACCGATAAGTTTAGAACAGCTTTATAGCAGACTATACACTTCACACTTTCATTATTATGAGAATAATTAGGGTGTACTACTGATAAAATTGGAAAAAAAATAATGTCATAAAAACTTGTAAAGTCTAAACACAACTTAGTTTGTAGTTGAAATTATTAAATCTTCTACAATATTTTAATTTTTTAAAGTATGTAGTTTATATAATAGTTAATTAAAATATATTTTAGCTAACTTTAACTATATATTAGATATCTATCAGTTTTTAAACCCACTGTCAAAGATGTTTCAAAAATTGCACAAATACAAATTACAATTCAAATAAATGCGTTATTTTTTTATAACAAAACATAGAGGAGAGTAAAGAGATAGTAACATTTAGTTACTATCATTAACAAAAAAATTATATTTAAGTAAGCTTTGCCATCATTATAAAAATGCTTTACTCAAATATTTTCAGCTTTGTAGTAGGTGTTATTAAAAGTATTCACTGAGAGTAGATAACTGCTACTACATTATTGTATATTACTGTGTTAATTAAATACATAGAAAAAGAACAAGTTGTTATTAAATATTATTTTTCTATGTTGATGTTCTGTTGATGAGCTGGAAGCTTATATATTTTAGTGAAACTATAGTTACTATAACTCTGTCTAAATTTCACAAAGAAAGCTTCAAGTTTAAAATTATATATAACACAAGTTTAGTAAAAAGATTACGTGTTTAAACAGTAGTATTTAAAACTGTTATCTTAACGCTTGTATAGATTCATATTTACTAAAACGTATCAAACTGGAAACTAATATCTGGTCACTAAGTTTCCAAACATGTTGAGAATTAACAATTTTTTGCTGCCAGCTGTTGTTTTGGACGTGTCATGACGTAAACATTTGTAAAACTAAGATTTTTTTACTCCAGTTGAGATATTTAGAAATTTTGTTTCACAATGTATGCCAAAAAGACAAATAATTAGAGCTAAAAAGCTTTTATGAAAATGAGTTTAAGATATCCTGATGTAAACGTACAGCTTAAAGTAAGCTGTTTTAGATATACTATGCATGTAGAGGAATTTATTATTGATGAGTAATACTAACCACTATATTAACTACTCTTTTAAACTTATCCAGTGTTTGACATTAGCGTTTGTGAGATCAACTGTAAAAAAAGTTTAGTTGCTTATGTTTTGTTATGAGAGCTAATACTTTTTACTTTGATTATTTGAAAATTTATTTTTTAAATAGCCTCGCTTAAGGTTTTAAATATTGTAAAAAAATTGTAATCGTAATTACGTTAAATTAGCACCAATCTATTAAAAACATTGAACCCAAAGTATGTGTTGAAAATCTGATGTCGTCATTAATGATATTAAAATCAAAATTTTGTTTGTTTTTAGTTTTTGATGTTAGTCTCACAGTGTTTTTGCATGCTACTTTCTGAAACAGATAGATTTATTTGGTGGTATTTTTTCTTAAGAATCAGACTAATTTATTTTTGATGTTGTTTCTCAAATTTTATTTAAGTTAAGCCTTTCTGTTTTTGATGAACAATCAATACAATAAGAATACTAGTTTACA
Source organism: Thalia democratica (assembly GCF_965202585.1). NCBI lineage: Eukaryota > Metazoa > Chordata > Thaliacea > Salpida > Salpidae > Thalia > Thalia democratica. The sequence goes on along the minus strand of NC_139166.1, from coordinate 61,620,314 downwards.
CATTTGTTTAACATTTTTTACTTCAAAAAAATTATAACACCGAATATTTAGGATATGAAACAAAAAACATCACATCAGCATCAAGTACACTGTTAAAATGCGATATGATTTCGTACAAATTTCACTATCTGCTCTCTAACATCTATTGATAATCTTTGTTATGTTAAGTGATAGAAGCTGTTTTTTTAATGTAGATGTTATACATTATACATTTTGAACTAAAAAATTTTAAAATTTGTTTTAAGCTCAAATATGAAAATGAGTTAATTAAGTTCATAGTTTTTTAAACGGAAACAATTTTCTAACTTAAATATTGAAGTGAACACAACATTACACAACAAATTTTAGAAATAATATAAAAATTATGAATAAAACTAAGTCAAACGACATCCAATTTCCGATAGATACAAACTGTTCTAATAGTATTATTGGAAAGAAAAGAAAATATGAAACTACTCATTCGGAACAGAGCAACAGTAAATTATTGTCCTTAAATAAGCAGCTGTGTGATTTTATTGAGCTAAGTAGAAACAATTCTTTAACGTTTACAGAACAGGAAATATGTAAAGCGGTTGCTCAACGAGGTTAGTTTTGTTTAACAATTATGTTACAAAAGTTTTAAAAGTGTATGAAAGAAAAGTTGTATACATGGTTTCAGGTTTTTTTTTTTCATTTCAATTTTAGCTGTCTTTTTATGCTTTGTTTCTGTAAAACAAAATGTTGTTTAAATTAATAAAAAGTTGTTTACAATAACGTGTTGTAAAAATTTAACAAAGTTTTTGAATCAAAATTTTGAAATGATGATTATAGTTTTTTAATTAGCATAAAAAAGTTCAAAGATGAAAGTTTTACCTAAGCTCAAGATTAAATATAAAAAATGAGTATCAAAATAAAAATATTTAAACTTTATTTTCAATAAATACTTTTTAAGACAACAAACATATTTAGTAAGAAGAATTATGTTTAAAACAAAGTTTAATATCCCACAGTTACATTATAGGAGACCTGACATCAGATATCATATCATCCTCAAAAGAAAGCAAATTACTGTTAAGTGAAGAACGAAAAAAAGAATTCTACATACATATCGATGACAAACTTAATATTAAAAATGTTGTTGCTATTTATTATTTTTATCGACTGTTTAATTCATCAACAATATCTAATAATGCGCTGCATTTTATTGAACGATGTTTTCCAATGATTTTTGATAAAGCGTCATTTTTAGAGTTAGATTTTAAAAATATGTCCAAAGTATTATTAAGCAGTGAACTAAACATTGACTCAGAAATGGAAGTTTTTTAACGCAGTAGTTTCCTGGCTAAGTCACAAAAAAGAACGTAGTAAACATGTAAAAGATCTTTTATTGAAAGTTCGTCTACCATTGTTATCTGTTCCTGCTTTGAATTTTGTTTCTGAGAAGTCTTCTAGTTTTCTTGACGATTGTACTTTTATAAATGCAGTAGCTTTAGAAAAAAGTAAAACGTTTCATACAAAAGTTTATAAAGCTGTCAGTAGATATTGTAAACAAGACAAGTTTAATGTAATTGTGTGTGGTGGTGTAAATACAAATACAGAAAGAGTTCATGATGTGTGTATTGTCGAAGCAAACAACTTAGATAATGTTACAAGTTTACCATAACTTGAAGAAGGCAGACAACGGTCCAAAGTAGCATGCATTAAAGACGATATTTTTATACTAGGTGGTATGAATAAACGTTTGAAATGTATTACATCTGTGAAAAAGTATTCAGTAATTTCCAATGCTTGGGAAACTATTTCTCATATGTTTGACAAACGTGAACAATATTCTGTTTGTTCTTTTATGGAAAACATTTATGTAATAGGAGGATTACTTCAAGGAAGAGAGCTTAACTCTTGTTCCAAATTTCTACCAACACATTGTATATACAGAAATATTGCTGAAATAAGATCAAAAGAAACTTACCAAGCAGTGCTGTATTTGAAGGAAAGATTGTTGTTTCCGGTGGAAGTAACGATGAACCACTTAACACTGTTGAAGCATACGACCATGTAGCAGATACATGGACAAACATGCCTAGCATGAGTGATAGAAGGTGGCATCACAGCTCAGTTACTATTAGGAATAAACTATATGTAATGGGAGGTTACACTGCAACTTTTGAAGTTTACGATTCTTTTAGTGAAAAGTTTCTTTTTATTAAAACTCCCTCAAATCGCTTTATAGGCAATTTAGCCATACCAGTTTTAGCAACTTCAATTGGGAGCAAACTAGCCATTTTTACCTGCTTCAGAAACAAATGCTTTTTATTTGATGTAGAAAATGAAGAATGGTCAGAGCACTATGTGAAGTTATTAACGATATTTCAAGATCTAGTGGTGCAAAAGTACCTCATTATTAACAAAAAACAATAGTACAATAACAATAAAAGCCAGTTTCTGTTTGTTAAAAAACACGAGAAATTTGTTTGTGAATTTAACTAATTATTTTTCATGTAGACAGAATGTTTACATATTTAGCTTGAAATAAATTATTTTTGTAATTTTTATGTATTGTATTAAAATTAACAACTTTTTGATTAATATCCAATAAATAAAACAATTATTTATCAGTATATTTTTTTCTAAGTTATCTTTTAGTACATTACAATTTTATAAAAGTGTAGGTATTTTATAACTACAAGCTTTCTAAATATCTATAAGCTAAGCCACTTCTAAACTTGTTCTTTCTAAGAATTAAAGCTGAACTGTTGCTTTCTTATGCCCAGGTTTTGCCACAACTGCATAAATAAAGTATGTAGGATACAGTTTGCTGATTTCAACTCTATTTCGAAAAGTAAAAATTTATTCTAATGGTATAAATTGTTTCGATTTTGAAAGGTTTTAAATTAGTTTAAATTTTTAACCGATTAAAAATAGAAAATCAATGTTTAACAAAGACTCATCAATTTAAAAATAGATACTTAAGAAAATTAAAAAAAAATTGCTAAGTAATAAGACAATCCTACGACCGGTTTTGACCTAATTAGGACTCATTAGGCAAGTATAGTCGCGAGTAGCCGCTGTTGAGATCTTAACCAAGCGGGCTGAAATACGAAGAACTGAAGCGACCGTTTGTGGGTAAAATTTAAAAAATTGACACAGCTTAACCATTCACAGCCAAACGTCTCAGACAGACGACCCAGTTCTTTAAAGTTTTAGCAGGGAATTAAAAGTTTTTTTAAAAGTTCACAGTTATTTTTTACCTATTGTTAAAACTTTTCTTTCTCTATTATTCTTGTAATTTTTAATCCTCGTAGCATTTAGATGTTTATCATGATTCTACTGATTTTTGCTTTCAATTACATCATTGTCCAGTGTAATAATCTACTAATAGTTATGTTAAATACGTTTTTTTACTTTAAAAATCTCTGACTAATTTTTATTTTCAGTTTACCTACAAGCGATTGCTTCAGTAATTCGTATTTAAACCCGATTGGTTAAGATCACAATAGTGGTTTCTCGCGACTATGCCTGCCTGATAAGTCCTAATTAGAACAAAACCGGTCGTAGGATTGTCTCGGATGCTGTTGTTGTTGATCTTGCGGTAAAAGTAAAGCTCATCAATTATTATTTATGGCGCAAAATAATGGACGTAATAGCTATTTGTATTATATGTTATAAAGGTTGTTTTTATAAAAAATTTAATAAAGTTTTGAAAGTAACAAAAGGTCCTGCAGGTGGATAATTATAAATTATTTAGTTTTAAAATCCTCAGATTTAGTAGATACCTAAATCTAGAGAAAACACTAAAAAAACATTATCCACCTACCAAAGAATTTTATAACAAGGGCAATTCGAAAACTCGAAAAAAATCACCAGATAGAATCTATTAAAAAAACTTTTAAGAAAATTTTGTGTTAAGTTTTTTTTTAATAACTAAAACTAAACATTTAGTGTCCATTAATCATCTACATGCTATTAAATTGCAGAAGCGAAAAAAAAAAGAATATAACAGTATATAACTGCTTAAGCATTTTCATATCGCACTTTACACAACAAACTGTTTTCAATTCGTTTCAAAAGTCTTCCTGACTATTTTTTAAGCAAAGCCGTTAAAATTAAAATTTAATTATATCTTAAAAGATTTTATCTAGTTTGTTATTGATGAACAATTTATTATCTACAATTCAAACACTTTAATATTTTCAACTGTTGTATTTACGCTTTAATTACACAATGGAAAATTATTATTGTACAGTCAAGCAAGGGTTTCACCAACTAATTCATAAATAGCCTCCTTGGTAATTTAATAAACCGCTCCTCTACTAAATATTTCCTTAAAGCTATAAAATTAAATTACTCGCTACTGTACTACTCAACTGCCAACCAGTGGCGTAGCGTGGTATTTTGGTCAGGGGGTGCGCAAATTTTTTTCTCAAAAAATCCCCTAAATTAAAACTTTTTGGCCGCAAATTTTTCGGGGTCAGTTTGTTCGGAAATTTAAAAAATTACTAAAATTCTATCTCCTACTTCATTTTTTAAGCAATCTTCTTCAATTTTTAGAAAATGTTCCATACATTACAAGAAAAAAACGTTACTTATGAATTTAGATAATTAAAAAAAATAAAAATTTTATAAAAAAAATATGAAAAAAAGTCTATTTTTTTCAAAAAAAAAAAATTTTACCACAAGTTTTTAAATTCACAAGTTATGTTTTTTTGTTAATGTATATAGATTAAACTGTTAAAGTTTGAAGAAGATTTCTTGAAAAATGTAGGAGGAGATGCATTTTAAACAAACTAGCTTTTTTCGCTGTTTTAGTTTTCCCTTCTCATAGGTAACCTATTATGCGGCCCGACTTTGACTGGTCATATCTCAAAAAATAATTCAAATTTTAAAAAAATAAAAAACATCTTAAACAAAAAAAAATATTTAAGATAAGATCAACTTCTAAAAAACATGGCTTACCCCCCTCCCCCCCCCCCTATGGCCTTAAACTACAAATAAATAGTCAACTAAGTATAACAATTAATAACTCAAAACATTTTTCTCTGTGCAATTATTATTTCTAAATAATGTTCAATATCTATTTTATATCAACAAAAAAGAATTTCATAAAAACTCAAAATAACTCATACTTTTAGTTTGTTGCAGCTTTAAATATACTATCTTTATATTTTATATATAAATGTTAAATTAAAGTCCATTTATATAAATATATATAAATATATAATATATATATATTAATAAATATAAAGTCCATTTATAGTTACTACCTAGATAAACACTATACATAATTATACATGCTTTTTTCTGCTTTTTTTCTAATGTGTGTTAACATTTTATAGACTCCGTAGATCTGTTCTTAAATTTATTTGAGAGCAGTGAAACGCCGTTAGTTGAAATAAAGTTTTAGCACAAGAACATCTGTGGTAAATGTTAAATCTTCAGTATTAAAATTGAAAGTTTTAAATTTTTTTAATTTTTGTAGAAGAAGTCTAAGAGCTAGTTTTTTTTTAACTTCTACATTTTTACCTATATTACAATTTGAAACTGTAAAAATAAATCTTAACAAATAAGAAAATCTAAAATATAAACAAAATTAAAAATAAAAATTTCATACCTTGAACTGCAGTCTTGATTAATAGCAATATTTGGTGCTGGTCTGCTATTTTTCAATTCAGACTTTTGAATTTCATATAATTTTCCTATCTGACATATTTTTAGACTCGCAACAATCCATACAATATTACTTTGCATATTTTTTTAAATAATAATTTAAAAATTAATGAAAACAAGTGTTTACTTTTTATTTAGTATTATAAAACATGTTTAAAGAAAAAACAAAAATCAATTAACTTTTATGATATCAGGATTGCCTTGCCACTCTTTGAGTCAAAATAACTGTCCTGAGTTAGTTTAAAAATGTCATGTGTCATCATAAGCATTTTAAATTATTTTAGAGAATTTTTTTATTGTATTTAAACTAATAGAAACTAGGCTTTATAACAAAGCTTTTTAAACCACTAAATCTACCCTGAGTAAAAAAAATATCAATTCTATCCTTAGTCAGCCTGAGCTTAAAAATACTTAAAACATTCTGAGTTATCCTGATTTTTACTGAGTCATACTAAAGTTTTCCAAAACTTCATAAAATCCTGAGTTATCCTGAGTGTGTGGAAAGACTTTACTAAATGTTTCTGATACAAAACAAAATGTTTAAAATATAAATTTTTTAAGGTTAGCTTTTTCAATGCTTTTAAAAATTAACAAGAAATATAACTTTTCACTTATCTTAAAATCAGTTTTTCTAAGATCTTTAGGGAATAGCAATTCTTAGCAAAAGAAAGTTTCTTTAAATATTATTTAAAATTTGATTTAAAACTAAAAAAATTTAAATTAAAAATTAGTCAATTATGTCTTTTAGACTATTAATTGATTGTAAAAATTCTGTTTTATAAGTTGCTATAAAGTTATTCATGATGTGACTAAAGAAATTTTAAAATAACGTGCTACAAAAATTGATTGTTTTTTAAACTTCATGGCTGATAGAATAACAAAGTTTGATTTGTTTGTTATCTTAATAAAAAAAGAAACAACTTTTAATAAAATTTTTAAGTTTAGATAATTTAAACAATACTTTTTGTATAGTAAGATTAAAACTGTAATCTCAGTATGAACTGTTTGTTTATTATCTATTTTAATTTATTTTTTTATTTTTTCAGTTTTTTGTTTGTTTTTTTTAATTATGTTGTTAATATTTTTTATTCTTATTATCAATTTATTTTTATTTTATTGGTAGTTGTTTATTGCTATTTTTACAACAATTTGTTTATTCTTGAATCATTATCACTTTAAAACAGGTTTATCTTTATGGTTTGTTAACAAAATGTTAGCATTTGACCTTTTAAAAAAATCTGTTATAAGGTTATACTACTGCGGTGCACTAACTAGTTGCGTACTGTTTGAGTCTAAATTCTTATGAAGTTAATGAAGTTATAAAATGTTTCCTTATGGAGTTTTTCATCAACATCGGTGCGCATTTGCAATTACGCACCGAATCAGTATACTGGGTAATTTCCCTAACTTGTCACTAATTGGTATTAAAATTTATTTTACTTTTCGAATACTAGAAAAACATAGTTGAAAAAAGGCAAATTAAGCAGAAAAAAAAAAGCAATAAAGGATAAAGATATTGCATTTTTCTTACTTATTTTTTTTGGGTGGCACGCATGCGCCAGCGTCCCTCCCCACGCTACGCCCCTGCTGCCAACTAATATTTTCTGTTAACTAGTTGTTTACTACAAGGGGACAATACAGTCCACTTTATGAAACCATTATCCAAGAAATTTTTTTTTTAATCTGATGTAGGCAGAGATTTTCAAAATGCTAGTGAGACGTATCTGAAAACTGAATATTCAATTTTTTTTTTTAAATTAAAGACTGGAATAATTGTTGTAAGTAGTTGTAAGACTGTTTTAGCTTTAAATTAAATGCCTTATGTAAGCCATGGTTGCAATAAATTATCGCGATTTTTGTCGTCTAATGTTTGTAGTTGATATGAATTCTCATTTTAAGATTGTATTGGATTAAATAAGCCTTCAGAAATTAAATAAGAAGTGTGTTGTTTTCGTTACGAACAATACAAAACTTTTTTTATAACAGCCCTGCTTAATTTTTTTTTGCAAAAACGATAATAAGAACAATGAAAATTGTGTAGTGATATAGCAAAAATTGTAAGAATATTATTGTTGCTATGGCAACTGAACTCAAAATACTCGGTAACTATTGTTAAGAAAAAGTATTAAACGCTGTTTTACCACTCGTAACTGCTTTGAACATACAATTAATAAAGCATTAATTTTGAGGTTAACCAGTTTAAAGTTCATTAAGTGTTCAAAATATTTTATATTTTCAAAATATATCGTAATTCTGCTTACTAAGCTTGTCATTTTGACTTGTAATTGCGCACAATTGTTAACAAAATAATTTTTGAACTTTTTTGTATTAAACAAATAAAATTTTGTAAATTATTTAGTGTTTAGTTGACAAAGCAACATTTGCATTCTGACAGTAATGCTGCCCAATGTACTAACATAAATGACGGCTACAAAACTATATAACTAGTCACAACATTGACAGCTAAGATGCAGTTTATATTAGATTTGCCAAATTGCTAATATTCTAAATCTAAACCAAATGAACTCTCAATCTTTAATAAATGTTTGTTTTTTAATCTTTGAATATAATGTTCGAGTAATTGTGTAACAACTTGTTTATTTAATTTTAGCAATTATAATAAGAAGAAGCAATCAAAATAATATTTCCCTTATTTATCTGACAATCATAGCTGGTAGACTTTATTTAGCAAGTTTTTTCTACATCATACTTAAATAAAAGAAAGTTGGATCAGTATTTTTATTCAAATTTGCCTAGCGCACTACCATAAATTAAACTTAGACATATATTTACTATTTCGTTAATAAATTATAATTTTCTTTTTCAAAATTTCAGAAACCTGTCTTGTTTTTTATTATGATAGTTGAAAAACTACAACTAAAAAAAACATATAGAATATTCTAAAAATCTACTAAACCTTAAAAATAAACTTTTTTTTTTGTGTAATTATTTTTTGATGTTTTTTTGTTTACTTATTTTTAGTTTAGATTTTTAACATTTTGGTAATTCCAAACGTTTAAGTCATAAAAGGACTTGTAATGTTACTTACAAATAAATAAAAAATATAATCATTAAACATTTTTATTTGAATAAGTTTTACCGATAATTTAAATCAAACTTAAGTTTTTTAATATATTTTAATATTATAGAATAATTTATAGAAATAGATATCAAGTGAGTGTAGTCAAAGTAAAATAAAAGGTAAAAATCATGTGGAAATGGTTTTGAAATATTCATGATTCTGTAAAATAGGAAAATTTAGATTATGAAAGTTAAAAAAAAGTGAAACTAGTGATCTACCGAATCCAAAAAGTTTGGATTCGCAAGGATCCGGTTCCGAGACTTATTTTCAAATAAGGGTTCGGCCGGATTCGAATACAAATCTTAATTACAATGTCACCTGTATCGGTATCTTGCTTGCCTTCTTTGTCCTTCGATCGTAGTAGACGCTGTACTGACATCTTTTTCGTCTTCGAGGGTTTTGCGCGTTGAGGCATTTTTAGTTTAGTTTTATATTTACTTTTCTGGTTAAATTATATAAGCTTAAAGTGTGTATATAAAAAGTGCTTTTAAAACTAAAAATAAGTGCAAGTGACAGAACAACTAAAACGAAATAGAATGATATCTTTTTGAACCTCGTAGTAGCTTTGGTCGTTAAATTCTTTTCGCGACGTTTAGTTGAATTACGCGCTGTTTGACTGACAGAAGCGAACTTTGCAACTTGTGTTTAAAATGAATCGATCTAGCAATCGTGTACTAATAAAAGCCGACTATTTTTTCAAACAACCGCATATATATGCATTCGAAACATTTTATTTTTTCTCAAGTTTTAACTTTGTTACGGGAAAATGTTGATATTGTTATCAAATTTTAAGTGTATTGTTTTGGGAAACCTTATCGAAAAGTTATAATTTTCTCACGAATTTCACACTCCCTAAAAGTATAAAATATTTTCCCATTAAATTTCTCGAAGAAATCACTAGATTCGCCACACTACCTCAACAAAATACTTGTTTTTAATAAACCTTGTGGCACTTAAAAACAACTACGAAATCCTAGCTCTGTCCCTACCTTTCTTTAATTACGAAACGACCAAACGCTGGGTTCAAAAAGATATTAAGTACATACATTTGAATGTATAGTAATTACATAAACAAAACACACAAAAAAAACTTTATAATTAATAAAAAAGTGTTCTTATATTTACAAGTTCGTGTCCTCTACTTTCATTCTCAAAATTGACTTCTATACAAGGCGTCGTTCAACGATTTACAGACGATGAAGAAAAAAATGAGAAGCGTGAGTGCAGCTCGGATCCTTGAGAACACTTGGTAACATGTTTCAAGCTTCTCTAAAATAATATCGACTTTAGAATCTTTTACGTCTTTTTCTTGAATGTTGACGACTTGGGTAACATCTCTCTCCATTCTGATGCTGCGAATCGCTGACCTGCGTGGGCTTCTATCTCTTTGCACTCGAACGTCAAGAATTTCCGATCTACGTGGGCTTTCTCTTTCTCTTTTTATATTTCTTGTTGATGGCGACCTGCTTCTTGTACGCTGGTATCTAGGTGGACTAAACCTTCTTCTATTCATCATTTTATCAGGGTAAACGAATTTTCTAAAATAGTAACTTCCAATGTCCACTCTTCTTATATACCAGCAGAGGAAAAAAATCAAATTGAGAGTTGATTCATCGAAAAGTCGATGTGAATTAACGATTTGATAATAAAACAGATTTGTTTTGAGAACAGAACAAAATAATTGGGAAGTAGATTGTTAAAAAATTGATAAGCTTTTACAAAATAAAACAAACTTGTTTTGAGAACAAGAAAAAAATTATTAGACTTTGTTGTCAAAAATTTGATATAAATTTACGAGTTGGAAATTTTAACAAATTTGTTTTGGGAACAAAAACAAAATTAGGAGTTGTTTGTCAAAAATTTGATTAAAATTACGAGTTGAAAATTTAAACAAATTCGTTTTGAGAACAAAAAAAAATTAGGAGTTGTTTGTCAAAAATTTGATTAAAATTACGAGTTGAAAATTTAAACAAATTCGTGATTTAAAAAAAAAGTCATTTATTTAGAAAAATCACGTCTTTTTCAAGTTCCTAAAAAAAATAAAACTTTAAGAGTTAATTTTCCGTGAACAGCTTTATAAATTGAATAATTTAATTAAATGACTTGCTTCAAAAAACAATTTTTACTTAGCTTGTATTCACAAAAAACGCTTTAGGAAATGATGTATAAAATATAAAATGTTTAAAATAGTATTATCGCATTTGAAACGTTGAAAAATGAAACTAAATAAAAGTTTAATATTTGGCTAAACAAATTAAAAACATTATTTTTTATAAGTTGGTTTATCATAAAAACTACGGTTGTAATTTTTGTTAATTTGTAAACACAGTTAAAACAGTAAGTTTTATAAATCTAAAAATTAATTTTAGTTACAAAAAATAGCATTTAAAATTTGTTTAAATAATCGATATAACAATGTAAAAAAGATTAAAAGCATATACGTAAACTTAGTTATTGTTCAATGTCTTTTATTTAAGCTTCAATCTGTATTTCCCTTCTTCTTCCGCAAACTTTTGACATTCCTTCTCATACTGATTGAACGATAACCGCTATCAGAAGTAAGGGTATTGCAATCGTATATACTTTGGTCAGAATATCAATAATGTTTCGTGTCTTCCCCCACATTCCGGAAGTAATTGATGAAAAAATGTCTGTAATGAAAGACAAATCGAACCCTTGGCCTTCCAGTAGGTAAGGTTCGATGTCGATACCTTGAGCTTCATATGTTTTCTTTGTCAAATAGATAAGATTTTTTAATTGCTCTTTTGTATTTTCTTTTTCGGAATTAGTAATAAGTTCAATGCTTTTCGCCATTTCACTTTCATTGATTGCAAACAATTTTTCTTTAAGATTTAAGTTTTTGATTGTTATTCGATGAATCGAAGGTTGCTCATTCACCAACGTTTCGTTTTCAAAAAGTAAAACGTTGTCACGGATTTCAAAATGTTTTTGTTTTGCGGTAAAAACAGTATTTGAAATATGTTTTGACAAGAACCGCCCCTGACGAAGGCTTGTCATTACCGTCCCAAGGCCAACACAAGCCTGAAAAAGGGGTCGATCAGAAATACGACCTTTATAATTAAGACTTGGTTGTAAATATGTCTCAACCATCTCGCACTTAAGTTCGCGTAATAATCCAGCCGAATAAACAGCATTAACTTCCCTTTCCAACAGGAAGCTTAAAGTTTTCAAAGGATTAAGTTTTTGAGACCCCATTATACTTACTAAACTAGTTCGTGCGTTCTTGCACAATGCGTTTTCGAAAACACGCTGCAGTAATTGCGTGTTTAGAAGATTTATGTTTGCCACTGTTGCTAATGCTGCATACAATTGTTTGTATTTTGTTGAAGTGTTCATCATTAACCCTTCTGTCGATGAAACATTTGCACTTTAATTGATTTTAATGACGTGACCAGAAAGAAAACATAAAAGTTTTTCTCCTTCCTTTGTAGGTATACATCTAGTTACTCTATCATCACATTTAGAAAGAATCGTGGAAATGAGATTAGTTCGTTTAATCTCGTAGATTACGCCGTTTGCCGTAGTGTGCAAAACAAGACTGGTATTTTTTATTTTTGGTGGGTCTTTGCAGGTGTTTTCTATTTTTTCCTCGTAAACGATAATCCAATCATCAGCTGAGCAAACTTTTTCTTCTGACTTACATTCTAAATTTCCAAGTGTTATGTGAGAAAACGTTTTCGAAGATATTTCTTTATTAACCGTTATATATGCGAGTTTGAAATTCTCGCACTTATTTACCGTGGTATATGGGTAATTAAAGTTTGGTGTAAGAATATTTCTGGATGAAAGTGTTTTATCATCTTTTGGGAATAACATTCCCTGCCTTGTTACCCTATTTCTTTCTGCACGCTTGCATGTATCGGCGTCTACCGGTCGATATTCAACCCTTTTCAAAACACATCTTTGGGAAAAGAAAACATAATAAGTGCATTTATGATGCTTAATCTTGATTCTACATGCAATTGCTTTCAATTTTTTCGTGTCGCTTATTGGTTTGTAAACGTCAACAGGAAAAATTTCTTGTGTAGAGTTAGAAGATTTGCAAGGGCCTGGGTCTGTCAACTTGTAGGCTTTTACTGGAAAATTTTCGCAAAGAGGCAAAAACTGTTTACGGATAACCTCATCCGCTTTTATAATGTGAACCACAATCAAACAAATTACTACACAGAACATCTTTAAATAAATGTTTGCATCCAAACGATGTTAGTTATATATCAAAACAAACGGAAAGGAGAAAAGAGAAATTCGTCATAGGTGTTTATAAATATGCATTGTTTTTATAAACAAAGGAGTTCGATTTAAAATTAAACTAAACATCTAGATAACATTAATTTATTTTTGTTTATGCAGGTGTTTCCGCTTTGTAGACTTTTTTTTTAAACGTGCGTGTTTTGGTTTACGTTTTAAAGTTTGAAAACTTAATATGTATATAAAACATTCAAGTTTCACAAAAGTAACTGTTATATAACTTACGGCTTAAAGATGAATAATGAAAAAAATACTTTCGTAATTGTAATGAAACGAAGAAAGCTGTATAAGTTTTTTCAAATTCATCACGAATCACTTTAAAAGCAAGGGAAAAATAAAAACCGCAAGTTTACGCGTATAGCGGATGGAATTCATTAGGGAGTGAAAGGAAACACTTCGTTAATTTTATCGCTTACATCTGCTAACGTTATAAAAACTGACAATTGTTTTATAGCTTAGGAAATAATTAACTTAAAACGTGATAAGTGGTGAGTTTTTTTTTAATAAACGGATGTTGTGTCAAAGTTTTATTCGCTTAAACACAAACACTTAGTTTATATTAGAAACAGTATTTGAACATTTTAATGAGTTAATTTCAACATTGTTTTACAATAACAATTTTTTAAAACAAAAAGTGAAATCGTATAAAAATATTCACTATCGAAAATAACTTTTCTTGATTTTACCAGTAAGTTTCATACTTAGAAAATTAATATTTGTGATTCCGAAAGACTAAAACTATTAGTTTAGTTTTTTTCATATTTTCAGCTCAAAACTTATGTTTCGTCATCAGATGAACTTACTGCGTAATTAATTTTATTTCTACGTTCTCTTAAATTGTACGCTTTATTTTTCCCTAGTTTTTCACCTTTTTTGTTAAGATCTTCCCTAGGAAAATATGCTTTAATGTTTCTTATACTAACCTTTATAAGCTTAGAATTTTTATCAATGATAGCCGAGTGTTCACTAAATGAATGTACGGGGTAAGGCCCTTGGTATAAAGAACTAAGTTTTTTTCTAGTTTTTCGTTTTAACCATACCTGTTCACATTCAAACAAACCCGGTTCATAATAAGCTTTTTCTCTTCATGCGTTCTATGAACTTTACTAACTTTAGACATTGTATGAAGGAAAATTTTAGTTTCAAAAACATTGTTTTCTGGTTCGTTATCACTTACTTCGTTTAACATTACGTGACCGCTAAAATTTACGCACGTTCCGAACGCATATTGTGAAGGTGTGAAGGGCGACCCTTCCATAAACAAGTTGTTTATGTTTATCGTTATTAAAGGCAAATGCAAAGGCTAGTTTGCTTTATCAGGAAGTGCCCTAAGTGCTACGTTAATGGGGTTGCGTATCCTTTCCACAAAACCATTAGTTTAGGGGCTGTAAGGAGGTGTCAATCTATGGTCAATACCAAGTTGTTCGAACGCGCGAGTTAAGATCAAGTTTGAGAATTCACGCCCATTATCAGTCATTACGACCTGTGGAATACCATAATGTCCACACCAGTTTTGTATAAACGCATCTCTAACTGTTTCTGATTTTTTGTCTACGATTGGAGCCGTGGCAAGAAAGCCAGTTGATCTATCTCTCATTGTAAAGATATAATTGAAACTTCCTAAATTTTTTTCAATTGGACCTACGAGGTCGACATGAACAAACTGAAAACACTCAATGTTCTCAGGGTAGAAACACAGTTTGGGACGATTATATCTCGTTGTTAGCGTAGCTTGACAGGTTGAGCACGTTTGCACGTAATACTCTACATCTTTCCGTAACGTTGGCCACCAACAATCTTTTGCCGTTGCTAAAACAGATTTCTCTTTTCCTAAATGTAAGTAGCTATGTGCTAACTCGTAAGCAGATAATCTTAAAGCAAAAGATAATATAATTCGTTGTTGGTCGTCTTCTACTATTACTGCTAAATTTTCTGGTTTTAAAAAACGAACGTCTTTTTTATGTTCATAAGCTGCCTGTATTAAATCAGGCTCGTCGCTTTGTAACTTAGCTATCTCTTTTTTGTTTAAAGACTCTGGGGTAATGATTTCTTCCTCACTTTCAGATGACTGTAGTCTGATAGACTATCTTCGTCATCCTCTTCGGAGATATAGATGTAATCCGAATCTTCTTACGGTACTTTAATGTACATGGCCGTTACTAATGGGGGTCGAATTAAGGCATCCGCTACCTTATTTTCATCTCCTGATACATGAGTAACTATTGGATTAAATTCTTTAATTGCGGCAATGTATCTCTGTTCAATTGGAGATTGTTTCCCCATAGGGTTGTTGATAGCTTTTGCTACAGATAGACTGTCAGCCTTGACAATTAATTTTCAACCTATAACGCGACTTTGAAAATGTTTTAGACTAACCATAACGCACGCAGATCTTAAAAAAACGTCGATCTGACAGCTTTTAGAACTGGAAGTTTTTTAGAAAAAAATGCGAGTGGACGTTTTTCCCTGTTTTTACCCTCCTGTTCGAGTACGGCCCCAATGTGATTATCGGATGCGTCTGAATAAACGATTAATGGCCTCTCATGGTCTTCAAAGGCGAGGGTCGCTGCGTTTGACAATGGATTTAGAGTATCGTTATAAGATTTAACTTGGGTTTCATTTAAATGTAAAGGTCTCCTATTAGTAGATTTAGGGCCCCCTGATATTTCATTAAGTGGAGCAGTTACTTCGGCTAGCTTTGAAATGTGCCGATTATAATAGTTTCACAAGCCAAGAAAACGTTTTAATTCTTTGCGATTCGTAGGTATAGGTAAGTTTTTAATTGCTGCCACTTTATTTTCTAGGACATCAACCCCATCGATACTTACTGAATGACCAAGAAAATCTAGTATATGTTTGGCAAAAACACACTTTTGTAAATTAAGATATAACCCACTCTTGTGTAAAGTTTGCAAAACTTTTCTGAGATGATTTAAATGATCATTTTCGGACTTGCTGAAAATAAGAATATCATCAAGATAAACAAATATATACTCAGAGCAACCTGCTAGTATGCTTTGCATCATGGACTGAAATGCCATTGGGGAATTTTTTAGTCCAAAAGATGTGCGACAGGGTATGAATACCCCATGGTGAGCTATTATTGCGGCATATTTTCGAGAACTAGGCTTGAAAGGCAAGCAATAGTAAGCTTCCTTAAGATAAAGACACGAAAAACACTTAGTTCCTTCAGGGATGATTTCTGCAAGTTCATCAATCCTAGGCAAGGTGTAAGACATTGGGCGTGTGTGTGCATTAAGAACTGTATAGTCCACACACACGCGTATGGAATTGTCTTTCTTTGAAACTATCGTAATGGGCGAAGCGCACATATCTGCCGTACCACGTGACATTGCACCCCTATTAATAAGGTCATTAAAATTTTCTTCAACCTTCATTCGTCTTACGCCATTACACCGGCGCGCTTTGACTATTTTAGGGCTAAAATTTTCGACTATAATTTCCAAAGACTGCCCGTGTTTTACTGGTCGAGTGTAATCAGGTGTCGCTGTAAGTTCTGGAAATTCATTCAGTAAGTTTTTACATTTATCCTCAAAGTGTGAAATAAATTCGTTATCAGTTACTTTTAAATTGTGTGAGGTAACTACAACCGATTTTGGCAATTCGTTAGCCGTATATAATTTAACTACGCGATTGGTCTTATTTTGATACAATTTAGAGTTCCCTAACGAAATAGATAATTCATAAGTTTTCAAAAAGTCAACTCCTATGATGCCATAATCTCTATTTTCTTGTGTGACCCAAAAATTTTGTTCGATATTTTTTAATTTACCAAATTTTAAAACGACATTAACACTCCCTATAGGATGCACAGGAGTATTACTTATTCGCTGTATGGTCCTACTTTGTGTTCGAAAATAGTGATTAATACCATTTGTTAGATTTTTTGGGAGAATAGAGATTTCGCAACCTGTGTCTACTAAAAATAATGCTTCGGAATTATTATCTAATATAAATGGTAAATTTTGTGGTAATTTTTTAAAGCTAACGTGTGAAGCTTTTTTTATTTCAAATTTCCAAGCATTATCACTTTTCGAATTATTTGTATTTTTTACTCACGTTTTACTGTTTATTAGTTTAGTATTTACAAGCGGTTTTTTTTTTATTATTTTGAAAAAGTTTAGATTTTTTTGTACGCCTTTTAGCATCTTTAAGGTTGGTTTATAGATAAGATTATTATTTTTGTTTGTAAGTTTATTATGATTTTTACGATGAGTTACATTAGCTATTTTAATTGGGCGATTAAGGGTGTTGTTGAGAGGATTATCGTTGTACCCATCGTCTCTTCCTCTTATTGTTGGGACGAAAGGGAATCGTTTCCCTGTTGTCGGTTCCGATTGTTTGTATTAGCATTAGGACGTGAATACGAATTAGAATAATTGTGGTCTCTGTCTTTATTATTTCGGTACTTTTGAAAAGATTGATTCGAGTTGTTGTTGTTCACATTGTTTCGATTTTGATGATTGTAGTTATTGTTCGTATTATTATGCCTTGGGTAAGATTCTCGTTGGGGCTTAGAGCGATATCTACCTTTGTAGTTTTTTTTAAAGTATCATGATTTTGACCGAATTTATGTAGCCTATTGTAATTTACTTGACTAGTTTGTAATACGCTTTCTTTATGGGCATTCCATATCGCTTGACTTTTACGCCTAAAAACATCAAGGTCCGCGTCGTAATACTCTTTAGTTTTACTATTTATTGCGGAGGGCATTAAGTACAAAAGAAAAAACTTTATTCTATCATCTTCTGGGCATTTGGCCCATTTTGTGGCCGTTGAGAAAATTTGAGTAAAAGTAGTTTTGGTTTCCCAGATCGGAATTTTTTCTAAAATTTCGGTTAATTCGTTATCACAGTGTAAACAGAAGTTTTTAAGCGAGTTATAACTTCTTTCTCCTCGTCCTATAACCTTGTAATCGGAGATGTCTTCTCTTGGCCAAAACCCTATTAGATAATTGTATTTTTCTGAGTCGCTAATGACGTTTTCGTCGTATAGCTCTTCCTCGAAATAATTAATGGTATCTCTGGGGTTTCTTACAACGTTTAATCTTTTAAATTTTTTACTTAATCTTTGTGCTCTAAGTGTATCGTTAGAATTATTGTTACTTATTTTTTGGTTGTTGTCATAGTTATCAAAAAAATGTTCGCTTTTGTGTTGCAAATCGCGATCGTGATTGTCTGATATTTGTTGTACTTTGTTTTGGTTACGATTGTTTTGTTAACCAAATATCTAATTTTTTGATCTCATTTCGCAATTTTACTAATTCCTCTTGCGCTTCTAGCTTTTTGACCTCTAATAGTTTTTGGTTGTACAATGATCGTGTTAGTGCAAGATCGTCTCGGGGATTAGTTGACGCGATGGAGTTTTCCCCCTTGCTTATAACCTTATTCGATTCAAAATCATTAGGACTAAGGTTAGATTTTGCGCAAGTTTCTTCTGTTAAGTTTTCAATAATGCTATGATGCGAACATTCCGGGTCGTTATCGGACGCTGCGTGGTCTCCATTGTCACCTGTATCGGTATCTTGCTTGCCTTCTTTGTCCTTCGATCGTAGTAGACGCTGTACTGACATCTTTTTCGTCTTCGAGGGTTTTGCGCGTTGAGGCATTTTTAGTTTAGTTTTATATTTACTTTTCTGGTTAAATTATACAAGCTTAAAGTGTGTATATAAAAAGTGCTTTTAAAACTAAAAATAAGTGCAAGTGACAGAACAACTAACACGAAATTGAATGATATCTTTTTGAACCTCGTAGTAGCTTTGGTCGTTAATTCTTTTCGCGACGTTTAGTTGAATTACGCGCTGTTTGATTGACAGAAGCGAACTTTGCAACTTGTGTTTAAAATGAATCGATCTAGCAATCGTGTACTAACAAAAGCCGACTATTTTTCAAACAACCGCTTATATATACATTCGAAACATTTTATTTTTTCTCAAATTTTAACTTTGTTACGGGAAAATGTTGATATTGTTATCAAATTTTAAGTTTATTCTTTTGGGAAAGCTTATCAAAAAGAAATTATAATTATAATTTTCTCACGAATTTCACACTCCCTAAAAGTATAAAATATTTTCCCATTAAATTTCTCGAAGAAATCACTAGATTCGCCACAACAAATTGGAATTCGACCGAATCTGGATTCGAATTTTAATTTTTTAATTTAGATCCGGCGGAGTCCGAGTCCGCATACGAGTACTTTAATAATGAAAAACTTAAAAATTTAAGCTGCTTAAAACGTAAACAAAATAAAACTTTATAAATAATAACTATTTATATATTATTGCTTATTATGAAAAGACAGTTTTAACAAAATTTTTAACGTGTTAATAAATAAACTTTGTTTAAGAATAAATTATATTAAAAGTGAACAAAAAAACAAACGTCTTGCTATTAAAAAAAGTCAAGCAAATACACAAAAACTTAGTTTCAATATTTTGATATCCCTGCAAGTAAAACTAACAATTAACTTGTAGTTGTGTTATGCAATAAAAATAAATTATCGAATTTAATAAATGCTTTAAGCAAAAAACTGATCACAAACAAAATTAAAACAGTTTACGTTTAACTTAAGAAATTGTTTTTATTGTAGCCATAAACGAATCACAAAATAAACTTTTGCAGGTGTTAATAATTATTAAAAGAAGTGCAACTAAAATAACATGGAGCTGTAATAAAATTGAAAATTATACCAACTATAGTAAAAGACTAAAAATTATGAATTACAGTATTTGTAAAAGTTTTTCAAAATCAACTTAGAGTTACGCTTTTACCATTACAATAAAGAAATATAAATTAATTTAAGCAACTGTTAAAAAATAGAAAACGTATTGCAGTTGCTTAGGATGTCTCTGTTATATTAAGTTTATAATATCTTTTTCAACTGATTTTATCTTTTTTATGACAACTTTCCCTCACTTTCTGACAAAAGACTGAGAAGAAAATATAAACAGTTTAGGCAACACAATGCTAGCCTAAGACTTTAAAATACTTAAATAATAATTTTATTAAAATGTTGAAAATAAGAAAGTATTAATCCAAATGAAAAAAAATAAATCAGTAACAAAATAAAAGCTAATGGTTTTCATTGATGTTTAAGAAAGATTGTAGGAAAAACTAAAACAAATATTTAAACACAACTTTTAATATAAATTTTTAAATTATGCAAAGGCTTAGATTATCAAAATATCAAAACTAGTCTGTAATTTACAAATAGTAATTATAATTAAACAAACCTTAGTTAGTCTAGGTTTTTTAAAAGGTTCAAAACAATCTGAATTGTTCTGAGCGGCCTGGGTATTTTAATTTTCTGATAACCCTATTTTGTTCTTTTTAAACTAATAGTTAGATGCTCTAATCTGTTGTTGAACCAGGGGCGTGTTTTGACTGGTTTCCTGTGAACCCTATGAAAAAAAAAAAGTATAATAAAAAAAGCTTAGATTATTCAATTAAAACATTATCTAATCGGATATTTTACATATTTATGTAGACTTAGCTGTGCTTTTTTCATAAACTTTTGAATAATTTTAATCTGTTATGATATAGTTTTAAAAGAGTTTATGTTAAAAAAAGTAAAAACTGTATAAAAATGTTATAATTTGAAAATATGCGCATAAGAAAAATAAAACTTTTGATAAAAAATAAGTTTATAAAAATTGTTAAAAAACTAATTTTGAATGTTAATCCAACTCAATTGGTTTCACTTTTAACTTTGGAAACTTTCACTACATATTTTGTTTTCGAAATTATAACTAACTTTTAATTTAAATCTGATATTTAGCTGATTATTTTAACTAGAATTTATGTTTAGTTAATGTTTTATTTATCAATTTATTTACATATCTTTATATATTTTTTACTAATTTTAAGACACTTTAGTTAATAATTTTGATTAAATATCGTGTTCAGTGTTGTGTTAATAAATACTTTCGTTATTCATGTTGGCTTCACTTTTTAATACAAATTTCTGCTTTATAATTAATAAATGACCTAGCTTATATCCTGTAATTGTTTTACTAAAATGAAAATAATTTTATTACTTATCATTTTTTTGCTCTCTAATTAACTAGTATTCCTTAATTTTTAAAAGTAAAAAATAATTATGTAGATAAAAAAACTTTAGACAATTATATGATAAAAAAGTTTCTAAAGTGTTTTTTAAAATCTACTACACATAATAATTTGTTTTTAAACAAAAACATGTGCTACTCACTGAAAATAGTCTAGACACGTCTCTGCTACTTATATGTTTTTTTTTATTTCTAAGCGGAAAAAAGCAATCTATACACAGAGTTTTTCGGATAAATACTGCGTACTTAACTGACAGTGCATTCCTAAAAATATGGGTACTTAAGGGGCAAATTAAGAACATAAAAAATTGTGAACCCCCTTTGAAAAAAGTCTAGATACGAACCTTTGTTGAATTATGCAGTTTAAAACTTATTACTTAGCAATTTTGTTTTTAAAAGAATCAAACACTTTCTTCTTTCTCTATTTTTTCTATAAACTTTGGGTATTACATAAGCATTAGCAAACCAGTTTAGAAATATGTTTAATTTTAACTTTAACTTTTTAGAGAGTGACATCTATTACAAACTTATTAGTTTAAGGACTATTGTTTAAAAAAAAAAAAAAGTTCTAAGGAAACAACTTCATTTTATTAATAAATGTTAAACATCTATTAGTTTTGTAATGTCTTTTTTATAATAATTAATTTAAAAATTAGTTATACTACTTTGATAGCTTTTAAACTGCAGTTTCAATTGGTTTTAAATATTTTTAAACTATTATCTACAGTCTAAGGTTTACAAACTTTTTTTCAGGTGGCCTCTTTAAAAAAAAGCTATAACCTCCTTTAAAAAGATTACTGAAAAAACTGCAATTTGAAACACTTAAAATCTTACCTATTTTTGCTCTTCATCAACAACTAGAAAATATCTAGAGTAAGTTACAAAGTATGACCTCAGGGCCCCCACTTGGATTATTTTGGATAACCCTGATCTATACAATCTTTTTTTTCAATTATAAATCATTAGGTAAGAGTTGTTCGATTTAAGTTTCAAGTTGTTTATTATTTTCAAACTTTCTTAATCTAAATTTTTCCAGAAACATGAGCTGTTGAAAACCATTTTCACAGAATATTTACTTATATTCTTTTATGACTACGATCATTTTATAATTAGTTCCATAATTTATTTACAAAACTAAGATTTAATTTAAAACTTAAAATTAATTAAAATATTGGTAAAACTTATTCAAATAAAATAAAATTTTATTAATTTTTCCTTTCTGTATTCGTAAGTAATATTACGAGACTTTTTTTTGATTAAGAACGTATGGAATTACCAAAATGTTAAATGTCTTAACTAAAAAAAGTAAAAAGAAAACATTAAAAAACAGTTACGCAAACAAAATTTATTTTTGAACGTTTAGTAGATTTTTTAATAATCTTTATGTTTTTATAGTTGTAATTATTTAACTTACATAATAAAAAACCAAACAATTTACAACATTTTTAAATAGTAAATAAAAATTTACTAATGTAATAGTAAATATATATCTATGTTTTATCTATGATAGTGCGGTAGACAATGAAATAAAAAGAAAACTGAACAAACTTTAACTTTTTTGCACCTACCCTTTAACTTTGGTGTAGAAAAAAATTTCAAAGTAAAGTCTATTTGTTATGAACTATTGTTGTGATATACTTGTAGAATTATTTATTTTGATTGCTACTCTTTACCACAGTTGCCAAAAATTAATCAACTATTTATTACACACTTACTCGAGCCTTATATTTTAAGGTTTAACATCTAACATTTGTTAAGGATTAAGAGTTCAGTTGTTTTACAACATTAGCAATCTACTACAAACTACAATCCAGCTGTCAATTTTGAAATTAATTGTATAATTTTAAGCTGTTATCTATGTTAGTGCAATGGGCAGCATTATTGCCAGAATGCTAATGTTACTTTGTCAACTAAACACTAAATACTTAACAAAGTTGTATTTGTTTTATACAAGAAACGTTCAAGTAACTTTTGTTAACAATTGTGCGCAATAACAAACCAAAATGACAAGTTTAGTAAGCAGAGATCGATAAATTTTGAAAAGAAAAAGAGTTTTGAACACTTAATGTACTTTAAACTATTAACCTCAAATTTAATGCTTTATTAATTGTATTTTCAAGGCAGTTACGAGTGGTAAAACAACTTCTAATGCTTTTTCTTAACAATAGTTGCCAAGTATTTGGAGTTCAGTTGCCATAGCAGCAATAATTTTCTTACAATTTTTGCTATATCACTACACAATTTTCATTATCCTTATTATCGTTTTTGCGAAAAAATAATTAAACTTCAAGCAGGGCTGTTATAAATAAAGTATTGTATTGTTTGTAACGAAAATAACACACTTTATATTTAATTTGTGAAGGCTTATTTAAGCCACGACAATCTTAAAATGAGAATTCATATCAACTACAAACATTAGACGACAAAAATCGCGATAGTTTATTGCAACCATGGCTTACACAAGGAATTTAATTTGTAGCTAAAACAGCCTTACAACTACTTACAACAATTATTCCAGTCTTTAATTTTAATCTTTAAAAATTTATTGAATATTCAGTTTCAGTTACGTCTCACTAGTATTTTGACAATCTCTGCCTACATCAGATTAAAAACAATATTTCTTGGATTATGGTTTCTTAAAGTTGACCGTACTGTTCCCTTGTAGTAAACAACTAGCTAAAAGAAAATATTAGTATGGCAGTTAACTATTAAAGCAGCGACTAATTTTAATTTTATAGCTTTAAGGAAATATTTAGTAGAGGCGCGGTTTATTTTCTACAAAGAAGGCCATTTTAAATTAGTTGGTGAAACCCTTGCTTGACTGTACAATAACATTTTTTCATTGTTTAATTATAGCGTACATAAAACAGTTAAAAGCTTTAAAGTGTTCCAGACGTATATAATCAATCGTTCATTAATAACAAACTAGGTAAACAATTTTTTTTTTTCTATTTTTAAATACTTATAATTTATTTAATAAAAAACTTATTCAACAAAGCATTCAAAAAACAATTTCAAAAACTTAATTTTATAAAATAAAATTCTGGTGGCATTTATTTATATTGAAAAATTAAAGCAAAATAGAGTTTTATTTATACTTTACTTTGAACTTTTACCTTTGAATTTTTAATTTCACTATGTCTTAATCAAAATATAGATAAAAAAATAGAAAAATTATGTTAATAGTATGCTACTAAGCATGGGGGACTCTGATTAATTATTAATTTATATTTCAAATTATACATTTTAAAAACTAACAAAGTTTTTCACAATAAACTTTTAATCTTATGTCTAAACAATGGCTATTAACATAAATACATTGCAATTATTTTTTTTTATTGCAGTTCTTGGTTTAGAAATATATTTTTGCTTGACAATGTTTACTTAAAACTTGCTATACTGAATATAAATATAACTCTTTTTGAGCCAGAATAATTCAAATGTTATAAAAATCAAATGTTTAACACTTAAAATAATTTAATTGATAACTGATATTAAAGTTTAAAGGCTTACATATGTTAAAAGTAAAATTAATTAAGTTGATGACTT
The DNA here is from genome assembly GCF_965202585.1 of Thalia democratica. Classification (NCBI taxonomy): domain Eukaryota; kingdom Metazoa; phylum Chordata; class Thaliacea; order Salpida; family Salpidae; genus Thalia; species Thalia democratica. Next base: position 61,595,685 of record NC_139166.1, on the reverse strand, counting down.
TTGTTAAACTAAATTTTCCTAATTTAAACTAATCAAGTTAGTTTATATTACAAGAATGTTAAAGAAAACAGTACATATTCTTATTTTTATTCTGGTAATCTCAACAAAATGTTGTAAGGCTACAGAAATAAAAAGTAAATAATCATAGTTTTCGTAAGACTGGTCAAAGTGGTCAAGTTCTTATAGTACCGCCGAAAAAACCTAAACTATCTAAGAACGGTGTTCCAAAATAACAAAAAATCTATATGTTTTTAAGGAAATACAAGCTTATTTTGCAAAACTCAACATTCAATGTTGAAACACTTAACATTAAAACAATGGAAGAGCATAAAAAAATGCATTCATTTACAAGTACTTTAATTTGTATTCAAAATATATCTTACAAACTTTTCAACTAACGCAGTGTATTCATGCTTTTATATGATATGAAATTATCATAAAAAACAATAAATGATATTTATAAGTAAAAAAATATAATACAAATCAACGTTTTAAAATAATTTAATATTCGAATTAGAAGTACAAAAGTTTCACACAAATATCAATTAAACCTTTAGATTATCTAGTAAAAGATGATTTAATAAAAATGTTATCCTCATCTTTGAATTTGTTTGTCAAATTTAAAAGGAGCTGTCTATTAGAATCGAGGTACTTTAACACAACAAAAGCTTGAAAAATTTTCAGTTGCTTCACATTGTTTTTCTAACCATGAATCATTTTCTACATTATAAGACAAACAAATTCTTGTCTAAGAACTAAAACAATAATTTGGTTTTCTAAGGAAATTGCGGCTTTTGGTAAGAATAATTAGTTTAGAAGGTGGTCTGGAATCGACCTAATCGATAAAAAATAATCGCCTTTAAGAGGCAATAGTAGCTTCTTTTAGAAATATAACTTTAGAAAAGCTATCAATTATATTCAAGGCCATAAACGTTCTAAGGATATTCTGATAAACTCAAAGTATAATTAATGTTTTAGCGTTAGTTTAAAATAAAATTTATAAGAACAGCTAAACTTTATCCCTATTCGACTAAAAAATTATATTTTTAAAATAATGAAGAATAAACATAGAATTTTGTTTAAAAAAATATAACACTTGCTTTACAAAGTAATCGTTATAAGATTTTTTAGAAAACAAGTAAACACCAAAGTCAATAGTAGTTAATCTTAAACTTCTGGGGCAACATAAGTGGTAATGTTAAACCGCGATGAAGGTTTTCTGGTAGCTTAACTAAATCTAGGCTGGAGGGAATTATATATCCGGTCCATGTTCAATTTAACTTTGAGTTTGAGATATTTTTAATCAATAAATAAAACCATGACAAGCAAGCAATGTTGAATAACGAATATGTTTAGCAATAAAATTACTACAATTAAAACCAAACTATAAAATGGGCAATATAGTCAAGTACAAAACTTAGCAGTGTAGTAATCTAAACTAACATAAGTACTAATTGTTTCAAAATATAACAGCAGTGAAAAATCACTATTTAATTTTAAACTGGAAACAAACTACTGGATTCTAACTCAACTACTCAGAGCCAAATATACAAACTTGTGGTATAAAAAGTAGTGAATTTAACTAAAAATCAACCATAAATGATCATTCTCAACTACTCAGAAGCAAATATACAACTTGTGGTGTTTTAAGCAATGAATTTTGACTGAAAATCAGCTGTATCAAATATGCATTCAATATCATCATTATAGCCACCAAATATGAAAAGTTCATCTTTTATATGAACTACTTCTGAATATTGTCTGCCTACTTCTAGTTGAGGTAAGTTTTCAACACAATTTATATCACTTGCTTTAATACTATACACATCACAGACAACGGTATTTAAAGTTAAACCCCCACAAAAAATAATGTTAAATTTATTTTGGTTACAAAACCTTCTAACAGTTTTTAAGCTTTTCAAGTGAGGTTCTCTATTTTCTTCTGAAATTACATTGTTTGTATAAGTAAAATCGTCAAAAAAACTAGTAATCTTCTCTGAAACGTAATTAAAAGCAGGAACCGATAATAAAGATAGACGTAGTTTAAAGAAAAGATCTTTAGCATGTTTTCTACGTTCTTTTTTGTGACCTAGCCAGGAAACTACTGCGTTGAAAATTTCCATTTCTGAATCAATGTTTAGTTCACTGCTTGACAATATTTTTGACAAACTCTTAAAGTCTAACTCTAAAAATGATGGTTTATCAACAATAATTGGAAAACATCGTTCAATAAACTGCAACGAATTATAAGTTATTGTTGATGAGTTAAACAGTCGATAAAAATGATAAACAGCTACAACATTTTTAATATTACATTCATCATCTACAATTTTGTGAATTTCTTTTTCTTGTTTTTCACATAAAAAAAATTTGTTTTCTTTTGAAGATGATATGATATCTGATGTCAGGTTTCCTATACACGTATATACTACATTTAATTGTATAGTAGTAAAATTTGTAGTTAAAACAAAATAATTTTTACTAGATTTTTTTGTTTACTTTAAAAATATCTATTCGAAAAGTAAAAGCTTTATTGCTTTTATGTTGACTATCTACTTTTATACTTTATATTAAGCTTAGGTAGTTTTTTTTTTTCTACATTTTTTCTAGTAATACTCAAAAACCATATTGAATATATCATAGTTTCGTTTAATAAAAGTTATTTACAGTTTCAACATGTTATTTTGGTTACTAAAAGAAATTCAATAAATTAATCAAACTTTAAGGTTAAATTTAAAAAAAATCCTTTAGTTTAATATGATGTTAAAAGTAAAATTAATTTGCAACTTTATGACTAGTATTTTAATGTACTAAGCTATTTATACGCTATTAAACAGTAAATTTTGTTTATTTAACATTATCAGTAAACTATTGACTTGGCTAAAAAATATTCATTGTTTGTTATAAATTTTATCTTTTGCATAATAATTTAAGTGTTTTATTACAATTTATAATTTAATTAGTTAAAAATTTTAAATCTAAAAAAATTTAGAATTTAGTACAAAAGCTAAGTTATTTTTATAGTCAATGGGTCTATAAAGTACAGACTAATTTTTTGACAGCCGTTTTAAATTTGCAAACTAATATAAAGACTAGTTTTTAAAGTACCACAAATCCTATGATAATAACTCTACATATTTAAGTTAAAATTTTTTTTAATTATAAGCTAAGCATGTTTGAATTTTACAGATCTTCCACCAAAAAAAGAATAATATATTATTTTAGTGATGAAAAATATTGAAAAAATAGTTTAAAAACTAATGACCAAATTTATATAAGCCTTTAAACAAATATTAACTTATTTTATATAAAGCTTTTTAAAAAAAATAATTGTTGAAAAAATGTCTAACCTAGTTGATCAATCTCTTTAGATGTTTTCAATCGTTCTTTCGACTTGAAATACTTGTTTCTACATCGCTCACTAAAGTCACACAGCTGATTTATTTGGCAAGATGATTTACTGTTACTATGTTCCAGATGAGTAGTTTCATATTTTCTTTTCTTTCCAATACTACTATAAGAACAATTTGTATCTATCGAAACTTCGATATCGTTTGACGTAGTTTTGTTCATAATTAACAATATTATTTCTAAAATTTATTATGCACATTTGTTAATGTTTATGTAAGAAAAGTCTTTCTGATTGAAAAACTCATTTTTATTTTTAAGCTAAAATAAAATCCAAACTTTTATAAATAAAATGTTTAATTAAATCTTAAGTATGAAAAAGATTTAGATAAAAAATAAAACATTTTGAATTACTTAACATAATGCAAATAATCCATAATTATAAGAAAGCAGCTGATGATCTTTTTACAAATCAATTTCGCATTCTGATCAGTGTACTTGATGCTGATGTGGTGTTTCTTATTGAATATTATCAATATTCGGTGTTGTAATTATTCATTTTTAAATTATAAAATTTTAATTATTTAAAATGGCTCACTTATTTTATAATAAATTAGTTTAAATTAATTAAAATTTAAATAAATAAATTAAAACTAAAAATAAGTATATTCTATTCTACAATACGACTAAAGTACTTTAATGTATTGCTTGTTTATACAATAACAGAACAAATTAATTTAAGTTAAAATTTTCGATAAATATATATAATATAAAAAATATATAATAAATATAGTAATATTTTAGGGTTGACACTCTTTGAGACAAAAAGATCAGAAACTATCTAAAGTTATATTAAACTAATATGAGTATGCCTGGGTTTGGAAAAGATTTTGATAATTCGCAAAAACTAAAATAAATGTTTTAATATAGCTTAAACTGATAATAAAATAACCATTATAAAATGAATTAATTATGATTACAATTAAAATCATATATTTTGTACCGTGAAATAAAAGAAAATGTTTAAACTAGTCTGAAAAGTTCTATAAAAATATTGAAGTGTAAACTAGCCTGAATTGATTAGAGTTTTTTTAAAACATTTAAAATAAGCTGAATGGTTTAAATTAGTTTAAACCTTGTTAAATTCTATAAAATTATATTTCATTAATTATTTCAATCTTCTATTTACATAAAAGTTAAAAAAACTTTTAAAAAATTTAAACATATCTTTTTTTCTTTCTTGAAAAAATTACTCGGGTTGAACATTTATTGATTTTAAAAATCCTAATATTAATTGAGAATAAAAATTTTTCTTCACATTTACCAAAAGAGTTAAAATAAACAAGTGTAATTTGGTTCTACAAATCAAAATAAATGACTAATATTAGTTGTAAGTAACAAATGCTACCACTAGGGTATAAGTATAATTACTACTACTTATAGTATAATACTTAACAATGGGATGTAAAATTAAGAAATAAAATTAAATACACCAGTAAAAATTAAGTTACCAAGCTAAACTAACCAAGAAAAATAAATATTGGTTAAGCCTTAGTAAGCCTGATATTTTTTAAAATCATATAAAACTTTTAAACAACATTGATTAAGTCAAAACTGTATAAATATATACGTCAGTGTTGCCACCTTTTGAAGCTAAAAAGTCAGAATTGGTGAACAGAAATTAAGCAGAGTACTACAAGCTAACATGAGTATGCCTTGCTTACAAAAATTAACTAATCTTAGTATTGGGAAAAAGTGAAAAATTAATATTTATAATACAGCTTAACTTATAACGTACAAAAACAATACAAAGAAATTTAATAGAATCATAAATTCAAAAATATATTAAGTCTTAAAAATTAAAATGATACTGAGTAAAAGTATTTGAACTAGCCTGAGAGTTGCTGTAAAAAAATAATTTATTAAAATGTAAACTAGACTGAGTTAGTCTGAACTTTTCAAAAACTTTACTGTAGTTCAACTAAGTAAAAACCTTGTTAGTATGTAAAATTTTATGCTTAAATAGTTAATGAAATTTACCATTTACATTCAAAATTAAGAAAACAACCAAAAACTTTTTTCACAATACACTCTTGTTTCTTACAACTTAATAAATGCTAATTATATGAAAATATAGCATTCACTTTTTTTTATAAACAGTTCTTAGTTTAAAAAATTATGACTGTGTGACCCATCTTTATCCAACAACTTGCTATACTGGCACAAATATATACAATCTAAGTTACAACTGTTCAACCGTGATGTTTAAGCAAATGTTTAACATTCAAAACAACTCAATTGTTAACTAATATTAAAGCTTAAAAACATATAAATGAAAAGATAAACTTTTAAACAGAATATTTTGTATAATAAAATTTTTCTAATTAAACTAATCAAATTTTAATTTCTAGAATATTTAATAAATATTACATGCCACTGTTCGAGTACATTGAAAATATTAAGTTAAACATGATATGTAAAAAAATTTAAATTTAAATATTTTGAACAACTTTTACTAATTGAAAAAATAAAGTTTGTCTATTTTAGTCATAAAAGACTTTTTAATATTATGTTAAATAAAAGTTCTAAACGCCTTTGTATTAAACTTATTTTAAATTGAAATGTTCTAATTAGTACCAGTTTTCTAACACATCTTGAACTGTATAAGTGGCTTGATAGTAAACTTTTACAGACTAAATGGATGAAAATTAGACAATCAAATCGAAGGCATTTTTGATACTGAACACTTAATAAATTTTTGTTGTTACAAGGGATAAATTTTGTGACTTTAGATTGAGAGGTCGACTCGGCAGGCAATTAATGCTCGCGGGCTAAATTTCAACTCCCAAAATTGTTGCGGACCACAGTTTTAATTTTAGTCACATTTTAATGATCTTTAGGTATAAGTTTTATTCACACAAAATAGAACATTATTTTAGTGTTTTTCATCTTTTTAATTTTAATTATTTTTAGGTCTACACAGAATACTTTTTGAAATTTCTCATTTTAGTTGATTTAAAATTTACTTTGACTAATGTATTTTAGTCTTAATATACTAATTATTTAATCTATATACTAAAGTTTTTGTTAGTTTGAAAACAATTCATATTTAAACAGAATTGATTACAGATTACAAAAGACTTTTTAAGATTTAAGTATTTTAATACTTAAATACACTTTACTGGGCTTATAAGAAAATATCTTTAAATAATTTTTTCAAGCCCTGTAAATTACTTTGAACACAGCCCAAAAGTGCGTGCATAAGAAGTTCCAGACTAAATAACTTTTTGAATACAAATTTTTTTGCTCAAAAAAGCGTACTCAAGAAGATAAAAATACTTTATAAAACCATGGGGACGATTTTTTTCAAATTTCTAAAAAGGAGGCGATTTAGTAAGTGAGTTAGGGAAACCCTCCTCTAAAAGTTTCACTGCTTAGCCTTAAAATATTGAAACAGACTGGTTGAATTTCTGGCGGATTTTTTATTCTCAGTCTATTCTAAAAATATGTTTTAAAAGTATTTGGATTTAGTAAGGTTTTTACTTACTCAGAGTTGCCAAAATACCTAGAATTCCGGAAAACCTGGAAATTGAGTATTTTAGCTAAAAAAACCTTGGGCTTTAGAAATTTAGGAAAAAGCCTAGAATTTTGTGTGAAAATCTTAATAAGATCTAGAAACTTGATCAAAAATTGGAATAAATGTGGAAAATCTAGGAATTGCAAACAACTATTATATGTTAACCGGAAAGATTTTAAATTGAAACAAAAACTTTACCATATTGATTAAAAATAAATTTCTTCGTGAAAATAATTTTTTTATTAAAAAATAATTTAAAGTAAAGTATATTTTTAATGTTGATAGATTACTAGGTATATTTTTTTTATCCTGAACTAAGTTTTAACAATAAAATAGACTCAAATACGTGAATTTTTCAAAGCGTAAAAAAATTTTAGAAATTCTGGAAAAACATTCTCAAAAAACGTTGGCATTATTTTTCAGAAACTTTCAGCCTAATTTAATTAGTTTAGTGTTTAAAAGTATAAAAAAATATTAATTCATTTAAGTTTAATCAATCTTAATTAAATAAAAAAATCTAAAGTTTTTTATTTATTAATTTATTTTTTAAAGTTGATTGTAGATAGCAGATTTGAGTAATTAATCAAACATAATAGTCTTAAAATTAACGAGGGATAACTCGTCACAAATGCTCAGCATGTTTTCAATTTGAATAACTTTAACCGACTCAGACAAGCTTACACTTTATAAAAAAGAAAATTTGATTCGTTTTAATTAGATAACGTTAATTACAGAAATTATTATTAACTATTAAAAATTGTTAATATTAACAAAATTTATCTTTATAAACATGTTTTAAGCTTCAACATCATTTAACAATTTAGTTTTTTTTAAATGTTGAAAATTTGCTTCAATATCGCGGTTGAACAATTTAAACTTAATTAGTAAATATTAGTACTTAGTACTGTACGTTGTTTGGTAAAGATGAATCAAGTCACCATTTTTTTATTTATACTCAGAACTGCTAAAAAATGAATGCTATGTTTTATAATTAGCATTTATAATTGTTTAGTTGTAGAATTCAAGAGTAATTTTTTTAATTTTATTAAATATTTAGTTCAAAAATTATTTAATAAAGCAGATTTCATATTGCCTATTAACACAATATTATCTTTGTTTTTTTTAAATTCAATAAGTATACTACACTTATAACTTAACATCTATTTTCTATTTTTGAGCGAGAGTTAAGCGAAATTATAACAATTAATGCACCAAGTACTAAGTAAAGAGTAACTAAAGACCAATTTTGCTATCTATTTACCAAAACTATAAATGTCATCAGAATTGTAATTTGTTAAAACTAAATTTATTTTTATATATATGATATATTCAGTAAAGTTTGAAAAATTTATATTTAATGAAATATAACTATTAAAAAAAAAAAAGCTTTTAGTTGTTTAGATTTTAAATGACTTTACCATGTGACAAAAAAAATTCAAACATAAGTATTTAGATGACAAGTGTGCAGGTATAATAATTTTTTTATATTTTAATTTTGTTGTAAATTTTTTATTCAAACACCATATGTTTGTTTCTAAAATTTACTTATTTCTAAGAATGATACTTTAAAATTATTGTTATGACGTTCAATGTGCAATTTAATACTTGCATTTAAAACTATGTATTATTTTTGAGATGAAGAATTAAATTAAACTTTTTTTACCAATACTTTTTTGTTGATAAATAATACAGCTTTTATGCTCAACTAAAACTCAATTTTCTGAATTTAATTTATGTTTAACCAAAACTAATAAAAAATAAACTAACTTTTCTAAGTTTCTTTAATTTAAATCTAAATGGTAGTTTGAAAAAATTTTTTAAACATAAAAGTCAAAAAATTGACAATGTTTCTAATTACTTAGAATGTTGAAAAAACCTGGAATTTCACTATTTTAGCTAAAAAACCTGGAGCTTGAGAAATTTAGGAAAAAAACCTAGAATTTTGTTTAAAAATCATTAAAAAATCAGAAAAAATTTATAAAAATTATTTAAAAACCTGGAAAATCCAGAAATTTTAGAATATGATCAAAATATCAAACTTGACCTTTTGAACATATCATAATTTATTTTTCGTATTTTTTTTCAATGTACTCGGATACAAAAATGTAAAGTTTTCTTAAATATGTTAGTAACATAAATAAATTTGTTAAATTTTTATTAGAAAAATTTAGTTATACAAAAATAATCAATCTAAGATTTTGTCATTATAAATATGCTTTTAAACTTCAACATCAGTTTACAATTACTTCAAATGTTTAACATTTGCTTCCATATCACGGTTGAACAGTTTTAAATAAAATGTAGATATTAGTATTCACTACAGTAAGTTGTTGGGTAAAAATGAGTCTAGCCACCATATTTTTTTAAGCTAAGAACTACTAAAAAAAGAATGCTGTGTTTTTATACTATTAGCATTTGTTTAGTCGTAAAAAACAAGAGTATACTGTAAAGTAAGTTTTTGTTAACATATCAAATATTCAAATCAGACACTAATTAAATATAAAGCATTTTTCATAATGCGTAGTATCATAATATTATCTTTGTTTTTATTTTTTATACCAATAAGTATACTACATTAATAACATAACATGTCTTTTCTATTTTTTGACCAAGAAATAAGCGAAATTATAACAACTGATGTACCAACTACCAAGTACTGTGTAAAGATTAACTAAAGAACAATTTTGCTAATTATTTTCCATAATTATAAATAACATCAGAATTGTATTTTCTTAAAGTAAAATTAAAGTTTTTATTTATTAAACTTTCAGTAAAAATTAAAAAAAAAATTATTTAATGAACGATAATTATTTAAATACTAGAAAAAAAAGCTTTTAGTTGTTTAGAATTTAAATGACTTTACCATGGAAAAAAGTCAAAAATAAATATTAAGCTGAAAAGTGTGCAGGTATAAAAATTGTATAACTTTAATTCTGTTGTACAATTTTCATTTAAACTTTAGTTATATACATCATTTAATTTTTTTTGAGTATTTACTAACTTTTTTAGTATGATACTTTAAAATTGTTGTTGTAATATGTAAAGAATACAATTCAATGCAATCATTTAAAATTATGTGTTATTTTTGAGTTTAAGAATTAAATTAAACTTTTTTATCAAATTATTTTTGTTGATGAATAATAATAAAATTGTGCTTATTCAAAACTTAATTTTCTGAATTCAACTTGTGTTTAAGCAAAGCTAATAAAAAATAAACTTATTCTTTATAATTTTCCCTAATTTTATTCTAAGTGATAGTTTTAAACAATTATTTAAACAAAAAAGTCAAAAAGTTGACTAGGTTTATACTTACCCAGAGTTTCCAAAATACCTAGGATAATGGAAAAAAAATGGAATTTTTTATAAAAATCACTAAAAAATATGAAAAATTTAACAAAAATTTACAATAAAATCTGGAAAACCAGGGATTTTGAACAATTTTTACATGCTAAGTAGAAAAATTTTAAATTGACACAAAAGCTCAACCATATAAATTGAAAAAATTCTTCCTGAACTTTTTTTTTAATAAAAAACTAGCTTAACAGTATACTTTTAATGTTGATAGGTTACTTAGCACATTTTATAGCCTTAAATTTTTTATTGCCAGTTTTAATATTAAATTAGATTAAACCCGCTAATTTTGAAAATCCTGAAAAAAAATTAAGAAATCCTGGAAAAAACCCTCAAAAAAATTGGCAACGTTGTACTTTGAAACTCCTAGAATATTTTTAAGTTTTCTTTTTTAATCGTGACTAACTCAGACTATTTACACTTTAAACAAAAGGATTGTTTATATACCAAGTCTCAGGGTAGTCTGAGTATTTTTCCTCAATTACAATTTCAATTACAAGTACTTTTTACGTTTTTATACATTTTATAATTGTGATTTTACCAAGTCTTTTTATATTGTTTGTGTATTTTAAAAGTTTAAACTTATAAACAACAGTTTTTTTTGACTTTGTACTAATACTCAAATTATTTATTTTTACAAATCCGAAATACTAATGCTAGTTTGATGTACTTCTGGTTAATTTCTGGTTATCAATGCTAGCCTTTTTGCCTAAAACTGTGGCAGCCTTTTAAGTGTGGTTATATTTTAGTTACTGTTTGAATAAAACATAAGTAAGGGTAGCTTTTTTTTTATGCAAAAAGGAAGCATTGGTGACTAGCAACTTACCAGAGTTACATCAAGCTAGTATGAGTTTGCCTGGGTTAAAATAATAGCAGTGATGGGCAAAAACTAAAAAAAAAATTTTAATGTAGATTTTAAACTTATGCAAAAATAAAATAATAACAGAGGAATTAAATAAAATTAAAATTGTAAATATGTATAAAGTCAAAAAAAGTACCCTTAAATTGAGAAAAGTGTTTGAACTAGACTGATTGTCACAAAAAACAAGCCTTTTTAAATTGTAAACTAGCCTGATAAGGTCAGAGTTTTTCAAAAATGTAAAATATTTTTAATAGTTTTAGTGAGTAGAAATTTGGTTAATTTTACAATAATATGTTTCAATAATTATTTTAATCTACTAATAACATTAAACTTAATGAAACTCGTAAATAAAGAAAACTTTTGATTTTTCTTAAACAACTAAGTTGGGTTAAACATTAACTGATTTCATAAAATTTTTATATAATTTGAGGTAAAAAAATGTAACTGTGTAGTTATAAAAAGATGTTTTAATATCAATTGTAACTAAATTTTACTATTCACAATAAATAACTAACTTTAGCTGTAAGTAAAAATTTTACATTTAGGTTATAAATATAACTGCTAATATTTCAAAGTATAATATTTGAAAAAGTCGAAATAAAATTAAAAGCTAGTTTTGAATTATTGAAGTATTCAGGCTAGTTTTGACAATATTTATATTTTTAAAAAGTTTATTTTATTATTTTTTATACCAGTCGTAGCATAATATGATGGTTTTATATTATATTATTTAACATAAATCATAAATTCTTGCTATACAAACCAATTAATAGTGTTTTATCTTTAGTTTCTAGCTCTTAGTTGCTTTTAATAATAGCAACTCTGGTATCAATATAATAGAATAAAAGCTTATTGATTCTTATTTGCAAAATTATTCCATAAGTTTATTATATTAAAATTTTTTATTGTACAATTTTTCTTTTCAAAAAAAGGATAATGTATCACACTTAGTTTAAAATCACTAAGCCTGAATTTTATGATTTGAAACAAATACTTAAGTCTTTTGATGCAAGGTATATAAGATTGAGTACCAGTCTAAAGTTGCAATTACTATATATGATTTCATTAAGATTAGAAGTGTAAGTATCAAACAATGTTGTCACTAGTGATGTACCGAACTCACTATCCGGGTCCGGATTCGGCCGAATATTGCCATTTTTGTCTGATATCCGTATCCGGCCTGATCTTGATATGAAAAGAAGATCCGGATCCGTTTCCGGTTTCGGCAAGATATCGATTTAAAAAAAGGATCCGGAACCTATTCCGGCCAGATCTTGATTTTAAAAATAGGTTCGGATCCGGTTCGGCCGGACCCTAACAGAGATCCGGCCGATTCGGATCTAATTAGTAAAAAAGAGCATACAGTATTTTTTCAAAAACCAACCCTGTGTAAATTAAAAAGAGTCATTTTCGTCTGTTAAAATTAAACACCTACCGTGATTAGCTCATTTTGTACACGTGATTACATTTGTTTACATTTAAACTATAAAATAGACATTTCAGAAATGTTTATCTTTACCTATATGTTGTAAAATTAAAAATTTTAATACCAAATTATCAACCTTGTGGATAGCTGTTCTACTTATTATTAGATTAAAGTTTTTTTTTCAATTTTTTAAAACCTCATTCTGACTCAGGCTAGTTTATACTCACTTTACAGGGTTCCCAAATCCCTATATTTCTCTAGATATCCTTAGATTTTTGCAATTTTCAAAATAAACCCTAAATTTCCTTAAATAAAGTTGAAAAAATCATGAATTTCCCTAGATTTTACTTTTATTTTAGTGCTCGACCAATTTTTATGATATATATACATAATATAACATATTTTTTTTATAAAGTATATTTATATTTTAGACCCGGTCCGGATCCGGCCGGATATTGCCATTTTGTCTGATATCCGGATCTGGCCGGATCTTAATATGAATAATAGATCCGGATCCGGTTCCGGCCGGATATTAATTAAAAAAAAAAAGTCCGGATCTGGGTCCGGTACATCACTAGTTGTCATACACTCTTGTTACTCAGGTAATTTAGGTTAGTTTAATTTCTTTTGTAAAAACAAACCAGGGAGATTTAATCTTCATTAATTTTGTTTGTCAACGATGATATTGTTTCTTACGAACCAAGTTTTTTTTGATGTCTTTTTTTAATTAAGTCTTTCTGTTCTTTTATGAACAAGCAATACAATGAAAAACACTAGTTTACACATTTATTAAAGTACTTAAGTCGTATCAAGGAAAACAATACACTTTTTTTAGTTTTTATGTATATTACAGACTAATAAAAAAATAATATTTTTTTTCAGAATAAGTAAGCCGTAGTAACTAGTTTCATTTTTATCTAAGAAAAATAATAACAACTTTAGATGTTTATGATATGCAATGAGAAACACCACATCAGCATCAAGTACACAAATCAAGAGGCTAAATGATTTCGAAAATTTTTCACCAGCTGTTTTCTAACAATTGTTGATTATTTTTAATATATTGATTAATAGAAGCTGTTTTGATTTTAATATCAATACTTTTTTTTTTCAATTTAAATGTTATTAAATATACAATTTCTTTACAAAGTTTAGAGTTTATTTAGACCCAAAAATGAAAATGAGTTTATAAAGTTTATAGTATTACATTAAGAAAAACTTTTTTAAGATAAATATTAAGGTTATACAACTTTGCATTATAAATTATAGAAAAAATATAATTAATTGTGAATAAATCTACGTCAACCGACATCCTAGTTACGATGGGTACAAGTATTTTAAATAGCAGTGTGGGAATGAATAAAAAATATGAAACTACTCATTCGGAACACAACAACAGTAGATCATCTTGCACAAATAAGCAACAATGTGATTTTATTGAGCTAAGTAGAAACAATTCTTTGAATCTTAAAGAAAAACAGAAAAATCTAAAGAGGTTGCTCGACAAGGTTAGATTTTTTTTTAATAACGTTTTAATATTTAAATTGTTAGAATAAAATGGTGTTTACTTGTTTCCATATTTTTATAGTTTTGGTTAGTCATTTTAAACTTTTTTATGTATTTTGTAACAATTATTTAATATATTTTTAAATTTTTTTAGTAGCAGATCTATTAAAATTAAATAGGCTTATATGATAACAACTCAAATATTGTTTTTACTATAAATTGTAAAGTACTTATTATATTTATTTTGTAGTAGATGAACAACTAGACTTTATTAAAATTTGCAAGTTAAAAGCAGCTATTAGAAAATTAATTAGTATTTTAGATTCACTGACAATAAAAGTTACTTTTTCTAAGTTCTTAAGCCTTTTAGAACTTTAATTCTAATTTACAACTAAGTTTTGATTGTAATTATTAATTAAGTTCTTATGCAAAAATTAGAAATAATAATTAGCAACCAATTTTTGTTTTACAGCTAAGTAAAACTTTTATTGTTAAATTTAAAATTATTCATACATTAATTATTGTCGTGTAAACAATTTAGTACATTAAAATACTAGATAAAGAAATTCAAACTAGTTTCACTTTTAGGTTCAAATGAATTTAAAGGAAAGTTTTTATTTACTTAACCTAAAAACTTGATTGATTTGTTGTATCCTAAATAATTTTAACATGTTGTAAACTCTTAAAAAAAATTAAAACTTCAAAGTATCAATATAATTTTTTAATTAACATCGAAGAGTTCAGAGAAAATTAAATTAATCTAAGCTCAAGAGAAGCATCAAATATGATTATCACATTGAAACAATTAAACATTTAACTTTATTTAAATATTTTTTAATAAAACAAACATGTTTAGTGAACATCATTTTGTATTTAGCATAAATTTTACTATAACTCAAATACACTATAGGAGATCTGACATCAGATATCATATCAAATTCAAAAGTGTACAAAGTCTTGTTAAGTGAAGAAAAAGAAAAATAAATTTGTAAACGTGTCGATGATAAACTTAACACTAAAAATGTTGTAGCTATTTATTATTTTTTTCGACAGTTTAAGTCATCAACTGTATATAATAATTTGTTAGAGTTTATTGAACGATGTTTTCCAATGTTTGTTGATAATTCGTCATTTTTAGAGTTAGACTTTAAAAGTATGTCTAAAATATTGTCATGCAGTGAACTAAATATTGATTCAGAATTGCAAGTTTGTAATGCAATAGTTTCCTGGCTTGGCCACAAAAAAGACCGTAATAAATATGCAACAGATCTTTTTTGAAAATTCGTATACCCTTGTTATCGGTTCCTGCTTTGAATTATGTTTCAGAGAAAATTTGTGGTTTTTTTGACGATTTTACTTACTTAAACAAATTAGTTTTAGAAAAATATAGAGACACTGACTTGAAAAGCTTGAAATCTTTTACAAGGTTTTGTAACCAGAATAAATTTAACATTGTTTTATGTGGGGGTAAGAAAAAAGGAAAAGTATGCCGTAATGTGTATAGTGTTAGAGCAAATGATTAAAATTGTGTTAAAAACCTTACCACAACTAGAAGTAGGCAGAGAATATTCAAATGTAGTTTTTATAAAAGGTGAACTTTTTACATTTGGTGGCAAGGATGACGGTTTACATTGCATAACGTCTATAGAAAGGTACTCAGCTACTACTAACGCATGGGAAATCATAGGTTAAGTGCCTGGCAAACGTGCTAATTATTGTGCGTGTTCTTTTATTGGGAACGCTTATATTTTAGGGGGACATACACAAGGGAAAACAGTTAACAGCTGTTTAATGTTCAATCCGGCAACTTGTAGCTTTAAAGAAGTTGCTGGTATGAACGAAGCAAGAAACTTTTCAGATTGTACCGTGTTCGAAGAGAGAATTGTTGTTTGTGGTGGTGGAAGTAATAAAATAGAATACAAAACACTGTTGAGGCATATGACCATGTAGCTAATACATAGACAAACATGCCTAATATGGTTGAAGAAAGAGCTTTTCACAAATCAGTTGCCATGAAAAACAAACTGTTTGTATTTGGTGGTTTGACAAAAACTTGTGAAGTTTATGAATCAACTAGTAGAAAGTTTGTTTTACTTAAAAAGCCTGCTAAATCCTTTCTTATCCCAGATGCCGTCATTTCAATTGGTTATAAACTTGCTGCATTTCAAAGTAGCTACTACTGCTAATTGCAAAGTAAAAGCACTTGTTTAGTTTATGATGTAGAAAATAAGACCTGGTCAGAAGAACCTTGTAAGTTGAGAAGAGATCTAGAAAAATTTTGTTGCGCAAAAATACCTCAACTTAACAACAGCAGTAGAAATACAAGTTGTTGAACATGTTATGGTTAATTTTTTTAAAACACCATGTAAGTGTGTGTAGCTAAAATAATTACAAACTTGCATATCACATGTTTTTTTTCGCAATAAATAAAAGTTTTAAAAGTAAAGTTATTATTTGTGACTTATGTACTTTATAATTTCAGCAGCAAGCTATAAATATGAAAGTTATTAATTTATCTGAATCTTGTATACATTACTTAACAGTAAACAAATGCTTTAAGACAATTACAGGTCATTTAAAACCATTAATATTACAGATATAGTTTTATTGTCAATTATATAAATACAAATTAAGAAGAAACTTAATTGACAATTGTTTTTATATCTAAAGTACATTTATGTTTGAAAAAGTAACGAGCAAGTTATGTTGATAAACATTGTTTATGTTTAAGTTTTACAAAAGTATTAAATTTTTTTTTGTTTGTTAAACTTAACTTAGTTAGTTGTTGCGTTTGTAAAGCGAGTTTAACTATACTATTTTAGATTCAAATGTTAATTTATAATTCATTTCAAAAATGTTTTTTGTAACTTGATTAACTAAATAAATGTTAGGAAATCAGTAACTTGTATTGTGTTAATTCGATAGTTTAACTTTTTTAAGTTGATAAAAGAAGTAAAACCCATTACCAACAAATTATTAAACACATAAATATTTTAAAAGTCAGAATTTTTAACCTAAATGTAAATTAAAAGGTTTGTAATGCATTGACAATACATTTTTACTAATACATAGTCTAAATGAATTATAGAAATGAAACTAAACGTCCAATTGCTAATCGCGAGTCACTTGTAACTAAGTATAAAATACTTAGTTACTGAAGTAACTTTAGTTGTAATAATTTTGATATAACCGATTTGCAGTCATGATTCAATGCTTATTGGACAACAAGTTTGTATTTTTGCTCTGAGTAGTTGAAATGGAATCCAGTAGTTTGATTCCAGATTAAAGTAAAATAACATATTTTAACGGGTAACTGGTGTTACATTCAAAATACTTAGTACTTGTGATAATTTAATATGTTATACTGTCTTTCTTTATAAGTGGCCTAGGTTTTGATGCCTGGGTCATTCGTATGACAATAAACTTACAATAATAATACTGCTAAGTTTTATACTTGATTAAATTTCCAATTTTCTACATTGGCTTTAATTGTTCTGATTTTAAAATTGAATAATGTTTTTCCTAAAATGTTTCAACACTTTAAATATGCTTACATTTTAATTAAACAGTACTGACACATATTAAAGTTGTTTTAAGTATTTCTAAATGAGTCCAAAAAATTCATGTTAACTAAGTTTTAATAATTTTTTTCGTCCTAGTCAATTTAGTTAGGTAAATTTTATCTAATTTTGGGTGATTAAAAATCGTTTTTTTTTTTGTGATCATTTCATACTAACTTTAACCTAACGTTTTTTAATTAAATTCTCTTTATTATTTTAATACCAGTTCCAAATATTTACATATATAGGCGTAACGATCATTCTAATACGTCAAATTTAAACTCTTTTGTTTTATTGCAACAATTACTAATGTAATTTAATTCTTTATTTCTATAAGCCATTTTTCTTTTTCGAAAAATTTTAATTCATTTTTGAGATATAGTTGAATAAGTTATATTATACATAAAATACTAAATTTTAATTTAACCTCATAAAAATTTCAAAATAATTCAATACATTGGCTTGTAGATATTGATAAAACCTAGTTTTTTATTTTTTTAAATATGTTTATACTTTAAGATATGGTCTCTTAAATACTTTTTTACGCATTGGAATTATCTTGTACCACATATATACTATAACAAATTTATAACTAAAATTAGTACAAAAAATTTAAAACTTTTTAAATGTTTACACAATTACGGTAAGTAACATCAAATATTTCACTAGTACACTATACTAAAAGTATAAAATAACAAAAATAATGCTTTTTACATATTTTTATTATTTCTTTAGTTTTCTACAAACTATAAGTTTCTTTTATCTACTAAGCTTTATTAAGTTTTTATCTAGTTTTTAATCTCTTAACTTTCTACAAATATAAAATTATATTCGGTTTAAAATAGGGAAATTTTAAAAAGTTAATACTTTAAAACTAAATGATGCAAAGTAATACTTTTTACATATCTTTTCTTAATTCTAAAGTAGTTTCTTTTACTTATTTATTTAAAAAAAAACATGATTCTACAATTTTTTGTCAATGTGATACAATTGTAACACAATTAAAAGTTAAACTTTTACATTACAAATTAAAAATCAAATTAAAAATAAAAATACATTACAAATTAGTTAATCAAGCTTAATACTAAACAAAAAAAGAATTAAAGTGTTTAGCGTACCAGCACAAACATCAATCACTTTTTTTTAAATTACATTCGTTATAGGCTTCTAACATCTATATAACAAGGAAAAGTATCATTAGCTATTTGATGTTTCAGTTCATCCACAAATTCGAAAAAATCTTTAACAAAATATCTTAAAAAGTATTTCAAAACCAGTTCTAATAAACTATATAAATATTTATTCAATTCTCGTTGCGGAGATCTTACAATAGAGATTATAGGGGCAAAGGTATATCAACTTTAAGTTAGTTTGATAGACCATATTAAAGAGGTCTGATAAAAATTACTGGTGTATTTAAATTATAACTTTCAAGTGATAACTTTTTGTTTTAAACAAGTCATTTTGGTATTTATACAAATTAATTTTTCTAACTTATTTTTTGTTAAATTGTCTTTCACAGGTGCTAGTTCTTTAAATTTAGTCTCATTAATTATTATTTTTAACATTTTAAAAACACAATCAATCCTTGTTTAGATATTTCCATTTAAATAACTATTTTGTTTTTTGCTTGATTAACTAGTACCTGATTTTTTATAAAGTTGTAAAATTATCAAATTTTCTTTATTTTGTTACATTTGTATCACACTAACGAAAACTTGTTGAAATATATTTGTTTTGAACATATAAGACTTTGTTTATTTTTATTAACAAACTGTAAGTTACATGTTTACTATATTTGTGCAAAGTCAACTATATTATATAAATCTGCTAAGTTCTCGTACTTAAACTTTTATTGTCACATAAAAAAATTAAATGTAATTAGGTCACTATACGATTTTTTATTTTTGTTTTAACATTAATTATATTTTTGTTAGTTTTAATACTAAACTACAAACTAATACTAAAATCTACATATTCATAGTAGAAAAATATTTTAAGAAACCTGAGTTAATAGTAGATGTAATTAATCTTTCGTTAAAATAGTATCATATTGTTTCTTGGGACACCTTTTATTTTAATTTCTCTCAACCAAAGTAATTTTTTAAAGTAATCAATTACTTCTAGTAACAAGTTTCGTTTCACTTTGGTTTTTTATATAAGATATCCTTCACCAAATGCTTTCATTCACTCTGTTATTTATGTATGTAGTATTTGTTTTAGCCAAAATTGAAGAAGGTGCAATACTGTGTTTCTGGATATTCAAAAGCTCTTAATTTTTTTGGACCAAAGCATTTGGTCAAACAAATGTGATGTCAAAAACTGAAAAAACAAAATTCTTTGTAGTAGTAATTGATAGCTATAAAAAATTTGGTGCAATTACGAAAGACGTCAAAAAATAAATGGTGTTCCAAGAAACAATATGATACTATTTTAGCAAAAGAGTAAATAACATTTACTATCAACGCAGGTTTCTTATAATATTTTTTTACAGTGAATATGCTTGAGTTATTTTTTTTATCAATTAAGAATAAACTAAATAGTAGTTAATATCAACTCAATACCTAGTAAAATAGAATTTTACTATGTGTATAATATAGCCCTTAGCAAGGTAAAGGCTTTTATATAATAGATTTATAAATGAAAGATCATTCTTGCTAAGTGCTCAATCTTGTAAACAGCATTTATATAAGAAAATAAAACTATGATAAACTGCTATGAGTTTAGAACTAAAAGAATATTTGATACAAATCTTTTAATTTAAAGAATTAAAATATATAAAGCAACTAAAAAATTAACTTTTAGTTATACTAAATGTATAATACTTTATAAAACTAAACTAATAGTAATGTCAAAACAATAACTTACTTAAGGCTAATTAAAAACTTTAATATAAATAATTATAGTTTACTTAAATAAACACGTTTGATATTTAAAGAAAAAATTAAACTAATTTTAATAAATTTACATGCAGTTTTTATAATATATATCGGTGTTTTACTCTTAAACAGGTGCTCTCAATAATCATAATTTCTAATATCGGAAAATAATTTAAAATGTACTTCAAATTATATCAACATGCAATTGAAATGACATTACATCAGTAATATCTTTCTGACTAGCTGACTTTACACATTTAAATTTCAAAATCAAAAAATTTAAAAGAAAAAACAGCAATGAACTTGCTTCCTATCTTAGATAAAAGTACGTTTTTAAGGACAAATTTTGCATATTTTGTCTAATAATGATGTCATAAAACATCAAAAGCAGTTGAAATATCTTTAATTTATGCCTGTATTATAAAATTTCATTTAAGGTATAAATTATTAATCAAGAGCTAACAAATTTAAATTTAAAATAAGTGATCTTATTACTGTTTAAGTCGAAAAAAAGCGAAATACATGATTTTAGGGTTGAAACTAATTGTTTGAATTGCGATTGTTTTTTATTGCAAATTATTTTCTTTTCAGAATCTAATTTATTTCTTCAAAACCCTAAACACATCAATATTATATCTCCTCATAAGTCTAGCAAACATCACCCAAATACTACCTACGCTTAAAACGAGTTTTTGTAAGTTTGTAACTTACAAAATTCGTTTTTTCAGTTTGCTTGATTTATTTGTAATTTAAAATAATTTAGATTGTTTTTTTTAAGTGTAAAATAATTTAAAACGTTTTAGTCTCGGTTTTTCATAATCTAGTATTAAAAAAAATGTTTTACTTATAGAATACAAAATACACACTTCGCATTTTGATGCAAAATTAAAAAAGAGTCTTTTAGAGTTTTTTTGGTTAGTGCTATGTTGCAGTTATACTTGTTTAAAACTTTTGAGTAAATAAATAACATTCAAAAACATAGACTTTTTTGTTAATATAGATTTTTTTTTTATGTTTTTTTTTTGTTGCAAATTGGATTTTTCGGTTTTATATTACTATATGTTAATATGTATATATTTATAAACCTTTTGTCTTTGTAGGAAAAACTATACCTGATGTCAGTACTTTGATTTCATCTTTGGAAGCAAGCAAAATTACGTTAAATGAAGATGTAGATAAAGAAGTCTACAGCAGCATCAAGAAAAAAATAAATTTTCACAATGTCATAGCTCTTTATCAATTATCTCAGGTGTTTAAGTTCTCAAACATACTCCAATTTTATTTATCAAAGTTTCTTCCCTGATATTAAAGAGTCTCAAAAGTTTTTAGATTTAGACTAGGAATATGTGGTAAAAATATTGTCAGATAGTTACTTGAACATTGATTCAGAGTTAGAAATTTTTAACGCAGTAGTTTCCTGGTTAGGTTATAGTAAAGAACGCAACGCAAAAATTATTTTTTTTTAAGATTCGTCTAACGTTGTTATCAGTTCCCGCACTTAAATTAATTTCAGGGAAAGCATCTTGTTTTATAGACAATGTTGCTTTCATAAATGAAATGATTGATGAAAAAAGTAAAGAGTTACAGACGAAAAGTTTAACAACTGATAGTAGGTTTTGTAATCAGGATAAATTTAATATAATTATTTGTGGGGGTAGAAAAAAAGAAAAAGTTGTTCGTGATGTGTATAATGTTAAAGCAAACAATTAAAATAACGTTATAAGTTTACCACAACTTCAAGAAGGCAGACAATGGTCAGAAGTAGTCTGCATAAAGGGTGAAATTTTTATATTTGGTGGCTGTGATGATCATTTTGAATGCATAATGTCGATTGAAAAATACTCTGTTAACAATAACGCTTGGAAAGTTGTAGGGTTTATGCCCGATGAATATGATAGTTTTTGTGCCAGTTCTTTTATGGAAAATGCATATGTTTTAGGAGGATACACTCAAGGGAGACCAGTTGACTCTTGTATTAAATTTAAAGCAGCAGATTGTAGCATGAATGAAATAGCTGGAATGAACGTAGCAAGAGACTGTTCAGCTTGTGCAGTATTTGAAGGAGAGATTGTTGTTTCCGGTGGAAATAACTTTGATCGACTTAATACTGTAGAAGCTTATGATCATGTAGCTAATGAATGGACAAACATGCCTAACATGATTGAAGAAAGGGTTCAACATAAATCAGTAGCAATTAAAAACAAATTGTATATGTTTGGGGGTTCTACAAAAACCTGTGAAGTTTATGATTCGATTAGTAGAAAGTTTATTTTAATTAAATCGCCTGCTAATTCCTTTTTGCAAAACTTTTATAACCCAGATGCCGTCATTTCGATTGGTACTAAACTTTCTATATTTCAAAGTAAAAACAGTGCTAGTTTAGTTTATGATGTAGAAAATGACAAGTGGTCAGATGAACCTTGTGAAGTTACTAAAATTATATCAAAGTTCAATTGTGTCAAAGTACCTCAATAATAACAAATAGCAGCAATATAAAACGTTGTTGAACATTTGATACTTTATTTTTTCAAATACACCACATAATGGTTTATAGCTAATTCAAGTTATATCTTGCATAAATGCTTTTTTTTTTGCAACAAAATAAATCTTTTATTTATAAAATTGTTGTTTGTGACTTATCTATTTATTAATTTTAGGAACAAACAAAAATTATTGCAGATATTTATTAATCTTAATCTTGTATACATTACTAAAGAGTATACTTGTGCTTTAAGATGTTTATAGGTAATTTAATACTAAAAAAACTTTAAATAAAGGTGTTTTGTCCATGTATTAAATACAAATAAGGAAGAAACTTAACTGACAATTGTTTATATATTAAAGTATACACCTTATTTTACAAAATATAGAGCAATGTATGTTAAAATACAGTGTTTACCTATAAACCTTCTAAAAACAGTATAAATTTCGATTTGTTAAACGAATTGTTGCATTGGTAATACACGTTTTAACTAGTTTATTTAAAAATCAAGTAATGATATATTATTGATTAACAAATGTTATATTTTATAACAAAACTTAATAAATGTTAATAAATAAGTATTTTCTGTTTTGTTAATTTGAGTTTTTTTAATTTTATGTTAGAACTTAAAACCACTAACAACAAGCGAGTAAATATAATTTAACTAAAAAAGTCTGATATTTTATGCTCTAAGAACTTTAACGTTATACCTACACATAACGCATATGCTTAATTATTTTTTTATAACAACTACTTTGTAAAGCATATTTTGTTTTTTTAATTAAAATTCTTTGCTTATTCTTCTCATATTTAGAAAAAATAAAAGTTTTAGACGATTACTAATAAAGATTAGCAAATTGAAAAAAATTCCAACTTACGCATAAGTATTGATAAAAACTTTACTTTAAGTTTATAAGAGTATCCTTGTTACGTTTTATGTTATAAGGTAGGTAATATTGCCTCTTGAAGGCGGATCAGGGAACAAACGTAAAAAATTGAAAACTTATTAAATAACTAAATATTAAAGCTGCAATATTTTATAGAAGGGGAGTGATTATGTTTTCAAATATAAAAGAATGTTACAACCATAAAAACAGTTTTCAGAAATCGTTCTGTTAAAGCAGTTTGATCTTCGGAAACCCTTCTAGAAAAGCTTTACTTACTTTAATAACAAACTAGCATAAATTAAGTATTTAGTATTAGAAATGTTTATTTTTAACAGTCAAATCCTAATTAATACAGACTGTGAAAGTTTATGATTAAGCTTTTTATACAACTCAAGACTTATTGGAATTGAATTTTAAGTAATACAGTTGAACCTTAAAAAATATTTAATTATATAACCACGAAGATTTTTAAATTTTATATTTAATATACCATCAAAATAATTTTTTGAATTCTAACAAACTAATTCAATTTTTCTGTTAATAAAAGTTGATTTAAATATTTAAGCTAAAATTTTTAAACACACCACACTAAACTTGACTTAAGGTTTGTAATGGACTGAATTATTAATATATACTTTATTCTTGACGATTTTAGTTTAATGAATTTGAGTAATTTAGGTAAAAATTAAATTTTTATAAAATCAACTGTTTTATTTTTTTATCTTTTGACATATATGCTTATAAACTTTAACATCAATTTAAAATTAAGTTGTTTTAAATGTTTATTATTTGCTTTAATATCACGGTTGAACAGTTAAAACTTAAAAAATGTATACATTTGTATCCAGTACATCAAGTTGTTAGATAAAGATAAGTCAAATCACCATATTTATCTAAACTGAGGACTGCTAACAAATAAATGCTATGATATTTATAATAATAGGCTTTGTTAAGTTGTAGGAAACTATAATACATTGAGAACAAAGTTTTTGTTAGGTTTTTAAATATTCATTAATACATTAGTTAGTAATAAAGCAGATTCCCTTAGGTTTAGTAACATAATACTATCTTTAGTTTATTTTGGAGATCAAATCACTCTACTTTACTAAAACGTAAATGTCTGTTTTCAGTTGTTTGATCAAGATATAACTGAAGTTAAAATACTTTATAGTCAGAATACTTAGTAAAGCTAAACTATTTTTTTTTCTTTAACAGCGTAATCACCACAGTAAAAATTATGTAATGCTGAAGTTTACGTTTGTAAGAACTATATTGTTGGTATGTCAACTAAACTTTGTATACTTTTTTACTATGGTTTAATGCACTAAAAACTTGGTAAATTTTTTATCAGTTTTATTTGCCCTATATCTATGAAAAATGATCAGATAATTACTACAGCAGTAAATTTAGGATTTATCAGTTTATTTTTCACTAAGAATTTAAAACTCTTTATCTTCCGATTTCTCATAAGTCTGCTTACTAAGCTTGTCATTTTTCCTTGTACTTGTGCACAATTGTTTACAAATACTACTAAAAATTTATAGTGTAATACAATAAAATTACTAAGTATTCACTGTTTAGATAGCAAGGCAACATAAAAATTCTGGCAATAATGCTTCCCATTGCACTAACATAAATAACAGCTGTATAACTATTCAATTTACCACAACATTGACAGCTATGATGCAGTATAATGTATATAAAAGAGTTGCCAAATTGCTAATGTTACATAACAATTGAACTCTCATCCTAATTAATTATTTGTTTTTTAAACCTTAGAATATAATGCTTGTGTTATTATGTAACAACTTTTTTGTTGAGTTTTAGCAACTGTGGTGTAGAGTAGCAATTAAAACAAACAATTCGTTAAATATCTGACAATCATAGCAGATAGACTTTATTATGAAAGTTTTTTCTACATGATATTTAAAAAAAGTGCAAAAAAGTAAAAGTTTGTTCAGTTTTTCTTTTTGTTTCATTCAAATTTGCCCACCGCATTACCATAGATTAAACCTGAACATAGTTTTACTATTTCAAAATTTCAGTATAATTTGTTTTATTTTTTATTTTAATAGTCAAAAAATTATATCTACAAAACATAAAAAATATTATAAAAAATTTGCTAAATATAAAAAAAAATTTGTTTTAAAATATTTTTCATAATATTTTTTTTTACATTTTTCTAGTTTAGATATTTAACATTTTTGTTATTTCATATGTTGTTATTCAGATAAATATCATAATGTTATTTACAAACAAAGAAGAATAAATTTATAAATACTGTTTTTTTGTTCAAGTTTTACTGATAATTAAAAAAAATGAAGTTTTTTATTAAATTTTAATTTTACAAAATAATTTACAGAAAAAAATACAAAATGACCGTAGTCAAAGAAATAAAAGTAAATATCTTGTGAATTTTTTTTTAAAGTTCATGATTCTATGAAAATAAAAAAGTTTAGTTTATACAAATAATAAGAAAAAAGTAATTTAAAACTTAAAGCAAGCTAGGACTACTTAATGTTTTAAAATTATAACAAAAAAGTTTGTGTAGATCAGAGGTTTCCCAAAATAGGCCAAGTTGCCCCTTTGTGGGCTATGAGCATTTAAGGAGCCAAACGGGGGCCATGAGGTTATAATTTGAAACTTACACTACATATTCTGGAGTTGTTATTGAAGAGCAAAAAAAACGTCTCAGGTGCTTATAATGGTAGTTTTATGAGTATTCTTTTCGAAGGAGGCCATTTGTAAAAATGTTTAGATAACCCTGTTGTACAGTTAGAAGGTATTAAGGTAGTATAACTTAATTTTTTTTTTAATTAAAAAAAGGAGTGTAAATTTATTTGAAGTTTAAAAGCTTTTAATAAAATTAATTCCTTATAACCATTTTTTTTAAACAATAGTCTTTCAACAAGTAAGTTTGTAATGGATGTCACTCTCTAAAATTTTTTAGTTAAAATTATAAATGTTTCTA
Organism: Thalia democratica; assembly: GCF_965202585.1. Lineage (NCBI taxonomy): Eukaryota > Metazoa > Chordata > Thaliacea > Salpida > Salpidae > Thalia > Thalia democratica. The sequence continues at coordinate 61,568,836 of NC_139166.1, read as the reverse complement.
GACTTGTTTGCTGGAGCTCATGTAATACCCAAACTATTTAGAAAAAATTGAGAAAAAAAGAATATGTTTGATTCATTTTGAAACTAACATTTTGAGAAATAATGTATTTTAAAAAGTTAATCCCACCCACAGATTACAGGATTTAAGTATTAAATACACTTAAATACCCACAGATAAGAACACAACAGGGTTGTCACATACTTGAAATACCCAGGCTAATCAGTAAAATTCAGATTGCTTTGAACCTTTTTAAAAACTTAGGCTAGCTAAGGTTTGATTAAATAAACTCTCATTTGGCAAATTACTGGCTAGCAGTGATATTTTTTATAACCTAAGCCTTTGCATAATTTTAAAATCGATCTTAAAAGCTATTTTATAAAATAATTTTATTTTTTCTTAGTATTTTTATAAAATTTCAATGAAAATCAATAGCTTTAATTTTATTATTCGTTTAGTATTTTCATTTTGATCAAAATTTTTTTATATTCAACATTATAATAATTTTTTTTCAATCCTTAAAAAAACTCAGGCTAGCATTGTGTTACCTAAGCTAGTTGTTTTTTCTACTCAGTCTGTTTTTTTGTCAGAAAAAAAGGCGAAAATGTCTCATAAGAGCTAAAGTTAATTAAAAAAGATTTGAAAAACTTTAAAAAAAACTGACTACAGTTTCTTATAATTTATAAAATCATAATTGTTGTTTTCACAAAAAAGTAGACTATTTGTTTTTTAAATTTACTCCTATTCAACTATTGATTTAAACTAAAAATGTTGTTTATTTTAAATTTAATACATTTAAAAAATTTTTTATTTTTATTTAAAAAAATAATTTTTTTTTTAAGCACACTTACTTACTGATATCAACAAAATTTTGGGTTTGTTAACTAAGAAAATTTTCTATAATGCTTTCGTGTTGTAGTATAAATTTATTTAAATATTAATAAAATACATTATGTAATGTATTTAAATTAGTTAAAATGTTAAAGCTTAAATTTATGAAACATATGTAACTGACATTACAATTTGTTTTTAAATATACTATTCTACTAATTTACTACTTACAGTTACCTCTTGGTTATTTACGCACATTGTGTCCACAGAAAAAATGCATAAAGATACGAAAAGGTACCAAATATACTTACTATAGTAGCTGTTTTTTGATATTGCTTTTAGTTGAAAACAAATTGGGGACTTTCCCACTTTAAACAACTTGTTTACTTCATTTATAAATATGAAAAAAAAAGATGAAAGTATACGAATATTAAAATAAAGAATTTAAATTTATAAAAATAACAATACTTGTGAAAAAATTTTCCAGTTTTAATAATAAGTAAATTTCAGTTTTTCTTTGTTTATATGTTATTTGATACTTAATATTGATGTTCTATTCTATAAAATAATTTGTGCAATATTTAAAAAGTTAAAGTTTTAATTTTATGAATTTTTTAGAATTCTACAGACTGGTAAAGATGCGAGAGGTTACTGTATTTAATTTTGTGTTTGTTAATATGTATTGTTTTTTAAAACGTTCAAAAACATTAATAAACTTGATTAGTTTTAAGTAGAAAAAATTTGTTTTAAAAAAATAATCTCAGGGTTGACACTCGGTCAGGAAAAGTCAGGAAAAATTTTAAAAATTGACAAAAGCCAGGAAAAGTCAGGAAAAGATGGGGGTTTTTAAAAAAAGTCAGGAAAAGTCAGGAAATTTGATAATATTTAAAAAAAATCAGATTTTGTCAGTTTAAATTTACAAAATTTCTTGTTTTTCAAACCCTTCAAATGGTAAATATTAATTAAAAGTCCTTTAAAGTCAGAAAAAGATTGCAAAATTTTCCTATAAATTTTCAAAAATATTTAATTCTATTTCCAATGCCCTCATCCGGTATGAATTAGTAAAATATCCTTTACAAAATTGCAAAAATTTTCTATTAACATGTTGAACAAGTACCCTACTTGAACAAGCAGATTTTGTAAGCTTTTTAGTGTTGATGATCTGTAGCAAGGACACTTCCATAGTGAAACTGTGATATATACACAAAAGTTTATCTAGCATAATTTTAGAATCAAACTGTTCTTTGTTTAAGTAAATAATTGAGTACTTTATAACTAAGCAGTAAGTTTAGCATTTTATGTAACAAGTTAATGAGTATACTTTACCTCTTTATAATTTTTTCAAAGTTGTTTAAATTTATAAAATAAGTTATAAGAGAGGTATATGCCAAGATTAAGTTTACTTATTATTTTATTTTTTGTAGAGTAACTTAAGTTTTAAAGTAAATAAGAGTATATTTATTTGATACAAATTTTATACTAAATGATAAGAGGAAATATTTTATAAACGAAAGTAAAAATAAATGAGTGCCATAAGAAAAGAAATGAAACCCACAAGTTGTGGCTTGATTTAGAGAAAAAATTCTCTTCAACAAGTGTAGGTGCAGCAGATGAGAGCAATTTAAATAATATGAAGCAAATGATTTTAACTGCAAATAAAATGAAGCGGAATGCAGTTCAGATGAAGGAAACTATTTAATTTTAATAGATAAAGAGGTTGAAGTGCTAATAAAAAAACGGAGAAAATAAGTTTTATTACATCATTTAAAAAAACAATATTTGATTAAGTTCTTTATTGTTTTAATGTTTTAACTGTAAAAGTTCGTTTTTGTTTTAAGGTCTGAGTTGTGAAAGTTCCTTATTGATTTAAGGTTTTAATTGTAAAAGTTCCTTATATGACGTTATGTTTATTTAGATACATTTATGCTAGGAAACTCTAAAAAAATGTGTTCTTTATTGTTTTAAGGTTTCAACTGTAAAAATTTGCTATTGTTTTAAAATTTTAGTTGTAAAAGTTTGTTATTTATTCAGGGTTTTAATTGTAAAAGTTCTTAATATGCTGTTTGTTTATCTAGATACATTTATGCTAAAAAATGCTAAAAAATTGTGTCTTTTTTCAGACAAGCTGTGTTTATAAGGTAATAATACAAGTACTTTGCTGATAGAGCTGTTTATTACAAACATCAATCATACACAGATGGTTTAAGTGATGTACTGGAAGTTTGATGATGGAATTCAGCAAAAAAAAAACTGTTGTTTTTAACCTGTAACAAAATTAGATTAAAAGCTTTATATAGTTTCAAGTGTTAGAATATGTATTTTAGAATAAGTTTAATTTAAGAGTTTGATTTAGAAAAGTCAGGAAAATTTTGATAACAAGTCAGGAAAAGTCAGGAAATTTTTCTCAGCTTGATCAGTGGCAACCATGTAATCTACTTCATTTTTTTTTCTTTTAGTATATGTTCTTTTGACTATAGAATTAGTTAATATTACAGTTGTTTTAAATGTTGAACATTTGCTTAAATACTACGGTTGAACAATTAAATCTCAATAAATATATCTATTTGTATTCAGTACAGCAAGTTGTTAGATAAAGATAAGTCAAGCAACCGTGTTTCTTAAAACTAAGAATTGCAATTTAGTAAAAATAAATGCTATGTTTTTATATTTTTTTATTTACTTGTCATATTTATTTTCAGCATTAATTTTAGTTGTAGAAAATAAAAGTTCAATATAAAGATTTTTTTGAAATAATGAACTCAGATATAAGTAAATAATAAGGCATATTCCCACATGCTTAGAAACATAATATTGTTTTTATTAGTTTTAAAGATCTAATAGCTATACTAAAATAAGAGTTTAACATCTTTTATCTTTTTTTTTGACTAAAATATAACTGTACTTGAAAGATTTTATGTTTCAAGTATTAAGTATATGGTAACTAAAAATGTATTTTGCTTTACATTTTTAAAATATATTATACCACCAGACTTGTATCTTAATAAATTTAAATTTCAGTTTTTATATATAATTTTTTCAGTTACATTTTTTTTTAAATATATATAAGTACTGATAGACAAAATAAAATACAAGAAAAAAAGTTAGTTGTTAAGAATTTAAGTGTTTTTACTATGGGACAAAACATTCTTTAAACATAATTTTTAAGCTCTGAAAAGTGTGCAGTTATCAGAATTTAAATAATTTGAAAATCTGTTGTACATACTTTTATATAGATTTCTGTTACATACATCATAAGTTGTTTTTATATAACTTTCTTTAGTTTTGTTGTAATTCATAAATTTAAATAACTATTGAAACAAAAAATCTAAAAACTTACGAGGTTTTACTTACTATGGGTTGTCATAAAAACTTAAAATACTGTAATAACTGTAATTTTAGAAACATTCAAAAAAAAACTATTTTAAACAAAAATAATTTAATAAAAATTTTGAAATTTAAGTAAAAATTACTAAAAAACCTGTAAAAACCTGAAAATTTAAACAGTCTAAGTGTTAAAATTTTAATTTGACAGAAAAAATTCATCATATAGATGCAAAAAAAAATTCAATATTAAAAACTTTTATTATCAAAAAAGACATTTAAAGTAGTATAAAAGTATCTTACTAGGAGAACTTAGCACATTTTTTTTTTCCTTAAACTTAATTTTAAACTAAAAATAGACGAAAAACGTGTACTTTTATAAACTTGAAGACAAAAATTTAAAATTTGGAAGAAACTTGTCTAAAAAATACTGCAACCCCCCTCACTCTAACTACATAGGTATTTTAAGTATTTGGAATAGTCTGACCAACTCAGTCTAGTTTAAACTTAAAAGCCTTTTTTTTATCATCTTTCAGTCTAGTTTAAATACGTTGTTTTTTAAATTTATGATACTTTTTATGATTATATATATTTTTTTTTAATCTGATTTTAATACGTCTATTTGTATTCATTGTGTATTTAAAAATTTTTAAGCTCTATTAGAAATTTTTATTTTCAGTTTTTCCTAATTCTAAGGTTTTTTAAGCTTTTGCATACTCATGTAAGCTTGATGTACCCTGGTTAGTTTTTAGTCACCAATTCTGGCTTTTTTGCTTCAAAGTGTGGCAACCCTTGAAGTATTCTAATATTTATTTATACAGTAATGACAAGTATTAAAGTTTGTTTAAAATTTTTGAATGATTCAAGTCTCAGGATATCTAATGTTTAATTTCTTTTTTTAGTAAGTTTAGTTTGATAAGTTTTCTTAAACTTTATATTGGTTATCCTAAAATTAACTTTTTTAATTTTAGTTTTACTTTTCAAATAAGATATTCAAAAATAGTAGGAATTATATTTATAACTTGGTGGTACATAAAATATTTATTTATTGTAAATTATAGAATTAAATTACATTTGTATAATACACTTCTATCTGTAAATGTATAGTAAAATTTTTTCACTAAAGTTAATATTAAGATTAATGAAATAAGTTAATGTTCAACCCAACTTAATTTTTCTAAAAAGAATGAAATGTTTTCAATAACTATAAGTATTTTCAATTATATGTAAATTGTAGATTTAAGTAAAAAATAAAACACAATATTCTAAAAATTAACAAGTTTCCAACTCACTTAAACTATTCTGTTTATTCTATATTTGTTAAAGACTCTGATCAACTCAGGCTAGTTTACATTAAAAAAGGCTTGTTATATTTTTTAGCAACTCTCAGGCTAGTTTAAATGTTTTTCTCAATTTAGGATTCTTTTTATGATTTTATATAATTTTTTCAAATGCAATTTCATCTAGTTTTTTTTGTTGTTTTTGTATTTTATCAATTTAAACATTATTTTTTAACCCATGCATATTTATGTTAGCTTGATGTATCTTTGGTCTCCAATCCTGCCTTTTTGCTTCAAAAAGTGGCAAACCTTGAAGTATGCTTATTCTTATTTAAGCATATATTAAACACTGTCACATATTAAACCTTTAATAAATATTTTAAACAACTTTTTTAGTTCAAGCTGATTAAGGTTTTATTAAAGTTTTTTTGTCATTACCGGTCTAGCTTAATAAATTATCTTATATTTTTTACAGACTTTTCTAATTTTTTTTCTGTAAAAGTATGTTTTTTATTCTAAATTTAAGTTATTTAGATTTTACTAACTTTTTTGTTACCTTGATTACATAATGTTTATAACAAGTTTTTGAGCTTTTACTTTACTATCACTTTTATTTGCACAAGTTCAGGATCACTCAGGTTAGTTTGTAATTAAAGCTAATAGTTATTCACTTAGATATTTTGTTTTATATAAGTGTGACAACCCTATTAATATTTTTCAATCCATATTTATTCATAATATTTATTGTAAAATAAATTTACTTGTTTGAAAATATTAAAATAAGAAAGTAGTAAAACATTTATTTATTAAGCTTATAAGCTTCAGCTCGTAGAAGTTTATGTAAGGATAAGCCAAGTTTCTTTAAAATTTTTCACAGAAGCTGATGTAATTATATTATTAAAATATTAAAGTGGTTTGTTTGTTCCTAGAACTAGCAGCGTACTAGACTAAAAATCCTTTTAAAGAAACAGTAAAAAAATATTTTTAGCAGTTTAGTTTCCCTAAGTTTTAATTAGCTTGCAAACCACTGGTTTCAAATGGAGAAAACTTGTTTGTAAAAAATTGGATCTTATTATGTTTAAACACTTAAATATATAATGATATATCTAGTAAGATTTTGAAAGACCAACTAAATTTTTTTAAAAAATCTCAAAGTACAAACTAGACAATGTTTGAATGCAAAAAAGAAATTGCAGTCTAATTTTTTACTTCTATGTGTTGTGTTAAGTAATCATAGGTAATGGTCAATGCATAATTGAAAGCGCTTCATAATATCTTATGGTACTAAAATGTATAAATGACATATAAACATATATTTTATTCTAAGAATTGTTTATCTTTTTAATTTTACTAATTTGAAAATTCTGTTTAGATTTATAGTTTTAATTACGATATTTTATTTATGTGACTCCCTATCCCTACACTTATTAAATAAAATTCGTACCTCGTGTAAATCTTTAAAAAAAGCAGTTTAAAAGTTTTAAAGTACTTCAAACAAAAAGGCTTTTTTTAAATATGTTAAACTGTAAACATTTCATATGTATTAATTTCAGAAGTAATATAATAAGTTATGAAAATAGATAAGTTAAACAACATTCAAATTTTTACGGGTAAAAGTTACTCTAATAGCACTAGAGGAAAGAAAAGAAAATATGAAACTACTTATCCGGAACAGAGCAGCAATAAATTATCTTGCACAAATAAGCAACTGTGTGACTTTAGTGAGCTGTGTAGAAACAATTATGTGAAGTCTAAAGAAGAATTGGAAACCTTAAAAGGGGCTGCTCAATCAGGTTAGATATTAAAAACAACCAATTTAAAAAGTTTTTAAAAAGAGTTTAAAAAAAGCTGTTATTTTCTTACAGTTTTTTATAAATCGTGTCTACTCAATTTAGAAAAAATTAATTTTCATGAAAAAAAAAACTTTGTTTAAATTTTTTAATACCTGATCTTGTCCGTAAAAAACCTAACTCACTATTTAATTTGTAAATACAACACTAGCTTGTTTTTTTTATAAACTATAAAGTTAATAGCATAGGTGTTTGGCCACAGGTTATCGATTAGACTCAATAAAAATAAGTCGTAAATTTTAAGAGGCTATCGAAATTATAATCAGTATTTTACACTACCTGTCTAACATATGTACTTAGTTTCTTAATGTCTTATAAAATGATCTTTAGCAATTTTTACTTGAATCTTTATCTATTTAATTATAATTTTAATTATGATAACTTTTGTGAACAAATTAACGTAATACAAAATTTTTTTTTTTGTATACAGCTAGTTAGTAGTATAATACAGAACTACACAAATAATTTTTTAGTTGTTTAAATAGTAAGTCTATTGAAATAGATGTCTTAAAGATGCTAATAAATTTAACTTTAACAAAAAATAGACTAAAGGGAAGTCTTCATTTGTTTTAGCTCAGAACTTAATTTAAAAAATCAACTCCGAAATGATTATAAAATTTTGTAAAATACTATGACATTCCTGAAAAAAAATTTTAAAATAATCAAAATAATTGTTGCCGTTCAAATCACTATAAAAAAAAAATTTTTTTTTAGTTTATGTTACTAATTAAAACTATAATAATAAACGAAAAAAAAAATTATACTGTAATTTAACGTTTTTGACCAATAATATGTTTTGTTTTTTAAAGCTCTTTAATTATACCATTATCACATTGTAGGAAATATGACACAAGTTATAATATCATCTTCAAAAGAATCGAAACTCTTGTTAAACGAAGACTTAGAAAAAGGAATTTGCAAACGCAGCGAAGATAAATTTAATATCGAAAATGTGGTAGTTGTTTATTACTTTTCACGACTCTTTAACTTATTCACTGTATCTGAGAATTCCTTTCAATTTATCGAACGATGCTTTCCAATGTTTGTTGATAACACGTCTTTTTTAGAGTTAGACATTAAAAGTATGAGAAAAATATTGTCAAGTAGTGAACTAAATATTGATTCAGAATTGGAAGTTTTTAACGCAGTAGTTTCCTGGCTAAGTTACAAAATAGAACGTAGTAAATATTTAAAAGATATTTTCTTGAAAATTCGTCTATCCTTGTTGTCTATTCCTGCTTTGAATTATGTTTCAGAGAAGACTTCTAGTTTTGATGATTTTAATTACATAAACAGTTTAATTTTAGAAATAACTAGAGGACCTCACTTAACAAGCTTAAATACTGTTGCTAGGCATTGTAAACAGGATAAATTTAATGTATTCGTGTGTGGGGGTGAGAAAGAAGATATTGTTGTTCGTGATGTGTATAGTGTTACAGCAAACGATCAAAATAGTGTTACCATTTTACCACAACTTAAAGAAGGCAGAGAATGGTCAGAAGTAGTTTGCATAAAGGGTGAAATGTTTGTATTTGGTGGCCTAGGTAATCATTATGAATGCATAACTTCTATTGAAAAATACTCAAGTACAAATAACACTTGGGAAATTGTAGGTAATTTGCCTAACGAACGTATTGCTTTTTGTGCGTGTTCTTTTATGGGTTACGGTTATGTTTTAGGGGGACGTTTTGGAGGGAGATTAGTTAACAGTTGTTTAATGTTCAATCCAGCAACTTGTAGCTTTAAACAAGTTGCTGAAATGAAATATGCAAGAAGCGGTTCTAATTGTACCGTGTTTGAAGGAACAATTGTTGTTTCTGGCGGTAGAAGTTATAACGATGTGACACTTAACACTGTTGAAGCATTTGACCATGTCGCTGATGAATGGACAAACATGCCTAATATGGTTAAAGAAAGAGTTCTTCACAAGTCTATTGCTATAAGAAACAAATTGTATGTAGTTGGAGGTACAAATAAAAGTTGTGAAGTTTATGATTCAACTTGTAAAAAGTTTGCTTTACTTAAATCCATTCCAGACGACTTTCTACGCTATTTATTCTTACCAGAGGCCGTAATTTCTATTGAAAACAAAATTATTGTATTTAAATCTGGAATAAGTATTTGTTTGTCTTATGATGTAGAAAAAGACTCTTGGTTAGAGGAACAATATGAAGTAACCAGAAATCTTTCAAGATTTTGTTGTGTTAAAGTGCCTCAATTCTAATAGACAGCAATAGTGCATTAATTTAAACTCTTTTTAGAATTTTCAAAATAAATTCGATTAAAAGGATCAATTTATTTTTGTTAATTTTTGTGTGAGACTTTTGTTCTTTGTCACTCAAATTACAAAACTATTTCAAGACATTAATTTGCATTATATTATTTTACTGCTAACAATATTAATACTTCTTTTGATAGTTTGATATCATATATAAGTATGAATACACTGATTTAGCTTAAAAGTTCGTAAGATATATTTTGAATACAAATCAAAGTACTTGTAAATGAATGAATCTTTTATATGATCTTCCATTGTTTTAATGTTAACTATTCCAACATTGAATGTTTAATTTTGCAAAATAAGCTCAACCAATGAAGCGTGTAATTTTATAAGAAAATATAGATTTGTATATAAATTTGTGTTTATATTAAATAAAAAGTTTGTATTGAGATATTGCCTGACATTATTTACAATCGTTTTTAGAACTACCTTTTGTTTTTTTGTTGTTTATCATTTAAGTATTAAAAGGTTTATAAAACATTACTTAATTGTATTAAATTTATTTCAAAATTTTATATTTGTTACATGATTTATATTTTCTAAAGTTTTTTCACTTAAACTTAAATTGTTCTTAAGTTTTATTTATCTACATTTGATTTATAAACGTAACTTATATTTCTGAAGCAGAATTTTTTCAATTTTGTTTTGTAGTTTTTTTTTATAATAAATATATTGTTCAATTTGTCTTGTCTGATTCATATAAAGTAGCATTTAGTAGTTTTAAGGTAAGTGATATATAAAGTAAGTAACTAATAATGTGTATACTAACACTGGTCTAGAAGTTGTTATGTTATGTCAAAACTGAGATATTATTTGGACACAGTTACACTTAAAATGGTATATTATAGTTTGTTTAATCCGCATATCCAATATTGTATACCTGCCGGGGGTAATGCTGCTGGCCGTTACTTAAAATCAATTGTTTGTATGTAAAAAAGAGGTTTGACAGGTATGTTTGTCGAGGCCTGCCTTGACCATATTAAACAATCTGTTTAAAAAAAAAATGGTGTGCTAAAATTAAATGATGTGTATGAGTTGCAAATATGTAAATTGATGCGTAATACTAAAACAGGGTTCGATGTAGAGCACAATATATTTACACTTGCTAGCTCTGTTCACTCACACAACACTAGAATTTCAAAGAAATTAATCTTATAACTGAAAGACCTAGAACAAGACTTGGCCTAAACTGCTTTAGGTATTTGGGTCCCAAGTTTTGGTCTACTGTCCCTGAAACTTTTAAAAACTTTAAATTTAGATATAAAAACTTTTTGTTAAATAACTACAAGGAGTAGATCTAGAGCGCTTCTGCATGTATCTTTGTTTGTGTTAAAATTTTATTGATATTATATGGGCATCAGATTGTGATGTGTGAGTCTTTACTTTATAAAATGTCCTGGTAATAAATAAAAAAGAAATAAAATATAAAGAAAAAAGTTAGTGACCGAGGGTAAGGTTTAGGAATAACATTGATAGTAAAAATTAAAAAAAAAACTAAAAAAGATTAAGAATTAAATTAAATAAAAATAATTTAAATTAATTAAAAAAAATTAAAAAAATTTATATAAAAAAAAAATACTTCCGACCGAAGGTGAGGTTTAAGGGTAACAGTGATAGTGAGAAAAATTAATAAAATTAGTAAAAAATTAAAAAACAAAAACAAATAACCCGTGGAAAACTGTCTGTGTGCAAAATTGTCTGCTCGTGCAAAAGTGACCCTTCGTGCAAAAGTATCTTCGTGCAATTTTATCCCCTCTAGCAAAAGTATTTTCGTGCAATTTCGTAAACTCGTGCAAATTCGTACGATTGCGAAATTTAGACAGCTACCCACAAACAGTATCTCTTTTTTCTTACTCACAGTATATCGTTATTCTAGCTTGTCTTTTATAAAACTTAATACTTTAAATTAGATACTGATTTATTTGAGTTTGCAACAGCTGATTGTGAGTTCACTCTGATAGCAGTGATCACATGATTGGATTGTTGATGTGTTTTTTGTAGTAGCGTCGGCGGATACTTGCTTGGGGATTTGAGCTTCATCGTTTTCCCACACTTTGTTGTTTTTGGTGTTGAAATTTTATCCTCGAGTGTTTGCCAAATGGTGTGTCACCAAGGTCTACTTTTTAATAAAGGGTTAGGATTTGGGTAGATTTAATTTAATTTCTTAATTATAAAGATAGGGCAGGTGGAATAACACGTGATGAGCTCAAACTCACTCGCTTGACCTTCAAAAGACGTTTATCACTGCAGAGGGGAGAGTGAGTTCTTCAAATGTTTTTCTACCATATAAAAAAAATAAATTAATTAAACATATAAAAAAAGTTTTACTGTTTCTTTGTAAATTAACAAAAAATAAGTGAAAAATACTACAAATTGAAGGGTTTATAACGTACATAGATTTACTATCATTTACTTAAAAAAATTGGAACAAAGCTTTATGCATTCAAACAAAGAACCATTTTTTGTCATTTTTATGGCTATCTTAAAACAGCTGTTTTAAAATTTTCACATTTTATTTAAATATACTTTTAAAAGTAATTAAGATTTTAAAATTGTCTAAAAATATAAAATCTTGCAATGGTTTATTTTTATTCATATGTTTATTTTGTTTGCTAGACATTAACTCTTAAAATATACTTAATCACAATAGATTCGTAAAAGCACTAGGAAAATACGAAGTTTTTATTACGTTAAACAACAATTTTCTAATATATACTCTTTATATAGTTCTTTATAAGGACATTGTTTAAAAATTAAAGAAATCAAAACAAAAAATGGTTGTGTTTTTAAAATTATTTAAATTTTCTTATTGTAAAGTATGAACTCTTTTTCTTTTTAGTAGATAATTGTGTTTAGTTTATAAAAAATTTGTGTTTAGTTTATAAAAAATGTTTAAGACCACTGCTCTAGAATTACCTAATTATTTCAGTTTATACTACTTAAGTTCGTAAAATAACAAAGTTGAAATATATTTGTTAAACTTTAGTAAATAATAAATAAAATATAGTTATTACGTGCTAAAAGTTACTTTTTACATGGTAACACAAACAGCAATACATATATCAGGGTTGCCACACACTCAGGGAACTCAGGGAATCTCAGGGAATTTTCAAACTGTAGAAAATCTCAGGGAAACTCAGGGAAAATCAGGGAATTTTGGCATTTTTCTTTTAACTCAGGGAAACTCAGGGAAGTTTTGATTTTTTCTCTAATTTTCAGGGAAGTTTTTGAAAATCTCAGGGAATTTTTTTTTCTAGATCTAGAATGAGGTTTAGTTAATCCAGTTTCAATATTTTGTTCAAAAGTAGTAATTTTTATTATTTAAGTGGTTATTTAGAATTTTTTTAGCCTTGCGGCTAGTTCTTCAGTATTCTTAGTATTAACATTGTAGTTTTTTTAAGTTTTAAATTTATATTTACTTAAGTAAAACCAAACAGTTTAGAGAAATGAAAGTTGTTGTTAACTTTTTTACAATAATGTTAAGCTTTTAAGTTTTATTTACTGCATTCAGAACAGTTGCTAGGAAAGAAATACAAGTCATAATGAAGTTGTTATGTATGCATTTAAGTGAGTTCTTCATGTGAAATTATTATTATAGTATAATTTAATTTTGTCAATTAAAATGTCAAACAGATTAAACTTTATTCTTTTATGTAGAAAATTAAGGGCATAGGGGGGTGAACACCCTTTTTTGGTTTTTGATCTTATTTTATATAGTTTTTGCTAAGCTAAAAAATGCTTTTTACAGATTTAAAAATTTCAAAATAATTTTTGAGATATAGCCGGTCAAAGTCGGAGCCAACAATAGGTTCCTTATGGGAGGCGCAAACTAAAACGGCAAAGTTAGACTATTTCACTAAAAATCTACCTTCTCCTACGTTTTTTGAGATAACTACCTCAAATTTTCAGGAAATGTTCCTTAATATATTTAAAAAATTTTGTTTAACCAGAATTTAAAAAAAAAGATAAAATAAAAATTTTATATAAAAAATAAACAAAAAAAACAGTTTTTTTTTTTTAATTCTTTTAAATTCTGTTCCGACAGAAATTTCTAAATATATTAAGGAACATTTCCTAAAAATTTAAGGTAGTTATCTCAAAAAACCTAGGTGAAGATAGATTTTTAGTAATTTCTAGTTATTTGCCGTTTTAGTTTGCGCCTCCCACAAGGAACCTATTGTTGCCTCTGACTTTGACCGGCTATATCTCAAAAAATATTTTGAATTTTTTAAATCTGTAAAAACCATCTTGTAGCTTAGTAAAAACTATTTAAAATAAGATCAAAAACCAAAAAAGGGTGTTTACCCCCCTATGCCCTTAACTAACAAGTTTGCACAAAGTAGTGCAAAAATTTAGTTTTTAATTTTTAATTTGTTTAAACCTTTTAAGATTGAGTTTTTGAAAACAGCTTTTTTCATAAATTTAAATGCAGAAGCATACACATAGAACCTTTCTTTTATTATTAAAGAAGAAAAATGTAAGTGAGCTATTTATAATTTGTGTTAGAAGAGAAATTTTTTTTTTAAGATTTGAAAAATACTCAGGGAAACTCAGGGAAATTTAAGGTTACTCAGGGAAATTTTTGGTCACTCAGGGAAGATTTTTTGGCTCAAAGAGTGGCAACCCTGATATATATCACAATATACAAAATAAGGGTTGATCATATCAATTCGATCATCAGACCACAAGCTTTCGGTAGACTGATAACGATTTTATCCTGATTAGTTTAACTTGAGCTTGTCTTACGCCACACGAAAGTCCAGGTTTCTGCGCTGCTGAATTTCGCCGATGTTTTTGTTGATAATCTACAAAAAAATTATTTATTACAAAAACGTTAATAAAATCTTATAACCATAAAATATTGAAAATTTAAAGTTTCGTAAGATCAGTACAAACTTGGCTATTAAAAATTTGTAAGTAAATATACAAAAAAATATTTTATGCAAACAACGTTTATCGTAGTTATCAGTTCCTGCTTTAACATAAATATCAGACAAAATTTCTCGCATTACGGACGGTTTTGTTGAGATTGACAAGTTAATTGCTAAAAAAAACTGATAAGACCCTCAAAAAACACAAATTAAAGCAGGCACTGCGATCAAAACAAATTCAGCATCAATTTTTGTGGAGGATTTCTAAAATTCGAAGTAGTTTTCGTCCGGCACGCACATGTTGTCGCGCTGAAGAACGTCAAAAGTGCTGCTAGCATGCCTCAAATGACAAAATAGACGGAAAAGTTCCGAAGCTTTCTGCATCAGTGGTTTTCGTGTTCGGCGTGTTTCGCAAGTACGTGAGGCATTTGATGTCCGTCGAAAATACTCGTTTGCCACTGGTGCTAGGAAAAATTTGGCACAAATGTGCGATGAGCTTTCAGTATTTTGCGGGGAATGTTTACGTCTTGGGAGGATTCCTCTACTGGGTCGCACAGGACTCGGGGGTGAAATTCAACACTGGGAATTTAGCTTGGGCGGAAGTATAAATGAAGCGAGGTACGACTTACACGTAGTTAAAGGAAAAAATGTGGTGCAACATGGTTTTGGGTTCTGTTGAGTCTATAATTAACTATTTTCTAAATATTAATAGTTATTTTTTGCTTCACATTTTTATTTTCGATAACTGTTACTTTTGTTTTAAAACAGAATTAATATTGTTAGAAATAGTAAATTAACTTTTTTTAATGCTAAAGATAAGTTTTAAGTTTTAGATCTTCTTTAGCTAAGCTGGTCAATTCTTTGTAAATAATTCATATGTTTTAATTCTAATAATGAATAAATTAGTTTAAAAAACTTCTTCAACATTTTTTAAATATTTAACCTTTTCTGTGAAAACATAACGCATTTTTTGTATATTAGCACAAAGTTACAACTTTGTCATAGAAGTTTAAATAGTCTACAATCCTAATTTTACATGTTTCATACATTATAACTGTTCTTGCAATTAATAAAAAAAAGGTTAATGGTGTATTTTGTCAAATAAGTCAAATAAGCATTTGTATAACTAAATTACAAATACTCAAAATAATATAACCAGTCTTAAGTAATGATTTACCAGATTCATAGTCTGGATTCGGTTATATCCAGCCTTAATTTCGAAAATAGATCCGGATCCAGTTTTGACCAGATATTGAATTTTTAGACCCGGTTGTCCATTAGTTTCAAAGCTTTAGAAAATGAGTAATACTAAGTTATAAACAATAAAAACTCTACTCACAGTTTCAATAGCATAATAACCTCTTATACTTTTATTTTACTCTTACAAGGTATACAATACATATTTACATCACGCTTTCTTAATATAGTTTTAGAAATCACTTCTGTCTACTTATAAAATATTTTTTCTTTTATTGGCTGATTACCAATCCTTTTCATCCCCGTAAGGTCTAAAATTGCTCACAAGATGAAATCGCTCACCATATTTTTTTTAATATTTATCGTTTAATATCAATCTTATCTTGAATATGCGTTAAGTAAGTTCTAGAAATCATCTTTCTCGGTTGTCAGTTATTTCCTAACTAGTAAATAAACTTGTATTAAAATCTCAACATCAATTAAAAACATCTTGCGTAACCTAAAAAGCTAATTGTAGAATTTAGCATAGCTCGTGAAATAATTGCTCTGTTTGTTAAGTACACGGATGAAAGTAAAAAAACGTATTAATTAATAGACGGTTAAAAAGAAAAATTGTGTATTGTTTTTATTATTCTATGGGGACTTTAATCAATGCTTAATAAAAGTTTAAAAAAAAGCTTCGAACTTTTCTATTCGGTGGGCCAGAACTTTAGAATTAATTAAAACGCGGGTCGGACGTGTTCAAAATGTTTTTCAGCAAAACCTAAAAAATTATGCTATAAAAAAATTTTTTCAAAGTAAAACTTGAAATGAGTTTAAACCTTGGATTGCAAAGTTATTTACATGGACTTAAATTTACCATCTAAACAATTTTTTATAACTCGTATAATGTTGTTATATTCAGTAAAAATAACTTAATATTTTAAAAATTATTTTGCATCATTAAAAATTTGAAAATAAAACTTCCGAACCAAAACAAATACCCACAAAAAATTGACATTTAAAAAAGCGGGTGGCTTGGCGTTTAGCCAACAGATCCTTCGCTCTACTGAGCACAAAAGATAGCTTTTTTTAAGAAAGTGTTCAACGTTTAAAAAAAGCTCACTGTTATCTAATATGAAAGTTCATTATCGTAAATAGTTAAATAGCGATGAAACCAATGCAAGTTGGATAAATTAAATTAAAATATCAGTTTTAAACAGGCATATTTTCAAATATTTTTTCCTGTATTCTTACACTTTACTTTATTTATTTTTCATTATTTGTAGAAATTAAAAATGTTGTTTTCAGGTTAAAATATCTAAATAAATATTATTTTATTTAGAAATTACATGTAAAAATCAACCTTAACTAATTGAAAATTATTTTTATATAAATTAGATATTAAGATAAAATAAATGTTGTTTAATAAAACTTATAATAGTGATTTATAAGTTTTAAACAAAAACTTTTATAATTTCGGTACATTTAACGTAAAATAAAATTACATGATTTTAAAATAGTTTTAATAAAAACATAAATTAAAGTATTATTATTTTTTTTTACACAAAGGTATATTTTTAACATATATCAATTTATTCATTGTTGCTATTTTAAATATAAACTAATGAAAAGTAGCATTTACTTACTTATAGTATAGTAATAAATGGTATATTGAAAAGAATTTAGACTTTAAGATATAAAAATGGTTGAAACTGGTAAACGAATATACTTTTTCTCTTAAAACAAAAAAGAAACTCTTGAAACGTAATAAAACAATTTTATAGATTTAAAGGTTTGAGTTTAATCAATTTTAAATAAAATATAACATTAATAAAATTCATGTTTAAAATAAAAACTAAAAATCTTTTTCAACGTAATAACTAGAATTTATATTTAGTAGTTATTAGTAATAATTTTAAAACTTTCAATTAAATGTTTTCAGTAATAAGTCTTTCAGTTAAAATAAACACGAAAAACCGTTTAAACGTCCTTAGTAGAACCCTTTTGTATATATTTAACATTAGTTATTGGAAGAGGCATGGCTTTATAGGCAATTTAAGTAGAGAATAATGTACTTTTAAGGTTTAATAGATACGATAACAAAGTTATAGCATCCAAAATTCTAAAATATAGTTTTACTACATAAATTAGACAGACTATTTAAATATTAAGTTAACAGTTTAAAAAAAATATTTAATATACTTTTTAATAGGAAAAAAACATAAAAACGCTTATAAAACCTCTTATGTAGAGGTTTTTAGCACAAAAATTACAAAAAATAATAAAAATGTAGTTTAAGCAGTTATAGTATATAAACTTACAATAAATAAACTTTTTAACAGAAATCAAAACACAATTAAAGCGTCTTTAAAGTTATCTTAAACAAAGTTTTATGAAAAAAAATCAATTACTCTTCATGTACTTAACAAAAAAAAAACTTTTCATAAACATTTCTACCTACAATCCTTATTGACAACATTTATTACAACTCAGATAGTTTAATAATCCGATCGGCAGTTATACATAACAAAAGTTTGTATAGGTAATACAATTTTCTATGACTATAAACAATTTAAAATGGTTTGGTAAGCAGTTATAAAAAAAATAATCTTAAAAAGTACAAACATTTTGGTAAAACAAATACAAAAAAACTTTAAAACGTCCTAAGTAGAGGTTTTTATCACATAAACTAGAAAACTAGTTAAAAATGTAATTTGTGCATGTTTAATAAAAAATATTTACAAAAAAATGAACATTTAGGCTTAAATAACCACAAAAGAACATTTAAAACGATTTAAAGTTGTTGTAAACAAATTTATTAAATTTAAAAATAAATAATTTTGTATCTTATGTTTGTTTTATGAATTCATTTTTTATTTTTTGTTATATTAGCAAATTAGACATATGTTTAATTGTTTTAGCATATATTTCTTGAGCTTACATTTAAGAATATAATTGCAGTGCAGAAATTTGTGAAAAGTTTCTAAAGTTATAAATTTTATAAAGGCTATATATGATACCTCTAGCAACTCCCGACGGCCGAGCGGTTAAGGCGTGAGGCTCGTAATCATTAAATTTCCGCATGTGAGGTTTCGAAACTCAGCACAAGCATTTTTCTCATCATAATTTGGTGATCTGCCTGGCCCACATCTGCTGGTTCACACCTTTTGACTCAAAAATTTTTGATTCTAAATTTTTTGTTTGTTTATAAGTTGTTTTTTTTTTAAGTCAGTAGAGGAATCAGATTAGCTCTGCTGATATAAAACAGGGCTAATTGAAGTTACCTTACTGAAATTTAAATTCACTAAAAATAGATATCCTCTATCTTTTTCAGAGCAATATACTTCAAATAATTTCAAAAAGGCAATTTAAATTATATGAGAAAAGAAACAAACGAACTGTTACTAAGGCTATTATAGGGAGGTCAACCAATTTTGTATGGAAAATTTAACACTAGATGTTAAATGAAAACCTAAGTGTTTCCTATAAGTCTGTTTGAATATATACAAAAACTTGAAACTTTGGCAGAACAGAGTTCATATAAAACTATTTAACTAATCACTATCAATAACTAAAGTTTTTTGCAATAAAAAACTTTTATGGTATATACCTTAAGCTTTTAAATTTTATGTATTAACTAAATTTATTAACTAGATATAAACTAAGATATATATTAACTAAATATCTTTTATAAATAATGAGAAATTCAACTATACAAATGGACTTAAAATACTATAATATTCATGCTACTATCACCGTTTTAGATTAGGCTAACATAAATTAGATTTATCTATGTGCTGTTAACTGTGTCACCATTACTACTGCTTATAACTTCAAATATTATAAGATTTTGTTGTTCCACTCAAAATTTTTTTATGTTGTGTTTTACTGTTTAGCTTTTAGCATCAATTTATACGGTTGAATGATTTTACTTCATTAAAAAAAGCTATCTTTTGTGCTCAGTAGAACGAAGGATCTGTTGGCTAAACGCCAAGCCAACCGAAATCTGAAGCTACTTCAATTACCATAATGATAGTTATAGTGCTTTGTTCAAAGAAAACTTTTGTTTGGTGAAGGTTCGGTTTCCACTACATCATTGTTTGCTGCTAAATATTTCTAGGTTATAGAATTTTTTTATTGATTTGTTTAAGTTTTTACTTTCAAAAATTGTAGTGTACAAAAACAAATTAGTCAAATAATTTTAGCTTTTTGTGTTAGAACTATATTCTTCTTGACTTTTAAGCAATTAGTTTTCAGTTGTCTGTAAGTAGAGTTTTGTGTTCTATTTTAAATATTCTATTCCATTTTTTTCTACCATATACCGTATCTTACATTACAGGGTAGCCACAAAACCTGGAATCCTGTAAAAACTTTGAGCTTGAAAATTTATGCTATAAAATCTGGAAAAGACTGGAAATTAAAGAAATTAATAAAAAAAACCTGGAATTTTAAACAATTTTTACATGTTAAATAGTAAACATTTGATTCAAAAAATCTATCATATAATTAAAACTTTTTGTCATCATTAAATTTTTTTTGTTCGAAAACAAATTAAATGTAAACTCAAACTATTTTAACGTCTAAGATGACAACCATATGTTCAAATAGTGTTTTTTTTTTAACTACTTTGTTTCAAATTACAGTTAATATTGACACTGCTCATTTTCAAATAAGTTTAGTACTCTCTCTAAGTGATTTTTAACTTATTTAATCTCTTTTCCAAAATTTTTTATAAGTTTTTAAACTAGTAATTTTTAACATGGTACAAAAAAATTTATTGGGTTCAAAAATATAAAAAAAAGTTATAGTTTTCTACAAAATAATCGACGCACATTATTCAACAATATTTACAGGAACTTTTATTAAATTTTACATTGATTTTCTACTTATATTTGCTACAAGGTCCAAATTTCAAGGAGATACTTTTTTAAAAGTCAAGACATCGATAAGGTACGCCTATAAGAAGTACGCAACCGCATAAAGTACGCTCTAAATTTTTATTTACTACCAGGTACAAAACAGTGCACCTAATTTATCTTTGATAACTAATGTGTTTTTAGAAACTTTATTAGATATTTATAACTATAAATATTTACAGATCACGGAAAGAAAGCAAAGTTTTCAAAGCAAAACAAAATGTTGTAATTTCTGGTGACATTCCAACTTCGATTAACATTTTAAAAATTTATTGTGACATAAATAAAAATTATACGATCATTTGTATTTATTTTAAACTAAACTTTAGATATAAAATATTATTATTATTTATAACTTAAAAAAGTATTAACAATAACTACTTTTTGTAAACAAATATAATTAAAATAATAAAAAAATAAACTTATGCTCTGTTAAAAGTTAGTCTGTTCTGCTTTTAAAATTCTACCTAATAGTTTTTATCTCTAAAAGTAGATGCAAGCACAGTACTTGGGTTTATTAAAAACAAGAAAAATATGATTAAGTTGTTTTGTTATTTCTACAAACACACTGACGCACAGTATTTACGCCTTATAGAAGAGTAAAACTATGATTAACTTGTATTTTTATTGCTACAAATACACTGACGCACAGTATTTATGCCTTATAAAACAGTGAAACTATGGTTAAGTTGTTTTTTTATTCTACAAACACACTGACGCACAGTATTTTTGACTTATAAAACTTTATTAAAGTTGTTTTTTTATTTTACAAACACACTGACGCACAGTATTTATGCCTTATAAAACAGTAAAATTATGTTTAACTTATATTTTTGTTGCTACAAATACACTGACGCACAATATTTACGCCTTATAGAAGAGTAAAACTATGATAAACTTGTATTTTTATTGCTACAAATACACTGACGCACAGTATTTATGTCTTATAAAACAGTGAAACTATAGTTAAATTGTTTTTTATTCTACAAACACACTGACGCACAGTATTTACGCCTTATAAAACAGTAAAACTATGATTAACTTGTATTTTTATTGCTACAAATACACTGACGCACAGTATTTGTGCCTTATAAAA
This sequence comes from Thalia democratica, assembly GCF_965202585.1. Lineage (NCBI taxonomy): Eukaryota > Metazoa > Chordata > Thaliacea > Salpida > Salpidae > Thalia > Thalia democratica. Next base: position 61,547,214 of record NC_139166.1, on the reverse strand, counting down.
CAGTGAAACTATGGTTAAGTTGTTTTTTTTATTCTACAAACACACTGACGCACAGTATTTATGCCTTATAAAACAGTAAAACTATGGTCTAGTTGTTTTTTTTTTACAAATACATTGACGCACAGTATTTATGACTTAAAAAAGAGTAAAACTTTATTAAAGTTGTTTTTTATTTTACAAACACACTGACGCACAGTATTTATGCCTTATAAAAGAGTAAAACTATGATTAACTTATATTTTTGTTGCTACAAACACACTGACGCACAGTATTTATGCCTTAAAAACAGTGAAAATATGGTTAAATTGTTTTTTATTCTACAAACACACTGAGGCACAGTGTTTATGACTTATAAAACAGTAAAACTTTATTAAAGTTGTTTTTTTTTATTTAACAAACACATTGACGCACAGTATTTATAACTTATTAAAGAATAAAACTATGATTAACTTATATTTTTATTGCTACAAACACACTGACGCACAGTATTTATGACTTACAAAACAGTAAAACTTTATTTAAGTTTTTTTTTTTATTGCTTCAAATACACTGACGCACAGTATTTATACCTTATAAAACAGTAATACTTTATTCAAGTTTTTTTTTATTCTACAAACACACTGACGCACAGTATTTACGCCTTATAAAACAGTGAAACTATGGTTAGGTTGTTTTTTGTTGTATTTTTATAGACGATCGCATATTTTTATACTATTTATAAAAGTGAACCTTTAGTACATATAGAGACAAAAAATACATTAGTCTGTTATTAAACAGTAAATTTTTGATTATTCTGTATTAACATACATGTACAGATACGGATGTATATAGTTGCATACACACTATTCGTTCTTTATTAATATGGAAACATTTATCGCTTTGTTTTTTATGTTACCTTAATTAAAAATGCTTGTCGGAAACATTTATACAACACAAGTAACATTATTATAAACAAACATTTTCACTTTCTAAACTGTGTAACTTTATTTTATTAATAACCTTTAATAAAAAATGGATAACTGTATTTGTATCCCTGGCCAAATTTGTAATGAAGACATGTTGTTGACGGATTAAGTTAAACAATTGATAAGATTTTTAGATTTAGCGTAATTGAGTCTTGCTTCTATTCTCAAAAAAAGTTGTAAAATGTTATGAAATAAAAAAAAAAGTTACAAAATATTACTGATAAAAAAAATAAAATGTCTGGTGTGAGGCTCGATGACCAAAAGGTCTTTCTCCACACCAATCCATTGACAATAATTTTGAGTGATCACATTTTCTTTCTTTCTAATCTCAGTTTAATTACAGTGAAGTTAAATAAACTTTGATCTTGGCTGGCTACATCACCTCGAAAATTTTGCAAAACTAAACAGTTTTTATAGTATATTAATCAAGTTTAGATTAAATAATTTTACAATGTTAAAAACGTGGAATAGTGCTATTTATATAAGATTTTCGTTTGTTTTTAAACACAGTTTTTGTATATATGTAACCTTTTTTTCAAACCAAAACAGTGCGCTTAAAATTAATGGTCCTAGGCACTAATAATATCTATATATAAACACTTTTATACAAGCTTTATATATATTTTTACTAAATTTTTTTATCAAAAGTTAATTTATCTACTTAAAAAGAGACAAGAAGACATGTACATTAAATAAAACCTTGTAGAAAATCAAATGGCATGGAAAAAAATTTCATTTACCAAACTGTCAGCCTTTTTTAAATAGATCTATCAATAGAATAGATTAAAATTTTATATATTGTTATATCAATGTAATCTTTTGATGAAAGTTTGAATTTTTTTTCGTCAGATATTAACTTTGCTATAAGTGCAGTAATTATGACGAAGAACATTAAGGGAATAGGAGGGTGCCTAGATTTTTTCAAATTGATCTTATTTTATAGAGTTTTATTTGAGCTTTAGACATTTTTAACCACTTGATATATTCAAAGTAATTTTTGAGATACAAGCGATCAAAGTTGGTGACCTCAATTGAAGGTGCAAACAAAAACGCGAAAAAAGACCATTTCACAAAAAATATATCTCCTCCTTCATTTAACTAAGCAATCTTCTTCAAAATTTTACAGAAAGTGTATTATTAAATTTTTAAAAGATTGAATGCAGGAATTTTTTTAACTTCGAAAAATAAAATTTTTATTAACAAAAAAGCATTTTTTTTTGTTTTATAGATATTTTTATCTTTTATTGTTTTAATAATTCCAACATTTGAAGTTTTCTAAACTATAAAAGAAACATTTCCTGAAAATTTGATGTCTCTAGCTCAAAAAATGAGGGAACAGATAGATTTTCAGTAATTTTTTAAATTTCTGCTAATTTACTTCAGCTTTATTTTAAGTCCAAGTTTTCTTGACAACCTTTATTATAAAGTTAAATATAAGGAAACAAATAGATGGTATATAAAATTTTAAACTTGTTGAGAATATATTTATAACTTAAAAACTAAGATTTTTATATTTTTATAGTTATTGAAAGATCGAGATTTTTACAAAAAATTCCTGCAAAATCATTGGATAATTCCAAAATCAGTTTTATGTCCTAAGTGTGATCAAGTTTGCAGGTTAGAATAATCTTATATATAATATCACTATAAAAATTTAAATACATTCCGTTAAAAATTGTATTATTCATCTACTCAATCTCTTAAGGGATGAAAGGAAAAGTGGAGTATTTCGCTGCGATAAAGGTTCTCGCCTAAACCGCTGTAACTTTAAGATTTCTGAAAGAAGAGGCACCTTCGTTGAAAGTAAGCTATAATAATTGTAAACAATTTAAAAGAAGCTCAACTTAAATCTTGAAAATGATATTTTCTATGTTTTATATCAAGTCTTGGTTAAAAAGAAAAAAAAGATATTTTTCTAAACTACTATATATTTGAAACTAATCTATTTTTAAAGGGCTGAGAATGACCTACAGACAAACAGTAAATTTTTGTTATGAATTTACTTTGCGTGAATCAAAAGCATGTAACGTAGCCAAAGAAATCGGAATATCTGAAAATTCAGCGAACACCTGGTTGAAATTCCTCTGCCAAGTTAGTTGTATAAAAATTGTAGCTTATAATTTAAGGAGTCTATGATGCTTTAATTTGTTAGTTTCCTTTTTTTAACGAAAATACTTACTTAAAATGTTTTTGAATGTAGTACAGAAAATTTTCATAACTGATGTACAAATACATCAATAGGTTTGTCAGGATGCAGTAGAACAAGATATTATTGGCGGACCTGGAGTAGTAGTGGAGATAGATGAATCCCACTTCTGTACTGTAAAACAAGGACAGGGGAGAAACAGGAAAAAATCATCCAACTGGATCTTCGGAGGCATAGAGCGGCAAAGCAAAAAGTTTTTTGATGTCGCTCTAGGCCTCGAAGGAAACAGAAGAATGACTACCCTTGAGCCCCTCATAATTCAGCACATAAGACCGGGGAGCATTATAATGTCCGACGAATGGTCGTCTTACAACGACATAGAAAGATTGGTAGACAGCAATGGTGAACTGATGAACTATGAACATCACACAGTGAACCATAAAATCGGGTTTGTTAACTTCGAAAACCCGTGGGTACACACCCAAACCATTGAACGGCACTGGGGTGACATGAAGGAAGTAATCAAGAGGAGAGGGGTTAGTAAGAAGGTTGAGCAGCATCTATACAGATATAGATTCTTAAAAAAATATCCAGTTAATACGCTTCACCATTTAATGGTTGAAGCTGGAAAATCATTCCCTTATTCTAGGTATATGAACACCCCATAATACTTTCATAACATTTTCGTTATAAAGTTAGTCTGTAAAATTTGTATTGTTTTGGTGTATTTTGTAAACTAATGTGAAGTATTTAATAGTTTTGAAATTATAGCTAAAATAAGTTGGATCTAGAATTGAAATCTTTTATTCAAAAGTTCAAATGTTCATAATTTCGTTAATTCAAGTTGAAAATGTGAGTAAGAATAATTAAAGTTTTTCATTGCTAACCTTCATTAATGTTGTTACAAATTTTTTGTTTTTTTTTCGTCAAGTGTTTTTAAAAAATTCTTTAGTCTGTAAAGTTTTGATGGTTTTAAATCTCTTGGTTAATTGTTTTATAAGTCATAAATACTGTGCGTCAGTGTGTTTGTAGAAAAAAAAAACAATTTAACCATAGTTTTACTGTTTTATAGGTATAAATACTGTGCGTCAGTGTATTTGTAGCAATAAAAATACAAGTTAATCATAGTTTTACTGTTTTATAAGTCAAAAATAATGTGCGTCAGTGTGTTTGTAGAAAAAAAAAACTATTTAAATAAAGTTTTACTGTTTTATAAGTCATGAATACTGTGCGTCAGTGTGTTTGTAGAATAAAAAACAACTTAACTATAGTTTTATAAGGGATAAATACTGTGCGTCAGTGTATTTGTAGCAGAAAAATACAAGTTAATCATAGTTTTACTCTTTTATAAGGCGTAAATACTGTTTGCAGTGTGTTTGTAGAATAAAAGTACAAGTTAATCATAGTTTTACTGTTTTATAAGTCATAAATACTGTGCGTCAGTGTGTTTGTAAAATAGAAAAACAACTTAAATAAAGTTTTACTGCTTTATAAGTAATACTGAAAACTAAATTTATATATGATATAAAGTTCAAAATTAATACTACTAGTATACTAGAAAGAAAGAAAGAAAAAAGTGAAGCACACAACTATGGTCAATGGATTGGTGTGGAGAAAGACCTTTCGGTCATCGAGCCTCACACCATATATGTATAAATAACTTTGATAAGCTTTATTTAAAACTTTGATAAAATCTAATTTTGAGTTAAATGTATGATTTTTTTTTAAACTCAAACTAATTAAAGAAGTTAATTCTTAAAGGAAAAAAAAATGGTATGCACTCTTTTTTAAACCCATTACTGCCAATATTAACCATGAAAATCATAGTCTACCATGGGCACCACACCGTCTCCTCCCAAAGATTTCAATTTTTAAGATCATGTACGTTCACATTTTTCTTGTTGCCCTCTCTACAAGAGCAACCCTAAAAAATGCAATAAAAAGGTCAATAATAGAACAAAAAGGGAGAAGTTGTGCAAATGCTATAACTAAAATATCTTCTTTTTCTAAAACTAAATGTGTTTAAAAAACAAAACAAAAAATAAGAAAAAAAACTTAACAACTACTTAAGTAAATAAAAAATTAATTAATAAATCTCACTTAGAAATAAAAATAAACTAAGTAAGTTTCAACTACTTCTGTTCAAAAACTCTGTTACTCTAAAAAAAACTCAACAATTATTTTAAAAATTTTAAAAATAATAAAATAATAATAAATAAATAAAAATTGTAATCATACTTAGTTATAAACTCACATAAAAAAAAGAAAAAAAATCAAGTTAGTAAATAAAAACTGCTTGTTCAAAAACTATACCCAAGACCAAATCAACTCTACTCACACCCAGCCAACACAGCTGCCATTGATTTTTCTCAAAAAAAAATAAATAAAAAATAGAGAGTAAAACCTAATAACTAAGAAATTATTTTATGAGATAATATTTAAAACTGAAAATTAAGATTGACTTTTGTCTGATTGATTTATGAGCAATACATTTTTCAGTCAAGATTGAAATGCTATAAGATAGTTTTGTTCTTTTAAGCTTTTTGGAATTTCCTCCCATACCTTACATCCAAGATATGACAAGGACTTAGAACCGTAAAGACTATTTACTCGAGGAAAAAAGTAATTTGTCTCTGAAAATCTTGTTGAATGGTTGTGAATCTTGTTTATACTTGTAAAGTAAGGATTGAAATTAACAGGCAACATGCTTTTTTTGAATTTGTACATAAAGACTCCTAACTCATACCGAAACATGTTTTCAACATCTAAAATTTTTTTTGATATTTTTATACTACTAATATTTTCATTCCAACTTTTAAAATGTATGCACATTACAGCTCTATTTACAAGTTTATTGATCTCTGAAATTTTGGTTCTGCTTGCTCTACCCCAACAAAGTAATCCATATCTAACATGACTCATTAGAAGTGAGTTAAAAATGTAACACGAAGAGTTTTGATTTAAATAGTACCGTGATTAAATACATTATAAATATATTTACTAAAAAATTTGGTTTGAAGTAAAACATTTAGAGTTTTTACAGCTTATGTACATAAGAAAATAAAGAAGAATGAATAAACTTTACTGCAATTTTTTTCTATATAAATCAAAATAAATAGAACTTTAACATTTTTTTTTTTATAGTTTGATTATTTAGTTAAGTTCTGTTAAACAAACAAATACTATTTCAAAGTTAGGACACAACCAAAAAGACGTATCTTGCATCATTGGACCAAACTCACCAGATTGGCTTTTTGCAAACATGGGTTCAATACTAGCAGGGTAAACTAAAGCTTATTCTAAAAATAACATTCAAAAAAAGGTTAATTCTTAGAAAATTTATAAAGCCGTAGGTGAAAACATTAAATTCTTATATTTTCATAAATTTAGATAAACGAAATAAAGTTATAGTAAAAAAGTTTTATTTGTAATTGGCCTTCACTTGCTTTTTGAAAAAAAAAAAATAAATATATCAATTAAGTTTTTTACATTTTAATCCTTAATATTTTAAACTTATTACTTTATGATGACTTAGTTTTGTTGTATTTAAGACAGAGCTATGTCTAACAAAGTCACCTACCTCGTTAGATAATTATTTAAACTTGCTTTGTGATTTAAATTTATAGTCTTTTTTTTGGGAGACTTTAAAGTTGTTTATAATACAAATCATTTTGTATTTATTTGTTTTTATGACATCACAGTGGAATAGGATGTGGAATTTACACAACTAACAGCGAACAGGCATGCAGTTACGTGATCAGAGTGACGAAATCAAAATTTATCTTTTGCAATGAGAAACAGCTCAAGAAAATTAATCAGGTTTAGCTAACCTTCTTCAACTAAAACTTGAACAAGTATTTCTTGTAAATACGTAGATTTACCAGTGTAACTACTCATAAACGACGTAATTTTGTAATTGTTGTGTTTAAAAAAGTATTTTTTTGACTTTTATGCAGTATACAAAAGTAAAAAAAAACAATAAGAAAACGACTGCCTTTGTATTAAAAATAAAATACAAATTATCGATGTTTTTTTTGCTTGTATAATTATGCTTTTTTGTTTCTGAAAGGAAAAGGAACAAATATTTTTAGATTCGGAAAGAGCTACCTCATGACCTTCTGATTGTTTTGATGAATGAAACCTTCAGAGGCTCGAGCAAAACATATACAAAGTATGTTGTAAAACTTAAAAACATTTTTGTTAAACATCATATTTTCTTTTTAATTACTTTGTTCAGTACAAACTACTGATTAAGTTGACACTTTTGTGTTGAGTTTGAGTGCTTTCTTAAACGGAAAACAGTAGTATACATCGGTATACATCGGTATAACCGCTGGCAGTGTAAATAAACAATGAAAACACCTAACAACCACTTAACAGTGGCAGGAGTTCATAGAGTTAGGAAATGAAGTTGACGACGAGTTAGTTGAAGATCGAATATCGAAGCAACGTCCGAACGAATGCTGCCAACTAGTGTTCACTTCTGGAACCAACGGGAAGCCGAAAAGAGTCATGCTGAGCCACGACAATGTTTGTGAAAAATATGCGCAAAACACTTTAGGAATGTTTTAACAAATTAAGTGCTTTTTAAATAGTTGATAATGATTTTGTAAATGTTTTTATGAAAGTACTTCATAAAAATATAGAACAAAGTAATAATGTTTTAAAACATTATAAATAATATAGATCAGTGGTAAAAATTTTAAGAGAGTCTTTGAAAAATTTTTTTTAAAGAACTACAGTAGTTTTGTTTAAAACTTATATGTTTGATAACTTCTTTGTTATTTTGTTTTATCATTTTGTTTGTGATGTAACAACAGATCACATGGTCGTCACGCGCGTTTTGCCAATGGAGCGGAGTTTCCATGGAAACCCTGGTCTCCTACCCCTGTCCCACATAACTGCCCAGATGTGCGACTTATAGGCGCCTCTAGTGGCGAAATGTTGCGTTTACTTTGCCCCTGAAGATGCGCTCAAGGTGGGTAGCATTGGAAGCGAAACAAATCTATTCAAATTTTTTTATAGTTTTAGTGAAAACGTATGCTCCTTAGTTTTTTAACTTTAAAAACGTAGTAGAGTAGCTGCTGTAATCTATTAATATCTCCCACCACAAATTCATGTTCACAACTTTAAACAGTTACAAACCTTGACTGTTGATTTAACGATGTAACTTTGAATCCACACTTGGTCAACATGAAAAATATCAGGGCAAATTGGCGGCGACGGTGAAGCTAGTCAAACCGACGGTTTTCCTGGGAGTTCCCCGAGTTTGGGAGAAGATAGTGATGAGAATCGACAGTTGGAAGGAGGGCAGTTGGGGGAGGTTGGGAGAAATGTGGCAGAGATGGTGCGAGAGCGTCAGCCTGAAGTCCGTGCAAGTTAAAAGCAGCGGGTTCGCAAAGTTGTTCGATGTTGATATTAATTAAATGACCAATAGACGATTCTCATTAACTTACATTAACAGATCACGCGCGCTACTTTTTTAATTTCGGAATAATTTTTAAAAATAAATCTAAGTTTTAAACAATAAATTTTTAGCAACCGCTCGTCTTGCCTGCACATTAATAATTTACACTCCGCCTTCTTAACAACCGATTTTTTTTAAACTAAATCAAAAGACCACCGAACCGTCCACACAGGGGCAAGTCGGCGGGCTGGGTGGGGAGAAGGCTGGCGCAAAAGTCACTGGAGCGTGTCGGGAGGACGCTGGGGCTGGACAGGTGCTGGCTGATGGGGTCGGTCGCCGCGCCGCTGGGCGAACGAACCCAACTGAGCTGCTGGTCGAACGGCATACAGCTCGTTGAAATGTACGGACTGAGCGAGTCTTACGGTCAGTAGCTGTTCAGTGGTTTTTTTGATGTTGTTAAAAGTATTTTTCTAAAACGTGTCGGTTGTGTTAGATAAATTCGACTCAGTTAGTTAGTGAGAGTTTTGTTTGAGCGAAACTGTATATAATATTCTATGAAATTTAACTTTTGTAATAAAACAATACAAGTTTTACGTAAACTTTATTAAGTTTTAGGTGCTTGACACGTATTTTTGAACAGAAAAGTAGTCAAGAAAGTATATTAATAACAATGCTTCTCACTGTTTTTTAAAAAAACTTAGCTACAAAATATCATTATGAATAAATCAAAGTTTTAGTCACATATACTCATTTGTTGCATCTATTCAACAACAACCTGTAACTGAATAGTCATTTTAGTTTACTTGAAAAAAGTGCTGTAGATTTTTGCAGGTCCGCACGTTTGTTCGGTGTCTCTTCCGGGAAAGTTCAGGTTTCAGTCGGTCGGCAAGTCCCTGCCGGGAACCAAAGTTCGAGTCGATCATCAAAATAACGAGGTAAAACTAAAGTAATGTCCTCATCACAAAAAAAAAATTTAGCTAGATTGCAGACTTGTTTTGATTCTACGAAATGATTTGCTTTTATAAATTTTGATGTCAACTTTTGGTATTGACTAAGGTGACAATAACAGCATAAATTTTTTTTGAACTACATAGTGTATAACAAATACATCTTTTGACGATGCTAATTTAATGTTACTAAATTCTTCTTTTCTATTTCTGCTAACTAGTCATTGAAAAATAACTTGATAAAAACAATTTTCAGATTTGTCTGTGGGGTCGAAACATTTGCATGGGCTACCTGAGCATGGGTGAAGAAATGAAGGGCTGCTATGACAACCAGGGATGGCTCATGACCGGAGACAAGGGTCATTCCGATGAAGATGGCTTCTTGTTTGTAACGGGAAGATTCAAAGGTTGGAAAGTTTCAAATTAGAATATTACAGTAAAATGTCAGTGTTTGATAAATATCTTCTTCATTAGAAAAAGTTGTTTTGTATAAGATGTGTGACTTCTAAAAAAAGGGAATGGTAATAATTAAGTAATGGTTTAAGTAAATATATAAGTGCTAAAACTAAATGTTTTGAAATTAAATGAACAACAACTTAAAAATTTACTTTTAAATCTTATTAAGTCTTCGTTTTTATCGTACTTTCTTAACTTTAATAACATTGCAAAAAATCATTTTAAAATCTTTTTACAATCCAACGTGTGTGATCATAATATTTACTTATTATATTAAAACTTTTTTAATCTGAAAATAGTTTTACTTATTTATTTTTTTAAACATTATGTGCAAACTCAACACTCACACTTTAGATTTGATAATAACATCCGGTGGCAAAAACGTCCCATCGTTGAGAATTGAAGCTTCAGTGAGAAATCAAATACCTGATGTTATTCAAAATTGTTTTGTTTTGGGCGATTCGAAAATCTTTCTTTCTGTTCTACTAACCTTTCATGTGCGTTTCAAGTAATTTTTTTTGTTAATCAAGTTTAGATATAATAGCACAAATTTACACGTAATTTGCATTTTGTGGACTAAATTACTAACTATTTTACAACAAAAAAAAGCACTTATCACTAATTATACCATTTTTTTTTTAATTTTCTTTCAACAATCTTTTTTAAAACAAAAAGTATTATTAACTTTTTCTACAACTTATCGGAATAATAACTTACTATTTGTTTACTTGCAACATGTAAAACACTTTATTAACCTAAGTTTATCTATGATAATTTTTTTTGTAATACGCGTTTATCGGATTATGTCTGGAGCTTTTTTCACAGGTATGGTAAAAGGCCAAACATGGAGTGGAGTATTGTTTCAAAGATCAAACATGCATCCAACGGAGTAAGTAGAATTTGCCCAACTTGCAATACAGAAAGAGCAGTAATTGCAGCAGAAGATAAAGACCTACTTCTGTTTAAGCGGCAAGATTTATCGAATATTTGTCCCCACAACCGACGATTCTACTTTAAATAACTCTGTCTACTTATGTACTAATTTATTTCACAACACTCACATTACAATTACATACACTTGCAAGCTTAATACTTCATGTTTTTAAGGTGTATAAATTATTGACCAATATGTTAAATATATTATGACGTAACATTTCTGCACAACTCAATTTAATTTTTATTTTAAAAACTTGCCTATTCTTAGAGCTTTTTGAGGTTAGTGCCTACTTTTATTAAATTTGTATTTTTTGTAGACAATTTTATAATTTTATGTTTTTATCCCAAACTTTGTTTTTAAACCATAAAGTTCATTTATAGTTACTACCTACATAAACACTATACATAATTATACATGCTTATTCTGCTTTTTTTCTAATGTGTGTTAATATTTTACAGACTCCGTAGATCTGTTCTTAAATTTATTTGAGAGCAGTGAAACGCCGTTAGTTGAAATAAAGTTTTAGCACAAGAACATCTGTGGTATAATTATAATTGTATTTATTAGATTTAAAGATTGTTATTTAAAGTAAGTTTAGTAATTCTCTTACTGTACATTTTTATAGCTCTTTTGATTTTCAACAAGTGATTTATTAAAAGCATTTTTTACAGTGGTTAAATATAAAGCATTTTTCACATAAGTGACATACTTATATAGTTCTTTTATTTTTCAACAGTTGTTTTTGCATTTAATATTTCTGTTTCTTAAAGTATTATTGAGTTTTTTAAAGTGGTTATTTTACAGTATTTTAGTATACAAATTACATAGTTAATAGTTCTTGTGATTTTTACTATTGGTTTTGTATTCATTGAAGTCCGTTTAATAGAGAAACCCACTCAATTGTTGTGCCTGGTTATTTATATCTAGCAACACTAAGTCTAGACTAAAGTAATAATTATGTCAAATCCCAATAGTAAAGTAAAACTCAGGTTAAGCCCTAAGCGTAAGCTTTCTAGGGTAAATGAACCTTTGGATGTTGGGTCACCAACGCCCATTGGTTTCACTTATACAAAAGTATCAAACAATTATGTTTTTTAATCAATTTAAAGTAGTATATTTTTCAATAAATTATCTCAGATATAAAAAGGGTTATTTTTAAGTTTTTATTTTCTAATTTCATTTGTAAAAATATCTTGCAACTACAAGTCTTCTATTACCAGGCCTATCATTTGTGTTCAGTTGTTAGCAAGAGTTTAAATGAGCCAGTCTTAATGTGTTTGCTAGTCGTTTTGTAGTTGAACTAATAACAATGAACTACCTTTATATATTTTTGTAAGTAAAAATATGTCCCAATTTTATTGATGATATACTTTACTTCGTTTAAATAAAGAAATTCGCAAAATGTTTTTAATAGACTCATTACTTGAGTTACTTTTTAATAACTTTTCAATGTAACAATTTGTATGTATACAAGTAAAATTTTTTAATTTTTGTAATCAATTTGCATCAAAATATTTTGATTAGTTTATAGATTTAAAAGTAAGTCTAAACTACTTTGCTTTAATTAATCAATATTAACTTAGATTGTTTTTATGTTAAACGAATACAATCAAAGCTTGATTAGCTAAAAAAAAAATAAACGATAAAGTTTTTTGAGTTAGTTTAGCTTTTTTCAAAAGTAAGAAAACAATTAAATTATCTCTAATTTTGCTGATAATGCGTAGTTTGTATTATGAGAATAAAAACAAATTGAAAGCATTTTTAGTTTATACTTAAGTTTTTACAACTCATATAAGAATTTCATCAAATTTAAATTGATATGCTAACTTTACTTTCAACTTATTGAATATCCATCTATTTAATTCATCCTTATAATTCTAAGTGACTAAGTACAGTTATTTTGTGTAAATTAAAGTTTCAGAAAAATTGTTAATTTTATTTTTAATCTAGTTGATTTATTAATGCAAATTTTTTTCTTTTATTTACAGCTTGATTTAAAGAATCATTTTGACAACCTTTAATGAAATCTATTATGCTAGGGATACTATCAAAAATAGTCAGAAAGCAGGTTTTAAAAAGTCTCTCAAGTTAATGAGTTTTATTAAACTTTCATCTAAACACATGTGTACGCAAAATTCTGACTGAAAAAGTATGTAGTTAAAAGTAGTAGCTTTTTTATAAAAAGAAGAGCCTGTTGAAAATAATTTAACTGAAAAACAATTAAAAGAATAACGAAAAGTAAACAAAAATATATTTAATGCAAACTAAAACAAATAATAAATAAGAACAAGCGTCAAGTTTAATACCATAAAACCTATAAAAAAGTAAAGAGAAATTAAAATTATTGGAAAAACAACAAATGATCAAAGTGCTGGTTATTTTCACAGCTCAGTGCAAGTAACAGGCGGTTGCCAACCGTCATGTTCCGAGCAAGTCGATTCGCCGTCGTTCGCAGCTACAAAGCCAGCACTACATGTGTACTTGACCGTAGTTCCAACAAAGAAATCATTTCGCACTTTTCCACCTGCGTAATTGTTTTCATTCGAAAACTCCCTACTGGAAACATTATCGTAATCAGAAAAATCTCTTGGGCATGCTGTAAAAAACGAAAATTTACTTGTGTGGTTAATATCTTCATATATTAGTTCAATATATGTTATTTATATCTAGCAACACTAAGTCTATACTAATGTTATGTTTTCAAAATATTGTTGAAAAAATAACAATTTGCTTTTATATTTTCTGTGTAAATACAAAACTATGATATTTTTCTAACAATTCTATTAAAAAACAGGAAAATTATTTAACGCTACAAAACTATAATGTAGCAAAATTGTTTTTTTATAAATTAATTAAAATAAATAAATGTTATTTGTACACAGCTTGTTTGAATGTACTCGTAAGTTTGAAACATAAGACTACTTTTATCAACAAATCGTTACACAAAACTAGTTGTAAACTACAAGTGGCTAAAATAAGCTATAAATTTAGCTGTAATTATACAACCTCTAAGGCATTTTGGCAACGGATAAGGCCACCAAGGTTTTCCAGTTTCGCAAGTGATCCATCTTCTACTAGCATCATTAATATAAAAATTTTTTTGGCAGGACACCCATCTTTTGCGCCTCACCCAGTTTCCTTCGCTGCCATCATCAGCAACGTTTACACCAGTAGCATCCCTGTAAACCTCACTATAAAGAATCACCCCACTTGCAGGATCAGAGCAGGGGAGTCCAGTTTCGCACTCTATAGGGTCCACGTCGCAATCTGTTGCAACACGTCAACAGTTAAAAGTAGCGAAAAAAAAAACAGAACGGTGGTTAGATGATAAAAAATTGAAAAGATCATTAAAAAAGCATTTAAGAAAAATATTCTATTTATACCTACTTTTGTTATAATTGATAACAGCAAAATTTTTGCTATATTTTAGTTAAAAGTAGAACTCACTTAGACCGCAGTTTGGTGCTGTTTTCGGGCTCCACTGGCCAGTCCTGCCACATGTCAAAAGATTTTTTCCGTTTCTGACGTCTGCAGGAAACAGTTCGTAATTTTCGGCCTTGCAAGAAGTGTACCTGACAGTGGTGTCTAAGAAATACCGGTTGTTTTTTAGGCTGTATTCATACTCCGCTTCGTATTCACTAATTTTAGGTGGTTCAGGACATTCTGTTAAGAACATAGCTGTTAAAAGAAGCCTTAAAATATAGCTTTTCTAAAAAGACATAAGTTTGAAAACCCAAAAGTTGTGGTTGTTATGTATTAAGCAGTTTTTAACTATAGAATTTAGAACAAGTAAAAACTCATGAAAAAATCAAATAAAAACAAAAAACTTTGTAACGGTACATCAAAAACAAACTGCCCCGTGGATAAAAAGTATTGCCTAAATAACGTCATATATCAAGCTAAAGTTTCCACATCCGTAAATGACCACAAAATTCATATTGGTTCAACCAAAAGAACATTTAAGTCTAAATATAATGAACACAAAACCTCTTTCCCCAAACCTTTTAAAGGCAAACCCAAAAACAGTACCCAACCTGCAAATCACCTATGGGATCTATACAGTAACCATATAAAATACTCAATTGAATGGAAAATAGTTAAATCAGTAAAATCTAACACAAACCATACTAACATGTTCACTTTATGTAACCTAGAAAGACTCCATATAGCCCTAGCAGACAAAAGAAAAACTTTAAACAAGAGAAACGAGCTGGTAACCCAATGCCCACATTACTTATGAATATTTATAGTTTATATCTCACATAGGTATAAATTTTATTAAGATATTTTATTACTTGTACTTGCATTATAATAGTATTCCCATTCTAAGTCTTAAATTGTTAGAACTTTTTTGTTTTTATTTTTTCGCTTTTTTAAGTCTGTTTATTAGTAAAATATATCTCATTAAGATATAAGATAAATTGTGCATGCTTTATAACATACCCATTTCCAGTTGTGAATTATTATTATTGTTTTTTTAAGTTGAATGAGTATAATTTTTTGAGTTGGATTATTAGTAGATTATACTTTCTTTGTTTATCTCTCAACTAAATATATTTAATTTATATCTTAGTTTTTAAATATAACATCTGAAATCTAACCCTCATTCTATTTTTAGCTTATCAAATATTTTCCACAAAAAGCCATTTTATTTTTTGTTATCATAATATAACTGTGTTAACAACTACAAAAATTCTTTCATAAATTTTCTAGTGTTTACTCCCGGGTTTTATTTTAAACATTATTACATTATTTATTTATTATTAGAACTATGTGCTTAATAATATGTACCTACTACTCCATAACTTCTTACTCTGTAAAGGTTTTATCTTTTTAAATCCATTAGATATCAATACCCCACTGTATACCATGGTTGTATTGTATTGTTTATAGACTATAATTTAATAGTTTTTGTATTAAAGGTTCTTTAGCATCAATATAACTTTTAATTTATTTATTGATTATTTTACTACAGATTTACAGTTTGTAAATCTGCTCTGCGGTGAAACTAAGTAATTGTTTATTCTCAAAAAAAATAAATTATTGAGTGGTTTTTGCCATAATACTGATCAAAAGTTTACAAAATAAGATCACGAAAGTCTAGTTCACAAAACAATGTAACACAGTTATTTAGAGTAAACAATTTTTTTTTTCAAAATTGATCTAACCTTTCATGCAAATTGCTTCATTTGTGTTGTTCCAACTACCGTTGTCCAAACACTCGTAGACGTCTTCACTGTCATATAAAACAAAATCGCTGTCGCATTCTATTCGCACAACTTCTCCAGGCAAACGATTACCAGGTCGATGCTTGTGATCTAAAATTTCTATTGACCCGTCTGGCACATCAAGCAAAGGGCATTCTGTGAAGTTATGTTTTGCTTGGAATATATAATTATTTTACAACTAAAGCAACTTTTAACAGTTTATAATTATAAAAGCATGGGGAAACTCTAAAACATTATTGTAATTGTGAATCTATATTTTTTTGATGTTTTGTATTATCAATAAAGACTTAAAAGCCCTAAAAGTTAGCTAGATTGCGTTTCATTTTTTTTTAGATACAATATAGCTTTGTGTTACAATAGCAACTTAAAAAGATTAGAAATTACCTTTAACACATTGAGGTATGTTCGAGGTATTCCAACTTCCGTCTTCCTGACAATAATAAACGAAATCGCCCTCATACAGCATCGAGTAGCTTTCCTTGCAAGCGTACTCCAAAATTAAAGCCGAGTTGTAGATTGGATCCCTGCTCAAGACTTTTTTAACCAAATTGTAACGTTCAAGATCGTCTTCACTTATTGGTGAGGTTGGACATCCTGCGGTTAGTTTTCAAAAATTGGTAAAATTAATGTTGCATAAAAAATAGTAGTTATATGTGATATATTGTTTCTTAATTGAAAAATATAAAAGTTATAGAGTTTTTAACCTATTAAATAAAGGTATTTCAAGCAACTTAAGAAAAATTCTAGATCGTATTTAAAAAAACTAGAGAAGTGCAATACTTGACCATTTATTTGATTGTAAACTGTGTCAGACTCAATAAAAATTCTATAAAGCGGTAAGTTTACAGCTTTCTAAACTTAAACTTTCATTTACTTTATTTCAAACATTACACTACATTTAATTTTAAAATGTACCTTTTTCACAAGTACATATTGAGAAGAAAGTGTGTTAGCTAAACAAAATTTCAAGCTCAAAAACGTTTGTTTCACCTATATAAACACACGATGGCGGGTCAGGAGTAAAAGAGTTGGTGTTGTGATCGCAGTTTACATAAGAAACTGATCCCTCTTCAATTTTGTACCTCGGATCGCAAGAGTACTGCACTTGCTGGACAACAGTGATGCTTCCTCTGTATTCATCCCATAATTCAACAGAGCTACTAGGGGTCCAACGACCCTTTTCTATTTCTTTAGGGTCTCCACACGCTACAAAGTAAAAGTTGTTGAAAACAGAAACAGCAATATTTTTTAAAAAAAGCTTAGACAAGTTAGATAATAAATTTGATAAAAAAAGTGCCTACAGCTGTTAATTGGAGGAAAAAATGTTTAAAGAAAAAGTCAAGTAAAGTTTTTTATTGCATAAATTGATGGCATAAGAGGGTTGAGAAACACTTTTTTAAATTTAGTCTTATTTTTTACATAACTAGATAAGCTAGTTGTTACTTTTTATCGCTTATTAAAATTCAAAGTAGTTTTTAGATATAAGCGATCAAAGTTAGAGCGTTCAATAGGTTCTTTCTGAGAGGCGGAAATTAAAAGATGAAAATAGACTGTCTTACTAAAAACCTATATCCTTCAGCAGTTTTTGAGCAGCTGTTTTAAGACTTTTTGACAATAAAATAAAATTTGTTCTTTTTTTCTAAAAATTTGAATTAAATTATTTTGAAAGTGAAGGAGGAAATAGATTTTTAGTAAATTTTTCAAAATTGCGAAGAAATTATGAAGAATCAGCTAACATAACCTTGAAAATTTTTGCTTCGATACAGTTGTATCGGAAAATTTTTACAAAAATTTTTATGTTTCAATAGTTAACTGAATTTTTTTTTTGTTCAATTTTCTATAAAATGTATCGTATATTCTAAGCTTTAAAACAGGAGCCAACATTAGTTTTTTTAAAAAAAAATGTTTGTCCCCCTCCCCTTCTATGCCCTTAATGTGATTGAAAAAACTCTATAAAACTATGAAAAAGTGAAGTAAAGACTTGGTAGAATAGAAAGTTTGTAAAAGATTTTTTACAAAAATATTAAACCGCTTCTCGAAATTATTTAGTTGTTAACCTGTTACAACAGTTGTGTTGTGAACTGCTTCCAAACAAATTATTAGAAATAGAAATGAGAAAATATTTCAAATTAATTAAATATGTTTTTGTTAAAGTTGGACTTTACTACGTAATTTGTATTTTATTTTTAATATAAGTTTTTTTTTTCTTTATTATTTATTATTTGATAACAATATTGATAGCAAACGCATAATTATTACTGGTAAGTATATTTACTACTATTAGTAAATTTTTAAACGTTAAACTCAGCTTACATAAAAAGTAATTAAGTTATGTAGTTAGTAGAAATTAAAGTATACACATTAGGCAAGTGAAAAATAATAATATGCAATTAAAAAAGTAAACTTTCTATTGGCTTAAAGTTTAGATCATGTGTACTGGAGTACGGAGCAATATCTGCTAGGTTTTTACACCTTGTCCATTCGGCGCGGAGACCATTTTCTGGACGTTTGTGACTCACTAGGGCGTATGATTGCCTTTCTGTGGTAAAACATATTAGTTACACACAAAATCAAAAACAATCAGTTCAGGATGCAAAAATTTAGCATTAACTATGAGTTTGTAAAAAAAAAATCATTTTTAATAATAAACGACTTGATTTCACAAAAACCAATACTTGATGTATAAATTGAAAGTAGTTTTATGTTGAAATTATTAAACAAAACCTAAGGAATCATCCAAACTATTTTTGAAAGTCTTTTAACTATTTATTAAAAGTGCAAAAAATAAATAATTAAAAACGCTTGACTAAAAACGAATAAATTAAATCATTTAAACATTAAGCACAAAACTAAAATATGAAAAACCCTTAATTACTTTTTGATATTATTCTTAGTTTGAATCACGATTGACAGCTTTAAACTATTAAATCATTATTTCCAATTAAAAAGTCGATGAAAATAATGTCTGGTGATACTTTTAAGTCTGATTTTTGTCCGTTGTTGTTTTTGAAACTTTTTTTCAACTGTGCATTTTTAAATATCTATGAAAAGTAACTTCAACTAATTTATTTAAATTTTTAGGTTTAGGTTGTATTGATTTAACAGTTGTAACGGTTGTGATATTTGATTTTGAATAAAATGTTTACGGTCAGACAGTGACACGAATTCTAAAAAGCTTAATAGTTTAGTAAAATTTATATTAAGACTGAAATAAACTTGTTATATACAACATATTTCAAGCCTTGTGATGACGTTCTTCGGATTAAAAATAAAAGTTAATTCTATTTACTTACAGTTGATCTTCATAGAAGATTTAGACTAAGTTATAAATAATAAACATAAACTATCAAAACGCTTCACATTAAACAGTACAACTTTTACCTACAAGTACATTTATTACAATTAAAACTATATACTAATTTAGAAAATAATAATTTAAAGTTTTTTGGAGTCTTAAATGACATAGTGTTAATGGTTTCATCATAGTATGTTTAAGACTCAAAAGCATTTATACGGTTTTTATGTGTTTAATAAAACAAATCAATGACTGTAACTATTTTACTAAAATTACTGTTTAAAAAACTCATTATAACAACAATCAAAAAGGCAACCCTACAAGGTTGGGTGTCGAACTAAGCCGAGGATCGGCACCTTTTATGAGCAACGGGTGTATTTTATAGATCAATGATCAGATTAAACTAAAATAATTGTTTGCCGGCAGTCATAGTTTCGTTGAGTTTAGTGTAAATAAAAAAAAAAAACATAATGTTGCAAAACTAAATAGTTAGCAAGTTAGCTCTTTTTCTTATTTACTATTGTATAAACAACATATTTTAAACTTAAAATACAATATAACACATTGCTGTTCTAAGAAACTATCTTTAACAGATTGCAGTTTGCTAAACTAAATTTAATTTGGGTAGATTGATTTATAAAAGTATACTTCAGTTTAAATGTACACCTGTAAAGTAAAATAAACTACTTTATAAAATTTATACCAATTGTGCTATCAGGTCGTTTATAACAAAAAAAGAAACTATAAACGAAATAAAAATACAAAAAGAAACCTCCATAAAACCTAAAGCCAGTACAACGATCTTGTAATGCGCCTAAATTGTCTATCAGGTAATTTACTTCGTCCATTTGATTCGCTGTAAAGTCTCCCCAGTCTATAGCATCAACCACACCTATAATAACCACTTCAAAATCTTTAGCATTATTTCTTATATAATCAGACATACTTCCAAGCTGTAACAAAAAAGATATGTGTTAAAACTAGCTTTAGAAAAAAATAGAGTATAACATTAATAAGTAAATGTTAATACTGATTCGAAATTGCTATAAATTAAAATAATAATAAATCATTATTAAACTTTGAACATCAACAAATAAAAATTTTGGCTAAAATTAAATTAATATGTGATTATAACTAAATATTTAACCGTTTAATTCTTTTAGTACTTCCAAGTGTAAAAGGTAAAAAAAATATATTTCAACTTTAATTAATTTATAAACAAGTGTTAGAAAAAAAACAAAAAAAATTAAAATGTTTACAACTTATAAAACATAAAAGCACTACAAAACTTAAAAAACGTTGTGATAAGTATCAAAAACAAGGCATAATAGTAAAGTTTTCAATTGATACCTGACCACGGACAGAAGTATTTTCCAAGTCAACAGTATAAGTGTCAAAAATTTCATACTTATACATGAGGTATTTTTCGAACGGATTCAAAATGATAACGTTGAACCCTCTGTTATTTGAATCAGCACAAAAGGATTCGTTTTCGTTCACCGTGACTTCGCAACGAGAAGTCTGTTTGTATTCTCCAGCCACGTCCTCTGTTACACTGAAACTCGAGGCGCGTACGTGAAGATTTAAGTCTGATTAATTTTTAATATATCAATATTTTTATCCAAAAAGTTTATTTTCTTGTTAAAATTTCCAATCAACAAAAACAACTTTGAATTTTAATAGTTTTTTGATAGCACAGTGAAATTAATTCTAACTTCTTATGCACAGATGATCTCCTGAAAATTCAAGTCCAGGTGTCACCCATGATCCAGTTTTGTCGCATACAATCCCATCAAAACCGGGTGGGCTCATCAGAAAACCGTCGCTGCAAGTGTAGTGCACTTTGGTGCCTTGCAAGTACAAGCCTTCATCCGAAATCCATTCTATTCTCGAGCTTGCTCTTGAAATATTCAGAGAGGGAGGTTTTTCGCACTCTGAAAAAAAAATAATTGTGTTTTATAGTTTAACTTTTTTATTATTATGATATACCTCTTAAACACTGAAAGCTGCTGTAGCTTGTCCAAGCCGGGCCTTCTATGCATTTGTAAGTAGTGTTTGATGCTTCTGGAGTTAAAGTGTGATTTTCTTTGCAAGTGTACTCAGCAACGAACTCTAGTGTAATTGTAGACAAAACCACTTGCTCGGGTACATTTTTAATAGTGCCAGGTATGTTCGGCGATTTTCCACAGTCTGAAGGTATACTTTAGCATAAGGAGTATTTTTAGAAAAAGATATGATAAAGATATGTTAAAGCTTTTTTAAGAGATGGTAAAGTTTTAAACGAACAATACTTGTTTAAAATTATTTCTTGACCGAGTCGTTCTTTTCTACACTAACTATAAAACAAAACATGCATGTAAGTATTTTAACACAACCTTAGACTTGTAAAATAAAACAAGAGTAAGGTCTGAGACTGTATTACAAGGCATTTAAAAATAACATATATTAGCTAATTTGTAAAAAAATATGTTGTCAAAAATATAAACTAAAGAAAGAAAAGCAAAAATATTTTTTAATCAAAATGAAAACCTGGATAACACTGAAAAGCTGGGGTCCATTCACCATCTTCACCGCAAGTCAATTTCGTAACTTTTGGCGCGAAATTTTCATCACATTTGTAATCCAGTTCAGTGCCACTAAAATAACTACCACCACTACTTACCGGTTTAGTAATACTGTGAGACTCAGTATTGTCTACGTTCGGTATTTCGCTGCATTCTAAAACGTTTCCAAAATCGGTATCATTTCAAGTTTCATGCTAATTACTTTTTTAAACTTATTTGAAAATATTTTGTTTAAATAAAAAAAAATTTATTCAGCTTTAAACAATTCTATACAAGGTAAAGCAAATAATAAAATTTTAAAGTATATCGTTATAAATTAGTTGTTAAAACAAATACAACACTGCTTTTTAATAAAGTGTATTAAGCTTATCCGCTCCATCTTAAATCAGTTTATGGAATAATAAGAAATTAAAATATCTAAAAAAAAACGAGTTTAAATTATTGACATCCTATTTTAACTAACTTTGTAAACACTGAAAGTCGTTGTAGACCCACGATCCGTTTACACAATTACGAGTGGTATCTCCAGCCTCTGGTAGTAAAAAGTACGGATGTATGCAAGTGTAAGATACAATTTGCTCAACTATTGTATCTGAATCGACGTTAGCTACCTTATCCACACTTTTTACTGTGTTTGGTATATCTTGTGATGGACCACAATCTGTAAACAGCATACATAGAATGAAAAGTAAAAGTTTCTTAAAAATCTGAAAAAAGTCTACCATTACTGATCTGTTGTTAACAATAAAAAATAAAACTTTGTTTTTTTATTTGGTAAGATAAATGTTTTGCGTAATTTTGCTTTAGAGATAAGCCAACATTTAAATGGAAAATTGTTTTTGAAGTTTACTGAGAAAAGATTATCACGAAAGCATTTTAAACTTGTGCTGTGTAAAAAAAAATTGTAGATTTGTTATCATAAAAATCTTTTGATTGATTATTTATGTTGTAAACAGTAGAGTTAGTTGAAGTTAACTTTTATTAAACTTACAACCATTAAACTATTTATTTCTGTTTTTTTCATTATAAAATTTTATATTTGTAAATTGTAGATTATTGTTCAAAGCATTTATTGTTTACAACTCTAAAAAGACCGATCTTAATCAAATTTAATGATGTAGCCTCTAAACACAGACTATTAAAGCTGGTAAATCTGAAAGTTATGAACGATGAAATTGAAACAAATGTTTATATCAACCCTGACAAAACCATCTTAGAGCAAGAGTATTCAGAACCTTGAGATAAGAAGTTAAAATAAAGCACGTCAGATTAATCTAAACGAGAATTTCTTAATCAGGAACAACAAAATTATGGAATCAACAAGACATCCGTTTCGTTTAAGCTCCTAGGAGCTCTTGGATTAGTAACAAAAACTGTAAGTCAATAGTTCTAAATATTTCTAAACATTTAAAACTATCTGATAAATTCAATAGTAAGTTTTCTTTGATAATTATAATAATTGTAATAGTAAACATTTAAGAATTGTGTACACTAGTATAAGATCTGTTTTAAATAAAGTTGATTTTTTAGAGAGCTATTTGTACACGAATAATACTGATTTATTTTTTCTTAGTGAAACATGGTTGACTCTTAAAGTCAACGATGCCAAAGTCTGTCCTTCTAACTATAATATAGTCTGTAACGGTAGGAAAAGTAGGGGTGAAGGTGTTGCTATCCTTTACAGAAAATTCCTTAAAGTGTTAAAAGTTTAAAGAGATTCAATGTCTATTAACAGCATAATTTTCAATACATAAATATAGAAGTAATTGAAAAAAGATAAAACTGGGATTTTTTGGTGTCTACCATCCCCAACTGTCTGCAAAATGTGCACTGACTGTTAAAAATATAAATAAAATTAAAGTACTTTTTCTAAATGACTACTCTTTTTTGTTTTTGGGGACTTTAATCTGCCTAACATGGATTGGACAATTCTTACCACAGACTATAATGAATTCCATTAGTGTTTTTAAAATTTTTGCACGGATAGTTTTTTAACCTAGGTAATCGAGAGTCCAACTCATAAAATTGGAAACATACTTGATCTCTTAGTTTGCAACAATTTTAGTCTAGATAGAATTATATGTCATTCAATTACTTTTCCATTAACAAGTACTTGTGACCAGGGGCGTAGCGTGGGGAGGAACGCTGGCGCATGCGTGTCACCAAAAAAAAAAAAGTAAAGTAAAAAAAAAATGCAGTATTTTTATCCTTTATAGTTTATTTTTCTGCTTAATTTGCCTTTTTTCAACTATGTATTTCTAGTATTTGAAAAGTAAAATGAAATTTCGAATACCAATTAGTGACAAGTTAGGGAAATTACCCAGTATACTGATTCGGTGCGTAATTTCAAATGTGCATTAATGTTGATGAAAAACTCCATAAGGAAAAATTTTATAACTTCATTAACTTCATAAGAATTTAGACTCAAACAGTACGCAACTAGTTAGTGCACCGCAGTAGTATAACCTTATGACAGATTTTTTTACAAGGACAAATGCTAATATTTTGTTAACAAACCATAGAGCTAAATCTGTTTTATAGTGATAATGATTCAAGAATAAACAAATTGAAGTAAAAATAGCAATAAACAACTGCTAATAAAATAAATATAAGTTGATGATAAGAATAAAAAATATTAACAACATAATTTAAAAGAAAATAACAAAAAACAGAAAAAAATAAAATAATAAATTAAAATAAATAACAAACAAACAGTTCATACTGTGATAACAGTTTTAATCTTACTATACAAAAAGTATTGTTTAAATTATCTAAACTTGAAATTTTTATTAAAACTAGTTTCTTTTTTTATTAAAATAAGAAACAAATCAAACTTTGTTATTCTATCAGCCAGAAAGTTTTAAAAAAAAAATGTAGCAAGTTATTTTAAAATTTCTTTAGTTTCATCATGAATTAATTTATAGCAACTTGTTAAACAAAATTTTTACAATCAATTTTTAGTCTAAAAGACAAAATAGATTAATTTTAAATTTAAATTTATTTAGTTTTAAATCTAATTTAAAAAAATACTATTCTGTAAAGATCTTATAAAAATTTATTTTAAGATAAGTGAAAAGTTATATTTCTGTGAATTTTTAAAAGCATTGAAAAAGTTAACCTTAAAAAATTTATCTTTTAAACATTTTGTTTTGTATCAAAAACATTTAGTATCTTTAGTAATCTTTCCACACACTCAGGATAACTCAGTATTTTATGAAGTTTTGAAATACTTTAGTATGTCTCAGTAAAAATCAGGATAACTCAGAATGTTTTAAGTATTTTTAAGCTCAGGCTGACTAAATATAGATTTGTTTTTTTAGCTCAGGGTAGATTTAGTGGTTTTAAAAGCTTTGTTATAAAGCCTAGTTTCTATAAGTTTAAAAACAATAAAAAAATTTTAAAAGAATTTAATATGCTTATGATGACACTTGACATAAAAAACTACCTCAGGACAGTTATTTTGACTCAAAGAGTGGCAAGGCAATCCTGATATCTTCAAAGTTAATTGTTTTTTGTTTTTTTTTTTGTAAAATATGTTTTATTATACTAAAGAAAAAAGTAAACACTCGTTTTTATTCATTTTTAGTATTTTTTTTAAAGATATGCAAAGTGTTATTGTATGGAATGTTGCAGTCTAAAAATATGACAGATAGTAAAATTATCTGAAGTTCAAAAGGTTGAATTAAAAAATAGCAGACTAATATCAGATATTGCTATTACTCAAGACTGCAGTTCAAGTGGTATGAAATTTTTATTTTTAATTTTGTTTATATTATAAATTTTCTTCATTTTTTAAGATTTATTTTTACATTTTTATATTGTAAAATAGGTACAAATGTAGAAGTTAAAAAAAAACTAGCGCTTTAGATTTCTTCTACAAAAATTAAAAATTTAAAACTTTCAATTTTAATACTGAAGATTTAATATTATTATACATAAGATTAAAATAGTATATTAAAAGCGGCAACAAACTAAAAGTATGAATTATTTTGAGTTTAATACATTTTTTTTTGTTGATTTAAAATAGATATTAAAAATTATTTAGAAATTGCACAGAGAAAAATATTTTGAGGTATTAGTTGTTATACTTAGTTGACTATTTATTTGTAGTTTAAGGCCATAGGGGAGTAAGCCATGTTTTTTAGAAGTTGATCTTATTTTAAAGATTTTGTTTTAAGCTTTAAGATGCTTTTTGTTGTTTTAAAAAGTTCGAATTATTTTTTGAGATATGATCAGTTAAAGTCGGGCCGCATAATAGGTTCCC
Source organism: Thalia democratica (assembly GCF_965202585.1). Taxonomy (NCBI): domain Eukaryota; kingdom Metazoa; phylum Chordata; class Thaliacea; order Salpida; family Salpidae; genus Thalia; species Thalia democratica. Next base: position 61,521,005 of record NC_139166.1, on the reverse strand, counting down.
TATGGGAAGGGAAAACTAAAACAGCGAAAAAAGGCTACTTTGTTTAAAATCTATCTCCTAATACATTTTCGAAGCAATTTTTTTCAAACTTTAACAGTTTAATCTTTGTACAATAGCTGAAAACATTACTTATGATTTTATAAATTTGTAGTAAAATTTTTATTTTTTGAAAAAGAAAAGACTTTTTTTTTCATTTTTTTTATAAAATTTTTATTTATTTTTATTATTTAAATTCATAAGTTAAATTTTTTTCTTGTAATGTAAGGAAAAGTTTCTAAAATTTGAAGAAGATTGCTTGAAAAATGAAGTGGGAGATAGGTTTTTAGTAATTTTTTAAATTTCCGAGAAAATTGACCCTGAAAAATTTGCGGCCCAAAGGTTTTAATTTAGGGGATTTTTTGAAAAAAAATTTGCGCACCCCCTGACTAAAATACCACGCTACGCCACTGCTTGTGACCATAACTTGATTTCATTTAAAATTAAAATTGAAAGTCAAAAAGTATTTTAAGCTAAAAATCATTCATATGATTTAAAAAAAAGTAGATTTTGAAAACATCAATAATTACTTGTCAAAAAATAATTAGACTTCGTTATTTAACAAGTCAAGAAATCTCCAACATTTTTATGACCAATTCATCAGCATAATTTAAACCTCAACTAAAGGTTTTATATCACTTTATTCTAAAAACAACAAAAGTAAAAATATACATGTCACATTAAAAAAATATTAAATGAAAAAATTGTTCTTAAAAAAAAAAAAGACAAACATATAATTTTCTAAAGATTATAAAAATAAGTCAAAAGAATATCAATTAGCCGTTGAATAATAAAATTTTGAACATTAAGAGAATTCCGCAAAAACCCAAGTTTAAAAACGTTTTATTTTACGTAAAATCTAAAATTAAATTAAGTACTGCAAAACCCCTTTTCATGTGACAATGATAAAGATAAAACAGTAATTTCGGACTTTGAAATAGCCTCAATTTCAAGGAGAAGTTTCCAAAAAGTACTAAAAAAAGATGATAACAACCAAAGCTTTAAACTAGCTCAAAAAAATTATAGTAAAATTGAAAACTTTTTTACAACTTATGAAGACACTAACAATTCATTTAACCACCTAAAAAATGAATCATTAGAACCCCAGAAAATATCCCGCCCTATTTTTTATTAAGTATGCAATTTCATGAATAGTTTTTACATTTTCATTAGTTTTAAATTGCTTATATTATTAGCTGAAGTACCAAAAAAAAATGTATTTTGTCATTCTAGTCCATAAGAAGAGTGACAAACACAACACGTTAAACTATAGGCCAATATCTTTAACTAGTGCCTTTTCTAGATTTTCTTAGCACATTATATCTACAAAAATTCATAAGCACCTTATTAACTATAATTTACTATCTAAAATACAATTCGATTTTGTCCCTAACCACTCGTCAAATATTCGTCTGTTAGCATGCTTACATTCATGGATATTTCCTTATCTCAAAAACGAATATATTAAAGTAGTTTACACTTATATTAAAAAAAGCTTTCGATTCAGTATCACACAAACGATTATTAAGTTTTTTTTTTTAGCTAATACGTACGACATGAATCCTTAGTGAATTGATTCAAAAATATTTTAGTTAGGGGATAACAAAGTGTGGTAATTAATGATACGCTGTCAGACCCTTTAACGATATACAGCGGAGTACCACAAGGTGGTGTAATTAGTAATTGTAACAGTTAGTGACAAGGTTCATTTTTTCACGTAGCAATGACTATGTGGAACAAGTTACCACAGGAAGTGGTGTCGTGTGAGAGGGTGGAACATTTTTGCATACAACTAAAAGAATTAATCTAAATTTAAAAAATACCAGTAAAGTTCAATAACTGTCCAATAAAAAGAAGATATCTTTATAATATCTAACTCATCGAAATTAACTACTGAATCTTTTTTTTTTCAATGTATAATATTAATTATTTTCATTTCCCTACGCATCCCCCCTAACAGACTTTTTTTTTTCTTTTATTGAACTTGTAGAAATGTTTTATGTCATATAAACAATCGTCTATTTGGTTGTACTTTCTTTTTTGTCTGAACCAAGTTGTCGCCTTTTAAACTAAACATTCAAGTTTAAGCTTTAATTAGTTCTTTATAAATTTAATTTAGTTTATTTTTTTTGTTTATGTTTGTTTTTTATAAAAAAACCGTTGAATAAAAAATACTTTATCTAAATTTTTATTTTTGTGTGTCCTGTTTAAGTGGCCAAGATTCTGATGCCTGAATTCAACATTACATACAAAACTAATAATAATAATAATATATTAGAAATCTTTATATTTATCAATGTGACAAAATGTCAAAAACTGTTGAAAATAAAATACTAAAAAAGTGTAATACTTGACCATTTACCACATTGTTTGAATAAAAACTACTTTGATAATTTATTTTTCCAACTTACCACTCAAGCACTCAAATTCTTTAAAAACCCAGGTTCCATTGACACAACTATGAGTGGTGTCCTGATCATATGGAACTAAAAAGTACGGTTGTTGGCAAGTGTAAGAAACTTCAAGTTCAACTTCTTCTCCTGAATCAACTGGAGCTGTTACATCCACGCTCTTCAATGCGTTTGTAATAGCTCTTGATAAACCACAATCTGTAAATTGAATGTGTTATTTAGAGTATTGTAGAATTAAAGTTTCACAAAAGTGATTTTAACTGACACTACTGACAACGTCTTATAGTTTAACCACACATTTATTGTTTCTATAAGTATTTAAACTTATTTTAAAATTTATTAGAAAAAGAAACTACCTATAATATTTTAAATCAATGAGAAGACAAAAAGTAAGTTTTTTTCAATTTTGCACAAGCTTATAAACTATTTATTTTTGTTAACTTATGTTAACTGCATTTTACATCTGTACTGTAAATCTGACATGAGTGTATACTTTTGCTGTAAATATTAGTAAATAACTAACAAGATTACAATTTTTATTTGTAAGTTATTTGACAAACTAAAATGAAAAGTTTTGTAATCTATTCCTAATACTACCGTCTAATAACTTCATTTATATTGTTATTTTGGGTCATTCTTATATGAATATATATAGTATTTTATTTTAACTGTTCAAAATATAGGTTTAATCGTTTGCTAACAAAAGATCCTAGTGAAATAACTTCACTGGAATATAAATAAAAACAAATTGTACAGTAATCTTCCTTTATTGTACCAATATATAATTCTGTGTGTTAACGAATCAACACACTTCAACTGGGTTCTGTAAAAAAAAATTACTGTAATGAAAGAATAGAAGCATAGAATAAACTGGGTGTATACATGTTTTTCATTAAAATAAAATAATTTCTACAGATAATAGTTAATAATAGGTAAAAACTTAATATTAAATCCGACTGTTATAAAACTATATAATATTTGTAATTATCAAATCTAAAACAAGTAAAGTAAACTAAAATACACAACAAAACAACAAATCATAACATAAATAAAGCACTCACGTTAAATGGAAAGAATAACTAATTCAAATTTACTGTTGTTAATGAATGAACGAAATACATTTATTACATCTAATAATTACGTCGCTATATAAATGAGGTTATTTCAACTGTTTAATTTGTATTGCAAAGTTTTTTAATTTAGTTTTTACGTTTGTAATCTATTTTGAACAAAAATAAAACATGAACCATTAGTTAGTGAATCAATAAAATCTAATAAAACTTAACAACGGCGAAGACAATAAAAGTCACAGAAAAAAACCAGTTTAGTAAAATCGTTTAATGAACTACTTATTTGTTGACTAGTTTTAATTTGATAAAGATATTTTTATTTATTTAAGGTGACACCGTTAAAAAGAAAAAGTTAAGGAAAATAAACAATCTTGTTTTTATTTATAGAAGAAAAAAATTTCACATAAAAAAATTATGTTTCTTAACAAAAAGTTAACTTCTACTATAACAAAACCATAAGAAGTTAGCTAATTAAAAAAAAAACTCTTTATAAAAATTAATAATTATAAATTATAAATAACAAACTGCAATAAATTAAAAAAAAAAATTAACTAAAATAGTCAACTAAAGTGGTATTTATGCAATAATCTTAACAAGAGCACCGAGCCAAAACCACTCAAAAAGCAAAACTCTAAAGAAGATAGCTCAAAAAAAAACGTAATAGATAAACCAGCAACCTCTTAAGCACGTAGGAGCCTCAGTGTGAGGCCAGCTTCTGTCCTCATTGCAAGTGAATGTATAGGTGGTACCGGGGACAGCCACCAAACCGTTGATGCAGCGGTAGGTGGCCTCTGGCATCGGCAACCACTTCCCTTCCAGCTTTTTGGTGATTGTCACGTCTACGTTTTGTCCCTTTGGTGGGTCAGCGCATTCTGTTGTGGTTATTTAAGTAAACGTAAAAAAGCTGTCTTTCTTAATGCTGTAGCATTTAAATAAAGCCATTTCTTTAGCTTTAAGCAAGATGTTTTTAATAAGTTGCAAAGAAAAGTATTGAAATTAAAAAGGACCTCTGAGACAGCCGACAGCGTGTTTCCATCCCATCGTGGTGCAGACGACTTGGTTGTTCGACGGATGGGGAGTAGCATCAGTGTTGCACGCGAAGTTCAGGAGCTCACCGTCAAAGTATTCTTCATCCGGGTTTACGTCACTGTACACTCCGTTGTACAGCACTGGCGGCGGGTTTTCGCAAGCTGAAAACAAGTAGTTTAAAAGTCTACTTTATTAAATAATTTTCGAAGAAGTCAAAGTTTTAGGTGGAGCTGACAGCTTGAAAAAATTAACTGTCAGTGATGACAATATACGCGAGATGATGTCATAGAAGTGCAGACAACATGAGTACATTGGTCTCTGATGCATTCCATGTTAATTTTTATTACAGTTTTAATACAGTATAGTTTTGATATACAAATTTTAACAAAGTTCAAAGTAGTTCAACTCCTCGTAGTCGCTTTGACGTCATCATATGTTAATCTTGACGTCTGTCATACCAGGCTTTATATAACTTTTATGACAATTTTTTATTTCTGTTTTACAAATACAAAAACTGCCTGTGCCAGCCGAAAAACAGTACGAAGTTCAACAAAAATCTCACCGTCAAAGGAGAACGTTTTGTTGATCTCAAGAGCTTCAAGACTGTTCGTTTTGCATTCTGCCCAGCTGGGAACGGGGGCGTGTTCTGGAAATCTGCCGGTTACCACAACCCAAGAGTGGTGTGTGTCTGTTTGAAATGATACTTGTGTTGAAGCAGGTATTAATAATTGTAGTTTTCAATGAAAGGTAAAGTTTTACATAGTCATTTATTATAATATTATCGAAAACGCTCTTTTTGGAAAAACGTTTCAACATCTGTATTAATATAAAAAATCTAATTCTTACATTTGCTGTCCTTGTAGATATATATTTTTATTACCAATAAAATAAGTTTAGTGATGAAATTGAGTTATCTGTTTTCAAGCTTTTAGTTATAGGATTGTGTAGAAAATAATAGATTAGAAAGAATAGTTTATCTTTTTGTTATTTTTCTTTAGAAATAAATATTCTTTAAAAACTCTACAAGTACTAAAGTAAAATGTAATTAAAAAATTTATACTACTTTATGTTATAGGAAAGTTGTACAAAACTATAGTGTTTGCAAAACTTTTATTGTTAAAGAGCAAAATTTATAAGCAGTTAAAATATAAATATAAATTGAAAAATAACTTTTAAAAACATAACTAAAAAAAAGTAGCCAAGAAGTTGCATTTTAAGTTTAAATACGAGTTTATTTGACGATGCAAAAATAAATTAAGTTATTAGACTCTTAAAAATACAGTGAAATGATACAACAAGTAATAACCGAGGGTTTCCAATGAGCATCTATCAATTCTGTCTACTCCGATTTTCGCCATTATGTTGTTGGAATTTTGTAAGAATTTTTGACGGAGGTTTTGCGCTCCTCTAACTGCCATGACTATTACGTCACCGTAAGTCGAATTGTTTTCGATAAAAGCAGCCATGCGTTCAACCTAATTAAAAATTATTGATTATAAACCGTTTTTAATATTTTATCTTACGGTACTAGAGATAAAATTTGTTGAACCAAGTACAATTTAACTAAGGTACCTTTAAAGCTTAAAGTTAAATTATTACAACACTCTCATATATTTTTGTTCTCTTCTACAAAATAAAAACAAACAATTTATCTAAAACTGACAAACAACTTCGAAATTGTTATAGCATAATAGTTTATTCTTACTTTAAGTTTTAATCAATGTACTAATAAATTCAAAATGACCCACTATAATTTCATCCAGCATGGTGTCGAACCTCTTGTATTGGACAGTGTCGGTCAAAGGGTTTATGATTGCAACGCCAGTTCCTCTTTCGCTCCCGAACAAATTATCGGATCCTTGCCACTTTATGATTCCGTTCCTTTGCGTTGACGCTTGATATCCCGCTGATAATGCGTAAACGTGGAAAGTCTCTGCCAAAATAAAAACTAATAGATGCAGCGATTTTTTTTTAATGGTTTAAATCAGATAAAGGTTTATTTTCACTAAAATCTTAATGTCTTAACTTTTTTAGTTTTGTGTACTAGTAGTTATAATTAATTGTTTTATTTAGTTTTTTATACTGAGAAGGTAGAATACTATGAAAAATGTAAGAATAACAAAAACTAAAAAGTGTACTATAAAGATCAATAAAAACCCTTACTAGTTTTAAAAGTAACTTACTAACAATTGATCTTATAACAAAACTATAAAAAATGTATTTAATTATGACCGTTTATGTAAGTTGTTTAGTGATATTCACTAACTTTAATTTTAACATTAATTTGGTATTAAGTAAAATTTGTTCTGTTTTGTTGACTTGTCCTACAATGTAAACTAACTGATTTTCAGTAAAACTTATTATTGCATTTTCTTCGTTGCCAAACAAATCTCTAAAAAGTGCTATTTTTTTATGGTTTGAAGTCACAGTGGGATGTTGTGTGAAATCTTTCAAAGAAGCTTGTTGAAACGTGCTGCTCTTTGCTCTTATATAACAAGCTTTGTTTGTAGTGTTTGATATTATATGTTCGTAACTTGTATATTTATAATATTTCCAGAACATATGTAAGTCAGTAGACCACATATGTACTTGTTTTACCTAAAATGTGGTTAACCTATTGTTAGTTTAATCTATTGTATGATAGATACGTGCTGTTTGTATAACATATTTTTAGAACTATCCCAAACTGGTGCCTGATTTAAACCTTAGCTCACCGTTTTTAACAGAATTTCTTTAATTTCATCCGAGCGTTTTGGCTTGTCGTGTTTTGCTTCCACCTTTAATGCAAATAAAACTGCCGCGCGTACAAATATAAAGCAAATTAGCTTTTTTAAAACCTGCGCACAATAGATAACTAGAAGTTTGACTTTGATTACAACTCGTTAAGTTTTGTTTATATATGTAGTAATAGAGTCCTGTTTTAATAACTACATAACTTTTTTTATTCCTTGAAATAAATTCAAGTTGTATATATTAGGTATCAATTTATACTTTAAACGTATTTTATGAATGCAAATATTTAATAATTAGTATCTAAAAAGAAAATAAAACTTCAAAACAAAAAATGTTTTTTTTGTAAATAGTTGTAATGACTACTATTTTAAGCTTACTCTCAACTAAACTGACTTGGAGAGTAAATTGAAACAAAACATAAAACTAGAAACATATAGTTTTTCTAACCATACTCTTAAACAAACAGAATAAAACTTCAACTGACTTGGCGTGCAGGCGGGAGGTGTGGAGCGATCCCAATCGCCTGAGTCCTGACAAGTGATCGTGTCGGAACCTTCCAGGGTGTGGTGAGCATCGCATGAGTAGACGGCTCTTGTGCCAGGAATCATCAATTTGTCGTCAGTGCTGTACACTATCTTGTAGTTGGACCGGCCTACGAGAGGTGGGTATGGGCAAACTGGTTTGGAAACAAGCAAGTTTAACAATTACGTTATGATATAGTTTTTCAAAGCATTATCAAGAAAATTTACAAAATATAAACATGGCAAAAAATATAACACTTTAGTAATATTGACCGATTTAAATAGCATCTAGATTATACTTTCTTTTCAGAAACAGAACCTAAAACAAAGACATTAGATAAAATCATTAACCAAATATTACTATCAGTATAGCATTTTTCACAAACTTAAATTGTAACTAAAAGAAATGAGATTAAAACCTGGGTAGCACTGAAAAATTGACGTCCATTGACCGTTTTCATCACAAGTTAATTTGGACACATTTGACACGAAATCAGCATTGCATGTGTACTTAACTTCAGTACCATTCAAATAAACCTCTCCTCTTTTATTAGGATTGAAAATTTCGGGATTTTGAGCGTTTTTAACTGTTGGTATATCATCGCATTCTGAATATTAACATTTGAGGTAGTTTAATTTTGGTTTGTTTGAAACAATTGTCGCATAAACTACAAATTATTTAAAAAAAAAGAACAGCATTGAGAATACTGAAAAAACCTTTTTTCAATCGTCTAATCGTTTTAAAAATCTACACACAAGTTTCACACAAACCTTTAATGCAACTTATTATTTCTTCAGGTTCCCACGTTGCTCCCAGTTCACAACGGAATCGAACATTTGCATTTTCGTTTACCAGATAGTAATTAGGATTACAGCTATAATCAACTATACTTTCTGCCATGCTTCCATTATCAAGCCTCACAGTTTTATATGGAGTTGTATACGAGTTTTGAGTGTATGGAGGTACTTCGCAGACTAAAAATACGTGTATATGAGTCATATCACTTGCAAATAAAACTAGACTTGATGGTTCAAAGAATATTTTAAGCAACCAGTTTGTATTTTATATAATGACTACTAATCGGTATTTAAAAGATGTAATCGTTATTTATTTTTGAAACTTTTTTTATAAACACACTTTGAATATTAAATATTTGAAAGTATTTTCTAATTTTTAATTTAAATTTGTCAAAATTTAGTATTTAGCACCAAACTATAAAAATCGTATAGTTTTTGTTTATTCTTTGCTTGTTGTTTTGTTTTTACTCACGTGGAGCACACTCAGGGGCATTTTGAAAGTCCCAGCTTCCATTAAAGTCACAAGTCAGCGTTTTATTTTCACCCCACAAAAAACTGTGTGAAGGAGCACACTCGTAGGTAACTTCAGTTTCACTCCAAAACTCGTCTTTTTTATGGCTGAATGTTATATCTGAAGTGACGTAATCTCCTACAGGAGGCGATGGACATCCTAAAGGAATGTTAATTGTTATTCCCTTATAATATTAAAAATAAGGACATCTATTTTCGAAATAAACAAGCTGATTCAAAAGATTTAAAAACAAAGCTTAAAAAAATAAAATAAACTAAATTACTGATTTTGACTGCATTTGAACACATTTGTAAAACCTCCACAAAACTAAATTTATCTAGCAAATTAGGTCAGTTAAAGTTTATGAAAGAATTAAAAAAAAAACACAGTTGGTTCATAATTAAAAATAAAACTAAAAAAAAATCAAGATGGTAATTAAAGGTATTATTTTAAATAAAAGAACATAACTGACTTTTTTTTAATATCTAGTAAGACTGTATTTAAGCCAAAAATTAAGGTAACTTAACTTTATAAAATCCAAATCTATCTTGTAAATTACATATAAACTAATAATTCTCTTTTTATGAAGTCGTCTATACAAAATTATGCTGTGACAGCTACAAATTATCAAATTTAGTTTCTATGTTTTTATGTCTTTAAAATTAATTGCGAGTGTTTGACTTAAAACGAGAGATTTAACTTAATTAGTTTTTATACTTAATCGTAAAACTTTTTATACTTTAAAAAATATGAAATCTTGTAAGTTAAACTAAAGCAAATATTATACTTATAAGTTTTAGTTAAAAAAAATAAGTTTTTACATAACGCGTATTAACTTGTGATACAGAGAGGTTCTCTAGTGTTGTTATAAGATCCATTTTCTAAACACTTGTATACATAATCACTTGATGTCCCATCATGAAATATATAGTTATTATTACAAGTATAACTTAAAATATCACCATCTACGTATACTTTGTTTCTTTTTTGGTGAAGAATATTTAAATTTCCGTTTGGTATGTCATCGAGTTTAGAACAACCTAAATAAAATAAATATTATAACGCTGTGGTCACTAGTTGCCTGATAAGTTCGACAATAAACATTGGTTTACCAAAATCGTAAAAATATATCTAAGTTTATTATGTCTATCTTTAAAAAAAAAAAAAAAAATATTAACTCACAAACCTAAAATTTAAGTTTTTTAGAAAAAGGTAATTTATGTTACTTAAAACAGGAATTTAGTATCAATGATTAAAATATTATATATTTTTAGTTTTGAATTTTGTTGACAAGTAAAAGCAAACATAATATGTTAACAATTAGGTTTTACACTTACAATTTATGAAACTTCAGTTTTATTTTACATTATAACATGTTCAATTTATTTATTTTGATTAATAACAACATTAATGAAAAAATAATGTTTTATATGAAAATAAACAATTTGACCGACTTTTTAAACATTCAAACTCATTCTTCTCCCAGTCTCCACCATTTACACAGTTGTAAGTTGTATTAACAGACTCTGGCACCAAAAAGTACGAATTTTTGCAAGTGTAAGTAACTCTTTGCTCAATTGTTTCTGAATTAACTTGATATTCTAAGTTAATAGTTTTTTCTGCGTTTGGTATTGTTGGTGATGGGCCACAATCTGGAAAAACACTAGGATTTTTAGAAATAATTTGTAAGTTATAAAACACGAAGTTAAGCATAACGTAAATAAAGTTACAAAATAGTAACAAAACTTTTGTTAAGTAAAAAAAAATCAAGTTTCTCAATAGGCAATATGGTAAACTTTTAATACGCAGTAGGTAGTGTATAACTTAAAATGAATTGTTTTTTTTACGTGTTGATTAGACTAGCATTATAAACAAAAGGGAAGAAAATATTCTATTTAGATTAATAGTTATTTTACAGAGGTTGTTAGACTTAAAATAAACTAAAATTTTTATAATATAACTTTTTACAAAAAGTATAGTTATTTAAAAAAAATATATAAATTTCTATATTAAGACTTTCAACCGTTTTATTAAAGTCGCTTTGAAGGATGATTAAAAGTATGCAACTAATGCGAAGCGTGATACCGTCATATGGCATGTGAAAAAATTTAAAGTTAGCTCTAATTTTTTTTTATGTCAAAATAATTAATATCTTAAAAACGCTAAAAAGGGGAAATTTAGATTTTATAGGTTACTGCATTTAAGTTGGTTTATTTGCTCTGTACCGACAATATGTCACAATGAATCGTAACTATTTCCAATATATTGAAGTGAGAAGTTTTAAAAATGGCAAATACTGCTTTAAAAAACTGCTTTTGATGATCTAATAAATAACTATACATAATTTACCAAATATATTTGAAAAACTAAACTAACTGAAGTAGTAATTTGAGCTTATTTTATAAAAGGGTGAACAAATTATTTCTTTAAATTTATATCGAATGCTTGGTGATTTATTCAATAATGTGTTCTATTTGAATGGATCTTAGTTTTAGAAGTACCAATTATGAATCATTATGGTTAAATTATTTTATTCAAATTGACAGTAACAGCATTATTATTTTTTTAGAAATATTTTAAATTGTCATTTTGAATCCTTGAACCTTATATTCAGTAAAAGTAGTCAGGTTTTTTATTAGAAAACAAAAATAGTTTAAATTACACTACTATATTTGAAGATAGTCATACAAAATATTTAAGTTATAAATTTACTTCTGTTAGAAACTATTTATATTAATTCAAGGACTTTTGTCTTACGATTATGTGAAAATTTGTTATATTTTCATTAATAAAAAAATCACACTTAGAAATTAAGTTATGTTCAGAAACCTGGATAGCACTCAAAAGTTGGGGTCCATTCACCGTTTTTACCGCAAGTCATTCTTGAAACTTTTGGCACGAAATTTTCTCTGCATGAATAATCAAGTTCAGATCCACTTAAATCGTAGCCTCCACTTCTTATTGGATTAGTGATAGTGTGAGATTGAGTGTTTAGTATAGTTGGTACTTCATTGCATTCTAAGTTATGGTGTTAAAGCAATTTAAATTCACTTTGAAAGATTTATTTTCTCTTTCACTTAAAAAGTTAATTTTTTTATACTTTTGTACGTAGATTGTTAAAGTAACTTAGTAGCAAATAGTATTTTGTTGCTTAACTTACTATTCAGACATTCAAACTTTTCATTGGTAACCCAAGATCCATTTACACAAGTATGGGTAGTGTCTGCAGACTCTGGTACTTTAAAGTACTGTTCTTTGCAAGTGTAAGATACAACTTGCTCAACTGTTGTATCTGAATTAACGTTAACAACTTCACCCACACTTTTTACAGTGTTTTCTATATTTGGTGATGATCCACAATCTAAAAATAGTTTTAGTTTTATTTTAACCGAAGTTAGATAAACTTTAAATGTAAGCGCAATATACAAAATAACTGTATTAGTTTGTGTTTATAAAAACAAATAATTTTTTTTATGATGTCCTAAAATTTTACTTAACTTTAAAAATATTTTTATGCATAATTAAGTTAACTAACTAAGGTAAATGGTATCTTAAATATTCAAATAAATCTTTTATAGAAGCAAAACTGAAACAACAACAAACTTTTTTTTTTAAATGTAAGGTAACTGTAATTAAGCCAATAAATAATTATAACTAATATATATAACATATATATAATAAACTTAACTAACAGAAACAGTAATAAAACTTTTCTAAGAATAAGGTGAAAATATTATTTTATTAAGGGCTCCCTTTGAATTTGAATCACCTTTTTCACAACTTAGTCTTATTTCATTGAGTTTAAACTAAGCTACAATATGATTTTTACAGATTTTTAAAACTCAAAGCAACTTTAAGATAAAATGTACTTTTATATCGAATGCTGGGTGATATGTTCAATAATGTACTCTATTAAATTGATTATTAATTTTACAAGAACAAATTATGAGTTATGAGTCACTATGGTTAAGTAATAATACAAATTGACAATAACAATTATATTTTTTTTAGAAAGATATGTTTATCGTCATTTTGAATCATCGATCCTTGTATTCAGTATAAATTTTCAGGTTGTTTTATTAGAAAATAAAACCAGTTTAAATAACACTACTATATTTGAAGATAGTAATACAAAATATTAAAGTTATAAAGTTACTGATGTTAAAAACAATTATTTAAATTAATCCAAGGACTCTTAACTTAGGATTATGTAAAAATTCTTATTTTTCTTAGAATTTAAGTTAAATTCAAAAACCTGGATAGCACTCAAAAGTTGGGGTCCATTCACCGTTTTTACCGCAAGTCGTTCTTGAAACTCTTGGCACGAAATTTTCTCTGCATTTGTACTCAACTTCAGTACCAGTTAAATAAACATCTCCTTTTTGAATTGGATTAGTAATAATGTAAAGTTGAGTGTTGGTTATCTTTGGTATTTCTTTGCACTCTGTATAGTTTTCAAACATTTTTATGTTTTACAAATAGTTATACTTTTTTTTATAGTTTAACACGTAACATTTTAATCTTCTATGACTTTAATACTGTTAAAGAATAAACTACTTCTTTCACAGTAAGGTGCAGTTACGTTCCATTCTCCATTGTAAATACATTCAGCATGTGTTTTATCTGAATCACTAAGAATAAAGTTGTCTTCACAACTAAACTCGATTATCGAACCTTCAAAAAGTGTTCCATCCTCATAGCTTACTTTCTGGGTAATTTCAAACTTTAAAGATTGAGACAATTCAACTTGCTTACATTCTGTAAATATCAAATAACGTTAACACAAACTAAAATATTTATGAAATGTTTCGTTCAAAAAAAAATCATTTAATGCATACTTTGTTGTAAAACATTATAACTTATACTCAACTCTGATTCAAAACAATTATAATTTACAATAGTTTTACTTCCTGCATAATAACAACATAAGTTTGATAAAAAAGTGATTTTATTTATCAACTTACTTTTTAAACAGTCAAACTTTTCATTGACCCAAGATCCATTTACACAAATATGAGAAGTGTTTGCATACTCTGGTACTATAAAGTACTGATCTTTGCATTTATAAGATACAATTTGCTCAACTGTTGTATCTGAATTAACGTCAACTACCATGTCTACACTTTTCACTGAATTTAATATACTTGGTGATGATCCACAATCTGTAGATGAAAAGAATGTTTATAAATAGACTGAGTATAAAAACATCTATATACCTAACTTCACTAAATAATAATTAAAAAGTTAGAAAAGCTCTCCACAAAAGTTGTTAGTTGTTAGTGCATATCAAAAAAAAAACATACAAATGATAGTTAAGAACTAAACACATAAAAATATTGCAAATAATAGACTTTATGACCTGGGTAGCACTGGATAAATGGTGTCCATTCACCGTTTTCACCGCAAGTCAATTTCGACACATTTGACACGAAATTAGAATTGCATGTGTACACAAGTTCAGTACTATTCAAATAAATCTCTCCTCTTTTATTTGGATTAAAAACTTTGGGAGTTTTGGCGTTATTAATGGTTAGTATTTCATTGCATTCTAAATGTTGAAACTTAAATTGGTTTAAAACTGATGTGTTTTAAATTAGTTGCGTATAAATTAGAAACTTTATAATAAAAACTTAATGAAAAAGAGTTTTTTTTTTTGTTTTTGTTACAAACTGTTCATAGTTTTATGTTCTGTTTCTATTGTTAGTTTCTGGAGATAAATAGAGAAATATACTTTTAAATCGTCACAAAAAAAAAAGAATTGTAGAGAGTTTTATTTACCTGTTATATACCTAAAAAAATATTGATGGTATTTAAATTTGTTAAACCTTTAATGCAACTTATTAGTTCTTTAGGTTCCCACGTTGCTCCCAGTTCACAAAGAAATCGAACATTTGCACTTTCGTTTACCAGATAGTAATTAGGATTACAGCTATAATCAACTATACTTTCTGCCATGCTTCCATTATCAAGCCTTACAGTTTTATTTGGAGTTGTATACGAGTTTGGAACATAGGGTGGAACTTCACAAACTTGAAATATAAGCTTCGTTTCAATAAAATTAAAACTATAATTCAATATATACAGCAGATCAAAGTGTTAGGAAGTTTATTTAATGAATTGATGACTTTATTATTTTTGTGTTTTCTATTTTGTTATCATACATAAACACGGTAAAAACTTTCAATTTAAATGTGTCAAAACTTACTATTTGAATACATAGTAAATAAAAACGACAAATTTTTTGCTAATTATGTAAACATGTTTAAAATTTTTATTGTTTTTTTACTAACCTGGAGCACACTTTGGGGCATTTTGAAAGTCTCAGCTTCCATTAAAGTCACAAATCCGTGTTTTAATTTCACCCCACAAAAAACTGTGTGAAGGAGCACACTTGTAGGTAACTTCAGTTTCACTCCAAAACTCGTCTTTTTTATGGCTGAATGTTATATCTGAAGTGACGTAATCTCCTACAGGAGGCAATTCGCATCCTATTACAATGTGATAATTTAACTTGTAAAATTCATAATTTCATTTAACGACAATGCACTCCAGTATTGAAATAAGAGATAGTTTGTAAAACCAACTTAACAGTAATCTTACTAAAACAAGTAACTCTCTAGCCCACTAAATCAATATTCACAAAGTTGAAAAGTTATTAGCGAATTAAACTCCAAAGAGTTCAAAACGTTGTCACTTTCCCACGGAGTAACTTCATGTCACGTGTGTCATGTTACATGAGTCGTCAGGCTTGTACATAGTAACGACTCGTGCGAAAATGACTACCGTGAAAAAAACTAGTACTTTTATTTGTTTTATGACATAGCTCAACTTTGTAAAACTTGTGTCTTCAAAAAACAATTAATGATCTCAATTTATCGATTAGGAGAATGCAGAGTTTGTGTGCGCAAAAGTTTTTTTAATTTCGCCTGATTGAGACCGATTTAGCGTGATATTTTTTTCCAATTAAGGAAATATAACTTTATAAATCATTTGGGGTATGGGGTGTCTTGGTTAGTTCTATTGTAGTCTCTGACTTTAACGGCTTTATGGCAAAAATTATTTTGAGCTTTAAAAATCTCCAAAAAGCAACTCATAGCTTAGTTACAACTCAATAAAATAAGAATAAATTATAAAAAAAGTGATTGACTCTCACTCCCCTATGCCCTTAAGATAAAAAAATCAGTGATAAGTTTTAAAATAAGTGTTATATCTAATCTATTACTATTGTAAAAATGTAATATATATCACAAAGCACAATTGTTCAATTTAGTTAAGCATTAAATAAAAATATTATAACTAGAAAATTTATAATAAAACGACGTGCATTGTAGTGTTTTATTAACATTTAAAATTAAAGGTTACACAAGTATTAAAATAAGTACAACATGTTTATTATAGTTTTTTGATTAATACTTAAAATTGATATATAGTTATAAATCCTAAACCCTAAATATATACATTAATTGTTAATTTCATATCAGATTTAAAAAGATTACACTTAAATTAAAAAAAAAACATTTAATATTTTGTTGTTGTAAAGAAAAACAAATTGTACCTGAAATTTGTACTCCCTCAATACTTAGTACTTATACCTTAAAGGTAAGTTTTAGTGTTGTGAATATCTCTGATAATTTTAAATAAATAAATAGTAAAATGTATGAATAAACTGGTAAGAGTTTTGATCTAAAAGGTATTTGTTATAAAGCCTTAAAACTATAAATTAAAACAGTTCAACCAACTAAGCTCTGAAAAACATAGCTGATGTAAACAAATTCAAACAAACAGCTAAGTTGTTGATCTAAACTGTAATGTCTAAACTGTATAATTTTTTATGAGTTTTCATATGACGTACATAATCTACTCAAAACAAAATAATGAAGACTCTTAAAATTTTTTTAGAGATTCAACAAAAGGACTTAAGCATTTGTTTTTACAATTACTGACTGATTTTGTCTTTAATACCTAAATTTATATTGAGAAGTAAATTCACATCTCAATTTGATCTTTAAATAATTCTCAATTATTTTAAACAATAATTTTTAAGCGTTTGAACTTTAAAAAATAATAATCTCAAATTTTTGAATAAAAAAAAATTATTTAGCCTGATGACTTTTTTCAAAAAAATTGATTTAGCCTGATTTTGCCTAATTAAGCCTGATGCGCACGAACCCTGAGAATGATATAACTTCAAATATTTTAAGATTTATTATAAAAACAATACTTCACTCAAAAAAGAGATCATCAGTTAATAATAAAATTTGACTTAAATATGGTAAACATGTTATAAGATATTAAGCTTAACTTTAGCAAAACTGTCAATAAGATGTAAAAATTTAAACATTTTATTTGATTGTAACAACATAAAACTTTAGAAACTATAAACTTTGTTAATTTCAACAAAACAGCAGATAAATAACAGTTTTTTAAAAGTGTACGAAATGTGAACTAACTTGTAATGCAGAGAGGTTCTTTAGTGTTGTTGTAAGATCCGTCATCTGAACACTGGTAAATATAATCACTTGATGTTCCATTATGAAATATATAGCCATCATTACAAGTATAACTGAAAGTATCACCATTTATGTAAACACCGGTTGTTTTTTGGTCGAGAGCATTTAATTTTCCGTTAAGTATGTCATCGAGTTTACGACAAACTAAAACAAAACAAAATATTAATTACATCGAACAATAATTATCTTTAAGAAAATGGAGAAAAATGTTTTGTTAAGTGAGTGGTTAACTCATTTTATTTTACTAACGTGGAATACATTTAGGGGCATTTTGAAAGTCCCAACTTCCGTTAAATCCACACGTCCGCTTTTTGTTTTCCCCCCACAAAAAACTATGCGTAGAAGCACATTTATAGGTAACTTCAGTTTCACTCCAAAACTCGTCTTTCTTATGGCTGAATGTTATTTTCCAACTCAAGTTATCTCCTGTAGGAGGCGAAGGACAACCTATCGTAACGTAAACTTGTTGCTTGGTAATGAATAACAGATATTTTCAAAATTAATCAGCTGTATAGTTTAAGAACGTACTTATTTGTAAGTTTCATATAGAAAAAAACCTAACAGAACGATTGTTAAACTAAAAGTAATTTAAATTTTTGAAATCCATTAACTCAATATCCGTTAAAACAACAGTTTCTAGCAAGTTAATCTAGTAACCATTCACAAAACTAAATCTATAAATGGATTTACTCAATTACTGTATAAAGTTTATAGTATTAAAAGACAATAGTAATTTAGAAGATACTACACTTAAAATGAATGATTATTTTTAGTATTTATACTTTTATGATAAAATTACAAAAACTAGGTTTTAAAGTGCGTAGTTTTACAGAAATAAAACAGAACATTTTTTTTAGTATAAGGATAAACGCTGTTTTACTATTGTTTGAAGTCAAACGTAGTACAATCAAACTGCCTTCAGAAACTAAGTTTGCTTCTTAAGACGCCTTGATTTCTAAGTATTTGTTTATCCTTGTTAACAGTGTTTATTATAATTTATATTTAACTTGTAGGTAGAAAAATGATTTAAAGATAATAAACTACATACTTTACTTTAAATTATAAAAAACTACTTTTAAATTTAGTTGCGATTGTTTGTGAAGTTATTTGTATGGTAAAGTCATTTTTTTATGAGAAAATTAATATCATAGCTGTTTTTTATTACAAATCAAATGTTTGCATTTTATATTAAAAAGCTTATTACTAAAGTTTATTCTATAAAAAACAACCCTAACTCCACCTTAATATTTGATTGAAATAAATTAGTATTTTAGAATAGTTAATAAATCTTAAAAATATAAAAGTAATAACAAATAAGGTGTAAGTATTAAAAAGTCATATTTATATAAAGACTTAGTAACTTGTGATGCAGAGAGGTTTTCTAGTGTTGTTGTAAGATCCGTTGTTTAAACACTTGAAAACATAATCACTTGATGTTCCATTATGAAATATATAGCCATCAATACAAGTATAACTTAAAACATCACCTTCCAAGTAGAAACCTTTACGTTTCTGGTCAAGACTCACTAGTTTTCCGTAGGGTATGTTATCAGGTTTATGACACACTATAAATAAAAGTTGTTGAAAAACAAAAGCTTAAAAATTCGATACAATTTTAGTTTAGAAAAATAATGTGTCAACAAATTTTTTTTTAATTCTCATGTCTAACTATTTTTTACAGCCGATGACATTATAAAAGCAAAGTACAGCTTTAGTGTATTTTATATGCTGCGTATATCAACTAAAAAATTGTTTAGATTTTTTATAAAAAGACGACTACTAATTTCTCTTAAATAAAATGTCAGGTACAAGGGATGGTCTGCTTGTTTAGAAAATAGTTGGGACAGCTTATAAAGTTCTACAATATTATTTACGTTTTAAACCATTAAGAAAAATATTAAAAACAAAATAATATTTTATAAATGATTTTAAGAGTTTAAATAAACGAAAGATCTACATTTAAATGTTCTGAATAAATCTGAGATAGCTTTTTCTTAACGAATTTTAACACAAACGGTATTACTCCTAAGCTAAATCGCAACATATTTTTACTTTTTCCACACATTGGAACAGCCGTAGCAGGCACACTCCTCCACGTTCCGAACTCCTCGCAAATCCTGCCAACAAAATTTTCAGGTATCATGGTCAGGTTGTTCCCGCAGGTGTACCTGACTTCGGTACCTGGCAGCAACGATCCGTCGTGTATCCATTTCGTTACTTCGTATTCGGCGTTTGTTACGGACGGAACTTCTATGCAGCGGTGAACTGAAAACAATAAAAGTATTGTTTCATATTTTTAATGGTTGAACAAGTACTTAATAAATAAAATTAAAAAAGCAAATAGAGTGAAGTTTTTCATAATTGTTCACTCAAATAAAGATCAAGTTTTTTTTTGTAAATAAAAGCAGTAAATTTAATAAATTACACTATGTATTGATTTTATAAGCCTTTTACTGTTTACTTTTTGATTTTGTAAATTAGTACTTCTATGACTAACAAATAACTTATCAAGTTTTCTTAAACTTACACCTTTAAAAAGTTATAATCATACAGTCTGTATACCGCAAATGCTTGTCAAGTCATATATCATGCATACATGCGTAACGCGCTACCTGAATAACAGTTTCCTACAACTCTCTGCCAAGATCCATCTGCGCAAACTATTTCGTCTTGATCCCTGGGGAGTATTTCGTACCCGTTTACGCAGTAGTAAGTCACAACGCTTCCGTTTAAATAGTAAGGTTTTTCACTGTCTTCTGAATACGTCATATTGTCTTTCTTTGGTGGTGCACCGCAGTCTAAAGTAGTGGTTATCTTTATTGAGATCGTTTAAAACTTTTTCATTAAAAATGAAGTATATATGGTACTAAACTATATTCATTAGCAAAAAAAAATTGTTGATTAATAAATTGTTGGTTATAAAACAGTATATAAATTAATGAGAGATTTTGTTTTTAGTTATTGAAATTTTATTGATTAACACATTTTTAATTTTCTATACTTAATGAGTTTTAGAGAACAATACAAAGGCAAAAACAAACCTGTCACACATTTTGGAGGATTAAAACTTCCGCTGTTTTCATCGCAGTTTAAAACTGCTGTTGAATGTGGTGAAATGACGTGGCCATTATTACAGTAGTACGTGACTTTTTGAGGTACTTTCATCACTGAACCATTTTCAGTGTTGTTTACAATTGAGTACAAATTGACTTCAAAGTAACCGTTTGTAATATTTTTAGGATATCCACAATCTAAATTTTCAAAAAACTTAAAACAAAATTAATATCAAGTGAACCTAAAGCTTTAGTATATAAGTATAATAGATGAACTAAAATATGAAATACTAACAAACAACTACTTTTTAAAACTTAGTTAGATTGTTTTCCTAGATAATACTTTAAAAAGTGCCTACCTCTTACACAGTAAGGTGCAGTTACGTTCCATTCTCCATTATTAACACATTCAGCGTGTGTTTTATCTGAATCACTAAGAATAAAGTTGTCTTCACAACTAAACTCGATTATCGAACCTTCAAAAAGTGTTCTATCCTCATAGCTTACTTTCTGGATAATTTCAAACTTTAGTTTGTCACTTAATTTAATTTTCTGGCATTCTGTATTTAAAAAGTAATAATAAAGACACATTTTAAGATAAAATATATATAACAATTCTATATTTACTTAGTTGATGTATTTAAAGAAAGTTCATACAAAAGTAGCAAGAAATATATGTGATTCAAGCATGTTCATGCTTAGATTAAAAAGAAAATATTACACTCTTTAAAGAGTATATAAAAGAATATATTTAAGAGTAAATATAACTACTATTGCACAAAACGTCCAAAAATAAGTTAATTTTTGTAACAAACTTTTAGCAAACTAGTATCTAAATACTACTCTGAACTTGTTCATTTCACTTTTCTTAAAAACGCAAAGATCCAAGAAAGAACCAAGTTTACATTCTTAACAATATGTTTTAACTAACGTTGTAAACACTGAAAGTCGTTGTAGACCCAGGATCCACCTACACAATTACGAGTGGTATCTACAGCCTGTGGTAGTAAAAAGTACGGATATTTGCAAGTATAAGAAACTATTTGCTCAACTGTAGTATTTGAATCGACGTTAGCTACCTTCTCCACACTTTTTACTGTGTTTGGTATATCTTGTGATGGACCACAATCTGTGAAAACTTAAAAGTTATAAATTTTCCACAACATATTTTAAATTGAATTTACAAAAATTTAGATGTTTTAAAAATGTATAAAGTAACTAATCTAAAATTGTGTATTGATAATAAGATAACTTAGATGATTATTTTAAACTGAAACTTTTATTAGATACAAAATTAAAAACCTGGATAACACTGAAAAGTTGGGGTCCATTCACCATTTTCAATGCAAGTCATTTTAGACTTTTTTGGCACAAAGTTTTCATTGCATTTGTATTCAACTTCTGTTCTATTCAAATAAACGTCTCTTCTTTGATTTAGGTAAGTAATATTGTAAAAGTGTGCATTTGTTATGGTTGGTATTCTATTGCACTCTGAGTTTTTAAAAGTTACCTCTTTATTGTAAGTACGGCTTATTTTTCTCTTATTTAAGTTTGCACAAGTAAACAATAGGTGACAAAATATATTAAAATATTAAGTTAACATTTGTAATCTGTATTTAGTGGTTTAAGTCAATAAGCTTCTTAAACTTACTTTTAACACAACTTATTAGCTTTTTAGGCGTCCAAAATGCTCCTACACTGCACTGAAATCGAACATTTGCAGTTTCGTTAGCCAGATAATAGTCAGGATTACAGTGATAATCAATTATGCTTTCTTCAACTTCTCCATTTTCAAGCCTTACGGTTTTAATTGTAGTTACGTTCGCGTCTGGAACATATGGAGGAACTTCACAGACTAAAAAAAAGAAAATGATTTTTGTCTTTAATTTATTATTTAATTGAATATCTGATAACTTTTTAAGCTGTGCACAGTAGACTGTTACATAAGTTTTTTTATAAATAAGCTGTAACTTGATCGTTTAATCTTAACTTTAGATTACAGGTTATTTAAATTATTGGGATAACACAGACTTTGGTTTAAACTGTAACTCGAAACTGGTTGTATCTATTTTAAAAGATCTGTTTCATTTTTAGAATGTTTTTTTTAAAAACCGATGTTTAATAAGAATTCTCCATATTAAAGCTAAACTTTTATGTTTGTGAAATACTTACAAAAACAAAACATGATATAATTATGAATTATCATACCTCTGATAGTCATTATCTTGTTAACTATTATTCCGAATTCTCGATATATATAACTTTAATTGTTCATTTTTTTTAATGGATATTAAATATTATTTTTTGTTTTTTGTTAAAGATGTCAAAACTAGTTAGTTTAGTATTAATATGAAGAAAGTATAAGTTTAGAATTATTTTTGTTGAAATGTATTTAGTTGATTGTATGCCTTAACTAAGAACTTTTTGAAACTTCAATACGTAGGACTAAAATTCAATCTTCTAAAACATTGATTATAATAACAATCAGATCAAATATTAAATGTTTTAAAAATGATATACAGTATGTCATTAAGATTTTTTATAAAAAAAAAACTAAATCTACACTTAATAATACTTATTAGAGTAATCTATGTAAGTTAAAATGAGAGTTATAAGGAGATAAAAAAGAAAACTTAAGAAATACAATAAGTTACGATTATTTTTGTTCTTTTTTACTTGTATCATTACTCGTTACTATTAAAGAAAAAATACATTTGCCTACAGAGTATCAGCTACATTTTCTTAATATTTTTAATTCTAATTTACTTGGAGCACATTTGGGAGCATTTTGAAAGTCCCAAGTTCCATTTATTCCACAAATTCGCATTTTATTTTCACCCCATAGAAAACTATGTGAAGGTTTACACTTGTAGGTTACTTCAGTATAACTCCAAAACTCGTCTTCTCTGTAGCTGAATTCTATTTTCCAACTTACATATTCTTCTTCAGGAGGTGAAGGACACCCTACAAATATTAGACGTGTTTTAAGCAAAAGAAAAATAGTTGTTAGACAAAGTTATGGTGCAAATGAAATCTTACTTTGTAAGATTAAGCTAGTTTTATCAAAGTATAATGTGCTTCAGTCAGATGTTTTATTGCGGTACGAAAATAACTAGAATAAGATAAAGTTAAATAGTTTATGTAACTACTCATCATTTTGTGTTTGAAGGGACTTATAAGTCGCAACATAAGTAGGCATCTAAACGTGTTAGATAACATTTAAGCAAACTATAAAACACAGGGTAAAAAACAAATTCCGATTTCTTATATTTAACACAGTTTTATGTAGTATTATAATTTAAAAAATTATATTGAGATTTAAAAAAAAATGTCTAAATTACATACACTAAATAACTTTTTTCATAAGTAACATTTCAAAGTTAAAAACAATTTTTGGAAATCTAAAATGTTAGTTTTTATAAACTAAATTAAAGTAAGGTTTGTATAAGTTATAACACACATTTCATAATAAATAAGTTTGGTTGTAAAGCACATAACTATAAAAGTTTAATAGCATATTTTTAATAATTACAACTTAATATACTAATACAGTAACCTCTCGCTTATTTACGCACATTGTGTCCACAGAAAAAACGCGTAAAGATACGAGAAATCGTAAAGATACGAAAGGTACCAAATATACATACTATAATGGCTAGTTTTTGATATTGCTTCTAATTAAAAGCAGACTGGGGGCACACTTTTAAAAATTTGTTTACTTTATTTATAAATATGAAAACAAAACATAAAACTATGCATTTATTTAAAAACAGGATTTAAATTTATATAGAATAATAATAAGTAGAGTTTATCTTTATTTATATTTTGATTTAGTGATATATTTACTAAAAAAACAATTGAGATTTGTTTAAGTGTAAGCATTATGTTTATCAGGTATCACAAAATTTTATTAGATTTCTTTTTAAGTGTTTATTCATATATAGGGCAAGAGCGCTGTATTATTTATTTGTGTTGTAAACTCTCATTTTTTCTTTATACTTTCATTATTTAACTCATTTATATTTCTTTCAGAACTTCAATTTAACCTCTTATTGTTAACAACATTTCTGATATACTGAGGTATAACTAAATGTTTATTGATTAGTCAGGGAACATAGTTTACAAAGCCTAAAGATATAGATATGTGAGTTAGCATTTAAAAACATATTTTAAAGTAAAATTAATCAATAAACCTATTTTGTGCAGTTTTTAACAATATTAAAGTTTTATATTTTTTGAATTTTTTAGAGTTCTAAAATGCGTAACTAAACGAGAATGCGTAACGTCACGAGTGCGTAAAGATGCGAGACGTTACTGTATTATACAATAAATAATCTAGAGAGTTTCTGTTTGTAGAAAAAAGCTACAAAGTTTGTTGCGGAACCTCAAATAAAATTTGCTTTCAGAACAAATAAAATAATAATAATGATAACTTGAAAGTATAACTTGTACATCAATTTTTTATGTATTACAAAGTTTATATTCATATAAAATGTGTTCACTTGTAATGCAGAGAGGTGTTATAATGTTGTCGTAATTCCCATCATCTAAACACTTGTAAATGTAATCATCTGATGCTCCAAAGTGAAAAATGTAGCCATCATTACAAGCATAATTAAAAACATCACCATCCAAGTAGAATCCTTTACGTTTTTGGCTATGACTGACTAGTTTTCCGTTTGGTATGGCTTCCAGTTTCGAACAAGCTAAAAGAGATAACACACGGTATTATACGAATTTCTGTTATAAATTGGAATTTATATCTTTTGCATGCACGTTTTTGAGTCGTTTTCAAGTTAAACTTACCTATGTGACAAGTGGGAAAAGTTGAGTTCCATGAACCTTGGTCGGTGCACATTGCCTGAGAAAGTTCAGGGTTATCAATGACGTATCCAGCTGGGCATGTGAATTTCAAAACGGTGCCGGTTAAGTAAGATACATCGTCGTGGATAACATTTAAAATCTCCATGATGACTTTGCTAGAAATTTCTACTTTCGGGCACTCTGTAAAAAGTTTGTAGAAGTTCTAATGCAAAAATTAAATTTTTTTTTTATATTTTATGATCTTCATTTGGTATTCATAAAGTAAAAAACGATTTGACTATTTTTATAAAGTGCACTCTTAACCAAAAAAAATTAAATCATATCAGTTATAAACTATAAGATCAAACTTTTAGCAGTCTTAAGGTCAAGCACTGATTATTTTAAGCACTACTTTTAGATATACAGATGAGTATAAATTCATACAGCTTTACTTTGTGAACGAGTGTAAACTGTGTTTGACTACATAAAACAAACTATTCAAAAGTTTCAAATTTTTTACAGAATATTTATAAACTGTGGTCTAAAGGCTTTATGGTCTCACGTTTTAAACAGTGAATGGAAACAATGTCCCAAGGTCCACCAGTATCGCACGTGAACATTTGTGAGGTTACCCTAGGATCAGGCATCATGTAATAGTCTTCCTCACAAAAGTACTCAACTGAAGTTTCTAAGCTGATATCTTTACTGATGTTGCGGTAGTTTACCAACTTATAAGTTTGTGAAAAGGTTGGTGAAGACCCACAATCTGTTTTTTTTTTCAAATGAATTAAAACACTTTGACGAAGTATTTTTTTGGTTTTCATAAGAATAAAAACGTATAAAAAATTTACACTGTTAAGCAGCAGTTAAAAGTATGTTCAACTTTGATATATGACAATTCCAATTCCGACAATTAAATTCTTAAAAAATGTTGAGGAGGCCATAACTCATAAAAATATATACATTAAAAAAATCAAAAGAACAATTGTAGGTCTAATTAATAAGATTGTAATAGTAAAAAGTGAACTGAAAAAAAAATGTTTAAAGAGAATTTAAAAATTTAATAAAAGTTACTATATTTTAAAACTTGTTTTAGAGATATCTCAAAAAAATAAAAGATTTTGCAAAACTAAAGAAAGTATTTTTAGGTGTTAGTTAGATCTAAAATACGATTTTAATTTTTCAAATGTATGTTACTTTTTAAGTTATGGCCATTTAAAGATCGTTTAAAGAATTTGAACGGTCAAATTTTAATTTATACTATAAATAATGATTAGGTATAAAAAACTCTTATTTACTGAAAAAAATATTTCAAGCCAAATTACCGGGAATGCACTCCATAGTAGGTCTCCATTTTCCGTCTGATCCGCAAGTTATATTGCCTGCCGTTTCCACAAAGTTTTCAAAGCATTTATGAGACACGACTGTACCGGGAATGAGCAGCGATGGCGCGTTTGTAGGAGCACTGTTTTCGACAGACGGTATTTTGTCACACTCTGTTTAAAATAACGAAACTGTAATCCATGCACATTTAACTTGAAGAATGGTAGGTTTTGATATGTTTAAATAAATTTTTATTGTTTGTTTAGGTAGCTAAGTTTTAACTTCTAAAAGTAAGTAAAACAATTAATAGTTGTAAAATTATAACTTTGTTGTATGTATGGAAAAAATGACTCTTTTTAGTTTTCTGACTGATAGCCATGTAACCTATTGAAAGATAATTTATAAATTGTTTTCTACTTAAGTTGGATAACGTTCATCAAAGTATAAAAACTTATACATCATAAACAATGTCAAAAATAAGCAAAATTCATTTTTAAAGTTGTCAAATAAGACTAAAAAAAGATTGTAGTTTTACCTACGTTGTTTTTATTATATTTTTTAATGAGTTTTAGTTTCAGGCTTTTAGTAACGATAATTCTGATTACAAATTAAACTTAAAATAAAATTGATCAACGTTAAACTCTAAAATTTATTTTTATAACAATTTCTTTTTAAACTGCAATAATTAAACCTTTAACGCACTGCGGTAATCTTGTAAAGCTCCACCCGTACTTTGATGTGCAAGGAAAAATTTTACCAGCGTCTTCTTTTCGATTAAAAACATGCCCGCGAAGACATTCATACCTAATTTCTATGCTCTGAATAATCCCGTTATCGGAACTTTCATAGGACTCTACTACTCGTCTGCTGTTGTTCACGAGTGGAATTACTGAACATGCTGTTAAAAATTAATAAGTATAAAATGTTTAAAGCAAGTTCAGTATCAGAACTTGAACTTTTAAATTTTTTAGCGAAATACAAAAAATTGTTTTCTGTGAGTGATTTTCAAATATCTTACTGTAACAAAGAGTAGGTACCAAAAATATCATACTTTTCTTGAATAAACAAACTTATATACTACTTGATTTAAATAACCTCCTTGAAGTAAGTTTTAAAGATATAACTTGTACAATTTTAACTATAAACTGGCTGTTTAGAGCATTTAACGTAGTTTTTGTCAAAAATTGATAACAAAAAACAAACATTGTCTGCATTCAGGAGCGCTTTTATGACTCCAGGTGCCATCTTTCCTGCAGGTAAGAACTTCAGGTTGGTTGTACTTGAAAGAGTATCCTTCAACACAAGTGTAAGTAACATTTGTACCGCTCCAAAACGCGCCTGTTTGGTAACTGTAGTCTACTGTCATTGTTGACAGTGAACCTTCTGGTGGAGAGGGACATTCTAGAATCAATAATCACGTTAGCTTCTAAGTTTCTAGATAGAATATAGAAGCAATAATTGTATATCTACAAGTTACGACATCCTATTACTTAACTTTGTGAACTTGCATTTTATTTATAAAATAACATTCCTAGAAAGTAAAAGTAACATCTAAGTATAAAACTTTCAATTACAAAAGAGTAAAAGATGTCAAACTACTAATGAAACACAGCATATATTTTTAAGAATGTAGTAAATAACTGTGATTTTACTTAACTTTAAGCATGATCAAGGAGAACTTACTTTTCACGCAGACGGGGCGTGGTCTGAACTTTCCTGACGTCGCACACGTAGACACGGTTCCGAACCCTGGCGGAGTTTGGAATCCTTCGGTGCAGATGTAAGTGACGCGCTGAGGAATCCTGATCACTGATCCTAATCCGGTTACCACTTCTTCGTACTGGTTGATGCGGTAACGGCCGTCTTCTATGTTATCAGGAGCTCCG
Source organism: Thalia democratica (assembly GCF_965202585.1). Classification (NCBI taxonomy): domain Eukaryota; kingdom Metazoa; phylum Chordata; class Thaliacea; order Salpida; family Salpidae; genus Thalia; species Thalia democratica. The sequence goes on along the minus strand of NC_139166.1, from coordinate 61,492,321 downwards.
CAATCTATATTTTAAATTCAAGCATTATATGGTAATCAAAAGGCCCAGAGAATTTGAAATGAAACTTTTATAGTTACTAAAATAGGAACTAAATAGCATTTATACTAGATATAAGACTATAAAAATATAAACCAAAGTCTAATTGTTAGTTTATTGTAGGAGTATTAAAGTATAGTAAATAAATAAAGTATAGTATTAAGTATAGTAAATAAAGTAAATACCATGAAAAAAAATTTATGTGTCACTGACTAAAAGAACTAACATGTATTTCTATATTCAAAAAACAATCAAAAATACTATTTCTTTATCATTTACGAAACATTTACTTTTAACACAGCTGTTAGCAGTTACATTCCAATCTCCATTGTTTGAGCACTTGGCAAACAGCTTTGTTGAATCTTTGAGGACGTAGTTTTCATTGCAGCTAAATTTTATAACTGCACCATTGCTTATTTTGTTACCTCCTGATACTAAAATTACATTTAACGCTTCGGTTGCTTCAATTTCCTTGCACTCTGAAAATTTAGTTAAGTTTTTGTAAAGCACAATATTGTTTGTTTTTGCAGCTGTAAATATTTTTTTATTTAATAAGGAAAATGAAATCTAGTTACAAATATTGAATCAAAAATAGTTTCCACGACCTACTCTTACGTAGGAATACTAATAAAATTTATTGAATTTATGTTAAAATAGTATAATAGTATAATGTTAAAAGCTTTTTAGTTTAAAAGCTTCACCATTTTCGCTTCAGAAAAAAGATTTTTTATATAAGAAATATTTCTATTTCGAAAGAATAAGTTTGTCTATAGTAAACACACGAATTTTAATTGCACACTGTTTAACAAACTTAAGTTGAAATGAAGTTTTGATTTTATCACTTAGACAATCACAGACCACAAGCTCTGAGACCTAAGCCTCGTTCATACTTATATTAATCAGTCAGTCGCAATTCAAATTTATTGTCAAATAGCTTGTGGTCTACAAATACAAGTGGTATGATCAAATCATGTTGTTAAATTAAGTTTATTCGTAAGCTTTGTATATAAAAATCCAGCATTTGCCTCTGATGACTTTCACCGATGTTTTCGTGTATCACTCTTTGACAAATATTAACGTTACTAATTTAAATAATTTATTATCTTTTTAATAAAGCCTGTCAGTTTTGTAGCTTTTATGAGCTTAAACCTTAACAAAATTTTATTAATTTTTATACAACGACTACACTTTTCAAGCAAAGCTGTGTGTTTTACTACTTTTTTGTATCATAAAAAAACTAACCTTTCACACAGTTAAACTCATCACCACTCCAAAAACCGCCTTCTAAACAATTGTAATCGGTACTTGCAGACGCAGGTGTTGTTATAAACGGTTCTATGCAAGTGTAGGAAACTTTTAGCTCTATTTCTAAATTCTCACCTACTTTGTTCGTTTTATGTACATGTTTATCTGCGTTAGGTACGTTTGGCGAACGACCACAACCTATAAAAAGGTTAGTAAATATCTTTTCATTTTATTAAATTATAAATTACATTTTTCAAATATAAATACAAGCAGAAAAAGTAATAATAAAAGAGTAAAAACTTTTATAAAATTTAATGTTGATGGTTAAAATTTTTAAACAGTCGTAACTAAAAAAGTTTTTGACTTGTACAAATTATATTTACTAGTAAAGCATTGTATGGGCGGATCCCAAACTCCATCGACACCGCAGGCAGATTCATAGTTGCTCTGATCGTAACCCTCGTTACACCAGTATTCTATTGCGGTTCCTGCTAAATACACACCGTCTCTTTTGTTCTCATTGATAAATGAGTAGAGGAAGGTGAATCTTCCTGATGGATCATAGTTTCTAATTACACCGCATTCTGCATAAAAAGGAATTTTATTGTAATTTTAAAACGGAAGTTAGCTGCAGCAGATGTATCCATCGATTTTATGAAATACTGATTTTAATAACTAAAGTAGTAAATGTAGTATTTTAATGTCTTTAAGCCTTATCATAAAATCAAAAACTGAAAATCTTAACACTTTGGCATTAACAAATGACAGATTTTGCTGCAAGTTATAAATTGTTCATACCTTTTATACAGGTAGGCAGCTCTTTAGGGGTCCATAGTTCGCCCAAGTTGCACTCAAACCTCATGTTGGCAGTCTCATCGCTGAGATGATACCCCTCAATGCACTCGAATTCAACAACATGGCGTACCACATCTTCAGTAGCGGAAACATTGAGCTCAAGCGTGTTGTAGTTGGAGTTTTCAATTAAAGGAGGCTGGTCACAAGCTTAAAAAAGGTTTTACCTTAAATAAAATTTTGGCTTAAGTTCGTAGTAAACTTGGCACTAAGCTTTAATTTTGTAATAAAATATGAAATAAGAATCTTTGGTTTTGTAAAACTTTATAAATAACTGTTAGACCTACTCCTTTATTTTTATATGTTTTGAAATTTACATATTTAAGTTAGATTTTTCTCACCTTCTTTAACTCGTAAAACTTCTTAATACTGTAAAGCTATAGTATTAAGTTTTTTAACATGGTTCTTACATCTTAAGTTAATACCACTCACCCGGAACACAACGTGGAGCGCGATCCACGTCCCAGCTGCCATCTCTGCCACAAGTCGTTGCTCCAATTTCGCCCAGCGCCAGTTTGTGCGCAGCGGAGGTGCAAGCGTAGGTCACCCGGGTGTCGGTCCAAAATTCCCCTTTTCTGTGACTGAACGTGATGTTCCAACGAGTTTGGTTGTTTTTGGGAAGAACATCGCACTCTGTTTTATGGTTAAAGAAAAAAAAATGTTCAATAAAAAGAACAATTGAAAACTATAACATATACTTTATTATGATACAACATGTTATAAATAAAAACTAATGAAATCAAAAATAATACTATGGTGTATAATGTTTTATGTTTTATTATTTAAAACTTAATGATAGAACTTTAAATTTATTTAAAATTTAGACTTAAAATTTTAGGTTTTAACTTAAAAAGAAGTGCATAAACTTCTTTAAATACTGTATTTGAAAAAATACCTTTAACGCAAATAGGCACGACAGAATTATTATATAACCCATTTTTTAAACATTCTAAGGCATAATTATCTGCCATGCCAGTGTGGAATTGGTATCCTTCATCACAAACGAATTTGAATGCGTCAGATTGCACATACAAGTCAGCACGAGTTTGGATAACAACAATAAGTTTTCCGTCTGGTATTTCATCGAGTGCTGGACATTCTATAAAAATAATAAAATCACTTTGTTACACGAAATACTCAATTATAACACGTCAAAAAATTTATCTAGATTCTTGACACTTTATACTTATTACTTAGTATATATAAATTGAAAAGTTTCAAAAATCAATAAAATGGAAGTCATGATTATTAAAAAATAAACTTTTCAAGCAAGTCGGAAAAGTTGAGTTCCAATCTCCGTCTTCGTTGCACCTAATTGCTGAAAGTTGAGGATCATCAATCGCATACCCCTCTTCACAAGACATGTACAAAACAAAGTCAGTTACGAAAAGTTCATCATAAACACTAGTTGGTGCCATTTGTAAACCAGTTGTCATATAAAATCTAGGACATTCTGTTAGTTTAATTTATTGAGATTTTAACAATATATACTTTAGTAAACGTTTGTATATTGAGTTTTAGTTAACTAGTCTGCAACGCTTAATACATTAACATATATTTAAAAGTTCTTTTGAAAGTAAAATAATTTCCTCTTTTGTGTTGATAAAATTTTAAATTTTATGGAAAAGTTCTAAAAAAAGCAACCTAAAACTAAACTTACTTTGTCCGCATTTAGGAGCGGTTTCGTGACTCCAGGTGCCATCTTTACCGCAGGTAAGAACTTCAGGTTGGTTGTACTTGAAAGAGTATCCTACAACACATGTGTAAGTAACCTTAGTACCGCTCCAAAACACGCCTGCTTGGTAACTGTAGTCTACTGTCATTGTTGATAGTGAACCTTCTGGTGGAGACGGACATTCTGGAAAGCAAAGTTTTTAGCTCAGGAAAAGTAGATTTAATTTTAAGCAAATTTAGTACTCATTAAATCCTGACTTTTTGTTAGTTATAAAATGTATGTAAGAAAAATTTATCAGTGTGAAATAATTTGGGTCCTATCAGTAGTTCTAACAAACTAAAGTTTAGTTTTTTTTTTTTTTTGCATTTAGAAATACCTTATGTAAAAAGATTTTATGCTTTTGCTTAAATTCTAATTAGAAAAACCAAACAAAAAACATTGTTTACTTTTAAATAAGGTGCATAAGGTAATATTCGTTATTAAATTAATGAAATTTCTAAATAACTGATTCATGGACTATAAAACACTAGCGCAATATTTTATTAAGACTAAAACCAACTTAATAAGCTTTCAACAAACTACCAACTTTTTAAACAAACAGGATATGACGGCTCAAATTTTCCAGTTTTTTCATTGCAATTCAATTCAGCCGGCAGTTCAGATGGTTTGCTGAAACCTTCATTGCAAGAGTACAAAACTTGATGTGGAATTTCTATTTCAAACGACGATCCAGAGTAGGACACAATGACATTTTCATACAAAGTCGTTTTGAACTTTCCATTTTCGATGGGCTTAGGTGTGCCACAATCTACATAATGGACTTGGCATATACTCATTTTATAAGATTAAAAAGGAATTAAAACAGTATAAATTACAAAAACCTTTTGAGGCCATTTGAAATTACTAACTTTAACACTTAGGTGGAAATAAGCTTTAAACTAAAGTCAATGCACATAGTTTATATATAAATTATTAAACTAAAGCTGTGATAGGGCTGAAAAAAATAAACCAAGATAACAAATACGGCAACTATTTTTTCTATGTAACAACTTATTTTACCTGCGTAGATTAACTATTCTACGTTTAATTAAAAGCTTTAATTTTGTCACTAATAGCGCTTCAACCGACCTTTGACACAAAAAGGAGTAGAAATGCTCCACTCGCCGTTTTGTAAGCATTCAGCAACCATATTTGTCGAGTCGCTGAGAATATAATTTTCAACGCAGCTAAACTCGACAGTCGCTCCGCTGAAGAGCTTACCGCCGTAATGAGTTTCGCTGCTAGAGTTTATAAGCAGACCTCCAGTTGGTACTATCTCGGCGCACTCTGAAACAAAAACAATGTAAAGGATTAATAATACAACCAAAAAAATACATATCTTACTATGCAAGCAACTAAATTCCTCTTTAGTCCAAGACCCTCCATTGATGCAATTATACGTGGTTCCGGCGTTTTCAGGAACTAAGTAGTAAGGCTCTCGACAAATATAAGACACATTGAGCTCAACTTTTGTTTCAAGATCAACTTCAAACTCTTCATTGACAGTTTTCAATGCGTTTAGTATATTTGGTGAAGGACCACATTCTTTTAATTAAAACAACTTTTTTAGTTTGTTTAGAAAATAAATAAAGACTTTATGTTATAGAATAACTATCTTTTAAATTTTAACTACTACTTATCTTAAAAAATTCTTACCAGGATAGCACTCTATGACTGGATACCATTTACCATCAACACCACAAGTTGAAACTGTTGCGTTTTGTACGTAATTATCCTTGCAAATGTACTCAACAGAAGTACTATTTAGAAGAATGCCGTTTCTTTCGTTTGTGTTTGTAGTTTTGTTGGATTTGGTTTTTTCAACAACTGGAGTATCATCACACTCTTAAAATTTTTAAATATACAGAGAGAAATAAATACTACATACTTACGAAGTTTGTTTCAAATACGAGAAAAATTCTATTAGATAAAAAAAAGTTAATATTTGCATTCATTAGTTATTCTCTGCTTAATATTTAAACACTTATTAAATATTTAAAACTTTAAAACTAAATTTTAGAAATATTCCAGTTTATCATCATAGCTTTTCATATCTAAATCTCAAACTAAATGAAGTAGCTTATTATCAAAGACTTAACAATACATCTGTAAAGATGAGCTAAAAGATAAATTTTGTATAATGTGAACTTATTTATCTACCTTTTATGCAAAATATCGGATCATTAGGTAACCATGAGGATTGTCTGTTGCTGCACTCAGATCGAACAACAGCAGATTCATTGCTCAGATAGTAGCCGGGTTTGCAAGAATACTCAACAACATACAACTCTACAACCCCACTATCTGATGTTTCAAGGTCTATTGTCATGATGTTCGAGTTTTCTACAAAAGGAGGATTTTCGCAAGCTAAAAAACAAAAAAAAAATATAATTAAAAAAAAAGCTATATAAATAGTTGTAAGTATAAAGTTCGTTTAATAGCAAACTTTTCAAAGTTATTTATTTTTAAATATAGTTACATGAATAAATAAAAATGTGCAAACTAAATATTTTAATTACTACCAGGTTTAGGTGGCAAAAAAATACGACCTTTTCAACTAAAATAAAATAGTAAACTGCGCATAACAATGTTGCACATTTTGATTTGCACATTTTTATTTTTATAAGTTCTTTACATTTCAGTAAATCGAGCAATCTTTTTTAATTAAGACAAGTAACTATATATAGCTACTATATAAAACAAGTTTTTTGTATCATTAAAAAACTTCCTAAAACTTTTTTTTTTTGAAAACTAATAAATTACTCAACAAAATAAGTATTAAATATTTATAATAAGACCGACTAACGAAACTAAGAGATCAAAACAAAATAAAACTGCAGTGCTAAACCAGTTTTGATATTAACAGATATGTATTTTTCTTATATATTTATTAAATTTTAACCCGGAACACAAGTAGGAGCGAAATCATGATCCCAAAGTCCGTTTCTGTCGCAAGTCAGCTTTTTAGGCTCGTTCCATTTGGGAGTGAACGAAGCGTTGCTGCAAGCGTAAACTACTTGGGTTCCAGTCCACATTTCACCATCTATGTGGCTGAATGATACCTTCCAGTAGACTGAATCACCTTCGGGTGGACTGATGCAATCTATCGGTTTGTTATTTCATTTTACAACATATATACTTTATCGTTTACTCAAGCCAACTGTAGACAACTAAAATTCAATGTTAAAGTATACCAGGTATTATTAAAAAAGACAAACTTTTCTTACAAATTAGCTTAACACAAGGGGCGATTATTTGAAATTATTACAAATTAAAATATTTTTTTACTACTTGTGATGCAAATAGGAACATTTGTGTTGTTGTACGATCCGTTTTCTAGACACTTGTATATGTAGTCATCAGAACTTCCCTTGTGAAACATGTAACCTTCATCACAAGCATAACTAAAAACGTCATTACTCAGATAGAAGTTAGCACGAGCTTGGTTGACAGAGTGTAACTTTCCGTCCTGCACCTTTTGGAGTGTTGGACATCCTGCAATAATTTAATGAAACAAATTTAGCAATCAAATTACGTTTTAGAAACAAAATTTAGCATCATTTAATTAAAGCAAAGAATCAAAGCTTTGTACAGTTAAACGGATATTTTATCTTTACGAACAAAAACTATGCAATTAAAATTTTAACCGAGTTTATAGTACGAATAAATTAGTTTTATATGTTGACTGTAGAAATAACTGGATAAGTTTTAACTCTATAAATTTTATTATATGTTTTGGTTTTAAGAAAATAAATAGAGAGATCTAAACTACTGGAGGAGAAATAATGAATTTATTCTTTCAAGAATTTATTTGACAAACTAAGTTTCGGTCAAAGACCTCGTCAGTGCTTAAATAATTTCAAAATTTCTTCTTAAAAAACTAAACAAATCAAATTTTAATATTATGACTGAGTTTAAGGTAAATTTTAGATTTTAGTTAAGTTTTAAAATCAATATAACAACAATAACAGTAATAATAGCTGTATGTAGCTTTCTTTTTCTTCTAGTTAATTTACAAAGTAAACATTACTTAAGCAAAAGTGTTATTAATAAAGTGATCTTAAAATTGAGTTGAATTTAATGTAGCTTATTTTTATTGTGAATATTTATTTTATTTATATGAATATAAATTTTATTATGACTTTTCGAAAAATTTTGTGTACAAACGTTTTAGTGTCAAAATATACCTTTAAAGATAAAAACTAAAAGTAAAATAATACCTTAGAGAGTTATAATAGAAACGATTAAATAGCTAACAGTTACATTTTCTTAGCATAAGTGTTAGTTAAATTCATTAATTATTATCTAATAATAAATAAAGTTAAACAAGTTACAAATACTGAGATGTAGTTGCAACGACATATTTAACCGGTTAAAAAACAAGTTGCTCTATGGTGTTTACCAGATATGATAAAAAAAATTTTTGTTAATAATTCTAATATGCATGAATTAGATTTATTTTAAAAACTGTGTACAACAAGAAAATTTTTCTTAACTAAGCATAACAGAATATATAAATAGAAAAATAAATAATCTAATTCTAAATATTAAGCATTATTATATGTTTAATTTAAAAAGCAAACAATGCATGCTTACTTTTTTTGCATTCAAAATCAAATTTACTCCATTGACTGTTACTTTCACACGACAGCACAGCTGGGTTGATGTCGCTAAAACTAAAACCTTCTTCGCACATGTACCTGACTTCCGCGCCTTCCAAAAATTCCCCTTCAGTAAAACCGTAATCAGCAACCAACCTCATGTTCAGCCCTTCAGGAGGTTGTTGACACTCTGGAAAAAAACAATGGATGTTGTTTTGTTAAATAAAGTTTAAACTAAAACAGTAGCAAAAAAAATGATTTAAACCTAATTGATTTAACAGTAGGAATTTACTTTTGTAAATCAAAAGTATTTTAATCACTAGTTCATAAAATTAGTTTCAACAAAACATTAAAATAGTTATTTATCTAAATTTAAAACTGATGGATAGGTGAATTGGTTACTTTTTTATATTTGTGGTCAAACTTAGCTATTAAATAAATAAACCTTTTAAAAAGCATCTGATAAAATGGTACGAGTTTACCTTTGTTGAAAAAAGTGCATGCTTAGTCAATAAACACTTTGAATAAAGATTACTGATTGTTTAAATACGAACTAACTACAGTGAACAAAAACAATTGATTATTTTCTCATTGAATAAAAATACAAACAGTTTTAACTTTTGTTCTGTAAAATTCGAATAACTGTTTGTGTTAAATGACTTAGATAGAACTATAAACAAATGTTTATAGTACAAACTTGTTTAAGTAAAGCACAAAAAAAAAACTTTATTTTAGTTATTTAAAAAGTATACCACTTAAAATAGATTCGAAAAAGTTAGATTTTAAAAGTTCGGATAATTCAGGCTGTTAATTCAAAAGTACATGCATGTTTAATTGTAATTATGAATGAATAATAATTATAGAAACAAAATTGATAACACATATTTGCTTGTTCATCAATTTATAAGGTTTAATCTTGAAAAAAAAGTTCATTAAAAACAACATAATTTAAGTTTATAACATAGTAAATTTACTTATAAGGCCATAGACTAAACAAATACCAACTTTTATTACACATATTGTTTTTAAAACTCACTTATTTTTAAACAAACAGGCGGATATCCCTTATTCCATTCGTAAGTTCCGTTTTCCAAACATCTCAACAAATCAGAAGAGTTTTGGTTGATGTAGTACCCCTGATTACACTCGTAATTATATGTAGACCCGTTTGTGGGCACATTTGGACCAGTATAATGCCCGTTTTCAAGTTTTGGTGGTTCACTGCAAACTAAAGTATTTGTGATATTAAAATATGTATTTAAACGTATTTAAAATTCAAAAACTATATTTAGTTCTAGATGAAAATAAGCATTTAAACTTTGATTTGACTAAGGCTTTTGTAGCATAAAAAACATTATCATAAGTTATTATATTTTTTATTTATTTCGTAAATCACATTAAACAACAACTTATTGTAATATTAAACTAACTTATTAAAGTTTGCCAAACTATGGATATTATACCACAAGATGAGCACTGCATTTACTTCATTCCAAGTTAAAAAAGATACTTTCCAGACAGTTTTAGTTACACCTAAATTAGTTAGATAGTTTAAAAGTAAAAAAAAGTAAATATATAAATCCTACGATTTTACAGTATACAGTTTAATTTATTATGAAGCTTAAGTTATTTTTTTGTAGAGTTTATGAAGATCTTTCACTAGTTCAAATTCAGTATTTAAAAATAAGCTTTTTAAACTAAATAGATTAATTTAGATACATTTTAGCGGTTATTTTGTTTGATTTAAACACATCTTAAACCATCAGCAGTGTAATGAAAAATACTAAATATAGTATAAAAATAAATCTTTGACTCTTTATATTTTTTCTTTAAAATACTTTCAATCAATTAGCAACTACTAGTAGATAAAAATTTGTTTTATCATTTAGTTAGCTTTTTCCATATTATTTTCTCAAACTTAAATAATATTAAGTTGCAGAAATGATTTTAGAGTATTCAGTTTTATCATTTAGTCTCTGTATAAATAACTACATGCATAGCTACATTATTCAAGATATAAAAAAAACCTTTGGTTCTAAACTTCAATTTATCACAAACAATCAAAAAAAATTAAGAAAAGGTGTTAAACTTATTAATCATAATATGCTTCTTAAAAAAATTATGAATTTCAAAAACTAATTGCACAAATATTACAAAATAGAATATTTATCGCTAAAACTTCAAAAACAAACAACTTATATTAATCATATCATAGAATATAAACCTTATTTTACAATCACAAAATAGTTTGTTCATATAAAAATATTTTTTTAATTAAGTTTGAATAAGTATACATTTTGTTAAAAACTTTTCTTAAAAGTCTTAAAGTACAATAAAAGACCAACCTTTGTATTTCCACTTTGATGTTTCCTAGTTTCTTTGGTCTTTTTGATTAAACGTTTGTTTACAATCATCAAAAAAACAGAAACTTAAAAAAATTTCATACAAGAAAGACTTGTAGTATTTACCAAAGTGTAATGTCAATAAATTTTTAAGTTTATCTCATATTTATAAATGACGTAATAATTGCTTTACGCAGTTAAAAAAGTTTTGAGTCAATTGCATTCAACATAAGGTTTTAGCTGTTTTAGTAGTAAAGTGTCAATTAAATTTTCAAAAAGTGTATAACCCAGGGATTGAAAACCTTTTTAAAGTCGCGTGCCAATTTTCCTTGAAAAAGTTGCTCGCCGCCCGCACTGTATAAAAATAGTCTACTGCGGGCCGCAGATATAAAAAAAAGTGTACTGACCAACATAAAAAAACTGTTTTATAGCAAGAAAGTGATAATAACTACAGTAAAGCACTAGTAATTAATAATTATAAAATTAAGAGCATAATAGAAAGCTTTTACTACAATGAGTTTCCTTATTACTGTTTTCAAAAAAGCATGCTCTGAGCAGCAAAAGTACATCGTTGTCTGCAGTTTTTATATGGCAATATTCTGCATTCGAAGTTTACCGACCATGTGTACGCAAAATTCTGACTGAAAAAGCATGAAGTTAGAAGTAGTAGCTTTTTTATAAAAATAAGAGCATGTTGAAATTAGTTTAACTGAAAAACAAATAAAAAATAACAAAAAGTAAACAAACATATATATAATGCAAACTTAAACAAAGTATAAATAAGAACAAGCGTCCAGTTTAATACCATAAAACCTATAAACAAGTAAAGAGAAATTGAAATTAATAAAAAAACAACAAATGATCAAAGTGCTGGTTATTTTCACAGCTCATTGCAAGTAACAGGCGGTTGCCAACCGTCATGTTCCGAGCAAGTCGATTCGCCGTCGTTCGCAGCTACAAAGCCAGCACTACAACTGTACTTGACCGTAGTTCCAACAAAGAAATCAGAGTGTGTTCGGCCCGCGGCGAAGTTGTTTACATTTGAAAACTCCTTACTGGCAATATTCTCAAATTCGGAAAAATCGCTTCTGCATGCTGTGAAAAAACAAAAAATTATTTTGTGCTGGTTAATATCTTCATATATATTACTTTTATATACTAATGTTATGTTTTCAAAAGATTGTACAAAAAGAAAACATTTTGCTTTACTGTTTTCTGTGTAAATACAAAACTATGATCTTTTTCCCACATTTCTTAAAAAACAAGAAAATTATTTAACATTACAAAACTCGAAATGTAGCAGTTTTATAAATTCAGTAAAATATATAAAGGTTATTTGTACATAGCTTTTTAAATGTTCTCATAAGTTTGAAACATAAGAGTACTTTTATCAATAAGTTTTTACATAAAACTAGTTATAAATTACCAATGACAAAAAAAAGGCTTTAAATTTAGCTGCAATTATACAACCTGCAAGGCATTTTGGAAACGGATACGGCGTCCAAGGTCTTCCAGTTTCGCAAGTGAACTCTCTGTTATTAACATCGTCAATATGATAATTTAATAGGCAGTAAAACGTCCTTTTGCGCCTCACCCAGTTTCCTTCGCTGCCGTCGTCAACGTTTTCAAGAACCCGTTTAACAAAGCTATATGGAACCACCGCATCTGCAGGGTCCACGTCGCAACCTGTTACAACACATCAACAGTTAATACTAGCGAAAGTGACAGAAAGTTGGTTAGAGGTTAAAAAATTGAAAGGATCAAAAAAAAAATGGAGTCAAAGAAAATTATTATTTTTATATCTATTTTTGTATTATAAATAACTTTGAAATTTTGCTTTATTTTTGTATCAAAAAAACTCACTTAGACCGCAGACTGGAGCTGTTTCCGGGCTCCACTGGCCAGTCCTGCCGCATGTCAAAAGACTTTTTCCGTCTCTGACGTCTCCAGGAAACAGTTCGTAATTGTCGGCCTTGCAAGAAGTGTAGTTGACAGTGGTGTTTAAGAAGTACCGGTTGTTTTCAAAGCTGTATTCATACTCCGCTTCGTATTCATCTACTTTAGGTGGTTCAGGACATTCTGTTAAGGACATAAATGTTGAAAGTAGCCTTAAACGTAGTTTTTCGAAAAAGACATAGGTTTTTTGATGTTTTGTATTATTAAAAAAAACTTAAAAACCCTAAAAGTTAGCTAGATTGCGTTTAATTTTTTTCAGATACATTTTATAGCTTTGTGTTACAATAGCAACTTGTAATGATTAGAAATTACCTTTGACACATTGAGGTATGTTTGAGGTATTCCAACTTCCGTCTTCCTGACAATAATAAACGAAATCGCCCTCATACAGCATCGAGTAGCTTTCCTTGCAAGCGTACTCCAAAATTAAAGCCGAGTTGTAGATTGGATCCCTGCTCAAGACTTTTTTAAGCAAATTGTACCGTTTAAGATCGTCTTCACTTATTGGTGAGGATGGACATTCTGCGGTTAGTTTTGAAAATTTGGTAAAATTAATGTTACATAAAAAATAGTAGTTGTATGTGATATATTGTTTTTTAATTGAAAAATATAAAAGTTATAGAGTTTTTAACCTATTAAATAAAGGTATTTCAAGCAACTTAAGAAAAATTCTAGATCGTATTTACAAAAATCTACAGAAGTGCAATACTTGACCATTTATTTGATTGTAAACTGTGTCAGACTCAAAAAAAATACTATAAAGCGGTAAGTTTACAGCTTTCTAAACTTAAACTTTCATTTACTATATTTCAAACATTACACTACATTTAATTTCAAAATCTACCTTTTTCACAAGTACATATTGAGAAGAAAGTGTGTTAGCTAAACAAAATTTCAAGCTCAAAAACGTTTGTTTCACCTATATAAACACACGATGGCGGGTCAGGAGTAAAAGAGTTGGTGTTGTGATCGCAGTTTACATAAGAAACTGATCCCTCTTCAATCTTGTACCTCGGATCGCAAGAGTACTGCACTTGCTGGACAACAGTGATGCTTCCTCTGTATTCATCCCATAATTCAACAGAGCTACTAGGGGTCCAACGACCCTTTTCTATTTCTTTAGGGTCTCCACACGCTACAAAGTAAAAGTTGCTGAAAACAGACACGGCAATATTATTTAAAAAGTTTAGACAAGTTAGATAATAACTTTGATAAAAAAAAGGCTAAAGCTGTTAATTGGAGGAAAAAATGTTTAAAGAAAAAGTCAAGTAAAGTTTTTTATCGCATAAATTGATGGCATAAGAGGGTTGAGAAACACTTTTTTAAATTTAGTCTTATTTTTTACATAACTAGATAAGCTAGTTGTTACTTTTTACCGCTTGTTAAAATTCAAAGTAGTTTTTAGATATAAGCGATCAAAGTTAGAGCGTTCAATAGGCTCTTTCTGAGAGGCGGAAATTAAAAGATGAAAATAGACTAACTTACTAAAAATCTATATCCTTCAACAGTTTTTGAGCAGCTGTTTTAAGACTTTTTCACAATAAAATAAAATTTGTTTTTTTTTTCTAAAAATTTGAATTAAATTATTTTGAAAGTGAAGGAGGAAATAGATTTTTAGTAAATTTTTCAAAATTGCGAAGAAATTATGAAGAATCAGCTTACATAACCTTGAAAATTTTTGCTTCGATACAGTTGTATCGGAAAATTTTTACAAAAATTTTTATGTTTCAATAGTTAACTGAAATTTTTTTGTTTAATTTTCTATAAAATGTATCGTATATTCTAAGCTTTAAAACAGGAGCCAACATTAGTTTTTGTAAAAAAAATGTTTGACCCCCTCCCCTTCTATGCCCTTAATGTGATTGAAAAAACTCTATAAAGCTATGAAAAAGTGAAGTAAAGACTTGGTAGAATAGAAAGTTTGTAAAAGATATTTTACAAAAATATTAAACCGCTTCTCGAAATTATTTAGTTGTTAACCTGATACAACAGTTGTGTTGTGAACTGCTTCCAAACAAATCATTAGAAATAGAAATGAGAAAATATTTCAAATTAATTAAATATGTTTTTGTTAAAGTTGGACTTTACTACGTAATTTGCATTTTATTTTTAATATAAGCTTTTTTTTTCTTTATTAGTTATTATTTGATAACAATATTGGTAGCAAACGCATAATTATTACTGGTAAGTATATTTACTACTATTAGTAAATTTTTAAACGTTAAACTCAGCTTACATAAAAAGTAATTAAGTTATGTAGTTAGTAGAAACTAAAGTATACATATTAGGCAAGTGAAAAATAATAATATGCAATTAAAAAAGTAAACTTTCTATTGGCTTAAAGTTTAGATCATGTGTACTGGAGTACGGAGCAATATCTGCTAGGTTGGTACACCTTGTCCATTCGGCGCGGAGACCATTTTCTGGACGTTTGTGACTCACTAGGGCGTATGATTGCCTTTCTGTGGTAAAACATATTAGTTACACACAAAATCAAAAACAATCAGTTCAGGATGCAAAAATTTAGCATTAACTATGAGTTTGTAAAAAAAAAATCATTTTTAATAATAAACGACTTGATTTCACAAAAACCAATACTTGATGTATAAATTGAAAGTAGTTTTATGTTGAAATTATTAAACAAAACCTAAGGAATCATCCAAACTATTTTTGAAAGTCTTTTAACTATTTATTAAAAGTGCAAAAAATAAATAATTAAAAACGCTTTACTAAAAACGAATAAATTAAATCATTTAAACATTAAGCACAAAACTAAAATATGAAAAACCCTTAATTACTTTTTGATATTATTCTTAGTTTGAATCACGATTGACAGCTTTAAACTATTAAATCATTATTTCCAATTAAAAAGTCGATGAAAATAATGTCTGGTGATACTTTTAAGTCTGATTTTTGTCCGTTGTTGTTTTTGAAACTTTTTTTCAACTGTGCATTTTTAAATATCTATGAAAAGTAACTTCAACTAATTTATTTAAATTTTTAGGTTTAGGTTGTATTGATTTAACAGTTGTAACGGTTGTGATATTTGATTTTGAATAAAATGTTTACGGTCAGACAGTGACACGAATTCTAAAAAGCTTAATAGTTTAGTAAAATTTATATTAAGACTGAAATAAACTTGTTATATACAACATATTTCAAGCCTTGTGATGACGTTCTTCGGATTAAAAATAAAAGTTAATTCTATTTACTTACAGTTGATCTTCATAGAAGATTTAGACTAAGTTATAAATAATAAACATAAACTATCAAAACGCTTCACATTAAACAGTACAACTTTTACCTACAAGTACATTTATTACAATTAAAACTATATACTAATTTAGAAAATAATAATTTAAAGTTTTTTGGAGTCTTAAATGACATAGTGTTAATGGTTTCATCATAGTATGTTTAAGACTCAAAAGCATTTATACGGTTTTTATGTGTTTAATAAAACAAATCAATGACTGTAACTATTTTACTAAAATTACTGTTTAAAAAACTCATTATAACAACAATCAAAAAGGCAACCCTACAAGGTTGGGTGTCGAACTAAGCCGAGGATCGGCACCTTTTATGAGCAACGGGTGTATTTTATAGATCAATGATCAGATTAAACTAAAATAATTGTTTGCCGGCAGTCATAGTTTCGTTGAGTTTAGTGTAAATAAAAAAAAAAAACATAATGTTGCAAAACTAAATAGTTAGCAAGTTAGCTCTTTTTCTTATTTACTATTGTATAAACAACATATTTTAAACTTAAAATACAATATAACACATTGCTGTTCTAAGAAACTATCTTTAACAGATTGCAGTTTGCTAAACTAAATTTAATTTGGGTAGATTGATTTATAAAAGTATACTTCAGTTTAAATGTACACCTGTAAAGTAAAATAAACTACTTTATAAAATTTATACCAATTGTGCTATCAGGTCGTTTATAACAAAAAAAGAAACTATAAACGAAATAAAAATACAAAAAGAAACCTCCATAAAACCTAAAGCCAGTACAACGATCTTGTAATGCGCCTAAATTGTCTATCAGGTAATTTACTTCGTCCATTTGATTCGCTGTAAAGTCTCCCCAGTCTATAGCATCAACCACACCTATAATAACCACTTCAAAATCTTTAGCATTATTTCTTATATAATCAGACATACTTCCAAGCTGTAACAAAAAAGATATGTGTTAAAACTAGCTTTAGAAAAAAATAGAGTATAACATTAATAAGTAAATGTTAATACTGATTCGAAATTGCTATAAATTAAAATAATAATAAATCATTATTAAACTTTGAACATCAACAAATAAAAATTTTGGCTAAAATTAAATTAATATGTGATTATAACTAAATATTTAACCGTTTAATTCTTTTAGTACTTCCAAGTGTAAAAGGTAAAAAAAATATATTTCAACTTTAATTAATTTATAAACAAGTGTTAGAAAAAAAACAAAAAAAATTAAAATGTTTACAACTTATAAAACATAAAAGCACTACAAAACTTAAAAAACGTTGTGATAAGTATCAAAAACAAGGCATAATAGTAAAGTTTTCAATTGATACCTGACCACGGACAGAAGTATTTTCCAAGTCAACAGTATAAGTGTCAAAAATTTCATACTTATACATGAGGTATTTTTCGAACGGATTCAAAATGATAACGTTGAACCCTCTGTTATTTGAATCAGCACAAAAGGATTCGTTTTCGTTCACCGTGACTTCGCAACGAGAAGTCTGTTTGTATTCTCCAGCCACGTCCTCTGTTACACTAAAACTCGAGGCGCGTACGTGAAGATCTAAGTCTGATTAATTTTTAATATATCAATATTTTTATCCAAAAAGTTTATTTTCTTGTTAAAATTTCCAATCAACAAAAACAACTTTGAATTTTAATAGTTTTTTGATAGCACAGTGAAATTAATTCTAACTTCTTATGCACAGATGATCTCCTGAAAATTCAAGTCCAGGTGTCACCCATGATCCAGTTTTGTCGCATACAATCCCATCAAAACCGGGTGGGCTCATCAGAAAACCGTCGCTGCAAGTGTAGTGCACTTTGGTGCCTTGCAAGTACAAGCCTTCATCCGAAATCCATTCTATTCTCGAGCTTGCTCTTGAAATATTCAGAGAGGGAGGTTTTTCGCACTCTGAAAAAAAAATAATTGTGTTTTATAGTTTAACTTTTTTATTATTATGATATACCTCTTAAACACTGAAAGCTGCTGTAGCTTGTCCAAGCCGGGCCTTCTATGCATTTGTAAGTAGTGTTTGATGCTTCTGGAGTTAAAGTGTGATTTTCTTTGCAAGTGTACTCAGCAACGAACTCTAGTGTAATTGTAGACAAAACCACTTGCTCGGGTACATTTTTAATAGTGCCAGGTATGTTCGGCGATTTTCCACAGTCTGAAGGTATACTTTAGCATAAGGAGTATTTTTAGAAAAAGATATGATAAAGATATGTTAAAGCTTTTTTAAGAGATGGTAAAGTTTTAAACGAACAATACTTGTTTAAAATTATTTCTTGACCGAGTCGTTCTTTTCTACACTAACTATAAAACAAAACATGCATGTAAGTATTTTAACACAACCTTAGACTTGTAAAATAAAACAAGAGTAAGGTCTGAGACTGTATTACAAGGCATTTAAAAATAACATATATTAGCTAATTTGTAAAAAAATATGTTGTCAAAAATATAAACTAAAGAAAGAAAAGCAAAAATATTTTTTAATCAAAATGAAAACCTGGATAACACTGAAAAGCTGGGGTCCATTCACCATCTTCACCGCAAGTCAATTTCGTAACTTTTGGCGCGAAATTTTCATCACATTTGTAATCCAGTTCAGTGCCACTAAAATAACTACCACCACTACTTACCGGTTTAGTAATACTGTGAGACTCAGTATTGTCTACGTTCGGTATTTCGCTGCATTCTAAAACGTTTCCAAAATCGGTATCATTTCAAGTTTCATGCTAATTACTTTTTTAAACTTATTTGAAAATATTTTGTTTAAATAAAAAAAAAATTATTCAGCTTTAAACAATTCTATACAAGGTAAAGCAAATAATAAAATTTTAAAGTATATCGTTATAAATTAGTTGTTAAAACAAATACAACACTGCTTTTTAATAAAGTGTATTAAGCTTATCCGCTCCATCTTAAATCAGTTTATGAAATAATAAGAAATTAAAATATCTAAAAAAAACCGAGTTTAAATTATTGACATCCTATTTTAACTAACTTTGTAAACACTGAAAGTCGTTGTAGACCCACGATCCGTTTACACAATTACGAGTGGTATCTACAGCCTCTGGTAGTAAAAAGTACGGATGTATGCAAGTGTAAGATACAATTTGCTCAACTATTGTATCTGAATCGACGTTAGCTACCTTATCCACACTTTTTACTGTGTTTGGTATATCTTGTGATGGACCACAATCTGTAAATAGCATACATAAAATGAAAAGTAAAAGTTTCTTAAAAATCTGAAAAAAGTCTACCATTACTGATCTGTTGTTAACAATAAAAAATAAAACTTTGTTTTTTTATTTGGTAAGATAAATGTTTTGCGTAATTTTGCTTTAGAGATAAGCCAACATTTAAATGAAAAATTGTTTTTGAAGTTTACTGAGAAAAGATTATCACGAAAGCATTTTAAACTTGTGCTGTGTAAAAAAAAATTGTAGATTTGTTATCATAAAAATCTTTTGATTGATTATTTATGTTGTAAACAGTAGAGTTAGTTGAAGTTAACTTTAATTAAACTTACAACCATTAAGCTATTTATTTCTGTTTTTTTCATTATAAAATTTTAAATTTGTAAATTGTAGATTATTGTTCAAAGCATTCATTGTTTACAACTCTAAAAAGACCGATCTTAATCAAATTTAATGATGTAGCCTCTAAACACAGACTATTAAAGCTGGTAAATCTGAAAGTTATGAACGATGAAATTGAAACAAATGTTTATATCAACCCTGACAAAATCATCTTAGAGCAAGAGTATTCAGAACCTTGAGATAAGAAGTTAAAATAAAGCACGTCAGATTAATCTAAACGAGAAATACGTAATCAGGAACAACAAAATTATGGAATCAACAAGACATTCGTTTCGTTTAAGCTCCTAGAAGCTCTTGGATTAGTAACAAAAACTGTAAGTCAATAGTTCTAAATATTTCTAAACATTTAAAACTATCTGATAAATTCAATAGTAAGTTTTCTTTGATAATTATAATAATTGTAATAGTAAACATTTAAGAATTGTGTACACTAGTATAAGATCTGTTTTAAATAAAGTTGATTTTTTAGAGAGCTATTTGTACACGAATAATACTGATTTGTTTTTTCTTAGTGAAACATGGTTGACTCTTAAAGTCAACGATGCCAAAGTCTGTCCTTCTAACTATAATATAGTCTGTAACGGTAGGAAAAGTAGGGGTGAAGGTGTTGTATCCTTTACAGAAAATTCCTTAAAGTGTTAAAAGTTTAAAGAGATTCAATGTCTATTAACAGCATAATTTTCAATACATAAATATAGAAGTAATTGAAAAAAGATAAAACTGGGATTTTTTGGTGTCTACCATCCCCAACTGTCTGCAAAATGTGCACTGACTGTTAAAAATATAAATAAAATTAAAGTACTTTTTCCAAATGACTACTCTTTTTTGTTTTTGGGGACTTTAATCTGCCTAACATGGATTGGACAATTCTTACCACAGACTATAATGAATTCCATTAGTGTTTTTAAAATTTTTGCACGGATAGTTTTTTAACCTAGGTAATCGAGAGTCCAACTCATAAAATTGGAAACATACTTGATCTCTTAGTTTGCAACAATTTTAGTCTAGATAGAATTATATGTCATTCAATTACTTTTCCATTAACAAGTACTTGTGACCAGGGGCGTAGCGTGGGGAGGAACGCTGGCGCATGTGTGTCACCAAAAAAAAAAAAAGTAAAGTAAAAAAAAAATGCAGTATTTTTATCCTTTATAGTTTATTTTTCTGCTTAATTTGCCTTTTTTCAACTATGTATTTCTAGTATTTGAAAAGTAAAATGAAATTTCGAATACCAATTAGTGACAAGTTAGGGAAATTACCCAGTATACTGATTCGATGCGTAATTTCAAATGTGCATTAATGTTGATGAAAAACTCCATAAGGAAAAATTTTATAACTTCATTAACTTCATAAGAATTTAGACTCAAACAGTACGCAACTAGTTAGTGCACCGCAGTAGTATAACCTTATGACAGATTTTTTTACAAGGACAAATGCTAATATTTTGTTAACAAACCATAGAGCTAAATCTGTTTTATAGTGATAATGATTCAAGAATAAACAAATTGAAGTAAAAATAGCAATAAACAACTGCTAATAAAATAAATATAAGTTGATGATAAGAATAAAAAATATTAACAACATAATTTAAAAGAAAATAACAAAAAACAGAAAAAAATAAAATAATAAATTAAAATAAATAACAAACAAACAGTTCATACTGTGATTACAGTTTAAATTTTACTATACAAAAAGTATTGTTTAAATTATCTAAACTTGAAATTTTTATTAAAACTAGTTTCTTTTTTTATTAAAATAAGAAACAAATCAAACTTTGTTATTCTATCAGCCAGAAAGTTAAAAAAAAAAAAAAATTGTAGCAAGTTATTTTAAAATTTCTTTAGTTTCATCATGAATTAATTAATAGCAACTTGTTAAACTTATACCAGTCAGAACGAAACAAAAGAATACATAGGATCCACAGGAAGCCAGTTCAAAAAGAGATGGTATGCGCACATTAGTGATATTAAGAATGAAAACAACAAGGGAACAGAGCTTTCCAAGTACATTTGGAGACTAAAAAACAATAACACCAGCTACGATTTAAGATGGAGCAAAATGCACAAGATCAGGGAAATGAAGAATATAGGTAAAATCTGTAAGACTTGCAATTTGGAAAAGATAGAAATAGCACTTGCTAATAAGAAACGAATTTTAAACAAAAGACAAGAGCTCTTCTACACCTGCCCGCACTTTAGGAAATTTTATTTTAAAACTTAGCGTATAAATTTTTCTATCACTTAGTTCTGTTTTTGTTATTACTTGTACCCTCATTTGTTAAGCGCCATTTTGTTTTGTTATAAGCTAAATCCAAATCTATATAGAACAAATCATCTATTGTAAGTATAAATCATATTTAAAATTTTAAAAAAAAGTCTTTTTCATTGTTATAAAACTTTTAATTTTGTTAACTAATTATCTAGTAATAGCGCTATACATTTTTAATTTTAATTTGAATTCAATAATAATTTTTTGCATTATTGTATTTTCTTAAGTTGTCCATCGTATTATGTTTATCTTATTTTACAGGCCTGAAGATCCCTTAGGGGAGAAACATTGTAGCCTTGTAAATAAATTAAATAAAAAATTAAGCAACTTGTTAAACAAAATTTTTACAATCAATTTTTAGTCTAAAAGACAAAATAGATTAATTTTAAATTTAAATTTATTTAGTTTTAAATCTAATTTAAAAAAATACTATTCTGTAAAGATCTTATAAAAATTTATTTTAAGATAAGTGAAAAGTTATATTTCTGTGAATTTTTAAAAGCATTGAAAAAGTTAACCTTAAAAAATTTATCTTTTAAACATTTTGTTTTGTATCAAAAACATTTAGTATCTTTAGTAATCTTTCCACACACTCAGGATAACTCAAGTGGTATGAAATTTTGATTTTTAATTTTGTTTATATTATAAATTTTCTTCATTTTTTAAGATTTATTTTTACAGTTTTATATTGTAATATAGGTACAAATGTAGAAGTTAAAAAAAAAACTAGCGCTTTAGATTTCTTCTACAAAAATTAAAAATTTAAAACTTTCAATTTTAATACTGAAGATTTAATATTATTATACATAAGATTAAAATAGTATATTAAAAGCGGCAACAAACCAAAAGTATGAATTATTTTGAGTTTAATACAATTCTTTTTTGTTGATTTAAAATAGATATTAAACATTATTTAGAAATTGCACAGAGAAAAATATTTTGAGGTATTAGTTGTTATACTTAGTTGACTATTTATTTGTAGTTTAAGGCCATAGGGGGGGTAAGCCATGTTTTTTAGAAGTTGATCTTATTTTATAGATTTTGTTTTAAGCTTTAAGATGCTTTTTGTTGTTTTAAAAAGTTCGAATTATTTTTTGAGATATGATCAGTTAAAGTCGGGCTGCATAATAGGTTCCCTATGGGAAGGGAAAACTAAAACAGCGAAAAAAGGCTACTTTGTTTAAAATCTATCTCCTTATACATTTTTCAAGCAATTTTCTTCAAACTTTAACAGTTTAATCTTTGTACAATAGCTGAAAACATTACTTATGATTTTATAAATTTGTAGTAAAATTTTTATTTTTTGAAAAAGAAAAGACTTTTTTTTTCATTTTTTTTTATAAAATTTTTATTTATTTTTATTATTTAAATTCATAAATTAAATTTTTTTCTTGTAATGTAAGGAAGAGTTTCTAAAATTTGAAGAAGATTGCTTGAAAAATGAAGTGGGAGATAGGTTTTTAGTAATTTTTTAAATTTCCGAGAAAATTGACCCTGAAAAATTTGCGGCCCAAAGGTTTTAATTTAGGGGACTTTTTGAAAAAAAAATTTGCGCACCCCCTGACAAAAATACCACGCTACGCCACTGCTTGTGACCATAACTTGATTTCATTTAAAATTGAAAGTCAAAAAGTATTTTAAGCTAAAAATCATTCATATGATTTAAAAAAAAGTAGATTTTGAAAACATCAATAATTACTTGTCAAAAAATAATTAGACTTCGTTATTTAACAAGTCAAGAATTCTCCAACATTTTTATGACCAATTCATCAGCATAATTTAAACCTCAACTAAAGGTTTTATATCACTTTATTCTAAAAACAACAAAATTAAAAATATACATCTCACATTAAAAAAATATTAAATGAAAAAATTATTCTTAAAAAAAAAAAAAGACAAACATATAATATTCTAAAGATTATAAAAATAAGTCAAAAGAATATCAATTAGCCGTTGAATAATAAAATTTTGAACATTAAGAGAATTCCGCAAAAACCCAAGTTTAAAAACGTTTTATTTTACGTAAAATCTAAAATTAAATTAAGTACTGCAAAACCCCTTTTCATGTGACAATGATAAAGATAAAACAGTAATTTCGGACTTTGAAGTAGCCTCAATTTCAAGGTGAAGTTTCCAAAAAGTACTAAAAAAAGATGATAACAACCAAAGTTTTAAACTAGCTCAAAAAAATTATAGTAAAATTGAAAACTTTTTTACAACTTATGAAGACACTAACAATTCATTTAACCACCTAAAAAATGAATCATTAGAACCCCAGAAAATATCCCGCCCTATTTTTTATTAAGTATGCAATTTCATGAATAGTTTTTACATTTTCATTAGTTTTAAATTGCTTATATTATTAGCTGAAGTACCAAAAAAAAATGTATTTTGTCATTCTAGTCCATAAGAAGAGTGACAAACACAACACGTTAAACTATAGGCCAATATCTTTAACTAGTGCCTTTTCTAGATTTTCTTAGCACATTATATCTACAAAAATTCATAAGCACCTTATTAACTATAATTTACTATCTAAAATACAATTCGATTTTGTCCCTAACCGCTCGTCAAATATTCGTCTGTTAGCATGCTTACATTCATGGATATTTCCTTATCTCAAAAACTAATATATTAAAGTAGTTTACACTTATATTAAAAAAAGCTTTCGATTCAGTATCACACAAACGATTATTAAGTTTTTTTTTTAGCTAATACGTACGACATGAATCCTTAGTGAATTGGTTCAAAAATATTTTAGTTAGGGGATAACAAAGTGTGGTAATTAATGATACGCTGTCAGACCCTTTAACGATATACAGCGGAGTACCACAAGGTGGTGTAATTAGTAATTGTAACAGTTAGTGACAAGGTTCATTTTTTCACGTAGCAATGACTATGTGGAACAAGTTACCACAGGAAGTGGTGTCGTGTGAGAGGGTGGAACATTTTTGCATACAACTAAAAGAATTAATCTAAATTTAAAAAATACCAGTAAAGTTCAATAATTGTCCAATAAAAAGAAGATATCTTTATAATATCTAACTCATCGAAATTAACTACTGAATCTTTTTTTTTCAATGTATAATATTAATTATTTTCATTTCCCTACGCCTCCCCCCTAACAGACTTTTTTTTTCTTTTATTGAACTTGTAGAAATGTTTTATGTCATATAAACAATCGTCTATTTGGTTGTACTTTCTTTTTTGTATGAACCAAGTTGTCGCCTTTTAAACTAAACATTTAAGTTTAAGCTTTAATTAGTTCTTTATAAATTTAATTTAGTTTAATTTTTTTGTTTATGTTTGTTTTTTATAAAAAAACCGTTGAATAAAAAATACTTTATCTAAATTTTTATTTTTGTGTGTCCTGTTTAAGTTGCCAAGATTCTGATGCCTGAATTCAACATTACATACAAAACTAATAATAATAATAATAATATATTAGAAATCTTTATATTTATCAATGTGACAAAATGTCAAAAACTGTTGAAAATAAAATACTAAAAAAGTGTAATACTTGACCATTTACCACATTGTTTGAATAAAAACTACTTTGATAATTTATTTTTCCAACTTACCACTCAAACACTCAAATTCTTTAAAAACCCAGGTTCCATTGACACAACTATGAGTGGTGTCCTGATCATATGGAACTAAAAAGTACGGTTGTTGGCAAGTGTAAGAAACTTCAAGTTCAACTTCTTCTCCTGAATCAACTGGAGCTGTTACATCCACACTCTTCAACGCGTTTGTAATAGCTCTTGATAAACCACAATCTGTAAATTGAATGTGTTATTTAGAGTATTGTAGAATTAAAGTTTCACAAAAGTGATTTTAACTGACACTACTGACAACGTTTTATAGTTTAACCACACATTGTTTCTATAAGTATTTAAACTTATTTTAAAATTTAATAGAAAAAGAAACTACCTATAATATTTTAAATCAATGAGAAGACAAAAAGTAAGTTTTTTTCAATTTTGCACAAGCTTATAAACTATTTATTTTTGTTAACTTATGTTAACTGCATTTTACATCTGTACTGTAAATCTGACATGATTGTATACTTTTGCTGTAAATATTAGTAAATAACTAACAATTTACAATTTTTATTTGTAAGTTATTTGCCAAACTAAAATGAAAAGTTTTGTAATCTATTCCTAATACTACCGTCTAATAACTTCATTTATATTGTTATTTTGGGTCATTCTTATATGAATATATATAGTATTTTATTTTAACTGTTCAAAATATAGGTTTAATCGTTTGCTAATAAAAGATCCTAGTGAAATAACTTCACTGGAATATAAATAAAAACAAATTGTACAGTAATCTTCCTTTATTGTACCAATATATAATTCTGTGTGTTAATGAATCAACACACTTCAACTGGGTTCTGTAAAAAAAAATTACTGTAATGAAAGAATAGAAGCATAGAATAAACTGGGTGTATACATGTTTTTCATTAAAATAAAATAATTTCTACAGATAATAGTTAATAATAGGTAAAAACTTAATATTAAATCCGACTGTTATAAAACTATATAATATTTGTAATTATCAAATCTAAAACAAGTAAAGTAAACTAAAATACACAACAAAACAACAAATCATAACATAAATAAAGCACTCACGTTAAATGGAAAGAATAACTAATTCAAATTTACTGTTGTTAATGAATGAACGAAATACATTTATTACATCTAATAATTACGTCGCTATATAAATGAGGTTATTTCAACTGTTTAATTTGTATTGCAAAGTTTTTTAATTTAGTTTTTACGTTTGTAATCTATTTTGAACAAAAATAAAACATGAACCATTAGTTAGTGAATCAATAAAATCTAATAAAACTTAACAACGGCGAAGACAATAAAAGTCACAGAAAAAAACCAGTTTAGTAAAATCGTTTAATGAACTACTTATTTGTTGACTAGTTTTAATTTGATAAAGATATTTTTATTTATTTAAGGTGACACCGTTAAAAAGAAAAAGTTAAGGAAAATAAACAATCTTGTTTTCATTTATAAAAGAAGAAAATTTCACATAAAAAAATTATGTTTCTTAACAAAAAGTTAACTTCTACTATAACAAAACCATAAGAAGTTAGCTAATTAAAAAAAAAAACTCTTTATAAAAATTAATAATTATAAATAATAAATAACAAACTGCAATAAATTAAAAAGAAAATTAACTAAAATAGTCAACTAAAGTGGTATTTATGCAATAATCTTAACAAGAGCACCGAGCCAAAACCACTCAAAAAGCAAAACTCTAAAGAAGATAGCTCAAAAAAAAAACGTAATAGATAAACCAGCAACCTCTTAAGCACGTAGGAGCCTCAGTGTGAGGCCAGCTTCTGTCCTCATTGCAAGTGAATGTATAGGTGGTACCGGGGACAGCCACCAAACCGTTTGTGCAGCGGTAGGTGGCCTCTGGCATCGGCAACCACTTCCCTTCCAGCTTTTTGGTGATTGTCACGTCTACGTTTTGTCCCTTTGGTGGGTCAGCGCATTCTGTTGTGGTTATTTAAGTAAACGTAAAAAAGCTGTCTTTATAATTGCTGTAGCATTTAAATAAAGCCATTTCTTTAGCTTTAAGCATGATGTTTTTAATAAGTTGCAAAGAAAAGTATTGAAATTAAAAAGGACCTCTGAGACAGCCGACAGCGTGTTTCCATCCCATCGTGGTGCAGACGACTTGGTTGTTCAACGGATGGGGAGTAGCATCAGTGTTGCAGGCGAAGTTCAGGAGCTCACCGTCAAAGTATTCTTCATCCGGGTTTACGTCACTGTACACTCCGTTGTACAGCACTGGCGGCGGATTTTCGCAAGCTGAAAACAAGTAGTTTAAAAGTCTACTTTATTAAATAATTTTCGAATGGGTCAAAGTTTTAGGTGGAGCTGAGAGCTTGAAATAATTTACTGTCAGTGATGACAATATACGCGAGATGATGTCATAAAAGTGCAGAGCAACAAAAGTACATGGGTCTCTGATACATTCCATGTTAATTTTTATTACAGTTTTAATACAGTATAGTTTTGATATACAAATTTTAACAAAGTTCAAAGTAGTTCAACTTTCCTCGTAGTCGCTATGACGTCATCATATGTTAATCGTGACGTCTGTCATACCAGGCTTTATAAAACTTAAATGAAAATTTTATATTTCTGTTTTACAAATACAAAAACTGCCTGTGCCAGCCGAAAATGTACAGTACGAAGTTCAACAAAAATCTCACCGTCAAAGGAGAACGTTTTGTTGATCTCAAGAGCTTCAAGACTGTTCGTTTTGCATTCTGCCCAGCTGGGAACGGGGGCGTGTTCTGGAAATCTGCCGGTTACCACAACCCAAGAGTGGTGTGTGTCTGTTTGAAATGATACTTGTGTTGAAGCAGGTATTAATAACTGTGGTTTTCAATGAAATGTAAAGTTTTACATAGTCATTTATTATAATATTATCGAAAACGCTCTTTTTGGAAAAACGTTTCAACATCTGTATTAATATAAAATATCTAATTCTTACATTTGCTGTCCTTGTAGATATATATTTTTTATTACCAATAAATTAAGTTTAGTGATGAAATTGAGTTATCTGTTTTCAAGCTTTTAGTTATAGGATTGTGTAGAAAATATTATATTTGAAAGAATAGTTCATCTTTTTGTAATTTTTCTTTAGAAATAAATGTTTTTTTAAAACTCCACAAGTACTAAAGTAAAATGTAATTAAAAAATTTATACTACTATATGTTATAGGAAAGTTATACATAAACTATAGTGTTTGCAAAACTTTTATTGTTAATGAGCAATATTTATAAGCAGTTAAAGTATGAATATAAATTAATAAATAAACTTTTAAAAACATAACTAAAAAAAAATAGCCAAGTAGTTGCATTTTAAGTTTAAATACGAGTTTATTTGACGATTCAAAAATAAACTAAGTTATTAGACTCTTAAAAGTACAGTGAAATGATACAACAAGTAATAACCGAGGGTTTCCAATGAGCATCTATCAATTCTGTCTACTCCGATTTTCGCCATTATATTGTTGGAATTTTGTGAAAACTTTTGACGGAGTTTTTGCGCTCCTCTAACTGCCATGACTATCACGTCACCGTAATTCGAATTGTCTTCGATGAAAGCAGCCATGCGTTCAAGCTGATTAAAAGTCTTCGATGATAAACCGTTTTCAATATTACGGTATCATAGATAAAATTTGTTAAACCAAGTAAAATCTAATTAAGATTACATTTTAGACTTTAAGTTAAATTATTTCAACAGTCTCATATAATTTCATTCTCTTCTAAAAAATAAAAACAAACAATTTATCTAAAACTGACAAACAACTTCGAAATTGTTATAGCATAATAGTTTATTCTTACTTTAAGTTTTAATCAATGTACTAATAAATTCAAAATGACCCACTATAATTTCATCCAGCATGGTGTCGAACCTCTTGTATTGGACAGTGTCGGTCAAAGGGTTTATGATTGCAACGCCAGTGCCTCTTTCGCTCCCGAACAAATTATCGGATCCTTGCCACTTTATGATTCCGTTCCTTTGCGTTGACGCACCATAGCCCGCTGATAATGCGTAAACGTGGAAAGTCTCTGCCAAAATAAAAACTAATAGATTCAGCGATTTTTTTTTGAAATACTTTAAATCAGATAAAGGTTTATTTTCACTAAAATCTTGATGTGTTAACTTTTTTAGTTTTGTGTACTAGTCCTTATAATTAATTGTTTTATTTAGTTTATTATACAGAGAAGGTAGAATACTATGAAAAATGTAAGAATAACAAAAACTAAAAAGTGTACTATAAAGATCAATAAAAACCCTTACTAGTTTTAAAAGTAACTTACTAACAATTGATCTTATAACAAAACTATAAAAAATGTATTTAATTGTGACCGTTTATGTAAGTTGTTTAGTGATATTCACTAACTTTAATTTTAACATTAATTTGGTATTAAGTAAAATTTGTTCTGTTAGGTTGACTTGTCCTACAATGTAAACTGACTGATTTTCAGTAAAACTTATTATTGCATTTTCTTCGTTGCCAAGCAAATCTCTAAAAAGTGCTGTTTTTTTATGGTTTGAAGTCACAGTGGGATGTTGTGTGAGATCTTTCAAAGAAGCTTGTTGAAACGTGCTGCTCTTTGCTCTTATATAACAAGCTTTGTTTGTAGTGTTTGATCTAATATGTTCCTAACTTGTATATTTATAATATTTCCAGAACATATGTAAGTCAGTAGACCACATATGTACTTGTTTTACCTAAAATGTGGTTAACCTATTGTTAGTTTAATCTATTGTATGATATATACGTGCTGTTTGTATAACATATTTTTAGAACTATCCCAAACTGGTGCCTGATTTAAACCTTAGCTCACCGTTTTTAACAGAATTTCTTAAATTTCATCCGAGCGTTTTGGCTTGTCGTGTTTTGCTTCCACCTTTAATGCAAATAAAACTGCCGCGCGTACAAATATAAAGCAAATTAGCTTTTTTAAAACCTGCGCACAATGGATAACTAGAAGTTTGACTTTGATTACAACTCGTTAAGTTTTGTTTATATATGTAGTAATAGAGTCCTGTTTTAATAACTACATAACTTTTTTTATTCCTTGAAATAAATTCAAGTTGTATATATTAGGTATCAATTTATACTTTAAACGTATTTTATGAATGCAAATATTTAATAATTAGTATCTAAAAAGAAAATAAAACTTCAAAACAAAAAATGTTTTTTTTGTAAATAGTTGTAATGACTACTATTTTAAGCTTACTCTCAACTAAACTGACTTGGAGAGTAAATTGAAACAAAACATAAAACTAGAAACAAATAGTTTTTCTAACCATACTCTTAAACAAACAGAATAAAACTTCAACTGACTTGGCGTGCAGGCGGGAGGTGTGGAGCGATCCCAATCGCCTGAGTCCTGACAAGTGATCGTGTCGGAACCTTCCAGGGTGTGGTGAGCATCGCATGAGTAGACGGCTTTTGTGCCGGGAATCATCAATTTGTCGTCAGTGCTGTACACTATCTTGTAGTTGGACCGGCCTTCGAGAGGTGGGTATGGGCAAACTGGTTTGGAAACAAGCAAGTTTAACAATTACGTTATGATATAGTTTTTCAAAGCATTATCAAGAAAATTTACAAAATATAAACATGGCAAAAAATATAACACTTTAGTAATATTGACCGATTTAAATAGCATCTAGATTATACTTTCTTTTCAGAAACAGAACCTAAAACAAAGACATTAGATAAAATCATTAACCAAATATT
Organism: Thalia democratica; assembly: GCF_965202585.1. Lineage (NCBI taxonomy): Eukaryota > Metazoa > Chordata > Thaliacea > Salpida > Salpidae > Thalia > Thalia democratica. Next base: position 61,461,170 of record NC_139166.1, on the reverse strand, counting down.
ACTATCAGTATAGCATTTTTCACAAACTTAAATTGTAACTAAAAGAAATGAGATTAAAACCTGGGTAGCACTGAAAAATTGACGTCCATTGACCGTTTTCATCACAAGTTAATTTGGACACATTTGACACGAAATCAGCATTGCATGTGTACTTAACTTCAGTACCATTCAAATAAACCTCTCCTCTTTTATTAGGATTGAAAATTTCGGGATTTTGAGCGTTTTTAACTGTTGGTATATCATCGCATTCTGAATATTAACATTTGAGGTAGTTTAATTTTGGTTTGTTTGAAACAATTGTCGCATAAACTACAAATTATTAAAAAAAAAAGAACAGCATTGAGAATACTGAAAAAACCTTTTTTCAATCGTCTAATCGTTTTAAAAATCTACACACAAGTTTCACACAAACCTTTAATGCAACTTATTATTTCTTCAGGTTCCCACGTTGCTCCCAGTTCACAACGGAATCGAACATTTGCATTTTCGTTTACCAGATAGTAATTAGGATTACAGCTATAATCAACTATACTTTCTACCATGCTTCCATTATCAAGCCTCACAGTTTTATATGGAGTTGTATACGAGTTTTGAGTGTATGGAGGTACTTCGCAGACTAAAAATACGTGTATATGAGTCATATCACTTGCAAATAAAACTAGACTTGATGGTTCAAAGAATATTTTAAGCAACCAGTTTGTATTTTATATAATGACTACTAATCGGTATTTAAAAGATGTAATCGTTATTTATTTTTGAAACTTTTTTTATAAACACACTTTGAATATTAAATATTTGAAAGTATTTTCTAATTTTTAATTTAAATTTGTCAAAATTTAGTATTTAGCACCAAACTATAAAAATCGTATAGTTTTTGTTTATTCTTTGCTTGTTGTTTTGTTTTTACTCACGTGGAGCACACTCAGGGGCATTTTGAAAGTCCCAGCTTCCATTAAAGTCACAAGTCAGCGTTTTATTTTCACCCCACAAAAAACTGTGTGAAGGAGCACACTCGTAGGTAACTTCAGTTTCACTCCAAAACTCGTCTTTTTTATGGCTGAATGTTATATCTGAAGTGACGTAATCTCCTACAGGAGGCGATGGACATCCTAAAGGAATGTTAATTGTTATTCCCTTATAATATTAAAAATAAGGACATCTATTTTCGAAATAAACAAGCTGATTCAAAAAATTTAAAAACAAAGCTTAAAAAAATAAAATAAACTAAATTACTGATTTTGACTGCATTTGAACACATTTGTAAAACCTCCACAAAACTAAATTAATCTAGCAAATTAGGTCAGTTAAAGTTTATGAAAGAATTAAAAAAAAAAACACAGTTGGTTCATAATTAAAAATAAAACTAAAAAAAAATCAAGATGGTAATTAAAAGTATTATTTTAAATAAAAGAACATAACTGACTTTTTTTTTATATCTAGTAAGACTGTATTTAAGCCAAAAATTAAGGTAACTTAACTTTATAAAATCCAAATCTATCTTGTAAATTACATATAAACTAATAATTCTCTTTTTATGAAGTCGTCTATACAAAATTATGCTGTGACAGCTACAAATTATCAAATTTAGTTTCTATGTTTTTATGTCTTTAAAATTAATTGCGAGTGTTTGACTTAAAACGAGAGATTTAACTTAATTAGTTTTTTTACTTAATCGTAAAACTTTTTGTACTTTAAAAAATATGAAATCTTGTAAGTTAAACTAAAGCAAATATTATACTTATAAGTTTTAGTTAAAAAAAATAAGTTTTTACATAACGCGTATTAACTTGTGATACAGAGAGGTTCTCTAGTGTTGTTATAAGATCCATTTTCTAAACACTTGTATACATAATCACTTGATGTCCCATCATGAAATATATAGTTATTATTACAAGTATAACTTAAAATATCACCATCTACGTATACTTTGTTTCTTTTTTGGTGAAGAATATTTAAATTTCCGTTTGGTATGTCATCGAGTTTAGAACAACCTAAATAAAATAAATATTATAACGCTGTGGTCACTAGTTGCCTGATAAGTTCGACAATAAACATTGGTTTACCAAAATCGTAAAAATATATCTAAGTTTATTATGTCTATCTTTAAAAAAAAAAAAAAAATATTAACTCACAAACCTAAAATTTAAGTTTTTTAGAAAAAGGTCTGGAAAAACAGGAATTTAGTATCAATGATTAAAATATTATATATTTTTAGTTTTGAATTTTGTTGACAAGTAAAAGCAAACATAATATGTTAACAATTAGGTTTTACACTTACAATTTATGAAACTTCAGTTTTATTTTACATTATAACATGTTCAAATTATTTATTTTCATTAATAACAACATAAATGAAAAAATAATGTTTTATATGAAAATAAACAATTTGACCGACTTTTTAAACATTCAAACTCATTCTTCTCCCAGTCTCCACCATTTACACAGTTGTAAGTTGTATTAACAGACTCTGGCACCAAAAAGTACGAATTTTTGCAAGTGTAAGTAACTCTTTGCTCAATTGTTTCTGAATTAACTTGATATTCTAAGTTAATAGTTTTTTCTGCGTTTGGTATTGTTGGTGATGGGCCACAATCTGGAAAAACACTAGGATTTTTAGAAATAATTTGTAAGTTATAAAACACGAAGTTAAGCATAACGTAAATAAAGTTACAAAATAGTAACAAAACTTTTGTTAAGTAAAAAAAAATCAAGTTTCTCAATAGGCAATATGGTAAACTTTTAATACGCAGTAGGTAGTGTATAACTTAAAATGAATTGTTTTTTTACGTGTTGATTAGACTAGCATTATAAACAAAAGGGAAGAAAATATTCTATTTAGATTAATAGTTATTTTACAGAGGTTGTTAGACTTAAAATAAACTAAAATTTTTATAATATAACTTTTTACAAAAAGTATAGTTATTTAAAAAAAATATATAAATTTCTATATTAAGACTTTCAACCGTTTTATTAAAGTCGCTTTGAAGGATGATTAAAAGTATGCAACTAATGCGAAGCGTGATACCGTCATATGGCATGTGAAAAAATTTAAAGTTAGCTCTAATTTTTTTTTATGTCAAAATAATCAATATCTTAAAAACGCTAAAAAGGGGAAATTTAGATTTTATAGGTTACTGCATTTAAGTTGGTTTATTTGCTCTGTACCGACAATATGTCACAATGCATCGTAACTATTTCCAATATATTGAAGTGAGAAGTTTTAAAAATGGCAAATACTGCTTTAAAAAACTGCTTTTGATGATCTAATAAATAACTATACATAATTTACCAAATATATTTGAAAAACTAAACTAACTGAAGTAGTAATTTGAGCTTATTTTATAAAAGGGTGAACAAATTATGTCTTTAAATTTATATCGAATGCTTGGTGATTTATTCAATAATGTGTTCTATTTGAATGGATCTTAGTTTTAGAAGTACCAATTATGAATCATTATGGTTAAAATATTTTATTCAAATTGACAGTAACAGCATTATTATTTTTTTAGAAATATTTTAAATTGTCATTTTGAATCCTTGAACCTTATATTCAGTAAAAGTAGTCAGGTTTTTTATTAGAAAACAAAAATAGTTTAAATTACACTACTATATTTGAAGATAGTCATACAAAATATTTAAGTTATAAATTTACTTCTGTTAGAAACTATTTATATTAATTCAAGGACTTTTGTCTTACGATTATGTGAAAATTTGTTATATTTTCATTAATAAAAAAATCACACTTAGAAATTAAGTTATGTTCAGAAACCTGGATAGCACTCAAAAGTTGGGGTCCATTCACCGTTTTTACCGCAAGTCATTCTTGAAACTTTTGGCACGAAATTTTCTCTGCATGAATAATCAAGTTCAGATCCACTTAAATCGTAGCCTCCACTTCTTATTGGATTAGTGATAGTGTGAGATTGAGTGTTTAGTATAGTTGGTACTTCATTGCATTCTAAGTTATGATGTTAAAGCAATTTAAATTCACTTTGAAAGATTTATTTTCTTTTTCACTTAAAAAGTTAATTTTTTTATACTTTTGTACGTAGATTGTTAAAGTAACTTAGTAGCAAATAGTATTTTGTTGCTTAACTTACTATTCAGACATTCAAACTTTTCATTGGTAACCCAAGATCCATTTACACAAGTATGGGTAGTGTCTGCAGACTCTGGTACTTTAAAGTACTGTTCTTTGCAAGTGTAAGATACAACTTGCTCAACTGTTGTATCTGAATTAACGTTAACAACTTCACCCACACTTTTTACAGTGTTTTCTATATTTGGTGATGATCCACAATCTAAAAATAGTTTTAGTTTTATTTTAACCGAAGTTAGATAAACTTTAAATGTAAGCGCAATATACAAAATAACTGTATTAGTTTGTGTTTATAAAAACAAATAATTTTTTTTATGTTATCCTAAAATTTTACTTAACTTTAAAAATATTTTTATGCATAATTAAGTTAACTAACTAAGGTAAATGGTATCTTAAATATTCAAATAAATCTTTTATAGAAGCAAAACTGAAACAACAACAAACTTTTTTTTAAAATGTAAGGTAACTGTAATTAAGCCAATAAATAATTATAACTAATATATATAACATATATATAATAAACTTAACTAACAGAAACAGTAATAAAACTTTTCTAAGAATAAGGTGAAAATATTATTTTATTAAGGGCTCCCTTTGAATTTGAATCAACTTTTTCACAACTTAGTCTTATTTCATTGAGTTTAAACTAAGCTACAATATGCTTTTTACAGATTTTTAAAACTCAAAGCAACTTTAAGATAAAATGTACTTTTATATCGAATGCTGGGTGATATGTTCAATAATGTACTCTATTAAATTGATTATTAATTTTACAAGAACAAATTATGAGTTATGAGTCACTATGGTTAGAATTATAATACAAATTAACAATAACAATTATAATTTTTTTTAGAAAGATATGTTTATCGTCATTTTGAATCATCGATTCTTGTATTCAGTATAAATTTTCAGGTTGTTTTTTTAGAAAATAAAACCAGTTTAAATAACACTACTATATTTGAAGATAGTAATACAAAATATTAAAGATATAAAGTTACTGATGTTAAAAACAATTATTTAAATTAATCCAAGGACTCTTAACTTACGATTATGTAAAAATTCTTATTTTTCTTAGAATTTAAGTTAAATTCAAAAACCTGGATAGCACTCAAAAGTTGGTGTCCATTCACCGTTTTTACCGCAAGTCGTTCTTGAAACTCTTGGCACGAAATTTTCTCTGCATTTGTACTCAACTTCAGTACCAGTTAAATAAACATCTCCTTTTTGAATTGGATTAGTAATAATGTAAAGTTGAGTGTTGGTTATCTTTGGTATTTCTTTGCACTCTGTATAGTTTTCAAACATTTTTATGTTTTACAAATAGTTATACTTTTTTTATAGTTTAACACGTAACATTTTAATCTTCTATGACTTTAATACTATTAAAGAATAAACTACTTCTTTCACAGTAAGGTGCAGTTACGTTCCATTCTCCATTGTAAATACATTCAGCATGTGTTTTATCTGAATCACTAAGAATAAAGTTGTCTTCACAACTAAACTTGATTATCGAACCTTCAAAAAGTGTTCCATCCTCATAGCTTACTTTCTGGGTAATTTCAAACTTTAAAGCTTGAGACAATTCAACTTGCTTACATTCTGTAAATATCAAATAACGTTAACACAAACTAAAATATTTATGAAATGTTTCGTTCAAAAAAAAAATCATTTAATGCATACTTTGTTGTAAAACATTATAAGTTATAATCAACTCTGATTCAAAACAATTATAATTTACAATAGTTTTACTTCCTGCATAATAACAACATAAGTTTGATAAAAAAGTGATTTTATTTATCAACTTACTTTTTAAACAGTCAAACTTTTCATTGACCCAAGATCCATTTACACAAATATGAGAAGTGTTTGCATACTCTGGTACTATAAAGTACTGATCTTTGCATTTATAAGATACAATTTGCTCAACTGTTGTATCTGAATTAACGTCAACTACTATGTCTACACTTTTCACTGAGTTTAATATACTTGGTGATGATCCACAATCTGTAGATGAAAAGAATGTTTATAAATAGACTGAGTATAAAAACATCTATATACTTAACTTCACTAAATAATAATTAAAAAGTTAGAAAAGCTCTCCACAAAAGTTGTTAGTTGTCAGTGCATATTAAAAAAAGAACATACAAATGATAGTTAAGAACTAAACACATAAAAATATTGCAAATAATAGACTTTATGACCTGGGTAGCACTGGATAAATGGTGTCCATTCACCGTTTTCACCGCAAGTCAATTTCGACACATTTGACACGAAATTAGAATTGCATGTGTACACAAGTTCAGTACTATTCAAATAAACATCTCCTCTTTTATTTGGATTAAAAACTTTGGGAGTTTTGGCGTTATTAATGGTTATTATTTCATTGCATTCTAAATGTTGAAACTTAAATTGGTTTAAAACTGATGTGTTTTAAATTAGTTGCGTATAAATTAGAAACTTTATAATAAAAACTTAATGAAAAAGAGTTTTTTTTTGTTTTTGTTATAAACTGTTCATAGTTTTATGTTCTGTTTCTATTGTTAGTTTCTGGAGATAAATAGAGAAATGTATCTTAAATCGCCACAAAAAAAAAGAATCGGAGAGAGTTTTATTTACCTGTTATGTACCTAAATAAAAGTATTGTTAGTAATTAAATTTGTTAAACCTTTAATGCAACTTATTAGTTTTTTAGGTTCCCACGTTGCTCCCAGTTCACAAACAAATCGAACATTTGCATTTTCGTTTACCAGATAGTAATTAGGTTTACAGCTATAATCAACTACACTTTCTTCAATGCTTCCATTATCAAGCCTTACGGTTTTATTTGTAGTTGTATACGAGTTTGGAACATAGGGTGGAACTTCACAAACTTGAAATATAAATTTTGTTCCAATAAAATTAAAATTATATTTCAATACCTACAGCAGATTAAAGTGTTAAGAATTTTATTTAATGAATTGATGGTATTATTATTTTTTGTGTTTTCTATTTTGTTATCATACATAAACACGGTAAAAACTTTTAATTTAAATGTGTCAAAACTTACTATTTGAATACATAAGTAAATAAAAAACGACAATTTTTTTGATAATTATGTAAACATGTTTAAAATTTTTATTGTCTTTTTTACTAACCTGGAGCACACTTTGGGGCATTTTGAAAGTCCCAACTTCCATTAAAGTCACAAATCCGTGTTTTATTTTCACCCCACAAAAAACTGTGTGAAGGAGCACACTTGTAGGTAACTTCAGTTTCACTCCAAAACTCGTCTTTTTTATGGCTGAATGTTATATCTGAAGTGACGTAATCTCCTACAGGAGGCGATGGACATCCTTTTACAATGTGATAATTTAACTTGTAAAATTCATAATTTCTTTTAACGACAATGCACTCCAGTATTGAAATAAGAGATAGTTTGTAAAACCAACTTAACAGTAATCTTACTAAAACAAATAGCTCTTGAGCCCACTAAATCAATATTTACAATATTGAAAAGTTATTAACAAATTAAACTACAAAGAGTTCAAAACGTTGTCACTTTCCCACGGAGTAACTTCATGTCACGTGTGTCATGTTACATGAGTCGTCAGGCTTGTACATAGTAACGACTCGTGCGAAAATAAATACCGTGAAAAAGCAAGGACGTGCGAAATTAGCGCTCGATGTGTAAGTGACGTTCCGCGTTTGTTGGACACCTATCTATTTTGAAAGAATAAAAAACTAGTACTTTTATTTGTTTTATGACATAGCTCAATTTTGTAAAATTTGTGTCTTTAAAAAAACAATGAATGATCTCAACTTATCGATTAGGAGAATACAGGGTTTGTGTGCGCAATTTTTTTTTAATTTGCCTGATTGAGACCGATTAAGCCTGATATTTTTTAAAGTAGGAAAAAATCATTTTAGAAGTAATTTTGGGTATGGGGGGTCTTGATTAGTACTATTGTAGTCTCTGACTTTAACGGCTTTATGGCAAGATTATTTTGAGCTTTAAATATCTCCAAAAAGCAACTCATAGCTTAGTTACAACTCAATAAAATAAGACTAAATTATAAAAAAAGTTAGTGACTCCCACTCCCCTATGCCCTTAAGATGAAAAAATCAGTGATAAGTTTTAAAATAAGTGTTATATCTAATCTATTACTAGTGTAAAAATGTAATATATATTACAAAACACAATTGTTCAATTTAGTTTAGCATTAAATAAAGACATTATAACTAGAAAATTTATAACAAAACGACGTGCATTGTAGTGTTTTATTAACATTTAAAATTAAAGGTTACACAAGTATTAAAATAAGTACAACATGTTTATTATAGTATTTAGATTAATACTTAAAATTGATATATAGTTATAAATCCTAAACTCTAAATATATACAGTGATTGTTGATTTCATATCAGATTTAAAAAGCTTACACTTAAATAAAAAAAAAAAACCTTTAATAGTTTGTTGTTGTAAAGAAAAATAAATTGTACCTAAAATTTGTACTCCCTCAAACTTAGTACTTATACCTTAAAGGTAAGTTTTAGTGTTGTGAATATCTCTAATAATTTTAAATAAATAAATAGTAAACTGTATGAATAAACTAGTAAGAGTTTTGATCTAAAAGGTATTTGTTATAAAGCCTTAAAATTATAAATTAAAACAGTTCAACCAACTAAGCTCTGAAAAACATAGCTGATGTAAACAAATTCAAACAAACAGCTAAGTTGTTGATCTAAACTGTAATGTCTAAACTGTATAATTATTTATGAATTTTCATATGACGTACATAATCTACTCAAAACAAAATAATGAAGACTCTTAATTTTTTTTTAGAGATTCAACAAAAGGATTTAAGCATTTATTTTTACAATTACTGACTGATTTTGTCTTTCATACCTAAATTTATTTTGAGAAATAAATTCACATCTCAATTTGATCTTTAAATAATTCTCAATTATTTTAAACAATAATTTTTAAGCGTTTGAACTTTGAAAAATGAGAATCTCAAATTTTTGAATAAAAAAAATGATTTAGCCTGATGTTTTTCAACTTTTTTCAAAAAATTGATTTAGCCTGATTTGGCCTAATTAAGCCTGATGCGCACGAACCCTGAGAATGATATAACTTCAAATATTTTAAGATTTATTATAAAAACAATACTTCACTCAAAAAAGAGATCATCAGTTAATAATAAAATTTGACTTAAATATGGTAAAGATGTTATAAGATATTAGGCTTAACTTTAGTAAAACTGTCAATAAGATATAAAAATTTAAACATTGTATTTGATTGTAACAACATAAAACTCTAGAAACTATAAACTTTGTTAATTTCAACAAAACAGCAGATAAATAACAGTTTTTTAAAAGTGTACGAAATGTGAACTAACTTGTAATGCAGAGAGGTTCTTTAGTGTTGTTGTAAGATCCGTCATCTGAACACTGGTAAATATAATCACTTGATGTTCCATTATGAAATATATAGCCATCATTACAAGTATAACTGAAAGTATCACCATTTATGTATACACCGCTTGTTTTTTGGTCGAGAGCATTTAATTTTCCGTTAAGTATGTCATCGAGTTTACGACAAACTAAAAAAAAAAAAATAACAAATACACTGAACAATAATTATCTTTAAGAAAATGGATATAAATGTTTTGTTAAGTGAGTGGTTAACTCATTTTATTTTACTAACGTGGAATACATTTAGGGGCATTTTGAAAGTCCCAACTTCCGTTAAATCCACACGTCCGCTTTTTGTTTTCCCCCCACAAAAAACTATGCGTAGAAGCACATTTATAAGTAATTTCAGTTTCACTCCAAAACTCGTCTTTCTTGTGGCTGAATGTTATTTTCCAACTCAAGTTATCTCCTGTAGGAGGCGAAGGACAACCTATTGTAACGTAAACTTGTTGCTTGGTAATGAATAACAGATATTTTTTAAATTAATCAGCTGTATAGTTTTAAGAACGTACTTATTTGTAACTTTCATATAGTAAAAAAAAACCTAACAGAACGATTGTTAAACTAAAAGTAATTTAAATTTTTAAAATACATTAACTCAATATCCTTTAAAACAACAGTTTCTAGCAAGTTAATCTAGTAACCATTCACAAAACTAAATCTATAAATGGATTTACTTAATTACTGTATAAAGTTTATAGTATTAAAAGACAATAGTAATTTAGAAAATAATACACTTAAAATGAACGATTAAGTTTAGTATTTATACTTTTATGATAAAATTACAAAATCTAGGTTTTAAAGTGCATAGTTTTACAGAACTAAAACAGAACATTTTTTTTAGTATAAGGATAAACGCTGTTTTACCAACGTTTGAAGTCAAACGTAGTACAATCAAACTGCCTTCAGAAACTAAGTTTGCTTCTTAAGATGCCTTGATTTTTAAGTATTTGTAAACAGTGTTTATTATAATTTATATTTAACTTGAAAGTAGAATATTGATTCAAGGACAATAAACTACTTTACTTTAAATTAAAAAAAACTACTTTTGATTTAGTTGCGATTGTTTGTGAAGTTATTTGTATAGTAAAGACATTTTTTATGACAAAATTAATATCATTGCTATTTTTTCTTACAAATCAAATTTTTGCATTTTATGTTAAAAAAGCTTATTACTAAAGTTTATTCTATAAAAAACAACCCTAATTCCACCTTAATATTTGATTGAAATAAATTAGTATTTTAGAATAATTAATAAATCTTAAAAATATAAAAGTAATAGCAGATAAGGTGTAAGTATTAAAAATTCGTATTTATATAAAGGCTTAGTAACTTGTGATGCAGAGAGGTTTTCTATTGTTGTTGTAAGATCCGTTGTTTAAACACTTGAAAACATAATCACTTGCTGTTCCATTATGAAATATATAGCCATCAATACAAGTATAACTTAAAATATCACCTTCCAAGTAAAAACCTTTACGTTTCTGGTCAATACTCACTAGTTCTCCGTAGGGTATGTTATCAGGTTTATGGCACACTATAAACAAAAGTTGTTGAAAAACAAAAGCTTAAAAATTCGATACAAACTTAGTTTTGAAAAATAATATACCAACAAAGTTTTTTAAATTCTCATGTCTGACTATTTTTTACAGCCAATGACATTGTTAAAGCAAAGAACAGCTTTAGTGTATTTTATATGCTGCGTAGATCAACTAAAAAGTTGTTTTGATTTTTTATAAAAAGACGACTACTAATTTCTCTTAAATAAAATGTCAGGTACAAGGGGTTTAGAAAATAGTTGGGACAGCTTATAAAGTTCTACAATATTATTAATGTTTTAAACCATTAAGAAAAATATTAAAAACAAAATAATATTATATAAATGATTTTAAGAGTTTAAATAAACGAAAGATCTACATTTAAATGTTTTGAATAAATCTGAGACAGCTTTTTCTTAACAAATTTTAACACAAACGGTGTTACTCCTAAGCTAAATCGCAACATATTTTTACTTTTTCCACACATTGGAACAGCCGTAGCAGGCACACTCCTCCACGTTCCGAACTCCTCGCAAATCCTGCCCACAAAATTTTCAGGTATCATGGTCAGGTTGTTCCCGCAGGTGTACCTGACTTCGGTACCTGGCAGCAACGATCCGTCGTGTATCCATTTCGTTACTTCGTATTCGGCGTTTGTTACGGACGGAACTTCTATGCAGCGGTGAACTGAAAACAATAGAAGTATTGTTTCATATTTTTAATGGTTGAACAAGTACTTAATAATTAAAACTGAAAAAGCAAATAGAATGAAGTTTTTCAAAATTGTTCACTCAAGTAAAGATCAAGTTTTTTTGTAAATAAAAGCAGTAAATTTAATTTATAAATAATAAATTACACTTTGTATTGCTTTTATAAGCCTTTTATTGTTTACTTTTTGATTTTGCAAACTAGTACCTCTATGACTAACAAAAAACTTAAAAAGTTTTCTTAAACTTACACCTTTAAAAAATTATAATCATACAGTCTGTATACCGCAAATGCTTGTCAAGTCATATACCATGCATACATGCGTAACGCGCTACCTGAATAACAGTTTCCTACAACTCCCTGCCAAGATCCATCTGCGCAAACTATTTCGTCTTGATCCGTGGGGAGTATTTCGTACCCGTTTACGCAGTAGTAAGTCACAACGCTTCCGTTTAAATAGTAAGGTTTTTCACTGTCTTCTGAATACGTCATATTGTCTTTCTTTGGTGGTGCACCGCAGTCTAAAGTAGTGGTTATCTTTATTGAGATCGTTTAAATCACCTTCATCAAAAATAAAGTATAAATAAAGGTACTAAACTATATTCATTAGCAGAAAAAAAAAGTTTCTATTGATTAATAAATTGTTGGTTACAAAACAAGTTAAAAACTAATGAGAGATTTTGTTCTTAGTTATTAGATCTATACTTAATGAGTTTTAGAGAACAGTATAAAGGCAAAAACAAACCTGTCACACATTTTGGAGCATTTAAACTTCCGCTGTTTTCATCGCAGTTTAAAACTGCTGTTGAATGTGGTGAAATGACGTGGCCATTATTACAGTAGTATGTGACTTTTTGAGGTACTTTCATAACTGAACCATTTTCAGTGTTGTTAATAATTGAGTACAAGTTGACTTCAAAAGAACCGTTTGTAATATTTTTAGGAAATCCACAATCTAAATTTTCAAAAAACTTAAAACAAGACTAATATCAAGTGAACCTAAAGCTTTAGTATATAAGAATAATAGATGAACTAAAATATGAAATACTAACAAACAACCACTTTTTAAAACTTAGTTAGATTGTTTTTCCAGATAATACTTTAAAAAGTGCCTACCTCTTACACAGTAAGGTGCAGTTACGTTCCATTCTCCATTATTAACACATTCAGCGTGTGTTTTATCTGAATCACTAAGAATAAAGTTGTCTTCACAACTAAACTCGATTATCGAACCTTCAAAAAGTGTTCTATCCTCATAGCTTACTTTCTGGATAATTTCAAACTTTAGTTTGTCTCTTAATATAATTTTCTGGCATTCTGTATTTAAAAAGTAATAATAAAGACACATTTTAAGATAAAATATATATTATATAACTATATTTACTTAGTTGATGTATTTAAAGAAAGTTCATTAAAAAGTAGCAACAAATATATGTGATTCAAGCATGTTCATGCTTAAATTAAAAAGAAGATATTACACTCTTTAAAGAGTATATAAAAGAGTATATGTAAGAGTAAATATAACTACTATTGCACAAACAGATAAAATAAGTTAATTTTTGTAACAAACTTTTAGCAAACTAGTATCTAAAAACTACTCTGAAATTGTTCATTTCACTTTTGTTAAAAACGCAAAGATCCAAGAAAGAACCAAGTTTACATTATTACCAATCTGTTTTAACTAACTTTGTAAACACTTAAAGTCGTTGTAGACCCAGGATCCATCTACACAATTACGAGTGGTATCTACAGACTGTGGTAGTAAAAAGTACGGATGTTTGCAAGTGTAAGATACAATTTGCTCAACTGTAGTATTTGAATCGACGTTACCTATCCTATCCAAACTTTTCACTGTGTTTGGTATATCTTGTGATGGACCACAATCTGTAAAAACTTAAAAGTTATAAATTTTCCACAAATTAGTTTAAATTGAATTTACAAAACTTTAGATGTTATATAATTGTATTAAATAACTAATCTAAAATTGTGTATTGATAATAAGATAACTTAGATGATTATTTTAAACTGAAACTTTTATTAGATACAAAATTAAAAACCTGGATAACACTGAAAAGTTGGGGTCCATTCACCATTTTCAATGCAAGTCATTTTAGACTTTTTTGGCACAAAGTTTTCAATGCATTTGTATTCAACTTCTGTTCTATTTAAATAAACGTCTCTTCTTTGATTTAGGTAAGTAATATTGTAAAAGTGTGCATTTGTTATGGTTGGTATTCGATTGCACTCTGAGTTTTTAAAAGTTACGTCTTTATTGTAAGTACGGCTTATTTTTCTCTTATTTAAGTTTGCACAAGTAAACAATAAGTGACAAAATATATTAAAATATTAAGTTAACATTTGTAATCTGTATTTAGTGGTTTAAGTCAATAAGCTTATTAAACTTACTTTTAACACAACTTATAAGCTTTTTAGGCGTCCAAAATGCTCCTACACTGCACTGAAATCGAACATTTGCAGTTTCGTTAGCCAGATAATAGTCAGGATTACAGTGATAATCAATTGTGCTTTCTTCAACTTCTCCATTTTCAAGCCTTACGGTTTTAATTGTAGTTACGTTCGCGTCTGGAACATATGGAGGAACTTCACAGACTAAAAAAAAGAAAATGTTTTTTGTCTTTAATTTATTATTTAATTGAATATCTGATAACTTTTTAAGCTGTGCACAGTAGACTGTTACATATTTTTTTTAATAAATAAGCTGTTAACTTGATCGTTTAATCTTAACTTTAGATTACAGGTTATTTAAATTATTGGGATAACACAGATTTTGGTTTAAACTGTAACTCGAAACTGGTTGTATCTATTTTAAAAGATCTGTTTCATTTTTAGAATGTTTTTTTTAAAAAGCGATGTTTAATAAGAATTCTCCATATTAAAGCTAAACTTTTATGATTGTGAAATACTTACAAAAACAAAACATGATATAGTTATAAATTATCATACCTCTGATAGTTATTATCTTGTTAACTATTATTCCGAATTCTCGAAAATATATAACTTTAATTGTTCATTTTTTTTAATGGATATTAATTATTATTTTTTGTTTTTTGTTAAAGATGTCAAAATTAGTTAGTTTAGTATTAATATGAAGAAAGTATAAGTTTAGATTTATTTTTGTTGAAATGTATTTAGTTGATTGTATGCCTTAACTAAGAACTTTTTGAAACTTCAATATGTAAGACTAAAATTCAATCTTCTAAAATATTGATTATAATAACAATTAGATCAAATATTAAATGTTTATAAAAATGATATATTAAAAAAAAATCTAATTCTACACTTAATAATACTTATTAGAGTAATCTATGTAAGTTAAAATGAGAGTTATAAGGAGATAAAAAAGAAAACTTAAGAAATACAATAAGTTACGATTATTTTTGTTCTTTTTTACTTGTATCATTACTCGTTACTATTAAAGAAAAAATACATTTGCCTTTAGAGTATCAGCTACATTTTCTTAATATTTTTAATTCTAATTTACTTGGAGCACATTTGGGAGCATTTTGAAAGTCCCAAGTTCCATTTATTCCACAAATTCGCATTTTATTTTCACCCCACAGAAAACTATGAGAAGGTTTACACTTGTAGGTTACTTCAGTATAACTCCAAAACTCGTCTTCTCTGTAGCTGAACTCTATTTTCCAACTTACATATTCTTCTTCAGGAGGTGAAGGACATCCTACAAATATTAGACGTGTATTAAGCAAAAGAAAAATAGTTGTTAGACAAAGTTATGGTGCAAATGAAATCTTACTTTGTAAGATTAAGCTAGTTTTGTCAAAGTATAATGTGCTTCAGTCAGATGTTTTATTGCGGTACGAAAATAACTAGAATAAGATAAAGTTAAATAGTTTATGTAACTACTCAACATCTTGTGTTTCAAGGAACTTATAAGAAAAGCTAGCAACATAAGTAGGCATCAAAACGTGTTAGATAACATTTAAGCAAACCATAAAATACAGGGTAAACAACAAATTCCGATTTCTTATATTTAACACAGTTTTACGTAGTATTTTATTTAAAAAATTATCTTGAGGTTTAAAATAAACTGTCTAATTTACATACACCAAACAATTTTATTCATGAGTAACATTTTAAAGTTAAAAATAGTTTTTAGAAATCTAAAAAATGTTTTTTTTTTTTAATTAAATTAAAGTAAGGTTAATATAAGTTATAACACACATTTCATAATAAATAAGTTTGGTTGTAAAGCACATAAATATAATAGTTTAATAGCATTTTTTTAATAATAACATCTTAATATTCTAATATTTTACAATAAATAATCTAGAGTGTTTCCGTACGTAGAAAAAGCTACCAAGTTTGTTGCGGAACCTCAAATAAAATTTGCTTTCAGAACAAATAAAATAATAATAATGATAACTTGAAAGTATAACTTGTACATCAATTTTCTATGTATTACAAAGTTTATATTCATATAAAATGTGTTCACTTGTAATGCAGAGAGGTGTTATAATGTTGTCGTAATTCCCATCATCTAAACACTTGTAAATGTAATCATCTGATGCTCCAAAGTGAAAAATGTAGCCATCATTACAAGCATAATTAAAAACATCACCATCCAAGTAGAATCCTTTACGTTTTTGGCTATGACTGACTAGTTTTCCGTTTGGTATGGCTTCCAGTTTCGAACAAGCTAAAAGAGATAACACACGGTATTATACGAATTTCTGTTATAAGTTGGAATTTATATCTTTTGCATGCACGTTTTTGAGTCGTTTTTAAGTTAAACTTACCTATGTGACAAGTGGGAAAAGTTGAGTTCCATGAACCTTGGTCGGTGCACGTTGCCTGAGAAAGTTCAGGGTTATCAATGACGTATCCAGCTGGGCATGTGAATTTCAAAACGGTGCCGGTTAAGTAAGATACATCGTCGTGGATAACATTTAAAATCTCCATGATGACTTTGCTAGAAATTTCTACTTTCGGGCACTCTGTAAAAAGTTTGTAGAATTCTAATGCAAAAATTAAATTTTTTTTTTAATATTTTATGATCTTCATTTGGTATTCATAAAGTAAAAAACGATTTGACTATTCTTATAAAGTGCACTCTTAACCAATAAAAAAATTAATCATATCAGTTATAAACTATAAGATCAAACTTTTAGCAGTCTTAAGATCAAGCACTGATTATTTTACGCACTACTTTCTGATATACAGATGAGTATAAATTCATACAGGTTTACTTTGTGAACGAGTGTAAACTGTGTTTGACTACATAAAACAAACTATTCAAAAGTTTCAAATTTTTTACAGAATATTTACAAACTGTGGTCTAAAAGCTTTATGGTCTCACGTTTTAAACAATTAATTGAAGCAATGTCCCAAGGTCCACCAGTATCGCACGTGAATATTTGTGAGGTTACCCTAGGATCAGGCATCATGTAACAGTCTTCCTCACAAAAGTACTCAACTGAAGTTTCTAAGCTGATACCTTTACTGATGTTGCGGTAGTTTACCAACTTATAAGTTTGTGGAAAGGTTGGTGAAGACCCACAATCTGTGTTTTTTTTCTATTGAATTAAAACACTTTGACGAAGTACTTTTTTGATTTTGATAAGGATTAAAACGTATAAAAACTTATACTGTTAAGCAGCAAATAAAAGTATGTTCAACTTTGTTACATGACTATTCCAATTCCGACAATTAAATTCTTAAAAAATGTTAAGGAGGCCACAACTCATAAAAATATATACATTAAAATAAATCAAAAGAACAATTGTATGTCTTATTTATAAGATTGTAATAGTAAAAAGTAAACTGAAAAAAAAAGGATTTTTAAAAAGAATTTAAAAATTTAATTAAAGTTACTATATTTTAAAACTTGTTTTAGTGATATTTCAAAAAATATGAAAGATTTTGCAAAATTAAAAAAAGTATTTTTAGGTGTTAATTAGATCTAAAATAAGATTTTAATTTTTTAAATGTGTGTTACTTTTTGAGTTATGGCCATTTAAAAATCGTTTAAAGAATTTGAACGGTCAAATTTTAATTTATACTACAAATAATGATTAGGTATAAAAAACTCTTATTTACTGAAAATATTATTTCAAGCCAAATTACCGGGAATGCACTCCATAGTAGGTCTCCATTTTCCGTCTGATCCGCAAGTTATATTGCCTGCCGTTTGCACAAAGTTTTCAAAGCATTTATGAGACACGACTGTACCGGGAATGAGCAGCGATGGCGCGTTTGTAGGAGCACTGTTTTCGACAGACGGTATTTTGTCACACTCTGTTTAAAATAACGAAACTGTTATCCATGCACATTTAACTTGAAGAATGGTAGGTTTTGATATGTTTGAATAAATTTTTTATTGTTTGTTTAGGCAGCTAAGTTTTAACTTCTAAAAGTAAGTAAAACAATTAATAGCTGTTAAATTATAACTTTGTTGTATGTATGGAAAAAATGACTCTTTTTAGTTTTCTGACTTATAGCCATGTAACCTATTGAAATATAAATTATAAATTGTTTTCTACTTAAGTTGGATAACGTTCATCAGAGTATTAATACTTATACATCATAAACAATGTCAAAAATAAGCAAAATTCGTTTCTAAAGTTGTCAAATAAGACTAAAAAAAGATTGTAGTTTTACCTACGTTGTTTTTATTATATTTTTTAATGAGTTTTAGTTTCAGGCTTTTAGTAACGATAATTCTGATTACAAATTAAACTTAAAATAAAATTGATCCACGTTAAACTCTAAAAATTATTTTTATAACGATTTCTTTTTAAACTGCAATAATTAAACCTTTAACGCACTGCGGTAATCTTGTAAAGCTCCACCCGTACTTTGATGTGCAAGGAAAAATTTTACCAGCGTCTTCTTTTCGATTAAAAACATGCCCGCGAAGACATTCATACCTAATTACTATGCTCTGAATAATCCCGTTGTCGGAACTTTCATAGGACTCTACTACTCGTCTGCTGTTGTTCACGAGTGGAATTACCGAACATGCTGTTAGAAATTAATAAGTATAAAATGTTTAAAGCAAGTTCAGTATCAGAACTTGAACTTTTAAATTTTTTAGCGAAATACAAAAAATTGTTTTCTGTGAGTGATTTTCAAATATCTTACTGTAACAAAGAGTAGGTACCAAAAATATCATACTTTTCTTGAATAAACAAACTTATATACTACTTGATTTTAAAAACTCTTTGAAGTAAATTTTAAAGATATAACTTGTACAATTTTCAAACTATAAACTGGCTGTTTATAGCATTTAACGTAGTTTTTATCAAAAATTATCAACAAAAAGCAAACTCTGTCTGCATTCAGGAGCGCTTTTATGACTCCAGGTGCCATCTTTCCTGCAGGTAAGAACTTCAGGTTGGTTGTACTTGAAAGAGTATCCTTCAACACAAGTGTAAGTAACATTTGTACCGCTCCAAAACGCGCCTGTTTGGTAACTGTAGTCTACTGTCATTGTTGATAGTGAACCTTCTGGTGGAGAGGGACATTCTAGAATCAATAATCACGTTAGCTTCTAAGTTTCTAGATAGAATATAGAAGTAATAATTGTATATCTACAACTTACGACATCCTATTACTTAACTTTGTGAACTTGTTTTTTATTTATAAAATAACATTCCTAGAAGGCAATAGTAATATCTAAGTATAAAACTTTCAATTACAAAACAGTAAAAGATGTCAAACTACTAATGAAACACAGCATATATTTTTAGGAATGTAGTAAATAACTGTGATTTTACTTAACTTTAAGCATGATCAAGGAAAACTTACTTTTAACGCAGACGGGGCGTGGTCTGAACTTTCCTGACGTCGCACACGTAGACACGGTTCCGAACCCTGGCGGAGTTTGGAATCCTTCGGTGCAGATGTAGGTGACGCGGTGAGGAATCCTGATCACTGATCCTAATCCGGTTACCACTTCTTCGTACTGGTTGATGCGGTAACGGCCGTCTTCTATGTTATCAGGAGCTCCGCAGTCTATATTTTAAATTCAAGCATTATATGGTAATTAAAAGGCCCAGAGAACTTGAAATGAAACTTTTATAGTTACTAAAATAGGAACTAAATAGCATTTATACTAGATATAAGACTATAAAAATATAAACCAAAGTCTAATTGTTAGTTTATTGTAGGAGTATTTAAGTATAGTAAATAAATAAAGTATAGTATCAAGTATAGTAAATAAAATAAATACCATGAAAAAAATTTATGTGTCACTGACTAAAAGAACTAACATGTATTTCTATATTCAAAAAACAATCAAAAATACTATTTCTTTATCATTTACGAAACATTTACTTTTAACACAGCTGTTAGCAGTTACATTCCAATCTCCATTGTTTGAGCACTTGGCAAACAGCTTTGTTGAATCTTTGAGGACGTAGTTTTCATTGCAGCTAAATTTTATAACTGCACCATTGCTTATTTTGTTACCTCCTGATACTAAAATTACATTTAACGCTTCGGTTGCTTCAATTTCCTTGCACTCTGAAAATTTAGTTAAGTTTTTGTAAAGCACAATATTGTTTGTTTTTGCAGCTGTAAATATTTTTATATTTAATAAGGAAAATGAAATCTAGTTACAAATATTGAATCAAAAATAGTTTCCACAACCTACTCTTACGTAGGAATACTAATAAAATTTATTGAATTTATGTTAAAATAGTATAATAGTATAATGTTAAAAGCTTTTTAGTTTAAAAGCTTCACCATTTTCGCTTCAGAAAAAAAGATTTTTTATATAAGACATATTTCTATTTCGAAAGAATAAGTTTGTCTATAGTAAACACATGAATTTTAATTGCACACTGTTTAACAAACTTAAGTTGAAATGAAGTTTTGATTTTATCACTTAGACAATCACAGACCACAAGCTCTGAGACCTAAGTCTCGTTCATACTTATATTAATCAGTCAGTCGCAATTCAAGTTTATTGTCAAATAGCTTGTGGTCTACAAATACAAGTGGTATGATCAAATCATGTTGTTAAGTTAAGTTTATTCGTAAGCTTTGTATATAAAAATCCAGCATTTGCCTCTGATGACTTTCACCGATGTTTTCGTGTATCACTCTTTGACAAATATTAACGTTACTAATTTAAATAATTTATTATCTTTTTAATAAAGCCTATCAGTTTTTTAGCTTTTAAGAGCTTAAACCTTAACAAAATTTTATTAATTTTTATACAACGACTACACTTTTCAAGCAAAGCTGTGCGTTTTACTACTTTTTTGTATCATAAAAAAACTAACCTTTCACACAGTTAAACTCATCACCACTCCAAAAACCGCCTTCTAAACAACTGTAATCGGTACTTGCAGACGCAGGTGTTGTTATAAACGGTTCTATGCAAGTGTAGGAAACTTTTAGCTCTATTTCTAAATTCTCATCTACTTTGTTCGTTTTATGTACATGTTTATCTGCGTTAGGTACGTTTGGCGAACGACCACAACCTATAAAAAGGTTAGTAAATATCTTTCCATTTTATTAAATTATCAATTACATTTTTCAAATATAAATACAAGCAGAAAAAGTAATAATAAAAGAGTAAAAACTTTTATAAAATTTAATGTTGATGGTTAAAACTTTTAAACCATCTTAACTAAAACTTTTTTTGACTTGTACAAATTATAATTACTAGTAAAGCATTGTATGGGCGGATCCCAAACTCCATCGACACCGCAGGCAGATTCGTAGTTGCTCTGATCGTAACCCTCGTTACACCAGTATTCTATTGCGGTTCCTGCTAAATACACACCGTCTCTTTTGTTCTCATTGATAAATGAGTAGAGGAAGGTGAATCTTCCTGATGGATCATAGTTTCTAATTACACCGCATTCTGCATAAAAAGGAATTTTATTGTAATTTTAAAACGGAAGTTAGCTGCAGCAGATGTATCCATCGATTTTATGTAGTACTGATTTTTAATAACCAAAGTAGTAAATGTAGTATTTTAATGTCTTTAAACCTTATCATAAAATCAAAAACTGAAAATCTTAACACTTTGGCATTAACAAATGACAGATTGTGCTGCAAGTTATAAATTGTTCATACCTTTTATACAGGTAGGCAGCTCTTTAGGGGTCCATAGTTCGCCCAAGTTGCACTCAAACCTCATGTTGGCAGTCTCATCGCTGAGATGATACCCCTCAATACACTCGAATTCAACAACATGGCGTACCACATCTTCAGTAGCGGAAACATTGAGCTCAAGCGTGTTGTAGTTGGAGTTTTCAATTAAAGGAGGCTGGTCACAAGCTTAAAAAAGGTTTTGCCTTAAATAAAAACTTGGCTTAAGTTCGTAGTAAACTTGGCACTAAGCTTTAATTTTGTAATAAAATATGAAATAAGAATCTTTGGTTTTTTAAAACTTTATAAATAACTGTTAGACCTACTCCTTTATTTTTATATGTTTTGAAATTTACATATTTAAGTTAGATTTTTCTCACCTTCTTTAACTCGTAAAACTTCTTGATACTGTAAAGCTATAGTATTAAGTTTTTTAACATGGTTCTTACATCTTAAGTTAATACCACTCACCCGGAACACAACGTGGAGCGCGATCCACGTCCCAGCTGCCATCTCTGCCACAAGTCGTTGCTCCAATTTCGCCCAGCGCCAGTTTGTGCGCAGCGGAGGTGCAAGCGTAGGTCACCCGGGTGTCGGTCCAAAATTCCCCTTTTCTGTGACTGAACGTGATGTTCCAACGAGTTTGGTTGTTTTTGGGAAGAACATCGCACTCTGTTTTATGGTTAAAGAAAAAAAAAAGGTTCAATAAAAAGAACAATTGAAAACTATAACATATACTTTATTATGATACAACATGTTATAAATAAAAACTAATGAAATCAAAAATAATACTATGGTGTATAATGTTTTATGTTTTATTATTTAAAACTTAATGATAGAACTTCAAATTTGTTTAAAATTCGAGACTTAAAATTTTAGGTTTTAACTTAAAAAGAAGTGCATAAACTTCTTTAAATACTGTATTTGAAAAAATACCTTTAATGCAAATAGGCACGACAGAATTGTTATATAACCCATTTTTTAAACATTCTAAGGCATAATTATCTGCCATGCCAGTGTGGAATTGGTATCCTTCATCACAAACGAATTTGAATGTGTCAGATTGCACATACAAGTCAGCACGAGTTTGGATAACAACAATAAGTTTTCCGTCTGGTATTTCATCGAGTACTGGACATTCTATAAAAATAATAAAGTCACTTTGTTACACGAAATACTCAATTATAACACGTCAAAAAATTTATCTAGATTCTTGACACTTTATACTTATTACTTAGTATATATAAATTGAAAAGTTTCAAAAGTCAATAAAATGAAAGTCATGATTATTAAGAAATAAACTTTTCAAGCAAGTCGGAAAAGTTGAGTTCCAATCTCCGTCTTCGTTGCACCTTATTGCTGAAAGTTGAGGATAATCAATCGCATACCCCTCTTCACAAGACATGTACAAAACAAAGTCAGTTACGAAAAGTTCATCATAAACACTAGTTGGTGCCATTTGTAAACCAGTTGTCATATTAAATCTAGGACATTCTGTTAGTTTAATTTATTGAGATTTTAACAAGATATACTTTAGTAAACGTTTGTTTATTGAATTTTTGTTAACTAGTCTGCAACGCTTAATACATTGACATATATTTAAAAGTTCTTTTGAAAGTAAAATAATTTCCTCTTTTGTGTTGATAGAATTTTAAATTTTATGGAAAAGTTCTAAAAAAAGCAACCAAAAACTAAACTTACTTTGTCCGCATTTAGGAGCGGTTTCGTGACTCCAGGTGCCATCTTTACCGCAGGTAAGAACTTCAGGTTGGTTGTACTTGAAAGAGTATCCTACAACACAAGTGTAAGTAACCTTAGTACCGCTCCAAAACACGCCTGCTTGGTAACTGTAGTCTACTGTCATTGTTGATAGTGAACCTTCTGGTGGAGACGGACATTCTGGAAAGCAAAGTTTTTAGCTCAGGAAAAGTAGATTTAATTTTAAGCAAATTTAGTACTCATTAAATCCTGACTTTTTATTAGTTATAAAATGTATGTAAGAAAAATTTATCAGTATTAAATATTTTGGGTCTTATCAGTAGTTCTAACAAACTAAAGTTTAGTTTTTTTTTTTTTGCATTTAGAAATACCTTATGTAAAAAGATTTTATGCTTTTGCTTGAATTCTAATTAGAAAAACCAAACAAAAAACATTGTTTACTTTTAAATAAGGTGCATAAGGTAATATTCGTTATTAAATTAATGAAATTTCTAAATAACTGATTCATGGACTATAAAACACTAGCGCAATATTTTATTAAGACAAAAACCAACTTAATAAACTTTCAACAAACTACCAACTTTTTAAACAAACAGGATATGACGGCTCAAATTTTCCAGTTTTTTCATTGCAATTCAATTCAGCCGGCAGTTCAGATGGTTTGCTGAAACCTTCATTGCAAGAGTACAAAACTTGATGTGGAATTTCTATTTCAAACGACGATCCAGAGTAGGACACAATGACATTTTCATACAAAGTCGTTTTGAACTTTCCATTTTTGATGGGCTTAGGTGTGCCACAATCTACATAATGGACTTGGCGTATACTCATTTTATAAGGTTAAAAAGGAATTAAAACAGTATTAATTACAAAGACCTTATGAGGCCATTTGAAATAACTAACTTTAACACTTAGGTGGAAATAAGCTTTAAACTAAAGTCAATGCACATAGTTTATATATAAATTATTAAACTAAAGCTGTGATAGGGCTGAAAAAAATAAACCAAGATAACAAATACGGCAACTATTTTTTCTTTGTAACAACTTATTTTACCTGCGTAGATTAACTATTCTACGTTTAATTAAAAGCTTTAATTTTGTCACTAATAGCGCTTCAACCGACCTTTGACACAAAAAGGAGTAGAAATGCTCCACTCGCCGTTTTGTAAGCATTCAGCAACCAAATTTGTCGAGTCGCTGAGAATATAATTTTCAACGCAGCTAAACTCGACAGTCGCTCCGCTGAAGAGCTTACCGCCGTAATGAGTTTCGCTGCTAGAATTTATAAGCAGACCTCCAGTTGGTACTATCTCGGTGCACTCTGAAACAAAATCAATGTAAAGGATTAATAATACAACCAAAAAAATATATATCTTACTATGCAAGCAGCTAAATTCCTCTTTAGTCCAAGACCCTCCATTGATGCAATTATACGTGGTTCCGGCGTTTTCAGGAACTAAGTAGTAAGGCTCTCGACAAATATAAGACACATTGAGCTCAACTTTTGTTTCAAGATCAACTTCAAACTTTTCATTGACAGTTTTCAATGCGTTTAGTATATTTGGTGAAGGACCACATTCTTTTAATTAAAACAACTTTTTTAGTTTGTTTAGAAATAAATAAAGATTTTATGTTATAGAATAATTATCTTTTATATTTTAACTACTACTTATCTTAAAAAATTCTTACCAGGATAGCACTCTATGACTGGATACCATTTACCATCAACACCACAAGTAGAAACTGTTGCGTTTTGTACGTAATTATCCTTGCAAACGTACTCAACAGAAGTACTATTTAGAAGAATGCCGTTTCTTTCGTTTGTGTTTGTAGTTTTGTTGGATTTGGTTTTTTCAACAACTGGAGTATCATCACACTCTTAAAAATTTTAAATATACAGAGACAAATAAATACTACATACTTACGAAAATTGTTTTAAAATACCTGAAAAATTCTATTAGATAACAAAAAAGTTAATATTTGCATTCATTAGTTATTCTCTGCTTAATATTTAAACACTTATTAAATTTTTAAAACTTTAAAACTAAATTTTAGAAATATTCCAGTTTATCATCATAGCTTTTCATATCTAAATCTCAAACTAAATGAAGTAGTTATTATCAAAGACTTAACAATACATTGGTAAAGATGAGCTAAAAGATAAATTTTGTATAATGTGAACTTATTTATATACCTTTTATGCAAAATATCGGATCATTAGGTAACCATGAGGATTGTCTGTTGCTGCACTCAGATCGAACAACAGCAGATTCGTTGCTCAGATAATAGCCGGGTTTGCAAGAATACTCAACAACATACAACTCTACAACCCCACTATCTGATGTTTTAAGGTCTATTGTCATGATGTTCGAGTTTTCTACAATAGGAGGATTTTCGCAAGCTAAAAAACAAAAAAAAATATAATAATTAAAAAAAAAGCTATATAAATAGTTGTAAGTATAAAGTTCGTTTAAAAGCAAACTTTTCAAAGTTATTTGTTTTTAAATATAGCTACATGAGTAAATAAAAATGTGCAAATTAAATATTTTAATTACTACCAGATTTCGGTAGTAATTAGGTATTCGCAAAAAAATACAACCTTTTCAACTAAAATAAAATAGTAAACTGCGCATAACAATGTTGCACATTTTGATTTGCACATTTTTATTTTTATAAGTTCTTTACATTTCAGTAAATTGAGCAATCTTTTTTAATTGAGACAAGTAAGTATATATAGCTACTATATAAAACTAGTTTTTTGTAGCATTAAAAAACTTCCTAAAACTTTTTTTTTTTAAAACTAATAAACTACTCAGCAAAATAAGTATTAAATATTTATAATAAGACGGACTAACGAAACTAAGAGATCAAAACAAAATAAAACTGCAGTGCTAAACCAGTTTTGATATTAACAGATATGTTTTTTTCTTATATATTTATTTATTAAATTTTAACCCGGAACACAAGTAGGAGCGAAATCATGATCCCAAAGTCCGTTTCTGCCACAAGTCAGCTTTTTAGGCTCGTTCCATTTGGGAGTGAACGAAGCGTTGCTGCAAGCGTAAACTACTTGGGTTCCAGTCCACATTTCACCATCTATGTGGCTGAATGATACCTTCCAGTAGACTGAATCACCTTCGGGTGGACTGATGCAATCTATCGGTTTGTTATTTTATTTTACAACATATATACTTTATCGTTTACTTAAACCAACTGTAGGCAACTAAAATTCAATGTTAAAGTATACCGGGTATTATTAAAAACGACAAACTTTACTTACAAATTAGCTTAACACAAGAGGCGATTATTTGAAATCATTACAAATTAAAATATTTAATTTTACTACTTGTGATGCAAATAGGAACATTTGTGTTGTTATACGATCCGTCTTCTAGACACTTGTATATGTAGTCATCAGAACTTCCCTTGTGAAACATGTAACCTTCATCACAAGCATAACTAAAAACGTCATTACTCAGATAGAAATTAGCACGAGCTTGGTTGACAGAGTGTAACTTTCCGTCCTGCACCTTTTGGAGTGTTGGACATCCTGCAATAATTTAATGAAACAAATTTAGCAATCAAATTACGTTTTAGAAGTAAAATTTAGCATCATTTAATTAAAGCAAAGAATCAAAGCTTTGTACAGTTAAACGGATATTTTATCTTTACGAACAAAAACTATGCAATTAAAATTTTAACCGAGTTTATAGTACGAATAAATTAGTTTTATATGTGGACTGTAGAAATAACTGGATAAGTTTTAACTCTATAAATTTTATTATATGTTTTGGTTTTAAGAAAATAAATAGAGAGATCTCAACTACTGGAGGAGAAATAATGAATTTATTCTTTTAAGAATTTATTTGACTAACTAAGTTTCGGTCAAAGACCTCGTCAGTGCTTAAATAATTTCAAAATTTCTTCTTAAAAAACTAAACAAATCAAATTTTAATATTATGACTGAGTTTAAGGTAAATTTTAGATTTTAGTTAAGTTTTAAAATCAATATAACAACAATAATAATAATAATAGCTGTATGTAGCTTTCTTTTTCTTCTAGTTAATTTACAAAGTAAACATTACTTAAGCAAAAGTGTAATTAATAAAGTGATCTTAAAATTGAGTTGAATTTAATGTAGCTTATTTTTATTTTGAATATTTATTTTATTTATATGAATATAAATTTTATTATGACTTTTCGAAAAATTTTGTGTACAAACGTTTTAGTGTCAAAATATACCTTTAAAGATAAAAACTAAAAGTAAAATAATACTTTAGAGAGTTATAATAGAAACGACTACATAGCTAACAGTTACATTTTCTTAGCATAAGTGTTAGTTAAATTCATTAATTATTATCTAATAATAAATAAAGTTAAACAAGTTACAAATACTGAGATGTAGTTGCAACGACATATTTGCATTCAAAAATGCATGCTTACTTTTTTTGCATTCAAAATCAAATTCACTCCATTGACTGTTACTTTCACACGACAGCACAGCTGGGTTGATGTCGCTAAAACTAAAACCTTCTTCGCACATGTACCTGACTTCCGCGCCTTCCAAAAATTCCCCTTCAGTAAAACCGTAATCAGCAACCAACCTCATGTTCAGCCCTTCAGGAGGTTGTTGACACTCTTGAAAAAAACAATGGATGTTGTTTTGTTAAATAAAGTTTAAACTAAAACAGTAGCAAAAAAAAAACCTAATTGATTTGAACCTAATTGATTTAACAGTAGGAATTTACTTTTGTAAATCAAAAGTATTTTAATCACTAGTTCAAAAAATTAGCTTGAACAAAACATTAAAATAGTTATTTATCTGAATTTAAAACTGATGGATAGGTGAATTTGATACATTTTTATATTTGTGGTCAAACTTAGCTATTAAATAAATAAACCTTTTAAAAAGCATCTGATAAAATGTTACGAGTTTACCTTTGTAGAAAAAAGTGCATGTTTAGTTAATAAACACTCTGAATAAAGATTACTGATTGTTTAAATACGAACTAATTACAATCAACAAAAACAATTGATTTTTTTCTCATTGAATAAAAATACAAACAGTTTTAACTTTTATTCTTTAAAATTCGAATAACTTTTTGTGTTAAATGATTTAGATAGAACTATAAACAAATGTTTATAGTACAAACTTGTTTAAGTAAAGCACAAAAAAAAAACTTTATTTTAGTTATTTAAAAAATATACCACTTAAAATAGATTCGAAAAAGTTAGATTTAAAAAGTTCGGATATTTCATGCTGTTAATTCAAAAGTACATGCATGTTTAATTGTAATTATGAATGAATAATAAATATAGAAACAAAATTGATAAAACATATTTGCTTGTTCATCAATTTATAAGGTTTAATCTTGAAAAAACAGTTCATTATAAACAACATACTTTAAGTTTATAACATAGTAAATTTACTTATAAGGGCATAGACTAAACAAATACCAACTTTTATTACACATATTGTTTTTAAAACTCACTTATTTTTAAACAAACGGGCGGATATCCCTTATTCCATTCGTAAGTTCCGTTTTCCAAACATTTCAACAAATCAGAAGAGTTTTGGTTGATGTAGTACCCCTGATTACACTCGTACTTATATGTAGACCCGTTTGTGGGCACATTTGGACCAGTATAATGCCCCTTTTCAAGTTTTGGTGGTTCACTGCAAACTAAAGTATTTGTGATATTAAAATATGTATTTAAACGTATCTAAAATTCATAAACTATATTTAGTTCTAGATGAAAATAAGCATTTAAACTTTGATTTGACTAAGGCTACTGTAGGATAAAAAACATTATCATAAGTTATTATATTTTTTATTTATTTCGTAAATCACATTAAACAACAACTTATTGTAATATTAAACTAACTTATTAAAGTTTGCCAAACTATGGATATTATACCACAAGATGAGCACTGCATTTACTTCATTCCAAGTTAAAAAAGATACTTTCCAGACAGTTTTAGTTACACCTAAATTAGTTAGATAGTTTAAAAGTAAAAAAAAGTAAATATATAAATCCTACGATTTTACAGTATACAGTTTAATTTATTATGAAGCTTAAGTTATTTTTTTGTAGAGTTTATGAAGATCTTTCACTAGTTCAAGTTCAGTATTTAAAAATAAGCTTTTTAAACTAAATAGATTAATTTAGATACATTTTAGCGGTTATTTTGTTTGGTTTAAACACATCTTAAACCATCAGCAGTCTAATGAAAAGTACTAAATATAGTATAAAAATAAATCTTTGATTCTTTATATTTTTTCTTTAATATACTTTCAATCAATTAGCAACTACTAGTAGATAAAAAATTGTTTTATCATTTAGTTAGTTTTTTCCATATTATTTTCTCAAACTTAAATAATATTAAGTTGCAGAAATGATTTTAGAGTATTCAGTTTTATCATTTAGTCTCTGTATAAATAACTACATGCATAGCTACATTATTCAAGATATAAAAAAAACCTTTGGTTCTAAACTTCAATTTATCACAAACAATCAAAAAAAATTAAGAAAAGGTGTTAAACTTATTAATCATAATATGCTTCTTAAAAAAATTATGAATTTCAAAAACTAATTGCACAAATATTACAAAATAGAATATTTATCGCTAAAACTTCAAAAACAAACAACTTATATTAATCATATCATAGAATATAAACCTTATTTTACAATCACAAAATAGTTTGTTCATATAAAAATATTTTTTTAATTAAGTTTGAATAAGTATACATTTTGTTTATAAACTTTTCTTAAAAGTCTTAAAGTACAATAAAAGACCAACCTTTGTATTTCCACTTTGATGTTTCCTAGTTTCTTTGGTCTTTTTGATTAAACGTTTGTTTACAATCATCAAAAAAACAGAAACTTAAAAAAATTTCATACAAGAAAGACTTGTAGTATTTATCAAAATATAAAGTCAATAAATTTTTAAGTTTATCTCATATTTATAAATGACGTAATAATTGCTTTACGCAGTTAAAAAAGTTTTGAGTCAATTGCATTCAACATAAGGTTTTAGCTGTTTTAGTAGTAAAGTATCAATTAAATTTTCAAAAAGTGTATAACCCAGGGATTGAAAACATTTTAAAAACGCGTGCCAATTTTCCTTGTAAAAGTTGCTCGCCGCCTGCACAGTTTAAAAAAAGTCTATTGCGGGCCGCAGATAGTAAATAAAAATGTACTGACCAACATAAAAAAACTGTTTTATAGCAAAAAAGTGATAATAACTATAGTAAAGCACTAGTAATTAATATTTATAAAATTAAGAGCATAATAGAAAGCTTTTACAACAATAAGTTTTCTTATTGCTGTTTTCATAAAAGTATGCTCTGATCAACAAAAGTACATCGTTAACTGCAGTTTTTGAGGGTCGAAGTTTTCCGACCCCTGGTTTAAACAGTTAGGTTTTACATATAGAAACATATCATTTATTCATTTAAACACTTTTTTCAGATTTAGATATCAACCTTCGATCAATAAAACACCTAAAGTTAAACATTATTTTGATAATATGTTGAGTAAAATATTGATATTTTGTCTCTTTACATGTATTGGTACAATACTTTTCATGTCACACTTCACTTGCAATCCGAATATTTTTTAACTAAGTCAGGAATCAAAAATACTTACTACATACTTTTAATAGTTTATATCTACAACGTTTTGTCTCAAAAAAAAACTATAAAAATCTTACATTTCGTTAGGTTAAGTAAAATAGAAAAACAGATAATTGTGAATCAAGCGTAAACGATTTAAACAGTCTAATTTATAGAAATAATGCTGAGAAAACAATTTTTTACTGAGTTACGAAAAAGAAAACATATAAATAGCTAACTCTATGGTTTTATTATCACAATTTAAGCATGCAAGTCATTCATAGTCAACAAAACTTAAAATTCGTTTAAGATAAACATAGGCGTTTTAAAAAAATCTATAGATATTTTGAAATCCAAACTTTAAAATTTTATAATTAAATCTTAATTCAGATTCTCTTAAAAAAGTCTGGACAATACTAGTTTTTGAATGTTTTTTGTTTCTTTATAAATTTGAGCTAAACTGTTGTAGTTAAATAATGCTGGTAATTAAAATACAAACTAATTAGTTCTACTTGAGCAGTTTCAAATAAATAGTCAACACATATGCTAATCAAACTTACGTTTTGTTTATGATCAGGTTTTAGTTAAAAAAATTGGATTTTAAATTTACTTACTCTTCTTATTTTTATTTATTTACTAAATGTAATTGTTATTATAATACCAAATACAACTTATAAGTAAGTTTATTGATATATCGAACTTAATATAAATGTAAAGTAGCTATATAAAGTTAAAACATTTTCCTAAATTCATAATTACAGGTTAATAAAGTCTTCATGGAAGACCATGATTTCAAATCACTTTTAAAAGACCTTAATATAACAATATATCCGAAATACTCCGAAGAGGTTGCTTGTTTACTTTGTTAAGCTAGTTAGTTTCTTAAATGTTAAAAAGTGGTTGCTATTGTATTGTAAATACAACTTTATAACATTGTGAACTACAAATAATTACAACTACAAAATACTACATACGGAGCAGACTGTCTTCTAAACATTAAAGAATTGCTGAACACTATTCTATACTAATTTAAAAAGAAGATTGAGTACGCTTGAGCTTAGCGTGCAAAAAAAAAAAGAGGTAGTAAAACACGCTATCATGTAAACTAGTAGACTTTTATTTTAAAACTTTTTTTTCATCATTAATTTTGAAGTGTAGACAACCAGTTGAATAGAAACATTATAAAAATATAATCTGGTGTTATTAAGAAAAAACAGTTTAACTTTTTCCTTGTAAGTGAGAGCTTAGAATATTAATTTGTGTTGTTTCTTTCATATTTATTCAAATTAGCAGATAATTTTATTAAAGTATAGTTTAACATGAAAACTTTGATAAAAAATTTAGATAAATAGTTAATTTAACAGTTAGTTGCGTATTAATATATTTCAAAGGTGTAAAACTCTGTGACCAAGAGGTTTTTTCGCGCTCCCAGGTCCTTGGATTATTTTTTGAGAATTTTCGTTTTTTTGTATTTGTTCAATAAACTTATGATAACAGGGAAACCTTGTGGTAGCGATAAATAATGTGATTTTGGGTGCACGACTATTCAAATTCGGACAATTGAAATTCAAAGAATCTTAAAAAAAATTGAAAGCGCCACAGCTAAAAAAGTGAAGTATATTGGTCAAATATAAAAAATAAGTATTTGGGTCCTATTTATATCTACAAGCCAATTTTTACTTTTGAAAAACACTAAACACTTTTTGAGATATGGCTTAAATAAAGTAAAAAACATCGTTATTTTTAGGAATTTAAATTTATATTTAAAAATATTTAAGACTTTAAAAAAAACGAAACAGTGGCTTGTAAATATTAATAAGGTCTACATATGTGATTTTAAATTTATATTATACTTTGAGATATAGTATTTAAATTAAAAAATTTTTAAAAACTTGAATTTTTTAAATTTGAGCTGTCCCAATTTGAATTGTTATGAAACCTGTGAAATTTTTTCCATGTTCATTGCATAGTTTTTAATAAACAAAATGTTCTCCAAATCAAGCAATTTAAGATTGTTTATAAGATTATAGACCTTTATTCAAAAAAAAAATGCTAGTTCCTATAATAAAAAAAAATTTTAACTCGCTACCATCAAAAAAAAAAATCTAGTAAAAAAAATTTAAATTAACTCAAGCATACCTTACAATGTTCACTTCACAACTAAAGGGTATACTCACGATTCCCAACTGCAAACAATTCCTACCCGCACAATTCACTCCCAATTTCATTTATTTGATTTAATTTTACATTGTTTGTAGGTTTTAATATCAGTGTTACACCTAAACCTTATCCTTGATCTGTAAGCAGTTCTCGAATTTTATTTGGTAGGAATTATGGCAGGTTGTAACTGAGCAGATCTCCAATTAGAGGCACAAACTGGTACAGTGCATACTCACTTATCCGGGCATGTTTGGCAAGATTTTTCTGTAGACATGTCCGGATAAGTACAACAGTTTATTTTAATTAAAATAATATAACTGCTGTATATTGTGCAATGCATAATAATTAAAAAAAAATCAGGTCATTTTTTTCTGCTTTACACTTTTCTTAACTTTTCAAAATGTCGTACAAAGTCAACTGAGCTACCTATGCCAAACTGCTCGATAATAAAAGACTCTGGCACATTGTTTTTTACCGTTTTACAAAACTCTAGTTTATTTTCAAATTTTAAGCAACTCGTTTTGTCTATTTTTTGATACCTTGTCCGTTTCTACAACCTTGTATGTTAAGTGTGTCAAAGTCATATAACTTATAAATAAAAACAAAAAAAAATGTTTGAATTAACAACTTTTATTATATAACTTGAAGTAAATTGATAGACCATAAAAAAATATTTTACATTAACTTTCTGAAAAAGCTTAGAATTTAATCATTTATCAATGAAACTTCCAAAGTTTAAATAACAAACTTTAAGTCAAATTTTTGATAATTTAATGTGAGTTTTTTTAAAACTGACTTACTTTACATACAAAAGTTTTCAATAACTAAAATAATTTTTAACAAAGTTTAAATAGAAGCTTTAGTAATATTACTACGTAAAAATGATGAACTAAAATGCAGAATTCATGAAATTACTTGAAATTTTCTTACAGCATGAAAACTTAAAAATTTATATCTCACAAAAATTTTTGTGTTTAATACTGAATTTTTTTATGCTTTCTTCTTGACTGAAACTGTCCGTATAATATGAAATTCGGGTAAGTGAAAAAGCACTGCACTGTTTTTTTACAAAAATTAAATAAGCAATTTTCTTAAAATGTTTTTCGAACACTACTCAGTTTGTAAGTGTTTTCTGTAACATACTATGCAGTATTTATACAAACAAAATGTTTCTAAATCAAAAGGTTTTTATAAAACTATAGTTCTTAATACGAATATTGATTACCAAAATAAAATATAATTACCAGTAAAAATAAACAAGAGTTAATCAAAAATTACTTATTAAGAATACTTCAATTTAATTTACATATTTAAGTGAAAATCCCAAAATCTCATTACTAGTTTAAAAAATCAAAAATCACAAATTGATACTGACAATCCACAATATAAATTACTGTACAATTTTAATATGACTCTCTTAGTTTTATCGTAAAACGATTTAAATTGGTTAAATTTATTTTAAGTCCCTTTTTAACATTTAATAACCGTTAAACAAGTTTTAAAGCTTCAGCTTAACAGTTTAAAAGAGTTTGTTAACAAAAACAATTATTATAAGTCAAAAACTAAAGAGAATACTTTAAAATGGTTTATCATTTGAAAGCCTAAAACAAGCTCAGGGGTCGGCTACCTTTTGTAAGTCGCGGGCTATTCTAGAATAAGTTTCTCGCGGGCCGCACTGTATAAGAAAATCCTTCGCCGGCAGCAGTTACTTCAAAAGTTTGTAGTAATCAACAAAACATATTTTTCTATACCACAATATGACAAAATAAGCAACAATAAACAACAAGTAACGAGTTGTTACTGAATTAAGAACCTAGTTGCAAATTTGTGAGCCAATTTAGGCCGACTCAATTATTGTTATTACTAGTGGAGTTTATTGTGCGAAGATAGAATCGGGCATTAAAACCTGAGCTGCTTAAACAATACACACGAAAAAAAAACAAACAAATTACATTGAATGAATAAAAACTTAACATAACATAGTAAAAAATTACAAACAAATAGCCCTATATAATCAATTATAACTTAGTATGCACAAAAAACGAAACGAAATAAAATATCATATAAAAATTTATGCATTGACTATAAAAGATTACAAAGTTAAAAATTATTTATAACAACTTATAATCTGTAGGGGGAAGGCGTAGGGAAGAAAAAATATTCTTAATGATATTAATACTTTAAAATAAGTAAATAAAAGTTACTTCAAACCATCATTATAATGATTTTTTAATCGATAATCACTGTATTTTACTTGTGTTTATATTATTTAAATCTAGTTTTTTTAGTTTGAATCGAAAATGTTCCACTCTCCCACACGAAACCATATCCTGCGGTAACTTATTCCACATATTTACTTTTCTGCAGAAAAAAGAATTTTGCAACTGACTGTTATTAAAATTATAATTACATTTTATTTTTTATCATTTCCTCTCAAATTATAACTGGTCTGAGAAAAAAACAAAAAACTGATTGAAAAACTCTTTATGTTTACCATTAACAATTTTAAAAAGTGTAATCAAATCAAACTGCCATCTTCTATACTCTAGAGACTCCAATCTGAGCTTTATCAATCTATATTTGTATTTGGTATTTGAAATGTTGCAACAAACAAAACGGGTAAATTTTTTTTGCACAGACTCAATCTTATTATTTATCAGAGTCTTTTTTTAAATAGGGGGACCATATTTGGGTATTGTATTCGAGTTTAGGAGGAACGTAGATTTTGTAAAGTTTAGTAAGAATACTAGCAGAAACTGGTCTTAAAACATTTAAGTATTTCACAAAATGAATTTTAAGCAACTTTATATAAATAATTTACATGTTTGCTCCATTTTAGATTTTCAGATATATATATTCCTAAGTGTTTAAAAAATTTACTGCTGGTATTTTAGTTTTATTAATTAAGTGGTTAATAGGGAAGGGTATATTTTTATTAATGTTTAGAACTTGACATTTTTTTGGATTTAAATCAAGTTTGTTTTCAGCCATTCGTGAATATTATCTAAAATTAATTGTAAAGTAGTTTCTGACCTGCTAAATAACTAAAAAAAAAGAGGACCAACGACTCCACCTTGTGGTGTGGTACTCTACTGTGAATTTTCAAAGGATGTGATAATGCGTAATTAATGAGTACACTTTGTGTCCTACTATTTAAAAATTCGTTTAACCAATTCACTAAGTTATCATCAAAATCATAATCAGTTATAGTTTTAAATAATCTTATGTGTGACACAGAGTCAAAAGCT
Organism: Thalia democratica; assembly: GCF_965202585.1. NCBI lineage: Eukaryota > Metazoa > Chordata > Thaliacea > Salpida > Salpidae > Thalia > Thalia democratica. Next base: position 61,424,543 of record NC_139166.1, on the reverse strand, counting down.
TTTTTGATGTCAGTTTAGATTACTCTGACTGATTCATTGTTCAAGTAAGTTGTTAACCAAGTATACGAATATGTCAATAGTTGAATTCCTGATGATCGGTGGGGAACAAAGCCAAGTTGTTTTGGTGTTAATAGATTAAAGTTGAAAAGGTGATTAAATATTTTTTGAGAAATAATGTATTCAAAAATTCGGAAAAACGTACTGGTTAAAGAAATTGGCTTATAATTTAATGGGTCGTGTTTGATACTTTTTTTATATACTGGAATTTCATAAGGTTTTTTCCATTGTTTAGGTGTTTCTGATAATGCTAGGGATGAATTATAAATTAATAATAAAGGAAAAACTAGTGATGGAATAGCATGCTTAATAAAATAAGGTTGAGCTTTTTCATGCGTTCTGATGATTTTATCTTTAAGATGCTTAGTCGATGTGTTAATATCTTTATAATTTATAAAAAATACTTTTCATTTTAGTGCATTTTTGTTTAGGTTTGATGATTTTGATGTTGTCTAAATACATTTTGAAAATGTAACTAGGAATACCGCTGTTTGTAGTAAAAAGTAATAATCTTAATGTTTTAGCAACATATTCATAATAAAAACTCAATATTAATAGCAATTAGTTATTGAGTTAACATTACGTCCTTTCAAAAAATTAAAATACAAACAATATACTTTAAAGCAGAGTATTTACAATTGTTTTCTGGATAGGAATAATTCATATTACGAAAATGAAATAGAAAACAAAGATAAAATAAATTAATAAACAAACAGTTTTTGATATTTTATATTGGTTAGTAGAATTAACAATTTTATTTGTTTTTTATTAACTGTTTCTGGTCTATATCTCTTATAATTTATTATTAATTTTTTTTATTTTGTATGCTTAATTAAAATCATGAAGTTTGTTGAAAGTTGAAAATACATTGCATAACCATAAAAAAATAAAACACAAAAATAAAGAATCGTACAATTTAAAATTAATTTTTAAGTTTATTGATGGGAAAATTAGTCTTGAAAACTTTTAGTGTGGTAGAGCAAAGCTCTTTTAAATACTTAAATGTTTAATAAAATTATTAAGTTTTACTGAAGTTTAAAAGTTTTTTGTTCAGTAGTGTTTACTAGGAGAGATGATCTGTTTAGTGAGTAACATAACTTTATTGTATTAATATTAATTTTGTATCAGTTCTAGATTAAAAACTGTAAATTTGTTGTGCTAATTAGTAACACGACAACCAGGTTTACTATCATTTCTAATTCGCTATCATTTCTAACCCGATTATTTCAATTTTTAAATTTTGTTTTAAATTTATTATTTTCATCCTTAAACTACTACCTAACTTTGCAAAAAAACCTACTTAAAAGTCATTTGTAGCTCTACCTATAAACATCTTTTAAATAAATAATACTTAAGTACTTATATATTGTTTTACGTATTAAAGATGGTTGCCATTTTGTAAGTAAAAGAAAAATAGCCTGAGTAAAATCAAAACAGGCTTAGTAGAAGAAAACTTGAAAACATAATTAATACATAGCAAGGTTTAAAAATCAACATTAGAAAACTTTAGTTAACAGAGTAAAGTGAAAAACAAATTATTAAACAAGATATAAGAATGAAAAACGGTTTTAAGGTACTTAAAAAAATATGAATCAGAATGAGTCAACTTTACCAAGACAATGAATCTACAATACTTAGTCAGAAACTAAGACGACAATCATTAAAATTTAAGTGAAAATTTGAGTCATTTTTTTGATTAAGAAATTTCTGAACACAAAATTTTCTTTGTTCTGAAAATATTTTTTTTTTACAGAATTTAAAAGCTAAATATTACAGCTAAAATTAATTATGTTATTTTGTTGAGTTCGGATTTATTGGGTCAGTGCAGGGACGTAGCTAGCTCAAAAAAGTTACGACTCTGCAAAAAAAAATCAAGAATAACGTGTGATGACGTCATAACGGGATTATAGTTGTAATAACTAATGGTAATTATATATGAAAGTATGCAGTTTTGTTTAACGTTTAAAAATAAACTGAATGTTGAAGTATAATGAATAACTGAATACAAGGTAATTTGTAATGTTCTTGACCCCCTATAATTCTTTATGTGTTTCAACTTTTATGAACCTATAAAACCTTTCATTTAAAATAAAAAATATTAATTAAGAATTCAATTTAGATTGTAATACTGGTAGGCCTAAAACATATAACTCTGAAAACAGTTTCCCTAATTCAGAAAACATTTGCATAAATTGTTGCTTTTATTAGATAAAAATCATAAACTTTAGGAGTTGAACAAAAAACAAAAGAGATATAAAATAAAAAAGAACACCACATTAGATAAAATTCAGATGTACAATTACTTTATTATGACAACAATAATTCATGAAGAAATGAAGAGTACACGTCTTTGTAAATGTTAATTCTAGCTTTGGTAGCATAAAGGTTTAAGCTGCGAAAAAGAATAAAACAGTTTCTTACGGAAAAAAAGTTGTTTAATAAAAGCTGTAAAAAAGAATCAAACTTTTTTTTACAAAAAAAAAATTTTAAATAAAACAACTTAGTTAAATAACCACAAACTTTAAATATTAAACACCAATATTTTTCAGATACAATGTAAAACATATAAATAAATTCAAACATAAAGATTTCAAAACATTAAACAAATAAATTTTTTTTGAACTTGTTATGAATTAATAATACAACTATACACTTGTAAAAATATATAGTATTAACTTATTGTTTTTAATCTTGGATTGAAAAAGTTATATAAAACTTATTTTAAAACCTTTTATAATTTATAAAACATTGGTTAAAGAATTAAACTGATGTATTTCACAAATTGAGTTAAACTTCTCTAAGTTTTATAAATATATCTTGAAACAACAGATTTAATACATATTCTTGATAGGCTTAAAGTAAAAAATAAAATTCAAAAATCTTCATATTGTAAACAACAATGCTTGTTGAAAAATAAAATTTACAGTAATATTTAAAAACAAGTTAAAACAAACGTTATATTTTACATAGTTGTCTGAAAACATCATTCAAACAAAGAACTTTTACTTTAAGTACTTATCTGGAACTCTTCGCAACAAACTGAAGTAACGGCAAAAATGGCATGAAAATCTGTTTAGCATATTACTCTGTAAAATAAGAAGACAGCTAAAAACTGTGACAGGGCCATATTCAAAATCTTGCAAATAATGAAGAGTTTCCGTCATTTCCAGGATTGATAGACTTTGTTAATAGCTTTGAGTGTCAATGGTACCGAGTGGGTGGTTTTACTTTCAAATGATATTTGCATAATTTTAACCTTAGAAAACTTAACTTTTAAACTTAGTTTTAAAAAGTTTGTAAAACAACTAAATTTGTTAAAATCCACACATAGTGTACCAAGTTTACAGTAGTAATACAAAAAAAATTCAAAAACTATATTTCAAAATGTAAAGCTTACTAGAAAAAATGAAAAAACTTTGAAAGTTAGGAATAAAACAAAAAACTCTGAAAAAGTATCATATAATAAAACAATATGCATAGAAAACAAACTCATTGTAAACAAATTATATAATAATACAAGTGAAATAGGTATTAACAACAGCTCTACCCTATGACCAACACCAATTCCAGGATCTTTTTCTTAAATTTTTCTTAACATAAAAACTATCTTTTAGCTAAGAAGTATAAAAAAAAAAAAATAATAAAAACAAATTACAAGACAGTATTTTTTCCTTTGTAAAAAAAAATTCATTTTCTTTTTTTTTTTGCCTAATAAAATGTTCTAAAAAGTTTTCCTGAAAACTTTCCTTTCCTGCTAGAACCTTTTCATCAACAAAAGACTTTTTCGTTGTAAGTACTCCTAATACATTTAAAATGGAATTGCTCATCCTGCTTCTTAAACTGTTTTTTATCCTAAGCATTTATAAAATCTTTAAAACAAGTTTTGATTAAAAAAAAAGTTCTAAAATCAATGAAAATTATATATAATTTGTTTATATTGTTCTTCAAAAAATGTTTACATTATTGAGTTTTTCAGTTTTTTTTCTTGTTGCAAGCTATTTGTCTTATTGTGTTATTTTTCTGATTTGAAAGAATTTTAAAACTTCAGGAAATGATATTATCATCACTGTTTCAAAAGTTTTTCATTTTTGTATATTTATCAACCACAGGGATTTAATCTTAAAACATTTAACTCAGAGAGTCAAAATTGATTTAAAACAAAAATTAATTCTTCATGTTAGTTTACTTTGAGGTTTATCTACTATAAAATTCATCTTGTTATCTATCTTCTATCTGTACTTGCTCTGTTGTAACACAAAAAAATGTAAGTTTCAAAAAAATGTCTAGTTCTTTTTGACTCACCACAAACATTTAAATAGTACAAGATCCTCCCTGAAACTACTTTTGTTATTCTCTCACATCATTTTAACCAAATCTACAGCTTCTAAATTGATTTTTAATACTATTTAATAACAAAATTCTACACCAAGCAATTTGTATACAATTTAGATGTATTCAGTTTGTTCGATATTTACGACATTAAAAGTGCTAGACAGTACAGTAAATGTAAAAATTATCTCTCAGGAGTGCAAAAATAAGTATAAACTGAAAGCCAACGAAACAAGGTCTTAAAAGCTGAATAATCGAAACAAAAGCGAGTTTTTTCGCACAAATGTTTACGTTTCTGTAGATTTGCAGAAACGTACAAAGTAACGTGTTTGTGTGAGTGTGAGAGCCCACAGAAGAAGTGAAAAATTTTGGCTTTTTTAATTCCAAACAGCATATATCAAAAAATACATTTAATTTTCTACTATTTGTATTTTAGATAATCTTCAGTGATTATATTTTAACTGTCAGTAAATTTGTTTTTGTATAAACCAAATATTATTAAAACTTAGGCCACTTTTTAAATTTAAGGTATTTTTGCAAAGTCAAAACAAACTTTTTAAGATAATCTAAAATCATTAATTGATAAAGCGACTTTTGTTAAACATTTTTAAGTTAAAAAAGCATTTTTTTATATGTTGCAAGAACTAAGAAACATTATTAAACTTTTTTGTAGTTTCATAGTTCTAGAACCATATTAATTAAAAATTGAGATAAGCATTATTTTAAACTTTAAAATATTTTACAAAAATATCTAAATTAGTCAGTAAACTTAAATAAAGTTATCTTTTTTACCAAGCAAGAAGATCCTAACTAAAGACCGAATTTGAAAAAAAAAAAGCATATATCTCAAAAGTTATTAAGTTTAGATATGAGAAAAATTTACTGACTACTATAGTCAAATCACTAAAGAACAGTTTTTTAAATTAATAAAAATACACATGTACTTTTTGAGATATGCTGAGTCTAAAATAATCCAAAGTTTCCCACTTTTTTATTCGTCCATTTTTAAATTAAAGGTGTTTAACCTAATATTTGCTGAGCCATCAATTTTTTTAATCTTTTTTATTTTGTTTTTTTATTTATACCCTTAACCCTAACTCACCTTACCCAAAAATATCAAAAACTATTTAAAAAGGAAAATTTTTAAATTTTTTTATGCAGACTCAGCAAACATTGGGGAAACACCAGAATTTTAACAAGACTCCTTTTTTATGGGCCCTAGCACCGAGCCAATATACCGGAGTTCTAGAAAAAAAAAGAAATCTTGTAATAACTGTATCATTTAGCTATTAAATTCTGTAAAAAAAATTATTAAGAACAAAAACAATGAAATTTTTGTATATTGAAATTTTTTAAGTCAAAAGTATGAGACAAATTACTTTTTATTTTTATATGATCGTCGGGAAGCCGATCATTTCTAACCCGCTATCATTTCTAACCTGTTCACTTCTAACCCGACTATTTCTAACCCGATCATTTCTAACCCGATCATTTCTAACCCGATCACTTTTAACCCAATCACTTTTAACCCGATCCTTCTAACCCGATCATTTTTAGCCATATTTAACCCAATCGTTTCTAACCCAATCATATCTAACCCGAGCACTAATAACCCGTTTACTTCTAACCCAATCACTTCTACCCGATCATTTATAACCCATTCTCTTGTTTATTGAATTTTTAATTTTTAATCTGTATTTCATGCAAAAACAAACTAGTCTTTATAAAGTTATTAAATATTTTTTTTTAGTTTTTTTAAATCATTCTGATTTTAATGTATTACGTAAAAAACATTGTTAGTATAAATTTTACTTTTAGAATTAACATAACACAAATTAATTAGTTTTTATTACCTCTTTATTTGATATCTCATCCTAGTCATAATTTCAAATTTGTTTGTTCTTTCAATCTACTTAAACAGACGTTTTTCGTTAATCATATACAATTAACTAAATCGTTTACTTTACAATATTTTGAACTATTATTTGTAGTTTAAAGTAAGCAGTTATAACTATATTTAAGTTGGATCTTACAATAATCTACGTGACTATAATGATTTTAACATAAGCAATTTTTAAAAAGTAAACCTTTAAACTGTAATATTCAGATACAAAAACCTTTATATTACGGTCTAATAACTACATTGTAAATCTGTTATAAATGTTGTATTATTGCTGACTAATGTATTATCGTTTAATAGTAGGTTAGTTTTAAGTTTCATTTTAAAAACTTTTACAAGTTGTTATACAACTTGCATAGGCCTAACAAGATAATGGAATTCAATCAAACACTATGAGAAATTGAATACTTTTGTTATATTAAGTGAAAAAGCATGATTTTTAGGTTTAACAGTTATATTAGATGTTAGAACAGTTATATCATATAACAAACCGCAAAAGTATAATACGTCGATTGACCGTCTTAATTTCACATCATTGATAAATTCCTACCCACTCCTAGAGCAAAAAAAGTCACTAGTAATTAAACAGACATGTTTATTTGTATAACAAGTCCGAGGTTAATCAAATCTCGCTCAGGTAATATTCTTTAAAATCTTCACTTATATCTATATAATATACAAAATGTTTAAATTACGACTTAAATTAGCCTTTTAGTTGACCAGAATTTCTTAAAAAATTACTTTATTATGAACAGTTGATATAACGGAAGAAAAACGAAATAAGTACGGAAAAAACTTTTTGAAATAGAGTAAAAAATTAATTATAGTTAAATTAAGTATAACTAAGAGCAGAAGTATATTCCATCAAGTTCTTTCTTTCCTTTAATCAACTATTTTTTCAGACGATTATTACACGCAACATATTTACTTTTTATTCATTACAGTAAAACCAGCTTGAAGTCTATTGACTTTATTCTCGGTTTTTTTTGCACCTCTAAATTTTTATAAATGTCATGAGTTTTTTCTTCATTAGAAATTTAAACCTATATTAGAGTTTAACAATACAAACAAATTTTATTATTTTATTACAAGTTTTTAAGCTATATATACTAATCAAATAACTTTTATTTCTTATTTAATTATCGCTAAATAATCTTAAATTTTTGTGTTTTTGGAAACCTGTGAAGCAATAACTTTTAAAAGATATCAAGAAATTTTTTAAAGAATTTACTACTATTACTTGTGAGAAACTGTTTTTAGAATTTTAAATTTTGAAAACTTTTAAATTTTTATGATAAATGTAAATTTATTTTGCTCTATATGCATTATACTTTAAAAAAAAAAAAAAAAAAACAATAAGTTTTCGACACTTAACTTTTATAGTTAAGTTTATTATATAATATGTCTTATTTAGTCTTTATATATAATTTACCATTGGCTAAAAAAAAGTAAATTAAATTTAAGTTCTAGTAAATGACAGGTTCTATATATTAAAAAAAACATCTACCTCTACTTTTGAATTATTAAACAGTATACACTTTCGTTTTAGGAACTTAGAAGTTAATAATGATAATTTCAAACGAAACAACCATACTAATTACTATTACTAAATTTTATTAACTGTATTATTCCAGTTTCATATATACTGATATTAATATTCTTAAAAAGTTGTATTTCATACAAATTTGCCCTAAATTTGAATGCAACTTGCAAATCTGGTCTCCATACTTGAAAAACATATATTAACCATATAGAATCTCATCAAAGAAAAAGTACGTTGTAGTCTTTAACGGCTGCAATACTCATTAAATTTTTTACATTGACGACAATCAAAACATAATATTTAATCTTTAGAATTCAAAAGACTTATACTATTCCTAATGCTTTTAAAAACTAGTTAACTAAAATTAATTTATAATTTATTTTTGAACCTTATTAAAATAACTAATTACCACGAAAATAAATCGAAAAGTTCATGCAGGCATAATTATCTTTCAGTTTAAATGTGAAATTAGCTTTCAAACAAAACTAATTTTTACAAAAAAATTGAACAAATTTGATTTAAGTTTACTTGATTAAGATAAGATACTTTATATTAAAACAGATTAGGTTAATAATTGTCGGGTTATATCGGGTTAGAAATGATCGGGTTCGAAGTGATTGGGTGACAACTAATCGAGTTAGAAGTGATCGAGTTAGAAGTGGTCGGGTTATAAGTGATCGGGTTATAAGTGATCAGGTTAGAAATGATCGGGTTATAAGTGATCGGGCTATAAGTGACCGGGTTAGAAATGATCGGGTTAGAAATGAACGGGTTAGAAGTGATCGGGTTAGAAATGATAGCGAGTTAGAAATGATAGTAAACCTGATTGTCGTGTTACTAAGTAGGACAACAAATTTACAGTTTTTCATCTAGAACTGAAACAAAATTAATATTATTACAATAAAGTTATACTACTGACAAAACAGACCATCTCTCCCAGTAAACATTACTGAACAAACAATTTTAAACTTAAGTAAAACTTAATAATTTTATTAAACATTTAAGTATTTAAAAGAGCTTTGCTCTACCACATTAAAAGTTTTTAAGACTAATTTTCCCATCAATAAACTTTAAAACAATTTTAATTTATAAGACCCTTTTCTTTTGTGTTTTATTTTTTTTATGGTTTTGCAATGTATTTTTAACTTTTAACAAACTTCATGATTTTAATTAAGCGTACAAAATAATAAAAATTGATAAACAATTGAAAGAGATATAGACCAGAAACAGTTAATAAAAAACAAATAAAGTTGTTAATTCTACTAATCAATATAAAATATCAAAAAATTTTTATAAATCAATTTATTTTATCTTTGTTTTCTGTTTTATTTTCGTGATATGAGTTATTCCTGTTCAGGAAACATGTAACAAACAATTGTAAATGTTCTGCTTTAAAGTATATTGTTTGTATTATAACCTTTTGAAAGGACGTAATGTAAATTCAATTACTAATTGCTATTAATATTGAGTTTTTTTTATGAAATTTTTGCTAATACATAACATATTTACTTTTTATTACAATTAACGGTATTCCTAAATACATTTTTTTAAATGTATTTAAACAAGATTAAAATCGTCAAAGTTTTAAACAACCTAAACAAAAATGCACTAAACTGAAAAGTATTTTTTATAAATTTTAAAGACATTAACACTTCGACTAAGCATCTTGAAGATAAAATCATCAGAACGCCTGAAAAAACTCCACCTTATTTTATTAAGCATGCTATTCCATCATTAGTTTTTCCTTTATTTTTAATTTTTAATTGCTCCCTAGCATTATCAGAAACACCTAAAAAATGGTAACATCCTATGTAGTTCCAGTATACAAAAAAGGTATCAAACACGACCCATAAAATTATAGGCCAATATCCTTAACCAGTACGTTTTCCCGGTTTTTTGAATACATTATTTCTCAAAAAATATTTAATCACCTCTTTGACTTTAATCTATTAACACCAAAACAACTTGTCTTTGTTCCCCACCGATCATCAGGAATTCAACTATTGACATATTCGTATACTTGGTTAACAACTTACTTGAACAATGAATCAGTCACAGTGGTCTATACTGACATCAAAAAAACTTTTGACTCTGTGTCACACATTAGATTATTAAAGATTATTACTCAATATAATTTTGATGATAACTTAGTGAATTGGTTAAACGAATTTTTAAATAGTAGGACACAAAGTGTACTTATTAACAACACATTATCAGATCCTTTAAAAACTCAAAGTAGAGTACCACAAGGTGGAGTCATTGGTCCTCATCTTTTTTTAATTTACATCAACGATATTCCTTTAAATACTCACATTCAAAGCAAAATAAGTCTATTTGCAGATCAAAAGTATTTAGCAAGTCAGAAACTACTTTACAATTAACATTAGATAATATTCACGAATGGCTGAAAACAAACTTGATTTAAATCCAAAAAAATACCAAGTTCTAACCGTCAATAAAAATAAACCCTTCCCTATTAACGTTTTAATTAATAAAACTAAAATACCAGCAGTAAAATTTTTTAAAGACTTAGGAATATATATGTATCTGAAAATCTAAAATGGAGCGAACATGTAAATTATTTATATAGAATTGCTCAAAATTCATCTTATCAAATATTTTAAGTTTTAAGACTAGTTCTGCTAGTATTCTTACTAAATTATTCAAAATCTACGTTCGCTCTAAACTCAAATGCAATAACCCAATATGGTCCGCCTATTAAAAAAAAAGTCATTATTAGGATTGAGTCTGTGCAAAGAAGTTTTACCCGTTTTGTTTGTAGTAGATGCACTATTTCAAATACTTCATACAAAGATAAATTAGTAAAGCTCAGATTGGATCCTCTAGAGCAGGGGTTCCCAACCAGGGGTGCTCGCACCCCTTGGGGGTGCGAGGCAGCATTCCAGGGGGTGCGAGATGGCTTTTATTTTTTGTATGACAAATAAGGAGATTTTCACTCTCTGATAAAGTTTATAAAGTTAAAAAGTACATTTTGTTATAAAATAAGTTGGCGCTAATTTTCTGAATAAATTCATTTTAATAATACGTCATACAGCAAAAGGGAATTTCTAGAAGTAAATTATTTTAACTAAGTTCATTTAATAGCTGTTAGTTTAGAAATTAAAGTTTCAGTAAAGCTTTCTTAGAGTTTTACACCTGTGAATTTTAATCATCTATTCTTTAAACATTTTATTTTCTTAACTGGCCATTAATTGTTTAAAACAGTTAATGAGCTAGCATCTATTTTAATTGAAATACTTAAATAAAAATTAGTATATTCAGCAGGTTTTTTATTAGCTTATTAAGAACAGGTTCTTTTAAGTCTATTACATTTATAATGTAATCTTTTATAAAGCTTAGTTGTGCAGAAAGTGGTGCTTAAAGATTTAACATCAATAAATTGTAAAGTTCACAGCAACTACTGTATGTTATACCATTTAACAAAAACTTGTTTTTAGCTTTAGTGAAACCAGAAAAATAGATTAGTAAAAGTATTCAATGCATCAACTTTATTTCTATTCATACCTTTTTTGAACTTAAACCGTTTACCTTTTTCAATCAACTTTTTTCTACTTATGTTGTAAGCAAACAAACTTTTTTTGTATTTGCTTTTATACATATCTTTTGACAATTTAAGACTCAATATCCTGTAACTTTTTAAAATCTTAACTCAAACCTTTATTATTTTGAAACCGCCTAGCTGCTAATAGTTTTGAAAATAAAACATTACATTACATAAGCTTAACTTAGAACAGCTGATTTTAATATTTTAAGAAGTACATAAATTCATAACAAAATGTATAAAAAGTTTAGTTTTAAGTTTAAGCCTGATATTTATGACTTTTCTAGTCCTTTTTCCTCACTTCTAATATTTTATCAAATCTTTAAAGACTAAATGACGAAGTCGTAGGCTGAAGCATTGTTTTAGTATAAATTTAATGAAAAAAAGTCTTAGTAATTGACTTTTTATTTTTTTTACAATACAGTTTATTTAATTAGTACTCAATCATGTCAAAGATACATCTCTTTTTAAGTCCTTGTGTCAAGATTATGGTAGTGAACATTCAGTTTTACTTTTCCATACGAAGGTCCGCTGGCTATCACGTGGAAGATCTTTAACGCGCTTTTTTGAATTGAGGAAAGAAGTAAAAGCTTTTCTTAAGGAACGTGACTATGACCATTTCAAAGAAATAGAGTCAAAAGAATTAATTCAAATACTAGCTTACTTAAGTGATATTTTCAGCCGCTTGAATGACATGAGTGTTTCCATGCAAGGTAGAAATGTAAATATTTTAAAATGTCGTGAAATAATAAATGCTTTTAAAAAAAAGTTAAATCTCTAGTGTCGACGAGTTGAAAGAGGCAATTTATCAGACTTTCCATTACTCGAAGAAGTGACTGATGAAGATGAGTGTTTCGTTCCAAGTGTGCGTGAATAAATTATGAACCATTTGGAAATACTATCCAAGTCTTTTGACGGATATTTTAAAATAGGAGAACTGGAAATTTCTGAGTAATGAATAATAAATCCATATTCTTTTAATTTGAATCACATATTTGATGATGAATCGTTTAAAGATGATCTTATTGAATTATGCATGAACCGTTTTATCAAAATGCAGTTTGAAAGCAAAACTCTTGTGCAATATTGGTGTTGTTCAATGAATATGTTTCCAAAACTTGGTGAGAAAGCACTAAGCACTCTCATTCCATTCGCGACAACTTACTTGTGTGAGTCTGGACTCAGTACTCTTTTGTCTATAAAAACTAAATCAAGAAACCGCTTGAATGCACAGGCAGACATGCGAATTGCCATCAGCAACAAAATGCCACGTTTTCAGAAAGTTTTGTACAATAAACAAGAACAAAAAAGTCATTAACTTTAGAGTAAATATATAAAATTAAGTTCTCAATCTTTTCAAAATAATATTGCATGAATAGTATTTTATTAATTTCTTAAATACCTTCTAAGTATAACAAGGTGTCATTTAGGAATTTTTTATTAAATATCTAAGATTAGTTTAGTTTTTTGTTAATGTTTAAAAAAAAAAATGTTTTTCATAAAGATAGATTAGTTTGTTTTCGTTTAATTAAAAATTAATTATTTTTTTTTAGTTTGTTTAAAAATGAGCAGGTAGAATTACAAGTGATGAGCTCCAAACTCACTTAATTGACCTTCATAAAACGTTTATCGTTGCGAAGGGAAGAGTGATTTCTGATGTTTTCTACCTTATAAAAATAGATAAAACTTTATCGAATATAGTTTGTTATGTTTTTAAATTTCCAAGTGTTTTATTTTTGTTAATATACTACACTATCATAAAAATTAAAATACAAATTATTAATTAATGAAATCAATGATTTCATAATAAAACTATTAATAAGTAATAAAGCATACAGTGTTAGGGGTGCGAGATCAAATTAAAAGATTTTAGGGGTGCGGGGCATCAAAAAGGTTGGGAACCACTGCTCTAGAGTATAGATGGTGGCAGTTTGATTTGATAACACTTTTTAAAGTTGTTAATGGTAAACAAAAAGAATTTTTCAATCAGTTTTTTTGTTTTATTTCGGACCAGTTATAATTTGAGAGCACATAATAAAAAAATAAAATGTAAATATAATAACAGTCAGTGGCAAAATTCTTTTTTCTGCAGAACAGTAAATATGTGGAATAAGTTACCGCAGGATATGGTTTCGTGTGGGAGAGTGGAACATTTTCGATTCAAACTAAAAAAACTAGATTTAAATAATATAAACACAAGTAAAATACAGTGATTATCGATTAAAAAATCATTATAATGATGGTTTGAAGTAACTTTTATTTACTTATTTTAAAGTATTAATATCATTAAGAATATTTTTTCTTCCCTACGCCTTCCCCCTACAGATTATAAGTTGTTATAAATAATTTTTAACTTTGTAATCTTTTATAGTCAATGCATAAGTTTTTATATGAGATTTTATTTCGTTTCGTTTTTTGTGCATACTAAGTTATAATTGATTATATAGGGCTATTTGTTTGTAATTTTTTACTATGTTATGTTAAGTTTTTATTCATTCAATGTAATTTGTTTGTTTTTTTTTCGTGTGTATTGTTTAAGCAGCTCAGGTTTTAATGCCCGATTCTATCTTTGCACAATAAACTCCACTAAATATAACAATAATTGAGTCGGCCTAAATTGGCTCACAAATTTACAACTAGGTTCTTAATTCAGTACCAAATCGTTACTTGTTGTTTATTATTGCTTATTTTGTCATATTGTGGTATAGAAAAATATGTTTTGTTGATTACTACAAACTTTTGAAGTAACTGCTGCCGGCGGAGGATTTTCTTATACAGTGCGGCCCGCGAGCAACTTATTCTAGAAAAGCCTGCGACTTACGAAAGGTAGCCGACCCCTGAGCTTGTTTTAGGCTTTAAAATGATAACCCATTTTAAACTACTCTCTTTAGTTTTTGATTTATAATTGTTTTTCTTAACAAACTCTTTTAAACTGTTAAGCTGAAGTTTTAAAACTTGTTTTACGGTTATTAAATGTTAACAAGGGACTTAAAATGAATTTAAACAATTTAAATCGTTTTACGATAAAACTAAGAGAGTCATATTAAAATTGTACAGTAATTTATATTGTGGATTGTCAGTATCAATTTGTGATTTTTGATTTTTTAAACTAGTAATGAGATTTTGGGATTTTCACTTAAATATGTAAATTAAATTGAAGTATTCTTAATAACTAATTTTTGATTAACTCTTGTTTATTTTTACTGGAAATTATATTTTACTTTGGTAATCAGTATTCGTATTAAGAACTTTAGTTACTAAAGGTTTTATAAAAACCTCTTGATTTAGAAACATTTTGTTTGTTTAAATACTGCAGGGGTCGGCAGGCAGTTGGTGGTCGCGGGCCAAATTTCAAGTTTCAAAAGTCTTCGCGGGCCGCAGTTTTAGTTTTAGTCACATTTGAATAATCTTATGGTTTTAGTTTTAGTCACACTAGAGAAAAGTTTTACTTTTATTCACCTTATTATTTAAAATGACTTTTAGCTATACATAGAATGCCTATTCAAATTAATATTCATTAGATTATGATTTACATTGACTAATATACTTTAATAAATATGTACTTATATTGGTTATAAAATATGTACTTTCATAAGCACTTAATAAGTTGAACCTAATACTTTTTGAATTTTACTTTCAACCTAACTCTCTATAAAAACCTAAATTGAAAGACAATTTATGGGTTACTTTTGTACATTTGTTATATCATCAACACTTTTTTATGTTTCTAAGAATATTTACTTCGAAAAAAGTTTTTGCGAGTTAAATAATTTACACTCATTAAGAAATTTAGTAATTAGTTAACAGAATAAAATTAATACCTGTTTGTATTCCAGAAAGCTAAAACAAATGATTTAACATAATTAATTCTAAAATACTTTAATAAAATGTTTTATTAGTAATTAGAGTTTTACATGGTTGCCACTAAAAAGCAAAAATGTCTGAGATGTATCAAACCAGCTTAAATTTATTAAAATTTGAAAATGCTTATAAATAGTTGTTAATCAAGCTTAAATACCTAGTTAAAATATCACAATTATCAAAAAGTAAACAAAGTGTAAGAAAACAAGAAAAAAAGCAATTAGTAAACTACACAACAGTCATAAAAACTATTCTGAGAATTGGAAGATTTCTTTAAAGTGTTTGAAATAAAAGCTTCACACACACCTGAGTTTTCAGGCTTTTAAAATAGCCTGTTTGTGTAGCAATCCAGTTAATATAAAGTTCACTACATAAAGAAATAACAAAGGTTATTAACAGTAAATAAATTACATGCCAAAAATATATAAGTCAGCTGGAATGGACAATTGAGTTTCTTAAACAAGTTTAACAAAAGTAAAAAATTTTATTGAGTCATTAGCAAAGAAGAAATTTTCTTTTATTAAGCATGATAGTAATTATTTATTTGCAATAAGAATATTGCATTTAAAAATATCAATTGTAAAACATAAGACGAGCTACAAGAATAAAAAAAGCGTTAGTTAGGAGTTATTGCGAGAAACAATAAAAAAAATCACCAAAGTCATTTCATACAAAGCACATTATTATCTTCAGTAACTACAGAATAATCAGAAAAAGTTGTTATGGCAAGTAATAAAGTAGCAAAATTTTTTACCTAAAATTATCGTTTATAATTGAAACTTTTATAAAAAATTGATGTTGGCGGTAAGGAAAAACTTTTGTTTATTTCATTAATGACAACATGAAGTCGTGTTTAGGAAATGCATTAAGGTTATAAAGTCGCATAAATCAAATTAGGACTTTAATCAAACTGTTAACATGAGAGCACTGATAAAGAAACTATTGCTCATCTGAGAATTTTTATTAGAGATGTTTTTACTAACTTTGACATTTTAGTAGAATTTCTTGGTTTAGTTCGAACGCGAAGCATAACATTCGGTGAAATTTTTCAAGTAAATGTGCAATGTACCAATACGGAGTTTTTGAAAGTACAATTCCTTCTTTTATTTTTATTATAAAGTTTAAAAAAACGTCTTAAAACATTTATCAATATTAAAAAATACTGTTAAGCTACTATAATATATTTTTTGATAAAAAAAAATTATTTGGTAATTTTTTTTGAGTCAAATCGAAATTTCATTACTTTAAATGTAAAAATTGTTTGAAACTCCAGGTTTTTTCAAAAATTCTCAAGTTCAAGTTTTTTTCTAGAATTTTTAACCGTATATTCGCAAATTCAAAGCTTTTCCGGGGTTCAACTTTTTTGGCAACACTGATTGTTCATTCTTTAATGTACACAATAATATAAATAACATTTTGAATTATATCAGCTGCAAGATTTAAAATTCAACATATATTAAAACTCAAACTAACACTGTGGATTGAGCAAAACATACATCATAAGTTTAATTTGCCACTCTTTCAAGCAAAAAAGCCAGTCTGAGTCAAGAAAAACATTCCTAATATTTTTGTATACAAAAAGCAATTCTAGCCAAAAACTTCAAAAATGGCTTAGTTTTCCTGAGATTTGAAGTCTTCCAATAGTGATAGTCTGAGTGTGTGGCAATGTTTAGTTGTTTATTTGCTTGAATTTGAACTATTTTGATTAACAATATACAAACTTTGTAAATTTACCATGCCTATATCTAGTTTATATTAAATAGGTAGCTCAAAAAAACAGCAATTGTGTGTATTGGTATGCGAGGCATAAAAATTAACTTAGCTTGAAAAAAACAATGTTTGAAAAATGGAATGTATACCTAACAAAAACTATATTAACTTATGTCATATATATTGTTTTAAATATGTATATACAAATTTAGATAAGACATATATAAATAACAATGTTAGAAAAGTATGCATAAACTAAACTTAAACTAACTAAAGTATTAAAAAAAAGTGCTTTAAAATATGAGCATTTTTTTAAGTTGGTGTGCATAGAAAACTTATAAAAAATTAAAATCAAATGAACCTTATTTCTTATTACTATGTTATTTTAAATGTATTCACACTAAAATATAACATTTACAAATAAAAAACTTATAAAAGAAACTGAGGTATAAAAATATTGAAAAAGAATATCTAAGCTATAAAGAAATTACACTTTAATTAATTACTGTGCATTACTTTTGTACAAAATGGAAAATATTTGCATTTAGTTTATTTAATAAATAGGTATTATATAACCAACTTATTAAATCCAAGCACTCTTGACAGAATTTTTTCAGATAATTACTTGCTGTTGTAAAAAAGAAGTAATTATGAAACTGAGAAACATATCCTGTTAGAACGCTAATCTGTCTTTTTCACATTTTTAAACTAAGCAGTAATTACTTGAAATTATTTAAAAATGTTATAGAGAGACTTAAAATTAAACTAATCAAATTAAGTCGAATTACCGAAAAAATTTAACTAGAAATATAATTTTGCTCAGCGGGCCACATTTACATGCTCGCGGGCCACAAAATTTTCTTTCGCGGGCCGCATTCCATTCAAAAAAATAACATGCTCGCGGGCCGCAGATTTACCCTTCGCGGGCCGCAATTGGCCCGCGGGCCGCAGTTTGCCGACCCCTGAAATACTGCATAGTATGTTACAGAAAACACTTACAAACTGAGTAGTGTTCGAAAAACAAATTGCTTATTTAATTTTTATAAAAAAACAGTGCAATGTTTTTTTACTTACCCGAACTTCTTATTATACGGACAGTTTCAGTCAAGAAGAAAGCATAAAAAAATTCAGTATTAAACACAAACATTTTTGTGAGATATGAATGTTTAAGCTTTCATGCTGTAAGAAAATTTTGAGTAATTTCAAAAATTCAGCATTTTAGTTCATCATTTTTACGTAGTAATATTACTAAAGCTTCTATTCAAACTTTGTTAAAAATTATTTTAGTTATTAAAAACCTTTTGTATGTAAAGTAAGTCAGTTTAAAAAAAAAAAATCCAATTAAACTATTAAAAATATGACTCAAAGTTTGTTATTTAAATTTTTGAAGTATTTTTGATAAATGATTAAACTTTAAGCTTTTTCAGAAAGTTAATGTAAAATATTTTTTTATGTTTTATCAATTTAATTCAAGTTATATTATAAAAATTGTTAATTCAAACATTTTTTTTTGTTTTTATTTATAAGTTATATAACTTTGACACACTCAACATACAAGGTTGTAGAAACGGACAAGGTATCACAAAATAGACAAAACGAGTTGCTTAAAATTTGAAAATAAACTAGAGTTTTGTAAAACGGTAAAAAACAATGTGCCAGAGTCTTTTATTATCGAGCAGTTTAGCATAGGTAGCTCAGTTGACTTTGTACGACATTTTGAAAAGTTAAGAAAAGTTTGAAGCAGTAAAAAATGACTTGAGTTTTTATTATTTATTATGCATTGCACATTATACAGCAGTTATATTATTTTATTAAAAAGAAATGTTGTACTTATCCGCAAAAATTGTTATTTGGACATGTCTACAGAAAAATCTTGCCAAACATGTCCGGATAAGTGAATATGCACTGCACCAGTTTGTGCCTTTAATTGGAGATCAGCTCAGTTACAACCTGCCATAATCCCCACCCAATAAAATTCGAGAACCGCTTACAGATCAAGGTTAACACTGATAGTCAAACGTACAAACAATATAAAATTAAATCAAATAAATGAAATTGAGAGTGAATTGTGCGGGTAGGAATTGTTCGCAGTTGGGAATCGTGAGTATACCCTTTAGTTGTGAAGTGTTCACTGTAAGGTATGCTTGAGTTAATTTAAATTATTTTACTAGCTTTTTTTTTTATGGTTGCGAGTTAAAACATTTATTTTATTATAGAAACTAGCATTTTTGTTTTTGAATAAAGGTCTATAATCTTATAAACAATCTTAAATTGCTTGATTTGGAGAACATTTTGTTTACAAAAAGTATGTAATGAACATGGAAATAGTTTCACAGGTTTCATGACAATTCAAACTCTGACAGCTCAAATTCCGACAATTCAAGTTTTTTAAAATTATTTATAAGACTATATCTCAATATGTGAAATTAATTTAAAATCACATATGTAGACCTTATAATATCTACAATCCACTTTTTCTTTTCGCAAAATCTTAAATATTTTTAAAGATATTTCTAAATTACTAAAATTAACGATGTTTTTTACTTTATTTAAGCAACATCCCAAAAAATGTTTAGCGTTTTTAAAAAAAAAAATGGCTTGTAGATATTAATAGGACCCACATACTTATTTTATATATTTGACCAATATACTTCACTTTATTAGCTGTGGCCCTTTCAATTTTTTTTAAGAATTTGAATTTTTTGAATTTGAATTGTCCGAATTTGAATAATCGTGCACCAAAAATCACATTATTTATCGCTACCACAAGGTTTCCCTGTTGTTATAAGTTTATTGAACAAATACAAAAAAACGAAAATTCTCAAAAAATAATCCAAGGACCTGGGAGCGCGAAAAAACCTCTTGGTCACAGAGTTTCACACCTTTGAAATATATAAACACGCAACTAACTGTTAAATTAACTATTTATCTAAATTTTTTATCAAAGTTTTCATGTTAAACTATACTTTAATAAAATTATCTGCTAATTTAAATAAATATGAAAGAAATAACACACACTAATATTCTAAGCTTTCATTTACAAGGTAAAAAGTTAAACAGATTTTTCTTAATAACTATAGAGTTTAGAACAAATAAATAGGACACAGTAATCTATCCACAAACAGGAGATTGATAATTAATATTTTTTTTTTTTGAGAATAGACAATTACTCAGTTTCACTGCAGAGCGGATTTTTAAATTGTAAATAAATTTTTATGTATAAAAACTTAACTCAAACCAATTTTTAATTATTTGACATTTTTAACATTATTATTTTACTACAGATTTACAATTTGAAAATGCGTTCTGCGGTGAAACTGAGTAATTGTTTATTTTTAAAAATAATAAATTATTAATTTTCTTAATAACACGAAGTTATATTTTTATAATTTTTCTATGCTACTGGTTATCTAAACTTCACAACTAGATGATGAAAAAAAAAATTAAAAGTAAAAGTCTACTAGTTTACATGATAGCGTCCTTTACTACATTTTTTTGCACGATAAGCTCAAACGTACCCAATCTTCTTTTTAATTCAGTATAGAATAGTGTTCAGCAATTCTTTAATCTTTAGACAGTCTGCTCTGTATGTAGTACTTTGTAGTTGTAGTTATAATGTAGTTCACAATGTTATTAAGTTGTATTTACAATACAATAGTAAGCATTTTTTAACATTTAAGAAATTAACTAACCTAACAAAGCAAACGAGCAACCTCTTCGGAGTATTTCGGATATATTGTAATATTAAGTTCTTTTAAAAGTGATTTGAAATCATAGTCCTCATGAAGTTTTTATTAACCTCTAATTATGAGTTTAGGAAAATGTTTTAATCTAATATAGCTACTTTACATTTATGTTAAGTTCGATATATCAATAAACTTACTTAAAAGTTGTATTTGGTGTTATATCTAATAAATACATTTAGTACATAAAATAAAATAAGAAGAGTAAGTAAGTTAAAATCCAATTTTTTTAACTAAAACCTGATCATAAACAAAACGTAAGTTTGATTAGCATGTGTGTTAATTATTTATTTGAAACTGCTCAAGTAGAACTAATTAGTTTGTATTTTAATTACCAGCATTATTTAACTACAACAGTTTAGCTCAAATTTATAAAGAAAAAAAAAAACATTCAAAAACTAGTATTGTCCAGACTTTTTTAAGAGAATCTGAATTAATATTTTAATAAAAAAAACTAAAGTTTGGATTTCAAAATATCTATAGATTTTTTTAAAACGCCTATGTTTATCTAAAACGAATTTTAAGTTTTGTTGACTATTACTGACTTGCATGCTCAAATTGTGATAATAAAACCATAGAGTTAACTATTTATATGTTTTTTTTTTCGTAACTCAATAAAAAGTTGTTTTCTCAGCATGATTTCTAAACATTAGACTGTTTAAATCGTTTACGCTTGATGCACAATTATATGTTTTTCTATTTTACTTAACCTAACGGACTGTAAGATATTTCTAGTTTTTTTTTTGAGACAAAACATTGTAGATATAAACTATTAAAAGTATTTAATAAGTATTTTTGATTCCTGACTTAGTTAAAAAATATTCGGATTGCAAGTGAAGTGTGATATGAAAAGTATTGTACCAATACATGTAAGGAGACAAAATATCAATATATTACTCAACAGATTATCAAAATAATGTTTAACTTTAGGTGTTTTATTGATCGAAGGTTAATATTTAAATCTGAAAAAAGTGTTTAAATAAATAAATGAAAGATTTCTATATGTAAAATCTAACTGTTTAAATCAGGGGTCGGAAAACTTTGACCCTTAAAAACTGCAGTCAACGATGTACTTTTGCTGCTCAGATCATACTGTTTTGAAAACAGTAATAAGAAAATTCATTGTAGTAAATGCTTTCTATTATACTCTTAATTTTATAATTATTAATTACTAGTGCTTTAATGTTGTTATTATCACTTTTTTGCTATAAAACAGTTTTTTTATGTTGGTCAGTACACTTTTTTTTTTTTATCTGCGGCCCGCAATAGACTTTTTTTATACAGTGCGGGCGGCGAACAACTTTTTCAAGGAAAATTGGCACGCGACTTTAAAAAGGTTGTCAATCCCTGGTTTAAACACTTTTTGAAAATTTAATTGACACTTTACTAAAACGTCTAAAAGCTTATTTTAAATGCAAATGACTTGAAAATTTTTAAAGTACGTAAAGCAACTATTACGTCATTTATAAAAATACTAATTTATTCATTATATATTGTGTTAAATACCACATGTCTTGTATAAAAGTTTATAAGTTTGTGTATTTATGTATGATTGCAAACAAACGTTTAATCAAAAAGACCAAAGAAAGTAGGAAACATCAAATAGGAAATACAAAGGTTGGTGCTTTATTGTATTTTAGACTTTTAAGAAAAGTTTATAAGCAAAATGTAATTTTATTCAAACTTAAATAAAAAAAGATTTCTGTATGGACAAACAATTTTGTGATTGTAAAATAAGGTTTATATTCTATGATATGATTAATATAAGTTGTTTGTTTTTGAAATTTTAGCGATAAAACTTGTATTGTTTGTAATATTTCTGCTATTAGTTTTCGAAATTCATAATTTTTTAATGAAGCATATTATGATTATTAAGTTCAACACCTTTTCTTAGCTTTTGTATGATTATTTGATAATAAAATGAAGTTTAGAACCAAAGGTTTCTTTACATCTTGAACAATGTAGCTATTTATGTGGCATGTTAATTATAGTGAGATTAAATGATAAAACTGAATACTCTAAAATCATTTCTGCTTCTTAATATTATTTAAGTTTGAGAAAATAATATGGAAAAAGCTAACTAAATAATAACTCAGCTTTTGATCTACTAGTAATTACTAATTGATTTAAAGTATATTAAAGAAAAATAATAAAAAATCTAAAAGTGTTTTATTGGTTTATATTTAGTACTTTTCATTAGACTGCTGATGCTTTAAGATGTGTTTAAACCAAACAATATAACCGCTAAAAATTATCTTAATCAAAACATTTAGTTTAAAAAGTTTATTTCTAAATACTGAAATTAAACTAGTAAAAGATATTCATAAACTCTACAAAAAACTAATTTAAACTTCTTGTTTCTTAAAAACACTCTATACTGTAAAATCGTAAGATTTATATGTTTACTTTTTTTTACTTTTAAAGTATCTAACTAATCTAGGTGAAACTAAAACTGTCTGGAAAGTAATTTTTTAAACTTTGAATGAGGTAAATGCAGTGCTCATCTTGTGGTATAATATCCATAGTTTGGCAAACTCTAATAAGTTAGTTTAATATTACAATAAGTTGTTGTTTAATGTGATTTACGAAATAAGTAAAAAAATATAATAACTTATGATAATGTTTTTTATGCTACAGTAGCCTTAGTCAAATCAAAGTTTAAATGCTTATTTTCATCTATAATGTAAAAAAGTAGTTTTACATATTAAATATATTTTTTGAGTTTTAGATATGTTTAAAAACATATTTTAATATCACTAATACTTTAGTTTGCAGTGAACCACCAAAACTTGAAAACGGGCATTATACTGGTCCAAATGTGCCCACAAACGGGTCTACATATAAGTACGTTTGTAATCAGGGCTACTATATCAACCGAAACTCTTCTGATTTGTTGAAATGTTTGGAAAACGGAACTTACGAATGGAATAAGGGATATCCGCCCGTTTGTTTAAAAATAAGTGAGTTTTAAAAACAATGTGTGTAATAAAAGTTGGTATTTGTTTATTCGATGAACTTATAAGTAAATTTACTATGTTATAAACTTAAAGTATGTTGTTTATAATGAACTGTTTTTTCTAGATTAAACTTTATAAAATGATGAATAAGGAAATATGTGTTATCAAATTTATTCTATATTTATTATTCATTCATAACTACAATTAAACATGCACGGACTTTTGAATTAACAGCTTGATTTTTTCAAATTTTTTTAATCTAACTTTTTCGAATCTAATAAAAGTGGTGTACTTTTTAAATAACTGAAATAATATTTTTTATTGTGCTTTACTTAAACAAGTTTGTACTATAAACATTTGTTTATAATGCTATCTAAGTCATTTAACACAAAAAGTTTTTCGAATTTTAAAGAATAAAAGTTATAACTATTTGTATTTTGTATTAAATGAGAAAAAAACAATTATTTTGTTTATTGTAATTAGTTTGTATTTAAACAATCAGTAATCTTTATTCAGAGTGTTTAATAACTAAACATGCACTTTTTTCAACAATGGTAAACTCGTAACATTTTATCAGATTCTTTTTAAAAGCTTTATTTATTTAATAGCTACGTTTGACCACAAAAATAAAAATTTATCAAATTCATCCTATCCATCAGTTTTTAATTCAAATAAATAACTCATTTAATGATTTGCTTTAAACTAATTTTATGAACTAGTGATTAAAATACTTTTGATTTACAAAAGTAAACTCTTACTGTTAAATCAATTAGGTTTAAATCTTTTTATTGCTAATGTTGTAGTTTCAACTTTATTTAACAAAACAACATCAATTGTTTTTTTTCAGAGTGTCAACAACCTCCTGAAGGGCTGAACATGAGGTTAATAGCTGATTACGGTTTTACTGAAGGGGAATTTTTTGAAGGCGCGAAAGTCAGGTACATGTGCGACGAAGGTTTTAGTTTTAGCGACATCAACCCAGCTGTGCTGTCGTGTGAAAGTAACAGTCAATGGAGTGAATTTGATTTTGAATGCAAAAAAAGTAAGCATGCATTGTTTGTTTTTAAATTAAGCATATAATAATGCTTAATATTTGGAATTAGATTATTTATTTTTCTTTTTATATATTCTGTTATGCTTAATTAAGAAAAAATTTTCTTGTGGTGCACAGTTTCTAAAATAAATCTAACTCATGCATATTAGTATTATTAAGAAACATTTTTTTTAGCATATCTGGTAAACACCATAGAACATTTGTTTTTCAACTGATTAAATATGTCGTTATAACTACATCTCAGTATTTGCAACTTGTTTAACTTTAATTATTATTAGATAAAAATAAATCAGTTTAACACTTATATAAAGAAAATGTAACCTTTAGCTATGTAGTCGTTTCTATTATAACTCTTTAAAGTTTTATTCTAGTTTTAGTTTTTATCTTTAAAGGTATACTTTTATACTAAAACGTTTAAACACAGAAGTTTTCGAAAAATCATAACTAAATTTATAGAGTGAAAACTTATCCAGATATTTCTACGGTCCACATGTAAAACTAATTTATTCGTACTATAAACTCGGTTAAAATTTTAATTGCATAGTTTCTGTTCGTAAAGATAAAATATCCGTTTAACTATTCAAAGCTTTGATTCTTTGCTTTAATTGAATGATGCTAAATTTTACTTCTAAAACGTAATTTGATTGCTAAACTTGTTTCATTAAATTATTGCAGGATGTCCAACACTCCAAAAGGTGCAGGACGGAAAGTTACACTCTGTCAACCAAGCTCGTGCTAATTTCTATCTGAGTAATGACGTTTTTAGTTATGCTTGTGATGAAGGTTACAAGTTTCACAAGGGAAGTTCTGATGACTACATATACAAGTGTCTAGAAGACGGATCGTATAACAACACAAATGTTCCTATTTGCATCACAAGTAGTAAAATTAAATATTTTAATTTGTAATAATTTCAAATAATCGCCCATTGTGTTAAGCTAATTTGTAAGAAAAGTTTGTCGTTTTTAATAATACCCGGTATACTTTAAGATTGAATTTTAGTTGCCTACAGTTGGTTTGAGTAAACGGTAAAGTATATATGTTATAAAATAAAATAACAAACCGATAGATTGCATCAGTCCACCCGAAGGTGATTCAGTCTACTGGAAGGTATCATTCAGCCACATAGATGGTGAAATGTGGACTGGAACCCAGGTAGTTTACGCTTGCAGCAACTCTTCGTTCACTCCCAAATGGAACGAGCCTGAAAAGCTGACTTGCGGCAGAAACGGACTTTGGGATCATGATTTCGCTCCTACTTGTGTTCCGGGTTAAAATTGAATAAATAAAAATATAAGAAAAACACATATCTGTAAATATCAAAACTGGTTTAGCACTGCAGTTTTATTTTGTTTTGATCTCTTAGTTTCGTTAGTCTGTCTTACTATAAATATTTATACTTATTTTGCTAAATTGTTTATTAGCTTTCAATAAAAAAATTTAAGAAGTTTTTTAATGCTAAAAAAAAACTTGTTTTATATAGTAGCTATATATAGTTATGGTCTTAACTAAAAAAGATTGCTTGATTTACTGAAATGTAAAGAACTTATTTAAATAAAATTTTCAAACCAAAATGTGCAACTTTGTTATGCCCAGTTTACTATTTTATTATACTTGAAAAGGTCGTATTTTTTTGCCACCTAAACCTGGTAGTAAATAAAATGATTAATTTACACATTTTTTTTTTATTCATGTAGCTATATTTCAAAATAAATGACTTTGAAAAGTTGGTTTTTCAACGAACTTTATACTTACAACTATTTATACAGCTTTTTTGTTAAATTATGTTAACTTTTTCGTATTTTAGCTTGCGAAAATCCTCCTTTCGTAGAAAACTCGAACATCACGACAATAGACCTTAAAACATCAGATAGTGGGGTTGTAGAATTGTATGTTGTTGAGTATTCTTGCAAACCCGGCTATTATCTGAGCAATGAATCTGCTGTTGTTCGATCTGAGTGCAGCAACAGACATTCCTCATGGTTACCTAATGATCCGATCTTTTGCATAAAAGGTAGATAAATAAGTTCACAGAATACAAAGTTTATCTTTTAGCTCATCTTTACAGATGTATTTTTAAGTGTTTGATAATAAACTAATTCGTTTAGTTTGAGATTTAGATATAAAAAGCTATGATGATAAACTGGAATAATTCTAAAACTTGGTTTTAAAGTTTTAAATAGTAAATAAGTGTTTAAATATTAAGCAGAGAATTACTAAAGACTGCAAAAATTAATTTTTTTTTTTATCTAATGGAATTTTTCTGGCATTTTAAAACAATTTTCGTAAGTATATAGTATTTATTTCTCTCTATATATGTAAAACTTTAAGAGTGTGATGATATTCCAACTGTTGAAAAAACCAAATCAAATAAAACTACAAACACAAACGAAAGAAACGGCATTCTTCTAAATAGTACTTCTGTTGAGTACGTTTGCAAGGATAATTACGTACAAAACGCAACAGTTTCAACTTGTGGTGTTGATGGTAAATGGTATCCAGTCATAGAGTGCTATCCTGGTAAGAATTTTTACGATAAGTAGTATAAAATATAAAAGGTAATTGTTCTATAACATAAAATATTTATTTATTTTCGAAACAAACTAAAAAAGTTGTTTTAATTAAAAGAATGTGGTCCTTCACCAAATATACTAAACGCATTGAAAACTGTCAATGAAGAGTTTGAAGTTGATCTTGAAACAAAAGTTGAGCTTAATGTGTCTTATATTTGTCGAGAGCCTTACTACTTAGTTCCTAAAAACGCCAGAACCACGTATAATTGCATCAATGGAGGGTCTTGGACTTACAAGGAATTTAGCTGCTTGCATAGTAAGATATATATTTTTTTGGTTGTATTATTAATCCTTTACATTCTTTTTGTTGCAGAGTGCGCTGAGATAGTACCAACTGGAGGTCTGCTTATAAATTCTAGCAGCGAAACTCATTATGGCGGTAAGCTCTTCAGCGGAGCGACTGTCGAGTTTAGCTGCGTTGAAAATTATATTCTCAGCAACTCGACAAATTTGGTTGCTGAATGCTTACAAAACGGCGAGTGGAGCATTTCTACTCCTTTTTGTGTCAAAGGTCGGTTGAAGCGCTATTAGTGACAAAATTAAAGCTTTTAATTAAACGTAGAATAGTTAATCTACGCAGGTAAAATAAGTTGTTACATAGAAAAAATAGTTGCCGTATTTGTTATCTTGGTTTATTTTTTTCAGCCCTATCACAGCTTTAGTTTAATAATTTATATATAAACTATGTGCATTGACTTTAGTTTAAAGCTTATTTCCACCTAAGTGTTAAAGTTAGTAATTTCAAATGGCCTCAAAAGGTTTTTGTAATTAATACTGTTTTAGTTCCTTTTTAACCTTATAAAATTAGTAAACACCAAGTCCATTATGTAGATTGTGGCACACCTAAGCCCATCGACAATGGAAAGTTCAAAACGACTTTGTATGAAAATGTCATTGTGTCCTACTCTGGATCGTCGTTTGAAATAGAAATTCCACATCAAGTTTTGTACTCTTGCAATGAAGGTTTCAGCAAACCATCTGAACTGCCGGCTGAATTGAATTGCAATGAAAAAACTGGAAAATTTGAGCCGTCATATCCTGTTTGTTTAAAAAGTTGGTAGTTTGTTGAAAGTTTATTAAGTTGGTTTTTGTCTTAATAAAATATTGCGCTAGTATTTTATAGTCCATGAATCAGTTATTTAAAACTTTCATTAATTTGATAACGAATATTATCTTATGCACCCTACTTAAAAGTAAAAAAAAATTTTTGTTTAGTTTTTTTAATTAGATTTTAAGCAAAAGCATAAAATCTTTTTACATAAGGTATTTATAAATGAAAAAAAAAAAACTAAACTTTAGTTTGTTAGAACTACTGATAAGACCCAAAATATTTCACACTGATAAACTTTTTTTACATACATTTTGTAACTAATAAAAAGTCAGGATTTAATGAGTACTAAATTTGCTTAAAATTAAATCTACTTTTCCTGAGCTAAAAACTTTGCTTTCCAGAATGTCCGTCTCCACCAGAAGGTTCACTATCAACAATGACAGTAGACTACAGTTACCAAGCAGGCGTGTTTTGGAGCGGTACTAAGGTTACTTACACTTGTGTTGAAGGATACTCTTTCAAGTACAACCAACCTGAAGTTCTTACCTGCAGGAAAGATGGCACCTGGAGTCACGAAACCGCTCCTAAATGCGGACAAAGTAAGTTTAGTTTTAGGTTGCTTTTTTTAGAACTTTTCCATAAAATTTAAAATTCTATCAACACAAAAGAGGAAATTATTTTACTTTCAAAAGAACTTTAAATATCTGTTAATGTATTAAGCGTTGCAGACTAGTTTATTAAAATTCAATAAACAAACGTTTACTAAAGTATATCTACTTAAAATCTCAATAAATTAAACTAACAGAATGTCCTAGATTTAATATGACAACTGGTTTACAAATGGCACCAACTAGTGTTTATGATGAACTTTTCGTAACTGACTTTGTTTTGTACATGTCTTGTGAAGAGGGGTATGCGATTGATGATCCTCAACTTTCAGCAATTAGGTGCAACGAAGACGGAGATTGGAACTCAACTTTTCCGACTTGCTTGAAAAGTTTATTTCTTAATAATCATGACTTTCATTTTATTGATTTTTAAACTTTTCAATTTATAACTAAATAAAGAACTAAGTAATAAGTATAAAGTGTCAAGATTCTAGATAAATTTTTTGACGTGTTACAATTGAGTATTTCGTGTAACAAAGTGATTTTTTTATTTTTATAGAATGTCCAGCACTCGATGAAATACCAGACGGAAAACTTATTGTTGTTATCCAAACTCGTGCTGACTTGTATGTGCAATCTGACACATTCAAATTCGTTTGTGATGAAGGATACCAATTCCACACTGGCATGGCAGATAATTATGCCTTAGAATGTTTAAAAAATGGGTTATATAACAATTCTGTCGTGCCTATTTGCATTAAAGGTTTTTTTTTAATATAGTATTTAAAGAAGTTTATGCACTTCTTTTTAAGTTAAAACCTAAAATTTTAAGTCTGAAATTTTAAATAAATTTAAAGTTCTATCATTAAGTTTTAAATAATAAAACATAAAACATTATACACCATAGTATTATTTTAAACTTCGTTTGTCTCTTTTTTTTTTAAACATGTTATATTATAATAAAGTATATGTTATATTTTTTTAACTGTTCTTTTTATTTAACCTTTTTTTTCTTTAATTATAAATCAGAGTGCGATGTTCTTCCCAAAAACAACCAAACTCGTTGGAACATCACATTCAGTCACAGAAAAGGGGAATTTTGGACCGACACCCGGGTGACCTACGCTTGCACCTCCGCTGCGCACAAACTGGCGCTGGGCGAAATTGGAGCAACGACTTGTGGCAGAGATGGCAGCTGGGACGTGGATCGCGCTCCACGTTGTGTTCCGGGTGAGTGGTATTAACTTAAGATGTAAGAACCATGTTAAAAAACTTAATACTATAGCTTTACAGTATCAAGAAGTTTTACGAGTTAAAGAAGAAGAGAAAAATCTAACTTAAATATGTAAATTTCAAAACATATAAAAATAAAGGAGTAGGTCTAACAGTTATTTATAAAGTTTTAAAAAACCAAAGATTCTTATTTCATATTTTATTACAAAATTAAAGCTTAGTGCCAAGTTTACTACGAACTTAAGCCAAGTTTTTATTTAAGGCAAAACCTTTTTTAAGCTTGTGACCAGCCTCCTTTAATTGAAAACTCCAACTACAACACGCTTGAGCTCAATGTTTCCGCTACTGAAGATGTGGTACGCCATGTTGTTGAATTCGAGTGTATTGAGGGGTATCATCTCAGCGATGAGACTGCCAACATGAGGTTTGAGTGCAACTTGGGCGAACTATGGACCCCTAAAGAGCTGCCTACCTGTATAAAAGGTATGAACAATTTATAACTTGCAGCACAATCTGTCATTTGTTAATGCCAAAGTGTTAAGATTTTCAGTTTTTGATTTTATGATAAGGTTTAAAGACGTTAAAATACTACATTTACTACTTTGGTTATTAAAAATCAGTACTACATAAAATCGATGGATACATCTGCTGCAGCTAACTTCCGTTTTAAAATTACAATAAAATTCCTTTTTATGCAGAATGCGGTGTAATTAGAAACTATGATCCATCAGGAAGATTCACCTTCCTCTACTCATTTATCAATGAGAACAAAAGAGACGGTGTGTATTTAGCAGGAACCGCAATAGAATACTGGTGTAACGAGGGTTACGATCAGAGCAACTACGAATCTGCCTGCGGTGTCGATGGAGTTTGGGATCCGCCCATACAATGCTTTACTAGTAATTATAATTTGTACAAGTCAAAAACTTTTTTAGTTACGATAGTTTAAAAGTTTTAACAATCAACATTAAATTTTATAAAAGTTTGTACTCATTTTTATTATTAATTTTTCTGCTTGTATTGATAACTAAATAAAATAGAGAGATATTTATAAACTTTTTTATAGGTTGTGGTCGTTCGCCAAACGTACCTAACGCAGATAAACATGTACATAAAACGAACAGAGTAGATGAGAATTTAGAAATAGAGCTAAAAGTTTCCTACACTTGCATAGAACCGTTTAAAACAACACCCGCGTCTGCAAGTACCGATTACAATTGTTTAGAAGGCGGTTTTTGGGTTGGTGATGAGTTTAATTGTGTGAAAGGTTAGTTTTTATGATACAAAAAAGTAGTAGAACGCACAGCTTTGCTTGAAAAGTGTAGTCGTTGTATAAAAATTATTAAAATTTTGGTAGGGTTTAAGCTCATAAAAGCTAAAAAACTGATAGGCTTTATTAAAAAGATAATAAATTATTTAAATTAGTAACGTTATTATTTGTCAAAGAGTGATACACGAAAACATCGGTGAAAGTCATCAGAGGCAAATGCTGGATTTTTATATACAAAGCTTACGAATAAACTTGACTTAACAACATGATTTGATCATACCACTTGTATTTGTAGACCACAAACTATTTGACAATAAACTTGAATTGCGACTGACTGATGATCAGTGTGATCACTTAGGTCTCGGTCTATTGAGAGCTTGTGGTCTGTGATTGTCTTAGTGATAAAATAAAAATTTCATTTTAACTTGAGTTTGTTAAACAGCGTGCAATTAAATTTCGTGTGGTTAACTATAGACCAGGGTTTCCCAAAGTGGGCCAAGTGGCCCCCTTGGGGGCCATGAGCAGTAAAGGAGCCACAGGGGCGCCATGAGTTCATAATTTGAAACTTACACTAGATATTCTTGAGTTGCAGATGAAGAGCAAAAAAAAACGAACAAAAAAATGTATTTGGTATTATTTTTATTGTAGTTTATGAGTAATATTTTCAAAGGGGCCATGGCTTTTCCAATTTCTTTAAAGGGGGCCATTTGTAAAAAAAGTTTGGAAAACCCTGCTATAGACGAACTTATTCTTTCGAATTAAAAATATGTCTTTTGTAAAAAATCTTTTTTCTGAAGCGAAAATGGTTAAGCTTTTAAAGTAAAAACTTGTTTTAATTATACTATCATAAATTCAAAAAATTTTATTAGTTATCCCACGTAAGAGTAGGTCGTATAAAATATTTTTGATTCAATATTTGTAAGTTGATTTAATTTTCCTTATTAGATAAAAAAATATTCACAGCTTCAAAAACAAACAATATTGTGCTTTACAAAAACTTAAATAAATTTTCAGAGTGCGAGGAAATTGAAGCAACCGAAGCGTTAAATGTAATTTTAGTATCAGGAGGTAACAAAATAAGCAATGGTGCAGTTATAAAATTTAGCTGCAATGAAAACTACGTCCTCAAAGATTCAACAAAGCTGTTTGCCAAGTGCTCAAACAATGGAGATTGGAATGTAACTGCTAACAGCTGTGTTAAAAGTAAATGTTTCGTAAATGATAAAGAAATAGTATTTTTGATTATCTTTTTTTAAATACATGTTAGTTTTTTTTTTTAGTAATACATAGAGTTTTTTAATGCTATTTATTTAATTAACTTTACTTACCTTTAATATTCTTACAATAAACTAACAATTAGACTTTAATTATATTTTTATAGTCTTATATCTAGTATATATGCTACTTAGTTCTAATATATACACACCTCTAGGTAACTACAAAAAATTAATTTTAAAGACTCTGGGCCTTTTGATTACCATATAACGCTTGAATTTAAAATGTAGACTGCGGAGCTCCTGATAACATAGAAGACGGCCGTTACCGTATCAACCAGTACGAAGAAGTGGTAACCGGATTAGGATCAGTAATCAGGATTCCTCAGCGCGTCACTTACATCTGCACCGAAGGATTCCAAACTCCGCCAGGGTTTGGAACCGTGTCTACGTGTGCGACGTCAGGAAAGTTCAGACCACGCCCCGTCTGCGTGAAAAGTAAGTTTTCCTTGATCATGCTTAAAGTTAAGTAAAATCACAGTTATTTACTACATTCTTAAAAATATATGCTGTGTTTCATTAGTAGTTTGACATCTTTTACTTTTTTTGTAATGGAAAGTTTTATATTTAGATATTACTATTCCTTTCTAGACATGTTATCTTTTAAACAAAAGTAAGTTTAAATAATTAAGTAATAGGATGTCGTAACTTGTAGATATACAATTATTGCTTCTATATTCTATCTAGAAACTTAGAAGCTAACGTGATTATTGATTCTAGAATGTCCGTCTCCACCAGAAGGTTCACTATCAACAATGACAGTAGACTACAGTTACCAAACAGGCGCGTTTTGGAGCGGTACAAATGTTACTTACACTTGTGTTGAAGGATACTCTTTCAAGTACAACCAACCTGAAGTTCTTACCTGCAGGAAAGATGGCACCTGGAGTCATAAAAGCGCTCCTGAATGCAGACAGAGTTTGTTTTTTGTTGATAATTTTTGACAAAAACTACGTTAAATGCTCTAAACCGCCAGTTTATAGTTTGAAATTGTACAAATTATATCTTTAAAATTTACTTCAAGAATTTTTTTTAAATTAAGTAGTATATAAGTTTGTTTATTCAAGAAAAGTATGAGATTTTTGTTACCTACTTTTTGTTTCAGTAAGATATTTGAAAATCACTCACAGAAAACAATTTTTTGTATTTCGCTAAAAATTTTAAAAGTTTAAGTTCTGATACTGAGCTTGTTTTAAACATTTTATACTTATTAATTTCTAACAGCATGTTCAGTAATTCCACTCGTGAACAACAGCAGACGAGTAGTAGAGTCCTATGAAAGTTCCGACAACGGGATTATTCAGAGCATAGAAATTAGGTATGTGTGTCTTCGCGGGCATGTTTTTAATCGAAAAGAAGACGCTGGTAAAATTTTTCCTTGCACATCAAAGTACGGGTGGAGCTTTACAAGATTACCGCAGTGCGTTAAAGGTAGGTATTGCAGTTTTAAAAGAAATCGTTATAAAAATAGTTTTTAGAGTTTAACGTGGATCAATTTTAGTTTAAGATTAGTTTGTTATCAGAATTATTGTTACTTAAAGCCTGAAACTAAAACTCATTAAAAAATAAAATGAAGATAGCGTAGGTGAAACTATAATCTTTCTTTAGTCTTGACTGACAACCTTAAAAAACGAATTTTGCTTATTTTTGACACTGTTTGTGATGTATGTGATAAAGTTTTAATACTCTGATGAGTGTTGTCCAACAACAAGTAGAAAACAATTTATAAATTATGTTTCAATAAGTTACATGGCTTTAAGTCAGAAAACTAAAAAGATTCATTTTTTCCATACATACAACAAACTTGTAATTTTACAGCTAACAATGTTTAACTTATTTTTGGAAGTTAAAATCTAGCTACATAAAAAAACAATAAAAAATTTATTCAAACATATCAAAACCTACCATTCTTGAAGTTAAATGTGCATGGATAACAGTTTTGTTACTTTAAACAGAATGTGACAAAATACCGTCTGTCGAAAACAGTGCTCCTACAAACGCGCCATCGCTGCTCATTCCCGATACAGTCGTGTCTCATAAATGCTTTGAAAACTTTGTGGAAACGGCAGGCAATGTAACTTGCGGATCAGACGGAAAATGGAGACCTACTATGGAGTGCATTCCAGGTAATTTCGCTTGAAATAATTTTTTCAGTAAATAAGAGTTTTTTTCTACCTAATCAGTTGTTTATAGTATAAATTAAACGGGTGCAAGTTATTTCAAAATTTGACTGTTTAAGTTCTTTCAACGATTTTTAAAGGGCCATAACTCAAAAAGTAACATACATTTGAAAAAATAAAAATCCTATTTTTAGACCTAGTTAATACCTAAAAATACTTTCTTTAGTTTTGCAAAATCTTTCATATTTTTTGAGATATCGCTAAAACAAGTTTAAAATATAGTAACTTTAATTAAATTTTTAAATTCTCTTTAAAATATTTTTTTCAGTTGACTTTTTATTATTACAATCTTATTAATTAGACATACAATCGTTCTTTTGATTTTTTTTAATGTATATATTTTTATGAGTTATGGCCTCCTTAACATTTTTTAAGAATTTAATTGTCGGAATTGAAATTTTCATGTAACAAAGTTAAACATACTTTTAATTGCAGCTCAACAGTATAAATTTTTGTATTTTAATTCTTATGAAAATCAAAGAAAATATTTTGTCAAAGTATTTAATTCATTAGAAAAATAAACACAGATTGTGGGTCTTCACCAACCTTTCCACAAACTTATAAATTGGTAAACTACCGCAATATCAGTAAAGGTATCAGCTTAGAAACTTCAGTTGAGTACTTTTGTGAAGAAGACCGTTACATGATGCCTGATCCTAGGGTAACCTCACAAATATTTACGTGCGATACAGGTGGACCTTGGGACATTGCTTCCATTCACTGTTTAAAACGTGAGACGATAAAGCCTTTAGACCACAGTTTATAAATATTTTGTAAAAGATTTGAAACTTTTGAATAGTTTGTTTTATGTAGTCAAACACAGTTAACACTCGTTAACAAAGTACAGCTGTATGAATTTATACTCATCTGTTTTTCTTAAAGTAGTGCTTAAAATAACCAGTTCTTGATTTTAAGACTGCTAAAAGTTTGATTATATAGTTTATAACTGATACAATTTTTTTTTTTTTGGTTAAAAGTGCACTTTATAAAAATTCGTTTTTTACTTTATGAATAAAGATCATAAAATATAAAAAAAATACTTTAGTTTTTGCACTAGAACTTCAACAAACTTTTTCACAGAGTGCCCGAAAGTAGAAACTTCTAGCAAAGTCATCATGGAGACTTTAAATGTTATCCACGACGATGCATCTTACTTATCCGGCACCGTTTTGAAATTCACATGCCCAGCTGGATACGTCATTGATAACCCTGAACTTTCTCAGGCAACGTGCACCGACCAAGGTTCATGGAACTCAACTTTCCCTACTTGTCACAGAGGTAAGTTTAACTTGAAAACGACTCAAAAACGTGAATGCAAAAGATATAAATTTCAATTTATAACAGAAATTCGTATAATACCGTGTGTTATCTCTTTTAGCTTGTTCGAAACTGGAAGCCATACCAAACGGAAAACTAGTCAGTCATAGCCAAAAACGTAAAGGATTCTACTTGGATGGTGATGTTTTTAATTATACTTGTAATGATGGTTACATTTTTCACTTTGGAACATCAGATGACTACATTTACAAGTGTATAGATGATGGGAATTACGACAATATTATAACACCTCTCTGTATTACAAGTGAACACATTTTATATGAATATAAACTTTATAATACATAAAAAGTTGGTGTAGAAGTTATACTTTCAAGTTATCATTATTATTATTTTATTTGTTCTGAGAGCAAATTTTATTTGAGGTTCCGCAACAAACTTTATAGCTATTTCTACATACGGAAACACTTTAGATTACTTATTGTAAAATATTAGAATATTAAGATGTTATTATTAAAAAAATGCTATTAAACTTTTATATTTATGTGCTGTACAACCAAACTTATTAATTATGAAATGTGTATTATAACTTATTTTAACCTTACTTTAGTTTAATTAAAAATAAAAACATTTTTTAGATTTCTAAAAATTGTTTTTAATTTTAAAATGTTACTCATGAATAAAATTGTTTGGTGTATGTAAATTAGACAGTTTATTTTAAACCTCAACATAATTTTTTAAATTAAAATACTACGTAAAACTGAGTTAAATATAAGAAATCGGAATTTGTTGTTTACCCTGTATTTTATGGTTTGCTTAAATGTTATCTAACACGTTTTGATGCCTACTTATGTTGCTAGCTTTTCTTAAAAGTTCCTTGAAACACAAGATGTTGAGTAGTTACATAAACTATTTAACTTTATCTTATTCTAGTTATTTTCGTACCGCAATAAAAATCTGACTAAAGCACATTATACTTTGATAAAACTAGCTTAATTTTACAAAGTAAGATTTCATTTGCACCATAACTTTGTCTAACAACTATTTTTTTTTTCTTAATATACGTCTAATATTTGTAGGATGTCCTTCACCTCCTGAAGAAGAATTTGTAAGTTGGAAAATAGAGTTCAGCTACAAAGAAGACGAGTTTTGGAGTTATACTGAAGTAACCTACAAGTGTAAACCTTCACATAGTTTTCTGTGGGGTGAAAATAAAATGCGAACTTGTGGAATAAATGGAACTTGGGACTTCCAAAATGCTCCCAGATGTGCTCCAAGTAAATTAGAATTAAAAAAAATAAGAAAATGTAGCTGATACTCTAAAGGCAAATGTTTTTTTTATTTTGCTTTAAAAATATCATTTAAATAATTTAAACGAAAAATAGTAACGAGTAATGATACAACTAGAAAAGAACAAAAATAATCGTAACTTATTGTATTTCTTAAGTTTTCTTTTTTTATCTCCTTATAACTCTCATTTTAACTTAGATATATTACTCTAATAAGTATTATTAAGTGAAGATTTAGTTTTTTTTTTATAAAAAATCTTAATGACTTACTATATATTATTTTTAAAATCATTTAATATTTGATCTCATTGTTATTATAATCAATATTTTAGAAGATTGAATTTTAGTCTTACGTATTGAAGTTTCAAAAAGTTCTTAGTTAAGGCATACAATCAACTAAATACATTTCAACAAAAATCATTCTAAACTTATACTTCCTTCATATTAATACTAAACTAACTAATTTTGACATTTTTAACAAAAAACAAAAAATAATAATTAATACCCATTAAAAAAAATTAACAATTAAAGTTATATATTTTCGAGAATTCGGAATAATAATAATAATAACATAAATAGATAATAACTATCAGAGGTATGATAATTCATAATTATATCATGTTTTGTTTTTGTAAGTATTTCACAAACATAAAAGTTTAGCTTTAATATGGAGAAGTCTTATTAAACATCGCTTTTTTAGAAAAAATTCCAAAAATGAAACAGATCTTTTAAAATAGATACAACCAGTTTCGAGTTACAGTTTAAACCAAAACCTGTGTTATCCCAATAACTTAAATAACCTGTCATCTAAAGTTAAGATTGAACGATCAAGTTAACAGCTTATTTATAAAAAAAAACTTATGTAACAGTCTACTGTGCACAGCTTAAAAAGTTATCAGATATTCAATTAAATAATATATTAAAGGCAAAAAACATTTTCTTTTTTTTAGTCTGTGAAGTTCCTCCATATGTTCCAGATGCGAATGTAACTACAATTAAAACTGTAAGGCTTGAAAATGGAGAAGTTGAAGAAAGCACAATTGATTATCACTGTAATCCTGACTATTATCTGGCTAACGAAACTGCAAATGTTCGATTTCAGTGCAGTGTAGAAGCATTTTGGACGCCTAAAAAGCTAATAAGTTGTGTTAAAAGTAAGTTTAATAAGCTTATACAGTTAAACCACTAAATACAGATCATAAATGTTAACTTAATATTTTAATATATTTTGTCACTTATTGATTACTTGTGCAAACTTAAATAAGAGAAAAAGATGCCGTACTTACAATAAAGAGGTAACTTTTAAACACTCAGAGTGCAATACAATACCAACCATAACAAATGCACATTTTTACAATTTTACTTACCTAAATCAAAGAAGAGACGTTTATTTGAATAGAACAGAAGTTGAATACAAATGCATTGAAAACTTTGTGCCAAAAAAGTCTAAAATGACTTGCATTGAAAATGGTGAATGGACCCCAACTTTTCAGTGTTATCCAGGTTTTTAAATTTGTATCTAATAAAAGTTTCAGTTTAAAATAATCATCTAAGTTATCTTATTATCAATACACAATTTTAGATTAGTTATTTTATACATTTTTAAAGCATCTAAATTTTTGTAAATTCAATTTAAAATATGTTGTGGAAAATTTATAACTTTTAAGTTTTTACAGATTGTGGTCCATCACAAGATATACCAAACACAGTAAAAAGTTTCGATAGGATAGGTAACGTCGATTCAAATACTACAGTTGAGCAAATAGTTTCTTATACTTGCAAACATCCGTACTTTTTACTACCACAGGCTGTAGATACCACTCGTAATTGTGTAGATGGATCCTGGGTCTACAACGACTTTAAGTGTTTACAACGTTAGTTAAAACAGATTGTTAATAATGTAAACATGGTTCTTTCTTGGATCTTTGCGTTTTTAACAAAAGTGAAATTAACAAGTTCAGAGTAGTTTTTAGATAATATTTTGCTAAAAGTTTGTTACAAAAATTAACTTATTTTTGGACGTTTTGTGCAATAGTTTAATTTCTTATGAATAAAGCATAAATAATACAAATCAAAGGACTCTTACAAAAAAGTAATGTCTTCTTTCTAATCTAAGCATGAACATGCTTGAATCACAAATATTTTTTGCTACTTTTTTATGAAGTTTCTTTAAGTACATCAATTAAATAAATATAGTTTTATAATATATATTTTATCTTAAAATGTGTCTTTATTATTACTTTTTAAATACAGAATGCCAGAAAATTAAATTAAGTGACAAACTAAAGTTTGAAATTATCCAGAAAGTAAGCTATGAGGATGGAACACTTTTTGAAGGTTCGATAATCGAGTTTAGTTGTGAAGACAACTTTATTCTTAGTGATTCAGATAAAACACATGCTGAATGTGTTAATAATGGAGAATGGAACGTAACTGCACCTTACTGTGTAAGAGGTAGGCACTTTTTAAAGTATTATCAAGGAAAACAATCTAATTATGTTTTCAAAAGTAGTTGTTTGTTAGTATTTCATATTTTAGTTCATCTATTATACTTATATACTAAAGCTTTAGGTTTCTTTTGATATTAGTTTTGTTTTAAGTTTATTGAAAATTTAGATTGTGGATATTCTAAAAATATTACAAACGGTTACTTTGAAGTCAATTTGTATTCAATTGTAAACAACACTGAAAATGGTTCAGTGATGAAATTACCTCAAAAAGTCACGTACTACTGTAATAATGGCCACGTCATTTCACCAGATTCAACAGCAGTTTTTAACTGCGATGAAAACAGCGGAAGTTTTAATCCTCCAAAATGTGTGACAGGTTTTGTTTTGCTTTTGTATTGTTCTCTAAAACTCATTAAGTATAGAAAATTAAAAATGTGTTAATCAATAAAATTTCAATAACTAAGTACAAAATCTCTCATTAATTTATAAACTGTTTTAAAACCAACAACTTATTAATCAACAAATATTTTTTTCTGCTAATGAATATAGTTTAGTACCTTATATACTTTATTTTTAATGAAAAAGTTTTAAACGATCTCAATAAAGATAACCACTACTTTAGACTGCGGTGCACCACCAAAGAAAGACAATATGACGTATTCAGAAGACAGTGAAAAACCTTACTATTTAAACGGAAGCGTTGTGACTTACTACTGCGTAAACGGGTACGAAATACTCCCCAGGGATCAAGACGAAATAGTTTGCGCAGATGGATCTTGGCAGGGAGTTGTAGGAAACTGTTATTCAGGTAGCGCGTTACGCATGTATGCATGATATATGACTTGACAATCATTTGCGGTATACAGACTGTATGATTATAATTTTTTAAAGGTGTAAGTTTAAGAAAACTTTATAAGTTATAAGTTAGTCATAGAAGTACTAATTTGCAAAATCAAAAAGTAAACAATAAAAGGCTTATAAAAGCAATACATAGTGTAATTTATTATTTATAAATTAAATTTACTGCTTTTATTTACAAAAAAAACTTGATCTTTATTTGAGTGAACAACTTTGAAAAACTTCACTCTATTTGCTTTTTGAATTTTATTTATTAAGTACTTGTTCAACCATTAAAAATATGAAACAATACTTCTATTGTTTTCAGTTCACCGCTGCATAGAAGTTCCGTCCGTAACAAACGCCGAATACGAAGTAACGAAATGGATACACGACGGATCGTTGCTGCCAGGTACCGAAGTCAGGTACACCTGCGGGAACAACCTGACCATGATACCTGAAAATTTTGTGGGCAGGATTTGCGAGGAGTTCGGAACGTGGAAGAGTGTGCCTACTACGGCTGTTCCAATGTGTGGAAAAAGTAAAAATATGTTGCGATTTAGCTTAGGAGTAATACCGTTTGTGTTCAAATTCGTTTAGAAAAAGCTATCTCAGATTTATTCAAAACATTTAAATGAAGATCTTTCGTTTATTTAAACTCTTAAAATCATTTACAAAAAATTATTTTGTTTTTAATATTTTTCTTAATGGTTTAAAACATAAATAATATTGTAGAACTTTATAAGCTGTCCCAACTATTTTCTAAACAAGCAGACCACCCCTTGTACCTGACATTTTATTTAAGAGAAATTAGTAGTCGTCTTTTTATAAAAAATCAAAACAACTTTTTAGTTGATCTACGCAGCATATAAAATACACTAAAGCTGTACTTTGCTTTTATAATGTCATCGGCTGTAAAAAATAGTTAAACATGAGATTTTAAAATACTTTGTTGATATATTTTTTTTCAAAGCTAAGTTTGTATCGAATTTTTAAGCTTTTGTTTTTCAAGAACTTTTGTTTATAGTGTGCCATAAACCTGATAACATACCCTACGGAGAACTAGTGAGTATTGACCAGAAACGTAAAGGTTTCTACTTGGAAGGTGATGTTTTTGGTTATGCTTGTACTGATGGCTATATATTTCATAATGGAACATCAAGTGATTATGTTTTCAAGTGTTTAAACAACGGATCTTACAACAACACTAGAGAACCTATCTGCATTACAAGTAATTAAGTGTTCATATAAATACGACATTTTAATACTTACACCCTATCTGCTGTTACTATTATATTTTCAAGATTTATTAATTATCCTAAAAAACTAAATTATTTCAATCAAATATTAAGATGGAGTTAGGGTCGTTTTTTTTTTAGAATAAATTTTAGTAATAAGCTTTTTTAACATAAAATGCAAAAATTTGATTTGTAAGAAAAAATAGCAATGATAACAATTTTGTCATAAAAAATGTCTTTACTATACAAATAACTTCACAAACAATCGCAACTAAATCAAAAGTAGTTTTTTATAATTTAAAGTTAAGTAGTTTATTGTCCTTGAATCACTATTTTACTTACAAGTTAAATATAAATTATAATAAACACTGTTTACAAATACTTAAAAATCAAGGCATCTTAAGAAGCAAACTTAGTTTCTGAAGGCAGTTTGATTGTACTACGTTTGACTTCAAACGTTGGTAAAACAGCGTTTATCCTTATACTAAAAAAAATTGTTCTGTTTTATTTCTGGCAATCTATGCACTTTAAAACCTAGTTTTTCTAATTTTATCATAAAAGTTTAAATACTAAACATAATCATTAGTTTTGTCAATGGTTACTTAATTAACTTGCTAGATACTGTTGGTTTAACGGATATTGAGTTAATGGATTTTAAAAATTTAAATTACTTTTAGTTTAACAATCGTTCTGTTAGGCTTTTTTTACTATATGAAACTTACAAATAAGTACGTTCTTAAAACTATACAGGTGATTAATTTTGAAAATATATGTTATTCATTACCAAGCAACAAGTTTACGTTACAATAGGTTGTCCTTCGCCTCCTACAGGAGATAACTTGAGTTGGAAAATAACATTCAGCCACAAGAAAGACGAGTTTTGGAGTAAAACTGAAGTTACCTATAAATGTGCTTCTACGCATAGTTTTTTGTGGGGGGAAAACAAAAAGCGGACGTGTGGATTTAACGGAAGTTGGGACTTTCAAAATGCCCCTAAATGTATTCCACGTTAGTAAAATAAAATGAGTTAACCACTCACTTAACAAAACATTTTTCTCCATTTTCTTAAAGATAATTATTGTTCGATGTAATTAATATTTTTGTTTTGTTTTAGTTTGTCGTAAACTCGATGACATACTTAACGGAAAATTAAATGCTCTCGACCAAAAAACAACCGGTGTTTACATAAATGGTGATACTTTCAGTTATACATGTAATGATGGCTATATATTTCATAATGGAACATCAAGTGATTATTTTTACCAATGTTCAGATGACGGATCTTACAACAACACTAAAGAACCTCTCTGCATTACAAGTTAGTTCACATTTTGTACACTTTTAAAAAACTAGTATTTATCTGCTGTTTTGTTGAAATTAACAAAGTTTATAGTTTCTAAAGTTTTATGTTATTACAATCAATTACAGTGTTTGAACTTTTACATTTGACAGTTTTGCTAAAGTTAAGCCTAATATCTTATAACATATTTACCATATTTAAAACAGATTTTATTATTAACTGATGATCTTTTTTTTGAGTGAAGTATTGTTTTTATAATAAATCTTAAAATATTTGAAGTTATATCATTCTCAGGGTGCGCATCAGGCTTAATCAGGCCAAATCAGGCTAAATCAGTTTTTTTGAAAAAAGTTGAAAAACATCAGGCTAAATCTTTTTTTTTATTCAAAAATTTTAGAATCTCATTTTTCAAAGTTCAAATGCTTAAAAAATATTGTTTAAAAAAATTGAGAATTTTTTTAAGATCAAATTGAGATGTGAACTTATTTCTCAATATAAATGTTGGTATTAAAGACAAAATCAGTCAGTAATTGTAAAAATAAATGCTTAATTCCTTTTGTTGAATCTCTAAAACAAATTTTAAGAATCTTCCATGTTATGTTTTGAATTGATTATGTACGTCATATTAAAATTCATAAAAAATATACAGTTTAGACATTACAGTTTAGTTCAACAACTTAGCTGTTTGTTTGAATTTGTTTACACCAGCTATGTTTTTCATAGCTTAGTTGGTTGAACTGTTTTAATTTATACTTTTAAGACTTTATACCAAATAATTTTTAGATTAAACCTCTCACCAGTTTTTTCATACATTTAACTATTTGTTTATTTACTAAGTTTTGTGGGAGTACAAATTTTAGGTACAATTCATTTTTCTTTACAACAACAAAATATTAAAGG
Organism: Thalia democratica; assembly: GCF_965202585.1. Taxonomy (NCBI): domain Eukaryota; kingdom Metazoa; phylum Chordata; class Thaliacea; order Salpida; family Salpidae; genus Thalia; species Thalia democratica. The sequence continues at coordinate 61,380,349 of NC_139166.1, read as the reverse complement.
TTTTTTTTTTAAATTTAAGTGTAAGCTTTTTAAATGTGATATGAAATCAATAATCACTGTATTTATTTAGAGTTTAGGATTTATAACTATGTATCAATTTCAAGTTTAGTCAAAATACTACAATAAACATTTTGTACTTATTTTAATACTTGTCTAACCTTTCATTTTAAATGTTAAGAAAACACTACAATGCACGTCGTTTTATCATAAATTTTCTGGTTATGATGTTTTACTTAATGCTTAACTAAATTGAACAATTGTGCTAAGTAATATATATTAAACTTTTACACTAGTAATAGATTAGATATATCACTTATTTTAAAACTTATCACTGATTATTTTATCTTAAGTGCATAGGGGGCGGGGGTCGATCACCCTTTTCATAATTTAGTCTTATTTTATTGAGTTGTAACTAAGCCATGAGTTGCTTTTTGGAAATTTTTAAAGCTCAAAATAATTTTTGCCATAAAGCCGTTAAAGTCAGAGACTACAATAGTACTAATCAAGACCCCCCATACCCAAAATTACTTCTAAAAGTATTTTTTCCTACTTTAAAAAATATCAGGCTTAATCGGTCTCAATCAGGAAAATTAAAAAAAAATTGCGCACACAAACCCTGTATTCTCCTAATCGATAAGTTGAGATCATTCATTGTTTTTTTAAAGACACAAATTTTACAAAATTGAGCTATGTCATAAAACAAATAAAAGTACTAGTTTTTTATTCTTTCAAAATAGATAGGTGTCCAACAAACGCGGAACGTCACTTACACATCGAGCGCTAATTTCGCACGTCCTTGCTTTTTCACTGTAGTCATTTTCGCACGAGTCGTTACTATGTACAAGCCTGAAGACTCATGTAACATGACACACGTGACATGAAGTTACTCCGTGGGAAAGTGACAACGTTTTGAACTCTTTGTAGTTTAATTCGCTAATAACTTTTCAACTTTGTAAATATTGATTTAGTGGGCTCAAGAGCTATTTGTTTTAGTAAGATTACTGTTAAGTTGGTTTTACAAACTATCTCTTATTTCAATACTGGAGTGCATTGTCGTTAAATGAAATTATGAATTTTACAAGTTAAATTATCACATTGTAATAGGATGCGAATTGCCTCCTGTAGGAGATTACGTCACTTCAGATATAACATTCAGCCATAAAAAAGACGAGTTTTGGAGTGAAACTGAAGTTACCTACGAGTGTGCTCCTTCACACAGTTTTATGTGGGGTGAAAATAAAACACGGATTTGTGACTTTAATGGAAGTTGGGACTTTCAAAATGCCCCAAAGTGTGCTCCAGGTTAGTGAAAAAACAATAAAAATTAAACATGATAACATAATTAGCAAAAAATTGTCGTTTTTTATTTACTTATGTATTCAAATAGTAAGTTTTGACACATATACACGTATTTTTAGTCTGCGAAGTACCTCCATACATGCTAAACTCGTATACAACTACAAATTCAACTGTAAGGCTTGAAAATGGAACCATGGCAGAAAGTATAGTTGATTATAGCTGTAATCCTAATTACTATCTGGTAAACGAAAATGCAAATATTCGATTTCGTTGTGAACTGGGAGCAACGTGGGAACCTAATGTACTAATAAGTTGCATTAAAAGTTTGTGTAAGACTTATGTGTAGATTTTTAAAAGGTTTAGATCATTAAAATAAGGTTTTTTCAGTATTCTCAATGCTGTTTTTTTATATAGTTTGTAATTAAGGCGACAATAGTTTCAAATAAACCAAAATTAAACTACCTCAAACGTCAATATTCAGAATGCGATGATATACCAACAGTTAAAAACGCTCAAAGTCCCGAAATTTTAAATCCTAATAAAAGAGGAGAGGTTTATTTGAATGGTACTGAAGTTGAGTACACATGCAATGCTGATTTCGTGTCAAATGTGTCCAAATTAACTTGTGATGAAAACGGTCAATGGACGTCAATTTTTCAGTGCTACCCAGGTTCTAATCTCATTGCTTTTAGTTACAATTTAAGTTTGTGAAAAATTTTATACTGCTAAAGATATTTGGTTAATAATTTTATCTAATGTCTTTGTTTTAGGTTCTGTTTCTGAAAAGAAAGTATAATCTAGATGCTATTTAAATCGGTCAAGATTACTTAAACCTTTTATTTTTTGCCATGTTTTTATTTTGTAATTCTTGATAATGCTTTGAAAAACTATATCACAACGTAATTGTTAAACTTGCTTGTTTCCAAACCAGTTTGCCCATACCCACCACTCGAAGGCCGGTCCACTTACGAGATTATGTACAGCACGGACGACAAATGGATGATTCCTGGCACAAGAGCCGTCTACTCATGCGATGCTCACCACACCCTGGAAGGTTCCGACACGATCACTTGTCAGGACTCAGGCGATTGGGATCGCTCCATACCTCCCGGATGCACGCCAAGTCAGTATTAACTTTTTGCACAAAAACAAATTAGAGCTAACTTTAAATATTTTTCACATGCCATATGACGATATCACGCTTCGCATTAGTTGCATACTTTTAATCATCCTTCAAAGCGACTTTAATAAAACGGTTGAAAGTCTTAATATAGAAATTTTTTTTTTTTAAATAACTATACTTTTTGTAAAAAGTTAGTATTATAAAAATTTTAGTTTATTTTAAGTCTAACAACCTCTGTAAAATAACTATTAATCTAAATAGAATATTCTCTTCCCGTTAGTTTATAATGCTAGTCTAATCAACACGTAAAAAAACAATTCATTTTAAGTTATACACTACCTACTTACTCTATTGCCTATTGAGAAACTTGTTGTTTTTACGTAATAAAAGTTTTGTTACTATTTTATAACTTTTGTTACGTTTTGCTTAACTTTGTGTTTTAAAATTTACAAATTTTTTTCTAAAATTTCTAGTGTTTTTGTAGATTGTGGCCCATCACCAACAATACCAAATGCAGAAAAAACTATTAACTTAGAGTATCAAGTTAATTCAGAAACAATTGAGCAAAGAGTTACTTACACTTGCAGAAATTCGTACTTTTTGGTGCCAGAGTCTGTGAGCACAACTTACAACTGTGTAAATGGTGGAGACTGGGAGAAGAATGAATTTGAATGTTTAAAAAGTCGGTCAAATTGTTTGTTTCATATAAAACATTACTTTTTCTTTAATGTTGTTGTTAATCAAAATAAACAAATTGAACATGTTATAATCTAAAATGAAACTTTAGTAAAGTACTAAAATTTTTAAAAGTTAAACCTGATATTTAACTTATTATGTTTGCTTTTAGTTGTCAAGAAAATTCAAAACCTTAAATAAATATTATTTTGATAATTGATCCTTATAATAATGCTCAATAGATATATCTGATGTTTTTGTTTTAGGTTCTATTTCTGAAAAAAAAGTATAATCTAGATGTTGTTTAAGTCGGTCAAGATTACTTAAACCTTTTATTTTTTGCCATGTTTTTATTTTGTAAATTTTCTTGATTATGCTTTGAAAAACTATATCATAACGTAATTGTTAAACTTGCTTGTTTCCAAACCAGTTTGCCCATACCCACCACTCGACGGCCGGTCCAACTACAAGATAATGTACAGCACGGACGACAAATTGATGATTCCTGGCACAAGAGCCGTCTACTCATGCGATGCTCACCACACCCTGGAAGGTTCCGACACGATCACTTGTCAGGACTCAGGCGATTGGGATCGCTCCACACCTCCCGCCTGCACGCCAAGTCAGTTGATGTTTTATTCTGTTTGTTTAAGAGTATGGTTAGAAAAACTATTTGTTTCTAGTTTTATGTTGTGTTCAAATTTGCTCTCCAAATCAGTTTAGTTGAGAGTAAACTTAAAATAGTAGTCATTACAACTATTTACAAAAAAAAAACATTTTTTGTTTTGAAGTTTTATTTTCTTGTTAGATACTAATTATTAAACATTTACATTCATAAATATGCTTAAAGTATAAATTGGTACCTAATATTTACAACTTGAAATTATTTCAAGGAATGAACAAAGTTATGTAGTTATTAAACACGACTCTACTACTATATAAACAAAACTTAACGAGTTGTAATCAAAGTCAAACTTCTAGTTATCCATTGTGCGCAGGTTTTCAAAAAGCTAATTTGCTTTACATTTGTACGCGTGGCAGTTTTATTTGCATTAGAGCTGCAAGCAAAGCATGAAAAGCCAATGAGCTCGGATGAAATTTAAGAAATTCCGTAAAATACGATGGGCTAGGGTTTAAATCAGGCACCAGTTTGGGATAGTTATAAAAATATGTTATACAAACAGCATGTATCTATCATACACTATTAGCTGGTAGCAGTCCAGGATGGTTAACCACAATATAGGTAAAACAAGCAAATGTCTGGCCTACCGACCAAATATATTGCTTACATATGTTCTTGAAATATTATAAATATACAAGTTATGAACATATTAGATCAAACACTACAAACAAAGCTTGTTATATAAGAGCAAAGAGCAGCACGTTTCAACAAGCTTCTTTGAAAGATCTCACACAACATCCCACTGTGACTTCAAACCATAAAAAAACAGCACTTTTTAGAGATTTGCTTGGCAACGAAGAAAATGCAATAATAAGTTTTACTGAAAATCAGTGAGTTTACATTGTAGGACAAGTCAACAAAACAGAACAAATTTTACTTAATACCAAATTAATGTTAAAATTAATATTTGTAAATATCACTGATCAACTTACAAAGACGATCACAATTAAAAAGAATTTTTTTTAGTTTTGTATAAAATTAATTGATAGTTAGTTACTTTTAAAACTAGTAATGGTTTTTATTGATCTTTATAGTACACTTTTTAGTTTTTGTTATTCTTACATTTTCATAGTATTCTACCTTCTCAGCATAAAAAACTAAATAATACAATTAGTTACAAACTAGTACACAAAACTAAAAAAGTTAACACATAATAATTTTTGTGAAAATAAACCTTTATCTGATTTAAACCATTTCAAAAAAAATCGCTGAATCTATTAGTTTTTATTTTGGCAGAGACTTTCCACGTTTACGCATTATCAGCGGGATATCAAGCGTCAACGCAAAGGAACGGAATCATAAAGTGGCAAGGATCCGATAATTTGTTCGGGAGCGAAAGAGGAACTGGCGTTGCAATCATAAACCCTTTGACCGACACTGTCCAATACAAGAGGTTCGACACCATGCTGGATGAAATTATAGTGGGTCATTTTGAATTTATTAGTACATTGATTAAAACTTAAAGTAAGAATAAACTATTATGCTATAACAATTTCGAAGTTGTTTGTCAGTTTTAGATAAATTGTTTGTTTTTATTTTGTAGAAGAGAACAAAAATATATGAGAGTGTTGTAATAATTTAACTTTAAGCTTTAAAGGTACCTTAGTTAAATTGTACTAGGTTCAACAAATTTTATCTCTAGTACCGTAAGATAAAATATTAAAAACGGTTTATAATCAAAAACTTTTAATCAGGTTGAACGCATGGCTGCTTTCATCGAAGACAATTCGATTTACGGTGACGTAATAGTCATGGCAGTCAGAGGAGCGCAAAACCTCCGTCAAAAATTTTCACAAAACTCCAACAATATAATGGCGAAAATCGGAGTAGACAGAATTGATAGATGCTCATTGGAAACCCTCGGTTATTACTCGTTGTATCATTTTACTGTAATTTTGAAAGTCTAAAATATCGTTTATTTTCGCTTTGTCAAAAAAAAACACTTATTTAAACTAAAAGTGCAACTTCTTGTTTGATTTTTTTTAGTTATGTTTTTAAAAGTTATCTTTTAATTTATATTCCTTTTTTAATTGCATGTAAGTATTGCTCTTCAACAATAAGAATTTTGTAAAAACTATAGTTTCTGTACAACTTTTATATAACATATAGTTGTATCAAATTTTTACATACATTTTACCTTAGTCCTTGTGATTTTTTAAAGAGTATTTATTGCTAAAAAAATAAAAAAAAGATAAATAATACTTTCAAACCTAATATTTTTCTACACAATCCTACAACTAAAAGCTTCGAAACAGATAGCTCAATTTCATCACTAAACTTAATTTATTGATAATAAGAAATATACATCTACAAGGACAGCAAATGTAAGAATTAGAGCTGATTATTCTAATACAGATGTTTAAACGTTTTTCCAAACATAGGGTAGTAGATTATGTTATAATAAACATTTTAATGCAATAACTGACTAAGTAAAACTTAACTTTTCATTGAAAACCACAATTATTAATACCTTCTTGAACATAAGTTTTATTTCAAACAGACACACACCACTCTTGGGTTGTGGTAACCGGCAGATTTCCAGAACACGCCCCCGTTCCCAGCTGGGCAGAATGCAAAACGAACAGTCTTGAAGCTCTTGAGATCAACAAAACGTTCTCCTTTGACGGTGAGATTTTTGTTGAACTTCGTACTGTACATTTTCGGCTGGCACAGGCAGTTTTTGTATTTGTAAAACAGAAATAAAAAGTTTTCATCAAATTTTTATAAAGCGTGGAATGACAGATGTCAAGGGTAACATATGATGACGTCATATCGACTACGAGGAAGGTTGAACTACTTTGAACTTTGTTAAATTTTTTGTTTCGAAACTATATTGTATTAAAACTGTAATAAAAATTAACATGGAATGCATAGAGACCAATGTACTCATGTTGCTCTGTACTTCTATGACGTCATCTCGCGAATATTGTAATCACTAACAGTTGATTTTTTTCATGCTGTCAGCTCCACCTAAAACTTTGACTTCTACGAAAATTATTTAATAAAGTAGACTTTTAAACTACTTGTTTTCAGCTTGCGAAAACCCGCCGCCAGTGCTGTACAACGGAGTGTACAGTGACGTAAACCCGGATGAAGAATACTTTGACGGTGAGCTCCTGAACTTTGCCTGCAACACTGATGCTACTCCCCATCCGTCGAACAACCAAGTCGTCTGCACCACGATGGGATGGAAACACGCTGTCGGCTGTCTCAGAGGTCCTTTTTAAATTCAATAGTTTTCTTTGCAACTTATAAAAAACATCATGCTTAAAGCTGAAGAAATGGCTTTATTTAAATGCTACAGCATTTTGAAAGACAGCTTTTTTTACGTTTACTTAAATAACCACAACAGAATGCGCTGACCCACCAAAGGGACAAAACGTAGACGTGACAATCACCAATAAGCTGGAAGGAAAGTGGTTGCCGATGCCAGAGGCCACCTACCGCTGCATCAACGGTTTGGTGGCTGTCCCCGGTACCACCTACACTTTCACTTGCAATGACGACAGAAGCTGGCCTCACACTGAGGCTCCTACGTGCTTAAGAGGTTGCTGGTTTATTAAATACTTCTTTTTTTTGAGCTAGCTTCTTTAGAGTTTTGCTTTTTGAGTGGTTTTAGCTCAGTGCTCTTGTTAATATTTTTGCAAAAATACCATTTTATTTGACTATTTTAGTTTTTTTTTTTGATTTATTGCAGTTTGTTATTTATGATTTAGAATAATGATTTTTTGTAAATTGTTTTTATTTAAGATTAGCTAACTTCTTATGGTTTTAATATAGTAGAAGTTAACTTTTTGTTAAGAAACATAATTTTTTTATGTGAATTTTTTTTCTTCTAGAAATAAAAACAAGATTGTTTATTTTCCCTAGCCTTATCTTTTTAAAGGTGTCAATTAAAATAAGTTTAAATATGTTTATCAAATTAAAACTAGTCAACAAAAAGGTAGTTCATTAAACGATTATATCAAACTGGTGTTATGTCATGTTAAACAACTTTCTAAAATTATAAATTAAAATACTATATATATTCATATAAGAATGCGCCAAAATAGCGATATGAATGAAGTTATTAAACGGCAGTAATAGGAATAAATTACAAAACTCCTCATTTTAGTTTGGCGAATAACTTACAAATAAAAAACGTGATCTTATTAGTTATTGACCAATATCTACAACAGAAAAATACACTCATGTCAGATATACAGTGCAGATGTAAAATGCATTTAACATAAATTAACAAAAGTAAAAAGTTTATAAGCTTGTGCAAAATTATAAAAACTTACTTTTTGTCATCTCATTAGTTTGAAATTTTATACTTTTTTTTTTTTCTATTAACTTTTAAAACTAGTTTAAATACTTATAAAAACAAGTGATGTGTGGTTAAATTATAAAAAGTTGTCAGTAATGTCAGTTAAAATCACTTTTATGAAACTTTAATTCCACAATAACCTAAATAACACATTCAATTTACAGATTGTGGTTTATCACGAGCTATTACAAACGCATTGAAGAGTGTGGATGTAACAGCTTCAGTTGATTCAGGAGAAGAAGTTCAACTTGAAGTTTCTTACACTTGCCAACAACCGTACTTTTTAGTTCCATATGATCAGGACACCACTCATAGTTGTGTCAATGGAACCTGGGTTTTTAAAGAATTTGAGTGTTTGAGTGGTAAGTTGGAAATATAAATTATCAAAGTAGTTTTTATTCAAACAATGTGGTAAATGGTCAAGTATTACACTTTTTTAGTATTTATCTCCAAAAGGTTATGACGTTTTGTCACATTGATATATATAGAGTTCTAATTTATTATTATTATTGTTATTTTATTGTTTATTGTGCAATATTGGACTCAGGCATCAGAATCTTGGCCACTTAAATAGGACACAAAAAAAGAAAATAAAGACAAAATGAGTTTATATTCAACAGTTTAACATAAACCAAAAAATAAACAAAGTTAAATCTGTAAAGAACTAATTAAAGCTTGAATTTATATGCTTAGTATAAAAGGCGATAACTTGGTATACACACAAAAAAGAAAGTACAACTAAATAAATGATTTTTTTTATGACATAACAAATTAGTATAAATTGAACAAAAGAAAAATAATAGTCTGTTAGGGGGGAGGCGTAGGGAAATAAAAATAATTAAAATTATAAACAGAAAATAAAAGTTTCAGTAGTTAATTTAGATGAGATACATATTATAAAATCATAGTTCTTTTATCGGGCAATTATTGAATTTTAAATATATGTATGATATTTAGAATCAAACTTTATTAGTTTTAACTAAAAATATTCCACCCTTTCACACGATACAACATCTTGTGGTAATTTTGCCACATAGTCATTGCTCCGTGAAAAAAATGAACCTTGTCACTGAATGTTGACAAAATTATGTTTACTTCTCATTTTCTATAATTTCTTCTTAACTGATATTTGTTATGGAAAAACTGAAAAATTGACTGTGAAAAACCTTATATTTGCTATTTGAAATTTTATAAAGTGTAAATAGACCAAATTTACATCTTCGATATTCTAGAGGTTTCAATCTAAGTTTAACTAATCTATCATTATATGATGCATTTATGTTTCACCGATTACACATAAAACTTTGCACAGAATCAGTTTTAATAATGTCTTTTTTTTTATTTATGGTGACCAAATTTGGGTACTGTTTGGACGAATATATATTTTAAACAGTTTCTCAGAATAGTAGCTTAACTAGTTTTAAAAGTTTTCAATATTTGATAAGACAAACTTTGTGGGATTTTATATAAACAATTTATATGTTTATTTAATTTTAAATTTTTAGAAGTATATATTTCTGTATATTTAAAAATGTTGCTGTTGGTATCTTAGTGTTATTGATTATAAGGTCAATAGAGCTTGATTTGTTTTTCTTAATAGTTAGAGTTTTACATATCTTAGGATTTAAATCAAGTTTTGTTTTTTTTAGTCATTTGTGGATAGTATCTAGATTCTAAAGTATAATGTAATGAAATATTTGACTCACTAAAAATGTTTGCATCATCTGAAAAAAAACTCATATGATCTGAATATCAATGTTTGAATTAATGTCGTTAATGTAAATTTAAAAAAGAAGGGGACCAATTACACCACCTTGTGATACTCCACTGTACATCGTAAATGGGTCTGACAGCGTACCACACTTTGTGACATCCCAATTAAAATATTATTGAACCAATTCACTAGGTATTAATGTAGTCCGTACTAACTCAAAAATTTTAATAATTGCTTGATTGATACTGAATCAAAAGCTTGTTTAATATTAGCGTAAACTACTTTAATATATTCGTTTTTAGATATGGAAATATCCATGAATGTAAGCATGTAAACCGATGAATATTTTACGAGCGGTTAGGGACAAAACCAAATTGTACATTAGATTGTAAATTACAGTCAAAATGTGATAATGAATTTTTATAGATATAAAGTGTTAAAAAGTTCGAGAAAAGGCACTAGTTATAGATATTTGCTCACAGTTAAATGTGTTGCGTTTGTAACATTTCTTATGGACTGGAATGAAAAAAATACATTTTATTTTGTTTTGGTTACTTCTGCTAATACTATAGAGTAATTTAATACTAATGAATGTGGAAAAATTATTGATGGAATTGTATACTTAATAAAGTAGGACGGGATATTATCTGGGGTTCTAATGATTTTATTTTTTAGGTGGATAGTTGAATTTTTAGTGTTTTTATAAGTTTTAAAAAAGTTTTCCATTTCAATTTTTTTTTTTGACCTAGTTTAAAACTTTGGTTGTTATCATCTTTTTTGAGTACTTTTTGGAAACTTTTCTTAAAAGTTGAGGTTGTTTAAAATTTCCAAGTTACTATTTTATCTTTATTACTGTCATATAAAACGCAGTTTTGCAATACTTACTTTGAACTTAGATATACGTAACATTAAACTTTTTTTTAATTTAATATTTTTGCAAAATTTTTCCTTAATGTTTAAAATTGTGTTTTTTAACCGGCTAATTGATTTTCTATTGATTTGTTTTTGTGATCTTTAGAAAATGATGTATTTATCTTAGGTTTTTTGTTTAGGATAAATTTTTCTTTTACTAACTTTTTAATGTGAGACGGGTATTTTATACTTTTGTTATTTTTAAAATAAGGTGCTAAAAAGTTTAAATTGAGGTTTAAATTAAGCTGATGAATTGTAAAAACTATAGTAGACTTATGGTTTTAATCTTAAAAATGATTATACTTAGTTTATATGTAACTTAAACGATAAAAATGGTTTTTATAAAGTTTAGTTACCTTAATTTTTGGCTTAATTACAGTTATATTACAATTTAAAAAAGTGTTTGTTGGTGTTTCAGTTTTGCTTCTATAAAAGATTTATTTCAATATTTAAAATGCCATTTACCTAGTTAGTCAGCTTTATTATGTATAAAAATGTTTTTTAAATTAAGTAAAATCTAAAAAAAAACATAATTTTTTTCTTTACTTTTATAAACACATACCAGTATAGTTGTTTTGTATATTGTGCTTTTATTTAAAGTTTGTCTATTTTCAATTAGAATAAAACTAATATTATTTTTAGATTGTGGATCATCACCAAATATAACAAATTCTGTAAAAAGTAGAGAAAAAGTTGTTAATGTTAATTCAGATACAACAGTTGAACAAATTGTATCTTACACTTGCGAAGATCAGTACTTTAAAGTACCAGAGTCTGCAGACACTACCCATACTTGTGTAAATGGATCTTGGGTTAACAATGAAAAGTTTAAATGTCTGAAAAGTAAGTTAAGTAAAAATACTATTTCCTACCAAACTACTTTTACTATCTACGCGATAAAAGTATTTTAATTAAAAATTGAAAAAAAATCATTTTTTGAATATTATAACTGAAAGAGAAGTAATTTTTTTAAAGTGAATTTAAATTGCTTAAACATCAATACTTAGAATGCAATGAAGTACCAACTATACCAAACACTCATTCTTTCGATATCGTTAATCCAATAAGAAGTGGAGGCTACGATTTAAGTGGAAGTGAGCTTGAGTATTCATGCAGAGAATATTTCGTGCCAATAGTTTCAAGAATGACTTGCGGCAAAAACGGTGAATGGACCCCAACTTTTGAGTGCTATTCAGGTTTCTGAATGTTACTTAATTTCTAAGTGTAATCCAATTAATGAAAATACAACAAATTTTCACATAATCATAAGACAAAAGTCCTTGAACTAATATAAATAGTGTCTGACAGAATTAACTTTAAAACTTTTTTTTTGTATGACTATCTTCAAATATATAGTGTTATTTAAACTGTTTTTTTTTTAATAAAACAACCTGGCTATTTTTACTGAACTAAGGATCGAGGATCAAAATGAAGATAAAAAAAATTTTCTAAAAATAAAATTATCATTGTTACTGTAACTTAAATAAATTATTCTAACTATAGTGAATCATAATTGGTACTTGTAAAACTAAGATCCATTTTGATAGAATACATTACTGAACATATCACCCAGCATTATATATAAAGTTGAAGAAACGATTGTTTACCCTATTATAAAATAAGCTCAAATAACTGCTTCCATTAGATTAGTTTTTCATAAATATTTGGTAAACTATGCATGATTATTTATAATCATCAAAAGCTGTTATTTTAAACAGTTTTTGTCTTTTTTAAAACTTCTTACTTCAATATTTTGGAAATAGTTACGATGCATTGTGACAATATAGTCGGTACGGAGAACCATAAACTAACTAAAATGCAGAAACCTATAAAACCTAAAATTTTTGTTTTTAGCTTTTTTAAGATATTAACTTTTTGACACAAAAACAAATTAGAGCTAACTTTAAATATTTTTCACATGCCATATGACGATATCACGCTTCGCATTAGTTGCATACTTTTAATCATCCTTCAAAGCGACTTTAATAAAACGGTTGAAAGTCTTAATATAGAAATTTTTTTTTTTTTTAATATTTATACTTTTTGTAAAAAGTTAGTTTTATAAAAATTTTAGTTTATTTTAAGTCTAACAACCTCTGTAAAATAACTATTAATCTAAATAGAATATTCTCTTCCCGTTAGTTTATAATGCTAGTCTAATCAACACGTAAAAAAACAATTCATTTTAAGTTATACACTACCTACTTACTCTACTGCCTATTGAGAAACTTGTTGTTTTTACGTAATAAAAGTTTTGTTACTATTTTATAACTTTTGTTACGTTTTGCTTAACTTTGTGTTTTAAAATTTACAAATTTTTTTCTAAAATTTCTAGTGTTTTTGTAGATTGTGGCCCATCACCAACAATACCAAATGCAGAAAAAACTATTAACTTAGAGTATCAAGTTAATTCAGAAACAATTGAGCAAAGAGTTACTTACACTTGCAGAAATTCGTACTTTTTGGTGCCAGAGTCTGTGAGCACAACTTACAACTGTGTAAATGGTGGAGACTGGGAGAAGAATGAATTTGAATGTTTAAAAAGTCGGTCAAATTGTTTGTTTCGTATAAAACATTACTTTTTCTTTAATGTTGTTGTTAATCAAAATAAACAAATTGAACATGTTATAATCTAAAATAAAACTTTAGTAAAGTACTAAAATTTTTAAAAGTTAAACCTGATATTTAACTTATTATGTTTGCTTTTAGTTGTCAAGAAAATTCAAAACCTTAAATAAATATTATTTTGATAATTGATCCTTATAATAATGCTCAATAGATATATCTGATGTTTTTGTTTTAGGTTCTATTTCTGAAAAAAAAAGTATAATCTAGATGTTGTTTAAGTCGGTCAAGATTACTTTAACCTTTTATTTTTTCCCATGTTTTTTTTTGTAAATTTTCTTGATTATGCTTTGAAAAACTATATCATAACGTAATTGTAAAACTTGCTTGTTTCCAAACCAGTGTGCCCATACCCACCTCTCGTAGGCCGGTCCAGCTACAAGATAGTGTACAGCACGGACGACAAATTGATGATTCCTGGCACAAGAGCCGTCTACTCATGCGATGCTCACCACACCCTGGAAGGTTCCGACACGATCACTTGTCAGGACTCAGGCGATTGGGATCGCTCTATACCTCCCGCCTGCACGCCAAGTCAGTTGATGTTTTATTCTGTTTGTTTAAGAGTATGATTAGAAAAACTATATGTTTCTAGTTTTATGTTGTGTTCAAATTTGCTCTCCAAATCATTTTAGTTGAGAGTAAATTTAAAATAGTAGTCATTACAACTATTTACAAAAAAAAACATTTTTTTGTTTTGAAGTTCCATTTTCTTGTTAAATACGAATTAATACCTAATATTTACAATTTGGAATTATTTCAAGGAATGAAAAAAGTTATGTAGTTATTAAACACGACTTTACTTCTAGTTACATGACAATTCGAATTCGGACAACTCAAATTCCGTCAATTAAAATTCTTAAAAAAATTATTTAAAAGATTATATCTCAAATAGTAGTATAAATTTGGAAAAAATAAAATATACATATGTAGATTTTATTAATATCTAAAAGCAACTTATTTTAATTTTTGTAAAATATAAAATATTTATCAAGATATTTTAAAATTACTAAAAATAAATATGTATTTTACTTTATTGAAGCCATATCTCAAAAAAGATTTAATTTTTTGCAAAAAGATAAAAATAGCATGTAAATACTAATATTATTAACATATGTCTTTTTTATTTTCGATAAATATACATTACATTTTTTTGTGGCCGTTTCAATGTTTTTTTAAGAATTTGAATTGTCGGAATTTGAATTGTACAAATTTGAATAGACGTGCACCCCTCTACTACTATATAAATAAAATTTAAGAAGTTTTACTAAAAGTCAAACTTCTAGTTATCCATTGTGCGCAGGTTTTCAAAAAGCTAATTTGCTATACATTTGTACGCGTGGCAGTTTTATTTGCATAAGTGGTGCAAGCAAAACATGACAAGCCAAAAAGCTCGGATGAAATTTAAGAAAGTTTCCTAAGTTTCCTAGAAAACAGTATAATTTTAGTTGAAAAGTACATCGTGGGCCTCATTTTGCCTACCCCTGTTTTAAGAGTTTAAACTCATTGTATTAAAAAAAAGAATTTAATACGAGTTCGGTTATCACACATTATAAATTTTTTAGATTGTGACATTACCTTTAATAAAAAGTTTCATCTGACTATTTACGGTGATAATTTATCTTTAAAAATCATTGATTTTTGTCACAGAGTGCAGCAGTATTCCTCCAGTAGATTATGCCACGGCAACAGTAAATGGATCACCACCTAATCTACCGATTGAACACGGTACTCAGGTTGACTTTAAATGTCAAAGTGGTTACGCTTCCAACACTGATCTGATGGCAGCATGTGGTGGGACAACACCTGGTGTAGTTGACGTATCCAGCTTATTATGCTACAAAGGTAACGTTTTGTGTAAAAATAACTTTCAAGACTATTTAATTCCATTCGAAAATTTTAATCATAGCCAATTACCTTAATAGTTGTTAATAGTAGGTCAAATATATGTATTATTTTCTTGACACGCTTAGTTGTAGTTGAAAATAATTTAGTAAGAAAATTGGTATGAATAAAAATTACAAGGTAAGGATTAAGGGTAACTGTGATAGTAAAAAAATGAGAAAATAAATAAAGAGGAAAAGAAATAAAAAAAGTTCTGGATGGGAATTGTGAGCATACCACTGTTTTCATTTGTAATGTTTTTCAAACTTTTAAACAACTTTGCACAGTAAGGTGCTTATAAAAACAGCGACTATTGTGTTTTCAGCTAGTTTTTATTGCAATTGGCAAATATTACAACAACTTCGTGTGAAAATTTTTCGATGATTTGAAAAAATTTTCACGCAGGCACCATTTGATTTTTTAAAGCCCCTCCAATGCGAACTGTCTGGGATCCAGAAATGCAACCTTAAAGTTTTTAGCTTTTAAATATTTTACATATGGAAATTATAACAAAAAAATTTGGTACAATTTAAGACGATTCAACTTAAGTTTGTGAAGGCACTTCTTGATTAAAAAAGTAGCTAGAAATTCAAGAAAACTTACAAAAAGTCATAAAAGTTACATCAAATCTAGTAGCACTTTTATAATACTTTCTTACACAGTTTTGAATAGCTTTATGCATTCATTGTATAATTTTTGGGTGCACGTCTGTTAAAGTTCTGACAATTGGACTTTAATAACTCAAATTTTAATAATTCTGAGTTGTTGATAATCATCTCTTTTAATAAATGTTTAAAAGCCAAAGTAATTTACCATTATAATCTTATTGTTAGACCTACAATAGCATTTTAATCTATTTAAAAATTAATCTAATGAATAAAATTTAGCTTAAATAAGTTTTAAAACTCACTAAAATATAGTAATTATTAATGTTCTGTTATATAGTTTTTTTAAGTGTGTTTTTTACCATTGTGATCTTAGACCTACCATAGATTTTATTTTAAAAATATAACTTATTGATATATGGCTACTTAAAAAACTTTTCTATAAGAGTTTGAATTGCCATGTAACCATTGATTTTTAAAAACAGTCTCTACAAACAAATATAATTTAAGAAAAAATATTTATAAACATGTTGATGGACCTTTTGAGGAAATGTATATTTTGGTCAAACATAAAACGTGTATTTTATATATAATTAGAACAAATCGGAAAATATATTTTTATTGTGTATATATTTGAGGCTGTAAGTAATTAATCTCACAGTATCAAAAACATTGAGTGTAATTAAGATGCAGTTTTCACAAAATAGATTAATCTTTTTAGATTGCGTTAATTTTTAATGTTTTGAAGAAACTTTCACGTAGGCACCATTTGATTTTTTAAAAGCCACCCCAATGCAAACTGTAGATTAGATGTTAAATAAGGAAAACTACAATTCAATTTATATATTGTATATCAAAATAACAAATGGTGAAAATATCTTTAATAAAAGCTCATATAGAGAGTGTTTGTTAATTATATAGACTGTGACTTTACTTATTTAAGCACTTGATCTAAAATATAAAATATAAAAATTTATTTTGTTTTTTTGTAACTTCAACATCAATGCCAAAAGTAGACCTTTAGTTATATACCCTTCTCAACATTTTAATTAAAGTAAAGTATTATGTATAAAAAGTTTCTTATCAATTCAGATTACTAAATCTATTTAAATACTTTGCTTATCTTTGAGCGTTCAAATTTAAAAAATGTTGTAATCATTGGAATCATTCTTATTTTTGATATATTTTTTTTGTGTTGTCAAAAATAACTGCGTAAACGTTGTTCATTTTTTACTGAATTAGTTTCTATTATAATAGTATTAGCAGATATTTAAGTTACAATTAAAATAAATCTGAATTGATCACTCAGCTGTAGTCTTGAAATTATCTTTTTCAAAATTTTAAAATAATCTTTTTTTATCTGGTTTTATATTTATTTGCAAATTATACTTAAATCTACTTAATAATATAATAGTAACGATTTTTTATTAATTTTGATCAGTGACACGGATCAGTTACTTTATTGTTTTATGTACAAAATAAAGATGTTTTCTATAATTTATAAGATATCAAAACGGTTATGAATTTCGCAATTAATTTTTTTTTAATCCGGTTTTGTTATAAAAGCGATAAATCTTAATCGATTTAGTGATAAGTTTGCATTCGTGATGTATGACTCAAGTGGGTTTTTTAAAGTAAATAATTTTAGGCTCATACCATAGAAATATTATTTACCACAAATAGCTAAAGTCTTAATGTTTGATTTCTGCAAACAAATTTTGCAAAATAGCTTGATAAAATGTGAACATCATTGAGTAGTATATCACAGTTATTGATTATGTGGGTTTGCCACAAATTTCTCTTTATTTGATAGCACAGAAATAAATAAAAATGTTTTTTATCAAAAAACTTTCACTTTAAATAAAGTCTAAAAAGTTATATGTAGAAAAATATTGCTAGATTCATTGACCCGAAAAAAAATATATAATTTTTTCTTTTTAGAAACTTATTGAGTACCCTCATGTGTGTATTAGTTACCCGATATATAATACACTTAACTTGATGCCAAGTTTTGTACTTGATTTTTAAAAGATAGTTTTTTTCAAAATTTCCAATTTGTTGTCGATTTTCAAACTAGTAAAGTTTCACTTAAATTATTTAATGAATGCGTATATTACTATAGTTTCCTTACTAATTGACTAAGCTATACAAACCTAGACCGTATGAATCGTTCATTACAGATTGTCCTGAAGTTCCATCATTTAACAACACACAATTATCAGTGACCGACGATGCTTCTTATCATCGCGTAGCAACTTTCGTGTGCGAAGGTGGTTCTTCGCTCTTTTTGGAAGACGGGAGCAGCGCAGAGTCGTTCCAACTTACTTGTAGCAAGAACGCAACGTGGGTCGGTGTAGGAGGAAAATGTAGAAAAGGTGATATATGAAATTTTTTCTATTAATCTTGCTCTGTAGAATGTTGAGTAGAGTTATTACTTATTGAACTGTTTAATTCTACCAGGCAATGCTTTTAAATTATGCGTTCCTTTAAAGTTTACTAGCGATATAACAAGTTTGTCAAATTAAGAGTATTTCGTCAAGTTTGCAAACAGGTTAATTAGTTTTAAAATGCTTCAATTTTTTGTGCTGAAAGCTTAGTTTTAAATGTTAATTTAAAGTTATCAATTCGTTGAAGTTTTTATTATTCTTTGTAAAACAAAAGTTAAAATATTATCAATATTTTGTGGTTTTTATAAAAATCAAAGTAAAATATCTATGCAATTTGCTTAATTTAAGAAACTTTTAAGTTTTATAATCTTTAAAATATCCTGTTTTTGTTTTAAAAATTCATATGACCAAAGTTAAAAGTAAAGTTATTTTGAAAAGTCGTTTTCACTAATAAAAGTTTTTCCTTAGATTAGTTGTTGAAACTAACACATAATTAACTTGCTTTGAAGAACTATATACTAAAGTATTAAAAACCCCGCCTAGTCCCTTACCTAATCTACTTGATTCAAAATCAGTATACAACTGTTTATAAAACACACTTTGAAAGATATTTTATATGCATTTTTGCAACAAACTAAAATGATGTTGCTTATATCAATTTAAGTTTTTAACTTTTTGCGAAACGCGAGAAATCTGAATGAACATTTAGAATTGTTCGTTTCTGAAAAGTCACTTTAACATGCACCGCAATGTTGCAGACTGCCCGGATGCAATACCCGATGATAAGCTCGATAATTACAACATTGAAATGGTAACGAAAACGAAAGCGAGTTTTGACGAGGCGCTGCAAGTCGAGTACGTGTGCAAAAGTGGTTACGACAAGCTGTATTTGGGTGACTTTGTTTATAAGTGTCAGGAAGATGGTATGTGGAACAATAAAAATGTGCTCCAGTGTCGTAACAGTTAGTTGCTTTTAGTTTTCAGCGTCTGCACTGTTACCACTCTTCTAAGGATAAAATTTTGTTTTCAAGTTTTGATATTTTGCTCACAATACAAAAGTGTTTTTAGTACTGTGATTTGATTGCCTTTTAGTTGTAGTCAGTTATTAAAGTTCCACCATTTTTAATAAAAGTACTCAACTCATAAAACTTTTGTTTTGTGCAAAAGGAGAATAAATGATAGTCATAAATACTAGCTTAGTTTTGTCTACCTCTAAATTATTAGATTTATTCTACTCTAGAATTCAAAAATATTTATTTTCAGTTGAGACTTATCTTTTTTTTTTCAAATGTTGTAGGTTTAAACAGTTCAATTAGTTTTAAGTTATATAATTAATTTTTTGAAAAACTATTTTTAACAATAAGATTATTTAGTAGAGGAACTCACATTTTAAATTAATTAATTGTTTTTTCGCCTTTATGTAAATTTTTAATCTATAAAGTTTGTTTATAGATTATTATGACATTTTTTACTAAGGTAGGTGATAGGATTTGACTTTTAGTATGATGATTTTATATTTACTGATATCGTAGCACTGAAAATTTAAGATTATTAAAATAGGTTTGAAATAACTAAGTATGATGGTTTTCAATGTGGCATTTTTATCATTAAAAATAGTTACAACTCTATAATTTCGTTATCAAAAAATGCATTTTCAAGTCAAACTAAATAAATATAAACAAAATCATTTAAGTAAATAAAAATATGGGTAAACTTAAGAAACAATTAATAAATTATGAATACTAATCGAACACCAAGTAAATAGTAATTAGAACAAAATAGATTTGAAAAAAAAAGTAACTGGCTATTTAAAGACATTTTGCGGAATCCTAGATCCTTTATAAGGACCTAGTTAAGAATTATCTTTCAGTTTGTTTTACTTAATTATTATTGCTGATAAACTGCTGCGTTTTAAGTTGGCCAATAGCCCGACATATCGATAATTTTTTTTGTTTTTGTTTTTTTAAGTTAGTAGGTAGAAAGCCAAGACTCTTGCGCATATAAGGCCTCAAAACAAATTTTAAAATTCGGTTTACAACGGTAGTTGGCGCGAGACGATAGGAAAAGTTGAATAATGATGTATTCAAAAATTTATATTAAACCGCCAAAGCAAATTTAATTTGTTTTCCATAACTTAAAAAGGGTGTATAAAAGTTACGTTTAATAAGTAGTTTAATTAGATATTTCTGACTTTTTTTAATTGTTTTTCTAAAAATTTGATAAAATAAGATATTTTGGGAGAAACTAAAGATGCATATATATTTATTCCTATAAGCCTTAGACTTAAAACATTTTAATAAAGTTCTAAATACTATATTAACTTAATTTCAAAGCTGTAACTACTGTTTACTTTCAGATTGTTTTCAGTTCATCACGTCTGAAAAACTGGAGAACTTTGGAGACGCTAAAAGTCATTGTGAAGAAAATAGTGGACGTTTGCTAGAGCAAAGTATGAAGCTTAGGTGGAAAAACTATCATAAGTAAGTTGCTTAAAAGAAATTCAATTTTTTAATTATAACTACTTGTTTTTTTTTTTCAACGTTTGACCTAAGAATCAAAAATTTATCAACTTCAACAGTATACATAAACACACAATCTTTAGAAAATAAGCAAATGTATAATTTGTAAAGCAAATTGTTGTTAAACTTTGGTCACTTTTGCATTAAAACTTGGAAATATAGGAGACTTTTATCTAAGCTTAGTATATAAAATAGCATAATATTTTTAAACAGGTAAGTATTTATATGAACTGCACTAAAAACTTTGATAAACCCACTTAATTTCTCAGTTGTAAAAAGTAATTGCTTTTTTGAACTAAGTACAAAATTATTGTTACATTTTAACGAACTTGTTTAGTTTGAATCTCTAATGAGAATTTATTTTACACTTTTATGCAGTTTATAAACTCAGTTATGGAAGTTTCTACCTTAGGTTGTAAAATACAAAAACAGTTAATAAAAAAAATGGTTTTCAGGGAGAGGTGCTGTATAGAAAATATAATCATTAAGATTTAACAAATATCAGGAGTATTTAATTAAGATAAAGTTTTTCTAATTAGGTTATTTTCGTATTAACTTTTTGGGTACATTTCGAATTTTTTTGATAATTATTTTACTTAGCTTTATTGTTTTTAATTTCAGTCGAAAATGTTGTAATGCGACGCAAAGCTGTCGAATAAATAATATAAAACAAATTATTTTATTAATAAGTATATACCAACTTTAATTTACTGTTTTTCTCCATTGACTTTAAGCTTATATGTGAAATGTAAACTATGTCACTTCTTGCAAAAATAATAAGTTATTTTATTGATTTAGTTATTTCTAACAACGAAAACATCGGCGAAAGTCTACAGAGGCTAAGCGTGGACTTTCGTATGCCGTAAGACAAGCTCATGTTTAACATAAGGTTTGATCATGCCGATTAGATCATCAGACCACAAGCCTTCGGTAGACTGAGACCGGATTCTCCTTATTGGTACTCATCAGTCTGTGATGACTGCAAGTTTTTTGGTTGTGAGTGACTGATGAGTCCTAATAAGGACGAAACCGGTCTCAGTCTGCCATGTAACAATGTAATTAGCCTTAAAGTTTACTTAAAACTTAATTTATATCAAACTTGTAATTTTAATGATTTTTTATGTTTATTTGTATACTACAAACTTTTTTAACTAAACATAAGTAGCGGCCCGAATAAAATTGCTCAACGGTCCTTTATATAGTGTTAGTATCGGAACGAACAAACATTGTATGTTTAATGTTCATAATTTCTTTTGAATGAGTTTAATTAAAGCAAGCAATCTAAAATATCTACGACAAAAAATAATTACAGAGTCAAAATATTTAACAGCCAGTATAAGTTGCAGTTCCGATAACTCCGTCACTGCTCTTTCGGGTTAACTAAAGTTTTATTGCATTCTTTTTCAAAAATATTGACGCTAATGTTTTTTACAGTGTGATAGAAAACACTCTATCAGGTTTCACCTGGGAGTGCTGGACCGGTATAAGTGATTCGGAAACCGAACAAGTCTTCAAGTTTGTGTCAGACAACTCAATAGCGTACGAGACAGATAAAGATTCAAGAATCAAGGATCACGGTGAGACGCCGACAAAAGAAGAAGATGTGAAGTACACTTGGACATTTGGTGAGCCCAACCACGTTTTTCCTGCTGAAGACTACGTAACCCTCTCAAAACAACAAATGTTAATCGACCGAAGCTCTACGTTTGAAATGAATGTGCTCTGTGAAATACCAACACCGGAATGTCATGAAAGTACTAATCTTGTTATTTACATAAAAGATTAAATTTCTACTTAGTATGTGTAGAGTTTTTTAACACTTGAGATGTTTGTATTAGTTTTTATTTCTGTATGTGACACTATTGATAAAAAATAGATGTGAGGTGTCCAGCAATACCTAATGCATCTTATAATATCGAAGAGAGATATTTAGGAGATCAGCTTGTACGGCGCGTCAAAATAACTTACGAATGTAATCAAGGATTTATACGTATTTCTGGAAGCAACTATACTACATGCACTGTAGATGGGTGGTCAGAAAACGCAGAATGCGTTAAAAGTAAGCAAAAAACAACAAACAAAAAAAGTTTGAACCAAAACTATTGCTTTTTTAGAGTTTTTTATAAAAATTTTAAACGTTAAAATTTGTATAATCTTTAGCCTATAGATAACACAAGCATGTTTCAACAATGCGTTAAAACTATTGGATTTTAAACTACAGTTTTATTAAGTTTGTCCTCCCCTACCAACCCCGGACGATTTCAATGTGAAAATCGTAGAACTAGACTTTACTGACTACACCATGACTAGATACGCTTGCGATGATTCAAATTACCAGTTTTTGTACTTTATTCATCTAAACATCACTAATTGATGAGTATATTTCAAGTTAAAAATCATTAATTAAATTAAGGTTTTTAGTTTCACCAACATAAAAAGCATAATTACGAAATAAACCACATAAACATAACGACCAAATAAAAGCTTAATTTGTATAAACTAAAACCTTTTTTACTAAAATTGTACCTTGACGAAAATGCTTAATATGTTGGTTTCTTATTGAATTATTTTTGACTCACTAACAACTCACAGGGGAATACGAGTTCAGCTTAACGAAAAAAAAGGGTACGTTTAACCAGGCTCGGGAGCAATGTCAAGAAATGAGTGGAGACCTAATATATAAAAACTTGGG
The DNA here is from genome assembly GCF_965202585.1 of Thalia democratica. Taxonomy (NCBI): domain Eukaryota; kingdom Metazoa; phylum Chordata; class Thaliacea; order Salpida; family Salpidae; genus Thalia; species Thalia democratica. The sequence goes on along the minus strand of NC_139166.1, from coordinate 61,356,923 downwards.
ACCCGACGGGAAAATGTATCACCCGTAAGTTGTATTTTAAATATATATATATATGTATGTCTATAAAACAAAACAGCATTTCGTTTGACAACTTGATAATGACTTGAACTTGTGTGAAAGTACTTTTTTACGATAAAAAATATTTCTTTTTTACCAACTTTAAAAATCTCGATTAATTCTGTGTGTTTCACTATTTAACTAACCTATCCTAAGAATATAACAGACAACTTAAGTTTTGATTTAGTTAGCAAAATAACAACAATTTTTTGAGTAACATCGGACGTACACAACTTTGCATATAAAATTAAATCCAACTGACATGCTTAATTTTTTCTTCATCTCGTTTACCGCAAAAAATCACAACGGATTCATTTGAACTTTATTACCGCGTAAATCTGAAAATAAAAAAACAGAGAAATCAGGGATTTGGTCCTGGAAAATCCAGCGTGGATCGGCCTGACCGACGAAGTTGTTGAGGGTGAGTGGCGGAAACCGGGATCTTCAGCTTCAGATGAGGTGTTTGACACTAGAATGAATGGAAACTTGTTCTCGTGGGTACCGCCTGAGCCCAATAACGGCCGTGTTAATAGGATCACCGCAGTTTACCAGGACTGTGTGTATGTCGGTTACAAAGGCCCACTGAATATGGACGACACCAACTGCTGCACCGATGTTCCGGTGGGAACATGCACATCTTTTTACTCGGGCGACAAGTTTGGTCTTTGCGAGATAAAACCGCCCGAAGGTTAAAAAGAAATTTGAGCTGTGCGAAGCAGAGCGCAGCGCTTGAAGGTGTTGAAGTTTTGTATTTGTTTTATGAGCTCCTGTTTTTAAATTATTTTGTTTTTGCTCCTTTCAATAAAACTTTGTACTTTTTTCATTTAGATTTTATGGCTCTGTATTTTTTTCTTAGTTTTAAAGTTTAGTTTAAACCTAGTTAGATATATATCATTAAAGTGCTGTAGTAAAACATTTTTTCATATTTAAATTACCTAATAAGTCATCGTAACACTGTAGAATGTTTTAGTATAGACTAGAATATTTTATAAGGTTATTTATAGTGATGTACCGGACCCACAATTTCGGGTCCGGCCGGACCCGGATCCGGACTTTTTTTCAAATTAGAATCCGGCCGGAACCGGATCCGGACTTTTTTTTCAAATTAGAATCCGGCCGGAACCGGATCCGGACTTTTTTTCAAAATAAAATCCGGCCGGAACCGGACCCGGACTTTTTTTTCAAATTAGAATCCGGCCGGATCCGGATATCAGACAAAAATGGCAATATCCGGCCGGACCCGGACCCGGAAAGTGAGTCCAATACATCACTAGTATAAACTAGCCTGAGTCAGAATGAGGTTTTTAAAAACTGAAAAAAAAAACTTTAATCTAATAAAAGTTAGAACAGCTAGCCACAAGGTTTACAAATTTAGGTTTTATTTACAATTAAAAATCTGAAATCAAGTTCTTGAACAAAATACACTAGAAAACTACAAACTATTGAAAACTGGATCAGCTCAAACTCATTCAAAATCTAAAAGAAAATTAGCCTGAGTTTTTATAAAAAACTAAACTAGCCTGAGGCAGTCCAAGATTTCTAAAATTCCCAAAAATTTTCTAACTAGCAGGGTTGCCACTGTTTAAGTCAATAAAACTAGCTAGAGTGAATATAAACAAGCCTGAGTCAGAATGAGGTTTTTAAAAACTGAAAAAATTACTTTAATCTAATAATCAGTAGAACAGCTAGCAAGGGTTGACAATTTGGTAGTAAAGTTGTGTACTGATTGTGGTACACTTAACCTATTAGTACTACCCATCATAGTTAAATCCTACCTTATTTAACTAATATCTAACAAATTCTAAATTCTAACTGAGACTACTTTCTATAATCAGACACGACAGTTTTGAGTGATGAATCTTTTATATAAAACACAATAAGAAATACTAGCATATACAAAACTATTAATTACTTTGGTAACACTTTAAAAACTGGAAGCTATTTAAATCTATCTCAAAAGACTTAAAACAATAAACTAAAAATAAAATAAAACTTTTAGTAAACAAGAAACTGTTAAATTTTTAATAAACTATTAAACTACAAACCTGGCTTAAATATTTAAACAATTAAACACCAGTTGAATTATTCACTTTTAAAACAAAACACTACTTACAATAAACATTCACAAAAAAGTTCAAGATATTTTGTTGCTTCAAGCTGCACACCAAATTAACTAACTGCTTACATATAAACTGCCTGTCATGTTCTGATGTTTTGTTGTGTCAGTATTTAGTTTGAAACATTTTGTCATATGATTCTCATCGGATCTTACATTCAACCGTATTAACTCTAAATATTCTCTGAGCTCAACTTTAAACAATAAATAATGCAAGTATTTATTCCAAAGTTTTCAATTTTACTGCATATGTAATGAGCTGCATTTCTGAAATGTTTATTTCATAGTTTAAATGTAAACAAATGTAAATTAGTCACATGTACAAAATGAGCCAATCACGGTAGATGTTTAATTTTAGCTGACGAAAATGACTCTTATTAATTTACACAGGGTTTGTTTTTGGAAAAATACTTTTCAGTATGCTCTTTTTTACTAACTAGATCCGGGTCCGGCCGGATCTCTGTTAGGATCCGGCCGGACCCGGATCCGGACTTTTTTTTCAAATTAGAATCCGGCCGGAACCGGATCCGGACTTTTTTTTCAAATTAAAATCCGGCCGGAACCGGATCCGGACTTTTTTTTCAAATTAGAATCCGGCCGGATCCGGATATCAGACAAAAATGGCAATATCCGGCCGGACCCGGACCCGGATAGTGAGTCCGGTACATCACTAGTTATTTATTGCATTTGTTTGAAATCTAAAAGTAAAAGCTATATGCATGTTTGTCTGCTGTACAGTGAAAAGCTGTAAGTTTTATTTTAAATATATTTGTCTTTAAAACATAACAGCATTATGTTATACAATTTGATTATGACATGAGTTAGTGTAAAAATACTTGTTAACAGTAAAAATATTTCTTTTATTACCAGCTTTTAAATCTCGATCAATTATGTGTGTTTCACTAGTAAACTAACACATCCTAAGAATATAATAAACAACTTAAGTTTTGGTTTAGTTAGCAAACTAACAACAACAAAAAAATTTAGTAACATTGGACGTACACAACTTTGCATATAAAATTAAAACCAACTGACATGCTTGATTTTTTCTTCATCTCTTTTACCGAAAAAATCACAGCGGATTCATTTTAACTGTATTACAGCGTAAATCTCAAAGTAAAATAAACAGAGAAATCAGAAAATTGGTCCTGGATAAGGAAGCGTGGATCGGCCTGACCGACGAATTAGTTGAGGGCGTGTGGCGGAAACCGGAATCAGATGAGGTGTTTGACACTGAAATGGCTGGAAACTTGTTCTCGTGGGCCTCAGGTGAGCCAAACGACGGCGGTGAACACACCATCCAAAACTGCGTGTATGTCCGTTTAAAGTTTGGACGGCTGGGTATGGACGACAATCATTGCTCGATTCCTTTAAAGTTGGGTCTCTGCGAGATAAAACCGCCCGAAGAGTAAAACATTGAGCTGTGCGTAGCAGGGCACATCGCTTGTTGGTGCTGCTGTTTTGTATTTATTTTATGAGTTTGTGTTTTTAGATTATTTTGTTTTTGTTCGTTTTAATAAAACTTTGTACTTTTTTTTCATTTAGATTTTATAGCTCTGTATTTTTTTAGTTTTTAAAGTTTTGTTTAAATCTTGTTAGATATATATCATTATAATGCTAGTGTAAACATTTTTTCTTCTTTAAGTTACCTAATAAGTCATCGTAGTACTGTGTAATATTTTAGTTTAGTCTAAATGTTTTGTAAGGTTTTTTATTGCATTTGTTTGAAATCTCAAATTAAGAGCTATATGCATGTTTGTCTGCTGTACAGTGAAAACAAGATTTTATTTCACTTTCTCGTTTGAGATATTTTAGTTGTTTTATCCCGTAAGACAGTGCTTCTGAACCTTTTTCTAGTGGCGGAACCCTTTTCCACAGTTCAACTTTTCCGCGGAACCCCTAATTTTAATTTTACATAAAATGTTTAATTAAATAAATGTTTTTTTTTTTAATTTCGAAAGGAACCCCATTTCAGAAGTACTGCCGTAAGATACACTTGTGCACAAAACAGCTTTACTGTGCTTAAATTATTTATTTCTTATTTAAAACTAGTTAATACTAAACATTTAAAAGTTACTCAATGATGCACTCCTTTATTGTACTCCTAAAGCAAACTTAAATACAAGGCTTTGGACATATTTTTAATTGAAACAACCTAAATATATAAAGTTTATTTATAGAATAATAATAAATGACTTTTTTATATATTTTAAGTGGTAGAAGCTATTTGGCTTTAAAAATATTTCAGTAGTACTTGATTGTTTTTTAAAACAATTTCTATTTTTATTATAACAGTAAACGGTCTGCGGTAGACTACGTTTATTTCTAGCCTACAGTATATAATACCAACCTTTTGTTTAATACTTGTAATAAATTTAATTGTTCTGATATATCTCTTTAAGCTTAAATTGTGCTTCATAAGAATAGAAGTAGTTGTACATTTCAAGGTTACCTAAATAAAGTACGTTTGGCACCGCATAATGATAGCAACTATTTATTTTTATTTCAAACAAGTAAAGTAGGGTAAAACTATTTTATATTTATTTGTAAACTAGTCACTTAATTTTTTTTTAGTTGTAAAAATAAGTATTCAAACCACTTTTTTTAAATGTACTAAATTAACGATTTAAACGACATAAACTAAATTTGCACAATCTTGTTGGCGAGTAATAATAAATTTATTGTTAATCTCAATAAGCCATCTGATATTTTCTGGTGGTCTTTTTAAACAGCACAAGTTTGTTGCAGGGGTAGAAAGCTTTTTTATTTGACCAGCTTTCATTATTTAAAACATATATTAAAAAGGCTATACTGAAACTATGACTAAGTTTAATGATAGAGTAAGTTATATCAAAATAACATAATCATACACAAATGAAAATTAGTTTTAGTTGCAAACTATTGTGTTTAAGAGTAAATTTACATGTAAAAACAGTATGCTGCTTTGTGACAAACAATACTAGTATGAGACGAGTAATTTTTTAAAAATTACCTTTTAAAAATAACCAGTAGTTATTACGGCCATCATCAACAGAGTTGAGATGTTTCGCGCCATCAGTAATAATTAATGAGCTTTACCGCAAGATCAACAGCATCCGAGACAATCCTACGACCGGTTTCGTCCTAATTAGGGCTAATCAGGCAGGAATAGTCGCGAGACACCGCTATTGTGATCTTAACGAAGCGGGCTTAAGTACAAAGTACTGATCATCAAACATAGCTAAAGTTATAAAAACTCAATAAAAAATTTAAACTTATTTGCTTAATATAAAAGGTGAAAACGTAGTACAAATTACTAATATTAAAATAATATTCTATTAGGGGGAGACGTAGGGAAATAAAACTAATTAGTATCAAAAATAGAAATATGATGAAATCAGTAGTTAGTTTAGATCAGATAATTAATATAAAGAAATAATTTACTTATTTTCTTCTTACTATCTTTGTGGAAAGTTACTGAATTTTATACTATTTGAATTAAATCTGCTCAGTTTTAAGCGAATATCTTCTACCCTCTCACACAATACGACATTTAATTTTTTTTCTTGGTAAGATTGATTAAAACAAAAGAGTGATTTAACTACCATAACATACTATCTTGAAACTATTTTTTTGTCATTGAAAAACAAAAACTTTTTCAATTAAATTCATCGATTATTTATTTTTCAGACTAATGAAAAAATATATGCTTAGTTGATCTCTTTTATTGAGTCAATACTCATTGCAAATGCCGATAAATACAAACAATAATTGCAATAAAATTGCAATGTGTAAGTAGACAAAAAAAACAGTTAGTAAACTACACCACAGTCATAAAATTCGACGTTTTATTCAAAGCTTTTGAAATAAAAGTTTCACCTACACCTGAGGTTTAGAAAATGTTTAACCTAGTCTGAGTTTTTTAAATTTTAAAACTAGCCTGTTTGTTTGGCATCTGTGTTTAAAATAAAATTCACAAAATAAAGAAATGTCGAAGTTTGTTAAGAGTGAATTTGTTATATAGCTAAAAAAATATTTATAAGTCAGCTTTAATGAAAAACTAAGTTTTATAAATATTTTTAATAAATGTATAAAATTTATTAAGCCATTTATGAAGTAGAAAAACTTATTTTCTATTGAGCATTGTAGCAATTTTTTATCTGCAATAAAAATACATATTGCATTTAAAAACAGTAAATGTGATACACAAGACGAGCTATAGGAATAAAAAACTTTAGTTGGGAGTTATTGCGAGAAAAGAAAAAAAAAATTGCTTAAATCAGTTTTAACATAGTTATCATTTGTAACTACAGACTGACTAGAAAAAACTGTTAAGGAAAGTTATAAAGTAGCAAAAGTAATTAAAAAAAATATACCGTTTAGAACTGAAAACTTATTTTAAAAATTTGTGATGGACGTTGTAAAACGTTGTAAAACGTTTTTACTATCTAGTATTAACTAGAATAGTTGTTTACTAACTAGAATCTAACCTAGTTAAGCTTAATTAAGCATTTATTTATAGGCTAGATTATATTAGACCTTTTGTAGAAGCTGTTAATCGTAACGCACACTCACTAACACGATTAGTAGCACTAATCATTCTATTTGAGGATGAGTGCTAGCAGCAAGAGATCCATACCTGTGTCAGTATACGACCGCTCGAGGTTAGTTACTGATGCTGAAGAGGGTATGGACGCTAGTTACCACAACTATAAACCCTGAGCGGACTAACATATCTCACCAACACAAAGCGATATCAGAACAACACAAATCGATATCAGACGAAAGGAAAGTGTTAGTAGCAAGAGCTGAGGGTTATAACGGCATCCTTCAACGCTACGATCCACTACCTTTCGATAACATTAACGGATACAAAACGAGAACGAAGACCGTTAATAAACAAAAAATGCGCCAAAACTATGTCGCACCGAACAGTTTTGAACATTTATCGGCGTACAGTCATCAAACGTCGTTAAAAAATGTCAATGAAATAATTAGAACATTAGAACAAAAAAAAAAACTCTTCTTCCGATTTACGTCAACGACGGCAGTGTTTTTAATAAAGAAACTAGCGCAGATAAGCTTACACGTAAATTTCACCGTTTCACTAAAATTACTAGACCACGCCAAACCCTGAATTACTTCGTCGGAGAATTTGAGCGACTCAATGTGACAGATGATCACACGAAATATAACATTATGGTCGGAAAATGGGTTCCCGACGAGGTGTCACAATACTATACGACAGTCAGCCCTGAAAAACAAAATTTTCAATCGTTCAAAGAATTTTTTGAAAGACGTGACTGTCCCTTTACGCCAATTCTCGGCAAACGTCCAATACATACCAGCTCTACTTCGTTTAGCGCGTATTTGGCCGAGGCTACCGAATGTGCAACAGCTCATGAGGATGACCGTATTAAGTTCTTTTTATAATATCATGCTCCTAGTTCTTTAAAGAGCAGGATCGAAAATATGTTGTAGAAGATCTTATACAATTGAAACGCCGCGTACAGACTATGCAGTCACACCAAAGTGACGACCCTCCTGTATCCGATCCACCAGTCAATTATAACAGGTCAAGAAAAAACCAAGGCCATCAACGACATAATGGGCGTCACAATAGCGGCAATGACAGGTATGTTAAACAAAGTTATGACAACAGCGGTAACTTGAGACAGAACTTTTAAAAGCGTTACCAAAATTACGGTAATAGTAATAATTACGGGCGTAACTTTAACAATCGAAATCAAAATTGCATTAATTATTCTAGATACTTCGTTCGAAATTTTAATATCCGAAACCAAAATTGTTGTAACGGTGGTAGCTATAGGCACGAACTTGATAATCGTTACCAAATCCATGGTAACAGTAATAACTATTAGCGTCACCGAAAAAAAATTACGTTAGTAGACCTTATAATAAAAAGTTCAGAACAAAATTAAAGCTCTTACTAATTCACTTAACTTGAGGTTTAAATTAAACTTTATATCTAAATTGATGGACTTTATGATGTATTTTATCGAAAAAATGTGCTTAATGCAATTTGAATGAATATCGTTTTTAATTTAATTTATATTTTGTGATGCTTTATTGTTGTCTTTTTCTCAAGTGTTAAGGAGGTGTTGCAGATTGACATAAATCATAAAAGTAGTATAAATAAGGAAGCTAATTTTTCAGAAAAAATTAGTTTTGAATCAAACATATAATAAAATATGTTTGATCGTTGAGCTTCTCGTAATTCGTTTAAGTTGAGGTTTAAATTGAACTTTTTATTTATCATGATTAGTTTATTTTTATCAAAAAAATGTACTTAATACAATTTAGATGAGTCCCCTTTGTAATTTGATTTAAATTTCAAGTATATTTTGTGATACTTGATTATGGAGCATCTCGTAATTCGTTTAAGTTGAGGTTTAAATTAAACTTTTATAATGATTATTTATTTTCTGAATTTTTTATTCTTCTTTTTTATTCTTCTATCATTAATTGTTCTTAAAATAAAGTTAAAAATTTAAATTCTATAGATTGAATAGAACGACTTTTTGAGAAGTATGATACTATTTGTTTGATTTCATAAAACTTACTCATTAGAAAAAAAAAAATAAATAAAGTCGATATTGGACATCGACCTGAAAAATTTATTGTTTTCGCTTCGATAGTTAAATTGTCGAGTTAGTTAATTAATAATTTTAATTTTAATTTTTTTTCGTTTAATGATAATTAATTTAAAAACAATTTGGTTTTTTAAAACATTGTTTCGAACAAATAATAACAATCGCTAGTTAAGTTAGTTGACGCAATTTTCTTAATGCCATGTAGAGTAAACTAACAATCACGCCGGGTATCATGCTTCTACCAGCATGTTATAATTAGATAATTAGAACCATGCCTTGATCATGCGGAACTGTTATGCAAACGAGGTGTACATGAGCAGCCGAGCGAATGAGAGAGCAAGTTTTACCGACTTCATGTCAAGAAGAAAGCAGTTCCACGTCTCTTGGCGCTTTGAGCGTAAGCCGCCATCTTAGAAAAGCTAGATGATCTCCGGAAAATCCTTCTTATTCAAGTATTTGTTTTTTATCTAAAACATTTACTTTGTACTTTACTTCATAACTTCGTAGTTTTTATATCTTATTCTATATACATTTTGTATACCTACTTTAGCAATGTCGACGGGGCGTACAGCTCGATTTGAGTTGTTAGCGTGCCATACTCATAAGTTTACGCATACTGTAGCAGACAAGCTGTCCTCCAGCAACAACTTCCAGTTTTGGTCAACTTGAACATAGAACTCAACGTATAAGCCTACACATTCGGTGGCATAAACTTATTACTTCTATCTTTCTTTTCTTTATTTCAACATTTGTATCTTTTTATTTTGCGCGCTCTACATCCGGTGTCATCCGGTTAAATTTGTATAATCTACAGCCTATAGATAAACACAAGCATGTTTCAACACTGTGTTAAAACTATTGGATTTTGAACAACAGTTTTATTTAGTTTGTCCTCTCCTACCAACCCCGGACGATTTCAATGTGAAAATCGTAGATTTAGACTTTACTGCCTACACCATGACTAGATACGCTTGCGATGATTCAAATTACCAGTTTTTGTACTTTATTCATCTAAACATCACTAAGTGATGAGTATATTTCAAGTTAAAAATCATTAATTAAATTAAGGTTTTTAGTTTCACCACGTAAAAAGCATAACTATGAAAAAAACCACATAAATAAAACGACCAAATAAAAGCTTAAGTTGTATAAATTAAAACCTTCGTTACTAAAATTGTACCTTGACCAAAATGCTTAATATGTTTGTTTGTAATTGGATAGTTTTTGACTCACTAACAACTCATAGGGGAATACGAGTTCAGCTTAACGAAACTCGGGAGCAATGTCAAAGATTGAATGGAGACCTAATATATGAAAACTTAGGACCCGACGGGAAAATATATCACCCGTAAATTGTATTTTAAATATATATGTCTATTGAAAAAAGGCATTTCGTTTAACAACTTGATCATGACTTGAATTAGTGTAAAAATACTTGTTAACGGTAAAAAATATTTCGTTTTTTAACCAGCTTAAAAAATCTCGATCAATTTTGTGTTTTTCACTGTTTAACTAACACATCCTAAGAATATAATAAACAACTTAAGCTTTGGTTTAGTTAGCAAACTAACAACAACAAAAAAATTTGAGTAACATCGGACGTACACAACTTTGCATATAAAATTAAATTTAACTAACATGCTTGATTTTTTCTTCATCTCTTTTACTAAAAGAAAATCACAGCGGATTTATTTTAATTGTATTACAGCGTAAATCTCAAAGTAAAAAATAAACAGAGAAATCAGGGATTTGGTCCTGGATAATCCAGCGTGGATCGGCCTGACCGACGAATTAGTTGAGGGCGTGTGGCGGAAACCGGGATCTTCAGCTTCAGATGAGAAGTTTGACACTGAAATGAATGGAAACTTGTTCTCGTGGGTATGGCCTGAGCCCAATAACGGCCGCGTTAATGGGAACAGCGCAGTTGACCAGGACTGTGTGTATGTCGGTTACAAAGGCCCACTGAATATGGACGACACCAACTGCTGCACCGATGTTCCGGCTGGAACATGCTCATCTTTTTACTCGGGCGACAAGTTTGGTCTTTGCGAGATAAAACCGCCCGAAGATTGAAAAGAAATTTGAGCTGTGCGAAGCAGAGCGCAGCGCTTGAAGGTGTTGAAGTTTTGTATTTGTTTTATGAGCTCCTGTTTTTAAATTATTTTGTTTTTGTTCCTTTTAATAAAACTTTGTACTTTTTTTTCATTTAGATTTTATGGCTCTGTATTTTTTTCTTAGTTTTTAAAGTTTAGTTTAAACCTAGTTAGATATATATCATTAAAATGCTGTAGTAAAACATTTTTTCATATTTAAATTACCTAATAAGTCATCGTAACACTGTAGAGTGTTTTAGTATAGACTAGAATATTTTATAAGGTTATTTATTGCATTTGTTTAAAATCTAAAATTAAAAGCTATTTGCATGTTTGTCTGCTGTACAGTGAAAAGCTGTAAGTTTTATTTTAAATATATTTGTCTTTAAAACATAACAGCATTATGTTATACAATTTGATTATGACATGAGTTAGTGTAAAAATGCTTGTTAACAGTAAAAATATTTCTTTTATTACCAGCTTAAAAATCTCGATCAATTTTGTGTGTTTCACTAGTAAACTAACACATCCTAAGAATATAAAAAACAACTTAAGTTTTGGTTTAGTTAGCAAACTAACGACATCAAAAAAATTTGAGTAACATCGGACGTACACAACTTTGCATATAAAAATAAATCCAACTAACATGCTTGATTTTTTCTTCATCTCTTTTACCAAAAAAAAATCACAGCGATTCATTTTAACTGTATTACAGCGTAAATCTCAAAGTAAAATAAACAGAGAAATCAGAAAATTGGTCCTGGATAAGGAAGCGTGGATCGGCCTGACCGACGAATTAGTTGAGGGCGTGTGGCGGAAACCGGAATCAGATGAGATGTTTGACACTGAAATGGCCGGAAACTTGTTCTCGTAGGCCTCGGGTGAGCCAAACGACGGCGGCGAACACACCATCCAAAACTGCGTGTATGTCCGTTTGAAGTTTGGACGGCTGGGTATGGACGACAATCATTGCTCGATTCCTTTAAAGTTGGGTCTCTGCGAGATAAAACCGCCCGAAGAGTAAAAAATTGAGCTGTGCGTAGCAGAGCACAGCACTTGTTGGTGCTGCTGTTTTGTATTTATTTTATGAGTTTGTGTTTTTAGATTTTTTTGTTTTTGTTCCTTATAATAAAACTTTGTACTTTTTTTTATTTAGATTTTATAGCTCTGTATTTTTTTAGTTTTTAAAGTTTTGTTTAAATCTTGTTAGATATATATCATTGTAATGCTAGTGTAAAACATTTTTTCTTCTTTAAATTACCTAATAAGTCATCGTAGTACTGTGTAATATTTTAGTTTAGTCTAAATGTTTTGTAAGGTTTTTTTATTGCATTTGTTTGAAATCTCAAATTAAGAGCTATATGCATGTTTGTCTGCTGTACATTGAAAACAAGATTTTATTTAGCTTTCTCGTTTGAGATATTTTAGTTGTTTTATCCCGTAAGATACACTTGTGCACAAAACAGCTTTACTGTGCTTAAATTATTTATTTCTTATTTAAAATTAGCTAATACTAAACATTTAAAAGTTCCTCAATGATGCACTCCTTTATTGTATTTATACTCCTAAAGCAAACTTAAATACAAGGCGTTGGACATATTTTTTATTGAAACAACCTAAATATATAAAGTTTATTTAGAGAATAATAATATAGTACTTTTTTTTTTAAGTGGTAGAAGCTATTTGGCTTTAAAAATATTTCAGTAGTACTTGATTGTTTTTTAAAACAATTTCTATTTTTATTAAAACAGTAAACGGTCTGCGGTAGAATACGTTTACTTCTAGCCTACAGTATATAATACCAACCTTTTGTTTAATACTTGTAATAAATTTTATTGTTCTGATATATCTCTTTAAGCTTAAATTGTGCTTCATAAGAATAGAAGTAGTTGTACACTTCAAGGTTACCTAAACAAAGTATGTTTAGCACCGCATAATGATAGCAACTACTTATTTTTATTTCAAACAAGTAAAGTAGGGTAAAACTATTTTATATTTATTTGTAAACTAGTCACTTAATTTTTTTTTAGTTGTAGAAATCAGTATTCAAACCACTTTTTTAAATGTACTAAATTAACGATTTAAACGACATAAACTAAATTTGCACAATCTTGTTGGCGAGTAATAATAAATTTATTGTTAATCTCAATAAGCCATCTGATATTTTCTGGTGGTCTTTTTAAACATCACAAGTTTGTTGCAGGGGTAGAAAGCTTTTTTATTTAACCGGCTTTCATTATTTAAAACATATATTAAAAAGGCTATACTGAAACTATGACTAAATTTAATGATAAAGTAAATTATATCAAAATAACATAATCATATACAAATGAAAATTAGTTTTAGTTGCAAACTATTGTGTTTAAGAGTAAATTTACATGTAAAAACAGTATGCTGCTTTGTGACAAACAATACTAGTATGAGACGAGTAATTTTTTAAAAATTACCTTTTAAAAATAACCAGTAGTTATTACGGCCATCATCAACAGAGTTGAGATGTTTCGCGCCATCAGTAATAATTAATGAGCTTTACCGCAAGATCAACAGCATCCGAGACAATCCTACGACCGGTTTCGTCCTAATTAGGGCTAATCAGGCAGGAATAGTTGCGATAAACCGCTATTGTGAACTTAACCAAGCGGGCTTAAGTACAAAGTACTGATCATCAAACATAGCTAAAGTTATAAAAACTCAATAAAAAGTTTAAACCTATTTGCTTAATATAAAAGGTGAAAACGTAGTACAAATTACTAATATTAAAATAGTATTCTATTAGGGGGAGACGTAGGGAAATAAAACTAATTAGTATCAAAAATAGAAATATGATGAAATCAGTAGTTAGTTTAGTTGAGATAATTAATATAAAGGAATTATTTACTTATTTTCTTCTTATTATCTTTGTGGAAAGTTACTGAATTTTAATCTATTTGAATTAAATCTGCTCAGTTTTAAGCGAATATCTTCTACCCTCTCACACAATACGACATTTTTTTTTCCTGGTAAGATTGATTAAAACAAAAGAGTGATTTAATTACCATAACATACTATCTTGAAACTATTTTTTTTGTCATTGAAAAACAAAAACTTTTTTTAAATAAATTCATCGATTATTTATTTTTCAGACTAATAAAAAAATATATGCTTAGTTGATCTGTTTTATTGAGTCAATACTCATTAAAAATGCCGATAAATACAAACAATAATTGCAATAAAATTGCAATATGTAAGTAGACAAAAAAAAACAGTTAGTAAACTACACCACAGTCATAAAATTCGACGTTTTAAAAAATTTTAAAACTAGCCTGTTTGTTTGGCATCTGTATTTAAAATAAAATTCAGAAAATAAAGAAATGTCGAAGTTTGTTAAGAGTGAACTTGTTATATAGCTAAAAAAGTATTTATAAGTCAGCTTTAATGAAAAACTAAGTTTTATAAATATTTTTAATAAATGTATAAAATTTATTAAGCCATTTATGAAGTAGAAAAACTTATTTTCTATTGAGCATTCTAGCAATTTTTTATCTGCAATAAAAATACATATTGCATTTAAAAACAGTAAATGTGATACACAAGACGAGCTATAGGAATAAAAAACTTTAGTTGGGATTTATTGCGAGAAACGAAAAAAAAATTGCTTAAATCAGTTTTAACATAGTTATCATTTGTAACTACAGACTCATCAGAAAAAACTGTTAAGGAAAGTTATAAAGTAGCAAAAGTAATTTAAAAAAAAGATACCGTTTAGAACTGAAAACTTATTTAAAAAATTTGTGATGAACGTTGTAAAACGTTTTTACTACCTAGTATTAACTAGAATAGTTGTTTACTAACTAGAATTTAACCTATTTAAGCTTAATTAAGCATTTATTTATAGGCTAGATTATATTAAACCTTTTGTAAAAGCTGTTAATTGTAACGCACACTCACTAACACGATTAGTAGCACTAATCATTCTATTTGAGGATGAGTGCTAGCAGCAAGAGATCCATACCTGTGTCAGTATACGACCGCTCGAGGTTAGTTACCGATGCTGAAGATGGTTTGGACGCTAGTTACCACATACCAACTATAAACCCTGAGCGGACTAACATATCTCACCAACACAAAGCGATATCAGAACAACACAAATCGATATCAGACGAAAAGAAAGTGTTAGTAGCAAGAGCTGAGGGTTATAATGGCATCCTTCAACGCTACGATCCACTACCTTTCGATAACATTAACGAATACACAACGAAAACGAAGACCATTAATAAACAAAAAATGCGCCAAAACTATGTCGCACCGAACAGTTTTGAACATTTAACGGCGTACAGTCATCAAACGTCGTTAAAAAATGTTAATGAAATAATTAGAACATTAGAACGATAAAAAAAACTCTTCTTCTGATTTACGTCAACGACGGCAGTGTTTTTAATAAAGAAACTAGCGCAGATAAGCTTACACGTAAATTTCACCGTTTCACTAAAATTACTACACCACGCCAAACCCTGAATTACTTCGTCGGAGAATTTGAGCGACTCAATGTGACAGATGATCACACGAAATATAACATAAAATGGGTTTCCGACGAGGTGTCACAATACTATACGACAGTCAACCCTGAAAAACAAAATTTTCATTCGAAGAATTTTTTGAAATACGTAACTGTCCCTTTACGCCAATTCTCAGCAAACTTCCAATACATACGAGCTCTACTTCGTTTAGCGCGTGTTTGGCCGAGGCTACCGAATGTGCAACAGCTCATGAGGATAACCGTATTAAGTTCTTTTTATAATATCATGCTCCTAGTTCTTTGAAGAGCAGGATCGAAAAATATGTTGTAATAGATCTTATACAATTTAAACCCCGCGTACAGACTATGCGGTCACACCAAAGTGACGACCCTCCTGTATCCGATCCACCAGTCAATTATAACAAGTCAAGAAAAAACCAAGGCCATCAACGACATAATGGGCGTCACAATAGCGGCAATGACAGGTATGTTAAACAAAGTTATGACAATAGCGGTAACTTGAGACAGAACTTTTAAAAGCGTTACCAAAACTACGGTAATAGTAATAATTACGGGCGTAACTTTAACAATCGAAATCAAAATTGCATTAATTTTTCTAGATACTTCGTTCGAAATTTTAATATCGAAACCAAAATTTTTGTAACGGTGGTAGTTATAGGCACGAACTTGATAATCGTTACCAAAACCATGGTAACAGTAATAACTATTAGCGTCACCGAAAAAAAATTACGTTAGTAGACCTTATAATAAAAAGTTCAGAATAAAATTAAAGCTCTTACTAATTCACTTAACTTGAGGTTTAAATTAAACTTTATATCTAAATTGATGGACTTTATGATGTATTTTATCGAAAATGTGCTTAATGCAATTTGAATGAATATCGTTTTTATTTTAATTTATATTTTGTGATGCTTTATTGTTGTCTTTTTCTTAAGTGTTAAGGAGGTGTTGCAGATTGACATAAATCATAAAAGTAGTATAAATAAGGAAGCTAATTTTTCAGAAAAAATTAGTTTTGAATCAAACATATAATAAAATATGTTTGATCGTTGAGCTTTTCGTAATTCGTTTAAGTTGAGGTTTAAATTGAACTTTTTATTTATCATGATTAGTTTATTTTTATCAAAAAAATGTACTTAATACAATTTAGATGAATCCCCTTTGTAATTTGATTTAAATTTCAAGTATATTTTGTGATACTTGATTATGGAGCATCTCGTAATTCCTATAAGTTGAGGTTTAAATTAAACTTTATATTTATAATGTTTAGTTTATTTTCTAAAATTTTTTATTCTTTTTTATTATTTTTCTATCACTAATTGTTCTTAAAATAAAGTTTTAAATTTAAACTCTACAGATTGAACTAAACGACTTTTTGAGAAGTATGATACTATTTGTTTGCTTTCATAAAGCTTACTCATTAAAAAAAAAAAAGTCGATATTTGACATCGACCTGAAAAATTTATTGTTTTCGCTTCGATAGTCAAAATGTCGAGTTAGTTAATAAATAATTTAATTTTTAAATTGTTTTCGTTTAATAATAGTTCAAATAAAAACAATTTGTTTTTTTAAAACATTGTTTCGAACAAATAATAACAATCGCTAGTTAAGTTAGTTGACGCAATTTCCTAAATGCCATGGAGAGTAAACTAACAATCACGCCGGGTATCATGCTTCTACCAGCATGTTATAATTAGATAATTAGAACCATGCCTTGATCATGCGGAACTGTTATGCAAACGAGGTGTACATAAGCAGCCGAGCGAATGAGAGAGCAAGTTTTACCGACTTCATGTCAAGAAGAAAGCAGTTCCACGTCTCTTGGCGCTTTGAGCGTAAGCCGCCATCTTAGAAAAGCTAGATGATCTCCGGAAAATCCTTCTTATTCAAGTATTTGTTTGTTTATCTAGAACATTTACTTTGTACTTTACTTCATAACTTCGTAGTTTTTACATCTTGTTCTATATACACTTTGTATACCTACTTTAGCAATGTCGACGGGGCGAACAGCTCGATTTGAGTTGTTAGCGTGCCATACTCATAAGTTTACGCATACTGTAGCAGACAAGCTGTCCTCCAGCAACAACTTCCAGTTTTGGTCTATTTGAACATAGAACATTCGGTGGCATAAACTTATTACTTCTATCTTTCTTTTCTTTATTTCAATATTTGTATCTTTTTATTTTGCGCGCTCTACATCCGGTGTCATCCGGTTAAATTTGTATAATCTACAGCCTATAGATAAACACAAGCATGTTTCAACAATGTGTTAAAACTATTAAATTTTAAACAACTGTTTTTGTCCTCTCCTACCAACCTCGGACGATTTCAATGTGAAAATCGTAGAACTAGACTTTACTGACTACACCATGACTAGATACGCTTGCGATGATTCAAATTACCAGTTTTTGTACTTTATTAATCTAAAGATCACTAATTGATGAGTATATTTCAAGTTAAAAATCATTAATTAAATTAAGGTTTTTAGTTTCACCAACATAAAAAGCATAATTACGAAATAAACCACATAAACATAACGACCAAATAAAAGCTTAATTTGTATAAATTAAAACCTTTGTTACTAAAGTTTACCTTGACCAAAATGCTTAATATGTTGGTTTTTTATTGAATAATTTTTGACTCACTAACAACTCACAGGGGAATACGAGTTCAGCTTAACGAGAAAAATGGGTACGTTTAACCAGGCTCGGGAGCAATGTCAAAGATTGAATGGAGACCTAATATATGAAAACTTAGGACCCGACGGGAAAATATATCACCCGTAAATTGTATTTTAAATATATATGTCTATTGAAAAAAAACATTTCGTTTAACAACTTGATCATGACTTGAATTAGTGTGAAAATACTTGTTAACGGTAAAAAATATTTCTTTTTTTTACCAGCTTAAAAAATCTCGATCAATTATGTGTTTTTCACTGTTTAAGTAACACATCCTAAGAATATAACAAACAACTTAAGCTTTGGTTTAGTTAGCAAACTAACAACAAGAAAAAAAATTTGAGTAACATCGGACGTACACAACTTTGCATATAAAATTAAATTCAACTAACATGCTTGATTTTTTCTTCATCTCTTTTACCGCAAAAAATCACAGCGGGTTCATTTGAACTTTATTACCGCGTAAATCTGAAAATAAAAAAACAGAGAAATCAGGGATTTGGTCCTGGTTAATTCAGCGTGGATCGGACTGACCGATGAATTAGTTGAGGGCGAGTGGCGAAAACCGGGATCTTCAGCTACAGATGAGGTGTTCGACACTTATATGGCTGGAAACTTGTTTTCGTGGGCCGCAAATGAGCCAAATAACGGTGTAAATAACAACCAGCACTGTGCATATGTCAGTTTTATGGCCCCACTGATTATGAACGACCAACGATGCTCGTTAGAAATTAAATGTGGCCAAAAGTTTGGTCTTTGCGAGATAAAACTGCGAGATAAAATTTCAGGTTTTAACAAACATAATATATAGCTTACACCTTATTCTAACATAATTTAACAAATCAATAAAATTTCATTCGAGATACTAAAAAAAATAACTTTTATAAGTATGTGGTGATTGTTTAGTAGTTGTTTTTTTCTACGACCTTTAATAAAAAGTTTCATCTGACTCTTTCCGGTAATATTTTATCTTTAATATAATTGACTTTTGTCACAGAGTTCAGCAGTATTCCTTCAGTTGATTATGCCACGGCAACAGTAAACGGATCACCACCTAATCTACCAATTGAACAAGGTACCCAGGTTGACTTTAGATGTGAAAGTGGTTACGCTTCCAACACTGATCTAAAGGCAGAATGTGGTGGGACAACACCTGATGTAGTTGACGTATCCAGCTTATTATGCTACAAAGGTAACGTTTTGCGTAAAAATAACTTTCAAGACTATTTAATTCCATTCGAAAATTTTAATGATAGCCAATTACCTTAATAGTTGTTAATAGTAGGTCAAATATATGTATTATTTTCGGGACACGCTTAGTTGTAGTTGAAAATAATTTATTAAGAAAATTGGTATGAATAAAAGTACAGGGTAAGGATTAAGGTCAAAAAAATAAGAAAATAAATAAAGAGGAAAAGAAGTGAAAAAAAAATTTGGATGGGAATTGTGAGTATACCATTGTTTTCATTTTTAATAATTTTCAAATTTTTAAACAACTTTGTACAGTAAGGTGCTTATAAAAACAGCGAATATTGTGTTTTCAGCTAGTTTTTATTGCAATTGGCAAACATTACAACAACTTCCTGTGAAAATTTTTGGATGACTTGAAGAAACTTTCACGCAGGCACCATTTGATTTTTTAAAGCCACCCAATGCAAACTGCAAATAAATATTAAATAAGGAAAACTATAACTCAATTTATTTATTGTATATGAAAATAACTAATTGTGAAAATATCCTTATTAAAAGCTTATATAGTGAATGTTTATTAATTAAAGACAGTGACTTTACTTATTTAAGCACTTGACCTAAAATATAAATTATGAAAATTTATCTTATTTTTTGTAACTTCAACATCAATGCCAAAAATAAACCTTCAGTTATAGACCCTTCTCAACGTTTTAGTTAAAGTAAATTATGTATAAACAGTTTCTTGTCAATCATATCACTAAATTTATTTAAATACTTTGCTTAACTTTGAGCGTTCAAATTGAAAATTTTTGGAAAATTTTACTGGAATCATTCTTATTTTTGATATATTTTTTGTGTTGTCAAAAATAACTGCGTAAACGTTGTTCATTTTTTACTGAATTAATTTCTATTATAATAGTATTAATAGATATTTAACTTACAATTAAAATAAATCTGAATTGATGGTGTAGTTACTCCACAGACTATTGACTAAGAGGTTGTAGATCCATACTTATTGAATGGTTGTAGAAAAACTTTGTCCAGCGTACATAATGTTAAACCAGCTTAACAGATCGACAAATCGTGTATCATGAGTAATAGGGGTGACGGGTGCTTATCCACCAACTTGACCAAATGTATTGATTGAACTTCTCCATAGACTACTGATTGAACGGTTATGGAGATACTGTGTTTAGTGTTCTTGTTGCGAAATAGACAAGTCGTGTATCATGAGTATTCTTGGTAACGGGTGTTAATCCATCAACTTGACCAGGTGTAGTTTCTCCACAGATTACTTACTAAAAGAAGTGGACAAACCATTTCCAGCGTTCAAGGTGTGAAACCAAATTCACAGATCGACCGTGTACCGTGTCAGTAATCAAACTTGACCAAGATTCTTGATAACTTTCTGAACAAGAATTTTTGGAGAAGCCATGTTTAGCCCCCATTTTGCAAAGTGTTTACCATTAACAATTGGGATGACGGGTCCTGATTCATCAATTTAATCAGGTGTGTTTTCTCATGAGAATACTAATTGAGAGATAGTGAAAAATCCTAGTTCAGCGTTCATTGTGCGAAACCATTTTTACAACTCAATAAATCGTGTACTCAAAGCAATAGGGGTCACGGGTGCTGATGCCTCCACAGACTACTGATTAAGAGGTTGTAGATCCATACTTATTGAATGGTTGTAGAAAAACTATGTCCAGCGTACGTAATGTTAAACCAGCTTAACAGATAGACAAATCGTGTATCATGAGTAATAGGGGTGACGGGTGCTTATCCACCAACTTGACCAAATGTAGTTTCTTCATAGACTATTTGTTGAACGGTTGTGGAGAAACGATGTCTAGCGTTCATGTCGCGATACCAGCTTCACATATCGACAACCGTGATACCGTGAATAATCTGGGTGACGGGGGCTGATTCAGTTGTGCGGCTGTAGTTTCTCCACAGGCTTCTGAATTAGAGCTTGATAGAAATTATTTCCAGCATTCACGGTGCAAAAACAGCTTCAAAACTTGACGGATCGTCTACTTAGTGAGTAATCGGGTTCCGGGTGAGGATCCATCAACTTGAGGTGCAGTTTCTCCACAGATTTCTGATTTAGAAGTTTAAAAAAAAAGTTTAGCGTAGTTGCTGCAAAAGTGTGTATTTAGTAGTTAAGTAATAACGGAACCCGTTCAGTTCCAACCTGCGCACAATTCCCATTTTAATCCCACCCGAATCATTATCCACCCAATACAAATCCCACCCGATCAAATCCCACCCGAATCAAATGCCACCCGATCAAATCCCACCCGATCAAATCCCATCCGATCAATACCACCCGATCAAATCCCACCCGAATCAAGTCCCTACCGACCAATTCCCACCCAAATCAAATTCAACCCGATCGATTACCACGTGAATTAATTCCCACACGATCAATTTCCACCTAAACTGAATTCCACCTGATCAATTCTAACCCGAACCTATTCCCAGCCTACTCAATTCCCACCCGATCAACTCCCACCTGCATCAATTCCCATCCGGATTACTTGCCACCCGGATCATTTCTAACTAATTAATATAAACGTGAATTTTACAGAACATCACTTTTACACGGAGAGTTGTTTTTGCATAGTGTCAGATTTGCATAGGTGTCACTTTTCCACGAATTAAAACTTTTTTATGGCTGAATATTGCACAAAGTGTCCTGTTTGCATGGCATCAAACTTTTACTAGTGCGACATATTGCGTTAGTTGTCATTTTTGCACGTTAGACTTTTTTCATAAATTTTATAAAACTAAGTTGATGAAACTTATATAAATACATAAAAAAGAAACTAAAATTGTAATAAATGTAAATTTTAACTGTTTAAACAATAATTACGTATCAATAAAATACTAACTACTAATAAATAAAGATTAGTTTTAAATAAAACTAAAACAAGACTAATTATAAGTAAAAGACAATTGAAAACTATTCTAATTAGAGTAAAAATGTATACTAAATTTTTTATTATCAAAATACGAACAATTTAGGAACAAATTACTTTACTTAAGTTTTGTTTTTTGGTTTAACTTTTCTATTTTTATTTTTATTTTCATTAGTTTTATTTGACCAGGTGAGAGTATCCGTACAAAATTATACGCTGTTAAAGCAACAATGTTTTCAAAAGAGAACCAAATAACATTATAACCTTTCAAGACAAGTTAAGTGCTGACAATAAAAGCAACGCATTTTTTCGCACTTGCAATATATTCTAAAAAAAATATACCAAATTTTAATCTTAGTTTGAATTTTAATTCTTAAGATTTCTTTTAGCTAAAATAGTTCAAAGAATAATATATATAAGTTTAAAAAGTTTAAGCCTATCATTTTTATTTTTTTGATTTGTTTGTATAAGTAGTTTAAAAATAAGATCGATATTCTTGTAAAACAAAAAAAAACTAAAAGGCACACTATAAAAAAAATCAATACATACATCATACAACAAGTAACTTCTAAGTTGTACGGTAGATTGAGCTTGTAAGACATAAAATTGTTATAATTAAACTTTAAAACAGTAGTTACACACGAATTTTGGTAATAATTGTATGACATAAAGTAATTAATTTTATTTATTGCTTAAAAACTGCACTTACACTCGATACGGGGCAAACAGTTATTATTATTAACTAAAATACTTTAGAAATTTTTTTTAGACTAAACTTCAAGTTTTTGTTAAAATCATAAGATTTCTTTATAGTTTAATATTAAGTAAAAAGCAAAAAGATACAAGTTTAAGCAAAATTTTAAATAATTTAAACATTTATAAAAAACTAAAATCCACAAAAATAATATGCTGTTAAACTAACTATAAATAATTGAAACTATCTAACTGTTGTTTTACTTTACCAAAAAAAGTTTTTAATTAGAAAATTTTTTTAAAGACTCTTGGTATTTTACAACTAAACTTGAAAGGATATAATTTAACTTTATCGTCAAAAATCCTGATTCGTGCGTGTTTTTGTGCCCCTATGTATTTTATGTTGTAATTTTGACTTTAAACCGAGCTAATGTCATCTTTAAGTTGACTTCTATTAAAAAAAGTTTAAAAATATATATAAGCAAAGAGTATACATATTTTCTAAGCTTAAGGGAAATGATTTAGGTGGGAATTGATCGGTTAAGAATATATCCGGGTGGGAAATGATAGGGTTGCGAATTGATCGGATGGGAATTGTGCTTGGTTGGAAAATGTTAGTATACCATTAACAACACCGTAGTACAAAACCCGTATCAGACTTTTTAAGTTTTTATATATTTCTTACTTAGAAAACTATTATTCTTAAAACAACCAACTTAATATGAAATAACTCAAACTCAAATATGTAAGTTATATGATTTAATTAATCTTTAATCTCTACTTTTCTTAAACTTGCGTTTACACCAATTACTTAACTAGTCAACCAACTTCAACTATAAGATATTTGATTCTGTTTTGTTTTTAATAATAGTAATAAAAAATAATAACTAAAATTATTCTATTTCTCCTACTTGTTTTACTCCTTCTACCGCTTATAGTTTTCATACCTCTTTTATTTTGTTTAATATTTTTATCATAATCTTATATAAAATATGGGTGGGTGTTATTTTGCACGAGCATCACTTTTGCACGAGCGATACTTTTGCACGAGGGGACACTTTTGCACGAGCGTCACTTTTGCTTGCAGGGTCACTTTTTCACGAGGATACACTTTTGCACGGCGACTCTTTTGCACGAGCGATACTTTTGCACGAGGGGACACTTTTGCACCGCTTCACTTTTGCGCGCAGTGTCTTTTTTGCACGAAGGGAAACTTTTGCACGGCGACTCTTTTGCACGAGCGTCACTTTAGCACGAGGGGACACTTTTGCGCGGCATCACTTTTGCACGGAGGGTCACTTTTGCACGAGGTGACACTTTTGCACGGCGACTCTTTTGCACAGAGGGTCATTTTTGCCCTAGGGACACTTTTGCACGGCGTTACTTTTTCACGACGAGACACTTTTGCACGGTCGTCACTTATGCACGCAGGGTAATTTTTGCACGGCGTCATTTTTGCATGAGGATACACTTTTGCTCAGCGACATTTTTTCACGATAACATTTTTTTACGGCAGCAATGTTGCACAACTATAATTTTGCAGAATGTCAAATTTTTACGATGAAATTTTTGCACAGCGACATTTTGGCACGATGACTTTTTCGATCGGAAAATCAACATTGCATTTTGGTAAAAAGTTTTTTAGCTAGTACCAAATTTGTAACATAAAAAGAAACGGAAAACTAAAATTTTATAACATACTTATATTAAAGGCAAAAAGTGAAATATTTAAAAGTCTTAAACAGTATAATTTATGTTAGAAACAAACTAACGAGAAGATAAAACAAAAATGTTTACAAAATATTCATACCAAGGACAAACAATGTAATTTATTTAAAACAACTTGCGTTTAAAAGCGAATATTATTTAAGTTGACTAAAAAAACTTTATTCGAACTTTTGTTTAAGAAAATAAAAACTAGAAGCGTGCAAAAGTAAAGTTCCGTTTAAAATTGACTGACTGCTTAAAATTTTTGCAGTTCATAAGTATATCCGTGACAATATAACGCTGTGCGAAAGTGACGCTATGCAAAAATGTCACCATGCAAATGTAACGTCGCGCAAAAGTTTTGACGTGTAAAAATGTCGCCGTGCAAAAATGACGCCGTGCAAAATGACCTTGCATGCAAAAGTGTCCCTCCGTGCAAAAGTGACCCTCCGTGCGAAAGAGTCGCTGTGCAAAAGTGTCCCCTCGTGCAAAAGTGACCCTCCGCGCAAAAGTGTCCCCTCGTGCTAAAGTGACCCTCCGTGCGAAAGAGTCGCCGTGCAAAAGTGTCCACACGTGCAAAAGTGTCCACTCGTGCAAAAGTGACGCTCGTGCAAAAGTGACCCGTTCCCATAAAATATATGTTCAAAAATAAAGTTATTATTACAATTACTATAAAATTTATACTTACTCTGAAAAGGTTGTTTTACGGCAAAAAGTAAGTTTAGAAATAGTTCTTGTTTATGCTAGATTTCAGTTTTTAGTACTTATTTTAATTCAAATAAATCTTACAAAACACTGTAACTTTGACATAATCTTTAAATAGAAATGTAAACAAATTTTACGTAAATATTATTCTTTTTTTAACTCAATTTGGTCTTGACAGTGCACCTTTAAAGTTTTTTAGTTTAATAATATTTTCTAACTTGCTTAAAAAATAACTTAAAAATACTATAAATACTTTAAAATAACTTAAAAATACTATTAAACTTTATTTAATGTATTTATATTTTGTAAAAGTTAGAAATGTTTTTTTTTGCATTATTTGCTGTTTAGGATTCTAATTGATCGTATTGAACTTTTAAAAGGAAATCATTCGAATCCGGTCTAAAATAGTATTAGAAAACTAATATTTGAATGTATTCCGAATCTTTTTATTCATACATGTAATTATAAAAAACTAAAGAAGATTAAAACTAAAATAAAACTAGAAGTATTTTCCTTAGCTTCTTAACAACTATTAATAAAAGTTTTTATTTATCAAAAACCACAAAAATCTTTAACAAAATATTTACTGGTACAGTAGCTAAAACATATTTTTTTTAATTTAATTGTTGTTAAAGGTTTTATTGTTGATACAGAAAACTTTTTTGTTAGTACATATTATACTTTGTTGCAGGAGTTACTAGAAAAGGGACTTGCAAGCTTTTGTAATGAAGGACTACAACTTTTTACTAATTTTAATTTCTATTTATATAATTTATAGGCCCATATTGCAGATTTAATTTGTGCATACCGTATGCATATTGTATATTTAAAGAGCTTTCCAACATTTGTATTTAGGTGTAGTTATTATACATAAGCATTAGTGGAAATAGCTGAACACCTTGTACTATTTTCAGCTAGGGTTTCATAAATTAAATAGCACAAATAATCTTTATAAAATTATCATTTTTAATTTAAACATATAAGCTTAATCATTAAACAAAAGCATAATGATATTTTTAGAATATCAAATGAAAGTAAATTATTTTTTGAGAATTCAATAAAACAATCATAAGTCTCAACAAAAAAAAAACTTTTTCTTTAGCTAATATACAAATAAATTATCAATTAAATGTGAAAAGTGTTAAAATGTTTTAAGTTTATTAAAAAACTAAAAAAAATGCTACATTTTTAGAATTTTTTTTTGTTTTAAAAAATTCAAAAATAAAATTACTCTAGTCTAACGCTAATATATACATTATACTTACTTTTAAAATATTTTAACAGGTTAAAAAGACTTAGGATCAATGAGCATTTTATTTAACAGAGGCAAATTAAAATATTGAGCTTAAAGCCATGATAAAAGCGTAATAATTTCAAGAAAAACGCATATTTTCCTTAAGTGCAAACTTAGGTGAACAAAAGCTCAATTATTTAATAAATATTTTTAATCAAAGTTTTATCAACTTAACAATTTAAAAAAGCTTAATTAAGTTGTACGCTAAACCAAGTAACATTAAGCATTAGACATTTATCAATAAACTTTATTCAAATCCTAAAAAGCTGTTCACTAAGTATGTATCACTAAAAGTAAAAGCTTAAAAGTCATCTTGTTTAAATATGAGTAAATAAGCCGGAATCATCTGGTCTACAGACTCAACCCAAGCGCAGCTTCTGCCAATAAAAGATCCTCCAGGAACAGAACATCCTCTGCTGTCAGTGTCCAGCTTTCTAATCTCTTCATCTGCTACGAAATTACATTCGATGTTCTTGGCGCCAACTACAACAAACGACAGCTTCTCAACGGCGCCATCTTCCGTTTTGCAGTAGCTGAGGCCATTGGAAATTTCGTTACTGATCGTCGAAGTGGCGAAGCAGTGACATTCGAACTTTATAAATTCCCTTCTGTAACACTCACATTTCTGAATTGTATCAGGATAACCTGATCTGATAATGTCGAAAGCTTGGTTTGATTTAACTCCGTGCAATAAAAGCTTTCGGCCTTTCAGTTTGCTTTCTGCGCTTTTATCAATGCTGTGAATTTTAAGCATGTGAAGGAACTTTGGGTTGCTGCTGAACTTTTCGCTTGTTAATGACTGCAGAATGAACTGATAGTCTTCGTTTTCAGTTTTCAGTGACTCTAACTCATATTTCATACTTTCCTGGCTAGGAATTTTGCCTATAAAGTTTGTCAAGTCGAATTGAATTTGTTTCATTACTGAGCTAATTTCTAAATCAAATTTCGTTTCTATGTAGTGTACTTCTGCTTTATAATTTTCTTCTAGTTTTCTACGTGCAGCTTTAATGATACACTCTACTGTGCGAGTTTCTCCTGTATTTGCATAATCGTCTACTAAAGAACTGCTTTTACGAAACTGTTTCAACTTCAATCTTTTTTTTGCAGCTACTTCATCGTCAATATAACGTTTCAAACGTAGGCCATCTCTAATTCCAAAAAGCAGGTCTTCAACGAAAATATCAACGCTCTGGTTTTCTTCAATTTCAATCAAATATGCAGGAGTCACCAATTCATGATGAGCAACGACTTCATTCAACCTGAGACCATCAACCTGGTAAGTGCCTTCCGGAATTATGCTATTCTCACTGTCGTGCGTATTTTCACCTGAATCTTCATTTATCAGTTTTTCGTACTTTTCAAACGAATACCTATACAGTTCCACAAAAGGTTCGCTCTTCAGATACTGATCGAAAATTCCTCTTTCTTTCATCTTTCCTTCTTTGACGTTTTGCAGACGCACTTTGTTGACAAACAAGTAAGTGTACGCTTTAGCCGTGCCATCGTTTTGTCCGTGAAACTTGCCAAAAACAGACGCGTAACCAAACAAACTGGTGTGATAGACTCCAGGACCTCTGAACCCACCAGTAGAAGGCTTAAAACCATCCTTTAGTATCCCTTCTATGTTTTTCCTTTGAGTGCCGTGCAGCAAGAGTAAATTTGAGCAGTCTGATGTTTTTGCTTCAGTTAACGTGTCTTTGTTTGGTAAGACCCTGTATATCATTAAGACTTTAGAGGCTTTGTTTGTGTCTAACTGGATCGAAAGTTCTTGTTCTTCAGTGGAATCTTTAGTTTTTTTTGGATCAAGAGACTTTGAAATTACGTCATAATCCTTGTCGTTTTTGGACAAGAGTTCAAGTTTTAGTTTAAACTCTTCTGAGTTCAACGTTTGAAAATTTGTAGACCTGTACTCAAAAAACTTTATCGCTTTTTCATTTAGAGTTTCCGTTGTTTCGTCAAAACGTTTTTTAGCATCGTTTATTTTTTCATTCTTACATACTTCTTCTAATTTAAAAATATGTTGAAAGCAATCCTTGTGCTGTGGAAACTTTTTTATAAACTTATTAATTTCACTGTTGTTTTTAACCATTGTTTTCTAATACTTATAGCTTTCTGTAAATTTTAAAACATTAATTTTTATTACTTTAAACGAAACTAAAATATATTATTAATTCAATATATATTTTACTAAATAAACTTAAGTTTTTGTTTAATAGAAATTTAAATATATTTTTAGATTCATTTGATAAATTTAAGTTTTATGAAATTTCAATGAAACTTAGTTTAATTTACTTTAAATATTTTATATTGATAAAGTTTTAAACTATTCAAAAATAACATCTTTGTAAAAGTGACGACTGGTTCAAAAGTGACGTCATGCAAAAGTAGATACTTTTCCTAAAGTGATGCAAAAATGAAACCCGTATGAAAATGACACCGTGCAAAAAAAGATCCTTGCAAAAGTGATGAACAACTTGGGTGGGAATTAATCGAGTGAGAAATTATTAGGTTGAAATTAATCAGTTGTGAACTGTTCGGATGGGATCTGACTCGGGTGAGAATCGTTTGGGGCGGAATTGATCGGGTGGGAAATAAGCAGGTGGGAATAGTGCATAGGAATTGTTAGTACACCACTTTCTGCAGTACATGTTTATTGTTCTTTAAAATTTATATTTACCAGCTAATGAAGTACCAACTATATACAAAATTAAACAGTTCTTTTTAATGGTTTAGACTGCTAAGTTGTTGTTTCTATGCAAATATAAGTGCTTATGCTTTAATTTGTTATAAAAGTGACAAACTACCTTAGAACTTTTACCAAAATGCATGTTCACCATCCTTAAAAAAGCTTTTGCTTCTTGTGCAAACTTTTTGTACTTCATGTTTACTTTTCTTTTAAAAACTAAAACAGATAAGCTGTATATAAATTCTTTTACATTTGATGTTTACTTAACTAAGTATAAATACTTACTTTTGAAGATTGTGATAACATCTAATTTTTTTCTGTTTTACAAAAATTCAAGTTATCATGAATGTCAATACTAGTTAAAAAGAAATACTACAATGTAAAGAGCTACCCATAAGGGTAAAAAATAAAAAATTAAAGAATTTTATAATCATAAAAAATTAAGTTCTGTAACAAAGCTTGGTAAAAAAGTAGCAAAATTTTAAATTATATTGACTCAATCTTATCAAGATCTAGAAAAAATATGTACTGAGATTAAAAAAATTGTTAAACTATCCTGAATTTTTTATATATAAAAAAAATCATAGTATTCTGACTTATCCTAAAACTTTCACAAATTTCAAAGTGTTATTAGTTATATCCTGGGTATTCCAAGTGTTTGTCAACTGGCAATCTTATAAAGAGTATAAATTATTGAAAACTACACTGTAGCACTACTTAATTGTGTTATATACTAAATATAATGATTAACAATACAAATAAAGATTGTTTGATACATGTGTTATTTCTAACCTAAATTCTATTACTTTTAGTAAAAAAATTTTTTAAACCAAACATTGAAAACATTTTTCAGTTATAAATTTTCTACTTCCTGTACTACTTCTACCAACTAAATTTACATAAAGAGCCCTCTTTATCAGATTTACTTTATTCACTAATTTATTTTTAAATATAATCGATTCAACATTAAATCATTGCACTAAATTTCTTTAGACAGTAAGTATTTCTAACTATCATTAAAAAGTTTAAATATTTTTAATTATTTTCCATGTTTTAAGTATAAAAAGAAAAACCTAGAAGAAGGTAATCACTTTGTCTTATTTAAAGATAAAAACTTATAACACCCAATTTTACTTTCTTTTCTTTCTTATTTGTTATTTATTAAAATGTTTGTTATTTAATTTTAAAACAAAAGCAAAGTGCATAGCAAAAAAATAAATTTAGAATTAGTTTTAAAAGTAATTGAATTATAAAGTGGACTAACTGTTTTTTATCTATCAGTGGTTCCTGGTTAATTTAGATATATCTCACAGTGTACATGATTATTGAAGTTTGAATGGAATTAGTACAAAATTTCAATTACAATTATTGATTAAAAATAGCCTAAAAATAGATTTTTTGACTTTTTTATTCCAGTTATTTTGGTATAATTTATAATTTAAAATTTTCAGGTATACAGAAACCTTGTCAAATATTTGCAAACAAATCATACAATATTTCTACAGGTTCTTTTAGTTATTTAAACTGGGTGTAAAAATTTTTCTGTGTAAGCCTTATTCAAAAATAAAATTTAGAAAAAAAACATGTTTTAGCTTGAGCTTGAATATCTAAACATACCAAAGTTATAAGAAAAAGTATTACAAACTAGTATGAAAAGTTATTAATTATAAAAAACTAGTCTATAATTTAAAAGGTTTCAATATAATTCAAACTAGCCTAATTGTATGGCAAACCTATGAAAAGATAACAACTAATAAGATCTGTATTCAAGGTGTTCATTTTTATGTATACTACTTCTCATTTAATGTTTGTAATTACTTAACAATTCAATAAGTAAGCATATTCAAATCTGATAAGGCCATAGGGGGGTGTAACGCCATTATGTAATTTATAGAAAATGACAAGGGCTGCAAATTATTAATTTTGTTCTTAATCAATGCATGTTAGTAGTTGATATGTTTTGAAAAAAAAAAAACTATATCTACAAATCACAATTCAATTAAACATATACTTTATATAAACTAAAACTGAAATTAGTTGAAATTATTTCTTAAACTGTATTTAAATCTTTATTAATATTTAAAGTTATTAAATGCAAAAATATTTTCATAATGGTGCCTCTGCATTTTGACTGCTCAATAAAAATCATATAAATACTAAATGAAACAACTGTTACTGGATATATTCCTTTCCTTAGTCAAGTGAAGCTAAATTTTTGTTTTTAATTAAAAAGCCATTATGTAGTTTCCAGATTCTAGAAGATGACCAGGGCAGAAAATAATTATTTTTGTTCTTAATAAATAAACATTAGTAATTGCTATGTATTGATAGCAATTACTAAATCGTAATAATCATATTTATATCAAGTTTCAACTTTACATACATTGTAGTTATATTTTAAGCTTTAAAAAAAATATTTTAATTCAAACTGGGTTTATCTTAAAGTATCACAACAACCCATTTTTTATAATGATCACTTTTCTGCGTGTTAATTTTATAATAATTAAAATTCAATTCTAAATCTATTACAGCTGGTCAAAAAAGAGAAAAATTAAATGTTGACTTTTTCTAATCTTTCAATGTAATAAATTCAACATTCATTATTCAAAGTTTAATAAATAATCAAAATCAAGTCAATAAACAACGTTTTTAGTCCATCTAATCTAAGATCCTCTTTTTTCTTCTTTTTTTTCAAGGAGTACACAGAAAACAGATAATTAGTCAAAACCGGCCCTGGTATATTTTCTGTTTCAACCCGCGCACATTCACAGTCGATTAATTGCAACCAAAATCAAATCCCAATCGATCTATTCCCATTCGAATCTATAACCGTTTTAGTTATTCTCAACCTGAATACATTCTCACCCGATTAAATGCAACACAAATTAAACGTCACTTTTGCAAAGCCTAACGTCATTTTCACGAAAGTTTTACTTTCGCACAAAACATCACCTGTGCACCAGTATTCACTTTTTAATAAATCGTTAATTAACAATAGTCGTAAGTTTAGCACAGCTGAAAACGTAACTATTCCCAATAAAATCGACATCCATCCTATCACTATATAATCTGATATAATTAATTTACATATATATTTTAATTCCAACTTATAAATTTTACACTTAATTTACACGGAGTGCTATTTCTTATTAAAAGCTTGTAATTCAAATTAAGAGTTTGTAAACAATCCAAGTTTATCGTTCATAGTACAAAACCAGCTTCAACAAATCAATTAATTTTAGTTCTTGAGTAATCGGGGTGACGGGTGATGATCCATCAGGTTGATCAGGAGTCGCGTTTCTATAGACTTCCAATGTACTGTTATAGCTAAGCCTTGTGTAGTGTTCATGATAAGAAACCAGCTACACAGACCGATAGATCGTGTACTAAAGTGATCGGGATAACGGATGTTGGTTCGTCAATTTGACAATGTGTAGTTTCTCTATAGACTTCTGATTTAGATTTTACAGAGGAACCATATTTAGCGTTTATTGTGCAAAAACATCCTCACAACTAAGAAACTGTTATCGTGAGTAATCGGGATGACGGATGTTGATCTGTTAACTTGACCAGGTGAAGTTTCTCAACAAAACTCTTTTTAGAAGGTTGTAGAAAAATTATTTAGCCTTACAGCTACACAGCTCTACAAAACTTGTACCGTGAATGAGTAGTCAGGGTGACAGGTGTTGAACTTTTAACTTTAATAAGTGTAGTTTCTCAACAGACTTCTGGTTGAGTGGTTATGGATAAACCATCTTTAAACTTTATCTTATAAAAAACCAGCTTCACAACTTGATAACTCATGTACCGTGAGTGAGTAATTGCAGTAACAGGTGTTGATCCATCAACTTGAGTGGTGTAGCTTCTCCAAAAACTTCAGATTGAGTAGTTATAGAAGACCATCTTTAAACTTTATAATATATAAGCCAGCTTCACAACTTTAAAATCATGTACTGTGAGAAATCAGGTTGACGGTCGATGATAAATCAACTTTACTAATTGTAGTTTCTCCAGAGACTTCTGATTTACTTGTTGGCATATATAAAAGCATATAAAGCTTTAATCGTTAAGAAATTAGCTAAACAGTTCGAAAAATCGTGTACCGTGAATAATTGGAGTGACGGATACTAGTCCTTCAACTAAATTAGAGTAGTTTTTCCACAGACTACTGATTGAATGGTTGTGGAAAAATCATGCGTTCATGGTGTGAAAAAAAAATTTACAGCTCGACAAATCGTAAACCGTGAGTAATCGAGATGACGAATGTTGAACAGAAATACTTGTAGTTACTCAACAGACTACTAATTGAAAGGTTGTAAAGAAACAAGACCCAGTTTTATAATGCAAAACAAGCTTCACAGATCGTAAAATCGTGTATCGTTAGAATTCGGGTTGTTGGATGTTGATCCAAAAACTCGACTTCTTTTTGTTTTTTTTACAAAATATTGATCGCATTAGTGGAAATAGCTGAACACCTTGTACTATTTTCAGCTAGGGTTTCATAAATTAAATAGCACAAATAATCTTTATAAAATTATCATTTTTAATTTAAACATATAAGCTTAATCATTAAACAAAAGCATAATGATATTTTTAGAATATCAAATGAAAGTAAATTATTTTTCGAGAATTCAATAAAATAATCTTAAGTCTCAACAAAAAAAAAAACTTTTTCTTTAGCTATATACAAATAAATTATCAATTAAATGTGAAAAGTGTTAAAATGTTTTAAGTTTATTAAAAAACTAAAAAAAATGCTACATTTTTTTGTTTTAAAAAATTCAAAAATAAAATTACTCTAGTCCAAAGCTAATATATACATTATACTTACTTTTAAAATATTTTAACAGGTTAAAAAGACTTAGGATCAATGAGCATTTTATTTAACAGAGGCAAATTAAAATATTGAGCTTAAAGCCATGATAAAAGCGTAATAATTTCAAGAAAAACGCATATTTTCCTTAAATGCAAACTTAGGTGAACAAAAGCTCAATTATTTAATATATATTTTTAATTAAAGTTTTATCAACTTAACAATTTTAAAAAGTTTAATTAAGTTGTACGCTAAATCAAGTAACATTAAGCATTAGACATTTATTATTAACTTTATTCAAATCCTAAAAAGCTGTTCACTAAATAAGTATCACGAAAAGTAAAAGCTTAAAAGTCATCTTGTTTAAATATGAGTAAATAAGCCGGAATCATCTGGTCTACAGACTCGACCCAAGCGCAGCTTCTGCCAATAAAAGATCCTCCAGGAACAGAACATCCTCTGCTGTCAGTGTCCAGCTTTCTAATCTCTTCATCTGCTACGAAATCACATTCGATGTTCTTGGCGCCAACTACAACAAACGACAGCTTCTCAACGGCGCCATCTTCCGTTTTGCAGTAGCTGAGGCCATTGGAAATTTCGTTACTGATCGTCGAAGTGGCGAAGCAGTGACATTCGAACTTTATAAATTCCCTTCTGTAACACTCACATTTCTGAATTGTATCAGGATAACCTGATCTGATAATGTCGAAAGCTTGGTTTGATTTAACTCCGTGCAATAAAAGCTTTCGGCCTTTCAGTTTGCTTTCTCCGCTTTTATCAATGCTGTGAATTTTGAGCATGTGAAGGAACTTTGGGTTGCTGCTGAACTTTTCGCTTGTTAATGACTGCAGAATGAACTGATAGTCTTCGTTTTCAGTTTTCAGTGACTCTAACTCGTATTTCATATTTTCCTGGCTAGAAATTTTGCCTATAAAGTTTATAAAGTCAAATTGAATTTGTTTCATTACTGAGCTAATTTCTAAATCAAATTTCGTTTCTATGTAGTGTACTTCTGCTTTATAATTTTCTTCTAGTTTTCTACGTGCAGCTTTAATGATACACTCTACTGTGCGAGTTTCTCCTGTATTTGCATAATCATCTACTAAAGAACTGCTTTTACGAAACTGTTTCAACTTCAATCTTTTTTTTGCAGCTACTTCATCGTCAATATAACGTTTCAAACGTAGGCCATCTCTAATTCCAAAAAGCAGGTCTTCAACGAAAATATCAACGCTCTGGTTTTCTTCAATTTCAATCAAATATGCAGGAGTCACCAATTCATGATGAGCAACGACTTCATTCAACCTGAGACCATCAACCTGGTAAGTGCCTTCCGGAATTATGCTATTCTCACTGTCGTGCGTATTTTCACCTGAATCTTCATTTATCAGTTTTTCGTACTTTTCAAACGAATACCTATACAGTTCCACAAAAGGTTCGCTCTTCAGATACTGATCGAAAATTCCTCTTTCTTTCATCTTTCCTTCTTTGACGTTTTGCAGACGCACTTTGTTGACAAACAAGTAAGTGTACGCTTTAGCCGTGCCATCGTTTTGTCCGTGAAACTTGCCAAAAACAGACGCGTAACCAAACAAACTGGTGTGATAGACTCCAGGACCTCTGAACCCACCAGTAGAAGGCTTAAAACCATCCTTTAGTATCCCTTCTATGTTTTTCCTTTGAGTGCCGTGCAGCAAGAGTAAATTTGAGCAGTCTGATGTTTTTGCTTCAGTTAACGTGTCTTTGTTTGGTAAGACCCTGTATATCATTAAGACTTTAGAGGCTTTGTTTGTGTCTAACTGGATCGAAAGTTCTTGTTCTTCAGTGGAATCTTTAGTTTTTTTTGGATCAAGAGACTTTGAAATTACGTCATAATCCTTGTCGTTTTTGGACAAGAGTTCAAGTTTTAGTTTAAACTCTTCTGAGTTCAACGTTTGAAAATTTGTAGACCTGTACTCAAAAAACTTTATCGCTTTTTCATTTAGAGTTTCCGTTGTTTCGTCAAAACGTTTTTTAGCATCGTTTATTTTTTCATTCTTACATACTTCTTCTAATTTAAAAATATGTTGAAAGCAATCCTTGTGCTGTGGAAACTTTGTTATAAACTTATTAATTTCACTGTTGTTTTTAACCATTGTTTTCTAATACTTATAGCTTTCTGTAAATTTTAAAACATTAATTTTTATTACTTTAAACGAAACTAAAATATATTATTAATTCAATATATATTTTACTAAATAAACTTTAGTTTTTGTTTAATAGAAATTTAAATATATTTTTAGATTCATTTGATAAATTTAAGTTTTATGAAATTTCAATGAAACTTAGTTTAATTTACTTTAAATATTTTATATTGATAAAGTTTTAAACTATGCAAAAATAACATCTTTGTAAAAGTGACGACTGGTTCAAAAGTGACGTCATGCAAAAGTAGATACTTTTCCTAAAGTGATGCAAAAATGAAACCCGTATGAAAATGACACCGTGCAAAAAAAGATCCTTGCAAAAGTGATGAACAACTTGGGTGGGAATTAATCGAGTGAGAAATTATTAGGTTGAAATTAATCAGTTGTGAACTGTTCGGATGGGATCTGACTCGGGTGAGAATCGTTTGGGGCGGAATTGATCGGGTGGGAAATAAGCAGGTGGGAATAGTGCATAGGAATTGTTAGTACACCACTTTCTGCAGTACATGTTTATTGTTCTTTAAAATTTATATTTACCAGCTAATGAAGTACCAACTATATACAAAATTAAACAGTTCTTTTTAATTATTTAGACTGCTAAGTTGTTGTTTCTATGCAAATATAAGTGCTTATGCTTTAATTTGTTATAAAAGTGACAAACTACCTTAGAACTTTTACCAAAATGCATGTTCACCATCCTTAAAAAAGCTTTTGCTTCTTGTGCAAACTTTTTGTACTTCATGTTTACTTTTCTTTTAAAAACTAAAACAGATAAGCTGTATATAAATTCTTTTACATTTGATGTTTACTTAACTAAGTATAAATACTTACTTTTGAAGATTGTGATAACATCTAATTTTTTTCTGTTTTACACAAATTCAAGTTATCATGAATGTCAATACTAGTTAAAAAGAAATACTACAATGTAAAGAGCTACCCATAAGGGTAAAAAATAAAAAATTAAAGAATTTTATAATCATAAAAAATTAAGTTCTGTAACAAAGCTTGGTAAAAAAAGTAGCAAAATTTTAAATTATATTGACTCAATCTTATCAAGATCTAGAAAAAATATGTACTGAGATTAAAAAAATTGTTAAACTATCCTGAATTTTTTATATATAAAAAAAATCATAGTATTCTGACTTATCCTAAAACTTTCACAAATTTCAAATTGTTATTAGTTATATCCTGGGTATTCCAAGTGTTTGTCAACTGGCAATCTTATAAAGAGTATAAATTATTGAAAACTACACTGTAGCACTACTTAATTGTGTTATATACTAAATATAATGATTAACAATACAAATAAAGATTGTTTGATACATGTGTTATTTCTAACCTAAATTCTATTACTTTTAGTAAAAAAATTTTTTAAACCAAACATTGAAAACATTTTTCAGTTATAAATTTTCTACTTCCTGTACTACTTCTACCAACTAAATTTACATAAAGAGCCCTCTTTATCAGATTTACTTTATTCACTAATTTATTTTTAAATATAATCGATTCAACATTAAATCATTGCACTAAATTTCTTTAGACAGTAAGTATTTCTAACTATCATTAAAAAGTTTAAATATTTTTAATTATTTTCCATGTTTTAAGTATAAAAAGAAAAACCTAGAAGAAGGTAATCACTTTGTCTTATTTAAAGATAAAAACTTATAACACCCAATTTTACTTTCTTTTCTTTCTTATTTGTTATTTATTAAAATGTTTGTTATTTAATTTTAAAACAAAAGCAAAGTGCATAGCAAAAAAATAAATTTAGAATTAGTTTTAAAAGTAATTGAATTATAAAGTGGACTAACTGTTTTTTATCTATCAGTGGTTTCTGGTTAATTTAGATATATCTCACAGTGTACATGATTATTGAAGTTTGAATGGAATTAGTACAAAATTTCAATTACAATTATTGATTAAAAATAGCCTAAAAATAGATTTTTTGACTTTTTTATTCCAGTTATTTTGGTATAATTTATAATTTAAAATTTTCAGGTATACAAAAACCTTGTCAAATATTTGCAAACAAATCATACAATATTTCTACAGGTTCTTTTAGTTATTTAAACTGGGTGTAAAAATTTTTCTGTGTAAGCCTTATTCAAAAATAAAATTTAGAAAAAAAACATGTTTTAGCTTGAGCTTGAATATCTAAACATACCAAAGTTAAAAGAAAAAGTATTAAAAACTAGTATGAAAAGTTATTAATTATAAAAAATTAGTCTATAATTTAAAAGGTTTCAATATAATTCAAACTAGCCTAACTGTATGGCAAACCTATGAAAAGATAACAACTAATAAGATCTGTATTCAAGGTGTTCATTTTTATGTATACTACTTCTCATTTAATGTTTGTAATTACTTAACAATTCAATAAGTAAGCATATTCAAATCTGATAAGGCCATAGGGGGGTGTAACGCCATTATGTAATTTATAGAAAATGACAAGGGCTGCAAATTATTAATTTTGTTCTTAATCAATGCATGTTAGTAGTTGATATGTTTTGAAAAAAAAAAAACTATATCTACAAATCACAATTCAATTAAACATATACTTTATATAAACTAAAACTGAAATATTTTAGTTGAAATTATTTCTTAAACTGTATTTAAATCTTTATTAATATTTAAAGTTATTAAATGCAAAAATATTTTCATAATGGTGCCTCTGCATTTTGACTGCTCAATAAAAATCATATAAATACTAAATGAAACAACTGTTACTGGATATATTCCTTAGTGAAGTGAAGCTAAATTTTTGTTTTTAATTAAAAAGCCATTATGTAGTTTCCAGATTCTAGAAGATGACCAGGGCAGAAAATAATTATTTTTGTTCTTAATAAATAAACATTAGTAATTGCTATGTATTGATAGCAATTACTAAATCGTAATAATCATATTTATATCAAGTTTCAACTTTACATACATTGTAGTTATATTTTAAGCTTTAAAAAAAATATTTTAATTCAAACTGGGTTTATCTTAAAGTATCACAACAACCCATTTTTTATAATGATTAATTTGATCACTTTTCTGCGTGTTAATTTTATAATAATTAAAATTCAATTCTAAATCTATTACAGCTGGTCAAAAAAGAGAAAAATTAAATGGTGACTTTTTCTAATCTTTCAATGTAATAAATTCAACATTCATTATTCAAAGTTTAATAAATAATCAAAATCAAGTCAATAAACAACGTTTTTAGTCCATCTAATCTAAGATCCTCTTTTTTCTTCTTTTTTTTCAAGGAGTACACAGAAAACAGATAATTAGTCAAAACCGGCCCTGGTATATTTTCTGTTTCAACCCGCGCACATTCACAGTCGATTAATTGCAACCAAAATCAAATCCCAATCGATCTATTCCCATTCGAATCTATAACCGTTTTAGTTATTCTCAACCTGAATACATTCTCACCCGATTAAATGCAACACAAATTAAACGTCACTTTTGCAAAACCAAACGTCATTTTCATGAAAGTTTTACTTTCGCACAAAACATCACCTGTGCACGAGTATTCACTTTTTAATAAATCGTTAATTAACAATAGTCGTAAGTTTAGCACAGCTGAAAACGTAACTATTCCCAATAAAATCGACATCCATCCTATCACTATATAATCTGATGTAATCAATTTACATATACATTTTAATTCCAACTTATAAATTTTACACGTAATTTACACGGAGTGTTATTTCTTATTAAAAGCTTGTAATTCAAATTAAGACTTTGTAAACAAACCAAGTTTATCGTTCATGGTACAAAACCAACTTCAACAAATGAATTAATTGTAATTCTTGAGTAATCGGGGTGACAGGTGATGATCCATCAGGTTAATCAGGAGTCGCGTTTCTATAGACTTCCAATGTACTGTTATAGCTAAGCCTTGTGTAGTGTTCATGATAAGAAACCAGCTACACAGACCGATAGATCGTGTACTTAAGTGATTGGGATAACGGATGTTGGTTCGTCAATTTGACAATGTGTAGTTTCTCTACAGACTTCTGATTTAGATTTTACAGAGGAACCATATTTAGCGTTTATTGTGCAAAAACATCCTCACAACTAAGAAACTGTTATCGTGAGTAATCGGGATGACGGATGTTGATCTGTTAACTAGACCAGGTGAAGTTTCTCAACAAAATTCTTTTTAGAAGGTTGTAGAAAAATTATTTAGCCATACAGCTACACAGCTCTACAAAACTTTTACCGTGAATGAGTAATCAGGGTGACAGGTGTTGAACTTTCAACTTTAATAAGTGTAGTTTCTCAACAGACTTCTGATTGAGTGGTTATGGATAAACCATCTTTAAACTTTATCTTATAAAAAACCAGCTTCACAACTTGATAACTTATGTACCATGAATGAGTAATTGCAGTAACAGGTGTTGATCCAACTTGAGTGGTGTAGCTTCTCCAAAAACTTCAGATTGAGTAGTTATAGAAGACCATCTACAAACTTTATACTATATAAGCTAGCTTCACAACTTTAAAATCATGTACTGTGAGAAATCAGGTTGACGGTCGATGATAAATCAACTTTACTAATTGTAGTTTCTCCACAGACTTCTGATTTACTTGTTGGAGATAAAACGTATAAAACTTTAATAGTTTAGAAATTAGCTAAACAGTTCAAAAAATCGTGTACCGTGAATAATTGGAGTGACGGATACTAGTCCTTCAACTAAATTAGAGTAGTTTTTCCACAGACTACTGATTGAATGGTTGTGGAAAAATCATGCGTTCATGGTGTGAAAAAACATTTACAGCTCGACAAATCGTAAACCGTGAGTAAGCGAGATGACGAATGTTGAACAGAAATACTTGTAGTTACTCAACAGACTACTAATTGAAAGGTTGTAAAGAAACAAGACCCAGTTTTATGGTGCAAAACAAGCTTCACAGATCGTAAAATCGTGTATCGTTAGAATTCGGGTTGTTGGATGTTGATCCAAAAACTCGACTTCTTTTTGTTTTTTTTACAAAATATTGATCGCAAGATTATGGAGAAATCATGTCGAGCGTTCATGGTAAAAAAACAGCTTCAATAATTGAAAATTTGTGTTCCGTGAGTATTCAGGGTGACGGATGTTTATTTATCAACTTGACTAGGTGTAATTTCTCCATAGACTTCATACTGAGAAGTTGTGGAAAAATCATATAAAGCATTCATGGTTCAAAACCAGCTTAAACAGGTCGACAAATCACGTATCATTGAGTGAACGAGGTGACAGGTGACGATCCATCGGCTTGACCAGGTGTCGCGTCTCTAAAGACTTCCAATGTGTATTTTAGCTAAACTTCGTCTAGTGTTCATGATAAGAAGCTATCTCCACATATCGATAAGTTGTGTGCTTCAGTATTCAGGATTATGGTTGTTAATTCGCCAACTTGCCTAGCTGTATTTTCTTGATAGACTTTTGATGTAGAGCTTGTAAAACAACCATATTTAAAAAACATGATGCTAAATCAGCTTCACAACTAAACAAATCGTGTACCGTAGGGCAATCGGGATTAAGAGTGATAAAACAGTGTAGATTTTCCAAAGACTTCTGATTGAATGGTTGTGGAGAAATCATGTCGAGCTCTCATGGTGTGAAACAAGCTTTACAGCTTGACAAATCGTATACCGTGAGTTATCGGAGTGACGGGTTGGTTTTAATCAATCAACTTAATCGAATATAGTTTCTCAACAGACTACAGATTGAAAGGTTGTGATGAAACCATACCCAATGTAAACGATGCCGTGCTTTCAAAATGCAAAACCAGCGTCACGGATAGTCATGTCGTGTATCGTTAGAATTCGGATTGTTGGATGTTGATCCAAAAACAAGAACAATTGTAGTTTCCCATAGAGACTATTAATTGAAGTATTGAAGAGAAACCGTGTCGAGCGTTCATGCACCGCTTCTTGTACTTTTCAAATCATGTACCGTAAGTAATAGAGGTGACCAGCGATGATGCATCAATTTGATGACGTGTAGTTTCTCCACAAACTTTTGTATGAAAGGTTGTAGATAAACAATGTAAAGTGCTTTTATCGTGCAAAAGAAGCTTAACAACTCGAGAAACCGCGTACCTTGAGGAAATTGAAGTGACACGTGCTGATCCATCAACTAGAGTTCTAGATATTACATAATGGATATTTAATTTTAAAAAAAATGAACTTTACTCAAGCAAGGAATATATCAAGTAACAATTGTTGCTTTGAGTATTCATTTGATTTCTATTGAGCAGTCAAAATGCAAAGGAACCATTATAAAAAATATTCTTGCATTTGATAACTTAAAATATTAATAAAGATTTAAATAGTGTTTAAGAAATAAATTAAAGTTAAATATTTTAGTTTAATATGAAGTGTATGTTTAAATGAAGTCTGATATGTAAATATTTTTTTGATATTTTTTCAATAGATTTATGCAAATTGTATATTTTATTCGCGACCGGTTTCGGTGGCAAGAGATTGCGACCTTTTCAAGCAAAAATAAAATATGAAAATGCATATAACAATGTTAGTTAGTTATACTGCTGTTTAAAAACTTATTCATGCGTGAAGAATATAAACAAAAACAAAAATATTGCATATTCGAAAATTCAAGCATATCAGAGTATATTTAGGTAAAATTGGTACTAGTTTTTAAAAATACGGGTTGAATTGATATTAATATAATGAGTCTAATAAAAAAACTTAATCCAGAGCTTTTTTTTTAATAATAATAAAAAAATATTTATACCTTGAAATTTATCTAAATGAAATTAAGAATTGTCTAAAATTTTGGATTTAAGCCAAGAGTCAACAAAACATTAATAAAACTCAAAGTCGCTGAAGATTTCAAAATCTAATTTGTGTTAAGTTAACATAACAGTCAAAATTTAAACGGATTTAAGAACTCTCTAAAAAAAATTCTAAAAATTTATCTAATTTGAATTAAGAACTGTCTAAAAAAAACTTTTTTTCAATTTAAGCCAAATGTCAACAAAAACTCAATGAAAAAATCAATTTTACTTTAATTATGATTTGGTTTAAGTTTTGTCTGCTTTCCAGTTTATTAATAAAAATCTGTTTCTGTGTCTGCATGAGTTCATTAATTCCGTTCTTTTGTTGATGAAATTTGTACCGGATTCAAGTATTAGTAAAGCTTCTTTTAAGCACAACCTGCATGTCATAATTCCTGGTTTTGGTTTTTTCTCCCTTTGTAATATTTTCCAATTTATTTTGTATTTCTTATTTTCATTTTTTAATTTATGGGTTAATTTTGAGAGTTCAGTTGCTTGTTTATACTGGAGGTAGTTTTTGTCATTTGGATTGCTTTTTATTGTTGTGTTGTGTGTAGATATGCGTTTTTTTAGTTGATTAGCACTTAGTCCAATGTATATTTTCGTTAAATTATCTGTTTCTATTGTTGCCTGGTTGATATTTTTTTCTAATACATATCTACTACTAATGTGCATTGATTAAGAACAAAATTAATAATTTTCAGCCTTGGACATCTTCTTATATTTTCATAATGGTTTTTTTTGTTTTATAAACAAATATTGAGCTTCACTTCACTAAGAAATATATCCAGTAACAGTTGTTGCTTTTAGTATTCATTAATTTCTATTGAGCAGTCAAAATGCAAAGGCACCATCATAAAAAAATATTGATTCATTTGATTCTTTCATTTGATGCACAAAGAAAACCATGAAACAATTACTATACTTAGACAAATTGGAGTACATTACTTAAGACTTGCTTAAATTTTTTTTTTTGAATTAAATTTTCTAAATAACTATGTTGTTCATATTTCTAGAGCTTATGTTTGATCACAAGCATGCTTAGCGTGTGTGGTAAAGCACTAAATAATTTAATTTAATAATAAATATAATGTAAATAATTTTGCAGCAAGTTTGATGAAACATCATTAATACCATTCTAACATTTGAAAGTACTGACAGTGTTTCTAACTGATAGATAATTAGAATTTTAATGAGCCTTAACCTTAAGCTTTTTATAATTAAAGCTTATTGTAATTGGGGGTATTCATTAAGTTTGGTTTTGGCTTACAATGCTTGTAGTTACAGACTAAAATGCAAAGCTGACTAAGAAAAAAAAATTATATGGTTGATAATCTTATAGCCCAAAGACTTTTTTGCAACTTTTTTATTCATA
Source organism: Thalia democratica (assembly GCF_965202585.1). Taxonomy (NCBI): domain Eukaryota; kingdom Metazoa; phylum Chordata; class Thaliacea; order Salpida; family Salpidae; genus Thalia; species Thalia democratica. The sequence goes on along the minus strand of NC_139166.1, from coordinate 61,312,516 downwards.
TATGTAAAACAGAGTTTCCCAAACTTTTTTTTAAAGTCCCCTTTAAAGAAAATAAAAAGGCTATGGCCCCCTCAAACAAGATTTAAAAAAAATACTATTAAAACTGCTTAAAACATTTTTTTGCTTTTGTCGTCAACTCCGGAATATCTAGTGTAAGTTTCATTTCATGACCTTATGCCCCTTTGATGCGTGGTCCCCTTAATTTCCATGCTGGCTCCCAAGGGGGCCACAGTTAGGGAAACATTGACGTTAAACTTGTGTAATTTTAGATAAGTAGAAATTGACCGAGTATGTAATTATTTACGTAATAAATGTTTTTTTTCTTTTGCAAATCTGTGAATGAACTGTAGTGTTAGACTTTATAACCATTTAAATTGGAATTATTTTTTAAATAGTTTGTATGTATTATGGTTAAAGATTTTGAACATCAAATAATTAGCTACTAAGTCCTTAGTTGTAATAAGTCTTAGTAAAACAAAAACAAAAACAAGATTTTAAATGTTCTCATTGAATACAAAATTTAAAGTTTTTCTCAAAGTAAGGTCCTTTTTAACCTTAAATCTCTAAAGTAAATCTTTTTAAAATACAAAAACAGGAAGAATTGGAAGAGAAAAGAAAATATAAACTTTCTCGGGCCCGTTTTATAATTTTTAGGTTTATTTCAAAAACTTAAGTTGTAGTTTAAGCTAGTTTTATGAATGGTATTTTAAATCTTTTTTAGTTTTTCCACACATAAAATCTTTCTATTCATGTTCTGTTTAGCATAGATGCTTTATTAAAAGTAATTTTTGAATCTTTTAATACCTGATTGAATTTTTTTAATATTCATGCTTTTTGTTGTTTCTATTTTACTTACTACACTAATCAAATAATATCAGGCTATCTAATTTGCATCATAGATTGAAACTAAGTCTTTAAAAATATTTAATTACTATTTAATTGGAACTAATATGAGCTTTAATCAGGATTTATCTTTAAACGAAGAGAGTTTAAGTTAAATGTATCAAAAATTCAACTGTGGCTAGGAGAGCTGGGAGTAACAGTTTAAAATGCAAGGCTGAATAAGAATGAAAAAAACAAACTTTTTGATAAATCAAGAATAATTTCTAAAGATGCTCGATTAATAAAAGAAAATATGATTTTTGTGTACATGAAGCTAAATAATATATGAAAATATATGAATATTAAGTTTATAATAAGTTTAGTGAATAATTCTATTTTAATATTTTTATTTCGTAATTGTTAAATTTATTTGTTTATTAGTAGATTTTATTAGCCTTACAGAGTTGCCACACACTCATTGTACTTTGAAATTTTTGAAAATATCAGGGTAACTAAGTATACTTTAATTTTTTAACTGAGGCAGACTCGGAATAGTTGTGTTAATATGAAAAATTCAAAATAGTTTAAAGGTAAATAAAAAAACCTCTGGACAAATTTTAATGAGATTGAGTTCATTAAGTTTCAAGATTTTATCTTAAGTAGTTTTATAAGATGTATGAATTTTTGTGTTGTTTAGATAAAAAAAATCCTAATCAGGTAGAAAATAGTTATGGTCGGTATAAAAGAAGTTTACTAATAAACTCCGTCAAAATTATTTACTATTCGACAAATTGTTGATTATAATTTTAAATGTTTAATTCAGAATATCTAAACCTCTTTTTCGTTATTGGCTAAACTAAATAAAATTTTAAAAAGTATACGCCCTTTAAAACAATTAATTCTAATAAAAACTTATTTATTTATTAATTTTGTCCCCTTTTAAGTTAGTTTCTCTAACAGCCAAAAACAGCCAAAATCGTCTCCAAGGAGTGATAACACTCACTTAAAAAAACTTTGGTTTAAAATATTAAATACGAAATAATTAATTCAAAAACTTACTGAGCGCATAAACATTTTTTTTCTAAATTCAGCAAAATTGCTGTAATAAGGATGTTTAACAAGTAAAGATGCGATATCTGAAAGCCTGGGATAACTAGTTTTTTAATTTACACCAAGGCTATATTCATAAAATTAGTTTTAGAAACTCAAGTCTAAACCTACAAAATCGGCTAAATTTTTTGTTTGCATTGTATTAATCAATATAATTATTTTAAAAACCTAAGCATATTTTAATAACTGCAACATAAACAACATTTTAAGTGTTACAACTGTTCATTGATATTTTCTGCTAACAATCTTATGTTTACAGTTGATAATTAAAAGTAAAGCATAAAATGGATTCTGATATAGAAATGAGTGATTCTGACAGCTATTACAACGACACTGACAGTGAAGTTGAAATGCAACTTGATAAAGAGGAGTCTAAAGTTTCACTTTTTGAAGAGATGTCCCAAAGCGACATTCTTGAAAGCGCTAGTTCCAAAATTCAAGCACTCCAGTCAAACATAGATGATCTCAGTGAACCGGAAGCCAGGTGTCGGCTTCAAAACAACCAGTGGGATGTTGATAAAGCACTTGAAGCCCTGAATACAGAGAGAAAAAGAAGTAGGCTAAGTAGAAGTAATAAAAATAAAACGGCTTCAGTTAAATGCCAATCAGATAAAACTCGCTCTTCCACGTTAGAGTGCGAAATTTGTGTTGAAAAGCTTTGTCAAGATGAAAGAGAAAACCTTGCATGCAGCCATTTGTTTTGTAAAATGTGCTTGAAGGACTCAATCATTGAAAACATAAACAACGGGATTGTTGATATCAAATGTCCTGGAGCCGATTGCGAACAGTCTCTAAGTTTTGATGACATTTTAAACGTCTTAGCCGATGACGAGCTCAAAGAGAAGTTCTTGCGGTTGTTTCGTCAGTCTTACGTGGACAACAACAAAAACACTACTTGGTGTCCCGGAACCGACTGCGAAATAGCATTCAGGTGTAAAGAGTTTCACAACAACTACAACGTGGAATGCTCCAAGGGACACAAAAGCTGCTTTAATTGTCAAGGGTCTTGGCACGACCCATTGGATTGCGGCATGCTTAAAAGGTGGATCAATAAGTGCAATGACGACAGCGAAACTGCCAACTGGATCGGCGCCAACACCAAAGAGTACCCGAACTGTTACACTCAGATTGAAAAGAACAGGGGGTGTAACCACATGACTTGTTCCAATTGCAAATACGAGATGTGTTGGTTGTGCATGAATAAATGGTCAGATTTTAGACATAACTGCCAACAAAAATAGCCAGAAGACCACAGAATTTCAGGAAGTAGGAAAGCGCTCAACCGTTACTTGAGGTACCACGAGTTTTACGCCGGACACAAGAAAAGTCTTGAAATTGAAAGCAAGATCACCACTGAGAGCGTTCATGAAAGATTCCAAAAGCCGCAAAAGTCGAGGAAAAAAAACAAAGAAACGGATGAAGAAGAAGACGCTGTTGAGGCTAATGACACACCTGCAAGTTGGGTCCAACGACAGTTCATAGGTGAAGCGTGCAATGTGTTGAAAGAATGCCGCAACGCTCTCATGTGTTCTTACGTGTTCGCCTACTACCTCAGCGACGACTCACATTTGAAAAGAATCTTTGAGAGCAGCCAGGGACGTTTGCAGGGAAACGTTGAAGAGCTGAGCGCGTTTTTGGAAGGGGAAGTTCACGAGCTGAACGATAATGTGAGATGATGACCGAAGCGATGAAGACGACCGTCGAGTTTTGCAAGATCACATCGAAGCACCTGATTGAACAAGTAAAGAAGCAAAAGATTGGAAACGGGTGGGTCTATCAGGAATTTAACCAATAATTTCAACGTGGTTAGATCTTTCGTTCGTGTTTAATATTGTTATAGGAAGTTTTTCTTAGGCTCACTGTTTATTATATACAATAAACTCATGATATAGTTGGTTTCATAACAAAACAAGTACTTTTAAAGATTTTGTAAAGTATTCTAGTTAATAGTGTCCATGATAGTAGCATATTTAGCTTAACACTACAGCTAGTAAAAAAAAATAAAAAGAAAGAAAATAAAATAGTGATCAACAGTTTTCATATTTTCCAAATATAAAAATGAAGGTTAATTTTATGACCTCGTTAAAAAATGTTAATTTTTATTAAGAGTAAAAGAAATTTAATATCTATAATTTTAAAAAAAATGAAATTAATTGTTATATGCAGTATGTGTTTTAAAAGTTTACGAGAAGTTTAATTTATAAAAAATATAATCTCTACTTATACATCTAAAATCCGTTTTATAAATCTAACTTACTAATGTAAGCAATAATTCCTTTCGGGAGATTTTATTTCAATATTATCAATTAAGTAAAGCTAGTGATCAATGAATAATGTCTGGGCAAAGAGGTTGTTTGAATTAATGAAAACTTTTAAAATGTTATATTCTAAAAAGTGAATGATATTTAAAAATGTTTTCAAATGCTGAGCTTAGCTTGTAGTGAGTTTTTGTATATTAAGTTTCTAAGGCTCATCTAAAGCAATGGTCTCATATAAAAAAAGCATTTTTTTTAATGTTAAAATGAATTAGCTCAAAAAAGTCTTTTTATGAAACAAGTTCATAAACAAAAAATTGTTTTTATATCTAGAACACAGATATTTATTGAAACAATTACTCACATTTTTGGACAATTTCAAATATCAGAGTTTTAATTAGAATCGAAGCGCTTAAAGTAAACGGTTATGAATTATTAAAAGGGTGATACTTAAAATTATTTTTGAAATTCCCGCAAAGAAGTGTATGTGTAAGTTTAAATGGAAAACTCTGATCTAGATCAAGATTTTCAAAAGTTGGTCATAAAGCCCCCTTGGATACTATTTAATAAATTCAGTAACAAGGGCGTGATTAGTAAAGGGACGGTGAGGCCATAGTTTGAAATTTACTTAAGAGTTGATGACAAAGATAAAAAAAAGTATATTCTAGACGTATTTAAAGACATATAAAGGTAGTTCTTTTAGAAAACTAATTTAGAGGCGGCCATTTCCATATGAATTTCTTTATAGTAGTCGGTTTTGTAAAAATTTGAAAGTACTGATCTGGATAGATACTAGAGAGTCCTGGTCTTTGTAGTAAATGCAATCTGTGTAGCTTAAATTTAAATTCTAAAAAAATGTGTACCCAAAGTTCCAATACTACCTGCGAGTAAAACCTTTTTTGATCTTCTTCATAAACTTTTGCATCTATTGTTAGTCAGTTCCAAATTAAACATTGTGCACCAGTCGTCATATATCATTTGACAATAGGTACAATACAAAAACAAACCGTATATATTATAACATATCGTTTTGTAAATCAGTAAAAACTAAAATTTTGAAACGTTTTACATAGTTATTGAAAAAATATTAAAAAAAAAACAGCATATCCCGAAAAATAATCAATATAATATAAGTAAAACTATCGTATTGTTTCTCACTGAATGTTGTAGCCTTAATAAGCACAAAAACTAATGTATAAGACATAAAGTCATAAAGTTTTGTGTATGGGTAAATAACTGCCGGTAAATAATAAGTGTTATTTATCTAACACAATCTACAAAGCTAAAGTTTACACGTCAAAATTCAATTTATTAAAAATATTAGATAGAATCAACGAAAAAAAAAATTAAGTTAGATATTACAAACACAAAACTTATTTTCCTAAAGTCGGTAAAAAAAAAAACTGCCTACAATTAGCAAACCATCTACTGAACAAAAGAAAAGTTTTATTAATTTTTCAATTGAACGAAATATTATTGAGTCCTAAAATAATAACAACAACCACATTAGTATGTGCACCTTACGCAACCTGAAAAGGCTTCATATCGCAGATAAAACTGACTCATAAACAAGAGAAATAAACACATCGCTCAATGTGCTAATTGTTTAAACGTAATTTTATAGGTTAACTATTGACAAGTGAGATTACTGCTCAAAATAAATTTCCCGTTGTACCCATCTTCAGTATTGATGTTTTTTATTTCCATAAATAATACTTTTAAATTCTTAATTAGAGTTTTGGTTTTTTTTAGGCTTCTATAGATATTTGATAAATTTTTATTTTTTTGTGATACTATTAGTATTAAATACTTATTATTTGTAAGGTGTTTCAGTTATTCAAAATTTTGTTTACTTTAATTAAGCAAAGCCAATAGTTATGTTTAAAATATCACACTGAATTTTCAAACAAGCCTTTTTTATCTGCCATTTTATTCTACAAAATGCTTAAAAATATATTCCTAACCATAACAATCCAACTTGTAAAAAACTATAATAAATTTTGAAATTTGTTTTTATAACTTTTACTAAAATTCATATATATAATAGTTATTGTACAATAACCTAATTATCTATTATATATAAGTCAATTTAAAACAACGAGTTTTTTCTAAATATTTAGCCACGTTTCTTTCATTTTTTGCAAAGTTGCCATTTTAATAGTGCTTTTTATTGCAGATTAACAGTTTGAAAACTTGCTTTGCGGTAAAACTAAGAAATTGTAAATTTTGCAACATTTTATATTTTCAGAATAGTCAATAATAAGAAAATTACATTTTGTTATAAATGTCTAAATTAGAGCTAATCTTTTCAAGTGGTGTGTTTAATTGAAAGTTCATGATGCAAAGTCGCTTATATGTACACAATTTTTTTTAAACTTTTTTCTATTGTTAACTACAACTAAAGGGCTGTTTCTAATTTTCTCAACATGTTCATTTACATACAGTTGATAAAAGTTTGGAAACTTTATTCTTATATATTTTTTACCAAAGTGTACTTCATAAGAAGTTTTACAAAATTCTTCTGTCTAAGTTTTGTTTTTTATTGAAATTTATATAGCTTATGGTAACAAAGACTTTTCAGCTAGTTTTATAAATGTTTTGTTTTGATAGAAAAAAAAAATATATTTGTGTTATCATTTCTATTATTAACTGTCTATACTGCAAAAGCTTTGCTTGATTTCAAAAGGTTTTATTTAGTAAACTATACTTTATTACATTTGCTGAATTAACATTAGCTTAAAAGTTGCAAGAAAGGCAATACTTAGTATACATATCTCAAAAAAATGCATTTACTATATCTACCAATTTTATTTTAAAGCAGTTTGTATAGTAGCAATTTAAGTCTAATGAACAAAATTTGAAATTTTTCAAAGTATATTAAGGTCTTTACATTACTGACTATTGATAATTAAAAAATCTAATTTATTATTTTTTATATTAATTCAAACCAAGAAAGATAATCTATCTAATAGCGAAATTAAATTTTTGGGACTTATTTCAGGGTTCGTACGCGTCAGAATAAATTATATTTTATGGAAAAAATTGAGATATTGTTAGTTTTTGTCATTATAAATGCTTGAAAATAGTGATTTACCGGATCCACTATTTAAGATCCAGTCGGTTACGGTTCCGGATTTTTTTTTTCTTAGTTAAGATCCGGTTTTGGATCTATTTTAATTTAAGATCCGTCCGGTCTATTCGGAAACTTACAAAATTTTATTATTTTAGTTATTAATATTATTAGTTAATATTTAATTTTAATTTTGTTAAAACAAATATTTTGTTAAAATAAACACAATTTTATTGTCTAAACGTATTATTTGACACTAGGAAAAATAATATTGTAAAAAACAACAAATCTACCTATACAAAATATTTATTTAAAGGTTAAATTTCAAGCTACTGCAGTTTTAAAGGTTATGCGGTTTCATCTCATTATAAGACCAACTGGAATATTTGAAAATAACTATTTACATACACAATATTTTGACTGTATTGACGATCATAACGATCTGATACTTAAATTTTCAACTATTTTAAGACTAAAACAATAAGGTGATGAAATACATGTTCACCCAAGATTAATTCAGTACCATAATATACAATGTTTCAAGATAAATTACTTTCATATATTTTAAGATTAAACAGTTATCAAATATTAAACACAACAAGTTTAAATCAACCGTTTAATGTTAACTTTTTTTATTTTTTTAAGAGTCTTATTAATTAATGAACTCATGTAGTTCTTTAGCTACCCGACAATTTTTAATTTTTAGTTAAAAACTGTTCATATAGATAAATAATAATATCAAAAAATACCTACTGAGACCATTATAAGAAAGTTTCTTAAAGGCATTTGTGCAACTGCTACAGGCCAGTTGATTTTTCAGAAAAAAAGTCAAAACTTTATAAACGTATTGCTTTATATTTAAGTATCTTGTATTTCTTCACTTATGTTGATTCTTTTAACGTTATATATGACTTTTATTTGCTTGTAAGTCAATGTATTTAAGTCTGTATGTTAAAAAGAACTACTCAAAGTTTTTAAAGTACTACTTATTTCAAACAACATTTCTTACTTTTACTAGGGAAATTTAAACTTTATACTATAATTTGTTTAGTATAAATATTTTGGGAACGGGTCTAAATTACATGAAGACAAAATTGCATGAAGAGACTAAATTGCACGAAGACAAAATTGTACGAAGGATCAATTTTAAACGAAGATACTTTTAAACAAAACAAATTTGCATGAAGGGACAAAATTGTAAGATGAGACAAATTTTCACCGAGAACAATTTTGCACCGAGGGTAAATTATGCACGAGTTACTATTTCGCACGGAGGGTGATTTTTGCATAAGAGTAAAACAAAAACAGAAAGTCATACACTTAAAAATTAAGCAGAAAAAAAAGATAAAACAATCAAAAACCAAACAGAAAAAAAGTTTCTGACCGAAGGTAAGGGTTAGGGGTAACAGTGATAGTAAACAAACAAATAATAAAAATTCCTATTGAGAAAAAGAAGTAAAATGAATAAAGAAAATATTAGTTAATTAAAAAAATAGATAAGTTACTGAACGATGGTAAGGGTTAGGGGTAACAGTAATAGTAAAAGAAAAATAAACTAAATTAATAAATAAATAAAAAAATTTGAAAAAAAAATTCAACTCGTGCAAAAATGCTTCCGTGCAAAAATATCTGCTCGTGCGAAAATGACCCTTCGTGCAATTTTGTCATCGTGCAATATAGCCCGCTCGTGCAAATTTGACACCTACCCCAATTTTTATGTCTGTTCTTTACATTTGTACAATTTTCTCATTAAATTCATTTTAAATAAAAACTGTTACTATCTGTGTATTATAATTTTACTGACTTGAATCTTAATACACTTGTTATCTTACAGTATCTTCCTTAACATTTCTTTTAATAAACGTTCCAAAGATCGGTCATCATTCTTGCACAAGAATCCTTTTTGAATAAAACAGATTATAGCGTTAACAGTTAAAGGTACATTAAAAGTTGTTTTAAGCAACTAACAAATGTGCTTTTTCTAGGCGCTTGAATGTTTCATAAATCTCATCAGGAAGTTTGTTATTAAATAAGTATCAGATGTTTTAAGACCGTAATACACTACGACCGCCCATAATGATCTCTGAAACGGTCTAAACTGTTTCTTTTTTAGTCAGAACTGCTACCCGAGCGCATGGGTACAAGTTTACTGCCTAAGATAAACTATTTACTTCTGTAGAGTCAACCTTTATTTCATGATTGATTATTATTTATATCGAAAATGTTTATTGTTGTATTACTTATTGCAAAACCAAAAAACTTTTTAATGCTTTAATTTTCCTCTTTGTTTTGTAAAAATTAAACATGGTTAGGAAATATATCTATAAACATATAAAACCCAGTTGTTCTTGAAAAACAAAAATCAAAATTGATTGAGAGAAAGTTATATCTGAACGAAATATAATCAAGTAGTATATTTTTAACAAATTATAAAACCTTGATCAATGGATTACTAGTAGGACTTACAGAATAGACATAAGAATATAATTAAGCTCTTTAGGTTGCGCTTGCAAGCTTCATTTGCTAGAACAGCGTTACGTTTTTTATCTACCAAATCACTACAAAGCAAAGCCTTTAAAATTTGTTAATTATATATGCTCGTACATATCCAAACTTAGCATGTCTAACATAGTGTAAGGTCTTTGCGTTTTTGTGGTGCTTTTATGTTACTATTACATGATTAAAATGTAACGAAGGCATTATTTTTGAAAGGAGTTAGTTATTTTTTTTGCAGTTTGTCGTCTTGCTGCCGTACAGAAGAGTTTTGTGTAATGTATAAAGGTGGGACATACAGTTTGTTATTTTTAATTTTTATTTTATTTAAATGCTTAAACATCCATTAATCTTAAAGAAAGTGTTTATCTGTTCCACTTAGACCGATTTTTAGCCCATTTCCTTCCGAATTTCAAGGCATTTTAGTTTATAATGTATTTAGAGTATCAGTGGGGGTTAATGGTTAAGTATTGTATTTTTATATAATGAAGGTTCAAACACTTAAACTTTTAATTTTCCATTGTATGGTATACTATCAAATCCACCCGCGTTCAAAATCCACCCAATTTTTTCTTTTTTATATATGTTTTAAATTTATTTTTATTTATATTTCACTGTCACTGTTACCCCTAACCCTTACCTCCAATCAGTAAGGGGTTCTAAAATTTGACTGGGTGGATTTTGAACGTGTCCCCCATTGTATGAATTGAAGGTTGTTTACAATTTTTGCTTCTTAATATAATTAAAAAACTCGAAGTATCAAGTATTAGATAAAATAGTTTAACCAGTAAGTTTTTTTTTCTTGTAAACGTAAGTATTTAAAATATTTTATGTTCATTGTTCATACAATATTTTTAATTCTATCAACATACATTTATATGGTTTTGTATATCATTATATACAGTTTATGTAGTTTTTAAAAGAATTTTACTAAGTTAAAAACTAAAAAACTGTAAAAGAGTCTCAATCCATAAATCGAAGCACAGTTATACTATTCGAGGAAATATTAAAATAAAGTTAAAAATCAGATTATGGCCTTCTAAAAGTACTTATAACTAATTATAAAGTAACCTTAAGACTAAACTAAGAAAAGTAACAAAATATATTTGCCTCAAACTTTACTTAAAATATTTAATTTGATTAAAAGATAAAATACATAAGTTTGACAACTTAGATGTGGGAAATTTTGTTCTGTTGCTTTATTCGGAGATATCCCTAGATGTTGAGAATTAAAAAAAAAAAAATTTATTATTAAGTTTCAAGTATCGTTTATTTATTAATTAAATAGTTATATAACAACAATGTAAACAGTTTTTAAAGTTTTTTTAATAATTTTTATAATATAATAAGAATTAACCAACACACCATTAATAAAAAGTATTTTTTTCAAAACATTCAAATTATTGGAAGGCTTTGTCCCATTACTCAATAAATAAAAAGTAAAAACTTATTCTTACAGACAACGAAACTACAACTCACAGTTAGATCCAGCCCACCAACATAACTCATACGGAATATTTTTTGGTTTAAAGATAAGTTATGAAAAATAAAAATACTTTGAGACTTTCAAATGCATATATTTTAAATTTTTTTATTTCTTTGTTTTCTATAACATGTACTTATTGACTTTAAAAATTAATAATTCAATGTTCAATTAGATATTTTTTTTAATTACACAACACTTTCAAAAGTTAAGTGGCTCGGTAAGATATTTTTAAGCAAATCTAGCTCACTGATTATAAAAGCTGCTAAACTTCGTATACATTTTAAGTGATTAACAATGAATGCTACTGCTTTAAAAACCAGTATTTATAATAAATCAAAGTTTTTGTTTTTTAAACTATTAAAAAAAAGTTACAAGCTATTTTAATTACACCGATAGTAATAAATTGACAGCACAGATCATTTTTACTTTCAAGAACAGTTAGGTAGGAATATAAATACAATTTTGAAGATTTTTTTGTTTTTAATAGATGACATTAATTTTAAAGCAGCATATAACAGTAATTATCACAATTTATGTTAAAGATTTCTTATGTGTCTTTAAACTAATAGTGAATTGGAGTTCTGTCTTTTATTGTTAAAAAAAGTAGTTTTTTAATAACATTTGTGTAGAACTTTAATTTAGGCTTTTTAGTAATTGTGTTGCAAAAAAAAATTTCACAACTATCATGCTATCTAAATTTTATATCTAAACCCATACCCAGGATATTTATTTGAAACTACACTTTTAATGATAAAAAATAATAGTAGTCAATAGTACTAGTTCACAACCATACAAAACCATAATACTAAGCTCAAGCATACAAAAATGAAACAAATTTGTCATATTTTGTTGGTTGTTGACTTATAACCTAGGAATAAAACACTTATAGACCATTTTGTGGTTTATTTGTTCTCGCAAAATATTTTTATAAAAAGATTAAAACAAGTATATAATTTTATTTTACTTAAATGAAAATTAAAAAAAGTATCACTATTAGTTAATAAATTTATATTTCCTTGTTTTCTTTTTACTTAGCAGGAAGACCATAATTTAAGGCCAAAGCTGAAAAAAGGCCTTTAAATCAAAATTAATATGTTTATAAAAAAAAGATACGGACCGACAAATTTAATCTAATAAAGAATATTTATAAAAATTCTATTAAAAAATATATGAATTTTTTGATATATGTTCCGAAAACTAAAAAAATTTAAAATGTCTGACTTTTTCTATGGGCACTAGCACTAACACAATAATCACAAACTAAAAAAAAAACATTTTATATATTAGTTCTATCATTTAGCTATTAAGTTCTGTAAGAAATATATATTAAGAACAAATAACAAAGAAGTTGTTGTGTTTTAAAATATCTAGATCAAAAAAATGATTAAAATATCCTCTTACAGTAACCTCTCGCGAATCTATGCACTCGTTTAGTTACGCATTTTCCAATTCTCAAAAAATATAAAACTGATTTTTTTTTATATCTATAAAAACAACTATTTTTCAAATAAAAGTTAATAGAATACTTAACTTATATTAATTTTATCTTCTTAGAATATGAATTTTCTTGTCAAATGCCTTATCAGAAAATAACTAATATAGTAGGTATATTTTTGGGTAAGAGCCTAATATGCACTTTTGCACGAAGACACTTTTGCACGAAGTGTTAAATATGCACGAAGAAACTTTTTCACGAAGGGACATTTTTGCATGAAAAAACTTTTGCACGGAGTCAATTTTGTGCGAGGGGTCACTTTTGCACGAAACCACTTTTGCACAGGTTGAATTTTTTTGTTTTATTACTTTAATGCTTTATTATTTTTTTCTATATCTATTATCTTAACCTCTGACGGTAAACTTTTTGTTTCTTTATAATTTAGTATTATTTTATAAATTTTTTTTTGATTAATATTTGTTGTTTAGTTTTTTTTGAATTCTTTCTTTTATCACTATTATCCCTAACCCTTACCATCGGTCGACAACTGTTTTTTGTTTATTATTATTATTTTTACCTATTTATTTTTCTAATTTTTAAATACTTTATTTTTTCTTATTTTCTTTGTTTTGTTATTTGTTCTTGCTATTACTCTTACCCCTTACGCTTACTCTAAGTCGGTAACTTTTTTTTCTTTTTATTTATCTTTTCATATCAAATTTTCTTGTTTTTTTTGAATTTTTTCATTTATTTTTTTTTTATTTAAATTTTTACTTCGTACAAAAATGACCCATCGTGCAAAAGTTTTATAACATTCTGAACTAGTTTTATAATTAACTGGACAGACAATATAGCTAACTGGTCTAACTTTATAACTAACAAGACTAGTGTTACAACAAACTGGTCTAATTTTAACGCATTCGTTATTGTCTCGATAGGTTGTGCATTCCTTGGCTGTAGATAGACGCCATTGTAACCACCTGACTTGCTGGCATTAAGACCATCTGACCTGCTGTCATTGTGACCATCTGACCTAGTGAGGTCGTAATCTGACCGACCGACATTATAACTAAAAGGTCTATTATACGTGTGGATGTAAAGGACATATTTAGGACTATTGGGTAAATGATAAATGTTTTAATATTGTTGCTGCGCTACCAAAGATTAAGTAATTGTGTAAACACTATTTAATTTAAAACTTGGTGAATTTATAATAAAATGTTATAAGGTCTTAGTGGCAAAATCTGTGTAAACCAAAATACCCTTAGAGTAAGTACTTGACAATTTTAACAATATTAGAAAACCCAAAAACTAATAAATTTAGATTTCGATCTTGTTAAAAAAATTATTTTATCCTAAACAAAGTGTATGTTACAAATACTTTCAAAACGAGTAAAACACACAACGAAATATTTATTACTATTTTTCGACTACAAATAGTAACTTAGACTATATATTTACGTTACAGCACATTTTAAACAAATACAATACACACACAAGTTTATTACTACTGTTTAAACTTTTAAGTAAAAATATAAAGTATGTTACAGTTATTTTTAAGACAACTAAAAAACGTACATTATTATTTTTTAAGCAACTAAATAAAAAATACAAGAAAACTATAATAGGGTTGATCACGCCAATTCGATCATCAGACCACAAGTTTCGGTAGACTGAGACCGGTTTCGTCCTTATTTTTTTGAGATCAAAGGACAAAAAGTTAATTTTTTAAAGTAAAATGGTAAAATGTTAGAATTATCAGTTCTAACTATCATAATTCCTTAATTTTCAAAGCCTTTAAGTGAAAAAAAGTAACAGAAAATTCTTTCAAGGTAGACTAAAATTGCAAAAATTTTCTATAAGTCTAATTACATAATCATTGAATTCCAAAGCCTTCAAATGATAAAATTGACTGGAATTCTTTTTAAAGTTAGACTTAAGTTTAACATTTTTCGTAGATTCATGTTGAACTAATACCCCATAGAACAAGTAGTTGTTGAATGTTATCTTTTTAGTATTTTTGATGTATACCAGGTCCTTAGACAAAACTTTTTGAGCTTTTTTTATGGTTCAATAAACAAAATATAATTAAATACACCACTACAAGAAGTATATTTACAGTGCTTTTGGATGTATGTTTTGTTTATAATGAATTTTGACACCTTTTATTTTTGATTGTTTTTTTTTTGGGTGCTCTTGTAGAAAGAGCAACAAGAAAAATGTAAATGTAAATGACCACAAAACTCTAAATCTATGGGAGGAGACGGTGTGGTGCCCATGATGGACTATTATTTCAATGGTCAATATTGGCAGTAATGTGTTAAAAAAGGTGCTAACCATAGTAAACTTAAAAAATTATTTTATTGTATATATAATTACTTTTTAGGTTTTTTGTTTAATTTTTTTAAATTGTTTTTAAGTCAGCTCAAAGTATTAATTGCAAGCGTATAGTGGCAGTTCAATGACCAAAAGGTCTTTATCCTTACTAATCCATTGACCTTAATTGTGAGCGTTCACATTTTTCTTTTTTAATGGAAGAGTGTTTATCATATATTATTAAAATAAATTAAGTCTTTTTGTAGTATAATTTAATTTTAATTATTTATCTTTATTTATTTTTTTACTGTAGAATACTTAGAGATCGTTGATGTTTATATTACAATTTATCTGTAAAAGTAAACATGTAAATAGGTTTTATTTCCTATTTTCTCAACTATCATGTTAAATTGTATTACCAAATCAAAAAAAAAAAAAATTTTTATATTTAGTATTTAGTTACTTTGCTAATATTTAAGTATTTTTTTAGGATTTAAGTTATAGTAGGTATTGGTTTATTTTTCAATTTGCAACAGCTGATTGTGAGCTCACAATTAGGGGTACATAATAGGATTAAATTTTTCATATAATTTTGTTACAAAGTCAGAAGATACTTGCTTTAGGATTTAAGCTTTGTGTTTTCCCATACTTGGTGTTTTTTTTTTAGATTTTAACCTTTTGAGTATTTTCCAAATTATATTTTTAAGAGATTTTTTCAACAATTAAGTTAGATAGTTTATATTCTTGTTAGTTTATTGTATATTGTTAAAGAAGAAGGTAAAATTACATGTAATAAAAATTACTTACTGGACCTTCAAAAAAAAAATCATTGTAGAGGGAATAGTTATACTGATGATTTTCTATTGTAAAAAAGCTAATTACTTTATTTAGCCCGATTTAGTTATTAGTATTTGCACTTGAAAAAGTGGTTTTGTTTTTGTTATCATATTTGATTATACTATTAAGCAGTGGACAAAAGTTGAGTTTTAATAAATTTAGACTTAGTTTAATCCTAAAGCTACAAATTTTACATGTACTCTTTTTCTAATTTTTCACCATTTATACCAATATTTTTTTATTTTATATAATTTTTTTGCATACTTATCATACCTTTGAACATAAATGTTGAATTAAAAATGAGTTTTAACCTAATAATAATTGAATTTTTAAGTTTTTCTGAAAAGCTTACAAATTTTATAAACCAAGTAAAAGTTGTTTTTCTTAAAATTTAGTTATATGTTTTACATTAGTAACCTAAGCAAATAGCATATTTTAAAACTCAAAGCTATTTTTGAAATGTAAGCCTACCAAAGATAAAAATTTTATTATTTTAACATTGAAAAAGCCCAAACTTACAAAGTTAAAAAAACAACTATAATTTTTTTCTCCTGTATTTCATGAGTAATTGTTTATAAACTTTCACAGTCTAATATTTAAAATGTTTCATAGTTTTTCTGGAAGGAGTGTTTATCTATAAAGATTAAAATTGCTTTTTGTTTTTATATATTTTTTATTTACAAAAAGGTTGGTTTGTCAAAGTATTTTACTGCTATTTAAAAAATAAGTTTAAACTTTTATTAATGTTTTATTTTTAGGTGAATGAATGTAGGAGGATATAGATTTTTAGTAGAGTTTATAAATGCTTCGAATATAGTCTATCAATAACTTTTTAAAATTTTTATTAAGTTTTTTATTAATAACTGTTTAAAAATCTTAAATTTTAAACAGTTTTTGCATTTGAAGTAACAACATTTACGTAAAATAAAAAATAATTTTTACATATAATGAAAAATGTATGTGTAATAGAATTTTATTTTTTATTAACAAAGTTAAATTAGTATTACAGTTCTGTTTGACTGATTTGTTTTTACCTTATATATTCATTTTTACTTAAACAATACAAGAAAACTTGTATATTTAAAAGCTTGCAAGAAATTTCTTAAAAACCAATGGCCAACATGTGTAAAATTAATATATAAAGCATTCATCAATAAATTATTCTTAATTTGCATTTAAACACCTTAAAATCCTAGCTTTGGCCTTTAGCTGCTGAGTAGTGCTATAAAAATGAAAAAGTAATTTTTGTTTAATGAAATGCTTTACTTTATTCAATACTTTTTGTTTATTAAAATTTAGATACTATTTTTTAGCTTATTTCAAAAAGAAAGTGTATACACATATTTTTCTACATTGAAAACTCTAAAATCTTACAACTTTACAATGAAATACAGAATGAAATATTATTCATTAATATTAATATGATAATGAAGAGTATCAGTAACTTCTTATTAAGTTTGAAACAGAGGGGACAAGGCACTTTTTTCAAATATTAATATTATTTAAGTATTTTAATATAGCGAGCAGTTGCTTTTTATGGTTTTGTTAAATTGATATTAGTTTTTGAGATACGAGGGATAAAATGTAATATTTCAATAGGTTCCTGTTGGATTGACTATGGTAAAAAGGCAAACAATTCTTTCGAAATAATAACATCTTTTTTATTCTACAGATTAAAAGCAATTGTTCCTCAAACATTTATAAGTAATACTTTACTAGTGTTTTATGATTTTGAGTGTATTTCTTATAAAAAAAAGGTTATTTTTTATTTTGGTCATAAAAGTTATTTAAATCATTACAATAGAATTTTTTCTATTAGAAATTACACAGGGTTTGTGCACGCCAGGCTAAATCAGTTTTTTTATTTGAAAATTTGAGAATCTCAGTTTTTATCAATTCAAATGCTTGAAAATTTTGATTAAAAAATTGATAAATTTTTTAAGATCAAATTGAGATGTGAATTTATTTCTAAAGTTGTTAAAGAAAAAATCAGTCAGTATTTGTAAAAATAAATGTTTAAAACCTTTTGTTGAATCTCTAAAAATTTTTTAAGAATCTTCATTATTTTGTTTTGAGTAGGTTATATACATTATAATTATGAAAATTCATAAAAAAGATACAGTTTAACCATTACAGTATAGTTCAACAACTTATCTGTTTGTTTGAATTTGTTTACATCAGCTAAGTTTTTCAGAGCTTAGTTGGTTGAACTGTTTTAATTTCTAATTTAAAGGCTTTATACCAAATACTTTTAGATTGAAACTCTTAGCAGTTAATTCATTTATTTTACTGTGTGTTTAAAGTTATTATTATTTACAATACTAAAACTTAGCTTAAAGGTATAAGTACTAAGTTTTGTGGGGGAACAAATTTTAGGTACAATTCATTTTTCTTTACAAGAACAAAATATTAAAGAATTTTTTTAATTTTAGTGTAAGCTTTTTAAATCTGATATGACATCAACAATCACTGTATTTATTTAGAGTTTAGGATTTATAATTATGTATGAATTTTAAGTATTAGTCAAAATACTGTATTAAACATTTTTACTTATGTTAATATTAATGAAACACGACAAGCACGTTGTTTTATGATAATTCTTCTGGTTATAATGTTTTTACTTAGTGCTTAATTAGATTGAATAGTTGTGTTTAGTAATATTTATTAAAAAATTTACACTAGTATTAGATAGAAATAACACTGCTTTGAAAACTTATCACTGAATTTGTTATGTTAAGGGGGGGGGGGGGGGGGGAAACACTATTTATTCGAAATTTGATCTTATTTTATAAAATATTTATTAAGCTACAAGATGCTTTTTACAAATTTTAAAAATTCAAATTAATTTTTGAGATATATCTGGTCAAAGTTGGAGGCAACAATAGGTTCCTTATGGGAGGCGCAAACTAAAACAGCAAAAATAGACTATTTCACTAAAAATCTATCTTAGCCTACATTTTTTGAGATAACTACCTCAAAATTTCACAAAGTGTTCCTTGATATATTTAGAAAATTATGTTGCAACAAAATTTAAAAGAATTAAAAAATGAACATTTCACTCACCTTTTTCACAATTTACTCTCATTTTATTGAGTTGTAACTAGGCTATGAGTTGCTTTTTGCAGATTTTTAAAGCTCAAAATAATTTTGAGATAAAGCTAGTTGAAGTTGGAGATTACAATAGTACTGATCTAGACCCCCAATACCTAAAATGACTTCTAAAGGGGATTTTCTATACTTTGAAAAATGTCAGGCTAAATGAAAAAAAAATTTGCGCAAGAACCCTGATTACACCAAAAAATTTCCTGAAAGTTTGGGATTAAATTATTGAAAAATAAACAATAAGATAGATTTTTAGTTAATTAAAAAAAAAATTGTAAAAAGTCATAAATTAAAAGTTTGTCCTCAATATTTGTGTGGGAGCTTTTTTTTAAATGAGTTTAAATCAAAACCCTTTTTTTACTTGTGTAAAAAGTGTCTTATAGTAAATAATTTTAGCTTTCATATAAGGGCCAGTGTTAACTTTGTAAAAATTAATGTCAATCTTCCATAGCCCAACAATAAAATTATTAAATTTTTGAATTAACAAATATTAAAACTTTGTCATAGTTAAACATAATTTTTTTTTTGTTTTTTAGAAATGGTAGAGATGAAAAAGTTATACAAAATTAAATTAAGTAGAAATTAAACTTTTTTTATGATAAATTTAGCTTTTTTATAAAAAATGAAATGGTAGACAAGTAAAAAGAGTTCAGGCAGGAATTTGAAGGGTCAATTGGATGTTTCCTGACAATGACAGCGCTTCCTGTCATATTTATTACTCTCATATACATCACTGTTGACTTGAAAAGTCAGTATAACGAAGTTAGTTGTGTGAATGAGTTTATTATTTGCAAAAGAGTTAGAAAAAATCATGTGTGGTTGTAATGTATGTCTGTGATTGTTATTATAAAAAGTTTTTATATATGATTTATTGTTTATTTTTTAAACTAGGCTATTGAAACTAGTGTATGTCTGGTTTTCATGATAGAAGTTTCAATATATAACTATTTTTTTTTCTTGTTAAATTATAAAAACTTTTTGTTAAATAACAATTGGTGCATTTTTAAAAGCATGCTTGTATATGTTACTATGGCTTGTTTGTTTATTCAATAATTGGTTCAATAAATATAAAAAACTTTTTGCAATTTTTAGGAACAGTTAAAACTTTTAAAGTTATAAAAAATTTTATTAAAGTGAATTAAAGAATAATAATTTAAAACTTAAAATAATTACATAAAGTATTTTTCTAACTTAATGATTTATTTTTTCTATTTCTTCAGTCTTATCTTGTTTAAAGTCTTTTAATTTCAAAACATCAGATAAAAGTTGTAGCATGATTCAAAACATAATGGGGGATTAAGTTTTTTTTGTATTAGCTTTTTAATGGATTTTTTTAGTATGAAATAAATACAAATCACTTTCTAAAGTCATATAGTATAAACATTTTAATTGATTTTTTAGTCAGTATCATAGAAAGTTTTTTTTACAAACTCATATCTATTTTTATTGCTTATTACCACAAGAAGTTAGAATTCCATAATGGATATCTTTGTTTTATAAGCTAGAGATATAAAGTTTTCAAACATTAATAAAGTAGTTTAAGATTTTTCAAATTTTGAAATTTGAATAAAAGAAATAAAAGAAATTATAGAACTGTTCTAAAATTAAAAAAAGATAATACTAACAAACTTAATGTAAACAGTCAAAGTAGATAGTTTAAAAGAAGAAAATATTTTTTTAGTAAACTAACATTGCTTTGCCTTCCATATAAAACCTATTAGACTCACAAGCGTAGATCACAATATCTCAAAATTTGCTCAAAGTTTACCTAAGCAGTGAAAACTGTCTGAATGTTTTGATGAAACTCAACTAATTAAAATCAACTTTTAAAAAACATGGTGGACCCATCCTATGGCCTTAGACATATACTCATGTCTAAGAAATATTGTTCAGTTTAAGGCAGGGTTACCCAACCAGGGGTGCTCGCACCCCTTGGTGGTGCGAGGCAGCATTCAAAGGGGTGCAAGATGGATTTTAAATTTTGTTTGATAGATAAGGAGATTTTTCTTTAACTTGGGTGACTGTAAGCCAAAACTTTGTTAACTAAACATAACTATCAATTTTTAAAGCTAACAAGCAATTCAAATCATTAGAAAAAAAAAATGATAATTGCGCCTTAGTATAATTTAATAATTTTAACTTTAGCTTTCAAATTCAATACTAATTTAGTAATAAAGAATAAAATTTATGTATAATTTAATAATAAATAGGAAAAAATGGTCATTAAATTTAAAGTGGATCTTTTGTTGAATTCTAAATCTTTTCAAGAAAAAGTGTAATAAAAACTTAATACTTTGTTAAATACGTTGTGAGTATTTGCCAAACGAAGTGTCAATAAGAGTTTTTTTAAAGACATAGAATTAGTTTTTTGTTTTTATTTTTGTTAGTGAAAAATGAAATTTTTGTTTTTGTGTTTAAAAATAGATTCATATTTATTTGTTTGATAAAAAGTTAATTGTTTTTTAACTTATTTAAAGATAGGGCAGGTAGAATAACGAGTGATGAGCTTAAAACTCACTTGCTTGACCTTCAGAAAACGTTTATCAGTGCAGAAGGAGTCTGAGTTCTGCTGTTTTTTACCTTAGAAAAAAACTTATGCAATTTGTTGTATTTTTTAATTTCCATATATTTCATTCTTGTTAATATAGACCACTATAAAAACATTGATAAATAAATCTTTATTGTTTTCTATAAAATTGTTCTTAAATAAATCATTACATGTACTGCAAGGGGTGCTGGGCATTTAAAAGGTTGGGAACCACTGGTTTCAGGGCATATGGAGATCCATTGTTTTTAGTTTTACAAAAATTAACATTGGCTTATAATTGAAAGCTTATAGTATATACTATATAGTAAATACTATAAGATACTTGTTATGGAATAAAACAATTTCAACTAACTTTTTGAAATAACCAGTTTTGTAGTAAATACGAGGATTCAAGAATTTCCACGGCAGGTTTTCTTGGAATTTTGAAAAATTTATTTAAAATCTATCTCCTCCTTCATTTTAAAAGCAATTCAATTAAAGTTTTAGGAAGTGTACTTTTCAATATTACAAAAAACTTGAAAAGTAAGCAGATTTTTTGAAAAAACTCTTTAAAAGAATTCTGACCAACAAACAAAAAATAAATATTTTTTACTTTTTATAAAACAAATTTTATTCACACAAATAAAAAATATGTTTCCTACATGTTGTTCAAAATTCTTTAAAGAAAACTTCTGAGAAATTTTTAAAACAATTGCTCAAAAACTGAAGGAGGAGATAGATTTTAGTCAAACAGTCTATCTTTGCCCTTTTAGTTTGCACCTCCCATAAAAAACCTATTGAATGCCCTAACTTTGATTGCTAATATCTCAAAAGTTAATTAGAACTTTAATAAGTGGTAATAAGTAATAAGTAGCTTAATTAGTTATATAAAAAACAAGACTAAATTTAAACATAAGTGTAACCCCACGTATGCCCTTAATAATGATAAAAAACTTTATAAGCTAACATTTACATTAAGGGCATAGGGCGTGGGGGGGGGGGGGGTAAACACCCATTTTTGGTTTTTGATCTTATTTTATATAGTTTTTACTAAGCTACAAAATGCTTTTTACAGTTTAAAAAAAATCAAAATAATTTTTGAGATATAGCTGGTCAAAGTCGGAGGCAACAATAGGTTCCTTATGGGAGGCGCAAACTAAAACAGCAAAAATAGACTATTTCACTAAAAATCTATCTTCTCCTACGTTTTTTGAGATAAGTACCTCAAATTTTCAGGAAATGTTTCTTGATACATTTGGAAAATTCTGTCAGAAGGAACTTTTAATAAATTATATTAAAAAAAAATTAGATAATAAATAAACAAATAAAACAGTTTTTTTTTAGTTTTTATCTTTTAAAATTTTTATTTTTTAATTTTTTTTAAATTCTGTTCTGACAAAATTTTTTAAATATTGCAAGGAACATTTCCTGAAAATTTGAGGTAGTTATCTCAAAAAACGTAGGAAGAGATAGATTTTTAGTGATTTCTAGTTATTTGCTGTTTTAGTTTGCGCCTCCCATAAGGATCCTATTGTTGTCTCCGACTTTGACACTATCTCAAAAATTATTTTGAATTTTTAAAATCTGTAAAAAGCATCTTGTAGCTTAAAAAAAACTATATAATATAAGATCAAAAACCAAAAAAGGGTGTTTACCCCCCTATGCCCTTAAAATACTTAATATTCATATGACAGTACTTATGAAAACACCAATGTAACCATTCATAGCAAAGTATTATTCAACAGTTTGAATTTGAAGACTTTTAGAGGAAGTGGTGACATTGGTAACAGACTTGGAAGTTCCTGATTGGTTACTTTTTGTTAGTTGCTTTTGTGCATGCCCTTCCCGCCCCCACCCACGACGGACCTCCCGTGACCACCAGCGGAAAAATACTCAAGTACAAAGTTTCTGGTTTGTTTATTTACTTTGTGTTTTACTTTATTATGATTTTTATTTAATCTTAACTTTTTATAATGTTGCCACTGAAATAAAAGGTGCAAAAAACACAAAGACAGGATTTGAGGTTTGGTTTTAAATCATGTAATTAAATGTTAAAGAGTTTCATTTATTTATTTATTACATTTTAGTTTATTTTAAATAATGAATGATCTATAAACACAACAATATATTATAGAATAAAGTACAATGAGCTACATTGTTCTACATATGTAATGTTTTCATTGATAAATTTACTAGTTTTAAATGGTTTACAGTTTTTAATTTTACTCTTTGTTTTTTCTGCAAGTTTTAATTTAAACTTCATCTTTGTTTTGTGAGTTTTTAGAAAGTTTAAAAAATATAAGTATTTTATTTATTCTGTAACTTAGCTTCATTTAATCTGTTAAGATAAAAATATTAACAAGTAAAATTTTTTAAGTTCGATACATTAATTGAAGTTTTCTTGTTATATTTTATAAAAATTTAAGCATAACATAAGACTTTTATTGAAAGACACGTCTTTTTAACTTTTGTTTTTTAACATTTTGCTGTTTTTTTAGCTATATTACTAAATATTACTTGGTTCCAACTTATTAGCTATAGTTTTCTGACTCAAAGCTTAATTATTAGGATATAGTGATTGATAAAAAAAGTACAATATTAGCCTAGCATCTATTTTTACAAAATATAATTATCTTTTTTTTTTCTTTCTGTTTTAATGTATTTATTATTAAAAGTACTTACAGGGTTGCCACTTTACCTGGAAAAACCTTGAAAAACCTGGAATTCGACAATTTAGGCAAAAATAACCTGGAAAAGCCTGGAATTTGAGAAAATTTTGGAAAAAACCTGGAGAAACCTGGAACTTTTAATAATTTTAACATTTTCAGTACTAAAATTTCAATTTGACACAAAAAATCTATCATATAAATAAGATTTTTTTGTCATCATCAAAAAAGTTTTGTATTAAAAAACACATTTAAAGTAACTTTACAGCATCTTTTAAATGTTTTTGTACTATTCAAGACAGTTTTTTTTATAGAAATTAACTTAAAACTAAAAATAGACCCAAAAATGTTTACTTTTAAAAACCTGGAAGAAATTTGGAAAACCTGGAAAAAATTTAGAAAAAACGAGTGGAAACCCTGTACTTAGTAAATATTGTAAATAAGTTGTAACCACAAAAAATTTTAAATTATCTTCAACAAATTTAAGGCACAGGAGGGTAATAACTTTTAAATTTTTTTGTCTTTTTTAAATATAATTAGATGAGCTACTTAAAACTTTTTACCACTTGTTAAAATTCAAAGTAACTTTTGAGATATAAGCGATCAAAGTTAAAGCGTTCAATAGGTTCTTTTTAGGAGGCGGAACTAAGAGGGCAAAAATAGACTATCTCACTAAAAATCTATCTTTTTTAGTAAATTTTTCAAAATTCAGAGAAAATTAACTTGAAAATTTTTGTTTCCGTACAGTTGTGTCGGATTTTTTTTACAAAACTTGTTATATATCAAAAATTAATCAAAATATTTTGTTCTATAAAATTAATCGTATAGTATAAACTTTAAGCTTTAAAATAAGAGCCAAAAAGTTTTTGACCCTCCCTATGCCCTTTAACTGTTGCAATTTATGTAAAATAAATGTATTTTCTAACAATTAAGATTATATTCATAAATATAAAGTTGTAAAACTTATTTTTAGTAAAAATATGTTAACAATTTCAAAAATAATTCAAAATTTTACAGCAAAATCAACACTAGCAATTTTCACTGCCATATACTTTGGTATGTTCAAGTATCACGAGGGCAAAGGAAATCTTATAAATGAATTTGTACATGACAATTATTTAAAACTCCTCGTCAATTCAACCATAATCGCATACATTGGGCAGATTTCTTCTTTATCAGAGTTTGTTTGTAAAGTATTAAAATGAGTCATATAATAGTTTTAAAGTGGTTTATTTTCGTAGTCTTGATTTTTATTACTTAGTCAGTAGTTAGTTAATTATTTTTATATTGTAGAACTATTTGTAATAGACTTTAAAAATTTTGTTTTTTGTTCTGAAATACTAAAACACTTTTTGTAATAAAAACAATAATAAAAATTAAGTTAATGTTTAACTTTTGGTTATTTCAGTTTTAAGATTCAATTTTTAATTGCTATTATAGAAGCTTCTGATAATGTTTTACACGTTAAATAGTATTTACATAGAAGTACAATAAAATTAATTTAGCATCTCAATAAAGACTAGTGTTTTAAAACAAATAACAAAAGTAATGCCAAATGAATCATAGAACAAATAAACTTCAATGCAATAAATCTTTAATTTGTCAAACTATGTAACAACTGAGTCATGCAAAAGTTTCACAAAAACAACAAACATTATAATACATAAACGTTTTTACCATGTTCTTCACAGTCATACAACACAAACGACGAGGATAGAAACCCGTATGCGACTACCGGCAACGTTGTGTGCGACAGTTTCATGGGTTACGAGCTGCACCCGAGGCTGACCGAACTGTTTGACATGAAACTCTACCTCTACAGATACTCCATGCTCGGATGGGTTAGCAGTTGGTTGCAGTAATGTTTGCGTGTAAAGTTTTCTTGATCTGGTTCATAAATTATTTTGTTGCTTTTTAAATTTTTGTTTTGAAAAAGCTTTGAAATGTCTAAAAGTTCAATGTTTTGAGGAAATTTTAAACAAAAGGTGTCATTAATTTAGTTTTTTACTCAGTTTTTCGTGTAAATGATCAAAATTATAACCACCAATCATATACTTTTATTCCTGAAAAAGTGAAAACCGTTTTTATTATATGTTAAATTTTCATATTCTATCAATATTTTTTTTCTAATACAATTTTTCTACAGTTTTCAAAATCACATTATTTAAAAAGTCAAATAATAGGTCTGATTTAACAAAAGTTACAGAAAGTCAAATTTTTTGTTTGTGATAATATTTTGACATAGTTAAAATGCATAAGACCATTTTAAAAAACAAAAAGATCACTTAAAAACACTGAATAATTTAGACCGCCATCCTAATCTGGTTTTCACCACAGGTGTTCGTACCGGTGGTGAACTTGATGTACAAGTTTGACCAGCAGTCGGACGACATATCAACGTTCCTGCTCGGAAACATCAGCCTCACTGTAATGGTTCTGTCGCATGCGGTGTGCTGCTGCTGCGTTTACTTTGGAGATGAAGTTTGATTTTTCATAAGTAAAAAAGTATGCACATAAAAAAAATCTTGTACCTTGAAAGTTTTTTCATAAGTACTATTATAGGAAAGTTTTTGAACGTATTTATATATCATTTTGCAACTTAATATCAATAGGTTTAAAGTTTTGTAGTATGTCAGAGTTTTGACAGGGTGTGCAATTAAAAAAATGTTTGGTTATTGCGCTGTTTTTGAACATCTTTTTAATTGCACACCCTGTCAAAACTCTGACATAGTTCAAAACTTTAAAGTTTTGAAACGATGTAAGCAAAGCGAACTCTACAGCCTGGAATCAATATTGATTGAGGAAGAGCGACCTAATTTAAATACGCAAGTAGCATTTAATGGAAAAACAAAATTATTAACAACCTATTAATAAACATACCTTTACTTTAGTTTTACTAGCTAAATCTCTAAATTTGGTATTTATTTGAATTTATTTATTCGACATAATTTAAAGTTATTTTTTAAGCTGTTGACTTACCAAAATTTTTTTTTTTTATTTCATGTAAAATTTATCACTTGAGAATGAAACTCGTATAGTAAGATCACTTTGATTTTTTCAAGTTGATCTTACTTTATAGAGTTTTATCTGAGCTATCAGTCATTTTTAACCGCTTGATAAAATTATTCAAAGTAATTTTTGATATATGAGTGATCAAAGTTTATGACCTCAATAGGTTTCTAATGAAAGGCATAAACTAAAAATGCGAAAAAAGACCATTTCACTAATAATCTATCTCCTTTATTTATTTTGTAATCTTCAAATTTTCACAGAAAGTGTATTAATAAATGTTAAAAAGATTGAATGCTTTTTTAATTTTAAGAAATAAAATTTTTATTAATAAAAGCCACCTATTTTTCTGTTTTTTTAATCAAATTTGTTTAAAATCCTAACATTCAAAGTCTTTTCAACTATAAAAGGAACGTTTCCTTTAAGTTTGATGTCATTAGCTCAAAAAATGGAGGGGAATATAGATTTTAGTGATTTTTTAAAATTCGTAGAAAACTAATCCCAAAAATTTTGCGGTCCATACGTTTGTATTGAAAATTTTTATTAAATTTACAATATCTCAAAAGTTGAATAAGATTTTTTATTCTTTAAAAACTGGCTTGTAGTTTGTACTTTAAGCTTCCACATGAGATCAAATGTTATTTTTAATAAAAAAATATGTCAGACCCCATATGCCCTTAATTCAACTTATATGTGACTTTGTTTCTGTAATAATCTTTGTACTTAGTATCAATTTTTTTATATCTGTATAAAGCCATTTAAACCATGACCTTCATAGCATTTACATGAGGTTTTTCAAACTCAATATTATTTATTACCCTTTAATAAAATTAAAAATATTTGGTTTCTGTTTTCCAGATATCAGTCGTAAACTCTTCATTGACACTGCTCTCTTTTTAAACCCTAGTTTAAATTTTACCTAATGACCGCCTAAAATTTAAACTTAACTGTCCCTAAACTAATTTACCAAGTTTTGCCCCTAACCTACTAAAGTTGCCATAAGTGTCTACTCATTCAAAAATTATTTGTTCTTTGAGTAAACCTGATCTAAACTGTGTTGTGCAGGGTATTCCAAATTTTTTCATAACCTTCAAAGAAATTAGAAAATATGTTATCCCCTTCAACAAGATTTCTTAAAAAACTACCCTAAAATTCGTCTAGCACCTTTTTTTGCTATTCATAATTAATTCCAGAATATCTAGTGTAAGTTTCAATTTATGACCTCTTGCCTTCTTTTACAGCTAAATTTACTCTAATATTTAGTATAAATTTCATAATTACTCCTAAATACGCCAAAGACGTTTTTTCTACATCACTAACTCCAGAATATCTAGTGTATGTTTCAAAACATGGCCCTTACTACTACTCACGGCCATCCCTTTTCAAGGAGGACATATTGGCCACTTCAGGAAACCCTGGTCTAGTGTAAAGATTTGGCAAAACTAGTCTCAAGTATAAACTTTTTTAAATTTCAAAATATATTAATACTTAGTAAGAATTATTTATTAGGTTTAAAAGCGTGCTGAGAAAAATCTTTGCTTTTGTAATGTGCCCTTGAAAGTAGCTTTAAAAGTATTAATTTAAGGTTATAGGCAGCCCACCTTGTTTCAACAAGTTGATCTCTGTAAAGTATTGAACAGTGGCCAAGTTTATAGAGTTTGATCATAGTTTTCAGGCTCTTTTATTTGCTTTAAAAATTCAAACTATTTGAAATATAGGGTATCAAAATCAGTTTGTTCAATAGGCTCCTTACAGAAAAAGCAAACAAAAAGAATATTTCACAAAATTATACCTTTTTCATTTTTAAATTAATTTGTTGAAATGTTCTGTTTTTTTCTTGAGCAAGTTGTTAATATTTCAACTACACCTTTAAAAAATACCCTTCTACTTGAAAGAAAAAATAATTTAAAAACTAACGTAGAAAGCATTTTAGTCTGTATGGTTGCATTGAAAAGGTTTTTTACAAAATTGTCTTGAAAATTAAAATAACTTTTTATTTTGTATATAGAGCTACATTGTCGTTAATACTTTAAACGTGGGATCAAAAAACTACGGGTCATGTGTTCAAAAACAAATTTGCTGAGAAACGTTTTTTTTGCCAAAATCTAATGCGGAAAGCAATCTTGAGGTATTTTCAATAAAAGTTTACAATTATGTTATTTAGTATCTTGTGAGTAAACTGTGATGTCTTATATGTGTTTGTTTTATTACTCATTTGATTTTCTACTTGTAATTTATAATTTTAGTTTTACATATAAAAAATACAATTGCCTACCACGGATTTTACTTTTTTTTCTCAAAAACCATTTTAGTAAATATGACTTGTTCATCATAAATCTTATATTTTATACTAAATAAATTTCAGATATATACTTTTGTTTGTTGAAAACAAAAACAGAAAATATAATAAATTATAGCTCTTTATTGTTATATACAAATTTACGTAATTAATATGTTGTTATGTTTAAATTGTCTATACTATATAAACAAAGTAAAGCAATATATCTATATGAAATAGGTTGGTTAAGTTTAACATATTTATGTTACCAGATAAATTTATAAATTACTATAAAAGTGTAAAAAATGTCCATAGTTATAATACCATGTCTAGAGAAACAAATTTTTTTCCTACCTAGATTCAACAGCAAAATAGGTCATAAATCACTATCCTTCCAAGGAAGTAAGTTATGGACTAAGCTACCATTATGTTTAAAATATATAAGTCATTTGGGATAGTTCCAGGATGAACTTAAAAGTTATCTTTTAAATAGTGATTCTCAAAGTCATTAGTGATCATTCCTACTCGTCTTTTTACTTTTGTTGAAGGAGTTAATAGTATTTGTAATTTTATATGCAAATTTTTATTTATTTTTTGATATTTTTGTTTTATTTGTTCGAAAGTTGATTTGTTTGATTACAGTAACATTAGTTTAGTCTAGGTTTTAACATTTTCTATTATTTATTTAAAAAAATTATTCTTTAAGAATTAACTTTTTTGAATTAAGTTCAGAATACTTACAAACTTTTTTTTTTTAGCATACAAATGTAAAAAGAATAGATATAGATGTTTTTACTTTAGCAGAAAATAAAGTATTTAAATAGTAAGCTAAGATAACTGTTTCAAGCAAACTTAAGTTAAAAAGTCTCTTTTTTTGCGGTAATCGAAGAAAAAACTCGTCTTTTTTATGTTTGCAAATGTTGTTTGCTTTCTATTATTACAGTTTTAGACTTGGACAAGTATTAAAAAAAAAAAATTTAAAATAGAAAGAAATTTATAGTTATTATCATTATTGTTAGAAATATTGTTGTTTTTTTCTTAACAAAAGCATAAATTTTACAGTACTTATCTTCATATTTTCATTTATAAAAGTTAAGTTCAGTTATTGTAAAAATCACTTCTTTAAAATTCTTAAAAAAAAATTACAATAGTTAATTTAACTGTTCAAATGTAAAATTGTTTTTACTGTTTAAGTTTTATTATTAAATTAAATAAAAGTTACCTTTTTAGAACAAAATATTTATAAAAAAATTTCGTAAAAATATTTCAGCGTATTATAATTTACTTTCTTTAAAGAAGTTGTAACCTATAATTCAAGTATTCACGCGCTTGTTATTAGTGTTGTTTATCTTCTTTTAAAAGTTTATTTAAAGTTACATATATTTTTTAGTTCTTATGTTACTAAAAAAGATTCATTGTACAATATTAAACACAAAATACAGTTAATTTTCGTTCAGTTTTTTTTTCTTTCGTTTTTCTTTTCGTTTAACTGATTGTTTTATTACTAAAGACTTAAATACTTAAATGAAAAATAGAACTATGTGTAATAGCTCGTAAAAAACTTAGTAAGCATGTGGTGTACGACTCGATATCGAAAGGTTCCTTTGTTCACCAGGTCCTTAGACCAAAATTTTTGAGCGCTTTTTTTTTATCATTTAATACATAATATATAAATATGTATGATAAAAGTTTATTTTATTAAATCTTTATTGTAACTTCAGAAGCTTAAACATGTTTTATCGTTTTCAAACAACTATTTTATACCACAACAGGGTAATATTGCAAAAAGATCCGTGACATTTTGTGGCTGGGGCTCAATTTCTACATGTTTTTGAGGATGTCCTGGAAGGTTTCGGCAAGCCTGGTGCTCCTGGATTGGGAAGAACAAGGGGTAGGGGGTCCACTTGGAAGACAAAGTACTAAGTATAATTCGTATAATTTAAATATTTTTCTATAATTGAAAAGTCTTCACTTGTGATATTTTAAAACTTGTTTTTAGAGTTTGCTTAGACAATTTAATAACTTGTAATAACTAGTCATTTTAATTTTGTTCAACTAAGTTTACAATAGTCATCTATTTAATTTATTTGATAGTTAGATAAATTGCAACACAATTTTTAATACACTGAGTAAAAATAGTTTACTAGGTTGTATTTTTATTCTACTTCCTTTTAGCACTCAGTTGTACTGTAAAAATAATTATTTAATTTAGAAAAAACTGTATACAACACTAAAATTTTTGCTGATCATAAAATTTTATTACAAAAATAAAATAACTACTTTACATAAGTTTATATCATTAAAGTTATTATAAAACTGCATTACAATTTTTTATGTTATGGTTTTTATTTTCAATAATGTTTTAAAATATCTATGTTTATAAGATACACTAAGGTACAAACTTTTGTAGCGAAGGCAGTAGCTTGTACATTGTACATGCTACCGGGTACGCTTAGTAACCAAAACCATTTTGGCCAAAAGTCGCTTTACTACGCCAAAGGTTAAAACCGTATTTTATAAACAAAAGCTTTTGGCCGACGTTTTTAATTCTTTTAAGTATACTTTCCAACTATAGAAGTTTGTTATGCAGTTTTTAAATAGTCTTAAAAGAAATTGGTAGTGTTATTGTAAAATAAAACCTGTTAATTAATTTTGTAATAATGTGTTAAAATTTTTTGGTCAGCATTAATTAAAAAAATATCGTATAATTTGAAAAGCTTCAAGTTAGATAGTTTTTTAAGTAAAAGCTTATCATGTAAGAAAAACTTACTAAGTTTTATTTTTAAAACTTAGCTTAAGTTGGTTACATAGGTCATTTTATTTGAACATATTTATTTATTAAATAAATTCCAAGTTCTTATTCTAAATGTAGCTAATGTTTTAGCCATTTATGAACCACTGAGTTTTGTTGTAATTCCACAAAACTATGATCCTATGAACTATGATTTGTAAATTAAAAAACTCAAGCTACATTAAGTGTTTATATCAGATTTAATAATTTATTTAAACAAAGTTGTGTATTTAGTAAATTAAGTATCATCATACTTGCAGAATAGTAAAATAAATACATGTTTGGTTTCGATATTAACTGTACTAAATACACAAATTTTGTCTAAGTATGTTAAAAAAAATTCAGATTATTTGATAAGGTTTCAAATTTGATTTTGACAATGTTTGGGAAACTCTAAAGAACTACTTACTTATCATATTAAAAGATGTAAAATAGTTTTGTATTCCTTTGAAGTTTTATATGTTGAAATATATGTAATTTTTAATGATTTTTTAAACTAATTACATTTCGAAACACATCTTAAAATAGTTAAATTTTTGATTTTAAAAAATATTACCTTATATTTTTTTATTCATTTAAAATATTTAATGTTTAGAATGCTTTTTTAAAACTTAAACTTGGTTTTTATTTATCTTTTAACTTTTTTTTGTTTACTGATTTTTATACGTTCATTTTTGTTGTATTTTCCCGCTTGAGTTTTTTTTTATCAGTTATATTCTACTATTAATAAATTTTTATTAGTTTTCTTTGCAATTTACATCAAGGTTGTCACTCTTTCTTGCGAGCTTGGTATTTTTGGAAACTTTTGCAATTTCCGCTAAGAACAAATTGGTTTAATTAAAGTAAGTTTGTTAAACTTTAGCTAAACTTGATTCAGTTTAAACTGCATTGAAATACTTCATTGTTGTTTTAAATTAAACAATGATCAAGTAAAAAAATAAAAATTAAGTATATATATTTTTCCTTTTAATCTTTTTTCACATTTGGTCAGTATAAGTTGCCATGTTGAAATATTTTATTTAGAAATTTAAAGGATAGTTTTAAACAGACATTAGCTTTTATAACTTACATAATTATTAAGGGTGTATTGAAACTTATCGGTAAAAGGAGTGTTTAAAAGTTGGGTCAGAAAATGAGTTGATTAAGTTAAATTTTTTCTTGTTCCAATATGCTTGTTCAGTTTACAGTTTCTTCTTAGTCTTTTTTATTAAATGAGTGACAACCTTGATACTTGCTAATAATAAATTAATGATTAGTAGTAGGGTGTTTAATAATAAACAGGGTTGCCACTTGCTCAAGCTAGATTAAATTTCCATGCCAGTTTGATTTGGTTTTTAAAGAAGCATGCATATAAATCACTTTTTAAAGTTATATAACAAGCTTATGTTTGTTTTTGCAATACAAATTTTAGTTTTGAAAAATTCAATTAATATCAGGCTAGTTTTACTGACTTAAGCTAACATTTTTTTGCTAAAAACTTTGTTTGCTATCAATACAAATAACTCAGTCCGACTTTTTTGCTCCTAAAAGTGGCAACCCTGTATTAAGTTAATATGTCCACTTTATAACGCTATACAAGTTGTTGTTAAAACTGATTTGTGTATACAAATCATCTAGATAAATTTAAGGCAATTGAAACTAGCATCTAGCGACAAGCTACTTTTATGTTTTTGTGTAAGATGCCCTATTAGCATCTCATTCTGTTGTTTTGTTTAAAAATTACTTAACAAACGAAAATTTAGTATGTAAAGCATTGTATTTAGGTTTTTCAAGACAATGCATTTAAAAAAAAAACAATTTTTTTATGTTTGAATGTTGACTATGTTACTTTTGAATTGTTCTTAAATTTTACCATTAACTTGTTACCACATATTACATTTTTATAAATTTACCTACTCCCAAACTTGAATTAAACTAACTGCTTGATATAAAGTTTTTAAAAACCCCAGTCATTTTTTACCCTACCTAATCCTACGTCACATGAATGCTTGAGTTTCTCAACGCGACCTTCACTAACCCCGTCATTTCTATTGCTTGTTTAAGCTGAATGGCTCTAACCCCAGTGCATTTTCTTCCGTTTATTAACGCGAAATGACACTTTCCTAACTCCGGCATTTGTGAACCAGCTTATACTTCACCACTGGTTTATACTTGATTTGGTGCTCTTATATGTCTAGCACAAGTGTTTGTATCACAAGTGGCGCACTTACATGACACAATTTACATTCACCCAAAAGTTTCATTCTTAACTCACAGTACATAAATTTTTCAAATACCTTACAACTTTCTTTATGAAACTGTTCACTAAATATTTATTGATTAATTATCCTTTCAATTCACAAGTGCATGGTCAGCAATTTAATACTCTTTTTGTAAGCATAAGTTTATCTTGTTAATGACAATGTTGTTAATGTATGGTTAAAATGTCAACTTTAGTTTTATCTATTAAAGTTTATCTAAAAGTATTAGTTGCAAACAAAACAACCAACAGTATGAGAATGTTACTATACAAAGAGATTTTAATTTATTAAGCTAAGAAAACCTCCCAAGTAAAACTCAACATGGTCCTCTTAATGTTTTTTTAAAGGTTAAGCCTAGATCAAGGTTGGCAGCCTTTAATAAGTCGCGGGCCAATTTTTTTACAAAAATTAATTGCTCGCGGGCCACACTGTTTTAAGAAAAGTTTTGAACGGGCCGCAACTATTTAATGATAATTATAATAGTAATAAATTAATAATTTTTACCAAAAGTTAATAAAATACGCATTAGTAGTAACATGTTAAGAAGTTATTTACACGCTTTTATAACAAAAACTTCTCTTATTACTAATTCTAAACGTTTTGAGCTTAAAAGTATAACGGGCACAGTTTGCCAGCCCATGTTCTAGAATCTAGATAGATCAAAATATACATATTCGAGTATGTACAAAATACTCAGACTAGTTTATTTGTATAAAAAAAGCTCAGGATAGTTTTAAATTTATGAAAATTTGAACCAGTTTATTTGTAAATTTTTAATAGGATTAATTTGAATTGACAACTGAGGAAATTAATATTTTAAAACTGTAACAAATTCTGCTCAGTCCAGATTTCTATTTCAAAACTTGTATTTTTAAGGATTTAAAAATTAAGATGACTCAGAACATTTGTTTTACTCATAGTGATAACCCTGTGTAATTTATAGTTACCTTATGAATGCTAGTTAAGTGTGCTAAAATAAGTAAATGACTTCTTTGGTGACTAGAAGATTAAACCAAACGAAATACAAAGTTTATATTTCAATAAAAAATAAGTTCGTTATTAATGTACAGCATTTTCTACAATTTATTTTTTGCTTTCATACTATATTTGTTTAGCCTAGAAGTTTTTGAGATTCAAAGTATCTCCATGTCGCTCTAAAAGCACTGTCAACTTTATTAAATGAATATTATTTTTAAGTAAAAACTTTCCTCCGTTTTCTTTATATTTTAGAAGTTATGTACCAAAGAAAAAAATAATTATAACAGTAAGATGCATATCATTTGAAATTTCAAAATGCATAGACATTTTTTAATTTATCTAGTAAGTGTTGTATGCTGCAGACACTAGTATATTAGGTAAAGAAATCTACTAAAAATTGATAAACACAAATAAAAAAAAATTCCTTTATTGTGTAAAAATATGTTTTAAATGTTATTATACTTACACTGTGTTTTAATTATGTATCTATATGTTTTTAAAAATACAACAATAAATATTTGACATTCAACTTTTAATGCCAAGAAAAACTTTAAAATATTAGTCATTAGATCTCAAATGATAACTTTATTAAAAAACTAAAATTTTGTTATATGAAAATAATGAACAATTTAACTTATAAGAATTATCTGGTAAAAGGATTACTGTGTACATAAATATAATATTATAAAAGTCATTTAAGTCAAAATTTATTCTAAGACTTAAATAACTAAAGCTGGAATCATGAAACTTTTTGTTGAGAATACTAGCTTTTTTTTATCAAATAATTTCAACTTAGTTTAATGTGTGTTTCTTATATATAATGTTAATAACAATTGTTCAATAGGCCATGAATTTATGTTTATTTATTATAGTGATAGAAGAATATTTCTCTGATGTTTTCCAACCCATAATTTTTCTCGTTTTTCCTGGGTACTCACAGTTTTACAATAAACATTAAATTTTCTTAGACAATATTGAAACAAAACGCACTAGAACTTCCTTGGATTTCAATTTTATTCTTGGTGCTTGACCATTTTTTAGTTACATGGTGCTATAAGTTATTTAGTAAATATAAACAAGATTAAGCCTACCAAAAACATTTTTGGAGGTCTATAATGTTTAAATCATTTTAAAACTTACCATTAAACTAAAATATTGCTTTTGCACTTAGTTTAACATTAATCGTTGTAGTTGTCATTTATTGTGTAGTCATAGTTAAATTTATATTACATTCTTAAAGAACGCACTACTAACAGGGTTCCCACTTCCCTATAAATCCCTAGAAGTCTGCAATATTTCGAAAAATCCCTTGAAAAATTTCCTCTGTGGAAATACTAACTCAGTTGTTCTCTAACAATATCTATCAAGCAATATTTTTTTGATAACTACAAATTTGCAATTTTTTACGGATTACCCTATAATTTTTTTAGAATTTTAGTAGGAACCCTATATTAAACAAAATTTTGAGACCATAAAATATTTGTCAGAGTTTCAATAACCACAAAGTTTTTGGTTTTGAGCCATTTTGGGCTTGGGTATCATTTCAGAATTTTAGGGGGCCACAAGCTGCAAAAGGGTAAAGTGAGGAGTTGTGAGTAGTCGCAGAGGCCAGGAGGCCACAACTTAAAACTTACGCTATATACTATGGAGTTGATGATAAAGAGAAATAAAAGGTCTTAGGCGTGTTTAAAGGTAGTTTGAAACTCGTACTAATATTGTGGGAAAGTTTCAGAAAGCATTTTTTAAGTAATTAATGAAACTATTTGCTGTGGAAAGGGCTGGTTGGGACACGAGGCCAAAACTCAAACAAGATATTTTAGAGTTGATGAAGAGAAGAAGAAAAAAATTTTTGATCGTATTTAAGGGTATTTTTTAAGAAATCCTATTTAAGGTGCCACAGCTTTTTTATTTTCTTCAAAGGGCGTCTTATGAAAAAAAAAGTGAGAAAATTGATCTACTGTTTAGTCTATGTACCCTTTTTGACTTCTTTGATGAGAATCACTCTTTTTGAATAAATATATTTTAGTAATCGAGCTTAAAACCATTGGCAACGCAGCTTATTTATGGGAGTTTAGTTTGTTAACAAAAATTGTATAACGAAAAATTGTCTTTAACTATTTTTAAACGTTTATTTTAATTTCATAAGAATATTGATTTTTCTGTGGAGCATTTGCTTTATAGCTTTAGCTTCTGCTTAAAATTATATATTTTTTATTTAAACTGTTCACTTAGTTTAAATTATAAGTAAATATTTTGTTCTAATGATGTTAAAAATTTTTTTTAATTTAATGTTTGTTAAGAGTGGTAATCTTTTTTGTATTAGTTTTGTATTTTTAGTATTGCTTAAATTATATTTTGAGTTTATAAATTAATAGTTTAGAAATTAGTTGCCGTAAACTTTAACTAACTTAAGTTTTTAAATATTGAAGTTACAACGTGTAATTTAAACTATTCTAGTTTTACATCAAACATTTGTATAACTAAGCTTTTCAAACTATCCTTGTTTGACTTACAAGTTAAGTAAAAGAATTCAA
Source organism: Thalia democratica (assembly GCF_965202585.1). Taxonomy (NCBI): domain Eukaryota; kingdom Metazoa; phylum Chordata; class Thaliacea; order Salpida; family Salpidae; genus Thalia; species Thalia democratica. Next base: position 61,274,567 of record NC_139166.1, on the reverse strand, counting down.
AACTTTGTCTAAAAAAGGCTTACATTATATTTCAGTACTTTATTATTAGTTTATGCATGGATAAACAAGGTATTTTTCCCACTGACCTGAGCATTGAAACATCCTTACCAAGACGCTCAGCCCGATTGAAAAATGCAGTCAAAAATAACAAGGATGATCCCATTAAGTCTCGTATGGGAGTTGCGGACTGTAAAAAAACGAAACGTGAAGTTAGCCCGACCAGCTTTCTTGGGATTGATTTGATGTGCGAGAGTTTTATAAAAAAATGTGTAGAAGAGATCATCAGTGGTGAAAAGTTTTTAAAGTTGAAAGACATGTCAGGTTAGATTTTAGGATGGTGTTTAAAACATTGTTACAGTAAATTGCCACCTAGAAACAAATTGCCGGTATGGTACGCACGTTTTAGCATAAAAACGATGTGTTCAAAATGTTTTTTTTTACTTTGAAAATAAAACACCTATCAAAAAATTAACACAATAGTATTACATTTTGAAATAAATTATACACTACTAATTTCAAATAAATTAAAATCAAAGGAACCTTAAAATAAGTAATAAACCTGCGAATTTTATACCAAACTAACAATTAAATATAGATATTAAAGTCTATTTACTTAAGTAAAACACAAACAGTGCAATTTAAATTTGTATACCCTATGGATCATAAATATAAATAAAGTTACTTAAAAAGTCATAAAATTTTCTCAGAAAATTAAGCTGAATAACACCAGTAGAGAAAAAATCATGCTTTATTTTGGTCAATCAGGCTGAATTTTTTATTTTAACTAAACACCTAAACTTACGTTGCTTTTATTTATAAAAAAAAATAAAATGCATTTTTAACTTAACAAGGTTAGTTTTATAAAAAGATTTATCTTTCTTAAAGTGTAATTTTTTAACTATTCATATTTGTTTAATTTTTTTTGTTTACGATAATAAATTAAATCATCCTATTTTTTAACAGGCAAGTCAACAACAGAAGTAAGCAAACTACTTTCAAAAATGAAAATGTGCAATTTACTGTTGAATAAAACAGTCGCTAATAAATTTTCCGAATTTATTAAAAGTAAGCTTACTGTTGAAAATGCTTTGATATTTTTAGAATTCTTATCCCATTCTTATCTTAATGAACCTATTTCGCGCTTCATCAAGTACGATTTTTCATTTTTTGCTGAAACTAACAACTTTCTACATCTTAGCTACTCTCAAATCTTGAAACTTTTTTCAAGTTCTGAAGTGAACGTTTATACAGAAAAAGAAATATTTTTGGCAGCGGACTCCTGGATTAGCTACGACTTTCAAGAAAGAAAACAGTTTGCTGAAAAAATTTTCATGAAAATTCGCGTTCCTCTGTTGTGCTGCATGGTTTCTCACAGCTGTGTAAAAAAATGTTAAGAACTTCTTCATTTTACAAAGTTGGAAAATGCAAAGCTCTGATTAATGAAGTTTTTGAAAACTCTGAGAGTTTTTATAACAGTAAACCCAGTATTTACAACGTTGCAAGATGTTTTAGCCTAAAATCTATGTGCTTTTTGATCAACAAATATGATTATCATGCTAAAGATGAAAAACTAATACAAATAGAAGGATGTGATTTTAAAAAGATAAATACTTTTAGACAGGCGCCAAATAATAAAAGTTCACCAAATACCCGTTTTGACAACGCAGTGTATTTAAATGGGGAGATATATGTTATTGGTTGTACTGCGATAGGTTCAGATATGAAGAAATATATAAGAACACAAAAGTATGTTCCTTTCGATTGTTTAGATTATATAAGTGACTCAGACTTTTATCCGATTTCTATTCAGAAATATTCGCAATTCACCGACACTTTCTCTGAGCCGGTAACAGCTAACTTTCCACTTGACTGTAGAAAAGAGTATTGTGTTTGCGCGTTCATGCAAAACATATACGTGATCGGGGGATTGTACTGGGACGTCAACAGCGATCGAATGTGGGAATGCTGGGAGACGACCCGGACTGTTGCGTTCAACGTGAAAACTCAAAAGTGGAAAAGGACTGGCGACTTGTGTGAAGGAAGAAGAGATCTGGCCGCAACCGTGTACCGGGGCAGACTTCTCGTTTCAGGGGGTTATGCGACTTGCGTAGATGAACCGTTTGACTCAGTCGAGGTCTACGACGTTTCAACGGACCGCTGGTGTAACTCTGAGATGCCAAATATGCTTAAAGGTAGACACGGTCACAAACTGGTAGCTGTAAAAAATAAGCTCTTTGCCTTTGAAACCCATGCTGAATACATAGCTGCTGAATGTTATGATAGTTTATCCGGACAGTTTGTAGGAATAAAATTACAACCATCTTTCGAATTTTATTTTAGTCCCGATTTTAGTCCGATTACTATAGGAAGCGAAATCCTCTTTTTCGACAGCGCTTCGAAATCGATGGCTATCTACGATATCGACAAAGAAAAATGGACTGTACAACCTGGTCCGTTTACAGCTATAGAGTACATTAGATATAGTACCGTTTTAAAACTTCCAATGGTTTGGTAACTTAATTAAGACTGTGGAAATCTAAGTTAGGTGTTAGTAATTTAGTTTCCTGTATTAACCTAAAACAACTTTTAGTTTTCAAATTAAGTTTAGTTTAAACCTTCAAAATGTAAATTATAAAAGCCATTAAAAAATTATTTGATTTTCAGTTTTATGTAACATATTACTAAGCCTACAATTAGATACTTTTATATTGAAAAAATTGTTTTCTTTTAACTAAAGTTTTGAAATAAAATCCGTACTTTTTTTATAGCGTATTTTTTTCTTAAACTGTATCTAGTTGTTTTACAAAATATCATCATAACAAAACTTTAAATGATAGTTTTTAAGTATTTTATACTTTTTGAAATTTGTACTTGTGTTTATAATTTTTGAGGACAATTGTTTATTAGTTACGATTTTTCTAATAAAGAGCTATTAATCCGTTTTTATTTAGTTTTTTTTATAATGTATGCTCTTCCGACATCGCAGTTATTTAAACACTGAATCGCACAACTATAAACAAAAACTTATGTGACTTTTCGCGACATATTATGTAACATAAGCTGTTGTTGTTAACTCAGTTTGTTGCTTAATTATAGTGAAATAGGTAGTTAAGTTTCTATAACAAACAGACAACTATTTTTTGACAGCTAAATTTAACTAGATAAAACAAAATCCTGACTCAGGAATCTGCGACACCGGTCAAATGCCGTTCTCAAAGAGAATCTGCGATCCGCGAGGTACTTTTCTGCCGAAACCATTCATTAAAAAAAAACTATTAAAGGAAAAGTATTCGTTGTAAAAACTTACACTTAGTCTCTTTATTTAAAAATAATATTTTTCAGTAGTGCTCTATTATTGCTTATTTTGTTATAATTTTGGCTTAACAACATTTTTATATTGATTACTGCGATTGTTATAATATAACTGCGGCTTTAGGATTCGGCTGAGTCCGAATATCAATTTTGAAATTTGGATCTGGCCAAACCGAATCCGAATCAGAATATTTAATAATTGAAATCCGAACTATTTAATCTCCTTTTTATGTATATACAATATAGGTTTATAAATAATAATTACGTAATAAATTATCACTTATTTCGTGAAAACCGTTTGAAAGATACTTATAACGTGTTATTAAATAAATACATTTTTATTTTAGAATAACTTATTTTGAAAGGTAAAAAAACACAAATTTCTTGGTGGAAAAAAATTAAGCTACATACACAAAACTTAATTTCAATACTTTGATGTCTATGCAAGCAACATTAACAATTAAGTTGTACTTTTGTTATACATAATAAATAAATTATAGACTTAAATATGTGCTTAAAGCAAAAAACAAATTGATAAAAAAAGTTGAAACTTTTTACGTTTAACTTAAGAATTAGTTTATATTGTGACCATAAACGAATTAGAATATAAATTTTTGCAAGTGTTCATGTTCATAAAACAAAGTGCAATCGAAAAAACATGGAGCCGTAATAAATTTAAATATAATACCAACTGTAGTAAAGGCTTAAAAAATAATAAGAACTAGAAATGTAATAAAGAGTTTTCAAATTGCATTCAGGATTACACTTTTACCATAATAAAAAAAAATGGATTAACTTAAGCAACTGTTTAAAAATATAAAATGAACTACAATCCGTATCTGTTATATTACAATAGACATATTCTTGTTTTTCAAGTTGTGTTGGAGAAAAAAAAAATTGCTCGTTTTTGGAAGCAATTGATTGCGCTTTTGCTCGTACAAATTCTGAGTATAAGAAAATAATCTTTCAGAATTCACAGAAGATGATAGTGCAGTAAGATATTTCTTTGTAAAACTGGCAAGATGTGGGTATTTTGTCTTGTTTAAGTTCTACCAGTTTAAAACTTCATCCTCTTCAGTTTCTGCATTCAAATTTTTAGTAGCAAAAAACCTTTTATTTCTGCTTCAATTTCTTCATCATTAGAATCCTGTTGCTCGTCCTCCTGATTAGCCGTGTTTGATTCTATTTTAGATAAAGAATATTAAGTTGAACACTTCTTCGGATCAAAATTTACAAAGTGTCGTGTTTTTTGTTTCTCTGGTGGCAATATAGGAGAACCACCACCTTGATTAGCCTCGAAACAGATTTGCTTTTTATCATATAGTTTTAGCTTTTATATAATATAAAAATACCCTGCGTTTCCTTGTGTACCCTGAGTGTTTGGCAATCCTTGATTGCTATAATTAACAAAAGCTATAAACAAATTATCTTAAAATATATGGTTTTTTTTAACTATATTTCCACACTAAATACAGTAAAAAATTAGCCTAATAATTTATTTAATACTGTTGTATTTAAAGATATATAACAAATAAAAATTTTCAGTCTCCACTTATTGCTAAAGATAGGGTTGCCAAATGTCTTTGGCAAATTTTCTACAAGTTTTCAAAAAATTCTCCAGGTATTTAAAAATACACATTTTTGGTCTATTTTTAGTTTAATGTTTAATTTAAGGTTAAAAACTGTGTTAAATTGTATAAAAACATTTAAAAGATACTGTAAACCTACTTTAAAAATACATTTTAATAATGAAAAATGTGATGATGACAAATTTTTTTTATCTTTATGGAAGATTTCTTATGTCAAACCAAAGTTTTACTATTTAACATGTAAAAATTGTTTAAAATTTTAGGTTTTTTAGTAATTTTTTTTCTCAAATTCCAGATTTTTCCAGGTTTTCTAGTCTAAACTTTCAAATTTCAGGCAACCCTGTAAAGAGAATGATATAACTTCAACTATTTTAAGATTTTGTTTTCATAACAATTTTCACTCCAACAAATAGGACATCAAATAAAATAAAAGTTTATTAAAAACCTGTGAGCTATTGATGTTGGTGGGCTAACATCCAAAGTCTCAGCTGGGTCTGGTTGACTGTATGTGGGTAGATTGTCAACCTGACCTTTTTGCTAACGGGTTTCCTGCAGATGGGGTGACTTTCTAGCACGTTTGTGCTTAGCACCCTCTGCGGGCAGCTTGGTATTTGTATTTTTTAAACTGGACGTAATAAATATAAAATGCTACTATACTTAATTATTATAATGTATCAGTTAGTTTTATACAACAACGCTAAAGACTATTCTAGACTACTTTATATAATTTAGGCAAGATAGTTTTGGTGATGTATATATTATACAAAAGAACCACACGACACTTTTACAAAACTTTCTACTCAAAAAATATATAAGCCGTTTTAAAACTTTTACAAATTACCAGGAAAAAGTTGTTTGGTGAAATCTTGCATCATTGCTTTTAAGCCTTATTTCTCATATTGGCAGCAAGCTCTAAATATTCTCATAATATTCTGAGTTCAACAATGAATAATGCAAGTAGTTGCAGCAGTTTATTAAAAATTAGTTAAAACTTTATTGTTAGCAGATTTATTTTCTTTTGAACATTGTCTCTAAAATAAAATATTAAAATCTTGGAAGTTATAATATATATTTCATAAATTAAATTAAATAAATAATAAAATACTAACAAAAAATATATAGCTAAAAGTATGCAAGCATCTGCTTTAAAGTTACATACTTAAGTTTCAATTTTTCTCTTTGTATAAATAATGCAGCAGTTCATTAGAACGTGCAAACATAAAAAACTAAACATATGATGAATAAATTAGAGCGGTTATCCAAAAAGCTGAGATTAAACCTTTTAACTAAGTACTTTAACATTATTTTAGATTTTAACAAAAATAAAATATCGTTGTTTTTATACTGTATGCAAAACTCTCAATAAAACTAATAAGGCTTTTATAAGTGTAAGTAGCCATTTTTTATCGACTAAAGCGTGAAATCATTAACTATTTTTTTTATTTCATTTAACTTTTGACAAACAACTAAGTAAAATTCAAAAAGGTTAAAGTTGTCTACCAAATCCAAAATTTCGGATTTTGCCGAATCCGAATCTTATTTTTAAATTAGGATTCGGCCGAATCCGTGTCCGAATGTTGAATTCGATAGATCACTATAAAATATGAATAAAAACAAAAGTAATTGTAGATTGTTAAAAGGCAAAACAGTTGTAATATTTGTATTATTAATAATGTTATGATAAATCGTTTACAATAAGAAATGGTGTTAAATCTAAAAAAATAAAAACACTTTTATGTAAAATAAGTTAAGAAAAAAGAGATGTAAGTGGCATTTTTTAAATAAAAGTATTTAAGTAATTTACATGGTTTTTTAGTGCATTTAATTTATTTATACAGCTCATCGTTTTAATGTTTTAAATACAGTGTCATCATGTATAAAAGGTAAATTGAAAACAAAGATTTAATTTACAAAAAATAGTTCTCTTATTTTCTTTAAAACTTATGTTGATTGAAAATATACTTTAGAGAGTTTACAGCTTAAATGCAGTATCCATTTAAAACTTTTTTCTAGTTGAAATTTCATACAAAGCGCATGACTAGATGGCGATGCTCTTGGGAACTCTCGAAGGTTCCATGTAAAAATACTCCACTGTGATCTTGCTGTTCATCAGTTCAATCTCCTCGTCCAACTTCTTCAGCTGCTCCTGATACTTGTCTATCAGCTTGTTCTCCTCCTTACCGTAGAACCACACCTCCCCGTGACGGTCCTCCTCCGGCCGCGACTCGTCGTCCAAATATACCTGCGAAAAACTTTATTTGTAAATATACCTGTGAATATTTGTATAAATATAATTGCAAAAAAGTCGTAAATAGCTTAATCAAAAGTTGCAGGCTTAGTCTTTTTATGATTACCTTTTACTCTAAATGAATTAGATTGCATACTTTGAAGAAACAATATAACATTTGGAAAAACTATAGTTACTAAAACCCAAGCATATTTTAAAAGTATAGGTTAGTATTTTCAGTAAAAATGAACATTGCATGCGCACAGTCTTTATTGTAGGAAAATTCATTTAAACAAACATAAAAAATCAAGACAAACGTAATATTTTGACTGTTTATAAATAAAACCAATAATTAAATAACCTCAACTCTTGAGTATTTTGACAAAGCGTAGACAATACCAACAACAAAAGCTGTTTGCCTTATGCTTGGTAGAGAATCTAATACCCTTTTTAGGTCGATCTCCTGTAAATTTCTTATGTTAAAGTTCAACATACCACAATAAGTTAAGTTTTTATAGCTCAAAATTAAAAAGTTGGTTCATAATATATAAGTTGTTTTATATTCAAGCTCTGAATAAAGTTTAGCCTTTGTTAAATTTTTTTTTAAGTAGTTTGTAAAAATAAATAATTTAATAGACGTTTAAAATATAATTTATCACAACACTTGATAATGTTTATACAATTATTAAATTTGTAAATATTTAATAATCATTTATTAAATTTATTAGATATCTAAAATACTAAACACTAAATCTAACACTCTCTTTAAGTTGACTTCCTGTTAAAAGTTAATGTTGAAATGTTTTTACTAGCTCTTCCTTAAAAATTTATTAAATTTTTTTCTGTTAAAATTATTGATTAAATTTTGGCCTTACAAAATCTTTATTAAAGTGATTTTTATGAGAAAATTCATTTTTTTTAAGCTAGTAATGTTTTTACCACATAACTTGACTGTGAACAAAAAATTTAAATACATATTGTTATTATGATAGCAAATAAAAAACAAACAACACGTACTTCGGTGTTTTTAGGGCAGTCCATTCTCATAATGGAAGGACAGTTGGGTGCAAACTTGTAAGTTTCGTATTGAGCAAAATTGACTGCAGAATGCTGAGCAGAACTTGTTGCTATCACTATCGTGAAAATCTCTATCTGTTTTGTATTTAAATTAAAAACGTTCAAACCATAGCCAAATAAACTTATTTGACCAAAATAGGACTTAATTATATAAATCATTTTTTCAGAGTTGTATGTCATGTGACCTTTTGACCTTTTACAAACTTTTTTAGCCTATTTATTCTGTCAAGTTTTATAAAGATTTATTTCATACAAATGTTTGTTTGGTTTAAAATTATTTGGGAATTCTTCTGAAATTACCAGTAAAACTTATTAATATTTTGATAATTAAAGTTTTAATAATCTAGAGTTAGTAGTAACTATTTTTTTAAAGAAGTATACATTTTTATAGAACTTTACGATCATTATTTTATTAGACTTAAATTTTTTTTTTTTTTAATTGGTTTACGTGTAGTTAAAATAAGTAAACAACCTAATAAAAAATGTTTTTATAAAAAAAACTATTATCGTATATTTTTTCAAATCACTTTCTTATAAATTAGACATATACAAGTATATTTCTTCGAATATTTATCAATTTTTAAAATAAGGCCCCTAAGAATTAATTAAGAAAACTACAATTGTCAAAATTTGATTTTTTGGTATTATTAATTGTCATGTAGCCACTACAAGAAGCCTCTATTAACCAAATAAGTCAATCTATATATTTATAACATATTCGTACCAGTTTTTGTTTGGTTTCGATTTTATCGGGCATTCCCCTGAAATTACCGTCTTCCCACCCGAAAGCCTCATGCGCCATCTCGTGGGCGAAACTTTGAATTTCCACATCGTCCAACACGTCCTGTGGGCTTTAAGAGTTGAAGGTATTTGTGGTTTTAATAAGAAATATAATTTTTACCCTATTTCTCATACTTTTAAACATTGTAAAGATAATGTAACTAACTAAACAATGTGCTCTTTTACGCAGTAGTTTAAGTTTTTATTTTCTTTACCAATCTGTCAGCTAGGATTGAATTTTAGTTTAAGAAAATTAATAAAAATAATTGTATAGGAAAAATTGTACAAAAACAAACGTTAAAAAGAATATCCTTTTAGAAGTATTAGGCTTACCTGGTCAGAGTTGTAGTACAAATTCACAAAGTCCGTCACATGATCTTCAACTATTTTCCATATTTTCAGAGTGTACTGTCCGTAATAATAGTGCGGAATTTTTTCAGGATGAACCCCTGTATTTAACATCAAAAGTTAGTTATAGGAATTTAAAAAAATCAGATCGTCATAGCATTAATAAACAAAACTTCATACCATTTTTTTCAAAGACTTTTGGCACGTTCAAGTCTTGAATGTTGTAAGTTTTATAGTGTGCTAATAACATTGATGTTGCATCTGGTATAAAAAATATTGTCAAAATAAAATTATTTCTATTAAAGTAATTATTTTTTCAATGAGTTGTTCTTTGTTTTTTTAATATTATCATCAGCTTAGCTTTTGTAGTTAGGAAAATAAGTTAAACTGTGATACTTTCAAAACAAAGTTATTATAAATTTTATTCAAAAAAAAATAAAAATTAGATTTTTTTTTAAAGTATTAAGAAAAACTTTTACAAAATCATTAGCTAACCAATGGAAACGCCGGAAGCCATCAGTGAAGTTGGCGGGATCAATGCCTCTCTCGCCAATGCGCCCATGGCAGCCACTGTTCTCACGTGGGGGCGCAACAACTTGTACATGGGGTGCGCCTGCGACAACGTCCTGAATATTCCCACCTGAAATGCCTCAATGGTGGCGTGCGTCATCGAGTAGTGAATTATCCACTGTGGAAGGGATCAGAATGGTTATCAGTTTTAAAACAGCTAACTGATGTACTTGAAACAAAGCTTACTTAAAACTAAGTTTATAACTCACTGAAAATTATAAGCTTTAAGTCAATTTTAGATATTTTTATTTCGATACTTTTATCTAAAAATTGTTTAAAAAGTTTTGGCTTTGAATTTAAAGTCAAAATATTTTTTAAGTTATTAAAATCTGTACAACAAAGACAAAAGCTTAGTACTGATTTGTAATTTTATAGATAAAAGTTTAAACTCTTTATAAGTTCTTGAAGATTTTTATGAGTATCAATTTTATACAATATTTTTCTTAACTAGATCAGGGGTCGGTAAATTACGGCCGATGAACGGTAAAAGTGCTGCCCTTAAGTTGTCATTATGTATGCTTAAACTTGAGTTTATATGTAGAACATTTTGGCTAAAAGAATCTTACTTAACAAAACTTACAAATTTTTAGCGTTTCCTATATAAACTTTAGTTTAACTTAGTGTTAGATTAACACAAACTACCAAACACCTAACACTTAAAAAAACAGTAAAAAATTTCCAAACTACTTTAAACCTCGTAGATGGAAAACGAAGCGTTCCTGTAGTACATTTTTGCCAGCAGCCACTTCAGGCTGCCGTCAGAAGTGAACAGGTAATCCCTGTCGTTGGGCTTCAACTGAATGGCGATGGGAACGAAGCCCAATGTCGGGTTCACGTGGAAGAGGCATGTGGCCGGAGCAACTTTGCACGGATCGCCGTTTTCCAGCTTCGTGTAAATCAGCTTCTTGTCTTCGGAGTAGTATGAGCTGAAGTCGGATATGAACAGTTTTCCCGCCTTTTTTTATATAACAGGAGTAAGAAATTATCATTTTTGTTTTACCTGCTCTTTTACGTAATATTTTAATTTTAAAAATATTAAAATGACAAAATAAAGTATTGAGTAAGGTAAAAATTAAACTTAAGTACAACCAAAGAGAGCTAGAGCAAAAATTTTAATTTTCAAGAAAAAAGTATATTTATGATTTTGAAAAATAATCAAAGACAATTTGTATATAGCACAATTTTTTTTATAATAAAAAGTAAAAATTTGAAGCTTGTAGTTTTAATAAGTATAAAGAAAATAACAGCAATTTGGCTGTCAATGGTTTCTCCCCCCAAGAGATCTTTCACATCTTCATCTGTCACTTTGAAATGATCAGGAATTTCTTTGCACTCCTTAAACATGAAAGATGCGGCGCTTGTAAGCATTTGTTGGCCCATACCTTGGTCCGTGTCCCAACTGCAACATAATTTATTCGAGAATTTTAATAATAAAACATCTCTGAATATATAAGCAAAAAAATAATTAAATTATTTATATAATATAAATCTCATTATCTAAATTCAAATAATAACATCGATATGACAAATTAAAAAAAAAGTGAGATTAAGTGCTTCTCTAATTTATAGCTAGTTAACATTCTACTTTAAGTAAAAAAAATCGAAGTTACAAACTTTGAAGTGAAACTTCCTAAAGTAGCTTTTTTTGGTTATTTTTTTTTAAATTAAAACCAACCCAACTAAAAAGTCGTTGGTTTGCTGAGCGCCGTGCCGGTCGAGAAACTTGTGCACCTTGTGGTAGTCATCGAGCGTGTGGATTTTCGTTGCGAACGCTGAAATTAGCTGAATTATCAAAAACTTTACTAACACCAAGTGAACTTGTGTCAAGAAAAAATTACCGAAAACTTTCTTGACGGCCGTCGGGACGACTCCCTCCAGTCCGAACTCGGCAAAGTCCAAGAACCTGAAATGGGACTTTTGCAGGCCGAGAGGAAGATCGGCGTAACTCGCCGCGTCGATCCATCTCATCTGGCCTGCGTTTTGATAAAAAAAATATTTTTTTAATTGTCAATGACTGCGTTGCAAACGCACTAAAGAAACAAACGTTATGCGTCTAAACTGAATAAAAGTTGAGGTTTTTTTAAGATAATTGTTATAAATTAAAAGAATAATCGGAAGAAAACAAACCATAAAAGGTTTAGAAAGCTTTTTTTAAGTTGAATCAGTAAATAAAAATATGCTTGAATTTCTTAGTATCTTTTGTTTACTATGCTGGCTTTAAAGGTAAACGAAGTATGTAACTTATCTAAAGAAAACCACAAGAAATAGTTCAAGTTGTGTATTTGTAGGTATAAGATACAGATAAATAAAAAATTAAAAAATTATATATTTAAAACGTTTGTTTATTTTGAAAGTACTTTGCAACGTTTATGATTATTTTTATCTGTTAAATTTAGGGCAAATAGTTGTTTTTAACAATAATAATTTTTTTAAAAACAAAACCTTGTTAGATTTCAAAACGAATCACAACTTTTTTTGTTAATATCATGTCCGTCCATTAAACCGATTCAGATTTTTGAGCAATAACTTTCAAGACTTAAACTTACGCCATAATTACAAAAATTAAAAAGGATGGAAGTTTTATAGCAAGTATCGGCAAACCGAAGCTCGCGATTTACTTTCCACTTAGAGAAATACTTTTTTTCAAACATAAAAAATAAAATTTATTGTTTTCAATTAGCATACTAAGCTGCCAATAGTTTGTTTTCGCATGTTTTATCGCGTTGACAGTTTGAATCAGTATTTGTTTTATTCTTCACTACAATTTTTTCGCACAAATGCAGCATGCCGCACGATTTTCTCTTTACTTGAGGACCGCGAGCGACTTTTTATTGATGTTTTTTTTATAAAGGGGCTGCCCACCTTGTGTAGAGGACGGTGGTAAAATGTTGTAAGTTGTACTGTTCTAGTTTGCTTTTAGGAAAAATGTCAACCGAGTGTATACGACTAAGGTTTCATTTTTAATACGATTCAAGCTGTAGTTTTTTACGGGCTTCATATATTTACAAGAACAATTAATCTAATATTTAAGCACTTCACATTGTTGAAAGTGTTATTAAAACAACCCACCTTTAGCAGCTACTTCGTCCGTCGTCCACCTGACTATTTCCCTGACTTGGTTGAGTTGTGTGGCCCTGACCAGTTTCGTGTCCCCTTCGTTCTGTGGAAGACGGCCTTAAATTGTACACGTTAAATGACCTTAACTGTAATTGCGGTTGTTTTTATAAAGTAGATTTTACTTAGTTGGTGAATATAAAAACAATCATTATATTGCAGATTAAGCAGGCAGGCAAAGCAGATATAACAAAGTTCAACATAAGCAAACATATCATGACAATAATATTATGCTTGGCTTTATTTCAGCAACAGTGTTTTTTCTAAAAGACGGCTAGTCAGATTATAACAAAGCTTTTTTAAACACAAAAGTTTGGCGATATTTCATTCAACGAAACATTGTTGTTAAAACAAAGTCATGTTTTGTTATTCTTATAAAAACACCAAACTAATAAAAATGTAAAAGTATTATTTTATTTCTATTGTAATAAAATGTGAGTTATTAAACTTTTTTAAGATAGTAATAAATATTTTTGTAGCCGAAACTTAAAGTTAAACAAATTTTGTAAACTTCTTATACAAAGTTTTTTATGAACGAACGGTTTTAAAACGAACATTATTTACAATGAATTCTAACTTAAAGAATATTTTTAAAAAATAAATTAGTTTTCTAAGTATAAAAGCAAACTTAGAAATTGAAGGCAATAATATGTATAAAATATTCCTTAAGTTATTTTCTGCTGAACTAATGCTAGTAAAAACAATTTAAAACAAAAATATAATTTAAAACACTTCAACACTTTAATGACATCGACAGTAATATTTTCAATAAAACCAGTCAAGCATTACACACGATGTTTAGCCCTAGACAAGTATATTTTCAATAAAGAAATATTTTATAGCAGGGGCGTAGCGTGGGGAGGGACACTGGCGCATGCGTGCCACCCAAAAAAATAAAAATGTAAAAAAAAGAGAATGTAATATCTTTATCCTTTATAATTTATTTTTTCTGCTTAATTTGCCTTTTTTCAACTATGTTTATCTAGTATTCAAAAAGTTAAACGAAATTTTGAATACCAATTAGTGACAAGTTAGGAAAGTAAATGTTATTACTCAATATACTGATTCGGTGCGTAATTGCAAATGCGCACCGATGTTGATGAAAAACTCCATAAGGAAAAAATTTATAAGTTCATTAACTTCATAAGAATTTAGACTCAAAAAGTACGCAATTAATATAGCGCACCGCTGTAGTATAACCTTATGGCAGATTATTTTTCTACAAAAAGTTTACAAAAATACGTCACGCTTAAAGAAAAATTAAACAATTTTTTTTATGCTACATTGTTAAGACTACTGCTAGTTTTCTGAACTTTATTTTTGTAAACATACAAGATAAGCGTGTCGGCCTATGAGAAAGAAACTTTGTTTGTGATTTTTATTTTAAACAAATACAATCAAATGAATTAAATCTAAAAAGTATACTTTTAAATATTTTACAAAGTTGTAATAAACTGTAATAACAGTTATAAAGTTGGTCTATTTTAACTTCTGTGTAATTTTGTTAAAATTATGTGCAATGAGATGTAGTTATCACTGTTGTATTGTATATTAAAGAGAATGATATTTTTTCGAAAAAAAAAACGGATAATTTCGTTTTATTGAATATATTAATTTTTAAAGATATTAAGTTTACTATAAGTAATAAAAACAATTTTTATTTAGTAAGTTTACATTTTTGCAAGTATAAGTAGTTCTAATGAAATTTATACTTTTATTTAATTGTTTAATTTTGTAATATATAAATGTTTTTTAAAACAATTAACGAACTTATTTTACTTAATAAATTTATTTCAATTAAATTATTTATAAAAAGTTTTTTTATAGCTAATTACAAAAGTTTTAATTTAGAGGATTTTTGAGAAAAAAAAATGCGCACCCCCTGACCAAAATACCACGCTACGCCACTGGTTTATAGCATTCCAAACGATCGTATACTATAACTCACTTGTGTGACTGAAAACCGCAAATTCTGTTGCTATAATGGAATACACCGGGTAAACTCGCGACCAAGCCTCGTTGGTGTCTGTTGCATTTTTCTGGCTTATTGTGACCAGCTCGCAAAACCATGGTTTACTTTTCTTTGTTTTTTCTTAATTGTTATTTTTCATTTGTTAGTTGTTGTGAATTAAATATTTGAATATTTTTTTTAGTAATATTGTTTTTATAATACTAGGTAAAAATACTTAAACATGTAACTATATTTTAGGCATGAGTTTTATAACTTTTATTAGTTTTAACTTATATATAAAACACTTTAAAACTGACTAAAATTATAAAAGTTTTCTGTAGTTCAGTTGAATAATTCTATTTGATTTTTTTATTGAAAGTCTACAGGGAAACTTAAGTTAAGGCACTTGAAGCAGATTTAAGTACTTTTTGTTTTGCGTTTTACATTCAAGTTTTTAAATTTTCAAACTAACAAAATTTTAAGCGAGCGTAACTTAAATAACGCTTCATATAATCAACACAACAAACAAAAATACGTATTTATAACATTATCTTTGGTTTTGTAAAGCATAAGAGTTACATTTTTCTACTTAAAAATTTAAACGTTAAAGAGTTTAAAATCAAAAAAATGGCGAAAAACTTAAAAAAAAATCATTAAATTAATACAGAAAAAAAGTAGATAAGTTTAAGACAAAAAGCCGCTAAATTAGCCTACGGACGTTTAACCGATAACGACTGAAAAAATACGCCTTATCTTTATTTAGACGTACGATACTAAGGTTTTGTCTCGGTAAGCTTTGGAATTTTATAAAACTTGTTTATCCAGAATAATTTTAAACCTATGTAATAAAATTGAAGATATCAAACAGTTTTTAAGTTATTAAAACGTGAAAAGTTTTTGAAGCTTTTATAACTTTAATTCAAAATCCTTTTATAAGATTGTTTTTGACTAAACGTATGTAAACGAGGTTGGTTTATTCGAGCAAAAAACTTTGCGACGACGGATTTTTACTGTACTGGCAGTTTTTCTAGCATATTTTAGTTAGTAACAAAAATAGTAATATTAAGAAAATAAATACTATCAATTAAAGAAAAAAAATCAGGGATTAGCGACGTTGATAATGTGCCCCGTTGGAGATAATGAAGTAATGAGGCGATATCTAATAAAAAAACTAGTTCTTAAAATTCTGTCAAGTTGCCAATTATTTAAACGTTCTGCAGAAACCCTGTGTTAGATAAACAAACTGTGACAACAAAAAAAAAATCTTTACCTTTCGCAATGTTAATTTAAAAGCGTGTTTTAGGTTTTAAAGTATTTTTTTTCTACACATACACGTAAATTTGATTATTTAATTTGAGGAAAAATACTATTATAAGCGAAAAAAAATTGTTTACTGCTGCGAGTAGCTTTTTGCAGCAATAATTAGTTATACAACAAGCTTAAGAAAAACACATTTATACAAACCAATCAAACAAACTCAGTTTGAAGTAGTCTGGTATTCCGACGTTTTCGGTTCTTATCACCCACTTTCCCTCCATACCCGGTTTGAACCGGCTTCCTTTGAATATTGCCTCCAACTTGGGCGTCTCCAGCTCCACCCAATCCGTGTCCTTGCCGTCTCCGTGGAGCTGGATGAAGAAGTCGACGAAGTTGGGAGAGAGGTCAGGGTGCTTGTCGGAAGTCTGGAAACTTATTTTGTTAACATTAAGTTTTGATGCTACCAAATACAGTTCAAACAAATCGCGTTTTTTTAAAGGCTAAAAATTTTTGATCATGTAATTTCATAAACAAAAAATTAAGTTACACAAAGTCAAAGAGAAATTACTGAACGTAATTTTTTTTTTCTATTTTATATATAGATGAGTAAGTTTAAGTAAATCAGAAATCTAAAATTTTTTTCCACCATTAAAATCTTAACGCATATTAAACAGTTTACTTTGTTTTTTATTTTCTTTGAACAAAATTATTCAAAATTTTTATCTTATTTTGTGATTATTTACGTCTTAAAACTTTTAGGCATTGGAAAATGCTGCATAGTATTTAAACTATACTTAATAGTTTTTACTTTTTCATCAAAATAAATCACAAAAAAACTAAGCTTTTAATATTTTCATTAACATTTTTATTTTATTTTAGACAAATATATTAAACATCTCTTTGTGAATTTGGTTTACTAATAGTGTACTTCTACATGTTTCTGAAAGCTAAAACACCCAAGAAAAAACATTCAAGAAGCTACAAATATTCAAAAAAATACAGTATTTTAAAACTAAACTAAGGTCTAAATAATAGCCCTCAAGTACTAATTTACAACTGAAATTATTTTAAACTTATATATTTCATTTATCGTAAGGGTAGCAGTTTAAATAAATGAAATAATTAAATAAATGCTTTCTATAAAAATGCTGTTTCTGGGGATGGTCCCCATGTACACTTTGGTGTTATAATATCGTGTTGAACAGATAAAAATATTCATTTTGAAAAACTTGGTCTACTTTTTTAGATAAAATAACGCTTGATTTGATAGTTTAAATTAAGCATTATAATATAAAAATAACTTCAAGTGTAACTAAAAATAAAAAGAATAAAGTGTAAAAAGCAACTGTTTTAATTAGACAATCTAAAACTAATTTGATTTAAATCTATAAATACATCAGATTAAGTTTTTAAATGACCAAAAAGAAACAATATCGATCGAACTAAACTAACTTTTATAATTACTTCATATTCCGTAGACATTATTTTGTTGCTTAAAACCAAAACAAAAGTAGAAACTAACTTTAACT
Organism: Thalia democratica; assembly: GCF_965202585.1. Lineage (NCBI taxonomy): Eukaryota > Metazoa > Chordata > Thaliacea > Salpida > Salpidae > Thalia > Thalia democratica. Next base: position 61,256,813 of record NC_139166.1, on the reverse strand, counting down.
CTAAAAAACAACACAAAGCTATTTTGAGGAGCTTTTAATCGAAAACTTTTAATAAAGTTTAATATTTTTAGTCACCAATCATATTATGCTTAATTTACTCATGTATACAAAGTTTGAAATGTAAGTTAAAGCAACTATTTTCTTTAAACATGACTAATTAAAAGACTAATACCAGGTTACATAAAAATATTTTTGTAGTTTTGACACATAAATTGATAAAATGTATGTACCGTGTATTTTTTATTAAATATATGTAATCTGTTCTTTTTTGTTTACAACTATAAATAATAAGTAAAATAATGATAATTTTATACAAAAGTAAAGTTATCAAGTCTTTTAAAATGTTTTAAGCATGTTTTAAAATCATTTTTATCAAATATTACGTTTATAAATTAAGCACGTTGTATATCATAAAAACTTTTAGAAATAAACTTTAAGACTTTAAAACGAGTTTGATAGAGTTTGTATAAAGTAACAAATATTTTATTTATACTTGTAGTGTAGACAAAAAAAAAGATATTTTTCGTGCTAAAAGCATAACTGTTCGTCAAACTATTTCATTAGATGGCAAATAAAAAATAAACACAGCTTGATAAACAAAAAAACCTTTATGATTAAGGTAAATATAAGTAACTAATATAAATTGCTGTGCTTTGTATACAAAGTAGAGAGAACTTTGAAACAAGTTGAAACCAAGCAGAGAAGTTGTAAAAAAATATTGTAAAACGTTATGTCTGAAACATTTAAAACCTAACTAAAGTAACAACTATTGTTTTACTAGTATACAAAACTACTCAAAACTTTAAATTAGATTGCCCAAGTATTTGAGTATCAATTCTAAATAGTTAAGCTTACATTATAGTAAACATATCATTACTTTTTTACCGTAGATTTTTTCAACAACTATCTACTTAAATTAACAAACAAAATATATTTATTTTTATATTAAATCAAAAACAATTTTTATGAGAACATATAGAAATTTTTGAAATATTTTTCTAAATCTAGTGTCAAAATAAAAAAATTTAATCATATTAAATAAAATATTGAAGAAAATAATCATAACAACTTTTTTTTTTTTTTTCATATATTTTCTAACCAGCTCAGCTAAACTCATTATAAACTCAGCTTCTTACAAAAACGAAATGGATTTATATATGGTTTATACAGAGGCATGCTAACTTTGTTTGGAATTAGCTTTAGGCTGTCGCGCGAATTGAGGAGTTTTTTTTCTCATAACAATTCTAACGCCTTAAAATAACACACATAACTTTTAGTAAAAACAATTAAATGATATGAAACAAATACAAAGAAATAGCTTCGTAACTATCAATTTATAATAACTTTTCGGATATCTAAAGAACTTTGTTTTAAATGGAGTTCGCAAGCTTACTATTGAAAAGCCTATAAAGTTTCTAAAATAAAAAACTTATACGTAGTGCTAAAATCGACGTGAACATAACATACTATTCAAATTGAACTAGTTGAATTTATTTAAAATGACTGCATTGACTTATTAAACTTTGCTATTTTGATTAGTATTAAAGTTTCCTTTAGTTTTTATGCTTTCTTCTGTGAAGTATATTTTTTTAAATATAATCTATGACAATTGAACTAAATTCTAGATAAAGTTGTTTTAAAAGTCTGCTAACTTTGCAAACAAAAGCTTTCGGGCGTCGCGAACGTTGGGGAGTTTATTTTCTCTCATAACAAACCAAACACTTTGACGAAATACGCACGACCTTTGGGACAAATGTTTGAATCATAAAAAGCCAGCGTGCAAGTAAATACTTTTACGTTTATCAACTTTAATTTTAACTTTTTTATAATAATAGAAATTTTTTAAGTTCAATTAATTGTTTAAAAATTTTCTTTTATGACATTGTCGTGTCGATGCAAAATAATATCTGCACACAAATAGTTTCATGTGTTATTTTATTATTATTTACTGCTTATTTCAAACAACTTTAAATAACAATAACTTTTTTGTTTGGTATGCTATTTGCTGGTATAGTAAAATTCAGTTTGTGTGAGGTTTTCAGATTTTAGCTTTAAATTAACTTAACATATTTTATAATAACAAAAGTAATAAACCTTTTTCAGGTTTTAGGTAACCACTTTAAAAAATACTCAATACATACATTAAAAGTATGCTAGCTTTCAATCACGCTTTAGTTAACTAATTTCACGCACATTCCTATGTGAAAACAAAACGTTATTTTTATACGATGACTTCATGTAACGACTTAAAGGTGGTACTACCCTGTGGTTACTTTCACGGGAAAACCCAACCATAAAGCCACACATCTTTTAAACTATAGTACGGAAAAATTTAAGCGGGAGAACCCAAACATAAAACGACATGTTTTTACTTTTAGTACGGAGGAATTTTAGCGGTAAAACCCAACCATAAAGCTACACCTTTATTTTATTTTAGTACGGAGAAATTTTAGCGGGAGAACACAAAAATCAAGCCACATGTTTTTACTTTTAGTAGGGAAAAATGTTTTAGGCGAAAACTAAACTTCTATATTAAAAAGTCAATGCCTTAAACACTTTACGTTGTAATGTAGGTTTTTGGCGCTTATACTTTAGAAAATTTTAGTACTCTAAAAACTAAGTTATATAAAAGACTTTGAATAATTTTGATAGACTAAGTAACGATTTGTCTAAATGGAAAAAACTAATACAAGTCCATTATTTAAAGCTTATTTAAAATTAAAACAAGTAAAAAGTTTTTTTTTCAGATTTAGAATAATAAAGTAAATAAACTAAAACAAATAGTTAATTTTGCTAACACAAATCTAGCTTGCCGCAAGCCTACAATTCTAATCAAATTTCTCTCGCAAACTAAATAAATAAACAAAATTCAACTAAACTAACACTTTTATTCTTTTCGTACTCGTTTTAGTAACTTTCTAGTTTTTTTTATACTTACAAATAGAATACAAAACAATATAAAATTTTATTTTTACACTAATAACTGAGCTTTTGGAAGCATTTACAAATTTCATGACTAAGCTTTGACTAAAGTACAAATTAATTTTTTTTTTTACTAAATTTTTTTTACTTTTTTTAAAGTTTATTTTATCCATGTATAAAAACAATTGTTTTTCAGTCAAATGAATTATTTTACTGAAAGTGTTCGTTGCTAATGAAATATGAACACCTTACAATGTCAATGTAAGGTTATCGTACACTAGTAAAAAGCAAAAATAACACTTTATGCACTAAAAATATTTACTATAATAACTTATTTATATCCACAAAATAGTTGTAAAGTTCTATATAACAGTAAAAACTACGTTTAAGGATTTAAAGTTATTAAACTTTTAACACTCGTACTGAGAACAGTTTACCTTGTGTTATTTGTTTTCATAAAACTTTGCTGTTCTTTTTGGTTTAAACCTAAAACTTAAGTGTCTAAATAAAGTTAAACTATTTAATTGTTAGATGAAATTCAACATTTGTTTTATTTTCAATTATTTCTACTCTATATATTAAAAACACAAACACATAAATTTACTATTTTTGCACTGAATTTGTAGAGGCACTGATGGCAACGACCATATTTTATGAGCAGCTCACGTTTTAGCTCAGTAAAATAATGTTTTCAACTATAAAAAACAAAGTATTTGTACATGGATAAATTAAACTTTAAAAACTAGGTGACAAAAAGCAGAGTTTTTTTATTACTTTATTGAAAGTTTATTTGAAATTGTATATTTATACTAATTTGCTTATATACAAGCATTTATAGCAAAAACGTATTGTTTTTTTAACTCAAATATTTTTTTAGCATTAAAAATCTAAGGTAGTTTACACACACAAGCGCGTATTAAAGTTCTTTCAATTTAAACTTAATATGAATCTATGAAACAGTATATCTTAACAATTTTTGTTTTATATACTCGAGGTTTACAAGAATAAAAAGTTCTGTTCTATAAAAATAAATTCAAAATTTTTACTATTACTGAGTTATCAAATAATCTGTAGAAAATTAACAATAAGCTAAAAGCTTAACAATTTTCTATGTTTCTTGATTGTTGAAAAAACAAAAGCTCATTAAAAAATTAAAAAAAAAGTGAGAAATAAAATAAACTACTTATATTTCTAACAGCTCAATTATCGAATAGTATTTATTATCAATTGTGTTTCAAAACTGAAAAATGTAGTTATTTTATTAAACACACAAGATTTACAAAATAAAGTGCGATTTTATATTCTAACAAATGAACTGAACATTAGAATTTTTTCAGATTTTCATATTTTCAAAAGATTATACAGCGCTCGTGACTGTGAGCTTATTTCTAACAACATCCTGGAGTTTTCACCACGGTTGAAGCTGTTACCTAATTTGCATACAGGTTATCACAAGTGTACCATATAGATTTGTTTCGAGTTTATTACTGACTGCAACTAATTTTATGCTCTCATTTCGTTATCTTTACGCTTTTTTATTTTTAACATCAACCGAAAATTAAAGATTTTTTTTTAATCTTTTTAATTATTTAAAATGATTATGTTACTGAGACACTTTAAATTAGTTTTTTTTTTTGTTTTCTAAGCTATAATGTCTTTTTAGACAAAGAAAATTTGACTACCTTAATTTACTTTAAACTAAAAAACATTGAGGTATTTGTTTTAAACGAAAAATTATTAAAGACGAAATTCAAGCTAAAATGGATTTAAAGCAACATTTGGTTTAATGTCTGCATATTATCAGGTTATTGTAATCTAGTTTCAAAACTTCGTTTAAATATTTAAATATACAGTTTGTTTTTAAGAAATAAAAACAATTAAGTTAACTATACAATGAAAAATACTAAAAAACCCCATTTAAACATCATAGCCATTTAAACTTTAACTATATTTTGATTTTTTTTCATCTCATCGGAATAATTAAAAAAAGAAAACATATCACATATAAATAAGAAAAAAAAAGTTTATAATAATTAAGTAAATATTTAATGCTCTGCGATAAATATATTTAATTTATTTTTAATAATATAAAACCAGAAACAATGATTAGTTTAAAAAAATATATGTATAACCACTTTTAAAAGTATTCTATGGTATAATGTGTATTGAAAATGAAATAAGTTAAAACAATTAAATTACAATTTTTTGTTTAGTACTAAGTGTTTAGTATTTTTTCTATATTATTTTTTTTTTATTTCCTTATTGGTAGGAAACTAAAATTTATGAAAAATATACTTAAATATATGTTGTTAAAAACTAAATAGAATAAGCATATATACAAAAGAAAAACTTTTTTAATCTATAACATAATAATTTATGTTGGTTCATTAAACAATATAAAACTAATTTTATTAATTTGCAGTGATTAAGTTGTTTAAAAAACTGCTATTTACATAATTTTGAACTAAATTACTATTGTAAACAGACTATGTAAAGTTAAACTTATGTGCTGCACCTAAAAAATAAACAAAGCAAAAGAAACAACTCAATAGAACCTTTTCTTTCAATGTTTTCAACTTTGGTAAACAAATAAATTAACAATCCTCTAAGAAAAAATTGAATTTTTTTAAGCTAATCAAACAAACTTTTATTTACAAAGTACTGTAAGTAGTAGAAGCGATAATTAATTATAATGATTAATTAAAAGTATGCTAACTTTATAAGGAAATAGCATTCCGATGGTAAATACGTTAGTTATACGTGACATAACTTTCATTTTTTCACACACAGTTTAATAAAATTAAAAACAAACAGTATTGTAAAGGTAAAAAAATCATTTCAACGTATTTTGTTTTGTCAATATTTTGTAAATTTCAAAAGTTTATGAGTAATTTTTTATTACTAAATACATAAGTTTAGTCTTAAATAACCTAATTTTAAGTACTAAAATAAAGTGTGAGCTTTACGTGATATAGAATAGGTTTTACTAAATCGCGGTTAAAGGAGAACAAGCTGGTAGACAAGTATCAGGAGCAGCTGAAGAAGTTGGACGAGGAGATCGAACTGATGAACAGCAAGATCACAGTGGAGTATTTGTACATGGAGCCTTCGAGAGTTCCCAAGAGCATCGCCATCTAGCCATGCGCTTTTATCTTTAAATTTTGCAAACGATTCTGTTGAAATCGTTTGAAAAACAAATAATTTGCTTTCATAAACTTGTTCAAGATCTGCCACTTTATCTTTTTTTTTATGTTTACTGATCACATGAAGTTTTTTTTTTACTTATACATTCTATGAGTATGTTAAAGCTATTTTCTGCCCAGGTAAATTAGAGTTCCAAAAAGCATTGCCGATGGTGTGGATAGTCGGTCGAAAGAAAAATAATAACTGTAATATCTTAAATTTTATCTATTTCTTCTTAATAAAAAAAATTTATTTAACTTTGTAAATATTTTAAACTGTTTAATATAATTTTAAGCACTCCATATTTTTGTATAAAATATTGACTTTTAAAAGTTTGTTTTTATATTTTTTATCTTTGTTCATTTTGTTTAGAAAACTTTCAAACTTTTTTAAAAATTTTACACTATAAGGGTACTTTACTTATAAAAAAAAACATTTTTTTATATTCAGTTTATTTAAAAAAAAGTAATACTTAGTCATTTCGTTCATTAAACTGTGGCTTTAGGTATGTAATTAAACGTAAAACCAACGTATTTCGTGTCACCGGAAAACTATGATTCATAAAATTGCTTATCTAGTAAAACAACATTAAACACAATTGTTGTTTGTAAATTCAAACAGTTTTATAAAGTAGTTCAAAAGCTAAATATTTTTTTTTTCAGTTTACTTATGAGCTTAGCGTTGTTTAATACATGGTTAAAAAATGGTAAAAGTTTTCTCTTACGTGTTTCATTTGTTTTTTCAAACTTTTTAGTTTATTCTAAGCTTAAAAATATAATAGTTTCGGCTTCTCAGATTTTTTACAGTTAGCTATTTAATAAAATAAGTTAGTTTGAGATTCGATTTTAGTACTAAAAAAATTAACTGACTAAAATATATATTAATAACTAGCTTTACAATATTATTGAGAAAATTGTATGATCTTTAGTTTTTTGAATGCAAATTAAAAAGAAAGGTTCAATAATTAATTCCATTATGAAGTTACCTACAATAATATTACATAACTTTTTTATTGCAACTAAGATTAAACTTAGTATTTCGTTAATTACTGTGTTTGAGTAGTAAAAATACCAATTGTTTAATATTATGGAAGTAGATATTTACGTGATTAGGTGTGTTTAACATTTATACATGGATACGCAAAAGTTGTAAATTGTTTTTTAGAAATCAAAATCAAAACCTAACAGTATTTGAAACTAATTTTTTTAATGCGTCGGCAAAAATTTTTGCGATTGTACATTTGTAAATTTACAGGAGGTAAATATTAATAAAGTCAATTTTGTTTTCTACTTTTTTATTTATTCTAAATTGAAAAAAAATCAAGGAATTTTATTAAGTTAACTTTTGTTTTGTTATATATATTTTCTTTTTCATATTAAAGTTTTAAATAAAGCAAACAACAAACAAAATGTCAAAAACCGAATACGAAGTAATTATAAAGGTTAGTTTAGATCTTTTTTTAAAGTTTATTAGGTCCCTTTGTAAATTTTTATTTTGTAGGTTTAAAAAAAGTATCTAAGACTTTTATTGCAAGAATGCTTGATTATAATGCTCTAAAATTAAGTCTAAAGAAATTTTTATTTAACTAAGTTAGGATAAAAATTAAATTTAAAAGCTTTACTTCTAACAACTTACTTTAGAAAGTTATTATTAGTACTTTTATGCTTATTTATGACTGTAATAACAAGGTTTACTTTGTTATGTAAAAATAATACAAAATTTCGTTGTAGTTTTTACTATTTTAAGTAGTTATCTTTTTTACATTAAGGGGCATTACGAGTCTTCAATACATACATTTGGACATTTTCGAACTCAGTAGTTTCTCAAAAGTTTTAAAATTTCATTAATTTTAAGAAACTTTTTTGAACTTAAAAATAATTTAATTTCATCTTTAATAATACTTATCAAACTTTTTACTGATGGTAAAACATTCAAAAATGGTTTAGATGTATCTCGCTTTGCATAAAATCAAATTTAAGCGTTCTACTTTATAGTATAAAAAGTACAGTCACACTGGTGGTAATTAGTATAAACTAATTAAATTGCCTTATTAGTTGTTTCCATTAAGTTTTGCATTAAAAAGTTACCGTTTTTAGACTTTTGACATTTTAGCTAATAAGTAAATATACATTAATAGTAAAATATATCAAAAAAAAAATATACTAAGCTAATGTAACTTTAGTTAACTGATATTATGTATTTTTGCAATTGAAATAGAAAACACACTTTTTCAGACTTCTGACAAGCATCCTCACCTGACTACCGCCTTCGTCGACTTCTTCATCCAGCTCCACGGAGACGGCAAGGACACGGAGTGGGTGGAGCTGAAGACGCCGAAGTTGGAGGCAATATTCCACGGAAGCCGGTTCAAACCGGGAAGAGAGGGAAAATGGGTGATAAGAACCCAAGACGTCGGAATACCTGAATACTTCAAACTGAGTTTTTTTTAATTTTTCGATAACATTTATTTTTTTTAGTTTACCAGACCAACAAGATGCAAAAAACATTTTAGCTCAATGAAAATAAAAACTAAAATTTATGCTTTAAAACTCAACTAAACATGTTAATCAAACTAAACAAAATGAACGTTTCGGCTGTACTGGGTAATTTTACAGAAAAGACAAAAGAGTGCAAAGAATGGTTTTGCGAGCTGGTCACAATAAGCCAGAAAAATGCAACAGACACCAACGAGGTTTGGTCGCGAGTTTACCCGGTGTATTCAGTTATATCAACAGAATTCGCGGTTTTCAGTCACGTCAGTAAGTATTTGAAAAAAACTTCTGTCAGTATAACAAAGTATTTGTAACTATTTTTTAAATATTTTTACGGTAGAAGACTTACTCTTTTCTCTATGAAGGTAAAATACTTTCTATGATATTTGATTTTATTACACGTATAACTAGAGATTGACAAAAATTTATCTGGTTATTTGCTACAGCCAATATAAATTTAATTACGTTTGTTTTAGTCTAAAACACTTAGTCATGTAACGTATAAATATTTGAGATACATTTATTTTTAGTCACGTTTTGATATAAACTAAACAATAAATTTTACACTATTCCTTGCTCATAAAGAAGTGATTAAAAGTAAAAAAAATATTGTATATTTAAAACAAGTTAAGGATTTTTTTTACAACAAGTACGAAAAGACTTGCAAACAATAAAATTGCTTTTCACAATTTAAGGCCGTCTTCCACAAAACGAAGGGGAAACGAAACTTGTGAGAGAAAGTCAACTCGACCAAGTCAGGGAAAAAGTCAAGTGGGCCGAAAAAGACGAAGCAGCTGCAAAAGGTTATTTGTTTTACAAAAATAAAATAATAATTTTTGACTTTTAATTTAAAAAAAAGTTTGTTGTATTTTTTGCAAAAGTTTTATAAAACATTATTGACGTTGTTGGACAATGGTGTGAAATCATACATATTTTATTTCAATTGTCCATATATCGGTACATGCATCAAAATTGTTTTAAAATAAATTTTCAAAAATTTTTTAATTATTTCTTTATAAAACACGAGTTTCAAATAAACAATATAAAAAAATTTCTAATTTATATCTTAAGTACTACTCGATATTTTTTGATTGACCAAGGCAAAAAATAAGGTTTTGTATTTTGTGCCGTGTGAAAGCCAGGTGAGAATGTAAGCTGACTAATAAAAACATGTCGAGACAACTAAAGCTTGCAACATGTCGAGACAACTAAAGCTTCCAACATGTCGAGACAACTAAAGCTTGCAACATGTCGAGGCAACTGAAGCTTCCAACATGTCGACACAACTAAAGCTTCCAACATGCCGAGTCACCTGCAGCTTCCAACATGTCGAGACAACTGAAGCTTCCAAAACGTCAAGACAACTGAAGCTTCCAACATGTCGAGACAACTGAAACATCCAACATGTCGATACAACTAAAGCTTCCAACATGCCGAGACAACTGAAGCTTCCAACATACCGAGTCACCTGCAGCTTCCAACATGTCGAGACAACTGAAGCTTCCAACATGTCGATACAACTGAAGCTTACAACACGTCGAGACAACTGAAGCTTCCAACATGTCGATACAACTGAAGCTTCCAACATGTCGATACAACTGAAGCTTCCAACATGTTGATACAACTTAAGCTTCCAACATGTTGATACAACTGAAGCTTCCAACATGTTGATACAACTGAAGCTTCCAACATGTCGATACAACTGAAGCTTCCAACATGTCGATACAACTGAAGCTTCGAGCACGTCGAGACAACTGAAGCTTCCAACATGTTGATACAACTGAAGCTTCCAACATGTCGATACAACTGAAGCTTACAACACGTCGAGACAACTGAAGCTTCCAATATGTCGAGACAACTGAAGCTTCCAACATGTCGATACAACTGAAGCTTCCAACATGTCGAGACAACTGAAGCTTCCAACATGTCGAGACAACTGAAGCTTCCAACATGTCGATACAACTGAAGCTTCCAACATGTCGATACAACTGAAGCTTCGAACATGTCGATACAACTGAAGCTTCCAACATGTCGATACAACTGAAGCTTCCAACATGTCGAGACAACTGAAGCTTCGAACATGTCGATACAACTGAAGCTTCCAACATGCCGATACAACTGAAGCTTCCAACAGCTGCAATATTTAACATGCTGAGATAACTGCAAACGAGAGAGTAAAAACGTATTTAAACAATCAAGCACATTGCTAAACAGGTTATTATACCTCGACTACCCTACGGAGCGAACCTAGGCCGCTTCAACGGAGCGACTCTTCCTTTGTGGAAGTAGTTGCAGCTTTTCACGTGGGACTTAGAGGCCGGAGACGTGAATGGCAGTACGATATAAAATAGTTGGCTTGTGACTGCGAGGCCGCAGAGGTTAATTATAAAACAGCTTAAGTAACACTTCGAGGCTGAAACGTAAGCTATTGTACGACTTCAAATAGTTAACGTGGTACTGCGAGGCCGCATACGGGAGCTATAGAACAATATGAATCAAGTTTGCCAGAATCTATACGTTAAGAAACATCGTTCTTTCCTTCTTTATCGATATTGAAGTTCGTATAAGACTAATGTGCAGAAAACTCAAGCGTCGCGCACCATTTTGTATCGTTTGTTCGTGAAAATAATAAATTGTACATTGATTTTATAACTAAATTAAGTTGCTATCCCTATTTGTAACCTTAAAGATTAAATATCCTATTTTTTTTATTATTTATTTATAAATACGGTTAGCAATAACGTGAAGTACGCAGCTTATAAACAGTCTGAAGCTTAAGTTACGTTTTTGTTGGAATTAATGTAAGTTGCAAGTTGCATTTTTCTAGTTAGTTTATTGTGATTAGGTTTTACAATTGTAACTTTGAGTTTTATTGTTGTAGTTGTTAAATACTTAGATTTTGAGGGACATCAGTTAAAATCAAATAATGTAATTTATATATTTTAAATGGAAAATTTGTTTACCGTATTCATGAATATTTATATAACAAATAATGCTTTTTGTGGGAACAATTGTACATATATATAAACTAAATACACATTAGAAACGTTTTCAAGTTTTTGTTTTTAAATATAGTTTTATTAGTAAATTTCACTATATGACTATATAAATAACCCTTATTTCTGTATATAAACTCTTAGAAACCAATTACTTGAATGCCTTATTTAAAGCGTTGCTTCTACACTGTAAATACTAGTTGTAAAATAAATATATTTATTTTTTTTATTTTTTATTTACGAAAAATCATTTGATATCAAAAATACAGATATACACAAAAAGTCTTTTTTTAAGGTTGAAGTATAAATTTTAAACTTTCTCGATTTAAAGAAACGTGTTTTTAAACAAGATTTTATTTTTAAAATGTTATTTTGTCAAAACAAGTACTTTGAGTACGTTATAAACCCAGTAAATTTTTATAACTCCTCAAAGTTCTACATAACACGTAATATTTGTTTTATTTAGGTCAGTTGAGATACATTAGCGCGGGAGACAAATACTTTGACCTTCCTCTGGACCTGCAAAAGTCTCATTTCAGATTCTTGGATTTCGCTGAGTTCGGACTGGAGGGACTAGCTCCAACAGGCATCAAGAAACTTTTCGGTAAAAATTTGCAAAAAAAAAAGTTTTTTATTCGCAGAAATAAGTTCTTCTTTAATTTAAATGTTACAATTACAGCGTTTTTAACGAAAATCGACGAGCTCAGTGATTACCACAAAGTCCACCGGTTTCTGGACAAGCATGGGGCGCAACAATCTAATGACTTTTTAGTTGGGTTTGTCAAAATAAAAATTGCTAAATCTTAAAATTAAATATTACATATGCAAATTTTATTAAATTGCTTAAAAAAAGTTTTTAATTTTTTTCAATTTTTTGAGAGTTTTATGAGTTTCTGTTTGATTGTGAAGGGTAGCTGTTTTAACATCTGTTTTGTGTGATAAGAAATATGATTAACGTAAAATATTAAGCAGTTGGTTTAATAAAGGGTTGGAAAAGAGTTTGAAATAAAACTTTCAAACAAAGAAAAAAAAATCAATAACGTCCAACCTTATCAAAATTCCCTAAGTTTAGCTGACTACAAATACACTTAATCTACGATAAAAAGCTTTTAGGAAAGATTAAGAACATAAAACAAGACAAAATTCTTTATTTATACAATCTAAATTCTTTAATCATCTTTATACAATATAAATAACTCAACAAAATTAGGGAAGCATTTTGTTTGAATTATTTTTTCAAAATCAACCACGAGTAATAAAAAATATTGAACCCAAAAGATTAAGAAGTTCATACAGCAGCAATAGTAATATAAAAAACAGAATAACAGCTCACAATAATAAACTCTAAAACAAAAACGACAGTGCTAATACAAAAACAAGTTTTATTTAAAAGAGTTATGCAAAAACCAATATTTAAAATCTAACCCTATTCAAAGAGTAACCATAAAAACCAAAAATAACAAAGTTTTATATAAGTTCTACTGGAATTACAATTCAAAGATTGTTTTAAAATCATTTAAAAACGATATTAAAACACACGCAACAAAACTATCTAAATATATATAAGGATTTTTAAAGATAAAAATTACTGCATAAAAAGAGAAAAAATAAACAAATTAATAGCAAAAATAAACTAGAAAACAGCTGCAAATTACAAATGTTTAAAAAAATAGAAGTTCAAAACTTCAAAAAACTTAAGCTCTAAATAAAAAACAGAAAGGCAAACTGTATGCATTCAATACCAGTTTTAAAAATTACCATAGCTAGCTTGAAACTTTATTTTCAAACCATACAGTGAATACGAGTGGTTTTCATTGGGTATTTTGTTGATTTTACTAACTCTTATCAATTTTTTTTGAAGTTTTTAATTAATATTTTTTTAACTATATTTACAAATTTGTGCAACCTTGATCAAACATAAAATCTTTGATTTAAAGCGTACTTAATATTGTTTAAAATTCACATTATTAGTTTCAAACTTTGCAGTTATTTATAAATTTGGCTAATAGTTTAACAAAGTATCACTTAATTTCACCATTTTTTGTAAAATACTAAATTTCGATTCAGTTTTAAGAATAATAAACACAGTTTGAAATACACTTAGAGCCGAAAAAGACGAAATTGAAAGTTTTTTAAATCAACAGTTTGCAATTTCTAATAAACATATGTTTTTTTTTATGATTGTATATAACAAAATATGTGAAACATATGTAAAAATTTTTCTTTTCTTTATTATCGAACACTATTGACCAAATGTATATAAAAAACTACAAATATCTTTTTACTTCGCTTTGTTAAGCAAATGTGACATGTGAGATTTAATGATGATTTTCAGGAGAGTAATAAAAATAAACTACGGATTTAATATTAATGTATCTTAGTAAATAAATAAATATTTATTTAAATATGTTTATCAAAAAAAAATGTTTACAGATGGGACACGGACCAAGGTATGGGCCAACAAATGCTTACAAGCGCCGCATCTTTCATGTTCAAGGAGTGCAAAGAAATTCCTGATCATTTCAAAGTGACAGATGAAGATGTGAAAGATCTCTTGGGAGGAGAAACCATTGAAAGCCAAATTGCTGTTAGTTTCTTTTGATAATTAAAACATAACATTAGGTGTGGTATTTTTTTTTTAAGTTTTGTAGAATGGAACTAAATGTTTTCAATGTTAAGAAAAGCTTCTTTCCTTAGAGTCTAACTCATTAATGTCGTTCTTTAAGTTAGTTTTTTAATTATTAATTATTTAAAACAAAATAAAAATAAGAATGTTTTTTTAACGCTAGATTTTATTAAAAAGGCGGGAAAACTGTTCATATCCGACTTCAGCTCCTACTACTCCGAAGACAAGAAGCTGATTTACACGAAGCTGGAAAACGGCGATCCGTGCAAAGTTGCTCCGGCCACATGCCTCTTCCACGTGAACCCGACATTGGGCTTCGTTCCCATCGCCATTCAGTTGAAGCCCAACGACAGGGATTACCTGTTCACTTCTGACGGCAGCTTGAAGTGGCTGCTGGCAAAAATGTACTACAGGAACGCTTCGTTTTCCATCTACGAGGTTTAAAGTAGTTTGGAAAGTATTTAAAAGTTAATACAGTTTGCAGTTATGATAACTTTGAAGAAGGTACATTCGAGCTTTGGTATTTTATAAAAGTTTTTTAATTCAGCTCAAAATAATTCTTTGAGGCAAAAATATACTAAACATCAAACTAAACCATAAGGTAATATGAAACCATAGCTTATAAACCACAAACTTCATCACTAAGTTTATATTTTAATTATAAAATGAACTACTATAACATTGACATTAGTGCTTTTGTTTCAAGTACATCAGTTAGGTGTTTTAAAACTGGTAACAACTCTGATCCCTTCCACAGTGGATAATTCACTACTCGATGACGCACGCCACCATTGAGGCGTTTCAGGTGGGAATATTCAGGACGTTGTCGCAGGCGCACCCCATGTACAAGTTGTTGCGTCCCCACGTGAGAACAGTGGCTGCCATGGGCGCATTGGCGCGACTTGCATTGATCCCGTCAACTTCACTGATGGCATCCGGCGTTTCCATTGGTTAGTTGAAGGCATTTGTGTAAACATATTTATTCATTTTGTTGTCGTTTGGTGCTCAATGAGGACTCAAGCTTTAGAAAATTAGTCAAAAAAAAACACCAAAAACATACAAAATTGAGAGTTTGTAAATAAAACCTAAATAGAAATTTAAAAAAAAAAAATTTCATTAGTTTACTTAATATAGTTAAAAACTAAATGTAACATACTTCAATTTAGTATTTAGTTCATGTAAGTTTACATTTATTTAAAAAAAATTAGATGTAGCTGACAGTTATACGACAAAATTAAGTGCATGGTAAATAGAATTTAGACTGCATGGTAAATATCTGCAAATATCGTAGTTTTTGTACGAAACAGCTTTTCAAAATATTTTATCATAACTTGTTAACTTAATAAATATTTTTGATAAAAGTAACTTTAATTTATTTAGAGGTAGTGTGCTGCAATTTATAACAAATATTAAGTAATAATTTGTCTCATCAAAATTTTTAAAGCTTACCACTAATTTTGAATGTGGTATTAATAATTTTAATTGCGATTTTAGCACAACAATATACTTCTTGTACAATATACATATAAAGAGGTTTATTTCAAGATGTAACACTTAAAGGACTCGAGTTTCGTGCTTATGCACTCATCAGCTTCAAAAGAAGTTTAAAATAAAATTTTGTTGTTTTAAACTTGTTTTGAAGCTGATGAATTAATTATATATATGCAATTTATTAATTAAGCCCTTAAGGTAGGCTAAGTGTGAAATATTTTATTTATCAAGTTAAATAAATTAATTATATCTATATATATATATATATATATATAGTGTTTATCTGTTTTTCGCAGGTTTTTGTAGTACAGATTTGTTCTTCGTATACACGCTTAGTTTGAGACAAAAAAACAATAAAAATGTTTCACTTACTTTGCTTAGTAACAGAAAAAAATCTCAGAATATTAAAACTACATCATATTTGCCAGTGTTGTTAATATTTCATTGTCAAACATTCAATTAATAAATTTTACAAATAAACGGAATTTGGAAAATAGTATATAAACCTTACAATAAATTAAAGATGTTAACAATGATAGATTTTGTTGTTAGATTTTGTTGCAGAATTATTTTCAAACTTATATTTTACAACAGTTTTGTTTTATTAAATTATTTTCCTGACTTAAAAAACTAAATAAAAAAACATAAAATAATTTCTTTTTTAAAAGATTTCCTTAATAAAATAAACATTTTAATCAGATGCAACATCAATGATATTGGCACATTATAAGACCTACAACATTGAAGACCTAAACATGCCGAAAGTCTTTGAAAAAAATGGTATGAAATTTTGTTATAATGCTATAATGTACTTTTTTTTTTAAGCTATAAAACAATCAAAAAGCATCTAATATACAGTGTTGTAGTCAAAATGGTTATAATGTTCTTGTAAACTCTTAACAGAACAAACTTAGCTAATGATAAATTCTTTTTTTTCGTAAAATAAAAAAAAGGTTTAAAGCGAAATGTTGATGTTAAACACAGGGGTTCATCCTGACAAAATTCCAAACTATTATTACGGACAGTACACTCTGAAAATATGGAAAATTGTTGAAGATCATGTGACGGACTTTGTGAATTTATACTACAACTCCGACCAGGTAATCCTAATTTAGATAGTTTTTAGAAAGCGCTCAATTAAACTATAAATGTAAATTTCTTTGTACCTTAAGTTTTTTATTATAAATTTTCTTGAGTATAAAACCAAGCCTGATATAAAGAAAAAAAAAAAGAAACTTAAACCACTGTGTGGAACAACAAAACGATTTTATTTTATCTTCAACTTTTAACAATTTATTTTATTACAACTGTTAAAAATATGAGATAAAAATAGGTATTAGAAATATAAATTAAATTTTCTTCAAAACAACAAAATTATAAATACAAATATACTTATGGATGCATATGAAACAACGTTTTAAACAATTGTGATGTTTATTTTGAGTGTTACATTTTGCAATAAAATGTTAAAGCCTATTTAATGGGCTCAGTAAAATCTGACTTAAATTATTTAATCCTGTTTTGTTTGAAAGTTCATTTTTTGTTTTTATCTGTTTTCATTTTCTTTCTATATTAACTATGTTTCTTATTATATTTCTCATTAAAACCACAAATTATCAACTTTCAAACCCCACAGGACGTGTTAGACGATGTGGAAGTTCAAAATTTTGCCCACGAGATGGCGCATGAGGCTTTCGGGTGGGAAGACGGTAATTTCAGGGGAATGCCCGATAAAATCGAAACCAAACAAAAACTGGTACGAATAAAATTGTATAAAGTTTTGATAGACTTAAATAGGTTAACAAAGGTTTTTTGTAGTGGTTACATGACAGTTAATAAATGCAACAAATCAAATTATAACAATTATAATTTTTATAATCACTTCTAAGAGGCCGAATCTTATAATAGATTCGAAGAAAAATACTTGTGTAGGATAAATTATTAACATTTGACATAAACATTTTTTTTACTTTTACTTTTTTAATTAGTATATTTTAGCAAATTAAAAGCTTATTTTAGCTACACTTTAAAAAATAAACTATTTTAAAGAAATATAAGATGGTTATAAAAGTTTGTTCAATAAGTCAATGATAATAAAGTTTTAAATATTTATAAATGTTAATTAAAAAATAGGAGTCGATAAGTTTAAAGTATTTGTAACCTCTATTATAAAAATTTAAATGAACTGACGTGCAGCCATTATTAGTATTCAGTTTTAACTGCTATTTGTTTTTTTAATATCCAACAAAACTTTAAAAATTATTTACTTTCCTTTAAGTTTCTCATTAATGACTTTATTTTTCAAGTAAAGTTTTCTTTAGGTCAAAGTGATTTAGTTAGCTATGGTTTGAACGTTTTTAATTTAAATACAAAACAGATAGAGATTTTCACGATAGTGATAGCTACAAGTTCTGCTCAGCATTCTGCAGTCAACTTTGCTCAATACGAAACTTACAAGTTTGCACCCAACTGTCCTTCCATCATGAGAATGGACTGCCCTAAAAACACCGAAGTACGTGTTGTTTGTTTTTTATTTGCTATCATAATCACAATACGCATTTAAATTGTATACTGTTATGAAAATAATCAAGTTATGTGGTAAATACATTACTAACTTAAATAAAATGAATTTTCTCATACAATTCACTTTAATAGAGTTTTTGCAAGGCAAAACTTTAATCAATAATTTTTATGTGAAAAAATTTAAATAATTTTTTAAGGAAGAGCTAGTAAAAACATGACTCATTAATTTACGTTTAATTATAACATTAACTTTTAACAGGAGGTCAACTTAAAGAGAGTGTTAGATTCTCTTCCAAGCATAAAGCAGGCTGCTTTTGTTGTTGGTCTTGTCTATACACTGTCGAAATACTCAAGAGTAGAGGTTGTTAAGCAATTATATTTATTAGTTGCTAAGTGCAAACACTACGTTACTTATTGTGTACATTAAATTTTCATTTAACAAGTTATTTAAATAGTACGATTAGACAAACATAGAATTGTACTAACATGCGGCAACAACCCTTTTTAATTCAAAAATAAACGTCAATTGACTGTATAGTATACAAACCATTTAAAACAAACTTTTGTACAAAAAACACTCTTGCATACAAAATATGAATGAAATTACAAACTTGAGATTTTAAGTTTTTAAACTAATTAAAACATTTTTTTGACTTAAACGGTTATCAAAATAAACTAGGGTTTTGGAAAATAAAAACTTATCTAGTTTTTTTGTTGTTTCTCAATTGAAGTAGTCTAATTCATTCAAAGTACAGAGTCGTCACACATTGAAAAAAGAACTTACAACTTTTGATTAAAGCTATTCGTTTTACTACAAAACTTTTTGCTAATGGCTTTGTTGGCTTATAAAAAACTTTTTAAAGTTACTTAAAACAACTTAATTTAAACTAGTATAAGTTATAAACTTTCTTTTCAAAAAGAAGTTTAGGATAATGAGTCTAGACAAATTCAACTAATGCTATTTACTTTTAGTCTGAAAGCTTTACCTGATGGTTTTGTTAGCCACTAAAAAACAGTTGTGAAATTCACAGAAATTCAATTAACGCAAGTAACTGTCCTCTCGGTTTTCCTGCTACTGCCTGCCTGATCGTCGCGAGCAACTCTAGCTGTTGTAGGATTTCCGCTGGTGCCCTTTTCTATGATCCGCTTACAAAAGCGTCTATTCGGCGCACTAATTTTACTCAATCAATACAACTGTATATCTTACATCTTAAAATGACATAATTTTACAAGTACTTTTGAGTGTAGCCACTTATAAGCTTTTATTTGATAAAGCTAGGCCTAAAAAACAACTTAATGCTATCAACACACTTTTAACTGTGCAACTTAATCACGCTTAGTGCAAAATAAACACAATAACTAATAACTTACAAATGATTACTTTTCAAGAGAGCTTGCTAACAATGTGCAAAACTACAACTGAGTACTAAATCTATATTTTGATTTTATAATTTTCTTAGATGTGACGTAACTAGTTAGTTCTACGAATTTTCAGAACCGCGCATAAACTAAAGTTCCTTTTAATATTGATGACCTACACGTCACGATTGTCAATTGCTCTCTTTGGCAGGTCAAAAAAATTGCCGTATTCAGTAAATATCATCCACAATAGTAAGTAAATCCTTGATATTTTTTTGCTTCCTGATAGCTAAAATTGCTTACTTTGAAAACCCCTAGTTTGAATCCGGCATACGGGGCAAGTACTGCATAACAAAGTAAAATAAGTCAATTAGCAAGCTTAAAAGTAAAATTGCTATGACAGCCAGAAAACTTGTAATTCCCTCCCGCCCCCTGAACTATTTTGATCGTTCGAAAGGAGGGTGCAAGGAGGTAAAAGAAAAGACTCATTTTGGGGAAAACCCTAGTTTAGTGTAAATATTATTTATACAAATTTTCACAGGTATATTTACAAATAAAGTTTTTCGCAGGTATATTTGGACGATGAGTCGCGGCCGGAGGAGGATCGCCACGGGGAGGTGTGGTTCTACGGTAAGGAGGAGAACAAGCTGGTAGACAAGTATCAGGAGCAGCTGAAGAAGTTGGACGCGGAGATCGAACTGATGAACAGCAAGATCACAGTGGAGTATTTGTACATGGAACCTTCGAGAGTTCCAAAGAGCATCGCTATCTAGTCATGCTCTTTGTATGAAATTGAAATTTTGTAAATTGTGCAAAATCAGCTATATTTTTTGAATTTTAAATGACGCTGAAAAAACTAAACTTTTAATTTTTTTAGTTACCTGTTCACAAAAAGGTTTTTACTTAACTTTGGTACCATATTACATATGTTCTATTGTGTTGTTTTCTGCTTGAGCCAGTCAGAGTTCCAAAAAGCATTGCCATTTAATTGGATACTTATTTAAAAAAAGCTGTTTAAACTTTAGTTGTTAAAATAGTTCGTATTTCTTTTTTGTCGAACATTTATTAACATTTTTCAAGTTTTTAGTGTCTTCAATACATATTTAATCAATTTATTTACAATAAACTGGCTACTAAAGGGTTATGCGTATTATTCTGTGCATTAGTATTTCAAATCGTATTCAATTTTAGAATAAATAACTAAGATGATATTTTTAAACTATATTAAAAAGGGTAATAGCTCAAAAGTTGTCTTTTTATAAGCACGCTTGTATGTAAATTGTACAGTTCTTCAAAAGAATTAGTAAAATATAATTGATAAAAACATTTGAAATATAAAAACTTTAAAAAACACACCCTCTTTTTATTCAGTAAGCAATAAGAACTTTAGTTTATTCAGACTATCATCATTAAAGAACATAGGTTTTATGAAAAATTAACTAAAATGTAGTGAAACAAACAATTAGACAGTGGGTTTAAAACAATATAGAAAAGAAAAACTAAGCCTTTAATAGAGTAAGTTGGTGTTTTTTTAAGTAACGTGGTTTACAACAGTTTAATGAAATTAGACACATTTACTATCTGCCTTCAAACTGTGTTTATTTATTCCAGGGTTTCCTAGTAAAAACTATGGTTATTGTACCGTCTTTTTTATATAAACGGTGTCCGAAACTAGTGTGTACCAGGGGCGTTTCTAGAGTCTTTTCAGAAGGTTGCAATTTTTTCTATTGAATAATATAGTGCTTTCTGTAATAGCTTTTGTTAATAAGCTTTTTAAAATCGTTTAACTGTTTACCACATAATTGCTAAGTACACAAACATGTTTAAAATTTAAACTATTTGAAAACATCATTGAAATAAAATTAAAATCCTAATACGTAATACAGCTCTTTTATAACTATTAAAGTTAATAAAATCTAAACATAAGTTCTGTAATTGTTTAAAGTGTGAACATTTTGCTTCAAGTTGTGAAACTAATGTGTATAACCAAGTCTTATATAAATAAAAAACCTATTAGTTATAATTAGTAAACAAGTTTTCAAAATAATAAATTTCAATGATACGTAAATAAGTTACTTATTAAAAAAGTTTTAGTTAAAATAAATTAGTCAAGTATCAAATTTAAATTATAAAAAATAAATGTTTTTAAAAACAAACTAATAACAGACGTGAACAATTATTTTACAACTTAAAGAAAAAATTAAATTGTAAAACTCCAGTTTATTAAAGTTGTAAAAATAAAAGCTATATGTGGTTTAGTGACAGTTTATTGATTAAAAATAAAACCCTTCAAATTGTAAAATTATTCAATAATAGTTTTCTAAAACACTTTTGATTGGCAATTTAAAAAAAAAAGTTTCTTTTTTAAAATATGCTCCAATCGTGTTTATACCGTTTTTATGTAAGATATACATTTTTTGCGAAAAAACGTTTTTAAAAGAATTTTAACTAAACATTAAGTGATATCTAAAAGTTAAAATATATGATTTATTTTTTTAAGACTTTATTTTACAAACTAAGTTTCGGTCAAAGACTTCGTCAGTGCTTAAATAAATCTAAAAAGATATGTAACAGTCATGGAAAATAGAATTTAAACAATTAATAATTCACAATATGTCACAGAGCGACTTATCTGTAGGGGTTTATTTTTGCACGACTCTTTTTTACGCTTATATAACATTAGTACTATAATGTTCAAGTATATTAAAAAAGCTACGCAAAGTGTTAAACTAAAAAAGGACCAGCTTGAAATATACTTCAATAAAAACTTTATGTGTTTTAATGGGTAGGTGTCAGAAAAGCACAGCGTCATTTAAGCACGGGTTGTCACTATAGCATATAGTGACACTTTAGCACGGCGTCACTTTAGCACTATCAATACTTTTAAGTCATTAAATACTATTTAAAAATGTGCTTAATAAAATCTAACTTTATGTAGACAGAATCCTGTTGATTACGCATTTTAGGTTAACATACTTAAAGCTTGTTAACTTTTAGTCAACATATTGCATAGTTTAACTTGAGGTTTTTAAACATAACAGTAAAAACGTTATGTAAACAAAAAAAGAGTGTCAGTCAATGCTTAAGTGACACCGTGCTAAAGTGTCACTCCGTGCTAAAATGTCACTCCGTGTTAAAGTGTCACTCCGTCGTGCTAAGCTGTCAATCGGTGCTAAAATGTCACTCCGTGCTAAAGTGTCAATTTGTGCTTAAGTGTCACTCCGTCGTGCTAAAGTGACGCCCGTGTTTTTCTGACTCGTTCCCGTTTCAATTGTACTACAACTTATTTTTAATAAACCTAAACTTATTACTACTAACATAAAAGTAAATAAACAAAGCATTTTAAATAATTTTTGTTATAAAAGTTTAACAAAGATGTATTAAAAAATATTTTTTCATTATGTGACTAGTTTTGTTGACATATATATATATATATATCATATAGTTTACTTTTATCTTTTTCAATATGCTTAACTTGTGAAGTAATTTAAAACAAAAAGCCTGCAACAAAAACATTAATAAAAATTAGTGTAATAGAGTTAATTAGTTTTAAATATAAAGTAAATTTTTATTAACTTTTTATTAACATATTATTATTTTATTTATATTATTATTTTATTTTTTATTAACATTTTTTTTAACGTAGCTTCTTTAGCTCAATATCTGTTTTTAAACTTGAGAAAACAACAGAAAAAAAACTTTAAAAAAAAATTTTAACTGCATGGAAAACACTTAGAAGAAATTATGCATAACTTTGTCAATAATGTTGAAAAATAAATCAAAGTTGTTAGTTCAGTTCGCTGTCAATGCTCGCCTTTTTAAAACAACTTGCACATTTTAACAAAGCTTTTACTATAAATTTTAAAACGTAATACAGATCACTTAGCACTCATGCAAACAAGTCTGACAGAAAGTTTGAATCTCAACATTAGACAAATTCAATGGTTTTAAGTTGAGCGTGTTTATGAAATCAGCCAGAGTAATGATCGGAAGTTAGTTGTGGTTTGTTATTTAATCAACCATTTACTAATATCAGTTTTTAATTACTTTATTTTTCACAACAAATTATTAATTAAGTAAACTACTCTGATCAACTGTGCATATTTTGTTTTACCATATGGAAGATTTAAATACATATTTTAATTTAAGTAAATTTAAAAAATATATCATTTTTCATAGTGTTCTCGATATGTTAATTATTAAAAATTATATTACTGATAAACTTTTTAAAAGAATAAATTAAGTAAATAGATGTTGTTTTATACACGTTTTTAACAAGTAAATATTTCTTTAGTGAACTAAGATACTACATTTTTAAAAAATATTTCAGAAATAATATATTAAATATGAAGTACAGAATTTCTTATGTATAAATCAAATTTTTAAATGCTTCAATTTTATTACTATTTCCTTATGATAGTACAAAAACATTTAGTCTAATTACAACTGAAGAAATACAAACAAACATTATAATGCAAATAATCAGTACGACTAAAGAGTGTTTTACAAAATTAAATGCAAAGTATAATGTTTTATCGAAGCTGAATTAGTTTTGGGGTGAGACATGCAATGTTATAAAAACTATTCTCTTACATAGTTATTTTTATAATTGGTATAAAGAAATTCAACATTTTTCGAAGTTAAGCTTCTATATGACATACACAAGTATAACAACAAAGTTTTGAACTTTCGTTGCAAAAGTTTTCCATAAACAATGTGAACAATGTATTAGGTTTGGTTGTATCCAAAATAATTTAAAAACGGTATAAAAACAAAACTTTTATAAACTTTTTGTAAATATTGTGAAAAGTTACTTATAGCAGTTAAATATTTTTTTATAACAAACTATCGATATTTAATACACTTCACAAATAGAGTACAAGCATTCAAACTAAGCATTGAACAAACAGTCAAGTTATTAGCACCGATAAAAAGTTAAGTTTTGAAAACAAAGAGTTTTTCATGAGACTTGGCATTTTAACTTTTAGAAACTTTGTCTTGAAATAAATTTTTGAGCAATACGACTAGCAAACTATGGTCAAAATTCTAATAAAATATCTAAATGGTCTTAAAGACAAACGTTTAAAAACAAAAAGTCAAAGTTTTATCTCTAGTAGAAAAAAAAATACAGTAAAATAAGAAAGATTAAAGTAATTATTTTGTTGATCGTTTTAAACAAACAAACTGGATTTATATATTTTGAAACAATAGCAGCGACTAATACTATTTAGGCAAAAAACGCAAACAAAGTGTTATATATACATGATTAATTGCAGATTTATAATTATTTAACTTAAAGTAGAACACCAAAAAGTAATTCTTAAAAAACTAGGAAGATAACATAAAACATAAAATTTAACCGAACTAAAAATTGGTATTCATAATTGAAAGAATTTCAAGTGTATTTTAAATTAAGACATTTATTTGTAACAATGAAAAAGTGTATATATTATTTTTGTAAAACTAAATATAACAGTTTTATAAAACGTTAACCATCTAAAATGTACAAGAAACAATGTTGAAAATAATCAGAAAAATGGTAATGAAAATATAAATGATTATAAAAAACACTACATTAAAAAGGAACTTGTTTAGTAAATTAAAGGCATTTCTTGATACATTTGAGTATATAAGCTCAAGTTTATAACTAAAAAACTAGCTATTCAAAATATTAAACAAAAATAGTCAGATAATATTATGAAGTTCAAGACAGTCAAAAGTTTACTTAAAATCTTTAGTTCAAACCAAGATTAAAAACACAGACACTTCACAACCAATTCCAAACTGACTTCGAAGCTTTGTATTCTTTAATACAAACACAAGGCAAGTTTCACCTCTAAACCGCCTCATTTTTAATTTTCTCGTTCTTCTCTCCATCTTGACGCTGAGCAGTGGTGCTGTACTGGAACTCATACATCGACAACTTCCCCATGGCGTCAGAGACGAAGTAAGACGCGATCCCTGACATCATGGATACCGCTCCTGCTAACCAGCACACGACCAAAGCCCACCCGTTGCGGGTTTCCTCATCCAAGAGAATATTGGCTTCATCTTCTTTGCTGGGCTTGATCTCAGGCACGCTCACAGGGACTCTTTCTTCAGGACCTTGAGAGCTGAGGGCTTCGACAACGCGCTTCATCAGTCCTCGGTACGTCCCCCAGTCAATCGTCTTGTTGAAGTTGAAAGTAAAAGCCAGCAAACCGGCCAGAACAATGCCAGCGCCGCCCATGCAAAGCACCATGCCTGATTTCACCAGCAGCTTGCTCGTGGGCCTGCTCAGGTTCATTTGGTGGAAATTGACTCCGAAGCATGACAGGAACAGGAAAAGAGTCCCTGAAGCAAACATCCCTCCGCCCACCATCACGAACCACCCTTCCAGGGTGAGCTGGTAGCAGGCTCTGCTGAATGCGAAAACGTTCAGGTTCACTTTGTAGACCCCAGAGCTTGCGGTCAGTCCAGCACCAGAAAAATCGGATTCATTGAACGATGTCAGGTAGGGCATCAAGTCTTGGGAACTTATGCTTAAGGACTTCCACTGGGATGATTCTGTTGATACAGCAAGCAGCAGCGTGACTGCCGCACTTGACAGCAGCGTGGAATAGTAGAATGCTTTGTTTTTAGTTACTTTGTTCATATTGTGTCATCTGTTTGTGGTAAAAAATAACTAATTTGTATAAAGAGAGCATATAACAATTAAAAAATCAATATAATTTCTAATAGTATGTAAAGAAATAAAATTTAAAGAAGTGTCATAGTTTATACTATTGTAATAGAAATACTTTGATAGTCTGTTTAAAAATCTTAACAAAGTTAAAATTTGTATCCAAAGTTAAGACAGTTTTTTTTTTAATCAATCGCAGTCCACTTGTTTGGGTCAAAATATATAGTAAGATAGAAAATATTTTGAACAACCTCAGAAACAGAGAAAATCTTAAAACAAACTTTTTTTAAACTTTTAGCAACTGACAATTAAGTGTAGTGGGAACCCTGTATAAACAATGATAATTATTTACTAACCATATGAGTTTTATCAATGCTTCACTTATTTTTTAAATTAAAATTATGCACTTTTCTAAACTTAAAAAAAAATTCTGACTCAATTACTTATAAAAAGTATACATTTTTGTAGGCCATATTTAAAAATTTACATTTAACAGCACAATAACAAATGATCCGCTGTTACTGTCTGCACTGTGCTAAGACCTAGTTTAAGAAAAACATTGTTTAAATGATGGTATCTTACTAGAATAAGGTCTATTGCATGTATGTCATGTTCAAATACTTTATACTCAAGTTTTTATCTAAAAATGAATCTGTCACACAAAGACTTTGCTTATGACTAAACTCTAAAAAGTATTGATTATTTAAATTTATAACTCCAAAACCAAAATGTCCTAGACAGTGTGTCCAAGACTAATAATCAGATCAGACCTTTGCATTGAAATCACCAAAAACAATAAGCTTATCATGTTTGGGTTAGTTTCCCACATTAAAACTTAAATTTTCAATTTTTTCTACGTGCTGTCAGAATAAAGTTTATAACACAAACTAGAACTGTTGTTACTTACTGATTGTGCAAAGGAAGAGTGACAATGCTTTGTTAGATCAAACTTCAACAGATTGTAAAAATGTACTCTTGACAGCAACACACACACCATGTCCCTATGTTCATCAACAAATTTACCATACAAAAGAAAGTATAATCATTTTCTCCAAATCAGCCTTGTTCAGAAAGATGTGAAAGACAAAGAGTTTGATGTTCAACAAAAGAATTTTTTTGCATCACTGATGCGAAAATACATTGTGCATAGAAATAATACAAGAGTTAAAAATATTATGTTTTTATTTTCCTTTAAAACTCATACTTTTTCCAAGTTACATGGCCATCCTAATAGTTTTAAACAGATCATGATCAAACTCCCTATTAATTACAACTAAAATGGTAAATATGAAAACCATATTAAATTTTGTAAATTAAACATTTTTGAAAAAAAATAATTTTGCATAAATTGTATTTTTATTAAGGCCACCTTTTTTCAAAAACTAACATTAATTCTTCTACAAAAGCTTATAAGTACACAACAATAAGGTTTTTATAGAATCTAAAAATTTTTTTTAACTTTTGACATAATGCAATTTTTGTAAAACAATTTGGATACAAAAGTATTGACACACGTTTTTTACTGACAAGCTTCACAGAAATTTAATATTTTACTAGAAATCTATGTTTTTCTCCATTCTTTTAGTTCAACACCTCAAATTTTTAGAAAAACGTTCCTTTTGTAGATAAAAAACTTTGAATACTGGAGTTTATAAAATATGCAAAACAGAACTCTAGATAAAAAAGATTTTTTGGGTGTTTTTTGATTTTTTATCTTTAAAATTTAAAAAAATATGCATTAAAAAAATTCTAGTATTAGTAATAAACTTAGTGTAAAAATTTGAAGAACATTTTTTTGAAAATTAATAAAGTAGACTTTTAGTGAAATAGTCTGTTTTGTGTTTTCGGTTTGCTCATTTTATAAGGAGCCTATTGAGCTCTTTGACTTTGCACAGTGGGCTGAAAACAGGATTCAAGCGGATAATGACTATAATGAATGATTTTTCTGATTAGAAAATCAAACCAAGTGTTAAAAATAGTTAGAAAGAATTAGAACTTAATTTTTTTGTTTCAAAATTGGTTTTGATACTTTTCTGCTTGCAGTATTTAAAAGGTAATGTAAAGTTTTTGCCTCTTACTTTGTAAAAACTACTCAAAATTCTTCATAGGTTTTGTTAAAAATTTGCTTTCAGAAAGCTTAAGAAAAACACCTGAAATACTTGATTAGATGGGATACTGTATATTGAAAAATAATAAAACTTATTAACAAAGGATAAATTTTAAGAAATTTTTTAAAATTAATATCTTTTCAAAGAAAAAGAATAAATAGGCATCAAAATATTGCTTATATAAACCTAAAAAGTAGCTATATACCAATCATTAGATTTTTTTTTGGGTATAGATTCCTTCTCGTATTTGCTAAAAGATAATAAAAAAAGATATGTCAGAGATGGGTGTTTTGAGATAATCAAGTTTTAAAAACACCCTATATTGCCCTAAAAACACCATTGAATTTTTGAAAAGAATAGCAGTTTTTCAAATGAGAAATAATACTGTTATTTTTTATTCTAAGAACTTTGACTTTTTAAATAATAATTAAACCTAAGAAAACAGAAAACCTAAAAAATATTTGTTTAGACTTCTAAACGTCTTTTTTAGCAGTTGCTGTAAGCCTTAGTTTTGACATAAATTGTAGAAGTATTTAAGCCATTATTAAAAAAAAGTTTGCTACATTTAACTGATGTAACTTTTGATATACATAGCAGAATAAAACCAAACCCAGTTTTTAAAAGAAAAAAACCTAGCTCTACACAGTTCAATAAAACTTTAGTACTATTTTAGTAACTAAAAAGGTCATTGTCCGCTTGCCAGCCCACTGTACTTTGATTGATTATTTCTCAAAATTTACTAAAAATTTTGTTAGGGTGTTAAAAATGTCTTATAGCCAAGATAAAACTGTACAAAATAAGATCAACTTGCCAAAAACAAGATGGACCCCCCATGTCTTCAATACACAATACTTTTTTTTATCTACTAATTTAACTTTTATTGTCTATTTTTGGAACTTAAACTTGATTGCTCTTTTTTTTAATACTTTAAGTGTTTTGGATCAGAGGTGAAATACTTTTACTAAATTTTATTTTAATTAGGTGTTATTAAAATAAGCTAATATATATTCATATTCTTACTGTTAGACATAAAAAATTAACTCTAATAGAGAATAATTCATTTTTAAAATTGCTGAGAACAATGCCAGTGAAAACAAATGCCTATTTCCAGGCAAAAAAAAAGTTGTCTAATGATGTTTTCGATTTCACTTATTTACCAAAGTTTTTTTTCAGTCCTTTTTTGAGTTTCTTGTCGTAGGGAAAAATTGTGTGCATGGTCAATATAGCTATTTAAAAATTGAATATATAAACTACTTTCAATTTTAATCAAACATTTTAAAGTAAATTTTACTAGAGATGGCAACGTTTCTAATGGCTGAAAAAATCAAGAGCTGTTGTAAGTGTATTTGCTATATTTTACTTAAAAAAAAAACAAATAATATGTAGTAGCAAAATTGCTATGATATGATAGTTTACAAAGTAAATGTAAGTACTCAAATTCAAATGAACAACACATATCAAAATAGTAGTAATAAAATAATTTAACTTTAGACATTTTTCATTAACAATTGTTTTGCAGCTAAAAAAAACATCCAAGACCATAACTTTGATTTGCACATTGGATTCTGCAACGGTCAAGCTGCTTACCCCTAAATTATAGTCATGGAAATTTTTATTTTGGTAAATAAACGTTTCTAGTTTTTTTTTTGTTTTTTGATTTACAAATCAAAAAAAAAAGGTATACTGTTAGTTTAAAATACAAAAACATTTTTGCTAAGCATTGAGAGAGCTTTGTGTTTGTAATTTCTTAAGGGCAAGAAACTTTTTCAGTGTAATTTTTCTTTCCCTTTTAACTAGATTTCATGTTTCAAACAATACTAAACTACATAAAAATGGGAAATCCATTAAATTCTGAAAGTGTGGCAACCCTGTTGATCAAAATTCTTTCCAACTTAAAAAGCTTTGCAGGCTAAAGTTTCAGCTTAAAAGGATCTTTGTTGTATTAAATAAATAATCTAATTGAAAATTGAAAAAAATCAGGAAGTTTTTATTTTAACTCATTTAATTGTCATTATAAAAAATAATAACATAATATTAAGTTACTAGTTACAGTATACTACCGCTTAAGTACGCACTTTTTTTGGTACGCATCACGCCTTAAGTACGCACTTATCCAGAAAGACAAAGTAAAGGATGTTATACTAGAACTTATAAGAAATTCCAGTTTTTTTGTCTAAATTTTCAATCATCAAGTTTTTCCAGATTATTTTATGTTTCCAGGTAGAATGGCCAACCTGCTGAGTTAGCCTGAGACTTTCACAACTTTTAAACTAGGGTGAGTAATCCTGAGTAGTCTAAAGTAACCTGAGATTATGACAGTCCTGTTATTAAATGTTAATAAACTAAATACTTATGTAGTGGTTGCAGAAAAGTACAAAGAATAATGATATTTGAGCTGTAATGCTATAAAATAAATAAATATAGATGACAAAGTTAAAAAAACCTACAAATACAAAATAGTTAAGTCATATATTAATTTAAATGTACATACATTGATGTTTTGAAAATGTTTGGTAAACACAATGTAGTTTGGTACTTTTCCTTTAACAAAACAAAATGTAGCTTAATATTTTTTTTAAATCATTGACTGACATTGACTTTCTATATTAAATGTATGTATTAATTATGTAGAAACTTTTAATAGAAAAAATAAATCATTTTAAAATTTATTAAAAAATTTCACAAATTAGAATTATGTATTAAATGTTATTTAAAATAAAAAGACTTGTTTGTTTGGCTTAATTATTTGGTGGCTAGTTGTAAGAAAGAAAACAAACAACTAAATTTCATATTATACTATGTCGTCAAAAAGTATGCACTACCCGTGCTAAGTACGCACTTTTTGGTCGGGTTCAATTTGTGTACTTAAGCGGTAGTGTACTGTACTTACACATGTAATAACTAGCTTGCAATTTTGCATTGGTTTTGTGGTTATATAAAATCCCATTCATGAACTATTTTTAGTTCGATATTTATTATTAATATAATTTTTTATGTTTTTTATTCAGGGTTAACACTCTTTCAGTCAAAAAATTTTCCTGAGTGACCAAAAACTTTCTTGAGTTATTATCTTTTTTTCAAGTCTTTAAAAATATTTTTAAGTTTTCAAAATTAATAAAAATCATGTTCTTCTTAATAACAAAATATAGACACTAAATCATCTAAATCTAATTCAAAATATATAAAACATGTGTCCATAAAAAAATTTAAACTATTGTGATTTTTTCATTATAAAAAACTATCCTGAGTCAGCCAGAGTTGAAAACAAAATTCAAAATCCATGAGTTATCCTAAGCTGTTGTGAGATTTTTAAAAACTTTAAAATATCCCAAGTATATTGGGTGTGTGGCAACTCTAGTAATTAATCTTGTGCGTTCTCAAGAATCTGATGGTATCATTTATAAT
This sequence comes from Thalia democratica, assembly GCF_965202585.1. Classification (NCBI taxonomy): domain Eukaryota; kingdom Metazoa; phylum Chordata; class Thaliacea; order Salpida; family Salpidae; genus Thalia; species Thalia democratica. Next base: position 61,225,047 of record NC_139166.1, on the reverse strand, counting down.
ATTAACTTATTACTGACCACAGTATATATTTAGTGATATTTCAACATTATCTTAGATATTATCATATCATAGAGTTGATTATTTTTTTGCTTAACATTAGAGGTTTATTTAATTTATTTTGTTTAATTTCTCAACAATGATACCACAAAAAAATATAAAAGAGTTGATCATTTGTTAAACTTGAGCTTTGTCTCATGGCATACAAGAGTACAGGCTTCTGCTCTGCAGACTTTTGCCGATGTTTTTGTTTATAAATAAATATAGATTTCTAATTAGAGGACAGTTCTGGTTATAAACTAATTTTTGGCCAAGTTATTGCACATACAGAAAAGTTTGTATATATACGGTTTAAGATCATTATGTTACCTTTTTAAATTTTTAAGTTGGCTGATTCATTAATTAAGACAAAAGAATAGTAAAATAGTAAAACTTTCCTTTACATAACTTAGTAGTTTTATTGACCAATTCAAGTAAAACTTAACTAAAAAAAATGATAAGTTTCAATATTAAGTATAAAAATTTCCATAACTGTACAAGGGTGGCCACTAGTTTTTAACTTAATTTCTCCAGTTTTTCTGATATTTTCTAGTTTTTAAAAAGTACAATATTTTTTGATCCTTTTTTTGTAAAAAACTAAATTTTTGGTTAAAAATGTTTAATACAGTATAAATTTACCAAAAAATGTTGCAATGCTGCTTTAAATGTATTTTCTAAAACAAAAAAACATTAACTTCAATTTTCTTTTATAATATAGTTATTTTTTATGTTTTATGGATTTTATTACTTGATTTTATGCCTAGTTTTAGATTCCACCTATTTAATGTGAAGCAACTAAAAAGTAACAACTTAATAGCTTAAAACTCACTGAAACTGAAAGTTTAGATAAATGACTACTTTATGGATAGACTTTAAATTTGAACAAGTTAACACAACAGTTTAAATACTATGTGTACAATAGGGTTCATCTGTTCCACGACCTTGAAACATCATAGCTTAGTTTAAGATTTTGTGCGTGGCAGATCATAAAAATAGACAACACAAAAAAAAATTAGCTTTCTAGCTTTTACCATTGTCATGCTATCTACATTTTTCTGACAACTACGTAAATTGTATAAGATCTTAAAAATTTAAACTTCAAATTTTTGGCTGAAAAGTTTTGTTCATGTAGCAGTCATGACAAAAACACATTCTGCTTGTATTAAAAGATTTAAAGAAAGTTTCATGGAGGAACTTTTTGGTTTTCTATGATTTTATTTTATTTTGTTTTTTTTGAGAAAATCAAGAAGTGCCTCCATAAAACTTTTTTCAAATTTTCTTAACATGTAGAATGTTTTTTGTGATGATTGATAGATAAATATAAAAATTTCAGTCAAAAACTATATTGTCCAACTTTTAAGGTCTTATACAATTTACTTATGGGTTGTTTTCAGAAAAATATAAATAGTGCAAATAGTAAATGATGAGAAGATTTTTCTTTTGTTTTTTTATGTGACTTCCAAAACTGAAATAAATTATCTACCCAAAAACTTTATTTTAAAGTGGAACAGGTGCTCCCTAGTGTAGAAGTTTTTACAACTATGTGCAATAACTTTAATAAAAATAAGGTCCTTAGGTAGGTTAGCCATAGATTTTATAAATTTCAAGTTTTCTAAATCTTTTCAGGTTTTTTTTTAATTTTTTGAGGCTTTCAAATATCTTTCATCAGCTATAATAAGCTTTGATTATACTACTTCAGCTACAGTATATTGTTAACTGGTTTTGTTTTTATTGAAACTACTAAGTCAGTTGCAACAAGTGGCATCTCTTTGTTAGGGGGTGCTGCAGATTGACATTGTTGACTGGTCGATTGGCATTTCCACTAATTTTTTCTAAGCTAATTAAAACGCTCAAAAAAGTAAAATCCCCTTTAATACACAGTAAACTAAAAACATTATGAAACTATAAAACCAGTGCAAAATAAAAACATTAAACACGAAAGCAAATGCAAATAACGAAGTAACTCTTCGAAAAAAAAATTAGTAAAATTATACGAAAAAAAAATTTTTGTAAAAAGTTCATATAAAAAACTCATTTATATCGAAAAATAAAAATTGCAAGACATAAACTGGTAACTAAGATTTTTTTTTTTATAAATTGTCTTTTAAATGAGAATTATTAGTTTTAATTTAATTCTGTGTAAGGTAAACTAATAAATAACTAAAAAGTAAAATAAAATTACAAATCTAATAACAAACTTAATTATTTTTTTAACTCAACCAAATATTTTAAACTTATAGTTTGGAAAAAATATTAAACAAAAAAAATGCAAATAACGAAGTACACTTTGAAAAAAATTAGTAAAATTGTACGATAAAAATTTTATTCGAAAAATTTCATAATCAAAAATCATTTATACCGAAAAATTAAAATTGCAAGACATAAACTGGTAACAATTAACTTTTTTTTCTAAACTAAATAAGAATTATTAGTTTTAATTTAACTATGTGTAAACAAAGTATATAAATCTATTACATAAATAAAAAGCAAAAAATTTTAACAAATTTCGTTAAATACTTAATTAAATTTCAAAAATTATATTTAATATTTTAAACTTATAATTTTTTATAGCTTTCATAAATTTTAAAATAGCTGATTTATCATAGAATTTTATTTTACAGCTATCGAGAAATAAAAAGAATATCGAAAAAAAAAATTGAAAGACATAAACTGGTAAAAAGAAACACTTTTTTAATAAGTTAAGCTTCAAACGAAAAATATTAATTTAAATTTAATTCTATGTAAACTAACTAAGAAACTTATTAAACTTTTTTAAACTTTTATCAGTTTAATAAAACCTGTAAAACTTACGTAAAAATTTTACAGGTTTCATTAAACTGATAATCTCGTTTGATGTAGTTCAAACGAGTGAATAAAACATTGTATTGTTAATAAAATTTAAAATTTAGTATTGATCATTCTTTTTCTTATTAAGTCGAGAAATGATATTGTGATCTATAAAGTAAAAAGTACACAATTTTATATAGTATGTAAAAACCAAAAAATAGAAAATTTAAGATGTTAACAAAATGCAATAGATTTTAATTAAAATTATTTTAAGTAACTTATAGTTTGAAAATTTTGGAAAAAGTAACTATTAATACTAACAAACTCAAATTTATTAATTCTGTAACAAACTTTTGAGTATAGAATTATATAAAGTTATATATTCTGAATTGTTTAAAAAATTTAAAGAAATTTAATAAAAAAATTGTTCTCCAATTAGAAACTTTGGTTGAATTCTACATAAAAAGTAGTACCTGTTCAAAAATTTGAGCTAAATAATTATTACAAAGATTACCGAGTCACAACTAATTTTATGATAGCGAACATTTAAAAAGACAATAAAGTTGATATAACTTAAATTTTCAAGCTTTTGTCTTAAAAGATAACAACCAAAGGTTTTAACTTATTGCTAAGGACAATAACATAAACTCGAACAATTTAATATTTAAAACTAAATTTAACTCAAAAAATTTTACTAAATTAATAATTTTAACTATAGTTAAAAGTATAAGTATGGTAAAACATAATATTAGACTAATTCTATTCTATTTGGGTTTCTTAAATTCTTGATTTTCTTTATATCTTAAATATAAAAACACTTTTCTGTTCATTAAAATGCTTGTCAAATTTTTTAGAGCCGACATTTAAGTAACAAAAGTTGTTGCGTTAACCAGCGACCAACTCGCTGCAGGGTAGAGACTGTATGCTTAAAATAGACTTCATCTTGTTTTTCTTTACCCGTAGCCAGGGCATGCTTGGTCATGTTCTAAAGAGGGGTAAAGATAACAAATTATTTGCTATAATTCGAGATAGTAGTTGGCAAATGCAACTGCAGTCGTCTAATACAGTGCTTATTCACTTATCCGGACTCCACTTATAGCATTATATGCAGCAGTTATAATATTATAAAAAAAATTGAATAATTGTACTTATTCGGAATTTTGGTTATCCGGACACGTTTACAGAAAAATATTGCCAAACGTGTCCGGATAAGTGAATAAGCACTGTACAACGTTTTAAGAACTTAGCAAACGCTAACCTAAATGTCAGCACTAGAGAGATATTTTATCTTAATATGAATGCCCTGTAGCTATCTAAGCAACTACTAACAATTTAATATATTGTTATAGAAGATTGTAAAACTAAACATGGGAAATATTAGATTTATTAGTATTCTTAAGTTGAATAACTTTTTTTTTGTTGTTAGAAAACCTTATATGTTATTTTATTATTATTCTTAAAGCTTATAATGAAGATTTTATGCTACAGCAGTATTAAATTACGTGCAGGAGTAGTGTTCTAGGAGATCAATATAATACTTACGATGTTTTATATGTAATTCTAACAACTAAAATACTCTTTCGATTATGCCTAACCTGATACAACCTTTAACTAAAAACTACTTGAAGTGAAACATAACAAATTTAATCTTATAAAATCAAACAAAAATTGATATTAAAATATTCTTGTTGCTACAGCAACAAGAATATTTTTAAAATCACTTTATGTTTTGCACTCTGAAAAGAGGTGCATACAACTATAAATTTTTTATTTTAATTTTTTACTGTTTTTTTTTAACTTATAAAAAACTTTCAATTAACAATCAAAGCAACTTAAATATAATGATTCTCATTTTAATAAATTTTACTTAAATTTTATAGAAAAGACCAAAAGAAATTTTTGAAAATTCTACAAATTTTATTGCACAGTACATAATTTTGAAACGTTTTAAGATTTACAACTTTTTTTAAAATAATAGAACTAAAATACATTCATGCAACTAAGTAAAAAAATAGCAAAAAATAAATTATGACGCACTGATTCAAAACTGTGTACAAAACTAATATGTAAAAAGCTAGAAGATTTTAAGTACATTATAATGATATTAATTTGTAATGATAAAATAACTTGTAACAGAAATAAATACTAATAAATGTCTTTTTTTCCATAATTAATATTAAAGTGAATGTATAAATTCATTTATTTGCTTATGATTTTGTACAAAATCATTAAAAATAATATGATTCGGTTTTTATAAAAAACAGAATAATTCAAATCAAAAACAGTAAAAATAGAATTTAGACATAATATAAAGTTATAATTATTAGGATTTTATAAAACATAAAAAATTTACCATGTATTCACTTATCCTTAGTAAAAAGCAGGTTTGTTAATACTGAAAAAAAATCAGCTATTCTAAAAACATACTTAAAAATAAATATAAAACTTATTGTATGTAGTAAACCAAAATCATTTTACTGAAATATACCATGTATAGACTCATTATAAAAACATATAAAAATTAGGACCACTAAAAATAAAACACCATAAAATTATAGTTAACAGATAGTCTTTAGGTATTCTAGTCCATTCTTTCCACAAACAGGCATTTCAGTTCTTGCCAACCGTAGTAAAAGTCTATATACAAAGATTTTCATCATGAGTAAAAATATTAAACTTGGCCAGTTAAGATTTCTGAAATTTGACCTCGTCTTCTGGTGGGTCCATGTTAAAAATATTTTATTTTTATAAAGTCTGAATAAAATTTTTTATCAAAAGGTGTCAAATTTACATTAACTAAATTTTTTTTGAAGAATAACATCAGACTAATTTTTTATCAACAATAAATGGTGATTTAAAAACTATATAATGATCATATGTTATTCTTCAGGGCATTGAAAAAAAAAATTAGCTCAAAAAATCTATAAAAAAGGTGGTAACATCATATGTTAAGGACATAGGGGTGGTACAACATTTTTTTTTACTAAAAATAACATTGGATCTTATATGAAAGCTTTAAGTACAAACTACAAGCCAGTTTTTATAGAATTGAAAAATAATATTTAACTTTTTAGATATTGTAATTTTTATAAATAGTTTCCGTATGGACCACAAGTTTTTCGGGTCAATTTTCTCTGAAATTTAAAAAATCACTAAAAACCTTTCTTCTTCTTCACTTTTTGAGAAAGAGACCTCAAACTTTCAGGAAAAGTTCCTTTTGTAGTATATAAAAGACTTTGAATATTGAAATTTTAAAAATATAAAAAATAAAAATTTTCAGAAAAAAAAACAAAAAAATAGGTGGTTTTTTTTTAATAAAATTTTATTTTTTTAAATGAAAAATATTCTGCATTCAATCTTTTTAAAATTTAATTATACACTTTCTGTGAAAATTTGAAGAAGATTGCTTAAAAAATGAAGGAGGAGATAGATTTTTAGTGAAATGGTCTTTTTTTCGTTTTTAGTTTGCGCCTTCCATTAGAAACCTTTTGAGGTCACCGACTTTGACTGCTCATATCTCAAAAAATAAATTGTATTTTTTCAAACGGTTAAAAATGTCTGATAGCTCGGACAAAACTCTATAAAATAAGATAAACTTGTAAAAATCAAGGTGGACCCCTCTATGCCCTTAATCAATTAATTAAAAAAGTTACCTCATTGAATTGCTGCTATAAACTTTTTTATTAAAATCATACAATTGATTAGTTTTATTGTTAAGATGAAGTTTAATAAGTTTTGATAAAATATTTATAAAATTAAAAACAAGTTAAAAAATCTTCATTTATTTCTATTACTAAAAAGAAGTTATATTTAACTTATATTAAAAATCAAATCTACAACTTGTGAACAGCCTTGCCTTATGGCATAGGCCATTTAATGATGACATAAAAACTCTCAAGTTTAACATTGCAAGGTCAAAACCAGTGGTAAACACATTAAAATCATATTTTATAATTTATAATACATTTTGTACTATTTTTTCAACTTTATGTTCATATTTTATTTTATGTTTTTATTCTACTTGTTAATATTAGTTTACTTTTGCTTACATGTTTTACATGTTTATATTATTTTTCATTTGCTTACATGTTTTACATGTTTATATTAGTTTACATCTGCTTACATGTTAGCATCAGCTATTGCTATAGAATCAGTCTTTGACAAGTTGCCAAGTTGTAAGCTTTTGATTGGCTTAAAAGGAAGTTGGCTCTGATTGGCTTAAAAGCTAGTAGTGGAAATCTCAATCGACCCTTGTTGACTTAAAAATTTGAAACACTTATATTTAAAACATAATGATATTATAAAAAAATGGCAAATTTTTCAGAAAAAAAGTTGAACATACTTGTTCAATAAAATAAAAAAGAAAATATTAAGAAATAATAAAAAAAAAACATCTTATACACATATCTTATACCTATGTATATCATCACCCTTTCTTAACAACAAGAGCTACTTTTACTTTTATGTACATGTAAGTTTCTGTATTTGTACAATTATAAATTTACAAACTTAATTCTATGACTTGTCTAACTATTATTAAAAAACAAAAAGAATCATTCAGGTAACTTAAAAAACGAAGTTGCCCCTGCTCAAGTTTTTCCTGCTCGAGTTGCTTCCGCTCGAGTTTTTCTTGTTCAAGTTGTTCCTGTTCGAGTTTTTCCTGCTTAAGTTTTCACTGCTTGAGTTACCCCTGCTTGAGTTTTCCCTGCTCGAGTTTTTCCTACTCAAGTTTTGCCTGTTCGAGTTTTTACTGCTCGAATTGCTCTTGTTCGAGTTTTCCCTGCTTGAATTGCCCCTGCTTAAGTTTTCCCTGCTCGAGTTGCTCCTGCTCGAGTTTTTCCTGCTTGAGTTGCCCCTGCTCGAGTTGCTCCTGCTCAAGCTGCCCCTTCTAGAATTTTTCCTGCTCGAATTGCTCGTGCCTGAGTTTTTCCTGTTCAAGTTGTTCCTGCTTGAGTTGCCCTTGCTCGAATTTTCCCCTCTTGAACTGCTTCTGCTTGGATTTTCCCTGCTCGAGCTGCTTCTGTTCGAGTTTTTCTTGTTCTAGTTTTTCCTGCTCGAATTTTCCCTGCTCGAGTTTTCACTGCTCAAGTTTTCCCTGCTTGAGTTTTCCCTGCTCGAGTTGACTCTGCTTGAGTATTCCCTCCTCAATTTTCTTCTGTTCGAGTTCAACTTTAAATCTTTAACAGCAATCATGATTTAATTCAAAAGGTGCTGGAAGTTCATGCATTTCTAAAATTCAACTTTTTAACATATTTTGTACTGAAAACTTGTAAACATATAAGATTCAGGTGACACAGATTGAGCTTGCAGCTCCAATTTTACTAACTTTTTAAACATCAAACATAAAAATTAAAAAAAAAAATTAGTTTAGCAGGGAAGCTAACGACGTTCATGTAGGGTTACATGACTCTTCAAATTCTGACAATTCAAATTCCAACAATTCAAATTCGGACAATTCAAAAACGACAGTTCAAATTCCGACAACTCAAATTCCGAGAATTCAAACTCCAACAACTCAAATTCCGACAATTCAAACTACGACAATTTAAATTCAGACAATTCAAATTCGGACAATTTAAATTCAGAAATTTCAAATTCCGACAACTCAAATTCGGACAATTCAAACTACAAAAATTTAAATTCTGACAACTAAAGTTCCGACAATTCGAATTCTTACCATCCAAACTCTAACATTTCAAATTTTTAAACTCAAGTTGTTGCAATTTATATTTCGATAATTTAAATTCGAACACTTAAAATTCGAACAATTTAAATTCCAGCAACTTAAACTCCGACATTTCAAACCTGACAATTTTAATTTTGACAATTCAAATGCCGTCAACTAAAACTTCGATAAATAAAACAACAGCATAAAATAAAGTTTCAAGAATTATTTATTTTTCTAGCAAGTAAACTCGTTTCATTTTTTGCTATTTAAGCTTTGACAGCATTGATTGTTTAATTTATTTTTATTTTAAATAATAAATTTTAATTCTAAAATAAATACAAAAGATAATCAAAGTAAAATTATATTTTATAAAAAGTTAAACAATAAGAATTTACTTTTATCTTAATTTTTTATTGTATATCTCCATACTTGTCGTTTTTAAGCGATGTGTTTTTAAATTTGTTAAGTTTTGTATTTTAGTCTTCAAGATGTTACATTGGCCTTTAATCATCTTTTGTTACATAGTAGGGTTTAGCAACGGTGGCCCGCGGACCGGATCCGGCCCTCATAGTGAAAACGACCGGCCCACTAAAGTCAATATTAAAATTTCTTTATTATACGTTGTATCATAGTTTTACACAAAAAAACTGTAAGAATTTGACTTGATAGAAGCATATTTTGAAAATTAAATTTTAATTTATGTATAGTAATAAAAACACCCTTTTCGTCGTAATATTTTGTTTAGTTTAAATACAGAGGTAATATATTTACTTATATTAAACCAATCTAAGAGATATGCTTGGTTATATATACTCGGTCCTGGCGGTTACTGCCTATAACGCGCTATTAAAATGATATCCTTAAGTAGTTTTACGCTACTTTTTAGATTAATCTACTTTACTAATAAAGTAGGTATAAAAAATAAAGTTTGTTTCTTATTTATATTATATATGTATTTGAAAAGAAGTTTTGTTAAGCAGTCTCTTGTTAAGTAATGTTTTTCAGATGTTCAATATAATTTAAAAAAATTAGCTTATTATAAAACAGTGATAACCTATTTCTGTTTTGATGATAACTTATCTAAATAAATTAGTTTATAGAACTACGCTTTACAAATAGTACATTGACTTTATGTTATTACATAAAAACTTAATATTGTTTTTTTTAATCGGTTTATGCTAATGTTGTTAATATTATTATTGTTTTTATTTATTTGTTATTTTTGCTTATCAAAAGCTAAAATTTTACAGTAGTTTTTAATATAGTTTTATTTATAAAAGTTAAGTTTAGTTACGGTAGAATTTACTTCTTTAAAATTATTATAAAACTATACAATAGTTTATTGATCTATTGAAATGTAAAGTTTTTTTTTTACTGTTCAGTAAAATTATTAAATTAAATAAAAATTACATTTTTAGCACAAAGTACTGATAAAATTAAACGTTAAGTATTTCAGAGTTTTACATTTTTACTTTTTTTATAGAGGGTGTAATCTATCATTGAAATAAGCACATGTTTGCTATTAGTATTGTTGGTATCCTTTTATAAATTAGTTTAAAGTTATATAAGTTTTTTAGTTTTTATGTAACTAGCTAAACAAGTCTTTAAGTACATTAAAAAAAAAAAAACTCAGTTAATATTCTTTTAGTTTGCTTTTCTTTCATTTCGTTTAATTGATTGTTTTATTACTAAAAATTTAGATATTTAAATAATAAAAAATTATGTGTAATAGCTCATAAGAAACTTTATAAGTATGTAGTGTACGACTCGATAACCAAAAAGTTCCTTTGTACCCCAGGTCTTTAGACCAAACATTTTGAGCGCTTTTTTTATCGTTCAATAAACAATATTAATAATGATAATTTATTTACTTACAAAAAAAACTATACATATTTTTAAAGATTACTTAACTTTTGTGTCTAAAATTATTCAAAAAATTTTAAATATTATCTATATTGTCGTTTATTTCTATTACATAATTATATATCTAATAATTTGTTTATTTATTTTTTAGAAAAACTTAAATATTTTTTAATGAGTAAAAAAACAATTCTATAAAAAATTCAAAATGTCAAATCTAAAAAGCAACCTTTGATAAGATGTATAATTCTCATTACATATTTTTTTGTAACATATGTGTACATTTTAGTCGTCATATTTAAATAGTTCAATCGTCGTAGTTTAAATTAAATGAATTTGAGTTGTTGTAGTTTGAATTGTCCAAATTTGAGTTGTCGTAGTTTGAATTTTCCGAATTTAAGTTGTCGGAATTTGAATTGTCCGGGTTTGAATTGTCGGAATTCGAGTTGTCCGAATTTGAGTTGTCGGAATTTGAATTGTTGGAACTTGAATTGTCCAATTTTGAGTTGTCGGATTGAATTGTCCAAATTTGAGTTGTCGTAATTTGAATTGTCGGAATTTGAAGTATCGGAATTTAAATTGTCGAAATTTGAATTGTCGAATTTCGAATTGTCAAGATTTGAATTGTCAAGATTTGAATTGTCGTGCACCCTCATGTACATATTTGGCTGTTTTTTTGTACAACTTTATGATAACATAACTTTCTTGTTTTTTAAGCTAATATAAAAAAAATATCGTTTTAAAGATCAATTCCTCAGCTTTAAAATAAAGTTATTTTGACGTAGTTTCGGGGAGTACAGCTGAAGTAGGGGCATATCTAAAGCAGGGTGTTTCAGGGCTTAAAATCTTAAATCAAAAAAAGAATTATTAGCATGTTTTATTTTTTAGGTGGAGCTACAGCTCCAGCGTTCCACCCAACGCGACGCCCCTGGTTGCAACCAAAAAAGCTGTTGTTGCCAATCTACAAACAGTAAATCATGTTTTACTTTAAAGCTACGGTTTGCTGGTATGATCAGTTGACTAACAAGCAAATATACTTTATTAACAGACACTTTTTAAAATTAAGTTGTGTTTTTTTATTTTTGTGTTAATATTAACAAGTTGTTTATAGTGACATTACCACTTCTCCCTTCTTTTCTAATTTGAGCTGTTTGTGGCATTTTTTGTGGTAACTCTTGTAAAAAAGAGTAACAAGTAAATGTGAAATGAAAATCATAAAAATCAAAAGCTAGAGAATACGGTGTAGTGTCTATGGTAGACTACGGTTTTCGTAGTCAAAACTGGCAATTATAGATTTAAAATGGTTTTTAGATACTTTTAAATTAAACTTATTATTTGATTAACTTATTTAAGAAAAATTAGTATATATTTATACTTTAAGTTTTTATAATATTATACTAGCTCAAAACAGTGTTTACACGTAAATTGTGTGCAGATCAGTAATCAAAAAGTATTTCTCTACTAGTCCATTGACCATAGTTATGTGCTTTCACACTCTTTCTTTCTTTAAGCAACATGTTAATATTTTGATTCCTGGACAAGACTTTAAAATGTATCTGTGGTAAGCGACTCGATAACCGAAAGATTTTTTGTGCACCAGGTCTTAGGACCAAGCAGTTTAAGTTTTTTTTTCATTCAATAAACTATAATTCAATATTTATTATTCTTTTTTTTCTCATTTTGAGTCAAGGTCAAATAGCAAATGTTTAACTTCTTAAAACTTAAATGTTTTAAAAATCCCCTGAGGCCGTGTACTTTTAGCATAGTGGTAAGATAAATTCACATCTTAAAAAGTTGTTTTATCTCAAAATTTAATAGTAATAAATAGTTAAACAAGTAAATGTAAACAGAAATGTAAATGTGATATTTTTTTTGAATTTAACTACTTAAAAAAGACAAGCAGGATTTTTCTTCTTTTAATGTATTAGAAAAGAGTTACTACACTTTAATTAATTACGTAAGTCATAAATCACCTAAAACTTCAGAAATGGTGTTAAAGAAAACTAACTGTTTTGTTTATTTTACGAATATAAATAAAGTAAGTTCTCTAAAGGTGAAACTAAAACTATATTTTTTATCAGATACAACACAAGTTTATTTCTTGATATTTAAACATTAGCAAATTTTAAAAACTTTAAAAAATACTGTATGTAGTATGTATCTTTAATTTAAATATTTCGTTATGTGAACTTCACACAAAAAATAGTTCCTGTAAACTTGGGAAATATCATTTAAACATCACTTTATATTGTTTCGCTTATCCGCAACTTTATTTTTATTACTTCGTATACGAATATCAGACAGCGCTCGTCTACAGTTTTTAATTTTTCTTAACAGAATCAGAAATAAATTAACTTCGTAAAAAAAACCCTTAGAGTAGTAGTTTTAAATATTGTCCGTGCTAGTTGTTTGGACAATGACGTTTAACTGCACCCAAGTTGTGTTATTAGAGTACGTTATTCAAATAAATAGAGACCATGCTGAACGAATTGGTAACCGAAAGGTTCCTTAGTACACTAGTTCTTTGGACAAATACTTGAGCGCATTTTTTGTCGTTCAATAAACGATGATAAAATTTGTTGCTTTATTTAGAAAATATCGGGTTTCAGGAGTTTTTAATTGTCAAAAATCAACAAAAAAGTGAATTGCACTATAACAATGTTGTTTACATAAAACAATAGTTTTACAAATCGTTATATTTTTCAAGTTAAAATTTGGTCATAACTAATCTCGATGATAACGATGATAACAATAATTTGTTGCTTTATTTAGAAAATATCGGGTTTGTCGAAGGAATTTTTTGTTCTCAAAAATCCACAAAAAAAGTGAATTGTACTATTACTATGTTGTTTACATATTACACTAGTTTTACAAATCTTTATATTTTTCAAGTGAAGACTTGGTCAAAACTAATCTCAAACGCTTTAACTGATAAAAAGATCGGTTTTCAGGAACTTAGTTACAGTTGTAAAAATCTAAATACTAATTTTTTTATGATTCATTAATTGTAGGTAATCTAAATTTACATCTTATAAATGTTTTTAAAAACTTCTCTTTAAATTCATTAGACAAAGTTAAAAGAACTCAGTTAGTTGATACAGTAATTTGTTCTAAAACTTATAAGCATTTACTATTTTTAAATTTATGCAATTAAAATGTTAACATAACATGTTTTTTTTAAGTATTATGTCAAAAGAAGAAAAACAAATAGAACATTTAATTTATTAGCAATAAATATAGTAGCTAAGAATTATTGGATGTCAGTAAAAAATTTATTTTTCTTGAATTTCTTCAACAAAATAACTGTCTGTAAGCAATATAATAACGTGATGTGAAAAATCTGAAAACTTGAGCAGAGTAAAACTTAACATTAAAAGCATGTTAGGAAATAATAGAAACATTCAAGTATTTCAGAAGATATTTACAAACAGTAATAAAACACTGGTTTTAACGCCAAACTAAGTCGAAATAGTAGAAAATGCTGAAGATGGGTACGTAGCTTAAACATAAGTACACTGCTGCTCTAATTTACTTTAAGTAGTACTTCTAAATGTCTTTTTACTAAAAGGAAGTTAGTTATCTTAATCAAACAGCAATATACATTAATCTCAAACTAAAAATTATGAAACTTATTTAAAGTACACTTTAAAGATTGCAAGTTTGCATCAGCTACTCCCCGGTCAAGCTAAAAAATTTAAACATTTATAAATTTCAAGGTGTTCTCAGTTTTATGCTCCTTGACGTAATCAACTAGCTTCTTCGAAAGGTTCTCGCAATATATTACGGTAGCATGCAACTCCTGCATAGTGTGGGGGTCATTCAGCTTGTGAACCTCCCTTTCCAAAAATGCGCTCAATCTTTCGACATTGAATTGCAATTCGCCCTGGTTAAATTCTAAGACTGTTTTGGTTGTGGTGCCGTCGCAAAGGTAGTATGTGAGCACGTACGAGCACATGAGGGTGTTGCGGCATTCCTTCAAAACATCGCACGCTTTCTTAATGAAACATCTTTGGTTAAAGTTTGCGGGTCCTTCATTGCCCTTATCAGTTGCGTCGGTATCTTCTTTTTTATCATCCTTTTCAACTTGTTGTGGTTTTTTATATCTTTCGTAGACACTTTCAATTGTAATTTTACTTTCAATTTCGAGACTTTTTTGGTGTCCGGCATAAAAACTATGATATCCCAAGTAGCGATTAAGCGCTCTTCTGCTTTCAGAAACACTAACATGTTCTTCAACTTGCTTGCAGTTATGTTCAGTACCTGCCCATTTATTCATGCACAACCAGCACATCTCGTATTTACACTTGAAACAAGTCATGTGGTTACATCCCCCGTTCTTTTCAATCTGAGTGTAACAGTTCGGACACTCTTTGGTGTTGGCGCCGATCCAGTTGGCAGTTTCACTGTCGTTATTGCACTTTTTGATCCACTTTTTAAGCATGTCGCAATCCAATGGGTCGTGCCAATTCCATTGACAATTGAAGCAGCTTTTGTGTCCCTTGGAGCATTCTACGTTGTAGTTGTTGTGAAACTCTTTACACCTGAATGCTATTTCGCAGTCAGTTCCGGGACACCAAGCAGTGTTTTTGTTGTTGTCCACGTAAGATTGAACAAATAAACGCAAGAATTTCTCCTGAAGTTCTTTATCTGCTAAGGCGTTCAAAATATCATCGAA
Source organism: Thalia democratica (assembly GCF_965202585.1). Taxonomy (NCBI): domain Eukaryota; kingdom Metazoa; phylum Chordata; class Thaliacea; order Salpida; family Salpidae; genus Thalia; species Thalia democratica. The sequence continues at coordinate 61,210,021 of NC_139166.1, read as the reverse complement.
ACTTAGCAGCTGCTTACAATCCTCTCCTGGACATTTAATATCAACAATCCTGTTGTTAATATTTTCAAAGATAGAATCTTTCAAGCACCCTTTACAAAGCACATGGCTGCATGCAAGTTTTGCTACATCATTTCGGCAGATATCATCCATACAAACATCACATTCCAAATTGGAACAATCAGTTTGGATAGATTGGATTTTAAGTGAAGCCGTTTTATTTCTTTTACTTCTACGTGTTCTACTTCTTTTTCTCTCTGTATTCAAGGCTCCAAGTGCTTTATCAACATCCCAACCGTTGTTTTGAAGCAAACGTCTGGCCTCCGGTTCACTGACACCATCTGCATTAGACATGAAGTTTTCAACTTCAGATTTTGCGCTTTCTAGAATGACACGTTGTGAAAGCTCCTCGAGGCCTGAATCTTTCGGAAGAACTTTTTGGGCGACTACCATTTCATTTTCACTATCACTGTCGCTGTAGCTGTTGTCAGAATCGCCTATTTCAGCTGATGATTCACTATCCGAAGAATTGCTCACATTGTCTTTTGCGGATTTTTTTTTTAGCCACTTCATTTTTTAATTTTATGTTTTTAAATCTGTATATAAAATATATTTCATTAGTTATTTTTCAGTAAGTACTCAATAGTTCTTTTCAAAACAGAGTTTCCCGAATTAATTTTTATTATTATATCATTCTATTAATTAAAAAATATTATTCAACGTTTTTCAATATCATCCTTTTCTAGTTGTTTATCAATTTATGTTTTTGTTTCTTCTTATTAATTGATTGTCATAGTCATAACTATGAAAACTAGTCACAATTAATGCTTTGCCACTATTATAGTGTATAAAACTGTTCTGATTGACCAATCACTGTCATGATTGATCCTAAACTATCCTCATCAATTATTATCTTTTAATTTCAAGTAATAATTATATTTTTAAATTAAATAAAATAGAGTTTTTCAATACGAAAAATATTGAAACTAAATAAACTAAATGTTATTCTTAATCTAGAAAAGAATAAATCTAAAGTTTTTTTAAAATCTTTGAACTACCCTGAGATTTTTATAATAAAAAAAACAAAACTGTCTTAAGTTGTCCCTGGTTTTTCGGAGTCTTCCTGAGATTTAAAAAAATTTAACGATATTCTTAACTATCCTATATGTCGTATTTATTCCGATTGTGAGGCAACTTCGACCTTGTTCTAGCACACGCATATTTTTCCAATGATATATTTTTTAAATGCTATCTTAAGCTTTTATTTTTATTTTAACTATCAATTAGCAGAATTAAAAGTAAAAGTTAATCACTTTTACATTATCCCCTTTCGCAAGCTATAAACTAAAACCACTTAAAATAAAGCAATATATATCGCCTGCATTAATAAGATTAGTTGTATTATTTATTAGTAATAACATACTTTTATTTAACCATTAAATCTGGTGAAAAGTGGTAGCACGCTATAAAGGTACTGAATTTATTTATATATGTCCCGCAAAAAAAAGACAACTAGGAAGATGACGTTTGTAAGAACACTAAACAAATCGTTACTAACTATATTGAAAAAAACTAAAATTATCTTAATTTGACATGAGTTTATCTAAGCTAAACTGCAATATAAAAAATCTAAAATAACTTTAGAATGTATCAAAGTATTCAAAAAAAAAGTAGGTTATTTATAAACTATAGTCAATTTTGCTTAAAAATACAGTTTTCAGGGTTGTAACTGACTTTTGACAAATTTTCTCCAGATTTTAAAATTTCTTCAAGGTTTTTGAAAGTACTTGTTTTTCGGTCTATTATTAGTTTCCATTTATGTTTAGGATAAAAAACTGTCTTAAAATGTATAAAAACATTGAAAAGATACTGTAGAGTGTAGAACTACTTCAAATATGTTTTTTGATATAATTTTTTTTGATAATGACAAATTTTTTTTATCTATATGGTATATTTTTTGTGTCAAATCAAGATTTTTCTACATATAAAAATTGTTCAAAATTCCAGGTTTTTTTAAGTATTTGTCCAAAAATTTTTAAACTCCAGGCTTTTCTAGTTTTTTCGCCCTTTAACTGTTAAATTCTAGGTTTTTCTAGGTTTTAAGGTTTAGTGGCAACTCTGAATTTAAAAAAAAAATCAAGCATTAAAAGCTAAAAGTAAGATTTCAACTAGTTCTTCAGGTTTTAGATATTTAAAATAGTTGGTGATAAAACCCAATTTAATAAAAAATTAACAAGCCTAAATTAGTTTGATATAGTAAGATTCTTTAAACTAAATAATTTAGTAAAGCATTATAAAATTTCCTATATTTTTATTTATTGTTTAATAGGCTAAAATATTCGCTAGCCAGATAATTGTATATGTTATAAATTAAGTAAAAAATAACAACCTTCCGATTTTTCAAACTTTTAAATTTCAATACATGTCAGCTCCAGAATTTTAGTAAAGTATTCTTGTAAAACTTACGTTTAAATTTTATGGATTTAGCAAGATTTCAATTTCATTATAACTTATGCAACTTTATAGAACATTTTAAGTGGTTATAACTGACTATATTTAAAATTTTAAGGTCATACTTGGACATTTTTTCAATGTACTCTTTCTAGCATACAAATAAAAACACTAACTAATACTTTACAAATTTAAACTTTAATTTTAACTTGTATTATAAAAGAAATTAAAATTAAAAAAAAAAGGTTTTAAATTTATAATTAACTTTCTAAAAGGGTACAAATAAGTTTTATTCAGTTTTTAGTTTTGTAAATATACTTGTAAAAGAGTTTATAACTAACTAAAACAATCAAAAATTTTATCAGAGTTAAATATCTTTTTTTTTAACTTTAGTAAAATTTAAATAAACAATTTTCACAAAGCATTTGTAAAGTTAAATTTATGGTTATTAAAAATCTAGTTTAATTTTGGAACGAGTCGATATCAATTACGTTATTGAAGTACTTAACTTCCTATTTCGACAGTTAAAATTTTATTTACATTTGTTACCAACTGATTTATCTGTTTTATTACACAACACTGAAAGTGTTAGTTTTACTAGTAAATTTCGCAAATTAAAAAAATGATTACTTGTATACCTTTTCTGCTCAGACACTGACTAAAACTCAAGATTATACTTTTATTCCTACACGACTAAATCCAAGAACAGCTTACTGACCAAGATTAAAGTTTAGGGGTAATAGTTAAAGGAAACAAAAATAATAATTGAAAAAATATGAATTAAAAATAAATAAATTAAGAGGAAAAATATTTATTTTTAGTTGGAAACTGTTAGTATACCATATATACGATACCAACTACACACTGCATATAACATACTATTTTTAAAAATGTAGTATATATAATTTAAAAAAATACTTAAAAGAACAGGGGTTAGCAGGTAACTGGTGCTTGCAAGACAAATTTCAAGCTTTAAAATCTTCGGAAACAGAAGTTTATAGTTTTAGTGATATTTTATTATTCTACTTATTTTAGTTTTAATCACACACTTTAAAACGCATTTATACTTTTATTCACATTGATAACCTTAAAAATTTTTAGTTACACATAAAAGTCTAAATAAATTGTAGATATTTGTTGGACTATTTGCATTGACTAATAAAATTATCTACCATCTTAAACACTTAGTCTAACCAGGGTTGCCAAAAAACCTGGATATCTTGAATTTGAAAATTTAGGCTAAAAAACCTTGAAAAACCAGAAGTTTGTTAAATCTGAAAAAAAAAACTTAAAACTTTTATCAATTTTAATATGTTAGGTAGTAGAATTTCGATTTGACACAAAAAATCTATCATATAGATAAAAACATTTTGTCAGTGGCTTTACATAACAGTATCTTTTTAATGTTTTTATACCATTGAACTTAGTTTTTTACCTAAAAGTAGACCTAAAAGTATATACTAATAAAAACCTGTAGAACATTTGCCAAAAGCATTTTGAAACCCTCTAACTTGAAACCTGAAAAATCTGTCATGCTTTAAAACATCTTATAACTATCTAAAGTTAATAAAAAAAGAACGATCCTGAGTTAAAAAAATGTTCTGAGATAGCCTGAGCTATCTAGGATCATTCTGAGATTTTCAAAAACTTCTAAACATTCTAAATTAACTGAGTATTTTAAGTGTGTGGCAACCCTGATATATTTATTGTTAATATTTTTTTTTTGTATACATTTATTACAAAGCAAGGCATTATTAAGTATAGAGTTGTAATATAAAATTTAATGCTTTTGAACTCCTAATAAAGTTCAAGGGATCAGGACTTCTACTCTTTTTAAAAGCAAATTAAAACCAGTTTTAGTACCTCAAAATGTTTTCAGGCTTAAATTACTTTTAAACTAGTGAGCATTGTTCACATTTATATATATATACAATTATCATAGCATTTTAAATTAGAGCAGATTCTTAAAGTTTTACCTAAAGTTTAAAACAAAACTGTTGATTGAACGAAACAGGCACCAGAAGTTTAATTTTGCAAAAAAAAAGCAAACCAAAAACTAGCCTAGATGTTTAGAATAAAATCAGTTTAAGCTAAAATTATTGAAAATAAGTCTACAATAGCCTTATATTTTTTAAAGGTCTTAACACTAGCCTGACTTAGTCTGAGTGAGAATAAGTTTCAAAACTACCTTTATATGTAGTGTAAGTTTTCATTTTCGGCCCCTAACTACTAATGACCCCTCATTTTGCCCTTTTCTAGCTAGTTTATGGCCCACTTTAGGAAATTGTTGTTTAGAGACACCATGATTACTAATAACTAAGATATTTAGAATGAAGGCCTCACTGTTGCTAAAATATTATTTACACTTTTTTCTAACTTACAAGATTCTCTTTTAAACAGGGTTACCATTGCACTGTGGTAACTTTTCTCCAGGTATTAAAATTACTTATTTCTGGGTCTATATTTAAATAAAAGTTAAATTTAAGGTAAAAAACTGTATTAAAGTTTATAAAAAAGTAGAAAAGATAATGTATATCTACTTCAAATGTGTTTTGTAGTAAAAAAACTTTTTAAAATGACAAATTTCTTTTATCTATTTGATAGATTTTAAAATTGAAATCAATTTTTTTTTATGTAAGATATGAAAACTATTTAAAATTCCAGGTTTTTCTAAGTTTTTTTCAAAAGTTCTCAAATTCCAGGTTTTTCCAGGTTTCTAGGTAAACAGGCAACCCTGTTTAAAATCCCCAAAACTTAGGTATAAAAAATACTAATTTAAAGAATAAAACAGAATAAATTTATATCTGTTTTTTTATTTTTTTTTTAGTTATACTCTTTTACAATGATATACTATACTTTGTTTACTACTTTCTGAGAACAATTTATTTAAAAACATTTTGTAAATAAAATTATTGATCAAGTTTGATGATTATTTTTGTAAATTTAAAAAACTTATAAATTTCCAGAATTCTAGGTATAAATGCTAACCTCTTATTATTAAGTAAGTATATTTAAAAAAAAAATTTTTGAAATATTTACTATTTTATGAAAAACTGAATTAGAATAAACATTTTATTAGTTTAAAGATCAATGACTAACATTACTTCATATATCTAATGAATAAATTGTAATCATTTTGTTATACTAAATAATTTTTAACATCTACCTTATAACACAAAACATAATGTATTAGTATTTATAATAGTTTTATATAATAGAAAAAATAATTTCTATACCTTCACTGCTAAAATACTCACTGGAACTAAAAAAAAATACTTATGTTCTGTTAGTAACTACTTATTCAACTTTAAAACGAGCATAAAGTTATTGTTATAGGAAAATTTATTAATTTTTCAAAAAACATAAAACTTTAATGTCAATTATTTTCCTTATCTTAAAAGCTATCTAAAATTTTTTTTTTTATTTTAGAGAACGCACCTTTGCCTTTAATTTAAAAAAAATTATTTAATTTGGGGTTGGAATTTTTTCATGGGGTCCCTCCAAAAATAAAGGTTTTTTTTTCGTTTTTTTTATTAAATGGTATTAGAACCAAAAATAAATATTTTTTTTTAATTTTTTTTTTTGATTTCCTTTAGTTTGCATGTTATTTTAACTCGTAAATAGTTATTTTATAAATAATGTTAATATCTTTTACGATTTGGCCCAAAATCAAAATGTAGTATATTACACTATCATTTGCCTTGGCCATTTCCTAGATAAAAAATTGATAAAAAGAAAAAAAAAGTTAATAAGAATGTGAATATACAACAAATTTAATTAAATTATTTTATTTTAATTTAGTTTGATGTAATTCACATTCTTATTAACTTTTTTTTTCCTTTTATCATTTTTTTATCTAGGAAATGGCCAAGGCAAATGATAGTGTAATATACTACATTTTGATTTTGGGCCAAATCGTAAAAGATATTAACATTATTTATAAAATACCTATTTACGAGTTTTTATAACATGCAAACTAAGGGAAATCAAAATAAAAAATTAAAAAAAAATATTTATTTTTGGTTCTAATACAATTTGATAAAAAAAAACGAAAAAAAACCTTTATTTTTGGAGGGACCCCATGAAAAAATTCCAACCCCAAATTAAATAATTTTTTTTTAAATTAAAGGCAAAGGTGCGTTCTCTAAAATAAAAAAAAAAATTTTAGATAGCTTTTAAGATAAGGAAAATAATTGACATTAAAGTTTTATGTTTTTTTAAAAATTAATAAATTTTCCTATAACAATAACTTTATGCTCGTAACTTTAAAACATAAAGCCATAATGTGAAAACATTCTTAAAAAAGCCATTTTGGAAAAATTAAAAAAGCCATTTTGGAAAAATTTAAAAAATACCAGGGTAAATACTTTAAGTATTTTTTATGTTGCTAATATTTTATACATAAATTAAGTATCTTACAGGAGCTGTGAATGGAACAAAAAGTTTAATTCAAAAAAAAAAAAAGCCTGAGTGACCAAAAACTAGCCTGGTTTTTTAGAATAAAATCAGTTCAAGCTAAAATATTTTAAAATAAGCCTGAATTAACCTGATATTTTAAGATTCTTTAAAATAGCCTGACTAGCTTAAGTGAAAATAAATTTCAATACTACCTTTTAATACCTCTGAAACCTTTTTTTACTTTTCATCACCAACTTAAAAATATGTAGTGTAAGTTTTAATTTTTGGCCTCATGGCCCCTTATTACTAATGGCCTAATCTTTTTGCCCTTTTGCAGCTAGCTTGTGGACAACTTTGGGAAACTGTTGAATAGAGACACCATAATTATTAATAACTAAGACAATAATAATGAAGGCCTACTATTGCTAAAATGTTATTTAACCTTTTTTCTAAATTAACAAGAGTCATTTTTAAAATTCCCAAAATTTATGTTTAAAAATACTGATTTAAAAGACAAAGCAGAAACACTTCATACCTTTTTTATTTAATTTTTGTTAGTCATACTGCTTTATAATGATATTGAATACAGTATACTTTGTTTATTACTGTCATAGAACCATTTATTGAAACATATTTTGTGAATAAAATTCTTTATCAAATTTGAGGACATTTTTGTAAATTTAATAAACTTATAAATTTCCAGATATCTAGGTTTAATGGCCAATCTCTTTTTGATAAGTAAGTATTTGTTGTAAAACTTTTAAGAATAATAATTTTTAATTTTTTTAAATTTCCACTACTTAATAAAAACTTAATTGAGATAAACAGCCTACTAGTCTAAAATTCAACCATCATTATTACTTTATATAGCTTAAGTATAAATTTTAAAATTTTTGTTAGATTAAATAATTTTTAACATCTGTCTTTTAACACAAAACATTAAGTATAAGTATTTATAACAGTTTTATGTATGTTGAAAAATTAATTTGTATACCTTCACTGCTATAATACTCACTAAAACTGAGGTAAGTAGTTAAACATCTTTAAAACATAAAACCATACTGTGAAAACATTCTTAGAAAAGCCATTTTGATAAGACGTGAAAATACCAAGGTATAATTTTTTTTTTTCTAGAATTAAAAACATAAATTAAGTATCTTACGGGGTTATTACAGAAACTGTGAATTAAACCAAACATACATCATAAGTTTAATTTTGCAAAAAAAAAAAAGCAAGCCTGAGTGACAAAAACTAGCCTTGTTTTTTATAAGAAAAAACAATTCAAGTTTAATACTCTAAAATAAGCCTTAATTAGCCTGATATTTTAAGAGTCTTTAAAATAGCCTGACTAGCGTAAGTGAGAATAAGGAATAAAATTACCTTTAAATACGCCTGAAACCTTTTTTTTACATTTCATCATCAATTTAAAAATAAGTAAAGTAAGTTTTAATTTTTGGCCTCATGGTCTCAACTACTAATGACCCCAGGTTTTGGCTCCTTTGCAGCTAGCTTATGGCCCACTTTGGCAAACTGCTGTTTAGAGACACTATGATTATTAAACACTAAGAGAATAAGAATGAAGGCATAATTATTACTTAAAAGTTATTTAAACCTTTTTTTAAATTTACAAGGTTCTTCTGTAAAATCCCCAAAATTTATTTATAGCAAATACTAATTTAAAATAAAAAACAGAAAAATTTCACAACTTTTTTATTTAATTTAATTTATTTAATTTTAATTATATTTACTTGTACTCTTTTACAATGATACATTATACTTTGTTTGCTACTTTAAGGGAACAATTTATTTAAAAATATTTTATTAATAAAATTCTTTATAAAGTTTGACAATTTTTTTTGTAAATTGAAACTGAAAAATTTCCACAAGTCTTGGCTAAATGCCAACCTCATATTAATAAGTAAGTATTTGTTCTAAAATAGTTTTTCTTATTTCCATTATTTAATGAAAAACTATAATAGAATAAACATTCTAATAGTTTAAAGATCAACCATCAACATTACTTTGTATAAATTATGTACAAATTGTAAAATTTTTGTTACATTAAATACTTATTAACATCTGTCTTATAACACAAAACATAAAGAACAGTATTTATATTAATTCTATATAAGTAGAAAAACTAACTTCTTTACCTTCACTTGTATAACTGCACTGCCTCTCACTGAAACTAAATAGAATACTTTTGTTCTTTTGGGTATCTATTTTAACAAAACATAAAGCCATATTGTGAAAAAATTCGTAAAAAAAGCCATTTTGGATAGCGTTGAAAAGTACCTGGGTATTTTACAGGATTGTTGAAATTATTTTACAAATAAAAATTATTTAAAAACAAACAAAATTATTTTTTTTTCTTAAACCTGATTCTATAGAACTAATTACAAACAGCCAAAACGTGAATATCTAATATATTATAAAATTTAATAGAATTTAAATACAAACTTTAAATTCATTTTTGAATTTATATATACCATATCAACTATACATTATATACAACGTATAACTTTAAAAAATGTAATAGCTAAGTATAGCTTGTTTTCAAAATTAAACAAGACTTCCTAGAAAATTGTCATTATAAGAAAAACTAGACATTATAAAACATAAAAAAAAAAAAAAACTATATTTTCTATAAAGGCAAGCATAAAATCTTAAAAATACCAAAATATTGCAATAATTTAATTTTGTGATCTACCTAAAACACTAACTTAATATTGCTTTTAAGTAAAACTATCACATATAATTTTATTTAAACCAAACAACCTTGATGTATAAAAAAACTATTTTTTTTAAATAATTTTAGACACTTGTGCAAACCGACCTCTTTAAAAATATGTTTTGTTAGACTACGACAGATTACTGCACAGTGTTACATATTAATGTCCACTCTTGTCAAGTAGATTAATGCACACTGTAAAATAGTTATAAAGGCATATTGAAGTTGTCTTCACTAACAAGTTTTAATCGTTTTGTTTACATTAAAATCTGGTTGTATCATAAATTCTTTGACACCAAAGTTTTTATTCTTTTTTTTGAATTTCATAAACTATTTTCAAAAAGATATTTTTTTACTTTCAAAATTTGTTCATTTATTTTATAAGTAATTTTTACTTTTCAACGCTAGTATAAAATTAAAATTATTCAGACTAAGTAATGATTATAAACTTTGAATAATTAAATACTGCTAGTTTTAAACAGTTATGAGAATATAATAATACTTTATTTAAAACTTCTTTCCTAAACATCTTTTCGTATGTTTGAAAATGATAAATATTTTTAAAACTTATTATTTTTTCTCATGTTTATTCTATCTTAGTTTATTTTAACTATATTGTCCTGAACAAGACGTTAAAAGTTATCTAAGTGGTGTGCGGCTCAATATCCGAAAAGTTTTATGGTGCACCGGTGCAATTATTTTAATGAAAAGAAAATGTAAATAAATTAATTTAAATGTTTATCTATTAGTGTGATGTAATTGATAAAAAAATTATAGGCTACATGAAACAGAGTTTCCTAATATTAACAGTATGGCCCCTTTAGAAGACATTTTAGAGTTTTAGTGACCATAAGCCATAACTTTAAACTTGCACTGGATATTTTAGATTTAATTGTAAAGAGCAAAAAAAATCAGGTCTGAGCAAACTTAAGGGTAGTTTTAGAACTTACACTAGACCAGAGATTCAAATTTCACCATGATTTGGACCTAACACTAAGTATTTTGGAGTTGGTGATAAAGATCAATGTAAAAAGTATCTTGGGGTAGTTTTTTGAGGAATCTTATTAGAAGGGAGCACATCATTTTAAATTTCTTCAAAAGGGAGACCTTATTAAAAAAGTTAGTAAAACCTTTGTTTAAAGGCACCTTGACCAGTTATTGATAAAATATTAAGATTGAAGGTCTATTATTGCTAGAAATTTGGTTAAACTTTTATAAAGTTAAACTTTTAAGGTTAAGCTTTTAGACCGAAGACAATCTTCTTAAAATAGCAACTTTTATTTTAAGTAACACTAACTTAAAACATAAAGTATAAAAACAAAACATATTTCTAAAACTAAGAAAAAACTATTTCGGTATTCTTTAAAATATTATGAAAAATAAATTTTTTTGTTTAAATATTTCATAAAATCATTTAGTAAACCTTGAAAATTTAAATAGTTTAATAACCACATATTTCAAAAGTTAAGTAACCAAAATGTATGCTTTTGTCCCATGTAAAAAACAGAAAATAACAAATTATTGTATACAGAAGTTTTTTAATGAAAAACTATCTTAAAATAAAATAATTTAATCCAATTAAAAAAAAAAAAATAAATAACATATTTTTCAAAGATAATTTAATTTTAAATTTTTTTGATATTTATTATTTAAACAGATAATTTTAAATGTCGTCTGTTTTACATTTACATGATTCTTACAAAAAATAATTTTCTGTCAATAAAAAAGTGATATGGATCACCAATAAATTTAACATATAAATTTAGCATTTTATTTATAGATTTAAACTTAGAAGTTACATGACGTGTAATGTATTGTTGACAACTGTTAGACACGAAAAACTTAAAGTCTTTGTAAAGTGCGTCAGCTTGATAGCATAACTAATTGCCTATTTATATTACTTACAACTCAATAGTTTTTGGTAAAACCAGGTTTAAACAAAATTAATACTATCAAAACACATAAAATATTTTATTTTAACGAAAAAACCAAGTACGACTTTAAAAACATTGCAAATCTGCTCTTTGTTGAAATGAAGAAACTATCTTGCTATCTTTTCCAGAAAATTTTTCAGATATTTTACGTGTTTTGTGTCTGTAGATAAAAACGTAATTACAATTAAAAATATACATTGATAATGTTTAAAAGTAGCTGATTTATTTAATCATATAACAATTTGAGAGTTTTTCTGTAGTTATTTTACAAATAATAAAATTGTCACCTTAAATAGTAACCGAATTTAAATAGGTTTAATATAGTAAATTAGTTTTAGCTTTTAAGAGTAATTTAAAGTTGTAACAAAGGTAAAATATTTCATTAGAAAATACATTAAATTCTTCAATAGTTCTATGTTTTATTGCTTAACAACATAACTCGTCTAAGCAGTTGTTATTAATTTTTTGGTACTTAACTATAAATTTGTTAACTAAATTAACAATACAATAGATAAAAAAGAAACTGTGAACGTTTTTTAAGTTTAAAGGGAACGTTGCGTTACATTAAACTGTTTAAAGTTATCTATCAGATATTTTTATTTTTTATTTTTATTTTATGTTTATGTATTATAATTTCTGAAACTGAAGTATGTGTCATCCGACTTAATTTTACATAAACAAAACATTAAATTATTTATTGTAAATTTAATTATTAAATGTAATAAAACTAGACGGGTGGCTTCGCGTTTAGCCACCAAAACCTTCGCTCTACTGAGCACGAAAGTTAGCTTTTTTCAATGAGGTAAAATCGTTCAACCGTATAAATTGGTGCTAAGAGTTAAACAGTAAAATACAACATAAACTTTTTTGAGTGATACAATATAATCTTATAATATTTGAAGTTATAAACAATAGTAATGGTGACACAGTTAACAGCACATAGATAAATAAAATTGATGTTAGCCTAAATGTGATAATAATGTGAATTTATAGTATTTTAAGTCCATTTGATTTTTTTGAAAGATTTTTTTTTGAATTCATGGAAACTCAGAATTGTAGTTTTTATAACTTTGTTTGCTTTAAAAACACTGTTGTAAACGCTTACATTCTGACTTATCACAAAAATAAATACATTTATTGGGAAGAATTTACACATTATAATTAGTATCTTAAAATTTCAGTAAGGTAATTTCAATTAGCCCTGTTTTATATCAGCAGAGCTAATGTGATTCCTAGACTGACTTTTTTAAGAAACAACTTTTGAAAAAACAATTAATTTAGAGTTAGACTCAAAACTTTTTGAGTCAAAAGGTGAGTACTAAGTTTTTTTATGAATCCGAAATCACTCTTATGCTTTTTGAACCCTTTATCCATTTTTTTTAATTAGATTTAAATATATTTATGAAAGCTAAAATTATATGCCATAAGATAATTAATTACCATAAGATAGCTTTCGCAGATAAAAAATTGCCAATTAATTTTTGTGATAAAGTCTTTTGTATAAAAAGCTTTATAGAAATATAGAAGAACAATTTTGCATTGGTGAATTCCTGTAAATTAAAAAAGAAAATTACTAAAATTTTGTCTTCTTAGATTTTTTAGTAAATTAACCTCATATTTTCAGGAAGTGATTAATGCATTAGTAGAGCAAATCTTAATTCGACAGTCAGATAAAAAAGTTAAGAAGCTTATGACCAAACTATTCATTTTTTAAGGCCATAGGGAGTTGATTTTTTTTTAATTTAAATTGACTCTTGTTTGAAAAATTAGATTATATATATATATACTACAAGATGATATATATACAAAATAACTTTTATAATTAATTTTTATAAGTTTTTTTTCTCTATTAAAATTACATGAAGCATAAAATGTTCAGGATCCGGATCGGGTCGGATCCTAAAAAGTGGGTCCAGCAGATCACCAATTAATGATGAAAACTTAGTTGTGAAAGGTTTTGAACCCTGCCATGTTAAATTATGACAATTACAGGCGCCTCAACCTCTCGGCCATTAGACCTTGATATAACTTTCGTATTTAGCTTTTATAAATTTCATAAGTTAAGAAACTTTTCGAAAATTTCTGCACGGCAGTTATATTCTTAAATTTAAGTTTAAGAAATATATGATAAAACAATTAACTGTATATCTATTTTGCTAATATTACAAAAAAAAAATTCATCAAAAAAACATAAGATACAGTACAGACTTAATTATTTTTAAAATAAATTGTTTACAACAACTTTAAAGCCGTTTTAAATATTCTTTTGTGGTTGTTTAAACCTAAAAATAAATTTATTGTAATTTTTTTTTATTAAACATGCTCAACTTACATTTTTTAACTATTTTTCTAATTTATGTGATAAAAACCTCTACTTATTGTTTTAAAAGCTTTTTGAACTTTTTTTTACCAAAAAGTTTATACTTTGTAAGATTGTCTTTTTTTCAACTGCTTACCAACAATCTTAAATTGTTTATAAATTACTTATAAATTGCTTATAAATTGTTTATTGTCTTAGTAAATTATATTACCTATATAACGCTGTTACGAAGTTTAATTGCCAAACTAATTATGAAACTATCTGAATTGTAATATTTGTTGTCAATAAGGATTGTATATAGAAATTTTTATAAAAGTTTATTTTCTTTATTAAGAACAGCAATTGATTTTTTTTTATAAAAATCTGTTTAAAATAATTTTAAAGACGCTTTAATTGATTTTTTCCCGTTAAAAAAGTTTTTTTATTGTAAGTTTATATACTATACCTGCTTAAACTACAGTTTTATTACTTTATGTAATTTTGTGCTATAAACCTTTACATAAGAGGTTATATAAGCGTTTTTATGTTTTTTGTTACTAAAATTTTAATTAATTTATTTTTTTATTAAAACTGTTAACTTACCTATGTCACTGTCTGTCTAATTTATGTACAAAAACAATACTTTGGATGCTATAACTTTGTTTTCGTGTCTATTAAACCTTAAAAGTACATTTATTCTCATATTATCTATTTAAATTGACTATAAAGCCATGCCTCGACCAATTACTAATGTTAATTATGTACAAAAAGGTTCTACTAAGGACGTTTAAACGGTTGTTCGTGTTTATTTCAACTAAAAGAATAAGTATTGAAAACTTTAATTTGAAACTTTTAAAATTATTAATTATAATACTAAAAATGAGTTCTAGTTATTCCGTTTAGAAATATTTTTTGTTTTTTTTAATATAAACTTTATTAATATCATTATTAAGTTAAAACTGATAGATAGTTAGATAAAAATATAGTGTAAGAATACAGTAAAATCACTTTAAAATTAGCTCGTTTAAAACTGATATTTACATTTAATTTAACCAACTCGCATTGGTTTCATCGTTATTTAACTATTTACGATAATAAACTTTCATATTAGATAAAAGTTAAATTCTAAAAAACGTTGAACACTCTCTGGAAAAAAGCTAACTTTCGTGTTTAGTAGGGCGAAGGATTTAGTGGCTAAACACGAAGCTTCCCAAACTAAAAATATTAAAGTAACTTTTATAATTTAGAAAATTCCTTACTAACAACAAACAACTATTTGAAGTTTTGAGTTATCTAAAAACATTCTCTGTCATAATAAAACAGCTAATTTCACCTTTTCAAGAGACTTATGTGTAGCTTCTTCAGTGTGACCATCCACGTCTTTGCAACATTTGAAGTTGTACATCTTATCGCAAACGGTGCACTTCACAGCCACCTCCCTCCTACCGTCAAATACTCTTTTGAAAACAGTAGGGTACTTCCAGCAGGCAAAATCAAACACTATGTTTCCTTTTCTACTACGGATCATGTTTTAGGCTACTTGTATATATATATATATATATCTGAAAAATTTCAAAAGATGTCAAGCTATCAATAATTGACTAATTTACATTAAAAAAAATTATACTTCTAATAATTAAACTAGTAGTAATAGTAGATAAGATAATTTCTAAATTAACGTACAAAACGTCTCTATCATTTTATTTAGAAAGCAGTAAAGTACTCAAGCAAAAAGTAAACATCAAGGTTTTTACTCTGAGTGTTGTAAGGAATAGAAACTAATAGAAATAAACTAATTATCTTTATTCTACAGTACAAAATAAGTTAGTGTATTTATATTTCTGTATTTATGTATACAACAATGCACTAGTTATAAAGAGACTGGCCACAAACAAAAGTGTCCTCCACGAATAGATTATCAGGTAAACTAGAACAAACACGTTTGCAAACTAGAACAAACACGATCTCTATTTAAGACTAAAAACCTTTAGACTAGATATATAAAAAAGTTTAAAGTTACTTGATAAATTTTATCTGGTTAGTTTGTGTAAACTAAAAAATAAATCTCTAACAGACAGTTAACAGTAGCCTCTTAATTAAAAAACACAATTTACACTTATTTTCAATGAACTTTTGGATATACATAAGTACAGTTTTTAAACTGATATCAATGCGAAATATAAAACAGAGCTGCATTTAACTTTGCATACTCCAATAAAACTTGTTAGCTTATTTTGAAAATGTGACTTGCCAGTATTAGGAGCTTTTTTTGACTAAATCAATAGAACGAGCGAAATACAAAGAAAATCACAAAAATGTTGTTTCTTCAGAAAATTTACGTATGTTAGTAGATCAATTTGTGTTTTTTTTTTGCATAATTAATTATAATTTCTAACATTTAAGAGCCGAAAGCACCCTTTCAGCTGTATAAATTTCTTATTATAAAACCATTATGCTGTCGTATTATTATTTCTAAGAGCCTATTTGAACAAACCTATGCTAGTTTAAATAAAGTTTTGAAACTAAAATGCTAGTTATGAAGGTCATGTACTAATTCTTAAATATAAGATAAAACTTCACTTCAAAACCTTGCGATGTTAGGGCTTTAATTAAAGTAGTAAAATAAACTGGATTTATAAAACTTATGCAAAATAAATATTTATTCATTTTATTATAAAGCAATTTAAAATTTGGTTTTACGAGAGAAAATTCCTACGAAATTTTTACCAAGATAGTATCATACTAATACTAAGATTTTTTTTTTTAATTCAAAAAATTTTTATTTATAGGTTACTAAAAACTGATCATGTTATTTTAAACAATAGAGTACGACATTAACGTAGTTACATTTTAATGTTTTCAAAATAGCATTTAAGTAAAACTCTTTTGTTATACTTTTTATAAAGATACTTTAACTTTAACTTTGAAGCTGCCTGTTGTTTGTGAAATAAAATGTTTAATGAATAAAAATGAATTGTGTTATCAAAAATCAGTTCAGAATCTTATTAAGTTTGATGTTGGAATTTTTTAAATTATCTTAGAAGGAACTTGGGTAAATAAAAAATTAGTATTACAAAAGGTGACAATATAAATAAGTGTTAGAATGAGTTTGAGAGTGTGTTTGGTAGCACAGTGTTTATCATGCACCAACTAAAATTTTAAATAGAAAAGATCAAAAACTAAAAGCTAAACTTTTGATTTCGAAGGGGATTATTGTTTCAATTAAAAAGAAAAATCTAATGTTTAAGACCGCCATCAAAGATTAAAAAAAATTCAATTACATTCCAAAAAAATAGAAATATTTTTAATCGGGTTATTGAACGATCTTAAATACTTTATTTTAAACAGGTTGTAAACAAAAACAAAACAAACAGTAAAAAGTTGTGAAAAATAATTAACAGTATTGTTGCTACTAAGCCTATCTCTCATTCAAATATCAATGGTGTGCTTGATGTGCATAGTAATGTTGTTGTTGAACCAAAAAAAATTGTTAATGTTATGAATAAAAATTTTGTGTTTTTTGCTGATAATTTAATAAAAAAAGAACACATGTTGCTTGTGATTATGATTAGTTTTCAATAGGTTCTGTTAAAAATGGTTTTGTTTTTAAGAGTATATCAGCGAGCGAAACTGAAAATTATATTAAAACAATGAACCCTAACAAGAGTGTGCGTTTTGATGTCTCTAGTATTCGTTTTGTAAAGCTTAGTGCAAAAATAATTTCTCCCTACCTTTCTATGTTGTATAATAGTTGTGTTGAGAATGGTGTGTTTCCTAATTATCTTAAAAATGCTGAGTTAGTGCCGATTTATAAAGTTGGTAAAAAAATAACGTAAATAACTATAGACCTATTTCTCTTTTGTCTCCTTTTTCTAAAATTTTTGAGTCATTAGTGTGTGAGGGACTGAGTGGTTATTTTCTGTCAAATAATTTACTGCACTGCAAACAATATGGGTTTAGAAAAAATAGTACGACTGAGTTAGCAGTAAATCAGATTGTTGAGGAACTAATTGAGGCTGGTGAAAAAAAGGTAAATTGTTCTGTTTTCTTGGATGTTGTTAAAGCTTTTACTACTGTTAATCATAAAATTTTAGTATCAAAACTTAAATGTTATAAAATAAAATGCTCAATGTTAAATTTTATTGAAAGTTATTTTAAAAGATAGAAGTCAATCTATTCTTGTAAATAATGTTGTTTCTAAGCGTGTAATTTTGAATGTTGGGATACCTCAGGGTTCTTGTTTTGGTCCATTGTTGTTTCTTGTATATAGAAATGACATATTTTCAGCTACAAATATTAATTTGAGATTGTTTGCAGACGATGCTTGTCTAAGTTATCAACATCGTGATGTTGATCATGTTAATATGGAGTTAACGAAAATTTACGAATGGCTGTGTAAAAATATATTGTTTATTAATTATTCAAAGACAAAGTTTTTGCTGTTTAATAGAACTGCAAAAAAGGCTGAGTTCAGTGTTGAGGTAAATGGTTTTTTTGATACACGAGTACTCTGAAAATGGTGTATTATAGTTTGTTTTATCCTCATATCCTGTGTTGTATATCTGTTTGGGATGGTGCTGCAAGTTGTCATTTGAAACCAATTGTTTGTATGCAAAAAAGAATTGTAAGTTTGTCGCATGCAAGCACTAACTCCAACAAATTTATTGTTTTTGAAAGCTGGTACTCTGAAATTTAATGAGGTGTTTAATTTGCAAGGTAGTAAGTTGATCCTGAATACTTTGAGAGAATTTGAGGTTGACCACAGTTGTTTTACTCCAGTAAGTATGGTTCATACACACAGTACAAGACATTCAAAAATCAGTAATTTTGTAATTGAAAGACCTAACACGGCTTGTGCTAAACTCCTTTAAGGTTTTGGGCCCTAAGTTGTGGTCTAGTGTTCCGGAATTTTTTAAAACCTAAATAAGGATCAGTTTAATTATAAGTACAAAAAATTCTTGTTGAGCCAGTATACTGAGTAGGTTTAGAGTGCTGTGGTTGAGTAATTTGTGTTACATGCAGATTTTGCTTAATTGATTTTAATTGTTAATTTTCATCTGTTTCTCTTTATATATGTATGGTCAATTTTGCTTGTGTTTACTCTGATCACGATTGGCTGGTTTTGGTCTGTTGATGAAGAAAGACATTGTATGTTTGTGCATGATTATTTATTTGCTGCTTTCCAGTTTTTGTTATTTTTTTTTGTTAGCTGTATATATTAATTACTATTGCATAAATATATTTTTTTTCTTCTTACTTTTACTTGACTAAAATCAATTCTACCACTACAAGTTTCAGAAACTACATTTTTCTTAATATTTTTTTTTTAATTTAGCTTAAATTTGAATTTTTCTGAGTAACATTTCAGTAAATTAGTTAGTTATCAAGCTTTAAGATAGTTATTTAATGCTAATGTATTCATTATAATACTAGTTTTATGCATTTTCTCAACAACTGATTGTGAGTCCACTATGGTGGCGGTGATCACATGGTTGGATTGTTGGTGTGATTTTTTTGTTGTAGCGCCGGTGAACACATAGGGATTTGAGCTTAATGATTTTCCCACACTTTGTGGTTTTTAGTGTTGAGATGTTAGCCTTGTGAGTGTTCTCCAAATGGCGTGTCACCAAGGTTTTTTTTCTTATTTGTTTAAAAGATAGTTTTTGTTTATTTTATTTATGGATAGTTAAAGATAAATATTAATGGGGCAGGTAAAATTACATATGATGTAACAGACTCACTTTTTCCCAGAAAATGTTTATCGTTGCAAGGGGTAGAGTTTGAGACTGATGTTTTTTTACCATAAAAAAAAACTAACTTTTTTTTTTATATAACAACATATCAATTGCATGAATTTCCATTATTGAAATTATCCAATAAAAAGAATTCTGATAAATAAATTAACAAACTATTATTTAAGATAATGGTTCAGCTCTATTCTATAAAGCTTCTTTAAATATAAAAAATAAAGCTGGTTCAAAGTTAAAATCTTTTGCTCAACCACAGATATACCTTTTTATTTAATTATATAATTTCTTTATTATATATACTTTGTTTTAAATGTTATAAATAATGCTTGAACTTATAAAAAAAATTCAAAAGTTTCTTAGTTAAATTAATGTAAAATAGAAAATAATACTGTTCAGAAGTTTATTCAGGGTTGCCACTCGTTTTTTCAAATTTTTTCCAGGTTTTCTAAATTTCTTCCAGGTTTTTAAAAGTACAAATTTGTGGGTCTATTTTTAGTTTTAAGTAAATTTCTATATTAGAAATAGTGTTAAATAGTATAAAAACATTGAAAAGATACTGTAAAGTTACTTTAAATGTATTTTTTAATAAAAAATTTTTTGATAATGACAAAAAAATCTTGTTTATATGATAGATTTTTTGTGCCAAATCGAAATTTTACTACTGCAAATGTTAAAATTATTAAAAATTCCAGGTTTTTGATCATTATTCCAGGTTTTTCCAGGTTTTTTTCAAGTTTTCTCAAATTCCAGGTTTTTCCAAGTTATTTTTGTCTAAATTGTCTAATTCCAGGTTTTTCAAGGTTTTTCCAGGTTTCCAGGTAAAGTGGCAACCCTGTTTATTTTATAACAAATATTCCTATATACTGGTACATTTTCTGTCTAGTGTTCATAAAATAGACTGACTTTCTAAGTAAAAAAAAAGTAAAGTTCTTAATTGAAAATAATGATCAGTAATAGTAATTTTCGTGTTTAGTTGTGTTTATTTTTTAGACAGAGTTTTACTGCTAAAAACATCAGGTACAAAAATAAGGAATTATCTTAAACATTTTACAAATAAAAATAGACTTATAGTTTTTTAGTAAATAGTTGCAATAAGTATTTTTAAGTGTTATAGGTAAATAGTGCTTAACTAATAGATAATTTTTTGTAAAATTTTTACTAAAAAATATTAGATAGTTTATTTTACTTCAATACTTATACAATGCAACATTCAACTAACTTAGTAACAAACCTTGTAGATAATATTCAAAACACATAGTAAAAATATATAATTCAAATTATTTAAAATATAACAATGAATAATTTTGGAAATAAGTTTTTTAACTAATTTATTGATTGATTATATAGACAACTAAAGCATAAACCACTTAAAAAAAACTAGACTAGAACCCTGTGTTGGGTATAATTTATTTGTTCAATATTTATAAAACTCTTTCATCTCTCTTGAACAAGCAGGTTTATATTTAAAAGCAGGTTTACCATAATTACACGAGTCACAAGTTTTGAAAAATTAAAAAAACTTCACTTTCTTAATTTAAAATTTCATGCTTGAGTAGTTGAGGGCTGGTTACTCATAGAAGCTTGGCAACTATGTTTGTAAGTCTATCTTATCAAGTAGCTTGAAAAGTCTCATTTTATTTTTAAACAAACCTACTTTATTGGGTTTTTATAAAAATGTTTTTTGGAAAAGTAAAAAACAAAACCTTCTAGCTCCCACCTTTCGTAGGATTTCTGACTAGTTGAAGTTCGATATAAAATCAATAAAAGTAGTTTTAAAAAAACACTTTTTGTTATATTTAAGTATTTTTTTTTAAATTTAAATGTTATTTCTCAAATATATCACAAAGAATTAAAACAAAAATCTTATTTAAATGTTTAAAATGATTTTTGCTAATAAAGTTATACATAAAAAACAGTTAAATATTGTATGACTATTGTCAAACAAAATATTTTCCAGAAGTCCTTATAAAACTGTACTAAATTGAAACCTTGACATTATTTTTGATGCAATACATAAATAATCTAATTAATATATTTCCTAACTCTAAATTAATCATATATGAATAAGAAGTACAATGAACATAAAAGTATCATAAATCAGAAACATTAGCTTTTGTCTGTTTTATACTTAAGCTTGAATTTTGAAGTTGAAACAAAAATAAAAGTATTCAAAACTTGTACCCTATAGGTTTTTTGAAACTTTGATTCTTCAAGTTGATAGCATGAGATTAATATTTAAGATATCTTCTAATATTTTTTTAAATAAGTTATGGTTATACACAACTTAATACTATATAAAAATAAGTAAAAAAATTATGAGAAAAGAAAAAAAAAATTAACGTTCATAACTATTTTCATCGTTCAATGGATTAGCAATATTTTTTTGGTTATCGAGCTGTACACCATTTGCTCGTAAACACTGTTTTGAGCAAACATTATAACTATTAAAAAAAATAAAACTAACTATATGTTCACTTAAAACACAAATAGTCAAATAATAAATAAAATTTTAAAAATGGTAAGCGTTCTTTTATAAAAAAATAATCAAGAGTAAAAAATATCGAAAAAGTGGTAGTGTCAAACAATAACATAAGTAAAGAAAAACAACAGAAGTAAGTTTAATAAAAAGTTAGATAAAAGGTAATCGGAATAAGAATTCTCTACATAATTATCAGTACAGATCATAGCTTTTATAACAAAGAAAATTAACAGATATTAGTTGTTTTACCTTTAAAGAGTTCTATTCGTACCAAGCCTAGATATTATTATTAAGAAGAAAAGTTTTAATAAAGATATGAAACTACATTGAGGTAGACATCATCATAACAACCTCGTAGAATTAGAATTAAGTCTAATTTAGTAAGTACTATAAGTTAATACAACAAAATTTATAAAGTTTAACTATAACTAATTTTCTTAAAAACTTAAATTACTTATAATTCACATTTACTGTAACATAAACAGCAAGATTACTACTATAAACTTAAGTATTCACTAAGATTTAGCTGTTTAAAACAATTTTTTTACTAGGTATTTTTTATTTTTCATCAAGTTAAGAACATTCTGCTAATATTTTAAACACAACTTGTAACTTTTTTTATCTTAGGTGTTTTAATATGCATAAATATTATCTATTGAACGACAAAAAAAACAGATGTTTTGTTCTAGAACAGGGGTCGGCAGCTTTATGCAACTCGCGGGCAAAATTTCCTAGGAAATATTGCTCACGGGCCGCAATATTTAGAATAAAACCTTTGAGGGCCGCATTTATTTAAAAAAAACTTCTAGTAATCAGTAGAAAAATGTTTTTCTAGATCAAAGATATGATAAACTAAGTACTATTAGAGCACTTATAAAGAGTATTTATTATCTTAAGAGCCTAATAGTATTGTAATTTCAAAGTCTTTAGTTTTTATTGTTTTTAACTGTATATTTCTGACTGAAAGTGAGCTCGCGGGCCGCAGATTTTGATTTGACACTGAGCTCCGCACTTTGCTGACCTGGTGTTCTAGAACTTTGTGCACGAAGAACCTTTTGGTTATTGAGTCGCACACCACTTGGATACGGTTTAAAGTCTTGTCCAGGACAATAAACATTCGAGATACAAAACTTTCTTAATGAATATTGATAATTATACGATATAAAATTCAATTGCATTTTAAATTTGTTCTTATAAATAAGGAAAAAATGTAGCTAAAGTAAATAAAATCAAAAATATAGAGTAAAGATTTAACTTATAAATATTTAAAAAAAAAAACGAAGCTAACCTTCAGAAAACACAAGACTATTTAAACAACTATTGTAAAGTAGTAAATGTTTAGCTTCTATCCTGCAGGTTAAACATTGGTCCTGGCACAATCGATGTTTTTAGTAAGGTATAAAGAAAAGCTTCCGTGGACAGACCTGTGTTCTTTAAAGTTCACTTATTAACCGGCAAATAGCCTACTTCCTACTAAAAATAATTATTTTTCAAATGTCAGTTCGCTCATACATTCAACGTTAAAATGAGCTTAACCCAAGGTAAGATGACAAAAGTTCAGAAAATCTTGATCGAAAGTTGAAAATTTCTCTAATGTTTATTCTCTTGATCTCAAAGGATTTTAATCTCGTTATTTAGTACGTCTACACTTTGGAGTAACCTTTAAGTTGTTATTAGTTTGAAGTGTTGTCTTATTTCTTATAAAACTAAGTTAAAAGTAATAAATTTTTAAATTAATCTAAACGTATTGCAGGTATCTTAAAACTCGATTAGTCTAACTTTTTAGTTTTCTGTTTGTGATCTTATTAGTTTTAGATTTATTTCACATTTAAATTTTAGTTGTTAGTTATTTTTTTTAACACAAAAACAAAAACAAAAAGTGGCTATAAAATGCTGTATAACTAACTGAAATAAAGGATAAAGAGAAATATTGTTTATTAAATGATAAAAAGCGTTCAAAAACTTTGGTCTAATGACCTAGTGTACAAAGGAACCTTTCGGTTATCGAGTCGTACACAACATCCTTATAAAGTTTCTTACGAGCTATTAGATTTAATTTTTTATCTTTTAAATACTTAAATCTTTAGTCATAAAACAATCAGCTAAACAAAATGAAAGAAAATAACTGAATTTTGTGTATAAAAATGTACTTAAAATCTTGTTTAGTAACATTAGAGACTAATAATTGATATAACTTTAAATCAACTTATAAAACAAAAGATAAACAATATTTATAGCAAACATTTGAATACTTAAATGATAGGTTACAACCTTTTTAAAGAAAGTAAAAATTTAATGTTCTAAAATATCTTTACGTTCAATTTTATCAGTATTTTGTGCTAAATGTGTTTTTTATTAATTTTAACTGAACAATAAAAATAATTTCATATTCGAATAGATAAATAAACTATTGCATAAATTTTCATTAACTTTAAATAAGTGAACTGTACCATAACTGAACTTAACTTTTATAAATGAAAATAAAAAGACAAGTGATGTTAAATTTATGCTTCTAATATGAAAAAAAAAACAATAATGATATTAACACAAACAAATTTTCTTTTGTTTTAAAATATATTTTTTTTATTTTGAATACTAAAATTGTAATATTACAAAGCAAAAAATATTTGTAAACAAAAAAAAGAAGTTTTTAGAAACATACGATAACTGAAGAATATAGAAAATCTAGTCAGAAAACAAAGGAGGAACTTTAAACGTTAAGCCGATGAAGTGTATTAAAATTAATTCTATAAAAACATTTCGTACGAAAAAATTGCGGATAAAAACAAAAAAACAAACTAAATCTGGTCTGGTACTCTAAGGAAACTGATGTATTGTTTTATATCAACCTTTATTCTATTTATCTTGATAAAAGCAAAAAAAAGTTTTTTGTTTACAAAAGTATATGAAAATAATTAATATTTTATACTTTGTTTAGCTATAATTCATTTAGATTTAATATAAACATGGTTACCAAAAAAGAGACAGTCCTGTGTTATATTGAAACTTTTATCTAGTTTGTGAATGCTAAGCTGAATTAAAGTTAGAAGTTTGCAAATTTAAAGTTTTCTCCTGTTTTACACCGCTAAAAACAGCAAGGGTGATACATATTTCTAAATTTAAGTAAACTTCACCGGCAAAGTTTGTTTAGAAAAAATATACGAATAAAAAACTAATTTTTGTAGCTTACTTTTGTTTTTATCTTTACTAATTTCAGAATTACAAATAGTGTTAATAACAATATTTAATAAGTTTTAAAACAACTGCTTATTAACAAAAAAACCAAGAAAAAAAGAATTAACTTACTATGAGTATTGGTATTTTATTTATTTAAAACAGCAGAAATGTTGTACTGTTGGTTTTAGAAATCGATAACCTCTCGTTTTAGAACAAAATATTTAAAACTTTGGACTAAAGGACTATAGCTATTGTATGTAAGGCTCTTAATTAATTTATAAATGTTATAATTGATACAACAACTTGATGAACATTTTTTTAATGTTTTTACTCAAGCAAACTTTAAGAAGGTTTAGTATTTTAGTTATTAAAACCCTGGACAAGACGTTACAAGGTATCCGTGGTTAGCGACTCGATTACCAATAGGTTTTTCGTGCACCAGGTTTTACGACCCAATTTTTTTAGTGGATTTTTTTTGTTTTTCAATCAACTATAATTAAGACAAACTTTAAACACATTGTTTAATTCCTGTCAAAAATGTGAAAACGTAAAAAAATCAGACGTAAATAAGAAGTTTGTGTTTTTATAACATGTTTGTTTAAATTAAACACTTAAATCTAGCTGAATTCAGACTGCAGTGTTTTTTGTTCTTGTAGATTTGTATAAGCTAACAGTATTTAACTAAAACGTTTTAATTAAATTTGTTATGTTAATAATTTTTGGTAAAAACACTTATGCATAAATTACTTAATTTAGATAGAGTTATTTTTATATTATTAGTTTCGTTAGGTCCTCTTAAGATATGTATTGCTAAAAGTAATGATTTTATAGTAAAGAAAAAGTAAATTTTATGTAAACATCAGGTCATAATAAAAAACATTAAATTAATAATTTTGAATTAAGTTATTATCTAATGATTCAATGTCAAGTTTAACAAAGAAACAATATAACTAAAATATTTTTAACATATCGAAAAAAAACATTAAAATGGAACTAAACAGTAAAAATGTTTTGTATTTTACGCTCTAAATAGTTTTTTTTTGTCCATGCGATACCCTTTATAAATAAAATTAATAAGGACATGAAAAATTTAAGGTTATCTTCATTATTAAAAATGAACTTTTTCTTTTTTTGTTACATGATATTATCTTCTGTTTATAAATAGTTGAGATGTACGACCTACGTAGTTATTGCGGAAATTACTTTTGCACATAATTACATTTTTGCAGTAAGTAGTACTAAACTAATTACCATAATTTTGACACCCGAGGAAATAGCTAATTTAACGACAAGGAAACAGCTAATTAAACGATAAAAGTATTTAGTATAAAAATAAATGCTCAATTATTGGAACAAAAACTTCCATTGAAATCGATAGGAAGACAACATGAAATTGGTATCATGTTTATTTATGGTATGTTTAAACGGTTTGTTAGATAGCTTTTATACAGTCATACTTTATTTAAAAATAAAATGTAACTTTTTGTTTCAGTTATGTCAAGTTATTAAATATTTTTATAGCTTTTAACTACTGATAAATACTAAATTTGAAAATATTTAACGTGTTTGTTACTATCTCTTATAAAAAGTAATGAATATTTTTTTACTTTTGTATTCATGCTTATATCTTTCTATAGGATTAAATTTAATTTTAAATTATAAATTTAGATTTTAGATTTTAGATTTAATTTAGATTATTTAAATACAGTTCTGTTTGTAATTCTACAGATTGGAAAAAAATGGTTGAAGTTTTTATATATCTTTTGTTTTTGAGGGCGTAGATTATAACTATTGCAAATTTTATTTTAGCTATTGTCTGAAAAACTATTAAAAGTTAACACAACAGAGTTTATGTTTATCGATTAGTGTAGTTAAAACAGCTTTACATATATAAATTTATTAATAAATTAGTTGTCGCATTTAGTTTTATTTTTAATGTAAGTTTTAAGTCTTTATTATGTGTGTTTTTTTTTTGGTACATTATAGTTTTTATACAAGTATGTGGTGTACTACCAATCTTTTCGTACACCAACTCCTTATACCTATTTTTTGGTTCAACACACTTTTTGTTGTACAGATATTTGAACAAAGATTTTGGATTATCTTTTACAAACTGTTGTTAAGTTTATTGCAATACAACTACACAGCTTCAAGTTACTAAAATTATTAAAAGCTTCTATTCATAATATTAAAAGTTTTAAACTAAAACTAAAAACTTTATAACTAAAAAACATGTAAAGTTTTAAAATAATAAAAAAACACTGCGGAAAAATATAAAAGAGAATCTTTAAATTTTTCAGATTGTAGCGGCTTATTGTGGCTTATCCAATGCAGCTACCGGTAAGTTTTAGTATTTTTAATTAAATGTTAGTTTCTAACTTCACGATAATTGAAAAATATATTAACTTAAGAATTATGATATTCAGTTTTTAACGGTTCAAAATAGTATAAGTTTATGTCAAATATATAACTTTAAAAGCTTAAATTTTGTACCAACATAAAAAAATAATTTTTATAACAATAATTAAATAGAAAAAACCACTGGTATCATTTAAAACCTTATTAAATAGTATACCCTTATGAAATTTTTAAAATAAGAAAGCAAGTTTTTGTGGAAAACAACTTTACTGACTCAAAAAAACCCTACTAACCTAAAACCTATCAAAAAAGTCTTTACAAACTGTTCAACGTTCTCAGATTTGTACTACGTTCAAATTGACGCTTTGATGAACGGATGGGATGGAGACAAGTGCGATTTGTCGCAATCAACGTACCGCAACAAGACCTACCAGTTCTGCATCTCTGACGATTCTGCGCACGGAGGCAGCCCGTGGTGCTACACCACTTTGTCTGAATGGGACTTTTGTCGACGTTTGTTTTAAATTAAGTAAAAGCAATAACATTTTTAACAAAGTAACTCTTACCAAAGCTGTAATCGTTGCAATTGAGAAAAACTTTGCTTTTTGTTTCGGTTTTATTTTGCTTTTAGTTGTACCAAACATGTAATACTAAACAATAAACTATAAAAATCGGTGAATATTTTGTTTTAAATTGCACGAATGTTTAAGGTTATGTTTGGAAAGTGAAGTTTAGTCTCAGTGTTATCTCAAACGAGACCAACGACCACAGAGACAGAATATACTGGTTTACCCAAGACTCGTATTCAGTGTTTCAAAAAAACGCAGGAAACTTCAAAACAAACTTCACCGTCGAGGGCGACTCTAAAACAGGATACAAGGTTTGTTACGTCATAACGTTGTTTGTAAAACAAACCAGGTGTGAATTTATTTATTTACACTATTATGCTGAGATATATACATAATTTTCCATGAAAGCTTAAATTTTAAAATTTCTTTATTGAGTTAATAGGTACATACCTCATTTAAGAAAGCATAACAACTGGTATAAAAAAAAACTTTAGATATCAGCATTATGTTTTTTGATTATAAAATTGATAAGTAGATAAAAAAAAATTAAAATATCATTTTTTTGCACATAAATATTATACTTTTCTCTATCTTTTTGTTTTATTTGGTAATATAAAAGGTAGTCTCTTTAATAAGAAATTAATTTAAAATTGTGAATCACTGTATTTAAAGTTTTAAATGAAATTTTACATAAAACTTTTTATTTTACTCAAATAGATTGTTGTACCAGAAAAGTATAATGAAAACAAAGAATTGTCTCTTAAAAGAAAAATATACGAAGAATCGATGGACAATCTTCGGTAAGGGGTTGAAAAAATGTTGAAAGAAGTATTACTTCTTACAAAACCATTAGTTTTACGTTTTTTTTTAAATTTTATAAAAAATCACAAACGTAGTATGTTCAAATAAAATATTTCTAGGCAAATACTGGCACCGTTTGCCGGTACACCCCATATATTCAACTGGTGGGTCAACGACGTGAATGGGAACAACAGGGACTACTGCATCGTTTACAACTCCCAAAAGCACTTTGTGAGAACGGTCGATTGCGACCTCACCGACATGTGCCTACCTGGTTTGCAGAACGCGGCTGTCGTTATCGAAAATGAAATATTTTAATTTTACATGTATATTTTACAAAATGACGGAAATTTTAGTGCACGAGAGTTTGTAAATTTTAAAACTTTTCCATACTTGAAACTCTACTTATGTCTGATCATTGTAAAAATATTTGTTAGCGATTCATATTCTAATTATCGTACTTGATAAATTGATTTTATTTGTGTTTTTGTCTTGTTTTATAAGCTTGGTTTAAGTTATTATTTTAAACGAAATTTTTAAAAATGTAAAAAATAGTACTTTTTCTATAGCATTAAAGAATGTTTTCGTTAGAAAATAAATATGTATTACCTTAAGTTAACTTTTTAATCAATTATTTAAAAAGCTGAACAGCTACTTAAAATGTTTAATAAATTGATATTTAATATCAAATTATAAAACTTCACCAAATCATTTAAGGGTTTTATTAGTGTTTTAAAACGTACGGCCCGCGGAGTGAAAACTATTAAATTCAAGAACAGATCTACGGAGTCTATAAAATATTAATATTTTATAGACTGTAGATCTGTTCTTAAATTTATTTGAGAGCAGTGAAACGCCGTTAGTCGGAATAAAGTTTCGACACAAAAACATCTGTGGTGTATATATATATATATATATAAAATAAGGTTATGTTTAAACTTAAACACTTTCAACTGAGCCCACTTGAAGGGCTTTTAAATAATTTATTTAAATGGCAATTTTAAAAATTCTGGAACATATGTTTCACAAAGCTTTAATTTTTCATAAAGCTTTGATCATCAGCCAGTTAAATTCAAAATAAAAAGCACTGTACTAAACAAAGATACAAAAGTTATGCAAAAAAACAAAAAACAGTATGACGTAATATTGTACATTACAAATATTCAGTACAAAAATCGATCTACCTTCTAACTAATCAAACAACTAAAATTAACGAAAACAACAGTTAATTGACTATAAAATGCTTCAAAATTTGTTGTGTTTTAAGAGAAGCTTTTTTATATGTCGACAAGACGATATAAATTCGCTTCTCTTATTTAAACAACCTTCCTTTTTTAACGCATACATAACGGCTGTTGATTCTTTTAAGCACAGCCTACAAACAGGGTTGTTACCATCTGCTATTGGCTGTGCTCTTTTTATCACCTCCCAAGTTAATTTAAAATCAATGTTTTTGCGCTTAAGGCCGCAAACATACTTCGAAAGCTCAGTTTCATTTTCGTATACACCACCTTTAAAGGATTTTTTATGGTTGGCATACCGAAATCTGAATTGAGTGGAGCATAAGCCGATGTAGAACTTCTTTTCAAGGTCAGAGTTAACTGTTGCCTTGTAAATAATGTTCTCTCACCGGCAATTGCCCCCCTTCAAATTGTATTTACAGCCACCGGCGCAATTACACTGATTTTTGATTGAATTACTTTTGTTTAAAATCCTTTGATTATGTGACTTGATTAATCTCTCCAAATTCGCCATACATGAATAACTGATTCGCATATTATGTTTGTTAAATATCTTTGATAATGGGTTATTTTTGTTGAAATGTTTTTTTACTAGATTTATAAATTCTCTGCCGATGTTTGTTTTAACTGAAGTACAGAATGGGGGATTATACCAAATTATATTTCGTTTTCTTTTACTTTTATTGGTCGTTTTGTTTTTTTGCTCCGTTGTTTCAAAATTAAGTTTATCATTGTAACCGCATTTTTTCATTATTAGTTCGTAATCTTGTTTTGTCTTTAAAAAGTTTTCTTCGTTGCTTGATCTTTTATTTAAACGTTTATTAATTATTTTTGGTATTTGGTTTATAATATTTTTTGGGTGGCTAGAATATTTATTTATATACATAATTTTTGCGTTTTGCTTTTTATAAGGCATATAGGAGAGATCATGCAAGTTGAGCTTCACATCCAGGTAGTCAGTCGTCAACATTGGTGATTCAATAGTGACTCTTAACCCCATAGACTTGAAGAAGGCGTGCGTTTGTTTTTTAAGCCTTTCAACTATAAAGCCAGAAGAATTGGGCAGTACAGCTAGTCCATCGTCCCTGTACAACCCAACTCTTTCTAAACCAAAGATATTCTTCAACCCATCTAACAAAAAAAGACCTACTAATTCACATAACTCTGCACCCATGAACGATCCCTGCGCTACATCAAAAAGAGAGCTGGTGTTATTTGCTCTCTTCTTGCGTATGTTTGCGGCCTTAAGCGCAAAAACATTGATTTTAAATTAACTTGGGAGGTGATAAAAAGAGCACAGCCAATAGCAGATGGTAACAACCCTGTTTGTAGGCTGTGCTTAAAAGAATCAACAGCCGTTATGTATGCGTTAAAAAAGGAAGGTTGTTTAAATAAGAGAAGCGAATTTATATCGTCTTGTCGACATATAAAAAAGCTTCTCTTAAAACACAACAAATTTTGAAGCATTTTATAGTCAATTAACTGTTGTTTTCGTTAATTTTAGTTGTTTGATTAGTTAGAAGGTAGATCGATTTTTGTACTGAATATTTGTAATGTACAATATTACGTCATACTGTTTTTTGTTTTTTTGCATAACTTTTGTATCTTTGTTTAGTACAGTGCTTTTTATTTTGAATTTAACTGGCTGATGATCAAAGCTTTATGAAAAATTAAAGCTTTGTGAAACATATGTTCCAGAATTTTTAAAATCGCCATTTAAATAAATTATATATATATAACTAAAATACACAAAATAAACTTTTGCTTCGGACAGCTGTTTCTGCGTTTAATACGCGTTTTCAGCCAAGTTTTATTCAATGAAAAACAAAATTGTAAGTACAGCAATAAAATTATACAAAATTAGGTATTACGTAATAATAGAATAGATAGTTAGTTTTTGACAAAATTATTAACAGAGTTTTTAGATAAATTGTTTTCTCTAATGTATGCAGCCAGTTTGTAATTTGTTTCTTTTGTTTAGAGATTCAGATTTTTTAACTTTTAAAATTTCGATTTTTTCCGCATTGCACAATTTACATCCGTTTTTTAAATTATACTTATTTTTCGTTCTTGTTAATATTTCCCACTGAATTTAAAAATTGACCTTGTAATTTTTTAGTTTCCAAATATACTGCGATAATGTTGTCGTATTTTTATGTTTTACGTGTTTGAAGCTGTACTTGTGCTTTGTGTAGCGATTCTTGAACGATAGTCCAGTCGAGCCGACATAAAACTTAGTCTGATTTTCAGTTATGACTGTTGCTTTATATATAATATTTTCCGTTTGGCAACTTCCATTTACCGGGCATTCTTGTTTTTTGCAGTCACACATTCGCCTCTCTTTGTCCTGCGTGTCTAACATCTTTCGATTGTGTGCCATTATAAGTTGTTTCATGTTTGGCATGCAGGAATAGGACACTTTTAGTGTCTTCTTGTTAAAAACTTTACAATATGGATGGTCTTCAGTAAAGTTTTTGTCCACAATCTCTAGGAAGCGCTTCCCAACCCGTGTTATTTGCTTGGTTAATTTTTTATATACAAAAATATATTAAAGTTAAAGTCAAATAAAACTTTTTTATGTGCCTTATAATACACTTGAGACTTTCTGAAAATACAACAATTTATGCAAAATCATTCCATATCATGGATTATATATAATATTTCTATACTTCTTTTATACATATGTATACGTATATATATATGTATACATATGTATAAAAGAAGTATAGAAATATTATATATAATCCATGATATGGAATGATTTTGCATAAATTGTCGTATTTTCAGAAAGTCTCAAGTGTATTATAAGGCATATAAAAAAGTTTTATTTGACTTTAACTTTAATATATTTTTTGTATATAAGAAATTAACCAAGCAATTTCATTAAGTATTGACTATGATCTTTAAAGACACTCTTTCCTATACTATTTTCAAGCGTTTATAATTCCTTAGTTAAAAATGTCATAATAACAATAATATAAAAGTGTAAATCTCATTTTATTCATAACGTTTCTTAACTATCGCATCCACGTAGTTTTTATACAAAGTTTTAAAGTTAGTTGTAAAGCTAAACATAGATTTGAAATGTACTATGCTACTACAATCTTAAAAACAACCGCAGTGTAACTGATACTTGCTTTTAACACGACATACAGCTCATAAAAATAAGTCTTTTTTTATCTTATTAACTCAATTAAAAAAACTTTGTACACTTAAAAATCTTCGCAATTCAAAACAAGTTTTGTTTAAATCAACTTAAATGTTTTGACAAAATCAATTTAATTAATATGCTACACAAAATATCTATTTAATCTTTGAAAATTAGTATTTTTCAACTAAGTAAAAGAAATAATAGTTATATTTTAGCAATGAAAATATATTTAAAAAGGTTTAAAAAGCTAAGAAATGTTAATTTCCTAAAACTTGCAACTAAATTTCTAACATATTTAAGTGTTGTTTTATAGCTAAAACCTAAAACTTTTATTAAAACACGACTAGGTAAGTTTATAGAAACTACTGAAAGAAGTTTTGTTATATGTGTAGTTTTTTTAGTTGCAAGTTATAAATATTAACATTTTATCTCAAATAAAAGCATAAGTTTACTTTTCGATAATGTTTAGTGTTCGCAATTTAAATTTTCAAGTAGTAATTGTTTTTTGAGACAAACCAAGTTTTAATCCAAAAGTAATCAATGTCAACAGTTGTTATAAATATCAAGTGATATAGATAATGTATTTATTTTCTAACTCTAGTTTTATAAGTTAGCTTGTACTTTTAGACTAAACAAGGTTTATAAATAGAAAATAACGCTAAAATCAGTCCAGGATACGGTCAATTTATTGGTAGTGATGTTTCTTCAATATTAAATACGGAATTTGAAAATGCAATTCAACTTGTATGTTGTCCAACGAAAATATGTAGACTTTTCTAAAGAATTGTTTGATTTTTTAAATCTTTTAACAAAGTAAAGAAACATACAAATCGACATTAAACACAATATTTTAGATTTCTGAGAAAGGCTTGGTGCGTGATCAAAATAGGTGCCCGAAACATTATCAAGCCCGAAACACATTAAAATTAATTTCTGTATTTTACAGTACAACGATCTTACTCTTGAGTATGCACTTCCAAGAAACAAACTTTGGCTCGTACTTTTTAACATAACAATTTGTCTACAAAATAGTTTAATTGTACGCTTTTCTTTGTGAGTACGCGATGTTTGTCTGTGTTCAAAGTGTGTACCCAAGTGAAATACTACTGTACATTTAAAGTTATATACTGTATAGTATTCAGTATAAGAAATTTTTTAACTCTTTAAATTTTTAGTAGAAATTTGAATAAATACACAATAGTTTAAACTGCTTTTATGTTGGGCTTTAACATTTCTATGGTAGATAATATTAGTTGTTATTTAAGTATTTTTTTGTTAAATATTTTTTTGCTTATATTAAGAGTTAAATGGGCTACTACTTCTGTTAATACTTATTAATTAAATAAAAAACTCTTTTGTAACTTATTGTTTTATTATAAAACTAAAGGCAAAAAAAGCGCTTTTTTAGATATTTAGAACAGTTACTTTTAGAAAGCGATAAGAAATAACTACAAACATATTAACAATAAAGCATTATATAAAAGCTCAAGCAATTTAAATTTAAACAGTCAATATAAATGTGATAACTTTAAATAAGTTCCAAATTCTATAGCTAATCATTAACCTACAGTACATGTTTAAACATTAAAGCTATTTTAAATCTAATCGTATTTGCCAAGTATAACCAGCAACATCAAACTTGTGAAAATCATTGTTGTTCGAAATACCCGGGAGCCAGGACGGGACGATTGTCCAGCTGAATGACGTTGCACAGCTGGCTCATGAAGAAGTCCACGTCCAAGTTTCTCAGGTCCTGGGTCACCCTCGTGTAGTTCACCCACATCCACTCGCAGCGCGGCTCCACCCCCTTCGCCTTGCCGTCGTTCTGGTAAACGACCAGTTTGTCGCCCGGCATGAAAAATGGCGCCAAAACGTTCTTGGCGCGCACGAACGGGTCGACCGTTTTGTCCGGCAGCAGGACGACGAAGATCCTGGCGACGCCGCACTTCCTCGGGATCCTCCAGCCACCCACGGATATGCGGAGGGGGCCGACGCGCGTGTCGACCCGGTAGTCGTTGCGGTTGATCGAGGCGCACCGGGACGACAGCTGGCCGGTTAAGATTCTCACCAGGTTGTTGGGAGTGGTGTCGTAGATGATCACTTGCTTTTCCATTTGAGTTGTTAAAACAGTTCTGTGGAAACTAATTTTTTTATGCTGATCATATTAAGACAAACGTTAATTGCAGTGATAAATTTTAAGTTTATGAACTCTTTAAAATTGCAAACAAAATATAAAAGCTAAAAAAGTTAGTAATACCGACTTAAGTTCTACTAAAACTGTGTAGATAGATCAGTAAAATTAATTTACATATATTTATAAGTCTAATCAGATGAACTTTAAAATAACTCGTTTTACGTTACAAAAGGCCCTTATGACTGTAATTTTATACGCTATTTTAGTTTTTTTTTTAAATTGAATAGTTTCAATTTATAATATAATTCGTACCATGAAAAATATGAAATATCTCGTTTTGTGTTAAGACAATTAAAAAGCACTTTTTTAAAATTTATCAAAGTGTGAACTTTATAATTTCTGCAAGCTGAAATATATGTTTCTTTATTCAAAACTTATTATTATTTTCAAAATTTTGAAACATGATATAACTAAACAACACTATTTTAAGACGAGCGTTAACTTAGCTCGATTAGCACATTTTGCAATTTAAAAAAATGTCCAAACTTTAGATCCAACTATTTTCCTTGTCTTTAAAGCTAACTAAGATTTTTTTTTATTCTAGACAACTATCCTTTGTCTAAAATTAAAAAAAAAAACCATTGGATTTTGGTTTGAATTATTGAGTTGGGCCCCTTAAAATTTTTTTATTTTTTAAATTTTACTGTGCTGTGTTTTCAAGATATCTAATATTTTGATAATATAAACAAATATGCTCAATTGTAAATTTCAAAAACCTTCAATTTTCTAACGGTCACTGTAGAAAATTGATAGTTTTTAATAACTTATATTAATACACTTAACAATGACCATTTTAAATGGTCCACGCTTTTTTTTAACAATCTAATATGTTTTTAAGTAAGACATAACCCATGTACGTTTTAATAAAATTATCATTTTTTGAACGTGAAATCCCTCATATTTCTTTTTAAGCTGGATTCCATGTTTAAATAATGATATTTTTATTAAAATCAATATGGGTTATATCTTACAAAAAAACAGTTTAGATTGAAAAAAAGCCTAGAGCATTTACAATAGCCATAATTAAGTGCATTTAAATAAGTTAAAAAAGTTTTCTTTTTTTTTGCTACAGTAACCGAAAAAAAAATTGAAGGTGTTTCAAATTTACAATGGGGCATATTTGTATATATTATAAAAATGTTAGAAATTTGAAAAAAAAAACAACGTCCCTTGAAAACACAGCAAAGCAAGAATAAAAAAATCTATTTTATGGGTAAAAAATCAGTTAGAGTAATAATTAAAAAAAGTTTTCTGAGGGGCTCCATTCAAACATTCAAACCCCAATCCAATGTATTTATTTTAATTTAAAGGCAAAGGAACATTCTCTAGACTAAAAAAAATCTTGGTTAGCTTTAAAGATAAGGAAAATAGTTGGATCTAAAGTTTGGAAATTTTTTTGAAATTGCAAAAAGTGCTAATCGAGCTAAGTTAACGATCGTTATTTCAAGTTCCATTAAAATATTTTTGTTTAATAGTATTTCAAAAATTTTATTAGGTATGCTTTAACTTTTCTAAATTTTCATTATTTTATTAACACCTAAATGTTTTTCATATTTTACTTTTAAGTAAAACAACAAACAACGTTAAATGTAGATAGCAGCTAATTGATTTTAAATATATACCTTTTGTTTATTTATTATTTTAAAAGAACTGACATATAACATTCATTACAACTTTTTCAAACTGATTAGCTTAACCTTTTTCAACATAAGCTGGAACTGCGACTCGACACCTAGCTTAAACATTAGACAACTGCTATTTTTTCTTAAGCTAACTATTTTTGTTATCGCTTGAATTAATTTCAATCAAAAATAGCTTCAAATTTCCACTTGACTAGCTACAAAATAATTATCTCTCTCACTTATAGCTTAGTAAATTGATATTTCTGTTAACTTATTTACTTGTTTTTCATTGCTCTTTGTTTTTTAAAACTAAAAATATTTTTTTTAATGTTTTCTATTTAAAGAATACAACTGATAACGTTATTTATTCTGGATATAAAAGCTTAAACCAGCAGAAACTATCTATTATTAAAACTTAAAATTAAAAACTAATATATATATAAATCTAAAACTGAATTAAAAGTTTTTTTAGTCAAACTAAATTAAATTTTAAAAGAACAAACAGTATATTGATCATGATCAACTTAAAAAAAAGAAACTACAATAAACATAAAGTAACAAAACAACACTAATTATATAAAAGAAACAGGTTAACATACAATAGTCATTAGTTAAAAAACTTTTTTAATTTAAACTTATGTTTATACTTTAAAAAAATAAACAGACCTTAAGTCTTTTATTTTAAATGTAATAATTACGTTTCGGGCTTTCATGTAAGAAAGAACGGTTTTATAACCTTAAAAACTTTGTGTTCATTTTTGTGGTAGCTTTTTTAATTGTTGAATTTTTGTTTTTAACTAAGATTATTTTTAATTCCGGTGTTAACAAAATTAATTTTCAAGCCTATGGTAATGATATCTGAAACATATTGTAATTGTATTATTTACCTTACCATGCAATGTAAACTATTTGAACAAAGCTAAACTAAAAGTAATGTGTACAAAACCTTTCATATTAGTCTCATATCAATTTAAATTAAACAAGAATAAAAATATTTCATAATATAATGTTTAACATAAACAATTTACTCATACTAAACTAATACTTGTCAAACTTCACTAATCAAAGTAAAACCTCATTTTAAACTAGCTAAAACAACATGAATCAGCTCATTTATATTTTTGCTAACTGCTTTTAATTTAGTTGCATAAATTCGTATAAGAAAATAGTTCCAAAGTTCCACTCCACTAGTTTTTTATTTGATATTTCTCACTCTTTTCCCTTGTAATACGATATTTCTGTTAGTTATTTTGTTGCTTTTTGTTACGTTTACAGCTTTGAAAAAACTAAAAACAATATTTGCAGCTAAATCAATAACTGTTTTTATTCAGTTTATAAGTAAATAATTTTTTTAAACAAAAACGATTATAAATTAATAAAAAATGTTGGTCAAGGACTTAGGTGTACAAAAAGACATCTTGGTTATTGTGTAAGTACCATTTAAAATAGTCAATATATACAATAAATTTTAAACGTGTTATATTTTAGTTTGTATTAAAATTAACATCATTTTAATACACTATGAAAGTTTACTGTAATAAACTAAAGTGTTAATAAAAGTAATAATAAATTAACATGATACGCGACAAAAAGGTTTTGCTGTTTACATCTTATACTAAACTTTTATAAGACTTAAAAAATTTAAATAAAACCAATTTGTGTTAGTTTAGTTAATTTTTGAAGTTTGCTTAAAATTCAGCTTTTATTTTATTTTTCACTAAAAAACATAATTTTAGCTAAGAATAATATTGAAAATTGTAAAAAAAAATATAAACTTCTTTTTAAAACTTAACATATACGACAGTAATATTTTTCTCTAAATTAACTTAGTTACAATTTCAAAAACTGGGTGTTACTAATGTAATGTTTTTAATTATTAAATTAAATAGTGCAGACAGTTTTTGAAAAAAAAAATTTGAATAAAAGTGATAGCATAATTTTGTTTTTTAATTAACTTCAAATTATTTCCCATAATCTACTAATAGTTAAAGTTATATTTATTTGCAAAGCTTTATGAAGTAAAGTTTATACTTTCATCAAAAAAAAACCAAAAATTGTTTTTTTTTTGTCATACTTTAGAAAAATACGAATAATTAAAAAAAAATTATTAGAAAAAAGAAACCAAAGCTCAAAAAAAAATGGTTGTTTTTATAACAAACTTTTTATTGTTTAATAGTTTTTAACTTTTAACTCAAATTTACATTGAGGTTTATCATTAGTATATTTTGAAGGAGATTTTTTCTAGATTTAGTAATTGTGTAAACGTATGTAATTGTAAACTTTCAAACATCTTAAGCAAATTTATAAGATTACTAACCGATAGGATAAGATATAGGAGGAATTGATCAATTTAAAAATAAAAATAAAGTTGTTTTAGCTCTGCTGTACATGTATTTTCTATAAATTTCTATCTTATATATCTATTAATTTATTATATTGATATTTTTATGAAAAAAAGCGTATGAACTCAACTTTTCCTTAACTATGTGTTCAAAGATTTAAATTATTTCATCTAAATTCCATAAAATATATAGTGTTTAATACTTTTTTACAAGTTTAAACAAACATATATTGAATCCACATTAATAGTATAGATCAAGCACACAGCTTGGTGCGTTTCTGCTAATCTGTAGAAACATATACTTATGTGCAAAAAACTTGCTTTTATTTCAGCTTGAAAAGACTCTGCTTTCTTAGCATTTAGTATTCATTTGTACTCAATTAAGCACTCCTGAGAAATAGTTTTGACATATATGTGCTCTTTAGCAATTTTAGTGTCGTAAAAATTGAACGAATTAGATACATCTAAACTGTATACATTTGGTTTACTATCATTTCTAACCCAATCACTTCTAACCCGATCACTTCTAACCCGATCACTTCTAACCCGATCGTTTTTAACCCGATTGTTTCTAACTAGATTACTTCTATGATAACTAGATCATTTTTAACCCGATCACTTCTAACCAAATCAATTTTAACAAGATCATTTCTAACCCGATTATTTAAAACCCGATTTAACACAATCATTTCTAACCGATCATTTCTAACCCGATCATATCTAACCCAATCATTTCTAGCCCGATTGTTTCTAACCCAATCATTTCTAACCCGATATGTATTAGTATGTTTGTTTATTATTGTTTTAAAATAAGGGTTTGTTTCAAAAACAAATTAATCTCAACAAAGTTATTTTTTTAATAAAAAAATTAGTTGGTTTTTTTTAAATAAAAATTAATTTTTTTACAACTTTTGTTAAAATTTGTTATTTGATATTTATTGCTAATGGAAGTTTGTTTTCCTACGCTAGACCCAGGCATCAAAATCTGAGCCAGTTAAACTGAATGACACTTAACAAAGGGACGAAAATTTATATACTTTAAAATAAAAAAAATACAGTTTTATCCAATATTTATAGATTAACAGCAAAAGAAATCAACACTTTAGTTTAATACTAATTGACTTATTTATGATTTGAAGGAGAAGATTTTTAACAAAATTGGTTTTAACTCCTTAATAAGCAAATTTAACATCAATTATTTTATCGATCAGTGAGTTCCAATAAAATCAAACACAGCTGCACAATCTTTCAATTTAGAATTAATTTCCAATTTAATTTCAACAAAAACTTTTTTTGCGAAATTCAGCAACATGTATTGAGACGATTTAGTAAATTATTTCAAACATTTTAGTGCAACAATCAGCAAAATAGTCTGAATCACGCACTTCTTCATTATAATAAGGTTCATGATTACTTTTGTAAAATTCATTTAGAACATACTAGAATGTCAGAATTCAAACAAACTACAAAAGTTCATGAATAAAATTAATTCATGTTCAAACACCAACCGGATATACACATCCTGAGTTAGGTTCTGTACATTGGTGCAACCTTTTGGCATTTCATTGTTTTTTTATCAGTTATTTTTGTCGCTATGCCATAGCATATTCGCTACAACTAAAATAAACATTATTGGAATAAAGGTACAGACAATTGTTAAAAAAAAAAAATTCAAGTGCATTTACTAACCACTAATCTTAAAATTTTAGTCCAAAGCACATTAAGAACACAGGTCAAATAAATATCTATCGAAAATATTGAAAAACGGTTTATTATTTACAGAGGAAAGGCGCTGCTAATAAAATAAAACTACAAAATAAATATAATACTACATATTAAATCAATGGTTTATAAGTTTAAAAACTTGTTAAATTACTGATAGTTTCTAGTAAAAAGTATTATATCTTAATCAAGGAATCTTAAACCAAAGTTGTTAAATTTTTTTTTTTGCAAAAAATAGTTTTGTTTGGAAGCTAATTCCACATCTAAACTGAAAGACAATTATGACCGCATGAGTTTTTGGATTTATTTTCGTGGTAATTAACTATTTTAATATGGCTTAAAAATGGATTATAAATGAATTGTAGTGAATTAGTTTTAAAAAGCATTAAGAAAAGTATAAGTCTTTTGAACTCTAAAGATTAGGTATTAAGTTTTGATAGTCGTCAATGTAAGAAATATAGTGAGTATTGCAGCCGTAAAAGACTACACCGTACTTTTTCTTTGAAGAAATTTTATATGGTTAATATATATTTTTCAAGTATGGAAACCAAATTGGCAAGTTGCATTCAAATTTAGGACGAATTTATATGAAATACAACTTTTAAAGATCATTATATATGAAACTAGTGATAATACAGTTATTAACATTTAGTAATTATAATTAGTATGGTGGTTTAGTTCAAAATTATTAAATTATTAAATTTTAGGTTCTTAAAACGAAAGTGTATACTGTTTAGTAAGTAAAAAGTAGAGGTAGACGTTTTTTTAATATTTAGAACCTGTCTTTTAATCAAGCTTAAATTAAATTTTCTTTTTTTTAGCAAATGGTAATTTTTATTTAAAGATTAAATAAGATATATTATATATAACACTTAACTATAAAAGTAAAGTGTCGAAAAACTTATTTTTTTTTTTTTCTTTCAAAATATGATGTATATAGAGCAAAATAAAATTACATTTTTATGAAAATTTAAAAGTTTTGAAAATTTAAAATTACAAAAACAGTTTCTCACCATTAACAGTAGAAACTTCTTTTAATAATTTCTTGATATCTTTTAAAAGTTATTGTTTCACAGGTTTCCAAAATCACAAAAACTTAAGATTATTAGCGATAATTAAATATGAAATATTAGTATAAGTTATTAGATTGATTTATATAACTTAAAAACATATAATATAAATATAAATTTTGTTTGTTTTGTGAAACTCTAATGTAGGTTTAAGTTTTCAATGAGAAAAAAAACTCATGACATTTATAGAAGTTTAGAGGTGCAAAAAAACACCAAGAATAAATTCAATAGACTTTAAGCTGGCTTTACTATAATGAATAAAAAGTAAATATGTTGAGTATAATAATCGTCTGAAAAAATAGTTGTTTAAAGAAAACAAGGAACTTGGTGGAATATACTTCTGCTTTTAGTTATACTTAATTTAACTAAAATTATTTTATTACTCTATTTCAAAATGTTTTTTCGTACTTATTTTGTTTTTCTTACGTTATTTCAACTGTTCATAATAAATTAAAATTTAAAGAATTATTTGTCAACCAAAGTACTAATTTAAGTCGTAATTGAAACATTTTGTATATTATATAGATTTAAGTGAAGGTTTTAAAGAAGATTATCTGGGCGAGATTAGATTAACCTCGGACTTGTTATACAAATAAACATGTCTGTTTAATTATTAGTGACTTTTTTGCTCTAGGACTAAGTAGGAATTTATTAATGATGGGAAATCAAGACGGTCAATCGACGTAACATACTTTTGCGGTTTGTTATATGACATAACTGTTTTAATATCTAGGTTATCCCTAAACATCATGCTTTTATACTTTATATGAAAAAGTATTTAATTTATCTTAGTGCTTGTTTGAATTCCATTATCTTAATAGGCCTATGCAAGTTAAATAAAAGTTTGTAAAAGTTCATAAAATGAAACTTAAAACTAACCTACTACAAAACGTTAGTACATTAGTCAGCAATAATTCAACATTTACAACAGACTTACAATGTAGTTTTTAGACCGTAATATAAAGGCTATGGATCTGAATATTACAATTGTAAAGGTTTACTTTTTAAAGTTTGCTTATGTGAAATTTATTATAGTTATGTGTATTATTATAAGATCCAAATTAACTATAGTTATAACTGCTTACTTTAAAATCCTACAAAGAATAGTTCAAAGTATTGTAAAGTAAACGATTTAGTGAATTGTCAATGGTTAACGAAACACGTCTGTTAAAGTAGATTAAAAGAACAAAAATTTATGAAGTAATGAAAAAAAATTAAAATAATGTGTAGGATTAAATATCAAAAAATGAGGTAAAAAAAATAAATTAAACTAATGTTAAATTAACACTAAAATTTATACTAACAATTTTTTTACGTAACACATTAACTCATAATGTTTTAAACAAACTATAAATAAAAAAAAATATGTTTTAACAACTTTATTTAGACTATTTGTTTTAGAACGAAATCAAGATAGAAAAAACAAAATAAACAAGTAGAATGGGTTAGAAACGATCGGGTTAGAAGTGATCGGGTTTGAAATGATCAGGTTAGAAATGATCGGGTTAGAAATGATTGGGTTAAATCGGGTTAGAAGTGATCGGGTTAGAAATGATCGGGTTAGATATGATCGGGTTAGAAGTAATTGGGTTAGAAGTGATCGGGTTAGATGTGATCAGGTTAGAAACGATCGGGTTAGAAACGATCGGGTTAGAAATGATCGGGTTAGAAATGATCGGGTTACAAATGGTCGGGTTAGAAGTGATCGGGTTAGAAATAATCGGGCTAGAAGTGATTGGGTTAAAAGTGATCGGGTTAGAAATGATCGGCTCCCATACATTTAGCGCAATAAAGATTTAATTTGTCATAAAAGCTGCATTGCAAAATTGATTCTAATGGAAGATGTAGCTTTTTCTTCAAAAATGAAAATCATACAATTTTATGTTACAAAAATTTGCATAATTTAATGTTGTTTCTATTGACTACGTTAAATGTTTGATTTTTAAAACAATATAAATGTTCTTGAGTTAATTAAAGATTTTCTTATACTTATATTCAATGAAGGTTTATGGGTTTACACAGGTTGTAAAATTTGTAAAATGTTCTAACTTTGTTTGTGACTTGTTTTCAAACTTGCTTCAAGAATTTATTTAAGTCGATGATTTATTTATTTTAAACAACACAAACAACAAAAATACAAGTTAGTTGTTAATGTTGCTTGCATGCATATCAAAATATTGAAACTAAGTTATTATGTATGTAGCTAGATTTTTTGTTCTTTTTAGCAAGACGCTCGTTTTTTTATTCTATTTCAAAAATCTTTTATTATTCAATCATAGTCTATTTCTTTGGCACTACCAATAATGAAAAAAAAAAAATCTGCTTAAAAATCTTATAATTTTTAAGGTATTGTGAAGAGCAACAGGTCTAAATTGCACGAAGACAAAAATGCACGAAGTTACTAAAT
This sequence comes from Thalia democratica, assembly GCF_965202585.1. Classification (NCBI taxonomy): domain Eukaryota; kingdom Metazoa; phylum Chordata; class Thaliacea; order Salpida; family Salpidae; genus Thalia; species Thalia democratica. The sequence continues at coordinate 61,165,329 of NC_139166.1, read as the reverse complement.
TGCACGAAGCCAAATTTTCACAAATTAAAAATTGCACGAGATCACAAAGTTGCAAGAGTGAACAAAATTGCACGTAGACGATTTTGCACCAAGGGTCAATTTTGCACGAGTTACATTTTTGTACGTGAGTAAAAAAACTAAGAAAAAATAAAAACAAACAGAATAAAAATACTGTAAAAAAATAATAAAAAAAGGAAAAAAAGAAGTTACTGACCGAGGGTAAGAGATAGGGGTAACAGTAATAGTAAACAATAATAATAATAAAAAAATTTAAATTAAAAAATAAAAATAAATAAAAACATATTTAAAAAATAAAAATACTTACCGACCAAGGATAAGGGTTAGCGGTAACAGTGATAGTAAAAAAATATATAAATAAAAAAAAAAATAAAAATAATATTTAAAAAAAATTATAAAAAATTTTTACCCGTGTAAAATCGTTTGCAACTGTCTTCGCACCAAAATTACCCTTCGTGCAAAAGTATCGTCGTGAAATATTATTTCCTCGTGCAAAAAGTATCTTTGTGCAGTTTTGTGAACTCGTGCAATTTTGTCCCCTCGTGCAATTTTGTACGCTCGTGCAATTTAGAAAGTTCCCCATTGTGAAGATCAGTGACTAAGTGTAGTATTTTGAAAAGAGGTTACAAAAAATTAATGTTTTTCAAATACCAAAGATGTTCTTGTGTTAAAACTTTATTTCAACTAACGGCGTTTCACTGCTCTCAAAAAAATTTAAGAACAGATCTACGGAGTCTATAAAATATTAACACACATTAGAAAAAAAGCAGAAAAAGAATGTATAATTATGTATAGTGTTTATGTAGGTAGTAACTATAAATTAACTTTATGGTTTAAAACAAAGTTTGGGATTTTTTTGAGCTAGTTAGGAACTGTTTTACTAAATTCGTTGTCGTGCTTTACTTTAGTTAGAGTTGTTAAACGTCTGGCTGTTTTATTATTTGCTAGCGTTATGATTAAAAACTATTTTATTAGTTTTACTAGTAGATCTATCCATTTTATTTATTATAATGTTGAAAGAAAATTACCAATTCATTAAAACATAGCTATTTTTAAATATATAACACAGTCTCATTCAAAAATCAGCAGGCGGCCCACGAGCACGTTTTTTTGAATGGAATGCGGCCCGCGAAAGAAAGTTTTACGGCCCGCGAGCATGTAAATGTGGCCCGCTGAGCAAAAGTCTATTTTAAGCTATTTTTTCGGTAATTTACTATTTACTGCTTTAGCTTAAAAATGTTAAAAAGACAGATTAGCATTCCACTAGGGATTTTTGTTTCTTTTTCATAATAACTTTCTTCTTACAACAGCAAGTTATTATCTGAAAAATGATTGTAAAGAATGTTTGGATTTATTAAGTTAGTTATATCATACCTATTTACCAAATAAACTAAATGCAAATGTTTTTCAACTTGTACAAAAGTAATGCACAGTAGTTAACTGAAATCTAATTTCTTTACAGTTTAGGTTTTTTTACACATTTTTTATACCTAAATTTCTTTTACAGATGTTTTATTACTATATAATATATTTGAGTGTTCACAAAAAAACTTAAAGTAACAAAATAATAAGAACTAAGGTTATTTTTGTTTAGACACACTTTAAATTGTTAGAAGTTTGCTTTGCACTTTACATTAATTTCTATGCACACCAATGTACAAAGATGCTCACATTTAAAAAAACTTTTTATTTAATACTTAAATTAGATTAAGTTTAGTTTATGCATAATTTTCTTACATTATTTTTTCTACATGTTATGTTTAAGTGTGTACAGACACATTCAAGCCAATTTAATCATAATTTTAGTTTTAGGCTTGAAATGCTTTTTTTATACGAAAGTATCAGGCTAGTTTTTAATCACTCAGGTTTGCTTTTTTACTTTTAAAGAGTGGCAAACTAAACTTATGATGTATGTTTTGTTCAATTCACAGTTTTGGTTTGAATTATAACATATGTTAGACTTTATGTTTTACAGGTGGTATAATTTGAAATATTAACTATGGTATTTGTATACATACAAGTGTTAAAAATCAGTGTTGCCAAAAAACTTGAATTCCGGAAAAGCTTGATACTTGGAAATATTTGCTTTAAAAATCTGGAAAATCCTTGAACTTGAGATTTTTTTAAACCTGGAATTTTCAACAATTTTTACATGTAAAGTAGTGAAATTTCGATTTGACACAAAAAATTGTACTTTCAAAAACTTTAATTGATGCATTGCACCTTTGCTTTTAAAATTTTGTGCTTTGCATTGGAACTAAACCTAGAATTTGTTCTTATTTGACAAATTAATAAAAAACCTCTAAAAAAGATTCTCGGATGAGCAATATTTGTTGTATCAGTGCTCTCATCTTAACCAACTGGTTTAAATCTTAGTTTGATCTATGCGCGGCTTTACAACCTTGAGACATTTCTTAAACATGACTTCTTGTTGTCATTTAAAAAATAAACAAAAGTCGTATACTACATCCAACACAAATTATTTAATAAAGTTTTCAACTCTTTTTAAGTTTTTAGATTTTTCAACTTTTATTAAAATTGGACTGTTCTAATATAACTCAGACATGTTTGCTTTTAAAGTGGCAACAATGTAAAAGACTAATTAATTACTTTTAAGGTATTTTATAAAAGTTTTCGAGCACAAAGTATGTTAAAAAATTTGTTATAGTTTACGTACGATACAAAAAGCTTTTACTTTATTTAATAAACTAACTACTGAATTTTTACAGAGTGCAGACTATTTAAGATGCAAAAATTATTTTTCAAAATTAATATTTTTAAAAATATTAAAAAGTCTTTCATAATATAAAAAATGTATGAAAGTGACCCATAAATTTTTTCCAGGCTCAGTTTTTATAGAGAGTTAGGTTGTAAGTAAAGTAATAAAAGTACTAAGTTTAACTTATTAAGTGTTTAAGTAAGTACATGGTTTATTAAAACTTGAGATTATTAGTCAATATAAATATCCAAATAAATACTTATAATTCAAATAGGCATTCTATGTGCAGCAAAAAGTCATTTAAAATAAAAAAGTGAATAAAAGTAAAACTTTCTCTAATGTGATTAAAACTAAAACAAGTTAATTATTTAAATGACATTAAAACTAAAACTGTGGTCCGCAAATATTTTAGAAACCTTAAATTTTGTCTGCGAGTACTAACTGCCTGCCGATCCCTGGTTTACTTAAAGCAGGGTTTGCCTAACTCATTTTTATAATTGACCCTTTTTCGTAAAATAAAAATATAGATCGCAACCCTTTATTAGAAACCCTAGGATTTCTAGTTTTAGTAAGTATTTGCCGGCTTCCTTATTATCTTGCCAAAAGTTTTAAAACTGTTCCACCCCTTGATACACGGTTTTAGTAATGGCCACCTAAATTAATTAAAACTCCACCTTTAAGAAACCCTGATCTAAATGTACCCAGTTTTATTTTTTAAAGAAAAACAAAAAATAAAAAACTTTATCTATAAAAAATATTTTTTCAATTTGTATATACAACTAGTTGGCCAACAAACGACTTCGAAGTTTTGTTAATAACAAAAACTTTAACCAACTTTAAAACTATGTTATTTTATTTTAAACTTAATTTCTCTATATCCAAAGTGGTTTTAAAAACTTACACAAAATATTGGTTTTGGAAGTTAAACTTGCTTAAAAGCAATATATCATAGCTCAAAATTACTTTTATGTAATAAATTTTTTTTGTTTGTTTATCGTATAAAACATTTCTTTTTAATCCCAAAAATTTAATATTTTAAAGAACGGGTCTATAATTTGAGTAGCTGTCAAATTTGCACGAGCGTACAAAGTTGCACGAAGGGACAAAGTTGCACGAGTGCACAAAATTGTACAAACATACTTTTGCACAAAGACACTTTTGTACAAGAAAACAAAATTGCACAAACATAGAATTACACGAAGGCTTTTTTGCACCATCAGTAAAGTTAATTAATTAACACGGAGACATTTTTGCACGAGTTGTATTTTTTTATTAGTTTTTTTTTTTAACTTTTTCATAAATTTTAATTTTCCTTTTAAGTTTAATTTTTTTTTGTTTTTATTATCACTGTTACCCTAACCCTTACCCTCGGCTGGTAGCTTTTTTTAAATTAAATGGCTTGTTCATCTTTCATTTATTTTCAAATAGTAACTTTATTAATTATTTTTCATTTTTACTATCACTGTTACCCTTAACCCTTACCCTCGGTCATTAACTTTTTTTTCTTTTTGTTTTTTTATTAATTAATTTTTTTTTCTGTTTTTTTTTTACTCTCGTGCAAAAATGTAACTCGTGAAAAAATCACCCTAAGTGCAAAATTGTCTTCGTGCAATTTTTTTTGTAGCAATTTTGTGCTCTCGTGAAAATGTGTCTTCGTGAAATTTTGTGCACTCGTGAAATTTTGTTCTCTCGCAATTTAGTCCCCTCTTGCAATTTAGTAATCTAGTGAAATTTGATATGTGCAATTTTAACCCGTTCCCCTATAACTTATGTTAAAATAATTTTACAAAAAAATAAATCTAAGCATTAAAATAACAAAAGTTCTTTCGTATTTTAATTTTTTTATCATAAATTTCGTTATAAAAGTACTTTTTTTACAAGCTTAAATATATTCTAACTTTACAACAAAAACTTAATTTACAAGCATATTTAAAAAGTTGAACTATACGCAACTGGTTAAAATAAAAAACTCTGGGCACCAATAAAAGGCAAAAAGTAACTAAGGGACTTAATATTAAGCAAAATAAAATATTTTAGCTTACTGACTTTAGAGTATTAAAACTATCCTGTAATTTTTCAAAAATATCAAAACAATATGAGTTTTGTCAAAAGACTGCAAACTAACTTAAGTCAGCCTGAAAATTTCAAATAAATTAAAAATAGGTTAAATTTAAACTAGCCTGAGTTAGCCTTGGTTAACATGAATCAACCTGAAATTTTTGAAAAATATTAAACGAGCATAAACTTTCTGAGTAGCTTATATGTACAACAATCCTGCTCTTAGTCTGAAAAAAAAATAAAATGTAAGTATTAAAAAGATTTAAATTAGTGTTCTAAGGAATCCAAAAATTTTGGATCTGGCCGTATCCAAATCTTATTATTAAATTAGGACTCGGCAGGATTGGGATCCAAATCTTTTTTTGAAATTAAGATCCGAATTTATTCACTTTAATAATTGATGAATGAAATTGAGTTTAGGAAACCCTGCTTTAATTAGACTGTGCTATTTATTTAAAGATATATTTTTTTGAATTGATTTGTAACTTTTTTATATAAATCTTAACAAACTAAAGGCAGAGATCTACTACTAAAAGTAATTAAAATAGTTTTTATTTTAAATAAGCCATAAATTACCAAAAAATCCAATGGTTTAACAACTTCAACTAAAGTAAAGTGCAACAACATGTTTAGTAAAACAAAAAGTTATTTTAATTTTTTAAACAATGAAACCACTTAAAACCAAAATCAATTTTTAAACTTGGTTCAAATAATTAAAATAAGTACCTAAAGTTCTAAACTAGCTTAAAATAATTGTTAAGTTTGAAAAATATTTTGACAGTAAAGTTTTTGTGTAACCTCTTTCCAAAATACTACGCTTAGCTAACACTAAATTATCTTCAAAATAATTACAAAAAACTAAGACTTTTAAGCTGTTTTTTTTTTCTTATTGGTTGTGCCAATTGGTTACACTGTAAATAAATACCGAAACACTTATAAAATTAGATTTACTTTTAAGAAAGACGCTAGTAGAAAAATAATAGTTAAAAGTAGTTTAAACTTTTCTGCTTTACCAAGTAAATCTATTTGTTTATCATAAAGTGCTACTGTTATACTATTAAAGACTGTAAAACACGTTTAAGAAATTGTATTTGAAGCTTTAAATAAATGAACTTGTGTGTATTTAAAATTATATATTTTAAAAAATGCAAAAGTCAATAAAAATATTAAAGATGAACTGTTTTAACATGAAGTTAAAACTACTAATATTACATATAGTGTCAATTAGAATCTCACATATAAACTAATAAAGTTCTAAGTTTAGTTTCAAACTTGTTTTAGTAGAAAACTGGCAACAGCTATAAAATCATTATGTTTTTAGTCCAAAAGCAGTGCAAGTAAAACCACTATATAAATAGTTTATTGGTATATAACTTCCGTTAGAATTAATTTTCATGACTTAACTTGACTAGCATACAAACAAAGTATTACATTAAACTATTTAACTCACTTAAAACTAACCTTTTTTTTTTCTTAAAGCTAGCTTGTGGATACTTACAATTGAAGCATACTGTTGCTTTTGTTTAAATTAAACATAAAGTCCCATTTGTAAAAGTACAACTACTTCAGAAAATACAGTCGATAAAACACTTGCCACCAGGCCTGCCATTTTAATTTGCAAACATCGATTGAAGTTAAATTTTTATGATATTTTAGTTTCGAACATACAAAAGTTTGCAGGAATTAAGTAATAGTTAGAATAGCAACTTTAGCATTGTAAGACCTGCTTGGTGCCGTTTTCCAATTGCAGTTACTAAACTAGCTATGAGTATATCGCCACACAGTTGCTCCAGCAAGACATTTTATATATAGATACACAACTTATTTAATTGTTATCTTTATGCATAAACATGTGAGCATAATAGGCGAATTTCCTACGAGAATGTCGTCAAAAACCATTTAAGCATGACATTTTAAGTTAAAACAAATAGTTTTTTAGTGTTCAGTATAATTGATTTTTAGAATTTCGGCGACTCTTACATGGAGTACATCTTGTATAACAAATAAAAATTTAATATTTTAAAACATTTTTTTTAATGTTTAGACCATTTAAACTAGCGGTGGGCAACGTACGACCTACACTGTTTATAAGTTTAATGTATATAAAGTTTAAGTAAAATCCGGTACGCAAAAGGTAAACTTGCTGGCATAACCGAATTTGAAACTTAACCTAGATATTTTTGATTCGAAACGAAAAGCAAAAAAAAAAGAAATATCTTAGATACTACTTACAAGAGATTTAAAACTTACACTAGATATTTTTGATTCGAAACGAAAAGCAAAAAAAAAAAGAGTATCTTAGATACAACTTGCGATAGATTTAAAACTTACACTAGATATAGTATAAAATACTTAAAACTATTAGTTTTTCAAAATGAACTAGACAATTGAGGAAATTTTCTTAACTAATTAAATTAAAATGCTTCGGCTTGCCAGGGGCTAAAATTTTCCACATCTGGTCAGCTGACTAAAAACGTTGTCCATCCCAAGTTTAAATTAAAAGGTATGATTAAAAATGTTAAGTGTTAAATAATAATAGAACACAAAAGCATGATGTTAAATAGTATATAATCCCTTTAATTGAATATTATGACCATCAACGACTTACGTATGTAAATAAATTATGTCGATGTTGTCATTTTAGATGGATTTTCTTATGTTAATCAGTTTTAAATATGTCTTTGGCTTAATTTGTGGACTATTTCAATAATGCACCAAAACTGTGTATTTAATTTAGTTTTAGTTAAAAAATAGTAAAAATGCAAATTCGTGCTGAAAAAAATGTAATGTATATATAAGGGACAAAACAAGCTCAATGAAGTTAAGAAACTTCAGAAAAAAAATCAGGTACGGATGCGTTATGACGTCATAGGGGGAACAGAGTACCTAGAACACTATTGTAAATATTTTTTAGATATGCAATTTATTCAAAACTTTAAAAACAAAGGAAATGTCTAATTATGAGGAACAACTGCTCTGCACCCCCTTATACTTCTTACTTGAGCATCTTATGTGTGTTTGTTAAAATTTCCCCTTAAAATGAATTAAAAAAAATTATGAAAAAGATAAGCGAGGCTTTAAAATTAATACATAGTTTCAAAAACAGTTGATTTGAATTTTCTACATATCTATTATAGTTTTTAAAACAAAGAATGATAAATAAAGCAGAAGAAAACCATATTCTAACAAACTGAAACAACAAAACAAAAAAGATCTTTAATTTTTGGCACATTACAATTAAAAAAAATGTTTGTGACTGACAATAACTTAAGTGAAAAACTTACTTTATAAGTTAATTAGACTTTTTACAATACCAGCTATAAAAAAATTATTATTTAAAGTTAAAAAAATTAACAACTTCAAAGCAAAGTTAATTACAAAAAAATTACGGCGGTAAATGTTTTAATCGTCCTAAGTTAAAAAAGATATCAGTAGTCAAACAACTTCTAAAAAAGGCACAATTTAAAAACTAAAAAAAGAGTAAACCATTAAAAACTTCACAAAAAAATAGTTTGACCATTTTGCACTTATCTGACAAAACTTAATATAATTGGCAAACTTAAAAAAATCAAAATAAACCTTATAAAAAGTTCAATAGATATAAAGCAAAAAAAATCTTGATTTTTTATAAGTTAGTTATCAGCAAAACATAACAAATTCAAAAGGAGAATTTAAATTCATAATGAAAAAACACCTTAAAAACATTAATAACACAAACTAAATCAATGATTTGCGTAAAAAAGATACAAATAAGTTTTAATTATAAGGCTTTTTCCAAACATTTGACAGTTTTTTTCTTAACTTTGAAAACAACTTGTTACTGTACAGCAACTCAGCTTCTTCTATTGTTGAGGGAAGGTTTTTTCCTCTTGTCTCAGGCAGGAACAAGGCTAACAATCCAGCCATGAACGAAAACCCACCGAAAAAAGCCTGACGAAAGTATAAACAATTGGAAACTTTAAATAATAATAAAAAACTTGTTATCTGCAATAAAACTTAATTAATTGTATTGATACTTTTATAACTCAACTAATAGAAGTAAGCCTAAAATTGAAATGTTTATATTTCTAACTTTTTTAAGACAACCGTTCTGTTATAGTTTAGTTTATTGTTAATAATTTGTAACTGTGTTTATTTTAACTCCAAAAAGACTAATAAGCCACAATACGAGAAGTTTAAACCATAAAATTTCTAGATTATCTTTCTTTATTTATTCTAATGTGTTATTAGTTTAGTTATTTTCATGTCAACTAACACTAGTAAGCCACAAATTGAAATGTTTGAACTGCAGTGCGAACGGCATAACCAGGTTCGAAGTCATTGAAGCCACAGTTGCTAATCCTACAGCCGTTCCTCTGAATAAATTTATTTTAAATATAAATTAAAGATAAAATCTAAATGACAAAAGGGGTAACAAGTGTTAATATTGACTACATGTACGTTTAGTTTTATTATTACAAATATTAAGATAAACAAAAGTTTATTTTGTCCTCTGTTTGTTAACAATAAGTGTTATACTAAAGGTAAATTTTAGTTGGAACTATTTTTTGGAATACATGTTGTGTTATTAATTGTTTTTGCTTTAGGTAACGTTACAAATAAAAGTAGTTTAAACTCCGAAATACAACATGGATATGTGTGTTTTTTTGCCTCATACTACATTTTCTAAGTATACAAACTTAACTTACTAGTAAAAAGTAAACTTTAAGTAAGATTTATTTCTAATTTTGTACAGAGTTTTAGTAAAATTAATGTAAAATTAACACTTCAGGTAACAATAATTTTTATACACAAAAATGCTTTTACAAAGGCTTAAATAAGTGAAAATATTAAAGAAATACAAAAAAAAAAGTTAAGTAAAGACTAAATTAATTGTTGTAAACATGAATGAATGTAGTGTATAGGTCGAAAAATAAAAATAACGAAGTTAAGGTGTAACTTTGGGTGTACTAACTAAATTAAAAAAAAAAAATTGAAACCTAAGAAAATACTCACACAAATATATTACATTATAAAATGAACAGACCTCAAAGTAGTAGGGTAGAGTTCAACGGTGTAGTTGTAGCACACTGCAATCGACCCGCTCACAGCGAGTTTCCCGAGAATCGAGAAAACTGTTGCTGCGTTCATAATTGCTGCAAAACGTTTAGATAAAAAATAAGTATATACAAGTTGCTTTTAAAGCTTTTAGCTATTTTTACCCGTAACGTAATAACATCTTTAACTTAAGCCTAAAGTTTTTTTTTATACTTTTCAAGCACTTATCAGTACGTGTTCAATGATTAGTTAAATGTTTTAGTTGATTTTAGTGTATGAACTTTTTTTTGATTTTTTGTTTCTACTTTTGGTGCTCAAATTTTCTAGTCAGAGAGCAGTATTTACAAGAAAAAAGTAATTTATGGGCCGAACTTTTAAAAATTAATTTGCAAATGACGTTATTTTTAAATTTGTAATAAAATATTTAGATAATTATTAAAAAACAAATTTACATTAAAACAACTACTGTATGACTTACTGTGTACTGAAAACTAAGTTTAGACTTATGATAAAAATTCGTTTTAAAAAGCTCTATTTTTTTTTGCCAGAGTTGTATTTAAGCTAAAAAAAAATGTCGCAAGCCAGAGATTTCTGCTTGGCAAGCCGAATGTTGCCAGCACTTTAAATTTTACCTTAATAAGTTCAAGAAAAATAATGATAAATGAAGTTGGTGATTTTTAATTTGACTTAAGTAGGACTTAGACAACTTTTCTTTATTAAAAAAACTACTAGTTATACAAAAATAAATTAGAACTTTTTTTATTTAACTTGCAAACTTTTTTGTTTTTAAAAACAACATTGATATAAAATTAAAACCCAACTGACACGTGACCCCGTAGGAAAACCGCGTGCAGATTGCCGCACAAATGCAAAAAATTCCCCCGAACAGAAGATTGCCGCTGACCACCGGCCGCCTACCAATCCTGTCTATGGCAGAGAAGGAAATTATGATGGCTATCAAGTCCACCAGGCCGTTCAGAAAGTTGTTCAGGTAGGTGTTGCCTGCAGCGATTGGTATTAGAACTAAATAAATACAAATGTTTGAGTTATTTTGTTTAGTTCATTTAGTTTTATTTTATTCATTACAAGAACTTAATCAATTTTTCTGAAGTAGATCTTTCATCATCATGTCATGTTTCAAGTTTTCAAACACTAATAAATAAGCTAAGTGCAAATTTTATAAACAACTACTTCCGTTTACGGCTCTTGTAACCACCTACCAGACAAAGTTTCGTTGTTGAAAGAAAGTCCGAAGAAGAGAAGGCCGTTGACAAAGGAGACGAACATGATTGCTATCGTTACAGAGCACATACGGGGTCTTCGGAAAAGCTCCATTGGTGAATAGATCACGTCTTTGTCGTCCTGTTTTTATTATTTTGTTAAGATTAAGCAAGTTAAATTTATATATATATTACGATTTTATATAAATCTACGTATTTAACTTTCCGGTAAAAAAAAATATGTAAGGGTTTTAGAATGTTTTTGGAGCAAGCTTTATTAAAAAAATATGTTTTATTTTATTGTAAAAGTTAATGTTAATCTACTAAATAAAAGTGGTTGAGTTAAATTCTAACTTTCCGTATTTAAAAAGTACACGTCTTTATTTTGTAGTAAAAAAAATATTGCAACGGTTAAAAAATCGTTTGCAAAAATTTAATTGAAAGAGTAGCTTAAGAAAAAATTCTAAAAGGTAAAACTTTCAATTACATTCAATTTAATTAAAATATTAGTCAATTTACTTTCGACTCATTAGTGGCCGCTCTTTCCCACAGGTCGCTGGACAACTTGCTTTTGTTTCTATTCGCAATCAACTGAATTATTTTCTTTCCCTCTCTCGAGCGCCGCTTGTCGAACAACCATCTGGAAATCATTGATGCAGAAAATAAAACGGTGAGTTACAAAAATCAATCAGAATTTTATATTGCAATAAGTTAACGGTTGTTTTACCTTTATTGAATAAAAAAGTAAGCTAAAATACTCAAAAATAGTTTGGACTAAGGACCTAGGTGTAGGAATGTAGCAATAAATAATTTTAAGTTTAGGACTAATGGTTTTTCCATAATAAATTACAAAAATTTAAAATTAATCATTAAAAAAAACAAAAAAGCAAGTTGAATAAGTTGAAAGAGTTGGAGTTAACAGACTAGTAAAGTTTTTACTGATGTTTTAATTTGCAACATAACTTTAAAACTCATTGAACAAAGTAATTTTGTTTTTTTTTAATTAACTTCTTACTTTTCTAAACTTATGCTTGATATATTTTTTGTTAATTAGTTCTAGTTAAAGAAAGTTCTAATTTAACTGATTGTTAAACTGTTAAAGTAAAAAAATGTAAACTATAAGCAGACAACTTGTAAACTTACCTAGGAGATTCAACAAGAAAGAACCAAAACAAGAAGAAGGGAAGAACTGTAAAAGATACAGCAAACACGAGAAGTCTCCAAGACCTAAAACAAGTACATTGATATGTAATTAAAGAAATTACATTAAAATATTATTACAAAAACTGTGAACGAACAATATTAGCCAACAGGATTTTAACAACAGGCCTTTAATAACAATTTTGAAATAAATGAAGCATTAATGTTTTAAAGAATAATAACTGCGGATGAGCAGCGAACGTTAGCAGTTTCCAGGAAGTATGTAAACAGGAAAAGCTTTAAGTAGAAAAAAACTTAAGTTGAAAAGACAAAGTAACATAAACATAAGCATATCTGAGGTCTCAGTCAGTATTTAACTTATAATTTTCTAAAAGTGAAATTTGTTTTTTCTATGTCTAAACAATACTTTTAAAACCTATTCAAAGTTTTTATAAAATATTCAAATCACTGTAAAGATTTCAATAAAGTTTTAACTAACATAAACAAGATTTAGTTGTTTTGTCGAAGTCATATATTTTCCCAAAGTATTAGTGAAAGGTTTTAGATAAAAAACTACAACTCATTTCTACCTGAAAAAGTATCCGAGTCGGATAAGATCATTTGTGATTAATAAAACAAATCTAATTAAAAATAATTAATTAGTAGTATGCGGGTGTGGATAACATCATTTGTAAGCAACAAAAATAAAGTTAGTTATTAGCCGTATAAGTACCTTAATAAGGATAAGAACCGACGCTTGCTTAATAAATTAAATTGAAGTGAAAAACTATTTTACTACTGGTAATATCATGTGCAGCTGATAAGAATTTTATAGATACTTGAAGTAGTATCTAATTACGAGTAGAAACATTAACTAATAAATATAAATTATTACTTGAAGCAATACCTGAATACTTGTAGGATCATGATTAGTTAAAATAGATAAATTACTACCTGAAAAAGTACCCAAACACGGATAACATCATGTGTCCCAAGGAGAATCCGATGTTGAAAAGAGCTCCGACGAAGCTTCTCTTCGCACTTCCAGTCATCTCCATCGCTAAAATTTATTTTAAACAATTTAAAAAGTAATTGTTTTTATGAGCTTAGCATTACTGAAAGTTTTGTTTAATTGGTAAATTAGTTACCACAAAACTTTAAGTCGTTTCTATAAATGAAGTATATATTTTCTTAAGACAAAATTTATCACCCCAGAGAATCAACAAAGAAAAAAGACCTTTACATTAAAAATTTATTTTTTAAATCAGTTAGGTTTTTGTAATATATTATAAATAAAACAATAAAAAATAGGTTGAAAATTCTAAACCAGTTAAATTTTTATATGAATTATAATCGAAACATTGTTTTACTTAAAACGTATTTTACCAGATATAACGGACTTTCTACTTAAGTTTTAAAACATCAAAGGAAATACTTAATTAAGTTAGAAAAAAAAGTATATTTTAGAACTTTATATTACTTAATCAAAGGTAAATAATGAAAAATTTGAAGGTTGCAATGTATTATACTAAGTTTGAATGACAAAATAAAATTTTAACTGACGTTTGGCAGCTTTTGCCAAGCGTTTACCAAAAATATTTTTTATACATGCATCGTTGAACACGAGTAATGTTCAAATAACAAACTGAGTGCACCGTCGGAAGAATTTAGACTTTTTTAACTTCACTATACGCATAAATGTTGAGAAAAACCAAACAACAAGTTTTTTTTCTATTTTGATTTTATACTCAAGTGATTTCAATAATCAACTTAATTAGTTTGGTATCTTATTTATTGATTAAATTAATACTTCATGATCTTGAGAGTTGTAACATAATTAACAAATTATAGAAACTATTTTACTAAAATACCAAATATGTCTAAAAAGACTTTACAATAAGTTTTAAACCGCCTTATTCTTTCTGTGCCCAAGTAAAAGCTGAGTATTTTAAAGTTTATTAAATTTAATATTGCATTAAAAAACTACTACAATACTTCTTACTTTAGTTGCCCTAAGTGAGCTTTTTGTAAATAAAGTTTTTTCTAATTTCTGATGGCTGTTATTTTTGACATGCATTTATTCTTGATAAGTTAAGTTAAAAACGTAAAAATATATAACTGCTTATCTTAAGAAAGCTTGATATATAAAAGTTTTCTTTGAAAATAAACTTACGATTGGCTACGAATTGTTGCCAAATTGCTACCTACTTACACTAATTTACTAATTACGATTATTAAAAAAATGAACACTACCAACTACTTATCTACTAGATTGACTATCAGGACCCGGATCCGGTCGGACACCACCTATTTAGATCCGGATCCGACCGGATCTTAGTTTTAAAAATTATCGAGTTCCGGATCCGACCAGACCTAAGTTTGAAAGAAAGATCCGGATCCGGTATATCGCTACTACCCAGCACACACATGCCGATTTACAGAGGTCGTCGCGTTCACAACCGCCGGTTTTACAAAATCTCAGGCAACTGCTCACCGTAAACGTAGCCGCCGATGAAAGCGGTCTCGCTGAACACCGCCCCGACGAACCTGATCGCCACGAAGAGTTCGAAGGTGGACGCGTAAGACGACGCCACCCCCGTCGCGAACAAAACCACCTCCACTATCAGCAACACGTTCTTTCTTCCGTACCTTTAAATTGGTTTTGGTTGTAAAAGTTAAATAAAAACTGTTTGAAAAAACATCTCGACAACAAAAATTGAATTCTTTCCGTATCTGCACGTGTTTTTTATATTATTATTATTTTTATTTTTCAAGTTTTATCTACTATCTAAATGCGAGCAATGTGAAATGCGAGCAACGTGATTTAAACTACCAGAACCTAAAATACCTAAAAGTCAGTTTTCAGCTAATTTTATGAAGTATATGAGTTATCAAAATACTTCAAATACTTAAAAGTTTTTGTTTATAAAAAATATTTGCACCAAACCGCTTGCACATACCTTATGTGATGTCACAAAGACCTTTGATAGCAATGTATGAGTTTAAAACTGATAATGTAAATAAACAACTAAAATGCAAAATAAAGTTTAATTAAAAAAATATATTTCTGTTTTGTATACTTAATCAACGCTTTTAAGCATTGCTCTTATTATGACGTTTTATGTCAGGGGTCGGCAGCCTAATATAACTCGCGGGCCAATTTTTCTAAAAAAATTTTTTTCGGGCCGCACTATTTTGAAAAAAAAACTTTTGAGGGTCGCATTTACTTTAAAAAAGTTCTACTAATTAGTAGAAAAACATTATTTAAGATCAAAAATGTGATAAATTAAGCAATATCAGAGCACTAAAAAAGAGTTTTAATTTATTTAAGAGCCTAACTATATGGTTTTGTTACAAAATCTTTAGTTATTATTGTTTTTAATATGTATATTTTGACTAAAAAGCAGCTTGCGGGTCCTTATTGTGACTTTGAAGGCCGCATTTTGCCAACCCCTGTTTATGTAGTAGTATTTAAAAGTATTCAAAATTAATTTGAAAAAAGATGGTAACATGCTTATATTTTATACAAAATAAACATTTTATACAAATGTTTTATACAAATTAAACATTCTATTCCAGTAGTAAGCTTATAGCTACACAAAGTTTAAATAATATTTTGCCAAAGCGTAAGTTAGGAAGAACGATTTTTTCTTAGTATCCCTTAAAACTGTTTACTTTTCAGTATTCTTGTTAAAACTGTCAAGTATTTGGCCGCAAACAGCTGTTTTACTATTTTACTTCATTTGATTTATAGAATCTAAACTATTCATCACAACAAATTACTACTTAGTACATATATCTTAATAAACCTGTCAAGAATATATCCTCCAACAACAGAACTAATGAGAACTCCGAACGAAAATACAAGCAAAACAACGGAAACGAGCAACTTTCTATCACACACCATGTTCCACTGTGGTAAAATACATGTGTTTAATAAAGAAAAAAAAAAATTTAATTAAAAAACGGATATTTAAGTAGTTTACCTTAAAACACTGAAAACTATAATTTTTTAAAACAACTTTTGATAATATTTTGTTTTTGTTTTAGTAGCGTTTTCTTGCTTATACTTGATATCAATTAACTTAATTTTAGCTTTTCAATCTTGTTAGAAAATAAACGTAGTGCTGTAACGATTTTTAGCATAACAATAAGTTTAAACCTTTTTAAACACAAACCTCTGTTACCATGGTGTTTAAAAACACTGATTTATCGAAGACATATTTCCCGTTACAGCCAGTAATACTTGAGTATGACGTCACAGCTTGTTTAATGCAGCTGGTGTTAAGATGAGGACATGTGTTTGTTAAGTTTACGTTGTACACCGAGCATTGCTGTTAGCATGTTTATAAAACTAAATACATGGACATTTTATAGTAGCTGTATAAGTTTTAATTTTCTATAGTACAACTGTTGTCATTCAAAATAAAATTTGAAAAAATCAAACTACAAATTTTATCCCTTGCTACGTATAAATTAGAAAAATATAAAAAAACTGTATTACTTTTTTATAAAACTTACGAGAGTACAACGGTTTGGTAGTTAATTATTATTTGATTAGAAAATATGTTTAATAACAAAACTCACATCAAAATTTAAATATTTATGTTTTGGAATAAAAATATTTCTTATTTCATTTTCACTTAAACTGTGTGCAGCATCGTCTATTGAAGGAACAAAACACCTTGAATGTTACAGTAGAGTAGTTTAGTTGTTACTTTTTTTTATAAAGGTAAAATAAATTTACAACTTAACTTTACTTAACCAGTTAAATTAAATGGTTTTTTAAGATAAAATTTTATCGTCAAATTTATAATTGTTTGTATTATTTAAATAAATCTATTAGAAGCATTAACTTTTATGCTTAGAAAAAAACAAACTTTGTATAATTTTCTTTTGTTATTAATTGAATAAAAGGACTATACTTATAGAAACATTTATTAAAAAAACATGCTTGATTTTAGGTTTAAATAATAGTGCAGTTTATTAAGTAAACTTTTGTTTTGCCTTTTAAATTGTTTGCCTTTTAATTATACTTTGAAAACATTTTGCATACTCATAAGACTTCTAAAAAATTTCTTATCAAATAATCTTCTTTTTTTTACAAACATGTACAAACATTTACAAATAGTTACTTGTCAATTAAGATTTAAAACTATTTTTTATATTCTACCAATCAACAAACGGCCAAACGAAACAGTTTCAAAACAAAATTCCAAAAAACAACTATGATGAAAGAAGTTAACCGCTGAAATTAGCAATACGCATCGAACTAATTAACTTTAGGTAATAAAGATCGAATGCTTTTGACCCCCACATACGTGAGCTAACAGTGGGCGTATTTGAGGCTGAATTACAATAATGCTAAATTTTAGGGCATGGTTTCCCTAAAATCATTTTGAAAAGAGCACACTGAGCAGAAGTCTAACTAAATTATTTTTTCTGTGTTATTTTACTGCCTCACTAGTTATTGCCGTCTGTTAGTAAAATTGTCATCCACTTTGAAAAACTTTGATTAATACCAGAACTTTTATTGGTTGGCAAAGTATTGATATTTTAAGTATCAAAAAAGTGTTACTAGAAGCATCGAAAAAAGTTTGTTAACTAGAATATAGGAAAAAGTTAATAGGGATCGAAAAATAAAATTATAATAAAATAATAGTAAGTACGAGTTAACTTTAAGTAATTTATTGTTTTATTACTATCAAATATATAAATAAATCTTACTACTAAATAAAAGAACATATAAACCTGTATTTAGGTGTAGCTGCAATAAAAACTGGAGCAAAATCTATGAGTGCTGTGAAAATGTTAAAAAATAATTATAAAGTAGAAAAAATGTAAAATAGATACACATCGCTAAAAAATTTTTAAAAACTAGCACAGTTGAATAAGTTTTGCGATAAAACATTTCTGGCTAAAAAATACAATTTTTCTAAGCTGAAATTGTTAGACAAGTTTCAATTTTTTTTATAATTTAGATATAACTTAACAATACTTGGTTTTTTTTTATTTAACTAATGTGACTCTGTAAACAAAAATTTAATAATAATAAAAATATAATTTTTTGTTCATAAAAGATAAAACAGGATACAATAAAATAAAAGTACTAAAAATAAAATTCAAACTTAAATTACACTAACGAAGCCAATAAGACCCTTATCAACTTTTAAGTTTCGTTTTAAAAACTTTAACATCAAAATACAAAACAGCAAGATTTTTCATTTAAATAAACTAACCATCGGGTATCGCTATCCACGTGACCAACAAAACGAGGAAAAGCTGATAAGTTTTCAAATCGCCAACTTCAGCCATTATGATGCTGAAATCGTAACTTTCTTTTGAACCTTCTTTGGTAACTTTTTCTGTGGATTTTGGTTCTTGTGTCGTTTCCAAATTCTGTCCTACACTTTCGAACGCTTCGTTTTCGTAAACATTAGCTTCCATTTTTTGTTTTTATGAACAGTCTTATATTTTCTGCTATTAAAGTTTTCATTTGAGGTTTAATTTAACGTCATCTTATAACAGTTGTTTAAATTCTGAAATAAATTAGCTTAAAAATAAAACAAAATATCAAAAATAACTTGAAAATAATAGAAATTAGCAGAACTTTTAGTTTTTAGTGAAACAACAAAAGTTCATACGTCCCTATCGTTAACAATAAACGTAATGCCGAAGTCAAGCAAGACAACAAATTTGTATATTCAATATTGCAGGCTTGACTAACTTTTACCAATTAAATTGAAAGTTTTCACACCGCGAAAAATTGTTGCAAAATAAAGTTATTGATGCAATGCGCTCTTTGATTTTGCAATGCAGGCACCATAATTTGACAATGAATACTCTGGTGTAAAGTACTTTTGAAATGTTGTATTTATAACAGCTTAAATGGATACTAAACAGAACGGATTGCAGAATTAAAGATGAAAGTATGTATGTATTGTTTTACTTGAATTTTCTGAACTACTAAAAAATAACAGTCAAGTTTTAGTCGACTGTGTAATAACAAAAACATGTCAAAAATACCAAGAGTAGCTGGATAATTAAATAGTGTTATATTTTCTATTCGTTTAAATTTATAATTAGCATTTAAAATTTGTTGGTTTTCTAAAAAAAAGTTTTAAACTACTTTAGCTTCTGTTTCTGAATTTTTTTCTAAGTCAACTCGTTTAAAAAAAAATACTACTACTATAACTACAACTTAAGTATAAACCAATAAAAATAGTAAACTAGTTTAACTGTATAGTGCTAATACAGTTTTTTAAATTCCTGAATTTAGTTTGTTTATATTAATGTAACTGAAATTTATATTGATGTTGAAAATTCAGACGAAAATAAAATTTTTGACTCGATTTAGAAAAACTATCAAACAATCAGTTTTACACATGTTTTTTTTTGTTGTTTTTTATTATTTTAACACTTGAAATAAATTAACTTCATATTGAGATTTAAAGTTATTATATTTTATTTATATCCTGATGGGTACTTTAAATTTGTGTTTAATTAATTCTTATTTTCTTTTATTCCGTTTTATTTATTGTTTTATTACAAAATATTTAAATATTTAGGAGATAAAAAAATAATGCGTAACAGCTCGTAAGACATTTTATAAGCATGTGATGAACGACTCGATATCCAAAAGGTTCCTTTGTGCACCAAGCCCATAGACCAACTTTTGTGAGCGCTATTTTATTGTTCAATAAACAATAAAATTATTTTTTTTATTTTAAATAAACTTAACACTATCTGGAATTTTAGGTTCGTAAAAACCAACTCTTTTCTAATTTCTAAAACAAAAAATCCGTTATCATTTAACAATCAATAAATTAGAATTTCATAAGTATAACTGTTTTTCATTCAGAAATTAAAATGGGATGAAGGTAGTCTTCCTCTTTTGATTTTAAAGACCGGACAGAATTGAATTTTAAATAAACAAAATAAAAATGGTAAGAACCATTAAAAAAATCAGTCACAGTCTTATACAAGCACTTATTCAAATAGAATCTTAATCAAATAGATAAGTGCTTGTATAAGACTGTGACTGATTTTTTTAATGGTTCTTACCATTTTTACTTTGTTTTTCATTCAATGAAAGTTATGTCATAATATACTCTACTGACATCAAACATACTTAAAAAAACCAGTTTCAAAAATTGCACATTGTAAAAACAAAAAAAAAACATAATTTTTTCACGCTTTTTAAAATAAAAAGAATAAATTTCAGGCTTTTCACATGACTGTTTCAATTCACCATACTGTATGACTAAGGCTTTACGAGTAATTTTTTCTTAAAAATTAAAAACAAACCTGCGATAAACGCAAAATTTTGGATGTTGTAATAATTTTACCACTGTCATGCAAAGCAGGACAAATTTATTAAGCGTAGCAAGTGCGTATAAATAAATGGAAATTTGTTTGTTCATAAATTTAATTTGAACAGCATATAATTTTTTCATGGATTATTTTATTAACACTTTTATTTTTATTTTTGGATAGATCTCTAAAGTTTATCAATTTAAGTAGACAAAATTTTTTAGCCATGAAAAGAAAAAAATAATGTATATAAAGCGTGCTTTTGCAATAAAAAATAGTTTTTTTTTTTTTGAATAAATTACAAAATTCAAAAAAAAATTGTTATTTAACTACAAATAAATAGAATCAAAAAAGGCATGGACAAATTTTTTGGTTGTTTAAAATTCAAGACTGTATATAAAACAAAACCGAATTAA
The DNA here is from genome assembly GCF_965202585.1 of Thalia democratica. NCBI lineage: Eukaryota > Metazoa > Chordata > Thaliacea > Salpida > Salpidae > Thalia > Thalia democratica. The sequence goes on along the minus strand of NC_139166.1, from coordinate 61,144,408 downwards.
TTAAGGTCATGAAATGAATTTTTACTAACAAAATAACGAAAATCATTTACTATCTAATACACCGATAAAAACTTCTATCAAAAAAATCTACGAATAGTTTTAAATCAACAGCTTGTTTATCGTATAACTTAATTGATACGTAAATCGTACGTCAGTGACAATGAGAATGTTTACAAAAAATACAGTTATACACTACATATGTTAAAAGTAGTTTATGATTATTTAGAAGTATGTTATCAAAACTTTAACTTTTTTGTTTAAGGAAGGTATAAAAAGAATAATATTATTATAAACAATTAGTTATAACTTTGGTTTAAAATTGTTATTTATTATTTGAAAAAAATGTTTAAAACACGTAAAAATTCATGTATGACTAGTAATGCAATTTAAAATCAAAATTAGGAAATGAACAAATTTGTTTATTTTATGATTTTTTTTTTTTTTGAGTTACCGCAAAACCAATAAAAGTAAAACAAAGTAGTTGTAGTTTACGGATACTTGAAATTTATTTTTGGTAATTTTTAACACTTAAAATTTGTTTTAAAAGTTTTATCAGTATATAAAAAATAAATGTATTGATTTTAAAACTACGTTAGCAACTAAGTACAATAAACTTAAGGGTGTATCAAACTATTGCAAATCTGCAAAAACTTTTAAAATGCTACAATTTATAAATAATAATTTATTTTTATCACTGATAGTGGTATACAATATAAACTTACCTTAAATAAAAAATGTCGACATACACATTGCATTTTTGTGATAAGTAGAAAATTTTTCAAAACACACTTATCAACTGCTGTCGTGTATAAATAAGCTGTAAAATATAACATTAATATGTATAAAAGCTAGATTATCAATACGTCATAATGAGTTTAAAGAAAAAATCCGGAATGAATATTGTTTAGATAAGAACCGAGTAAAATTAGATACACAATACTTTTAAGCATAAGAAAGTAAGTAGAAAACTTAATGTTGTATCAGGATATTTCAATAAAGCATATTCATACAAATTTTTAAACTATATAAACGTAAAAAAAATAATGAAAAGCTATGAAAACGTTTGAAGTAAAATAAAATTATCAGAGTTTAGTTATTGTAACTATTTAAAAGGAATAAAGCTGTAGTATTTAGTAGTTAAAGTTTCAGAACAACTACACTAAAATATACTTGCGCAAATAAAAAACAGTATTTAAAACTGAAAAATATTAAAACAAAATTTGAAAATAAAATAAAATAAAACTATATCAGTTTGTACAAGTTAGTATTGTAAACTAATTTATAGATTTTTATAAAAAGAGGTCGTAAAACATTTAAATGATAATTGTTACGTCCTTTGGTTAAAATTGTAAATTTGTTGTAAAATAGTAAACAACAAATTTACAATTTTAACTAAAAGACGTAACATATTTTAACTAAAGGACGTAACATAAGTAAAATTAAATCAAACATCATAACTACTGCCAAGTATTCAACCCAAGACAAAAACATTTGCATGTAGCTTTATACTTATTTAATAAAAACGTTTTAATCGAAAACGACTTTAATATTTTGAAAACAGTATACAGATATAAGCTTTAAAGGCCAGTCGGGATTTTCAAAAGTAAGTACACTTTAGCTGTTTATAACTTACTTTTTTCAAAAAATATAGCCAAAATAATAATGTAGCACTCTAACGTAAAAGTTTCTAGTTTTCACGTTAGACACCCACTAAACAACAAACGTAAAAAAAATTATAAACGCCACCAGCGCTAAAGAACTTCTTTTGGAAGCAATTTTGAGACAATAAAATCAGGTTAAAAGGCATTTCTATTAGAGAAACAACAAAATGTGAACGAAAATTTAGTACAAAAAAATTGTCTTCTGACAATAAATGCGACTCATTCTTCGCGACAAAAGTTGCAGCAGTTCACGTGAGACTTTGAGGCCGTAGACGTGAACTGCAGTGTGATGCAAAAACTTTTCATAAAAGCCAGTCTGTTCAAGACAGTGTCAGACTAGATTTAGAACTTTAAATAGTTTCACACTGGCTCATTGTAAACGGAGTTAAACTAAATGTTGGTTAAACAAATTGCTGAAAAGTTTTTTTAATTTTTTGTTTCACAAGCTTTATTATTAGTTTTATGGGGTTTTTCTCAACTTTTTTTTTGAAAAAAATATTTTACTTAATTTGTAACAACTCTAATAAGCGTTGAAAAACTTAGCTTTAAAAATCAGTCGGAGTAATCTTGAGCCACGTTTAAGAATATTTTTGAAAAGATTTACAATTTTCTATTTTAAATAAATATTGATTTAATTCCATTTTTAACTTCAGCACGATTCTGGTCTACCGTGTTGTTTACATACGATTAAAATTGCTTACTAGTTGTCAAAACAATGCCCGCGAGCAAAAGAGTTTATTATACCACTTGTAGTGCTACTGAGCTACTACAGTTGTTCGAGCATGACTATATAAACAATGTTCAAGTTTTAATTGCGGCATGCATAAATGTTTACAAGTTGCAAAAAATTGTTATAGTTGCAACTTTTTATCTAGTAAACCTTTTATTTAATTAACGGGCAGTTTCGTTAGAAAAAAAAAAGCTATAAGTATCGCAATACAAGTATCAAAATAAAATAAAACTCGATTATTGTAGCAAAAAAAAGTTAATTTGTAACTATGTTTTTTCTTCTTTGCTTTTCTTTTTGACCTTTAAGTTTTTTGCTACATTAACACACTGCAAATACGCTGTTTTACATGTTAGCTTATTTTTGTTCAAAAAACTTGTAGTGCTTAAATAATGTTTTTATTTAGTTTTTTAAGCTAGTAAGCTACTTGATATAAAGTTTGTTTTAGTTTTAGTATGGTTTATGTTGATTTTGTTTATTTTAGACATAAAAAATACATCTTTGAGTTAATTTTGTAATATAAATGAAACATATTTTTCATTTATAGAAAAAGTTCTCTTAAATAAAGTTTTTAAAAAACTTAGAAAATTATTATAATTTTGATAATGAACTTTACAAAATGTTTGTAATGACACTTAATATTTTTTTTAAGAATACTTTATTTCAGCTATCTATCTAAATTAACTCATCAGTAAAAGTTATTTTATTTTTATTAGCGTTACTACACTTAATAGTTATAAAGCCACTAAATAAAAACTAAATATACAAACTATTTACTCGGAAAACTAAAAATTTAAGGTACTTTCTACTTTTAGTTTGTGTAAAATAATTATAATTAAAAATAATTTTCTACATAATTTAAAAACTTCTGAATACTGTACATAAGAGAGTATATTTAACTACACAAACTATAATAATGTTTAATATTTTTACGTTTTATTAAATGTTTTGCGTGAAACAGAAGCTATTTACTTTTAGAGTTCTTTAAAAGGACAATAATTTTTTTTTAACTTTTTTAAAACTTTCCAGGTCTCAAATTTAAAAAAATATTTCAAAGAGTGGTAGTATGACTGAAGAAACTAATGCTACTAGTTCATCTCAAATAGAGTCAAACTGTAGAAAAGAAAAACTACAAAAACCTCCTAAAGCAGGTGAACTAAATACAAAGGAATTCAGAACATATACATTGATTTTAAAACAAAGTTTATCCGGGTGCATTGAAAAAAACTTGTTACTATTTTGCATATATCAAAACAAGATTTATTTTTTATATATGCCTATATGTTTATATTATTGTTTTTTAACCTATAACCTTACTTTAACCTATCTTAACCAAAAATGACAATTAAATCGAAAAAAAAAAGTTTAATAATTAAATATAAACGTAACATGATTAACATATTATTATACTTAGTATTGTTTTGATATGTGCAAATTAGTCACATGTTTTTCAATCCACTCGATTATCTAGACGTCTACCGCAAAACCCATTTTATTTTTCGATTTTACCTATGACGAGATTGACACTATCTCATAAGTAGTTTTTTTATCTTAAATTGATGCCTCAAAAATATTATAATTTAAAATTAGTTTCTACATTAGTTATTTTTTTCTTATAGAACTAATGTTTCAAATTATTTTCTAACAATAATTAGATATGGTTTAAAAAAAATTGAAACTTAAAAAACTAATCTACATGATTAAGTCCAATTATTTAATACTATTGTAAAGTATTTAACGAAAGAGATTTTCTTTTAATAATCTTTATCAAGGTATGTTATAAAAATACTTTTTTAGACACTCTATGATTAAATTATTTTATTTATTCTGATAAAGTATAAAAACTCTTGAAGTAATAGCTTCAGCTAGTAAAATAATTCAGTTTTATAAATTTTAACCTTCACAAATAAACTAAAAACATTTCACATAAAATATAGACGACAGTATTTATAAGAGTTTTATGAGACATCTTATTCGAAATTAAAAGCTAGAAGCACTGCTTTTTTATATGTATAACTTATAGAGTATAAATTGTATAACTAAAGTAACTTAACATACTTTTTTTTAGTTTCATACAAAGTTCCTTAATACTGTTGCTTTTTTTTACTATGAAACATAGTATCTTTAAGCAGTGTACCAAAATTTGTATACACTGTCGTAGTTTTTGGCGAACTGCTTTATTGAAGACTTTTTGTTTTTAGCTGGGAAATGGGCTTCTGCAAGGTTCTGCCTCGCTTATCTGGCCTTTTTTGGTCTTGCCAACATTTACGCACAAAGAATAGCGCTCAGTGTCGCAATATTGTCGATGGTGAATTCGACAAACCAAATACAAGAGAGCAGCACGATATCAAACAGTTCATGCGCCCAAGTTCAAGTTGATACCTCAAGTCAGGAGGTTTGTGTTTCAAAAGTATATGTGAAATACTAAATATATATAAGATGCATAAACTTTTACAGTACTTTTAACAGTTTACAGTTTTGTTGACACTAGCTAATTAGATATTTTAAATATGTACAAAGAAACAGAATTTAAATATAAAGTAGTATTGAAAAAATACTTTAACAAAGTTTAGTTAACAAGACTAAATACTAATATTTAAATTCTAATGTAAAACTGTAGTTTTAAACTTTTTCAAAAGTGCACCTAAACTTTAAGAATACTCAATTTAACTTAAGTATAAAACTTAATATTAAGTATAGTTTCAATTTTTTCAGTAAAACTTTTCAATAAACAGCTTAAGATTATTTTACAAGCTACCAAAAATAAACTTTAAACGTGTTATTAAAACCGTTAGTTTAAAGGATAAAGAAGGTGAATTCAATTGGTCGAGAACGCAGGAAGGTTTGGTTTTGGGGGCTTTTTATTACGGGTACATGGCATCTCAGCTGCCTGGAGGTTATCTAGCAGGAAGGTATGTTTGTGATGAAATTTTAACATACATACATGAATTTATTTCAAAACAAATTATACAATATCCTTTTTTGTACAACTTGTCATTATCACATATTCCAGTGAACTTGTTTTGCTAGGATCTCTTGTTAACAAACGCTTAAGTCTATATTTTCAATAGTTATAGTTACAGTTATATATTTCGCAACTCAGTAAAGTGTTTAAAGTTTTTTAAACACTTTGGTTGTATAGTAGTTCATATAAATTATTTTAAACATTGTGTATGACACGCCTTATTACTTTTGAATTTTCTTTAAAATACTAAGGTGTTCAAGCTGTACTTACTTCTTAAGTTTACTTAGGTACGGAATGAAGATAGTGTTTGGTGTTGGTAATTTGGTGTCTACTGCAATGACCCTAATATCACCTGTAGCAGCTAGAACCAGTTTTGAGCTTTTTGTAGTTGTAAGAATAATACAAGGCTTAGCCCAAGTAAGTTATGATTTTGCGTTTTAACAAAGCTTAGTTTGCTAATTAATATATTGCTTATACGTGCCTTACTTTAGACGAATTTAAATAAAGCATATGAAATATTTCATAGTACATAATCAATATTTACACTAATTTTCTAAATTATTTCATTTCTTGAGACACTTAATTCAAGAGACTTTATTGATCTCTACATTCCTACACTTGTTGTACTTACATACTTTTTTAGTAGCTTTGTAAGCTAGTATAGTAAACTTTATTTGTGTAAAAAACTTTTATTTTCATATGTTACGGTTAAGAGCTTCTAAAAACTTTAAAATCTACCGCTATAAGCAACAAACAAAAAGCTTTCTACAATACAAACAATTAATTTTTAAGATGCTTTAAGGTGTCTGATGAAAAAAATAAAAATTTTATAATGTCATGGACAAAAAGTTAAAAGGTATCTGTGGTGTGCGATTCGATAACAGAAAGGTTTTTTCGTGCACCAGGTCCTAGGACAAAATACTTTATACATTTTTTTTGTACAATAAACTACATATATATTAGCCTAAAACCAAATAAAAATTTACAAACATACATGTTATGACGTATATTTCCAAGCTTGAAATACCTGCAAGATACTTTTTTTGCTTTGGTAAGACGCCTTTTACCGTTTAAACAACTGTAAGCAAATTGAAAAATAGTTGATTTCTATATCAAACATGCCTTTATCCCTGCAAAAAAAAATGCATAGAAAATTTTGACATATATAAAAAGAATATATTGACAAGTGTGTGTTTTGACCATCCAAGGGAGTGTACTGGCCGTCACTGAACTCAATGTGGGGCAGGTGGTCGCCACCGGTCGAAAGGAGCCTCCTGATGACCATCTCCTCGATAGGATCCTTATTCGGAACCATGTTCTCCCAACCCGTTTCAGGAGTGATCTGCTCTTCTGATCGTTTTGGTGGGTGGCCCTCCGCTTTCTACGTTTTCGGTTTGTTGGTTTATAAGTTTTTTTTTTATATATACTTTTTTAGACAGGTTAGGAGCTTTATATTAATATTTTACTCTAGATCAGGGGTGGGAAACGTTTTTATAGGCGGGCCGGATCAGTAAAATTTTAGTCCTTAATGGACCGGGGTATTTAGAACCAGTAACCTATCGGATCCAGTAAACGGAATTTATACATTTTTATATATAGAAATTATTATCTGATTTCGGCCGGATATTAATTTGTGAATCCGGTTGATCGATGCTTCGAATCCATTTAGTTCACAAAAATTTCTTGTATGTACAACTTAAGTTAATAATTTTTAAGTATTTATACTTCAATATATATTATAACCCTTGACAAAATTATTTATAATTTTATAAATGCAAGACTTAACTACTAAAAATTACTCGAGATAAGCTATAACTTGTTAAGTGCATCATAAATTTTGTAATTTTTTTAGCTTTGAATTTTTCTATGAGGGTATCGGTTTATTAAAGTTCATCGTCACAACAAACTTATTGTCAGCTAAAACTGTGATATTAGTGCACTTTTCGGTTAATATCACTCATGGTTCTGGATTTGCAAGCGTTGCAAAAGGCGTCAAGTTATTCTTACGGAAGTGTGGAGAAAATAATTATAACATTAACCTTATAGCCTAGACTACAGAGTAAATTTCATGAAAAAAAGTACCCTTACTTATTAGTTTTGTATTCTGATCGTTTATATGCCAAAACAAACTTATTATGAATACAAAATCTAACTACCAATATTTATTTGAAAATTGAGTAAAGTCTTTATACTTTTCTTTTAATTTTAAAAGTATTTTGTTTTGCAGCTTTAGGTCCCAAATGCATCTTAAAACTTTAATTAAACTTTGTTAGAATGTAAAGTTAAGCAGTTTTTTATGAAAATAAATATCAATTACTATTGGAAAATATAAGAAATTGGTTTGCTTAAAATTGACATAAACAACTCATTATTTGTTCGGGAGAAAATGTCGTTTTTGACATGTCTATTGTTTATAAATGTCATCTACATGGTAGATTGACAAAAATAGTTTTGAATAATTTTCAACTTAAAGTAAAACATTAGGTTAGGGTAATTTGACAAATTTCAAATGAATTTAAACAAAACAAGATATTAGGACAAATTGGTGTTTTTAACAATTACACTAAAATGGAAAAAATATTTGATATGATTTTGATTCTAACTCTTATGTTTTGTTTTGTAAAATTTTATCCAAAGTTTTATACAAATTTTGACCTTGGCGGTCACTTCACTTGCGGACCGGTTACTTTCATCCGCGGTCCTGACTACATTGAAATTAAAAAAAAGTTTGGGGCCCAACGTTGCCCATCCCTACTTTTAAAATACGGACGAAAATATTATTCTTTCAAAAAACTGGAAGATATTATGAAGGTTTAACAGAAACTTCAATAGACCTATGACATTTATGTATATAGTATAATATTAATATAGCTTTAATTGATACTAAGTCTATTCAAAATTTATACATATATAGAACATTTTTACTTAAAAAAGTGGTTGTTTTAAATCAATTTATTTATTAATTATGACATGTTTTAGTATACTACTTATTTAAGATCTCAAAAAGTTATAAGTCAACAAATTTTTTTAAATAAATTAACATAAACTTAGGTGTTTGTGGAGTAATTTGGGGATTGTTTTGGTACAAATTTGCGCACAACAGTCCAGAAGAACATCCTACAATTTCAAAAGACGAACTCGAATTTATCAATTTAACGGTACCCCAGGTTAAATTTTACAAAATTTGTACGAATATTTTAGTTTGATAACATTTAATATATATTTTTGTTGAAAAACTAGTAATTAATTGTTATAATTCAAAACTTTTGAGTTCAACATAAAAAAAAATTACAGCCCTTATAAAAACAGGTGAAAAAAGATGATAAAACTCCATGGAAAGATATATTAAAAAGTCTACCTGTTTGGGCTCTAGTAGCAGCTCTTACTTCGTTTTCATGGGGTATGGAAATGCTCTTCACTTTTCTTCCAACTTTCCTTAAAGATATACTTGGATTTAAAATTTCACAAGTGAGCTACTTAATATTTACGGAAATTATTTGTTTGTATGTTTTTAGAATATTTAAACGTTAATTTGAAATAATTTTTATGCAGCTACTACAGTTTCTGATAAACCATATTATTGTTCAAGTTTTATTTACCTTCGATATTTAACAAGCTAGCTTAGACACCATCAAATGACCTTAACTAGTATTTACAATAAGCTTAATTTTGCTGGCTAAAAAAGTCCTAAAACTGTAGCTCGTTGCTAGCTATATGTTATATGTTATAAACGGTTTTTTTTTCGGAGAGAAAGTATTGTTGAGAAGAGACTGCGTTGTTGTTTTGTGAGTCCTTAAAGTAAAATAAATAGAATGCAAATTTTATTAGTTTATTTATTTTGAAAATTGCAGCATTCCGGCAACATTCTCACCCTGTATTTTAAAACCAAAATAAACAAAGTAACAATAGCTTAATATCAGTATTTTTAATCTAATCAAAATCTCACACAAAATTCAGTTCAGTTTTGTACACATATATGCAAGCTGTATACAAAATTGACAGAGTGGATTTTTAGCATCACTTCCTTATTTAGTGATGATGATTCTGTCTAACGTCATGTCATACATTGCTGATTACCTGAGAGCAAACAAATACTTGACTACAAATCAAACCAGGAAGATTTTCAACACGACCGGTAGGTGTTTAAACTTTTTTAGAAAATACGTTTCTTATAACACTGCATGAACAACACTTATAAAATATAAAATCACTAACCTATAGATAGTAAGTGATATCAAAAATAGTACTCTATCTCATTTAAAAGGTTTGATACAATTCTGTAATATTAATTGCTGCCTACTTTATTATTTTAAAGTTTAGTTATCTTACACAAGTAGTACTACAACAATGACACTAGTGTTAGTACTTTGGTAATTGTTCAATTAAAGACTTTCTACAAAAAACATTCATTTTAAAAAGTAATAAAAAAAGATTAAAGGTAGTTTTTGTTTAAAAGGTTTGTACTATCGTTCTATTTTTAAAGTATAAACAGATGATTATCAGTGGTGGACTTTCTAACTGTTTAGAAATTTTGCAACACACAAAAGTCGTTCATTACTAATTTGATGTTATTGGAACAGGTCAAGTAGGAGCTGGCGTGTTCATGATAATAACCGGATACGTGGGTTGCAACCCATCGTTAGCAGTGGCCATGCTCTGCTTAGCACTCGGCATCAACACAATGTGCTTTTCCGGGTGCAATGTCAACGCCGTTGATTTGTCTTCCAAGTAAGTATTCTTTAATGATACTGTTAACTGCTGAAGGTATAGTTACATCAGCATAATATGCATAAAACAAACGCTGTAAGTGTTCCTTGTTGTACGCAAAATATTTTGAAACGTAATGCAAAACTACAATTTTAAGTGACGACAAGATAGTTTAAAATAAATTTTTAATAAGACCACAAAATGAATTCGTATGACAACTTGGTATGCAAAACTTAGTTGTGTCCTTAAGTACGTAAAAAGTATTATTTTTATATCTTATCCAAACTAATCGCATCCACTGTTGCGCTATATCACTGAATTTAACCTTTGAAACAGTTATTTAAAAACAGATACTGTGGAATAGTTCATGGGTTTGCGAACACACTTGCCAACATATCCGGGTTCGTCGCTCCAACTATGGTCGGGATAATGACAGAGAAGAATGTTTGTTGTTCTTTATAAAGAGAAATAGTACATTGTTATTTTAAAAACTCAACATTTTCATAATTTTTTTATTCTTAAATGTTTAAACAAAAACAACAACTATAAACTTTATAATATTGTAAGTATATTGAAGTTATTTTTTGCCTATTTTTTAAATATCAGAATAAAAACTATTTTTTACACATTTACATTTTTCAGTTGTGTATAACAAATGGTATGTAACTAATTTATAAATAGGCTACATGTTATACTACACAAAAGTTTATTCTGGTTTTGTAAATGATTTAGTATATAAGTATCTAGTAGTTATATTTAACAACTAATTATAACTTATGTTTTTGCTGAGACAATTATAAAACTAACAATTAACCAGCACTAAACACTAGCTGTTACTTTAATTTTGCATAACAGAACACGAAGGAACAGTGGCAAGTCATTTTCTTCATTTCGGCGGCAGTGTACGCTTTCGGCTCAATCACGTTTCTTTTATTTGGTTCTGGCGACGAACAGAAGTGGAACGAGTCGAAAACCAGCGTCAAGTATGAAAAGTGCAACAAATTCAAAGTTGCAGAATGATGGGATCTTGACGATAAACAAAGTTTTAGTTGTATTAAAAATAAATGTTTGTTATGCGTGCTTGTTTTATGATGCGTTTTTCTAAGTTTTCTTTTAGTAATTTTTTGATCAATAAAAGTATTAGTTTGATAAAATAATTATAAAGACTTCTAAATTATTCAAAGAAGTTTAAGTAAAAAAACATTGTTTTCGCAAAAAATAATAATATGTAAAATAGTAAAGTTTTAGGCTTTTTATGCATATTAAAATACATTAGATATAGTTTTTGTACTTTTTAGAGCTTGCTTAACTGTAAGCTGAGATTAATTGCTAATAATATAATTGTAAATATAAAGTAATAAGGAACAACAGATTCATACTACGCTTTTTTTTATTTAAGTCAAGTCATTATACAAAAAGTTTAAAACTTTCGCATACATTTAGTATCTATTGTGTAACGACATTTTTTGTTTTTTTTATTTTTTTGAATAAATTTATATTTTTTTAGACATTATATATTTTTAGACCAATTTTCATATAAAACTCTTTATTTGCTCCTTTATCTTTATTTACTCAATTCAATATTGTTAAAAAACGCTTATTAAGTTATAAAAACGTTCATTAACAAGTAGAAATGTACAATCATTTACTCGTTCAAAGCAAAACTACTCGAATTATGAGAATATTTTAATTTAATTTAAATTTTATGATTTTACGAATCAAGTTTTATTGCCATCTTGCTGGTTTAAGTTTTTTACACAATTTAGTTTAATAACCTTTAAAATTCATTTAGATAGTTTTTCTTTTTTAATTCCTGTAATATTTAAACTAATTTTTGTTTTAAAATACTAGCCAAAAAACTTTTACGATTGTAAAACAAAAGTTTATCTTAATATATATTTTTAAAACAGTTTTATTAGACAAAGTATAAAGTAATAATAAAATTTCATAATTACTTTATTTTTTCAAAGTATATTTTTTATTAAATTCTTGCTTTTACAATCGTAGTAAAATATTTTTTTATTTCTACAAGCCCTTAGGCCACTTAAAGCATTTGAATTCTGTGCGGTAAAAGATATGTGTCTTGTTTTAAATCAACTACGTCTTATCAATGTAAAGTTAAATTTATCTAAAACGTTTTTCAAACATCATAAACGGTCGCATTGAATCGTAAACTTTTTTAACTTTGCACTTATTTTTTTTGAAATTTTCGAAAGCAATATAACTGTCAAGCAATTACTTTAAAAATGAAGAAACGTTTAAGATATCATTTTTACCTCCCGTCTATTGCTATTACACTTCTTGCTATACTATAAGTTTGGCTGCTAGAAAGCATTGCAAGATTTATAGTTCATAAAAAAATATATTTTGTATAAATATTTTGTCAAAATATTATTCAGCGAAAGTTATATTAAAAGGTCAATCTCAGATGAAAAAAAGCTGAATCAGCAATTTTTTTTAAATCAATTTTTTTTATTTTATTTATACCATTATTCCTAACCCAACTTACCCAAACATATTAAAAACTAAATAAAAAAATAAAGCTAAATATTTAAAATTAAGAATATCATCATAATAAATACTTTTTGCTGACTGAGCTTTTTTTCAGCTCAGACTGACAATTAAGTATCCTTGCCCTATTCTGCAAGTTAAGTTTTAATCAAAGAGAAGGTCAGTTAATGAAGTAAATACTTCTGAAAAACATGTAAAATTTAATGAAAGTATATTGTTAATTGAAGAATCGTTAAAGTATAAAACAAAAATGGACAGTTAAGATCAAAACCAATTATCGTCATGGTCAAAAGCTAAATAATTTATAAATAAGAAAATTAAATTAAAACTACCAAGTCATAAAATTAATATTTATTAGTTTTGAATATTTGCGGTTTAATTTAACATTTCAATAAAATCGATCTGCTTTAAGAGCATAAACTAGGTGACTTATAACATCGATTAGAAAACTTATTTGAAAATTTAAAATCATCGAGTTGCTTTATACATTGAATGCTATATTACGCTATAGTTTACTTATGAACAAATAAGAAGAGTAAGAATAAACAAAACTTAGTTTTTGCTTTGTTTTTAGCTTTAAATGGTTGTAAATCTTAAAAACAATTACCATTGTACTAAATATTAATTTTTTAAGCTTGATATTATTACATGGTACTAAATATAAATAAAACGTTTATTGTTAGCCTATATTGCTCAATAATATTTTTATTAACCTTCAAATGTTAAGATATTTTTTTCAGTTTTTTAATTTTTTTTTTCATTAAGAGTAGTTGAATTTATAAAGTATTAACTTTAGATAGAGCTTCATTTTAGCTGGTGCGATTCTTGCAGCCGGCAAGGTCAGATTAATGAGCTAAAATTAAATGTCATGTCGTATAAGATTATCATTTATAATAGCCGTTTTGTAAGTTTATAACCTTACTAAGTTGCGTAAAGTTATCAATTGAAATAAGTAATGAGTAAAAGTAATAGTATAAATAGAATAAAGTAAGAGTATAAGTGAATAATAATTGTTCAGTTAAGTTTATTTGGAACGACCAAGTTTCACTGCTAAAAGCAATTAATTAGGTTCAACTATACAAACAAACAATGATCAAGGAAATTGTCTACATTTAGATTCATAATTGGTGTAGATGTGTGTTTAATAAGGGAGAGGGTCTGAATAAAACGGCGTCACTTTAGCACGGTGGGTCACTTTCGCGGTCACTTTCGCACGGTAGGTCACTTTTGCACGGTGGGTATTTTGAACGGGATTACTTTAGCACGGTGCGTCACTTTAACAAGGCGTGTCATTAGCACTGTGCGTCAATTGTGCACGATGGGTCACTTTTTCATGGAGGGTCACTTTTGCACGGCGTCACTTTAGTACGGGGGTCACTTTTGCACGATGTCACATAGGCACGGTGGGTCACTTTTTTTAGGATCGTCACTTTTAAACGGCGTCAGTTTATCACCGAGCGTCACTTTTGCACTATTTCTTTCTCTTCTATACTTGCTTGAATTTTCTTTAAAAAAAAGTTTTTTGATTGAGCGTAATTTCCACAAACCAAACCTTTTTTAACCTTCATTTAAAGGTTTTTTGATAATAAATTATTAATTATGAATATTTAGAACTCGGTAATAAATGTCACACGTGTTAAAAGTCAAATTAAAAATTAAAAGTAAACACGCATTAGATTCGTAAAAAATCAAACTTGGTTTAAAACTTTATTTTGGAAGTATTATAATAGTTTAGTTTACTACTAAGTAAAATTTTATCTAAAACAAGTTTGTGTTGTATGCAAGTAAATTCAATACTTGAAAATATATAGTTATTTATAAAAATTAGTATAAATTTTTTTTAAGATTTTTTGTCAATTTAATTAAATTTATAGGGAATAATTTAATTAGATATTCGTTGAATAAAAAAAAGTTTTATACTTATTAATGCTAAATTACTTTCAAGTTGATTTTTTTTTTCCCCTTCTTAGTTTATATTTTATCGCTGAAATGAAGGAAACCCTGTCCATCCATACATTATTGCAAGATTTTTTTCTTGAATCCAATTGATCACTTTTATACAGTTATGCAGTTAAAATATAAATATAAAAAGTACGGTTTTCTTAAATCAGGATCCAGTTAAGATTTATTTCTCACCTTCTGCTAGCAGGAAACATCTTTTTGCAAAAATTTCCAGTTTTTGAGTGCGTTTTAGCATTATAAATTGTAAAACTTTTTAATTATGTTGATTTAGTTTTAAGTTGGATCTTATTTTCTTAATTCCAGAATAGAAGTATATTATGTTTTACATAGAGTATATAAAATATGCCAAGTTTATTAATCACGATAAAAAAATTGAACTTGATATTGTGATAACTAATCATAAATAAGATTGTACATACTTTGGGTAAATTTAAATAGTTTTTCACTGTAGTATTAAATTTTTATAAATACTTATTTAAAAACACTATTCTTTTATTCATTTAAATATTAAATCTGCTGGTTTTATGACAGTTGATAACGATTAAACATAAAACGAAGAAGCTTTAAAATATAAAAAAAATTATTTTGTTTTTTCAAACATTTATACTTTGTTGAAGATCAAAAATGATCGCTATGTTATCAATAGATTCATGTCAATCAAGAGCGACAATTTACTTTTAAATTAGTTTTACCTAAACAAAACCGCTATATGAGTAACAGGTTAACTACTTAAACTTATTTTAATATTTTTTAATCTATTTTATTCATTAAGTATCAGAAACATGGAGTTTAAAATTTTTTAGTCGACAGTCAAAGTATGCCGAAAAATAACTTTGCAGAAAGTACACTACAGACATAAAAACTATGCTGAGAATTCGAAGATTTGTTTAAAGTGTTTGAAATAAAAGTTTCAGATACACTTGAGTTTTATAAACATCAATTAAACAGCTTTAACCTAGTATGAGTTTAAAATAAAATAGCATGTTTGCTTGGCAACCTTTATAACCTGGTCACAAAATAAAGTTCACAAAATAAAGTTCACAAAATAAAGAAATACCGAAGTTTATAAACAGTGATTTAATTATATAACTAAAACAATTATTGTATTTCAGCTTGAATGGACAATTAAGTTTTTAAACATATTAAACAAATTTATAAAAATTTGTTAACCTTTTTTATTGAGCATTATAGAAATTCTGCAATAAATAAAATAATAAAAATATTGCAATTAAAAAGAGCAAATGTGAATTATAAGACGAGCTGTGAGAACTATAATACGTTAGTTTGGAGTTATTGCGAGAAGCGAAAAAAAAACAAATCGCTTAAGTCAGTTTCAACAACGCACATAATTATTTTCAGTAACAACAGACTGATCAGAAAAAACTGTTTAGGCAAGTTATAAAGTAGCAAAAGTATTCACTATAAAACATACCGTTGATAATTGAAAATATATTCAAATAATTTGTGTTGGGGTTAGTAAAATATTTTTGTTTTTTCTTCAATATCAATATTGTCGTGTTTAGGAAATGTCTGAAAACTATAAAGCCGCATAAATCAAATTAGGACTTAAATCAATCTGTTAAGATGCGAGAACTGATACAACAGATATTGCTAATTTTAGAATTTTTATTACAGGTGGTCTTACTAATTTTGACAATTTAGAAGAATTTCTAGGTTTAGTTCCAATACAAAACACAACTATAGGTAAAGACATTTTAAAAGCAAAGGTGCAATGCACCAATATAAAGTTTTTAAAAGTACAATTTTTTGCTTCTATTTTAAGCATCTAATTAAGTTAAAGGTAAAAAAAATGTCTTAAATAATAATAAAAGAATTAAAGAATACTGTTAAAATACTTTAAATGTGTTTTTTAATATAAAATATTTATATGGTAGGTTTTTTGTGTCAAATCGAAATTTCATTACTTTACATGTAAAAATTGTTTAAAATTCCGGGTTTTTTCAGATTTTTTAAGTACAAATTGTCAAATTCCAAGCTTTTCCGTGATTTTTTAACAACACTTACTGTTCACACTTATATGTTTACAATTAATATAAAAAACAATTCAAAATATATCAGCTTAAAGACTTGGAATTTGAAATATATTCTAACTTAAACCAACACTGTGCATTGAACAAAAAATACATCATAAATTTAATTTACCACTCTTTAAAGCAAAAACGTCAGTCCGAGTGACCAAAGCTAGCCTGATATATTAGCATATAAAAAACAAAAGCCAAAAACTGAAAATGACTAAATTAGCTCGAGATTTGAAGTCTTCAAATAGTCATAGTCTGATTGTGTGGCAGTTGTTATTTGTTTATTGGATCGAATTTGAACTATTTTGATTAAAAATGTACAAACTTAATAAATTACCATTTCTCAATCTAGTTTGTATTAAATAGGTAGTTCCAAAAAACAGCAACTGTTTATATTAGTATGCAACGCATAAAGATTAACTTATTTTGCCAAAACATGCTATGAAAAACCAAAAAGTATACCTAACAAAAATTTTTTTAGTTTATGTCATATATATTGTTTTAATTGTTTCTGTACACACTTAGAAATTACATGTAGAAACAATAATGTTAGAAAACTATGCATAAACTAAATTTTTTAAGTATTAGATAAAAAGTTATTTGAAACATTAGCATTTTTGTTCATTGTTGTGCACAGGAATTAAAAAAAAATTAGAAGGTAACTTCTAAAAAATCATAGGTGTCAAAACCAAAATAAAGCTAACCTATTTTCTTCTCATTATTAATATTGTGTATTTTAAACGTTTTTGTGTAAACTAGAATATAACATTTAGAAATAAAACTTAGGTATAAAACATGTGTAAAAAAACTAAACTAAAGAAATAAAATTTTAGTTAATTACTGTGAATTACTTTTGTACAAAACGGAAAGAGTTTGCATTTAGTTTTTACCAAATAGGTATTATATAACTATTTTACTAATTCAAAGCACTTTTTACACTCTTTTTTCAGAAAATAATTTACTGTTGCAAGAAGAAAGTTATTATTATATTGAGAAAAAAAAACCTGGTAAAATGCTAACATTTCTTTTTCTCATTTTTAAGCTAAATCAGTAAAGTCTTTTAATTGTTTTAAAATGTTTTAAAGGAACGTAAAACAAAATTTATCTGACAAAATTAACTCAAAACATATTTTTGCTCAGCGGGCCACATTTACATGCTCGCGGGCCGCAAAGTTTTCTTTCGCGGGCCGCAGTTTGCCGACCCCTGATATAATGTATCTTATACAAATATAAAAACTTAAGGTCAAAAAATTATTAAACATTCAGAAAAAACACAGTTACTAACTAAATACTCATAAAGTGGTGCAGTTTAAGTTTTTATTAACTTAAAAGTATATCATAAGTTTTATTAAACATAAAAATATTTAATAGCAAAGCGCAACTTCATTCGCACAATCGCACACTGCTTTGCTGTTTGTATGAAACAAAAATTTCGCTTTTGTTTTGAATTTTTTTGTTTTAGGTTTACTTCTTACTATTAGTTTAAAAAAAAGTAAATTCCATGTAAGACAAATTAATGAACTGTTAAAATCTTTAACCTTTGTGATTCAAATAGTTCAAGAGTTAAGTAAACTTATTATTAAGATTTATTTTTAACTTATTAACAACCACTAAAGTTGAGATATACATAGTTATCATAAATCAAAATTAAGATATTTTTTTTTGAAGTCAATAAACTTAGATTATATTTTTACTTTTATGTTTGACATAATTAACATTTAATCTGAAAACTTTCAATATTTGTGATTAGGGTAAAAACCGATTCAAAATAATTAAAAATTTTACAACTATTAATGCTAATTTGAACTAAACATATAATCTTTTACTAATTCAGTATCTAAAACATGCAGTTGAAAATTTTTACACTCGACAGTCAAAGTTTGCCAGAAAAGAATTTATATTAGATAAATTTATAGAAATTTACTAAATCATTAGATTATATTTTTACTTTTATGTTTGACATAATAAACATTTAATCTGAAAACTTTCAATATTTGTGATTAGGGTAAAAACCGATTCAAAATAATTAAAAATTTTACAACTATTAATGCTAATTTGAACTAAACATATAATCTTTTACTAATTCAGTATCTAAAACATGCAGTTGAAAATTTTTATACTCGACAGTCAAAGTTTGCCAGAAAAGAATTTTGCAGGAAGTATCTTAAATATTTTTTTGTGAAATTCTAGTTTAGAAAATATTTTTTTTGAATTGTTAACCCTGGAACTAGGCTAGTAATTATTTTGAAATGTTTTGAATTGTTTTAATTTAATAATTAATTTAAAGATAAGCTGCTTTGTAG
Organism: Thalia democratica; assembly: GCF_965202585.1. Classification (NCBI taxonomy): domain Eukaryota; kingdom Metazoa; phylum Chordata; class Thaliacea; order Salpida; family Salpidae; genus Thalia; species Thalia democratica. Next base: position 61,125,533 of record NC_139166.1, on the reverse strand, counting down.
CCATTAATTACAATTATATGCTTAGGTTTAAATTATAATACGTTTAAACGATTTCGGAATCATGTTTTTGTATTAAGTCTTATTTGTTTGTTTGTTAAATTCAAAAAAAAACTAAACATGAACTGTGCTTTAAATTAACTCTAAAATAAATTTTAAAAAAGTTTAGTTAAAAATCAATAAAAATAAAAATAAAAGTTTCTCATTCAAAATAATCATCATTATAAATTTACTAAAATGTTAGGCTTATATATTTTTCACAATAGAATTAAAGCAGAGCTTTATTTAAGCTCTTAAACACCGGAAATTGTATACTTATGACATCACGTTTTAGAGTACTTTATTATTTGTTAGATAAATAAAAATACTTAGTTAGCGAAAAACATAGTTTTATTTAACTAAATACTTATTAATTTATGTAAATGAAAATGCTTAAATAATAAAATTTATACATTTTTTTCTGCTAAAAATAATAAAAAAAGTAGCAAATTAATAAGGTACCAAAGTAAAAAAGAATTAAATGTTTAGGTTTCAACTTTACGTCATTAAACAGTTTTGGAATCTTTGTTTTTGTATTAAGTATTCTTTATTTATTAGATTAAAAAAAAGACCTGTGTTTTAAGTTAACCTGTAGGTTAATGTAAAAAAGATAACTAAAAAACCAATACAAATTAAAAATAATTATATATTTTTTTGAATCAATCTTACTAAGTATTTATTTAAGGATTAGATTTTTATATTTTTCACAACAGAATTAAAGTGAAGTTTTACTAAAGCTCTTAGACACCGGAAGTTATATGACTATGTCACACTTTTTAGTGTATTTTATTATTTGTTGGATATAAAAAAATACCTAGTTAGCGACAAACACAAATTTTATTATATTAACATTTTTGAAATTCTGATAAACGAAATTATTTAACTAGAAAAACCTATACAGTTATCTCTGCTAAGAAGAAAAAACAAAATAAAATTAAAATAAATAAAAAAGTAAGTATAATAAAAATTAGATAAACATCGGTTAATAAAAAAACAAAGCCACAAGGTATTTACTGTAAAAACTGCATAAATTTATTAAAAACATGAAGTTTGCTATATACAAATATATATACTTTATGTCATAAGATTATTAAATATTCAGATATATTAAAGTAACTAACCAAATACTCATACAGTGGTGCAATTTAAGTTTTCATTAACTTTAAAGTAAATCATAACTCTTGATTAACATAAAAGTATTTAATAGCATAACAACCTCGCCTTTAATCTTGCACAAAGCAGTGTTATTTTTATGAAACAAAAATGTTTCATCTATGTTTAAAGACTTCTTTATTTTCTTTTAGTTTTGAAAAAGTAAATCCCGTACAAGGTAAACTAATTAACTGTAATACATTTTAAATTTTGTGGTTCAAATAACTTAAGAATTTAGTAACTAAACTAAAGTATAAATTAATTCGTTTATAATCACTAAAGCTGAATCTTACTTATTATCATATGTTGAAAAAAATCATTTTTGCTGCCAGCAGATTTAAAACAGATATTAATACATTAAACTTGGTAAGCAGCGTATTTTTAAGGAATTTTTTTTATTTTTTTTTACCGAATAGCTAAAACAAAATTTTAACTGAAAAAGGATTAGTTTCATTCAAAAAAGATTTTTTTAAATAAAGCTTGTATATAGTCTTAGATTTCAACGATGATCAAATGTTTTAGTTTGAGTATAAATTCTTATACTTAAAAAGTGTACTTGTTTTAAGGGGTAAGCTTGCTTCCAATCAAATAGTTTCACTAAATAATATTATACAAAATAAGGATTTTAATAGAGTTTGATTTTGTAGCTTTAATTTTATGATAATTTTGTTAAGATTAAGGCAATTTTAGGAAATTTAACATGGTTAAAACGAATTAAAACAAAAAATATTTTTATTTTAAATACTCTTATACTGAAAAATATTTATTACAAGTTCAGAAAGTTGTTAAGTTTGTACAAAAGCCATATTTTAATGCATAATAAGCGTAAAACTAGCTTGAATGGTTTTTTTTGTATTTTTTTTTTAACCAAAATTTAAAACAAATTATTTTCAATTTCTTTAATGCTAACTTGGAATTTTTTTTTCTTTAAACGTTCTTTTGCTTAGCTTTTCACTATAATTTTCATCGGATTGCGGTTTTAGTTTTGTAGTGGGGCCCCTTTAAAAATCTAATGTTTTTTTGCATTTTTTCACTTGGCAACGTTTTTCTCCATAACAGTTTTTTTAAACGTTTTTATTATTAACATACTTATTAAATTAGGTTTCAAAACGTTATTAATTTTATTTTTCAGAAAAAATATTTTGTAACATATGCTTATATAAATTTTTCAGAAAAGTTCCAAATTTGCACGGTTTTGTTTTTTTTACAATGGTTTTATAGCATAGCTAAATTATTTTTTTACTAAGTTTTATTTTTAACAGTTTTATTAAGTTTTATTTTACAGACTTATATAATTAAGTTTTATTACGTTATTATATTTTTTCCCAACTTATTATGATTTTTCAAATATATGACCCATTTAAGTTTTACTTAAATTCTTAGTATTTGATCAAGAAATACCTCTAATTACGTTAACAAAAATTTAGGTAAAATTTGTATTGGTCATATGTTTGAAAAATAATAATAAGTTGGAAAAGAATATTACAATATTATAAAACTTAATTATATAAGTCTGTTTAAAATAAAACCTAGTAAGAAAATAACTTACTTTAGCTATGAAACCATTTAAAAAAGAACCAAAACCGTACAAAATTGGAACTTCTTTGAAAATTTATTTAAGCATATGTTGTGAAAAATATTTTTTTTTTTTTATTTAATTAATAATGTTGTACAACTTAATTAAATGAGTATGTTTATAATTAAAAAAATTGAAAAAAAATATTTTTGTTGGAGAAACACGTTGCAAAGTAAAAAAATGCAATAAAACATTAAATTTTTAAAGGGGCCCAACTACAAAACTGAAACCCCAATTTGATGAAAGTTTTGTGAAAAGCTAAGTAAAAGTTAATAAATATAAAAAACGTTTCAAGTTAGTATTAAAATAATTGAAAATAAATGGTTTTAAAGTTTGGTTAAAAAAAAATACAAAACAAAAACATTCAAGCCGAGTTCACTCTCGTGTCATACTTTTATGTTTAATATGCCACATTTTTCTTGAACTTTACTTTTTCATCTAAAGCCATTTTATACTGCATAGTGCGAAGTAATACAATTCTAAGTTTAAGTATAAAAACTTAGTTTGTAGAAAACATACAATTAGTTCTACTTTTTTTATATAGTTTTCAAAATTTCAATCTCAACTTTAACTACATTTTTTTTAGTTTTAACCATTACATAGTATTCTAAGCTATAAAAATATGTTTTTCTTAAATCTAACAAAATTTTGACTAGTGTCAACTGGGTATTTAAAATCCAAATATTTTAATTCTATTTTATGTAAATTAATTGTGCGAATGTAGTTTCTCTACATTGTTTACCATCAAATCTAAATCTGAAAACCGACTTGACGTTTAATCGGACTTACATTGCACATTATCAACTACATCCCAACAAAGTTTTGTAAAAATTTTGAAGAAGGACATCATCAACTATAAATTAAACTTAAAGCATAAACTTGAACGATATTTTCCTAAAACAAATACTTCTGGTATTTAAATACTTCCGGCGTTTAATTTACAGTCTATGTTTGCCAGAAAATAATTCAGCAGCAAGGACAAACCAAAAAATAATCTTTGCGAGATATTTGTTTAGAAAATCTTTTTTTTTTTTTTTTTATTAACCTCATAACTATACTAGTACTAACTTTGAATTGAATAAAAATTGACATTTAAAGATAAGCTACTTTATGGCCGAAGCTAAAATTAAATGTTTAGATTTAAACTTTATATCATTAATCAATTATGGAATTTTGTTTTTGTATAAACTCTTATTTATTTACGTGTTAAATTTAAAGTATTAAAAAACTGAGCTGTTTTTTAAGTCAACCTGTAGTTTAATTTAAGAAAAATAACAAAAAATCAATGCAAATTAAAAATAATTATGTTTTTTTCAGAAATAATCGTTATAAAATAATTATTTAAGTATTACGTTTTTATATACTTTTCACAACAGAATAAAAGTTGAGCTTTATTTTATCTCTTAAATACCGGAAGTTACATACCTAACACATCACTTTATAGTGTTTTATATGTTACATTTATAAAAATACTTGGTTGGTGACAAACATAAATTTAATTCTATTAAACATTTCATAGTCTAAATATACGGAAATAATTAAATAGAAAATCCGTATATGTTTATTTCTATAAAGAAGAGAAAAAAAAAACGAGTAATGAATTAATTAAATATATAAGTAAGTAAAAAAAAAAAAAGTTAACCTTGGTTCATGAAAAAAAAGCTACAAGCTAAAAAAAGAAGCTACTGTTAAAACTATGTAAATTTATAATAAACTTGAAGTAAGCTTTACAAATATAAATACTTTATGTATCAAGATTATTAAACATTCAGATATATTAAAGTAACTAACCAAATACTCATACATTTGTTCAATTTAAGTTTTTATGAACTCAAAAGTAAATCATAACTGTTAATTAACATAAAAGTTTTTAAAAACATAGCAGCCTCGTTCTTAACCTTGCGAAAAGCTTAGTTATTTCTATGAAACAAAAATGTTTCGTTTATACTTAAACATTTCTTTTTTTTAGGTTTACTCTTTCAGTTAAAAAAAAATAGTTTGCATACAAGATAAACTAATTAACTGTTATCTTTTTTAAAATTTGTGGTCAAATATTTTAAGAATTTAGTAGCTAAAATTAAAAAAATCTATAACTTGTTTAAAACCACTGAAGTTGGTTTAAACTTACTTATAATATATTAAAAAAAATAGTTACAGCCAGGAGATTTCAAACAGATACTAAAACATTAAACTTGGCAGGCAGCGTAATTTTAGAGAATATTTTTGGAAATTGGTAACTGAATAACTAGAACCAAAGTTTAACTGAAAAGGCATCAGTTTCATTCAGAAAAGATATTCTCAAAATTGAGCTTGTATATAGTCTTAGAATTATATGTTGATCAAATGTTTAAAATTGAACTTTATAGTCTTAAACTAGAGTGAATTTACTTGTATTCGAAGGTAAAATATCTTTCAATCAAATAATTTTACAAACTAATATGTTACAGAATAAGGATTTTTTAAGAGTTTGGTTAATGTAGAATAAATTTACAATAATTTTGTTATGATTAAGGCAATTTTACCTAATTTAAAATGGTTAAAGATTCTAATACTGAAAAAAATTTATTATAAGTTCAGACAGTTACTAAGTTTTTAGCAAAGTCATAGTTTATGTTTAACAAACCACACTTTTTTTGTAATAAACTGTTTCAATTTAAATCCATTTTCTACTGATTAGTGATACAATTATAAGTTTAAATATAAACAATTATTTAATATAAAACAATCAATAAATTATACTTAATATATACGGTTTTGAAGATTTCTAACCTAAATTTAGATAGATTTATTCCTGATGTTGTAGAATAACCTAATTAACCACTATATAGTATTTCAAGCTACTACAATATGTTTACAAAATAACTTAATTATTTAGTATATAGTATTTAAAATTTATACAATATGTTATTTTAAATCTAACTTAAAATTTACCAGTTTCTTATAAGTTTTTGCATAGTTTGTGATTTTATTAGTTATTTTTTTTTACAGAATCGCAGTTTGATAAAAAATTTAGCGATGAAACTTAGTAATTGTCTAAATTTGTGCTGAAAATTTTTAAATGTAGCTAATGTAGGAATTTTTTAGTACAAAGCTTTAATATTTCTGAGATTTAAGAAAATATTTCTAGATAGTGAGAACAAGTTTTTTTTTTTTTAGTTTATTTATTTTTATGTTATAAACTTATTGAACTAGTGTTGCATGATTTCACCGCTTGACTGAGATAACTTCGAAAAATTTTGAAGGAGGATAATCATCGACTATCTACAAAACTTAAAAGATGAACTTGTACGATATTTTACTAAAATAAATAATTCCGGCATTGTGATGGAACTAACAAGAAATACTTTTCTAAGTAACGTTGGGAATTTTTATGAAAGTATACAAGAAGAATTATCAACCTAATAAAGATTTGCAAAAGATGAGTTTAATCTTGCAACCTTAAGGCGATAGAGATTATAATGCAACGCTGCTGTTTACGAATAGGTATTTAAAATCTGAATATTTTTATTCAATTTTGTGTAAATTACTTGTGCGTATGTAGCTTATTTACATTGTTTACCATCAAACTTAAATCACGAAACCAACTTGACATTTAATCACAAATTAGTTGCACATTATCAACTTCTTTCCAAGAAATTTATCAGCTCTGTGTGAAAATACAAAGACAGCCTTTACATTAAACGTACCAGTAGTTATTCTGTACTTTCGTTTAGCTTCACTTTTTCGTATTTTCCTAACTAAATACTACCTTGTATAATTTGAAAATTAATTGGATAAATAAATTCAGTTTTATCTCTCTTTAAACATTATAATATGTAAACAGAAAACAGTTTTACAACCGCTATTCCAATAATTATTACATCATTAAGTTTTAGCATCTTGTTTAGTATATAATTTTTAACTAGTTTAATCAAAGTTAAAAAAATGTTCTACATGTTAACTATAAAACTGATTACATGTTAGCACACACTTTCTTTTTCTAAGAAACATTAATATAGTTACTCTCGCATGTTAAATACAGGTAATTATTGAAATAAATGAGTTAAATATCTTAAAAGTTTAGTAAGTAAGGCAAAAATGTATTTCAAATTTTTAAATAGAATTAGTATTTAATTAGCAAACTTATCAATATTTTTAACTGTTCAATAAACTTAGCTTGTTTTGTTTACTTTCATGAAAATCTTGGTAAATATAAAATCCAAAAGTTTCAACACCAAGATCTGGATAAAAACTAAATCTAGATAGTTAAAAGTTTTAAAACTTTTAAAGGTACATTTAATTTTAAACATATTTTTCTTATTTGCGAAGTACTTTTATTAGGAGTGGTAAACCTTTTTTATCGACATTCTAGGTTTGCTAGAAAATAATTTTGCGGATAGCACAAGCCAAAACTTAATCTTTGCGAAGTCTCAGTTTAGAAAATCATACCAGTTTTTTTTATTAATTAACTTCATAATTATACTAGTTCTAACTTTGAATTAAATAGAAATTAATTTAATTAAAAAATACATTAAAAGATAAGCTTTTTCACATCTCAAATTAAAATTAAATCTTTAGGTTTTAATTCTATTTAATTTAAAATACTCATACAGTGGTTCAATTTCTATTTTTCTATTAAGTCTTATTTATTTACTTATTAAAATTAAACTTAAAAAAAATTAATAGTTTTTTAAGTTAAACTGTAGTTTAATGTATAAAAAATTAAGTAAAAATTAATGCAAAATTACAAAAATAATCGTTAATAAATGTTAATTCAAATACTGCATTATATATTTCTCACAAAAGAATAAAAGTTGAGTTTTACTTTAGCTATTAGACACCGGAAATTGTATGCTTATGACATCACTTTTTAGTGTATTTTATTATTTGTTGGATTTGTAAAAATACTTATTTAGCGACAAACACAAGTATCATTTTATTAAAACCTTAATAATTTTGATAAACGAAATTATTTAAACAGAAAAAACGTATATACTTATTTCAGCTAAAAAAAAACCAAGTAGCATAAAAATTAAATATAAAACTATGTAAAACAGAAAAATGAGGTTAACTTTATTAAACAAAAAACAAAGCTACAAGATAATTACTGTTAAAACTATATAAATTTATTAAAAACACTTGCTTTACAAATATAAATACTTTATATCAAATAACTATTTAACATTCAGATATATTAAAGTAACCAACTAAATACTCATATAGCGGTGCAATTTAAATTTTTATAAACTTAAAGTAAAATAATAACTCTTATTAAACATAAAAGTTTTTGATATCATAACAACAAATGTCTTTAACTTTGCATAAAGCTGTGCTATTTGTATGAAACAAAAATGTTTCGATTATGTTTGAAAACTTCTTTATTTTAGGTTTACTCTTTACTTTCAGTTTTAAATAGTGAATACCGTATAAGATAAACTAATTAACTGTTATCTAATTTAAACATCATGATTCAAATAATTTATGAGTTTAGAAACTAAAGTTTAAAAACAATTAATTTTTTATAACCACTTGAGTTTATTTTACTTAGTTATCATAAATTAAAAAGTATATGTTTGCTGCCAGCAGATTTCAAACAGATACTAAAACATTAAACTTGATAGGCAGTGTGATTCTAGAGAATATTTTATTTAATTTTTAGTCAAATAACTAGAACTAAATTTGAACTGAAAAGGGATTAGTTTATTTCAAAAAAAAGATTTTCAAAATTAAGCTTGTATTAAACTTAGATTTCAATGATGATCGAATGTTTAAGTTTTGAGTAAAAATTCTTATACTAAAATAGATTTACTTTTTTTTGGGTTTAAACTTTCTTCCAATCAATTAAATTCACAAACTATTATGTTACAGAATATGCGTTTTAATAGAGGTTGATTTTTGTAGCTTTAATTTTAGTATAAATTTGCTATGATTAAGGCAATTTTAGCAAATTTAATAGGGTTAAAACGAACTAAATAAAAAAAAATACTTAAATTTATTTATTACTAGTTCAGATAGTTGCTGAGCTTGTAGGAAAGTCATTTGTTTATGTTTAATATACCACACTTTGTTTGATCTAAACTATTTTCATTCAAAGCCTTTTTATACTGCATAGTGATACAACTCTAAGTTTATGTATAAAAACTTAATTTGTATCAACATACTAAAAAAATTACTTAATTTCTATGGTTTTTTTAAATATTTATCCTAGTTTTAACTATAGTTATTCTTGCTTGTGTAAAATAACCTAAATAACTGATAATAGTATTTAAATTTTATACAATATGTTCTAATATAATGAAAATTAATTTAAATCAGTTTCTTATTAATTTTTGCATATTTTGCAATTTTATTTTTCTATAGACACCTAGTTTGATTAGATTCAGACATACACTGTGCATTATCAACTACTCCCCATACATTTAGCTGCTCGATGTAAAATAACAAGAGCAGCTGTCACATTTAACGTAATAGAAGTTGTTTGCTATTTTCATTTAAGTTTCATTATTTTCGTATGTTACTAAATAAATACTACTTTATGTAATTTTAAAAATTAACTGGATAAATAAATTTTATTTTTAATCTTTATAAATTAAAATACAAATAAAATTAACAAAACATGTAACTGTGTTTAAAAATAAGTTGATATATTTTTAAGTAATTTAAACTATAGACTAACGCAACTTAAAAAAAGAATTCTTTCATTTAAAATAATCGTTATTGAATATTTATTCAAAGTTAGGTTCTATTTTTACAATAGAGTTAATGTAAAGTTTTACTTTAGCTCTTAAACACCGGAAATTGTATGCCTAAGACATCAAAACTTAGTGAATTTTATAAAAATACCTAGTTAGCGACAAATATAAGTTTTATTTTATCTAACATTTAATGTTTTAGACAAACGAAATTATTTAAATAGAAAATCGTATGTATTTATTTTTGCTTAGAATAAAAAACAAGTTATAAATTAATTAAATACATAAGTAAGTCAATTATAAAAAAGATACACTTCGATTAATAAAAATGAAAACCTACAAGATACTTACTGTTAAAACTACATAAATTTTCAAAAAAACCATGAAGTATAATTCATAAAAAAACTTTACGTGAAAAGATAATTAAACATTCAGATAAAACAAATTAATTACCGAATACTTATTTAGAGGAACAGTTGAAGTTTTTATTGACTTAAAATTAAATCATAGCTCTTAATAAACATAAAAGTTTTTAATAGCATAGCAACCTCGACTTTTATCTCGCACAATGGCTTGTAATTAGTATGTAACAAATATGTTTCATTTATTTTTAACAACATTTTTTTTAGGTTCACGCTCTTCTTTCAGTTTAAAAACAATTAATCTCATATAAGATAAACAAATCAACAGGTATCTATTTCAAACTTTGTGATTAAAATTGTTTAAAAGTTTACTAACTTAATAAAAATATTTTTTAACATATTTAAACCAAACAAAGTTGATTTATACAAAGTTATCGTAATCTATAGTTACCATTTCTTCATTGCGGTCAATAAACTATGCATATTATGTTTACTTTAATGTCTAACATACTAAACATTTAATTTGACAATTTTTAACGGTTGAGATCTGGCTGAAACCGAATCAAGATAATTAAAAAGTTTTACAACGATTAATGCTAAATTGCTCTCAAAATATAATTTTTTTATTCATACATTAACTAAATATAGAGTGAGAGTTTTTTCTAATCGATTGGCAAGTTTTGTTAGAAAAGGTATTTGCTGCAAGCAGATATAAAATATTAGACTTCGCAGACAAGATAGTTTTAAGGTATTTTTTTAACCGAATAAATAATTCCGGTATATTGATGGAATCAGCAAGAAATGCTTTTCTACGTAACGTTGATGATGTTCCTGGAAAGATACAAGAAAAATAATGTACTTTTAATAAAGATTTGCAAAAGATGAGTTTAATCTTGCAACCTTAAGGCGATAGAGATTATAATGCAACGCTGTTGTTTACGAATAAGTATTTAAAATCTGAATATTTTTATTCAATTTTGTGTAACTTACTTGTGCGAATGCAGCTTATTTACATTGCTTACCATCAAACTTAAATCTTGAAACCAACTTGATGTTGAATAAGACGTTTGTTGCGCATTGTCAACTTCTTCCCCTGAAATTTATCAGCTCTTTGTAATAAAACAAGGACAGCCTTCACATTTAACCTACTAAAAAATATTCTTTACTTTCGTTTAGTTTCATTTTTTTGTATGTTCCTAACTAAATACTACCTTGTATAATTTGAAAATTAATTAGGTAAATAAATTCAGTTTTATCTCTCTAAACATTAAAATATGAAAACAGAAAAAAAACTTTACAACCGCTATTCTAATAACTATTACATCATTGAGGTTTATCATCTTGTTTTGTATATAATTTTTATATTAGTTTGATCAAAGTTAAAAAAAATGTTCTACATTTAACTATAAAACTGATTACATGTTAGCATACACTTTTTTTTTAAGAAACATTAATAAAGTTACTCTCGCATGTTAAATACAGGTAATTATTGAAATAAATGAGTTAAATATCTGAAAAGTTTAGTAAGTAAGGCAAAAATGTATTTCAAATTTTTAAATAGAATTAGTACTTAATTAGCAAACTTATCAATATTTTTAACTGTTCAATAAACTTAGCTTGTTTTGTTTACTTTCATGAAAATCTTGGTAAACATAAAATCAAAAAGTTTCAACACCAAGATCTGGAAAAATAAATCCAGATAGTTAAAAGTTTTAAAACTTTTAAAGGTACATTTAATTTTAAACACATTTTTTAGTTGCGAAGTACTTTTATTAGGAGTGGTAAACCTTTTTAATCGACATTCTAGGTTTGCTAGAAAATAATTTTGCGGATAGCACAAGCCAAAAATTAATCTTTGCGAAGTCTTAGTTTAGAAAATCATACCAGTTTTTTATTCATTAACCTCATAATTATACTAGTTCTAACTTTGAATTAAATAGAAATTAATTTAATTAAAAAATACATTAAAAGATAAGCTTTTTCACAGCTCAAATTAAAATTAAATCTTTAGGTTTTAATTCTATTTAATTTAAAATACTCATACAGTGGTTCAATTTCTATTTTTCTATTAAGTCTTATTTATTTACTTATTAAAATTAAACTTAAAAAAAATTAATAGTTTTTTAAGTTAAACTGTAGTTTAATGTATAAAAAGTTAACTAAGAATTAATGCAAAATTACAAAAATAATCGTTATTAAATGTTAATTCAAGTACTGCATTATATATTTTTCACAATAGAATAAAAGTTGAGTTTTACTTTAGATCTTAGACACCGGAAATTATATGCTTATGACATCACTTTTTAGTGTATTTTATTATTTGTTGGATTTGTAAAAATACTTATTTAGCGACAAACACAAGTATCATTTTATTAAAACCTTAATAATTTTGATAAACGAAATTATTTAAACAGAAAAAACGTATATACTTATTTCAGCTAAAAAAAAACCAAGTAGCATAAAAATTAAATATAAAACTATGTAAAACAGAAAAATGAGGTTAACTTTATTAAACAAAAAACAAAGCTACAAGATAATTACTGTTAAAACTATATAAATTTATTAAAAACACTTGCTTTACAAATATAAATACTTTATATCAAATAACTATTTAACATTCAGATATATTAAAGTAACCAACTAATGCTCATATAGTGGTGCAATTTAAATTTTTATTAACTTAAAGTAAAATAATAACTCTTATTAAACATAAAAGTTTTTGATATCATAACAACAAATGTCTTTAACTTTGCATAAAGTCGTGCTATTTGTATGAAACAAAAATGTTTCGATTATGTTTGAAAACTTCTTTATTTTAGGTTTACTCTTTACTTTCAGTTTTAAAAAGTGAATATCGTATAAGATAAACTAATTAACTGTTATCTAATTTAAACATTGTGATTCAAATAATTTATGAGTTTAGTAACTAAAGTTTAAAAATAATTATTTTTTTATAACCACTTGAGTTTATTTTACTTAGTTATCATAAATTAAAAAGTATATGTTTGCTGCCAGCAGATTTAAAACAGATACTAAAACATAAAACTTGATAGGCAGTGTGATTCTAGAGAATATTTTATTTATTTTTAGTCAAGTAACTAGAACTAAATTTGAACTGAAAAGGGATTAGTTTATTTCAAAAAAAGATTTTCAAAATTAAGCTTGTATTAAACTTAGATTTCAATGATGATCGAATGTTTAAGTTTTGAGCAAAAATTCTTATACTAAAATAGATTTACTTTTTTTTGGGTTTAAACTTTCTTCCAATCAATTAAATCAGGGTTTCCGAAAGTGGGCGATATCGCCCTCCTGGGGGCGATTTTAGTAATTTGGGGGGGGGCGATAGTTAGTAAGGGGGCGAAAGGGTGGGCGATAACTAGTAAGGGGCGAAAAGGGGGCGATTTTAAAATTTGGGGTTGTCAAAAATTTTTTTACTTTTTATCTTGCTATTTTACTAATTTTAGCTTGCTATTAATTATTTGACCCTGAGGTAAAACTTAAACAAAAAGGTTTATTGTGTTTATGTAAAATACAGAAAAAAAGTCAAGTACTTATGACTCCTACTTTCAAGTTAATTACATATTTTCATTCATATATTTTCTTATTTAACAATTACATAGATCATAGACGATCGGAATTCCACTCACTATTTTTTAACCTTACATATATGTTATTTAGGATCATAAATGGTTTGTAAAAATCTATGTTTTCTATATTAACTATCACCTCATGATATTTCCAATTGTTTTTTGAAAAGTCACTAAGTTAGACTTCGAAATAAAACTATACAGGGTTGCCAATTTACCTAGAAAAACCTGGAATTTGACAATTTAGACAAAAAAATCTAAAAATTCTGGAATTTTTAACAATTTCAACATATTAAGTAGTAAAATTTCGATTTGACACAAAAAAGCTATCATACAGAAAAAAATATGGATCCCTTCGTTGCAGATCTTTTTGAAGTAAACGACTCACAGGAAACCCTCTCAGACTTACAAACTGACCTTGAACTTAAAGTATTTTTTTCCAAAGAACGATATGAAAGCTTTTGGACTCAACAAAAACTAAGGCAAAAGTATCCAACCATTTGAGAGGAATTTAGATTATTGTGTATAGTTTTTCCTCCTAGCTATGTTGTTGAGAAAGCTTTCAGTTTAGTTATCAACATCTTAAGCAAAATATCTAATCTAGATATTTGTAAAGGAGGTGACTTGAAGCGTTATTTGACTGATTTAGAATCAGATTAGAAAAACTTGCAAGCATTCATGAACCTCATCCTTCGCATTATGTTAGAATTTAGTAGCAGACAATATTTTATGAAAGTTTTTATTTATTTATTTGATCTTTTAAAATACTTCTTATTTAACCTGGTTTGTATTGTATTTAAGTAGTCTTTTTATATTAAAAATTCATTTAAGTTATTTATTCTATAACAGGTTTGCATAATGCCTAATAAATATTAATTACGGTAGACTTCCTCTTGAGTTCGCACTTTTTACCCAAAAAAAAGTGCAAACTTATATTTTCTTAAATTTAACTTAAAAAAAGTCTATTACTAACTAACTATTAATAAAACAAGAAATGCACAACATTTAATAGCTTTTATAGATTTCATTTTTTTTATGAATGTTTGTTTTATGTTTTAGTTGATTTCATGTTTATTCATAACGTTATTGCATATAACATATTTAAATTTAACATTTTGTAAAAAAAATGGTAATAATTTTTGAGTTTAAACTTTTTGATTTTGTTCAGAGTGCGAACTGAAGAGGAAGTCTACTGTATTTATAAAATGGTTTATATTTGAAATATGTTAATAGCTTTGTTTTGACCTGGTTATTTTTGTGGTTTATATTTGTCGAATTACATTACACTAAAAGTTTTTATAGCATAGTAGTTAAAGTAATTGTTTGAAGGAAATTTATTTGACATATTTTTGTTATTACTTGTTTAATCTGTATAAATAAAAAACACCTTGATATCCATTAAAGATTTTATTTCAAAAATTATTTTTTTGGTTTTAAAAGAGTATAGATTTGATGTCTCTATTTGAAATGACTTCAAATTTTTCATTTAAAAGATTATTAAACTCAAATTTATTTTCTAGCTTGATTTATTATTGTTGTTTATTTTAATAGTTCAACACTAGCTTTTATTTTTTCACTATTTTCTTCTGGTAAATTATTATAGGCTAATAACTAGAGAAAAAATAAAATTAAACAGTATTAAATAATCCATCAAAAAGACTGCTACAGTTACAAAACAAAGTTTTAAAATAATTAAAATAATTTTTTAATTGATTACTTTCTGTTCACAGAATTAACTGTAAAACATATGATTTTTTTTGAATTTAAATCAAGAAAAAAAAAATTAAAATTAAGGTTTAGTTTCCTAAAGGTTATTCCGAGTCAAATACTATTTAATGGTGTTCTACTACAAAACATATAGTTTAAAAACTTCAAAATTATATTTTTAATTTTACAACTAACTTGCTTATAATATATCTTAGCATTGAAATTAATAATTTTACTACATTAACAGAAACTATTGATATAACCCTTATTCATGAGATATTAAACCAGTCGGTCAAACTTCCTAAAACTATATAAGCAATGATGTTTCAATATTTATTTCATTATGTGTAAAATAAGCTGTTCATTCTTTTGTAGTTTTTTAAACTCTGGTATGTAGTTTTAGAATATGCCTATTTATAAAATAATTTAAGTATTTTGTGCGGCTTAAATAAGTTACTTAGTAATCACTTCTAAATGTCCGAAATTCGTTAAATAAGAGATAGTTATAATGTCAGGTTTCAGTTAAGATTTCAGATGGGTAACGTAAGGTCCAGATCCAATCAAATTTCGACCCGCTAAGTAACTTGAAAACTACTTGTGCAAAGTAAACAAAATTTAGTTTTATGATGCTTATGATTTTGAAATACACTTTAAATTTGGTTTTCAGTTACTTTAGTATTTCCTAGATCACAATAATAGTAAATCATTTTATTACAATTTTGCTGGAGTTTTTTAATTTTCATATTTTTTATTTTTTTAATTATGCAGCCTGCAATTACATTTTTTACGAGTTGAAACTAGAAAAGATTTTTTAGTAAATATGAATTGCAGACTACAACAGTTGTCCACCACTACCCTAAAAGTTCAATTAGTTTTAAAAAAATTCATATTTCATCAGGATTGATTACTGATTACACAAGGCTTTTTAATATTTAAGTATTTAATACACTTTACTGGGCTTATAAGAAAAAAACAGTAACTTATTTTCTCAAGCCCTGTAAACTACTTTGAATACAGCCCAAAAGTGCGTGCATAAGAAATACCAGACTAAATTACATTTCGAACACAATTTCTTAGGCTCAAAAGTTTGTACTCAAGAGAAAAAATAGTTTTTAAAATCGTGGGGGGCGATTATTTTTCAGATTTCTAAAAAGGGGGCGATTTAGTAAATGAGTTTGGGAAACCCTGGTATACATCATTGAACTTTAGCATCTTGTTTCGTAAATAATTTTATCTAATAGTCCTATCAGAATTTAAAAATAATCTTATATGTTAACAACAAAACTGATTCTAAACTACAAAACTCTATTCTAAATATTGTTATAATATATTCTCTTGCATAAAAAGTTCAGGTAAAATTTAAAAATAAAACTATAGATTTTTAAAAGTTTAGCAAGTAATACAAAAAAGTATTTCATATTTCTAAAAAGAATTATTACTTAGTTACCAAATTTCAAGTACCAATATACTTAACTGTTTAATAAACTTAGCATGTTGTGTTTTCTTTTATGTCTAAATTAGTAAAAATATAATCTAAAAAGTTTTGATACTAATATTTGGATGAAAATGAAATTCAGATAGTTAAAAAGTTGTATAACTTATAAAGCTAAGTTTGATAAAAAACATATTTCTTTATTTGCTAAGTACCTTTATGAGAAGTTAGACACCTTTCTATGGACAATCTAGTATTGCCAGAAAATTATCTTGCGGATACACATACCAACAATTTATCTTTGCAAGATCTTAGTGTGGAAAATCACATTTATTTTTTACTTGTTACTCTTATAACTATACTAGTACTAACTATGAATTAAATAAGAATTATTTTAATTAGAAATACATCTAAAGATAAGTTATTTTATAGCCAATGATGAAATTGAATGTTTAAGTTTAAACTATATTTCATTAATCAATTTTGGAACTTTTGTTTTTGTAATAAGTCTTATCTGATTATTTATTAAATTTAAATCTAAAAAAATAATTGTGTTTTAGTTTATTTTTCATTTTAATGTAAACAAATTTAGCAAAAAAATCAATTACAATTAGTATTAAATATAACTTTTTCAAAAATAATCATTATTAAATATTTATTTAAGTAAATTAGGTTTATATATTTTCACATTAAAATTAAAGTTGAGTTTCACTTTAGCTCTTAAACACCGTAAGTTATATACCTAACACATCACGTTTTTTGTATTTTATTATTGTTAGATTTATAAGAATACTAAGTTAATGAAAAACTTATAATTTATTTCATTAAACTATTAATAAGTTTGATAAGAGAATTTATTTAAAAAGAGAAACCGTTAATATTTGTATCTGCTAAGATTAAAAAACAAGCAGCAAATTAATTTGATACAAAAGTAAGTAAAGTATTAAAATAGAACTATCTGCTACAACTATCACATAACAGTAGTAAGGATCTACAACTATCACATCACAGTAGTAAGGAGCTACAACTATCACATCACAGTATTGAGTAACTTTAACTATCACATCATGATGAAGCTCCTTAATGTTATAGCCAACTTTATATGATAGTCATAAACTCCTTAATGTTTAGGAAACTATGATAAATAATCTCTTAAAGCGTCAATGTTATTTTAGTTGTTGATAGAAGTCATAATTTGACCTTATTTTTAATTACTTACTTGCTTTACAGTTGGTTATCAGGTTGTTGTAAACAAATTAAGTACACGAATCAATGGTTATTTAGTTAGTGTATACATTGTTTATAAAATTAATGTTAATTAAAGTATGTTTACTTTCAACAAAGTTTTTAGTTTTTTTTATTTAATTCTATACTTGTTATTATTAATTTACATAATTTTATATTTTATTTTGTGTTTAAACTTAAGTAGTTTTATACAGATAAATAAACACAGTTAGAAATACATTCTAAGAGCTTAAAACATTTTACTTAAATTCACTTATTTTTTAACAGTAGTTAATTATTATTTAAAGTATACTTGCATGTTGTAAAGACATTAAATAGGAGATATAAACGTTAACGTAAATTAAAACGTTGAGTTTTATAAACAGTTGTAAAAAATTTTGACTTTTTAAATTTTTAAAGTTTCAATGAATGAACACTTAAAATTTATTTGATTCGTTAAAAGTTTCTATGCTTATATTTTTATTATTTATACTAAAAAAAATTAGCAAAGAGCATGTTAAATTCCTTAAGAATTGAAATTTAATTTAGTCTACGAATATAAGTGCTCTAATGACAAGAGTTACAACGATTTTAAATTAACTTCGAGATCACTGATTAATACATAAAAGAGTTAAAGAGTTAGAGAACAATTAAGAGAACAGCCATATCAGACCGTTTTATTAATTGTAACTATTGTAAAACTGAAAAAGTTACTGACAACAATTTCTATATCTAAAAATGATTATAAAAATAAACTTTAGACTTTATTTGGTGAAGTAAATTCAATTCAACGTAATAGTCTAGTTTTACATTAGCAACTAATTTAACGGGGTAATACTCACACATTAAACTTTTTTTTACATTCTTTTCTTTTTACTGTTTATAACTGCTCTGTAAAATCCTTACTACTGTGGTATGACAGTTGTAGTTCCTTACTACTGTGATCTGATAGTTGAAGTTTCTCACTACTGTGATGTGACAGTTGTAATTCTTCACTACCGTTACTTAATAGTTGTCACTTCTTACCACTTGTTATGGTTGTAGCTCCTCATTATTGTGACTTATTAGTTGTAGCTCTTCACTACTGTGATGTGGTAGTTGTAAACTTATTTCTACTGTATCGTGATAGTTGTAGCTCCTCTCTAAAAGTGACAGTTGTAGCTCCTCACTACTGTGATGTGATAGTTGTAGCTCCTCACTGCTGTGGTGTGGTAATTGTAGCTTCTCACTACTGTGATATGATAAATGTTGATCAAATTTCGTGTTGTTAAAAGTCTTTTAAACTAATTTTCATTTAAGTTTATAAAATATCCAAATGTAATATCACTTTGTCCACTTTTTTTTTGCGGTTGTATTATTCAGGTTGATGATTACAAATTATAGCTTGTAAAAACTTTATCACAGTTCTTTCTTCCCTTTCGTCAACTATTTTTTTGTTCGTTATTACAGGCAATAAACTTATTTTTCTTTTTGTCTTTTACAAAAAAAAACAAGTTTTAAGTCTGTTGACTTTGCCATTAGTGTTCATCTGTTATCTTTTCTTTTTTTTCTATTTTTTTGTACAAACACAAGTAAAAAGACAGGACCGCATAATTACACAGATTGGAATCTTCTGTGCCACTATTCAAGCTGATCATTATTTTTGTGCTCATTTTTTCTAGATTTTTCACTTGCGTTTCAGAACTTAATTGAAAACAATGATCGTCCAACGTTTGAGTCGAGCCAAATTATAACTATTCCTAAAAACCTTTAAAACAAATAATAAATTTAAACTATCTTATAAGAGACAAAAATTTCAAAAGTACTGTTTACTAAAACTTGCCATATTTACCATAACTGCAAATGGTAACTAAACTATTATTAAAATCATGGACAAAATCTTTAATTGGTAATGCTTACTAAAGTTTGCTATATTTTCCATTCTTTGTTGAAATAATTAAACTTATGTAAAACGATGAAAAATTTAACATAAATGGTAGTGAGCAATCAGTTTATAACAAAACAGTAAAAAGTTGTTACAAAAAAAAAGTTAGCAAAGAAATTTTCTACTTAAACAGCAAAAACAAAAAAAAAAGATTAAAATACAAACTCGATAAATTATTAAACAAAAAAATTACAAAAAGTATTAAATAAAAAAATATTTGTTCCATTTATTCTGTTATTTTTTGCAACTTTAGTAAACATAAACACTTGAAGTTTTTGTCCGTGATCAGATGATTAAAATTTACTTTTTATAATCAAGGGGTTTTAAGAATGGCCGTAATAGTGGCCTTGTAAAAGCTATTGTATAGGTTTTAATAAAAAAATATTGTATCATAAATTTTGTAGGAGCAAATGAATACTAGTGACCGCAATTAACAAACTCAAAAAACTTCAAGCTGATTTTTCTGTATAAAATATAAAAATAAAAATATTGCCTTAAATAACCGTTTGAAAAAATTATTTATGAAAGGAAATAAAGAATTACGATAGATTTTTTACGAGCTATTGCTCGGAATTAACTTCTTTAACAATAAGTATTTTAATTAATTTCTTTTTGAAAAATATCTATAATTATTATTGGGTGCTATTTTGCTTGTGCTGTTTTTGTTTAACATTTTATAATTAGAGTAAATGTAATAAAAGAATTTATCAAAAAATATTTAGTCTTCTGTAAAACAATACAAACTAAATTTTATTAGAATAAATAATTTATTAACATTGTTTTATTCCTATAATATGTCCTTATTAAAACAGTTTTATAATAAACAAACTTTTCTGATCGGGTTAGAAATTATCGTGTTAAAAATGATCAGGCTAATAATGATTGGGTTTGAAACTATCGGGTTAGAAATGATCGAGGGTTAGAAATAATCAGGTAAGAATTTATGGGACTATATTGGGTTTGATATGATCGGGTTAGATATGATCTAGTTAGAAATGATCGTGTTAAAAATGATCAGGTTAATAATGATCGGGTTAGAAATGACCGAGGGTTAGAAATAATCAGGTTAGAATTGATTAGACTATATTGGGTTTGATATGATCGAGTTAGATATGATCGAGTTAAAAATTATCAAGCTAATAATGATCTGGTTAGAAATGATCAGGGTAGAAATGATCGCGGGTTAGAAATAATCAGCTCCCGTCTTTAATACGTCATAACGAAGTTGTGACGTATAATTGAGTTTTCGGTTACTTCACTGAATGCATCAAAACAAAAAGATGCTTAAAGGGTAGGCTGGTCCCTTCATTATATCTTTACCCGTTGGTATGTTTCCAAGGTTGCTTGGTAACCAGTATCAACAACACCTCTTCAGACGTTCCTTTGGGAAACCGTGTAAAATCTGACAGTTCGATCACTCACGCGACGTCAGCTACACGACTGTTGTTGAAAGAACTTGTCGAGGCTCCATCGTTCGAAGAAGAGTCTCTCATTTGCCACGCCGATTAAACTTCTGTCGACTAAAACTCCAACATAAGCAAATTGCAGTTTCCATAAGTACTAAAACAAATTTTTAAGCAAACAAAAACACTTTAGCACTTTAAAGTTTCTAACTAGTTTCAAACTTATGATTAATACAACAGCATCGGTAGCTTATCACAAAGCCGCCGTTTGCAACCGTGTTTGATTTGTATTAAAGCTGGTTAGTCGTCAGCTGCTAGATTCACCCGTTTCTGTTGTCGGGTCGTTGCCCGTCCCTATAGGAGGTAATGCGGTTTACGCAGTTGCAATTTGATCGTAAACGTGTGGGGTGTTGCGTATCATGTATTGATATAAGTCGGTATACGCGGCATGATTAGCAGATATGTTTAAACTTAAGTTGTTTCCGCTTTTTATTTAGAAGGGTTGACATTTTGTTTGCTGTAACTTAAACTATCTGCCATATCATTTTTTTTGAAGTTGCATTATTCATTACCCGAAAATTCTTTTAACTTAAAACTTATTTAACAAAAGTTTATCAATTTCAACTCTAAGTTAAACAAGTAAGTTAAGTTTAGCTAAACACTTGCAAAAAGTAAACTCTCAAAATTTATAATTTTTGTTCTGTATACTTTATTTAGTGCAAAATGTTATACGAAATTCAAAATAGTAAGTAAAAATATGTCAAACATCAGCTAACTAGCTACAAATTTTTAATTCTAGCTAAATGCTAAGCTAAAAGTAAATGAATAAACTGTTATTCTATTGTTTATTTATCTACTTGATGCCAGTAAAATAATCACAAATACAGCGTTTACTGTGTCTTGGGCAAGTTTAACCTTATTTTTTATATAAAGCTTGTCTAAAAGTAAATGATATAGCTTCTAAAGTGCTTGAAGAAAAAGAATAAATATAAGTAATTCATAAACTTTCACACTTTTCAAATAGCTTTAAAAATAATTTTGGTTTTATTGGAAATAACAATATTTGCGTCATTTTATTAAAATGTGTAAACTAGCTATTTTTGAATAAATAAATATAAACAATAAATGAATTGAAGACAAAAAATACTTATAAAAAAAAATGTTGAAATATTTTGAAAATATGATAAAGTATTTTTGAAAAGTAAAATCAATTCTCCCTTTGAAGTACATGAAAAACTTTTTCCTAACAATTAGTTTTTCATATAAGTTATTTGATTTTTTTGAGTCATAAGAACATTTCTTTTCATACATAAAAAAATTATTTTCCTAAAACGATTACTATTTTTAAAAACAAAGCTTAAACATACTAATTTAATATTTTGATTTTTGGATAGTTCTTACTTTTTAAATTGTTTTCAAACTGCTGCAATAGAATTAAAAGATCAATAGAATTAAAAGTATATCACAATTAGCTAATGTCAATTAAGGCTATTTATTTAAAGTTTAATCTGAAATTAATTAACCTAGTATGCTTTCAATATTCGTAAAAATGGTGATCAAGCCACTCCGGTTAATGTTTTTGATCACAAAACCTTTTTAGTACCTGCTTTTTGTATTAGAGACTACCAAATTTCAGTTTAGAATGATTAATAAAACTTTTGTTGCAAAAGTTCATATGCATGAAATTTTTGAATAGGTTACTAATTAACCTGATTATAGGTTATAAATTTCATTGTGTGATTACAACAATTTGATCACATATTGACTTCATATTCTGTTGAAAAGACTTCAAAAAGCTAAATATCTAGGAGAATATTTTACAAGTAAACTAAGAATAATTTTTCGAATTTTTGAATTTTCCATAAAAAAAGTTAAATCTAACTTGTTTTTTGGTCAAACTTTTTTAAAGTCATTCCTTTTAATGCTGCTTACATTTTAAAGAAAAAACACAAACAAACAAGTTTTAAGCATATTCATTAAAAAACTTAAGTATTAGACATAAAACCTTTTCTATCGAAAAATATTTAAAACACTCCGACCACTAAAACTTTTTTGTATTTAGCCAACTCTATTGGTGTTGAAGCTTTCAAACTAAGCACTTTTCTAATTAAACCAAATCACACTAAACTAACTTTTTAAGTTATGTTTTTTCCAACTTTTTAGTGTTTAACAGCTTAAACATGTTAATTAAATTTGCAGTCATAAAAAAACCTTTAAGTTACCAAAAAGCTGCAGTGAAAAAAAAACACATAAAACTACGGACATTGAAAACTTAGTATTTTGATAAATATTAATGTTTATGTTAAAAATAACTATATCTAAAAACTTAAAGCGACTTGTTATAAATAACAAAATTTCAATATATTACAACTATTTGCACTGATATGATTGACAAATGAACTGACGTTTGAGTGATAATATTCACAGAACCAAAAAAAAGCTTAAAGTTAAAAATTATCAACTAACTTAATCACTGAAAAAAAATTCAACACAAACAAATCAAATAATTTACATAAAGTTTTTTTTGCAAAATCTAAAAACCTACACACAAAAAATAAAAATTTGAAATTAAAATTTCACAAACAATTCGACTCAAGTCTTTATTTCTCAGTATCCCCTTTTGAAGCGTTCCGGTTCAGGGGCTTACCTCGAACTCGAATAAATAAGCTTTTGGGGGAATTTATGAGCCCCAGCGCGTTCATGCTCACCCGGTACTCAATCTGGGGATTTTTTTTTACTCTGCTAATTCTTGGCGACGGCTTTGAGGTGACGCATCCTGAAAATTCAGGGTTTTTTTGAAGCTAAGGGGAATTTTGGGGGGGGGTTTTATTTTTTTGACTTCAGACTGAAGAAGGGGCTTTATCAGCAAGCTCAGCTCGACAATTTTCTCGGGGGTTTTTTTGGGGGTAGACGTGGGAAATTGGGATGCCGTCGTCAGGGGTGAGCTCGCCGTCGCTGTTGTTGTTACCGTCGAAAGTTCTCCCACCACCATCGTCCCAGTATTACAGCGGAGCCCTGAAGTTGTGACGTCATTGACAACAATTTATTAACTATCAAATAAACAAAAGTTTAAAGTAAGAAATATATTCTGCTGTTTAACCGTCACTAACTTGTTGTTGAAATGTTCAGAAAATCTGCATTAACAACGGTTACTACAGTTAAACTAACCTTAACAGTTTTAAACAACTTTAATTAACTTATATCTTTACTATAATTACGATTTTCACTTGAAAAAAAATACAAGGTCATCAACATTTTACACGGTGAAGTTCCTCTTTTTTCAACGTAACGCCATTGCACCCACCATTTAAATACGAAATCTCCTCCGCTAAACCGGCCCCCGTCCTCGACGTTGCCACCACCCCGATTTGCTACCTGCGAAATTCCCCTTCGTCGAAACTGCAGTAGGATGACTCGATAGTGTAGGCGAGGAAAATTCCCAGCCTCGAGAAGGCGACCACTCAAGCGTATCCCGTTTTTGATTGGTCTTGCAGGGTTTTCATATTATTCACAAATTCTGACGTCATATTATGATAAAATAACAAAAGTTTTTGATTTAATTATTGTAGCTAGAGACAAAAAACCAGGTAAAATTTTTTATAATAATACATAAAATTATTTTAAATACTTTGAACAACTAAATTAACCAATTGAAATTTAATTTAGTTAATTGATTAGAAAACTATTAGTAGTTTATTAAAAAAACACGAAAAGTTTATAGTCTTTGACGTCTACGTCATCATCTTGGCGTCCAGACGACGACGCACGATCGCCATGGCAACCGTCCAAGAGACGTTGACTTGCACGACTGACCGTTGTAGTCGCAGTACCGTTTTGGGATTTTCTCCGAGTTGACCCACGCGGGCTGCATGCGGCCCTTGGTGTGGTGGGTGGTGGGGTGTAGTTGCGGTAGACGTGTGTTTAAATAACCTTTTTATTTTACTACCGAGTATGGCAAGCAAATAATTTTGAAAAAAAAATTACTGTAAATTCAAACACTTACTGAACACTGCTAAAAAATATTTTAACTGAAGTTCTCTAGTTAAAATAATTATAAAATAAAATGTTGTTTTACTACAGCCTATTCGTACTTTAGGTACGTTTCAGAATATTTTTTTAATCTTAAAACCCACTTACTTTGTAGCACTAGACTGTACCTCAAGTAATAGTTTTTAAAAATGTTAAACATTATTAAAATAAATTGGCATGAAACATTTTGATTCTAGCAAAACAATGGTAAGCTTGAGTTAGTTTTTCATTATTTCACTTTTTAAAACTTATAATTTAATGCTGACATAGGTGAATTTCCTTAAACATACTTTTTACTTTTGATATCTCACACTATATAATAAGTTTCACTAATTGTAACAGTTTACGCACGTAAAGATAAAAGAATATTAGTTAAAAATTATATTTGTTCTGATTGAGAAATATTATGATTTATGTGAATATTATGAATAAAAATAAAACTAAAACTGGCACTATCCGTACCTCTAAACTTTTTGACTTGCTGTTTTGTACTGAATATTAAAATCTTAACTTTACTAGTTTTGTATTAGTTTTATGTAAAATTTAAATTCCAAATGCTTAATATCCTTTTTATAATCTGTTGGTTACTTTACCTTGTGTTTTTGGCGTTTATAAAAACGCATTTGCTTAACAAACTTTTCACTATGCATTTTGACAATGAGTGATGTGAGTCTGAACACGTCAGTACAACCTAGTAAGCTTAAAAATGTAAATTATATCTGTCGAAACAGTAGTTGGATTTTATAATTGTTAATAAAACTAAATAGTTAGTTACACTGTGTAAAAATCCACAGCATATTTATTTAAAAGTAGGTATTCACCGCAGTTAAAACTGTAGATTTAAAGGTTAGAGTGCTATTCAATTCATCTTAATAAAAACCATCTGTGGGTTTTACCAAGTAAACATTTATCACTATTGTTTACTTAACTTAAAAAGAACAATAGAAAAATTCTAAAAACTCCACTTAGTTTGTTCTAAATTAAATAAATTTTTTGAGTTTTGAAACGATCAATTATTTAAAACTTACACTAAATAAAAAATATAGTGTTTTAATCGATAAAGAGCTTTAAAAACACAACAAAAAATAACAAAGCGGTTTTTTCATAACCATGAGTCACAGTCAAAATAAAATTTAATGCTATACGAGAACGATTTTTTGTTGAAATTGATTTAAACGAAATTTGTTGTGCAATATAGCACACGTTTCAAATGTAATTGTTTCGAAATTGCCTTTTTTTAGTAATAATTCGTATTTTTTATTTGTTCTTTGTATGTTGAGTTTAAAGTGGGAATTTCTATTACGTAGAGCTGTCAGTAGAGTATAAATTACTAAACATTTTGTTCAGGTATTTTTGTTTGCTAGGTTTTAGCTTAAGTGTACTTAGTTGTACTTGTACAAAAGTTTTAAAAGTATTAAACCAAACGCGATTTGTTTATTTATTCCGGTTTTTTCTTATTTAAATAACTTAGTTTGGATTTAGTTTAATAAATTAAAATTAAAAATTTTATGCTAAAAAATCTTCAGAACATTTTTTTTTCTTACTTTATTCAGTTTTGTTAACATGATAAAAGGTATTAAATTCTTTTATTCCATAAAATGTTCTTCTAGTTTAGTTTACTTTTCAATGAAAAATGTTATGTCAAACTTTCTTAAATCAATTAAATATTATTTTTAAATCAATAAAAGCTGCATAACTTTAATTTAATACTATTTTTACTATGCATTTGAAAAATTATTCTTAAGCTTAGTGAGTAAAATTAAACCATATAAAAAAAAGTTACTTTTTTTTTATTAACTCAAGCTATACATTCTAAGAGTACATTTGAAACTAATTTGTTTAAAAGCTAAATTAATTAATTAACTTTATGAATGGTATAGTAAAAAAAAATTATAAAAATACAAGTTAGCTCTAACATACTTTTATTTTATATTAAAAATCCATTAAGTGTATTAGCCAGGGGCGTCGCGTGGGGTGTTGCACTGCCGCAACTGCACCACCTTGAAATTTTATAAGAAAAAAAAAAGTATCTTTAGCGTTTTCGTTATTTTTTAGAACGAAATCTCTTTAAAAACTTCAATTTCGAAAACGACCATTTTGCCCACTTCACTGCCGCAAACTCTTAGCTGACTGCCGCAAATGAACTCAAAAAAGCAAAATTTCTTCAAGAATTACCGCAAAGTCAATATCTTGCGGTAAGTGAACTAAATTGAAAATTCCCTAAAACAGGACATGCTTAAGTATCATCTACAAGCTATTGTAAACATGAAATAAAAACAAAGCTAAGCTACTGCAAAGGATTAAACTTGAGTTTATGTACCCACATGATTTTTTAAATTTAACAGATCACTTCTATTAAAACTGGACAATAAAAGAACAAAATTTGTCATGAATGAAATATTAAAAAAAAATAAAAAGATAAGAACCTTAAATCACTAAAGTCTAAGAAATTCGATTTTTTGTTTTAATCTGCATACATAAACTTAATTATTACTGATCATTGTTATCATAAAATTAATAAAATATTTAATTAAATTATTTTTAAATGTAAAGTTTAAGTTCTGAAAAAAAAAAGAAGTTTAATATAAACTTCTAGTTCACTCTTACAGAAAAATAATTTAGATTTATATTAAATGAAAATTAGTATTATTGAAACAGTCACATATTTAGATAAAGTAAATAGCCTTAACTTAGAAACTTTGATTACTTAGAGTAGTTAAACATTTTAGGAAAATTTAGCCTACTTTATATGACTTTTGGTTTAATTTTTTCATAAACAAAGCAAAAGTTTTAGATAAAATTGTTGAAACATGGTTGCCTTGCCTCATAATCAGGATAACTTAGAAATTTTAAAAACTCAAGATGACCCAAGATAAATTAAAACAAACCAAATTATAAAAATATTCAGGCTGACTAAAGCAGTTTTAGTTTATTACTCTGAAAATAACAAGCTTATTTAAAATTAAAAAATAAGTGTTTTACCCCTATGGTCACATGAAAACTAACTAAACAATTTTTTACTGCTATAAGGGTTACTTATTTATAAATTATTTTTAAAATTCTTTAAAAATTCAAAAGCCTCACCAACTAAACTTAAAAAGTTGAGCTCCTGAGAAAAATACTGTCATCAAAATGAAAAACATATTAAAATTAAATAAAGAAAAGATACCCTTAAAAACTATTGAATTTTAAACCTCCAAAAAAAAACATTAAAATTAGAAAAAAAATTTATAAAAATCTTAATGTTTGTAAAAAAAAAAGTGCAAAATAGTGAGGGGTAAGGGGGGGGGGGAAGGTTTATAGGCGCTTTTTTACATGTTGTTCTTATTTTAACTTTTTCAAAAAGCTAATAGTTACTCTTTAATAAACTTGAAATTTCCAGTTGAACTTTTAGTTACAACCGGTCAAAGCCAGAGAGTACAATGATTTATTATACAAGGAGCAAATCAAAACAGCAAAAGTATATAATTTTACTGAAAACCTATATTCTCCATCATTCTTAAAGCAATTTTTTTCAAACTTTTTCATCCTAAGTTTTATAAAATTTGTTTACTTTTGTTAAAAAGACATTTAAATTTTTAAGTATCAATATATATTTTTATATATACAAAAAAAAAACTTTTGTTATTTTTTTTTCTTAGTGTTTCAAATATCTATTTCAGCAATTTGTTTTTTTTATAAAAGAAACATCTAAAGATTTTGAGGCCAACTTATAAAAAAAAAAGATATGATTTTAGTGATTTGATTTATTTGTTGTTTGAGTATATAATATATTAATAAGGATTATTTTGTACCTCTGACTGTGAGTTACCATATCTTAAAAGTTAATATGAATTTTTTATATTTATAAAAGATGAGTTGAAGTAAAATTAAAACTTTA
Source organism: Thalia democratica (assembly GCF_965202585.1). Lineage (NCBI taxonomy): Eukaryota > Metazoa > Chordata > Thaliacea > Salpida > Salpidae > Thalia > Thalia democratica. Next base: position 61,096,550 of record NC_139166.1, on the reverse strand, counting down.
TAAAATAATTTCAGTCAAATAATTCTAAAGTAGATTTAAGGGCATAAAAGGGGGGGGTAAAACACTTTTTTTTAGCGCTGATTTAGTTTATGCCTCCCATAAGGAACCTTTTATTGCCTTTGACTTTGACCAGCTATATCTAAAAAAGTATATTGAATTTTTAAAATCTGTAAAAAGCATCTTGTAGCTTTGTAAAAACTACATAAAATAAGATCAAATTGTGAAGAAAGTGTTTCTTTTTTTGTCGTGAAGAATTTTTTTTTGTTTGTAGACTTTTTAATTTCCTTGCCAAGTCTGATAAGACATTTATTTTTTTGTTAAGTTAAATATTAATGAAATAACCATTCTTAGTATGATGTTTAATCAAATATTTTTTAAATAAAGTTGAGGCAAAATAAAAAAAACTATTAAAGTTGCTGTATTTTCATTATAATAACAATTTGTTTTGTCTAAATTTTTTCTACTGTTAGTTTTAACTTTAAAGCCTTCTTAAAAATCAATACTCATAAGTAAGCTAAAATTTTTTGAGTCTTTTAAATTAATTAATTTTTTTTAATATTTCTATACTTGCTTTAATTTTCAAAGTATTTACTTTTTTTTTTCTAAGTTGTTTTCTTAAATAATTTTTTTTTTGAAAAAATAAATATTTTATTTTTAAACAAAATTTCCCAAGTTACATTAGCAATTTAATGTAATTGTTGTAGAAAAAAGTCTTTATTTAAGATAAAAAAAGAGTTATAAAGTTAAGGATTTTTTTTTTAATTCTGCACCACCTAAAAAAAATACCACGCGACGCCACTGGTATTAGCCATAAAAACCGTTATCACGTTTGCAAGAAAACCTCGAAAGTTTGATCCAAAACCGTGACAACATTTTCATGTGACGTAGTTGAAGCCAAAGGAAGTGATTTAAAAAGAAAAAAATACTGCAGCCAGGAGATAGAGCAATAAAAAAGTATTGCGCAGTGTTTGAATTGCGTTGAGCAGCTGAGCAGATGGTAAAAGATAAAACAATAGCTTTTCTAAAGCTTAATCCGAGTTTAATCTAAATATTATCTAAGATTACTGCTTTATTAAACTGCATATTAAACCATGCAGTATATAGTCATTGTATTTTTTTTGTTTGTTTTGTTTGTAATAGTTAGTCAAAGAAATTTGTTAGTCACATATTTTATTGTTTGTGTTCTTTTTTCATAACTACAAAGCAATTAGTTTTTGTTTATTTTGCTTAAGCTTCTTAATTTTATTATAAAGTATAAAATGACAAGCTTTTTTTGCAGTTATTATTGCTTATTAAGCATTCTAGCTTCTTAAGTTTTAGTTTAAGCTTGACATTATTGTAGAAAAAAAAGATTGTTTAGCAGCTATAAAAAATTGTTAAGGCTAACTTAAGATATTTTATAGTCAGTAATACAGTAGCAAAACAAAGCTGTCAAAGTAATAATTTAAAAGTTTAAAACAGACTTTCTTCTTAAAATTAAATATGGGAAATTCAAGTTCAAACTACAAGTCAGATTCCAGCTACAGAAAAGAAAGCTTGAGAATTGTAAGTTTTACTGAATAAATTCAACTTAAATTATCTTTAAAACTTATTTAAACACATTTGATAAAAGTTAAATTTCAGTTTCTACATTTTTTGTATAAACAATACTTTAAAATTAGCAAAAAGTAGTACTTAAAAAAAACAAAACAACATTTTATAAAACTTTTAAAGGACATAAAACGTATTGAAACAAATACACTTCAAATATAATATAAACAAGCAATGCAATGCTCGATAACATTTAAAATAAAATTATACAACTTTTATTCACACTTAAACTTTTTATTACTTTGCAGCTCGACGAAATTCACGAGAAGGAAAACTTCAAGGAGCAGCTGCTTGTAAACAGAAAAAAATCAATTTTCTACAACACTTCGGCGTGGAAGAAACTGTTGCAAGTGAAGAGAACCAAGTCGCAAAACGTTAGTAAAACTAATATTTTACAAGCAAACACATAAATACTACTATAATTTCTTATGTTTTTTGTTATAAACGTGTTGTTTTAACAAAAGCAGTCGATTTTTTTTAAGTGAATAAAAGCTTGTAATAAGATAAAGTTGAGTTATAACGACTTTAAGTGAGGTTAAACGTTACATTAGCTACAAGTATATAATAGTTGATCATAAAAAAATGGAAAATAATACTTGCATTATTAAATTTATAAGTTGTGAAACTAATGAATCGATTTTGCACTGAACCTTTATAATTTAAAGTAGCTAGCTTCTGTCAAACTTGTCGAATGATATCATAAAAACTATGTTTAATTTTGTAATCATAATGCTTATTTAAACAAACTAAAGAACTTAATGTAGCTTCTGATGAAATGATAAAACTTTTATAATCACACTGACAGCATGAAAAATTAGTCAAATATTTCATGTTTAAATTAATCAAAATTGTTCAAATTAAACTGAAATTAGTTTTGGAGAATCTTCAACAAAGGTCATCAAGTCATATTAAACTTTAACTTAGGAAATCACGTAAAGACTTTAACACAATAAAATTTAGCATTTTTTTAATAAAAAATACTTAATTACAGCACAAAATTTATCATTTGTAGTTACTCAATAAATTATTATACATTCATAAATACTGTGAGTTTTTAAAACTATCTATTTTTTCTTAATGCAATAATGCTTAAAAAAAAGTTCTATAAACATTTATGCACATATTATATGGTATTTTAGTACTTTAGACGCACTTAAGTTTTGAAAACTTTAACATATCAATTAAAACTAAGTTTACATCTAAAAACTTTTGATTTAAACACTGCACAAACAGATTAGGCTTACAAAGAAAGACTTCATATAATATTAAAAACTGTTCATTAAAATAATAAAGAACTTGTATTTACTATATCAAAAACAAAAACAAAAATGTTTACGTGAAGCAATGATCTACTTAATTTTAATAAAAATGTACAAAGAATACACACATAAGATGTTTAAAACAAACTCAAATGCGGTTTCACTTTAGGTTCACTTTTCAATCAGCTAACTATCTTTAGAATAATATAAAATTTTAAAGTAGAATACTTAATATAGTTCATTTTATTTTCACATTAGCATACTTGTCGACAGCTGTATTTAAAAAAAAATTTTTATAAAAGTATTTGTTACATAATACATAAGTTTCAAACTAATAGTAATATTCAAAACTCACAAATTTCATATAAAATTTTACTTTTATAAAAGTATGATCACACAAAATCTCTTCAATAAAGCTTACTTTATTCATATTGTTGGTTACATAATGCTATAAAAATTGTGTTTTTATTTGTTTTCATAAGTGTTTTACGACTTCCGTAAAATAAAGTTTACAACAAACGGAATTAAACAAACAAAGAAAATACTGTTTTGTTATTAAGATTTGAGTATATTTAAGTAATTTTTACATGAATTATAAAAAAGACTTAATAAAAAAAAAATTAAAGACAAAAACTTTAAAGTTATGCATTTTTTGTAAGATAAAATTTTAATTGCAGAACTAACAATCTTGCAGTATCGCTAATAACTAATTATCAAACCAAAACATGTGTCAATGGCGTGTTAGCCAATTAAAGAATTTATAATTTTCAAATGACTGTATCATTTAGTGTTTGCAATTAACCTTATTTTTGAGTTCAACGAGTTTAAATTATGACTTAAAAGTTTCAAAAAAATTCATAAACGACTTAAGCTTTTGCAACAAAGTAAAGAGATGTTGTTAAAAAGTTTACGTAAAGTATGGAATAAAGTTTTACTAATCAATATTTTTGTAAAAACTACAACAGACTTTACTGTTAATTATGAAAACAAACTTCAATCTGAACTCAAAAAACTTCTTTCTAATTTTTAAAGTATAAGTGTTTTTATTTCTATATTTACTTTTTTTATCTACCACGAATATATCTTATTAAAAACTCAGTATGCTACTTAAAAAATCGTCAAGAACTTTTTATTAATGCACTTATGATATTTTTATAAATAAGTACATAAATGTACATCCTGTAGTTTTATTTACACCAGTGGCATAGCGTGGTATTTTGGTCAGGGGGTGCGCAAATTTTTTTCTCAAAAAATCCTCTAAATTAAAACTTTTTTAATTAGCTATAAAAAAAACTTTTTATAAGTAATATAATTGAAATAAATTTATTAAGTAAAATAACTTCGTTAACTGTTTTAGAAAATATTAATATCTTACAAAATTAAACAGTTAAATAAAAGTATAAAATTCATTAGAATTACTTATACTTGCGAAAATGTAAACTTACTAAATAAAAGTTGTTTTTATTACATATAGTAAACTTTATATCTTTAAAAATTAATATATTCAATAAATTCAATTGATATATTCAATTAATATATCAATCTCTTTAATATACAATACAACAGTGATAACAACACCTCATTGCACATAATTTTAATAAAGTTACACAGAAGTTAAAATAGACCAACTTTATAACTGTTATTACAGTTTATTACAACTTTGTAAAATAGTTAAAAGTATACTTTTTAAATTTAATTCATGTGATTGTATTTGTTTAAAATAAAAATCACAAACAAAGTTTATTTCTCATAGGCCGACACGCTTATCAAATGTTTATTGTTAACACGTATGTTTACAAAAATAAAGTTCAGAAAACTAGCAGTAGTCTTAACAATGTAGCATAAAAAAAAAATTGTAAAATTGTTTAATTTTTCTTTAAGCGTGACGTATTTTTGTAAACTTTTTGTAGAAAAATAATCTGCCATAAGGTTATACTATAGCGGTGCGCTATATTAATTGCGTGCTTTTTGAGTCTAAATTCTTATGAAATTAAAAAACTTATAAAATTTTTCCTTATGGAGTTTTTCATCAACATCGGTGCGCATTTGCAATTACGCACCGAATCAGTATATTGAGTGATAACATGTACTTTCCTAACTTGTCACTAATTGGTATTCAAAAATTTTATTAACTTTTCGAATACTAGATAAAAATAGTTGAAAAAAGACAAATTAAGCAGAATAAAATAAACAATAAAGGATAGAGATATTACATTCTTTTTTTTTTACTTCTTTTCGTTTTTTGGGTGGCACGCATGCGCCAGTGTCCCTCCCCACGCTACGCCCCTGGTTTACACTAACTAAAATATGAGGTTTTACTTTTGTAAAACAAAATACAATTTTTTTTTATGTAACTAAATTAATGGTGATTGTGCTTTTTATTAAAACTGACCAGAACTTAAAATTACTTAAAATATATTTTTTTAGTAATCAATTTTTTTTTGACATATCAAATTTGTTTTTTTGCAATATTTTCTTTTCAGCATTTAGAAATTGTACATATTAAATAAATATAAGATAGAAAATAATGAATATATAAAAAAATTCTTAAAAATAATATAAAATTTTAAACAGAAAAAGAGCGCTAAACAAAGTTCCTACAAAAAATTCAGCAACCACAAAGCGGACTTCGACTATCGAAGGGAAAATCCCAAAACCGAAAAGCCCCCCGTCATCAACAGGACCGTCGTTTTCGAGGCTTCCACCGACGAACTGCTCTGTTGCCTTGGCAACTTCGTTTTCACGAGGTGCGCGAACGTCCCGGGGTTGTCACCCACCAAAATCGTCGCGTGGATAAAGCGACCCGACGAGCAGCTGCACGAGCAGGGTTGGCACCGCGCCAGGTTCCTCCAGCCCGCCACCGCCGTCTTCCTCTTCATGGTCGCCAAGGAGGCGATCGCCGCCAACTCCGTGGCGACGGAGGAGGAAGTGCGCCACCACCTGATGGCGTGCTTGTACGTGTCGTGCGCGGTGGCGGGCGCGGAAATTTCCTACCCCCTGCGCCCCTTCATCCGCCAGGGACAGACGGACCGCGCCGCTTTCTGGGATCTGTGCTGCGACCTGGTCAACCGGATGTCCGGAAAGATGCTGGAGATCAGCAGGGACCAGAAATATTTCGCCGCCCTCTTCAACCAGCTGAGGGCGTTCAAAGACGCGCAAACCGGTTGTCGTGACGACCGGAAGACCGAGTTCAGGTCGGGACAGCTGATCGCTGTTTGATTTTTTTTTGAAATTTATGATAATAATTATTTTTTTGACGCTTAATATCATGTTTATTTATTAAACAAGCTGATTTTCTTAAATTTTAATGAGTAAAACCTATCAAATAAAACTACTTCCAAAATGTTGATTGTTCAAGCTACGTCCTTAAAAATATTTTATTATTTTACTAAAAACCAAAATCTATTTTATTAGTTTTTATTATTCTATCAAATTTACTTGACAAACATTTAAAAAGCAATACGCGACTTGATATTGAGGCGTTTACAGTTTTGTTGCTGCAATTGCAGCTTAATAAACTTTTTGGATAAAAACGTAAAAGCTTTTGCAGCTTTTATTTTATACTTTCATTTATCACTTAACCAAATAAAGATTGTTCTCATTCCATTGCACAGTAGTATAATTACAATATTTAAGTATTCAAGTATATCTACAATGTCATTCCGTTTTACAAAAAAAAAACAATTGCTTTGCAATAACAATTTTATAAAACATTTTAATGAATGAAAATTGGTGTGTTAGATTTATATTTGTTATGTTTACAAGTATAAAAAAAGCTTTATTTGATTTTTTTTTTTCATTTTTTAATGAGATTTCAATGAGCCAATTAAAAATCATCAATTAAATTATTTTTTAACTTGTAATTACTTTACTTCGAATGTTATTGGCAACAAGGAGATGTTTTTCTCAACAAAATTTATATTTTCTTTTACACTTTACATAGTACGTAACTTTTGAATTGTTTTGTCTTTACTACTTTACCATTTATATAAATAATAGTTTATATTTTAAACAGAGCTTTGAATGGTTTAAGTTAAAGTTTTCTGTAAACTTTCAAAAAATTATTAATCATAAAATAAAACAATTATAATTGCATCAATAGTATTTAACAACGTTTGTTACATGTGCTTTTTGTATATTAATTATTATTTTTTATATAGTAATTTTTGTAAATTAAGAAGCGTTTTACAGCCTTAACAATCAAAACTTGATGTGTAGGTTTTTTTTTTATAGACTTGAAAACATTATCTTAAGTAGTGGTGGTTTAAACTTTGTTGTAAAATTTTAACAAGAATATTAAAAATGGATTAATTTTTGAGGTGTAATTGAAGTTAGTTTTGCAAAGTTTGTTTATATGAAAACTTTGTCATTAGCTTTGACTTTTTACAAATTAGTTTTAAACAATTAAATAATTAATAAAATAATTATTTATAAGTCTTTAGTTTATCCCTCAGAGCCACACTTTTAAATTTGTCAACTTAAATTCAAAAAGCTTAACATGCTTCTAATAATTCTACAAACTGAAAGAATAATGTTTAAAATCAAACATTTAAGTTAAGCTTAATTTTCTCTTAAGTAATTGCAAATTTTTACATGAGTTAAAATTTTGTTTTGTAACATCACTTGTGAAATATAAGCACGTCATAAAATCAGGTGGGAATTTTCAATGAGCTCATAGCTTCTTACGTGGTATATAATGACTAAAATATTGTTTTGAAATTTGTTGTTTTACTTGTAAACAACTTGAAAACTAATTTATAAATATTTTTTTTTAAATATGTAATTAAAAGTATTGCATCAAAAATCAAACAAAAAACATTCATTAAACTTAATACAAAGTTTTTTCGAGTAAATGGACTAAAATCAGTTTACATAAAAACTATAATAAATAGTCAAGCAAAATTTTTAAGCTTCAAAAATTTAAAAATAATTACAAACATTTTTTATAAAATAGTTTTACAAAAATTCACAAAGAGTTTAATTATTACAGTGTGTACGTTCTAATTTCTCTTAATTAGATAAAAGAACACATAAAAAATTTAAAAATTACGTTGTTATTTCTAAAAAAACCACGCAGTAAAATTTTAGTTTAAATAAAACACAGTAACTGTAAAGCTAGGCATTAAAAAAACATCAATAAGTAAATTAAAACATATCCTTATTTATAAATGTGCAAAAATTACACATTTAAACCAAAAACATTTATAACTGCCTGTGAAAAGTATAAGTAAAGTAAAATACTTCTAATACTGTTACTTATAATTGTTTGTTTTTTAATTTAAGTTTAACGAGATAAGATTAATCAAAAAACCAGCGAAAAACATTTATAATTTTACAGCAAATAAATAACTTAGCACTAAGAGTTTTTAAATTTACGAAAATGTACAAACTATAAAAATAAGTATTGTATGCTCTTAGTTTCCACCAAAAATTCAAGATACATATGTTTATAGTTTAGATATATTCCATATAAACTACACAGCTCTCAATAACAAATTCAAATATTATAATTTTTTACATATTTACATTCTATTTGAAGTTAAAAATTTTCAAATGAGCTAAGTTTCAATAAAATTTAAAACAATAAAATATCTGTAAATAAAATGTTCACAGATTTTAAATTAATATAAATTAACTTTTTGACAGAATTTGTAATCTAACTTTTATATATAATAATAAACAAAGTAAGCATACTTTGAAAGTTATATTTTGATAAGCTACTTGAAAATATATTTAATTCAGTTGATTAAAATTACTACCTTATCTTCAAATGCAACTTTGTTTTTTATGTTACCCTGATAAAACTTCGATAAGAAACTTTGTTACTTCATAATTAATTTTTAACTAATTTATATCTTTTATAGCTGCATTCTTAGTGTAGTTTGAATATCAAACTAAACTTTTATTTTTATAATAGTCAAAGGAAACATAGTTCTACGATCTTAGCTTATTTACGATGGTTTTCAGTGGAAACCAAATTAGATGACATGTGTTAACTAAATACTTAAGCAAACAGTTTATTGAGAGCATATTTTCTAAAAATAACAGTTTGCTTTAGTAATTATTTTTTCAGACAACCACTTAATACTTAGTAATTAAAAAGTTTACCTTAAAACTAATTAACACTGTGACACATGTTAAAAATAATTCAAGTCAAAGTTTTCCATAAAAACCGAACAAGCTTTGTGCCTAAAGTTTATTGAAAAGCAACGCTACCTAAACAGAATCAAAACACGAGAGTACAAATTACATCAACAAGAATTGCTGGTAAGATGGAAGGGCCTCCTATTCGTCAGCCTTTTTCTGTGGTTTCTTATTAGGTTTCATCACGGCAGGCTCGTAGGACGGCAAGTAGTGGTAATGCGGTCGACTGGAAACTGCACGAAGTTAAATTACGATTATTTAGTTTGAAGGAATTAAATCAAATAAAAGGTAACATAAATACTTGTTTGCTCAACTCGTAATAACTTAACAGAAAATTAAGTTTTAAATTTAACAAAAAAAAAACATTACTTAAGCTTAATGTTTAAGTGTATCGGTATCAACTAAAACCTATAATATATATTTAGAATGAACAGAGACGTACAATTTAGTTTTTGGAAAACCAACTGCTTGGGAAACATACAAGTTTCCTAATACAGTGTACAAAATTAGTTAGAGAAACTTAAAATTTCTGTACACTCATTAATAGTTATACTTACCATCTTGAATGGTCATTGGAAGTAGGGACTGACTCTTTTTTCTATAGCATTTGTACAGCCAGTAGACTACACAACTTAGAAAGAAAGCAAGTATAACGTTCTTTGTGAGCTCGTCCATAGTAATTATTAGCAACTGTTAAATTTTAATGTTGTTTATAAAAGAAACCACAATGATGTTCGTAGAAAATTTTAACCCGTATCAAAATAATCTATTAAGTAAAAGTAATTTTTTCAAACTTTATTCCAAAAACTACTTTTGGTAGATTTTCACAAAACGTGTTACATCAAGGCAAATGAAGATAATTAGACTCTGAGTTTAATAAATAAAAAGGTTATTCTTATTACAACAGAGGTCCAAAGTCGGCATTAGGTTTAAATAGGCGCGTATAGTTTAAATTGTTTAAAAATAAGAGTACTTTTTCTAATATTTTATTATGAGCACCTTTTAAAGTAAATTGAGTGTCTAATTTTATGTTATAGCTTTTGTTTTTTATAATGTCTAAAAAATTTAATCAACTTGTTAACAATACTCTTTGATCATCTATCTACGTTTTGATTGAAATTTTCTTAAAATTTTGTTTGATAAAAGTGTTTTGTTTAATGATTTAAATTTTATAAGTAACTAATTTAAAAGAACATAAAAGTTATGTAGAAAACAGTAGAAGTAGACACTAATTTTTGACAAAAAACAAAATAAATTGTTAGTATGAAGCAAGAATTAATGATTCAATTAACTGATACTAGCTAAATTAGCAGATATTATTACAAAATACTTTTTTAAATGTATATTGTAAGAGTAATTGTTGAATTTTTATAAAAATCAACTATGAATTGATATGGGTTTAATTTAAAGTATAAGTTACTTAATAACAATTTAAGCGACTGTAAGTAATTTAATATTGGTTAAGATATTAGATAAATTAAGTTAGTTATAGTATAAAATAAAAACTAAAAAATATACATCTAAAATGTGTTAACTTATTATTAGTGTTAGTAAATTATGTATGGTTAATATTTATAAAAAAAATAACTACTTTAAAATTTGATAGAATTTTAAAAATATTTTTGAATTAAGTGATAACTAAAAAAAATGAAAGATACTTGTTGCTACAATGCCATTTTTTTTTAAACTTCTTTACATTTATACACTTTTAGTTAAAGAAGTTATACAAAGTTATTTAAAATAAATTGATCACCATATAACTTAAAACATCACTAAAAATATTTCACTTGGTACTAATAAAGTAACTAATAGCTTAAACAATATGGTAAATTTCCAGAGAAATAAGTAAGCCAGTTCAAAAAAACAAATAAGTATTAAAAGCAAGTTATCATGCCATTATACGCGCAGAAAGCTTCTTTATTTTAACCCAATGATCAATTTTTACTTGTTTAGAAAAAGTTAGAAAGAAAATACTTATATAAACTTTTTACTTTTAATTATATGCTGTTTAACTTTTATTTTTAGAATTGAACAATTGTTAATTAAATTTACTGTTATTAGTTTAAAAAACTTTCTATTCTAATTCAATTATACTAAAACTAGTGTCATGCCACTCTTTAAGGCAAAAAACAAATGACCAAAGTGACTCAAGCTAGCCTGAGTTTTCTTAAGTGTATGAACAAAAAACCTATCAATCAAAAACTTATAAAATCTTTAAATGAAGCTAAAAATACTTAAAATACTAAATAATAAGATTAAACTTAATAAAAACATAATTTCTATGAAAAAAAAACTAAGTCAAAAAAACTAATTTGAAACTTATAAAAACATCTAAACTAGAAAGTTTTGCAAAAATGAAGGTCTTACAATCCTGATTCAAGTTGAATTTTTCAAAAAAGTTCAAACTAATCTGAGTTACCTTTAGTAGCTTGAGTGTGTTACAACACTGTAGCACTAAAAAACTTTATAGGAATAACTAAAAAATCCTTACAAAAATAGGTTCTTCTGAATTATAGTTTTTAATAAAGTCAAAATGAATTTTATTTCTTAAACTTGTTATAGCTCTGTCTCTAAAATATTTTTACTGATCTTAAATGATACAGCTTAAATGTTCAACATTCAACTTTTTAAAAGTTTGTAAGAAAGCACAAACAAATCTTCCAACTCCGTTTTCAGTAAACAAATTTAACTTTTCTTATATATTTTTTATATAAGGCTACAGTAGGTTAGCAAAGGCTAAAGCTGCTCAAGATTAGCTTTGAAAAGTTATAGCAAAAACTAAACTACAATATAGCATAATAACATCTAAAACTAAAAGTTCATAATAATTATTGTAAGTTTAAGTAGTACAAAATACTTTAAAATACTACATTTATTTTAAATGGTATGATTTTGTAACTTTTACTTTATTTTATGAATAAATGTGTTTTATATTTGCTTTTAATTTAAGTAACAGTTTATGCATAAAATTTGTTGACTTCATATTAGTAAAACAAGTTTATCTTTTAAGATTTGTTTATGAAATGTAACGTTGAACTTTCAAACATTGAAGTGAAATATTTTAATTTTAAAATTTTGCTTGTGTTATGGTTTCGTTTGATAATTAATTAACTCAAAAAAGTTTTAGTTATTTCATTGAGTCAAAAAAACTTAGAGTTGTAATGAGACTTCTTTTTTTGACATCGGTCCTTGTATTTAAAAATTATGCTTTTCAATTCAAAATAAACAGATACAATGAAAAAAAGCGATAAATAATTAGACTTGAAACAACTAGCTAAATATACTTTAAATTAAGCAGTAACTTTTATTATAAATTAGAAAGTGAGCGATTTACTGAATGAGTTTAAACAAAACTCTGGTGACTTCTCATGTTTAATAATAAATTATTGTAAAGTAATGGTTGAAACTTTTATGTTTAAATTAGTGAGAGGTTGCAAATTAGTTGATCAAAAAAAAACTAAAGCTCAATAAAGTAAATTAGTTTTATAGTCTTATAGCTCATAAGTTTTTTTTTTAGTAACTTTCTAAACTATTCACTCAATTAGTTGTTTAGCTTCTTTCTCAAAATAACAATTTGTTCTAGTCTGTACTGCCTATTTTTTTCCCTTAATTTTCAAGCTAATTTATTAACACTTTACTTTCATGACTCTTAAGGGTATATTTTTAATAATCTAATTTATGGCTTTAAGAGCTTATGGACTCTTTGTTGTTGAACAGAAAAGTTCAGATTTTTAATCAGGTTCTCTCAAAAGTTCTTAGTAGCTTATGGGTGCTATTAAAACAAAAAATAAAATTTTATATGTCTTAGTTTTATGTTCCAAAACTATAAAAATTAAATGCCTACACAATTGCAACTTTATCAAGTATTTCAAAAGATAAAGGAAATGTGATACCTTATTTCTGATCTGTGAGTATCAAACTTTCTTTACTACTCAATAAGTTTTATGCTGTTTCATTTTCATGTTAAAAAAAAGCTTTTTAGTGAACACCAATACTATCAAATCAATACTATCCAGGCTAAGCAATTTATAAACTAAAACTTATTTTAATTGCGACCCAATTTGTAATCCTAGATTTAAATATCTTAAACACATGCAATAAAGCTTCTACTAAAAAACTATGTCGTTCAACTAGTTTATGATAAGTTAAGAAATCGTGTCTGAATATAACTGTATATTTCGAACAATCTGCTAATAAAGCAATAAGTTTTCAAAGTTTAAAAAAATCCAATGATTGTGCTGTTTAAGTTATTGTGTTCATTTTAAAACATCAAGTGAACTAAAGTTATCTAAGATTATAAGAACTAATCTCACATAGTTTGACGGAACAAATTTTATTAGTTCTGTTGAACCTAGAGTTAAAACATGTTCAATTTCGTACAAGTGTTATTGAATAAAAATCAGAAGCATTTTATAGTAAAACAAGTATACCTTAAAAAGTAAATGATTAGCAACACTTATACTTACTTAAGAACAACTAGTAGAAGCTTGCTTATAATCTAAAAAAAATATAAAGCTTACTAATAATGTGGATTTAAAAATCAAATGCGACTTTATATTTTTGAAGGATATATAGTTTCTTTATATCTACTTTAAGCAAAACATAAATTAAAACTCATGTACACAAATCTAAGAGCTAAATAATAAGTGAAGTTCTGTACGGAATCTTTTTATGACACCAATTGTTATATACAAGCTTGATTAAATTTTTAAACCGACTTCCATGTTTCACTACCGAACTGCATACACAGAAACAATCAACTTAAGCCTTTTATAGTGATGCTTTTGGTTATATCATACTATTGCAGTCAAACGAGCGAAAGTGCCTGATGTATTACCAATGCGACTATTGATTATTGCGTTCAACGATGCGTTTGACGCAACATTTGAGATGAAGCATACAAGGTTTTTTTTAATTTTTGTCATCCTTACGATTGATAATGATTGATGGTGGAATACGTGTTCCTTGAATTAGGACCTTACCAGTGGCGTAGAGTGATATTTTGGTCACATTCTTTTTTTTTAACTTTCGAAATCCTTACCATTACGATATCCACATTACCCACACTACGCCCCTGATCCTAACGATTGATATTGATTGATGGTGGAATATGTGTTCCTTGAATTAGGATCTTATCTTTTTTGAGACTTATTTTGAGGCCGAAATCTGACGATGAAAGTTGATTTAAGAGTGTCCGCAGCACTTTTTGTTTCATAATTACACATTATTATTCGTAAAATTATACGATTATTACGTAGTTCAATCAATTTGGTATTAAAAATGACTTTTTCGACTTGAATGAACTATTTGGTTTCGCCAAGATAAACAAGCATGAAGTATATACTGAGTTGCTTGCTTCTGTTAGTATTTTTAAGTTTTGTGAACGGACAAATAAAGAACGGGCGCAATGCAAAGGAAAGAGAAATTCCTTATCAAGTTGCTATAAGACGTAAAAGGGGCAAAAATTTAAACGGAGAAAATATGAATACATTCTTTGCCAAAAATGGTATTTTTTGCGGCGGTTCCGTGATAAACACACGTTGGGTGATGAGTGCGGCCCACTGCTTGAAAACTACGAAAAGAGATTTCTTCGTCGAAGCGTACGAAATCACCGCGGGAAGCATTCACACTAGACAGCAGCGAGATAACGACTATGGAAGAAGAACTGTCTTGTCGACAACTTTTTATTACCATGAAGAATTCATAGACGCAAAGAAGAGGTGGTCACCACATAGGTACGACATTGGTTTGCTGTTACTAGAAGACAGAATTTTCTACGGCAATTGGATTCAGCCAGCTGTTTTATCTCACTCAGAAAGTGATCCAACAGCCGGTTGGAACTGCAGAGCTTCAGGCTGGGGAAGGACAGAAAAAGAAAGAAAAAGACTAGACATTTTGCAAGTTGGCGAACACATGCGTGTAGTTGATGACCAAATCTGTTTGCAAGCCTATGAGTTAGCCAATGAAAATTTAAAAAACCTTATTTGTTACGCTGGTAAGAACGAAAGTTCAAATAACGATTGTCAGTCCCCCTTTAAAGGTGACTCGGGAGGTCCGTTGGCTTGCCGGGAATCAGAGAAAGACAAGTTCGGTAATGTCGTGCACGGAGTTGTGTCTACGACTAGCCGATGTTTCGAAAATGCTGGTAGTTGCAAGGGGCCGTGTAGTGCAGTGAAGCCGTCCGCTCACATCGAGTGGATTGAAGAGAAAGTTCGATCGGAGACTCCGAACTCGATCATCAAGCAGCAAGGGTCGGACGCTGGAAGAGGAGACGCTCCCTATCACGTTTCAGTTCATGCGAAGTATAACAACATACGAGGGTACATGACAGTTTGCCAAGGCGCGATTGTCGGCAAAAGGTGGGTTCTGACTGCGGCGAGTTGCGTGGACGACAACCCATTGCAGCACACGAAAGGACCTCGGCGTGCTGGATTTGTTAGAAAAAGTCCGGAAACTCTCCAGAGTTTAATGGTCAAAGCCGGTTTGTATGAAGGAAACAGCTTACAAACAGCAGTAACAAAAACGTGGTACCAGCATGAGAACTACCTGGTCAATGACAAGTATGACAAGCACAACGTTGCGTTGATTTTCCTGCGAGACGGTCTCAACTTTGAAGGTGATTATGTCAAGCCGATAAGAATTCTCACGCAAGACCACGCCGCAGACTGCAAAGTATACGGATGGGAACACAATTACGAAACTGTTCGTGATGCTTATGAGAACCCGTTGCAAGTGAGGCAAGTGGAAATCTTGGACAGCGAGGAATGCAGCTCGCCCATGTTGAAGCCGAGAGCTTTGCAGTTGTTTTACCGTCATCAGGTTTGCACCCGACAAGAGCGTGGCAGACCCACCATCAGCGTCGAGGCGGGAACAGCTTTGATTTGCAAAGGTCAGCACGCTACAGACCATGGAATTATCGGAGTGGCGTCTTTCGGCGGGTACTGGGAGCGTGTTGGCGGTGGCGCAGGACCAAAGTTGTTTACAAGAATGGCAACGAATCTGTATTGGATAAGAAGTAAGCAGGAAGAAATTGAAAAAATGTTTGGAATACGTCAAAGTTAGACAAAACCTACCCGAAATATCAGTGACAAATACTCACTTTTAAACATTAAGTAATACTTTAAAATGCAAAATAAAATAAACTTAAATAAATTTGTTTTTTCTTTTAAAAGTACTCTGTAAAACTCTGAACATTTTTTGTCATTTTTGTTAGATGATTATAACTGAAATTTATTTAAAACTGTTATAATTTTGAAAAACGTAATATTTTTTTATATATTTTTTTTTCTTAACTTAAGACATGGGTTAACTGTATGCTATAATAATCTTGTCCGTTCACACAACTTGTAAAGATTTAAAAAAGCAAGCAACTTAATATATATTTCCAAGTCTAGCTTGTTTGTCTGGACGAAAAAAAAATTAAGCGTTATACTAAAATGATTACATTACGTAATAATCGTATAACTTTGCAGAGAAAAAAAAGTGCAATTATGAAACAAAAATTTCAGTAGTTACATCGATAACTTCCTGCCTTAACAGTGATTATAACTTTTTTATGCGTAGCACATTTCTGTTGACTAAGAAGCACTTGTGAAGCTCTTTGTTATATTTACAGGGGAATTTCTCAACTACAGGAAATGCGATTGTTGGTAAGGTTTTTGCAAGAGTTGTTCTTCCGTGACTTCAGAAGCTGGCCGACATCCTGACTCTCAATGTGAATCTAAACGGTCTTCCACCGACATGGTCAGTACGACAGTTACGAGTTAAATGCAATGAACAGAACATGTCGTTATACGTCGCTTTTATTAAGTTCTCGTTTATTCATATAGAAAATGACTAATCAATGATTAAATTCATATTTATATATGTATTAGTTTATCAATAGGGTTGATCACGCCAATTCGATCATCAGACCACAAGTTTCGGTAGACCGAGACCGGTTTCGTCCTTATTAGGACTCATCAGTCAGTCACAACCGAAAAACTTGTAGTCGTCAATCTACAAACGGTTTATCATGCTTTCACATGAATCAACCATTTGCTAGTAATAGTTTATATTATTTAATTCATATTTTTGCCTTTAGGACAAATTTAAACTGCTATTAAAACTTCTGCACTTTTTTTTGCCTTCAACATGTCTTCAAAATCTTTTTATAACGCAATTGTTAAGTCTTCTTATAGTGTAAGTTTAAAGAAATTAATAAAAATATTAAAAACGTAAATTCAACTTTGTTCTAAAAAACTTCTATATAATTTAAAAGTATTTTAATTAGAATAATACTTACAAATCTTAGATTACAGTAAACCGTTTTAAATGTGTTGTTTAAATGAAATATTTAATAACCATAAGTTGGAATTTTTTTATTAGTTATATGTAGTTCTACTATTCTTAAGTCATTTTCGTCATGGAATAAAATTTCAAAAAAAGTATGATAAAATTATTTTAAAGTAAACTCTACTTTTTCTTTTTAGTAACAATATTTTTTTATAAACACAAATAAATTTGTATAATTGTAGGCTGTAAAGATTGAAATTTAAAACATACTTTTTTAAAAACTTAATACGTTTATGAAAACCCTTTCTTGAGACTTTTTATTTTTACAAGCTCTAAATGTACAACTGTTTCCCTTTTTTAATCGCAATATCATGGGTGTAAATTTGTAGAAATGAAGAACTTTACATACTGAATAAAATTTTGTTTTGACGAAAAATTCAAGCTCATAAATTATTGCATTGAAATCTTGAACTTATCAGTACAAATTAAAAAAATACCTCGGGTAACCAGCGGCTACTGTTAGTAATTATGTAGTTTATGCCAGAGGCGTCGCGTGGGGTGGAACGCCGGAGCTGCAGCTCCACCTAAAAAAATAAAAAGTATTTTTTTTTTTTCGAAGCTAAAGTCTTTAAACACGCTGATTTAAATGGCCCCTGCTTCAGCTGTACAACCCCAAACTACTTTAAAGTAATTTAGTTTTTAACTTGAGGAAATGAGCTTTAAAATGATATAAATATTTTTATATTAGCTTAAAAATAAGAAAGTTATGTTATCATGAAGTTGTACAAAAAATACAGCCAAATGTGTACATGAACGTCGATAAATTCCCTACTAAATTATTTTTTTCAAATTTTTGTATTTAATGTTCAAAATGTTCGTAAAATTAAAGCTGCAAGCAAAATCTGCGCAGCTGCATCGTAAATGTTTACAAGATTTCAATACAAAAAATTTTGAAGAGTTGAGTTCTGGAGCTACATGAACTTGCAGCACCAAGTGAATTGAATCATGATCGTTGTTGAAAATTTACTTCAAAGCGGGAACAATAAACAAGTTTAACTCGAGCAGAAGAAACTCGAGAAGGGAAAACTCGAGTTTCTAAATATTTTAATTTTTTATCATCTGAATATTTTAATCTTTAGTGATAAAACAATTAATTAAACGTAATGAGAGAAAAGAAAATCCTACTATATCCATCCCAAAAAACTATTCTTCTTCGTAACACGCAGCACGTGGCTTCTCCATTCCCGCCATTTCCTTCCAGCTCGGTATACTATAAAATCCCCCCTGCGTTCAATATCCACCCTATTTTTTTTTACTTTTTTTATTTATCAGTTTACTTTTTTTTTTTTTTTTTTTTTTTTTTCACTATTACTGTTACCCCTAACACTTACCCTCGATCGGTAAGCAGTTCTCGAACTTGACTGGGTGGATTTTGAACGTGTCCCCTTTCAGCACAGTGAGAAATTATAAAATAGTAAAAACACTAAGTTAATATAAATAGATAAAGCTTTGGTTTAGAACAATACATATACAATTTAAAGATACTTTGAGTTAATTTTGAAGGTTACTTTATAAACAACATTAAATATTACTCATTGACATTTATTAAGTTGACATAAGTTTAAAAGTAAATAATAAGTATTAGTAAGTCGAAATCAGTTTTGTTTGAATGATTAATACAAATAATATAGATTACAAAAGAACAAAATTAAATACGTAAAAATAAAAACTTTTACCTGAACTAAAACTGTACATTATTTACGAACTAATTAAAAAATTCTTGACAAACAAAACTAGGTCATAGCACAAAAGTTTAGCGAACACCCATATTCTCAGAAACCATATTACGTAACACTTTAACATAAACTACTTTTGTTGTAATTCTTCTTTTTTTCCAGTGTTGTAGTATGGTTTTCTTTGATTTTAGGAATTATCTCATCAAGTATATTTTACTAAACATTTTAATGCTTGATTTAGATTATTTTATTAGTCTGCATTTTAAATTATATGGGAAATTATTATTATGGTCTTTAAAAGTAATAAATGCGCTTTTTTTTTCTCAAAATCAAAGAAAAAAATAAACTACAAAAGCGGATAAATATAGATACTGTAATCAAATAGTTTTTTACTATCAACAAGAAAAACAGTTTTACGTTCATAAAGTTCGATATATAAAAAATATATTCAAGTATCTCGAAAGTTTTGTTATCAAAACCAATTGAATTCGCTTAGAAATACACAAAAATAATGCAACTCTGACCTAGAAAATATACTTCACACCAGTAAGACTATTCTTGTACATAATAATTAAGTTTGTATCAAAAAGAACGTAAAAGAAAATCTGAGCAGTTTTTTTCTTGGCAAAGTCTAAAAATCAAGATTGATTTGGACAGCAGCAAAATAGACTTCCTTGATGTATCGCTTGACTTACAAAAAGACCTATACCACCCTAACGAAAAATCTAATGCAAAAAATAAATAAATATGTGAGTTCTACGTTAGAACTTCTAACCAACGTTAAATACCAAAAAGAAATAATATGAAACAAAACAGACAATCTGTATTATCCAAAAAAAAAATGTTCAGTACTTACAAACAACCATATTTAATATCAAATTTATTAATCTAAACAAAGGCAACGACGTTTCACAGGGATCCTCAGGTATGCAAAATAAAAATAAGACGATGGATAACTAAGTAAAATAGTGCAAAACAATTTATAGAATCAACTTTATAAATTAAAAAAAATAATATTACGTCAATATAACATTATTACTTAAGTAAAAAAAAATTAATAAATTAAGAAAAAATTAAAAACAAAATTTTCAAATAGCAGTCTTTATACTTACAATTATTGATATGATTTATACAAATTTATATGTAGCTTATAACAACACAATACAAAACAGCATTTAACAAATAAAAGCAAGGTAAAAATTAAAAATCAAAAACAAAAATAACAGTTATGAATACGCTAAGTTTTAAAATAGAACTTCCTAAAGTGCAGACAGGTGTAAAAAAGTTCTCGTCTTTTATTTAAATTTCGTTTTTTCAGCAAGTGCTATCTCAATTTTTTTAAGGTTGCAAGTTTTACAGATCTTACCTGCATTTTTTTATTTCTCTAATCTTGTTTAGATGGTCCATTTTGTTTCGTACCGTGTGTTATTGTTTTCTAATCTCCAAATGTACTAGGAAAGTTCTGTTTCTTTGTTATTTTCATTTCTTATATCACTAATTTGTGCGTACCATCATGTCAAACCAAATAGGCCTATATAGGGATGATGGTTTAGCAATTATGTATGTACATAAGGTTCTTAGACTAAACTTTTAAAGTTTACGTGTATTTGAAAAATATATAATTTATAAATTAAAAAAAAAATTCTAAAGTGTACTAATTTTATTTGCAATATACGTTAGCTTTTACTTTATGGTTAGCCTTAGTTTCTAAAAGCAGAGGCATCATTAAGCGCGCAAAATTATTTTTAAATTTGTTAGATAGTTGTATCGACTTTACACGTTTGTTTAAAATCACGTTTTACCATTAATTATTGAAGCAAACACTACATAACTATTAACAGTAGCCGATGGTAACACAAGACATTTTTTATATTTGTGCTGGTAAGTTCAAGATTTCAATGCAATAATTTATGAGCTTGAATTTTTAGTCAAAACCAAATTTTATACAGTATGTAAAGTTCTTCATATCTACAAATTTACACCCATGATATTGCGATTGAAAAAGGGAAACAGTTGTGCATTTAGAGCTGATAAAAATAAAAAGTCTCAAAAAAGGGTTTTCAAAACGTATTAAGTTTTTTAATAAGTATGTTTTAAATATAAATCTTTACAGCCTATAATTATACAAATTTATTTGTGTTTGTAAAAAGTATTGTTACAAAAATAAAAAGTAGAGTTTACTTTAAAAACAATTTTGTCACACTATTTCTGAAACTTTATTACATGACTAAAATGACTTTAAAATAGTAGAGCTACACACATTAACGAAAAAATCCAACTTATAGTTATTTAATATTTTTATTAAAAAAAATTAAATAAAAATATGAATTCAAACAAACTTGGAAATATATATTAAGTTGCTTGCTTCTTTTAATCTTTGTAAGCAGTATGAACGTACAAGACTGTTATTGCATACAGTTAACCCATGTCTTAAGTTAGAAAAATTATATTTAAAAAATAGTACGTTCTCCAAAATTATAACAGTTTAAATAACTTTTACTTATAAACATCTCACAAAAAAAGACAAACAATGTTTAAAACATTTACAGAGTACATTTTAAAATCAAACATAAGTTAGTTTGAGTCTATTTTATTTTGCATTTTAAAGTAGTACTTAATTAATTAAAAGTAAGTATTTGTCACTGATATCAGCTAGTCTGTTTTCGGGTAGTATTTGTCTAACTTTGACGTTTTCAAGTTATTTTTTCAATTTCATTCTGCTTTTCCATGATCCAGCCTACATATGATTCAATTCTTGTGAAAGTTTTTGGTCCTGCGCCACCGCCAACACGTTCCCAGTACCCGCCGAAAGACGCAACTCCGATAATTCCATGGTCTGTAGCGTGCTGACCTTTGCAAATCAAAGCTGTTCCCGCCTCGACGCTGATGGTGGGTCTGCCGCGCTGTTGTCGGGTGCAAACCTGATGACGGTAAAGCAACCGCAAAGCTCTCGGCTTCAACATGGGAGAGCTGCATTCCTCGCTGTCCAAGATTTCCACTTGCCTCACTTGCAACGGGTTCTCATAACCGTCACGAACAGTTTCGTAATTGTGTTCCCATCCGAACACTTTGCAGCCTGCGGCGTGGTCTTGCGTGAGAATTCTTATCGGCTTGACATATTCACCTTCAAAGTTGAGACCGTCTCGCAGGAAAATCAACGCAACATTGTGCTTGTCATACTTGTCAATGACCAGGTAGTTTCCATGCTGGTACCACGTTTTTGTTACTGCTGTTTGTAAGCTGTTTTCTCATACAAACCGGCTTTGACCATTATACTCTGGAGAGCTTCCGGACTTTTTCTAACAGATCCAGCACGCCGAGGTCCTTTCGTGTGCTGCAAGGGGTTGTCGTCCACGCAACTCGCCGCAGTCAGAACCCACCTTTTGCCGACAATCGCGCCTTGGCAAACTGTCATGTACCCTCGTATGTTGTTATACTTCGCATGAACTGAAACGTGATAGGGAGCGTCTCCTCTTCCAGCGTCCGACCCTTGCTGCTTGATGATCGAGTTCGGAGTCTCCGATCGAACTTTCTCTTCAATCCACTCGATGTGAGCGGACGGCTTGACTGCACTACACGGCCCCTTGCAACTACCAGCATTGTCGAAACATCGGCTAGTCGTAGACACAACTCCGTGCACGACACTACCGAACTTGTCTTTCTCTGATTCCCGGCAAGCCAACGGACCTCCCGAGTCACCTTTAAAGGGGGACTGACAATCGTTATTTGAACTTTCGTTCTTACCGGCGTAACAAATAAGGTTTTTTAAATTTTCATTGGCTAACTCATAGGCTTGCAAACAGATTTGGTCATCAACTACACGCATGTGTTCACCAACTTGCAAAATGTCTAGTTTTTTTCTTTCTTTTTCTGTCCTTCCCCAGCCTGAAGCTCTGCAGTTCCAACCGGCTGTTGGATCACTTTCTGAGTGAGATAAAACAGCTGGCTAGTTTTCAAGCAGTGGGCCGCACTCATCACCTAACGTGTGTTTATCAGGGAGCCGCCGCAAAAAATACAATTTTTGGCGAAGGTTCTATTCATAATTTCTCCGTTTAAATGTTTGCCCTTTTTACGTCTTATAGCAACTTGATACGGAATTTCTCTTTTCTTTTCATTGCGCCCGTTCTTTATTTGTCCGTTCACAAAACTTAAAAATACTAACAGAAGCAAGCAACTCAGTATATACTTCCAAGACATGCTTGTTTATCTTGGCGAAACCAAATAGTTCATTCAAGTCGAAAAAAGTCAATTTTACTACCAAAATGTTTGAACTACGTAATAATCGTATAATTTTAAAAATAACAATGTGTAATTATGAAACAAAAAGTGCTGCGGACACTCTTAAATCAACTTTCATCGTCAGATTTCGGCCTCAAAATAAGTCTCAAAAAAGATAAGATCCTAATTCAAGGAACACATATTCCACCATCAATCAGTATCAATCGTAAGGATCAGGGGCGTAGCGTGGGTAATGCGGATATCGTAGAGGTAAGGATGTCGAAAGTTAAAAAAAAAGAATATGACCAAAATACCACGCTACGCCACTGGTAAGGTCCTGATTCATGGAATACGTATTCTACCATCAATCAATATCAATCGAAAGTTTAAAAGTTCCTTCTATACTTTACCCAAATGTTGCGTCAAATGCATCGTTGGACGCATTAATCTATAGTCGCATTGTTAAAACATCAGGCACTTTCGCTCGTTTGACTGCAATAGCTCGGGAAAACCAAAAGCATTCGCACAAAGACTAAAGTTGATTGTTTCTGTGTATGCAGTACTATGCAGTACGGTAGTGAAACATGGACATCGGTTTAAAAAATTAACTAAGCTTGTATATATCAATTGGTGTCATAAAAATATTCCGTACAGAACTTCACTTCTTATTTAGCTCTTAGATTTGTGTACATGAGTTTTAATTTATGTTTCGCTTTGAAGAAGGTATAAAGAAACTGTATATCCTTTAAAAATTAAAGTCACATTTGATTCTTAAATCCACGTTGTTAGTAAGTCTTATATTTTTACTAAAACTATAAGCAAGCTACTACTTGTGGTTGTAAAGTAAGTTTAATTGTTGCCAATCATTGACTTTTAAGTGTATACTTATGTTACTATAAAATGCTTCTGATTTTTATTCAATAATATTTGTTTAAGTATGTTGTGTTGTGTTTAAACTTTTTCTCTGAAGATCATCAACTATTGTAAAATTTTATGTTAACAAATTATCTCAAAATGGTAAAAAAGTTACATCGACATTCTTTAAATTATATCAAAGTTGTCTAACTAAACTGGTAGGTAAAATTTACATAAATGATATTCAAAATAAACATGAAGTTATCTGTTTGTCAATCATTGTTCACAGTTGTTTATCAATTATCAAACAACACTATCAAGTAAAACAATTAACAAACTAAGAATATTAAAAGTTTGAACTATCATCAGACGCATAAATAACTTTAAAAAATATATTATTACGTAAGTACGTTTCCAAATACTAGCTGAGCACTTTATCCTGTAACAGTTATCTAGTATTATTTGAATAGTTTAAGAACTTAATTTATAACTTTATTTATAAATTATCCTTTTGATTTTAAAGGACAAACAATAAACTCAAAGGACCAAAAATCTTTTCGATTTTTTTCATCACTTAGCTACCAAACTAACTCTTATAATAATAATTTATAAAACTTATTAGAGTAAACAACACTTTGTTTGTCTTTTAGTTTATTTTTGTCGTTTATAACTTTTTTGTACTAATTTATATGTATTTAACTATCTACAGCAGGGTTTCCCAAACTCATTTTCTAAATCGCCCCCTTTTCAGAAATTTAAAAAATAATCGCCCCCCACGATTTTACAAAGTATTTTTTCTTTTGAGTACAAACTTTTGAGCCAAAAAAGTTGTGTTCAAAATGTAACTTAGACTGGTACTTTTTATGCACGCTCTTTTGGGCTGTGTTCAAGGTAGTTTACAGGGCTTGAGAAAATAAGTTACATTTGTTTTCTTATAAGCCCAGTAAAGTGTATTAAAATACTTAATTATTAAAAAGCCTTGTGTAATCTGTAATCAATGCTGTTTAGATATGAATTGTTTTGAAACTAATGAAACTTTTAGGGTAGTGGTGGACAACTTTTGTAGTTAGCAATTCATAAATACTAAAAAATCTTTTCTAGTTTCAACTCGTTAAAAAAATGTAATTGCGGTCTGCGTAGCTTAAAAATATAACATATATGAAAATTAAAAAACTCGAGCAAAATTGTAGTAAAACTATTTAGTATTATTGTGATCTAGGAAATACTATTGTGAACTGAAAACCAAATTGAAAGTGTATTTCAAAATATTAAGTATCAAAAGACTAAATTTTGTTTATTTTGCACAAGTAGTTTTCAAAATATTTAGCGGGTCGAAATTTGACTGGATCTTAACCGTACGTTACCCATCTGAAATCTTAACTTAAACCTGACATTATAACAATCTCTCATATAACGAATTTCGGACATTTAGAAGTCAATACTAAGTAACTTATTTAAACTGCACAAAATACTTAAATTATTTAAAGATAGGCATATTCTAAAATTACTATACCAGAGATTAAAAAGCTATAAAAGAATGAACAGTTTATTTTACATATAATAAAATAAATATTGAAACATAATTTCTGATCTAGTTTGAGGATGTTTGACCGACTGGTTGATTATCTCACATGAAAAGTAGTTTCATCAACAGCTTCATTAATGCAGTAAAATTAATAATTTCAATGCTAAGATATATTATAAGCAAGTTAGTTGTATAGTTAAAAACTTAATTTTAAACTTTTTAAACTATATGTTTTGTAGTAGAATATTATTAAATAGTATTTGACTTGGAATAACCTTTAGGAAACTAAACCTTAATTTAAAAAAAATCTTTTTTCTTAATTAAATTCTAAAAATAAAATCAAAATTTTTGCAGTTAATTCTGTGAACAGAAAGTTATCGATTAAAAAAATCTTTTAACTAAGTTAAAATTTTGTTTTGTAACTGTAGCAGTCTTTTTGATGGCTTATTTAATACTGTTTAAATTTTTTTTTATCTAGTTATTAGCCTATAATATTTTACCAGAAGAAAATAGTGGAAAACTAAAAGCTAGTGTTGAACTATCAAAATAAACAACACAATCTAATTGATAATATATTAAAATTAAGATAAAACAAAAAACAGTTGTATTAATAGTTCAAAATTCTTTAGTATATAGATCTTTTAACAATAATAAATCAAGTTAGAAAATAAAATTGAGTATAAGAATCTTTCAAATGATAAATTCAAAATTAATTCAAACAGAGACCTCAAATCTATACTCTTTTAAAACCAAAAAAAAAATTTTTGAAATAAAAACTTTAATGGTTATCAAGATTTTTTTATTCATACAGATTAAACAAGTAATAACAAAAATATGTCAAATAAATTTCTTTCAAACAAATACTTTAATTACTATGCTATAAAAACTTTTAGTGTAATGTAAAACGACAAATATATACTACAAAATTAACCAGGTCAAAATAAAATTATTATCAGATTTATAACATAAATCATTTAATAAATACAGTAGACTTCCGCTTGAGTTTGCACTTTGAACAAAATCAAAAAGTGCAAACTCAAAATTGTTGCCATTTTTAGTTTTAAATAATAAATTTAAATATCTTATATGCAATAACGTTATGCATAAACATAAAAATCAACTAAAACATAAAACAAACATTCATTAAAAAAATAGATCTATATAAGCTATTAAATATTATGTATTTTTGTTTTATTAATACTTAGTTAGTAATAGACTTTATTTAAGTTAAATTAAAGAAAATATAAATTTGCACTTTTTTAAGTAAAATGTGCGAACTCAAGAGGAAGTCTACCGTAATTAATATTTATTAGGCGTTATGAAAACCTGTTGTAGAACAAATAACTTAATAAATATTTTATTATAAAAAGACTACTTAAATACAATACAAACCAGGTTAAATAAGAAATATTTTAAATAATCGAATAAAATAAAAACACTTTCATAAAAAAATGTCTGATACTAAAAATAGTCTAATATAATGTGAAGGATGAGATTCATGACTGCTCGCAAGTTTTTCTAATCTGATTCTTAATCAGTAAAATAAAGTCTATTTACAAATATCTAGATTAGATCTTTTGCTAAAGATGTTGATAACTGAACTGAAAGCTTTCTCAACAACATAGCTAGAATGAAAAACTATAAACAACAATCTAAATTCCTCTCAAATAATTGAATACTTTTGGCTTAGTTTTTGTTGAGTCCAAAAGCTTTCATATCGTTCTTTGGAAAAATCTACTTTTAACTCAAGGTCAGTTTGTAAGTCTGAGAGGTTTCCTGTAAGTCGTTTACTTCAAAAAGATATGCCTCGAAGGGATCCATATTTTTATCTATATGATAGCTTTTTTGTGTCAAATCGAAATTTTACTACTTAATATGTTGAAATTGTTAAAAACTTCAGATCTTTTTAGGTTTTTTTTTGCCTAAATTGTCAAATTCCAGGTTTATAGGTAAATTATTTATTTTTTAGTCTAACTTAGTGACTTTTCAAAAAACAATTGGAAATATCAAGAGGTGATATAACTATCACCTCATGATATTTCCAATAAAAAAAAAAACAGGGTTGCCAGTTTACCTAGAAGTTTAATAACATATAACATAGATTTTTACAAACCATTTATGATCACAAATAACATATATGTCAGGTTATAAAGTGGTAAGAGGGATTCCGATCGTCTATGATCTATGTAATTGTTAAATAAGAAAATATATGTAATTAACATGAAAGTAGGAGCCATAAGTACTTGATTTTTTTCTCTATATTTTACATTAACAAAAAAAAATATTTTTGTTTAAGTTTTACCTCGGGATAAAATATTTAATAGCAAGCTAAAACATTTAATAGCAACAATATAAAAAGTAAAAATTTTATGACAGCCCAAAATTTTAAAATTGCCCCCTTTTCGCCCCCTTACTAGTTATCGCCCACCCTTTCGCCCCCTTACTAATTATCGCCCCCCAATTTACTAAAATCGCCCCCAGGGGGGCGATATCGCCCACTTTGGGAAACGCTGATCTACAGTTTTGTTTTATCTAACTTAGTTAAACATTTTTAATTGTTAATATAGATATATTCTTGATTAATCTTTGTAAGCTATTTTTTTTATGCAAAATTTAATTGCTATACTTATAATTATGCTAGCACTAATTTCAATTGTATACATCAATTATTTTAAATCATTTTCTTTGAATAAACTTTATGTTTAAATTCAGTTTAGAAGTAAAAGCCTAAAACAGAACAGACTGACCAATATTTATTCAACCGTTAGACTAACTTAATTCCAATAAACTAAATATTATTTTGTGAGATAAAATAAATCACTTGTTTTTTTTTTTTCTTCTTTTACCAGCTGTATCCCTATTTTGCTTTTTATTTTCTAAGACATTTTAAAGCCACCGTTTTTTAATGCTTTCTTGTATGTTTGTTTCAAAATATCAATTTTTTTTTTTGAGTAAACAATTCATCTGTTTTGTTTCATATTATTTCCTTTTAATATTTAACGTTTAGTTAGCATACGTATTTATATATTTTTTTGCATTAGATTTTCTGTATGGATGGTATAGCTCGTTTTGTGAGTCAAGCGATAGATCAAGAAAGTCTATTTTGCTGCTATCCAAATATATTTTGATTTTTAGATTATCCAAATATATTTTAATTGGAGTGAAGTATAATTTCTGTGTCTGAGAAGCTTATTTTCGTGTATTTCTAGGCGAAGTCAATTGGTTTTAATAACAAACTCTTCGAGATGGGTGGGTGTCACTTTTGCACGAACGTCACTTTTGCACGAGCGTTTTTTTTGCACGAGCGGACACTTTTACACGAGGGGAAACTTTTGCACGAGTGTCACTTTAGCACGAGGGGAGACTTTTGCACGGCGTCACTTTTGCACGGAGGGGGTCACTTTTGCACGGCGACTCTTTTGCACAGAGGGTCACTTTTGCACGAGGGGACACTTTTGCACGGCTTCATTTTTGCACGAAGAGACACTTTTGCACGGTCGTCACTTTTGCATGCAGGGTCATTTTTGCACGGCGTCATTTTTGCACGAGGAGAAACTTTTGAACGGCGACATTTTTTCACGATGAAATTTTTGCACAGCGACATTTTCGCACGATGACTTTTTTGCACGGAACATCAATTTTGCATTTTGGTAAAACGTTTTTTAGCTAGTACCAAATCTGTAACATAAAAAGAAACTGAAAACTAAAATTTTATAACATACTTCTATTACAGTCAAAAAATGAAAGATTTAAAATCATAAACAGTAAAAGTTGATGTTAGAAACAAACTAACGAAAAGATAAAATAAAATTGTTTATAAAAGATTCATACCAGGGAATAAAAAATTAATTTATTTACAAACTAGGATAAAAAAATACTTTAAGCGTAATCCACAACCATATGATGGACCTAGACATCAAAACCTAGACCACTTAAACCGAAAGACACATAAAGAAAAAGTAAAATTAACACAAATAGTTTATTTATTAAAACAAAGATAAAAAACATAATTTGATATAAAATTTATAGGTTGATAAAAAGCAAAATTTTAACCACAAACTTATACTTATTTACGCTTTGATTTGAACGATCAACATCAAATCTAACTAAAACTTAATCATTTGACAGTTTGTTCCATATTTTAACTGACCTATAAAAAAATAATCTGCCAAGCCTTATTATTGAAATATTGCAGCGGTTGAAGACTAATATGGTATATTTTCTTTTGACATAAGTTCAAACTTCCAAATGTTACTCTCTCTCTCTTGGCTTATCTAGATCATGCAACATTATAGTAAAGAAATAATAAAGTTCGTATAAAAAACCTAGAAAATAAACATCAAGTAAAATCTGAAATACCTTTACACTTCATAAATTAACTTTTTTTTTTTTTTAACAATTGTTTAAAATTATTATAAATTTAAAATATTTTTTTAACAACTATACAATGCTAGTTTTAACACCAAGAGAATATAAATAAAAATAATACTCAAGATTCGTGTTTTAAGCCATACTAAGTTAAGTTTATTATTCCGTTTAAAAATTAACGTTATTCAAAATTATTTTTATTATTATTTTTATTATTATTTAAAGTATTCAAAATTATTTTTATTTGAAATTAGGAAATGTGTATTTATCTAGTTTAATTAAGATAATGTTGTAAACATGAATTAATAAATTGTGGTACATTATTATATTGATTTACGTAAAAATTCAAAAAAATCTTTTATTTAAGAACTTTATTTAAGCACTTACAAAGTCTTTGACCAAAACTTATTTTGTAAAATAAATTCCTAAAAGATTAAATTTGTAAAATCTTTACGTTTATTTAAAACTACCTTATTAACATTCAAAACAACTTGCGTTTAAAAGCAAATATTATTTAAGTTGAAAAAACATATATATATTTAAAATTTTTCGCCGTGCAAAAATGACCCTGCGTGCAAAAGTGACGACCGTGCAAAAGTGTCCCCTCGTGCAAAAGTGACCCTCCGTGCAAAAGTGTCCCCTCGTGCTAAAGTGACGCTCGTGCAAAAGTGACCCTTCGTGCAAAAGTGACGCTCGTGCAAAATTGTCCCCTCGAGCAAAAGTGTCTTCGTGCAAAAGTGACCCGTTCCCCTTCGAGATACATGGATAAAGATTTTCTATATCGAACATTACGAGCGTAAAACGCTTTTTGTTGTTGATTGTATTGTGATATTTAACAACATTTTCTGTATATGTGTTTTGTAATATGGTTTCTGAGAATATGGCTTTTCACTAAATTTTTCTGCTATGAGCTAGTTTAGTTTGTTTAATATTTTTTATCAGTTCGTAAATAATGTGCAGTTTTAGTTCAGATAAAAGTAAAAGTTTTTATTTTTACAATTTTAATTTTGTGCTTCTTTAATCTATCTAATTTGTATTAATCATTCAAACAAAACTGATTTTGACTTATTAACATTTTTTATTTAGTTTAAAACTTTGGAAAATTTAATAAATGTCAACAAATAATAGTTAATGTTGTTTATAAAGTAATTTGAAGATTAACTCAAAGTACCTTTAAATTGTATATGTATTGTTCTAAACCAAAGCTTTATCTATTTATATTAACTTAGTGTTTTTACTATTTTATAATTTCTCACTGTGCTGAAAGGGGACACGTTCAAAATCCACCCAGTCAAGTTCGAGAACTGCTTACCGATCGAGGGTAAGTGTTAGGGGTAACAGTAAAAGTGAAAAAAAAAAAAAAAAAAAAAAAAAAGTAAACTGATAAATAAAAAAAGTAAAAAAAAAATAGGGTGGATATTGAACGCAGGGGGGATTTTATAGTATACCGAGCTGGAAGGAAATGGCGGGAATGGAGGAGCCGCGTGCTGCGTGTTACGAAGAAGAATAGTTTTTTGGGTTGGATATAGAAAGACTTTCTTTTCTTTCATTACGTTTAATTAATTGTTTTATCACTAAAGATTAAAATATTTAGATGAAAAAAAGTAACGTGTAATAGCTCGTAAGAAATTTCATAACCACGTGGTGCACGACTCGATAACCGAAAAATTCCCTTGTGCACCGGATCCTTAGACTAAACTTTTTGAGCGCTTTTTTAATTGTTCAGTAAACGATAACATGTGGTTGATTAATTGAACACTGTTGAAGCATCGTGGGTGATTTAATTGAAAACATGACAAGCATGATACAAAGAAGACGCGCTGACAAGTCGGTCGCTGTAAAGAATAAGTTGATTGTAGCTGTCGAAGGCGAGTTTACGTTTCCTCATGCGACACATTTCTTTTGTTTAAACCGTTACATGGCAGGGTTGGAATATTTGTAACGCACCTTGCTGGAATTGATCCAATCGAAAACAAACTGCTTGTGTTTTGTCTTTCACAGATGTTTTGGTAATAATAAAATAAATGGTGAGATATAAATTTATAAATTAGATCATGATGTTCAATAGTGTTCGTTTTGTGCGCAAAATTATCTAAATTTCAATATATATTTTCAACAAAGTTTTTTAAGTAAGCAATTTAAACAATTTACTTGTTTTAAGGTTTAGATTTAGAATTTTGTTTAATAGTTCTAGAAATATTTTTCGACGTTTTTTTATTTTTTTTTCAACTTAAAAAATAGTAAAACTATTTTTAGGGTAATAAAATAATTTTCAACGAATAGATGAACACTCAAATTTTTTTTCCAATATATTTCGTCAAAATATATTTCGTTAATTGTGAAGAAAATTGTGGATATAACAAGTAAAACATATCATGCGGTGAATCCTAGGGTTCTCTTCATGTCCAAACCAATACTTCAACGCTCGGTAAAAAACCTACTGACACAAGAAGAAAAAAGTCTTGTAGTTTACAAATTTAAATGCTGCTGTGACAACAGCTGCATTGGTCAAACTTCTCGACACCTCACAACTAGAATAAAGGAACATGTTTCCAAGTGTATCACTTCGTATATTAAAGACAAAAAGAGTGTTGCAGTCAAAAATGTAATAAAAAAATCCGCGATAGCAGAACACCTTGTGAATAACTCAAGTTGTAGAAAAAAGTTTGCATTTTCTAATTTCAGTTTGCGACTATGTTTAAATTTCTTGGAATTAATTAGACTTGAAGCCATTTTGATAACTTTAAATAAACCAAATTTATGTAAAAAGAAAGAATTTGACTATACTTTAGCCTTATTTAGATGAAACCATTTTATGTTGATTTTTAAAGTTTGTTTGCTAACATTTTTGTTGGTTACATTTACGTTTACTTAATCGATTAGTTAATTAGTTTGTAAAAATTTTGTATATATACTTGTTGTGTTTTATTGTATTGTTTCAATTGTAATTTCCCTGAAGAGAATTTGACGAAATATATTGGAAAGAAAAATTTGAGTGTTCATCTATTCATTAAAAATTATAAAATAAATTATGATGTTTAAATTACTAAAAATAAAATAAAATAATTGTTTATAAATAAACAAAGTTGACAAAGTAAAGCATTGATTTTTATTATAATTTTTTTTTTCTAAGTGTTATACTACTATTTTAGATCTACAAAATAAATCAGTTGTTTTTATTTATTTCAAAGTTTTAGATATATTGTTTTATTGGTTAAGTATTTTAACCTTTAACTAGTTTAAAAATATAGTATAGAAAAATTAAAGTTCTGTAATTAAATTTTATACTTTTGTTATTAAACCAACATTTTATGTGCACTTTTAAACTATAAAAAAACTTTTTTTTATTGAAGAAATATTTTTAGTTGTTTTTATCAACAAGGTTAAGTAAATTTTTTTTAATTTACTAAATCAATAAAAAGTTTTCTCTTTTTGAACAAGTATAAAAGCATTTCATTGACTAGTGAATATATATTTCTGTGACTATTCAACCATTAAAATGTCCTAGTTTCAAAAACTTACAACATATCTAAAATAAATGCTACAACTAAAAATCTAAAAATGGTTAAACAAAGAAAGACATTACCTGTCCATATTGAAGAGTACCACAATGATGTTAGTTTTGTTAAAATAAATAAACATATTTAAAAAGAAACTTTAATAATTTTTAGTTTTTAATTTTATATTATTACACACTAAAATCAAAAAATATGTTTTTTAAATTTAGATAGTGAAAAGTTTTTTTTATATAAGTGAATAAAAGTGTGAGCTATTATGATTTAAAAATATGCGTTTGGAGTTGAATTAGTTGTAGTAAAACTTATGTGAAGAAACTTGATTAAATTTATTAAACTTTTAATGGTAATGAAGAAGTTGGCAGGTACTTTGGAGTCAAAGACCACATTTCCAAAATAAACATTTTTGCTGCTGCAATTTTACTTTCGTTGCACAGTTGGCTAAAAAGGGAGTTCAAGCAACCATTGACTATACTAAAATAATTTTGCTGAATAGAAAATAAAGCATAGTTAGATTGAATTTGATTTCTTTGTTTCAATATTGGTTTTATTTATTTTCTGCTTCAAGTATTTTGGAAATTGTTTAAGTTTAAATCCAACCAGTTTTTGCCTTTTACAGTGTGTAAAAATTACTCAAAATTCTTCTTGGTTTTTGTCAAAAAATTGCTTGAGAAAGTTACAAAAAACGTTTAAAATACTTATATATAAAAGATATTTTACTATTTTTCTTTCAAATGGTTTAATGTTTATAAAAAAATAAGACTAATAATTTAAAACAAAAAAGTTTAAGACTTTTTTTAATAAAAAAGTTAATATTTTTTTCAAAAATAGTTATATGCTTATCAATAGATTTTTTTTTGTAAATTTGAATATAGATTCCCTGTCATGTGTGCTAAAATAGAAAATATATATATATATTTCTGCATTGATATTTAACTCTTAAAAATGCCTTATTTAGGCTTAAAAACACAAATGAAATTATGGAAAGTTAAGCAGGTTTTTTAGTAAGAAATAATAAATGTTTCTATTTAGATGTTTAAATGAATTTTTCTTTTCTTAGTTAATACTAAACCAAAGAAAAGTAAAAACCTAAAAAAAAGTATTTATGATAGCTTTTAATGTGTTTTTTAGCAGTTGCTGTGTGTCTTAGTATTGAAATAAGTTTTAGGATTTTTTGAGTTCTTTTTAAAGTTCAAAACAGTAAAAAATTGCTGAGTTTAACCTGACCTAACTTTAATATACTTAAGAAGAATAGAACCAAATCCAGTTTTAAAAGAAAACCCCAGCTCTAAAAAATTAAATAAAACTCTTGGTTTAGTTTTTTAGTCACTGAAACCGTCAATGACGGTTTGCCAGCCCACTGTGCATTGACATCTTTTTTTTTTTAAACCACCCAACAATTATACATTTGACTTTTTTTAACTCTTCACTCAGATCCCAGAACATCTAGTGAAAGTTTCAAAAATTTACAAGTTTTCAGTTTTACCCTTAATGAGTTGCATGTGGGATGTTGTTTTCTAAGGGATTCAACTTTGAATTAGTTTATCTCTAGTGCTCTTAAATTTTGAAGTTTATCCCAATAAATGTTTTTTTTTTTTAATTCTTAAGTTTAAAAATTAAGCTATGTTGGTTTACTTTATACTTGTTTTGTTATGTAAAGGGATATGTAAATTGTCACACAAAGAGTCTTTATTTTTAATTGTTTGCATAACACAGATTTCCAAAAATTTTGAACCCTGGAAAAACCTAAAATTTAAGAAATAAAAAAATCCTGAAATTTTAGACAATTTTTACTTGTAAAATAATGAGACTTAGATTATGTATGAAAATATATCATAAAAATTATTTTTTTTTTTATTATTTAGAGTTCTATTTATTATAAAAAACATTTAAAGTAGTATAAGAATATATTTAGTTTCAGTCTAAATAGTAAATATGAGTATATTCTAAATTTTGTTTAAAGGAAATTCACCAAAAACTTTTACTAGTTGCTTATGATCTGTAACAACAACAAGATCTTTATAGCCCTTAATGAAATACTTTGTCTGCTCTAAGAACTACACAATGACAAGCAACTCTCCTTTAATGGCAGCATAATACTTTTTTGATCCATTTGAAAATCTTGAGCCTGTCGCTTTCCAACCAGTTGTGCAGCAGTCTGCAGGGTTAGTGCGCGTCAGGCTAAATCAGGCTAAGTCAGGCTAAATCAGTTTATTTGAAAAAAGTTGAAAAACGTCAGGCTAAATCAGTTTTTTATTTAAAAATTTGAGAATCTCAGTTTTTCTCAGTTCAAATGCATGAAAATTTTTCATTAAAAAAAATTGAGAAGTCTTTTAAGATCAAATTGAGATGTGAATTTATTTCTAAATAAAAGTTTAGTTATTAAAGACAAAATCAGTCAGTATTTGTAAAGATAAATGCTTGGAACCTTTTGTTGAATCTCTAAAAAAAATTTAAGAGTCTCATTATTTTGTTTTGAGTTGATTATATACGTCATAATTATGAAAATTCATTAAAAATATTAATATTTAAACATTACAGTTTAGTTAAACAACTTAACCGTTTGTTTGAGTTTTAATACTAGTGTAAGTGTTTCATTTTAAATTTTAATAAAAGACAATGCACGTCGTTTTCTCATAAATTTTCTGGTTATTATGTTTTTACTTAGTGATAATTAAATTGAACAATTGTGTTAAGTAAAATATATAATTTTTTTACATTAGTAATAGAATAGATATAACATTTAAATAAAACTTATTGCTGAATTTGTTATGTTAAGGGCAAAGGGAGGGGGGTCAATCACCTTTTTCACAATTTAGTCTTATTTTATTGAGTTGTAACTAAGCTATGAGTTGCTTTTTGCAGATTTTTAAAGCTCAAAATACTTTGAGATAAAGCTGGTTGAATTTGGAGGCTACAATAGTACTAATCAAGACCCCCAATACTTAAAATGGCTTATAAAGGGGATTTTCCTTACTTTAAAAAAATGTCAGGCTAAATTGATCTCAGTCAGGCTAAATGAAAAAATTTTCGCGCACGAACCCTGAGTCTGGTAACTGGCTATTGCAGTTGCAGTGTTTCTGCATAAGAAAGTAGCCCAAACCTTGATTTGGCCAATCAGGTGTTAGATCAAAAATTTATACACCAATCTTTGTTGCATCAATGATCATATTTTTATTCAATAAATGCTTAGTTTAAATTTTTTGACCACATGAATTTGTGTTTTGGACAGAAAAATTCTCTAAAAGGTAGCATAACTTTATGGAGTTAGCTGTAGTTAAGGACTTGATTTATTATACCAAGCAAGCTCCATGTATTTGTGTCAGACTTTAGAGTTAGGAATTTCCCAAGTACTCTGGAAAAGGCTCTATGCATTTGTTAGAAAATCTAAATCCTACATAATCAATTGACTTCTATCAGAACTGAAACTTCTCTAGATTAAGAATTATACCTGCTTTTCCAACTTTTGATAAGAAATCTAGTGTTTACCACCAGTGACACTCTAATTCAGAATCATAAAACACGATGTCATCTACACATCTTTCCTTTCACTCAAAATTTGATAAAATAACTGCAAAACAACGATTATAACCATCACCAGACAATACTAAGCTCTGGGGAGCTTTGGTATAACAAAACTTACCAAACAAAGTGATAAATGTTGTGAGATGCTTATCACATTCTCTTGTATTTTTTGTTGTGTTATTTGTCAAAGAATTAATGACAAGAAGGTACATATTTTTGATGTCAGAAGTGCTAACATGTATATTTGTACTTTTAACACATGTTTAACCACTCGGTTTTTAATTTTCCAGTTTATCACTTAAAGGCATACGGGGTTCAACATTTTTTTTCACTAAAAATAATATTGGCTCTTACATAAAAACTTCAAGTACAGACTACAAGTCAGTTTTTATAGTATATAAAAAACTATTTTGAACTTTTGAGATATTTTAATTTTTGTAAAAAGTTTACAATACAAACGTATAGACCAGGGAATGACGCGTGACAATGTTCTACCAAGAACAGAACAATTTAAATTACCTCTAATGTTATTGCTTTTTATACTAAAATATGCAGTTATTTTAATAGTTCAAAATAAATGGAATGTTCAAGTATGAGTGATAACTGTATACAAGGAAATTTATTGTGCTTTACACCCCCTATGATTCTTTATGTGTTGCCACTTGTGTAAATCCATAAAACTTTCATCACAAATAAGTATAAGAATTTCACAAATTAACTCAAAAAAAGTAGTACTGTTATCAGTAAAATAAGAGTTTCGAAGTTTTGGTGAAAAAATTTTAAAATTGAATATTTAATAAAAACAACATGAAGCTGTATCAATATAAAATGCTAATCTTTGCAAAATGAAATTGTATGATTTTGAATTTTGAAGAAAAAGCTCTGGCTTTTATTAAAATCATTTTTGCAATGTGTAGCATTTTGATAAATGAAATCTTAATGAGCTAAATGTATACAGTTTAGATGTATTTAATTTGTTTAATTTTTAGGACTTTAAAAATGCTACTAAGTATACATATTGTAAAATTATCTCTCAGGAGTGCAAAACTAAGTATAAATGAATATTAAAACCTAGGAAAGCAGGGTCTTTTTAAGCTAAAGAATTAAAGCAAAAGCATACCTTTTTGCTGATTTTCAGAAACGTACAAAGCTACGTGCCTGGTATGAACTGCAAATTTTCACAGTCAATTTCCTTGGAAATTTAAAAAATCATATCTATCTTTGCCTTCATATTTTGAGCTACAGTCCTCAGGAAATGTTCCTTTTATAGTTTAAAATACTTTGAATGTTACATTTTGAAAAGTATTAAAAAATAAAACCTTTATATGAAAAAAAAAAAAAAATATATATATAGGTGGTCTTTTTAAATAAAAATTTAATGTTTCATTTAAAAAAAAATCTTAAGTTCAATCTTTTTAAAATTTAATAATAGACTTTTTGTGAAAATTGGAAGAGGATTGGTTAAAAAATCAAGGAGAAGATAAGATTTTTTAATGTTTTTAAAGTTTTTTTTCTGCACCTTTCATTAGGAACCTATTGAGGTCACCAACTTTGATCGCTTATATCTAAAAAATTACTTTAATTTTTTTTTAAGCTTTTAAAAATGCTTGATAGCTTGGATTAAACTCTATAGAATAATATAAACTGGTAATTATCAAGGTAATGTATGCACTTCCCACTGTGCCCTCAATGCATAATCAAAAGTTTGTATTTGTCCAAAATGACTGTTGTTTTTTATGGTTACTAATAAGTAATATAAATACTAATTTTGGCAGGTGTTGCAGCATATATACAGAGACATTGGTAGAAAATACCTTCCTTTTGAAGGCAACACCATACTTCATTTTGACTCGCATCCTGATTTGGGAATACCTGAACGCCTAGACATTAAACATATTTTTGACAAAAACAAACTTTTTGAGTAAGTCATAGTTGTTGTTTTTTTTTCGTAAATTTTAGCTTAAAAATTTTTTATTACAGTAGTCAGTTTTATGCTGAAAAAAGATAGTTTGAATTTGTATAACATATAAACAAAACTTAATACTATAGATTGACCTTTACATGTCACATAAAAAAAAACAATGGTTCATAATTACTTTTCATTAAAATTTTTGGAACAACTTTTTTCCGGTGATTCTTTTATATTTGTTAGTAAATTCTAAAGGTATATTTCTAAGAGTTTCTCTTTTATACTTGGAAAAAAATCCATAATTTCAAACTTCATCAGTTTTTTTTTTTTAGACTTTTGTGCCATTTTATGACATCTTCAGAACTGGATGAAATGTTTGTTTTCTTGATTGTTTCGTAACTTTTTTTACTTTTATTTTGCTAATTTGTCCTATATTTTAATTTGAACTGTTTCTGACTTGAAAGTAAATTGCACTTGTGATCTTTTTGTTTGAAGTAGCAAAAATGGGAAGTGATTAAATAATTTATTTTAAAGCTAATTTATTTTATTTTTTGTTTAGTTTAGTTCTTTATACTGTTAATGACAGTGTAGTTACTCTTTTTATAAGTTTTTGTTATGAAGTTTTCTTCTAATTTGATGTATTGTATTTTTTTTGTAATTTGTATTTTTATTAGTAGCACAACTTTGATTGCTATTTCTAATTATTTGAAATGTTTTTTGTTATTTCTTGAAGTTTTTTTTTTGGAAATTTCTAAATTTAAAATTTTACAAGTTTACACATATCATTTTTTTTTATGTAATTTTTATTGTGCTTTGATATAAGTTTGGCTCTAAACCAAAAAGTTTATACCTTTTCCATATGTTTTTGTTTACTGTAGGCACAAAACATTTAAAAATATCTTGGTATTTTTTGTTTCAATATCTGCTATTAAAAAAGGTAAATTTATTAACACAGAAATGAATGCATATTAATTAACTTTTTTTTGTATCAACAAAATATAGTTGAATATAACACAACAAATTAAATTTGAGGACAATTGTTATTTTTACTTACAATTACTTTTCATTTTGCTGTTGATTTTTGCCAATATAGACTAAAAGTTAATTTCAATTATTATTTGTGTAAGTGATCATGTTTGTAGTACAAGCCAAGTGTCAGCAGCTTTAAAAGAGGAGTTTGACACCAAAACAAGTTTATTTGTGGGCCACAGTTATTTAGAAATAGTTAACTGCATATAATCTTATTATAATTGTAAGCTTATACTTATAGAAAATTTAAACAACCCTAATTGGCATAAGTTGTATTTTAGCTAGAAAGGAAACTATAAATTTGTGATTAGCAGGCCATAGTTTGCTGACCCTTGCTCTAGATTTCTAAGACCAAATTGTTTTGATGTTTATTATAACAAATTTTAGGTAACATGACAATTCTAATTCAGAAAATTTTAGTTCTGAAATATTATTATTAAAAATAATTGATAAATAAATTAATTTAATAATTTACAAATTATTTGAAAATGTTTAAAGGGCGACCACAGCTTTAAAAGTTTTATGTTTTTGAAAAAATAAAAAGTACCTGTGTAGGTCTGATTTCTAATATTATGATAATAAAATAATAAAAAATAATTAGGTTATAATTTTCAAAAGTACTTTCAAGTTACTATAAATAAAAAACTGATTTTAGCTACAACTCAAAAAATAAAATAAAAATGAAAAGTATTTGTAGGTATTAACTAGACCTTTTTTATACGTATTACTTTCTAAGTTTTGGTCCTTTAGATGTTTTTTTAAGATATTCAATTGTTAGAATTTAAATTGTCCAAATTCGAAACATCTACACCCCAAGTTTTATTATATTTTTTTCAAAATATCTGTTTTTAAATATTACCTTCAAGTATTAAAAACTTTATTATACTTGTAATGAAAATGACTGTAAAACAGGGAGCTATCAATAGAAAATTGGATTCTCCCAGCGTGCCTTGGTGGCCACATAAGCGAGGTCATATGGGTGAGAGCGCCCTGGTGCAAGCAGATCGAAGATGGAACTTACCAGTTTTGGATTGGTCAAGACGTGAATGATGGTAGAATAAAGTCAGTTTTTTAAAACATTGATGTAAGCTGAACCTTATTGTTTTTGAAAAGATTGGTAGTTTGTAGTTTTCTACTGAACTTTACCCTAGGTAGACTTAAAATTTGTAATTTTTTTTTTTCAACTATAAAATACATTAAAATCAGGGTTACAAAAAACCTGGAATTTGGAAATTTAGGTAAATAAAACTTTTAAAAACCTGGAATTTAAAATTGTTGAGAAAAACCTGGTATGTAGAACGAAAATCACAAAAAAAAATACTCGAATAAAAGCCTTAAATTATAGAGAATTTCTACATGTAAAGTAATAAGTTTTGGTTAGAAACAATCTATCATAAAGATAAGAAAAATTTGTATCATTAAGAAAAAACTATTGAAAAATACATTTTAAGTAGCTTTACAGTATCTTTTCAATGTTGTTATACTATTTAAAAAAAAATTACCATAGATTTAATTAAAAAAAAAAACTTGTACTTTAAAAAACCTGGAGAAAAGTTCAGATACCTTGAGAAAATTTACAAAAAACATTTCTCAACCCTGTAAAATGCATTAGGATTGGTCTTTTCAGTGTTGCAAAAAAAAACCTGGAGTTTATAAAATTTTAAAAAAAGTTTAGAATTTTGAACCAAAATCACTAAAAAACCTGGAATTTTAAACAATTTTTGCATGTTTAGAAAGAAAATTTCAAATTGACAAAAAAATTCTATCATATATATAAAAAAATGTCATTGTCAAAATTAGTTTTAAATAATTTTAAAGAAGCTTTACAATACCTTTAAATGTTTTATATTGTTTAACACAGTTTTTACCTTAAATTTAATCTTAAACCAAAAATAGACCCAAAAGCATGTTTTTTCAAAAACCTGGGAGAAATTAAGAAAACCTGAAGAAAATTGTCAAAAATCAGTGGCCTATATGTCTTTTTCTTATGTTACAGACTTTTATAACTAGAACATAAT
Source organism: Thalia democratica (assembly GCF_965202585.1). Taxonomy (NCBI): domain Eukaryota; kingdom Metazoa; phylum Chordata; class Thaliacea; order Salpida; family Salpidae; genus Thalia; species Thalia democratica. The sequence goes on along the minus strand of NC_139166.1, from coordinate 61,054,585 downwards.
TTTTTCACAATATTTATTATTTTAGGCACAATTTTTTTAAGACATAGCAAAATATAGCCATAGGGGAATCCGACTTTTTTTCCTACAAATATTAACCTAAGCTCTTCTGATAAGCTCTAAGTATAAATTACAAGCTAGTATTTAGAATTTTATATTTTTTGATATATTGTAATTTTTGTAAAAAGTTTTCAGTACAAACGTATGGACCGTAATTTTTTGTTGACAGCTTTTTCAGAAATTTATCAATTCTCTAGAAACAGTTTTTCTCCTATTTTCATGATAGAGACCTCAAATTTTTAGGAAACATTTCCTCTATAGTTTAAAAAACTTTGAATATTGGAGTTTTAAGAAAAATAGAAATTTTACTTAAAAAAAAGCAGTTAAAAAAAATTCAAAAAATATCCTGCATTAAAAAGATTAAAATATTTTGATGGACTTCTGTGAAAATTTGACAAAGATTGGTTAAAAAAAAAGGAGAAGATAGATTTTTAGTAAATAGTTTTTTTTTTTGTGTGTTTTTGGCTTGCTCCTTTTGATTCACTATAATTTCTCTAAGTTTTAATTAAGTTGCACGTTGCTTTTTAATATTTTTTAACATTCAAAATAAATCTTGAAATGTAGCCATTATAGATTACAATAAGTTCCTCATTGAAGAGAAAAATATAACAGTAAATAAGTATAATTCACTAAAAATATATCTCCTACGTTTTTTGAGAAAATTACTTGTAATATTTAGACAATTTTTTCGTAAGGAATTGTAAAACCTTTGACAAAAATGATTTTTAATTTGGTTTTGTGGTGTACCACTTGATTACCGAATGGTTACTTTGTACACAAGGTCCTTGGACCAAACTTTTTGGGCGCTTTTTTATATAGTTTAATAAACAATAATATTTCGTCATTAATTTATTTTCTCAAGATTTAAAGTTTTGTTACTTCAGATTTTACTAGATATTTAAAAAACATTAGCTAAAAATTTAAGCAGTGTTTATTACGGCCATCGTCAAGAAAGTTGAGATGCTTCGCGCCATCAATAATAAATAATGAACTTTACCACACGACCATTAATAACATCATTTTAGCTGTGTCAACTTTTCAACTTTACCCACAAACGGTCGCTTCAGTACTTTGTACTTTACCCCGCTTTGTAAGATCCCAACAGCGGTGTCTCGCAACGATGCCTGCCTGATGTGTTCTAATCAGGACGAAACAGGTCGTAGGTTGTCTCGGACACTGTTAGTGATGGTCGTGTGGTAAATTTTATTATTTATTTTTTACTAAAAGTTTAAATTGTTTGTTTCAAAAAGTTTAGGGTAGATGGATTATTAGTGATTTCTATTTATTTGCTGTTTTAGTTTTCTCCTCCTACAATAAACTTATTGTAATCTCCGACTTTAACCGGTTTTATCTTGTAATAAATTTGGATATCAAAAATATGTAAGAAGCAACTTGTAGCTTAATGAAACCTCTACAAAAGAAGATTAGTTTGTAAAAAACAGATATACCTCCTCCAGTTTTCTATTTTTTAAGATGGTACACATAGTAAGAACTACAGCAAAGTAAGAATCAGTAAAATTTCTTATATTTTTGAATATGTACTTAGGTAAACTGTAATTTACCACGAAACTAACATATTTGGTTATTTTTTTACTAAATTTTTAGGTACTAGATACATGAATAAAAAATGTCAGTTACTAATAGTTCATAAAAACAAGTCTGTTGCTATAAAAAATGTTTTCATAGTTATTATTTTTAAAATATGATTTTTTTCGTTAATGCATTATTTTAAATAGCTAAGTTTAAAATATAATACAGCAAAAATTAAAACTTTTTACTTTAGTTAAGATTTAAGATAAGTTTATAGGTAATAATTGCAATTCTAGTAACTAGTGTATATTGTTCTTATGCTTTATAAAATAACAGTTTATTTTTACTATGCAACTAATAATGTAAAATGACATCAAGGTAAAAATAAAATAAATATTAAAATTTTCTAAGTATGTGTCTTAATTTTAACAGAAAAAATACAGCATTTAAAAAAAAAACTTAGTCCATAAAGGGTAGGTCATTTATTAAAACAATTTAATGTTTTTATTGCTAATTACTAGTTGCTTGTTATTTTTATACAAAATTACACTAAAAATGTTAAAATGAAAATATTTATTTTACAACAGTTTTAAACCATTTAGTTTAAAAAAATTTTAAATAAGGTGTCTATTTTTAACAAGCTATTTTTATGTGATTATTTTCTAAACTTTTAGAAAAATAAACTTTTTTATATCAAGTATAAATGGTTTAAAGAAGTTTAAAGTCATAATTTTCTATTTTATTACTAAATACTGCATATATTTTATTGTAAAATTGGGTTGGTAACATTTTAAAGGGAGAGGTTTGAAAACTAACTTTGCTTTTCAAAGTTTAGGAGTGAATTTGTTTTTTAAGTTTATTTTATTTTTTGTAATTTTTTTTTTCATCTCGGACCCACCTATGGCCTTGAAAACATAACAAACTGTAAGTCATTAAAATGTAAATTGTAGGACGTCTTTAAAAGAAGATTATTTTATAGCTGACTGTTGCTATCAGGAAGAAAAATTTCTCCAGTCTAAAAGCAAGGTTCTACTGCATGTTGTGGAAATAAGTGAAGACAAAACGTTAGTTGTTTCAAACTAATATTTATAAAACTAACATAAAAATTATTATGTTATTAATATACCTTCTATCTATAAATTATTCAAGTCAACTTTGTGTTATTTTATTAGTTACAAAATTTTTTTTAAAGATAATACGACATTTTTTAAAGTTAAAATTACTAGTAAGTTAAGTAAAATATAATAATAAGCATAAATTTTTATTTTGAAGTGCTACTCAGGGTTGCCAAAAATCTGGAATTTGAGAAGTTTTGAAAAAAGACCTAGAAAAACCTGTAATTTTAAACAACTTTTGCATGTTAAGTAGAAAAATTTTATTTGACACAAAAAATCTACCATATAGATAAAAAAAATTACCATCATCAAAAAAAATTATTCAAAAACACATTTGAAGTAGCTTTACAGTATCTTTTCAACGTTTTTGTACTATTTAACACAGTTTCTTACCTTAAACTTAACTTTAAACTAAAAATAGACCTAAAAATGTGTGCTTTTAAAAACCTGGAGAAAATTTACCAAAAACATTTGGCAACCCTGGCTAGTATGTTAATATATTATTCTCTATAATTGGTAATTAATTAAAAAAATATCATTACAATATTAAACCTGTTTTGACAGGCAACTTTCAAAGCTCATAAACAAGGATTACATATTAGACATTGACTTGGATTATTTTTCCACTCAAAATCCGTTTCTTGGTATGCTGTGTGAAGAAGACTTTCAAGAACTTCGTAGCATATATGAAGTTGATGAAACCAATATGTTTAATGTAAGTTGTACAAAAAAATTGTTATAAGCCAATGTATGTCATGTATTTACAAACTTTATGTACTTAAACAAAAAGGTTACCTGACTATACAAGTTAAGAAAGTTGAAATTCTTATAAAAGCTTATAAAAAGGGGCCACAGCTCAAAAGAAAATTAAGTTTAGAAAAAATTTTAAAGTTGCATGTAGGTCTAATTGAAAATTATATGATGGAAAATGAAATTAAAAAACAAATGTTAGTAAAACTGATATCTACTAAGAATAGCCGTATTTTATTAATTTTAAAAACTTTTTTTAGCCATACCTGAAAAAAATATATATTCGAAAAAAGGTCATGTAGTTTTAATTTGTGAGTTTTTTTAAATTAAAAGTTAAAAAAAAAAAACTAATAGTGAATAGTTTTCTATTTAGAATATAATTGAGGGAAAAAAGTACTTTTGTTTAAAAATGTGCTCATAGACTAATAATTTTTGTTATAGTATTTCTTATCAGCTTTAAAGAAGTAGTAGGTTTTTAGAGTTATAGTAAAAAATACCTAATTACAGGGTTTCTAAAATACCTCGAAACCTGGAAAAACCTAGAATTTAGAAAATAAAAAAGAGAAACCTGAAATTTAAAATAAAACCACTAAAAAACCTGGAATTTGTAAGTATTTTTATATAAAAAATAAGAAAGGTTTGATAAGATACAAAAAGTCTATTATAAAGATGATTTATGTTTTGTATCATGAACCTTTCTTAAACACATTTAAAGTAGCTTTACAGTGTCTTTTATATGTTCTTATAGTATTTAAGACAGTTTTTTTAACTTAAGTTTATTTTTTTACTAAATAGGGATTAAAAAACTTGTTTTTGAAAACCTAAAAGATAATTACAAAAAACCTTAGGTATAGTAACCTGTAATTAGCTAATTTTTAAACCAATTTAATTAAAACTTTTGATTTTATTTTTGAATCACAATTGAAATACTTGTGCTTCTGTACTAAGGTCATAGTAACTTATTGTTCATGTTTTAAAGTTTTTTTAAGACTTTCAAATTTTTCGGAAATGTAAAGTTTCTTTCCTGTTTTGAAATGCTGTCTGTTTTAAAGCTTTCAAATACCCAAACTAACTAAGACATTTTTTACAAAATCAAATTATTTTCTTTTAAAGTTTCCAAATTCATATTTTATTATTGTAATGTTTTTGTTTAATTTATTTTTTCTATGTACTACTGTTTTTTTTCATAAACTCAGACTAGTTATTGGTTACTACTGCTGGTTTTTTGTTTTGAGGATTGGCAACTCTGTCTAACGAAAAATAAAGATTTCCCGATGCGATTAACCTGAACAAACAAAATAAAATATCTTTTTTTTATCTTTTCAGGATCCAATTTCTCATCAAAAGCTTCAACAAGACAAAATAAAAGAAATGAAAAAACGTTTGAAATGTTTGTACGAAAGAAAGCATCCCACGGTACAAGACGATTTGTTAGTCTAATTTTGTAATACATGGTTTTTAAAGTGTTTAAAAAATATGAAAGAGTTCTCAATTAACAAATAAAAATATAGTTTGTTGTCTTTTAAATCTTTTATGTCTAACGAATTTCCATATATGTCAAGGTATAAAAGAATGCTGAAACTGACAGACAATTACAGAAAGATGAGCTCTGAAAATGAAGAAGACACAAATTTCAATATTGTTTGTTTTGTTTGAATTTTCTAAAGTAGTTTCTTAAGATTTATTTTAACATCTGATGATCTCTTATATCTTAATATAAGAGTGGAATATTGTTTTGTTTATAGTAAACTGTGAAAATAAAATATAAGGTAATTTCTTTAAAAAAACTGAGAATGTATAAAATTAGATTTTTTTAGGCTTTTGATGAATACACTTTATTGATATAAAAATGTTGATGAAAAATTAAAAATAAAACTAATACCCACATGGTTGTTAAAAAATAATAATAAACAATTATTCCAGCTTCACAACGCGGGTATGTGTTGTCAGGGAGACGCCCACGGAGTTCCCCATCACCCCTCATCCGAAGATCGCATCCTCGAACTGATGAGTGCAATGTTCGAAGCTATCTCATTGATGCAAAATAAACCAATCACCGTCACAATCAGCAGGTTACATTAGTTGATTTTTGTTACATTTGATGCAAACTGCGGTCCGTAATGTACTTTCCACACATTTTTAAACAATTAAAATAAAAGTATTTGCGATAAAAACTTCAGATTAATTGTTTTCGTGATACAAATTTACAATTATATATTTAAAAATTATTAATTGATACTGTTTTATTATAGCTAACTTCAATTAAATTGTTGTCTATAATTTTATTTTGGTATTGATTGTCACAATTCACTTTTGTAAATGAGGTCCGTAACAGACTTTTTTCTAAAAAAAATCGTTCAATGATTAGACTTTTAGGCGTTTTACAGGTTGTTACATTATAAAGTCGTCCGACTTGTTTCGAGTTTTGAAACTGAGTAAATACTGTGATTTGTAAAAGAGGACAGAAAATAACCAGGCTTTGCTTATTTTCAAAATGAGTATAAAAGTTTACAGTGTTTTTAATTGCAGGTTAATTTTCTCGTTAACAATACTTATGAGTTATTTTCTGTCTTTAACCGAACAAGTTATTCATAAGTAAAATATCTGTACATCTGTAACCGTTTGCTTTGTAGTAGTTTTCATAATTACTTTTATTAAACTAAAATAATTTCTAGGTCATCAACTGACGATTACTGCCCTCAAGACCAAGTAGAATTTATACAAGACGAAACATTAAAAGTTATTAATAAAATGCATGAAAATATTGAAGTGTTTCATCATTATAAAGATGAATAAATTTTTATATGTATTAGTTTTTTTGTACCGTTTCGAACTCGCCTAGGAAATTTTTTTTTGTTGTTTTTCATTGCATGCATGCATATTTTATACAACTATAAATTAATAATGCTTCATAAACTATTGTTTTTATTATGTTTTTCAGTAAATCTAGAGCACGCAAGTACTTTTCATAAGTTTTTTTTTTTGTAACATTACAATTTTTAAATTTTTTTTGACAATTTTTTTTTCAATTTGCCACACATTTAAAGCTATATACTAAATTTTCATAACTTTACTTTCATTGCTAACGCATTAAGTTAAAGTTTTTCACCATTGTTATTTTATATTGTGTCTTTCAGATGTCAAAATGGTTAAAAACTTTTTTTTCGTTTTGAACTTTGATCAACTAAAATTTACTAGACTTTGAAAATTTACTTTGTAAGTCAAACTTAATTTGATCCATAATAAGTATTATATTTTTTGTACTAAAAAAAAAGAAGTTTAAGTTTTCATAAACAGACCACTAAAAACTCTTTTATACAAAATACATATGTGCTGTTCTTACCAGTCGTATACTTATGCATAATATAAATAAGACTGTGAAATTAAAATCGCAATAAGTTAATTGATGAAGTTTAAATAAAAGACAATAGCAATTAGTAGCTATTAGTTTACAAATATTAAAATTTACAATGTTGCCAAAAACCTGAAATTTGATAATTTAGGCTAAAAAAACCTAAAAATTGATAAGTTTTGAAAACGAACTTTCTACTTAAAGAATTCGAACTAAATACATAAATATTTTCTTATTTTATTAAAACATAGCAGTATAAAGCCCGCAACTTTTACTTAAAACTAAGAATGATCTTTGCTTTAACAAAACTCGTTGAATATTGCAAAACTAGGCTCTATGGGTTTGATCCCATTGCAACACCATCGTGTTGGTTATACATAATAGTTTTTCAAACTTACATATCAGTTTAATAAGTTTCGATTTTTTTTTAATCATAAAAGAAAAAATTTAAGCTTTGTAAGAGTATGATACCTAAAAACGGTTGAGCTGTTAGAATACAAAAGTTTTCAGTATTGATACTATAGTTTGCATCTTATGAGAAAAGCATCCAAACACTTTATTAACTCAAATTTTTTCATTAGCTTTCACTAAGTAAATAATACAAGCCTTTGTTTTTAGCATCTATGTAAGAAAATTGATAGAAAATAAGTTTATAAAGATGTTAATAAAACATTTGTAGGATAATTTTTACGAATTTAGATTCAACTGAGTCAAGATATTTAAGGTTCTATTATTGCTAAACTACACGTTATATATTACTTTTTTTTTGTTCTTATAATGAAGGTTGGCAGCTTTTCTAATGGATGTACCAGATCTACCAGAAAAGTCTTTAGCGGGCATAACAAGAAATAAATACTGGCAGTCTGCGTAGTTTTTGAAAATCATACGGTAGTGTTCTATTGTCGGAAGTATTTCATTTAAGTACTAATTGCTACTAAATAAATCTATGCTTTATATTTTGATAAATTTAAATGAATTAAAGCTTTTCGACTCGTATCTTCGATCCTTTGCAAAGGAAAAGACAAACGCGGTGATTTTTTGATCACTTTCATCAATGTATACAGAGTCAAAAGTCTAACATTCATAAGTACTTCAAAGTCCTTAAGAGGTGAGCTTTGTAGTTGAGAATCGATGCTCATCAAAAAGGAAAAATTAAACAGGCATATATCTGTAAATGAAAAGATATCTCTACTGACAATGTGTTTACTTATTTATTATTTGTTTTTATATATTTTATATAGCTTTTATCCTACATTCTGTATAACTACGTTTTAACTGATTTAAAGCCTTTAACATCCTTTAAAACGTTTAAACCTTTATTTAATTTTTGGCAAGGAAATAACATACGAACCAAAAAACTTTAAGTATACAAATTTATTAAAGATATAGTTATTTTAAGCTGCAAATGGTATTTGAGAATTTAAATATGATTTTTTTAAAGATTATTTTTGTTCAAAATATTTTAATAAAAACAACTGTTAGCAGAAAAAAATTAACACAATATTTGTTTTTTGTACGAAAAAGTATTTTTGTTTAAACGGGCCGGATTACCGTACTTTAACCATCCCTAACATACGCTTGTGATAAAGCTAACACTTAGATAAAAAAATCTGATCTGTTTGTTTTAAACTAATCAAATTTGTCATGGAATAAAGAGAAAAAAGTATAGCCTGCAATTAAAATACGACCCAAAACTAAATTTTTAATAATAAAAGTATGTACTTAGCAAAAATAAGTTGAAAATTAGTGAAACAAAATTGACAACTGGTATTAATCAAGTTGAGAGTAAACTGAATGAGTTTTATGTCAACATCTTTATAATTTTATGCTTTGATAAACTACAAATTATCTTTTTAATATAGTTTCACAAAACTAAAGAAGCCCGTGAAAGTATATATTGAACAAAATTGGTCCCTTATGTCAAAAAAGCTACAAAATATGACAAACTAATTGGAGTAAATTATTTACAATATTGTAGAGCATACAAACAAGTATACAAAAATTAAATTGAAAAAGAAATACTCATATAAAACTAGAAACAGTTTACAAAAAAAAAGGTTTGTGATGAAATAAAAGAATAAAAAATAGTTATGAATCCAACAACTAAAGTGTTTATATTGATCAAAAAAAACGGACAGTAAAGTGCAAGTTGAAAAATAATTTTTTAGTTCTCTTCAAACACTTTTGCGACTTCTATAGCAAAAAGTATAAATTTATAGATACTTTTAGAATTACAGGATGCTTCAATATTAATTACTTTAAGTGTCTAATACTGTGAACTAATTTGTGCTTATAGTTTACTAAAGTTTTTTTAGATTGTTTTGCTTTTTTTTGTTACAAATTTTATGTTATATTTATAAACAGAAATGTTTTTTTTTTCTACAAAAATAGCATTCTTGCTATTTTCAATTAAAATTTCGATAGTATTTTTTTTAAATCGGGGTATCAACAAAAAAGCCAGATTTGATTGGATCTCGTATATCGTTTCTTATACCATTGTTTACTGAATGTTTTTTTTTAACAATATTAATTGAAAACCCCATGGAATATATAGCCAAGAATTTTAGATAATAGTTTTAAGCGTAGACAATCAATACTTATGTAAATAAAACTATAGCTATTATCTAAATTTTTATTTGTTAGAATAGTGGTTACTTTCGTTACTACAAATTGTTTTTTTAATAACAAAAGATTTCTATGGTAACATTAATCAACTAAGAAAACTTCTTATTATTATAAAAAATAAACTTTAAACACTTACTTGTGATTAACAAGCTTTTTTAACTTTAGTACAATAATAAAACTTGTTTTTTACTCTTTTGAAGTAGCTAAAAAGGTGTGTTAAAAAAAACAATTTTATTTCTATTGTATTTTTCAATTCTTTAAAACAAAAGTTTTAAAACAAATACTGCACCTACTTCTGCTATAGAAACAATAAAAAAGTTACTTTATAAATAAAACAAATAATTATAATACTAAATTTACTTTCGATTTATTTTTTTACACATTTACTGTTCTAACACTAACGGAACAATAACAAAAAACTTTTCTGTACTGATTAAGTTGTAAACAGTTAGTATATGACCAAAAATTATAAGTATACTTTCTTTTTAGAAAGCTTTTTAGTTATATATTTAAAGTAAACTAAGTTAGTCGTTGATTTTTATGTTCTGTTTTAATAATAAAAATTAGTATTTAAAATAGGTTATCCTAAATATGTTTCTTACGATATAAAAAGCTTGTTTTTAAACATTTGATTTTTAGAAAATTTAATGTTTTAATCTTTATTTAAAACTTACAAAAACATTTTTTTTTAGTTAGTTGTACATCGTTTTAAAGTTTAAAGTTATTGTTTAAATCAAATATTAATTCGTTGTAATATTAAAATTTATAAAAAACTATTTTTTTGCCGTTAATTAAAAAATGAGTTTGTTTTTTTATTTACCATAGCACAAATAAAATAAAAAAAAATCCGAAGTATCGCTAATAGTGGTTTGTTTTACCAAATTACAGCCTTGTCTTTTATTTTAATTTTATTTTAATGTTTAAATCATTTGACATCTTAATTATTTTAAATAAAACTGAAAAAAAAAAAACTTTATTTGATTAATGACAATAGCTACAGAAGATGGATTTTATTCAAAACTTTTCAATAGAGATTTTTTATTTTTAACAAACAAAAGACTTTAAGCAAATATTATGGGGTAAACGACTATGGTGACCATAACAACTTTTTTGGTATAAATTAATCAGGTTTAAGAGCATATTTTATTTAGGAAAAGGAGGAAGCTTACAAAAAAAAAATTTTATATAAATATATTTTTTCAAAAGTTTAACGTACTATTAGAAAAATATGAACAAAAGAATAAAAGTTATTACACTTTTTAAAGACTAATTAAATTTTAAAGATGACTTATTGTTATTGTTAAGTACAATTAAGTTTTTATACTTCAACAGGTACCTTATAGTTTAAATACATACTTGTAATGTAGGATTTTTTAATATAAATAATACTAACTTAAAAAGTGAACGTATTTCTAAAACTTTTGTATATAATTTTTTTACAGCTTATGTGATTTAGTTTTATAAAGCTTAGCTTAAAAAATACTATTTCGATATTTTTATTTTTAACAATGTTCTCTCATCAAAAGACAGTAACATAACTTTCCATGCTTAATTTCCAGAAATTTATTGGTTAAAATGAAGCTAAATACATGTTATTTGTTGTTTTTGCTTTTCACGTCACTTGACAAAACTAGATCATGCGACGGAAAGGAGTTCAAAATTGAGGCAGCAAAAAAGTTGTTTTGTAGCGATGACACCCGCCATAATGTAACTTTTCAAAAAGGTGCTAAAGGTGGTTGTTGAGTTTTTACAAGTAAAATTTTGCATATAAAATTAAACACGTTCATCTCTTTTTTGAAAACAGGTTTTGTAAAACATTAAAATATGCTTTAATGTAAGTATATATAATGTAACTGCAACTGTGCATAAATATTTTCAGGCGACAAAGGAGAGGTATGTGAAAATAGTGACGTCATAAGAAAGATTGAAACTCTCAATCGCGAAAACAAAGTTTTGAGTCAGAAATTGTCTACGTTGGAACAAACGTTTGATTTTATTACGAAAATAAACGAAACACGTTAGCTGTTTATAAATATAAAAAGATATTAGTATTGTTTTTATTTTTATTTTTTCAAAAGCTTTACCTTAATAACATTTTAATAAATTGTTAAGTTGATATCTAAGTAATTGTTTTTAGATTTTTCTTAATCAAATTGAATTTAAATTTCTAAAATAAATAAAAATTTAAATACAAGCGTACTTTTTAAAAGTTTAAAAGTTTGTCTTATTATACAAATAACTACTTGAGTTTATTTACAACACTTTGTCTACCTATTTTGTCTCTTTAAGTAATTTTATTATAAAATTTAATATAATGATCAACAAATTGCAGAACAATGTTGAGAAATAACAAAAGAGAGTATAATATGTTTTACAAAAGTAAACATTAAAATGCATATATGTAAGTAAAATTATATCAATAAATCTTATAAGTAAATCAAAATTAAAAATTAATAACATTTGTGATATCTATATAGGCTTTAGCTCTAAGAAGGTTGTAAAAAATAGGTAGCTGTCAAATTTGCACGAGCGTACAAAATAGTACTAGGGCACAAAATTGCACGAAGATACTTTTGCACGGGTTGATTTTTTATTTTTTTATTTTTTTTTTACTATCACTCTTACCCCTAACCCTTACCCTCGGTCGGTAGCTTTTCTTTTTAACTAATTTAGTTTTACTTATTCTTTTTTTTTATATAACTTTTATTAGTTTTTTTTACTATTACTGTTACCTCTAACCCTTACCCTCGGTCAGTAATTTTTTTTGTTTTATTTTTAGTTTATCTTTTAGTTTTTTTTTTATCTGTTTTAATTTTTTTTTTTTTTACATTCATGCAAAAATGACAATCCGTGCAATTTTATCCCCTCGTGCAGTTTTATGCCCTCGTGCAAATTTGTCTTTGGTCAAAATGATCTTCGTGCAATTTAGTCATCATGCAATTTTGACCCGTTCCTGTTTGCAAAAAAATCACTATGGTTAATAATGGTAAAACTTATAAATTCACGATTAAAATTTTTGTTAGTAGTTATAATTGTGTTAGTAACCAAAGTTGAATAAAATAGTCTTGTTATACAATATGAGTGCAAAAATGAAAAATTATACAAAAACAAGACTGTTGGGTAGGAATAATTCAATATACAAAAAAAAACTTAGGGTGCAAAAAAGTAAAGCAAAAACTATTTAACACTTTATTTTAAATCTTAAAGATCTTTTACACCAAAATATTTATGTTACCCGACCAACTTTTTTTAAACAAAACTACACATCTGAAGCTTGTTAATTCGTATTCCTTATAAACTATTTTAATCCTGGACGTTAAAAGGCATCCAAAAGGTTTGCAACTTAATAACCAAAAGGTTTTTTTATGCACCAGGTCCTTAGACCAAACTTTTTGAGCGTTTTTTGTCGTTCAATAATTAACAAAGTTCACGTAACCAGCTTTAACCACTTAAATATTGTAGCGCAGTAAACAAAAACAAAACTATTAGGAAAATTCTTTTAAACCTATGTTTGAGGAGACATCTAAGTTTATCACTAATCTTTTCAACATAGTTTATCATTATATGCTAAACAGTTTATGACTACACATTCAAGATAACTCCGAGCAAGGGAAGTTTTGATAGCTGCAGAAGACAGTGTCAGCAGATGGGTTGAGATCTTATCCAGGTTAATTTCGGTATCAATGGTTTGAAGTATCATTCGTAAGTCTTCTATTAATTAAACCTTGGAAATTTTTCTAAATATATATGTTAAAAAAAAAAATTGAAAATTGAGTTTATGATATAAATAATACTTTATTTTCATAACTTGTTTGAAAGAATTAAAATGTTATGATAACTAAAATAGCTGAAATATTACTCGGTTTTATAAGAGTTTTAGTGTAAAAGTTTATTAATAAACGTAAAAATCGTAAAAAAGCTTTCATTTAAGTTTAAGGTGGTAGAAATCAACGAACAAAGCCTTTTAAATTTACTTTTTAGTCTACTATGGAAAATGATGGAGTCTTCAGGAAAAAAGTTATGGATCGGTATAACAGATAGAGAACAGGAAGGAGTTTTCAAATATCTAAACGGACATATAGTAAATGCACAAGCAGGCCAGGATGAAACACTTCTCTACTACTTCAAAAATGGACAGCCTGACAACTATGAAAATAACGAAGACTGTGTAATTATTTTACCTGAGACCTTACAACTTAATGATGCACCTTGCACTGATGCCTTTTTTGGGTTATGTGAAATAAAAAGATATTTTTTTTAATTTTTTATGTATTGTTAAAGTTAAAGAACTTATAAACTGTTTATAGTTTTATGACATAATTGTAATTGTTAATAATTTTTTAGTTTTTAATGAACTAACTGTTTATGAACATTTGAATCTGTTTGTTACCGATTTATATTGATAACGTGTAGACTTTAAATTTTAACAACTTTTAAAGCAATTCATTTTATATTTTCATTTTTTAGATACTTTTTTCTACAATATATATCCGTTATGTGTATGTTTTGTAGTAATAATATGAAATGAATAAAGCGTTGATTATTTATATTTCCTTTTTAATTTTCTTAATTAACATGCATTTATCATAATAAGATAGGTTATTAAAGCTGAAAAAAACAAATGTTTACTTTTGTATAAAATAAAAGCTTAAAATTAAATAAATCTTGAAAAGAAGAAGCATATTAATTAGTTAAACTTTTGTACTGACAAACTTTTAATAAAAAACTGTGGTACTATTTTCAATATTACTTTAATTAGAGTTTTTTGTCTAAAAGAAGAGTTGAAAACATTATTTTAATTTTTTTTTAATTTTAAACAATATGTCTTCCACAAAAAGTATCGATTAAATTTTTGTTTTAAATTTGCTATGGTTAATTAAATAAAAAAACACTTTTATTTCACCTTTGAAAAAAGAAAAACAGTATAACTATTTTTAACGTACAACTACAAGACAAAATTGTTTCTGTTAGATTGTTAATTTGTTATGAATTCTAAAAGAAAACTTTTGCTGCATTTTATAACAGGAAATCGTAGCTATAAAAAAAAAAGATTTAAATGTAATCCTACTTTATATCATTATTAGTTTTAACTTTAGTATTTGAAAAACTTCTGGCACTTTGACATGTTTATTAAGTTTAGTTTTGATATTTGTTAATGTCACATGTGAAACTTAGTTTTAAAAAAAAAAAAATAATAACATTTTACCAGTAACATGCAACCAAGTAATTTGAAGTCCTTAAATTAGAAGCATTATTTTTATTAAAACCGACTTAAGTTAGTCACTGTGCTAAACGAAGTAGTGTTAATTCCAAGAAAAAACAAAAGAAACAAAATTAGTTTTTTATTTTAACTTTACTTTTGTGTTTTCGAATTTCGTTTTTATAAAATGTTATTCGTGATAACTATCGTGGATGAGACGCGTTAGCTGTTTTGGGCTCTTTAACAATAAGTTTTTATTAAAAGAAAAATTTAGTTATTTGCTAAAAACTGTAATACTTGTTTTGTTACTAAAAGGATTGTAATGTGCTATATTAACACAATGAAAACAAATAAAAAGTTTTATTTTGGTTTATTTTTAACTGAAATGGATTATAAACCTAGGATTTTAAACTTGATTTTATTTCCTTAGTTTTCTATTTCAACAAAGTTTGTAAATAGCAAAATTGTTCATATACTTTTTACATTTTGTGATGGTCAAAAGATATGACTAGGTAAGTTTAAAGTTAAATCAATAATTACTCAAACTAGTCTTAATGATGAATAAGATAATAAAGGCTGCTGTAGTGAGAAAACTCAAAAATCACGTTTAATTTTTTATAACAAACGGTTTTCGAAATCTTGTTCAATACAATACAAAATATGTATAGAAAATAGTTAATTTATGTTTATCGTATGCTTTATAAATAGTACAACTTATTTTAATGTCATATTTTGAAATTTATATAAATTTCATCTAAATACTTCTCAAAGGAAGAAAATAGTTAGGAATTTATTTTATTGAAAACTCGAAATACTTTTTTTAGTTCAAATTGGAAGCAATATTTTTATTAGAGTTTACTAGGTAGCACGTTAATATGGATGAACGTGTTAAAACAAAAACATAAACGCTAAAAAAAATAGTTATGTTAATTATCAAAAAACATTTCACAATTATCACTAAATATTTCAATAAAGTTGAAAATACATTATCTGTTTAAAACAGAAAAACTATTTTTTTTCAAGTTGATTAAAACAAGTTAAGATACTGTTATATCAACTCTGGCATATCTACTTCTCCCAAGTAAGTAACAGACAGTGGTGATGATGTCATCAAATGTGACGTCATAAACACCTCGGCGTCACTTTGAAACACGTGACGTTTGTTCCAGATGAAGTCGTCTGTTAGTTACCAATACGACTAATTTGTTTGAATAAAACATTAAATATATAAAATCAAGTAATGAGAAAATAGAAAAGTTTTCCCTTATATACTACTTTAAAGCTCGTTGTTAAATTTGTACATAGTTGTTATACACTTTTAATTTTTTAATGTATTAACTTAGCTATATTTTTATCGTATTTACGGTACTGAAAGTAATATAAAATTTAAGTTGTTCTTGTTTGAAATAAAATCAATGTTTCTTCAAGTATGTTTTCTGAATTTAAAAATAAGCAGTGTGCTTTAAATCATTACAAAGTCTACATAACTGGTTAACATTCTAAAGATTTTTTAAATACGTTATACAAAAAAACATTCTTTAAAATTAATGCATACACTATAAACTGAAAGTATTAAATACTATTCAACACAATTTTTTTTTTATCTTACATCTTTACCTAAAAAGTTTTTTATGTATTGTCTTCCGAAAAAAAGTATTAGTTTACTAGACACGTTGCATAGTAAACTTGTCTTACTTTTGGTTATTTAGAAAATAAAAACTAAAACAAGCCTTGTTTTTAAAGGTTTGATAAAATAATATTTTCAAAAACTAGTAATTTACATGTTCAAAAAAAGCTTTACTTATTACAATGTTTAAAAAAAGGAATTTAAAGTAGTTTTATTTGCATAAAAATAAAAACTTTTTTAACAATAATACTACTAAGTTATTTGTCTTATCTAAAAAACACTGCTCAATTTACTGTAAAGTAAAGAGGTTTACTATTTCATTAATATTTGACAAGTCCAAATTTTCCCCACTGAATTCGAGTTATAAAAAATAAAAGTAGTTTGCGCTTTTGTTATTATTTAACGAAAATACTAAAAATAAACTATTAAAAAATCACATGTTTGTTTTTTTAGGTTTTTTAGTTTATTATTGTAGATTAACACATTAATATTGTTTAAAGTTTACAAACAACAAACATTAACTTTAATATTAACATAACAACTAACTTTAATTGTGAGTATCATATATCCGTATTTTACACTTTTGTTGCATAATCATACTTATTACTATTGTTTACATTTTTGCAACTTCTCCAATTGGATTTCCTACAATCAATAATCCGCAGAAGTAAGGTGAATGTGTTTGTTATTAAAATCCCCATCAAAAGTAAATGTAAGACATAGGGAGCATTTGAATTCTGTTGATTATTATAAATTTATGTTTTAATTTTTTTTTTTGTATTTCAGTAGTGTTAATAAACATAGCTGAATACATAAAACTTTAATTTGTTAGCATTCAATACCTTTAGTAGCAAAATTTATTTGTAATGTAACGACGCAAAGTATTTTTCTCAGGGGGTTGATAAAGTTTACAAGTATTTATAAAACGACTATTTTGAAAAAACTAATTAAGTAAGATAGTGTAATCAATTCAAACAAATCGTTTGTACGCAAAAGTTTATCTCTAAGAAAAAAAATATATTTATATCATAAAAATAAGCTGAATATTTTTTTAGTTTGAGCATCTTCTCAAATGTTACCGCGACGCCTCAGTTAAGTTACTGTATACTTTATTCAAGGTGTACTAAACGTCTAACAAGACATTTATAAAAAAATCTGTTTAAAAAATAAAACGTATATAGCAATAAAAAAATTTTAAAACTAACTGTACGATAAGTAAGCACTGTGAGTTGAATTACCAGAAGTAAAAAGCACAAAACTAATCCGAAGATGGATAAATTTGTCATGAAACTTACCTGTTATAAAATATATAGTATTACTTCGATGGTCTGTTTAAAAAAGTTAAACGTTTATTTTCATTGCAATATTTGTTTATACAGATAAAAAATTACTGATACTTGAAGAAAACATTTTTAATGTTGTCAAAGTAAAAAGTTTGTATAGACATAATTAAACGTATTTGACGATACAATTATAGCTGCAAACTTTAATTTTTTTCAAAATAACAATAAACTTTAACTTGAAATACATGACTGAGCACAGTTCATGCCATAAATTACAATCTAAAACTAATTTGCTAAATCGGTTGAATATTTGTGTTTATTGAATGTTTCAAACAAAATGTTTAGTAAATAGTCTTGTTGATAAATTTAGTATTTTATTTTATTTTTTTTTATAAATAATACTTAAAATTTCATATCAAAAGATAATTATAACCTTTCTTTTATTCTCTATTCTGTCCGCCAAGTGAAGTCCGAAGTTTGCAGAAACAAGTGCCTAATATTTGTTTAGTTTAAGTATGCATTACATTTTAATCAAAATGTTCAATTATTTAAATCACCTTATTCCTAAACATGTTAAAGTAACTTAAATAATGAGGATAAATTCTTCATATAAAATAGTATTATGGATAACCCGTGATTTCTAAAGAAAAATTTTTTCTTATATAAAGTTTATTTCTAGATCAGATTTTATAGAAAGTTTAAATAACTATGTTTAGATGTTAGTTCTATAAAAGTATTTTACTTAAATATACAACATTATATAAAGCGTTATTTTAATTTTAAAAGAGCTTAAAACAAATAGTTAACAGTTTCACAGATATTTAACAGTTTCACTTTTATAGAAACATTGACTTTCATTTAGCTGAAAACAGTCAAAATAAGTTTAAAACTAAGAATCATACAAGTTTTAAAAAGGTTTCCTAACATTTTTTAAACAAGTTTTACAACAAAGTTTATATTCGTTTAAGTCATTAATTTTTAATTTTTGTTTTAGACAATTTATTGTAAACAGAAATTAATAAAAAATTTAATAATAAACGCACAAAAGTAGAGCAGAAATATCCGTGGCCTTTAGAATCATAAGCTATCAAATCAGAAACTGCCAGAGACATAAGAAGCAAAGAAAAAACCACAACACAACTCTAAAAATATTATAAAAATTATTTAGATTAGTTAGAAAAAAGTACTAAAAATATTAAAGTTGAAATCTAATAAATAAAATAACGTTAGTTAGATAAGCTTATTATCTTTGAAGGAAAAATATTTTGACACAGCTAAACTTTTCAAAATTTAATTTTAAAAATCAAACAAGTACTTAATATAAAATTCATGAGCTACAAGTGGTACAAACTTAACAAGATGCTTAATGGTAATCCAAAATTTTAAAATTACATAAATTTTAAATACACCTTGATAAATTAACTTATTTAGAAATTAGATAAACAATAGCTAGTAAAATTATTATCTGTTTTTAACTTTTTTAACAAAAAATTTAATAATTTACTAAAGTTTGTAAAATAGTTAAAAGTATAATTTTACATCACTGAACCATTAGCAAGAAGAATTAACAAACTATTTTATCTTAAACTTATAATCATTATTAGTTTGACTAAAGTCTTAAAAAAGTTATAAGTTTGAATTTTGAACAGTATTACATGAATTCTTTTTAAATTGAATCCAACTTACTTATTGTCTTTTAAGTTTAAAACTTAAGATTTTTTTATGAATTTAAATCAAGTCAACTACGTTTATATTTTAACAATAAAAATTTTTAATTTTTAAATAAATATTTTGCTGTCATACTGTAATATAGTTTTAATTATCAAATTCTAATAAACAAAACGTTTGTTTACCTGTGCATGTTGTACAAAAAATAAAACTTTTAAGCATAGATAAAAAATAGTACAAAGTTATAAAAATCATTGACTTAAATAGTGTTTTTTTTGTAAACTTGTGTAAGTAGCATAACATTATTAAAGTACTTTTACCTTATACATATAATTATTTCTAATACTACTTATCAAAGGTTTGTTAACAGTAAATATTGAAACTTACATCGTATCTGTTACTCATCTTAATGCCATCGTTTTCAACTTGACTTTCTATTAGCTTTCTATCACCTTCACAGCTTTGCAGTTTGGCTCTTTTGCAGACGCAACCCATATCACAAAATTTAAAATTTAAAAAAGCTTCTACAAAGTAATGGGTTTGTTTTAATGATTTTAATAATTGCCAATGATTTTAGTGAAAACGTTTTTATAAAACTTAGATTCAAGTAACTTTAAACTCAAATTAACTTGATACTTTAAACGGTATATTCTTATGTACAACTAACGTATATTGATTATAGTAAGAAACGATTAACCAAAAAGCTATTATAATAGATCAACAACAGTTTTTAAGTTTTTACTAGTTTGTTACCTCCAAATAGAAAAAAAAATCTAAGATAAATTAAATATACTGCAGATTTAAAACTTGCGTACTTACATTAGCTGTTAAGTACTGTCAGCTGCAAACTCCAGGCGCTTCTGATTGGCTAATCTACTTTTTTTAAACTAAAGTCTTGATTTAAAAAACTCATATTTATTAATTTGTTTTATCTTCAGATAAGGTTGGTTCAGGTTTACATTTAGAGTTTTTGGTAAAATGGGCAAAGAACAGAAATTCAAATGTTAAAATGTACTGCTGTTTTAATACATTACTTCCTTTGCTAATATCATGAATGAAAACCTTACTACTGCAGTTAGTTAGCTAAAACAGAAACAAAAGCTATCTAACTGTAAAATAGATCATCCTTTTAAAAATATAAGCTGTATATCACCAATTTAATTAAATATTAATACAAAATTGTTTATCTTACAGTTCTGTAACTTGCTTAGTTTATCTAAAAACTTTTTTTTCTGATCTTTTATATTAATGTGCTCGCGAGCTATTCTTGACTTTCATAGAAAATAACATTAGTTCTGTTATTATTTATTTTTTCAAAACTTTTATCAGTAAACAAAGTTTCGTTCAATGAGCTTATTAGTACTAACATTAAAATCAAGAAAGTATGTTTAAAAGTCATGGAAGATAAGAGAATGTAAACAAAACTAAAAAGTTAAACAAAAATAAATATATACTTACAAAAAAAATCAAACTATTTTCTTGTGGTTAAATGTATGGTAAAGTTAAAATTTTAGTTAAGTTTCTGCTTAGTAATTAATAGTTGAAAAGGATTAAAATAAAAATCAAATATAATAAAAACCTGGGTGTAGGCTTCTTTTTTCATCTAGCAAGCTTTTAAAAATAATTATTGGTTTAATGAAATGATAGTTGTTAGTATTATAAAAGAGTTATAAGTTGAAAAATATTCTAATACGGTTAATTAAAATTATGACGTAGCTTTCGAAAATTAAAAACTATGAAAGTTTAAAAATTTTCTCGAAGAGTTTTTTGTAAAACATATTAGTTTGCTGAAAATTGGTTATAGTAACAAACAATTAATCAAAAACTTTTTACTAAAATAGAATCAGCTCAATATTTAAAACTTTCTTAAGAAATAATTTCGCTTACTTATACAAAAAAGCACTACCAAAACCACGATATCATAATATTTTTGATATGAAAGATTTTAAAAAGTTCAAATAGATGCTGTTACTAGTTAAAATATTTTCCATATTCTGTACATTTTATAATTCTTTATTTCTTATAAATAAGAAGTTAAAGTATCTGTGCATCTAATTACTATCAAAATTTATATATAAATAAGTCTTATGCGCTTATGAAGTTGTGTCAGTAAAACCCTAATATTCATAAATCTAATAAAAAATATAAAAAGTATCTCTTTTTGAACTTTCATTTTGGCTTGCAAATAAAGTTTATGAAATGTTAAAAAACAAAATAAAAAATGCATTACTGAACCTGACAAGCTGCTACGCATTGCACCACATTCTTATGTTTAAACTTGTACCGAAACAGGTATTGTATGCTACACTGGTTTTCAAATGTCAATACACGTTTTAATGCATGAAAGCGTTTAAAAAACGTTAAATACTGCTTGCCCAGGTAACGAAAACCTTTTATGATAAAAGCTAAAGCGCTGCTTTATTAAGCCATCTAAATGAAAAAATTAAAAACCGTGACTTACTGTATTACTTTTATGGTTAATATAGCGTTTTTGTGTGTTTAAACGTTTAGAGAGCTTGATTAGTCACATCCTGTGGTTTTAGTCAACTGCATTGTTCTTGATATTGTACTAAGCTGCATGCATTCTGGTTAAGTGTCTTCGTAAAAATGCATTCTGGTCGGAGCTATAAACTTTGAAAAATCTGCTTAAAATAGAAATTGAAACAGTACTAGTAATATAGTTTTGTTTGCGTTTTTTTAATTTTCTTACGATCTTAGTTTTCTAAGATTAACATGTTTATTTATTATTGTCATATGTGGTTAAAGCTTAGTGATTTTATTAACAGCCAAAATTTTTACATAAAGTATTCTTCCAATTACCTAAAGTGAAATAAAAGCCTAAAATATAAACACAATTAAAACTCTGTACTATATAAAGTTAAATTAATTTTCTTTTAATTTTAACACCTCAGTTTAATTTTATAAACAAAACTATAACATTCTTAAAAATAATAAACTAAAAAAGGTGTGTCTGAAAAATTCAAATGTTTCTATAAAAAAGCTTTATGCTGTTTAAACTATGGTTAAAGTTGTATAAAAATAATTACCAAACTAAAACTTTTCTTGCTTACTTTTTTTTCTGAAAAAAAAATATTTTTTGGCCTAGACATACGGAAAATAAAACTATCTTTTTAAACGAAATTTTTATTTTACAGCTCTCTTTTATAGATCAAATCAAAAAATTTATTACACTTATTGATAGAGAACAATTTAAATTAAACTTTAGTAAATTAAAATCAATACCTCCTATTTTGAAAATGTTTATTCATGTTTAACAACTGTTATTGTCAGTTTACAAACTTAAGTAAAAAATATTTCAACTCGTACTTGATCCAATGAAACATTTTCCAAATGTAAAGGCGTTAGATTAAGTTATCTATGTTTTTTTATTATGCCCAAAAAAACTATCTATTTACAAAGGTTTATAGAAACTGTAACCCGCGTAAAGTCTCATTACAGTAATTTAACTTCAAAGTATAGCTATATCACTGTCAGCTTCCAGTTTTTAAACCTACCATAAAACTTGTATGTTTACAACTCATTTGTCATTAAACTAAACTGAACCTAACACAAAAACTAAAAAAGACACTACTTATTATAAACTACATTTAGTTGTAACTAGTGTTAACAACAATAATAAAAATATTTAAAAAATGCTTAAAAAAAACTCTGTTTTTTTACAAATCTGTGTAAAGTGAACAATTATTATAACCAAAAGGTTCCTTTGTACACCTAGTCCTTAGACCAAACTCTTTTAGCGCTTTTTTATTGTTCAATAAACAGTATATATTCACACCAAAAACTACTCTTTGAAGTTTACATATCATATACAAAGCCTATTTTGATGATAGTTTTTCAGTTTTTAAAACGAGAGTTATAAAAAGTACGTA
Source organism: Thalia democratica (assembly GCF_965202585.1). Lineage (NCBI taxonomy): Eukaryota > Metazoa > Chordata > Thaliacea > Salpida > Salpidae > Thalia > Thalia democratica. Next base: position 61,031,488 of record NC_139166.1, on the reverse strand, counting down.
GGCGAGTAAGTTTTTTTTTAAGTTGATAAGTTACTACAGCATATGTAAAAAAATTGATGACAATATTGTTTTATCTTAACTCAATCTAATTCAAGAAAGCAAGTTTTATGGTTTAAAACTAACTTTTTACTGACCTTATGGTAGTTCTTAATTTTTAAACAACCAAAAATAGGTTTTATAATATAAAACAAGTTAATATACTATTTTATATCAAAATGTGTTTTAATCTGAGTTAAAAAATTCAGTTAATGAGTAAATTTCGAAACTTAAAAAACATGTATGCGAAAAAGATGTTCTCAAGTACAATAAAAATATGAGACAATAAAAATCAAGTAAAAAAAAGTTTTAACATTTTATGTAGTAAAACTTCAAACGACAAATTTAAACAGGAATTTTCTGCATTAAAAGTAAGCTAAGAAAAAATGTCACAACTTGGGGCGTCGCGTGGAACATTGGAACAAATGCTACTTCTAAAACTATTGTGAAAATTGTTTTTGTGTTATAAAACTGATAAATTTTATTTTTTATGTAAACTTTTGTTTACAAACAATTTTTTTTAGTTGTTTTAATTTTATCTTACTTCAGACTTTAGATTTCATTTTCAAAACAATGTTTCACTTGTTCGAAATAATTTAAATTTTATCCTCAATTGAATAGTAAAGACATCAGTAGGCTGGAAAAATTTGTAAACAAACAAAACAAGACTCTTGAAAAATAATAAATTTAATTATTAGTAAGTCAAGAACATTTAGAATAATCTCTAAAGAAAAAGGGCAAAAAAGTTTTATCATACTAAGTTTTTTATTCTTTAAATCAACATAAGGGGTTTTCTAAGTACTTGCAAATTTTCTGCACCCCTTAACAAAACTACCACGTGTCGCCACTGGTTTTAAGTTTATTTTAACAAAAAATCTACTAGTTTCACGTACTAGCAACAAATGTGCATACAGTCAGGGCAGTCAACTTTCTAATGTTCTCTACACCAGTCTATAATGCATTCCTCGTGGAAAGTATGCTTGCTTGGAATTTCGCACAGCTGTTGACACTCAGTTATTAAGGAAAACTTTTTTTTCTGCGACAAGATGTCCTTTACACAACATGTACTTGAAAGAAAGTTCCTTACCCTATTTATTAATAAAATCTTTGTATCTCATATTTAGTTTGATTTTGAGTTCCAAAAATGAACATTTTGTATTTTTCTAGGTTTGGTCATCTAAAATTCTTTACTTTTTGAAACTTTTCAACTCTTCGTCAATTATGTGCAGTAGGTTGGATACTTTAAAAAATTACAAATAAAAACCAAGAAATTTTGTATCTTCAAAAAGACCAAGCTGAAACGTCTATTTGCTAATAAAATATAATTTGCGCACAGTGTTTTATCTGCTAAAAGAAGTGAATTAAATTAAATTATAACTAGGTATAAAAGGTTTAATAAAAAATTTAAGGCTTCAATACAGGAAAGAGATTATAAAAAGATAGTTTGTATCAATGGCGATGCGTGGTATTTGTGTTAGGTAGTGCAATAAATTTAAAAGTATATTTAAAACTTCTTAGTTTGATACTTTTTAAAACAAATGATTCTTAAACAAAATTTTTTTCAACAAATGATAATTTTATAAACTTTGTAATATTATAACAAGCTTTTTAACTTTTTTAGGTGGATCATTTTCCCAATATTTTACCCCGCAAAACGCCCCTGATTTCCATATAAGTATATATAATTCATAAAGTCTAAGTTTAGATGTTTTAATATATTGATACTCAACTGTTAAATTTATAATTACTAGAAAAATAATCAGTGTTATATTGTCTTGCCAAAACCAACAGTGCATGTATAGTGTGTGGAGTCATTTTTGTACAAAGGGTCACTTTTGCCCGAAGCGTCATTTTTGCACGATTAGCTTGTACAAGTCACCGCTAAAATCGTCAACCGCTGCTCGCCAAGCCGGCAGAAGGAACCGCTTACTAACCAAATTTATTTCCGTAAATATTTCAACTAAAGTAAATTAAGTTAAGTACCTAGTAACTAACTATTAGTAGTTTTTGATAGCACACATCAGACTTTTGTAACGCTTATTAATTTTGATTTTGTAAAATACGCTTCTTATATCAATGCTAAGTTTATATTCCAATAGTTATGGTTCACACGACATTCTAAAAGAAATATACACTTAAAATAAAAAAGTTATTTCCAGAAAGTTTGTTGCTGAGAAAAAGTAGCAATGTCGTTTTTACGCTACACTTAAGAAATATACTTTTCGTTTCTAAATCATCCAAAACTAAACATCGAATCGAAGATAAATTGGTTAAACTTTATGCCCACATAAACGGACGTATTAAAATTCAACAGTAGCCTTTAATGATTAAATTTTAGTAGTTGTTTATATTTAGGTTGTTTTGCAAATCTGTAAACTTTAAAGAACAAATTGATAATTGTCTTCTATAAGTTCTGTTTTTTTTTGGAATAATTATTTATAATTTGTACCGATATTTAATTATTTTGTTGTATTGAAGTAATTTTAATCTGGCAAGGAAATTTCTAATTTAATCTAACCCCTTCGTCATAAAACTTTGCCGACCCCTTTTCAGAAAATTTTTAATTAATCGCTGCATTAGTATCTTAATTTTAAAAAAATAGCATATAAATAAAAAAAATTATTCTATGTTTTCTTTTTTTACTATCTTGTGCTATGATTAAAAACATTCGTAAGGTATATTGATAAACTTGTTGTTAAAGTTAGTTTATAAATTTTTGAAGAGTCTAACTTTTTTTTGTTTTTTAAAACACTTTTTTTACGTAGAACATAAAACTATTCTTAAACTTTTTTTAGTTTAGCTGTATTTTAGTAGCAACTTAGCATACTTTCTAGATCTCTAAGATATTACCTTTCAACTCTTACTGAACTACGACGAAAGATTATCTTATGGTATCATCGTAACAAAATGGTAATTTAGACTAAAAAATATATAATACTATAGAATACTTTTATTTTAATATGATGATCATTGTGCAAAGTATTTTGTTTGTAATTCAATTTTTATTGCATTAATATTTTGGATGTTCACATGGGTAGTCAATTTTTAAAAGTAGAACAATTTGGTATGATGTTTTTATAAAACTTAATTTCGTAACCGTTCATTGTTAGGCTAGCTCTTCTAATGAATAGAATACTAAAATATGTATTTATTTTTTACCTGAATTCAATTAAATTTAGATACAACCAAATGTGTATTTTAATGAAGTTATTTGAATAAACAATCGAAACATTTTTGTATATTTCTTACTTTTATATTGTATTTATTAATATACGCATTATTTAAGCTTACGTTAAATAGATAAAAAAATATTTTTCTTCGTTCGTATTTATTACACAATAAAAAAAAAAGAAAAAAAGAAAACTTTTTTCAATCTATTATAATTGCAGGTTCATTGTCTATATAATGATCTTAGGTCTCAAAACCTAGGCCACTCAAACATAAAAACACATAACAAAATAAATCAAAAATGAAAATAACACAAAAAGTTCATTGTTTAAAACAAAACTAAAAATATATTTTAATGTAATATATACAAATTTATTTACTAACATATAAAGCCTTTTTTTAACCATAAACTTATGTTTATTAATGCTTTGATTTAATTATGCAAATAGATACTTTAAATCAGTTTAGCAAATTAAAGTCACATCCATACATTAATCAGTCAGATTAAACCCAAGTATGTTTCAAAATAGTTGCAATGAATAATTGCTTGGTACCTTACTTCGTAGTTTGCATAATTATCTCTGATCTTCTCCAACTGATTTGTCATCTCCTCGAGACTAGCAAGTTTTCTTCTGCCTGTAGATTATACAATGTAACAATAAACTTTTCAAAGTTTATGATAATTCAACATATCTCATATTGGTCATACAATTTACTTTACCAACTTGCTTAAAAACTATTAATTAAATATTTGAAAATTATATAAAAAGGTTTAACACGGTTAAAGTTTTATCAGTTATTACAAAAAGGAAAAGCCTAACCAGTTTAAGTTAAGTGCATAAACAAGTTATATATATAAGCACCACAACATATTATAACTCGTTTTTATCATACAAGGTAAACATAAAACCACCGAAACTGAGAAGCGAACAAAACGAAAATCTCTCACCCGCGGTGTGCTCCACCAACGGCCTGAAGTTGATTTCATTTATCTCCCTCATAAGCTTCAACAGATCTTCGTCGTTTGAATTTTTCAGCGCCTGCTTCAGTTTATTGCCGACCTCCACGACTATTTTTCTCAGCTCTTCGGGGGACTCGTTAATTTCCGACATATTTTTACTTTGAGTTTTTCTAAAAATATATTTTTTCCGTTAAACAATTTTTTACGTTTTAAAAGTGAAAAAAGTCAAATTGGCACACTGAAACCAAAGTTGCCAGAAACGAAGAGTTTTGGATGCTGTACCAACGTTTGCTTGTTCAAATGTGCTACTTTTAATAACTGTGAGGCGACTTTCTCGTTGAAACTTTTATACCTAACACAGTGGGTTGAATCATCTTTTTTATATCAAGTTGTAAGTTTTTATTTCTGTGAGAAATCACAATGTATTTAAAACATATTTGCTCGAAACTAAGGTTACACATACATTCTTATTGTTAACTTTCACTAGACTATTTATTTATATTTTTGAAAATTATATAACTACTTAAGTATTTTAAACTTATACAACAAATTATCGCAAAATAACTAGCTAGATAACTTATAACATTATCTTATTAACGCCCTGGCAAATATACATAGGCTGGATGGTTTTTATGATGTAAGTTTATAATTAAAAAAATGGTTTAAACTGTTTATTCAAAAATTTCCGAAACAATGATCAAGTTTAAAATACATGTTTTCTTTAGTTAAACTTTTAACTAAAAAATTTTCGTAATTAATGTTGATATTGTTATTTATATGTTGAAAGTCTGTATAAGTCATTATTCTTTTCTATATAGTTTATATAGATTACATTATTGACCTATGTTTAACTTTTTGTATAATGATCCTTTTATATCTGACTATATATCTACTGAAAAAAAATAGTTTGATTATTGTATGATCAAGACTAACTTAATTTACCCAAAAATTTTAAAGTATATATACATTATATACTCAAGTTAGCACAAACAGCTTTTTAAGAAATCTAGCAATAAAACATTTAAAACTCAATTTAAAAATGATTAATAACCATTGTGCAATGTGTTTTATGATGTAAATATTGCTACAAATAAATTAAGTATAACTTATAATATTACTTTATTTACTAACTCAAAATATATAAGCAATGAATTGTAAAAGATAATGAAAGAACTTTGCTTTGATAAGAACTAAATTACGTTTACCTTTATATTTTCTCAAAAAAAAATTACAGAAATTATGAGTGCATTTTAAAATCATAGAAATAAAAATTATTTAATAGTTTTTACTGTAAATATTAAGTAGTAACATTTCTCAATAAACATTGTGTTTTTAAAAAGAACTTCTTAAAGACTTGCAATCGTAATAGTTAGCCTATTTACTAACATTAAAGTAAACAATCTATTTTTTATTTCAAAGTGAATCTATTGTATGTAGATTTTTTAATGCAAATTAAATCTGCTGAATTTAAAATCTATTCAAGTAGTTATACATGAATTTTTATTAAACATATTTCTATTTGATAAAATTGTACCAGCTGTCAGTTATACTTATTCAATAGACTTTTAATTTGAACTCAGTACTTATAATAAACGTAAGTTAACTTTTTAACTTAAAAAAATTTTACAATTAAAATATTTTTATTTCAATTTTTCACTCTGTAAAAGTTCATGTTTAAAATGTTTTTGTAATAAAAAAGATGATTAAAAAAACCATTGATATAAAAATACAAGTTGCTTCTATTCAATTTGCTTAGTACTTACTAACTATAAAATAGAAGCTAAGTTATAAAGATATTTTTAATGAAACCCAACAAATGTAAGAAACCATAATCGTACTTAGATAAATTAGAGCAGGGATTTAAATATAATTTGCATAAAAAAGTCTGAATAGTATGTGTAAAAGAATAGTATTTTTAAATATGAGATAATAAAAAAGTTAAAAAGTGAGAGAGATTCTTGTACTATCAAAATGTTTGTTGACTTAATCAGAAATCAACATATTTTGGAAGTTTACATTTTTTTGTGTCACAAAATAGCAAACACAGATAAAAGGAGTGTATGCAACAAGTTGAATTTTAAAGTAGATGAGGTTCAAAGTAAACTAACAAAAAGCATCAATTTTTGATTAAAATCAAATTGACTCTGTTAGTTGAATGTTGCAAGATTGAATCTCTGTGGTTGACAGCATACAAAAAAAATAATAAATGTTCCAAAAAGTGATGACATTTTTTTCTATTGTTTTATCAAGAAAATTTGAATATATAAACATATATTTAAAATTATAACATCAGAAAAAATACACAATAAGACAAATAGTTTGCAATATAAAAGATAAATTGAAAAACTTATAAAATGAACATTTTTTTTAAATAAGATAAACATATTATAATTTTTTTTTATCTGAGATTTTTTTTTTTTTTTAATTGAAATTTGTTTCAAAGAATTTATGGTTGTTAGATAAAGTTTTTTAATACAGTTTTAAGCTTGGTTGAATATTTGTATTGCATATGGTTGGCACACACTCAAAGTACTATGGATAACTCTAGGATATTTAGAATTTTGTTTTTTGACATCAGGCTGACTCAGGATAGTTTTGTTTTGTTTCTATGAAAAACTCAAGATAATAATTTCTATGTTTTGATATTTTATGGTTTTTACTTATAAGTGTTATTTCAAAAAAACTTATGTATTTTAATATACATGTAAATATATATTTATACTAATTAGTACCTAAAAATAACTAGTAATCAAAGATATACTTTTAACTTAATTTTTTGTTTATGGTTTTTTAATGTTAATTTTTTTTTATTAAAAAACTTGTTTTGCTAAAAAAATGTTTTATTCTCTTATACAACTAAAAACTTAATGCAACCAATGCTAGAAATAAAATTTAATGAAACATATACTCTTTATATTTTTACAAACTTTTTGTATAACCTAAAAATAGTTGTACATTTGAAATTTATTTAATGTGTTGAACTTTTTTATTGTATATCATTTTGTTTTTTATTCAAGTCCTAAAGTTTTTTTCTATTTTTTTATAAAAACAACAATTTTTGAAAATGTTTTCTAAGTTGTTAAAACAAATATTTTCAAAATTATAAATTTTAAGCAAATCAATAATATTCTCAAAATTAAGTTGTTAATTTCTTATTTTAGTTTATGGGTTTACAAAAGTGGCAACACAAAAGTAATCAAGAGCTGTATAAATTTGCTTACATACAGTTAATACTAGTACTTAAACATTCTTTTTTTTTAATTTTTAACATAACTGTATTTTTTTACTTTGCAGATTTGTAACTTTTTTGAGCTAGCTACGTCCCTGCTACAAATGTTAAAACTGTTGAAATTTTTTGGTTTCTCCAGGTTTTTAGGTGATTTTTGTTTACAATTCAAGATTTTTTCAAATTTTCTCAAACTCTAGGATTTTCCAAGTTTTTTTGCTTAAAGTTTTATTCCAAAATTATTCAGGATTCCAGGTTATTTGGCAGCCTTGCTATTCTGAAGATGTGGAAACCTTAAAAAAATTAAGACTGAGTTATCCTTAGAGGCATGAGTATATTAATACTCTAAAAGTTTTATTAACGTTTTAGTACTAAACTTATTAAATGTATAGTTATTAGTATTTATTTTATTAAAATGATTTCGTATGTTGATATACTATTAAATTACTGATTAATATACTTTATACTTCATTATAATGTTACTTAGTAGTTTTAATTGTAGCACAAAGCTTAAGCTACAAGAATTGACAAAGTCAAATATAAGCTTGTAAACTAACGTTTTCTACGTGTAAGTCTTTTAGAAATTTTTCAGGCAAATAGATTAATTTGAATTGATTGTATTAAAAGAACAAAAATGGTTGTTTTTCAACAAAATGATCAAAGAAATTGTTAGGGCTATAATTACTATAATAACAGTGTAAAATTTCATTCTTAAAAATTAATAAACTGAAAAAAGATTAAGTTTTTTTTTAGCACAACCTGAAAAATTCATGCAATCGAAACAAGTTTCATGTACCCCAAAAAAAACTTCGTGTACACTTTGACGACTACTGATCTAGAATATATAAAATTAGTAAAACATAGTATAAACAAAAACCAACACATTAGATAATGTTTATTTAGTTTTGAATTTTTAATTCAACCTGATGATACACAAGCTAAAAGTTAACAACAGCCTATTTGAAAAAAAAAACTTACCTAATTTTAATAAGATATTTAATCTAAAGTACTATATGTAGATAAAATAAAGATTATGGTTTATTTTTAGCCTATCTACGTTAATAATACGCGTTCAAAATTTTAAGTTATATTTAAACAGATTCCTGGATGTTCTTTATTTTGATATTTCATTTCTAGTATATAACTTTATTATTGATCTTCAATGATTTATTTTATTTTTATACGTGTAGTTTGAAATACATTACTAAAGTGACATTTCAACATTTACTCTTAACCTTAAATTTAAGTAAAAGTCAGTTCTGTGTTTCTTTAAAGATAATTTAGGAACAAAAAATCTTTTAATCATTAAACTGTATCATATGGACGTTTTTAACTTTTAATAATAAAATTAATGTATACACTTTCAGCTGAGACAACTTAATTGACTAAAGATATCTAAATATCAATAGAAGTTAAGTTTTTAAGATTAAATAACTGTTAAATTTTAACAATAGCATTGCGTTCAAATTATTACTCGGTATATTACAAAATAATATTTCAATAATCTTAAATATTTTGAATTTTAGATTAAATAAAAAGTTTCTACTAAAACGTATGTTTCTTTTTTTTTATGTATTTATTCTAGATAAATAATCGTAGCCCGTAGGTATGAGAAACATGAATTACATTTTTGTATCTATTTTAACACTTACTTCATTTTTATATTGTATTAGTTAACCTTTTGTTTATAAAGTTGATTTTTAAATAAATAAATGTGTTTAGCACATTTTAAAAGACCTCTTATATGAATACTTTTTTTTGATTTCATAAGTAAGTTAGTACAACATCTTTATCAACCATATCAGAATAACAAAAGCTGTATAAGTAGTAATTGTTTACCAACTACTTGTTAGCTATATATAGATATGAATAACTAAATTTCTATCATAAAATTCACCTTGGTTAATGCATCAACTAGTTTCCATACTGTTGTTGTGACTAGTTTCAACCTTTGACTCGTATAAAAACGTTTTAAATATTTTAACAAATTATGCTATATAACACAAGGCACATTTTCAAAAAGAACCCTAAGCATAGAGCCGAGTAGTTCTTGCAAAAGTAATTTCTAATACAAGAACTGTTTAATTACCTCTTGCTTGTCTACGGGTTTAACAACTCATTTAAAACTCAACCTTAATTTTCTAGCCAAACCAAAAAACACCACGGAAGACCGTGTTGTTGTTGAGCGCGAAGATATTTTCGGGGCGCGTGAAGACTTGCATCTGATCGGTCGTCAGCAAGACCTGCGTGGATTCCAGCGTCCGGTTGGCATGGGTCGCCGTCATTCCGACGGACGAGGTCGAGATGGTCGGGGACAACCGCGGAACGGACGAGCGCCCCACGAAAGAGATCAAAACGTTCATCAACCCGGCCCCAGATATCGTACACGTAGGAAAGGTCTGACGTCCGAACGAATCGACAGGTTTGAAAATTTTCGGGCAGACGAGTCCATGGTCGGTGAACAGTGCGTCGTTTGCCTTGAAGACCTTGAAGTCGGAACCCGGATGGTTCGTTTGGGCTGTCACGTCAACCACTGTTTGTGCAGAACTTGCGCGGATAGTTGGTTCAAGGACCACAACACATGTCCTACTTGTAGGCATAAGTTCGGTCAGATTTTTTTTAACGCACACTGATGATAGAGTGCGATTAAAGAACTAGATGACAATAAACTTTTCTATTTTCTATTTTCTTGTTTTGTTTGTTTTTGTAAATTTTTAGTAACGTATTCTAAAATTCAGTTATAACTAAAAGCCGAATGTTATTCACCCTGATACAATAAAAATAAATTTAGTATTCAAAATCAATTTAGCTAAATCGGTAGAATTTTTTTTTACATACAACAATAATGATGCAAAATTAATTACTTTATACTTGTAATAAACTATTTTTGTTTGCAAATTTAAAGATAAAATAACTTTCCATAAGAATATAAGACGTCTAGAAACATTTATATATATATACATAAGTTTTGTTTTAAAAATGTTTTTTTAAATAAAAGTTTTTGTAGTTTAACTCTAGTATAACAAAAAATTATAAATAACTTTTTAGAACAATTAACAAATTAAAACAGAAGAAGACCATTAAGTCAGATTAAAAAAAGTAATAGATTTTAGTTATTTTAATTAAAACTAACTTCAGATATTTATGTTAAGTAGAGCTTGTTTTAAGGCATAAAAAAGTCAAAGCTTATGCTCTGTTAGATTTTTTCGCTAATGTTTTCATTTTAACATTAATAGTTAATTTAAACGATTACATTTTTATAAAATATAATGGTTTTGTTTTGAAAAACAATATTAAAATTTTGTTTAACAATGAAATATCATAATAAAACTTTGAGAGAATCTGCTTTAATTTAAACAAAACTATTTAACGCTAAATTTCTAGTACAGATAAATGTTAAAATAATGTATAATTGTTGTACTTATACTACTAGCATTTTTAATAAAATGTATTGTGGTAATTAGGTAATGGTTTTATACTAGGCTGTTGATTAATTTTCAATTTAAAACATCCTCAGATAAAAATAATTATTTAAAACTAATTACACATTTATTTAATATACTCATTTTTGAATAATACAAAATTTATTAAAATTATATATCCTAAATTATCAGTTTGCAAGTTGATAGATTAAATTAAACTATTACCATTTTCAAGTTTGTTGAAAAAAAACAAATTAATTTTCATTGCTAGTCAATTTTTCAATTAAAAAAGTTTTAAGAAAAAAATTAAATTTTCTCTTTATGATTTTTTAAAGGGTATCACAGGCTCCAAGATACCAGTTACAAAAATAAACTCTGTGCATACGTGGCAAGCAAGAAAAATAAATGAATATGAAATTACCATTATTACAGCTTTACCGTATTTGTTGATCACTGTATAGTATTTTTTTGTCAACCATAAAAATAATTTAAAGAAAGTAGAAAAATTAAAAAAAAAAAAACGATTTAATTTTATAATATTTTAAGAGCATAGTAAACCAAGAACTAATAGAATTCAAGTATGTTACAAATTTTACTTTACTAATTCACTAACTAGTTAAACTATAATCTGATACAATTGCATTTAATAATTTAATAAAGAAACATACTTTATTAGTGCTTATTAGTATCATTATTAGAAACAATTATATTCTGGTTATGAATCTTTAAACTTAATGTAGTTATCTTATTTTATTTTAAATCGGAAAGTATTCTTAAAAATTTAACTATTGGAACACAACTTTAATTATACAATAAAGTATGTAAGATACACAATTTCAATAAGACTAAACATATTTCGAGCAATTCTCATCAGTGGAGTACAAAGCTAACAAGTAGTAAGATTTTACAAACTTATATAGTAACCAAGTAATCAACAGATTAATAAACAAACGACAAAAGTAACAGTTTTCGTACTGCACTCTACCGTTGCTAGGTTTCAGAAAGCAAAAGATACATATTTATCAACAAGGTTCTCTAGTCAGAGAAGCTGAAAATAGTCAAACGCGATCATTTTCTTAAATGGATACTAAACCTGAGCATCGGTTTGAACAACTTGTGCTTGAGGTGATTAAGCAAGCAACTAAAAGTTTTTTAAAAAGAAGATACATAAGTGTTCTTCAGAATTGGCACATTTCGTTTGATGAATATTTAGCAGACAAAAGTATAACTATACCAAAGTATCTAACTAAATAAAAGGAAATGAGCTGCAAATGGTTTTCCAGAAACTTTAACTAGCTATATACTTTGAGACTTATTAAAAACAAAAAGATGTTGTTGTTTAAAATTAGAACTTACAAAATGCTTATGTTATTCATTTATTTGATTTTTATAAATTGTGTTATCATTTTTTGCAATGATTTTACCTATAGTAAATCTTTTTATAATAAACTAACGTAAATATGTATACAGATATTTTTCAAGTTACTACTTTTTAAGTTTGTATTATGTTGTTAATATTCTTTTTAATTATTAAAACAATAACAACACATATAAGAACTGAAGCAAATTCACGCTCATAAAGTGTGGTCAAAAGAGGTGATACTTGTAAACATTGTGCTTAATTGTAAACACTTCGCTTGTTTTATCAAGTAAAGAAATGAGCTAAAATAAAAATTAAAAGACCAAAATCTTAAACTTAAAAATAAAGAATAACATATAATGAAAACACGAACTTTTCTATTTCTTTGAATGCTACATAAAACAGATATCGATACAAGGTATTTTTACAATTTTGTTAACATATATTAATATTTGAGATACGAATGATCAAGTTTTTTAAGTTTTAAAGATTCTAATGAAGGAAAGAAAAACGTAAACCAAAAATAATAAAAAAAAAGTTTAAAATTCATCCCTCTTTAATTTGTAACTGTATTTTTACATTTTACTGAATCTATTTTATTAAGAGAGATATTTTTAAAGTTAACTTTTTCGTAAAATATATTATTTATTAGTATTTTTCATACTCTTTTCAGTTTTTGTTTAGTTTAAACCTGGTGTGTTTTTACGATAAAATTAAAATATAATTACTTACTCTATCCACAAAGTGGCGCTAAAGATTTGTTTGCATAATTACAAATGCTAGTAACATTCCAACCTTCATTGATTAATAATTTGTGAGTTTTGAAAGTGGATATATCAAAATTAAAAAAAGACAGATGAGCTAAAATTGGAGGTTTTTCTATTTGTTTCTTAAGTTTTCGGTAATCTTTAAAAAGGTTTCTGAAAGTTTTTCAGCTCAATACATATGTTTTTAAGTTAATCTTCATTTTCCCATTCTAATGATATTATAAATGTTCACTTGAAACTGAAGATGGCATTAATATTTTAGTTATTGATTACGAAGGGTTAGCACGCATTTTGATATTTATTGTTTTCATAAAAAACTAGTGTCATTACAATTTCTAATGACATTTTAACTGCTAACTTGAATTTTTTTTAACTGTTAATTATCTTAATGTTCACAGTTGAAACATTTTTTAAAGTTGAAATGACATCATCTTCTTTTGTAATAAAGACACTATTCTTTACAGTTAGTAATAAAGTTTCTTAACCAAATAATGAAATAATGAATATGAAGACATAAAATAATGATTATCAAAATGCGTGCGGACCTTTTGTACTCAATAACCAATATTTTATCTACTACAATCTTATATTATAGTGATTTTTTTTTTGCCATCTTTACCATAAGTTTATGTTTGTTTATTTCTAAAAGCTATGCAGCTGTTTCAGGCTGGCCACTTGACCTGGAATTCAACAATTGAAGCTAAAAAAAACCTGGAATTTAAGAAATTTTGAATAAAAACCTGGAACTTTAAACAAAAATAATTTGAAAATCTGGAGTTTAAAGCAATCTTTACATGTCAAGTACTAAAATTTTGATTTGACTCAAAAAATCATATACATTTGTACATTTGTCCTAAGTTAAAATATAACACACCAATCTGGTATAGATATTTAAAAAAAGATGTTAACCATATAGAATCCGTTCAAAGAAAATATACCAGATAATCTTCAACTGCTGCAATATCTCTTATACGTCTTACCTTGATAGATTAACAAAACATAATATGAAATATTTAGAATACAGGAAACTTGTTTTTGACTCATAACTTTTTTCAACTAGTTCACAATGAAACTACAATTAATATACAATCAATTTTTGAACCTTATAGAATTAATTACTTACTGAGAGGAAATAGAAAAAAAAATTACATGCAAACATCATTCCGATAATGAAGCTTCACATTAGGGTGCATCAGTTGCCCCTCAAAAAAAATTCTTCCAAGAGGCTTTCTTCAAATTCTCTGAAAACGCATGGAATAAGTTTTTGTGATAATTGCTACATGTAAAAATAATTTCAGCCAAGAACTTAAAGTTCAAAATTTTAAGGTCCCATACAATTTACATAGGGGTCGTATTCAGAAAAATGTAAGTAGTGTGACGGTGGTAAGAGCTAGGAGGTTTTTTTTAAATAAATTGCCACCCACAAAAAGTTAGACTAAGCTTAAATCTAAGGTCGGGACAACAAATGTACCCTACCTTGGCATAATTCTTTTTTTATCAGTTAATTTAAGTATAGAACAAACTTCCAAATGAATTAGTTTCTTGCAAATAAGTTGAAGAATTTTGATTAAAGTTAAAAAACTTTTATTTAAGTTAAATGTTTGTTAGTAAAATTAGTAAGTAATTTAATCAACCGTTGATTTAGTTTTGAGATTTAGCTTAGTTCATAATTCAATTTTTAAATCAGGTCCTTTCCTCTATTAATTATTAATAATGTATCCTTTTTCAATATGTTTAATGATTATTTATCTGGCCAGTCTATTGTTAAGGTCATAGGGTAATTTTTACTAGTTGGTCTTTTTTTATAAGAGTTTTCTAGGTTTCAAGATGCTTTTTAATGTTTTAATAAGTTTGAATTATTTTTTTGAGATATGACCGGTCAAAGTCGGGCCGCATAATAGGTATCCTATGGGAATGAAAAACTAAAACACCAAAAAAAGACTACTTTATTTAAAATATATCTTCTCCTACATTTTTTAAGCAATTTTCTTCAAACTTTAACAGTCAAATCTTTATACAATAAAAAAAAAAAACGTTACTTTGGAATTAGATTAAAAATTTTTTTTTTCATTTTGTCATAAAATTTTTGTGTTTTAAAGTTATTAAAATTCATAAGTTAAGTTTTTTCTTTAAATATAAGGAATATTTCCTGAAAATTTGAATAAGATTGCTTAAAAAATTAATGTGGAGATAATTTTTTATGAATTTTAAAATTTCCAAGAAAATTGACCCCAAAAAATTTGCGGTCAGTAGGTTTGTTTCGGAAACTTTTTACAAAAATGAAATATCTCATAAGTGAAATGAAATTTTTGAATTCTATAATTAATGGCTTGTAGTTTGTACTTTTATATAAAAGCCAAAGTTAATTTTTGTAAAAAAATAAGTTGGACCCCCCCTATGGCCTTAATGTGCTTGGGGTTTTAGGTTTATTTTTTGTTTTTGTCAATGCATTTAAATATTTCATGTTTATCGTTCTACTTCAAAGCTTAAATAAGTATAAGTTTGTGGTTTAGAATTTTGCTTTTATGTTCATATAAAAATTCTTTATATATTATATCAAAATATGGTTTTATCTTTGTTTGAAAAAAAAGAGCTTATTTTGTTATTTTTATTTTAGTTTTTTTGATTTTTATTTATTTTGTTATGTGTCTTTCTGTTTAAGTGGCCTAGGTTTTGATGCCTAGGCAGTTA
The DNA here is from genome assembly GCF_965202585.1 of Thalia democratica. NCBI lineage: Eukaryota > Metazoa > Chordata > Thaliacea > Salpida > Salpidae > Thalia > Thalia democratica. The sequence continues at coordinate 61,015,857 of NC_139166.1, read as the reverse complement.
TCTGGACAATAAACTTACGATAATACAAATTTAGATTAAAAAAATTTGTCATCATGAATTTTTTTACTAAAAAGCACATTTGCAGTAGCTTCACAGTATCTTTTCAATGATGTTATAAATACCATTTAAACTGTTTTTTATCTTAAACTTAACTTAAAACTAAAAGTAGACCCAAAAACATGTACTACCAAAAGTCTGGAATAAGATTCTCATTTACCTGTGGCAACCCAGTTGTTTACACCAAGCCAGATTTTCAAATAAAAACCAAGGTATGATGTTTCATAGTGTTTTGTAAAAATAGGATATTCAAGCATATCATATGTGCTGATACTTACTTAATATACAATTGGATATAAGTTTAAGATTAAATTAAAATTCAGATTTTTTTTCAAATTTCTATGTAAACTCAGGCAATTAAAAGAGTTTTTCAAGCTTTTCAATTTTTAAGTAATTTTTCTTTAAAGAGCTTCTGCATACAAAAAATCATTTTCTTCATACAAAAACTCATCAAACGTTTGAATTAGAAGTATAACACTTAAGTCATTTTAAAACCACTAATTGTAAAACAAAAACTACTTCCACTAAAGAGGTGGAGTACACAGTTAGACTGCCACTAGAAATAAGAATAATTAGTAATAAGAAAGCTAAGAATCTAACGCATTTAGAACACCAAACATCTTTGTTTTTTCAAGAAAAGTTCCTTGCAATATTTAGAATATTCTGTCCAAACATATTTAGAAAAAATTTAAAAAAATAAATTTTACAACAAAAAATCCAAAAAAATATTTTTTTATTGTTTATTTTTTATATATTTATATAAAATTAGTTCGGACAGATTTTTCTAAATATTTCAAGGAACTTTTCTTGAAAATTTGAGGTAGTTATCTCAAAAAACGTAGAAGGAGATATATTTTTAGTGATTTCTAGTTATTAGTCATTTTAGTTTGCTCCTCCAATAAGGAACTTATTGTTGTCTTTCACTTTGATAAGCCATTATTTAGAAATTATTTTGAAGTTTTTAAATCTATAAAAAGCATCTTGTAGCTTTGTAAAAGTTATATAAAATAATATTAAATTGTGAAAAAAGTTAACCCCTATGTCCTTAATTATTGTTCAATACTTCTATTTATATTTTTTTGTTTTAAACAAGAAATTATTTAAATAAAATTTTGATAATTCAACAACAAATAAGTTAAGGGAAAATAGGAATTAGTCTTATTTTCTACCTTATTATTAGATGTATTATAGCTATTATAGATATTTTTAAATTATATTTTAAAGTTTTTAAATTAATGTAAATTTTAGAATAAAACATGAAAATTCAAACTTTGGTTAGAATTAAATACACAAAATATGTTTTTAGAGGATAGTACACAATTTCCTCAAAAAGTTACTCAAACTATTATTATACTATGTTTTTTTTACTAGTTTTTTATAGTTTGTATCTATCTAATATACTATTAACTTATTTTTAAATATATCTAAAAGTTATACAAAAACACAATGTGAGCAAATCTTAAAGCTGTGTAGATAAAAATAATGTTATTGAATTTTTGTTGTTTACAAACTTTAAGGTTTGTCATTCTGTTATGCCATTCTAAAAACTGATTTTTAAAAATTCTTAAGAGATATGCTAAATAAAATAATACTAGTTTTTAATTTGTTTTAAACTTTTTGGTTACTCAAGTTTGTTTTATTACGTTTACAGTTTAACAAATTATAATAACCAATTCACTTTGTTTTTTATGGTTTTATTTATGTATCTTTTTATGAACTACATATCTACTCAGGTCAAATCAGTTTTTTTTTTTGTTAACTTTTTTAATTTCAATATTATTAGCTTTAACACTACAAAGAAATACAAAAATAGTTTTTGTTCATTTCTTTAGATTGTATTATTTAATATAATTATTAAAATTTAACAAACATTGTAATGTTAATCTTATATCACAAAATATGTGTGTTATAAATGATTTTTTGAGGAGTTTACAAATTTTTTTTAATTAGTCAAATTTAATTATTAAATGTGTTTTATTTGAAATAAGAAAATTTTGTTTCTAGCTTACTTGTGCAAAGTTTTCTTGAAAGTGACAGAGTTTACAGTTTTTAAAAAAATAATAAAAAGTTTTTCTAATTATATATATTTTAAAAGTTTTTGACCATTACTAAAAATTATAACCATTTAAATTTTAGCAATATTTGTCAAGCTTATATAAACTTAATGTAAATTATTATAGTAATAAAAGTTCAGTGTTTTTTTAAACCTTGAAAGGAGCAATAATTTTTTTTAGTTTTCAATATTAAAAATATAATTTGATTATACACAATGTTTCATTAGCTTAAGTATACTTTTTATTGAATTGAAACACTATAATACTTTATGAAAGAGAAACTGTATTAAACAAATTATAACAAAGACTTATTTAATGTGTGATGATATATAAATATATTTAATGTACCTTTGGCCTTGTTTAATTTATTAATCATTTTTTCTTAACAAAAATATAAACTAAATTTTTAAGTGTAAAACTAAAGTTTAAGCTATAAATAAAAGTTAAATTATGTCTGATATAAGTATAACTAAATATGTTAAATCTTGATAACAAATTTTTTCAGCTATTAGTTTTATACACTTTTAAACTTTTTTTGGTTAAAGTTAGAGTTTAGTTAATATTTTCAGAATTTATTCTTACTGTAACAAATTTAAGTAAACCTACTGATTTTCTTGTTCCATCACCTGCTATTATTTATTTTTGATTTTTTTTTGCTAAAACATTATTTCAAAAGTTAAAAAACCATTACAAGTTTAATATTTTCATGTATGAAATACTCAGACTATAACTTTCATTCACTCTCCAGACACCACTAGATTAAATCTAACAACATTCAACGATGGCGGAGCTGCACATAATAGGCCGCATTGTTGGCGCCTCCGAATTTGAAGAGTCCTCGCTTTTCTGCAAGTGGGGCATGCACACCGGGGGCGCCTGGAAGCTCATAGAGGGCCAAAAGGAGGGGCAGACCCACGTGGACCGTCCCATCACCGACCAGATGACCTCGTGGTCCCACCCCGTTGACCTGCACTACGGCACCAAGGGGGTGCAGGGGTGGCCAAGGTTGCACGTGCAGGTGTGGCACCAGGACTTGTATGGGAGGGTGGAGCTGTTTGGGTACGGTTTCATCCACGTGCCCACCAGCCCCGGCCACCACGAGTTGGAGTGCATGACGTGGAAGCCGGTGGGCACCTTGAGCGAGCAGGTGCAGAGCTACTTTGTGGGCGGCAGCTTGTACTTGAAGAACCCGGACGTGGTGTACAGCGGTTTCGACAGGTACAAGCTGAAGACCAGGGCGAGCGGGAAAGTTCACATTCACCTGGACTTGATTTTCAGGAACTTTGACAAGTATGGCATTGAGTGCTGAGAAGTGCTGTACTTTTTTTTTAATATTTATATGATTTTTCCTGACCAAAATTTTAAAGATTTTTAGTTTTCGTGTAGTTTTTATTACTGATGAAATAATCAGTGTGTAAGTAGAGAAGTGTTTCATTAACTCATCAATGAACATAGCACTCTTGTTTATTTATGAGCTTTAATATATAAACTATTATAACTGTTTTAAAGTAATTAGGTTCCAAAAAAATGTTTACTACCATTAAGTTGTATTGCTCTAAGGTTTTTCATATGTGAAATTATAGATTTTTACAATTCAAAAATTTAAGTTAATCTTTATTATTCAAAAGTTTTACAAACTAAGTTCTTTAATAATTTTCTTTTTATACCTAAACAGCAACATATTTGAGATTATTTGATTTATTTTTTTATTTATAATGTTTATTTTAGATGTAGTTGTACAACAATTTTTTGTTTGTAACTTTATGTTTTTGCTTGATACATTTTTTGTTTTGCATTCTTTAAAATTGCTCTTTTTTAGTATTAGTTTTACCTCTGTAAATATTGATTAGTGCCGTAGAGCTTCAATTTTGTACATAGCAACTGTTATTTTAACTGTGAACTTTTTTTCTTAAAATCTCCAAAATTAAAACTTAGCTTCATATAATCTTCAACATTATTACTTTTTAGTAGTATAAAATTCAAACATGTTCCGCACTAGTCTCACGAAAGTTGCAGGTTTTCATGGCAGCAACTGCAGATACTCTTCAGCGCTCCCAAAGCTGCTGAAGAATGTTGAGAGCCAATTGGAGGATATCAGCCAATCGGGATTGTGGAAACACGAACGGGTCATCACCACTAAACAAGGTGAGCAAAAAACTAGTTCTACAAGCAAGTAGTATCTGAAAATTACTTTGTTGATATTATATTTTTTGTAAAAAGAGTTGTACTATTTTATTTTTAAGGCGAGTTTTTCAATTTTATTGTAACAAAGTGTTTCTTCATGTTTTATTTAAAACATTAATTCGACACTCCCAATGAAAGTTAACTAAATTCATGTAAACATTGAAACTCTTCAAAACATTACTTTCGCAGGACCCCACATTCAGGTGAGCGGGCGGCAGACGGACATAATGAACTTCTGCGCCAACAACTACCTGGGCCTGTCCAGCCACCCCGACGTGGTCCAGGCCGGAGTGGACGCGTTGCGGCGGTACGGGGCGGGTTTGAGCTCGGTCAGGTACATTCAGAGATTTTATGTATTCGGTGGTGGCTATATTAACTATCTGGTGGCTATACGTGTATAAATGTTGATTGTTTATTGTGGGTATGAAGTATTTGTAAAGCGCCTTATATTTCTATTGTGTAACTACGTTTATAAAACTTCAAATCTTGATATGAAAATATTTACTAGTTTACTTTAAAATTAGCCTAGGTGTAAGTATATCTAATGACAGTTAGGTATATTATATGTTATTTCTATGAAATTTTAATAGTTAAGTATAAATTTGTTTTAATACTTCCTAACTTGTCTTAGAAATGAAATAATAATTTCTTATCTAATAAAATAATGTTAAGTGATTTGTTAATATTTTTATTTAATATGTTAATTAATTAAGTATATTAGATAATGATTTATGGCTTTAACAGTAGTAATATTTTAAACAATAATATTCATTTTAATAATTTATTTACCAAGGTACTAAATATATTTTTTAATGATTGTGTTATTTAACCAGATTATTTCTAATATTTAGTCGCAGTCTAACAGAGTTAAATAGTATTTGTTTTGTACTTGAAACCACTTCAATATTCAGGAACGGAACTCAGATGACAAGAGAACCCTAACAAAGTATACGGTTTAAAAATGCGTTTGATTTTTATTGCGCTTTAGTTTTGCTAACTTTAGTTCAGTTTTCTGCTTTTCTACTAACTTAGTTCTTTTCAACCTTGTTTAACTAAATTTTTTCTTTAATTTAGATAAATGCATCCACTAACAAGCTGTTTTTCTTTGACGTCAACAATAACATTTACATAATTCAAGCATTTTAATTATTTTTTTCAAGCATTTTTTAATCTTAAAATTTTTAGCCAATAAACTTATGATAACTTATATTTTTGCAGTCTATTAGTAAAAATATCATATATACTAGTTGTATATAAGAACTTCTTTAATTAAGTTTTTTGTAAAATTTGCTTTTTTTTTGGTTTTGCTTTCATAGTACTAATTGTTTACAAATTTTATATGTCTTAGTTTGTAGATTTAGCTATTTTAAGTGTTTTTTGCATGGTGGTTTGTTTTGGAATTGTGGTTTGTTAAAGAAAAGCCAGTTAATTTTAGTTAACTTGTTTAACTGGATTATCTATAGTTTTAATCAGTTTAGAACAAATACAGCTATGTATTTGTTGTAAGTTTTGCATTGAATAATTATTTTAGTAATTTTCAATCTATACATGATATTAGTAACAAAAAGTTTCTATTTTAGATAAAATTTAAATGTTTGAATATTGAACGATAAAATGTTAGTTTAGCATTTAATTATGAAATATTTCTTAATAGTATTTAGTAAAAATAATATTCTTTAACGTTTTTTTGAAGTTTTTTGTTTTTTTTGTAGTGAAAATTCTAAAGAAGAAGTTTTGTTCAAACATTTTTGAAAAACAAATATATTTTTAACATATATGAACAAACAGCTAGAGTAGATTACATGCAAACAAAAATCATAAAACTAAATAGCCGTTTTAGACTTGTTTAACACTTTTACAAAACATAACATCTAATCCATGTACTGAACAATTGATAAAAATTGCATAGTTTCAAAATAACACTCAACCTAAACAATTTACTTAACAATTACTTTTGACAATTAGGTTCATATGCGGAACTCAGTCCATCCACAAGGACTTGGAGAAGCAGATAGCTGACTTTCACAGGCGCGAGGACGCCATCTTGTACGCGAGCTGTTTCGACGCCAACGCCGGCCTGTTTGAAACCATCCTCACCAAAGTATGTGGTCATTTTTTGTCGTTTTCATCAAGTTTGGTTTTTTTTAAGTTTATAGTTTGTATAAAAGTGTACAACAGGCACATGATATGCTTTATTAGTCACTGATTTCATGGTAAAAGGATTATGTCGATTATTTATTTATTTGTATTAAAAATTATTGAAGTTAAATACCATTTTTGGGTATAAGAATTACTTTATTTAAAAGTTATCACCGGCTCTTATGTAAAAGCTTTATGCAAGAATTGGCAGGGTTGCCACAAAGTCAGTAAAAACTAAAAAATGACAAAAGTCAGGAAAAAGTGGGAATTTTGAAAAAAATAACAGGAAAGTCAAAAAGTTTGATATACTCTTAATAGGAAAACTTTTTGACTTTCCTGTTATTTTAAAAAACTTTCCTGTTATTTCTAAAAACTGCATATTGCTAAAGTTACTTTGTAAAAACATTTGCAAGCAAATTTTTTTTTTTTCAGAGACTAGTCGAACTATTGGTATAAATTAAAATCTTTTAAGTCTTTGGTTATGTGCTTTTGAGTCACCTATAATTAGGAATTCGATTTAGAAAAGTCAGGATAAAAGTTTCAGCCTGATCTGTGGCAGCCCTGAATTGGTAGCCCTATATGATAAATGGGATGAATTTAACAAAATATAAAATTTTTTGCAAGCCATAACATTTTAGAGTAATTTTATTTAAGAAAGAAAAAAGTATGTACGATAGCAAACGTGTTATGAAATAAGGTTATGGTAAACTAGCTTATTTTTAGTTGTGAATGTGTTCGAAGTAAATTTTTCTAAAGCTTTTTTTTTTCATTTTTAAAAAGTAATATTGTCCGAGTTACAAGTTAAAAAATTGATTTAGGTTTTTTTAAGAACCACATGTACTTTTACCTTAAAAGTCAATATTTAGTCATATAGAAGTTATTTATGTCTATAAAGTGATTTAAATCAATAACACGTTTTATAAAAATGTACACACATACCTAGTTTCATGACATTGATGATGGCAAGCCAAGGTATTCAAGTTAGTATTGGCATGGAAAAAAAAAACTTTTACGTCTTAATTCTTATTATTATACGCATTAATAATTAATAACCTTCAGGGTTCGTATGCGTCAGGCTAAGTCAAGCTAAATCAGTTTTATTGAAAAAAATTGAAAAACGTCAGGCTAAATCAGTTTTTTTATTTAAAAGTTTGAGAATCTCAGTTTTTATCAGTTCAAATGCTTGAAAATTGTTTATAAAAAAAATTGAGAAAACTTTTTAAGATCAAACTGAGATGTGAATTTATTTCTAAATAAAGATATAGTTATTAAAATCAGTCAGTATTTGTAAAAATAAATGCTTAAAACCTTTTGCTGAATCTCTAAAAAAATTTTAAGAATCTTTATTATTTTGTTTTGAGTAGATTATATATGTCATAATAAATAAAATTCATAAAAAAATGCAGTTTTAACATAAAGTTTAGTTCAACAACTTGGCTGTTTTGTTTGAATTTTAATTTCATTTTAAATTTTAATAAAACACAACAGTGCATTCGTTTTATTATAAATCTTCTGGTTATAGTGTTTTTACTTGGTGCTCAACTATTTTAAACAATTGTGTTTAGTAATATAAATTAAGTTTTTATACTAGTAATAGATTAAAGTAAAAAAAAGTGTTACGTCATAATTGTTACGTCACAGGAAGACGCGGTGCTGTCGGACGAGCTGAACCACGCGTCGATAATCGACGGAATCAGGTTGTGCAAGGCGAACAAGTACCGTTACAAGCACCTCGACCTCAACGACCTCGAACTGAAGTTGCAGGATGCCCAGGTTGCATGTTTGTTAATTATAAAAGTTGTATGTGTTTCATGGAAGCTTTTAATGTTTTTACTAGTTGTTGTTCTTTTAATTTTAAATTTAAAAATTTTGTTGTTCTAACTTGGTAGTTATTTCTTAGCTCATTACTATTCAGAGGTAACATTTACTTCAGAATTTTTAACTGTGTTCGTATTTATTTTTGTTTAGTATTAATTGATCTGTTTTACACATTTGCTGGTTTACGTTTACATAAGCTTCACTTTTAAATTAAAACTAATATCAACGACTAGGCACTGACTAAAACTCAGGTATCAGAATTAATGGGCAGATTTGCTATTCTAGCTATTATTTTCATAGTTTTGGACTTTAAAGTCTTATTCTTCCAAACCCAAAATACTGCACAAATTACCATTTTATCAAAAAGTCCTGTAAGTGTCTTTGTAAAGGTGCTCAAAATTAAATTGAACACATTTTTACGACCAGTTATATTACATCATATTCGAGCAGCATCGTAATGAAATACCAACTATCAACTTGAACAAACAGCGATGCAGGAACCGGCTGATAGTGACGGACGGATAAGTGAATAAGCACTGTACTAATAAACCTAAATTCTTTTACTTGTCCGAATAAGTTAGCGTCCGGATAAGTGAAGTACGGATAAGTGAATAAGCATTGTACTAATAAACCTAAATTTTTTTACTTGTACGGATAAGTGAAGTCCGGATAAGTGAACAAGCACTGTACTAACAAACCTAAACGCAAACAGCGGTGCAGGAACCGGCTGATAGTGACGGACGGTGTGTTCAGCATGGACGGGGACGTCGCCCCGCTGCTCGATATTTGCAACCTGGCCGACAAGTACGACGCGCTGGTGTTCATCGACGAGTGCCACGCCACCGGCTTCTTGGGAGCTACCGGCAGGTTTTAAATTTTTTTTTTGATATTTGTAGGTAAAAGTCTGATAAGTGACGGTAAATAGTAACGTGAGTATGAAGAGTGTTGAATATCAATATATCGTGTAAATAGCTCGATTGATCATGTATTGAAATTTTAAAGTTTTTGGATCAAGTAATTATGTATCAGGGTATTTTAGGCTGTTATAAAGTTTTTGAAAAACTCAGGCTAAGTCAGCTTATTTTTAAACTTTTTGAGGTTATCTGAGAACTTTAATCTTGTAAGTGTTTTGGCAAAACTGAAGCTAGTGTTCATTTCTTTTTTTTTAGTCTTAGACTAGCTTTTATGACTTTAATATCAATATCTTTTTCCGGAAAATTATATTTTCTGACTATATCTTAAGTTCTTTTGATATGATTATGATCTTTTTAATATTTAAAAATTTGCAGTTTTTGATCATACTATTTTTTTTTTCAAGATTCTCATAAACTACGACTGTTTCAGGCTAATTCTGACGTTAAACATCGGTAGAGTTACGCCAAACTTTTTGTATAATTTCTGTAAGTTTACAGTATTAATATACGACAGAGGTACTGACGAATTGTTTGGAGTGATGGACCGGGTTGCAATTGTGAATTCTACTCTCGGTAAAGCATTGGGTGGCGCTGCTGGTGAGTAAATACATTTAATTTTAATTAATTATTCTTACTTATGTGTTGTTAGTTTTTATAAATCTATAAACTTCTAAAAATAAACAACCTGATTAGGTAATTTTGTACACTGGCTTTTGCCTTTGTTAGCTAATTTAAATTGAAAAAAAAAATAACTCAACAAACACTTAAAAGGATAAATTTAATTCATTGTGCATTTTCCAAATTAATTTCACCCTTACAGGCGGGTACACTGCAGCATCTAAGCCGATCATCGACCTGTTGAGAAACCGATCGCGTCCGTACCTCTTCAGCAACTCACTGCCGCCACCGGTGGTCGCTTGCGCCAGCCAGGCATTCTCGCTACTTTCGTCAGGTTCGATTGATTATAAGTTGATAAATAAACGCTTGAATTGGTTGAATAATGCTGTGAGTTTATAGTGGGTTAACAAAAAACCTTGCAACGCTCAATGAGGTGTGAATCGAACTGTACTGATTAAGTTTTCCTAATTTAGTTAAAACATTTTGAGACAATTTAGATAAGCCGTATAGCTAAGTGGAAAACGAATAAAATCAACTTGGTTTTGCTAATTTCTACGTAGTTTCATCATTTGTGTATATATAATTTTCACTTCCACCGAAAACCTGATAACGCACACCATCTTAGCTGTATGAACTTGTCTCTTGAGAAAGTTTATATAAAATTTATATTTTTATTTTTATTTAGTATTTATATAAAATTTTTCCACGCAGGCGACACCACGCTCGTGGAGGACATCATGATGAAAACGCGCCATTTCCGGTCACGCATGACCGGCGTTGGGTTCCGGTTGAGCGGAGACGACCACCCCATTTGCCCCGTGATGTTCGGGGACGCCAAGCTGGCCACCGACGTCTCCAACGACCTGCTCAAGAAAGGTTTGTTATCTTGTTAAAACGTTTCATCGTTTATGACTGACAAACGTTTATGGTTACAAAGTTTGAATAAATTGCTTGTTAGATATAGAGTCAGCTATATTCGAATTGAATTCATTTTAAGGAGCTGTTTTTTATAGTGAAAAGTCCTGGAATGAAAATGTTTAATAATTTTTTTTTATTTCACATTATATCCTTTTTACTGGTTTGTAGTTCTGAAAACATCTGTTTTTGTTCAAGTAAATCTATATGTCTTCAAGGGTAATTTTGAACATGATCTCTTAAAGTTAAGTGTGTCTTGATGATGTTAGTGGTAAACATTTAGAATTATGATTATAGATTAAGTGCTGGTGATTTTAAGCACTAAGATTTAAAAAGTGGGTAAAAGTGGTAAGATATGGAGATGAAAATTGTATTTGAAAGTTTATTTAAAATGGTTAAAGTAAAAAATTTAAGACTATAGTTTGGGAGTTTAAGTTTACAAGTTTTGTATAGGTAGTTTTTTAGGATTAGAGTTAATGTAATGGTGTAAAAAGTTGAATGTGAGATGTGAAAAAAAGAAGAATAGAAAAATTTTACACTTTCTGCAAGTCTGACATGTACTTTATATAATATAAAAAGATTTAATCAGCCTAATTTTTATAATTAGTAATTTTTATAAGCCCCCTTACTTTGGAAACTACTCTTATGAGTTTTTAAAAGTTTATTACAAAAATATTAGTTGTCTGAGAAAGATTTTAGGTGTATCAAAAGTTATAGCAAGTTGAATAGTGTTTATGTTTTTATTATATTCTAACAATTATTCACAAAAATGCTGTGAAAATTTTATTTTTATTATTTCCACAATGTTTTGAATGATTTGTTCGTAAAAATTTTAGTCTATAAAAGTTAGAGAATAAACTTACTTAAAATTAGCATAAATATACAGTTTTGTTGAACTATGTAAATTCATTCAAAACAATTTACATAGAATACATACCTAAGAACTAGATGTGAATAAAGTATGGTTTTATTTTTTACTAACTTGTTTGTCGAAAGTTTTCTATAAACTATCAAAATTTATTTTCTTACCTAAAGTTAAAATAAAGAATTTTAGATATCAAAGCGTTGATTTAGGTAAATAAGGAAAAACTTATGATTTTAATGTCATAATTACCTTACAAATAATAATTATTTATTAAAATGATAAATCTATGATTATAACTGCATTTCTATTAATATTTGATAGCTAATAAAAATTTAGCTAAAGCTGTTTTAGTGATTATTTTATCTACTACACACCATATAATTTTTAATTTTTATCTATAACTTTGTGTAAATTTAATCTTTGCTTAAAGATTTTGAAGGTTAGTTCAAAGTAAAAACAATAATGTTTATTATACTCAATCTTACTTAGTTTTAAAGGGAAACAACATTTTATGTTGTGTAAAGAAAACATCATGCTTTTTACAACAATGCAATTTACTTCATATCTAAGATTTTATACTTTTTTCAAAGTAAATAAATAAAAATATTTTTATAGTAAAATGAAGTGTTGATAATAAAAACTATAAATTAAGATAAACATCAACTAAAAAATTAAAACAACAAAAAAATTTATGTGCATTAAGCTTAATAAAGTAACAACAAGGTTGTAAATTTTGTGTTATGATTTTTTATAAGACAAAGTTCTTGGTAAACTTGATAAAAATTTCCATCTTTACTTTCAAATTTGATCTAACCGCCAAAAAATTGTGGTTGATCATATGATTGTAGCATGTTTGTACATTGCAATAACTTTTACGTTTTTTACTTTTTCGTCTAACTTACTTTGTTTTTAATTTTTTCGGATAAATGTCGCAATTACTATAGCACTGCACATACAAAACTAAAAAAAAAAATTGTTTTTTATTTATTTGAATTTAGTTCGATTTAGCTATTTTAACCATGAAATTAAAATTTTATAATTAAGTTATTTTTCTTGTAACTTGCTAAATGATATTTAGTTTTCTACTACCCTAAAAATATATTATTTCAACTTCGAAAAGTATATTTTTATTCTTCAATAAAGACTGTCTAATAATGTTTTAAACACTTTGTACAAGTTTAAAACTTTGTTAGAATTTAGTTTTTTATTTTTTTTTATTTATAACTTTTAAAACGTACAATACTTCACATAAAATTTTCCATAAATAAAATTGGTTTTTACAACACTGCTTAATTAAGAAAAGCTGAAAACTCATTAAAATTGATGGCTTTTATTCATAAAAGGATTGATTTTCTCTTTGATAAACTTCACAAGTACAAATCAAAAGCTATACAATTTCTGAAAAACATTCTGTACTTATCTAACTAATATTTTTATCACACACAGGCATATACGTGATTGCGTTCAGTTATCCGGTGGTGGCGCACGGAAAAGCGAGGATCCGAGTGCAGATATCGACTAGTCACTCGATCGAGGATATCGATTATGCGGTTGACAGCTTCATTGAAGTCGGTAGAAAGCACGGAGCCATATAAATAAGAATGGTTTAAAAAGTTTGATTTTCAATAACTTTGTAATCAAACGATCTTGCTATAAAAGCGTTTTATTTCAAGATATAAATCAACTTTACTTACATTAAGAAGTTTTTAATATTTTCCATGATCAAGTTTATTGCTTAAAATCACAAACAATTTTTTTATAATCTGAACTATCATTTTTGAACTTTTTGACCGTACTATTTTTGAATCATGTTTTATTACTTTGATTAATGTTGTCGCATATAACTCCTGCACGTCCAAACTACCAACAATCCATACAAAAATACACACTTTTTTGCAGTCATTGCTTTAATTTGTCGTAATGCAGTTTTATAAAATTATCCAAACATGGTAAAATCAGCTATTACTAGAAAAAAAGTGAATAATTTTTATTAGGAAGTATTTTCATTATTTTCAAGTTAGTTAATTGAAATCAAGTGTCTAAAAAAGTTTAAGTCATGTTGTTTTCGATTGAAATTTTCTTTTTCTATTCACATTCAAGTGTTCAGTCAAGTTTCAAAAAAATAAAATACAATCACAAAAGTTCGTTTCCAATAAACTATTTTGCTACTTTAAGATTTAGTTTGATGCCAGCCTGCATTTAGCCTGGGGTCAAAATAAAGTGAAATTTTAGCGCGCTCATTCAAATTCCGTTGGTTGAAGATTATAGGCGTGTTACAGTTTATTTTGTTTCAACTTTTGTTGCAACAACCTAAGCTTTATTATTTAAAGAAGTACAATTAACCAAACTTAGTAACATCAGTTTTTTTAATTATGAAAAAAGTTTAATTAATTTTAATTTGAAAGTATTTTAAGTTTTTTAAAGTTACTTCAATTGAAATAAAGCGTCAAAATCATGGTGTTTTTGAACAATTTTTTTTTATTCGCATTCAAGTTTTCAATACAGTTTAAAAAATAAGATACAGTCACAAAAACTCTTTTTCAATAAAATACTTGCTTACTTGTTGAATTAGTGAAATCTGTATATAGCCTGAGGACAGAATGAAGTTTTAGCGCGCTTTCCGTTGGTCGACCATTGTAAGGCGTGTGATAAATCATTTCACTTTTCGTTGCAACAACCTAGGTGTAATTGTTTCATCAAAGAAGTTCAAAGATTTTTATGTTAATTTATAAGCTTTGTACTTTATTTAGAGTAGTATCTATTAATGTTATTTAAACTATAATTTCAAGATCATAAAAGCTTTTTTTTTTTTTTTTGTTTAACTAGATTTTATACAAAGTATACCTTTTAAAAGTACAAACGTTGACAATGTTAATAAATGAAAGTTTTTACCTTCCATTTTCTACCAAAGTCTATATTTATTGCAAAATTTACAATTATTGCTTCTTTTTATTTTTGTAGTACATACACATAACGATATGAAATCTAAAATAGTAAAATATTTTATCAAAAATTCTAAATACTACTAATTTCAAGTTTGTTAGTTTTTTCTTAAAAATAGTTATAGTTTCAATCTTTATTCAAGTTTTTATTCGTTAAATAAGTTATAGTTCTGAGTAAAGTCTCAATATGTACAAGAAAATTTTTCAAATAAGTAAATAACTTTTTACATTAACTGGTTGAAAGCAACTTGAAAACCGTTAAAGACATCTATTAAGTTATTTGGAACTCATAAAATAATAGTGGTTTGATTAATAAAATTTTGATGCTAAAAATTAGATTTCATAGTTACTTAAAAAAAGCCATTTTTGATAACTTTTAAAAATTGTACTAGCTAAACCTAAAAAATTAATTTTAAAAAATGCCTTTGAAAATATAACTAATACTACTATGAAGGTAATTTAAACTGAAAAAAGTGTTTATTAAAAATGTAAATAATTCGGAATTAGAAGAATTTGAATCACCGTCCATCCGAATTATTTTATGTACGACTTTTAAGAATAACATATCTGTATATATATATATCAACTAAGAGACGAAGCAACCCAACCACCTGATGAATTTGCCAATATTTACAACAGCCGAAGATCAGCACCTGAATCAGACAAACTCAAAGCCTTTGAAAACGACCTATACGAAATCATCAGAAACCTCAAGTTCTCAAAATTTAGATCAAAGTACCAAAAGACTCTAAACAAAGACATAAAAAAGCTACTAAATAAGAAAATGATTATAGTCTTTTCAGATAAAACATCAAACTTATACTATATGAATGCAAATAAATACAAGAAGCTAATGAAAAATAGCATAACTAGCGAATATTCAATTGACAACGAAAATACCATTAATGACATTAACAACGAAGCAGCACAAATCCTAAGTAAACAAATGAGTTTAAAGAACAAAAAAGTTCCAAAATATGAAGTCAATGAAGCATTCCTTTCTATCAAAGACCATAAAGCGAACTTTCCACACGATATCAACTGTAGAATAATTAATTCATCTAAAACCCACTTAGGCAAACTGTCAAGAACCATCCTACAAAAACACATAACAACCATAAGAAAAAAATCCATGCTTAGCCAATGGAAAAACTCTGGAGAAGTGATAGATTGGTTCGAAAAAATCAACAACAAAAACCACAAATGCTTCGTTAATTTTGACATTAAGAACTTCTACCCAACTATTAAAAGAAAGCACTTAATAGATGCAATCAACTTTTCCAACTCTTATTCAAGGTTCACAGAGTTTGAGATAGAGACTATTTTACACACATGCAAATCAGTAATGTTTTACGATAATAATATGTGGAAAAAAACCAACTCCAATGACAACTTCGACGTACCTATGGGATCATTTCACGGCGCCGAAATATGTGACCTTGTAGGTTTATACCTATTACACCATCTGTCTACGATTATAAACATTGAGTCAATTGGACTCTACAGAGATGATGGACTTGCCGTTATCAATCAAACAAATAAGAGTAATATTTGCAAAATAAAAAACAAAATTACAAAAAAACTAGCAGACATAGGATTCGACATTACAATTAGTGCAGGTGAAACCTCCACCAACTTCTTAGACATACATTTAAACCTCCTAACTGATGATTATTGCCCATATGTAAAGCCAAACGCAAAGACCATCTATATTGACAAAGATTCTAACCATCCTAGAACAATTAAGAAAAATATACCAAAAATGATCGAAAACAGAATTTCAAAACTAACAAAAAGCAAAGAATCATTTGATAACGCGAAGCAAATCTACCAAAACGCTTTAAGCAAAAGCAACTTCCATCATAAGCTCGAATATAACCCAACAATTAATAACAACAAAGCAAAAAACAGAAAAAGAAAATGTATATTTTACAACCCACCTTTCTGTGAATCAGTGAAAACCAAATTCGGAAACCTCTTTTTAAAACTGCTTGACAAGCACTTCCCACAATCAACAGAATTACACAAAATCTTCAATAGAAGTTCCACCAAGATATCATACTGCTGTTCCCCAAACATTAAAGCACTAATAAGTGGACATAATAAGAAACTGCTAGAAAAACCACAAATAGAACCGAAGCTATGCAACTGCAGAAACAGAGAGCAATGTCCAGTAATGAATAAATGTAAATTAGAAAATGTAATATACGAAGCAATTGTCTCATCTGAGAAAAATAAGAGAATGTCATATATTGGATCCACCCGAAGAGCATTCAAAAACAGATTGTACGAACATAGAGTATCATTTCCAAAACCAAACAAGAAGAAACCCGCCAACTGTACACAACTCGCCAACTACATGTGGAAATTATATGAAAAAGGCGAGAAACCCACTATTGAATGGAAAATTCTCCGACAGACAAAAAGCAGATTTAAACCAAACTTCATGTGCTCGATATGTAACCTTGAAAGACTGTTTATAGCAAATGCTAACCAGAGAAAAATACTTAATAAAAGAAATGAACTAGTCACGCAATGCCCTCATTACCCTAAGGAATACTTTTAGTTTATTTTTTATCGCATTAACTTAGTTTATTTAGTTTATTTCATTCTATTTAATTATATTGTTACTTTGTATTTATGTTTGTATTGTGTAAAGATTTTGTTTTAAAGTTACAACATTCCCGTAAAAAGACCATTTCTGTTTTCTAAAAATCCCCTACAAATCTTAGTATTTACATTTTTTCAAAATCCTAATATATTAAATGCTTAGTAAATAAATAAATAAATAAATTTTCTAAATATATAAAATCTATAGTTAATAAATTATTTAAACTAAACTTACCTATATTTCATTTTAATTTAACTTAACTTTAAAATTTAACTTTTGTAAACCACATATTATTTAAAACTCATATTTCAAATGTAAATATTATTTTCATTTATATATTATGTGTGTATTTTTATTTTCCAATTCATCGCCCTGTATACTTTTGTTTTCAGCTTTTTTTAGCGTCTGATGAACTGCTCTGCAGGGAAACGGCGTAACGCAATAAAAGTTTAACAATAAGTTTATATATATCAACTATGCAGATTCCAAACCTTTTGAATGCAGTCATAATATAAGAACTACTACTTGTTTGCATTTGTAGCTTTTTTTCAGCCTCTTTCGTAGTTTTTTATATGATCTCATGGAATAAGTTTTTAAAAATGTAGAACGTTAACTTTATAAACGTTCAGTTATGGTAGAGTTCACTTCTTTAAAACTATTAAAAAATATACAATAGTTTATTAATCTATTCAAATGTAAAATTGTTTTTACTGTTGAAGTAGAATTATTAAATTTAATAGAAAAGTTACACTCTTAGCACAAAATACTGATAAAATTTAACGTAAAAAACATTTCAGCACATTAAACTTTTACTTTCTTTAAAGAGGTTGTAACCTATCATTCAAGTATTCATATGTTTGCTATTAGTATTGTTGGTTTCCTTTTATAAGTTAATTAAAATTTATACAGTTTCAATTTATGAGACAAGTTTTTAAGTACATTTTTAAAGACAAAATTCAGTTAATTTTTGTTTAGTTTTCTTTCGTTTAATTGATTGTTTTATTACTAAAAATTTAACTGATTAGATAATGAAAAATTATGTGTAATAGCTCGTAAGAAGTTTTATAAGCATGTTGTGTACGACTCAATAACCGATAGGTTCCTTTGTGCACAAGGTCCTTAGACCAAACTTTTTGAGCACTTTTTTTTATCCTTCAATAAAAAATGTTTTCTGTGGCTTCTAAATTTAAACGAAATGGTATTAACTTCTGCCAATTAGCTAAATTTCAGTTAAAAAAACTTCTGGTGTTTTAACAAGTTTTCTAAGTGGATTAGTTATAACAATTTTTTGTTATGAAATACTACTTTAAAATGCAAAAAGCTGTTTCTACTTTTTATATATTAGATTACTTGCATGGTTACTTACCATATAACGTTTTTATATCAATGTTAGCATTAATATTCTTTTATTTTTATTTTAAGAAAAAATTGTTGTTTATTATTATTATTATTAAGTTTATTGTCCAACGAAGGACCTAGGCATTAAAACCTAGGCCGCTTAAACTGAAAGACACTAACATAAAAAGAAAAAACAAATTACAGTGATTAAATAAACATAAACATAAAACTTATACAAGGCAAAAACTGAATAAACTAAAACTTTCACAACAAAATATTCAACAATTCCAAAGTCACCAATCTCCAATTATACGTTCCAAAGCAACAAATCCCTGTAACAAGCATTTCTGTCAAATCTCCAGAAGCTGTCTTCATCTTGCAGAACATTCATCTCAGCTACTATTTGCCACTCGTTATGACAGAATTTTTAAACATGTTCAAAGTGTGCAGCTAAAAAGTAAAAACTCTGTACACACTGGATTTCTAGTACACTATTATTAAGAAAAAATTAGATTTATTTTTGTTAAATTTTCTTAAATACTATGGAATATCAGGAAATTGTAAACATTTTTTCTTTATTAGCAAAAAAATTTTTTTGTTTTTTTGAAAACCCTTGTACTACGATTTGTTATCAAAAAGTTCATATATGTGTTACATCATGATATTCGTCTTTATAGTTTTAATGTATCATTTGCAACTAACAGCGATGTCGGCAGGCAATTGGTTCTTGCAAGCCAAATTTTAAGTTAAAAATTTTCATAGGCGCAGTTTTAGTGACTTTTAGCTGAAGTTGAGGGCCTTCTTAAAATTTACATTTATTTTTTAGTCACTACAAAAAATACATATAGCTTACTTGTGTCCTAATGAAATCACTATCTAAAAACTTGTTTTTGTTTTTCTTTTGATTACCACTTAACTTTTTAAATTAATAACCAGCGACCTATGACAAAACCAACGGTGCGTTCCGTGTTAAAAATTATGAACAAGATGCACAAACACAGTGATGCAACAAAAAAATTACTCTGCTTCGTTTTTATAGAATTATGTTATTTTTTAGTCGTCTGCATGTTGCAGATCACTACTTGTCGCGGTTTCATTTGTAGGCACCCCCTTTTATCATTGATCACATCTGTTAAAAACCGAGCTTAAACAAGAGTTTTAGGTCACTTTTTTTTTTTTATAATCAACCTTCATTTATTAAATTTTTGTGTTTATTTAAATTAGGGGTGGGCAACGTACAGCCCGCGGGCCAGATCCGACCCGCAGAGTGAAAATGACCGGCCCCCGACCGTTTTTTAAACTTTAATGGGATCCGGTCCGCAAATGAAAATGATCAGCCCGCGAGCAAAGTGACAGGCCCGTAAAAGGTCAATGCTACAAAATTTTTATAAAACTTTTATCATATTTTTACAAAACAAAACATTAAAAATTTGACTTTAAAAACATGCTAATAAATGATTTTATAAATTAATTTGTACTAATAAATAAACAATTTGTCCACTATTTTGTGTTGCTTTAACTTAATTAGAATATCTTTTTGTCAAATTACCCCAAGCAAAGGGATTTTTTTAAGTACGATATTTTATATACGTACCTTTGTCAACTACAACGTCAATTCTACTTTTAGACATTTTTGAAATATCTGAGTTGTCTCAATCTACATCTGAAGTTGTCAGACTTAAGAAAGTTTTGTGAATTTGAAGGATTAACAAAAGTAATTAACCGTATGCATAAAATTAGATTCTGGTCGGATCTGAAACTTTTATTTAAATTAGAATTCGACTAGATCCAAATCTCGACTTAAAATTAGTATCCAGTCGGATTCGGATCTAGAAAGTCAGATACTGGATCTGGTAAATCACTAGCTCGAAATGCTCCTACCCGCAAAAGACTAATTTTTTCAGGATCCGGCCCGTTGATTGAAAAACGTTGCCCACCCCTAATTTAAATTGTTGAAACTTCTGATCTTTGCACATTCAATAACTCGTACGCTCTTAAAATTTCAGTAAAAATTTTTTTACGTTTAACTAAAATACGCTCATTGCTATTTTAATTATGAAAATCTTAAATATTTTTTCTTTAATAAATATTGCTTTAATACTTAAAAAACAATTTTAGATTTTAAATTGGTTTGCCTTTTATATAAAACAAAAGTCAGCCTGAGTTACACCAAACCAGCCAGAGTTTATTAAAAGTTAAAAAGCCAAAAACTGGAAAACTATATATAAACTTTACCATTAAAAAAAATTAATTTACAAGTTTAGAAAAATTGTTATAAGCTAAAAAACCGGAGTTTATAAGAAACTATATGAACATTTATTTATGAAAGCCTAAATCTTAAAAAAAACTATCATAAGTTGGCACAAGATTTAAAAAACCTTCAAACTAGCCTGAATAAATCTGAATGCCTTGAAATGTTTAATTGTTTATTTACATAAATTAAAACTATTTTAAAAACATTAAACAAAATTTAATCAATTGAACATCCGAATTAAGTATACATTAAATCAGTGTTTCCAAGTACTAGCGTCTGCGTAAATTAGTGTGCATAGGAATTAGTTTAATATGCATAGAAAGTTATTTGAAAAAAAAAGGTGCTCCAATCAATAAAGTTATAAAATCCAAATTTTAAGATTAATTACTTAGTTTTTATTTAGAACAAAAACTAAGCATAAAAGGTATACTGCTAGAAACCTAATCTATCTTTTTTCTTATTTTCCAGCCTAAGCAGCAAATGTTTAAGTGGTTTTAAAAATTGTCTGTACTTGAGACAAAACTGACTTAACTCAGTTTTTTACGAAAAATCAACTTAAAGTATTGTTTCGTTTAGTGGGCCAATTACATGGTCGTGGGCCGCAGCTTTACTTCTCGCGGGACATATGCCCTTATAATAAAAATCACGTTCGGGGGCCTCGGTTTGTCGATTCTTAAACTATATTAATATTCAATAATAGGTAGAACTCGTTTGTAAAATATGTTTGTACTAAAGATAAATCGTGTAACAATTTGACTTACAGGCAATTATTTACCAGCTACTGAAGCTACTTGTTTAAATTTATACTTTCATCAAAAAAAGTATAGCAGTATGTTTTTTGAAAGTCATTAATTGTGACGTAGTTGCCAAATAAAATGAAAACGTTTTTAAATTCATAACTCTGTCAAACTGCAGTCTGCATTTCTATCAAAAATGCTTCTTACTAAAATCAAGCTCCGGTTCAAAACAATCTTTCTCCTCTTGACCCTGCTCGCCCGACAAGCCGCGAGCCAGTTCACAATCACGTGCTACGAGTGGGTGGACGACCCGAACTACCCGGGCCAGCAAATGAGAAGAGAGCAGAGGACCTGCCGGCTGACCAACACGTGCTTGGTGGTGGTGCAGAGCGACGGAAAGTTGTACGGAACGTGCAACAGCGTTATCGTAAACGAGTGCGGGAATCTGAATAGATTATTCCCTGGACATTTGTACGCCGATTGCTGCCACAAAAAAAAATGCAACGTCGCGCCTAACCCGCTGCCGACACCGGAAACCCCCGTTGTGACGACTGTGAAAACCACGACCACGAAGAAGGCGTCGAACGGAAAAGAGGTGGAAGTCGATATTTCGGGACTTTCCCAGGAAAGTTCAGCCAATGGGAGGTTTTGTTTGAGCGGTGGCGCGTTTGTTTTGTACTTGGTTTTGCATTTGATTGCATGAAAAAAAAATTGCAAAAAACGAATAAAACTTTAGTAAAAGCTAAAAGTTGAACTTATGAAAGATTATAAATAACTTTTTTACACCTAATAAACAACTAATTAAGTACAAAACTTTTAGTAAAAAAAGCTAAACTAAAATCATCTGATCAATCGAATAAACTAGTTGTTTAAATTTTTTTTCAAGTCGTCACTTGGGCACTGTGCTTCAAAAATAAATAATGTTTACAGAACTTTTATTATAAATAGAAACTTTTGGATAGCAAATCATTTATCACAGATGTATTTCAATTTTAAGTTAATCGTACATTTGCAAATACTTTATAAAAATTGGTCAGGCCCAATTTTACGCATAATATTTTACCTTTAATGATGTTTCTAACTATAAGCTTAGATTAATTTGAAAAAAAGAACTTTTAATTTTTACCTCATAATATAGTTTTTGATAAAGTTTTCTAAAACAAAACGGATCCGGTATTTACCTTAGTTAGAACTCTTAGGATTGTGCCAACTATGCAGTGATTTGTTATTGTCTTTAATTTAGTAAAGTCGTCGCCATTTCAAGTTTCTAGTATCAAGATTACAGGCGCCTGCCAAAGCGCCCAGCTGTTAAAACATACGAACTTTATTAGTTAATCTTTTTCGAAAGTGCAAACTCAGTTTTTTTTTCTTTTAAGCAACAAACAAAAAGTCATTAAATTGTTGGTGTGTAGAGTACTACTAAAAACAAAACTATTAAATTAAGTATTTAGAGGTTAGTTTAAGCACCTAAATGTAAATTTTCATTATTTATTTAATATAATTAAAGACTATACAACTGAAAGTATGAAATAGTATTAAAAAAAACCATGCTAAAGCATACTATTAAGGTTAAATTCATTAACAACAAAATTCGTTCATTTAACTGAGCCAAATGGATTCAACTATAAAGTTATAAGTTTAAGAATTTTTATAATAAAAAGTTATTTAAAGCATCATTGTTCTAATTAGTAAACAGAAAAATAGAAATCTAAACAAATAAGTATATCTTTGTTGAGAGGTTAGAATAGACCTGTTTAAGAAATATACATGTTCTGTTTTTGTAAAAAATTCGAAAAAGTTTTAATTATAAGCGTTGAAAGGATGCTTGTTTTACCATTAATCAAACAATAAACCTTTTTTTTACAATATTAAGTTTTAAATAACTCTTATTTAATAGCTATTTGTAGTGAAAAGTTTTTCAATTACGTTTGTAACAAACTTTAATAGAGGCAGATCAAATATTTTGTTTAAAATATTATAAATCAAGAATTCCAAATGGAATTAGTTGTTAAACAATTGATGTACAAAATATTTTCTCTTTACAAGTTCTGAAGGTTTTTATTATGTATGTAAAAACAAACGTTGCAATAGATTGTTGGAGATAAACAAAAAGTAAATGCAACAACCATAAATATCAATACTAATTCATTTGCTTAAAATCTATAGTTTAATCAATATTATAGCAAATCCAATAATAAAACTTCTGTTGTTATAACATATGATTCAAAATTTCATGATATATGCTAAAAAAAATTAAAATTCTAAAAAAATTAATTCAAAAAATAAATAAAATAGATTATAAGGCTGTTTAATAGTTTATTTTACAACCAGTTTTCTCTGATAATAAAATAATCTATACATATTTTTGTTACTTTTTGCACGAGTGTAATTTTTACAATGGAGTAATCAGTTAATCTATTAGATAATATATGTTTAAGTTAAGCTAATTAACAACAGCTGGTTTGAAAGCAAAAGCTGGTTTATAGAAAAAATATGCCTTAGAAATATTTACTTCCAAAAAGTAAGAGCACATAAATAAAGCGAAAAAAAAAGTAAGCTTAAAAAGAAGCTAGAGTTCATTACAATTTTGTACGAAACATTTTTTTTTTGTTTCGAATTTTGTTTCGAAAAATTTAGAAATACTTTAAGTATGGCTTTTCAAATAATAGCAGAAAACAAAAACGTCAAATAATTAATTACTAAAACATAAAACTTTACTATAACCAATAATTTTCAATTATATTTTATGTTTAAGGAGTCCATAAAAATAAATTAATTGATTTTGTTTTTATTTAAAATAGTATATCCAACATTTCGTTTTCTACTAAAATTAAGCAGTAAATGTTCATCTATTAGAATTACCTTTGATTTATTTAATTATATACAAGCAAAAGAGCTTTTAAAATTTACCAAATAACTACTTTTTACTTACTTCCGCTTTAATGTGAAAATTGTTATAAGTAAAAAAAAAAATATTTTGTAACGAATGTACTCTTTTTTTTTTTAACGTTGTAAATGACACGACTTTATGCTTTCTCATCAATTTTTACGTTAAATTAAAACTTAAATAGATTGTTTGAAGGGCTGAAAAGGTTATATAAAGCTTATTTAAAGACATAGTTTAGCACTTTGTTATTTTACATTATTGGCATATGTGTAAACAAAATTTAATTATCAAAATTTCAACTATTTTAGTGTAATTAAATACAAATGAATTAAAAATATTGTTTTAAAATGAACTAACTAGATGCTAAATAATAGTTTATTAAAAAAAAACGTTTTTTTATTAAAATTTTACTTAAAACCAAGGTATGCTGAATACTTCAACAGATCATTGGTTTTTTATTATAAAAATTTTGTTCGAAAATTCCCAACCAAAATAGTGGTTTATATTCTTAAAACATGATACTTAAGTCTGTAAAGTGTTTTAAACATCATACGAGTATAAACCGCAGGCGTGTTAATTTAAACCTCATTGATTCATCAAACTAAGTTGAATAATTGATTGGAGTAAGAACATATGTATAGATTAAAATTTAAAATTTTTGTACAAGTTTTGAAGAAAGCAAGAAAGCAAATAAAAATAAACTAAAAGTTACTCATAACAGTTTTTATAAGTAAAGTGGTTTCGTAAACAAGTTCCTCAGACCAATCACTTTGAGCGCGTTTTTTTTTTGTCCTTCAAAAAAAAAGTAGTCAATAAATTTTCTATAATTTTACGTTAAAAAACTCCATGAAACTTAGTTCCTTAACTTTTTTATTTATTCAGAATTGTAAAAGCAACAAGTCATTTATACTTGTAATATGAATATATTAAAATGAATTTGAGATATTTAATTACTTATGAGCAAAAGAGGTTTTAAAATTCACGAAATTACAATCTACTTGTTACTTACTACAGCTTAACAGTGAAACTGTTTTTACGTAAATACTGTTATATCTCACAACATTTGTATTGTTTAATTTTTAATTCCAAATATTCTAAATGTCACGACTTTATGCTTGCTCATTAGCTTATGCATTAGTTTTAATTTTACATAAAACTTTTTGTTTTGTTGTTTAAAGAGTTGAAAAAATAAACGTAACTTGTTGATATTTACAGTTTAATAACTTTTCATCTTAAATTGTTGGCATAAAAGTTTACAAGCTTAGGTTATAAACGTTAAATTAAAGTTTTAAAAAGTTAAAAATTTAACTGTGTCAAAAATGAAAAACAAGATAAAATCTTAAATTTAGCATTTAGTTTTAGACTATTCAAAACTTAACTAAAATGAAAAATAGATTTAATAGATACGTTTTTTTTTAATATTACCTATTCTATTTTCAATTATTAGTATGTCCGATCCGCGTTGAAACTATTAAAAAGCTTTGATTTTTCTAAATGTATTTGTTTCAGTTTCTGACTAATTTTCAATTTATCACTTATCTTGACTGGAAAAGTATAAAAGTGTTTAAGTTGCTTTACGACGAAAACTAAAAATAAATGTATGAAAAACTTTAAAAAATCAAGACCTAAAACTACATACCTATAGAGCTTAGAAATTTGTGCAATCAGTTTTCTTAAAAGCGTAAACAAAACTAATTTTTTTTTAAATCCAGTTAAAAAACAGTTTTTTAATTAAAATATTACTTAAAGCAAGGTGTTCTAAATAGCTTAAAAGCTTATCGGTTTTCATCACAAAATTTTGTCCGAAATTTCCCAACCAAATTAGTGGTTTACATGATTGACTGCAAGCATGATACTCAAGTCTGCAAGGACACCGTACGAGTATAAACCGCAAGCTCTGTGTTTTTTTAACCTCATTAATTCAATAAGTTAAGTTTTTTTTTTTTGGGAACAAGGGAGTGTTGATAAATAAAAATTTAAGGCACTTTGTAAATTTTTTCATCAAAGCAATAAACAAAAATAAAAAAATAGAAAACTTATCAATTGAAGTTTTGTGTGAAGGCTTTTGAAAAAAGTAGAAATACTTTTAACGTGGCAGGAATTTTTTATTTATTTTATGACACGTAAAAGCCTTGCGGCAAAAAAAAACAACTATAAAACTAACACTGACTACGCAAGTTTTACAGTTAGAAGTCTAAAGCTATCCGAGCTACAAAGATTTTTAAAGGTTTGCCGTCATCTGAAAAGCAGTACTAAAATCGGCATGTTTTTTTAGCTCTTAAGGTTAATTAGTGTCTTAACGTATTAACTAGTTAAAAAAAATTGGCATAAAGGCAAAAGACTTGTTGTTAAATAGAAAGAATGTTGCTATAATAAAATTGTTGATTTCAAGACAAGGGTATTAGATAGTTTTAGTTAGAACAGTTGTTTTTCGTAAATAAGTGAACATACATGCATAAGGTTGAGGGAATTTTGAAAAGTATACTTTACAAAATCTTTAAAACATTTTTATGAGGGCAACTTATAAAGTTATTCAAAGTGTGTTAATACATTATTTAATAATGTATAAATATGTGAAAATTATTTAACCTATTTTTATAAATCATTTAATTTTTCTGAATAGATGAATAAATTAATTTTATACATGTTTATAAACTTATTAAAATCTTGTTAAATGATAATATGACAAAAAGTTTCTATAAATAAAACTAAACTTGATTTTACTTTTTTAAGTTTTATTTAAAACATTATTCTATAACATTATCATCAGCATTTAAATAACCTGATTTTTGTGTATTTTATTCCATTGAAAACGATTAAAACTCTTTGTCCAAAAAATACTGGTAAGAAACCATACTTACTTTTACAATAATAACTTTCTCGTTTAAAAAAAAATATTTATCTTTATGCTTTTCTCAACAGCTATAATGAAAGTTTGTTTGATACTACTCAGTTTGGTACTGCTTTTTAAAGGTTAGTTTGTAATTAATTATTCTCTTTATATTTAAAATTTTTTACCATGTTTATAATTAAACTAGAGTTGTTTATATACAGTATTAATTTTAAATCTGTTTGTACACTATTGTTTAAAGGCTACTCTGTTTCAAAAGTAATGTAAAAAATCTTTGAGTCTAAAGCAAGCAAATTTTAATATCTTGCTTGTAAACTGTTACAATAAACTTTAGTCCTTTTTAAAATAAATGTTAACTCGAATGTTCGTTTTTTATTTTATTTAACTAAAAAATATTAATTAATACGTTTGAACATTTATGCACAGTTTGAATTACACTTGTATATAAACTTAAATTTAATTTTCCAAAACTTTAAATAAAACAAATACGGTAATTCAGGACTATGCAATTTAAGTAAAAAATAAAAGAGTTTTTAACTGTTTGAAAAAAAGGTTGGCTGCTTTTGATAAGTAAAGGGTGCAATTTACAAATAAAGTTCCCTCATTTCAAGAAAATCATTGTATTTAATAAACAAATTAATATTAAACACTTTTCCTACTACTAAAATACTATAATTCAAATTAATACAAAATTGAAACAGTATAATAAATTCATAAAAATATTTTAATCTAAATTATTTTCAAAATAAAAGAATAAATATATTTTTTACTTATGTATCGCTTTTAAAGTTCATCAGACTTAGAGCTTGATTTCAATTAAATTTTTCCGTTAAATTTATTTATCTTTAAAATTTTTAATCTGTATAAAAGTAATGTTTTCACTTTAATCGTAGCTTGAAGACTTGCGGTTTATCTTATAATTATAGTTTAACTAAGTTATGAACTTTTTTTTATGTCTCATAAACAACAGTATAAGTTTGGGAACTCTACAAAAATTTAAAGAACGGGAAAGTTTTTTACAAAATGTTATATTACTAAACTTTTTTTTTTCATTTAGTATCAGAATGCCAGATTCATGGTAGGTGGAGTGGATTTAAACCAGCAACTAAAGAAGTTCAAGAAATCGCAGATGAGGTAAAATAAAAAGTGTTACTACATGTTTTCAATTTATAAACTTTACTGAATACTAATTTTATTTTACAAACGATTCTACTGAAAATACAAAACTTTAACAACTCATTATATAATTTTAAGTTAATTTTAATAAGCTTATAAAAAGTATTAATATATAATTTTTGTCAACTTAGGTCAAATACATAGTTAAAAGGAGGTATAAAAGTTCGATGAAGATATACAAAGCAATTCAGTATGAAGATCAAACTTCTGTTGGACCTTTTGGTGGAATTAAATACATAATAGCGGTAATAATTACATAAAATTTATGTAACTGAGAAGTTTCTCTTATATTCAAGGCTTTTTTGATAATTTAGTACACGATTTTTAAACGAAATATTAAAATTAACACAAAGTTAACTATAGCTTGTTTAACTCAAAGCTTTATGTTTATAACACTAGCTGTTATTTTAATTGCAGATACAAATAGGTTATGACTACGCTATTGGAATAAAAGTTTTTGTACCAACTTTAAGGACAGTAGTTTTATTTGAAGGTTTTCTAGGACCTTTTGTAGGACAAGGACCACTCTCTACAGTTCAAGGTAATTTAAAATATATTCAAATATGCTAATAAGAAATTACTTGAATCTAAACAAGTAAATAAGTGTTTGGCTTAAAAAACACATATACTTAATAAAATAATTGAATACAAAAGAAATAATAAGCGAATACATAAAACATAAATCAGCGCTTAAAAAAACCTAAATTCAAGTGTGGATATCTAATGAACGTTTAATTTTTCAAACCGAAGAAAAAGCTGTGTTTAACAACCAAGTTAAAATAACATATTACTGTTCTTACTTGTAAATCTTATTCGCAGTTTAAACAAATTTTTAAAAGTATATACAAAATAAAAAAATTGTTTAAATGCTGTTTTGAACAAGTAGCAATCCGGTCGTTTTTGATTTACGTGCCAGCTTTAAACTTCTCCAGATCTAGAGCTTTAATTAAGATAAATAATATGTTAAATTTATTAATCTAAAGTATTTTCTAACTGTGTTTGGAATTTTTTAACTAGTTAAAACATTTACAGCTTGTTTTTTATATACTTATTAATTGCTTTACTTATTTTGTTACATCAAAAATTATAAATTCAAAAATTTATAATTCATAGACAACTAAAACTGAAAAACTTAAAACAGCGCCGACAACAACTCAAGCTGCAACAACTTTGCCACCCGTGGTATCTACTAAAGCAGAAACAGCATACGATACAATTCAAAAAATTGCTGAAGAGGTAAAAATATACATTTCTTATGTTTGTTAATTTTATGTATGAACAAATTCATATTTTAGTTTTAACGGTATTTAAAAAACTGCTTTTTACTAATGTTTGCAAATAGAAAATAACACAAAATAAGCTCATTGGAATTTTAAAAGTCTATAAGTTTAAAATTTCTCAATTTATTAGAAATAAGGACGTTGCTTCGTGTTACAAGCAGCGCAGAGAAGCATTTTTAGTTTTGAAAAACTGACAACTCCCAAAATTGCTGTTTCGTTCTAACAAAAGTTTTACTTGGTATATAAAGCTGCCATAAACCGCTTGTACTGAAACTTTTTCTAAACAGTGTTCTTTTTTTAAGTAACTTCAAAGAAAATCAATTTAACTTAAACAAGTAAATCCTTTATCCAAAAAATTTTTTTAGGTCAAATACTCAGTAATACGAAAGTTCAGTGAATTCAAAGTGACAATCAAGAAATACGAAGTAGTTGCGTTCGATTTTAGTATTGATGCTAAAAACGGAATTGCTTTTATAATAAAGGTTGATGTTTTTACACTTTTGGAAACTAGCATACTTGTTTAACTTTAGCAGTTTTCAAAAAAAAATGTTTTTCAAATGTTTGTCTCAATGTAAGTCATAAATTAGCAAAGTTTAATGTTTTTTAACAAGTTGTTTTCTAAATTACAGATAGAAATAAACGACGAAGGAGGCACAATTGATATTTTTGTTTTCAAGCCACTGTCGGGCGAAAAAGCAGAACTAACGGGCGAAATCACGCCCTTCGAACCGCTTGAAGTTCCTACACCTTATAAGCGCATAATATAAAAGGAAAAATAAATTGTAGATAACTACACACAGCATGTTATAACCAACTACAGTTTTATTTGTTTTCATTTCTTTTTATTGACAAAACGTCTCCTTGTTTCATTAAATTTAAGATTTGAATGAGAACACTGTCTTTAAGCATACATGTTTAAACATTTAACAGAAATTTTGAAAAATTAGTTTTGCAGTTTATTGTTGATAAAACAGAACAAATTTGTAAGTCAAAGTTTAACTTAAGTCTAAAAATGTAGTTTTATTTTGTTTGGAACTAAACTTACTAAAGTATTTTGCTACTTAAAGTTTTATTTACTTTTCGTTTTAATTTTTTTTTCAACAATTTATAATCTATTTATCCAAAATATTTCATTTTAAAGTAGTCGTAGTTTAGAGCTTTTAATAAAAATATGTGTTACAAAGCTTTATCAACTTTTGCACAGAATACCATTACTTTGCATTTATAATTTAAAGTGTAACGATAAAAAATTAGAAATAGGAAAATGTTGTACTTATATAAATTAAATAGTTAATAGCTTTTAAAATCATATTCTTATAAACATTGTACGAATGAGAACAAATTGTACTTAATGATAACTACTTTTATAATAAGGATTTAACGTATAAAACTACTCTTTACAAAATCCATTAGTAGTCAATAATAGTTAATTTTGTAATCAGTTATTAAGTTCAACAAAATATAAATCTTACTTAACAAAAAATATTTTGAAACCAGCACTTTTTTATTTTAGAATATATTATATTTATAAGCAAATTTACAATACAAAATATTTACATTTGATGATACAGATATAACATTAGAGCTGGATAAAGCACTTAAAAATTAGACCTTACAGTGATTGTTTTCTTTTTTCAGTTTTGTAAGTATATTATTTATGTTTTATTGGTAATCTCGAAAGTTAAAGAAGATGCCTTAATTTCTCAAACCGACCTTAGGTAACGTAGACAATTACTTTTAACTAATTTATATCGACACATATATTAGAAAACCAATCATTTTCCATCAAAGATAAAAGAGAAAATGAAATATTTTTTCTTTTCTTAATACTTTTTATTAAGTTAAGACTTTATATAGAACAATTTTAAAAGATAATTTAATATTAATATAATTGAGATCTTTATACAAAAAGTCTACAGTTAAGCATTGCAAGGTATTTTTTTCTATACTATTAACTTTTAATAAAAAATAAGCTAAAATTTAAGTAAAATCTAGTAAGAAAAATAGTTTTAAGATTAAAATTGTTCTTATATAGAAGTCCATTGCTATATAAACCAGCCACAGAGAGTGATGGGGGTGTTTGTAGCCACAGCCTGCTGCAGTAAACATGTTATTCATGTTGTATAGATATTTATATTGTTTTCTTGCGCTACCTAAAGTACTTTTTCAATGATGTTACTTTTTATATTAATTTTTATTCAAATCTTAAGTAGTTGAATCTTATTTTGTTTTTTAGATTCTTAAATTATATTCCTGTTAGAATAATTCTTGTGTAAAGTTTTGGCTACATTTAAGGTAGTTTCTAAAGCACGATATTCTTTATATATTTGTTAGTGGTTGCAGTTGTTTTCTAATACAATATGTTCATTCATTGCCATGACTAGTTTTATATAGAGTAGCCCTAACTATTATTTATTATCAACATTCAGTATAGTTTAAGTTTAAATTTAATCATTGTTTTTAGTGTAATTGTACATTACAAGAGACCTTACAATCTCATTCAAAATATATGAAAAACTAGCCTAAAATTTTGAAAGTCTTAAAACTACCCTAAAATGTTTATTAAAAATTAAACTACTCTGAATTTCCTTGAGTCTCCGAAAGACTTTCTAAAATTCAGAATACCCTGCGTTTCCCTGAGTACCCTGAGTGTTTTGCAACCCTTGATTGCTATAATTGATAAAAGCTAAAAAAACAAATTATTTTAAATCGTATGGTTTTTGTAAACTGTACTTCGGCACTAAAAACTGTTTTTGGGTTTAATTTTTAGTTTAAAGTTTAGTTTAAGGATAAAATCTGTGTCAAGTTGTATAAAAACATTGTAAAGTAAAATGGTTTTTAATCAAAAAAAATGTCATGATGACAAAAAATTTCTATCTATATGAAAGATTTTTTGTGTCAATAAAAATTTTACTACTTAACATGTAAAAATTGTTTAAAGTTCCTGGTTTTTTAGTGATTATTTGTTTATATTCTAGTTTTACCAGGTTTTTTTTTTCAAAATTTTCTCAAATTCAAGATTTATAGGTTTTTTAGTCTAAATTGTCGAATTCCAGGGTTTCAGGTTTTTTGGCAACCCTGTAATAAGAATAATATAACTTCAGTTATTTAGGATTTTGTTTTCATAACAATCTTTCACTTCAAAAACAGAGCATCAAATAAAATAAAAAAAATTTAAAAATTTATGAGCTACAGATGTTGATGGACCAACATCCAAAGTCTCAGTTAGGTCTGGTTGACTGTCTGTGGGTAGATTGTCAACCTGGCCTTTTTGCCAATACTTTTCCTGCAGGCGGGGTGACTTTCAGGCACGTTTGTGCTTAGGACCCTCTGCCGGCAGCTTGAGTATATAATGCTTTTTTACTAACTTTTTTTTGTATCAGTGATTTTTATCTATCAATACTAAAGACTATTCTAGACTATTTTGTATAAATTAGGCAAGATAGTTTTGATTATGTATTAATTATACAAAAGAACAACACAACAATATTACAAAATTTCTTACTCAAAAAATATAAGCTGCTTTTAAATCTTTTATAAATCACTAGGCAAAATATTTTTGATGAAATGTTGCATCATTGATTTTATGCCTTATTTCTAATAACTGCACAGGCTCTAAATATTCTCTTAATATTCAGAGTTCAACAATGAATATTGTAAGTAGTTGCAGCAGTTCATTACAAATTAATTAATATTTTATTAGTAACAAATTTTTTTTCTTTAGAAAATTGTTTTTTAATAAGATATTAAAATGTTTGAAGTTATAACATACATGTCATAAGTTAAGATTATCAATTAAATAAATAATAAAATAGTAACAAAAAGTATATAGCTAAAAGTATGGAAGCATCTGCTTTAATTTTACATATTTAAGTTGCATTTTTTTTTGTATAAATAATGCAGATTTTCATTACAACGAGCAAACATAAAAAAACTAAACATATGATGATTATATAAAAGCGGTTATCCGAAAGGCAGAGATTAAATGCTTTACTATGTACTTAATTTTATTTGAGAGTCTAACAAAAACAGTTTATCATAGTTTTTATACTGTGTGCAAAACTCTAAAATAGAATTGATAAGGCTTTTATAAATGCAAAAAAACATTTTTTATCTACTCAAAGGTGAAATAATTAATTAGTTTTACATTTCATTTAACTTTTGACAAACAATTAACTAAAATTCAAAAAGTTTAAAGTGGTCTACAAAATTAAAAATTTCAGATTCGGTCGAATCCGAATCCGAGTCTTATTTTGAACTTTATGGATCGTCCGAATCCGAGTTCGAATCTTGGATTCGGTAGATCACTAGTTTTTAGCATTAACATTATCAAAGTGTATTTTAAATAAAATATGATAAAACATGTTTTATTTGAAATTTCAATTTAAAGATAGTTTTGTTATTGACAGTAATTTGTAACGACTTTGTCAGCTTTTATAAATATAAAATCAAAACTAAAAACTAAGTCTAGTAAAATTATCAATTTATAAATAAAATAATAGTTTGTAAATAACAATAAAAATACTAAAAAATCATCGTTTGTTTTATTTATTTAGTACAAATATCAAAGCATCACTTACTTATTTTCTTTGTTTTAAAACTATTGAAATTTTTAATCAGTATCAATCTATACAAAACAAAAATGTAATAAAATGAAAAAGTTAAAGAAGGATGATTGTTTTAAACTCATGGCAAAGCACAAAAAACGCAAATCCAAGTTTCCTAGCGATAAAAACCAGAAAAGAAAAAAGTCGATCGAAAACAAGAAGCTGTTGCCGAGCGACTTCAAGCGGAAATTCCAAACTGCGGGCTGGTCTCCGCACTGGCAGCAGTTTCACAGCGGCCTGAGTTTTCGGATGAACTACATCCAACAATCGCACCAACGACAAAATGAAATTCACCATGTATTGCGAGGGAGCTCCAACGAAAGTCACCGTCGACGACGCATTGCCGGTTCGTAAAAACAACTCGCTCGCGTATGCCAGGTCGGCGCGTGAAGGCGAGATCAGTCTGCCTTCTTATTTTGAAAAGTCCTTTGTGAAGCGAGCTTGCCGCGGCTCTTACGATCGTTGCAGCAATATTCATCCGAATTTCGCGTTTTCTTCTATCAGCGAATGCATGACTGGTTTTCGTCATTGGGAAAAGGAGGGTTCAAAGGACGGCGTAGTTGACTGCATCAAGTGTTTGGTAGACACCAAAAGTTCAGTGGTAATTGGAATCATACTGGCGTTGAACTGCAAACCGGATAAAAAGACCGGTCACGGATACGTTGTAGTGGATTATAGCTACGAACGCAAAGCTTTGAACTCTACGATCCTCTGTATAGTGCTAAAATTTGTGGTTCAAATAAAAAACTGCCTCTTACAGAAGGTTCAGATAAGAATAAGGAAAATTCTTGGGTAACTCTGGGTCAACTTGAAAAAAAGAGGGGTACAAGTTAATAGCTTGTATTCTAAAGACATGCACAAATCCGTGTTTTCGTTTAAACAGCAAATAAAGCCATCTGCTTTCGATGAAAATGTGTTTAGACTTTTTGTGGAAGAAGAATCTACGTTTTTGGCAAACCTGTTTTCATACAGTCATGAACTAGAAGATTACGAACTGTTTGTAACAACAGCTGATAAAAGAGAAGATGTTAACGTAGAGTTCGAATTACCTGAAACATTGTACGGATACTTAAATTCTTTAAAAGGACATCCTAAAACTGAACAAAGTCAAAAATTCTAATTATATCCAAACACTTATATTTATCATTAAAGCAATAAACAAAAAAGTAAACTTTTTACTGAAAGTTGGCTGTGTATAAGAATCTTTTATTTGAAGATCTAAACTTTAGCATATAAGTCTATGTAAAAAATCATTGTTTTTTTAACAATAAAAAGTAGTCTTTTGTTTCTTAATGTATTTAATATGTACTAGCTAACTAAGATATTTTTGTATTAAAGCACAACATGTATTAAAGCCGTATGAACTAAAACGTTTATTCAAAAATGTATAAAACTATAGAAGCCTTGAGCACCGTAATTGACCGGCCATAATGTTAATGCTCACTTTTAAAAGTTGTTTTCTCGTAGAAACTCAACGTGGATTCGAAAAACATTACGTCAAACTTTGTTTGAGAGTAAATAATGTACATGGTAAGAAGATCACGAAATTATTTGGGCTTATATCTTACACTTAGATATATCTTTACATAACTAATTAACTTAAGTTTTAACAGACAATCTTTTGCTAAATAATTAAAATAAAACTTTTTAGCAGTACTTATCATTGTATAAACTTCGAGTTCAATATTAAGTAAAATAAAAAGTTTTTTGTGGCTTAGACTTGGACGAAATGTAAACCGGATTATGCGAATCCTAACAACCTAAACGTAAAGAGAAATAAATATAAATAGTAAAATTTAACAAAACATTACTTGCTTTAAGTTTTATGTTTTCTCCTATAATATAGAAAGCGTTTATTGATTGGTTTTGGTGAAAGAAAAAACAAAATCATACGTGTTATTGTTATAAATATAAACTGGGTTTAGCACTTTAAATGTTATCAGATAACTATTAATACCCCAAATACAGTTTTATAACACACTTGAATGTTTCAGGTTAGCTTTTTTTTTGCAGTTATAACATAGTTGCAGATTTTAATAAGGTAAGAAAAATTAATCTGCCCCTTTGTCGTCATTACATTGTACCTGAGATTAACATGGGTATGATTAACAAGCTAAAATGTAGTTTAACCTTGACTAAACATAAATAAATTTGTTGACAAACGCTGCAAGCTTTTTAGTTATAGAAAACACAAAATAAAATAAAAGTTGTTTTACTGGAAACAAACGAGTGAAGCTTTTTTCAGTTTTATTTTAATGATTCAGTGCTAAACTATATCCCTTTCCTTGAAACCGGAACTAATTAAAAAGTAGTTTTGAAAAACCGAACCATAAGTTTTACTGGCAAACTAAAAAACTTAAACTTCACCTTTGACAAGAGTAACTTGTCTAAACGTGCAAGGATAACCTGCTTGAAAGCCCCTGGTATTTACCCTGTTTCAATTGCTAGAAAAAAATTAACGATGAAAAGCTAGATTGCGCTGATCTCTCTGATGAATGTAAAAAATTCTATCAGCTCAGCAGAGCAAATGATAAAAAATTATTACTTTAGTCGGTATGTGTGGATTATTTTTATTTTTGTTATATTTTCAAACGCATTTGTACTAAGGAATAATTTCAAAAAGCTTAAAAATGTTGTTGATGAGCGATCAACAAAGTATTACAATTCGCTGTTTATTTTAAACCTATCATTCTCTGATGTTATTTTCGGGTTTGTTTTAGCT
This sequence comes from Thalia democratica, assembly GCF_965202585.1. Classification (NCBI taxonomy): domain Eukaryota; kingdom Metazoa; phylum Chordata; class Thaliacea; order Salpida; family Salpidae; genus Thalia; species Thalia democratica. The sequence continues at coordinate 60,978,888 of NC_139166.1, read as the reverse complement.
TCAATGGCTTTTAAGTCGAACAAGTCGGAATAGTCTTTTACGTCGGACTTTTTTGTACAAGAGATCTTGAACTGCGTTCCAGTTTAATTTGCAATGCAATTGGAACAATAATTTCAGTTTCATCGCAAACTTCTTTGAGTATTTTAGTGTTGTGGGTTCCGTCTTTACACCGTTTATAAGCCTTTCAAAAGCTTGGATATAAAAAATAATAAAGTTTGTTTTTTATTGCTAACTTGTTGGATCAGCCCACTAGTTTCGTCACTTATACATGAAGTTTTTTAAAGGAATTTACGCAAGAAATGGTTATATCAAGCAATATTTTGCTTTCAAACAAAGACTTAGACCGAATTATAACACCTGAAGATTTGTACAAAGTTGTTAATAACATCAAAATCTAAAAGTATACCATACTCGAAAACTATTAGAAGTATTAGAGACTACAAAGACTAGCATTTAAATTCATACAGTTTCAGAAATCTGCACCCAAATACAAGTGTTGGTATTAAGAAAATATTTGGGTTTTATAGTTCAAAACGAAAACGCTATGCTTATCAAAGTATCTTTAACCGTGGCAACAGGCATATGCTGCTGGTTACCAATAATTGTGTCTTCATTCGCAAAATTTTTGGCTACCCAATTTCTGATATCATTCATTAACTGAGAACAATTATTCTCTTGCCGATTAACAGTTTGCTTAATCCGATTATTTACTCAACACTTGATGTCATTCTTGCTAAAAAACTGAAAAGGGTTACAGCCTCATTGAAAAAGTCTAAAGTTAAAGTCTTAAGAAATAAAATGTTTAATGAAATTTCCATGCAGTACTGATTAAATGTTTTAGCAAACAAAAATCTCTTTGTATATACTTCAATAGTTTTATTGAATTTACCAACTATGCATCTTGTCAACTATTAATAAAAGTTTATGCAGTATTTTACAAATAAAATAATGCTTATAAGTTTTGATAAAACTGAGTATATTATTTTACACTTGTTTTAGTTTTTTCAATTATTTGTTAAATTAAAACTATTTTGAAATTGAAATTTAATCACAGCACGTAAATAATTAAAAAAAATAAGAATAAATAAAAAGTTTTCGAGCTTATTTTTTAATTAGTTATTTTTTATTAGTTGCTTTTTGTAATTGTTTTTTTACTACAGCTTATAAAACGTAAAACCAAAAAAAAACAATACTTAACCTTTTGGTTTCATTTTTAATTATAAAAACTTGATTAGAAATAATTATAGAAAAGTTTAGCTAATTGAATGTTTTATATAAAAATTGGTACAAATAAGTAGTCTGATATCTAATATAGTAATCTAATATCTAAATTCTAAAGTATAGCAATATATTGTTATTGTTGAAAACTGCTTGAACTATCATTAACAGTTTAATTAACCTGTAGTTGTTATTTACTTCGTCAATAAAACATATCTAACTACTTTGCATTTATTTTAATGTGTTTTAAATTACTTTAATAAATAAAATGGTTTAATCTAAACACTATTAATACTTCATGATTATATTGAACAATTAACTTCACCGCAAAATCAACAACAACAGCATCCGAGACAATCCTACGACCGGTTTCGTCCTAATTAGGACTCATCGGGCAGGAATAGTCGCGAGAAACCGCTGTTGTGATCTTAACCAAGCGGGCTTAAGTACAAAGTACTGAAGCGACCGTTTGTGGGTAAAGTTGAAAAAATTATGATAATATTAGTCATGAGATAAATCTTATCAGTTATGCTAGAACAATGTTATGCGGTGAAGTCTAGCTTTATTAAATAATAACACTTAATAAAAATAGTATGCGAGGTTTTTAAGGTTTCAAAAGAATTTAGTATTGTTAAACAAATAATTCATAAATATATTTTATCTTATTTTAAAATTTTTTACACCAACATAGGCTATAGTGTGGTTAGTTTAGATTTTGTAACTCTAGCGAAAACTTACTTTTTAGTTTCTTTAAACTTTGTTTCCTTTCTTAAGCTCGACAAAAACTCTTTAGGACATTTCCAATATTTTTTTTTGCGACAACGCATGTGCTAAGCAATGTAACGAATTCAACCGTTAAACAAAATGTGCAAAGTTGGTTATAATTTTCTTACGAAGGAAACTTAGAAAGTAAAGCTAAATTTTTTGATCTAGTTTTTACTTTATTTCTTTAGTTAGAATGGACTTTTTATGTAGTTTAACAAAATTTTAAATCTCTACGATAAATTGCAGAATGTTTAAAGTTTTTTCTATGCACTTGTTTTATACTAAGTTCTTTGTAAAAAAAAATTTTGGATATAATTTAAAAATAAATTTCAACTTTATCTGTTTTTAAGGCATTTTAAACAAAACTACTTTAATGAGAACAACAACTCTATTTTAATTTGAAAAAATTTACTTGTTTTGATTAAACAACAAGTTTTGGTATTAATTGTGTAAGGTTCTTTTTAAAAAGGTAAAATGTTTTTTACTTCTTCTTTTTTTCAGCAACTACTAAATCTTTTTTCTATAAAAGTATTATATCAACATTTATGTGAAATATTATAACTTACTTTTATTAAAAAAATTTTTGAAGTATATTTGTTATGTATAAGCCATTTAACAATACGCACCTTAACAAAAATAATAACTACAGGTAATAAATAAGTTCTAAATTTATTATTTAGTATGGTTATTTAATCTACTAAATTTCTTTTTATTCAAATTCAAGCCTACTGTAACAAATCTATTGTAGAACTTGTACAGTATAAGGTACTAAACTAATAGGGGTTGGCAATAGTTTTTAAATCGAAAAACTACTTATTTTAAGTATTACAAATACTGAGATAAAAACTTTCAAGTCGTCTCATAAGTTAATAATCAATAAACACGAGTACTTTTTTTTTCTGTTTATTTTTCACATTTTTCTTTAAAATGGTCTTTTTATATATTTATTGCAAATATTTTGAATAATTACGACCTGCAAAAGACTTGTTCTATAAAGCGTTAGTCTCGAGGATTTTTTACGAGGTTTTATACGAGGTTTAAAGTATGAAAGAAGGTTCACTTCTTTAAAATAGAAAAATCATTGTAAAATTTATTTAAAATTATAAAACAACAAATGCCTATGATTAAATACATTTACAAGTATTTATATAAAAAACTATTATTAAATTAAACTGAGCTTAAAATAAGCTTACTCATATATAATCTTATTCTAACTTAATCCTAAAACTTTGCCGCTAACTTAAATTACTTAAGGCGGAGAAAAAAATAATTTGATTTAAATATCTTTAATCTAATCACTTCCATTACAGTTCAAAATAGTTATTTTACTTAATCTTTATCCTGGATTACTAAAATCATACAAACATATTGTGAGTATATATATAGCAAGTAAAATAATCTCAAAAAAAGAGTAAACTTTGAAATTTTCCATGTTGTAAAGTTTTACGTTATGTTTGAATTTATATTTAGTTATAAAAATTTGTATACTCTACAAAGTAACTAAAAACTTTGAAATCAAATAAAAAGTGATATATGTGGTTTTGTATATAAAGTTTCATAATAGCTTTCCAAAATAGTTGTTATTTAATGAGTACTATATCTAAGATTAATTTCTTATAGTTTTTTACAATGAAAATAAAATTGGGTGTTTAATAATCGTAAGTTAAAAAAAAAATTATGTACATTTAAATTTTTAAATAAAACAAAAAAAAAGTAAGTGACTCAAGTTCTTTTATTAAGGTTTTAGTTTGTTAAAAAACAGATAAATGTTTTATTAAAGTATTTTATTAGACATACAAATTGTTAATTTGTAAACTTGATTTTATTTTATTATTGAAACCATTAGCTTAAAATTTACTGATCCGGAAAAAAATATCAATTATAAAGTACTACAATTTTGTATTTAGGCTCACTTATAAGAAAGTGAAATTAGTATTTTGTCTTTATGCTGAACACTTTATTGCTTAATTTTTATAATTTAGCGTAAGATTATTTTTTAACAAATTTCAACTTTATTAATAAAGTTTGTTTGTCGAAATTGGAAAATTTGTTTCTAGTAAATAAGTTTAGCTTTTATTTTTAGTTGTTGTGCAAAGTTTATAAAAATATTTTTTGAAACACAGCCAATAAAATGCAAGCAGTAACATTTCTGCTGTTCACTTTCCTGTCTTGTTCCGCGTGTTTCGGCCAAATTCCCGACTTGAGCCAATGTCGACTGCGGACCACTCTGAATTGCGGCGATGAAATTCCACCACTAGGTGGTTCGTCCACAAATGGTGGCGATCATGAGAAAAGGGAGTTGAATGGAGAAATTAAAAAAAACGAAAACTCTCAGCAGCTGAAAGGTTGACATCAGCCAAAACTTTTTATTGATTACGTGTTATTTTATCGTAACTTGATGGTTTCTTTTAAAAGGTTTTAAATACTCATTCGTTAGTTGAGTTTTTTTTTTATTGATCATAAATGATAAAAATTTAAAACGCATGGAAGTTTTAAAGCTTATAAATGAAGATGTAAATTTTAAAAATAAGTAGCAAAATTCAATGATTACTACAAGAAAACACAAACTTGATCTTTTAATAATGCTGTTGCAGCAACTTTTTTTTTTATTCAGATACTTTACACTAAATACACTATGTTAGTTCAAATTAGATCAGTATTTTTATACAGTATATCATATAATTTTTGCAGAAAACGAAGAACTTAACAATAAAATTCAAGTGCTAACCAGAATGACAAAACAATTGAGTGATAAACTAAATGAACTACAAACTAAACATGAAAATTTGAAAATTAATTTTGAAAAACTTACAGAACACAATAAAAAATTTGAAAAACCTGTGTTAGGTTTGTTCATAAATTTGACAGTAATTTTCCAAAGTTATTTCATGAAAACAACATTAAAACTTAAGTTTTTAACATTATTAAACTGTAAGTTTCAACATTTCGTACTATAAGAACTTTTATTGTTTTCTTTTTTGTTTATTAACTAAATAACTTGATAGAAAAGCCATGTGTTGTCGAGGACATTGAAATATACAATGGAAATTTAACTGAAAACGTGGGCAGTTTAGTACCGTCCGGTCATGAGCTTGTCAACTGCTATTCCCGGTACTCCTTAGTGAATGACAACAAGCCTGTTTGTCAAAACGGAGAAATAATAAAACCAGATAGTGTGCTACATGCTTGTAAACTAAGTTGGTTTTGTAAACTACGTAGTATAGTTTTCTAACTACTTATTTGTTTTAGTTGAAGTGGTATTTAGGTTTAACTATTTTTGTAACATTTATCTTATACTTTCGGTATTGCTTAGAATTTTAATAATAAATAAGATTAAATAATTTTTTTTTGTTATCTCTCAACAACGATTTGCGTTGTTAACCCTTTAACTTAATATTAACAACAACTATGTTGATGGCAATCCTAAAACATGTCTTATAAATGTTTTTTGTTTAAAGGCATGCCACGCGATTGTAATGACGTCATTGAAATCGACGTAGACGCTCAAGACGGTGTTTACAGCATTTATCCGTTTGATGACGTCACAAAACAAGTTGAAGTTAATTGCTTGTTTAATTCCGATGGCACTCCATGGACTGTAAGTTATACATACAATTAACTATATAAACATCTTAGGTGAAATATACTTTATTAGTTTAATTCTGCTGATGAATAAAACATATCAAGTTGTTTATGAGTATTAATAACTAAAAATAATTTGCAAGAATTATTTAATTTCATAATATCTAATAGAAAAAAAATAACTAACATGTTATACTTATTTAGAAAACTTAATTGTGGAATTTAGTTTTACACATGTACATTTAAGAAATCAAATTTAAAAGGTAATACAATCAAGAACTGAAGGAACAACAAGTTTTAAAAGAAATTGGTCTGATTACTTAACTGGATTCGGAGACACAGATTATTGGCTGGGTTAGTTTTTAAAGTGTAGTAGTTGCTTGTATTTAAAAACTATGTCCAAATTTAACAAAATGTTAAAAACATTATATTGTTATTCTATTAGTTTTGTTTCATAGTGTGTGTATTCATTTTGAAATTAACAAAAACAATTCTTTTTACAACAATAAAGTTTAGGTTAATTTAAAATCGTTAATTAAGTTGTTTTACTTTTTAATTTTAGATTTAACAAAACAACTTAAAAAATTGTTTAATATTTTTTTCTATTGGGTAAATGCATTTGTCATACTTAAAATGTTTTTACTATTTCAAAGACTTTTACTTTTACTTATTACCAAACTTTAAACGTTTTTAAAGTACAAAACAAAGTTTATGAGCCTACCTTCTGCAGCTATTATCTATAAATATAACTCTAAAAATTAAGGTCTGAGAAATATATATTCATTGGTGAAAGAAAACGATTACGTTTTAAGAATAGTAATGCAAAGTGTCAGAGAAGAAACAGCGTATGCAGATTACGGGTTAATAACTTGTTATGCTACTTTTACAAGTGTTTGAATTCTACTGATCTATTTAAAAATAACCGATTTCGGCTACCACTTTGAAATACGATAAATCAATTTTCTTTTTTATTTTTAGTGAGTTCTACATAGATAGCGAATCGGAAAAGTTTACTTTACACGTCGACAACTACAACGGAACCGCAGGTTGGAATTCGTTTTTGTTTTGTTTATAAAACATTAATGATTTTCTCATAGTTTGTATACTCGTTAATGCGCACTTTTTTACAACTTTAAAGATAATACAGCTTTGATTAAATCGAACAACGTTAAACTTACACGTTTGAACCGAAAATTTTTTTTCAGGCAACTCTTTGGAGTATCAAAACGGCATGAAGTTTTCAACGAAAGATCAGGACAACGACAATTATGAAGATGGTGAGAACTTATAAACAGGATAACATTACTTATAACTTAAACTTTGAACTAATAAGAATAAGCATCAATTAAACATTTAGCAAAATAATATTTAACTATATAACGTTTTTAAAATTCATTGTTAACAAGTTTGATTTTTTTCCAAGTGAAGAAAAAATAAGCATTTGTTTATTTGCGACAATTGATAAGACCCAGAGCTTAGTTTCAAAATTTACCGAAATACTTCACAGTGAACTGCTCCGCGTCGAAGGGGGGCGGTGGAGGCTGGTGGTTCAACAGGTGCAGCAGGTGCAACCTGAACGGCGAGTATCGGAATGGGGGAAGTTTCGCCAACGGCGTCAAGTGGATGACGTTCGATGACGTCACGAGTTTGAAGAAGACGATGATGATGGTCACGAGGAAAAAATAATGTTTTTCATGCCTTTTTCTTGCAACTTTTTTTTTGTTAATAAATACTGGTAATTTTCTGTGAAATTTAAATTTTTTGATCACGACGACAACAACTTAAATAAAAATTGAAACCAACTGTAAACATCCAGTGCATGAAATAAAAACAAAAAATAAATACAAGTAGTACTACTATATATTTTATGTTCAAAAGCTTTAAAACAAGCAATTGAAACTATTCATAGGAAAAATTTGCTAATAAAGACATCTAATATTGTTTTTCAGTTTTAGTTATATGCCTCAAAAACAATGCGCATTTTATCTTAACGTGCTACAACTTTATTATTTCATAATTTTTTTTAAATTTTTTCTCAGTTACTAAATGAGATAAAAAAGATCTTTTACTACAATCAAATTTTTATTCAAATAGAATTCTGTTCGATTTTTATATTTAAATAAAAACTTAATTGTAATTTAGGATCTCAATAATCTCGTCGATAAGCTGAGTGAAACATTGTTTTATTAAAAAATCTATAGTGATATTTTTGTTTTTATGTCATTAGGTTCATATTGTCTTGGTTATGACTTTAAACTGTATCCTTGTGTATGACTTCGTACACCAGGTCCTTGGACCAAATTTTTAGCGCTTTTTATTCGTTCAAAAATTCAATTTGTAAACTTTAACTATTACTTTTGAAATTAGGTAAAGGAATATTTAAAACGTTTAATGAAAAACATTTATTTAAAATCATTTAATGTGTTCGGGTCTTCTTTAAAAAAAGTATATTTTGAATAACTGCTAATACATATAAACTATTATGGTAAAATTAAATTTGTAAAAAATATTTCTTGAATTTTCAAAACAATAAAAATGTTTATATTAAAATTTTTATTTATATTTAGATAACTAAAATGAATTATATTGGTAAGTTATTTTTTTAAATGTTAGCAATGTAACAACAATACAAACCTATACTAAAATACAATGAAAATCATTAATAATATATAAACCTTGGTTTTATAGATGGTCAATAGTCATAACTTATACCTAACAAAAATGGTAGTTTAAATACCTGTGTGGAAGTTTTAATTATTAAAAAGCAACCCCTTAAATCAAACATTTAAATATTTTAAAATATTTATAACATTTATTATTTAAATAATAGTATCAGTATTTTGAAAGTTCAAAACTTTATTTGTCTAAATTTTTTTAAACCTCTAGCTTTAGTAGATAAGAAATAAATTTTAGCACATTTTTCTTTGAAATATTTTGAATTAATAGAACTCTTCAGACTATATTATTGAACTACTGGAACTAGTTACTAGAGAGTAAGTTATCTATAAAGTATAATAATGTATAACTGTATATATATTATAAAATTCAAGTAACTACAGTGGAAGATATTGACAAGGTATACTACGAGCTACACAAATTAAAAAAGGTATAAACACTGAGTAAAATACGCGATAAGTTCCGGAAAAAAGTTGAATCAATATTAAAAATAATGTTGGTAGTCTATTAAACCAGTGATTTTTAACCTGGAAGTAAATTCCCTTGTTTTAGGGGCAAATTTTCTTTATTACAAGTTGTGTAAACTAATGTTTATAAATCGCTTTTTAATTTAAAAGTTAGTTTTAAATGTAATTTTTTTAAACTTAAACAAAATCTTTTAATTACATGACTTTTAATATTTAATAAGCTTAAAACTTAAAATATCTAGTTTTTTTTTTCCTCAAAGTTAAACACTATTATTTAGATTGGGGGTAATTACCTTCCAAAATGGGGAAAACGTGAAAAAAAGGTTAAGAACCGCTGTATTAAACGAATGAAATTTTTTGAGTATTAGATAGCTGTGAACTTACTTGTTGAAACGAGTTTTGTTTAGTATTACCTTTAACTTGTAGTTACGAAGATATAATTAAATAATTGTTTACGTTATTTTCAAAGCTTTGAACTAACGATAAATCACTCGGTAGAATTTTTTTTCCGACATATTTTTTAAAGAAATAGTTTTTCTTCTTGGTTGTTGTGACGTTAGCAGCAGCGGTAAAACCAACTTAGTTGATTAAACAACTTGAATAATTTAATTATTAGTTATAACAAATGATGGCATCTTTGCTTTACCGCGCTAGGTTGAGATAAACGTATTAATTAATTAAAAGAAAAAAATTCTGGCACTTATGATTAAAAGCATACTTTTCAGAAAAACGATTTCACTAATTGTAGTTGTTCAATCAAGCGTGTTTATTTTGTTTTTATTTTTTCTTAAGTTTAAAGCTTAGTAAATTCATAAAAAAAAAGTTAGGAGAAAAAATAAAAACGGTTTATATTTGGGTCAGTTTTAGTTGCAGTAGTACTGGTTTGAAATTTTTTAATCATTTTTTTTATGCAAATGAAAAACAGTAAAATACAGCAGCAGTACAGTTCTAACATTTAAACCGCTATCCTTAACTTGTTTTATCTAAGTTTTCTAGTCTACTATAAACCCTTACTCAGCTAAACTACCTAAACCTAAAATGAAACAAATAGTAATTTAAGTGGACTTTATGAAACTTGAAAATTAATTAAACTTAAAATAAAAAACAATCACATTTTAGTCAATCGTATTTGAGATTGAGATGTATTACTGAACCTATCAAAATAACGTTAAAGTATAGAAAGTCTACGTCTAATTTTGAATTAAATTCAGTTAAAAGCTGAATACAGCATTGCGGTACAAAAAAATAACTGTACCTCTTATAAAAAGTTATGAAGGGGTGTTATAATATATTTAAGTTATGAAATATATTTTTTTAATTTGATTTTATTTTTAATCTTATGTACTACTATTGATGAAAGTACAAATTATGCTATTCATTTAGATTAGATGGATTAAATTAAGAGTTGCCAAAAAGAATCATTTAGAAACTCGCCGGCTGCAGGTCCAAGGTCGCTTTTGATTGGCTTATATTTTACTTATATGTATTTTGAATAATAAAATAATAATAATAATAATTTTTTTTTTGGTCTATTTTGTATATTTTGGTAAGGTGGGTAGATAAGGGCATATATGTTCTTAATATACTGGTATATTATCACTTTACCTCATTTGCATAATATTATGTTATGAATGAAAAAAATCAAAACCTTACATTTGCAGCCGACCCGACCTTACTAATAATAAAATGGCTTTTTTAAAATCGTAATTAAGTTTATATAAGAAGACTTTTGAGAAGAAATAGAATGGGATGCTTCACTTCTGATAATCATGAAAAACTATAATACTTCATGAGAAAATTTTCCATAAAGAGTGGGATCACAGCTCAAGAAATTATAAAAGTAAATATGATTAACTAAAATTATATAAGAATATATTTTTATTACTACTGTATTATTTGTGTGTTCTACTTTATAACATTTCAAATAAAAGTAATGGTTCATTCTGAGTTTTTAAAATATTTTATTAAAGTTTTCTACATTTAAAATCCAACTTAATTTTCAATTTTAGTTTTATACTAAAGTATTATAAACAATCTGTTGTTTTTTTGTTGTGCAATTATTGTTTAAAAAAAATCATAGTGTAAGAGTGTAAATGACATTTCAAATGAGTTATTTTTTTTTGGTAAATAAACATCAGACCTACTCTTCCCTCTACAACGATAAACGTTTTTTGAAGGTCTAGCAAGCAATTTGTCAACACCTGTAATTCTACCTCCTCCTTGAAAGTTAACACTAAACAAACTAAGAAAATAAAATAATGAAAATCTATCTATTTAACTGAAAAAATTCCAGTAATTACCTAGGATGATGTTGCACCAATATCAAACTGAAAATACATTTTAATTGATTTCTTTTTTAGTCATAATTATAGGCTAAAAATCAATGTTTATGGCTAATATGTTTAATCTAAAGATATTTTGTTCTAAGCAAGCTATATAAATACATACATAGTAAGAATTAAATTTATTTATGATAGACTAAAATATTTAATCAACTTTATTTTACAATATCATAATCAATATAAATTATTGTATTGATATAATTGCTTTATATTGTCAAATAAAAGCGATTAAATATTAAAGTTTTATTAGTTTATGATAAATAAGTTGAATTTTATTAATGTGTTTTTTAAATATAAACTTTTAGCTGAAAAATATGTTTAAGGAAGACATCAAATATAATATATTATCAATTTGATATTGGTGGGACATTATCCTAGGTAATTATCAAAATTTCCTTGGTGACACATCATTTGGCAATCACTCACAAGGTTAAAATCTCAACTTTAAAAATACAAAGTGTGGGAAAATCATGAAGCTCAAATCCTCAAGCAAGTATCTGCCACGCTACATCAACAATCCAATCATGTGATCACTGCCACCAATGTGAACTCATAATCAGCTATTGCAAACTCAAATAAACCAATATCTAATTGAATGTATTAAGTTCTTTAAAAAATATTTATAATATAGTAGTACTGCAATTATGTAAAAAATATGTGTATCAATAATAAAATCAATAAAACAACAAGTATCTTATAAATTTTTTAGTATTAGCTTGACATAAAACTCAAAAAATAATAAAAATATAAATAATAATAGATTTGTATTAATGTCATACTTTTACAACTAATTTCTAATAATAATGAAATGAACTATATTTAATCTAACACAGTACTAAAAAAGATAACATCAAAATAAATTAACAGTAAGTATAATTTATTTCAATAATTTATAAAAATCATTTATTAAATATTTTATTTAAAATGTTTAGAATTTATCAATTTTTTCTCATTAGCCTTAATTAAGGCCATAGGGGGGGGTCCACTTTGTTTTTTACAACTTGATCTTATTTTGTAGAATTTAATCTGAGCTATCAGACACTTTTAACTGCTTAAAAAAACTCGAAGTAATTTTTGAGATATAAGCGATCAAAGAAAGGGCATTCAATAGGTTCCTTATGGAAGGCAAAAACTAAAAATGCGAAAAAAGACTATTTCACTAAAAATCTATCTCCTCCTTCATTTTTTGAGTAATCTTTCTCAAATTTTTACAGAATGTGTATCATTAAACTTTAAAGAGATCTATTGTAGGAATTTTTTTAATTTTGAGTAAAAAAAAAATTATTGTCAAAAAACTACCCTTTTTTTTAGTTTTTTGTGGATAAAATTTTTGTTTTTCAAAATTTCAAAAATTCCAACAATAGATCTCTTTAAAGTATTAAAAGGAACATTTCCTGAAAATTTGAAGTCTCTAGGTCAAAAAATGAAGGAGGAGATAGGTTTTTAGTGAATTTTAAAATTTTCAAGAAAATTGACCCCGAAAAATTTGCGGTCCATACGTTTATATTGGAAAATTTTTACAAAAAGTTAAATATCTTAAAAGTTAAATGATATTTTTGAATTCTATAAAAACTGGCTTATAGTTTGTACTTTAAGCTTTCATATAAAAGCCAAAGTTAATTTAAGTAAAAAAAAATGTTGGACCCCCCCCTATGGCCTTAACTCATTAAAGATCTGATTACAGTTAGTTTAGTTGTTCTATTTTCTCTAAACCCATATTGGTCTCATGTACTACCTCATTCAACAAAAATAATTTTTTTAATCTCTCAACCGCTAAAAACTCAAAAAATTAAAAAAATTGGGAAAAAAGAGAAATAGGTCAGTAATTATTAATATATTTTTTTTAACAGATTTATATATTGGGATTACCTCAGCAAATTTAAAAGATTCAGGAAACATATCATACTCGAATATAATTTAGAAAGATAAGGACAAATTATTTTTTGCACTAAGCTTCACAAAACAATTACTAGGGGCATCAGAACACACACTTTTACTTGGGTTTATAATTTTGATATAATTCTGAATCTTTCTATCAGAAATTTCATTAAAGACAAAATCATTTTTACTGAGTCAGAACAGTACTCATCATTCTTAACACCAACAACATATTTTTTCTCTTCTAACAATTTGTCAGCAATATTAAAAAAAAATTGTTCATTAGATTGCCTACCATTTTGGGTCATTCACAATTTTTCCACACTCATCAAGCACATCTTTAATTCTACAACTAGAGGTATATTTCATTAAAACAACATTATTCACAATTTTCCATAATCTTCTTTATTCTTTTTAAGTACTTGTTTATGATAGAGTCTCTTTGAACATTCAATTGTTTTGTTTAATAGATTTTGATATTTTTCAAAAAAAGCGGAATTTTTTTGTTTTGTCTTTAATTGTAAATTTAAACATTAAGTTTTTATAAATTATGGGCATAGGGGGTTAACACTTATTTCACAATTTGATATTATTTTGTATAGATATTACTAAGCTACAAGATGCTTTTTTCAGATTAAAAAATTCAAAATAGTTTTTGAAATATAGCCGGTCAAAGTCAGAGGCAACAATAGGTTCCTTATGGGAGGCCCTAACTAAAACGGCAAATAACTAGAAATCACTAAAAATCTATTTCCTCCTATGTTTTTTGAGATAACTACCTGAAATTTTTAGGAAATGTTCTTGCAATATTTAGTAAATTCTGTCAAAAAGAATTTTTTTTAATTATTAATGCATATTAATTTAAAAAACTTATATAAAAAAAAACAAAAAATAGTTTTTTTTAATATAGTGTTTATATTTTTGTTCTGACAGAATTTTCTAAATAATTCAAGGAACATTTCCTGAAAATTTAAGGTAGTTGTCTCAAAAAACGTAGGAGATAGATTTTCAGTGATTTCTAGTTATTTGCTGTTTTAGTTTGGGCCTCCCATAAGGAACCTATTGTTGCCTCTGACTTTGACCAGCTATATCTTGAAAACTATTTTGAATTTTTTAATCTGGAAAAAACATCGTGTAGCTTAGTAAAAACTATATAAAATAAGATCAAATTGTGAAATAAGTGTTAACCCCCATATGCCCTTAATTTATAAAAACTTAATGTTTAAATTTACAATTAAAGACAAAACAAAAAAAACTATTTCACTAAATTTATCTTCTACATATTTTTAGCAATCTTCAAGTTTTTACAGTTGTTGATTTATCTTAAAATAATTTTAAAATTTTATGGAAAATATTTTGTCATTTAATACATTTTTGTTTAATTTCCATTTACTTTCTTTCTTAATTGAAAAATCAAAACCTATTGTTTAAACTTATCTATTTTTAGAGTGTGTCCTAATTCAAAATATGAATTAAGTCTTTAAAGTAAATTCAGCTTTTTTAGCTAAAAACATAAAAAAATAGATTATTTTTTAGTGTAAATATCAAATGCTAAACAAAATAAAAATCTTCAATATGCTCAAAGTTTCTAAAGAAACTATTTTAAGCACTCAAACAGTGGGAGTTAGTTTTACTCTTTAGGCTGTCATACCATTTTTTAGTTTTGAATTTCTCTAAGCTAAGTTTAAGTCAAAATTAACTGGTAATACTGAGTATAATTGTATTATTGTACATACAAGCAGTGTTATATATGTAACACTGCTTAACCTTTTATAAAACCGTGTAAGAACTAATTTTAGTATTGGACACCACTACAGCCATACAAAATGTCGTAGTGTCTACTTTAATAATAAAGTTGTAATAAGGTAAATTTAATAAGATAGTGTGATAGAATAGAGGTGGACATTATTTTCAATAAAATTTTTTATATTTACTTAAAAGACTTTATTTGTCAGATTTATCTACTAATAACAGTGTTGCTACACTAAGCATTACTCAGACTAGTATAATTAAAAAAAACTCAAGCCAACTCAAGCTTATGAATTTTTTTAACAAAACTCAGGCTAGTTTGAATATTTTTCTTAAGTCTCTTGGCTAGTTTTGACTTAAAATCATGTTTTTCTTAGAAGATGTGCTGTTTTGATAGTTATAATAATTTAAGCTTGATTAGCAGTATTTTTTTAGTTTTAGGCTTATATTGTTTTCAATGTTCTCATTAACTCAGGCTAGCTTGTTATAACTCGGCCTGGAATTTCTACCTCAAAGTGTGTCAACACTGTCTAAGTGTTTTGTGGAACATATTAGTTTGAAACAGTTGTACTGAAAAATAAAACACAAGTGTTAAAAGCACCAATTTCAATCAGTCATGATTTTGTATGTGTCTGCAATCTGGACACTAATTTCTATTTATCCAACATCCACACTTCTGAAAAAAAATTCACTCTTGAGTGCAACCTTTAGTTGATTTATGAGATTTTATTTTTGTATCAAATGAATAAATTACCAACAAGCAAGTATCTGTCTAAATTAAAATTAAGTGGCCATTTTATACTTTCAGTGTAACATAAGTTTAAACAAGTTAATTAAATAACTTGTCTGTTTTAGTGTTATTCTTAGTTTATATACATGTAAACAATGTTTAATGGATTCATTATTTAATTTTTGGATTTAATTGTAACTTCATTTTATTCATTAATAAATAGAAAGATCACAAAAGACTTAAAAGATGTTGTAAATATTTGTATAAACAAAATTTTTGATAATTACTTTTGCATTAGCTTTCGAACTAAATATTGATTTTTTATACATTTCTTGTACAAACTTAGAGCCAGGAATAAATTTTGTTTAGGTTTAAAATAAGGAAATCTTATACACAGTAAAGTTTATGCAAACAAAACATGGTAAAGTTTTAAAATATTTAATAAAACTTGTTTTGTTAGTCAGTAGAAATATTAGCCTTAATATTAGTTTACATTTTTCTTTCAGGTAAAAAATAAATTCAGGTAAAATTTAAAAAATGACGTTAGTATATGATGAAGACATTCAATCACGCAAGATTTTTGTAGGTGGTCTTGCAGATAGTACAGATGACATGAGCTTTGTTAAATACTTTCAGAAATTTGGTCAGATTTGTGATAGCATTGTTATGTTTGATAAAATCACTGGCAAACCCAAAAGGTTTGGGTTTGTAGTTTTTTCAAAAGTAAGTGCACTGGAGAATTGTCTTGATCAGTGCCCTCACGTAGTTGACGGTGCTGAGGTCAATGTCAAAAAAGCCAGTACGCCTAATGCAGGCAAAAAGGGCAACAACAATGATAATTGTGAGATTCATGTATTGTTTCCATTTGGGTCACACATGGAAAAAGAAACTATTTCAATGTACTTTTCTCAGTTTGGAAAAGTTGTTAGCTGCGTTATTCCCGTTAACAAAGTTATGAATAGACCTAAAAACTTTTGTTTTGTTAGGTTTTCTGAAAGAGATGCAGTATTAAGAGCCCTTGACAGAAAGCAACACAAAATGGGAGAAAAATCAATTTTTGTAACAGAGTTTGTGCAAAACAAACACAAGAGTAGCGCTAGGGGCTATGGTCCATGTGGTAGAAAACAAGATTTACCACCACAGCCTAACAGACAGGCACCCTACCCCGCTGGCAGACATTCTAACAGGGAACCAAGGAGGGAATCTTTCCATGATGATTCATATGGTAGTTGGTATGATGATGAACCAAGACAATCTTCAGATAGAGGTGACTATGGCAGAAGAAGTCAAGGTTATGATGAGCCAAGAAAATTTTCTGGCGTAGGTGACTATGACAGAAGAAGTCAAGGTTATGATGAGCCAAGAAAAATTTCAGGCATAGGTGACTATGGCAGAAGAAGTCAAGGTTATGATGAGCCAAGACATTATGGCAGTGGTGATGGACCTAGGAGCTTCAGAAGTCCACCAAGATCTGACAGAGACGGCTATGAGTACGTGCTTGTGAAGAAACAGCCAGATTTGCCAAGGTCAAGAATGGACGACTACAGAGATTCTCCAGTAAGAAGAAGCAGGGATTATGATGGGTATTCTAACAGAAGATCACCGCCTCCAACAATGAGAGAAGGACCAATGAGAAACCGCGGTGGTCCAAGAGACCGTTTCAACCCAATGGGCAGACCTCAACAGCAAGGCAGAAAGTCTGGTCCAGGATCAGATTACAAGCAAGAAAACAAGGTTTTCATTGGTGGGTTGGCAAGGAGCACCAACAGTGACAGCTTGTGGGATCACTTTTCAAGGTTTGGTGAGATTTTCGACCACATTGTCATGACCCACCCATCAGGCGATTCAAAGGGATTTGGTTTTGTCACTTATCAAAAGAGAGATTCAGTTGATATTTGTTTGAATTCAGGTCCGCACAATGTTGATGGTGCTGATGTTAATGTACAAAAAGCAGTTAGGCATCCAGTAAAGAAATAAATGACTTTACATAAATCAGGCTGTTGTTCTTAAAGAACAGCAAGTGAATCTAATATAGATTATTGATTGTAAATATAGTTTAACGTTTCAGTGTTGTGCACTTTTAGAGTAGACAATAAATTTTATAGGTTTAATTTGTGTTTTTGATAAAAGTTTTACTGGAGAAATTAAATTTAAAAAAAGGTAAAGATGCTTTTTTATGTCAAGCTAATATAATAAAACTTAGATTTTAAAAGTTCTTAAAATATCAATGTAAAAAAATTCTTGAAAGTTTTTCTTTTATGCAAAATGGTTTTAATGAAAGTTTTGTTAAAAGATTTTGCTGATGCTGTTATTAATAAAAAAATTGTAATTATGAAAATTTTAGTAGAATTTTGTGTTACTAATAGCATCAACACGAAAAGCTTATTTTCAAATAAAGCAAACTATGAAAGAAAACTATAAAAGGTCAAATCTCAGAAAATGGAAAAGGTTAAATGTTTTTGATTGATTAGTAAAATCATAGAATTCATAAACAGTTTAAATATCTAAAATTTTGCCTAAATAAGGAGAAGTTATAAGAATATTAGATGAGTCTTATCACTACAGTAATTAGGAAAATTATCCAGTTTAATACATAAAATATTTTATAACATATATTAAATTTAACAACAGTTTATTAACTATTTAAAAAAAATCAAATATTATTAAACATTAATTAGATTAAATAGACTGGCCATATGGTGATCATGAAATAGCATTTACTTCTGTTAAAAACTTTGAAGTTAAGATTATATTGCAGTAGTTAAAAAATTATTTTTTCAGTTTCTAGAAAGTAATATTTACTAAAATGAATCAACTTGTTTTTATGGATATTTTAAAAGGTTGGCAAAGATAAGTTTATAAATTTAAGGTTTTCTTTGACCATAATTAAACTACAACTTTGATCATATCACCTTATGAACTTTTTTTTGATTTTAATATTTATTGTAAGCTTAATTTAAAATCTGTGAATGAGATAAACTAATTAATAAGTTCCTTATCTTCCCTATGCCCTGAACAAAAACATTTGCTATAATATATTTGTCATATAAAGATTTCTGGTATACTAAACTTGGTCAAAAAGTTTAAATTATTTTTGACAAATAAAATGCTGCAAGTAACGATTGTTCTTTTCATGAAATTTCAGGTAAATTCTCGACTTTTAATGTGGACAGTCCTGGAATAGTTTGGATCCAGTGAATTCTGATAGTCAAGGTGCAATTCTGGAATCAGTGTCAGGATGATCTTCAGTTGGTTGAACTTTTGAATAACATTTTTGTTTAGGGCTTGGTTTTTTAGTTGGATAGATAAAAAAATTATCATGTTTGTTTACATAAAAAAAGTTTTTTGAAGTCATGAAAAATTTATTTGAATAAGTATTATAACATTTGACTTAAAATTAATTAACAATAACTAAATTTAGCAAAATGATTAAATAAAAGTTAAAGTAACTGTGTATGTAGATTTAAATTTTTTTACATTAGCAGACAGTAGTTTTTTTTAAAATTTATATAGGAAAAGGTTATAAACTAGAAAATACTAATGAGACTTGGTTGTGGTAAATTGCAACTTACAAGTTGTTGTTATTACTGACAACATAAAATAGCTGTTTTTTATAATAAACAAACTTACATGCAAAAAATAAAGTTTCATGTGCTTCTACTAAAATATTTCTTAATAAGAACTTAGTTTTTTAAAATAAATTATTTTCTCTAAGTAAACTAAAGGTATTTAGAAACAACAAAAACTAAAAGAAAAAAATTAAATCATGATAGACTTTTTTAAGTGTATGTTTAATAAAGCTAAACACTTTAATCATCAGCCAGTTAAATTTAAAACTTTACTAAACATAGATGCAAAAAAACAAAAAACAGTATGACGTATAATTGTGCATTACAAAAATTCAGTACAAAAAACAATCTGCCATCTAACTAATCAAACAACTAAAATTCACAAAGACCACACTTAAAAGACTATAAAATACTTCAAAATTTATTGTATTTTAAGAGGAGCTTTTTCATATGTCAACAAGACGATATGATATCACTCCTCTTATTTAAACAACTGATTTTAAATTAACTTGGGAGGTGATAAAAAGAGCGCAGCCAATAGCACATGGTAAAACCTGTTTGTAGGCTGTACTTAAAAGAATCAACAGCCGTTATGTACGCATTAAAAAAGGAAGGTTGTTATAAGAGTAGTGAATTCATATCAGCTTGTCGACATTTGAAAAAGTTCCTCTTAAAATACAATCAATTTTGAAGTGTTTTATAGTCACTTAATTGAGGTCTTTGTGAATTTTAGTTGTTTGATTAATTAGATGGAAGATCGATTTTTGTAATGCACTATAAACGTCATACTGTTTTTTTTTTAATTGTATAACTTTTGCATCTATGTTTAGTAAAATGCTTTATAGTTTAAATTTAACTGGCTGATGATTAAAGCGTTTAGCTTTATGAAACATATGTACCAGTATTTTTAAAATTGTAGTTTTCCAATAAATTATTTAAAGGCCCTTCAAGTGGGCTCTGTAGAATGTGTTCAAGTTTGAACAATAACCTTATTATATATATAAATAAATAAATATGAACATATAATTAGAACTTGGTAAAACCTCTATTTTCACCTTATGGCTGAGATAGTCTCTTTTTTATATTGTTAACTAACAAAATTATTTTTTTTCAGTAAGTTGTTAATCACAAAATGACTTCACTTCTGCTCAAAAACTTCGAGAGTAATTTCTAAAAAGATGCCAACAAAGTTTGTTTTGTTTATTCTCAAGTATTTAATGATACAAGTTGTAATTTTTCCTACTGGTTTTTTATCTTTTATTATCTCAGCTGATAATTTTTTTTAGTATTTTGTGTGTCTTGTTTTGATAGTTATTAAAAAAAACTTTCTTTAAGACAGTTTAATTGCAAATTTTAACTTCCGGTAAGGTTCTTCAAAAAAAAATTGTTATAAAAATTTAATTTATAAGCAATGATATTTTTATACTTGTCCCTAAATTAAAGTAAAATTTTTGCCTGATATATGTTCGTTTATAGTAAAATAGTTAATAAAGCAAGAATTGTGTTACAATTTTAAATAACTGTATTTTAGTTTAAGGTGAAGCTTTTGTGTCTAGAGTCTTTTTATTATATACATTAAGCATTTACAATGTTTTTTAACCCAAAAATAATTGAAATAAAATTTTGGTCAAATTGTTTTCTTTTTTTAAATACATTTTATGAAGTAAGTTTTTTGTAACAATAAGCATGTAGCAAAAACATGTCTGATTATTTTAATAGTAGCATTTTTTTGTTTAGTTTAAAGCATTTGTTGATGAAATATAAAGCTATTTGACAATTTAAACTTTGATTAAAAATAAATATACTTAAAGATTGTTTGCTAGTTTACAATTTTGTTTGCTTGATTCATTGCAATAATCACTTAATGCAACTTATTTTTAAACATATAAACTTACTAATAATCTAAATATTCACAGAAAATTTAACAAGTGATTTATAACTAAATAAAACATTTTACTATAGATACTGAGGAAAAAATGAAAATCTTAACTGAAAATTTGGAGGAATGAATGGAAAAGCATCAAGTAATATTAGGTTTCTATTTTTTATTCCACTTTAAACGTAAAGTAAAGACTATAATATAATTTGAAATTGCAACATTTTTTTATGCATTTTCTTGTTTACATTTTTTGTCGCTTAAGTCATAATTCACTAAAGTTGTTAGTTATAAAGTATTTTATTGCTATATTATTTTCACAGACTTAATTCAACTAAATGTAATACTGTAAACTCCATCACTTTTTTTTTTCATTAAGTCCTATATGTATATACGGGTTACCACTTTACCTGTAATCCTCGAAAAACCTGGAATTTTATCAAAAAATCTGAAATTTTTAATAAATTTAACATTTTCAGTAGTAAAATTTTAATTTGACACAAAAAATCTATCATATATATAAGATTTTTTTGTCATCATCAAAAAATGTTTTCATTAAAAACATATTTAAAGTAGCTTTACAGTATCTTTTCAATGTTTTTACACTATTTAACACAGTTTCTTACCTTAAACATAACTTTAAACTAAAAATAGACCCAAAAAGTGTACTTTTAAAAACCTGGAACAAGTTTAGAGAACCTGGAATTTTTTTTGAAAAAACGAGTGGCAATCTTGTATATAAAAAAGATTAAAATTTAATATTCTGATGCCTTTATTATTTTTTAAGCAATCTTAATTCATTCGTGTTTCAACAAAATAAAATACCTATTTGTTTGTAAACAACGATAATTGGGCTTATTTCAAAAGTTGTAATGAAAATATGTAGTCATAAATATAAGTTTTTATAGTGCTTATAAACTAAATTATTTAATTTTATTAGTTTTTTTTAATTACAAAAAATAATTCTCAAAACATTAAGTTACTAAGCGTGAAAAGCCTATCCTGTAAAAACGTGTTTGTAAATGTTTAAAATTTGTAATCATATACAAGTAACTTGTACAAAAATTTTCTCAAAAAAACTTTTGAAATAAGAAGGTCATAAGTTTTATAAAGCTACTTAAAACCATCAAAATATTTGACTTTCGTTTCATAAAAATTTTTGCTTTAAAACTGTTTATTTATATTTTGATTAAATTGTTTTTTAAAGTTTAGGGTGAACCTATTAGAATAAAGATAATTATTATTGAAATAAAAAAGTTAGTTTGTAAAAAAGTATGAATATGCCTGTTATCATTTGATCTAAAGTATTTTTTTGAATAAATATTGATTCTGTAAAACTTTTTATATTTAATCATATACCATTTTTAATACAAAATTGTTTATAAATCTGTTTTTATCTTGCTTTTGTCTTTTCACAATTTGTCTATATATCTGTTACAATCGAGATATGTTGATTTTTATTATTCAAAAAAAATTAAATTAAATATAAATCACTAATACAAGTCAAATAATTTCAACATTTTTCTAAACTGTTAAAATCTTGTTCTGACTCTAGTTCAAAGTTTTTTTTAATTGTGAATCTTTAGAGTTTAATAACCAGCAGTGATAATATGTATATATATATATATATAGTATATTTTTGTATTATTTTATAGTTTAATACTTTTGTATAATTATTGTTTATTTCGAAGTTTTTTTTATACTTAAAAGCTTAATGTTAACTAAATTTTCACTTTGCTTCTAAAACTACTAAAACTTTTTTCTCAGCATAAGAATAGAAATTAAATTTATTCATAAAAGTTTATCAAGTATCAATACAAATTTTTGTCTAGTTTTCGTTAACCAATATCAAAGTTCAAGGTTACATATATTTTTAAGTACATTTAATATAAGTAAATCAAATTCATAAAGCAAGTTTTATTTATATTTTGTAGGTAGACTGAAGTTCTATAGAAACAGAAAAAAGAACTGATGGTTGGAAGGAGTCTTTGATTTTATTTGCATTTTATTTTTTAAAACTTGTTTTTTAATTGCATAACATGTATTTCACTCAAAAGTTTTTGTTTTCACTCAAAAGTTTATTAAACACACAAATTCTAATTACTTGGTTGTTTATTTTTATATAATATTGAAAGTTTTACAAATTGTTTTATGAGGTGCTATTAATTTAGATAAAGAAATTATTTATAAAAATGAGAAATAAGTTTAATAATGTTCTGAAAAAGATAAATGATTATTGTAGAGCAGGGTTCCCAATCTGGTTTTCATAATTTTCCACTTTGCAAATATTAAAAATATAATTATATCACTTTTTTATTAGATACCTTCACTAGTTGATTCCTTATCTACTTTATGGTCTTTATTGTATAGTCCCAGATAACCAAGATGAATTACTTGGGGGAATCCTGATATAAAAAAATAATTTTGATGCCTTAACATTACATTGACTTCGAGTTTCTCATGTCAAATAATTTCAGTTTGTACCTTTTAGAAAATAGATACAATTTAGTTTGTACATTTAAGGTCTTTTTCGTAGTTCAACTTTTTGGTGTTGAAAAAATTAATAATTTCTTTTAGACCAAGCGCTATGAAAGAGCACTAAATAAGGTTTTCAATATTTCAAATTGTGGCCCTTGTAATACTTTGAAGTTGATCCAAGTTAAAAATTGATAACAAACATGGTTGAAATACTCATTTTACAGTTTCCAATATCATTTACGTGTATCTCAGACTCGTCTAATGTTTTAGAAAAGTTGAGCTATACAAAGTTTTTTTTTTCAAGAATTAAGTTGTAGTTTTTCTTCTTAAAATTCTTTCTGTTTTAATTCTAATGGTTGATTATCATGTTAAAGGTTGGTTTACAGTATTTTTTTTTCAGTTTTTTGCTAATTATGTTTTATTCACAAATTTCGGTTGGATCGATCCAACTTAAGATAGATTTTTTGCATCATCCCAATTTTAGTATTACAATATTTCTCCAGCTTTGTCCCTTCCGAGTAATAGACTGGTGCAGGACATCCTTGATAAAGACTGAATAACTTTATTTATGGTTCTCACAAGTAGTATGAGATGCATCTTTCATATGCCATTCCATTGTTTGAGTGTCAAATGAATGTATTGAGATCTTGCTTGAAGTAATAATTAGACGTATTTGTAGAACTATGTTGTATTTTAATCGTATATTTATTGTGTGTCATTGTTTCAACAGTAATCATTGTTTTAAAGTTCTAAAATATTTACAGCTCACATTAGTTGAAGTTTTAAAGTATTTTTCACTGAAACTTAGATTTATTTATTCAAAGTTATTTATATAAGCAACTTATGTTTTTGAAATAGAGTTTTATATTAGTGTTTTGGGGTCCTTTTTATAACAGATACATTACTCTGTCTGTCTGATTTGTATAAAGTAGACCAAAATAGCATCTAGTAATTAAATAGTTATGATGAGTACCAATAAATTAAGTAATCAACAACCTCCGGTTGCCTTAATTTTACAATTTAGGCTTGAAAAACCTAGAGTTTAAGAAATTTTGAACAAAATAACTTAAAACGTGGAACTTGAAATAAATTTTACATGTTAAGTAGTAAAATTTCGATCATAAATATAAAAAAATTTTCTCATCATCAAAAACTTTATTGTATAGGAAAGCTCATTTAAAAGAGCTTCACAGTACCTTTTCAACGTTGTTATACTATTTAACACAGTTTTTTTACCTCAAACTTGACTTTAAACTAAAAATAGGCCCAAAAACCTGGAAGAAATTTCTCAAAAACCAGTGGTAATCCTGCATATTCATTTTTTTTTTAAACTGGCGTTTGGTACTTAACAGTAGTAAGGTTTGCGCCGGATAACGTAGTTTACTGCTGTCATGATAAGTAAGTACTAGAAAATAAAGCAATCACAAAGCTTGATTTCATGTATTAAGACGAGTGACTAAAAACTTAAGTGTAACAGAAAGTTAAATTATTAGAGTATGAAACTCCGGAACGCCATAGAAGGAAATTAGTCACTATTATGTAAACCGGGTAGGTTTTGAATTTGCACGAGTAAAATTTTGTTTTTTAATTAATTTATTTTTACTATTACTGTTACCCTCGGAAAATATTATTTTTCTTTCTTTGAATTATTTTTTTAGGTTTTAGTTCGTTATTTTTACTTTCACTGTTATCCCTTCCCTCGGTTGGTAACTTAATTTTTTTTCTTTTTATAATTTTTTTATTTTTTGTTAGTTTTATAAATATATTTATATAATTTTACTCTCGTGCAAAAATATCTCTTCGTACAAAAGTGTCTTCGAGTATAATTGACTCGTTCCCCTATCAATTAGTAATCCTGAAAGTAAGGGGGCAATTTATATTCATCGCCTCATTCAGAAAACTATTTGTATTCTAAAGAAATTGGTTGTCAACCATTGATTATTTATTAAATAAGGACAACTTCTTTTGTATTATTTCAACCAGGACTGGTACTATTGATTTTTAAGCAAAGTTTGAAAAAAAGACTGAGTTACTAAAGTACACAGTTGCTAAAGATCTGAAATTTCACAACTTTGGTAAAATAAACCTGGAATTAAATAAATTTTGTAAAAAAACCTAGAAATTTGAACAGAAATCACTTGAAAAACCTGAAATTTAAAAGAATCTTTACACGTCAAGTAATGAAAATTCGATTTCATATAAAAATCCATAATATAGGGGGAAAATCATTAAAATATTGTTTATTTAAAAACACATTTAAGGTAGTTTTCCATTTTATTTTCAATGTTGTTCTACTATATAAAACATTTTTCACCCTAAATTTTGTTTTATACTAAAAATGCACCAAAAAAGTTGGAATATATTAAGAAAATCTGGAAAATAATGGGCAGAATCGCCCTCTTGTTGTAAAAAACTTTGCTGGAAAATCAATGGCACCAATCTTAGTTGCCGGAATATAAAAGGGGTGATCCCTTTTGGAGCATTAATTATTAATGCATTAACAGTTTCTTGTTCAAAATATCGCCTCTTTACTTTAGAAACTACTGCTTTAGTCTAATGCTTGTGAAATAGTGGCTTTAAGTTTCATTCTAGCTTGTTTTCGATTGCAATACTTCAGCATATAACAAATTAACAACGTAAACTTTCCTTTAGCCAAATGTGCAGAGTCTATCTTAAATGCACTATAATTTCTGTATAAAACTGTTTTTTAACTTTACTAACTTGTTTCTTTTGGTTATTTGTTTTACAATTTTGATTAACATTAAAAGTTCAGCTTAAAGAGTATTAATTTAATACCTTTATAACATAACTCCAGATTTTATATCCTAGTACTTTTCTTAAATAAAAACTTATAATGTTACTTGCATTATTAAAGGATATTGTTTAGTATTTAAACATGATTTTTGTTACATTAGCTCCGTATATATCCTTTATATATACAAACATCTGTTTTATTGGAAAAGCAAATAACTAATAAATAAAGCAGATAACCGAAAGGTTTTTTTGTGCACTAGATCCCAGGGCCAAACATTTTAAGCTTCTTTTTTTGTCGTTCAATAAGCTGTATATATTAATCCGGGTAATTTAAACTGCTAATGATAGTCATTACTATTTTTTGTTCTATTCTGGTTTTTGCCTTCTGTCTGATTTCAACCTTTCTTTTGCATTAAATTTATAACACGATTCACAGTATTAAGTTCATATGACTAATAACGAACCTAACGACGGAAGTCTTTGTAAGTCTCAACACAGAGTCTGCATATGGCACGGGCTTAACCAGCGCAAGTCTCCACTTTTCAATAATTTCTTTTTTTTTCTAGCACTTTGCCTGAACGGATGCCCACTTAAAACTGCAGTTGTGCGAACTTATACTGCACGTGGGCAGTTTGATCATCCAAAACTGGGACTACTCAGCAGGGTTGCCACTCGTTTTTTCAAAATTTTTCCAGGTTTTTCAAATTTCTTCCAGGTTTTTAAAAGTACACATTTTTGGGTCTATTTTTAGTGTTAATTTAAATTTAAGGTAAGAAACCGTGTTCAATAGTATAAAAAGATTGAAAAGACACTGTAAAGCTACTTTAAATGTATTTTCTAATAAAAAACTTTTTGGTGATGACAAATTTTTTATCTATATGATAATTTTTTTGAGTCCAACCGAAATTTTACTACTGAACATGTTAAAATTCTCAAAAATTCCATGTTTTTCCAAAATTTCTCAAATTCTAAGTTTTTTTCAAAATTTCTTAAATTCAAGGATTTCAGGTAAAGTGGCAACCCTACTGCTCAGCAACAAGATTATCCGAATGGTCTAAGACGTTAACTTGGGCGATGAATGATTCTTGGTTTCGCCAGCGACCATGACGGACTCTTTGAGAGCAACCACTATTTATTTGCACTGTGCTGCCCGGAAGTGCTTCTTTTGTTTGCTCATTGCTCGACTAATTCAACCGTAACGTTTTCCACCGGTGAAGAAGCACGTCATTTTAAGTAAAGAGTTCGTTTTTTTTAGTTTCCAGAACTATTTTCATATGGAATTTTCTCAACTCCGCTTCGTGCTTTAAAGTAAAATGGTACTC
This sequence comes from Thalia democratica, assembly GCF_965202585.1. NCBI lineage: Eukaryota > Metazoa > Chordata > Thaliacea > Salpida > Salpidae > Thalia > Thalia democratica. The sequence goes on along the minus strand of NC_139166.1, from coordinate 60,951,482 downwards.
ACTGCTTTACGGTGGTGGTGAAGTTGAATCAATTGAGTTCAAGAGAGTTTTTCCATAAACTTTTTAATTTGTTTCAACTTCCCATCCTTATATAAGTGGTCTTCACGGTGTGCACGAATTTTATTTTGGGCTTCACGAAATTTTTAGAATGTACGAAACCTGTTTTAAATTTAAATAGTAAGTTTTGAACTTTCGCGTGGATAAATTCAAAAGAAAACACCCAGAATACAAAGAACTTCAAAGTTAAGCCTCTTTTGAACAGTTTGTAATGTAGTTACAGATTTCAAACTAAAACAATTTAGATAAGTAATAAGTTTGCTAATGGGCTTCTCATGAAGGATAGGTATTATTATTATTAATATCCTATATGAGTACTACTTATAATAAACTAGTATGCCACTAGAAGCAACTTAGTATGTTGTAAATACAAAATTTATATAACTTACATCTAAAAATATTTGAAATTTAAAAGTTGAATCGTTTTTACAACTAGTAGAACGTAAATTATAAAGGGCCAGGAGATAAGGAAGTTTCTTAACATGAATTAGCTTTTAGATCCATTAAAACTTGAAAATGATAAAAGTAACTTCGTAATCTATGATACACAAAATCGACTTATAGGTTTAATCTGAAAGCAAAGTTTAAAAATAAACGAATTTTTTGAACAAATACTAAGATGCTAAAAAATTTTTGATGCAAGGACCTGGGTGCACGAAAGCATTCATAAAACCAGTTTTTAACAAAAACATGAATCATCAAAATGTAGCTAGTAAGTAAAAAAATAGTATAAATGAAAAAAATAACTTTGTTTTGAGATCTCCAAAATTGTGGTTTGATAATTCTTTTGTAAACAGTTTTGAAATATTTCATTTGTAACGCTTACAATAAGCATAATTTTCTAATCTTTAAATATTTTTTGGAGTTCTGCAATTAGAATAAAGTATTATAAACTTAATTATTTCTAAATGGTAAGCATGATTTGAGTAGGTAAAAGACTAAATAATCATAAAGTTATGGTTAAGATTCTTTTAAGTTTAAATTATGGATAAAAATAATTTATCGGCTCTTTAATCTAATAGTATTCCACAGAAACTTTTCGATATGCAAAACTATAAACAACCTCGTTCGTTTTGCTGTAAAGTTCTCGTGTTGCAGTATAAGTGTCTTTATTTTTGAAACAGGCTTTTTTATCTAAATTTTTTCACATTATTTAACCTTTCTATTTTTTGTTAACTATGATCCATTCAATTGTAAAGTTTTTAAGTTTTCAAAATTTTAAAAACTTCAATTTTTCTCCAATTATGTATTCTAGACAGTTCAATAGTTTGTTCAGAATCAAAATCTCTTAATACAATCATATCAACCCAGAATCATTATTTGTTTGAAATTTCCTTTTTTTTTTAATCATTGTCTGAGATTTTTTCAAACACTTAATAAAATCATTAAACTTTTCTTTGTTTTCCTGTTCTTTTATAGTTTTTCTTTTAAACAATTTACTTATGGTAAAATTCTAGAAAGAGAAAAGTACCCAAGAGAGTGTTTTGTTCGTTTTTTTTTTTGGTAAGTTTTCTGATTTTTTTTACTAGTTATTACTTTATCTTAACGTTTTGTACTTGTTACAAGTATTAGCTTATATTATTCTCTATTTAATACTTTAACTATCCAAGAAAGTGAGTAACAGTATTTTGAGGGAATTACATACTGCAAAAAGTTAACAATATTTTAAAGTAGATATTATTAATAGTTTTATGCAAAATGATAGACATAGACAGCATTTCTAACTTAAAACATGGATAAACTTTAAGTTTTAAATGCCATGGATGTTTTTCTATCTATGATATTTAAAATAACTGTTATTGTTTAATACAAGCAAAAGTTAAAGAGTGAAATACAAAGCAACAAAAAAGTAGCTATTAGAAAAACAATGATTACAACAGTTGCTTGTTTAGAATGAAAATAAAGAACAAAATAACTTTTTTTTACAGAAAGTGAGGTTTCATCTTTTAAACACACATATGTATACATAGATTTGTTTAATTTCCATATCTTGTATCTTTTTGAAAGTTTTTAAACATAAATGTTTCACTAGACATGCTGCACTAAACTAAAAAATAGTTTTGTCTGTGATAAATTTTCTGTTATTTTAATTATTTTGAGTTAGTAGACATGATTTAAGAAGGGAAAAAACTGAACTTTCATAGAAATAACTTACCGGCCCTACCTCTTTATTTATAAAGTTCTTTAACAAAAATGATATTTTATGAAAATAAAATAACTAACTATAGTTAATTTTTTCTTTTAACTTCTTTGTTTTTTTTTTTAATTTTCTTAAATAAGCTTCAAGATGATATAGTTTTTCTATATTTTTAAGTACTAAACGTTTCTGTTTTCTTTTTGTTACCCTTCAGTTCTAAAACTTTCAACGTTTTCAAATCTCATAAAAGCTTCGTGAGTACAAAATTTTGCCCAAAATAGTTTTACTGGAACCAAGTCCATTACTTCGTGTGAACCAAAGTTTCTGAATAGTTTTGCATGCATACAAACTCTTCGTAACTTTCTTATTCCAATCCTCGTTTGCAATTCTCTTTTTATACTTCACAAGAACAACAAACTTTCGCTTTTTTTTCACAAAATACTTTTTTAATTCTCTATAATTTATTTTTGGCAGTAAATCCATAATTCACAAAAAAAGTCTTGTTAAAACTTGTTTGTTAATTCTTGCTTTATTTTCTTTTTCAAATTTTTTTACTCACCACTACTTTAACTTTACCATTAAGTGTGTAGGAGCTTATGTTATACTATAAATTATTATCTACATTTAAAATGTAACTTTGTAGGAAACTGAATGATTAATGACTTTTGCTTAAGAACTTACATTAAATTTAATGGTGATTAGGTTTCTTTTCTTAAAGTTGTAGTTCTTAGTAAGAACTTCTTAACATATGAAGATAATCAATTTTTTTATTTAGTTGTTTTAATTTGATACTAATATCTGTATAGAAGTGTGCTGATCATTTACAAACCAATACAATTGAAAAATGTCTTTTTTGAATATTAAATAGTTAAATTTACGATATCTTGTTAAAACTTTCTATGATATGATGTTACACACAAGCTTTTTCTTCTTAAAGACATTTTTTAATTAGTTTATAAGAAAACTTTTTTTTTTAACTTTTAATTGTCTAGTTTATATTAACCAAACTTGTCCAAAATTTAGAAAAGCAAAAAAAACAAACGCTAAATAAGTAAAATATGCTTTTCAAGTTTTTTGATGCTAACTTACTTTTAATTATAGTAAATTTATGCACTTATAAAAAAATAGGTATAATTTAAACTGATTACAAGTAAACGATCAACAATCTTTACTACTGTTTTCTGCACAACTAGGATTTTTCAAATATATTTGGTCGTAAATAGTTTTCTTACAGTTTTTGTTTAATTTTAACTTTCTGTTTTTGGGTGAGGCTATGTTAACTCAAAAAAACAAATTTGAGCTGTTTGAATTGGTAAAATGTACAAAAGTAGACTAGAATTTGCTATTACAAGCTAAAACTTTTTTTGATTCATCAAAAAAATTATTAGATTTAAAAATAAATATATGAAACAAAGCCTTTAAACTAGTATGTGTAAAAAATACTTACTTTGTTTAGTGTATTTCATATCTTTATCTTGAAGTATGTAAAAAAATCCATTCTTGACCTTTTACTAATTTGAAGTTTTTTTCAGTCCAACTACCAATTTAAAAAGTTGTATTTTAAACAAAACTACTTATTATAACAAAAAGTAACCGACTCTAACTGCCTCAGGTTTACGTCATAAGCAGTTTGTTAAAAAAATATTTTATAAATTTAACGTTTATTAAAATATTTAATTTACTTATTTCATGTAAATTTTGTGCAGTTCTTCTTAAATTTACACAAGTTTTACTACACTATTAATTTTTGTAAAAAAGGTTATTATATTTGATAATAATACATTAACTAGTTCAGTGGCCGAGAAGCATTTGGTAGTTGCGGGCGAATATTTTTTAAAATTAGAATTATTTGCGGCCGGCAGTTTCACTTACAACGTGGCCTTTTATTCACTTTTTTTCACATAACAAGTTATTTAAAATAATACTTTTTTATCTCTTATTATATTTTATTTCATCAAAGTACAATGTAACGTACAACATTTTTCATTCAACTTAAGATGCACTGAATATTTTTTTGCAGTTTAGTGCGCACAGATTTCGATCACCTTGAAGGCCACCGCTTCATGCCATGGCATATTTGTTGAAGACTTTATCATGTTTTCTCCACTAAATGCTGAAATTGGTGTAAAAGTAACCATTCTGGTGTTGTAACCATTTTTTCGAGTCAGTCAGGGACTCCCACACTGATTTCATCATGAACGTTTATTGCAATTTAACACTGTAAATAAGAACTTTAAAACTTAAATTGCATTAAAAAGCAGATGCAAATTTTAAATTTTAAAGTAGCCTTTAAAAATAAAACTATTCAAAATATAAATTTTATCGTTTGTTAACAAAAGATCCTAGCGAAACAAGTTCACTGGAATATATAATAATAACCAGTTATACTTTATAAATGTATTTAATACTTGTTTTTCAATTTTTTTCTCAGGAGATTTAGTTAAGCTAGGATTTTTTTGACAAAAAATATAATTAAAAAATTGGTATTTTGCGTAGTAAAAAATTAAAAATGTGAAAAAAATTGCACACGCAGACACATAATTTTATTAGTAACTTGAAACTCTACTTTTTAGATTCAAAAACTTTTTACAAAAATGGACGAGTGTGCGATTATTTTATTGAGTAGTAATTTTTCAAATTCCAACACAATAATTACCAAAATATGTTTAGTTTGAAATCATAGAGAGTGTTTTGTTTCAAAACGTATAAACTTTATATTTCACCTATTCAAAACATCTACAGACTGTAATAACACAAAAATAGTTAAAAATATGAGTTTTAAGTTTAAACAAAACTTTAGATAAATTTAATATGTAAAAGAAAACAAAGTATAAAGTAAAAGTATTTTTAAAAGCCAATACTTTACGTCTAATTACTTTTGTAAAAAATTTCCGATCGGTAGGTTTCATTCAAGGTAGATTTTCAATTAGTCGTAGTAGCACTGACGAATGGTATTCAGGAAAAAAAGTCAGTTGTGCTCTTTAAATCTTTCGACATTGTTTGGTAACAAGTCACCTCACACAAGTACTTGGTGTTGCTATAATAGCAATTCCGTTTTTATGGACTACCAGCCATAAGGATTAAGAAGGATTTTGTCATTGTATTTCCTGCCAGCTGTCAACATTGTTTTATATATAAACTCTAGGTTGACCTTATTTTTTATTGAAAAAATACTTTGTTGAAATTTTTAAAGATCATATTGAGTTATATTATTTACTTTATCTTGTATTCTTACAGCTATATTTTTAGTTCAAGTTTTTAATTAACACTTAGTTAAACTTAAATACTTTAAAGTAGGTGTTAAAAGCAAGTAGTTTTGTTGTCCTAAAAGATTTAAAGATTTTATAAAATATGGTGCTTATTTAATATTTAGCTCAAAATTATGAAACAAGTTCCCATATAAACTCAGAGGTAACTTATTTACATATACATTAAAAAGCAGTGGTCTTATGTTTAAAAACATTAATTTATGTACTCTAACACTACGCAAGTATACATTAAAAAAAACACATTTTTTTTGTTGAGTTTTTGCTGTTTTACAATTTTGTTTTCAGTTACTTGAAGATTTTTTTTAAAGTCTGTAGTAATTTTTAATAGTTCGAATAAGCAAACGTATTTCAAAGTTGATTAATAGTTACCTTGAAAACAAAATAACAAGCTCGAATTTGTTGGTTTAGTATTCTAAAAATTAAAAAAACGGATTTTTTAAGTTTATACTATTCATAATAAACATCAACCTATGTATTAGCTTTTAATTTTTTATTTTAAACTTGAAAGGTAACTTAACATCTGACCAGTTTAAAACAAGAAAGAAGCACTAACTTTCAAATTTACAGCTGAAATGCATGTATTTATTTAAATATAGCTCCCAAACCGTTTTTAAATCTTCCAATAATGAATTTATGTATTTTTTAGTGTTGTACCGGACCCGGACTTTTTTTTTTCAAATTAGGATCCGGCCGAACCCGGATCCGGACTTTTTTTTCATATCAAGATCCGGTCGGATCCGGATATCAGACAAAAATGGCAATATCCGGCCGGATCCGGACCCGGATAGTGAGTCCGGTACATCACTACTTTTAGGTAATTTATTTTTTTTTTCTCGAAATAATCGATACATACATGACTACTGCAAAACAGGACCATGTATAAGTTTTCAAAATGCAGTATAATCATGTTTTTCTTTGTAGAAGTTGAAGCAGCATGTTTAAAGCCTTCCATTAATTGGTACAGTTGTTAGGAAATTTAAAAAAGTTGTCCATGGTGAATTATTGAACAAAGGATTTTGTGCACAGTATAATAGTTCTTTGCAGGTTGCTGTGCAAAGATAAAAATTTAAAAAACTACTGGTATAGCATAGAAATAAAAAAAGTTTATTGAACGACAAAAAAAATGCGCTCAAAAAGTTTGTGACAAGGACCTAGTGTACGAAAAATCCTTTCGTTTATCAAGCCATACACCACGGATACCTTTTAACGTCTTGTCCTAATTATCCAGGACTTCTCCAGGATATTATTTAAAAAATATATATTAGAAAAATATATATTTAAAAATTAAAGCATATAGAAGCTGTTATGTTATTTCATAAACACAAAGAAGTTAGAAAATTTTATAAATGAAGAGCCTAATTTCGCGAAAAATGTATTAAAACATGATTAAGCAAAAATTTTAACATTTTTTCTCTAGTGCCTGTATAAGTTTTGAAACTGTTATTGTCAAATTTAGTGTAAAATGAAAACAACTACAGTAGTTGTCTTTTATTTTGGTAAACATGCCGCAGTTTGTTGACCTCCAATCTATACTGTTGTTCTGTAAGCAGGATTTTTTATAGTTTGTTAATAGAAATTTAAATTTTGAACTGTTCATTTTCCTTATTAATAAGTCGAGAACTTTTATTGCGTTCTATTAAGTAAAAAGTAAACAACATCTAAATTATATTATTTACTACTTAAGATTACAAAAAGAACGCAGTTTTCTGGAACTTGTTACCTTGAAAAAGTGTTTCATTGTAAATACATTGTTGTAAAAAACATAAAATTTTTGAGTAGTTATGTAAAATTATAAACATATACTTTAAAATAAAACTTTTGGCTCAATGTATTATTTTTTCTATTTAGACTCAGTAGAACGCGGATTTTCCTCAAACAAACTAGAAATGTTCTTATAGCTAAAAGTTTTGAGAAAAAAGTCAATTATTGATTAGTTATTTCTTTTTAGTACTATAAACTTTAGTAGATTAAGTATAAAATAAAAAAAAGTTCTGTAAGTTTTACTAAGACCAGAAAAATACGAAGTAATGAAAAACTTGGATTGTTTTTACCTATTTCATAACAAAATACATATTTCAATAGTCAATAGCGAAACAAATGAAATATACTATTTCATTAATCCCTGTAGTTTAAAATGTGATGTTTTCTTACATAGTAAGCAATCGCCTTTTATGGTGAGGAAAGGGACAAATTAATGAAAACACTCTTAGCGCGGAACACAGTGAAAAAAAATCCGTTGGCTTATCAAAGTGATAAATTTATAACAAAATGTATACAATTATATAATGAGCTTTTATTAAAAATATATTTCAGTTACTTTAATAGTTGTTTTTTATTTAAAAATCACTTTGCTTACAAAGTTTTTGCTTAGTGGGCGAGGTTCTCCGATACTCGTCATGCAGTCTTACTTAGCTGAGGCAAAAAATAATTTCGGACAACCAGATACAGGTAAGCTTACTTACAGCGAACCTGCTTGTAAAACTTACTGGAAACACACCTAAGATTCAAGTTTACTAATCTAGCCAACATTATACAATAATTGTTATGTTCTTTAAACATCCTAGGTTTCCATTTGCTTACTTGTGTTAAAAAAGTCAAACTAAACTTTCAGGATTTCAAAATGCCTTTGAGAGATTTTTGGGTTTATTTATAGTATAAAATAAATTTTAAGGTGAAAACTGTCTTAAATAGTATAACAACATTTAAAAATACTGTAAAACTACATTCAATGTGTTTTTTATTAAAATAAAAACTTTGATGGCATAAAAGTATTTCTTTATATATAATAGATTTAGTGTCAATTCGAAATTTCACTACTTCCAATGTAAAAATTGTTAAAATTTTAGGTTTTTTCAAAACTCATTAAATTACAAGATTTTTTTTAGCCTCGAATTCCAGATTCTTTGTTGATTAATTTATTTTAGTAACCTCCTAGCTGTACAGTATTTATTTTAAATAATAAACTCATATTATCAAGCTTTTACAGATGTTTAGATTATATTGTTCAACTCAGTAGTAGTTGATAAGGTTGGGTTGCCAATTGTATTTTCCAGGTTTTTAAAATACACATTTTTGGGTCTAATTTTAGTTTAAAATTAAGTCTAAGGTAAGAAACTGTGTTAAATAAAAACATTAAAAAGATAATGTTAAGCTACTTTAAATATGTTATTTTAATAAAAAAAACTGATACTGACAAAAATTTTTTATTTATGTGATAGATATATTGAGTCAAATCGAAATTTCACTACTGAACATGTGAAAATTGTTAATATCTCAGGTTTTTTAGTGATTTTTGTTCAAAATTCCAGATTTTTTTCAAAATTTATCAAATTCCAGGTTATTTTTGCATAAATTGTCAATTTCCAGGTAAAGTAGCAACCCTGGATAAGGGTTTACTAAAACTTCCTACTTAACTTAAATAAAAATGCAAAGTATTCGTCGTTATTCTTATATAAAAATTTGCTGATTATCGAGTCTAGTTAATCTTCGAATAAAACATAGTTTAGAATGATATAAACCTTTAACTAAACACAAGTATAAATTTGAAAAATTACAACACCAAGTAGTTCTATTAAATGAATAAAAAGGTGAAAAATAGGTTAACAGTACGAAATTATACAGCTTCTGCTTTGAAATCAAAATGAACTTTAATTTTTTTATTTACACTACAAACACACCCAAAATCACGAAACTGGTTAAAACATGTTTCAAGTTTGATGTTTGTAACCATTTACAGATATTTACATGAAAGTTTTCTGTCTCAATATCTTGATAAGTTGGTGGCAGCGAGTGATGATGTCATAGCGGAGCAACAAACTACCATGAATATATTTCCTTTTGAAAATCAAGTATTTAATTTTTTTCCAAATTCTAAACAGTTAAACTTAAACAATTTTGATCTTTTTTTTTAAGCGCATTGTTAAATGTAAAACACTTATGAAGTTCATGTTACTTCGCACCCCTAGCTGTAAACATTGAGTACCTAACTTTCGAGCGTTCAATAACTATAAATTTCAGACTTTTACTTAAACAAAATATAGCCACACAAAAAAAAGGCTAAAATTTACATCTTTAAATAAATATAAACAGCCATTTTTTATAAACACTTGCGTCTTTATTACTTACAAAAACACATTGCAAAAATATTGAGTAAAATACTGAAAACTGACAAATAATCTAATTTCTTCAATAAGTAAATTTTTTTTAAAAAGATTATTAATTAGAATCCTTCTCTACAGTTCCCTGTGCTGCTTCTTCTCACCTGCAAAGTATAAATAAAAGTTTATATTACTAGATATATTGGTTTATATTAATTACTTATTAATGTGCCCATTGAAATCACTATTGTAGGTTTAACAGCACATGAAAAAAAAAAAAAATGTAACTTGTTCTGTGGATAACAGATATCCTTTAAAAAAGTAATAAACTAGCTAAAAGATGGGGGTGTTTATTTGATATTAAAGCGTTTATTAATATGCAAAAATCAATTTTTTTGAAATATACAAAAAAATAATAACAATTATTATAAGTTAAAGTTTTAAGACTTTGAAGCAAATAAGCCAACATAATTGAACAAAAAAACTTTAGTATAGTTTTATACGAGACTCAAACGCTGGATTTTGTCAAATTTGCCAAGATCTGGATCTAACCACGTTTTAACTTGAAAAGTATATTTGCATCCGAATGGATCTCAAATTGAAAAACGAATCCTACCTGGTTCCAGTTGAACCTTAACTTAGATTAAACTGACCTGAATTTTGGACCTGAAATTGACCTTTGCCGGGAAGATCCCCATCCGGCAAAGTTCAATCTAAATTCAAGCTTGGCCGGATCTTGAACTTACATCTAAACTCAGGTCCAACTGGAACCAAATAGTTTCTAATTAGTATTTTATAATGATAATTCTTTACTTTTATACATATAACTTTGAAGCTGAAAAACTACAATTGAGCCAACAGCTTTTTTTCTTAATACAATAAGTTTGTAAAAACAAGAGTAACTTCAACCTATTTCATATTAAAATGTAGTTAAACTATTTTAAATTGGGGCTAGAGCGATCCAGACAAAAAAGTATACATAAACAGCAAAGTTTACCAAAACATGTTTTCAATTCAAAATTATATTCAAGTTTTATCATAACAGTGTAGTGACTCTTTGAAAAAAAATCTGCCTGAGTTGCAAAAAAAAAATTAAAAATAAAGTAGTGAGAAAAAAGATAACAGACTAAAATAGGTAGATAACAGGCGCAAACTAAAACAGCAAAAATAGACTATTTTACTAAAAATATATCTCCTCCTACGTTTTTTAAGATAACTACCTCAAACTTTCAGGAAATTTTCCTTGATATATTTAGAAAATTCTGTCAAAATGAATTTTGAAAAAAATAAAAAATAAAAATTTTATATAAAAAATAAACAAAAAAATTTTTTTTTTGTTATTTTGTTATAAAATTTTTATTATTTAATTTTTTAAAATTCTGTTCCGACAGAGTTTTCTAAATATATCAAAGAACATTTTCTGAAAGTTTGAGGTAGTTATCTCAAAAAACGTAGGAGGAGATAGATTTTTAGTGATTTCTAGTTATTTGCTGTTTTAGTTTGCGCCTCCTATAAGGATCCTATTGTTGCCTCCGACTTTGACCGGCTACATCTCAAAAAATTTTGAATTTTTTAAATCTGTAAAAAGCATCTTGTAGCTTAGTAAAAACTATATAAAATAAGATCAAAAACCAAAAAAGGGTGTTTACCCCCCTATGCCCTTAAACATTGTAACAGCTTCACAAAACATTTATAAGATATAACACATAACAAATATAAACCTTATTGTATTTGATGCTTTCCGCTCATTCCTCTAAACTCTCATTTTTTATTCCCTTCTCATTCTCTGTGATAAATTGTACATATTTAGCAATAAATAAAACTTTAAATAAGACAAAGTTTTTCTTGATTACTTTAAAAAGATAACCAAGTTTATATGTTCAACATAACAGCAGTGTACTGTGAAATAGGAAACTTATATTTGTTTTAAATTCTTTTAAATTTAAATATACAAACAGCGTTAGATTAGAATGCAGCAAACAAAATAAATTATAAAAACTAAATCAGATTTTAACCAACAGCAATTCAATATGTCTGTGCAACACACTAAGCTTGCAAAAAAAAACAGGAATTTTGTTTTTTGAAATTGGAAACAAAGTATTTGAAATTAAGGGCATAGGGGGGTCAGACAGTTTTTTTAATAAAAATGACATTGGATCTTATGTGAAAGCTTTAAGTACAAACTACAACCCAGTTTTTATAGAATTTTTGAGATATTATAATTTTATAAAAGTTTCTGATCCAAACATATAGACCACAAGTTTTTCGGGGTCAATTTTCTCATAAATTTAAAAAAAATCACTAAAAATCTATCTTTTCTTTCATTTTTTGAGCTATAGACCTCAAACTTTCAGATAACATTCTCTTTATAGTTTAAAAGACTTGAAATGTTGGAATTTCAAAAATACTAAAAAATAAAATTTCAGATTAAAAATATTAAAAAAAAGATAAATTTTTTTTAATAAAAATTTTATTCTACTAAATTGAAAAATTCCTACATTGAACCTTTTAAAAATTTAATAATACACTTTATGTGAAAATTTGAAGAAGATTTCTTAAAAAATGAAGGAGATAGATTTTTTGTGAAATAGTCTTTTTTCGTAATTTAATTTGCATCTTCTATTAGGAACCTATGTTGGTCACCAACTTTGATTGCTCATATCTCAAAATTTACTTCGGATTTTTTCAAGCTGTTAAAAATGAATGATAGCTCAGATAAAACTCAACTTGTAAAAATCAAAGATGTGTACCCCCTATACCCTTAATCTTAAATACTTTATGGTTTTACTTATTGTAAGTAGATATAAAATAATCATTAGAATTAAATTTATTATAAACAAATGATTACAAAAGCAAATACAAGATTCATTAAAAACTAATAAACTTAAAGATGTTAGATGATAAGTATTTAAATAGTTTGATGGATATAAAACAAACAGACAACAATTTTATAAGAGTTCTAGTATAAGTTACTCAAACTATTTTAAACAATAAATTACTACTCAATCAAAATAACATAAGGAGTTTTGCATTTAACCTGAAAAGATTTCAAACTGCCGAGTGTGTGGCAACCCTGTTCCGATTTAAATGTAAATTGCTAAATAAATTTGTGCGGCTAACTTCAACTTTTTATATAACTACTTAGCCCCATACATAAACTTTAAACGGTATATAAAGAAGAGCTTAAATTTTTTTAATAATGAAATTCAACATTTTAAACTAATAAGAACCCAATAAATGTTATAAAATAATTAAAAAAATAAATAACAAAACACTGATAACTGAATACATGCAACTTCATTCCAGTTTTAACGAACAGGGTTGCCAATTTTATTTTGAGAAACTTTCTACCAGGTTTTTAAAAGTACAAGTTTTTCGGTCTAATTTTAGTATAAAATTAAGTTTAAGGTAAAAAAAAATGTCTTAAATGGTGTGGAAACATTGAGAAGATACTGTAGAGCTACTTTAATTGTGTTTTTTAACAAATAAATAAGAATTTAGTGAAAACAAACTTTTGTCTGCATGATAGATATTTTAAGTCAAGTGGAAACTTAATTACTTAACAAGAAAAAAATATTTGTTTAAAATTAAAGATTTTTCCGTTTTTTTTTTTTTGCTCAAAATCCCATGTTTTTAAAACATCCCAAATTCCAGGTTTTTCGGTAAACCTGTTAACAAAAAAACTAACCTGACTTTATATATTTATTTTTAACATAAATTGTTACCCTAATTTATCTAGAAAATACTCAAGCCCGAGTAAAAGGTAACCTTGCATAAAAAACTAAATTTGTACTATAAATTTTAAACATTCTTACCTTTAGCAAGAATTAACCGAACCATGTTAGAGCAACAAGTTGATTCTACATTTTTTTTTCAACTTAATTAAACCTGATGTAAAAAAAAACAGAAAACTATTTGGATTTATAATTTTTTTTTTACTTCAAACAATAAACAAAACCAACTTTATTGGCATCTTCTAGACAGTTGATTTGACGTCTGTGAGCAGGAGAAAACTCAATTTGTGATTTACAATTTACTGAAAAAATAAGAAGTTTATATAAATTGAATTAACCATTTGTTTTTATAAAACACAAGCCCTTTTTAGAATGCTTTCAGGTTTTATGTTCAACAACTTAACATTTTTAGAAACAACAAGAAGTTTGATACAAGGTTTTTTTTTAATTATAATAAGTGTTTTGCAAACGTATTCAAATTAAAATTTATTCAGCTAGTTAAGCTTGAGAAATAGCTATGTAACGTTATTATTAAATTCAGGGTTACCAAATGTTTTAGGCAAATTTTCTCCAGCTTTTAAAAGTACACATTTTTGGGTCTATTTTTAGTTTAAAGTTAAGTTTAAGGTAAAAAATGAGTTAAATAGTATAAAAACATTGAAAAGATATTGTAAAGCTACTTTAAATGTGTTTTTGAATAAAAAAAATGTTTAAGAATGACAAAAAAATGTTATCTATATGATACTTTTTGTGTCAAATCGAAATTTTACTACTTAACATATTGAAATTGTTAAAAATTCCAGGTTTTTTTCAAAAAACTTCAAATTCCAGGTTTGCCTAAATTTTCAAATTCTATGTTTTTTGGCAACCATGTTAATTGTATAACTACTGTTTGCTAGGTTTTTCTGTGTTAATCCAAAACTAAATTTCAAATTAAAGAATGCCAGGGAGCAAATAAGATATATGAGTGAATAATTATTGAAAAATAATAATGCAAATTTTTACTAAAATAATAAAAACTCTTTTTGTTTTCAGCTTAAACTTTATGTGTGTGTAAATTAAAGTTTTGTGATTAAATTTAAAGTTGCATAAAAAAAAATTCAAAAAACAGTAATAAAATCATCATAGGCAAACGAAAACATAAATATTATTGGGCAAACAAGAGCCTAAATTTATTAAGAAATTATAGTTAACTGTGTGGATTAAAAAAATTATAAAAAACAAGTTTGAAGCTAAAATAGATGTCCATAACCAGAATTTGTTTTCCAATAAAACATAAAATAACTAAAATTAACGTTGCACACATTTTAGATTTAAGCTGAGTTATTTTTTTTTAGTTAAATAGTTAAATAGTTTTATTTTTAATATTGATATATTCATAATTAAGAATGCAAATATTAATAGTACAATATTTATACAAACTAAACTAGCTATGAAAATTTTACTTTCAATTTAATTAGTATAATATAACACTTGTTAGTTTTATAGTAATTATTGCATTGCATCAAAACTTTTTTTTTTGAAGATGGTTTGATTCTTAAACATCAAACCTAAAACAATGACAAAACATGTTTTTATTTTCAACTATACTATTACATACACTATACACATATATAACTTCTAAATTTTACAAGAGAAATCCAGTGTATTTTTATAAAATAACGATTCCAGGAAAATTCAGTGTAGTGGGAACCTTGTATAGAATAATATAAGCAGTACAAAATATTACTTAGCAGTTCTAAGCAACAATAACATAATTTTTTAAATAATAACAAACATTTAAAAATAACATTTTACCACAACTTAATAGTATTTTCAATATTTTTCTAGTTTATAACATGAATTAAAGTATTTTATATAAGTTATTGTCAGCATAAAAGTTTTAAATCTACATACACTGCATTACACAGTGATTTAAGCGTTAATATATATATTTTCCTATATTGTTTAGTTAGTTATAACAGAGTTGCCAAATGTTTTTGGGAAAATTTTCTCCAGGTTTTCAAAATTTTCTTCAGGTTTTTAAAAGTACACATTTTTGGGTCTATTTTTAGTTTAAAGTTAAGTTTAAGCTAAGAAAATGTGTTATAAAGTACAAAAACATTGAAAAGATACTGTGAAGTTACTTTAAATGTGTTTTTAAATGAAAAATTTTTTTGATGATGACAAAAAAATCTTATATATATGATAGATTTTTTGCGTCAAATTGAAATTTTACTACTGAAATGTTAAAATTATTAAAAATTTCAGGTTTTTTGAACAAAATTCCTGGTTTTTCCAGGCTATTTTTGCCTAAATTGTTGAACTCCAGGTTTTTCCAGGTAAAGTGGCAACCCTGTTTAATCCTTTAGAAACAATCAAAAACAAATTAAAAAAAATAAAATTATCAAATTATTGAACAAAATTGGATATGAAATATATAAACTGGAAAATTAAATTTTATTCAAGATCTAGAAAAAAAATGAGCAGTTTATTTTTCAAATAATAAAACTATCTTAACTTTTTTTTAAGAAAACTAAACTTTCTTGATATGTCCTAACTTTAAAAAAGTTTTCTAAACTGCCTGAGTTATCCTGAGATTTTCAAATTGTCTGAGTTATCCTAAATGAGTAACAATCCTGGTTTTATACTAAACTTTTTTTTATAATCATTATTACTATAAGTCTAGTTTTAACATTCAAACAAAGTTTTAAAATCTGATGTTCAAACTATAAAGTTTAAACAAACCTATCTATAAAGCTGAAATTTTAGTTACTAATTAGTAACAACCTTATAAAAGAAATCAAACTTTTAAGATAAAGATATATCTTATATTTCATAAGAAAAAACATTTCATATCACTCAAGTTGTAACAAATAACTAGCTTGTGTGTGACAACCCTGAGATAATAGTTTGTAGTCTATACAGCCTAGAATAGTAATGTATTCATAATTAACAAATATATTAAAATTTCAACCAATTTCAGATGCATCCAGAAATATTGACTCCAGGATCTATCTTTTGGAATTGTCTGCGTATTAAACAAACACCTGGGCCAGGATTGTCCAGTGTCCACATTGAAGATAGGAAATGTTCCTAAAATTTATTGAGAAGAATATTTTTACTTATGTATTTATTGTTAAAAGACAAGTTCCATTTTTAAACAACGTTTAGTATACCAGAAATTTTAAAATACTCAATTTTTAATATAACCAAGAAAACATCTGGTAAGTCTATTAGGTTAAAGCCTGGATCAGGTAACAAGCTTAAGCTAACATAAATGTTAGATCATACAACTGTTATATATATCATACTATTTAAGAGATAAATTAGTCAAAAGCTTTTTTGGAGGTAAAATACTTTTTAATCAGTTTATCCAGTTATTCATACATTTTAAACACAGCATGTATTTGCCTTTTACTATTGTGAAATATTTTATAAGGTATTATGGTGCAAGTTAAAGAGATCAGTAAGTTTAGTAATGGTAGATAAAAATATAGTTTAAATGTTCTCTGAAGTCTAAAAAAATTACAAATAATAAAACAATTGACCACTTTTTAAGGGCATGGGGGGTAAAACACTTTTTTTTCAAATTTGGTCTTATTTTTTACATATTTGGATAAGCTACTTGTTACTTTTTATTGCTTCTTGAAATTCAAAGTAACTTTTGAGATATAAGCAATCAAAGTTAGACTATTCTATAGGTTCCTTATAGGAGGCAGAAACTAAAATGGCAAAATTAGACAAATTCACTAAAAATCTATCTCCTCCTTCAGTTTTAAAGTAATTGTTTTAAAACCTTTTTTTATTATCTTCAATAAGTTTTAAACTACTTATAAGAAACTGATTTTTATTTTTTGTAAAAATAGAAATATTTCACATAAAATAAACAAAAAATTGTTATTCTTTTAAATTTTGGTCGTAAATTTATTTAATGACATTCACTCAAAAATCTGCTTCCTACAACTTGTTTGTAACATTGAAAAGTACATTTTCTGAAATTTTGAATTAAATTGCTATAAAAACAAAGGAGGAGATAGATTTTTAGTGAACTTTATAATTTCCAAGAAATTTGGCCTTGAAAATTTTTGATTCCATACGGTTGTATTGGAAGTTTTTACAAAACTTGTATCTCAAAAGTTGATTGATTTTTTTCTGTTCTGTAATAACTACAATTTAGTATATGTTCCAGGCTTTGAAATAAGAACCAATGTTATTTTTTGTTAACTTCCAGGCAATAAATATAGTTCTTTTTTATTCTTTGTAAAGAATTAATGGATTGCTGGTCAATATAATTCAGGCTGTAGAAAGGGAGTAAACCATAATTTTGGTGTTTTTTAGTTATTATACCTAATATCATTGATGAGTTTTGTTTTGGAAGTAGGGGATAAATCAATTTTTTTTTTAGGAGATTTTATATTAGATAAAAATTTTAGCTATCAATAACTCTATACAGTTTGTTTTTAAAATTAAAATTAACATAAAAAATTCAAGTTTAAGATTTATATATGTTTTATGGAAGGCCTAAACTAAACAGGCAAGGGTTTACTCATTAAAAATTTATTTTCCCCTAGACTTTTGTTCAACTTAAAAAAAATTGTTTTAAGTACAAATTATTTTTAATTTTAAACTCTAATCAAATTTTTTTCAAACCCTTTCCTATTGATAATGAAATTTTTACTCTTAAATTATTTTAAATTTTGAACTGATAACTGTTTTTAAATATAGCAATTTATAAAAACTTCGAGTTCAAATCTTTAACTAAAAAGTTAAGGCCATAGGGGGGTCCACTTTGTTTTTTTACAACTTGATCTTATTTTGTAGAATTTAATCTGAGCTATCAGACACTTTTAACCGCTTAAAAAAACTCAAAGTAACTTTTGAGATATAAGCGATCAAAAAAAAGGGCGTTCAATAGGTTCCTTATGGAAGGCAAAAACTAAAAATGCGAAAAAAGACTATTTCACTAAAAATCTATCTCCTCCTTCATTTTTTGAGTAATCTCTCTCAAATTTTTACAGAATGTGTATCATTAAACTTTAAAGAGATCTATTGTA
This sequence comes from Thalia democratica, assembly GCF_965202585.1. NCBI lineage: Eukaryota > Metazoa > Chordata > Thaliacea > Salpida > Salpidae > Thalia > Thalia democratica. Next base: position 60,933,152 of record NC_139166.1, on the reverse strand, counting down.
GGATTTTTTTTAATTTTGAGTAAAAAAATTTTTGTCAAAAAACTACCCTTTTTTTTAGTTTTTTGTGGATAAAATTTTTATTTTTCAAAATTTCAAAAATTCCAACATTCAGATTCTTAAAAATATTAAAAGGAACATTTCCTGAAAATTTGAAGTCTCTAGGTCAAAAAATGAAGGAGGAGATAGGTTTTTAGTGAATTATTAAATTTCCGAAAAAATTGACCTCAAAAAAATTTGCGGTCCATACGTTTGTATTGGAAACTTTTTACAAAAAATAAATTATCTCAAAAGTTAAATTATAGTTTTGAATTCTATAAAAACAGGCTTGTAGTTTGTATTTAAAGCTTTCATATAAAAGCCAAAGTTATTTTTTGTAAAAAAAAAGTCGAACCCCCCCCTATGGCCTTAAAAAAATTATTAGTGAAAATTTAAATTCCAGTAAAGATTTACAATAAAAAGGGTTCGTTTCTGAAACCTTTTAGAAAAATAGTTATGCTTAAAACATTTCTAATTTCATTTAACCTTTTAAATTTTCTGTGTTTTAAAGTTTTCATCCAAGTTTTCCATATTTGAAAGTAACTATTTAGTCTTCATAGCTATTTACAACAGGAATTTACACTAAAATTTATACAATTACCAGCATTTTATTAATAACAGTTTATTCAAGAGCTTTTTACAAAAGTTTCATTAAAATCATTTTACATAAGAGAAAAGATAAATCAAGTTTAAAGTTTTTTACCAGTGATATTTTATGAAATTTAAAGTTCCAGTTTTTCCATTTTAGCATAACAAGAAAGATTTATTTAATAATCTTTAATTTTAATTTAATTTATTTAATACTTTTTTAGATTTAATTTCTCTAAGCACAACTAATATTTTAAGAGACAATCTTATCCTATTGAAAAATATTGACTATACTTAAAAATTAAAAATATTTACAATCACAAATCACTACAACTAATTTACATGCTGTTCTGTAAGAACAACAGCCTTGTCCTGGTCAAATCAACTTTTATGAACTTTTCCTTTTTGAACATTGACCTTAGCACCATCAAGATGGTGCTCACCCGCATTCAAACACGCATTAAGAGCCTCACTATTTGCGAATGTGACATAACCAAATCCCTTTGGATGGCCATTTGGATGGGCCATGACAATGTGATCAAAAATTTCACCAAACTGTGAAAAGTAATTGAACAGACTTTCATCATTAGTTTCCATTGATAACCCACCAACAAAGACCTTGTTTTCTTGCAATGGCTTGTACCCGTACCCTGCTGGGGCTCTAGACTTTCTGCCTCCCCTTTGAGGCCTGCCCATTGGGTTGAAACGGTCTCTTGGACCACCGCGGTTTCTCATTGGTCCTCTCATCATTGGTGGCGGTGACCTTCTGTTGGAATACCCATCATATTCCCTGCTTCTTCTGTCTTGTCTGTAATCATCTGAATCTGGAACTTTCCTCACAAGCTCATACTCGTAACCATCTTTGACTATATACTTTGGTGGACCATGACTTCTATAATCACCTCTTCCGAAAGATTGGCTTGGTTCATCATCATACCAATTACCATATGAATCGTCATGGCTAGATTGTGGCTTTCTACCAGCCTTAGAACTGCTACCTTGCTTGCTTGCATTAAACTCTGTTACCATAATTATCTGTTTTCCCATCATGTGTTGCTTTTTATCAAGGGCTCTCAAAACACAATCTCTCTCAGCAAACTTTATAAAACAAAAGTTTTTAGGTTTATTAAGGATTTTGTTCATAGGAATAACACAGCTGACAACTTTTCCAAATTGAGAAAAGTACATTGAAATCATTTGTTCATCCATTTTCGAGCCAAACGGAAACAACACATGAATCTCACAGTTAGCACCTTTATCCCTGCTAGTTTTGACTTCAGTGGGTTGGCTGGATTTTTTGACAGTAAGATCTTTACCATCCAGAGTATGGGGGGAACTTTTAAGACAATTCTGCAGTGAGCTCATTTCTGCATACACTAAAAACCCAAACCTCTTGGGCTTGCCAGTGTTTTTGTCGAACATGACTTTGCTGTCACAGAGGTCACCGAACTTCATAAAGTATTCAGCAAAACTCTTGTCATTTGTAGTATCGGAAAGGCCACCTACAAAAACCTTGCGCGATTGAATGTCATCATCGTATATGTCTAACTTGGTCATTTTAAATTTTACCTGAATTTTTATCTGAAAAAAAGAAGTCCAGTGTTAAGGTTAACAGATTTACTTACTAGCAAAACAAGTTTAGTCAATCACTCCTGGAATTTTTTATGTTTTGTTTGGTAACTTTTACTAAATATTTTTTTTTTAATAATTAAAGCTAGATTCCCTTTTCAAAGTTTGATAACAAAATTCAAAAAATTATATTCTAATTCAAACCAAAACTAATAGGTTATATTATTATAAGTTCTAGTATGTGCAAGTATTTACATTTTTTTCAAAGTTTGTATTTATATTTCCAACTTACATCAAAATAAAGTACAGTACAACTAAACCAAAACATTACTATTTATATAGCATAAATACCTCCTAAAAATACACAAATTATACAAATTAAACAATTCTCAAGTATTAAACCTACATTTAATAAGAACTAAAGCTTTATTATACAAAATACATACTTTTTTTTATGGATTTTAGCTGTCATAACTTTAATAATTTGTTTAGATGTAGTCTTTCTAAATTTGGTTGACTAAATACTTCAATAGTGAGAAATAAAAATTTATTAATTTTTTCACACCACTTTGTTTGTACTAAGTTAATACTCTTTTTTTAATTTTCTATTTTTTTAATTAATGTTGTTACACCTTAAATTTTTGTTTGACTCAGGGTTAGCAAAATGTGGCTCACATGCTGGACAAAAAAGATAATCAATTTCATTTTGTTACAAAATGTTTAGTGTTTCCTTTTAATATTGTTCTAATTTCTTACTTGAAAAAATAATTATTAACAGAATATTAACTAAGGTCATAGAGGTAAATCATTTTTTACAACCTGATATTATTTGTAATCTTTAAACTAAGCAGCAAATTAACTTCTACAGCTTCTTAATATTCAAAATAGTTTTTAAGATTAGGTTTCTTATGGGAGAAAAAAAAACTAAAATGACATATATATACCACTAAAGATTAATATCTTGCATTTTTTGTGATAAATATTTTAATGAAAAGAAAGTGTTTTCTGCAATATATATAAAAAACCTGTTTGTTTTAAATAAAAAATTATGTTTATTTATAAAAAAAAGGAAAAGTTTTAAAACTTCATACAACAGATATAATTAAATATGCAAGGAACATTAACTATAAAATTTTGGTATTTAACTCAGAAAGCATAGGGATATATTTTTAAGACAATATCATCAACCATTTTAGTTTTATCCTTTCATATCATTTACTTTTTCAACTTCAACCTGCTGTACATCAAAAATTAGTATATATATCAAAACGCTGTAAAATGCAACTAATACTGTACATAATAAAATTGTTAAAAAGTTATTTTATCCCCTTTATGGCCTTAAGAAGTACAGATGCCATAAAAGAAATATATTTAAGATACAAACTAAATATAGTTAAAGTTTACATATAGGTTTTGGGCTTTTTGTCACAGGGTTGCCTTTCTTTCAGTCAAAAAACTCTCCTGACTGACCTTAGACTGTCCTAAGACATATGAATTTTTTCAAGTCTTAATTTTTTATTATAACTTCTAAAAATTAATAAAAATCTATTTTGTTGACAAAATTGTTTATAAAACAATAAAATATCAGGGTTGCCAAATTATTTTGTAAATTTCTAGCAGGTTTTTAAAAGATATTTTTTTGGTCTATTTTTAGTATAGAACTAAATTTAAGGTAATAGAACTATCTTAAATAGTACAAAACGATTTAAAAGATATTTTAAAGCTTTAAATTTTGTTTTGTAGTGAAAAAATAAAATAAATGATGCAATAAAAAAATTATCTTCATAAACTTCATAATTTATCAAATTTTTTAACTTTACATGTAAAAATAGTTTAAAATTCCATGTTTTCTAGTGATTTTTGATTGAAATTTATCAAATTCCAGGTCTTTCCAGGATTCCAGGTTTTTTGGCAAGCATGAAAAATTTCAACTAAAATAACTTTATCTCATTCAAAATATAGAAAAAAAATCTGTCCTGAGATTAAGGGCATGGGGGGGGGGGGGGGGGGGTAAACACCCTTTTTTGGTTTTTTATCTTATTTTATATAGTTTTTACTAAGCTACAAGATGCTTTTTACAGACTTAAAAAAAAATTCAAAATAATTTTTGACATATAGCAGGTCAAAGTCGGAGCCAACAATAGGTTCCTTATGGGAGGCGCAAACTAAAACGGCAAATAACTAGAAATCACTAAAAATCTATCTCCTCCTACATTTTTTGAGATAACTACCTCAAATTTATAGGAAATGTTCCTTGGAGTATTTAGAAAATTCTGTCGGAACAGAATTTAAAAAAATTAAAAATAAAATTATAACAACAAAACATAAAAAAAACTGTTTTTTTTGTTTATTTTTTAAATAAAATTTTTATTTTTTGTTAAATTCCTTCTAACAGAATTTTCTAAATATATCAAGGAACATTTCTTGAAAGTTTGAGGTAGTTATCTCAAAAAACGTAGGAGAAGATAGATTTTTAGTGAAATAGTCTTTTTTTGCCATTTTAGTTTGTGCCTCCCATAAGGAACCTACTGTTGGCTCCAACTTTGACCTGCTATATCTCAAAAGTTATTTTGAATTTTTTAAATCTGTAAAAAGCATGTTGTAGCTTTGTAAAAACTTTATAAAATAAGATAAAAACCAAAAAAGGGTGTTTACCCCCCCCTATGCCCTTAATAAAAATTCCTAGAACTAAAGAGATTCAATACATCATAAACTCTCCTAACTGACCTCAAATTGTCCTAAGTCATTCAGAGTCTTTCCAATCTTTATAAAAAAATTATAATTTTTCGAAATTAATAAAAATCAAATTCTTCATTAAAGTTGGTACCATAGTATAGAAACTAAATTTCATTCAAATTGTTTAAAAAAAATGGTCCTGAGATTAATGAAAACCTAAAACTATTATTAATTTTTCAAAAAAAAAATTAATCCTGAGTCAGCCTAAGTTTAAAAATGAAATTCTAAATATCCTGAGTTTTACAAAACCTTTAAAATATCCTAATGTCCTGAGTGTGTGGCAACCCTGTAAATCTAGTTAAAAATCTACTGTCCTCTTTTCAGTTCTTTCAGTTTTCAATCTTTAAACTATTCTGAGATAATAAAAAAACTTTAAAAAGTATTAAGTCAGTCCAAGTTTAAAAGAACAAATTCAAAACATCCTGAGTTATACTGAGTCATCCTGAGATTTAATTTTTTTTTAATAACCTAGGTGTGTGGCAACCCTGATAACATTACAATAAAAAATTTTAAAAAAATTATGATCTTTATCTTCATCAGCAAATATTTTTAAAAAATGTTAACATCAAACTAGAAAGAACTTTTTTTTAACTAAAAAAGCACTAAAGCCAAAATATGGAAAACTAACTCTTAATTATGCCTTTATTCTACTAAAATTGATTCTAATAAAAACAAAGGATTTAAGGGAATAGGGGGGTAACATGTTTTTTTTTAATTCTTATCAATTTAGTCTTATTTTAGATATGTATAAATAAGCTACTTGTTACTTTTAACTGCTTGTTAAAATTCAAAATAACTTTTGAGATATAAACAATCAAAGTTAGAGCCTTCAATAGGTTCTTTATAGGAGGCACAAACTAAAAGGGCAAAATTAGACTATTTTACTAAAATTTAACCTCCTTTTACAGTTTTTGAGCAATTGTTTTAAAACTTTTTCAGAGTAATCTTTAATAAATGTTAAACAATTTGTAGGAAACAGATTCTGTAATTAAAAAAATTATAAAAAATAAAAACAAAATTTTTTACAATTTTAGTCATAATTTTTTTTAATGACTTGCACTCAAAAATGCGCTTCCTACAATTTGTTTGTAATATTGAAAAGTACACAGCCTCAAAATTTGAAAATAAATTGCTAAAAAAACGAAGGAGATAGACTTAAAATAAATTTTTGAGAATTCTTAGAAAATTGGCATTGAAAATATTTGATGCTATATGGTTGTATTGCATTTTTTTACAAAACTTGTTATAACCAGGATTGCTAAGTTATTGTGAAAAATTCATTCCAGGTTTTCTGAATTTCTTCCTGGTTTTAAAAGTACATTTTTTGGGCTATCTTTAGTATAAAATAAACAGCATAGGGGGATTAATCACTTTTTTTACAATTTGATCTAATTTTATAGTTTTAACTAAGCTATGAGATGCTTTTTACAGATAATTAAATTTAAAATAATTTTTGAGATATAGCAGGTCAAAGTTGGTAACAACAAGAAGTTCCTTATGGGGGGCAAACTTAACTAAAGAATTATTTCAATAAAAATCAATCTTCTCCTTTGCTTTTTGAGATAAATACCTCAAACTTCAAGAAATGTTCTTTGCAATATTTAAAAAATTATGTCACCAGGAAGTTTTTAAAAATTTTATGTAAAAAATATACAATTTTTTGTTGTTTTTTGAAATAAAAGTTTTATTTTTAATTTTTTTTTAATTAGGTTCTAACAGAATTTTCTAAATATTACAAGTACCATTTCTTGAAAGTTTGAGGTAATTATCTCAAAAAATGTAGGAGATGGATTTTTAGTGATTTCTATTTATTAGACATATTAGTTTGAGCCTCCCATAAAGAACCTATTGTAGTCTCTGACTTAGACCAACTATATCTCAAAAATAATTTTGAGTTTAAAAATTCTGTAAAAAAAAATTGTAGCTATTTAATACTCAATAAAATATGACTAAATTGTGATAAAGGTGATTTAACCCCCTAAGCTCAACATTTAACCACCTATGCTCAGCACAAAACTGTTAATAACAACATTGAAAATTTGACAATTGTACAGCTAATCTAAATGTGTTTTTTAATACAAAAAATTGATGACAATTTTTTTTTATTTATATGGTAATTTTTTGTGTCAAATTAAAGTTTTACTACTTACAGGGTTGCCACTTGTTTTTTCAAAAAAAAATTCTAGGTTTTTAATATTACACATCTTTAGGTCTATTTTTAGTTCAAAGTAAGCAACTGTGTTAAATAGTATAAAAACATTAAAAAGATACTGTAAAGCTACTATTTTATTTAATAAAAACAATTTTGATAATGACAAAAAAAAAAACAATTGTGATAGATTTTTTGAGTCAAATTGAAATTTTAATACTGAAAATGTGAAAATTGTTAAAATTCCAGGTTTTTTACTAAATTGTCAAACTTCAGGTTTTTCCAAGATTCCATGTAAGTGGCAACCCTGTATTTAACATACAAAAATTGTTTAAACTTCTAGTTTTTTTAGTGTTTATGGCTATAAATTTCAAGGTTTTTTTTTTCCAAATTGTCAAATTCCAGGTTTTTGGCTACCCTATAGATCTAAAAAGTGAATTGAAATTTTTCTGTTCTATTTGAAGTATCTTTTAGTAAATGTTATAAGCTTTAAATTAAATGCCAACGCATTAAGTGTTTCATATTTTAGTACTGACAATTGTTTATTCATGTTTAAAAAAGTTTCAAGGTTTTCATTGTGACAGGATTGCCACTTTACCTGTCAAATCTCTTTGAGTCAAAAATCTTCCCTGAGTTACCAGAAACATCCCTGAGGATTTTCAAATCTTTAATATTGTTTCTTTATTTAAAAATTTATAATGTAAATTCTAAGAAAATTGAAGAACTAGCCACAATGCTAAAAAATTTCTGAATAAACATTTAAAAAGGAATAAAATTAACTCTTTTAAATGAAATATTGAAACTGGATTAACAAAATCTCATTCTAGATCTAGAATAAATTTACCCTGAGATTGTCCAAAAAATCTTATAACTTCCCTGAGTTAAAAAAAAAAAATTCCCTCAGATTTTCTACAACTTAAAATTTCCCTGAGTTTCCCTGAATTCCCTGAGTGTGTGGCAACCCTGTTATGTTTGCATTCTTAGAGGTTCAAATTACATGCCATTTTAACTACTAACATGTATTTGATAAAAACATTACTATAATTATGATACCAAATTCATATTTAAAATTCAGATTTAGACCAAAATTAATGTTGTTTAATTTTGAGCTTACTGAGTATGTGAGCAGGTCTTCAACAAAATTTTACACCATCATTCTCAAAAGGGTAAGTTTATCACAATGAAAAACTCATGACTGTTTCTTTATTTTAATGGTCTTGAAGCATGTTTTGTAAAGGATGGCTGATTTATTAAACTGGTTAATATATTATTACATGGTACTATCACATAATACAACTCAGAGAAAGGAAAATTTTGACTTCATTCAGGCTTAAAATACATGTAAACTTTCCTTTTTAGGTCTGGTTATAGGTAGATTACTTTTCTTGTTTTTATGAAAATTTATATGAAAAACCCATTTTGGGTTTTTTAGTTATGGCGCCAATACTATCGCTTTTTAGAGAGGGTACATATCGGAAAATATTTAATTCTAAGAAAATCTGAAAAGTTTTGAACAATCAAGAATTTTTAAGGAAAAATTTTAAAATTAGATTATTAAAAATTCTAAATAATTTTTCTTTTAAAACATGCTACCAAATATAGCATACGTTTGGGGTTTTCAGATTTTGTAGCATACCTTTAAATAAAAAGCATTAGTTTAAAATATTATATTTAATGAAAAAATCTTTATAATCTTTCTAGAAAGGTATCCCATTAAAAAAGTAGTGGTGGCACATAAAAACCCTAAAATTTAAATTTTAAACGTAAATAACTAAGCGTAAAATATGTTTAAGGGTGTTTAAAGAACAACAAAGTAAAGAAAATATGAAGCTTTTTAATCATAATGATTTTGTCGGAAGTTTAACTTAACTGACTATTTATGTTCTTACTTTTAGCTAATATTTTTATTATGTTTATAACTGTATAATATAAAACTCATAGATAGATTAATAAAAACTGAAATATTTTTTTGTACTTTAGTTCCTTAGACCAAACTTTTTAGAGTTTTTTAATACTATTCGATAAGTATAATAATAGCATAATTCTAAAATCGATCATGTGTTTAATTTTTTATGTAAAGTAGAGTTACCAAAATTCTATAAATGTAGAGTGCTGACTGCTGATACCGACTATTTAATTAAAGGTATTTGTTTTAATTTAAAATGTCACGATCAAAAAATTTTTAGATATAGGTGTCGTTGTGGCGATTGGTAAATAGCTAAAAATTACTCATGCAAGAAATATATAGCTATACAAAGAAAAAATTATTCAGTTTTTTTTATTGGAACTCTGGCAATCGTACTACAAACAGCAATGATATTTTTTTTACAAAAAACTACAATGTTAGTTTAACTTTTCTTGACAACTTTCAGCTGACATTTAAACTAATAAAAATTAAAACCAGCGCTAAAATCTAACTGTTGAACTTTAACTGAAAACAGGCGATATGTTATGTTTAATTTTTTAGAAAAAAATGAAGTTATCGAAACAAAAATACATTTTTTAAACCTAAAAAGTAAGAGATTCTATGTTGAAGTTTGGCAATTTTTAAAAACTGTAAAAACTCTTCTTGATTATTATTTAATAAAAACAGTTATCCTAGTTCTTAAATATAATATCTCTGTTGGAAAACTTATTTTTCTTAAGTTGGGTCTGCAACTCAGCAGGCTTAAAATTGCCAGATTTATATGAAAAATAAACTCTCGGCAATATGAGGTTTGTTCAAAATCAAACATTTATCGGATTTCTTGAAACTCTGCTGAAAATAACAGGCAAAGTGTTGTGTTTATATGAACTAGAAAATAGTATCTTAAAAGTTGATGTTTGTGCAAAGTTCCTAAGTTTTTGAATTCTAAATTTTTGCTTACAGCATAATTATGTTTCCAGGATTTCTTTTGCCTACTATGAAACATAGTTTTTTGATTTTACTTGACTTCTTTTATCAGTATCCATTTTAAAAGCAGCAACTATTCCTGGGAAACTTGGTTGTTGATATTTGCAGTATATTTAAGTTTTCAGCCTACTAATTATAATAATATTTGGAGAATATTGTTAATATTTTAGTACACTTAGTTTATTTTTATTGAATTTTTTTACAAAATTTTCAGATATTTTTTTTTTTGTTTTTAGCAGTTATTTTAACACCAAGATTAGACCTTAAAAACAGAAATCCATTCATAGTGTGTTTTTTTATTACGTTTTTATCTAATGAAATAGTTTCAACAAAAAAAAAAACTAAATACTAAATATAGAGTTACCGCAAAGTCAGCAAAATATTTTTTTTATGAATGTCAGGAATGATGTATAAATGTTCTTAATAAAAAAGTTTATTATTACTATCAGCTGCATTTTGCTATTTTCAAAAAAAATTGCTTTTTCAATTTTTTTTTGACGGTCTAATTGACCTTTTTTTTAAGTTAAAGCCTTTTATGGTTTCACGGGTGTATTTAATATGTGGTAAAGGTACAATTATTTAGCATATAGAGCTGCTTATTAAGTATAAATCAGTCTTACACAAATGCTTTAAATGATGCAATGGAAGTCATATGATAAAATTATGCAAATAAACTATTGTTTTGACCTGTATAAAAATAAGATTGAAAACTTTAAATAACTGCTAGTCTTTTTTTATATAATTTTAATTCGGTTTAATTAAGAATTTGATCAAAAACCAGGAAAAGTCAGGATTTTTTTTTCAGCTCGATCGGTGGCAAACTGCATATAGTATCAAACTAAAAGAATAAAAAATAAAAAACTTTAGTTTTTCTAACGTCTTGGAAGGCATCTTTAGAAACTGTAAGTTAAGACCTTAAATTAATAAACCGTATAAAAGTGAAGATTTTCAGAAAGAATAACTTATATTAAATAACCTAGAACAACTGCTGTTCCAAAAAAGAAAATACAAAGTTAGTTTTTTCTATTAAACAAAAAAAGAGAAAGAAAGCAAAGATATAGATTAATAGCAATAAAATAAATAAAAATAAAGACAAATGTTTACTTGAATTTTAACCAAAAGTAAGTTTGGAAATATTTATTTCAATAAAACTGAAAATTTCTTGTTTTTCGAAAGTTTTTTTTCAGACTAAAAATACTTACGCGATGTACTTACGCTAGATCTGACTTGCGGGCTATAGTTTGCCGACCCTGTATTAGATTGGTGTATTACAAACAAATACTTTTTATAGGTTTAGTGTTTTACTCCCATTTTAGTTTACTTAAATATATAATACTTTTAAATTGTACAAGTTTAATATTTTAAAACAACTTCAAACGGAAAAAATGGCCAAAAGAAAATAAATGCCAAACTTAAAATTAATAAAAATTGAATTTAAGAAAGCCTTGTTCTTATTTTGCCTCAAGCCATTAGTAGCTTTTATTTGTATAGTAAAAAAAAATATCAAAAAAATAAACAAAAAAAGTAAGAAAATATTCTAAGTGGAGTTTAAAAACAATTAAATCTGTAAATCGAACCAAAGTTTTATGATCAGATGTCTTAGTGAATTATTGTAAATTATTAGTTTCCCAAATATTAGTCTTTTAGTTGAAATAAACACTAGAAAACTTTTAGATGACCCTTTTACAAGCCTTTATGAGAAAAGAAGACACTATTTGGTAACAGCAGCAATTTAAAAATCATTTTGTAATGCTTATCAGTTATACTATTAAACAAATTGCTACAAAAACAATTTTGTAAACTTTATATTTTACGTAAAGTGTTTGATAAAAAAAGACTAAACGACCAAATAATATCAATTTTATTTCATTATATTATAACTTAATTTTAACTTTTAAACAAAATTTTAAGCTCTATAAATTCAATAAGAAATATCTACATTTATAAAAAAAAAACACCCCTATGCCTTTCACTATTTAGTATAATAAAAAGTATTCAATCAACAAACTTAACTCAATGCAAACTTTGTAGAATAAAAAATAAAGTTTTACAAATTAAGTAACAGCATATTACCAGAAAAGTTTTTATAACTACATTCGTAACAGACATAAATTGATCTAACAGGTCTTTATAACTTTTTTATAACATGTAAATACCAATTTTAATAAACTCATTACATTTTTGCTTGTTCTGTATATTTATTAAATTTGTTATTAATTGGAGTGTAGGTTATCTTGGTTGTATTTATATCAGTTGTTAATCAAAACAAAAGCGAAAAAGAATAGTTTGAAAACATAAAATCAGCTTCGTTTTGATTGGCTTAAAGAAAAAACCGAGTTTTCAATCTACCCAGTTTTCAACGATAATAATCGAATAAAACCCAAGCTGTCACTTTATTTGGTAAAAATATAATCGTCACTTGTTAATCGTTTACATTCTTTATTAATGCTATTTGAATTCTTGTTAGTTTCTCCAATATTCTAAGACACGAAAACTGTTGACCTATTACCGATAGTGCTACTTCACCTTTTTCGAGTATATATATATATATTTTTGTCAAACGTTGATAAAATAGAATTATATAAAGGTTGTTTTTTTTTAATTGAAATTTAATGAACATAAAAAAAATGTTGTTTTTATTGCGTTACATTAGATATATGTAACTTTTCAATAATAACAGTTTCAAATTAAAAAAGTTACAATTAAAATAAATAAAGCAAATACAGAATTAACTTAACTGCAATGAGTTCATGCTTGTTTTGATGTATTTTGCTTGTCTTCCTGTTTTAACCTTATTTTTTTCAATTATGTAATTATTTATTGAAAGAGGCCATATTTACTAAAAGATATTATCACATGTCAAAGTATTTCTAAAATTGTTAAGTTAAATAAAAAGTATATAAGAGTTATTTAAGTTATAAACTAATAAAATTGTCAAGGCAGTTTACTCATACTCAAAAAATAAAGACAGAGTGTTTATAAGATTTGTTTCAAAAATCTTAAACTAGTTTTAAGAATAGTTTTTTTTTACTCAACTAAAAATGTGTCAAAGACCTGAAATCGCTGCTTTTCTCGGCCACATTTAGCTCATCAGTCGCAGTTTGCTGAACTTTGAGTTTCAGATCTTTTTTGTTACAACTAGTTTCTTTGTTCTGTTTAAAATATTAAACCACTTTCAAAACAAAACTTTTTATTGAAAATTAAAATACAAAAGTCTAATTAATCCCAAATAAGTTAAATACGTATTTAAAATAAAAGACATTCGAATAACATATCGTATTATTGTTAATATAAAAGTAATAATATAGTTAAAGTGTTTTCTTTTACACTTACAACAACCATTAAACAATTTTTTTTTTACTTATTGTACTTTTTTCTTCTTTTAAGATCTTAAAATTGAGCAATAAAATTCAACCTACATAAAAACTGTTAACAAATGAGATACACGCAAGTAATTTTGTAGAACTAGTTATAAACTAGTGATTAGTATTCATTAAGAAATAGTGCATGGTTTTATTTTATAAAGTTTAACAAGTTGATAAACTTTTATTTTAATGATTAATGTTAACTTTGTTGCTAAGTGCGTAGTTTCCGCTTGTCCTTTTATGAAGAGGTCATTAAGTACGTCATAGTTTTTTTATTTAGGTCATTTAAGCTAAAACGACCACTCTGATTTAATAAAGTTAATACTTTCTAGAAAATTTGTAAATTTTGATAAGCTGTATTTTTTAAATTAAAAATTATCCATTATTTTAGTTTTTTATGATTGATTAAGGTTATTTTCTAAAATTTCATAGGTTTTTGAGCGAAAATGTTAAAGATATGTAGAAGACAAAAACATTGTTAACTTATTTTACAAAATATATAAATAAAAAGTTTTATACGCTTTAGCTTTTAATATAATAACATTTAGACATTTCAAAAATATAGTTTACTCTCGAGTACAAAAATTATACTTTTAGTAAACTTTTGTTGCAAAAATTCTTAAACTTTTATTTTTTATAATGAAAGTTTTTATTTTAACTAAAAAAATGTTAAAGACCAGAAATTATTGTTAGTAAGATCACTTTTAGCTCGTTGGCTGCAGTCTCTGAGCTAATGATATTTTTTGTTACGATTAGTTTCTTTGTTCAGTTTAAAATTACCTTAAAAAAACTTTATATCGAAAAATAAAGTAAAACAGTTTAGTTTAGTCCATATTTTTTTTTAAGTAGATAAAAAAAAACAGTTAAACAAAATACAGTACTATGTTTAATATAAATTTTATATTTATTATAACTATTTTTATTCTTATCGCATTTAAAAAAAATATTTTATTTTTTGTTCTTTTTATCTCCTCGTAGGATCTTAAAATCGAGTTAAAAAACAATTCAGTCAACAAAAAATTTTTAAGAAGTAAATACACACAGGTAATTTCGTAGCTATATATACTTGTAATTAGCATTCATTAAACATTTTGTTTTGTTTTACAGTGAAATTTTTTCTATTGATATTATATTAAAAAACTGAACAAATTGATAATTTTTTATTATAATGATTAATGTTAACTTTGTTGCTAAGTGCGTAGTTTCCGCTTGTCCTTTTATGAAGAGGTCATTAAGTACGTCATAGTTTTTTTATTTAGGTCACTTAAGCTAAAACGATCACTCTGATTTAATAAAGTTAATACTTACTAGAAAATTTTTAAATTATTATAAGCTGTATTTTTTAAATTAAAAATTATCCATTATTTTAGTTTTTTATGATTGATTAAGGTTATTTTCTAAAATTTCATAGGTTTTTGAGCGAAAATGTTAAAGATATGTAGAAGACAAAAAAATTGTTAACTTATTTTACAAAATATATAAATAAAAAGTTGTATACGCTTTAGCTTTTAATATAATAACATTTAGACATTTCAAAAACATAGTTTACTCTCGAGTACAAAAATTATACTTTTAGTAAACTTTTGTTGCAAAAATTCTTAAACTTTTTATTTTTTATAATGAAAGATTTTATTTTAACTAAAAAAATGTTAAAGACCAGAAATTATTGTTAGTAAGATCACTTTTAGCTCATTGGCTGCAGTCTCTGAGCTAATGATATATTTTGTTACGGTTAGTTTCTTTGTTCAGTTTAAAAATTACCTTAAAAAAACTTTATATCGAAAAATAAAGTAAAACAGTTTAGTTTAATCCATATTTTTTTTAAAGTAGATAAAAAAAAACACTTAAACAAAATACAGTACTATGTTTAATATAAATTTTATATTTATTTTAACTACTTTTATTCTTATCGCATTAAAAAAAAAAATATTTTATTTTTTGTTCTTTTTATCTCCTCGTAGGATCTTAAAATCGTGTTAAAAAAAAATTCAGTCAACAAAAAATTATTAAGAAATAAATATACACAGGTGATTTCGTAGCTATATATACTTGTATTTAGCATTCATTGAAAAATTTGTTTTGTTTTACAGTGAAATGTTTTCTATTGATTATTATATTAAAAAACTGAACAAATTGATAAACTTTTATTATAGTGTGTAAAGTTAAAGCTAACTGTTTTTCTAACTGCGTAGTTTCCGGTTGTTTTTAAGTTCATCAAGTAACAACATGAATTTTCAACTGCTTTCAAATAAATTTCGTAATGTTTGATAGGTTGCAGTTTTGCCAAAAACTCAGAAAATTTAGAATTTTTTGAGAAACTCAGGCCTACTCAGGCTAGTTTTATAAACATTCTAGATCTAAGGCTGTTTTTGTTTCTAATTTTTTTTTTCATAATTGTAAATTTATTAAGGTTTTCTGTTCTAATTTTGCTATCTATAGGTGAAAAGCTTTAATAACTACAGTTTAAGGTATTTATACTTAATCAGTTATAATATGATTCAAGTTTTCAGCATATATATTTTTTAGCAGCTTAAAAGTATCATTTTCAGGCCATCTCAAACTAGTTTGATTCAACGCAGGCTAGCTTTTTTTCCATAAAGAGTAGCAGCCCTGAAGAGTTATAAATTTTCAACAAAAAAAGTAATAGATAATAGCTAAATAAGCTTAAAAGTATCGGTTTTTAAGCACTAGATAGGTTTAACTTAAATCCTTGACTGTACAACAAATTGATATTACAGGCTTGTAAAAACACTAACTATGACTTCACTTTCTGGCAAAGTAGCCTTAGTCACTGGAGCTTCAACAGGCATTGGCCAAGCAGTAGCTGAAAGGCTAGTAAAGCTCGGAATGAAAGTTGTAGGCTGCGCTCGCAATGAGTCCGATTTGAAGGCAGTAGCAAGTAAAGTGAACAGCGTAGGTCCAGGTGAAATGCTGCCTGTGAAATGTGATCTGACAAACGAATCTCAGGTGTTGGATATGTTCAAATTTATTGAAGAAAAGCTCGGGAAACTTCACGTTTGCGTCAACAACGCAGGGCTGGGTCATGATGCGCCATTGCTTTCTGGTGAAACAAAAGTTTGTTTGTAGAAACAATTTAGAATGTTATATCAAAAACTAAAAATATGTATTTATTTTATCTTACACTCAAAGAGTTGTTTTTAGTTAAGTTTATAAGTTTACATACATTTTAAATTAAAGTTTAGTATACGTATAAAAAAAATTTCAAACACAAAAAATTAGTATTTTTTGCATAGGAGTGGAAAAACATGCTGGACGTGAATGTGCTCGGTTTGTGCATATGCACAAGAGAAGCGTACAAGCTGATGGAAAAGGGAGGCATCGATGATGGCCACTTTGTCAACATAAACAGCATTTGTGGCCACCGTGTTTTCAGAATTCCGTTCTACTCTGCAACCAAGTTTGCCGTCACCGCCCTCACCGAAGGACTGCGAAGAGAGCTCAGAGATAAAAACAGCCACATCAGAAGCACTGCCATCTCGCCCGGGCTCACTGAAACACACTTTGATTTTAGGTCAATTAAAAATCTTTAATTTTTAAATTAATTGGCTTCAAAAATTCTCTTTTTTTTATTGGAAATAACTAAATTTTAAACTTTTTAGATAATTAACATTTTAAAATTAAATTGGTATACTCAAAATAAATAAGAAGTTCAAAGTTTTTAAAGTAAACATATTAAGTTATAAGTTATTTTGAAAAAAAAAAATTATTAACTTTTACTAGTACTTTCTTAAAATTTATATTTAAAGGAAATCAATAAATTATGATTTCTAAATCTAGGCTACTAATCTTTGTTACTATACGGTGCATACTGTGCAGTTCGAAAAACCTTATCCTTTTACAGGAAGCTATTGCTAATATTTACTCGTTATTTAATGAAAATATGGTCTACGTAGTCTATTTTAGAGATAACACATATAGAAAAGTATTATCATACCATTAATTAAAGTATTTAACTTCTACGATAGTCAAAAACTTTGTTTAATTTTAAAGAGTTTTTCTTGAAGTAAAACGTAATGTTTTTTTTTTGCAAAATATAAAAATAAATAATTTTTATTCAGAAACATTTGTTAGCTATACGGCATTGAATTAAGGATTTTATAAACTTATTTGAGTTTCAAAATTGAAATTGAATGATTTTTATTTGATTTTCAAAACACAGAAATAATAGTTCAGTATTTGCAATCAAATCTATTTTTAATTAAGTAACTAAGTTAACTTTGGTTAAATGTGGGAAGTAACGGTCATAAAAACTATACTTTAGTTAGATTAGTTATAAGTTAATAACCAAATAAGACAAACATATACTACGTTGATAGAACTAGTATGTGTTTAAATAGTATTTTATTAGTTAAGCTATACCAATAAGCTATAAAGTTATACTAACATAACAAAGTATATTTGAAACAAATGTTTTTTAGTAATCTTTAAGTGTAATAGATTAAAACCGATTGCGCGAAAAATGTATGAGTTTTATTCTTTTTTAAAGTAATTTATGAAAAAAATATTATATTTTTTCAGTGTATAGTATCGTAACTTATTAAAATTTAATATTTCTACGTGATATATAGATTGAGACCGGGAGAGCCTGAAAAAGCCAGACAAACGTACAGCAACATCGAATGCTTGCAAGCGAGCGACATCGCTGATGCAGTTGTGTTTGCTCTTCAATCACCGAATAATATGAACGTAAAAGACATCATTATACTAGCGACTGAAAGCGAGCGACATTGCTGATGCAGAAGCATTTTCTTTCAATCACTGAAAAACATGAATATAAAGACATTCTTATACTTGCCACTGAAAAATCTTTTTAAAATATCTGCTATATGTTCGCTTTTAGTTTACTGTGATTTTCTTAATCATTCACTTAAATAGTTGTGTACTTTTCTGTTAATTAGTAGCATACTCAAAATATAAATGTGTCTTATGTTTATAGTTCGTTGAGCCGTTTAGTTATATCATGGTTCGGCAGACTTTTATAAGTCGCAGTGAAATTTTTTAGAAAAAGTTGCTCGCGGGCCGCACTTTATAAAACGAAGTCTGCTGCAGGCCGAATTTATTTGAAACAGTTATAGTAATCAATATAAATATCTTATTTGAAACCAAACATATGATATATAATAAAACCTGAAACTGCTAAGGATCTCGCTGGCCGAATGTTTTTGCTTTGCGGTCCGCAGTTGGCCGATCATATAATTTTTAATAATTTTTGATTCTCTAATTTATATACATTAGATAAAACACTAAACAGCTTTAACTAATTGTATAATCACTGTTGAAGATTGTCATAATTAACTTAAATTTATTGCTTTTATTATGCATTTTTATATATTAAACCTTAAGAATCTTAGTTATTTTGGACTGTTAAGTTTATATACGAAATTGAATTTTCGATGATTTACTATCGTAGCTTTACTAGAGTTTATACTTTATGTTAAAACTTGAATTTAGAAGTTTGAGGTTGCTAACTATAAACAAATCTCTTAATTTTATTTTGTTACTTCATGTTTTTTATATACAGCTAATTATTTTCTTAGTGACGTAAAATAATCTAACTTCCTTATACAGAGTTTAAAAATATTATGATATAATTAATAGATGATTAAAAATTTGAAATTAAGTTATAGGAGAGCTTTAAAGGAAGACAAGTATAAAAAGGTATTGTTTAGGCACTAAATAAGTACTTTTGACAGTTTAATTTCTGACAATTCAACTTTTAAAATAAACAACACAAAATCTAACTTGTTATTTTTCTATTTATACTTTTTGAAATGAAATACTAATTTTTTATTTTTTAATTAGAAAACTGATGCAACAAGTTTCACTTAAATGCATTTCCCTATTTAATAGTTCACGTTTATAATTTAATGTTTGCTTCAACTTTTTTTAATTTAAAGAAAACAAATAAAATAAAAACTGTACAAACTATACACCAACATACTATTTATTCACATTATGTGACAGTATGTAAGCCCTAGTAAACAAAAATTCATAAAAGTGTACTAAAAGTATAAATAATAAGCCTGTGGTATGAACTTTTATCTTCTGTTAACAAAGCGTTTCAACTTCAGTCATGATTCTTTCTTGCACCAGCAAGTCAAACGTAGGTAGCTCCAATCTTCTACGCTGGGCTTCTTCTTTCCTTTTTTCAACATCTTCCCGCCTCTTTCGTTCAGCTTCTTCTATTTCTCGTTCGATTTCTTCACTTCTTTTTCTTTCAAACTCTTCAAATTTCTTTTTTTCGATTTCATCATTTCTTTTTCGTTCAATTTCATCTTCTCTCACTACTTTTTCAAATTCTTCCTTTCTCCTTTGTTCAATTTCTTCTTTTCTTTTTCGTTCAATTTCTTCTCTTCTTTTTTGTTCAATTTCTTCTTTTCTCAATATTTTTACAATTTCTTCCTTTCTTTTTCGGTTGATTTCTTCTTCCCGTTTTTCAAATTCTTGCTTTCTTCCTTTTTCAAATTCTTCTTTTCTTTTTCGCTCAGTTTCTTTTCTTCTTTTCTGTTGAATTTCTTCCCTTCTTTTTTTTTTAATTTTTTCTTTTCTTTTTCTTTTAGTTTTTTCTTCTCTACTTTGTTCAACTTTTTTTTCATATGTTGCACTTTTTAAAAATATCAAAGTTTATGTAATCATGCTTTGATGTTTTAAACAGACTATATCTAATATAGTAAAGTAAAGAAAGGTTAAAGTATGTACTATTTTATAATTAAATAAACTCTTTACAGATAGGTAAACTAAAATAAGGAAATAAAAGTTATTTACTTTAGTTAAGTTGTGAATTCATCATTTTTTTAAGGACATTTTTAACCTAATACTTTTAACTTTTTTAATTTAAAGTTATAAGGTCTCATACGAAAAGTTTAAGTTACTATGACAGTTTTTAAATATACAGATTGAAACTAAAACTTCTTAAGTAAGTATAAGATTGAGTGTCGTTTAAAAAAACTAAAACCGTTTGATCCAAATGAAACATTTCGTTATTTTACATTAGTAGCTAGTTTTAAAGTATTCTGTGAAAGATTCAAAAAATGTTCAATTAAACTCACACTGCAGGCAGAGAAATGTATTTCATACTCTGATCTGATTCGTCTACTTCTTCTACATAACCGTTTAACTGCATACTGCTTCCAAGATCACCTTTCTTAGTTTTTGTACCATCGCCAAACTTAACTTTTTTCCCTGTTTTATCAACATTAACTTCTTTGTAATCTTTTCTTTTTAAGTTTGGTCTCTTGCTTCTAAAAATTGATTTTTATATGTAAATTATAATTTCTAAAGACCTATTTAGACCAATCACTTTGTATTCAAAGATTTATTTAAACGCTTTAGCTCTTTACACTTGATATCTAGTTGAATTTGAAAAGTTACACTTAGTTGATGAAAATATAGCATAAAATGAAAACTTTTTTAAGATAAATTCTACCTTTTTTAATTATAAAAAGTCTAATATTTTGCTTTAACTTTAGTATAACTTTTAAATTTATAGAAAACAAAAGCAACAACTAGTTTCATTAAAAGTTGAATACTTGTTTGTAATCTTGTTCGTTTTTGTAGATTTTGCATCGTTTTTCGTAAAATTTTTAATTGACCATTTCTTCCTCTGGCACAACTGTCCTGGATGTTTTTTACTGGGCAATTTTCCTTTTATGACAGAGCCTGTTTTCTTCGAAA
Organism: Thalia democratica; assembly: GCF_965202585.1. Classification (NCBI taxonomy): domain Eukaryota; kingdom Metazoa; phylum Chordata; class Thaliacea; order Salpida; family Salpidae; genus Thalia; species Thalia democratica. The sequence goes on along the minus strand of NC_139166.1, from coordinate 60,912,121 downwards.
TGTCTTGAGAACAACTAGCTTTTTCTTTTCCAGATATACCTAAACGTATTTTAACATTTTCTAAAACTCTTACATACAACGCTACTACCAACACTTATTTTCTCTCTAACATATAGAGCCTTTTAAAGTCACACATTTTAGTTAAACCGCACAGTCTAAAAAGAAATAGAAAGATAGTTTCAAATCTTATCATTATGTTTTCTACTTATTAATAGTTTAAAAAAATAAACTAACTATCTCCAGCATCTTGAGATTTATCAAGAGTCTTTTTAGATTTTATATCTGCACCATATTTAGAAGTTTTTGATGTTTTATAATAATGTTTAACTGTTTCTTCAGAAGTGTTTGGTAAATTTGGTTCATCATCCTGTTTTTTATTGATAGGTTTTTATTAATATTAAAATAATTTTAGTTGATTTGGTTTAGTTAGTTTTTTTTTTTGGTTCGAGTATCCACTTCTGGTTATTTTGTATCTTAAACAAGTGTAATGAACTTTTTTTCTGTTATTTATACAGTAGATTCAGGTAGAACATTTCAGCTTATAAATATCATAACATTCTATTAAATTAAAGTTTAAAACTAATGTTCTCCACTTTTTTTATTTTACTTAAAAACAACAACAAAATGTTTGCCTAAAGCAGGGTCGGAAAACTGCGGTCTGCAGGCTAATTCGGCCTTCAAAACTAAATTTGACTTCTTATAAGTAAATTCAGACTAAAAACATATCTTATTGAAATTACAAAAAGAAAATGTTTTATATGAAAAATTGTAATAGAGTTCTTAATTTAATTACAAATTTTCACTAGAGCTCTTATATCGTTTATGTAGTAACATATTTTTATGTAAAACATTACTTTTATATTACTAACTACAATCGTTTTAAAAAAACTACAGCCCGCGGAAGACTCTTTCCTTTAGAATGAAGCCCGCGACTTATAAAAGGCTGCAAATTTCTGGCGTAGAATAAAATGAAAAAAAAAAAATTTACCAAACTTACTTTCACAATTTCAAACTCGTTTGTGTTTAAACCTCTGATCTTCAAAGTCGGTAGAGGAGGGTTATAATTAGTACTGCTACAACTTTCTTTATTTTTATTGGCATTATTTTCTGTTAAATTGTCTTTGCTAGCGGATTTTACTATTGGTTGAACTTTTTGGTTTCTACTGTTGAAATCAAAATTTTGTGATTTTGTTTTATTTATGAAACTAACAAAAGTTTAAACTTTAAAAATTACTTTGTTTTACATTGCTTTTGTTAAAATAAAACAAAATGAGTTAAAGTTTTGATATTGTAGTTAGCTGTTATAACTTTTGTATCTTACCTTCCTTTATTCTTAGGTTTTGTAGATATAGATTTACTTGGGATCAGCAGTTTTTCATCAGATTTAGTTTTAGGTTTCTATAAAATTTTAATAGTTTTTAGTAAAAAAAATAGAAAGTGTATGCAAAAGTTTTCTAATTTTAGAAAAATTTAATTTTTTTTTCATATTTGCTAACAACAGTTGTTAATATATCGCAAAAAGTTTGGTTAATTTTGACAGAAACAATTTTCTTAAACTAAGTTGTAAACTTTGCAATTTAATACTTAAGTCATTAATCTTAATCTAAAACACAATGTTTTATTTTATTGAAACTATTTTATTATTATTGAAAAATTAAACTAAAATTTAGAAGTAAGTAACAAAAACTTTACCTTTTTTCTCCTTATAGTAATGCTACAACTTTTTTCGTTTTCAGTGGCACTTTCATTTTCTAAATCGTTTATGCCATCGGATTTTACTGAGAGCTTAATTCTTTGTTTTCTACTGTTGAAATTAAAAACCTTATGCAAGAATATTTTTTAAAAACAATTAAAAAGGTCTAGCTTATTTCTAATTATAACACAAAGTTAATTCGGAGTTAAAAATAAGTATATATCTTTATCAAATTTGAAAACTTACCGTTTTTTATTTTTAGATTCAGGAGGTAAATCTTCACTTGGTTTTGGAAAATCGTCCTCCGATTTTGTTTTGTGTTTCTTTAAAATTTCAGTATATTGTTAGTAAAAACATATTGATGTATGTGCAATAATTTCATAATGTTAAATTTTTTTTAATTTCAACATTTCTTTTGTACTTACTAACTATAAATTATGATAAATAATATACAACAGTTTAGTCAAGTATAACAGAAATATTGTTCTAACTTAAGTGTTTAAAATTTTAAAATTTATAATACCATCATTTATTTTAGTTCTAACCAAAAAAAAACACAATATTATTTTTTTAGACCAAAACTAAATCATACCCTTTTGCTATTTTTTGTGATTTTTTTCATTTCAAGAAATTTCCTGCGTAAAAGTTTTTCGAGGGCTTGAGCCATTACATAGACATCGTCACCTTTCTGTTTTAATAATAATTTTTTAAATATCATTCCCAAATAAGCATAAAAAATTTTTATTGTAATGTTTTCATTAGGAAGCAAACATATTTTTTTATAGAACACAAGTATTTAAAACAATATTTGCAAGTTTTTACAATTAATTTTCAAATCAAAACATATACCGACTAAAAATGAACATAATTTATATCAGTTTTGTGTTTTAGTTATTTCAACTTGACAATTACCCTGTTGTATGTATAGCAGTTTTTTAGCATCAAAGTAAAATCTTCCATACATTCTTGAGCGTCACTGTACTTATCTGTCTGTAGATTTTCCTCTATAGTTTTCATGCACATTGGTTCTTTGATGATGTCGAAGTAGTCCTTAAAAATTATTGAAATGTTTTATTTCAGACGTACATTAGCATAAGATTTTATACTTGGCATAAAAATAAATTTGACTAAAAAATATTGTGGATTGTAAATAACTTTAAAGTTTTGAACACATAAAACTTTTAACACAGTTTCATAGCTAAAATTAAAAGTAAGCATTTTAGTTTTTGATATCATGATAAGTGTATAAGCATATCAGATATTACGAAGAGAGCATTAAACAGCTTTAATCAAGCAAAACTTACAAAAAAAAAAAAGAGTTGGAAACTATTAGTTCCACCTTACCTCGTGTCACTGCCGATTTTTTATGAAATTATTGAAATATTTTAAAACTCCGAAGAGCTGTTTATACTTCAATGGCAGCGAATCGTTTTTAGTTGGATAAAGTTTTTGCTTAAAATAAAAGTTTCATATAAATCATAATTGATATTATCTATTTGATTTTTATAAGTAGCACAAGTTTTAAGTGTATTTTACAAAATTTTTCTTCCATTGAAATATTCAAGGAAATGATACAAATTTATTAAATAAAAAAACTTACATCTAGTCCATATTTGACTGTATCAACAGGGTTATGAAATGGCCAGCTATATTGATGCTTGTACAAAGCTGGCAGTATATTTTTCTCAATGAACTCAAGTTGGTTGCTTGACATAACGTAGTTTTTAAGTAAATAGTTCTGTCAGTTTTATAAAGTCAGTTTTTGTTAATTGTAAAAACGTTTAAAGTTTTGTATATGAGCTTTGTAAACTTTTAATTGTTGAAAGTTGTACTTTATAATTTATTACAAAACTTTCATAGTATAGAAATATATTAAGTAGAAATGTATAAATTCATCAATAAAAAAAAAAGATTAAGAAACAATGTCGTGAAAAGTATGAACATTAGTTTTATCTGAATATTTTTATTTACTACATTCTATAATCTTTACCTAAACATGACTCTTTTTACTAAAGGACTGATACAAAAGCACATTAATTATCTTCAGTAGGTAAACTAGCGAGGATAAAATGAAAAATTAGATTCACATATTCATTTATAATCTCTTGTTTATTTGCCTATTAACTAACCTTTGTGGTTTAATAAAATGTTATTTATGTATAATATTGTGTGGATAAAATATTTATAAATTTATGATAAGTTTTTTTACAATCAAACAACATATTAAAAATTTAACATTGCTTTAATTTAAGTTTAAATTTAGATAAAGAAATATATTATTTTTTTAAGCATAATTTTCAATAAGTTATGATTTTATTATACATTATACAAATTAACAAAAATTGAATTTTTTTCTACTACAGTATTTATTTTTTTATCCGGACAGTTTCAAAAGAGAAGATAATTAAAAAAAATCATAATTAAACGCAAAAAAGTTTGTTTGATAAAAATCTTAAGCTTTCATACTGTAAGAAAGCTAAAAGTGATTTTATAAATTCTGTAGTTTAGTTTATTGTTATAGCCTAATAAAACTACGAAATCTTAGTTTAAAACTTTGTATAAAATTGTATAAGTTTTTAAAAACCTTTGTATGTAAAGTAAGTCAGCGTAAACGTTTTTTTAAAATATTTCTTAAAATATGACATTAAGTTTTTTATTTAAAGTTTTATTATTTTTTAGTAAATGAATGCATAACAGTTCTTTAATGTTTAATTTTTTAATTAAGTTAACTTTTTGTTTAAGATAAGGTGCATGACAATTATTTTTATTAAGTTATAGAAGTTTGACAACTCAACATACCAGGTTTTAGAAATGGACAAGACATATAAAATAAACAGTTTCAACTATCATTTAAAATAAATTAGAAAGTATTTAAAATGGCAATCAAACAATGTGCAAAAGTCTTTTATAATGAACAGTTTAGCGTAGGCAGGTCGACTTTGTACCATATTTTGAAAAAAGTTTAAAAAGCATAAGAAGGGGAGCTGAACTTAATATACAGCAGTTATATTATTTTACGAGAAAATTTAGTTTTAGTACAGTGCTTATTTACTTATCCGAACTTCACTTATCCGGAAAATTTCGGTCAGAAGAAAAATCAAAAACTTTTCAATACTAAACACTAACATTTTTGTATGATACAAATATTTAAGTTTTCATGCTGTAGGAAAACAGTAAGTGGTTTTATAAATTCTGCAATTTTGTCCATTTTCTTTACGTCTGTTTTTTTTTTTGTTTAAGTTTTTTATTCATTTAGAGAGATAGGTTTACGTTGTTTTTTATTATTAAAGATTTATACAATTTATATTTTCTTTTAAGCAAAAACTAGTCTTTTTTTGTAAACTAATAGTTAGAGCAGGTGGAATTACATATTATGAATTTTACTTGCTTGACCCTCAAAAAACATATACCGTTGCAGAGGGTTAATAAGTCTGATTTTTCTACCTTACAAAAAATAAATAAAATTTCTTAAAATTTAGCTTTTATTATTTATCATTTTATTATATACTATTCACAATTACTATGTATTTGTTTTTACCATAACACTTTAATTATGCATCGCATTATATGCCGCAGTTTAATTATTGTATGAAAAAATAGTTTTTTTGTAGTTATCCAGAATTTTGGTTATCCGGACATGTTTACAGAAAAATCTTGCCCAACAAGAACAAGGACTGTACTTATCCGGAAAAATGTTTTACCGGACAATTTTACAAAAATTTCTTGCTCAGCATGTCCGGAAAAGTGAACAAGAACTGTTTTAATTAAAATAGATATTTATCTTTAAATCACTTTTCCATACGTTATATTATTTAAAGGTAATCTACATCAAAATAAAAAGAAAAATTTGAAAGTAAGTATTTTATTTAAAAAAAGAATTATAAACTATAGCTTTCCTAGTAAAAAATAGTTTTTTAAATAAAACAAAAGTAAAGTACTAAATTTTCTTATTATCCTTTCTGTCTTATCATAAATAAAAAAACTCAAGAACAAAAAAAAAAATTAAGTTAATTTTTTTACTTAATGTACATCCTTTAACGCAAACTCCAACAAAGTATTAGAGTAAAATAATATTTAATTACAGTTTAAATAAAAAATGGTTATAAAAAAAGTCCATTCTGTTACTACTACTTTTAAGCTTGGTTACGAGAATTACAGAAATAAAAAGTACTGAATACTGAACTTTTTTTTGAAATTGAGATACCATTTTGAGTAATTGTGGCGATTTTCTATGACAAATTTGGTTTTATTTACAATAAATTGAAGTTAAGATCACACTTTAAATTATTCGTTATAAAAGTTTAATATATATTTTTTTCAAATGTCGCTTGCTTGAGACTGCTCTATCGAAGTGTATTTAAGAGAAAGAATGTCTGTCAGGATGAACTTGAAAAGTAAATTTCAAGTTTTGTGATAAAAATAAAATTAACCAAAAAAAAGACCAAAATAAAACAACATTTTTGCTGTTGTTGATTTATTATAAATTGAAATGTCTATTTCATGATAACAAATATTACTTTTATTCAATTTCTATAAGAAAAAAATGTACTTAAACAAGGTATAAAATTTTACTAAAAAATATAGAATTTATAGATTAAGCTTATAAATTTTAATCAAGGTTTTTACATTATGGTAAAGCAGAATTCCGCACACTTATAAGTTCAAAATCTAGAAACTGATGATCTTATTTTAAGTGTTAATTTTATATTGACTACGACATTGTTATAAAAAAACTTTTCTTTAAAACTGTCGTCTTAACTTGCTTTAAAAGACTTATAAATACAATTAGATCAAGCCAAATTTCAATAATCAAAGTCCACAAAATTAACAAAGCATGACATTTCAAATTCAAACAAACAAACATTTATTAAGAATTAAAGATTTAGCTTGAATAGCAACATTAGAGTTCTGAGTACCCCAAATCTTGATACAAAAAACAGTTACGAGATTTCTATCAGCCAAACAATTGTTTAAGTAAAATATTTCAAGTTAAAACAAAATATATACTCAGAACTTTTTATGGTACCATAAGTAATGGTGACTAAGTAAATTACACTAACACTAAAACTATTTGTTTGTAGGATTTTTTTTTCCCAATGATATTGATTTTAAACAATTGCAAAAATTATTAAAGAAACAAATTGTAAGCAAAATTTCATCAGTACCTGCTTTAAAATAACCAGATTTACTGTATGATATCTATTTTGAACTAAGAACAAACTTCAAAGCTGCGACTTTTGTTCTAAACAAGTTAACTTAAATTTAGTGTTTTATTGAAAAAAAGTTTAGCTCTAATGTTGAGGTTGTGAGTTAGACTTTATGCAGACTTCAAAATTCTGTGGTATCGGAGTTAAAATTTTGTTATAATCTCAAATTAACTCATAAGTGTGTTCTGTATTATGAACTCAAACTTTTGTTTTTTTTACAAAATTTGAGCATTACGTTTACTAAATGCTTTAAAGTTTGTTAAGTTTTTGAGAAACAGACTTTTAGATTTTTTTAAAGTTACACAACTTCAATAAAAAATGTTCATATCTGCCTTCAAATACAAAAAAAAAACTTCTTTTTTTCTGTTTTAAAAAACCTACTTTAGTTTAAGTATAAAAAATATATTACACTAAGACAAGGTACTGCCACTATTTAGGAAATCTAACATGTATAACAACTATAACAAATGAGTATTACTTGGTAACATATTAAAAGCCATTTTGGCAATTATGCATTAATGTTTGCTTTTGAAGCAGGTACTCTTTTTACCGTGAGTCATATTAGCTGTTCAAAAGCCATAGATAATTTCTGTAGAAAAAAAAGATTTAGCCAATAACTAAGCTTATTTGCCTATTGATTAAATAACTTATTTTGAATATTTATTTTAAGGTATTTAAACACGTTTTCTTGTTTTGCACAGCTGGATAGGCATAGTTGCCAGATCAATTTTAAGAACATCGCCAAAATTTACTCAAGCATGACAATTTTAAGTTAAAACAAATACATATTCAGTATTCAGATTTTTTTCTAGACCTCATGCATTATCTATATAAGATATGCATTTAATTTAACAAAACAACAATGTTAGATATTTTTATTTTATTTTTATCTTTTTTACAGCTTTAATTGTGTTTGTATTTATTGTACATTTACTTTCAAATTTTTATACATTGCTTTTAAAAGTTTTTTTAGTTTTTATTTTCTTAATCACTCAAGTTTTCTAAATGGTAGTTAAAAAAAAATTAGAGTGATTTAAGAATTTAAAAAACTTTTAAAATAAATGTATCAAATAAAATTTAAAAATAAAAAATAACAAAATTGATCAATAACTTTAAAATTAGGTTGATGTGAAGTAGAAAAAGCCGTCATTTAATAAAATCAAATACCACTGAATGCAAAATAATAATAAAAGTAAAAACTATATATTTGTTTGTTTAGTTTATGTCAATAAATTGTCCTAACATTACGCTGTTAGTTATTATACAAAATATATTTATAAAAACAAAACTTCTTTCCCAAAAAATTATTCTAAGAAATTCAGAAGTTTTACAGCATTTGTTGTACTTTTTTTTAGAAACTCACGAATTAAATTTTTTTTCAAAACCTAAAACTTTGCTACTATTGCTATAACCTGATTTAGCCTTACACGTTTTAATAAATTCTTAACTGTTGAGAGGAAAAATTTTTTTCTGCAATCCACCAAAAATAAAATAAATATAATGAAAACCTACATAAATAAAATATTATTATAACACATTAAAAATTGTTTATTTCAAGAAAGTTGTATTATATCTAACAAAAATATGTTTTTTATCATAACACTTAGTTTATAAAGTAATCTTGTAATAAAAAACTTTTCATTCTTCAGTTGTTACAATTTTTTATCTTCAAATGGCATCTATGTTTAACATATTCAACTAAAAACTATTTGCTATAAATAATAACTTATATTTTATAAACTGTATTGTTTATGATTATGTAAGATTTAATTTTTACTTGAATGTTTATATACAACTTACTCTTTAAGAAATAAAAGCCATGTAATTAGGGAACCCAATTAAAAAAAAAATCAATCGGAGAATTAATACACTTTGACTGTTTTATAACTAAACGAAAAAGGATTTTGCACAATAATGTATTAATTGGTAACCAAATTACAAAATATGAAAAACTTATACTTTATATTAAAAAAAAAATAAAAAAAACTTTATTATTGTCTTTAAAATTTTTCTATTGTATTATCATGAAAATTTTAAATACTTTGATGTCTATACTAAAAACAAACACACATTTTAAACAGAAATATTTTAGTAAAATAAAGGAAGTGTTTGATAACAACATAACAAATGTTTTTCAAATAGTGAAACTAATATAGTGCATGAGCTAGATTGTAAATTAAATAGAAGTTATATAATCTAACTTAAAAAAAAAGTTAAAACAGCCTGAGTTTTTTTTAAATTTCATCCTAGTCTGAGGTATCCTAATCAACTAATAACTTTAGTAACATATTTTTGGACTGTTTGTGAAAAGACTGTTTATTATTGATTATTTAGATTTAAATCAAATTTAGATTATTATAACTGATAATCTCTTATAATGGTACTTAAGTTATGTATTAAACAAATCTTGTACACAATCTCTTTCAGTATAGACAAGTTTATAACTCTGATTGTTTGAATAAAAAAGATAATCTCAACAAAAATTTTGCATTTATACAAAATAATTAGAATTAATCATAAATAATTATATATGCAGTTGAATATTAGTCAAGTATTTGGCAAAAAAGTAAAATCCAGTCAAACCTAGTAGTTTTTTTTTTAAATTGCAATTAAAAAGTAAAATAAAAATACCAGGAAAGTATTAATTCAAGCTGTACTCTGTTAATAAAAAGTCATATGTAAATAAATTTAACTAACTATTAGTTTTGCAGTAATCATTATTCCAGGGTTGTCAAATGTTTTTGACAAATTTTCTCCAGGTTTTCAAAATTTTTTCCAGGTTATTAAATTTACACATTTTAGGGTCAATTTTTTGTTAAAAATTAAGTTCATAAAAACTAACAAAGTTTGAAACTAACAAAGTGTTTAGGTCATTTTAATGAGATGAGAGGGTTTTACACATTAGATTATTGAAAGTAAGTGTTTTATTCTAACAAAATAAGTATACAATTATACTAATTTTTGCTTTCCTAGTAAAAACTAGTTTTGTAAATATTACAAAAAAATATTTATTAATTTTTTAAATCATCCATTTAGTCTAATTATAAAAAATAAACAAAAGTACATAAAATTTAAATAAATTTGAAGTAAAAAGTTTTACTTAATGTACAACCTCACAAGCAAACTACTAAATTAAATCAAAAATTACTTTAAACTTTCATAGAATAAAGTTATAAAAAGTCCATTTTGTTACTACTACTTTTAAGCAGAGGTGGGGACTGGGGAGCCTTTTTAATAAACAGGGAAGATTTATTAAAAATGTCTTCGTGTCTAGCTTGGTTAAAAAACTTTACTATCGAATCATAATTATCTTTTTAAAAGCAAAATTGTAACAAGTTTTAGTTAAAGCATTAGTTTACCAGCAGTATGCATTACTAGCTGGGTAACGAGAATTCCAGAAATAAAAAGTTCTGAATCCTGAATAAACTCTTTTTAGAAATTGAAATGTCATGTTGCGTAACTGTGGCGATTTTCTCTGATAAATATGCATCTGTAAACATAAAACTCAAACTGAGACCACACTTTAAATTATTTGGAATAAAAAATTGACTTTAACTGGTTTTGTAAATGTTGCTTTCTTAAGACTGTTTTTTCAAACCTTTTTTAAGAGAAACAATAAGCCTACGTCGTAATGAAATTGACTTGAAATATAAGTTTTTAAGTTTTGTAATAAAGGTTTTCTAAATTAAAAAAACAGGCAAACACTAAACAACACTTATGTTGTTGTTGATTTGTTATAAATCCAGATGTTTTACTAGGAAATAAAAAATTATGATAATAAATATTAATTTTAAATTATTTTTAAAGTAAAATAATGAGTAAACAGGCTATAAAACTGTTAAAAAATTTATGAAATGTATAGATTGAGGTTAATCTATAAATTTTGTTAAATTTTTTTTACATTGTGGTAAAGCAGAGTTCCGGAAATTTAGAAGTTCAGAATCTAGAAACAGATGATGTTATTCTATGTGCTAGTTGACTACAACATGTTAATGAAAAAATTACTTTTCTTGAAAGCTATCGTCTTAACTAGAAGTTAATGTCGTCATTCAACTTTAAAACAGTTGTAAAAAACATTAGACTAAGCAATAATTGTTTCAATAATCAAATGGCCGCCTATTTACTTAAGTATGACATTTTAATTAAAACAATCGATTATAAAAATTTAACAGCTTGGATATCAACATTAGTGTTCTGGTTGCCCTAGTTAAAAATATTAGCTGTTCTATCAGCCAAAAAATTGTTCAAGTAAAATATTTCAAGTTAAAACAAACATTTATTCAGAACTTTTCTGCTACAATAAGTAATGATGTGTAAGTTTATTACAACAACAATTTAAGTACTTGTTTTTTAGTTGGTATTTTTCACTAACAAAATATATTTTAAAAATTTAACAAAATGTTTATCAAAATGAAACATGAACGTAAAACCGAATATCAAAACAAATTTAAAACAAAAGTTCATCAGTATCTGCTTTAAAAAACTTACTGTATGATATCTTTTTTGAACTAAGAAAAAACTTCAAAGCCGCAACTTTTGTTCTAAACAAGTTTACTTAAATTTAGTTTTAGAAATAAAGTTTAGGCCTAATGCTGAGGTTGTGAGTTAGACTTTATTCATACTTTAAAAACTGTGCTATAGGAGTTAAAGATTTGTTAAAGTCTTATGTTAACTTATCTGTTTAGAGTGTTCTCTTCTTTTAAACTTATAACTTTAATCTTTTTAAACAAAAGTTGAGCATTACTTTTACTAAATGCTTTATAGTTTATTAAGTTTTTGACAAATTAGGTATATTATTTTTTATAGTTATTAAACTTCATTATTAAGTTTCTCTTTTCTTACATTAGATACAAAAAATATATTTTCTTTTTTATAGAGCATATTTTAGTTTAAGTATAAAAAAGATATTACAATAAGACAAGGTTCTGGCAATAATCAAGAATTCTAAAATTTATAACAACTATAACAAATGAAAGAGTATTACTTGGTTACATATTGAATGCCAACTTGGCAACTATGCATTAAGGTTTGCTTTTAGAGCAGGTACTCTTTTTATTATGGGTCATATTAGCTGTTCGAAACACATAGATAATTTCTATTGAAAATTTGTTTTGTAACTAACTTAATTTTGAACTTGAATTTAATTTTTAATATATTCAAAGACGTTTTCTTGTTTTGCACAGTTGAAAAGGCAATAGTTGCCAGATCAACTTTAAGAACATCACCAAATTTTACTTACGCATGACAATTTTAAGTTAAAGCGAATAAATTTTAAATACTCAGATTTTTTTTTAGTTCTTACCATTATGCAACTATGTTAGATAAGCATTTAAGTGAACTAAAAAAATATTTTATTTTATTTTCAATTTTTAAATGTGTTTATATTTATTGTATATTTACTTTCAAATTTACATACAGTTCTTTTAATTTTTTTTTTAATTTTCAAATTCTTCAATCACTGAAACATTTTTTAAAGGTAACTAAAAACAAAAGTATTAAGATCGTAAACTAAAAACTTGATTAATTTCTTTGAAAATAAGTTGGTGTGATCTAACAAAAAAAAAGTCAATTAATGAAAACAAATATCAATGAAAGCAATTTAGCAATAAACCTAAAAACTGTATACTTATTTGATTAGTCGATGTCAACAAGCACCTCGAAAGTCAACAGTGTACAAAACAAACACAACATGTTGTGGACATATGTTAAAACTAGAGTAATTTATTTTTATCGCTAACAAACTAGAAAAAAAAAAATAACTAATTATTTTTTTCCCCGAGCATGCCCTTAGGTTTGCAGAGGCTAAAATCATTCATTTTAAAACGGGACGAAACCCATGTCAAAGTAAACCCCACGGACGTTCATAAACCGGGTCGGCAGCTTTTATAAATAACGGGCCAATTTTCTGAAATAAAGTTTTGTCGCAAATAGTACTATACAGAAAAAATTTTTCACCGATATTTTTCACTCTTTACTGCAAACCCAAGAACAGGTTAGCCGTTTGTTAATCCAACAAAAAAGTGTAAGTTAAAACATACACTGGTCAAGGGACCATATTTGTTTGCTTACGGGCCGCACATTCACTCTTCACAAGCGACAGTTTGCCGATCCCTGAACTAAAACAACAATTGGGGCCTAATAGTATTTTTTTCATTTCGAAATTAGTCCTGCAACTACCAAAAGCCTTCCCAACCGCTCACTCGTTTAGACTAAAATACGTAATATTAAATGATAGTCACTAGCTAAAACATATAATTAAAAAATAAGGGTACTATTGTAAAAATATTCACAGTAATATTTAAACAAAATGATAACCCGTTTTAGCTAAAGTATGAAAAAAAAAACTGGAAACTGTTTAGATAAAAATGTGAAATTATGTAAAATTAAAAAAAAAAGTTTTCATTTGTATTGTGAAGGTCTTGTAAATAAGCAAACACAATCAATACGTAATCGTTATTATTATTTCTATTGTATTTTATACAATCAGATAGAACGGTTTCTAGTTTTTACGCCTTTAATTTGTGCTATGGTTTTTATTTTACGGAATTTAAAAAACTGCTTCACCCTTATTATAATACTCAAGAAATTACACCTATAAAAACTTTTTTTATTATCAATTTAAAAAACTTTTCATTTTATTTCATCAAATATAATTTATAAAATATTGTAACTTTAAAAAAAAATTAAAATTTTACCAAGCCCAAGTAACACGTTGAAAATTTAAACTGTGGTATAACTATTAAAACTAGATATAATATTACTTATTTTTATCTTCCAGGATGTTTATATAAAAAATTTAATTAGACTTCTAACCACATACTATCATAAAGCAAAAATCTGTTTTTTTTTAAACAAAATTTCATATTAAGCTTTTTACTAACATACGATTATGAAAATTTCAATAGATTACTAATTTAATAGTAGCTTTTTTTTAAGTATACAAGTTTTATAAATATAAGATTAAACAGTTTTTATTTTATTTGACACTAAAAACGTTTCTAACTTTAGAGAATTACAAAATTAAATTTAAGTTGTTAGTCGATTTTTGTTTTTTAAATAATATGCAAGTAAAATTTGATAATAACTTAAACAAAAACAATTCACTAAGTGAACTAAAAACTTTGCGTTTTTTGTACGTTGATAGTTTACAAACTATAAGTTATACTTCTTATTCCAAAAAATAGCAATTAAAAGCTCTGTATAAGTTTTTCTATTATAACGAACCACTCATTACATTTACTGTTTTGTTTTATTAAATCATTTCAAAAGAGTTAAAATTGAAGAATTTAAATGTTTTATGTGATGTCACGATTCGTATTGAGAATAGAAAATGAGAAGTAGAAGCATGAAGTTAGAGAGAAAAAGTTTAAAACGTAAGCTTGCAGACGTGAGTCGAATGATTGACGGAGGAGACGCGAGACGCGGATAGAACGCACACAACGATGTGTTGACGGTAGGATATTGCGAAGTGTGTGAAGAACAATCGAGAAGGGCTTTGTTGTTTTTGAATGTGGATAGAATACTTGATCGTCGAGTCTATTTTCTGTCCATGTCCAAAAAGTGTTTATTAATTAGTAAATGTGCTTACTGCACTGGGCTATTTTTTAGAATTCATTGGTAGCACTTTTATTATAATTTCTTATATTTCACTTATTTCACAGTGTGTTTATTAATCTTGCATATAAAGTACGTGCACTAATAACTAGTTTTTTAGCATCATTTTAAAAGTAAGTACTAACTAGTATATAAAATTAAGCCGGCGTTCCATCTGAACGTCTGTACTACTATAGATTAACGTTATTAACAGTCTTATTTAAAAGCAGCTTTAACTATAACAATTCCCAACCAATCAACATCATTTTTGATGACGTTTACACTATTAACAGTAATTTTTTTCTTCAATTTTTTTCAATTTTTTTTTTGTTTCATCTAACAAAAAGTTGAAATGAGAAAAGTAATTAACCATAATCCTTTTAGGAAAATTCATCAAACACACCACAGGCCTTACATAATTAGTTATACTTCATGGAATTTTGATTAAAAAATACTAAACATTTTAAGCTATTTATAAACAGTCAAAAATCAAGTTAGATGATAAATGGCAAAAAAAGGAATTAACCAAGACGAAAGTTTCTTACCAAAAAACAAAAACAGTTAAAATAGAGTCAAATTTTTAAAATAGAAAAGAATGAATATGTTTATTTAATCACTGTAATTTGTTTTTTCTTTTTATGTTAGTGTCTTTCAGTTTAAGTGGCTTAGGTTTCAATGCCTAGGTCCTTCGTTGGACAATAAACTTAATAATAATAATAATAATAATTTAATTGAAATAAATTTAACATAAAAAAAGAGATTTGGTATTCAATTGGAATTCTAAAAATTCAAAACTAGACGTGCACAAAAATTTTCAACGACGCTCTCTATAACAACATATATGCATTTTTCAAACTTTTAGCTTTAAATATAAGTTAGTACTACTAGCTATATTATTATTATTTTAATCGTTTGCTGCTCATTTTTTTCTATAATAAATGAAAGGTGTATATTTTATCTCAAAAAAAGTAAAAATATACAAATTTTATAACGTTGGTTTGTATGATTTTGTAATGTTGTAGGAACATTTGCTTATTCAAACTGCATGATGATCACTTTTATAAATAGAAATAAAACAGTCTAAATTTAATTGCCTATGATTTCTTGCATTAAAAACAAAACCTTACAGTTTGGCTTTTATTTAAATTTAATAAGTGGAAACTTCTAGCTTAAATTTAACTCACTAATAATCTCTTTGCCAGTCTTAAAGCAAAATTTGAATGCATCTGTGAAACGTTAGGTTTATTTTTCATTATTTTGATAAATAGAGTTATGCAAATTAAATATTTTATTGGCGACCGGTTTCGGTGGCAAAAGATTGCGACCTTTTCAAGCAAAAATAAAATATCAAATAAAATATTAAAAAGTTTGATATTTTATTTTTGCTTGAAAAGGTCGCAATCTTTTGCCACCGAAACCGGTCATAACTCTATTTAAATAAACTCTTTACACACCAGTAAATTGAGCATTCTTTTTTAGTTTAGGCAAATAGCTATATAACTATTCAGATAAAAAATATCTTAAAACTATCATATTTACATAAAACACTTATAAAAAGTATCCAGAGAAAAAATTTTCGAAACTTTTTTTTTACCAATAGCGAGTTTATTTATCCAAAAACATTACTTACAAAAAGCAATAGTACAAAAACAATTTGCGGTATTTCATAAAGAAATAATAGATTTGAAAGGATACAAAAAATAGTTTCTAAATCAGCTAAAAGTACCTGCTAACTTATTTATCATATTTTTAGCTATAAGCTACACGTAATTAATATAAATGTAAAAATGAGAACTTAAAGACATATCTGTTCACTAGTATTTACATATTTATTAGTTGTTTTTCAATTTTGTTCTTTCTTCTTCTATATTGCGTTTTTAATTTACTTTGGTTATTCTCCAATCTTTCAAGTCGTTCATTTCGGTCTTTGTAAAACTCGTTTTCATTTGTAATCAGTGGATTTTTTATGGTGGCTAAAAATAAATCAAGAGATTAAAAATTTACAGAAAAAAGAGCAAGTTGAGTAAAACTTTATTTAAAAATCATCTACACCGGTACCTATACTATAAAGCTTGAAAACTTAGCAACCTTTTTATTTTTAAGCTTGTGATAACTTTAGTTACTCGATGAGATATTTAATTTAAAAAAAAGTTACGCGTTCTCAAACTGAGTTTTAATGGATTAAATTAGCTTTGAGCTTTATTGAAAATTTTACTCCTAAAAGTTTAATATTTTGAAAATACAGTATACGTTATTAAAGTTTACATTCAAAGTACAAATGTGTTCCTTACTGAGAGAAAGTATGTATATGCTTCAATTTTATCATATAATAAAAAAAAAGTTGCAGTATTAGTATAGTAACTATATTGAAATGTTTTTGTTCTCATGTAGTATATTTCAGGAAAATAATAACTAAAATATATTCAACTTGGTTAACTAGCAATGTAAAACAACTACTATAAGCAAAAAACGTGTTTTCAAACCTTTAAATTCTTCGAAGCTTACAGAATTGAACAAATTAAGTTCAAATTCGAGACCTTCTAACTTTTTTTCTATTTCAAGATTGAGTGTTTCAAAGTCTTTACGAAGATTTTCAAGTAGCTGTTTCTTTTCATCTTTTTGTTTTTGGCCTGTTATTTTTAATAAAAGATATCAGTTTTGTTTTAACTCATACATTCAATGAATTTAAATACACTTAATTGTAATAAATAAAAGCTCATGAAAGTTCTTGTAAATGTTTAAAACTTACTTTGAAAAAAAAAACATATTTTTAATTTAACAGTTCAAACATTTTTGTCATGTCATAAGAAACATCAAAACTTATGAAAAAACAATCAAAAAAGTTCTAAACAGATATTTTTTGTTAGAATGAAAACATTTATACAAAAGAATTTATAAGCTTTTTATTTTCATTCAAAAAATTAAAACTTTAAGCAACTATAAGAAACAAACTAATAACACTTAAAAAGAAGTTAAACAAGATTTATGTCAAAAAATTAGTGTTAAATAAATTAAAAGTGTGTACTAGAAAAAATTACTAAAAGTATTGTATTAAAGTATAGTTTAAATCCCTTTTATATGAAATATGCCAGTTGCAAAAAGTTTTTATTAAAAAATTCAAACTGAAGTAGAGTTATGGTTTTATATATATTTATTTAGAAAAATAACTTAAAACAGTTAAGAAACAATAAAAAAACTTACTTAATATTTCTGTGTTTGATGATGTTGGGCTCTGCAAAATAAAATTTATCTAATTTTTGAATTAATAAAAAGTGCTGTTTATGAGTTATAAACAAATCTTATAGCTTACCTCAGTAACAAATTTGTTGTTGTTGCGAGGAACCACCTTGCATCTTTGTCTAAAAAAAAAGAAACAATAGAAAAAGAATTGTAGCGTTACAATTCAATACTAAGTAAACGTATAACATAACATTTATTTTAGTACCATTATTAAATAACAATTATAAAACTATAACGTGTTTTACTTCTTTTAGTACAACTGTATAAAAGTATGTATCTTAAGCAGAAGTTTAAAACTTCACATTAGCAAAATATTTTTAACAATTTTAAAAAGTAAGTATACAGCTATTTGGAAAAAAACTCATTGTTTATCAGCTAAAATTTTTTAAAGTTAACATTGCAAAGCCTTAAACAAAAGATTGCTTAAAAATTGTTTATACCTGTAAAAATATTTTTAATGTGGCTCGTATTAAAACATCTAGTTTGTTTAAATAGTTAGAAACTAAACTTTTACCAACCTGTAGTCAACATCGTATGGGTATTTTCTATGAACTTTATTATTTGTTTGTTGCACTTTTAAGGACCCGCTGCTTTGGCTAGACGTAGGCGCATCTGATATATATAAAATTTTAATAAATGATTTTAATAAATTTGATTTGGATTTTATGACGTCAGATCACAGGACGTTAAATACGACTAGATAAATTTAATAAAAAGATAGTAAATAAATAATAGATCAAGAGACCTTAAACCTGCAGGCCACATCCTGTCTGCAAAATAATTTTAGTTAATAAAATAAAAACAATTTAAACAGCGTAATAAAAAAGAAACTTGCTTTAAATTCTGTTGGCGAATAAGCTTTGAAGCAAAAGAAAAATATATTTGCAATTTAATTTCAAACACTTTTGTTTTTATTATATTGTTAGCCTAGCACGTGAAATATTTTTATTTCGTAAAACCAGCCCGAAGAAAAACTTCTTCTAAAGAAATACTTATCTAGAAATTAAAAACATTAAATTAAATTGAATATAAAAATAATAAAATATATATAATATGAACATTGCTAATAAAGTGAAACTAAATACAGCTCAGTTATTCTACATTCCCTCCAGCTCATTTCAAGCCTTCTTCCTTCTTTTTAGAGTATTCCACTCTAAAGTTCTCATGGAGCATTGATAGTCGCTGTAAAGGAATCAATAACACGCAAAAAGAAATAAAAAGAACAAATGTTAATGAATCAGCTAGCTTATAAAGTTTTAATTTTTTTGGTGCAATGCTTCAGTCGAGGAACACCCTTGACAGCGACTGTCAAGTTTCCCTAGCTGAAATTATATATGGACGTCAGCTGCGAGATGGTTTTGAATTCTTAAAACAGCTTGAAAAGTTTTCTAATCATATATGAATAGAAGCATGGAAACTTAAAGAAGTGGCACTGCGTAGAAGATTCGTTAAAAATGCAGAATCAATCAACCATAACGCTAGGAAGTTGGAACCTCTGTATGTTAGCGTCTGTTGCTAAACCAAGGCGGTGCCCATTCGCTTAATTGAGACAGGAGTGGATTGGTGGTAGAGGTGCTTTCACTTGATCAGTTTTTAGTAAGAATTGATGGCTGACGTAGACTAACACGTAGAAACAGAATATTTCTAAGGTTTTACATCCCAGTCTCGACAAATATTGAAACAAAAGCTTTCAATGGTTAGCAGAGAAATCTACCTAGCTTACAAGAGGGCAATGTACGTAATCAACATCCTGATTCTCCTGTAAAGGTTACAAAAGACTCCAGCGCGCAAATACTGATTAAACAATGCGATTGATAATTGAGTTCAATGAAAACTTTACTGCTTTTTGAATTATACATAAAAATTATTGTTCCACTTGTGTTACATAGTTTAAAAAGTTTCAATGCGCCAGGAAAGCTTTAGAGTGGATTACTCTTAAGTAGAAGAAAGAGTGCTATAAATGAGCCGGAGAGAATGTAGAAAAACTGAATTGTAGCTCATTTTAGTTTATTAACAATGTTAATATTAAAAATGTGTGTTTATATTCATACTTATTGTCGTTTCAGATTTTTAAATTTTGATATTAATAAAACACGAGGAGTTTTTTTTTTCGCAGCCTGTTACTTATAAAATAATCTGCCGAAGGAATACTAAAATAAAGGACATAGTTTAGTTCGAGGTCTTTAAGTACTTTTTGTTCAAAAATCAAGTTATTTCAAGACTCTTTTTTTATATCTTATACTTAATTTTCTAACAATCCTGTTTTAAAGGAAAAGCATTATTATAGTATATTAAATTAGGAGATTTTTTATCGTTTACATTTGATAAGCTCTAAACTGCGACGAAAAGAACCAACAACAATTAATGTTCTGTGTTTTATGCATATATTTTTAGTGCAATTAATTTTTTTTATTGAAAACTCGAAACTAAAAGTTATAATGATCAAAAATATATGATTTTTTAATCAATTTAGCTAGTTTACAGAATATACAATCCATAAGACTACATAGCAATTAAATTACTTACAAAAACATTTTATACGGGAACTCTTCATAAACAAGTTTAAATTAAAACAAGTACCACAGTTAAATAAAGGTATAAAGATAGTACAAAATAAATACTTAATAAAAATATCCTTACATTGATAAGTTAAAAAAATATTTTTAATTGTGTTTTTAAAATTCATAAATCAAAAAATTAAAAGTATTGCCAGGAATTATAACTATTAAGACTATTATAGTGAAAAATAATTAAAAAAAAGTCTATTTAAAAGTATAAATCATAAAAAACATAAATATTAGTATCTAAAATGTAAACATTTAAATTATTTTGCACCTTCTAAGATAAATATATAAAGAAAAGATCATTGTACCAACAAACCTAAAAGACGATTTGTTGTACTTTTCCCTACATATTTGTGCATTTCGTCTGGATGTGCTGATTTTATTCCAAAGTTCTCTGCCATATAAATTTGATTTTCTAACTGACTTTTCTCTTTGCGATACTGGATTTCACAAGCCTGCTTTTTAAAAACAACTACATTAATAACAGAAATATAACTTTCTAACTGTATGACAAGTATAACTGACATTTTCTTCTTGAGGGTCATATTTTTCCGAAGCACTCCATCTGCACTCGATTCTTTCCAGTTCAAATCGTTTTTTGTCCTTTA
Source organism: Thalia democratica (assembly GCF_965202585.1). Taxonomy (NCBI): domain Eukaryota; kingdom Metazoa; phylum Chordata; class Thaliacea; order Salpida; family Salpidae; genus Thalia; species Thalia democratica. The sequence continues at coordinate 60,891,216 of NC_139166.1, read as the reverse complement.
TTTTTTTCTCCTCTAGTTTCTAATTTTTTTTAAAATTAATTAATGTTTTAAAAACAGAAATAAAACTTTTTTAGACACTTAAAAGTCCCTAATTTCATTTATAAAACTAAATCATTTAATTGCAATTTATAAAGTTTTACGCATTACAAGCAACTTGTTTTTATTAAATAAAATGAAAGTTTTTTTAATGATTTAGTTCTGTTTAAGCTAAAAACTGCAGCTTTTATTATTAAAACCAACTAGCAAATGTTTTAAAAACGCGTAGTTTTTTTTAATAAAATAAAAATTCTGTTGACATTTTTTGCCGTATTTTTTGTTTTTGTAAGTTAGACTATTTCTATAATTTACAAAATAAGAATGAAAACTAAAGTTACAGTTGACCTACAAATTTTTTGTTTAGGAGAAATAACCTTTTTTTTGTGTTAACTTTATACATAAAATGCTTGAGTTCTAGTAAGTTAAAAAATAAAAAGGGTTTTTATAAAAAAGACTAACAAAATAGTTAACAATTAGTTTTTATACAAACAAGGTATAAAAATTGCATTAAAAACAAACTTATCAGGAACTAAATTCGTTAATAAACTTTAAACTCTACCATAATTTTAAATACATTTATATAGTAATAAAATTTGTAACTATTTAAAGGTAAATGTGATTTTTTATAAAATATATTTATTTACCTTCAGTTCTTCTTTTTTCATCTCTAAAAATTTCTTAATCTGCAAGTACATGTTTTATGTTATAAATATTGTAAAAATGTTACATACAAAGCTAAACATATTAGAATTAAAATAAAAGCAGAAGTAAAATTTAAAATTAGTTGCAACTAATTCTATCTAAAAGTTGTTTAGCAACCATATTCGTTTAAACTTTAATAACAGTCAACAATACTTTTTATGCTAGTTTATTTATATATATATATAACTAGTCTTAGGACCTGATGCACAAAAGAAAACGTTTCAGTTATCATGTTGCACACCATGTAAACCTTTTAACGTCTTGTCAAGGACTATATCAAAAATACATAAAACAAAATAATTTCACAATTTTATTAAATAATCTAATTCTAAAGACATAAAAGTTTATAACAAAAAGTATTAAAGAAAAAAAACACTTATTTAAGTTTTGAAATTTTAAAAATGTCTTAAACTTACATCCATCCTCAATTTAGTAGTAATGTAGTTGTTGTAAAGAATTTAGCAGTCTGGAATATGTAAAAAGATTAAATTAAAAAAAAACTCAAGTTATTATATTTATTTTACGAGTGGTAAAAAATAAGTTTTGTTATTTAAAAAGATCATCTATTTGTACCATTGATTAGACTTTATTTACTTAGTGATTGTATTGAAAATAGAATAAATAATAAATATTTCAATATAGTGACCTAAATTAACACTAATAGTTTTTCACACTATTTATACTAAGTGAATAAAAAGATATCACTTTATACATTTAAGAGTTTGTAATGACGAGCACTGCTTGAAATACTCTCAGGAAATTTTTACGGATGGTTCTGAAACTTACACTACGTGTTCCGGCAAATTAAAAAAAATAAAAATACTGGATCTCGTATATCAGTACATAAAATACTTTTTGAAATTATCTTTGAATGTTTGTACCAGTTTAAAGCTAGTTTTACGGACTTTATAAAACATTTCTTGTATAAACTATTACTGTACATCAGTGTTGCCAGAACACTAAAGTTGCTATACTAACTAGACACTGCATACTAATTAACTTTTTTTTAAATAAAAGTTTTAAATTTAAGTAATTTTAAAAAGTAACTGTAATGCTGTTTGACTGACAAAATACATGCCTGCTGTACAACAGGGATGCCATTTAGCTAAAATTTCGAGCAAAAAGATATAAATTTGAAAAATAAGCCATTATAAATGGAAGTTCAATAGCTCTAGCAGTCTAGCGGTTCAAAATACTTTTTTCACTTTATTTGCTCAAACTAAAAGCATTTTGATCAAAGTGTAAAAACGTTTAAAACTGCTAGGTTTACGAAGTTTTGATCTTTGCAGCTATACTGTAGAGCTAAAAATAGTTACTAACTGTCATTGTGCAGCTTAATAAGTAATAACGTTTTTATTGTTGGAAAATTAAAAACATCAAGTTAAAAATAAATCGTAGTTTATTTTACTCTGTCCTCAGTAGTGATAAGTGAAGTGAAATAAAATAAAATAAAGCTACTTTGTTTAAAATACTATTTTGTAGTTACTTTATAATTGTATATATCAAACGAAACTACTTTACATGTTTTTCTTATCGTACTAATTATATTTGACTAACTTACTTTTAGAAAATCAGTTTGCTCTGCTCTAATGAAAAGTACGATTAAAACTAAACACTATTTGACTTGAAATATTTTCTATAGAAAAATAGCTCGCTATAAAATAATTAAAATAATTTATTAAACAGAGTTGTTTAGTTTTATTTTGTTCATATAACTATCATTAAATTTTAAAAAGTAATTAGCTTATTTCTTAATTTTTGCTTTTCTTTTTTAACGTTAGACATATATACAAAAAAACTAAGTAATACCTAAACAAAACAAAAATACTTAACTGAAATTTACTGTAAAATAAACTGATTAACATTTGATTAGTTATTAATTCAGTTTTACGATTGAAGTTTATTAAAGTCAAAAATTAGGGCGTTTGTATTTCGAACTTTAAGTTTGTACTAATTACTAGCTTATATCATATTTTACATGTAAGTCAAAGCTTATTAAAAAAAAAAAACTGAAATGCATTAATAAATTACTCCTTAACCTTTATAATAGATATTGTTCTACCGGTTTAGATTAAAAAAACTCTATAATAAACTTCTATAGTTTTAAAAAACGTAACTCAATTTTAATACACAACTTAAAACGAAAAGTAGATCAAAATTTTACCAACTCTTATTTATCATCAATGTTTTGACATTAATTGTTTTTAGGTTTTATACACCAATATGTTTAAATGTTATCTCTAAGAGTAATGTTTACCTTAAAGATTAGCATAAAGCTCTAACTTTTACAGTTTCTTTAAATTTTATAGTCAAATAGATATCAAAAAATTAGAAGTGTTGAATTTGTTAGATATAATTAAACTTTATTATACCAACTCTGCTTTAAAATAAAAGTTTAAAATGACTAGAACAAACAGAAAATAAACCATTCTGGCAAGTCTTGATCGCCCTTTTAATGTTAGGATGTACTGGTATAATTTTTATAATCCTTTTCAATTTTAAATAGTTTTTTTATAGCTGCCCTTTGAAAATATCATCAAAACTAAAGTTGTACTTAAAATGTCACATAATTGCAAGAGATATATTTAAATTTGATATTCAGAGCACACTCAATCTTTAGCTTTAAAAATAACTCTAACTAAAGTAAAACTGACACACTCAATTTTTGATACTCATCTCTAACTGATAAATATACTCACCTCTTAGAAAATAATCCTGAGTGCACCAATTAAAAAGTACATTACCGTAAAGAGTTGTTCTTAAAACTTAAACATAACCATATTAAAGTCCTTAAACGTGAAACAACTACCCTAAAACCAGCGTAGGGTTTGGCAGTGTACGGCCCTGTGGGCCGAAAATGACAATTTTCAATAATTAAGCGGAATCTGGCCCACGAAAGAAAAAAACTGCGGCCCACAAGTAAATCTGACGGGCTAAACTAAGTTTTGAAACTTACACTAGTTTACTGAGATTTGAAATGAAAAGCCAAAAAAGTCTTAAGTACAATTCACGGAATATTTAAAGCCTACACTGAATATTGTAAAAAAAAACAGTCGTAAAATTTAATAATCTGTCGAAATGAACGGGTATTTGAGCAGTTTTAGTGAATAAAATAAAATTTAAATGCTACGGCCCGCCAAGAACTAACTTTTTCCACATTATCGAATGAAAACGTTACCCAAACCCTATTTTAACGCATCTCTCAGAAACACTATACTGTCAGTTATGTCAAAATTTATTATTATCATGTTTTAACGATACACACTCAGTTCTTAAGCGCGCGCAATTTCTACCCGAATCAACTCCAACTTGACCAATTCAAATGAAAAAAATTGTTAACAAGAATAAGAAAAAAAGTTACTGACCAAAGGGGTAATAGTAATAATTTTTTTTTGGTATTTGATTAGGTATGAAAAGTGCGGGTTGGAACTGTGCGCAGTTGGGAATTAAAACAGTCAGACTAGCTAGAAATTGAAAAAAAAGCTAAATCAGACTAATTTAGGCTACTTTGAACTTTTTTTGAAAAATTCACACTGACTAAGGATTTGATTTTTCTTACAAAGCTCTGACTGGTTTAGATATTTTATTTCAAATTCAGTCTACTTTTTTAATTTTTTTCATAAACTCCTTTTGTTGTTGTTTTGATGTTTCAGATACCTGGTAACAGTAATTAGCAACATTAGCTTTTCTATAAGTTTTTTTTCAAATTTCAGCTCATACTACTTTTTTAATATTCTAACAAGCTCAGCTCAGACTATCTTGATGCAACTCAAGCTAGATTTTTAACTTTAAAGAGTGGCAATCCTTTAACAGTACAGCATAAACTTATAAAAATCAAATGCTCATTTAGAATTATTATTTTTTATTTAACTGTGTTTGAAAAAGCTGACTCATAACTTTTAACTAAGAAATTTTCAAGAATTTGTACTGACAAGTGACAAGTCCTAACATTTTGCCACTAGTTTTAGTAAAACAAAACCTACAGAAACTAAACGCCTACTTAAAAAAGTATTCTAATTTCACTTTCAAGGATTTGTTGTACTTTCTTAATGAAATTTTTATATACTTTAATACACTTTTTCTTACAAAAAAACCTACAGTTTTGCTGATGTAGCCTAACACGTATTAAGCCTGTTATAAGGGAAAAAATTTCAAATCACTGTAAATTGAAAATATCTTAAAGACTTACTATAATAAAATAAAATTAATGCACACTTTAAAATTGTTTATTTCACACAAGTTGTCTTATATCTAAAAAGTATATTTGTAATCATAACGTTTTATTTACTAAGTAATCTTGTAATAAAATACTTTTTATTCTTCAGTTATCATGATTTTTATTCTTCAAATGGCATATATGTTTAAGAATTTAGATATGCAACTAAAAACTATGTCTAATGAATAATAATGAAAACAACATAAAAATTATCACTTATTATTAATTAAGTTGTATTATTTTACTTGAATGTTTCTATTTAGCTTACTTTCTAACAAATAAAAACCACGTTAGCAGCCATCCCAAGCTTTTAGAGATTATAACAGAATGTGAAACAAAACATAAATTAAAAAAAAGAAGATTATTTTGAGCATAATACACTTCTATTGTTTCATAATTAGAAACAAAAAAAATTTTGCATATGATGTACTTAAAGGTTTACCGTAATAAATATAATGGAAGTTTTACACTGTGTTTTACAAAAATTATTAAAACAAACAATTTAAATATTTTTAATGTCTTTTCAAATTTTCTTTTGTATTATCATGAAAGTTTTTAAGTATACTTTGAAGTCTACAGTAAAAAAACACACACTTTTTAAAGAGAAATGTTTTGTAAAATATATTTTTTTGAAAACTATATAAATGTTTTTTAAAGGGTAAAACTGTAATCATGCCTGAATAAGATTATATAGTAAATAAAATTTATTTAAATTATTATTCAAAAAATTCAAATTACCTTGAGTTTGTTTAAAACTTCATTCTAGCCTGAGTTTAACCCCCCTATGCCAAGGTTAGACCCTGATTAAGTGGTAAATGTTGTAAATTTGTTTTTAGACAGTTTTTGGAAATAATGTCTATTCATGGTTGTTTGGGTTTAATTCAAGTTTAAATTGTTGTAAGTGATAATCCCTTCTATAGGTACTTAAGCTATATATTAAAAAATGTACATAATCTCCTTTAGTATAGAAAGTTTAGAATTCTGATTCTTAAATAAAAAAAAAAATCTTAAAAAAAAAAAAAATAAATATTATATATCTCTACAAAACAAATAGAATTAATCATAAACAATAACTAAAAATCAGTCCAGCATTTTGCAAAAAAAAAAAACAGTTTAACCTAGTTTTTTTTTTTGTAAAATTGCATTTAAGTAATTAAATCAATGAAAATCAAGGAAAGTATAAATTCAAGCTGTTCACTGTAAATAAAAAGTCATATTAAATTTAAATCAACCTTAAATATAACATTTTTCAGGTATAAAATTATAAAAAAGTATTTTTTATTTTTTTTTGTTTTGCCTTTTACCTGCTTTAAAATCTAGTTTTTTGTGTTAATGCTTATTGTAAAAAATAAGGCACTTAAATTGATTGTAAGCTAAAAAGTATCTTCCTTGGACATAAATATTTTTCTTTAAAATTTAGTCATTTTAAAACCATTTTAATTACTGTTTTTTTAATTAAACTTTTGTTACTTTCACTACTTTCAATAAAAAATAACTTGTATATTAACTTGTTAACAAAAAAATTAATTCATGTCTGAAAAAGATTAGTAAAAAAAAAAGATGTAAGTTTCTCTGCCACCATAAAAAACCTGCATCTTCTTATTTACAACTAAAAAGTAGTTAAAATTTAGTTTTTTAATACTTTTATAATTATAAATTTATTAAATGTGATCCATATTTATTATTTTGCTTAAACTCTAAATCTTTGGTTACTTTGTTATTTTTAATTTAATAAAAAAGTCTAGTTCTGAAATTTTTATTAGGAACAGTAGTTATTCTAGGTAATTTGAAATAATTGGTACTATAAAAAATCTTCATAGATATGCACTTTTATAAGGTATATTAATCTAAAGTCTTAACTTACAACTTATAAAAATGCTTTTCAAAACTTACAACAAATAAAGTTTTTAACTTTTATTCTTTTAGTTGGATCCTGTATTAGTTTGTTTAATTATATTTCTTTACATAAAAATTTATTAAAAATAGACATCTGTTTTTAAAGTCTAAACTAGGGGCTGAAATAATTGCAAAAAACAAAAAAAATAATATATCTAAAACTCTTGTGAACGAATAAAAAGAAAACTAAATGTGTACTAATATTTTTCAAAAAACTAATATATTAAGTTTGCTTAAAAATTCTGCAAGTGTCAATAACAAAATGCCACAGGGGCAGCTACTGATTTTATGGAAAACACTTATCTGCTGTTAAAAGAAATTGATTGAAAATGCAGCTTGTAGCAGGCAAAGGAAAATTATGGAAAAGTTATTAGGCTGCAAGCAAGAATTCAGAATTCAAAAACTTAAGAATTTTGCACAAACAGCAACTTTTATGAAACTAGTGCTTTTCAACACAACACCTTGCATACTATTTTCAGTAGAGATTTAAGAAATCCAGAAAAGTGTTTGATTTTGTATAAACCTTTTATGTTATAAATTATAACATAACCTTCGAGTATTTAATAACCCATAGAAATCTGGCAAACGTTGTTTCAAGTTTGCAGACATAACTGCGTCGGCTGAAGATCTGAGGTTGCTTCTGATTGGCTAAAATTTTATTCATTTTTATTTTAAGTTTTAAGCACTAAGCTAAAACCTTTTTCGATTTTGTTTAGGGATGTAAGTTTAGAGATAAGGTTGTAGTGTAGACTTGAATTTTAAAAGATAATTTCGCTGGTAAAAGTTTTTCCTATAAATATTTATTTTTCCCAAATCTTCGGGTCGGTTCAGTTGTAAAGTTTTTGGAATGTTTTCATTTATTTAAAAATTTACAACTTTAAAAATTGCAATATTTAGAAACTTTAAAAACTTACATTACTTAGTTTTATAAAACTTATTTATCATATTTTATTATGATAACGTCGCTGATGAAAACCTATCTTAAATTTTATTTTTTAAGTGGATCGGCTGCAGTTGTAAGGTTTTGAAATTTTTTCACTTGTAACACTATGCAAATGAAGTAAAGTAATGATACAGCATAATATTAATAACATCTATACCTTTATTCCTAACCGTTCTAACCCAAAATCTTTAATCTACAACCTTATCCCTAGTCCATCGTACTCAAATATATGAAAAATAAAACCAAAAATAAAAAAAAGGTTTTAGACTATAAAACTCTAAATTTAAATAAGTAAAACATTAGTCAATCAGAAGCGACCTTGGACCTGCATCCGACGCAATTGTTTCTGCAAATTTGAAAAAATATTTGCCGGATATCTATGGGTAATTATATACTCGAGCTTAACAATATAAGTTATAACATAAAAGGTTTATTCAATAACAAATTTTTTTCTTGCTTTTTAAAACTTTACCGAAAAGAATTTACAAAAGGTTGCGTTTAAATGCACTAGTTTCATAAAAGTTTTTATTTGTGCAATATTCTTAAGTTCTTGAATTCTGAATTCTTGCTCACAGCCTAATAACATTTCCAGAATTTTCTTTAAGAGTGTGAAGTTAGCTGGAATATATTTTTAAAAAATGTCCAAACTTTGGATCTAATTTATTTTTATCCTAATAGCAAATAATCTTTTTTTTATTCAAGAGAACGGTCCTTTGTCTAAAAACTAAAAAAATATTTTTTGGATTGGGGTTTCGGTTTTTGAGTGGGGCCCTTAGAAAAACTTGTATTTTTTCATTTTTTATTTTATTTTTGAGTTTGAGTGCAAAAAAAAATTATAACAATATTTTTCTAAAACCTTCTTAATAATATGTGTATAAACGGCTGTAATTTTTTTTAGTAATTGTCAATATTTGTAAGATTTGGTCTTAATTGGGTTTTTTTATGAATTTTATGAATTATGAACTCAAACTCATAAAGTAAGAAAATTCATAAAAATAGCCAGTTAAGGCCAAATTTTACAAAATGTTGACAATTTGTAAAAAAAAAATTATAGCCGTTTATACACATATTATTAAGAAGGTTTAAGAAAAAAATTCTTATATATTTTTTTTTCACTCAAACTCAAAAAATAAAAAATAAATAAAAAAAACCAATTTTTTCTAAGGGGTCTCACTCAAAAACTGAAACCCCAATCCAAAAGAATTTTTTTTAGTTTTTAGACAAAGGACCGTTCTCTAGAAGAAAAAGAAAAAAATTAATTAGATATTAAGATAAGAAAATTAATTAGATCCAAAGTTTAAACATTTAAAAAACAATTATTCCAGCTAACTTCAAACTCGTATTTTCTTTTCCCTGCAACTAAACATGGGTTTATGTTTTCAATTAATTTCTGTTAAACAGCAGATAAGTTTCTCCTATAAAGACAGCAGTTGCCATTGTGGCTTTTTGCTATTTTCAGGATTTTCAAACTTTCAGCAAACTAAATTTATTGATTTTAAAAGTACATTGTAATATTTGAGTACAAAGTTAGTTTCTAATTGATATTTTCACAACAATTTCAAGTGATTTTTTATGTTTTTAGCAATTATTTTACGAGCAAGATTAGATATTTAAAACAGATGTTTACTTGTAATCAGGGGCGTCGCGTGGGGTGTTGCACTGCCGCAACTGCACCACCTTGAAATTTTCTAAGAAAAAAAATAAGTATCTATAACGTTTTCGTTATTTATTTGAAAGAAATCTCTTTTAAAACTTCAATTTTGAAAACGACCATTTTGCCCACTTCACTGCCGCAAACTCTTAGCTGACTGCCGCAAATGAACTCAAAAAAGCAAAATTTCTTCAAGAATTACCGCAAAATCAATATCTTGCGGTAAGTAAGCTAAGTTGAAAATTCCCTAAAACAGGACTTGCTTAAGTATCATCTACAAGCTATTGTAAACATAAAATAAAAACAAAGCAAGCTACTTCAAAGGATTAAACTTGAGTTTATGTACCCACATGATTTTTTAAATTTAACAGATCACTTCTATTAAAAGATTTGTCATAAATTGCATATTTAAAAAAAAAGATAAAAACCCTAAATCACCAAAGTCTTAAAAATTTGATTTTTTATTTTAATCTGCATACATAAACTTGACTATAACTGATTATTGTTATCATAAAGTTAATAAAATAAATAATAAAATTCAAGTTCTGAAAAAAAGAATTAAGAAGTTTATTATAAACTTCTAGTTCACTCTTACAGAAAAATATTTTAGATTTATATTAAATAAATATAGTATTATTGAAACAATCACATATTTAAACAAAGTTAATAGCCTTAATTTAGAAACTTTGATTACTTAGAGTAGTTTAACATTTTAAGAAAATTTAGTCTACCTCTACTTTATATAACTTTTGGTTTAATTTTTTCATAAACAAAGCAAAAATTTTAGATAAAATTGTTAGAACATGGTTGCCTTGCCTCATAATCAGGATAACTTAGAAATGTTAAAAACTCAAGATGACCCAAGATAAATTAAAACAGAACAAATTTGAAAAATATTCAGGCTGACTAAAGCAGTTTTAATTTTTACTCTGAAAATAACAAGGTTATTTAAAATTAAAAAATAAGTGTTTTACCCCTATGGCCACATGAAAACTAACTAACCAAACTTTTACTTCTATAATGGTTACATATTTATAAATTATCTTTAAAATTCTTGAAAAGTTCAACAGCCTCACAACTAAACTTAAAAAAGTTGAGCTCCTGAGAAAAATACTGTCATCAAAATGAAAAACAAATAAATATTAAATAAAGAAAAGATACCCTTAAAAAACTATTGAATTTTAAATTAGAAAAAAAAGTTAATAAAAATGTTAATGTTTGTAAAAAAAAATGTGCAAATTAGTGAGGAGTAAGGGGGGAGGGTGTATAGGCTCTTTTTTACATGTTGTATTATTTTAACTTTTTCAGAAAGCTAATAGTTACTCTTTAATAAACTTGAAATTTCCAATTAAACTTTTAGTAACAACCAGTCAAAGCCAGAGAGTACAATGGTTTATTATACAAGGAGCAAACCAAAACAGCAAAAAATACAATTTTACTGAAAACCTATATTCTCCATCATTTTTAAAACAATTTTTAATTAAACTTTTTCATCCTAATTTTTTTAAAACTTTATACTTTTGTTGAAGAGAAGTTTTCAATTTTTAAGTATCAATATATATTTTTATATATACAAAAAAAAAAACATTTGTTATAACTTTTCTTTTCTTGGTGTTTTAAATATCTAATTTAGCAATTTTTTTTTTGTTTTATAAAAGAAACATCTAAAGATTTTGAGGCCAACTTATAAAAAAAAGATATGATTTTAGTGATTTGATTTATTTGTTGTTTGAGTTTATATTATAAAAATAAGGATTCATTTGTACCTCTGACTGTGAATTACCATATCTCAAAAATTTTAAGAATTTTTTATATTGATAAAAGATGACTTGTAGTTAAATTAAAACTGTATAAAGTAATTTCAGTAAAATAATTCTAAAGTAGATGTTAAGGGCATAAAGGGGGGGGGGGTAGAACATTTTTTTAAACACTGTTTTAGTTTGTGCCTCCCATTATGAACCTTTTGTTGAATCTTTGACCGGCTATATCTTTGACTTTGACCGGCTATATCTTAAAACATATACTGAATTTTTAAAATCTGTAAAAAGCATCTTGTAGCTTAGTAAAACTACATAAAATAAAATCAAATTGTTTCATCTCCCCTATGCCCTTGAAAGCAAAGCTTATCTTCAGGTGTAGCAAAAGTTCAGTTCTTTTCAAACTTGACAGTAAAAACATATTTTTATTAAAACAATTGATATTTTTTTAAATTCTGCACCACCTAAAAAAAATACCACGCGACGCCACTGCTTGTAATGTAACAAATTTGTGTCTAAGGAATTAGAACAAATCAAAACCACATTGGGTCAAACTAAAATAAAAAATAAATAAAAATTTAATTCTTTGTTGTAAGATTTGTATTTAAAAGTTGTAGATTAAAATTTTAAATTTATATATCCTCTAAGAGTTACACATTTATGAAGATTTTAAATTAACTAAAATAACTACTGTTCCAAATAGAAAATACAGTTTTAGACTTTTCTAAATAAAAAAAGAAAGCAAGCAGAAAATATGCTTAATAGCAATATAATAATTAAGGGTAACTTTTAATAAAATTTTAGTTTCAAAAATACTAAAAACCCTTAGTTTACACCATTTTTTTACAATGAAATATAAACATAGTTTTTTATGGTAACAGATAAACTTATATCTATTTTTACTATTCTAATTTAAATTTACAATGTACTATTTTTTTCTGTTAAGAAGCTAGTTTGCAAGCTTTTTATTAGTAAAAAGCAAAGAATTACTTAAACACCATTAATCTAAAATAGATGAAAAATTACTAAAAACTCTATTTAAAGGAAAATATTAATGCCCAAGAAGTATATTTTCATAGTCAACTTAAGTGTTTTATTTTTACTACAAAAAGTAACAGTCTAAAAACTAAACCAGATAGAAAGAAGAGTGCAAATTTTTAAAATTTTATAAATTTAATTATTTTACTTTAAAAGTGTTATTTAAAAAAAAACAGGGTTGCCAAAATACCTGGATCCCTGGAAAAACCAAGAATTTCACAGATGAGGCTTAAAAGACCTAAAAAAAACCCTAGAATTTGAGAAATTAAAAAAAAAACTGGAATTTGGAACAAATTCAATAAAAATATGGAATTTTGAAGAAAAAGACCATAAAAACCTGGAATTTTAAACAAATTTTAAATGATAAGTAGTAAAATTTCGTTTTTACACAAAAAATTTTTGTATGTATAAAATATTTTTGCCATCATCAAAAACATTTTTATTTGAAAAGACATTTAAAAAAACTTTAAGACATCTTTTTAATGTAATTACACTATTTAACACAGTATTTTACTTAGTTTCTATGAACTTAGTTTTTAACAAAAAATTGACCCTAAAATGTGTATATTTATTAACCTGGAAGAAATTTTGAAAACCTGGAGAAAATTTGTCAAAAACATTTGGCAACCCTGGAATAAAGATTGCTGCAAAACTAATAGTTAGTTAAACTTATTTACATATGACTTTTTTTTAACAGAGTACAGCTTGAATTAATACTTTTCTGGTATTTTTATTTTACTTTTTAATTGCAATTAAAAAAAAAACTACTAGGTTTGACTGGATTTTACTTTTTTGCCAAATACTGGACTAATATTCAACTGCATATATAATTATTTATGATTAATTCTAATTATTTTGTATGAATGCAAAATTTTTGTTGAAATTATTTTTTTTATTCAATCAGAGTTCTAAACTTGTCTATACTGAAGGAGAGTATGTACAAGATTTATTTTATATATAACTTAAGTACCATTATAAAAGATTATCAGTTATAATAATCTAAATTTGATTTAAATCTAAATAATCAATAATAAACAGTCTTCTCACAAACAGTCCAAAAATATATTACTAAAGTTGTTAGTTGATTAAGATACCTCAGACTAAGATGAAATAAAAAAAAACTCAGGCTGTTTTAACTTTTTTTAAAGTTAAATTATATAACTTCTATTTAATTTACAATCTAGCTCATGCACTATATTAGTTTTACTTTTTGAAAATAATCTATTATGTTGTTACCAACACTTCCTTTATTTTACTAAAATATTTCTGTTTAAAATGTGTGTTTGTATTTAGTATAGACATCTAAGTATTTAAAACTTTCATGATAATACAATAGAAAAATTTTAAAAGACAATAATGAAGTTTTTTTTATTAATTTTTTTAATATAAAGTGTAAGTTTTACTTTTTTTTTAATTTGGTTACCAATTAATACATTATTGTGCAAAATCCTTTTTTGTTTGGTTACAAAACAGTCAAAGTGTATTAATTATCCGATTGATTATTTTTTTAAATTGTGCTTTATTTCACACTCTATTTTGATCTTTAAAAAATTTGGATCCCTAACTACATGGCTTTTATTTGTTAAAGAGTAAGTTATATATAAACATTCAAGTAAAATTTAAAACATACCTAATCATAAACAATACAGTTTATCCAATATTAGTTATTATTTATTGCAAATAGTTTTCAGTTGCATATCTTAAACATAGATGCCAATTTTAAATGTGTTATAATAATACTTGATTTATGTAGGTTTTCATTATTTTTGGTTGATTGCAGAAAAATCTTTTTCCTCTCAACAGTTAGGAATTTATTAAAACGTGTAAGGCTAAATCTGGTTATAGTAATACAAGCAAAGTTTTAGGTTTTGTAAAAAAAAATAATTCGTGAGTTTCTAAAAAAAGTACAACAAATGCTGTAAAGTTTCTGAATTTCTTAGAATAACTTTTTTAGAAAGAAGTTTTGTTTTTATAAATACATTTAAAACTATAACTAATGGCATATTGTAAGGATTAAGACTCGTCACTGTCAGTATAAATGCTTGAAAATTCAAAGTTAAAAGTTAAGAATCAGTTTAAGATAGTTAAGTTGTGAATTTTATGAGCTAACTTTTTTAAAACTTTAAGTTGTACTATTACAGGGTTGCCTCTCTTTAAATAAAAAAGCCAATTTGAATTACAACAAGCTAGTCTGAGTTTGTGAGAAAATTAAAAAAGTAGGATGAACTGAAATCTAAAACAATATCTCTACATTTTAGAAATGTTAAATAGTCTTGTCTTAGTGTTTTTTTATACCCTAAAACTAAGGTATGTTTTTTAATAAAGAAAAAAAAAAATTTTTTTATGTATTTGATGGCAGAAAAGATAAACATAATATTAAAGATGGTAACTTTATTTAACACAAAATTTAAGTAAACTTTTTTAGAACGTAAATTGCAGATTTAAAGTATTTTCTTAGTTCAAAATAGATATCATACAGTAAATTTAGTTATATTAAAGCAAATACTGATGAATTTATGCTTAAAACTTGTTTTTATATATGTTTATAGCTAAATGTTTCATTTTGGTAATGCTTTTAATCATGTGTTTAAAAACAATATAATTAGTGAGAAAGAAAATTCTTTAAACAAACAGTTAATATGTTAGTGTAATATACTTAGTCAACATTACTTATGGTAGCAGAAAAAGTTCAAAATGGTTTCTTTATTTTAACTTGAAATATTTTACTTAATTAAACGTTTGGCTGATAGAACAGGTAATTGTTTTTTGTAGTAGGGTATCCAGAACGCTAATGTTGCTATCCAAGCTGAACAATGAATATTGAATAAACGTTTGTTTTAATTTAAAACGTCATTCTTGAGTAACTGTGTGGCCTTTGGTTATTGGAATTTGGCTAAATCTAATATAATATATTATCTTTTTAAAGATAAATAACGACATTAACATTATTTAAGACGACAGTTGTAGAGAAAAATGATTTTTTTAAAACAATGATGTAGTCAATATAATACTAACACTTAGAACAACATCATAAGTTTCAAAATTTTGGACTTATAAATTTGCAGAATTCTGCTTTATCTTAATGTAAAAAACTTAATTAAAGTTTTTTATTAAAGCTCAATATATAAATTCCATTATTTCTAAACACAACTTTATACACTGTTTAAACACATTTTTTCTCTTAAAAAATTTATATTGAAAGTAATGTTTATGATTATGAAAAAAACATTTCAATTTATATTAAATCAACAACTACAATAATATTGTTTATTGTTTGTCTTTTCCGGGTTTCAAATTTTATGTATCAGAAGACTTAAAAGTTACAAATCAAGTTCATCCTGACCTAGGCTTATTCTTTTTCTTAAAATACGTTAGGACAGGGAAGTCTCAAGCAAGCGACATTTGGAAAAACCGATTAGATAAAAAAAAATTAACAAATAATTTAAAATTGATCTTAACTTAAACTTAATGGGAATAGTAGCATATTTGTTGGTGAAAATCGCCATATATACTCAACATGATAATTTAATTTAAATTGAAAGTATATTCAGTGTTCAGAACTTTTTATTTCTAGAATTCTTGTAAACCTACCCAGTAGTGCACACTGCTCGTAAATGATTACTTTACAATTTGTTAAATTTCGATTAAAAAAAAAAATTATGATTAAACAGTGAAATTTTTTAAACCAAGCGGGACACGAAGACTTTTTCTGATAAATGTTCTCATACATCTTCTTCAAAAGAGGCTGCCCACCTCTGCTTAAAAGTAGTGGCAACAGAATGGACTTTTTTATAAAGTTTTTCTATTTAAATTGTTATTAATTTTTATTTTACTTTAATACTTTGGTGGAGTTTGCATTTGAGTTTGTACATTAAGTAAAAAAAATAACTTAAAATTTATTATTTTTTTACTGTTCTTGAGTTTTGTTTATTTATGACAAGACTGAATGGATAATAAGAAAATTTAGTGACTATATACTTTTGTTATATTTAAAAAAAACTATTTTTTACTAGAAAACCTACAGCTTATATAAGTTTAAACTAACTTGGTTTGATTAAAATACTTATTTTCAATAAATTAATGTTTAAAAACAGCTGAATGCATTAATAAGGTCTAAAAACTTTGTTAATTTTAATTTTATATAAATTTGTAATAGATATTATAAAGAAAATATAGAGTAGCCCTAAATATTGCTTAGTATCAGTTAAAAAATATTTATCAATGGTTATAGTTGAGGTTTTAAGTGCACTATAATCGAAACTATTTTAAGTGACTTAAGTACTTAAGTAAAATTGCTGTTTAAAATTTATTATAAAATACTTTATATTCGACTTGTAAGGGATTTAGTTTTTTTAAATTATAGTTGTTAGATATGTTCACAACATACTGTGTTTGTGTTTTTCATTGTCGACTTTAAAATTATTTATTGACATAAACTAAACAAACAAATATATAGTTTTTACTTCTATAATTATTTTGCTTTCAGTGGTATTTTTTTATTAAATGACGAATTTTTCTACATCACATCAACCTAATTTCTAAGTTATTGATCAATTTTATCATTTTTGATTTTAAATTTAAAATTGTATTTGATACATTTATTTTAAATGTTTTTAAATTCTTCAATCACTCTAACTTTTTTTTTTTAACTACCGTTTAGAAAACTTGAGTGATAAAAGAAAATAATACCTAAAAAAACTTTTAAAAGCAATGTATAAAAATTTAAAAGTAAATGTACAATAGATACAAACACAATTAAAGCTGTAAAAAAGATAAAAATAAAATAAAAATATCTAACATTGTTGTTTTGTTAAATTAAATGCCTATCTTATATAGATAATGCATGAGGTCTAGAAAAAAATCTGAATACTGAATATGTATTTGCTTTAACTTAAAATTTTCATGCTTGAGTAAATTTTGGCGATGTTCTTAAAATTGATCTGGCAACTATGCCTATCCAGCTGTGCAAAACAAGAAAACGTGTTTCAATACCTTAAAATAAATATTCAAAATAAGTTATTTAATCAATAGGCAAATAAGCTTAGTTATTGGCTAAATCTTTATTTTCTACAGAAATTATCTATGGCTTTTGAACAGCTAACATGACTCACGGTAAAAAGAGTACCTGCTTCAAAAGCAAACATTAATGCATAATTGCCAAAATGGCTTTTAATATGTTACCAAGTAATACTCATTTGTTATAGTTGTTATACATGTTAGATTTCCTAAATAGTGGCAGTACCTTGTCTTAGTGTAATATATTTTTTATACTTAAACTAAAGTAGGTTTTTTAAAACAGAAAAAAAAAATGTTTTTTTTTTGTATTTGAAGGCAGATATGAAACTTTTTTATTGAAGTTGTGTAACTTTAAAAAAAAGCTAAAAGTCTGTTTCTCAAAAACTTAACAAACTTTAAAGCATTTAGTAAACGTAATGCTCAAATTTTGTAAAAAAATAAAAGTTTGAGTTCATAAGAACAGAACACACCTAACAGACTAGCTGAGTTAATTTGAGACTATAACAAAATTTTAACTCCTGTACCACAGAATTTTGAAGTATGCATCAAGTCTAACTCACAACCTCAACATTAGAGCTAAACTTTTTTTCAAACACAAACACTAAATTTAAGTTAACTTGTTTAGATTCTGTTTTGATTTTTAATTTTTAATTGATGTTTGTTTGTTTGAAATTTAAATGTCATGCTTTGTTAATTTTGTGGACTTTGATTATTGAAATTTGGCTTGATCTAATTGTAATTATAAGTCTTTTAAAGATGAATAACGACATTAAATCAAGTTAAGACGACAGTTTTAAAGAAAAATATTTTTTATAACAATGTCGTAATCAATATAAAATTAACACTTAAAATAAGATCATCAGTTTTTAGATTTTGAACTTATAAGTTTGCGGAATTCTGCTTCACCATAATGTAAAAAACTTGATTAAAATTTATAAGCTTAATCTATACATTCCATATTTTTTAGTAAAATTTTATACCTTGTTTAAATACATTTTTTTCTTATAGAAATTGAATAAAAGTATTATTTGTTATCATGAAATAGACATTTCAATTTATAATAAATCAACAACAGAAAAAATGTTGTTTTATTTTTGTCTTATTTTGGTTAAAATTTTTTTTATTACAAAACTTGAAATTTATTTTTAAGTTCATTCTGACAGACATTCTTTCTCTTAAATACACTTAGATAGAAAAGTCTTAAGCAAGCGAAATTTGAAAAAAATATATATTAAACTTTTATAACGAATAATTTAAAATGTGGTCTTAACTTCAATTTAATGTAAATAAAACCATATTTGTCATAGAAAATCGCCACAATTACTCAAAATGGTATCTCAATTTCAAACAAAAGTTCAGTATTCAGTACTTTTTATTTCTGTAATTCTCGTAACCAAGCTTAATAGTGCATACTGCTGGTAAATGAATACTTTAATTAGAACTTAATACAATTTTGATTTCAAACGAATAATTATGATTCAATAGTAAAATATTTAAACCAAGCGGGACACGAAGAGTTTTTCTTATAAATCTTTCATCTTCTTCAAAAGAGGATGCCCACCCCTGCTTAAATCTAGTGGTAACAGAATGGACTTTTTTTATAACCTTTTTCTATTTAAATTGTGATTAGTTATAATTTTACTTTAATACTTTGTTGTAGTTTGCGTTTGAGGTTGTACATTAAGTAAAATAATTAACTTAAAATTTACTATTTTTTTTATGTTCTTGAGTTTTGTTTATTTATGATAAGACTGAATGGATAATAAGAAAATTTAGTGACTGTTTATTTTTGTTATATTTAAAAAGTTGTTTTTTACTAGAAAAGCTATAGCTTATATAAGTTTTATAAATATTCAATTCGAATAAAATACTTACTTTCAATGTTTTAATGTGTAAAAACCTCTTAACGCATTAACAAGGCATTATTATAAATACTTTGTTTGTCTTAAACTAAAAAAAAAAATAATAAAGACAAATTGTAGTTTTTATTCTGATGTAGTTTTACTTTTAAATATTATAATGTATGTAAAAGCGATTTAAAGAAAAATATCTATTTTAATTAATACAGTGCTTATTTACTTATCCGGACATGTTTAGCAAGAATTTTTTGTAAACGTGTCCGGTAAAACACTTTTCGGATAAGTACTAAATCTAATCCAATTTTTTTCGTAAAATATTATAACTGATGTATATTAAGCAATGCATAACAAATAAAAAAATTCAGCTCCCCTTTTTCTGTTTTTTAAACTTTTTTCAAAATATGGTACAAAGTCCACCTGCCTATGCTAAACTGTTCCATTGTAAGAGACTATTGCACATTTTTTGTTTGCCATTTTACAAACTTTCTAGTTTATTTTCAATAATAGTTAAAACTGTTTATTTTATATGGCTTGTCCATTTCTAAAACCTGGTATTTTGAGTGTGTAAAACTTCTATAACTTAATAAAAATAATTGTCATGCACCTCATCTTAAACAAAAAGTTATCTTAATTAAAAAATTAAACATTAAAAAACTGTTATGCATTCATTTACTAAAAAATAATAAAACTTTAAATTAAAAACTTAATGTCATACTTTAAGAAATACTTGAAAAAAAAAGTTTACGCTGACTTACTTTTCACACAAAGGTTTTTAATAACTTATATAGTTTAATACTAAATTTTAAACGTAAGATTTCGTAGTATTATTAGGCTATAACAATAAACTAAACTACAGAATTTATAAAATCACTTATAGCTTTCTTACAGTATGGAAGCTTAAGATTTTTATCACACAAAGTTTTTTGCGTTTAACTATGATTTTTTTTTTAATTTTCTTCTCTGTTGAAACTGTCCGGATAAATGAATAAACACTGTAGTAGAAAAGAACTTAATTTTTGTTAATTTGTATAATGTATAATAAAATCATAACTTATTGACAATTATGTTTAAAAAAAGATTATATTGTTTTATTTAAATTTAAGCTTAATTTAAAGCGATGTTAAAATTTTAATATGTTGTTTGATTCTAAAAAAATTATTATAAATTAAAAAATATCCATACAAAACTATACATAAATAATATCTTATTAAACCACAAAGATAGTTATTTAATAGGCAAATAAAAAAAAGATTATAAATGACTAGATAAATTTAATTTTCCATTTTAATCTCCCTATATTAGATACACAAAGATATACAATCTTTGGATAAATAGAGTCAATATTAGATAAAAATTATAGAATGTAGTAAATAACAATAGTCAGATAAAACTAATGTTCATACTTTTAACAACATTGTTTCTTAATCTTTTTTTTAATTGATGATTTTATACATTTCTACTCAATATATTTCTATACTATGAAGTTCTGTAATAAATTATGACGTACAACTCTTAACAATTAAAAGTTTACAAAGCTCAGATACGAAACTTTAAACGTTTTTATAATCAACAAAAACTAATATTATAAAACTGACAGAACTATTTACTTAAAAACTATATGTCAAGCAACCAACTTGAGTTCATTGAGAAAAATATATTGCCAGCTTTGTACAAGCATCAATATAGCTGGCCATTTCATAACCCTGTTGATACAGTCAAATATGGACTAGATGTAAGTTTTTAATTTAATGATTTTGTATCCTTTTCGTAGAATATTTCAATGGAAGAAAAATTTTGTAAAATATACTTTAAGCTCGTGCAACTTATAAAAATCTTGAACTAAATTGATTCAAATAGATAATATCAATTATGATTCATATGAAAATTATTTGTTTACGCAAAAACTTTATCCAACTAAAAACGATTCGCTGCCCATTAAATATAAACAGCTCTTCGGAGTTTGAAAATATTTTAATAATTTCATACAAAATCGGCAATTAAACGAGGTAAGGTGGAAGAAATAGTTGCCAACTATTTTTTTCATTATTATAGTAAGTTTTGCTTTATTAAAATTGTTTAATGCTCTCTTCGTAATATCTGATATGCTTATACACTTATCATGATATCAAAAACTGAAATGCTTACTATGAAACTGTGTTAAAAGTTTTATGTGTTCAAAACTTTAAAGTATTTACAATCCACAATATTTTTTAGTCAAATTTATTTTTATGCCAAGTATAAAATCTTATGCTAATGTACGTCTGAAGTTTATAGACGTTTATAATTTTTAAGGACTACTTCGACATCATCAAAGAACCAATGTGCATGAAAACTATAGAGGAAAATCTACAGACAGATAAGTACAGTGACGCTCAAGAATGTATGGAAGATTTTACTTTGATGCTAAAAAACTGCTATACATACAACAAGGTAATTTTCGAGTAAAAATAACTAAAACACAAAACTGATGTAACTTATGTCCATTTTTAGTCGGTATATGTTTTGAATATTAATTGCAAAAACTTGCAAATATTGTTTTAAATACTTGTCTCATACAAAAAACTTTGTTTGCTTCCTAATGAAAACATTACAATAAAATTTGTTGATGCTTATTTTGGGGATATTTAAAAAATTATTATTAAAACAGGAAGGTGACGATGTCTATATAATGGCTCAAGCCCTCGAAAAATTTTTACGTGAGAAATTTCGCGAAATGAAAAAAATCCCAAAAAATAGCAAAAGGGTATGATTTTGTTTTGATCTAAAAAAATAATAATATGTTTTTTTTTCGGTTATGACTAAAATAAATGATGGTATTATAAATTTAAAAAGTTTAAACACTAACTTAGAATAATATTTCTGTTAACCTTGACTAAACTGTTGTAAATAATTTATTATAACTTATAGTTACTAATACAAAAGAAATGTTGAAGTTAAAATAATTTAAAAATTTCGAAACTATTGCACATACATTAATATATGTTGGCCAACAATGTATTTAAATTTAAAGAAACACAAAACAAATTCGGAGGAAGATTTTCAAAAACCAAGTGAAGATTTACCTCCTGAATTTAAAAATAAAAAACGGTAAGTTTTCAAATTTAATAAAGGTATATATTTATTTAAAAATCCGAATTAACTTTGTATTATAATTAGAAATAAGCTTGAGCTTTTCAATTTTTTTTTTTGAAATATTCTTACATAATATATTTCAACAGTAAAAAACAAAGAATTAAGCCTTCAGTAAAATCTGATGGCATAAACGATTTAGAAAATGAAAATTTCACTGAAAACGAAAAAAGTTGTAGCATTACTATAACAAGAAAAAAGGTAAAGTTTTTCTTATTTATTTCTATATTTTAATTCAATTTTTCATTAATCGTATTAATATAGTTTCAATAAAATAAAAAATTGTGTTTTAAATTAAGATTAATGACTTAACTATCAAATTGCATAGTTTATTCCTTAATTTAAGGAAATTATTTTTGTCACAATTAACTTAACTTATTGCGATATATTAATAACTGTTGTTAGCAAGTATAGAATTTTTTTTTTCTAAATTTAGACGTAAAAAAACTTTTGCATACTTTATAATCTTTTTACTAAAAATTATTGAAATCTTATAGAAACCTAAAACTAAATCGGATGAAAAACTGCTGATCTCAACAGAAACTGTATCTACAAAAGCTAAGAATAAAAGAAGGTAAGATATAAAAATTATAACAGCTAACTACAATTTCAAAATTTCAACGCATTTTGTTTTATCCTGTTACAGATATGTTATTATGGTAATAGGGATTAGTAAAGTAGATTAGTACAACAATCAAAACAACACTTATATTTTATTTACATAAACTAAACAACACAAAGATACAATTACATCACTCTATACTAGTACTACATTTAAACACAAATGATAATGCAATTATAATAAGTATCTTATAACATAATCAAGAAATAATCTTAAATTTAACATGTTTGAAATGCATCTTAACTTAAAGCACACCAATAAGCGCCGAATGCTCTGCCGAAACTGCTTATATGCATTAAAAAACGCATTAGTTCTCTCAAATAAATAATTTTATAGTGGGAAAACTTATCAAAATGCATTATTTTTACAAAATATTCCCACTCCCTAAAATCATAAAACATTTATTACTTATGATTCCCGTTTTAAATAAATTATTTTTAAGAGATCCCACACTATCGGTACATTTCCCTTTGAAAATTATCATTTTAATGATCTTTGTCCGCTTTTAAAATAAAAACACGAAACCTAGTTTGTTCTTCCCCTACAACACATTAGTTAAACGACGATTTAGGCGTGGCTTAAAAAAGATATTAGGTGAGAAATCTTTTGTCGCAGCGTTTAAGTGGGTTTTAATAAATACAGACCTAGCTCTTTTCCAATCTAATTAAACAAAAAAAATCCATGCCGCCGTTTTTTTTTAATAATTAGTATTAATCCAAGAAATTTTATTACTTATTATCTCAAAAATTACATAATTTACAAAAATCAAGATAAAACACAACATAAGGACAAAGTAACAATGATAGTCGTTTAGTTGTCTTCCGGCTTCTTGTCCTGAGGCTTCTTGTCCTTCGGCTCCTTGTCCTCAGGCTCCTTGTCCTCAGGCTTCATGTCCTCGGATTTCTTGTCCTCGAGCTTCTTTTTCTCTTGTGGTTAATAGAGGTTATGAAACATCAATTGGATCATTGACAACGTCTTGTTCTTTTAGGAAACTTTTTGACTTTCTGTCTTCTAGCTGATTTGTAGAATCAGCAAAACACCTTCACGATTGGCTTTTGAAATAATAGCAGCAGGAATTGTTGATTGTGACGTCATAGAATAAACACAAAATATTCATTCTTTCTTTTGTCTATTGTCGTACTTATAAACGAAAAAAACTTTTAAAGTTTTATGCAGTAGTAAGGTGTTAGGTGTGCTTAAAATCTGTGCTTAAACGACAATAAATTATTTGCTTCAAACAACGTTCAAAAAGATACAAACTCAACAATTTGTTTAACAAGCGACGACTGCTAAATTTAAGGGGAGTTTATTTTTGATTACTTTCAAACGGAAAATTTTAACACAATTGTATACATGAACTTGAAACGAGTAATAAAATGTGGCAAATGACTTGCCATTTTACGACTAAGAAAGATGAAAACTCATTCAAACATATTTTTAAACTTCAGCAACATTCTGATTTAAAACAAATACAATCTATACTTTAGAACAATCAATCAGCAGATTAAAACAATAAACTAGTAGTAATAAATAGGACAATTTGTTTTATTAGCTAAAACTCAGACGTTGTTGAGAACAACTATTCTGCTGTTATAATTCTAAATTTAATGCGGTTCTTACATTACGTTTTTGTGCTTAGAAAAATATTAATATTGCGCTCTCTTTGAAACTTATAAAATGCAACTTTGCACTAAAATACTGCGTCCCCTAATGACTTATGTAAATTGCAACATCTTCAAAAGAACATTGTGCACTTGAGTAAAAAGACTGTGCTTTTTATGGTCGAAATACTAGGCCCCATGCGACTTATGTTAGTTGCAACATATATTATGACTTTTTATCACTTAACTAAAAAGATTAAGCATTTTAGGATTGAAATACTGCGCACCCATGCGACTTATGTTAGTCGCAACATATATTGTGCACTTAAGAGAAATATTATGCTTGTAAGCAAATAAACTGTGCACCTAGGCACTAAAAAAGCATATATAAGAGTTTAAGTAAAAATAACCGCAAAAATCATATAGTATTTTTAGCAAAACATCCCTGACATCAAGCTTCTCTTTTAATAAAACTCAATAAACCACTACAACACACTTGTATAATAATTATAGACTTACTGTTTCAAAGTACAAAGTTTTTCACAAAATTTTTCTTACCATAATCATAGTAAAATGTCGCAAAGTAAAGTATTATCGCAAATTCTACTGTCAAAATTTTAAACTTGTAAAAAAGTTGTTTAGTGATAAACTAAAGTTTTTATTCCCCGCTGCGTTTTAAAATTGATAAGGCACCTGATTCCTATTGAAAATTCCTAAAGTTCAGGCCACTCGTGGTCTCCAATTATCCCGTTACAGATATGTTATTATGGTGTTAAGGATTAGTAAAGTAGATTAGTACAACAATCAAAACAACACTTATATTTTATTTACATAAACTAAACAACACAAAGATACAATTACATCACTCTATACTAGAACTACATTTAAACACAAATGATAATGCAATTATAATAAGTATCTTATAACATAATCAGAAATAATCTTAAATTTAACATGTTTGAAATGCATCTTAACTTAAAGCACACCAATAAGCGCCGAATGCTCTGCCTAAACTGCTTATATATGCATTAGAAAACGCATTAGTTCTCTCAAATAAATAATTTTACTGTGGGAAAGCTTATCAAAATGCATTATTTTTACAAAATATTCCCACTCCCTAAAATCATAAAACATTTATTACTTATGATTTCCGTTTTAAATAGATTATTTTTAAGAGAACCCACACTATCAGTACATTTGTATTTTAACGAAAGTAATTTTTAAAGTTTAAACTTTTCTTAGTTTCATAAATAAAACAAAGTCACAAAATTTTTGATTTCAACAGTAGAAATCAAAAAGTTCAACCAACAGTAAAATCCGCCAGCAAAGACAATTTAACAGAGAATAATGTCAACAAGAATAAAGAAAGTTGTCGCAGTACTAATATTAACCCTCCCCTACCGACTTTGAAGATCAGAGGATTAAACACAAACGAGTTTGAAATTGTTAAAGTAAGTTTGGTAATTTTTTTTTTCATTTTATTCTACACCAGAAATTTGCAGCCTTTTATAAGTCGCGGGCCTCATTCTAAAGGAAAGAGTCTTCCGCGGGCTGTAGTTTTTTTTAAAACGATTGTACTTAGTAATATAAAAGTAATGTTTTACATTAAATTTGTTTAAAAAAATGTTCCAACATAAACAATATAAGAGCACTAGTAAAAAGTTATCATTAAACTATGAACTCTATTATAATTTTTCATACAAAATATTTTCTTTTTGTAATTTCAATAAGATATGTTTTTTGTCTGAATTTACTTATAAGAAGTCAAATTTGGTTTTGAAGGCCGAATTAGCCTGCAGACCGCAGTTTTCCGACCCTGCTTTAGGCAAACATTTTGTTGTTGTTTTTAAGTAAAGTGAAAAAAGTGGAGAACATTAGTTTTAAACTTTAATTTAATAGAATGTTATGATACTTATAAGCTGAAATGTTCTACCTGAATCTACTGTATAAATAGCAGAAAAAAAGTTCATCACATTTGTTTAAGATACAAAATAGCCAAATATGTATTCTTAAACCAAAAAAAAAAAAAAACTAACTAAACCAAATCAACTAAAAATTATTTTAATATTAAGAAAAACCTATCAATAAAAAAAACAGGATGATGAACCAAAATTACCAAATACTTCTGAAGAAACAGTTAAACATTATTATAAAACATCAAAAACTTCTAGTTACGGTGCAGATATAAAATCTGAAAAGATGCCTGATAAATCTAAAGATGCTGGAGATAGTTAGTTTATTTTTTCATAACTATTAATAAGTCGAAAACATAATGATAAGATTTGAAACTATCTTTCTATTTCTTTTTAGACTGTGCGGTTTAACTAAAATGTGTAACTTTAAAAGGTTCTATATGTTAGAGTTAAAATAAGTGTTGGTAGTAGCGTTGTATGTAAGAGTTGTAGAAAATGTTAAAATACGTTTAGGTATATCAGGAAAAGAAAAAGCTAGTCGTTCTCAAGACATGTCGAAGAAAACAGGTTCTGTCATAAAAGGAAAATTGCCCAGTAAAAAAAATTCAGAACAGTTGTGCCACAGGAAGAAATGGTCAATTAGAAATTTTACGAAAAACAGTGCAAAATCAACAAAAACGAACAAGATTACAAACAAGTATTTAACTTTTAATGAAACTCGTTGTTGTTTTTTTTCTATAAACTTTAAAAATTATACTAAAGTTAAAGCAAAACATTAGACTTTTTATAATTAGAAAAGTAGAATTTAACTTAAAAACTTTGTCATTTTATGCTATATTTTCATTAACTAAGTGTAACTTTTCAAATTCAACTAGATATAAAGTGTAAAGAGTTAAAGCGTTTAAATAAAACTTTGAATACAAAGTGATTGGTCTAAAAAGGTCTTTAAGAATTATAATTTACACATAAAAATCATTTTTTAGAAGCAAGAGACCAAACTTAAAAAGAAAAGATCACAAAGAAGGTATTGTTGATAAAACAGTGAAAAAAGTTAAGTTTGGTGATGATACAAAAACTAAGAAAGGTGATCTTGGAAGCAGTATGCAGTTAAACGGTTATGTAGAAGAAGTAGACGAATCAGATCAGAGTATGAAATACATTTTTCTGCCTGCAGTGTGAGTCTAATTGAACATTTTTTGAATCTTTCACTGAATACTTTAAAAACTAGCTACTAATGTAACATAAAATAACGAAAGGTTTAATTTGGATTTAATAGTTTTAGTTTTTTTGAAACGAGACTCAGCCTTATATTTACTTAAGAAATTTTAGTTTTAATCTGTATATTTAAAAACTGTCATAGTAACCTTAAATTTTTCTTATAAGACCTTGTAACTTTAAATTGAAAAAGTTAAAAGTATAAGATTAAAAATGTCTTTGAAATAAAGAAAAATTCACAACTTAACTAAAGTAACTGACTTTTATTTCTTTATTTTAGTTTACCTATCTGTAAAGAGTTTAAATTCTATTTAATTATAAAATAGTACATACTTTGACCTTTCTTTACTTTACTAAATTAAATATAATCTACTAAAAATATCATAAAATTGTTTTGTAAACTTTGATATTTTTAAAAAGTGCAACATATGAAAAAAATGTTGAACAAAGTAGAAAAGAAGAAATTAAAAGAAAAAGAAGTGAAAAAATTAGACGAAAAAGAAGGGAAGAAATTAAACTAAAAAGAAAAGAAGAAATTGAACAAAGGAGAAAGGAAAGTCTTGAAAAATGGAAAGAAGAAATCAACCGAAAAATAAAGGAAGAAACTGAAAAAATAGTGAGAGAAGAAGAAATTGAACAAAAAAGAAGAGAAGAAATTGAACGAAAAAGAAAAGAAGAAATTGAACAAAGGAGAAAGGAAGAATTTGAAAAAGTAGTGAGAGAAGATGAAATTGACCGAAAAAGAAAGGAAGAAATTGTAAAAATATTGAGAGAAGAAGAAATTGAACGAAAAAGAAGAGAAGAAAGTGAAAAAAAGAAAATGGAAGAAATTGAAAGAAAGAGAAGTGAAGAAATCGAACGAGAAATAGAAGAAGCTGAACGAAAGAGGCGGGAAGATGTTGAAAAAAGGAAAGAAGAAGCCCAGCGTAGAAGATTGGCGCTACCTACGTTTGACTTGCTGGTGCAAGAAAGAATCATGACTGAAGTTGAAACGCTTTGTTAACAGAAGATAAAAGTTCATACCACAGGCTTATTCTTTATACTTTTAGTACAGTACACTTTATTGACTTTTTTATAGAGCTTATATACTACCACAAAATGTGAATAAATAGTATATTGGTGTGTAGTTTGTTCAGTTTTTGCTATGTTTGTAGGATTTAAAGAATTAAAAAAAATATATATAGTAATGCAAACATCATGATAAATGTTAAATATTTAATATGGAAATAAATACATACTACTGAAACTGGGTAAGTGTCAGAAAAACACAGTGACACTTTAGCACGGGGTGATATTTTAGGACTGAGACATACTAAAGCACAAATTGAAATTTTATCACGGGTCGTCACTTTAGCACAGAAAGACACTTTAGCATAGAGTGATTCTTTATCACGGGGTGACTCTTTAGCACTTGGTAACGCTTTAGCACTGATTGACATTTTAGCACGGTTTCACTTTAGCACAGAGTGTCATTTCGCACGGCGTAACTTTAGCACGGTGTCACTTTAGCTCAAAGTGACACTTTAGTAAGGAGTGACACTTAAGCACGATCGATACTATAAGTAATTAAACTAAATACTAATTAAGAATACGTTGTGTATAAATTTAAAATTTAGCTTTATATAGTCAGCATCCTGTTGATTACGCATTTTAGGCACTTTAAAGTGTAAATTTAAGAGGAAGCAAATCTACCAAAATTGTTTTTTTTTTAAATAATGGTTAAATAAGAAGTTAATTAAAAGACGAAGCTTGGCAGCCTTTTCAAGTAAATCACTCGTAGGTAGCAATGAATTAAGAAACATCTTTAGTAGGCTTTATATTTTGATAACAACTAAACTTAGTAATAAAAACATGTACAAGAAAACAAGAAATTGGTAAATTAAATAGCATTTAAATTATTAGATATTTAATTGAATGTTCAAAAACGTGTTATTGTTTTAATTCAGATAATAAAATACTAATGTTTTACTTACAATTTATTCAAACATTTTGCTTGTCTGACAAATTTGGAATAAATACTATATTTTTGTAAAACACTACTTTAAACTTTATTAGAAGAACGAAAATAACAACCGCAATTTATCTATCAGTATCTGTATTTTACTTTTTTTACTTAAAATCTATGCTTTAAATATATCCTTACTAAAATAAATTTAAGCATGCTAAAAATGTTATATAAAACCTTTAGCTCGTATATGTTGCTAAGTTTATAAAATTGTTTATGTTAAAATTATAAAACTCTAAGTTTTAAAATACCTTGATTAAAATGTTTTTGTAAAATAAGTTAATAGAATTTGTAAAATTACTTTAAGGTTTGCTCTTAAATAACTAGTAGTCTTTTATATAAAACACGAAGTTTTAGTCAAAGGTTTAACTTGTAAAACATTTAAATCTTGTTAACTTATAGTCTACATGTTGCATAGTTAGTTTTTAGATTTTTAAACATAACAGTAAAAATGTTATGTAAGCATAAAAAAAGAGTTTCAGTCTATGCTAAAGTGTCACTCCGCGATAAAGTTTCACTGCGTTATTAAGTGTCAATCCGTGCTAAAATGTCTTTCCTTGCTTAAGTATCATTCCGTGGTAAAGTTTCACAATTGGCTAAAGTGTCACGTAAAGGGTTTTTATTTTCAATTAGGTTCTGTTTAGCAGCAGGTCAGTGTCTTCCTTAAAGACAGCAACTGCTCTTTTGGTATTTTGTTGTTGATATGTGCAGGATTTTTAAGTTTTCAGAAAACTAAACTTAGTTGATTTTTGAAAAATATTGTAAGTATTTTAGTACACATTTATTCAACTTTATTAATATTTTTACAACAGAATCAGATGATTTATTTAGTTTTTAATAATTATTTCAGCCCCAAGATTAGACTTTGAAAAAAGATGTCTACTTATAGTGTGTTTTTATAACAAATTTGCATCTAAGGTAATAGAATTAAATAAAACCATTTGGGGTTAAAACTGAAGGAAAAAAAATCTTTGTAATGTATAAAAAGGCTTATTTAAAAGTTGGAAGTTAATATCTTTGATCAATATACCCTCTAAAAGTTGCACAACTATAAATATTTAAAAAAGACTTACTAATTTTAAATCAAATAAAATAGCTAATTTTCTAAACAGAAAAAACAGAATTAGACATTTCTATAAAAAACGAGTAAGCAAACAAAGAACTAGATTTATATCAATACAGTAAATAAGGATCACCACATGTTCTTCTTTATTATTTTTTCCTATAATTTATTTCTTAGTTTATAAACCTTGCTTTAATTCTGTCATAATAATTTTGAATTATGCACAAGTAAGTTAGGTTCTTGTACGACAATATGAAAAGAATGTGCCAAATATTTAACTAGCATGAAGTAATAAAGTAACCTTCAGAGCTTTATTTATAGTTAACTATTTCAAACTTTTAAATTAAATTCTAATTCTTTTAATGTAAACTTTTAATACATACTTTAGTACAGGGGTCGGAGAACTGCGGTCCGCACGCCAAATGCGGCTTTAATCAAACAGATTATATTTTAATCCTTGTTTTTGTTTATGTCTTAACTACGTGGTCTTCAGTAACTTACTGACTGCTATACTTACGAGTAGTAAATATTATGCTAACAGTATAAGTTACAAAACTTTTTCCTAAGTTATGAATAAAACACACTTTGAATAAAAGCAATTTACTTTTTTTTTAATAATAATGCTTAGTTCTGAAGAAAGAAACTATTAAATCACGACACAAATAAAATCTATAAAAAGTATTAACAATCGTAAAGTTATATAAAGTAGTAACATCAACTCCGCGATGTAGACGTTTTCTTGATTCTCGAAACTAGAAGTAAAACGTTGACTTTAATCGTAACTTGATGGTAACGCGGAATAGATAATTCACTTACTAAGCGACTAACGCGTATTTGAAAGACAAGCGCAAATATATACGCATTGAAATGAAATTAACTCCTTAAAATAGAAAAATTGTTTGTTTTTAATACTGGAAGAGCGTCACGAAAACTGCGTAAAACAGTTTACAACATCCGCTTTGAAATAAGAAAATGAAATGTTAATATCATTACCATGCTCTCAAATTCTAAATCAGCGGCCCGCGAGCTCCTTTTCAGCTAAAAATATACATTTTTATAACTATGAAAATTAAAGATTTTGTTTAAAAAAATTACATTTATGCTCTTAACTCAATAAATACTCATTACTAGTGCTCAACTATTGCTTAATTTATTATATTTTGATGTGAAAAAAACTTTCTACTAATTACTATAAACTTATATTAATGAATGCGGCCATTGAAGATTTTTTTAAATGTTGCGGCCCACAAGCATTTTTTTCTAGGAAAATTGGCCCGCGGGCTGCAAAAGGCTGCCGACCCCTGCTTTTGTAGTACTAAAAAAAATCAACAAAAGTTTAAATGCGTACTTTTATTCGTATATAAATGTTGCAGTTTGAATTAAATGAGATTTATAAGGACTGAAAATAATAATGCAAAATAAAAGAAATAAATTTAAGTTAATTATAACAATCTTCAACAGTGATAACGAAATTAGTTAATAATATTTGGTCTTTTATGTAATGTATAATAACTAGAGTATTAAAAGTGATAGAAAAAATGATATGATCGACCAACTGCGGACCGCAAAGCAAAAACATTCGGCCAGCGAGATCCTTTACAGTTTCAGGTTTTATTATTATATCATATGTTTGGTTTCAAATAGGATATTTATATTGATTACTTTAACTGTTTCAAATAAATATGGCCTGCAGCAGACTTCGTTTTATAAAGTGCGGCCCGCGAGCAACTTTTTCTAAAAAATTTCACTGCGACTTATAAAAGGCTGCCGAACTATGATATAACTCAACGACTCAACTATAAACATAAGGCACATTTATATTTTGAGTATGCTACTAATTAACAGAAAAGTACACAACTATTTAAGTGAATGATTAAGAAAATCACAGTAAACTAAAAGCGAACATAGAGTAGATATTTTAAGAAGATTGTTCAGTGGCTAGTATAAGAATGTCTTTTATTTTCATGTTTTTCAGTGATTGAAATCAAATGCTTCTGCATCAGCAATGTCGCTCGCTTTCAGTCGCTAGTATAATGATGTCTTTTACGTTCATATTTTTCGGTGATTGAAGAGCAAACACAACTGCATCAGCGATGTCGCTCGCTTGTAAGCATTCGATGTTGCTGTACGTTTGTCTGGCTTTTTCAGGCTCTCCCGGTCTCAATCTGTATATCAAGTAGAAATATTAAGTTTTAATAAGTTACGATACTATACACTGAAAAAAATTAATTATTTTGTTCATAAATTACTTTAAAAAAGAATAAAATTCATACATTTTTTGCGCAATCGGTTTTAATTTATTACACTTAAAGATTACTATAAAACATCTGTTTTAAATATACTTTGTTATCTTATTATAACTTTATAGCTAATTGGTATAGCCTAACGAATAAAAAACTGTTTAAACACATACTAGTTTTATCAATGTAGTATATATTTGTGATAATTGGTTATTAATTTATAACTAATCAAAATAGACCAAAGTATGGTTTTTATGACTGTTACTTCCCACATTTAACTAAAGTTAACTTGGTTACTTAATTTAAAAAAAGATTTGATTGCAAATACTGAACTATATTGTCTGTGTTTTAAAAATAAATAAAAATAATTCAATTTAAAGTTTAAAACTTATATAAGTTTATTTAATCCTTAATTCAATGCCGTATAGCTAACAAATGTACCTGAATTAAACTTATTTCTTTTAAACTTTTGTGAAAAAAAAACATGACGTTTTACTTTAAGAAAAACGCTTTAACTTTATACAAAGTTTTTGACTATCCTAAAAGTTAAATAAAAGAAAATGTTATAATACTTTAATTAATGCTATGATAAAACTTTTTTAAATGTGTTATCTCCAAAATGAACCAGGTAGACCATACTTTCATTAAATAATAAGTATATATTAGCAATAATTTCCTGTAAAAAGGGTTACGTTTTTCAAACTGCACGATATGTATAGTATAGTAACAATCCTTGCCTAAATTCAGCGAGCATAATTTATTGACCTCCTTCAAATGTAAATTTTAAAAAAGTACTACTTTAAACTTCTTATTTATTTTGAGGGTGCCAATTTAATTTTAAAATGTTAATTATCTAGCGAGTTGAAAAATTAGTTATTTCCAAAAAAAAAAGGGAATTTATAAGCCATTTTCACTGAATGTTTAAAATTAAATATTTTAAATTAACCTGAAATCAAAGTGTGTTTCAGTGAGCCCGGGCGAGATGGCAGTGCTTCTAATGTGGCTGTTTTTATCTCTGAGCTCTCTTCGCAGTCCTTCGGTGAGGGCGGTGACGGCAAACTTGGTTGCAGAGTAGAACGGAATTCTGAAAACACGGTGGCCGCAAATGCTGTTTATGTTGACAAAGTGGCCATCATCGATGCCTCCCTTTTCCATCAGCTTGTACGCTTCTCTTGTGCATATGCACAAACCGAGCACATTCACGTCCAGCATGTTTTTCCAGTCCTATGCAAAAGAGAATAACACAAATGAAATGCCTTTTATTGATTTAAAGTCTTTTCTAAACATAATATAAACTTTTTTTTTACAGAAAAATATGCAAACGTATAAACTTGATTAAAAA
This sequence comes from Thalia democratica, assembly GCF_965202585.1. Classification (NCBI taxonomy): domain Eukaryota; kingdom Metazoa; phylum Chordata; class Thaliacea; order Salpida; family Salpidae; genus Thalia; species Thalia democratica. Next base: position 60,856,972 of record NC_139166.1, on the reverse strand, counting down.
TAATGCTTTAGGTGTAAGATAAAATAAATACATTTGTTAAGTTTTTGATAAAATATTCTAAATTGCTTTTACAAACAAACTTTTGTTTCACCAGAAAGCAATGGCGCATCATGACCCAGCCCTGCATTGTTGACGCAAACGTGAAGTTTACCGAACTTTTCTTCAATATATTTGAACATATCCAACACCTGAGATTCGTTTGTCAGATCACATTTCACAGGCAGCATTTCACCTGGACCTACGCTGTTCACTTTACTTGCTACTGCCTTCAAATCGGACTCATTCCGAGCGCAGCCTACAACTTTCATTCCGAGCTTTACCAGCCTTTCAGCTACTGCTTGGCCAATGCCTGTTGAAGCTCCAGTGACTAAGGCTACTTTGCCAGAAAGTGAAGCCATAGTTGGTGTTTTTACAAGCCTGTTATATCAATTTGTTGTACAGTCAATGTAATAATTATATAATAATAATTATAATAATTACCAATATAATAACTAAAGAACTAATAAAACTATATGAATAAGTAAACTGTCATTAGTATATAAACATGTACTTTGTACTTCACAATAAGAAACCTACTGATAGAAGTTGTATCCTTTTTTCAAAAATATTTAAATAAAAAAAACTATAATATCCTCAGAATTAACAAAACTTGTTTCTATCTAGTGCTTGAAAACCGATTATTTTTAGCTTATCTCGCTATAACTTTTTATTTTTTTGTTGAAAAATCCTCATGCAGTTTATAACTCTCCAGGGCTGCTACTCTTTATGGAAAAAAAGCTAGCCTGCGTTGAATCAAACTAGTTTGAGTTGGCCTGAAAATAATACTTTTAAGCAGCTAAAAAATATGTGTTTGAATCATGTTATAACTGATTAAGTATAAATACCTAAAACTGTAGTTTTTAAAGCTTTTCACCTATAGATAGCAAAATTAGAACAGAAAACCTTAATAAATTTACAAATATGAAAAAAAAATTAGAAACAAAAACAGCCTTAGATCTAGAATGTTTATAAAACTAGCCTGAGTAGGCCTGAGTTTCTCAAAAAATTCTAAATGGTCTGAGTTTTTGGCAAAACTACAGCCTATCAAACATTACGAAATTTATTTGAAAGCAGTTGAAAGTTTATGTTGTTACTTGATGAACTTAAATTCAACCGGAAACTACGCAGTTAGCAAAAAATTTAACTTTAGTTTTAAACATTATAATAGAAATTTATCAATTTGTTCAGTTTTTTAATATAATAATCAATAGAAAACATTTCACTGTAAAACAAAACAAATTTTTCAACGAATGCTAAATACAAGTAAATATAGCTACGAAATTACCTTTGTATATTTATTTCTTAATATTTTCTTTGTTGACTGAATTGTTTTAAAAACTCGACTTTAAGATCCTATGAGGAGATAAAAAGAACAAAAAATGAAACAAATATTTTAGTAAATGTGATAAGAATAAAATTAGTTTAAATAAATATAAGATTTGTACTATAGATAGTACTGTATATTTTAATTTAATTGTTTTTTATTTTACCCACTTGAAAAATTATATGGATTAAAATAGACTGTTTTACTTTATTTTTGGATATAAAGTTTTTTAAGGTAATTTTGAAACTGAACAAAGAAACTAATCTTAACAAAAAATATCATTAGCTTAGAAACTGCAGCCAATGAGCTAAACGTGATCTAAAAAGCAATAACTTTTGTCATTGACATATTTATAGTTAAAGTACAAACTTTTATAATAAAAAAACAAGTTTAAAAATTTTTACAACTAAAGCTTACTAAAAGTATAATTTCTGTACTCGAGAGTTAACTATATTTTCGAAATGTCAAAATATTTTTATATTAAAAGCGACAGCGTATAAAATTTTTTATTTATATATTATGTTTAATAAGTTAACATTGTTTTTGTCTTCTACATATCTTTAACATTTTCACTTAAAAACCTATGAAATTTTAGAAAAATAATTTTAAACAATCATAAAAGACTGAAATTATGTATAATTTTTAATCTAAAAATACAGCTTACAAAAATTTACAAAATATCTAGAAAGTATTAACTTTATTAAATCAGAGTGATCGTTTTATCTTAAATGACCTAAAAAAAAAACTATGACGTACTTAATGACCTCTTCATAAAAGGACAACCGGAAATTACGCACTTAGCAACGAAGTTAACATTAATCATTATAAGCATTATAATAAAAGTTGTTCAATTTGTTCAATTTTATAAAATAAAAATGACAAAACAAATTTTTAAAAATAAAACCGTGCACTATTTTTAAATTGATACTAATCACTAGTTTATATAGTTACAAAATTACTTGTTTGTATCTTATTCGTTTACAATTTTTATGTAGGTTGAATTATTTCTAACTACTCAATTTTAAGATATTAAAAGAAGAAAAAGTAAACAAAAAATTGTTTAATGCTTGTTATAAGTGTAAAAGAAAACACTTAAAATATATTATTACTTTTATATTAACAATAATACGATATGTTTAATCGAATATTTTTTATTTTGAATACGATTTTTTACTTGTTTGGGATAAATTACTTTATCTATACTTAATTTTTTAATATAGATATTTTTAAAGTGGTTTAATATTTTAAACAGAACAAAGAAACTAGTTGTAACAAAAAAAGATCTAAAACTAAAAGTTCAGCAAACTGCGACTGATGAGCTAAATGTGGCCGAGAAAAGCAGCGAATTCAGGTCTTTGACACATTTTTATTTGAGTAAAAAAACTAGTCTTAAAACTTGTTTGAGGTTTTTAAAACAAAATCTTATAAACACGCTGTCTTTATTTTTTTTGCGCATGAGTAAACTGCCTTGACGATTTTATTAGTTTATATCTTAAGTAACTTTTATATACTTTTTTTTTAACATGAATTTTTTAGAAATACTTTGGCCCGTGATAATATTTTTTAATAAGTATGGCTCTTTCACATAATAAAAAAAAATTAAGGTTAAAACAGGAAGACAAGCAAAATACACCAAAACAAGCATGAATTCATTGCAGTTAAGTTAATGCTGTATTTGCTTTATTTATTTTAATTGTACCTTTTTTGAATTTAAAACTGTTATTATTGAAAAATTATATATACATATGCAACGCAATAAAAACAACATTTTTTTTAGTTCCTGAAATTTAGAGGTTCAGAATCTAGAAACATATGATGTTATTCTATGTGCTGGTTGACTACAACATGTTATGAAAAAATTACTTTTCTTGAAAGCTATCGTCTTAACTAGAAGTTAATGTCGTCATTCAACTTTAAAACAGTTGTAAAAAACATTAGACTAAGCAATAATTGTTTCAATAATCAAATGGCCGCTCAAGTATGACATTTTAATTAAAACAATCGATTATAAAAATTCATTGTTCAGCTTGGATAGCAACATTAGCGTTCTGGTTACTCTAGTTAAAAATATTACCTGTTCTATCAGCCAAAAAATTGTTCAAGTAAAATATTTCAAGTTAAAACAAACATTTATTCAGAACTTTTCTGCTACAATAAGTAATGATGTGTAAGTTTATTACAACAACAATTTAACTACTTGTTTTTTAGTTGGTATTTTTCACTAACAAAATATATTTTAAAAATTTAACAAATCGTTATCAAAATGAAACATGAACGTAAAACCGAATATCAAAACAAATTTAAAACAAAAGTTCATCAGTATCTGCTTTACAAAACTTACTGTATGATATCTGTTTTGAACTAAGAAAAAACTTCAAAGCCGCAACTTTTGTTCTAAACAAGTTTACTTCAATTTAGTTTTAAAAATAAAGTTTAGGCCTAATGTTGAGGTTGTGAGTTAGACTTTATGCATACTTTAAAAACTGTGCTATAGGAGTTAAAGATTTGTCTTAGTCTTATGTTAACTTATCTGTTTAGAGTGTTCTCTTCTTTTAAACTTATAACTTTAATCTTTTTAAACAAAAGTTGAGCATTACGTTTACTAAATGCTTTATAGTTTATTAAGTTTTTGACAAAACAGGTATATTATTTTTTATAGTTATTAAACTTCATTATTAAGTTTCTCTTTTCTTACATTAGATACAAAAAATATATTTTCTTTTTTATAGAACATATTTTAGTTTAAGTATAAAAAAGATATTACATTAAGACAAGGTTCTGGCAATATTTAAGAATTCTAGCATGTATAACAACTATAACAAATGAAAGAGTATTACTTGGTTACATATTAAATGCCAATTTGGCAACTATGCATTAAGGTTTGCTTTTAGAGCAGGTACTCTTTTTATTATGGGTCATATTAGCTGTTCGAAACACATAGATAATTTCTATTGAAAAATTGTTTTGTAACTAACTTAATTTTGAACTTGAATTTAATTTTGATATTCAAAGACGTTTTTTTGTTTTGCACAGTTGAAAAGGCAATAGTTGCCAGATCAACTTTAAGAACATCACCAAATTTTACTTACGCATGACAATTTTAAGTTAAAGCGAATAAATTTTCAATACTCAGATTTTTTTTAGTTCTCACCATCATGCAACTATGTTAGATAAGCATTTAATTAAACAAAAAAATATTTTAGTTTTTTTTTAATTTTTAAATGTGTTTATATTTATTGTAGATTTACTTTCAAATTTTCATACAGTTCTTTTAATTTTTTTTTTAATTTTCAAATTCTTCAATCACTGAAACATTTTTTAAAGGTAACTAAAAACAAAAACATTAAGATCGAAAACTATAAATTTGATTAATTTCTTTGAAAATAAGTTGGTGTTAAGTAAAAAAAAGAGTCGTTTAATGAAACAAATATCAATGAAAGCAATTTAGTAATAAACCTAAAAACTGTATACTTATTTGTTTAGTATATGTCAATAGAAACCTCGAAAATCAACAGTGTACAAAACAAACACAACATGTTGTGAACATATGTTAAAGCTAGAGTAATTTATTTTTATCGCTAACAAACTAGAAAAAAAAAAATATTTTTTTCCCAGAGCATGCCCTTAGGTTTTCAGAGGCTAAAATCATTCATTTTAAAACGGGACGAAACCTATGTCAAAGTAAACCCCACTGATGTTGATAAACCGGGTCGGCAGCTTTTATAAGTAACGGGCCAGTTTTCTGAAATAAAGTTTTGTCGCAAGCCGTACTATACAGAAAAAATGTTTCACCGATATTTTTTACTCTTTACTGCAAACCCAAGAACAGGTTAGCCGTTTGTCAATCCAACAAAAAAGTGTAAGTTAAAAGATACACTGGTTAAGGGACCAGATTTGAATGCTTGCGGGCCGCACATTCACTCTTCACAAGTGACAGTTTGCCGATCCCTGAACTAAAACAACAATTGGGGCCTAATAGTATTTTTTTCATTTCGAAATTAGTCCTGCAACTACCAAAAGCCTTCCCAACCGCTCACTCGTTTAGACTAAAATACGTAATATTAAATGATAGTCACTAGCTAAGACAAATAATTAAAAAATAAGGGTACTATTGTAAAAATATTCACAGTAACATTTAAACAAAATGATAACCCGTTTTTAGCTAAAGTATGAAAAAAAACTGGAAACTGTTTAGATACAAATGTGAAATTATGTAAAATAAAAAAAAAAGTTTTTATTTGTATTGTGAACGTCTTGTAAATAAGCAAACACAATCAATACGTAATCGTTATTATTATTTCTATTGTATTTTATACAATCAGATAGAACGGTTTCTAGTTTTTACGCCTTTAACTTGTGCTATGGTTTTTATTTTACGGAATTTAAAAAATTGCTTCACCCTTATTATAATACTCAAGAAATTACACCTATAAAAGCTTTTATTATTATCAATTTAAAAAACTTTCCATTTTATTTCATTAAATATAATTTATAAAGTATTGTAACTTTGAAAAAAAAAAAAAAATTTACCAAGCCCAAGTAACACGTTGAAAATTTAAACTGTGGTATAATTATTAAAACTAGATATAATATTACTTATTTTTATCTTCCAGGATGTTTATATAAAAATTTTAATTAGACTTCTAATCACATACTATCTTAAAGCAAAAATCTGTTTATTTTGAACAAAAGCTCATATTAAGCTTTTTACTAACATACGATTATGAAAATTTCAATAGATTACTAATTTAATAGTAGCTTTTTTTTAAGTATACAAGTTTTATAAATATAAGATTAAACAGTTTTTATTTTATTTGACACTAAAAACGTTTCTAACTTAGGAGAATTAAAAAATTAAATTTAAGTTGTTAGTCGATTTTTGTTTTTCAAATAATATGCAAGTAAAATTTGATAATAACTTAAACAAAAACAATTCACTAAGTGAACTAAAAACTTTGCGTTTTTTGTACATTGATAGTTTACAAACTATAAGTTATACTTCTTATTCCAAAAAATAGCAATTAAAAGCTCTGTATAAGTTTTTCTATTATAACGAACCACTCATTACATTTACTGTTTCGTTTTATTAAATCATTTCAAAAGAGTTAAAATTGAAGAATTTAAATGTTTTATGTGATGTCACGATTCGTATTGAGAATAGAAAATGGGAAGTAGAAGCGTGAAGTTAGAGAGAAAAAGTTTAAAACTTGGCTTGCAGACGTGAGTCGAATGATTTACGGAGGAGACGCGAGACGCGGATAGAACGCACACAACGATGTGTTGACGGTAGGATATTGCGAAGTGTGTGAAGAACAATCGAGAAGGGCTTTGTTGTTTTTGAATGTGGATAGAACACTTGATCGTCGAGTCTATTTTCTGTCCATGTCAACAAAGTGTTTATTAATTAGTAAATGTGCTTACTGCACTGGGCTCTTTTTTAGAAGTCATTGGTAGCACTTTTATTATAATTTCTTATATTTCACTTATTTCACAGTGTGTTTATTAATCTTGCATATAAAGTACATGCATTAATAACTAGTTTTTTAGCATCATTTTAAAAGTAAGTACTAACTAGTATATAAAATTAAGCCGGCGTTCCATCTGAACGTCTGTAATACTATAGATTAACGTTATAAACAGTCTTATTTAAGAGCAGCTTTAACTATAACAATTCCCAACCAATCAACATCATTTTTGATGACGGTTACACTATTAACAGTAATTTTTATCTTCAATTTTTTTCAATTTTTTTTTTGTTTCATCTAACAAAAAGCTAAAATGAGAAAAGTAATTAACCATAATCCTTTTAGTAAAATTCATCAAACACACCACAGGCCTTACATAATTAGTTATACTTCATGGAATTTTGATTAAAAAATACTAAACATTTTAAGCTATTTATAAACAGTCAAAAATCAAGTTAGATGATAAATGGCAAAAAAAGGAATTAACCTAGACGAAAGTTTCTTACCAAAAAACAAAAACAGTTAAAATAGAGTCAAATTTTTAAAATAGAAAAGAATGAATTTAATTGAAATAAATTTAACATAAAAAAAAAAGATTTGGTATTCAATTGGAATTCTAAAAGTTCAAAACTAGACGTGCACAAAAATTTTCAACGACGCTCTCTATAACAAAATATGCAATTTTTAATCTTTTAGCTTTAAATATAAGTTAATACTACTAGCTATATTATTATTATTTTAATTGTTTGCTGCTCATTTTTTTCTATAATAAATGAAAGGTGTATATTTTATCTCAAAAAAAGTAAAAATATACAAATTTTATAACGTTGGTTTGTATGATTTTGTAATGTTGTAGGAACATTTGCTTATTTAAACTGCATGATGATCACTTTTATAAATAGAAATCAAACAGTCTTAATTTAATTGCCTATGATTTCTTGCATTAAAAACAAAACCTTACAGTTTGGCTTTTATTTAAATTTAATAAGTGGAAACTTCTAGCTTAAATTTAACTCACTAATAATCTCTTTGCCAGTCTTAAAGCAAAATTTAAATGCATCTGTGAAACGTTAGGTTTATTTTTCATTATTTTGAAAAATAGAGTTATGCAAATTAAATATTTTATTGGCGACCGGTTTCGGTGGCAAAAGATTGCGACCTTTTCAAGCAAAAATAAAATATCAAATAAAATATTAAAAAGTTTGATATTTTATTTTTGCTTGAAAAGGTCGCAATCTTTTGCCACCGAAACCGGTCATAACTCTATTTAAATAAACTCTTTACACACCAGTAAATTGAGCATTCTTTTTTAGTTTAGGCAAATAGCTATATAACTATTCAGATAAAAAATATCTTAAAACTATCATATTTACATAAAACACTTATAAAAAGTATTCAGAGAAAAAATTTTCGAAACTTTTTTTTTACTAATAGCGAGTTTATTTATCCAAAAACATTACTTACAAAAAGCAATAGTACAAAAACAATTTGCGGTATTTCATAGAGAAATAATAGATTTGAAAGGATACAAAAAATAGTTTCTAAATCAGCTAAAAGTACCTGCTAACTTATTTATTATATTTTTAGCTATAAGCTACACGTAATTAATATAAATGTAAAAATGCGAACTTAAAGACATATCTGTTCACTAGTATTTACATATTTATTAGTTGTTTTTCAATTTTGTTCTTTCTTCTTCTATATTGCGTTTTTAGTTTACTTTGCATATTCTCCAATCTTTCAAGTCGTTCATGTCGGTCTTTGTAAAACTCGTTTCCATTTGTAATCAGTGGATTTTTTATGGTGGCTAAAAATAAATCGAGAGATTAAAAATTTAACAGAAAAATGTGCAAGTTAAGTAAAACTTTATTGAAAAATTATCTACACCGGTACCTATACTATAAAGCTTGAAAACTTAGCAACCTTTTTATTTTTAAGCTTGCGATAACTTTAGTTACTCGATGAGATATTTAATTAAAAAAAAAGTTAAGCGTTCTCAAACTGAGTTTTAATGGATTAAATTAGCTTTGAGCTTTATTGAAAATTTTACTCCTAAAAGTTTAATATTTTGAAACTACAATATACGTTATTAAAGTTTACATTCGAAGTACAAATGTGTTCCTTACTGAGAGAAAGTATGTATATGCTTCAATTTTATCGTATAATAAAAAAAAAGTTGCAGTATTAGTATAGTAACTATATTGAAATGGTTTTGTTCTCATGTAGTATATTTCAGGAAAATAGTAACTAAAACATATTCAACTTGTTAACTAGCAATTTAAAACAACTACTATAAGCAAAAAACGTGTTTTCAAACCTTTAAATTCTTCGAAGCTTACAGAATTGAACAAATTAAGTTCAAGTTCGAGACCTTCTAACTTTTTTTCTATTTCAAGATTGAGTGTTTCAAAGTCTTTACGAAGATTTTCAAGTAGCTGTTTCCTTTCTTCTTTTTGTTTCTGGCCTGATATTATGAGTAAAAGATATCAGTTTTGTATAAACTAACACATTCAATAATTATAAACACACTTAAGTACAATGAAATGAAGTTCAACAGAGTTCTTTTAAATATTTAAAACTAAACTTTGAAAACAGAGTTTATTTGAATTTTTTTTCATAACAAAAAATAATAACTCAAAAATATTCAAGTTATTCTTGAATAGTCCACTAATAGTTTACAGTAAAACAAAAGAAACGGTTGGGTTTGCACTTAAATATCTAAAAAAATATTTAAAGGGTATTGTTAGCTCTTTATTTGCATGCAATACCAAGCTAAACATTTACCAGCCTTAGATAAAGAGTTAAACTATTCAACTTAAATAAAAACAGTGTCGTCCAAGCAGTTTAGATAACTTTTTTCATAATTTTTGTGGTTTACAATAATTTCTAACTCGATTATATCTAACCTGATTATTTTTAACCCAATCATTTCTAATCCGATAAGTAAAAATTTGTTTATTTAGATATTTTGAATAAGGAATTACTATTAAAAAATTTATAAAATCATTCTTATAATAAAAATTAATCTTTTTAGTCTCAACGAAAACTTTTATTTAGTTTATTTAGTTTTACTTAAAATACATTTTTCATAGTTATTTAACTTTAATCTATATAACTTCAACTTATGTCGTTATTTTTTACCTTATTCTTTTTATCAATCTACCTAAATCGAACTTTTTTTTTGATTATACCAGATTTACTAAACAGTATTTTATTATTTTTAAGTTTGCTTTGCTTGACTTTATAAAGTAAGCTGTTAAGACTTTATTATGTTACATCTTCTTGTAATTTACGTAACTTGAATATTTTTAACGCTGCAAATAAAAAAAGTTAAATGTTTATAAATGTAACTTTCAAATACAAAAATCTTCAAATTACAGACTACAAGCTAAGCTGTGAGTCTTGTGCAAACTTTTTGTTACTGTTACACTACTTTATAACTGGTTAATTTCTAATTTTTACTAATAAACTTAAACAAACTATTTTACAACTTGCACATATCTAATCAAATTAAAGAATTAAAACGAACACTAAGCGAGCTTGAGTACTTTTGTTTTACTTACTGGAAATCATATTATTTAGATACAACATATCTGAATAAAAACTTATAAAACAGTTATTATATTATTATTATTATTAACATATTGTTTATTGTGCAATGTTGGACTCAGGCATCAAAACCTGAGCCACTTAAACAGGACATACAAAAAGAGAAAAAGAAAATAAACTTATGTTAAACATTTTAAGGCAAATTATATATATATATAAACATAACTTAAGTGAAAACACAACATATGTTATTTATCAAACCGCAAAAGCATGTAATGTCGACTAAGCGTCTAGTTTTTATTTCATTAATAAATTTCTAACTTAACTTAGAGCAAAAAATTCACTGAAACTCAATCAGGCTTTTAAATTAGTATAGCAAGTCTGAATATGATCAAGTTTTTATTTTGTTAATCTTCTTAAAAAAAGTTTTAATTAAGTTTGTATAATATCCAAAACTTTACTATTAGTTGATTCACTTTTTTTGTTTTATTTACGACTTATCTAGTATTTTGTTTGATGTATTTAAAATTATACATTAACTCTTTAAAAAAAAAACAAAGAAAGCACTAACTAATAATCAATGAAAAAAAATCTGTTATTTTAGAAAACTATGAAGTTACTTGTTGTTAAACTAACTATAATTACGAGCAATAGCTCGTAAAGACTCAACCACAATTCTTTCGTCCCTTTCGTTAACTACCTTTTGACGGTTATTCGAGGCAATAAACTTATTTTTATATTTTTACAGAAAAGCCATGTTTAAGTCTGTTGATTTTGTTATTGGTGTTCATATTTTTTTTTTCAATGCTTAAACACAAGTAAAAAGACAGGACTACCACATGATTACACAGACTTGAGTTCTATGATTATTGTTTCTAGTATTTAATTCACAATCAGAGCTTAATTGAAAACAATGGTCCCCCAATTTTGAGTTGAACCATGTTATAAAATCTCCTAAAACAACTAGTAAATTGAAACTATCTTATCAGAGACAAAAACTTCAAATGTAAATGCTTACTAAAACTTGCCATATTTGCCAAAATTGCAAATAATAACCAATTACATATTGAAACCAGGGAAAAAAACTTTAAATGTTTACTAAAGTTTACAATGTTTGCCATTCTTTGCCAAACTAATTAAATTAACGTAAAACAAGGGATAATATGATATTCAACAGAAAATAGTACTAAAAATTTAGTTTATTACAAAACAACAATATTTACAAAATATTAAATTAAGTAAGTATGTTTAGAATCAGTAAAAACAAAATAAAAATAGATTAATAAACACACTTTTGACTTATTAAATACATAATTTATAAAAAAGTATAAATAGCTCTTTTATTTTCTTCATTGGTTATCATAGTTTTTACCGTTTTATTTAAAATCTACATTTGAAGTTTTTATTTCTGATAACATAGTTGAAATTTATTTTTTACAGTTAGGGGCTTTAAGGAATGGCCATAATAGGACCCTTTAAAACCTAATGTGAAGGTTTTAATATAAAAAAAATATAACATAACAAAAAATTTGGAGGAGCAATTGACCAGTGACCGCCATTGACAAAGTCAAAAATCTTTGAGCTGATTTTTCTTTAAAAACAAAAGTTAAGTATATTGCCTTAATCAATCGTTTAAAAAAATTATTTATGAAAGGGAATAAAGGAATGTAATGGAGTTTTTACATCTCGTAATTATCTTTAATTGAACATTGAGTACCTTCATTATTTTTTTTTTTAAGTTCTATATTAATTGGTTGTTATTAGTTTGTGCTTTCTTTGTTTAAATTAATTTCATTAGAGTAAATAAAAAAGAACATCAACAAATATCAAGTCTTCTTAGAGACAATATAAAGTAAAGTTTAAAACAAGGACAAATACATTGAGGCTTATTTGTTTTAATAACATAACCTAATAAAAGAATTGTGAAACTAAAGAATTTTTCAGATCGGGTTAGAAGTAATCGGGTTACAAATGATCGGAGTAGATTAAGTTAGATTTGATCGAGTTATAAATGATCGGGTTGTATATGATCAGATTAGAAATGATCGCGAGTTAGAAATGATCGGCCCAAAACTTTTAGGCAAAACTTATCTACCACTTAAGTTGATAGTTTCCCTAATAAGCAAAATTTCCCTTAGTTGGAACCTTACTTATCCTGATGTAGATAAACTAGGTCTACAAAGTTAGTGTAAAACACGTTATTTTAAGGAACTAACATTTCAAGTCAAATAGATTTAATGAAAGAAACACTCTACGATTTATAAATATCAAAAGAGTCGTTTTATGTTTTATAAGTAAGAGCTTATAACTTATTAATCTTTAAGTATGTATAAAATTTTAAAAAATTTTACTCATAGTTTTAAAATAACTTTTTTAAGGAACACTTTAGGACTGTTTTTATTAGAGAATTTGAATTCATTAACAACATTTCATCCAGTTTAAGATGTAAAGAAAAGTTCATTTGATTTAAACTGAGAAGTTGAAAATAATTAATAAGTCAATTTAACAGTTCAAACATTTTTATCAAGTCATAAGAAACATCAAAATTTTTGAACAAACAATAAAAAAGTTCTAAACAAATATTTTTTGTTAGAATGAAAACAGTTATACAAAAGAATTTATAAGCTTTTTATTTTCATTCAAAAAATTAAAACTTTAAGCAACTATAAGAAACAAACAAATAACACTTAAAAAGAAGTTAAACAAGATTTATGTCGAAAAAGTTAGTGTTAAATAAATTTAAAGTGCGCACTAGAAAAAATTAATAAAAGTATTGTATTAAAGTAGTTTAAATCCCTTAAATATGAAATATACCAGTTGCAAAAAGTTTTTATTGAAAAATTCAAACTGAAGTAGAGTTATGGTTTTATATATATTTATTTAGAAAAATAACTTAAAACAGTTAAGGAAAAATAAAAAAACTTACTTAAAATTTCTGTATTTGATGATGTTTGGCTCTGCAAAATAAAATTTATCTAATTTTTGAATTAATAAAAAGTGCTGTTTATGAGTTATAAACAAATCTTATAGCTTACCTCAGTAACAAATTTGTTGTTGTTGCGAAGAACATTTTCTTTCACCTTGCATCTTTGTCTAAAAAATAAAAAACAATAGAAAAAGAATTGTAGCGTTACAATTTAATACTTAGTAAAAGTATAACATAACATTTATTTTAGTACCATTATTAAATAACAATTATAAAACTATAACGTGCTTTACTTCTTTTAGTACATTTGTATAAAAGTATGTATATTAAGCATAAGTTTAAAACTTCACATTAGAAAAATACTTTAAATAATTTTTAAAAGTAAGCATACAGCTATTTGGAAAAAAAAACACATTTTTTATCAGCTAAAAATTTATAAAGTTAACATTGCAAAGTCTTAAACAAAAGATTGCTTAAAAATTGTTTATACATGTAAATAAAATATTGTTGTTGTTTAGCTCGTATTAAAATATCTAGCTTATTTAAATAGTTAGAAACTAAACTTCTACCAACCTGTAGTCAACATCGTATGGGTATTTTCTATGAACTTTATTTTTTTTTTGTTGCACTTTTAAGGACCCGCTGCTTTGGCTAGACGTAGGCGCATCTGATATATATATATAATTTTAATAAATGTTTTTAATAAATTTGATTTGGATTCTATGACGTCAGATCACAGGACGTTAAATACGACTAGATAAGTTTAATAAAAAGATAGTAAATACATAGTAAATAAATAATAGATCAAGAGACATTAAACCTACAGGCCACATCCTGTCTTCAAAATAGTTTTAGTTAATAAAATAAAAACAATTGAAACAGCGTATTAAAAAAGAAACTTGCTTTAAATTCTGTTGGCGAATAAGCTCTGAAGCAAAAGAAAAATATATTTGCAATTTAATTTCAAACACTTTTGTTTTTAGTATATTGTTAGCCTAGCACGTGAAACATTTTTATTTCGTAAAACCAGCCTGAAGAAAAACTTCTTCTAAAGAAATACTTATCTAGAAATTAAAAACCTTAAATTAAATTGAATATAAAAATAATAATATATAATATGAACATTGCTAATAAAGTGAAACTAAATACAGCTCAGTTATTCTACATTCCCTCCAGCTCATTTCAAGCCTTCTTCCTTGTTTTTATAGTATTCCACTCTAAAGTTCTCAAGGATCATTGATAGTCGCTGTAAAGGAATCAATAACACGCAAAAAGAATAAAAAGAACAAATGTTAATGAATCAGCTAGCTTATAAAGTTTTAATTTTTTTGGTGCAATGCTTCAGTCGAGGAACACCCATGACGGCGACTGTCAAGTTTCCCTAGCTGAAATTATATATGGACGTCAGCTGCGAGATGGTTTTGAATTCTTAAAACAACTTGAAAAGTTTTCTAATCATATATGAATAGAAGCATGGAAACTTAAACAAGAGGCACTGCGTAGAATATTCGATAAAAATGCAGAATCAATCAACCATAACGCTAGGAAGTTGGAACCTCTGTATGTTGGCGGTAGGTGTCTGTTGCTAAACCAAGGCGGTGCCCATTCGCTTAATTGAGACATGAGTGGATTGGTGATAGAGGAGCTTCCACATGATCAGTTTTTAGTAAGAATTGATGGCTGACGTAGACTAACACGTAGAAACAGAATATTTCTAAGGTTTTACATCCCAGTCTCGACAAATATTGAAACAAAAGCTTTCAATGGTTAGCAGAGAAATCTACCTAGCTTACAAGAAGGCAATGTACGTAATCAACATCCTGATTCTCCTGTAAAGGTTACAAAAGACTCCAGCGCGCAAATACTGATTAAACAATGCGATTGATAATTGAGTTGAATGAACACTTTACTGCTTTTTGATTATCCATAAAAATTAAGATTCCACTTGTGTTACATAGTTTAAAAAGTTTCAATGCGCCAGGAAAGCTTTAGAGTGGATTACTCTTAAGTAGAAGAAAGAGTGCTATAAATGAGCCGGAGATAATGTGGAAAAACTGAAATGTAGCTCATTTTAGTTTATTAACAATATTCATATTATATATGTGAGTTTATATTCATACTTATAGTCGTTTCAGATTTTTAAATTTTGATATTAATTAAACACGAGGAGTTTTTTTTCGCAGCCTGTTACTTATAAAATAATCTGCCGAATTCACTTAGTAAGTAATACCAAAATAAAGGACATAGTTTAGTTCGAGGTCTTTAAGTACTTTTTGTTCAAAAATCAAGTTATTTCAAGACTCTTTTTTTATCTCTCTTACTTAATTTTCTAACAATCCTGTTTTAAAGGAACAGCATTATTATAGTATATTAAATTAGGAGATTTTTTATCGTTTACATTTGATAAACCCTAAACTGCGACGAAAAGAACCAACAACAATTAATGCTCTGTGTTTTATGCATATATTTTTAGTGCAATTAATTTTTTTTTATTGAAAACTCGAAACTAAAAGTTATAATGATCTAAAATATATGATTTTTAATCAATTTAGCTAGTTTACAGAATATGCAATCCATAAGACTACATAGCAATTAAATTACTTACAAAAACATTTTATACGGGAGCTCTTCATAAACAACTTTAAATTAAAACAAGTACCAAATTTAAATAAAGGTATAAAGATAGTACAAAATAAATACTTAATAAAAATATCCTTACATTGATAAGTTAAAATTATTTTTAATTGTGTTTTTAAAATTCATTAATCCAAAAATTAAAAGTATTGCCAGGAATTATAACTATTAAGACTATTATAGTGAAAAATAATTAAAAAAAAAGTTTATTTAAAAGTATAAATGATAAAAAAACATAAGTATTAGTATCTAAAATGTAAAAATTTCAATTATTTTGCACCTTCTAAGATAAATATATAAAGAAAAGATCATTGTACCAACAAACCTAAAAGACGATTTGTTGTACTTTTCCCTACATATTTGTGCATTTCGTCTGGATGTGCTGATTTTATTCCAAAGTTGTCTGCCATATAAATTTGATTTTCTAACTGACTTTTCTCTTTGCGATACTGGATTTCACAAGCCTGTTGTTTGAAAACAACTACGTTAATAACAGAAATATGAACATAACTTTCTATCTGTATGACAAGTATAGCTGACATTTTCTTCTTGAGGGTCATATTTTTCCGAAGCACCCCATCTGCACTCGATTCTTTCCAGTTCAAATCGCATTTTGTCCTTTATTTTTTTCTCCTCTAGTTTCTGAATTATTTTTATAAAATTAACCAATGTTTTAAAAACAGAAATAAAACTTTTTTTAGACACTTAAAAGTACCTGATTTTATTTATAAAACTTAATCATTTAATTGCAATTTATAAAGTTTTACGCATACCAAGCAACTTGTTTTTGTTAAATAGATTAAAAGTTTTTTTAGTGGTTTAGTTCTGTTTGAGATATAAATTGCAGCTTTAATTTTAAAACCAAATAGCAAATGTTATAAAACGCGTAGTTTTCTTTAATAAAATAAAAATTCTGTTGACATTTTTTGCCGTATTTTTTGTTTTTGTAAGTTAGACTATTTCTATAATCTACAAAATAAGAATGAAAACTAAAATTATAGTTGACTTACAAATTTTTTGTTTAGGAGAAATAACCTTTTATTTGTGTTAAATTTATACATAAAATCTTGAGTTCTAGTAAGTTAAAAACTAAAAAGGGTTTTTATAAAAAAGACTAACAAAATAGTTAACAATTAATTTTTATACAAACAAGGTATAAAAATTGTATTAAAAACAAACTTATCAGGAATAAATTCGTTAATAAACTTTAAACTCTACCATAATTTTAAATACATTTATCTAGTAATAAAATTTGTAACTATTTAAAGGTAAATGTAATTTTTCATAAAATATATTTAATTTACCTTCAGTTCTTCTTTTTTCATCTGTAAAAAGTTCTTAATCTGCAAGTACATGTTTTATGTTATAAATATTGTAAAAATGTTACATACAAAGCTAAGCATATTAGAATTAAAATAAAAGCTGATAAAAAATTTAAAATTAGTTGCAACTAATTCTATCTAAAAGTTGTTTAGCAACCATATTAGTTTAAACTTTAATAATAGTAAACAATACTTTTTATGCTAGTTTGTATATATACATATATATAACTAGTCTTAGGACCTGATGCACAAAAGAAAACGTTTCAGTTATCATGTTGCACACCATGTAAACCTTTTTAAAGTCTTGTTAAGGACTATATCAAAAATACATAAAACAAAATAATTTCACAATTTTATTAAATAATCTAATTCTAAAGGCATAAAAGTTTATAACAAAAAGTGTTAAAAAAAAAAAAAAACTTATTTTAGTTTTGAAATTTTAAAAAAAGACTTAAACTTACATCCATCCTCAATTTAGTAGTAATGTAGTTGTTGTAAAGTATTAAGCAGTCTGGAATATGTAAATTAGATTAAATTTGAAAAAAACTCAAGTGATTATAGTTATTTTAAGAGTGGTAAAAAATAAGTTTTTTTATTAAAAAAAATCATCTATTTGTACCATTGGTTAGACTTTATTTATTTAATGATTGTATTAAAATTAATTAAATATTAAATATTTAAATATAATGACCTAAATTAACACTAATAGTTTTTCACACTAATAAAATATTAAGATTATCAAACAAAACACTGCTATACTCACAATTCTAACCCGCACAACACCCACTTAAATCTATTACCAGATCAATTTCAAATCAAATATTATTTAAAACAAATTTTATATATAATTCAACTTGTCTTTATTTTTTTGATTTATATATCTTTTTTGATTTATATATCTTTTGCCAAATGGCGTGTCACCAAGGGTTTTGTTTTTTGAATAAAGGGTTAGGATTAGTTTTTTATTTTTGGTTAGTTAAACATTTTTGTTTATTTTTTGTTTTTAGACAGATTTAGTTTTGTTTTTAATCAAAAAGTAATTTTTTTTTTCTTAGTAAATTTAAAAGATAGGGCAGGTGGAATAACACGTGATGAGCTGAAACTCACTTGCATGGCCTTCAGAAAACGTTTATCGTTGTAGAGGGGAAAGTGGGTTTCTTCTGATGTTTTTCTACCTTTAAAAAAAAATACATATATATTTACTTTTTTTATCACTGAAGCTCATAACCCTTACTAATGGTTGTTATTTTTCTTTCTTTTTTTCCTAGTATTTAATTTTAAACTTTAGATTGATCGGATAGGAATTTTTCGGTAGAAATTTATGCGCTGGTATAAGCGTGTCCCACTTAGTACTAGAGAAAAAGTGTTTAAAACTAATACTTGGTCGCGTAATAATTTCTTTAACATAACAAAATACTATTCTGTTTCACGTAATAAAACTAAAATTTTACGTATTGTATGAATTTACAAGCAATGGTAAAACTTTGAAAAAAAAAAACATAAACTTTTGATAAATATTTTCTAAATTAATTTTAGGAAACACAAAATTTTGAACTTTTATAATGCAGGCAAAAATTTAACTAAAAACTAATAATCTTACGGATCTTTTTTCGATTCGGACCCTAATTCGGAGGATCAGGTAGATTGCTATTTATACTAAGTGAATCAAAAGATATCACTTTATACATTTAACAGTTTGTAATGACGAGCACTGCTTGAAATACACTCAGGAATTTTTACGGATCTGAAACTTACACTACGTGTTCCGGCAAATTTTTGACAAAAAAAAATTTCACTGGATCTCGTATATCACTACATAAAATACTTTTTGAAATTGTTTTTGAATGTTTGTACCAGTTTAAAGCTAGTTTTACAGACTTTATAAAACATTTCTTGTATAAACTATTACTGTACATCGGTGTTGCCAGAACACTGACGTTGCTATACTAACTAGACACTGCATACTAATAACTATTTTTTTTTTGAAATTAAATTTTTAAGTTTAAGTAATTTTAATAAACAACTGTAATGCTGTTTGACTGACAGAATAGAAGCCTTCTGTACAGCAGGGATGCCATTTAGCTAAAATTTCGAGCAAAAAGTAATAAATTTAAAAAATAAACTATTATAAATGGAAGTTCAATAGCTCTAGCAGTCTAGCGGTTCAAAATACTTTTTTTCACTTTATTTGCTCAAACTAAAAGCATTTTGATCAAAGTGTTAAAACGTTTAAAACTGATAGATTTACGAAGTTTTGATCTAAACAGCTATACTGTAGAGCTAAAAATAATTACTAACTGTCATTGTGCAGCTTAATAAGTAATAACGTTTTTATTGTTGGAAAATTAAAAACATCAAGTTAAAAATAAATCGTAGTTCATTTAACTCTGTCCTCAGTAGTGATAAGTGAAGTGAAATAAAATAAAATAAAGCTACTTTGTTTAAAATACTATTTTGTAGTTACTTTATATTTTTATATATCAAACAAAACTACTTTACATGTTTTTCCAATCGTACTAATTATATTTGACTAATTTACTTTTAAAAAATCAGTTTGCTCTGCTCTAATAAAAAATACGATTAAAACTAAACACTATTTGACTTGAAATATTTTCTATAGGAAAATAACTCGCTATAAAATAATTAAAATAATTATTCAAACAGAGTTGTTTAGTTTTATTTTGTTCATATAACTATCATTAAATTTTAAAAAGTAATTAAGCTTATTTCTTAATTTATGCTTTTCTTTTTAACGTTAAACATATATAAAATAAAACTAAGTAATACCTTAACAAAACAAAAATACTTAATTGAAATGTACTGTAAAATAAACTGATTAACATTTGATTAGTTATTAATTCAGTTTTACGATTGAAGCTTATTAAAGTAAAAAATTAGGGCGTTTGTATTTCTAAATTAAAGTTTGTACTAATTACTAGCTTATATCATATTTTACATGTAAGTCATAGATTATTAAAAAAAAAATGAAATGCATTAATAAATTACTCCTTAACCTTTATAATAGATATTGTTCTACCGGTTTAGATTAAAAAACTTTATAATAAACTTCTATAGTTTTGAAAAACGTAACTAAATTTTAATACAAACCTAAAACAAAAACTAGATCAAAGTTTTACCAACTCTTATTTATCATCAATGTTTTGACATTAATTGTTTTTAGGTTTTATACAACAATATGTTAAAATGTTATCTCTAAGAGTAATGTTTACCTTAAAGATTAGCATAAAGCT
Source organism: Thalia democratica (assembly GCF_965202585.1). Lineage (NCBI taxonomy): Eukaryota > Metazoa > Chordata > Thaliacea > Salpida > Salpidae > Thalia > Thalia democratica. The sequence continues at coordinate 60,836,462 of NC_139166.1, read as the reverse complement.
CTAACTTTTACAGTTTCTTTAACTTTTATGGTCAAATAGATATCAAAAAATTAGAAGTATTGAATTTGATATAATGAAACTTTACTATACCAACTCTGCTTTAAAATAAAAGTTTAAAATGACTAGAACAAACAGAAAATAAAACGTTCTGGCAAGTCTTGATCGCCTTTTTAATGTTAGGATTTATTGGTACAATTTTTATAATCATTTTCAATTTTAACTAGTTTTTTTATAGCTGCTCTTTGAAAATATCATCAGAACTAAAGCTGTGCTTAAAATGTCACATAATTGCAAGAGACATATTTAAATTTGATATTCAGAGCACACTCAATCTTTATCTTTAAAAATAACTCTAACTAAAGTAAAACTGACACACTCAATTTTTGATACCCATCTCTGACTGATAAATATATTCACCTCTTGGAGAATAATCCTGAGTGCACCAATTAAACGTTACTGTAAAGAGTTGTTCTTAAAACTTAAACATAACCATATTAAAGTCCTTAAATGTAAAACAACTACCCTAAAACCAACGTAAGGTTTGGCAGTGTACGGCCCTGTGGGCCGAAAATGACAATTTTCAAAAATTAAGCGGAATCTGGCTCACGAAAGAAAAAAGCTGCGGCCCGCAAGTAAATCTGACGGGCTAAACTAAGTTTTGAAACTTACACTAGTTTACTGAGATTTGAAATGAAAAGCCAAAAAAGTCTTAAGTACAATTCACGGAATATTTAAAGCCTACACTGAATATTGTAAAAAAACAGTCGTAAAAATTAATACTCTGTCGAAATGAACGGGTATTTGAGCAGTTTTAGTGAATAAAATAAAATTTAAATGCTACGGCCCGCCAAGAACTAACTTTTTCCACATTATCGACTGAAAACGTTACCCAACCCTATTTTAACGCATCTCTCAAAAACACTATACTGTCAGTTATGTCAAAATTTATTATTATCATGTTTTAACGATACACACTCAGTTCCTAAGCGCGCAATTTCTACCCGAATCAACTCCAAATTGACCAATTCAAATGAAAAAAAATTGTTAACAAGAATAAGAAAAAAAGTTACTGACCAAAGGTGCGGGGTAATAGTAATAAAATTTTTTTGGTATTTGATTGGGTATGAAAAGTGCGGGTTGGAACTGTGCGCAGTTGGGAATTAAAACAGTCAGACTAGCTAGAAATTGAAAAAAAGCTGAGTCAGACTAATTTCGGCTACTATGAACTTTTTTTTGAAAAGTTCACGCTGAGTAAGGATTTGATTTTTTTTACAAAGCTCTGACTGGTTTAGATATTTTATTTCAAATTCAGTCTACTTTTTTAAATTTTTTTCATAAAGTCCTTTTGTTGTTGTTTTGATGTTTTAGATACCTGGTAACAGTAAATAGCAACATTAGCTTTTCCATATTTTTTTTTTCAGATTTCAGCTCATACTACTTTTTTAATGTTCTAACAAGCTCAGACTATCTTGATGCAACTCAAACTGGATTTTTAAGTTTAAAGAGTGGCAATCCTTTAACAGTACAGCATAAACTTATAAAAATCAAATGATCATTTAGAATTAAATTTTTTTATTTAACTGTGTTTAAAAAAAGCTGACTCATAATTTTTAACTAAGAAATTTTCAAGCATTTGTACTGACAAGTGACAAGTCCTAACATTTTGCCACTAGTTTTAATAAAATAAAACCTACATAAACTAAACGCCTTCTTTAATAAATTATTTTAAGAATTTCATTTTCAAGGATTTGTTTTACTTTCTTAATGAAATTTTTATGTACTTTGATACACTTTTTCTTACAAAAAAACCTACAGCTTTGTTGATTTAGTCTAACACGTATTAACCCTGTTATAAGAGAAAAAAAAATCAAATCACTGTAAATTGAAAATATCTTAAAGACTTACTATAATAAAATAAAATTATTGCACATTTAAAAATTGTTTATTTCACACAAGTTGTCTTATATCTGAAAAGTATATTTGTAACCATAACGTTTTATTTACTAAGTAATCTTGTAATAAAATACTTTTTATTCTTCAGTTATCATGATTTTTATTCGTCAAATGGCATATATGTTTAAAAATTCAGATATGCAACTAAAAACTATGTCTAATGATTAATAATGAAAACAACATAAAAATTATCACTTATTATTAGGTAAGTTGTATTATTTTACTTGAATGTTTCTATTTAGCTTACATTCTAATAAATAAAAACCACGTTAGCAGCCATCCCAAGCTTTTAGAGATTATAACAGAATGTGAAACAAAACATAAATAAAAAAAAGAAGATTGTTTTGAGCATAATACACTTCTATTGTTTCATAATTAAAAATAAAAATAATTTTGCATATGATGTACTTAAAGGTTTACCGTAATAAATATAATGGAAGTTTTACACTGTGTTTTACAAAAATTATTAAAACAAACTATTTAAATATTTTTAATGTCTTTTCAAATTTTCTTTTGTATTATCATGAAAGTTTTTAAGTATACTTTGAAGTCTACAGTAAAAAAAAACACACACTTTTTAAAGAGAAATGTTTTGTAAAATATATATTTTTGAAAACTATATAAATGTTTTTCAAAGGGTAAAACTGTAATCATGCCTGAATAAGATTATATAGTAAATAAAGTTTATTTAAATTATTATTCAAAAAAATCAAACCACCTTGAGTTTGTTTAAAACTTCATTCTAGCTTGAGTTTAACCCCCCTATGCCAAGGTTAGACCCTGATTAAGTGGTAACTGTTGTAAATTTGTTTTTAGACAGTTTTTGGAAATAATGTCTATTCATAGTTGTTTGGGTTTAATTCAGATTTAAATTGTTATAAGTGATAATCCCTTCTATTGGTACTTAAGTTATATATTACAAAGTTTTGTACATAATCTCCTTTAGTATAGAAAGTTAAGAATTCTGATTCTTAAATAAAAATAATAATTCTTAAACAAATATTTTAATAAATATTATATATCTCTACAAAACAAATAGAATTAATCATAAACAATAATTAAAGATCAGTCCAGCATTTTGCAAAAAAAAACAGTTTAACCTAGTTTTTTTTTGTGAAATTGCAATTAAGTAAGTAAATCAATAAAAATAAAGGAAAGTATAAATTCAACCTGTACTCTGTAAATAAAAAATAAAATTAACCTAAAGTATAACAATTTTTTAGGTATAAAATTATAAAAAAATATTTTTAAATTTTTCTGTTTTGCCTTCTATCTGCTTTAAAATCTAGATTTTTGTGTTAATGCTTAATGTAAAAAATAAGGTACTTAAATTGATTGTAAGCTAAAAAGTATCTTCCTTGGACATAAAGATTTTTCTTTAAAATCTAGTCTAGTCATTTTAAAACCATTTTAATTGTTGTTGTTTAATTAAACTTTTGTTACTTTCACTACTTTAAAAAATAACTTGTAAATTAACTTCTTAACAAAAAAAATAATTCATGTCTGAAAAAGATTAGTAAAAAAAAAAGATGTAAGTTTGTCTACCACCATAAAAAACCTGCAATTTTTTTGTTTCCTACTAAAAATTTTTGTTTGTTAATGCTTTAATGATTATAAATTTATTAAAAGTGATCCATATTTATTATTTGCTTAAACTCTAAATCTTTGGTTACTTTGTTATTTTTAATTTCATAAAAAATTCTAATTCTGAAATTTTTATTAGGAACAGTAGTTATTCTAGGTAATTTGAAATAATTGGTACTATAAAAAAATCTTCATAGATATGCACTTTTATAAGGTATATTAATCTATAATCTTAACTTACAACTTATAAAAATGCTTTTCAAAACTTACAACAAATAAAGTTTTTAACTTTTATTCTTTTAGTTGGATCCTGTATTAGTTTGTTTAATTATATTTCTTTACATAAAAATTTATTAAAAATAGACATCTGTTCTTAAAGTCTAAACTGGGGGCTGAAATAATTGCTAAAAACAAAAAACAAATATATCTGAAATTCTTGTGAACGAATAATAAGAAAACTAAATGTGTACTAATATCATTCAAAAAACTAATATACTTAGTTTGCTTAAAAATTCTGCAAGTGTCAATAACAAAATGCCACAGGGGCAGCTACTGATTTTATGGAAGACACTTATCTGCTGTTTAACAGAAATTGATTGAAAATGCAGCTTGTAGCAGGCAAAGGAAAATTCTGGAAAAGTTATTAGGCTGCAAGCAAGAATTCAGAATTCAAAAACTTAAGAATTTTGCAAAAACAGCAACTTTTATGAAACTAGTGCTTTTCAACACAACACCTTGCATACTATTTTCAGTAGAGATTTAAGAAATCTAGAAAAGTGTTTGATTTTGTAAAAACCTTTTATGTTATAAATTATAACATAAACCTCGAGTATTTAATAACCCATAGAAACCTGGTAAATATTTTTTCAAGTTAGCAGACACAACTGCGTCGGCTGAAGATCTGAGGTTGCTTCTGATTGGCTAATATTTTATTCATTTTTATTTTAAATTTTAAGCACTAAACTAAAACCTTTTTTGGTTTTTTTGTTTGGGGATGAAAGTTTAGAGATAAGGTTGTAGTGTAGACTTGAATTTTAAAAGATAATTTCGCTGGTAAAAGTTTTTCCTATAAAAACTTATTTTTCCCAAGTCTTCGGGTCGTTTCAGTTGTAAAGTTTTTGAAATGTTTTCATTTATGTAAATATTTACAACTTTAAAAATTGAAATATCTAGAAACTTTAAAAACTTACATTACTTAGTTTTAAAAAACTTATTTAACATATATTATAATGATAACGTCGCTGATGAAAACCTATCTTAAATTTTATTTTTTAAGTGGATCGGCTGCAGTTTTAAGGATTTGAATTTTTTTCATTTATAACACTATGCAAATGAAGTAAAGTAACGATACAGCATAACATTAATAACATCTATACCCTTATTTCTAACCGTTTTAACCCAAAGTCTTTAATCTACAACCTTATCCCTAGTCCATCGTACTCAAATATATGAAAAATAAAACCAAAAATAAAAAAAAGGTTTTAGACTATAAAACTCTAAATATAAATAAGTAAAACATTAGCCAATCAGAAGCGACCTTGGACCTGCATCCGACGCAATTGTGTCTGCAAACTTGAAAAGACATTTGCCGGATTTCAATGGATAATTGTATACTCGAGCTTAACAATATAAGTTATAACATAAAAGGTTTATTCAATAACAAATTTTTTTCTTGCTTTTTAAAACTTTACTGAAAAGAATTTACAAAAGGTTGCGTTTAAATGCACTAGTTTCATAAAAGTTTTTATTTGTGCAATATTCTTAAGTTTTTGAATTCTGAATTCTTGCTCACAGCCTAATAACATTTCCTAAATTTTCTTTAAGAGTGTGAAGTTAGCTGGAATATATTTTTAAAAAATGTCAAAACTTTGGATCTAATTTTTTTTAAATCCTAATAGCAAATAATTTTTTTTTTAATTCAAGAGAACGGTCCTTTGTCTAAAAACTAAAAAAATATCTTTTGGATTAGGGTTTCGGTTTTTGAGTGGGACCCTTAGAAAAACTTGTATTTTTTTCATTTTTTATTTTATTTTTGAGTTTGAGTGCAAAAAAATTATAACAATATTTTTTTAATTACTTTCTTAACAATATGTGTATAAACGGCTGTAATTTTTTTTTTAGTAATTGTCAATATTTGTAAGATTTGGTCTTAATTGGGTTTTTTTATGAATTTTATGAATTATGAACTCAAACTCATAAAGTAATAAAATTCATACAAATAGCCAATTAAGGCCAAATTTTACAAAATATCGACAATTTGTAAAAAAAAATTATAGCCGTTTATACACATATTATTAAGAAGGTTTAAGAAAAAAAAATTCTTATAATTTTTTTTTTCACTCAAACTCAAAAAATAAATAAAAAAAAAAACAATTTTTTCTAAGGGGTCTCACTCAAAAACTGAAACCCCAATCCAAAAGAAATTTTTTTAGTTTTTAGACAAAGGACCGTTCTCTAGAATAAAAAGAAAAAAATTAATTAGATATTAAGATAAGAAAATTAATTAGATTCAAAGTTTAAACATTTAAAAAACAATTATTCCAGCTAACTTCAAACTCGTATTTTCTTTTCCCTGCAACTAAACATGGGTTTATGCTTTCAATTAATTTCTGTTAAACAGCAGATAAGTTTCTCCCATAAAGACAGCAGTTGCCATTGTGGCTTTTTGCTATTTTCAGGATTTTCAAATTTTCAGCAAACTAAATTTATTGATTATAAAAGTACAATGTAATATTTGAGTACAAAGTTAGTTTCTTATTGATATTTTCACAACAATTTTAAGTGATTTTTTATGTTTTTAGCAATTATTTTACGAGCAAGATTAGATATTTAAAACATATGTTTACTTGTAATGTAACAAATTTGTGTCTAAGGAATTAAAACAAATCAAAACCACATTGGGTCAAAGTAAAAGAAAAAATAGATAAAAATTTAATTCTTTGTTGTAAGATTTGTATTTAAAAATTGTAGAATAAAATTTTAAATTAATATATCCTCTAAGAGTTACACATTTATAAAGATTTTAAATTAACTAAAATAACTACTGTTCCAAATAGAAAAACAGTTTTAGACTTTTCTAAATAAAAAAAGAAAGCAAGCAGAAAATATGCTTAATAGCAATATAATAATTAAGGGTAACTTTTAATAAAATTTTAGTTTCAAAAATACTAAAAACCCTTAGTTTACACCATTTTTTTATAATGAAATATAAACATAGTTTTTTATGGTAACAGATAAACTTATATCTATTTTTACTATTCTTTTTTAAATTTACAATGTACTTTTTTTTTTTGTTAAGAAGCTAGTTTGCAAGCTTTTTATTAGTAAAAAGCAAAGATTTACTTAAACACCATTAATCTAAAATGGATGAAAAATTTTTAAAAACTCTATTTAAAGGAAAATATTAATGCCCAAGAAGTATATTTTCATAGTCAACTTAAGTGTTTTATTTTTACTACAAAAAGTAATAGTCTAAAAACTAAACCAGATAGAAAGAAGAGTGCAGATTTTTAAAATTTTAAAATTTTAATTATTTTACTTTAAAAGTGTTATTTTAAAAAACAGGGTTGCCAAAATACCTGGAACCCTGGAAAAACCAAGAATTTCACAGAATAGGCTTAAAAGACCTAAAAAAACCCTAGAATTTGAGAAATTTTGAAAAACAAAAACTGGAATTTGGAACAAATTCAATAAAAATATGGAATTTTAAAGAAAAAGACCATAAAAACCTGGAATTTTAAACAAATTTTAAATGATAAGTAGTATAATTTCGTTTTGACACAAAAAATTTTTTGTATGTATAAAATATTTTTGTCATCATCAAAAACATTTTTATTTAAAAAGACATTTAAAAAAACCTTAAGACATCTTTTTAATGTCATTACACTATTTAACACAGTATTTTACTTAGTTTCTATGAACTTAGTTTTTAACAAAAAATTGACCCTAAAATGTGTAAATTTAATAACCTGGAAGAAATTTTGAAAACCTGGAGAAAATTTGTCAAAAAAATTTGGCAACCCTGGAATAAACGTTGCTGCAAAACTAATAGTTAGATAAACTTATTTACATATGACTTTTTATTAACAGAGTACAGCTTGAATTAATACTTTCCTTGTATTTTTATTTTACTTTTTAATTGCAATTTAAAAAAAAACTACTAGGTTTGACTGGATTTTACTTTTTTGCCAAATATTGAACTAATATTCAACTGCATATATAATTATTTATGATTAATTCTAATTATTTTGTATGAATGCAAAATTTTTGTTGAAATTATCTTTTTTATTCAAACAATCAGAGTTATAAACTTGTCTATACTGAAGGAGATTGTGTACAAGATTTGTTTAATATATAACTTAAGTACCATTATAAAAGATTATCAGTTATAATAATTTAATTTGATTTGAATCTAAATAATCAATAATAAACAGTCTTTTCACAAACAGTCCAAAAATATATTACTAAAGTTGTTAGTTGATTAGGATACCTCAGACTAGGATGAAAAAAAACTCGGGCTGTTTTAATTTTTTTTAAAAGTTAAATTATATAACTTCTATTTAATTTACAATCTAGCTCATGCACTATATTAGTTTAACTTTTTGAAAATAATCTATTATGTTGTTACCAACACTTCCTTTATTTTACTAAAATATTTCTGTTTAAAATGTGTGTTTGTATTTAGTATAGACATCTAAGTATTTAAAACTTTCATGATAATACAATAGAAAAATTTTAAAGACAATAATAAAGTTTTTTTTATTAATATTTTTTATATAAAGTGTAAGTTTTTCATAGTTTGTAATTTGGTTACCAATTAATACATTATTGTGCAAAATCCTTTTTTGTTTGGTTATAAAACAGTCAAAGTGTATTAATTATCCGATTGATTTTTTTTAAATTGTGCTTTATTTCACACTCTATTTTGATCTTTAAAAATTTGGATCCCTAACTACATGGCTTTTATTTGTTAAAGAGTAAGTTATATATAAACATTCAAGTAAAATTTAAAACATACCTAATCATAAACAATACAGTTTATCCAATGTTAGTTATTATTCATTGCAAATAGTTTTCAGTTGCATATCTTAAACATAGATACCATTTGAAGATAAAAAACTGTAACAACTGAACAATAAAAAGTATTTTATTACAAGACTATTTTTTAAACAAAGCTTTATGATTACAAATATATATTTTTAGATACAAGCCAACTTTCGTGAAATAAACAATTTTAAATGCGTTATAATAATACTTGATTTATGTAGGTTTTCATTATATTTATTTTATTTTTGGTGGATTGCAGAAAAATCTTTTTCCTCTCAACAGTTAGGAATTTATTAAAACGTGTAAGGCTTAATCTGGTTATAGTAATACAAGCAAAGTTTTAGGTTTTGTAAAAAAAATAATTCGTGAGTTTCTAAAAAAAGTACAACAAATGCTGTAAAATTTCTGAATTTCTTAGAATAACTTTTATAGAAAGAAGTTTTGTTTTTATAAATATATTTAAAACTATAACTAATGGCATATTGTAAGGATTAAGACTCGTCACTGTCAGTATAAATGCTTGAAAATTCAAAGTTAAAAGTTAAGAATCAGTTTAAGATAGTTAAGTTGTGAATTTTATGAGCTAACTTTTTTAAAACTTTAAGTTGTACTATTACAGGGTTGCCTCTCTTTAAATAAAAAAGCCAATTTGAATTACAACAAGCTAGTCTGAGTTTGTGAGAAAATTAAAAAAGTAGGATGAATTGAAATCTAAAACAATATCTCTACATTTTAGAATTGTTAAATAGTCTTGTCTTAGTGTTTTTTTATACCCTAAAACTAAGGTATGTTTTTTAATAAAGAAAAAAAAAGTTTTTTTATGTATTTGATGGCAGAAAAGATAAATATCATATTAAAGATGGTAACTTTATTTAACACAAAATTTAAGTAAGCTTTTTTAGAACGTAAATTGCAGATTTGAAGTATTTTCTTAGTTCAAAATAGATATCATACGGTAAATTTAGTTATATTAAACCAAATACTGATGAATTTATGCTTAAAACTTGTTTTTATATACGTTTATAGCTTAATGTTTCATTTTGGTAATGTTCTTAATCATGTGAATAAAGACAATATAATTAGTGAGAAAGAAAATTCTTTAAACAAACAGTTAATATGTTAGTGTAATATACTTAGTCAACATTACTTACGGTAGCAGAAAAAGTTCAAAATGGTTTCTTTGTTTTAACTTGAAATATTTTACTTAAATAAATGTATGGCTGATAGAACAGGTTATTGTTTTTTGTAGTAGGTATCCAGAACGCTATAATGCTATCTAAGCTGAACAATGAATATTGAATAAACGTTTGTTTTAATTTGAAATGTCATTCTTGAGTAACTGTGTGGCCTTTGGTTATTGAAATTTGGCCAAATCTAATATAATATATTATCTCTTTAAACATGAATAACGACATTAACATTTTTTAAGACGACAGTTGTAGAGAGAAATGATTTTTTTAAAACAATGTCGTAGTCAATATAATACTAACACTTAGAACAACATCATCAGTTTCTAAATTTTGAACTTATAAATTTGCAGAATTCTGCTTTATCTTAATGTAAAAAACTTAATTAAAGTTTTGTATTAAAGCTCAATATATAAATTCCATTATTTTTAAACACAACTTTATACACTGTTTAAACATATTTTTTTCTCTTTAAAAATTTATATTGAAAGTAATGTTTACGATCATGAAATAGACATTTCAATTTATATTAAATCAACAACTACAATAATGTTGTTTATTGTTTGTCTTTTCCGGGTTTAAAATTTTATGTATCAGAAGACTTAAAACTTACAAATCAAGTTCATCCTGGCCTAGGCTTATTCTTTTTCTTAAATTACGTTAGGACAGGGAAGTCTCAAGCAAGCGACATTTGGAAAAACCGATTAGATAAAAATTTTTTAACAAATAATTTAAAATTGATCTTAACTTGAATTTAATGGGAATAGTAGCATATTTGTTAGTGAAAATCGCCATATATACTCAACATGATATTTAAATTTTAATTGAAAGTATATTCAGTGTTCAGAACTTTTTATTTCTAGAAATCTTGTAAACCTACCCAGTAGTGCACACTGCTCGTAAATGATTACTTTACAATTTGTTAAATTTCGATAAAAAAAAAATTATGATTAAACAGTGAAATTTTTTAAACCAAGCGAGACACGAAGATTTTTTCTGATAAATGTTTTATCTTCTTCAAAAGAGGCTGCCCACCTCTGCTTAAAAGTAGTGGCAACAGAATGGACTTTTTTATAAACTTTTTCTATTTAAATTGTTATTAATTTTTATTTTACTTTAATACTTTGGTGGAGTTTGCATTTGAGTTTGTACATTAAGTAAAAAAATTAACTTAAAATTTATTATTTTTTTATGTTTTTGAGTTTTGTTTATTTATGACAAGACTGAATGAATAATAAGAAAATTTAGTGACTATATACTTTTGTTATATTTCAAAAAACTATTTTTTACTAGGAATAAGTTAATCTAGGAAAGCTTATATAAGTTTAAACTAACTTGGTTTGATTATAATACTTATTTTCAATAAATTAATGTTTAAAAACAGCTCAATGCATTAATAAGGTCTAAAAACTTTGTTAATTTTAATTTTATATAAAGTTGTCACAGATATATAAAGAAAATATAGAGTAGCCCTAAATATTGCTTAGTATCAGTTAAAAAATATTTATCATTGGTTATAGTTGAGGTTTTAAGTGCACTATAATCGTAACTATCTTAAGTGACTTAAGTACTTAAGTAAAATTGCTGTTTAAAATTTATTATAAAATACTTTATATTCGACTTGTAAGGGATTTATTTTTTTTTAAATTATAGTTGTTAGATATAATCACAACTTGCTGTGTTTGTGTTGTTCATTGTCGACTTTAAAATTATCTATTGACATAAACTAAACAAACAAATATATAGTTTTTACTTCTATAATTATTTTGCTTTCAGTGGTTTTTTTTTGTTAAATGACGGATTTTTCTACATCACATCAACCTAATTTCTAAGTTATTGATTAATTTTATCATTTTTGAATTTTAAATTTTATTTGATACATTTATTTTAAATGTTTTTTAAATTCTTCAATCACTCTAACTTTTTTTTTTAACTACCGTTTAGAAAACTTGAGTGATAAAAGAAAATAAAAACTAAAAAAACTTTTAAAAGCAATGTATAAAAATTTGAAAGTAAATGTACAATAAATACAAACACAATTAAAGCTGTAAAAAATATAAAAATAAAATAAAAATATCTAACATTGTTGTTTTGTTAAATTAAATGCCGATCTTATATAGATAATGCATGAGGTCTAGAAAAAAAATCTGAATACTGAATATGTATTTGCTTTAACTTAAAATTGTCATGCTTGAGTAAATTTTGGCGATGTTCTTAAAATTGATCTGGCAACTATGCCTATCCAGCTGTGCAAAACAAGAAAACGTGTGTCGAATACCTTAAAATAAATATTCAAAATAAGTTATTTAATCAATAGGCAAATAAGCTTAGTTATTGGCTAAATCTTTTTTTTCTACAGAAATTATCTCTATGGCTTTTGAACAGCTAATATGACTCACGGTAAAAAGAGTACCTGCTTCAAAAGCAAACATTAATGCATAATTACCAAAATGGCTTTTAATATGTTACCAAGTAATACTCATTTGTTATAGTTGTTATACATGTTAAATTTCCTAAATAGTGGCAGTACCTTGTCTAAGTGTAATATATTTTTTATACTTAAACTAAAGTAGGTTTTTTAAAACAGAAAAAAAAATGTTTTTTTTTGTATTTGAAGGCAGATATGAAAATTTTTTCTTGAAGTTGTGTAACTTTGAAAAAATCTAAAAGTCTGTTTCTCAAAAACTTAACAAACTTTAAAGCATTTAGTAAACGTAATGCTCAAATTTTGTAAAAAAATAAAAGTTTGAGTTCATAAGAACAAAACACACTTAACAGATGAGTTAATTTGAGACTATAACAAACTTTTAACTCCTATACCACAGAATTTTGAAGTATGCATAAAGTCTAACTCACAACCTCAACATTAGAGCTAAACTTTTTTCAAACACAAACACTAAATTTAAGTTAACTTGTTTAGAACAAAAGTCGCAGCTTTGAAGTATTTTCTTAGTTCAAAATACATATCATACAGTAAATCTGGTTATTTTAAAGCAGATACTGATGAACTATTGCTTACAATTTGTTTCTTTAATAATTTTTGCAATTTTTTAAAATCAATATCATTGGTGAAAAAAAAATCCTACAAACAAATAGTTTTAGTGTTAGTGTAATTTACTTAGTCACCATTACTTATGGTACCATAAATCATGGTTGCCACTGATCAAGCTGAGAAAAACTTCTTGACTTTTCCTGACTTTCCTGACTTTTTCCTGACTTTTTACCAAAATTTTCCTGACTTTTCTAAATCAAACTCTTAAATTAAACTTATTCTATAATATATAATCTAACACTAGAAACTATATTTAGCTTTTAATCAAATTTTCATACAGGAGACTGCAGTTTTATAAAGGATATTTTACTAATTTATACCAGATGAAGGCATTGGAAATAAAGTTAAATATTTTTGTAAATTTTTGGGAAAACTTTGGAATTTTTTTCTGACTTCAAAGGACTTTTTACTAATTTTTACCATTTGAAGGCTTTGGAAACAAAGAATTCTGGAAGTTTTAACAGACAAAATTTGACTTTTTTTTAATTTTATCAAATTTCCTGACTTTTCCTGACTTTTTTTCAAAACCCCCAATTTTTTCCTGACTTTTCCTGACTTTTGTCATTTTTTTAAATTTTTCCTGACTTTTCTTGACCGAGTGGCAACCCTGCATAAATAGTTCTGATTATATATTTTGTTTTAATTTGAAATACTTTACTTAAACAATTGTTTGGCTGATGGAAATCTCGTAACTGTTTTTTGTATCAAGATTTGGGGTACTCAGAACTCTAATGTTGCTATTCAAGCTAAATCTTTAATTCTTAATAAATGTTTGTTTGTTTGAATTTGAAATGTCATGCTTTGTTAATTTTGTAGACTTTGATTATGGAAATTTGGCTTGATCTAATTGTAATTATAAGTCTTTTAAAGATGAATAACGACATTAAATCAAGTTAAGACGACAGTTTTAAAGAAAAGTATTTTTTTAACAATGTCGTAGTCAATATAATTTAAAACTTAAAATAAGATCATCAGTTTCTAGATTTTGAACTTATAAGTTTGCGGAATTCTGCTTCACCATACTGTAAAAAACTTGATTAAAATTTATAAGCTTAATCTATACATTCCATATTTTTTAGTAAAATTTTATACCTTGTTTAAATACATTTTTTTCTTATAGAAATTGAATAAAAGTAATATTTGTTATCATGAAATAGACATTTCAATTTATAATAAATCAACAACAGCAAAAACATTGTTTTATTTTTGTGTTATTTTGGTTAAAATTTTTTTTTATCACAAAACTTGAAATTTATTTTTAAGTTCATCCTGACAGACATTCTTTCTCTTAAATACACTTAGATAGAAAAGTCTTAAGCAAGCGACATTTGAAAAAAATATATAATAAAATTTTATAACGAACAATTTAAAGTGTAATCTTAACTTCAATTTAATGTAAATAAAACCACATTTGTCATAGAAAATCGCCACAATCACTCAAAATGGTATCTCAATTTCAAACAAAAGTTCAGTTTTCAGTACTTTTTATTTCTGTAATTCTCGTAACCAAGCTTGATAGTGCATACTGCTGGTAAATGAATACTTTTATTAGAACTTAAAACAATTTTGATTTAAAACGAATAGTTATGATACAATAGTAAAATTTTTAAACCAAGCAGGACACGAAGAATTTTTCGGATATATCTTGCATCTTCTTTAAAAGAGGCTGCGCACCCCTGCTTAAAAGTAGTGGTAACAAAATGGACTTTTTTTATAACCATTTTTTATTTAAATTTTAATTAATTATTATTTTATTTCAATACTTTGTTGGAGTTTGCGTTAAAGGATGTACATTAAGTAAAAAAATTAACATAATTTTTTTTTTGTTCTTGAGTTTTGTTTATTTATGATAAGACAGAAAGGATAATAAGAAAATCTAGTACTTTACTTTTGTTTTATTTAAAAAACTATTTTTTTCCTAGGAAAGCTATAGTTTATACTTATTTTTTCAAATAAAATACTTACTTTCAATATTTTAATGTGTAAAAACATCTCAACGCATTAACAAGGCATCAAATAAATACTTTAATAGTTTTATACTGAAAATAAAAAATATTAATAAAGACAAATTCTGGTTTTTATTTTGATGTAGATTACCTTTTAATAATATAACGTATGGAAAAGTGATTTAAAGATAAATATCTATTTTAATTAAAACAGTGCTTGTTCACTTTTCCGGACTTTTTGTAAAAGTGTCCGGTAAAACATTTTTCCGGGTAAGTACAGTGCTTGTTCACTTATCCGGACGTGTTGGGCAAGATTTTTCTGTAAACATGTCCGGATAACCAAAATTCCGGATAACTACAAAAAAACTATTATTTCATACAATAATTAAACTGAGGCATATAATGCAATGCATAGTTAAAGTGTTATGGTAAAAACAAATACATAATAATTTTGAGTAGTATATAATAAAATGATAAATAACAAAAGCTATATTTTAAGTAATTTTATTTATTTTTTGTAAGGTAGAAAAAAATCAGACTTATTAGTCCTCTGCAATGGTATTTGTTTTTTGAGGGTCAAGCAAGTAATATTCATGATATGTAATTCCACCTGCTCTAACTATTAGTTTACAAAAAAAGACTAGTTTTTGTTTAAAAGAGAATATAAATTATATAAATCTTTAATAATAAAAAGTAACGTAAAACTATCTCTCTAAATGAATAAAAAACATTTTAAACAAAAAAAAAAACAGACAAAACAAACAGTTAAGACTGAATGGATAATAAGGAAATTTAGTTACTATTTATTTTTGTTATATTGGAAAAGTTGTTTTTTACTAGAAAAGCTATAGCTTATATAAATTTTTAATTATTCAATTCAAATAAAATACTCACTTTCAATATTTAAATGTGTAAAAACCTCTTAACGCATTAACAAGGCATTAAATAAATACTTTGTTTGTCTTAAATTGAAAAAAATTCTAATAATAAAGACAAACTGTAGTTTTTATTCTGATGTAGTTTTACTTTTAAATAATATAACGTATGTAAAAGTGATTTAAAGAAAAATATATATTTTAATTAATACAGTGCTTATTCACTTATCCGGACCGGACATATTTAGCAAGAATTTTTTGTAAACGTGTCCGGTAAAACACTTTTCGGATAAGTACTAAAACTAAATTTTTTCGTAAAATATTTTAACTGATGTATATTAAGCAATGTATATTAAGCAATGCATAACAAATAATAAAAGTTTAAATCCCCTTTTTCTGCTTTTTAAACTTTTTTCAAAATATGGTACAAAGTCGACCTGCCTATGCTAGACTGTTCCATTATAAGAGACTATTGCACATTTTTTGTTTGCCATTTTACAAACTTTCTAGTTTATTTTCAATAATAATTAAAACTTTTTATTTTATATGTCTTGTCCATTTCTAAAACCTGGTATGTTGAGTGTGTCAAATTTCTATAACTTAATAAAAATAATTGTCATGCACCTCATCTTAAACAAAAAGTTATCTTAATTAAAAAATTAAACATTAAAGAACTGTTATACATTCATTTACTAAAAAATAGTAAAACTTTAAATAAAATACTTAATGTCATACTTTAAGAAATACTTGAAAAAAAAAAAAGTTTACGCTGACTTACATTTCATACAAAGGTTTTTAATAACTTATATAGTTTATTTGAATAGTTTTGTTTTGGTACTGGTTTTAATTAAAAAGTTTAAACATAACTGACTTATTTTCGAAAAAAGTTTATTTATTAATTTCGTTTAGCTCTCTTCAGAATAACATTGCTAAAAACTATGAATATTGTAGAGTAATTTAAGTAATATATAATGAATTTGAAAAGTCTAACAAAAAATAGTTACGTCATAAAGTATAAAAGTCTGTTTAGAAAAAGTTTGAAAAATAGAATATAGCTGTACTGAACTAACTTAAAGTAATTTATAAGACAAGTATTGTGTATTTGAAGTTTTTTGCGTTTAACTATGAATTTTTTTTAAATTTTCTTCTATGTTGAAACTGTCCGGATAAATGAATAAACACTGTAGTAGAAAAGAACTTAATTTTTGTTAATTTGTATAATGTATAATAAAATCATAACTTATTGACAATTATGCTTAAAAAAAGATTATATTGTTATATTTAAATTTAAGCTTAATTTAAAGCGATGTTAAAATTTTAATATGTTGTTTGATTGTAAAAAAATTATTATAAATTAAAAAATATCCATACAAAACTATACATAAATAATATCTTATTAAACCACAAAGATAGTTATTTAATAGGCAAATAAAAAAAGATTATAAATGACTAGATAAATTTAATTTTCCATTTTAATCTCCCTATATTAGATACACAAAGATATACAATCTTTGGATAAATAGAGTCAATATTAGGTAAAGATTATAGAAAGTAGTAAATAACAATAGTCAGATAAAACTAATGTTCATACTTTTAACAACATTGTTTCTTAGTCTTTTTTTTAATTGATGATTTTATACATTTCTACTCAATATATTTCTATACTATGAAGTTCTGTAATAAATTATGACGTACAACTTTCAACGATTAAAAGTTTACAAAGCTCAGATACGAAACTTTAAACGTTTTTATAATCAACAAAAACTGATATTATAAAACTGACAGAACTATTTACTTAAAAACTACGTTATGTCAAACAACCAACTTGAGTTCATTGAGAAACATATATTGCCAGCTTTGTACAAGCATCAATATAGCTGGCCATTTCATAACCCTGTTGATACAGTCAAATATGGACTAGATGTAAGTTTTTTATTTAATGAATTTGTATCCTTTTCGTAGAATATTTCAACGGAAGAAAAATTTTGTAAAATATACTTAAAACTCGTTCAACTTATGAAAATCTTGAACTAAATTAATTCAAATTTATAATATCAATTATGATTCATATGAAAATTATTTTTTTACGCAAAAATTTTATCTAACTAAAAACGATTCGCTGCCCATGAAGTATAAACAGCTCTTCGGAGTTTGAAAATATTTTAATAATTTCATACAAAATCGGCAGTGACACGAGGTAAGGTGGAAGAAATAGTTTCCAACTATTTTTTTTATTATTATAGTAAATTTTGCTTGATTAAGATTGTTTAATGCTCTCTTCGTACTACCTGATATGCTTATACACTTATCATGATATCAAAAACTGAAATGCTTACTTTTAATTTTAGCTATGAAACTGTGTTAAAAGTTTTATGTGTTCAAATCTTTAAAGTTTTTTACAATCCACAATAGTTTTTAGTCAAATTTATTTTTATGCCAAGTATAAAATCTTATGCTAATGTACGTCTGAAGTAAAACATTTCAATAATTTTTAAGGACTACTTCGACATCATCAAAGAACCAATGTGCATGAAAACTATAGAGGAAAATCTACAGACAGATAAGTACAGTGACGCTCAAGAATGTATGGAAGATTTTACTTTGATGCTGAAAAACTGCTATACATACAACAGGGTAATTGTCAAGTAAAAATAACTGAAACACAAAACTGATATAAATTATGTCCATTTTTAGTCGGTATATGTTTTGATTTGAATATTAATTGCAAAAACTTGCAAATATTGTTTTAAATACTTGTCTCATCAAAAAAATTTGATTGCTTCCTAATGAAAACATTACAATAAAATTTGTTGATGCTTATTTTGGGGATATTTAAAAAATTATTATTAAAACAGGAAGGTGACGATGTCTATATAATGGCTCAAGCCCTCGAAAAATTTTTACGCGGGAAATTTCGCGAAATGAAAAAAATCCCAAAAAATAGCAAAAGGGTATGATTTTGTTTTAATCTAAAAAAATAATAATAAGTTTTTTTTTCGGTTAGGACTAAAATAAATGATGGTATTATAAATTTAAAAAGTTTAAACACTAAGTTAGAATAATATTTCTGTTAAACTTCACTAAACTGTTGTAAATAATTTATTATAACTTATAGTTACTAATACAAAAGAAATGATGAAATTAAAATAAACTTAAAATTTTGAAATTATTGCACATACATCAATATATTTTTACTAACAATGTATTTAAATTTAAAGAAACACAAAACAAATTCGGAGGAAGATTTTCAAAAACCAAGTGAATATTTACCTCCCGAATTTAAAAATAAAAAACGGTAAGTTTTCAAATTTAATAAAGGTATATATTTATTTAAAAATCCGAATTAACTTTGTATTATAATTAGAAATAAGCTTGACCTTTTCAATTTTTTTTTATGAAATGATTTACATATGGTAATTTCAACAGTAAAAAACAAAGAATTAAGCCTTCAGTAAAATCCGATGGTCTAAACGATTTAGAAAATGAAAATTTCACTGAAAACGAAAAACGTTATAGCTTTACTATTAGAAGAAATAAGGTAAAGTTTTTCTTACTTATTTCTATATTTTAATTCAATTTTTCATTAATCGTATTAATACAGTTTCAATAAAATAAAAAATTGTGTTTTAGATTAAGATTAATGACTTAACTATCAAATTGCATAGTTTATACCTTAATTTAAGGAAATTATTTCTGTCACAATTAACTAACTTATTGCGATATATTGATAACTGTTGTAAGCAAGTATAGAATTTTTTTTTCTAAATTTAGACGTAAAAAAACTTTTGCATACTTTATAATCTTTTTACTAAAAATTATTGAAATTTTATAGAAACCTAAAACTAAATCGGATGAAAAACTGCTGATCTCAACAGTAACTGTATCTACAAAAGCTAAGAATAAAAAAAGGTAAGATTTAAAAATTATATCAGCTAACTACAATATCAAAACTTTAACTCATTTTGTTTTATCCCGTTACAGATATGTTATTATGCTAATAGGGATTAGTAAAGTAGATTAGTACAACAATCAAAACAACACTTATATTTTATTTACATAAACTAAGCAACACAAAGATACAATTTCATCACTCTATACTAGAACAACATTTAAACACAAATGATAATGCAATTATAATAAGTATCTTATAACATAATCAAGAAATAATCTTAAATTTAACATGTTTGAAATGCATCTTAACTTAAAGCACACCAATAAGCGCCGGATGCTCTGCCGAAACTGCTTTTATATGCATTAAAAAACGCATTAGTTCTCTCAAATAAATAATTTTATTGTGAAAAAGCTTATCAAAATGCATTATTTTTACAAAATATTCCCACTCCCTAAAATCATAAAACATTTATTACTTATGATTCCCGTTTTAAATAGATTATTTTTAAGAGTTCCCACACTATCAGTACAGTTTTATTTTAACAAAAGCAATGTAAAACAAAGTAATTTTTTAAGTTAAAACTTTTACTAGTTTTATAATTAAAACAAGTCACAAAGTTTTTGATTTCAACAGTAGAAACCAAAAAGTTCAACCAACAGTAAAATCCGCTAGAAAAGACGATTTAACAGAGAATAATGTCTACAAGAATAAAGAAAGTTGTAGTAGTACTAATAATAACCCTCCCCTACCGATTTTGAAGATCAGAGGATTAAATACAAACAAGTTTAAAATTGTTAAAGTAAGTTTGTTAAAAAAGTATTATTTTTTTTTTGCTACACCAGAAATTTGCAGCCTTTTATAAGTCGCGGGCCTCATTCTAAAGGAAAGAGTCTTCCGCGGGCTGTAGTTTTTTTTTAAACGATTGTGGTTAGTAATATAAAAGTAATGTTTTACAAAAAAAGATTACAACATAAACAATATAAGAGAACTAGTGAAAAGTTATCATTAAACTAAAAGCTCTATTATATTTATTCGTACATATTTTTTTTTGTAATTTCAATAAGGTATATATTTAGTCTGAATTTACTTATAAGAAGTCAAATTTGGTTTTGAAGGTCGAATTAGCCTGCAGACCGCAGTTTTCCGACCCTGCTTTAGGCAAACATTTTGTTGTTGTTTTTAAGTAAAATGAAAAAAGTGGAGAACATTAGTTTTAAACTATAATTTAATAGAATGTTATGATACGTATAAGCTGAAATGTTCTACCTGAATCTACTGTATAAATAGCAGAAAAAAAGTTCATCACATTTGTTTAAGATACAAAATAGCCAAAAGTGTATACTCAAACCAAAAAAAAAAACTAACTAAACTAAATCAACTAAAAATTATTTTAATATTATAAAAAACCTATCAATAAAAAAAACAGGATGATGAACCAAAATTACCAAATACTTCTGAAGAAACAGTTAAACATTATTATAAAACATCAAAAACTTCTAGTTACGGTGCAGATATAAAATCTGAAAAGATGCCTGATAAATCTAAAGATGCTGGAGACAGTTAGTTTATTTTTTTATAACTATTAATAAGTCGAAAACATAATGATAAGATTTGAAACTATCTTTCTATTTCTTTTTAGACTGTGCGGTTTAATTAAAATGTGTGACTTTAAAAAGTTCTCCATGTTATAGAGAAAATAAGTGTTGGTAGTAGCGTTGTATGTAAGAGTTGTAGAAAATGTTAAAATACGTTTAGGTATATCGGAAAAAGAAAAAGCTAGTTGTTCTCAAGACATGTCGAAGAAAACAGGCTCTGTCATAAAAGGAAAATCGCCCAGTAAAAAACATTCAGGACAGTTGTGCCAGAGGAAGAAATGGTCAATTAAAAATTTTACAAAAAACAATGCAAAATCAACAAAAACGAACAAGATTACAAACAAGTATTTAACTTTTAATGAAAATCGTTGTTGTTTTTTTTCTATAAACTTTAAAAGTTATACTAAAGTTAAAGCAAAATATTAGACTTTTTATAATTAGAAAAGTAGAATTTTACTTAAAAACTTTGTCATTTTATGCTATATTTTCATTAACTAAGTGTAAATTTTCAATTTCAACTAGACATCAAGTGTAAAGAACTAAAGCGTTTATATAAAGCTTTGAATACAAAGTGATTGGTCTAAATAGGTCTTTAAAATTATAATTTACGTATAAAAATCAATTTTTAGAAGCAAGAGACCAAACTTAAAAAGAAAACATTACAAAGAAGTTAATGTTGATAAAACAGTGAAAAAAGTTAAGCTTGGTGATGGTTCAAAAACTAAGAAAGGTGATCTTGGAAGCAGTATGCAGTTAAACGGTTATGTAGAAGAAGTAGACGAATCAGATCAGAGTATGAAATACATTTCTCTGCTTGCAGTGTGAGTTAAATTAAACATTTTTTGAATCATTCACTGAAATACTTTAAAACTAGCTACTAATGTAACATAAAATAACGAAAGGTTTCATTTGAATTTAACAGTTTTAGTTTTTTTAAACGACACTCAATCTTATATTTACTTAAGAAGTTTTAGTTTTAATATGTATATTAAAAAACTGTCATAGTAACTTAAATTTTTCGTATAAGACCTTATAACTTTAAATTGAAAAAGTTAAAAGTATTAGGTTAAAAATGTCTGTGAAATAAAGAAAAATTCACAACTTAACTAAAGTAACTAACTTTTATTTCTTTATTTTAGTTTACCTATCTGTAAAGAGTTTAAATTCTATTTAATTATAAAAAGGTACATACTTTGACATTTCTTTACTTTACTAAATTAAATACAATCTACTAAAAATATCAAAAAATTATTTTGTAAACTTTGATATTTTTAAAAAGTGCAACATATGAAAAAAACGTTGAAAAAAGTAGAAAAGAAGAAATTAAAAGAAAAAGAAGTGAAAAAATTAAACGAAAACGAAGGGAAGAAACTGAACTAAAAAGAAAAGAAGAAATTGAACAAAGGAGAAAGGAAGAACTTGAAAAACGGAAAAAAGAAACCAACCGAAAAATAAAGGAAGAAACTGAAAAAATAGTGAGAGAAGAAGAAATTGATCAAAAAAGAAGAGAAGAAATTGAACGAAAAAGAAAAGAAGAAATTGAACAAAGGAGAAAGGAAGAATTTGAAAAAATGGTGAGAGAAGAAGAAATTGAACGAAAAAGAAATGATGAAATTGAAAAAAAGAAATTTGAAGAGTTTGTAAGAAAAAGAAGTGAAGAAATCGATCGAGAAATAGAAGAAGCTGAACGAAAGAGGCGGGAACATGTTGAAAAAAAGAAAGTAGAAGCTCAGCGTAGAAGATTGGCGCTACCTACGTTTGACTTGCTGGTGCAAGAAAGAATCATGACTGAAATTGAAACGCTTTGTTAACAGAAGCTAAAAGTTCATACCACAAGCTTATTCTTTATACTTTTAGTACAGTACACTTTTATTAGTTTTTTTATAGAGCTTACATACTGTCAAATAACGTGAATAAATAGTATGTTGGTGTATAGTTGTACAGTTTTTGCTATGTTTGTAGGATTTAAAGTATTAAAAAATATATATATAGTAATGCAAACATCATGATAAGTGTTAAATATTTAATATGGAAATAAATACATACTACTGATACTGGGTAGGTGTCAGAAAAACACAGTGAAAATTTAGCACGGGGTGATATTTTAGGACTGAGAGACACTAAAGCACAGATTGAAATTTTATCACGGGTCGTCACTTTAGCACAGAAAGACACTTTAGCATAGAGTGATTCTTTATCACGGGGTGACTCTTTAGCACTTGGTAACGTTTTAGCACTGATTGACATATTAGCACGGTTTCACTTTAGCTCAAGGTGATACTTTTAAGTAGTTAAATAAATACTTATTAAGAATACGTTTAATAAATGTTTAAAATTTAACTTTATATAGTCAGAATCCTATTGATTACGCATTTTAGGCACTTTAAAGTGTAAATTTAAGAGGAAGCAAATCTACCAAAATTGTTTTTTTTTTTTAAATTATATTTAAATAAGAAGTTAATTAAAAGACGAAGCTTGGCAGCCTTTTCAAGTAAATTACTAATCATACTAATAGAAATCACTCGTAGGTAGCAATAAATTAAGAAACATCTTTTGTAAGCTCTTTTTAATGATAAGAACTAAACTTAGTAATAAAAACATGTACAAGAAAACAAGAAATTGGTAAATTAAATGGCATTTAAATTATTAGATATTTAATTGAATGTTCAAAAACGTTTTATTATTTTAATTCAGATAATAAAGTACTAATGTTTTACTTACAATTTATTCAACCATTTTGCTTGTCTGAAAAATTTGGAACAAATACTTTGATTTGGTAAAACACTACTTTAAACTTTGTTAGAAGAACGAAAATAACAACCGCAATTTATCTATCAGTATCTGTATTTTACTTTTTTTACTTAAAATCTATGCTTTAAATATATCCTTACTAAAATAAATTTAAGCATACTAAAAATGTTATATAAAACCTTTAGCTCGTATATGTTGCTAAGTTTATAAAATTGTTTACGTTAAAAATATAAAAATCTAAGTTTTAAAATACCTTGATTAAAATGTTTTTGTAAAAAAAGTTAATAGAATTTGTAAAATTACTTTAAGGTTTGCTCTTAAATAACTAGTAGTATTTTATATAAAACACGAAGTTTTAGTCAAAGCTTTAACTTGTAAAACATTTAAAGCTTGTTAACTTATAGTCTACATGTTGCATAGTTAGTTTTTATATTTTTCAACATAACAGTAAAAATGTTATGTAAGCATAAAAAAAGAGTTTCAGTCTATGCTAAAGTGTCACTCCGCGATAAAGTTTCACTGCGTTATTAAGTGTCAATCCGTGCTAAAATGTCTTTCCTTGCTTAAATATCACTCTGTGGTAAAGTGTCACTTAACGCTAAAGTGTAACTCTGTGATAAAGTTTCACACTGGGCTAAAGTTTCACGTAGAGGTTTTTATTTTCAATTAGTTTCTGTTTAGCAGCAGGTCAGTGTCTTCCTTAAAGACAGCAACTGCTGTTTTAGTATTTTGTTGTTGATATGTGCAGGATTTTTAAGTTTTCAGAAAACTAAACTTAGTTGACTTTTGAAAAATATTGTAAGTATTTTAGTACACGTTTATTCAACTTTTATTTATATTTTTACAACAGAATCAGATGATTTATTTAGTTTTTAATAATTATTTCAGCCCCAAGATTAGACTTTGAAAAAAGATGTCTACTTATAGTGTGTTTTTATAACAAATTTGTATCTAAGGTAATAGAATTAAACAAAACCATTTGTGGTTAAAACTGAAGGAAAAAAAAAATTCTTTGTAATGTATAAAAAGCTTATTTAAAAGTTGGAAGTTAATATCTTTGATCAATATACCCTCTAAAAGTTGCACAACTATAAATATTAAAAAAAGACTTACTAATTTTAAATCAAATAAAATAGCTAATTTTCTAAACAGAAAATACATAATTAGACATTTCTATAAAAAACGAGAAAGCAAACAAAGAACTAGATTTATATCAATACAGTAAATAAGGATCACCATATGTTCTTCTTTATACTTTTTTCCTATAATTTATTTCTTATTTTGTAAACCTTGCTTTAATTCTGTCATAATAATTGTGAATTATGCATAAGTAAGTTAGGTTCTTGTACGTTAATAAGAAAAGTATGTGCTAAGTATATAATTAACAAGAAGTAATAAAGTAACCTTCAGAGCTTTACTTATAGTTAACTATTTCAAAGTTTTAAGTTAAATTCTAATACTTTTAATGTAAACTTTTAATACATACTTTAGTACAGGGGTCGGCGAACTGTGGCCCGCACGCCAAATGCGGCTTTAATCAAATAGATTATATTTTAATGCTTGTTTATGTTTGTGTCTTAACTACGTGGTCTTCAGTAACTTACTGACTGCTATACTTACGAGTAGTAAATATTATGCTAACAGTATAAGTTACAAAACTTTTTCCTAACTTATGAATAAAACACACTTTGAATAAAAGCAATTTACTTTATTTTCAATAATAATGCTTAGTTCTGAAGAAAGATTCTATTAAATCATAGTATTTAATCTATAAAATCTATAAAAAGTATTAACAATCGTAAAGTTATATAAAGTACTAACATCAACTTCGCGATGTAGACGTTTTCTTGATTCTCGAAACTAGAAGTAAAACGTTGACTTTAATCGTAACTTGATCGTAACGCGGAATAACTAATCTACTTTCTAAGCGACTAACGCGTATTTAAAAGACAAGCGCAAATATATACGCATTGAAATGAAATTAACTCCTTAAAATAAAAAAATGTTTGTTTTTAATACTGGAAGAACGTCACGAAAACTGCGTAAAACAGTTTACAACATCCGCTTTGTAAAAAGAAAATGAAATGTTAATATCATTACACGGCTCTCAAATTCTAAATCAGCGGCCCGCGAGCTCCATTTCAGCTAAAAATATACATTTTTATAACTATAAAAATTAAAGATTTTGTTAATTGAAAATTACATTTATGCTCTTAACTCAATAAATACTCATTACTAGTGCTCAACTATTGCTTAATTTATTATACTTTAATGTGAAAAAAACTCTTAAGGTGACTCTTTAGCACTTGGTAACGTTTTAGCACTGATTGACATATTAGCACGGTTTCACTTTAGCTCAAGGTGATACTTTTAAGTAGTTAAATAAATACTTATTAAGAATACGTTTAATAAATGTTTAAAATTTAACTTTATATAGTCAGAATCCTATTGATTACGCATTTTAGGCACTTTAAAGTGTAAATTTAAGAGGAAGCAAATCTACCAAAATTGTTTTTTTTTTTTAAATTATATTTAAATAAGAAGTTAATTAAAAGACGAAGCTTGGCAGCCTTTTCAAGTAAATTACTAATCATACTAATAGAAATCACTCGTAGGTAGCAATAAATTAAGAAACATCTTTTGTAAGCTCTTTTTAATGATAAGAACTAAACTTAGTAATAAAAACATGTACAAGAAAACAAGAAATTGGTAAATTAAATGGCATTTAAATTATTAGATATTTAATTGAATGTTCAAAAACGTTTTATTATTTTAATTCAGATAATAAAGTACTAATGTTTTACTTACAATTTATTCAACCATTTTGCTTGTCTGAAAAATTTGGAACAAATACTTTGATTTGGTAAAACACTACTTTAAACTTTGTTAGAAGAACGAAAATAACAACCGCAATTTATCTATCAGTATCTGTATTTTACTTTTTTTACTTAAAATCTATGCTTTAAATATATCCTTACTAAAATAAATTTAAGCATACTAAAAATGTTATATAAAACCTTTAGCTCGTATATGTTGCTAAGTTTATAAAATTGTTTACGTTAAAAATATAAAAATCTAAGTTTTAAAATACCTTGATTAAAATGTTTTTGTAAAAAAAGTTAATAGAATTTGTAAAATTACTTTAAGGTTTGCTCTTAAATAACTAGTAGTATTTTATATAAAACACGAAGTTTTAGTCAAAGCTTTAACTTGTAAAACATTTAAAGCTTGTTAACTTATAGTCTACATGTTGCATAGTTAGTTTTTATATTTTTCAACATAACAGTAAAAATGTTATGTAAGCATAAAAAAAGAGTTTCAGTCTATGCTAAAGTGTCACTCCGCGATAAAGTTTCACTGCGTTATTAAGTGTCAATCCGTGCTAAAATGTCTTTCCTTGCTTAAATATCACTCTGTGGTAAAGTGTCACTTAACGCTAAAGTGTAACTCTGTGATAAAGTTTCACACTGGGCTAAAGTTTCACGTAGAGGTTTTTATTTTCAATTAGTTTCTGTTTAGCAGCAGGTCAGTGTCTTCCTTAAAGACAGCAACTGCTGTTTTAGTATTTTGTTGTTGATATGTGCAGGATTTTTAAGTTTTCAGAAAACTAAACTTAGTTGACTTTTGAAAAATATTGTAAGTATTTTAGTACACGTTTATTCAACTTTTATTTATATTTTTACAACAGAATCAGATGATTTATTTAGTTTTTAATAATTATTTCAGCCCCAAGATTAGACTTTGAAAAAAGATGTCTACTTATAGTGTGTTTTTATAACAAATTTGTATCTAAGGTAATAGAATTAAACAAAACCATTTGTGGTTAAAACTGAAGGAAAAAAAAAATTCTTTGTAATGTATAAAAAGCTTATTTAAAAGTTGGAAGTTAATATCTTTGATCAATATACCCTCTAAAAGTTGCACAACTATAAATATTAAAAAAAGACTTACTAATTTTAAATCAAATAAAATAGCTAATTTTCTAAACAGAAAATACATAATTAGACATTTCTATAAAAAACGAGAAAGCAAACAAAGAACTAGATTTATATCAATACAGTAAATAAGGATCACCATATGTTCTTCTTTATACTTTTTTCCTATAATTTATTTCTTATTTTGTAAACCTTGCTTTAATTCTGTCATAATAATTGTGAATTATGCATAAGTAAGTTAGGTTCTTGTACGTTAATAAGAAAAGTATGTGCTAAGTATATAATTAACAAGAAGTAATAAAGTAACCTTCAGAGCTTTACTTATAGTTAACTATTTCAAAGTTTTAAGTTAAATTCTAATACTTTTAATGTAAACTTTTAATACATACTTTAGTACAGGGGTCGGCGAACTGTGGCCCGCACGCCAAATGCGGCTTTAATCAAATAGATTATATTTTAATGCTTGTTTATGTTTGTGTCTTAACTACGTGGTCTTCAGTAACTTACTGACTGCTATACTTACGAGTAGTAAATATTATGCTAACAGTATAAGTTACAAAACTTTTTCCTAACTTATGAATAAAACACACTTTGAATAAAAGCAATTTACTTTATTTTCAATAATAATGCTTAGTTCTGAAGAAAGATTCTATTAAATCATAGTATTTAATCTATAAAATCTATAAAAAGTATTAACAATCGTAAAGTTATATAAAGTACTAACATCAACTTCGCGATGTAGACGTTTTCTTGATTCTCGAAACTAGAAGTAAAACGTTGACTTTAATCGTAACTTGATCGTAACGCGGAATAACTAATCTACTTTCTAAGCGACTAACGCGTATTTAAAAGACAAGCGCAAATATATACGCATTGAAATGAAATTAACTCCTTAAAATAAAAAAATGTTTGTTTTTAATACTGGAAGAACGTCACGAAAACTGCGTAAAACAGTTTACAACATCCGCTTTGTAAAAAGAAAATGAAATGTTAATATCATTACACGGCTCTCAAATTCTAAATCAGCGGCCCGCGAGCTCCATTTCAGCTAAAAATATACATTTTTATAACTATAAAAATTAAAGATTTTGTTAATTGAAAATTACATTTATGCTCTTAACTCAATAAATACTCATTACTAGTGCTCAACTATTGCTTAATTTATTATACTTTAATGTGAAAAAAACTTTCTAATAATTACTATAAACTTATATTAATGAATGCGGCCCTCGAAGATTTTTTTAAATAGTGCGGCCCACAAGCATTTTTTTCTAAATTGGCCCGCGGGCTGCGAAAGGCTGCCGACCCCTGCTTTTGTAGTACTAAAAAAATCAACAAAAGTTTAAATGAGTACTTTTACTCGTATATAAATGTTGCAGTTTGAATTAAATGAGATTTAAAGGACTGAA
Source organism: Thalia democratica (assembly GCF_965202585.1). Taxonomy (NCBI): domain Eukaryota; kingdom Metazoa; phylum Chordata; class Thaliacea; order Salpida; family Salpidae; genus Thalia; species Thalia democratica. The sequence continues at coordinate 60,807,237 of NC_139166.1, read as the reverse complement.
AATAATAATGCACAATAAAAGAAATAAATTTAAGTTAATTATAACAATCTTCAACAGTGATAATGAAATTAGTTAATAATATTTGGTGTTTTATGTAATGTATAATAACTAGAGTACTAAAAGCGATAGAAAAAATGTTATGGTCGGCAAACTGCGGACCGCAAAGCAAAAACATTCGGCCAGCGAGATCCTTTACAGTTTCAAGTTTTTATAACTATATCATATGTTTGGTTTGAAATAGGATACTTATATTGATTACTTTAACTTTTTCAAATAAATTCGGCCTGCAGCAGACCTCTTTTAATAAAGTGCGGCCCGCGAGCAACTTTTTCTAGAAAATTTCACTGCGACTTATAAAAGGCTGCCGAACTATGATATAACTAAACGGCTCAACGAACTATAAACATAAGGCACATTTATACTTTGAGTATGCTACTAATTAACAGAAAAGTACACAACTATTCAAGTGAATGATTAAGAAAATCACAGTAAACTAAAAGCGAACATAGAGCAGATATTTTAAGAAGATTGTTCAGTGGCAAGTATAAGAATGTCTTATATTTTCATGTTTTTAAGTGATTGAAAGCAAATGCTTCTGCATCAGCAATGTCGCTCGCTTTCAGTGGCTAGTATAATGATGTCTTTTACGTTCATATTATTCGGTGATTGAAGAGCAAACACAACTGCATCAGCGATGTCGCTCGCTTGTAAGCATTCGATGTTGCTGTACGTTTGTCTGGCTTTTTCAGGCTCTCCCGGTCTCAATCTGTATATCAAGTAGAAATATTGAATTTTAATAAGTTACGATACTATACACTGAAAAAAATTAATTATTTTGTTCATAAATTACTTTAAAAAAGAATAAAATTCATACATTTTTTGCGCAATCGGTTTTAATTTATTACACTTAAAGATTACTATAAAACAACTGTTTTAAATATACTTTGTTATCTTATTATAACTTTATAGCTAATTGGTATAGCTTAACGAATAAAAACTGTTTAAACACATACTAGTTTTATTAATGTATTATATATTTGTGATAATTGGTTATTAATTTATAACTAATCAAAATAGACTAAAGTATAGTTTTTATGACCATTACTTCCCACATTTAACTAAAGTTAACTTGGTTACTTAATTAAAAATAGATTTAATTGCATATACTGGACTATTTTGTCTGTGTTTTGAAAATAAATAAAAATAATTCAATTTAAAGTTTAAAACTTATATAAGTTTATTTAATCCTTAATTCAATGCCGTATAGCTAACAAATGTACCTAAATTAAACTTATTTCTTTTAAATTTTTGTGAAAAAAAACATGACGTTTTACTTTAAGAAAAACGCTTTAAATTTATACAAAGTTTTTGACTATCCTAAAAGTTAAATAAAAGAAAATGTTATAATACTTTAACTAATGCTATGATAAAACTTTTTTAAATGTGTTATCTCCAAAATGTACCAGGTAGACTATACTTTCATTAAATAATAAGTATATATCAGCAATAGTTTCCTGTAAAAAGGGTTAGGTTTTCAAACTGCACGATATGTATAGTATAGTAACAATCCTTGCCTAGATTTAGAAAGCATAATTTATTGACCTCCTTTAAATGTAAATTTTAAAAAAAGTACTACTTTAAACTTCTTATTTATTTTGAGTATACTAATATAATTTCAAAATGTTAATTATCTAGAGAGTTGAAAATTTAGTTATTTCCAATAAAAAAAGAAAGAATTTTTAAGCCATTTTCATTGAATGTTTAAAATTAAAAATTTAAAATTAACCTGAAATCAAAGTGTGTTTCAGTGAGCCCGGGCGAGATGGCAGTGCTTCTGATGTGGCTGTTTTTATCTCTGAGCTCTTTTCGCAGCCCTTCGGTGAGGGCGGTGACGGCAAACTTGGTTGCAGAGTAGAACGGAATTCTGAAAACACGGTGGCCACAAATGCTGTTTATGTTGACAAAGTGGCCATCATCAATGCCTCCCTTTTCCATCAGCTTGTACGCTTCTCTTGTGCATATGCACAAACCGAGCACATTCACGTTCAGCATGTTTTTCCACTCCTATGCAAAAGAGAATTACACAAATGAAATGCCTTTTATTGATTAAAAGTCTTTTTTAAACATTATATAAACTCTTTTTTTACAGAAAAATATTTAAACGTATAAACTTGATTAAAAATAATGCTTTGAGTGTAAGATAAAATAAACACATGTGTTTAGTTTTTGATATAACATTCTAAATTGCTTCTACAAACAAACTTTTGTTTCACCAGAAAGCAATGGCGCATCATGACCCAGCCCTGCGTTGTTGACGCAAACGTGAAGTTCACCGAATTTTTCTTCAATAACTTTGAACATATCCAACACCTGAGATTCGTTTGTCAGATCACATTTCACAGGCAGCATTTCACCTGGACCTACACTGTTCACTTTACTTGCTACTGCCTTCAAATCGGACTCATTGCGAGCGCAGCCTACAACTTTCATTCCGAGCTTTACTAGCCTTTCAGCTACTGCTTGGCCAATGCCTGTTGAAGCTCCTGTGACTAAGGCTACTTTGCCAGAAAGTGAAGTCATAGTTGGTATTTTTACAAGCCTGTTATATCAATTTGTTGTATAGTCAAGACTTTAAGTTGAAATTAGTACCAAGTGATTCTTTAAATTTGTTAATAATTTAACCGGTTTTTTAAACTACACCTACAATTACCAATATAATAACTGAAAAACTAATAAAACTATATGAATAAGTAAGCTGTAATTAGTATATAAACATGTACTTTGTACTTTACAATAAGAAATCTACTGATAGAAGTTGTATCCTTTTTACAAAAATATTTATATAAATAACTATAATATCCTCAGAATTCACAAAACTTATTTCTATCTAGTGCTTGAAAACCGATTATTTTTAGCTTATCTCGCTATAATTTGTTAATTTTTTATGTTGAAAAATCCTCATGCAGTTTACAACTCTCCAGGGCTGCTACTCTTTATGGAAAAAAAGCTAGCCTGCGTTGAATCAAACTAGTTTGAGTTGGCCTGAAAATGATACTTTTAAGCTGCTAAAAAATATATATGCTGAAAACTTGAATCATGTATAACTGATTAAGTATAAATACCTTAAACTGTAGTTATTAAAGGTTTTTACCTATTGATAGCAAAATTAGAACAGAAAACCTTAATAAATTTACAATTATGGAAAAAAATAAATAATTAGAAACAAAAACAGCCTTAGATCTAGAATGTTTATAAAACTAGCCTGAGTAGGCCTGAGTTTCTCAAAAAATTCTAAATGGTCTGAGTTTTGGCAAAACTACAGCCTATCAAACATTACGAAATTTATTTGAAAGCAGTTGAAAGTTTATGTTGTTACTTGATGAACTTAAAAACAACCGGAAACTACGCAGTTAGCAAAACATTTAACTTTAGCTTTAAACATTATAATATAAATTTATCAATTTGTTCAGTTTTTTAATATAATAATCAATAGAAAACATTTCACTGTAAAACAAAACAAATTTTTCAATGAATGCTAACTACAAGTATATATAGCTACAAAATTACCTGTGTCTATTTAATTCTTAATATTTTTTTTGTTGACTGAATTTTTTTTAAACTCGATTTTAAGATCCTTCGAGAAGATAAAAAGAACAAAAAATGAAACAAATATTTTAGTAAATGTGATAAGAATAAAATTAGTTAAAATAAATATAAAATTTATATTAAACATAGTACTGTATATTTTGGTTTAATTGTTTTTTATTTTACCTACTTAAAATATTATATGGATTAAAATAGACTGTTTTACTTTATTTTTGGATATAAAGTTTTTTAAGGTAATTTTTAAACTGAACAAAGAAACTAATCGTAACAAAAAATATCATTAGCTTAGAGACTGCAGCCAATGAGCTAAAAGTGATCTAAAAAGCAATAACTTTTGTCTTTGAAATATTTATAGTTAAAGTAAAAACTTTTATTATAAAAAAAAACAAGTTTAAGAATTTTTACAACAAAAGCTTACTAAAAATATAATTTCTGTACTCGAGAATTAACTTTATTTTCGAAATGTCTAAATATTTTTATATTAAAAGCGACAGCGTATAAAACTTTTTATTAATATATTATGTTTAATAAGTTAACATTGTTTTTGTCTTCTACATATATTTAACATTTTCACTTAAAAACCTATGAAATTTTAGAAAAATAACTTTAAACAATCATAAAAGACTGAAAATTATGTATAATTTTTAATTTAAAAAATACAGCTTATCAAAATTTACAAAATATCTAGAAAGTATTAACTTTATTAAATCAGAGTGATCGTTTTAGCTTAAATGACCTAAATAAAAAAAAAAATATGACGTACTTAATGACCTCTTCATAAAAGGACAACCGGAAATTACGCACTTAGCAACGAAGTTAACATTAATCATTATAAGCATTATTATAAAAGTTGTTCAATTTGTTCAAATTTATAAAATGAAAATGACAAAACAACTTTTAAAAATTAAAACCATGCACTATTTTTAAATTAATACTAATCACTAGTTTATATAGTTACAAAATTACTTGTGTGTATCTTATTCGTTTACAATTTTTATGTAGGTTGAATTATTTCTAACAACTCAATTTTAAGATTTTAAAAGAAGAAAAAATAAATAAAAAATTGTTTAATGGTTGTTATAAGTGTAAAAGAAAACACTTAAAATATATTATTACTTTTATATTAACAATAATACGATATGTTTAATCGAATATATTTTATTTTGAATACGGTTTTTTACTTGTTTGGGATAAATCACTTTATCTGTTCTTAATTTTTCAATATAGATATTTTTAAAGTGGTTTAATATTTTAAACAGAACAAAGAAACTAGTTGTAACAAAAAAGATCTAAAACTCAAAGTTCAGCAAACTGCGACTGATGAGCTAAATGTGGCCGAGAAAAGCAGCGATTTCAGGTCTTTGACACATTTTTAGTTGAGTAAAAAAACTAGTCTTAAAACTTGTTTAAGGTTTTTAAAACAAAACCTTATAAACACGCTGTCTTTATTTTTTTTGCGCATGAGTAAACTGCCTTGAAGATTTTATTAGTTTATAATTTAAGTAACTTTTATATACTTTTTATTTAACATGAATTTTTTAGAAATACTTAGGCCGTGATAGTATTTTTTAGTAAGTATGACTCTTTCATATAATTGAAAAAAATTAAGGTTAAAACAGGAAGACAAGCAAAATACATCAAAACAAACATGAATTCATTGCAGTTAAGTTAATGCTGTATTTGCTTTATTTATCTTAATTGTACCTTTTTCTAATTTAAAATTGTTATTATTGAAAAATTATATATACATATGTAACGCAATAAAAACAACATTTTTTTTAGTTCCGTATATTTCAATTAGATAAAAACAACCTTTATATAATTCTATTTTACCAACGTTTGACAAAAAAAAAAAATATATATACTCGAAAAAGGTGAAGTAGCATTATCAATAATAGGTCAACAGTTTTCGTGTCTCAGAATATTGGAGAAACTAACAAGAATTCAAATAGCATTAATAAAAATGTAAACAATTAACAAGTGACGATTATATTTTTATCAAATAAAGTGGTAGCTTGGTTTTTATTCGATTATTTTCGTTAAAAACTTGCTTAAACATGATGATGTAATAACTATTTAGCTTTTGTATGACTTGAACAAAGAAATTTTTTCTGAGAAGTATAATTATTAAAAAAAAATTTACTAGTTTAAAAGTATTTTGTTAAATATTATTAATTTTTAAACTTCTTTATTAGTAAGTATGATAAAAGTTCAATAAAAACCCAAAAAAAAAAGCTCAATTTAGGTCATATCAGGGGCGTAGCGTGGGGAGGGACACTGGCGCATGCGTGCCACCCAAAAAAAGAAAAGAAGTAAAAAAAGAATGTAATATCTTTATGCTTCATTGTTCTTTATTTCTGCTTAATTTGCCTTTTTTCAACTATGTTTACCTAGTATTCAAAAAATTAAACGAAATTTTGAATACCCATTAGTGACAAGTTAGGGAAATTACCCAATATACTGATCTGGTGCGCAAACGAAAATGAGCACGGATGTTGATGAAAAAATCCATAAGGAAAAATTTTATAACCTCATTAACTTCATAAGATTTTAGACTCAAAAAGTACGCAACTAGTTAGTGCACCGCAGTAGTATGTATAACCTTATGACAGATTTTTCTACAAAAAGTTTATAACAATACGTCACGCTTAAAGAAAAAATAAACTATTTTACAAGTTTTTTTTTTATGCTACAATAAATGTTTAAGACTACTGCTAGTTTTCTGATCTTTATTTTTGTAGACATACAAGAAAAAGTGCGTCGGCCTATGAGAAATAAACTTTGTTTGTGATATTTATTTTAAACAAGTACAATCAAATGAATCAGATTTAAAAAACATATCTTTAACTATTTTACAAAGCTTTAGTAAAATGTAAAAACAGTTATAAAGTTGATCTATTTTAACTTCTGTGTAACTTTATTTTAATTATGTGCAATGAGGTGTTATTATCACTGGTTTATTGTATATTAAAGAGATTGATATGTTTTTTGTAAATAAAACAGATACTTTCGTTTTATTGAATATAATCATTTTTAAAGATATAAAGTTTACTGTTAATAGTAAAAACAATTTTTATTTAATAAGTTTACATTTGTGCAAGTATAAGTAATTGTGATGAAATTTATACTATTTTAAATTGTTTAATTTTGTAATATATAAGTAATTTATATAACAGTTACTTCGAACTTATTTTACTTAATGAATTTTTTTCAACTTTTTTACTTATAAAAAGATCTATTTAAAGCTAATTACAGAAGTTTTAATTTAGGGTTTTTTTTGAGAATATAATTGCGCACCCCCTAACAAAAATACCACGCTACGCCACTGGGTCATATGATATTTTTTTTATTGTTATACTTAGTTTCATTATATTTGCTCTACGTATGCAAAAGTGCTATAACTGTTTCTACATACATGAACTAGAACAAATTTTGAACAAAATAATTTTTACGCAAAGATTTAGAGGATTTAAAAGAGTTCAAATAAAATTTTAAGTTTAATATTACAAATGACACATCTTATTGCAAACTATTTTTCGGTACACATATCAAACAGATTTTGTCAAACTTTTAGGTTTCGTTGTATCTGGCGTTAAAAAAAACAACAACTTTAAAAATTAGTATATGATAGAAGTAAATGGAAGTTAAATAAATCTATAAGTTTAAACTTAGTAAATAAATGACAAAATCATGCTTATAAACCGTCAAGCATGGTTTTTATTAAATATGTTTATAATTTACTATTTACTTTTATTATCATTACTTTGCAAAATTAAACTTTGTCATATTAGAGAGCTCAATTAGTAAATTTAAATCTAAGATTTGTTTCATCAGATATATTTATATATTTTAAAAACTATGCTGCTGAAAATGTTCTAGTTGTAGGAAGCATTTTAATTTCATATCATACAAGAAAATAATTTAATATTTTTAGAATTATTGCTTTTTTGAAGCGTATCGTGTAGAAAATTATGAAATAGAAACGATTAGAATGCAGCTTTAACAACTCATCAAAGTTGAAAGCAAATTACATATACAAAATTTGTTTTGAAAAAAACTACCTTAATATTCTTTTGTCTAATTTATTTACGAAGCTGTTTATATATTAAAAAAACATGTAATTTTATCACCAAATGTATTAAGTTCAAAAAATTTTAACTAACTAAACGGTTAGAAATTTTAGAATTTTACCTTAACGACTTATTTCATTGCTTAAAAAGAATTTAAGTTTGTTTATGTTTTTAAACACTGGTAAGTAGACTTTATGTAAATTATTTAAAAACTGAATTGTTAAAAAATATGTGCTTAATTTATTTAAAAGTATTTAAATAAATGTAGTTAGTTATAAAAACCTATGTACATCAACAAAGTAAGCAATTTAAACAAAAAAACGTTAAAAAACAACTTAAGTAGTAAAGAAAATGTGATGAAACCTCTAGTTTTCGTAGAAATATTCAGTTTTAGCAAACAAAAAGATGTAATTTACGGCAAATATGCATATTTTTTTTACCCTCGTGTTTATGCTAATTGCTATGTCAATGATTTTTCGGAGTAGGACATTTTACTATAATAAAATCAACTAACAAAAAACTGCATTTTTTTTCTTTAAAATTAATTAAGTTTAAAAAACTCTTATACACGTGCAGTCTAAAGTTTTATTATTTTAAAACTTTAGCTTAAATTATATATATTTCAGCAAAAACTTTAAGGGGAATCACCCAACTAGTGAATTTACGGTAATTTTTAACGTTTAAAAACGCACGTGGTAAATAAATTAGTCAACGTTGAAAACAAATCGGTAAAATTTAACATATAAACAATTAATAAAAACAAGAATATTTCACTTTTTTCACGCATGCAAAGAGAAATTTGCACTTTCGTTTTATGTAAACAATACAATAAAATACTGGAAATCATATAAAGTCTAACTGCTTTGGAAAGTTGCAAAGTCGAGTAGAAAAATGTATATTTTCGGTAAAACTTAAGGATAAAAATGAAATAAAACATTATACTTACATCTTTCATTTAAGTGTTTTAATATCATAATGTATGTAACCGGGGCGTAGCGTAGGGAGGGACACTGGCGCTTGCGTGCCACCCAAAAAAAGAAGTAAAAAAAGAATGTAATATCTTTACCCATTATTGTTTATTTTTTCTGCTTAATTTGCCTTTTTTCATGTTAATCTAGTATTCGAAAAGTTTAACGAAATTTTAAATACCAATTAGTGATAAGTTAGGGAAATTACCCAATATACTAATTCGGTGCGCAAGCGAAAGTGCGTACCGATGTTAATGAAAAACTCCATAAAGAAAAGTTTTATAAACTTCATTAATTCGTAAGAATTTAGACTCAAAAAAAAAAACGCAACTTATGACAGATTTTTCTAGAAAAAGTTTATAACAATACGTCACGCTTAAAGAAAAATTAAACAATTTTACAGTTTTATTTATGCTACAATAAATGTTAAGACAACTGCTAGTTTTCTGATCTTTAATTTTGTACACATACAAGAAAAAGCGTGTCAGCCTATGAAAAATAAATTTTGTTTATGATTTTTATTATAAACAAATACAATCAGACGAATTAAATTTAAAAAGTATACTTTTAACTATTTTACAAAGTTGTAATAAATTGTGTTAAAAGTTATAAAGTTGGTCTATTTTAACTTCTGTGTAACTTTATTTAAATTATGTGCAATGAGGTGTTGTTATCACTGTTGTATTTTATATTATAAAGATTGATATTTTTTGCGTAAATAAAACAGATACTTTCGTTTTATTGAATATCATTTTTAAGGATATAAAGTTTACTGTAAGTAGTAAAAAGAATTTTTATTTAGTAAGTTTACATTAGTGCAAGTATAAGTAATCCTAATGAAATTTATACTTTTTTAAAATTGTTTAATTTTGTATTATATAAGTATTTTTTAAAACAGTTACTTCAAACTTATTTTACTTAATCAATTTATTTCAATTATATTACTTAGAAAAAGATCTTTTTATAGCTAACTACAAAAGTTTTAATTTAGGGGATTTTTTGAAAAAAAAAATTTGCGCACCCCTTTACAAAAATACCACGCTACGCCACTGGTATGTAAAATAAAAATAAACAGCATTTTTTAAAAAAGGCTTAAAATTTAGATAAACGACAATACTTTATATAGTTTTGCTTAAGACAAATATAGTGTTTATCAGGAACAATATTTTAATTAGCGTATATAATTTTTCATACAGTATTACTAACTAATTGAGTGTCAAGTTTTTTGATCAAATCTACTTTATAAACTGCTATACAACTCCGTTTAGTTTTCATAAAAGAAATTTGATAAAAAGTCGTTGTATGAAGTAATTATGAAGTCTTGTTAGGAAACAATAATCTTATGTAGAACTCGAAATTTACTATTTATAACAAAACATTCATAAGGAATATGTTAAATAATTTTACTATGCGAGGTACAATGCTATTCAAACTTGTACACATCAAACCAATATTAGATTAATTAACCTAAATATTTTGAAATATCTTGTATTTCATACTTTTATGAGCTACCCATACTTGTTGCAATTTAAAAATTATCATAAAAAGTCCTACTACAAAAACAAAAACTTATCTGTTTTTATTTCGTTTTTTTATAGTTTTAACTTAAGTGAAACGCTATGTTTTTAGCTATTTTATAGCTTCAAGTTTGTTGATAATACATACTTTTATTTTGGTTTTAAGCTGTTAAATTTTACTTTTTTTAAAACATTATACTTTATTCGTCTGTTTGATGTTGTATTACACTAAATCGTTAGAACTTGATTTTAATCTACAAAATAAAACGAAATTTAACTTGTCGTTCAATAAAAAAAAACACGACCTATAACATTTGAACTTTTGATGTACAGCTTAATTCACGTTATCGCTTAAGTAAAGCCTCGCATCAAAGCCGAAAAGTTGTGTTTTTGATTGATTCAAAAAGTCATCGACTCTGTGTCAAAAAAAACTGAGAAAAAATCACGAAGCGTTACAAGATACTAAATTATTCTGGCACTAGAGTTAAGTTGTGCAGAGTCAGCGCTTTTTAAGTTCCGTTTGGCATTAGTTGCCACTTTTCAAGTCAGAATTTTCACCGCATTTGACATTTTCGGCGACAGTACATGGTTTATCACAGCGTGTGTAATTGTTACGTCATAGGTCACATACTTCGCAAGTTTAGCTTTAATCTTGTAGTTAAACGGATCTAAGGTATAGAGTTCCTAAGTTAAGTATTTAGTATAAAAACTCCTAGCAGTTATTGCACTTTCAATAGTTAGTTAGTAGCGTATGTGTGTTTTATGTTAATACGAACTCATTCATTTATAAATTTCCTTAAAATACTAACTTGTAATCTTAGGATCGGTAATATAAAGTACCGGTTTTTATTTTTTCAAATATTTAAAGTACATTACATGAAAAGGCTTTCGCAATTTACACAAACAAACCTATATCTGTAAACAGCGTCACTAAAGTATACCGTCTAACCTTTCAGCGATCTTTACTTTATATGCGTCTTTTTGTAGTTACATATTATATTAATTTTTAAGTCTCTGTTGAAAAAAACTAAAATAACTAACAAAACTTTAACATGGTCAAGCTAATGTATATTCTTAACTACTTTAACAGCAAACCGTATATTCTTATTTAGATTTTTTTTTCGGGAAAGCTAGCTGTGTTTAAATTTTGTTATTCTATCTTAAGTCTTCTATCGACATCTATAAAAGTAAATCTACACTGCATGTAAGTTTAAATACAGTTTTCTTCCAAAAAGTTACAAATTTAAAATTATAGAAAACATTATTTAATTTTATATTTAAACAATAAAATTTTCAAAATTTTTTCTAAACTGTTTAAATTGATAAAAATAAAAAAAAAACACAACCTAAACAAAACATCTAATAACTACAATTTATTTCTTAATTAACTTACTAAACGAATTCACTATATAAAATATGCGGAATACATTATATGAAGCACTTAGACCAGGGTTTCCCAAAGTGGGCCAAGTAGCCCCCTTGGGGGCCATGACAGATACTCAGGGGGCCGCGAGCAGGAAAGGGGTAAGAGGGGGGTATGAGCAGTTAAAGAGCTACAGGGGGCCATGAGGTCATTATTTGAAGTTTACACTAGATATTCTTGAGTTGCAGATGAAGAGCAAAATAAAAAAGGTCTTAGGTGTATTTTATGGTAGTTTATGAGTGATCCTGTTGAAGGGTGCCATGGTTTTTTAATTTCTTTAAAGGGGGCCATTTTCAAAAAAGTTTGGGAAACCCTGACTTAGACTAAGTATAACATTAAATTTAGTTAAACTTTTATAAGCACAAACACTTGGTGTAAAAATATGTTAGTTAAAAAATTTATTTAGTAATAAAACCTATTTTTTAGCAATACACAACTTTTGTCTAACAGGTTACCATATAAAAATCATTAAATTCTTTTAGTAAAATATAAAAAAAGATTTAGTTCAAATTATTACCTTTTTTCAGAGAAATATTAACGCTGATTAGACTATTACTCAAAAATTCAAACTATTATAATATAAAATACTTCGGCGGAAATAAAAAAATAATCACTCGATGATATAATATTGTTTGTCGTTGAATATTTTCCTATTTTAAAACACTTGAATAAACTCAGCTTCTTAAAAATTTCAATATAACAGCCTAAAATATTTAGTTTAGATTATATTAGTTAAAAACATGCAAATACTTAAGCAATTTTCTGATATTTGCATGTATAAACTATTGATTTTTTCCTTATTCATTTCCTTTGTATTTTCTACCAAATTCTTCTGAGTCCCAAGTATATCTAATTGAAAATAGTTATCATAAAACATTTATCGAAAAAAAAAACAAAGTAGAAAACTCTAAAACACTTAACTTTAGTCAAATTCAAATTAAATATCAATTGGTATCTAGAAGCCCCTTAAACTTTTACATAAAATATCCAGTATAAAAAGATATAACATTGTTTTTAACTTATGTTAACAGTTTTTAATGTTTTAAAAACACTTTATGATCAAATTTTAATTTTTTAAGTTCTTGGTGTTAAATAGAAATACAAGTGCTAAATACCAGTACTTATACAAAAACAAATAAATGTTATGTAAATTTGATAGTGATTTAAATAAGATAGATTTAAATCTTATAAGAAGGTAACTCGATTTATTGGTTGAAACAAAACGGTTTCTGCACTAATTTTTAAGCACCAATAAGTTTTCCGCACTAATTAGAGTTTCAATTACACAAACTGAAGTAAATAAGTTTCAAATTAAACACTTTTAAACGAGATTTATAAACTATTTGAACTAGATCTTATGTACTTTTTTGAATGATAAAAACGTTAAATTCAGCTACTACCGTTTCTCTTAACTGAATGAAGTCAAGTAAATATTTGTTTATTGTACCAAACTAACATTTTTATTTTTCCAAACAACACTGAGGTTAGTTAAACCAAAACTTAGTCAATAAAAGACAAGTTAGAATGCAGCAAATAAAAAAACATGGTTTTTAAAACTTAACACAAATTGATAAAATAGTGATGAAAATAAAGTTATTAAAATTTTGTTTATGAGAGTGAACACAAGTTCACTTGTATTTGTAGTTTTTAAAGTGATAATACATTTTAGTAGCTGTAAAAAGTGACAACGTTAATTTACTTAGAATTTTCTTCAAGCAACTAGTGTTTAAAAAAACATTATCGAAGTAATAGAACTTCTCTGCTAGCGTTTTAATTTTATTGTAGTTTATTTAAAAAGAAACTTTAAAACAAAAATATTGTTCATATATTAAATAGTCTATTACTAATAGCTTAAGGCAAAATAAGAACAAGGCTTTCTTAAATTCTATTTTTATTTGTCAAATTTAGCAAATATTTTTTATTGACCGTTTTTTTTAATTTGAAGTATTTTCAAAAATGAAAGTTGTACAACTTAATAATATCTTATATTTAAGCAAATTAAAATGGGAGTAAAACACTAAACCTATAAAATATGTCGTTTCTAAATGTATTTAAGTAAATATATATTTTGTACGGAAACGGGTCGAAATTGCACGAGTTCACATAATTGAACGAAGTTACTTTAACACAAAGACAATTTTGCAGAATGGGTCAACTTTATACAAGATACATTTTTTCACAAGAGTATAAAAACAGAAAAAAAGTCAAAAACAGAAAAATAACCAAAAACAGAAAAAAAAAAGAAAAAATGAAAGATAAATTAATAAAAAAACAAAAAGAAGAAAAAAAAAACAACTATCGAGGGTAAAGGTAAGGGGTAACAGTGAAAGAAAAAAAAATACTCATATAATAATATTTCAAAATTAACAGAAAAATAAAAAATAAAATTTAAAAACATTCAAACCGTGCAAAAATGTGTCCGTGCAAAATTTTCTGCTATTGAAAAAGTGTTTTCGAGCAATTATATCTTCGTGCATTTTTATACCCTCGTGCAAAAGTGTCTTTGCGCAAAATTATCTTCGTGCAATCTGTGCACTCGTGCAATTTTGTACACTCGTGCAAATTTGGCAGCTACCCATTGTGTACAACATCAATTTAATACAGGATCGGCAAACTACAACCCGCAAGCCAGATCTGGCGTTAATAGATCGGGTAAGTATTTTCAATCTGAAAATAACTTTTAAATGATAAGAAAGCTTTATTGCAATAAACTATTCTAAACTTGCTCTTGGTTAAAATTCAAGTGAACAGTTGTGTTTCATTACAAGTTTGCTTTTTTTAAACAGTTAAAAAATTTCGTGGAATATTTGTACAAAATATCGGCACGCAAAGAATTTTCCGTAGTAAATTTATAATTTATAATTCCATTACTTATAAAAGGTAGCCGACCCTCATCAAATTATTTTATTACGATACCAGTTACATGAAAACTCTAATTACGACAATTAAGTTCTTATAAAAGTTTTAAGGTCCAAGATCTCAAAAATAACTTAAACTAAATAAAAGAATATATAATTACAAATACCAGAAATACAATAGTATTGTGTAAAAATTTCGTATCTCATGTAATATTGAAGTTTCATTAGGAAAATATGTAAATCTTTAATAATTTACTTTGACTATGACCCATACCTTTCTTATCACAATCAAAAATATTTTTTAATCTCGGCAATTCAGCTCGTAAATGAAAAAATAAAGTATCTTCAATTCATTTTTAGAGCAATACATACAAACTACTAATCTTAAAAAACAATGAACACTCTGTACAAAAAGTAAATCATAATTTATACTTAGTACTTTTTTATCAGAGCCTATTTTATTTTGTATGTATATTTTTTTCAACTCCAATGCCAGATTAATTTTTTAAAATAAATACAAAACAAAAACTTACTGCTTGAATCTTTCGATGATGAAGTCTTCTTCACTCATTTGACTCCTTGTGTTTTCGTTCAAATACGTTCGTGACGGTCTGAACACGTCCAAACATCGTGGGCACGTCTTAACTTTACCACCGTTCTCGTCAGAAGTGTCAGCTACGTTGCCAGGTTCTGCGTTAGTTTCATCGGTCGAACTGTTAAGGATTGTGCCCTGAGTGGTTTGAACACTGTCTGTATTGCTATCATCAACAGCTAATATTTCAGAAACGTTTTCAGCATCAGGTTTAATTATTACATCAGTTCTTGAAGCTTCACTCGAACTATCTGTGATGTTTTTTTTAAATAAATTACTTAAAATGCTTTGCAAAATTTTTGGAGTTATAAAATGTTATATACTATTTTCGTTTTTTTTTTGTATAATAAGATACTGCAGTACTTAATTCTAACTAAATTTACACTAGTTTTTACCATTTTCACGCGCAAAGACTACATCATTTACGCTTGTTGCAATAAGTTCTTTCATTTTTGAGACTTCTTCAGATTTTGGACGGCTATTTTTTGAAGCATCGTTTAAGTTGTCTGTTACAGTTTTCAAAAGTATTATTTTTTGATAAACATTGAAAACTAAAAACACCATCTAAAAACTGTCATGTTTATAATATTTTAATAACTTATAGCTTACTTGTTTGGTTTTAATTTATTCATCAAAAACAAAGTAGCACATAATAAGTAATTATAAATATTTCAAGTTCTACTCATCATTTTTATCAATTCATCATTTTTACTTAAAAGTCTAAAAAATTCTTTTCAAACCATAAATATACCAAATCATTATAAAAATCTTGATTCAAAAATTAGTATCATTTACAAACATCAATCACTTAAAAGAAATTTTATAAATAAAAAATTTTAATTAACTTAAATGAAAATAACTTGAAATAATTTATTATGTTTAGAAACAAAACAAAAAATATCTTTAATTAGTGGTAGATCAAAATTTTATTTTTATTTTTACAAATTAAAACGTCATGTCTGAAACAAAAAGTAGTTTAGTAACAAAACAAAGTCTAGATTTTGTTGTTCATCTGCAAAACGTAATATAACCAGTTTCACATTTAAATGATTACAAAACACAATTAAAAAGGTTAAACTATAATTAAAGATAATTATAATAAATTACAAACAGCATGTTGCTAATTATCAAATTCAAAATAAAATAATGCACCACCTTTTTGAGCTGGTTTGTTATTTTGTTTAAAACAATTTTCTTCAACACCCGGTACTTTATCCGTGCTTAGGCCAGACTCTTTCGCACTACGAAAATCATAATTCGATGCTGAGACTTCTGTGAATAACATTTCAGCTTTAGAAGGCAAACTCGTGGTTATTTTATCAGTAATTGTTTTTTTCAGACATTCAGGAGTTGAAACTTGTTCTTTGGAAGTACCAATTTTGTTTACTACAGAACTATTTTTATCTCTTGAAGAATTATTCTTATTGACTACTGAATTGTTCTTGTTTACTGCTGAGTTGTTTTGGTATATCACTGAGTTGTTCTTATTGACTACTGAGTTGTTCTTGTTTACTGCTGAGTTGTTACTTTTAACTACTGAGTTGTTTTTGTTTACTACTGAGTAGTTCTTGTTTACTACTGATTTGTTTTTGTCTTTTACAGAACTACTCTCTTTTTTAATTTGATCTCTCAAAGAGTGAATTCGACTTAGCAGCTCACACAAGAACTTCTCTTTGTCGTCATCTTTATTCTCCTTATCACGTGACTCTCGCACGTGTGCTATCAATTTCACTACGCAGTTTTGCAAACGATTAACTTCGACAAGCTTGTCTTCATCAGACATTTTCTTGTCCTCGACACGAAAGATATTACTGTCTTCTTCGACTTGCTTCTGTAAGTTCGAGTACCTTGAACACAAAAAGTCTTTGAACGCAAACTCTTTGTCAGTAGCTTCCAAGTAACTGTCAGAGTTTTCAGAGCTTCTCTTTAAACATTTCTTGTCGTTAGGCGAGTTGGTTTTGCCTTTGACGGGTTTAATATTGTCTTTAACAAAACTGATATTCATTTGTTTAGAGTTTTGCTTGTCTTCTTCAGGACCGACCTCATCTTTAGTGGAAGAGACGTTGCTGTTCGAGTTGAGCGGTAAAGTGCCATTTTCTTTCTCCTTTTCTGCCATCAACGACCTGTATTCCTTAGCCACTCTTTCTTTAAACATCATTTGCTTGTTCGGACATACGCCCTTGGCTTCTAAAAGTCGTTGAAGTGTAGCAGAATCTTCCTCTGTAAGTCCTCTTTCAATACGAGTTGTAAACAGCCAATCCTTTATAAGCTTTTTGTTTGCTTCTATAAAATGTTCGATGCCTTTTTCTTTAGGTATTTTACCCTCCTCAACACCAATTTTTATAACTCGAGTAGATTCATTAAATTGTCTGTGCCTAGCTTCTATTCTCAATAGCTCGCGTTTTACTGCCTCACTAACCGGAACATTAGTTTTAGCTGAAGGCTTGTCACTCGCGGAAGCACTTTCTACTGGGACCGTACTGTGCTGTTTATGTGATTTTTTTTCTGTGACAACTTTTTTAGTTGTCAATTTACTCTTGTCAGTGTTGTTCCTCGGGACATTCTTTTCAACTTCACTATTTCCACTTGGAGAGTTTTTAAAAACGGTCGTTTTAGAAACATTTTTCTCAGCTGGTTGCTTTTTATCATTCGCGTTTTCGGCCGCAGCAACAACTGATTTTTCAACTTCTTGTTCTTTTAACGAAGTTTTATTAGTTTTATAATTATTTTTAGTTGCTTGCCGTTTCAATTCTGAACTTGTTTTGGTCTCATGACTTTTAACTGCCGGGTTTATTATGAAAGACGCCGGGGGCTTCCTTGCTACTTTCCTTCTGTACTTCTTCACAACTCTTTCGGATTGATTACTTTGCTGCTCAGGCTTAATACAAAAATATAGTTGTAAAACACATTTCTATAAATCATAATTAATTATGCTCAGTGAATTGTTTCAACATTTTTACTAGATACAATGTTAACGTATATATCGCTTCAATACTTAAGTATCAACATTTTATTGAAAAAGATTTGAAGAAAACAAAAACATTAAAAATTTTGTAAAAAAAAATAAGCTGGAAATCTTAAAAGACGTATAAAAAAAATTTTAACAATAATTTAAACAAAAAATAAAATTATAATACTAATAAATCATTACAATTTCAAACAGGAAAACAAACAAACTTTAAATTAAAATAAAAAAACTAAACTATCAAACAACAAACGTTAGCTTCTAACCTTCTTCTTATTACAGTTCACAGTCTTATTCTTCTCATTACTTTTTTCCCTCCTCCCATCCTCATCTACCCCCCTGAACTCCTTCACCTTCTCGTTCTTATCGTTGAGCATCAGGAAGCCGTCGTCGCCTTCCAGCAGCTCCCCGTCTTCCACCATCCTCCTCAGCTCCCCCTTCGTCACCCCCTTCAGGTACTCCCTCCTCCGCCTCTCATCCTCTTCCTTCATCCTCTCAACGTCCCTCTTGATTTCCTCCCGCAACTCGTCGTCCGAAAACATGTTCAGCAAATCCTCCTGAGGAGATTTTATTGCGGTGGCTATAATTCTAGTAATAATTTAATGTTTTGTAACACATGTATATTTAACTTTACCTGATGTAAGCTTGTTTATTTTAAATTTCAATAAAAAAATAATTTCATAACAAAAAAAAAGGTTAGAAACTACAAAATAAGTTATAGTTGTCATAAAGCTTAAGAACTATTGATTGTTTAAGTTTTACCTTAGTTTATATAAATATCTCTCAGATAACTTTTTTGTTATAAACGACAATTTAAGCTAGAGATAGTCAAACTAGCTATTTAGTACAAATGATTTAAACTGTTAAGATAAATGTATAAAATACAATAAGGAAAATTCTAAATAAAATAAGCATAAAAAAACTTCAGTAAATTTTTTTAATAAACTTTAACAATTTTCTAACTTGGAAATCTTCTTCTGTATAATTCTTATTAGCAGCAACGTCTTTCTTTACTTCAGTAGAAACATTCTCTAAATTTTCAAGAGACATCTTGTTTGTCATTGATGCCAGGTCATCGATTGTGTTTTTATCAGACACATATTTTTTACATCGCTTGTTTTCTTGTGTCAAATCATTTTGAGTTATCTTAGATGCTGTTCGCATACCTGCGTTTTTAGCAGTTAGAGCTTTATGAACTGGCTTGTTGTTTCCAAGTAAGTTTTGATCTCCATCCTTGTCCAGGTTTGTTTTTTTAATTGGAGCAATAAATGTTTTTTGCTCAGTCTTCTGAGCTTGACTGTCTGACATTTTGGCACACCCGTTCTGACTTCCCTCACTATGCATGCTGTTTGCTGTTTGAATATTTCCCCCTTCGTTCTTGTTAAATTTCTTCCTCTCCTGCTTGGGAGCATTCTTTTTTTGCATTTTCTGCAGCTTTCTTATTTTTTTTGTGGACATCTGGTTCGTGTTAGTGCCCTGCTTGAATCCTGCTTTCTTAGAGTTATGTTTTTGACGCAATTTCTTGCTTGCAGCAGAAGCAGGTTCTGCATCACCTTCAGGCTTGCTTTCGAAAGCCGACTCTTTCAAAACGCGCTCCGACGTTTTCTCCTCTGAAGGCTGCTTTTTCACATCTACGGCAAACGAGCTCTTCTTGATCAAACCCTCGTACTGAAGCAACGGTGGTTCGTTTGAAGCCTCGCAATCCGTCTGGCCTTTCAAAGCTTCGAAGCGAGCGGAACCGTCGCCTGCTTTACCCACCACCCCGCTTTCTCCGTCCAGCGTCTTCTTCAGCGCACCCAACTTCGTCTTGAAGCAATAGTCGGACTGCTCTGGATGAAAATTGCTTTATAAATAACTAAAATTAGCAACGCACGCTTTTAAACATGCAGTTTTTGGATGTAACAAAAAAAAATATGTTGCTCGAAGTACAGTTGTCGTTTGTGATTACTAATGGGTTTACAATAGTTTTTTTTAAGCACATTCGATATAATAAAAAATCGTTTGAATTTAGGGGTGTTACAGTTTTTGTTTTTTATTTAATTAGTTTGTAAAGGCCAAGCATAAAACGAGCTAAATAGTAGTAGCCATGGCATTCATAAAAAATCAAAGTTACAGCATGATTAAGATTTAAAGTATTAAAAAATTTGTTACCAGGATGAAAGATCAAGTCATGCTCGAATGCCTGCTCAAATAGCTCTTTTTTTGCCTTTTCGCCTCCTAGTTTTGCTGTTTCAATCAACTGTTTAAAAAAATAACGCGATTTACATTAGAAACTAAAATATTGCTAATATATATATTTAAGCAGCTTGAATTTTCAATTAGCTGCAGTTTTGAGCTCATTGATGAGTGAAATTGGAATAAAATTTATTAAAAGCTTCTTAAGCTTAGAACATGTTTCAGCATTTCAGGGTATATGGCAACCTTAAAAATTTAACTATTAGAATTTAAAAATATCTTATTTAGTTTATCTCATTCAGTAGCTCTCAGTACAAAAAATAACACAAATTAAAATTAATTAAGTGTTCATATATAAAAGGTAATTTCCACATAAAATTACTTACTGATGTTAAATTCAAATTTTGTTAATTTATTGAATAATTGTTTTAAAACTACTAACATTAAACTAATTTGTTTAATTTCACATTCCTTAATACTTTATTTAAATTTTAGTACTTACAGAACTCAAACCTATGAAAATTAAAAAAAAAAATCAAACAAAAAAGAATAACTATTATCAGAAAATTTTAATATTTACAGTTTTATAAATATTGTAACTTTCGATTTCATTTTTAAAACTAGTGTTATAAAATAGAGTAGATAGTCTAGTCTAAGTCATCTGAAGGAATTTAAAAAAAAGCTTAAATATATTTGTAATAAAAAAATTAAGTAATGGTAGACACAAATGGTAAATTTAGTAACTATGATTTATAACTGTAAAAATTGAACAATACATACATAATATTACCAAATACGGTAACCCGCCAACTAGGTAGGCACTTCCTAGGCACGCCCTGCCAGTACGCACTTTTTAGTTGTTCAAAATGTCATTTCGTTTTACTTTGAAAAAAAAAACACCTATTATTTAAGTGGTAATAAAATACTAGTTTTTTAACATAAACTGTACTGTATTTGATTTTAATGAGTTAAAGCTAAAGGAACCAGATGGTAAGTTATACACCTATAAATTGTACATCAGATAAAATATTTAGAACAAACATATTACAGTTTATTTAATTAATTAAAATAACGAACGTGCAATTTAATTTTGCACACCCAATGATCAAAACATCGGAATAAAAAGTACAAATTTTGATAATGAAAATAATGTACAGTGCAATTAACATTTAGCCTAACTGAACTGAGATTATGTTGACCATGATAAATATATCTAACCAAATTAAATATATAAGTAATCTAAAAGTTGATAAAACTGTTAAACATTCCTTTTTAAATCAATTACTGCCAATACTGACTATAGAAACCACAGACTACTTTGAGCACCAAACCATTTATTATTTATTATTATGTTTCGAAGACAACCAGCTAAAATGCAAAAAAGTACTAAAGAATAAGTAAGCAGGAGTAAAATTTATAACCGTAATATATTTTATGAATAAACAAAATTTAACAAAAGCATTATCAATTTTTTCATAAGTCTTTATTTTTTAAGTCAGTAATTAATTATTTGTACTATTTAAATTTTTGAGGTACAAGGAAATTTAAAATCGATTAAAAAAGTTTGTTGGTTGAAGATAAACGTAATTATAAGTTTACATACATAAAACACATGTTTTTATTAGGCTCCATGTAGGTTATTAAAAACTAAAATTTTCTAGATACGCACTGCCGGATGGGTACGCTCGTTTGTGATGTGTTCAAAGTGCCTGGCTGGCAGATTACTGTAGTTAAAGCACATCATATTTTAAGCTAAAATGAAAAAATACTGGCAGAAGTCCTATAAACTAAAGTTGAACTTCCAAGTTAAAAAACTTAAAAAAATGTTTAATTAATCCTAAATTTAATTGGGTTTTTCAAACTTTCAAACTTATGTGAAAGGGTGGAATTGTGTTAGATTCAACAGATGTTAATTAGTATGCAGGAAGTTTTTATATTTCCAAGTTCACATATATTAGATTCCAATTTAAATATTTAAAAGTATACAATTTAAATAGTCACAAACTTTGTTTTAATTTTTTTAGCATATTTAATTAAATTATTTAGCTATATATTTAAGCTGTTATATGTATTAATATATAAATGATAGAACAATATGCTTTAAACTTTTTACAATACATATTTGTGATGAACCATCAACTGATTACTGATATTTTATTTTACAAGCAAATAAACAGTTTAAAAGATATACTCAAAATCAAAAATAAAACATTAACTGTTAATTTTACAGCACATTCCTATGAATAATAAAAAATCAGATACTATACTGTTTACAAGCATTAATACTAAATATCAAAATAAAGTTAAATGATGTTTAATTCTTATATTTTTATTGAACTAAATTTTAACTTTGAACTTAAATAATTTATGATAAAATACTTTTAAAAATCTAATAAAGATTTAAAATGGTGTTTTATACATATATATCTGTTATCAGGGTTGCCATTCTTTGATGCAAAAATTGAGTGACCAAAAAAATAGTCTCAGTTACATCAAGCTAGTCTGAGTTGCCCTGATTTGATGTGAAAAATAATATGAGCAAAAAAACTGAATGAGTTTTAATAAATTCTAAATTATAAAAAATATAAATAAACTCAATAAATACACAAAACTTAATTTAAAAAATGGGGTACTTATAAGAAATAGTCTGAGATTCAGCAAAATGATTAAAGTAGCTTAACTTTTGAGTTATCTGAGTAGGTTGAATATGATGTATACACCTTTTAGATCAGAATTTCCCAAACTTTTTTGCAAATAGCCCCCTTTAAAGAAATTATAAAAGCCATGTCTCCCTTCAACAAGATTACTCAAAAACTACCATAAAAAACACCTAAGACTTTTTTTTTGCTATTCATTTGAAACTCGAGAATATCTAGTGTAAATTTCTAAACTACCATTTAAAACACCTCATACCATTTTTTTGCTCTTAATCTGCAACTCCAGAATATCTGGTGTAAGTTTCAAATTATGACCTCATGACCCCCTGTGGCTCCTTTACTGCTCATGGCTCCCCCTTTTACCCCTTTGCTCTTCGTGACCCCCTGAGTATCTGTCATGGCCCCTAAGGGGGCCACTTGGTCACTTTGGGAAACCCTGTTTTAGATTCTAATAACTAAGTTTTGAAAATACTTTTGTTTTATCTACAAAACAATCAGTTCTTTATTATTAAGTAGATTTCAAAGTGTGTAGAAATTTCAACAGTTTAAAATAATTGGGAAAAACCCAGTAGTTTTTTAACATATCAATATTTTTTAATATCCTTAATCTTTATGATAATTATTCAAACTTATTGTATTTTCAATAAAATTTAAATTTTTTTTAAAACATGGTATAATTTCTAAATAAATCTTTTATGATTTTCAACTTATCTTATTAAGTTGATACATACAGTCTGAAATTTTCTTTAAAATTTTTAACACAATGAATAGGATCACTTGAAAAAATAAAGATGAAAAAAATAATTATAAGGATTGCCAATCTTTGAAGTGACCAAAGACTGTCCTGAGTATTTTTTAGTATCTCAAAAAAAGTTTGTTTTAAATGGTCTCATCAAACAATTTGTTTTAAAACCTCAAGGAAAATAACATGTATATCTACAACCTAAAACTCAAATTTGGACATTTTAAAACATTGTAACTATCTGTAATTAACTGTGTTCAGTCTTATATTTTAAGTGTCAATTACTTCTTTAGAAACAAACCAACTAAGCTTTATCCAATAAATGTAACTGTAGTCTACAGGTTTTTTAAAATACTAACCTCATGACAATGTTTTCTTAAATCCGTTTTGTCTTTAAAATGGAAACTCATTTGCTGCCAAGGAGAATTCATCATTCTTTTTTTCTCTGCTTTTTCAGCAGATAGAAACTTCTGGTAAGTTTTGATTCTCTTTACGAGAAAAGGATCAACTTCATTTGCATACGTCTTGGATAACTCAAAGAAAAAATGCAATGCTTGCCTGACTTTTGAAACAAGTGTTTCAATTTTTTCATCAACCTGTTTTAATTTAGTGTTAATTAAGTTATTTACACATTATACTTGTTAAATAATTTGCTTTGTTTTTGAAAAGAGTTGTTATTTTTTAAGACATAATAAACTAGTCTGAGTGATTATAAACTACCCTTTGAGTTTATTAAAAGTTCTTGTAAAAAATTAATTCTTCAATACAATTATTTTTTAATTAGTGTAAGATGGACGGTTAAGTGCACATAAAAAAAATGTTTAATTAAAAAAAATATGTGCATAATTAGTCCTCAACCTTTTAACCATGCATACTATATATAGAACTAAACCTTAAGAAAATTAGTTCAAATTGTAAACTAATTTGAAATTAAATTGTTTTATGTGATAAAATTTTTTATAAATGATTTATAGAGCACATTTTATTCATTGTACACAGCTTTACTAATGCTAAAAACTTATGTACTATCATTTAATCACTAACAGCAGTGACTTTAAATGTATGCTCTTACATTGTATTTTACTTAGTTTAAAAAACAACATTTCCAGCATAGTCATCTTCAAGGTGCATAACTTGAAAGAAAATTTAAAACCAAGACTATAATACTAAGAAAAGTGAAAAAGTGGATCATGGGTATATTGTTAAAAATCAAAATGTTTAAAACTTAATCAACTCAAAATGGTTCATAATCTAAAAAAAAACTAGCTCAAAAAAAAAAAAGTTTAAAACTGGCCAAATTCAGCCTGAAATTTTCAAAGGTTTCAAACTAGGCTGAGCTTGTAGCAACTCTGTATAAATCAGCTTATTATTCTAGTATAGTTGTTTTTAAATTTGTACTTGAAAACTTGTTGAATTTTATAATTTCAGTTTCTATAAACAAGATTGCTGCCTCATGAAGGCAAAAAAATCTCTAGAACAAGTGACCAAAAACTAGCTGGAGTCTGCCTGAATTAGGGCTGCCAATCTTTGATTTAAAAAAAAATAGCTGTCCTGAGTGACCATAAACTGACCTTAGTCACCTTATGTTAGTTTTCCAAATTTTTGGAGAATATTTGTTTTTTTATTTTTCAAAATTAATACAAATCAAGTTCTTCAAAGAAATTGTTAAAAAAAAATATTGAAACTAAATCTACTACATCTCATTTAAAATTTAGAAAAAATTGTGTTCAGAGTTTAGTAAAAAACTTAAAATTATCCTGAGTTTTCCATAAAAACAAAACTATCCGGAGTCAGCCTAAATATAAAATTTAAAGATAAAAAAATCCGAAGTTATCTTAAGATTTTTGAAAACCTTAAAATATTCTGAACATCTTAAGTGTTTTATGATATTATGATTTATGGTAAAAAGTTTAGATAATGCTAGCCAAAAACTGTAAAAGGTACCAAAAAAATGAAGAATCAAAGAGAGTTTTGTGGCAAACAAAACTATCAACTAAATATATTAGTAAAATAAAAATAAAAGGCTAAATATAACAGCCTGAGTTAAAAATACCTAAATAAGTCTGGGTTTTGCAAAAAAAAAGTCTCATTCAGCCTGAGTTTTTTAATAATTTAAACTAGCCTAATTACCTTGAACTTTTTAAAAATTTAAAACCGACCTGCTTGTAAGTATATAACATCAGGTTTGCCCCCTTTACGAGTCAAAACAGCTACATTATACTGTATTAAGTAATCTCTTGAGATCTAAAAACTATAAAAAGAATTTAAAAATAAAATAACAAAATTTTTAAACTGGAGCAATCAAATCTCAATCAAGATCTAGAAAAAAACTGGACGGAGGTTAGAAAAAATACTTAAAAACTTCCCTGAGTGATCCTGAATTGTGCTGGGTCTCATATATAATCTTAATTAAATTAAAAAAAATAGTAACAAAGATCATTTTTTATACAAAATGGGTTTTAAAAATAAAATATTAAAACTGGAAAAACAAATCAATATCAAATCTAGAAAAATTACAAATCTTTAAACTATCTCAATTATTTTTTAATAAACTAGCCTGAGTTTGCTTGAGTTATCCTGAGATTAAAAAAAAAAACTCTAAACTGTCTTAAGTTACCCGAGCATGAGGTAACACTTATTTAAAAAAAAAAAAACAAAGCAAACTGGCATAAGTCATCCTGAATTTAAAATAATTTCAAACTAGCTTGAGTTGTTCTGAGATTAAAAAATTCAAACTGTTCTGAGTTATCCTGAGCGTGTGGCATCCCTGTCTTAATATTCAATTTAAGCATTCGTTTGAAACTTTTTATTACTATATATTTTAAGCTACATGTTAAGGTTTTTATCAGTATTAAGTTTATTAACTCTTTGGTTAAATAAAAAATATTAACTAGATTTTATACTTTAATTTGGGAACTAATGGTTTAAGTATATCTTTGACTCGATTATGGTGACTATATTTAAGACAGAGTTTACCTGTCTTAAAAGACAGGGTTCATCTGTCTAAGAGGAAAAACATCTGAGTTACTTCAAACTAGCTTGAGTCGGCATTAGTTTTAAAAACTTGAGAAAAAAAAAACTATGAGCCAAAATTGGAAAACAAATACTTTTATATCAGCTAAATTAAATTGAAATAGCATAACAATTAAAAGAAGTTGATAAAAATAATTTTTAGAAATAAAACATTTAAGTCAAAAATAAATAGCTAGTCTTAATTTTAAAAAATATAAAACTTAGCTTGATTATTTTAATAGTTAAAAAAAATCTTAATTGGCTTGAGTTTTAAATAAATTTTAGTTTTGATGGAAAAAGTTTTCAAACATGCTAAATGAAATAAAGTTACTTATAAATTAAGAATTTTTAAACTGAGTAAGGTATTAAGACATATTAAGCTCTAAAGTTTATCCAAGAATAAACTTTATAATGCTTAAGACAAATGATAACTAAGATAAGACTGTATTATCTAAAAAGTTATTAGAAACTTAAAATTTTTACAGAAAGCAGCCAGAGTGTTTTTCTTTTGCTTACTCTTTTTCTTAAGTTTGTTTTTAAATTATAAATTGAATGAGAATATTCACTAACAAATATTTTCGATGACTGCTAATATGTTATAAAAATAAATCCTAACGAAATTAATTCAGTGAATTCTACAAATAACAACAGTTTAATACTTGCTTTATTAAAACTGATTTTCGTTTCTCTGTGTTAACTTAACATCACAATTCAAAACTTTTTCATTAATTGTTTTTATTTATTTAGTGGAATTTTTTGGTATTTTTCAAACTTTTAAAACCATTATAGTATCTGTTACTACTTACTAAAAATAATAAATAAAACAAAAAAAAAAGGTACTTGTTTTTGTGTTGAAAACATGCTACAACTTAATACTTTTTTTTATTATTCAATATCAAGTAAAATAGAGTAAAAATCTAACATTAATTTGATTCTCACTGCAGTTGCTGCCATCATTTTCTTTTTGCAGTTTTTCTTCATCTTTTATTATTTCATCTAAAACCTGCAACACAATTTCTTACTTTTAAAACGAATTACTTTTTTTAACTTCAATAGTTCTTAACTTTCTTACACACTTACATTATTTAACTTGGTTTATATAGTAAGTGTTTAGTTTGTAGCTATACATATATAAATTTTCATTGGTTATACTAGGGTTTAGTATTAATTGTACTTTTTAAAATTAGTTTAAAAACTTACATCAGTTTTTGTTGTTTTAGTATCTTCATGTTGCTTTACACAAACTTCAGAGGTTTGTACAGGATCTATAGTCATTTGCTCAAATCTATGCTAAACAAAATATGATGTTTTTGATATGCAATTTTCTAAAAACTAGTTTTCTATAAATTGCTTTTATGCTTTGATATAAATTGATGTGTTGTAATTATACTAAATTAAGTGATTTGTTGTGATCTAATAAGCAATTTAAATATTTGACTATTTTAATTAAAGCTGTGGGAGCTAATTAAGTACAATTAATTTTACCATTTAAGTTTAGTTAGTACATAAAAAATTAGTAGGAGATAATTAATAAGAATTATACTTCAGTAAGCAATTTTGCAATATGTTATTAAGTTATAAATCCATAGTTTAAAGAAATATAGTAATAGATACTACCAAAACTCATAGTAAACACAAAACAAACAGCACATAAGTAAATTTCTTTTAAGCTTTCAAAAAAACAAGTTGTATAAGTTATGCGGTGTACAAATTTAATAATAGTAAATTTCTTCTACAAGTCAAAATAACTATGATTATCTGAATTCAATTTTTAATTTAGTATACCAGTTACTGCATATCATAAATTAAACTTGTATTGGTTATCAGTTATATTTCAATGACAAGTATGTACAAGTTTTACTATTTTAAACTACATCGAACTTTTTAAATTATATATTTATACTAAATATCTTGCTTATAAGAACATAACAACTTTTATCTAATTTTTAATTGCTGAGTTGTTTGCTGCATTTTTGGTAGTTGCTCTCATAGAGAAGGTAAAAAAAACGTGTTTGGTTTGTAACTGATTATAAAAACCGATACGCTTGTACCGATACGCTTGAGTAAATCTGTCTTTTTTTTGTAGTATTTTTAACTTTATTACACTCTATTCTAATAATCTTAAAACAAATGCAGACTCTGACCAATAGTCTAACACTATAACTAGAATTTTACCATAAACAACTAATGCGGATCAAAAAATATGCATTGTCATTATTAGCAGTAATGAATTAAAAAGTACTTGCTATTTTAAAATCAAAGTTATTACTCGATTATTTTGTTTATAAAATATATATGAAACTATTTTAATGTTCCTATAACATTAGTTAAATACTGTGTGTACAAGCAAATGGTTCGTAGCAGTCAGATTGATAATTGTTGCTAAGTAAATTGAGTTGGCTGCAGTTTTCAAGTTTTGGAAGTTTTTTTCATTCACAATATTACGCAAAGGAGGTATAATAATAATACAGCAGTATATTTATAACACCTAAACCCCTACCCCTAACCATTTGTACAAAAAAGTCCTTACCTTTGTTCTTAAACCACCTTACCCAGGAGTATAAAAAGTAAATCAAAAAAAAGTTAAAAATTAAAACAATCATAAGCAAAAACAAGCCAATAAGAAGCGCCTTAGGTTTATGGTTGGAATTAGTCATTTTTGCACTGAAGTGTAAATATAAATTTTACATTATTGTAAAAAGAACAATTCGTTAATTACAAGTAGGGTACGCAGTTGATCAGGGGTTTGTTATGAATAGTTTCTTAATGCCTGTGCGACCCCTGAAAAAATCTGAATAAACCTAATAAAAAGCAATCGCTAATAATTTTAAAGCATTTAACTCAAAATATATATCAGTATGTTCAATTTTTGATATCAAATAAAACAAAGCTCATATTTTTTAAAGGAATACGTCAAAATTGGACGTAACTTTATAAGTTAAAAAAAAAGTATTAACTATATAAAAATTTTAACTTACACAATTTGAAAAACGAAACTTTTCATTCAAATTTAACCAATCAAAAGTTAAAAAAAAAACTATTTCAGAGTGACTTTACAACTTGAAGTACATACTCTGAACTTCAAGTCTGAAGGGTCTGAAGGGTTCCATTTTTAACTTTGAAAACTTTTTATTTGACAAAATGGGATATTGTTTTCATTTTTACAACATTAGAAAAACCGTAGATCTACACTTTATTTTTTTCATCAAGTTGTAAAATAGTTTTTCATCTCTGCTATTAGTTTGTTTTCAAATTTCTAATTAGTTTTTGATTGAAATTTTATCTTTAGCTAAACTTTTTTAGCTAAAATTGTTTGGTTAAGCAACATGTTTACAATTCATTGAATATGTTATTTTAATTATAAAGAGAAGTTTATTACTTATTTTGATTAGAACTTTGTTTTTAGTTTATTTTGTATAAAATATTGTGTTAATCATTTTAGGTTCACAATGTAAGGCGAAGTTTAAAAAAAAAAATGGACTTGTATTTTTTTTTAAACATTTTGCTAAAAACTAAATAACGCGATAACTTATTAATATTTTTAATTTTCATTTACTGGTATTTTCAAGTTGTTTCAATTTTAAACACTTATACGTACCTAAGAAATTTAAGACAATAGTGTAAGTTTCTAAAGTGTAAGTTTATAAACAGCTACTATAGAAAATACTCTAATTTTGAACAAAACAATTGTGCAACACCATTGGAATAAATCTAGACACGCCCCTGCAGATAGTGTTTTGAAGATTATTTTAACAATTGTTGTCAGTAGTTTATTTACTATATAAAACACAAAATGGAGTTTAAATTTAAGTAAAACAAACTTATTAGAAAACTTAAGTCCAAAAATCGTGTATCCGAAAATCATTTTCATAATCATCTCCTGGCAGAAATTAAGCTCCTCTTTTTTTGATGTCGCCTTTTTCTAGTTAACTATCCATTTTTTTTGTCGCCTTACTCGTTAATGACCAAAAATTGCTTCTAAAACAGTGATATCGCTTGTAAAACAATTTAAGAAACCCCGTCCTAAGCACATAATTAGAGGTTTTACTCAAGGAAAACAGACATTTTTATTTAAATCTAAAACTAGCTTAAACTACTGCAACCGCAAGAAATAAGTTTAAATTTTATGACAGTTTAAAATTTCTAAATCATCTTATACTAACTCTAATCCCTGACTTACTAAAGTCCCCCAAAAAGTTGCAATATCTCACTTTCAATTAATAAGAACTACCAGAATGCTAATGCTGTTATGACAAACGTTAGTTTCTTTGAACTTTATATGTGTTTTTAACTATTTGAAATGTAGAAACTACGCCCCAAGCCCAAAGAGTTGTCTGTCCTTTAGGTATAATTATATTGGTTAAAATTCAGTCTTAAAATATAAAAGTGTGTTTACTAATTCAAAATGATTCAAATAATTAAAGTTAACATTTTGTTTAAAAATTTGAAAGACTCACAACTATGCTAAATGGATTGGTGTAGAGAAAGACCTTTGAGAAATCCAGCTAAGCACCATTTGTTTGTAAACATAGTTGTGAGCTGTCAGTTTTTAATAGTTTTAAAAAGTACAAGGTCAAAATGTATATTATATCTGTTATTATTTTGGAGAATAAAAATAAAATTGTGAACACACACTACTGGTTTTGTTTTGAGCTTTAATGAGAATTTGCGGAATACCTTTTGGAAACCGAGTTAGTCAAATTTGCTTTTAAACCTTGCTTTAGGTTGCTTTATTTTTTAGTGTTAAAATTTGAAACTTTAAGGTTATTTTTTTCATAAGTTAAATTTATTAAGTTCTAAACTTAAGAAAGAAAAAAGGTTAAAACTGTTTTTAAAACAACTGTTTCATAAAATTACCAGAAAAACTGTTTTAAACCATGAACAAAGTTTTGTTTTTCCCCTAGATTTCGAATTTTTTCCGAAAAATAAGTTCAAGTTTTTTCTACATTCTTCTCGAAAAAATGAGTGTAGATACGAATTGTTTATGTACGTTACGAAAAGTATGTACAGTAGGTAGAGTAGTTTAAATAAGTATTTGACTACAAACAAGAAAAGGCTTATTTTATTATTTTTTTTATTAGTAGAACAAGACGTTAAGTTGTATTTAAGTGGTGAACGATTCAATAACCGAAAGATTTTATCCTACACCAGATCCTAGAACCATTTATTTTAAGCGTTTTTATTTGTTCAATAAACAATTTACAATCAATTCACAGCTGTTACTTTTTAAATAGCTTTTCTTAACAGTTTTTCTTCCTAACTATGATAGTCTTAGCAAGCAATCAGTTATCACGAAAAGATAAATAAAAATATGCACTATTTACCAAAACATAGCTAGCTAATAATTTCATTCTCAATTAAGACAATTTTAGTTTGAAGTTACAAAAAATAAAATAAAATTTTCTAATTGACAAAGTTTTTTTTTAAGTTGATTTTGTTATGAATAAAATAAATTTGACTAAAACTGGTTTCCTGTATGTCTTATTTATATATGTTTTAGCTTAGTGCCAAAGCAAACTTCAGTACGTAAACAACTGTAACAATGTTAAATTTACTTAAAAGTTGTGTTCTTAAACTATTATTTTTTTAATTACAGTTGAACTATATCAAAAATTTTTTTTATGCATACAGCATTCTATTTTCATAAACACTGAAATAATTTGAATACTTACTGATCACTAGCTTTAAACTTCAAAGCTTTCAAACCAAAAATTAATAAATATATGAAAATATATATAACCAAGTGGTATGGGTTTGCTACAAATTTAAAAACGAACAAGAAAGTAAGAACAAAACCTTATCGCTTTATTAGATTAAAAAAATGTGCTGGAATGTTTCATTTTGAAGTAGTACTACTCAGGGGCGTCGCGTTGGGTGTTGCACTGCCGCAATTGCACCACCTTAAAATTATGTAAGAAAAAATTAAGTATCCATAATGTTTTCGTTAATTTTTAGAACAAAATCTCTTATAAAACTCCAATTTAGAAAACGACCATTTTGCTCACTTCACTACCGCAAACTCTTAGCTGACTGCCGCAAATGAACTCAAAACAGCAAAATTTCTTCAAGAATTACCGCAAAATCAATATCTTGCGGTAATTAAGCTAAGTTGAAAATTCCCTTAAACAGTACAGGTTTAAGTATCATTCTTCAAGTTATTGTAAACAAAAAATGAAAACAAAGCCAAGCAGAGCACAGGCGATTCAAGCAGAGGCAACTCCAGCAGAAGCAACTCGAGAAGAGGCAACTCGAGAAGAAGCAACTCGAGAAGAAGCAACTCGAGAAGAAGCAACTCAAAAAGAGGTAACTCGAGAAAAAGCAACTCGAGAATAAGCAACTGGAGAAGAAGAAACTCGAGAATAAGCAACTCGAGAAGAAGCAACTCGAGAAAAAGCAACTCGAGAAGAAGCAACTCGAGAAGAAGCAACTCAAGCAGAAGCAACTCGAGAAGAGGCAACTCGAGCAGAAGCAACTCGAACAGAAGCAACTCTAGCAGAGGCAACTCGAGCAGGGACAACTCAAGTAGGGGCAAATCGATCACCTTCAAATCGGATTTTTTTTTTCTGCACCACCTAAGAAAAATACCACGCGACGCCACTGGTACTACTGATGGTCTCGAAAATCTTACTACAAAGAACACCTTAAACGTGACATTAATTAGAAAATTAATAGCTATGTTTCACTTAATTAATTATCTTTTCACTAAACTTAATAAGTAAATAAGTCATAAATATTTGTGCTTTTACTAGCTTCGGAAAATCTAGCGTCGCAGTAAATTTGTATCCTTCAGCCAGGACTGTGAGATATTAAATCAAACAAAATGTCTCTTCAACAAGGGAATTACCCAACTGAATGATGTTGAAGATAACGATGAGCTCGAAGCTCGTAGAAAAACAAATTGAACAATATAAAAACATTATTCTGTTGCAGTACAAAAACAAAACAATAAAATAGAACTGTGTATGTTGTTATTTTTTTCTAGTTAATTAATTACTAAAACTTTTACTTTGTTTTCTGGCACAAATTAAATGAGATTATGTCTTATGTTGACTTCTCGCTTGACTAATACTTTACATTTTAAAAAGGCACATACCAGGGACATGGCTTGGTACGTTTCTGCAAATCTACAGAAACGTATACTTATGTGCGAAAAAACTTGCTTTTATTTCAGTTTGAAAAGACTCTGCTTTCTTAGCTTTTAGTATTCATTTATACTTAGTTATGCATTCCTGAGAGGTAATTTTGACATATATGTACTCTTTAACATTTTTAGTGTCATAAAAATTAGACTAGCTAAATACATCCAAATTGTAACCATTTAGCGCGTTAAAGCTTTAATTTGTCAAAAAGCTGCAATGCAAAATTGATTCTAATGGGAGCTGTAGCTTCAAAAATCAAAATCATAAAATTTTATGTTACAAAAATTTGCATAACTTGTTGTTAATATTGATTACGTTAAATGTTTGATTTTGAAAACAATATTATGTTTTTGAGTTAAGTTCAGTTTAAGATCGCTAAAGCAAGGGTAAAGTATGTCAAAACAATTTATGTAATTCTCGATTTTTCAGAATACAAAATGTTCTGAATATTTTTTAGAATTTAACTAATAAGCACTGTAACTTTTTATAAGCACTGTAACTTTCAATTTTTTTAAAGATTTAAAACTTTAAATTACGCATAAATGTTTTAAAAAATGCATGTAACATCTTTGTTATGTTTAAAGTCGGTAGAGTGAGTGAAATATTTGTCAAACTTTTTTTTATAGTTTTCGGTTTTTCCAAAAAAAATTCTTTTAATTTTGTTTTTTGATAAATACAGCCTTCAGTTAATTAATTTAAATACTAATTTTACTTTATAGCTTTAGTAATTTTCAACAAATATCTATTTGTTATTCTTAATCACTACATATATAAACAAAAAGATAAATAAATAAATACATATATATATTGTTTATAAGAAAAATACGATTATAAAAATTCAGGTACAAATGCTTTAGTCATCAGCTAGTTCAAGTCCTTCAAGTGGGATCTGTAAAAGGTGTTTAAGTTTGGATAGTCACCTTATTTTATATATAAATCTATAAATAAACCTTCAAAACTAAAATGATTGGACTAAACAACAAAATTAATTTTTAACACAAAATCAGTTTTCAACCAGTTTGATAATCATAAAAAAATATTTGGATAAACAAAAACACAAACTTGTTCAGGAAAACATTTAAAGCAATTTAGTTGAGCTATTTAGTTTGCTTTAACAACAAACAAAGGCTATTACAATCAGTCAGTTTCAAAACTAAGATTTTAAATTGATTTGCAGAAGTATTTTATTGTTCAAATAAAGATTCGTACTTAAGTAAATTAAATGATAAATAAACAAAAACGAGTACAAGATACGACAAAATACATTTATACTTGTTTCAGTAAACACAGTGCGTTTAAACAGCAAATTTTTTAAATACAAGTAATTTTTTATATACTAAGTCTTATTAAAACATTAAAAGCAAAGAACCGAATGAAAATTATTATTTTTATCAAAAATATACTGTTCACACTCTGAATTGAAACGGTTTACAACTTTGTCCTGAAATCATTGGCAATTGTTATCAAGCCGCATGGCGCTACCCGCAGCAGCAACACGACGGCATTTCCACGCCGCATTCGTGCAACACAAGCTTGACGGCGAACCACAGAGTGACCAGGACGAGAACGAAAGTCAAAAGCACGACGACGACCGAAGTGATTATTCTGACAGTGAAATATATGGCGCTTTCCGCGAACGACTTCGCCACTTTGCCGACGGTGTGCACGAACCCGCCTTCGGAGTGATACGGTTGACTGATGTAGCCGCGCAGCTGGCTCTTGCCGAGCATGATGTAGCTGGACAGCGTGGAAGCGTGGATCTCCGCGAGCGCGTTGTCGCTCTGATACAGCATCTCGTAGGACTTTGGAGGGGAGGAAAGGTGCAGCAAGTGCTGCATCACGGGAACGTTGACGTGCTGGGTGGGAAGCTCGACCTTCGTTGACGTCAGCTTCAGCTTGGTCACTTCGACTCGGGATTTTTCGTCTAGCGTTCCGTTGAAGAAGGCGAACTGTTTGTCTTTTATCGTGAACACGTGACTTCCTTCCGTCTGCGGCGAGAAATCGTGAATTCCGAGCCTCAAATAACCGCACTTGGTCATCTGAGCTTTCTGTACTTTCCCCTCAACCGAAACGTTGAAAATCGGCGTCGACGCAAACCTGTCGCCGACGCGCAGAGACTTGAGCATGGTCGCTCCGACCGGCCGGCAGTAAATTTCCTGCAAGACATTTGTTCCGACGGTGGCAAAGGCCTCCCTGCGCAGCATCGTCGAAAGTACCAGCGAAGGGTTCACGTGCTGGGTGGACATCAAGTTGGTCAAGTGCATTCTGTCGTTGTGACACTGATTGAGCAAAATCTGCTCCTTTTGCTTTCTGAGAAACGCGTCGTAGTTTATTGAGAACGAGATGAACTGTTGAGCGTACAATTTTGTTTTGTAATCTATATCATCATCCTTTGTACCTTTTTGAGAGGGTGCATCATCTGCACTTCGTTTAGGTCTGTTACCAGAACCCTTTAATCCATCGCTGACCAATGCAGAATGTTTTCTTCTTGCACTTTGCTCCGCAGGTTCAAAGTGACTGACTTTTTTCACGCCCACTACAAACTCGTTTCTTGTGCAAAACAAGTTTTCGTACTTTTTAGTGAAACATCTTTTAACGTAGCCCGGACACTCGACAAACGTGCCAAAAGCCAAGTTTGACCCGAGTACTCTTATATATTTTATTTTAGCAACACCGTTTTGAACTTTTAGCAGGTTTATATTAAACGGATCAAACTCGACAATAAAGTCTGAAGATTTACAAATTTTAGTATTGTTTTTCGAATCCAATGTCTTTTTTCTATTTTTAGAGGACAAAATAGGTATTCTGTTTTTATCGTTGTTACCTTCATACTTATTTAACAATTCTGTGTCATTAAAATAACAGTGGCCCCTGTAAACATCGCAATTTTCGAGTATGATCGTTTTTTGTTTCATAACAAGTGACATTTCATTCTTATCTTTCAACGAAACATCAAGTGTAACATCGTGCAAAAACTCATCCTCTCCGCTGTACAATCGAGCGCTCATTTGCACCGAGCTTGACTTTCGCAACTTTTCCTCGTCGTCTTCCACTTGCAGGTGAGTTTCGAAGTCTTTCGCGATCAGCTCGTCTGTGTCATTGCACGTCACTTTTGGCGTTTCGAAAACTATCCTGTGCTCGTTTACTCCGCCGGTGTCTTTCGAACGGCAACTGCTGTAGCCAGAGCTGTCTTCGGAACACACGACACCACCGCCGTCTATGAACGAAGTGTACTCTTTCGTGATCTTGTTGACGACTAACTTGGTTTTCATTAAAACCGCGTTGGTCAGACTCCACTTGACAAGGTTAAACCACCAAGAATGCCGCGGCGCGTAAGTTTTATTCGTCGTCCACGTGCTGCTGCCTTGGTACCCGAGCTGTACGAGACTTTCCCCTTTCCACGAGTGTTTGTTTTTCATTTCTCTGCACGTCTCAGAATCCGGCGCAGTTTTCTCGGGTTGACCTATGACCGTCGACTTTTGCCCAAAAAAGTCAGTAAAGTCAATGTAGGTTGTCTTTTCCAACTGGCAAGCCCAGGCGTCTTCCACCACTTTGACCTTCGACTTTGGCGAGTAGACGTCGCTCTTGAAAGGCACCGAGTTCTTGACTTCGAATTTTGAGCAGTCCGGCGGCACTTGCAGCTGGTAGCTTCCGATCTTCTTTTCCGGGTAGCACAGGTTCACGTTGTGGAAGTGCAGCTTGTTGGTGTTCTTGTTCCTCTCTATCACCCGCATCGCGTCGTCGTCGAGAAAGACGTAGGAGTCGTTCAAAGCGCAAAAATTTTCCCTGAACCTGCAGTATGTGGCCGCCCCGTGCTCCGTGTACACCGTCTTCCTCTTCTCGTCGTACAAAATCTTAACGCCTCGTCGCACGAAAGGGGATTTTTTCTCGTTGGACGACGGGCGGTTTGCGTACAGCGGGTCGTTCGCCAGGTCGTCGCCCCGCTCCAGCTCGCCGTGCCACGTTTCGCACGCGAGCTTGTCGGGTTTTTCAAACTTCTGAAGCTCCACCACCACTCGACACTTTGCGGTCGCTCTGATGAGCATCGACTCGACGTCGTTCCGCCTCTGCGGTGCTTCGTAGCGTTTTCCTGGCGAGCTGTCACCCACGTCCTCAGTTTCTACATCGCGGGCGTGTTCGTACTTGACGGTGCAAATTTTTTTCGATGTCACTTTTGATATTTTCATTTTCGTCTGATTAATTTTTAATTTTGATATGCTGTTTTCGAACTGTAGAACTGATGAATTTTTAAAAGTGTTTATAACTTTGGAAAGCTTTTTAATGTTTTTAGTCACTCTCTGAGCGCTTCTAGAAACCCGCGTGCGAGCTTTTTCTTGTTTGTGGTTTTGACGTTTCTCTTCTTGTTGCTGTTCCAAATAATTTTCTTCAAGAGAACGTAGCTCTTCATTGCTTAAAACTTCTTTGTCTTTTTGGCTGTGAGGTGGGTTCAAGTTTTTTTGTTCAATCAAAACTTGCTCTTCAATACTTAAACCTTCGTTTTGTTTTGGTTCGCGTTGAAACTTCTTCAAATTGCCTTTTTCAACCCAAAATTGCTGTTCGTAATCCAAAGACACACTGTGCATTTCTGCGCTCTCGACCAGGACGGAGCAAAAGTAACCGGTGAGCTTCAGCAGGCGACGCTTGCTCCTGACCGCCTCGACGTCGAAAGTGATCACCACCGAGGCCGATGCGCACGCGCCCTTGCGCTTCACGCACCTCGCCGTCGGGTAGCTCAGCGAAGTGACGGTGTCCGAGATCCTGTTGTACAGCAGCTTCGTCCTCTCCAGCCTGAAGTGGCCCACCTTGCCCCTTTGCTCCGCCGCGCGTCCAGTTATCCTCTTGCACTCGTCGACGCCGGCCTTGTTCGGCGCGGTTTCAAGCCTGGCGGTTGCCTTGGCCTCTCCGAAGTCTCTCCAGTCGAACCGGTAGTTGACGCGGAACGTGAACGGCACGCAAGCCACTCCTTCGAACATTATTTCTTTGCTCTCGTCGTGACTGTTGTATCCGCGTGTGGGCGCCAGCAAGCAGGAGAAAAATAAAATCAATTTTGCAACGTTCATGGCCTTTAGAATTTTCTGAAAAAAATTTAATGTTAAATATTGCATATGTTGTATATTAAATCGCAATATGTATTACCGTTTTTATATTAAATTTTAGATAGATTGTAATGCCACCAAAAATTTAAAAAAAAATGTTACGTTTATAGTCAGTAGAATCTTTACAGTCTTCTAAAAAAGTGTCTGTTGTTTGTATTGTAAACTTGTTTTAGTAAGGTTTTTATACCTTAGTTTAATTAGTTTTATCTAGTAGTACATGTTACTGTTTTTGAGTAAAATTTTATTTTAGTGACGACATTATATTAAAAAAACCGAGTTAAAAAGGTTTTTAAGATTTTTTATTGTTTACTAAAATTACTTGATAAACTTACATTTTAAAAACAAAGACATTTAAAGTGAAATAATTGTTTTTTAATTGAAAATATTTATTCATGTCATTTATTTAAACATATTCATTTTGATTTAAATCTAGAGAACTATGTTAAGTTTTTGATTCGCTCACTTCATTTGTCTTGACAGCGACTAAAAAAAAGTAATCTAATTGTTTTTAATAAGGCATGATAAAACAAAAAACTTATAGTTTTAAGTATGCTTAAGTTATATACCTCTATCACTAATAATTATTGCAGAAAAATCTAAAAAAAATTCAACAAGCAACTATCTAATTGTAAACTACAAACTTAAGCTTAAAACGTTAAAAAAATTTACAAACTTTTAATAGAATAAATCATTGACAGCTCACTATTTACCTATTACTAGTTTTAATTGAAATAAAAAAACTAATATAAGAAACTACTGATTTATTTTGTTTGTTTGTTAACATAATTGTTTTTTAGAATGTATAAGATAGTTGTTCTGTTACAATAGTTCTGTTTTCTAAACAAGCTTGCAAATCTTTGTCATAAGATGTTTATAAGTATGTTGGTTTGACTAATTTCATACTGTTTTTGTGTAACAAAAGTGATTGTTTAACTAATAAGTTTAAGTATCAAACAATTTATATTTCTTAACATTTTAAAATTCTTAACTCATTTGATATTATTCTTCAAACACAAAGCTTAAAAAGTGTTTTCAAATAATAAACATTTAAAATTATAATATTTTGTTTCCTGTCAAAATTGCATCATCTTTTGTTTATTTACCAAATACTGTTGAATTCATATTACAGTTAGAAAAAGTAATGAAATAACTAATGTTTTTGCAATTTTTTTAACTACATCTTACTTAGCTTAAAGTAGAAAGTTAGTGTAATTAAGAACCGAGATATGTTTTAAATTTTATCATCGAAGTTTCTTCCACATTAAAATTGT
Source organism: Thalia democratica (assembly GCF_965202585.1). Classification (NCBI taxonomy): domain Eukaryota; kingdom Metazoa; phylum Chordata; class Thaliacea; order Salpida; family Salpidae; genus Thalia; species Thalia democratica. The sequence goes on along the minus strand of NC_139166.1, from coordinate 60,767,146 downwards.
GTTACTCCAATGAAAAAAAAAATTAAAGGACGTTGTATAATTTGCTGTTTATGACAATAGTTTAGGTATAAACAAAACTAAATATTTTGTGTTAATTTTGAAGAAATAATTTTTGTCAACTTCATGCTACTACACAGATTCAATTTTCCATACCCATTATATAAACCTGAAAAAACACACTAATGCCTGAGATGTTCTTATTTTAGAACAAAATACTTGGTGCAAATTACAAGAAGAAATAAAAATCCTAACTAAAAATACTATCACTCTACAGTAAACTCCATACCAAATTAACTGATCTATTTTAAAATAAAATTCAAGAAAAGGAAAAAAAAATTTCATGTCAGCCTGTATATAAGTGCTCGTTATTAAGTGTTTTTTGTTAACTTAATATAACAAACAATAAAAAATCAAATGTCTATATTGTGTAAATTTCAACACATTATAATTAATGTTAACTGTATTTTTCGTAATAAAAGGTACCACTTATATTTTCAAACTGTATTGAAAAAAATTCTTTTTAGTTTTTATATTATGCAAACTTTTAATTTGCTATTAATTGTAGTAATTGTTAAAAATTAACTGTACTGTAATAAGTAATACTAACATTTAGTTTTTAGTAAATTGTTTACAATTAGTTTAACAAATTAAGTAATTAAAAAAAAATAGTATGTTTAATAAGTATTTTAGCTTGATTCGTTTTTAGTACAAGAAAACTATTATAAACACATTTGGTAAGTACGTTATGTTTTTACTTCTTTAACATATTTTTTTTTTTATAAGCTTTTAATTTAAACAGTCTATTTTTGAGGATAAATTTAATATAACTTGGGTAAAAATATTTTAATAAGTTTTAGCTCAATTTTAAATTGTAATTAAAATTTAGCAAACGTGTTTTATTACTAACTTGCTTAGCAAAATAAAATGTTTCATAAATCTTAATAAATAATTTTTTAATTCTGTCTAGAAAATTCTTATATAAAAAATGTAATAACAACTATAAAACGGGCAGTTCTGAAACAGTCTATTAGGTAGAGTTAGAAATTAAAATTATTAGAATTTAATTTAAATTGCTTGTGAAAACCGCATATATATTTTACTCACACAATGCCTATAAGTAGCCTTGACAAAAATATTTTTTTAATTTTTTTTTGACCTACACGACAGATTAAAGAAAAAAAAAGCCTCAAAATTTTATCAAAACTAAACAGTTTACATTTTTGTTAGAGTAAGTTTGTAGCTTTTTTGAAATTTCTTTACTATCTAAATGACTAAACTGATGTAATAAAATTCTTTTATTTTAGAAAGTATAACTAACATTTTTTAGTCTGATGAGTTTGTACTCTGTTCAGCTTTTTTTTGACGTAATTTTTTATCATTTTTGGTAAACCTTTTTAACTTAAAGATTTATGGAAAAAATAAAGAAGTACCAACGTAAAACTTTATTGAAATAGTCTTAAGTTCCGCACATTGTGTTTTTGTGACAATGTCCATTGTCCACATGTAAAACAATTTTCTTTAATGCGAAAGTTTACTTGTTTTGCAACTAATGAACCACTAATTTGAAGTTAACTATATTTTTTTTAATTCTTATTAAATGTTTAATTAAGTTCAGATAAAGAAATAAACTTTAATAAATTATTAGAAGAAAATGCAAAATTCTAGTTCTAAATTTATTATCTAAGTAAGTTATTACTTTATGACTTGCTTATAAATAATGAACTTTACCACACGACCAAGAACAACCTTTACCGGTTTCGTAATTTTTCATAGATTATTATTAGTTTCATATATGTTTTAAGCTCATAGTTTATTATAAGACTAAAAGCCATATCAGTTACCAAACAATTTCGAAAAGTAAATTTAAAATGTTGATAATTATTAATGGTAGTTTAAATTTAAGGTTTAAATTTTAAACAACACATTCTCTTACAAAATAATACAACACTTTATTAATTTAATTACACTATTTAAGATAAGGGTGTTACAGGCTTCAAAAAAAAAGTTCCTATAAAATAGGTAAGCAACAAAATATAAATTTAAAGAATGCTACTAAAATAAAGCAATAACTAAACTGTACAAACAAAATCACATTAATTTTAAAAATGTTACAACATTAAAACAACTACAAAAAAAAACACATCTTAAAATTAAATTTAGACTTACCTCAGTTAATCATTTTATTAGACCTTTAAAAAACATAAGCAAAAACTTTTATCTATAGTAAAAATATCAAAAACGTATGTATTTTCAGTTAAACATTTATTTTCAATAAAAACTTAGTAAAAAAGGTGTTATGATTATACTTATAAATCATTATTTATACACACTTAAACATATTTAAATTAGTGAATTTATTAACAAACAATCTTTTTCTCTACATGCTACATTTAGTATGTTATGAAAAATATAAAAATATTTATCTGTGTAAGTTTTCCGGCTGTAGAGAAAACTTTATTTGACCAAATACCCTACTTTTAACTCTTTTTAGTTCAAAAACTTTCTTAATAATGATATCATACTTTTTTTTAGGTTATGTTTAATTTTATTTTAACTATTTAGTTCAATTTTTGTATAAATTTATCATCTATATTGCGAAAGTTTTCATATCTGTCAAGATTTAAGTTATAACTTTTGGAGATCAAAACATTTTTGATTTAAGTTGCTTAAACATGAAAAGCATTTCACAATGTTAGTAAAAAAATTAGCTTTTACCCAAGACCCTCAACCAGACATGTTAAAAAGCTCTGCTTTGTTTACTCGAGCGTGAAATTACTAACTTAAAACAAACCAAAGTTTATACGCTTCATTGCTGAATTACCGTAGTAACTATTAGCATTTTACCAACTCTGCCCTCAACACGACTCAACACGACTGAAATCGACTGAAATCCCAGGGATGTATTCAATAGCATGAATGCAACACAAAAATTGCTGTTCATAGAGAAACTTCAGAAAATCGTAAACTTTTAGAAGTCAATTTGTTGCTATTTCTGATTGCACGACATAGTGAAATCTTAAAATCTTGCTAAGAGATTACCGCAGCTTTCTGACTGTAACTTCAAACAAAATAACCTAACTTTAAAGATATATGAAATAGCATGGGTGCAACTAACAAAGTACTGTACCTTAAGAGTACTCAAGAAAATCGTGTAACAAAAAATACAATATTTTAATACGAATACTTAAAAGTGATATAAATTCAATATCTGGTCGTACGACAATAAAAAGTATTTTAAAATGTTGCTGAGACTCTTAGCTTTCCGACGGTACATTCAAAACAGCTAAAGTCGACATAACTTCAGAGATATGTGCACTAACATGAATGCAACTGAACAAATGCTGCACATTAGAATACTTTAGGTTTACTACAACAATCACGTCGCTGAAGAATGCAACACTATAGATCTCAACTATAACATCACAGTAACCATAAAATATCAGGATGTCCACAATTAACAAATAACAGTAGCCCGATACATTACGTAGTTTGCAACTATCACATTACAGTATTCGCAACATTTTAGAGCTACAACTAATACATCACATTTGTTTAAACACTTAAGAAACCGACCTTTTAGAATATACTATAAAAGCTTGAATATTTTATGACTTGTTTTACGTTATTTTTAAAACGGCTATAATGACTTAACTTAAGAGATTTATTTATTAGAAGGAATGCAACTAAAAAATGATGCACCTTAAGGATAATAATGGATATCATATATTTACAATATACAACAGTGTCAAAGTAACTTTTAAAAGTTATATTAATGTAGTGGTCATACAGCAATGAAAAGTATTTAAATTGTTGGTAAGAGTCACAGTTAACCGACGGTACTTTCAAAACGGCTAAAATAAACCAATCTTCAATGATATAGTAAAGTAAATACAACTAAAATGATTCACCTTAAGGACACTCAATGAAATCGTATATTAACCAAATATAAGACTGTTAAAGCAAAGTTTTATAAATTTTACAATTGTCATTTCTGGTCATATAACAATGAAAATCATCTTAATTGTTACTGAGAGTTTTATCTTTCCGGAGGTACCTTTCAAACGGATGTTTACTTTATTACAGAGATAAATGCAATAACATGAATGTAAGTACACAATGATGCACCTTAAGAATACTTAAGTATTACGACAGCTATTACATTACAGAAGACTGTAACACTATGGATCTACAACTATCACATCACAATTGCCTTGCAATACTACAGTATCTAACATTAACACATAACAATAGCTCAACACATTACGTAGTCTACAACTATCACTTGACAGTAGTCGTAACATTTTAGATCTACAATTAGTGCATCACATTTGTTCCAAAACTTACAAAAGGAGTTTTTTACAAAATTCTGTAAAAGTGTGAGCGTTTTATGATTTGTCTTACGGTACCTTCAAAACGGCTTAATTGCCTAGCTTCAAAAACATATTTAGTAGCATGAATGTAAGTACATAACGATGCATCTTAAGGATTACTAAAGCTATCGAATCACAGTAGATTACTACACTTTGGATGTACAACTATAGCATCACAGTAACCATGAAATTTAACTATGTCTACAACTAACACATAATAATAACCCAAAGTATTACTTAGTCTACAACTATCACTTTACAGTACTCCACAACATTTTAGAGCTACAGCTAGCACATCACCTTTCTTTTAAAGCTGAAGAAATTGACTTCATAAAAGTGTTTGCAGTATCATGAGTTGTCTTACGTTACCTTCAAAACATCAAAAATCACCTAACATCAGAGATATGTTTAGTACCATGAATGCAAATAAAAAACTGCTGCATCTTTAGGATACTGAAGGAAATCGTATTTTAACAAAATATGATAGTGTTAAGTAAATTTAGAAGTTATATATTTGTTTTTTCTTGTCATACGACAATGAAAAGCATCTTAAGTTGTTGGTTTAAGTCTCAGCTTCCCGATAGTACCTTCACAACGTCTAAGAATGACCTAACGTCAGAGATATATTTATTAGCATGAATGCAACTAAGAAAATGTGGCACCTAAAAAATACTGAATAAAATTGTATATTTTCAAAACATAATAGTGTAAAAGTAAATTTGTAGAAGCTGTATAATTGTTATATTTTATCATTCGACAATGTAAAGTATCTTAAACTGTTGCTACAAGTCTCAGCTTCCCGACAGTACCTTCAAACTGCAAATACTAATATACTGTATTTTAATAAAATATGGACAGACTGTATATTAATAAAATATAAAATTGTTTAAAAATAAATTCTAGTAGTTAAAAATTCTATAAGTATAATTACTTTTCACACGACAATTAAAAACATCTCGAATTGTTTCTAAAAGTTTTGCTTTTTAGGACTACAACAACTATTACATCAGGGTAGATTAAAACATTATGGACTTAAAACTATAGCACCACAGCTGCGCTGCAATATAACGATATCTACAACCAACACATAACATTAGCACGAAACGTTACTTAATTTACAGCTTTCACTTTGCAGTAGTCGCATCTTTTTAGAGCTACAACTATTAAATCACTTACGTTTTAAAACTTAAGAAGTAAATATACGACAAAGATCTATAAAAGTATCAGCACTTACATGAGTTGTCTTACGCTAGCTTCAAAAAGGCTAACATTACCCCAACTTAAGGGTAACCTTTATTAGCATAAACTAAGAACCTTAAGGAAATCGTATTCTAGTAAAATATATTAGCTTTAGAGTAAACTTTTAAAAGTTATATATTTGTTATTTCTCGCCATGGAACAGGGAAAAACATCTAAAATTATTGCTGACAGTCATAGCTTTCCGTAGTATTTTAAAAACGGCTAAAACCGACCTAACTAATCCTTTATTGTCAGACTTACTAATTATTGTTTTTTGTAAAATTACAACTAAAGATATCTAAAATTATTGCTAGGAGACTAAGCTTTCAAACGGTTCCTTCAAAACGGCTGAAATCGTCATATTTCAAGTTATATATGTAATAGCTTGGTTGTAACTAAAAAAATTCTACACTTTAAGGATACTTATAGATTACTAAAACTATCACATCACAGTAGACTTCATCTCTTTGGATCTACATTCATTACATTACAGTTGTCGTGCAATATAATGATGTCTAAAACTATCAGATAACTGGAGCCCGAAACATTCTCTATCGACAACTATCACTTTACAGTAGTCTGTAGCATTTCAGAAGTAAAACTATTACATCACATATATCTTAAAACCTGAGAAATCAATATTTGACAAAACTGTAAAAAAATGTTAGCCTTTCATGAGTTGACTTAAGTTCACTTCAAATCGGCAAAATGTATTAACTTCAGAGATACATTTAATTGTATAAATACAACAAAAATTTCTATGCCTTAAGGATATTCAAGAAATCGTAAGTTAACAAAATTAAATAGTGGTAAAGTAAACTTTTAGAAGTTGTAAAATAGTAAATTTTGTTCACAAGATAAAAAAGCATGTTACTAAGAGTCTAAAACTTCCAAAGTTTCTTTTGAAACAACTGAAATCTACGTAATTTCAGTGACATATGCAATAGCAAGATTGCAACTAAAATATACAGCACCTTAAAAATACTTTAGAAAATCGTATACGAACAGAATATAACAGTGTTAGATTATACTTTAGAAGTTTCATAGTTGTAACTTTTGGTCACACTACAATAAACTACAACTCAAATTGTTGCTAAGAGTCTATACTGTCCATAAGTACCTTAAAATCGGCTGGAATTGACCTGATTTTAGAGATATATGCATCAGCATGAATGCAATTACCAAAAAGCTGCACCTTAAGGACACTTGAGGATTACTACAACTATAATCACAGTAGACTGCAACACTATAGATCTACAACTATCACACCATAGTTGCCCTAAACATTACGTAGTCTACAACTATCACTTTACAGTAGTCCGCAACATTTTAGAGCCACAACTATCACATTACATTTGTTTTAAAACTTAAGAAATTAAGCTTTGACAAAACTCTACCAAAGTTTCTGAATTTTCATGATTTGTCTTACGTTACCTTCAAAAAGGCTTAAAATGATTAGACGTCAGAGATATTTTTATTAGCGTGATTGAAACTAAAAAAAAATGCACATTAAGGACACTTAGGTAATTGTATACAAACAAAAAATGATATTGTTAAAGTAAACTCTTAAAAGTTTTATATTTTTCATTTAACGTCGTACAACAATGAAAAGCATCTTAAATTGTTGCTAAAAGTCTCAGCATTCCGAAATTGACTTCAAAACAGCTAAATCGACGTAATTTTAGAGATATATGCAATAGTATGAATACAACTTTAAAAATACTGAATTTTAAGGATACTAAAACTATCACGTCACAGTAAACTGCAACACCATTGACCTACAACTATCACGTAACAGTTGCCCAGCCAACACTAGAATAGTACTTATATAACTTTAAAAATTTTACTTTGTCACTATTTTATTTGGGGTTATTTACAATTTTTTTAGGTACAGGATTTCTTTAGTTGTATTCATGCTATAAATTATATCTCTGAATTTATATCATTTCGGCCGTTTTGAATATATTGTAAGACAACTAACGCAAAAATGCTCACACTTTTAGAGAGTTTTTTCAAAGGTTGATTTTTAAGTAGTAAAATAACCGTGAGGTATTACTTATAGCATTTTACGAAGGTTCACTTTTGCACGAAAACATTTCTGCACGGCGTCAATTTTGTACGAGGATATTTTTCTGCACGAATACACTTTTGCAGGTTATGAAATCTTTTGATTAAAAAAAAAAAGTTTTTTTGTTGTTTTTTTTTCTACTATCACTGTTACCCCTAACCCTTACCTTCGGTCGGTAACATTTTTTTTTCTTTTTGATGGTTAGGTAATGTATTTTTCATTTGTTGTTAAACTGCCTTTTTTTTTTCATTAATATTTTTTTTAACCTTTACTCTTAACCCTTACCAAAACCCTCGGTCGGTAAATTTTTATGTTTTTCATTTGTTTTTATTGATTTAATTTAATTTTTCTTATTTTAATTACTTTAATTTTGTATATATATTTTATTACTCCTGTGCAAAAGTGTCTTCGAGCAAAAATGTCCCTTTGTGTAAAAATGTCTTCGTGCATATTTGACAAGTCCCCATTGCATATATCTCTGAAGTAAGGTCGATTTCAGCCGTGTTAAATGTATCGACGGAAAGCTGAAACTCTTAGCAAAAATTTAGTTTTTTTCAAACTTTGTGGGGTTCACGACTATTCAAATTCGGACAATTAAAACTCCAAAAATTAAACTTGTTTAGAAAAATTGAAAAGGCCACAACTAAAAAAGTAATGTATATTTGTCAAATACACAATAAACATATGTAGGTCCTATTAATATCTACAAGCCATTTTTTCTTTTTGCAAAACAAAAAATTTTTGTGAGATGTAGCTTAAATAAAGTACAAAATATAGTTATTTTTAGTAATTTTAAAATATCTTAAAAAGTATTTAAGATTTCGCAAAAAAAAAGTGGAACTTAGATTTTTATAAAATCTACAGATATATTTTTTAATTTTTCAAAATTTGAATCACTTTTCGAGATAAAGTCTTTTAAACATTTTTTTAAGAATTGTCGGAATTTGAGTTGTCCGAATTCGAATTGTCATGTAATCAATGTCGTGTGACCAGAAATAACAATAATGAAACTTCTAACAATTTATTTAACACTGCTTTATTATATTAATGTACCATTTCCTTAAATAATCTTAAGATGCAGCATTTTTTGGTTACATTCATTATATTGCATATTTCTCTAAAGTTAAGCTGTTTTGAAGGTATAGTCAGAAAACTGAGACTCTTAGTAAACGTTTAAGATTTTTCTATTGTCGTGTGGCTAGAAATAACATTTATAGTACTTCTAAAAGTATACTTTGGCATTTTTTATTTTGTTAGATATATCTTTAAAGTTAAGTGATTCCAGCCGTTTTGAAAGTATTGTAGGACTACTTATTAAAGTGCTAACACTTTTTTTTAGTATTGTCAAAGATTAATTACTAAATTATTAGAGCGATCGTGATGTAATAGTTGTAGCTCTAAAATTGTTGTGGGTTACTGTAAAATGTTGTAGATTACAAAATGTTTCGAGGAAATTTATATTGCAGGGCAACTGTGATGTAATAGTTGTAAACTAATAGAGATATAATTTATTTTATTGTGATCGTTGTAGTAATCCTTAAGTATTCTTAAGGTGTTGAACTTTTTAAGTTGCATTGATGCTATTGCATATATCTCTTATGTTAGGTCGATTTCAGCCATTTTGAAGGTACTGTCGGAAAGCTTAGACTAGCAGAACAAATTGAAATTGTTTTTATTGTGGTATGACCAAAAATAAAATTATATAACTTCTAAAAAATAACTATAATTATATTTCATTTTGTTCACATGCAATTTCCTTAAGTATTTTTAAGGGGCAGAAATTTTTTAGTTGTATGAAAGCTATCAAATATATTTCTGAACATACGTCGGTATCATCCGTTTTCTAGTTATTGTAAGAAAACTCATGTAAGTGCTCGCACTTTTATAGAAATTTTTAAAAGGTCAATTTCTTAAGTATTAAAAAAAATGTGATATAATAGTTGTAGCACTAAAATGTTGCGGACTACTGTAAAGAGATAGTTGTAGACTAATTTATGTTTTGTGCTACTTTTATGTGTTAGTAGTAGACATCGTTATACTACAGGCCAATTGTGATGTGATAAATGTATACCTATAGTGTTGCAGTATACTGTAATGTTTAAGTTGAAGTAATCTTAAAGTAATTATTAAATAATGTTTAAGTTATTTTAACACTATTTTATATTGTTAATACACCATTTTTAATTTGTAGATTTATCAAAACTACTTTTTGGTTTTTATGTTATTGGTACCGTAGAAAAATCATAAACAAAAAATTGACAGTCTTCTCAACTGATTTAGGTTTATATTCGGTATATAAATCCTGTCACAAAACTAAAACAAGGCAAACAATAACCTTCTCAAAGATAAAGGAAAAATTGATTATCTGATGAGAAAACGCATATTTTATTTCGAATATTTCTTTTTTATTTTGAAACAACCACATAATGCTGGTAAAAAAGAAACTAATGGGGTAATTTGTGTTGTTTTTGACTTAGAGGATGAATAATAATAATAGTTTATGGGTGCATATACTGTAGTGTTTTAAGTAATATAATGTCTTTTTTTCGATGTTTTAAACATACTTTTATTTAAAATGAAAAAAGAACAAAAAAATTAACCAAACTAGCTTTGTTTAAACTTTAACTATCAAAAAAATAAAAGTTGTAATTAAATGTTTCAAGATTAACTATTTAACGAACTTCAAAACTTTTAATTGTCTTCAGGAAATGGCTATTAATCATTTTTGCTTGTACTAGTTAGCTAGATTTCCAAAAACTTACTTTTATAATTTTTTACTGTTCATTTGAAATAAAAAATTGTAGTTGTAAAAAGTAGATTCAAAACATATATATAATTATACTTTATTTAACTAAGATTGTTACAGTTTAAAGTTAAATTTAATTTTGTTTTGTTTCGTTTGTTGTTTTCAAGTATAAAAGTTTATAGCTTTTTAGTATGGCAACTTTTGGTTTTTTTTTTTATTAGTGTTTAAATTAAAAGACTAAAGTACATAATTTTCATCTTTTTTTTTTGATTTTGTAAACAATATTATAATGTAAGTGTTTTTATACAAATAAAGTAGTTAATAAGTTAAAGATAAGTGGTATATGTTACAAAACTGCATTTATTTAAAGCAAAGAGGGTTTAAAAGTATGAAAATGGTTTTGAACTTCAGTTTGCTTTTTACATAAAAAATACTCTTAGTTCTATGTTAAAATTTTCGATACTTTTCTTTCGGATTTTTGTTTAGTTCATGTTCATAGTTGTTTAAGTAAAACTGATCTTTAAATTGTTTCAAAGGTAAAACAATTTTTTGATTTTTTTTTAAGTTATCATCTATACTATTATATACTATATAGTTATAATCACAGATATTTACTAGTTATATAATGTCTTTATTATTTTAAGATTCAATATAGGAACAACAACAGTTTCATTGATATATAAAAAAAAAAAAAACGTTTTAGTATAACAACAAAGAAAAAACATATTCTTTTATACATTATTTTCATATTATTATGTTTTTAAGTATTTTGTTCATGTTTTCTTTAAAATTGTTTTAACTTCTGATTGTCTAATCTTTTTTTTTACATTGGTTCGCTATAAGTAATAAGCAAAAGTATAAACAAATTAATCTTTATATTTCAAAAGCATACAAAATAGTATTTTTCGATTAGTAGAGGCTTACTTTTATAACTTTCAATGAATTTATTCCAAAACTGTACAAGATTTCAGTTCAAGATACTAATTTGTTTCAACTTATTTGTGATTGCAATTCTACTGTTGGAAAACTACAAACTTCAGGTTAATGAGGTAAGAGTTATTAAGAAAAATACGCAATGTTAAGATTTTTTTAGTAAGCTTCAAGTTTTTCGTTCACACCCACTTAAAAAACTGTTTCCTAAACTTGACTGTTTTCTTTATGATAGCTTGTCAATATGCTTTTAAAGTTAAACACATGTACAAAAACTACATATCAAAAGCGATAATTTTCAACAGTTCAAGTTGATATCTTTAAACATATCTATTCGAGTTATAAACATTTAAGAACATTTCTAATTCTATCATGTTTAAATTATAAAAATACAATTTAAAAAATAAAAATCTTTATTTTATGATTTTAGTTTTGAATTAGTAGTTTAAATAGTTATTTTACGTATCTATACTTAGATTTTCAAATATAACCTTATAGCAAACATCAAAAAAAGTTCTTAATTCAAGTAAAAACATAAATTAATTGTTGACATTATAAAATAAGTATCAAACAAATTACTTTTGTAGGAAAGTTTTGAAAACCATGAAGAAATACAAATAAGTCAACCTTACAAGTTATCTCGTCTAAAAAAGTATAAAAATCGAGCAAAAGAAAAGGTAAAATTAATGTTTGATTTCTATTTTTTAATTTACGTGTGCAAGTTTACAAAAATACAGCATATAATTACTAATTGGCTTACTTTTAAAACGGAAAGCAACAAGTGGTGTTTAACTTAGTTTTCATACAATGCAGTTATTCAAGCCCATCTTTAAGTTTTACAACATTTTTTATTATTTTTAATTAAACTATATTGATATAACGTCCCATTTGGGTGAAACGTCGATGCCTTTGTGTAAACAAAACTAATATTATATAATAAACTAATATATAGCTTGACAGTTTAAAGTTTTCAAATAAAGTAATGAATTTTAACAAAATTTTGTTTTGATAAGCACATGTAAGTAAAGCGAGTAAGTAATTACATCCTTATATTTTATCATATTATGTAAAAAGTACTATACTTAAGTGAAATAATATAGTACGTTTTATAACTATCATTTTCTAGTCATCTATTGCGACTATAACTTTATAACTAATATCAGTATAATAATAACAAATATTTTTAGGCCAGTTTTGAAAAACTTTAAGAAATACAAACTATACTACAAAAAATCTTATTTCGGATACAAAAACTAGAACAGCTAAAGAAATAGTTGATAAAACTGTATAGATACTTTAAGATACAAAAAACTCTGTAATTATAAATGTAATACAAACATATTTCTTTTTTAAAAGTTTTTTTCATAAATATAAAACAAAAGCTTATAATTTTTTTTACTTAATTTGTCTCGTTAAACTTTTTCTACATTACCGTTTATTTGATTTAATATACAAGTTTACGATACAAATTTTTAACAATATTTAACACAAGTATATACTTTCGGATAAACTAATCATTCTGATAACATAGTAAAATAATAAATTATACTTAAACTTGATAGATTAAATCTCTAAGATAGAACAATAAACACTTTTAAAGATGGTTTTTAAACAACCGTTTTACTAAAAAAAACTAAGCCTACATGATGCAAAAATTTTCAGTTTTTTGCAATTAATTTGAGAATTTTTAAACTAAAACTATATATTTCTTGTAAAAGTTTTTAAAACATATCAATTGGAAAAATCGTGACTAAAATTTTGTAAATTTACCAGAAAATATTCGAAAATGAAAAACAAAGAAGCAATCATCAACCCAACATGTTGTTTCGACTAGAAAAGTATAAAAAGCTAGAAAAACAAAAGGTTTTGAATATTTGTGTAAACTATTCTATCTGACCTACGAACACGTGTATATTACAATATTTATACATGGTTTTAATTTAGTTTAAAAATTTACTTTACAAATAGTTAAAAAAGTAACAAAGAATTTTTTAAACAAGGTAGCTATTTAAACTTTCCAAAGTATTTAATATCTAGTTTTTTTGTACAAACAAAAAAAACATGTTTTAAAAATATCACTACAACAGCTTAAACTATTGTTTAAATTAATCATCTGAAAAACAGAAACAAATATTAGCTTAGTATGATCAAAAAAGTTCTTTATTGTTAACTTTACAAAACATACTAGTAGCAATAGTTAGTAAGTCAATTTTGTTTAAATTAAATTTTAAAAATAATTAGATTATGTTATAAAAAGGTATAAACACAGAAAATCAGAGTAATAATTTATTTGTATGATGCAAAGTTTTAAAATTTACATTAGTTATTGACTTTAGCCACCTTTACTTTTTTTGAGCATATTTGAATGTAGCATTAAAGTCAATACTTAAAACATTTATAAAAAATATACACTTAAAGTATAGAACATATTCTATTAATAACTTTTTAAATAAATTACAAGAAGTTTGAAAATATAAGAAACGTAATTATTAAACAAAGTATTAACAGATAAATTTTGGAAACAATAAAAAGCTACAAATTGAACAACAAAATGTAGAAAAAATAAAAGAGCTTGCAAACAAACAGGTTTGAAAGATAGTAATTAAAGTTGTTTGGATACTTTAAAACAAAATTCTTTTCTTTTAAATTTTAAAATACTACTTGTTCTAGTGTACATATGTATTATTATAAGTGTAATTAAAAAAGCTAAAGTGTTTTTTTACAAATTTATTACAACTAACTATGTTTACGCTACTATTCTATTTCCTAAATTGGTTTTCAAGTTTCAGAACATTTAATTTAAATAGGCGAAATTATATCGCACCATTTTATAAACTCTCGTTCTACATAGTTCATAAAAAATAAAAACTTTTAAGCCTCAAAGTAACTATTTGTTTGAAATTAAAAATTTTCTCGAAATTGAAATGTCTAATTTTATTTTTTAAACAACTTTAATAACTTTTATTTATTGTATTTACAACATTTAATTAGTTTTAAGTGGACCACACCAAATTTAAGAACTGTATTTTTTTTCTTAAATTTTTCAATAAATAAACAACCGGATGAAAATATTAAAGTTGTATGTATTTCAACTTAAGATAACTTTATCTAAAAGCATTTTCTGAAATTTACAATAAGTTGTTTTAATTATGACAGATTAAATACTTTTTTTAACTTTTAGTTTTATAAAACTTCTAAAATTAAGTATGTATCTTGTAAAGTTATTAAAATTGCTAGTCTTACATACTTTTAATTGTATAGTCTAAACCCGTAAAACTCTTTAACTAATACTTAAAAAACACAAACTTGAAATAATATACGTAAATATTATAGTTTTGTATTCCAATTCTTCTTTATTAGACTCATCAAACTGACATAGTGGTGAGATACGCAAGCTTGTTGTACTCTACCTTGCAAAGCGTCTTTAAAAAAAGTCATTTATCGAGTTAAAATTTTGTTTAACTTAATCATATAACACAGAGTCATACTAGCTTAGCGTGATTTGAAAAACTTTGTCTTTTTGTATATTTTTCGAAAGTTTTCGCTAAAGATAACGCTTTATGTTATTTAGTTTTCAGTTATATTGTTATATTCAAATTAATGTAAATCATTAATTTTTGTTATAGAATATAATTCAATTTATTTAAAAAATCTCAGCAAATGTAAACACGGTTTTATTTTTTCTTAGACTTTTCAAAAAATAAAAAACTGTCATAGTAAAATTTTATAAAGCTAATTCAAAAAAACGACATTTTTAATTTCATAAAATTTCATTAAAACTTTAGATTTATAATTAAAGGCATGGAAAGTAACAAAGTTATTTAAAACAGCTTTTTTCAGCTCTTAAAGTTCAGTATGTCTCTCATAAATTTATAAAAGCTGTTAGACTTACAAACTTTAAATTGTACAAAAAACACATAACGCTATACTACGCTCTAACTTTTTTAGAACTTTCATAAAAATTAGTTAAAATAATGATTCATATTATGCAATCTTAGGAAAAACTCAGAAACAACAAACAAAGTAAAGTTCATCAACCAAAAGTGATACCCGCAATAGAAAATGTTGAAAATCTGAAATATAAACAAGTATGGCAAATAGTTGTTAAAAATAGATTGTTCACAATACGAGTATTTCTTTATAGAATGTTAATTTAACAAAATTTGTACTTTTATACATTACTATACAAGTTTTTAAAACAATAAAAAGTAAAAACTTTAATGATATTTTTTTTTTATAAAAACAAGTTTTTTTCAATAGGTTTTAGAAAACAATAGTGAAAACTTCGACTTGAACGTATTACCTCGAGTAGTTGAAATTGAAAATTTTGAAAAACGTCAAAACAAGAAAGCAGCAGAAAAAGTTTGTATTCTATTAGACTTCCTTATCAGCATTAGAACATATAAAGCCACAAAGTAAGTCAAAATTTGTCATCGAATTTTAACAAAAAAAGCTAGTGGTGGGCGATTTGTGACCGTCTGACCGGATCCGACACGAAAACATAAATATTAATCGAGTGACGAGTATTTTAGTTTGATAACACCTCGTCAAAGATCAAGCACTATTTAGCTTTTTAATAAAATTTTATTTTTAAATGTGCTCCAAATTTGATAATTAAACATTACAATTGTATTTACAGATAAATATTTTATTAAAATTTTTGTTTTAAAACATTTTTAATTTTATCTCACAGCTCGCATTTATTATTTGGTAAATTTGACCCGTAAACTAAAAAGCTGCCTTGATAAAAGTTGAAACTAACCAAAACAAAATTATTAACCAAAATAAAAAAACAAGCTTGTTTTAAACTCTCTTGAGCGAAACTAATGTTTTTCAGGTAAACATGGAAAGCCGGAAAGTAAAGCAGGTTTATAGACCAAAAGATGAAGATAATGATTATGACAACAAAAAAGAAAAAGGGAGCTCTCAAATAGTTACTTATTTTTATATTTTTTTATCATTTTTTGTTAAACTACACTTTATCTGTAATATTTACAATTTGAAAAATTTTAGTCATAAAAAAATGAAAGTCATTCGCTCATCAACAATTCTGATTACTTTATTTTTAGTGTTAACATTATGCAAAGCCTTTAAATAAAAAAAAAACTGACACTACTTAATTTTCTACATGAGCAAAAATGATTACTCATTTTTTTTTCATACTGTAATTTATAATAAAGTTAAAACTAATATGATAATATTAATTAAACCCTTCAGAACATACTGTACTGGTACCGACCTTGGGGCGAACGGAAACACCAGTTACTGTCCCCCGAATGCGGTGGTTGCCTAGTAACAGACGACCGTAGCGTTGTTAGTTTGTGTTTGTAAATTTACTGATTAAAAACTTAGAATAGTACAATTGTTTTCCTTCTGTTTTGCTAAAGCTTCATTTGTTTACCGAGTATTTTAGTGAGGTTTTTGAAATTATAGGTATTTCACTTAGATATCTAAAACACTAAAAAAGACTTAATTTAAAGAGTAACAGCAAAATATTGGAGAAAAATCAAGTTTTTCTTTTGTTTTAAAACTGTTATATTGCTGACTAGTAAAATTATTTAGTTAAAATTTAATTTCTGTCAAAAATATTAATGGTTGATAATTTTGATAAACTTTTTATTGCACATAATATCGATCACTAAACTACAAATTTAGGTATATTTTTATAGCAATATAAAAAAAAAATTGTCGTTGTCTGCTTGTATGCTTTTTAATAGTTGTACTTTAGTAATATTTAAATAATTATTCATTTGTGTGTTTGCTAAAATTACAAGTTTAAACTGACAAGTTTTTGAAGTCGTTTCTAACTTTTTGATTAATTTTGATTTACAAGAATAGTAAAACTTATTTTCGTAATATATCACCAACGGGACACGTTCAAAGTCCACCTGCGATCAAAATCCACCCGATCAAAACCCACCCGATCAAAACCCACCCAGTCAAATTTGAAAACCGCTTACCGATCGAGGAAAAGGGTTAGGGGTAACAGTGATAGTGAAAAATAAATAACAAACAAATAAAAATAATGAAAATCATATATAAAACAAACTAATAAATAAAGAAAAATATTGGGTGGATTTTGAACGCGGGTGGATTTTGATAGTATACCGTCACCAACAAGTCCTAACTTTGATATTTCATTAAAAATAGCGTTTATAATTTGTATACTGTACTTACTAATTTGTGTGTGTTTTTTTTTGTAGATTGAACACAAACAAACAAAAGCAGTTGTGTTTCACTTTAGTCGACTTAGAAAAAACAGTCTGCCTAAAAAACCAAGGTTCAAACTTAAGAATACTTTAACAAACATTCATTAACTTGTCTTTATTTTTGAAAAGCATGAGTCAAAAATTATCTCATTAAAATTTTTTTATTTATGCATTAAAATTAAAAACAAACATTTAATCAAGTAACAAGTTTAAAAACACTTCATAAACCTTTTTAACATAGTTTTTCATCGTTTTTCTTAATTACGATAAATCTAGAAAGTTTAAATTTTCAAAATTATAAAATAATTCACGTTTTTTAACTTTATTTGACTAACAAAATCACTATTACAGAAAAAGAGTAGGTAGTTATTGTAGTTTTATCGATTCTATTGAATGCAAACACACAGGCGACAAGACCAATATTACGGCTACCTGACTCTGGAGAGTCCTGCTACCATAAGGAGAAACAATGCTGACCTGAGGAAATTCGATGGCTATTTCAACTTGACGCTGACACCAAGGTGTAACTTTAATTTGTATATATATGTATATATATATATATATCTAATTATATAAAAACAATAGTTTATACAGCTGTTTCATTCATGAAATATAAAACTTTATGTACTCCTCAGTAAGCTTCAGTTTATTACAATAGTTAACAGAAATTTAGATTTTGAAAATTTTTATAATAACTGTGACGTAGTAATGATAGAGTTCATTGTACAGTTAGCTGATTTTAAAATAATACGCTATTGTTGTTAATTTATGCATTTTGGAAAGTTTGGAAAGGTTATTTTAGAAAAATGTTTTAAGCTATAAGAAAAAAGTTTGGACTGTTATTTTTTTTAATTCTCGTTATTGTGGTTTAAAACTTACTTTGTTTTAATATTTAGTTGTTTATAATTTTGTTAAAAAAGTATTTTTGATAATGGATGCATATGTTTTGTCTTTCGCTTTTCTTGTTTAGTGTTACGTTCTTATCTGATTTGGAAGTTTGGAAAGGTTATTTTAGAAAAATGTTTTAAGCTATAAGAAAAAGTTTGGACTGTTAAATTTTTTTTATTTATACTCGTGTTTGTGGTTTAAAATTTACTTTGTTTTAATATTTAGTTGGTTTTAATTTTGTTAAAAAAGTATTTTTGATAATGGATGCATATGTTTTGTCTTTCGCTTTTCTTGTTTAGTGTTACGTTCTTATCTGATTTATCAATTTCTTTTTTTTTCCAAGTTACAAAGTTTGCAGCCGAATTTATTATTTAATTTTGATTTTGTCCTGTTTAATATTTCCCATTTAACTTTGTAGTCTGTATTGTTTTCTTTTAAATTCTATATGTAGTTCGCTAGTTCTGTCGTATGTGTTTTGTTAATATTGTTGAATGATGATTTGTGGTTTCTGTATTTTTGTTTGAAAGTATTTTCTGTGGATCCTTTATACTGCTTTGTTGTTTTATGACTGTACAACAAAACTGTATCATTACTACGTCACAATTATTATAAAAGTTTTCAAAATCTAAATTTCCGTTTACTATTGTAATAAACTGAAGCTTACTGAGGAGTACATAAAATTTTATATTTCATGAATGAAACAGCTGTATAAACTATTGTTTTTATATAATTAGATAAATATTTAACTCCAATTTAATTTTTCGAGCACTATCGATCAGAACTTTTATAAAATCTTTAATATATATACATATATATTTATATAGATAATGTTTTAGGACAACGTTGCCAACTGCTGATATTTAAAAGTAACGACAAAAAAAAAGCTATGTGTATTAATCTAATATGCTTATTTTATAAAAGCACAAAAAGCAAAAATTCGGCTAGTGAATCATAAAACTACTTCTAACCTAAAAAGTTAGACTGAAAGTATGAAACTGAAAAGTGAAAACTATACAAATCTTAAACTTTCTAGTAAACTAGGAGAAACATTTTCTTTTCAATAATTAACTTTACAGCTAAAAAAGGAAGACAAATAGGATCATACACATTATTTATAAACAATGTATTGTTTAAAGTTTTTTAAACCTAAGTTGACAGGTTAGTTGTAGTTTTATGAAAACAAAATTCCAATAAGTAACGTCGACATATAACAGTTTGTTTTTGTAGCAGTCGATTTATTTTGATTATAACAAATAGTCTTCAAAATGATACCTTATCAGTTTTATTAAATGCTTTGTTAATTTAGGATATTGAAAACTTACTGTTTATTTAAATACTGAAAATAAAGTAATATATGTACAAGTTTTTAGTTAAAGATTTAAAAAACGTTATAAGCTTCATTTTTTTGTTGATAGTATAATAATTTATTTTGAAGCTTATTAATGTTTATTGTTTTATCCAGTCAAATTTGATTGGCTATCATTTTTTTCGCATTAAAATTATTTTAGCGTATATTCTTCCTGAACTAATTATCGTTCAAACCAAGCTTTATTACTTTCTTCAGCACCTTTACTAGTTAATCAATTTGCACGAGCTGTACCCCGCACAATTACTTCAACAGGCTTACCTAACCTCTGAAACTAATACCAAGTTTTCAATTAAACACAACCTTTTAACGTACTCACTCAGGCGTGACAGCAGCGCCTACTTCCCCTACATGAAGATGTCCGAGGTGGGAGCGAAGATCAGGGAGGACCACCCGGATGCCCGCGAAGGGCTAAAGTCGCTGATGCGGAACAAGACGGGCCTGGTCACGTGGGTCGTGTCGAACTGCGGTCTCGGAAAGGGGGGCGCCCGGAAGCGGTTCGAATTGGTGCAGAAGCTGGTCGACATGGGGCTGGAAGTCGATCGCAGGTGAATATTTGAAACAAAATTTGACGTAACAGCTAATGACCAAAGGAAAATTACAACAGATAATATTTTCACTTTTTATGCTTTATTTGATTATTTAATTTTTTCAATTGGAAAAACTTGAAAGCGTTTATTTAAGATAAGCTTTAATGATAATAGCAAAAAAAAATGTTTTAACGTTTGTAGAAGGTTTCAGTGTTCAGTTCGTTTATCAGTTTTAATTTTTTTTTACGACAAATTAATTTCTACAACTCAAGGCATGAGTATTCATGCATTATAACACGCAGAGGAAACTGCTTCCCGCGAGCTCCGAAGATCAGCCCGCGCAGCCAGTACACCGGGCAGAAGATGATGGACTTCATCGGCAAGTACAAGTTCTACCTGTCTTTCGAGAACACGCACGGCTGCAAGGACTACATCACCGAGAAGCTGTTCAGGAACGGGTTCATGGCCGGCGCGGTGCCGATCGTGCACGGCGCAACCAAGGTATTTGCGTTTCAAGTACAAACTCGCATTAGTTTTAGCTTTCAGAATTGATTAGAAAAGTTGTCAACCTCATGATTAATAATGTTTCTTTACTTTTGTAGCCTATAATAATTAGAAAAATAATTTAATAAATTAAAAAAATACTAGCTAATTCTTAACATTCAGAAGATAATTTTTTTTAAACATTTAAAAAAATGAAGAAATAATGAGCTCTATTTTAGTTTGTAGATGTATCTTTTAGTAAAAAAAGCTAAATTCTTTTGTAATAGTGTTTTTTGAATTAGTGGTAATTTTCTCGTAACATTCTTGCTTGTTAATCTTTAAAGTTTACTCTTTTATGTACTAGAGTAAGTAGCAAGATTCAACCGAAAAATTTTTTCTAAACAAACGATTAACTTTAACAATAAATCTTAACTCTTTTCAAACACTCTTTTGATATGCTTCTAAATCACTTGCATATAAAGTTTTAGACAAAATCATTAAACACAAACAACACCAACACATCTCAAGACAACAAACCTAATCGCCTGCACTTTCGCAGGAAAGCTACGAGGCGGTGATCCCGAAGAAAAGCGCCATTTTCGTCGACGACTACGCCGACCTGGGCCAGCTGGTCGCCCACGTCAAGTACCTGGACAAGAACGACACCGCCTACATGGAGTACTTGCAGTGGCGGCTGGCGCCCGCGGAGAGCCTTTTCGGCCACGACCTGCCCAGCAGCGAGTGCGAGCTGTGCGTGAAGCTTTCGGGTGATGAGGAGCTGAGGAGGGGGAAGAAGTTCGCCAACGGGGAGGCGGAGTTCGGGGGGGAGGCGGTGGTCGCGTCGCTGCACGATTGGATGTTCGACGAGAGCGACGAGTGCCTGGAGGTGGGGGAGGGGGTTTGAGGGGGTGGGGGTTTGAGGTAGGGGAGGGGGTTTGAAGTGGGGGAGGGTTTGAGGTGGGGGAGGGGTTTTGAGGTGGGGGGGGGGGGGGGGGGGTTTGAGGTGGAGGGGGGTTTGAAGTGGGGGAGGGGGATTTTGAGGGGGGAGGGGTTTTGAGGTGGAGGGGGGGGTTTTGAGGGGGTGGGGGTTTGAGGTAGGGGAGGGGAGAATTGTGCCTCGAACGTTGTCGGATAAATTTTAATTTCATTTTAGTATTACATTGCTTGTGTTGCTTTGTGAGATGTTTGTCGCTCGTTGTTTTGTTTTCAGTAGAGCCTACCTGAATATTATACGTCTAATTTTTTTTAGTTGTTTCTTCTAAGGTGTATTTAGAAAAATATTGAAAATCATTTTGTAGTAAATAATGTTATGTACAGACTAGATGATATTCTAATCCTTAAGTAGTATATATTAAAATTTAAACAGTTTTACTGCTTTTTTAAATGAAAGCTTTCTGTTTGTCTAATTTGTAAAAAAAAGGATAATTGAAATTGTTTACTGTAAATTAGGAATTGGCAGTTCTTTATAAGTAAGCGACAGGATTAATGTTTGTTTTAATTAATTAATGGTTTGAAAAAAGTATTTTGCAGGTTACCGTGATAAAAAAATAGCTTTTTTAGAAACTAAAAAACAACTGTCAAAAATATTTTAGTGAAATCGTTACTCCAATCTATTTTAAAACATGTTTAAACTGTCTCATTACAAAACAAATAAACTTTAGTTCGCAATCTCCTGTTGCAAAGTCTATTTGTTACTATTTTCACTTTGTGCACAACTGTATAACTATTGTTTGAATTTTTTGATTTAGTTAACTTATACTTAAAAAACCTTAGAAATAAATGAAACAGTGATTCTGACTTTATTGAGCAGCTTATGTGATATGAACATCATATTTCAAATTTAAACGAACAAATTGGCAATAACTTAAAACATTTTACGAAAATATACCCCACACTTCTTGAACATTTAAACAGTAAAGAAGATGGGAGCAAAGCAGATGTTTTAACTTTATTTATTAATTACCACTATTTGTATACACATCTTACAAGTAAAGAGCTATGTATAAGAGTTGAATGAATTATTTAAAAGTTGTTTTACTTTATACATGAGTATCTTTTTGTTTAGTGTGTTATGTAAATAGTATAACTTTATAGATATAGAAGTTAATATTTTTCACGATAAAACTTTATAAATATCTTTTAAAATGATAATTTATATCTAAAATTTTGGTACTTGTTATGCAACAAATTAATTTTTAAATATCCCTATTGCTAATTAAAAATAAATAAAACCAAACTTTAAATACTATTTCAAGTAGACATAACGCTTAGCTTAGTTATAAGTTCATACAAATGCTTTTTAAACTTTTTATAAAAATAGTAGTCTTTTAAACTAATTGGGTTGCGAATTTACACAAAACTATTATATGTACTGTAAAATTTAAATTTATAAAAAAAGTTAATAATGTATAACTTTAAATAAATTTTATTATGCCATCATTTCAAAACATGTCCTATTGTTTAATTTTCAAATTATATAATTAAAAAGCATTAAAATACGCAACTGAATAAATTTTCAAGTAAATTTTAATATATTTTTTGTAAATAATTTACGAAAACTTTAAAAAAACTAAATAGTAGGAAATTTTTGAAAAAAAAAATTAAACATGTAAATTATGTTGCAGTTGTATCGAGTTTAACTTACTGGCTTATTTTTCTTTTAGTTAATGAAAATGACGCTTGCTTGTGCTATATTTAGATTTTAACCGGAAGCGCTCTTGTTATAAAACACTTGACAGCTTAAAGTTCTTGATTTAGCCGGTTTAATTTTCAAATCTTACCACCAACTTATGATTCTTTTTATGAGGTAGGTATATTGATAAACTTTTAAAAACATTTTTAAGTTATAAAAACGGTTTTTGTATTTTAGGCGTTTTGATTGTTACATTCGTGATAACGTTCAAATCGTTTGGATTGTAAAATTCCTACAAAAATGTGTGAGGTACAACAAAAAATGGCAAAAAATAATACAATACAAAAAAAAATTGAATATCTACTAAAAGTTCTCTTTAAAGAATTTTAAATGATTTTAAATTTTAGAAAGTACGACACTCATTAAAAAAACAATTTAGCAACGTTTTGTGTAAAAAACATTATACAAAACTTAGGAAAAGGTAACTTTTTAAGGACTTTCTAGTATCACGCTACACTTCATAAAATTTAAACATGGTTTGTTCAAAGTTTAATCTACGAAAATCTTATAAAATTTTTTGGTTTATCTTTTAAATAGTGATTGTTTTTTTATTGTCTTTAGAAGATTACTATCAAATCAGTAAAACTAAAATTATATATGAGACATTTGCAAACAAAATATTGTATTGGATAAACACGGCTCTTAAGAACATAAAGTTGGACATTTTCTAATACAGTTTTTACTAATGATAAGTTTAATTTTTTTTATATTTATAATTAAATTTTAGTGCAATTTATTGGTTTGTGTTTTCACTAAATACATAAGAATCACAAACTTTAAACTTGTCATTTTCAAACCATTACATATTAACAAATAAGTTAATACAAAGTGTACTTCGTTTACTTTTTTTAGATAAGCGCAATCCGAGGTTTTATTTAAAGTTAAATAAACAAATGTACATATTATTGTGACTACGTATAAACACAATATTTATAATACAAGTTTTTATCCTTTTAAAAACTTTATAAAAAATTAGACTTAAGATATATTCACAATATTCGTCTTAAAAACTTTTCTATTATACTTCACATTTACAAAAAAAAATCTTTAGGAAAAAGTGTGTAAAATATATTTAAAGTCTTTGTTTTAACCTATTTTATATTAATTGAATAGGTTACTAATTTTTCTCATTGTGCGATAAAAATATTAGTTTAAGGACCTGGTGCACGTAAAAACTTTTTGGTTATCGAGTCGTACATCACATACTTTTACAATTTCTTACAATTTTTTTTTCTTAATCTAAACTTTTAAACCGTAAAAAAACAATCAACAAAATGAAATAAAAAAATTTTGCAAAACTAAATAATTAGTTATTTTTTATCACAGTAACTCTTATTCACAACAATGGTTTTTTACCATACTTCCGCTTATTGTTGTTTAAATTTTTAGAGTAATCTGAAGTTTTTAAGAATGTAAGTTTCTTATTTGTTTTATAAGCGATAGAAAACTCAGTTTATATATAACTAAATTATAAGAAATTGTTTTCAAATTTAATGCTTTGTGCATAAACGGTTTTTTTTTTGTTGTCAAGCATAAATCGACTAAAACTAAACTTTACATAATTCGTTGATTTTTTTTTTATTTTAACTGATTTGATAGTTCTCTTTGTAAAAAAAAAACAACAAAAAACTTTTTTTTAATAATAAAAATATATAAAATTTCCGTAAACTAAATTAAAATTAAATTATGTTTAAATTAATGAAGATAATTATGAAATGAAATTATGTGACATAAAAAAATCTCTAAAAATATTTTTTTTCTAATTTCTATCTAAAGTTATTTACACAAAACGTCATTATCTGACCCTTTTAAAATTAAAAACATTTAAGGTTTTTTAAATCTAACCCTAACTAAACAAACTTTTTTTAAAGTTAATTGTTCTTTTTTTTTCCTGTTTACTTTGTAGTTATTTGTTTTTATTATATTTCTTTGTATGTTACAAATTATTGTTTCACTTTAAAATCAAAGCTATGTGAACGTTTGAACACATAAGTTACGATCTTATAGTTTATATGCAGCCAATAAATGCGTGAGCAGTAAATAATGAGTCTCTTGTTGCTGAATTAATTGTTGTGTAATATTTTATTTATTTCTTAAACGTAGCTATTTTTAAATAGAATTGTTAAACTAATAAAACTTCGAAAGATAATATCTCGATATAACACTTAAGTATACAAAATTTTTACCAATAGAGTAAAAAGATGAAAATAAAACTAAACCTTAAAAAAAAACTAATTATTGAAAATTATTAAAGTTAAGTTCTTTTAAGTAAGAGATGGAGTTTAAATAATAATTTTTTAGTTTCTAAAACTTCTATATCTGAAACTTTATAAAAACTATAAAACACTTAAAACTACAAAAGTTTTAGCCATACTTGTTTTCATTAAGAACTATGTGTTAATGATTTTTAATTTTCAGAACAATTTATTCACATATAATACAGGCATTCCTAAATGAATTCTAGAGTCTTTTTCTATCTACAAGCAAAATTGGCTTTTTATAATAATATCAAATAAGTATATTTATAACAGAAAAAATTAAATCTTTTATTTGTATAAGCTTTACTTTTGAAATTAAGATTTTTTCTATTTCGGTTAGATTAACAAAATTCTTTCATTTTAAACAAATAATTAAAATATTAATAGTTTTTTGTTAAAGATAGATAATTAATTAATAAATTTATAATTTTTAAAAATATAATTTAATTTAACTAATTTTAACAGAACTTTCGATGTAATTATGAAAAGCTAAAAACTATATAAATCCTTACAAAAAAGAAAAATAAAAAACTCTTAATATAAAAATTTATGTTAGAATGAACGGTTACCAGGATTCCACAAACATACATTTCTGAATACTGAACGAATTTTGTTTTACTTTAGTTCGTAATGGTAGGGTAATTAGATTGC
Source organism: Thalia democratica (assembly GCF_965202585.1). Classification (NCBI taxonomy): domain Eukaryota; kingdom Metazoa; phylum Chordata; class Thaliacea; order Salpida; family Salpidae; genus Thalia; species Thalia democratica. Next base: position 60,740,716 of record NC_139166.1, on the reverse strand, counting down.
AAAGCTCTCATATAATTCTAAATATTAAGAATTTTTTCTTAAATATGATGCAGAACATCTAAAATTGAAAACTAATAGAACCGTATTAGTTTTAAAATTTTGTTCAATCGTGAAAATTAGAATAAAATACTATTTCGAAACTGGCCATTAAATCATAGTTATGTTTTACATTTCTATGAATTTAAATATTTTATGTAATATTAAGATTAAATCTTTTTTATTATGTTGAAATATTTTTTATTCGAAAAAGTATACAAAATGTAAATCATATGGTAAGTCTGGGCTATATAAATTTTTGAGTCAGCAAAAAAAGCTTTGTTTTCATGCTTTCTAATGTAGAGTAAACGTGTAACATTATATAAGTTATTGTTATTTGTTATTGAACTGTATGCAAAGTCTACAGAACAAATTTTAATTTTGACAAATTTAATAACTTTACACAAAATGTTATAATTGTTGCGTTTCAATTTATATTTCTTAAATAGAAAAAAATAGAAACAATATCAAATTGTGGAGTACGACTCGATGACCGAGAGGATTTTCGTACTGGTAGGTGTCAGAAGGGAAAAAACGGGTCATAAAAACACAGCGTCACTTTAGAACGAAGTGACACTGATGCTCGATGGACAAGTTTTTGAGTTAAAAAATAGATAAATTACTTTGAATAAACTTTTTAAAATTAAACTTAAAGCAACCTGCATCCTGTAAAGTACGCATTTTAGGCACTTCAAAAAGTGAACTTAATAAGAAAAATACTTACCAATTTTGTGCAATTTAAAGTTATAATTAAGTAAAGGAGAAATTTTATGACTTGGCTAGGCAGCCTATTTAGTAAATAACCATTTGTACTAAAATAAATCACTCGCAGGTGGCAAAAAGTTAGAAAACATCTTTTGTAGGCTTTACTTTTAGAGAAGAACTATACTTCATAAAAAAATAAGTACTATAAATAAAGAATACATATAAATGGTAGTTGAATTATTAAAAACTTAACTAAATTTTAATAAATCATTTATTGTATTAATTCATATAACAAAGAATTACTAATAATTTTCTTAAAATGTATCTGAAAATTTAATTCTCCCACCTTTCATTTAAAATTTACCCATAAAATTTTAATTATTAAACTAATTTACGCTGATTTAAAAAATTCAGGAAACCTAAAGCTCGTAAATATCGCTAAGTTTATATATATAGTTTTATGTTGACTTGACAATATAAAAATAAAAATTTTAAAACGTTTAGTTTTGTTAAAGCTTTATAATGAAATGTATTAAAAGGGTTTTAGTTAACTGTTATATTGATAGTAAAAACTTAATTTTTGTTTTGATAACTACTGTTTGTATTATTTTAACACGAACTTTTAGTTAAAGCCTAAACTTGTAGCACATTTGAAGCTTGTTAACTTTTAGATTGTAGCTTGCAAAGCTCGTGTTTATACTTTTAAAATTTTTTGTACAAGTATTATAAAAGCAATGAAAAAGAACCGAGAAAAATTACTTTTGTTCTTAAGTGTTAGCTCGTTCTAAAGTCTCACTACATGCTAAAGTGTCACTCCGTACTAAAGTTTCACACCGTGCTAAAGTTTCACTCTATGCTATAGTGTCACTCCGTGCTAAAATTTCACTCTGTGCTAAAGTTTCACTTTGTGCTAAAGCTTCACTTTGTGCTAAAGTTTCACTCTATGCTAAAGTTTCACTCTATGCTAAAGTTTCATTCTGTGCTAAAGTGTCACTCCGTGCTAAAGTTTCACTCTGTGATTAAGTGTCACTCCGTGCTAAAGTGTCACTCCGTGCTAAAGTGTCACTATGTGCTAAAGTTTCACTCTGTGCTAAAGTGATGCCGTGCTTTTCAGACTCGTTCCCTTTTCGTACAACAAGTCCTAAGATCTTTTTTTGTAGAATTTTAATTTTTGTTTAATAAATTAGTTGTTAAAAAAGTATAAAAAATGCAATATGTAATTAAGTGATAAAGATTTTAAATAAGTTATAAAAGTTCACACTTTGCGTTGTAAATGTTTTATTACATACTAAGTATGTTTAGTAAAAAAATACTTAACAGATCAATACTAATATAAAAAAAACAAGCTAAAACTTTAATTTCCATCATGTCAACAGATTTATGAAAATATGTAATAAAACTTACAAGTGTTCAAAAACTTAAACTTTAAGATACTCCAGGTAAACTATTAATTACCATACTAAAAAGGTTAAAATCAATCAATTAATTTGATTTTTTTTTAAACCAATAATACTTTGGCTCAAAGTTGAAGCAAAGAAAAAAACAGTTTTTGTTTTTAGAGCTTATCTAAGAATAAATACTAGTTTTAGAAAACTATGCTTTATGAACTAATTAGTAGCTTTTTTAGACTCTTAAAAAATTATAAAACTAACTAAACATTATGGAATTAACATTTAACAATAAATAAAGACTTAGTACTTTTACATGTCTTTAAAAACTTTGTTGGATTATAACTTATTCATTTATTGGTAAATTTTTAAAAATGTATAAAAAATGAATAAAAGATTGAAATGTTTTGGAATTATACAAATACAAATTTTATTTTTCGAAAATGGAAAACAAAACACTTATCGATGTTGTAAATAAACCATTACATACTAAAGTCTTAGACAGAAGTCAGCTAAAATTACAATCTGTAAAAACGAATAAGCAAAAGTTAATTACCGAGCCAAAACTTTGTTCAAAGAAGTTAAAAACTGACCAATTATGTCAACATATAGAAAATAAGCTAAACGAATACTTAGAAAAGTGCGAATTTAATAAAAAGCCAACGGAAATAACAGTTCGTTGTCTAAGTAGCAAAAGTTGTAATTATAAGTTCGAAGATATTTTAAGTAACTTCTTTAACGATAAAAAGGCACATTCTTGTACTAAAAATCTGATAGCCGCTTTTGCTACTATTGAAGACAAAGAAATAATGTTCTTCGCTTTTCATGTAATTCATCTCAGAAATATAAACAACAAAAACAAAGACATTGTTTACCTTTCTCTTTTAGATTCTGTCAGATATTTGGAGCCCACTAAACTACGTAAAAAAATTTACCAAAATATTGTTAGTAGTTATTTCGAATACTGTGGAAATACTGGGTTTGATTACGTTTATATAAACCCAATGTCGGCCATTTTGGGGTTTTGTGTGAGCAACGAATACATCTTTAGCGGGAGACCTGTCACCCAAAAACTACCCGACGATGAGAAACTGCTGGCTTGGTACAAAGAAATATTTGAATACTGTTTGAAAAAGGACATTTTGGATTTTTACAATTTGCGCAATGTGATTGGACTCAACCTGTTTGAGATTAAACTGAAAACAACTCAAAAAGAGTTTAAAGAAGTTGTAGGTGAAGAGAAAATCTTTTACAAGGAATTGAACGGAGTTGGTGAGTTTTACACGTTTCAAAAAAGGAATAGGTTGAGTTTTAAAACATTGGACAGTGCTTTTACTGCAACGAGAACTATAGTTAGCCATTGTTTAAAAAATGAAACGTTTTGATTTAAAATTTGTTTTTTTTACACCTGTTACAAACAAAATTAATAAAATATACATTCATTCTTAATTATTCTAAACATTGACTAAAACAAACTAGAAAAAAATATATAGTTTGATTACGTCATGTAAACATGTAAAACAAACGTAATTTCAAAGTTTTATTTAAATGCATAATTTTTTTCTCATGGTGGAGAATTAATTGATATCAAGTTTTAATAGTAAGAAAACATACCTTAATGCATAAAGTTTTTCTCAAAATAAACAAATTTTAAAACGATAAAAAGCGTAAAATACTTTATTCTTATATGCTTAGGAATAATGTAGTTTAAACAGAGTTCTTATTGTAAGTTATTTAATGTTGAAAGACTTAAGTACAAAACTGTTTTAAAGATAAAAAACATAAAAGAAAGACTACAAAATGAACACAATAAGCATTTGAGTATTTTGCTTTTGTATGCTACACCAACTTTGTTAAAAACAAAAATAAAAGTTTAAGAAGTACTAATGTTTTGAAACTAAAAGTAATAAATTTATAAAGTGATAAACTTTAGGTAATAATAAACAATTCAATTATTTACATCGTCCTGGTGGTTGCTCTTTATGGGGACGACCACGCAAGTATATAAGAATGCGATTAGTTGCTAGCACTCTTTTAAGCGCGATGTGCATTAGATTATAAACCTTGTAAGGTAGTTTTATCAGAGGGAGATTGTAATTCCACTGGGACGTGAGCTTTGTACGCAGGACCGGCAGCCGAAATCAAACAGGCAGGCTGTCCAGCGCCCACTTTTTGTGCTTTGGAACTCTCTTTCTGAACAGTAACTCCTTTTTTTTGACATTATTTTTTTATAAATCTTGTACTTTTTTTGACGTTTTTTATTGCAATGAAACTTTTTTTACATTAATTCTTGAATAAAGTTGGTTTATATACAGTAGTTAGAGTAGACAGGCAAGCGCCTGCATTGCCCAGCGGTTTGTCTCTGCGACTGCCGGACTGCCGGCCCTGCCTCCCGAGCTCGAGTCTCGGTGGCTGCCTTTATGGGGACGACCACGCAAGTATTTAAGAATGCGATCAGCTGCAAGCACTCTTGTTAGTGCGATGTGCATTAGATTGTAAACCTTGTAAGGTCGTTTTTTCAGAGGGAGATTGTAATTCCACTGGGACGTGAACTTGGAACACAGGACAGACAGGCTGTCCATTGCCCACTTTTTTGTGCTTTGAATGTCTCTTTCTGAACAGTAACTCCTGTTTTTCACACAATTTTTATACAAAACCTTATACTTTTTTTTATGGTTTTCTATTGCAATGAAATTTTTTTACATAAATTCTTGAATATAGATGGTTTAAATACAGTAATTAGAGTAGACAAGCGGGATCCTGCATGGCCCAGCGGTTTGCTTCTGCGACTGCCGGCCCTGCGTTCTGAGTTCGAGTCCTGGTGGTTGCTCTATATGGGGACGACCACGCAAGTATATAAGAATGCAATTAGCTGCAAGCACTCTTGTTAGCGCGATGTGCATTAGATTGTAAACCTTGTAAGGTCGTTTTTTTAGAGGGAGATTGTAATTCCACTGGGACGTGAACTTGGTACGCAGGACCGGCAGCCGAAATCAAACAGGCAGGCTGTCCAGCGCCCACTTTTTTGTGCTTTGGAACTCTCTTTCTGAACAGTAACTCCTTTTTTTCACATTACTTTTTATAAATCTTATAATTTTTTTATGGTTTTTTATTGCAATGAAATTTTTTTTGTACACCTGGGCAGCTCCTTAGACAAAAACTTTTGAGTGCTTTTTTTGTCATTAATTACACTTGTACTATTAGCGGTTAAATATTAAAACAAAAACAGCGGATCGAAAGCAATGCTTCGCTTGTTTCGTTTTTCTGTGCTAATCAAAATAATTTTTATGTACATTTTGAGAAATACTGTTTAGTTTAACGAAAATGCACATTCGTAAACAATTCTTGTTTAATTGTTTTTAGTTTGGATTGTTAATTAAATAGTTTTAAAAGTAATTTAGAAGTTTAGTTTTTATTAGTTTCTATTGCTTATTACAATTTGGCCTGATAGCCTAGGATCCTAATAAAAGCTTTTATAACTCACTGAGTTGTCAACCTACACATGTAATAAAAAAAGAGTAGTAAAAATTGAAACTAATGTCCTAGATAAGAATTAAACTGTATACGTAGTGTATGACCCAATAGCAGAAAAATTCTTTTTTTTTTGCAAAACAAGACTTTGAACCAAAATTATTTGCGGCTCAGCATACAACATATATGTTTTTTTTTATTGTAGTTCAATAAACAATTAATAACAGTAACTGTGAATAGAGTCCCTGATATTTTTCCTTAAACAAATCTTTTGGTTAGACATGTGCACACTTTAAGAAACTAATGTCGGGTCGCTTGAGAATTCCACTACTAGATTTGCCAATAAGAGCACGCTTTTTTTAAGCCAATCAGAGGCTGTTTTAACAGTAGTAACAGTAGCTTAACAACAACTGATGCTAAGCTGAGAAATGTAAAACCATTCATTGAAATATGAAATAGAATAAATAATAAAAGGAGAATTTAATAAAAAATGTATATTATGATAGATATAGAACTTAATTCATTTTCCTAGGAATATATAGTGATAGTTATAAATTAGCTAGTAATGTCCTAATAAAATTTATAATAATTTATATGTTAGTTTTGTATTAAGGTTAAATATATATCATCATTTTTTATTTGGTTTAGTAATATTTAAATTCGTTGAGGTGCTTCTTATTATTATTCTTTTGTAGCATATGAATAGAATGAGTTGTAATTTACAAGAAATGGTAAGTGTATTTTTTGTATACTAATTTTTAAGTTAGAATGAATTATCAGTGTTATGTTTGAAACGCTTTTAAAACATAAAATAATTTTAGCTCTTGTATTCTACAAGCAACAGAGAAAATAGAAGTTGTATAAGCCCTTCAGACCAGGTATATTTGTTAGAAAAAACTAACACTAACTTATTAGAAGTTAATAAATTTCTGGAATTTCGTAAGTCCAGGGAAAGTTTTTCAAATAAAAACAATAAGACTTCCTCAAACTTCTTTAAAATAGTAAAACAACCTATTAATTTATTAAGTTTTTCTGATCCGTTATTTGTTCCCGTACAACCAACTTCTACATCCAAAAATTTTCCCACCAAAACCCTTGGTATTAAACAATTTTCTGAACCTTCAGGTTCAGTCCTTTTAAACTCTTACCTTTCTCCACCTTCTAAAAAATGACTTTGTTGACTTCACCAACTATTTTACCTTAAAAAACACAAAAACCTCTTTGTGTTAAACAATTTTCTAATCCTTCAGGTTCAATCCTTTTAAACTCTTCCCTTTCTCCACCTTCTAAAAAAATGGCTTTGTTGACTTCACCAACTATTTTACCTAAAAAAAAACACAAAAACCCCTTTGTGTTAAACAATTTTCTAAACCTTCTGGTTCAATCCTTTTAAACTCTTCCCTTTCTTCTACTTCTCCATTTTATTCTTCTTCACCTTTTTCTTCTTCACGTTTTTCTTATTCACTTTTATCTTCTTCACCTTCTTATTCTTCACCTTCTTCAAATCCTTTAACATTGTTGACTTTAGGTGACCAATTTTTTACAAATAGCTTATAAACCAACAAACTAAAACCTAAAAAAGCTATGGAATTAATTTTTAATTGTTCAAATTTTCTTTGTAATACTGACATTATAAGCAATGACATATCTAATAAAAAAAATATAACATATAATAATTATGATCATACTCATTATTTTTGTAACTGATCACAATTTAAAAAAGACAATAAAAAACATTTATTTGAAAAATATTTTGATCTAAATGATAAAAAATATGTGGCAAAACTTGTTAAGAAAAAAGTTTTAATTGGTATATATTTCCAAATACAATAACACTATTTAGTAGATTGTTTAAGCCCAAGTGTGGGTCTAACTTCTATATGCAGGTTTTTTTACTAAAGAATTTTAAATGATAAACTTATTAGTCACAAACCAATTAATTGTTTTTGTAGCAGTGTAAATGAGCGTTTATCGTTGTAGAAGATTGAGTGAGACTGATCTTTTTCTATTAAAAAAAATTGTATGTATTAAAATTATATATAAATAATAACTAAAAGTTTATTGTTCACAAATTGTAACATTATTAAGATCATTAACTACAGAATATCATTTAACTTTTTTTTATTTACAGATTTATAATTTATTAAAGTAAATAATGGCTTCATACAAGAGGGAGAAATAGGAATACAGTGCTCAATCTTTGAAAAAGTACATCATACTTCACATTTATGTTAGTTTCTATTTATATTATATAAAAAAAATATTCTATATGATTGATTGTTATATAAACATTCCTTGCAGTAATTAGATTTTTTGTTTATTTTAAATTTTTTAAAATAGCAAATTCAAAAACTTTTAAACTATAAAAGGAACGTTTCCAGAAAGTTTGAGGTACATAGGTTTGTATTGGAAACTTTCTACAAAAATTACAATATCTCAAAACTTAAATAAATTTTCAATTACATAAAAACTGGCTAGTAGTTTATACTTGAAGCTTTCTTATAAGCATATAAGAGCCTATTTTATTTTTAGATGGAATTTGAATAGTCGTGCACCCCCAATTCTATGCCTTTGAATCATGGGTAGGTAAGTCAAACAATGTATGTAAGATTTGGGAGAAATAGATTTCTGTAGTAGTCAGAGGAATTGACAAGATAGGTTTGCATACAATTGTTGGTATGTTTCCAACTCGAATTTGACCATTTTTTAATCTTTGTTTTAACAATTAAAAGTTGCTATATTAATTTTTGTAGCAGTCTGAAAAATCATATATAAACAATTTTTATCTAAGTTGGTGATCATACTTTTACTGTTTCTGAATTTTATATAATTTAGAACAATGAGTGTAAACATGATATATATTAAAAAAATTAATTTTTTTACAAACTCAAAGTTTTTTAATTTTCTAAAAGTTTTTTGTTATATTTTTACTATTTCTGATTCTATTTATATGTTTTTGATGAAAACACATGATACTTTAGTTAAAGTGATACTTTAATGCAAAAAAATAAAACTTCATTTTGATCATTATATGTCTATTTATACTACAATATTAATTATAAAATAAATGATTTTTTAGTGTTTATTTTATGCAACAAAATTTTGTAAAAAATGTCTTAATCAAGAATAGTATAAATTTTTTAATCTGTCCATCTGATCTTCCAGCTATCAGAAAAGAGATGGTGGCAGAGCTGGTCTTAGGTTTTCTTTTTAATTAGAACTATTAGTAAGATAAAATTGTGTTAATTATATCTTAATCGTTATTAAATTTCAGTGATAGTTATTTTTTGATTATGTTTTGTTTGTATAATTTTATTTACAAACCAAAAAAAAACGATTTTAAATTATGTTAAGTGTACTACTTAGACAAATTAAGTTTGATCCATGTTTTCAACTTTGTTAATTCATATAGTTTTTTTTATTAAAATGTGACCAGGCTTGCATTGATTTTAACTAGTGTATTAGTTAGATTCAAATTAGCTTTTGTATGTTAGTTTAGAAACAGTTTTTATCAATGATTATTAATACAGTTTTTTTATTAATTATGTAAATATGTCTGCCTTTTTAATTTATTACTTTTTAATTACAATTTAAAAATGTAAACAGGTTTGCCTTTTTTTAGTTATTTTTTTTCATTTTTTGATGAATTTATTAAGTGTCTTAATAAAAAAGTTACTGTTTAAAGCAGTTTTTTATCAATTGCTTTAAAAGTTTCTTTACATTTTAAGTCAACTTTATATCTACAAAAAATTATTACTGATGTTTATTTTTCTCTTTATATTTACTAAACTATAGCTACTTAAATTTTGTTTGTTTTAAAATTCATTGATTTTTAAATGCTCAACTTTGATTGATTTAAAAAATTAAGTAAAACAAACCAATTTCCAACTAATTTATAGTTAATAAAATGCGTTTAAAAGCTTAGTTTTTTAATTTATTATAAAGCTAGATGGTAGTAAACTATTTGTAAAAGTAACTATTTTTAATAGTGTAAAAGTTAATAGAGTATATTTTTGCAAAAAATTTTTTTCCAAACAAACTAAAAAATAAATAATATTTTACCAGTTTTTTATTATATTTTTACTGTTTCTTATTTTGTTTATTTTCTATACATTTTGATGAAAACATGTTCGTACTTTTGTTATATTTAAATACTTTTGTGCAAAAAATAAAGTTTTAATTAATAAATATTTATTTATCTGTACTATAGTATTAATTATGAAATAAAAAAATAATAATTTTTTAATGTTTGTTTTTTACAACAAAATTGTGTGAAAATTATTGAACTAAGTAATATACTTTAAGATAAAATACATGTTTGATTATAAATCATAAATATTTTATTCTATAGAAATGGTAAATGAGCACATTAAAAAATGTACAACTGGCTGGCTTTGAACCCAGGTACCCTAGATCATAAAAATTTTGGTCTGACACATTAACCCACCACGTTACGGCTCGCTTTCCTGAATCGCGGGTTTTGCATTTATATATCTTACACCTTTTTAAACTTCACAATTTTAGCATTTTTGATCGTGTTACTATGTGTTTTACAAACACATATAATTAAAAAATTTTACTTAATATATTTTTAATCCTAAAACATAGCTTTGTACTTAAAAAAAATATTAGATAAATAAAAAAAAAAAAAAAAGGTAATTTGAAAAACTAAAAAAAAAATCTAGCATTTTGAACAAAAATCAATAAAAAAAATGAAAAGCTGCAGTTTAAAACTTTTACATGTGAAGTACTAAAATTTTAATTTGAAACGAAAATCTATTGTATAGATAAAAAAAATTCTTTCATCATAAAAAAAAAATAAATTAAACAAAAACATTTAAAAAAGATTTAACATATCTTTTCAGTTTAATAATACTATTTAATACAATTTTTTACTATAAACTTAATTTTAAACCACAAATAGACCTTTGAACGTTTAGCTTTTTAAAACCTGGCTGGAAGATATTTTGATACCGACATTGTCAATTTAAAATAGTTTAAAACTGTTAAAAACTAATTACTATAACAAAATGTATTCCGGTATATAAGTTACTTTTACAAAAATCATTAACTGAAATTTTTTATAATTGTTAATACTAACTATACTAGAGCTTGTTAACATTATCCAAAAACTAGCTTTTAAAAAGGAAACTATTTATTCATCCTCACCAACGTTAATAATTTAAATACAGTTGATCTAGATGTGAAACGTTATAAAAATAACTAGTTAATTCAAAAATCGCGGCTAAAAAGAATTCTCTTCAGTTTAATTTATAATTTTATTAACTAATGTACGAAACTTAATAAACAGCTATCATATCATATACCATTTACATATAAACTAATTTTGCCCTTGCAAAGTTGCGCAGTTGCGTTTGCAAACGAAAAATATGCTTTGGTTGAATATATAGTGGGTGAGACCATTAAGTCTTAGCATTTCCATGGTTAATGATCTGTTGTTGTTACCAAAATTTATTTTACAGCGAGTTAGTCATTGGCTAACCATGTAGATTACGTATTTAAAATGTTTGCACTAAAAAGTTAGACAAGCTGGTTAATGACCGCAATTTGTTTTTTTTATCAAAATTAAAAAAAAAAGATAAAAACAATGGTTTTAAAATATTTTACGTTATTAAGAGTATTCAAAGTTATATAGTTTTGTAACAAAACATTTGTTTCCACTATTAAGAATTTAATTTTTGAAATAGAATTTTAATCTTAGTACTAATTATGAATAAAAGCAACTTTTGAACAAAACTACTGAATTAATAGTCTAATTTAGTTACAATATCATTGGTATTCGAACAAGGTTGCATATTTCAAGTTTATTAAAGTTCTAAAATAAAGGTTAAAATTTGCTTTATTAGATTAATTACAATAAATCAAGATTTATCAGATTCCTTTAATTCAAATTTTTTTTACAGAAGTATTAATATAAGCAAGATAGTTAGACAAGACGTTAAAAGGTATCCAAGTAGTGTGCAACTCGATAACTGATATTTTGTGCGTATTTTTGTCGTTTGATTAATAATAAACAATTTATAGGACTCAAAAATAAAGTTTGTTAGTGTACATCGCTACTTAAACAACTTACTAACAAAAATGTTTTTTTTTTGTCTGATTTGTTATTTTACTTTAAAATTAATGTTTGAAATTAAATAAAATATTTTACTCAGCTATAGTTTAAAAACACTTAGTTATGTTTAAAAAAATTACTAAAATTTAAATAACTAACATCAATTTTGTGTTATGTTTTATTATTATTATGTATTTTTTATTATATATTAGTTACTTTCACTAAAAAAAATATTTTAAGACATATCCCTTTTTGTTTCGTATAAATTAACTTAAGACTAATTGCTTCACTTCAACTTGTATAAACTATTAGTTAAATATTACCACAAAATTAGTTTTGCAATTTTGTCTTGTTCGATTTTTGACATAATAAATTTTTAAAAATAAAGTATTTGTCGTATAATAATTTATTACGTAAAAAGTAGTTTTCTATTTTGTTTTGTTTTATATGTGTACTGTTTATTTTTCGCTCTGGTTATAAAATTTAATTAGTTTTTGTTACTGTGTATCTGAGGGAATTTTGCTAGTAGTGGAAATCTCAAGCGACCCACTAATGTCACTGCAAAATCTTTCAATTTATTGTGAATTTAGAAAATTTAGAAACAAATAGATTCTAGAAATCTTTAAATGAGTGAAATGTTAAATAGAGTTAGTGAAGGAAAACTATAATGAGTAATTTGTTTATAAAGTATTATTAAGTAAGATTTATTTGTTTGAAATAAGTGTTAAAATTGTGAAGTTCACAACTATGGTCATATTGGAGTAAAGAGGTCCATTTGGTCTTCATGCTACTCACCATTTTCTTATTTTGAGTTTTTTTAAACTCAAGTGGAACAATATTTTAAACTTGTAATTAACATAAATTAACTATTAATTAAAAAAAGGAACTATTAAACAAGAAATCTAAAAAAAAACTTGAACAACCTGAAATTTAGGAAAATTCTATTTGAATAAGGTTTTATATAAGTAAAATAGAATTATAAAATGAATATGGGTGAGAGAGTTACTAGTGTTATGTTGAAAAGATTGATTGAGAATTTGACTTTAGTGCATAAAGAGTCAACTGAAAAGCTTAGTACTCAAATGAAGGAAGTAACTGATAAATTAGCTGATCAAAAAAAAGTGATTGACTCTCTGCAACATTCACTTGATTTTTTGTATTCAAAATTTGATAATATGAGGACAGAGAATGAAAAAATCAAGGAGGATGTAAAAACTGTGAAATTGGAAAATGAGAAGTTGACTAAAAAGATGTTTGATATAGAGGAAAATGGCAAGCAAGCAAACATTAAGCTGAATCAGATTGAAAATTGGATGAAAGGCGAGAATGTTGAAATACAGGGTGTACCAACTTGTGAAAATGAAAATGTTGAAATTGTTGCAATGAAAGTTTTGAAGAAAGTAGATCCAAGAATAGAGATACATCAGTTAGGAAAAATTAGGCGCTTGAGGACCATAGATCCTGGAACCAACCTAGAGAAGAAGGAAGGAAAGAGAATGTTTAATCCTATATTAGTTACATTCAAAGCGCGAGACCAAAAAGTTTGAGAAAGAAAGAAAAAGAGAAATTGTTTAATGCTGATTTGAATGACATAAAGGCAGAAAAAGTTTATCTTAATGACAATTTGTCATGAACTAGCAGGAACCTTCTTTATCTTGCCAGAAGGTTTCAAAAAGAAAAAAGTTGGAAATATGCATGGTCCTCAAGTGGCACAATTTTGTTGAGAAAGAATGAGAAGTCTAAAGTTATTGTTATCAACTCAGTTGAAGATATTGAAAAACTGCAGAACCAACAATAAGCTATTTGTTTATCTTTTAATAATATTAATAAAAATATTATATGTTTAGATGACTTCTTTAAAACTTAAAATAGATAGTTTAGTTAAGGCCATAGGGGGGGGGGGGGGGGTCCAACATTTTTTTTACAAAAATTAACTTTAGCTTTTATATGAAAGATTTAAGTACAAACTACAAGCCAGTTTTTATAGAATTCAAAAATATCATTTAACTTTTGAGATATTAAATTTTTTATAAAAAAATTCCTATATAAATCTATGGACCGCAAATTTTTTGGGGTCAATTTTCTCGGAAATTTTAAAATTCACTAAAAATCTATCTTCTCCTTCAATTTTCAAGCAATCTTCTTCAAATTTTGAGGAAACGTTCCTTATAATAAAAGGAAAAAACATTACTTTAGAATAATCTTAGTAATTTAAAAAAATAAAAATTTTATCACAAAAGTTAAAAAAAACTGTTTTTTTTTCAAAAAAAATACATTTTTACAAAAAATTTTCAAATTCCAAAGTAACGTTTTTTTGTTATTGTATAAAGATTAGACTGTGAAAGTTTGAAAAAGATTGCTTGAAATATGTAGGAGGAGATAGATTTTAAATGAAATGTTCTTTTTTTGCTGTTTTAGTTTTCCCTTCCCATAGGGAACCTATTATGCGGCCCAACTTTGACTGGTCATATCTCAAAAAATAATTTTAATTTTATAAAGCGATAAAAAGCATCTTGAAGCTTAGAAAAAAATCTATAAAATAAGATCAACTTGTAAAAAACATGGTTTACCCCCCCCATGGCCTTAATTTTGAATGTGTTTGCAGGGTGTGTCAAAATGACTTTGAACCCCCAAATTTGGATTCTATTTTTTGTGATAGTTGTAAAAGATGGTTCCATTTAAGTTGTTGTGGATTATCTGAATATGAGTTTAAATTTTTTGTTAATAATGAAGATCCTTTTTATTGCATAGACTGTGTAAATAACCTAGGACTAATTAATGTTGGGAGTGATGATTTCTGCAAATCTTGTTTTAAAAGGTTCTCTAATTTAGATGATTGTTTGTTTTGTGAAGGCTGCTCTAAATGGATACATCTTAAATGTTCAAAAGTATCAATTAAAAAGTTTGCAGAAATGTGCAAATTAATTTACCCTTTTTTTGTGAAACCTGTGAGCTAAAAATGTCTGTATGTTTTAAATGTAAGTTGTTTTGTAAAAAATTAAAAAATAGTTTAACCTGTTTTATATGCTTCCAAAAATGTCATGTTGAGTGTGCTTCTGAAAATGAAATGAAACTAAGCCTATATAAACAAGGTAATTACAAGTTTTATTGTGATACATGTAAGGAGTCTGTTTTTCCCTTTCAGAATGTTAACAACTTTGATTATGATTGTTTTTATAAATCTGTTAAACCTAGTATTTCTGAAATAAAGAATGAGAGTTACTTAGATCTGTACAGTGTGAAATTTAACTAGAAAAATTGTATTAGTATTGTTTTTATGAATATAAGAAGCTTGAATGCAAATCTTTGTAAAATTGAGGAATTTTTGAGTGTAACTGAGGGGTTGCCTGATGTGATTTGTGTGTGTGAAACATGGCTAACAAATCTGATACCTTTTGTAGGTAAGTTGTATGGATATGATTTTGTTAATAGATTCTCTAATAGTAATCAATCTGGTGGTGTTGCATTTTTTGTTAGAGCTTGCCACTCTTATGAGGTTGTAGAAGGTGTGTCTTTTGAGCAGTGTGATGTAGATGATTTGTGGATCTCTATTAAACTTGAAAACAATAAATCTTTTGTAGTTGGTAAAGTATATAGACATCCAAGCACTGCATTTGATACTTGTAAAGAAAATTTTCTTAAAGTTTTAGACCTATTAAATGAAAAGAATAAATATTATATAATTGGTGGTGAGATAAATATAAACTTGTTTAATAGAGATCAGCGTACTTTTGACTATTTGGATTGTATTTCTAGTGCTGGTGCTTTGAAATTTGTTGATTTGCCAACTAGGTATTCTGCTGATTATTTGTCTAGTTCTTTGATTGATCATGTTTATTCTAGTTTTGATTGTGAAAAGCTAAATGTCAATGTTTTGGATTATGATATATCTGATCATATGCCTGTTATCTGTGAAATTAAATGCAAAAAGTCCAAAAATGAGTATTGTGATCTGAGGTCCTTTCAGGACTTCAGCAAGTTTGAAGTTGGAGCTTTTCTGAATGATTTGAGTGTGAAATTGAGAGGCATGAACCTGTGTGCTGAAAATTGTGAAGATGTTAATAAATGTTGAGATGAGTTTGAGAGTATTTTTAGTGGGACGGTATTTGATCATGCTCCAGTCAAAATATTAAGTAAAAACGAACAAAAACTAAAAGGTAAACCGTGGATAACAAAAGGTATAATAATCTCAACAAACTTTAAAAACTTAATGTTTAAATTTGCCATTAAAGATAAAACAAAAAAAAATTCTGTTTGTTTTAAAAAATATCAAAATATATTAAACAGAGTAATAGAATGTTCCAAGAGACTTTATTATAAACAACTAGTTAAAAATAATAAACAAAATAGTAAAAAATTATGGAAAATTGTAAATAATATTGTTTCCACTAAATCTACGTCTAGTTGTAAAATTAAAGGTGTGCTTGATGAGTGTGGTAAAATTGTTAATGACCCAAAATGCGTAGGCAATCTAATGAATAAAAATTTTGTAAATATTGCTAACAATTTGTTAAAAAAAAGAAAATATGTTGTTGATGTAAAGAATGATGAGTATTTGTCTGATTCAGTTAAAAATGATTTTGTCTTTAATGAAATTTCTGATAGTGAGATTCTGAATTATATTAAAACTTTAAATCCAAATAAAAATGTGCGTTCTGATGTCCCTAATATTCGTTTTGTGAAGCTCAGTGCAAAAATAATTTCTCCTTATCTTTCTAAAAATCTAAATTGTGTAATAAATGTGTTGAGTATGGTGTGTTTCCTGAGTCACTTAAATTTGCTGAGGTAATTCCTATTTATAAATCTGGTAAAAAAATGACATTAATAACTACAGACCTATATCTCTTTTATCCCCATTTTCGAAAATTTTTGAGTTTTTAGTGTGTGAGAGATTGAAAAAATTCTTTTTGTTGAATGAGGTGCTACATGAAAAACAGTATGGGTTTGGAGAGAATAGTACGACTGAACTAGCTGTGAATCAGATTGTTGATGAGTTAATTGAGGCTGGTGAGAGAAAATTAATAAATTGCTCTGTATTTTTGGATTTGGCTAAAGCATTTAACACAGTTAATCATAAAATTCTAATATCTAAACTTAAAAATTATAGTATAAAAGGTTCAATGTTAAATTTACTTAAAGATTATTTAAAAGATAGAAGTCAATCAACGGTCATAAATAATGTTGTGTCTGAGCATAAAATTGTAAATGTTGGAATACCACAAGGTTCTTGTTTGGGTCCTTTGTTGTTTCTTGTGAATATTAATGATATTTTTTCCTCTACTGAGATAAATATGAGATTGTTTGCTGATGATGCCTGCTTGAGCTACCAACACAGTGATCCTGTGTTTTTAAATGAAACTATTAATAAGGAGTTCGTTAAAATTGATATATGGTTGCGTGCTAATAAACTTTTTATTAATTATTCAAAAACTAAATTTTTGCTTTTTAATAAAACTTCAAAAAATTGTGAATTTAGTATTAAGGTTAATGGTTTTCTTATTGAGCAGAGTGATAGTATAAAATACCTAAGTGTGGTTTTGGATGATAAGCTTAATTGGAAGAAACATTTGAGTTCTCTGAAATTGAAATTGTCTAGGAGTTGTTATGTTTTGTCAAAATTGAGATATTACTTTGACACATTTACACTTAAAATGGTATATTATAGTTTGTTTTATTTGCATATCCAATATTGTATATCTGTTTGGGGTAGTGCTGCTGACTCTTACTTAAAACCAATTGTTTGTATGCAAAAAAGAGTGATCAGGTATGTTTGTCGTGTGCCTGCCTTGACCACAACAAACCCTTTGTTTAAAAAAACTGGTGTGCTAAAATTAAAGGATGTGTATAAATTGCAAATTTGTAAGTTGATGCGTAATACTATAACAGGGTTTGATGTAGAACACAATAGATTTACACTTGCTAGCTCTGTTCACCCACACAATACAAGATTTTGAAAGAAAATGAATTTTATAACTGAAAGACCTAGAACAAGACTTGGCCTAAACTGCTTTAGGTATTTGGGTCTCAAGTTTTGGTCTAGAGTCCCTGAAACTTTTAAAAACTTAAAAAAAGATCCTTTTAAAATTAAATATAAAAACTTTTTGTTGAATAACTACATGGAGTAGATCTAGAGTGCTTCTACATGTATGTTTTGTTTGTGTTGAATTTTGATTCATGTTATTTGGGACCAGATTGTGATGAGTTGGTCTTTATCTTTATTTTTATGAATGTCCTGGTAATGAAAGAGTGATTGTTATAAATTATTGTAATAAACTTTGTTTATTGCTAAGTTGTTTTACTTGTTTAAATTTTGTTATTGTGTTAGATTTAAGATAATTTATTTATTTATATTTTTTTTATTAGAAATTAGAGGTAAAAGTAGAAATTTAATACAACATTTTTATTTATTTCTTAACTATTTATTTTAAAAGTTTTAGTTTTTTTTATTTATTTTATTTTTTTCTTTAATATTTATTTTATTTATTTTTTATTTTTTCACTTATTTTATTTGTTTATTATAATTTTTTTTTTGAGTCTTGTAAAAACTAACAAATTTTTGAAAATCTTATTATTTATTTACTCTATTGTTGATAAATATATATATATGTTATTTTTTTCAATACAAATAGTATCTTTTTTTTCCTACTTACAGTATTTTTTTTTTTAGTTAGTTTTATTTTTGTTTTTTAGAACTAAATACTTAGAATTAAATATTGGTTTATTTGAGTTTACAACAGCTGATTATGAGTCACACTGGTGGCAGTGATCACATGATTGGATTGTTGATGTGTTTTTTGTTGTAGCCTCGGCAAATACTTACTTGGGGATTTGAGCTTCATGATTTTCCAACACTTTGTGGTTTTTAGTGTTGAGATTTTAACCTTGTGAGTGTTTGCCAAATGACGTGTCACCAGAGGTTTTTTCAATAAACGGTTAGAATTAGTTTTTATTTCAGTTAGCTAAAAAATTTTTTTATTACATAGACATTTTTAGTTTTGTTTTTAGTTAAAAGGTAATTTTTATTCTAAGTAAATTTAAAGATAGGGCAGGTGGAATAACATGTGATGAGCTCAAACTCACTTGCTTGACCTTCAGAAAACGTTTATTGTTGCAGAGGGGAGAGTGAGTATTTTCTGATGTTTTTCTACCTCAAAAAAAAAAAAAAAACAAAGTAAAAATTAGAAACTAAATACCATTTGAAAAGAAAACCAAGAGAAATTAGAATTTTAGGCCAAATTTTGAAGTTTGAACAAGTGAAATATTGATTTTTTTATAAGATAAGAAGTGAACAAAAAAAATTATAAACAAATTTTTTTATTATAAAACATGATTAAAATATTATTCCAGCATCTTTTGTGTTATATATTTAAGTTTCTAGTATAAAGAAACAAAAAAACTTATACATTTAAGTTCTGGATGAAAGTCAGAAAACCTGAAAGAAAAATAAAAAACCAGTGTTCTAATTTAAAAAGTAAATTTATCAAGTATAAAATTTAGCAAAAGTGTTGATCATACCACTTCAATCATCAGACCACAAGCCCTCTGCAGACTTTTGCCGATGTTTTAGTTGGAAATAAATTTAAGTTGAAAAAAGTTATTATCTTTTAATCCACTACTACCAATGTTGACCATTGTTTACCATGGGCACTACACTGTTTTCCCCCTTTGATTTCCTTTGAACTTGTTACATCTCACTTTTCTTATCACATTTTCTACAAAAGCAACCAAAAAAAAACCTCAAATTTAAACACAAAGAAATAAAATGTAACATCAGTATAAACTAGATCTTTAAAATCATAAAAAAGTAAAACCAATGTATTTTTATTTGGTGTCCTATAATATTTAATATATGTGCTTGTAAGTAGGTTAAAATTTTGATTAACATTTATTTACTTTTTACTCTATTTACAACAATGTGAATGATATTGATATGTAATAAAAATGATGTTTCAGATTAATTAATTAAAAAATCATATACTATCAAAAAAAGACTATTTTATCTTATTACTATCTTCTCTTTAGTTGTTTAAGCAACTCTTTTTAAAGTTTATTAATATATTATTAATTTGTTATAACCAATGATATTGAAGAAAATATTTTATCTTAATTAAATATAAAATTTTTAAAACTTTGAATTTTAAGTTATATATATATTATTCAATCATAAAATAAACTTTCTAGTATTATATTTTTTATGATTTAAAACAATTTTAATATAATGTTAACATTATTACAAAACACTGAGTCCTCTCTATTAGCCTTAATTTACTACAGTAAGACTGATCAAGTTAGTTTAAGGTTTTTAAATAAAAAACAGGCTAAGTTAGGCTAGTTTAAGGGCTTAGGGGGGGAGGGGTATTTTTAATGAAAATAACATTGAATCTTATATGAAAGCTAAGTACAAACTACAAGCCAGTTTTTATAGAATAAAAAAATCTTATTTAGCTTTTGAGATATTATAACTTCTATAAAAGTTTCTAATACAAACGTATGTACCTTGATTTTTTTGGGGTCACTTTTCTCAGAAATTTAAAAAATAACTAAAATAATATTTTCTCCTTCATTTTTTGAGCTAGTGACCTCAAACTTTCAGAAAAAATTCTTTTATAGTTTAAAAGACTCTGAATGTTGTAATTTTTAAAATATTGAATATATAAAAATATCTCAAAAGTTACTTTGAATTTTATCAAAGTTAAAAATGTCTGATAGCTCAGATAAAACTCTGTTAAGTAAGGTCAACTTGTATAAATCAAGGTGGACCCCCTATGACAAAATAAACTTCTGCCTGCCTAGATCAAAACTTTTGACCAAGGTTGTTCTGGTATTGCAAAATTTAGATTCTTCAAAAGTGTTATGTAATGCAATTGAATCCATTTTTTATTTAACGTCATCTTCTGTTAAAGTTGTCTGTACTACACTTGAAATTTTGCATATTAAAACTTAGTAAAGTATTTGTTGTTTTTAAAATTAAAACTAGCTTTAGTTAAAGATATTAAAAAACAAATAGTCTCATAATTGTTTTTTGAAATAATTAGTCAGCAACACTAAAAGTCTTAAAATATTTTGCAGCTGTATATACTAAACATTTTTTAGAATACTTTGTTTGAATATTGTTCAAGTTTATTGAAACAGATGAAAGAATATTTATTTAAGCACATCAAGTACCTGTTGAACTTTGCTTGTTATACTAAACAGCACTATAACTTAATTATTCAATCTGCATAATAAACATAGTATTATTAAAACATTTCTTAAATAAACACTTAAAAAAAGTAATTGCAATTCCATCATTGTTTTTTTTTTTTTGATATTAGTTTCATAATATACTTAGGTTATTTATCTATTGTACCTTTGGCACACTTTTAGGGTACTCAGGGAAACTCGGATATTTTAAAATTCTAGAAAATCTCAAGGAGACTTGAGGGAGACTGAGGATAACTCAGAATATTTATTTATAAAACTCAGAATGACTCAGGGTAGTTTTGATTTTTTATAGAAATCTCAGGGCAATTTTTTACTAGATCTAAAATGAAATTTAGTTGATCCAGTTTCAATATTTGTTATTTGATATTCCAATTTCGTTCAAGAACATGATTTTTATTAATTAACTTTGTTTTTTAGCCTTGTCACTCTTCACTATTCTTAGAAATAACTTTGTAGTTTTTGTTTTAAATCTAAAACTATTTTTTATTATGATTTGAGTTTATATTAAACTGAAGCAATTTAGAAATATAAGAGTTTAAATATGCATTAAAGAGTTTTAACGGGGTAGCCACTAAACCTGGAAAAACCTGGATTTTGAGACATTTTGAGAAATAAACATCAAAAAACCTGAATTTTTGAACAAAAATTTCTAAAAAACCTGGAATTTTGAATAATTTTTGCATGCTAAGTAGTAAAACTTTGATTAGACAAAAAAATCTATCATATAAATAGAACTATTTTGTCATCATTTATTAAAAAACACATTTAAAGTAGGTTTACAGTATCTTTTCAATGTTGTTATACTACTTAACACAGTTTGAAACCTTAAATTTAACTTAAACTGAAAATTGACCCAAAAACGTGTACATTCAAAAACTTAGAAATTCAGAAAGTATAGAGGAAATTTTTCAAAAACCATTGGCCACCTTGTTTTGATATACTTTATAATTTTAATTACTTATATATCCTAGTAAAATTATATTGTTTTATTTGTCCTTAGTTCATAGCTAAAGTAGTTTGTTATAACTTATAAATATGTGTTTTCAGTTAAAAAAATTAAAGAATTAGTATAAACTAGTGTTGCTAATCTTTAAACACAGTAGTTCTGCATTAGTTTAGTGAATATCTAATGCAGAAGCATACGTATACAACCTTCCTTTTAATCATTAAGAAGAAAAATGAACATTGAGGTATAAGTAGTTTGCGCCAGAGGAAATTTTTTTTAAGGATTTAAAAAAACTCAGGGTAATTAAGAGCAGTTTAAGGTCACTCAGGGTAGTTATTTTGACTCAATGAGTGGCAACTATGATTGTACTACATATTTATTTATCATCTTTTTGGTTTTTCTACAATAATAAACAAAGTATAAAATAGAATATTTTAGCCTTAACTTATGAACTACTCTAATTACTCTTATTATTAATATAATTTAAACAGCTTAATACTTAAAAAAAAAAATAATAAAGTTTAAGTTGGTCATAAAAGCAGCAGTAATGTAGTTTTGTATTTCTATAAAAATAAGTTAAGTTATACTGATTGTACTACAAGTAATCTATTTTTGATAAGCAGAGCATTAGTTATAATTATTTTTTAATGTTTGATTACTATTAAACTAATATAAACAAAATGACATAAAGTTCTTATTTTTTAATTACTCTATTTTCAAAACTAATGTTTTTATATTTCTTTTATTAGGGTTTTACCAGAAAAATAAATTATTTTTCAAAATTTTTACTCATAATTGTTAACAAGTGTTTTGAAAGAAAATAAAATGTGTTTGTTTTGAAAATAAGATTAAAATAGAAGGAGTTTGTTGTCATAATATTAAAACTACTTGAATTTAAAAGACTTGTGTCATTTTGTTTTAGTTCTTATAAAACCATTCCGAAGCTGTTCTTATAAAACCATTGACTTTTTTATTTAATTTTTTACATTTTTGCACTTGGCACTATGTCAATATTTCTTATGATGTTAACAAACAATTTTATGGGAACTCAATTTGTGCAGTGTAAAAAAGTTTGAGCTAAATATAGGAAATATCTTCAAACATTTACATATTTTAGCTTTTTTATTAACTATTACTATTTTCAACAAGCTTAAACATGTCTTAAACCAAAATACATATGTAATTTATTACAAAATTAGTATATCCTATTTAATGTAGTGAGTACAGAATTTAATTATAACTTAATGCCCAAAAAACATGACTAGTTATGACTTAGATTGCTTGAAAAATGTAGAAGTAGATAGATTTTCTAATAATGTCATGACTAAGCCATTTTTTTACAAGTTTATCTTATTTTATAGAGTTTTTACTAAGCTTCAAGTTGCTTTTTACCTTACCTAAAAATTCGAATTTTTTTTTTGATATGACAGGTCAAAATTAAGCCTCATAATAGGTTCCCTATGGGAAGGGAAAACTAAAACAGCAAAAAAAAGACTATTTCATTTAAAATCGATTCAATTTAAATTTTTCAAGCAATCTGCTTCAAACTTTCACAGTCTAATCTTTACACAATAACAAAAAATGTTACTTTAGACTTGAAAAAAAATTAAAGTAAAATACTTTTTTTTTGTTAAAAAAGACTTTTTTTAAATTTTGGTCATAAAATTTTTGATACTTTAAATTATTTAAGTTCATAAGTAACATTTTTATCTTATAATATAAATATTTTATTTTAATCCGAACTATTTGTTTGTGGCTCTTTTAGAAGTGCAATAAAACTTAAGTTATTTTTTTCTGTCATATCTATTTATCCATTAACAATTTAGTCTAATTAGTTTACATTTAACTTTTTATAATCTTACTATATATATACATCTCTTAACATTTTTAAGTTGTAATAACACTAACTGAGAGCTTATAAATACCTTTTTTTCCAGGCAGTTTTTAAGCAACATTTAAGGATAACAACACCAACCATGCTCAACACTGGAAAGCTTGCAGGCTACACAATATTCATATCGGGCGCCAGCAGGGGAATAGGAAAAGCAGTGGCGTTGAAAGCAGCTGCTGATGGGGCCAACATAGTGATTGCTGCAAAAACAGCCGAGCCTCACCCAAAGCTACCAGGAACCATTTACACTGCGGCCAAGGAGATAGAAGATGCCGGAGGAAAGTGCCTGCCTTGCATTGTGGATGTCAGAGATGAGAAGTCTGTCATGGATGCAGTTGATGAGAGCGTCAGAACGTTTGGAGGTAATATGAATGGTTTATTGTTTTCTGTAGTAGTAATCAGGTTTATATCCTTAACATATTGTCAAAGCTGTAATTAAACTATTTAAATGACAAGTTAAACAAAATATATACTTCCAATAAATTACAAAGTTCCAAGCCAAATAACACTTAATCCTATATAATATAAAAAATGCAATGACCAAATGAATGTGTAATGCAAATATAAAGGTATTGACATCCTGGTAAACAACGCCAGCGCCATCAGGCTGACTGACGTGGCCCACACCCCCATAAAGAACTACGACCTCCTCAACGAGATCAACACCAGGGGCACGTTCCTCTGCTCCCAAGCCTGCCTCCCCCACTTGCTTGAGTCCAAGGAGAAGGGCAAGAACCCCCACATACTCAACATGAGCCCTCCCATGCTGATGGCACCGGAGGCGTTCAAGTGCCACACCGCGTACACCATTGCCAAGTATGGCATGTCCATGTGTGTGCTGGGAATGGCAGCGGAGTTTGAGGGCAGGGTTGCGGTGAACGCACTGTGGCCAAGGACTGGCATCATCACTGCGGCAATGGAAATGATCGGTTTGTGATATTTGTTAATATGTTTAAACTGAAATATTTTTAAATATAATGAACTAATTGTATTATAAAGTCTTCAACTTACTACAAAATTAGTCTCACAAACTCTGTTATCTTAATTTCAAGTGTTTAAAATTAAATTGATTTTTTTAAAATTCCATGTTAGTTTTTCAAAAGTTATTTAAATAATTGTATTAAAAGTTATCTAGCATTATTTGTAACAATGTTATTAAGTTCATAGTACAAGTTTTATGTTGCATTATTTTTATAAAACTTGGTAAAACAAGTTCAAGTTGCAAAATATGGCCATAAAAAGTTTTGAGTTAATTATTGATAAAAAATAATTAAGTTACAAACTACTTAATTAAAAGATCTTGTATTTTAAAACAAACTGTAAACATCAACCATTTACTAAAGCAACAGTACAGAAACTAAAATCAAGTTTTACATGTTAGAATTTAATTTTATAATGTTGTTTTTTATTTGGGTGTAGATCTTTCAAATTACAGGGTTTTTTGATTTTTTTGGGTTTAAAGCACATTTACCATTGTTGCCACACACTAAAATTAGTTTGAAACCAAACAAAAACAAACCAGTAATTTTTTTTAGTCTTTCTTGTAAACTCCAGCTGACTTCGCCTTTAAAAATAATTTTGAAAAACACATACTAGTTATTTATCAAAACTAAATGGGATTGAGTGTAATAAGTTTCAATATTTGTTATTTTTTGGTTTACTTGTGTACAACCATTTAATTTTTATAGTTTTATATTGTTGATTTCTATTATTCGAAGACATTTTTTGCTTTGCACTAGTTTTGCTTTATTATATCAGTTGAAGTTCTTTTATTCTTTTAATGTTGAATTTAAGATTATTGATTTTTTTAACATTCAAATTTGTTTTATTTTCTTATTTTGGCTAATTACATTGTCACTTTTTTTACAGTTCAATTCATAATATAATACATATTTTCTTTTTTACCTTTTCAATCAGAAATTATATTTAGTTAATATTAACTTTTTATTTTTATAAGTACTGATGTTTACAAGTAAACATAAATATGCTGACTGCTATTTCCGCATATAATCTCTAATTTGTTTAAATGTTTTGAACATTTTAATATTAGAAGAGTGTCTTCTAAAATATTTGTAAACATAGATAGTGCAAGCATATATTAACAGCCATGATCTTGGCAATTTTTCAATTAATTAAAAAAAAAAAATTTTACTGAAAAATTTTGTGACCAGAAAACCAAGATTTTTTAATTTTTGTGCAAGTGCATTTTGAGCTTTAACAAAATAAAAGAATTCTGTCTACAACAAAAGTGTATGAGTTGTCTTACCAGTTGGCGCAAGGCGATTTGAATGGTTTTTAGATATTTTCTATTTATTTAAGATTATCTTTATTTTCCATTTACAGTTTTGTCTGATTTCAACGGTATATGTACCTTTTTTTTAATCAGATCAATAAAAATAAATGTAACATGATGCTAAAGTTTTTCAGGCGTTGTTTCATAAATATTATTAAATTTAATTGGTATAAGTTAATATAGATTCAAGGATTCTTATATAGTTATTTGTGGTTATTGATCTCTTTGCTGGTAATAATTTTATATTAGTTTCTAAAATTAATGGGACTTTCATTTTGAAAACTCACCCAGTTTACAAAATTGTTATTGCATAGGATTAGTTGAAAAGCTTTATGAAGAACCAAGCTGAACTAAAAACAAACATTTCATAACAAGCAGTTTATTTTGTTCTAAGACCAAACTAATTTTTCAATAATTTGTGTATTTCTACAAAAAAAAAAAGCTATCAATCTTTGAAAATATAGACTAAAATTACCTAACTGTTTCACTTAACAACCTTCAAAACCGTATAAAAGTTTCGTATTAAAAAGTAAATAGTAGCCTTTCGATGTTAAGAAAATTCAACGTACACACCAAATTCAAGCTTCATAAAATACACATACCATGTTCAAGGTGCGAGTAATTTTTACTAACAAACAAATTAACTAACCGCTAGGGGGAGGCGACGGCGTGGCGAGGTACTGCCGCAAGCCGGACATCATGGCCGACGCCGCCTACGCCATCTTGTGTCGGCGAAATTGCGCGGGAAACTTCTACATCGACGAGCACGTGGTGAGGGAGGAGGGGGTGGCGGATCTGGACCAATATGCGGCGGTGGCGGGGACCGGGAGCGATGAGATGGTCGACCTGGTGACGCTGGGCGCGGGTTGGGAGAACATCGCGAGGGCGTTTCAGCGCAAAGTGGCGGGAAAGTGAATCGCGTGGATTTTTACTAAAAGTTCGGACTTGCTTAAATTTTTCATTGTGTTTTTCATTAATAGTTTAAACATCTGTATTTAATTTTTTTTTTTAATAGCTGTTTTACCACTTTAACGTTGAATAATATTGCTTTTAGTTTTTTTCACCTTGGTATGGAATATCTTATAGTTTATAGTTATATATTTTATGATTTAAAGTTAATTAGTAAATTATATTTTCAAATTAAAGTTTTTAAATAAGTTACACCTGATGTTAGTTTGTCTGTATTTTTGTTTTCGTTATTATGCAATGAATATTTTAACCTAAAGTTCAATGTTGTTAAACTTTTGTAATATACATTTTTAATCAATATCACTTTTATTAAAAACTTTGTAATTTAAATTTATTTTATTATGCAATCATTATTTTTTTAAAGTTTAGTTTCACTTGGTTTGTTGTGCTGATGTTTGTAATAATTTAAAAATATTTTAAGCTATATACAAATATTGATAAAGTTTGAAATTAACTCTTGCTAATTATTGAAAAAAAAATCTTTTTTTAAAACTATAATCATTTGCAACTAACTTGTATTTAACCTCAAATTATAAGTTTAGTTAACATAGCTTAGTTTTTTTTTTTATTATCGTGTAGTTTAGTCAATATTACAAGTTTGTTAATATTTACGTGTGTTTCAATTTAATAGAAAAATTTCAGTTTATACTAAAAAAACTTGTAATCTGGTTATTTTAGGGTCTTTATTAAACACATTAACTATCGAGTAAGTTTTCTTATAAATATATATTTTTTTATGATTTAACTTCAATACTTTACGTAAATTTTCTGCATTGCTGAAAGTTTTTGTATAATTTTATCAAGTTATTTTATAAAACTTAAAATTATAACTTAAAACAACTGTAATAAAAGACGTTTAGAATTTTAACAATAACGTTATCAAACTAACTTTGTAAGGTAGTTTAAAGTTGTAAGGCATTATAAGTTGGAACGATAATGCTGTTATATGCTACCCAATTATATTAAATAAACTTTTGATTTTTAAATTAGATAATCTATTAAAATGCTAAAGTTGATACAAAAGTTTGCATATCATTCTGAGTTCTGGTTTACATTTAACATTGAGACATACTAATGTAAAATTTTAAATCTGAAATATTTAATTCAGATATATACTCACTCATATACTTATTTTCTGCTTTAAAAAGAAGAAATTTGTACAAGTTTTATTTTCTTTATTAAACCACAAATAATGCTCAAAAAGTTGCACGAAAAAACCTTTCGGTTATCGAGTCTTATACCAAAACAGATTAACGTCATGTCCAAGACAAAACATGTCGTGGACAAAACAATTTAAAGAATGTAACAGGTATGAGTATATAAAATTCAATAATTTTTGAAGAAGCTTGCAAATATTTTTCTTACTTCACAAGGTCCTATTTAAATTGTAAATAGTTTTTGAAATAAAAATTCGAAAATTCTTAGAATTATAAACATTTTTAATGATAATTAGTTTTGTTAACAACAAAATGAGAATTTTAAAAACAAGTATAATCTTAAATTTTAAAAGTCGATTTTTTTTTAATGTAAAATTTGCTATCTAAAAAGTTCTGATCACTAACAATTGTTTGTCAAAATGTTTAATGGAATTTGGTAATTAACTCACACTATGTTTAAAGTTAGTTTTAGAGAATGATTTCTCTAAATCTTTTTCTTAAATTTTATTGAAAAATACTACCCACTTTTACAAACCCTGTTTTAGAGCAAATGCAAGAATATTTCAAAGACGTGTATTAAATGAAAAATTACTAATTTTATTTAGATCATGGATTTATAATGTATTTTTCTAAAGGTTAATAACCTAAAAGCTTATAATTAAAAAAAACTCAGTTATTAAAATAAATAGTTTTACTAGTTTATCAGTATTTGTAAAAATTAGTCTTGAAAACGCTGGTCAAATCAAGTAGTCTTATCTTCAACGTGAATTTTCGAAATTACAATCATGCTATAAGTTGTGATTTATGTTTTGTCGTCCAACATAATAAATTAAAAAACGCGGTGTATAAAATTTTGCTTTAAGCTTAATAATACTGTAAGTTTTTGTTTTTACATAAGTTAAATTGTTGGATGTATTGCTTTAAGAAATATTTTGTTTCCATTGTAATCTCATTTCGAAAGTATTACAACAAAAAACTTTTGTATAACTTACTTTACATAAAAAAAAACTATGATTTTTTTGAATTAACTTCTTTATTATGAAGCTGAAAACTGCTCTCAACGCTAAATTAATTCTGTTATAAAGTATAAACCAGAGTTTCCCAAAATAATTTTCAGAAATATGAAAAAAATAGAACATACTTGTTACTAACTCCAGAATATCTAGTGTAAGTTTTAAATCTTCCGTAAGTTGTGCCTAAGACATTTAAATTTTGCTGTTCAATACCAACCCCAGATTATGTAGTGCTAGTTTCGAATTTCTCGTTAAGTCTACCCAAGTACCCTCTTACGGCCGCTTCACTAAGACTTGATTTTCAACATTAAAGAGTTATCTACCAGTTTGCTGCTTTTGTAAAGCAAGCTATACTTGGTTAAGAAAAAAGTAAAAAGGATGTAAGAAAAGAATATGTCTCTAAGAGCTTTTAAAGTTTTTTGATTCAGAATAAAAAAAATACCTATTAAGTTTTAAATGTTTCGAAACGCTCTTCAATTACAAAACGTGTACAGACAGTTAAAATTTAAACACATTTTGAATAATTTAAAAACGCAACAAAATTTTCTATTAAACTGGAAGCTATTAGGTAGTATCGTATTACGAAAGACTATTTTATATGTGCAAATACATTTTGATGATACTGCTTCTTTATTTTTCATTCATATATTCTATAAATCGTGAAATTTTTTTCTGTAAGTTTATCAATTTTTAATAAAATTGATTAAAAGCTACTGACTACTTAAGTCTTTTTTTATTATTATGTTGATTAGTGATTTAGTATAAGTTTAAAAGTCTTAACTTATGTTATATAGAAATAAATTGCTCTGTACTATCGTTTGAAAATATCAAAAAAACTGAATTTTTTGTAATAACTGAACTAATTTTATATATTTTATTTACTTTAAAGTTGTTTTAATTTGTACATCTAAATAATTTTTGAATTATCAAGTTTGAAACATCTTTTTTTTATATGCATTTTAGTTCAAGATTAAGAATCTTCTTAATAACTTTATAATAAAATATTATCGTTTACTATTTACATTTACATAAACCAAAATATTTTCTTTTACTTGAACAGAAAAAAATCACTAACTGACTACAGTTTAACAATAAATAATAATTTTTAAATAAAATCAATAAGTTTTCATTTATATGTTAAAAAGTATGTACAATGTACATCTTTGAAATCATACTTAATAAAAAGCACTGTGATTAGTGTTTAAAAATCCCCATCAGTAAAACTTATACTATTAAAAGTAATAATTTAAATCCTACTGCTAGGAATTTTTTAACACTTAACAAAGTGCTCTTTACAAAGTCTGCCTGAGACACTGTTTTACTTTATTGAGTAACATTTTAAACTGTTCAGAAGTTTTTTTTTCCTTTCCAAGATATCGTCTAAAGATTGTTATTTGAAAATTAATAATACACTAAATTTTCAAGAATTGTTTATTTAGTTTTCCGAAAACCAAACTTCTACTGTAGTTATAAAGCTTTTTATATTAAATAATTTGTTTTAAATGTGTACATTGTGATACTATTTTTATAAAATTAGTAAATAATACTTTTCATTGTTAAAGTTAATAACAAAAATTAAAATTAATTTTTATTAAAATTTAAGTAATTTGTTTTATCCATTATTTAAACTACAAGCTTTAAAGTAAAAGAGACAAGAACTAATAACTAATCTTAGTCAATAATAAACTCAAGTAATTTTTTTGTTATTTTGAAAAACTACTAGTAGATTTAATTATATTAGACTTTTGTTATAATAAGCTAAAATCATAGTTAAATAAGTTAAAATCAAGGTTTCCAAAAAATTTGGAATCCTAGAAAAACCTGAAATTTGACAATTGAGGCTTAAGAATCCTGGAAAAACCTAGAATTTGAGAAAAAAAAACTCGAATTTTGAACAAAAATAAATAAACCTAGAATTTTAAGCAATTTTTTCATGTTAAGTAGTAAAATTTTAATTTTACGCGAAAAATCTATTATAAAGGTAAAAAAAAAGGTTTCATTGTCAAAAAAAAAAATATTAGAAAACAATTTCAAACTAGTTTTACAGTATATTTTAAAAGTTTTTATTCTATTTAACACAGTTTTTTTTACCTTAAACTTAACTTTAAACTAAAAATAGACCCAAAAACGTGTACTTTAAAAAATATGGAATAAATTTCTCAAAAAAATTTGACAACCCTGTAAAATGTTACATAGAACTAAAGTATATATATAATTTAAAAATTATGTGTTAAAGTTTGTTTGTTTGCTAAAGTAATGGTTAAAAAATATTTAGTTTACTTAAGTAAAAAATACTTAAATAATTATATTAGTTAACGCAAAAATAAATGTTTTAAGTTTAATACTTATTTAAAATTTTAGGTTGGCTTTTATTACAACCAATATATCTGGTAATTGTTATTTTAAAATGTTATTAAATAAATAAAAACTATGATCTCTATACCATGAAATATAAACTGTTATAGTTTTACTATTCTGTATCAACTTCTTAAAAGTAAAAACTTGGAAAGTTATCTAACCTCAAAATCTATTTTACTGTTTACAACATCACTATTACTCATCTGGATATTTACTCCAACCCAGTAGCGTAGTAACAAAACTAGTACAAACTTTTTCCGACTATTTTTGAGTTTTGAAAAGTATCTCAATTTATTTGAAAAATGTTAAATTGCTTCCAGGCTCGTTTTTAGCAATTGCTGCTTTTTTTTCTATTATTTATCTTAAAAAGACTCTGATTAGTTTAGTACTGCTAATAGATAATTTTAAAATATAAATAATTTCCTAGACTTAAGCATTTTAGAGTCTTAAGTCATTAAATAAGAAGATTCATAATGATGTAAAATATTTTGGGTCTTATAGATTTTATTAATTAAAGATGTTTTTTTAAACTTTTACAATATTATTTAAAATATTTTAGTAAAAACATCTAACAATTTATGATGTTAGTGTTAAACAACTTATTTATTCATTTTTCATAAACAAATACCAATATAATCGTCTGATTATTATTTGTTTCCAGGTTAAATTGAAGGCTGTAATGTAATAAACTTATTTAATACAACAAATTAAAATGAGATCATTTTTAAACAAAAACTGTTACATATTTATTTTTCAATTATAAAAAAAATTACAGAAAATATTTTTTGATATGTTTTTGTTTTGATAGTTTATAACTATTTAACATAAGAACTTAATATGTAAAAAATTAGTTTAGTTTTTTTTGTTGAAATAAATAATTTTAATATTATTTTTGTGTTTATGAGTTCAAAAAATTATTTAGTATTATTTGTTATACTTTTGTTAATTATTTATAGAAAAATAAATAACAAAATCTATTAAAACAGGTTTAAAGCTTCAAAAGATAAAATTATAGGTGCAGACTCGTGAAAAATGAATATAACCACTCACCCCCGATAACATTTCAAAATACTGATAGAAAAGAACCTTTCAAATGTCATTAGCTCAAATTTGCTAACAGCTAAATCACTTTTTTGTTGTTGTTTCACATGATTTACCATAATTTGAAAACAAGGCTAGATTCCGATGTCGGTTATTGGTAGAAAACAGAAAGGAGCAAAGTTTAGTTTAAAGATAAAAACTAACTTTGTACTTATGATTAGGTGAACTACACAGGAAATTACCCAAAGTTATAATAAATTATACTTGTAGTTAAATGTTTTCAGCTGGTTATAAATTACTCTTCAACGAACTTTTATTTTAAGTTGTTAACTTTGAAACTTGCAATTTCACTAAAAATTTTTAAGACTATTTATTATTTAGTAATATATAAGTAAGAAATTAGTTTTAGTTTAGAAAATTGTGATTACTGTATAATACCTCTTAAACTTATGAAGAATATTACAATGTTAAAAATATACTGGAAAAAGAATGATAGTAATTTCAAAAAACTGCTGAGAAATAGTTTTATAATTCAAAAAAAACTGACTCAATGTTAAGGTTTATAAATAAACAAAACATAATTTCTATTAAGTTAACATATTTGACAACATTAATTTAAACTGTTATTTCTCTTATTTTTTGATGTATACAATAAATAGTAAGTTTGTAACAAACTATCATCACAGTCGTTTTAAAAAAAGTTTAAAACCTCCTTATATAAAAGACAAATAAATGAAGACAATTTTAGTTGGAACTCTTTTGTTGATTATTTCAAGCCTTGGCGGAAGTTATACTACAGGTTGATGTGTTTATTGTTCATCATTATACATGAGATTTAGTCTGTACATAATTTTTCCTCTTACTTTTATAAGGACTAATTGTACATTTTTCTGTCAGCCATTAAATATAAAAGTCAATAAACCTTTTTTTTTTGTATGATCAAAAACGTAACAAAGATTTCTATTCATAATTATAGTTACATATTTAAATCAATTTCATTAAGACAAGTGTTTAGTTTTTAATTAAGCGCACAATCAAGTTCATGTTAAAACTTTGCAAGTTTGTCACCAGGTGGTGAACGTTTTTGCAGCAACCCTCTGGATGCAGTATACTTCAAGACCTCGGATGCCACTCACTCTCAATACGGTACAACTCCTTACTGTGAATGCGACAACCCGAACAACGGTAACAAATGCGAACTGAGTACGTTTTAATGTAAAAATTAATTATGGTAAATGTATTCTTATAAAGAGTAAAAAAAGATATTAAAAAACATGCAACAAAGATATGTTAGACATTGCTTTATTAGTTGAAATTGCTTTCGTTACAAATCTCGTTCTTTTTACTAGGTATAAACTTTTAAAAACATTGTTATCTTGTTGATAGGAAGGTAGACAGACCCCTTTTCAGTTTTCTGTGAACTAAAACCAAACAAAGGTTTAACAAAATTTAATGTTTGAATTAGTTTATTAATAATATTTAAAAGTATTTCAAGATCATTTAGTTCTTTCGTCAAATTATATTTAATAAACCTAAAATATTAGTGGAAGGAAAAGAGGACGATTTAGAAATAAAATTTTCTAAAAACAACATTAAAACATCACCAGTAGCAAATAGCAAAAAACAACTTTTCATAAAAAAAAACATTATAATGAAAGTTGTTAAGAAATTTTCGGGTAATTAATAAAAAAAAAACAATTTCATTGTTAGAAATTGTTGCTAAGCTAAAACAAAGACCAATATAAAACACAACTACAACTAAACTTCTCCACAGAAAAAGAACATATGTGCAAGGAAAACCCGTGCATAGTCGGTCATTGTCTCAATACAGCGCATCCCGATTTCATTGCGGGCAGGTTGAATTTGGACGAAATTGATAGGAAAGTACTCGATTGGAGGATTTATGGTAATGAAACGTGTCGTTGCCCAGACGTGCACAGCGGAAAGAAGTGCGAAAAATGTTAGCTTGAGAATTTTCAACTTAAAAAAAGTTTTATACTGTGTCTTTGTACAATGTTGATAGTTTATTAAAAAAATGTATTTTATGAGTCTTCACGCATGAATACACTTATTTTTCGGGTTAAAACAATATATCAGCATTTCAATAATTTTACTTTTATTATGCCGATTGTCATAAATCTAATATAATACGAACGCAGCTTTTGTTCTACATGTTTTAATCGGTGCCGTGAACACTAACATTAACTGAGGTTTTTTTTTTAATACCTAACTCTTCTACAACAGACAATGCCGATAAAGAATGCGGTGGACCATGCGGTGCTGGGGAGAAATGCATGCAAACCCGGTATGGAGGGAGGTGCGCAAAACGACAGTTTTTAAAGCCATGTTTGTTGTTTGTAATTTTGTTAGTGAAGTAATATTTTGTTTTGTAAAATAGTTTTATCAGTTCAAAGTAAATTAATTAGAAATAAAATAAGAGGTTTTTATGCCTTTATATTACTTTGTTATTGATAAGCATCATAGTTATCTATGTAATCCTTCTTTTATGTAACTTATTATTTATTTTTGAGAGCTTTATGATTTTACACTTAGAATGTGTACGGTGTAGCCACCAAACCTAGATTGATGAAAAATATGAAAATAATTGATTTAAAGAACTTATGTAACATAAACCAAAACTAAGATGGAATTTTTTAGTTTTCGAAAAATTTTTCAAACTTAGTTAAAATTTTTACTTTGTCTTACAATGTTAATTTAATTTTTGTTTATTTTTTTTGTGTTAATTATTTCTAAACAACAAAAAATATTTTTGTTTAGTTTGATATTTTAGATCAATAAGTGTTTTAAAGTGCAGGAAGCTGGAAATAAAACTTTTGGAAAACAACTTAAACAAAGTGATTTTTACTAAAGTATAAGGCTACTAATATAGTACTTATATTATAGTGTAAACTAAAATATAAGGCTAGGTAACAAATAGTAAGTATTTGAAAAGACCTTAGTTAGTTTTATAGGTTAAGTATTTTTATTATTAGTGTTTAGTCTGTAGTTTTTATTTACATTTATTGTGTGGTGATAAACAAGTTGTGTTTCTCGAATTGCTTTCAAGTTTCATATTTTTTTTATACAAATAGTTTGATAAAATTGATCAATAATAATTCTATAAAAACATCTACGGAAACCGTAAATATTAAAGAAAAAAAAATTATACTTAAAACGGAACCAGGATTAAAACTATTATTGTTGTATCAGTCGTATAATAGTTTAAGAACAATCTTATGAAACTTTTAAGAACTTGTGCAAAATTAGTGCAGGTTGAAACCGAAAAAGAAAGGTTTAAAGTAGCAATTAAGTACTTTTAGAGTAGTTTCAAACAATAAAAATCACTTTTCCACCTTAGTTTAATTTTATAATAAAGGATGGACAGGAAAACTTGTCGTTTGTAAAATGTGTGTAACAAAAAAAAAAAAAAAAAAACTCGGAAGTGTCTTTTTGTCCGGATTTTATCTTTTTTTTTATAGCTACTTAAACTTTTTGTGTAATGAATTTATTTAACTTTTTCTTGATGATAAATTTAAAGCAGTCCGCAAACCTTGACAAATTTTGCAGCTGACTACCCGGAGGAATGCGGCGCGTGTGCTTCGAACCAAAAGTGCTTGAGAATTCATCCGAAAAAAACTGGAGAACTTTCCAATGCTGGGCCGGATCATTATTGCGTCACAGTCAAGGAAGAATTAGCCCCTGGTAAATTTGTAAAACATTTTCATTGGAAAAAAATTA
Source organism: Thalia democratica (assembly GCF_965202585.1). Taxonomy (NCBI): domain Eukaryota; kingdom Metazoa; phylum Chordata; class Thaliacea; order Salpida; family Salpidae; genus Thalia; species Thalia democratica. The sequence goes on along the minus strand of NC_139166.1, from coordinate 60,704,430 downwards.
TGTTCGATTTAATTTAAAGCTTGAAAAATATGTTCGAGAGGTTAAGACAAGTGATCTACCGAATAATAATATATTTTTAAACTAAATTAGAATTTAACAATAACAATAATTTCATTGTACATTTTTATAGTTTGGGATCAATGACAAATTAAAAACTCTGTTTCAGTATAGTTATAAAGATTAAAAATTATGATTTTACACTTAGAGTCATTAAAATACACAGTGTTTCATATGATAGGTCAGGGTCGGGAGTTTTTTCTTAGTATTTAAACTCATAGTTTGCTGTCATGTTTATAACTTATTAAGTTTTAAATCTAATAACGAAGTTTTTAAATAAAAATTTATTTTCATAGTAGTTATCAAGTACACAATTTTAAATAGTTTATTTTTGTAAATTTTAAAAGTTTTTTGAGTATTTTTTTTAAACACTTACAATTCATAAACAAAGATAATTATTACAACTAGTACACAAAGATCATAAGTACATTAGTCTTTATACTATTTATGATTTTACGGTTTTTTTTAATTAGTAACGTAAATATTGAAAATTTATATTAAACTGCTTTTTTTTGGAAGTTTAATTGTTTTTTCTTATTGCCTAGTGCAGGAGTTGGAAAGCTGTGGCCCGCAAAGCATAAATATGCGGCCCTGGATGTACTTCTGTCATAAAATCGAACTCTTTTATAACAAATAAGTATTAAGGTTTTGTAATAAAAAATTACAATTAGGCATATATATTGATAGTTAGTATTACCAGTAACTTTTTATTACTTTTTTATCAAGTTTTTGTTTTAAAGTAGTAGTCATTTTAATTAGTATACCACTATAAACAACTACGGCCTGCATGCAAAGTTTACTAGGAAAATTGACTTAGGAGTTATAAAAGGCTGCCGAACACTAGTATGGGGGAACGGGTCTATATTACAAAAAGATAAAATTGCACGAGGTTACTAAATTTCTCGAGGGGACTAATTGCACGAGAACAAAATTTCACGAAGCCAAATTTGCACGAGGGCAGAAAATTGCACGAGGGAACAAAATTGCTCGAGTTACATTTTTGCACGAGAGTAAAAAAAAATAAACAGAAAAAAAAAATTAATAAAAACTGAAAATGCTACCGACTGAGGGTAAGGGCTAGGGGTAACAGTTAAAGTAAAAAAATAAAAATAAAAAAACTTACCGACCGAGGTTAAGGGTAAGGGGTAACAGTGAGAGTAAACAAAATAATAATAAAATTAATAAAAAAAGAAGAGAAAGAAATTAGTCCGTGCAAAATTGTCTGCTCGTGCAAAAGTGTCTTCGTGCATAAGTGACCCTTCGTGCAAAAGTGTTCTCGTGCAATTTTATCCCCTAGTGCATAAGTATCTTCATGCACTTTTGTGCACTCGTGCAATTTTGTTCCCTTGTGCAAATTTGTACGCTCGTGCAATTTAGACAGCTACCCCTAGTATGGTGCATGAAACGCTTTGTACTATAATAAAAATTAGTTGCTAAATCTTACTTTTTTATCCATTGTTTTCCATAGTAGAGCTTTAACATTAGCCATTACTTTTTTTAGTAGTTTTACAAAACTAAAACCGCTCGCAAAAGTCTACGTCGAACGATTCAAGCCCGTTTGTACTAAATGCTTAAACATCTAGCTCACAATATAGAGATGTTTTCCATTATTTTATAATTTATTGAAAAAAATATACACAATTTAAGGTAATTAAATTCACAGACAAATAAATTTAAACCAGTTCATAATTTAAAAATATAAATATTTATATGTAATGTAAAAAAGAAATATAAATTCCTATGATTCAATTAGTACTTTTTTTTGATTCACAATGTAAAGTATATGTCAATAAAGTGCAAGGTAGAACATTATTTTAAGCTTTCTCATTATCTTTTTTGATATTTTCTAAACAAGTGAAAAATTATTCATAAAGTTTGTAAGTAAATACCAATTATAATTTGTACAAATACTAGCAATGCCGACCTGTTAGATACTTGTGTCTTTTCTTGATTTATTTGAAATATAAAAGTTTTGCTTCTGAGGAAAAAGAACGAGTATCATTCTTTTCAAATTATTGGATACGGACTCATTTTTAAAGTTAAGACCCAACCCGATTCGGATCTTACCAAGGATTAGCCAGAAATGGTAGATCACTAGTTTAAGCCAAGCCTTTAAACTTTGAGGTTGCTCGTTTGCCATTTGCTTTTATTAAGAAGTTTTTGAAGCAAAACATGATTTTTTAGGTAATGAGTTTTAAAAATTTATCTATTTTAACACTGACTTTTACCAGATAAACGTCTATTTATCTTTATTCAAACCCTAGCAAAACTTTGATGTTTAAAAATAAAACTTGATTTTTTAAACTGAAAGCCTTTTAAGAACTAAACGATTTTCAATAAAATAACAAGTATTACATGTAACAAAACATATATTTTTAAATTTTATTTACAAAAGTTTACTACTTAAGTCAGCACTAATGCTGTTGCAAAAAATAAAAAAATTTCAACAGAAAGTTTTTGCGGTACCTGTGAGGAGAAAGGTGAAAAGTGCCACAGGAGATCCTGGTACCTGAACTCCTCCTACATGAGCGAACACCACTGCAGACCGGTAGATTCCAGTGAGCTTACATTTTTGTTTAATACAACTATAGATGAATATAGCTGAAACTAACTAACAACTGTTTTGATTTTAAGATATAGTAAACAATAGAAAAAGCTGAATTACATGGCCTTCAGTAAAAAGTAAATCAAAGATTCTTAAGATAAGTGCTTACATTGGCACAAGGTTACTGTATGCGACTACAAGCTTGAAACATTTTATAAGTGTTTGTTCCTTAGTAATGTATACCTTTTGGTTTAGGCATAGCTTGTCCTTTTATTTAAAAAAGTGAAACTTTTCAACATAAATTATTACTATATTATAATTAACATATAAGTACTTCAACTAATAAACATTATTTTACGAATTAAATATCTTGAATTATTTTTGTTTGATAACTGTTTTTCTTTATACTAATGCAAAGTAATCAACAAAAAGTAAGTTTTGTAATAAAAAAGTAAAGTTTAAAGAAATATTAAAATAAAACCTGTAATTTTAAAATCTTATAAAAGTTTAGTTACTTGGTTTATTTTTAATTGTATTTCTGTAAGTTTTTTTTTATGTTTAGATACGTTAAGACATTTAAAACCAATAAGTCAATATAAGTTAATGTAAGTATAATAATTTAGCAAGTTTTAAATCCTAAAAAAAAGTTTTATATGAAGCATCGAAAAAAGCTCACAAGATTACAAATAATTTTTTGTTTTTCCTTAAATCATGAACTCGCAAAGCCATTTGAAAACAAACTTTTTTAATCTATAAATCTAACTTTGAAATTTACTACCAGTACCAGTCTGTTTTAAACTAACACGATAATGAAAACCTAAACCATTAAACCTATAACCTAACGTAAAATTGTTAAAAAGTGATATTTAAAACCTTATTGAGAACATTTACTTGTGGTTAATAATAACATTTGAAACATATTTAGAACTAAAGTGGTGGCATCATTTTGCGTACAGTTGCGTTTTACTGCTGCTTGTCATCTTTTCGATCTGTTTTTTCTGCCATCGTACAAATAAAAGGTTGGTTGTTGTTTTCACATGAATATTTATATGCAAGTTGCTTGAATTTGGAAAAAACAGTTTTTGTTTAAACATATATTTTTGAATTTACTAATTAACAATAAAAAAACTGTTTCACGTAATACAAAATGCTTAGTAAAATCATATAAAAAAGTTCTTTTAAGCTAGTTTTTTATTACATTTAATAGAAATGCACTAAAACGTCGACTTGAAAAGGAAAAAATCTCAATAAAAAGCCAAAGTACAGTCTCAAATGACAGTCAAAGAACTAAATCAAATTACACTCAAAGAACAACTTCAAATGACAGTCAAAGTATTACTTCAAGTGACAGTCAAAGTATTACTTCAAGTGACAGTCAAAGTACTACTTCAAATGACAGTCAAAGTATTACTTCAAACGACAGTCAAATAACAACGTCAAATGACAGCCTAGTTCAAGCTGAAAGAGCAGCAGAGGAAAACCAACACTGGTCAAGGAACTATTTTCAAAACCAGGAGAAACCCAATAACAAATATCAAGCCAGGTTTTCCTATGACAACCACATAGACGACTACCATGGAAACCGCGTGTACAACTACCATGAAAGCCAAGAAACTGCCCAGCAACCACAAGGAAGGGACATGGGTCCTGTGTGTGGAGTGGAAGACAGAAGACAATATATTTGGAGGCTCATGCAATGACTTCAACCTCTAAGCCTTAATTAACCATTTTAATAAGTTTTGAGAAATATTTTTGAAGTTACAGTTAATTCTAAAGCGAATTTTAAGTTTCATACTGACGATACTTAATAAATATAGTAAATTTCAAAGTAAATTTTTTTTGTTATCTAAGAATTCATATAAATTTAATATGAAGTTGACTGATTTGCTTTCTCAGAATATAAAATACTTCACATTTAAGAGCTATTGCATATATTTACAAACTAAATATAGTTTAAATATTTTGTTTGTCCGGCCGCATCTTGAATTTTAAAAGTTGATCTGGATCCGAATCCAATAAGTTGTGAAGAGCAATATCCTTTTTTACAGAAACAAAACGTGTGTATTTTAAATAAACCTTGAAAAGTCAGCAAGTAAACCATCAAAAGCAATAATCCGAGTAACTAGTGTTTTCACAATTGTAATTCGTATACGCTAAAAAACTTTGTAAACAATTTTTCGTTGTTATATGTGTTTGATAATATTAAATGGAAATCATAGAAATAATTTGCACTTTTTCTCTTTACTCTAATGATCAAAAAAAGCGTGTAGATTGATTTGTTAGAATGTGTGTACCTTCCTTGCATATCATACCAATATATATTTTTTGCATATGTATTGTTTCAAATTTATCCATTTTATCGTTAAGCAAGTTTAAACTTATTTGATTTATCAATAATCATTAAAAAATATTTCTAGCCGGCGAGACAGATGGAGAACAAACGGACTATAATTGTTTGTCGTTGACATTTGCGGGCCGTTCTACTTATGTAAAAAACTTTACCAACTAAGTTATTAACAAAATAAGAGGTTGACTAACAATTAAACAACAGATAACAAATTGCAGTTTAACAATAGGCAATTATTAAAATCCTCACCGTTTCATGCACTAGGCTAGGCAATTTTTTATGACTCATAGGCCAGTTTTTCTAACAGATGTTGCTTACACTCACTTAATTGATGTAAATAACACTTACTCTACAAACCTTTATAAACTCTAAAAGGAAAACAAACAAAACTGTTTATATTGTTAACATTACTAGTTAAAAGAAAAAGGAATTATCATTAGTACAAAAATTTACTCATGATCATTATTACTTTATTGTTTATAATTATTTTCTTTTTGTAAATGTTTAGTTCAAAATACTTAATAAAATTACAAAAACAAAATGTTAAAAAAAATATAAACACATGTCTATATACTAGTATGGTAAACATTTAGTTTATATTACTACTTGCCTATACTCTAACTTGTACTCTCTAAAAACTAACAACTTGCCATTTTGCTTACTTATAATCAAGCTAATTAAAAGTAATATACTAGAAAATATTTATAACGTCATATGAGGTAATTAATAAAACCGGTAGCGTTTCCTAGTACTGTAAAATAATTTAAAGTTTATTATAAAAATTATGAGAAAATAACAAAAGTGTTTTATGTATGTAAAGAGTGAAATAGATTGTTTTGATTAAACTAACTTAAAAATAGAAACAGTTTGGTATTTACTCAACTTTAAGTTAGTTTATTAAGAGTTTAAAATACAATTTAAAAATTGTTTATTGACGACAAAAAAAGCGCTAAACAAGTTTGGTCTAGGGGACCTGGAGTTTTAAAAACCATATTAGGTAATACTGCACAGATACAAATTAATATCTTTAAGAAGAAATAAAGATAAAGTTTTAAGTCCTATCTTTGCATAAAGCTTATAATAGCAGTATATATATATATGATATAAATTATATAAAAATATGAATACAAATATATGTGCTATTTTAATTTTGAAATAGAAATAAGAGAACTTTTATTGTAATTTATGAGACTTCTTCGGTGTGACTTTATCCGAGGACGTTACGTTTTCCGAGGACATCACTTTATCCGAGGACGTTACGTTTTCCGAGGACATCACGTTTTCCGAGGACATCACGTTTTCCGAAGACATCGCGTTTTCCGAGGACATCACGTTTTCCGAGGACATCACGTTTTCCGAGATCGATTTCTTCAACATCACGTTTTCCGAGAACATCACGTTTTCCGAGGACATCACGTTTTCCGAAGACATCGCGTTTTCCGAGGACATCACGTTTTCCAAGGACATCACGTTTTCCGAGATCGATTTCTTCGACATCACGTTTTCCAAGATCGATTTCTTCGACATCACGTTTTCCGAGGACATCACGTTTTCCGAGGACATCACGTTTTCCAAGGACATCACGTTTTCCGAGATCGATTTCTTCAGCATCACGTTTTCCAAGGACATCACGTTTTCCGAGGACATCGCGTTTTCCAAGGACATTACGTTTTCCAAGGACATCACGCTTTCCGAGATCGATTTCTTCAGCATCACGTTTTCCGAGGACGTCACGTTTTCCAAGGACATCTCGTTTTCCGAGGACATCACGTTTTCCGAGAACATCACGTTTTCCGAGGACATCACGTTTTCCAAGGACATCGCGTTTTCCAAGGACATCACGTTTTCCAAGGACATCACGTTTTCCAAGGACATCACGTTTTCCGAGATCGATTTCTTCAGCATCACGTTTTCCGAGGACATCACGTTTTCCGAGAACATCACGTTTTCCGAAGACATTGCGTTTTCCGAGGACATCACGTTTTCCAAGGACATCACGTTTTCCGAGATCGATTTCTTCGACATCACGTTTTCCGAGGACATCACGTTTTCCGAGGACATCACGTTTTCCGAGGACATCACGTTTTCCGAGGACATCGCGTTTTCCAAGGACATCACGTTTTCCAAGGACATCACGTTTTCCAAGGACATCACGTTTTCCGAGATCGATTTCTTCAGCATCACGTTTTCCGAGGACATCACGTTTTCCGAGAACATCACGTTTTCCGAAGACATTGCGTTTTCCGAGGACATCACGTTTTCCAAGGACATCACGTTTTCCGAGATCGATTTCTTCGACATCACGTTTTCCAAGGACATCACGTTTTCCGAGATCGATTTCTTCGACATCACGTTTTCCAAGATCGATTTCTTCGACATCACGTTTTCCGAGGACATCACGTTTTCCGAGGACATCACGTTTTCCAAGGACATCACGTTTTCCGAGATCGATTTCATCGACATCACGTTTTCCAAGGACATCACGTTTTCCGAGGACATCGCGTTTTCCAAGGACATCACGTTTTCCAAGGACATCACGCTTTCCGAGATCGATTTCTTCAGCATCACGTTTTCCGAGGACATCACGTTTTCCGAGATCGATTTCTTCGACATCACGTTTTCCGAGGACATCACGTTTTCCAAGGACATCTCGTTTTCCGAGGACATCACGTTTTCCGAGATCGATTTCTTCGACATCACGTTTTCCAAGGACATCACGTTTTCCGAGATCGATTTCTTCGACATCACGTTTTCCAAGATCGATTTCTTCGACATCACGTTTTCCGAGAACATCACGTTTTCCGAGGACATCACGTTTTCCAAGGACATCACGTTTTCCGAGATCGATTTCTTCGACATCACGTTTTCCAAGGACATCACGTTTTCCGAGGACATCGCGTTTTCCAAGGACATCACGTTTTCCAAGGACGTCACGTTTTCCGAGATCGATTTCTTCAGCATCACGTTTTCCGAGGACATCACGTTTTCCAAGGACATCTCGTTTTCCGAGGACATCACGTTTTCCGAGGACATCGCGTTTTCCGAGAACATCACGTTTTCCAAGGACATCGCGTTTTCCAAGGACATCACGTTTTCCAAGGACATCACGTTTTCCAAGGACATCACGTTTTCCGAGATCGATTTCTTCAGCATCACGTTTTCCGAGGACATCACGTTTTGCGAGAACATCACGTTTTCCGAGGACATCACGTTTTCCGAGGACATCACGTTTTCCGAGGAAATCTCGTTTTCCGAGGACATCACGTTTTCCGAGGACATCACGTTTTCCGAGGACATCACGTTTTCCGAGGACATCACGTTTTCCGAGGACATCTCGTTTTCCAAGGACATCACGTTTTCCGAGGACATCACGTTTTCCGTGGACATCACGTTTTCCAAGGACATCTCGTTTTCCAAGGACATCACGTTTTCCGAGGACATCACGTTTTCCGAGGACATCACGTTTTCCAAGGACATCACGCTTTCCGAGATCGATTTCTTCAGCATCACGTTTTCCGAGGACATCACGTTTTCCGAGGACATCGCGTTTTCCAAGGACATCGCGTTTTCCAAGGACATCACGTTTTCCGAGGACATCACGTTTTCCGTGGACATCACGTTTTCCAAGGACATCTCGTTTTCCAAGGACATCACGTTTTCCGAGGACATCACGTTTTCCAAGGACATCACGTTTTCCGAGGACGTCACGTTTTCCGAGATCGATTTCTTCGACATCACGTTTTCCGAGGACATCACGTTTTCCAAGGACATCTCGTTTTCCGAGGAAATCACGTTTTCCGAGGACATCACGTTTTCCGAGAACATCACGTTTTCCGAGGACATCATGTTTTCCAAGGACATCACGTTTTCCGAGGACATCGCGTTTTCCGAGGACATCACGTTTTCCAAGGACATCACGTTTTCCAAGGACATCACGTTTTCCGAGATCGATTTCTTCAGCATCACGTTTTCCGAGGACATCACGTTTTCCGAGAACATCACGTTTTCCGAGGACATCACGTTTTCCAAGGACATCTCGTTTTCCGAGGAAATCACGTTTTCCGAGGACATCACGTTTTCCGAGAACATCACGTTTTCCGAGGACATCATGTTTTCCAAGGACATCACGTTTTCCGAGGACATCGCGTTTTCCGAGGACATCACGTTTTCCAAGGACATCACGTTTTCCAAGGACATCACGTTTTCCGAGATCGATTTCTTCAGCATCACGTTTTCCGAGGACATCACGTTTTCCGAGAACATCACGTTTTCCGAGGACATCACGTTTTCCGAGGACATCTCGTTTTCCGAGGACATCACGTTTTCCGAGGACATCACGTTTTCCGAGGACATCACGTTTTCCGAGAACATCACGTTTTCCGAGGACATCACGTTTTCCGAGAACATCACGTTTTCCAAGGACATCACGTTTTCCGAGGATATCACGTTTTCCAAGGACATCACGTTTTCCGAGATCGATTTCTTCAGCATCACGTTTTCCGAGGACATCACGTTTTCCAAGATCGATTTCTTCGACATTACGTTTTCCGAGGACATCACGTTTTCCGAGGACATCTCGTTTTCCGAGGACATCACGTTTTCCAAGAACATCACGTTTTCCTTGGATATCACGTTTTCCGAGATCGATTTCTTCAGCATCACGTTTTCCAAGGAAATCTCGTTTTCCAAGATCGATTTCTTCGACATTACGTTTTCCGAGGACATCTCGTTTTCCGAGTACATCACGTTTTCCGAGGACATCACGTTTTCCAAGGACATCACGTTTTCCGAGGACATCACGTTTTCCGAGGACATCGCGTTTTCCAAGGACATCACGTATTCCAAAGACATCACGTTTTCCGAGATCGATTTCTTCAGCATCACGTTTTCCGAGGACAGCACGTTTTCCAAGATCGATTTCTTCGACATCACGTTTTCCGAGAACATCACGTTTTCCGAGGACATCACGTTTTCCGAGGACATCACGTTTTCCGAGAACATCACGTTTTCCGAGGACATCACGTTTTCCAAGGACATCACGTTTTCCGAGGACATCACGTTTTCCGAGGACATCTCGTTTTCCGAGGACTTCGCTTTTTCCAAGGACATCACGTTTTCCAAGGACATCACGTTTTCCAAGATCGATTTCTTCAGCATCACGTTTTCCGAGGACATCACGTTTTCCGAGGACATCACGTTTTCCGAGGACATCGCGTTTTCCAAGGACATCACGTTTTCCGAGGACATCACGTTTTCCGAGAACATCACGTTTTCCAAGAACATCACGTTTTCCTTGGATATCACGTTTTCCGAGGACATCACGTTTTCCGAGGACATCACGTTTTCCGAGGACATCTCGTTTTCCAAGGACATCACGTTTTCCGAGGACATCACGTTTTCCGAGGACATCACGTTTTCCACGGACATCACGTTTTCCGAGATCGATTTCTTCAACATCACGTTTTCCGAGAACATCACGTTTTCCGAGGACATCACGTTTTCCAAGAACATCACGTTTTCCGAGGACATCACGTTTTCCGAGGACATCACGTTTTCCGAGGACATCACGTTTTCCGAGGACATCTCGTTTTCCAAGGACATCACGTTTTCCGAGGACATCACGTTTTCCGAGGACATCACGTTTTCCAAGGACTTCACGTTTTCCGAGATCGATTTCTTCAGCATCACGTTTTCCGAGATGGCTTATTTTTGCTGCTTGGCCAATTGTCGAAATTAGCAGTAAACAAACGGTGGAAATCTGTATATTGCAGTATAGTAAATTTTTTGTTTTTAAGTACTTTTGTAGAGTTTAAATAGTCTATGATATTAATAACAGTGTTTTAATTTGATTGTAACTAGATAATCTATAGTTTTAAGTTTGTATAAAGTTAAATAAGCCTTGTTCAAGTTGCTATTAACCAAAAATTTCTAAACTCAATTGTCATACTATTAAAAGAGGAAGTACAACAGATTGAATATGAATTACCTTTTATTATTTAATTAAAACATTATAAACAAAACTATCTTTAATTTATCAATGGTCAAAAAAAAACTGTGTTTTATTTTATTATTTCAATTCAAAACTACGTAAAATTATTCTTGTTAACCTTTTTTATAAAGCCGAAATTGTTTTTATAAACTTGAACTTTTTTTACATGATATATTGGATACGCAACTATTTAAATTTGAGTAATTCATGTTCTAAAAACAGTTTTAAATTGCCACAACCAAAAAAGTAGTACATATTTTTGGGGAAAAAACAGCTGTTTGGTCTAATTAATACCTACAATACATTTTTTTTTTGAAAAAAATTGACTATTTTTCGATATATAGACAAAATAAGTATTATACTATAGTATTATTTTTTAATGTCAGATACTTTCTTTTATTAGATTTATTTTTAATTCTCTCTTACTATCATAATCGCATTAGATAGACTTACTTCCGCTGTTAGCTAAATAAATATGTATAATAATTTTTTAGTTTAAGCCCTTTTTATATTCTTTAATAAACTTGAATTGTCAGAACTTAAACTAAATTTGAATTTTCAAATTTTATTAACAATACAATGTTTCACTCGCTTGAACCTAATAAAACGATATCATAAGTTGAAAAAAATCTGTAATTTTTATACATAAATATTTCAAGAAGACATTAGGCTAAACTTGTAATAAAAAACTAAAACAAAAAACCAAATAAAACTTATAGTTTAAACCTATCAATTTAGGAAAATCATAATGTTATCAGGTTAGTTTATGTTCATTTTTGATAAGGGTAAGCTACTCAATAATATTATGATTTTGATTTAAAAACTTAAACAAATAAATATGCATGATTATGTGAAAATGTTAAGAGATTTTATTCAACTGATGATCTCGTTTGATTAGGTTCAAGCGAGTGAAACATTGTATTGTTAATAAAATTTAAAGTTTTGAGTTGATGATTCTCCTTTTACTTAAGTCGAGAACTTTTATTGTTATTTATAAAGTAAAAAGTATAGAATTTAAACTCTTCAAATTTAAATTGTCATGTAATCTAATAATGTAGAATAAATTTAAATAAACAATACCAATTAATAAGTTAATGTTTACATTTACAAGACTTGTTTATATTATTTACAATCGAGAAAAATTAACTTTAATAAACTTTCCTTACTAGCTTAAAAAAGCTTTTTTGTTTGAATAATTGTAAATTTGTTTATTTTTTTTCTAAACTATCAAAAATCAAATAACAACAATAATCCATAAAAACAATACTAACCAGCACCACTTTCATTTTATTAGTTCAAACTACTTCTAAGGCAATTCTAAAAAATGTTGTGAAAAAATATTCTGCCGCTCGTTTTTATACAAAAGTATTATATAACCCTAACGGAAACTGCGCTTAATTACATTAAATGGACTTCCTCATTAACTGTCAATTTAACTGTTTAGCCAATAAATTATGTACTTTGAGCTTTATTATTTTAATTACACAGTTTTATTAGTTACATAATGCGCATTCGTATACGTATTCATCATATTTGAAAAGTAATTATTATGTAACTGAAGTTATAAATTCATTTGACTGTTTATAATTATTCTTCAGTATTTATTTTTTGGAAGCCGCTCATTTCCAAACTGCGATCATTTCCCACCAATCAAATGCCACCCGAAAAACTTAGTATTAACTTACTGTAACAAACGTGTTAATCAAAAAATATAAAGCTGCAAAAAAGGTTTTTTGTTTTGCATTTATTTATTTTTTTCTTCAACAATTGCGCTTCTAACCGCAAAATTTCGAATGTTTACCCTACGTCGATATACTTTCTACTTTTTTTAGTTCTTAGAAATTTTTAGCACTTTTCACTATTTAAAAATTTGAATTTAATTTGTTTGTTTAAAGCATTAATGTTATTTTTGTTTACCTTGCCAAAAAACCTAACTTAAAATTACAAAATGTTCTAGTTGTACATTTTTACTGTGTAATTATAGTAAACAATGAAAAAAGACATTGTTAGAACGCTTGATAAAAAACTTTGCTGATAATAGACAACTTCGTTTGAGTAGAGGGAAACTTAGAAAAAAAATCCCAAAAATTTTCTTATAAACTCGACAATTTTTGCATTTAAGGAAGGTTTAATAATTACTAAGTTGTCTGCGGTGTATGTTCTTCGTGTTTTGTATCTATGGATATTTTTTAAATTAATTTACAGGGAAGCTTAAACGTATTCGTTTTATAAGGGTTATGTTTGTTATTAAACGTTCCTATAATAAAAATGTCTCATAAACAAAATTTATTATTTATGTATGTGCTTCAAAGTTATTTATGTTTTTAAATTTGGGCTCCTTATCTAACTAACTGAAATTAAAAAACTTTCTATAAACGTAAGTAATTTAAAATCTTTCAAATTTTAAAACCACTCTACACTAAAAGAAAACTATAAAATTAAAAACATTAAGCTTGCTTGTTAAAAATTAGAACCATGAAGCTTGCGTTAAATATAAGAAAGAACAGTTTATAAAAAAAACATTAAAAACTAATAATTAATAGCTAAGAAGAAAAAAAAAGTCATTCTTACAAAATAACGATAATCATGAAGAGGAATCAAAAAAAGCTTAGTTATGAAATTTAATAATTTGTAAGTTGTTAAGAAATACTAATTAGTCTATTTAGTACTTTAATACTTTTTGATTGTTAGTAGTATTTAAAAGCTTACCTGATGTTAGATGTGTATGTCTGTAAGGTAACTAACTGAAAAAAAAATAATGATGATCAATAATAAATTTTTACTTTTTAAATAGTTTTTTAGTGGTTTCAGTAATCTTAATTTAATCAAAATTAACCACTTTCAAAGTATATTCTTCTTAGCAAAAAACTCTCTGAGTGCTTTTTTGTTTTAAACTAGAATAAATTAAGTGATTGTTTATTCATTAAAAATATTTTCTTTGTTCTTGTTTCTAAATATTGGTAAAAAATCTTGTTTTGCGAAGTAAAATATATATCCATAACAGAGTTTTAGTTTTTTGGTGATGTTTAATAAAAAAAAACATGTATTTTCATATATACAAAAACATTTTTACATCTATCTAATTTTCTTATTCGAATAAGACTTTACATGATATTATTTCCTAATGTAAAATGTTAAAATCATGTTTTAAGCAGTAAAAGCTTTATGTTGACTATTTTCAACTAAAGTAAGATAAAAAACTAATACAATGTTTCTAATTCTTTAAGATTATATGCTAAGCGACTGTTTTTAAAACATATCACAAAATAGGAAAATAAAGAAAAAAAACGACTTTTAGAAGCTTAAAGTATGGATGCATAAAAACTTAAAAAAACTTTAGTAGAAGTAAAACAGCTAAATAGCTATTAAGTTACACCTAATTTCATTCATACTGTCATAATTAGAAATAATAAGTGAAAAGTTTCTTAAAATGAGCACCTCTTGGCGACAAAGGGCGTAGGTACATTTATCTAGGATACTTGAACTTAAGTTACATGTTCTGGGGTTTGTATTTGAGTTTTAGCGATTATGAAAAGGAGTTTGGAAGACCCTGTTTTAGTAAAGAGAGTTAAAAAAAAATTTGCAAAAAGAAACTTTTTAGATTGAATCTCGTCAACTAGAATAATTTCTGTTGTAGAATTAGGTTAGAAATTTAGTTTAAAGTTTAAAGTAACTGAGCGCGAAACAAAATTAGTTTTTTGTGATGTAGGACCGAAAAACTTCCAAACAATGCTTCTGCCAGCAAATGTTAGTTTTCTCTAAGGAATAAAGCAAAATGAGTTAACTTTCGTTATGATTAAACACATTGAAAAGTTAAAAATTGTTTACTCCGTATTCGCAAGTGAAACTAAGCAAGTGATATTAGGTGGACACTTTATTAGGTAAAAGCGTCTTCGTTGTAGCATTTCTTGTACAAAAAAATATCTTAAATTGTTTGATAGCTAATCGGTTTTTCAGCTAAGTATAATTGTTTCGCATTAATTTCAATTATCTCATCTAAGAGAACCTTAGGAAAACGACTTTTGAAAAAAATGCCTAATGTTACTAAATCTATCGTATATAAGTACTTTTTTCATTTTACAATTCTGCTCAGCTCAAAGCCAACACTTAATCAGACGGGAAAAGACCCATCAACAATAGAAAAAGAGTTGTTGTCTACTAATTTCAATACTACTGCGAAAGTAATTATACTGGGCAAAGTCCATGACACCTAAAACCTAGAATCAAAGCACATGTGCCAAAGTGCATTATATCTTACAACGATGTTAGAAAAATCGAAAAGAGATTGGCATTTAGAAATACTTAAATCGTCCATAGCTGAACATAGTGAACAAGTTCGTGGAAGTAATATTAAAATATCTAGGCTTGGTGTATTGATATTTGTGTAGTTTTTTTAAAAAATGATTTTCTATTTTATTTTGAATCGTTTCAATTTTACTTTTCTTGCGAAAATTGATCAAGTATATTAAAACTTAAAGTTTTAATTGTTCATTCATTTAGTAATAAAATAAACATCTTATGTTTTAACTATTCAAAAATAATTAGTTAGTCTTAGGAATTTCGAAAAAATGCACGTGGTTAATTTTAGAAGCCGTCTTAAAGTTATCTTAAACAAATTGTAGTTTTTTAACTACAAAATTAGGTATAAAAACATAGATCTTATCATAGTCTACTGTACATATTACACAGGAAGTCAAAGAGTCCTTAGCTCAGACAATTGTTATGGAATTACTTAAAAAAGCTGCTTATATCTAGAATTTTTGTTACATACAATTAAATACATAAATATTAAATATAGTATAAAAAGATAAATGGTTATTTTAAGTAACTAAACTAATCTATCAATATAAAGTACTCGAAAAGTACAACTGAAAAAAATAAAACAGCAAGTTAATCTGATAAGTTTACGAGTTAATTTGTAAAATCTTAGACTATTTTGAAATACTTATAAGATTTACCAAGTTAAAAATGTTCTCGATTCTATATTTTTGAAAGTGAAACACTAAATACTGTGATCATAACGTACTTTTTAATAAAATATCTTTATGAGAGTAAATACTTTAAAAGGTTACAATGATAAAACAATTACGTATTTAAATAAATATTTGTTATAAATCACAAACCTTTTACTAAAGCTCGTTGAAGGTTTGTTTTAAATTTTCGAACATCAGTCGTCTCTTGGTGTTAAAGTATACAAAATTCGTTTTAAAAGCTATCAACTTACCTTTTGAAGCTCGCTTTTAAGGGTAAGCTAAGCTGTTACTGATAAATTACAAACTTTCAGAAGTTTTAAATTTAGTTAAAATAATATATCTAAATTATTGTTCGAATTTTTCTACCATATTATTTGTTAGTACAACTTGTCATAAGCCGGGTTCTACCTGAAAGAAGTATACTGTTAACTAGGGGCGACTGGAGGAGTGGAGCTTTGGCGTAGCTAAAAAGGAAACACCCAAAACGCTTTAGTTTTACTTTTTCTTTCAAAACTTTCACTTAGATAATTGTGGCTCGAAATTTCTGCGCTTTTTGTGCACAGCTAAGAAATTTTGGAAAATAAAAAAATTAAAATGCAAAACTAATGCTAGCCGTGTTTTGCTCACCCCTATCTAAAAGGACTGATCAATTGTCTAAATCAAAAGTCTTAAAAATTTTATTTTGAGCGCATGGAATACATTTAAAAACTTACACTAGACTTTTTTGAGTTTATAATTTACAGCAAAAGAAAAAGCGTATTTCTTTAGAGTTTTGAGCCTTTATCCACATGATTTTATACAATTCCAGTTTGGTGTGCTCATATTTCAGTTAAAGTGAAGATCACTAGTCAAAACTCATATTCAAACAGAACTATATTACTAAAGAAATGCAAAATCCTTAAAAAACATAAAAGTAGAACTACTGTAATTTAATTCCAAGAATAATCTAGTCATGTTTAAATATAGGAATTTTTAATATTTATCAGATTGCATTTTTAAATTTAAGCAGTTAGCGGTTAAGAAAAAGTTTAACTATTTTTTTCTATAAAATTGGAAAATACGACAAACAAAGCTTACCCATGTTTTTAAAGTACTAAAATAGTAAAATATCAATTTTTATGACTTTAACAATCTAAAACCAGCTAAGTGTGTTACAACAGAAAAAAAAAACATTCAAAACTTTATTACCAGAAAATGTAAGTAAAGTAGTTAATATAACATATACTTTTATTATATATTGTAGATAAAATTAAACTCGTAAACATATAAAAGGAGATAACATTTCAAAACTCTTACTTAGTAAGCTTTTGTTTTACTTACTCAACTAAAACAGCGCCTTCCAAACTCCTTTTCATAATCGCCACAACACAAATACAAACTCCAGAACACCTACTTTAAGTTTCAAATTTCCTAAAGAAATGTACTTAATACATTTTTTGTCATTTACAGCTTATCGCCCAAAGAATTGCTCACTTTATGAAACACTGCACTAAACCTTCCTAATTATAACTATATGAATGAAATTAGGTTTAGTACAATAACTGTTTATTTAATTTACTTCTGTTTTAACTTTTATTTTTAATTTCAAATGTATACAAACTTTTAGCTTCTAGAAGTCAGTTTTTTCTTTATTTTTTCAACGTTATATTTTCTAAAAAAAGTTGCTTAGCTTATAAATTTTATAGTTTAAAAAGATTTGATCACTATTTTATCCTATTTTAGTTAGAAATTGTCAACATATTAAATAAACATATTGATATATTTAAATTTGATGATTGTCTTTCTATTAGTTAGTTATATTTGTATAGTAAAACAAGATAGTTATATTTGTATAGAATTTAAATATATTTTTTTAAATAAAAACATACCTTTTTAGATAAATAATGTCTTAATTGTGTAATAATGTATAAAAATTATCCTTTTAGTTATTAGACTAACAAAAAAAAACTAAAAACTAAACTAAACTTTTGAGAATTAAAAGTTTATAGAATTTTATTATTTTTTTATTTATAATACCTTATCAATAAAAGTTAAAATTTAGTTGTGAAAATTTTGGATATTTTTTAACATTGATAAAAATTTCAAACAAAGATAAAAAGTACGGGAGCCGATCATTTCTAACCCGCTATCATTTCTAACCCGATCACTTCTAACCCGATCATTTCTAACCCGATCATTTCTAACCCGATCATTTCTAACCCGATCGCTTCTAACCCAATCATTTCTAACACGATCATTTCTAATCCGATCACTTCTAACACGATCATTTCTAACAAGATAACTTCTAACCCGATCATTTCTAACCAAGTTTAGCCAGATCATTTCTAACCCGATCACTTTTAACCCAATCATTTCTAACCTGATCACTTCTAACCTGATCACTTCTAACTTGATCACTTCTAGCCTGATCGTTTCTAGCCCGATCGTTTCTAACCTATATTACTTTTTTATTTACGTTTATTTAAAGTAATCTTAATAAAGTAATTAAAATAATTAAAAAAAACTCAATTTTTAAGTTCTTTAAAACATAATGATTTAATGTGTTACGTAAAAAATATTTTTTATATAGTTTTTTATTTTATTATTAACTTAACATAGTATTAATTTACTTTTTTTACCTCATTTTTTGAGTTGTATAAACTAATTTAATAACTTATATTTATAATTCATATATAATGGTCGCTAAATAATCTAAAGTTTTTGTGTTTTTGAAAATTTGTGAAATAATAACTTTTATAAGATATCAAGAAAAATATCAAAGAAGTTTTTACTATTAATCGTGTAAAATTGTTTTTCCAATTTAAAATTTTTAAAACTTTTAAATTTTTATTAAAAATTTAAACTTGTTTTGCTTTATATCAGGGGTCGGCAAACTGCGGCCCTCGGGCCAAATGCGGCCCGCGAGCACGTTATTTCTTTGAATGGAATGCAGCCCGCGAAAGAAAATTTTGCGGCCCGCGAGCATGTAAATGTGGCCCGCTGAGCAAAAATATATTTCAAGTTAAGTTTGTTTGATAAATTTAGTTTTAAGTTCCTGTATAACATTTTAAATTATATATATACAATTAAAAGACTTTACTGATTTAGCCTAAAAATGTGAAAAAGACAGGTTAGCATTTTACAAGGTTTTTTTTCTCAATTTCATAATAACTTTCTTCTTACAACAGCAAATTATTTTCTGAAAAAAGAGTGTAAAAAGTGATTTAAATTGGTAAGATAGTTATATAGTACCTATTTAATAAAAACTAAATGCAGCTGTTTTTCGTTTTGTACGAAAGTAATGCACAGTAATTAACTAAAATGTAATTTTTTTACAGTTTAGTTTATTTTCCTCGTTTTTATACCTAAGTTTCTACTACAGATGTTTTATTTCTAAATGTTATCTTCTAGTTTACACAAAAACATTTAAAATAACATAATAATAATTCAAAAATAATAATAAGAATTAAGGTTAAATTTATTTTGGTTATAACAATTTTGATATTTTAGAAGTTTACTTTACATTTTAAATTAATTTCTATGCACACCAACTAATAAAGATGTTAATATTTTAAACCACATTTTATTTGATATTTAACGAGATAAAAAAAAAAGTCTATGCACAACTTTCTAACACTATTGTTTCTACATTTAATATCTAAGTATTTACATATACATTTAAAGCAATATATATGAAATAAATTAAAAAAGTTTTTCCTAGGTATACTTTTTGATTTTTCTAACATAGTTTTTTGGCAAAATAAGTTAATTTTTATATCTTGCATACGAATATAAACAGTTGTTGTTTTTTGAACTACTTATTTAATGCAAACTAGATTGAGAAATGGTAGTTTATAAAGTTTGTACACTTTTAATCAGTGTAGTTCAAATTCGATCAAATAAACAAATAAAAATTGCCACACACTCAGACTATGACTGTTTGAAGGCTTCAAATCTTAGGTTAATTTAGTCATTTTTTTAGTTTTTGGCTTGAATTGCTTTTTGTATGCTAAAATATCAGGCTAGTTTTGGTAACTCGGACTGACTATTTTGCTTTAAATGGTGGTAAATTAAATTTATGATGCGTGTTTTGTTCAATGTACAGTGTTGGTTGAATAGAATTATTTTTAAAATTTTAAGTCTTTAAGCCGATATAATTTAAATTATTGTTTATACTAATTCTATACATATAAGTGTGAACAATTAGTGTTGCCAAAAAATCTGAAAAAGCCTTGAATTTGAGAATTATTGAAAAACCTGGAATTTTAAACAATTTTTACATGTAAAGTAATCAGATATCGATTTGACACAAAAAATCTACAATATAAATATTTTTATTAAAAAAACACATTTAAACATTTAACGGTATCTTTTAAATTTTTCTATATTATTTAAGACAGTTTTTTTAACTCAATTATATACTAAAAGTAGAAGCAATAATTTTTACTTTTAAAAACTCTATATTGGTGCATTGCACCTTTGCTTTTAAAATGTTTTTACCTATTGTTGTGCTTTGTATTGGAACTAAACCTAGAAATTCTCCTAAAATATAAAAATTAGTAAAAACACCTCTGATAAAAATTGTAAAATTAGCAATATCTGTTGTATCAGTTCTCGCATCTTAACAGACTGATTTATGTCTTAATTTGGTTTATGCGGATTTATAATTTTCAGACATTTCCTAAACACGACTTCTTGGTGATATTGAAAATACAAACAATTATATTTTACTAACGCAAACACAAATTATTAAAATAAGTTTTCAACTCACAACGGTATCTTTTTTAGTAATTAATTTTGCTACTTTATAACTTGCCTAAAAAGTTTTTTTCTGACCACTCTGTAGTTACTGAAAATAATTATGTGCGTTGTTGAAACCGACTTAAGCGATTTGTTTTTTTTTTACGTTTCTCGCAATAACTCCAAAATAGCGTATTATAGTTCTTATAGCTCGTCTTAAAATTCACATTTGCTCTTTTTAATTGCAATATTGTTATTGCAGATAAAGAATTGCTATAGCGCTCAATAAAAAACAAGTTTTTCTAATTTATTAATAGTGTAATAAATTTTTATACATTTGATAAAAATGTTTAAAAACTTAATTATCGATCAAAGCTGAATTACAATAATTTTTTTGGTTATATAACTAATTCACTATTAATAAATTTTCGGTATTTCATTATTTTGTGAATTTTATTTTAAACAGGGTTGCCAAACAAAGAGGCTAGTTTAAAAAAATTCAGACTAGATTAAAGCTGTTTAAGAATTTTTTATAAAACTCAGGTGTATCTGAAAGTTCCATTTCAAACACTTTGAGTAAATCCTCGAATTCTCAGACTTGTTTTTATGACTGTAGTGTAGTTTACTAATTGTAATTTTTTGTCTATTTATATATTGTGCTTTTTGATAATAATGATATTTTAGTTATTTATTAAAGATTGATTAACAAAAAGTTTTTAACTATTTTAACTTTTAGTAAATCTTTATTATAATTTAGAAATGTTTGCTTTTAAAGTGGCAACCGTGTAAAAGACTAATTAATTACTAATAAGGTATTTTATTAAAGTATTCCAGCATTAATTGTTCTAAAAAATTTTATTTAGCTTATTTACAGTATAAATAGGTATTAATTTTGTTTGATTAATTAATTACTGAATTATTAAAGAGTGCAAACTATTTAAGACGCAAAAACTATTTTCTAAAGTTAACAGTTTTTAAAATATGAAAAGGTGGTTCGTAATTTAAAAAATGTATAAAAGTGACCCATAAATGTTTTTTAAGCTCGGTTTTTACTAAGAGTTAGGTTGTAAGTAAAATAATATACGTATTTTATTAAGTTTAACTTATAAAGTATTTAAGAAAATACATATTTTATTAAGACTTTAGTATATTAAACAATGTAAATTCTATTACAATAGATATTTATATATTAAATAGGTAATCTATGTATAGCTAAAAGACATTAAGTGTATAAAAGTAAAACTATCTCTGGTGTGACCAAAACTAAAGCCATAAGATTATTCAAATATCACTAAAACTAAAACTGTGGCCCGCGAAGATTTTGAAAACTTGAAATTTGGCTCGCCAGCACCAAGTGCCTGCCGACCCCTGCTTTATATAGAACATATTTTAAAGAAAATATGAAAAAATCAAAATAATAAGTTTTCGACACTTAACTTTTTTATTTAAGCTTATTATGTACTATTTCTTATTTAATATTTAGATTTAGTTTACCATTGGCTAAGAGAAAGAAAATCTAATATAAATACTAGTAAATTACAGGGTCTATTTATAAAAATAAAAAACTTTTACCTCTACTTTTTACTTTGTATTAAACAGTATACACTTTCGTTTTAAGAACTTAGAATTAAATGATGATAACTTTAAATGAAATTACCATACTAATTACGAATACTAAATTTTATTAACTGTACATTCTAAGTTTCATATATAATCATACTAACATCTTAAAAAATGGTATTTCGTAGAAATTTGCCCTAAATTTGAATGTAACTTGCCAATCTGGTCTCCATACTTAAAATTTATACTAACCATACAGAATCTCTTCAAGAAAAAGTAAAGAATAGTCTTTAACCGCTGCAATGCTTATTATATTTCTTAGATTGACGACTATAAAAACTTAATATTCAATCTTTAAAATACAGAAGACTTATACTTTTCCTAATGCTTTGGAAACTAAAAACTACAGGTAAATTATAACCAATTTTTGAATCCTATCAAAATAATTAATTACCACGAAAATAAATCAAAAAATGCATGCAGACATAAGTATCTTTTAGTTTAAATGTGGAGTTAGCTTTTAAACAAAACTAATCTTTGCATAAAATTGAACAAGTTTGATTAAAGCTTACTTGATTAAAATAAGATACCTTATATTAGAAACTAACAGTAGTTTAACAAATTTAAAACTTATGAAACATTGATTTAATATGTAGGATTTTGTTCATTCTATAGTTTGATTTTGTTAAAATTGCCTTTGCTATGTGAAAAATAAACAATTTTTCAATGTTTCCGATAAATGTTTATTTGACCTGTATTTTTAATGTCCTTTGGACTTTAGATTTAACTTTAGTGGTTAGTCAATGCACTTAAATAATTGTTTTTTTTTTACAATTGTCTGTACCTTTATTCCAATAACGTTTATTTTGCCTGTTTCGGTAATACTTTTGCAAAGCGACAAAAATAATTTGATAAAAAAAAAAGAAATACCAAACAGTTGCACAAATGTCAGAACCTAACTCTAAAAGTCAGGATGTGTATATCTGGTAGAGGTATAAAAGAGAAGAAATTTTATTCATAAACCTTTGTAGTTTGTTTGAATTCTGACATTGTAGTATAATCAAAATGAATTTTATATAAGTAATCCTGAACCTTATTTTAATGTAGAAGTGCGTAATTCAGACTATTTTGCTCATTGCTGAACTAAAATCATAGAAAAAAATTACTAGATTGTTTCAATATGTGTTGCCGAATTTAGTAGAGAAGGTTGCTTGTGAAAAGAAATTGGAAGTTAATTCTAAAATTAAAGATTGTGCAGCTGTGTTTTATTTTATTGGAACTAACTGATCGTGGAAAGAATTGATATTTAAGTTGCTTAGTATAAAATTAAAACCAAGTTTGTTGAAATATTTCTCCTTCGTATCATGAATAAGTAAATTAGTCTCATAATAAGTGATTTTTTTTGCTGTTAATCTTTAAAAGTTGGATAAAACTACAGTTTTTGATTTAAAGATATATAAAGTTTTTTCCCTCCGTTATGTGCTATTTATTTTAAGCGGCAAAAGTTTTATGTGTGGGTCTAGCGTAAGAAAAAAAAATTCCAATAGCAATAAACATTAAAAATCAAATTCTATTAAAGCTATCTAAACATTAAGTTTTAATTTAAACAAAATAAACTTAATTTCGATAAAAAAACAACTTTGTTGAGATTATTTTGTTTTTAAAACAAATCCTTACTTTAATACATTTATACATAAACATATTAATACAGATCGGATTAATAATAGTCGGGTTAGAAACGATTGAGTTAGAAATGATCGGGTTATAAATGATCGGGTTAGATATGATCGGGTTAGAAATGATCGGGTTAGAAGTGATCAGGTTAGAGATGATCGAGTTAGAAGTGATCTGGTTAAAAGTGATCGGGTTAGAAGTGATCGGGTTAGAAGTGATCGGGTTAGAAGTGATCGAGTTAGAAGTGATCGGGTTAGAAGTGATCGAGTTAGAAATGATCGAGTTAGAAGTGATCGAGTTAGAAGTGATCGGGTTAGAAGTGATCGGGTTAGAATTGATCGGGTTAGAAGTGATCAGGTTAGAAATGATCGAGTTAGAAGTGATCTGGTTAGAAGTTATCGGGTTAGAAGTGATCGGGTTAGAAATGATCGGGTTAGAAGTGATCGGGTTAGAAGTGATCGAGTTAGAAAAGGTCGGGTTAGAAATGATCGGGTTAGAAATGATCGCGTTAGAAATGATCGGGTTAGAAATAATCGGGTTAGAAATGATCGGGTTAGAAATGATAGCGAGTTAGAAATTATAGTAAACCAAAAAGTACACAACTAGCATCAATTTAATACTGTGTTATTACATTAGAACAATTAGTATAAATGGCTATACTAATTAAAAAAAATTTAATAAGCAATTATCTTTTTAATTTTTAATAAAGTTTTCAATTTTAAACAAGCGATTTTAAACTTAAAGTTGTTATCTTAATTTATAAACATTATAGTTAAATATATTATTACATTATAGTTAAATTAATTTCATGTTTATTTAATATTGAGATATCTAAGGTTTTACAGCAATTAAAAAAAGTATACTTGTATTATTTTCTTATATTGAATGTTTATGGTTAATTTATTACAGTTGAAATTTCCAAGTTTTTACTGCGTTAACAAATAATTTTGTAGTAAAATTTATTATACTTGTTAGTTTTATGAGTTAGTAACACACATTATTTTGGTAATTAGTTATAATTAAAATAATTTTTTTATACGTTTTTCATATTTGACTTGTTAGTTTATAGTAAATATTCTTAGAATTATGGTTATTAGTTTTATGAATTAGTAACACAAACTTGTTTCGTAGTATAAACTAGTTATAAACCTTTTGTTTAAACTACTTATACAATTTTTTGACTATAATTATGTTAAACTCTCAACCTTTAAACTGAAACAAAGAATTATTAATACTCCAGTTTTAACAAATGTTCGTTATTTCTAGTTGTCCTGCCTAAATAACTACGCTGAATTGTACTTTTAAAAGTTAAAACATTAGAACACAGTACTTTTAAATTGATAACTATAAACACAACACAATAATACTTATTTAAAGTTTTCTTGGACAAAGTTTTTAATAATACTAATAACTTATAGCTCAATGTTATCATTTTCAACTAACAAAAGTTAATTTAATTGAAACAGTTTTACAGTAAGTTTTTTTTATTCTTAGTTGTGTAAGCATTATAAACAGCTTTTAATTTGTGATTTTCTTAAGTTTTATATACTGTTTAAAAATCATAGATATAAAAGTGCTATGCTTTTAAAATCAATTAACTTATTAATCTTTACTTGCTGGCTTATTCACAATAAAATAATGATAAGAAAACTTTTACTTTGGTTTTGTTTTTAAAAACAAAACAAAAATTTAATAAAAAAAGCAAATGCAAAACTTAGTACGATATTTACTAAAACAATGTTTTAAGAAATATATTAGATATAAATTTAGTTTAAAAAATGTTTATATTTTTCTTTCAGCCTATCAAAAAAAAATCAAATTTAATTTTAACTACTTAATATGCATAAGTTTATAGTTTTCCTTATCATTTTTTTTAATCATTTAAATTTTTGTTTTATGTCGTAAAAAAAAAAATTTTATTACTATCCGAAACTATAGAACGGTTATAGTTCTTATAAAAAAGAGAATAAATAATATGTATATTTAGTGACATTAAGTTAATATGACTAAACATTTAAATCTAAATACTCAAATCTTATAAAATAGCATAGTAGAAACTTTATAAAAAAGTTTGAAAAAGAAAGAAAAAAATCTATTTTTTAAGTTGTCTGTTTTTGATTTTAAACAGTACTTTTTTTAATAGTTCATGAATTATGTTCATTTTAATCCGTTTTCTTTATAGGTTTTCTTAATTTGCTTTACACTTAAGTATTTTATAAAAACTAAACTAACAAAAAATTAAGCTGTAACAATTTTTTTCAGTCTTTAAGCAATTTAGAAAAACAGTTTTAGTGAAAGTTTGTTTAAAAAAATACTTTTGTGAATTTCAGCTACACAAATTTCAGAGTTTCTTAGCAAATAAACAGTTAATAAAAAACACTGTTATAAAACTCATTGAACGAAAAAAAACCATAAAACTTAAACAAAGGACTAAGTAACACATTTTAGCCTAAAGATACTTCAAAACTAGAAATAATATTGCATAAAGTAAATTATAAAAAAGGTTAACTGAACACGATTTTTATACTGTATATACATATAGTATTAATATTTGGTGCTTATATTATTAGTCTTTTTATACAAAATATAATTTATGCATTAAAACAAACAGTTGTAACTAAAAAAATTAGCTAGTTAGTAATCATTTAGTCTACAATAACTAATATCAATTTAGGATGTAAATATGAGCAACAAGGTTTTATATATCTAATTTAAAAAATAAAAATCTATAAAGAAAAATATTTAGCCCAATCAAGTTCTAAAAAAGAGATTAAAAGTTTACTTTTTTAGCAATTTGATCATTTAAACTACAAACCATCACAGGAAAATATGCAGTTTTAGCTACAAGCGTTCTGATATAAATGATATGTAACTAAATCTGTCACAAGTTAAACAATAAAGACTATGTTTCCTTTATTAAGCTTCTCTCCTTTTAAGCTAAAAGTTTTAATTTAAAAATTATTAATATTTGCAATTTTAGAGAAACTTCTTTAATTTTGAGTTATCTTCTCTAATTTAACGCAGTAAATATTTTTTGTTTAAAAGCAGCTATTTTTAGATTTTACTAGAATTGCTTTTTCAACTTATAAAAATTAATAACTTGTTCTTTGTTACGTTTATCTATAAAATTATAGTTACTTATAACTATTTCTAGCTGTAAAAACAAGTTGTATTAAAAGTCTAATAGTCTAATATAGTTAATTTTTATTTTTGATTTGTGACATTTGCACCTTTTTATTTCTAATTTTTACAAAAACTCATGATTTACAACCTTTCTTGTAGTTTTGTAGCTTTATAGTATTTATGTGTTAAGTATTTATTCTTTATATGTCATATTTCTTATAGTTATCTATTATTAATTGATTAGCATAGGACATATATACTATACTTATACAACTTTTTTATTTCCATACATCGAAACATAAGTTTATTTTTGTTAAGCTTTTGATTGATAATGATTACCTATCTTTATTCTAACTAACTGTAATGTCAAACAGCAATTGGTTTGAAGTGTTAAAATTTAATTATTTGTTTATCACATCATCATAACTTTTTTTAACTCTTTACCACAAGTAAAATTTTGCATTTGTAGATTCTAATTAAATAAATATAAATGTTATCAAAAAACTAGTAAGTATAATGTAATAAGTTTGTTACGTGCAAAGTTTAGCAGCTTAACAGCTATTAAAAAAATACTTAAAAATAGAATCAAGGATTTATTTCAACAACTCAAATATACAATAATTATTTTTATATACCCATTGTTTGCTTATATTCTCTTAAATCTTAACGTTTTTTCATCCGAACAGCTAGAACTTTGCACAAACAAAGAAACATTTATTAATTTAGAACTTTTACATCTCTTAAAAATAAATGTTCTTGGATAAACTTGCCAAAAAATCAACCTGATAGTGTAGTTGCAAGAAATGCATCTATCAATAACTAACTATTTAAATTAAAATTATTTTCAAATACAAGTGGTATTGTCCCCTCCTTTAACGAAAAAATGTTTCATATGAATATATAAAGGAAAATACCTCAATAACATGTCACTAGCACAGATTATCAGGTAATCATTATAAAAAGACCTGAAAAGTAAGAAAAAATAGATTTACCCTTATGAAGAAAATTATTGTAACTTGATCAAAAGTTTTTGTAAACTTCGCAAAAGAAGTATTTTACCATATAGTAAACCTAAGAGGTGTTTAACACAAAATTATTTCGTTAAAGTTATTATAAATTATTATTTGTTTCTAAAATCATGACACAGTTATTTAGTTGGTTGACAAAATGTCAACTTAGTAGAAGTAATCATGAGTTAAATCTGCATATAGGCTTCTTTAATAAATGTAAAAATTAGAGAGAGTTTTTGTGGTTACCTTAAAATCTGCACAAGTCTTTTAATGAAAATTTTATGTATTTGTTGAACAAGCAAACCAAAACTCATAATTTTAAACAAGTAAAAATAAATAATTTAGTTTAGATTTTCTATTGTTTATTCATTTCTTATTTCAATTAGTTTGAACGCAAAACTTTAGTTAACTTTAAAATAAAATTTATTATTTTCCTACACATTAACACAGACTACAAAATAACTAGTTATCCGTACAAAAATAAATACTTACACTGATTTTTAGTTTACTTACATTTTTAGTTTACTTAAGTTACTGTATAGTTATATTAGGTATGGGCAGCGTTTTTAGTTGGCGGGCCAAATGTAGAAAAATGTAGTCCTTTGTAGGCTGAAGAATTTCAATTTCATTTAATTTATTAAAATCATTTCGACAAAATCGTAGTTCTATGGAACCTTTCAAATCTCTACTTTAAATCTCAAAATATTTAGTACAAACATGAAAAAAAGCTTTATCAGTTCAGATTTGTATTTTTTTAGTGCAGTTTTAATTTTCGCGGGCGGGATACTAAAATTCTTCAAACATTGTCGGGTCATTTTTACTCCAATGGGGTTTATCCGGCTAACGGCCCATACATTGCCCACCCCTATATTATATCATAAATTTAAAATAACACTGCGAAGTAAACTACAACATGTTTTCTTAAAAGATATTTTATTTTTGAATTCAAAAAATAGAACAGTTATATGCAATTATATTTCGTAAACTAAGGTAGGGAAGACTAATAAATTTATTATATGCTCACATTACAACTTTTCGTAAAAGTATTTCGTGATAAAAAATACCAGTGTATAGTACAAATAAAAAGCAAGAGTAGTAATAGAAGTACCTTAATTAACCTCCCTTTAACTTAGTAATAATTCAAAGAGGCTTGAAGCTTGTTAGTTACAAAACATACTTTAAACTTTTTACACTTTACTTACATGTAAAAGTTGTGCTCTAATTTTTAATTTTATTCAAAAATTTGTATTGAATAAAAACACTACATTGTATATCTAAGTGATTTAGACTATTATAGATGCAAAATATAAGATTTTAATAACATATGTCGGCAAAAAAAAGTTTTGGCTTTGTAAATAAATTTTACTTCTTATTTTATGTTTTGCTGTTAATTATCAATTAATATTCATTTCTTGGTCTGATCACCTTTAAAATCTTGCACGTATGAAAAGTTGCAGTTTTAAAATAAAACTAAAAACTATTGACTATATATACCACAATATTGGTTACAACTATTTACAACGTAGTTTTGTTTCTTGGTTTATCTTTAGATATAAACGCAGAGCAGTATATTGATTTAACAAAAATGTAACTGGCTCGCATAAATATATTTAAGACATCAAAAATTAGATACTGTGCAATAGGCATGGTTATTTCAGTTATTATCTTTTTCTTTGAAAAATATGCAATAACTGATTTCATAAATTATATAAAAGTTTTAAAAAGTGTTAAAAATACAAAAAGAACAATATAAAATAATTTAAGTAACAACTTTGATTAAAAAATGTAGCGCATTGGTCCTAATCTAAACTGGAAAAAGACTTTTTTTTTTGTTATAGTTTAATTATTTCTACAAAAATAAATTTAAATTCAATACAAAATTAAGCTTGTCGAATTTTTTGAACAGAATGAAAAAGTCATTTAAAAAAAAAAGTTGTTAAGCTTAAAATGGGAGTTTTGTAATTTTTAGTTTCAGGTTTTTTTGACTAAATGTAAATCTACTTATTTCAAATTTTAAATAGAGCAAGTCAATCACATACTTATTTTGCTTTATAACAGCTTGTAGATGTTAACCACGTAGTTTCTTTTACGGTTGAAAATAAATGTTTTACTTAATCCATTAAGTAAAAAAAAAATAAAGCTGTATGGGGTGTTTTGACAATAACTGTACTGAAGTTTAAAAAGTTTATTTTATAGAAATAAAAACGGTTGTGTGGAGTAACCCATAATAGTATTATTTTAATCTATTAATTCAAGGGAGCTTATTGATGTAAACATTTATTGATCTATATGTGCCGTTTACTCACAGTTTTTGAAAATCTATCAGGTTAAGGAACAAAATAGTGAAAAAGATACATATTGTTTTTTAATGTTTATTTATCATTTTCATAATATGAACTGAAATAGTTTCAATTTAATACTAACTAAGTTTAATTTAAAATAGTATGAAATACAATTTCAAAAAAATAAAATTATAAAATACTGTTATGCTTAAATCATGTTTTTTTCTTTCTATTCTTCTGCCTGTTGTAAAATATTCGTCTCAACACCCTACTGTAGCAATTTATTTATGCCAGCACCTCATAAACTGTTTTCATTGTTTTGCTACCTCTCTGCCAATTCTATGTTTATCAGTAATCTTTTTTTTTTTTAATTTATTTCTTTTTTGAATTTTTTATACAACTTCTTATTTTAAAACTTAAATATGGTTTTAATAAACTTGAAACTATATTAGTTGTATAAAAAATGGTATTGTAGAATTATTTAAACATGTGCTTTTGACCTTACTGAACGACAAAAGTATAAAGAAACACTAAAAATTTTATAGAAGTGTATTTTGATTATTTTTCTTAGATAAAACTTATTTGAAAATGTTATTAAAATTTTTTTTATTGTTAATAGCAAATAATTTTATTTTTTAAGTAAGTTAAACTTAACTTTCAGTTGCATCTAAAAGTTATACTAATTATAGTTAACTAAAAACAAAGTAAGAATAAGGTTTAGTTAAACATTGTGAAACCATAATGAAATTTCATTTTGAGTTAAAACTAGTTTTCATTTAATTACTAATTTTGTTATTTAATTGGAAATACATTCTTTAACAATATTTGTTTAAGATTTAACTACAGTTCAAAATGAAATATGTCATTAAAAATAAGTTCACGTGCAAAAAAAACTGTACAGTTAACTAACAAATCTTGTTATCTTAAAAAGTAATTTTAATTAATTTCAATTACCTACCTTTCTGTTATATCCCTTAAAACTTTTAAAACTTGGTGCAACATAGGCGTGCTAATTTATATGAACTTAGCATAAACATAAGTGAATATATTTTAATTTTTATATTAAAGTCAATTGAAGCATGATATAAAACCAGATCTATTTTATTAGGATAAAAGGTATTAGTGTAAGTAAGGATAAAAAACTGTTAAGTTTAGGTATTTTAGTACATTTTTAGCGTGAAACAACTTTTTAATTATGTACAATTTAAGCGTAGAATTTGTTTTTCTAATTTATATATTTTTAAATACATGTTGTTTTGGTAGTTTTCGATTCAAAACTTCTGTACATTGTTTTAGTGTAAAAAATGAAATACATTTAGTTAACGCTTTTAAAATTGATTGTTTTAAAACTCAATAACTGAGGGGTCTTTTGTACGCCAGTTCTCCAGCCTAAATCACTTATGAGCATTTTCGTTTTCGAAAACAACTAACACTTTTTGTTATAACGTTTTTAACATAACATTTATATATGATTAAACTGTTATTTTTCACGTTAGCTGCTTTTTAACGTTTTTCCTCTTCATTTTCTTCTCTTCTTATCACCCACCGTTTATTAGTTGTGCATCATCACTTTATTTAGGTTTTTAAAAAAAAAAGAAAGTAACGTTAAGATTGAGTTTAAATGACGAATTTTTTGAGTTTTCTGAAAATAAAAAGTAGGTTTTAATTTTTTTTTGTATCTACTTATGGTAGAGATAAAAAACAGAAGTTGTTTTAGTATTTTTAGAAGTTTTTATAAAGTTACATTTTTAGCAGTATATTTTTTTTGTATATGTTTTTAGTTTTTTTTAATTTTATTAGTCGATAAAAAAAAATGTAATAAATAAGTTATGACACTTGATTATGTTGCTGAAGTTGTTAATGGAACAACTTTTGATTGGTGGATACTATTTTCATAAAAGAAAGAGAAGTACATACAGTAATAATAGTAAAAAATGAGTAATCTTGGCAACTTTATAAATGATCAAAAACAAAAAAAAAATTGAATATAAACATTTATATCATTTCAGTTCCTAAAGTCCTGCTAATATGTCAGCATTTTTTGTGGTCGTTTGTGATCTGTACTAGTAAATATATAAAAAAAAACTTTGATGAATTAAAAAAAAATAAGTCTAAGATAATTGTTTACTCTTGTAATTTTTATAATTCTTTTCTTTGAAAAAGTTTCATATTTTTGATAACTATTGAATTTACGAAATTTTGCTTGAAACTTAACATTAAATACCTTAATATTTTTGTTGCACTCTTTATAATTTAGTTCAATTTAGAATTTAATTATCAATTTTTGAGTTTTGTCTTACCTTTGTGTTGATTAAAAAAAAATTAAAAACTTTACGAGATTTAAATTAGGAAAAAAATATTTTGATCTAAAATAAATCATAGTTATTCTTCTAGGCAAACAAAATTAAGAAGTATTTTAGTGAAAAATGAATAGTTGAGAGGTAAATGGTGAATAGAAAATAAAAAAATTGTAATTTGAAGGAAAGAAAGCCGAAAATTGAGCGCAATTAATGCTTTAATGTAAAAAGTCTTTTTAACGGAAGTTTGCAAATTGGCGCGAAGTGAACCGAACGGTTTTTGCATAAATCGAGTTTATATGTGTTTGAAAATATAAATATCGAGTTTTGATGTATTAGAAAACATTAATAACCAATGAGTATGTCAAGTGAGTGTGCTTTTATCTGAAATAAAAAAACAAAAGTTCAAAATAAGTAGGACAACATTCTTTTCAAGTTTTTACTAAAATGTTTATATTAGTTGAACATAATTTTAATATCAAGTTTTTTTATTCGTATTTCTAAAGTGTTAATCTAGGAGTAATTTTTAATCTATCTAACAAATTGTATAGTTCAAAAATTACAAAATTTTATTTAATATAGAAGAGTATAGCTTGTAAACAAGCGCTATATAAGTGGGAAAAGTTTGAAACTTTTAATAATAAAATTTATAATTTTAAACATATGTCTGCTAATTTTAATTTTTATACATAAAACAAGTCTTTTTCAACAACACATATATATTTCAACAATTTTCTTCAGTGTGATTACAATTGTAACAAGGTAAAACAAATTTTAAACTTATATAGCCTTTTTAATTATATGAGAAATTATCAATCAATTAGCAAAAAAACCCTAAACTATAACAAAAAAAAAATTAAAAACAACAAGGAAAACGTAATTAACTGTAACAATTTAAAACAAAACAAAATTAGTCTAATTTAAACAAGGATAATGAGTAATCAAATTCTCTTTGTTTGCATAATTCTGGCTTGTTTAAGTGAATATAAATAGCTTCTATTTTAATTAAATCAAAAATGTTCGTGCAACTTCTTAAAACTTTGAACTTTGTCTCACTGTAATTATTACCACATTTAGGATTTTTTACTAAGTGCTCTGAAATTGATGATCTTTTTGTTGCGTTTAAGGTTGCATTACTCATTTTCTTCGGTTGATTTTTGATATGGTCTTTCACGCACTTAGGTACGTGCTCTTTTATTCTTGTTTCTAAATGGTATACACGTATAAATGCTGTTGCGCAAACAGCTATATAGGACAAACTTCTAGGCATTTAGAAACAAGAATAAAAGAGCACGTACCTAAGTGCGTGAAAGACCATATCAAAAATCAACCGAAGAAAATGAGTAATGCAACCTTAAACGCAACAAAAAGATCATCAATTTCAGAGCACTTAGTAAAAAATCCTAAATGTGGTAATAATTACAGTGAGACAAAGTTCAAAGTTTTAAGAAGTTGCACGAACATTTTTGATTTAATTAAAATAGAAGCTATTTATATTCACTTAAACAAGCCAGAATTATGCAAACAAAGAGAATTTGATTACTCATTATCCTTGTTTAAATTAGACTAATTTTGTTTTGTTTTAAATTGTTACAGTTAATTACGTTTTCCTTGTTGTTTTTAATTTTTTTTTGTTATAGTTTAGGGTTTTTTTGCTAATTGATTGATAATTTCTCATATAATTAAAAATGCTATATAAGTTTAAAATTTGTTTTACCTTGTTACAATTGTAATCACACTGAAGAAAATTGTTGAAATATATATGTGTTGTTGAAAAAGACTTGTTTTATGAATAAAATTTATTATAAATTAATTGTGAACGTTGTTCTTTATTTTGAAAATCGTACTACTTATGATTTGAAATTTACAAAAACTTTTAATATAGTTTTTATTAAACTCTAAAAGCTTTATTTTCTAAAAGTTAATGCTAAAAATTGGGACAATATATGCCAACATAAAAGTTATTCATTTATAAAGTTAAATTTTTTTGAAATATTAGCTAGGTTATAATTTTTTTCTTAAGCAGCATTTTAATTTGGTGAAGATGTTTTGTTGCTCTCTACAAATTTAGCTTAAATCAGTTTTTTATGTCTGACGTGTTTTATCACAAAATATAAGTTTGTGTGTAACATACTTAAAAATATTTATTACTAAATAATGTCCTATAAGTACTTAGAAATATGTTAGCCTCAAATTATTTTGTTCAAACAATGGCGGAGTTTTAAATCAAATTAATGTAAAATTTTGTTGCCTTATTAGGATTTAATAAAATTTATAGATACTTATAATCGTTCTATCTGGAACAATATCTAGTTCATTAGATAATTAAAAGATATCTAGGGTTGAATAAATTAGACTTAATAAATTACAAAAAGTGTACGTATATAGGCAACAAGGTTTTTTTTAAGCTGTTTTTACAAAATATTTTTCATTATATTTTCATTTTGGTTTACACAAAATAATGATATATATTTGAAGATATATAGCAGTTACAAATATGTAGTTTTAAGCTCAGTAAGAAGCAATAATTAATAACAGTATTTATCTATAGAAGTTTCATAGTAATTATCTAAACTTAAGTTTTCTATATATTTATTTAAGTAATTTTCTATGTTATAAATACAACTTGTAATCGGTTCTTAATAAACTAATTTAATAAAATGAAAAAGCTGCACAAGAAAAAAAATCATGTTTATTAAGTAAAACTATTTTTTGAATAAATTTAAAATGAAAGAGTTTTTATAAAAGTTTTTTATTTAAAATTCAATTATATTTTAACATTTTGTACAACTAAAAATTGCAGTATTTTAATTAATTGTTGAGAAGCTTTTAAAACCTTCTAAATTAAAAGCTGGTTTATTTTAGTTTGTAGTTTTCAAATATGTTGCAATACTTATTCATTTCCTCCTAATTTATATTTTAAGATTCTTCAACTTTCGTTATTTATTTGGTAATGTTAATTAAACTTTGTGTTTTGACTAACATGTGGCCTAATCAAAAAGAACATTTAGCAAGAAATGTACCAGGTTTTAGAAAATTTAAGCTCTTAAGTTTATTATATTTTCAAGCACATCAAAACTGCCTAAATACTAAATTAATAATTCTTTTTAGATGTTTTGTTTAATTTGAGTTATAGATTCTATAAAGACCTCAAACTTTAAGGGTTCTTCAAACATGTAATTGCGTAAAATATAATAAAGGAGAAAAGTTTAGGTTAAAAGACTTTAAATTTTATAAAGACAGTATAATCAAAACTATACACTGTTAGAAAAAAAAGTAGATTTTATTATTTATAAAACAAAATGCAGTAAAACTTTATAAAGATTTCTTTTATTTGCAGTTGACTAAATATTCTGTTTTGTTAAGTTTAGTAATTATTTAATTTCTTTTTTTTTTGTGTGTATAACACTTTTTGGTACGTATAGCAAAAATTTTGTACTAAAAAAAATATCAAGTTGAAAATATAAACTTATTAGTTAAGGTATAAAATGCTTACTTTATAAATCTAAACTAATAATATAAAATACTGTTAGTTTGTCATAATTTCAAAACTTTAGTGCATGTGATTATATACGTTACAAATAATAATTCTTTTTATATCTGTTTAGATAGTATAGACATTAATCAATAAATTACATATACACAAAAAGCACTTTTTTAAGTTTAAGGAAGTCAATATTTAATAATCTAAAGAACTTACCTAAGTTCTTATACTAATAATCGTTTAATTTTATATTATGTTGCCATAACTTATTAGAAAGTCATATTTGCATCATCAAGTAACAAAACAGAAATAGCATTTAAAACTTTTAGCAAAGTGTAACCAACTTACATTTTACAAAAATTTATAATTATTTATTATACTAGAAATAATATTACATGTTTTGGTTTTAAGAAAACAAATAGAGAGATCTCAACTGCTGGAGGAGAAGTAATATATTTATTCTTTCAAAATTTTCTTTTGCAAACTAAGTTTCGGTCAAAGACCTCGTCAGTGCTTAAATAAATCTAAAATAAGATATTTTAAGAAAACAAATAGAGAGATCTCAACTGCTGGAGGAGAAGTAATATATTTATTCTTTCAAAAATTTATTTTGCAAACTAAGTTTCGGTGAAAGACCTCGTCAGTGCTTACTTTTTCGTATCTTTTTTTAAATTTATTTAAGCACTGACGAGGTCTTTGACCGAAACTTAGTTTGCAAAAGAAATTTTTGAAAGAATAAATATACTAGAAATAACTTAAGTATTTTATTTCTATAATCTTTTTGTTGTTTAAAGCTTACTTTTTGTTTACAGTTTTTTTTTAATTCTTGCTTTTAATAGCAATATTATGTCAATCGACAAAACAGTCTTCATTAATTTTTTAATAGGTTCAGAAATTTACTAGCGGAAGTG
This sequence comes from Thalia democratica, assembly GCF_965202585.1. NCBI lineage: Eukaryota > Metazoa > Chordata > Thaliacea > Salpida > Salpidae > Thalia > Thalia democratica. Next base: position 60,667,459 of record NC_139166.1, on the reverse strand, counting down.
TAACTTAACCAATTACCTTTATAAAATACGAACCACTATTTGAATATATAAGTTCTAAACAGCTTTTTTTTAATTTCAAGATGATATTAAGTATTCAAAAACTTTTAACTATTACTTCTATAGACTCTATGTAGTTCTAAAGTAAAGACTGTTAGTTTGACAACAACAAACTTATATCTTATTTTAGACATACAAAAATTTATATTTTAATTTAGAAATGTTAAACAGTCGATTGAAAAACTTCTTTTAACTAAGTTTAATTTCCTGTTTATATACAATATTTTTTTTAATCAAATTTTGATAACAAAAAATAGTGCAATTTATAAAATTTAGAATAGTTTACTTAAAAAAAAGGGTTATTTTAAAAGTTATTTAGACAAGTAACACATTATTTGTAGTTTATTCTAAAGTTAACAAGTACTATTCATATGCTATAGAATAAACTAATTTAAGTTTACTTTAAAAAGGCAGATCTTGCATACAAATAAGCATATTTAACAATGGAAAATAAAACACAATTTACTTATGTCTATAAAATAAAGAGTAAGCTCAAATCGTGCTGAATTGTAAAATCTATTTATTTAGTTGAAGAAATTTTTTGAGTTAGTTGTCGTTAATCTCTCTCAATCTACTTAATGAACTTTAAAGATTACAAAAAGATTATTTCTTTTTAAGTTTGTTGAAATATTAGATAATAAATTCTACAACTTTTAAAAAGCTGTTGATTTATACTTATTGTGTTTTAAAAATAACATTATTTTCAGTTAGAAAAAGGCAAGTTAAACAAATATGTTCTGAATTAGTCGATGGGTTTATTTGTTAAAGAGTGAAATTTAAAGTACTTATAATTAAAAAATCATGAATCTCTTAATTAATAAAATAAAATAAAACAAAAATATATATTAAAACAAAAAAGGAGTTTTTATAATGAAAAAAATACAGTGTAATTTGTAGGTTTTTTGTAATTGAAAAAATAACGACTGTTAGTTGTTTATACATTATAAGCATTTTTCGCATTCTTTAAATGTTTACTACTTTCTCAGTTCTTTTTTCTCTGAAACTTTCGTTTCATTCTCTTAACTCAAATGTTGCTAATGTCAGCACTTTATCAAATCAACTGATACAGCTGCCTGTAGTTAACTTTTTCATGGGTCAGTAAAGTTTAACTTGTAGCAGGTTTAGTTAAGAAACAAATTTGTTTCTATAAAGAAATAACAGTCATTGAGAACATAGAGTCAATTAAAAAACAGTTTGTTTTTTACATCGAGCTAAACAAAGTTAAACGTTTAAAATAAATTTATTTGAGTTTAAGGATTGGCGATTAGGTTTTAGTTGAGCTAAATTGGTTAAAATTAACTTAAAAAAACTAAAACTACTATTCGGTAAAAAAGAAATCTAGTTAGTTAATAAATTACAGCTGTTATACCTTATTAGTTATTATTTTTAGTTTTCATAAAATAAGTTATGTAGTATTTATATAGATTATTTTAGCTTTTCAATATATATATATATAAATATAACTTCTAGTATAAATAGTGTGCATTTTAAATATTTAAATGATTCTTGGCACATTTAAAAAAAAAATACTTTTTCTTATTAGATAAATGTCAAGTTAGAAAATTATCCTAATCAAAACCTTAAAAGGTATCCGTGGTGAACTACTCGATAACCGAAAGGTTCTTCGTGCACCAGATCATACGACCAAATATTTTGAACGTTTTTTTTTGTCCTTTATAAAACTATATTCTATTGGACAACTTGTAAGATTAAAATGTATTTTAGAGAAAGCTATATAAAACTATATTCTATAGGACAACTTGTAAGATTAAAATGTATTTTAGAGAAGGCTAAAAAGAATCATGTATAGCGCTTAAAGTCTCAAATTGTTTTTTTTTTTCAAGTATCTAAATTTTTATTTTAATAAATGTTTGTGTCAGTAAGAAGGAAATAATCCTTGTTTTAATAAAGTATAAAACAAATTTAATGATTGTTTTACACTTCATTCAAATGTTGCTAATGTCAGCACTTTATCACATCAACTGATACAGCTGCGAGCAGTTAACTTTTTCATGGGTCAGTAAAAATTTACTTGAGCAAGATCAAATTATAGTTGTCAGTTGAAAATAGTTTCGTTTTACATTGAGATGCACTAAACTTAATTTTAATGAATTTGCACTAATTTTTTTATGATTTGTGATTAAATTTTAGTTGAGCCAATTACTACAAAAATTACTTCTTTGTTAAGAAAAAATGTTTAAATGTTTGATAGATCGGTTGTGTTGTAAACGTTTTTGAATAGTTATTATTTCTTTTTTTACAACAAAATTTATTTAGTAAGTTCCTAAATGAAATGTATTCTAAAAACTCGTAGTTTTTGAGTCATATTTTTTAGCTTGTTTCTTTTACGTCTTAAATATTTTTTTGTCTATCAATAATAATATTTTTTTTTTACTATTTAGTTCAGAAAATAGTTAAAAAAGACAAGGCAAAGGTTAAATAAAGATAAGTTTTAAATTAGCTTTTATATAGTACAATAAACTTTTGTTTTTATTTTAAACTAAAAGTTTATCGACTAATGATCTATTTTATCATAAGATGTTGGATAACTTCCTGTCAGGTAAGTTTTACTTTTGTAACTAAGACATACAGTTGATCAATTTTTAACAAAAAAAATTCAGTAAAACAACTGGGTATTTCAAAAAGGCTATGGAGTTTCTTGTTTTAAATTGTGAGCAAATATAATTGTTTATCCGATAAACCTTATAATTTTTAATTAAATTACATAAAGTTACATATAAAACATTAATTGCTCTTTGCTTAACAAGTCAAAGTTATAAAACACGAAAATTTACACTTAAAACAGCACGAAATTTTGTTATCACAATGTTTTAGTGATTTAATAAAGTTAAAATGTACTTGATTACAACCATTGTTTGTTATAAGTTTTACATTATTTATGGTTAACGTCTATGAAAAACGAACAAAAAATACTGTTTAGCAATTCTAAATGAATATAAAATTGGTAAAATCTAATATCAAACAAAGCAGAATGTAAACATTTAAGCTTTAACTTGTTTTTGAAATTTACAAATGTATATCTCATTGATTTCTAGTTGTGCACAAGCTGTAACTATGTATTCAATTTTATTAACTTGATATTGTGGTGAAAACTTGATTGTTTAGTTATCAAAATAATATATTTACTACTTTATTCTTACTCTTTTTTTTGATCATAATCAAGGTACTAAAGTCATTATAATACAACATAGTATTTTTTGTGAAGTGACATTTATGTAATAAGTTTTCATTCTAAACTGTATTACTAAGTTTGTAAAATATGCATAAAAAAGTATTAAAACTTATTTTAACATAAAAAACTAATTTACTTAAACTTGTATACTAAAATTATTATTCAATACTTTCTGCAAAGTTTTAATAAGAACTACTGGAGAACGGCAGGGTCCATTTTGTACGATTCAAAAACAAAAGCGGTTTTGTGCTGCGTTAACGAAGAGTTTGGTCAGAACTGCTTTCCAAAGGGCAAGGAAGACTACCATGACAATGGCAATCTTCAATGCACCGGGCACAGGTAACTATATTTTAAGATCTTCAAAACCTTTTTGAGTCTTTTTTCTTTACATGACTTGAATATAATATCACTTAATCAACTTAATTTTAACTTTCTGTGGTTTTTAAGATTTTCAAAAACACTTTGCGTTTTTACTCTTTACTTAACTGTGGTGAAATCCAAAATGTAATTTACGTATTTAATTCTTTCTTTTTTCCAGGGAGACAGCCGAAGAGACCAGCCCAAAGATCACTATCGAGGAGCACGACTGCACAGTTACCATAAGTAGCTATAAAGCTATAAATCTTAGTAAAAAAATTGCTTTTTTGGAAGGTGGTAATAAATTAGCTTTTAGCCCTTAAATAATTGCGATAAGTGATTTTACACTATAAGCTTATGGGAAAAAATATTGCCGTTTTGATAAAAAAATTGCTTTTAGAATAAATAAAACCCCCTTTTTTAAAAGCTTTAAAATTTTTAAATCTGGTGACTCAAACATTTAGCTCATCTAGTAATAGCTTCTTGCTCTAAAGTAACCTTTAATAAAGAGTAAAACAGCATAAATAATTAGTAAACTGAAATTAATGTATGAAAATGAAATTTTTTGTCAAAATGAGTTTTAAATTAACTTAAATTTTAGCTTTAAGCTTGTTGAATGATAAAAGTAAAATTATTACAATCAGTTCTTTCCTTAAAAAATATTTCGAAATCTTATTAAAAACTGTCATTAAAAAGGTTAAGTTGATAATAATCTTGTTTGTTAGTTTAAGATAATTAAAATAATTTCATTGTTTGAATAAAATAAGGAGTAGAGTTTGAGACTGATATTTATTCACCATATAGAAAAAATCAAACAGCTCAATTCATAGTATATTAGTTAAAAAAATGTCTATTCCTTTTGATAGAAAGTATTTTATCATTTCATTTTATAAATATTATATCTTAAAAATTAACTTTATAAACTTCAAACTCTAATTTCCAGAATATTGTTCTATAAGTAAACATAGCAATGTGAAAAAGCAAATTTTTTAACTCTTTTTTGCACTTAGACATTTTTTACGTTTTTCATTTAATTTACTTAAATTAAAACAAACTTTATGCTGGTTGGACATGTTAATTGTTTTATTCAATAAAACAAGTTTACAAAGCAATAAAACAGTTAAGCAAATATTTAAAATTTTTACCTACATACATATACAAAATTTTTCTAGACAATATTTGAAATACATGGTGCTCTTAAGTATTATGATTATACTAAACATTTTATTGTAGTGAACTTACTAATTCTTTCCTTTTATATATTTTTGAGTTATTTATTGCATTTTTTTGGTTGCTCTTGTAGAAAGGGAAAAGTAAAATTTAAATGATGTAAAAATCAAAATTTAGGGTAGGAGACAGTGTGGGCGGAGCCCATGGTAGACTATAGTTTCCATGGTCAGTATTGGCAGTAATAGGTTAAAAAAAGTGCTTTCCATTTTTTTTATTGTATGTATAAATAGTTGTTAAGTTTTTTGGTTATTTTTTACTTATTATTATTGTTTTTAAATTTAGCTCAAAGTATTAGTCACAAGCAAATGGTGCGCAGCCCATGACTGAAAGGTCCTTCTGCACACCAATCCATTGACCTTAGTTGTGAGCCTCACATGTTTTCTTTTTCTTTTTTTAATAAATTTTAAGTTATAAATTGAAAATGTGCTTTTTCTCTGGTTGCTAATGGACTTATATTTAAGACAAAATTTGTATGAAGTTTGTGAAGTTGAATTTTTGGTAGATATATTAGTTAAAGATTATAAAATACTAACTGTTTCAAAAGGATAATCTTTAAAGGATATTTTTATAGAAAAAATAGAAAGGATCTGTTTTGATACAGAAGTAGTAAATTTGTTTTCTAAATTCTACCTGTTGATACAATATTGCACATTTTAGTTTTTATAATCAAAGTTAAATGTGTTTAGTGTATACAAGGTTCTCTCTGGCCCAGACTTTTAAAATACCTAATCTCAAAAAACGGAGAAAAAGATAATTTTTTAGTGAAATAATCTATTTTTGCAGTTTTAGTCTGCAACTCCTGTAAGGAACCTATTTTTGCCTCTTACTTTGACTGGCTATATCTCAAAAATTATTTTGAATTTTTAAAAGCTGTAAAAAGCATTTTGTAGCTTAGTAAAAATATATAAAATAAGATCAAATTGTGAAAAAAAATGTTTTATGATTATATGCCCCATGCCCTTAAATTATTTTCAAAATAATTACAAAAATCACTTATTAATTTTTTAATGTCATTTTGAAACATTTGCAACTGTTTTGTTTGTTGTTTTATATGGTGATTGGAAAATATTGATTAAAACAATAGATTTAATTTTGCATAGTGTTGGAATAGTTGTTATATTTTTATATATACAATTTACTTTGATGATTTTTTAAATAGTTCCAGACTAAAAATAAGTTTGATCTGTTTTAGGAGGCTACTAACACTTTGTCATATTATATTGGTTTTCTATATTTGTGCTCCTGCACTTAATTTTACACTGTTTTTTGAAATACTTTTCAATTTGATTATAAACAGGGTTGCCACTATACCTGAAAACCTGGAATAACCTGGAATTGGACAATTTAGGCAAAAATAACCTGGAAAAACCTGGAATTTTGATCAAAAAACCTGGAAAAACCTGGAATTTATCATAATTTTGATATATTCAGTAGTAAAATTTCAGTTTGACACAAAAAATCTATCATAAAAGTAAATTTTTTTTGTCATCATCTAATTTTTTTTTATTAAAATACACATTTAGAGTAACTTTACAGTTTTTTTTCAAAGTTTTTATACTATTTAACACAGTATTTCATATAAAAATTAACTTAAAACTAAAAGTGTGTACTTTTAAAAACCTGGAAGAAATTTGGAAAACCTGGAAAAAAAAATTAAAAACAAGTGTTAACCCTGTATAAAAGTACAACACACTTTATAAAATTTTCTCAAAAATTTTTAAAAGAAAACTTATTTAGTTCCCCATTTTACCTTGAATTTTAAACTAAAAATTTAAACAAGTTCTTTATAAAAAGAACTATTATATACTGATAATATGTTTAAATATTTTTCATATTTTTGTTTAATAAAAAACCCATTATATCAAGTAGCTGTATAGTATCTTTTCATTATTTTTTACCTTTAGTTTAATTTTATACTTAAAAAAGCAACTAAACTTGTACTTAAAAAGTAAAATGTGGAACGAAATCAGATAACCAGGAAGAATTTTTTTTTTTAATCACTGGCTACCCTGTTTATTAAAAATATTTTAACAAGTGGTATGGAATGTAAAACAGACCCAACTAAAATATTATTATAGAAATTATGTAAAACATAAAGATAAACTTTTGACAGAGTGGTAAAAAAATCTAGAATCCTGGAAAAACCTTGAATATTCAAAACAAATTATTAGAAAACTTGTAATTGTTAACAATTTTTACATATTAAGTAGTAAAATTTTGGTTCGACATGAAGAATCTCTCATAATTTTCTTTTAAACACATTTGAAGTAGCTTAACTGTATCTTTTTAATGTTGTTATACTACTTTACACAGTTTTTAACCTTAACTTTAGTCTAAAACTAGACTGTGTACTTTCAATATCTGTACTCAGAACGGATATCAAATATGTCAATATTCAGCTTCCCTGTTAAATTTGTTTATGAATTACATGTTGTTTTTTGTTGTTCTACTTGTTTAAATTCTTTAAAAAAAAAACTAAATTTTTTTAAAGAAAAAATAATTGATACATTAAAAGCAAGCAGGTTGATTTGAAACAAATGTTATGCTATGAAATGTTACAATTTGTTTAAATTCTTAAAATATTTTTTTTAAATCTTGATTGTTACATCAAAAGCAAGCAGGTTTATATGAAATAAATGTTGATAAAAGAGAAATGCATGAGCATGAATGTTTTGTTTTAATTTTTATAACTGCATGCATATTTTTCAGCAGATATTTGTATAGTTTGATAAATTTCTAGATGCTTTTTAGTTTGTTCACTTATTTTTCTAAGTAAAAGTTATAGAATATAATAAACATAAAAATAAACTGTACAGACATAAACAAAACCTATAAATAGTATGGACAGACTATATATGTATTTTATTTATTTTTACAAAATAATTGATGGGTTTTAAATATTACCGAAATACTAAAAGTTTTACTCTAATTCACCATGCTATAAGTAGCTAGCATTTAACAAATGGTAGTTTTAATTAATTTGAGCTAAAAACATTTCATAAAAATATAGCTATTATTTAAAGTTATTTTTTGTACATTTGTAAAACTGCATTAGTTGAATGCGCCTTCTGTAATATGGTGTTATTAACTATGAGTGTTCATTCGACATATATGAATTTTTATTTATTAAAAGTTTATTAAATGTGAATCAAACCTCACCCTACAGAAACTTTGAAGTACTCTAAAAATATTTTTGTAAATTAATTATGTAACAGTGTTGTAATTGTTGCTTAATTTCTAAACACAAAATTAATTAAACTTAGAATATAAAAACTAAATTCAAAAAAGTAAGTTAAATTTAAATTAACTAAATTATAAGTATACTTGGAAAAAGAGCAAAGATCATTTTTAAAACTTACTGATTTTTTTTTGGCCTCTAAGACTTTTTCACAAAAGTTTTTGTAGTATGACATTTTTTAATTTTAATAAAGAGAATTTAAGTAGATTTCTGAAATTATAATTACTATTAAGTTACAATCAATTATTTGTAGTGGAGGCTTAAAAACAAATCTACTTCAGGCTCCCTCATCATTCACAATAGCTGTAATACATGTTAAAACTCGAGCTAAGATGCTTGAGGCAATACTGGGCATAAGCAGCTGCTTGCTTAAATGTTTGATGATAAAGTACAAGCTGCTCGTTTGAGGCGTACCTAGTGCACAGCTGTAATAAAACATGACCTTTTGCCCATGTGCAAGGATTACTCCAAAAGAAAATTGGAGATGACTTATAATTTCCTTTTTGTTGACAAGGCTACTGTTAAGGCTGGCGAAATCAGCTATTTTGGTAAGCATCCAAAAGTTGTAACTATTTTTTATATACCAAGTTTATTAACATTATGTAATATTGGTTCTGCTTGTAAAGAGTTATTTTTTTTAGAATTTAATTAAGTTCTTCTAGTTATTTAGTAGAAAGGTTTTAATTTCATATTTAATTTTTCAGTTTTTAATTTATAAGTTTGTAATAATATTATATATAATTATTATTTGTTTGTAATCATTTTGAAAATTATTTTTAGAGTCTTTTGTAATATGAATGGGTTTAACCAAGTAACAGTTTTTTTTTACAAAAAACGCTTGTTATTATAAATTGTAAATTTACCCAAAATTAAAAAGCAGTAAAAGTTGTTTAAAGCAAATTAAGTAAAACAAGCTACAAAAATTATACATATAAATTGTAACGATTTTCTTATGAAATAATTTTAGAAAATAGTCAATTCTAGTTCTGTTGATCATCTTGAACATAAAAACATTATTATCAAAATCTCTTTAATCACAAGTTCAAAAATTATATGAATAAATTGTATATAGCTTGACTTTTATTTTTGACTTTGGTTGGTCTACTTGAATGCCCTTGTTCATGCACTTTTCATAACCAGTATATATATATTAAAGGGAGCATAACTACTTTTTATATTCTGTAGGTTGATATGAAAAATACTACCAATGAAAGTGGTTGGATAGAAACCTCAAATTAGCTTCTTTGTCCGAAATTAAAAAGTTCAATTCAAAAAACAGCAGACCCATATTAGATGCTTCAACTACCCAATAATATAATTCAAGAGGTTTGAAACTTGTTTTTTTTAGAATATGTTTTAATGCTAAAAGCATTTTTAAATGGTTAAGCTGAAATTTTAAACTCTGTAAAAATTTTTAAATTACCTTTATACATGTCTTGTAATTTAAGATAACAGTATGTATTATTATGAACAAGTTGTTGTGTTTCCTAGAGGTTTTGCAATCTTTATTAAGATTTAAGTGTAAAATCACAAACTTCAGAGCTAGGTATGCTTGATATATTGAAATAGTTTGTTTTTAGTGTTTTATTTCATCTGAGTTTTTAGGAAATGAAAACTTTTTAGAGATGTTTTTTATTTATTAGTTTAGTACGTATTTGTAGTTTTATCACTCACAGTTTTTTTTCTAAAAAGTTAAACTGAATTTATTTTTAAACAAAGAACATGTTCCTCTATTGTTTTATCATTTTATTAGAGTTATAGTTTTATCAATCACTGATTTGTGTAAAAGTCTTAACAATTAGATAAAGTATTGTTTTTTAACTTAAAATATGCTTAAAATCTCATGTGTAATTCTTTTTTTTTGTTGTATTAAACTATAAGAGTGTGTTAATCTACTTTAAATTGAACAAAAAGATAAATTTTTGCTGTTTTTGTTTTCTACATGTTAATAACAAATCAAACATATAACATTTTAACGAATATTTTTATATAATTTTATGTTGAAAAGGTAAAATTTTCAAAAGAAAGTTCCTTCTTGTGTGAATTTTCTTTTAACTTTGATGCTACTTTAAGCTTTTTTAAAGAAGTAGGTGACTCTAAAAAAATGTAACTGTTTAAAGCAATTTAGTTTTTGATTGCATTAAAAGTTTCTTTACTTTTTAAGTCAACTTAAATATCGACAAAAAGGTTATTATTTAGTGTTTTTTTATACTTATTTTTATTAAACTACATTTAAATAAGTTTATGTTTAAAAATTGATTTCAAAATGTTTTGTTTTAATTGATTTTCATATTTATGTAGAACAAACAAAATTACTCAAGCTTGCAATATAAAATGCATTTTAAAGCTTAGTTATTTAAAATTTTTTGAAAGTTGTATTGTAGTAAGTTATTTGAAACATGTAGTTTAATTTTTTTAATCTCAGAAAAAAAAAAAACTTCTAAAACGGAATTCATATATACTATATGATCAAAAATGTTGTGTAGTAAATTTTAAATTAATTAGATTAAAGTAACATAGCTTATTGTTAATTATTGTATATAAGTAAGCTCATGTAATGTTTTAAAACATTTAATATTAAATTTGTATTTTTTTAATCTCTGTTTTTTGTTACATCATTGGTAATATATGAATGCTTTAAACTAACTATTTTTTTTACCCTGTACATTGGAGGTTAAGTGTGTAGTCTTTCAATTAATGTTGTAGTTTTTGATATTCAAAATTATATGAATGTAAAAAGTATTTTAAGCCATATCTTCCCATCGATTTTATCTATTTTTAAAAGTATGGATAAAAGTTAGTTTTTTTATTACACACTGAAGTTTTAAATTCAAATTTTAAAACTATAATTTTAAGCTCTACATTTTGATTAAAATTTAACTATTATGAATACCAGTGTAGATACTATTCTTAATCAACTTTTTTACATTTCAAAGTATATTTACTGATGTTGTTTGATCTTTTTTTCATTTTCATTTAGCTAATGACATAAAACTATTAGAACAAGAATGTAAATAGCATATATATTTTTTAAATAATTTTAATAAATACCAATGTAAGTAATTTTTAAAATAGCTTTAATCCATATGTTTTCTCATTTTTATGATGAACATAAAGGATTATAAGACCAGCTTCAAATTAAAAATAAAGCTTATATGTATCTTTCATTAATAAATAGATTTTACTGTTTTTAGGGTGTATTCACACTTTTAATTTTGCTAAGTTACAAATAATAAACTGTTTCTTAACTTATTCAGTTTATATATTGACATTTACTTTTTCTTTGATTTTTATTTGTAAAAAAGCTTTAGTTTTTATTATTCTTTTTAAAGCGTTTTTTGTAGATTAACTTATACCATTTGAATTTTTTTTTCAAATCTAAAAAATAATCAATAAAAAATAACCGTTAATCGGAAATTCTATTTTCTATGATTCAGTTTTAATAAGTACCAATAAAAGTATCTATTTTCTTTTTCAATAGCTTTAATCCTTATATTTTTCATTGTTATGATGAACAAAAAATATTATAAGACCAGCTTAAATTTAAATAAAAATTCTTCTATGTATACTGTTGTTGTTAAATATATTTTACTATCTATAGGGTTAATTTACAATTTTTTTAAAAGCTAACCATTTAAAACTTTTACATGACTTTCACATGTTATAAAAATGTTGAATATGAAAAAGCCTTATTTTTTTTTACTGAGAGCTTATAAATGTTAAAGGTAATGTAAAATAGTTTAGATATTGATAAAAATGTAAACATTGAATGCAATATTTATTACAAATAAGGTAAGTTTTTAATAAAGAAACAAAAGTATTTAAGGAATTTTTTGTTTTTAAAAGCGTATGTATTGATTACTTATATAAATTTAGTTTTAAAATATCGCTAAAACTGCAAACTAGCGAATGGTTTTTGTTGATTAGACCATTTAATGTTAATGTAGTTTTTGCATTGTATCATAATATTTTTTAATATATTTCGTTCAAGTATATTAAATAAAAGTTAATGAATTAAAAATAACTACATTTAAAAAAAGTTTTCAAGTTTAATTTACTTAGCAAAAAATAAAAAAAATACTATTAACACAATTTCTTAAAATGCAAACTTAAGCAGCAGTGCAAACTCATAACTTGCACATTTAACCGAATGTGCGAACTCACAAAATTCTCCATTGAAAAATAATTATTAGTTTTATAAACAAAAAATTATAATTTTTGAAAGTAGCTTTTCAATCACCTAAAAAACAGTATAGGAATTTTCTCTGCTCTGATGCAAAGGCTTTAGTTTAAGTATTTAGTAATGAAAAAGTTTACTTTCATAAACTTTAAATTTGTGAGAAAAGCACTATACTATAACTTTTTAATAGTAAGCTAAGCATTCATTGATATTCAAAGTAAGTCAAACTTAGCTCTTGTGAGATACCAAACGGTTAAAATATTTTGTGTGTCAAGTTTTCATTGAAACTTATATAAGGGCAAAAATAGCTATAAAATTCTGGCAACTGTGAGCACGAGAACTGCAAGGGAGCTTTCAAGATAGCCGACGGAAGAGGAAGGTCCACCTTGCTTTCGTTCATCGACGTCAAGCAGCCGGAGGGCATCGATTTGGAGTGCAGTGTGAACGGGGAGACCAAAGAACTGGTGTGGCTGAAGCCCGAGGAAGTGAACGATCCGGAGATCAACAAAAATTGCACGAACCAGGTGAGGAGGTTCTTCAGGCACATGAACGAAAACGCTTCCGACTACCTCAAGCCGTCGCGCTCCGTCGAGTTCAGCGAGAAAGTCGACCGCAGCCCCGAAGCTTACCGGTGTTTCGAAAGAAAACTCGTTCAACCGGTCCGCACTGCGCAGACGAGAGTGGAGAACCCATCGGGAGGACATGCAAGCGGGCAGAGAAGAAGCAGGTGGTAGATGAGATCAAGTTACAGCCTTTCAGTTTGATAACTTTTTACGGTTTTAAAGGAAGTTATTTGGGTTTTTCCTTTTTAGATAGCAGCTAGTTTGCTTTGCAAAAGTTATCAAACTTTTCCTAACTTAAAGTTACAAAACTTTTTTTCTCTATTGTATGTTTGTATTTAAAAGTTAGTTGAACGATATAAATGAAAATGCTAATGTAAAACTATTTAATAAATGTAGTAAACAATATATTAGTTTACACTTGTGAGAGATATTTTTTATAAGTGCTATGATTATCGTGAATATTAGTTTAATATTTAAATTTGAATCTAGTTTATAAACTTTAATATCGTAATTAGTTTTTTTATTTTAAACGTCTTTTAGATATGATTTTTATGTAATTTTTTTTAACTGTTGAGTTTTGAATTTTGACAAAAACAGACCAAAACTTTATTTGTAAAGTGTTAGACTATCAAAGCTTCCAGAACTAACTTTTATTTCAGTGTGTTTATAGCAGCAAAAAGTTAAAAGAAAACGCGTTACACCGGTAATTTGCTCAATAATTAATAGCTAGGTTGAAATAATAAAGTCTAATTTAGCTGATACATATATTCTCAAACTTTTTTAAATTTATACACAGTTTTAATGCCACTGTTGTAATAAATTTTAAGGCCTTTCTTCTTACGACTATGGTATGCTAGTTTTGTAAAAAAGTTAAAGCTATTTAAATAATATTTGTTTTTACTTACCATTAAGTTGTTTTATGCATCAAAGAATGACAAAGCGTACTATAAACAAAGTAGTTATGTATCTAAATATTTATAATAGTTAACTAATAATAAATTATTTGGATCAAAATATTTTCGTATGTATTTACAACTAACATAAAAAGAAAAATTGATACTAGTTAAACATTTTCATAAAGGTTTTTGTTTAAAAAATATTATTTCTTTAGACTTTAAATGTTGTTTAGACTTTTTAAACTTTAAAAATCTAACACTATTAATAAATAAGTTATGTAGTATTCGTGTTCTGTTAAAAAGTAATAACAAATAACAAAAAAAAAAGGATAAAAGTACTATAAAAGTACGTATACTTTTTTTGATGGTTTTAATTACTTTTTACAAATAATATTATACATTTTTAAGGTCCATTTATTATAAGTTTCACTACTAATTTTCTTTTTTGTTCATACTTTCTACTCATTAAATCAAATTTCTGAATAAAAGTTACAATTTATTTAAAACTACTAAACTATCAAATTTAGCGGTACGATACAATAGACAATTTTTTCACTCTGTTTTTAACAGCTTTTTGTATTTTAGTAACCTTATGTGGTAAACATTACTATTTTTCATATTTGTAGAGATATAATCGTTTTAATGTTTCGACATTTAAGCAACCTTTGATAACTTTTACTACATTTTATTATACTTAAAAGGAATTACAAAAAAAAATTAAACTAGCTTGAAATGAGTTTTTTTTTGGATTTTCAGATAGAGTTAATAACATTGATTTTATTTCATACTTTTTTACTTAAAAATGAATTGTTAAAGAAATTTAAATGGTATACACAAAAAATCAGCGATGCTAAAATAGATTAAAGTATGTACAAAGCAAGGCCACACCAAAGCATAAATATAATAGTTACCAATTACAATAAAGACTACTACACGAAAATTTAACTAAAAATTTGTACAGCAAACAAAGCTAATTGCGCGAATTACAAGTTTAATAGTTTAAGCATTTCAAGCTTTTTGGTTTGAACGTTCCATCAGGTTGGCAAACGGAAAAGTTTTTATCTTCATTCCTCGGTTTTCTGCCCTCACCGCACGTTATAAACTCCTTTTCGCCCACCTCATACCAACTCTTGCTGCTCGTTCTCCTCCCTCCTTTGAACGTCGGCAGGTTAAGCGAGCTGCATCCAACTGCGAGTTTGCTACGTGTTACTCTATGCCGCTTAAAATCTTTTAGAAAGTTAAAACTATTTTCAAATTTCGTAACAAATAGTATGGTTCTTTCATTGTTTTTAAATATATTTGGACCTTTATTTAAGTTTGTAGTTGGACCATTTGTTAAACTGTTGTGTTACAGTGAACAAAATAATATTCTAGCTGAATATAAACCAAGTTTAATTTTATTTAAAAAATTTAAATTCCATTTTTTATTGTTAAGCCCTTTTTTCATATATTTTAACTAATTTATGTTATTATGAAATCACAGTATAAAATTATAATTTAAGATAAAACTTTATTTCTACCTTACTTTCTACACTATAGGTTCAATATTTTTTTATAGCAGTTTATTAATGTTAAATATTAAAACTCAAATAAGCTTTGTTATAAACACTTAAACCAATTTTTTAGTATAAGCTAAGTAAAATCACAATACTTTTTTCTACCTTGCTTCGAACAGTTGTCATGGTTTCCATCAATCGGGCATCCAATCAGAGACCTGAGTTTGTTCATTGCAGTGAGAAATTTGTAACCGTTAGTGAAGTGGCTGCATTCAAAACCCTCCACGTGCTTGTCCCTGCTTTCCATGTTGGTGAACCACGCCTGCTTGTGGTCGAAAACAGCGTCCAAAGCTCGAACATCTCTGCTGAGTTGATCTTCAGCGTGCGTGCTGTAGTTAAAATCTCTCGGAATTCCGTCGAAAACAAAAATCAGAACTTTCTGAGAATTTTCCCTGAATTGAAAGTTTGCAGCGTCCGAAGCAAAATCAACAGCAAACTTCAAATCCATTTCGTCAACCGGACCGTACAGGTTCCTGAGCTTTAATTTCAACGCCTCCAATTCCTCGCACCCAGTTTGATTGCGGGGATGGACCAGTTTAGAGCACACTTCTGACACAATCCTCAGTTGGCCCGAACGGTTCTGATCAATCGCAGCTACTTCCACACGCACCTGGTGAAACGCTTCGTCGGTTTTTAACTGGTCCAAACTTCGTTGAATGACGTTTAATTGGTTGTCCATTTTCGGTTCGTCTGTTTGGTCGCCAACCAGCATGAAGACTAAATCTAAGGGCTTAGACCCGCACTTTTTCAAACACTTTGGTTCTGGAAGTCAATTTAAAGTTATATATAAAAAATATGTTTTAGTTTAAAAATGCCAAAAAAATTTTCATTTAAAGTTTTAATATAGATGGTAACCAATTTGAGTTTCAAATTCAAAACTGTTCACAAAAAGTTTACATTCCAATCTGCTAAGTTTACTTTCTAAATAATTTTTTTTGTATATACTTCTAACAAACCGGTATAGGAGCAACAAACGTCTCTTGCAAGTGTCGAAGCAGCCATGTAAAATACTTCACCCTCATTCGCGTACCAGCAGTTTTCATCGCATATGTGATCTGTGAATGGGGGTAGAACCGTACCAACAAACAAATGGTACATGAAATCGAATCTGGTAAAATAGGCTATTAGTGAACTTTAATTTGAGAATGTTTAACATGAAGTTTTTTAGTAAAATCTTTGATAAAAAATTTGAGTCATTTCTAAAAACAAGCTCTAAAAAGTTTATTATAAAGTTTTGTGGTAAATATATTAAGTTAGTATTTTTACAGCAGCATACTGAGTTAGCACAAAACCGTATCTAAAAAAAAAGTATAAATATCAAACGTTTTTAAGTTAAGATACTAGCTTAAGGTTTATACCATATTTGAAATTAGTGATTATCTTTTAAACAAACTAGCTTATTTTAATATACTACAAAGTATGTGAAAATTTTAACAGAAATAAGCATCACCTTTTGCTTTAATTGTTTATAAATAGTACTAACTATTTACAAAAAAAAACTTAATACTGTCCAAAAAATATGTTTTTTTTTTGTGTACAATATTTCATAAAAACGTCGCCTTAAAAACTTTTACTATTTTTTTCGTTATTTACTTATTTTAAACTTGTATTTATTATGATACTCGCTTGCCAAACAGTTCTTAAGAATGTTTAAAGACTTCAAATCTTTATTTATAACCAAATTTAGATATAACATCGAAAGCTTCAAACCTTTTCAAATTGTCAACAACTTTAATGAATCCTTCGGCGTCGTTTATGTCATTTATCTTATCACCCATAATTGTCACAAGAACTTTAGTTGAACCAGCCCGCATCTGCAGCGTTTCTGTCACCATTTGAAAAGCGTCAGCCCAGTACGGCTCCCCTTTGACTTTTTTAATCTTTAAAATTTTCGTCGTAAACTCCTTGAAGGTGTCGCAGCCAGTTGTGTTGGTTCGAGAACAAACTGTGTATTGCCTCAAATCGGCTTTAAACTTGTTATTCCCTCCAAACTGAACAAAGTGAATTTTAAGCTGGTGCCGGAAACTGTTGGGTTCCAGCGGCTTGAGAAGGTTGACGACTTTCGTTTTTGACCTGTAGAACTTTGCGTTTTCGCTTCCATCTACTACGAAGACGACGTCTATCTTTTTGTCTTTGCACTGCCGGGCGCACTGCAACTCTGAAATTAGGCATACGAAAGATGAATAAATAAACTATTTAAGTAAACATACATACTTTTATCATACAAAAAACAACTAATTTTTGTATTGTTTACGACGTCTCAACGTTTAACACGTATCGTCAGAACAATAAATACTATGTATATATATATATATATATATATATATATATATATATTGACATTTGTTAAATTATCAGTCGAAAAATAATACCCTAGTATATATATGTATACTAGGGTATTATTTTTCGACTAATAATTTTAACAAATGTCAATTTTTTTTAATTTTTGCCAAGAAAAAACTTTATTAGCTTTATAAAACGCCTTTAAGCGATGAACAACTGAAAGAAAACAAAAAAAATGGTAGTTTTTTTAATAATGGTATATTATATATAAATACAACGTTATAACAAATAGATGTTTAAATGTTAGAACAAAATTTACGGTCTATTTCAAACTTGACAGCTTTTACCACAGATGAAGCAATCAGCAAACTCAGGATAGTTAAAAGGTTCATTCTGTTTTTTTTTAATATTACTTTATTTTACGGCTATTCAAATAATAAAGTGTTTCAATTGAATTATTTTACTGTATTGTTAGTTTAGTTGCTTTACTTTTACTGATTACACTAATATTTTTTATAAACTGAATCAAAAAAAAACATTTACAAACTTTCAATAAATTTCAAATATTTTTTTGTTTTATTATATTTTTTAAATGTTCATGAAGTTTTTACTTGTTTATATACAACCTTTTACAAATTGTTTTTTAACTTTTTGTTTTTAAATTTGAAATAATAGTAAAATGATACCTCATAATTTATGAATGTACTACTTTATTTTGATTATTAATGTTTCAAGTAGTTGTTCTAAGTTTTGTTTAATAAACACAAAAGTTTTAAAGTTTCTTATATTCTTTAAAATTTTTACTTAAATAAATCTTTATGCATATGTATTAAGTTTGTTACATAAAATTACATCTTTTTGGTCGTAAAACAATGAAAAAGTCAAAACTAAAGTTGTGACAAATATTTCAAACTTTACGAATAAAATAGTTTATGAAGAAATGTTTAAATCGTAAATCTACTAAAATTTATTTAAAGTAGTATAAATGTTCTTTTTAAAAAATGTTTGATTTTTTTCATATCATCTTTTGAATAAATTTCTATTTAAAAACTATCTGAACTGTCCTTGTGAAAATAAAATAAAATAAACTAAGTTAAATTAAAAAGTAGCTTAAATAATTTATAAATTAAAAAGATAACATGATAGACGTTTTATTCCAATTTTTTTAGACTTTTAAAAAGTCTGTCATACTGAGTATTTACACTTTAAGTACTATTTATCTTTTAACTTTATGTCTTATATACTTTTAACTATGCTCAATAAGTTACGTCATATTACTTGTTTTGTTTTATTAAACAACAACCTTAACAACTTTGCATCTTGTCACACAAAGCACTCATTACAAAGGTTAATTGTTTTTTTATTAATCTTGTTATAGATAAAACAAAACAAGACGTATTTAAAAAAATTACAATATGTCGAATAAGGTTAGCAAGTAAACCTATACATAAACAAAAAGTTTTAAGTCAGCAATTTTATTGATTTCGTTAACTAATTTAGTTAAATAAAAACGATTGTATGCTATAAATACTAACGTTTTTAATCAAAAAAAATCTTTTTTTTTTGACTATTATATGACAAAAATCTAATATTGTTTAACAAGGTCAAGTTTATAGTGAAAAAAACACAACTAAAATTTTGAGGCTGTAAACGTTTCAAATATATACAAAAATGTATATAAAAAAAGTAATAAAAAAGTAAGTTCAGTAACTTACCACAAAACTCACATATTCTTGCCCTAATTTGAACGAATTATATTTTAAAAGTAACTAAACTTACCTTAAACTATTAACTAAAAATTAAACTTATTGATAAAATGACAAAATGAAGTTGAAATATGTAACAAAACTTCAAATATATCTTTTACACATAAACCTTTTAAGTAAGTTTCCTTAAAGTGCTCAAATTTATTTTCAGTTTCAGTCAACTAATCTTTACACTGATTGCTGAATAAAAATATTTTCATCTATTTTTAACCGTTGTAAAGTCAAAAGGAATGTAGTAGTATCATAAAACAATATTTTTTTGATACACAGGTAAATCGTCGAAAATTATGTTACCTATGTGTACTTTTTATTAAGCTACTCGAAAAGATCATTTGTTTTTTATAATAAACAATGAACTTTACCGCAAGATCAACAACAACAGCATCCGAGACAATCCTACGACCAGTTTCGTCCTTATTAAAACTCATCAGGTAGGAATAGTTGCGAGAAACCGCTATTGTGATCTTAAACAAGCGGGGTAAAGTACAAAGCACTGAAGCGACCGTTTATGGGTAAAGTTGAAAAAATGACACAGCTAAATCATTCACAGCTCAACGTCTCAGACAATGTCAGCTTGTTGTGAGATTATAGTCTGCGCTCGTTTGATCAGATTTGTTTTTTATAATAAAATTTTCTTTTCAGAACCTATGTAAGTCTTTTTTGCACGAATTGACATTTTTACACTTTTGTAAGAGCAGTCTTTTCGAACGTAGGGTCACTTCTGCACGGCACCAGTTTAGCACGGGCTCAAACTATTTATTTCACTATCACTGTTACCCCTAACCCTTACCCTGGGTCGGTAAGCAGTTTGTTCTACCGGCTAGGATCACCCGTGCAAAATTGACCTTTTGTGCAAAAGTGACTCTTTGTGCAAATTTCTACTAAAACTGCTAAAAAGCTATTGAAATACAGTAAAAAATATAACACCAAATTTTCTTTGTTTTCTTTATTTTTTTCCATCGACGTGCGCAAGCTTTTTTACAAATTCCATAAAAAGTTCCCCTCAGACGAGAAACTACACCACAGCCGTCAGTCCCTCTCCGGTCATCGGACGGAAGACCCCGTTCTTCCTGAAGAACCCGGTCTGCACGGTGCTCTTCCTGGCGTGCTTGGCAACGCGGTAGCAGTCGCCAAGCAACCACCCGATCTCCATGGAGCTGGTGACGGGCTGGTTCCACCTCTGGTCGGATGTCAGGTTCTTCCTCAGCTTGAGGTACTCGTGCCTTCCCTGCTGTTCTCTCGACACTCCCTCGTACAAATGTTCCAGTGTTTCTGTATAAATTTTGTGTTAAATTTTTTTTTTAAGTGTTTTAGTTGTTAATATTTTTATTTAAAATCAAAATGATATTTAATTATTGACAAGTATGTGGTTCAAAAAATACTATTTAAATTTACAAAGTAGTTGTTAATTAAGCTAGGTATTTCTTTATTAGTTATTTGGAATTTGTTTGTAACTGTGTTTTTTAAGATTTGTTTGATAGTTTTATAGACTAGTTAATATTTTTTATCTTACTAAAATAAAATAAATACTGGAAGTAGTAGTTAAAATCAAACACAAAGTACAAAAGTCAGTGTTAAAGACAAGTATTAGAAAATCTCAAAAAATAAATTTGTTTGAAAAATCCTATAAAATTTGTCAAAATGTTTGTGTTAAATGTTTGTATTCATAAGTTAAACTTTTACAACGATTTGTCAAGTACAACAAAACTCTACTAATAAGCTTTTAAAAATTTTATAATATTTGTTTGTGTAAAATTCTGCTTTAAAAGAAGTTAGATAGTTAAATAATAAAAACTGTTTTGAATCTAATTTTGTTAAAGGTATTACATAATTATCTTAATAATTTGATTAAATAAAAAATAAAAAACAGATTCTAAATGACATAAAAACAAAAACATTTTTAACAATTAAGATAAAGATATTTTATTAATTAAAGTCACAAAATTTCTGAAAATTTACTTTTATTTTGTATTTAATACCAGTTAAATTTGACTAAAAACTTAACTTAGTTTTTATAAAATCAAATTAAAATAACACTTACAATAGACTTAAAACTTATAAAACCGAAACTTCTTTAATATATTTGCTCGTTCAGTGCTTCTGAAATGGGGTTCCGCGGAACCCTAGGGTTCCGCGAAAATTTTCGAAACTTAAAAAAGAAATTTGAAAGAAAAAAAAAACAAAAATCATAAAACTTCAAAAAAAATGGAACACATAAAATGCAAAACATATATAACTATAGCATTTATTGATCTGCTTAGTATGTATCTAGCGGTAGGACTCTTAATGGGTGTTCATTATTAATAGGTGTCCTGGTTGCGCAAATTTTTGCAAGTTTTTTGAATTTCTATTTTTAGTGAAGTTGTGAAAATACTGGTATTATCACTAAAGCAAATTATGTAGGAGCAATCAAAACAAATTATAAATGTTTACACAATAATACTAAATAAAAAATCTTTATCAGAAACTTATTCTGGTATATTATATTGTGCTGTAAAAATGCTTAAAAAGATGTCTATTAGTTTGATTTAAAATTTGTTATGTATTAAAGCTTATTTTTTACTTAAAAAATGCTACAAAAATTAAAAAATACTCTGGCCAGGCGTATAAAATTTCAACAGAAATTGAATTTTAATTAGTTTTTTAGATATACATGATAAAAAATGATACTCTAATTTTTAAAAGTCTTTAAAATTTTAACAGAAATTGAGTTTTTTGTAAAATATTATGTAAAATTAAATTAGGGGCTCCGCGGAAAAGTTGAACTTTGGAAAAGGGTTCCGCCACTAGAAAAAGGTTCAGAAGCACTGTGCTAGTTGAAATAAAATAAAACATAAGCTCTAAAAGTATATTTATTCTAAAAGCAGCAATTGATATTATTTTTCGTTTATACAAATACTTTTGAGTTTTGATCAGTTGTTAGCAATGAACTAAAACATTTATAACAAGTTAAATGTCGAAACATTTCAGCACCATTACTAAACTTTTAGAAAAAAAGAATAGCGGTTTTACCTTAAAAACAATACTAACTTTTTATAAAGATAGTAAACAGTAACATACAAGAAATTAATTTATCAGTAAATTTAAAACAAAACGACTTATGTTTTACTTTCCAAATGGTTAAAGTGTTTGAGCACTATCAACTACTTTACTACCACTGAATATAACCAAAACTGTCAATTATATTTTAATAGATGTCAATAATTAGATAAAAGTAATTTTATAATAAGTTTTTGTTCATTTTTTAAGTAGTTTAAAACGTCTGTTTAAAATTTTATTTTTTTATAAATGTTAATCAAATAATACGTAGCAAGAAGTTAAACTTATTTTTTACGAAAAGTCAGAATATATCGTTGTTAGAAAAATATCTAAATTTTTTTGTTAGCTTTAGGTAGTTTTTATTTTTCATTATACTAATTAGTAAGTTGAGTAAACTTTTTAAACTTATAGTTAAGTACACAATGCATTGTAGAAAAGTTTTTTTTTTTTAAAGTTTAGTTTAATATAGCTTTTAAGTTTTATAAAACTAAAAACTCTCACTGTTACACGGCTTCTTCATTTCAGTGATGTTCAACCATTTACTGCTACCTTCGTACAATTGCTTCATTTTGTAGTGAAGTCTCCTGTCTTTGGTATGCTGTGACTCTTCTTTCTTGGGGTAGTTTATCACTGGCAAAACGGGTCTGTCCGGTCTGTTCAACTCCTCAAGAACAGCCCTGTGCTTTCTACTTTTCTCGTTGTAATAATTAAGATTGTTCTTCACCAAACTGCTAGGTTGATATTTAACTCCATAGTTGTCAAGCCAGTTTACTTTAAGCTTTTGAGTTTTCAATATGTTTTGGTTTCTTATCTTAGTTTGGTCGTTGTCGTAAAATCGAAGTAAATACATTTTGTGCTTGCTATCTTTAAATCAGAAAAATTTTCTTTGTATGGCTAAACTTTTCGCTTGTTTACTTGTTATACAATTTAAGTTTTAAGCAAACCTTTAAAATTTAAACAAAGCGAAATTTAATTATGACGTTTTGACTTAACTTCATAATTGAATGTTATACGATATTGTAATTTGCTTTAAATTTAATATATGAAATTATTACATTTTCTAATTTCAAATAAAACATTAATTTACAAAAAGGTTGGGCAAAGTACGGCCAACTTTTACAAAACTTAAGTCGAATCCGGCCCGTGAGAGGTTAAATTGCGGCCCGCAAACATTTAAATCTAGCCGGCTTCACTAAGTTTTGAAACTTACACTAGATATCATGGAATTTGAAATGAAAAGCAAATTGTAAAAAAAAATTAGGTACAGTTCACAAGAGATTTAAAGCTTACACTAGATATAGTATAAAAAAGTCACATAGATTTGGCATTTCTGAATTTCTTAACTGATGAGTTTAGCATAACATATATATTGTAATAAAATTTGAGTCTCAATATTTTTTTAAATAAATTGTTGAAGTGCTAAATAAATGCTTAATTAGCATTTTGTCAAAATTAGATTGATAAGTGAGTTATTTTTGGTAATTAAACAAAATTAAAATGTTCCAGCCCGACAACGAATAAATCTTACACATCTAGCCCGCCGACAAAAATGTGTTCTACCCCTGATTTACAATAACTAATTAATTTGAGACATGGTTACTAATTACATACAACATAAACATGCTTGTTTGTGATAAGTGCTTAATATTGATGGTAAGTCATATTTAGTTTTATTTCTCTTTTAATTCTAGTTCATCGATCTGTACTTTTGTTTTACTGCTTTTTTTTGTATCTGATGAAATGCTCTGCAGGGAAGCATCGTAATGCAATAAAATTTTAACAACAAGTTATTGAAATATTTCTCATTTGTAATGTTAAACTGTAGAAGTTAGTACTATACCAGGGTTCGGCAGCCTTATGTAACTCGCGGGCCAATTTTCCTAGGAAAAAATTGCTCGCGGGCCGCACTGTTTAGAAAAAAACCTTTGAGGGCCGCATATATTTAAAAAAAATGACATTAATCAGAAAAAACTATCATTTAAGATCTAAAACACAACAAATTAAGCAATATTAGAGCATTAATAAAGAGTATTTATTGAATTAAGAGCCTAACTTTAAGTTTTTATTTCAAAATCTTTAATTTTTGTTGTTTTTAAAATGTATATTTCTGGCTCAAAAGGTGCTCGCGGGCCGCAGATTTTAACATCAAGGGCCGCGTTTGGCCCGCGGGCGGCAGTTTGCCGACCCCTGTACTAAACGAAGAAGAGCTCAAAACGTAAACAAAAAGTTGACTATAAAAGACAATTTTAACTAATAATATACATTAAAGACATAAATTAGTTTAATAGAAAGCAAAATTACAATAAAATTGTCATACAAATAATAAACTATCAAAAATATTGTTCAACCAATAGTGAGAAATACAAAAGCGTTAAATTAATGTACTTCATTTATTTAATTGAAACTGTAACCGTCATCAATTATGATGTTGATTGCTGGGTTTTGTTGTTGATAAGCTGCTCTTAAAAAAGATAACAAGAAACGGTTATTTAAAGTATTACAGACGTTCAGATGGAACGCAGGCTTTGATATACTAGTACTTATTATAAAAATATTGTTATAAAACTGGTTATATTAGTGCACGTGATTTATTTAAATATACAAGATTAATAAACATTGTGAAATAATTGAAGTAGATGTAAGAAAACAAAGTGCTATAAAATTCTACCAACAACTTCTTTAAGAGTCTCGTAAGCACGCTAACTAAGTGTTAAACTTTCTCTTGAATATGTTTAATATTGAAAATCGACTCGAAAATAAAGTTTTCTATCCTCGTTTAATTAACACAAGTCTTAAATAAGCTTCATTCGCCTTGCCGGCTTACTCGCCTTTCCGTCGTTGTGTGCGTTCTCTCCCCCGGCAGTAGTCCACCCGACTCGCGTCTGCAAGCTAAGTTTTAAACTCTTTCTCTCAAATTTACTTCATGCTTCTTTTTCTCATTTTCTATTCTCAATACCAATTGTGACGTCACTTAAAACACTGAAATTCTTTAAATTTAATTCTTATGAAATAAAACGAAACATAAAATGTAATGAGTGGTTCGTTACAAAACAATAAGTGAAGTATTACTACAAAACTTTTGTTTTAGGGTTTAAATGTTAAGACTTATTTATTTTAGTTAATTTTTTATACAAGGTATACTAATAGCCTTTACAATATAGTATTAAATGTATTAAAAATTTAACTGGTTCTTAAAAAACAGTTACCATTTAAATTAATTTAAATTAACTTAAAGATTTATTTAGCAACAGTGTTTCTACTAACAGGTATGATCAACCTACAAACTTTAAACTATTGCTGTATTTTATATTTAAAAATAACGAGTTTGTAGCTTGATAACAAGTGTTGGTAAAAACATCGTTGCTAAATAAAGTTTTTTAATAAATGCTGTTTGATAAAGATTTTACTTTGTTGAGATCTCTAAATTGCTATTAAAAAAAAATTCTGCACGTTATAACACTTTAAAATCTCTCTAATATTGTTTTTACCAACATATGTATTTAGTTTAGGATTTTAGATTATAAACAATATTTATCGAAAATTCAAAGAATGTATTTATAAGTTAGAAAAATAAAAATCTAGAACCGAGTAGAAAACACTAATAGTAAATGTTAAAAAAAAAAGAAATTATAGAAGCACTTAAAAAAAATTAGTATTTATGAAAGTTGTAATAAACTGTCCAATTAATACACATATAACTTTAATCATAGAAACTTAGAGAACATTTCATTAGAGTTAATAAAATCCAAATGACGCATAAATACATAGCACGTTAAAAAAAAAATTATAATGATATAAACCAGGGTTGCCAAAAGTGGGCCAAGTGAACCCTTGGGGGCAATTAGAGGGCAGTAGGGGGACAATGCGGTCATTTTTTGAAAATTACACTAGATATCCTGGAGTTGATGAAAAATAAAAGGTCTTAAACGTTTTTAATGGTAGTTTTTAAACTTTTACTAGGTATTATGGAAAAAAAAGGAAAATTATGGGGCCACAAGCCGTAAAAAGGGGAGCCATAAGGCCATAATTTGAAACTTACACTAGATGTTCCGGAGTTGATGACGAAGAGCAAAAAAAATCGGCGTTTTAAATGGTAGTTTTTTTTTAGAAATCTTGTTGGAGGGGCCTTAGCATTTTTATTGCATTAAATGGGGCCTTTTAAAAAAAAAATTGGGAAACCCTGATGTAAAAAAAAACATTTTGTTATTATTTTAAAGAAGAATATAGTTAACATAGTTGTTTAACTGCATTTTAAAAAATTGAAAACTCTTATTATTTTATATGTCACATCTTATTTAGCATTGCTATATAGCATCCACTAATATTCTTGACAATGGCCAAAAAAATACCAGCGGAATTGTGCGATACGTGGTGATTGGCTTTGTGGATGACAAATTTGAGAGAAGGGTGAAAGATGACAATACTTTGTGGTTAAGGTTTTCAGTCACATTTGAACGAAAGTAGATGTTTTTTTGTTTAATTTGGTGTTTTAAGTTTGTTTTTAGATTTTTATGTTCCTTTTATTTATTTAGTTTGTTTTGTTGATTAATAAAATTCAGTTGTAGATGATTTAATTGTGTGTTTCTTTTAGTAAACTATGATTATTCAAATAGTATTGTTTTGTGCTAATTGAACCTTGCAAGTAGTAAAATTTGTGCAATTATATACTATAAGTTTGATTAATTTTGAAAATTTAACAAAAAATTTAACATTTGACATTAATGTAATCTGACAAACACCCTTTACAAAAGATTTATTCAAAGAAAAACCTTCTCTGGCAATGCATTTTGTATGTTACACTGCAAAAAACGTTTTTTATAGTTAAATTAGTGTTTAATTTTAATACTATCAATATTCGTTTGTGCTGACAATCAAATTCAGAGAGCATTAAATTTTTTTTCTAAAAACTTCTTTAAAACCATAAAATTCGCCGTTGTTACTTGGCGGTAAGCTTTTACTTTCATGCTCTATAGTCCATAGTTTTTTGTTTCAGTAATAAGAATTCTGAGCATGACATCAAATTAAAAAATAAATAAACTTATTGAACCAAAAAAAAAAAAAGATTACCATACGCAAAAGCATTGAATAATAAGTCATCTGACTTATAGTTAAAATTTATAGATAAATTTTTGTAATTATGGTTTGTTATAATTTTTAAGTTTGTAAAAACAAATAAATATTAAAACTGTTAAAAGCTAAAAGGTATTAAAATTGTAAGAGTAATGCAAGTTTATTTTTGGCATATATTGAACACTAATACTACTTAAACTTAAGATTTGATTTTCAAAACAGCGAATCTATATTATGTTTTTACTAAAACAAATTAAAATGTTCCTATAGTATTTATTGTAACTTAAATTAATTAAGAATGTTTGAGCTAATTTAGAGAATATTTAGCAGATGATTTCAGAAAAATTTGTTCTTAACCAAGACTTAATTGTTTATAACTAATCCAATTTTTATTACAAACAAACATACGAAGACACATAACAATAAGAAAGATTATAAAATTAAGTTGGAGACAAAAGTGATACTCTAATTGAGATATCGTCAAGGTGATACTCTCGGAAACTAATTAACCTGTTTAGTTATCCAATTACTTTTACAAGTAATAAAACTTTTACGTACTTACATCACTTTAATTTAAATGTAATTACCACTGATACCATTATTGCATACGAAAGGTATTTATGGCAACTTCCTTAAACGAATTGCAAACCTTAAAAATGTTAATTAAAAAAAAATTATGATGATAAAATTAAAAAATGTTGATTATAGATTCATCTACCCAACGAATTTCTTATATTGTTTTTTAACAGCTTCTTAGCTTTTTCTAATTTTAAAATCTAAATTATCTGTAGACATATATTGTTTTAACTATGGAGTTCAAAACAATTAAAAAAGACACATTAATCTATCCACAAGTGAGATTGAAAATTAATATTTTATTACTTTTGAGAAAAACAAGTACTAAGTTTCACCGCAGAGCGGATTTTAAATTTGTAGAAAGATAACAATGGTAAAAATTACAAATAGTTAAAAACTGGTTTAAATTTTGACATGTATTGTTGCAATAGTTTAAATTTCGAAGTTGCAAATGCTACGGTTTCCTAACCTTAATTCTCCATGAATCTAGAGTTGGTAAATTAAGTTCAAACCAGTTTATAATTTAACACTTGTAGACTTAAGAACAGGTTTGCCTAATGTTTTTGAGAAATTTCCTCCATGTTTTTAAAAGTACACGTTTTTGGGTCTATTTTTAGTTTAAAGCTAAGTTTAAGATAAAAACTGTGTTTAATAGTACAACAACATTGAAAAGATACTGTAAAGCTACTTAAAATTAGTGATGTACCGGACTCACTATCCGGGTCCGGCCGGATATTGCTATTTTTGTCTGATATCCGGATCCGGCCGGATTCTAATTTAAAAAAAAAGTCCGGATCCGGTTCCGGCCGGATTCTAATTTGAAAAAAAAGTCCGGATCCGGTTCCGGCCGGATTCTAATTTGAAAAAAAGTCCGGACCCGCATCTAGTTAGTAAAAAAGAGCATACTGAAAAGTATTTTTTCAAAAACAAACCCTGTGTAAATTAAGAAGAGTCATTTTCGTCAGTTAAAATTAAACACCTACCGTGGTTGGCTCATTTTGTACACGTGACTAATTTACATTTGTTTACATTTAAACTATGAAATAAACATTTCAGAAATGCAACTCTTTACATATGTTGCAAAATTGAAAATTTTGGAATGAATACTTGCATTATTTATTGTTTAAAGTTGAGCTCAAAGAATATTAAGAGTTAATACGGTTGAATGTACGAGCCAATGAGAACCATATGACGAAATGTTTCAAACTAAATACTGATGCAACAAAACATCAGAAGATGACAGGCAGTTTATATGTAAGCAGTTAGTTAGTTTGGTGTTCAGCTTGAATCAACAAAATATCTTGAATTTTTTTGTGAATGCTTATTGTAAGTAGTGTTTTGTTTTAAAAGTGAATATTTCAACTGGTGTTTAATTGTTTAAATATTTAAGCCAGGTTTATAGTTTAATAAAAATTTTACAGTTTCTTGTTTACTAAAAGTTTTATTTAAATTTTAGTTTATTATTTTAAGTCTTTTGATATAGATTTAAATAGCTTCCAGTTTTTAAAGTGTTATCAAAGTAACTAATAATTTTGTATATGCTAGTATTTCTTGTTGTGTTTTATATAAAAGATTCATCACTCAAAACTGTCGTGTCTGATTATAGAAAGTAGTCTCAGTTAGAATTTAGTATTTGTTAGATATTAATTATATAAGGTATGATTTAGTTATGATGGGCAGTACTAATAAGTTAAGTGTACCACGATCAGTCCACAACTTTACTACCAAATTGTCAACCTTTGCTAGCTGTTCTACTGATTATTAGATTAAAGTAAATTTTTCAGTATTTAAAACCTCATTCTGACTCAGGCTTGTTTATACTCACTCTAGCTTGTTTTATTGACTTAAACAGTGGCAACCCTGCTAGTTTAAAAACTTTAGAAAATTTTGTACTGCCTCAGGCTAGTTTAGTTTTTTATAAAAATTCAGGCTAGTTTTCTTTTAGAGTTTGAGCTGATCCAGTTTTCAATACTTTGTAATTTTCTAGTGTATTTTGTTCATAAACTTGATTTCAGATTTTTAATTGTAAATAACACCTAAATTTGTAAACCTTGTGGCTAGCTGTACTTATTATTAGATTTAAGTTCTTTTTTTTCAGTTTTTAAAAACCTCATTGTGACTCAGGCTAGTTTATACTAGTGATGTACCGGACTCACTAGTCCTGGGTCCGGCCAGATATTGCCATTTTTGTCTGATATCCGGATCCGGCCGGATTCTAATTTGAAAAAAAGTCCGGATCCGGCCGGATTCTAGTTTGAAAAAAAGTCCGGATCCGGCCGGATTCTAATTTGAAAAAAAGTCCGGATCCGGCCGGATTCTAATTTGAAAAAAAAGTCCGGGTCCTGTACATCACTACTTAAAATGTGTTTAAAAAAATGATGACGAAATATATTTTTTATCTACATGATAGATTTTCCGTGCCAAATTTCAATTTTACTACTTAGCATTTAAAAATTGTTTAAAATTCCAGGTTTTCTAGTGACTTTTGTTCAAAATTTTAGGTTTTTTTTTTCAAAATTACCCAAGTTACAGGTTTTTTGACAACCGTGAAAGAATCTGCATTTATAACTCAGCTTTTAGAACATATTTCGCTTGAAAACTCGGGATTAATTAGCAACTATGATGTAAAAAAACAACTGAAGGAAAATCTTCTAGTTGACGATTAAGTTTTACCAAAAATGGTTTGGCGGGGTGGGATTGTTAAAAAACTTCTTCGTACTTAATCTTAACTTGTTTATTGCATTAAAAAAATTCAAGTCTTTAAGTGCAAAAGTCTTAAAAAATGGTCATTTATCAAGCACTGCTGGGTAATTGAAACCAAACTAAAGGTGTAAATCAAAAGTTTTATATAAAAAGCTCTTCTTTAAAACTGCTTTACGCAAACTGCTGAAAGCTAAAAAATATCTGGCGGGTATTTCTGTTAGTGGATGTGACCTGTACCGTCCAT
The DNA here is from genome assembly GCF_965202585.1 of Thalia democratica. NCBI lineage: Eukaryota > Metazoa > Chordata > Thaliacea > Salpida > Salpidae > Thalia > Thalia democratica. The sequence goes on along the minus strand of NC_139166.1, from coordinate 60,636,508 downwards.
CAGTGGCAATGCGAGGTTTGAAACGCAATTTGAAGAGATGATGAGAAACTAAAATCTTAAATGATTATTTTAAAAGTTCATTAGTTAAATATCAGAAACCTTGCTTTACATAACGAATTGTTGTTTATTAGATCAATAGACAAAGAAAGTTTTACAAAGCACTAGTTTAAAGAAGTAGAAGAAAGTTGTAAAAAAGCAACAAAGTAACCAACCATATTAAATAAAACTTGTTTAATTATTAAAAAAGTTCAATAGCATGTCTTGCAGAATTTTCTAACCTTAACTAAATGAGAATTTAATGGAAAAATTAACTTAAATAAGTTTTTCAAAATAAAACTCTAAATGTTCTTGAAATTGAGCTGTTTGAAAAAAAGATTATACAAAGAAATTTATTACTCAACTCAAGTGTAAAAAAACTCTGAAAACAAATTCAGTAAAAAAGTTCATATATAACCTTAGCAACATGGGGCGTTACTATATATTTAAAAAACTGAAAAACAATCTATTCAATATTGAGAACTAAAAATTTTCCATTAAAAAAAGACATTATTATCTGAATATATTTACTTAAAACAAAAAACAAAACTTCGCAACATAATTTAGTGACATGTGACCTGACGCAATTATTTTAAAAGTACAAAAAAAAGCTAAAAAAAATAGCAAATCAGAGTTGATACCTAAATCTATCTAGCATGTTTAAACAAAGGAGCATCGCCTCACGGTCGTTCAATCGAAACAAAAAACGAAATTCACAACATAATTCACTGCAACAACTAAACGCGATCGAATCTTTCTCCGCGGATTCTCCTGGCCAACTGGACATCCTTGGGCATGATGGTGACCCGCTTGGCGTGGATGGCGCACAGGTTGGTGTCCTCGAACAGTCCCACCAGGTACGCCTCGCAGCCTTCCTGCAGCGCGCTGATCGCCGCGCACTGAAACCTCACCTCGGTCTTGAAGTTTTGCGCGATCTCCCGGACCAGGCGCTGGAAGGGCAGCTTCCTGATCAGCAGCTCGGTCGATTTCTGGTAGCGCCGGATCTCGCGGAGAGCGACGGTGCCTGGGAAATGTGTACGAATACCAGAAGGTTTGTGCTTTTTTAATAAATAAAACCTTATGATATATGATACTCAGAGAAAGACTTGAAGAAACCTTCACTACGGTTCTAACAATTTATGAGAAAATATAACTTTTTTAAAACCTCTAAAGCCCTAAAGAGTTTATTTATGATAATAGAAAAAACGTGATCTTAGCTTTTTATTTCAACGTGTAAAAATGTAACTTTCAGTGTGTAATTTGAGAAAATTATAATAATTAATCAATACACACTATTACGAAGTTCGCATAAAACAAGTAAAAGTTCTAATAAATACAATATTGAACCTGGTCGGTAACGATGAGGTTTCTTCACTCCTCCTGTTGAAGGGGCACTTTTTCGAGCAACTTTAACGGCTACTTTATTCCGTGGAGCTTTTCCTCCACTTGATTTGCGGGCTGTTTGCTTCGTACGAGCCATTTTATGTGTTAAATACAAACTTTCAAGTTATAAAATTAATTATATTTGTTAATTATGTAATGTTCACTACTTGATGCTGCTCTAATTAGATTTTCAATTGATAAAAATTTTTAATTATAATAATGGTTTTATATGAAAGACGGTAAAAACTGATAACAATGTAAAAACTAAGCTGGAAAATAGTTTTTGATTTAGTCTTGAGCTTTTAACACTTTGCTTGTATTGATAACACTAACATGGTTGCCACTGATCAAGCTGAGAAAAATTTTCTGACTTTTTACCAAAATTTTCCTGACTTTTCTAAATCAAACTCATAAATTAAACTTATTCTAAAATACATTATCTAACACTTGAAACTATAGAAAGCTTTCAATCTAATTTTAATACAGGTTAAAAACAAAAGTTTATTGCTGAATTCTATCACCAAACTTCCAGTAAATCACTTGAACCATCTGTGTATGATTGATGTTTGTAATAAACAGCTCTATCAGCAAAATACTTGTATTGTTACCTTAAAACACAGCTTGTCTGAAAAAAGGCACAATTTTTTAGCATTTCCTAACATAAATGTATCTAGATAAACAAACGACATATAAGGAACTATTACAATTAAAACCTTAAATTAATAAATTTTTTCTAATAACTGATTTTAAACAAAATTTCAAAAAGTGAGAAAAGCAGAGTTACCAAAACAATAACAGATATTGGGTTATATGACAATGCAAATTGTTTAGATGGAAGTCTTTCAAGGATCCATAATTTAAAAAATTCATTTTTTATTCAACTGTATGATTTTATATGTTAATTAGTTTTAATCATTACTTAAAATATAAAACTTTTATACAATACATATGATTCTTCACATATCTTACAAACATACAACACCATGTATTATTGTTCTTGTACTATTTGTAAGTTTAAGGACATAAACAAATTATCCAAGCTATCTATAAAACATTCAAACACTTTTGCTAGTTTAGATATCTAAAGCCTATTGTACTTACTTTCTACTAATTAAAAAGTATTAATTTAAAGTTAAATAAAAAAATTCAATTGTATATAAACTGGCTTGTAGTTTATACTTAATGCACTCATATAAGAGCAAATGATATTTTTTGTAAAAAATTGACAAATGATACTTGTGTAAAAATAAAACTGCTGCCATTTAAGAATAACACTTCATGCAAAAGTGTTTTGGTCAAAAGATAACCGCTTTATGGTTTAATTATTAGTATATTAGCAAATCAAAAACTAATTAAAAAAAAGAAAAGGGTACATGTTACTAGTGATCTACAAATCTGCCCAGATCTTGATTTCAAAAACAGACCTGGCTCAGACTAGATCAGGGTTTCCCAAACTTTTTTTTTCAAATATCCCTACTTAAAGAAATAAGAAAGCTATGACCCCCTCAACCCAAGAATATCTGGTGTAGGTTTCAAAACTACCATTAAAAATACTTATGACCTTTTTTTTTTGGTTTTCATTGTCAACTCCAGAATGTAAGTTGCAAATTATGACCTCATGGCCCCCATGTGGCTCTTTTACTACTCATGGCCCCCCTTTGCTGCTCACTCATGGCCCCTTGAATATCTGTCATGGCCCACTTGGGAAACCCTGGATATAACTGGTATACTCACGATTCCCACACGTGCTCAATTACCCTCCGCCCGTACAATTCCTGCCCAAATCAACTTCAGCTAAAATCAGTTCCCACCCAAATCAATTCCCATTACAGCTAAGATCCAGTTTATAAAATGAGTATTAATCATTTAAAAAAAAACTCTATTTATATAAGAAAAATTTTTAAAAATATAACAAATAGTTCCCTGAAAAGAAACAAGAAAACAACCAAGCATAAACAATTCATTAGTATTAGTCCTTTTAGAACTGCAATTGATGAACATTCTGCTGATTAAGAAATTTTTTTAACTAAAAATATAACAACTAGAGCCAATAGACAACATAACACAACATATTTCAAGTTAATTTAAAAAAAGATCATAACTTATAATCATTCATATTAATATTAATGTTCAGTATTCAATAGTGTTTTAAATTTAATTTTTAATTTATGATATAATACAAACAAATATTTCTGAATTGTATACAAAATACATAAATAGGCATAAATGCTTAAACAAAACATAAAACAGTATGATTTGAAAAAAAATGTTAATATAATTTTTTGTTCAAGTTGACTAAATGTTTTCATCTAATAATTATTTTATCTATAGCTTTGTGATTTCAATGTCAACAATTGCTTTTAACATTACAATAAGTACAGCTTTTCATCACTTGTATATGCAAGATTCCTATTTTAAATTACTTTTAATGTTATTCTGATTGAAATTTGCATTGTGGGTATGAAAATTTTGTTTAACTTATTATTTATTTTTATGTTTCTGAAGCTGAGCATAGAATCTAAAGTTTTTCTACTAAATTTATATTTTAATCCAGCACAATTCCAGGGAAACATTTTGAATTTTTTTTATAAACTTAAAGGCCCTGATTTTTGTAAAACATTAACTAATTTATATTTATTAGAATCTTTTTTGTTATTAATTTCTTAAGTATTCTTTAACTTGGTGAAGTGACCATTAGAATTGGGTCAAATATGCAAAAAGAGTAACTTTTGCACAAAGACAATTTTGTACAAAGGGACACTTTTGCACAAACAGCCAATTTTGCATCAAGGGTCAATTTTGCAGATGTGACAATTTTGAACAGAAGTAAAAAAAAATAACAATAATAATAATAAAACTGACTAAGGGTAAGGGGTAACAGTAACATTATAATAAAAAATAATAAAAATAAGAAGAAAAAAAAGTTACCAACCAAAGGTAAGGGGTACAGTGATAGTTAAAATTAAAATAACAATAATAATAAAAAGTTACCAACCAAGGGTAAGGGTTAAGAGTAACAGTGATAATAAATAATTATATGAAATAAACAAAAAAGTTTCAATTTGTGCAAAAGTGACTCCTAGTGGAAAATGACTCCATGCAAAAAGTTCTTTTGTGCATTTTTGACACCTACATGGTTGCCACAGATCAAGCTGAGAAAAATTTCTTGACTTTTCCTGACTTTTAACTAAAATTTTCCTGACTTTGCTAAATCTAAACTCTTAAGTTAAACTTATTCTAAAATACATAATCAAACACTTGAAACTACATAAATCTTCCAATCTTATTTTTATAGAGGTTAAAACAACAGTTTTTTTGACAAATTTAATCATTTAACTTCCATTACATCACTTGAACCAACTGTGTATGATTGATGTGCAATAAACAATTCTATCAGCAAAATACTTGTATTTTCTAACTTGATACAGTTCTAGTTTGTATGCATGCATATTATACATATAATATACAAACTCTTCTTCTGGATGTAATAGTTTCTCATTTCATACTGTTTTTAAGCAGAGCTTTGTTAATACTTAATCTAGTTTGACCTCAGCCTGGTCATTGTGCAACACAAATAATGGTTGCAACAACTTTATGAGAAAAGATTTAGCAGGAAATTTTAATGTTTCAAAATAGAACTGGTCCAAACAATCTTCCTTTTGCTTGAAGCTCTTGAACTTTAATGCATTCATTGGACAGTTTACCAAAGTTCTAAATTGCTCAATGCTAGTATCAACTTCAGAGTTGGAGCACATTTTTTACTATGATAAGGAGTGCACAATGAAGGCAAAACGCTTAACAATAATTGTGACTCCTAATTTTTTAAGGCTATGCGGATTTAGGCATGACATATTTTTTACAAATGTATTTCCAATAGCCATTCTGCTCTGGAAATTTTCAACCGTTTTTATAACAAATAACCTATATTTTTTGTTGAAATATAAGACTTTTTGTTCTTCAACTAGGTCTTTTTTCCTCAAATTTGCAAGCAAATTGGTTGCAGCACAACCATGATCAAGGGCAGGTTTTAGGGAAGCTTGATCATTTAATTCAACCTTGAATAACTGATTAAGCTGAGGCTTGCAACTATTATGTCTTTCATAATGATGCACAGCAATTTGATTACCAAGAACGAAATGTTCTCATGCATAAAGGAAACAACAGGCTGGGTATTCTTGTACAATGTCCAAAAAGGTTGCATAAGAGATATCACATAACTTAAGAAATGCAAAAAACATTTTGGGTATATATCACAGTTTAATTATGGAAGTGTTCTTGTCATAGATCATCAATACTAAAGAGCATAAAAAAACTGCTTGTTCAATTAGGGTAGTTGTTCAATATGTTAATAGAAATATTTTGCAGTTTTACAAAGGATATTTTATAAATTTATACCAGATGAAGGCATTGGAAATTAAGTATTTTTTAAATTTCTAGGAAAATTTTGCAATTTTAGTCTGACTTTAAAGGATTTTTAATTAATTCTTTACTATTTGAAGGCTTTGGAAAATAAGGAATTTTGTAAATTAATCTGACGAAATCTGAATTTTTTTTTAATTTAGTCAAATTTCCTGACTATTCCTGACTTTTTTTCAAAAACCCCCATTTTTTCCTGACTTTTCTTGACTTTTTTAGTTTTTTTTTAGTTTTTCCTGACTTTTCCTAACTGTGTGGCAACCCTGCACCTACTAAATAACTTTTGTATTTCTCTAAAAAACATATTTATTTAAAGTGTAATATGCACAGACATTTTTCTTTAAAATTAATTTCTTTAAACAAATTATAAACAAATAAAAAATAGCAACTAAACCTACTGTTCATATTCATCCTTTACTTATTTTTAAAGCAATTTAATCAATTTTATTGTACTTGTTTCATAATTGATATATAACTTAATTAATCTTGATTGATTTAAACTACACACATTGATGCAAATACATATGTACTGCTTTGAAATGCACCTTTAAAGGCAAGGAACCCTCTGAAAAGGTACAAAAATTATCTTTCAGTTTTTTAATTTTCAGATATAGAATAAAAATTCAAGGGTAGTATTATAGAACTTGTCACCAAACAATAACAACTTTGAATTTTCAAACTTAGCCATAATTGAAACATTTACAATAAAACTAATTCAGAATAAAAACTTTGTTTTGATCCTTCTATTGGTTTTGATTGATAGAACTTTGTTTAGTTTTCTGTAAAATAAAAATCCAATAATAACTAATAACTGCAATTTGTGATCTTGGACATAAGTACAAGAAAACAAAAAATCAGGTTTTTAAAACTTTATCATAATATTTTATTTAGTTAGCAATCATAAGAAGAGTACAAACACACTTTTTTAATAGTATAACCATATCTAATAACAAAGAAAAGAGTATATTTTAAATTAGAACATTACCACTATGTATATGAAAAATACTTCTTTTTCAACTTTTTCACTTTCAACATTTAAACTGACAAAAACTGATACTTTGGCAATATTGTCAAAAGAAATATTTACCTTTAGGCATACAAAACGACCTAATACTAATAAAAATTAAGCCAAGTTATTCTAAATTTTAAGTGGATTGGCAGTTATGAGATTACTTGGGTGGCATCAAACAGTTGTAATTGTTTAAGCACTCCCAGTTGCAGAGTGTGACTTGCTTGGAGCATTGAGCTAAAGTTTTTATCCTAACTTAGAAGTTTTTTATGTTAAGATTTTCAAATAGTGGGTATTATTAAACTGAAAGCCACCCAGGATTACTTTTAATTTAACTTTTTCTTTAATAATTTTAGGATAATGAATAAAGGAGCAAAAAAAGTTTAGCATACAAGTCTAACGTACCTTTTTAATATAAATTAACCTGAAACTGAAAATTGTTAAAAACTAATGCAAGAATAGAGTGTTTCTACTTTTAAGTGTATTTTATTTGATTGTAAAAGGCATTATTTCTTCAATGAAGTTCTTCAAAGTCCATATGGTGGTTTAAAAAACCTAAATTTATCACCTAGTTACAATAAAAACTGGTTTTGTAATTTTTAAACAAATGAGGATACACTACATTCTTTTTATAAACATTTTTTTCGAATTTTTTTGTATATGTAAACTTAGTGAAATATAAAATAGTTAAAGTTAAGATAAATATAAACTTAAAAAACAAAAAACATTAACAACATTAAAACTAGAACAAAAAAGAACAAGTTAATAAATTAAAACTTTTGAATTTTTTTTTTTATATTTGTTATACTTAAACAGATATATTGCTTAATTATAAAAAACATAATCTTAAATGTCCATTTAAAATAAATCATTTTGTAAACTCAACAATATTTCTATTTCTGCTTAAAAATAGGTGTTTACAAGAGCTTAGAGAGGATCAGTTTTTTTTTACAAAAATAACATTGGCTCTTATATGAAAGTTTTAAGTACAAACTACAAGCCACAGTTTTTATAGAATCCAAAAATCTTACTTAACATTTATAATATTGTAATTTTAGTAAAATATTTCCAACATAACAAATTAATTTTTCAGTGTCAATTTATTGGAAATTTAATGATCACTAAAATTATATATTCTCTTTAATTTTTTGAGCTAGAGACATCAAACGTTTCTTTTATAGATTAATAGATTTTGAACACTAAATAAAAAAATATTAAAAAACAAAAATGTTAGATTTAAATAAACAAAAAAGAGTTAATTCTTTTAATAAAATTTTCATTTTTGAAAACTACAAATAAACTCTTCATTAACACTATTTAAAATTTAATAATAGACTTTATGTAAAAATTTGAAGAGGATTGATTTAAAAATAAAGGAGAACATGGATTTTTAATGAAATAGTCATTTTTCAGGTTTTTGGTTTGTGCCTTCCGTTAAGAATATATTGGGCACACCAACTTTGATCGCTTATGTTTTCAAAAGTTACTTTGAAGTTTTCAAGTTGTTAAAAATGTATGATAGCTCAGATAAAAATAAAATAAGATCAACTAATAACAGGGTTCGTGCGCGAAATTCCTTTTCATTTAGCCTGACAGAGACCTATTTAGCCTGACATTTTTTCAAAGTAGAAAAAATCACCTTCAGAAGGCATTTTGGGTATCGGGGGGTCTTAATTAGCAAATTAACGCAATAAAAGTATTCACAAAACTACTTTTAAAGAAAATAAAAATTTAAACGAATTATTTTTCAACATCTATCAATCCCTTACCCAGCAACTTGAATATTTTTAACTGGTCATTAGAATTTCTGCTTCAATGAATTCATACCTTTATTAAATTTTGGGGTTAGTTACATCCACAACTTATCACCCATATACAAGGTTCGTGTCAATTAGTACTTGAATTTGTCAATTATAAGTTACATGAATGGACCAGAAGCTTTTATTAAAACAGATATGTGAATAAGTCTGTAAAAGAAAAACAAAATGTAATTAAACACATCTCTCAAAAACTTTATGTTATCATTAAAGCATCTTAATTTTTAAAATAACTAACTAAAATAATCATGATATTACATAAGTAATTTTTTAGTCTTGTGAATATCTCTAATAACTTTGAATAAACAGAAAATAAAATATGTGAACAAACTGCTAAGAGTATTAATCTATAAAGTATTTGGTATAAAGCCTTTATATTAGAAATTAAAACAGTTTAACCAACTAAGCTCTGAAAAACAAAGCTCATGTAAACAAATTCAAACAAACAGTCAAGTTGTTGAACTAAACTGTAATGTTTAAACTGTACTTTTTTATGAATTTTTTATAGTTATGACGTATATAATCTACTAAAAACAAAATAATGAAGATTCTTAAAATTATTTTAGAGATTCAACAAAAGGTTTTAAGCACTTATTTTTACAAATACTGACTGATTTTGTCTTTAATAACTAAATCTTTATTTAGAAATAAATTCACATCTCAATTTGATCTTAATTAAAAAAATTTCATGCATTTGAACTGACAAAAACTGAGATTCTCAATTTTTTAAACACAAAAACTGATTTAGCCTGACGTTTTTCAACTTTTTTCAAAAAAACTGATTTAGCCTGACGCGCACGAGCCCTGGTGATATTTGAAGAAAAGACATATATTGCAAATAGTAAGGAGCGCAAAAAGGTCATCTTCTGCCTGCAGGTACCAGATCTGAATATAAAGCAGTCCTGGACGTGTCCTCTGTATTACAACTTTATATTCAAAAGATGCACAATCATGTGATAAACTTAAAGGAGCTACATAGAAAACTAAAATTATCCATAGCATATACAGCAATTCTTTCCCTAGAAAGACTGCATACCTGTAGCAAACACAGAGTAAGTAAAAGTAACAACAGAGTAAGTACAGGGTTGGTGCGCGAAATTTTTTTCATTTAGCCTGACTGAAACCAATTCAGCCTGACATTTTTTCAAAGTAAGGAAAATCCTATTTAGAAGTAATTTTAGGTATTGGGGGTCTTGATTAGTACTATTGTAGTCTCCGACTTCAACTAGCTTTATCTCAAAAATATTTTGAGCGTTAAAAATCTGCAAAAAGCAACTCATAGCTTAGTTACAACTAAATAAAATAAGACTAAATTGTGAAAAAGGTGATTGACCCCACCTATGCCCTTGACATAACAAATTCAGTGATAAGTTTTAAAAAAAGTGTTGTATCTAATCTATTACTAGTGTAAAAATTTAATATATATATTACTAAACACAATTGTTCAATTTAATTAAGCAATAAGTAAAAACATTATAACCAGTAGATTTATAATAAAACAACGTGCATTGTCGTGTTTTATTAAAACTTAAAATGAACGCTTACACTAGTATTAAAATAAGTAAAAAATGTTTATTATAGTATTTTGACTAATACTTAAAATTAATACATAATTATAAATCCTAAACTCTAAATAAATATAGTGATTGTTGATGTCATATGAATTTAAAAAGCTTACACTTAAATTAAAAAAAAAACCTTTAATATTTTTTTCTTGTAGAGAAAAATTAATTGTACCTAAAATTTGTACTCCCATAAAACTTAGTACTTATATCTTAAAGCTAAGTTTTAGTGTTGTGAATATCTCTAACAACTTAAAACAAACAGTAAAATATATGAATAAACTGCTAAGAGTATTAATCTAAAAAGTAGTTAGTATAAAGCCTATAAATTGGAAATTAAAACCAACTAAGCTCTGAAAAACATATGTAAAGAAATTCAAACAGTCAGCTAAGTGGTTGAACTAAACTGTAACGTTTAAACTGTATTTTTTTTATGAATTTTCATAATTATGACGTATATAATCTACTCAATACAAAATAATGAAGATTCTTAAACTTTTTTTACAGATTCAACAAAAGGTTATAAGCATTTATTTTTACAAATACTGACTTAGTTTGTCTTTAGTAACTAAATCTTTATTTAGAAAGAAATTCACATCTCAATTTAATCTTAAAATGATTTCTCAATTTTTTTTAATCAAAAATTTTCCAATATTTGAACTGAGAAAAACTAAGATTCTCAAATTTTAAAATAAAAAAAACTGATTTAGCCTGACGTTTTTCTACTTTTTTCAAAAAAACTGATTTAGCCTGACTTAGCCTGATTTAGCCTGACGCGCACGAACCCTGTAATAAAAATAAAGGTAGACTTGAATCATAAAATATTATACTTTATTAAGAAAAAGTAGACTGTCATGTAAAAAAAAAAACATCACAAGCATAAATGATTACTCAAGTAATGATGATGATTTCTTATTAGTTGTTGATGAAAAAAAGATAAACAATTTTTATTGAATAAGTTATGCAAAATGTTGTATTATTTAACTAATTTATGATATATGTATATTAGGGTGCAGCTGTTGCCCCTCAAAAATGAAAATTTTGGAATTTTGCTTGGTCCATTTTTTTGTTTATGGGAAATCACATAAACAGAGAGCACAAAAAAATTATCTTTCTAGCTTTAAGCCTGCTGGAGCTAATTATGAAAGTTTTGCTTTATATTGGTATATTTGGAAACACTTGATTTTACTTTTTCTTTTATGTCAAAGGTATCTTCAATTGTTTTTAATGTATGAGTTCTGTTGTGAAAGCAAAACTATTTTAAGAGCTTAAATGACCTTGCTCATCCATCTAGCTTTAGAAACAGCTCCAGGACATTAAAGAGTAAAACTTTGCAAGGGCTGAAGTCCAATGTAAGGCTTTAAAAATCAAAGTTTCACTATGGAAGTGCCCTTGCCACAGATTATCAAAACTAAAAAGATTACATACAACAACTGCTTGTTCAAATAGGGTGATTGTTTCTAGGAAAATTTTGCAATTTCAGTCTGACTTCATAAAGGATTTTTTTATTTAACTTTACCATTTGAAGGCTTTGAAATTTATTGATTTTGTTATTTGTAAATAAAATTTATAGTAAAATTTTGCAATTTCAGTCGGACTTCATAAAGGCTTATTTGTTAACTTTTACCATCTTAAAGGCTTTGAAAACTAAAAATTATGGTAAATTAGAACTGACAAACTCTGACTTTTTGTCATTTTGATTAAAAAAAAAATTAACTTAGCTTGACTGTTTCCAATTTTTCCAAAAAAAATGACTAAGCCTTACTCGTGGCAACCCTGTTATTTGTTTATCCTGATTTTCCTGACTTTGTGGCAACCCTGCATGTTAAATGGCCACCATGTACATATATACAATATAAACTATATTTTAAACTACATACAAATATTTGCTTTGAGCAAGGAAACTTATTTTTTCAAATGCCATTTAACTACAATGAGAGTATTGTTGTAATAAAATGTAATTGTGTCTTAATTTTGAGGTAGAGTAAGGAAAATGTTTATGTATTTTTGATTTGGAAAAAGCAAAATTTGACCACTGTTTCAACTTACCTTACTTTTAAAATTCTTTATAGTTTTTCTACATTACTAAATTAGCCTAAGAGGCCTCAGTTTGTGGCAACCTTGCAGACAAAAAACTTCACTTGTTACTAGCAAGCAACTGTGCACTTAATTTAAATTTTCTTAATAACCCCTTTTTTGTTTAAGAAAATAGTGGAATGAGAAAATATTTTTGTTTGAATAATTTGTCTTCAAATGTGTAAAACATAATACCTTACCAAAAAATTAAAATAGAATATTTACACTTTAAGTGAAAAAATAATAATTTCAATTTTGTTTACTGAGCTACTTACAAACCAATTACCAAGTTATTATGGGCTTAGTTAAAATTTACCTATTAATTTTGATCTAAATAAATAAATCCAAATCTAACTGATCTCTTAAAGAAATCAAAATTAGTATGAGTAAATATCCAAAAAGTTTTATTTTAATAGTAATAGATGTTATTTTACAATAAGAGGTTTAACCTAAAATAAATAAATAAAAACTAAAACTAGCTAAAGGTATTAGCAAAACTTTAACAATTTTTTAAACCCTTTAAAATATTTTAACTAAAAAAAATAATTTGTTTTATTCTGACTCTTAAGCTAGCTATCAGCCACAAATATTTTTTTATTTTTTTATGGTATAAATTTTAAGACAGCAAGTAAGTGTTAATTCAGCCTTTACCATTAATTATATACATTATTAAACACAAACTCTTTAAATTCACAAAATAATAAAACTATTTAACTACACATTGTGTAAATAGCATGTTAAATAGTCTAAGAAAAAGCAATCAAGTTTTAGCTTAATAAATTTATTTTCATCATTTATTTTCATCACTCAATATACTTGTAAGAATTTTCAGTCAACCAGTGTAAGTTCCATTTAAAACTAAAAGTGATTCAGTTTTTAAATAAAAAATTGGCCAAAAAATTATATGACTTAATAGTAAGGCCAAACACAAACATGATTATCAAATAAGTATATAAAAACGGGGAAGAAGTCAAAAATGCACGAAGGGACACTTTTGCACGGCTTGATTTTTTTTTGTTAAATTATTCTTTCTTTTAATTTTTTTTTATTATCACTGTTACCTCGGAGCCTTACTCTTGGTCAGTGACTTATTTTTTCTTAATTGTATTTACTTTATTTTATTTTACTTTAACCTTGGTCGGTTTTTTTTGTTAATTTTTATCGTTTTTCACTTATTTATATTTTTTTTTACTATCACTGTTACCCTTGGTTAGATTCATTTTTTTTGTTTACTATCACTATTACCCCTAACTCTAACCCTTGGTCAGTAATTCTTTTTTATTAGTTTTTAGTTATTTTTTTTATTCTTCGTGCAAAATTGACACTCATGGATAATTGACCGTTCGCAAAAAAGTATCTTTATGCAAAAGTGACCTCTTGTAAATAAGTGAGCCCTGTGTCGGCTGCAGTTCAAAGGTTGCTTCTGATTGGTTAATTTTTTACTTACTTCTATTTAATGATTTAATTAATAAAACATTTTTTGTTTATATTTGTATATTTAGGTAAAGGTAGCCTTCGTGCAAAAGTGGCTTTGTGCAAAAATCTCCCTTAGGGCAAAAGTGTCTTCTTGCATTTTTAACCCGTCCCCACAACAACGACCTAATTGTAGTAGAAAAAGGAGGAGAATTTTTTTTTTAATATTGCAAAACTAAAACTAAAAAATTATATTTTTATAAGAACATTCTTTAATAAACAGTAACTAATTTAAAACGTTATCTAATTGTATTCAATCTGTTGAACTTTAAGATTGTTAAGTTTCCCTTATTGTTTTAAAACTTAACTCAGCTCTCAGATTAACCACAATTTGTGATCTGATCATCCAAGTTGTGTCTAAAAACTTTAAAAAACTTTAAATAAGTTCTATATTATTTTCATATGTGTGTAATTAACAAAAGCAAACTTTTTTATCTACTTTGCCTAAATAACTAAATGCATATTATTAAGTTTTGCTCTAGTTAAAATTCAAACCTTATCTTTTTTATTGTTACATATTTCTCATAAGAAAAGTTATACTGCTAGACTAGTATATTGTATACGTTGTTGCTAGTACATAATATAACTAATATTTTGCTAAACTTGCAATGCTAGTACATTATATAACTAGTATGTTGCTAGACTTGCAATGCTAGTATATTATATAACTAGTATGTTGCTAGACTTGCAATGCTAGTATATTATATTTTGTATCAGATTACAAAGATTACAAATTTCTTGTTAAAATTTTAAAATGAAGCAGGTTTTTAGTTTAATATTGATTATATAATTGTAAATTAGTATGTATTTTGCTGCTTTCAGCATTCAATTAGTACAAAATAAGTCTATCAACAATAGAAATTGTATACTAAATAATCACAAATTAAAACCATTTACAACAGTATTTTATTATCCAACGAAACAGTACAAATGAAATAAACATAAAAATCTACTAATAAACTTAAGACATCAAGTTAGTATTTGCTTTTTTCAATCGTAACTGAAAACGTCCCGTCATCTTTCAAAAAAGAAAAATCTCTCAACAATAATTTCTCAATACAAACAACATCACCAAATTACCAATGTACCCATCATCACTGACAGTTGTGATCGTCGGAAGAATAATTCTCAATATGTCGTCATAATCATAACGTCATTCGCGTAACTCTCCGAACAATTCCGGAATAAGCTCAGGTTTTGTATTGTCAAGTTCATATGCAGGTTCAATCTTCTCCCGAATTTTTTCGTCTTTGGAGCCAAACATGTTGGCAACTGGTATTTCGCCATATTTGTCAGAAAACTGTAGAAAATCAAATTTAAAAGTAGTATAAATTTAAGTTTTCTCGCCTTGAATTCGATGAAGTGATATATACTTATTTAACTTTTCAGAACTATTTTGATAATTTTACTTCAATATTGTTGATAACAAATTTAAATTACTTATATAAAATGATCCAAAAACTATTTAACTTATTTAAAAAAAAAGTTTTCTTATTAATTAAGTTAATTAAATTATTTTAGATTATTAAATCAAGTTCTGTCATCGTTTAAAACATGAAATAAATTAACTTCACTAAACCAAATTTTTATAAGACTCTACCATTCAATTGAGTAAATTAAAAATAAACATTGATATTGTTATGTACTATGTAACTACAACTAATATTTAAAATAAAACGTTAAACAGAGGAAAAACATGTTTCATAATCACAGTAAGTAACTTATTTTACAAAGAAAAACACGTAGAATTTAAAATAGTTTGAAAAATTGAAGCTAAAAAAGTTATTGCAGATTAAATAAGATTAGTATTACTATAAAATTTAAATATACTTTATAATGAATAATAAGTTTTATTTTGCAAACTAACAACCTGCTTGAAAGTTTACCTGAATACAAAGAAAAATAAACATAAATTTATTCGTACAAATCAATACTAAAGTTTTTCAAATAATAATACTTTCGTTTCCTACAAAAAATTTTTTTTTAGTTTAAAAAAATTTAAACATTAATAAAACTACTTATCGTTTTCAACTCTGTCACTTACTTAGCTTTTACAGCAATAATTTATAATTAGTTTTGCATTATAACTACTATAACTACACTAGTATAATTATTTTACAATAAGTGTATCAATATGAACTAACTTAAATGATAGAGTTATAGTAATAACTTTACTTATGATTTTCATTTAGTTTTCGTTAAAATTCTAATTTTTAAAGAACATGTAGTGGTATTCACATCTACTGTATATAAACATCTTTCTTCTTTTAAATGCACTTAAATCACTTTAATAAGTACCTGAAAATAATTTATGTGGGATTAATACACTTTTATATAAAAACTCTCGAAATTTGTAACCTTAGTAAGTTTAAACTTTTGCTTAAAGATTGTTTTTTTAACCTAAATACTTCAACTTCTTCTTTTGAGCAGAGACTTCTAAATATTTGTGAAATATAATCAAATAAAATATCTAAAAAGACAAACAAAATAACAACAAATTAGAACTTTTATTTTCGATTAAAATTATATTGTTTTTAGTAGAAGAATGAAACATATTTTTTTGTCTTCAATGGCAGACGTATAAGTTTAAGTTATTCTACATTATAGAATTAACTGTTGGTAAACAGTCAGAAATTTATACTTTGTAGAAAGAGAACAAATGTGTTTATGTTTTCTCAAAAATTTATTTAGCATACCAAGTATTGCTCAAAAAGCTCAAAAGTAAATTGAAAATAAATATAAGAAAGATGTAAAAGTCGTCGAAAATAAATACCTAATTTAGCTGGTCAATACTTGAAACAAAAAAACAAGTTTAAACGTGTTATTATCTTGTGATAAAAGCTTAAGCACTAGTAAGGCAACTCACAGTTTTTAACAAGGAGTTTTTAACAACTCACAGTTTAAACTGTTGAATTGTAAAAATATTTTTCTTAAAATGTTTACTAATACTTACGGTTTGGCAATTTGATTAAAATTGATCTTCTTTATAAGTATAAATTAAGTCTAAACAAACATGTTTATAAATAAATTCCTGCTAAACTTGCACACTTATAGCTTAAACGTTTCAGAATGATTAAAATTTTATTGATTTAAGAGCATAAACAACGTAACTTAAAATCTAAATATTTTGTTGGTAAGCATGTTTTTTCGGCTTTTAGTGACTTAGTTTATTTTCTTAAAATCGATTAGCTTTATCGAAATGTTTAAACTGTAAGTATGCAAGCTTAATTATAATTATTATTAATATTTTTATGTGTAAACTAAGAAAATGTTGATTTTTTTTTAAATTTCAAATTAATTATTTTTTGACATTTAAACAATTTATTTCAACAAACAAAAGTAAAAAAACACAATTCAACTTTTATAACAAAGTATATTTCGGGCTAACTCGTCAGTTTTTTTAGTAAACGTTCATTCCACTTGACGTTGACCTGTTTCGTTAATAAGCAAATGGTCATTCGAAACACACGATTAAATTTTTGCGATGTTCTATAAACACTTTCGACAATATATTTGTTCTGAAAAAAAAAGTACACCAATAAACTTAAACGTATGCGAATACTTCATACATATCAAAAAAAAGTCTTACTTATAACTTATTGATTGAAGTGAGGGAAAACTACAACTTGAAACAAAACAACATGAAAGCTCATAGTTCTTAATATTTTCAATAAAAAAAAGGCATAAAAAACATTACTAAAATAAGTAAAACTAATACTTACGGTTAATGTTAACAAATTTTTATACACTTTTTATTAAAACATACCAAAAATTATCTGTATCTGTAATTTATTTTTAGTTATTAACTTTCGACATAAGGTTTGACTTATTTCTTTAAGATTAAATATTTTTAAATTACTATTTATGTTTCTTCTTTTATGCCCTGAATTTTTTATTCGACTTCAACGAATGTGAAATTACACCAAAATAAATATAGCAGACTGATTTTTTTATTTTTGCCAAAAGACTAGTTGTGATTGTTGGTCTTAAACAGGTAAAACATAAGTTCTCTAAATGAAAAATAAAAACAAATTAATTCAAAGTAAACATGAGATTTACAATTATCCAGTCTAGCCTGAATTTTCACAAATTTTAAAAGAAAATTAATTTTTTGAATTGTCATAAACGAATATATAACTAAACAGGAGTTAATCTAACTATATTGATTGTTTTAATTCAAGAATATTTTTACTTTCTTTTTACACAATGAGACTTAATGTGTTAGTTTTTTAAATTTCTATTATTTTAAACTTAACTGATCAATAACTACTTGTTTATTCGAATAACCCGTTTAAATTGCATATTTTTTTTCATAACAATGTTAATTAAAATTTCAAGTATAATATTTAAGCTCAATTGAAAAGTACATAATAGGATACAGCATTTTATTCTCTAATAAAGTGAAAATAAAACATATTGAAACAATTACATACAAAAGTTGTTTATAATACCTAGTAAATAACTTATTTTATTTACGACTTAATAAAATAGGTATAAGAATATATTTTTCATTTTATATTAATGATAGTCATCACACCTCTTAAAACTAATTTATTTTATTTAAATATATTTTACTGCTTCCACTAACTATACTAATTTTTCTATACATTATATTTATTTTATACTTTTTGGACTGACTGTGCTAGAAATAATATATATATATATATATATATTGCAGTTGTTTTTGATGTAATACAGAAACATATTACCTTATTTCTTTAGTAATTATCTATAATTAGCTGAAAACTATTTTCATTACTTGTAATTTCTTTTTAAATACATGTTGGTACTTGACAAAACATATTTAACAATAAAAATAATGTGAAAATTTTACTATTTCTATTAGTAAATAAATTCTAAGCAAAGAACTTTACACAATTAAGTTATTGGGTAAAAAAATAATATGAAATTCTGTTAAGGTTTTTTGAAAGACAACCAAAGTCGCAAAAAAACCATCATGGCTTACACACTATATGACATTTGAAATTAGAATTAATTAAGTGCTATTTGGTCTGCAAAACATTTGAAGAAAAAGACATATGAGAACAAACTAAAAAAAACAAAATCTGCAAAAATAATGTTAAAAATGCTGTTTAACAGTAAAAAAGCTGGTTTCTATGACACTTTAAAGAGGTAAACCAATGCACATTGGTTTGTTAAAAAGCCTAAAAACAAGGAACAGTAGTAGATAGACACATATAACAACGAAAAGTAAATAAAATTTGCAAAAGTATGTTTGTTGCAACACAAACTGAAAGTTTCTTAATTTTTTTTTGTTTACGTTTTAGTTGACATTTCTTGTCTTTGCTTCTTTTTTGAGGCAACAGTCTTCACTATCCATTGAAGTCCCTCCTGTTTGATAATAGAATCTATTTGAAAAAGATCTACAATTTGAATCCGCTTTGCGGTGAAACGTTGTAATTGTTTTTCTTTTAAGTAATAAATTATTATTGATATTGGAATATCACATTGGTTAACTGTTACAACTTGAATAAGCTCTAAAAATAAACTGTTTATAAAACTTTTAAAAGACTTACAAACTTTATAAATTGTTTTAAATTAAGCTCTGTATTTAAAAACAAATCGAAAAAAAGCGTAGTAATTTTTTTAGGTATCCAAAACCTTCATAACAATTTTGTTATAAAAAAGCCAACTCTCAACATTTTTCATCAACAAACAACCTATATTCCTAAATAAAAAAATCAAAAAAAAAAAATTTAGTCTAGATTCTAAAACTGACCAACAAAAATTTTGGGTGTTATTTAACCACCATAACAACTTTGTCGAATTATAATTCACAAGCTGACCTTTTTTTTATTATCGTTTATTATGCTACCGTTAATACTCCATTAAACTATTATCAAACTGACTCCAATGCCCCATTATTCTTGGCAGAGCAAGCTTGTGTAAACAAGTCAGTGTAAATTCAACTCTTAACAAACATTTCTTTAACAAGCAAACAAGCACAAACTGAAAACTTGAAAAACTTTCTTAAACTTTTTTTTTGTGAATTTTCACATCGCTAAAATCAGATTAAAAAAATCAAGACACCAACATATATTTTTTATTATTACAACTATTCTGAAACGAACTTCAATGCCCTCGTTGTTCTTAGCGGAGCAGCCTTGCACCTGCCAGTTTCTCCCCCTCAACGAAGCCAACTGCATGCTGTCCGATATACTGTTTGTGTTGGACGCGCTTGCAAGGTCCTGTTTGTTGCATAGTACCAGAAGGGGAATACCCGCAAGCAACACGTCGTCCAGTAGAGATTGCAGCTCCTAAACATAAAAAAAAGTTTTAAAATATCAAAACTAGTAAGAGATACGTGTGTGTTCACTATAGTAATGTAACTGAATCAGAAAAAGAAAACAAGCGTTAAACACGCGGGTACAGGGAGCTTCTTAAACCTGTGTTTCGATTGCAAAAAGCTCTGGTTTGAGCCGCATAGGCGGTTTGAGACTGTAGTCGGATTTTTTCATGCAGTCATAGCAATGATGAATCTCAGCTGTATTCCGCTGAGCCACTTCTTATTGTGGAGAATTATGTCCTGCTGCATGGGCAACAACTAGAATGCACCCTTTATTCCCGGACTTTGTGCTAGAAGATGTCACTTCAGCTTCGTAAGTTTTCGCGAAGACCCAACACGAAATGCCACAGTTGTTGGTTTTAAGTTTGATCCTGTTTGGCAAAAGGATGGGCGCCAGAAGTAGTTTTTGTTGGTAAGAGGAATACTTGCATTTCACTATACAACCACCGTCTACCTTGAGCTGTACCAATAAGGTGTTATTTTGCTAAAACTTATCTTCCTCTATGCCATAGAGTCCATGGGTTCATTAGGATCGCTATTATAGCAAAAATAAAACTTAAAATAATTCTTGACAAAAAAACTTAGACCCGTGCTTAAACTGGCAAGTTAGGACATCCGCACCTTGACTACTGGTATTAGTACTGAACACATCAGTGATGCAAAAAAAAGTCTATCATGAACAACAAGCTTCTTTGTTTTAACGCAATGCTGTAGCTCTGCGAGAAAACCGCCTTACTGGT
The DNA here is from genome assembly GCF_965202585.1 of Thalia democratica. Lineage (NCBI taxonomy): Eukaryota > Metazoa > Chordata > Thaliacea > Salpida > Salpidae > Thalia > Thalia democratica. The sequence continues at coordinate 60,615,689 of NC_139166.1, read as the reverse complement.
CAAGACTCAATCAGAGAAAATTAATTTACCTTCTTTTGTAAGTATTTTGTAGAACGAAGGTAACACGGTGAAAAATTTACTGTCAAGAATAATCTTCTACGTTATTATAATTTACGCCATGCATGATAAAAAAGATGTCTAAAAATTCTCAGCTCTGATGCAACCTGTCTCTTTCTTGGAAAAATAGGCTTCTAAGTACTGATCTAGGATCCAAAATAGTTTTTACCAGATACAGTGTACCCAAAATCGCGTTTAACTGGAAATAAGGAATGACATTTTGTATATGATCATTATCTTAAACATTTTCATAGTTTAATTACAATTTAGTCCAAGATTAAAAGAAGTTTAAATTTAAATAAAAATATTTTAATATCCGAAAAATAGTTAGACTAGAAAAAAGCTATCTACTTTTCTTTGTGGGTTAATGCTTTGACATAATGAAAAATAAAAATTAAATTAAACAATTAGGCTTCTTAAATTCATACAAAAAGTACTTATGTTTTGTAACAGTTTGTTATTGTTTAACAGTTGTTAGATATAAAATGTTGATGAAATAAAACGTTCTACTGAAAATTTTCAATGAAAATTTAAAAGATAAAGAGAAAAACAAACAAAATTAACCTTCTCTTTAACAAAGACTTTAAAATGTGCTCTTTATTTGACTTTCAGACGCTTACACAAGTGCTTATTGCATGACTATTTTAATCAAATTTTGGTTTTAAATTTCACGTTGTAAAAGTTTAGAAAGTCATGAAAAGCTCACCAAAAAACAATATGGTAAATCTGGCCTACTGACTAGAAAGGTTGCCTACCCCTATTCAAGGAAATAAGTTCCACCCATTAAACAAAACTGTATACAATATAGCTAAAACAAACATGTAAAACAAAATTTTACATTACCCACAGTTGTACTAAAAAAATTATAAAATTTGACGTTAAAAAATACATGCAATGAAGTATAAAATACAAGGGGAAATATACGTGATTAAACATCAAACAAGAACAAACTATCAATTCAAATTATCACCTGCCCGGCTTCATCAAGTCTTTTCTTGTCCGTCGAATCGACGACGTAAATGAGCACATCGGTGTTTTCAAAGTAATTCCTCCAATAGGGTCTGATCCTGCGCTGCCCACCTACGTCCCAAACGTTCAGCTTGAACCCCGCCGACTTCACACTCCTTACGTTGAACCCCTGGATTTGTTTGTTTGATTGATTTCAAATTAAATGGGTACCACGTTTTTTAAACTTATTAATATGAAAAAACTGACTGCACAATCTTTATGTGGACTCCCTGGAATTGTCAAGTTTTACACTTTAAAAATTTAAATATAATTTTAAGTGATTTACTTTCGCAAAGTTGGATTCAGTGCTATCAAGGCAAATATGTAAAAATTTTGGCCGGTTGCAGGCTGTTTGTTTTGAAATCGTAAAATGGTTTGTTTGAGAAACTTAGATACTAGGAAGTAAACATGTATCATGCTTAAAAACTAAAACTATAAAACTGGCAGCATGCTTTTTATGCGGAAACACTAATATGTTTTTTTTATAATTCAGATACTAAGATATGAAAATGCTTGAATTGTTGAAACACTAGGTGATTTTATTTTACTTTTAAAGTGCTATTAACTAAAAGTATTTTAAGCTATAGTTGAAAGCATTGCTTTCTTAACAAGGTTGTAAAAATTTTTAAAACTTTAAAATGTAAACTTCAATGAAGCATTTCAACTGGTAAAATAAAAATTTAACAAGTGAAAATATCTGTAAAAGTTCAAATGCTAGTTTTCACCCTACTTCTTTATAGCCTACTACTAAATTTAAGTGAAAAAATAGAGCTGTCAAAATCACAAATACATTCAAAATTTGAAATCACAGTAACCTCTTAAAGTTTTTATTAGCTTCAGGCACAAAAAGTGTAACATGTAAAATAAATCTAAGACAAAGTAGCATGCACACTTTATTCTACTTTTATCTTTAATAATTATTCCATAAGACTAATCAAGCCTCTTTCGAACACACGAAAGCCTCATTAGCTGAAAATCCAAGTCTAAAACAAATTAATAAACACACTTTAAATCGTAAGTTTAGAAATTATTTTTTTACCTAACCAAGTATTTAAAACAAGTAAAAGCCTAATTAACCTGTGTGGGAGTAATTTGATTGATTTCTTCTGATGCCAATGTTCTAAGAATAGTTGTCTTTCCTGCATTATCCAATCCAAGCAGAAGTATTCTCAGCTCCTTGCTATTTTCTGATTTCGACTTTCTGAAAAGTTTCAGAAGACCCTAGATACCAAAGTTTTAAGTTTTTATTAGAAAATATAAGTTGACAAATAACCAAGCGTAACTTACCATTTTCAGCTAGATTAAGTTTTGATGTTTAGATAAGGCATTCTAACTAACAGTCTAAAATAGTATTAAAATAAGTCTTACAAAATAATCATAAAACTTTTCGGCAAAAGCAGAAGAGACCTGGTGAAATTATATTTAATCTAATCTGATGTATATTTACAGCAGTATGATTTAAATTTTTTATTCAAACATATTAGTTCTTAAAACAAAAGATAAAATCAATAATTATAAATTACGTTTTATTTATGGTGATACACATTTACAACAGAATGTTTTAATTTCAAAGCAAAAACAATAATTAATTAAGCAGTATTGGCCTATATATCTATAAGGAAATGTCCGCCTTTTGGGTCAAGGTTTATATATTAAAAGTTCATTCATTATTAATTCATATAATAGTTGTTGCAGAGTTACAACGTTTGCCATTCCAATTATCAAACAGATTAAATTGTTTAAAACAAATAAAACAATTAGGTTGTTTAAAACAAGAACATGTCAAAAATTCACAAAGACACTTTTGCACTAAGGGTCATATATGCACGAAAGTACATTTTTACACGAAGACAACTTTGAACGAAGACACTTTTGCACGAGGGGTCACTTTTGAACGGAGGGTCGTTTTTTCACAGAGGGTCACTTTTGCACAGAGGGTCGTTTTTGCATGAGAGTAAAAAATAAATAAGTAAAATAAAATTTGAAACAAAATTAAATTAAAATTTAAAGATAATTTTTTTAAAAAGTTACTGACCGAGCGTAAGGGTTAGGGGTAATATTGATAGTAAAAATAAACAACAAAAAATAAAATAACATAAAACTAATATTAAAAAAAGCTTGAATAGTAAAAATATAAAAAAAAAAAAAAAAAAGTTACCATCCGAAGGTAAGGGTTAGGGTAACAGTTGAAAAAAAATCTTTAAAATAAACCTATTAAAAATTATTAATCAAACAAATAATAAGATAATCAAAAATGAATAAAAAATAAATTATAAAAAACAAAAAACTACCGGCCGAGGAGGGTACGGGTAATAGTGATAGTTTAACAAAATTTAAAGTAAAAAAAAAATAATTAAAATATTTTTCAACCCATGCAAAAATGTCTTTGTGCATATTAGACTCTTACCAGTTTAAAAGAATTATACAACAACATTTGAATAATCAAAAGAACATCAAATCTAGAGAATTTTTATTTAAACAAAAAAATTAAACCTCACTAGTTACTCTAACATAATGAAGATTTCGCTTTTAAAATGCAACATGCTTTCAATAATGAGTACAAAGACTGCTTTTAATAATGAAACATTGTAGCAAAGTAAAGACTATTGTTGGATAAACTATTTCATGCCAGTTTAAACAAACATTCCAACACATTTATAGGTTAAAATAATGATTAAAAAATAACTGAAACAATTTTCTTATCACAAGTGTTTATTAATCTTTTGTAAAACAAATATGTTTCTGATTTTTCAAATTTGTACATGTAAAGTAACGTAGTAAACTTAAATTATATAAAAATAAACAACTTGTATACTTAGTAAGAGTCAAAATACTACTGATTAATAGTTTTTATTTTCCTAAAGTTTTATATTAATTACATTGGACATTTAACACATTAGTAAATTTATAAGCATTCAGTTGTAGACTGATATTTAATTTCAAGGTCACTAGGGTGCTTATATAACAGGCAGCCTTTTTAAGTTTTTTGTATTTAAAAATCAGAAACGCAATAAAAATTTTATAAACTGAATCACTGTTTGCAAAAAAATACAAAAATATATTATTTCATAAAACAAACTTCAAATTTAAACTTAGAGTAGAAGCATCATGTACAAATATGTAAATTTTATTTTAAATAACTAAACAACTTCCATTTAAACTTGATTTTTCAGACTAGAAGTGCTTTCCATTGTTTTCAATAGATACCTGAATATAAATAGGATTTTTTTTTGTTACTTTTTGACCACACATATCAGTATGCACCCAGTCTGAACTACAACTCCATATGCAGTGTTTTGGTGTGCTCAAAAAACTGATTCATATTTTAACTCTGAAGATCATCAGAATGATCATTGTTACATTTCATACTTTAAAAAACATTGTTTATAAGATGGTGCCTTACAAGATCAAGGCTAAACTTTAGAACAGGGATCTCTCCAAGATACTTTAGTTTAAAAAATATTTGGTCTCTAAGATGTTTTGCTTATGACAAAACTATGAAAGGAGTTGACTTTTTCCACAATCAAAATTTCCTAGGAAGGTAGCCAAAAATTCAAAATCAGATCCAACCTTTGCTTTGAAGTTAACTAAACTAACAAGCTAGTTATGTTTGGGTAATTTGTTCAATATAAGATTTAATTTTACATAAAAAGTATACTTTACTCGCCCGTCAGAATAAAGCATATGTACACATACACTATCAAGAGTTGCTGTTCCATTCTTTGTTTGTAAGTAAAGAGTGGTAATACTTTGGTACTGCTATTACCAACTTCTAAAAGTTGTATAAGCTATGATATCTTTAAAGAAAATCCTACATAAAAACTAAAAACAACCTAAAAAGTCTAAAAATTTAAAGTATTTTAATATAAAACTAAATATGTTCTTTTAAGGTAAACTCATCTTTAAACTTTTTACTACCTGAAAGAAAAAATGTTAACAAGATACTTACTTGGAGTCTAATATAATTTTATTTTCAACCCTAAACAATATTCGATTATTACTTCAGAATTACATTGATTGTAAAAAACTTTTACACATAAAATTTTTCGTTTATATTTCATTACTTTCTTCATATACTATAAAAATAAATAAAAATTCTTTCAAGTCTTTTAAAGTTTGAAAATTTTAAGAAAGATTGTTTATTAATGTTTAAACTTTAAAATCACACTAAATATAGATTGACATAACTGATAAGCCATTTTAGTGAAACTTGGTAAACTTTTTTTTATCTAGTTGAGAACTATATATTTAACGTACAATTTTAGTTGTATTTATAAGCATGACAATGAAAAAAAAATATCATAAAAAGAAAATAAATTCAAGCTATTTTTATGATTATTTCATTTGTATCTAAAAAAATATATTAGTTCTTTGTAATATCAAGTTATTTAAGAAAATATAGTGTTGTAGGAACCTTGCTTATAACTACTTTAGCTTAAAAGGGAGTGGTTTTGGCATTTTGAAAAACTATTCCATAAATTTTAATCAACACATTTGTAGCATTATAAGCTGACTGCACATAGTTTCTAGGCCTTTCAAAAAAATATTCACATGATTATTGTTTATTAGCTTCAAAAAAATAGATCTTGCCACTGATTATTAAATTGAAATTTTAAATTAAATTGATGTATTCCAAGATCAACCTACAAGTCAAAATAGAATTGAGTTTTCAAATAGCAAACTTTGAACATCACAATAAATTTAAATACTTGAGTTCATCCAGAGCTCAGAAACAAATTCAATAAAGGATGTAAAGAATAACTGAACTGTAGCTCATTTTACTATATATCAATGTTTATATTAGATGTGTTTGTTTATACTGTTGCTTATACTTATTATCGTTTCAGATTTTTCATTGTTAATAAAATGTTTAAATACAAGAAGTTTTTATTTAGTACAAAATTAAGTAGTTACATTCAAAAAATAAAGGCTTATAAAATTAAATTAAAAAATATTAAAATGGGAGTATTAAAAAAAAAAAGTCAAGTTAAGTTTGGTAAAGTTTGCTTCCTCTGTAACTTAAATAGATTGAAGGTAGCTTTTGCAGATTCTAAGACTTGAGTGAAATCTAAATCAAAATTGAGCAAGGAGTGCAAAAACTTTGCTAAATGCTATTTAAAAACTTGAATAACTTCTAAACTTGCCTCAGTTTGTATATATTTTTTTAAAATGTAATATTCAATTGTTTTTTTTTATACAAATTTGTTTTATACCTATAGTTATCGTTTAATTTTTTTTTAAATTTGTACCTTGTACCCTGTTTGGTTTTTTAAATATAAAAACTGACCACAGTCTTTTGTAAGTTCATTACAATTACATGATAATTGCCTAGCGTGAATTACTTTGTTACAAATAAGCTTAATTACAAATTTTTTGTTTATAATCAAAATCATGGGTGGTAGGTATTTAGTGGTAACAAGCAAAATTATGAAAATAAAATTTGTTGTGGGTTAAGTTGTAATTCTAGTTACTATGTGAACTGGCTTTACTTTTCATTAGAAACTCTAGAATAACTAGTGAAAGTTCACAAATGTTCTAGTTTTGTGAGTCAGATTTAATGCTCACAGGCAAGGTTTACATGCTTTCAAGACACATTTTTATCTTTAGAGGGCCACATGCCATTTCACGTGAAAACATGATTACAGGTCACAGTTATTGCTGACCCCAGAAGTAAAACAGGTTTCCTGAATTCTAATGAAGCTTTTTACAATTAAAAGTAATTTTTTTATGTTTCTATTATCAAGGTAAATGAGAAATCTTCTCATACACAAGGTCCTTAGACCAAAACATTTTTTAGTATCTCTGATTTTTTTCTCAAATAAACTTACTACTACACTTCCAGATATGTTATTATGTTATCATTTTAATGCTAATTTTATTGTCAATTTTGCTCTCAATCAGTATATTGACAAACTCTTGTGCATTCCATAAAGTATTTATTGATCTCATTAACTATATCGATATAATATCTAAATATTTACTTAAAGTTCTGTTAGGTTGTATATTTTGATAGCTAAAATAAAGCAGTACAAATTAAGATCTATTTTAAAGAAAGCTATGTATATATCTAAGATGTTAATCGATTATTTTCTTACTACTCTGGTTAAATTCTAACCTAATTTTAAGTTCTACAGTACATTTTAAATTCTTTCAAACTTAAACAGATAAATAATATTAATTTATTAATTTTCAACTAAATAAATAGTTTTTCTTTTTTGTTTTTTTGGTTAGTTTAGTTTTAATATTAAAGGGGAAGGTAGAATTACAGGTGATGACAAATTGACCTTCAAAAAACTTTATCTTTGTAGAGGGACTAGTAAGTCTGATGTTTTTCTACCATCAAAAAAATAAAAATAGTAAAAAATAAAACATTGTAATCAGGTCCAACAAAGATATAAGAGTTGCTTTTGATTTATCAATTTACAAAAATATGTTTACTTTACATCTTATAAAGAGGAGAGAGGAAATAACAAGAACTGCTTGAAAGTTTGGGTTTGTCACTAAGGTTAGACCAGACTGGTGTGAAAAACCTTATAAACTAGGTACATACTTTTTTTTATAGTTTATTGAAGACAAAAGCACACAGTCTTTTTAATTTAAAATGTGGTTGATTAACTTGGTCATCAAGCTACATACCACATTGAGATAAATTAATTTAACAAGTTTATTGCTTTTACAAAATGCCATTTGACTGACTTTATCTTATGTACACCTTTAAGTTTAAAAAGTGTACTAAATTTGAAGTGTTATTCTTCAAGAAATTTTAGTTTGTTTGTTTTTGTATTTTAAGTATAATGGTAACAACAACAAATATTTTTAATGGTTACTCAAGCATAAAAATATAATTAGATTTACACCTAAAACTTGGTGGGGAAATTAATACTATAATTTATGAAATAACAATTACAAAATAAATTATTTCTATCTTTGTATACTTTACTATAACTTATTGAACACGATAAAATATCAACGCTCTAAAAATTTGTTGAATTGACCTGGTGTATAAAAAGACCTTTCGGTCATCAAGCTACACGCAAAATAATTTAAACTTTTTCTCAAATATTTCGATAAACAAAGGTTTATTTGTGCACTCGGCCGATCCTAGGACCAAATATTTTGAACAATTTTTTTTATATATTTAATTTATAAATATAATGATAGTTCAATATATATATTATTAATCTAACTAAAAAATATTTCAAAAAATCGAACTTTAAATCGTTTTCTAAGATTTCTTAACAAAAACATTAGAATCTATTACTTTAAAGTTAGTCGTATCATAGCAGCCCATTTTCATCTTTAAAAAAACAATGCTAGAGTAGCGATCATTAATTCTAAACACATATACTTTTACATTAACAGTAAAAATAAAAGCAATAAGTTTTTATATAATATAAAATAAACTTTTTGAAAATGTTCAAAACAAAGCGAAACAGTTAAATTTGATAAGTGTAATAAAAATTTTAATATGTTTTATTTTTAGTGCAGTAGCGTTCTTCTTGAGTACAAACTTTGAACATAGCCATAAAGCGCCTATAAAACGATGGGTCCCCCACTACAAAGTTGGTAAAATGCAAATAGTTGTCATACACTGAAGAAGCGTATAAAGTTTTGTTTGTTTTATGTTAATAATTTTACGCTTGATTAAATATAATAATACATTTTACCTTGCTAGCGATGGGTCGAATACCGTAGTGAGGTTATAGGATTTTTTCGTTCATATTATGTAAATGAGAAAAGGTAAACATGTACAAAAGTACATAATAACATTTAAACCTCTATCTTTTACCCACTTTATCTTAAGTGTTTAATCTACTAAACTGTTACTCTTAGTTCCAACCAATTTTTCCCAAACAATCAAAAAACAATTATTGCATTTTTACTAACTTTGTTAAATGTCATTAAGATTTACTTTTCTTTTTCCAAACTTTTTAAATCTCTTAAAACACTTTTAAAACAAAGTTTTGTAGTTTATTAAAAAGTAATATTGTCGTTTTTTTATATATCTTCTACAAGCAGCTTCAAACAATTGAATAACTTTAAAATTTTCAGCTTATATTTACTATTATTATTTACAAAACACAAAAAAATATTAACAAAAGGAAAAAATTAGTCTCTAAAACATTAACTTTAGATATTTAAATGTTTGTTTATTTAAGAATCTTAGAATATCTTGTGTGTAAACTTTTTATTAAGAACGTATTTGTAAGAGGATCTATCCTTACATATAAAATTAAGCGAAACAAGAGTGTCATTTCTATTCTTAAATATTCAGTCAAAAAGTTTAATTTAACTAAATTTTATTCTTTGTTTAATCGTATGATCGTTCTAAATAGATTAATTCAGCGTAAATGACTTAAAATCTTGTTCGTTTTTTAAAATTATAAAGTATCATAATGATAGTTTTTTAGCTCATTTAATTAAGTTAAGAAATTCGTATCGAGCAAAATAAAAACCGTTTATATTCAAAAACTTAAAAGAAGTTTAAATATAAAATGATTAACTTTCAAGTTTTCCAAATTGAAGTATTTAATGTTTTTATTAAAAGTATTTATTGTTTAAGTTTTAAACATAGTTTAAAGAAAACCATAACTTATTCAAGTTTTCTTTATTGGTATAATGCTAATTTATCCTGTAATATATTTTGCTAACTTTCTACTAAGTAAAAAATAGACTTTTTATAAAAAATAAAGTATAAGACTTTGACTATATATATAACATGTTTAAGTTAATACTTAAAATTCTATTAAGTTTTAGTGATTGCTTATTTTTCTTGACTGTTTGTTTATAAGGAGAACAGTTATGTTAAGTTATATACTAAACATTTTAAAAACTTTAGTTGTATATTTTTTTAATGCATACAATATAGAAAAAAATTAATAAGCTACTAATAAGTGAAATAAAAAGAGTTAACAGGTATTTATAAGTTATGAAACATTATGTTTACATATTTGTTTAATTGAATTTAAAAACTAAAAATTGTTTGTGTTATTTATATACTGTGATTAATTTTTAAAAAAACATTACAAAACTTGGACCACATACCTTTTTAAGTTTCAAACTCTCTAAGTGATAATTAAACATTACAATTTATTGAAAAGTTATAATAAGTCTGAACGATCTAAATAGAATATTTCAAGCAGATTGTTAGTTTTCAAAATAAAACTTATTGTTGATTATAAAGTATATTTAAATTTTATAGTAATACTAATCTTATTTAATCTGCAATAACTTTTTTAAATTCAATTTTATAAACTATTTTAAATTCTACGTGATTTTTTTTGTAAAATAAACTACTTACTGTGATTATGAAACATGTATTTCCTGTTTAACGTTTTATTTTAGATATTAGTTGTAGTTACATAGTACATAACAATATAAATGTTTTACAGTCATTTTACTGTACCATTCAATTTTACTCAATTGAATGGTACAGTCTTATGAAAATTTTGTTTAGTGAAGTTAATTTATATCATGCTTTTAACGATCACAAAACTTAATTTAAGAAAATAAAAATTAAAAATCTAAAGTAAAATAATTAACTTATTTAATAATTAAACTTTTTTTAAAAATAGGTTAAATAGTTTTCGGATCCTTTTATATAAATAATTAAATTTGTTATTAACAATATTGAAGTGAAATTATCAAAATTAACCTTTAACTCAATGAATTTATGTCAGTATGAAAATTTCTATAGGTTAAAAACGATAGCTAAACATGTCACGAATAATTACCAAAGTTCTAATTTATAGAGAAAACTACAATTCCGAAGTAATTCAGTCAATTTTCTTTTACACAGTTGGTAACGCACACGTATAAGACTTCCGCATTTCCACAAACTCGGAAAGAAGGGAAGGTGGAACAGTTTCAATGCTTTTAAAGACGCTAAAGTTTAACCGCGTTGAGCGTTAGTTGCGCGAAAGGGATTCGAGCGGTCATGATAGGATGGAACTTTTTGTGGTTTTTGTGGAACTTCCAGACGAAAAAGGCTAAACCTGAATACTTATGTAAAAATGAAGGCGCTGCGTCGACAGAAAATGTGTCTCAGTCTGACGTGATGAAAAAACTTGAAAACGTCGGCTTGAGCAGCAATGTTGTGAAGTTTTTAGAAGACAACAAATGTTCTGTGTGTCCTCGATGACGACCTCCATGTTGTCGTTTCAAGTGTGCGACACCTTTCGTGTTGCCAATGTGCTGAAAGCATTTTGAACAGTAATAAGCAAGAATGTCCACGTTGTGGAAGAAATTTAACTGATCAGTCGTTCGATCTTATGCGGTTCAACGCAGATTTGAAACAAGATTCTGAGAACCAAACAGTGTACATTTAGTTGCTATGAAATTAAAAATAAATTAAATTTATTGATATAAAACAGATTTACAACAGCTACTCGTAATAATCTGTATTGAATTTTTTTTTATAAACAAATAGAGTTTTAATAAATTTAAATTTTTTATTTACTGAACGTTTTTTACCCATAATTTTTTTGAATACTTTCATAAGGTCAGGTTCTTATTAAAAAAATAATAATTTCTTTAAAAAATAGTCGGTAAAAACGGTTTTTAGAACCTTTTAGTTTGCTTTTAAAATCTCATCAACGGTAGTACATAAAATTTTAGAACAGTATATTTAATATATGAATGAATGAAATACAAAAATTATCTATGGAAGATTGGATAATTTTACAAAAGCTACGCAGAAAAATCAGTTATTGACGTTTTGTTGACAAGTTCGAAACAAAAATATACATTGTACCTCAGTACTGAATTTCTTGTTTTCAAAAAATTTTATTGAATTCAAATATGTTGGATGCGGCCGAAAACTGATTTTTTCAAGTAAAAAGTTACAAGATTTTACCTAAAATTAAAACAAATATAAAAAAAATACTTAAAAAGTTAAAATATCTACTTATATGCTTTTTTTTTTTAATTTTAGATATTTCAAAGAGTTTTAGGAAAAAAACTATATGTTATTTTAAAACTCAAAGTTATTGATATTTTTTAAGTTTTTTTTAGCGTTATTTTTTAAGCTTTGTGCCTAAAGCTTAATCCTGATGTGATTTTTTTCAGGCTAGAGCACATATGGAAGGAAGTCCAAATACAAACTTACAAAAAATTCTGTTCCTAGGAACAAAAATTTATTGAAGTTTTTGCAATCAATATTTTCAAGCCTATTTTATTTAAACAAAAAGAAGTCTAAAAAACATAATTTTTAAACATATTACTTCTTTTCTTGATAAACACTCAAAAATATTTTATTGTACTGGCAAAAAGAACAGTTATAAATAAGTGCTACATATTTTTTTAGATTTTCAAGTTAGTTTTTTGAAATATTTAACGAGAATTTTGAGTAATTGCGAAAAAGCGAAAACGTCTTAGTCTTTAATTTACATAGATTCTGAATTAAATTTTTGAGTCAAAAAAGTCGATGGCTGCGAAAATCCCTATAAAGACCACTGTTTTACGTTTTTCTAAATAGACAAAATATTGAAACATTTATAATTTTTGAAGTAGAATTGTATTAAAGTCTTTAAGTTCATAATGTAAGATTTAGAATAAAAAAAAAATTAACTAAAGTATTAACACTTGGTTTTCGTTTAAAAAAGTATTTTTTCAAACACACGAGTTAGAACACATACCTTGTAAATAAACACTAGCTTAAAGTCTATTAGTAAAAACAACACTTTTAAATTAAAGAATTTTTTTAATTAAAAATGAACTTTTTGAATACTTATGAACAAAAGTTCTAATTAAACTACTACGTTGTACGACTAATTTAGACTTGTAATGTAATAAACTTTTTAAGCTCACAGATATTGTAAAACGACTTAAGAACATACACTTGGCTGTATTTTCAAGCCTAGTAAAAAAGTGTTAAACTTTAAAATTAAATAATGAAAATAGAAAAAAGCAACATTTTATCCAAAATACTACTTCTTAAACTTAGTTCTACCTTCTGCAAAAACTTTTTTTTGAGAATCACATGCTAAAAACTTTTTTGAATTTTTATGTTTGGTAACGTAAAAAAAAAAATTAAAGATCGTAACAAAATTTTAGTAAATTATATCAAAATTAAAGTTTTTTTTGTATATAGGTTTTATAATAATAAACGTTTCATAAATTTTATGTGAGCCTTTTTACACAATCTAGAAATAATCTAAGCCAAATAATGCGTTATACATACTTTATATTTTTAATAACTTTAGTTAAATAAAAATCGTAAATATGATTAACAGAGATTTAGTTTAAATTTTAATGAACACACTCGTACACCTTTATCATCTTTCAAGTTCTTTTTATCATGTTCTAATCCTTTGAAACACTTATGATTTTGTAATCTCCGTCACTCTCTGTAACATAGAGAAACTTTTATTATTTTTGTAAACTTAGTAATTTTAAATAATTCAACCAATTTGTGGAAATGATTTATAGGTTCATAATGTGAATAATATATATATAAGTCAGTTGTTTTAATAATTATCCGTATAGATTTTTAAATTTAATAATTTAAAGGCTTATATATACTTTTTTAGTTAAAAGATGTTTTTTAAATCGTTTAGTTATAAAAAATATACATCAAACAAAAAAACAAGTTCTCTACTAAAGTAGTTATTTTAAGTTATGATAATAAAACTTAAAGAAACCACGAAAAAAACCTCCGTCTTTTGATAACATACGTTTACCGTCTTTGCATTTTTTCAGCTGCAGGTTTTGTGCAATCACTGCAGTTGATTTATTTTACGTAACAAACTTTGGAGTTACATAAAACACCAGTTGGAAACTTTTATAAGTCAGAAGAAAATTTTATGTTAGGTAACCCGGTTAATTTTTTATGTAACGATCAACTCTGCCATTCGTTATGTAAAAAAGTTGTCACTCAAAGATGTTGCATAAATTCTAGAGTTCACCTTCCAAAACAAGATGACGTTTATTCAAAAAATGTTCAAACCGTATCTTATATTTCTAAAATAGTTTAACTTAATAAATCAAAAAAAAAGTTGTTAATAATTAATTATAATTTTTTAAAAACAAGTAAATATGTTATTCGTTAAAGTTATTTATCAAATTTAATTTTTAATGATGTAATTAAATTATTTTTAATTTGTAAACTCTAAGTTTTGCAGAATACTTAAAACTCAAACATAAAAAACAATAATTTAGCTTTATGATTTGATACACCTTAGAAAACTAAATATGTATAAGCCTATAAAATTAATTAAAATGATTTCAGCATTTTCAGTATTCTTATGTGGTGGCTTAACATACGGTGTATAAGTACTATAAAATGAATATGATTAAAGTCAAATATTTTGTTGTCTTAATGACGAAAATAAAAATTAACGACGACAGATTGAACTCTTTTATACAAACTTTTTGCAAAAGATAAAGTGTAATAAGATTAGGTTTTTTGTTGGACGGTTTTGTGTCGTCTAACATAATAACTAAAACTTTATTGTTCTTTACACACTTTACTAATTTCGATTTAAGTACTGTTATTATAAATTATAATAAGAAAACTTAGGCAAAACGATGATAATAAAACTTTCATTTTAATAATATACGTACACAGTCTTTGCATTTTTTCAGCTGCAGGTTTCGTGCGATCATTGCAGTTGATTTATTTTTATGTTACAAAAACTTTGGAGTTACATAAAAATCCAATTGTAAACTTTTATAAGTCAGAAGGGAACTAAAATGATTTATTGTGAGGTAACCCGTTTGATTTTTTATGTAACTAGTATAATAGTAGTAACTGTTATTTGTTAAGTAAACATTTGTTACTCAGAGATGTAGAGTAAATTTAAAACTTTTAAAAATCCTTGCGTCAAAATAAGACTTATCTATTCAAAAAAAAGTATATTAGCTAAAAAAGAATGTAACAACACTAAATATGTTATTCATTTATTGAAGTTGATTTTTTATCTCTTTAAACTATGTTTTGCAGACTACAAAAACCCAAGTTTACAAACAAAAATTTAGCTTTATAAGTTGATAAATTTTGGAAAAACTAGTCTTCTGTTGTAGCTCTAAAGGTTCAATTAAATTACCTTAATATTAACCATATCTTTGAGTAGTCGTTAAACATTTGAAGTGTAAATATTAAAACTGAGTATCAAACAAATACATTCTTTTAACGATAAAAACAAAAAACATCAATAACAAACTAAACTTTTTAATATTTTTACTCAAAACAAAAGTTTAGAAATCCTTATTAAATCCTTATATAAAACTTAAACCCACTAAAGCAACTGAAGTAGATTTTGTCACACTTTTGGTTTTTATTTAGTTGTTGTTTAAAACACACTCATTCATATACACATGTTTAGATGCATTTAAAACAATGACAAAACATAAAACAAAAACATTTCAAAGTTTTAAACGACTTCCTGTAACAAAATAAAAAAAAATACTTTGCAAATAAATACTTTAACTAAATCTTGGTATAACCACCAACGATTTGCACTTAACTTTACTCTGAAAAATTGTATTTTTTGCTTTACTTATAAAAGTCTTTTAGTAAAGTTTTTTTTTCGAAATAGTAAAAAAATAACCTTGATAGTCTAACTAAGAGCCTTAATCTTTAGTTTTACTTATAGTATGTTAAATATCCGAGAGATTGATTTTTGATGGTATTTATTTTTACTTGCTGATTAAGAACCTACTAGTTTATTAAAAACAAACGCTTAAAATTTTACTATGTATTATACCCTCCGAAAGTATTTACTACCAACAAAATCATGATTAATCTTTAATAAATCAAAGTAAGATAAAAAATGTTACGTTAATTAAGCTGCACATGTTGATTTTATGCGAAACAAAGTAAAACAAAGTAAGAAATATTAATTTACAATAGATGTAAAACAATAAGTTTAATACCCTCAAATCGATTACATGTTACGTTGTTAGATACTTATAATAATAATTGTATAGTATAGAGTAACAGAGTATAAAATTAAAGTATTTAAAAAATTAAAAAGATTAAATTAGATTAAAAGCTATAAACCAGAATTTTCTTTTTAGCTGCAAGTGCTGTTTTTAATAAAATAGTTACAGAAAAACAAGATGAAAATCATAATAAGAACACCTGGCCATACTAGTACTTTGTTTATACGAGCTATAAACACTCAAACTGTTTTTAAAAGTCAAAGTTTTATCAACATACGTTGATAAGTTTGTTTTTCTACCGTCTTTAAATCATTTTTAAAGCTTAAGCATAGAACACACACAAGGTTAGTCTTTAAATGAGACTGATTAAACTGTTTTTCTTACAGTATAAATTTTTTGTAAAATAGGTGCTAAATTATTGTAGAAACTGTAAAACACAGTATAGGTTACTGTTTTTTTCTTGTTAGTATTTACTAGAAAATGTTTTAACTTTACAGTTGTTAGAACTGTTAAAAGTTTAGATTTTATATGCTTTACTTACAAATACTTAGTTATGCGGTAAAAACCTAGTTAAGCTAATTGTTATACTTCCGACATTTATTCAACAAAATAAACTTCACTAGACCATAAAATTAAAGACATTCATCTGTTGTAGTAATTCAAATTCTAACTACATAAAAAAGCTAAGTATAGTACATTACTATACAGGTAAATAGGAAGTTTCTAAGTATGTTATATAAGTTTCTAATAAAAATAATTTGATGTTTTATTTGTTGTAAATTCTACAAAAATTTAATAAAACTAGAATTAAACTAAATTAAAATTAACTTTGGTGGAAGGTAGTTCAAAACCTAAAATAATATTTAAAAAAATAATTTCTATATAAATAACAAAACTATATTACGACAAATGCCTTTATAGCATTTTAGACATTTGAAGACACCAGTTATTTGTGTTTAAATTAACATATACACACATATTCTTTTAACTTATAACTATCACGTCCTTTTACTACAAAAAAAATATTTGTTTCAAGTTGAGTTTGTAAACTAAAGTTATTTAAAAGTAGTTGAAGTTGATGTTTATAAAAAGTTAGTAAAAGAAAAAGTATCTCCTGTCGAAACAAAAGCGTGTTTATGTTACAATTACACATTTTGAAAAATATTTAGCTAATTATCACGTTCTAAATATAGTTGTAAACAAAATAACTTTTTGTAAATGAAAATTTAAAAATTGCCCAAAAGGATAATCCTAAAATTGTTTATACAAACTACACATTGAAGAGTTTCGAAAGATGTATTTTCAAAAGTTCTGTAAAGTTCAAAAGCTTGTATTTGAAGTTTTGCTTCTAAACTATGTACTAGCTGTCGACATAAAGTAAACAAACTTTATAGTTTGAAGTGTTCCCGAGAAATTAAAGTAGATATAAGTTAAGTGATATGTATGTCTAGCCAAATTTTATAGTGCAAACTATGTTGGAGGCATAAGAAGTGATTATTAAAACTTTTAAAGCATTTTTTTTAGCATTTTTTTAGCATAAGATTTTAGCATAAGAAAATGAATATCTATTCAAACAGTTTTAACTTTGCTGTATAGTATAAGCTTTAAAACCTATAAAAGTTGAACATCAATGTAGTAAAAAAAGAAAAACTCATTCTAAACAAGTTTTAGGCACTCTATTTTTTATTTAAAAAAAATTATGCTATAAAGTGCATGTTTTTAAGTTTTAACAAGTTTATAAAAAGTTCAATATTTTATTACTTTTAAGATCAGACACGTCGAGTTCTGTGAAGCATTGGAGCATATGCTCCACCTAAAATAATCAAGCACTTATATACAAAATTGTTAAACTTATAATTTTAAAAATAAACTTTTGTTTATAAACGATTTGTTCTAATTGTAGTATTTTTGTTTTTCCTATCTAGTTTTCAAATACACCAAATTAACAGTTTTTTTAACTTGAAAATTTTTCGCGCCCTTCAACAAAAATACCACTCGTCGTCACTATTAAGGGTATAAAAATATATTTTTTAGTTTTAGTTATAAAAAATTACTTTAAAACTTGAGATTATAATAAAATTAGTGGTTGTTTATATTTCCTATTGTAACATACTAAATAGTCACTACTTAAGTTTACATTTAGATTTTTTTACGTCTATTTAACTTTTTCAGTATAATCTTTTAGCTAAACATTTCAATAAAACATACAGTTTAGGCTTAATCGATTAGAAGAATATTTTTTTAGTGCTTTAATTTTTTAGAGCATGTAAGATAATATAACTATATATCATACTAAAGAAGATTTAATATTATCATAGCACTATAACAAAACATTAGCAACTGTTATCATCAATAAGTATTTAATTAAACCTATAGGTTATAAAGAATTTTCTTGGTTGATAAGTGTACATAAACTGAAAACAGTTTTGTTACGAGTTTTATTTTTACTTTTATAAGCTATTTTTTCAATAATAACAATGGTCATACTTAAAAGTAAAAACAATCACCATATACTAATTGACTTTACGGTTTATATTATTTTTTGTAAACGTTAGTATAACATCAATGTTAATGAACTGATCATATTCCTGAAACATATAGGTGAGCACAAAATATCAGAAAAAAATCACTGTAAGTTAAACTTTTACCATCATTAAAAAAAAAACCGATAGTGTTCGCTAACAAATATTTTTTTTTAATTCAATTTATATTACAAAAAATATTTCTAAGAAATATTTGACTTTAAAACATTAAAAAAAAAACTGAGTCAAACATTATTGTTTTATTTTTATTTTATTGTAACATTCTTACAAACTTAGCCAACTTATTATGTAAAGAAACGGTTTTAAAGTTATTTTTATACTTTCCACATATTATTTAATTATTATTTTATTTCAAACTATTAAACCAATGCATCTTTCCATTGCACACAAACTAAAGATTTTTGAACGTTTCAAATGCGGTCTAACATTTGTAGCTAAACCTCAAGCAATTGTTCATCAGAAGATCTCATCAGAATTGCATGAGCCAAAGTCTTGCATTTATGACGTAACAAACGATTAATTACTCATTACACGTGTGGCGCAAACAAACGCTTGCGATTTGCCGACGTTGCAAAATACTGACGCCCGATTGGGTAGCAACATGTTCTCCCAACTCGCGATGCGTCATTCAAAAGTCCTGATTCTCGGAAAACTTTTCAGTTTGTTTCCTGTCATTAATGCGGTTTTTGACGTCACAAAGAGATTTGTCTGGGTGGCAACAAATTTAGATTTATTTTAGTTTTTTTTGTCTAAAAATCTTTTCTTATCTTTAAAAACTAGTTTCTATTTGTATTTCGTTGATTTGTATAATTTTAATAAAAGTATCTTGTGAGCAATTTACTAAAATATTTTTTCTGTCTTGTAGTAACGTAGATAACTAAAGTTTATTACAAAACTACAAACCTCAAGTTTTTTTATTGAATTAAGTTGCTTAGTTGGTAAATAAGTCTTTTTGGTTACTACTAAAACATTTATTACAAAAACAAACAAAACTTAAGTAAACTTTAGTTTTACATTTTAATTCTTTTTATAAGTATGTTAATAAATAGCTTAAAGCTACAAACGTTTATAAAAAAATGTGCAATTTATTTATTTAGTGCAATGACTACAAATGATTTAAAACACAAAACACAAAAGAAAAACAACGATCTAAAGGTCAAAAGTTTATTGATCTTACAACTAACAGAATCCTCAAAAAACGATAAAACAGATCCTTTTAATTTGTTATGTTGATACAATTTTTAACAAACATTAGTTAATCATGTTAATCAACATTTACTAAAGTAATTAAAAATATAAAGTAACATGTTTAAAATCACAGTTAAACCCCTAATAAATAATCGTTAAATTATACTGCATTTAAAATTTGCTGATGTGAATAATTTAAAAATTTAATCTCAAAGCAAAATTGCTTCTAAGTTTTTAAAGTATCTAAATAAAAGAAACCAAGTTATAACGAGATGAACGAAAAGTTAAGTTTTTGTAACGACTATTTAAAGTATCATGTACAAAGCTCAAAAAACACACTTTAATTTGCTGGTAATTTCGTTTAAATTTGTATAAAACTAACTCTTTCATTACCTTGGAAATAAAACTTCAACTGACTATATAGATTTTAAAAGCAAATAAATATAGAGCGTTTAGAATCACCAGGAATGAAAAACATTAAAAAAGAGCTTTAAAACCTGCTACAATGTTATATGGAGTTAACACTTTACTAAGTGCAGAAATTTAAATCCAAGGAAAGTTGAAATATAAATTACTACGTACAAAAATTGTGAGCATACAAAATTTAAGTAGTTATAAACATTTTGTTAGCTTTACTAAAACAAACTATCTTCACAAATGATTTAACAACCAATAAGCAGAGTAAGCTAAGAACTTCTTTCTTTTGACGACCGAGTTCATAGACTTTAAAATTCGTGTCATCTGTACTTTTGATGACGTTTTCGTGTTATGACGTCATAATGCTTACGAGAACAAGCCGCTGTCGGCCAGAGCGAGCAGGTTCATGTTGTCGATGTTGATGATTTGATCCCCGCTCTGAGTGGCTACCAGCTTCGCATTTTTCCGTTTTCTTTTCAATTCCTTGCTCACAACAAACAGGTATCTGTTGAATGTTGTTAAGTTTAATTAGAAAAGGCATATGCTAGAATTATTTTGTTTATTCTAATGTGAATAAATCTAAACTTGCATGTAATGCATTTTGGATTTATAGAAAAAGTCACTTATTTTTTGTCGCCTTTCAAAGTTATATAGGTATAAATAATCTGAGAGTGTTTTTCATTTAATATTGGAATGCCTAAAATTATGCGAAATTCCTTAAAATACTGAAGCATATATTTATTATTTCTATAAAATGATTTTAGTAATTATGTTCTTAACAAAATTACTAACACAGATTTGGATAAATAATAAAAAAAACTTTAAGTAGAAGTCCTGGCTTAACTTTTTAAAAAACAGTAATTTGCTAATCTACCATCAAGTTTGTGCCAAAACTATCACTTTTGCCCGAAAATATCCAAACAAACTTCACCTTTTGCCGGCCTGCATGCTGAAGCTCCTCGGAACTTCCGCCTTCAGCGCCCCCTTGTTGCCCACGCTGGCGATGCTGATCTTGGAAGACTTCTTCTTGGAAGTCACCCCCTTCGCGTCCCTCACCCGCCACTGGTCCGCCTTCTTCTTCCTCTTCGTCTTCTTCACCGCGGTTCCAAAGTAAACTGCGAAGAAGTAAAGTTATCGCAGCGCATAGTGGTTAGTTTGAAAGTAGCATGTGTAAGTTGTAAGTCTGACTTTTGTATGCGACTTCGGGACTAAAAGAGTTCGGTCTCTACTTTAGTTTCTATTTAAAATTATTTGTAAGGCGAATTTAAAAGTTTAAAAGACTATTGATTTTTAAATAACAGTTTGGTAAACATATAAATTACTGTATCATCCTGTACATATACTAAATTTTTTGTATTTCTAAATAAAGTGTATTTATTAATTTAAAATTACTCTAAGGTAACCAGCTTACGGTTGTAATAGTACAACTAAGCTAATAGTAACAATTTTAGTGAACAATAATAGTACAAAATCTCTTAATATAGTCACTTTAAATAACCAGTAACGTTGTAAAACAACTTTTTAATATTAAAAAATGCAAACTAACTGTAAGCGCCAGCTTTTTCAAGTTGTTTCTTCACTTCAATGAAGTTGTTGTAATGATGAGGAACTATTTTGTATCCTTCTACGCAAGTGTGGGACGTTGAATCGTACCCCATGTTCCTACAGCATCTGTATACAATTGTATCAATATTGAAATTCTAAAAAATATAAAAACGCATGGTTGTTAAACTCTAAAATGTATAATCGTTTGTTTTATAACTTTTAATGTTAGGTGTTCACACTTTACAAGTTTAACTTTAGTTAAACTATGACTCCGCAACAAAAGTTTATTCTAAAAGGTTTAAGTCGAGACTCGACAACATGTGTGCATTATTTTATTTTCAATATTAAATAAATCTTTCAAAAGGCATCAGTTTAGCATGTAAAACAAAAAAAATACTCAATCATAACATAAACGCGAACCGCTTAAGGTACAAACGACACTAGAACTTTTGAAACAACAGAACGCGAACAACTGAAATCAAAAAAATCTCAATATTACTTTCTCATTAGCGCCAAACAAATTCAACCACCAACCTGCCGCTCTTTTCCGGGATGTCGTGCACGCGGTCCGTCGGGCAGCACGTCTCCTTCGTCGGGTCGTAGCTCCTGCTGCCGTCCTTGCAGCACTTCAGCCCCTTCTTCAGTCCCATCCTCACGTAGCCGGGAGAGTGCCCCCCGCAGCACAGGTCGGAAGTGACGTTGATCTTCTGGGTGTAGCCGCACATGCGCTCTCCCGCCATCAGGTGGTGGAAGCCCGCCGGGTTGCACACCTGGGGATTTTGTTTGATTACTCGTGTGGAAAAGTTTTCTTAATATGTAAACATTGATAGCTTTGTGAATGGTCGAACCGGTGAGTTTGAAGTTTCTAAAAATCTTGTTGGAAGCAGTGGCGTAGCGTGGTATTTTGGTCAGGGGGTGCGCAAATTTTTTTCTCAAAAAATCCTCTAAATTAAAACTTTTGTAATTAGCTATAAAAAAACTTTTTATAAGTAATATAATTGAAATAAATTTATTAAGTAAAATAAGTTCGTTAACTGTTTTAAAAAATATTTATAAATTACAAAATTAAACAATTAAATAAAAGTAAGATTTCATATGAATTACTTATACTTGCAAAAATGTAAACTTATTAAATAAAAATTGTTTTTATTACTTATAGTAAACTTAATATCTTTAAAAATTAATATACTCAATAAAACAAAAGTATCTGTTTTATTTATGATAAAAAATATCAATCTCTTTAATATACAATACAACAGTGATAACAACACCTCATTGCACATAATTTTAATAAAGTTACACAGAAGTTAAAATAGACCAACTTTATAACTGTTATTACATTTTATTACAACTTTGTAAAATAGTTAAAAGTATACTTTTAAAATTTAATTCATTTGACTGTATTTGTTTAAAATAAAAATCACAAACAAAGTTTATTTCTCATAAGCCGACACGCTTATCTTGTATGTTTACAAAAATAAAGTTCAGAAAACTAGCAGTAGTCTTAACAATGTGGCATAAAAAAAAATTGTAAAGTTGTTTAATTTTTCTTTAAGCGTGACGTATTTTTGTAAACTTTTTTTTAGAAAAATAATCTGCCATAAGGTTATACTACAGCGGTGCGCTATATTAATTGCGTACTTTTTGAGTCTAAATTCTTATGAAGTTAATGAACTTATAAAATTTTTCCTTATGGAGTTTTTCATCAACATCGGTGCGCATTTGCAATTACGCACCGAATCAGTATATTGAGTAATAACATGTACTTTCCTAACTTGTCACTAATTGGTATTCAAAATTTCGTTTAACTTTTTGAATACTAGATAAACATAGTTGAAAAAAGGCAAATTAAGCAGAAAAAATAAGTTATAAAGGATAAAGACATTACATTCTTTTTTTAACATTTTTCTTTTTTTGGGTGGCACGCACGCGTCAGTGTCCCTCCCCACGCTACGCCCCTGGTTGGAAGCGTAAGTTTAATCAACTCACTGATATATTTTTATATCTGACCATTGCACACCTTGGAATTTTGTTTATATTTTTAAAGACAGTGTTAATGAACAAGCACTTAGGTCTTTAAGGTTTTTCAAGTATGATTTTACGTTTGGTTTATATAAATAATTTATATTTAAAGTGTCTTGAGCCCTTTAAATAAAACTTTGTACTTTAAACAGCTGCGAATAATAAATGTTTAGCTTGTTTTTGTATATTTTGAAAAAGAAAACTTGTTAAAAAGTTATTTAGCTGTTAATTAAGCAGTTTCAGCTCGCTAATGAAAAAACATATTGCAGTAAAACTGTGCATTTTGTACGCGATGTAGTACAAAATAGTAAATGGTACATGTTAGGTCTATTTATTTTAACTATTTACCTAAAGATGCTGTCCGTTTTCGAACTTATCAATTTTGTTCTAAAATAAATACATTATTGTTTATTTCTTAGTAAAATATAGAAAATATTATTTTTTGAATTAAATACAAGCCGGTATAACAATAGTAAAGCTTTACTCAATGTTTCTTCTGTTTTTATACAAATTATCTGCATACACCGGTATTACTATAAAAAAATTAAAATATAGGGTTTTCCAAACTCATTTTCGTAAATGCATTTTTGGCAGAAATTTTAAAATAATCGCACCTTACTAGGTAATAACCCGTAAACTTTTCACTGCCTTACTAATTAACACCCCTTGATAGCCAAAATCACTCCTAAATAGCGGTACTGCTCACTTTCGGAAACCCTGGTGTAAACAAACCAAAACAGCTATTTAAATTTTTGTAGTAAAAATGAAAACGTCTAGTTAATATTATTATATATATTAAAAACGTTTTATCAAAAATCAAGTTTAAATAGTGAGTATCTTAAAAAGACTGAAATAATCTTCCTTAGAAACTTAGTTAAATAAGGTTGTTTTAGTTTAGTTGTACGAGTTTGTACATAGTATTTGTAGCTCATTAGTCTTGAGCCTGCTGTCTTAATAAAGTAAACGCATTTAATTTAGTCAATACTATAACTAACAAAGTAAATTTAATTACAAATGAATGAGTCAACAGAAATGCAAGTCATACACTCAACGGAGTAAAACTTCAAACTAAGTTTTTTTTTCCTTTACTTAAATTAGCTTAATTGCAAGTCATGCATAAGGCCGAGGCCAAAGGTTATGCATTTGATGTGACAATCTTGCAGTTGTGTTTGTTTTTGTTTACTCAAAATACTCTTTTGTTTACGTCTGTCTGATAAACTCGGCTCCAAACTCGAACGTCGCATTAACTTTGAACTAGCTTAATTTTAATTTTTATCAAACTTTATTTTGAACAAGTAGCAATAACAAATATAACTAAAATTTTAAGTATTTTCGTAGATGACTAGAAATTATCTTTTATTATTTTAAGTACTAAAATGAGCTTTGATATAAAATAAGTAGTCATTTAAAATTTTTATGTTAAATCGAACTATTTTTTGTAAATTTTATTGAATTTAAATGCACTTGAGAAATTTAAAGTAACTTCTACTTCTTACTGTGAAAAAGTAATTTTAATCATAAAAGAAATGACTTAAGAAACAAAATACCACATATTTAATAAGTCTTATGGCCAAACTACTT
The DNA here is from genome assembly GCF_965202585.1 of Thalia democratica. Classification (NCBI taxonomy): domain Eukaryota; kingdom Metazoa; phylum Chordata; class Thaliacea; order Salpida; family Salpidae; genus Thalia; species Thalia democratica. The sequence continues at coordinate 60,590,445 of NC_139166.1, read as the reverse complement.
TGGATAATGCTTTATAGTAGGAGGACTTATAAGTACATAACACTCGTAAGTGTTAACTGTTTAAAGCATGTAAACAATTTAAAAGAAACAACGTTACTTTAATTTCAACACATAACTAAATGTTTTATTAAAATCAATTAAAGAGTTGTAAAAGACCACTAGATAATAAATAAAAAAGCTACCGGAATATAACGCTGAATTTTTGGAGTTGAAGTGTTTTACTTTAAAACTTCGTATTATTATTGTGATGTTCAATACAACCGTACGACTAACACAATATTCTAATTGGGAGAATAAATTTAAAGAACAAACTTCTCATAAACACGCATCACATACTATTGCTTTTCTTATAGATTTTTACATATATTCTTAATTTAAACTTGAACTGCAGTTTAACAATTTGCCCATCGGTGAAACTTAGTAACTGCCTGAACTTGTAAAAAATGGTTTCAAGCTATAGTTTTTAATATGGTTATTTGTTAACCAATCCGAAACCAACCTTGCTCTTGTCCCCGGAGTCGTAGGTGATCCAGCCGAGGTTGTGCACGTTGCACCCGCTGTCGTGCGAGGAGTGGCTCTTCCTCACCGCCACCACCCTCCCGCTCCTCTCCCTCGCGCACACGTACTCCCTCCTGCGCACCACCGACGAGTTGCAGCAGACGGAGGTGGTGGAGTTGTAGGCGATCCCCGCGCACACTTCGCCTGTTTAGTCGGGGAATGAATGAAAAGCAGTGTCTGGTGCGTTTTCGCGGTATGACGGTTTAAAAACATATTGGTTGTTCTAAAGCAATTTCCAACATTTTTATTTCAAACCACTAGAATGTTTTAGTTTTGTGAACAAACTTTTGTGTTCACAAATTTCAAAATTTAGCTTTTAGTATATAAAAAAGTAGTTTTTTCACTAAAAAATTCGCGTTTTTAACATTGATGTGAAACTTGTATTTAAACTAAAAACTTTGATAAACATAGAAAAAAAGTATTGCTCTCAAATATTCATGCAAGTAGTAGAAAAAATTTTTACAAACTTCCTGTATTTTCCACGACTCTCCCGTCGAAAGTGCACTTGTGGGTGACCTTGTCGTAGGCCCTGGCGGAGCAGCAGCCCCCGTTTCGAACGTCGAACAGCCTGAACTCCTCGCCCACCTGGCAGCACGTCTTGCGCTGCTTGCTGTATATCGACCCCCCGCAACAGTCCTCGCTCGCAGAGGTTATCAGCTTCTCGTTGCAGCATCTGCCGTTTCGTTCTGTTTTGTTTTGTTTGTTGTTTATTTGTGGAGTGCAAGACGTAGTTCTAACAAACGTAAGAAGTCACAGTCCCACGTTTTTACGAGTTTCGCAACTTCAAGGTGTTAAAGTAATTTTGTCATTGTACGTTGTTTTTCAAAGGTGTGCTTATGAAATTGTTTAAGTTCGAGGAAACAATGTAAAAAAAAAGTAAACAGCTTTAGTTTGTTTCTGTTGTAATTAATGGTTTTCAGTTATAGATCGCAGTCCTACCAAACATAGAAAATAAAATACAGTAGATTTTCTCACGTGTACGCGCTTTGGACTCAACACAAAATTGCCTTTCTAGAAAGTGTCTCCTTAGCATAAGTATCGCTATACGTGCATATGTCTAAACAGTCTTGTAAAAACTTTGCTCTAGTGTGTTGTTTTTCAGTGGTATATTTGTTATGTTTTTATAGAGTTCGATGTGATTACGTTAACGCACTAAAAGTTTAACACCTGCAACTTGTTTATGTTTTGCAAACCAGTGCTATATTTACTTTAACTGGATTTCTAATGCTTTTCAGCTTTGAATCTAAAGTAAATTTAAGCAGATAAGATCTAAAACGAAAATAGATTTGATTTTGTTTTGTTTTAAAACCTATCGTCATTAGGGGTGGCAAAGTAGTCTTTCTGAAGTTAGAAACAACGTGTTTACCAGACCACAATTAGGAGATAAAAACAAAAATAGAAATAGCTCTTACTAGAACTAAATAGAAAATTCCAAGTACGTCATACAAATTTAACTTGATAGAACTTAATAAAACAAATACGCAAACTATGACGAACTTGCATGCACAAAAAATACCTGAACGGGAATTTCTTTCAATTAAAAGTTGTTTGTTTGAATTTCAAACCAAAACAACTCAAGCAACTGTCTTATGACTAAGTTGCTCTGAATTTCGATGCAGCGTCTACAGACGACACAATTTTTTTTCTGAAATTTTTTTACGAAGAGGTAATTTAAAGTTTAATTTTCTTACGATAGATAATCCTTTCTTAACCGACTTACCTTTTTGAAAGTAAAGCTAAACACTTAAAACTACTTCAACTCGTAAGCCAAAACTGAAATTACACAAAACGAGTTTTCATGCTGCAGAATACTATTACTTGAGTGAAAGTGTTTAAGTGGAAATATATGGTTTATTGAACGATAAAGGAAGCGCTCAAAAAGTTTAGTCTAAGATCCTAAGTTGTATATTAAGGGCAGCAATGTAGACGAAAAAAAATATTGATATCGTTATGCATATATGAATAATATTTTTTGATGCTATTGTAAACTTAGTAGTTGAAAGTAGTTTCGACAAAAACAAACTGAAGTTTGTTTAACTTATAATCAATTGCGGTACCCTTTAATAAACGTAATGGATTGTTAAAAATAGATGATTTTGTTATAATTGAAAATAAGTTAAAATAATCTTAATAAAAAACATGTGAAACAATAACTAAAAACTTTTCAGTTTTCTAATACTGCAATAATGTATAATTGAAATCATTTTAAAGTATAATAATAATAACATGCTGTTTTTATACACTTTTTAACGGATTGAAAAAATATAACTTATAAATACTCTTTAGACTGTCTTTATTTTAAACCGAAACTTGCTTTTGTTTCCAATGTAAAACTAACGCAGGTTAAGTTAGAAAAGTGAAAGTAGCTTTTTAAGCTGCTAAGCATTATTTGACTAGACATAACTTTGAAATTAAATGAGTTTTTATAAACTGCGAAGTATCGTAGTAATTAGACAATTTTACAAGCCTGGCAATTGTAGGTAAGGCACAAAAAATTATAGTTGAAGAGCCAAAACTTGTCTCAATACAACCCAAAATATTACAAACAAATTTATACTTATGAACATTGAAACGAACATAACTAATTTAAGCTAAAGGAAAATATGTAAAACATAAAGTTTAAATAAAGTCAGTGTTTAATGAATAAATGAAAATTTATTAGGAAAGTTTAAAAAAGCATTTTACTTGAAAGTAATAATTTAACACAAACTACCTTAAGCTCACTCATAGTCATTATATACATAAGTGATGATTAAAATGTTTCTCATTACAAAATTAAAACTTGTTGAATATTTTTCTATTCTTATTGTAGTACATATTTTAAATCAAGTTTGGTTCTTATTTAGATAAATTCAGTTTAGCTCCAAAGTATTTAGAGGTAAGGACAAAAATATGTTCACTGCAACTATGCTTTTACTACTCATTAAAAACATATGCTTTACTTTTTCAGCGGGTTTTATTTGCTTCCTTTGCTGCCATTTCAAATAAAATAAGCACTACTTCATAGTTGTACTTCACAGCCACACCAACGTTCAAAAACTAACGAGATCTTGTCTATATTGTCATTTTAAAAGGCCGCGTATGTTGATTATAAATTGCTATAACGCAAATTATAACCACTTACGAATGTCGTACTTCCAAAACTTTCCAAGACTACTACTAGTTTTAGACACTGGTTTATAAAAAATAAGGTAAAACCAGCTCATAATTTCGTTGTTTAATAACACATGCCGGACTTTTTCTACGACGACCTTGCTATTTTTAACGCTGCTAGTTCAACTGAATTACACTAACGAGTATTGTACTTCCTGGCCGCCTTTTACTAATCATCAACTCACACTGTACTTTTTCAACAGCGGTATTGTTTTAAAACATTTATAAGTTTTTTTAATTAAAACTAAAACGTTGTTTATTCAAACAAGTTAAACTAACGGATGCCGTACTTCCTGGCCACCGTCCCGTTCCTGCAGCAAACTTCCTCTCTCGGGTCGAACTGGTCCGTCCCGCAGTACATCCTGCCCTCGTCACGCTTCACCACCCTCCCGAGCACGCACGCCTCGACCCTCCAGTCGTATATCTTGCCTTTGGAACCTGGTAAGATTTGAAAGCTTGTTCAAGTTGGTCGTCTACCGTTTCCGGATCTTATTTTGAGTTAGGATCCGGTCGCATCCGAATACCGACTTTAATTTAAAATAAAAAATAGTTTTAAAGTTTTTTTGAGTTGTTAAAACTTTGGTGAATTACAACTTTGACTCTTTTTTTAGTGTAAGTTGATTGCTTCCGTCAAAAAAAAACACATTTTTGTAATATTTTTTCACTGAAAAATATAAATAGCCGTAAGTATAAAATTGTTTTTGTAATGTTTTCTTATAATTTTTTATTCTCTGTGAATATGTGTACTTAAAACTCTGTAAATGATTTCGTTTAAGGTTGGAAAAGATTGAAATAAAGTAGCTTTTCTGTATGATGTTTCAAGGACTACTAAAAAGTTATAACTATTTTAACGACTGGTGTTAAAAAGTCAAAACATTTAAATTTTGTGAATAGTTTATTTCATTTAATCTCGGCAACAAAGCGAATCAGCAAACAACGGTGTTTATATCAATCAAAACAAATGCGGCAAACTAAATGCGGCCTCATTCTTACAAGTAGCTCACGGTAGTGCTTTATTGAAGTGCTATATTACAGTTTTGCTTTAACAGTTTTAAATTTAACTATTTAAATAATTTTTCTAAATGACACGGTAAAAACAGGTTTTTGGAACTAATGGGGCCGCAAAAAAAAAACTCTGAATAAAACTTCTTACTACTTATAAAAGACTGACGACCAATACAACGAAGAGTTCACACAATTCGAAAAATCTACATGGCAAAACTAACGCGGGCAGCACTTGTAATCGCTGGGGCGCTCCACCCTGTGTATCTGGTACTCCCTGTCGGCTCTCAGGGAATCGGGGCAGCATATCAGCTTCTTGCTGTTGCACGGGAACGCGTGATGCGTCGAGTTGACGCACACCTGTGAGGATTAGAAAGTATCTCAGTATGTCATCCTTGTAAAACTATACTTTCTGCTAACACTTTCTACTGGGTGGCTTCAGATTTCCACTACTATTTTGAATTTTTTGAAAATCATGCAAGTTTTTTGCATATTTGGTGAGTCAGCAAAAATTTTTGAAGTTTTTTTTATAACCTTTTTAATATTTATACCCTTATCTCTAACCTTACTTAAACATAAAAAAGATATATCAAAAAATAATATTTTATTATCATAATTAAAAATGATAAGGAAAAAATATTTGCTGATTCAGCTAATATGCAAAATATTGGCATGATTTTCAAAAAATTAAAAAAAGTAATGGAAATCTGAAGCCACCCAGTAGAAAGTGTTAGCAGAAAGTATAGTTTTACACTAACATGAGTCGACTTGCTCACTTGATTGAAACCATAACTAGTGAACTCTTTTAAACAAAAACAATGTTCACAAGCCTGAACACTACATGTGGATACATGGTATTTGTGCTGTCTACAACAAAGTTTTAAAGTGCTTGAAAAAATAAACATTAAAAAACTAACTTGCGTTGTCTTACAATGTACAGATTCTTTAAAAGACGAGGCAACTAACTGAAAGTGAAGTGTACCTGTTACAAGTTGTTTAATTAGTCGTAGTAAAACTATATACAATACTGATTTTGTATATAACTTACAAAATGAAAGCAGTTTTGTTTTGTGTAAATTTATTAAAAATATACAGCTATTAAGATCATAACTACTTATTCTAAAAGGTTAAAACAAAGAAAAGGTTAACTGTTTTCAGAAAAATTTTAAACCGAACCTAAATACTGAAAGTAGTTAGAAAGTAAAGGCTTTGAAATGATAATTAAATGTATTAATTTAACAACATCTAAAACAAATTTAAATGTTCTAAAGAAACAAATGAACACTTTTATCATGCTGATTTCGGTTCACAAGGCTTATAAGCAACGCACTTAATTACAATATGAGTTCGTCTTCAATCAAAACTTTGAGCGATAAGTATGTTTATTATTAAACAAGTTATTTGTATTTACAAAAACAGTTTTTCAGTAACTTATAATGTTTAGTGACAAACATACACTTGAATTGCTGTAAAACAAAATTCGTTTAGCTTAAGTTGTTATTCGGGTTATTGTTTTAAACAATGTTCAACTTAGTTTTACATAAGTGTGTATATAAACTGAATTTTATTTATGTCCTATTAGGTGAGCAAATTTATGTTTATAGCTCACCAGAATCTTTGTTTGACTTAAAAAAAAAATCCTTTTTCAGTTTATACTTTTTAAGATAAATAGTTTTATTTACATCATAAAACTACGTTGCTATAGTTCTATGAATATTTTTCGTTGCAGGAAATCAACTTAAGTTACAAAACTTATTTTTTTGTAAGTTTTTTTAACGATTTGTTTTTTGCTAATTAAAAATTATTTGTTAGTTAAATTATTTTGAAAACGGTTATTAAGCTCGTAATAATTAAAAAAAAAGTAGTATGTATCAAACAATAACCTTATAATGTTATGTAAATAAATAAGTAAATAATTAACTGCTCAAAAGTAGTTATGTTTTATTAAAACATAGCAAAAGGTTGTAGTAGAATAATAAAAATCTTAAAAATATTTTAGTAGCAAAAATATATCAACAAAAACTAACCTAACAAAATTATTAAAATCACAACGAAGTTCGGATAGCCGTTCATTTTGTTAAACTTCAACAGAAAAAATCACTCAGAGAAAAATTTACGAATTCCTACTAATTATCGGTATTTATACAAAAAAACACATTTTTTCCTCGCTTTTCGACTTCCTCTCTTAACTTCTTTGTGACGTCACTGTCACCGTTTTTCGCAGTGGAATTTTTTTCGGCCCTGCGTTGCATGAAAATGTCACAGGTCAATTTTGTGAGTCATTTTCGGCACTTTCTTTGTGATGTGTGTTTTTCTGTTTTCGACTTTGTTGATTGAAAGTGAATAATTTACATCAACAATTCTGATAACTTTCTGTTAAACACCATGAGTATAATGTTGCTGTTGATTACGCAAATATTTATTTTGTTTAAGTTTACAAATGATATTTACGGAAAAACTAGTGTAGAATATACAAATAAACCTTAAGTCAGGCTTTAATTACAATGTATTATTTTTCTACATACTTCTCAAAGTTTTGAAATTTCAAATTGACATTTCTAAATAAAAACCTAAAACTTGTGGCTCCTAATTAATTAGGTTTAAAGCTATTTGGAGCAAAAGTGTTTTTTCATAATTTTATTAATAACTTTATAACCTTTACATAGTAGCTGAATAGAGATGCTTTTGCTTAATTTTAAGAGTATAATACTTTTATGTAAAACATTAAAAGTATATATAAAGCCTATTTTCACAGTATGTACGCTGACCAAAATACTTATACATTTAAGTTAAAAAAGTCAATACAATTAAGTTAATACTTTGTAGGTTTCAAACAGTGAATGTAAAACTGAAACGTCCAGTTTTAAAATAAAATAATGTAGCTGTACTTTACGGTGGTCCTTAATGTTTATAATTATAACTAACTATTGTTATCTGTGTATTCCATAACTAATCATTAAACTTTTATTAAGAAATTGTTGTAATAAATTTGTTTCTACTTTGTATAAAATATTTTGTATTTTATAACATAAGTTTTTTCTTATAAAAAGACGCTTTTTTATTTGAATTTTTTATTTTTTAGTTTATTTTAAGTATTTTAAAAGTTAATAAGTAATTTGGACATTGAATTTTTGTTCATTTGACAATTGAATCAAAAAAATGTTTGAAATAATTGAGAGTCGTTTTCTAAATTCGATTGAAAAATTGTAAGTTTAATCGCAGAAAAACACACTACAATTCATGTAAACACAAAAGTGTAATCTTTGAAAAATCAACTGAAAATCACAAGACTACCACGTGATGCTTCTACTCATCAACACTTTTTCAAAAAACAAAATTTAATCTAGGTCGAATCTTGCAAGTCAACATGTTTTTCTCCCGTTGTGTCATGTTGTCGTGAAAGTAAACTCGAAAGTGAAGTTTTGTCAACAAAGTAGTCATTTTACTAAAAAACTGGTGAAGGATAGCATAAAAGCAAAACTAAAACACACACACATAGAGAAATTAATATATTTTATTTCAAGTGCCCAATTAACTTTATTTCTGTAGCTAATTTGTTCGCGATTGAAATGTTTACATTAGCTAGACTCTCGACGTATTTTCAAATGTAAACAGTTTACTCGTGAAAGAGTTTAAGCTCTTTAGCGGTTTACAGCCGCAAATTCGAGCACTTATATCAAAAAGAAGCTGATTTGTTCTGATTATCTTTTTAAAAAGCGTCAAGTTTGTTAGAAATCGGGTCTAAGTTGTTTATGCTAAATCCTTAAGAATTCATTTAAATATCAATATTTATATTAGCTGCCGGGTTTTGCTAGTTGATTATATTAACGGTTTGTTTGACTTAGAAATGCTGCAAAACAGGTGTAAAATTTTCAAAGTTTAACAAATGAAGTCGTTTTCTACAACTTATAAATTATTTCTAAGGTTATTTATTTATGTTTAAAATAAACTTTCAGGTTTCTTTTTATTTTCAGTATTTGTCTAAGTACTGAATTATTGAAAAAAAGTGGAAAGTTTGAAGACAAGGTTTAGTAAACTACTAACATCCTTCTAACATTCTTTAAAACTGAAAGCTTGTATAAGTTTTGTTATGTTAAAAGTTAGTAATGTAAAATGATAAAAAATCTTTTAATAATTGTTTTATAAAATAAATAAATAAATTTATATTTTAAATTGAGTTACTTAAAAATTTAAAAATTAATAGAAAATTTTATATTACATTAAGTACTTAAGAAAAATTAAAAAGTTTAAATTCACCAAAAGGTTTTTTTTTGTAATGCTTTACAATAATTCAATCTGAGTCTTAAAGTTTTTAATAAATATGTGTTAAGTAGTTTTTAAGAGTTTCGTATTTTCTAAACGGTAATTATACTTTTTACCTAAACTTTTTGTATATACCAGGGTTTAATTAGAAATTTTACCTCATTTTCAAAGAAGGTTTGTAGTTATATTTTCGATATATAATTAATTTCATCTAATTTTTGAGTTATTTTATAACTATATTATAATCTAAGTTTTTTAACTTGACTTATTTTATCTGATAATTTTTGTTTAATGTACCAAAATAAATATTTACATATTAGCAAAAGAAAAAAACAATTACAAAATTTATGCCATATTAAGCATAATATAACTTAAGTTTAGTATTCAGAGAAAATTATATTTTAAACTTCGTTAAGAGACTAAAATTTATTTATTTTGTTTTTCAAAGCTAGATTTTAATGTTCTGATAAATGTTTAACTTTATAACAATATTTATCAATATTAACAATATTATATTAGTTTAATATAACAAAATTAATAAAAAGAAAACAAAAAACTACTAGTTGAAAAAATAAAATATAAAATATTTTTAATATTTTATCTGTTTGTTGGTTTATAAAAATATTTTTACGCAAAATTAACAAAGTAACTTATTCACTTTTTCCAAGTTAACTTGAATCGAAACTTTGTTGAGTATAATGTAATTTCTGCCCGGGTGGTCTACGCAGCAGTTTTTACATGAGAATTAACTTTAGGATGAAAACAGTTATTCAAAAAATGTAAATATTTTTTTCTTTTGCGTAAACTTTAAACAAACTTTCAGTGGAAACAGGTGCAAAAGTTTATCTTAAATTAACCGAATTCAAAAAACTGTTTTATAATAATTTTGTTTTTGTAAGCTTTTCTACAAATTTCTGTTATGAAAGTTGTAAACAAGTTTAATTGTTTTATACGAGACTTAATTTTTCATAATTTAGTAAAACAGGCGTAAAAGTTTATCTTAATTAACCGAATCCAAAATACTGTTTTATAACAATTTTGTTTTTATAAGCTTTTCTAATAAGTTTAAATAATAAGTTTACAAACAAGTTTAAATGTTTTATTCGAGACTTTAGTTTTAACACAATCGTTTTATAAGTTTGAATTATATAATTAATTGCTTCTTATTAGTAAATAACAAAAAAACAATTGTAAAAATCTATTAGCACTGAACAGAAATTAACTTCAATTTCGAAGATATTTTTTATTTGAATTTCTTTATCAAAAAGTTGTGTAATGATATATGGCAGAATGTGATTATACAAACAAATAAGTAAAAGCAAGATTATCAAACTGCTCTTACAAACACTTTAAAATTGTTTACTTTATGTCTATAGCTTTTTTTTAAGTTGCAATACTATTTACTTTGAAGTCTGCGCAAAAAGTAAGTTATTATTATCTGTATTTCAATTGTTATTTTGACAAGCTATGTATTTTTGGTCATTTGTTATTTAAAAAAGTTAAAATAATAATGATAATGATAAGCTGGTCAGATACCCTATTTAAATACATTTCAAATATAAAAAAAAAAAAAAGAAAAAAATATAATAAATGAACTTCAAAATTTAAAGAAAAACATTTTTTAGTTAAATTCATACTTAGAAGCTAAACATAAATTTACTAAATATAGAATTCCCAGAAACACTTGAAACTTGTTTAGTATTTTTCTACAGGCAAGTTACTTAGATGAGGAAATATTTTAAGTTTATTAAATACAATTTTGTAGGAATTTCTTGTATCAGTACTTTGTACTAATCTCACATTAACAATTTTATATTAAAACTTGGTTTTTATGTTTTTGTTTATTTACTTGGAAAACATATTTTTGTTTTTGCTTTACCTTTAATTTTAAATTTAGTTAAGTTTTTGTTTTATTCCTTTTAATAGTTAATAAAAAAATTTAATGCACATCATTAACTTAACTCTTGTGTCTTCGTACTTGTTTATTTAAGTTAAAGTAAATATAGCTACTTAAATGTAAAAACTAACAAAAATTTATAAATATATCTATTATAAACCTTATTCAACAGTATACTCAACAAAGAGAGTAACACAACTTTTTAAAAGATTTATAGATTTTACTATTATTGTACAAATCAATTAAACGAAATACTTTTGTCAATGTTTACTCAATTTTTACAACCAAACGTTTTACAAAGTATCTTCTAAAGTAGTCTTTTAAAAAGATAAGTTAAATACTCATGCTTATTTCTTAAAGTCGTGCTGTTACATAATTTTTTTAATACAAGAAATAAAATGTTTCAGATAAGTTCTTGTCATTTAAAACACTTACATAACTAAGGAGTCATAGAAACTTTTCCATTAAATCACCGTTAAGACTTAGGGGAAAGTTTTGAAAACTTACGTAAACTTTTTAAAGCTAAAAGTCATTAATTCCCAGTTCTGAGTAAAATTTGATGTGCAGAGAATTCATTAATAAAAATTATTTAGATTTATAAAGTAAATAAACTGTAAATGTATACTTTTGAATACACCTAAAACACTAAGTTTTTTTAATCATTTTCAAAGTTTAAAAAAAAATTAAATGTGAAACTAAATTGAGTTATTGTTACACATCTAACTCATTTTTGTTTTGAAACAATATTTTGATTATTTAAAACATAAATTTATCTAATTTACGGTTTGATTTTTATTTATAAATTTAAATGATGTAGTTTTATTATTCGTTATATTAAAATGTTACCAAACAATCTTTATGTTTAAAAGACAGTTTATCTACCAGCAGGTTAGTATAGAAAATCTTTTAGATTACACAAAATAGCTTGACGATGTAGCTTAACGTTCTAAATTACCATAATTTATCAATAAAACTTGAATGGTTTAAAATAACTAAAATTTGAAAAATTTAATTTTCCAAGATTTAGCTGTATAAACATAAAGCTTTCTTCGCTACGAATTTGAATCCAAAAACTAAATTTTTTCGAATAGGTCGACGATGAAATTGAAAGTTTTTTCGTTGCTTATCCAAGAATTAATGCTAAAATGACCTTTTTTTTGAGGCCAAAATACCTCAGAAAACACTACGTTGGTAATTTTAAAGAAGAAACAAAACTCTTTATTTAGAAAAAGCAAAATGACATTTAACATGAAAAGTTCAAGCTTATTTTTAGCTTCCTTAGTATCTAGATTTTTGTTTCTCAAATAATCCGTTTCTAAACCAGCTCGACAACGATTGGTCCTGCGTGTCCGCAAGTCGTAAAACTTAAACAGAAATCACTGTGATAGCTAAAGTAATTAAAATTAAACGATAGCAGCTGCAAGTTCTTGGTCTTAAACTAATTTATCTAAAAAAACTTCTTTTTTGATAAAATAGTCGCAAAACAGCAAAATGGACCGCAAACTAACTGGTGTCTGTTTAATAACTTTCAGGCCAAGGTGGTGTATCAGCATCAGACAGCATTCTTAACGTTTTTTGTAATGTATATAAAACACAAGAAAAAAATATACCGGACATAAATAGTATATCTGTTTTATTTTTTTATGATTAAAAACTTGTTTCAGAACCTTTCGATTTGACGGTCCGTTTATTTAGATAAATAGCCAAATTAGCTAAGTTTATGCGCTTACAACTGTTTTCATAACAAAAATTTCCAGTTGAAAGCTAAGTACGTTTATTTCTTCAGGCTCTTTGATTTTTTTTTTGTTTGTTAGCCTTGTTTATCGAAATGTTTTATTAACATTTTCGATATTTTCTCAAAAATAGCTTAGAGTTATATTTTAAAAGTTTTGAACTACTTTTTTCACTTTCTGTTTAACTATTATTTCAACTTAATTTTGCTTGTTGCGCAGAAAACAGCATATTGTTCATACTGTTTGATTCCTGCACTCCTATCAAAGCTGCAGCTGTAAGCATTTGGATGGTTCTAACCAACTGACCAAAACTGTTAAAATGCTGAGATTGTTTTAATCTAAAGAATGAAAAAAGTTGCGTGCGACAAATAAATAAAACCTCTGGGTAATGAAATTCTTTTTTTTCAATAAAGTTGTATGAATTAACAAACTATAGAACGGAAAAAAAAGTACTTTAATTCTTTTGTTAGTATTCTACACTTATCATAAAAGTTCGCTGTATATAAATTTCGTCAGTTTTAATTTGAGAAGAATTTATCATTTAAAGTTATTGACTTTTAATGATATATTTAATACATGATTAGTATTCTTATACAAAGTGCTCAAATAAATATCAGGTAGTAAAATTTAAAAATACCAACGTACAGTCTACAGAAAATAAAAGCCGTTTTGAAAGTTCTTGTTTGATGAGGAGTGGTCTACAAGATGATTCCTAAAGTTTCTAGCCAGTTTCTGAAGAATTTTGACAAGAGATGCTTGATTCAAAGATTTTTTGTTTTGGAATGTATAATTGGAGATTGGTGACTTTGGAATCGTTGAATATTTTGGTCGTGAAAGTTTTAGTTTTTTCAATTTATGCCTTGTTATGGTTTTATGTTTGTTTAAACACTGTAATTTGTTTTTTCTTTTTATGTTAGTGTCTTTCAGTTTAAGTGGCTTAGTTTTAATGCCTAGGTCCTTCGTTTGAAAATAAACTTCAATAATAATAATAACAATAATGATATGTAATGGTTTGTCTTAACTAAAAATATTCCTCGATTTACTGAAATAAAAAGAGCTTATTTAAATAAAAACGTGCAAATTAAATATTTCATTTGCTACCTATCGATAAACAACGTTGCTATGTGCAGTTTACTATTTAATTATATTTGAAAAGGTCGTAACTTTTTTGCCACAAAAACCTGGTTGTAAATAAAACGTTTAATGTACACATTTTTATTTATTTATTTTTGTTTTAATTTAAACTCGAATATAAACATAAGTATTTTAAGTTCAGAATTGTTGCTCTTAAGATAAAAAAAATATACAGTTTTTCAAAATAACAAATTGATTGTTGTCATGGGAACATTTGCTTAAGTTAAAATAAAATTTCATAAAAAAATTCAGTGTAAACTAACTTTTAACTTATTTGTCTGAACTAGAAGCTTATGGGTTAATAATAGAATAGCTATGATTTATTTATTCACCAGAGTTTTACTAATAGTCTTTTTAAGCCAGCATCTGAGATTTGGAACGAATGAAGTAACTGCATTAGACAGCGTAGCAACTGAAGACATAACTGAAACCGATCTTGTTGAAGAAACCGATCTTGTTGAAGAAAACAAGTCCTCGTCGTGGCGGCCCAATGTAACTGCACCTGCTAATCTGCTCGAGCTGTTTTTGGCTGCCAACAAGACAATAGAAACGTATCCAGTCAAGAGCGTTAATTCAGACGACAAAAGAGCTGAAGAAAAGCCCGACGACCCGAATAGCTATTGGTTCGAAGTGGACGGAAAGCAAGCGGAAAACAGCACGAGCAAAACTTTCATTGGGACTTTCAAAAGGACTGCGGCGACGGACGCGCTGAAGATAAAAGACGCGATAAACAACATAGTGAACGTCAACCCGACCCTGTACGTGGTCCCGATCATAATCGTTCTCTTCTTCACCTCTTTCGCCATCGCGTTCTTCGTCTTCTTGAGGCAGATAAACCCGATCTATGTTGGGGAGCAGAAAAGTGAAAAAGACACAGAGTATCCGGAATATCCAGAGTATCCGGATGAGGAAGTGTAAGTGTCGTTTGGAACAATAAACGAAAACAATAAACTTGACTTTTTATGTAAGTCTACTGATAAAAGAATACAGATGTTTTTAAAATAATACTCGAAAAAACAATAGATTTTATAGGTTTAAGTAAAAGTATTTTTTGTCTCGCAGAACAGGCTTTTAAAGTCTAGTGTTGGCTTCAAGAAACTTTAAACTGTCATATTTACTGAAATAAGAAATAAATAAACTTTTAATTTTAATTTTTGATTTGTAACTAATTTACGTTGTTATAATCGAAAGTTAGTTTCGATTGACTTGTTTTTTATTTTATTTCAATGGATTTAGAAAGTTTATATTGCATCTAAAGCTTATTATTTAGCATAAAATTTATAAAGTGGTGGAAAACAAGACTTATTGAAATACAATAAATCATACTCACAATAAAAAAAACTTTTTAAGGTGAAAAATAAAAGCTTCTAATCTTATTTTCTTAACTTTGTTGATAAAAAACTAATAAGGTTTTAGCTATTATTACTTATAAGGTATATACTGCAAAGGGTGAACCATATTGTAATGTAATGTTATATATTAATGTTTTATATATGTAATATAATTGGTTATGTAAAATAATGTAGTGTAATGTAATTTACCTTTAACAACGCCCCTTAAAGCCTTACTATAGGCATTAATTGCATTTTTTATGGCCTAAACCTACATTTGAAAATCTCATAATTTAATATAAGTTAAAGAATTGTAAAAGCCCCTAAAACTACTTATACATTAAAAAATTCCAGTGTTACTTACATTAGCAAAACTCATAAACTGAATATTAATATAAAGTTTTGTTTAGTTATTCAAACATTCATTTATTAATCAAAAAATGTTACAAACTTTAAACATTTATTTTGTAAGTAGTTTCATAGTCAAACATATATTGTAACTTTAACAAAAATGATTATTTTTAATGAATGTTTGTTCTTTTTTTTAGAATAATTTTAACCTTTTTATAACATTATTAGTTTTTAGCATATTGAAACTAGCAACAAAGATTATGATTTCATGAGTTGTCAGTTTGGAGTTTTGTTTTAAGTGCGAATTGAAAACAAAGGCTTATTTGGTTTAAACTATTACAAACTTAAATTAACAAAAGCACCCATTTTAAATGAAGTAAGTAAATACCTACTCAATGTTTTCTTTTTTGAGATTAACTAATCTAAAATAAAAAGTTCAATGTACTAATGTGTTATTAATGATACAAACTAGTTATACAGACGAAATCTAGCCTCAATGATTTTAAGTCTTTCTTTGCAAATAAGCTTAGTTTACAAATAAGAATTATCAAAAAGTAGTTTGTACTTACCAAACAAAAAAAAATTACACACCTAAATACAAAATAAACCAAAGTTTTGTGAAATTTAGGCTCATAACTTAAATTCAAAATTAGTAAACTTAAGGTCATATTTTAATTTTACTATTATTGTAGTATTTTAAGCGACGAAATTAATATTACATACTGTATATAAAAAATTGTTTCTTAGATAAGTTTAATTTAAATTAAATCTTTTACTTTTGACTGTTCTAGTTCGACAAAACACAGTCATGTAGCAAACTATGATAAATGGGATAAATACGATAATAGTACTTTTTTGATATAGTTTGCTATATATGTCATAACTAAATAAGTTTTCTTTAATAGACTTTATAAACTGTTGGATTTTAGAGGTTTAGTAGATTTTTGAACATTTTATAGATTTGTTAGATTGTCCTAAACAAGACGTAAAAAAGTATTTGTGGTGTGCGATTCTATAACCGAAAGGTTCTTCGTCTACGGACCTAGGAGCAAATATTTTGAGCGTCTTTTTTTTTGGTTCAATAAACCATTGTTTATAGGCGTGTATAGTTTTTAGATTTCATCAAATAAATAAACTTTTATTATTGCATTTTATATTTGTTTTAAAGTAAGATTCTAAAAGTAAGTACTTTTATGTGATATAAATAAAGTTATAAGAAAACTTTTACGTTATTTAGAGAAATTTTTAAATCACTTTTAAAGTTATAAAATTTAAGTAGAACCAACTTATTTTTTCTTCAAAATTATGATGTTTTCTGTTTTTATACAAAGGGTAAACTTTAATAAGGGTACATATTTATTTTACAATATTTGAAGTTTTGTAATATTTTGTGCATGCCACTTAAATGCATTACATAAATTTTTAAATTTAATCTATACAATAAAAAATTTGATGAGTTAATTTTTTTTCTAAGGTTTGCAGCTCATAAAAAACCTAAAACACAAAATTGTTTGTCTTTTGTTGTAATAAATAGCTTCCAAAAAATATTCAGCAAATCTAGTTGAAAAAGGCTATATGAAGAAAAAAGATTTAGTTTTTAAACATATTACACAAAATTTACTCCTGTATGAAACGTTCAAGTAATCAAAATCTTAAACTCAGGAATTTAATTTGAGCTCTAATTAATTAAGATTTTGTACGAAGTATACAAATGTTGAAGCTTGTAAAACTTAAACTGTCTGTAACGCTTGATTTACAAATACACGTAATGCACTCAGCATAGTTTTGTCTAAAAATTACCGCATATCTTTTAGACAATGAAATTAACAGGAAAAAAGTTGAAAAAGTATATTTTATTGAAAAAGTAATTACATTTAGAAAACTAATATACTTAATTATTTTAATAGGTATACGATATTGTAGAAATTAAATTAAAAAAAGTTAGTTTGTTAGTTTAATTTAAACAGTGCTTTGTTTAAATTTATAATAAACACTTTCAGCAAGCTATAAGTTTCTTAAAAAGTATCCTTAATGTAAATAAACTTGAAAAAAAACTTAAAAGAAGAGAGTTATTTTTCATTTTGTACAAATAAACATTCATATGTAAAATATATAAAATATACTAAATTGACATTACTTAAAAACATGATCACATAAACTAAGTACATGATCTAATTTTTTTAATAACTATATGTTTAAAAAGTCATTAACTATATATGAACTGTTTGTTTGGGTAGCTGTCTAAATTGCGCGAGCGTACAAAATCGCACGAGGGGACAAAATTGCACAAGTTCACAAAATTGCACGAAGATACTTTTGCACGAAAACACTTTTGCACGAGGGGACAGAATTGCACAAAGATAAAATTGCACGGAAATACTTTTGCACGAAGGGTTACTTTTGCACGAGCAGACATATTTGCACGGAGACAATTTTGCACGGATAAATGTTTTTATATGTTTTATTTAATTTCTTAATAATTTGTTTTTAAATTTATTATTATTTTTTTATTACTATCACTGTTAACCCTAACTCTTACCCTCGGTCGGTAAGTTTTTTTTTAATTAATTTTTTTTTTATTATAATTTTTATTAGCAATTTTTTTTGTTTTATTTTTACTATCACTGTTACCCCTAAACCTTACCCTCGGTCGGTAGCTTTTTTTTAATTATTTAATTAATATATTATTTTTATTTAATTATAACTTTTATTAGCAATTCTTTATTTTTACTATCACTATTTCCCCTTACCCTCGGTCAGTATGTTTTTTTAAGTTTTTTTTTTGTTTAACTGTAGTTTTTACTTTTTTTTAAAATTTTTTACTCACGTGCAAAAATGTAACTTGTGCAAAATTGACCCTTTGTGCAAAATCATCTACGTGCAATTTTGTTCACTCGTGTAATTTTGTGCCCTCGTGCAATTTTGGCTTTGGGCAAATTTGGCTTCGTGCAATTTTGTACACTCGTGCAATTCTGTTCTCGTGCAATTTAGTCGCCTCGTGCAATTTAGTAACCTCGTGCATTTTTGTTTTCGTGCAGTTTAGACCCGTTCTCGTTTGTTTACATACTGTTTTAAATCAGTTTGTTCTTCTATCTTTAACTATATTTTGCCTAAAGTATTTATATTAAAACTAAAAAAGTATTTACTTCTTGTTTTCATGATACATCTGCAACCAAAATTTCTATGATGATAAAAAATTTACTAACAATTTAAAGTTTCTAGTTAAATTTCTACTGACTACTTAATACTAACTTTAATATAGGCGTAAAGCGTTTATATTTGAAACTACAAAAGTTCAAAGTGTCATATTTTTCATAGTTTAAACTAGTTCATTTGCTTTGAAAGTGTGCTACAGCTTGCAACACAATACAAAAGTGCAAAGTTGCACAACATGTGTTGATTGATTCGATTATTTTACATAGCTTCCAAACCACAGTTTTATAATATGTTTTGCAATATTTATTCAAAAAGTTAAATCCGAACACGTCTTTTGTCTAAGCTGTCAGAATTAATCATTTCATGAAAAAAAATAGGTCAATCGTTTCAAGTTCAGTTTTTTTTTTCATTGTCATTTAAAATGTAATCAATAGTTATTTAAACGTGTGCGAAGTTTCTATGAACGGGTGGGAAAAGTTGGTAGGTTAACAAAAGCACAATAGCGTGAAAACTAGGCAATGCAGCACACAATAGAAACAACATTTTCAAAAAAGGCGTTTGCGCAACAACTGCATAATGTTAGTTAAGTAAGACACTAATATGCGATTAAATATATTGATAAAATTAGTTTTAGAATTAATAAGTCCAAGTTACAGTTTTTACGCCACTGTTTCAAAGGGTGCACGATTATTCAAATTCCTACAACTCAAAAAAATAAAACATATTTAAGACGCTATATTTTAATAAGTAATGCTCGAAAAATGAGCGTTTGTAACCTTATCAACTGTCTATAAACGATTTTTTACTTTGCAAAGTTTTCAACGGTTTTTGATGTATTGCTATAATAAATTTAAAAAATGCACTAGTTTTTAGTAATATTAATGATTATTTAATTTCAATTAGTTTTAACTATCATAACCTTATCAATTAGACCTATAAGCACATTTTTCATTTTAAATATATATTTTTGAGTTTTTGAGGTATGGTTTTTTAAACATTTTTTTAAGAAAATAAATTCTCGGAATTTGATTGTCATATAAACAGATTCAAAACACAAAAAATGAAGATCCAAGACTTTCGTAACAACAAAAATTATTTAAAGTTTATATCGAGTTTAAAGCAATCACTTAAACAGATTACAAACTAAAAAAGTTTTTTTTTCTGTGAGAAACTTCATTTCGTACTTTTATGTACTTTTACGTACAAGAATATTATTATACGAGCAAGAATGTTGTTGTTTTAAATGTATATTCGATTTATTGTTTGTTAAGTAAAACGAGGACTTAAACTACCGGTTTAAGCCTGTTTACCAGACATTTTTGCATCATTGAAACTAAGTTTTGAGGCTTAAAAAACTTAAGATATATATAGCTGAAAAAAGTTGCTATTTGTGTAAAAATTACAAGATCGGTTTGAATTTTTATTTGTAAAATACCAATCTGTTATACTTACTTTTAAAACAACCAATTTAGCAAACATGTTTCTATGATTTTCAAAAGGTGCTTAATTGTTACTTTAGTAGTAAGAACGTTAACAACAAACACTTAAAACGTAAACATTAAAAAAATTAAATCAGTTAAGCGGCATGAAAAATATGTTTAATTTTTCAAGTAGTTTAGTATTTCGACTTAATTTGAGTTGTATTAGTTTAAACCTTTTTTCTTATTCAAAGTACTTTTTCTTCATTTAGAAAGTTCTACCTAAGTTCATTTGAATTTTATTTTGAGTTTGCAATATTTATACAGTATTGATAGCATTCATCATTGCAGCGTTAAAGCGCAACTACATTTTAGAGTTTACGAAGACACGGCAAGTTTTATACGTCATAGTTTA
This sequence comes from Thalia democratica, assembly GCF_965202585.1. Lineage (NCBI taxonomy): Eukaryota > Metazoa > Chordata > Thaliacea > Salpida > Salpidae > Thalia > Thalia democratica. The sequence goes on along the minus strand of NC_139166.1, from coordinate 60,570,034 downwards.
AGTTTAAGTAAGAAGTTTAAGATAGTTTTAAACAAACTGTGAAAAGTTTATAGAGTATTTTATTCAATCAAAGCTAGTGCAAAATGTGCTGATAATTGCTCTTGTAAAAATGTTAAATTACTTAATCGAATTTTTAATTTTAAGTAAAGTTGTTATATCATCAGAAATTAAATAAGTTAAGATCAGAATTTATTACTTTTCAAAATTACAAACTTGTAAACATTTCTAAATATTAAATCCACACAAGACTAACAAATACAAATGTAATAAAGGTTCGTGTGATATAGTTTAAACTTTCCCTTGAAAAACTGTTCATACCTTCGAGTGAAATATAACTCAAGTAAATGAACGACTCATAACGCTTTAAACCACATGTATATCAAAACTCATTAAAGTTGTTGCTTGTTCCAAAAACTATCAGTTTTTCTCTTTTAAACGCGTGTTTATTTTATTGGCATTTATTAAATACCAGTTAACAATATTTTCAAGTTTCTTAACAATAGTATTCTGACCTTTGAGGTTGTGGAAAAATGGTTTCGAATAGAAAAAAGGTGTGCAAGCGAGCCAGCTAAATTTCCAATGTCTGATTTCGTTTAACATACGAGGTAAACGCTTCACACTGGTTTTGTAAGTATTTGCAACCTATTTAGCAAATATTACGTAGCATTCCAAACTTTTTTTTTCAATAAAAAATCTCTTCTGTTCAGGTCGATATAAACTTGAACTTTGGGCGTGTGGAAAATAAGACAACAATCGCGTATGTTTTAACTTAATAATTGAAATTTACTAAACTTAAGTTTTTTTAAGCATAATCTCAAAAGTTACAGTTTGATAAAAATGACGTTTATGGTTATTTAGACATTATTGTACTAAGCTTGCTGATGAGTTTTTTTTTGTAGTTTCTTAAAAAAACATTATTCAAACTTTCTGAATAGCTTAGAATTAGAAACTTGAAACTTTCGAATGTTTAAGTAGTCAAACTTAGAATTTAGCCTTGCGAAGTTTGATTTATTTAATATTATTCGTCAAAACCATTTTCTTTCATGTATCAATGAAAAAATGCATTATAAATCTTGTCTACAAATATTGATAAATAGTTTTTAAACAACTAATAAAATTTTGGTCTTACAGGAATTCATTTGTAGGACTAGTCTGCTAGGTTTTATTGCTTTGCTAGCTAAATCATTTGCCCTGTTTAAATATTTTTAAACTAGTTTTAAAACTTACATAATCCATAAAATGGGTTATCTTAAACGCTAGGAAAATTAAGAGAAACTAGATATTTTATTGCTTTCAATTTTAACTTTTTATCAGTTTAGCTTACAAAAATTGAGCTTATCTATCGTCTAAATAAAAAAACGTCTCAAAAAACCAAGCTTAAAATTTCTTATACAGTATTTACGCAATAACTAAAGTAGTAAAAATACAAAAACTCTATTTAACAGCTGGTTTAGTCGGTAAACACTAAAAAACTACTAGTCAACCAAAAAATTCAACATGATAGACTACGAGGCCATTGCGAAACAATCGAACTTGGTGGGAAGAGCGCAGGTGGTGATCATTTTCATGCTGTCTTACGCCATGCTCTTCAACGGATTTCAAACGTTCATACCCGTCTTTATTGCGTACTCACCAACTCACAGATCAGTTTTTTGTTAATGAATACAGGTCGAAAAAATAAATCATAATAGTTTTGCGTTGTTTAATTGTTGTAAAAATAGAATTATTACACATTGTTGTAATTTATCATGCATACATTTACTTTGTTTTTTTTTATGGTTTTTATAAGAAACCTTATTAGTTTTATATAAACCTTACTCTGAACAGCAAATGCTTTCAAGACACGAAAAATTAACTTATCGTACAAAAATCAGAGAAGTAAACGAGGTAAATACAAAAAATTGAATCCCACAGCTATAAATATTTAATAACGTTAAAACTAATAAAAAATGTTTAAAAACTTTTAACCTTTTAATTTTCGAACAAATGTAGTACTCTACCAAAATAATGGTTGCGTTTGTGTACCTTAGTAGTATTCGATTTCTGAGAAAGCACTTTTGTCTAAAATGCTTTGTGTAATCAAAAGTTTACAAAACTTTAATGAACTTTCTTCACGGTTTTTCATCAGAAGTATCAAAGATATTTTAAGCAAAAAAGCAGTATTAAGTTTACAACAAATATTGTCTCAAAGGAATTAAATTAATGTTGCTTTACGTAGGTGCAACTTGGCGCCTCTGAGTGAATATGCAGAGAACGAAACGATTTTGCTAAACTATACGACTCCTTCTGAAGACGGTGAATACGATGGGTGTAAAAGGTTGTTTGAGTTTTTAAGCTTTGTTTAACGTAGTTGCAATGTTGGTAAGAACTTTAAAAAGTTGTATTTTCATTGGTAGTAGTGTTTAGCTGGTTGTGTAAACGTTATCTTATAATATTTTTAACTAAATAAAGCGTTTTAAGATACTCAATTAGTTTATCAATTCTTGTACTTAATTGATCAAGCATACTTGGTATATAACTTAACTAGAAGGTTTTTTAATCTCGTGCCTTAAACTTTAGTTTAATCTGTTATTAAGCATTATTATATAGTCGTAGACAACTTTTTTTGAAATTTTATAGACACAAAACGTTAAGATAATTATTAAACTTAGTATTTGTAATGACTTTACTAAATAAACATTAGGTACAGTTATAATTTATCCATGTGTAACTCGACAATTTTAAGTTGTGTTGACAAAACTTCACCAACAATTCAATGCGACCAAGGTTATGTCTACGACGATTCCGTGTTTAGCGAAACTATTGTCACTAAGGTATAGAAATTAATAACATTTTGATTGTTAATAATATTTTTTTTGCTAGTATAAAAGTTTTAAGTTAAAGCTGTTTCTTTGTTTTTATATTAAACTGTATCAACTTGTTTGAAGTATATTGATTTAGTGAAATAAAAGTTTTAAATTTGCTCGGGATTGTGATATTTAACTATACTTTAAAAAAATAAAAAAATATACAAGCAGTTTTAAATGATGCGAGCTTATAAAAATACAAAAATAGTTTTCTAAATATCTGTAACTGAAAAAACTAATTTAAGCCTTGATTTTTCAAGCTTGAAAAAGTTGTTTGAATAAATACAGTTTCTTGATAACATGATAATTTTTAGAACTTTAATAACTAATGTTAGCATACAGCAAGTTTACAATGATGTAGTGAAACATATAATTTGCAGTTTGATTTGGTTTGCGATAGATACAATTTGAAATCTTTTTCAACAAGCATATATGAAGTAGGAAATTTAGTCGGGTCTGTAGTTTTTGGAAATTTGGCCGACAAGTAAAATTTGTTTTGTTTCTTATAAAATTTGTGTAGACTAAAAATAACTTTGGTTTTAAACACTTAGAAAAATTTAAACATGTTTATATCACGTAGCACTATAAGAAAAACTAATTATCAATAAAAATTGACAATATTCTATCAATATCTAATGAAAATATTATTTAAAAAAAGGTGAAGGGGTTAAAAAGGTTTAACAAATAAAAAATTTTGGTAGAAAATGTTAAAATACTGTTTTGTTAGAACAACTAAAAAAAGATTAATGTTTATTACGAAACAACAATACTTAACTTGTTTTATGCACTGTGTTTTAGATTTCAACTTCGAAAACAACAAATATTTGCAAAAAGTTTTATACGATACAGAATAGGTAGAAAGCGAACGAGCATGCTGACGGTCGTGTGCGCGCTTTCATGCAGTTTTGTGACGTCACAATGCGGCTCGATCGTAAGCTACATGGTAGTCCGGTTTCTCACTGCCACTTTCGTCATCGGCTTGCTGGTTTCCACCATGACTTATGGTTAGTTTACTTAGAATCTTTATAAAACTAAACTGCAGCTAGTTATTTCTAGTGCAAAAGTATGTATTGAACGCCAAAGTGTATGTGTTTTTAAACATTACTATTTTTTCTTTGAAAGTCATGCTTTGCGTAGATTGTTTATGTATTTTATTTCATAATTTACACTATTTACAATGAACATTAAGTTATTTTTACTGAAAATTAAAAACTACTTTATTAGATGAGTAATTATAGTTGAATTTTAAAAGCCCTATTCTTAATATAAAGTATAAAAGCAAGTTATTTTAACGTATCGTTGTTTTTGTTTGTTTACATAAGTGTACATCTTAAGCGACAAACAAACACTTTGAAATTTAGAATAAAACAAAATACTTGTTAATTTCCTGTAAAAGCTATTTAAATACAAAATTCAGCGATGGAAATCACAGAATCAAGACACAGAACAAAAGTGATAATCACCTATCACAACATGTTTGCCGTTGCGGTCATAATAGAGTCTGTTATCGCTTACTACTTCAGAGACTGGAACGATATAATGGTAAGGTTTAATACAGTAAAAGTAAAAAATTTGAAAGTTTTTGAATTAAGCTAACATTCAGAAGCTATTCTATTCTAAATAGTTTTAATAATACGTATTATATTTTGAAAAAAATTTTGGTTGTTACTTACGAAACATCTCATTTTAGTTAGCAGTGAACCTGATTGTGGCTCCATACCTCATATTTTCTTTTTTAATTCCCGAATCTCCGAGGTGGTTGTTTGTCACCAACAAAAACGAACAGGGAAAACAGGTTAGAAACTTATCCTTCTTAAACAAAACTTGTGTTTATCTATCTAACATTTTTTTTCCATTTAACAGTGCTGCAAGTACAATTAAATTTTTTAAAGGTTTTTTATTTATACGAAAGAACTTTAAAACTTTTCATAAACATAAAATAATTTCGCATTCATATAGTTTGAGGTAAAATTTTTTATTCTCATAATTTTTAGGTCATAAGACAAATGGCCCGTTTAAACAGAAGATCGTGCGACGAAAGCGTTTGGAAAAATAAATCTGCTGCTAGTGACACGAAAGAAAAGGCATGTTTTTTTACTTGAATACACTATGTTCATAAAATTTAAATTACATTTTGCAGGACACGAAAAAATATTCTCCAACGGAGTTGTTTAAACATTCTCAAATGAGAAACATAACCATCAAAGTTATGTACAATTGGTTAGTAAAACTTCAATTAACTGTACTTTAATAGTTCTTGTTAAAATAGTTTAAATATTACTTGTTGGTTTTAAATAGTTTAGTATATTTAATAAGTGTAAGGTTGGTTATATTTTATTAGAAAAGTTTCTAAAAATTTTTAATAAAAATTCGACCGTATTTTTTTATACTCTAGTACTAGAGAAACTTTGTGGACCAAATGAAGAAAACACTGTTAAGCAGCATTTTAATGAAATATATTACCAATAATTTAAAATTTTACAGCGTTGTAACTTCTCTTGTTTACTATGGGCTTTCACTCAACACCGCAAAACTTGCAGGAAACCTGTTTTTGAACAACGGAATAAGTAAGTAGTTAAATAAATTTCATCTTAGTATTTTTTTTTAAATATTTTATAAGCTTATTTAAAAACTTGGTACAGTTTTTTTTTTCAATACAGCTTATTGACGTACCAGTCATAATTTTTGCGAACTATATAACAGAAGAAGTATTATGTATCATAAAAGTTCTTAAAATGAAACGAAGCTTTTAAAAAAAAAAAACTATTTAAATTTTATTTTTGTAAATTAACTATTTTAAACAATCTATCTTGTTTGAAACGTAAAGCACAAGTTCACTTGAACTAAACTTAAAAAAAGATGCACTTGTTGAAGTTGTCTCCAACGTATCTGGAGGTCTGCTGTCAGAAAAAATAGGTCGCAGACTCACAATATCGGCAGGTTTGCTCATTGCAAGTGTTGGAAACATCGTTTCATTGCTGATTGTTGAGCTTGCTAATGAAAATTCAGGTGATATTAATATATTTATACGTGTATTTCTATGTGTTTGAATTTTTTTTTTTAATTTTAAGTTAAATATTAATTATCATAAAATATAGTTATCAAATATCAAAAAAACAAAAAGTTTAGTATCAAACTCGAAACTATTTTTTATTTTTAATATATTTTAATGTTTTTAGAATTACAAACAGTAGCTGTTGCGTTCGCTTTTATGGGAAAATTTGGTGTTAGTTCCACAACAATTCTTCTTTTTTTGTTTGCATCAGAAATATACCCTTCGGTTATAAGGTTAGTAATTTATTTCCAAGATAAAAGGAAACTATTTCACCTAGAATATTTTATAAACTTGTATATTCGAAATTCCAACTAATTATTTCACGGCGGATATTTTTTAAAGTTAAAACTTCCAACTAAAAATGCATTTAAATCTTATATAAGCACATAATTTTACATTTGACTATAAAAGCTTTTAATAAGGGTTTAAACTAAACAACGGTTTTTTATTTTAGCATGTTACAACAATATCACTTAAAGTATCCGAAACAAATAGAAAAAACAGCAGTATTTAAAAGCCGCGCTCATCAGTTATATCGTGGAATAACAAATCGTTATAAACAGACCTGGTAGTCTTTACAAGTTAATAGTTTAAAACTAAATAAATAAATCATGTTTGCATAAGTTTTCAATTTTTTTTTGCACCTAACTTGTTTTTTTTTTATCTTTTGGCCTTCTTCGCTTTTTTCTGTAAATATGCACATTGCACAAAACTAAATAAAAAGTTAAAGATAAAACAAATTTATACCTATTTAGAAACTTTATTTTATTTTTTGAACTTCGTTTATTACTGTACATCTTTTTTAGTTAATTATTAAAGTTTTTTTTTTATATATATTTTTTGACTTGACTTTTTTTCTTTGGTATATTGTATGTCGTTCTCCAGCTGTATAGTACTGAGGTTTAGAAAAATAATTCTGTTTTGCCTGTTTGTCTAACCAAATTATTTTATAAAATACTATTGCTGAAATTGATTCTAGTTTTCAACATATTGTTTTTTTTACTTTAAGTTTATAAAAATGACTTTTTAACCTAACCAAACAAAAAACTGTACTCCGTTTGTTCAACAAAGTAGTTATAATTTTTCTAATATTTTGATATCACTTACAGTACCTTTATTCTAACAAAAAAATTTATCATTTGAGTAGTGTTAAAAAAACACTCAAGTAAATATGATATACTAGACTTAAGTTTAAGCTTAAAGACTTGTAAGCTGCTTTCCAAGACTTTTTAAATATAAATTTGCAAGCATAATTTTAACTTACAGATAAGAAAAGTTTATGGTTTTCAGACGAACCAAAGCTCGCTTAAACTTTATACTTATATTCAAATATTAATAAAAACAAATTTTAAGGAGCACGGGCATGGGTATGGTGAGCTTCGCGATCAGGATCGGCAGCATTTCGGCTCCATTCGTCATCATGATCCAAAGATCAATCACATGGATGCCAGGAGCCATATACACTGTGTTAGGTTTGTACTGAGTTAAATATACACTGTACTAGGTTTGTACTGAGTTAAATATACACTGTGTTAGGTTTGTACTGAGTTAAATATACACTGTGTTAGGTTTGTACTGATTTAAATATACACTGTGTTAGGTTTGTACTGAGTTAAATATACACTGTGTTAGGTTTGTACTGATTTAAATATACACTGTGTTAGGTTTGTACTGATTTAAATATAAGTTGTATTAGGTTTGTACTGATTTAAATATACACTGTAAGAGGTTTGTACTGATTTAAATATACACTGTGTTAGGTTTGTACTGATTTAAATATACACTGTACTAGGTTTGTACTGATTTAAATATACACTGTAAGAGGTTTGTACTGATTTAAATATACACTGTGTTAGGTTTGTACTGATTTAAATATACACTGTACTAGGTTTGTACTGATTTAAATATACACTGTGTTAGGTTTGTACTGAGTTAAATATACACTGTGTTAGGTTTGTACTGAGTTAAATATACACTGTGTTAGGTTTGTACTGAGTTAAATATACACTGTGTTAGGTTTGTACTGATTTAAATATACACTGTGTTAGGTTTGTACTGAGTTAAATATACACTGTGTTAGGTTTGTACTGATTTATATATACACTGTGTTAGGTTTGTACTGAGTTAAATATACACTGTGTTAGGTTTGTACTGATTTAAATATACACTGTAAGAGGTTTGTACTGATTTAAATATACACTGTGTTAGGTTTGTACAGATTTAAATATACACTGTACTAGGTTTGTACTGATTTAAATATACACTGTGTTAGGTTTGTACTGAGTTAAATATACACTGTGTTAGGTTTGTATTGAGTTAAATATACAATGTGTTAGGTTTGTACTGAGTTAAATATACACTGTGTTAGGTTTGTACTGATTTAAATATACACTGTGTTAGGTTTGTACTGAGTTAAATATACACTGTGTTAGGTTTGTACTGAGTTAAATATACACTGTGTTAGGTTTGTACTGAGTTAAATATACACTGTGTTAGGTTTGTACTGATTTAAATATACACTGTGTTAGGTTTGTACTGATTTAAATATAAGTTGTATTAGGTTTGTACTGATTTAAATATACACTGTGTTAGGTTTGTACTGATTTAAATATACACTGTGTTAGGTTTGTACTGATTTAAATATACGTTGTATTAGGTTTGTACTGATTTAAATATACACTGTACTAGGTTTGTACTAATTTAAATATACACTGTGTTAGGTTTGTACTTATATGTTATATAAATAGATATACCAGGGTTTCCCAAACTTTTTTGCAGATGGCCCCCTTAATAGAAAATTAAAAAGCAATGGCCCCCTTCAACAAGATTACTCATAAACTACGATAAAACACACCGAAGACCTTTTTTTTTTTTTTTTTTTGCTCTTCATGAATATCTAGTGTAAGTTTCTAAACTAACATAAAATAAACATGAGACATTTTTTTTTTTTTTTGCTCTTCATCTGCAACTCGAGAATGTCTAGTGTAAGTTTCATGTTATGGCCTCATGGCTCCCCTGTGGCTCCTCTACTGCTCATGGCCCCCCTCTTCCCCCTTTGCTGCTCTTGGCCCCCTGAGTATCTGTCATGGCCCCTAAGGGCCCACTTGGCCCACTTTGGGAAACCCTGAGATATACGCATATACACTGTGTTAAGTTAATTATATAACTGTGTAGTTTGTATTTATATGATATATAAATGTATATGCATACACTAAGCTTAGTTTTGGTTGAATTTATACTGAATTAAATATGCACTGTGTAAAGTTTGTGTTTGTATGTTATATATATGTTTGTATATATATGTACATACAATGAAAACAAAAGTTTTACTGAGTTTATTACTTAACGTTCGCACGATAACCACAAGTATTTCAATTAAATATAATAACTATTATTCATAATATATATACACCGAATTAGTAATTTATATTTAACTCGTGTTAAATTAAGTATACACTGTGTTAGGTTTGCATTGATTTTATTTAGAATTAATTAAACAATGTGTTAGGTTAAGATTAAATTGTATTAAAACAAACAACTTTGCCAGTTTAAATAGTATAAAGAAATTTATGTTTATTTATTTGTTAATTTTAACTTGTATTGAATTAAGTAGAGATGCTTTTAATAGTTAATTAGATTATAAAAACTAATCTAAAAATAAGATTAATTCTTGCAAACTGTGCTAATATCGACATAAACTAAACAGTAAAAATGATAAAAGAATGTCTGTTTTATTTTTATTTCAAGTTAATAAATAAATAAATAACAGGATTCACTGCAGTTCTAGTGTCACTTTTCTTACCAGAAACTCGGTTTATTGATTCTTTGGAGACTATCAAAGAAGCAGAATACTTTTATAAACACAAAGTACAAATGAAAAATGATCTTAAAAGGTTAGATACGTTTAAAATAATAAGCTTCTAAAATTTATTTATTCGACTTGTTATACCAAAAAAAAAAGCATTTCCTATAAAGTTTATTCATCGAAACTTTTTTTAAATGCTTAAAGTAACCAAGTCAGTTCTAATAATAACATTTTTTTTAATGTTTTTCTTGAATTTATTCTCCAATGTAATAACAAATAAGAGTATAAAGCGAAATTTATTTAGAATGTATTAACTTAAAAAATGTAAAAAGCTCAAACCGAAAACCAAAAACTAATAGTTTTTAGATTATTTAATATTTTTTGATGATTTAAGAAAGTATTAATTTTTAAAAGTTGTTTATTTTTGCTATATAATTTAAGGATTTTAAGTTTGAAAACCAAAGCATTGCCATATGATTCAATAAGCAAATTTACATATCTTAACGTGGCAGAACATATTTAAATTGCAACTAATTAGCAAAACACTATCAAAAAAAAAACTTTGTCTTTCTAACAACTAGCTTAGTTTTTTCTTTGATTAATTTTAAGTTATACTGTGTTCAAACAAGCTAGTTTTCACTTCAAAGCATTGCAGCTATAAAGTAGCAGTATTGCAAGATGTGTGGTAACAAGTTTTTATTCTAAATATTTATAAATAACTATGTGTAGATTTAGCGAATTCTATTCAAAACTACCTTTTTCTTTTCGTAAAAATCATAGTCTTTGTTGTGGTGTATGAACTGTCAAAATTAAAGTGTCAAAATGTTAGCATAAAAGCAATTGTAATGTTAATTATTTTATAAATGTTTGATAAGGTCGAGCTGAAACCTGGTATCAAATAGAAACAGTTAATTTGCACTTGTATTACTACTAAAATAAGCTTATTATCTAGTAAATTTAGCGATTTGTTCTATTGTCAAAATAAATAATCATATAGTTTTATTCAAAAAAGTTATTTTCATAATACATGTTTCACAGAGAATCGGGAAAAGAAAATGGTGCTTTTTCAGTTGCGTGAGTTAATATATGGAGATTCAAAAATTTATTTCTTTGTTTTACAATCAAACTATGTTAGACATTTATACATTTTTGTAACACTATTTTTAATATTTGTAGTAAAGAATTAAAATATGTACGCATTTGAATAAAAACTTGCTTTAAAAACAATTTCTTCTTAATAATTTTTAATGTTTTGTTAAGCTATCTCATTATTTTATTATTGTCTGACTCAGTTTTATATCAACTATGTTGGTAAGCCGCCTTTTACATTATTGTTTTCTCCAAACTGTCGTTCTTTTATTTGAAATATTTGGTGTACATGAAGTAGGTGTACATGATTAAATTGGTTGTATTATTTTATTAGCAAAGTAGTACCATTAACATTAGTTTTTTTTCGATAAAAATGGAATAAGAAATAGTCAGAAAATTGAAATATAAAAAACAAAACTTATCTATAAGACTTTGTTCAGTTTTCGTCGAACAAGATATTAAGTTTGATTTTCTATTCAACTTTTACTTTAAGATAATGAAATTAAATCTATGTCAACGTTTAATATTTTTTCATTAAAATACTTTTAAATCCAATTAAACATAATTTCTGAAGACAATAGACCAATATTAAAAAAATATATTAAAACAAGGTTATGAACTTAATAACAAAAATAATTGAAATAATTTTATCCTTTTTTTTTGACAACATTTATGTTTAAAGCTTTAGTTGTTAAAAAACGTAAGTTTTTTATTTTTAGCAAAAAGGTATATTAATTTAATTTTTTGAATTTAGTTCCGTAGAATGCTGATGTTTTTTTTAATGTTCAATGTATTATATACATTTTACGACATTTTTTTATTAATATTTTAAAGGTTTTATATAAAAACACAGTTTCATAGATAGTTAAAAAAATAATAAAAACATAAATTAGAAACTTATAAGTTTGATATCATACTAAACGTGTTTTCAAAGTATATTTGTAAGTTATTGTATTTATTTTTTTGACTAACCTTTAAACAAATCTTAAAATTTACTAAAACACTTCTGTGGTGCTACACTGCAACAGTTTTTATAACCATTTAAGTTGTACTGAAATTTTATAATAAAGTTCTATTAACACCACTTTATTGTTAAAGCTTAGAAAATATTCAAGAGCTGTTTACATCAGCTTAAACAGTTAACAATGTTTTCTATAGTAAGTTTAAAAAAAGTTTTCTACATAAATGTTTTTTAAAGAAACCTATAGTATTAAAAGCATTAGTAAAAAAGCTAGGAACACAAATAAACTAAAGAATAAGCTTATATAATATATTACAAGAAATAACCGTAAATAAATTCTATAAAAAATCTCTAGGTGAGTCTGATAACATTTTCAAATTATGTGAAACTTAAAACTTAAGAATTTTTTGTATTATACAAACAGTGATAAGCATAAGTTTGCAAACTGGTTAAAAAATTTTTTAAAGCGCTAAAAAATGTAAAATAGACTAAAGGTTAATCCAACAAACCAGTATCTATTATCAACTAAATGATGTTAACTATATGTAAAAATAAAAATTTAATTTAAAAAATCTCTAATGTATACCGTAACATTCACTTGAATGATACATAAACAAAACAGTTTTGTAAAGTTGTTAAGTTATTATTTTATAAAAGGTTATTTTTAAATGCTACAACAAAAGTGATGGAGCAACTAAAATAATAAGAATGTTTAAAACGTATTTAACACTCAAAATTTAACTAGTAAAAGTATTTTAAGTTAAAGAAAATACTTTAATATTCGTTAGATTTTACAATTAGAAACTTAAAACAATAAGTGTCAGTTTATTAACCACACAATATTGTTCTACAAATCAAAATATTTATTCTTTTTTATTTATAGGTATGCTAAAGTCTATTATTTTTAAAATGTACAAACTATATATAAGTAAAATAACTTAGGCAAAAAAGTGAATTATTAAGATTGCTAGGTAGATATAATAAAACATATTTGCTAATCTTTTAAGTATGTCATATTTAAAAATATTACAAAAATTATATAACTAAATATTATGATAATTATGATGAAACAATTATAGTAAAACAGATGCATTTTTCTGAAAAAAAACTACATTGTTTTATATTTTGATAAGTCTTATATTAAAAAACGTTTGCATGTCTAAATGGTAGCTAAACTGAACTTCTTCACGTTGTACATATTTTAGTTTGAATTATTTTTTTATACTCTTTGTTTGTAGAATAAAATAAAACCTAACATCAATTTAATTTAAGTTTTTTTTTATTAAATTTTTTTTTAACCCATTTAAATAAAAGAAGATCGTAATTGTTTCGAATTTTTTTTTGTTAAATGTATTATAGAAAACAAAATTCCAAACAGATTTAGTTTTTTAAAATGCAACAGATATTAAGAAAATTTTTCCTTTTAAAAATAAACTTTTGAAATCTATATTAAATACATACACACAAATATGCTTATAAATAGATGGTGACAAACTAACTAAAAAAGCCAGGACCATGAATACCAAGATTAACGAAATTTGCTTTTCTAGAAAATTCTTTTTTATGCTTTCGATTTAATCGAGTAGACCTTTTATGGTTTTTTTACAAGCTGTAAAGTGTCAACATAGCCCACAAGAGACTAAGTAGGATTAACAGAGTTACAGTAGTCATACTCCCATATAAGAAATATGTGTCAGTTTTAGTAGATATTTGATTTAATCGAGTAATCACACCTTGTTTCTACATTAGGTTGAAACATCCAACAATAATTTTCTCTGTCAGTAATGTATATGTTATTGTCTTAACAGTAGCACTTAATATTCATACGAAAACTGAGAAAGCTTTTGCCATTTTAATGCTGTTTAAATGCTGTTTTTAAAAGGAAATGTTAAGGCAACAAATCTACCAACTGAAGCGAATACTAGGTAAAAAAAAAAGTAATTAGTGTTAGAAAACATCGTCAAACTTGTTCAATGTTTTCCAAAGGAAATTATCATTTAGTTCTACACTCTTACTTGAAGTCTATGAACAGCAGTGTTGTTTTTGTAAGTATTTATATCAGGACTAGTGCCACCTTTTATATTATCAGGATCTAAACTCAATAAAATTAAACGACTATCTAAAACGAACAAACTTACAGACGAGCCACAAATAATATCAGAAACTGCAATAGAAAAATTATACACATACTGGCTATGACTTAATTCTTTGAATTTATAAACAACGAATAGCACAATAAAGTGTCCGACCACAGATATTGTTCCAATCAACATGTCATCACTGTTACAGTTTCCGTTTTCAGCCTAAAATATAAACAGTTCAAAATATTACAAAAACAATAGTTTAGAATCCGTAAAACTATTTTTGTTAGGTATGAGATACTTTTTCAAAAAACACTAATAGTTAAAACTTTATAAACTTATACACCGTCTACAAACAATGATTGATAACTTTCAGAAAAAACTATCAAATGTTACTGTGCATACAAAAACGTTTTTTTCTGTACTAAGTTCATTTGAAAATAAAGTACAATTTTCGTTATATATTTTTAAAACCACAAGATTAATTATGTCTTTAGATATAAATAATATTTTTTATTAATACTTTGCTGGTATGTTAAAATCTTAAACAAAAAATCTAACAAACATTTTACAATTTTGTGCAGTAATATCTAATAAAGCATTTTTTTTCAATTAACAGTAAATCAAGTGCTTTTCAAGTAAATTTTTTATTCAAAATGATCTTTTTATAGTTGTAAAATATACTTAAATAGAACACTTCTATAAATGGTTTTTATAAATGCCTCTCCTCTATTATCCGATTTCTCGCTTATCCGACGGATTTTGGTCGAGAAATAGATTTATTTAATTCAGCTTTAACTTTTAAGATAATAATAAAAACTCACAGCTTATAAGTAAGGATAATAGATTTATAACGTTATGTACAATAGTTTCTGGTTGATGATATATTATTAATAACTGAAAAAATAGCTTAAATTGATTGAACTAGTGAAACAATATTTTGGTAGTAAAATTTAAAAATTTGAAGTTGAAATCGATTTTTTACCATAAATACAGGATTAATTAAGTTTTTTAACTAACCAAGCAATTTATAATTACGTCATAGTTCCAAAATCTTCTCAAACCTGTGCAGGCAAGCATATTGTTGATAAGTTGTGTTAGAATATAATGAGCTATAATTATAACTTTATAACTCTAATTATATTAGCAATTAGTTGTAAATATTTACTATTATACTTTTTTTTTGTTTTACGCAAAAAGTACATAAGCATTCATTTAATTTTTTATAATTGTACATCGTACGATAAAGTTATAATTTAAAAAAATAAAACAAAGAAAATGTATGTTTCTGAGTTATAAATTAAACACATTTAATTCAATGTAAAGTAATTTTTATTAATATATCAATAACAACGAGCCTGAAAGAAAACTGTTTAATTTACTACACATACAAATTATATAATATATTTAAGCAATCGTAAAGTTCTATACTAACAGCTTTGACGAATTGTGCTTGCGATTTTATATTCTTGATTCTTGAAACTAGAAGTTGAGCTTAGCATGTTGAAATGCCTTGCAGTACATTTAACAACTAACGCGTATTTGCAAAACAAACGCCGATATATACGTGTTAAAAGCAAATTAACTCATTCTAATAAACAATGTTATCGTAGGAAACAGGGAAAACTGTTTTCAGAAAGCTTACTAAATGTTTTTATTGTTACAAAAAATCCCATATCACACGTTGTAAAATTATAAAATGAAATGTTAAATTCATTATAAGGTTTTATCAGGCTATAAACTCTGTTAGGTTTATATATTTTTTACTTAAATAAGAGTTTATACCTTAATAATTTCTGTTGCTAGAAACATAGTTGATAAAACACTCTTTAAGCAAGACTAAAGTTTATTAGTATCCTTTTTTCAAGATATCTTAGGTCGCTATAAAAAGATTTTTGCACTTTAAATAAAAAAAAGTTGAAACCTCGTTAATAATATTATCAACAATAATTTTTAGTTAAGGTTTTTCTAATTTTAAATAAAAAAGCGTTAAAATATCTTTTCAAAGGTTGTTAGTGTATACTAGAACATACATATTATTTTTAAACAATAAAAAAAGTGTTTAAAAAGTTTAGTATAAGGACCTGGTGAACGAAAAACATTTCGGTTATCTAGTCGTACACCACATGCTCATACAATTGCTTACGAGCTAAACAAATTAAAAATTTGATTTAATCTTTTAAACCTTATATAAAATAAAGAAATAAAAATATATGAAACCAATCAACCAATAAAATGAACGAATAGAAAAGAGAGTTATACGAAAATTAACTAAAGTATGTGTTTACTTCAGAAAGTTTTATTCATAATGTACTCAAAAACTGTCTAATACGATAAGAATGATAGTACAGTCCAGGGGCGTCGCGTGAGGTGTTGCACTGCCGCAACTGCACCACCTTGAAATTTTCTAAGAAAAAAAGTAAGTATCTATAACGTTTTCGTTATTTTTTTGAACGAAATCTCTTTTAAAACTTCAATTTTGAAAACGACCATTTTGCCTACTTCACTGCCGCAAACTCTTAGACGACTGCCGCAAATGAACTCAAAAAAGCAAAATTTCTTCAAGAATTACCGCAAAATCAATATCTTGCGGTAAGTAAGCTAAGTTGAAAATTCCCTAAAACAGGACTTGCTTAAGTATCATCTACAAGCTATTGTAAACATAAAGTAAAAACAAAGCAAGCTATTGCAAAGGATTAAACTTGAGTTTATGTACCCACATGATTTTTTAAATTTAACCGATCACTTCTATTAAAAGATTTGTCATAAATTGCATTTTTTGTAAAAAAAGATAAAAACCCTAAATCACCAAAGTCTTAAAAATTTGATTTTTTATTTTAATCTGCATACATAAACTTAACTATAACTGATTATTGTTATCATAAAGTTAACAAAATAAATAATAAAATTCAAGTTCTGAAAAAAAGAATTAAGAAGTTTATTATAAACTTCTAGTTCACTCTTACAGAAAAATATTTTAGATTTATATTAAATAAAAAATAGTATTATTGAAACAATCACATATTTAAATAAAGTAAATAGCCTTAATTTAGAAACTTTGATTACTTAGAGTAGTTTAACATTTTAGGAAAATTTAGTCTACCTCTACTTTATATAACTTTTGGCTTAATTTTTTCATAAACAAAGCAAAAATTTTAGATAAAATTGTTGAAACATGGTTGCCTTGCCTCATAATCAGGATAACTTAGAAATGTTAAAAACTCAAGATGACCCAAGATAAATTAAAACAGACCAAATTAGAAAAATATTCAGGCTGACTAAAGCAGTTTTAATTTTTACTCTGAAAATAACAAGGTTATTTAAAATTAAAAAATAAGTGTTTTAACCCTATGGCCACATGAAAACTAACTAACCAAACTGTTACTTCTATAATGATTACATATTTATAAATTATCTTTAAAATTCTTAAAAAGTTCAACAGCCTCACAACTAAACTTAAAAAAGTTGAGCTCCTGAGAAAAATACTGTCATCAAAATGAAAAACAAATAAATATTAAATAAAGAAAAGATACCCTTAAAAAACTATTGAATTTTAAACCTCCAACAAAAAACATTAAAATTAGAAAAAAAGTTAATAAAAATGTTAATGTTTGTAAAAAAAATGTGCAAATTAGTTAGGAGTAAGGGGGGAGGGTGTTTAGGCACTTTTTTACATGTTGTTCTTATTTTAACTTTTTCAGAAAGCTAATAGTTACTCTTTATTTCCAATTAAACTTTAGTTACAACCAGTCAAAGCCAGAGAGTACAATGGTTTATTATACAAGGAGCAAACCAAAACAGCAAAAAATACAATTTCACTGAAAACCTATATTCTCCATCATTTTTAAAACAATTTTTAATTAAACTTTTTCATCCTAATTTTTTTTAAACTTTATACTTTTGTTGAAGAGAAGTTTTCAATTTTTAAGTATCAATATATATTTTTGTATATACAAAAAATAAAACTTTTGTTATAACTTTTTTTTTCTTGGTGTTTTAAATATCTAATTTAGCAATTTTTTTTCGTTTTATAAAAGAAACATCTAAAGATTTTGAGGCCAACTTATAAAAAAAAGATATGATTTTAGTGATTTGATTTATTTGTTGTTTGAGTTTATATTATAAAAATAAGGATTCATTTGTACCTCTGACTGTGAATTACCATATCTCAAAAATTTTAAGAATTTTTTATATTGATAAAAGATGACTTGTAGTTAAATTAAAACTGTATAAAGTAATTTCAGTAAAATAATTCTAAAGTAGATGTTAAGGGCATAAAGGGGGGGGGGGTAAAACATTTTTTTAAACACTGTTTTAGTTTGTGCCTCCCATTATGAACCTTTTGTTGCCTTTGACTTTGACCGGCTATATCTTAAAACATATACTGAATTTTTAAAATCTGTAAAAAGCATCTTGTAGCTTAGTAAAAACTACATAAAATAAGATCAAATTGCTTCATCCCCACTATGCCCTTAAAAACAAAGCTTATCTTCAGGTGTAGCAAAAGTTCAGTTGTTTTCAAGCTTGACAGTAAAAACATATTTTTATTAAAATAATTGATATTTTTTTAAATTCTGCACCACCTAAAAAAAATACCATGCGACGCCACTGGTACAGTCCAAGCCTTAAATTTAAAAAAAAACATTAGAGGTACAGAAATTTTTTAGACTTAATAAAAGTAACTTTAGCTTAATTTTTAACTTAAATTTATCTTAATTTATAAAACCAGATAAACAATACTATTAGCACACATTACTTTTGTTTAAAATTACGTATCAATTGCATAATCGTTTATAACGTCAAAATACAACTACTTATAACTTTTTAACTACAAACAAATATTTGAAAACGTTATAAAGTTAATCAAATAAAAAATGGTTACTTAATTTGTTCAACATTATTGTTTTAATTAAAAAGTTATATTACAACTAATAATTACTTTTTTATTAAAATAAACATGAAAGTTGTTCAGAAATGACTAATGACTATTATTTTTATTTAAAATTTATAATATGAACATCTAAAGTTTATTTTACTTAAAACTTTGATAGTTTCACAAAATAAACTACGACTTAGACTATAAAATTTAGACTAATATGAATAAAAAAAATTGCAATTAAAATAAGTTATGTATGACATATTAGTTACTTTTCACTCTTAAGTATACTAGAAGTACTTAAAAACTAAATTTTTTAAGTCACCTTATTTTTGTATTTTTTATTTTGTGCTCAGATCATACTTTTAAGTTTGTATAAAAAGTAAAAGAATTTTCTTTTTAAATCAGCTACAACAGAAAAAACACATGGTAAAATTTGTCTCTCGACAATATTGTCTTGTATTAAAGTATGCCGTTCATTACTTTAACAATAATTTATTATGTGTGCAATGTTTAATTTCAGCACTTTTGATATCATACTATTGTTTATTGATCGACAAAAAAAAGCTCAAAATAGTTGGTTCTAGGACCTGGTGAACAAAAAACTTCACGGTTATCGAGTCAAACACCACTTGAGTAAAGTTTTATGTCTTAACCAGGGAATTGTTGTATATCATTGTTAGAAGATAAATAATAATGGTTTTTGATGTATCTTGTAAATTTATATTTTTAGATTTATTAACTTAAAATCGAACAGCTTAAACTTAATCGGATAAATATTGATTCATATGATCGCTTTTATTTAAAAAACAGTTAAAAAAAGTTTATTAATATAAATTATATATTTAAAACGTTACTTAAAATGATTCTAAATTTACATTAATGATAAGAATCTACTTTAAACGATGATTTTTTGTTAAGTAATTGGAAACTAATGTAGAAAATTATTTATATATACAAAAAAATCTAGTTTGAATGCAAAAATTACCATTTGTTAGAAGTTTTTATTTTTTATTTCTATTGAACTTTTACAAACTAGTTCAAAATATTTTTTTTGGCTTTAAAATCTTGTAAAACATAGTTTTAAATAAACTTATTTTCTATTAAAAACATTACAAAAACAGCGTTATAATAACTATACTATAATAGTAATAACTATTAATGTTTTATTTTTTAAATAGTTCTGTTGTTATTGTAGTTCCTAGAAAAAACAAAACATTTAAGAATTAAAACAGCTTTTAAAATACAAACTATTTACGCAAAGTTTGTACGTAAAATATCAAATAAAGTTTAAATAAAGTCAATAAAAAATAAAATGCGTACATTTCTAAAAATAAAGTAAAACTTTATACGCTGTCACCAAGGTTTTTTCTAAAGTTTTGTAACCTTTAAAAGTCAATACAGTCCTGTAAAACACTTTTTTAGTACGTAAGAGATTCTAACACGTCTTGTTTAAACTTACTTAATTATACGTAGACAACTTTAAATGCAAAGGTGATAGATTTATACGTTTCAGCCCATTTTAAAGTAGATTTTATTGTTCATTGAACATAACTGTAGCGGGCAAAACTCAATTATCGTCCTTTTATTGCTTTTTTGAGTATATGGAGAATATTAGTTTATTGAATTACGTACCTAGTTTTATTAAAGTGATCATTTTTAGGTACGCTTAGACTTCAGAAAAAAAGATAATTCACACACTTTTGGTAATAGTATTACGTGTTATTCACATTGAATTAACGTATAAAACTCAATAACCTTTTAAATATATAATCAGTGCGTCACTATAAATAACTAATAAAACTAATAACTAAAAATAATTTTGATGATTTATAAATGAACCAACCGCAGCTTTATTAAAACATTTTCTATTTATGAAAAAAGAGAACTTTCAAGATATGAGTATATAAGCTTAAATAATGTCCAAAATATCACATGTAGAAAGTTTAACCTTGACGTAGTAAGTTTGTTAAAACTATATTTATTGTGACTTAAAAAGAGTTTTCAAAGGCTGATATTGATAGGGCTTAGATACTTCAAGTTGCTAAAAACTAAGAGTTTTCATTTATTGGATTAAAAAATATATTAATATATCGTAACTTACTTATAGTCTGGTAGGCTAAAATATAAAATTTATTGTTTGACTTTAATATACAGTAAGATTGTATAATAAAAGTATAAATACAACGAGTTTTTTATCAATAGTCAGAAATAAAAAGTTGAATAAAAGTTTATTTTTTTTAACTAATTCAGCTTCCATATATGGGTAGTTTCCAACTTTGATGTAGCCATACTGACACAGATATTTTAAGAATAAAATAATTCAAGCAACAACGAAGGATGATGAAATTATTTGTACCTCTTCTACTAATAACTACCCAGTCTCTTTCATTCAAATTCAACAAGAAGACATATGAATTGTTGCTGAAAAGATTTGATTATTTGACACAACACAACATACTGGAATATTGTCACTCATTTGAAACAATACCGCCAGTTGATAAGACAGTTTTGTCAATTGCCCCGTATACACATGTCAAATATCGTTGCTCGTAAGTTTGTTTAGTTATTTAGCATAAAAATTTGGTCGTGATTAGCATACATATGTTTTTCTTTTATGTTTTAATATAAATAGTTTAAAAACAATGTAAAAATAAAACATGAAATAGATTTATTTTCTAACTTTTACTTAGTAAAGGTTGAATATGTAAAGGTTTGGAAAAAGTTCAAGTTTATCAGTTTTATAAATAAGTAGAAAACACAGTTACAAAATTTATTTTTCAATATTAGTTTAGAAAAATTAAGTTCATTCATTCACAATGATTTAACGTATAAGATATTTATATAATTAATGAAAATTACAAATTATATTCAAACAAATCAAACACTGTTAACTAGTATTTGCATTTAATAATTTTGCTTATTAATGTTTTAAAGAGCATGTACAAAAAGATTAAAAATTAAGAAGTGTCTTTTTACTTTAATTAAAAAAAATTTAATAGTGAAAATTCATTTTGAACAACTTTTCTATAAAGTTACGGTTAATAGTAGATACAGATAAAATTCAAACAGACACATGCAACATAATCATCTTGATGTTATATTTTGTGGAATGTATTGTTACAACCCAGTTACTTGTAAAGTATTAAAAGGTTACACAAATGAACCTGTTTATACTGGAGTTACTTACAAAGACAACAGTGGAAATAATGTTCATTTTAGGTATCTAGATTAATAATTTTAAATTTAAAAATCAAACATAAGTATATTTACTTTAATTTTTTTTAAATTTTCGAAATCCTTTTAATTTTAGTGATTTTAAAATAGATAACTTAGGAAAAAGATTTAGCTTTATAAAGCTTTACAAATAATGATGCGCATTTTAAATATTTTTTTCAAAGTTATTAAAGTTCTAAGTTGGTTATTACAATCTAAGTATTCTATTTATTTATTCAGGCTTTTGAGTAAAAATATGTTGATTTAGCTAAAAATAAACAATGTCACAGATATCCATCGGCTTGCCACTGTGTAACTTCAACAATAAAAAAACCAAAAGCAAAAACAAAAGAAGTTTGCACTGCAATTAGAAGAAGACGGAAAAGAAAAAACGGATATTTCTAAGCTAACTGTAATGTATTGTGACGTCATCTAGTGCAATTTTGTTATTATTTAAACATAATTGTTACGTCATACAAACTTTTATTTTTGTAAATATTCTTTCAACATACTTAAATTGTAATTTTTAAAATTGATTCAAAACGTCAAACTAGGTAAAACTTTATTTAATCTACTTATTAACATTGTCTGCTCGAAATTGCCAAAGTGTTTTGTTGATTTTTACTTGTTAAAACTGCTTTTATTACTAAAGCAATTGTACTATAGTTTGTTGTTTTAGTTTCAAAGCACGATCAAAATTAAATTTGACTACGAGGTTTGTATTTTTTAAATACCTTAATGTTCTTAAAGTAATGTTATACGGTAAATATGTATACTTGTTATGGAACAAAAAGTGTCAATCGATGTATAAATTACACTTTAAAGGTACTTTTTTTAAAAATATATCTTTATATATATACATATATATATATATTGAAACGTATAGAATTATAGAAAGTATTCAGTAAATTTACTGTTATTGTTATTAGTTTTACAGAATAAATAACTATAAGGTCAATAATTTCCCTAAATTAACTTATCCCCCTAGTTTTCACTTAATTAACAAAAGTTTTAATCGGTCTCAAGAGACAAGTTTTACCAAGCTGTTAACGTAGAAAACAATTAATTATCTTTCGTCTTGTCACTGTGTGACCTCAGCATTTAGAATACCAAAAGTAAAATTAAAAAAAAATTGCACTGTAATTAGAAAAAGACGAAAATGAAAGTACGGATATTTTTATACCTACTTTACTATTAAAGTCATACAAAAATAAAAACTTACGTTATACTCGTTCGAATTTTTGTTCAATTTTTTATTTCAACAATTCAAAAATTATAAACTATTAGTTTTCTTTTTTTAACGTTTTGCTTATTGTATTTATATTTAACACTATTTAATTATGAACTTCATGAGAACAATAGCCAAAATGTTTTGTTGTTTTTTGAATTGTTGTCTTATTCAACAGAAACACAAAAACATTGCTTTTAGTTTTTACTTTACAATAATCAATAAAAAAACGGGAATTAAAAACGTCAAGTTTATACAAGAACAGGTATTTTTAAGTTTATGATTTTTTTCCTGTCATATTAAGCTTTATTTTTAAGAGTTGAAGCACATGGTAAAAGTTTTGTCTTGACTTTATCATATAATTTACAAGCTACTTAACATTAAATAGTCTTCAAATCATTGTTAACATATCCAGTTTTATTATTATGAATATCTTATTAAACACAAACTATAATCTTAAAAAAAAACTAAACATTTTAAACCTACTTTTTTTTTGTAAATATAAAATCTATATCGAAAAAGTCTTCATAAACTAAGTATTTTCGTGATGACTAGAAATGTGATACAAAAACTAATTCGTACTGATTTATTACATTAAATGTTGAAACAATCTTTAAAGTAATTAAATAAACATACAGAAATAAAAACGTAAAGCACATAAAGGTTTAAATCAAATTGGATATACGACTGTTTAAAACCTACAGAATACCAAAACTTGACTCTCTCTGAATGTGCTCATAATAAACAATAAAACCTTAAATATAAAACGTAAACTGATAAAAATTACTAAAGTATGCACAGAAATTGTTGTTTTCAAACTTGTGTTTAATTTATTTATCATATCACACTATTTAATTGTAGTCTACAAACCACACGGTATAACTTGTCTATTTACTTTGTTGTAAACTTTTATGCTACTTTACTATAATTAATATTTTAAAAGTAGCTTATAATTAGAATACTTAGTCTTTTAAATACTTACTTTAAAGACAAGTTTGCTCGTTAAAACAAAATATTTTTTCAGTTTAAGATTGTTTATTTAGTTCAATAAAATCAAATCTTGAACTAAAACAACTTAAGTCTATGTCTGAATTAGAAAAGCTATACAACTCTTAAATTAAAATAAAATGCGGCAAACTTTATCCCAGTTTTATGAAAACTGTAATTGTCAAGATTAATTCTGTTTTCAATTTCATATTACAATAATGTATTGTAATCTACTGAAACACATTGAAAAAACTTCTCTTTTTATTTTGTATATAACATTTTACGCTTACAAATTCTATTAATACAATGAAAACAATGAAATGCTTAAAAGTGGACTTTTAAAATGTTTTTGTGAAATAAGAAAACAACTTTTGTTGTTTTTACTTGTTTAGCTAAATATTAGGTTTACAACTCCAATAAATAAAATTTTAAAGCTAGTAGATAAATAATAAAATCAAATCTATTTTCAATTAGTTTGTTTAACGACTGTTGTTCTTTTAAAATATCGTTACAAGCTAATATCAAAAAAAAAAAAGTTTTTACATAAATAAAATATTAGTTTTATTTAGCTCATACAGTTACTCCTATGAAACATTTGACATTTTGAACTGTTATATATAGATAAGCTGTTTTTACTGTTGTCGATTTTTGTGGTATGTTACTTAAAAATAATAATTTCTCTTTATTTTACCAAGCTAATTAGAATTATGACTTTATTGGTGTTTAACATTCTACTTCAATAAACTTGGTCGTGACGCTTAATTTTACAAGTATGACTTATAATTGAGATTTTATTTAGTATATAAAATTAAACCAACATGTTATGTATAAACATTTTTGTAAAAAATTAATATTTTTATAATACCTATTGTTTTATTTTAAAACCCATCGACTTTATAACTGAAAAGCACTTAAGTTTTCACTGATTATAACATTCTCTTACTAAAATGAAAACTTAACTCAAAATAGCTTCTAAAGTGTCAACTTAACATTTAAGTTATATAATTTATGTAACAACTAACTGTATTAGCATTGACTGTTATGATTCTGTTTTATAGGTTACTTAGTTTAAAAAGATCAAAGCAAACGTAACAAGTTAAATAAAAAGTAATTATTTTCACATTTTATTTAAGTTTTTGTTTATTTTTTTTTATACTTTTTCTGCTTGAAAATTTATATTGTATTAAATGAATTATTTTGTAACCTTCACGCAACTTGTTTTCTTTTTTAATTTTAAGAAAGTTCTAGAAGAAGTTCGAAAATAGTATATTAGTTAAAGTAAAGAATATCTAATACCTATTTAAGATGTAATTATACTACAAGTTTTAGTCAAAACGTCTACTTTTGTACACAGAACAGTTGTAAAATGCGATTAATTAAAATTAGCGGTCCCGAAAAAGAATAAACTCAATAATAAACCTAACCGATTTCGAACAGAACTTCTACACACCTGCTTTTTTATAAATTTTTCATTATTTTGCGCTTATCATTACTTAATCCACAATATCTTTTTTTAATATGAAATTAAAGTCTTTGGCTGCTTAACTTAAAATACAAAAAGTTTACAAGCTCCTATTATGAACAATTTTTTTCTAATTAATATGTATTTCAAATATACTTCTATAATAGCAAAACAATTTTTTTTTCGATCTTTTTTTTTTTAATACCATAATAGGTATTTAACACTCTGAAAGTTTTTATAATATTTTTAATTAAAAAAATTTAAAACTAAACTAAACTATTTGTTAGTACAAAACATATACTACTTACAACAAGCTTATTTTATTTTGACTAAGATTAATTTTATTAGGAGTTACTAAATAGGGCGATAATAAATATGTATGAAATATCAGTTTCAATTTTGCAAAGCGTCTGAATAGTTGCACAGTTGAGCAAAAAGGGATAGAAAAGAAACATTTGAATCAATCAATCTTTCACACACAAGGAACACTTTCGGTCCAACGAGAGTAGAACTTTTTTTCGGTCGACTGCATCCTCACTGACACCGTGCGGATGATATTTTCCTTTTTCGGGCCGATCGGAACATCGAACTCGTCTTCGGAAACTCTGATGTGTTTCCTTTCAACTTCGCCCACTCTGAACTGGGGACGCTGTGTAATTTTTTGTATTACGATGTTGAATAATATTCATTACTAAAAATCCTTGATTAAATTTAATTTTACAACTGATAAAAACACAATTAATTAAACAAAAAGAGTTTTACATGTGTGGTAAATAAAGTTTTTGTTTGAGTTCGAATTTACCTTCTTCATTAAACTTAATGTTCTGACAATTAACTTAAGAAGTGATATTAATAATAAGACAAAAGTGAAATTTCAAACTCACAAATGCATTGTATGTGTCTTCCACGTCTACATTTTCAGGAAACCTCAGTTTGACTCGGCACCAACCAGCACCTATTATCTTTAGGGTTTTTATTTTCGCAACACCCGGCTTCAGACCCGAAGCCTTGAAATCCCCCTGATACATGTTGGTCATCTCAGGTTCCATACTGAACGGGTTACTCCAGTATATCTGAAATCAAAAAGTAGTCTTTTAGTTGTTGAAAAGTGACTGCTTACAACGGTTGTTGATGGTGATTGGAAAGAAAAAAGTTTGTTACAGTACAACTATTTCAATTTTTTTTATAAAATAGCGTTGCTTACCTATGGTATTAGTTTCAACTAGAGAAACAACGTTTGTTTTTAATACTTAGCAAGTTTGTTCAAACTACTTTGCAAGAAATTTAAAACAATTTTGTAATGCGGTAACCTTCCAGTAAAATACGCTTCTTAAAAATTATACAAACACACCTGTGCTTAACAAAAAGTGTGCATCTAAAATGTGCGTACTTACCGGGAAGTTTGTATATAAAACGTTCATCTTCAAGATGATGATCGCTGAAATTTATATAAATTTGAAAATGCCTTTTAAAAATGCTATTAACCGTAACACAATGATTTTATAAACAATCAACATTTTGTTTTCAGTAAAAAAAAAAAATAGTATAACTTTAAATAATCAAACCATGACGTGATACTTGTGGTCGGGCTCGAAATCTTCGTGGCTCAACGTCACTTCCGTCTCTGTGACGTCATCGAACGCGATCATTTCGCGGTGGTTTCCCCAGTCGTAAGCGAACTCGAAAGAGAAGTTGTGATTACGCAGGTTGACGTAATCGTTCAGTTTGAAGGAGAAGAACGGAACGGGCTTGATCTTTTTTTGTGACGTCAGATCGGTGGCTTCGAATACTAAACGATTTTCTCAAATTAGTGAATTATATATTAAATCTAATTAGTGTTACTTAGTTAAGGTACAAAACTTTTGTTGGTCGCTGAAGAATGAAAGATTATTAAAACATTTGTCGAAGTGATTTTTTGGAAGTCTAAAATTATTTATCAACTTATAGTTTAATCAACTTCAACTGAAAAGCTGTATTTTTTTTACATTGTTTTTAAACCTTTAATTTTAACTGTTTAATCATAGTTTAGTCACTTGTACTTAACTATGAAAGTTAAAATGTAGTGAGTAATTTAGAAATTTTACTGTTTGTTGATATGTAGTTAGTATTCAAATCTATCATAAAGCAACAACACTATATAATATAAGATTGTAAAAAGTATTGCAATCGTACTAGAGCCTTTATAACATGTTAAAAGCTTACTTTTAATTTTTTCGCACTTGCAGCCATTTCTTTCTGTTAAATTTTTATTTTTAAAAGGCTAATCATAGTTTTTATTTCCAATTTTTAATACTTTTGATTGTACATTTAGTACTTCGTAATAGTATTAATAATTTATATATCGAGTTTCCTTGGGAAAACTAATAACTAATTAACGACTTAAATATATTTTTTTGCTCACTTTATGTTCTTTAACTTTAAACAAATCAACTGATTTTTTTCAGTTTAAAATTAAAGTTAATATAGAGCAATTAAGCATATCTTTTTAATTTCTAAAACAGAATTAAAGAAAAAAACAAGCTAACGGCAGACTCCTTTATCAGAACGCCCATGGAAAACCCCGGAACCCAAATAACGATTCCACTTCTCGCATATTTTTCTCACCCTTCCCGGCTTGTAGTTTTGATAAATATCTTGCCGACCAAAGTGGTATGTACCGTAACCGTCAAACCCAGGCTCAAGACCTTTTAAGTAAAAAAACACTTTTGTTTTAATTACTGATGTAAAACAGTACGTTAAAATTGTACAGTACGTTTCAGATATCTGTTTTCTAAAAAAGAACAAAAAGTTTTTCTATTTTGTTTTTTGATGCCTTATTTCTTTAAGTAATTTTATATATTGTGCACAGGGCTAATTGTTAATTTTTTTCGTATATGTGTAGTTAAAAGAAGTAAAGTAAAATAGTATTGCTTTAAAAAGACTGCAGTAGGTAAAAAAAAGTATAAGTTGGTCTTACTCAACCCTAATTAGTTATCCTCATTTTATTTATAACACCAACATTTATGCAAAAGATTTACGTGTATCTTTAAAAATTAAGAGAGGCCACAGTATTGAAACTTATTTTTCAAAGTTATTTAGTTATTTTTCTAGAAAATTAATTTTAAGTTAGCTGCAAAGGATTATTCGAAAAATTTTGCTTTGCATTAAGTTGTGTTTTTGTTTTTAGAATTTTAAAAAGCTAAGATGGTTAAATTAATAACAAACTATGTTTTAAAATAAGTTGTATTGTACGCAAAACTGTATAATAACTAGTCTAAACCTTCAATGTTCTCAAAATTCCAACCTATACCGTCTAACCAACAAGCGTAAGTGTCATTTTGTGAAGTTATCCTCGGATCTATCTGTGAAATATTGAACGATTATCACATAGTTCAGCATGTTAACTACAAAGCTTGTGATACCTTTGCTACTTTGAGTGTATTTTGTTTGTATTACAGAACCTTTATACAAGAACTCAATATTTTTATAAGATTGTGTGACTGTTATAAACATGGAACGTAAAAAGAAAAAATTCATTGTTAGCATTAAAATATTAAATGAACAAACAACACCATAATCATAGTTTTTATCAGTCAATCAACAAACCAACCGTTTGACAATTAAATAAGCAACGTCACAAAAAAAAGTTGTTTTAATGTTCAAAACCTACCGATTGTTTTAAAACGCAAACTCACAACTCTTAGCTCGCTCTGCACCTTCATCTTCCCATCTTCCACGTCCGTCTCGTAGTTCCACCAATAAAAGTACCTGATCAGGTAGCTGGAAACGTCGTGACCGTTGAGGTACCACCTCACAACGGCCCGTCTGTTGCTGGTTAAAAATTTGCACCTGAAGGTCAACTTGGACTCCCCCCACCTTTTAACTGACAGCAGCTCTGGTTCGTCTGTTATGATTTTTCGAAGTTAATTGGTTTTAGTTGTTCTCACGCGTGAGTTAGGCGCACAGTTTTTATTGTTAATTCTTGAAATGACACGCATTCACAAACGAGCATTTGTGTTGACGTTTTTCGTTTGGCGCTGTATTATCAAACTTGTAGCTAAATAAAAGAAAATTAAAAAAAAAGAAAGCGTGAATATTGAAGATTGTTGTAAAAACCATGAGAACCTTCGTATTTGGCCAAGTAGTTGGCAGTTGTGATTGCCAAGCAAGCAAAAAGAATCAGAAACTTTATCATTTTACCTACCAAAATTTCTGTATTTAAAAACTTTATTATTTTTTCTTTATTTAATATCTATTAGTTTTTTATCATTATTTATTAATTAAAGAAAATAAGAATTAACTATTTAGTTTACTGACTAGTATAAATTGATATCATTAAATGGTACAGTATCCATTTCCTATAAATTTTAATTTGACATATTTTGCGAAAACATGAATTAAGGCTACTAATAAAAACTTTTATTTTCTTCGCACAGTTATTTACTCATCAGTAGTGTACAGTATATCAAATAAAAATAGTTCCAATGCAAATAAAGCTTTGCAACTAAGAGGCTAAAAAATAAATCAATACATAAAAATTTGTAAAAACTCTTTTAGTATACAAATACTTTTAACTATCTTTCCAGCTAAATATTTTGATGTATACACTAAAATGTTTAAATTTTTAGAAAAATAATTTTAGGCTTGCTTAATTTAATTTTCAACATAATAAATTATATAGTAATAATATTTCGTTTATTTTTTTTTAAGGAAATAACTAGTCTCTGTAATATTTGACAAATTATTAGTATCTTGATTATACACAAAAACTTTAATTAACTTTTATACAACCAAAACTTTTTATGAATACAAAAAAAAACTTTTATTTATATAGATAACCACAATGACAAATATAGATTAGTTTAATCTTACGAGTTTGTCTTGTTTTACTATTTTGAACTGTATGCAAACTCGCTTTTATACTTAATAGTAGTTAATCGTCTCAAATAATGATATTTATAAATTCAGTTACTATTTAACATCATCTTACATAGAATTTGCATACTGTTTAAAAAATAGGATAAAACAATAAAGTTTTATCATTATTAGTTTAAAGCCGCTTCGTTGTTTTTTTTTACTTAATGTATTTTGTAACAACAAGTAAATCGACTTAATCTAAAACAACTTGTCAGTGATTTTTTTTTTAATCCAGCAAACATTGGTATTTATATAAACTTTTATGTTATTAGAACTGATAATAACAATAATTATTTGACTATTTAGTTAATCAAAACAACGACTTTACCTTTTGAATGGTTTAAGTACTTTAAAATCAATTTAATATGTTTTATTATAAGTATTATTATATAAAAATTACTTTCAACAAATTCAACTAGGTAAATGCTCATAAAAGTATTATCTATTCATTAATTTATCAAGAGCTCTTGTTCAGCGAAACGACCTTACATAAATAAAGTTTTACAAAATAATTGTGTGATTTACTTAAAAACTTGTATAAAAAGCTTGCTTATGGTTGATTTTTAGCCTTTTATATAAAACTTTTTAAGCTATTGATGAGTCACTATCGCCCATTCTGTAAAATTAAGGCTAGTTTATACTTATACCTAATTGAACTTCAGGTAAATTGTCAAAACTTTTTGAACGTCAGCTGTGTAAACTTTATGCCCACAGTGTGGGCCCCACACATTTTATTAGAAAGTTTATACATAACTAATTGTTAAACCATATGTAAATTCGTTTTAGTATATTCTTTAAGCTTTTAAATAAAAGCCGATGTTGATTTTTATAATAATAATGTTGTAGATTTAATCTCTACAAGCTTTTTAAAGGTTAACAAAATATAATATAACAAAATATCTCATTAACTATGAAAGTAAAGTTTAATAGCCGAAAAGCTTTTTTGTTACACGTAAACATATCTGCTTTAACAAAAATATTTAAAGATAAATTTTAATGAAACAAATGAAAATGAATAGAACGGTAAAGACTTCGAAGCAAAATCAAACCAATAGTTTAGTATTAAATTGTTAACTGCTTTTATCTTTTCGTGTCAAATTTTTCTTTTATTATCTGAGATCAACTTTTTAAATAAGATTTTTTCTAATAATGGTGCTTTTAAAATCGATTGAGGACACAAACTGAGTTGAAGAGGCTTAAAGGCAAGTAATATAAATGCAAGAACAAAAATATTCTTCAGGAAAAAGACCTACTTCAAAAGGTAAACCTAGACAACTACGAAAGCATGTTTGAAAAATCAAAGTATGCTATAATAATTTTTATTTTATTTGCTTGCTTATCGATTGAAGAAATAGGATGAAGTTTTTCATATAAAAGGAGATCAAACTAATTTAAAAGAAAGCCTTACCAAAGACCTTATAAGTAAAAAAGGTTTGGTCGAAGGGATGAAAATAAAGACCTCCTGTTGCAGACTTTTTAAACCACGAGGGAAAACTGATTCCACATTGACAGATTAGGAAATGTATTCAATCTACTTACATGTGTAAGACGCTACAATTCAAACTAAACTTCAAAAAAAGCTCGCAACTGTTCAAAAACTTTTCAAACATTGCTTTGAAAAAAAAAGATATTTTTTTCGTGAGCGAAAGCAGGCTAATTGATACTAACCCAGCTCGTTTATATTCTGAAAATGAAATAAAAAACAAAGTTGGGTTTGAAAACAGTTTATTTTTTTGGAGAAATGCGAGGAAGGTTGGTAAAGAAGGTTAAGATCGAAGCGGTTATTGAAAGAAATTGTTAGGGTGAAGATTGTAAACGAGCTGTTTATAAACCTCAAGCGCAAGAAAAGCTATACGATACGTTTACAGGTCAGGAATTCTATTCTATTTACGTGTAAAAAGCTGACCGTGAGCCGCCATGATACCATCCTGATGTAATCAAAACGGAAATGCAACTTCGACAACAACTTTCTCTCTTCGCGGCAACAACCGCACTTGGGATATTTTGTATGGCTGGAAAAAGCACAAAAATCTTCCAACAACCAATTGAGTTGATCCAATCCAACAGAAAACTATCAAAGCTGCCTCCATTGCAATTTGCTATCCCGGCGCGTCAATAAGTTTTACCCGGTAATTGATGCAAAGAAAATAGGTAGGGGATATAACTTAATTTGAAGATAGGTAAAATAGATGCAAGATAAGTAGTATTCTTAAAGACAAAGAAACACGCCAAAGTACAAAAAATTTTCGCCAGTCGTTTTCCAAAAAAGTTTTTAATATAAAGTTATAACTCTGCACCGTCTTTTTAACACTGAAAAGTTAACAGTTAATAACTTTTAGTATAAACTCTTTTCTAAACAGTTCTTGTCCGAATAGCAACATATTCTACCGTTGTAGAAGGTTTTATGAATGAATACATGCTTCAGAAAAAAATTTAATAAAGTAGTTTCTCAAGGAAAATAAACGAATGCAAAAAGAAAGATGTATAATGTTCTTGAGTATAAACAGTGTTAAATAAAAAAAATAACCGATTCCTCTTTTGCGAATTTTCAAAATCTAATGCACGAGAGAGAACTAATTCTAGGTAGACATACCAGGAAATGTAGTCTAACTGTTAACATAAATATAAACTTTTAAAATATGAACTTTAAAATATCAACCTGTGAAATTTTATAAAACCTTCAGTCAATAAGAAAATTAAATATGTATGCAGTCTAACTATTGGCATATAAAGTGCTAGCCGTGAGTCGAAACAGTTTCAAAATACAAGCAAAAAGATAAACATAAGTTCCTTTTTAATGTGGTTAAAAGACTAAAGCGCCAACGATGAGAACTTTCTCTCTTTCTAGCAAGAACCGAAGAAAAGTATCAAGACAATAGGAAGTAAGTTTTTGAAGAAGAAAAAACAAAGTTAAATATGAAAATATTTCAACTGTTTCCACTGTTGCAGATTTTTAAACTCAAAATACGAGAGAAAATAAATTCCACGTTGACTTTTAAGTATTTACGTGTGGAAGAGTTAACTACTACATTTAAAACTAAAAACTACCTACGAAGAATGCTGTCGAAAGCTTTTGGAACGCAACCAAAAGAAAAGAAGTTTGTCATATCTAATGTTGTATTAGAAATGACTTAAAAACGCACAATCATTTTCTTGTCACAAATTTATATTCTTTTGCAGTGTTGTTTGTTCTTCCAGACGATTAAAATCAGTAAAGGTTAAGAGACTCCAAAGTAAAATTTTGAAAAAATAATAATTTAATTTTATTTGATAGAAAGTCAATGGAAAAGACGTAAAATAAGCTGACATACAGTTTTCTTCAACATTAAAGATTGTTGTTTTCAAAAAGCTGTTTTAAAAGATTTAAAAAGTTACCTTCAAACAAAAACCTAAACTAAAAAGAATTTATGTGTTGTCTTCACAAAGACTTTGAGTAAATGATATGTTAGTACAAAACTACTATAAAATTTTGCAAAGATATAGTTACGTCATACTTAAGAAGTTGTACATTTACATAACCTGTCTAAAATATGCTAATTTAACTCAATGCCTGTCACTTTTAAGGCTTATAAAACTTTATAAACTTCCGTTATATATTACAAATTTTAGTTTGGTAAATAAGGTATTGAACTTCAGTATTTATTTATTTAAAAACACTGCAGTTCAATACCAATATTACAAAGTTATTGAAGGCACATCAAGTAAGGTTTAATAAGTTCGATTGAAACTTTGTTTTTAAAATCTAAATACCTTAAACTTTGTAAAATTAGTTTAACTTACTGTTGTGTACTTTTTACTTTATAGATAACAATAAAAGTTCTCGACTTAATTATAAGGAGAATGATCAATTCAAAATTTAAATTTTATTAACAAAACAATGTTTCATTCGCTTGAACCTAATCAAACAAGATCATCACTTGAATAAAATCTGTAAAAAATAATTTTAACAATAACATGTAAGAAGACATTAGGCTAAACTTGAAACAAAAAACTAAAACAAAAAAACTAAATAAAAATTTAAATAAAACTTATAATTTAAAGCTATTAATATAGGAAGATCATAATGTTATTAAGTTTGTTTATCTTAATTTTTTTAACTTACTATTGGTAAAACAAAAGCGTTTGAATTCACAAAACAACCATCATCAATTACAAGTCAGCACCAAAGTTTTATTTCAAATTTTAAACAGAGTTTCGACCATGTATATATATTTTTCTGAGAAAACTCCACAATTGAAAGCAGGTATAATCAAGATTGGCCTGCAATGCGTTTTACTGCTAAAAACATACTTTTGAAAAATAGTGAAACACTTCAAACAATCAAACGTATTTAACGTAAAAACTAAAAGTTAGTATATTTGTTCTACAACTATAAACAATATATGCTTTATTGTTACTTATTTCATCATGGTTTTGGGTTGAACTAGTAACTTTAGATTAAACACTGAATTATTTTGATAGCAACTTCTACGAAAATTAGCTCACGACTTACTAAAGGCTGCCAACAACTTGGCTAGAGGAGTAACAACTTTATTGATTAACAAAGTTATTGTGGTGAAAGACTGATAATAGCAATCAATATATAAAGCGTCTTATTGTTTAACTATTATCTAAAACTAAGTTTTTTTTCTAACTATGTGGCGTAGTGGCTAAGCGATAGACTAAAGTAGCGTAAAAAGTTACTCGAAAGCTGAATATAAAAAACTTGCATAAATTATCCAAACTTTTTAAGTAAAGTTTGAATTACAAAGTATCGAAATAATCAGCTCGAATAAAAAACTATAGCAACTTGAAAAAAGCTTCGTGTTTTTATATATAGTTAACCTTTAAAAACATCATAAAAAGAAAGCCTGACAGCGAGTCTTCAACCCCTAATCGTTGGATTAAAAGTTCAACGCTCTACCGACTGAGCTAGGCAGGCTAATCCACATTTTAAGGTGGTTTGTAGCGTTTAAACATACAAATGCAACATATAGTGTAGTTAAAACGTTGCTTTGGTCTTTGCTCGGCAAACTGCAGCTCGTCAACAAAACTTAAAATTTGCGGCTCCCTAATTTTTTTAGACAAAACCATAACTTTTTAGAGTTGTTGAGAAACAGTTAATTTTTTGTTAAAACTTTTAATTAGGATCTTAACATTAAAATATCTATTTATTTTGTTTTACTATTAATTCTTTTATCAAACTTGTGTTTTACGTTTGTACAGATATATAAAAATTTCTAGTTAAAGAAGCTTTAATCATTTTGCTCATTCTTTTTTAATTTAAAAAATCAAATAGTATGTAAACTTTACAGTAACTAAAGAGTAAACTTTTGCTTTATACTTTGGAAACATATTTAGTGAAGATTTAACAAAAACTTAGTTTTAAAGTTATTTTTTTATGCGAAATTGAGTGTGTTGAAAATCGTTTAATGCGATCTAAACTAAATCTATTTCGTATTTATAACTACAAAACCTACTATTAGGTTAAACTATTTTTAAGCCTGCAAAGTACTGTTTTTAATTTCTGGCAAATTTTCTTTTTTGAGTTTTTAAGATTAAAAAAAATGTGACCTTCTATTGTTAAAAATTATTTATACTTTATTTACGTTGATTATTTTATAACGATGAATATTTACTAAGACGAAGTATTAAAAATTTTTAGTAACATTGTTTGCGGTGAAATAATTAATTATTTTTTTATAGTTTAAATTATATGCTTTCTTAAAATTGCCTATTGCCATAAAACTAATACATTAAATAGAGAATACTTGATTTTTATTAGTATATACCTTTATATACTTAGAATTTTCAATTACTATCTAAACATTTGTTATTTACTCTTTCAATTGCTTGGATATAGTTTTCTATTGTTTCATAAAATTGATATTAAATGTGAACTAATTTAAAACTTTACAGAATTCTATTTAAAACTAAGATTTGAATTTTTTTTTTAATTACTACAAATAGAACTTAATAAGTATAAAAGTAGTTGTAAAAAAATCCTGATGTTTTAATCTAATTTAACAAAGAGCACAGACTATGTGGAACAAATTACCGCAGGATGTAGTATCATGCGAGAATGTGAAACATATTCAATTAAAACTAAAACGATTTAATTTAAAAAGTATAAATATCAGTAAAGTTCAGTAACTTTTCACAAAAACAATACAGAAAAACAAATAAATAAAGATTTGTATAACATTTATCTCATTCAAATTAGCTACCGATTTCTTCATTTTTCTATTTGTAATATTAATCATGTTTTATTTCCCTACCCCACTGACAGAATATTAATTTTATTTTATTATTTTTGTAAAACTAATTTTCTTAGTCTTAAGTTATTGACTTTCATATCAACCAAATAAGTTTAAACTTGTTAATTAGTTTTTATAATTTTAACTATATTTGATGTTTTGTGTATGTTTATTTTTTGTTGAATATAAATGTTTTTGTTTTCATTACTCTTATTGTGTGTCTTGTTTACGTGTCTCAGGTTTTGATGCCTAAGTCCAACATTGCACAATAAACAATATAATAATAATTTAGTTTTTCTTTATTAATGTCACCTATTTATTCAAAAACTAAAGTAGCCTACATAATTTGTTATTATAAAAATGTTATAAAATAGAAAGTATAAGAACATAACGAACATTAGCCATGTGTGGTTAAACTATTCAATTTTTTGCTTAGGGAAGTTTTTAATATTATTTTTGTGTAATTACAAAGCTGGAAAAACCGAAATTGTTTGAAATTAAAAGTAAGCATATAGTTAAATGATTTAAAATTATGATTTTAAATTTTTTTTTTCAATATATAATTTACTTAAATGGTAACACTATAATGTTTATATTTGTAAATGATGGTTATTTTATGTCATTTTAATACTGTAAGCCTAGTAGCTAGTGTTTGTCATAAATAATACCTAAATTCAAGCTTGTGCTTTTAGCACAACCATCATAGTAACAATTTATTATCGTTTATAACAGCTTGGCTAAAATTAATTTAGCTTCCAAGAAAAACTATGTATTTTGAATTTTATCTAAATTCAAGTTAGAAAATCGTAGTAAATGTATTATTGTGTATCTAATAGGTTTATTAAATATTAATTATTTTTAGTTGTCAAATTTTTACTTCACAATTAATAGTTTTTGTATTTGTTTGTATTTTAAGTAGTTCTAAAATGAATATATATCCTTTTGAAATTTAAAAACTTAACTACTACTAAGAATATAAAGTTTTATAATAGAACATAACTGATTTGCATGTGTGCATGATCTAAAAATAAGACTAATCGTTAATATTTTGTTGATAAAAAATAAGTTGAACATAGGTAAATACTAAAACTAGTATTCTGTTAATTATACATTATCTATACCTATATAATATCACATAGGTTTTATAAATGTAATGTATAATGAATAAATGGGATTAATCTTAATACTTTGATTTTCAACACTAACTACATCTAATGACTTAAAATTAAACTTTTTTTCATGTTTTCTTTTAGCTTTTTTTTTTGTTCAATGGAAAATTTTAATATAATTAAACTGACTTGTTTATTAAGTCTAAAAAGTTTTAAACAAAACAAACATATATTTATTTAATTCTTAATGTTACAAATAAGCTTAAACAAGTTAAGTCTATTTTGTGTATTAACTTACTCTCTCGTCGAAAAACAAAAATAAAAACAAGTATGGCTCAATGTTGAAAATAATTTAAAACTTTCATTTTTTAATTTTTGCTTTACATATGAACAAACGAACTAAAATGATTTTTTTTAAGTAATGGCATGTGATTGGTATAACTTTTCATGAAACCTCTAAAAAATAACTACTACTACTACTATAAAAATAGCATAAACGTCAGTTTTCCCTTAAAAGTTATTTTTGATACAATTTATAACTATATTTGTTAAGTCGTATAGTCTAATTTTGTAAAAATATTTGTAAAAC
Source organism: Thalia democratica (assembly GCF_965202585.1). NCBI lineage: Eukaryota > Metazoa > Chordata > Thaliacea > Salpida > Salpidae > Thalia > Thalia democratica. The sequence continues at coordinate 60,531,598 of NC_139166.1, read as the reverse complement.
CGTGTAGTCTACTTTAATGTAAATAGAGTCGATAACCAAAAGGTTTTTCATGCACCAGGTCCTAGAAAAACAATATTTATAGATTTTTTTTAATAAACTATAACTATAATAATAAACTATCTCATAAAAATCTTTAAAATATCTCAAATATTGTTTGTTATAAACTTTACTGATAATAAAAACTTAAAAGCATATATAAATTCACCATGATTTACTTTTAAAATTACTTTAATGAATGTATACTTTTAGGCAAGAGTTGGTTGATACAAAAGAGTTTGTTTTCATTGATGTTTTGCTTTATCAGGAGCAAATATGTTTCATTTTTTGCATGAAAACTTACGAATGAATTATAATAATTTCGAACTTTGCCGGATTTTTCTTTTCGATTAGTAAACTATACAAATGATAAAAACAACATTAATTTATAACAAACAAGGACTCAATAATATTTAATTTAAATATTCTTTACGCTTAAAACTGTTATCAAATATAATTGAAAATTTTGAAAACCAGATAAAACTATATCGTTTACAAAATTAAGACAATTGTATATATCAGACCAAAAACTCGCTAAAAAACATATAACATTATCAAAAAAAAAGCTGCTTTCTATGCATCTACTTTCAAAAAAGCAACATCGAATGTAAAACAGACATAAGAATAACTAAAACAAAAAAAAAATTGTTACAGTTAATTTATAAAAAACTATACTACAGTAATGTACCTTTGAACACTCTGAATGTTGCGAATAAAGTTTGATAATAAATTCTAGAAAAAACTATTATATAAAGCAACATTTCAAAATTAAGTTTGCTGTGAACAAAGTAAATGAAAATTTAATTTCTACCAAAAAGTCAGTATAAAACACGTAAATTTACAATCGTAATAACTATATCCCGCTTTCCTATGCATCTTCTATGAAAAGTGCAACAATAAGTGTAAAACATGTGCAAAATAAATAACTTAAAAGAAACTTAGTTTACGGCTAAATGAAAACATTATAGTTTAGTGTTCTTACTGTGAACAAACTAAAAAGTGCATTATTAATAAATACTAGTCTAAATGGAAAATTACATTTGAAATGGAAACACTTTTTTGCTCAAAAGTCTGTTCTGAATAGGAAGTGCTTACTTAAGAAGAACATACTTTGATTAAGATTACTGTACTTGTATTTCTTTTCACTTTTTGAGGCTGAGTTTTAAAGTTTATGCAAAGTGGTTTTTAGTTTAAATTGGTAAATAAGTGTTTAACATAAAAAAAAAGTTATAAATATAGTAACTTATATTTGTTCTATAAAGTTAAACTAAACTTAATTTTAAATCAAAGCATAGAAAATTTTAAAATGATGGATGACATAACAAATTAATGTATTTAATATACTTTTATTTTAATTTATTGAAATTAAAAAAAAAAATTTTTGTTAAAAGTATGTTTTTATTTTATTATAATTTTAGCATAGCTCCTAAATGGTTCTTCCTTACTTTTTAAAAATAGTTTTTTTTTAGTTTCAAAACACTGTTAACTTCAGCATTATGTAAATAATTCTATCAAAACTGAAACTTTTTTTTCATATAATTTATAAAAAACCACTAATAAAACAAAAAAAACTATTACTCTTATTTTTGACTGTTTAAATAATTTTTAAAGCTAAAAAATAATCGTATAATATCAAAACTTGCTTAATATAGAAATATATTTAAAAACAAATTTTTGACAGGCGTTATGCTGAATTATCACTAATTTATTGTATATTTTACATTTATTTCAATTGTTACAACATAGCAGTTTTAGTTTCTATTGGGATAAAAATTTGTTTAATCAAGTTTAGTTTTACGTTTACCGAATTTAGTTACTGAAATAATTAAAAACTAATTAAAACTTAAATTTTAAACAAACATGTATAAAACAAGCATGTATATATGCACGGTAGACAAAACAAAAACATTAACGAATAACAAATTTATATTGTTGTTGTATGACATTAAACAAAACTATATCAATATTTTTTAACTAGTCAAATTTAAAACTTGATGTTTCTAACTTGAATTCTATTCATATTTCTATCATAATAGCAAGCAGTTTTGGTAAACAAAGCAATATTTATAATTCATAAAGTTTTAAGAAATAAAAAGCAGCTGGTGTCAAATTTTTTGTATTTATATTTCTGAACTTATATAGGCGCATTTTACACTAAGCGCACAATTTTTTTTTGACTTCATAATTTACAAAGTTTTATATAACTTTTTCATTAAGATAACTCTATAATACTTTATTATTGATAGTCTTACAATTTAGGGTTTTATTTTATTTAGTTTTTCTCATTATAAAAACAAATAATTTAAAAGCTACAATATATATGTAGCAACATGAAAAAGTTACTTCATAAGTTTATATGTATTTTTTTCTTTTTAAACGTTAAACATTATGTTTAGTTTATATTATAAATAACAATATAATAATATAATGCTGTTTTATTTAACTTTACTATGGCATAACTTGTTAAGAGCTGGTCTTTTTACAGTTTTTCATTTTTAATTTAAATTTCTTTATTTAAAACAACTTTTTAAGTTTAATTTCAGTATTACTTATAATTCTACAAAGTTTATTAATTGTTCGTATACGAGGAAGCTTTTCTGTAAAGAAACAATTACATTATGAGGTAATCGACAAAATAAATCTTGTAAAAACCAAACATAATTTTAGCTTAATTTTCATGTTTAAATTTAATTTTTTTTTCATTTCAGTTTTATAATAATGTGTCATTAAATGTCGACAAACGATTGCAAATATATATATTTAAATTTTTTATTTGTTTTTATAATCTCTAGACTTTATGAACTTGTTTTGAATTACAACTATAATTAAAAAAAAAAACTAGTGATATATACACAAGGTAGTTTAAAAATTAAAATTTAATCATTTCTGCTTTTTTAGCCTAAAAAATTTCTAAAAACTCCAAACATTTAAAGTAACTTGTCCTACTTATTTTATCGAACGTTAAGCTTATATTTTACTTTTTATAAATCAAAAACAAAACATCAAAAGACAAGTATTTGTTCGAACAGTTATGTACAAAACTTGAGTTTCGTTCGATTTGATGTATAAAGATGCTTACTTCCTTTCTTATCAAATTAAGTTTGCTACTTATCACACAAATTGATCTTTTAAGCTTTCATGATTTTTTGTGTTTGTGCATAACGTCTGCCATGTAGATAAATTAAAAATAACCTGTTGTTTGACTGTTCTTTTTTAATTAAACTTATCTTCAATAAAAGAAAACTTTAACGTGAATAAATATTTACAGATAATTAAATAGCACAAATTGTTATAAAAACAATAAATTTAAAAGTATTTTTACTTTAACTGTTTAGTTACGTTTTGTGCTTGTTAAAAATTTAAGTTGTCTATAATTTCTTAGTTCGCAGCGCAAAGCATTCCTATAAGCACAACATTATTCTTAACATAATGGTAAAGTTAGTTTAACTCTGAAATAAGTAAAACTGTTTCAAGTTTGTGGTCTAAATTAAATAATTAAAATAATACCTAAATAAAGCTACAAAAATTTAAAATTTCAAAAAATTTTTCTATGAAAACGTTAGATAATACATATATAATTTTACAGTAATACAATTATTTAAAATTTAATTTTCTAAAATTTTCGATGTTCTTAACTTTAAAAATTTTATTACACTAATCAAAACATTTCATATATCTTTAAAAAATTTAAACATAGTTTACAAAAAAAAATCATTACTTTATTCAAAAAAAAAAGGTACGACAAAAAAAGTTTAGACCAAAAGTAAACGTTAACAGTTTTTTTTGTGATTAGTATAAACTACTCGTAAAAAGTGTGTTACGAATTAAAGTTCTATGCATAAGTCGTATACAAGTCTAAATTCAAAATAAGTTTAGATTTATTTTTAAATAATAGTTTCAATACAATATAAAACAAAAAAAAAAGAGTTTGTAATAGGCAGTCTAGTTAAAATAAAGTAACTTAAGTTCAAATTCATGCATCATCTATATTAGTATAAAAAGTAAAATTTTGAGACAATGATTGTTTTTTACTAAACAACCTTTAAACGTTGCAACACAAACTTAAAATAGTTATTAAGCACATACTGGTATAGGTTAGTAAAAAAAATTAAAAACTACATAGTCAAGAATATCAAAGAGTTTAAATGTCAAGTTTTTGGCAATCTCAAGCATTTTTTTTAATTATTGAGGTTTGTACCATGTTGTGGTTTAAGATAACTAGATTGCACGTGTCTTTGTTTGAAAATAAAATATTATTTGGTTGCTGTAGATCTTATTAATTTAGTAGTTAACTGGATAAACTGGAAATACTTTAAATTGTTACAAAAACTAACAAATCAAATATATTTTTAGTTTAATTTAATTTTAATTAGAATATATTTTACTTGCCAATTTTAAATAACAGTTGCATACTACGTTACAAATTACCGTGTTAATAAAAATGTATTAGGTTGTCTAATAGTTTAAACACCAGATAAACTGTTTACATGGCATGAACAATTTACATTGCTTTTTTTGTCGACAAGTTCTTTTGCACCCAACGTTTGCAGGTACATTGCAGCCCCGCTAACTAATATTAAAGCTGCTGCAACAATCGAACGATAAACTGAGTTTCTGTCAAAATTCACAACGGGACAGTTCGTCACGCACGAGTAACTAAATACTTGTAACAAATGACCAATCACGAAAAGCCACGAGCCTACTATTTGAACTATTCTCGCATTTTTGTAAGAAACTGAGAAGCTAAAATGTTTACTAGAACTTATGATTTTTGACTTGCTAGCAATAACAAGAACATATGTTGAAACGATTCCATACAAAAGAGACGTTAGAATTGTAGAAGCTTCTGGAATATACATTATCCACGTCTTACTTGAGTCTATAAGATCAAAACTTTTATAGATTTTAAACAAACTAGTTTTTTGCTCACTCAGGTCAACGTTGTAGTTAATTTCAGCAATGTAAACAAATAAAGTGGTTGATTCAATAATAAAAACCGCAATGAATATAAGAAAGCCGCATAAAACAGAAGCCTGTTTAATTGTTTTTATGTAGCTTTTTATAGATTTTTTCGCACAAAGCTTGGATTCGTAATGAATTTTAGCTGTGATTAGGCGTACTTGTGAGTTCTTGATGTCTTCTTTTTCACCTAACTGGTTGCTTGCTCTTATACTTTGCCACCTGACCCCAGTAGAAACGACCAAGTACGAAAGAATCACGAGAAACGCAGAAGTCGTGCCCGCAAAAACACGAGCGATCGCCCACAAGGACCTTGACGGCAGCAGAACAGCCTCTGCTTTTGAGTTGTGTTGAAAATAACGACATCCACTCGCTTCTGAGTCTATATCATGGACTGCTCTGTTAACCAGTCCACAGAAAAGCATGTTCAAGGAGTAGAAAAACATCGTAAGGCCGGTGAAAAACGATTGTTTTGAAAGACTGCCTTGAAATTTTGTTATTTTCAGAGTGTGGTCGTTTTGTTTTCGGGAAACTGCACCTTTGCATAATTGTTTTTCGACAAATACTAAGCTCCATGTAGCAACGCTCATGAAAAGCATGATGAATGATGCAATGTTAGCAAACAGAATTGTTCCAATAGAACTGTCCATATAATTCAAATGGAAATTTGCCTCTCTCATGTTATATAAAAGTTTTAAACTGTAGTGAATTATTCAAATGATTTGCTATAAATTTTCCAAGATATAAAACTGCTTTTGGAAATACTTAAATTTAATTTCAACCTACAACTGAGATTTAACATCCTTTTAGTTTTATTACTATCGAATATTAAAAAAAAAAGTTTTTTGTTTTAGAATTTTTGTTTTGGTGATAAATGAGCTTGTTTTATTAAGGATAACTGAACCTCCAACAAAAAATAAATCTTGTGTTTATAAACAAAACTTTAGTTTTATTGACTTTACTATCTAAACTAATATTTCTTTTTATTAGAAATTTATAAAAAAATGTTTAGTTTTTAAATTAATATTAAAAGTTAAATGTGTTCAAAAATAACTAATGACGTATTGATTGAGTAATTTTAAAAACAAATCAATAGAAAACATAAAACAATAAGAAATATTACAATGAATATTATATATACACTATAAGAAGTATGAAAAAATTAATTCTAACAAGTTAACACTATAGAGAGTTGTTCAATGTAAAACTTAAAATATATATTTTAATTAATTAAATCCTAGCACATTTAATTTAGCAAAATTAACTAGCATACTAGTTTTAATCAATTTTGTTTAATTAATAACCATAGTATTTTACATTAATAAAAAAACAAACAGTAAAACTATAGGCTAGTGTTGATAAAAGTTTTAACTAAAACTTATACTTCAAAAAAGATGATTTTTGTTGAAGTTGTTGTGCTTAAAATAGTAAATTTCCAGCTGCTATACTAGATAGATATATTTTAACTTGATTATTTATTAGACTATAAACATAACTTATCAACAAACCATTCAGTAGCTACTACAAATTTGTAAGTTTACAATAACACCATCATAACATGAAAATAGCGTCGGTATTGTACTTCTATCAAAATGTTTTTCATTGTCATGTCATACTATAAAGCGTTTTCAGCTTTAGGGCAAACTTATTTTTCGATAAAACTTGTTCTTATGATAACCAAAAACTTTAATCTAGTTAAAACACTGTGGTTAATTAAACCAGCTATTCAATTATAAATTTAATCCTGTATAAATATTTCCTTAAGTTGTCTTCAAAATTTTTTTACAAAACAAAGAATTTAACGAAGTTTCGATTATCAAAACATATTATAATCAATCATACTTAAAGATTTAACTTAATAATAAAAATATATACTAATAAAAACAATTAAAAGGATATCAATCAAGTTTTTATTTAAAACATGATTGTTCAATTAATAATAATGCCATATTATTTTTTTACTAAAGTATAAAAATAATTCGTTTGTATGTAAACAGCAGGTATAATATAACTTAAGTTTAAAAATGCAAAACCTCTAAAACTAACACTTTTGCTATAAATAACTAATTTAATAAAAAAAAAAAACAAAATAAATTTTTTTGTAGCATTTAACTCAAATTTAAAAGTTTAATAAAAAACAATATTTTCAGCGTTAAAAGACTGTGTTAAAAACTGCATTTTTTAAATTAATCTTGAATTCTAGCTTCTACACAAAAAAGATTAAAACTAAATCACTAGCACATTTTTCTAATATTCAAGCTATGAACTTACTTATGCGGTTTAAGTAAACCATAAAACAAGCTTATTGAAAAAATATGTTTAAAACTACGTAATCTGACAGCATATATAAACATATTGACTTAAATTGAAATTTGGAATGTTTAATAATTTAATAAAAAAGTTTGTTCAAGTTTGAATGTATGCACTGCACAATTGTGGTTATTTTCAAGCATGAAATTATTCACTGTTTATAGTTTTAACAACTAACCATTAAAAAGTTCAAACTTTCTACACTGACTTCAAACTGTACAAAACTGTAAGTTTATTGAAATGTATATCATATTGATGTGGTTAGATTACGAACTTTAAACTTTGAAAGTAATTTTTTCATAAGCTTACAAAATTTAGAATTATAGTTAAGTAATATGTGGATTTTCTTCGTATTTTTTAATTATATTTCAAAGCAATTTCAATTAATTTTAAAAAGTATACATAAAAATTGCTTTTTTTACATTTATGCATTCAATTTAATAAGTTATGATTTTAAATCAAATAATGATTACAAAACTAAGATACAATAAGTAGTTTATAAATAATCGGTTTGAGTAGCATACCAGAATATCATTCTGTACATATTATTTTAAGTAATTTTGTCGTATTAATTGCTTAGAGCAAAAATTTTCAACCTTTACTTTGGATTAAGACTAAAATGTTTGTTTGAAAAAAAAAAACAATATTGTTGTTTTTAATTTTTATTGAGTATAAACAAAACAAATGCTCCGCGGAAAAGTTATTTACTGATTTAAGTCTTATAATGTCTTTGTTTGAATTACATGCAGTTTGATTTACCTCAAAGTTTAAACTAAATCAATTTTGTGCGGTGGATTTTTCAGACTCACGTAAACTTTAAGATGTTTACTGTTTTTTAAATCCTTATAATAATACAATTTTATAGTAAAAAAACATTTGTGCTATTGATTAGAAATTTATTCAAACTTATACTACAACATTTTTTCATTGAAGATATTTCATTAAGACAGATAATTTTTTCGAACTCTAGTAGTTATTTTGGAAGAAATTGATTACTTATATAAAAAATAACATTTAATTGTAATAAAGGTACACAATTATCATGATACTTTAAATAAAAGTAAATAAAATTTAGTTAAAAATACCTTTTAACTTTTAATAAGCCGATTAAAATTAATTGCTTAATTGAGTAGTTTAAAACTTAAATAATACTTTAAGGAACTCAATCAACTTAAAACTTTTTCTTGTTTAAACTTGTAGATGAAATATACTATGTAGAACATCAAAATTATTTGAATACTAATAACGAGTACTTTTGTATTAAAAATAAAAAAACTTTTTTATACGTTAATTTACACAAAAGTCTGTTTTACAGCTTAATAGAATAAAAATTTTTGAAAAGACTGGTGTAAAAAAAGATTAGCAAAAAAAAAAAAAACAGTATAAAAAATATTAATCTTTTTAGGAAAAAAATTCAGAAAACTAAATCTAAAGTTTTATAAATAAACTATTTATGTTTAACATTCAAAAAATTTATAACGTCGATATAACATAATAAACCTAAACACATTTTAACTTGTTCAATAAACTTTATGAATGATTAAATTGTATTAAACCTTTTAACCTCATTTTTTGTAGGTTACTGTTTTGTAGTATTTAATTTTATTTTCTACTTGTTTATACTTGTTTTAAATCGTGAAACAACTTTCAATATTTCATTATTCAAATTGTACTAAATAAGATTAAATAAAAAATATTATAAGAGTTTCCTTTTGATTTTTTGTATTAAAGTTTGTAAAAGCCAAAAAATATTAAAACTATTTGAAGCTGCATTAAACCAGCAATACCTACTTACAATGTTTTAAATAGAAGTGCTTACGATATTGTACGTTCTTTAAGGCTAAGTATTTAAGCTTTAAATTTACAAACTTCAAGAATATTTTTGAAATAGGTATTTTAAATATTCACTCAAAATTTTTTTAATGTGCTACAAAACTTAAACTCACTGGCTTGCTAAAGTTTTCAAGATATGTTTAACTAAATAGATCTTAGATTCAAACCCAGCAATTTTTTCTTAAAAAAGTGATTACTTATCAATTGTATAAGTTAAACGGAATTCATAGAAATAAGAATCCTTGAAAAAGCTTTAGGAAATAGTTGTGTAAAAATTAATTACTTTAAACTTTCGATTTACCCGAAATGTCCAAAAAATAGGCCTAAAATAAAAATAACGCTGTAAAATCAAGTTGAAAAGCAAACGTTAAGCCTAACGGACTACTATGTACTTAGTATTTTGCTTTTGTTAATAGAATAAATTTAGGAAGTAAAATTATAGTTTACCTTTCAGTAATTTAATATATTAGTGCTTTATTTTTACTGTTTAAAATAAATTTATATATATTTATTGTCAACAAAAAAAAATCAAAATAAAAAATAAACATAATAAAGTTTTATTTTTTTTTAGTAATAATTTTTAATTTTTTATATTATTACAAATCATGTAGTTAGATGTTCATAAATATAAAAAAATTATCGTATAATGAAGATTTGAAATTGTTTGTATAGTTTATTTGTATTAAATTATGATAAAATTTTTCTATTATTTAACTAAAAATTTGTTTATTTTTTTTTTTTTAACAATCTTTATTAACGTATACTTAGTATACTTTATAAAACCGAGACTAAAAGTTATTATTTAATTATACTTATAGGTTATACACTTATTTAACATGGAGAATCAATATTATTTAACACAGTATTTTGTACATTAGTGTTAGTTAAGCTTTTATATTTTACACTGCTATGTGTTGTTGCACATAAATTATAAAAGTAAACACATTTATTTCAATAGCAAAAAGATTGGTAAACACAAAAGCAATGTTTGTTTTAAAAGTACAATGATATATTAACAAAAATTTAAATTGCTATTCTAGTCTAGTATATAACATTTCTAAAGCATTAAATAACACACTTAAAAGCTTGTACTTAGTAGAACTTAACAAGGTTTGCATTAAAAGTACATATGTCTAAAAGGAATCAAAGAAACAAAGTTAAACAAACACAATTTTTATAAATCTGATTTTTCATTCAATTTAGCGAAGTTTCGTAAAATATAAATATGTTTAGTCTTAAACTTAGTTTAAATATTTCGGTAGTTTCTGTTAATTTAACTTTTAAAAGGAAACTTGTTTGTCAAATACACAACTATTGATATACAAGATTTAGGTTCAAAAAACCTTTATACCTTAGCTTTATTTTAATATTTTTTTTATTATTGCAGCTTTATAGTACTTAATTGTTATTATTATTTATTTTTAATGTTTTAGCTTTATTTTATTATAAGCTATAGTAAAATCTAAATACTTAAACATACTTTTTCTGAAAAATTTAAACTCATTTATTAATTTAACTTTTTTTTTTCTTAAACAATATAAAACATTAAAGTATTTGCTAAAATTATTGATAAATTTAAAAATAAAAAACATTTCGGGTTGAAACTTTACCTGTTAACATAGAGTTCAATAAATATGTGTGTATACTGTAAGATATTATTATGTATTTTTATTTTTTTGGATTTTCTTTTTTAGAAAAAAAAAAATGTTGTAAAGTTTAATAGTCTCATTTTTCATAAAGTTTTTCGTTTTAGTGTTTAAAATTTAACTGTAAAGTTTATTTCTTTATTTTTTCATTTGAGGTTCATTATAGTTTTTGATTAAGTTGGGTATGCAACTGGACGACCGAGAGCTTTTTTTTGTACCCAGTTCCTTGAAACAAAAATATTTTGAGCAACTCTTCCTTTTTTTTTTCAATAAACCACTACACCCCTTAAAAATCATGAGTATATAAAACTTTGTTAGGTTTATATATTGTTTTATTTATTAAAATTAGTTCTTTAATTCTAAATATCAGGAAGTAAAAAATATTTAAAACTGAGAACTTAAAAAAAACATTATGAGTTTATAATTTTAGAGCTTTGTAAATAAAATACAAAAATGTTTAGAAATATATCGCCGTTTTTAATAAAATATGTGCTTCTATGCCAAATTTTGCAAGCAGCAACTACAATTCAAAACAACGAATCAAAACTCTTTCCGAGTGAAAAAAATGAAAATGTTTACGACAATCAATATTACGATGAAGAATCTGAAAACCTAACAAGTGAAAAAAGTGAAAATGTTTACGATGATCAATATTACGATGAAGAGTCTGAAAACTTGCCAAGTGAAAGCTTTTACGACGATCAGTATTACGATGATGAATCTGAAAACTTGCCAAGTGAAAACTTTTACGACGATCACTATCACAATGACGAATCAACAGATGAAAAACAATGGAAAGAACTCGTGATGCCGGAAAAATACTTTCGATCTTACTTCAACGCGTGGATGATCGAACAGTGGAGAGTGTGGAAGGCGAGTTATGACGCTTTCAAGTGGAAGGACCGGTTCGCCAGGGAAGTCGGATCGTTCCTCAGATACCTCAGGTGGAGGGGAGAGCACACGTGCAAGGTAGATCACGAGTATCTATATACATACATATATAGAAAATAAGGTGATTATCTAAACTCAACCACTTGAAGGGCTTTTATATAATTTATTAGTAAAATGCGATTAAAAAATACTAGTACATGTGTTTCATAAAAACAAAAAAGAACTTCTTTAATCTTCATCTAGTTTAAATAGTATATATGTATATAAACTAACTAATTAATGATTAAGTATTGTTTTTACAGTTTACTCCACGATAATTTACAATACAAGTGTTTAGGTTAAAGTGTTTAAATGGTTTTAGCTACATTCTTTATCGTACTAAAATTGTTAAAGTGAAAAGTAATTAAACAAACATGCAAGGGCTTGCTCGAAAAGATGCAGGCGGAAACGAACGAAACGGTCGACGAGCTGGTCAAGGATTTGGGTGAAGAGAAAGGGATTTCCGTGTTCGGGTATCTCCTGACCCTTCCCTACCAGGACGCCAGGCTGAAAGCGGCTGAAAACAACGAGACGTTGATGTTAGAAGACGACGCCAGTTTGGAAGAAATGTTGGAACCTCAAATGGTTTTTCAGGGTTACTATTCTCCTGACGAAACCTCGTTCGAGAGTTTGTTGAGGATGCGGGCCAAGGAAGTTTATTATGAAAAATTTAAGAAAGAGAAAGAAAGTTTGTCACTTGAAAACGAACTTAGTAGAAAAATTCTTTTTAACCGAACAAAAAGCGATTTTAGTGAAAAGTCAAACCGACACTTTCCACTCTCAGACTCAAGTGACACTGAAAATAAAATGATCTTTATAAAATCAGGTATGTTAGTTTTTTTTCACTTAAAAGCTTGTTGTCATAAAACTTACATAAGCTGTTTAGTTAGAATAGAAAAAAAAATGTACTTGAGTTTTATACAACTAAAACGTTTTAGTTAAAAAAGATGACTTGAAAATTATTGAAAACTAAATTAAAAACAAGAAATTACTAAATTTAGGATTACATAAACAAGGTTTAAAGAAATTTATTTCCAAACTTACAAAAAACTCTAGTTTAAATAGCAAAAACTTATTTGTACGTAAACTATACAGAAACTTCAAACACCCACAAAAATGAGACCAAAAAAATTGTAGCATTTTAAGAAGTAAAAATACTTCCACGAAGGTTTTCTTTTCAGAAAGTTTGTTTAAATTATCAAATATTAAATTATTATCTACTTGTGATCGTCGTGTAAGCGTGAAAGTTTGTTAAGAAACAAAAACACCATCTTTTTTCTTTTAATATTATTTATCAGGTTAAGCTATCTCATTGTATTGTTGTTTTTAGATGATTTAAAATATTAACAATTGTTAAAAAAACATGTATTTACCACTTAATATATTTTGTTATACCTTTATATTTTATTTATAAAAACGTTTAAACCTAATTTATGCAAGCAACAATATTTTTAGAAATCTAATCTTTATAAGTTTTTATAACTATTGTTTGTCGCTCAATTTATTTATTGTTGTTTTGTTTTTAGAGTTGTGCGTTTGCTTATTAATTAATTTATTTATATTTATGCATTTATAAACTGTAAATCTATCTGTGATTAACTTAATGTAACTTTTAAAGTATTTGCTTGTATTGTTTTATGCAACAGTATATGCTCATAAGTATTTATTTTAATGAAGTTTTTTGTTACAACGTTAACAAAATGTAAACAACATAATTTTAAGCTTATATTGTATAACTTTTTTTCTACCAAATATTATTAATAGAAATTTAAGACATGATTTATTTAAAATCATTTTTATTAAACAAACAAGTAAAACCGATTTCAGCTAACACTTATCAATTACTTATGTTAGCAACTAATTTTCTTATTAACTTTTAAGTAAATAAAAAGTTAGAGGTTTCATCATACAATATTTCATAAATGCAATTAGCATAAAAAAACAATATTGCTACAAATATTTAGTTTAAACAAAAAGTATTTATTTATAAAAGCATGTTACATATTAATTAGGAAGACAAACATAAACACAAAAAAGAATACAGGTTTTACAATGCAGTGTTTATTTAAAAATGATTCCGTTTTAAAAACTAAAAAGATCATCGGTGAGTTTTTGATTTTGCCATATAGTCTGTTTTACTATCATATAAACAACACTCTAACTAATCTATTATATTTTACTTGACAATATTTTTGCTTTATGTTTTTGAAAAAAACATATTTAAAAAAGTGTTTTGTTTTTACTATTAAACACGTTGCGAATCCGTAGTTTTTTTTAAACCCTGTCCCATCTATTTTCTATTTACTATACTGAAATAGATTTATGAACAGACTAATTAATAAAAGTAAAGCATTCTAGTTTTAAACTCTTTATATGAAACTTTCTATTTAGAAGTTGATTTATAAAGATATTCCTTTGAAAAACTCAAGTAGCATTGGTCTTTGCAACTCGTCTTCACATTTGTACATTTGCCTATTAATTTGCAATTTAATAAATATAAGTCGTTTTAATCTGCACTTTTTATTCAGGTGAAAAAAATCGTTGTACATATATTACGTTTGGTTTTATTTTTATACTAAAAAAGCTAGTTAAGACTGTTTTTAAAATAAATTTATTTTAAAATTTTAATTTTAATATAAAACATATTTATTAAAAAGACATTATTTAAAAACGTATAAGTTACAACTTTAAAACTAACACATTAATTAAAAGTAATTTTTTAAACATAACAAGATAAATGCATACATGTATACAAACTATGTGTATGTAAACTTTGTATAATGGTTGTATAAATTTGAATAATACGTAATGGCTAATTAGGTTATTTTGCAGAAATAGTATGAAAATATACTAAAGAAATTAAGTTGAATTTAAGTTAATTACATAAAATACAATTAAAAAAAAAATTATCGTAATCAGTGTTTACAATTTGGGTTCTTACTTAAAAATGAATTATTTAGCACTATGTAGTATAAAATGGTTAAAATGGAAAAGCCTTGTTTGAAAACTAGTGTAGTACTTAAAACATAAATAATTAGTTTTGGTTTAACTGTAAATGAAGAAGATTTTTAATTATATAAACAAAATCTAAGTTAGCACTTAAAAAATAACAAAGAAAAATCTTATAAAAAATTTTTAAAAGAAATAGATTAATAAAAATTAAAAATTATAAAAAATTTCTATGGAAATAGAACTTTTTAAAACTGAAGATGAACACGACACAACACTTATTCAAAGTAGTAAAATTTCCCGTCAAATGTTAACTTTTTTGTTGGTAGAAGTTAATTAATGATAATATCTGTCGTGCGCACTTTTATCTTAACATATTTACAAACACGCACGCTTCAAGGAAATCAAAACACAAATATTACCGCTAACAAATATTTGTTATTAACATCAAACAGAACTAATACAATTTTCAATTTAAACTACAGTAAGAAACGTGATTTATATATTTTAGCTTTATTTTTTTAGTTCTCAATAGTAAATAAAGCTACTTGTTATAAATAGTTAATTTTAATTAAAAGTTTCTAACTAACAAAAATATTCAAACTACGTAATCTAACAACTTCAATATAAGATAAATTTAAAAAATTTAATGTTTTGTATAATTTGAAACTAGCGTATAAAACTTTCTTGTATTTATTTTTTGTCACTACAAACGGTAAAAGTAATTTCAAGCTTCAAAATAACCACAACTGTGCAATTCGTATTTTAAAACTTAGACAAACTTGTTTCAATTTTAGCACATCTTAACTTAGTCAAAATGTTTATTGGCAGATTAAGTAGCTTTAAAAATATTAAAAAAAAACTTGTTTTGTAGTTTTCCTACACCGCACAAGTCAATTCATAGCTTGAATTTTAGAAAATATTCTCCTTTATTATAGTTTCAATCACTATTATGTAAAAACAAAAATTATAAATTAATTCAGCACTGTTTAAAATAAACTTTGAACGCTGGAAATACTAATTTTATTTCATTAAGCTATGAAATGTAACACAAATGTTATAAAATGTTGTTTTTTTGGTGATGTTTTTTACAGCTTAATCACTTTTTAATAGTGATGTACCGAGCTCACTATCCGGGTCCGTATCCGGCCGTATATTGCCGTTTTTGTCTGATATCCGGATCCAGCTGGATCTTGATATGAAAAAAAGATCCGGATCCGGTTCCGGCCGGATCTCGATTTTAGAAAAAGGTTCGGATCCGGCCTATACTTTTGTTTGCTAACAATATCTCTAAAGTTCAAATCGTCGTTACAAATTTCTTGTTTTAACAACTTAAGGAAGTTTTTATTCAGTAATCAAAGTATTATGAAGAGCTTGTTTAAACAACCCTAATGTTTTAATGAATTAAGTTTTATAGTTATCATAAGAACAATGTTTATCGAAAAGTAAGTTTTCCTTAAAGTTTAAAACATTTTATAGCAGTGGTTCCAACCTTTTTGATGCCCAATACCTCTAAATAATTTTGTTTTTTACGCATCCCTTGTAGTATATGCCATGATCTATTTAGTTAATGCTGAATTATGACATTTTTAAACTAACTAATTACAATGTGTTGATATTTTTTTTTACATCCTGGCATATTTTGTAAAAGTACAGAATGATTTTTAAAGAAATACAGTCAAGTTCAATTGCCTACTAAGTTTTATAAAAAACATTTTTTATATAAAATAAATGTGTTTAAAGTAAAATATGTTCTACAAAATCAACCTTTATATACAATGATGGTTGTAGAAGTAAACGTTTTGTAAGTGTAATCCAGAAATATTTAAATTAAAAGTACTCAAAATAATAACTTTTATTTAAATATTTGTATATTAATGTAGTGTTTTTAATAGAGTTGATAAAATGGTGTGTGAGAATTAAAATAGTTAAAAGTCGAGTTAAAATCTTATTTTTTGTTAACGTTAAAACTTTTTGGTTTTTACCATTTCACCTTAAAAAATAAATTTAAATTAAATAATATATATACAAAACCTCAAAGATATAAAGCATTAATTTTTCTTATCACGCTTTTAAATAAAATATTTTTGTGACTTTTATGAAGCCGGATACGTTTTAGAGAAAATTTTAAGTTGTTCTGTAATTAAACAAATTTATATTTCAATTTAGTATGTTGATATAATGCTTATAAAACAAAATCAAAAAATTTATTGCAATTGTAAAGTTAAAAAAGTATATTAATAAAATACTAAACAGTTAGTAGAAATTAAGCTGTGTCCGTTGTGTACGACTCAATAACCTAGAAAATTTGTTTTGAATGCCAAAATCCTTGTACCAAAAATTTTGAGCGCAAGTTTTGTCGTTTAATAAATAATTCAAAAACAAATTAAAAACCAAAAATCTAAACAATAAACATTGCAGTATCTTTTTTAGCCAAATTAAAAGCTTAAGAATTGAAATTTAGCGTTTTTACTCTTTTTAACGAAAAATAATAATATTAACAACAAATAAGAACTTTTTTTTTGTATCAAAATTTATTTTTTCTGCTTTTTTTACTGTATTTAAATACTTATTTTTTCTTGATGTAAATAGTAATAAAAAACTAGCATGTTAATCCAAATTGTTGGTGATAATTAAAGTATAAACTTTAAACGTAAAAAATATAACCTGTCAAGTTATTGTTTATTACTTTTTCTAATCTTAGTTTGAGGAAGTGTTTTTAATATAAGGAAAATTTTAAAACAAATATTTGTGAAATTGATATAGTTACCTTACACCGCTAGTAAACTCTAGCAGTTAATATATCTTTTGCATCTAAACTAAACAGTTTCAAGGTAAATTTTTGTACGATATCAAATAATATTATGGTATATGGTGCATAAATACGTATATTGCAGTTTATTGAACGAAAATAAACGCTCAAAATATTTGGTCCTAGGACCTAGAGCACGAAAAAACTTTTCGGTTATCGAGTCGCACACCACGGATATCTTTTAAGGTCTTATCCAGGACAAAATATGATACAGTTAACAATAAGTAGTTAAGAACAAAATTGATAAAGAATTGAAATGTTTTAAAGGCTTTTAGATAGTTCTAAATATGCTTAAAATATGACAAAAAGATAAGTCATTTATAGCAAACTTGAGCAAAACTTTTTTATTTTTTAATAGATTCTTTTAAAATTAGACAGTCTGTTTTAAAATATAGAAATTATAAATACTTCTTAACTAAGCTTAATTAAACAAATTAGAAACAAATAGAAAACAACTATTAAAAAAGTTTAAATTAATTAACCATTTGTATATAAATAGTTTTAAGATATAAATTGTAGTTACAGTTTAACATATACGTAAAAATATAAAAACATTTTTTTAAACACTAGCTCCTTTAAAACAAAGTAGAGCCTCTTAAATTGATCATTATCAAAAAAAAAATAAAAACGTTGAACTTCGATCCAATAAAGTTCAACTACTCTATGAAAAATATACCGCTGTGCAACGAGAGAAAGTATATGTCCAAGATGTACAACCAAGTATACAACTTCGTAGAAAGACTGAGATGGCGCGCGAGTTTCTTTAAGATCCAGAAAACCGAAGAAAAGAAGCACCAAGAGGAAGACAAAAACCATCAAAGAAATGTTTTCCGTACAAGAAACACACCACCACCGGACGCAAGGTTAGCTGACTTTGAAAACGCTTTGTACAAGTTAATAAGTAACATTAAATTTAAAAAAATACAACAACAGTTTATTAAACACCATGAAAAAAGATATCAAGAATATAACATCCTCTGAAAAATTATTTATTTTTTCTAACAAATCAACTAACATTTAAAAAATAGACAAATACACATACAATAAACTTTTGAAAGAAAATATCACATCAGACTACAAAAAATCAGACCCAGGAATAATTGAAAAACTAAATGAAGAAACCTATAAATTCATCATCAAATACAATGTAAAAGGCAAAATTAAAAAAATAGAACAAAAACCTGCATTCATTACAATCAAAGACCACAAAAAATATTTTTCAAACAAACTAAACTGTAGAGTTTTGAACCCCTCTAAATCCCCTTTTAATAAATTCACGAAAGCTAAACTAGACACAATAAATAAAAGAACAATAACAGGCTCAAAACTAAATCAATGGAAAAACACTGACAGCGTTATAAACTGGTTCAATAAACTAAAAACAACCCCTTAAACCCGATTCATAAAATTTGATATCACTAAATTTTACCCATTCATAACAAAAACAACTTTAATTAATTCACTAAAATTTGCTGAAAAATTCACACCAATCACAAACAACGATCAAAACTTAATACTACATTCCTGTAAATCTACTATCTTTCACAAAAACAAAATAAGGGAAAAATAAACACCTCTGACCTATTTAACGTTAGCATGGGAACCTACAATGGAGCCGAAGTGTGCGACATGGTAGGACTTTTCATGCAAAGCGAAATAAAAAAAAAAATATATTCAATGAAGAAAAATTCGGCATATATAGAGACGATTGCCTTGCGGTCATCCATCTAAATCGCCGAGAACCATAGAAAATACCACAAAAAATTTGCACAAAATTTTTAACAAATGGGGATTTAAAATAACAGTCGATGCAGGCCTAATCAAAACAGATTTTTTAGATATCGAACTAAAGTTACCTAACAAAACATACATCCCATTCAGAAAACGAAATTCGGACATCCTTTACGTAAACAACAAATCAAACCACCCTAATCAAATATTAAAACAATTACCTATAACTATTAACGAAAGACTAAACAATTTATCAAGTCACGAAAAATCATTTAACCGTATAAAACATAGTTATCAATTAGCACTAAAATCAGCCAACTACAAATTCAACCAAACGTACCAAAAAGCAAATGAAAAACCAACAAAAAAGCAAAGAATTTTTTTTTATTTCAATTCAACCCACCTTTTTCCCTAACTGTAGCAACTAAAATAGGCAAAGAACTCTTAAACCTGGTAAATAAACACTTTGACACAAACCACCAATATCACAAAATCTTTAACAGGAACACACTAAAAATTTCTTATAGCTGTATGGAAAATTTTACAACAAAAATTCTTAAACACAATAACAAAATATTAAACAACCTAAACTTCAAACAACAAGAAAAAACCTGCAACTGCAGGAAAGAAACGTGCCCGTTAAACAATAATTGCCTATCAAAAAATATAATCTACCAAGCATATATAAAAACAGATGATAAAACAAAACTTTACGTAGGTTCCACTAGTACAACATTTATAACAGATATAGCAACCATAAAGCAAGCTTTACCAACAAATAAGAAAGAAACAATACCAACTATCGAACTATAATTGGGAAATAAAAGACGCAAAAAAAGAATATGAATTAAAATGGGAAATACTCTGCAGAGCCAAAACAAAACCGAATAACAATAAAACATGCCATTTATGTTGCTTGGAAAAGTACGAGATTGAAAAAAAGATTTATCATTAAATAAAAGAAAAGAAAGGCAGCAACCCTGCCTACATAACCAAAAAATGTATTTTAAAAGAACAAAAACCACTAAATAATAACAAAAAAATAACAACAAAATAAATCCAAAAACAATAACAAACAAAGCAAAAATAAGTTAACTTGTACATAAGTTGTTTTTAAAATAGACTAAGTAAAATTATTCAGTTTTAGTTGAAACGTCACAATGTGTTTTTTGTGTGATTCTTTAAAAATCTTACTTTGTTATTTATTTCGTTCTGAGGAGATGCATAAAGCATCGAAACTAAGTAAACGATTTGAAAATTAGTTGTTTTTTTATAATATAAATACGTAAAAATATATACAATTATAAAAAATCAAATCATTGCATGTTTTATTCAGAAATAATACACAAGCAAAAAAAAAAAAAGAAATAAACGTTGAATACTAAACAATTAATGATATTTTTTCAACTAATATTGTAGGTTAATGCAGTTTTTGTAATAGAATTTAGAATTTTAATTAAAAATACTTTACAAAGCTATAAATATTTTGTTTTTAAGTTATTAATAGTTAGTTTGAAGAAATTTTTTTTAAGGTTTTGTATTATCTTAAATATTATTTTTAAACCAGTTAAAAATATACAGTAAATTTATAAAACTTATGATTAATACGGAAATCAAAGTTTAAAATTCACACTAAAAAAAACTGTATTTATAAACTTAAAACGCTTATCAGATATACCATTTAAAAATCATTTCAAAAGTTAATTTAAAATTCATAAGGATTAAACGCAAGTAAAGGCTATAACAAAACACTTAACACAAGTTGGCACAACAACAAACAGGAAATAAACATTTTAACTTGTTCGGTTTTATGAAACAAAACAACATTCTTGCGAACCAGAGAAGTTTTCATCATTTCCTGCTTCTCACCCCCCTCACCCGTCCCCGCACTTCCTGCACTTCTCCACCCACCCCATCGCCTCCCTCAAGCCCCGCCCCGTCACCGCCGACGTCCCGAACACCCGCACCCTCCTCCCGCCCCTCCTCAAAACGTCGACCTCCAGGTACTCCTCCGCCGCCTCCCCGCTCACGGCCCCCTCCAAGTCCTGCTTGTTGGCCATCACCGCCACCGCGAACTCGCCCTCCTCGTCTGCTGAGTTTCAACTTACGCTCACAAGGTTTCCGTTTGGTCTTTTTTATCAACTTACAGCCAATTAGTTTAAGTTGTTAATACTTTATAATTGTTTTGTTAGTAATTATAGTTTCTTTATTAGCTTTGATTAAAAAGTTTAATTTTTTTTTCGATTGTTTTAAATCCTTTTATAAGTTTTAACAAAGCAAATTTCGTTAAATTTAGAATAAGAATAAAAATTTAGTTACAAAATGCAGATGAAAAAAACATTAGTTTTTTGTACAAAAGGAAAGATCACCTGCCAGTTTGAAAAGGGCCGTTTTGGCCTCGTGCAGTCTCGGCGCGTCGTGGCAGTCTATGACGAATATCAAAACGTTGACGGCCCGGACGTAGTGCCGCCACAGCTGGCGCACTTTGTCCTGCCCGCCGACGTCCGTGACCTCGATCCGGGTTCTCCCGACGTCCAACCGGTCGACGATGACCCCGTCCGTGGGGGGAACGGACCTAAGAAAGGAAAAAATAATATTTATAAGTTATATTAAACTTTAATTATATACTTATGCTTACAACTTTAAATATTGTTGGAAATACACTTGGTATTGTTGGAAATCATATTTGAAATATATTGATATGAGGTGAAATGTATAAACGGTAAACCTGACTTGAGTAAAATTGCTAAAACGTTATAATGTTTTTGTCTTTAAATAATATTGAAGTAACTAATAATTATAATACAAATCTATTTTATTTTGATCATACGCAAAAATCTAAACGTCATTAAGTTCCTGGTTAGTCTAAATGTGTGCATAAATCTTATATTTTATACATTTGATAAAACTATATATGAGTATTAAAGTTAGTTAGAAAAAAATTAAAATTAAAGTCAGTTTTATATTTGTAGTATAATTAAATAATTAAAACATAACACTTTACTTTTTTTAATATTTATAATATTTCTTGAGACGATTTTAGTGTGAAATAGTAGGCCTGAATTGGAGTAAGCGTTTCTTTTAATTTTAATTACAGTTTTAGTTGCATTACAGCAGGGGCGTAACGTGGGGAGGGACACTGGTGCATGCGTGCCACCCAAAAAAAAAAAAGTAAAAAAAAAAGGATGTAATATGTTTATCCTTTATTGTTAACTTTTTCTGCTTAATTTGCCTTTTTTCAACTAAGTTTATTTTGTATTCAAAAAATTAAACGAAGTTTGAATACTCATTAGTGACAAGTTAGGGAGATTACAAAATATACTGATTCGGTGAGCAAGTGAAAGTGCGCACAGATGTTGATGAAAAACTCTATAAGGAAAAATTTTACAATTTCATTAGCTTCATAAGAATTTAAATTAAAAAAGAACGCAACTAATTAGTCCACCGCAGTAGTATAACCTTATGACAGATTTTCTACAAAAAGTTTACAAAAGTTTGTCACGCTTAAAGGAAAATTAAATAATTTTACAAGTTTTCTTTTTATGCTACAATAAGTGTTAAGACTATTGCTAGTTTTCTGATCTTTATTTTTGTAAACACACAAGAAAAAGCGCGTCGGCCTATGAGAAATAAACTTTGATCGTGATTTTTATTTTAAACAAATGCAATCAGATGAATTAAATTTAAAAGTATACGTTTAACTTTTTTACAAAGTTATAATAAATTGTAACAACAGTTATAAAGTTGGTCTATTTTTACTTCTGTGCAACTTTATTTAAATTATGTGCAATGAAGTGTTGTTATCACTGTTGTATTGTATATTATACAGATTGATATTTTTTTTGTAAATAAAACAGATACTTTCGTTTTATTGAATATATTCATTTCTAAACATATAAAGTTTACTGTGAGTAGTAAAAACAATTTATATTTAGTAAGTTTACATTTGTTCAAGTATAAGTAATTCTAATGAAATTTATACTTTTTTTAATTGTTTAATTTTGTAATATTTTTAGAAACAGTTACTTCGAACTTATTTCACTTAATGAGTTTATTTTAAATGTATTACTTATAAAAAGATCTTTTTATAGCTAATTACAAAACTTTTAATTTAGAGGATTTTTTGAGAGAAAAATTTGCGCACCTCCTGACCAAAATACTACGCTACGCCACTGCATTACAGTATTGATCAATTAAAAAAATTTAGAAAAAAAAAACACATCTACATATATTAAATGTGTGTATAATATAGTATATACGTAGTTTAGTTATAAGGGTTTGGTCTATAAACCACGAAAAAAATCTCTAAGAAGATATTTTCATGATTTTGTTATACAGCTGAATAAATAAATGTATACATACAATTAAAAAAAATAATCTACAATGGTGTTTAACAAATTGAAACTATTTGTTAGTTTATAGATATGATTTATTGTTTATGTATGTTCACAACAGGCTTTTACAAAAAATTAGGTAAATACAAAATTGAAATATTTAGATAAACAGTTTGTTTTAAAGTTGTACTATACTTATAATAAACTGCATATTAAAGTTTAAAATATTAACACTTTTGTTTACATTGAGTTTACACACAATTTACTGGAAAGTCATATAAGCTATTGCAGCACTTTTTAATTAGACTAGTTTAAATAGAAACCTTTAGTTTGTTTGTTTAGCAAACTTAGAAAGAAAAAACTTATCAAAATTTACCTACATTTTATTAAGATATAAATTCAAAGCAAATTTCATCTTTCAGGTAAAGTAGATCTTTTGTTAAATATAAAAAATATGTTGAAAGAAAGTAGTTTCTCTTATATGCAACAAGTTTTAACATTATTTGCAAGATCTATAAAATGTTTAGGTCAAACATTTATGCTAGCAACTTAACTTACTTTGAATAAAAAAGTACAGCGCTTAGAAATTTCCCTTTAAAATTTTACAGTTTTATTTATTTAAGTAATATATAAACTTATTTAAAGCTTTTTTTTTTGAAAAACAAAAATTTGAATAAAAGTAACAAAATATACTAAAAACTTTTTTCAAATATTATGAACTTTATTTTATACGATTTGTCTATAAGCTGTATAAAGGTTTTAATCTGAACTATCTAATACTTTAAACCATTATTTATGTTAAAAGGTATTTAAAACGATTAAGCCGTGTAGTGCTTTATATTCTCTTAATAATGTTTACTTAACTAGAAACTATAACTATTGATCTTTTCACTTCTGTTCGCAGTTTAAATTGATATACATTATTTAAAATAAACAAAAACATTAATGTTTTTTAACTTGTGAACAACTTTAACACAAATACAATAGTTCTTTTTCACACTTTATTTTACAATTAATAAAAATATATCAAAAGTTTTGATGTAATTTTCGTTAATAATATTTTAAGAAAAAAAAAGTTTGATTTTGAAAAATTCTTAATAGCGAAAAAAAACTTTTGTTTTTTTATCATGTCGTTACACTACTCAGTATAAACCTTTTTTAAGCTATCTTAAAATTTTTATTTTTACTAATATTGTTTTTAGTTTTACAGTAGGTTTAATAGAAATTGTATTTATTTTAAGCTGATAGGTAGTATTTGAAATCATTCACCTCAAACTGCCGCCAGTTTTTATTCTGTACAGAATTGAAGTTTTTCCCGCGTTATCCAAGCCCATCATGGATATTCGCATTTCCCTGCGCGGTCGGCACATCAGAAACAAATTTCCCATCCCGATTTGACTTTTAATTATTGAAAAGTGCTGTTTTTGTTGTATTGCAATTTTGCTCAAATAATTTTCATTATTTATTCTAAGAACTTTGAAGTTTAAATATATTAAACACAAAAGCAATCTATGATTATTTTCAAAACTTTTGCTTTTAGTTTGTAAATTCTTATAATGATACTGCTACATCTACCCTTTTATGACTTTGAACAGCTTGTGTTTAATTTTATCAAATGTGAGCAAAACAAATACTAAAGAAAGTGTGTTATTTTGTTTGATTGATTTTTAAGAAATTTGAAACTTATTTTACAAACGTAAAACTTTTTGTTTAAAAAAAAACTATTTACAACAGACATTGTTTTCTACAACATAATTTAAACTTGTTTATTCTAATTCAACTCAATAAGTTTATAACTACTATTTTTTTATCTAGCTTCTAACTTTATAAAAATACTAAAATTAAGTGTATATAGGCTTTTAAATACAGTTATGTAAGAATAAACATAAAAACTTCTAAAACCAGAAATTGTTTTATAATTTAAGTGTTAGAAAATAAAAGACTAAGACAAAATTTGTTCTAAAATAAAAACTTTACTTGAAAATCTACGACAAAAAGTATTGTGTATATTATCTAAATCAGATTGATGGTTCTGATAGGTTTAGTCCAGTAAATGAACAATTCAGAAGCATTTGTTTTAAAAAATAAATTTGCAGTTTAATACTTTTTTTGAGTTTTATTTCAAAAAGTTTTTCCAAAATATTAATGCAATTATTTTTTTTTCATAAACTTTTAAGAAAAACTTTTGTAGAGCTACACAAAACTATACGACAATTACCATTAAAGTGACTAAAACAACACTGAATACAAAAACAAAAAAACTAAACAAGCCTAAAGTAAAAAACATTTAAGTTGACAAGTAAACAAGCTTGGAAGCTGCAAGCATTGTTGTGTTGTGACGTGATAACAATTACGCAAGCGTCACTTCCGCTGAACAAATTCGTTGAAGTTCAACATTTTTGATGTAAGAAATTTTTTGAAGTTCAATATTGAAACTTTTTGATGACAAACACTGCTTTAAAGTTTAAACTTATTGTGAGATAATAAAAATTATTGTATTAGATAACAATAAACAAAACCTTGATTACAAAAAAAGTATTAAAAAAAAAACAAAATTAAATCTAAAATGTATCTCTTTTCTATTAAATATGTTTAGAAATATTATTTAGCTGCAAGCTGAACATAAAAGATTAAATGTAGAAACTTAAAAAAAAAAAAATTATTCCGAAATTAAAAGTTGCAATTATTCTGCTAATTCTTTTAACTTCGTTGTCAAATGTAGCTAATGATTGTCGAACAATACTAATTTAATTTTTAGTAAACATTTGCCTTTCATGTTTGCCTAATTTGTTTATTCTCCTACTTGATGGCTATAAACTAGACAGTATCAGATTGAACAAAAAGATGCATTTTTATAAACACAAATTAGTAAAAACTTAATTGTTTTAGCATTGAATTGTTAAAACTAATGTATTTTTTTTATTAAAAACAGTGGCTTTTTTCTATTTATGGTATGTTTTGCCAAACAGACTAAACTTATATAAACATTTCAATAGTATATTAATTTATTATAACTTAACAGAGTAAAAAATTGTTTTGACATGTATAACAATTTGAAACAATAAACATATTTATTTTCAAAAATTTAAACATTTGTATTGTTTAAACGCTATGAATATAATTTTAATAAATAGTTTTGAAAAGGTTTACTAGAACTGTTTATAACTTTTTTTATTAAGTATGAATTGATTACTTTTTTTTTTCAAATATTTACTAATAACTACTTTTTGCAAGTTAAAACAAAAAATCATAGTCTCTACTAAGTAATTATCAACAAACTTTTTAAGTGTTCTAGCTCTTGTTTAAAAAGTTTATTTAGTACCTAGTTAGAAACTAGTTATATAAGTAAAAAAAACTTTATTTACACCACTTATATTTATTTCAACAGAAAAGTTATATTTTATACCCAACCGTTTAAAGTTGCCTGAGATTACATGCTTACTCAGTTTTTTAATTAAATATTTTAAGTTGAGTATGAATATGAACAGGATGCCTCTATGCGCTTTTGTAAACCTCATCAGATTAAAATAATTTACTTATGTTTTACATAAAAAGTTTACGGTCTAATTTTTTGAGAAAGTTTATCTTATTCTATTAAACATTTATTAGTTATTATATATTTAATGTGAAATAAATAACTATATAAAATTAAGTAAATAGTATATAAAATAAAGGATAATAAAATGATAAAATAATAAAATTTATTTTATGATACTTTTGCTTAGTTTTCGTCAACTTATAGTTGCAAAAAAAAATTAAACATTGTTGTGGTTTATTTATTTTTTAAGCCCTTAGTAAACTAAACAATAAACATTTGCACTTTTAAGATTACATAACAAGTTGTATAGTAAATGTGAATCAAAAATTGTTTATCATTAAAAAAACTCAAACTTATTTTTTAATATTAAGAAGGCTATTTTCGATTATTTATTATTTATATTACTGGAATCGGATAAAAAATGTTTTCTATAGATACATTCAAAAAACCTATTTTCAGAAACTTTATTTTAAAAAACATATTGTATTTTTTTGACATATCTAAATATAAACAATTTCACTTTGAATTTTCATTTGTTTAGGTAGCACAGGAAGCGGGTCAGAATAGCACGGCGTCAATATTGCATGGTGCGTCACTTTGGCACAGCGCGTCACATTGACACTGTGTATAACTTTTGCACGACGTCACATTAAAACGCTGGGTCACTTTAGCACAAAGTTAATTTAACACTGTGCTTAACTTTAGCACGATTGGTCACTTTTGCACGGCGACATTTTAGAACGGTGCGATATTTTTGAATAATGGCTCACTTTTGTAAGTTGCATCATTTTTGCACAGAGCGTTATTATTGCACGGCGTCAGTTTAGTACCTACGTTACTTTTGCACCGTTTTTTCTTTTTTCTGAATTTGCTTGGAGCTTTTTATTAACAGTTTATTTTTTAAACCGAGTGTTATTTTTGGATAAACCAGTTACCAGACCTTTTAAAACCTTAATTTGAACGTTATTTGATAATATAATTTCAATCATATATTTTTTTAACTTTGTAATATAAAAAACACGTGTTAAAAAACTAATTAAAAAAAGTAAAAGTTAACATGCATTATATTCGTAGAAAATTCAACATTAAATTATAGCCATATTTTATAACTATTTTAATCATTTTAAAAGTGTAGTGCAGTGCTTATTCTTTTATCTGAACTTTACTTATCCGGACGCTTACTTATCCGGACAGTTTCGTTCAGAAAAAAAAATAAAAAACTTTCAATATTAAACACTAAAACTTTTGTATGATACAAATATTTAAGCTTTCATACTGTAAGAAAATTTTAAGTGATTTTATAAACGCTGAAAAACGTGAGAAAAATTTAAAACAAACGTCTATTTTTTCTTATTTTCATAAAACTTCTAACAAAAACTAGTTTTTTAGGAGTGATATGTTTCCGTTAAATTGACTTAAAACTTATTCAACGTTTTTACTTTTTCTTTATGTCTGTTTTTTTGTCTTTGTTTAAAAATTTTTCACAGTTACTATGTATTTCTTTTTACCATAACACTTTTATTTTACATTGCATTAAATGCAGCAGTAATACTATCATATGAAAAACCTGATATTTTGTACTT
The DNA here is from genome assembly GCF_965202585.1 of Thalia democratica. Taxonomy (NCBI): domain Eukaryota; kingdom Metazoa; phylum Chordata; class Thaliacea; order Salpida; family Salpidae; genus Thalia; species Thalia democratica. The sequence continues at coordinate 60,502,937 of NC_139166.1, read as the reverse complement.
ATCCGGTATTTTTGTTACCCTGACATGTTTACAGAAAAGTCTTGCCCAAGGTGTCCGGATAAGTGAATAAGCACTGTAAAAAGTTCTTTTGACAATAATGTAAAAGTATAAATAGCAAAGTTTTATAAACAAATATTACAAAAAAATCAACTAAACATTTTATTTTTTCGGACATATCACTAGTTTTACTGGTTTAGATATTAAAACAAACTATTTTTAATTTAAGTTATTATTCAGTTTTATAGAGTAGACATTTGACAAACTCAAAAGCAAATTTAAATTTAATTCTGTTATAAAATTTATAATTATTAATTTTATTTTGATTTCATTTTTTAAATAAGAAACTTATTTTAATATTTTTAAGTTATAGTAACTTGATGTTATTCAAGAATATACAAATAAAAATAAAAGTTAAATAGATAATCAATTGCTGCAAAATTTTTTAGCTATAAATTTTTTCTAATTGAAATTTCTTAGAAAATACAAAATCTGTGTTAGTAAATATACTAAATTATAAAACGCAACTGTTAACTTATTTCTAATAAATTAAATAATACTTTTTATTTAATACAAAATTAAAAACAAGTTTAATAACTAAACAAGTTAAAAAATGTATACAGTCTTTAAGATTGAAACCTTAATAAACCTGGAATATTGTACAAATATAAACGAAAAACCTTGAAATAGCTGGAATTATAAAATATGTATTTTTCATTGATTTTTTATAATAATAACAGTAAATTTTAGCATTTTTAGACTTAAAAAAAATTTATTAAAAAAATTATTTTGTTATTTATGAACTATTAGTTAAACTAACACTTAAAAATGAGGCTAATTTTTTTTATTTATGTTCATAGCTTTGAATGTCCAGTATGTAGAGTCAATAATCAATAAAGTATTTCTGATGCAGCTTAAATAGTGTTTAAAAAAAAAGATAATTATAAGCAAGAGAAAATTGAAAGCGCATGACAAAATGTTTTATGCCCTAAGAATAGTTGTAAATAGAGCTATATACTCATCAGAATTAAAGAAAAAAAATTCGAGGTCTTCAAAAAGACTTTTAAATTCACTTACTTCGAGTAACTCAAAACTATTATTTTCTTAGTTCATTCTAAAATTCTTATCAATTTTATTTTAATTTTTGAATGTGAGTGTTTTTTGATTTGAATTCCATGTAGGTAGTTCTCATTTTAGTCTAAAGATGTTCTAAAACATCAGTCTCTTAGATACTTTATTTACAACAGAGTCAACTGAAGTTCAAGAAATAGTACCAGGCAAATGTACACTGTCTTAAAGCCATTTAGTTGTGGATTCAGCGTTTTCTAAAACTGAAGGCACAACGCATTCCGTTTCTGAAACATGTTCTCAGTTTAAAAAAGTACTAAGTAGGGATCAACCGGATCCAAGTACTCGGATCCGACCGGATCCTAGTTTAAAAATATTAACCGAATATTAGTTTCGAAAAAATTATGGATTTGGTAGATCACTAGTACTAAGTTGTTAACTCGAGTAACTTAATATTTTTGCAATTATTTAAATTGTGGTTATATACTTTTGTTTGACATGTAAAAATTTATTTTTTACTTCTTAAGTATTTTTTTTAAACTAATTTATAAGGTTTTAAAAGTAGTATTTACTTGACAGAATGTGTATGTATCTATAGTTCAATCATCAAGTATAAAAAATGAGTACAACGAAGATAAGTCAATATTTCTTTTGCTGTTTTCGTTAATATTCATTGAAAGTTACAGAGGATAAGTAACTTTTTTAATGATATAATTTTAATCGTACTAAAAAAGCTATTGAAAAAAAAAAACTTGTGTGAAGTGAAGCAAGTAGAAATACAAGACGAATTGTATTTTGTATTATTGTTTATTGAAAGATAAAAAAAGCGCTTAAAAAGTTTGGTCTAAGGACCTGGTGTACATAGGAACCTTTCGGTTATCGAGTCAATTTTAATATATCTTAAAATGGGTAGGTGTCAAATTCGCACGAGCGGAAGAAATTGCACGAGGGGACTAAATTCGACGAATATACTTTTGTACGAAGACACTTATGCACGAGGAGACCAAATTGCACGAAGAAAAATTGCAAAAATAAAATAAGTTAAAGTATAAAATTCACACATTGTACGTAGGAAACATAAATAAAATTTAATTACTTGAAAATAATGTACAGCACCTTTTTTTGGAAAATTATATTTAAAAATAATTCCATTTAAAAAATAAAGTTTATTTGTTATAATTTAAGTCAAAACTTATAAGTGCAAAAAAATTATATATAACTATTTGAAATATGGTCTTTTAAATATTTTTAAGAATTTGAGTTGTTCAAATTTGAAATGTTGTGCACCCAAACACTTTTGCACTCTAGAGTTTTCTAAACAATAAAATATTAACTTTGGCACAAAACGTACTAGAAACGAGTAAATTAAGTTGTCTACCGGATTCATAGCATGAGGATGCAAAAGATAAATGTTTTTGGTTTATTTTTTTGTGAAGCTTTTGTGTTTAGCTAAAATATATGTACTGTATCTAAGTTTAATAATGCTTTTTTTTCGATATAATATTAAAAGAAGTATTATGTATAGCTAATTATCAGTGATCTGCCGGATCATTAAATTAGGATCATTAAACCAAGATCCGTCCGGGTGCGGATTTTTTTTTTCAAATTAGGATCCGGCTGTATCAAAGAAAAAAGTAGTCGATTGATAAATACTTAAGATTGTTGTAATTAAAGTTTGAGTAGCACTTAATGGTTAAATACATAGAGCTCTACTTGCACTAAAAGATAAATAAATTCAGTTAATTTAAAGACTAACAATTTTGTTACGGAGATTTTCATTTTATTTGGTTTTAAAACTAAACTATGTACTAAAAATACTTATAAACATTAAAATAAAGCTATTTAAGAGTAGTCATATTTACTTTGTAGTTTAAAGAGCATTATATAAGTATAGATACAAAAAAATAATATACAATACTTATGAAACTAAGATCTGAAAAAATATAAAAATGTCGGTAAACCGTAAATATATACTAAAGTTAAATATTTCGTAATAGTTTACTAACATTGGTAAACGTATATAAGAAAATCTTGTAGCGTTTTTTTATAAATCAAATATGATAAATGCAAACTTTGTGATACTTTGTAAATTAAATCCAAGAAAAAAGCTTTTAGTCATAGGTAAGCAACATTTTCTGTTAGCGAGCTAAATTTAAAAGAAATAAAAATAAAGTACTAATAAATCATATTTAATGGGTTCAATTTAATACTGAACCTAAAACACCTGGTGTAAAGTTTAAACCTTAAACAATTAAATTTTTGCCATTTATTATAGATCTCAGAATATCTAGATAAAAAATATTTAATAGTTTAGAAACAATAGTTTAAGCTTTTTACCTATCAATATTTCTTATTTAAATTTGTAACATTGTTATTGCTAAAAACAAATATTAAAATAGTTTTAACCTTTTAGTTAGTAAAAAAACCATAAATTAAAAAGTGCACCCATCGTTTTTAAATAGAATAATTTTAAATATATATTGTAGTTTTAATTTAAATAAGAACAACAAATTTTATGAAATAATTTTTTTTGTAACATGATAAGCGACATCTAGAAACAAGTTGTACATGACTTGCTAGAACACGTCATAAAGCTGTAAGAAGAGTTGCTATCTATTCTTCTAGTTATGGCTGAAAGACAACCAGATACCTAGGAATTGCCACACTATCTCTTGCAACGTGTTCGTCTAAAGCACTACTGCAATTAATCGGAAAACTTCTGTATCTTCTTCCTAGAGAATCTTTCTTGTAGTCTTCATGATTCGGTTGGAGATTTTTCATGCTTGTGAAACTGATGAAGCTCTTCATAACCGTCTTTTATTCCGATAACTGTTTTAAACTTCAAAGACTTTCAGTTTTTCCGATTCTAGCACCTCGTTGAAGAAAATGGTGCTGCGAGGAAGATTCTCAGAAGATAAATCTCTTATGTTTTGAGTGTATCCGAAAGTGATAACTATGCGTTCAGTCATATAGACTCCCTTTTAAATACAGTTTAATTGGTAATATAAAACTTATATTGTTTAGTGAATTTTTAATTTATGCAAGTTGTGTAATTATTATACTGAATGCGTATTAATTGAAAATATTGAAAAAATAATAAAGTTTATTTTTTTGTTTAATCTAATTTATAACACATTAAATCACCTTTCCGTACCAGCCTTTTTCGGAATTTTTAAAACCGTTTTTCAAAATTTTGTTTACACTATGTTCTTTAGTACCGTGAAATAACATTAAACTGTTTCGTTTTTCATTTAAAGTCTCAACAGGGTTGTTTTCGATGACTTTAAAAACTTGAAAGTTTTTCACAGTTAGCTTATTAAAGCATCTTGAAGCAATTGAATCGTATCTGCAATCGTAGAAAAACTCGTCTACCCTTTTGAACTCCTCTGATTCAGTAGAAAGACTTATGACGTCGAATTTGTAATTTTTGTTTGTTTTGATATCCATCTTTTACTTGTTTGTTTTATTGCTGTAATTAAATTAATTATGATTACTTTAACTGTTTAAAAAAATTGTTAGTATTAAAATATAGTTAGTGTAGTTATAGTTTATTAAACATGTGAGTATAATATAACTTTTAAGTAACTTTTTATCTAAATAACATACAATATAACTTCATAAACTCAAATAAAATTAAAAAAAAAATTTAACACTTATTATGCATTAAAAACCAGAAGAGGTAGATTAATAACTAACCGCAAAAAAAGCTTAGAACTAAACTAGTTAAATGAAAAATATAGCTAAAGATGTCAAAATGAAGGGTTTTTGTAGTTTACCGAACAACAAAAAGACGCTTAAAATGTTTAGTCCTAGGGTCTGGTGCACGAAGAACCTTTTGGTTATCGAGTCGTACACCACTTAGATGCCTTTTAAATTATTGTCCGAGATATTGTACATGACATTATAGTATGATGTACAACCTTACTAAAATCAATAATTAAATTTGAACCTAAATTTGAAATAAATAATACTATGAGGTATTCTATACTACTTATAAAATCTAAGCATGACTTTTATGGTTATATTTTACATTAAAGAACATATCAAACTTAAAAAATAAAAAAGATCATAACTAAGAAATCACTATAAATGTGGTCAAAACTTTTACAGAAGAATTAAATTAACAGAAGTATACTATGAGAACTTGGTATTAAAAAAAAATAACTACTGGAAATAAAATAAAAAACCAGTTATAAGTAATAAATGTTTTTAAAAAGAACTTTACAATAAACAGTATAATAACCATTTGGAAGGCCTTGAGTAGAATATTACTACAATCACACTTTAGTTGGTATACGTAGCTATATCTTAAAAAAATCTTCAGATCAACTTGCTATTAGTTGATTGATTTTATAACATTTGATTATTTACTAAATAGAACAGCAATGAAACTGGTATTCCATTGCATTTCCTCTTTCTACCATTTTCATCATCGACAATCACACTCTACCCTTTTCTCTCCCTTATTACTTGAAGAGAATCACATTTCACTCTCTTTCTTCAATTTTGCTAGGAGAATGGTGAGAAAGGTAATTTTTATTATTAAACAGTGTCATTTCCCAATGGTTTTTGAAGTAACAGCAGAAAAAAACATAGTAAAATTAATTTAGTCTTAAAATTAAACAAATACGATAACTATTAAGTAGGTAGTATATACATTTAAGTATATATAGTAGTAATATACATTTAAGTAGGCAGTAACAAGTAAATTTAATTTAAAAAATTGTTTTAAAGCTAAGTTAGTTTTTTGCATCAAAGTTTTCTAAGTAAAATTTATACAAAAAATTATTTCAATCTTTGTTTGAATTTTTAAGCAGATAAATAACTAATTTATAAGTAGTACTGTTTTAGTAGTTGTTTAATAGTTTACAGTCTGTAAAGAAGTTGAATAAAAATCATTGAAATTGAATAGTTGTTGTAAGTAATAAATTTATACACAAATAGTTCTGTTGATAATCTACTTTTATCCTACTTTATTATCTAAGCATAAAATGTTTTTTGTCTGTTTTGTTTAAATTACTTTTAATTTATTATAATTAATTTTTTTCAACTTGTACTGCAGATTTAGTTATAAGTATGTGTTAGAATTTATAACTATTTTGTTTTAATTTTACATATGTAAAAGCTTAGAAATAGATACTTAAGAATGTCCAGCTGGAAGGTCATTTTACGTTACAAAAACTATGACTACATTCATTCATGTGATATACTACTTCTTATTTTTAAAAATAATGTAGTTTTAACAATTTCATAATGATTTGAATTAGTGCTTTGTTAGGTTTAAATTAGTAATATACCGAATCCAAAAAAGCCGGGTTTGTCCGAATCCAAATCTTTGATTTGGTAGATCACTAGTCTAAATATAAATTCAATATTCGACTAATGATTAACACTACAAACATAAACAATATTCATAATTACTAACAACTTATTCGTTTTCAAGAATTTATTAATTATAAAAAAATAGTATATATAATTACAGTTAAACTTTTAACCAATTCGATGAATTTAAAATATATTACTCGATTAACAAACTTTAATTTTAATTCAAAACATTTGATTATTTTTAACTAAATTTATCTAACAATCATTTTTACATACATCAAATGCTTTCACTACTATAAGTTTTTTTTTATGTTGTTTAAAGAAGGTATCTGTCTAAATTGCACGAGCGCACAAAATTGCACAAGTGCACAAGATTGCACGAAGACACTTTTACACGAGCAGACAATTTTGCACGGGTAATGTTTTTTATTTTTTTTACTTTTTTTTGTTATATATTTCTATTTATTTACTTTTTTAAATATCACTGCTACCCCTAACCTTTACCCTCGGTCGGTAAGGTATTTTATTTTTTTGTTTTATTTTTTTAATAAAGAAAAAACTTTTTATTAATTTATTTGATTTTTTTACTATTACTGTTACCCCTAACCCTTACCCTCCGGTCAGTATTATTTTTTCTATTTTTATTTATTTAAATATTTTTTAGTATTTATAATACCTTGGTAACCATTCTTGTTGATTAAAAAAAGTTGAATTTACACCGAAGATAGTTGAAAGTTTTACTATTTAAACTAAAATAAAACATTTGAAAAAACATTTTTTTTTATGTGGTAGCTTAAAAAAATAGTGAATATTTATAACATAAGTTTTAAACAATGTATAGATTTTATACACAATATAAAATACATTGTTAACAAAAGTTATACATTAATTTATTTTTTCATTAACATACCAATGTCAATAACAAAATATTTGGAAAAGTATCTTTCAAGACTAACTTACAAACACCAGTTAAACATTTTTGTTTGTTTTACTGAAGAACAGAACTCTTGTTTATTTTCCAAAATAGAAAGAAACGTTTTTTACTTTAAATCTATTACATTACGTTTATCAAAGCTTATATATATATATATATATATATATATATAAAAAGGTTTATTTAAAGATGCAAAACTCGAAGAACTCAAGTTTCGTGATTACTCACTCATCAGCTTCAAAACAAGTTTAAATATATTATTACACAAGTTATATATATATATATATATATAAATGTACAGTACTTTAAAACTATGTTGAACTGATTTTAAACCTGTTTTATATAATTTTTTAAATTGTTACAAGTATTTTCCTATCGATTACTAAAATCTATTTAAATCACATTTTAAAGATCAATTTTGTAAAAACTAAACTTTGGAGTAAATTGCAATTAAAAATAATTTTTTTTTATAAAATCATACATCATATGATTAAGTAGTTGCGTCGTATTTTATATTATTAGTATTTATATATAGTTTGATGAAGCGATATTTCGTTTAAATCTGTTCTTGTATCTACCTTTACGCGACATCACTTGAAGTTTTTGAAAAATGAAACTTTTTTAACTGCAGAGTAAAGATATAAAGGCACAAATTAATCATCATAATCTTACCGAACAGGTGTTACTACTATGTTTTAAAATTATGGTAAAAGTTTTATATTTTAGTATGGTAAAGTAAAGTGAAGGGTTTATTAAAGCATCTTGAAGCAATTGAGTCGTATCTGCAATCGTAGAAAAACTCGTCTACCCTTTTGAACTCCTCTGTCTTAGTAGAAAGACTTATGACGTCGAATTTGTAATTTTTGTTTGTTATGATATCCATCTTTTACTTTATTAAAGCATCTTGAAGCAATTGAATCGTATCTGCAATCGTAGAAAAACTCGTCTACCCTTTTGAACTCCTCTGTATTAGTAGAAAGACTTATGACGTCGAATTTGTAATTTTTGTTTGTTATGATATCCATCTTTTACTTGTTTGTTTTATTGCTGTAATTAAATTAATTATGATTACTTTAACTATTTAAAAAAGTTATTAGTATTAGAATATAATTAGTGTAGTTATAGATTATTAAACATGTGAGTATAATAGAACTTTTAAATAATTTTTTATCTAAATAACATACAATATAACTTCATAAACTCAAATAAAATTTAAAAAAAAATTTAACACTTATTATGCATTAAAAACCAGAAGAGGTAGATTAATAACTAACCGCAAAAAAAGCTTAGAATTAAACTAGTTAAATGAAAAATATAGCTAAAAATGTCAAAATGAAGGGTTTTTGTAGTTTACTGAACAACAAAAAGACGCTTAAAATGTTTAGTCCTAGGGTCTGGTGCACGAAGAACCTTTTGGTTATCGAGTCGTACACCACTTAGATGCCTTTTAAGTTATTGTCCGAAATATTGTACATTACATTATAGTATGATGTACAACCTTACTAAAATCAATAATTAAATTTGAACCTAATTTTGAAATGAATAATACTATGGATATTCTATACTACTTATAAAGTCTAAGCATGACTTTTATGGTTATATTTTACATTAAAGAACATATCAAACTTAAAAAAAATAATAAAAATCATAATTAAGAAATCACTAGAAATGTGGTCAAAACTTTTACAGAAGAACTAAATTTAACAGAAGTATACTATGAGAACTTGGTATTAAAAAAAAATTAACTACTGGAACTAAAATAAAAACCAGTTATAAGTAATAAACGTTATTAAAAATAACTTTACAATAAACAGTATAATAACCATTTGAAAGGCCTTGAGTAGAATATTACTACAATCACACTTTAGTTGGTACACGTAGCTTTATCTTAAAAAAAAATCTTCAGATCGACTTGCTATTAGTTGATTGATTCTATAATATTTGATTATTTACTAAATAGAACAGCAGTGAAACTGGTATTCCATTGCATTTCCCCTTTCTACCATTTTTATAGACAATCCCACTCTACCCTTTTCTCTCCCTTATTACTTGAAGAGAACCACATTTCACTCTCTTTCTTCAATTTTGCTAGGAGAATGGTGAGAAAGGCAATTTCTATTATTAAATAGTGTCATTTCCCAATGGTTTTTGAAGTAACAGCAGAAAAAAAAACATAGTAAAATTAATTTAGTCTTAAAATTAAACAAATACGATAGCTATTAAGTATGTAGTATATACATTTAAGTATATATAGTAGTAATATACATTTAAGTAGGCAGTAACAAGTAAATTTAATTTCAAAAATAGTTTTAAAGCTAAGTCAGTTTTTTGCATCAAAGTTTTCTAAGTAAAATTTATACAAAAAATTATTTCAATCTTTGTTTGAATTTTTAAACAGATAACTAACTAATTTATAAGTAGTACTGTTTTAGTAGTTGTTTAATAGTTTACAGTCTGTAAAGAAGTTGAATAAAAAATGTTGAAATTGAATAGTTGTTGTAAGTAATAAATTTATACATAAATAGTTCTGTTGATAATATTTATACATAAATAGTTCTGTTGATAATCTACTTTTATCCTACTTTATTATCTAAGCATAAAATGTTTTTTGTCTGTTTTTATTTAATTACTTTTAATTTATTGTAATTAATTTTATTCAACTTGTACTGTAGATTTAGTTATAAGTATGTGTTAGAATTTATAACTATTTTGTTTTAATTTTACATATGTAAAAGCTTAGAAATAGATACTTAAGAATATCTAGCTGGAAGGTCATTGTACGTTACAAAAACTATGACTACATTCATTCATGTTATATACTACTTCTTTTTTTAAAAATATTGTAGTTTTAACAATTTCATAATGATTTGAATTAGTGCTTTGTTAGGTCTAAATTAGTAATATACCGAATCCAAAAAAGCCGGGTTTGTCCGAATCCAAATCTTTGATTTGGTAGATCACTAGTCTAAATATAAATTCAATATTCGACTAATGATTAACACTACAAACATAAACAATATTCATAATTACTAACAACTTATTCGTTTTCAAGAATTTATTAATTATAAAAAAATAGTATATATAATTACAGTTAAACTTTTAACCAATTCGATGAATTAAAAATATATCACTCGATTAACAAACTTTAATTTTATTTCAAAACACTAGATTTTTTTTTAACTAAATTTATCTAACAATCATTTTTACATACATCAAATGCTTTAACTACTATAAGTTTTTTTTTTATGTTGTTTAAAGAAGGTATCTGTCTAAATTGCACGAGCGCATAAAATTGCACAAGTGCACAAGATTGCACGAAGACACTTTTACACGAGCAGACAATTTTGCACGGGTAATGTTTTTTAGTTTTTTTTACTTTTTTTGTTATAATTTTTTATTTATTTACTTTTTTAAATATCACTGCTACCCCTAACCTTTACCCTCGGTCGGTAAGGTATTTTTTTTTTGTTTTATTTTTTCAATAAAAAAAAAACTTTTTATAAATTTATTTCTTTTTTTACTATTACTGTTACCCCTAACCCTTACCCTCCGGTCAGTTTTATTTTTTCTATTTTTATTTATTTAAACATTTTTTAGTATTTATAATACCTTGGTAAACATTCTTGTTGATTAAAAAAAAGTTGAATTTACACCGAAGATAGTTGAAAGTTTTACTATTTAAACTAAAATAAAACATTTGAAAAAACATTTTTTTTTATGTGGTAGCTTAAAAAAATAGTGAATATTTATAACATAAGTTTTAAACAATGTATAGATTTTATACACAATATAAAATACATTGTTAACAAAAGTTATACATTAATTTATTTTTTCATTAACATACCAATGTCAATAACAAAATATTTGGAAAAATATCTTTCAAGACTAACTTATAAACACCAGTTAAACATTTTTTTTTGTTTTACTGAAGATCAGAACTCTTGTTTATTTTCCAAAATAGAAAGAAGCGTTTTTTACTTTAAAACTATTACATTACGTTTATCAAAGCTTATATATATATATATATATGTACAGTACTTTAAAACTATGTTGAATTGATTTTAAACCTGTTTTATATAATTTTTTAAATCGTTACAAGTTTTTTCTTAACTATTACTAAAAGCTATTTAAATCACTATTTAAAGATTAATTTTATAAAAACTAAACTTTGAAGTAAATTGCAATTAAAAATAATTTTTTTTATAAAATCATACATCATATGATTAAGCAGTTGCGTCGTATTTTATATTATTAGTATCTATATATAGTTTGATGAAGCGATAATTCGTTTAAATCTGTTCTTGTATCTACCTTTACGCGACATCACTTGAAGTTTTGGAAAAATGAAACTTTTTTAACTGCAGAGTAAAGATATAAAGGCACAAATTAATCATCATAATCTTACCGAACAGGTGTTACTACTATGTTTTAAAATTATGGTAAAAGTTTTATATTTTAGTATGGTAAAGTAAACTAACAATACATTTTAAACAACATAATGTTAAATGTAGCAAAGTGGATGTTTTATTTTGCACGATTTTACTTAAACACAGCTTCACACTTTAATTCAAGAGTATTTTGTCAAACCATTTTTAAAACATTTAAAATATGTTTAGAACTTGCTATGAAAATAAATAAACATTTTAACTAACAATAATGACAAATAAAAAACATATTACAAACCAGTTATAGGTGAAATACCTTAGCTTTACATAAACTTCAAAATTGAGACTAAACTACAATATAACTAAAGTTTTAATGATTCAGCTTTTTAAATTTTTTAAAAGCAATTTTATTTATTTTTTTATTTAAAAGTTTCAATATACTGCTTTATAGATACTGCTTTGAAGAAAAAAAATCTCTCATTTGCTTAAGAAGCATTGTTTAAAATTTAATTAACAATTAACTTTCTAAAGTATTTTCAATAAAATAAAAGTTAATTGACTAAAATGAGATTTTGAACAAAAAAAGGGATTACAAATAAGAACAATTGACTTATTGTTTATTAGTAAGTTTGGTTTATAAACAAATTTTTTTTTTTGCAAAAATATTTAAAACTGAATTCAAATGTAAGTTTTAGCGTATGTTTTTACACGCTTTAGATCAATTTTATTTTTTTTAAATCAAATAAAAGTTGAAATTATAAAAAAAAAAATTTTTAAACTTTAATTTATTTTAATGTTTAAAGAAGTTTAAATTGTATAGCTAAATACAAAGTATACTACCTACAATTTCGAAAACTATTTCTAAAACCAAACATTAATTAATATTTTTTTAACAAAATTATAAATATTTCATGTAAAGTTGCTGAAAATACTTTTTGTAATCTTTAATAGTTTCGACAAAAGTTAAATTCGTCACAAGTATTTATGAACAAAAATGATTTATTAATTCAATAAACTACATTAAAGTAGACAAATGCATTTCGTTACAAGTTTTCTTGTAGTTATTAAAGTTGTTTTAATATATTTTTTCAGTTATAAACATGATTAAATTAATTTATCTTGTGTTTTGTAACAAAAGAGTTATGTCCCATAGTTAGTTAATTTAAAACCACATCGCCATATAAATAAATAAAAAACAATGGTGTATTAGGAAGAGTTTTTTCGTTTGATTAAGATTTCAAAATAATAACCTAAAAGTTTAAAAAAGTTTAAAAACATTGTAAATAAGAGGTCTAACCTTAAAATGTTCGTGGTTTATCGCGGCTTAACTATGTACAATTGTAATTTTGTGAACAGAATAAATTGTCAAATAAAGGTATTAACTTTTGACATTTTTTCACACGACGTGTTAATAGGTGGCAAAATACTCAATGGCAATATGTGATGATATAACAAAGTTCCTAAAAACTTTAACTGTTTTATTTTATTCTTTGTGATTTTTCAGTCTCAGGTACACAAAAAAAATTAAATGCGATCTTTAGGTTAAGGTATATTTAAAAACAAATTTGCAACTGTTTTAGTTGAAAGTTTTATTTTACTTTTAAGTTATTGGTGTAAACTATTATATCTAATCTACTTTTAAAAAAACAAATATTAAGTTAACAAAAATAACTTAAGAGTTTTGATACGAACTAATTTATGTTAATATTCGTACAAAAAAAAATATTTTGGTTATAGTTAACAAGGATGTGTTCAAGTATAAAAAATTAAAACAAAATTTTAAAGTATTAAGCTTTATAGAACGAGTAAACACTTTTAAAGCTTTTGTAATACTTTTTTATTAAAAACTAAAGTTCTGAAAACAAACTGTGCGAATATAACAACTGATATAGCTTATGCAAGTGTGTTTTATATTGTAATAATTTTATACCATTTTTTAAGTTTAAAGCTTGATTTATGCTAGAAGTTTACATAGTAAATTTATAAGAAAAATAAATTGTGTTCAAACGTTATTGTTAAAATACGTAAAAAGCAAAAAATTATCTTAAGTATACTTGTTTTGAACTTTAAATATGTATGTACCATAAATTAATAAACAATACTTAAATTAAGAAATTGTAACAATTCAAATTATTCGAAGCATTTATCTGCAAAAAAAAAATATAACAGTAGTTTAAGCTTTTGATAATACAACTATAAACTTACTACAAATATTTAATAGTGTTTTTAAAGCGCTTAACTTTATTTTAAGCTTAAAAACACATTTATATTATTATTTACGCTTCCTATAGCTTGATAAAATATATTCACCTCTTTTAATTAATTAATTTCTGAAAGTACTTTAGTTAAAGTTGAAGGACACATTTTCACCGATTAAAGGACGAAAAAAGTAAGCTGATTACCTATATATTTAGAAGTATACTTAAAAATTTAAAAAGAGTAATAAAACATGTTTAAGTTTATGTATTTCAATATTCTCAAAAAATTAAGTATCATGAATTTTTGATAAGATACATTAAAATATTAGTTCTGTTTTCGATTAAAATATCCTAAGCTCTACTGCTTGCTTACTTAATAAGTGTGGTAAGTAAAACTTAGTTAACATATTATGCTAAAAGTAAATCAATAAGTGATTGATTTAATCATAAAATTGACAGTTGCAATGCTAAGTTTAAGTTTTTATCTTGTTTTGTAAACCAACTATACACAACTTGCCAATTTATTTCTAAAAAATTATTCAATACTTTTGTTTGCAAACTAAATTTTGGCCTTATTAAACTCAGATTTTTCAAGAGAAATTCATGCTTTGTGTTCTTGAAAGATTTTAAGTTTACACATGTTCTTTTCTTAATCAGTATTAAAAAAAGTTTACAAGTGTACATACAAAAGGTATGAAAATGGTTTTTCGCTAGATTGATTAGTGTTCTACATTACGTTCTATAAAGTTTATAATACTTCAATCACATGCAACTTTTAAAGTACTTAATACATGGAATAATAAACTTATGACCTACAAAAATATCTTTAACATTTGAGCCTTAAACTAAAAAAAGCTTGTATTCTAACTAAAATAAAATAGTTTCTTAACAAAAATGTTTAAGTTTGTAATTATCATGATAAACATTTTTATAAAAAAGAAGACATTTACGAGCTTGTTTACAAAGCGTTATATTTTAGTAAAAATAGTTTGAAATTTTTAAATTTAGCTGTTTTGTATTTGTATAACTTCTAAATTAAAACGATTAATTGAGTTTGAACATTAGGCCGCTATTTTACTTGATTAAAAATAAAGAAGGTATTCTATTCAACAAAAGTATACAGAAAGTAAATAATAATTCAAATGTAAAAAGAAGGTAACTTTATTTTTAATACCTTTTAAATTAATTCAATTTTAAAAATAATATTGAAATAACTTTTCAGCTTGATTGTTTAGAAAAATTAGACATTTAACTACTGATAACAAGTAGTAAAACAGATTTTTTTATGTTTAAAATATCTTAATTGTTAAAAAAAAAAACTTAAACATATTGTTGTATCTTTACTTATATCTAAGAGCCTAAAACTATTAAAAATTTACATTTTAAAAACTGCACGTAAGTCAGACAAGTAAATCATATATAATAAAAAATGTCGCTATAAATCTGGGTTTATAAAATTTTAATGTTTTATTACTTTAATTATTTAAATATTTATTAGTTTTTAATTTGTCTTGTATAAGTTATTACTACTTTTTATATTTCTTATATTTAAAAGGTCGTTAAGCCGATGAGTAAGTTGGAAAATAAATACCACTAGTACAATTTAGGTAGTAAGAGTTTATTTTAATCTTTTTTATTTAATCTAAATTCTAAACAAATAGTTTAATTTTATTTAGAACTTTTAAAATTTTATTGTACCAAAAAAAGATTTATTTAGTATTTTGTTTAAAAAAAGTTGTACTCCCTCTATTCTTTTAAAACAAAAGAGGTTTGTTGGAAACACAATTTTAGATATTTTTTAATTATTTTTTGACAAAGAATTGATTAGTTTTTTATTTAGTTTGACCACACGAGAATAAAATAATTTAAAATATAATAGACCATTATATTATTATAAATTTAAATATTATTTTAGTTTTAGCTTACTATTGAATTGATTTTAATATTCAATCAATACTGACTTTTTTGTCTATAACATTTTTATTTATTCTAAAACTGATTAAAATTAAAACAAAGTTTAGTATTTCCTTTTAATCTATACTGTTTTATCTATAAAATATTTTTGGTTGTATAAAAATCTTAGTCTAATAAAAACAATATTTCAAACATTTAAAAATATTATTGTTTTATTTTTAGTAAAATGCAATTAAATTTGTATGAACAAATTATTACATTTGACTTTATTGCTTTCAAGAAACTATTGGTCATATTTAAGTCAAAACAACCAAAAATAATCTAACCTAGAACGTTCTATAAAGCTTGAGCAAATATATTCAAGTTAAACTAAGTTACCTAACATTGTACCTAAAATATTAAAAAACCTAGAACTGTTTTTCAAAAACCTAAAAAAAAGTTGATAACTTAGTTTAATAATCCTTACGAAATGCAAGTTAAGAGTAAATTTTAAGATTAAAATATTTTTAGTTGAGTGACTTCAGTTGTAAACAATCATAAATTATATATTTATAAATCACTTATGTCTCACTGATATTAAAAGGTATATTTTGGCAAATTCAAAAATGTTAATATTGTGCATGCATCGTTAAAAAAAATCATGTTTATAAAAAAAAATATACAAAAGTGGTCATTAACTATTTAAAGAAAATAAATTTTAAGATTTAAAAAAAAAGCTCAATGATCATCATCAAGTACTTAAACATGAGTTTAAAAAACTTATACGAGTTTTGGTAATTTTCATAAAAGTTGCTATTTACAAAGTTGGAAAAACAACTCTTTAAAAGAAATATTTGTAGATTTTAGATAAAATGTTCTGCTTTTGTGCCAATTTTTTAAAACATGCATTAAAATGAAATTAGTTAATTTAATTTATAACTGTTCTTAAAAAATCATCAACGAATATATTAAAACAAATAGATCTTGAATCTAAAATATTTCTTAAAACGCACAGAAGTATACTTATTAAAAACTCTATTAAGCTTTTGTTTTTTAATCTTTATTAAGATCTTCTTGTAATGTTTTTGCTTGGGCTAAAGTTTATTTTAAAGAAAATAAGTTGTTTAAGGCTTGTTTTAACAAACCGAAAAACTTGCAGAACTTGTTTGAAAACATATCGTATTAAACCAAAAGAATAACTAAATTACAAAAAAAAACTTGATACTTTTGTTTCATATATTTTGTTTAACCTTGTTATTATTGTTAAAACAGTATAGAGTTTGTTAAATTTTTACTTGGTATTTATTAATAATTTTTTAACTACTAATAATATCAGCTTACTTGTATGTTTATAGTTAAATTATTTCATATCAAAAGCATATTTATTTAACAGAAGAAAAAGTCATAAAGTTTTAATACTAAAAGTTATAAAAGCGAATAATTTGCTTCAATAAGTGCTTAAATTATTGCAAATATACTCTTTTTATATTTCTATAAACCTTTTTTTTTGTTTTACGCATTAAGTTTTTGTAAATTATACTGTTTAGTAAATAACATTCAAAAATAATATTTTCCAAAAAAAAAATCATATGATTAATTAATTGCGTCATAATTAATATCTTTAAGCGTATGACGAAACGATATTTCGTTTAAAACTGCTCTTAAAATTTTATATCTTATATAACTTATATCTTTACGCGATATCACTTGAATGTATTGGAATTTTTTTTTAAGTTGTATAGTAAACATTCAGACAAAAACTAAGAATAGTCAAACATATGTTACTTTTATCCTTAAAACTTAACTGATATTTTTTTGCTATACTAGAGAACACTATGAATTAAATTTAAAACAACACGAGTAATATTGAGCTACGTAGACAAGTATACTATTTATTAAAATTTCAATTTCAAATTATCTTACAATTAGGTATTAGTATACTTTATACATAACAACTTTATGCTTTTTCAAACTTTTTAATAAGATTGTCACAATTGGATCTATTCTCATAAATGTTGTAGTTTTGTGCTTCATAGATATGTACAATAGTGACATATTAGAATGTAAATATTTTTGCTAACAAAAGCAATAGTTAGAGAAAATGTTCACATGGTGTGTTAATTAAAGTTGCAAAAAGTTTAATAGTAACATGTGATGTACAAAGCTCGAAAATTTTAATCATGCTAAGTATGCTTAGCATCTTATTCTTTCAAGTAAGATGTATATTTATAATATATCTATCAGCTGATTTAAAGTATATTAGCGTAAACTAACATTATTAGTTTTCTTTCAAGAGAACAAATAATATGTTAACTATCTTACTTAAGGGAAGGGTTTCGATGCAAACTTCTAGGGTAATTGATTGCTTTAAAATGAAATACTTGTGTTTGTTTAATGAGTAATAAAATGTTAATCAAAAAAATTAAAATTTAAGTCTTTTAAAATTAGGGTTTTTAGAACGAGATGTTTATAGTAAATTATGCATTAATTCAAAAAGTGTATTTTTAATCAAACTAGGCACTTAAATAATTCAAAAAAATTAGAAATCAAGAATTTGATTTATTCTGTGTAGGTAGGTTTAATTTATTAGAAAAATTTTTAACTTTAATTTATGCAGCAAAATTATTTTTAACATTTCAGGAAAAAAAATAAGTGTGTTAAAATGTTAGTAATAAAATTTAAATAAAATATTAATTTATATCAAAAGTGTATTACCGTTAGGTATTGTTAGACTTGTTACTTATACATAATTTTGTTTTCTTTGTATTTTTTTCCGACTAAAAACCCTAAATTTAGTTGATTTCTTTTAAAAACATAAAGTATTAACATATTTTACGAATCATAATTTAAGTATGCACAATAAGGGATAGCTTTAATTAGATAGTTGACAGTTGCAATACCAAATTTACATTAGTACCATGTTTTGTAACTTTACTTCATAATATAACTTTTAACTGTAAACGGTTTCTTTAAAAAAAAAATTATTCTAGGATTTAAAATTCAAGTTTTTAAATGATGGTTTTTTAATAAAAATTTGATTATAATTTGTTTTGACAAGATTTAACTAGACTTGATTCGTGTGAAATGTCAAATTTAATTAGTTGTTTAACATATTACAATCATAGTAATATGCATAAAAATAAAGTTATAACTAATGTATCAAATGTAAATATTTTTAATTAATGTAATTGTATATGAACTTTTGTTCGTAGTATATTATTAAAGTTCAATCAATCTTTAAAATGCTATTGTCTACAATCGTATTAAAGTACTTAATCATTTTAACTGTTCTGAAATAAGTGATTTTTCTAACAAATATAACACCTACGTACTTTTTCTTTTTTTAACGTAATAAAGATAATATTATAAACACGAAACACGATATCTTACGTATTAACAAACATAAACTGTTGAAGTTTATGTTTTACAACAAAAATCACGTTTTTTTAGCTTTGAAGTAGAAAGGTTAAAAGTACAACGAATTTTTTAAGCAGACGGGCACGTATGTTTTTTTTTTATTTGAAATATGTTAAATTTGTATTTTGAGAAAAAACCAAAAAAATCTTGTGTGTTACAAAACACAAAAAAATCTAGAACGAGTAATTCTCAATAACAATATAAATGCCATCTAACAGTATTAATAAATTTAAAAATAATATGAAATCATATAATAAAACATTAAGCATATTTTGTTACATTTAATGTTTATAATTTCAAATTAAAGAAAAGGAAGCTTTTGGTTGCTGCTACAAAACAAAAACGCAGTTTTTAAAGCTGCTTGCGTTTAAAGTAAATAATATTGTAAAATTATATGTTATTCAGTTATATTTGAAAATTTATTTCTCCATTATACAATTAAAAAACTTATTCATGATTATCCTTTATGGTTATCATATCCCTAGAAAAGCTTAAACTTCTTTTTTTTTGTTTTAATAAACATAAATTTAGGTAAACGTCTAATAAAAATGTAATAAGTAATGTGCCACAAATTAGAATTGAAACTCATTTATAAATATGCTAATAGTTTTTTTTGAAAAAAAAGTTAGGATGTTTTCAAAGTTTGGAGTTAAAAGAGATGAAATTACTAAATATTTAGGTATAAAACAAGTGATAAAATCAAACACGTGCAAATGTGAAATGCAAAACATATTTTATCGTGAAAAGTTGTCATTATCATGTTTTAAACATAAATTTGTTTATATGTTTTGTCAGCTGTAAAATATACTGAAAGTAAACACATAGCTAAGATCTAGAAAATCTTTCTTATTGATCTTAGTTATTAAAGTGTTTGAATAAAACATAAGTTATTAGAATTTAAAGCTTAACTTTTTCTTTATACACTTAAACATACTTTGTAGTTACTTTAATAAATTTTAATTTTTAATCATTAATTGATTAGGCCTAAAACTCTTTTTGTTCGTTTTAATATTGAAATGCTTAAATTTATTTCTTTTTAATTATATAGTTTTTGAAATAGCATAGTAACAAGCTTTATATGAATTTGTTGGTTTTTCTCATTTTTTTAAATAAACCTAAATAAATTTTGTTAAGTTTTCTGTAAGCTTGAAACTTTTTTTTTCTTTATGTATTAGAAAAACTTACATTATTTATAAACATTTAATCATTACGGTTTACTATCAAAATCTACCCGATTTTTTATATATATTTTTGCATTTTTGTTTATTTATTTTTATTTATTTTCCACTACCACTGTTACCCCTAACTCTTACCCTCGATCAGTAAGCGGTTCTATAATTTGACTGGGAGGATTCTGATCAGGTGGATTTTGAACGTCTCCCAATCATTACACCTTTTTTACAGGTATTATTGTGAGGTTTTCGATTTCAAATACTTATTTTAAAATGTAACAGTAAAGTTGTGTTTCCAAGTAAAATAAATCAAATCGTCAGATTTGATTTGCAAAATCTTAGTTAAATAATAAAGTATAAAGCTGTTAGTATGATTCTACAACTAAATCTTAAATAAAATATAGATATGTTGATTTTTTGAACAATAACACAAGCTCAAAAAGTTTTGTCGAAGGAAATTCTGTACGTAAAATGTTTCACTGTTAAAAAAATATTATAGATGTTGTAATATAACTGTTATAAACAATTTCCATAGCAAACTACTTTGTAATAAAAAAATACATTTCACTCAAATGACTTTTAAGTTGAAATAATAACTGAAGTAATAATTACTTTGTGAAGCTCGTAAATTTTTTTGATGTCACACGATCGTCTTAGCAAAAACAAAAATGTTGTTTACATTCTGCAAAATTCTTAACTTCAATTTAAATTTTTAGAAGTTCTAATTTTCAAAGTTCAACCTTTGTATAACAAACTTTTATGTTTTGTGTTACGAAGTAAATTAGATTTCCAAAGTTGAGTACAAATATTTAAATAAAGAATTTCGTTAAAATTGATTTTTGTTCAATAATTTACAAAAATTCTAAGAAAACTATCACTGACTACAAAATTTTTATTTTTATTTTGTAAATTTAAATAGATGTTTAAAACTAAAGTCCAAAACAGTCTTTTTTTGCTTTATTAGTATAATCTTTTACTGTTGTAATTAATGTTATATTACATTTGTTTCTGCTTTGACTACCGACCGTAAAAAGGGTTAAACGACAAAAACTTTGATTTTATGACGTAAGAGTTTATCCATTAGTCTGTGTTTGTGTAAACAGTATAACTTTGATAATTAGTTAATGCCTGTTTTTAACAAACTTACCACGTTTTTTTCTAATGAAACACAGCAACAGTCTTAGTTTGATGTATTATTTTAAGGTTTGAACTATAGTTTATGTAACAATTACATTACTTTTAGTTAATCTTAGCTACATTTAACAAAAATGTGCACCATTATTTTTAGTAGTATTTAAGTTATCACTATATAAACTTATTTCATTTACTTCAAAGTTGCTAGTAATTAGTTATCTTTATTATTATGTTGACCTACATCAAATTAAATCTGCAGTTGTAAATTAGTTTTTAATGTCCATTCCTGGTTAATTATAGAACTTGTACGATTTTAAATATAATGAACAAAATTATTAAATTACCTTTATTTTATCTGATACCATAAATACATTTTATTGACCGAAAAATTTATTTAGTAATCCTTGTTTTCTTTGTTTAAATTCTTACAAAACTTGTTCTAAAGGCTTTATAAACGACTTTTGTTTTTTTAAGAGTGTTTAAAGATTAATTGATTTAACAAAAAACTTTTTAAACAAAAACTGTAAATAAGTTTTATATATTTTCTTTTTATAGTTTATACAAATTTGCAAAAATATAAGTTAGTTATATTATATTTCGAAAAACTAACTATTATTGTTTTAAAGTTTAAAAATACTGTTCTGAACTAATAAAGCTTTTAAGTAGTTATACAATAGTTACTTAATCTTCTAAAAACTTTAGATTCTTAGTTGGAAATAACTAAATTTATTTTAATTTATGCATGAACAATTTCTTTAAACACAAAATAGAAACAATATTACTTTTTGAAGTAATCGGTTTATTTACATAAATTAATACTTTTTATAAATACTATCTTGGTAATACAAATACTGATAACTTTGTTTATAAATTATTTTAATCTAAACACTTTTTACACTTTTTATAATGATAAAATAATATGATGATTTGAAAGTTCATCATTTATCAAGATAAAAAAAATCAACTTTAAGTCATAATATAAATTTAGCATTTACTTAAGATACATATTTTTTACCTTAAACTTTAATGTAAAAAATGCATTTATTATCAAAAAGTGTCTAAACTTTGTTACAAATAAATAAAACCACAGTATTGCGTTCATACAAACACTATAACTCATAAATCCATGTGGTAGTATCTGTAAAATTCCTTTGGACACATTAAGTAAGTTTAATTGATCTTCTAACTACTTAGTGTTTTTAAAAACTGTATTGTGTTTGATTTAATTTCTAGCACATTATTTTTTTCTAACTCTAGTAACTACTTACTAGTTCAAAATTGTAAACAATATAGAGCTATGATATTTTTGATAGATGTTGCTTTTATATTTGTTTTACTTTTATAACGTGTTAAAAAAATTAAATACAATTTAGTTAATATAATAAATAAGATAATAACAGAATATAAAATCTAAGTACTTAAGCCGTTTCCTTTGTTTAATTGAACTGTTTCATTAAATTAACACATTATTAAGCTATTGAAACCAACTAAACTAATTATGTAGTAATTGATGTTATTACACATAGCTGTTGTGTTAATTGATTTGTTTGGCATTATAATGACAAATGCTTATTATCGGTTGCTGAATGTTTAAAACTGTAAACAATTAATATACTTATTCGAATTAATTTTATTAGTAATTTAAAAAAAAGATTAGTATTTTAGAGTAAAATCGTAGTCTCAAGTTTTTTCTGTGTGTTTCGATGTTTTAGTTTATTAAGATAAGTTCATGAAAAGCGGTAACATGCTTAAAATAAAGAATAAAACAGTTTTTAAATAAAATTTATTTATTTTTTCAACTCTTAAATATTATATAACATCACAAAATTTATGATTGTACGTATGCATAGCTTTCAGATAGTATTCAGTAAAAATTAATGATAGTTTAGAATCAAACTTCAAAAGACTTATTTTTTGAAAAAGAATAAATACTTACTAGTAAAAATAAAAATTTATTTATTAAAAAAGTTCTAATTCCTATAAATAAACTAATAACTAAAAAGTAAATTTAATATTAAAAAAAAAATCAAATTAAGAGTTGTATGTAGTAACAAATAAAATAATTTTCAGAGCTTAAACATTTTAAACGATAAAAACGGCTCACATAAAAACTTGTAAATAACTTTTTTAAACAATTATACTTTAATTAATTTAAAAAAATAGAACAACTGATTGTTTACGTATATTATGAGACTTTACAGTTTAAACTTAAAAAAATTGTTAATACGATTCTTTTCTCAAAAAATATTTTAGCGGCTAGAAGTTGTCATTGGGAACAATAATATAACAACTATGTATTAGCGTTTACTTTTATCGTTTATGGAAAGTAGTCAAAATATTTATAAAAGTTTTTATAGCCAATTTCAAACAAATATTCACATTTAAACTCAAGTAAACTAACTCAATTTCTTAGATTTTATAAACCTATATTTATTAAAAAATTAACAATGTTCAACGAGTTAACGAGAAAAAAATAACCGGATTAAGAATTTTACTAAGCTTATTACTTTTATTTTTTAATTAAGATTATCTCTGAAAAATAGTTAAAATAATAAATAACTTGAAACTGGTTCAAAATTTTAATTAAAAAAGCTTATATTAAGCATATTTAATGTCACGTTGAACTGTTAAAACTTAACTGTACCAAAATAAGATTTATCTAATGTAATTGTTACTAAAAATAACTACTACTTCCTTCACTATTTGGAAACAAAAGAGGTTAGTTTGAAACTTATTAGTTAATAATTTACATTTGTATTTTAATATAAATTGATTACTACAGAGAGTGGTTCGACGACCCGAGAACAAATTATTGTGAAATCTAACAGACCACTATGTTATTATAAAAAAAAATTTTATTTTAGTATTAAGTTAATATTGAATAGATTTTAATATTCAATCAATACTGACTTTTTTGTCTAAAAAAGTTTAATTTCTTGTAAAATGTTGTTTAAACAAAATAAAACATAATTACTAAAAAATAAATACTTTCGTTTTATATATTTTATTTAAACTTGTTATTATTTTTAAAACAATTTGGAGTTTGTTAAATTTTTACGAGGAATTTTTATTTTTTATATTACTAATAGTATCAATGTGCTTATACGTTTATAGTTAAATGATTTCATAGCTAAGGAACATACTTTTAAAAGCAACAAAAATTCATAAAGCTTTAATACTAAAAGTTATAAAAGCATATAAATTGTTTGAAATAAGTGTCTAAACTATTGCAAAATATACTCTTTTTATATATCTATAAGCCTTTTTATTTACATTTTACACATTAATTTTGTGTAAAATATAGTTTTTAATAAATTACATTTAAATATAATATTTTCCGAAAAGATTAATCACAAAGTTAATTTATAGAGTCATAATTTACATTTTAAGCCTTTGACGAAACGATATTTCGTTTAAAACTGCTCTTAAAACTTTTACGCGATACCACTTAAAGTTTTAAGAAACATAAAACTTTTTAGTTGTTTAAGACGCTAATTAATTATAGTCAAACAGATGTTTTTGCTATCTTCTAAAATTACAGCAAAATGTTTATGTTTTTGTATACAAGAGTACGATGTGAAATAAATTTAAAACAACACAAGTGATATCTAGCTAAGCTACATTTTATTTCCTAAAATTTTATAAATGCTTTTAACTTAACATACAGATAGGTGTTAGCATATTTTATGCATAACAACTAAACAATTTTTCCAACTCTATAGAAAAATTGTCAGAGTTTGGTCTAATCTCGTAAATGTCTTGGTTTTATATAATTGCATACAATATAGACATCTTAGAATTTAAGAAATTTGCATACAAACGAAATGACAGAGTGATTTTCACATGATGTACTAATGGGCGGGTAAAAAACTTAATGGTTGCATGTGATGTAAGAAAAAAGCCCAAAAACTTTATTTACTCTATATAACTTTGGTAGTGTTTAATTTATATTAAGTTGTATTTTCATAATAAATTTTTCACTTGTTTCACAAAAATTTATTTTTGAAAATTATTCTACACTATTAATATTAATTTTACTTTTATGAGAAAAAATAGCAAATCGTCAAGTTGACTCAGAAATTACTGTACTAATTGATTGATTTAAAATGAAATACTTGTACTGTTTATTGGGTTAGAAAATGCTTAATTAAAATGTTTAAAACTCAATCTAATAAAATTAAGTTTTTAAGAACAAGTAGCTTCTAGTAAAATACATATAATAATGAAAAATATGTTTGTAATCAAACTATGCAGTTAAGTTAATGAAAAAATAGTGGAAATAACGGACTTCATTCATTCTGTGTAGATATGTTAATTTTTTCGAAAAACTACTCAAACCTTAATTCATGCATTTAGATTACTTTGTAACTATTTAAGCTAAAAAAATATTTGAAAGTTAGTAAGAAAAGTTAAACAAAGTATTATACTATTTTAAAAATGCTTTTAAATATTTATATACTAGTTACATATACACAATTTAAGTTACATTTATTAACTTTTTTTTTTGTTTTTCAGACTATAAACAGATCTAAAATTATTTAATTTCTTTTAATAACACAAAATGTTAACATATTTTTCATAGCATAGTTAAAGTATGCATAATAACTGATAGCTTTAATAAGGCAGTTGACAGTTGCAATACCAAGTTTACATTAGTATCATGTTTTGTAAACCAACCATACACAACTTGCCAACTTATTTCTAAAGATCAAAACAAATTTTGTTTACAAACGATATTTTTGCTGCACTTAAGTTCAGATCATTTAAAACAATTTCATGATCGTAAACAAGTTAAAATTTACACAAGCTCGTTATTTATTTAGTTTTGAAAAAAAAACTGTAAATGTGTAGATATAAACAAGATAAAAACATTTTTTGACTGAATGTATTATTCTTTACACTGCATTCTTCAAAGTTTTGAATATTTTTATTAAGTGTAGTTATTAAAATATTTCTTACATAAAAAGTGTTAAAGTTTTTGTTGAAAAAATCATTGACATTTTGGCTACTTTAGTTTAGATTAATTTAGCCTTTAATTTAAACTATAGTTTCTAACTTGAAATATTTAAGATTTTACGTATTTTTATAATAAAAAAAACAATCATATAATTAGACATTTTGTGTTAATCATTTATAAAGCGTTATATTATTGCAAAATGGTTTGAAGCTTTGCCACTTCGCTGTTTTGTATTTATATAAATTTTTACCTAAAAGGATCAAAAACATGTGAGAAATAAAAAATAGTAGATTTTTTTTATTTATGGTTTTTATTATGAATTTCAAAGTTATTTTACAGCTTAACTATTTACTTAATATTATTATAATTAATTACATAATCAATAAGTTACTGACAGTAAAATATAAAACTAGTTTTGCAGTGTTTGAAAGACTCGTAACAGATTTATAAAACTTTTAAATTAGATATTTGTATTGTAATATATATTTTACTATTATCCAGCAGCTTAATTGGACAATTTAAAAAATACATCTTAAAAACTGTAAGTTAATTGTGATAATAAATAAAATTAATATAAAACATTGAAAAAAATCATCAAAATGTTTGCAAATACTTTTATTAAAAAAACTTTGACTTCATGTTATAACTTTTAAATGTAAAAGTTTTCTTCATAAAAAAAGTCTATGCTAGGATTAAAAATTCAAGTGTTTAGATTATATTCTTAATATAAATTTGATTATGTCTTGTTTTGAGAGGATTTAATTTAATTAATTAACATTTAAAACGTTTATTATGGTTTAAATATTATTTTTGTACCTACTCAGGTAAAAGGTCGTCAACTCGATAATGAAACTGGAAAAAGATATATATTAAGTATATATTATGTGTTAACAGTTTATTTTTATCTAAATTGTTTACATATTTTTAATAAAAGTAACAAATAAGAAAAAATATTTTTTTTAAACTTATAAAATTTGTTCATTTTATTTTTAATAACGTTTATGTTGATAGTATTTAATGACAACTACTACATTTAATCTTTTGCAAGTAATTAAGAAAAAGCATAAAAGTTCTTTAAAACAATTTAAAGACGTAAACATTAATTTTAAACAATACGTTTTTTGTTGTGTGGGTGGTCAAAACTTAAAAACATAATAATGAACACAAGTTTATTATTACAAACTTTTGTATTTATATTTCGTAAATTATTTTTTGTTGTAGTAATCTTAGCTATCTAGTAATCTTTTGCGTTACTGTCTTAGAAAAAAACCTATAAAAAATAATGATTTTAAGCAAAAAAAAACGCGAGTATTACTAAAAAAAAAGTGTCAAGAAACAAGCTTCGTTAACGTTTATAAGTTATTTGTAATGTAACAAAGAATTCAAACTTAGTTAAAACATAAGACATTACTTACATATTATAGATAAGATTAAGAGATTAAGATAAGTAATTTAACACAATGTTTTATTAGTTTATTTAGGAAGTATAACTCAACATTCTATATTGCTAATAACAACTGGAATTACACCTTTTTTATCAATATATCATACAAAATATTTTATAGGAATAACTAGAATAGCATATTCGAAAGTATTTATTTTTTTATTTTTCTTTAGAAATAAAATTAAGTTTTAAACAATTTAAAATTCCTCAACTTAAACACTTCAACAATACAATTAAAATAACCAATTAACTTAATTATGATTGTCACATAAGCTAACGTCAAACCTGGTACATCATCAATCTACACAATAGAAATGTTAACTTGTGTACATCACTCTTCATTTTAATGCGAGTTTTACTTTTATAATATCAATCGTAATAGCATATAAAGCGTGCTTTACTTAGACAAAATGTGCTGGGTGTACGACTATTCAAATTCAGACAATTCAAGTACTTAAAAAAAAATGAAACAGCCACAAAATAAAAGTAATGTACACTTGTCAAATACAAAGAATATATATGTAGGTCTAATATCTACAAGTCATTTTTTTTTTTTGCTAAACGTCAAATATTTTTTGAGATATGGGTTAAATAATAAAAAAAGGTATAGTCATTTTTAGTAATTTTAAAATATCTTGAATAGTATTCTAGATTAAAAAAAATATGTAGATATTAATAATATCTACATATTTTTTTTTTTTCAAATTAATATTACTTATTGAGATATAGTCTTTTAAATATTTTTCTAAGAATTTGAATTGTTGGAACTTTAGTTGTCTAAATTTGAGTTGTAATGTATCCAATGTGCTTCGTTTAATATTATCATAGTCATCAATATATTCTTAATCTACTTTAAAGTTTAATTTATTTTATTTTTTTTGTAATTATATTTAGTTTTAATTTATTTTAATTAGTTTTTTTATTTTTAGGTAAAATAAGTGTTTTGAAAATTAAAAAAATTAAACTCGTGCAAATGACATACTACAACCATACTTGAAAGCTTAAAGTAAAAAGAAATGAGATTATTAAGTAAAAAGAGTCATAAAATGTGATAAAATCAAACACGTGCAAATGTGTAGTGCGAAACAATTTTTATCGTGAAAAGTTGTCATTATCATATTTTAAACACAAATTTGTTTATATGTTTTGTCAGTTGTGAAATATACTGACAGTTTGCACATAGCTGAATAAAAGTAATCTTTTTTATTTATTGTAGGTTTCGAAGTGTTAGGTAGAAAGCGAATTTATAAAATCTCTCAGCTTGACTTATTCTTCAAGTTTTTAAAATGAGTAAATACTTATAAAAAAAAAGACCCTAATATGTTTTTATTGTGTTGAAAAAAAAAATTCAAATAAAACAATGCTAATTTATTTTATACTTCACTATAATAATAAACCAGACTAACTTGTTTATTTTTTACCTCATTGATTTTCAAAGTATACCAACAAAACTTTGTTAACTGTTTTTAGAATTAATAACTACTTTTTTCAGTTTTCTGAAGCTACATTCACTAAAGGCTTACGATAGCAATACTCTAAAGTTTTAACATTAGTTATATTTTTCAAGACAAATTTATATATAATTCTCAAATCGGTCAAGGACAAAGCTATTTGTTTTACTTGTGATTTTTTACCCTGCATCAACAGTTACAAAAAATCATACGATGGTTTTACATTTTTATTGCATACTTTAGTTCATATCAATTTCGGACAACAGTCCTTCTTCAGTGAACTTTAAACTAACAGAACTAAAACACATTCATGCAACTAAGTAAAAGAAAGTTGAAAATTATATTATGACGTAGTGATTCAAAACTGTGTAAAGAACCAAATTTTTAAAAGCTAAAAAATTTTTCACATTATATTGACATTTTTGTATGTAAAAGTTAACCAATATTTATGTTAATACTTGTATACAAGCAAGTATAAACATAAATAAAACAAAACTGCCTTTTTATAGATGATAGCATACTTATAAAACCAATAACTTTACAACAACCGATTTTTAATAGGATAGTTTTACTAAGAATAATTTTTTGTTTCAGAATAGTTTTTAATCGTTTGTTTATTTAATAAAATGTTTACTTAAAAACAAATATATTAGGAAAAATAATTTGATGTAAAAAAAATTTAATTTAATTCTTCATTTAATTTTTATATTATTGTTTTAGTAAGGTTTTGTTTCAAAATAGTTATTTTTTTTCATCGATAACACTATTTCTTTAAGATAAAAAGTTTGTAAGATACTGTTTCTTATTAATATAGGTTTTAGTAATTACTATAAGTATTGTTTAAGAAAATAGTTTTGTTTTTATTTTACCGATAGCAGTAATTATTTATTAACAATCACTTACATTTAATACTTCTTAGTAAGATATTTTTTAATTTAAAGTTTATATCGGTAAAGTGTTTCTTTTTATATTTATTTCATTTGGATTTACTTTTACATACAAAAATATCAATATAATGTAAAAAATCTTCTCGTTTTTGAAAATTTGGTTATAAACATAGTTTTGAATTACTACGTCATAACATATTTTTTCACTTTTATTTACTTAGTTGTATGAATGTGTTTTAATTCTGTTAGTTTAAAGTTCACTGAAGAAGGACTGTTGTCCGAAATTGATTTGAACTAAAGTATGCAATAAACATGTAAAACCATCGTATGATTTTTTGTAATTATACTTTTCAAGTTTGTGTTAATACAAGCTTATAAACAAAAATAAACTTACTCCAAAATATGTAAGTAAAGTTGCGATTGTTAGTTAAACAGTTTAAATTCGTAGATCAGGTTTGGAAATTTAAATTTAGAAAATAGTAATATAGTAAAATAAAAATTTACAACGAGATACTATAACTTAAGGAATATAAAAAGTTCTAACATCAATATATAGCAAATAACTTAAGTATAATCTTTAAATTTTGTCTTTTGCTTCTTAAAAAGCTAAATATACAAGACTGGTGAAAATAAATTTTTCGTTTTCACTTTTAGGAGATGGTTTTTTGTTCTTATTAACTTCTTTACGGGCACAAGTCTAATTTTATGTGTTGAACTTTATGAAAGTTCAATAACAAAGTAAAACTAATTAGAATTTAGGTAGATATTTTTCAGAAAGTATCTAGAACTGCTCAACTGCTATTTAAAAAGCTGATATTTATTAACAAATTACAAAAATTTAGTTTACAATTTGAATTAAAAAACTACTAGCATATTAATAACCTAATCAAAGTGTCAACAAATAAAAAGATGCTTAAAATTATTTTCACCAGTAAGTATTCTTACAAGTGTAAAAAGTCAACTAAAAGAGGAATGAATAAATTTGCAAACTAAAAGTTGCCTTCGTCTATGTTGTGAATTATTATTTCTCGTTTGTCTAGTTAAATTCACACAAGACTTAAAAACAAATTTCGTTACCGTATAATCAGTTTCAGGTTTCAAAAGGAATTGTGAACTCAATTAAAAAAACACTCGTTGGCCGCAGTTATAGTAGTTATAGACAGATACGAGAAAAACTTGTACAAGTTTTGATTTTTCCGTAAGTTGTATCCAATATCTCTTTTTTATTGTTCTTTATTTCATAAATCACGATAGTTAGTGTAATTTCATTGTTTTTTTTCGCGGGCTGCAGTTTGCTGACATCTACGTTAAATAAAATACAAAACTTCGTCTCAATTTTTATTTTTTGAAAATATCTAACTAATTTAACATGAAACTTTAGTAAGTTTATTATATTATTGAACTTGCTTTTTTTATTTGGTTTATAATTATAAAAATATTGTTTAAGAAACTTGTTTAATACTGTCACAATTATAACATAAAATAAAAAAATTCTCTGACACCTAAAAACTTAATAAAATTTTGATGTGTTTTCTTGGTTAAATTGAATTATTTCATCAAATTAACACATTATCAAGTTCACAAAATCAATTAAGCTAATTAAGTAATAAATGAAGTTAGTACACCTAGTTGTTGTGTTAATTGATAAGCTTGACTTTGTAATGATAAATGCTTATTATCTGTTGCTGAATTATCACTGCTTAAAATTTATGATATATTGAACAAAACACAAAAAATTCTTATGATCGCTTTTAAGTAACAACATAATTTTTACTATATATACTCCTTGCATATACCTTACCGCAAAAATGTGTCAGTATGTTGTTTATGTATATAAAAACATTAACAATATCTTTTAAGTAGGAAAGTTTTACTGTTATGAATAAAAAATAGTTTAGTGTCATTTCTAGCAAAACTAACTTTTGATTTAATTTATGTAATATTTCAAAAGCAAATAAGAAAATTTTGTTATTTCATTTTTTAAATATTTATAAACGTCCCTTTTAAGGCCTGTACGATTTTATTGATCATCGTAAAACTATTAACAATATATAAGTTTGTTCGAAATACTCTTGTATGTGTATGTTTTTTTCTAACTACTTGGTGTAGCAATATAATTTGTCCAACTATTTGTACAAAAGATAACTATATTTAAATTTTTTGAGAAGTTGTTTTACTCAATTGTAAGACTAGTAAGATATGTTTTGTTATGTGTTTGCCTTAAACTATGTACAGAAATTTAGGCATGTAAGATTAATTATAACAATAAATGTCATAAAAATAAAATGTGGTATACTGGGCGTTAACTAGATTTACTTCTCTAAAACAAATTATTTTTGTATAAAAGATGTTTTTTATTTTATTTTATACAGTTTTAAATTAAATATAAATAAAAAATTGGTCAGTGTATGTATTAATTTAAAAAAAGGACTATGTAAAGCTTACATTATGTATTAACTACAGTCTTTCATCTTCCATCAGTTTTCGACGTACTATCTTAAAAGCTAAACTGTTTACATTCATACAAAGTAACTGACGTTAATAAATAGAAAGTAAAAGATGAAAAGCTTACTTTAACAAAAGTTTGAAATATCCCTTTTCGTAAACAACAAACTTTGTACATTAAAACTATTCAAAGTGGGTTTAGTTTTACATCTCCTTGAAAATACCAACAAGAAAACATAATTAAAAAAATCAAATCACAAGATGCTTGTAATTACATAACAAACAATATGAAGAATTCAAAAGTTGTAATTACAATCTAGAACATCTAAGATAAATGCTTATAAAATACATTATTATTTAAAGATACTAAAGTTAATGAAATTTTTTTAAACAATAGTTAATCAATTTAAGCTAAAGTTGTTTATCTGAAACTTTTTCTTTTTGAAATATTTAGAGGTTACCAGTTGTCCTAAACACAATTAAATCTAATTATTTAAAAAATTTTTATTCATCGTTTATGTAAAGCAGTTAAAACACTTTTAAAATGTTTTTATTAAAGTGTATTAGCAGTCATGTAGCTCTTTTAAACATTTTAAACTTATACGAACTTTTTAAACTTAATTAGTATCATTTTATTTACTTAACAAAGTATTTTAATATTTTAATTCTTACTCTTTGAAAAATTAATAATTTCAAAACAGCTGTGATTATTTATTTTAAAATGGATCAAAAAAAGAACAGGTGATTAAAATTTTTTCTATGTTTTTAATTTATTTTCTTATAAAGTTTGTCATAAAGAAAATTGTAAATAAATAAAATAACTAAACAATTTTGACAGTTTTAATTAAAAAAAGCTTATCTTAAACATGTTTAGTATCAACATTGAACTGTAAAACTTGATTTTACCAAAACAAAATTTAATCAAAGTATTGTTAACTTAAAAAATCAAATTTTTTTTATTCTTTTTAAATAACATAGGTTTTTTTGAAACATAGTATTTAATATTTCAATTCATTTTTTAACACAATTTGTTAAAACATTTATGTAAAATGTACTATAGGCTAAGTTATAACCAAAAATAACTTATTTTCGAAAGTATATATCAAATAATTATTAATTTTTAATCGTTTTAGATTATTGATATGTATATATAGTTTGTTGAAGCGATACATTAATTAAAGCTACATTTGCGCGATATCACTTGAAGTTTTTGGAAAAGTGAAACTTTTTAATTGCAGAGTAAATAGAAAAACACAAATTAATCAAATTCGTACCGAAAAGCTGTTATTGCTTCTAAAATTACTACAAAGTTTTATGAATTCAATAAGGCAGTACGCTATGAAAAACAACATAAGTGTTACAAGTGATGTGAATGTTTTATTTCGATTTTTATTTTACTTTTGATTTTTGGTAAAAACTTATTCGAATAATTGATTTGTAAACTTTGTAAATACTATTTAAAACAACAAAGTTTTACAACTTGCTCTAAAAATAAGTAAACATCTAAAATAACATTGGTAACAACACAAGTAAACAAAACCTTAAAAATTTCTTTAGGCAAAAGCAGTTTTAACTTTTAGACGACTTTTAGACGAACTCTTAGCAAAATGATTTAACGGCTTTT
This sequence comes from Thalia democratica, assembly GCF_965202585.1. Classification (NCBI taxonomy): domain Eukaryota; kingdom Metazoa; phylum Chordata; class Thaliacea; order Salpida; family Salpidae; genus Thalia; species Thalia democratica. The sequence goes on along the minus strand of NC_139166.1, from coordinate 60,468,606 downwards.
CAAATTTTTTAGAAACATTGCCACAATGAGTTCTAATCTCAAAATATGTTGTGGCTTTAATGCAGCTTAAATTTGTATAACAGTGGCACGTTAGAATGAAACAAAATTCAAAACAAATGAAAAACTTTGATTTTTTTATGTAATAAAAGGTGAGTATAATGCTTAATAGTAGCATATGTTGGTGTAACAAAGCCAAGAATTTTATAAATATTAAACATTTACATTATTTGTAATTATTTCTTTCCGTTTTGCTATGTTAAAGAATAATTTTATCTTTATTTTAGCTATAATCTCCTTTTTATCTAAGTTTACTAGTAATAACTACTAGCACTAAATTATTTATTTAGAGCAAATACTTAGCTAAAAAAATTGAAGGTTTAGAGACCTACCGTATGAAACTAAATCGTTTAATAATAAAATACTTGATATAGTTTTAAATAGAATAAATGTTTTTTTTTCTTTTATAAAAAAATCAATTCAATCAAAATTTAATAACTTTAAGTAGAATTAGCTTATAGTAAAATTGTTTAAAAATTTTAGTTAGCCGTGCGTATTCAATATATCAGAAAATAATAAATCTATACAATCCTAGTTTATTTTGTGAATATGTGTTTTGTTTTTTTCTTTTATCTAAATTTTTAACCTGTTTAGGTAGATATACAACTTAAAAAAGTTGTTTGAGTTTTTAAACTTTACTTTAATACATATAAAGTATGAGTATTATAGTTTTATAATACATAAAAAAAATAACACTTCTGTTTTTAACTTTAATACTTTTAACTCTTTTGCTTTATAAAAAAACACAAAAAACTAACATATTTTACATATCATAGTTAAAGCATGTACAATAAGAGATAGCTTTAATTAAATAGTTGACAGTTGCAATACCAAGTTTATGTTTTTTTCATGCTTCGTAAACTAAGTTTACAAACTTGCCAACTTATTTCAGAAGAAAAAAACAATTGTTTTGTTTACAAACTATATTTTTACTTGTTTAAAAATCCTAGTTTTATAAAAAGAATATTTGAAACGTTTTACGTAACGCTAAAAACAAAAAAGCTAAACTTAAAATTATTTTGGTTTTTTATTTTAACAAATGGGCGTACAACAATTAATTCAACACGTTTTAACTTCAAACATAAAAAGGTTACAAATGCAATTTAATTTTTATTAGCAGATGTGGACTATTTATTTTATTGTTCTGGACAAAACAATCGGTTATACTTAAGAAATAAAAACAAAAAATATAACCCTGAACGTTCTAACTACAATAATAAAAAACTTGAACAAATAAATTAAGTTTAATTAAATTCCCTATTAATTTAGTTTAAATTTTAAACAATACTGATATTTTAGATATAAGATAAGATTTTATTTTCTTTTTTTAAAACTATACAAAATTTAAACTTTTTTTATGACTTTGTTTATAGAATAATTTTTCTAAAGTTTTATTCATATAATAATCTTTATTTATGTTAGACATGCTGACATTAGTATTTTAACAACCTACCTTAAACTAAACTATAACATAGTATTTGTTACAATGGAACCTTTCTGTTAAGATGTATTAAAAGAAAGTCACTTAATAAAAAAAACTGTTTCTAAAGTGTACTATTGTAAACTAACATTGTTTATTTTAATTGAGAGGAACAATACTTGTAAGTTTGTACGATTTGTTACAAAAAACAATTACAGTTTAAGCCTACTATAATTTAGTTTATTAGTACGAGTAAAGCGTGTATTATATTAAAGAGTATGGTTTTAATTAAACATTGCGGTTAAACAAATCAAAGCAATATAAAAATAAACAAATTTATTTTAAGTGTGTTTGATATTTTTTAGGTTTATTTAAAGTATTAAGTTTAAAACCTAAACTATCCATTAAGACTATTTTATAATATTTTAGCAGAAAGAAAAGTTAAACGATAGTATTAAACTAAAACTAACATTTATTTTTTGGAAATTTATATTATAGATAAACTTGTTACAAACGTATAAGATATTTTAAATTTTATCAAAATACTTATTTTTACTATTTAGTTATTAAAATTATTATAGGTAAAAAATCTAATTGCTTTTATGCAATCATGAAATTCAAACATATTTTACATAGCTTAGTTAAAGCATACACAATAAGACATTGCTTTAATTAAATAGTTGACAGTTGCAAAACTAAGTTTAAGTTTATATTTTGTTTTGTAAACCAACTATACACAACTTGCCAACTTATTTCAGAATAACAATACAAAATTAAATTTATAAACAAAACTTTGGCTGCATTTAAATCAGATTGTTTTCAAGAATTTCATGATTTGTAGTCGTGTAAAAGTTTAAGTTTAAACCTTTTTTTAGTTAGTTATTTACAAAAAAAAACGGATTTAATAAAAAAAAAGTTTTAGAATTATACTTACTAATCAAAGTAAAAATATTTATGTACTAAATATACTATATTCTATACTTCAATCGATAAAGCATTAATGTCTTAGGTATACAAATCAAATATTAACTTATTCGATTAGTTGAAAAACTGTTACTTTTTTTTATTCAATGTCTTGTAGTTAAAGTTTTTAAGGTTTGTATGACATAATTAAAATAGTCATTTAATGATTAAACGTGATAAAAACACGTTTTCTAACCCTCTGAAAAGTTTTGAATGGGTGAAACATGTTGAATTTAATGTTTTAATCATGCACAATCAGCTTACATTATCTATTGAGAGTTTTTTTTTCATAATTTTTAGGCAATAAACAGAATTTAAGTAAAATTAACTTTTACTTAAAACATATATATTTTTTCTTTTTGAGAATATATTTGTAATTTCTCGCTTACAAAATTTTTAATTCATGGTATAACGCGGCACTGTGAAAATTTTTTGTTTAAGTTTATGATGATATAATTAACGTTTTTGTATTTTAATGAGCATTTTTAAAAAGAAATTTTAATAAATTTGGTTGTGACCTGGTAATTTTCACTCGTTTAAAATGTCAACTTTAATTACATTTCTGTCATTCAATAACATTTATTATTCTTAAAGTTTTTTTGTTTCGTATCAATAAACATTTTAATTTAATTATCTTAATATTTTTCTATCATCAGTACACCTTTACTTTATTTTTTCATTTTGAACTAAAAACAATGAGCTAACATTTTCTTATAGCTAGTCTAACTTATTGGGATTTTTTTTAAAGATACGATTACCAAATCATAAAATTTGTAAAAATAGATTGCAACTGCCTACCAAAATATTTAATTTTGTATTCATAATTCAACACTGAACTTTTAAATATTAAAGCTTTAAATAAAACTAAGCAAAAATTTAATTAGTTTTTACAAATAAAACATGTTTAACTTCGTGCGTGGTCATAATTTGAATGTATAATAATTCTCTTAATTAACTTATGCAAATTTTTAATGATTAAATTTAAATAAAGTTTCGTACTGTGGTACATTGTTAAAAAGACCATTTTAAGAAATAAACTTTTATTTTACGCAAAACTTTAAAAAACTAATACTTTTTCAAAACTATTAAATATGTAATGAAAACATCATTTTTATTTTTACTGTAAACTTTTTATAAACTGATAGTTGAGTTACAAATACAACAATATATAATAAAATAAATAACAACAAACGTTAAGATTTTATTGTCAACAAGTTTTCAAATTTTTTAAAACCCTTATGTATTTTTTTAATTTTAATTAATCGTTATGACTTGTATAAAAAAAACCTAATATCTACGTACTTATTTTATCATAAACGTAACGAAGTAAAATTATAAACACAAAACATGATATCTTACGTATTTACAAACAAAAGTATTGAACTTTACATTTCGCCCAGACTAACACGTTTTTTAGCTGTAAAATAAATAGGCTAAAGTACAACGAACGTTTATTAACAGATGGGCACGTATGTTTTTGTTTTTTGTTCAAAAATTTCAAAATGTGTGAAACTTTTAAAACTTTGACAACAAAATTGAATCAATTTTGTGTGCTACCAAACAAAAAAAAAATTATAATAGTAGAACAAAAAAATTGCTTTTTAAAAATTTTTATGCGTTCTTTCTAAGTAAAGTTTTAAAATCAATTAATTTTTTGATAAAAAAGTTAAAGTTAGTTGCTATTAAAAAAACTATAAAGCTGCTTGTTTAAAATATCTAAATAAATTTTATCATTTTCTAACTTTTTATTCCAAAACTTACTTCCATTCTACAATGTAAACACTCATGCATGGTTAAATAACTATTATTGCGTAGAAAAGCTAGGTTTATACATCTATTTCTTTCTTTTTGTTAGGCTAAACGTCCATATAAGAGTTTGTCAGAATAATTGTTACAAATTTTATAAATCTGTTGCAAACATCGATGATGTAATTAGTGTACTACAAATCTTATATCGATTAAGCAGTTTTATGCTTAAAAAATGTTAATAGATATGCTAAAAGTATGTTTTTTTTTTCAAAAAAAAGATTACAAAAAACTATACTTAAAAAGTAAGTAGAAACAAAATAAATCATTAAGTAATAAGGTATATTACAAGTAATAAAATCAAATACGTGTAATTGTGTAGTGCAAAACATATATGTTTTGTCAGTTGTGAAATATACTGACATATTTTCACAGCTAAGATAAGATAATCTTTCTTATTGACCGTGTTGAATGGAATTGAAAAAATATTTAAACTTTTATTTTGAGTTATTCGTAAAGCTTTTTGAATACGTGAATAATGTTGTAAAATATCATAGTTTACGTTATAATTAGCTTTTTTTACATAGAAAAAGACAAAACAAACGTCAACAAAAAATACTATTATACCTCAAAAAAATGTTTGCGCACAAAATACAAATATGTTCACACTGATTTACCTGTTTCCACAGGTTTAAACCCTAAATCCCAAAAACATTAAAACATCTAAAACAGAGTAGTCATATGAAATTTAAGATGCGTAAAATCAAACGTAAAATTCGTTTTGATTTTCGTAAACTCTATTTAGGTCACACGATGATCTTAGTCATAAAAATGTTTTTATTTTGCTTCACGTTTAGCAAACTTCGAAACTTTAATGTCAAGTCTTTAAAAGCTCTAATTTTTTTATGCCTTTTAAATTATCTTTTTGTAAACAAGCTTTTATATTTCATTGATTTTAATATCAAAAGTTTTTTATACATGTGTATAAAATTGAATATAAAAATTACAAAGCAAAGTAAATTGTGAACCTTAAAATCTAGTGAAATTATCAATTCAAGGCATTACTTGCATAAATTTTATAATAAAAAACTAAATTAAACTTTAAAATAAAAAAGGATATTGTTCAAACTAATCTTTAAAGTTTTATTTTTAACCAGTAAAATACCATTGTAGATAAAAAAAAACTATTAGCGCAAAGTTGTTTATACTGTTGTAAAAAAATAATTAACAGTTTAAGATTTAAAACAAAATCTAATTTCTGCTATGGAAAACTTATAATTTACGGTTGCAATTAAAATTTTATGACATTCGTAGATTCTTTAATTATCCACCGTAAAATGTAGTTTCACGGTGATAAAACTTGATTTTATGACTTTTAGGTTTTAACATAAGTCTGTTTTAGGTAGCATCAAAAAATGTTTGATAGTTAATTAATAATTGATTCTGTAGTATCTTACATCGTTTTTGTTGTAACTAATCATTTATATTTATTTACTTATGTTTGACTAATAATTTCTATCAATGTTTAAAAAATATTACTAACTAATTAATTTTAGCTGTATACGACTGAGCTTGTTTTACTATTTACAGTACCTTTTGAATGACTATTATAAAAATCGATTTTAATTATCTTCAAAATTAGCAGGTAATTTATATTTACCTACATAAAATTAAACCTTCTATGATAAATTAGTTTTTAATGGCCATTCCAGGTAAATTAAAATTTTTGTACGATTTTGAACTTAATGATCTCAATTATGAAATTACTTTCATTTTATCTGAGACCATAAATACATTTGATTGACCAAAGGAATTATTTAGTAATCATTGATTTCTTTGTTTAATATGTGTAAAAAGTTTTTCAAAGTCTTTGCAGTCGTTTTTTTATTTATATTTAAATGTACAAAAGTTAGCCAGTTGTAAAGATAAAAGTACATATTAAAAGTTAAAATTAAGTAAGTTTTGTGCGTATATTTTGTTTATTATTATTTATAAGCATTAGTAAAACTCAAAATTTGTTGTTTTTTTTATCTCTACATTAGAACTGTTATCGTTTTAGAATCAAAAATAATCTTTAGATATGCAATTTTAAGTTATTTAAAATACCTTAGGTAGTGTTTTTAATTTTTGTTCGTTGCAAATAACTGAGTGAACTTCATCTCAGCATAAATTAATTAAACACATAAAAGAAAACACAAAATTTTAAAGTAATTGACTTTTTCTAAATATATAATTAAATGTATTTTATTAATATTATCTCAATATTAGATTTTTTTGTTATTAAATATGTAAAACTAAATACTTTACTATTGATAACATAATAATTCTTAAAGTCGTTATTTGTCTAAATTATTTGAAAAGCTTACAATCATTAACGTCTTAAGTACTTTAAATTAAATTTCCTTTACCTCAGCTTTTTAATCTAAAAAACGCATTTATCAAAAAATATTTGACTTAGTTTTATTAAAAAAGTAAAACCATCTTATCACGTTCAGAAAAATCATATAGTTCATTAACAGATATGCGCACAAACTGTACAACAACTCTCAACCACATTAATAAACGTAAACTCGTAGCAAACTCAATTAATCTTCTTATTGCTGAATACTACAAAATTATAAACATTGTGGTGTGTAATTTCTTTCTAAAGACGTAAGTATGTTTAAATAAATAATTTATCGAAAAAAAAAATTGTGCAAATAAGTTTTTGTTTATAAAACTGTTATATTACAAATTTTGAAAGTGCATTTAGCTTTATGTATTTTCTTAAGAATTGCTAGTATAATTGTTTTTTAATATTGTATAAGAATTTAACATATCTTTAGTATGATAACGTATTATCTAAAACTTTAAACATCTAAAATAACTAAAAGCATTCTAAAAACATAGGTTAAAGATTAACTTAATGAGTTTGTTAAATTTTAAAATAAACAAACAACTTACATTTTTTAAGGTTTAAAAAGTAACAAGTTTAAGCAATGAGTTAAATATAAATTAAAAGTTTTACATGAAGCGTAATATTTTCACACATTTATAGCGTGAGTATATCTTCTTACTAATATTGTTATCAATTTCATGCTGCAAATGTTTAACATTACTATTGGGAGATTTTTTTCACTTTGACTTTAATTTAATTAATTAGTCTTTTACAAAAAGAGAGGAACAGTTGAAACACTACAAATAAAAATAATACAAAAAATTATCTTGAATGCTAAAAACATTTGTTTTAAAGACTAAAAGTATTATGAAAAGAACTAAAAATAATTTGAGTATAAAATTATACTTCTTAGATTAAATATTCATTGTAAAACTTAAAAATTGTGTAGGATTTTGGCTTGTAAATATAATTGGCAAAACTGATAAAACTATTATCATAGTTTTCTTTAGTAAGATTTAAAATTACTACTCAAATGTTTTTTTAAACTCTTATAAATTGCTACAACCGTTATATATCTTTTTTAGAGTAAATCTTAATTCAATTATTGTAAAGCTAACATTAATAAACTACAACAAACTTCTTGTTTTAGATTAATTACTATTTACAGATGGGTTTTCAATAAAGAAACTTACACTCAAAGTTAGAAAAAAGAAATGAAAAATTTGTTGTAAAAATATGCTTTTGTTCCAAAAGTACTTATAAATTAAATTTACACATTTCAATTAGTTAAAATAGGTAAATTAATGACTGTTGTGTACTACAGCTTAACTAAAACAAAATTATTCAGAACAAATATCAATTTATACATATAAGGTATCAGAAGAATTTAAATCAAAATTTTTCATGACAATAGATAAAAAAAAAACATTTAAATTACTTTTAAAATCACTTTTATTTTAAATTTAGTGTGTTCTCATCTCATCGTTCTTCTCTTATAAAAATCACTTTCAGTTACAACCAACGGTCAGTCTATATCAATCAATCCATTACTCAAGTGATCAGCAATGTTCCATTCGGAGAAGGTAGCAATTTGTTTTGATCTTCTTGAAAATCTATGGAGCTGTATGATGGTAATCCATAACTGTTTTAATTATTTATATTTATAAATGGAATATGTGTTTCAGTTTATTTATACGTTATAGTATATCTTCACGTTATATTGAAAAACAATTTAACCCCTATAACAACTTAGTTTAATGTGAATAATCTATTTAAACTACTATAATTTCTAAAACTTAGAGCTAAACAAAAGTTTTACTAGAAAAATATGTACTAAAAACAAAAACAATAGTGTTCAAATGAGAAAAAACTACTATTAATTAAAATTGTGTAAAAAATTATTTAATGCTTTCACAAACAAACTGTAGATTAAAATAATTAAAAAAAATATTAATCCAAAAGACCCAACTAAATATTTACGAAATTAATTAACTATTTGAAACATTTCTGTGCGTATTTTTAAGTTGAAAGGAAAACAATATCTAACCTCAAGTTGAATTGTCGGTCGACTTGACTATTTTGAATCATTGGACCGCACAGAAAAGTTTCAATTTCCTGAAAATTTTAGGAAATTTTGTTTTAAAAGTAAAGTTAATTGCTTTTAGTGCTTTAAAACTATTTCTTATTTATAAACAAACCTTAAATGTAGGCCTTTGAAGTATGTTCCTTGTCCAGCACTTTTGCATTAAGCAGAAAAGATATTCAGGACATTTTTGTGGACACGCTAGTAATTGACCCCTTACTATGTTAATAACAACTTCTTCGTCTATTAAATGGGAGTACGGTAGTGGTGTGAACTGGGTGGAATAAGTAAAAAGTTCCCATATGAGCACACCAAATGACCAAACATCACTTTTTGATGAAAAATGTGAACTAGATATCAGTGTTTCAGGTGACATCCATCTGTAAAGTATTAAATACTGAGCTAGTTTTTGAAACTGTATCTATTTTATATGGAAGTATTAAACAATGTAATATTTTATTACTATTTCAGATTAAAATCTTTAAAAATACGTTACAATGGATATATAAAAAGAAGCGTTTATATTAAAAGTAAAATCAATAACCGATTAAGCTTTACAAACCTTGTGAATGACAGAAAGTTAAAGCTAGTTTAAAGCTTTTAAATAATAAGTTCTAAAGTCTAGTATATTGCTAACAATTAACAAAATCAATAAACAACAAACTAATTCAGCTACAGTTTGCAGTTAAGAAAACCAAGTGTTCTAGAGCTAATATTAAATCAATAAATATCAAAAAGGAATATCTTATCTGCAGTAGAGTGAAAAATGACTAGCATATGTTTAGTGAATAAGCTTTCAGTTCCTTAAAAAGTTGTTTTCGCTTTTTTTATATATATTAAACTTTAATTTATCAAGCCTTAAAACTTTGTTAAACATTTTAACTAACCTTACTGGCATGGGAATATCATAATTTTTCACACAAAAATAACAATCTTTATCTACAATTCGTCTCAAACTAAAGTTGATAATTTTTATTTGGTTTATGTCAGTCATCACAATATTTCTAGCTGCTAAATCTTTGTGCACAAAACCTTTTGATTCTAAGTATGCCATGCCTTTTGAAATCTAAAATTGTAAAGCTTTAAGTTTTTAAGCTATTAATGATCTAGTTTTCTATTCTTTAAATCTTTTTATTTAATCAATTTGGTTTAAAAATAAATATTATACAGTAAAACTATTAAGTTAAATAAAAAAACACTAAATTTTTATATAAGTTTAATTCGTTAGTTTGGGCATAATAAACTATTTTATAGTTTTATTTCAAACTCTATGTATTCTTACTTGTTTAAGGATATTCATCAATGAATCAAATTCACATGAAATTGTAGATGACAAATAAAATGAAAGATGTAAACCATTTCCATACTCGTAAATTTCCGTTAATTTATCAACTTCTTTTACTATTGCCTGTTAAGTATATTTTGTTAACATTTTTAATGTTTTTCTTTTTGAATAGATATAAGTTTTATTTTACTATCTATTGAAAAAATTACAATATATATAATCTAGTATAGAGCTTGTTGTTGTGTGAATTTTTATTAAATAAGAAATTTGTCGACCTGTGTTAATATGTTAGTTCAGAAAAACGCAGTAAACTTTTATAAACTTATAATTTTTTATTTATTTATGTTTTAGCTTTCTAATGTTAGAAAAAGAAGTTTCAAAATAATTAACTAGACAATTGATTTTATTACTGTTTGGCAGTGAACTTATAGAATTAATTCCAAAATTAAGTGTTTCATTAAACAGTTTTGTAAAAGTTGTCGAACTATTTATATAAATATTTTACTTTGAATTAATGAACGTTCTAAACTAAGTTTGTTTTTCTAAATTGATCGATTTTATGAAAATAGATAAAAAACAGTTTATAAAATAGTTCAATATTTTTAGCAGAAATGATACTTGGTTAAAACAAAAATAACAACAACAACTTTCTCCGGTTAAAGCTATCTTTAAAAGCTTTTCAGCATCTTAGTTTCCGCGATATAATTAAACAATGCGACGGTAATCTACTAACAAAAATCTCAGAGTCGCCGTCAAGTACTTAAACTTGAGTAGAATTAATTCAGACTTCAAACACTCAATATGCTTTTATGAGTAGTTAAAATGACCCATTCAGTAAGCATTGTAAAACATTCAATGCACGACTTTTTTTCTTTTGTTAAAAAATCCGTTAAAAAATTAACTCTTTATAAACAAGTTTTTCTATTCGCAAATGCTACTCATGTAAAGTATAAAAGCTTCAAACTCACAACAAGTATTGTTACATTCGGATGGATAATAGTTGATTTTTGTCTTAATATTTTCAATAAGCATTGCTGTTGGCTATTGCAAAGTTCTCCGTAGTTTTTGACTTGGACTGAAGCTAGCTGTAAAAACTTCAAATATTAAACTAAAGTGTTTACATATGATTAAATAAAATACTATTTAAAATAAGTAATTAAAAACTAATACATAAACCTTTGCTGCTTAGATATATTCAAACACACTTATTTATAAAGCTTAAGTTTTTCATTCTAAACATAATTTATTTTTAAACTAAGCTAATAGTTTTACATAAATCTCATCTTGTATTAATTTAAGCATTATAAAATGTGTCACAAAACTTTTAAGAATGAAGAAAAATGTGTTTGTTGAACTATTTCAACTTACAACTATGAGGGTATGTTTGTCACAAATGATGTATAATAACACCATTTGGCATCTAAATATGTTTATTTGTTTTGATATGAAAACATTTTCAGTTATGTTTTATTTATAGTTTGGTAAACAGATATAATTATAATAAGTTAAAAAAAGATTTAAGAAATTATCTAGATAACTAGTTTGGTTTATAAAAACTGTATATTTATCATGGTAGTAAGCTTCAATTAAAGTTTGATTTTTATAATATTTAATGAATATTTGCTTCGTATAGATATAACAAAGCGTACAATTTAAGATAAAGGTAGTGTTTTGTAATAATATAACATTAAAGAAGAAAAAAAAAATAACAACACTTTTTAATAATATTTACTATAAAATTAAGTAACTTAGTCGCATTTAAGACCATTAAGTCTTTGATAATTCGATATTTTGCTTGAAAAATTTCTTGTAACTACTTTTAAGTTTTTGGAAATACAAGAAATACAAACAACTGTAATCTGTTTAACAAATATTTAACACATTAATCAAAGTCGTGCCGAGCAGATGTTCTTAATATATGACGTAAACAAAATAAATAGTTATAGTACAGCTGAGTTTGCAGTTTAGGTAAAAATTTTCAAATTCTGAAATTTAGAGCTTAGGAAGCTTTTTTCTGACAAATTTTATAGTTTATGATGATGAGTTAAAGAAAACGATAAATTTAAACTTTTTTCTTTATAGTTAAAACGCCTGATACAGTTTAATGAAGTTTACTTTTTCTTTAAACTGCTTCTTTATTTTGTCTTCCTTTACTTCAACTAAATGGACAGAACCATATGAACCAAATCCCAAAACACTTCCGGAAACCTTTACAGCTGATTTTTTCACTACAGGTATGTTGACCTGAGAAAACTATACATTAGTGCTTTAATAGTTAAGGTTTTTGAATAGAGTTATAATTAAGGTTTTTGAAGTATATTTAAATGTATTTTGTTACCTCACTATAGTTTTTAGCGTGACTTTTATTTTCGTTGTAAGACATCAAAGGTTTGTGACTGTTAGATCGTTTAAAGTAATTCTGAGCGAATTTTGCTTTATTTCTGTTGCGTCGCCGTACAAACTTCGACCCAAGTACCATCACCACGACAACCACAAATAAACAAATTGTCAAAACACAAAGTTTTACAAACATCGGCAACATGTTGTCGTTGTCAAGCTCTAAAAATTATTTATTTAAAAAAAAAGTAGAATTTTTGTAAATTAAATAAATCAAATGGATTTACCACAAGTGTTGATTTTGCAGGATTGAGGAATTTTATTTTGTTTGTCAACATAACACCAAGGCTTGCTCGCTATACCGTCAGTATTTCTACAATAGTTGTTGCTAAATTTTCCACTCTAAGTCAATATTAATGATATATATTATTGTTTTGTTAAATACTCTGAAAAACTGAAATACTTATAACTACATAAAAAACAATGAAAATCAAGTTTAGTTTTTAAATTATATCGAATTAAAAAGATTGCACTTAAAATATACTGAATGTAAATATTTTACTATTCAAACCTCGTTATTTCCGTTCCATTCCATGCATTTTAAACCAGATTCGGTAGTACTTGCAAATCCGTTGTAAGATTTTCCATTGTCAAATTCATTGTAGCAATCGTCTTTTTCTACATATGTTTCTTCGGAAAATGACACTTGAATTGTTTTACAAGTAGAATTATATGAAGTTGGTAACAGAGAGCAATCAACTGTAGACATCATTTTCTAAAAATTAAATAAGCATAAACTCAATGCTAACTCATAAAGTGCTTTTATAGCATCAAAGGTAGTGTGAAGGAAAATTAATAGCTAAAATATTTATTTTTTGTTAATTAGTATAGGCGAAGATTAAGAAAAGCAATTTTTTATAAATCAATTTTAAGTGTCCTTAGACTTTTTGTAGTCCGATTTATGTAATATACCTTTAAGTATGAGTATACAAGTCCTTCTCTGTCGACAAGTTCGTCAAAATTGCAGTAATTTCTCTTTACTGACACGCAGTCTTCTCTACATAAGTAAACTGGTAAAATTTGCTCTTTGTGTTTTATGCAAGTTGGAAACATGAAAGAACAATAAGCAGGCATCAAAAGTTCTCTACAAACTGGATTAAAGTTAATTTTCAATGCATCTGTAAAAGTAAATTCAATAAGATAAACAACTATTAAAGTAAAAAGAAAGTGAACTCGAAAAAAGATAATCAGATCATGAAAATTTTTCAACTGTCTATGAAAACTTCAAATGTCCATTACATTGATAAAAATTACTTACTTTTTGCTTAGAATTAAAATTGACTAAATTTTAAACAAAATTGTTTCCGAAAAAATGCGTCATTTTTAACGGCGATTACAAAATGTAAACAAATTAAAAGATTATATAAAGTTTGGGAGGTCTTTTACGATGTTGTTTTGAAAAGTTGTTTAAATAGATTACATTGCTTAAAAAATAAGTTTCACTGTTCATGGAACGGTAATTTTGACAGGTACTTTATGATAGTTTAAACAAACCTAATTTAGATTTAGCTGCAAGCATTGTAACTTCTTGGAGCTGAATATTAGCATCTGGGTCTACATAAATGTTTGTATTTCCTAAATAATCTGCACAAACATTTCCGTTATATTCAACGCATTGCGCATCTTGTTGAAACCTGAAAAAAAGAGTATATGATGCTTTTACAGGCGTTAACAAGTGTGCTTACCTGTTTAAATGTTTTGTTATTTAATAATAGTTTAACTAGTCTTTGAACTAACATTATGGGTTGATCTTCTTCACTGTGCTCAGGGGGCTTTTCTGTAAAGAGAACTTGGCTTAAATTACATTGTTTAAAAACTTAGAATAAAATGTATTACTCTACTAAGTGAAATTTAACTTAAACTAATTGAAAATATAAACTAGAAGCGTTTAAAAAACTGTATCTACTTTAGAAAAATACTTTTATGTATTTTTTACGCTTTTAGGCTTACATATAAATGCTTAAAACATTTATTTTTCTCTAAATAGTTTAAAACTTTTCTCAATCTGTATTTTGATAAGTACTTTAAAGATTTTGCTTACAAGATAACTGCTAACATATTAAAAACATTTACAAATAACACTTTGAGTTTTTACTTACGAAAGGAAACTATCAAAGATGCACTTAATTCAACCCTGTCATTGTTATTAGTTGCTACACATTTGTAAGACCCTGAATCTGAAGTGTAAACATTATTTATTTTTAGTTTGGATCCCCAGGATTTCGTTTCTATTGTTATTCTACCGTCCTCGCGTGGGTTTAACCTTTTTTTGTTGAAATACCTAGAAATATATTTCATAAATTTTATAGTTTTTGTTTAGATGCAGTTAATGCTGAAAATCTATATTAAAAGATGAAAGCATTTTAAAAGACAGTTTTTCATCATATTATAGTTTTTCACATATATGATATTATTCAAAGTATGCACCTGTTATAAAAGAACATTTTTACGTAATAGTTATGTTATTGAAATAAATTCAACTAAATTTCATTATATCTAAACAAATTTAACGTTTTTTTAGTTATAACTAATTTTCTTCAATGATTTTATTTATTTTTAGATTTTGTTAAATAAAAAAATTATCACTTGCATTCTAAGAACTTTTTGAGCTTTAAACAACTATAAACTTTTTTCATACAATCACAAAAGTTAGAATATGCATAATTAAAAATACATTGCAATTTGTTTACTTAATGTCAATTAATTAAATTGAAAAAGTTTGTTTATTGTTACTAATTAAGCGGAATCAACTTAAATTAAAAAAAAAAAAGTACTTTAAAATTCGAGCTTTAAATAGTTCGTGATACTTCTTTGAAGTTAGAATACATAAACTATCGTTTAAGCTAGTGTAACTGAGCAAATTTTAATCTTGTTAAGTGAGCTGCGTTTACACCGAACAACTAATATGCAAATAAGTGCTTTCTTATGTTTTTGTGAATTTCTTAGTTATGTATCTCCATTCAAAAACTCTAAACTTTCTATTTTAGAAAATATAATTAAATAAAAGTTACAGTTAAATAACTAAACTTAATTTTATAGGTACAAATTATTTTTGTATTACTAAAGCTATGATCGAAGTATGTTAATCTATTTAAAAGAAAAGTTTCTTTATCGTGTTAATATATTTTATTATTTTTAAGCTTTAATTTACGATTTTGTTATTTTACGTTAGGTGTACAACGATTTCTTATTCTATGTTATTTACTATACAATAAAGTAGAAACATCAAGCTTAAGTAAAAGCTCAATAATGTTTTAATGCTTTAAAAGTTAATGGTGTTTTGATATGTCAAGGTAAATGATTTATGCTTACTAACATTATTTATTTAAACTCAGCAATTTAATGACCGGCTTTGTGTAGGTATCATACATATCTTATTACAACTTTTAAACTTTTGTAATAACTTTGTTAACTTTATAATGTTTTTTTTTTACTTTTTAAACTTATAATAAAGCTTTT
This sequence comes from Thalia democratica, assembly GCF_965202585.1. Lineage (NCBI taxonomy): Eukaryota > Metazoa > Chordata > Thaliacea > Salpida > Salpidae > Thalia > Thalia democratica. The sequence goes on along the minus strand of NC_139166.1, from coordinate 60,452,819 downwards.
AAGTCTGTTTGAGTACATAGGTAAAGCTTGTTAATTACTAATTTTGTAAAACGTATATAGAAAAATAATTCTTTAAAATAAAGTTCAAGAAAAGTTAAGAAAAATAACATTTTATTAAGAATTCTAAAGTAACCGTACTAGAATAGTTAAAGTCCTGACTTATTTATTATTATCTTAACTTTTGTTTTTCGAGAATAAAGTAGTAGGTATTCAAAATTAATTACAATAAACCATGTTTATAATTTAAAAATGTATTTTTTGCCTAAAACTTGCTGTAACTTCATAAAAAGTTGTAATTTGCTTAATTCTTATTTTTGTGTTAGGCATGTTTAATATTACACCATTTACATTTATACATTTTCAATTCAAATCATTAGAGTTACGGAAATAAATGAATTATTTTTTATTAAAAGTTGTTTGTTAACCAACATCCATTTAATAATTAAGTTTAAAAACAAAACTAACCACTGATATTCAACATTCTTTTCAAAATTTTTTGTTGTAATATAACATTTAAAAGTCGCACTTTCGTCAGAGACTACCTCTAAATCTTTCATGTGTTTCAAAATAGTCAGTTTACCGCCTAGAAAACATAATAAAATTCGAAATATTCTCTGTTGTGTTCTAATATTTTGATTCTATACTAATTATAGTATAAAAGTTGAAGACTTGATTTAAACGAGAAAAGTTATAATTAACTTTTACTTATTTTTAACACGTTTGAACAATTTTTCGTGGTATAGGAATACTTTATAAAACACTTTATTTATAACTTATTTATACAATAACTTTTATTAACTTTTAGCACTAACATAATACTATTTTAGATATCTAGTTAAATTTAGCACACCCATTAAAAATTTATTACAAATTATTACAGATCGTACATTACAACATACGATAAAATTGACGATTTTTAGGAATTAAATATATTCAATTACAAGTAAAATAATTGTTTTACAATTTTGTTTATGTAAACCATAAACTTTAACTTTTCATTTCGTTACTAAATACCTATCAGACTTTTGTTAAACTATTAGTCTGTAAAATTCAACTTAAGTTAGTGTGATTTAATTTTTTCAAAATTTTACATAAAATATATTAAAAAAAAGAGTAAAATACGTACTCTCATTTGACGAAGACTTTTGCTGTGTTGGTTGGAACCTGAAATAAGTTTAGAATTATTGTCGGATTTAATAACAACTTAAAGAAACAAATCGTTAATAGAATTTCTACAATTAAAATGTTTTCTTTTAAAGAGGTCAAAAAATTGCTTGTACTGTTTCTTAATAACAGTTAACTAAGCAAAATATTAAACTTTCGGAAGTATAATTTAACTGTAGTCACCGTTTGAACAAACTGAATAAGCTGTGTATTTGGAGTATGTTTTAGATAACAAATATACCGATCATATATCAAATTAATTAATAAGCATTGTTTTCCATTCATTTTTATAATCAATTGCATTTATCAAGACTCTTTGACGCTAAGGAAAATTTAAATTATGCTGAAGTTTTTTTCATTTAAGTGCTTGTAAAATGTTCTTTGAAAATATGTTTGCCAAATAAATAACCTTATTGTAAAAATTCAGTTATAGCGTGCTTTGTTATGTGAAAAACATGTTAAAAGTATGAAAATGTTAGCAAGAAAAACTTTTTTGATATTTACTTAAAAGTGAGTTATTGTTTGTTGTAATTACTAGGTTTTACAAAATAAACAACTACTACATTTTTAAAAGCACGTTTTGGTAGCACTTTTAACACCGATTTTACTTTTAATAGAGAAAGTTGTTTACACATAGACGAAAATTTAAGAACTAAAGTACAAACAAATTTTCGAACACAAAAAAAGTTATTTGTTAAATGATAAAAGTAAATCATTATCAATCTTATGCACACTTCTTAAATTGAAGAAAAAATAAGAATTTATGTGAAGCTTCAATAAATGTATCAATGAAGACTTAAATATTGTTTTGATAGTTTACAGTACCTTACTTACAAAAATTCAAAAAAGCTACGAATACTTTAATAAAACCTCTTTTTTGAGTGTTCAAGAAACATTTTATAAAAATAAAACTAACCCATTGCCGCCTTTTACTTTAGAATGTCTTTTCGACAAAGCAACACCTGTAAAAACATGATATCATTTGTAGTAAGAAGCAAACTAAAATGCATATTGTGTTTTACTTAAGTTTAAAGGCTAACTAGATTTCCAAGAGTTTAGATTTAAACTTTTATTTTTACAAAACAAAAAAAGATTATGACGTATTTAGCTTACATTTATAAGCTTTTCAAGTTATTTAATAAAAATCAGAAAAACTGTTTGTTATTGTGTTTCTTATTTTATTTGGTCATTTGAAAAGAACATGAAAAGTTTTTGAGTTATGGTTTCTTAAAATAAATAGAATTCTTCATTTTACCAAAACACTATTTTTAAATCGTGGTTTTGTCATAAGTGTGCACTAATGTTCTTTAATGACGATTTAAAAACTTTTATAAATACAATAATTTTTGATGTTAAACTGTAATTTTGCATAATAAACAAGAGTTATGTTGTAAATTTTGTTTTAATTTTGCTAGCAAATAAGATAAACTAGTAACTGATATTTAAAAAAGAAAATACTAAGCAACAAAAGTTTTTTGCGTACTTTTTGAGGAATATGTAATGTTTGAACCTTAGTAAAATTAAAATATAAACACTTACAATGTAACACAATTTTTAATCAAAAATTAAAATCAGTTAAGTAAAAAAAAAATTATTATGAATGTAAGTGAAATTCTAAACTAAAAACGTTATTGCATAAAAAGTTAACTTACCAAGTATGCACAACGTAGCTAGAAATTGTAGTATGGTTTTCATTATTTACAAATTAAAGTTATGACCAAAACTGTAACAAAAAACTAGAATTAATAATAAACTATATCATATGAAATCAAAATTTTATCTTAAAATCAAAAATTAAGACAAAAAAAAGATTTCAGAAAAAAAACATAGCTCTAGTGCTGCACTTTTTGAACGTATCTTGTCATCGTATTAAATTCAGTTTCATTGAGAGAAGATAAATAAAAAAAGTTTTTTAACTATCTTAGAAAGAAAAAAATTCTTTTATGTCAATCGACATGACTAATTGTCTCATTCAAGTATTGTTTGACAGACACTAATCTATAATTTTCGAAAGCCAAAAGCACAATCAACGAAAACTTTTTGATTTAAAATTTGTGAATACTTCAAAAATAAAGACCAAGAACTAATTAAAATAAAAGTTCTTGCATTATCATCCTTGATAAAGAGTTTTTTAAATCATTTATAGTAGTTTGTAAATTTAGTGATAAATTACCAAAGTGTAATAGTAAAACTTCTTTGCTTCAAACATATTTAATTTTAAATGAAATTTTGTATAAGTAGCTGTTTATAAATTTATAAAATGTTAAGAAGCTTCGCAATAAGTTAAGCTAAGTAAACAATAAAAATCATCAGTTTTGTATACTTTGTTAGAAGTTTAGTTGCTTATGTTCTTGCAGTTTCTACTTTAAAATATATAAATTTGAGATAAAATTTTTTGTCTAATCAAGTAAGCCTTCAAAATAAAATTCTTACATTTATATTCAATGTGTGAGAACTTTATTTTGATTTAGTTTTTATTACGAGTAAAAATTTAATTTTTTGTAAAATAACATTAACTATCATAATTAAGTTTGTGAGTTTACAGACTGATACGTTTAGGGCAATTAAAAAAAAATAAATACAAGTACTATAAAAGTATTTTTTGACAATAAACAACTAGCCTAAATAAAAACAATAAAATAAAAATTTAAACATATACAGAACAAGTAAAAGAGCATAACATCTAGCAAAAATAAAACTAACAATAAAATAATAACTAATAAAAAATATACTTCGATTGAAAATATTTCAAAAATTAAATTCAAAGTATATGTTTTCTTACAAGTGTAAAAAGCTAACTAATGAAGAAGTAAGTAATTTTGTAGACAAAAATATGCCTTTTTTAATTTTATTTGTGACGTAACTATTCTCTCCTGTCACATTAAATTCAAACGAACTTGAAAATAATTTTTCAATAAAACTACTTCGTATTTAAAAACGAATAAAGCTTTGTATTTGAAAACTTAAATGAATTTCAACAAAACTTAAAATTCAACAAAATAAATTTTCTTAGATTATTTTAGTTATTTATAAATTTTATTGCTTAGAGGTTTTTTAATTATAAAAATCAAAATACAAATTTTATTTGAAGTGTCCTCGAATGATAATTTATTATTTGTAATCAAACTGTAACATACGTTTTTAAAAACAAAGTTAAACTTCAGAATTGAAATATACTTTTTTTGTTTATTAATTAATCAATTGTTAAAACTAAAATAATGTTAAATAAATTTGTTATTTACAAGCAAAAAGTTTTATTCAAAATTGAAATATCAAAAATATTTATTAAACAAGTTAGTTTCCTGAAGTTCTTAAAGACTGGTGTGTGAAAATAAAATTCAATTGTTTAAAGTTTTTTTGTTTGTTAGTATAAATTTATGGTAAAATGTATAACTTGTATCAATCAGATGAAATCAAAACACACTAAATTTTTTACACACTAACTGAGACAATCAAAACATAAATTTTTAGTCTAAACTTATTCAAACTTTTAAAACAAAATTTAGATAGTTTTATTAGTCGCTTCACAGAACAAAGTAAATTATAAAATCGCGATCTATTTTCTTTATTAAATAAGCAGAACTGTTAATAAATAGTTATAGTTTTTGTCTAAAATCAGAAAAGTTTAGGATTGAAGTCAACTAAACAACATTTATTTTAAACAAACTGTAAAAACTACATTTAAATTAAAAGGTTTTATACTTACTCAGTCTAATTTAGTTTAAAATTAAGTTTAAAAAAAATTTATATTTTTTTAACTAATATTTAAAATAGTCTGTCTTATGAAGCACTTAAATACTATACAATATCTGTAAAAAACGGAGCTTACAATCTTTAAAACTTCCTCTTACTACAAATGACATTATGTTTTTACAGGTGTTGTCTTGAAAAAAAACATTCTAAAGTAAAAGGCAGTAACACATTTGCTTTTTTTTTTTTTTTTTCGAAGATTTTTTTCTCTTAAAATTAAAAAAAAAACAATATCCGTTGCAATTTTATGTTTTAATTAACTTACGGATTGTAAATTACTATAACTGCAAATTTTATATACAATTATGTGTTTTTGAAAAGACATACAAAAATTAAAGTATTTAGAAATGCTTTTAAAAAATATGATAATTCAAATGAGAGTCTTTTTAAAATAATTTTTTAACAATTAGAATAGTGTTTACAACTATTGTAAAGTGAGTTTGATAAATTGTATTTGAAGTCAACTGTTTAAAATCCAGTAAACAAAACGCATATTAACTTGCTTTTAAGCAAATAGCAAAAAAAGTTTATATTCTGCAGACTTTTGAACTTTAAGTATAATTTTTCATATAACGAAGCACGTTAAAAGCAAATTCTATAATGATAAAATCATTTACAAAAACAATTATTCAAACTAAGAGCTACTTGACAGGCTGTTGAGTAAAAATAAACATTTCAGTAAAACTTTAGTTTGCTTTAGATTCACATAGTCTTGATAAATGCGATATTTTTTAAGTGCGAATAAGAAGTAGCTTATTTTGAGAAAACTTAAAAGTTATCTGTTATACGCTGGAAGTTGATCATTATCTAAAATAAATTTCCTCTCAGTCAGTCGATTCAATTCGCTTGAACACTGTCTAGAAAAATAGCCTTATGTAATGATTTAAAAGTTACACATTTTACTTTGTTTTTTACTAAATTTCAAAAATAAAATACAATTTTCATGAAAGTTATCTAAAGTTTGCATTAAAAATTCAAAATAACTTTTCTTTAATAATAGTAAATAAAAAAAAACGTTTTGATTATTTTTAAAATATTTTATTATTTTTAATGATATGTTAAGTTTCAAAAAAAAGTTAATAAAAAAATACAGTTTGACTGACAATTTTAAAACTTGTATTAAAGTACAAAGTTTTGTATAGCATGTCGATATGTTCTTTTCAAAACTTCGAAAGTCCTGCAAATCTTGAATAAGTTACCTATTACGTCTAGTCTAGCTAGATGATTTTAAATCTTTCAACTGTAAGCAATGACTACAATGCAAACAAAACTATAAAAACATCAAGAAAGTATATGTCGTAAAACGTATGTCGTAATATATGATATTCCAATTATTGCTATAAAAACTTAATGGGTGGGCTAATGATATATAGGCTCATAAAATGTTCATAAAACTCAGTGGATTAAAATTGTTATGATTCAAACCATGCTATTCTAAAAATAATTCAAATTTACATAAGAAAACAAATAAAACTAATATAAAACGTTTTTGTTCGTTTTTCCTAGTTCTAATCTGATTTCATTTTAATTTAAATAAATGTTTTTAAAAAAGTAAATGGTTTTAAAACAGAATCAAAGTTTCAATTATAATATGTAGGCAGAAAAAGATTGTTTTGAAAAAAAAAGCACTTACTGTTAAAACTGTACATTTCTAAATTCTTCTTTTTTAAATTAAAATAATAGTTATAAAAACTAATTAGTTTTATTCTCAAAAAATACTACATATAAAAAGTACTTGGTTAGTATAAAAAAATTCTTAATCGACGCTAAATTATTCTTTTAACATGTATTATGAGAATTAAAACATTTTCTAACAAGGTAAATAACCTAAATTGAACCAAAAAAAAAAAGTAAAAACTGCTTTTAGTTATAACTAATTATTTTAAGTATATTTTTATTATTATTTTAAAACTTGTTTTTAACTATACCATAGTAATGTTTTTTTTTAATTATATTAATAGTCTTTCTCGAATTAAAATTAAGTGATTTCTGCAGTACTTCAGGTGAAGTCTTTAATTGCATGGCATAGAAATTTTAAAAGTAAGTTTTAAAATATATAAAACGTTTGTACTACTTGATTTTTATGTTTTGAAAAGATAATAGGTAAGTAGAATAGGTTGATAACTAATGTTTTAGAATTAAGTTAAAGTTATTTGCTTAGACAAAAAATGTCCTGTTAATTGGACAACACGTTAAAAAGTATCCGTGGTTTGCGACTCGATAAACGAAAAGTTTTTTCGTGAACCAGGTCCTAGGACCAAATATTTTGAGTGTATTGTTTGTCGCTTAATAAACTATATATAGCTTGTAGCACAGTTAAATTAAATGCTTAAATAGGTAATATGACAATTCAAACTCTTAAAACGATGTTTAAATGAACAATAATAATTACCATATATCAAAAAATAATATAAACTAATAATAATCTAATTAATAAGATAATGACACCAAGAATTAAACTAAAAAAATGTTTAAATATAAATGTAAAATTTATATTTTTTTGAAACTTTTTTTTGAATCATCTCGAATGATATTCAAAGTTTTTCAAAAGAAAAAATGGTCTGTAAGTTTAATTAGACTTACATACGTTTACATATTTTTTATATGTTTAAATCTTTGATTGTGGCCCTTTAAAAAAATTTGAGAATTAAATTGTCGTGTACCCGTTATAAATGTAAAACATGTTGATTATTTTCATTTTTTTTTATTGTTATAGTATCAAAATGAATCAGTGGTTAAAATACACCATATTAATATGTAAAACAATGTTTTTTAAATTGTAAATGACTAAACATAGAAACGATAAGTAAATTACTGAATTATGACAAAGCAACAAGTTCTATATTATCTCTGGTGTAAACAAAAATAGTTCAACAAGGTAAAAGCGATATTGCTTAGTTAAACAAGTACTATAATTTCGAACTTTTAACTAAAGTTGATTGACGGTTTAAACGTTGTATGTCAAAGCATATTAAAGTAAAATTTTAAGCTATTATAGAACTAAATACATATTACTTGTATCAAGCTTTATATATTGTTTATTAAAAGTATACCAATGTTAATAAATAAAAATAAAAAGTAGATCTCAATGGTATTAATCTTCATAATTTTTTTCCTACTACTAGTTACAGAACATAATTACTTTTCTAAACCTTTTTTTATCAAAGTATATGAGTAAATTTTTTTTAAATAAACTAATAGTGCTTAAAATTATAGTTTGTTTTTTTAAAGTGGTCAACTAAAATTAACAATATTTAGTTAGATTACTCAAATAAAACAAAAAAAAAATATGACGAAGTTGCCATCATTTAACTTTAATAACTAACGGAAACTGTAAAATTAAGATTAGGTTTAAATAACTTGGCATAAAAAGCTTGTAAAACTTTTAGAAGTAAAACCAAGTTTTGACTTTTTGTGTTGAAGCCATGTAATCAATTTTAACCACTTTTCAAAACAACATCGTAAATTACCTCCCAAACTTCATAAGATCTTTTGATTTGTTTACATTTTGTTGTCGTCGTTGAAAATGACGCATTTTTGCGGAAAAATTTTGTTTATTATGTAGTCATTTTTAACTTTTAACTGACATTCCAATACCTAATTTTTATCGAAAAATATAAATAAGATTTAAAGAAAAACATTGTTGCAAGAATTTCAACATTAGAAAGTTTTGCAGTTAAAATGATAAAAGAATAAATTGAAAGGCCTGCTTAATTGTTAGTCATTTTTAAGTGTATTAACTTAAACTATTACCTTAAAACAGCAATTTTGTTTTTACTTGATAATAATTCTTTTTAGTGATTCTTCAGTTTTACTAGTTATTAAAAAATGAACAATTACTGTAGAATTACTGACGGTACAGCAAGCAAATCGTGTGTTATATTGACAAACAAACCAAAATTCCTCAATCCTGTAAAATCAACAATTGTGGTAGAGTATTTATTATTGTTTAAACTAGTTTCTTCGATTTAGCTTAAACTTAACTAATATTATATTTTTTGTCACGGTGAGGATTTACGATCGAAATAAAACAACGGCAATGTAACTATAAAAAGCAATATTTTGACATACTTTCTAACGTCAAAACAGTCGTAAGCATTTTATGAAATTTGTTGAAAACGATACTAATAATAAGCTTTTTGAAGTGATAGAATGTATTGTAATTTGATTAGTTTGACAGCTTTAATTTAATTTTCACAGAAAAGTACCTGTAGTAAGTAGATCAACTGTTTACCTTTTTGAAAGGATTCCCAAACTCGGCTTATTTTGTCCAGAAAAGCTGGTTGGTAAAACATGAGATGCTAGCGAACAAATAGAAAACAAAAAGCTCTTTAAAGAGAAAGTTAGCCGGTTAAACTGTACCAAGTTCTTAGACCCACAGCATAAATCAGTTTTAATTAACTGTGTTGTGCGTGGTAAAGCTTAAAAATCGAAAATAACATAATTAAGTACGTGCTCAATTAAATAAAAGTCAAATAAGCGACTTTTTCGTAACACTTAATTTCATATACGAGATTCATGTTTAAAAATTTTACTAGCAGTTTTAATTTGTTGACAAAATAATCCATAAATTTAATAGTAACAAAACTACTGAAAATATTGCAAGCAAACTTTTGTGTTATACTAAACTTTAATTCAATTTTTACTAAAAGTACCTGTAGTAAGTAAATCAACTGTTAAACTTCTCGAAAAGATTCCCTAACTCGGCTTATTTTGTCCAGTAAAGCTGGTTAGTAGAATATGAGATTCTAGATTGACAAAAAGCTCTTGAAAGAGAAGGTAAGCCGCTTTAAGCTGTACAAGGTTCTAGCACCCAAATCACAAATAAAATTTAATTAACCTTGTTGTGCGTAGTATAATTTAACACGTAAATAATCTTGTGCCACACATAACTAAGAACGTGCTTAATTAAAATAATCAAATAAGCGACTTTTTCGGTAGGCTTATTTGTATATACGAGATACATGCTTAAAAACTTTTACTAACAGATTTGATATATTGACAAAATAAGTCATGGATTATGCTTTTTCGGTTTCACTTAATATAAGCGAATTAAAACTACTTCTAGTACTAATAATATTGAAGGTATAGCGAGCGAACGGATGTGTTATATTAACAAACAAAACAAAACTCTTTATTCTACTATATAATTAAGTTCAATAAAATAATTTCTAGTTTAAAAACTATTGTATCAGATTTAACTTTTAGAGATCTATGACGAAATTAAGTAACTGTTAATTTTTCTTATGTTCAGTGCAATTTGTTCATTTATTTTTATCACGGAGATATTGGTTTACTATATTTTAGACTAGAAGTTTTTATTTCAAGGCAATGAAAAATAAGCTTTCAAAATGATTTCGGTTTCAGTTTCAAATTTTTTACGTGTGATAATCAAACAAAGAACTAAACTATCAACTTTAGATATGTTTTTAACTTGGTTTTTTATTTGATCAGTTTGACAGAATAAATATATTCATTATTGCTCGCAGGTAAAATCCTAGAAATCAAAGTTTAGTACTTGATGGCGACTCTGAGATTTTTGTTGGCAGCTTAACGTCACATTGTTTAATTTTATTGCGGAAATTCTGAAGCTAAAAGTCTTTAAGAAATAGCTGCTAGCTGTAATAGTTTATTTGTTTACCCAACCGGTAGCACTTTTCTGCTAAATATTATTTTGCTTTTTTATTATTATCTTGTCTAGCATTTATTATTAATTTGATTTTTTTTTGTACTTAGAGCTTATTTATAATCAGTTGCACTCAAAAGTTAATTATAAACTCACTTCAGTGCAGTTTTCTTTAAACTTCATATTTAACCAAAAATTCTTTTTTTAAGTCATTTGAATTTACTATGTTAAAACTTGCAGTATATAATCACTTTACACGTATATTTATTTTTTTAAAGAAAGTATTAATGTTCTTAAACTTGAGTTTTAATTTACTTTAAAAATTAAAACGGTCATGCAAGCTGTAGATAAAACACTGTTAGTTTTTAAAATTGTTGCATTTATTTCGTTTTCTTTGAACATAAAGATTTTTGGTGGTATCTAACCGACATCGTTCATTGGTTCTTTGATGTTTAAACTTATTCTATAAAATGGATATTTCTAACCTTTGTTAAAATAAGCTTGTTTATTTTCAATTTCCGATAGATTAACTTCACAGACTTTATATATATATGTAAATAGTTTAGCTTTTAACACAAAAATTAGCGTGAAAGACTGATTTTTATACACTTTAATTTATTTTAATATTTATCGTAAGTTTTTTTTAAATAAAAATATAACTTTTGTGTTTATTTCGATTTCTTAATTAATATTTGTTGTTAAACATGAAAAAACAGATCACCTTATATGGTTATGCAAATTTATTTTGATTCTATAAACTTTTTTTATTTTTTATATAAATGTACTACTTAATTATAAACAAGTATATAAGAAAATAAGTTCATAATTGAAAATTAAATTAAATAATTTTGTCTAACTTATTGCTTTTTTTTTTTTGCTTAAAAAAACTTAGTTTTGTTTGTATTATTTTAAAATAGATTTAGTTTGAGTAAAATAATTAAAAACGAATTATATTGATGACATTAAAACAGTTTGTCTTACTTCAAAACGTTTTTTTCTTTACTCAATGCATCACAGGATTCTTAATCACCAAACAAAATCAAAACTTTTTTTTGTATCTATTTACTACAGTCTAACCAAGCTTATAAAGGTCAGATTTAATTATAAGTGTATGTAACAAAAATTAAAAGCAAAACATTAACTATGTTTTAGTATCTTTACTATGTTACCTGGCAATTGTTTTTTATGAAAATTTAATTTGTTACAAAGTTTGATTGATCGTTTACTCTTTGTCATGATACTCTTTTAATGTGGTTCTTAGAACTGCTTATTGATAGTTATACGCCTCATTACCAATCTATAAACATTTATACACACTTCGAGGTCATTTGAAAGCATAAATTCGAAATAAAATTGCTTGTTTAACTTGTGATATTTATAAAACTTGTCAGATATGAGTTTTAGTTTTTAATAGATTTTTTAACAATCTTATTATGAGAAACAAAATAATTACTCCTAGAATTCGTGTATAACAGCTATGAAAATTATTAATCAAGTTATAAATATGTGTTACGTACAATTTCTTTGTTTATGTGACAAACCGAACAATACAAAAGTAAATACAATTTTAAATAACTGATTACTTATTATCAAATGTAAAATTTTTCCTTAATGTTAAACCGTTTTTTACAGTTGTTTGTGTTAAATTACAATGTTAAAGAGTTAAGGTTTAACTTATGTTAATTTAAATATGTTGGTAAATTGAAGTAGTTTTAAATTTAAGGAAGACATTTATTCGAAATTTGGTATTTCTCATCTCGTTTTTAAAAAATTATTTTCTCATCTCGTCTTTTCTTCTAATTATTTTTAGTTAAAGTTTTTTTTTTTTTGCTTTTGACTATTGTTTTACATACTTGTTTACAAAACAGTTATCTTTATTTAATAAAATTATGTTAATCAAAGATTTTTTTCTGCAATCAAAGTTAAGTTTTTGCTACAATTCAAAACTTAGTTTTAAAATTGGTTAATTTTTGTTTAAAGTTTTAAATAATTTAATACGATAAATTGTTTTTAACAATTGCGAAGTTTTTATGGAAAGTCATGAACTTTAAAAATATGAACACCAAAGACTGCCATTTAATGATATTAATGAACAGTCCTCTGGGATGAACAAATTAAATTATAGTTTTTAATATTATAGTTATAATGTATAGAGTAGTAAACAGTCTTTCAAAATATTTTATAAAATGTATAAAGTATTAAATGACTAGAATCATAATAACTTTTAAACTAACCAAATACAATTGCTGTTATTTTTTAAATTAAACTGTGCTATAAGGTAAACTTTTATTCTGTTAAATTAATCGTAAATTTAAAAAAACCTAAACAATTTATAAGTCTAGTTTGATGATAAATAAACATACATTAAAAGTTATTAGAAATTGTTAAAAATAAGGCATATATTTTAATGACTGCGCAACATTTACTAAGTTAAAACTTAATGAACTTTTCAACAGTGATTAAATCTACAAAAGAAAAGTAGTTGATTTTAACACTAAAGTTTTTTTTTAAAGTTTACTTCAAACTGTTTAGTTCATTTCAATTTATTCTAGTTTTTAACGATTCATTTAATTTCATTTATGATTTAATATTAGATACAGTACATTACTAATAGTTTTAAATAGGTCCTGCTTGTCTGTGAACTCCTCTTGTTTCCAAAAAATTACAAAAAAAATATGTTTTGTAATCTAAAGTATGCAAAGTTGCATTTGTTTTCGAGCAGTATATGAAAAATTGACAAAAAAGTTAATTTAATCGTTTTAAGTCAATTAACTGTAAGCATTTTAAAATAATAGTCCTTTATGTAAAACTTTTAACTTATTTTTTTAACCAAAACTATTTACAGCATAAATGGTTACACTTTTTTAAAACAACAAATGTTTATAAACTTTTTTTTTTAATTATAAACTTAATTTTTTTTTTAATTTTTTTTTAATTATCATAAAGTTAACATTACGACTTTATTACACTTAGTTGCTTTTGAGTACATTTTGTATCTATTTTAAACATGAATTCGTAGGTAATGCAAAGCAAATGTTTTTTTATTACAGAATTAAAACTTTTCGTAATTATTAAAGGTCAAATATACTTATGATTGTAGATAGTGGAAGTTAAAAGAAAATGTTTAGCATTTGCTTGAAGTATCATAACTGTCATATCCGATAAATACTCTTACCAAGTAAAAATTGTTACAAAGTTTGAATGATCGTTTAATTTTTGTCAAAGTAATTTTAATGCGGTTAATAAAACGTCGCATTGTTGATTTTACGCCTCATTAGTAGTTGAAAGATAGTTTTTTATTCATTGAGGTTATCTAATTTTTTTTTAAAGAATTTTAAAAAACAAGGAAAACGAGTTTAAAATGCATTTTTTTAAACAATAGTTTACCTAAAAAATGTTATATTAATTGGAGTGCTACTCTCAATTTTGTAAAATAAATAGCAGAAATTCACCTAACGATATTTAATGACGATAAACTTGAAGTTTTTCTTAATATCCTAAACTAATAAAAATTAATCTAAAGTGATTGAACTGCTTAAATATTACTTTATAGAAACGTATTAATAAAGAAAATTATACTAATTGTTTATTGTTCAGTTACTTTATTTAAGACAGCATGTGTTTAAACTTTATTAACGGCCTAAATTACCAAACATTTTTGCTTGTACTATAATATTGAAAGCGTAGGTATTTTTTAATTTATTTAATAGACAAAAGCTATAAATTAAAAGTAGAAAGCCATATTTGTCAGTTTTAATTAGATGATACCTGACTAGGCAGACTAACAATACTTGATTTATTTTTCGGAAGAAATAAAAGCATAGAGCACAAACAATTTAGTTCTTATAAGAACAATAATTTGGTAAAATTTTATTTAATTTTAATTACAATTTAATTACATGAAAACTCAAATTAAAAATAAACTAAAATAATTTATTATTAAAACTATATTTTAAAAGTCTTATAAAATGCTTTTACTCTAATTTATAAAATTAAAAATTTATTGTTCTTAAGTCAATTGTTTTAAGTGAAGTTGAATAATTTTTTACCGCTAAAAAATATAAAACATAAATGAAGGCTTCTAATGTTATCAAAAAAAAAACGTAAGAAAAATATCAACTTATTTTTCAATATAATTTACTTATTTGTTTAAATTTTTAAACGGTTTGAAAAATATAATACTTTATATGTTTATCAAAAAAGAAACGAGCTAAAGTTGTTTCTTGTAAATACTTAATCAGACAAAGTGAATTTCATTCAAAAAACGAAATTACAATAAAAAAATGTTTAGACTTTATCAAAAAGAAACAAAATAAAAACGCTGCATTATACAAATTTTTTTTTGTATTTAATTAAGTAGTTATATGTGTTTTTTTTTTGCATCCTGTTTCCCATAATATTTTGAAGTATCATTTCAGTTGTAGCATTATTTCCTTAGCAAGATATACTTATTTAAGAGTTTGAAGAAGGTTTATCATTTAATAAATAGTTTGAAACTTCAGATAAATGTACAGTCACCATGAGTTTGTAAAATTTCAAAGACACTTTCAAAAAGATAACAATATAAATATTTTTAGTCTTTTGTTGCTTGCATTAACAAGCGTCCAATTTATCACTTTTGCAAAACATATTAAATCTAAAAATAACACACATTTCTGTTAATATAAAACAGTAACAAATTTCTTAAAAAAAAAACGCTTTTCTGCACGAACACAAATGTATGTAAAACTTAATTTTTTTAAGGGTATATTGACTAAACGTATTAATAATATAGATCATTAGCTTTTAGCCTAGTTTAAATAAACAATATATACATATATATATATATATGAAAAGCATTGTTTAAATTAAAACATAAGAGTTCTGATTAATAGTCTTAAAATACAAATTTTAATTAAATTTAATATATTCAAAAGTAAATGATGAGTTTACTACAAAAATGTGGATGACGAAAATGTTAAAAACTTTTAGTCTAAAAAAAAAACATATTTTAGAATTTTTTTAGTTTTGTTATAATAATAAAAGTAATGAAAGTTAGAAAAGCCATTTAACAACTGTAGTTTTTTGAATTCATAAATTTTTAGCTTCAAGTAAAATAAGAATATAACTTAAGTATCACAAATTAATACTTAAAGCTTACTGGAAACAATTATAAGTTTTTATTTAAATTAAAAATCTTTTACAAATCTATTTTAGTTATAATTAAAACCTATTATAAGCATAGTCGTCAGAATTTTTTTTTGTAAGTCTGTTTTTTATTTTATTAAAAATTACTGCAAACTTAAAGTTACTTTGTAGCTAAAATTCAACTTATGAATAAATTTAACAAAATTAATTTACATAACAAATAACTTTACCTAGAACAAATATCATAAAACTATTTTTTGTACAATTTGAAAATTTAGAAGTATATAGTTTTTAAAACTTATAAGTGTGCTAGAAAACCGACAATTATTAAAATAAGTTTAAAGTCTCAACTAATTTATAAAATTTGGAAATATATTAATGGATTTATAAAATAGCAAATATTTGTTCTATACCATTCAAAAGTTGTAAAATAAGAAAACTAAGCTTATTATACTTTTTTTCATAATTGAACTATAAAACTCTATCTATCCATTTCATTTCTAGTTTTTGCAGACTTATATTCTATTCAAGTTATCAAACTTTTTATCTTCAATAATAATAAAATGTAGTAATTTTATAACTAAGCTAATCATAGTATCGTATTTTACTGCATTCAAAATTAGTATAGTACAATTAAAAAACTATTTTTCAAAACTTTTGATTGTACAACATTTTTCAGACAAAGATGTTCAAATATAAAATACTTTTCTAATCTATTTGTGCTACAGCTGACGGAAGAATTTAAAAAAAGAACGAACCTCTGATCTCAGTTCACCGAAGGCTTGTAGTCTGATGATCGAATTCGTATGATTAATACTAAATGTTAACTTTAGCTAAAATTTATGTTAAAAAGCAGTTATATTATTTTTTGGAACAAAAAACAAATTAATTTCAAGCCGGACACCAAAGTAATTATTGTTATTAAAGTTTTTATTCAAACTTTATTATAAATTGTAATAGTTAGTTAAAAAATAAGAAGTATTGACATAAACTATACTATAATATAAAAGTTGCCATCCTTATATTTAAAATGTACATTTAAGTTGTAATGCATTGTAGCAAACACACGTACTTATAAATATTGCATATTCACATGCCTTCTGTAAAAAAATGAATTTGTTGATTTATGTTTGAATTCCTCATCACTTAACACTATACTTTTGTTCAAAATTAAATTTAGTCTAGATTTTGTATTTAAAAAGTTTAGAGTATTTTGAAACTTTTAGTTATATTTTCTGTAGCTTTTTTTTACTATTTACTTATTTTGTCTTTAAAATAATACCATTGCAGTTATATATTTAGTAAATTTAAAAAAATATTTTAAGTCTTCATTATATTTAAAAATAGTTTACAGTTACTTTTATTAACTTATTAATAGTACATTTTTTTAATAGTTTAAATTTATAGCGTTTTGAAATTATTAAGTACTAGAATAAAATCCA
This sequence comes from Thalia democratica, assembly GCF_965202585.1. Classification (NCBI taxonomy): domain Eukaryota; kingdom Metazoa; phylum Chordata; class Thaliacea; order Salpida; family Salpidae; genus Thalia; species Thalia democratica. The sequence goes on along the minus strand of NC_139166.1, from coordinate 60,435,710 downwards.
ACGATTTAGAATAGTTCTAACTATTTTATTCTAGTATTTATTGTTTTCAAAAATCTTTAAGTTTAAAATATAGTTTAATTTTAGAGAATTACTTTTAATGTTTTTAAAATTAAGTACTTACAGTTTTTTTTAATCATAAAAAGAATGTTGTTAATAAACAACTAAAAAAATATTCATCAAAGTTTCTACGGTTCATTTATAAACTAAGTTGTAGGAATGTATTTTGTATTTATTTACTTTAGATTTGTTTAGTACCAAATTTATTTAGGCTAATTTATCAAATAAATCGAACAAAAGATTAGCAACGGTGTTGCTGTGAGATAAATATAAACTTTCGCTTTTTTTTTGTTGGACTTGTTTAATATTTGAAATTAAAAGTAGCTAAATTAAAAAAGGGTAAGGGTGAAAATAACAAGTTTTTAATTTTAATGCATTTATATCTTTAAATGTATAAATACAACATAATATTATTAAACGTGTTAAATACTATGTTTGATGCTGTCATTTATTAACTTTTGGGGACTTAGATCTTATATAAACTTGTTTTATAGTTGCAAAAGTAGCATTGACCAGCTTAAGAAGCATTGACAGTTGTATTTTACAAAAATAAAATAAAAAAAATAAACTAATTTTTAAATATTCGTATTTAGTTTATTAAATAACTTGTATATTAGCAAAAACCGAAACTTACAATTTTACAAATGCCCTTTTAAGTATAAGAAAAGTAATAAAACTTTTCTTCTAGTTATATTGTTCAATAAATACATAACTCTTTTTCAGTATATAGAAAAAAAATATTGTAATCATATGAGTCTCTTTGCATTTAATTACTTACAAGTATAATTTCAAACAAATGATTTTCTTAAGAAAATGTATACAATAAAATATAGTTTTTGAACTAGCTTTATAAAGCCAAAGGAATTGTAGTTGACACAAAAGTATAACTGAATTTGGTCTGAGCAACAATAAATAAAGATATGTAAATTTGATAAAACATACTAGCATTTATCAGCGATTTTTTAATTCATTTCTTGTCGATGTATAAGCAATCTGTACATCGTAAATTAAATTTTTCTTACTCATATAGCAATTTACGTCACTGTAAAGCTTTTGACGTTCGAATTTGTTTAGTACTCACAAGAGCGTCTAAATATTTATACTTTTGATGAGAACGAAAAGTGTTTATTTGTTGTTATATTGATATAAACGAAAGTGACATGACAACAAGAAAAGTGCCTTGCAACAGTTGAAAATATTTTACATGAATAAGTCATTTCATACAAATTATTTAACGTTTGCTAAAATGTTTTTATTATTTTAAACTTTTTTGATAAAAAAGAATCCTCTATGTTTTATTCTGTTAACTATTAAACGTACAAAAATATGACGTTAAGCACTTATAGTTTTAGATAAGTTTAATAGTTTTTAATAATTGATTGTAGTTTATAAAAAAATGAAGAAAATGGTATCAGTTTTTTTCAAAATGCTAAAAAATAAACTAAATGTTTTAAAATAACGAAGGCAATTAAAAGTAAAACTTATGAAATAAGTTAAGTTGTAACTAAAAAAGTTTCAATGTTTTGCTTAGTATAAGTAGACTACCTTAATAATTTCGTCAATATTTTACAAAAACGTGGTTTAATTGTTTGTTGATAAATTAAAAACATTTTTTCACTATAAAACACTATTGAGATGGATCTTAGAAAGAACTGAGATTTTTTTCAAGTTCAGTTTAGAGAATGTATGCTTAACGGTAAGCTAATAGGTTATAAATTACAGGGTTTAAACATTCGTAGTTGTCAATTAAGTGCTTTATTCGTTTTTGATATTTTCTAATCAATTTTGTTCCATTTCAAATAACTTTAAACAAGTTAATGATGTTAGCAATAAATGTGTTCAGTTTTGTCTTATTTTTTTACATCCTAAGCTATATTTTAGTAGAACATACTAGTTTACTTACGAACAACTACTAGTTTTTTCTTTCTACGTTGCATTTGGAAATTTTGTTCGGTTTAAAATTTTATATTGACCTGTTTAATTTTATATGTTTATTTTTTTATCAAGTAGTAAGTGTCTTGCTCTTATATTTCACCACTCATTATTAAGCTGTACTATACAAAAATTGATTAATTTGAAGTTATATAAAACGTTTTTAACTGCTTTGAATTTTAATTTAAAGCTTAAACTTTAATAAACATTTTTGTTACTTTTTGGTAGCCTTCAAACGTTTTTTTTATAAAAATGACTTTTTAAAATCTTAGAATGTTTCTTTAAGTAACTTTGTTTTATTTTCTTAATGCAGTTATCACATTAAAGCTGAAAAGATAGCATAATTAGTGCAAAGAAAACGATAGATAGTTTGAACTAACATTTAAAAATTCTTACACTACATTTATAAAAATATAGGAAAGAATTCTAATCCAAGTAATATATTTCGTAATATTTTATCTAAATTTTAACTAGTTAATATTTTGTTAACGTAGTTTCGTAAAAAATAACTTTGTGATTTTTTTATGAACAACTTATAATGTTTGTTATATAGTTCTTAATGATCTAAATTAAAAACAAGTTACCTTAAGTTTTATACTCAATAAGTTATACAAATTTAGTTTGGTTTCACACTTCTATAATCTTTATTGTTTTTCTTTAAAGTACTCATATTCATTTTTAAGCTCACATAAAAAAACAGGCTCATTTTAGAAATTTTTGAGTTTGGGGTAATTTGACTTTTGTATTCCAGCTTAATGTGCACATATTTAAATTACCGTTAAGACCACCAGTTTAAAGAAATGTCTTTGTATTTCCTTAACTTTTTGCTTATAACTTAGCTAATTTTTTTTAAGTAATAACTTTTATAATTTTTTTACTTAAGTAACGCTTTACAGCCAAAAAAAGTGTATGTTTTATAGTAAATAACTTATTAAAAACTATAATGACGGAACTTTACTACTATAGTGAAAATTGATAATTATATTAGTCATAAAACACAATTTCTTCTAAATAATTTAAAAACAATTCATACTTTTTAAATAATGTAGTTTACTTTACTCAAAATGAGTCATATTAACGAATTTGCTTTTTTTTTTTTTTTTCACTATAGGATTTACGACTCTTTCAAAAACTAAAAGCTAAAACTTTAATGTAAACAAAAGTATAAAAATTTCAAATAAAGAATAGGTCGTAAAAATATGCTTTATTGGTTTTTCGTTAGTTCTTAATGGGTGGGCTGGTAAAAGACCATTTCAGTTGAAATCTATTTTGGACAAAAAATGAAAATTATTCAAATATAAATACTCTGAAACTGTTTAAAAACCTAAATACAAATTTAAATTTTAAACAAAAAACTATTTAAAGTTAAAATGTTTTATGGCGTTGTAATCGAATTAAAATTGAAGTCGATACAAAACCATATGCAAGTTGTTATGAACAAATTTTTCATTAAATTATATATCTTAGAGCCTTTCGAATCTACTTGATTCTTTTTCAAAACTTTGATGAAATGTAAAAACTATTTGAAGATTATTAAAAATAATAATTTAAATTTATTATGTCATTGTTATGCAAAAATTTTTTAAAATGGGCTAAACAACCTAAAACTAAAAACTAAAATTGAGTTAATAAATTTTTAGTAGACTATATTTTTGTTTTCAGGTGTTTGTGTATTTCGTCTGGATTTTCTTTTTCGATTAGCACTGATTCCAAACTATAAAGCTCACGTCAGGCACACCTTTTAAAGACTTTAAAAATTGTTATTGATATTGGAGTTTTGGCATTGTACACAATAGTGTAAGTGATCAGAAGTATCACTCTGTTTGATTTCAGATTTGGTGATCTTTAAAAAAGTTAAACGCAGTGTACTTGACCAAATTAAAGAAAAATTCTTTAAAATTAAGCTTGTTAGCTATACAAAATATTTTTGTTTCAATTAGTATACGTAAAAACGATTCTTTATTTTTTTGATATATTCGTTAAAAAAATTTTTAAACTACAGTAACCTCTCGCATCTTTACGTACTCGTGACGTTACGCACTCTCGTTTAGTTACGCATTTTAGAATTCTAAAAAATTCAAAAACAAAAATTAAAAATTTTAATTTTTTTAATATTACAAAAATTAGGTTTATTGTATATTTTTAAGTGAAATTAGTATTTTTGCAAATTTAGTTTGTGCTTTCCATAAGGAGCCTACTGAACTCTACTGCTTTGACTTTTATAGCTTAGGTGTCTTAACACTCCTCCTTTTTTACTTTTAAATAAAAGAAATTTTCAATTCTTCAACTTCTAATAGCATGAAATTTTATTCCTACTCAAAAAATCCATTAAAATATCTTTGATACAATTCAAGATAAGTTTATTCTTATGTGGGCAAAGAACAATTTAAAAAAATTGTAGTAACATAAACAATTTTTGTTAAACATTCTTCTTATATTTTATAAACTTTTGTTCAAAAGAAGAAATCCATTGCAGCACCAAATGCATATTTTTGTAGAAGAATTTAGAAACAAATTTTAATACAGACACCACACCATTTCTTAATTGTAAGCAAATGCTTAATTATAAATTGAAATTGTAAAGTAGAATAGAATATAAACGTTAAGTATCAAATTAGTCACATATAAATAAAGATAGAATCTACTTATAATTAAAATTAATAAACTTAAATAGTTATAAAATGTTATACAAATTTGAATTACTTTTTTTTCAATATATGCATAGTTCCATCTTTTTTTTCAAATTCATAAATAAAGTAAACATATTGTTAAAAGTTGGAAAGTCCCCAGTCTGCTTTTATCTAGAAGCAATATTAAAAAACAGCCGTTATAGTAATTATATTTGATACCTCTCGGATCTTTACGATCTCTCATATCTTTACGCTTTTTTTCTGTGGACACAATGTGCGTAAATAAGCGAGAGGTTACTGTACTAGGAATATACCTATTTTGAACTCATAAAATATATCTTAATCACGTTTTTCGTTATAGTTTATAAATTAAGACATTTAAGCCTACCGCACTCAAACAAAATTAAGTAAAAAGTTTTTCATCACAAGGTTAAAAAATATTTATCATGCTTAAAAAATTAGGCGTTTGATTAAGTGATATTTCGGTTTAAATTTGTCTTCGCAACATCCGTTACGCGGTATCACCAGAAGTTTTAGGAATGAGAGGTTTTTTAACAGTAAAGTAATTATTAAATATATAAATTTATCGTTGTCCTATAAAAGATGTAACATGTTCTACAATTACTACATTTTAGTTAATATTTTTAAAGGCTTATATAAGCTATCAATATAATTTAGAATAATTTATATAATATATAACTATCAGACTTTTTTATAATTATTTTACAAATCAAAAATCAAAATTAAAAAAAAAACTAGAAGTTATTTAGAAAATCAGATTTTAAGACTCCGTAAAAGGTTTAATATATCAAAAATGTTTTTAGCTTACTTTTGTTTAGTAAAAACAAAGACACTGCATTTATAGTTTATTTTGATAATATATTAAAACTTTCTATGCGTAAATCCCGTGTATACAATTAAGCGTACCGAAAAATTGCTTATTCGAAGGTTTTTTTATTTATTTGTGCACGTTCTTAATTAAGTGTGATACAAGATAATTTTCGGTATTTTGATTTTTTACGCACAACAAGTTTGATCAAAACTAAAGTTAATCTAAATTTGTGCTTCGGGTTAAAGTACCTGGTACAGGTTTAAAAACGGCTTCACTTAAAGTAGTTGTTGTCAACTCTAAGAAGTTATCCTTCACTTAAGTAAAATGAACCAAATTGGATCTTTTTAGAAACTTTTCATAAACAGTTATACAGTAACCTCTCGCATCTTTACGCACTCGTGACGTTACGCACTCTCGTTTAGTTACGCATTTTAGAATTCTAAAAATTCAAAATATAAAAATTTAAATCTATTCTATTATTGCACAGATTAGGTTTATTGTATATTTCCAATTTAAAATATGTTTTTAAATGTCAACTTACCTCTCTATATTTTTAGACTTTGTTAACTTATGTTCCTTGACTAATTGATCAACATTTAGTATACTTCAGTATATCAGAAATTTTGTTAACAATAAGATATTAAATTAAATTTCGGAAAGTAATATGACTGTGTTAAATAATGAAAGTATAATAAAACAATGAGAGTTTAAAATGTTAACATAGACATATATAGACACTATTTCTTAATTGTAAACAACTGTTTAATTATAAATTGAATTTGCTAAGTAGAATAGAATATAAACGTTAAGTATCAAATAAGTCACATGTAAGTAAAGATAAAAACAAAATCTACTTATTGTTAAAGTTAGTAAAAATTTTCTACAAGTATTATTATTTTGTATAAATTTAAATCTTTTTTTTTAATATTTGTAGAGTTTTATATTATGATATTAGATTTATAAATAAAGTAAACAAATTGTTAAAATTGGGAAAGTCCCCAGTCTGCTTTTAACTAGAAGCAAAATAAAAAAACAGCCATTATAGTAAGTATATTTGGTACCTCTCGTATCTTTACGATTTCTCATATCTTTACGCATTTTTTCTGTGGACACAATGTGCGTAAATAAGCGAGAGGTTACTGTAACAATTTATAAAAGCTAATCGTCCTATTTCAAGTACGTTTTCCTGTAAAAATTAACCTAAAGCTGCAAAACTAATTAAACAAAAGTAGAGAAATTTTATCGATTGTTGCACAGTTATGTCTAATTAAATAGTATTTACGAGTATTTTGACGTCTTAAAACATTAAAAAAAACATATTGTATTTTAAAATGTAAACAGTTTAAACGTATGTATTATGAGTATTAAAGCGGTTTTAATCAAATTATTTTTATTTTATTTTTTGTACTTTTTAATGTTTTACTATTTGTAATAAAAATTTTAGTTGTTAATTTAGGTTTTTGCGCTTTCTATTAGACTCATAAATAAATTTATTTATACAATAACAACTTTTGGAGTTGTATTTCTAAAAATACCTACTACTTTAAAGCTATTATCAATGAGTGCGGTAAAGTTTAAAAAAAAATATACTAAATACTTGCTAAGTTTTATATTTCTGCTTTCAAAATAAAACGTATAATAAATAAGTATTATATTATAATAATTACCAAAGTATAAAACAGTCAGTATTATTTTGTAAACTAGTAGATGCATATTAATTTAAAGATATGTTTATAAAAAAGTTAGTATTAAGTTAGACTTAAACATGAAAACTAAGCTACTGAATTAAAATTTTTCTATTTATAAAACTTATTTAATTGAAATTTTTTAAGTTGTTTAACATGTCAACCTAAGCTAGATGATTTATTGTACTAAACGTTATTGATTTAAACTCAGGTGTTGAAGGTCTAACAGTAAAACACTAAAATTCATCAAAAAAAAAAATTTTTTTTTAACAAAAACTGTAAATTCAACTCTAAATTATTCATTGCTTTTTATTTGTTTTGGTTTTTGTAACTCACATTAAAATACTTTTTAAATTTAGTTTTTTTTTTTGAAATGTAGCTTTATAATGTATTTAATATTCTACTGATATTTTTTCTTTATTTATTAGCCCACACATAAAATTATAATGGAAAAAATCAATAGACCCTACTGATTTTATGACTTTAATTGATATTTTATAGTTTTGTTTGCATTAAATTGATCGTGCTTAAGTTTAAAAAATCAAATACTAGGCAAAATATTGACCATGTATGTTGTGCATCACTAACTTTTATTAACGAAATTAGCTTAAATTATTACAAAAACAATTCAAATTATTAATAACTGTATATATAAAATATGAATATCAATTAAAACAAAGTTTTATGAGTACCACGTTTAAACTGATTAAAATATTTGAAAAACAGACAACAAAGGAAAGTTTGTTTTGTTTAATAATTTTTTATTGTTAGTTTTAATTTAAAATTATTTTATTGTGATTCATAAACATAAAACACAGTTTACTTGCTGAACTAACTGTCATTTACGGAGTTTATTTTAGATATTAATCAAAACTTCAAATACCGTTTCTTTTTAACGTTTAATAATGTTTTTTTACTGTATTTTACGTAAAAACTAACCACATTTGTCAAGACTGTGTGACAATAAAGCAAACAAAAACTCCGATAGAAAAATTTTGTACGTTTAAACCGCTGTCAAAAAGCTCTTACTTCTTTGAGAAATTGTTTTGAAAAATGTGACCTTATCGTAAAAATGTATTTTTAGCATTTACTATTGCGTGTGTAAATACACTTACAGTTCAAAAGCTTTTTATTTTTCAAGTTTGCTTGTAAGTAAGTTTGCATGTAAATTTACTAGGTTTTGCTAAGTAAACAAGCATTGATGTTTTGAAAGCACGTTTCTAGAACTTTTTATGAATGAATGGTTAAAAGTTATAAATTATAGAGTTACATAAATTGATATATTAATTGTAAGAATTATATAAGGATTTATAAATAGAAGAGTATTTATATATACGTATTTTCCTAATGAAATTGAAACAACTATAATAAGTAAAAAAAATAAAACTTTATTCTTTTTCATTCTAATAAACTGTAGATTTTTAGTAACTAACAAAATAAAAAATAAAAAATGAACAAAAAATGTGAATATCAAACTAATTGTTTTTTAAGACAACATTTAGTTTTTAAATAAACAAATGTTTCTTTGATTTTAAAACTTTTACATTAAAGAAAGTTATCTATATCAAATTCAACTTAGTTGTCAACAATTTATTTGTGCTTAGCTATGAAGATTATGTTAAGATAAATTGCACAATTTTTGTCACTTTATCCACATATTAAAATGTATGACTTTTCTATATAATAATATAAAAGGAAAAATGAACTTTAATGTGAAGCTAAAGAATGAATACAAAAAAGAAGTGCTTAAAATTTCTTATGAAAAACAAAACTGAATGTATGTTTTTTTTTTCCTTAGATTAATTATGCTAAATTTTTTACTTCTCATAGTTTAGTTATAGGATAAAATCATGATATACAAATATATAACTTTTAGTTTTCACCTGTATTTTTTTCTTTAAGATTAATTATTCAAACGTTTCTACATCTGATAATTTTATTCTCGGTTGAAAACTTTGTAATACATATGGTTGACTTTAAAAATGCATGTATTGTGTTCTAATGAGAATTACATGCTTCTTTTTTTAACATGTGTTAAACTACATGTGTATTATAATTTTATATCAAAAATATATTGTAGAACTAATGATGCTTTTCGTAATGCTTGGTTTAAAATTTTATTTTCTGTGTTACGATATATTTTCTGTCTGCTTTTGGAAGTTCATACGAAAATGTAAGCTAAGTAAGATAGATATATTAGTTAGACAAAACGAAATAACTATTGCTTTAAAAGATATTCCAAAAAAAGTCGTTTAATTTTTAACTTAAGTTAGTTCATTAAAATGTAAAACAAAACCTAAAGGTTTTATATTCTAAATACATTTTGAAGATAATATTTAGCAAATATTTATTAGATAAAAAATATTTTTTACATGATTTAAATCATAGCTTAATACTTTTGTTTTCGTTTAGTCGTAATATTTAAGGTTGTTTAGCGTTTGTAACATGTATTGGTGATTTACTTTATATAAACATGTTGTATTTTATTTCTTGTTTTATATTGAGCTATAAGTACAATTTTTAAGTTTAAATTTATATGCGTCATGTCAATTTTAAGCTTAATAATGTAAATTATAAACCAAAATGTATGTAAAAATTAAACTACAATAAAAATATTTACAAACTCTCATATACCGTAAAGAGCAAAAATATACTAAAATCATTCATAAAAATTTTTGTTTGAAGAAATGTATTAACTTAAGAATTAAAAAAGTACAATAATTTTTACAAGAAGGATACTAACTAAGTAATAACAAGCGTAAGTATATTCTCTTACTTATGTAGTTATCAATTTTATGTTACAACTATGTCACTAATAGAGATTTAGCTTTGTTAAAGAAAAAAATATAAATGATTAATATACTTAAACAGTTGTTTCGAACGTGGTTAAATTGTTACATGTTATGTTTTTTTTTAAGTAAATTTTTTTATCGTATCAGCTTAACGCTACTTAATAAGCTAGTAATTGTTTTTAACATTCACTTTTTGATTTATTTTAAATTATTAAATGTTTAATTATAGTACTTAAAGCATTTTAAATTATAATAATATTTTGACACATTTAAAACAAGTTTATTAAATGCTTAGAAGTTAAAAGCTCAATATTGCGACAATTAATAAAATTGTGTACTAGGCACTAAATAGTAAATTGTAAATAGTTTATCATCAAATTAGGATTAAATGATTAATTATAAAAATAATTTGATTGGTTTTATTTGTAATTTTATATACTCAAAACTATTTTTTATGTCGTTAAGGTATACGAAAATAAGAGTTTTTTTTACAAAGGGAGAAGTTAAGTTTGTACTTAGCAAAAACAAACTTTGTTTTTTATTATGTAACGAAATGCACTTCGTATGTTAAGCTGCATTTTACATACATTTATAATGTTTTGTTTTAAGGATTTTTTTGATTAATAACTAACTAAGTACTTATAAGTTAAACGATAAAATATTTTCAAATAAACAACGAGACATCGAAAACTTGATTGTTTTGTTGCAGTTTTAAAATACTTTACTTTTATATAAACCAGTATTAATGTTTTATTGCAGGAACTGTAGAAACTAGATACTTTTTATGTATCTTTTTTTTTAACAATATTTTTCTGACTTTTTATACATAATTTATAGTCTAGAAATTAATCATACGTAATTGAAAAATAATACACATTAAAATCAAACTTTACTTGACTATAGACGACCACTATTGAAGTAAACATGTTGGTGTATAAATATTATCATACAAAATGAATATTTTGAAAAGTTACCTTAAATCAAATACTTGGTAACGTTTATATATAAAATCTATTTAAACGATTATTGAAAACATATTCATAGAGAAATTTAACAACTAGTTAAACTTGAATAACTTAAAGTTATTTCAAATGAAGCAATAATATTTCAAAATGCTTTTAATATAAGTGGATATGATCTTTTTAAAAGGTTGAAAACTATTGTCACAAAAAACGTATAACCGCTTTTCCATGGATTTTTTCGGTTGAATTGTGCATAAATAATGACAAAATATAACAGAAATTGAATTTTAGATAGTTAAAAAAAACTAAAAAAAAACATATGGTAAGTTAATGGGTGGGCAAAAGCTAATAAGTAGCATTTATTTGGGATAAGCTTATATAAGGTGAAATTTTTTTATAAAACTTTCTCATCTTAAACTTTTTTGTTGTAATTTTTCAACTATTTTTTCTCTACTAGCTATAAAAATTTAATTGATTAAAGAAAAAGTAGTTTTCAATAGGTTTTTTCTTACTGCTTTTCTCGTTCAAAAAAAATTATATCAGTACATGTTATAAAGTAACTGACATATTTATAACATTAACCTGACTTTTAATTAAATAAACGTATCTGTTTACTAACCAACTAAATTTATGCCTAACTTTAGTTTTACTATTTAAGTTTTACAATAAGTAACACTTAAACACACTGTTCAACCTATCTAAGTATAATTATACTTTAAAAGCTTAAATCGTTAAAAAATAAGTTTCCATTGACAATCGGTATGTAAATGAAACTAGATTTTATTTCAAAGTAATGTTAATCTTAAGAGTTTCAAACGACAAGGTTTCAGCAATAAAATCAATAAAGTACATTTTACTATTATAAATAAGCATATTACTAAAAAAAACTTTTTTGTGAAGAAATAGTTTTTACGTTTACATAAGGTGCTAAAGTTTTCGGTATATTGAAGTTAATCTTACTTATTTAAAGCTATAAATTGTATATTTTTATTTATATATACTCTTTGTTTGTTGTTAAACACTTCAAATCACAAAGACACTATTCTAATTGATAATAAACAAAATTAAAAGTCTTATAAATTAGTTTGTCTCAATAAAAATAAAAATATCCTCTTTGTATAAAACAAGCAGTAAAAAGATAAAATAATAAAATGCAGCGAATGTCGTTCTAAAACACATATTCTTATTTTTGTTTATTAACATACGCATTTTATTTTAAACTTTTTCAATAAGAACTTAGTTTATTTAATAGGTGTTTTCGTGAGTCTAAAAAATAAACAGACTCTTAGCACGTTTAAAATGCAGTTTAATCTACGGATTACGAAGAAAAAAAAAGCTATCTGGTTACATAACTGAAATATAAAAGAAACTTTCTTAGTTTTATGACTTAGAATACTTATAGCTTACTTTTTTATTTTATTTCTAAAAATTAAAAAAATATTTTAGCTATGTTCAGACTTTAGATAATTTATTATTAAAAAGAGGTTAGCAACTATATTTACGGTTGCTTCAATCAAATAACTGACAGTTTAAAGATGATTTGAAGTGATTATAATATTTTGTAAACCATTCAAATGCAACTTGCCAATTTATTTCTGAAGAACAAAACAGTTTTTTTGTTTACAAACAATATTTAGCCATTGATATCTGAACGATCAATAGTATCTAATGGTTTATATTATCATGTAAGGTTTAAAGCTTACACTTGTGATAGATTATAAAAACAATCGAAAACTAGTGGTGTCAAAACTTTAATTGTTTAAATTGAATTTAATTTAATTAGGCTTAGGTTTATTATATTTAATTTAAAAATAAATCTAATAAAATTGTTGTTAGATATAGATAATAAAATGCTAATTTTCGTTTTAAATATTTGAAATAAAAAATGTTTTTATTTTAGAAACAAGTAAAGTAAAAATTATCTTTGAACAACAAATAGAAGTTCTCAATAGTTTTAGAAAACTTCATATTTAGTAAAAAAGTTTTAATTTATTATGATGCTTTGATAAAAAAGAAAATAACAAAATAAGGTTTTTAGTTTTCCATCTATAATAAGATACATTTTATCTACCGTTATAGTTAACGACTTGGAATTCAATGTGTGTTATCCTATGTGAATTAAAAACTCTACAATATATCACGTGTTTAAAACCAATCGTATGAAACATTTTGAATAATTTATAAGATACTAAATACAAAATGAAGAATAAGTCTATCTCCTTAAATTTATAGGATTATATCAAATTGCTAGACTTAATGTTTTTTATGTTAGTTATATAGAACGAGTTTTGTAAATACTTTTATCCCACGTTATAAAATTATTGAACCACATTTTAAACGAAAACAAATAAATAAATATATTTTGTATATGTTTCAAATTTAACCTACTAAAACAGATACTTAACACATTAATTTATATAGTACACGTACTTAAATAAAACTTTTATGTTTATGTTTAGTCTGATATTAAAAATTAATAATCTTTCGTTTTTTAGGTTGTTTCTGTAAACTTTTTAGTGTTATTACTTTGTTTTGGAAAAAATTTAAATCATTTTGCCTTAATTTTATTATTTTTGTAATTAAGATAAAAAATTCGTATAAAAATTTAATTAGTATTTTATAGTTACAAAATCAAAAACAATAAACTTTCGATTTATATAGTTTTAATTTTTTAAATTTCTGAAAAGTACGACCAATTAATAAGTTTAATAATTTATATTATTACCGTAAACCTATGTTTTATGCAGAAAAAGTCGAACTTTTTGTTTGAAGATAATTTACTTCAGTTGACTTAATAAATCAAATTAATGTAAAAAAAGTTATGAAGCATTTTATTATCACACATTTAAAGCGTGGGTATATTCTTTTACTAATATGGTTATCAATTTCATGCTAAAAATGTTTAACATTACTACTGTGAGAAATGTTTTACAAAAAAAATAAATTATGAGTAATGTTTTGTTTATGTTGTTCGTGTTTGTATAAATATTTAAATATTTTTTACTTTAACACGGTTTATTTTGATTAAACTAAAATTAAATATAGTATTTCAGTTTTTCTACATTTTGTTTCTCAATTTTTAGTAAGAAATCAGTCTTAATTAAAATTTAATATCAAATTAAAACATATGTAACACTAACATGTATTAATGTCGTTCTTGTCTCGTTTAATTATGTTTAAAATTCTCAGTAAAAATATTTTATGGCAACAGTTTAATTATTAAAAAAATATAGAGTGGTGATATGGTAAAGTTAATGTTGTGATAGAAGTTTTAGACATCTTTTTTAATAAAATAAATAATTTTAGAATTTTAAAAGTTAATTTGGTTAAAACGAAAAATTAGCTAGTTTTAGAAGTAAAAATTAAGTTCGAAAGGCTTAATTAGTTCACTATCCTTAATTTTTTTAAAAATTGAAATGTAATAAATGTTTTAAAAAGAATTAATAAAACATAAAAAATCTCATTGCTACCTTTTTCCATATACTACAGTGTCAAATTTTGAAAGCACCAATGAGTACATTTTTGTTTATATGACTTACATGTGTGAAAAAATCAGTGTGACGAAGTTGTTTATACTTTCTTTAATTTCTTATTTTTTTTACATTTTGTTATAAAGAGAATTACTACATAAAATATAAAGACATACTTATAAAGATTTTAAGTTTAAAGTTTTTTTTTTTAATAAATCAACTTACTACTCAAGTTAATAAGAAACTAAATTGATAATTTTTCTAGGTTATTTTAAAATATACTTATTTAAAATATAAACAAGTTAACAACCTGAACAGAATTAAACTTTGATTAAAAAATAAATTTCGTGTATAAAACTTTCGAAAAAGTTCAAAAATTGTTTAAAAATACTCTAAAGTATAAAATTTTGAGGTAATTTTATTGGTTTTTCACTTTAATGGTTAGGTTTATTTCTAAATAGTATTTCGAATTTATGCTATTGTCGTAGTATATATCACGAAAACAAACTATTAACGTAACTTTACAATTTAATACATAATTTATAAGTATAAGACTACATTTTACTAATTTTACAGAAAATGAAAATATCGATTCTTTGATAACTATAAAAAGAAGCTTGTTAAGATCTGAGTGTGCTTTAGAATTAATTTTTAGTTAAGTTAAAACAACATCATAAAAACATAAAATGTTTTATTTGTACTATCTCAACAGCTTTTACGGACAACAATATTTAATATACGATAAAGTAAAAGCTAATCTGTACTTCTATTGTTTAATTAAATAAAATATGGTGATCAGCTATAATTAGACAATTTCAGATTAAGATTTTTCAACACGGTGTTTCATGCAAGTTATAATCACGATTAAAAACTCTACAAAGTAAGATAGACAAAGCCATATATACTAAACAATACTAATCAACACTAATTATATTCTTATTACAACTGATTAAATTAAATGAGTTTGTTAGATTAACAAGACTCCAAAATGCTTAATGTTTGAGCTGTTCATTGGGATTATAACTCAATATAAAGTTAATACGATCAGCTATTATGTACAACAAAATAATTTTGTTGTTTATGAACTTTACAAAAAATTAAATTTTTTCGCTTGAATTACTTTTAAATTAATATTTTTTATTAGGTTTCACGATTTTTTTTCATCAAATAGTAACCAAAAAAAGATATAAATTAAATACTAAAATACAAACCGAAGCTTTATAAACATCTTATAGACATTTTACTCTTTAATATCTTTAAACTCAAGCGAAACCTTTTATTTAATAAATTCATTTTCTAATCTTTTATAACTAAGATAAACTTTTTTTTTAGATAACTCATAAAATAAAAGAGAAAAGTCATCATGACTAAGATAGAGTTTATTAACAAAAAGCCTTACATAGCCTGATCTTAAATTAAAAAAATATATAACAAATAGGTTCTTTCAAACAATTGCAAAAGCTTTTGTTAGTTTCATTAACAAACGTCAAAATTAATTTATCATTTTATTATTACAAAACAAGCAATATAAACTCCTGTACAAAGTTTTTTATAGAATGGAAATTTTGTTTTTTTAACAACAATTCTTCTATACAACTAAGGTGTGTTTTGCAAAAAGAAAATGTTTTTTTTTAAGTTACATTGCTTTCCTCATCAATTATTTTTTAACCTACATAGAAATTGATTGCGTGCTGCTTATAAAAAACTTACATATCAAAGTTTTTTTGTTGATATTTTAATGTACGTCAGTTTTACTTTTTGTATTATAAAGTTGACAGTTTTTTTTTTCGAACGACAATAGCTGAAACAAATACTATAAAAAATACATTAGCATTATTTTTTAGAATAAAAAGTATAGAAAGGCTTATTTTTTGTATTTATTTACTTTTTTTATGTAGTTATCTTACGCTACTAGTTTTGTGAACTTCGTTAAAAACTTGTAATCTTGGAATAATTCTACTAAAAAAGAAGCTTTCAACAGTAATTACAAACAAATTTGACCTTTTAAATTGAGGTTTACACAAACCAGTAAAATACCGCAAAATTGAACATGTTTAAACATCTTGAAATACGACAGTTCTATGCAAATAAATTTAATATTAATTGTATTTTGAGGTATATTAAACTTAGTTTAAAATAAATTGCTGGAAACTTTGTCATAACCACTTTGGAACAAATATAATTAGCTTCTTTCTTTTAAAAACTAATAAAATTAAGTATAAGACTATAATGCACAAACTTAAAAGTTTAAATATTAATATGTCGAACTGAACTATATAATATGTTAAATAGTTTGAATAAGTACCAAAGTTTTTGGATCTAATGAACAAGTAATTCATTATTATTCATAACAAGAACAAGTATGCTATAAATTTTGATGCAAATGTATCACATTATAATACGTTTTTCAAATATGTAGTATACATGAAATAAAAGTTAATTTACTTTTTGTGAAAGCATTTAACATTCACTATATTTAAAACGCACTTATGTGAGAGCTAAATATTTTTGAGATATAGTAATTTTTACTAGCAACTTTTTTTAAGGTTTTCACTTAATTATAAAGAAACGACACTTTAAAAGTTCTAAACTGCTAGTTTAAAAGTTACTTTTTGTAGTTTTTTTTTTGAGGTTTTAAGAAAACTTGTATTTAATGTAGAACATTGTCCATTAAAAAAAGTCTTTAGTTGAAATTTTTAACAAACAGTTTACTAAAATAAAAGAATTTTTTTATCAATAAAGTTGTCTTAACAACATTTTAACTTCATTTCATTTGAATATGTTATAAAATGAGACAAGAACGACACTAATAAACTTTATTAAACTTTGATATAAGTCAACTAAAACTTAACTTAAATTAATATTTTTATGGCTACATTAATTAGCAAAAAAAACCGGAAATAACAAAACTTTAAAATTAACAGAAACGCTTTGCAATTAAATTGTAATTAAAATGAAGCAATTTACATATTGTTAAATTTAGATTAATTAAATATTAGTATGAACACGAATAAATTTACTTAAAAATTTAGTTATTAATTCCTAACCTTTAAGTAAAACAAAATTATCATAGTAGTAGTGTCACAATTTTGTAGCGTAAAACAAATAATCATATTAGTAAGTGGATATACTCACGCTTTCAATATGTGAAATAAATACGATTTTTGTAAAATTATGTTCTCCATATATTGATTTATTAAGTTAACTGACATATTTTTTTTAGAAACATAAACCTCATTTTTATTATGTATGAATACATTGATAGTTAATATTAGTTTTTTACTAATTGATTAAACATAATTTTGATTATATTTAGAAGATATAAAACATTTACAAATTAAAATAAACACATGTCTGAACCAAAATAAATTTTAATTTTTTAAAACAATTCACATTGAAATAAATGGTAATTTGTTTTAGTTGAAATAAAGAATCCAAATAAAGAATTTGAAGAATGGACCTAGAAAACATCAAATGAGTTTCAGACCATACCTATAAGACCTACCCATTGTAATAATAACCAAAGGTTTTTAATTTAAAAATCAAACGACAGCTATTTATTTCTAATTAAGTGTTAACTTTATTGAAAAACATGCTTTCATTGCGTCAGTTACAAAAATATTGGTTAGAAGAATATAACTAACATAAAAAACATAAGTCTAAAAATTTGAAAACAAGCCAACATAAAATCTCGATTGCAAACTTGATTTTATTTGTTTATTTGCTATCTTATAAGTGTTTTAATATATTTAGTGCACATGAACTTAAACACGAAGTTAAATTTAAAGTGACGAACTTTAAGTTCACATAGGATTAAAATATCTACATTGGAATTAAAGTCGTTAGCTACAATGTTAGAAAAGGTATTTTATTAAAAACTAAAACTAACAAAACTGTTTTGTTGTTTCTTTATTATCAAAACATACAAAAAAAACCTAACTAATAAAGTCGAAACTTGTAAAAAATATTTATTTTTTAAATATAAAACATTTTTAACAGAATTTTGTTTAGAAAAAAAACATCAGTCATCTTCATTGTTTATTTCCAAGTTAAATTCAATACCTAAATAATTTTCTGTAAAATACGTTAAAAATAACAAATTATGTGTTTTATATATTTAACTACGTTTTAATTTATAAATAAAACCATGATATACAAATATATAACTTTTAGTTTTCACCCGTATTTTTTTCTTTAAGATTAATTAAATAAACGTTTCTACATCTGATAACTTTATTATCGGTTAAAAACTTTGTAATACATATGGTTGACTTTAATAATGCATGTATTGTATTCTAATGAGAATTACATGCTTTCTTTTTTAACATGTGTTAAACTACATGTGTATTATAATTCTATATCAAAAATATATTGTAGAACTAATGATGCTTTTCGTAATGCTTGGTTTAAAATTTTATTTTCTGTGTTATGATACATTTTCTGTCTGCTTTTTGAAATTCATACGAAAATGTAAGCTAAGTAAGATAGATATATTAGTTAGACAAAACGAAGTAACTATTGCTTTAAAAGATATTCCAAAAAAAGTCGTTTAATTTTTAACTAAAGTTAGTTCATTAAAATGTAAAACAAAACCTAAAGGTTTTATATTCTAAATACATTTTGAAGATAATACTTATCAAAGATTTAATAGATAAAAAATATTTTTTACATGATTAAAATCATAGCTTAATATTTTTGTTTTCGTTTAGTCGTAATATTTAAGGATGTTTAGCGTTTGTAACATGTATTGGTGATTTACTTTATAGAAACATGTTGTATTTTATTTCTTGTTTTATATTGAGCTATAAGTACATCTTTCAAGTTTAAATTTATATGCGTCATGTCAATTTTAAACTTAATAATGTAAATTATAAACCAAAATGTATGTAAAAATTAAACTACAATAAAAATATTTACAAGCTCTTATATACCGTAAAGAGCAAAAATATACTAAAATTATTCATGAAAATTGTTCTTTGAAGAAATGTATTAACTTAAGAATTAAAAAGTACAATAATTTTTACACGAAGGATACTAACTAAGTAATGACAAGCGTAAGTATATTCTCATACTTATGTAGTTATCAATTTTATGTTACAACTATGTCACTAATAGAGATTTAGTTTTGTTAAACAAAAAATTATAGATGATAAATATACTTAAACAGTTATTTCGAACGTGGTTAAATTGTTACATGTTATGTTTTTTTTAAGTAAATTTTTTTATCGTATCAGCTTAACGCTACTTAATAAGCTGGTAATAGTTTTTAACATTCACTTTTTGAATTATTTTAAATTATTAAATGTTTAATTATAGTACTTAAAGCATTTTAAATCATAATAATATTTTGACACATTTAAAACAAGTTTATTAAATGCTTAGAAGTTAAAAGCTCAATATTGCGACAATTAATAAAATTGTGTACTAGGCACTAAATAGTAAATTGTAAATAGTTTATCATCAAATTAGGATTAAATGATTAATTATAAAAATAATTTGATTGGTTTTATTTGTAATTTTATATACTCAAATTTTTTTTTTATGTCGTTAAGGTATAGAAAAATCAAAGTTTTTTTTACAAAGGGAGAAGTTAAATTTGTACTTAGCAAAAACAAATTTTGTTTTTAATTATGTAACGAAATGCACCTTGTATGTTAAGCTGCATTTTACATACATTTATAATGTTTTGTTTTAAGGATTTTTTTTGATTAATAATTAACTAAGTACTTATAAGTTAAACGATAAAAATTTTCAAATAAACAACTAGACATCGAAAACTTGATTGTTTTGTTGCAGTTTTAAAATACTTTACTTTTATATAAACCAGTATTAATGTTTTATTGCTAGAACTGTAGAAACTAGATACTTTTTATGTATCTTTTTTTTTAACAATATTTTTCTGATTATTTATACATAATTTATAGTCTAGAAATTAATCATACGTAATTGAAACATATAAAAAATTATAATCAAACTTTACTTGACTATAGACGACCATTATTGAAGTAAACATGTTGGTGTATAAATATTATCACACAAAATGAATACTTTGAAAAGTTACCTTAAATCAAATACTTGGTAACGTTTATATATAAAATCTATCTAAATGATTATTCAAAACATATTCATAGAGAAATTTAACAACTAGTTAAACTTGAATATCTTAAAGTTATTTCAAATGAAGCAATAATATGTTAAAATGTTTTTAATACAAGTGGATATGATCTTTTTAAAAGGTTGAAAACTATTGTCACAAAAAACGTATAACCCCTTTTCCGTGGATTTTTTCGGTTGAACTGTGCATAAATAATGACATAATATAACAGAAATTGAATTTTAGATAGATAAAAAAACTAAAAAAAAACATATGGTATGTTAATGGGTGGGCAAAAGCTAATAAGTAGCATTTATTTGGGATAAGCTTATATAAGGTGAAATTTTTTTATAAAACTTTCTCATCTTAAACTTTTTTGTTGTTATTTTTCAACTATTTTTTCTCTACTAGCTTTAAAAATTTAATTGGTTAAAGAAAAAGTAGTTTTCAATAGGTTTTTACTTACTGCTTTTCTTGTTCAAAAAAAAATTATATCAGTATAGTAACTGACATATTTATAACATTAACCTAACTTTTAATTAAATAAACGTATCTGTTTACTAACCAACTAAATTTATGCCTAAGTTTAGTTTTACTATTTAAGTTTTACAATAAGTAACACTTAAACACACTGTTCAACCTATCTAAGTATAATTATCCTTAAAAGCTTAAATCGTTATAAAATAAGTTTCCATTGACAATCGGTATGCAAATGAAACTAGATTTTATTTCAAAGTAATCTTAATCTTAAGAGTTTCAAACGACAAGGTTTCAGCAATAAAACCAATAAAGTACATTTTACTATTATAAATAAGCATACTATTAAAAAAAACTTTTTTGTGAAGAAATAGTTTTTACGTTTACATAAGGTGCTAAAGTTTTCGATATATTGAAGTTAATCTTACTTATTTAAAGCTATAAATTGTATATTTTTATTTATATATACTTTTTGTTTGTTTTTAAACACTTTAATTCACAAAGAAACTACTCTAATTGATAATAAACAAAATTAAAAGTCTTATAAATGAGTTTGTCTCAATAAAAATAAAAATATCCTCTTTGTATAAAACAAGCAGTAAAAAGATAAAATAATAAAATGCAGCGAATGTTGTTCTAAAACACATATTCTTACTTTTGTTTATTAATTACATACGCATTTTATTTTAAACTTTTTCAATAAGAACTTAGTTTATTTAAAAGGTGTTTTCGTGAGTCTAAAAAATAAACAGACTCTTAGCACGTTTAAAATGCAGTTTAATCTACGGATTACGAAGAAAAAAAAGCTATCTGGTTACATAATTGAAATATAAAAGAAACTAAAAGTTTCAAAAAAAACTAAGTTTGAAACAATCATAATTTTTTTTTCTAAGTTTTTGACAAATAAATGTTAAACTATTTTAAATTCATATAGTAAAAATGTACGGTTACTTTATTAATTACAACTACATTATAAATCATATTAAACAAATTATACTTTAAAATTACTACAAGTTTTCTTAATATTTGTTTATAAGTAAGTATAGTTAATATAATTAAAAAAATATATTGAATTTTAACATTTTAGTTATTCAACTTTCTTGTTTTAGTTTATTGATACTAAACTTAAAAAAAAAAAAAATAAGTATATTTATTTATTTATAAAACTGACAAAAAAAGATTATAATGCTTATTACAAGAAAAAAAAACATTAACTTTCTTAGTTTTAAGACTTAGAATACTTATAGCTTACTTATTTATTTTATTTCTAAAAATTCAAAAATATTTTAGTTATGTTCAGCTTTTAGATAACTTATTATTAAAAAGAAGTTAGCAACTATACTTGCGGTTGCTTCAATCGAATAACTGACATTTAGAAAGATGATTTGAAGTAATTATAATGTTTTGTAAACTACTCATACGCAACTTGTCAACTTATTTCTGAAGAACAAAACAGTTTTTTTGTTTACAAACAATATTTAGCCATTGATATCTGAACGATCAATAGTATCTCATGGTTTATATTATCGTGTATATTTCAAGCTTACACTTGTGATAGATTATAAAAACAATCAAAATCTAGTGATGTCAAAACTTTAATTGTTTAAATTGAATTCGATTTAATTAGGCTTTGGTTTATTATATTTAAATTAAAAATAAATCTAATAAAATTGTTGTTAGGTATACATAATTAAATGTTAATTTTCGTTTTAAATATTTGAAATAAAGAATGGTTTTATTTCAGAAACAATTAAAATAAAAATTATCTTTGAACAATAAATAGAAGTTCTCAATATTTTTAGAAAACTTCATATTTAGTAAAAAAGTTTTACT
This sequence comes from Thalia democratica, assembly GCF_965202585.1. Lineage (NCBI taxonomy): Eukaryota > Metazoa > Chordata > Thaliacea > Salpida > Salpidae > Thalia > Thalia democratica. The sequence continues at coordinate 60,412,946 of NC_139166.1, read as the reverse complement.
TTATTATGATGCTTTGATAAAAAAGAAAATAACAAAATAATGTTTTTGTTTTTCCATCTATAATAAGATACATTTTATCTACCGTTATAGTTAACGACTTGGAATTAAATGTGTGTTATCCTATGTGAATTAAAAACTCTACAATATATCACGTGTTTAAAATCAAACGTATGAAAAATTTTGAATAATTTATATGATACTAAATAAAAAATAAAATATAAGTCTATCTCCTTAAATTTATAGGATTATGTTCAAATTGCTAGACTTAATGTTTTTTATGTTAGTTATATAGAAAGAGTTTTGTAAATACTTTTATCTCACGTTATAAAATTATTGAAGTAAATTTGAACCGAAATTAAATGAATAAATATTTTTTTAATATGTTTCACATTTAACCTACCAAAACAGATAATTAATACATAAACTTATATAGTAGACGTACTTAAATAAAACTATTATGTTTATGCTTTATCTGAACTTAAAAATATTTTTTTTGTTTTTTAGGTTGTTTCTGTAAACTTTTTAGTGTTATTACTATGTATCAGAAAAAAGATAAATCATCTATTATTTATTTTATTATTTTTGTAATTAAAATTTAAAGTTTGTATAAAAATTTAATTAGTATTTTATAGTTACAAAATCAAAAACAATAAACTTTTGATTTATATAGCTTTTAAGTTTTTTAAATTTCAGAAAAGTACGACCAATTAATAAGTTTAATAATTTATATTATTACCGTAAATCTATGCTTTATGCAGAAAAAGTCGAACTTTTTGTTTAAAGATAACATACTTCAGTTGAATTAATAAATCAAATTAATGTAGAAAAAGTTTACATGAAGCATATTATTATCACACATTTAAAGCGTTGGTATATTCTTTTACTAATATGGTTATCAATTTCATGCTGAAAATGTTTAACATTACTACTGTGAGAAATTTGTAACAAAAAAAAATTAAATTATGAGTAATGTTTTGTTTATGTTGTTCGTGTTTGTATAAATATTTAAATACTTTTTACTTTAACACGGTTTATTTTGATTAAACTAAAATTAAATATAGTATTTCAGATTTTCTACATTTTGTTTCTCAATTTTTAGTGAGAAATCATTCTTAATTAAAATTTAATATCAAATTAAAACATATGTAACATGTATTAATGTCGTTCTTGTCTCGTTTAATTAGATTTAAAATTCTCAGTAAAAATATTTTATGGCAACAGTTTAATTATTAAAAAAAATATAGAGTAGTTATATAGTAAAGTTAATGTTGTGATAGAAGTTTTAGACATCTTTTTAATAAAATAAATAATTTTAGAATTTTAAAAGTTAACTTGGTTAAAATGAAAAATTAGCTAGTTTTAGATGTAAAAATTAAGTTCGAAGTGCTTAATTAGTTCACTATCCTTAATTTTTTTAAAAACTGAAATGTAATAAATGTTATAAAAAGAATAAATAAAACTTAAAAAATCTCATTGCTACCTTTTTCCATATACTACAGTGTCAAATTTCAAAAGCACCAATGAATACATTTTTGTTTATATGACTTACATGTGAGAAAAAATCAGTGTGACGATGTTGTTTTTACTTTCTTTAATTTCTTTTTTTTTACATTTTGTTGTAATGAGAATTACTACATAAAATACAAAGACATACTTATAAAGACTTAAAGTCTAATTTTTTTTTTTAATAAATCAACTTACTATCCAAGATAGTAAGAAACTAAATTGATAATTTTTCTAGGTTATTTTAAGATATACTTATTTAAAATATAAACAAGTTAACAACCTGAACAGAATTAAACTTTGATTAAAAAATAAATTTTGTGTATATAACTTTCGAAAAATTCAAAAATTGTTTAAAAATACTCTAAAGTATAAAATTTTGAGGTAATTTTATTGGTTTTTCAGTTTAATGGTTAAGTTTATTTCTAAATAGAATTTCGAATCTATGCTATTGTCGTAGTATATATCACGAAAACAAACTATTAACGTAACTTTACAATTTAATACATAATTTATATGTATAAGACTACATTTTACTAATTTTACAGAAAATAAAAATATCGATTCTTTAATAACTATAAAAAGAAGCTTGTTAAGATCTGAGTATGCTTTAGAATTAATTTTTAGTTTAAGTTAAAACAACATCATAAAAACATAAAATGTTTATATTTGTACTATCTCAACAGCTTTTACGGACAACAATATTTAATATACGATAAAGTAAAAGCTAATCTGTACTTCTATTGTTTAATTAAATAAAATATGGTGATCAGCTTTAATTAGACAATTTCAGATTAAGATTTTTCAACACGGTGTTTCATGCAAGTTATAATCACGATTAAAAAATCTACAAAGTAAGATAGACAAAGCCATATATACTAAACAATACTAATCAACACTAATTATATTCTTATTACAACTGATTAAATTAAATGAGCTTGCTAGATTAACATAACTCCAAAATGCTTAATGTTTGAGCTCTTCATTGGGATTATAACTCAATATAAAGTTAATACGATCAGCTCTTATGTACATCAAAATAATTTTGTTGTTTATGAACTTTACAAAAAATTAAATTTTTTCGCCTGATTTACTTTTAAATTAATACTTTTTATTAGGTTTCACGATTTTTTTTTCATCAAATAGTAACCAAAAAAAGATATAAATTAAATACTAAAATACAAATCGAAACTTTATAAACACCTTATAGACATTTTATTCTTTAATATCTTTAAACTCAAGCGAAACCTTTTATTTAATAAATTTATTTTCTAATCTATTATAACTAAGATAAACTTTTTTTTTAGATACCTCATAAAATAAAAGAGAAAAGTCATCAGGACTAAGATAGAGTTTATTAACAAAAAGCGTTACTTAGCCTGACCTTAAAATTAAAAAAATATATAACAAATAGGTTCTTTAAAAAAATTGCTTAAGCTTTTGTTAGTTTCATTAACAAACGTCAAAATTAATTTATCATTTTATTATTACAAAAAAAGCAATATAAACTCCTGTACAAAGTTTTTTACCGAATGGAAATTTTGTTTTTTTAACAATAATTCTTCTATACAACTAAGGTGTGTTTTGCATAAAGAAAATGTTTTTTTTTAAGTTACATTGCTTTCCTCATCAATTATTTTTTAACCTACATAGAAATTGATTGCGTGCTGCTTATAAATAACTTATATATCAAAAAAAATGTATTTTTGTTGATATTTTAATGTACGTCAAGTTTTACTTTTTGTATTATAAAGTTGACAGTCTTTTTTTCGAACAACAATAGCTGAAATAAATACTATACATTAGCATTATTTTTTAGAATAAGAAGTATAGAAAGGCTTATTTTTTGTATTTATTTACTTTTTTTATGTAGTATCTTACGCTACTAGTTTTGTAAACTTCGTTAAAAACTTGTAATCTTGGTATAATTCTACTAAAAAAGAAGCTTTCAACAGTAATCACAAACAAATTTGACCTTTTAAATTGAGGTTTACACAGACCAGTAAAAATACCGCAAAATTGAACATGTTTAAAAATCTTGAAATACGACAGTTCTATGCAAATAAATTTAATATTAATTGTAGTTTGAGGTACATCAAACTTAGTTTAAAAAAATTGCTTGAAACTTTGTCATAACCACTTTATTAACAAATATAATTAGCTTCTTTCTTTTAAAAACTAATAAAATTAAGTATAAGACTATAATGCACAAACTTAAAAGTTTAAATATTAATATGTCGAACTGAACTATATAATATGTTAAATAGTTTGAATAAGTACCAAAGTTTTTGGATCTAATGAACAAGTAATTCATTATTATTCATAACAAGAACAAGTATGCTATAAATTTTGATGCAAATGTATCACATTATAATACGTTTTTCAAATATGTAGTATACATGAAACAAAAGTTAATTTACTTTTTGTGAAAGCATTTAACATTCACTATATTTAAAACGCACTTGTGTGAGAGCTAAATATTTTTGAGATATAGTAATTTTTTCTAGCAACTTTTGTTAAGGTTTTCACTTAATTATAAAGAAACGACACTTTAAAAGTTTAAAACTGCTAGTTTAAAAGTTATTTTTTTGTAGTTTTTATTTTGAGGTTTTAAGAAAACTTGTATTTAATGTAGAACATTGTCCAGTAAAAAAGTCTTTAGTTGAAATTTTTAACAAACAGCTTACTAAAATAAAGAATTTTTTTATCAATTAAGTTGTCTTAACAACATTTTAACTTAATTTCATTTAAATTTTTTATAAAATGAGACAAGAACGACACTAATACACTCTATTAAACTTTGATATAAGTCAACTAAAACTTAAATTAAATTAATATTTTTATGGCTACATTAATTAGCAAAAAAATTCGGAAATAACAAAATTATAAAATTAACAGAAACGCTTTGCAATTAAATTGTAATTAAAATGAAGCAATTTACATCTTGTTAAATTTAGGTTAATTAAATATTAGTTAGAACACGAATAAATTTACTTAACAAATTAGTTATAAATTCCTAACTTTTATGTAAAACTAAAAATTATCATAGTAGTAGTGTTACAATTTTGTAGCGTAAAACAAATAATCATATTAGTAAGTGGATATACTCACGCTTTCAATATGTAACATAAATACGATTTTTGTAAAATTATGTTCTTCCTTACTTTGATTTATTAAATTAACTGACATATGTTTTTTAGAAACATAAACTTCTATTTTTTTGTTATGTATTACAACATTCATAGTTATTTTTAGTTGTTTTTAGTTGACAGTTGCAATACTAAGTTTAAGTTTTAATCATTTTTTGTAAACCAACTGTCCACAACTTGCTAATTTATTTCAGAAAAACAATACAATACTTTTGTTTACAAATTGTTCTTACTGTATTTAAATTATTGTTTAAAAGTTGTTCATGATTTATGTAGGTAAAAAAATAACCTGCCTTAGTCTCTAGCTAGTATTTTGAAAAAACTTTCTATTATATTCTATAAAAAACATGCATAAAACTACACTTGTAAAGATGCATAAAAGTATTCTTGAAATAAATGTTTCATGTTCAACTGTACAGCTTATAGTAGTTTTTATATTTAAAAATAAGATACTAAAAAATAATGTTATAAAATAACTTGTTTAATTTTCTGTGAAAACTTTCAAAAATAATTAACATTAAAACTGATCTTTTTAAAAATAGCTTGTATTCTAAATCAAAACTCTTAGGTATATTATTATAACTGTTAAATATTTAAGAATCCGTTAAGTAAACAAACTCTTTATTAATAAACAAATTTAAGAACACTTTGTTGTTTTATCGAAAATAAAGACTTTTATTACAGTAAAATAGATTAAAGTGTTATTTATAATTTTTCTGTGAGTTGTTAGAATGTTTGTTATGTGTATTAAAAACCTATGTTTTTTAAGTTTAAAATTTCTAATTTTTTTTTTAGATTTTTCTAAGTTTTTTTTAATTAGTCAATTAATTACTGACAATATAGTACATTTAGACAAGTTTTATAACGTTTCAAAAAATGTAAACGACTCAAACATATTTAATTTAATGAATTAACTGTGCTCAGACAGCTTCATTTAGCGATTTATATAATCAAAACTTAAAAATTGTAAGTATGTTGGTAATAACTAAAACTTAATAAAAAAACTTCTATAAAACATACTCTTTATATCCTTTATTAATAAAAAGGTTTATTTCAAGATGTAAAACTCAAAGGACTCGAGTTTCGTGTTTTTGCACTCAAAACATACATTCTACTAAACTTAAATTTGAAGCTGATGATTGCATAAGCACGAAACTCGAGTCCTTTGAGTTTTACATCTTGAAATAAACCTTTTTATCAATAAAGCCCTTAAGGTGGGCTCAGTGTGAAAGATTTGATTTATCAAGTTAAATAACTTAATTCTATATATACATATATATATATATCTACGAATAAAATTCTATCTTTATGCAATAACGGTACACAACTAAAGTGGTTTTTAAGTTTTGGATGCTATTAATAACGCGAAGGTATTTTAATGAGTCAGATATAGTTAGATATTTAAATGTCACTAAGTATCATATTATTGCAAGACACACCATTTTTTTTCATTATAAGCTTTATTAACAATTATATATGATAAACAGTGTATCAACAAACAAACGGTTTATCCATGGGCTCACCTCTTGCCCCTTTACTGGCCAACTGGTTTGTCAGTCAATTAGAGACAGAGCTGCTTAACAAAACTGCAAGGCCTAAAATGTATTTCATATATGTTGACGACATTCTCTGCATTTTCTAAAACAAAGTGCAAATACATCAGTTTGATGAAAATCTCAACAATATGCGTTAAGATATTAAATTTGTAATCCAGGCTTGCCAAATAGGTAAACTACCATATCTCGATATACAGGTGGCAATAAAAACATTATAAATCTACAGAAAACCAACAAGCACGGGCGTGCTCATGAACTTTAACTCGTGTGTACCGCAGTCGTGAAGAGAAATTAAGTAAAAATCCTATATTACACGAAACAAAAATCTCGGCCTAGAAGATCTACAAAATGACGAGTGGCAAAAGGTCAAAAAACTGTTGATGAAAAACTCTTTTCCGACTAATACAAACAGACTTCCGATGAACAGATACAAAAGAAAGACAACATTGAGACAGAACTAATTAAAAATATAGATGATAAGAAACATTATATTACAATACAATATGTTAAAAAGACGTCAGAGAAATTCTCCAGGAACATAAAAGCTATTTTCTAAGGCATTGGAGTATAAGTACGTATTGCATTTAATACAGAAAAAGTAGGGAATCATTTCTCCCTAAAGGATTCAATAAGTCGCTTGTATAAAGTTGTTTAGTCTATAAATTTACGTGTCCAGGTGTTCTGAACAACCAATATATTTGTGAGACAGAAAGGCAACTTTTTGTAAGAATTAAAGAACTTGTGACTCCAAGTAACAGTGTGGTATTTAAAGGTATCGAAAATTGTGCATTTTGTACTAATTGTAACAACATTTATAGTTGTTTTGAAATTGTTAAAATGTGCAGTTCGTATAATGATTTATTATCTTCAGAAGCTTTACTAATTGAAAAACTTCAACCAAATTTAAATAATCTGCTTGGTCCTGATAAAGGATCAAGAGTAACTATTAATATATTTAAATAATCTAGTTTGTTTTAATTGTTTATAAAAAATCTATTTTTGTTAAATACTTGTCGTTTTAATTAGTTGTGCTTTTTACGAATGATTTAGTTTCACTCTATTTATTTTATGTTTAGTTAATTAGTGAGTGTATAGTATTTTTGATAAGGGAGTTTGTAAATTCCGAAAGCGCTTAAATTGTTAATAAAGTTTATAATGAAAAAAATTGTTTGTCTTGCAATGAAATGGTACTTAGTTATTTAAATGAGTGTTTTTGACGAAAATTTAGTTACACATTGTTGTGAAAAGGTAAAGTTAACTTTAACTAAATTGTTATCATTAATTTATCCTAATTATTTAGAACGTTTAATTTCGTCTTAATTTGTTTTAACATTTTTTTTTTACTTAATTAATTTAAAACTAATCTTCGTGAAATCTTGTTATAGGGCTTTTTTTACATTTACAAGTGTATTTGTTTTAATATTATCATGTTCATCAAAACACTTCATGTCTGGTTTAAAACAGTTTCAAATTCTAAGTGGAATAATTTTGTTGTAACTGTGATGCATATAAAAAAAATTATACTTGAATTGTGACAAAACAGGTACGTCTATATTTATTTAAACTTTATTTAGTAGAGTAAACAAAAATTACTTAAAAAAAACCAACAGTTTTAAAGCATATAAGTTTATCTTAAAATGGTGTACATTCTAAAGTTATAACTTTACTTTCTTCTAAAATTTGTTTAAAACAATACTTATGACTTAAAACTACTATTTCTGAAAATATGTTTTATAAGTAGCTTCTACTAAACTCAAATGCTTATTATTAGTTGTAGGTGAGTTTGTACCATTTGGACGAAACGTCTACTAATAAAGGTAACTAATTTTAATTATAGCTTGTAAATGTTGAATTGATAATGATATTTTTGAAACAAATAAATTGAGTGCAAAATTTATATTAGAAACATTATTATCTAAGTAGCTTAAAATAATATCTTTAACTAAACAATTTTGCTTTACAATCTCATTTTAAATGTTCAAAACTTATACTAATTATTAAATTCAAAAAAATTTCACTACCGTAATGTAAAAATAGAAATATTTTTATTTTAAATTATTTATGATGAAATTAAAATATAAGTTTATGTCGTAATTGTTAAATGTTTTAATTTGATTGCTGCATATGAGTTTTCGTTTGTAATATATTTCAAAAGTGCAATCAATCTTTAAAGTGTAATAATCGAAAAAAATATAAACCTAAACTACCATTTTTCAACAAACAAAATACTTACGTACTTTTTGTATTTTAAACGTAACGATAAAGGTTAAAAACACAAAACATGACATTTTGTGTATTTACAAATACTAAGTTCTACACTTTATGTTTAACCACAGACTATCACGTTTCTATGCTTAAAAATAGAAAGGTTAAAAGGACAAAAAAAGATTTATTAATACAAAGGCACGTATGTTTTTATTATTTTTTTAGAAAATGTGTTAAACTTGTAACTTGACAACAAAGTTAAATAAATCTTGTGTGCTACTGAACACAAAGAAAAGATTAGAACGGGTAAATCTAAAAGATATAATTTTTTTACGGAAAATTAAGTTAAGTTATTTTAATTATACAAGAAAAACATAAACATGTTTGTATCCTTTTTTCTTCTTAGTAAAACATTAAAACTGTATCTCTCAAAAGTTAAACTTAGGTAACTAGCAAATACTGTTATGTTAAATAATGTTTCAATAAGTTATTAAATTAAAATTAAAAAACAGTTTAAGGATTAAAATTTGTCTAAGTGAGTATTGCATTGAGCCTTAATTTAAATAGTAATTTATAACAGTAAAATATTTTCATAAAATTAAAATATTTTAATAGATTTTTAACACACAGTTAGTTTTTTAAACTTTTAAAAAAATAAGCAAAAGGGAATATTTTTTAAAACCTTGTAATAGAGACTTAAAACCTATCCTCTAGACTTATTGTACTTAAAAAACTGAATTTTGAGGAATATGATTATAAAAACAAATGTTCTAGATCTATAGAAATATTCTTTAGAAAAAGGCTCAATTGAACTATGAAGTGTGCCAGATGTCTTGCCTAGTGGACAATGTTTTAAACGTTGCACGGCAAATGACAATGCTGATGTCACTGATCATTGCTAGCAAATGATTGACTCATGTGAAAGCATGGTAAACCGTTTGTAGATTGACGACTACAAGTTTTTCGGTTGTGACTGACTGATGAGTCCTAATAAGGACGAAACCGGTCTCAGTCTACCGAAACTTGTGGTCTGATGATCGAATTGGCGTGATCAATCCTATTGAACTATGAAGTGTGTAATTTTTTTTTTAATTACTTCAAAAAAAGTTCTTCAATAAGGTTGTTTATTAGTTGCCAAAAACCTGAAAAGCTGAAAAGGATAACCTTAAGTTTTTAGTAAAAGATTTATATATATATCAATAATGTATTTTTTTTAAATTTTGTTTGTTTATTTTTTGCTTACCTTTTACACTCCAAAAGTTTGATCTGAAGTATTCAATAAATCACTTAAATACTAGACTAGATCCATAAAACACTTAAAATTATATTTTTAGAGATGAAAAACAGTACTTAATCAGAATTTAGGACTTGATTATTAGTTAGTTTAAGTATAAATTAAAAGTTTAAATGTATTTTAGTAAAATTAAAATTAAACTCTAATTACTAGTTTTTACTATTTTTATGATTAAAATTTATAAAATTATTCGAATTTCCTTGAAAAAAACCTTTTTTACATTTTTAAGGGCTATGAAGACCGTTACAGCCAATAAATCTGTTTATTAAGAACCTTCTTTAATTAATGGGCTTATTTATTATAGTTAGCTTTAAATTTAAAGATCTTTTTTTATTGACTTTCTTTTTTGTTTCTCAGTTTATTTGTTAGCTTACATATCGTCTTTAATTTGAAGTAAGTAATTTAAATAATTTTTACATTATCAGTTGACCATAAAAAACTGGTTTATAATCGCAGAAATTGTATACAGTAACCTATCGCTTATTTACGCACATTGTGTCCACAGAAAAAGTGCGTAAAGATAAGAGAGATCGTAAAAATACGAGAGGTTCTAAATATACTTACCATAATGGTTGTTTTTTAATACTGCTTCTAGTTAAAAGCACACTGGTGACTTTCCTACTTTTAACAATTTGTTTACTTTATTTTTAAATATGAAAACCAAAGATAAAACTATACATATATTAAAAAAAGATTTAAGTTTAAGTAAATTACTAATTTTTAACAATAAGTAGATTTTATATTTATCTTCATTTGTAAGTGACTTATTTGATACTTAACATTTATATCATTCTACTAAGCAAGTTAAATTTATAATTAAGCATTTGTTTACAATTTAGAAATGGTGTGGTCTCTATATTATAATTTGTTTCTGTAGCCTTTTACAAAAACATGCATTTGGTGCTGTAATGGATTTCTTATTTTGAACAAAATTATGTAAAATTTATGAAAAAATTTTAATTAAAAATGTTTATGTTTAGAATTCTAATTTAATCTCTTATTGTTAACAAAATTTCTTATATACTGAGGTATAACTAAATGTTCATCAATTAGTCAAGGAACATAAGTTTAGTAAGTCTAAAGATATAGAGAGATGAGTTAGCATTTAAAAACACATTTTAAATTAAAATTATGCTATAAACCTAATTTGTGCATTATCAAAAAAAAAGATTTTTATTTTTTGAACATTTTAGAATTTTAAAATGCGTAACTAAACGAGAGTGCGTAACGTCACGAGTGCGTAAAGATGCGAGAGGTTACTGTACCTATTTGGCAAGACATCCTAAATAAATATGTAAACTTAGCTTAATTTATTGATAAAAATCTCTATACAAATTGTTACAGTCTTTGAAAATACAAGCTTTTAACATGATCAAGAGACCTTAGTGCTTAATAAAGTTTATAAATCAAATTTGTTTGTTGTTTAATACTTCTAATACATTCATGTACATACTTAAGTTCCAGAATTTTCAAGTGTATATAACTTATAAAAGTGTTTAGACGACTACTTAAACTCAAAAAAGAACAAAAAGCTCTTCAAATATAGTTAATTTACACTTTCTAACGAGTTTATCAAGAGTCAACAATGTTTATTTAAATATTTAGGAAATAAAAACATTTATGTAGACCCAGATGCTTATATTCAACTACAAGAAGCTACAATGCTTGCAGCTAAATATAGATTTGGTTTGTTGTTTTAACAGAAAGAACTTGAAAATTTTTATACGTAAAAACAATTTTTTCACTTAATACTTTGAAGCCATGTAATCAATTTAATCCACGTTTCAAACCAACATCGTAAAAGACCTCACAAACTTTATATGATCTTTTATTTTATTTACATTTTGTAATCGCCGTTAAAAATTACGCATTTTTGCGAAAAGATTTTGTTTATTATGTATTCATTTTTAACTTTTAATTAACATTCCAATACTTTATTTTTACCCAAAGATATGATTTATAAACATAATATTTTTTCAAACAAAGCTTACAATGAAAAATCTTATAATAGAAACGCAAGTACTACTGAATTTGGTTTAAAAAATATGTTATGACATTAAAGAGATTTGGTGATTTGTCAGTCATCTTTAGATTCAATAAATTAACATGTTTGGTATAAAGCTTCAGTTTTGTTGTTACTTGTGTTAAAATATTATTTAGTGTTTTTCCTATAAGTTAAGTCAATAACTATGTGTTGATATAGTTACTAATTTATTTTTGTACTAAAATAAGCTAACAACAATTGTTGTAAAAATACTGATGACACAGCAAGCAAGCCGTGGTGTTATGTTGACAAACAAAATAAAATTCCTCAATCCTGCAAAATCAACACTTGTGGTCAAACAAAAAGAATTTAGATTAAAAAAAAACATCTTTAATTTAGTTGACATTTAAGAGCATAACGTCTAAAAGGTATTATTCTTTTTTTGAAACTTTTATAGATTTTCTATAACTATAAGTAGTCACCTAGTACCTACTATATTTTCTTAGTAGCAATGCTACGATGAATTAAATTAAACATAAAATAGAATGAAACGTAACGATAAAAAGTAATTTTAGTAAGTAAAAAGTAAGTAAATTTAACGTAAAAATATTATTTTAAATATTTTATCAAACAAATTTATAAACAAAAAGCTCCAGTAATGTAACAATTCTATACTTTTAGTTGATTACTTAGACACATCAGACTTAATATTCACAAAAAAGTGTACCATTATACGATAAACTGTAAAAATTGTTAAAAAGATTCTCAGATTCTTAAACTGACCAAAAGCTCTCAAAAAATAAGGTATTCCGTTTAGAACTGTACCAAGTGAAACTAAAATCACCAATCAGTTTTAATTAACTGTGTTGCGCGTAGTGAAACATAACACCGAAAATAATCTTGTGCAACACATATTTAAGCACGTGATCAGTTAAAAAAATAAACGATTGTTCTGTACGCTTAATTCAATATACGGGATCCACGCTTCAAAATTTTTAATAACAATTCTGATATATTATCACAACAAACTATAAATGTGGCTTATTAATAAACATAAGTAATTTATACATGCAGCTTAAATTAGGTTTTGAAATGTTTCTAAAAGGCAGTAATACCTGTTTGACGTAATTTTGAGTAATTTTTTTCTTTACTATTTATTAAGCACCTTAAAAGTTTAAAAATTTTCAATAACTTCAAGTGATATCGCGTAAAGGCGTGTGTCTTAGAATGAAATTACGCTCAATCAAATTAAATCTTAAACAGGACAAGAACATTAATCTTATAAAAAAATTAATTTATGCTGAAACGTAATACAGCAATATGTCGCTTAGGTACGCACCTCGAACACAGCGCAAAAGTGCGTACCCAACCGGCAGTGAGTGATTAAAAAATTGCTCTTTAATTACCTGTATTAAGCCTAATTCATTTACACATTTCTTATTATTGGTTTTTTATACCATTTTAAAATTTATATTAAAATCAAAGAGTATGTAAATGTCAATTACACTGTTCATATATTTCATTGTTTAAATTTTGATTTCAGATGTTTTTACACTTTTTCATTTATGTTTCAATAATAGGGTATGTAAATGTCAATTTATTTTTCGTTAAATTTTTTTTGTATGTCCTCATAAAGATTTTTTACTCATATGCTTACTTCGTGGGGCAAACGTAAATTTAATTGTTTCTTATTTTGTTCAATAAATAAACTGTATTGCTTTAGTTTTAAATATTGGATTTGATATACAATCTGTAAGTTTATAACCTGTTTTCTAGTTTCTTTAGTTTTAGTTTATTACAGAATATAATTAAACTTCAGGTGTAATACTTTTGTAATATTACTTCAAAGTTTTTTTTTTTTTGTAGTAGAAAAATATTGAACAGAGCGTTTTGTCAAACAAATGCGTACCTAAGATATACGTAGCTAAGTAGCAGGCTAGTGTGTATGCCTTGTTTTGTTTTGATAAGTACTGTAAAAAGTTAACAGAAATATGTATTTGTATAGAATATTTGTAAGTTTGAACAATTTAAATTAAAATTAAAATCATAAGTACTGCATTTATACTCTGAAATTAAGTATTGTTTTAGCGCACTTAATAACTACTGCTTGTATAAAAAATATTTAATCCTAGCTTATTTAAGTTTTACTAGGACAGTTAATGAGTTTTGCACATCAAACAGGTTTTTTTTTTTGAAATAACATGAGATAAGAAAAAATCAGTTTACTTTGACATATTTCACTAATTATACTGAGTAAAAAACATTTTATAACTCGCACTAATAAAGAAAAAACAGTTTAAAGGATAGAAATTATCTGTTTTCAAAAAGTAAGCTAACGAAATTTTGTATCAGCAAACATAAAATTTAATTACTTATATTGCTTAATAAACCATTAATTTTTACTACTCACAAATTTACTTTAAATTTTGAAGTCTGAAACAATCGTACTCAAGTTTAAGTACTTGATGGCGACTCTGAAATTTTTATTAGCAGATTAAGGTCGCATTGTTTAATGTTTAGCTTTGTAAACTCCGATGCTTAAAAGCAATTTATTTAGCTGCTGGCTGTAGAAAGTTTATGTTGTAATACAAATCCATTGCACTTTTCTGCTAAACTTTTGAACAATGTAAAGATAATTATGTAATTTTTTTTAGCAGTTTTAAAACTTATGAGTATGATTTCCAAAAGTCGTATTTAGTTTTAATTTTTTGTGTATTTTAAGTATTTAAATAGATTTTAGCTGTCTTTCCTTTTCATTCAATTATTAAAAATAAATAAGTCGTTAACTAAATATAAATAAAATAGCAAGCTTTTTTTATAGATTTTTAACTAGAAATTTATAAAATTATAACATAAATCATATCAGAAACTTTCTCTTATATAGAACATAAATTAAAAGGATTAAAAAGAAATAAATATATATTTATATTTGTATATTTTTAAGTGTAAAAATATATTTTTTAAACGTTAAGCTAAAAAACGATATGTTTATGACATTATAACGGTTTGTCGTACATCGCAATATTTGTTATTTAATCTTAAAATAAATCGGTTTTACTTTTAATGAAACAAAAAAGTAAAAAAAAAAAATTGATTTAATCACCATAACAATTAAAAAATATGTACTACATCGTTTTACAACATTCTAACTGAGCTTACAAAGTTTATATTCAACCATAAGTGCATGTAACAAAAGTTAAAAGCAAAAAAATACTTTTGTTTGTAGTATTATTATCCGGCAAATATTTTTGTTCAAAAGTTAAGTTTGTGACAAAGTTTGATTAATTGTTTACTTTTTTTGCCACAATAATTTTCTAATGTGGTTAAAGAAACCTCAAGTTGTTAGTTCTACGCCTCATTAGCAATCCATAAACATTTATTTACATTTTGAGGTCAATTGAAAGCTTAATAAATTTAAATTAAAACTGTTCGGTTTGACTAGTGAAGTTTGTGAAATTTTTCAGGTATAATTTGTAGTGTTAAATGTATGTTTTAAAACAAAAATTTTATCTATTACAACATACTTTAGAACTTAGATTTGTATAAAACAACAAAAAATGTTGTCATTATACCAGTGTTGATAACTCTAAAATATAAGTTAAATGAATGCTGTATGATTTGCTTATGTATGGCTTTAAAGAAAGGAAGTCTAGTAAGTATTTTGCTTTCAATATATGAAAACTCCATAATTGTTATTGAATGTTCAAATTTGTTTTTTGATGACCTAATAAATAAACTATTAATATTATTAATATTTCGCAAAGTAAAATCTGTATTTTTTTTAAACAAATATTTTTTTAATGAAAAAAATTCGATGACTAAGGTTTATAGGTGTTTGTTAAATATAATTTATTCGATTTAAGTCAAAAACAAGTTATTAGTTAAATTTGAATACAAATTTAATAAATAAAATCTTATTTAGAGATAATTTAAAAGTGGTTAAGTATAATTTTATAAGCCTCAGTAAAACCATTACGTCTAAATTAGATTGTTACATTTGAGTAAAGTTTTGTTTTTTACTCTTAGTGCGTGTTATAGTTTACATAGAACAATTTGTTTTTTTAACACCTATAACTATAATATAAAACCTTTAAGGTTAACAAAATTTTTACATTTATTTACTTACAATCAAAACTTATAGTCATCATTACTTTGAAAAACAGGATATTCTTTTAGAAATATGTCAAACTACTTATGTTTAGTAAAGATTTTGAGTTATGTTAAAAACGTACAATTTTGTTTATCAATAACTTTGACAAAACAATTGTGCGCTAAAATAACAAGTTTTTCTATACATTTTTTATATATAAAATCTCATATTCAATGAATAAATGTTTAAAAATGTTTTAAAAACCTATAGACGTTTCACTATTTTAGTTTGTAACATTATTTTTGTTAAAACTGTCTTCAATTAATTTTCGCGCATAATATAACAAAAACATAATTGACTTTTATAAAATTAGTGTAAAAGTAGAATACTATTTTCTAATATAAAATGTTTTTTGAATGCTTGAATTATAGATCTTTTAAATGAAAATTCAAACTAATACAATTAAGTTTTTTATTCTATGGTTTACTTACTGATACATTAGACTTATAAAAAATAATTAAAAAACTCGATTTTAAAAACAACGATAGTATTTACAGTACTTATAATTTAAACAATAGTTTTGTATAATTTCAAAACTTATCATAGTTTTCTTTTAAGAATTTGAAAATTTTTAGAAAATTAATAAGATAGATATTGTTACTTTTAAAGTAACAATCGATTCTAAGTTCAGAAACCAAATATTTTTCATCTTTTTGTCATTTTTTTTTATGTAAAAACGTATATTTTCTGAAAAAATGATTAAAAACTTTAGTTGTAGTAAATTAACTTAATTATAAACTTTTTTGCAGCTAGTTTAGTAAATCTTTTTTTACAATCTATCTATTATCGAGAAAAAAGTATAAATATGACTGATTAGTCGATAAATAGAATTAACTTATTTTCAAATAATTATAAGTTTTTTAATTAAGTTTCCACAATTCAAAATATTACCAAACTTAATAACTTATTACACCAACTATTTATTACTTAAAAAATTATTTATTTCATAATATTATTTATTTAACGTGTAGCTTGTTAAAACTTATTAGTTTAAAGCAAGGTTTCCCAAAGTGGACTATATCGCCCTCTGGGGGCGATTTTAGTAAGTTTGGGGGCAATAATTAGTAAAGGGGCAAAAGAGGAGGACGATTTTAAAATTTTGAAACTTATGCTAGATAATTTTGAGTTGAAGATGATGAGCAAAAAAAAAGTGTCTAAGTGTTTTTATTTTGGAGAGGGCAAAAGCTTTTTTGATTAAATTAAAGGGGGAAATTTGAAAAAAAAAGTTTGGGAAACCCTGGTTTAAACACATAGCTGTACAAACAAAGACTACGACGTTTATTAAGTAAAAAAAAAAATCACTAAAATCAATTGCAGTATTTTTGCTTATAAGTTTTAAACATATTTCTCGAACAAATAACCCCTTTAAAAATTGTATGTTTATTACAGTTTGAAACATGTCAACAATGTCTTCGCAGTAGACATACCATAATAACTTCACTTAATTCAAAAGGCATAATTGCAAACTATGATTTATGCAGCTTACAACATGCATTCGCGTAAATATTTTTATCAAATTTTAAACCTGTACTTAAAACGATGACACCTTTCTTAAAACCAAAGCATATAGTTCATTTTTCCATGGATTCATCATGACTTAATTGTGTATGAACACTTGTTAATGGTAATGTCAGATGAAACCTAACAAACAGTAAAAAATGCATAAAAAATGAGAATATGTTATCAGATGAACTGTTAATAAAAGGGAAGGTGGCTAAAGCAAAGAAAACTGTTATTTAATTTTAACAAAACTTTATTTTACTATATCAACGGTATTTTTCAACGAATATTTTTTTTTGAAACTATCCTGATCATTTTTTTTAGTGTTTAGTAGAAAACAACATTAATTCAGACGTATCAGTGGTTATAAAACATTGCACATATAATAAAAATGGTATTTTAACTGTAAGATAATTTATGTTTATTATTCGTTATTGAGACTTACTCATTTTGAATTTTTCCTTGTGTTCGGTAACACACAAGATTAATTTGTTTTTGTTAAAAATTTAGAAATATGAAACATTTTTAAGAAAATAATAAAAACATACGTGTCTGTCTTTTAATACAAATTTGTTTGTACTTATGACCTTTATATTTTGAAGCTGAAAAACGTGATAAATTGTGGTAAAACTTAAGATCGAAAAACTTTTGAAATGATAAACATAAGTTGTCACATTCATCGTTATCAGCTTCTTTTTAATTTTAAAATACTAAAAGCTGATGCTATTGGTATTGGTCATTTAAAACAACATATTTTTTTAAGCAAGTTAACAGTGCACTAATGATGTTTTATGAATCCATAAAAAATAATGATAAAGTGTTAAATAGTGATAAATGTTTGTTAATTTATACAAACAGACGGGACTGTAAAAAAAGTATTTACTTACTTCTTACTTAATGCTGCATTAAGAAAGACTTGATAAACATTTGAAAAAAAAAACTTGTGTTTAGTTTTTATTATTTTTAAATAACTTATAATTTTTTTCTTTTAAAACTCAAATCGGTTTACGTTGAATAATTAGGTTGGGAAAAGAGTTTTGTTAAAAATGTAAAAAAAATAAATTCCTACTTTGTGTACAACACACTTATACTTTCTACTACGTCGATCGCTAGAAAACATAACAGAAAAAAAAATGTACAAAAGTTAGTTTGGCAAATACCGTATGATCTAAAGTTCTTGATGTTTCTTATTATAAGTTACGAAAGCTTAATAGTTTACTTTGTTGAAAAAACGTTATGATACTTTAAAAAAAATTTTGTTTAAAATTTAACTTTTAGTTTGTTTTTTATAGTCACGATTGTTGTTTATCGTTCAAACTGTTTTACATTCTGAGTCAAACCTATGGATGTAGGTTCCTGTAGATCATAAACTTAACTTATACTTAATGCTTATATTCAATAATACTTAGGGCTACTCTATTAAAAACTAGGCATGACATGAGTTAACATATTTTATATAAAGAACAATTGCAATTACTAACAAATATACAAAGAACATCAAATTTAGAACACACTCTAAATGTGGTCAATAACTTTGCATAAGATTTATCTAGCAAGAATATAATTTAAAAATGTATAAAACAAAAAAAGACTAAACTACTTAGAATGTAAATAAGAAATACTTATAGAAATAACACTAATAAAAATACACTTAATAAAACACAAGAAAACAATATAAAAGTCTATTCTTCATTATCACGTTTACTGTAGCAGGCTGTGGCTAGGATCTCCCGTATGTCTGTTGTATCAGCTTAACTAAAACATTCCATAACTCTATGTTGCATCAGGGTTTCTGGTATGCACTTTATTTTCTCCTTTTGTCAACTGTATTAAACTTGCATCAGTATAAAACTTGACCTTGCGAGCTTTCTCTTAACGCCTGAATGAACTTTAAGCTCAAAACTTCCAACCTAATCTAAACAGTAATCAAGTACAACTTGTACAACTGTAACATGAGCTTCCTTATAAAATACTGACGGGTTTATAACAAATGAAGAAATAAATGTATCACTACCGATGTTAGCCTAATAAAAGCACTTTCTTTTATAAATCCACTTCAAATTAAAGACATTAGTAAAAATTAAAGTATTCTTAAGCATGATTTAAAACTAATCTACGCGTTAAAAAGTGATATAAAACTATTATTAAATACTAAGATAAGAAATATTTGCATGTTTTGTTGTTTATCTGAAAATGAAAAAAAAAATTGAGAAAATAACTGAAAAAGATTAACTAACATTAGGCAAATGTTAAATTTGCTATTATACTTTGGAAATTGGTGTGCTAAATTTCGAAAACATTTTAAGTAAACAATAAACATAAATACTTCTTTTTCAAAGACATAATTTAAAAAAAAATTAAGCCTTATACTTAAAGTTTTTCATATATTAATGATGAAATTTTTTTTAACTATTTTTTTATGCAAATTAATCAAATTTGTGTTTTTTCAAGCTACCTACAAAAACAATTATTTTTAAACTAATTACAAAACATAGACCAACATCTCTATTTAGAATAATTTAATCCATAAAATTCGGTTAGTTTCATACTTTGTTCTTTTTTTTTTGTTTTTTTAGTTCTAAACATTTGAATAATCTAAGCTTTCAAATAACAATCACGTTTGTCAGTTATATTTGTCACAAGCTCTTTTGTCTTATTCGTGTTAAAATGCGTGTTTTATAAAAACATATAATTGTATAACAGTTACAATTTATTTGTCACGCTATGTATTTTTTACTTTTCACGAAGAAAATAGCTAACAATTAAATTCATGACTTTATTTTTCAGTTTATAAAATTTAAATAGTTCATTGTACAGCTTAATTTATACAAAAATTGATTATAAAAGTATTTATCGTTTAATGAACAATAAGGTAAAAAAGTCTCAAAATAGTTTTTCCTACGACCTGATGCACAAAGAACCTTTCGGTTATTTATAGTTATAAGTAAAGTTTTTTCTATTTTTAATTTTTTTAAATGTGAAATTTTTGTTTTTGTTTTCTTAAATTAGTTGTTAATTTAAATACTATGGCTCCTCCGACAAGATTTTCAAAAAAAAAAAATCCTTTAAAAACACCTAAGACTGTTTTTTTACTTTTCATCATAAAATCTAGAATATCTAGTAAAAGTTTTAAGTTATTGCCTCGTGACTCCCCTTTTTACAGTTTATGGTCCCCTAAATTTACTAAAATTTTTCCATAATGTCTAGAAAAAGTTTTAGAACTAACAAAGTTTACAAGACCATTTTTTTGCTCTTCATCGTTAACTCCAGAATGTCTAGTGAAAATTTAAAGTTATGTCCTCATGTTGTTGTTTTATTCACCGTTACTTTTTGTATTTCAACTACTTCCGATAAACTAATACGACCTGAAAATAACATACTTTTCTTTTAATAATTAGAAAAAGTTAAACGATAGTTTGAAAAATCTAAAAATATATTGCATGTTAGTTTAGTTCAATGAAGACGGACTTTTGTCTGAAAGCGTTTTGAACTAAACTGATATGCAACAAATTTACAGATTTTTCAAACTAACGTTTGATTTTTTATAATTATTTAGCAGAAGAAAAATCTTAAATAAAAAACTGACTGTGTCCTGGACTGATTTGAGAATTTTGTATAAATATTTTTCATTAATACAAAGGAGTTTCAAAATTCTTTACCAAAAATTTAGGTTACTCTGCACGAACAGAAAAGTAACTAAAAGTTGATGACTGTAGTGATATATCAAATCAAAATAGAAAAATAAAATATAACAATAACCTTTATGCTTACTTTAAATAATTTATGTCTGAAAAGCTTTAAAGTATATGAAGCATATAATTTGAAAAACTAAAATTTTTACTTAAAACTTTTTAAAAGTTTTTATATATGATTAAAAGTAAACATTAGTTTTTCTAAAAAATACTTAAAAATAAAACAGTATTCAGCTCAAGGCGTCCTTGAAAATAAATCTAAATTTTTTAACATTGAAAACAAAGATATTTTTTAACAATAGTACAACGACAATTTATGATATTACTAATTTATACACACGTTTTTACTTACTTTACTTTTTGTTATTAGTAATAAACTACTACAACTTAGTTATAAAAAAAAATTAGAAGTAATTTTATTTAAACTATGTTTACTTACATTAGATTTATTTCTATTTCTCTATAAAATATTCATTTTAGCTTTATATTACGATCATGCGGCCTGTAAAAGCAATTTTGAAAGTTCTGCATCGCCAACTAAGAAAGTTTTCGATCCTCGTTTATATTTTTATTAATAAAAACGCAATCTACTTACGGGCAAGCAATTGAATTTTTCTTTTGTGTTCATTATTTTTTTAAATTGAAATTTTGGTTTAGTTTAACGATTTATCAATTTACAACTTAAAAAAATTTACTTTGTAATTCTTTTAAGAGAAATTACAAATACTGTTTATTAAACTCAGCATAGTTACTAATCTATACTTTACAAAGCAATATTTTTTACAACCTAATAAAAATAAGAATTCTCAAATAGTACTTTAAATTACTCATCTGAAAATTAAACTGTTATAAACATTAATAAACATAATACAACTTTTTTAAGTTTTAAATTTTATCCTTAATGATTTTAATTTAATTTGAAACAACACTGTTCACATTAAAGTTAGGAAAATAACAAATTATCTGTGCATACTTTTTTGTTAAAAAATTTCTTAAATTGTACTTTTTATATATCAGTACTTTTAATTAAATTTAAAACAAAAAAACATATTGAATTAAAAAAAAGCATGATCATTGCTGAAAAAACAAGAAATTATTTATAATTACATTTATTAACTACAATACAGTTTATAAACCTAAGAAAGTTAACACTAGCTAAAGTGGTCCGGTATCCATAAAAGTTTATAATATACTTTTATTAAACTCAAAGTAGCCTTCTACAATTTAATAAATGCAGTGGCATAAAGCCAAATGTTGTTAATTATTTAAGTGATGTGCTTACTTTTTTTATTTATCGGTCTACATATTCTTATATCAAGAAAATCACCTTTAATTGATACTTATAAAGTTTTGCGCTTTCAGCTTGATTGCCACATTTCTATATCCTATTTTCTGTTTTCAGAAAATAGAGCTTTGTTAATTCTTTACATTTTGCTTACTATCTAACAAAGTATTATAACTTTCATGCAAAATAACTTTTCTAATTTTTTTATTGGTTTTTCTTTTACAACTAAAAATACTTTGTAGTTTTTTAGCAGTACCATTTTATAAAGGTTTTGTTTGATTTTGTTTATAATAGTAAAATACCACAATAAATTGATTCAAGAGAGACTTCCTTTAACAAACATTTAAAACTATTTTTATATTTTTAAAAGAGGCATTTTAGTTTACTCTAAATGAGTCATATTGTATAAAAAAAAATATACAGAAGGATTTTACGACTCTTTTAAAATCTTAAATCTAAAACTGCAATGCAAACAAAAGTATAAACATGTCAAGTATAGTATATGTCGTAAAAATATGTTTTATTAAACTTTTATTTCTTAGAGTGTAGGCTAGTAAAAAACCAATTAAAATGAAATCTATTGAAAACAAAAACATAAAAACCGATTGAATTAAAAAACTTTAAAACTGTTTAAAACCTAAAAAAAAAGATGTAATAGAAACAACAGTTTATCCAAAACTAGAAAACTTTATGAAGTAGAAATTAAATTGTAATTAAAGTTAATTAAGATAAGTTTTGAACTGTTTTATAAATTAAATTTGTCATTACATCCTCCTATACGCGATATTACTAGGCATTTTGGAAACAATATGTCTTTTAGTACTTAATTAATTAACAAATATAAAACTAATCAAAGTTATGAAAAAAAAATACGACGTTATACAACTAATATTAAGAAGTTGATACTTTTTAAAGCTGAACTAAAGTAATAAAAAAGTTTAAAATAATGTATTTAATGTTTATAAATCAACTTTTTAATCTTATCTAAAGTTTTACAACATAAAAAAAATTAGTACTACTTTAAGTTTGAATATAACAATAACTAGAAACATAGTTTTTAAGTTACTTAAAACTTATTTAATTTAAAATGTACACGACTTGCTTACCTATAGTAAGACCGAAGAAACAATTTAACAATTATTTTGACAAGATATTTAAAACTTTTATAAATAGTTTTTATGCGTGAATCCCGTATAAACAATTAAGCCTACCGAAAAATTGCTTATTCGTAGTTGTTTTTTTTCAATTAAGCACGTTATTAATTATGTGTGATACAAGATTAATTTTCGTGTTAAGATCTACTACGTACAACACGGTTAATTAAAACTGATTTGTGCTTTAAGCGTATACAACTGGTACAGTTTAAAACGGCTTGCCTTTAAAAAAACAGCTTCAACTGTAGCATATTATATCAAAAAGTATCTTTTTTTATACTTTATAAAGTTAACTTGACCAAATGAATATTTTTTTTTCTAAACTAACAGTAGATTGTCTTAGCACACGTATTTTTCCCGTGAACATTTACTTCTAGCTGTCAAACTAATGAAGTAAAAACAATTTTCAACTGGTGAAGCTTGAAATAAAAGTTCTAATTTATCAAGTTATACAAGACATAAAACTATTTAGATAGATGAAAAATATTAAAAAAAGTATTGAATTTTGAAATAAAGTAAAGATTTATGAAATATCCCAAAAAAAAAATTTTTCACGACCCTACCTTAATTAATAAAAGGTGTGGATCTCACTTTAGCCTTAATTTTTGCATAAAGTTTATACTAATAAGTGTGGATGCTAAACTAGTTATAATGAGTATTTTTTTATTTTTGGAATGATTTGTTTTACACAAGTTCCAATTAATAAAGGGTAAAGACATTTCTACTTACATGTAACTTGTTAGCTACTTGTTGCTTATTTCAATATTTAACGATATAATAAAAAAATAATAATATTAAAAAAAAAATCTAAGTGCTGTTGCAACTCGATATTCGAAAAGTTCTAGGTGCACCAGATTCTAAGACCAAATATTTTGAGCGTTTTTTATTGTTGTTTAATATACAAATGTAAAGAAGATAGGTAGCCTTCCTTCTCTAAATGATTTAATTAAGTATTCTGAAATAAACGAATAATCATTTGTGAAAAAGGTGTTTTTTTTTAATAATTGCTAAAAGAATTTTCAATAAAGACACACACAAAACTATTAAGTTTTGTAACTTTTAACTTAAATGTTTTTGAACAACTTCGTATAACTTTTGATTTTCGAAGTCTTTCTTTTTAGTACATAGGTTGACAACTGGTTATGATCTTGCGACATTCAACTAAGAGAGTAAATTTTATATTTATTATGTTCAGTTTGTTTACATTTAGTGCATTTTTTAATGTATAATGTTCAAAAACTATTTCTTTAATTGACATAGTGCTGCAGTTCATGCAGTTCCAAAATTAAGCTTTTAAACAACTTTTTGTTTGGAAAATTGGTTGAATAAATGCAGCTGACACAGGTTCAGCCTGCAGCTCTAATTTACCAAATATTTGAAAATCGATTGTAACACTTAAAATATAAACATATTTGTCATTAAACTATATGGAAAAAATTAAAAAACCTGAAACTAATGAAAAATTTATTTTTCCTTCTTTTTCTTTTTTTATCTAGGTGGGACAACAACTCCAGTGTGCAATGTCACGCGACGCTCTTGACTTAAACCATCGTATTTTAAAGCAGCTATACTTTTTGACTCAAGTCATTCATTATTTGATTGTCTACTGATAATATTTCATTTTTTAATAGCCCACCCAATAAGAAATGATGGAAAAAATCAACAGACCATACTAGTTTTATGACTTTAATTGACATTTTATTGTTTTGTTTTAGTTAAATTGATCGTACTTAAGTTTAAAGAGTCTAAACTTTAATTAATTTTGACCTTCTACTTTATGCGTGACTGAGTTAAGTTATAAAAAAATCTTATTTTATTACAAAAACTAAATTAAAAATTTATCACTGCAATTAAAAAAAAAGCATTAGTAAAATAAAATAATGATTGATGTTTTACAGACTTTTGTATTGATAAGCATTAAAAAATAATAAGCAAAAGAATGTTTATTATATTAATAATAGTATATTATCTTAACTTTCTGTTCGAAAAAATAACTGTTATTCATAAAGACTAAACAGTTTTTTAAATTGATTAAAGTATTTCAATAACAAAAATCATAAGCAAAATAAATGTTTTTGGAATAATAACTTCTTATCGTAAGTTTCCATTCAAAACACTTTAAAATCGATTCATAAATATCATACAATTGCTGAATAAGATGTCTCTTAAGAAGTTTGTTTTTAATATTCATCAGAATTTCAACGCCTTTTTTTTAAGTGTTTGATATAACTTTTGAACTTTTTTCTACGTGCAAAACCAATGCTATCAAGACTATGTGACTTTAAAGCAAGTTAAAAGTACAAAGTAATATATTTTTCTGTAAACGCCTGTCAGAAAGCTCTTATTTGAGAAATTGTTTCTTTTTCAATGTGATTTTATCGTAAAATCGTGTGTTTAACATTCGTTATTGCGTGTGTAAATATCATTATAAATCATAAGTTTTTTTTTTTTTACTTTTTTTACGTTTGCTTACAAATAAGTTTAACATACAAACTTACTAAGTGTTACTAGTTTTATTTTTTTAACTAAAGTTTCAAGATTTTTATATGAATAAATAGTAATATTTTACAAGCTTAATGATAACATAACTTTGTTTATTAGTCGAACAAACTTCAAGTAAATAAGTCTTTCTAAGTAACACTATACTTATGTTAACTGATTTACTTTGTAATTCAAACAATTAAAAACAGAATATAACAAAATAAAATGTAGTCATTCTTATTTCAACTGAACTAAAAAAAAATTAGTAAATAACAAAACAGAAAAAGCATCATTTAAATAATATTCTAAAGATATTTAATTATATAAATTATAAACTAAAAACGATACATGTTTATTAAATAATTTAACAAGCCAGTATATAAATCGGCAAGCTGTGGTCTGCAAATCAAAAATCTACGTTGCGCGAGCTATTTTGATGCTAAAAAGAACTAGTTCAACATTGAATATGTATACATTGTTAATTTTTTTTATTTCTTAGATGATATTTTCTAATACGGAATAGTTACTTAGTTTTGATTTTAATAATACTTTCATAATGGTAACTAAAATTATCTTAATTTATTGCGGCTGGTGAATATTACTTAGCTTTCGTTTTATTAAAAAATTGCTATTTGTAAACTTTTGAAATAGCTTATTTTTAAAAACTCCACATATAAGCTCAGCAAGATTTTTGTTACTAAAACGGAACTTATTTAAATTAAAAAGTGTATTTTAAAAAACGTAATAAAAAAAATAAGTTTATTGATGCGGTTTTTCAGTCTGCTGCATATTTCAAAACCATCTTCATTTCGATTGTTCTATGTTTTCACACTTAAATATATTTTATATTGTAACAGTTTTCCATCTTATAACTTTCTTTAAACAAATTTAAAGGTGAAATTTAAAAAAAAAAACATTTCATATAGTTTTGTGTCAGAATCCTTTTAAAGTAAACTAATATTTCACATAGTTTATATATTGTTTGTAGATTTTTATTTTTATTTTTAAGCTAAGAAAAAAAAGTTACAAACAATACAAATCGACGGCTTTAAACTTTACCATAGATTGTCACGTCTTTAAGTACAAAAATAGAAAGTTTACAAAATACAATGAAGATTTTTCTAACAGATGGGCATCAGGCACGTATGTTTTTGTTTACTATAACTGTGTAAGCTTTAAAAAAACAACAAAATCAAAATAGTATCATATGTTACTAAACACTGTTTAAAAATTTGAAGAAAAATTTTAAGTGGGCAATATAAAAAAAAGCTAGAGTATAAATATAAAACATGTAAGTTAAAATATTTATAAAATAAAGAAATAACAGTTCTCGGTAAATAATGCATTCCATAATAGCTTAGATTACAAATAGTATATTTGACTTTCTCAAAAAATAATTTTTTAGTCGTTGTGACGAAATCTGACTTTGATTAATTTATTTACCCACCCGTTTTAAGGTCATGTGAAAATTTTGTTGTTAGATTTACTTTTCTTTACAAACTTGCTTCTATATTTTAAAATGTCACCATAGTTTAACTGTAATCAATCTAATCATCCACCTTTTCTTTTACTAACGTTTTTATTCTTATAAAAAAGTTTATATATTTTTACGTTGAAAATGTTACTTAAGTTGGTGTTATTAACTATATAAAACATCAAGCAGTTTCAACTAATTGTAATGGGAAGTATTTAAAGTTGCATTTTCAAAATTCTTAGTAATTTATGCTTCATGTAAACTATTATAAAGTAACAACTAAAGTTATTTTTCTTTTAAAACTAAGAGAATTAAAAAAATAAACACGTAGCACTAAAAAAGAAATAAATAAGACTGCTTAGTGTTAGTCTAAATTTCAGTAAAGCCAAAACTTTTAATAACAATAAGTTCACAATAAAATTTGTACCAAATCTCAAGTAAATGGGTAAATAAATTACATATTTTTCAATCAGTCTAGTTATGTTTTTCAATTCAATTAAGATTTTTATAATGTGTAGGTTTAAATATTTATATTCATAATAAACTTTTTATTCAGTTGTATTTGTTCGAATTTTTTAAATTCCGATTATATTTTTAATAAAAATTTTTAGGTGGTAACTGAAATGATTAAAACTAATTTTATGACAATATAAATTAAAATTACTATATTCAAGTCAGAAATAAAACTTAGTTTAAAAACTAGCCTATAAAGTTTTACTCACTGAAACATGAAATATTTAAAAATAAACTTGATGTCGGTTTGACTATAAAAAAACTAAGTTTAAATAGTATTTTCAAAGTAAAACAAGTGTAACAGTTGTAAAAAAATTGTTCAATATGTCGTTAAACTAAGCTTTAGCAAGCTTTTAAAAAAGAGCACAGATATGGACTTATGAAAAAAATTGTAACGAAAAAAATTCAATCTTTAACTCTTTTAGGATTTATTGCAGCTTAACTGTGTATGCGTGGTGTCATCACAAAAAAAAAAAGCAATTTAGTGAATAATTTTTTTTTTGGAAAACATTTAATGAGTTTTACTCAGTTTATATTTCTGAAAAAAATTGCTTTTATTTTTTCAAGAGTATTTTAAAACAAACAAAGTTTCAAAATGAGTATGTATTTAAGCTTCAGTAATTCTTAAGTAGTTTGCTACATATTATAAAAAAAACTCCGTTTTTTTACATCATTTATGCATTTTATTACTATAATTTACAATACTTAACACATCATTTTAGCTAATTACTTTTTTAAAAGTGTTGTATTGTTTAGTATTTTATGACAAGCTATAAAAATGTAATATACTTTTTACAAAAATTAATTATACATTGTCATCGTAAGCTTTGTATTTAAGTAAATGGTTTTTATATAGTATTTAAACCCAATTTACGTTAAAATAGAAGATTTCACGTGTATAAACAGTCTTTCATCTTTAGCTAGTTGTCGACATGCAGTATTAAAGTTAAACTGTTTACATTCATACGAAGTTACTGACGTTAATAAATACGAACTCGAACATAAACTAGCTTATTCTAACAAAAGTTTGAAAAATCCTTGTTTTTAAAACAACTTTTGTGCATTAGAATACTCATTAAAAATTGTCATTCATATAGAACCCGTCGGATTTAGAAATAAAAAACATATTTTAGAATCAAATCATAATAAATTATGTAGTTATTTCTGTTTTACGATTTATTTTTTTTAAATTAGCATAACAAACAAGGTTAAATTTTTGAGCTTTTTTTATTTGAACTCAATTACCTATACAGTTGAACATGAAATTTTCTTACAGTTATAAATAACTTTCCGGGAAGGTATATAGGCTTAACTAAGTATAAATAAATGAGATCGTAAAATAGTAATAAATTTCGAGAAATAAATATAAAAAGTTTAGGAAACATCTTATTCAGTATGCTAATGGTTGGGAAAGTTTGTAGTGAGCATCACTCTTAAGGGGTAAAATTACAAAAAGCTTATATAATGAATATATTTTCTGTGATCTAACGTTTATTTAAAATTAGAACTTACCTATAAATGTTTAGTTTATTTTTGAAATTTTTCTTTTCTACCAAGTTTTAAATAAATAGTAGTTTTTTACTACAAATTTTCTATAGTTTTTAAAAATAAAAAGTTCTCGCAGTGCACTTCAATTAGCTAAATAACAGATTTGAAACATAAAACTAGTTTTAAGTTGATCAAGTATATCTAACAACTCATCTTTTTATTTAATTGTACTAGCCTACTTATATAATAACGCTTTAATAGTTTTATAAAGCTTTAATATTCTATAACTAATCTAACGATGATAATATTAAAAGACTATAAGTTACTTAACTTCTGAAGTAAAATTATTATCAACGAAAATGTTATTATACAGAAGTATATGAGTTTAGTGTTTCTTATGCAGATATATAACTTCTGATAACTTTCAGTATGGAAAATTAGAATTTAAATTGACAATAAAATAAATGTTAACCTTTAGGTTTTTTAAAGACAACGTTACGTTCACCAGTGAAAAATTTTTAAAGTACTATTTATAAATGTAAACAACTACACTAAAAAGTAAAGTTTATGTTAAAAAGATAAATGTTTTACATTTAATTAAAAAGAAATATTTCCGTATATTAAAGTTTGAGTTATTTATTCTATAGACTGTTTTATTCATAAACATACTATTCAATCATTATCAATAATTTCACTCTTACACTAAAGTTAGTTTATTTGGCAAAAATCAAAATAGGAGTCTAATTAGTGAGTTTAACTTAACGAAAGCTAAAATTACTTGCTTTGTAAACATAAAAACATTTAATTCAGTGATTGTTGTTTTTAATACATAGTTATCTTCGTTCATAACATACGCTTATCTGTTTAAGCTCGTACATAAAGTATTTAGTTATTTAAAAGGCGTTTACGGTAAAAGGTATAAGGTAAAAAACATAAATAAAAAGACTTTAAATCTATGTAGTTTGCAATTCTTTTTATGGAATAAAAAGAAAAACTAGTTATCTGGTTACTTGATTTAAAACATTTAAACAAAGTTAAAGTAAAACAAGCACAAAATGTATTTAGTTTTAATACAAACCCTTTTTTTTGACACACAAATGTCCTACTAATTTGTCATTCATATAGTAAACAAAAATTATTTTCAGAATTAGTAAAAACAAAATTATAAATCAGAATAAAAAAGATGATATGAAACAGTTATTACAAATTTTTTTATGCTTTTAGGCAAATAAGACTAGTTAAAAATATTTTTTGGTTTTAAAAACAGAACTTTAGTATTTTAATTCTTTAACTTTTTGTTTTAGGTGTAATGTTCTTGAAAACTTTTAAAAACAAAAGTATTAAATGTTTTAAATCGAAAAGACAATGTAAAGCATCTAATTAAAAATTATAATTAAATATTTTTTAAATATTAAAGTTTATATATTAAATTTTAGTATTAAAAAATTAAAACAATAGTAACGCCACGTAAAGCTTTAGATAACTTATCATTGAAAAAAAATGTTAGCAACTATATTTGCGGTTGCTTCAATTAAATAACTGACAGTTGAAAAGATGATTTAAAGCTTTTAAAACATTTTGTAAACCTTTTATACATAACTTGCCAACTTATTTACGAAGAACAAAGCAGTTTTTTGTTTACAAACAACATTTAGGCACTGATATTAGAAATGTTCAAAAGTATGTCATGGTTTTGTTCGTGTAAAAGTTTCTAACTCACACCTGCAATGCTGTACAAAATAAAATAATAACTTTAAAGTATTATTTATTTTTAATCAATCAAATTAGCTGTTTCCAATTTGATTCAAGTTAAAACGAATGAATAAATATAAAACAAAATTTTTGTAAAATATAAGTAATTTACTTTACTCTACTTAATTGTTAAATTTTGGTATATGTCAAATGAAAATAAACAGTGTTTTCTTTTAAACAATATTCAATACTGATGGTAAAGTCAGAAAAAAAGTTTAATACTTTTAGAATAAATAACAAGGTTAAATATTTGTTTAAAGTTTTCAATTTAATAAATATTTTTTGTCTGTGCATGCTCTGATAAGAAGAAAACGACTGTAAAATTTTTAAAGACTCTTCCTTTTAAATAATATAATTTATATCTAACATTCTAGTTACCGACTTTGAATCCAGTGTGTACATTGTAATCCCGTATAAATTACGAACTTTTTACTTAAACACGTGTTCAAATACATGTGTATTAAATATATAAAATAATTTATATTATACTAATTACACAAATAAAAAGTATATTACCTAGTTTATGCTTAGTTTTAAATAACATAACTAAGTTTTTTTTTTGTATTTTATAATATTCCTGTAAATTGTTTTGTATTTTTCTTTATTTTAAGAAACAATGTGTAAGAAAACTTTTACTTTTAGTTACATTTTTGAATTAAAAGTAAAAATTTGGAGTAGAGTTATATTAATATGTATAAAAACAATGAAAAATTTTTAATGCAGATTTAGGTTGATATTTTTTATTATCTTACATCTATCTTTAGTTTATTATGACATAGTAGTTTTATTACAATATCTATGTTTTATTTCAAAAAAAATTAACATTTTAGATTCTAAGTATCACACGTCAGTTAACTTAATAAATGAAACTAAGATAGAACAAATTTTACACGAATCGTATTTTTTTCACATATTAAAAGCGAGCGTATATCCTCTTTTTAATGTTGTTATTGATTTCATGCTACAAATATGTGACATTACGAGTGTGAGAATTTTTGTTTTACTAAAAAGGTTTGAAATTCGTTACTAATTTGTGTATTCCGTATTTGTATTACTGTTTCAATAAACATTACCTAGCAAGATGAACTTTTATCAAATACAATTTAAACATGATGGTAGGTATATTAGTCATTTTATATTTTTCTCTCATTTTTAGTAAGAAATCAGTTCTAATTAAAATTTAATATTAATTTGTGTAAAAATTGTAATATGCATTAATGTCGTTCTTGTCTCGTTTAATTAGGTGTTTGTTGAAAATCTCATTAAAAACCTATTTGTAGTGAAAGTTTAATTAATAGAAACATACCCAGTAAAAATATGTTATAATTAGCGTTTTGATAGAAGTTTTCGACACCGTTTTTAACTAAAAAAATGATTTTAGATCTTTTAAAAGTTGAACTGGTAAAAATATAAAATTAACTAGTTTTTAAAGTTAAAAATAAGTTTATAGTGCTTATTTAGTTAGCTTATTTTGTTTGTAACTGGAACACAGTAAGTGTTTAAAAAATTGTTTATAATTTATAAATATTTTATTTCTAACTCGGTGCATGTTTAATGTATTGAGTGGGTAAAACTTTAAAAATATGAATGAAAAATATTGTTAATAAGACTTACACGTGTTAAAAAACCAGTGTGACGAAATTGTTTATATTTTCTTTAAACTTGAATGATAACGATTTATCTTATCGTTGAAGATAGAACTACATTTAATTCTATGATGTATATTAAGATTTTTTTTGTTTTGTTTAATTAACTTAGTATTAACTCTACTTATTGTTGGGATAGTAAGAAACTAAGTTGATAATTTTTCAAATATATTCAATATATAGCTACTTAAAACTTTCAATATTTCTCAGCCAAAATTTTTATTTTGAGAATAAAACCTACATACTGTTCGCTTAAAAATTAAACAAAACAAAAAACAAAACAGACTAAAACCTTAATTTAAAAATAAATGTATAAAAATTTCAAAAAATTTGAAAAACTGTTTAAAGTGCACAAAAATATAAATTTTTGTTTTATTTTACTGGATTTTAAATTAAAAAAAATCTGTTTATTTTTAAATACTATTGCGATCTTATGTTATTGTAGTAGTGTATCACGAATACAAGTTTTCAACGTAGATTTACAAGTAAAGTACGGAAATTACGTTTATAAAACTACATTACACTGATTGTACAGACCATAAATTATCCATAAATGTTTGATGAATTAAAGAGGTTTCTCAATATCTGAGTGTACTTTAAAATATAATTTTTAATTCAGTTCTAAACAACATTATAGAAACACGATATTTGTTAGTTTTAAATGTTATAGTTTATTTTTACGGAGTACGACTTCTTAAAAAAAATAAAGAAAAACCGTTTTTTATTTCTGTTGTTTAAATGATAAACATGGTAAAACACTCAATCGTAAAAGACAATTCTTTCGTAGTTTATAAACATCACATAAATTTGCATTTACTTTTACTTATTACTTTTAAACTTAAACTGTATTTAGGTTTCACTATACTTTTTGTCGAAAAGTAGTGGAAAAAAACGAAATAAATTGAATGTAAAAGTCACAAACTAAAGTTTTGTTAAGTTTTCGCATTAAATTTATTATCTTTAAAGTCCAGCTGAGCTTTTTTGAGTATCTTTTCAAAGATGTTATCAATAACGATAACCTTTTTTTAAATTAAAAAAAAAAATTAAGAGTCATCATGACTATGACAATACTTAATAACAAATAACCTTACTTAAATAAACAAGTTTAGTGAAATGATAATAAATATGTTCTTTCAAATAAATATTTTAGCTTTGTTACTTGCATTAAGGAACGTTAAAGATAATTTATCATTTAATTGTTACAAAAAAATAGCGTACAATACTGTACATCATGTTTATACAAAAGGAAACCTATATTTTTTCAACAACTATAGTTCTATAAAACTTAGGTGCATTGTACATGTAGAAAGTTTATTTAATCTCATAGCGCTTCAGTCATCAATTAATTTTTAACCTACTTAAAATATTTTTCTTTTCTCTATAAACAAGGTTTTGTCTATCGAAAAATCAAAAACTTTTTATTTAATGGGTATTAAAACTAAAAAAATTAAAATTAAAACACTAGCTTAAATTAATACTATAACAACAATAATATTAGTCTATTTTTTTAAGTAATAAATAAATACATAAATACCTATATTTTGTACCAAACTACTTTTTGTACGTAGTTTACGTACGAAAACTGTTTTGTAAACTTCGCTAATAAGTTGTAATCGTGATATACTACAACTTAAAAATAGTAGTTACAAATAAACTTGACCTTTTAGATTTCGGTTTACAAACCAATAAAAATACCACAAAAATGTACATGTTCAAATTAAAAAAAACTTTTATAAACTTTTTAAGCAGTTAAGTAGTTATAACTTTAATATTAAGTTTAGTTTTAAGTATCTTCTGTAAAAAAATGAAACTTAAATAAACACGTAAATAAATAATTAACATCTATAAGTCGCGTCTTCCTTCTAAAAACAAAAAAAGTTCTAATGTACAAGTTTAAAATTTAAATAGTAGTCTGTTTTATAAACTATATAAACTATTCATTTAGCCTTACAGTTAGCTAATTTAGTGGAACTAATGAATAACGAAATAAGTTAAGCACACTTATGCAAGTAATAAAACGCATTAAAAACAAAAAAAAAAGATTGATTTCAAAAGCCTGAAGAAGATATAAGCAAGTGTATCATACAAATGTACGTTTTTCAAATACTAAAAATCTATTAGAAATAGTTGTCGTTATTGTTTTGATAAAAACTTAAACACCAACTATCTTGCAATTGAGTTTATGTAGTAACAACAAAAATACATTTAATACACATTTAACTATACATAATTAGAAATTATTGTTAAGGTATACATGAATTTCACTCTAGTATAAATTTAAATTCTAAAAGTTATAAACTTTTAGTGGACGTGCTACTTTTTATAATAGATATTTTGTAGTTACTAAATTAACTTCTTTTTAATGATAAGTACTTTTAAAGTAAAAAAGTCAGTAACAAAACGCTAACTTAAACATAAGTATGTTTGTTATTTATTTTGCCTTCTTAACAAGCTTTTTCATTCCTTACATTCATTTTCAATTTGACTGAAGAAAATACACCTTTTTACAACCATAAATGCTTAAACATCTGTAGAAAACACAAAAGTTTCTTGAAACATTAGTCATAAAATCCTATTCTTTCAGTTAAAAAAGATCTCACAATAGTAATGTTAAACATTTGTAGCATGAAATTGATAATCAAATTAGCAAGAGGATGTACTCACGCTTTTAATGTGTGAAAATGATACGCTTCATGTAAAAAATTCTTACATTAATTTAATTTATTAAGTCAACTGACGTATGTTATCTCAAAAATTGCATTTTTTGCACAAACCATAGATTTTGTGTTTATATAAATATTGTTTTTTTCTTTATTAATTAAATTAAAATTCATAAGATTTATATGGTGTAAAACAGTTTGAATAGATGTCAAAATATTTTATTTTAATTTATAACTAAACATTTTTTACTCTAATATAAATAGCGTTTACTGTATAAATAGTTATGTAGATTAAACTTTTTTTAATTAAAAGTAACTTTTTTCAAAGAATATCTTAATGTATAGGGCTTTTACGTCCTTATAATAATGTTTTTTTACTAATTCATATAGAAGTATAAACAAAACTCGGTCTACACAATTAACAAAGAAAACAATAATTCTAAAAGTTTAAAAATAAGTCACTACAAAAAAATTTCTATTTGTAAAGTTAGTATAACATATTTTTTTCATTATGTTTCATCGAATGAATTGGAACACGTGTTTAAGTGAAGAGATTGAAATTCACATGGGATTATAATTATATTTTCACACATTGGATTCAAAATCGTTAACCACAACTTTAGATAAAAAGTAATTTAATAAAAATTTAGAATAACAAACTTATTTGTTTTTCGGTTATTGAAGCATACACAATCAAAATTTGTAACTTGAAATAAATCAATCAAATTTATTTGTTTTTTAGTTATAAAACAACTTTTATGTTTTTATATTTCCAGTATATTATATAGAACAAAACATGTTCGAATCTTATCTTTAAAAGAAATTTAATTATTGGTTAGTTTTCAGTAAAATACGTTTTATTTAATACTTTAATTACTCTTTAATTTATTGAAATGATAAAAATTCCGGTTTAATTAAGTTATAATTAAATTTCAACAGTAATGGTTTTTATATCTCTAGTCTTTGTTAGTTTTTATACACTATTGCAGGTGCAAGAATATTTTATACGATTATAATTCATGAGATATGTTTTGATACAAATGCTGCCTAGATATTGTTTGTATACAAAAAACTTGTTTTGTTCGTTAAAATAAACTGGCAAGCATTTTATTAATGGTTAAGAAAACATGATAAAAGCGTCAAACTATCTTTTTAGCTGTCAGTTTCTTTTTGAAACAACAGCATCTACAGTTGCGAATTTTTTTTAGTGATAGCTTTGTTAAAGATAAAAATAAGTTAAACATTTTTTAAAATTTTCAGAAGTTTATCTTTATAAAAAACTATACGTTTTATAAGTTTTAGGTTGTATTCTCGCTTTATAAAATATAGTGTAGTTTTTATATATGGTATTGTAAGTGTTTTTAATAAAATAATTCAAAGTTCTCGTCTAATTAGCTTTAAGGAGTTTTTATACATATTTTTTGTTTTTACACTTTGTTATCAATAAAACAATCTTTCACTCCTATATTAATATATAGAAGATCATCAGTTGTTTTAAATTAACCTGAAAACAAATTTTGAACAACATAAATGAAAGTATGTAGAAATATTAAGTACAACGAAATGAAAACCAAATCATTGAACTTATAGTTTTTACTTATGTGAATAAACAAAAACAAAATCTAATAATACTAAACTTGTATTATACATAACTTTTGTATGTAAAACTTAACTTGAGCTAATTAAAAAAAAAACTAAGTGTGTACTACTAACCTAAAACATTTAGAATAAAGATAATTTAAAGTCCGTTTAAAAAGTTTTAAAATGTTTTCAATTAGTGGTACTAGAAAAAAAAGTAATAACTTCACGTGGTATAAATTTGAAATATAATTTATTTATTTTGATTTGTTATTTACTTGTACTTAATATAGAAAAATGAGTTAGCTTACTGTATGATTAACAAACTAGTTTGAGAAACAAGTGTCGAAAAAAAATACCCAACATTTTTTTGGACTAATTTATTTGTTTCTATTTTACTTTGAACTTGTTTACATGTTTGAATAAAGTAACCATATAAAATTTATTTCTATATAATCCGTAATATCGATTACAAACTACACAAGTTTAAAATAATTCTATTTTATTGCCTTACGCTTATTTAAATACCTTTTCAGTTTATTAAAAGTATATGTTAAAAGTTTGAATTGAAAAGCTTTTGTTGTTTAATAAACAAAGTTGAGGTTTATTAAATAAACAAGGTCGTTTATTTAAGAATAACAACCGCAGTACTTTATATTTTAATTTTTACAAATCTTGCTATACAAAGCGAGGTAATTTCAGCTTTAGTGTAAACAAAATCATTCATAAAAGTTTCCTGTTGCTTATAGCTAATTATACTAATTTTTGTAAAAGAGTGAAATGTTAAATAATAGTTCAGTTGTAGAAAAAAAACTGAACAATTTAAGGCGACAAAAATTTATGAAAATTTTTTTTACCTTATTTAAGCATTTGGCTTTGTTATCTAAAATAAATGCTACTATTTAGCTTTTAGCCCATCCATTAACATATCATATCATTTTTTTTCCAAATGTTATGCATTTGTTTTATAACTTACTTTTACGTTATGATGTCATTATTTGTACACAGTTAAGCCGCGACAAATCCACGGAGAAAGTGTTTTACCTTTCTCGTGACAACTGTATTTTACATTTCAAATTGATGATTAAACTTATACTTAAAAATATTTAAAGTAAAATTGCTACTTGTTAAACATAAATAAAGTTTAATAATTTTGACAAGTCATAGTCCATACGAAACTTTCTAATAAAAATTAAATTAAAGTTAAAATTATTAGTATTACAAATTAACTAAATTATTTAGTTTTTGTTTAAATATTATTATTGTTTAAAAATGTTTGTGTATAAATATGTTTACTTTAATAGTAGTTATTCATAGTCATTTTACATATTAAAATAAGAGCAACAAAATTTTAGTTATTCAAAAATGTTTATATACTCATAGATTTATAAATATTATTATTTTTTAAATATCTATAGCTTAGCGATAGTACATTTTTGCTTTAAAGTAAGCGCTTTTACCTACTTTAGTTGATTTGTATGTAATTTAAATTTTAGTTTAATAAAATTCGCACACAGGCTATCTTTTTAAAATAGTTTTTTTATCTTCGAGCGCGAATTATATGGAGAAGAATTATATTTAATAAGAAATAAATTGTAACCAAGAATCTTATAAATTTCAGAATTTTTATGAAAAAAATCTTAAACTTTTAATGTTGTGTCTTCTAAAAAAAAAAAACTGACATAAACAGTTTAAAAAACTGATAGTCAAAAATTATCTGTTGTTTAATTACCAGTTGTCTTGTGAGCTGAAAGCATTATAGATTACTGTCTGTCAAGTTGTGAATTTAAAGAAAAGTTTCTCGTCTCTCTAATTCAACTTTTTTTTCAAGAGAGCAGTTAAACTTTTTCTCGACAAAACTCTCTTTCTCACGTTTTACTTATCAAACCTACTTGAACAAAAATATATTTAGTTGAAGAAGTAAATTGTATGACTAGCGTATTTTTGTTTCAATGCATCTAGTTCAATATTTTTTTGTAAATAGTTACTAAACTTTTGTTTAAATATGTAATTTGTTACAGACTTTTATTAAAATCATGGAACTTACTTTTAAAATATATATTTTAATAAGTTTTTATGGTACGTTAATTAATTTTATTCATAAAACAAAGTGTTTAATTTTTTGTTTATAAATAAGCAAAAAAAAAAGAGAGTTTTCTTGAATCATTACATTTTTTTACTTAAGTTAACAAAAACAATTTTTAAAAGCTTAACGGAAACTCACAAACTCAAATAATTGAAAAGTTGTTTTAAGCTTTAAAATTAAACGTTCAGTTCAGAAATAACACTTAAGTAGAAAAATATATACTTAAATCTATGTTTAGGCAACATTTAAATAAAGTCTTGTTGTGTACATTTTTTGATTATATTTTATGTTAATCAGTTTAGAAGGTTTTGTTAACAATCATAATTAAAAAAAATTTAAAACAAAATGTAAAAAAAAACTATAAAAGCTGTTAAGTTAATGTTTTTTAGTAAGTTTTCTAAAAGTTTGAACCTTTAACAATTTAAACGAAATACTTTTGCGAATTCTTAAAAAAAAAACTATAAATTATAATTAAAAAGTATTATTTAAATTGTATTTATTGTAAAGCAACATACTATAAAAAACTAGTTTCTTACTACAATTGACATCATGTTTTTACAGGTGTTGCTTTGTCGAAAAGACATTCTAAACTAAAAGGCAGCAACGGGTTAGGAATTTAATGTTTTTCGTTGTAACTTTTATAAAAAAAGTAAGGTAAACTTTCAAATTGCAATAGTAATTTAATAACAATTATTTTTGAGTTAACTGAAGTATTAATGGTTCAATAATGGTACACTAAACTAAAAGTATTTTGTATTTTAATATATGGTTAATTTTCAATTTAATAATGAAGTTTATTTTTAATACCTTATATTATTTATAAATTAACTAAAGTGTAAAAATTTGAACTCTAGTTTGTGAAATTTAATAAAATAATTAAAATAAATGCATTTTTTTGACTAAAATTATAAAACTATCATCTACAAACTATTAAACTTTTATTTCAAAAAAGACAATATGATTGCCTACCAAACCTTAAAATTTTTATATAACTAAACTAATGTTTTACATTTATGCAAATACCATATTAAGTATTGTAGAAACACTTTTACATACCAAGTTTACGCAGTAAGTAAGATTTCACGATAAAGGCATCGTTTGTAAAAATATTTTTTTTCAAATTAAGAGCTAGCTGACAGCCGCTGAATGAAAGCAAACATTTTTATGAAGTTTTACTTTATTATAGAGCCGAGCATTCTTGAAAAATGCCATTGTATTAAGTGCTAAGTAATGTTTTCTAAAAACTGTGAATTAAAAAAATTACTTCATTTCGGTGTTTTATTTATAACGAACCATCGCAGAAACGACTTATAAAAGTTGTTAAAAATAGTTATAAAGTGTATCTTATGAAAAGCCAATGACTTGGCTTTTAGAAACAGCAAATCTTTGTTTAAAAAAGATTACTAAAACTTAAGTTAAATAATAACTGCCTTTCATAATATAAGTACTGTCCGTGTAAAACTCATTGAACATTAGGCAGTTATTAATTTAAAAAGGTAACTATTTTTGTATGTTATCAACATATTTTTTTAAGCTATAAATAAAGGTATTTTGAAAAACATTACTTATATGCATTTATTTTCAGGTTAAAACCCGGTCCCCTACACACGTTTTCAGATAAAAGTAAGTACTTAACTGTTTTGTTGTTTTCTTGAAAAATTACTTTCCGTCGGAAATAAGAAAAAAACAATGACAAAGGTTTTGAACTAACATCAATAAAAATTTTCAGTTAACCAATTAAGCTTTATAAATAATAATATTTTATATATGTTAAAGTTTGCAAAATAAAACTTATTTTATTCGTTTGTGGTAAAATTTTAGTCTGTTAAATTTTCACAATACACTCACTTAACAGTAATGTTTAGAACATAAAGTAGAGGAATAAAAAGTTATTATTAAATTTTTACAAGTTAAAAAGTTTTAAAATATGATTTACTTTTTAAAAAACTAATAGAATTCTTAGTTTAAGTGAAAACACCTAAACGTAAGTTAAAGCGTTTTTCACTAAATAAATATTTTGTGTTTTGCTATATAACAGGAAAACACACTAGTTCAACTGTTGATTTTCTTAACAAGTAATAAGCGTTTATAAGGTTTAAATGTATTCCAGGTACTGGGCTGACTGTTTCAAAAACCATGAAGAGTTTAGAAAAAGTTTCTGATGAAAGTGCGACTTTAAAGTGTTACGTCATACCAAAAACCTCTAGAGAAAGAGTCGATTATCAATGGTAAGTTTGTTGTAACTCGAGTTAAAGTACTTCTAGTGAAATTTTAAAGTATAGCTTAGAAATATATTTTTTAATAACATTAATGCATAGTTTTTAATGATTGAACTAGTGTAAAAAGTTTATCAAACTTTTTTTTTGATAGTTGCAATTAATTTACCTAGAGTTAAATAACTGTTTTTTGTATTTATGAGAAAAATTATGACGTTATAAAATACAACCAATAGACGTTCAGTAATTTATATCCTTAAATTAACTACCTTACCTTATTTAAAAAAAAACTACAATGAGCAACTGATAAAAATTTAAAACATAAATGTTTTGTTGATATTGCTATAAATTTATTGTGTTATGATACAACATTTATATGAATGCTGTACAGAAGCCAAATGTTGTTTTCTAGTTTATAACTTGTAATATATAATCACAAGATGAGTATAAAAAAGTTACTTAATTTTTTATTAGATAATCAGTAATGAGTTAGAATTAGCTACTTCATTATCTTTTATGGAAGAAAGTTAAAGTGAAAAAATTGACAAGAAACTAATTTGTTATACTTGTGTTATATTCAGGCTAACCTTTTATTAGAGTTTAAACAAATACTACTTGCAAGCATAAATCATTTACCTTGACACCTATAAAAGCTTTTAGTTTTTATAAGCTTAAACGATTTAGTAAGAAAAACCAAACTTATAAACTTTATATCTTTTAAATTTTAACAAACCCTAACCTCAAATTGTTCTCTTAAATAAACAAAGTACACTTGGTTTAAAACTTACAAACGACACAAACATAAAGTTGTTACTTTTATTTAATGTAAAGATTTTACAAAAATAAACAAACTTTATGTAACATTTGTTTAGAATACTATGAAAAATAATTATTTATTTAAGGATGATATTTTTATTTGTTCTCGAATACACTTCAACTAAGAAGCGTCTCACTAAAATAAACTAATAACGACTTGACTTGCGTTTAAGCTTTTATGTTATCAATAAAACTTATAACAAGATTAAAGTAACCTTGCACACTTAAGTTCTTCTAGAATAAAGCTAACATAGTCATAATTGTTTGATAATTTAAAAGGTTTATTATTTTTAAAGGCTAGAGAAATTTTGATGTAAACATAGCCTTTTATTATCTTTTTGAATTTAAACGAGTTTCTGTATTTACTCAAAACGTAAGTATCTCTTATAATTACATATAAAATAAAGATTTTACTTTATATATATAAAAACTTATTGTTTTTTACGACTTAAAATTTAATTTTTATCACAAAACTAACTTTAACAACAGTTTCTTTTAGCTATGAGTCAAAACAACATCGTTATTAACAAACAAATAATACAAATTTTAAATAAAAAGTTTTAAAATTTTATATTTTTTAACAGGTACTTCAACAACAAAAAGTTAAATCCTCGGGAGGATGGTAGAATAACAATAAAAACAAAACCCTGGGGGTCCAAATTAAAAATAAGTCATGTTTACACTTCAGATTCAGGGTCTTACAAGTGTGTAGCAACTAGTAACAATGAAAGTGTTGAACTAAGTGCATCCTTAAAAGTTTCTTTCCGTAAGATCATTTTGTATAGTTGAAAATTGCTTAAAACTTATTAAGTAATTAAAGTAGAACTAACTTAGTTCAGACCCAAAAAGTCTTTAATAACATACAAAAGTTATTGATATTTATGTTTTTCATACCATTTTAATAATAAAAAAAGTAATAAGAATAAAGTTGAATTTAAAATAAAATTTGATTGTTTAACAGGAATATTTTTTTTTTTGCTTTACAGTTTAACCTTTGTTTTTAACTAACTAAAATTTTAATTAATCTAACTTAGCTAACGATTTTGAACTTTAAATGCTGTACAATATCAAAATACTTAACAGAAAAGCCACCTGAATTTAGCGAAGAAGATCAAACAATTGAGTGAGTGTGTTTTTGACATTTACATTTTTCTTTCGAGTAAAAAGATTTATGATGTAAATATCGAGTTTGACAAATATTTGTATTAACTTCTTATCATTTCAGGTTTCAACAAGATGCACAATGCATTGAATATAACGGAAATGTTTGTGCTGATTATTTAGGAAATACAAACATTTATGTAGACCCAGATGCTAATATTCAACTCCAAGAATCTACAATGCTAGCAGCTAAATCTAAATTAGGTTTGTTTATTCTGTGACAAGTTACCTTTGCATTTAATTTAAAATATTTTTTTGATTCATTTATTTCAAACCATAAAATCAATTCAAACCAACTTTGAAAATAATATTGTACAAGACCTCAATAATTCAACAACTATTTTAATTTGTTTACATTTTGTAGTCGCCGTAGATAATAACGCATTTTTACGAAAACAATTTTGTATATTTTGTAGGCAGCTTAAATTTTAACTGACAGCTTACAGGTTATTTTAATCAAAATATGTAAACTTTAGACTTTTTTTAACATTTTAACTTTTGTATAGTAGACTTAACATTTTAAAATTTAAGTGATTATTTTTAATGATTTTTGTTTCTCTTTTCATATGCATTTTTTTTACAGATGCTTTAAATGTTGACCTTAATCCAGTTTGTAGAGAACTCTTGATGCCTGCTTATTGTTCTTTTATGTTTCCAACTTGCATAAAAAACAAAAAGCATATTTTACCAGTTTACTTATGTAGAGAAGATTGTATCTCAGTAAAAAGAAATTACTGCAATCTTCACGAACTTATTGAAACAGAAGGATTTGAACTTTTGTTGTTAAAAGTAATCAGGCACATAATAAATTTAATTAAAATATAATTAAAACTACCAAGTGTTTATTAACAACATTTAAGTCTTTCTTTTGCACTCAAGCTATTTTTTAGGAAATTATAAGAACTTAGTCTAACAGATT
This sequence comes from Thalia democratica, assembly GCF_965202585.1. Classification (NCBI taxonomy): domain Eukaryota; kingdom Metazoa; phylum Chordata; class Thaliacea; order Salpida; family Salpidae; genus Thalia; species Thalia democratica. The sequence goes on along the minus strand of NC_139166.1, from coordinate 60,368,684 downwards.
TAGCTAAAAGTATTTTTAATATCAATATAATAAGTAGAATAAAATAATTTTATTACAGTTCTACAGAAACATTCATATAAACCTCCTGCAATCATTGAATTTATAATTTAACTAATTTTTAGAAAATGATGTCTACAGTTGATTGTTCTCTGTTACCAACTTCATTTAATTCAACGTGTAAAACAATACAAGTGTCGTTTTCCGAAGAAACGTATGTAGAAAAAGATGATTGCTACAATGAATTTGACAATGGAAAATCTTACAACGGATATGCAAGTACTACTGAATCTGGTTTAAAATGCATGGAATGGAACACAAATGGAGAGGTACTAGATTTTAAGCAACTAAAAAGTCTCTTTTAAGTAAAATAGATTTTCAAGTTTAGTTCGTGAGCACAAAAATTTTTAATCAGAAAGTACTGTAGATCGATTTTACTTTCATTCTAATCAAATTTTACGCGTTTTTAAATATGATTACATGTTCTATAACTTTCAGAACGGAAAACTGATCAACAATTACTGTAGAAACACTGACGGTACAGCGAGCAAGCCTTGGTGTTATATTGACAAACAAAATAAAATTCCTCAATCCTGCAAAATCAACACTTGTGGTAAAATGAATTATGTACTTTTTGTTAGGTCGGTTCAATCTTGAAGCTAACCAACTTTATTTTTTAGAGCACAGCATCAAAACCACGGTGCCGTACTTTGTTAAAATTTGCTTTCTCGCAACTTGTTTATTTGTCGTCGTCATTTTGGTGCTACTTTGGTTTAGGTTTGTAAGACGACATAAAGATAAAAATACGAGATTCGCGCCAAATTATTGCAAAGGTCGCAACAAGCAAAGACCGATTGCGTCTTACTACCAAACCGAGAATCAGAACTTCATCGGGGTATTAAAAATGTTTTTATTTGATTAATATTGATTTTTTTTTTAATTAATTAAAAAGTATTTTACATATATGTATACTTTATCGTGTGATTATTTTGATTTGTTGCTCGCAGATCAACATGCCTACAGTAAAAAAATCTGCTTTAAAGTTTTCCGAAAGTATTTTGGGAATCGGTTCGTTTGGTTCAGTCCGTTTGGCTGAAGTAAAAGAAGATAGCATCGAGAAAAAACTGTTCAAAGAAAAGGTAAGCCGCATTAAGCTGTCAGCACAAACCAGTTTTAATTAAGTGTGGTGTGCGTAGTGAAACTTAACACCGAGAATAATCTTGTGTCACACATCGTTAAGAACGTGTTTGATCAGAAAGACTCAACTATGGTTATATTAAAAAAAAACTTTTTTTTTTGTACTGCCAGTAAAGCTATAAAATACATTTCACACAGCGAATTAAGTAAGCTGAATTTTTATTTTTAACAAATTTTAGAAATACTTTAAGAAGTTGAATTCAAAACCTAAAAGTAACGTTTGAAAGCATGTATAAAAACCCCCTCTGTAAGTTTAAAACAATGTATAGAAAATGTCAACAAACGTATCTGATTAATTTAGAATTACCTCAGTTAAAACACTAACAGCTAACTTTTTTGTAAATGTATATTAGTAGTCTAAAAAACATTAACGCATCAATGAATTGACATGTTAAATTATTTATTGCTAAAAAAGGTTTTATTTTTCCAAAAGCTTCTATAGATATCACCTAAAGTAGGCTATATGAGCAGATTAAAACAAATATTGCTTCATCAAAGCTTAGTAATTTTAAGTATAAAAAACACTCATATAAGTTTACATTAAAGATAAATAATGTTAAAATATAATTTGCTAAATTTCGTGAATTAATAGTTTTTTAAAATAATCATGACTTATCATTTAGGCATTTTTAAATAGAAATATTTTTCACTACTTGAAACATTCCTGAACAAGCTATACTAACAAGTAATATATAACCAACAAAAACATTTTCCAACTGTACATTACAACGTTTACATTTTACAAATAATTTAAACTAGTTATCAAAATTATTAACTAAATTTACATATTATGACCAGCTGTAAACATCAAAACGTAGATAGAATTAAATACTTGAAAAATCTTATTCAGTTAGTAATTTAGCTGTAACTTTTAAAAATAAAATTAGTCCAGTAAAGGATTTTACTAAAGTATAATATTTTTATTTATTTTTTAGCTAGCTTCAGTCCATTTAGTAAATTATTCCAGGGAATGTGTCAATCAACAAGAATGGTTATCGAAAGTTTTAAGACCGAAATCAGAAATTAACCATCAAAATGTCACAAAACTCGTGGTTAGTATTTTGGTTGTCATTAATGAGTAACAAAACCATTAAAAAAAAACTTTTATAACAAACTTTAATTTTATTGTTTTATGATAACATAGCGGAACATTTAAAAGCAACAAAATAAAAATAAGTCGAAATTTGGATGCTTTACACTATATGAGTCATTTTTAGTACTCACAAAAACGAGTTGAGTGTTTGAAGTCTGAAATAATCCTACTCAAGTTTAAGTACTTGACGGCGACTCTGAGATTTTTGTTAGTAGCTTAACGTCACATTGTTTAATTATATCGCGGAAACTAAGATGCTAAAAAGCTTTCAAAAACTACTGGCTTTAAAAAAGTTGTAGTTAACGTACAACTACAAACCATACTGACGTTAAATGAGTTTTTTAACAAAGTAAAGCTACTTAAATTGATTATTTTCTTAACTTTTTTTAAAAGTAGTTTTAGTACAGTTTACTTGAACATAAATGAAGATAAGCTTTGATCTTAACTCAATGTAGATAAATTGGTAGTTGAAAATAAATTATTGCATTTATAAACTCAATTGATAGTTGTTTGTGCATAACCTGAATTCAATGATAATTTAAATAAAACTCTAACTATCAATAGCTCCCACTTAGTATTTAACTTTAAATTAAAATTGTTAACATTTATGTGTAGAGCATAAAAAACTATTAGCTATAAAATATATCAAAACATGTTTTTTTTTTCAGTTCGACAGATATATTAAGCACTGTATTTCATATAGTTTTATAACTTATGTATTTAATTCATCTATAAATAAATCATGAAACCTCTATATCTACTTATTGACTTTATTTGACAAGAACTTTAAGTTTATAATATATCATCGTTAAGTATATGAGGTACATTAAAAACTGGCTTACTAACTTTCTTGAGTTCAGAACGTTATATATTTTAAACATATAAACTTGAACAGGCCTTGGTAAATGAACCTAATAATTTAATACCAATTTACGAGTATGGAAATGGTTTACATCTTTCATCTTATTTGTCATCTACAATTTCATGTGAATTTGATTCATTGATTAACTACCTTAAACAAGTAAGCACAACATATAAAATAGCATATAGTCTAACAACAAACTATTTTTTTTTTATACGATTAATTCCACATAAAAAACACGCCTTTCACTATCGATGTAGATTAAGTTCAAAAACAATGAAGACGCTAAACGTTAAATTATGGTTTATTAAAATTTGCTTAAGTTTCAGATACCGTCTTCTTAAACACGTTGTTAAAATTTGATTTAAGTTCACCAAAGCTGAAAACTAATATACTCACAGATTTCAAAAGGCATGGCTTATTTAGAATCAAAAGGTTTTGTGCATCGAGATTTAGCAGCAAGAAATATTGTGATGACTGACATAAACCAAATAAAGATTATCAATTTCAACTTGAGACGAATTGTAGATAAGGATTGCTACTTTTATGTGAAAAATTATGAAACTCCCATGCCAGTCAGGTGAGTATAAATAATTACTGATTTTGTAATACCTGACAGTACATATGAAACATAAAATTATCAGTTTACTTAAAAAGAAAACGCAACTAAACTTTAAGAAAACTAGTACTTTTTACTAGGCTTATCATAAAACATTGTTTGTAGAAGCATTTAAACAATTTTTCTAAACTACAATTTATCAATGCTTAAAATCTCAGTTTTTGAAAAACTTATGGTATACAATATAAAGTATTAAACAACTTGACAATAAAAATGTTATTTACTTTTGTTTTTATTGACTTAAAAGATATATTTAAAAAAGGTATAACAAGCTTAATTAGTTACAAAATGTTCTTACATTAAACATATGTCAGACATTTATACACTGTATACTGCACATATGACTTTATTAAATACTTAATATTTTATAACTTTTAGCGCTGTATTAATTTTTTAATCATTAGCATTTTATTTTTTGTTTTTCAAGATTTTTTTTTAAACAATTCCTTATTGTTAAGAAAATCTTAAACTAATATTAATAATTTTATTCTATGTTAGTAAAAGAATCTTGATTTGCTTTAGTTTATTATAATACAATTTGAAAAAAATGTTTATATCAAAATGTTTAATATGTTATGCGGAAACAGTTTTTTGATTATCTTTAATTGAACAATCACTAATTTAAAGATTGCTTAAAGTTTATGGAAAATGTTTAAAAATCTATTTTACAGATGGATGTCACCTGAAACACTGATTTCTAATACACAGTTTTCTCAAAAAAGTGATGTTTGGTCATTTGGTGTGCTCATGTGGGAACTTTTTACTTATTCCACTCAGTACACACCTCTACCATATTCCCATATAAAAGATGATGAGATTGTTAATAATATAGTAAGGGGTCAATTACTAGCGTGTCCACAAAAATGTCCTGAGTATCTTTTCATCTTAATGCAAAAGTGCTGGACAAGAAACATACTTCAAAGGCCTACATTTAAGGTATCTTTTTAATTTCTAACTATTTCAATTAAAATTTTTAATTTTCTTAACAGAATTAATAACATTTTTAATTATTAATATGTAGGATATTGAAGCTGTTCTATGTACAAAAGCAAACTGCAACATTTTAGCGAATCAATATTCTGGTATAAGGTTAGATACTTATAAAGTTAAGTAAACATTATAGTACTTGTTACAAAGGCTAAATTAGTTGTACTTTTACTTTCAATTAAAATTATTTGTTTTTAGCTTCAATAAAATAAATAAACTAAAGAACTTATTAAAAGAAAAAAAATAAAATTTGTACATCTTAATAGCAGATTTTTTGGATTTTATTGTGCATAAGTTTAAACATTTATGTATGTTGTTAGATTAAAATAAGTTCTTTTATTTTTATTAAATATTTTGTTAATTTTTTTTTGAATGATAACTAACAAAAAAGGTTGCTTTAAACAATAATTGATTAATCTAATACTATACAATACTTTTTATAGCACTCACGAATTACCATCTTACAGCACTATTGACTTTCAAGAAGACCAACAGAAATTATTATCTTCTTCAAATGACACCCTGTTGGCCACGTGATGAGTTAGAGTTGTTGTATTTAAGTGAGAACCCTAAATATTTTGAAGGTTGAAGTTTAGTAAAAAAAAAAAAAGAAGTATGGTTTTATTCTCAGACTGTACGTACATTAGAAAAAAATTAAGTTCTATTATAACTTATATTTTATCATTTCTATTTTTATTATGTTTTTTGCAACGTTGAGTTCCGTCTTTACCAAAAATAAATAAAATTTACCTTATAATATATATTTTTTTTAATTATGTAAAAAAATTAGTAATTTTTTATTGAAAAATTTTCAAGCTAGAACTTGTTTAAATAAAACTTTTTTGTAACGTATATAAAAATCGCTTGTCCAAAAGAAATCTTTATTAAAATTGTTTTATAGTCAGTTAAAAAAAGGAAATAAGCTAGTTATCAATTTTGAAAATTTTTATCAATTAGTGTTTCGAAGATTTTATTAATTAAAATATTAAAAAGTTTTTTAAACATTTTACCATATTTTTAATCTTATTAAAAAGGGAATAAATTTCGATTTTTTTTTTCTAGCAGTGCAAAATAGTTTTTTCAAATAAATTATGGACAACTTAACAAATTCTTTTTTGTTTTATTTAAGTTTAGCACAACGGTAAGTAATTTATCTTTTATAGCTACAAAAATAAATGCTAAAGGTAGTTTAACAGAGGTTATGTAAACTCAGAACTATTATTTTATTTTCTCATAAATTAGTTTATTTTCATAACAGCTAATGTTGTATAAAGTGAAGGTGTGTTAAACACATGTCAAAACTTTGAAAATAAATGTTTATATATATAATCAATCATTTAGATAATAAAACAATCAATCAAACTTTTTGGTTAACCTTTTATAAGTAGTTTAAAGTAAATTTCGATATTTTTTAAATCTAACTGTAATGTGAGTACTTATAGGGTTAAAGAATTTTAAATGTAATTATAATTTTCTATTTATTTAGTTTTTACAGTGACCATTTTTACAACGTTCAAAATTAGATTATTAGTATGGCTTAAGAAAAATTATTTAAAAAAATAAACCGAAACGATGTATAAAAAAAATACTAAATAATATTTAAATTTCTCAGTTAGTTCATAAAAATAAAAGCTTTTTTTTTAATACTTCAGCGATATTATTGAGTATATCAAATCACAAAGATTTACTGTAGAAATACTTTTTAAATAAATTTAATCCTATCTGAGTGATCAATTATATAAAAATTTACTAATTAGTGCCTGATAACTGTACACAATTTTATTAATTGTCGCAGTATTAAACTTTTAACTTCTAAACATTACATAATTCCAACTTAAATGTGTAAAAAACAAAACATTTTTGGAATGCTTCAAATAAACCTTAAGACATAACATTCTAATAGGAATTTTATAGTTTAAACATTAGTGAAATAGTGAATACAAAATAGATAGTAAATTGCATTAAGCTGACAAGATACCAAATTTTATTAAAAAGATCATAACATGTACAACTTAACCATATTCGAAACAATGTTTAAACAAATTTGTAGGGTATTTTCTACACTTAAACAAAGCTTAAGCTCTCACAGTAACGCAGTGTAAACATAAAATCGATAATTACATTAGTGACAGAATATACTCAAGTTTTTCATAACTTTGTGTAAAAATATTTAACTTTTCTAATGATCAACTTGATACATCCCTTCCACCAGTAATCTTTATACGTACTTTTAATAGCATTTTAAGGCATTTACAATGTGTTAAAAATAGTAAATTATGTTTCGTAGCTTATTAAAAGCTAATTAATTAAACAAACATTTTAGTTTATAAACTACAGTGTTAGCATAAATACACCGCGTGTTAATTATAAAGGGAAGTAGCAACTTATTTTGAAAGTAGAGTTTTATAATTTGTACTAAATTCTGTATAATTTGTTTTTTATAAAAAGAGTTAATAATACGTATCAAACACACTTCTCTGAATTATAAGAACAAACGTGAACTACAATTTCAATTGTTTAATCTAAGTAACTTTTTTTTATATCGAATATCTTCTTTAACTAAGTATTTAGTGTTTAAAATAAAATATTATAAATTTTTTTCGTAAAACGTTTTTGTTTAGAGTTATGATTTTTTTAACTACTTTTAACATAAAAATAAGTTCGTTTTGTTAAACTTATATAATGAAACAACTTTTTTTTAGTTTATTCTATGTAAAAACTATAAGTAGAACGAAAATAAAAAACAGAAAGAAGGAAGTTAAAAGAAAAGCATCTTTAACTTAAGTTAATGTTACATTTGTTATAAAAGTTTATTACACATGTAGTAAAACACATGTTAAAAGAAGAAGCGTGAAATTCTCATTGGAATACAAAACATGCATTAGTAATATCAAACATATGTATTACAATGCTTTTATCCGCTAATTGAATTATCAGATGTAAAAACTTTTGAATAATTAATCCTTTAGCAAAAGAATGTGAAGTTTTGTTTTAAAAAAAAATGTTAAAGATTTACCATAAAATTTATTTGTTCTCTAACATTATCATATAAAAACACACATTTTGCTGAAAAAATAAATAACATTATGTAACAATTCTTAATATAATTTTCTTAGCATATTAAACGATTGACAAATAAATATAAATTTACATAATTTTAATAAGCTGTGTGCAGCACAAGCTAAATAACTTTGTTATTCTCTCGTATTTTTTTTTCTATAGTACCAATTAAGAAAATATCAGAAGAAATGTTTACACTAAACTCAATCATGTAAAGCTTTCAATCTATAAAAATAATTTATTGAAAACTTATCTCTCATAACTGCCTCTTAAATGTTTTTTTAATACAAAATGTGTTTTATTCTGCAAAAATAAGTTGGCAAGTTTTAAATAAAACGATTATAGAATAAAATTTAAACTTATTTCACTAAACAAATCACTAAAGAAGCTGCAAACAATTATAAAAAAAGTATGTAAATAAACGTTCGGTGTTTTAATAAGTTTTTAAGTCTTTGTAATATTAAAACTAATTTAAATGTTAAAGTAAACACTTGAACAAACTTTCACTTACACAAAGGTTGGAAAACTGTGGCCTGCATATTAGAAACGTAATTCACAAGTTAAATTTTCAGCTTAAAGCAAAGTTATTTATAACGATAAATAAACATTTATCTAAATCAAACATACTAGTAGGTTCTTGATTTTAAAACCAGTAATTACTAGTGCTTTACTATTGATTAAGTTATCAAATTTTCAGAAAAAATAGTATTTATTATTCGTTACTACAATGCTTATAAATAACTATAAATGACTTTATTAATAACTGCGGCATGCAAGCCACATTTTGCCGGAAAATTGGCTTTTGAGTTTATTGTTTATTTATAAAAAGCTGACGACTCCTGTAATTACACCTAAACTCACTACAAAAAATTATGTTTTCCAGTTTATGCTTAAAAATCATCTAAATAAAATGTAAATTTTCGATCTGTCCACATTGGTAAAAACTAAGTAGCTAAACTATGTATAAATCTCAAATTTATAAGGAAATTGTTTTTGTCTAATAAATATATTTAATCTATATCATTTTTAAAACAGCGTATTTTTTTTTTGTAGTACACTACTAAAATTTTATGATAAAAAAATGAAGTAATATTTTTGTTTACTAGTAATTACAGTTTTTTGCCAAAAAAATAATAATTGACAAGGAATAATATAGCTTTATCTTTTAAAGTGATAGATAGATTTTTTATTTGATAGATTTTTCATTATATAAATAAAACAACTATTTTTTATTCTAATGTCATTAAACACCTTTTAACTATGCACTTATTAGTTGTCATTAGTTGTTTTGAATAATTCTTGTATCCATGCATTGTTTATAAACATAAATTTATATTTATAATGACAAAAATTTGGCAATCGTTCTACAAAAACAATTAAAAAAGTTGTTTCAAACTTTTATCCTGTTTTAGCTAGTTTGTTAGGTTTATAGTTCAAAGAAAAAAAATTCTAAGTAATGTTTACTAAATTTGATAATTTTATTTATGATAAGACTTGTGGATATAGCTAGTTCCAAATTAGCTATTTATGTACTAATTATATTAGATAAAAAATTGTATAAACAAAGAAACACTAATATTGTGATTTTTTTTCTTTTTACTTTAGATTTTGATATGAAATTTTATAAGAAGTTTATTTAAATTTTAATCAAAACCTTTTGTTTTGTAATTTATGTTTTTGTACAAAAAGAAATACTCAAGTTTTATGTTAATTAGAAACAATTATAGTACTTTAGTTGAATTATTTAAAAAGTACAGCTCAACTATTCTTTTTATAGAATCATTAAATGTAAACGAACTATATTTAAGCAGAAAGTTCAGAAACGCTGTAATCAAAAATAATAGTTTTAACACAACTTAGCCCTTTTAAAAATTTTATTTATTTTCTAACCTTTTAAACTATTATACTTAATACGAAAAATACTAATAAAAATTTGTATACAGCATGTTAAATTAAAAAAAAAATTATCGCGATTTTTAATTATTAATTTTCTTGTTAGAGTTTATAGGTAATTAGATTTAAACAAAAGAGCTAAAATATCTAAATTTGTTTGTTATGCTTAAGTAAATAAAAAGTAAGTTATAATAATTAGCTACGAGATTTTTTATGATTTGATTCTAAAATCACTTTTTAATACTAAATCTGACGGTTCTGAATGAATGACAATTTCTAATGAGTATTCTAATGCACAAAAGTTATTTTAAAAGCCAGGATTTTCAAACTTTTGTTAGAATAATCTTGTTTATCTTCAATTTCCTATTTTTCACGTCGGTTACTTTGTATGAAAGTAAACAGTTTAGCTTTTACACTGAACTTTAATAAATAATAAAAGATGAAAGACTTTTTATATACGTAATAGTTTGAACTTAAATGTGTTTTTAAAGTTTTACACATTACACAAAGACATACGTTAAAAGATTAAAAGTATGCAGCAATGTGTAGTTGACCTGTAGTAAAAGTTTCATGTTTATTTTATAGCTTATCGTAGCAAACTGTACAGTACAAAACTTTTAAAGTAAAGTAGTTTTAAAATGCTGAACAGATCTGTAAATTATTGTAAAGAGTAGAAGGAAGTTTTTTTTTCTAAAGATATATAACAAACAACATACCTATTACTAGCGTTTTCACACATAATAACCTTCAATAGTTTTGTTTTTTGTTCCTCTTAAAGAAAACATAAGTGCTTTATTTGTTACATATACATTTTTTACTTGGTAAAACAGTTTCGCCCACCTATTAAGTAGTTATTAAAAACTTTTTGCTTTGTTTACAAATTACATTTATATTGAGATGTCGTCATACATTCATATTTAAGCTGCAATAACTCATAAAGGTATAAAGATTGTACTCTTTTCAATACAACTATTTTAAATATTCTAAACTTATGCTAATTTTTTGAAGTTTTGTTGAACGTGAAACTATTAAGATTATTTTTATTTATCTACAATACTTATTTAATTTATTTATATAACTATTTCGTAGCTATTTATACACAGTTAAAGCCACAACAATTTTTTTTACAAAAAAATCATGTTAATTATATTAAAGTATGTTAAAATAAATTGAAACGTTTTTGAATTTAATATCTTTTTCTGACTTGCTAAAGTATTAAAACTTAAGTTTATTTTTACTTTTATTGTAAAGAACTTTTGTTTTCATTATATCAGTTACCACCTATAAAAGTCTACGAGAAACTTTATTATTTTAATTTATATTTCTAAAGAACAATATAATTAAAACAAGAAAAAAAACCTTAACCCAAATAGTAAAGATAATAAAACTGGTTGAAGATTTAATAGTATTATAATATAACAACGAGGAAACATTGTATAAATCTAGATTTATTTCAAAGGCATATGCAAATTAAAAACAGTATAGTGTTTAAGCATTGCAATTTATTTACAAACTTACTAAGAAATGTTAATCACATAAAAAGTTCTGACTTTACTAAAGTTTTAACTCTGCCTTAGTTCCCATAGAACATTTTTAACTGATAGTTTGAAAAATTTAATTTAAACTAATATCGCTTACACTAAATTGAATTTGAATGTTATAAAGATGATTTATACAATTTTTGTTTAACATTAGGGTAAGTGTTTCTACGTAAGCTTCTACGCCTATTTAAACTACGAAAACGCATTGAAAATGTCAAAGTCTAGATCGATTACAGCAAAATTGTGGTGACATTGAAAAATTTATGCAAATTTGTAAAAATAAAAAAATTGGAAGAAAAAATTTTCACATGACCTACAAACGGGTGAACAAATAAATTGATCATAATAAGATTTTGTCACAATAGGTAAAAAATTAGTTTTTGAGAAAGTGAAACATTTTATTTATAATCTAAACTTTTATAAAATGCAGCACTTACCAAAAATGTTACGTGTTTGTTTTATATAGACTTGAACTTATGATATTTCTACTCTAAAAATGTCCTATCAAAACATTTTGCATCAGTTTTATACATTGTGTTTGGAAACATACAGGATTAAATTAGTTTCGGTGCTATTTTTCAAGTGTAACAAAATTTTAAAGTAAAAAAAACATACGTACCCATCTGCTATTATTAATGTTCAACGTACTTTTAACCTTTCTATTTTTGAACTTAGAAACGTGATAACTTTTAGTAATTGCTAAAGTTAAAAATATGCTTTGTTTTGAAATATGCAGTTTGTTGTTTTGTTGTGTTTGTATTTTTTTTAGCAGCTTAAGAAAACTGAAAGTGATAAGACTTAAGGCACTTTTTACAAACAGCTTATAAATTATGTAAAGTATAAATTTCATTTTAAATTTTTATACAAAATAATGGTATAAAATTGTAGAAAATATCTATATAAATTAATCGAATTGAAAAGACATAAAGGAATACAAAAATCTTTAATATTCACTCCTTAATTCTTTTAAAGAAATCCAGTAGGAAAATAAAGACAGTACAAAATGTAATAAAGTGTAGACATACGGACTATTCTAGCTTACGGGTTTTGATATATGCAGATATATTATACTTTCAAAGTCATTTCAATAAATTATAGTCTTTATTTTTTTAAATTTGACATTAAATGAGCTTAGTTTTGATAACAATTTACCTTTGTGAAGTTAAATGTGTAATTTTGAATATGTTGTTATGAATACAGTATTTACTATAAACTCTAATTAATTTTAAGTTTTAAAAATTAACAAGGCAATTTGTGAAACCATCAAGTTTTTGATGTCTAACCACTTATTCGTAAGAATTTAAACCATCAAGTTTACTAAGTTAACATATTTGTTTATGAAAAGTTCTAATAACGTGCTTTCAAAACATTAATGCTTGTTTACTTAGCAAAACCTAGTGAATTTACATGCAAACTTACTTATAAGCAAACTTGAAAAATAGAAAGCTTTTGAACTGTAAGTGTATTTACACACGCAATAGGAAATATTGAAATACGATTTTACGATAAGGTCATATTTTTGAAAAAAAAAACAATTTCTCAAAGTGAGAGCTTTTTGACAGGGTTTTAAAAAAAAGAATTTTACAAATTTTAGTTTGCTTTAAGTCACACTGTCTTGATAAATGAGTGGTTTTACGCCAAGAAAACAGTACAAGAATGTTTTAAACATTTAAAAATAGGCGTTAAAAGTTTGACGACTATCTTAAACAAAATTTTTTAAGAGACAGTCTATTCACGAAATAAAAATGTGTCTAGTCTTTATTAAATACAATTAAAGTTTTTTTTTAAGTTTACGATTTAAAATTATTATTCAAATAATTTTATTTTTATTGTCTCCTTATTTGATGTTCTAATCAACATAAAAGTAAGAATTATCAAGCTTTATTTATATATACTTATGTTCATATTTTTAAATTTAAATTAACGATAAATAATTTTGCAGTTTTCGTCTAAGAATGAGCTAATTTTTTGACTAAAACTCGTGATGCATAACATACATCTAAAAAATTTTACTATAAATTTGATTCTTGAACTCAAGCACGATCAGTTTAATGCAAACAAAACTATAAAATGTCAATTAAAGTCATAAAACTAAAATGGTCTGTTGGTTTTTCCCATCAGAACTTATTGGGTGGGCTAATAAAATATCAAATAATTTGACGAAAAACATTGCTGCTTTAAATTTAACAGTTTAATTTGTAGGAAAATCAAAAAAAAAAACAAGTCTACCTAATTAATTAAAAAAATGTTTGTTGTCAGTGACAAATACCAAAAAACATCAACTAATTTGTATATTGTTTAGTTGAAACCTTATATGTAGTACACATTTTTTTAAGATAAATTGTTTAGTTTTAAATGTTGTAATAAAGGAACTTAAATAGCTTAATTAAAGTATATAACGCTTAGTACTATATATCAATCAGCTTAGGTAGACATAGATAATTACTTTGAAAAATTTAAAGTTCATAAGTTACATTAAATTAAACACTTTAACTTACTAGTTCAGTTATCACGGCAAATCGTTTCAAATCAAAAATATTATATACAAAAAAAATGTTTTGACATAGTTTTAATATTTAAATTTCTACTAGTTTGAATAAAAATAACAAACACTTTTTGTTATTGATCAAATTTATCCTATAATAAAAAATAATTATATGATCAATTATTTTTTAAGTGTTTTAGTAAGGTACTTAAAACTAAATACTGTTACTAAATAACGTTGTTAAAAAAGTGGCTCGTAATTTAACTTGAATAGTGATTAGATTAAAACACTTTGATTTATGAGTCTAAAAAGAAAAGGTTTCAATCAATGAGTCCTAAGGTGTGGTGAATTTACTCCTGGGGTTAAATTTCCTTATTCTATGGATTAGTTTTTTATTATTTTAAGTTATGTTGATTAATTTTTTTAAATGTCTTTTTAACTTTCACATTATCTATTAACTGTAGTTTTTTAATTTAAATAAATTTTTTTTAACTTTACAATTTTTATATTTAATGAGCTTAAAATTAAAACGTTTCTTTTCTTAAAATTAAACAATATTTTGAACATGGGGGGTAAATTTGATAATACCTTCCAAAAAGTTATAAAGCATAAAAAATGTTAAGAACCGCTGGTCTAAATAACAGTTCAAACTTTTATTTTAAATAAAAACAAAAGTAAAAAAAAACAAGTTGTAAATTTAATTAAACGGAATTATTTACTACGAATTTGTTACCAACGCTCAGACGGTTATTAATTAAAAACATAATTTATATTTTAACTAGTTGAAATGTGAAAATAGTCGTAAAAATTTTACACCACTTGATAGAAATAATATTAATTAAATAAGTTTCAGCCATAAAAAGGATACTTTTAATGACTAGCTTGACAACTTTATGGTAATGTTCTCAGAAAACGTACCTTTACTAAGACAATCATCTAATTAAGTACTATGTACGGAAAGTATTATGATTGTTAGAAAAGTTTTTGAAAAGATTTGGTTCATTCATTCCAGTCCACTTAGTCAAGTTAGTAAGATGCTAAAGTTAAGAAAAAAGCTTTTCAAAGAGAAAAAACACTATTAAGTGTTTAAGCTTAAAATCAGTTAAGTTTTAATCTACCGTGTTATAAAAAGTATAGAATAACAACAAAAATAATCTTGCATCACACATAATTAAGAACGTGCTCAATCAAAAAAAAATGAATAAGCGACTTTTTGGTACGCTTAATTGTGTATATGGGATTCACGCTAAAAAACTTAAACAAACAGTTTTAACGTATTGTCAAAATAAACTATAAATGCAGCGTCCTCAGTTTTACTAAAAAAAAGTAAAACTAATTTTTTTTTTACTTATTTATGTTCTTATTGGATAACCTTTTACAAAAATTAAAGAGTTGAACTTTAAAAAAAACTGTTATAATTAAAAACTTATAATTATTGTTTTATGGTAAAATTAAAAAAAAAAAAAATTATAGCTAAACATTATATAAAACGTTTAAAACTATCTTGGTAAATTACATAAACCATCAAAAAAACTTAGTGGTAGTTATTGTTGTTGTAAAAGGTAGTACATCTGTTTTTAAGACTTTGATAAACTCGTACAATTAGTTATTAGTTTACTGTGTAATTATTTAAACTTTTAGTGATATCGCGTACAGGAGGATATAAGACAGATTTAAACGGAAATATCACTTAATTAAAAGCCCTTATACTTAAAACATGAAAAATGTACGTTATTTTATATTTAACTTTATCTCAACTAAAATTTATTAGTGAAATGCTCTTAGTGTCTTAACTTTTAAAACTATAAGCTGTAACATTCTAAAATCAAAAAGTGGTTTTGCATAAAATTAGATACTTGAAAAGTTTTGAACGAAGTATCGCTTTAAAAAAGCTTGATAGTTTTTAATATGACAAAAAACTTAATCATACAAATAAGTTGATTTAGAAAGTATTTAAATATAGGTTTAATCTGCGAAGTATTTAAAATTATATAAATAAATTCAAATAATAATAATTTATTATCTTGTTTTTTTACTTCAAAAATATTTTTGACCAGACTCAACTGAAAAAAATAAATAACCAACAAAACTTTGGGTTTTTAATTTTTGACAAGCTTAAATTAGTTGTGAAAAAATTTAAGAGTTTTATTGATTTAAACAGTTTGTTTAATATTCACTATATATTCATGTTTTTTTGCAAATTATGTTCCAGAATTACTAATGCAAATTTTTACTAGTGAAAATCAATTGTTTATGTAAACACTTATAACAATCTAAACTTAATTAGAATTAAATGCTCGATAAAACTTTTTATTTAGTGATTTAATGATAAGTTTTAAAATATTATTTCCAAAAAAGAATTTTACTTAAGTATTAAAAAGTTTAATTCTGTTTTTAACTTGCTTTAGTCGACTTTGAAAATTATTCCGAAGTTAGTGAAAATCAACAAGAATGGTTATTAAAAGTCTTAAAACAAAAATAATTTATAAGATTTTATTATTTCACAAAAACAGCGGTTAGTTTGTTTACTATACTTTATACACAAGGCTTTTATTAAAAAACAAAAGTATTGGTTAATAAACTATGTTTTGTTTTGAATGATGTTATAACAGAACATTAAAATACAACAAAACTAAAATAAGTCAAGCATCGAATGCTTTGTACTGAGTGAGTCATTTTTACAACTCAACAAAATATAATGAATGTTTGAAGTCTGAAATAATCCTACTCAAGTTTAAGTACTTGATGGCGACTCTGAGATTTTTGTTAGCGGATTAACGTCGCATTGTTTAATTATATTGCGGAAACTAAAATGCTAAAAGGCTTTTAAAAAAACTTCTTGCAGTAAAAAGGTGTAGTTGTTGTACAAACTGAAATCACTTTTAATAAGTTTTTAAACAAAGTAAAGTAAGTTAAATCTTTATTTGTTTCAGCCGTATTTTAATTATTTTACTTTTCTTATAAGAACTTTTTTTAAACATAAGGTTAGCACAACGGTAAGTTATTTATTCTTTATAGTCAAAACAATAAACGTCAAATGCTATTTGAATTTTCACATTAGCTATGTAAACTAAGAAGCATCTTAGTATTTTCTCACAAGTCAGTTTATTTTCATAACACCTAATAGTGTATAAAATAAAGGTGCGTCAAACACATGTCAATGATTTGAAAATAATTTGTATTTTAGGTAATCAATCATTTTGATCAGAGAATGATCAAATAAACTGTTTGGTTAAGTGAACATGTGTAGTTTTGAGCACATTTGTTACTAGTTAAGCTTTTTTGTTATTATTAATTAGCTACAAAATTTTTAATGCTTTAATTCTAGTTTTATTTTTAATACTGAAGCCGAGGCTTCAAATGATTAGAAGTTTTTTATGAGTATTCTAATGCACACAAGTTGTTTTTAAAACTAGGATTTTAAAACTTTGTTAAAATAAGCTACTTTATCTCAATTTCCTATTTATCAACTTCAGTTACTTTTTATTAGTGTTAACAGTTTAATCTTTAACACTAAATGTCGAAAAATAATGAAATATGAAATACTGTTTATACATATGAAAGCTTATTTTAACATGTTTTGACGTTTTAAACACTATATAAAATTCATTCACTAAAAACTAAACTTACGCAGACACTGTATAGTTATTTTTTGATAGAAGTAGATTGTTGTTTGTTTTATAGCTTATCATAAAATATTAGACATTAAAAATGTTATTAAAAGAAGTTGTTTATAAAATGCTAGAAATATGTGTAAAGAATTGCAAAAATAGAATTAGTTTTTTTTTTCTTATAATATGTAAAAAACTACTAAAAAAATACTAGAGCTTAAACAAAAAGTTTAAGAACTAATTTGGTTATTATTTTACTTTCTTTAAGTAGTTAAAGTATTTTAGAGCTTTATTCACAGATACACATTAAGTAAAACCAATTAACCCATCTATTATGACTTTAAAATATTTTCGTTTTATTAAATAAATTGCATTTACGTTTTTTTTTTACAATACAGTATAGTCTAGCTGCAGAAAATCTTAAGAGATCAAAAAATTGTATATTTCTAAGAAATTCTTCAACAGTCCAAACTTTTGCTCCGTTATGAAGGCTTACTTTAATTTTGTTCTACGTTGGTACTAATAAATCATTTATTCATATCAATAATTTTCAGTTAACTTTAAGGTTGTAGCTATAAATGCATAGTTAAACTGACAATAAGTTTTTCTTTAAAAACATTTATGTTACTTATATTAAAGTGTGCCTAAGTATAATAGCTAATTATCGAACTTTTTTTTTTACTTAGTAAGTAAAAGTTTTAAAATGATAGTTTATTTTCATTTATATTGTCAAAAGTATATTTATAGTTGTGTGTTTTACCATTTTAAAAAATCTATAGACAAGTATTTAAAAAAATTTATAAGTAATTATTAAAAGGGAAAAAATATAAACAAAAACTGTTAATATAGCAAATCTGGTTAGATTTTTTATAATAATTAAAAATAATATAACTTTAAATGCAGAAAAAAGTCTAGATTGTATTAAAGTACATGTGTAAAGTATTGTTTTAAACATCGGAATTTATTTACGCAATTACTTAAATATCTTAAAGTAATGAAAAAGCTTTGACTATAATAAATTTCGAAATAACGTCAAGCAGTTTTATTTACTTTTTTTTTGTTTAGTACTAAGTTTTAGTTTTCTTCAAACTCTCTTAGTTGTAGTTAAAATCTACTGTTTTACTTGTAATGCAACATAAGTTTCTGTGAAGCATATTTTACCAAGTTTTATTAAAACTCAATTTAAACTACTTTTGCTTTTACTAAATTGAATTTAAATATCAGCTTGATGGTTTATATAGTTTAAGACAAATGTTCAAATGAAATTTTCCATGTAAAACTCTACACCTATTTGAGCTATGAAAACGATTATAAAATGAAAATTTCCATTTTAGATAGATTACAGCTGAAGTATACTGACAGTGAAAGATGGAAGTAATTTTGTAATAAAAAGTAAAATTAAGTATAAATTTTTAGACGACCTACTAACGGGTAAGTAAAAAACCAGACTTTGTAACAATACTAAAAAACAATTATCGAGAAAGTGTACATAAGTTTTGAATGTAGTTATTATGGAACAAATTATTTGCCAAAATACTTTATGTGTTTATTTGTTAAATATGCTAACTTATATGTTTTATGTTTATATCCTATAAAAATTGTATTTAAATCTGTTTGAATCGTTACGCTTAAGTTTTATGTATAATGTTAAGGAAAACAGAGGATTAATTTGATTTTCTAGTCATTAAAAAAAAATAGCAGAAAGGAATTTATAACTTACTGCCAGTTAATGCAAACAATAGTCAATGTATTTTTAACACTTTTTAAACTGAAAAACGTGATATTGTGCTGTAAACCTTAAGTTTTAAATATATTGTTTGTAAATACGTAAGTTGTCATGTTTTGTTAAGCAGCTAAGAAAAAATAAAAGTTACAAAAATGAAAGAACTTTATTAAAAACTTTTTAACACTACGTAAAGTTTTAGTTGAACTTTAATGATTATAAGCAACATTGATTTGAATTCGTCGGAAACTACTGAAGAAAACGTATCAAATAAAAAACTATTACATCATATAACACATTAATATGTATAATTATCGGACAAGCCTAGTTATTTCGAACTATACAGTAGCTGTTTAAATTTCATAAAATTTTAATAAACTTCATTTTTTTAAAAGCGTTTTGTTTTGGTTTTCACATCAAATAAACTTAGTTTTGATAACAATAAACCTTTGTGAAGTAGTCTGTGTAATATTAAATATTTTTATTATAAGTATAGTACTATTTATAAAGACTTATTTGCTTTTAGTTTTTACGACTAACAAGGTAAGTTATGTAACAATAAAATTTACAAAAATCAAACGTTCATTCATAAAAAGTTCTATAAACGTGCTTTTAAAAAGTAAAGCTTGTTTGTTTAGAAATAACGAGTAGACTTACATGTAAAATTACTTATAAGCAAACTTGATAAGTAAAAAGCTTTTAAACTATTGGTATATTTACAAACGCAATAGTAAATGCTAAAAATAAATTTTTACGATAAGGTCTTATTTATTGAAAACAATTTATTAAAATAAGAGCTTTTTGACACGCGTTTAAAAAGAGTAAATGCTTTAATAAATTTCAGTTTACCTTAAAGTCTTGATAAATCAAATAGTTTAACACGTAAATAACAACTTGAAAATGTTCTCAAACTTAAAAAAAATAGGTGATAGAATTCTAGATAAGTATCTAAAACAAATTTCGTCGAAGAAAGCTTATCTAAGTAAGTGAAACATTGTATACTTTCTTAGTCAAATTTCAAGTGGAGACTTAAAATAGGAAGTTAAGTTTACAAATTTCCAAATAAATTCAAATTAAAATATTTTTCCTTTATTTAAATTTATTTCAAAAAAATATAAATGAAGTAATCGTCAAACTTTATGTCTTTTTAACTGGTTTGGTTTTTTTTGTTAAATTTATTTATAACTCATAACATATTTGTGATTAAATAAGCTAGTTATATGATTAAAAGTTAGTGATGCATAACATATATAGTAAATATGTTACATAATTTTTGGTTATTTCAACTTAAGCACGATCAATTTAATGCAAAAAAAACTATAAAATGTCAATTAAAATCATAAAAAAATATGGTCTGTTGATTTTTCTCATCACCACTTAATGGGTGGGCTAATAAAATAAAAAAAAACAACTTTAGAATAAAAAATAAAAAATAATCTGCCTCAGAAAAATTGCTGGTTTAAAAAGTGATATTTTAATTGTACGCAAAGCTACACTAAAAAAAAATTAAATCTAATTTTATACTACTCAGTTTAATTTTTTACCTTAAAATACAGTTTTTTGTTAAATTATAATGTTGCTAGACCTTCAACATCTGAGTTTAAGTCAATAACGCTTAGTATCATAAATCATTTAGCTTAGGTTGACATGTATAAATACTTTAAAATTTTTAAGCAAATAAGGTTAAAAAAAATACAGATACTTTATTTTAGGAGATTTGTTTTCATGTTCAAATCTTTTAAAACGAAAATGAATTATAATTTTCTTTTCTTTACTCAAGTTATATATTAAAGTCTAAAACACTACTATTAAAAAAAATTAAAAAATGCATTTGTTTTTTATTTATATTTACTACCAATAAACAAAAATCTATGTTTGTTATATTTGTGATTTATTTAGGTATTTTAAAAATGATAGACTGTTTTTTATTAAAGATTTTTAATTAATAGCAGTATTATAACTTTAGTGAAACATTAGATGTTATATAAAACCGTAGCGTGCTTATTAATATTATGTTTCAATTAGTAGGCATTTCTAGAAATAAACTTCAAAAGTTTTTACAGTAAAACCACTTTGATTTATTAGTGCAAATAGCTTAGTTAGCTGTTCAATCTTTTAATACAAGCAGTAGCAAAACGTAATTAAATAATAAAAAAAGTAAATTTGAACATTAACAAGTCTTACTAATGCAAATTTCACAAACACTATGACGGTTATGATTTTAAATATCATTTAAAATCCTCTAGTTACACAATTAACTGTTAGTTTTGACAAGTTTAAAAAAAAAAAGGTCATTTGATCTAGTCCACTTAAGGTAAAGTGTGAGATGCTAGAATTGAGAAACATATTTCAAAACTTGAAAGTAAGCCGTTTCAGGAGCTGAAACCCAAATCACAAATCAGTTTTGATTAACAGTGATTTTCGTACTAAAACTTAACACCGAAAATAATCTTGCAACACACATAATTATGAACGTGATAAAATAAATTTGAATAAGCGTTTTTCGGTACGCTTAATATACGGGGATAACGTTTAAAAATTTTTGTTGCCTTATCAAAAAAGTCATGAGTAGCTTTTTCGGTGTTTCCTAATATAAGCAAAATACAAACATTTAGAATTTCATTTAAGTCTTAACTAAATTTATTTTTTAAATTTATTGAGCGATAAAAAAACGCTCAAAATAGTTGGTCCTAAGACCTGGTGTACGAAGAACCTTACGGTTATCGAGTCGCGCACCACAGAAACCTTTTAATGTCTTATCCAGGACATTAAAAGGACAAATGTTAAGTGTTTTAATATCTTTACACATGAGTTTAAAGTTATACTCAAATTTTCTTATGATGTAAAACTTAATAACTAGAAATCTTATATCTAAACATTGTATACATCTTAACATATAACATCGTAACAGCTTACATAAGCCTTTAATAATCTTATTAGTAACAGTTGTACAAGGTAGTACATCTATTCAAAGACACGATAGTTTGTTATATATACTTTACCCCGTTTAAAAATTGTTATTATTGAATTTTTCAGTTATATCGCGTAAAGGAGGTTATACATACAAATTTTAACGGAAATGACACTTAATTAAACGCCTTATAGTTAAAAGCATGTAAAAATTACTTGATGTCTTAAAGAAAGTTTTCTCAACTAATTATTGAATAAATTTAATGTTTAAAATATGTATATGTTTTATTTACACAAACTAAGACATAAAATCTAATCAAAATATGTTAGATGAATTGAGTACTTTTATTTTTAATAAAAGAACTTTATAAATCTAACAAGCTATGTGTAAAAGAAACATTTTTTTTATGTTTTGAGAAAATAAAAAAAACATTAACTATAACTTTTTTACATTTTGAATTTTTTTCTTTTATTTAAAATAACTATAATTCGATTAGTTACACGTGTAAGAAAATATGTGCTTAGATAACTATAAATAGATTTTACAAAAATAATAAAGTTTGCTATTGAAGTATAAACTAATTTAACTGATAAGAAATTTCCTTAAATAAAGCTATTTTTACTTTATTTGAAGTAGTTACTGGCCTTACTACTGAAGTAGTAAGTCAATATGTAAATAACTTCAGCAGATTTTTTTTCAACTTTAAGTTAGTAAAACTAACTTAATGTTTGCAAAAAGCTATGAGACAAATATAGATAATTACTAAGCTAATATTGTAGTATTCGTAGTAAACGAGACAAATATTGATAAGTACTAAGCTACTATTATAGTATTCGTAGTAAGTATGAAAGTTATAATTTCAACATAAATTAATATTTCAAGTACTGAGATACCTAAATTTGAAAATAAAACTGTTATCAAATTTTAATAAAACTAATGATTTTTTTTCGGGAACCAAAGGAAATAAGTCGTGTGTCGAATGTTTTAGAATGCTTACTGAATGATTCATTTTTAGTACTCACAGAAACATATTGAATGTTTGAAGTTTAAAATAATCCTACTCAAGTTTAAGTACTTGACGGCGACTCTGAGTTTTTTATTAGTAGATTACATCACATTGTTTAATTATATTGGGATGAGTTTAAAGCTGAAAATATTCTAAAAATAGCTAGTAGTTAAAACCTTTTAACTGTTAACTAAACTAGTTTAATTTTATAGTAAAATATTCAAACAAGCATATTTGACTTAAACATTTTTAATACACAAAATTTTTGAGACTAAGTAAAAAGCAAACATTTTTTTACAGTTTTAAAAGTTAAGATTAAATTTATTTTAACAAACGCAACGACGTTTCACACAGCAGGGATCTTCAGGCCTTCAAAAAGATAAAAAAATGGATAAATTAATAAATATCGAAAAACAATTAATATAATCCACTTATAAAGCTTAAAAAAATCAATACTTCAACTTAACATTATTGTTAAAGTGAACAAAAAATAATTAAACTAACAAAAGTAAAATTGAAAATAATTTTTTTATATGTACAATTATTAATATGTTTTTATAAAATAAATTCAGTTTTATATATGATATATTAAAGGTATGTTTGTAATGCAGTTAAATTTACATTAAAATATATTTTAATGATATGTAACAAAAAATATGTTTTTCTTTAATGCGTGACTGAAAAAATTATTTAAAAAAATTTTGTATGTTAAACAAAACTAATTTGTTTAATTAAAACTAAAGTGAAAACAAATATAAATTCAGTTCACTTAAACAAAAACAAAAAGAAACTTTAAAATTTAGATAACAAACTAAATTTTTAAAATTTGTTAAGTATAAAGTTCTTAATTGTTTTTTTTTATTTTTTAGGTTAATTAAAATATAATTCAAAAATCATCTACCTAAAAATAAAACTTTTTATCTTATACTTAAATGCGTTTAACAAAGTTTATAATTTGGTTTAAGTTTAATGAAAAACAATTATAAACTTTTATAAAGTCATATAATATATACTACTTGGATTAGAACTAGAACTTTGTCGGTACTTAAAAGCTTTGTAGGTTTATGAAGTTTGAAATCAAAATTAGCAAATGTAATTTCAAAACACTGCTCTTTATCTTAGCAATGATTAAATTAATTGTAACTTAGATGTGATTTTAGTATTTAAAAAAAAGTTAACATTTTCTTTAAACACATAGTAGAATTTCAATGAAATATTTTAATGTAACGAACGTTTGTAAAGCTACTATAAATTATTAAAATGAAATATGACAGTTTAAGTTTCTACTGAAAAACGTGTAAGAAAAAAAATATACGTTTTTTTTTAATACAAACAAGTTTACTAATGAGATGACGAATTATAAGAAATAATTTTTATTGTTACATAAAAAGTTTATACAAACAATATCTCAGTGGTCAAGTATTGATGAAATTTGTTTACATAAACAAAGTTTTAGGTTTTAAATATAATGATGATATAAATATTGTAATCAAAATCTTGTAATTATTAAAATCAAATTAATATGTTTAATGACTAAGATAGCAAACGGCTAAGGTAGGACTTACATATGCCGTGAGACAAGCTTGATTCCAGTACATACAAGTCTAGTAGTAAATTATGTTAGGTTTTGCCGATATTTATTTTGATTGTATTCTAATAATAAAGTTTATACAAAGCTACGAGGACTACAAGTAATGTCAATGAGAAAGTGAAACATATTTGCTTGAAACTTTTGACCCTTCTTTTTATTAAAATAAACTTATAAAAGGTTTTTAAGTATTACGTAATTTTCAATTTATAACCTATTTAAGCCAGTTAATCTTTCATAGACGAAGTAAACGAACAAAGTTGTGATTTGTTATTTACTTAATTTTTTTTTTTCTATATCATTTATATAGTTGAAATTGTTTAGTAACACATCACTGTAAGTTATAAATTTTTGCTAACTACCAAAGTACTTGGTTGACAACTAATAGCGTTTTGAAATATTTCGTTTGAAATATGATTAGCTTGCAACCCCTGAACTAGATTTTACTTTAACAAGATCTCATTACTTAAGCTCTTTTACATCGCAAACTTATTTTAGCCTTAGTAAACATTTATCGCCCAACGATTTTACAATCAAACAAGTTTTTTAGCATATTGTGGAGATTATAAGGTAGTCATTTAAGAAAAACACACTCAATAAAACTAATAGTTTTTTGAAACTTATTTTTCATATAATTGCTGTTGTTGATTTTAAAAAATAATATTTTAGTTAAAAAAACGGAATTCTATTTTTTTTCTTTATTAAAATCGGAAGCACATAAGTAAAATGATAAAAAAATTTTAAAAGTTTAGGTTTAATTGTGATTTTTGTAAGTTAACCAATAAGGAAAATAGAAACATAGCGCAAAAGTATTTTTAATCAATATTATTTAAACACATCAACATTTCATTAACCGTTATAGCAACATATTTAATCATTTGTATAAATTGACGTACTTATGTTAAAAAAGAATAAACTAATGCCTGATATATTTTTTTTAATTTCTGTTGTGTTGTCACTTCGATTATACCTTTATAAGGACAAACAAACACCTTCGTTGATATCTGATCAAAAATTTCAATATATCTAGATTCTAGATGTGTGTACTAAACAAATCAGAATGTAAAACATTTTACAGTGACGTTAATTGTTGCATGACTAAGATAAATTTAAAAGTCATAGGTGTAGCAACAAGGATTGCTTCTTTTAACATTAGCATTTTTATTTCAAAAAGAGACAAAAAGTTTTCTAAACAAAATATTCATAGTTAAAGAACATTTAATTAAATCTATTTCTACAAGAATTTTATGCTAGAACCAGATTTATTGAAAAAGTTTGTGCCAATTTTTAAATAAATCGTGAAATAATTTTGTACGTTTTTATTTTTTCAGTAATTAGATTACTTCATAAGTAGAATTTTAAGTATCTAACTACAGAAAAGGCTCAACTAGTGACATTATTTTTTAATATATACTAGAGAAAAATGTTAAAGTTTTTGAAAAATTGACTAAATTTTGAAAAATTATTAAAAAAAACATGTTTAATTTTAAAATGTTTAATAAGGTAGTAAAATTTTTAATAAATTTCATTTATAAAATATTAAGATACTATATTTGTATGCACGTTTAACTATTACAAAGTAATTCGACAACTTATTATTTTTTTCTTATGTTAAAATAAAACTGTAAGAGCCACTTTGTTATTCAAGGCTACTCTTTTAGTTTCCTACTACAAAAGAAGTTTTTGCAAAATATAGTTTGCAGAAATTTATGAAAATACAGGTAATAAAATACATATAATGTTAAACATATAAACCTCTAATATTTAACACACCTAACAATTTAAGAAAAAGTTTGTAAACATTGTATTCAAATAATGTTTTAATTTGAGAAATGTTTTTAACATTTTTATTATGTTTATCTTTTAAACTTATAAAATTTAGTTTTTTATATTTAAATTTTATATTAAGTATTTAATAAAATTCACAACAGTTGTATAATTTCAAATTAAGTTGCTTAAATAAACCTAGAAAACAATGTCAATTAAAACAGGTTAAAATTATACATACTTAATAAAATGTAAAAGAAAGAAAAGATGTACCTAAAAAACAAAAACAGTTTTAAGATGGATAAGTTCGACAAAACTTAAAAATTCATATTTTATTGTTTTTTATTTATAGCTTTTCTTTTTTTGAATAAAAAGTATAGTAAGCACCAAGTTATACTGAGAATTGAGTTATTTGTTATATAACAAATTTATTATTTAGTTTATGGATTCTTAAATTAACAAAAAGCAAACAAAAAAAAATTATGTCTTATAAAAATAATTATTAGAAATTATAAGCTCTGTGATATAGAATGTGATTGACTTAAACCATTTTAAGATAGCTTGTAAAAAAGTGTGTTTGAGTAAGTAGAAAACAGACTAAATTTGAAATAGCAAGATGATTTTTCTTCTGAATGCTGTTTAACTTGTAAGTGTGTGATTTGAAATTATACAAATTTTGTATAAATATTGAAATTTGAGGAATTTGAACATAAATAAAAAAAATTTTACGACACAAACGTCATGCGACATTTTTTGTTAGAACGTGTTATTGCTACGACAAATTACACGTTACAGATATCTTTTTGGTCCATTAATAAAACCTCTGTAATTTGAAAATACTCGGCTTAAATGCTTCTCAGTTTTTAAGGTTGCAATAATGTTAAAAAGCTTGAAAACTCTTGAACTAGTAGTTTGAAATACTACCGATTTTCTCCCAAACACAATGAATTTTTCATTAAATTTGTTATAAAATTCTTTTATATAATTTCATTATAATATACTCGTTCTATTTTTGAACGTTCTTATAATATTTATTCAATCTAAAGTTTTTAGAAATACTTATTAACTTGTCGCATAGTAAATGTATATGTTGTAGACTGTTAGTATTTATAAAACATGTTTTATAATTATTCAAACCTTTTTAAAAATTAGATTTTACTAATGATTGTATTCATGTTTGTATTACATTATAGTAAAATTATTATTAATTCATACGTACAGTACAAAGTTTTAAAATAAAAACATCATATAAGACTATATAAAATTAAACTAATATAGAAAATATCATTAACTTAGTTGTTTTACTAATCTACATTTCACAAACGTATGCATGCTGTCGTACTTGATTATAGAAACTGAAATTAACTGTGGTAAAAATTTGTTTTGTAGTCAAAAAAAAAGTATGAAATAAATGAAAAAGAACACAATTATACAACTATAAGTAGTTTTAAGTAATTTCTTACAGTAACTAAGTTGTAGTGTTTTTTTACTTAAAGCTAAATACATCTTAGCAATAAAAACTTTATCAAAAATTGTATTCATTTATTTTATAGTTGTAATGATACTTTTATTTATAACATGTCTAATTTTTGTGTTTAGAAACTTACATTCTAATGTATTAGGTAGGTGTATCTAACAAACCAAAAACTTTAAACACATTGTTGTTTTCTTAATTAGTTTTTGTAAAAAAGTTATTTACTTACAAAGCATCTAAAAATGTACAAGTCTATATCTGAAAAACGAAACTTTACAAATAATATGTTTTAATAAACTTAAAGCTTAATGGACGTATATTGTTAAATTAAACTAGGCTAAATGCTAACTGATTTGTTTATTTTTTTAGTGTGATAGTATATCTTAAGTACATTAAATTTCAAATACTTTTGAGTTCGTGCAAAATAACCTCAATTTCTATGAATGAACTTAATATATTTTTATGTTAATAAAAAAGTTTGTTATTTTAAGCTTTCATTTGTTTTGTGAAAGTGATTGATGATCTAAATTTGACGCTTGTTAATGCAAGTAACAAAAGACTTAAAATACTTATATTGTTATCTGTTGAAAACTATCTTTATAATTATACAAAATCATGATGACTATTCATTTATTTGAAGTTTCAAATTATTTATAAAATTTTGATTTTTTTTCAAACTCTAAACTTTTAAAATAATATATCTAACTATGTAAAATTGCTACAAACCTAAGATATAAATCAAAAACAGATTAAGACCATTAACAATTAGTATGTATTTAAGGCTGGGTCTAATCACCATGAAAGTTTCGAATATTACAGTGTGTTTTAAGTTTTATAAAGTTATAACGTAAGGATTTTATATAGTAATAGCAATTTTTAAATAATATTTACTCTATTTGAGGAATTATTTGTCAAAATTCTGTAGCTAGTTATTATTTTGACAAACGTAAAGTTCATTGAAACGAAAAATATAAAATTATAGTTTTATAATTTAGCTAACATTATTACCTTTTTCTTGTTTGAGTTTGTTTAAATACCATATTAGTGGAAATACATCCTTTGTTTAGCAACACATCACATTTTAACATACTAGTTAAAATGCATATTATTTTCAGCCAATAATTGTTTTGTAAAATGATGGATGGATTAAATTTACATTTTATTAATAAAACCAACAAAGTTTTTACTTAAAATAACTAGTTTGTTATATTTTAAAAATGTATTCTAAGTTTTACAAAATCATGATAACTGTTGTTTTTTAATTATTTTATTTGATTGATTAGAACTTATGAACTTTATTTTTTAATTAAAATTACTGATGTCATTCTTTTAATATTTAAAAATCAAGTCTTTATGTGTTAGTGATAACCAAAACTCAAAAATAAAACGAGATTTTTTAATAAATAAATATAAATCTTAATTTTTGTTGTTTGAGAGACTAATAAAAAATTAAACGACTCATGACTTAATTTTTATTAAAACAAAGTTTTAAGTTACTATAATTTTATCAATGTTTAGGTCAGGTTTTGTACGAAATTAATTTTTCCCGAGAGTGAAAAAAATATAAATATTTAAAGCTAATAAAAGAATAAAATAGAAATTTATTGACCAAGGGTAAGGTTAGGTAAATAAGGTTAGGGGTAATAGTGATAGATAAATGAAATTTATCAAAAACAAAAAAAAATTGTAGTAAAAGAATACAGACCAAGGTTAAGGCCAGTAGTAACAGTGCTAACAAAAAAAAAAGAAAAAATAAAACTTAGTTATAGCAATAACAAGATAGAATAGTTTAACTCAAGCAAAAAAGTGTCTTCGTGCAAAAGTGACCCTTTGTTCAAAAGTGGTTTTCGTGCAAATTTAACATCTACAACTATATTTTATTATGAAAAAGTCTATAGTAATAACTAAAAACTTTACGTAACAAATATTCTAAATTTCAGTAAGAAAATGATTTCAATTAAATAGAAACTAATTATCATAAAGCAAACATAACAACTTTATTTGTAAAAACAGTACTTAATAGTGAATATTAATTAGTAGTAAATAAAAAAAAACAAAGAAAGAGTTTGTATCTAAATTTATACTCAAAGAGTCTTTATTTTTTTTTCAAATGAAAATCATGCTTTTATATTAAGTGGCTATACACATACTGCAACATTCATAAAACAATTATCTTTTACAATCTCAAAAAAAACATTTCAATGAGTTTATATAGCTGTTTAATACGAATTTAAGTTGTTAAATATGTTGTTTTAGAAATTTGTTTTGTTCTGATACAGTTTAAAAATTTAATACGAGATTTATTTATAAATATTCAAGCTAAATCAAACAAAATTACTTTATGTTTATGCTTTTAAATGACCTCAATATGTAAAAAAATGTTTATCGATTGCTAATGAGGCGAAGAACTAACAACGAGAAGTTTCTATAACCACATTAGAAGTTTGCTTTGACATAAAGTAAACGATTAATCAAACTTTGTAACAAGTTAAATCTTCGAGCAAAAACATTTTCTAGATAACACAGTAATGATACTATAAATATAAGCTAAATTTTTGCTTTTAACTTTGGTTACATACGCTTATAATTAAATCTGACCTTTATAAGCTCATTTAGAGTGTTGTTAATCAAAGTTTTGACTTGCTTTAGTGACTAGAATGAGGTTTATTTTGTTTTAGAATTCTGTAGTTTTATCTTTAAAACAAATTCAAAATGTTTTGGTGTTTTTGACAATCCGTTATAATGCCATTAGCCTAATTTTATTTTAATTTTAACGTTAATCGTTAATTATATAACTGTGTCTACTCGAAAAGGATACAAACGTAAACGGAAAATAAGTTAAAATATTTTAAACTTGTCTGAATTTATGTTTAATACTAAAGAAAATTTACGTTGTAAGATATGGAAAACCTTGTAATAATGGACCTATAAATGAAGTTTTTATTTGATACACGACTCTAAAATTCTTAGTATCTTAATAAAAGGGAAAGGGTTCAGTTATTTAAAACTCTTAGTTCAATTGTTTTTTACTCGTTAATACTTTTTAAACTTCGTAAGGCTAATAATATATTGTGTTACATTATATATTGTTTTAAAATTACTACTAAATTAATTTAATTAACGTTCAAAAAAGTATTTTTATTTTTTTGTACATATAAACTCAAAATTTAGAATACCTTTCTGAAATGAAAAAAAAAACATTAATATCTAAATACAAACTAAAACTTTTTTACTTTGATTTAAAGAGAACCATATAACGTAAAAAGCACCATAGATAAAACTTTAGTTGAATTCAAAAATAATTTATTAACAAAGTTCATAATTTACAGGTTAAACAATTCAAAAATTATTGATAATATTATTTCTAAGATTACTATAGTATTAAGTTCTGGTGAAAAAGGCAACAAACATATTACAAAGCTGTATATTTTATTTTTTTAGAGTGTTATTCAGTTATAAAGAGTATTTTCGATAAATTACAAACAAAAGTAAAAACAAAATTATTTAATAAAATAAAAGTATTGAGAAGTTTTATAGCTACTAATTATGCATTTTAAGGTAGAGATAAAAAAGAAATTAAGGAAATTTCATATAATAGTCTTTCATATTAATTAATTGTTGATGTGTTGTGTTAAAAGCTAAACTGTTTATATTTATGTAAAGTAAATGAATTTAGTTTATTGAAAATTGAAGATAAACAAGCATTTTTTAACAAAGGTTAGAAATATCCTTTTTATAAAATAAGCCAATAATCATCAAAGTACTAATAAAACGGTGTCAGCTAGAACAAAACAATACTAATATTTAATAAAACAAAACACAGTATATAAATTAGAGCAATACTTTATCTATAGTTTTGTATAGCCGTTGTAAAAATAAAATAAGGATAAATTAAAAAAAAATAATTTTATTTTTTAAAATGTCTTCAAATAATTTTAAAACAGAGTTTTTAGTTGAATCTGAAGTTTAAATTAAAAGAAAATTAAACTAAAGTTAGTATAGTAGCTTATAATAAACTTTATATTAATTAAAAATCAATTATTAACACTCAAAAAGAAGTTATATTTCTGGTATATTGAAAAACTTTTACATATACCTAGTTATGAGTATCCTTCCTAGTTAAATTTATTTATTTTGAATTTTTATGTTAACATACATTATATCTTCCTAATTGTATAAAAATTTTCTTTAATAAAAAAACGAGTTTCACAATTTTCAAACGAGAGTAAAATATTTTTTCTTCTACTATTCATTCTACATTGCCATAAGTAATTTTTATTTTATTAATGTCAGTCATCATTACATTCGACTAAATGGTTGTTTACAAAAACATTTTGATTCTAAATGCGCCATACGTTTGCCATTTGTCAAAACTTTATCATAAATTATACATCTGAAAAAACCTTTTATAATTATTTTAGTAGTCGTTAGCTGAAGTTTAAATTTAATAATCTATCAGTTACCTTGTAGAAATTTTATGTAAAACCAAAGAAATAATACAAATACTAAACAAGTTTTAAGTAAGTTTTCAATTTTAAAAAAAGATCTGAATTGAATTTTTTCAAACTTACTATTGTATGTGTACAAACTTGCCAAAGAATATTTATAGAAGATTTAAAATCTGACAAAAAACAATCATAAAGTAAAACGGTCATGGGCTCTCAAATAACAACATTTGTTCATTTTTAACTTATATTTTGAAAATTCCTTTTTTTTACTTGATTAGCTTTTAATCTTTTTAATTTTACCAGTGCTGGTTATAAGGTTATTGACATCAAACTGAAAAATTAAGTTTTATGTTTTTGAAATTATTGTTTTAGAAAATGTAAGCAGTTATAGAGTTATAGACACTTGAAAAAAAGCTTATAGTTTAATACTTATAACTATGTAGATTAGTATTGTTAAGTTAGATATTTATAATATATAGTAACAAAATAATTGATTAAAATTATCAAAAACATAATTTATGATATTTAAAATTTAACGAAGTTTTCGTTTTATTTGTAAATATAAGTTATATAAAAAACTAAATTTTTAAGCAATATAGTTATTGCTAGTCTAATCATACATGTTTAAGTACACACGTACGTAACACATTATCTCAAACTGTCTACCCAATGTTAAAATTAAAAACGACTTTTGGTTTTAATTGTACTTGTAAACTTTAAAAAATTCAATAGATCAAAAAATCTAATTATATCATTGTTCAAACATTTAGAAAAAAATGCAATGGGTTTGTACTACAACATAAACTTTTAAAGTCAGCTGTAGTTATTCAAAGCTTTTTGGCATCAAAACTTCCGCAATATAATTAAACAATGTGACGTTAATCTACTGACAAAAATATCAGAGTCGCCATCAAGTACTAAACTTGAGTAGGATTAATTCAGACTTCAAACACTCTATATGCTTTTGTGAGAACGACTTATTCAATATAATTTTGAATAAGTTAATGAATTAATATATAATCTTAAAGCATCAAATGATTGAATTTTTTTCTTTTGTTGCCACAAAATTCTGTTAGCTAATTAAAAAATAATAATTTAGTTGTGTCCATAAAAGTATTTTGTTTTTCAATATAACTGTGACTTTTAAATAGAATTATGTTAATTCACTACGATTAAGGTATTACGCTGAAGTAAACCTTTTTTTATCTCTTGTAATTCTAAAAACATTCTTGTTTAATAATTAATGCACATTAACTGTCAAACTGAAACAAGCCAAGTATAAGTATTTTGTCAGAAGCAGTAGTTATAAAGTTTGCCGAAAAGTACTTAATTTTAGAGTATAAATGCAATAATTATGCTTATAACTTTAATTTAATTAGTTTTAAATTTATTTTGAAATGATACATATCAATAGATACTACTTTTAAGCTCTTACAACTTTTACCAAGCAAAACTCTGTATACAAAGTGACCTTCCATTCTGCTACTTATATTTTAGGTACACACTGCTGGTTGGATACTCATTTTTAGCAAAAGTAGGCTGAATTCAGTATGTTTCTTTTCTACTAAAAAAATATAATAACAAACCTTAAAGTAGTTATACAAAATTATCATACTTTAAATTTAGTTGTACTGTAATAAATTAAAATAAAGAAACTCGAAAAAAAAATTGCAGATTGTATATTGAATATAATGTTTAAAAACAAAACATTACAGTTAATTAATTTAACCAAAATAACGATCTGTAAAACTAAAGTTTACAAACCCAAATAATAGTTAACGGAATAAAAAGAAAATAAAATGTCATACAAAATTTATATAAACGAAAATAATGAAGAGTACAATAAACACTTACATATTCTGTGACTAAAAAACAAATGTAGAACGTGTATAAACATCTAAACTATAACTTGTATAAACGATAACAATGAACAATTTTATTGCCATTTACATACTCTATGATTAAAACACAAATGTAAAATTGTATAAAAAGGCAATACTAGTAAAAATAATTAACATTGTGAATGACAATTACTCACTCCCTGATTTAAAAATAATTGTAAAAAGGGTACAAAAAAGCAATATTTATAAAAATGTACATAAATTAGGCGTAAGTTAGGTAAAAAGAAACCAAATTTAGTAGTTAATTTGGTGCTGTGCTTTATGTGCAGATCTAAGCGGCAGTCAAAAAAAAAAAAAAAATTTTTAATTCTTGTGCTGTTAAAGATTTAATTTGATGGAGTGATATTTCCATTCTAAAACACACGCCTTTACGCGATATAACTTGCAGTTATTGAAAAATTTAAAACTTTTAAGCTGCTTAAGAAGTTTTAATGAAAATAATTACTCTCAACTACGTCAAACAGGTATTACTGCCTTTTAGAAATGTTTAATCGTTTAATAAACTTCTCATGTAAGCTGTATGTATAATTTATTTATGTTTAGTAACAAGCTTTATTTATAGTTTATTTTTGAAATATAATAACATTTTTTAGCGTGAATCCCGTATATATAATTAAGCGAACCAAAAAATCGCTTATTCAATATTTTTAATGATCACGTTCTAGATGATGTGTGATGCAAGATTATTTTCGGTGTTGAGCTTTAAACTGCACAACACGGTTAATTCAAGCTAATTTGTGGTTTTAGTTTCAGCACTTGGTACAGTTCATAACGGCTTACCTTCAATTTAAAGAGTTTTTTGTCAGTTTAAGTATTCTATTTTTTCCTTGAAAAGTGAACCAAATGGGCTGAATCCGTGAATCTTTTTAAGAATTTTAACAGTTGATCGTATTACTACAGGTACATTTTCTTTTGAACATTAACTCAAAGCTGTCAAACTAATCAAATGAAAGCATTGAATTAATAAATTGGTATATGTTTGGAAATTTTATAAATAACAATATTGTCTTTTAGCCGTTATACTATGAAGTATAAATTTAATAAAGATATTTTCTTCAAAAACTAGATTTTATTTGTTTTACCACAAGTGTTGATTTTGTAGGATTGAGGAATTTTATTTTGTTTGTTAATATAACACCACGGCTTGCTTCCTGTACCGTCATTATTTCTACAACAGTTTTTGCTGTATTTTCATATTAAAAATAAAATTTGTAACTTTTACGTTTCATAGCTATTAACCTAACTTTTAAAAAATCAGAATACATCTTTAAAACAAGTAAAAACAGTACTAATTTTAACCTTAGTATGTTACTTTATTACAATTGAAATAAATAAGAAGTTGCCAAACGCCTCAACTTTAATTCAAATTTCTAATCAGATTCTTGTTTTCATTGTTAAGATTCTTGGTTTTAAAATTTATTGTATTTAAAAATATTTTTACATCTATTGGCAGTTAAGCATTTAAATTTCACTTAAAAACAAGATTAAATACACTGTAAACAAAACTATTTCCGCAAATATGCGTCATTCTTAACGGCGATCACCAAGTGTAAACAAAATAAAAGATCATATAAAGTTTGGGAGGTCTTTTACGACGTTGTTTTAATTGATTTCATGGCTTCAAACTAAATAGACAAAACTTGGTTTACATTTAAACGTTTTACAAGTTCTTTCTATTGGGTTATACTGACAGTTAATTTCTCAGTTTCTGTTACTTTTTTGTTTTAAGTGTTAGTACTTAGGTTTATATACTATGTATACAAGTTTTTATATTTAAATAATCATTATTGAAAATTGTTAATTTTAATACAATCACTTAATTGAATATAAAACTTTTGTTTCTGAATTAGATTTTTGATTTCTGAATTCTAAACAGACATCTTTCTAGTTATAAGAAAGCTAGCGGTGTAAATTTAAGTTTAATTTCTTAATTACTATACACTTGATACTTCCGAAACTTAATTTTTTTTATATAATGTTTATTTTTTTGATTTTGATATCTTGATTTTGTTTTCAGCGTTGTACAGGTAAAATAATGTGAATTTATCTTATCGCTGTAGAAATACCTACAAACAAGATAATTCATAAACTTTGAAATAAACACCTGACATTTTTTAATTGTGTTTCACTGATAAAAAGAAAAATTAGACTTTTAAGTTTGATTTATACTTTACGTCTTATTCACGAAAAATACATCAGTTCATTGAAAATAAAATAGTAAGAGTCTAATAAAAACAAATCTTTTTTACTTAAAGCTAATTAAATTTTTATGTGAGTGGTGAAGACGGATTTAACAAATGAATCAACTCAAGTTAGCTAAATAATATTGAAAGTAACAAAAAATTTGAATATTGTCTGCATGCTTAATAAATGTTTTTCATTAGCTAACATTTCTACTTCAATTCATTTAAAAAACGCTTTTAAAACTCCCAATCAGCTTTACTTTAAAGTTTGAAAATATTTATCAACAATTAACTGAGCAGACTCGGTATAATCTAGTTAAATAAGTTTTGTTTACATATTAGATTTTAAAGAAGTTAATACTCTCTCATAATTATGTGAACTATTTACCATTTGCAAACTTAGTCAAATACCATTTAAGAGTAGTAGTTTTTGTACATTAACAACAATGGAAATATACCTTTGATGCTTAATGAAATTCTAATGATATAAAAAACATAATAAGAGCTAAGTTCATATTAAAATGGTAATATATTTTGT
The DNA here is from genome assembly GCF_965202585.1 of Thalia democratica. NCBI lineage: Eukaryota > Metazoa > Chordata > Thaliacea > Salpida > Salpidae > Thalia > Thalia democratica. Next base: position 60,331,800 of record NC_139166.1, on the reverse strand, counting down.
TTATTCATTTTATTTCACTTTTGCAAAATCTTAACTGAAAAAATTAAAAAAAAACCTGTATTAATTACTTTAGTACATTGTAAAAGTAATTACTTTTTAAAGTTTCAAAGCTAAATGTATAAAGATTTCTAAAGACTTTTAAAATATGAGTCATAAAGCTTGTCATACTAACATTTATGAATCTTTTTATTAGCTTAACCTTTAGTAGCAATTAAGTTTAATTAGGAATAATTAGCATTATATATTTTACGACGTACATTTTACTTGACGTTTTTATAGTTTTCTTAGTATAATGTGGTTACTAACAGATGAAAGATTAAAAGACATTAAGCTAATGCAAGACCTTAATCAAATACCTATATTAGTTCTTACAAAACCTACTAAAGTTTATAAAGTAATTGTATTTGTTTTTTTTTGTTATTGTCAGTTTTATAGCTGTCAGTATAAAACAGTAGAATAGTTTCTTTTTTTAAACTTGACATGGTAAAAATAACCTTTATAAAAAACTAGACATAAACAACTTTCTTTATGCAAAGTAAAGTGTTGTGGTGAACAATCATAAATTTTATTTTTTTTTACGTTTTTAATGAAAACTTGAATCATAATAATTAACAAAATTGCTATTTGATAACTACTTTTTTAAAGCTGTTCTTTTTTAATTTTTTAACATACAACTTTCATAAAACTTAAACCATATTTTTGAAATCTTTTCCAATAGTAAATTATTAGTAAAAAAATTAAAAATTTACTTTTAAGAACTTCTACTTAAGTCTTAGTTTCTAGACACTTTTTAAGCAAGTTGAATGGACTGACTGAGGGGAAGCTTCAGATTGTTATCAACTTCCAGCGATAACAGATAGTTGTTGAGTTTTCTCAATACAAACTATGTTTTATTCGCAATAAAATATCGCATTTATCATAACTACGTGAATCTAATCAAACTAAAATTTTACTGAAATGTTTAGCTGTATTCAACAACCTGTCAAATAGCTCTTAGTTTCAATAATTGATTTCGCTAACATTACCTTATCGTTATAAAATTCACTTGTAGCGTGCTTTGTTATATTAAAAATATACTTAAAGTTCAAAAGTTTTTACTGGAATACTATTTTGCTGTTTACTTAAACGTAAGTTAACTTGAGTTTCAACAAATTACAAAGTTAAATTCCGATGCATTTCAATGAAAATGTTTTATAGTAAACTTTAACAGATTTTTAATTATGCAATTAAATATATCAGAAAAAAGACGCAAGTTGTATAACCATGAAATAAACCAACTTTTCGTAGTTTATAATGATTTTTTTATTGTAGGTTTTTGTTTAAAAATAATAAATTATTTAATAAAAAAAAAAAAAAAACTTTGTTAAACTAATTTTTAAATTAAAAAAAATATTTTATAAACAAACTTATTAATTACAATTATTTAAAGCTAATATTTAAAGTATAACTATTAGTTTTACGAAACTCAACAGAAATGTATTTAAAAGATAATACGGATAATTCAAACTACTTCGACTTAAAAGTTTTTAAATGTTAAAAACACTTTGAATTAACTTAATATAAGTTTACTCAATTTAAAAAGCTTTTAAAACCTTCATATATATGATTCAATGATTTTAAGTGCAACTGCAAAAAAAAAACAATTTTCTATTAAAAAATAAATGTGATAACGAAAATGTCGTATGTGAAGCTAAAATAAAGTCTAACAATGGCAATAAAGTGTATTTAGGACTGACAGAGAACGATATTTTTTGCTTTATAAAATAAACACAACAAATAAAAAGCGTTAAAACAATATTTATTTAAACACTTTTAAAATTTATAATTATGCTAAGTAGAAATTATAAAACAGACACAAATTAAAGGTTAACTGAAATTAAATTAAATCAACAGCTTTTCAACCTACTCACCACACCATAACATTACTTTGTTTTTTTATAAAAAAAAAGTATTCTAATTATAATTCTAATAGTTTAACGGTCTGATTAACAGTTAAATTTTAGTGAAAAAACAACGTGCATTACTAAATACTTGCTTTTTACTACAAATAACATCATGTTTTTATAGGTGTTGCTTTGTCAAAAAAAAAACATTCTAAAGTAAAGGAAAAAAGGGTTAGTTTTATTTTAAGTTAAAATGGTAATGTACTTTTGTTTAAAGTATTAGTGATTCTTAGTAGATGTTAGTGAAAAGTAAAAAATACTAACATAGAAAACATTAAGTCTGTAATAAAAATTATATATAAGTTTTCTAGAAATTAGTGTTTTGTTTCAAAACAGAAAGTTTGCTTAATATTTGCAAATTTTTATATGTTAACATTAAAAAAAAAATATTTTTATAATGTAAAATACGTTATACTGAAGTGTAAAAGTACATTATGTAAAAAAATTATGTCTGTAAAACCGACGTCTAAGTGTAAATAAACTTTTGTTTATAAATAAAACCATGGTTAAAATTTTTACTAAAACGTGCTTTTAAAAATTTTGTAGTTGTTTATTTTGTAAAACCTTTTAAATATAACAAATACTAACATACTTTTAAGCAAACATCAAAAGAGTTTTTCTTGTAAACACTTTAATTTTTTTTTTATTTCTCACATAACAAAGCAACGCTATAAGCGAATTTTTACGATAAGGTTATTTATTTAAAAAACAATTTTTTAAACTAAGAACTTTCTGAAAAGCACTTGAATGAAAAAATATTTCTTAAAAATTTTAGTTAGCTTCAGCATCACATAGTCCTGATAATGCAATCGTTTCTAAAAAAGAATACAAAAGTGCTCAAAACTAAATTTGTTATTTGATTAATATTTTTATTATTTAAAACAACCTCTAGTTAGACAGTTTATTAAGTTTACTAGAACGATTTCTATAAGTAAAGAACTTAATTGCACTATAAAAAACCGATAATTTTTTAATTAAGTGTTTTCGAGGTTATGTATTTAGAATGAATTATGGTGTGCGACTCGATAACCGAGAGGTTATTTCACGAACCAGGTCCCAGGAACAAACATTTTGAGCAATTTTATTTTTGCCGTTCAATAAACAACAGTATAAAAAAAGTTAAAAAATAGTAAATAACTTGTTTGTTTTTAGTTAATACTTTTATTCGGTTTTTTTAAGTGTATACAGCAGTAAGCTATGTATTTATACAACTAACATATCACTTTCAGAATGGAAAACTGATCAACAATCATTGTAGAAATACTGATGGTACAGCGAGCAAGCCGTGGTGTTATTTTGACAAACAAAATAAAATTCCTCAATCCTGCAAAATCAACACTTGTGGTAAATTCATTTGTTTAAGAGTATTTAAACAAAAACTTAAATTTTTGTTTAAACTAATAAATTTTTAGAGCTTAAAGGCGACAACACGTGGCCAAATATCGTGAAGTTTGGGAGTCTTGACAATTGGTTAAATTTTCGTTGTCATGGTGATGTTACTTGGGTCAGGGTTTTAATCTGTTGCATGGCAACGGTACAGAAATAAATCGAAATTCACTCATGTTCGTGCAAAAATATTTACGCGCAATTCTGACCCGTCCCTGGGAAGGAAACAAAACCCGTGCAAAATTGACCCTCCGTGCAAAATTGTCACTCGTGTAAAAATTACCCTTCGTGCAAAAGTGTCTACGTGCAAAATTGTCTGCTCGTGCAAAAATATACCCTCGTGCAAAAGTGTCTTCGTGCAAAAATGAAATTTCGAGCAATTTTGTCTACGTGCAATTTTATCGTAGTGCAATTTTGTGCTCTCGTGCAAATTAGTCTTTGTGCAAAAGGATCTTCGTGCAATTTTGTGTTTTTGTGCAATTTTGTCCCCTCGTGCAATTTTAGACGCTCGCGCAATTTAGACAGCTACCCCACAAAAGCATATGTAGTGTGTAAAGTCTGAAACAATCCCACTCAAGTTTAGTACTTGATGGCGACTCTGAATTTTTTGTTAGCAGATTAACGTCGCATTGTTTAACTATATAGCGGAAACTAAGACGCTAAAAGGCTTTGAAAATAGTTACTGGATGTAAAAGTTATTGTCGTTGTATAAACTAAAAAGCGTTTCTGCTGAATGTTTTGAATAGTTCCAGTTAATAAAACTTATATTTTTGTCACCTTTCTAAAAAACGTTTTTAAAATTTTTTAACATTTGCTTTTAGTATAACGTTATTTTTAATATTTAGACAATAAAAAAATACTTAATAAAATATTAAAACCTAGATCTAATTCTATAAATTTGATGCTTGTAGTTTGGTAAAATAAAAATTCCTAAAAGAATTTTAGATTTTTTTTTCGTAAAACATTAAGTTAAAAACTTACTTTTTAGATCTACTTTTATTTTAGTTAAATTAAATTTTTGTTTTTATATAGCCAAACAGACCTTTAAATTTTTCGATTAGTCACAATGTACAGTGTTTTGTTGCGGTAACTAAAATTATACTTCCTTATTATCTAGCAATTAGTTTTATAACTTTTATCTTTTTTTTTAAACTGCTTTTTAAACATTGTACATATTATAAACATTAACAAACTGAGATACTAAACTAAAAACTAGATAGTATGTGTTGTCATTTTAGTAATTTACAACTAAAAAATTAGTAACTAAAAAAAACTAAATATAAACAGTTAGGAAAAAAAATTAACAGTCAATGGTTAAAGAAGTTAACAACATAATACCAATTTACGAGTATGGAAATGGTTTACATCTTTCATCTTATTTGTCATCTACAATTTCTTGTGAATTTAATTCGTTAATCGATTACTTTAAACAAGTTACTTTACATAGCGTTTGAACTTAAGATATTAAATCATGAAATTTTTCTGAATAAACAAATTAAAGCTTAAATAATTTTTATCTGTATAATTTTTGTACTTTATATACAGTTTTACTATAAAATACTTATAGAAAACCGAACTGACAGAATTAAATTTAAAATATAAGTAAAAAATATAAAGATTGTTGAAGGCTTAAAAGCCTAAAGCTTTACAAATTTTCAGATTACAAAAGGTATGGCTTATTTAGAATCAAAAGGTTTTGTGCATCAAGATTTAGCTGCTAGAAAAATCGTGTTGACTGACATAAACCAAATAAAAGTTATAACACTAGTTTGAGACGAGTTGTAGATAAAAGTTGTTATTTTTGTGTGAAAAATTATCAATCTCCTATGCCAGTAAGGTTACTTAAACCTTTGAACAATTTTTTGAGGCATGACAAAATACCATTCTAAAATAGTAAGCAATCTAATAACATAGTTCATTTACCAAATATATGCTGATTACCTTTTTTCACTATACTGCTGATCAGAGGCGTCACGTGGGGTGGAACGCTGGAATTGTTGCTCCACTCAAAAAAAAGTGTATATAAAGATTCAGTTACAGGATTTAAACTTTTTTTTTATGGAAAATTTCATCAGCTATATCACCCAAGACAAAATCTAAGTAACTTTATTATAAAGCTTAGGAGTTGAGCCGTGAAACTGTATAAAATGTCTTATGTTAGCTGAAAACAAAATTAAATTAAAGTCGACCAGAAAACACAGCAAAACAACCGTTGTTAATTTTCGAGCTAAATTTATTTTTTTCGAATACTTGTACTTGATATTTGAGTTTCTTAATATTGGAGCTGCAAGCTCAATCTCTGTCAGCTGCATCTTATACTTAAAAAAATTTTCAATACAAAATCTTTTTGAATAGCTCATTACAGGAGCTGCATGAGCAGCACCATGTGTATTAAAAATCGATATAGTTGTAGAAAATTCACTACAAAGCGAGATTAATAAGACATGTAGTGACAAGATGAGCTCGAACAGGGGCAACTTGAGCAGGGACACCTCGAGTAAAAAAAATTCGAGAATGGCCAACTTAAGCAGACCAGAATACTTTTTATTTTCAAAAAAATTACAATTATTAATAAATTGTGATTTAAAACATTAAGTTTTTAGTTTATAATTACTTAAGTATTTTAGCGAAAGAATGGTTTATTATATTTACATGCAATTGTAATTCCGTGCAAAATTGTCTGCTCGTGCGTGTGCTTTGTGCACACGTGCAAATTTGACAGCTACCCTGCCACTGCTGCTGCTGCTACGATATCTTTTTGATACTTATTGGTTTTTTATTTGCTTAAATTCTAGCTTTTTATTATTTAAAAATTAGCTTAACGTGGTATATTTATTTCATTTTTAGCAACTATATAATATCTAGTATCAAGTTTATTTGGTTTTTCGTTCTACTGTTACTATGAATGCTTTTTGTTTTCAAAAACATTGATGTATAACAATTTTACAAGCACTTTTATCTAAACTGGTCATACCAAATAAAATATCATAATATAAAATAAAACATTTTAAAGATGGATGTCACCTAAAACACTGATGTCTAGTTCACAATTTTCATCAAAAAGGGATGTTTGGTCATTTGGTGTGCTTATGTGGGAACTTTTTACTTATTCCACTCACTACACACCTCTACCATACTCCCATTTAAAAGATGATGAAGTTGTTGTTAGTATAGTAACAGGTCAATCAATTGTAATATCGTCTCCACAAAAAATCAAGAGAAATGAACAAAAAATATTTTTTTCTGCTTAATGCAAAAATGCTGGATAAGGAAAATACTTCAAAGGCCTGCATTTAAGGTTTGTTTAAAACAATTCAAATACTATAGATATATATATACAGTAAAAAGTACTTTTAAATATTTCAAGAAAAACGAATTATCTTAAAACTTCCAGGAAATTGAAAGGGTCAAGTTATTCACAACAGTCCAGTCGATTTGAGGTTAGATTTGATTTCTTAAAAAAAATAAAACGAACTGGTTAAACGCATGAACTTTTTCTGCTAGTGTTAAAATTTTTGTTTCATTTTTAAAAATTAAAGTTACTAAAGAACCTTGGAAAACCTATAAGTGTTAATCAGTTTTTAAATAAGATTATATTTTATCAATAGAATATTATTGACTTTTTTTAAAGTTCTCTTTTGTATACATTAACTTCTGTTTATTTTAAAGATTAAACTACATGGCAGAACTATAAAACTACATTTAAACAAAAACTAACTTTTCAGTATAACATGTACTTACGGTATTTTGGTTCTATTTTTAGTTTTAAAATAATAAACGAATATAGTTTGTATAGTGATATTAAAACATAGTAGCTGTATCAACAACAATAATAATTAACAAAACAGCTATTGACTACCATCATATAGATCCATTGATTTTCAAGAAGATCAAAATAATTTACTACCCTCTCAAAATGGAAAATTGTTGAGTTCTTGAGGTTGGTGTTTTGTTTAGATTCTTATTAACTGAGTTTTAAAAGAGTGTAAGAGATGAAATGTTTGGCTGCAAAGACACCAGACCAGACTTTTGTAAAAAACTTTAATACATTGTAAACGTTTTATACTATATTTGTTTTTATTTTTGCTTCTACTGTTTTAAAAATTCAATTTGTTCAACTTTGAATTTTTTTGTTTTATTTAAAAACTAAAGTTTGTTTTTATGTTTTGTTTTAATTAATCTATACAACAATAATTAGTATAAACAACATTTGGAGTTAAACTTTGTTTCTTCATAAAGAAAAACTAGTCTGTAACGAAATTTTTAAAATTAATTAGTTTTATTAACCTGTGTGAAGGCTTGGAATACAATGTTTAAGTTTAATAATAGATATGTAAGCTAACTAGTTTGTTTTTCTTTTTATTTGAAGTATAGCTCATAGTTGTTGCTAGTCTTAGAAGTAAGTATATTTTAAATGCAATGAAAATGTTTTTTATATTTTTGTATAAGCAAATTTAAAATGCTTTTATTTTAAGAAAAATGTTAAATGAAATGAAAATAATTTTCTTTGCAAGTTAATTTTTGTTATTCGTCACATATTGATCATTTTAGTTTAAAAAGTAAATCAGTTGTATTGAAAATAATGTTTGCAGCATAATAATATTAGTAAGAGTATATAAGCCACCATTTTTATTGCGTGAAAATAATAAGCTTTATGTATAATTTATAACTTAAAACTATGAAGACAACATCTAGAGTTTTGTTTTTTAAATCAATAAAAGTTGTAATAAAATAGTTTGAAGATAAATGTACAAACTGCTACTAAAAACAGACTGAAAGAACTAGAAAATAAAACAGACTTGAAATTGAAATAAATATACTACAATACAAATAATGTAATGTTGTTTAGTAAATAAAAGATGAATTTAAGTTTTTTTTTTAGTTCTATAAATGTGGTTAATGTAGTTTTACAGTTTGCAAACATGTTAATTTATTTTCTAATATTAGTCTGAGCTTGATCTTACTTTTCTTAATAAACTTTAGTTAATTATTTTAGTGATTGTACTTTTTACATTTAAAATTTCAGTTAAACAAAATATAAACTAAAGTTTTTAGCACAATTACAATAAGATTAAAAGCAATTTTTAGTTTATATAGAAGATGACTTTTGAAAATATTACATATTTTTATCATTAACAAAGCTGTAAAACGCATTTAGTTCTACATTATTTAACATATTTACTTTAATAAAAATTAATCACTACTTTTAATACCAGATATTGTTTATTAATTTCATTAAGCTAAAGTGATAAAACAAGAACGTTCAAAAGTTAATTGGTTTTGATCTGAGTTTAAATAATTTATTATTGTTTAGAATAAATACATTAAGTTATTAACATTTTAGAACATAAAAGTTTTAGAAGATTGAGTGAGTATAGGAAATAACTAAAAATTGCAAAAAAAATAAAGAAGAATTGTTTAACTTTAAAACAACAACAGTTCTATTGTCGAAATACAAAATGTCAGAGTTTCTACTAATGATTATAAACAATTAAAAATACGTATAACTCATTTACGTTTATGTTTAAAAAACAATGTTTTTAACAAATAATTAATTTTTATACGTTTCTATGTAAATTAAATATGATTGAAATACTTTAAAACAAGTTTCAAAAAAAAAAAAAAACTATTATTACTAAATACTTCCGTTAGTCAATTAAAAATATCTATTGTATTAAGTAAAATGAAACAAATCTCAAAATTCAGATAACTAATTTCAAAAATTTTAATTAACCAGAAATGTCAATAAAAAACTAATTTATCACTGCAGATTTATTTTGATGTGGGTTAACATAATTTACCAGAAAGAAATCTAGTAATACTTTTAAAAGAAGATGAAATATATTTATTTAATCATAACTTAAAAATTACTGAGTATAATGGTACAAATTCATATTAAATGTAGCCATGATTAACAAAGTGTAAAGTTGTTATTACATAAACTTTATTTAAATCCTTAATATTTTTGTAAAAAAACAAGCGTTTACTTGTTATCAGAATAATCAGAATAATTATCAGAAAATTTATTTTATAAACAAAGACTAATGGTAAAACATCAAAAAAATTGAAGTCAAAGTTTACCGATCGTAAAACAAAATTCTACGGTCGGCAGTTAAAGCAGAATCGAGGCAATAAAAGATCAATTTCTACCGTAAAATAGTGTGATTTTTTGAAAAAATGACATATAAATGATTATTTTTTCCTAAAATTTATTCAGAATACTATATAATAGTATAAAAAAAATAGTCTCAACTAGACTTTTTAAAATCTGTTTAAGTTTTCAAAATAGAATATGAATTTTGTAGTTAATAGTAGCTTTGTAAAAAAAATCTAGCGCTTTTAAAAAAATAAGTTGTAGCACAATGCATTTTCTACATATCAATTATTTTTTTTACAAAAACTGTGCTCTAAAGTTTGTGTAGCAAAATATCACGATAAACAAAACTATTTTATAAAGGTGATTGTTAGAAAAAATATATTTTTCAGTGTTTGGGTTTTTATATTGATGTAAAAAGTAGTTTTTGATAAGACTAGTTAGTTGATAAAAACTCAAGTATATAAATAAAATTGAAAAAAAAATATCGGTATTTAGCTATGTTTATAAGATTAAAGAAAAAGTCAAGCTTCAAACTATAATTTTGCGTTTACTTAAATACCTCATTCATTACGATCAATATAAAATATAATCTTATCTCATATGTGTGCAAACTGTCAGTATATTTCACAGCTGACAAAACATACAAACAGATTTTTGTTTTAAACATGATAATGACATATTTTCACGATAAAATATGTTTTGCACTACAAATTTGCACGTGTTTGATATTATCACTTGTAATTATCCCTTCTTACTTAGTGATCTCATCTCTTTTTACTTTATAACTTCCAAGTATGGTTATTGTAATTTCTCTATTATTACTTTTTCGAAAAAGCATACTTTTAGCATATTTAAACTTTAGTTACATAGAAAATACCTTCAGAAACGAATTTTTTGCTACAGTAACTAAAAGTTTCTTCTTATTTTTTAATAATCGTTAATTAAAAATATTTTACAAAACAAAGGTTTTACATATGATCTTAATTTACTTTAACAGTAATTTTACTGCAAAATAGCATTTTTATTTCTATTGAAGCTAAGACGTTTTAGTGTTCTTCATTGTGTTTGGTTGCATACAATATCAATTTTTTTATCAAATTAGAAGTATAAAACATATTTAACGAAACAATAATAAAATACGTGCCCATATCTTAATACAAATTCGTTGTACTTTTTATCTTTCAATTTATAAGCCAAAATCAAGTGATAGTTTTTGGTAAAACGTAAACTTCAAAATTTTTTTGTTAGTACGTAAGATTTCGTGTTTTGTCTTTATAATTTTCTTTGTTACTATTAAGATATAATAGAAATATAGAAAATGTACCTAGACATTATTTTTGTTACAAAAAAGTACTTTATGGGTTTAAAAGAGCGTTGACAATAACATTTCAAAGATAGATTGCACTTTTAAAATAGAATACAAAGCAATTTTCGTATAATGTTAAGCAACTAAAATACTTTACAATTTTTACATAAAATTTGACTTTTTATTTGATATTAAGTTTTTTCGAAAAATAATTAATTAAGTTTTTCACTGTTTTAACGAAGGCTTTTACTAACATAATAAGAAATATAAGTTGTTAGTATTTAAAATGAAATAAAAAATAAAATAAAAGCCGTCAAATATAGTTCTTTTTTTTAAGCTGCTTGGAAAATTATACTATTAATATAATCTTTTCACACATATTTCTAATTTATAAGATGTTTACTCATACATTTTTCTTCAAAAACTTAGAAAATTACAAACTGATCAAAATAATAATTGACTATAATCAATTAGTTTCGTTATTTTAAAGTTGTCTTTTATCAATTCTAAACATCACAGTACTAACTAAAATAAATTAATTTTATTTATTTATTTGTTGTACACTAGTACAAACATACGTATAGATAAGCACTTTGTTTAGTAAGAGTTACTTATAAAAAATTCTAAAAATTATTCCCAGATAATAAACTATATAACATGATAGTACTGCTTTAAACAAATTTTAGAACGAAAATAAATTGTTTAATACTGTATTATTACAAAAATTTACCTCTTTTTTAAGACAAATTAACATTTTCTAAAACCTTATTATAACTTCAAAAAAGCTCAACGAAAGTTTTCATTATTCTAAACCTCTCAATATTTTCAATCACATTCTGCTTCATCTACTACTGAAAGTTTTAAAAACTAAAAAAACGTTAAAAAAAGCATAGTTAGTTTAAGATTTTTATATTAAATAGATTATCCTTGTTTCACCTAAAAAGTTGAAATATACGAGAAATAAACTGATAACTATGATAATTTTAAACTAAACACGTTTGTCTATGGACAATACCCCTTAAATGTTACAACGATGAATGCTATAAAAATAAATTTTGTATTAAAATGAAGACTGATGTACACAAGTTAACATTTCTCTATTAATATATTAATGATGTACTAGCTTTGACGTTTGTTTATGTTACATATAATAGATTAAGAGTTCGATTAATGATTTAGTTGATTGATTGATTTCATTATCGTGGAATGTTTAAATTAACGGCTTGTTTATAAAAAATAACTGTACAATCACTATCACTGTTTACTTTTATATGTTTTTACAAACTTAATTTTTTAATTACAATTATAATATTGTTTATAAAAAAATATTTCAAAAAGTATAGTAATCAAGTTTTTCTTTAAAGTATTTTATATTGTGTAATAATAAATTTTTATGATTACGGTTAAGTAATTACTGTTTTATAATTATTTGCAACATAGAATGTTGTTTTTTACTTCCTAAAAAGACTAAACTACATTTAACTTATGTTTTTTAAAAATAAGTTGTTTCTTATATTTTAAACAAATTGCTACGCAATATAAGTAAGTACTTAACAAAATTCAAAAAAATGATAATTGCGTTTCTGTAATAAGTTAAAAATAGTTATTGTAAAAATGGTTTCAATAAAACATGAACAAAACCGCCACACTAGAAGACTTTGTTTGTGTGTATATAGTAAAAAAAATGTTTTTTACAAAATTTTAGTTTTACCACAAACGAATTCTAACATACATTAATAAAACACTAAAACGTTTTTATTTCTAATCTGTTGTTTACAAATTTTCAATATTTTAAGCTTTATATATAATTTATAATTAACTAAAAAAAGTATAAATGTTTTTAAAATACTTATTTTTAATTATTTTATTTAAACATACTTGACTAATTACTAGAAACCAGTTTATTTTGTGATATTTTTAAGAAAAAAAGTAAATAAAATAAACTGTCATTACATAAAACACGTACTACTAATTGTGCTTGTCTTAACTTACTTGTCGCATTAACAATCTTTTAACTAAATCAAGTACATAAATAATGATTGCACGAAACAAAGTGATGACTAATAAACTAAGAAAATGTTTCTATTATAAACATTCCACTAAATTTGATATTTCAAATGAGCGAAGTTTACCATGTTACAACAAGTTACAAGAAATTTTTGTCAAAAACCATTCATATAAATAGTTTGACCTTGATCAAGGTATTGCTTATTTTTTTAAATAAGTATTTGTCAGGTAACCAATTTCGTATAATGTATAAAAAATCTTACTAAAAAGGTTTACGTACATTTTCAATAAAAAAAAAGATTAATATCTACAAGACTTTCAGATACTTTTGAAGTTTTGATTTATTTTTTAACTTAACTTTTGTTATTTTGCTACTTTTCTTAGTTTCAAAAAATAGAAGTACTTTCCTATTGATAGTTTTTATAATTTTATTTTAATTTAAAAATCAAACAATTAATTGAGTACAAACAAACTTAGTTTTGAATGTTCTAGTTTAGTTGTATAATACAAAACGTTTTAATGTTGTACAAGCTCTCAAAATGCAATAAAATTTCAAAATTAAAAATTTAGTACAATGAGATTGAAAACTTGTTAAAACACAAAGTTTTCAAAGACGTTAATATTAGGGTGTAGATTTATTTTAAGTTTATTGTATAATTTTAATTAGTATTTAGTATAGAAAATGGAAGTTAATTTTACATGAAACTTAGTGTAAATGTTACGCTTCTTGATAAAAAAAAAGTTTTAACTTCAAAAGCTTTCATTGTTTTTAACTTTTTAGCCACTTGTAAATAAATATATAGAAAATTGAATTCTTGTTATAAAAATAAAAGTTTTAGGTTGACATGATAAAATATTGTTCTCATTAAATTACAGTAAGTTTAAATTACTCAATGCTATAAATTATTTTTGTTGATAAACAAACTCTTTAAGTACTATTAATCAATTCAGTCTTACATTGTCATCATTTTAATTGGCAATAAGCATTAGGAAAACTCTTAGAAAATAATTTATTTCAATAAAAACTAGAATATCTTTCTTTTTAAACAAAACTTTGCAAACATAAAGGAAGGTTAGTAATTAGTATCACAATGCTTTTTTTTAAATACACCAACTTTTTTGTTCGTTAAATTACTGGCTGTTTTCATTCTAAACTTCTACAACAAGGTTTTAGTTAACTAAAAAGAAATTTAATTTAGCGTAAAAATATAAAAAGGTCATATTCTTATTAAGTTTTGAGTTGATTTGTTAAATTATTTACATAACTAGTTATCCGGTTACTTGGTTGAAGTATGCAAGGAAATTAGAAATGAAACAAGCAACAAAAACTAAATCAAAATAAATATATATTTTATATCAATTTGACATACAGCCATTAAACTGTTTTGTTAAAGAAGAACTTATGTTGTATTGTGGGCAAACAAGTTGGACGAGGGGACAAAACTGCAAGAAGATACTTTTGCACGAGCAGATTGCACGGAGAAATTTTTGCACACGTTTAATTTTTTTTTTTATAATAAATTTTTATTATTATTTTTTATTATTTTTTTTTTACTATCACTGTTACCCTTAACCCTTACTCTAGGTCGGAAACTTATTATTTCTTTTTTTTAATTTTACTTTTTTATATTATATATTTTATTTTTACTAGTTGTTTTTTTTTTTATTTTTATTATCATTATTACTCTCGGTCAGTAACTTTTTCTTATTTTTGTTTGTCTATTAATTTATCTTTTATTTATTTTGTGTTGATATATTCTTTTTTTTTTTTTACTCGCGTGCAAAAGTTTAACTCCTGCGAAACTGACCCTTTGTGCAAATTTGATTTTGTGCAAATTTACTTCCTTGTGCAATTTTGTTCCCTTATGCAAATTTGTCTTCGTGCGAAAGTACCTTCGTGCAATTGTATGCCCTCGTGCAATTTTGTATTCAGCAATTTAGTCCCTCGTACAATTTATTAATCTTGTGCAATTTTGTCTCGTGCAATTTAGACCCGTTCCCAACCTAAAAGACATGTTTTCACGACCATCTTGCTCTAAGAAATTTCAATTCAATGTTGTTTATGTTCGTTAATATTATCTTTTTATATCTATGTTTCATTCATAACGTATGTAATTTAAATGTCATTTATTATTTTACTTTAGAGAGTTATTTTACGAAAACAATAAAATATTATTTAAACTTTTGTTTTAGTGATGAAACATGAAAATTAATGCAATGTTCTTAAATTTTAATTTAAAAGATGAACTGTAATTTGTTTGTTTTAAGTACGTAATTTAACATAAAATTTGTAAGTTTATAGTATTTTTAGATTCTTGAATTTAATTTAATCTAAATTTTATACAGTTTAACTTGTTATTGTTATACATTATATTTTTATAACTGCAATAAAGTGAATATATTTGTTTAATTTTAAAGTAAAAAAAGTGCATTTTGAACTTAGCAATTTTCCGCAAAAAAGTGCGTACCCAACCGGCAATGCATTCCGAACAAATGCGTACCTATTAGGCAGATTACTGTATAAGAGCTACTTCAAATGTTGTAAAGTTAAATTAAAACGTAAATATTTTACCATTTAAAACCTACTAAGCTAATAACTTTCTTATCAAGTTATACTTTTGAAAACTTGTAACAGTATTTAAAATATGTTTATTTTTAAGACATAAAAGTAAGTTTGTAAATGTATACGGTTGTTTCAATAAAACAACTGACAGTTTAAAAGATGATTTCAAGTCTTTATCATGTTTTGAAAACAATTTTTACAATGCTTGCCAACTTATATCGAAAAAACAAAATATTTTTTGTAAACAAACAATATCTAGGCAGCATTGTTATCAGAACGTTTAAAAATATTACATGATTTACCTTCGTGTAAAACATATTAGCTTACAACGGCAAAA
Organism: Thalia democratica; assembly: GCF_965202585.1. NCBI lineage: Eukaryota > Metazoa > Chordata > Thaliacea > Salpida > Salpidae > Thalia > Thalia democratica. The sequence continues at coordinate 60,316,161 of NC_139166.1, read as the reverse complement.
ACATCAAAAAACAGAGATGTCAAGATCTTTATAGATAAAATTAAAACTATTTAAATTTTATTTTCATAATTTTATGAAATCAAAAACCTTAATAAGAATACTAAACTAAACCGCTGATAGTTGTACGTAATTTATTAAAAACAATTTATATTTAAAATTTAGTTTCAAGTAGTTTAGTTTCTTTGTTTTATATATAAAACTAAGGTAAAATAATAAAATTATTTTATGTCTAATAAACAAGACAAAAAGGCTAAATAGTTTAAGTTTTGTATTAGGTTAAAAATAGTTCGTTTGTGTAAATTTTAGCTTTAATAAGAATGAACAATACAAAATAAGTTTATTCGTCAACCTTTAACTTACTTTTTATTTAACGTTGTAGTTTACGACTTCAAATACATTATTTATATGTTATATTCCCATGTGTATTGAAAACTTTTTACTTCAACACGTGTTCCAATACGTATGCACAAAACATAAAAAACAGTTAAAATGGTATTAATTTCACAAACAAAGTTAAGTTTATCACCTAAACTTTTACTGGCTTATTTTCAAACATATAGACTAATCTTTTTTTAGTGACTTATATAGAACTTAATACTCTTATGTATTGAAAATAAAATGATTATAAATACGTTCAAGTCAAATTCTTTTATATAACAATTTCAATAGGTTTTAGACTTAATTAAAAAATTAAACTTACTAAGCATATTATAATAAGAAAAGATTAAAATTATCTATGTTTTTGCTTGAAAGCGCTTTATGTTTACCTAAATTCAATAAGTAAAAAGATTATTTTTCATTTATCTAGTTTTTTTTTATCAGTTTCGAGTTAAAAGTAAAATCTGTATTGAGTTTATATTAGTATTTTTTATTAATAAAACTATTAAACATGATTTCAATGCTCAATAAAGATGTATTATACTATGTGAATTAAAAAAATAATAATAGTATTGGTACAATTTTTTTTAATGAATTGAATGTTTATATTGCTATAATGACAAAACCTTATTGTTTTAAGATATCATACGTCAGTTTACTTAATAAATTAAATTAATGTAGAAATTTTTACAAGAAGCATATTATTTTCACATATTAAAAGCGTGAGTACATCCTCTTACTAATATAATTATTGATTTCATGCTACAAATGAAAGATATGACTACTGTGAGGTTTTTTGTTTGACTAATAGTTTAGGAATTTATTACTAATGTTTTAAGTAATTTTATTCGTGGTTTTTCACTGATATCATACTAATTTTAATTGTAATTAAGTTTATTTAAAAACATAATGTTACTTTTTAATTTATGTTATCTCTTTTACTTTTAATAACCATCAAAATATCAGTTTTAATTAAACTTTTAATTGAATTGTAACTCATTCTTACAGCTTCTACTAAAATTTTCTTTTCTTCTTGTCTAGTTTGATCAACTATTCAAACTAAGTTAAACAAAAGCTTATTATTTCGACAACTTAGTTGAGTTACATATCTATGAGTTTTTATCGTTTTGTCATTAATTTTAGATAAACTTTAAAATAAAAAAAGATTCAGAAACAAGTTAAATTTAAGTATATAAGCACAAACAAATTTTATATAGTGCTACTCAAGCTATGAATAAATAATTTATGCAGTGTAGTTGTAAACTAAGTTTAAACTATTATTTACTATGAAAAATATTTAGTATTAGTTAAATTTTTGTTTTTTCATTTATGCATGTTTATGATAGTCGGTGGTAAAAGTTTAACTTTAACAATGACTACAATTTTACTTGTAGAATTCACATTGTTAAAAAAATACTTGTTTATGTTTGCTTCAAATTTTAAGAGTAACCTTTCATCTCAATTTAAGTTTGTAAAAAAATATAGCTAATAAGTTTTTCGAACAAAGTGTTGTAAATTTATTTTATTGTTTATAAACTCAACTAACTAAGCTTTTTCTAAAATAAAGTTGATATCTTTTATAGATAAAATCATATAACTATTTAAATTTTAAGCTTTTAAATCTCAACTTTAATCTTTTTAGAACGGTAAAACTACTTACATTTCTCAATATACTAGTTATAAAAACTTGTTTATAAAGTTTATTTCAAAAAGCTGATGATACTAAAAACTAAACTTAGTATTAAAGCTATAACTATTTAAATGCTCAAAAGGTTGTAAACGTATATAAAAAATTTAAACATGAAAACTTTCGTGGTGTTTTTATTGGTTTGTAAACCGAGATTTAAAGGTCGAGTTTATTTATAACTATTGTTGCGAGCTTCGTTTTTTGTAGAAGTATATCACAACTGCAAGTTATTAATGTAATTTACAAAAAAAGTAGCGTAAGTAAACTAGATATGAAAAGTAAATAATCAGAAAAAAATAAGGGTTGATCATACCAATTCGTTGGTCAGAGCACAAACTTTCGGTAGACTGAGACCGATTTCGTCCTGATTAGGACTCATCAGTCATTCACAACCGAAAAACTTGCAGTTTTCAATGTATTAGTTGTCTAGATGGAAAACTGCAAGTTATTCGTAATACAAATCTCAAAGAATAACAATTAAGTATTTTTTTCATAAATTTAAAACTAATCTAATGATTAACTATATTAAATTTACTTATTAGATCATAATTACTGTACATATTTTTTAAAATAAAATTGTCGCTTTCTTAAACTATTAATATGAAAGCAAACCATAAATATGTATTTATGTCAAATTATTATATTTTTGTCATAAATCTATATCAAACAAAATAGATATTAATGTTTTTTAGATTGTTTCAAATGCTTTAATATAAAATAAGTTAATTAAGTTTACTTTTTCTTTAAACTATGGAAAAAGTGAATGACTTTCATAATGTTAAGGTAATTTTATTGCGTTACGCTGACAAAGCAACAAATTTCACATAAGTTAAAAGAGTAACATGTACTAATTTAATCACATTCGAAATAACTTATAAAATATTTTTTAAAGCATATTCTTTTACTTTAACTCTATCAGTGACACATGTATATCACTAAATCGATAATTCTATTAGTAAGAGAATGGATCTCTTTACATAAATTAGTTTTTTTTCTTCATGTAATAACTAATTAATCTTTTTAATTCCTAAGTTAGTATACCCCTTCATTCAACAATCTTTATCAATACTTTTAATATATTTAGAGCACCTTACAATATATTAAATATTTTAAGTATTTGCTTTGTAATTTAATTTAAGTTAATTAACTTTAAACATGTTTTAGTTTATAAACTACAATATTAATATAAAAAAATCACATTTAAAATATTAAAATCTAATTGTACTAATAACTTATTTTGAAAGTAATTTAAATATAAGACCTTATTGTTCTAAAATAAGTTAATGGTACGTGTTAAATACATGTTTTATTATATTATTTTGTTTATGGTTTCATTTGTTTAATTAGAGTTACTTTGTTTTTAATATACACCTTCGTTAACAAATTATTTAGCATACAAAAACTACGTTTTTAATTTCTTATAAATTAAATTTGTTTAAATTTATAAAATTTTATATAAATTACCTTTAAAGTAATAATATTTATTTTAACTAATTTTATGAAACAACTTTTTTTAGTTTTTCGTAGTAAAACTTATAACAGAATAAAACATATCATAAATAGAAAGAACGTTTAAAAACCAAGCGTAAAGAAAAACATCTTTAGTTTAATTATCAACTTTATCATAAAGTTATGATACACGTGTAGTGTAACACACTTAAAAGAAGAAAGCATATAACTTTCATTAGAATACAATACATGCATTATAAATTCATACATTTGTATATCAACGTTTTATCTGATAATAAAGCTATCAGATGTAGGAACTTTTGAATACGTATCTTAAAGAAAAAAATACAAGTGAAAACTTATTTTGATAAGAAATTATGAGCATATCGTTTTATAATTGATTAATTTTCCTTTTTTTTTATATATTTTTGCATAAAATTATAATTTTTGCAAAAAAAAATAAAAAATTATGAAACTTCTTCTAAAATAATTTCTCATCTTATAAAATAGTTTACAAATAAGTTTTATTCTACAAAGAAACTTTTATATTTATTTATTCAACTAAAAGTCCATGAGGCAATAATAGATCGATACACAAAATATTTTGTGTTATTTTTAACAAATATATATAAATTTTCATAGTTTTATCGATTTTAGCTATTTTCTAAATGGTCAAAGTTCAGAGTATTATATTTTAAAAAGTAATATTCACTAAATTTTCATACTTTCTTTTAATTAGACTTGTAAGCAAAACTAGTATGATATTTTAAAAACTCTAATAAAGCTAATTATATGAACATTTTATAAGATAAAAAATAAACATATAAAAGGAAATACTATCACTTTAACTGTTCTTAGCTTTTTACTGTACGTTTGTTATTTAACTTTAATTTTTTTTAATAATTTAATATCAAAACCTAAACCTTCTTTGGAAACTTTGTTTTTGTAGAAAAAGAACTACTCAAGCTTATATCTATTTAAAAAATATACCTAATGCTTCAGTTGTAACTCCATATAAAATTAAGCTTAATAATAGTTTACTATATAGAATTGTTCAATATGAAGAAACTATATTTAAAAAGAAAATTTTGATAAAATGTAATTTATAAACTTAGTTTTAATACAACTGATTCTTTTTGAAACTTTTATACATCTTGTAAGTTTATATAAATTATACTAAAAAGAGCTTGAGAATCTAAGCTTATTTGTTATGCCAATTTTAAAAAAATGTACAAAAAAATATAAGTGCAAAATTTTTTATGAACTGATTCTAAATTGAATTTTTAATACTAAAGCCGAAGATTTTAAATGAATGACAATTTTCAAAAAATTTTTAATGCGCATAAGTAATTTCAAAAACCAGGATTTTCAAACTTTTGTTAGAATAAGCTAGTTTATCTTCGAGTTCGTATTTATTAACGTCAGTAACTTTGTATGAATGTAAACAGTTTAACTTAAACACTGCATGTCGGCAACTAGCTAAAGATGAAAGACTGTTTATAAATGTGATAGCTTCTACTTTAACGTACTTTGAAGCTTTAAACATTATATAGAAACCATTAACTTAAAAACAAAGCTCACGCTGACACTGTATAATTAATTTTTGTAAAAAGTATACTATGTGTTCTATAGGTTATTATAAAGTAATAGACAGTTAAACACTTTGAAATAATTAGTTTACAAAAATCTACAATGATGTGTAAAGTGTTGTAAATAATAGAAGAATGTATCTTTTTATTTTAATATGTAACAAACTATTTAATTACTACCAAAGCTTAAAAACATTTATTTGTTACAAATACAGTCTGAGTTAAACCAATTCGCCCACGCATTAACTGATTCTTCAAAAATTTTTGTTTTGTTAAATAAACTGCGTTCGTCTTATATTTAACCATACATCATATTTAAGCTGCAGTAAATCGTAAAAGATTTAGAAATTGAACTTTTTGTAAGAACTTTTTTCAACAGTCATAATCTATGCCAAGTAATGAAGGCTTACTAGAGTTTTGTTCTACGGTGGTACTAACAAACCATTTTTAAGTTTATAATTTTAGGATACTTTAAAAATACACAAAAAAAAGTATGTTACTTATTCTGAAGTGTGTCTAGAAATAATTAAAATACATGTTTAAACTAACAAAAAATTATTTTTGTAACTATTAAAATTTGTTCATGCATTTACTAAGAGATTTTAACGCTATAAAGAGTTTCATTTATATTAAGTTTAAAAATAACATTAAGCAGTTTTGTTTACTTTTGTGTTCAGTACTTAGTTTTAATTTTTTAACTCTATTAGTTGTAGTTAAATTACTATTACTTGTTTTTGTACTATGGTTTCCATTAATCATATTTTACTGAATTTAAAAAAAAACAGGTTAAACTAATTTTGCTTTTACTAAATTAAAATTAAATGTTAACTTGATGATTTATATAGTTTATGACAAACATTCAAATAAGTAGATTTTCCAAATAAAGCCTAACTTCTATTTGAGCTATGAAAACGATTATAAAAAAAATGTCAACGACTAGATAGATTACAGCTGAAGTATACTGACAGTAAAAGATGGAAGTAATTTTGTAAAGAAAAGTAAATTTAAGTATAAATTTTCACACGACCTACTAACGGGTGGGCAAATATATTAATCATAACCAGGTTTTGTCACAATAACTAACAAACACATTTTCAGAAAGTCAAAATTAAGTTTCATGAATGATGGTATTATGGAATGCATTATTTATAGAAAAACTTTATGTGTTCATTTTATACAGACAATAACTTACATGTTTTATATTTATCCTCTAGAAAAATTTTTATTTAGCCCAACTAAAATCTTTGCTTTCAACCTTTTGAATTGTATTTTGTAACATACGGTACTATTTTTATTTTGTCAGTATTTTTAAAGCGTAACACAGTTTTAATAAACAAAAACACACGTGCCTATATCCATCTGTTATCAAAATGTTTACTGTACTTGTAAAATTTCTATTTTTGTTCTTAACAACGTAATAATTTATGGTCAAAACTAAATTTCAAAATTTATTTTTTGTAAAAACTCAAGCCTTAATTTTTTATTGTTTGTAACTTTTCTTTCTCAGCTTAAAAAAGTTACAAACATAAAAGTGTTCTTTGACACATAATTTATAAGCTTGTAAATTAAATTTTGACACAAAGTTGTAGAAAACAATAGTAGTTTAAAATAAATTCTCGCAAATCTTAAATTTGTTAAAACAGACTTATCAGATTAAAGACTATTTCAATACAAAATATATTTAAGTGTGAAAACATATAAACAGCCATAATTTTAGTTGGTTTTGAAATATGCAGCAGATAATGTACTTGCGAAACAGTTTGAATAAACTGAAGATGTTTAAAGAAATATTTTTGACAGTAAAACATTTCAGTTTGGTAACAACCAGCCCTTGTTAAACTTTTATGGGTAGTTTTTGGAAACAGATAGTTTTTACATTCTAGAATATGCAATTTATCAACAAAAAAAATATATCAATAAAAAATTTATTTAACCAAACCAGATGTTAATCACCAGCCGCAATAAATAAATTAATACAATTATAGTTACTAACATAAAAATATTATTAACCTGCAAATGTGATACTTTAAGCCGTAATAGGGTTTGACTAAAAATTAGTTTAAATAATTAAAAGCCTAGTTGTAAGTTTTAAAAATATATACATTTTTAATCTTGAACTAGTAATTTTTAGCATCAAAGTAACTCGCACGCCGTAGATTGCCGATTAAGCTTCATAAATTAGTTTATCAAATTATTTAATTTAAGTGTTTTTTTTTATAATTAATTTATGTAGCAAGAAATCTTTAGATTTTAGTTTAATTTTTTTTAGTTATTTACTTGAAGTCTTATAGCTCAGTAAAAATAAAAATGAATAGTTTTATATTTTTTATTGTTTGTTATGTTATAAATACAGAATAGTTGTTAAAACTTATTTACTTAATAAACTCACGAACAATAATCTATCTTATCGTTAAATCTATAAATTTTAATCGTTAATTATTGACAAATTTTAGAAACATGAATAAGAAAAGTAGTACTTATTTACCTAGTAATACCTAGTAAACTCACTTATTGTAGCAAGTTAAAACGTGTTTGGTCTTTATGAATAACAATCATATTTTTCGAACGGAAACTTAAAATAATAAGTTATTATTAATTAAACAATATTCCTACGCTGGTCGTTCTTTTAACGCTTATCAATATAAAAGTGGTAACCATCAAGCATTATTTAGTTTAACTGAGGTTTATATTTTTTATTTACAGTGATTAATATTTTATGTTATTTTAGTAACAAAATAAGCTATTTCTATGACTAAACACAGTGATGCATAAACTAGAAAGTAAAAAATTAACCAAAGCTTAGTTTCTTTAACTCAAGCTCGATCAATTTAATGCAAACAAAAGTAGGAGATGTCAATGAAAGTTATAAAACTAATATGGTCTACTGATTTTACCCATCAGAACTTATTGGGTGGGCTAATAAAATTTGTAGTGTTATCCATTGATCAATAAAAGAAAGAACAAAAAAGAATTATTAAAAAAATGAAGCTGCTTTAAAATGCGATAAATTAACCTGTAGATGAAGCTACACATATAGCAAAATAGAAAAGAAACTTACTTCGATAAAGCTTGAAGAATTTTTTGATGTTAGTTTCAAAAGCTAATGGAGAAAATAAACAGTAAAAATTTATATTATCCTTATGAGTTTAAGTCATTAATGCTTAAGAGCATAAATAATCTAGGCGGACATATATAAACACTTTAAAAGTTTTAAAGTAGAATAAAGTAATAAAAAGAAATATTGAATTCAATTATTTAGTTTTCATATTCAAATCTTTTCAAAAAAAAATTTAAATAAAATCCTGTATTTTTTTTATATATGTTTAATGTTATGGAATCCACTAATTAAAAAAAACAACAATTTTTTTCTGTCATTTATTACTATTTATCACTAATTAAAATAAGCTCTATTTTCAGTTGTCGTTATTGATTAGTTCGATCGTCAAAGCAGTAAACCTCTTATAATACACACTAAAACTAAAAAATGTGGAATAAGCTTCAGCAATGTAATAATTTTATATCTTCATTTGATTAGTTTGACAACTTTAAGCTAATGTCCACAGGAAAATGTACCTGTATTAATACGATCAATAGTTAGACTTTAAACGGATTCGGCCCATTTGGTCCTTTTCTTTTAAAATAAAATGAAAAATGCTAGATTGACCAAAAATTTTTTCAAAGTAAAAAATAAGCCGTTTGAAACTGTACCAGGTTATTAAACTCTAAGAAAAAGTCATTTTAATTAACTGGTTGTTTTTAGTAAAACTTAAAACCAAAAACAATCTTGTATCACGCATAGTTAAGAACGTTATCAACTTTTAATAAGCGAATTTTAGGTAATCTTAATTGTGTATACATGATTAATGCTCAAATATTTTTAACAAAAAATTTAATGCATTGACAAAATAAACTATAATTTGTTGTTTTTGGTCTTACTAATCATCTGTAAAGTATAAACATTTTTGTTTTATTTAACTTTTTTCAAAAATATAAAAGATTTACTAAAATAAATCAAGGTATAATTTTAAAGCTGCGATTTTTTGTTTGTAAAACTTTAAACTAAATCAAAAAGTCTGACAGCTTTATTTCTTGTAAAATGTTACAAATTATCTTGATACAAAACATAAGTCTTTAAAAATATCAACTAGTTGTACAAGGTAGTACATTTGTTTTTAGGAAAGGATTGATCATACCAACTCCATCATCAGACCATAAGCTTCGGTAGACTGAGACCAGTTTCGCATGCGAAAGCATGATAAACCGTTTGTAGATTAAAGACTGCAAGTTTTTCGGTTGTTACTGACAGATGAGTCCGAATCAGGACGAAACCGGTCTCAGTATATCGAAACTTGTGGTCTGATGATCGAGTTGCTATAATTAACACATTTGTAAACTTGGGCTTAGCTCACGGCATACGAAAGTCCAGGCTTCTGCTCTGCAGACTTTCGACGATAATTTTGTTGTTTGTTTTTAGGACGTTGATAAATATATATTTTTAATAACTACTTTTAACTAAACTGTTATTATTACTTTAGTTATATCGCTTATAAAATATTATAAAAACGAATCTAAACGGAAATGTCATTTAATCAAACGTATTAAAAGTTAAAATCATGATAAACGTACTTTGTAACATACAAAAGAAATTTAAACTTAATATTGTTTTGAACAATGAGCTTAATTGTCTTAATTACATAAACTATAACCTAACATATGATTAAAGCCTTTTTTTATGAGTTTAAAACAAGTACATTCATGGAATGTTCTTTTATAATGTCGAATAATTTAATAAAAAAATCCTTTTTACGTTTTCTTAAAAGAATAAAAGTATTTTATACAGCTATCAAGCTAAGTTTAACATAGTCTTACGTTTTTTTTTCATTAAGAAAAATAAAATTCTTCTTATAAGTTGATTTTTTAAATTTTTTTTAATGTTTTTCCATTATTTAAAATAAACTAAGTTCAAAAAGTATTTAGTGTACGAAAATATTTGCTACATATATTTTCATAAATATTAAAAGAATTGTTTTTAAAACAATAAGAAGTTTTATTATACTCAATAACTTAAAAACGTGTTTTAGTTATTAAATTATAGTCTAACTTTGTGTATCTTTGAATATATAAAAATTAATATTTTGTACAAAGTTAATAATTATTAATTTAAACGCTTTACTAACTAAATGATACTTTATTTAATACTTTACTATAGCTAAATTAGATAAATTTAAATACGTAGCATTAAATATTTTAATAATTTTATTGTTATCTTTTTTTATTTAATTCTACAAAAAATAAAAACATGTTTTAAATTATTATTTCAATAGTTTTAAAGAATGCACTTTTTTACAAAATCCGCAAAAAAGTAGATTTTTACGTTTTGGTGAAAATTTTAGATAATTTAGAATGTATTTGTTTGCTTTTTAATCGTTCTTGTTTCGAAATACTTTTTAGTTCATACTAATCGTAAATTATTTAAAAAAAATAAATGTTTTTAACTAAACTGCCTTATAAATTAAATAGTTAACAAAGACTGCCTTATAAATTATTATGTAAAACCACGAAGTGGTATTATAAATGAGTAGGTATCATTAAATTTTTTTTTCAAAGTATTTCTAAGTAGTTTATTTAAAATTAAAGTTTATATCTGAATATTTTATGCATTAGAGAATTTTTAATAACTTCCTGTTTTTTTTATAAGTAGACAAGTTTAAACAAAAATAGTATTTTAGTCTATATAAATGTAAATAAGGGTTTAACTTACTAACATAGTTGTTAACTAGAAAAACTTTATTACTAAGAAAATTCTTAAGTTTTATACTTTTGGTTTTTCTCCTTTTTTGTATGTAACAAAATAAAAATCACACTGTATTAATGAACTTTACAAAATGTTGTAAAAAATATTGATGTTTTAGGTATATTTTATCTAATTGATTTAAGCATTGATAATAAGGTCTAACAAAAATTGATACCCTAAAAAGCACATTTCTAATCTTTTATACATCATTACAGTTGAAAATAGGTTTACTTTTTTAAGTACAGTATCTCAATAGCTAAACAGAATTTTTATACTCTTTTTATGAACACCTAAACATAATTATATACACAAATAAAATACTTTCATAGAAACTAGTTGTTTAAAAATCTCAATAAGCTCGTAAGAAAAGTTTACTTTAGTATCTAAGATTGAATTATAAAAAAAGTACTTTAAAGTTTATACCTAAACAGATTCAAAAAGGTTTACTCTTATACTCGAATATTTCATAAGCAATTAAATTGTCATCATGCAAAATTTTTGAAGAATTTGGTTTTAAACACTTTTATTTTTCTGATTTATCTCACTTTAAAGATCAGATTTGTTTCCTTTGGTTATTTTTGTTGTTATAGAGTATAGTTAAAACTTTTGTTTGAAAATATTTACAAGTCTTTAAGAAATAATAGAAATAAAATCATTGTGTTTTAAATAGTTTTTGCCGAAAGCATTTTATAACCAAACTTAAGTATACATATGACTATTTAAAAGTTCTAGATTTTTATTGACAATACAAATCTTAATAAGACTAGCTTAAATTAGGATGTAAATACTACTTCAAAAAACATTTAAATTTTGGATATATTTTTCCTTGTATCATACTTTATAGGTTTAGAAACAGTTTTGTAGTTTTTTTAATGAAACAAGTTTTTTTCTTTGATTTTAATAGATTTCAATTTGATCTTTGTGTCAAGAACAAAGTGACAGTATTAACAAAGAACTGTTTTATGATCCTTGACATTTCAAAGTTTTTGATCGCATAAACTCTTCAGTTTTTAGTTTAAGAAAGAGTCGTAAAAACCTTCAATAAAAAGCATAACACTTGTTTCAACATGACTAATCTTAAGTAAAAGAAATGACATCACTTAGAATCTATACACTACTTTTTACACTTTTTTTAAGAAAGTCAGTAACATAACCAAAATATTGATGGTATTTAATTATTGAACTTTAATTCAGACTACACACTAATGAATAGCTATTTACCAAAGTATGAAATATTTTCTATTGTAAATCGTAATTGATAAAAGCGTCAAACAAATAATTACTACCTCAAAACCAATACTAGTTTGTTAAATTAAGTTTACTAAAAAAAGTTATAAAGGTACTTTTTTAAACAAAAACAAAGTATCAAATTGTCGAAATCAAACAATGTGTGTACAACTTGTTAAGTGAAAAATCGAATTGGTTAGTCTTTTTTTAGGTCATCTAAAACGATAAATAAAAAGTTCATGCTGTTTTAAAATCATTATTTTAGATTTTAGACGCAATTGCATTAACAAATATTTTAAGATTATGAACATAAATTATAAGCTTTTTTGAATTTACAAGCGTTAAAATATTTGTAGTAGTGTTAATTCATATAGGTTTATGTAATGTCGCGTCAAAATTAATAGTTGTAAGTTCAAAATACTTCTCGTTATCTTAGCAATCTTATATGTTAATTTTCCTAACTTAATTTGATTATTGTTGTTTGAGATTAGATAAAAGCTTTTATAATTAATATTCAGATTTAAGAAAATAATTATACTAAATAATAATTGTAAAACGTTACCAATCAGAATACAGAAATAAAAATTAACATAGTTTAAGCTTCAAATGAAAGTATAAAATTTGGAAGGTTTATGTTTTATTTAGTTGCATAAAAATGTAACTTTTAGTTAAGATTACTAATGAGGTGTATGAAAATTAAAAAGTAGTTCTATTACCATATAGAAATAATACAAACAAAATAATAAGGTAAAAAGTTAACATATAATGTTAAACCTAACAAAACTTCAAAGTATAATTAATCACAAAAAAATAGCTAGTTGATCGTAAGTAAACTATAACGTTTAATGTTTTAATTTTATCAAAATATAACTCAGTATAGAAAACTTATTTAGTCAGCTTGTCAAATTTATCATAAATGCTTTTCACGGGTCTTCTATATCAAAAAAACTGACCTAAAAGTTTGAAAATGCTTCACCAAAAAAGCTTCACATAAAATAGTAAATAAACAAGAATTACTGATATCTTATAATCAAACTTTGAGCTTGCCTCAAAATAGATTTTTTTTTGATTCTCATAATACGAATCGTGGGTTATGATTTCTGCTGCCCTGACTCTTATCTATCCAGGGTAAACATTCCTGTGCTAGTAGGTATTGCTGCAAAACCTCAGTTAAGTTAATTATAGTAAAAATTTACTTACGTCAAATCCCTTTTCTGTCTCTACAAAAGAAAGTTTACCTAAAAATCTTCGATGTATGTGATAAAAAAATTCTTAGTAAGATGAAAGTTAATCATCAATTTACAGTTAAAAATTTATAAAGCACATGAAAAAAAATATTGATTTGTTAGATTTTTTTTTTGTTTATATGAGCAGATATTTTGTAATTTTAGGTTTTTGCTTATTTAACACATTATATTTTTAAAGTTAACAACTATATACAATCCTTAAAAAAATCATAACGATATATAACAATACATAGTTCTTCAGAAAAAATAACTTTATGGTTAAAACAAAATCGGTTATCTAGCTTTAGTCCTAGAAAAAATTGAGAGCTAAAATAAATAAAAAATATTTTCCTAAAGTTGTTAAACACGTTTTAAATGTTCTATTACTTTAATTTAATATTGTTATGATTGTTTAAAAATATAACGCAGTAGATTGTAGAATCTCGCTAGGGGTCTGAGTATTTGATTGACAACTACGAATTTTTAAACCCTTTAAAATCTGTTTAGCTTATTGGTGAGCTTATATCCGCTTAACTAGATTTTACTTTAACAAAATCTCAATACTTTAATCGATTTCAAGGTGCATTTCAAAAGTACTTTAGCGTAAATAATTATTTTCGACATACTGATTAAATAATTAAACACGATGTTGTAATATATTTGACACGCTTGTTAGGTCAGTCTACTTACACTAAGAAAAAAAAACGTTAATTTATTTTTATAACTTTACTTTTAATTGATTTACTTAAATTATTTATTTTAACTTTCAGAGTTATATAAAAAATATATACTAAGTTTTTACTTTATCATCTTACTTTTTGTACTTTTAAATTTATTGAGATCCGAAAACGTAAAATTATCAAAATTTTCATAAAACTTAAAGTGCTTTACGTACTAATTTTAATACATTTAGCAGTAGTTAAAACTTTAAAAAATAAAGAGTTTTTGTTTGATCAAAAAAATATTGCACAAAGAAACTTAAAAAAATTTTTAGTCATTTGTTTTATTAAGTGTTTGGTTTATAAAGAAATTTAATATGTTCGTTAAAGTTTTTTAAATGTTGCAGATAACTTCTGCTTACTTGCTGTTGTGGTGTCATTTTAATAAAAATTAATAAATATAAGTACAAACAAATACCTTTGTTGATATCTGACCGAAAATTCAAATTGTTCACGTGATTACTAAACGAATTAGAATGTCAAAATTATTTTCACCATGACGTTAATTTTTATATGATTAGGATAAATCTAATGTTGGTCGATGTAGCAGCAATGTTTGCTTTATATACCTACTTAAAATAGAAAAACAAGTATATATGTATAAACGAAAATTGTCATAATTTACGACAATCAAACTGTTAGTTCAAGATTAAATATTCGTTTCGTGAACAAATACCTGATTTAATTATACTTGCGTTTTCATTGAAAATTTTACTATTACAATCTAATTCTAATCTATTTTTTTTTTTTTGAAAAATTGACGAAAATTTCAAAAAGTAGAGTCTAAAATAATAACAAAAAATAACTCAACTAGTGAAATCGTTTATCTTAACATACTGAAAAGTATTTTCAAATTTTATTAAAAAAAGTTTAAATTTTCTTTTGCTTAAAGGATATAAGCTTATTACATTATAGTAATACTACAATGCTATTTCTTTTAAGTTTTATTACAATTTCTTTTGTAATTTTAAAACAATATATTGTTAGCACTAATGTCTACAAAAAGTAATTTTATTTAAGTATTAAAATTTAAAAGATTAGTAAAAGTTTATTTGTGAAATTTTAAAGATATTTTTGCTTTGTCTTTTGCTCTAATAACAATAAGATATGCAATAATAATCTAAAGTTTTATATTAATATACAACTAAATATTGCTTCATTATAAGTTTAGAAATTTTCATCAACTTCAACAACTTTTAAGAAACACAATTTATATTCACTGTGACGTTTGTGCTTAAATTAGAAAAGCTTTAAGTGTTTGAATTAATTCAAATATGATAAATATATAGAAACTCAAAACGTGCTTATTTTCACCGTTTTATATCAACTTTAAATGAAATTAACATGTTTAATTTTTATTTTGATTCAAAAAGAAAACAACTCCCATGCTTAAACTGCAAGCTGTGACTTCTTTTAACATCTACACCGTTGCAAATCTCTTGTGTGATTTGTTAGCTGAGTTGACAAAAAAATATGATACTAAATAGTTCCTAAGTAAATAAATACAAAAGATTTTCCCACAGTCTGACTTACATAACAAAAGTGTAGAAACAGTTTTGAAATACATCTAATGTTACAGACTAATTTTTGACTTTAAAGTTAGAGAATATTTAACTACTAGATAATACTGCGATTCTAAGTCTTTTAGAAGTTATAAGTTTAGTTTTGTAGTTTTTTTATATAAAATACTAACAGATAACTTTTTACATGATTATTGTTTTCTTTTTATTTTTAAACTATCAAAAGTACTTGTTATTAATAAGTATAAAACTTAATATTTGTTTATTAAAACATGAAATAAGTTAATTTATACAATTACAACAAAAATAAATTAAAATAAACCGAAAACTTTTCTGAATACTGTCAAGTATTTCAAACATATGAATAAAACTAAATTTAATTTTGAATCAAACTTTATATTTAAAGAATTTGAACATAAATATAAAAATACTTTTTAGCACAAAAACCTTATGACTTTACATTTTTTGAAACATGTAATTGCTACTATACGATGCAGCTTAAAATTCCTTTTAAATATTAAAAAAGTTGCACATACTTTATTCGAAAATTCCTCAGTCTAAAAAATTATTAATAATATCTATAACAAATAAATAGATAATAATTTAAAAAATATCGTATTGTAAGAACAACATAAAAAAACTATATCTGTAGTAGATTGATGTACTAACAGTTTAAAAACTAAAACTGAGCTTGTTTATCGGATTAAATTTGTTGTTTTTACTATGAAGTTATTATAACTGCTTCGATTAGACGAATTTCCTATATTTGAACGTGTAAAACTTTTATGTCAGGAGGTAATAACTAGTTATAACGTGGCAAAGTTAAAGAGTTATTGTCTAGATATCTAATAGGTGGTGGAAAATTATTTTCTATTATGATGATTTGCAATTTAGGGGATTTTAAGGTAGAATTGAGAGTTACCCTGCTTAGATTATCCTTTAGTTATATATCTTATATTAATCTAACAAACATGTGTCAAAAATACACGGATTTATTATAAAACATGTTGACTAATTTAACTAATACATTTGTAAGTATATTTCAAATTTAATTTGTACTTTGTTTAGTACATTTAGCTAAGTTAATTTTTATTTTAACTTTAATTATTAAAGCGATGTTTAGTGCATACAAAAAAAAACTAGTAAAAAAGTTTTTTTGTGTAAAATTGACACTTTGTGCAAAAATGACGACACATGGAAATAGACCTGTGCTCAATCTGACACAAAATAACAATGTAATTAAAGTAACTCTTTAGTTCTGGGCTAGAACTAGGCTAGAACTAGGCTCAAAGCTTATAGATTTTTTTGTTTGTTTTAAACTCATATATCACTACATACATTAACTTTTAGTTTTTTTTCTGTTCAAGAAGAATAACCGAAATTTTTTTTAAACATTTATAATATTTCTTTTTGTTAATACAAAAGTATGTTGTTTTTAGGTCTTACTTGTTTTTTTGAAAATAATTGACGTATTAATCGTAATGTTTTTTAGAGTAACAAACAAAAATTTGGTTTTGACTAAATATGTATAAATTTTTTTCTTTTTGAAAGTTGATGACTGTTGACTTATCTGAATTTTTAACAATTTATGTTTAAACCCTTTATAAAGTTTTAAGTTTTTGAATTTTCCTTCAGCCATGATTAATTAACTGCTAATAATTGTTTTGAACGTAATAGTTAAAAAAAGTTGTAATAAAAAATATATGATGTATTTAATAAAAGACAATTAATTTAATTTTTTTTGAGTTTTTAGAAGAATTAGGTTTTTTTAGCGTTTTCTTACGGATAGCTAGCAAATTTGCACGAGTGGACAAAATTACACGAAGAAAAAATGGCACGAAAACACTTTTGCACGAAGGGTCACTTTAGCACGAAGACACTTTTGCAGGAGCAGACAACTTTGCTCGGAAACACTTTTACACGAAGGGTCATTTTTGCACGGGTTAAATTTTTTTTTATGTTTCAAAATTTTTTTAGTAATATTGATTTTTATACTATTTTTTTACTAGTTTAATTTTTTTTTCCTTTATGTAACCACTAACACTTACCTTCGGTCGGTATCTTATTTCTTCTTTTTATTTTTTTTATTTTTTTTTTTTTTTTTTTATTAGTCTTTTTTAATACTTATTATTTGTTTTTTATTTTATTTTTACTATCACTGTTACCCCTAACCCTTACCTTCGGTCGATAACTTTTTTTCCTTCTTTTTATTACAACAAAATGTGCAAAAATGACACTCCCTGTTAAGCTATCACTCGTGTAAAGTTGACCCTCCGTGCAAAATATTCATTTGTGAAAAATTGATCCTTCGTACAATTTCATCCCCTCGTGAAAATTAGTCTTCGTGCAATTTTGACGCGTTTCTATTTCTTACATATGTACTTTAATATAAAGTAAATTTTAAAAAACCCATTATATTTTAAATTACTTCATAGATCATAGGACTGCTTAATATTCTTTAAAATAAAACGTTTGTATTTTGTTCAAAAATTTATAACTCTTACAATTTTATCTCGTTTATTTTTTAAATAATTAAATATATTTTGGATGTAAAGCAAACTTTAAAAACGTTAGTTTTATCCTTTAAAAGTAAGATGAGTTTTGTTTTTCATTTTAAATCATTAGTTTACATCATAAAATGTTTTCTGTGACATTTTGTTTTGTTAGATGTTGTGCTAATTGTATAAGTGACGCCGTGCAAAAGTGTACCTTCGTGCACATTTGACACCTATCCAGTAATTAGATTTAATCACAGATGGTTTAGCAGATCAATTTAAGTAAAATGTTTATGAATATATTTTTTATAAATTAAAATATATCAATTTCTTAGCTTCAAATTGCTTTTTATTAGCTAATTATGTGCAAATAAAATAGACAAGTAAACATGAACGAATACATCATTCATGAACGAAAAACTTTTTTACTCGAGTTCGACAGAACTTCAGTACTACACTACTTAAAAAAACAACCTTGTTTTAAATTTTCGCTTTCAAATAACCTCAAAGAATATAAACTATCTACAAACTGCTAATGAGGCGTGGAATTTGCAATGTGAAGTTTTAAAGAGTACTTTGACAAAAAGTAAACGATCCATCAAACTTTGTAACAAATTAAATTTGCAACATAGCATAGTAATGGTATTACAAATTTGAGTTTTTTTCGTACTACATATGATACTTATTAGACCTACTTATGACCTTTACATAAGACTACTTGTACCTACATATTTTTACTTATGACCTCTAATATCTGAGCTGGATTTTATAAACTTGTATAGTACAAATGACAGTTTAAACTTAATGATTAAAATAGTTTTACATTTTATTTCTATAAATACCCAAAAATTTATGCTGCTACAGATAAAAACAATTTTAATAAACAATAAATTGCATGAAATCTTTTATATCGAATAGTTCTATCTTTTTAAAACAAAAAAAAAAAGAGAAAAAAATCCTACTAAAAATTGGCAAAAAAATATATTACTGTGTCTATTTTTATTTCAAATACTTATAATAATAATATTCAAAATTATTTTATATTTCTTGACAATTTTTTTTTATAAAATAAACTGTAAGCTTAATACAAAAACCTAAGTTTTACTGCTAAATACTTAAGCTTAAGTATAATTAATTTTAAATTGGAAAGGTATCTAGAATTTAATGTACATTAAAAACCTATCTCTTTTCGTCATTAAAATCTATTAATTTTGTATTTTGTTATCGTTTTTTATTTTTTTTCTAAGTTACAATTTTGTTTTCTGTTAACTAATAGAAATTTTGAAGTTTATATGTTTTTAAGTATTTAAATTTCCGCCTTTAACTTTAAAATAAGACTTGGTTATGGTTTATTTTAAGAAAAAGTTAAACTTTTGGCTTATCATGCTTGTAGTCGCCTACATATGTAAAAAAATTAGATACTGTGCATTCCTACTTAATTCATTACTACGCACTTTATATAAATCGTTATTGTTACTTAGTTTACTTAACTTCGTTCTCTGCTAAGAATTTTGAATAAAAACAATAGGGTAACAACTTTTTTTTTATTTAGATTTATAATACTAAAAAAATCCAAAAAAATACTATCTAATACAATAACAAACTTTACTACAACAAAGTTTGCTTTTTTAAAATTGAATTAGAAAAATTTTTGGTTTTAATAATCTTTAAGACATATAAAAATTAATATAAAAATATTAGAAACGAGTAAATGAAAAAAATTAAGAAAATTTGTTGGTTATAGGTTTTGTATTAGCATACTAATAATAAATACTGTATAAGTTATATAACGCATAGCTGTTAGGCTATAGAGTATATATAGAAATTTTAACAACTGTAGTAAAATTATTACATTAAGGAAATTTTTTTTGCTACTTTTTTTATTTTTCAAGATAATCTGCGCAATAGAATTTTTTTGAAATAATTCATAATAAACTTAAAAAATAATATTAATGTAAGAAAAGAATTTATGGTTAAATTTATAATTAATTGAGACAAAAGATCAACTATTGATATTTAAAGAATCTTTATGTAAAACAAACTAATTAAATGTTGTTATTTTATTAAAATATATAGTCAGGAGTTTGGTACATCGTCTATTTTCTTTTTAAAATATAAAATACATCGCATGACAAAAAAGTTGTGTCTTTTACATAATTATACGCTTATATAAAAAATGCATTTTAACACGAATGAGACAAAACAGCCTGTGACAAATATAACTGACAAACGTGATTGTTATTTGAAAGCTCAGATTATTACGACATTGAGGACTAAACAAATATTTTAAAAATAACTAACAACTAATAAGTCCAGTCTGAACAATAAAATATGTTTTTTAATTAGTGACGTCAATGTTTACTTTGTAACTTTGTTACTACTTATTATTATATTTAAAAAAAAACTCTAATAGTTTATCAAATAGTATTTAAATTTTAAAGTATGTTGGTAAAAAATCAAATATGTTTAATTTCGTTAATGATAAAAACTTAAATACATAATAAAGATCGTGACTATAATGAAATAAATTTCAAACGATATTTCAAAGATAATCTCATAGATATAAAACATTTAAATATTTTAAAATTATTAAAATTAACTAGTTCACTACCTTTTTTGAACAAAAATAGTTTTAAGAAGTGAAAATAAAACATTCTAATTTTTTCAATACATATATAACTTACCTTAATTTTGTTAGAAATATGTTTATAAACTTTAATGTTTATCAAGCCTTGACTAATGCAACTTGAAATAAAATTTACTAATAAATATTTTTTTCG
The DNA here is from genome assembly GCF_965202585.1 of Thalia democratica. Lineage (NCBI taxonomy): Eukaryota > Metazoa > Chordata > Thaliacea > Salpida > Salpidae > Thalia > Thalia democratica. The sequence goes on along the minus strand of NC_139166.1, from coordinate 60,295,297 downwards.
TAATTTGTTTGACTAAAAAAATACTTACTTTATCATATTAAAAAAGCTTTTCCAGGTCTCTCTATACTAAAATCGATTTAAAAAAAAAATTATAACTAAAATTTTAAAACTAAAACACAACTTAGTAAAGAATTAATAAAAGTGGTTAAAACACAATTAAATATATCGTTTACAATATTTACATATTAACTTAAATATTTGTTATTTTTTAGATAACTTTAAAATAAACTTTTTATTTTTTCAGTAAGTGTTTTGTTGTAATTCGTAAACTATAGCAACTACTTGTAACAATTTATATATTAAAATAAATAAAAAAACAAAAAACATATTCTAAGGGCACTATCAAGTAGCAAGTTTAAGTAATCTGAACAAAACATACTAAAAGTTGTTTACTTTTTATATTTTTGAGTAAACATAAAAATTAATTACCATAACATATGACAACTTGTGTATAACAGTCCAAATGTTTTTCTGTGTTAAGATTTACCACAATTTATCACGTTTTGTTTTGCTCATAAATAGAGAAGTTAAAAGTACAATTAAATTTGAAATATTTTTGTAAATGAACACGTGATTTTTGTTATATGTGTTATAATTCAGGGTTACATGACAATTTTAATTCGAAAAGTTAAAATTTCGACAACTCAAGTTCTTAAAAAATATTTTAATGGCAACAACTCAAAAAAATAAACTACGTGTTAAAGTATTGTTAGTATCTAAAAGCCGTTTTTTCTTTTTTGCAAAAACTTAGTCATTTTTTAAGATTTTCAAAAAATACTGAAAATAACAACATTTTAATACTTAGTTTAACCAAATTTCAAACTGTTTTTAAAGTTTTCTAAAAAATAAAAAATGGCTTAGAGATGTTATTTAGACCTACATACTTATTTTGATTTTTTTAAACGTATATTTTTTTCGGTTATTTATTTCGTTTTAAGAATCCAAATTGTCTGAATTCGAATAGTAGTGCATCCATACTTTAGACATACTGAAATTTATTAATTAATGTTCGTATTACTAAACATTAAAAAAACTAAAGAAACTGGACTCAAGAAAAAACACTCTTTCGTAATAAAACTAAAGATAAATAAACTTTAAATTTATAAAATTTTTTAACATTTGAAAGTTACACTTTTCACTTAAAAAGATAATTATTTAGTTTTTTGACACATTTACCTGTTATTTTATTTGTTTTACCACCCATTGAAATTTTATTTGACAAGATTCTTAAACTGCACAAGTCTATACGAATAACGTTATTTTATACTTATACTTTTAAGTGAGCTCAAAGTGTAAATAAATGTTTATCGATTTTAAATGAGGAGTAAAATTAATATTGTCAAGTTTTTAGTTAAACTTGATAAAAAATAAACGATCCATCAAACTTTGTACCAAATTTATTTTTGATCAAAAATACTTGCCGGGTAAAATAAAAAATAAATACAATAATGATACTATAAACACAAGTTAAATTTTTAATTTTACTTTCTCTTTACATACAGTAATTATTAAATATGACCTTTATAAGTTGGGTTAAAATTTTATAAATCGATGAAGAACAAACAAATTTTTAATTCTTTAAAGTGATCGAAACAAACGTTTCGATTTTATTTGAAATTACTGAATTTTTTTGTTTAAACAAAAAACAATAGCATTTTAATGTACGAAAAACAAATAAAAAACTATTAGTATAATTATTCTTTAACTAGTTAATAGTAAGAAATTTTCATACTTAAAAAGAATACAGACAATAATAAATTTAAATTATTTTTCAAGTATTCACATAGGTAGTTTTAATTCCGTCTTTTGACAAACTACCAGTTTGTTATCAAGTTATTTTAACTCAGGAATAACGACAACCATTCATTAAAATCATCAGAGTTTAATTTAATGCTTTTTTTGATGTTATGAATGTTTAGTAAGTTCTTTTTAGTAAGTTTTTTATTTTATGTGACCTTGCCAGTTTATAAAGTCAAATAATTTTTCAAACTATTATAAATTAAAATTAATTTCAAAATATATTGCTGTAATTCAATCAAAACCGATTATACACTCTAACGTTTTATGTTAAAAGTAAGAGTTAGAAGGCATAGACTTTAAGAAGAATATGTTTTAGTTAAACATGAGTTTTAAAGTAAAAAAAAAATATTGAAGTTAATATAAACATTTTTAGTAAAGTTACGCGTAAAGCTAACAAAAAACAAGTTATGAAGAAAAAAATAAATAAAAAGTGATATCTGGATTATGTGCCAAAATTTTCTAAAATATGTTTACTGAATGAGTTTTCAGTCACCAATTAAATTTCTTTCGTTTGTAGTTTTATGTTACCATGCGTTATACTTTCCTAGTTGTGTAAAAATTTTTTTTAATGAAAAACGAGTTTCACAGTTTTCGAGAGTAAAATGTTATTTCCTACAAATTATTTTATATTGAGTTGAATAGTTTTTACTCGGTTTATCTAAGTCATCACATCCGCTAAGTGTTTGTGTTCAAATCCTTTTGATTCTTAATGTGCCGCGCATTTTGCAACCTGTAAAAATTGACTAAAAATTTTACCGTTGGACCCTTTAAAAAAAATTTTTAAGGTTCTAGAAGCCGTTAACAACTTAAGAGTCAATCGATCAGCGTTGAGAAAATAATTTTAATAAAAGAATAATAAAAAAAATAATACAAAACTTTAAATTTGTACAACTAAACTTTTTGAGAACAAAATTTAAAATTTAAAATACTCTTTTCAAAATTAAAGTTGTATGTATATCAACTTGCCAGATAATTTAAAGGACAATTTAAGTTGGCATAAAAATAAAAATAATAATATATAGTTTTAATATAAAAAGTAGCTTAACCTACACATAAGTTGATCTAGTTTTATAAATATCGAAGTGAAAAAATTAGTTAAATAATTTAAAATTTTGTATAGAGAAATATTAATAGTTACAGAAAGAAAAACCGAAATAAACTAATCATTACTAGTATTTTAAACTACGAAGAATAATATTATTAAACTAAATACGGATATGATTCTACTGGAGTGGTTTAAGGTTAGGCTGTGTTTACATAGTTTATAGGTTTACAAAGTTGTCGTTCTTATTTTAATTGTAAATCATGTAAAAAAGTGAAACATTCAAGTTTTATAATCAATGCTAAGTAACAAATTTAAATTAATACTGTTTACTACATACGTTTATATTATTATTATTATTATTATTACTATTAAGTTTACTGTCCAACGAAGGACCTAGGCATTAAAACCTAAGCCACTTAAACTGAAAGACACTAACATAAAAAGAAAAAAACAAATTACAGTGATTAAATAAACATAAACATAAAACTTATACAAGGCACAGACTGAATAAATTAAAACTTTCACAACAAAAATATTCAACGATTCCAAAGTCACCAACCTCCAATTATACATTCCAAAGCAACAAATCCCTGTAACGAGCCTCTCCAGTCAAAATTCTTCAGAACCTGTCTTCATCTTGATCATTTCATCACTCAATATGAATTTGCATAAGCTGTCTAAAAAATATTTAAAAAAAAGTACGAGTTTTGCTTTAATTAATACTTTTAATTAATAAAAAAGCGTTTAAAAACTTTTTAAGCACATGAGAATCTATACTTTGTCATACATTTAGAAGAAATGGTATTTGGTTTATATAACAACAACAAATTTTACATCCAGTATTTATTTTTAGAAGCATTTTAGTATCTTAGTTTCCGCGATATAATAAAACAATGCGACGTTAATCTGCTAACAAAAACTCAAAGTCGCCATCAAGTACTTAAACTTGAGTAGGATTATTTCAGACTTCAAACATTCATTATATTTTATTGAGTAGTAAAAATGACTCATTCAGTAAGTATTGTAAAACATTAAATGCACGACTTATTTTCTTTTGTCGCTATACTATTCTGTTGAATACTACTTAAAACAGTTCAGTTTCGTCGAAAAAAATGATTTTGATTTTTGTTACTGCTGCATTATTAAATATTATATTTTTCATATCAAGTGTGAAACTAAAATATTTTTTTTTATATATCAAGTTATTTTAAAAACATTTTTGTTGAAAATTCATAATTTATTAACTCAGTAAAAACTTAAAAAACCTTATTTTAAAGATTTGTAAACAAACAAAAATTTTAAAGTTTGCCAAAACATAAATCAACATTAGAGTATAAATACAACATTTTTTTTTTTTTTTTTCAATTCTAATTATTTGGTTATTTTTGTTTGAAACTTATAAATAAAGATTCCGATTAACATTTTACAACACTTTTTAAACCAATACTCGGAATGTTTAACACTTCAGCATAGTACAGGAATAAACACATTTATCATAAGATTAATGTTCTTGTCCTGTTTATGATTTAATTTAATTTAGTGATCTTTTCATTCCAAGACACCACGCCTTTTCGCGATATCACTTGAAGTTATTGAAAAAATTTAAACTTTTAAGCTGCTTGATAAATTTTCAAGAACAAATTACTTACAATTACGTCAAACCGGTGTTACTGACTTTTAGAAACATTTCATCAATTGTTCAAAATCTTATGTAAGCTGTTCGAATTGAAAAACTTGGAGGTCAAAGTACAGACTGATTGTTTTGATTGTTAATTTTAATATAAATAGTACAACCAGTTTCAAACTTTTGCCATAATCTATGTTCCAAAAAATATAGAAACTATTTTCAAAATGTTAAATTTTATAAAATATTTATGTTTTTTATTCACTACATTTATGATTTTTTCGACAACGCATAATACTACTATTAAAATTTCAATTAAAATCAATATAGATAGTACAAATTATTAAAAAATAATTGTTTTTTTAACTTTCTAAACCAATACGTTTAACATATATTAGGTGATAGAATATTATTTTTAGTGTTTAATTTATTATGTACTAAACAGTAAACTTAAGTATGTTAATATTAATCTTCAAACACTTTTATATACCTATATTTCATTTAACGTCTTTTTTATTCGATGCTACTTTCTTTTATTTTATCAAATTAAACAAAAAGATTATTGCACCGAATTCTAAACTACCTTAAATATTTTAACTTCCAACATTTTTCATACTTGTTAGTCGACCTGCAAACAATACAATATTTATTTTATCTGTTAAACGTTACAAATATAAATATCAAGTTTTATTACCTCTCTTAAGGTTATAGCTTATTTTTTTGCTTGATATTTTTGCGTACAACACTTGAAACAAAAACTTAAAGCTTTTTAAAAGCTATTTTATCGCTTCGCCGAAGTAAAATATGGAGTTTAGATTTTACTAGACCCTCGCAATATCACTATTATGACAACAAATGTACAAATTGTAATAACTATTAATAAGGAATTACATTCATTATTTGTTGAATTCTGAAAAATACTTTTTATTAGATAATAAATTTTTTTAAACTGTTAACAAAAAAATTATTTACTACACTTCTTAATTTTAAGAACTAAGAAACTTTTTTTTAATTCGGTTGCTATGCAATGGTTTGCTTGCAATACCTTCAGTATTTCTGTAAGTAGATATTTTTTTTGACTTGCTAATGCTGAGTACAATCGAAAAAGAAAATTACATATATTTTACTTTTTTTATTAATTGAAGCGTACCGAAAAATCGCTTAAGTTGAGCACGTTCTTAATGATCTGTAATTCAAGATTACTTTCGGTTTTAAGTTTTACTACGCAGAACATGGTTAATTGAAAATAGTTTTTGATTTTAGTTTCAGCACTTGGTACAGTTCAAAACGGCTTACCATCACTTTAAAGAGTTTTTTGTCAGTTTAAGAATCTATGTTTTACTTAAAAGCTGAACCAAATAGGCTGAATCCGTGAATCTTTTTAAGAATTTTAACAGTTGATAGTTTTACTACAGATAAGTTTTCCTGTGAACATTAGCTCAAAGCTGTCAAATTAATCAAATTAAAGTATTTAATTATTAAATTGCTGAAGATTTTTGTATAAAAACAGCTGTTTAATAATTTTGTGAAAAAGTTGCTCATTATCGTTACGTTGCATCTAATTTATGTTAGATTTATTTATTTTTACCTCACCATGACCAAAATCATTATGTATATCTTTTGTTTTTAAACCTTATTTTACATCTTGGAATAAAACTCAATTATTGGAATGTCAGTTGAAAGTTAAAGCTAACTACTTAAAAAAATGTTTCCGCAAAATCGAGTCATTTTTAACGACAGTTAGAAAATGTAAACAAGTTAAAGAATCACAGAAGGTTTGGGAGGTCTTTTACGATTTTGTTTTGAAAAGTCGTTTAAATTTATTACATCGCTTTAAATTATTTAGTAAAATAGTTGGTTTTACTTTTAAGAATTTACAAGTCGTTTATGTCAGATTAAACAAACCTCATTTAGATTTAGCTGCAAGCATTGTAGCTTCGTGGAGTTGAATAATAGCATCTGCGTCAAGATAAATGTTTGTAATTACTAAATAATCAGATAAATACTGCATTTCTTGATAAACTATTTAGAAAATGTAAAAAAACCATTTTAAATAGCAATTTCTTCTTGTTCAAGTTAAGTAGTAGTCTAAACCTTTTTATTAACTAATATACATTAAATAAAGTTTTGAACCATAAGTATTTTTACAAAAAGTTGATTCAGTTTTAATCCCTAAAACTTTTTTTGCAGTGTTGTTGTGATATAGTAACGTGAATCAACCTTATCGCTCTTAAAATTTCTGCAAAGAACATTCTTTATATACTTACACAAACTTATTAAATATAATTATGAAAAACAATTTACTTTTACTTACAACTAATAGTAGGACGAAACTTGAGTAGACCATTACTACTGATTTATACTTTTTATCATTTTTAGTTTACAGAAATTCAGTTCATTTTACAAAAGTATAATTAAAGTTTGTTAAGGGCAATATTTAAATGGTTTTAACTAGCTAAAGTTTTTACTTAGATACATTTGAAATATGGAATCCCAAAACTTTCAATCAATTGAAATACGTTGAAGTTTGAAATTATAGAAATCGTTCAACTGAGCAGACTCACTTTAATCTTATTAAACCAAATTTTGTTTACACAAGAGATTATCGAAAAGTTAATGCTTTCTCATACTAAAGTGAGATCATAATAAATCTCATACCTAGTTTTTAAAACATTATATTTTTGGATATCTAAGTACAAAACATTTCTACAATTGATTTTTGTTTTGATTTTTTTTAAATAGGCAAACTAATTTGAAGTATCTAAAAGATAGTTTAAAGAGTTATACCTTTTTAAAATTTAACTAAACGGTTATATAAGTTAATACAAAAAGATTTTTCGTTTGCCAATAACTTTAGAGTATTGTGAAAATCATTAGCTAAAATGTACAATTCACAAATTAAATTTTTTTAAAAGTTAAACTGCTTTTTACATTAAGGTACATGATTTATATTTATCATAATAGTTTGCTCAAAATTACCTGTATAAGGTTGTGCATTATGTACTTTAAGTTGCCTTAAATTTTATTTTCCGTGTTAACCATAGCTTCATTAAACAAACATTTATAGAATACTGCAGTAGTCTCTTGATTATAATGCGAGAAAGACTAAAAATTAACTTAAAAATCAAAAAGTTAGCTCAATTGTAGTTTATTTCTAATGAAATTTTAAATTAATATATAAACATTTTGTTGTACTTAAAACTAGCTTTTACTTAATAAAAAAATATTGATTCAACATAGGTTAGTTATCATTTTAGAAGATTGTTTAAAATTTTCATAAACACGTGTGACGTATAATTTAGCGTCAAATAAGCACTTTTTAAACTTACAAGTAATTTTAGATCTAGTATTTTTCAAACAAAACTAACTAATATTATTAAATTTTGCTTTTACTATTTAAAAAAAAAAACATGTAACTTGAAATTTCAGTTATCATTTGGTAAATTTAACACATTTATTATTTTTTCAAACGAATTTCCGTTTTAAATATAATTTACTTAATTTCAGCAAATACGTTTCAGTAGTTAATAAATAAACAAAAAATCAAAGTGGTTTTACTTGTTTTATTTTTTTAATTTTTTTTTATTGTAACATAGCAAAACTTGAGTCATAACAATTTTTTTCAATATTTTTTATGAATGTTTTATGATACTATTTATAATTAGCCCACCCATTAAGTTTTTATAGCGGTTACTAGTATTTCATGTTTTTACGACATTCGTTTAACGACATACGAAGACTTCAGTTTTTTATAGTTTTGTTTGCATTAAACTGGTTGCTTACAGTTTAAAGAGTATAAATCGTCCGGCTACATGTAAATTAGTTATCCTAAATAAGTTTTTATGAAACCCAAGAAAATTTAAAAGGTGCATACAATTAAGTAACTAACAAAAATATTTTTTGTTGACTTTTAAGGAGAAGCAGTTTTTTGACTTTTTAATACACACTTTAAAAAAGTTTCATAGGTGTTAAAACTTTATTTAAATATTTAAACGACAAAGTAGTTACTAAAACAAAATTAAATGTTTACTTTAAAAAACTATAAACTAAGAACTTACAGACACTAGTAAATTAAATTAAATGGGCTAGATAAGCTTGTTTTAGAAAGTTATCCACAGAATCTTATCATTTAACAGTTTAATTGTTGGACTTCTTCGAACTAAGCTATATTTTCTTCGCACTTAAAAACATCGCATTTATCAAGGCTGTGTGACTCTTAAGCAAACTAAAGTTTTACCAAAATTTTTATTTCTATTCAACAGCCTGACAAATAGCTCTTAGTTTGAATAATTGTTTTATAAAATGACCTTATCGCTATAAAATTCGCTGCGTGCTCTGTTATATGAGAAAATATACTTAAAGTTTAATAATGTTTACAGGAATACTATTTTGCTATTTACTTTGAAGATAATTAGCTTGAGTTTCATTTACTAGAAGTTACAAACTAAACTACTATTATATTTTAACAGAAACGCTTTATAAAACTGTTTAGCACAATTTTAATTATGTAGAAAAGGTTATTTATAGGAAGAATTAGTTTATATGATAAAACAAATTTTAATATTATATTTAAATTTATTAGTCCAATAAAAAATTTTTTTAACAAATATTAAAAGTACTAAGAACTTTTTAGCAAAAAAAACAAATTTTGAAATCAAACTTCTTACAAAGTTAATAATAACAATAACTCGTATTACTTTTTTACAGCTTAGTTTTATAATTTTACAATATTATATACATTTGTATATTAGAAATAGTATAATATAAACTAATAACTTATTACAAAACATAAAATTTGTAAACATTCAAAAAACAAAATCAAAAAAATGATTAACATTACTGTATTTTGGCTCAGCATTATTTTTCGAAAAAAGAACACCTGTAAGAACATGATGTCATTTTCAGTAACATGAAGTATGAAAGATTACATAAGTTATGTAAAATAAATTTTTTTAAAGAAATTATATGGTGTTTTAAGCCTTCTAATAGCCTTTTTATCCAAGAGTGATTATAAAAAAAACATTAGAACTCAATTTTTTTTTACTTAAATTACATTTAGTAAATAACAATGCTTTTCATTTTAACGTACTTTTTAGTAAGTCTAAAAGTTTTGTTAATTAATTTACATTAAACAAAAATTTCTTTTATGATTTTAAACAACAATACTTAACACAATACCATCTTTATTTATTAAATAAGATTAAAACTCAACTTCAAAACTACTGGTATTCTGTTAAGCAATAAAAATAAGTCAAAAGAGCTTTTTAAAATAGTCATAGTAGTTGTCAGAGTTTCTTAAAAAGTATTAAAAATAAAATTTATGTCTTGGTTTCGTTTTATAATATAAAGAATCGTAGATTAAAGATTAGTAAATTGGTTTTGTTTATAATAAACAAATGATCAAGTATATTTTTACGATTCATATAGTTTATATTTTTATATATTGATAAGCAAATAAATTCTAAATAAAATATAATAATGCTTCTGATAGTTAAAACATTCAATAACGGTCTATTTTATCAGTTATAAGTTTTAAAAGGTTAAAAAACCTAGACTTATAATTTGAAATAAATAAAAAGCAAAATTATTGGTAAGTTTTCTTAAATTTTAAGTTGCAACTTCAACAAAATAATTTACAAATTTGTTTAGGTAAAAATCCATACTCTTACCATTTGAACACAGTACTATGCAACTATAAGTTATATAATAACTGTCGCTGCTTACAAAAAAAATTAGCACAAAGCTTTATGCATAATAAAATTATTCAGGATAAAATTTTAACTAGTATATTTTATTTTTCTTAAAAGTTGAAGAGTTAATAAAATATTTCAACTGAAAGCAAACTATTTTTATAGATAGTTTTTATAAATATTTAGTTAAATTAAAATAAAACACAAAGCGTAAAAGTGATCGTATGATAAAGAAAATATTTTCATGAAAACTGTTTTTATTAATGCATAACTTGCACAAACGTTTTTAAATTTATTTTCTTACTAGTTATTATAAACTATATTAATAAAAGTAAATATTAATATCTATTAAAATTAGTTATTAGCGAAGCGTTTAAAGTGGTTAAGATTTACTTTACATTTTTTATTCTGTTTCACTTAAAGTTAGAATAGTATATAAAATTTAGTTTTTGTTAAACAATTTCTCACCACCTTTTTTCTCTTTTAATTAAAAACGAAGAAATACAGTAATTAAAATACTGATACTTTGATTATTTCTAATATATTTAAAGTTTCTTAAGATTACAAATTTTTTTGTTTGTACGTTTGGGAGAAATTAAAAGTAGCAAAAAAACATTTTATTACTATCTTGATAATTATTAACTTCTCAAACTTTATCTAAAAGTTAGTTCTTATACACATTTGAAATCTTTATGCGATTTAAAAAGTGTGTTTTTCGTATATGAATTGTTAAATTAATCTGTAATTCTATTGAATATTATTATAATTTCATGTGATTTTAATGTGACATGAGAGAATAGATACGTCACGAATAAAAAAGAAAAAACGCATAAATATGTCTACAAAACTTCTTACTTCTTCGTTAGTTAGATTATTACACTGTAAGAAGCTTACATTGTAAAAGTAATAGTAATAAAAGCTTCTATTAAATATCGTTTACTAGTCATATTGATATTGATTACATTTTACGATTTATTAGATTTTTTGCTTGTTTTACTTAGATTGTAGATGTATTTTTTACAGTATTGAAAATATTGTACTGTTTTTTATATAATATACCATTTTCGTTGTCACCTGTCAAGAAATATTATAAGTTTTAATTTAACCTTTCTAAATGTTCTAAACGTGTAAGCCTAAGGACTCATTAATGTAATTATGATAAGTAATATTCAATACGTTCAAACAACTTTTAAAACTAACTTCATTTGAAAGTATAAATTTCTGAAGTAAAGGAGTTTTATGTTTACACTACAATAATTAAAAACTATATTTACAATACACTTTAAAAATTCAAGCAACTAATTATCAAGGTTGTTCTTTCTTTGTTTAAGTAATTTTTGTAGTGAAATTTTAATCGTTCACTTAATAAGGTTTTAATTAAAAGTTATTGGTCGGTTGTGTTTTTTGGCTTTCAAAGATTATAGATTACTGTCCGTCAAACTAAATTTGAATAAGACAATTTATCATGTCGTTTGACATCAAGTAACTTTTTTCTTCGAGATAGAAAAAATATTTTTTTTTTAATAAACTTTTTTTTTTCTTCTCTCAACCACTATGAAATTTCTACAGCGATGAAATGTTTTAAATAGCTTAAAGACGTGCAGCACAAGAATTAAACATTTTTTTTCTTGAAATATGGTTTTTTAAATACTTGATTTGAGCGTATTACTCTTCTTTCACATGAAGTAGTATCATTTATTACAATTGATTTATTCAGATTACTTTGATTCTGATTTTAGTTTGTTAATGATGAAAGCCATACTTCAACTTCTAGCTACCTTGTGTTTACTTAGTAAGTTGATTTTTTAAAACAAATTAACATTTAATTTATTTCTTAAAAGATCGTATAAAATTATAAAGTATAATTTTATTTTTGAACAACTGTCTTTAATATTTGATATAAATTTTCACACTACCATTATACTTATTTGAATTTTTCAGATCTAAGGGATACTTGTTCCCTATAAAAAACGCCATAAAATTTTGAGTGTTTTGTGATTTTAAAAAAACTATTAATTCAATTATATAAGTAATATAAATTATTAACTTCTAACTCATTTTACATACTAATATAAATTGAAATTTAATTTAGTATAAAAACATTGTTTATTACTTAAGATATAGTCTAGTAGCAAATGTTGTTGTACTTTAATTCATATAAAATTACATAGTGTTAAAAAAAGTACAGCTTGAGACAAAATATCTTTTAATATAGTACGTAGGTACCATAAATAAATTATATTTAATTTAAAAACACTTTTTTTTGCAAATTAAGTAAATGTTTTGTTGCTTCAAAAGTTAAAACTAATGCAAGTTGGTCACGTATCAAATAAACACAACTTTCAATCGACTAGAAAACAATAAGTCGCTTATAAAATATATAACTTTTTGCTTTTGTAGTTACTTGGTATGTCATAACCTTTTAAACTTTGTTGTAAAATAATTCTATACATAAATCTAAGAACTTATAAATCAAACTAAAATCTAAATTTAAGTAAAAATCAACATGCATTCTTTGAAAATACCTTCTTACTACAAATGACGTCATGTTTTTACAGGTGTTGTTGTGTCGAAAAGGCATTCTAAACTAAAAGGCAGCAATGGGTTGGTTTTTATCTTATTGGAAATTTCTTGAAAATTTAGGAATAGTATGCTTTATTTAAAGTATTAATAACTTTTTAGTCTTTGTCTTTGTAACGTACTAAACTCTAATAATAAAAAAATATATTACAAATAAAACATATATTGAAGTTTAATACAAAAAATGTGCACAAAATTTGTCACTACTTTACCTGTTATCAGTTAACTAAAGTTTTTTAACTAACAAAGTATATAAATTATGTTATGTTCAAGAACTTTTGTCTGTATTTTATTTGCAAAACTTACGTCTATATGTAAACAAACTTTTCTATTTTAAGCGAAATCGGTGTTAAAATTTTTACCAAAACGTGCTTATAAAAATGTAGTAGTTGTTTGTTTTGTGAAACCTGGTAAGTTTAACAAATACTAACTTACTTTAAAGCAAATATCAAACGAGTTTTTTTGTAAAACTTTTGAAATCTAGACATATTTTCTCACAAAGCAGGCTAAGAGCAAGTTTTTACGATAAGGTTATTTATTTAATAAATGATAAATCAAACTAAGAATTTTCTGACAAGCACTTAAATGTAAAGTTTTAGTTTGCTTCAGTCTTAAATGCAATTGGTTTTAAAAATGAACGGAAAATGTTGCTTAAAACTAAATTTTTCATTTGATTAATATCTTTATTATCTTAAATAAACTCAAAGGAGACAGCTTATTCAGTTTAATCGAATGGTGTCTACAGTGCATTTTAATTAGTGATGTACCGGACCCACAATTTCGGGTCCGGCCGGACCCGGACCCGGACTTTTTTTTCAAATTAAAATCCGGCCGGAACCGGACCCGGACTTTTTTTTCAAATTAGAATCCGGCCGGAACCGGACCCGGACTTTTTTTTCAAACTAGAATCCGGCCGGAACCGGATCCGGACTTTTTTTTCAAATTAGAATCCGGCCGGATCCGGATATCAGACAAAAATGGCAATATCCGGCCGGACCCGGACCCGGATAGTGAGAATCACTAGTATAAACTAGCCAGAGTCAGAACGAGGTTTTTAAAAACTGAAAAAAAAGAACTTCATCTAATAATAAGTAGAACAGCTAGCCACAAGGTTTACAAATTTAGGTGTTATTTACAATTAAAAATCTGAAAACGAGTTCTTGAACAAAATACACTAGAAAATTACCAAATATTGAAAACTGGATCAGCTCAAACTCTTTCAAAATTTAAAAGAAAACTAGCCCGAGTTTTTATAAAAAACTAAACTAGCCTGAGGCAGTCCAAGATTTTCTAAAAATCCCAACAAATTTTGAACTAGCAGGGTTGCCACTGTTTAAGTCAATAAAACTAGCTAGAGTGAGTATAAACAAGCCTGAGTCAGAATGAGGTTTTTAAAAACTGAAAAAATTACTTTTATCTAATAATCAGTAGAACAGCTAGCAAAGGTTTACAATTTGGTAGTAAAGTTGTGGACTGATTGTGGTACACTTAAATTATTAGTACTACCCATCATAATTAAATCCTACCTTATTTAATTAATATCTAACAAATAATAAATTCTAACTGAGACTATTTTCTATAATCAGACACGACAGTTATGAGTAATGAATCTTTTATATAAAACACAACAAGAAATACTAGCATATACAAAATTATTAATTACTTTGGTAACACTTTAAAAACTGGAAGCTATTTAAATCTATATCAAAAGACTTAAAACAATAAACTAAAAATTAAATAAAACTTTTAGTAAAAAATAAACTGTAAAATTTTTAATAAACTATTAAACTATAAACTTGGCTTAAATATTTAAACAACTAAACACCAGTTGAAATATTCACTTTTAAAACAAAACACTACTTACAATAAGCATTCACAAAAAAGTTCAAGATATTTTGTTGCTTCAAGCTGCACACCAAACTAACTAACTGCTTACATATAAACTGCCTGTCATGTTCTGATGTTTTGTTGCATCAGTATTTAGTTTGAAACATTTCGTCATATGATTCTCATTGGCTCGTACATTTAACTCTAAATATTCTCTGAGCTCAACTTTAAACAATAAATAATGCAAGGATTCATTCCAAAGTTTTTAATTTTACAACATATGTAAAGAGTTCATGAAATGTTTATTTCATAGTTTAAATGTAAACAAATGTAAATTAGTCACGTGTACAAAATGAGCCAATCACGGTAGGTGTTTAATTTTAACTGACGAAAATGACTCTTATAAATTTACACAGAGTTTGTTTTTGAAAAAATACTTTTCAGTATGCTCTTTTTTACTAACTAGATCCGGGTCCGGCCGGATCTCTGTTAGGATCCGGCCGGACCCGGATCCGGACTTTTTTTTCAAATTAGAATCCGGCCGGAACCGGACCCGGACTTTTTTTTCAAATTAGAATCCGGCCGGAACCGGATCCGGACTTTTTTTTCAAATTAGAGTCCGGCCGGATCCGGATATCAGACAAAAATGGCAATATCCGGCCGGACCCGGACCCGGATAGTGAGTCCGGTACATCACTAATTTTAATACAGTTTCTAAAGTTCAGTGTTTTGCTTAATAAGTTTTGTTTAATGTTTTATTTAAATTAACTTAAGTATTAACAAGTTTAATAAAATTATTTTTCAGATTTTACAAAGCATATATTTTAAAAACTATTCTTTATTATAAATTGCTGTGAAAACAACAAAAATTCAAACTTTGTTTCAGGTTTAAACTAACACCGCAAAAGAATTCACCAAATGGGAGTTAGTGTTTTTTCTGTATTTTTAAACATATTTTGTATGTAAAGGTTCGACATATTTATAACACAGCATTTTTTTCTATAAAATACTTATATTAATTGAGATTAATTTTAATCATAGCCAGGTAAAATGCTTCTTTAAATAATAACAAGATATAGTTTATTAAATGTTGAAACAAAAGTAAACTACTAAGTTATTAGTTTATTTCTAAGAAACTATTTATAGCTATTACAAAGATAAGCATTATAAACTTATAGCAAATAATTATAAAAACGTCTAGTAAATCATACTATGTAAGGTACTATTGTTTAAATATTTTAACCAAAGTAATATTTGTTTGCTAAATTTATATGTTCATACATGCTTTTTTTCTTGCATTAATACTAAAATTTAAAAAAAAAAAACTTTAAATTATTGTAATCAGTTATTCTAATATTTTTTGCTAACTAGGAAATATAATCGTAATACATCAAATTCTAGTAACAGTAAGTTATGTGTTTACATTTTTGAATCATGATTTTGAGTTTTGTACTTTAAACTAGTTGGTTATTTTTTTTAAATATGAAATAAAATAAAATCGTGTAGGTACTAAGCTGACTGTTTTGAAACACATGAAAAATCTAGAAGTCGTTTCTGATGAAACTGCAACTTTTAAATGTTATGTTACAGCAAAAAACTCTAAAAAGAATGTTGAATATAAATGGTTAGATTTGTTGTAAAGTTTAGTTTAATAAAAATGAAACTGGTAACTTTAATTTTTGAATATGAAGAAAAGTGCAGTCTTAAAACACTCTAAACACTTCAAAAAAAAAAAACAAATCAAAGTGTATAGAAAATTTTACCAACAAGAAACGAACAACATAAGAAATTTAATAATATTTAAAAAAATTAAAACTAGTTTTACTAAAGCTACTTCCCAATCTTGAATATATATGCTTTAGTATAATCATTTGTGAAATATCTTCTAAAATTTTAATTTTGTAATTATAACAATATTCTTTAATTTTCTATTTAACAAACTAATTAAGTAATAATAAGTTTTCTCAGTTTTTATTTTATTAAAATTAAAAAATTCTAAATGTTTACTACATGTTGAAACTAGAATATATTATACTTGTGTGAAATACTTACACAAAGATTAACTTTAAATTGCTGAGTTTGTGTAAATGCTGCTTGTAAGCGAAAATCATTTACGTTGGCATTTAAAACAACTGTTAGTTGTAATCTTAAATAATTATTTTTTCTCAACTATACTACTCAACTCTTTTTCTATGTCATGCTGAAGATAAAAATTGCATAATCAAAAAAAAAACCTTTTAGATCAAAGGTGAAAAAACAAAATATTAATTAAAAATTAAAAATTAACACATCAAATAACAACGGTAAATATGGCTATCAAGCTTTGTTATATTTAAAACTAATAAAATACAGTTTTCTTAATTGTATTTCATTGAAAATACATGAGATAAGAATTTCACAAAAAATGTATAAAGCACTAACTTGCATATTAGTTGTTTTGTGTTTACATAGCTCACTTAACAAGATTACAGCTAGTTTGCTCAGTTACAGTAGTTTAAACGAATTTTACTATCTCTAACTTGAAAGAAATTTCACTAACTGTTTTAAATTTGTTTGTTGAAGTTTTAATTCAAAAACTCAAATTACTTCCGCTTAATTAATTAGAATAAACAAAAAGCGCTTTTAAATTTAATCAAACTGTCAATTTTTAGTAAACTAGTTTCAATTTGTTTTTAATTTGACATAACATAACTTTTATTGTGTTATTTGGATTTGTTGTTTAGAGCTATACGCTTCTATAGAACACACAAATAGTTTCATAGTTAACCTTTAAGTTAAATATGTGCTAACGTTAATTTTTTAAAGTTTAGTTAATTAATAGTTATAAACTTAAACAAATCATAAAAAAGAGTTTAAAATTTCTAAAAATTAATAACCTACTGAGTTGATTTTATTACATTTCATATCTATTTCAAGAATGAGTTTTTATTTTATAGAAAACGCATACTTCAAATTTTTTAGAAGTAATTTCTCTTTTTTTGCGTGATTAAATACAATGTCAAACAAAATAAAACTGATGGTAAAAAGCTGTTTCTATCTCTCTTTAGCAAAATTGTTGAAATATAGTTGTTATTAAAAGGAAAATGCTTTAATATAAAAAGATTTAAAAAAAAATATTCTGTAGGTATTTCGAGAACAAAAAGTTGGACCCACGCGAGGATGGTAGAATAACAATAGAAACGAAATCCTGGGGATCCAAATTAAAAATAAATCATGTTTATACCTCAGATTCAGGATCTTACAAATGTGTAGCAACTAGTAACAATGAAAGTATTGAGTTAAATTCATCCTTGAGAGTTTCTTTTCGTTAGTATGTTTGTAAAATGTTGCATGCGATCCTAAACTTGCAAAATATATATCAAAAGACTATAAGATGGTTAAAAGTGTAGTAATAACAAAATAAAACGGTCGACTTTTTGATAGTTTAGCTCAAAATGGTGTATATATATATATTTTTTTAGTTCAGTCAGTTTACTTTAAATAGTTATAGTTTAACACTCGTATAAAATATTTTTGTTTTTCGTTTTAAGTAAACCTATACAGTTGTAATAAGGTAGTATTTTCATTTTATTTTTAGCTACTTAAACAGTGTAACTTGTTTTAAGGATTTTATAGATTAAATAACTTTTGCAGAAAAGCCTCCTGAACTCAGTAAGAAAGATCAACCCATTATGTAAGTTGGTTTAAAACAGTTCATAGGAGTAGTTTCGAAAACTTGTTAAAAAGTTTTCAAGTTACCAAATGTTCAAATACGTTAAGGATAAACATTTTCTTAAGGCTTGTTAAAGTATCAAATACTCTTTTTCAGGTTTCAACAAGATGCGCAATGCGTTGAATATAACGGAAATGTTTGTGCTGATTATTTAGGAAATACAAACATTTATGTAGACCCAGATGCTAATATTCAACTCCAAGAAGCTACAATGCTTGCAGCTAAATCTAAATTAGGTTTGTTTAATCTGACATAAAGTACTTGTCAAAAATACCGTTCCATGAAAAATGAAAAACTAACTTTTTGATTCAATATTTTGAAGCCATGTAATCAATTTAATCTACTTTTCAAAACAACATCGTAAAAGACCTCCTAAACTTTTTATGATCTTTTGATTTGTTTACATTTTGTAATCGTCGTTAAAAATGACGCATTTTTCGGAAAAAATTTTGCTGAAAATTTTGTCAGTTTTAACTCTTTAACAGAAAGTAAGTTATTTTATCATTTTAATTGAAATTTGAATGTTTTATAGACAGAAAAAAAAGTTCATGATTGGATTATCTATTTTTTTTTTACTGTTATAGTTGTGTATCTTAGAAAAGTAACTTTTACAGATGCATTGAAAATTAACTTTAATCCAGTTTGTAGAGAACTTTTGATGCCTGCTTATTGTTCTTTTATGTTTCCAACTTGCATAAAACACAATAAGCAAATTTTACCAGTTTACTTATGTAGAGAGGACTGTATCTCAGTAAAAATACATTACTGCAATCTTGACGAACTTATTGACAGAGAAGGATTTGTATACTCATATTTAAAGGTATATTACATAAGTTGTACTACAAAAAGTCTAAGGACACTTACAATAGATTTATGGAAAATTGCTTTCTCTTAATCTTTACTTATATCAAACTACGAAAAAAAAATACAAATCATTTAGTAAAAAAAAATCATTTAGTTACACCTCCTATGCAATAAAAGCACTTTATGAGTTATCATTGATTTGTGATGCATGTTGTATTTTTAGAAAATGATGTCAACAGTTGATTGTTCTCTGTTACCAACTTCATTTAATTCAACTTGTAAAACAATTCAAGTGTCGTTTTCCGAAGAAACATATGTAGAAAAAGATGATTGCTACAATGAATTTGACAATGGAAAATCTTACAACGGATTTGCAAGTACTACCGAGTCTGGTTTAAAATGCATGCCTTGGAACGGAAATAACGAGGTTTGAATAGTAAAAGTATCTCAATTACAATTTTCTTAGTTTTTTTTGGAGTTATAAATAGTTCAGTTTTTTAGTGTGTTTAACAAATAAATAGTATATATCATTAATATTGAATTAGAATGAACAACTCATCAACAATTACTGTAGAAATACTGATGGTACAGCAAGCAAGCCGTGGTGTTATGTTGACAAACAAAACAAAATTCCTCAATCCTGCAAAATCAACACTTGTGGTAAGTCAATTTGATTCATTTAATTTACAAAAAGTCTACCTTTTTATTTAATAAATAAATTTTCAGTGCTCAACAACGACAACATGTTGCCGATGTTTGTAAAACTTGGTGTCTTGACAACTTGTTTATTTGTCGTTGTCATGGTGATGATACTTGGGTCGAGGTTTGTTAGTCGACGCAACAGAAAAAAAGCGAAATTCGCTCAGAACTACTTTAAAAGAGTTAACAGTCACAAACCTCTGTTGTCATACTACGAAAATAAGAGTCACGCTAAAAACTTTAGTGAGGTAATAAAATACATTTAAAATTGTTTTTTTTTCATTTCAAAAACATTAACTATAATAGCACTAATGTATAGTTTTCTCAGGTCAACATACCTGTAGTGAAAAAATCAGCTGTGAAGGTTTCCGGAAGTGTTTTGGGATTTGGTAAATTTGGTTGTGTCCATTTAGTTGAAGTAAAAGAAGACAATGTGATAAAGCTCTATAAAGAAAAAGTAAGCTTCATTAAACTGCAAAGGACGTTTTAACTAAAATACAAAAAATAATAATTTATCGTTTTTTATAACCCATCATCATTAACTATAACATGTTTCAAAAAAAGCTTCATAAGCTTTAAATTTTAGATTTTGAATATTTTTTACCTAAACTGCAAATTCAGCTGTACTGAAGCTTTTTATTTCGTTTAGATCATATTTTAGAACATCTGCTCAGTACGACTTTGATTAATGCGTTAAATATTTGTTAAACAGATTAAATATGTTTGTTTATCCTAAAATTTAAATGTGGTTACAAGAAAATTTTCAAGCAAAATATAGATTTATCAAAGACTAAATGATCTAAAATGCGACGAAGTTACCTACTTTTAGGGTGAATATTATAAAAGAGTGTTATTATTATGTTATCTATATATTTATTAATTTTTTCCTTATTCACTTTTTTTATATTACTATACCACATTATTTTTATCTCGAACTAAATGCTTTGTTATATCTGTTTAAACCACATATTTTTTAAACAATATGATAATCATATTTTAATTGCACTTTGCTAACATGATAAATATACAGTGTTTATAAAACAAACTTGTTATCTAGATACTTACTTACAAATATGTACTTTTTTAACTATTTATAACTATACATGTTTATCAAACTATAATTGAAACTTAAGTGAAACTTATTTTATAAAACCCTTAAAAAACAAATTTAGTTGACAAACTATTCGTCATCTGTGACAAATATACCCTTATATTTGTATATATACTTGTAAGTTAAAATAATTCAACAAATACATTATTCTTCATTCTTTAAAAAAATTTTGACACGTTTTCTAATGCTTAAATTAATACAAGACATTTTTCAAAGATTAATGTAAAACTATTATCTCATTAGAATAAAATAAGTATATGATGAACACATTTAAGTATTGTGAATAAACGTGTTCGAATATGCCTAAGCAGCAAGAGTTTATGTGTTCAGTTTTTAATTATGTACTTATTTAAACTTTATTTGTTTTAGTCATACGTAACACTTTAGTTTAATAAAAAAAATTACAGCTAGCTTCAGTCAAAATCAAAAACTATTCAGAACTTTGCAACAGCCAACAAGAATGTTTATTGAAAGTTTTACGACAAAAATCAACTATTATCCATCCGAACGTAACAAAACTTGTCGTTAGTTTAAAACTTTTACACTTTGTACATAAGTAGTATTTAACGAAATAGAATAGACTTGCTTAAAGAGGTATTTTAAACAAAAGGAAATCATTTGTGAATAGAATTTGTTTTACATTGCTTACTATATGAGTCATTTTTAGTACTCACAAAAGCATATTGAGTGTTTGAAGTCTGAAATAATCCCACTCAAGTTTAAGTACTTGATGGCGACTCTGAGATATTTGTTAGCAGATTAACGTCACATTGTTTAATTTTATTGCGGAAACTAAGATGCTGAAAAGCTTTTAAAAATAACTTTAACAGGAAAAAATTGTTGTTGTTATTTAAACCAAGTATCATTTCTGCTAAAAAGTGTTTAACTAACTTTTTTAACTCTTTTCTATTTTTAAAAACTCTATAAAATGAACTTATCTATTTCTAGCATTTAGAAAAACAAACTAATTTTTAAACATTAATTTATAGTAAAATATTTTTTAAATAGTCAGATATTTTTTTAAGTGCTCAATAGATTATTTAATTCTTGAACTAAACATATTAGCTTATTACCCAACATTCATAACTTGTTGCTACTAGTCTAATTATTGTTTTTGAAAATAGTTTACGTAACATTAGAAAATTAAAACAGCGAAAAAAAAAATACGTAGTTGTTTAAGTTTACCCCCTTCTTCTGTACTAATATAATAAAACAGGTATAAAATTTTTTGATTTTATTAAAATGTATATTGCCTTGTTTCACTATTTAAAAATTGTATTTTTTAAATTTAAATCAACTAGCTTTGCAACTGTTATCTTATTATTATTGTTTTTTTTTTGAAAGCATCATAAACAATAAGAAGCTCAACACTAAACAATACAAATTGTTTTGTCATTATTTCAAAAAAAAAATAAAAAAAAATTATTAATCAAAAATTCATAACAAATAGTTGACAAAAAAACTTAAACAGGCCATGGTATTTGAAGTTAATAATTTCGTGCCAATTTACGAGTATGGAAATGGTTTACATCTTTCATCTTATTTGTCTTCTACAATTTCATGTGAATTTGATTCACTGATGAATATTCTTAAACAAGTAAGTTTACATAGAGTTTGAAATAAAACTATAAAATAATGTATTATACCTAAACTAATAAAATTAAACTTAAATACAAATTTATTGTTTATTTATATTACTTAGCAGTTTTACTATAAAGTACTTGTTTAAAACCGAACTGATAGAATAAAAATTTTGGAAATAGGAAAAAAGATTATTGATGTCTTAAAAGCCTAAAGCTTTACAATTTTTTTCAGATTGCAAAAGGCATGGCATACTTAGAATCAAAAGGTTTTGTGCACAAAGATTTAGCAGCTAGAAATATTGTGATGACTGACATAAACCAAATAAAAATTATCAACTTTAATTTGAGACGAATTGTGGATAAAAATTGTTATGTTTGTGTGAAAAATTATGAAACTCCTATGCCAGTAAGGTTAGTTAACACGTTTAACAAATTATAAGGCTTTATGAAGCAAACTTTTAGAATATGAAAAAAGCGAAAAAAAAAGTTAAGTAACTGAAAATTCATTCATTAAACTCATGCTAGTCATTTTTCACTATACTTCAGATAAGATTTTTTTTTATATTTATTGATTTTATATTAGCTGTAAAACACTTTGTTTTCTTAACTGCAAAACGTAGCTTAATTAGTTTGTTATTTGTTGATTTTGTTTATAGTTAATAGTATATTTAACTTTAAGACTTATTATCTAAAAGTTTTAAACTTGATATTATTTACTCATTTACAAGGTTTTAAAAGTTTATATGGTTATTGGATTTACTTTAACTATAAATTTTTCTATTTTTAAATCCATTGTTACTTTTTTTTCTAGTTTTTTTATCAAATTTAGTCATAAACTATGCCATTGTATATTAGTAGCATATAAAAAGGATAAGGTTTTAACAATTAATTCAGTACTAAATACTTTACAGATGGATGTCACCTGAAACACTGATATCTAGTTCACAATTTTCACCAAAAAGTGATGTTTGGTCATTTGGTGTGCTCATGTGGGAACTTTTTACTTATTCCACTCAGTTCACACCACTACCGTACTCCCATTTAAAAGATGATGAGGTTGTTATTAATATAGTAAGGGGTCAACTACTATCGTGTCCACAAAAATGTCCAGAGTATCTTTTCTACTTAATGCAAAAGTGCTGGAGAAGAAATATAATTCAGCGGCCTACATTTAAGGTTTGTTTATAAAACCTAAATAGTTTTTAAAAAGCTGTAACTTGTATATTATTTTTTTTCAGGAAATTGAAGCTTTTTTATACGGTCCAGTGATTCACAACAGTCAAGTCGACCAACAATCAAAATTGAGGTTAGATATTATTTTCTTTGAAAAAAAACAAGAATAATTTTTTTAAAGATTAGACCAATATTATAATTGTTTCTATATAGTATATATACTTTTTTTCTTTTTTAAGAGTGAACTTAACTTAGTTGTTCGACGAGTTTAGGAAAAATAAAAAATTTTAAATGATTATAGTTGTTTCCTGTTTATAACTACTGTTTTCCTTTTTTGTAAAATTTTTTCTACAATTTATTTTAGATTGTTTTAAATTTAAATTATATGACAGAACTTTTATAGTGAAATATTTGTTAAATAAGTAGTTTGATAATTTTTCTAAGACTTTATTACGTGTTTTAGTTGTTCGGCAGATTTTTAATAATAAATGAAGACTTTTATTCTTAGGTATAATAACAAAAATGACTTAAACAGCTGTAGATTACCATCATACAGCTCTATCGATTTTCAAGAAGGTCAACAAAATGCTTCCCTCTCTTAAAGGAACTTTCATGAGGAATGGATTGATTGTGAAAGACTGTATTCATTGAGTGAAGTTGAAAATAACTTGTGTAAGAAATAGAACGATGAGCTAGGAATAAGAGAAACTCTTTTGATTTAGACTAGAATTCTAAAAACGTGCTTTAAAGCATTTTAGTTACTTTTCGTTTTTATTTTACATTTGATTAAAAAAAAGTAATTTTGTATTTTTTTATTAATAAAAGTTATTATTTGTTGGGAAAAATTTTGTTTAAGTTAATTTGTAATACACAACAGTTTTACTTTTAAATTTCTAATTTGACTAATATGTAAAACTTTATAATAGTCATTAAAACAAGTGTAAATTTAATTTAGAAGTATTTTTGTACAAAAAGCATACTTTTACTTCTAATTTTTTATTTTTAACATTCTAACTTTAATTGTCAGTTTGTTTATAAAAGTAAATGTATAATGTAGTTTATTCTAAACAAGAACTTTAGTGTAGTTTATCAATGTTAGCTTTACAATAATTTAATTAGGATTAACTCTACAATAAAGTAAACAACTGATGTAGTAGTTTATAAAAATTTAAAAATATTTGAATTACAATTTTAATTCTTAATATAGGAAACTAGAATTAAAAGTGGTTTTATCAGTTTTTGTTAGTTATATTTAAAAGCAACAAACCTTTAACAATTTTAAAGCATTACCATAAATATTTAAGCTAAAAAATAAAATTTTATACTCAAGTTTTTTTTTTCAATTCTTTTTATAATGATTTTTAGTCATTAAAACAAAAGTGTTTAACATTTAAAGTAAACTTTTATATTACTTTGGTTAACGGTTTTTCAAATGTTTCTTTCTTTCTTTTTAGGCCTGTTTAATGAAATAAAAGACAAAATGTAAAACAAATCGCTTTTCTTGAGTCACATATTAACTATTTTAGTAAAACAAACTAAAGCAGTTGTACTGACAATGATGTTCGTAGCGTGAAATTGATAATCATGTTAGTAAGAACGTATACTCACGCTTGTGTGAAAATGATACGCTTCATGTAAAGATTGTAGTTTATAACTTTGTTTATCGCTAAAAATCGGTACTTTGCCAAACTTAGACAAATTCAAATTGTTTATTTATTTCTTTAAAACTTAATAAATATATTAAATTTAAATATCTACAACAGATTAAAAGTGCTTTATATTGTTTTAGATATTTGATACTGTTTAAAACGGTTCAGATAATTTGTTATTAAAATGAAGATATAATTAGTTTAAATACGGTTTTGATAAAAACCCTATAATAGCAAAATCCAAAAAAAAAACAAAGCTAAAAAAACTTTAAAAATTTTTAATATAACAGTTTTTGAAATATAAAATTTATTTATACAAAACTTGTTTCTTAATAAAGTATCTATTTAAACGTACATGGTGCTAGAAAACAAACTACACACCACATTATTTATAGTTTTGTAGTATTCAGCAATAAGAAGATTAATTGAGTTTACTTAATGTGGTTAAGAGTTGTTTTACAGTTACTGCGCATATTAATTATAGTATTAGTCTGAACGTGATACAATAGTTTTACCTTTTTAATAAAACTAAGTCAAAAATTTTCTGATTAATGCGTTTTTTAGATATAACAGGTGAGGTAAAGAAAATTTAATTCAATAAAAACATAAGCGTTTTTCATTAAACATTGTTTATTTTTTAATTTTTATTATTTTTCAATGATTAGGTTGAAGTTCATTAAGTTATTTACAACTCGAAAAATAAACTTTCTAAAGATTGACTAACTAAGTACTGTAAAATAATTTAAAAACTGCTTAATTTTAAAACATACTTTTTCAATTTTAAAAAGATAACAGTTTTATTGTAGACATAAAAAAAAAAAAGTTTATTTTAAATTATAAATAATAAAAATCAAAATACTCAAAACTTGTTTAACTTCTACGTTAAATATGTACTTTTATTTTAACAGTAACTAATTTTTATACGTTTAAATGTAAATTAAAGATGACTACAAAGACTTTTAAAACATTTAAAGAAATTGAACGAGCAAACAATGCTCACTAATTACTTCCTTTGGTCAATTAAAAGCATTTATGGTATCAGATAAAATGAAAGTAGTTTCATAATTAAGATCAATAATTTCAAAATCGTACAAAAATTTTAATTAACCAGAAATGCCTATTAAAAACTAATTTATCACTGTAGATTTAATTTGATGAAGGTAAATATAAGTTACCTGCTAATTTTTGAAATAATAGAAATTGCTTTTTATGTTCATCGTTTAAAAGTAACATTAAATAATAAACCAAATTATAGTCGTATATGGCTAAAAATAATTAAAAAGATGATAAATAATGCTTTAAAACATTGTTATAAACTTTTAGTCAAACATAAGTGAATAAAAAAAAATGACTAGCTACTATAAAAACGTTATTAAGTATTACAGAAGATGTTAATTAATTATCAAAAAAACTTTGTTTACATTAATACAGACTAATGTTAAAAATACAAAGCCATAAGTTAAAACTTATCGTCGTAAAACTAAATTTTACAGTAGATAATTAAAATAGAAAGGAATGTAATAAAACTCCTATTACAACCGTAAAATATAACATTGCCAAAGCATAAAAGATCTCCTTTTGGTTTTAAAATAGTTTTTTTAGAATAGTATAAACTGTTATTAACAGTAGTTTTGATTAAAAAAAGTTTATAATTGCTAGAAATAAAAGTTAAATAATAAATAATGACGATATAATTTTCTATACTTTTTAAAAGTTTTACTTTTTTTTTTCTTCTATAAATGTTTTCAAGTTCACATTACTTATATTAGATGTTTTTGCTCAAGATCAATTTTTTTGTATGTACTATTTATGAAAGTTTATTCATATGTATATATATATATATATATAAAACTTTTAATAAGAAAAAATAATTAAACATAACAACTTTATTTACTAAGAGAGATTTTAAAAGTGCTAAAGTTGACAACAAAGTTCATAAATTTGCAGAATATAAACATAAATAAACAAGATTATTTGACAAAATCCTTGTGTTACCTATTAGAAATTTACAGAGCCTATTTGTTATTTGAATAAAATGTTTTAAATCAGTGTTCTTAGTGAACCTGTGCACTACAGTGTGCTCAAAAAGTTTTGTTCCATAAAAAAATGTTTTAATGAATGTTTGGTTTGTCTTTCTCTATGATAAAAATATAATTAAAACGTAGAAATATTTATTTAACCTTATATACATATTTAAACAGTTAAAACATTAAAGTTGGAATATATTTGACAAAAATAAATAAATTTTTTAGTAGTGTTGTGTTCAAAAAATTTATACTCAAGTAATTTTGTGTACACACCTTTTTTAATAAAAAGACTACTATTTAAGATTGAAATTAAATCATTTGTTACAAATTGTTACGATAAAAACTAGTAATCTTCCTTAAAATTGTAGTATCTTAATAAAAAGCAGCGGTTGTATTACTATTTTTGTTATTCAAAGTTTGCAACTTTAATCAAACATTCTGAATAATTTAACCTATAAACACAACTTTATTTATACGTTTAAAAGTAAGTTTTTTAACTTTAAATAATTTTTGTAACGAAAACTTATAAAATAAATGTAAAGACGCTATGTGTTTGTAGCAGAAAAATTGAAACAACTTGAAGCTTACAAACATATTTGACAAAGTTTTGTTTGCCTCACTATGAAAAACAAACAAATTAATGTAAGGCTTATAAAATTATTTTTTTAATTTGTATAAAATTGTTTAGTTTCAAATTTTATTTTCCATATATCGAAAGTATGTTAGTTGCAAATATTGTTTTCTAAAATATATGTCTTCCAGTATTAACGTACATTCAATAACTCATAAAACTAGTCAAACTAAATATTTTAGTAACTTTGCCTCATTTTTAACTACAATCAATATAATCAATAAAAAAAATTTCTTATCTTAGCTGTGTGCGAACTGTCAGTATATTTCACAACTGACAAAACATATAAACAAATTTGTGTTTAAAACATGATGATGACAACTTTTCACGATAAGATATATTTTGCACTACACATTCACACGTGTTTAATTTTATTACTTGTAATTTTCCCTTTTTGCTTAGTATTCTCATTTTTTCTACACTAATGCTTTGTAGTACGGTTATTGTAAACTATTTATATTATTTAGAAAAAGTATTTATATTTGTTCCTTAAAAAAAAACATACTTTTAGCATTTTTATTATTGATTTTTTAGTTAAATAAGTGCTTATTTCGTTTCAAATTTATAGTACTTTACTTAAATTGCTAACATTAAACAAAACAGATTAGTACAAATTATAATTCGCGTACAAATAAACTTTTATATAAATGTCCAGATTCTACATGAGTTTTTTTTTGAAAATATCAGGTCTAAGCTTTTCTACCCAATAATAATAAAATAATTATTCATGAGTGTTTATCCATAAAATGGAAAAATTTAAAAATAAAAAAAAAAACTTCACGTAATATTTTAGCTAATCCGCAAATAGCTTTATAGTTACGTTAATATATAAAGTCAACTATAAATTCGTTTTTTCTTTGTAAAAGTTTATATCTTAAAAATTTTGCTTAGAAAAACTACGTAGTAGTTAATACAAAGACATGAATTTTAATGTGATATTAATTTATTTTTACAGTTTTTTTTATTGCACGATAACGTTTTTATTGTTATTAAGACTTACTCGTCTTAGATTTTTATTTCGTTCGGTAACACTTAAGATTAATTAGGTTTTGTTGTAAAAAGAGAAGTATAACACATTTTTAAAAAAATAATAAAAGCATACGTGCCCATCTGCTAAAATGAATTTATTTTTACTTTTAAGCTTTCAATTTTTGAACTTGAAAACGTGATAATTTGTGTTAAGCTATAAAATTTAGAATTTGAAAACCTAAGATATAGTGTTTTGTGTTTTTAACTTTTCTATTTTACGATTAAAAAAAATTGACTTGGTTTTAGTTTTGATACAAAATACTTACAAAGGCAAATTAAAGTGATTGTACTTAACAAACATTTTTTACAATATTATCGAAAAGATTAATTGAAAAACGAAAAGTTATATACAGCTATTCTATATAAAATGCTTCACAGTTTATACATAAATTTATAACATTGTTTTATATTAATTGAACTGGATGAAAGATAACATTTTATTAGTTTTTACATAAAACTATTGAGGTAACTTTTTTAATGTAACAACTGCCTAAAACTTTCGGTAGGTCTTTTTATTGGTTAAAACTGCTAAGTGTGTCGAACTTTTTTTTTCATAGCGACGTTATCGAAATTGTTTGCAATTGTTTTTTCTAAATCAAAACAAAGTGTTGTCACAATAAGAAATATAAAATGCTTAAATGTTACAATTAATTATAAAATCAAAGCAAGTTATAAAAATAAATATAATTTATACTTTTAAAATTATAGTGTATAAAGTTGTAAGTATAATTGTTTAAAAATTATTTAAAGCTTTAGTTATTCAGTAGTATATAATTTGTAATACTCTTAATTCTTGAAATTAAAATAAATGAATGTAGAATAGCAAACTTTTCTTCTGTGTAATTATGTAAACCCATAAAGTTTAAAGTTTTATAGCATTTGCATAATTATGAAACTCATTTTTTTACTAATTTCACATCCTAATAGATTTTTTTTTCTTTATGGTTTTTTTTTTGGGTTTTTTTTTTTTGAATAAAATATAAATAACACCCAAAATTTTCTTGTTTGACCTTTGTATCAATAAGTTAAACTATTACACATAATTTAATATGAAAATTTTTAGTAGGCGTATATAAGTTTTTAAAAACTTATTTTAAATTAAAATCATAAAATAGTTTACAATTTTTTTAAAATATTACTATAAGTTAATGGGTAATTTTTAAATATTTATAGCATTTGCAAAAAAGGAAACTCATGAATTTACTTTGTGTTTTCGTCTATTTTGAAAGTCGTTATATGAATTTCCTAGTTATAGCTGGAAAATTTTGTAAAAACTGCTGAGCTAGTTTGAAATCGAAATGTATCGAAATTTTTTATTTCTTTTAATAAAAATAGAGTAGCTGCTACAATGAGAAAAATAAAGTTTCAAATGTTAGAACTATTTTCCTAATCTAAGTAAGTTTTTCAAATGTTTAAAAAATTATAACTTTTTGTATACTCTTACACAGTTTAAAATTAAAAAGTTTTATTAAGCATGAATATGTAAGTTTAAACAAAATTATTTTCAATTAAACACAAAAAAATCAACAAATACTATTTTTTCACTATACTATTAGAAAAGAGACCCATAAAATTTAAAGTTTTACAGCTATTGCTGAATTAAGGAACTAATAACTTATTTCGTAATAAATAAAGTTGGAAAAGGAAGTCATGTAAAAAAAAGAATTAATTTTAAAAAGTTATTTATGAAAAAACAGCACCAAAGTATCTTTAAAAAAAAGTTACAAAATACGTTACGTTGAATAAAATTGAATAGTTTTGATAAAGAAAATCCATAAAAAGACCGACCCTTTAAATTGTTAACATTAAAGAATAGATAAGAAAACAAAATCTTTTTCTCAAAGATATGTCATTTTTATTAGCTGATAAAATAGTTATGTTTTTAACATAATATGTTACTCTTGTTTTTAAAATTTTGTTAAATAGAAATAAGTTTACTCAAACTTCTTCTCAATAACAAATAATCTTAAAAACACATTAAATCTGTTTTATTTACTTAAAAAGTTTCACTAGTTTTAAAGTTATATTTCTTTATTTCCAAACATAACTAGACTAAATTGAAACTAGTTCATTTTCACTAATCTACATGTTATTTAGTAGTACAAACGTACATACAACTAAAAACAATCACTTTAACTTAGTAACAGTTACTTATAAAAAGTATTTTTCCCAGGTAATGACATGTTAGTACTTTTTCAAATAGTTTAGAAACGAAATAAAATATTTAACACTGTATTATTAAAATAACGTACCATTTTAAATAAACTTATAATCTTTTAAATATTTTGATATTCAAATGTTGATTTTTATTTTATCTTATATTATAACTTTCAATAAATAAAAACTTACTAAAATTTAGCACAATAAACATTTAAGTTTTTTGTTTGCCAAACGCTTATTTAACTTAAAAATTAAAGATTTTTAATTGTAGAATAATAATGGATTTATTATTATGAAATTACTAAACCAATCACTTTTTGTAAATGTATAACACATCTTAAGACTTTATTACAATGATGCTTTAAAAATAAAAAAATATCAAAATGAAGAGTGATGTACATAAATTAGCATTTCTATTTTATATATTAATGATGTACTACCATTGACCTTAGTTTATGTGACAATAAAAAAACTTCATTTTAGTTAATTGATTAATTTCATTGCCTTGTTGAAATGTTTAAACTAAGGGGTTGTTTAATTAAAAATATTGTACAATGACAATGACTGTTAATTTTTATAAGTTGTTTAAAACTGCATCTTATAATTAAAGAAAATTAAAAAAAAATTTTTTTTAAATATAAAGATCGAGTTATTTATATAATAATTTATATGATGTTCTAATAAAAAATAGTATAATTACAGTTATTATTAGCAATATAAAATGTTGTTTTCTACTTCGTAAATAAATTAATAAAATAAATGTATTACATTACTTGTAAATAATTAATATCCTATGTTTTAACTAAGTTTAAATTATTTGATATATTATAATTCACTGATAAACTTTATCGAAATTTATTTTGAAGCACTTTCCAAATCGTCATAATCATTTGAAGTTTTGCTTGAAATTATTATTTTCTATTAGGTTTTATTTTTGAAACAATAGCAAAAGTTACTACACTAAAAAATTATGTACAAAATACAAATACTAAATTTTGTATAAATAAACTTGTATTCATTGTTATGTATTTAAATTTTGACCATCAACGCAGTTAAAAGTGTAATGTTAAAAACTAATCTTATATTTTTGAACCGTTTTATAGAACTTTCAATAAATAAAAGTTTTTATGCGTTTCTTAGTTACTTGCAAAATATTAATTTGTAAACAGTTTAAAACTATCAAAACAAACGTTATATTAAATAAACTAAACTAGTTTGATTAGTTACTAAAAACTAGTTTAAATTTACTTGTGTATATACTTCAAAAAAAAACTATTTTAGATAAAAATGAACTGTTAATACAAAATATGTATTTTTGTTTCAATTTTATATGTGGCGATGAAGAATTTTTAACTAAGTAAGTAACAAAAAATAAAAATTGACCGAGATAAAAAGAAGACTGATAATCGTTGTAAATGATAGATAATTGCGTGTTTAACAACTAATTAAATTTGGCATTTCACACGATTGAAGCCATGTAATATTATTCCAAAACAAAAAATAATTGTATTTTAATTAAAAATATTATCAAAACACTTAAACGTTAATCACAAAAATACTTTTTTCAAAGAAAACTTTTACAGATAACTTTAAAAAATGAAATCTAAACATTTTTTAATAAAATATATACAAAAATTCTATTAAAAGAAATTAAAAGTTTTTATTGTTTTATACAAATTTTGTTCACTACCCCAACTAACGTACAATTTTAAAGAAGTATTGTAAGTATTTTAATTAAACTGTAGAAATAGTAAATATACAACATTAATATTTGATTCAAAAGTTTTATGAAACTGTTACGAGTTTTTCAAAGATCAAAAAAAAACTAGTTTACAAAACTAATTTACTGTGAGAATTAATTGACTATGTAATAAAAATAATTGAGCTAATTTTATTTTTTAATTCATAATACAAATCTTAAAATAAAAAAGCTACTAAAAGATTCTCATTGTTTTATCGTTCTAGGTAGAAAGGTATACAAATACATAACACCTTACTAATAAAATTTTCAAATCATTCTGTTATAAAATAAATTATATAATTGATTAAAAGCAAGTGTGTAATTATATAGTTACATTGTTTATTGTAAAGACACGAAAGTCTTAATAGTTTTAAGTGAAAAACTTAAATAATAAATTGAAATATAATTTTTTTTAAACTACAGCAGCTAAACTGTTAATGGTTTTTTTAAAATGTTTTAAAGAAAAATTTAACACTTTTTGATGTATCAAGAATTATAAAAAATGCATTTACTAATAATCCTAAAAATATTAAACAATGCAGTGTAGAGTATTAAATATTTAGTCAAAGAATTTTTTCATCATGTTGGTATTTACAATTATAAATAATCTCATTAGAAAATGTGTTTTTTAATTAAACCTTTAAAATAGTTTTAAAACACTGATAAATACTTAAAATTTTTCACGATCATAAAGCATGCATTGCTCTCGCAACATCTAGGTTTAAAGCAGCCAAAATAATGTTTGTAAACAAAATAATTGTTTTGTTCTTCTGAAATAAGTTGGCAAGTTGTGTATAGTTGGTTTACAAAACAAGACAAAAACTTAAACTCAGCATTGCAACTGTCAGCTATTTAATTAAAGCTTTTAATTTCTGTTTATACTTTACCTATTCTATGTAAAACATATTAATATTTTATGTTTCTATAAGAAAACAATTAATTTTAAGACTCTATATAGTCTGAAAAATTAAAAAGTCATGGTTAATGATTATGTTTGAAACTGTGAAAATATAATCAGTCTATCAATATTCAACAATAATAGACTTTTAATATAATTTAACGCTTTAACTTCTATTACTAACTTTTAAACACTTTGTTTTTGCTTAAAATGTTACAAAGTAATGTTAATGCATAAATAAAGGTCTGAATAGTTTTTCAAAACAATTGAACTTACTTACACAGGATAAATCGATTCATTTATTTCTAAATGGTTTGATTAATTTAAGTACTTAGTTTAATAAAGTACGTATTTTTAATTTTTATATATACTTTGATAGAAACAATTTGTTCTTAAAAACTTAAATTTTAAATTTAGTTTTAAATTTTTAAGTTAAACATTATTCTACCGATATAAAAAACTAGTATTTCATTTCAAAGCAATCAATAATACAGAAATCTGCATTAAAATTCTTAAGCCAGTTGGTAAATTACTGTTTGTTGTCTTAAAAGTAAAACTAATAACAGTAGCATTAATATACTTTTAAAAAATCAATTCTAACAAAACCAAAAATATTTTTATTAGCATTATACACAATAACAGTGATATAAAAATGCAATTTATACTGAGAGCGAAAACAATTTTGAAGATTTTTGTTATATCATCACATGCTACCATTACGCTTTTTGCCCACCTATTAACACATCATGTGAAAATTTTTCTTTAAGTTTTTCTTTTGTTTGCAAAGTTTCTTCCATTCTAAAATATCAGCTGCATACAAAGTTAAGCAGCATTGAAACCACAACATTTTTGAGATAAGACCTCATTGTGACATTGTTTCTAAGAAGTAATAAGTCATCAAGTGTAGAATATACTATCACATACTGTATGTTAAGTTGCTATTTAATTAAAGCTATCACTTATTATGCATAGTTTAACTATACTATGAGAAATATGTTAATCTAATTTAAACACTCTTTGTAGTCTGAAAAATTGAAAAGCCATGGTCAATAATTATATTGTAAATTGTGAATATATAACGAGTCTATCAATATTCAACAATAATAGACTTTTAATATAATTCAACATTTTATTTAACTTTTATCAGTAACTGTTAAGCGCATTTATTTTTTTAGCTCAAAATGTTACAAAGTAATGTTAATGCATAAATTAAGGTTTGAATAGTTTTTCGAAGAAAATAAACATACTTTAAAAGAATAAATCAAGTCCTTTATCTCTAAAATGGTTTAATTAATTTAAGTGCTTAATTTGATTCAAAACATACTTTTCATTATAATATATACATTTATGGAAGCTAAAATTTTTTAATATTTTAATTTTATTAGCTTTAAGTTTTTAATCTTTAAATTAAACATTTTCTTAGTGATAAAAACTAGTATTTCCTTTTAAAGCAATCAATTAATACAGACATTTGCATTGAAATTCTTAAGTCAGTTTACAACTTACTATTTGTTGTAATAAAACTAAAATGAATAACAATAGTTTACACTAATGTACTTTCAAAAAATAGATTCTTACAAAATCAATAATGTATTTGTTACAATTATACACAATAAAAGAAAGATGATAATGCAATTTAAACAGAAAGCATATCAAATTTTAAGAATTATGTTTCATCATCACATGCTACCATTACACATTTTGCCCACCTATTAACACATCAAGTGAGATAAGACCTCATTAAGTTTTACTTTTGTTTGCAAAATTTCTTCCATTCTAAAATATCACCTGCATACAAAGTTTAGCAGCATTGAAACCACAACATTTTGAGATAAGACCTCATCGTAACAATGTTTCTAAAAGTTTAATGAGCATTTAGTTATTAAGCTAAACTACGAAAATACCTAGCTGTATGTTTAGTTTTAAGTATTTAAAAATTTTATTTAAATATTATATCTATCCACGTAATTCATTATTTTGTTTAAAATTCATTTCTCAGCGTACTACCTTACTAAAAACATAACATTTTTGTAACAATTTGTTAAACAAGCAGTAACAAATGTTCGGTAAAAAATTAATTAACTTATGTATTAATTTTTACATCGTAGATAAATAGTTTTATTTTTCTAAAAATTTTAAGTGAGTTCGTTTTTTGGTAACTACAAGTTTTGTACGAAATGTAGTTTCATCAAAAGCTTAATAGTTTAAAGTTTGACGCAACTACTGAATCTTACAATTTATCTTGTGATAAATACTTTTTATTAAGTTTTAATATTCCTTATAGTATATTTCAAACAAACTATATCAGTAAAATATGGATAAAACATCATTTAAATAGCAATTGAAAATATTACCTTTGAAAAGGTATATATCTAAAAAAAATAAAAACTAATGTTAACAAGTTTAATACAGTTTATACATAGTTGAAAATTATTATATACTTATACGACAAACCTAAATTAAAATAATTTAGTACTTGTGACATTTTTCTAATCAGAAAAGTAATTATAAACGTTTAAATCATGTGTAATTTATGTTTGTTATTGCATTTATGTAAAATTAACCAAATTTCTTAGTTACTGAAGTTATTGTGTTCAAGTAAGATGACATTGCATTCGTATTTAAAATCTAGTTATTATTCCTGGCGCAAAACCATTTTTATAGACTTATAATTTATTTCTTACTTTATCTTTTAAGTTACCACCAGCTTTTTATTCACTCTATACTTACTTTTAGCCAAAACTTCAATTTCTTTGACACTCTTTAAAAATGATCAAACGTTAAGTTTAAAGATAAAAAATAATGATAAAAGAAGACTAAAACATCATAATTGATTAAATAGTGTAAAATGCATGATGCTAACTTCTTCTTTATCTGTTTTTAAGTTATTATTTTCTATATTACAATAGGATAAATACTTTCAAAGTTTCTATGAATTTTAAAAAAATCTAACAAATTTTTCAGGTAATACATAATTTTTGTAAGTATTAGTTTTGACTGTATTTAAAAGAATATCACATATTTCGAAAATCAGGTTTTTGAATAAAGTTATCTTAACCTCAACTAATATTTTATAACTAACAAACTAAATTTAAAAACTAACTTAAACCATACTTTAATGATAATACTTTCTCTACTATACAGTTTTGGTAAAAAACATAGCTTTTTGTAAATATCGAAAAAGTAAAAAAATTGTAGTATGTCTTTACATAACAAACTGAATAAAATACAGAAACAATATTTAAGTACTTTAATATCCGTAAAAATAAATCTATGGTAGATTTTATTATACTTATACAAAGATTTTACATAGAAGTAAAACACATATTTATTTCTCAAAACACTGATAATAGTGTAAACTTACTTTTTAATTGGAGTATATTTACATTTTTTACGATGCATACTTGTTAAACGTATTACTATAGTATACTTTTAAGTTAAAAATCTGCTAAAATGGCTAAACAACTAATTGATATATAAAAATATTTTTACTAACGTTATTAGGTATGTTTGGATAACTTTAAAAACAGTAATGTTTTAGATTTTTAAATTATTTTATATCAAAGTAAGTAAATATTATTTTTTGAAGTTTTGAAAAAAAAAAATTATAAAAAAAAAGCCGTAAAACTTAGCTTGTTATAAAGTCACTCGTATGATGAACCATAGAATTATATTTTAAAATTTTAAAATTAATATTTTTACAAAACTGTTTTGATTAAAAGTTATTAGTTTTCTATAAACTATTGTTTTTCTTTTAAATAAGCTAAAGACACAAAATTTAATGATTTATATAACCGTATTGTTTTAATAAATATATATAAACTTATACGTTAATAAAACTAAAAAACCTAGGGAAATGAAAACTTTAGACGTAAGTATTTTTTACAGCTCAGATTATTCTCTTATATTTAACACATTAAAGTTACTTTTTTTTTACTTTGCTATACTCAGACAAGTTCTATTAACGTTTCAAAACTGTAAGAAAATCAAAGAAAAATTTATTGATTTATTTTTAAGTGAATAACGGTAACATATTTAAAAATAAACTTTGATAAATCAAATTGATAAACAATAAAGCATAAATAAGTATGTATAAATTCAAATAATTGGTGACCAATTAGCAATCACAAACCAATAATTTTCTTTAATTTAGTAAAATTAACGTTTTTTATTAACCTAAAACTAATATTAAATAAAATTTCAAAGTATGAAATGTAGTTTATCATAATATAGTGGTCACTTAAGTTTTACATTCACTACTGCTAGGATACTCAAATCAAAAACTAAACTAATCAATTCTTTGTTAAACTACAAATTTAGTATTAAAATATATTTTAAACAAAACTCTTTTGTTTAGAAATATTAGAGGAAGCATTGATTATTTTATATGTAACAAAATATCAGTTAAATCTTGTTTTGGTACAAGCAAGTTTAACAGTTCAATGTGGAGGTTAAACAAAAATTTAATATAAGTTTTTTTTTAATTAAAGTTTTGAAACCTGTTTTAAGTTATTTACTCATTCCAATGTTTTTACGATCAATACGATTTTTAATTGAGAAATAAAAGTAACGGGCGTAGCAAAAATTTTAATTTTACGTTTTTTATTTTGAGAGTCATTTTAAGAAATACACAAAACTCATTAAACATTGTTGATTTTATAATAAATTAAAACTTATAACTTTAAAAAAAATTTCCTAATAAATTAACATACTTTGAATACTTACTATTTAAGGACTTTTAAAAATAAATTAAACTACTTTAATTTATTTTTAAAAGTCCTTAAATAGCAAAAAAAAAGCTAAAATATATATTTTTTACTTTAGTTTAAATTTTTTAAACGCTTTTTAAAAGTTTTTATAAGAAAGAAAAAACGCTAATAAAATTAGCTTTTATTACTTTAAATGAAAACTACTAGCCTCTAAAATATCTTTTAAGAAAATTATAGGAAAAATCTTAGCGATATAGTCTCAATATAAAATTAGCATAAAACAATTAATTTTCAATTTTTGAAAGTAATATAATATGATTGTACAAAAAAATTATTATTATTTACAAACTTTAAAACACGATGTCAAGTTAACTAAAAATTTTAAATTTTATATATTGTTTTATTTGTAATTACATACATCTTGTAATTTGATTCTTTTAAAAATATTTAGTACTGTGTTTTAATCATGATTTTATCTATAGGAAAACCGTAATTTTTTATAAGTATGAGTTTTATTTTTGGTGATAAAAATTAAAAGTTCAACAATTAAAAATCCTTTCAAAGTTTTGATTTAAACTTTCTTTACTTTTAATTGATTAGTAACTCTTTCAAGCTAAGCGATGCTGCGTAAAATGATAATTAAATACATTTTTTAAATTAATACTTTGTATAACACTAAAAATTAAAAACTTATTAATAGAGCTAATTTTGTTTTTAAATTAATGTAAATTGTTTGAGTACATAATTCAGTTTTTGCACAAATCATTAGGTCTAGTTTATTAAGCAACAAAGTGAAAAAATAGTTTTTTAATACATAAATTCATAAATATATATTATAAATAATCTTATACAAGGATTAAGAGTTATTTTTTCAATTGCTATACGTAATAGAGGTTACTGAAAATTTTCAACCATTAAACTAAATGAAACTATTATTATCAAAACATGTATTTGAAGTATTTTGTGTATATATTTAATTTAGTTTGACGAATTGTTTCAATTGCATATGCACATATACAAGTTGTACGTAAAATTTTAAGTACAATTAATTTTATTCTCAGAATATTGACACACATTATCTTAATCATCTTAGCTTTTTTTTTGTTAGTAAATAAGTTTGTTTTCAACTTGCAACATCTTTTTGAAACTTGCCACCAAATTAAAGTTTTGTTACTTGTTCAGAAAAGAAATAATTGTTAAATCAAAGTATGCAGATCATTTAAAAAAAAAAGTTTTTAATAATTTTGCTTTAGTTAAAGACAGAATTTGAGTATTAGCTGTTTGTAAATTTGTTTATGCTAAAAATTCCATTTCTTAAATTTATGTTTTATTAGTAACTAACAAGCGATGTGAAAATAAATGAATGACATACTCTAACTAACAAGTTTTATTTATATAAAAAGTATTTTATTTACAAAAGAGGATATTTCTAACCTTTGTTAAAATAAGCTTGTTTAAATTTTGTTTCCTGGTTATAAATTTCAGTTACTTTTATGAATGTAGACAGTATAGCTTTTAAGATAGCACGACGATAACTGATTGAAGATGAAAGACTGTATTTAATACGTAATCTTTGCAAATTTGTATTTATGCGACTTTAAATACATACACTGATTGGGTGGTTTTTTACCAATTAATACATTGAAATGGTAAAAAAAACGTTTAGATTTTGCAATAACTAAATTGCTTAAGAACTAAAAAATATATAAAAACTGTTATTTCAGTTATTATTTCTGAGACTTTTAGTAACAAAGTTAAACTTTCATAGTTAAATTGTAGATAAAAATATATAGTTGTAGATAAAAATATAGTAAAATATATCTAATTACGCACAATTGAAATTTAGTTTTTGAACTTTTCGAAATAATTTAATAAAAGTTACTACCTTTGTTATGAATAGATTCAAAGATAAAATTATAATGCCACAGCAGATAGTTATAAACAGTTACACACAAGAGATTTTTTATAATTATATTAAAAATTAACATGTATGCATAACAATCTAATCAGCCCTAAAAAAAATACAAACACTTTAAAAAAAGTTTAAAATTTAAATTTGAAAAGTTTTTTTCAATTTATTACAGCTTCGAAGTACAACTCTATAAAATAAAAATAAAGTTTTCTTAGAACGACATTAAACTGATTTTGTTCAAAACAGCAAACATTCTACTTCAAATTTATGTTTAATGTTTTAAAATACATAAACAACATATTGACACATCTTTTGTTGTAATTTTTATGCCTGGATATAGTACAAATGCTTGAATGCTTTTTTTAGTTAAAATCAATTATATATACATTTTTTGGATTATTTTGTATCACGTTTTTCAAACTTTATACAATATTACTAGTGGGTTTATAAAATGATAAAAGCAATTGAATATCGTTAATAACGTTAAGTAAAAACTTAAATAAATGTAAACTATTAACTTGACTGACACAACTGTTTTATACTGTTTATTTGTAAGAATTTTTCTAATCAATATTTTTATGTTACTTTTTCAAAACTCAACAACATAATGTTTTTATTGATAACGAAACACTAGACAATATTTAAAGTTAACTGAATTTATAATAAAGTTATTAAAAAGGACAAAGTTTTAATTTTGAACAACATTTTTTTTTCTAATGAGAAACTAAAATTTAAACAAGGAGTTGGCTGGGTTAGTAAGGTTTTTTTTTTTTTCATTTATAAAATTGTACAAATGAGATAAAGCAATAGTGCAACATTAATTTAAGTTTAACCCCTAACTCTAAACTATTATCCCAAAACTTCACATATATCTAACAAAAAAATAAAGAAAAATTATTGATTTATATAATTAAAGTTTAAAGTTACTTTAAAACGCTATATTATGTTTATATGAAAGAGGTATTAACGAAAAATTATAGTGTAATAATTTAATTTAATCTTTAAACATGTTACCCATCCAATTATTCATAAAATATAAGATGTATTTATTTATACGATTTAATTAATTAATTATATACTAGTTAATGGACATTTTTTTAAAACAAGTAATTTTTTAGAACACACTTTTTGGTAGTATTAACATTAAAATTTATAGTAGTCGAACTTAATTGTAGTTTAAGCTTTTTCTTTTTTAGGTAAAATTATCTTAATAAATTAAAACATCAAAACCAACGCATAATATTTACGATTTATTTTTGAAACATTAATCTAAGAACCTGTATTCTACTTTTTCTACCAATAATGTTCAATCACAAAACTGTATTAATTGTTTACAGTGGTAAAAACTAAGCAACATATAATTAGCAATTATCGTTACAACGTCAAGCAAATCAATTAAGATAACATCTTTGTGTAATAACAACATTTATTACATAACTAGCTTAATTGGTTTCGCTAACTTCACATAATGTTAGTTTGATGAAACATTTCAATTAAATGACGGAAACGAATTGTATTCTATTAATTTTATTAATTTGTTTACTGCTGAGGTAATATGGTTTGTTAACTTTTTTATTTGTGTGAGTTTTGGAAAAACATCAAAAACCACGTATAAAAACTATAAAACCAATCAAAAAAGTAAGCTATAAAAAAAAACCGAAAACATGTAAAAATGATTTAATAAGTCTTTAGTTGTGTACAAATTTATAAAATTAATAAAAAAAAAATAATTTGTTAGTTTTAATGATTTTACTACGAAAGATGATAAATGTTACGTTTCAGAGAGTGTTATGAAAAAGAAGTTTATATTATTTTTTTAAGAAAAATATTCTCTTATACATTTAGTAAAGCTTTACACTTTAAGGCGGCTTGAAATAAATTAAAGTTTTACATATTTTTTTTTTTTCAACACTTTGTTTTAGTGCTCATTTTATTTTTATATACTTTTAATTATACTGTTAATCAGTCTATTTATCAATAAACATTAATTAATTGAATAAATTCTGTTGAAGAGTTCCATAAATATGTCGGCCTAAGTACTCATGAACAAATTATAATAATGAATATCCGAAAAACTCTTCACAAAAATAAAAATGTTGTGTATGTAAAGAACTTAGTCGGAAAATAAACTGTCTCGTACAAAATAAAAACATTGTTACTTCAACTGTTCACATACTTGAAAACGAATTGCTTATAATTACTTTTAATTTAATAAATACCTATAAAGTAGTACAGACAATAAACTAAAATACTTAAAAATTTTGTGGTATAAACTGTTTACGGTTAATTTTAA
This sequence comes from Thalia democratica, assembly GCF_965202585.1. NCBI lineage: Eukaryota > Metazoa > Chordata > Thaliacea > Salpida > Salpidae > Thalia > Thalia democratica. The sequence goes on along the minus strand of NC_139166.1, from coordinate 60,252,600 downwards.
AGTTGCTTGAAGCTATTTTATTGTTGTATTCTAATGAAGCTATCTATTATTATTTAACTAATTTATTTAATTAAGTTAAATATAATACATTTAAAATATATATCAAATATATTTAAAATACACTTAGCTAAAGGAAAAAGCGAGATAAAAAAGTTATTATTTTTACACAGTAGTAATTAACTTATGTTTACACTCTTTTTCCTTTGATTTAACGCTCAAACAAGGTTGCTAAAAAATTTTTAAAAATTTAAATACGTTACATATTAGTAAAACATTATTTAACCAAAAGTTTTTAAAGAATAATACTGTTAAGAGATACTTTAAATGTTGTCTTTTAAAAAGTTACTTAAAAAACGTGAAATTTCAAACTTTAAATGTAGATATTAAAGTTTTTATTTAGTTTTATGTAAAACAAACAAAAGCAGTTGTCTTGACAAAACTGTTAATAGGATGAAATTGATAAGTACTTATTAATAACACACAACCACGATTTTAATATGTGAAAGTAGTACTATTCATATTTAACTTCTAAATTATAACTTAACTTATTGCCAATACTTGTTATTTTTTAACCTAAACAAGTTTTACTTCTTCTTTTCATTTAAAGTTTAACATTTTTATAAAGTTTAAGTTTAAGATTTTAATTAATATTGCTTTAAGTTGTTTTAAATGTCTAAAGATAATTCAAAATTTTAAGATGACACGTAATTAAATAAGTTAATATACTGTACTAAAAATTTTACTTTATAAAAATAAATCTATAAACGATTACTTATAAAAAGAATATCTAAAGCTATGTAAACTAAAAATTTTGTAATAAACAAATATAAAAAGTAGCCACTAAAATTAGACTAAAAGTACGTCTTAAAAATTAAATTAAACAAGCTTCAAGTTTATACTTCAGAGTTATTTAGTAGTTAGAAGATTAATTGAGTTTACTGAATGTGGTTTACAGTTGTTTTACAGTTTTTGAACATATCGGTTTTGTGAATTCCGATATTAAATTAACTTGATACTATAGTTTTAATTTTTTTAATAAAACTAAATAACTTTTTTTATGAGTTTGTTTTTAAGATTTAAAACTTTAATTAAATAGAATATACAAAGTCTACAGCACGTTTACATTAATATTATTAATTGTTTTTACATAGAAAAGTAATAATTTTTTAAAATGGTATACTTTTTTATCAATAATAAAATTTTGAAAAATGTTATGTTTTGAACTATTTATAATAAAGTAATTAGTAATTGCTAGTATTTATTAAATATTGAGATAGTATTTATTAAAGTCATTACAGCGCTAAAAAAATTATCATTTTAAAAACTTAATTTGTTTTGTTCAGTGTTTAAATATTTTTTTTACAATGATTTAAGCACATTAGGTTAATAACAACTAAGAACATTAAGTTTATAGAATATCGATTAATTATAGTAAAGTATTTCCAAAACTGAATATACCAAAACATAGTTTTTTAATTTAAAATTACAATAATAGTGGTTTGTTGAACAAAAACAAAAAACTGCTCAAAATTTTTTTGGTTCAAGGACCTGGATACGCAAAAGGACCTCTCGGTCATCGAGTTGCATACCCAACTAAATCAAAATATTAATGAGTTACAAATGAAAAAAAAACTTTACAGTCAAAATTTAAACTCTATAACGAAAATCTCAATAAAATATGGAACTATTAAGCTTTACAACATTAGATATTTTTCAAAAAAATAAAATAATTTTTATACTTACGTATTTCTAACATTATATGCACATAAAACATATATTCAACTCTAGTCAAAAGGTACAGTTTCTATCTGAAATAATTTCTATTTTAAAATTTATCAACATTTTAACAAATAAATTATCCTTTTATTTGAGTTAAGGATGAGAAAAAAAAAGAAAATAATTAAAAAAATAATTAGTATTCTAATAAATAGGTTTGATAATTTTTTTTAAATGTATGTTTAAGAATTTAGACTCTACTATCAACTTATTACAACTTATTAGAAATAAGCAAAAATAAATTAAAGCTATAACATTGAAAAAAACTAAATAACATTAAATATATAAAATACATAGTTCTATTGTCGAAACACAAAATTAACAAACTTGGAGTTTTACTAATAATTGTGAACAACAAAAATAACACATGCAACTCATTTACGTATTTTTTTAAAAAACCTTTATTTCAAAAACAAAAGTAATCTTTATAGGTACAAATTTAAGTTAGAATTGATTGAAAAAACTAAAAAAAAAATTTGTAAAAAATCAAGCAAAGAAAATAATTCTAACTTAAAAAAAAATACTTATGGCATCGGGTAAAATTGAATAATTGAGAACATTAAATTCAAAATGTAACAACAAATATAATTAACCAGGAATGTCTATTAAAAAATAATTTATCACTTCAGATTTAATTGGCTGTAATTTGATATAAATTAACATATTTTTTCTCGAAATTAGTAACAAGAACTTTGAAAATATTATAATAAGTTTAAATAGTCAAACCTTAAAGTAACTGTAATCAATTATACAGATTCATGTTATATGTAGCTAGGACTGATAAAATGCAAAGTTATTATTACATGAACTATATTCTCAACCTTTGTATAAGTATGTTAGATAAAACCACCTTAACTAGATTAGGCTAAATAGGCTTATTTTTTATAAATGACATGGTAAGTTTAGTAAAATCAAGCATTAACTAATTATCAATTTATTATGTTTACTTAAATACAGACCAACAGCTGAAACTAAATAGCCCTAAAATCAAAATTTGTCATGGTAAAACTGAATTTTATGGAAGATAAATAAAACAGGAAATAATGTAATAATACAATAGTTAACACCTTACAATAGTTCACTACAAAGCAAAAAACTCGTTTTAACTTAATTCTAAAGTATTTATTGTATTTTTAAGAAGAAAATATACTATTTTGTAATTAATGAAAGTTTGGATAACGATTTTTCTATACTTTTAACACAAAAAATTAAAAAAAAAAGACCTTTTTTATACATTTAAACTACTTTTAAACAACTTATGCTCAAAATTTGTGTTTGTATACAATTGTTTAATTAAGTAGTTTTACTTAATTTTAGTATTATAACTTAAATCATTTTATTAATTTTATATTTTCAACTTTATACGTATATAATGACAATTTTAATCAGTAAAATAGATAAAAAATAAAATATGTTTTAAAATTTTAGAACTTAAAAAATTAAAATTCGGAAGTTTGCGAAGTGTATACAAAAACAATCATATTTTGTGATCAAAGCGTTGTGTGACCTAATAAAAGTTTACGAATTTCTCAAAACAATTTCTACGTCAAATATTTTTCATCTTATACTTCGTTTGACTAAAATAAAAAGTAGCCTTTAGCTACCTTACTTAAATTTTAGCTTTCAATCAAGTTATAGTACCATGTTAAAAAAACAGCTTTATAACTATTTTATCTAATGAAAACTTTTGAAACTTAATCTAATAGTATGAATTGTTTTATTTATAAACCCAACTTTACTCATGTATTTCAAAGAAAGATCGCCGTAACACGTGCTGTAAAATAACTGTAATGTTTTATCTACTATGCGAAAAATTGTAAGTATTTATGTATGTGCAAACAGATTTATTAATAATTTGAGCTCACGATACTTTTAATAAAGTTTTGTTAGGTTCACTCTAAAATAAAGTATCAGGCGAAAAACAAATGAGCTCATATAAGGTTTTCAAAACATGCTTATTTAAAATGGATATTTGTTTTTAGAATTCAATATACGTGTTAACATTACAAAATTACAAATTCATACAAAAAATGTCTTTTGTTTAGAATAAAAAGTAAAGAAAAATTATTATTAAAAATTGTATAAATATATATTAATTAATATATTATATAAACCATTCAAACAAATATCTATCAGTTTAGAGCTATCTTAAAAAAAAATTAGTCTTAATATTTTAACTTTTTGATATTTATTTCACAATTGACAAAACATTTAAACAAATTTGTGTTTCAAACATGATAATGACAACTTTTCACGATAGAATATGTTTTGCACTTCACATTTGCACAAGTTTGATATTATCACTTTTAATTATCCAATATTGCTTAGTAATCTCATTTTTGTTTACTTTACACTTTTTGTGTGGTTGTTTAATTATTTTTAAGTGCTTCATTTGTTTAATTGAACCATTTTTCTGTATAAAAACAAAAGGATACTTTTATCATTACTGTAAATGTGCAAATTATAAAGACTTACTTTTTTCAATTAAACATTCATGGACAAAACTTATATCAACTTGTTTTTAGTATACTGAACACTGAACGTTATGTAGAAGTGATTTGTAGAACAAAACTCACATCAACTTTTCTACACTCGTTTCGCCTATACTTTTTTACGAATTAGCTACGCATGAATCGTTACATACTAAGATAACTCTTGAAGAAACTACAGTTTAGTGTTGAATGAAAAAGATAAGCTATCAAATGTTTCTATTGATTGGTCAGAAAACAGTTATATAAATGCGATTTATTTTAGAATTTAAAGTTTTAAAGTTTTTCTAGAAAATAAAAACTACAAACATTTTTATGTTTTTTTTTTGAATAATTAAAATTTACTTAACTTATTTTCTGAAAACAGTCTTTAATGTTGTTGAGAATTAATCGTTCTAAATTTTTATTTTTTTTCGGTAGCACAATGATTAATCTGATCTTGTTGTCAAGTTACAACTTTAATTTATTTTTAACAAAATAATAAAAACATACGTGCCCATCTGTTAATACAAATTTGTTATTTCTTATTACCTTTCTATTTTGAAGCTAAAAAACGTGATATGTTGTGGTTAAACGTGGATTTCAAAAATTTATGTTCGTAAGTACGTTAGATACCGTGTTTTGTGTTTTTAACGTTTCTTTGTTACAATTGAAATAGAAAATATACGTAGGTATTTGTTTGTTACAAAAAAAACTTACGAAAATAAAATAACAAAATGATAACGTACTTAAAAGTTTTATACGATTGTGGTCAATAAAATTTTAAAGATTTATTGCATTTTAAAATTGTAATACGAACGAAAACTCGTATACAACTACCAATTTAAACTATTTAACAGTTCAGACACAAACCTATATTTTTGTTCAATATTATAAATCTTTTAATTTAATATATATTTTTGTATTTGTACATTAAGTTAGCGAGGTATTTTTTTTCAAACGTAATAACTGATTTTAATTTTTAACACTCAAATAAGATTAAGAAACAAAACGTTTTTGTCAAAAAAATACTATTTTAAGTAATATAGATAATAATGTATTCACTTAATCTAGTTGTTTCAAAATTATCTGTTATCTAATCAAACATTTACTAACTAGATCAAAAGTTAGTTAATATTAGCTGACAAAAAGCTAGTAGATGTGTCGTCCAAATCGTTAAAACATTTGTTTTAAATCATGATAGTATTGTTTCAAACAATCTTTAGAAGAAAATAAAGTAATTGACTCTGTATTACTTTAACAGTGTGCTACTTTTTAAATAAACCTATATCCTTTAAAACTTTCGGTATTTTTTAGTGTTTTTTGTTTTCTCAGTTTATTACAAACTAAAACCAATTGCATAGTTTATTAAAAAGTTATTGTTTGTAACAAGTTTAAAATAGTCGATAACTCAATCAAGAAATAAGCTAAAACTATATATAACAAACAAGTTACGAATAAATACTAGATTCAATTTTTTAGTAAAAATAATAATTTTGATTTTTGTATAAACTATTTCTTACATTTGAGAAAAGATGGTATTCAATCTTTCATATCAAATTATTTAATGTAATACAACAATAAAAAGTTTGAATTTATAGTAGTTATAAGCAAAATACATAATTGTTTTATGTGTCCTTAAAATCAAATCAATGTTATATTTAGTCGTGTATAAAAGTTAATTATTAAAGAGCGTTAACTACTTCAACTTATTTTAGGTTTTCCTAAAAAAGTTTAACTTTATAAAATTTACTTATCGAACAATAACAAAGGGACCACAGTAAAACACTTTGTTTAAGGTGTCAACATAAAAACTAATATATACAAACTTGATTTTACGGTTATGTATTCAAATTTTGACCACACACAAGATTACACATGTTTTGGTAAAAAAAAAACCTTTATAGTTTTGTATTGTTTAAAAAAAGCTTCGATACTAAAGTAAAAAAGATAGTGGTGGACAGCTACAAAGTATTTTTACACCTCTTTTGCTTAAAATATTTTATTAAGATAAATTAAACACATTTATCGAGACCATCTTATGTTCATTCTTTTTTTTATTAAAAGAAAATGTAAACACTAAAAATTAAATTCAATTTTTATAAACTAATAAGCATAAATTTAGCTGTCACGTTTATTATATTTAAATTAATTTAAGTAGAAAAAAAAAATAATTATAACAAATTCAGACAAAATTAAATTTTGACAACAATTTAAATAATTAAATGGCAAAAGTTTAGTTAAAGGTGACATTTTACATGAGTAATATTTACCTTCTCACAATTATGTATAAACAAATTTTTGTCAAAAACATTCATCAAAAAACTTAATCGTTATTCATAACATCTAAATCTTGGAAACAATTTTAATAGTGGACCTATATAGCATGAACAAAAAATTTTGTTAGTAAGACGATATGCATACATTTTTTTAAAGAATATAAAGAGTATATTTTTATAAAAGTTTTTTGTTAAATTTGACTTATTACCTCCAACTTACTTCGGATTTTAAGGACTTAGTTTTTCAACTAGTTTAATGAACCTGTTTGAGCATATTTACATTATTAAATTTAACATGTTTGAACCGCTTACATTGTTTTAAACGCTACAAAAGTTTTTTTACTGTATTTTCAGTAATTAGTTGACTAATTAATGATACTAATTTTAAAAATTCTTCTAAAATCATTAAAAAAATCTTTTTAAAACAAACTTAGATATTGAGTTCAATAATATTTTATTCTAGAAATTATTAGCTTATAAAACTCAAAAAAAAAACTACCAAAAAACTGTTAAAACTATTTCACTAAAATATAACACTTTATTTCTGTTAAAAATTACAATATATTTGTTAAGGCTTCTTATACTAAAGACATTTTGTATAAAACATACAATTATAAATTTCACATTTTAATGTACAGATATAAAAGCTTTAATTTAGAGTACAAGCTGTTTTTAAACAGAACAGCTTAAATGTTTACTATTTTTACAAGACATTAGTTTTCACTGAAAATTAAACAAGTTCTTTTACAACATTGTTTTTTAGTATCTTATTTTAAAATATCAAAACTATTATAGGCCGTATAAATTAACATGACATGTTTAGTTCAAAAACATTACTTTGCTACTCACAATTATAGTTTGATGCATTTTTTTAATCAAAACTGATTAAATAGTTTCTGTAGAATACTAGTTAAGAATAAAGCAGGTAAATTTTGTTTTCACCAACATAAATCATGTAAAGCACTCTGTACACTTTGATTTAAATTCAGCCAAGGTATTGTTTGTATACAACATTTTGTATTGTTCTTAAGAAATAATTTGAAAAATCGTGTAGAGTTGGTTTACAAAGTATGATAAAAACTAAATTTGTTTTAACTAAGTCATTTTTGTTGATTAAGTAATTGGTTTTATAAAATTAAAATAATATTATTAGTTTGTTCTAGTTACCTCCAAAAAAATACTTTTTTACTTAAGTAGTGATGAATTATTTAAAGAACTATCTTCAAAAGGATCTAAGTTGTAAAAATTTTTATATTAGGATAAACATTTGGTTATGCTTATATTATCACATACTACTCATAAATTTTTTCTTACTTACAAATACATCATGTAACTTTTTGCTACTCAAAATATTTCTTTTATTTGCAAGATTTCTTCTATTTTAAGATGTCGCCATTGTGCAAAGTTAAGCTGCGAAAAAATGTATATATAAATTTTGTGATTAGAAGTTATTGTGACAATGTATCTAAAAGGTTTGACATTTTAGTTTATTGTTACGTAGTCTTAATGAACGAAGTAACGTTACAATAAGCACGAGTTCTTTTATTTACAGTACTAAACAGTTATAGAAGTTATAAACTATGAGGCTATAATCTTTTTATGACTTTAAAAGAGAAAATACAATAAACGGAATTACGATATTTAACTGAACCGAAACTCGGTTACGGCTGACTGAAGATTTTCAATAAAAACGAAACCCAAGTCTCAGTCTACCGATTGCTTGTGCTCTAATGATCTAAGTTGAATGTGTAAAACTGAAGTTGTATTTTATGTAAAAGCACGTGGATAGATATCACTTTAATATTTTAACTTTTTGCAAAGCGTACACTAGCTCACCAAAACTATAGAGTTTTTGTAGAAGTCTTACAAAAAAGTACTAACATCTGTTCGGTAAAGCTGTGATTAATTTGTTTTTTAATATTTACTCTTCAGCTATAATTTTTTTTTTAACTTCAAGTGATATCACGTAAAGGTAGATACAAGAGCAGCTTTAAACAAATAGCCGCTTCATCAAGCTAAATATAAATACTAACAATATAAAACTCGTCAAAATTAATTAATCATATGATGTATGTGTTTGGAAAGAAAATACTTTCAATTGTAGCTTACTTAAATAGTATATTTCACACAAATTTTTTTCATACAACGTGATTTAAACATTTTATTGGGTTTTAAAGGTATAAAATATTTATGTCAAACACGATTGACAGTAGTTTATATATAATTGAACAATAGTGTACATATAGTTTATTGCTGACATAAAAAAGATCAACATAAGTTTAAACACTCGATTAATTTATATAGTACTGTATAGTTGTAATACTTAATTTTTTAACTTAAATAATTATTTGTATGATGTAAAGTTTGGTTTGTTTTGAAGTATTTAAAATGACTAAAACAGCTGGTGAAAAAAATAAACCGTTTTGTTTTTCTTAACATATAATAAACATATTTTTAGATAATATTTAAGAGTTAAAACATTTTATTATCAAAAATAAAAATAGCAGAACTTATTTGATTAATTTCAAATTGATACGTTATAAAAAATGAGTTGGTTAATTATTAAACTTCATGTATTCTAAATTAGTTTTCTTATACATACTTGGGAGGCTTTGTAACCTAAAGTATGAAATTTTCTATATCTGACTCACATGCGAAATATTGCGATACAAAAAATTCATAACGTATATAACTGTATTGTTTCAAAAAATATACATACTTATTCCTTAGATTAACAGAAAAACAAGTAGGATATAAAACTAATGACATGACTGTTTCTTTATAGCTCAGAATATTCTTTTAAAGTTATCACACACTATACAGCTTGTAGCTTGCTTTGCAATTGTAAAATAAGAAACATAATAAGTATGTTGAATTAAAAAAAATATATTTAGTTTATTATTGTCAATCTTTAATAACAACTAAGTTTATGTATTTTAATTATTAGTAATGTTAGTATTTTTTGAATATTTTAATGATAGTCGAAAAGTAGAAAACAGTGAATAAATACTTTGTGAAACAGTAACATAAAAAACTATGAAAGTTTTTTTGTTTTTATAAATACCTAACTCTATAGTTATGTGATGTAATTTAACTAACCGGCAATTTAAGTTAGCTAGTTTTTTTTTCTTCTTTACTTTTAAAGATTAAATTATTTAGTTTTAAAACCTTACGCATGCTAATATTTATATACTTTTGATGATAACTAAACTTTTAAACATTCAACATATAATCTTAGGTATTCACCATTCAAGTCAAATTTTGTAATTGAAAAGAGTTCTTAATAGGTATACCGTGAAAAAACATAGTCAGAGCATATAATTTATACTAAAAAAAGACACTTTCTTTACTACTTACCTTAGTTATTAGTGTTCATATTACTTTAATTCTGTATGACAGAACTTTAACTCACGAAACATTCTTAGGTTGCATTACAAACATTTAGTTTGAATTAATAGAAGTTACTATGTACTAAATAAGATTTTTGATAAAGTCTTTTAGTAATTAAATTATATGTATACTTTAGTAAAATAAATTGCAAAAATTAAACATCTTTTAGTCTTAATGATATTTATTGTGTGATAACCATGTTTAAGTTATGAGACCGTATGAGAGAAATAAGCATGCACACTAAAGACAACTTAGAATTCAAACTTAAATAAGTCAATTGGTAGGCTAATAGCTTAACAATGGTGTGTATTTGTAAAGGTGTGTAAAAGAACGAATTGTAATGTTTTTTTTTTTAAACAAAAAATATATAATAAATATCTGAATAAAATGGCTTAATATAATTGTTAATATCCTTTTGAAATAAAAACTAACTATATATCCTTAACTGCAAACTATTTGCTAAAGCTTTATTTTTTATTTATGTTTTAAAACGTTCAAGGTTGATTTAGTTTCTGTTTTTAGCTCTAAAAAACTAACATACTTTTTTGTTCAAAACAATAAAAGCAATAGAGACCATCTGGTAATTTAAATTTTTTATGCACTTTTAACCTTTATGTTTTTGAAAAACGTGATAAGTTGTGGTCAACCTTAAAGTTCAGAAGCAAACGTTATTAAATACTCAAATTGTCATGTTTAATTTATAAAACTTTTCTTTGCTTCGTATTAAACAGAAAAAGTACGTAGGTTTTAGTTAAAAAGCAAAAACTTAATACATTAAAACTTTGAAATTAAGTGCTTCAGTTTTTAGCAGTATGTTGAACTGTTCAATTGTAAAAAAACATTTTAGTACAATGTACTTCGAAAAAAAAACAAAATATGTACCAGGTTTTGTTGTAGGTAATCTTTTGCAAAAGTAGAAAACATATGTTGATTGATAAACAATAGTATTTGGAGTTTTTTTTTACTAAACTTTTCCAAAGTTACCTTTTAACAAAATATTAAAGAACAACTTTAAAGAGATATGTTTAAAACTAAAATTCAAATCTATTTGTTATAGTTAAACAAAATACTTTTTTATCAATTTTTTTGCTTTACTTAAGTTTAAGCTATGAAAAAAATTATTGAATTAAAAAAATTGAATTGTTGTTTATCTATTTCAACTTATAGTCAACTTTTAATGCTAGTATATTTACAAAACACAAGTAATATTGATTTTTCAATAAATTTATAAAGTTATGTTTACCGCATGTCAAAGAAAAGAAAAAGTCAGATGAAAGTTTTCAATCAAAAAAATTCTAAGCAACGTATAGAACTTAAATATTTAAAAAAAATTAAAAGTGGTACCAAAAATTTATTTAAGTTTACCTTTTGAAAAGCAATATGTTAAACCGAACGTCAAATGACAAAATTGAAAGAAAATAAATGTGTTCATGTAAACACGTTTGCTTATATTTTAAGGAGTATTGATTGATAAGTTTGAACTTTTTTTAGTGCGAAGTATGATTTACTCATTGTTATATCATTATAATAATTTAGTAAAGTATCTCTAAATCAGTTTAGTAAGTTATCATTAAATCTTTTTAATCAATTAAATACAAAATAAGTTTCTAAAACTTGGGCAAGAATTGCCATTTTAAAACATTTCGTTCATTTAAAATTAGACGTTTATTTTAATGACAACAGCAAAAAATATTCATTGTAAGTCTTTTTAAACATTTCTTAAAGTTTTAACACCAACTTAAACTATAACAACTTTTTAAAAGTGAATTAAAAAGAAATACAATACTCAATATTAAAGTAATTAAATTAAAGAATTGTGAAAGAGTATATATCTATCAGTAATTTAAAAAAATGAAAAGTTTTATTAATTAGTTTTATTTAGCACATAGTCAGAATATTTTTGCTAAAAACTGATATAAGTACTGCAAAAATTTTGGTACAGTTTAACTATTTTTATCATCTAACTAAAGATAGATACTTCATTAAAAGTCAAAGTATCACATGTTTAAAGGTTTAAAACTGTATTAAGCTATACTTCACTATTTTGAAATTAATCTTAAAATTGAATTAATGAATAAAAACATTTAAGGTGTTTCAACGGTCAGCTAAAAGAAATTAATTAATAAACCTTCCAAACCTTCAAAATGAGTGATTTGTATATAAATTTTCTGACTGAAACCAGTACCTAAAAAAAAACTTTCAAAATAATTCGAACAAATTTATAGACTATCATAAATAACGTTAAAGTTGGTTGAACGTTTAAACTATTATGAGCAAAAATGCAAAATACCAAAAATATCATAAAACTATGTTCTGTAAAATTCAAGTACTACTAGTAGGGTGGGCTAGCAACTAATTAAAAACAAAATCAATCTTTTGTTGAGATATAAGTAGGAATAATTGTACTACATGTGTCAAACAAAAGGTTCTTGTTAAAAAAAATTCGAAGGACGCACTAATTAGTTTTTTAGTGAACGAAATATTAATTAAATCCTGTTTTGGTTTCAACTAAGTTATAAATGTGGACATTAAACAAGTTTAATTTAAGCTTTTTTTAATTAAAAGATTTTATCTACTTTAGTTACTTTTTTTTCTTCCCGAAATCTTACATGATCACATAAATTGAAATAAAATGTTAATAAAAGTAGAAAAACCTCTATCCTTCTGTCTTTTTATTATTCGTTTTTTTTTTTTTACTTATTAAAATAAATTTTTTCACAGACCATTTAACATTGTTAACTTTTTGTAAAGTAAAACTTAGTAACATGTTAGCTAGGTTTATTTTAGTTTTTTTAATAAATTATCGTTTTAAAGTGGCTTACAGTTTGTAATAAACTCTAACTTACAACTTTTTAAAGTGTTTTATTGGGTCTTTTTGAAAGATAAACATTAACAAAGATACTAGACTAACTACTGTTTATAAAGCTTAATAATAGTTAATAACTGCAAAAAATTAAAACATAAAGATGCAGATTTATAATATAAATGACTTATATGTAGTATAATATAAATAAACTACAAACTTCAGAAGTTAAATAGATATTTTATATATAAATGTAAGATTTTTTTTATTCAAAGAAGTTTACTTTGTACTTGTAAAATAAGTTTTACATATGTAAAAAGCGTCATATAAATATATAACTAATCATGTTTAAGACTTTTTACTTCATATAACAATTTAAGAATGAAAGTTTGTTCAAATTTATTATTTTATTTACTCGAGAATTAAATTAATTAAATGTTTGAAAATTATATGTTTTATGCACTAGTGGTTTAAATCTTGTTGCGTTTGTTATTTGTATTTTGTGGATTTGTTTTGAAATAAAAAACGTAAAATTATTATATAGCTTAGCTACAAAAACGTTTTAGTTATATGAAGCAACTTCTTTAACGGTACTATTTAGATAAATTTAATAAATTTGCTTATTCTTAAACAGGTAAAGATAATAGATTGTTTATAAACTACTGTTCGACGATTGTATAAGTAACTTTTTAACAATATTTTCATTAAAACTTTCAACACAATTGATATTTTAATTGAGAATAATAACTTCCTTTTTCATACACCTAGTGTAACACTGCACGTCGATAACTGGTTAAAGATGAAAGACTGTTGTTCATATTTAACGTAAGCTCTACTGAGACAATTTTTAAAGTTTTACTAATACACTGACTACGTTTTTGCTAAAATCTAAACAAAATGCAATAAAAGAACATTGTTTTATAAAGAACTCTAAAAATTTAAAAAATATAAACTTTAGTCAAAAAAATTATAACTGTTACTTTTTCGTTAGCTTTAAAAGAATAGATAACACTTTAGATGTAAGAAACAATAGATACTATTAATGTATAATATATAATGAACAAAAACAGTTAAATAAAAAGATTTGAATTATAAACATCAAATCCACTTATCGATTTTCATAAAACTATCACTACAATAAGTAAAAACAAAGTTTTGCTAAAAACGACTTTATATTAAATTTCATTCATTAAAACATAATTTTAACTCATAGCGCACGATTGAGATTAAAAAATTAGTAAGAAATTTAAAACAATATCTTAAACTAACAAACAATGACTAACAACAAGTATAGATTTAATTCAATTAGTTTCAATTAAAAACAAAAATGTTTTTAGCTATTGAAATGAAGGTGGAAAAAAGGTTTTTATTTTGCGTATAAAAGAAATGATACTCTACTAATCAGATTGATACTAACAAATTATATTGATTTTGAAATATTTATTTGTTGTTTAACAATAGTTAAGATAGTAACTACATATTTTTTAATTAGTTATATTGCCCTTTTTATTTTTTAGTTTACGATGTAATACTCTTAATATAGCTTTTATAATTAAAAAGATAAATAACAAAGTTTAATTAAGATTGAACTGATTTAATTAAATTAAAACTTAGACAAATTACAGAAAATACTCTGTTCTATAAACTTTTGTATTGAAATTAGAATGTTAAAGTTGATATAAAAATAAAATTTTTGATTAATAGCTCAATAGTCTAATTAGCGGAAGAATGTTATAAGTTTATTACTTATGAAACATTTTATAAATCAGTTACTTTTTACAGTTCTAATTGTTATAAATTTTAGTTAACTAAACAGCATTAAAAGTTTTTATAGTTACCAATTTCAAAATATTCCAAAGACAAAAATAAATATCAATTATCCTTATGTAAAATTTGCTCAATATGGAAACAATTCAGTATAGTATAGTAGCTTGAATATTTTTTTGTTTAAACTTAATAAAGTCCATAGTATTTTATTTTTAGAAGTGTTACATAGTTTGTGGTTTTATTTAAAGATTTGAAACAAAATAATCAAACTTTGTTCACTTAAACTTAAGTTTTAATTAACAAATATTCTATACTAGTCATGTGCATTTACATACCAACTTTGCGTCGAAACTATCAATACGCAAAAACACCCCGAAACATACAGGTTATATAATTTCTTATTAGATTGTTGTTATCAAAATTTTACACTTGTTAACGTATCACGAGCTCAAATTTTCAGTTTTCTTTTTGTTTGCAATACAAAATCGGCGTGAAAAATTGACGACTTTTACGACTTTTTTAACGTTATAAGTTACTGAAATGACAGGTTGATAGACATTTTAAAACATTTTGCGTATGTAGTTTAAAATAAAGTTTAAAAAGTTATTTAGTTTCTATAACGATTAAAATTATCTCATCAGAGCTAAAGCTGTGTAAAAAAAAAGTACTTCAAGCGTTTTTTTTTAACATCTCTCTGTAAACTTGTTTGTTTAACCGTATATCAACTAGCTTAGTTTAAGATGAATTCACAAGAATTATTGTTTTAAAAATTAAAACTCTAACAATTCTGAATCATTTCTAACTATCTTTATTCATTATCATTTTCCAAAAACAAATACTACCATCATAAACTTACTTGTTAGACCTGTATGAGTATTTTTTAATTTTTAAGCTTTAAGTTACATTTAAAGATATTACCAAACTAAGTTCAAAAGCTGTATAAAGTATTTAAAATCTGTGTATAAACAACAATCTTTCATAATAAATATTGTATAAGCATTGTGCATTTATAAAACCTAAACTGTTTGCGTTTGTATAAAGTAATTGACGTCATTTAAATGGAAGTTGAATATAAACTAGTTTACTTTTAAGTAATTATGTTTTTGACGTTTAAGACAAGTTTCTTGCGCATCAGATACTTAAAAAATTTGTTGTTGATTGAACATTATACTTTTTTCTTATTTTTAAAAGTAAAAACAAAACGAGTTGTGCAACTAGTAGTTTAATATATAAAATAGCCTAACTAGTTTAACAGACTAAATAATTTTTCAGCTTAATAGATTAATATATGCTAAAAATAATTTTTTGCTCTATTTGATATGGTTTTTAGAAAAACTTATTAATAACTTTTTTGTTTATAACTTTTTTATATAAGTTTATATACTTATGTGTTAAACATAACTTAATATTTGTCATATTTTTCATACAAATTCATAATAGTTTTGTTATGTGTTTTAATTAAAATAAAAACTAATTTAAATACTGAATTATAGAGATATTTTAAACGAATACTTATTTCAATATTATTAAAAGTAATACTTTAATGCAGTTACAAGAGTAATTGTAACAAAATGTCAAAAAAATTGTTTTTACCAAAGTGTTTGTAGATAATAAAGTTTAATAATATATTTTTTAATATAAATTTTTATGTATATGTTAAGCACAGATGTACTGCTTGTTTTTAAAAAGGTTGTTCAATAATTTTATTAGATATTTTGTTAAATTAAAGTATCATGTTGCGTTTATTGTATTTTGCAAATTCACTTATTAAAATTTGCAGCTGAATATCTTCCTTTTTTTTGATTTTGTATTAAGCTTTTGACCGTTTTTTTCTTTTTTAGTTGTTTTGTTTTTATTCTTGTGATCTTAATTTCTTTTTATACTTTTCTTGTAAACACAATGTTTTTTTTTTTTTTTAAAATTTCATACTATTAAAACATCAAATATTAAATATTATATTCATAAAAAGAGGAAGTTTTTAAAGGATAAAAGCTACTTTTTACTCATTTTTAATTTCTTTATTTAAAAGAATATACAAATAAAACATTTTTAAGCTGTGTTCATTTAATTTTTTATAAGTCTATAAATTTTGTTAAACTGTAAACTTTTTATAACATCAAAAATCATTTTATAGTTTAATATTTACAAAATTAGTTTATATTAACTTGTTTAAAACAAAAATTTTATTCATAAAAGTTATTCAATATTTATTTTATAAGTATGCTGTTTTATATGAGTAAACCATTTAGTAAACACAGTAATACTACATAAAACATTTTGAACTAAACTAATAGTTACTCTGTTTAAAAATGTGCCCTTTTTATTAATAAAAAATTATAATGTTTAGAAGACATCAACTTTTTTTAACAAGTTAGTATCTTATGAGTATATATTATTTGTTTAATATTTATATTAATAATAAACAGTTACAAAGCCGTCACCGACAACAATGATTTTAACGTTTAAAAAGCTTTTGTGCAAAAGAATCGTGAAGGTCAAATCTCCTTATTTGGCATACGAAAAAAGGATTGTTGAGCAATTGAAAAATGAAGGCGCACCGGCCGACACAAAAGAAGTGGACTTTGAGGAGTCCAGAGTGTTGAACAAAACTTTCGTGAAAGAAGCAAATCGTAGCAACGGTGTTCAGTACAATTTTAGTGTAGTCAACTCTGAAACATGGACTGCTAGTAAAAAACCTAACGCTAACCTTATACCATCGGTTGTAAGTGACGCCCTTAAAATGTTCGAACAGTTCTACCGTAAAGCTGAAAATAACGAAAATAAAAAAAGTTTTAGCCGATTTTAACAAGAGCTTAGTAGCCGAAGTAGCTCAAACTTACCAGCCAAGAGTTACACTCTGCAATTACAATTTTTTAATCAGATAGCAGTTTTTCAGCCAGATGAGTCAATTCACTTTCGAAGAGTTGTTGAACTAGACTTAAATGTCGGTCAAGGATTTTAGATAAATATGATATCTAACATATAAGAAGTCAAAAATTATTTTAGAGAATTCTCCAGGAAAAACTTATTCATCCACTGATAGCTTCACTTTCAACGAAGGTTTGGATCAGGAATCCGACAAGATCAACGTCCAAATGGCTCTAAAAGTTTAGATAATTACAGCTTATTTTACTAATAGGTTGAGTTATTCATCAAAATACCTGTTCATAGTATGTATAAATAGTATTGTTTTTTCTATCCATACTCAACCTTGGTTAAATGTTTTATATGTTTTATTTAATCTACATGTGAATAAATAATAAATAAGTAACTTCTTATAGTTTTTAAACTTTTTTTGATAAATAAAAGTTCATAAAGGTTCATGAAATATAAATGTTTTGAAGAACACAAAATTTATAAAAGAAGAATAATTTAGATAAATAAGAAGCACTGGTTTCGAAAGCTGCTGTATAATTTCTTTGGGGCAGCTAAACAAACTTTGATTTTCAAACAAACTTTATTTTTGATATACATATTTTGATTCTAATTTATGTCTAGTTATATCGTATTTATATGGAAATTACAAATAATTAACTTTTTTTTTAGTTTTTAAAGCTTGACCAAAACTACATAAATATTAACCTATGCTTTTACAAAAAGAATAAGTTATAAGATTAGGAATCTACAAAAACCTTGAATAAAAACATTTCTAATTTGATTAAAATTTTATAATAAAAGATTTGCTTATTCTGGTGGCAGATCCAATATCCGACCAGATACTATTTCAAAAATAGGTTTCGTATCCGGCCGCATCACAAATTAGAAAATACCCGGTTTCCGTCAAAATCATAAATGATGAATCTCGTAGATCTATTATTATAAAAAGTTTAAAGTAATTCGATGTTTATTCACTAAAATAAAATTTAATCTTTTTCTGTTTCATTTATATTCAGATAACAATCACAAACTTTATATACTAAAATATTAAAGTCTTGAGTAACGATTTTTTGTAAGTTTTTAGAACATGTTTAAAGATTTGGAAACTTATTTTGGTTAAAACAAAAATCTAAAGTTATAAAACATGCATCTATGTTTATGTATTAAAATTTTAAAAAAAGTTAAAAAACAAACTTTTAATTAAAACTAAAGTCCTTAAATAGTAACGAATTCTCATTTGAATTACAACAGTCAGCAATTGTGGTCAGTAAATAAAACAAAACTATTTATCCTACAAAATAAGATTACAATGGTTTATTGAGTTCGTAACTATTTATGTACTTTGTTTCAGACAAAGTATAAAGAGTTCAATACAATGAGCATAATTCTATAACTTAACTAAAACACGAGAATACAATTAACTTTATGTAAAAGTGTTTCAATATTTAATCAAGTATTTGTTTATTTAGCAATAAATTTTTATCGTGTAAGTCAATACTTTGTAGTGTTTAACGGTTGTAGAGAGCAGGAGTAGCTACCTAAGTTTTTAACATTACGAAGTGTTTGATTAAACAATAAATAATTTAGTTGTAGTCTTGTAAAGTGTACTCTCACATTAAACAATGTTCTTCAAATTTATATTGATAAGGTTAATTCATTAACAACATAATTACTAATTTGTATATGTTAAAAAGTAAAATTTCTCTATTAAACTTTAACATAAACTTAAGTTAATGCCTAATTAAATTTTGTTACTGTTAATTTCCTAAAAATTTTAAGTTTAAGTAGTATTTTTTATTTTTTACTCAGCTAGAATATTTTTAAACATTTAAGTAAAAGTTTAGTTTAACGTGTAAAATAATGTTTAAATTTACTTTCATAATTAAAATTTATTAACGCAAGTAGATTAAAAACCTTTTTAACTTAATTTGATATTTTAAAGAAAGTTTAGTTTTATGTTTTGATTTTTTTCAGGTAGTTAGATAACACCTTAATTAATCAAAGATAGTTAAAACTAATTTATACTGAAAATTTTGATACAATGAAGTATTAAAACTTTCAAAAAGATTTAGTTATTGTTCTTAAACTAAATTACTTAAGTTGTCAACGTCAGTTAAGTAAACTAAAAAAAAAACGAAATAGTTTAGTTACTATTATATGCTGCTGTTATTTGAGTTGTATATAAATAGCAGCAAGCGTTCAATACTTTGGAAGCTTTTGTGTTAAAGAAAAAGTTGAAACGGAAGTAAAAGTTAATCACAGTGTGTTATGACAAATTGTTGTCTGTCTTCTTTTTTGTAGTTGTGATTTGTTTAAACTTTTACCAGTTTTAGTTTCTGAATTGTAGAAATTAAAGTCTATCTTAGTCAAATTTTGTTTGTCTTTTTTCTATAAATTTGTTTGCTTATGATTAATTTATCTTAAAACTGTATATTACGGAAATATATATTTATTGATATTTTTGTATTAGCAGTTTGTTTAATTTTACATACAATATATATATAACTACCGCTGACAAAGAATAGTAGCGCTCAAGTTATTTATACTATACTGTTTGTAATAAATTATAAAACGATCTTTAAAAGCTTTTTGTTTATTTTACTTTGATTAAACTTTGCTTTTAAAGTTGTTGTAGAGGTTTAAACTTAAGCAGTAAATAAAATTTATTAAAACAATATAGAAAATTGAAAAAAAAAACTTGGAGAGGTTTTAATAGTTTTATTAAATATTTGTTTTTCAGTCTATTTTATTTAATTAAATCATCTTTTATTAGACCTTCAAATAAAACTTAAACAAACAGATATTTTTTATAAATTAGTGTTTTTAGAAAATACTACTAGATTTCTATTAGAAAATATACTACGAGACAATAAGTAAATATAATTAAAATAAAATAAATCATAATTTACCTTTTTATTAGCTCTATAAGATTTTCTAACGTTCTTGATACGAACTTGTTTAAATTGTTAATTTATTTATTTTTTCTAGATTAAAAACCTTAAAAATCAGTATTAAGCGTTTATTTTATCCAAAAGTATAAATTATTATTTTTATGTTTATTATGTATTAACATTTCAAATTATATCAAGAGAATATATATTTTTATGATTTTTTTTCCACAAAACAAGTTACAAATATTTATAAGCATTTATTTTGACGCATCATGACTATCTAATAATGTAATAATTTTAGAATATAAAGCACACACTAAAGTCTTAATTAGTCACTACAGTAATTATATGCTTAGTTAGCGTGGTACAATGTTTATATTATATATCATACTTGCTAAACTAAATTTACATACTTTAGATTTAGAACATAAATCTGTAAACATAACTTCAACTTTTTGACATTTAAAACATAATGAAAAAATAAAAAATCTGGTTGTTTTATAGCTATTTCAAAAATAATCATTAAAACAATTTATGATTTCATTTTATAGCAGATTGTAAAAGTGTTATGTACGCATTGAAAGTATCTACTTTTTATTTCTGATTATCAGTCAGTAATTTATATTTTATATTTAAAAAAAATACTTTTTGAAATTAAGTTACAATGAATGTTTCAGTTTTAAAACCTTTAAAAACATTTTAAAATCATCCAACAAAACTAAGAATATTTTTTTATTAACATTATTGACTGTAATACTTTTTTTTTGCTTTTTACAGTTAGTAATGCACACTAATAGAAGACTTCTGTTTTTGGGAGGCATTATATTTACAATGCTACTTCTTCTTAACATAAACATCACACGTATGAGTAATGGAAGAAACGAAAAAACTATGACACAAGTAATATTACGCATAAAGATTGTATACCTTTTAAACAGCTTTTAATAAACTGAAATCTAAGATACTTAAAACACTTTAATTTTTATATTGTAGTATTTTTTTTGAGGAGCTTTTCTTGACGCTTAATAACAGATTAAAAGTTTATAAATACTACGTCGTATTTAGATTTCTATACTATCTTTGAAATTAGCCATGTGTTTTGTTTATGTAATTTTGTAAAGTATTAATTTTTAAATGAGTAAGAGTAGTCAAAAAACGATTACACTATTATCAGCCTAATATATAACCAAAATTATTTATAAAAAACAGGTGCGTTTTTCAAAAAGCGAAATAGAATTGTTAAAACAAGAAAAACTTCAGCTCAAATCCGAAAATGAAAACTTAAAAGTACAACTAGAAAAGGTAAAAAATTTTAACATAGAAATTGTGTAAAAGTCAACACATAAATGCTACTTATACGATGTATATAAAAATATTATCATTTTTCTAACCATGTTATTTCAAAAACAAGTATAGAGTTCTACAAACTAATTTAAACTAAGTTTTTTTTCAAGAGTTAACTAAATATTATGTCTTTGTAAACATGTATAAGAAACGCTTAATATTGTCAAACGTTTGTTGAAAAACCATGAGCTAGATTTTAAACAAATCTATGTGCAAAGTATTTTTTAACTAATTAGAACTTGAAGTTTAAGTTTATTATTGTCTTTCAAAACTGTAAAAATTATAATCAGAAAGAAAAAAACGAGAAAACGTTGCCTGACAACAGAGAAGATGGGATCCCGTTGTCAGGTGGCTTGAGGGATCCGCAACCCGCCATAAAAGTTGGTCACGTGGATAAAGGGGCGAATTTATTGTTTGGAATACCGACTGTGAAGGTTAATAAAACTCATTTTGCGTACATGTGTTTTTAGAGTGAAAAACAGTAGTTTTTGGTGTTTTAGTAAATACAGTTTTAATGAGTTTAAACTTCATTTACTTAGAATTTAAAATTATGTTTTTTTTTAAACAAAAAATTTTAACAAAAGTATTTATCAACATTACGTAAGAAAACCAGCTGCTTTTGTTGAAAGTTTAAAGGTTTGTTAATAGTAAACTGAAAATAATATTTAAAAGAGAGAAGGTGTTTCTTACTTGAAAGGAACTTTGACGTCACTGTTTGAAAACTTGAACGAAGACAGAAAAACAGACGTGAGATTCGTCGTGTTTGTTGCTGAAACTGATAAAGAATTTACTAATCAGATAATAACACAAATTTCAAACGAATTTTCTGTTCAAATAAAGAGTAACCTACTTCAGGTACTAATTTTATTTATTTCATGATTGGTTTTTGTCGTTTTTATAAAAACTTTGTACTTAGTTTTGCACTGTATTTGTTATTATCTGAGCTATTATCATAAATGCAGTCATTAAATAACTAATCATATTTTATCATCAAATAACTATAACTAATAAACAATTTCTTTTAATTAAAAAAAAAATTTGCTTAGCTAATTTTATTGCATATTAAGGTTTAGTAATGTAAAATAAATTCCACATACATTTTTACTATTTTTGTTTTTCTTAAAAACTATACTGTAAAATAAAAGACACATTTGCTTATGTAAATAACGATTCATGGAAATTAACTGGAACAACTTTTAAAATTAAAATCTAATAAATTGAGATAACATTTAAAAAATTTGAAAATAAATAAAAAAAATTAAATTAAATCGATGTTTTTGCTTTTGTGATTTTGAATTTATTTTTGATATTGTTTAGAAATTAATTTGTTTTTACTGTGCTTTATAATGTGCAACACATAGATACAGTTTAGAAAATTTGATAAATATTATCTAAAATAAAGCAAAAACAAAACTATCGGTTTATTTTCATTTTATGTTGCAACTTATAATTGGCATTGACTGTTTTCGACGTATTAGTTTTCTCAAAGTCATTGGTCTCAATCCCCAAAAACGCGTACAACGGCATAAAAAAACACTCAAGATTTCATTAAAACAAACAACAAACGTTCAACAGATAATCACGCCGATGCCGAACCTGTACCCCGAAGACTGGCGTCACGTGATCGCCATGCCGGACCACTTCGGCGACCCGTACGAGCGCGCGAGGTGGAGGAGCAAGGAGAACCTGGACATGGTCCACCTGCTCATGTACGGCTACAACCTGCGACCCGACTACTTCGTCATGATGGAGGACGACGTCGTCACCAGGGGGGGCTACGTGGAAGACGTCATGAAGGTGTGACGTCATATTGCGTTTTTTACTAAAAGTCTTTTGGGTTTGAAAATAAAATATCAATATATCAGTATTAGTGACTTGAATCATTTTTTAAAGGTCACTCATCTCAATCCACATGTTTGTTTGTTTTTGAAACTTTTTTTTACTTGTCTTTGATTTTGTACTGTTTATAACGAGTAAAACTATAATATTAACTTTCTAAACAAACAGTTTGTGGAGGAAAACGAATCAAATGATTACTTCTACCTGTCATTTTGCACAGCCGGGTCTATTGGAAAGCTTTTCAAGAGAAATACGTTACCCAAGTTTGCCTCTTTCGTCCATATGTACTACAACAAAAAGCCGCTTGATTGGCTGCAGGTTTTTGCTAAAATGTTTTATCTAGCAAAAAATAAATGTACAGCTGTTGTTAACTAAAAGTAATCTAAATGATAAAAAAAATACCAAAATAAAACAGTTGTTTATATGTACAGTTTTCTTAATTGTCTACTTCTTTAAATAAAAAAAGAGCGGTTTTAAATTTTTATAAGTTGCGTGGGTTCTAAACTATTTCAAACAAAGATAATTTTCTAGTACGACTTCTCAACATTAGATCTGTGTTCGTTTACTGAGCCTTGCGATAAGTGCAGAAGAAGAATGAAAGAAAGAATAATTGACAGAAAACCCTCTTTGTTTCAACATATGGGAAAGTTGGTTTATTTTATTGATATTTACTACAAGCCTCCAACCACGTTTCCGTTAACAAATGAAATATTTGAAAATATCTAAAAGAAAATTTAAAGATTAAAAATCTAATCTTAAGTATACTTTAATATCCTTTAATAATAAAATCTTTTAATAGAAGTTTATAATTAAAAAAAATCAGATTGTTTTTGGTTATCTAAATAAAGTTTTTTTTGGTAAAAACCACAAGTGTTAAGTTAGGTTTAATCATCAAACTTTTAATACAATCCTTACATAGTACAATCCTTAAGAATTAGTTAAGAAAGTTGTAATTTTACATACTTTGCAACATTTACGTTTTAACTTTTAGACTGTCTTAAATTTATCTTTGCTTAAACTTAATTTTCTTTTTCTAAATATGTAGCGTATTATATTAGATAAATTGATAAAGTTATTCTGAAAAAAAAGTCTTTAAAGCTAATTGTTACGCTTGTCATAGGCTCTAGACTTTTATGACCTAGAATAACAAAACAATTGAAATAAGTGCAAAAAAAATTTAAATGTATGTTTTAAACATAAATTGTACAAACGCATAATTACCATATTGTTTTTAAAGTAAATAAAAATAAAAATAAAAATAATGTTGAGCAGTTTACAAGTGTTTTTATTAGATAAAAATTAAAGATTTTGCTTTTTAAGTATTATTGTGATTTAACAACAAAATTTTTTGAATAAGTGTCAATACGTTTATAGTAAGAATAAGATACAAAGTGTTATGACAATAATGTTTCTCTGGTTTATTGTATAGACTAGTTCAACTGTATAAGAATTTAGCCTCATCACTTATCATTAACTGAACAAAAAAATGTACAAATTAAAAACCTAATGAATAATTTTTTTTTAATAGTTTCATATTGTGTTAGACATTTAATTAGTTTATTATATTTTTTCTATACTAAAATAGTTTTTATTGTTATAAAACAAACTAAATCTCGTAAGTGGGTCTTTTACAAAAGTATTTATATTTGTATTTTAATAATGTCGGTTTATGATATTTTAATACGATTTTAATAGGGTATCATCTCTAAAAGGAAAAATTCAAAACTTCAAGGATGAAACATTTCAAAAGCAAATTTAGAGTATAGTGTAAAAACTATATTACATATAAATAAGATTTTTTTAGTTACTAAAATACTTATGTTTCTTCATTTTTTAATTAGGGTTGTTGATGAATATTTACCTGTATTTTAGTTTTTTTAAGTTTTTCATATTTTACAACAAATTACAAGTATACACTTTTCTTTTTTTGTTATTATTTAGTACTTAAATTAAATGTTTCTACATATATAAGTATACAAAAGAGTTAGCATAAAACTGCTAAAACTAATAAAATATAATGTTTATAAAATTCAATCCTTCATTTTATAACTTATTTTCTATTAAAAACTTTGAAAATACAAACTCAGAACAACACCTTGTAATTCCGTCTCTTTTAATGTATCAAAAGAAGTTTTATTAATTAACGTTTTTTGTATTTTCCAAAGTTTACTATGGCAAAAAACTTTGTGTTTTTATAAATTTAGTTAGTTTTTTATTTCTTTATGAAAACAAAATACACTAAATATAAGTTAAGTGTTTTTAAACCTTATAATTTTCTTGTAACTTGTCAAGTTTGCAGAATTTGGTTTTAGACTTTACTTATACGACTTAACTTATTTATTTTATTGTATTTGTGAGTATTAATATTATAGTACAATATTTTAACTGTTTCAAAATCATTATATTATGTTTTTACGCAACTTGTATACTTAAAACATTTTTGAAAACAATCAACAACTTGTTGATTTAAAGAGAAAAATTTATTAAAATTATTATAATCAATACATAGCATTTTAATAGTTTTTTTATATTCTAATAACATTTTTTACTTACTTTTATTTGATGTTTTTTAAGTATGTGTAAAGTATATGTTTTCGTAAGAGTTCACGTTTTATATTTTAAAAAAATGAAAACAAGTCTTAAAGTCATAAAATGCATTGTACAATTAAAAACTAAATATACAAAGAAATTACTTGTTTGTCATGGAAAAACTAATGTAATAATAAACTTATGAGGAAAACCCAATAAAGCTGGTGTATACCTACAAAAATTTAAAATAATCAAAGATGTTAACTTTTAGTTTTGCAAACAGTTTTCTTAAAATATTAAGATGATTAACAAAAAAATAACCATACTTTGTAAGAGGTATTTCTAAACAGTATAAATTTCTAAACAGTATTATCAGATCTACACACTATCAGTAAAAATCTAGGTTATTAGTTTGCTTGATAAGGTTTTGATAAATTTAATATTTATTTTATTCAAATAAAATTTCTTGTTTAATTACTTTTTTCGTTAAATGGGTAGATGTTGTTAAAAACTTCAATCGTTTTTTATCACGTAAAGTTAAGTGTCATACAAAGTTTTAGTATAGTAAAAGAAGATACTAGTTAAAAATATTAGTCACAGGCTTAAAACTAATAATATTTCACAGAATTTATGTATTGCTAAAATTAATATATCTAGCAAATAAAACTATTTGAGTATTTTTTGAAACTTAAGAAAAATAACTTTGGATCTGTATTAAAAGAGTATTTAAATTAACTTAGTTGATAGATTAAGATTAAAAACAAACCATAAGTAATGTAAGACGTTTTGCAGTTAGCATCAGAAAGTTAGAAAAGCAATAGAATTAAATATCACTTTTTATAAAAATTATTTTAGTTAGTTAATGATATTAGTTCGATTTTATGGTTGTTGTATAGTCAAAGAAATAATGGTAACTAAAATAGACACTAAAAATGTATTCACTAGTCAAAAGTACGTCTACACGTAGGACATGTGTTGTGGTTTTTAAACCAACTATCTGAACAAGTTTTGCACAAATAATGGTCAGCATTACAGTCCAGACGAACCATCTTAGTTCCTTTTTCCAGGTCATTGAGACAAACCATACACTGTTCACCGGCCATAGACTCGTCTGCATCGAAATGTTCAAATTTTTCAATTCGTTTCGATGTTAGTCCTCTGAGTTGATCAACTTGTTGCTGTAGCATTCGTCGGCTGTTTTCCGCAAATCGACGGTCAAAACCACGAATGTTTTCTCGCAGGAACTCTGAGAACATTCTGTTAAGTTCAGCAGTGTTTCGTCGATGCGCTTGTCCCACCCCAGGGTTGAACCCACGCAATGGAGGTTGAGTTTGGTCTCCAAAAAGTTCTTGTTGAAGTTCTCTAGATTGCTTTCTCCGACTTTTACCTTGTGACGTTTCCACTGATCTTCGCCTGCCAAGAAGTTCGATGTTAGGACTTTCATTATCCATTTGGTTTTTAGACAAAAATGTTCTGAAAGTTTTTTTTTTTTTTTTTGTCAAGTGCTTATAAACTAAAAAACGTTTTGATTTAAACTTGAAATCAATTGTAAAGATTTTATATGTCTTTTTGTTTCTAAGTTTTTAAAAAATATATATATTTATTTAAAAGATAAAATTGTCTAAATCGAGAACTAGATGTTTTTTATACTAAATTTTGCAACTTTAGTATTCATTTTAAGTAACTAGCAAACCTTAGGTCAGGATGGTTTTCATCTCCAAATAAATGATTTACAATCTACACGCGGCATGTAAAAAAAAAATCATAAACACTATTTATTTAGAAATATGGGCTTTAATAGTACATTAACTTATAGCTGATTTTTTTAATTTACACTTGTCAATAGCATAATGACTAGACTTTTTATTGTAAAAACACTAAGATATTTGAATCATGAGAGAACTAAGGTTTAATTTTTGTTAGATTTAACGTAACTGCTTTGTGTCTGAAACGTAAATATGTTATAAATTTAAAAATATTCCAAGTCTGTACAAAAAAAAACAGTAGTTTTCGATACTTGTAGAAGTTGTTTATATTAAATGTCTCACTGTTAAAAGTTATAAAACAATTTTATAGTCAAACCTTTCAGTAATTATATAATTTCTTAGTATTTATTTAGTTGGTTAAAAACCAAATTTACTTTAAAAATATTTTGCTTCAATATAAACTACTAAAGAGTTTATATTGTTATTATTATATTGAGAATTGTCAGCATACACAGTTTGAACTCTGGCAGCAAAATTAAAACTAAAGACTTCTTTCTTAAATAGTTCTGAAAAGTTAGCTTAAACTCTAAACAAAGAGAGCTGGTTGTTGAAAAGCTACGCATTTTTTTTTTGAGTAATTACCTAAAGTTAAACTTAATAGTTTAGCTTGTTGTCTAAGATATAGTTTTTTTTTCAAACATTTATAAAGTTTTATAAACTTGATAAACAATAGTTCGCTAAAATCTGAGTGCATTTAGTTACGATGTAGAACATTAAAAAAACTTAAAATAGTAGCTATCTACAGAACAATAACTTAACAAATATATGTACTTGAAAAACATAATACTGTTTTTTAGGTGAATGCTATTTCTTTTTATCAAAATTTGATAAATAAAAAAATATTACGTAAAAAAAAAATTAGAAACCAACAAACTAATATAAATTAAACATATTTTTAATAATATAATATTTACATTGTGTTCTTAATTATTAAAGCTTTAGTAAAGTAACAAAAAACTTAAACAATGTATAATAATGATTGTAAATAAAAAACTAAAATCAAATAATTTAAAAAGAAAATTGTACTCACGCTTAAAAACTTGAACTTTAAAACTTTTAAAATGTTTTTTTTTTCTAAACTTTCATGAAAATGTCAAACTAAGAATAAACAAACTAACAGTAAAAACTTCTTTTAAATCGTACATTAATCTGTAATTTCATACTAAGAATTTCAAAAATTGTTTAATTGTGATCTCTATAAAACAAATTATGTAATAATTAAGTTCGTATAAAAACTGTGTTATTATTTTCACTCAATGAACCTGAACTTTAAACTTTTTTATATGTTTGTTTTTAAGGCGGCTGAAATATTACTTTTTCTTTTGTTTGTTCTCTCTTCTATGATCGCTCTCTTGTTTACAACGTCAAAATAAAATGTTTTGGAGTGAATTATAAAGTATTGCAGTAACTTTTGAATGTATGCAGAGTTTCTGGTTAAACTTTTATTTTTATTTTTTGTTTTTGAATTAATCTACACTACAAATATTAAAAAAATTAAATAGTAATTAGCATTTGTAGAACATTATATACATATGTCTTTATTTCAATATTATCAGAAGTCGTAACATTTGCGGCGTTTTATTAAATTATATTAAAAAATATATTTTTCAGATAATTGCAAGACTCTTTATTGCATTTTCTTTTGTCCTTATCAAAAAGTATAACTTTTAAATTTCTGTCTACGTTAGTAGCAAACTAGTTTTATGTTGAAGTACCTCAAAAATTGTGATAAAGTTCGGTACTTTCGTATGGTGAAAAATATTTCATGTAATCAACTTTTTTAAATACAGATTACACGGTTTATAAAAAAAAAGATAATTTTTTTTAATCAGAAAGCTATTTATTTTTTCGTCACTATCAATTTTCGTTAAAATAAATGATTATAGTTATGATTTTTATTTAACTACAATTATTATTTTTTTTTATGATTTAAATGGATAAATGTTAAACAAGAGAATAGTTTTTAATTTGTTTTCTAATTCAACTTTAATTCTAGTATGTTAATAATAATTTTTTATGGATTGACATTAGAATGACTATTTTAACTTGTGAATTTGATAATTGAATATGTAAATTATTACTATCGTAATCTTTTGTTAACAAAGCAAACAGTTTTAGCTATATTTTATAAAAAAAAAAGATTTTTAAAACCTTTAATCTTAATTTAATGACCGAAAAGAAGACAATTATTTACTCTAAGCAAATAAATTGAAACGTATCGCTTTATAGAAATTTAAAAACTTCAACAACTTTTTAATTTAAACATGTATCGTTTTATTGTTCAAACGTTCTTATATTGATATGCTTGTCATATCTCAGTTTGAGTAAAAAGTTAAGCTGAATTTTTTTGATATTCATTGTGTTTTTGTTACAAAAGTGTCTATGTTATATGTATAAGAAGGTATAAAAAAATTAACACTTATATGAGATTAGTTTGACATTTGAGAGTTTATTTTAAAACGTTTATATCAAAATAGTTATTTTTAACGCATTAAGTACGATTTTAGATAGTTTTAGAGTAATTTAGATGCATTTAATGTTTTATTATTCCAGTTTAACAAGGTTTATGTCAGAATGTTTTCAATTCTACGATTTCCAACTGTTTTTAAAGACAAGCTTAAAAATCATATTCGGCCAATTTCTCATTTTAAACAAACATCTTGTAAACGCTAACAGGAATAAACAAAATCTTATAAAACAGGAAAGCATGTTTATTTTTAGTACTAATAATTGTGGAAAAAAGTTAAGGGTTGTTCAAGACATATTCAATGTATTAAACACATATTTAGAGTCATCTGTTTTATATTTGAATAAATTGTTACAAACTAAAAGTTCACACGCATTTAAAGCACTTTAATTATTCGAAAAATTAAAAAAATGTAGTAAAATAATTATGTCTTAATGTACCACAAGACGAAAAACAACACATCGTTTAAAAATTTAAAGCTGTAGAAAGTAGTATAATATGAATTTCAAAACATATACACATTGTTCAACAAACAAACATAATCGCTACGTAAATAAGGTCTGCTGCAATGATGCCGTGTAATTGCTTTGAAGATTTTTTTATTGATTTTTGTAAAAAGGGTCATTAAACTTAAGTTTTTTAAACTTTTTTTTTATTGTTAAGTAACTAATACCTAAAAGCTTGAATTTTGAATAATGATTTTATTGTTCCTTAAGTGTTTTGAGCTGGACAAATATTCTTTAGTTTTAGAATATTTTTCTTCTGAAATAGGGAAAAAGATATATTTTTTTTATAAAATGTAAAAGTTTAAAGCTTATTTAAAAAGCTTACAATCTATAAAAAATATAGTTTTTAAATATTTTCAGTTTATAAAGTATGTTTGTATTTAAAACATTTTTTAAACTGATTTTTCAAGTTACTTGTGTTTAAAAACTTAGCTAAATGTTACCTAATCCATAAAAGTATTTATGTTTAAAAATGTTTACTATCTTTTTATGTTTCGGTAAACAAGTTGAAATTAAAATAAAAGTAAGTTTTCTCGGCAGGGAATGGCTATAGGAAGTACAACGTTATTTTGAATTGATTATTTTTTTATTATTTTAGTTTTAATTAACAAACTTTGATGTGTTTATATATAATTTTTGTTACTTGTGTCCTTTTCTAAAAACTATAACTCTAAAATAGACAAGTAGAATTTTAGCAAGTTTAAGAAGAACATAGATAGTCATAATTGATTGATTTTTTGTCAGCTTTTACTGATTTTTTACTGTTATTTTAATTTTTTTATACTTTTATATCATTACTTGATAATCTATAAAAATATTCTTACTTTTACATTTTTCATTTTCTTGTATGGTAAACTTAACTTTTTTTTTGCTTTTCTCTTTTGCTTTTTAACGTTCGTAGTTATGCCTTGTCACTTGATTTGATTATTTTTTTATTTTAACCATATGAAGTATTTTTCCTAAACTATCCATGTAAATAGATTATGCTTGTTTGAAAATCTATCAAGATTTGTCGATTTTTGTTTTATAGCTAAAATTTTAATAGCTTGTAATTTTATTTACATTTGTAGGTTTATGTAGATTTATAAAGAATAACTATTTAATTTAATTTACTTTAAGATTACTTCATTATAACAGTCTTGTTTATAATATTAAAATCTTAAACAGTATCTAAACAGTCTGTTTTTACTTTTTTTGATTTGAAAACTTTGTTTAAAATTAACGTTGGTTCTGTATTCTGCGTGCATATATAAACATTTTTGAAGTTTGTTTCACAATAAATATAGATTATATAATTTTCAAAGCATTTTCAAAATAAGTACCTCAACTCTAAATCATCATAATAATGTCATTTTAACAGCAACAACATCAGCTAACACAAAAACAGTTTATAACAGTTACTATTTTTAAAACAATAAATTAGTAGAAAATCAAAGTTTGCATTATGACGTCATACTTCGATTACGTGTTGTACGTCATAGGTACATTAGTAATTGTCCACATGACGAACGTACTGGTACAACGAGGCTTCGAGTGCATGTGGAAAGAAGTTGCTACTTTTGTTATAAAGGTACAACAAAAAAAAAATATTAATAAGTGTCTTGATACGTTAATTAAAGTTTTAAAGTATCTATGATATACTTTTTTAATAAACAGTAGTATTATACAGACTTTTTTTGTCTTTTAATTAAATCAGTTTCTTTTGTATAACCAGATAAAATTTAGAAATGAAATTTATTACTTTATGTAAAAAGTTTTTTAAGTACAAAACTGTAAGCATTTTGTAGCTTTAATGTATATTTTATTGATGTCGTTTTAACAAAGCTATAGAACTATTGTGTTTTTCACAACAAAACAACATCAAATTAAACAAAAGTTACCAGGAGTTGAGTGGTTAATCTCTATGGCAACCAAGCAAGGAGTTAAGAAGTACATGAACGACATGGTTAGCGACAATAAAAGTGGCAAGGAGAAGAAGACCAACAAAATTGTACCTATTCCCGTGGAAGGTTTGTTTATTTATATAAAAATATTAAAAAAGCTTAGCTAAGGTACTAACATATTTTATAGTTTTATGATACAAAAGTGCTAGTATATTCGTTAACATCATCAAGTTTAAACAAAATATATATAATTTATAAAAATAAAGGCTGTTGAAACATTATGTTAAAAAAAACAACTTAAATGGCTTTTTGCACAAACTTGTTAATTTTTTGTCCCCAATAGTTTACTTTTGTTGTTTTCATTTTGTTTTGGTGCTCTAATTATTTTATTTTAAAATAACTAGTATTTAAAAACAATACTGTGCCAGTTTAATAGTTTAGTGAAATTTTGCAAAGCCTGTTTTAGCGATACTTGGTAAAAACTGAAAAAATAATTGAAAATTGTTTGAATGAGTTTTTTTCTCTATCTTTTACATTAGTTCTAATTCCATTTTTAAATGCTCATAGTAAAGTAAAAAGGCTTAACTTCCATTTATGCTATATTTATCTAAAATAAATTAATATCAATTGAATACTAACGCAAAGTTAGGAAAGCTAGTGGGCTATTTACATACAAAGCCGAAAATTTAGTCTTTTATGATGATGCAAGTACAGCTAGCAAACAATATTTGTTGGTTGTTTTAGCTGATCATTAATACATAAACAACAAATAAACTGCTTAATTTCGAGAATTTTTTGCTTAAAGAAGTTAAATTTTGTCGAAAATTTGAAATAAAGCAAAAATGTTCTAATTTTAAAACAGATCGCATTTTTACACTTAATTTTGTATTAAATATATTATTTTCTACAAACTTCCTTTACTATTTAGCCTCAAAGTTATTTTAAAGTAACCAATTTAGTTTATGTAATTTATTGATGCTTTTTTTAGTTTTTAGTATTAGTTTACAAATCATAAACATTTAACATGTTCGTTGATAAACTACTTTATATAAACTTGAAAAAACTTCAATAAACTAACAGCCTTTAGGGTTATTTGAAATTGATATTTTTAGTTTAGTTTTTTGATTCAATAGTATATAAAAAGGTTTTAGTTTGATAAAAAACTCGACAAACAAATTATTACAACTTTTTTAATTAACTTAATTTTTATTGTTTTAATTTAGAATAACTTTTCACTTCATTATCTTTAGTTTCTACTTCACTTTGGCTAAACCTTAATTCAGAAGTTAATAAACACAATAAAAATTGCTATAAAAAGTGTTTTAAGACTAACTTTTTTTTTAATATAAAGTTCTTAATAAACTAATAAGGTGAATCTGAGGAATTTTTGAGAAAAGAATTGGTTGATCTAAAAGAAGGAAACAAAGATCTTTCTAAAAAAGGAAGATTGTTTGCTTTCGTTTATACTTCGGAAGGAATTCAATTCGAACTACAAGTCAGTATTTCCACACAGTTGTTTTATCATAAAGCCTGCTTGAACCGTTTTAGTAAATTTTACAAAGAACTTAACACTAATGATAGGTTAATCGTAAAACGTCTTGTAAGTTTAAAAGTTTTAAAGATGGTTGCTATAAAATATTTACTATACAATAACAACTTGAGTTACTATATATTGAAAAAAAAAAATTATGATTACAATGAAGAACAGTTAAACATAAACTAAGGTCGTGCTTTTAAAATTATTTCAAACATTTCTGTAAACTTTTTTTTTGAGAAAAAAAAAAAAATTTGAAAACTAGTTTTATACTACTAAGAGTTCAGTAAACTTCACTAAATACAATTTTTATGTCTTTTGTCGAAATTTACAACTTTGACGCATTTTTATTTTCTACCCGCTAAAAACGTTGTTGATTTCTCACAGAAAGAAGCTTTCAAAATGTTCACGAACCTGACTTATGACGACGAAAAATACCAGGATTTGGTTCAAACTTACATGGATTCATTCATGCATGACAACGCAATCAACCCTGTCCTCTTTCCCGCGTTAAGGTATTTTTACTGAGAAATACTATTATATATTTCAAAGTAATCCTACAAAAAGTAGAACTTAATTATTTTAAAATTGATAAGCTTTTATTAGTTACCGCATTAAATAACCTTAAAAAATTTTGTTTTAAAAATATTAGTTTGATAGTAGAATATTTTCAGTTTTGAGCTTCATTGTATAGCAAATCTATATTTTCTATTAAAATGCAACTGAGACCGAGTTTCTGATAGATAAACTAACAATAATTTATAAACACTTGAGCTATCAAAACAGAAATATTAAACAGCAAATATAAATAATTCAGGAAGTTCGAGAACGAGGTGGTGAGTATGACGTCACACATGCTGCACGGCGACGATGACGTGGTCGGGAGCGTGACGTCAGGAGGAACGGAGTCTTGCCTGATGGCGATGAAGTCGCACAGGGACAGGGCGAGGAAGCTGCGGCCCAAAATAAAAACACCTAACGTGGTGCGTTGGTAAAATAATTATAAAACAAAACATCTAATTTGCTTAAATGGTGAACATAAAAAAATTGAATTTAGTGTTTTGTTGAGGACTTAAATATTTTTTTTGACACCCAAAAATTTAAACTGCCAATGTGATGTAAGAAAAAAAACTAGTTTGATTAAATGATTTATTGAGTAATGTTGCTAAGTGTTTTGTTTTTGGCATATATAATTTTAAGATTTTTTTTAGACCCAAGCTTGAAAACCAAGCGATTTATAGTTAAAAAAATTTTTACAAAATATTTAATTTACTCGGTGTATTTTTATTATATATGTTTTATTTTAAGTTTTTTTTCGGCCGAAAATTAAAACTCCCAAGAGTTTTTTATCAAATTTGTTCTAAAACAGAAAAAGTTTCAGCTTTGATTATTTCAGCTTTACGATAGTATTTAATTGTGAGATGATGGTTAAGTCTAAAGTCATATATCAAAAACTTAATATTTTTTAATATGTATCATACTAATTGTTTACTTTGCTTACAAAGCAAAGGCTTTTGAAAAGAAGTAATCTGTTAGGATGTCTTAAAACATTGAATTTCAGATCATTGCTGTTACCATACTTTTTTACACCGATTTTTATTGTCGCAAAACTTCTGTTATTTAATGTATTTTTTTTTAATTCTCGTCATATTTTGTTCATCAAAAGTTTAAAACTTGTAATTTTTTTAATATTATTGTAAATCACAGGTAGCACCCGCTACAATTCACCCGGCCTTCTCTAAAGCAGCAGCTTATTTTGACGTCACAATAAAATACGTGCCAGTAAACCAATCAACGTTCACTTGCGACCTTGCCGAATACGAATCTCACATTGACGGCAACACAATACTCTTGCTCGCATCTGCTCCGAGCTACCCACAGGTTTGCACAAGTCACGTGCTTATTTATTTTTTATGATCGTTTTGAAGTTTCAAACTATTCGGTTGTTGTGCAAAAGAATGCGTTGATTGGCACTCTTCTGTTTTGAATTTTTTTTTCACTTTTAATTATCTCTTTAAACATGATGTTCTAAATGTGAAATATTGTCGTGACAAAAAAAACAACATTAAGTTTTTCTTTAAGTTTTATTTTGTAACCTAGCTTCTTCTTTAATGTTTTTTTATACACAATTTTCACGTTCTTTTTTCAACTCGTTCTAACAAAAAAACTTCCTCAAGGCAATTCTGGACCCGATCAGCGAAATATCGTCGATTGCACTGAAACACAACTTGCCGCTTCACGTAGATGCCTGCTTCGGTGGTTACATGTTGCCTTGGTCAGTTTGAGTTTTTTTTTGCTCGGTGGGAAGCTGCGATGCTGCAACTTACTTTGGTAGCTACGTTTCACCTAAGCTAGTCGGTTGTATTTTACACGTAGCTAAAGCAATGCTTCAATTTACTTTAATGGTCCAAATTTCGCCTCGAATAATTTGAAATATCTGTGTAGCTTTGTAGGTAGTTGCGATGCTGTAACTTGCTTTGGTGGTTAAACTTTGACTTGAATAGTTTGAAATATCTTTGTATCTTGGTAGCTACAAGCCTGCACTGAAATCAATGCACGTGCGACGAACTTTGTCTATGTTTGCTAGTTTGTATAAAAAATATGTTTTTTTGAGCTAAATGTAGCAACTTATACATTGTTTATCCAACCTTTAAAGTTCACTGATAGCATCTATAAAAATTGAAAATTTAAAACAAAGCATATACCATTTTAATATTTAGACCATGTAATTATTTTAACCAAAGCTCATTGAGTTAAAAATTGTTAATACTAAAAGTTTTATAACTTAAATTGAGTTTTTTACTAAAGTCCTTTAACATTTTGTATTTTACAAGTTGATTTAATTTTGTCTACTTACTTTTTAAACGAATGCTACAAATCTGTAGCCAAATAAAGTTTTACGCTAAACTTACCTATAATCAGCTATTTTTAACTTTTGTAGGTAAACAGTCAGAATATTTATGTTAAGTGAGTAAATGTCTTAACGACACAGTTTCGTTTTAGTTCTATAAGTATACAAAAATTTGATTTCAAATTGAAATATTAATTAAACAATATATCTTTAGTTTTTATACAAACAGTAAAAAATATAATTTTTTT
Organism: Thalia democratica; assembly: GCF_965202585.1. Lineage (NCBI taxonomy): Eukaryota > Metazoa > Chordata > Thaliacea > Salpida > Salpidae > Thalia > Thalia democratica. The sequence continues at coordinate 60,215,382 of NC_139166.1, read as the reverse complement.
ATCTTATTGATACTTGTTTAATTAAACGCAAACATTGAAATATTTAATTTTGCAACAAGTTTACGACATCATACAAAATATAATATGTATACAGTTTTTAATTTTTTACGTTTAGCCTAAGTTTCTGCTTGCTTTTAGTTAATCTAACCTTCAGATTAACTATTAGCATTTTGAAATGTTACTAAACACAACCTTAAGAAAGTTTTAATAAATAATTCGTCAAAAGTTTATCTGTAGATTTAACGAAAGTCCCAAAAAAAGGTTTCTTTAGTATTTCATTTTTGCAAACATCTGCTTTTATATTTAAAATTTCTCCCATAAAAATTAATTTCAAAATATTTGCAACTTATCGAAGCAAATCACAAACATTTTGTTATCGTTCTTATGTTTATTGAACTTAATTAACTTAGGCAAAAAAAATTAGAAAAAAAAAAAATAACAAATTAAAAATTGATCTTACAAAGAAACATTGATAGTTAAATAGCAAACATTAGTTTAAACTTAGAAAATAATAACTTGCATTCTTGTTCATACATATTTGGAACACTGTAATTCATTGAGACTGCCATTTGTTAAATAACAACTAGCAACTATATAAAGGGTGGACCGCCTACCAGGTCGCGACATACCGGCTTGGGACTTCCAACTGCCGGGAGTGACCTCCATAAGTGCCGACTTGCACAAGTACGGGTACGCAACCAAGGGGGCAAGCTGTGTGTTGTACAGGTATTTAGAAGTGAAATGTACTGTAACGTATAAATCATATATACAACGTATAAATTTGAATTAGCTTGATTAAATAATTTTCATGAAACATTTGTGCTGTTTGTTTTTAATCTTACTCTTTTGTAATAAACTATATAAATGATACAGTCTCAGTTTTTAAATAAGACTTCACTTAATAGTTGTCGACAAGAATAGGAGAAAAATATTTACTCAGTAAAAAACTCAAACTGTGAAACATGTGTAAAGAACTATGTGTTTTGTACAGCTTTATTCATATATAACGTAGATGCACAAACTAAGACGCAATTCATAATGTACAGGTCTTCGGAAATCAGGAAGTTCCAGTTCTTCAGCTTCGCCGGTTGGTCGGGTGGCCTTTTCGCGAGTCCCACTATGGCAGGGAGCAGGCCTGGTTAGTAGATTATAAAATTTCAATAAATCTTGGTAACTAGTTCAACTAGTTTCTTTAAAGTATTCTCGAACAAGTAAGCGAGTCCCGCTTATGTTAAGAGTTGACCTGAAACGTGATAAATAGTATAGTTAAGGTTTACATGCTGCAACAGTTTTGTTATGTTTTTTTCTAACTCGTAACACATTTTTCCCGTTGGTCCTTTTGCGAGTCATACAATGGCCCGGTGATCTGAGCCTGGGGAGTATGAAATAATATAGATAAAGAATTGATTTATTGTTACATTTGCAGATTTACATGTTGCCGAGTACTTATTTTTGAGTATAAAAGAGTAAGTTAAAACTTTTCATCTCAGCACCTACTGAACTTAGAATATTTTACATTATAAAGTCATACTAACGGTCGCAATCAGACTCTTGGCTTGTATGTCTGTGCCAGAAGTAAACCGGTTACTTATAATAACAGAGAGTAAGAAATGTAGCTTAGTATTAAATAAATATTTATTTTAATATTTTTATTGTGTTGATATATAGATAAAGTTCTAGTAACTGTTAATTACTTTTTTAAATTCGCTTGTTCTGTCAGAAAAAATTAAAAAAACGTCATTAAAGTTTGTTTTTTGTTCTATAAGTTTTTGCGCGCAATAAACTAATTTCTATGCACACTGCTATGCAGAGGTGCACACCGTAAAGACCATTGATTTATGCTAGAATCTTTTCTGGCGGATGGTAGTTGTTTGCCGAAATCTAGTAATTTGTATCATTCAGTAAATCATTAGTTGTACGCTTTCTTAATATCTAAAACGATCATAAAGCAAAACCAAGTTATTAAAAGCTTGCCCAAAAAATTTAAACAAATTTGCAAAATTATAGCTGTCCGCTTATTTTATAGTGTCATTTGTAATTGTAAACATCTGAGAGTTATAAGGGTGGCAGGTTTTTATGTAAACTGTTTTAGTTTAAATATTTTATTTATTAATTTTCACAAGATGAGATATTGTCATATCGCTCAGACTACATTATGACGTAACTCGTGATACAAAAACCTAATTCAAAGTTTACTTATTTAGACAAAAGTATTTAGAATAGATATTGAAAACTTGTTATATGAACCTAAAAAGTAGTTGGTTTATATTTTTAAAAGCAACATTTAATTACTACTAGTTCAGAGGTTACTAATTTTGTACCAAAGTGCTTATATATCGGTGTTTATATAAATTACAAAGTAGTATTCTTCTTTAATATTGTTTAAACGCATTTACTGTTCAGAAGCAGATAATTGCTAAAATCATGTGATTGATATACTTTATCTAAAAATACAAGTATAAACTAACTGATCACAAGCTATTAAGCAGAACAAAAGTGGTAAACGGTTAACAAACTTATATATTAAAGTCAACAAAGTTATTTTACAGTACCATAAATACAACAAAAGCAAATTGAAATAAAAACTGTTGCTTTCCATAGGTGTTCGCTTGATACTCAAAGTAAGTAAGAAAACATCTCAAAGTCGAAAAAATTAAAAACCAAATTTTTAATGACACAACAATTTTCTCCGCTAGGCGGCCACTTGGCGGCGGCATGGGTGGCGATGAGGTCATTCGGGCAGGAAGGGTACATCGGGATGGCGTCCAAACTGATGGAGGTCACCGACAAGATGAAGAACGCGATCAACAACACGCCCGTACGTTTTACTTACTTTAAAGTAAAATAGAAACTTACTTGTATAAATATTTGCCTTAACTGAAAAAGAATGCTTAAAGTGCATAAATGTACTTTAATATTTTATTTTGCTTGAAGAGGTCGCAATTTTTTGCCACCGAAACTGGTCGTGAATAAAATATTTAATTTGCAAAATTCTATTTAAAAACTTACTTAGAAATAAAACTCTCAAATGTTTTAAATAAAAACGTACAACGGTGGTTGTAAATTAAATTAAGATAGATGCTCTGTTTAAAAATTATGAGTGTTCAAAGCATCTAAACTAATTTTTCTTCACAAACAAAATCGAACAAAGTGGTTTATCAAAATTTACCTTGAGCCCTATGTTTTAGACTTATATGTTTTATTTTATTTTTTTACTAATAGGGTCTCAAAGTGTTGGGTAACCCGCTAATGACCGCTTTTGCATTTGGATCAGTTGAAGAGAAACTGAACATTTTTGCATTAGCCGATATGATGGAGGAAAAGGGTAAGAATAAAAATAAGTTTACTACTACTTATATATGTTTACTTGTTTATTTGATGAAAAATTAAACATGAATGTTCCTATTGATGTGATAAAAAGTAAAAAAAAGATTAGTTTGTATTATCAAAAACTATCCTTTTTTATTATTACTAAATAATTTAAACTTATTCATTATTGTGTATAAACTTGCGTAAAAAGTATACTTTTTTTATGGTATGTAAGTCAATCGATAAATTTTCATAAGAAAACTTTGGACGTCAAAAATTTATATAAAAAATACAATTGTATAGTCAAAACTTTATAAAATACAACTAACATCAAACTTTTGTTTCATAAACACTCATAGCTTAATTAATGGTTTCACCTTATCTACGCTGAGTAAACATTGACTTGGTTGAGATAAAACCTACAAAAAAGGATCATTGAAAAATATAAGATTAAGTAAACATTTGTTTAGCATTGAACTTTTTTATCGTTTTCACGACTATGTTAACCATTTACATTTTGATAAGATATAATTTTTAACTTTATCTATAACTTTTAAAGCTATTTATTTATTTTTCTACTTTATATAAAACAACTTCAAGTGAAAAAATTATCTTAAAGTCTTTTTTTAATTATTCTAAATATAGCTAATTTTATTTTATTATTTAGCTAAATGTTAGAACAGAGGTCGCAAAAATGTTCAATAACGAAGAAACCTTTGACCAAAGACTTATCATTTGTCTAAAATGTGTAGTACTAAACAAAATAAACTGCATAATTTTTTAATCAAAACTTTAAAACATGATGTTAATTAAACGATTTTCCTAAATGGATGATCAGCTCACATTTTTACAGAGTTTAATTTTCTATAAAGTTAAATCTACTACAATTTTATTTCAAACACATTTTTATGCATAAGTTTTACGAAAGTACGGTAGCCGAAAAAGTATTTACCTACTAAGATTATTACTCATGAAAAACTTCAATTCTTTTTAGAACCAGTTGAATTTAATTGCTCAATTTTAAATTATCTCATTTAAAGTATACAAGTCACGAAATTTATTTGTTTCTTACATCGAAAATGTATTCAAAATGATGTCTGTTTGCAAACACTAACTTTTTCAAAAAACATTTGCAACAATTTACCAAAAATTTACACAAACTCCTATTTAAATCATAATTTCGGCTTTAAACATGTATGCTAACTATTGAGATGTAACTAAAATAATTAAGATAAAACTAAAAGAAAATTTTCATCTGTAAAAGTGTGTTATTGCAATGTTTACATGTTTTCTAAAATAGAGGTAGCTTCAAAACTGTTTGTATTCAAAAGTGTTTTTTTTAGTAAATTTTAATTCTATGACAAATTACACCAAAAAAGTAACATGTAAAAGGCTTTAATGCCGTTCAGTATAACTTTATATAAAGTAGCTAAAAATATGTGATTTAGACACTTTACTTATAAAAGTTTTAAGGTTGGAAAATTGAAGTACAAAGAAATCCAGATTGCATTCATTGCACAGTCTTACCGACTCACATCAATAGTTGCGATGAATATTTGAAAAATTTGACTGAATGTGCCGATTATATTATGGTAAGAATTTATGGACATACAAACTTGTTTAACTTAAGGCATTTTTTGAAACCTAAAGCAGTTAAACACTAAAATTGTTTTACCCTTACATTTCAATAAATTTTTTGTTTTTCATAAAACTTCTACTTTACGACTTGTTAAAATTTGCTAGACAAAGCAGTAATAAGTTCTATACATTAATATATTAAGCTTTTTACAATATATTAAGCTTTAGTGTTATAAGCTAGCAATCTCAATGCCAAAAGTATCTATTTTTTATTAAGAAATATACGTATAACGGCTACGTTCTTAAAATTGTATTAAACTTATATATTTTACTTAAAGAATATTACATTTCTGCTATTGCAAAATATATAATTTTGTAAAACATTTGATAAATTTAACTATTACAATACTCAAAACAGCTATAAAGAGACAAACATGTAATTTATCTAAACTTGTTTTAATAACCTTCAAATACTAAAAAAATAGTTACAAATAGTAACCAAACCAACAAAAATTAAGAATCGTTTTTGTTCTAAAAAACTAAAACATTTTCTATTTTTATTAAAAAACGCATGTAAAGTAAATAAAAAACAGTCAGCTTTCTATAATTCAAACATTTATTAAGTATTAAAATCAAAATATATATATACAGAAGAATGGATGTGATGTTAATAAAGGGCAGTCTGCAGTTTACGGAATGTTGAAATTTGTTCCTAACGACGCAATGGTGGATAATTTTCTCATTGATTTGTTTGATGAAATTTATAAAGTTTGAATATAAGATGAACTTTAAAAAGATAATATTAAATTAAAACTTTAAATTGAAATACAAGTTTGTTATCTTGTTTTTTAGATTCTTCCATTTTTATAGTAGCAAAACTACATCTACTAAAAACAAAGAACTTTTTTTTTATGCGCTACTAACATAAAACATCTTTTTTAATTTATTTGTTTACCAAACCTCACCTCTATAGTTACTTTTACATTCTCAAATAAGTTTATTTTTTCATACTTCAAATAAAATGAATTGACATTTGTTTGATTTTCATCTTATTTAATATAGAACTAACATGTTTAAAATGTTTTTAATAGTTTTAAAAAATATTTTATAGAAGGAATTTAGACTTATACAACGTTTTAGCCTCGAACTAACTTTAGTTAGAAAATCTTTAGTAGTGTGTTATAAAGTTTACATGTTTTTTTATTTACAAAATTTTAGCGTTAAAGTTAGTGATAAATTTTATTGTCAGTGTTATAAAATTAAAAAGGTTTTAAAATAGGGTTACTGCTTTATGTGTATATCATATATGTAAACTGATACTATTTTAATAACTATTTACATTTAAACATGTTTAACTTAGACTACAAGCTTAATTTTTAACTTTTTTTTTCAATTTTGTTTTTCTAAAAGGATCAATGCTGTAAACTACGGGTAAGCAATGTACAGCTCGCGGTCTGGATCCGGCCCGTCAACAGAATTTCAGGCCGGATCCGGTCTGAAAACAACTTTTCATAATCAGAAAAAATTGAGATTTTAAATAACAAATAATTTGAATTGTGCTGTTAATTTAACTTTTTAAATACTTGGTGTTTTTCTAGGGGGATGGGTAAATTTTACCTGTATTTTCAATAATTTCTGATACTTTTTAAAACTAGTTTAGTAAGAAAACAAAATTTTTCCACGTGCTAGCTAGTAAAAGTAGTTATTGAGACAAACAGAAATTATAAGTTAGTAGTTTACTATTTATGATAGTGTTATTTTATACTATTTAATCCTAAAAAATAATTTTGGATTTTATTATTTTGTTATGTAACTTTTCAAAAGTTTACGTAAAAATTAAGTTCAAGTATGGATTGGAAAAGTTAAGCCATGTTATTTTCAAGAACAAAAACTCAAAACAAAAAAAAACATATAAAATAAACTTTAAAGATTGTTTATTTAATATCTTAAATGTGTAATTAAATATAAACAACATTTATTTATTTATTTATTTAGATATTTGTTATTACCAAACCTGTATTCATCCATTAAATAATCAACAGTAAAAAAACGTTTATTAAGTATGTCTAACACATCAAATAAATTTGAAAAAACCTTTGTTTAACTGATTTACTCATCTTAACTTATAATGAAAAAACTAAAAATTAACAGAAGAGTAATAAAAAAGAAGTGAAAAATCTAAATTAACTAACTTATTATAACTAAATTTAATACTAATCATCTGTAAAGTATTCCAAACACAATTTTTTCATTTTTTAGTTTTGAACAGTTTAATGTCTTTTACAAGAAATATTTCGAATAAAAGTATATGCAATTGTAATCATAGACGTTTTGGTTCAGTTTTAGATTTGATGTAATTACAATGCGCACGAGTATGTGTTTTTAAATGCCTGACTGACTTTGTAGCCTGACTGTTACTTAACTTTCAAAACGTTAACCAATCACTCGATAGCTCTTGTTCTGTTAAAGAACCTTATACCAAAGTACTTCTAAAAGAATTACGGATTAACCATTTTTTTGAACCTCTTTTACAGACAAGATATAAATTTGTACCTATTACTTATATACTTTTATTTGGCTCTAAGTTATGTTTTTAAGTTAGCTAAGTAATTTTTAATTGTTTTAAAGTTAGCATACTAATTAACTTTTGTTTAAATGAGTTTAGGGAATGACAAAAAATAATGTAATTAAAAAAATTTGGGCAAAAAAAAAAAGTTATAACTTTTTTTAACCATGAAAATTCGTGAATATTTTAACACCTCTCTTTGATAATTATTTACAATTTTTAGTATTTGATATTGGTTAAGAAAGTTTCTATATACTAAAAATAAAGTAAACTAAATAAACAGTGGCTTACTTAAAATTAGTAATTTTTAAAATTGTAACTTAAAAACTAGTAATTGAAGATATCACAAGTATTAATCTTAAGAAAAAACTGGCAATTTACAAAAAGGGTTAACATTTTAAACCTAAACGCCAACGAAATATTTCTTGAAACTGACTTGTTGAAAACATTGACCCCTGAAAATAACCTGTCTTTTCTACAAATTCAACAACATGTTTTGTGGTAAACACTTACAAAAACAAACTATGCATGACATAGAAAGGTGGTTTTGTTTTTAAATTGAGTAACAAAAATGTTTAAACTTGAGCTTTCATTCAATCATCAAAACATGAGAAAGCTCTGTGCTCAACAACACATCTGAGTTAGATGTGTTGTTGAGCTAAATTCTCATAGAGGTAAATTCTATTGAGGAATTGGTTATTGCAAGAAGGATATAAATAGATTTGCTTTTGACTTGACTAAAAAAATTCGTTTGCCTTTGCTTTCTTTGACGGCTAAAACAGGTTTCAAACTAAGGAAATCGTGTAAACTAAATTCAAAAAATGTGAAAAATACATCAAAAAGGCACTGAGAATGAAAAAAAAACAACTGTCTACTGACCCAACTTCAGTGAGCCTTCGAAATCAATATTGCAGTCAGGAAAGACTTGATCTATTAGTCAGTGATGGTTAATATTCTTATACACATGACAACTAAAAATACCTTTAAAAATACACAATATTTCGAATTCAATTACTCTTCCAGAGTGTGATTATTACAAAGATCAATTAAGCTAGTTTTTCTTAAAGGCGTATATTTTTAGTATACATGAGTGAAATGTCGTGTTACTATAATCTTAAGAAAAAATATTTTTCAATGCCAGAAAAAAAATGGGGTGACCCTTTTATATTGAAGAAAATGATCAAAGTACATATTGTTGGTAACCGCTATATAACAGTGAGATATAACAATTATACATATATATATATAGAAATAATATACACAAAATAAACTTTTGCTTGGTACAGCTGTTTCTGCGTTTAATACGCGTCCTCAGCCAAGTTTTATTCAATGAAAAGCAAACTTGTAAGTACAGCAATAAAATTATACAAAATTAGGTATTACGTAATAATAGATAGTTGATTTTAGACAAAATTATTAACAGAGTTTTTAGATAAATTGCTTTCTATAATGTATGCATCCAGTTTGTAATTCGTTTCTTTTGTTTAAAGATTCAGATTTCTTAACTTTTAAAATTTCGATTTTTTCCGCATTGCACAATTTACATCCGTTTTTTAAACTGTATTTATTTTTCGTTCTTGTTAATATTTCCCACTGAATTTTAAAATTAACTTCGTCATTTTTTAATTTCCAAATGTACTGCGATAAAGTTGTCGTATTTTTATGTTTTTCGTGTTTGAAGCTGTACTTGTGCTTTGTGTAGCGATTCTTGAACGATAGTCCAGTCGACCCTACATAAAACTTGGTCTGGTTATCAGTTATGACTGTCGCTTTATATATAACATTTTCCATCAGGCAACTTCCATTTACCGGGCATTCTTGTTTTTTGCAGTCACACATTCGCCTCTCTTTGTACTGCGTGTCTAACATCTTTCGATTGTGTGCCATTATAAGTTGTTTCATGTTTGGCATGCAGGAGTAGGACACTTTTAGTGTCTTCCTGTTAAAAACTTTACAATATGGATGGTTTTCAGTAAAGTTCTTGTCCACAATCTCTAGGAAGCGCTTCCCAACCCGTGTTGCCACACTTTTGCAGAATGGAGCGTTGAAATATAAAATATTTCTTCTCCTTCTTTTCTTGTTGTTACCCTTCTCGTTTTTGTGGCTATAGGCTAACTCGTGATCGTATCCACTTTCTCTTATAGCTTCCTGGTATTGTTGGGTTGTTTCCTTAAAAATGCTTTGACTGCTAGAAATCTTCTAGAGGCGGTTGTTCACTGCAACCGGTATGTGTTTTAACACATGCTCTGGATGGTTTGACTTGCTATTCACATAAACCGTATGCGCATTTGGTTTTCTGTACGGCTTATGGCTTTCATTTTGAAGATCTAATGTTACATCTAAGAAGTCTGTTACAAACAGATTGGCTTCGATGGTGACATCAAAACCAATGTTTTTAAAGACTTTTCTTAGATGTTTGACTTTTCTCTCCATATCTGGTCCCGGTAGGATGTCCACCACTGCTAAACCATCGTCACGGTATATACCAAAATTACCATCTCTAAAGATCTTTTCCTTCTTCAATTTATCTAAAATGTATAGGCCAACCAGTTCGCAAATTTCTGCGCCATGTTCAGTAAAGTTCTTGTCCACAATCTCTAGGAAGCGCTTCCCAACCCGTGTTGCCACACTTTTGCAGAATGGAGCGTTGAAATATAAAATATTTCTTCTCCTTCTTTTCTTGTTGTTACCCTTCTCGTTTTTGTGGCTATAGGCTAACTCGTGATCGTATCCACTTTCTCTTATAGCTTCCTGGTATTGTTGGGTTGTTCAATAACTATTCAATAACTGTTCAATAACTAAACAATATATATATATATATATTGTTTAGTTAACGATTAAAAAAAAGCGCTCAAAAAGTTTGGTCAATGGACCTGGTGTACAAAGGAACCTTTCGGTTATCGAGTCGTACACCACAATATAACAACAATATATAACAACGATTCATCTGTTTCTATCCAAAAAGGTGAGAGAGCCGGACTCACGCAATATAAAGGGAAAATATAGGGAAGGGGCGGCTTGTTGTGTTTTTGGGGCCGCATTGTCGTTTTGGGGGAGAGTAGTGGAAGGTTGCTTAGCAAAAAGCTGTAGAAGCATACGATGTATCCATGAAAAGGTTGATAAAAATGCCAAACGTGGTTGAAGGGAGAATGAACATCAATCAGCTGCAGTTAGAAATAATCTGTATGTGTTAAGCGGTGTGGAAATATCACATGTCAAGCTTTTGACGTTCTTAGTAACAAGTTCGTTCGCACCAAAGTTAGCTATCGTATCAAAGCTATCAAAGATAGCTTCCTAATCAGAAACAAAATTTTTGTGTTCAGCCATAGAAAATTGAAAAGAGCCTTGTTTAATGTAGAAAAAGAAGAATTCTTTGAAGAACAGAAAATAAGCGCCGAAGGAATACAATCAATTTTTTTCGTAAATGCTCATGTCTCAAACAATAGTTTCAGTGTTTCTCAAAAAAGACGCCCTGAGTTTATTTTTTTATTGTTTACAAAAAAATTTATGAAGTATAAAAAAAATTATTAAAATGATATATTTTTTTTGTTCTCTTCTTTTTTAATCTGACTTTATTCTTAATAACTGTGTTCACAATGCCATAAGCTGAAAATGCACTTTAGTATTTATGTTTGGTATCATATAAGTTAAAACCAATTTAACTACTATGCTTTGTTTTTTAAAATGTTAAAAACCACTGCTTCCACAGAAAAGTATTATTGTAAATATCACTTTATTTTTTATAGCCTTCATAAAATGTTCTTATATTTGAAATTTATAAAGTCAATATTTTTAGTGAAATTACTTTATATGTGAAAAATTTAGTATATAAATCATGTGAACAAATCTGAATAAAAATGAAAATTTTGTTAGTTACTTATATTATATGTTTCAAAGTTTGGAATATTAAACTATAAGTACCATGCAACATGTTTTCAAAGCTTCTTAACACAGTATTACATCAATTTTGAAATATTAAGAAGTAAACTTTTTAATAATTGATGAGAGGTTTGTTCATTTAATTTTTTTCATTTAGAGGAAAGAAGAAAGCATCTCAACTAATATTTATAAAACATTGATTTGAATTTTGCTATTTTTTGATTTGGTAAAATACTTTATTAGATCTTTTAAATTTAAACTAGTATTTTGTTCTCAAATAACAAACTATTTATTATAGATAAAGTTGAAATAGCTTTTAGTAAAAACATTAGAAGTGCTTAAAATTCATAAGTGTTACAACTAAAATTTGAAAATTGTATTTTTACAAAAATATATTGTACTTTAGGTAAACCGAAGATTGGTTTTATGTCCTAAAAAAATTTCATGAAGGTTCTTATTGTAAATTGTTTTAACACTGTAAGAATAATGTTTTACAAACGCATTTGTATTAAAAGCAAATACGCATTGTTATTTTGATTTAATGTCAATGTCAGCTCAACATATTTTTTTTAGCGACGTTAAAAATGAGTAAAAATATTATATTTCTACTTTATCGCATTAGAAAACTTATAAGTTTGCAAGCTTATACACACATTTCAAAGACTATTCAAATTAATACTAATCTGTTCAAAGTATTTGTAACTTTACTTAAATTGTGTATACTTTCAACAGTTTAGCCACTAATAATATTTCTTATACTTCAATTTGCACAAAACGCTTACTTGTGTAACTAGTTTTGTTGTATAAATAAAAGTTTAACGATAATGTTTTCTACTTAATTGTTATTAAGATACTTCGTTGGTAGAGTTTTAAATGACAGGCGCTAAAATAAAAAGTGTTCGCTTTAAATTGTTCGGCAGACTTTTATAAGGCTAATTTGTTATAAAAACTCGCTCCCTATCCAAAGTTTTTAATAATAATTTTAATACTTTTTATAAAAGTAGTATTTTAAACCATGATTGTTATCAAATAAGCAATAATAAAGCCTTTTGATAAAGTAGTTATTAGATTAAGAGTCTGATTGTAATTTTTTACAAATAAGTTGTTATTTTCTTTTTTTATTTAGAGTAAAGTTTTAGCATTAAAAGTATATTGCGGGTCGCAAATTAGACTTTAAAAAGACATACTATTAGATTTAGATCTTTTTTGTAAGTATTTACTGCAAAGACTATTGTTAATGTTTAAAAAGTGTACGTTTCAGCTGAAAATTACATTGCAAGCCGCATTTTGCCGACCCCTTGTTTTTTTTTATGAAAAATAATTTAAATCCCTGTCTTAAACTGCTTAATTTTCTTTAAATTGTCACAGCAATGCATATCAAATGATCTTTATAATAACGTTTTAATTCCAAAAAGTATTTTATCAATTTTATATCATGATTTTATAAAACTATGTGCCCTAAGTTGATTGAAATAAAAGTTCGGCTCAAGAACTACTTTTTCTGGTATATCTGGCCCGCCGACTTTAAAAGTTGCCCCACAACTAGTTTAAATGGATGATTCTTAATCAAGTATTTTGTAAATTAGTTTAACTTGAGTTATAAGTTAAACATGTTTAAAGTTTTTCATTTTAAGTTTCTTTGGTAACGGCAAAAAAGCTAATCTAGCTGATTTAAAATTTGATTATGACGTTTTAATTCACATTTGCACTTCAGTCCAATACATACTACTAAAATGTATGTTTAATATAAAAGCTGGAAACATCACAAACATTTGCTAACTCAGTAATGGATTCTGTAATACAAAAACGTCAAGACCTGCTAAAGAAACTGGGTGCTCTTAAAGTGAGTAAATATAAATTTTTATTGTTAATTTATTTGTTTATTAAAGTAAATGATAAAATTAGTGGTATAACACAATTTCAAAACATTTCGTATAAATATGTTAACTTGTAATTTTACTTAACTTAAAGTATAGAAAAAATTAAAAAGACGTATGTAATTTTTTGTTGTTCAATATAATTTAGAGTTTAAATTTAATGGTTTATTGCAAAATAATAACTTATTTCAAGAAACAAACAGTTTTAAAACAACTTTTAATACATTAAAATATTTTTTATTGAATAATAGTTCTTTTATAAGTTATGCTGAGCCCTTTGGTTGAAACTAAGTTTTTTAATAGATGCTAAAAAAATTAGTCTCGAATATTGCTTTCTTAAAAATGTTAAAGTTATAACTTAGTTGTTTGAATTAAGTTTAGAATAGAAATCCCATAATTTTGCATAGTTTAAAGCAAAACTTACAAAGTTTTTAGTAAAACTTGTTAAACAAACTTGGTTTATTTGCAGATATACTGTTGATAGAGGCTATCATTAAAGTTTTGCATTTTCATAAAAAAATTCTAACATTTAATGCTTATTATTATATTTAGAAAGTTTTTCATTGTGTTTGTTTAACAATAGTATTTTCAATATGTTAAAGGAAAGATGCTAACTTTCAAATGATGTTTCTTTATTAGTTTTAATTTCAATGGAGACAATTTAGTTCTTTTGAACCTTTTTAAAACTGGTAATTAGTAATTGAGTTTATATTCAATCAAAAATTAGTAACAAAAACTAATTAGTTTGAACAAATAAGATTGAAAACAAGAAATTCAAAACCATTAATAAGAAACTTGATAAAAAACTGAATAAGTTGAAACAAGACAATGAACTTGACAAAGAAGAAATTGAATTCAATAAAAAAACAACTGACTCATTAGTACAAAATGATGAAGAGTTGATAAAAAAGAACTTAGACTTAACACAAACACGTAATGAGTTGATAAAACAGAATTTAGAACAAAAACATAAAACTAATGAATTGATAAAACAAAGGAATGCTATTGCAGTAAGTTTAGATGTATATAAACTTATGAAAAACTTTAGTTTTATAATACAGATTAAAAGATTTTTTTTCAAGTATTCAAACTTTTAATTTTACTTTAATTTTAAATATACACAAGCAAAAACTTTGTATGATAGTTTTTGTTGCTTATTAACTTTAAATCACTTTTTTTTTAATTTAATGCAAAACCTTATTTTATTGAAAGTAATCATCAGTAACAAAACAATTTTTATTCAAATAACTACTATCTCAGTTAAATAAGTTTTTTTTTTAACTTTTATAGTTAACTATATATATTAACCTTTGAGTAAGACCTGGTTTTACTGTAAATACTAATCTAAAAAGTCTTATGTGGTTAAATTTAATTATTAATTAGAACTTCAATTGTTTGATTATAATTTTAAATCAATTTCTAATAGTTTTGCTTAGTATAAAACAATATTTATAAAATTTGACAATAACTTTTTGTTAAACAAATATGGTTAATTAGAATTAATTTTACTGATATGGACTATCTTTAAAATATTGCATTTCCTTAAAAAACGTTTTAAAAATATACATGTGGTAAGAATTGATGTAGGAAGGCTTCTTGTGGTAGGTAAATACCATTAGAAACTTTTGAAAAATTATTTTCTAGTTGTTTGTAGTAAGTAGTTTTCAATTGTAAATGGTTAATACTTAGTCTTTTGAAACTGTTTTATAAAAGGAAATAATTAATTAAGTTTAGTTTTATTCGATTACTAGTTACAAAAACTAAATAGTTTGTTCAAACCAGATTGAAAACAAAATGCTGCTATCAATCACCGAGAAACGTAAAAAAGGAATTGAACTCAACAAAGAAGAAATCGAATACAAAGAAAGAACAGCAAAAAAGCATGATAGAGTAGTTGCCAGTTATAAGAAGAAGGTAGATGTGTTGAAAAGTATTGGTAAAAAAAGCAAGGGTCGACTAGTACTAGAGGAAAAAGATATACATTTGATAGTTACTGAGCTTGTAGCAAGTGAATATACTGAAGGCTTGTTTAACTGTGAAAAAGAATGAAACAAACTCTTGTATAAACTCTAATAAACTTTAACAAGAATGATCGCAAATTGTTTATTGTGTATAGACTACAAAACAGTTTGAGATAAACCTACTCTAGCAATACAAACTTGAAAAAAAGTATTTCATTTTAAGAAGTTTTCTTGTGTTTTCAATTTTTGTTTGGTACTAATATACGAAAGCTTTTTAAATTTGTTTAAAATAAATTTAAACTATCTTTAAAATTTAAATAATTAAATATATTAATTTTTTTGTAAACTTAGGATCTTTAATATAACTTGGTAATTCAAGTAATATATTATAATGTGTTACATGTGTTTTTGAACTTAAAATATAAGAAATTTAAAAATATTGCTTCGTAATGATGGGAAACTTACAAGTTTTAAAATGTTTTAAATTTTTGTTTTTATTTAAATAAACCAAGTGCTTAAACGCATCAATTCTTTTTTAATAAAAAGCGAAAAAATTTATGACGTTTGAACAAGTGAACATAAATTTTTTAAGCCAACTTTTGTGCACAGTAGATTTTAATTAATAGGGTGAAATTTTAAAAGTTCAACTTGTTAATAACGACTTGTTTAAATAGGTTATTAGCTATTCCTAATATTTTTTACAACAATGATAACGAACTTATAATATCTATGTCAATTTTTATTTACTAAATAACTTAATACGCAGTTTTTCTATTTAGTAATCTGTTGTTCATTAATTTTCAAAAATTTCTAGTATAAATTTCAAAAAATCCTTACAACTAGATACTTGTTCATTATAAACTCGGATATAAAGTTTTACAGCGAATTGAATCATTTCAGTTTATTTGGATGATTATTTCTACACGTCAAAACAAAATTTGTAACTCAAGTATGAGTTAAAATAGAAGCAAAACTAAACAAAAATTTCTGAAGCTTGATATTGATTTTTAGAAGATTTATTGAACAAAGAACTTCTCATAAAAAACGCTTTAAAATGTCAAACTATTGACGGAGTAGTAAAGTTGTACATAACTAGCGGTATGGCAATTACTGATTCCAAGAAATATTTCAGTTAATTTTACGCTTGTACTCAAAATAAATAAGATAGTGTTATGAAATGTTAATATTTTATGTATCTCTTGTCAATGTGAGCAAAATAAACGCAACTAGTACAATTTAAAAGTTTTTATTTCCGGAATTCTAATAAATTTTTTGCTCAAGTTAGAGGTCGACTGTATTTTATAAGTAAAAGACCAGTTTTCATGTAAATGTTTCCTGTAGACGAAAGTTATTTATAACATTGTACTAAAAAATAAAAATATACTTGTTTAAACCAAAATTATGATAAAACATAAAAAAAATAACGGTAAAAACTAACTAGTAAATTAAAGCCTATATGTAAAATTTTACAACAGAATCTTTGTTTTAATATTTATAAATAGTATTTTTAACTGAAAAGTTCAGCGAGCCGCAGAAGCTTGCTTTGCCACAGTTTGCTGTTCTTTGTTCCGAATCTAACAGTTATAATTTTTACAGATATAGATTTTTATTGGTATATTAACGTTAATTTATTAAACTTAAGTTACGTTTTTGCTTTAAGTTTAGGCAATTTTCGTAGTAGTTACAAATTTTAAATCTAATTTTGTTTTAAATCATCAAAACGTAAATTAATGCAAAGTTAATTAACTTTAAAAACATATATCCTAACTAAATTAATAAAAAACGCAATAAAAAACAAAATAATGGGTTTAACTTATTAAATATAGAAAAATTATAATAAAAATCTATATTTTAAATAGTACTACTTAAAATTTATTACTACATTCTTCAACCTTTCATTAGATTAAGTAAAACAATAATTATCAGACGTTTTTTTTATATACTTTTGTATTTAATAAAAAGTATCCATTTTAAGTTTTGATTACAGAAATATATGGATTTTTCTAATAAATTTATAATGAAAGGAATTCTGATAGCAAATCAATAATACGAAATTTTCTTGACTGTAAAATTATTGAACAATTTTTGAAAGTGGGCAACTTAGCCAAAGTCTGTGACACATAATATTTTCTACACGTAATCAATGTTTTTAAAATGACACCTGCAAGTCAAACAACAACAGATTCAACTGAAAAAAAAAGTCTTCACAAGCGACTTCAAACAAAAGCAGGAATGAAACTATCACCATCAACAGTAAATAAGAATCCTCGCTCAGAATTTAAGAGGTTTGTTAAGAGAGAAAAGTCAAATCAAGAGTTAAGTCGAAGCCTGACCGTTGACACCAATACTTACAGGGGCGTCGTTATAAAATACAACGAGTTTTTCAATACTTCTTATAATTTTTTTAATAATACAGAAATTAGTATATTTTTGAACACTTTCCTACTCTTTTAACAAGTTAAGTTTTTTCAGGTTCTACTAAGTTAAACTAGTTTTTTTCTCTTTTTTTGTTTATTTAAAATATTCCTTAAAATAAACACTATTTTTTCTTAACTATTATAAAGTCTCATGATAACATCATTTTAAAATCGATATTTTTTATAAAGTTTTTAAACTGTTTTTTTTTATACGGCTAAAACAAATGATGTATTTTATTTTTTACCTAAAATATTTAGATTTAAGTGTTTTTACGACAATTTTTTTGTGCTAGTTTAAAACTTTGGTTGTTGTCATCTTTATCAAATACATTTTGAAAACTTTTATTAAAAATTAAGGCTATTTTAAAATCTGAAGTTGCTGTTTTATCTTTATCATTGTCATATAAGTGTGGTATGAAAGTATTTGATTAAAGTTTAGATTTTACGTAACTATAAGACTAGAATTTTGAATCAACTATCCGGGTAATTCCCAGAACAACTAGGTCGTTGAAGAGATGTATGTTTATTTACTTTTTTGCTTAACATAGTCATTGATATACTTGATTTTTTAAGTAATAACCAGTATTAGGCTTTGTTTTTCAAAGCAATAAGTATATTTTAGCATGATCAAGTAAAATAAAACTTTAAATATACATACAGTACATTTAACTATTATTTTCAAACTTTTGATCAAGGCTTCCAAAGTAATCAATATCGCTTCTATAAGGGCGATTATTTTGACTATCAGCACATAGAAAATACTGATAAATAAACAAACTAAATGAGTAAATACACAGTTAAATGGCGGTACTTACTAAAAGATGACAACTATTTTAAAACTTGTGACAGGGGCTGATTACAGAAATAACTTTTATAGACCATTTTTTAGATTAAACATTAACCTACTGAGTTAAATAAACTATATTAATAAGTTACTTCAGATAGTTGCGAACTTAAAATGTTGGGTAATGATTTAATTTTTCAAATATCACCGCGTACTTAATTGTTTGTAAATAAAATTCTAAACGCCACATAAATAAGAAGTTAACTCTTTGAAACTTAAAACAAAAAAGTAAAGACTAAAACTTTAAAGTGTTATTATTTTTGTATTTTTCACTTATTTGTATCACAGTATTGTTTCAGCTTACATTTTACTGGTAAACAAAAAAATGTATACGACGTAAATTATGAAAACGTAAAATAGTATCTTTTTTTTTAATAAACTTTTGTAAATTTGGCTTAAACAGTTATACTGGTTTTAATTACAGCTATTTTTGCTTGTTTTTATAAACATTTATTTTTCATTCAAAATCAAAATCATCTTGTAAAAGCTAGGCCAACTAAATGGTTAAAATATAAACACAAAAGTCTTATTTGCCGTTTTGCAGTGGATTTTTTGTTTATTTACATACAAACAAATCAAATCAAAATAATATTGTTACATTATTAAATTTAAACCACAACCTTTTATTATTCGTTTTAATATTATATTATATTTATTATTATATTTAATATTTTATTAATATATATAAATCAAGTCTAATTTTTTAAAACAATCTAGAAGTAAACAGTTCATAACTTAAGACTAACATTCTTTCAAGACTTTTCATAATAGTATTTAGATAATATACAAATGCACTAATTTATTTTTTACTAAATTAATGTTTTGTTTAAACAATATAAAACTATATAACCCCTTTAGTTATCAAATAGCTAACTATGTTAATTATTTTGAATTTAATAAACAATAATCTAAACTATAAAAATTATAAAACTATAAAAAGCTATAAAACTATAAAAAAATACTCTGAAAATCAGGTTTTGTTAAAACTCAACATTGTTTTCGGAATATTTAGAGTTACTAAAACTTAAACTATAGGTTAAACTATTTTAACAAACTGTTTAACAGGAGTCATTTTAATATAAGAATTCTAAATTGATTTACTATAATTTGTTTATTACTATTGTAAAATTTGCTTGAAAGCACCTTGTGTGTTCTTTTCTCAATTTTGTTGTGGCTCTATGTAGTCATACCGATAAGTCTGAAGATGATTTTCTGTAACAAGCAAAACTTTTTTATTGCTGGTTTAAAAAAAAAAGGTTTGGTAAGTAAAACTCCATATATACAGATGTATTTGGTATTACATCAAAATTAAACATTTTTAGTAATATAAAATCAATCAACGTTTAGAAAACATGTTTGTTTTAAAAATCATCATTAAGATTTTAATATAGCGCTAAAAAATAATGAACTAACAAACCGTTGGAAAAATTTCCTACGTTTGGAAAATCTCGATGTTGTGCAAAGCTTCCTTGACCATAAGGGTTTCCGTACGGGTCTAGAAAATAAATTCTTTAAGTAAAATTTGATTAATCATTTGAAAAAATGTGTAACTATTTCAATTAAACTTTATCTAATGTATAATTTCATTGTTTCAACAATTATTGTAAATTATTATAAATTACAAATTTGATTAAAAAATTGATGAGTATTTAATATTTCTATAAGAAGAAAACCGGTTTATTACTAACATTAGGTAGCTAGAATAAAATAATATGTTTTTAGTAAAATTTACCAACGGTAAGCATGTCCATTATGAGATGCCCTCATTGGTCCAAATCTACCACTTTGTTGTCCAACGTTTCTGCTTTGGTCGACCCGATATTTAGGTCCGTAACTCACAACTTGCGGGCCGGCTGAGGCCATCGGCTGCTGATTAGTTTGACCACCGTCGCATTGTGCAGTTTGATAGAGATGGGTACTGGAGCGTGGCGGAACCTTCGGGTTAGTTGCATTAGTATGACGGGTACTATGTTGGACTGCCGGGGAAAATTGCGCGTTGACGTAATAATTGTTGATGACGCCGTAGTTGTTGGTGTAACTCTGGGTCACGTGGTCTTGATTCGGATGACTGATTTTGAGATTTGGCGGTTGGTTTGAACTTAGTTCCGCATCATTGATCACATTTTGTGACGTTGAAGGCTGCGTGTTTGGGACGATTTCTTTTTTAGCTTTCGTTGGAGCTGGTTTAAAATATATGACTTTTAATTCTTAAATCGACCTTTTGTAATTTTACTTATTTTATTATGCAAAATAATAACCATAGTGAATGTTTGTAAGGTCTTGCAAATCTTCTTTTAAAATTTTTCTAAGCCACATGTCCGTCATATTCAACCATTCTGCATGTAAAATTAATAGTTACTTGTTTACTGAACTTATAAAACATTTTAAAAAGTTTATGCAATAACGCAATTAAAAAAACTTTTAGAACTGTAGCACTTTATAATGATATCACTAACAACAGTTTTCTTAAATCTATTGTACCAGGAAAAACAAAGCTGTTATAGTTACCATACAAAGAATCTAATACGACTTTGTTTACTTTTATGCAAAACAAGCAGAAAAAAGTTTAACTTGTTTTTTTAAAAACTATAACTAACTTAACTTACTAGTTTTGTCCTCTTCTTTAAATCCTTTAAAATCGCGGTTTACGCTGCGTTGTCTGTTTCTGAAAACAAATTAAAGGTTAATTTTAAAAAACTCATTTATTAACAAAAACAAACCTTTTAATTAGCTGTCCAGTTGCTTTTGAATTCATTGCAAGCTTCATTTCTTTCATCTTTAAAAAAAATGTAATAAAAATAAAAGTTGTTATATTATGGATGCTCATTTTACATAGAAAAATATAAAGTATTCATTTCAATAAGTAATTTAAAAGCTACTTGATTTTAACTGAAAAATAAAAGAGACTAAGTATAAAAAACTTTAAGTAAAACAAAAAAATAAAGTTACACCTTTATCTAGTAACCTTTGATAAAAACAACCAAAACAAACAAACCTCTATTTTCTTAACACTAACAACAGCAATGAAAATTGTGATTTTAAATGAGAATTTGAAGTGATCCATGGATTCGAGTTGCTTCAACGAAGTTAGCTTCTTGTTTTTTGTGATGATAAAAACCGGCTTGTACATTCTCGTTTGCTCAACAGGAAAAAACATCTACCAAAAACAATATTCTAATTTTTTTTTTACATAATCAAACTAAAAAATCAGTATTTCTTTAGTTTGTGTTCCTTTTACATTAACTTGTAATCAGTTAGAGCTAAATATGTAAAGAAGCTAAGTGTATTGCATTGTTCTTTTTATTAAGTTTACGTTACTTTAACTTGTGATACGTCTTACAAATTTCAAAAGTAAAACTTAATGTAAAATTTGTTAGAGTGGGAATTAAAAAATGTAAAATTTTAAAAAACTTTATATTCGCAAGCAAACTTTAAAATGTTAAAAATTAAATAAAACTAACATTATCTTGTGATATAGATCCTGGTGGGTAGCACTTTGCGGGGATGTTAGTTATCTTCATCTTCTTGAAGCTGATCACGTGTCCTTCCAGATCCCTCCCCATCTTCCCACTTGTTTCAGCTTCCATCACTCACAAGTTGCTGCAATTTTGTTGTGGGATTCGTTGACTGCCCACCAGAGACCATTCGTTGGATGATTGACAAAATACGCGTCTGTAACTTTTTTTATCAAAACTGAGTTAATCTTGCTTGTTTAAAACGATTCTTTTTTATATGATTAGTTTTTTTAGTATAAAAATAAATTTCAAAACTATTTGAAGTTTAATTTTGTATTTTTAGGTTTAAATGCTTACGTATGTATATTTGTAAATTAATTTTATAATGTATAAAATTTTTGCAAAATAAAAACTATACTTGTTACAAAAGCAATCAAATGTTTATAAAAAAATACTAACTGATGATTATCGTAATTTTCAAGCATCAGGTAAACATGATAAGTGCAATCTGCTTTCAAATTGTGCAGTTTTATGTTGAGCTTTGGAAATATTTGTCTTCCCTTTGAAACGACCGACTGTTCAATAATACCCGCATCTTTCAGTTGAACCCATTCTTCTTTGTTTGCCAGTTCGACCTGTTTGATGTGTAAGTTGAAAATTCAGTGGTTAGTTTTGAAATAACAAAGCATTAACAGTTTAAAGCTTTTTTTTTAATTTTAATTTATTATTAAAAAACTTTTTTTTTTAATTTTCAAGACTAGACAACTAATAACTTGTTCCTTCATAATAAAGGTTAGGGAACAAAAAAAAATAAGATAACTTTAAAGTATTTCATTTATAGAAACAGTACTTTTAAATTAAGTTAGACAAACTTTTACCAAATATAAAGAAATTAAAAAGTTAAAAGGTGTATGAGCTCTTTGATAAATTTGTATTAGCATAAACTCTATACTTTTTGAATACCTAGTAGTGATTTAGTTTTATTAAAACTTATTATATATTAAAGTAAAGATAAACTATACTTTTTCTTATATAGTATATCGCAAACTTATCAAAAGGTGTATTTTCTATATTGTATAATGTACTACTTAACAATACGTTCAAAACTATAAATTTAAAATTTTGTCAAAAAGAATTAACAAATTAAACAATAAAAAACTTTTTAAAATTTCATGATTTATTTCCTATTTAATCAAAAGTATTTTCACTGATAATTCTAATGAATAACACATTATACTGTAATAAACTTCTGATTTACATTAAAATTAGAAAGTGTAATCTAGTTTGTTTTTTTTTCGACAATTTAAATATTTTAGAACAAATTGTACATACTCTTTGTTGTTCTGCATTTATTAAACTATTAAGATTTTATTAAACTTGGTCGTTAATTTCATATGAATAGCAGATGTTTAGCATAGTAGTATGATATTATACATCTTTTTGGCTATTTACAAATCGAAGTTAACATATAGTAGAAAACTATTAAAAAAAAATTCTTTAAAACCTTTTTTTAAATCTATATAAACTGTCTAATCAGTACTTACTAAAATGCCATCACCGATTCTTATGAAAATGTCGTCAGCAGAGCAGCAAATGTCATTGATGCTTTTGAAGGTCAAATCGGGTGCAATTTGTTCACATTGCTGGTAAGACATATTCAGATCACCAGCAGCACAATTGTTGTAACTTCCATGATAGTCCATCGCTTGACTTGAATGCATGTCTGTGAGAAACGAAACATATTTTAAAAGGCAAACAAAATAAAAGGTGTTTAAACTAATGTTAACCTAACTATTTTTTTTTTAAATTTTTGTTGCATTTGTTTATATATAACTTTTTGATTATATTTAGAGTATATAATTTTTGTCCAGTGATCAAATAATGTTTAATATACAACGAACAAGTATTAACGCAGATTGAGATTCTCAAAGTTTATCAAAACTAAATAAGCTAAATAAAAGATTTAAAAAAAAAAAAATTTTTTGAAGCCAAATAAGTAAATAAAAAGTAAAACGAAATAACATAATCACCAACAAAAAAACCTAAGCTTCTAACAATATTTTTTAACTAATTTTAAGTAAAATGTTACTTTCTGTTCCTATCATATATTATTCAAAGGTTTAAAAAACATTAACTTATTTTTAATAAAACGGTATATTAAGTATCTTTAGTAGATCATTTAAAGACCTGCCGAATAGTTAAAAAAATAACTTATTTAGTTTTATGTTGTTTTACAAAAGTTCTAAACCAAAAAAAAATCTGTAGTTGAATTATATCTACTAATAAGTAATTTATAACTAAAAAAAAAAAACATTTTAATCTCAAAAACTTATCATAGATTAGCTATCAGTTTATTAACAACTTAAATAAATAAAACAACAAAATTTTGTTCAAAACACAAATTATTGCGTATAACGAATAAAAAATTATCTGAGAAACTGGTTGTAACTGACTTCATAATTAGTTAATACTTATATCAAGTATAACAATACACAATTTAATAATACGATATAATTTGTTTAAAAAATATTAATTAGTTTTATAAAATTAATAGTAAGTTTGATTACGCACAAATGTCTATCTAATTTTAAATTATAAAACACAAGTTACTTAAAATGAATTAAGTTTTGAACTTGTAAAATAATTATAAAGCTTTGGTAGAATAATTATACTTAGAAAAGTTTTAAATTTCAAAACGTTAAATGAACATGTATCAAATAAAAATATTTTGCAGCTTAAAGCTGTTTTTAAAACAGAAATATATAGACACCCTCAACTCACAATTCTTTAAAAAATATTGTTTATTGAACAACAAAAAAGATCGCTCAAATATTTAGTTATTACTGGTGCACGAATAAACCTTTCAGTTATCGAGTCGTACACCTTGTTGGACACCTTTTGACGTCATATCCGGGAAAATGTGTGTATTAGCCTTAAGTTATCAAATGTTTACACTTTCTGTTAAAAGCTTAAATTTAAAGACTTAAAGCTTTTACTTAAGTTAAATATTGATCTTGGTAATTTAAACTTGTTTTTAAACTCTATATTATAATATGCATAACATTATACAATATTTTTACAATAAAAATTTGTTTAAACGGTTGTGTTTTCGATCGTTTATTTAACTCTTTTGCTTTTTACCTCTGGGTTTAAAATAAACCATAATTTAAATCAGTATTTTCAAAATATAAACTTAAATTAAAACGTAAGTTAGAGAATAACTAAAATATTATTAAAAGCAAAGTAGCTACCTAAAGTTAAGAACTTGTGTTTTATAAGATTACAAGACTTACATAAAAGCTTGAACTATAAAATCGCTAGGAAAATTTACGAACAAAACTATACTTTAACTACTTGTCAATAAACTTAATTATTCAACTAAATTCAGGACGACAAAAGGGATCACATCATAAACTATATGTATTTGTGAACAAAGTTTCGTATTTTTTTATTTACTGAAAGAAATTAACTCAAATTTTTCATTTTGAATAAATTTTTTGATCAGAAACTAACACTTGTCAAATACAAACAAATATAAAGTTACATAATCAATTATTTTTATCTGTTTTTTCTTTTAAAGCTTTTACTACCAACTGTTTTGAAAAATGAAACATCTGTTTTATATATTTAATGTTATTATCACTCTTTTATTTAATTCTATTATAGTGAAAACTGTTATATATGAACATATGAAAAGTTTTAATTGAACTTCAAGTAGGTTTAAAAGATATCAATAGTTACTACAAATTTAGTAACCGTGATTAATAATTGTATAAAAAACGTATTTTTTTGTATATAGCTTACTACACAATTATTTAAATTCACATGCAATAGACGTTTATCTCATCAATATTTTTACTAATTTTTATTTAACTTACGTGTTAGGACTTTCAGAATTATCTGCCAAAAAGGGAAATTGGTTTGAAATTTTGAAAAACTTAAATTTTTGAAACCTTTAAAATCTGTTATACTTTTTTAGCAAGTATTTTCGACTGCTTGTTTAAAAATTTTTAAGTTGTTCAAAGTTAGTTGTGTAGTACAAAAGCTTTAATGTCAGTCCTTGATGAGCCTACGTGCTTAAAAATGTTTAAGTAGAAACATCAAGAGCTAATTACAAAGGTGGGTGATTTACTCCAGTGGTTTATATTTTTTTTTTCGTATTTTACCACCTTTTTAGAAGCTAGTTACCAAATTTACTCCCAATGTAGAAACTAGTGCTAAATTTTGAACAAAAATATTAATTTTATCGAACTTAAAGCTTACTAAATAGAACAAATCGTTAAACGTAAAGAACCTATTTAACTTTTTTTTAAATAGAACTAATTACTAATTTTAAATTAATAAAAAAGCCGCTTAAGGTTACAAAGTTAATTTTTAGTCTTTTTGATTTTTCATAAAACTTCTTACGTAAATAATACAAAAACACTCGAAGGAATAACAGAAAGGTTTAAGAATAACCGAAGGAGCTGAAACACATTTAAAAAGTTTTTTTATTAACAATGTGTAATGATATTACCATTTCATTTTATAATTTCAAAGCGTGTGGATTAATTTGGAATTTTTTTAACAATAAAAATAACGATAAGCTTTCTCAAAACAGTTTTCTCATTTTCTCAAAACAACATTGTTTATTCGAAGGAGTTAATTTCTATTCTATGCGTATATATCGGCGTTTGTCTTTCAAATACGCGCTTAGTTGGTGAATTAGTCAACGTTTTATTTACTAGTTTCGAGAATCAAGAAAACGTCTACATCGCGGAGTTGATGTTAGTATTTTATATAACTTTATGATTGTCAATACTTTTTATATATTTTATTTGTTTCGTGATTTAATAGTTTCTTTCTTCAGAACTAATAATTATTTTGAAAATAAAGTAAATTGCATTTATTCAAAGTGTGTTTTATTCATAACTTAGGAAATAGTTTTGTAACTTATTACTGTTAGCATATTATTTACTAATCGTAAGTATAGCAGTCAGCTAGTAAGTTACTTGAGACCATAAACAGCATTAAAATAAAGCCTATTTGGTTAAAGTGGAGGCCACGCAGTGTCTATTAAGAACGTTGTATCTTCTGGTTTAGGAATCTTTAAGAAGTCAACAGAAGAAATGCACATGAACAACAATGACGATCACAATCTTAATAACCCTCATCAAGCAGAGATGATGGAAGATAATATTGAATTTTGTTCGTCAAACAGCACTCAAAAACAATTTAGAAAATCAAGCGAATTAAGCAGCTAAGAAATGAAGAAGAATTTAGAGTTTTACAAAACAAAATTAAAAATTTGAATACTATATTAAACAAGTCTAGATCACAACATTACAAACGTGCGATGCTAGAAAAACGGGAACCTTTTCACGATGATTACGAAAATAGTAATCAGTATAGTTTTAATAATTTAGCGACACATTAAAGGCGCAAAGACTGAGTAAAAAAATTAAAAGGTTAGACTTTGTAGAAATCCTCGTGACACTGTAAGATATTTTGAGGAGGAAATATTAAATGAAGGTATTTCTAGTAATACAGAATAGTATAAGTTTTTAGTAGGGTTTTGGTCGAGAGCAGAGTTGTCAGTTTATTATAAAATGACAGAAGGAGGTGAAAGAAACTACAGTTCTTTAAGAAACTTTTTTATCAATAGGGACAATCAGTTAGCTGAAATTTTAGATTAAGTTCCAATTTGGAATGAGTGTACAACTTTAAACAAAGTGTTTTCAACAGCCGTAAGTTAGGCTAAATGTCCAGAGCAGGACATAATTAAGTCTTTTCTTGGATACTTTTTGATCAGAGATAAGATTAGGAAACATTTTGATGAAATCTTAGAAGTTTTTAAAAGAAAAGGACAAGCCATATGAAATGCTTATAAATAAAACGCAGTGATACCTAAGCAAATTAATTACGATAGACTACAGCAGTAAGAGCAAAATCATTATAAGTCTAAAATAAATTACCATAAGCGAGTACTTCCTAACAATAAACAAAATTTTCATTTAAGAGATAATGGTATTAATCATAATAACAATTATCGTCAAAATAATCAAGATAGAGATAATGTTAAACCAAGAGAATCATACAATGGGAATAGTAGTAACAATGTTAACATAGCACAGTGTTTTTCATGTCAACAATACTTACCCAAAAAACATTTAATATAACTGAAGCGTCACAAAGAGCCAAAGAAAAAGCTCAAGTAACCAAAAAAACTATAGCATTTAGAGTAACTGGTCAAGTAGTATGGTTTAATGTTCGCAAGGGTTACGGTTTTATTCATCGTGATGATCAGAACAGCGATATTTTGTTCATTATACGGCTATCATCAAAAACAACCCTAGCAAATTGTTAAGGTCTCTTGCACAAGGAAAAAAAGTCCAGTTTGACATTGTTGTAGGTAAAAATAACATGTCAGAAGCCGCAAACTTAAAAGGTCCTAATGGTAAAACAGTTCAAGGGTCTAAATATGCTGTAGATAAGAATTCAAATTATAACCAAAAGTTTCAACAAAAAAGATTAAACGGAAACTAATATTCAAAAAACCCCAACAGCGGAAATGAAAAGCTAATAGAGCTTATAAGCAAGCTTTTTCTTTTACAGCAAAACAAGGTAAGCTTAGCAAAGAAAAACATCAGAACCAACAGCAGAAAAATAGTAGTTACAATAAAAAAAATGATAGCGAACCAAAACATTAAGTGCCAACATTGCAGCTTAAAAGTTATAAACAAGACTCAGGCTGTTACAATTCTTCAAAAACAAAATCACAAACTAGTGTATCAAGCAACATATTAGCTAAAGAGAAAAACAATTTGGCAGTAGTTGATTCCTTTAACGAAAAATAAAATTTAACACAGAATAGAAAAGGGTCAATATTACTAGTAGCAAGTCTAAAACTTTTAACATTTATCTTAAAGCCCTTTTGATGATAAAATGTAAACATTTTCGCAAAACTAACAAAACAGACTTCAGTAATGGTAAAAAATTGTAAATTTTTATTAACCTGAAAATAAATTTAAATATTTTTTAAACTCAGGTAATTTTTTTTAAGAAGTTAAACTGGACGAAACTATTAAGTGTATTTGTTTTGTATTCTTTTCTGATAAAGTTTCTGAGCTGTCAAGTTTTATAGCTTTTTTACTTTTAATGATGTAATATAAATTTTTTATATTTCAAATTACAGCTTAGTAATTGAAGTATTTATTAAAAGCTACGACATAACAGTTATACAATAAAAAAGTTAAATAAGCCTATTTTTTATATTAAAATTTTAGTAACTACTTTTTCTCTAATTTTAAGACAAAATAAAATTATCAATTTTTTTTGCTCGTAAAATAATCAAGTTCAAGTTTAAAGCTTTCAAATTCGACTCGTGATAAATTTTTCCTATGAATGTTAAATTCAAAAGTACTTTCAACTCCCATTTAGTTTTGACTGTTAACGATCGAAAAAAAAACTCGCTAAATTTTTCTCTTTATAAATTTCTATAATGCATAAGTTTTGTGTCGCTTTAAAAAGAAATACTTAATACTTGAATCCTATAAAAGTTTGTGCATGAAAATACTACTTATTGTTTTGTAAGATAATCTAAAAAAAAATGTTTTCTGTTTTGTTTATTAAATTTTGCGAGTTAAATATTAAGAAAATATGTTTTTTAAGTTAAAAACAAAATTAAAGTGTTTTATGTGTTTTAAACTATTAATTTTCTTTTCAATGCATCTTTAAATGTTTAGAATTTTTTAGTTTTGTTTAAAATAATGGGTTTAAACGTAAATACTGACAGTTTTGTTATTGTCTTTTGGTATAGTAAAATAGTAGTTTTTAATAACTTTTCTTGAAAGAATATCAATTTTTTTTGAGACGCGTATTTTTGTACAATGAATTCTTTCACATAAACACTACAATGATGGACAATGAAAAGATGAATATTTTCTATGTCAACAAGTGAATTCGATGGATTTTTGAATTTGAAGTTTAGAGAAGAACAAGCGAATTAAAACAATTGTTCCTGATAAATAAACCTCCGTAAAAGAAACAGCCCGATCACAAGAAGCCTAAGACAAAAAGCCTGAGGACAAGAAGCTGGAAGACATCTAAATGACTATCATTTTTACTTTGTCATTATGTTATGTTTTATCTTAATCTTTGTAAATTGTGTAATTTTTGAGATAATAAAGTAATACAGTTTTTATTTCTTACTTTTTTGACCCGCACTTTTAACACTTATATTAAAGTTTTAAGCTAAGTAGGATTTAAATTAATTAAAACCAGGCTTTAAACACTAATCTGAAAAGTTTAAATGAAATAGTGTAATGATATTACCATTTCATTTTATAATTTCAAAGCGTGTGGATTAATTTGGAATTTTTTTAACAATAAAATCAACAATAAGCTTTCTCAAAACATATTTCTCAATTTCTCAAAACAACATTGTTTATTCGAAGGAGTTAATTTCTTTTCTATGCGGATATATCGGCGTTTGTCTTTCAAATACGCGCTTAGTTGATGAATTAGCTATTCCGGTGAATTAGTCAACGTTTTATTTACTAGTTTCGAGAATCAAGAAAACGTCTACATCGCGGAGTTAATGTTAGAATTTTATATAACTTTATGATTGTAAATACTGTTTATAGATTTTATTTGTTTCGTGATTTAATAGTTTCTTTCTTTAGAACTATGAAAAATTATTTAAATAAAGTTTACATTGATTTGAGTGTGTTTAATTTATAATTAAATAACATAAACCAATAACTATAGCCAATTTGGTAAAAAATGAAACTTTAAATAATAAAAAAATATAAAATATTACAATTTCGTTAGCCAATTCCTTTACAGAACTTGTAAACTTGTAAATCCTTACAACACACCAGCGTATTTATGCTGAAATGACTGGGTGTTTTCCTCAATTATTATTATATGTGACCGTTTACACGTTCAACTAAATCAGCTGTAGGCGTGTACTATTGGTTGTTGGTCGACAAAAAAAGCGCTCAAATGATTGGTCAAAAAACCTGGAGTATGTAAAAACGTTTTAGTTATCGAGTCATACACCACGAAAACAGTTAAATTGTCCGCTCGCAGGGCCTGGCAGCCACGACGGAACAGATACTGCCTCTGAGTAAGTTGGGATCATTTTAAAATACTCTTACTTACAATATTAGGCAATATTAGAATATAAAATATGCATATCAACATAGGAAATATCAATATATGGAATCAATAACAATAACAAATACTAATAATAATATATTTAACAGGATCTAATAATTCTAAATTATTATATATAAATACAGATAATTTAAACTACCACTAATATACTAAATAAATCACTTGTATATTATAAACAACTAATTTTTACTAAATTTTATTATTAAACAAATTCAGAAATGTAAACTTGCAATTAAAGATAATAAAGAGAGATAAACAGTATTTACAAGATAGCAGTTCTCTGAAACCTTAACATGTTACTTTCAATACATATAATGTCAACTCAAGCCCTATCATTCCACTCTACTCATCTAAAAAAGTGTCTTCAAAAAAAAAACTTATCTATTGTTACGTAATATCTTTTGATTTTAGCGTTCTTAGAAATAAATAACTATTTTGTACTTTTTCGAATAAGCCTAAATTTACAAAATGTCTCATCCAGGACAGAAAAGTAACAGTCTAGGACAGTGTAAGAATTAAATAGAAATTATATAAGCTCTGTGTACGCAAGAAAATTGTGAGAAGAGTGTTGTGATTACAAGCTGTTTGACTATTTGCTTACTTCTTAAAAAAATATGTTTATTGCTATCTGTGTAATAAGTACGTAGTCGAAAGCTAATTGAGCCTTTAAGTAACAAGTACGGCTTGCTTACTTAGTTTATTTAATAGTATAAGTAGTTTAGATTTATTTTACAAAGCACATATGATACTCTACTAAAGCAGCGGTAAGACAAATTTTACAAAGCTACGCACAGTAGACTACTTAGAATTATTCTTGGCACTTTATATTATGTACGATGAATAGTGTAACTACCTAAGATTTTATATTATGTTTTATATATGCTTAGTTTTAAAAATAAGTTTAAACTGTTTAGAATAATACTCTATGTTTTTGCATTACCTGCCTACTCTATATTTTTTAACAGCGCCATATTTATTTAACTTACTGAAAGAAATTAAAGTCAGTATGATTTATTTTCTTCAAAATTTTATAGTCATTTAAGACACGTACAATTTACTTAACTTTTAGCTTTAAAACAATTTGTCATGGGCAAACATTGCAGTGTTGTTTTTTATCGTATATAGGTTTTAACCAGCTCATTTCATGTAAGATTATCGTTTTTAAACAAGCATATAGTTTATTATTCTCTAAGATGACTTCTGAGCCCAACTACCCAACAATCTTCTTCTCTTTTCTATTTCAACGCAGTTGTCTCCCCCGCACAAGCACGTGAGATCTTCAAAGTATTCCGCACCGTAGTTGATGAAGAGCTCTTTTCCCTCTTTGATGTTCTCCTTCGCCACAACCCAGTTTTTCGGCACCCCGTCGATTATTTCCGTGAAAACCACGCAGTTGTCGTAATCGCAGCTGTGATTTATGAACCTGCAAATCGATTTCTTTTTATTAAGCTAGTTGTTTGATTTACTTTATTTATTTTAGGTATTTTAATTTCTTTTTGTTTTCTTCTGATAACTGGTGAACCTAGTTTATTCCTACGATCGTTTTTTATTTTTATATTTTTAATTTGCTTTGTTACACAGCTGTTGCTGTTCAAATTCAAATTAAGTTTATAAAAAAAATATTGTTGCAAACTTCTGATGATGAAATAAAGATATTGTTCTACTAATAAATGAAAGCCAAAATGCATATGTAACTAGTTCGTGTAGACTAAGAAATTTTGTTTTAGTTAAAATTCAAGTTAGACAAAAAGCTGTACTTCTTTAAGAATAAAATTTTTAAAATACAAACACGTAAAGCAGTAGCGTTCTTCAAAGGTTGAGCATAAAAAAACTAAAACACGTTTCGTGATACTGTTCATTTAAAACATACAGAATACAAACAAAAACAACACATATTAGAATTATGTTACACAAAAAGCAACCTTTTGGCTTGAAAAGTACACATAAAAAAATAAAGAATCTTTTTTTAGAATAGAAATTTAATATTTATAAAGTTTTGCTCTTATTTGATTCAGTGTTTTCTTTTTTATTTAGTTTTTGCTTTAAGATTTTTATAATTATTAACTTTTTAAATGATTTTATATTTTATTAATAACCTTGTGTGGTTGCCCATTGGGCCAGCGTCTATCACCAGTCCTGGTTTCCTGGTTTCGTAAATGTAGTTTGACATGTTATGCGCTTTGTAAATATTAACTCTCCTTGTCTCTTCTTCTTCCGTTATAAGTTCCCCAGTGTACTCTCCGATAACAGTGCCTTAAAAAGTAATAAAATAATCAATTTATGCTTCACTATGATTTCTATAAATTTTTAATAGCTTTTAAAAGAAATAAACCTGTTTTGCATATTATAGTTGTTAAAAAGTGCTTTTTTTAACAAACTTTCTTTGCATTATTTATTTAATAACCGCTTTTTTATAAACATCAAGTACGCTTATGCTTGCACTGTTTAAACAACACGCCCTGGTTTGAATGACTTTATTTATTGTTTAAACCACAACTTGAAATTTATACTACGAATTTCTCGTGTAGTGAGCAAACTTAGCTCTATTCGCTAACAAAATTTACACCTTAAACATTCTAAAAAACAAAAATAATTTCAAACAAACCTTTCGAAATCAAGCCTTCGGCGAACAATCCGTAACCGAAATCTGTCTTTTTCAACCTGAAATTGTTTTCTGGCAATTTCTGAACCTGTGGGTTTTTTAGGTTCTCAGTAATATCTTTGTTTGTTCTATAACCTTGACTGAGCCAGTTTTCTTGCGCATCCAATTCAACTCCCCTTCCCACCACCAGCTGATTCGTCCAGACAAAGTGGTTGTTCGACTTGTAGTAATCATCATTAGCGTCTCGCATTTCTACCTTCCAATCTCCACCGAAGTCTTTGTTGCGCCTCAGCCGGATATTCGAAATTCTTATCGGCTTCGGCCATTCGTCGGTATCCTGGACGTACATCGGCGCAAAATGCAGCAAGTCGACCTCCTGCGGACTCCCGGGTCCGTTTTCCCCGCCCTGGTCCATGGATTCCTCTTCTTCGTCGTCACTTTCGCCTCTGGAGCGATTTACTCGGGGAACTTGTCTCACTTCTTGCAGCGGAGGACTGATGGGAGGGCGTTGTCTGCCATTTGTCATGTTCCTTTCAAAAACTGATTCGTCTTCATTGTAATCCATTACCAAACCGTTGCTGTCATAACCATCCATGTATTGTTGGTTTCCACTGTCTTCTCTCGCCTCGGGTGTTTTTCGTCTGCGCTGATCAAAATACTCGGATTCCTCGTCGATCACCAACATGTCGCTGTCGGAGTCTTCCTCCTGATTAAACGGGTTGCTTCCGCGGTCGAATTCATTGCTGTCATACGCGTCGCTGTCGAACTCCGATTGCATGCTGAACGGTATGTTTCTGTTGGAACGGCTCATCTTGTTTCAAACTGCTTCTTACTTTTGAAGCGGCCACGACTTTAATGTGTAGTAAAAACACGGAAAATTATTTTTTTAAGTTAATTTTTCAGCGTTTTTGTTACGTCATGATTCTATCTGTTGTTGCTAGTTTTCTTTTAAAAGTTTTTTGTTTAAAAATATCTTTAAGTAAATAAAAGTATGCTAAAACATCTAACTATCTTCCGTGTCAAATTTTGATCTTTAAAAAAAAATTTACTTTATGATGTTTAATTTAATCTGTATGTTTTTTAAGTTATAATTTTGGTGCTTCGAGGTTTAAATTTAAAAGAATAAGCTTTATATTAATATATTCAAGTCTGTTAGAATATTTTTTTTGTGTTTCTTCAACTTCTATAGCCCCGTTGAAGTGTGTTATCAGTTTTGTTAACACACAGAAACATTTGTTAGGTTGATAAAAAAGAGTACTGTTTAAATTTGTTGTAATAAACATTCCAGTAGACTTGTTTCGCTGAGATCTTTATTAGCAAACGATAATCTTTAAACTTTAAATAGTTATATTCAAGTCGCCTTTTTTTATAATAAATGCTTTTTAACTACTAATCAACAAAATTAGAAGAAATAAAAGGTAATTGAAAAGCTTTGTTTACCTTTTTATGATTAAGTTTTAACCAAAATTTATTACAACCATCATAAACAAAGTTGAGATGTTTCGCGCCATCATTAATAAATAATGAGCTTAACCACAAAGCAATAAAAACAGCATCCGATACAACCTACGACTGGTTTCGTCCTTATTAGACTCATCAGGCAGGTATAGTCGCGAGAAACTGCTTTAAGTGATTAAGTTTATAAATTTGACTTTATTAGAATTCAACTTCAAACACTAGACTGCTAGTAGTTAAAGTATGTTTACAATTTGTTTCGATTCGTCTATTAAAATTTTTAACTTTCGTAAGTTGTCAAA
Source organism: Thalia democratica (assembly GCF_965202585.1). Taxonomy (NCBI): domain Eukaryota; kingdom Metazoa; phylum Chordata; class Thaliacea; order Salpida; family Salpidae; genus Thalia; species Thalia democratica. Next base: position 60,179,978 of record NC_139166.1, on the reverse strand, counting down.
AAATGTCATCATTGTGCAAATCAACGGTAAACAAACTGCGGCGAGCAAAGGGTAAAAATGCGGCACGCAAATAGAATATTAGAGACTTATGAGGTTAGAAATGAAAAGCAAAAAATGATCTTAAATACTTTTAACGGAAATTTATTTAAAATTTACACTAGATATTTAGAGACTCTAAGTTAAAATCAAAAGAAATAATCATAGGTAAATTTCACGATAAACTTTGAAGTTATACTAGATAATTCGGGCCTGCCATGAAAAGTAAAAACTAAATTTTTTTGTTACGTCATATTATAATCTATATTGTTGATTTTTTAAAAGAAGTATCATTCGATTTCAAAAATAAGTTGAAACTGTTTTTTAATTAAACGAAAGAGCTCTTGCTCAGTGTTTTTATTTAAAGAATTAACAGTTTTTCATTAGACTTTTAATCGAACTTTTTAAATCAATTTTTTATTAAATATCTTTAAGTAAACAAAAATTTTCTAAAAAATCTAACTGTGTTCCGTGTCAATTTTTTATCTATGAAAAAAATAATTTAAAATATTAAACTTAATCTGTATGTTTTTTTATTTTCAAACTTTAAGCTTTATAAGTTGTTTTATTTTCATTTTGTTTATAACTCAGCATTTTAAGTTAACAAAATGAGTTTTATATTAATATATTCAAGTTGTTAATACTTTTATAAAAAACTTTTTTAAAACTTAACAACAAAAACTGAAAAACATAATTCAATGTATTTTATAAAAATTTGTTTACCCTTTGTTATTTTGTTTATAGTTTTGACTTTAATAGATTATTATTCAAAGACAAGACTGCTAGTAGTTGAACTGTATTTGTAGTTTTTTTTTTATTTCGTCTATTCAAATTTCTAAAAGTTCAAATTTATAAAAATAATTGTAGAGACCAATAAATAGGTCAGTGGTAGGCAAACAGAGGCGCGAAAAAGAAAATTAAAAAACTTATACTAGGTATTCCGAGGATTAAAACGAAAAGCAAACAAATGGTCTTGGTTACTTTTAACAGATAATTAAAAATTTACACTAAATTCTAGGAGTCTAAATTAAAAGCAGAAGAAATAGTCTTGAGTTAACTTTACGATACATTTGGAACATATGCTAGATAGTTCGGGTCTGCTACGAAGAGTAAAAACTAAACAACTACGATGCGCAAATGGTTCCACTTTTAAAGTTGTGTCTTTATATTTTACCGTTTTACAGATAAAATTTTTAAAATAAAATTTTTAACCGTTAAAAAATAAAATTGTAAACATTTTTAACTTAAGTGTTATTATAATTATTTAATCTTTCTTAATTTCGATTATTTTTAGTTTGATAGAACGTTACCAGGCTAGTTTTAAGCTGGAGTAATTTTTTAAGAAGTTAGAATCACGAGGGGACACTTTTGCACAAAGGGTTTATTTCGCCCGGAGGGTCACTTTTGCTCGATTCGACACTTTTGAATGGCGACTCTTTTTCAGGCAAGGTCACTTGTGCACGTCGTCAATTTTGCACAATGTACAGATTTAAAGAGGTACGCACCTTCGCAAAATAAACCTACGGGGGTACGTACCTAAAGAGGTACATCCCCGCGTAAACTACATCATTGAACTTTTTGTTTTGTTTATTTCGAGATGTAGTGCGTACTTTGCATAAAAGTGACGTCGTGCACAATTGACCCTGCCTGCAAAAATGACGCTCGTGTAAAAGAGTCGCCGTGCAAAAGTGTCCACTCGTGCAAAAGTGACCCTTCATGCAAAAGTGTGTCCTCGTTCCGATTTTAATCAATAAGTGATTATTATTTTTTTTAATAGTTAGTTATATTGGTTGAAATGAACTATACTTATTTACTACAGATCGATACTTTTTTTATCAATTTACTCTTTTAATTCTATACTTGTTTTTTTTTAATTTACAACTATAATTTTCTTGCGAAAAGTTGATTTCTGTAAATTAATTGTATTTGTTTATTACAGTCTTTAATTTTGTAAACTTGTTTTTTAGTCATAAAAAAGTTATTCTAGAGTTATACTTTTGTTATATAATTTACTGTTTTTCGAACAAAGTTGACCTTTTAACTTTAAAAAGTATCACTGTAATTCAATTAGTCGTTATTTTTTCACATAAAGTACGTATTTTAAATTATAAAGACTAAAACTTCTATGCTACCAGTCAATATTTCGAATTAATTTATCGTTTATTTAGAAAAAAATTCATTCGAAAGTAATAGGTTTTCTAATAATGTTGTTTCTATTGATACGGATATAAGTTTTTTTACACTACTTTTTTTGAAAACCGCTCTTTTTATTCACAAAGTATACTTTATCAAAAATTTATTCTCTTTAAACCATAGTTTTTTAGCAAATTTCAATCACCTCTCTGCTAGATCTTCCGATGCCAATACTCCCTTCAACCCTTCGCACGCTTCCTTGGTATTTGACCAACCCTGTTTGGTTTCGGTACCACATACCTGGTTCACTCTGTAAAAACAGTTAATATATTTATTGACCTAGTGTTACAGTTTTACCAACTAAAATGTTCAGTAATCTTCAATCGTTGTCATTTTTAGGAAAAATTTTCTTTTAACTAGGTATACCGGGAACGGGTTAAAATTTCACGAAGACAAAATTGCACGAGGGCACAAAAATGCACGAAGAAATTGTACAGATAAATGGTAGGTAAACTTAGGCGCGCAAAGAAAATTTAGAAACTTATACTAGGTATTCCGAGGCTTAAAACGAAAAGTAAACAAATGGTCTTGGGTAGTTTAAACAAAAAATTAAAAATTTACACTAGATTATGGGACTCTGAATTAAAAGCAAAGGAAATAGTCATAGGTAGATTTTATGATAAATTCATACATATTTCGGGTCTTTTTTTTTCATTGAATGTAAAACCTTATTTTATTGAAAGAAATCATCAATAAAAACACTATTTTTATTCAAATAACAACCAATCAATTAAATAAGAATTGTTTTTATTTTTGTAACAAAATTATACCTTTAAGAAAAACCTTGTTTTACTATAAATATTAATTTAAAAAGTCTTAAATATTATGTGATTATATTCATTTACTAGTTAAGACATTATTTGTTTGATTATAATTTGAAATCAAAAGTCTAATAGTTTTCCGTAGTATAAAACATTATTATAGAGTTTGTTAGTAATTTTTTTTTGAACAAATATGGTTAATTTTTATATATTTTACTGATATAGACTATCTTTAAAAAAGTTCTATAAATGCACAAGTGGTATGATTTTATGTGATATGGTTTTTTGTGATAGTTAAATACCATTTGAAACTTTAATTTGTTATAAAAAATCATTTTCTAGTTTTTTGTAGTTAGTAGTTCAAAATTGTAGATGGCTAATATTCTAGTCTTTCTGAACTGTTTTAAAAGTGGCAATAAATAATTGAGTTATTTATATTCGAATACCAGCTACAGAAACTAAATAGTTTGTTCAAACAAGATTGAAAACAAAATGCTGCTATCAATCACCGAGAAACGTAAAAAAGGAATTGAACTCAACAAAGAAGAAATCGAATACAAAGAAAGAACAGCAAAAAAGCATGATAGAGTAGTTACCAGTTATAACAAGAAGGTAGATGTGTTGAAAAGTATTGGTAAAAAAAGCAAGGGTCGACTAGTACTAGAGGAAAAAGATATACATTTAATAGTAACTGAGCTTGTAGCAAGTGAGTATACTGAAGGCTTGTTTAACTGTGAAAAAGAATGAAACAAACTCTTGTATAAACTCTAATAAACTTTAACAAGAATGATCGCAAATTGTTTATTGTGTATAGACTACAAAACAGTTTGAGATAAACCTACTCTAGCAATACAAACTTGAAAAAAAGTATTTCATTTTAAGAAGTTTTCTTGTGTTTTCAATTTTTGTTTGGTACTAATATACGAAAGCTTTTTAAATTTGTTTAAAATAAATTTAAACTATTTTTAAACTTAAAATAGTTCTATAAATTTTTGTTTGTGTAAACAAATAGATCTGCAATATAACTTGGTAATTCAAGTGATAAATTATGATATTATTATGACTGGTTACATGTGTTATTGAACTTAAAAGTTGAAATTTAAAAATATTGCTTCGTAATGATGGGAAACTTACAAGTTTTAAAATGTTTTAAATTTTTGTTTTTATTTAAACAAACCAATTTTAACAATTATGATCGCAAGTTGTTTATTGTGTATAAACTACAAAAATATTTTGAGATAAATTAATCTAGCAACACAAATTTGAAAAAAATATATTTCATTTTAAACACTTTTCTTTCTGTTTTTATTTTTTGTTTGGTTTAAACTAGTTTGGTTTATTTAAAATAAATTTAAACTATCTTTAAAATTTAAATAATTAAATATATTAATTTTTGTAAACTTAGGATCTTTAATTTAACTTGGTAATTCAAGTAATATATTATTATGTGTTACATGTGTTATTGAACTTAAAATATAAGAAATTTAAAAATATTGCTTCGTAATGATGGGAAACTTACAAGTTTTAAAATGTTTTAAATTTTTGTTTTCATTTAAATAAACCAAGTGCTTAAACGCATCAATTCTTTTTTAATAAAAAGCGAAAAAAATTATAACGTTTGAACAAGCGAACATAAATGTTTTAAGCCAACTTTTGTGCACAGTAGATTTTAATTAATAGGGTAAAATTTAAAGTACAACTTGTTAATAACGACTTGTTTGATTGGTTTTTAGCTATTCCTAATATTTTTTACAACAATGATAACGAACTTATAATATCTATGTCAATTTTTATTTACTAAATAACTTAATACGCAGTATTTCAATTTAGTAATCTGTTGTTCATTACTTTTCAAAAATTTCTAGTATAAATTTCAAAAAATCCTTACAACTTGATACTTAGTCATTATAAACTCGGATATAAAGTTTAACAGCGAATTGAATTATTTCAGTTTATTTGGATGATTATTTCTACACGTCAAAATAAAATTTGTAACTCAAGTATGAGTTAAAATAGAAGCAAAACTAAACAAAAATTGCTGAAACTTGATATTGATTTTTAGAAGATTTATTGAACAAAGAACTTGTCATAAAAAACGCTTTAAAATGTCAAACTATTGACGGAGCAGTAAAGTTGTACATAACTAGCGGTATGGCAATTACTGATTCCAAGAAATATTTCAGTTAATTTTACGCTTGTACTCAAAATATATAAGATAGCGTTATGAAATGTTAATATTTTATGTATCTCTTGTCAATGTGAGAAAAATAAAACGCAACTAGTACAATTTAAAAGTTTTTATTTCCGGAATTCTAATAAGATTTTTTGCTCAAGTTAGAGGTCGACTGTATTTTAAAAGTAAAAGACCAGTTTTCGAGTAAATGTTTCCTGTAGACGAAAGTTATTTATAACATTGTACTAAAAAACAAAAATATACTTGTTTAAACCAAAATTATGATAAAACATGAAAAAATAACGATAAAAACTAACTAGTAAATTAAAGCCTATATGTAAAATTTTACAACAGAATCTTTGTTTTAATATTTATAAAAAGTATTTTTAACTGAAAAGTTCAGCGAGCCGCAGAAGCTTGCTTTGCCACAGTTTGCTGTTCATTGTTCCGAACCTTACAGTTATAATTTTTAAAGATATAGATTTTTATTGGTATATCTATTAAACTTAAGTAACGTTTTTGTTTTAAGTTTAGGCAATTTTCGTAGTAGTTACAAATTTTAATCTAATTTTATTTTAAATCATCAAAACGTAAATTAATGCAAAGTTAATTAACTTCAAAAACATAAATCCTAACTAAATTAATAAAAAACGTAATAAAAAACAAAATAATGGGTATTTCTTATTCAATATAGAAAAATTATAATAAAAATCTTTATTTTAAATAGTACTACTTAAAATTTATTACTACATTCTTCAACCTTCCATTAGATTAAGTAAAACAATAATTATCAGACGTTTTTTTTATATACTTTTGTATTTAATAAAAAGTATCCATTTTAAGTTTTGATTACAGAAATATATGGATTTTTCTAATAAATTTATAATGAAAGGAATTCTGATAGCAAATCAATAATACGAAATTTTCTTGACTGTAAAATTATTGAACAATTTTTGAAAGTGGGCAACTTAGCCAAAGTCTGTGACACATAATATTTTCTACACGTAATCAATGTTTTTAAAATGACACCTGCAAGTCAAACAACAACAGATTCAACTGAAAAAAAAAGTCTTCACAAGCGACTTCAAACAAAAGCAGGAATGAAACTATCACCATCAACAGTAAATAAGAATCCTCGCTCAGAATTTAAGAGGTTTGTTAAGAGAGAAAAGTCAAATCAAGAGTTAAGTCGAAGCCTGACCGTTGACACCAATACTTACAGGGGCGTCGTTATAAAATACAACGAGTTTTTCAATACTTCTTATAAATTTTTTAATAATACAGAAATTAGTATATTTTTGAACACTTTCCTACTCTTTTAACAAGTTAAGTTTTTTCAGGTTTACTAAGTTAAACTAGTTTGTTTTCTCTTTTTTTGTTTATTTAAAATATTCCTTAAAATAAACACTATTTTTTCTTAACTATTATAAAGTCTCATGATAACATCATTTTAAAATCGATACTTTTTATAAAGTTTTTAAACTGTTTTTTTTTTATACGGCTAAAACAAATGATGTATTTTATTTTTACCTAAAATATTTAGATTTAGGTGTTTTTACGAAAATTATTTTGTGCTAGTTTAAAACTTTGGTTGTTGTCATTTTTTTCAAATACCTTTTGAAAACTTTTTTTTAAAGTAAGGCTATTTTAAAATCTGAGGTTGCTGTTTTATCTTTATCATTGTCATATAAATGTGGTATGGAAGTATTCGATTAAAGTTTAGATTTTACGTAACTATAAGACTAGAATTTTGAATCAACTATCCGGGTAATTCCCAGAACAACTAGGTCGTTGAAGAGATGTATGTTTATTTACTTTTTTGCTTAACATAGTCATTGATATACTTGATTTTTTAAGTAATAACCAGTATTAGGCTTTGTTTTTCAAAGCAATAAGTATATTTTAGCATGATCAAGTAAACTAAAACTTTAAATATACATACAGTACATTTAACTATTTTTTAAAATTTTGATCAAGGCTTCCAAAGTAATCAATATCGCTTCTATAAGGGCGATTATTTTGACTATCAGCACATAGAAAATACTGATAAATAAACAAACTAAATGAGTAAATACACAGTTAAATGGCGGTACTTACTAAAAGATGACAACTATTTTAAAACTTGTGACAGGGGCTGATTACAGAAATAACTTTTATAGACCATTTTTTAGATTAAACATTAACTTACTGAGTTAAATAAACTATATTAATAAGTTACTTCAGATAGTTGCGAACTTAAAATGTTGGGTAATGATTTAATTTTTCAAATATCACCGCGTCCTTTGACATGCTTAATTGTTTGTAAATAAAATTCTAAATGCCACATAAATTAGAAGTTAACTCTTTGAAACTTAAAACAAAAGAGTAAAGACTAAAACTTTAAAGTGTTGTTATTTTTGTATTTTTCACTTATTTGTATCACAATATTGTTTTAGCTAACATTTTACTGGTAAACAAAAAAATGTATACGATGTAAATTATGAAAACGTAAAATAGTATCTTGTTTTTTAATAAACTTTTGTAAATTTGGCTTAAACAGTTATACTGGTTTTTATTACAGCTATATTTGCTTGTTTTTATAAACATTTGTTTTTCATTCAAAATCAAAATCATCTTGTAATAGCTAGGCCAACTAAATGATTAAAATATAAACACAAAAGTCTTGTTTGCCGTTTTGCGGTGGATTTTTTGTTTATTACATACAAACAATTCAAATCAAAATAATATTGTTACATTATTAAATTTAAACTACAACCTTTTATTATTCGCTTTAATATTATATTTATTATTATATTTAATATTTTATTAATATATATAAATCAAGTCTAAAAAGAATCTAGAAGTAAACAATTCATAACTTAAGACTAACATTCTTTCAAGACTTTTCATAATAGTATTTAGATAATATACAAATGCACTAATTTATTTTTTACTAAATTAATGTTTTGTTTAAACAATATAAAACTATATAACCCCTTTAGTTATCAAATAGTTAACTATGTTAATTATTTTGAATTTAGTAAATAATAATCTAAACTATAAAAATAAACACTCTGAAAATCAGGTTTTGTTAAAACTCAACATTGTTTTCGGAATATTTAGAGTTACTAAAACTTAAACTATAGGTTAAACTATTTTAACAAACTGTTTAACAGAAGTCATTTTAATATAAGAATTCTAAATTGATTTACTATAATTTGTTTATTACTATTGTAAAATTTGCTTGAAAGCACCTTGTGTGTTCTTTTCTCAATTTTGTTGTGGCTCTATGTAGTCATACCGATAAGTCTGAAGATGATTTTCTGTAACAAGCAAAACTTTTTTATTGCTGGTTTTAAAAAAAAAGGTTTGGTAAGTAAAACTCCATATATACAGATGTATTTGGTATTACATCAAAATTAAACATTTTTAGTAATATAAAATCAATCAACGTTTAGAAAACCTGTTTGTTTTAAAAATCATCATTAAGATTTTAATATAGCGTTAAAAAATAATGAACTAACAAACCGTTGGAAAAATTTCCTACGTTTGGAAAATCTCGATGTTGTGCAAAGCTTCCTTGACCATAAGGGTTTCCGTACGGGTCTAGAAAATAAATTCTTTAAGTAAAATTTGATTAATCATTTGAAAAAATGTGTAACTATTTCAATTAAACTTTATCTAATGTATAATTTCATTGTTTCAACAATTATTGTAAATTATTATAAATTACAAATTTGATTAAAAAATTGATGAGTATTTAATATTTCTATAAGAAGAAAACCGGTTTATTACTAACATTAGGTAGCTAGAATAAAATAATATGTTTTTAGTAAAATTTACCAACGGTAAGCATGTCCATTATGAGATGCCCTCATTGGTCCAAATCTACCACTTTGTTGTCCAACGTTTCTGCTTTGGTCGACCCGATATTTAGGTCCGTAACTCACAACTTGCGGGCCGGCTGAGGCCATCGGCTGCTGATTAGTTTGACCACCGTCGCATTGTGCAGTTTGATAGAGATGGGTACTGGAGCGTGGCGGAACCTTCGGGTTAGTTGCATTAGTATGACGGGTACTATGTTGGACTGCCGGGGAAAATTGCGCGTTGACGTAATAATTGTTGATGACGCCGTAGTTGTTGGTGTAACTCTGGGTCACGTGGTCTTGATTCGGATGACTGATTTTGAGATTTGGCGGTTGGTTTGAACTTAGTTCCGCATCATTGATCACATTTTGTGACGTTGAAGGCTGCGTGTTTGGGACGATTTCTTTTTTAGCTTTTGTTGGAGCTGGTTTAAAATATATGAATTTTAATTCTTAAATCGACCTTTTGTAATTTTATTTATTTTATTATGCAAAATAATAACCATAGTAAATGTTTGAAAGGTCTTGCAAATCTTCTTTTAAAATTTTTCTAAGCCACATGTCCGTCATATTCAACCATTCTGCGTGTAAAATTAATAGTTACTTGTTTACTGAACTTATAAAACATTTTAAAAGTTTATGCAATAACGCAATTTAAAGAACTTTTAGAACTGTAGCACTTTATAATGTTATCACTAACAACAGTTTTCTTAAATCTATTGTACCAGGAAAAACAAAACTGTTATAATTACCATACAAAGAAGCTAATACGACTTTGTTTACTTTTATGCAAAACAAACAGAAAAAAGTTTAACTTGTTTTTTTAAAAACTATAACTAACTTAACTTACTAGTTTTGTCCTCTTCTTTAAATCCTTTAAAATCGCGGTTTACGCTGCGTTGTCTGTTTCTGAAAACAAATTAAAGTTAATTTTTAAAAACTCATTTATTAACAAAAACAAACCTTTTAATTAGCTGTCCAGTTGCTTTTGAATTCATTGCAAGCTTCATTTCTTTCATCTTTAAAAAAAATGTAATAAAAATAAAAGTTGTTATTTTATGGATGCTCCATGTACATAAAAAAGTATAAAGTATTCATTTCAATAAGTAATTTAAAAGCTACTTGATTTTAACTGAAAAATAAAAAATACTAAATATAAAAAACTTTAAGTAAAATCAAAAATAAAGTTACACCTTTATCTAGTAACCTTTGATAAAAACAACCAAAACAAACAAACCTCTATTTTCTTAACACTAACAACAGCAATGAAAATTGTGATTTTAAATGAGAATTTGAAGTGATCCATGGAGTGGAGGTGCTCCAATGAAGTTAGCTTCTTATTTTTTGTGACGATAAAAACCGGCTTGTACATTCTCGTTTGCTCAACAGGAAAAAACATCTACCAAAATATAATATTCTAATTTTTTTTTTACATAACCAAACTAAAAAATCAGTATGACTTTTATTTGTGTTCCTTTTACATTAACTTGTAATCAGTTAGAGCTAAATATGTAAAAAAGCTAAGTGTTTTGCATAGTTGTTTTTATTAAGTTGACGTTACTTTAACTTCTGATACGTCTTACAAATCTCAAAAGTAAAACTTAATGTAAAATTTGTTAGAGTGGGAATTAAGAAATGCAAAATTTTAAAAAACTTTAAATTCGCAAGCAAACTTTAAGATGTTAAAAATTAAATAAAACTAACATTATCTTGTGAAATAGTTCCTGGTGGGTGGCACTTTGCGGGGATGTTAGTTATCTTCATCTTTTTGAAGCTGATCACGTGTCCTTCCAAATCCCTCCCCATCTTCCCACTTGTTTCAGCTTCCATCACTCGCAAGTTGCTGCAATTTTGTTGTGGGATTCGTTGACTGCCCACCAGAGACCATTCGTTGGATGATTGACAAAATACGCGCCTTTGAAAACTTTTTATTCGTTATGAGGTTTTTTAAAAACCAACTTAATCACGGTTGTTTGAAACGTTTCTTTTTTATATATTTAGTTTTTTTAGTATAGAAATAACTATTGAAACTATTTGAAATTTAATTTTGTATCTTTTGGTTTAAATGCTTACGTATGTATATTTGTAAATTAATTTTATAATGTATAAAATTTTTGCAAAATAAAAACTATACTTGTTACAAAAGCAATCTAATGTTTATAAAAAAGTACTAACTGATGATTATCGTAATTTTCAAGCATCAGGTAAACATGATAAGTGCAGTCTGCTTTCAAATTGTGCAGTTTTATGTTGAGCTTTGGAAATATTTGTCTTCCCTTTGAAACGACCGACTGTTCAATGATACCCGCATCTTTCAGTTGAACCCATTCTTCTTTGTTTGCTAGTTCGACCTGTTTGATGTGTAAGCTGAGAATTCAGTGGTTAGTTTTGAAATAACAAAGCATTAACAGTTTAAAGCTTTTTTTTCTAATTTTAATTTGTTATTGAAAAACTTTTTTTTTTCAAGACTAGACAACTAATAACTTGTTCCTTCATAGTATAGGTTAGGGAAACAAAAAAACAAGATAACTTTAAAGTATTTCATTTATAGAAACAGTATTTTCAAATTAAATTAGACAAACTTTTACCAAATATAAAGAAATTAAAAAATTAAAAGGTATATGAGCTCTTTGATAAATGTGTGTTAGTATTAATTCTATACTTTTTGAATACCTAGTAGTGATTTAGTTTTATTAAAACTTATTATATATTAAAGTAAAGATAAACTATACTTTATCTGTCGCAAACTTATCAAAAGGTGTATCTTTTATATTGTATAATGTACTACTTAACAATACGTTCAAAATTATAAACTTAAAATTTTGTCAAAAAGAATTAACAAATTAAACAATAAAAAACTTTTTACAATATCATGATTTATTTCCTATTTAATCAAAAGTATTTTAACTGATAATTCTAATAAAACACATTATACTGTAATAAACTTTTGATTTAAATTAAAATTAGAAAGTGTAATCTAGTTTGTTTTTTTTTCGACAATTTAAATATTTTAGAACAAACTGTACATACTCTTTTTTGTTCTGCATTTATTAAACTATTAAGATTTTATTAAACTTGGTCCTTAATTTCATATGAATAGCAGATATTTAGCATATTAGTATGACATGATACATCTTTTTAGCTACTTACAAATCAAACTTAATACATAGTAGACAACTATTAAAAAAATTTCTTTAAAACCTTTTTTTTAAATCTATACAAACTGTCTAATCAGTACTTACCAAAATGCCATCACCGATTCTTATGAAAATGTCGTCTGCAGAGCAGCAAATGTCATTGATGCTTTTGAAGGTCAAATCGGGTGCAATTTGTTCACATTGCTGGTAAGACATATTCAGATTACCAGCAGCACAATTGTTGTAACTTCCATGATAGTCCATCGCTTGACTTGAATGCATGTCTGTGAGAAACGAAACATATTTTAAAAGGCAAACAAAATAAAAGGTGTTTAAACTAATGTTAACCTAACTATTTTTTAAACAATTGTGCTGTATTTGTTTTTATTTAATTTTTTGATTATATTTAGAGTATCTAATCTTTGTCCAGTGATCAAATAATGTTTAAAATACAACGAACAAGTATTAACGCAGATTGAGATTCTCAAAATTTATGAAAACTAAATAAGCGAAACAAAAGATTTTTAAAAAGAATAAATTTTTTGAAGCCAAATAAGTAAACAAAAAGTAAAACGAAATAACATAATCACCAACAAAAAAACCTAAGCTTCTAACAAGATTTTTTAACTAATTTTAAGTAAAATGTTACTTTCTGTTCCTATCATATATTTTTCAAAGGTTTAAAAAACATTAACTTATTTTTAATAAGACGGTATATTAAGTATCTTTAGTAGATCATTTAAAGACCTGCCGAATAGTTAAAAAAATAACTTATTTAGTTTTATGTTGTTTTACAAAAGTTCTAAACCAAAAAAAAATCTGTAGTTGAATTATATCTACTAATAAGTAATTTATAACTAAAAAAAACATTTTAATCTTAGAAACTTATCATAGATTAGCTATCAGTTTATCAACAACTTAAATAAATAAAACAACAAAATTTTGTTCAAAACAAAAATTACTGCGTATAACGAATAAAAAATTATCTTAGAAACTGGTTGTAACTGACTTCATAATTAGTTAATACTTATATCAAGTAAAGAGATACACAATTTAATAATACGATATAATTTGTTTAAAAAATAATAATTTGTTTTATAAAATTAATAATTTTGATTACGCACAAATTTCTATCTAATTTTAAATTATAAAACACAAATTACTTAAAATGAATTAAGTTTTGAACTTGTAAAATAATTATAAAGCTTTGGTAAAATAATTATACTTAGAAAAGTTTTAAATTTCAAAACGTTAAATGAACATGTATCAAATAAAAATATTTTGCAGCTTAAAGCTGTTTTTAAAACAGAAATATATAGACACCCTCAACTCACAATTCTTTAAAAAATATTGTTTATTGAACAACAAAAAAGATCGCTCAAATATTTGGTTTTTACTGGTGCACGAATAAACCTTTCAGTTATCGAGCCGTACACCTTGTTGGACACCTTTTGACGTCATGTCCAGGAAAATGTGTGTATTAGCCTTAAATTATCAAATGTTTACACTTTCTGCTAAAAGCTTAAATTTAAAGACTTAAAGCTTTTACTTAAGTTAAATATTGATCTTGGTAATTTAAACTTTTTTTTTAACTTTATATTTTGATATGCAAAACATTACACAATATTTTTACAATAAAAATTTGTTTAAATGGTTGTGTTTTTGATAGTTCTCTTAACTATTTTGCTTTTTACCTCTGGGTTTAAAATAAACCAAAGTCTAAATCAGTATTTTCAAAATATAAACTTGAATTAAAACGTAAGTTAGAGAAAAACTAACATATTATTAAAAGCAAAGTAGCTACCTAAAGTTAAGAACTTGTGTTTTATAAAATTACAAGACTTACATAAAAGCTTGAACTATAAAATCGCTAGGAAAATTTACGAATAAAATTATACTTTAACTACTTGTCAATAAACTTATATATTCAACTAAGTTCAGGACTACAAAGAGGATCACATCATAAACAATATGTATTTGTGAACAAAATTTCGTATGTTTTTTTTTACTGAAACAAATTAACTCAAATTTTTCATTTTGAATAAATTTTTTGATCAGAGACTAACACTTGTCAAATACAAACAAATATAAAGTAAAAAAAATCAATTATTTTTATTTATTTTTTGTTTTAAATCTTTTACTACCAACTGTTTTGTAAAATGAAACAATGGTTTTGTAATTTTTATCTAACTTACGTGTTAGAACTTTCAGAACTATCTGCCAAAAAGGGAAATTGGTTGAAATTTTTTTAAATCTGTTATTTTTTTTAGTAAGTATTTTCGACTGCTTGTTAAAATATTTTTAAGTTGTTTAAAAATAGCTGTGTGGTAAAAAAGCTTTAATGTAAATCCTTGATGAGCCTACGTGCTTAAAAATTTTTTAAGTACAAACATCAAGAGCTATTTACTAGGGTGGGTGAATAACTCTTGCGGTTTATAACCTTTTTTTCATATTTTACCACTTCTTTCGAAGGTAATTACCAAATTTACCTGCAATGTAGAAATTAGTGCTAAATGTTGAGGAAAAATATTAATCTTATTAAACTTAAAGCTTACTAAATAAAACAAATCGTAAGACGTAAAGAACCTATTTAACTTTTATTTTAATAGAATTAGCTACTAACTTTTAAATTAATAAAAAATACTCTTAAGGTTACAAAGTTTATTTTTAGTCTTATTGATTTTTCATAAAACTTGTTACGTAAATAATACAAAAACACTTGTCCTAAGAACAACCAAAAAAGCTGAAACACATTTTAAGTATTTTTTATTAACAATGAAACTTTAAATAATAAAAATATAAAAACTCTAAAAGCATCTCCTCTACAAATTCCAACAATTTCGTTAGCCTTTACAGAACTTGTAAACTTGTAAATCCTTACAACACACCAGCGTATTTATGCTGAAATGACTGGGTGATTTCCTCAATTATCATATCATATGTGACCGTTTAGACGTTCAACTAAATCAGCTGTATGCGTGTACTATAGTTTATTAATCGACAAAAAAGTGCTCAAGTTATTGGTCCAAGAACCAAGTGTATGTAATATGTATAAACGTTTCAGTTATCGAGTCATACACCATGAATACAGTTCTATGTCTTATCCAGAACAGTGTAAGAATAAAGTAGAAACTATATAAGGTTTGTGTACGTAAGAAAATTGTGAGAATCTTGTTGTGATTACAAGCTGCTTGATTAATTGCTTACTTCATAAAAAATATGTTTATTGCTTTCTGTGTAATAAGTACGTAGGCGAAAGCTAATTGAGTCTCTAAGTAACAAGTGCGGCTTGCTTACATAGTTTATTTAATAACTAAAGTACTTTAGTTTTACTTTCCAAAGCACATATGATACTCTACTAAAGCGGCGGCTAGACAAATTTTACAAAGCTACGCGCAGTAGACTACTTAAAAATATTCTTGGAATTTTATAATATTAACGATGAATAGTGTAACTACCTAAGATTTTTTGTCATGTTTTATATATGCTTAATTTTAAAAAAAAAGTATAAACTGTTTAAAATAATATTCTATGTTTTTGCATTACCTGCCTGCTCTATAGTTTATAACGGCGCCATATATATTTAACTTTTAGCTTTAAAACAATTTGTCATGGGCAAACATTGCATTGGTGCTTTTTTATCGTTTATAGCTTTGACCAGCTCTTTTCAAATCAAATAAGATTTTTTTCAAACAAGCATATAGTTTATTATTCTCTAAGATGACTTCTGAGCCCAACTACCCAACAATCTTCTTCTCTTTTCTATTTCAACGCAGTTGTCTCCCCCGCACAAGCACGTGAGATCTTCAAAGTATTCCGCACCGTAGTTGATGAAGAGCTCTTTTCCCTCTTTGATGTTCTCCTTCGCCACAACCCAGTTTTTCGGCACCCCGTCGATTATTTCCGTGAAAACCACGCAGTTGTCGTAATCGCAGCTGTGATTGATGAACCTGCAAATCGATTTTTTTTTATTAAGTTAGTTGTTTGATTTATTTTATTTATTTTAGATATTTTAATTTCTTTTGTTTTCTTCTGATAACTGGTGAACCTAGTTTATTCTTACGATCGTTTTTTATTTTTATTTCTTTAATTTGCTTTGTTACACAGCTGTGCTGTTCAAATTCAAATTAAGTTTATAAAAAAAATATTGTTGCAAACTTCTGATGATGAAATAAAGATATTGTTCTACTAATAAATGAAAGAAGAAATGCATATGTAACTAGTTCGTGTAGATTAAGAAATATTGTTTGAGTTAAAATTCAAGTTAGACAAAAAGCTGTACTTCTTTAAGAATAACGTTTTAAAAATACAAACACGTAAAGCAGTAGCGTTCTTCAAAGGTTGAGCAGAAAAAAACTAAAACACGTGTCGTGATACTGTTATTTAAAACATATGGAGTACAAACGATAACAACACAGATTAGAGTTATGTTGAACAAAATACAACCTTTTGGCTTGAAAAGTACACATAAAAAATAAAGAATCTTTATTAGGATAAGAAATTTAATATTTATAAAACTTTTGCTCTTATTTGATTCAGTGTTTTCTTTTTTATTTAGTTTTTGCTTTAACATTTTTATAATTATTAACTTCTTAAATGATTTTATATTTTATTAATAACCTTGTGTGATTGCCCATGGGGCCGGCGTCTATCACCAGTCCTGGTTTCCTGGTTTCGTAAATGTAGTTTGACATGTTATGCGCTTTGTAAATATTAACTCTCCTTGTCTCTTCTTCTTCCGTTATAAGTTCCCCAGTGTACTCTCCGATAACAGTGCCTTAAAAAGTAATAAAATAATCAATTTATGCTTCACTATGATTTCTATAAGTTTTTAATAGCTTTTAAAAGAAATAAACCTGTTTTGCATATTATAGTTGTTAAAAAGTGCTTTTTTTAACAAACTTTCTTTGCATTATTTATTTAATAACCGCTTTTTTATAAACATCAAGTACGCTTATGCTTGCACTGTTTAAACAACACGCCCTGGTTTGAATGACTTTATTTATTGTTTAAACCACAACTTGAAATTTATACTACAAATTTCTCGTGTAGTGAGCAAACTTAGCTCTATTCGCTAACAAAACTTACACCTTAAACATTCTAAACAACAAAATAATTTCAAACAAACCTTTCGAAATCAAGCCTTCGGCGAACAATCCGTAACCGAAATCCGTCTTTTTCAAACTGAAATTGTCTTCTGGCAATTTCTGAACCTGTGGGTTTTTTGGGTTCTCAGTAATATCTTTGTTTGTTCTATAACCTTGACTGAGCCAGTTTTCTTGCGCATCCAATTCAACTCCCCTTCCCACCACCAGCTGATTCGTCCAGACAAAGTGGTTGTTCGACTTGTAGTAATCATCATTAGCGTCTCGCATTTCTACCTTCCAATCTCCTCTAAAGTTTTCGTTGCGCCTCAGCCGGATATTCGAAATTCTTATCGGCTTCGGCCAGTCGTCGGTATCCTGGACGTACATCGGCGCAAAATGCAGCAAGTCGACCTCCTGCGGACTCCCGGGTGCGTTTTCCCCGCCCTGGTCCATGGCTTTCTCTTCTTCGTCGTCACTTTCGCCTCTGGAGCGATTTACTCGGGGAACTTGTCGTACTAATTGCAGCGGAGGACTGATGGGAGGGCGTTGTCTGCCATTTGCCATGCTTCCTTCAAAAACTGATTCGTCTTCAGAGTTGTAATCCATTACCAAACCTTCGCTGTCATAACCTTCCATGTATTGTTGGTTTCCACTGTCTTCTCTCGCCTCGGGTGTTTTTCGTCTGCGCTGATCAAAAAACTCGGATTCCTCGTCGATCACTAACATGTCGCTGTCGGAGTCTTCCTCCTGATTAAACGGGTTGCTTCCGCGGTCGAATTCATCGCTGTCATACGCGTCGCTGTCGAACTCCGATTGCATGCTGAACGGTATGTTTCTGTTGGAACGGCTCATCTTGTTTCAAACTGCTTCTTACTTTTGAAGCGGCCACGACTTATATGTGTAGTAAAACCAAGAATTTTTTTTTTTAAGTTTTAATTAATTTTTCAGCGTTTTTGTTACGTCATAATTCTATCTGTCGTTGCTAGTTTTCTTTTAAAAGCTTTTTGTTTAAAAATATCTTTAATTGAATAAAAGTATGCTAAAACATCTAACTATCTTCTGTGTCAAATTTTAATCTTTAAAAAAAAATTTACTTCATGATGTTTAATTTAATCTGTATGTTTTTAAAGTTGTAATTTTGGTGCTTCGAGGTTTAAATTTAAAAGAATAAGTTTTATATTAATATATTCAAGTCTGTTAGTATTTTTTTTTTGTGTTTCTTCAACTTCTATAGCTCCGTTGAAGTGTGTTATCAGTTTTGTTAACACACAGAAACATTTGTTAGGTTGATAAAAACAGTACTGTTTAAATTTGTTGTTATTATACATTCCAGTAAACTTGTTTCGCTGAGATCTTTATTAGCAAACGATAATCTTTAAACTATAAATAGTTATATTCAAGTCGCCTTTTTTTATAATAAATGATTTTTAACTACTAATCAACAAAATTAGAAGAAATAAAAGGTAATTGAAAAGCTTTGTTTACCTTTTTATGATTAAGTTTTAACCAAAACTTATTACAACCATCATAAACAAAGTTGAGATGTTTCGCGCCATCATTAATAAATAATGAGCTTAACCACAAAGCAATAAAAACAGCATCCGATACAACCTACGACTGGTTTCGTCCTTATTAGACTCATCAGGCAGGCATAGTCGCGAGAAACTTTTTTAAGTGATAAAATTTATAAATTTGACTTTATTAGAATTCAACTTCAAACACTAGACTACTAGTAGTTAAAGTATGTTCACAATTTGTTCCGATTCGTCTATATAAAATTTTTAACTTTTGTAAGCTGTCAAAAATGTCATCAATGAATAAATCAGCGGTACGCAAACTACGGCGAGCAAAGGGTAAAAATGCGGCCCGCAAATAAAATATTAGAGACTTATGAGGTTAGAAATGAAAAGCAAAAAATGATCTTAGGTACTTTTAACGGAAATTAATTTCAAATTTACTCTAGATAAAAAGAGACTCTAAGTTAAAATCAAAAGAAATAATCATAGGTAAATTTCACGATAAGCTTTGAAGTTATACTAGATAATTCGGGCCTGCCATGAAAAGTAAAAACTAAACTTTTTTGTTACGTCATATTATAATCTATGTTGTTGTTTTTTTAAAGAAGTATCATTCGATTTCAAAAATAAGTTGAAACAGTTTTTTTATTAAACGAAAGATCTCTTGCTCAGTGTTTTTATTTAAAGAATTAACAGTTTTTCATTAGACTTTTAATCGAATTTTTCTAATTAATTTTTTATTAAATATCTTTAAGTAAACAAAAATTTTCTAAAAAATCTAACTGTGTTCCGTGTCAATTTTTTATCTATGAAAAAAATAACTTATAATTTTAACTTAATCTGTATCTTTTTTTAATTTCAAACTTTAAGTTTTATAAGTTGTTTTATTTTCATTTTGTTTATAACTCAGCATTTTAAGTTAACAAAATGAGTTTTATATTAATATATTCAAGTTGTTAATACTTTTATAAAAAACATTTTTTAAACTTAACAACAAAAACTGAAAAACATAATTCAATGTATTTTATAAAAATTTGTTTACCCTTTGTTATTTTGTTTATAGTTTTGACTTTAATAGATTATTATTCAAAGACAAGACTGCTAATAGTTGAACTGTATTTGTAGCTTTTTTTTTATTTCGTCTATTAAAATTTCTAAAAGTTCAAATTTATAAAAAAAAATTGTAGAGACTAATAAATAGGTCAGTGGTAGGCAAACTGAGGCGCAAAAAAGAAAATTTAAAAACTTATACTAGGTATTCCTAGGATTAACACGAAAAGCAAACAAATGGTCTTGGTTACTTTTAACAGATAATTAAAAATTTACACTAAATTCTAGGAGTCTTAATTAAAAACAGAAGAAATAGTCTTGAGTTAACTTTACGATAAATTTGGAACATATACTAGATAGTTCGGGTCTGCTACGAAGAGTAAAAACTAAACAACTACGATGCGCAAATGGTTCCACTTTCAAAGTTTTGTCTTTATATTTTACCGTTTTACAGATAAAATTTAAAATAAAATTTTTAACCGTTAAAAATAAAATTATAAACATTTTTAACTTAAATGTTATTATAATTTTTGAATCTTTCTTAATTTCGATTATTTTTAGTTTGATAGAACGTTACCAGGCTAGTTTTAAGCTGGAGTAATTTTTTAAGAAGTTAGAATCACGAGGGGACACTTTTGCACAAAGGGTTTATTTTGCCCGGAGGGTCACTTTTGCTCGATTCGACACTTTTGAATGGCGACTTTTTTTCAGGCAAGGTCACTGGTGCA
Organism: Thalia democratica; assembly: GCF_965202585.1. Taxonomy (NCBI): domain Eukaryota; kingdom Metazoa; phylum Chordata; class Thaliacea; order Salpida; family Salpidae; genus Thalia; species Thalia democratica. The sequence continues at coordinate 60,159,451 of NC_139166.1, read as the reverse complement.
CGTCGTCACTTTTGCACAATGTACAGATTTAAAGAGGTACGCACCTTCGCAAAATAAATCTACGGAGGGACGTACCTAAAGAGGGACATCCCCGCGTAAACTACATCATTGAATTTTTTGTTTTGTTTATTTCGAAATGTAGTGCGTACTTTGCATAAAAGTGACGTCATGCAAAAATGACACTCGTGTAAATGAGTCGCCGTGCAAAAGTGTCCACTCGTGCAAAAGTGACCCTTCATGCAAAAGTGTGCCCTCGTTCCCATTTTAATCAATAAGTGATTATTATTTTTTTTTAGTAGTTAGTTATATTGGTTGAAATGAACTATACTTATTTACTACAGGTCGATACTTTTTTATCAGTTTACTCTTTTAATTCTAAACTTGTTTTTTTTTTAATTTACAACTATAATTTTCTTGCGAAAAGTTGATATCTGTAAATTAATTGTATTTGTTTATTACAGTCTTTAATTTTATAAACTTGTTTTTTAGTCATAAAAAAGTTATTCTAGAGTTATACTTTTGTTATATAAATTACTGTTTTTCGAACAAAGTTGACCTTTTAACTTTAAAAAGTATCACTGTAATTCAATTAGTCGTTATTTTTTCATATAAAGTACGTATTTTAAATTATAAAGACTAAAACTTCTATGCTACCAGTCAATATTTCGAATTAATTTATCGTTTATTTAGAAAAAAATTCATTCGAAAGTAATAGGTTTTCTAATAATGTTGTTTCTATTGACACAGATATAAGTTTTTTTTTCACTACTTTTTTTGAAAACAGCTCTTTTTATTCACAAAGTATACTTTATCAAAAATTTATTCTCTTTAAACCATAGTTTTTTAGCAAATTTCAATCACCTGTCTGCCATATCTTCCGATGCCAATACTCCCTTCAACCCCTCGCACGCTTCCTTGGTATTTGACCAACCCTGTTTGGTTTAGGTTACCACACACCTGGTTCACTCTGTAAAAACAAGTTAGTATATTTATTGACCTAGTGTTACAGTTTTACCAACTAAAATGTTCAGTAATCTTCAACCTTGTCATTTTTAGGAAAAAATTTCCAAAGGCTTTTAACTAGGTTTACCTGGAACGGGTCAAAATTGCACGAAAACAAAATTGCACGAGGGCACAAAAATGCACGAAGATCTTTGTGCACGAATACAAGTTTGCACGAGGAGACTAAATTGCACGAAGACAATTTTGCACGGAGGGTCATTTTCTCACGAGAGTAAAAAAGAAAGAAAAACATAAATAAAAAAATTTAAAAAAACTAATAGATTAATTAATAACAAAAAAAAAGTTACTGACCGAGGGTAAGGGTCAGGGGTAACTGTGATAGTAAAAATAAAAATAAAAAAGTAACCAATAAAATTATCAAAAAATAAAAATAAATTGCTTAAAAAAAACAAGCTAACGACCGAGGGTAAGGGAATAGGGGTAATATAGGTAATAAAAAAAAATAACAAAAAACTAAAATTAATTAAATAATAAAAAAATATAAGTTACCGTTCGAGCGTAAGGGCTAGGGGTAACAAAAAAATAAAAATGTCTCCGTGCAAAATTTTCTGCTTGCGCAAAAGTTTCATCGTGCAAAAGTATCTTCGTGCAATTTTTTTCCCTCAAGCAACTTTGTACGCTCGTGCAAATTTGACAGCTACCCATGTATACCAGCGGTTTTTAAGCTTTTTTCATGTTTTATCCCTTTTTGGAAGGTAATTATCGAGTATACCCATTTTTGGTAGGTGATTACTAAATTTACTCCTAATACAGAAAGTAGTGTTTAACTTTGTGAGCAAAACCTATATATCTTAACTTTTTGCTTATTCAATATAAAACATCGTAAAATTTAAATAATTTATTTGACTTTAAAAACTATTACAGTTAAATATTGACATATAAATTAAAAAAAAATAACTGAACATTAACTTACATACTTGTAATAAAGAAATTTTTTCTCCTAAAGCAAGGGAACTTACCTCCTGGAGTAAATTTACCCGTGTTGAAAATCTGTGATTTACGCAACAAAAACCAGTAGTGTCATTTCTTACGAATTTTTACATGTCTAACAGTTGTAACAAAAACTACATGACTTCAAACTTATGATAACTACGTAACGTGTATAGACATCAGATACTTCTAGGATGGTTGATTTACACAGCTAAAGCTATTTACAGAATGAAATAAGACATTACGTTGGATTAATTACATGTTATAAGTAATAATGTTTATTAATTTAATATTTAAATAACTTTGGTCCGCGCAAAACATTTTACTGTACAGTGCGGCCCGCTTTATTGGAAAACTGGACCTTTAATTATAAAAAGCAGTCGACCCCTAATGTTTAAAAAAAAAAAAAATAATTCGTTCTCCGGAAAAAAATCAAAAAAAATCTCAAAGTAAACTGTACTAGTTGCGCTTTATTTTATTCACATTGACAAAATACATTAAATTTTCAATAGTTTAAAATACTAGCTTATTTCGACTGTACGTTTAAAATCAACTAAAGAATTTCTTAGAATAACGCTATTTAGGTACATATTAACTGTTCCGGCAGTAATACAGCGTTTTAATCGTTTTTAATTCCATTTTATTCTAAAAACTGTTATCAAGTTTCAGAAAAATATTTAATTTGCTACTATTTTTACTCAAAATTGAATTATAAATTTTATTTTGACCGTGTAGAAAGCATCATTTAGATAAATTACTAAAAAAATTCAATTCGCTTTAGAACTTTATATCTGAGTTTGTCATACTATCATAAACAATAAAACCAAATAATTAATCATAATATTTTTTAGCAATTTAAACAAGAATTTTTGAAACATAGTGTATAAAAAAACTTTTAAACAGAAATACTGCATACTAAGTTATTTAGTAAATAAATATTGACATTGGTATTATAAGTTCGTTATCATTATTGTTATCATTATTGAATTACAAATAACTTATTCTAACAAGTCGTTAATAAAAAGTAGTACTTTTAAAACTTTATCTTAGTAATTAAAACTTATTGTGCACAAAAACTAGTGATGTACCGGACTCACTATCCGGGTCCTGATCAGGCCGGATCCTAACAGAGATCCGGCCGATTCGGATCTAGTTAGTAAAAAAGAGCATACAGAAAAGTATTTTTTTCAAAAACAAACCCTGTGTAAATTAAAAAGCGTCATTTTCGTCAGAAAATACGTTCGAAAATTAAACACCTACCGTGATTGGCTCATTTTGTACATGTAACTAATTTACATTTGTTTACATTAACTATAAAACAAACATTTCAGAAATGCAACTCTTTACCTAAGTTATAAAATTAAAGACATGCAACTCTTTACCTATGTTGTAAAATTAAAAACTTTACTACCAAATTGTCAACCTTATGGCTAGCTGTAGTACTGATTATTAGATTAAAGTAATTTAAGATTCAGGCTAGTTTATACTCACTCTAGCTAGTGTTTTTTGACTTAAACAGTGGTAACCCTGCAAGTTTGAAAATTTTTGGCAACTTTTGAAAATCTTAGGCTGCCTAAGGCTAGTTTAGTTTTTATAAAAGCTCAGGCTAGTTTTAATATTTTTTGAAAAACTCAGGCTAGTTTTTTTCTAGATTTTGGATGAGTTTGAGATGATCCAGTTTTTAATATTTTGTGATTTTCTAGTTAGTTTTGTTCAAGAACTTGATTTTAATTGATTTTAGATTGGTAAGGCTATAGGGGGTCCACCTTGATTTTTACAAGTTGATCTTATTTGATAGATTTTAATCTTAGCTACCAGATACTTTTTACAGCTTAACTAAATTCAAAGTAGTTTTCGAGATACAAAGGGTCAAAGCCGGCCAGCTCAATAGCTTCCTTGTTGAAGGTGCAATCTAAAATAGGCGAAAAAAAAACGATTTCATTAAAAACCTCTCTCCTCCTACAGTTTTTAAGCAATCTTATTCAAATTTTCACAGTTTACTCTTTACTAAATTCTAAATCATTTGAGTGTAGGAAACTTTTTTATTTTGAGAAAAAGTCCCCTTTTTTCAAAAAAAGGTGTTTTTTTCGAATTTTAGACCTTAAATTTGTAAATTTCAATTATTTAAAATTCCAGCACTCAAAAGCTTTTAAACTGTGTAAAGAATATTTTTTGATAATTTGAGGTACCTAGCTTAAAAAACCTAGGAGGAAATAGATTTTTAGTGAAATGGATATTTCCGCGTTTTTAGCTTTCGCCTTCCATAAGTCCCTAAGGAACTCTCCGGCTTTGACCGCTTATATCTAAAAAACTATTTTGAATTATTTAAAGCTATAAAAAGCATCTGGTAGCTAAGATAGTATTCTATTAAATAAGATCAACTTGTAAATAAAGTGTTTAACCCCCCTATAGCCTTAATTGTAAAAATTACTTAAAATGCTCAACCTTGTGGCTAGCTGTTCTACTGATTATTAGCTTAAAGTAATTATTTTTTGGTTTTCCCAAACATCATTCTGACTCAGAAAAGCTTATAATCACTCAGGTTAGATTTTTTTAAATCAAAGAGTGGCAACCCTGATATTAGCTAAAACTAGGTGATATTCTGGTTGCCAAAAATCATGGAAAGTTTATAAGTTTAGCAAAAAAGATATTTCAGTATTTTTTATTGTTCTTTCAATTTGAAGTTTTTTTTACTGTTCTTTCAATTTCAAGTTTTTCTTTTGTTCTTTCAATTTTAATAAAATTTAAATGTAAATATTGTTCAGAAAATTAGCAAACATACCAGCTACTATTTTTAACTGTTAATCTTAACTAGACCTAAAATAACATATCATCAACTTTCTTATTATTTAATTATTTTAGCAGCACATTAATACTTTTAGTCTAATTTTTTTTAATTTATAATTTTTCAAAATTGAAAAGTAAATAGTTAGATATAACACATAAAAGATAAACTTCACACAATTATACTTAGTTAGTAGATAGTTATACAAAAACTGCATTATCGTACATAGTAGTTTTTATACTACTTACATTACAAATAACTTAGAGTATTAAGAATCCGGTTCCGGATCCGGCCGAATTTTAATTTAAAAAAAATATCCGGGTCCGGTTCCGGCCGGATCTTAATTTGAAAATAAAATCAGGATTTTTTTCCGGCCGGATTCTAATTTGAAAAAAAAAGTCCGGATCCGGGTCCGGCAGGACTCTAATTTTAAAAATAGTCCGGATCCGGGTCCGGTACATCACTAACAAAAACCCACTTAAAAATATTTCTGTGCATTTGTTCACACGCTATAAATATTTTCGAACTTTATAAAAAGAGATAATAACGCACATAAAAACTTGCTTTTTTAAAATAAAACAAATAGTTCTTGGTTTTACAAACTTTTAAGTTTTCTACTACTACTATTAAAGCTAATGTTTTAAATTTTTAGTTTAAATAACACATGTAACGAATTAGAATATCTTACTTAAATTAAAAGGTATATTTTAGATAAGTCCGTTACATATTTATCATCTATACAAAGTTTATAGTTCATTAAAACATACTTTGAATAATTTAAACTAATCTGGATGTATTAATGAAGAGTTATTAGTTTTATATTTTTTGTACTGTTTGTACTGTTAGAAGAGTAATTTATCAAATTGTTCTGTGATCACAAAAATTTATCAACGATCATTTTCGTTAAAGTTTATTAAAACTGTTGTTTGTACGAAAGTAAAATAATAATATATTTCTTCATTCTTTTTCATAGTTAAATAAGCCTTCAGTATATTCACTTGCTACAAGCTCAGTAACTATTAAATGTATATCTTTTTCCTCTAGTACTAGTCGACCCTTGCTTTTTTTACCAATACTTTTTAACACATTTACCTTCTTGTTATAACTGGTAACTACCCTATCATGCTTTTTTGCTGTTCTTTCTTTGTATTCGAATTCTTCTTTGTTGAGTTCAACTCCTCTTTTACGTTTCTCGGTGATTGATAGCAGCATTTTGTTTTCAATCTGGTTTGAACAAACTATTTAGTCTTTGTAACTAGTATTCGAATATAACTAAAGTCAATTATTTATTGCCTTTTTTAAAACAGTTTCAAAAGGCTAAGTATTAACCATTTACAATTCAGAAACAAAAAGCCCCTCGTACATATCAAAAATTTGTTGTGGGGCTTGCATTAAATGAAATTTTTAAACGAGTGTAAAACTCGTAAAAACCAAATGTATGTGCCTTTATTAAGTTTATGAGAATCTGTCTGAAAAAATGCTTTCTGTTTGTAAGTAGTTCCTTTTTCAAGTGAAACTTATATCAACTGAAAACATATACTTTGTTAATTACTAGTTTTTAAAAACGTCTTATAATTTTGAACAATTTAGTTTTCAAATAAAGTAACTAATTTTTAATTTAAAGGTTCGAATTTTTTTTACTAATTATAAAGTAAACATAATTAAGTAAATAATATTTTGATATTAACTTATAAATCCTAAACAAGTAAGTATATTTAGTATAGTAAAAGGACAAATAAAAAGCGCTCAAAATATTTTGTCCTGGGACGAAAACTCTATTTTTGGAGTATGACTTTATAACCAAAAAGTTTTTCGTACACAAGCCCTTTGATCAAACTTTTTCTACTCTTTTTTTTTGCCGTTCAATAAGATTTGTAGTTATTATATTTCAACTTTTTACTTGCTTAGTCTTTGTACTGAAGATATGGAGTTTTTTTTCTTAAACAAATATTTATTGACTTAATTAGTATTCGTATGTTTATGATAACATTATAGTAAAATTTTAATACTATTTTGTTAATCAAAAGCAAATTAAAAATTCTAAGGTCCTGGTTCCTAAAAGTTTTATGAATTAAAAAACTAGAGTTATTTTTATCTAAAACAATTTGCTGAAATGACAAAAAAATTTTAGGTAAAAATGTTTTCAAAGAGCAGCTAACACCAGTGTATAAAAAAAATCACCTTTTTGGGTTTATAATAGCACATTTTAAACTTTTAATTATTTCAGTAGTAATCTCTAATGCAAACAATAAACAGATTTAATTTAAAAAAACAGTTTTAATATCTAATGAAGTACTAAATAAAAGAGAAGTTTTTAAGTTGCTAAAATAATTTATTAACTTGTTAAATATTTATGTTCGTTTAACACTTCATTGAATTTATTTTTCAGTTCGGATGATATAGATTAATTAACTACAAATATGGCTTTGTAGCTATCGTTATACTTGGTTCTGTCAATTAAAGTAAGTAACGAAAATTTTTTTGAAGTAGAAAAAAAAACTTTAGTGCTTGATAAAATAAGCAATTAATGTACACAAAACATCAATTCTGATAATTTTACATAACATATGAATTGTTTTTTATATAATCATAAAAGTTTATAGTTAAAGTGATGAAACAAGCTTAAGTTGAAACTAAAACTAAACGAATAAGAACTTTATCTACTCAAGTAAGAGCTAGTACTTAGGGAAATACCCTAAGCTGTTAAAATTAAAACCTTATTCAAATCAGTTTTAATTAGGAATACCTTTATGTAGCCAAAGTTAATTTGCACCAATAACTCACTTATGAAAATGTATTGGTCTGATAATTTTCCAATTTTAATGATATCAGTTATAATTTTGATTAGCAATATTTAGTAACAGTTAATTTAAGCTATTTTTCAATTAGTTAAGCAATGTGTCTGATGATGCTTACTTTTGTTCTTATACACATAAATTTGTTTCTAGCTTGTTTGTAAAAGTATAAACCTTTGCAAAAGCTTTTTTAATCTATTATCAAGGTGTTAATAAATGTTACAGAATTTTAAACAGTGTTAGATAAACCAGCTCAAGAATCTAAGCTTATCAGTTTTTTATAGAGGACATTGAAAAGTTAAAACAAAATCAAGTTTGTAACTACATTTTCAGTTAATAAAGATCAACAGTGTATTTTTAAACACAAAAAAATTACTAAAATTATTGTGAACCAAACCGGAAAAACTCAGGATGGGTATTTAACAGGGTTTGTGCGCAAATTCAGGCTAAATCAGTCTAAATGTCCCCAGAAAACGTTTATCGTTGCAAGGGGTAGAGTTTGAGACTGATGTTTTTTTACCATAAAAAAAAAAAAAAAAATAAGTTTTTTTGAAGAAAATTGCAGAAAAATTACTTTTTCCAGTTTTTTTGTTTTTTTTTATTATATAAAAAACAAGTTAAACAATTTTCTGAGTCTTTACAAGCTAAATTACATCGATAACAAACAGACATATTCAAAACTTAATCTTCACTAAAAAAAGGTAAATCATTTTTACATATTTTAGTAAGACTCTAGTTTGATATACTGACACTTTTGAAATGAATCCTATTAAAAAAACCTTTACAATACACAGATTTATCTTAAGAAGAAAATATTTTAAAACAAATTTTACAAAAGTCTTCACTTCCAACAATGTCAAATTCAAAATTATTTGTACATTTAAAATAAAATAATTCATTGTTATAAGATTAGAAATTAAAATTGAGCTTAGATAGCCTAAGACAATTTAAATGTATCCATTTTTACTCCCATCACAATATATAGATTCAAAATTTGGAGGTTTAAAATCTATTTTACAAACTCTAAAAGTCTTAACAAAAGCAGTTTAAATAAATTGTGTCTTATTTAACCCCATTTAAAGTACTAGTCTCAATATAAAAGTCTCAATAAAACCTAAACAAAAAATATCAACATTTAGAATTAAGTGATAGTTAAGTCTCATTTTTAGAATATTTCTTAACTCTTCTACACAACGAACTAAGACAGCCTTGCTTTTTTCTTTCTCCCACATTAGTACAGCCCCACCAGATGACCAAGAGAACATCCAGCCATTAGCTTTTTGGAACCTTCTTGTATGGTAAAGAAGGTCCCGACTAAATGATGTAAGGTTCTCATTGGTGTACACCTTCTCAACATTTTTGTCTGTAGTCTTAAGATTAGTATTTGCCAACTTTTTTGTCTATTTCATGATGTTAACATTTTGCTAAAATAATCTAAATTTAACTAAAATAGGATTAAATACCTTCTTCTTGTCTTTAGCCTTTCCAGTTGGTTTCATTGTTCTAAATAAAACAATATCCTTTTTATGAATCCGTGGGTCAACTATTCTCAATGTGTTCATCACAAAACTTTCTAGATTTTCATTATCTGATACCGGTATCCTTTTTATTTTAGTATTTGACCTTCTTAAAAAGTTGTCCATCTTATTAACTCTTTGGGACAACTCGCCACCTTCCTTAACTTTATCAGCAATCTCGGACAATTTTACATTATCTGCCTTGAGCAGTTCTATTTAGGTTTTAATACTTTAGTTTTCCTTCCCCAGTTTGCCAAATCCACCACTAATAAATTTCACTGATTTTTCTAGCTTAACAACTCTCTTCTTTTGGATCACAAGCTCCTCCTACAGTTCCCTAGTATCCTCTGAAAGACTCCTCTGACCTTTTTCAAGGTCAGCCTCCACTTCCATAATCAGTTTCTCCAAACTCTTCAGGGTAGTTTTTTGCATAGACATTTCAAATTAATAAAGTTACATCTTATCCTAGTAGAATAAGAAAATAGATTCTTTTAAAAAATCTTACAAAATAAAAGATTTCAAATAAATTACTTGTACAAACTCTTTTATTCATACTAAAACTTATTTTTAACGCAAGTTAAAGTGAAAAACACTTTAAAAACGTTGACAAATGTGAAAAATATGAAATATTAGAATCTATGTTAAGTGTTGTTTGAATAAAGACTCATTTTATTTAAACAAAAAGCACTTGATACAAAATTAACATACAGTTCTTATAAGACAAGTCTATATCTTCAACCAGGTGCTCTAACAACCACAACTATGAATGAATTAAAAATCTTTTGTTGAATGTTTTGTTGCACAATTCCTAATCTAATATTAAAAAAAATAGGTTTTTCACACACTCGGCATAATTCAAGAGAGTTTGAATTTTTTCTTAGTCCCAGGATAACTCAAGCCTTAAAAATTTAAGAAAAATTCAGGGTGACTTAATCTGGTTTTATTTTTAGATCTTGAATGAGATGTAGTTATTCCAGTTTCAATATTTTGTTATTTAATTACCAATTTGGTTCAAGAACTAGATTTTTGTTGATTCTGAAAAGTTCATTTGGTTTTAATCTATTTAAGATTTTTTTAACAAATTATATAAAACTCAACAATTGCTTAAAACAGTTTGAGTACACTCAGAACAGTTTTCGGTCACTCAGGTCAGTTTTTGTCGCTAAGGATAGTTTTTTTGACAGGTAGTGGCAACCCTGTAAGAAAACTAATTGATTTTTTTTGTCAGGAGTTGTTCTTGTTGACTGACTTGACACTTCTTAATACAAATTACAACATGCCTTTAAAAGCTAGTTAAAACTGCAGTTTTATTACACTTTAGTTTTGTTTTATCAGTTGAAACAGAAAAGAAAAGGTGTTCTTTTTTAAACCTAGAAGAAAAAGGAAAACCAGAGACTATTCTGATAACTTCATTTTTTTTAATAAACACTATTTTTCTTTGATAATAATGATTTAATTTTTCATAAATTTTTCCGAAATATAGTTTTTAATAGTTGTACTTTTGTAGTTTACTGTATACTCAGAACTCAAAAAATGTTTTAGTAGGGTAAAATTAAGAACTTAAACAAAAAAAAAACAGATTTAGCTAAAATCTAAATTTAATGGAAAACCATATAAATATGCATTACAACCCTTTTATTGATGATGATTGTTTTCAAAATAGAAAACCAAAACTTTATGTGAACAAAACTACTAATTTTAAAGTTAGTAATTGTTTTAAATGTTATAAATATTAATTTTTTTATATTATTATTGTTTTTCTTTGTAAATTTTGTAGTTTATATTATGCTCCAACTTTTTTTAAATGAAGATGTTTAATAAGTATTACACTAAGTACATTAATTTAAAGTCTATTTAATAAATAATATTATATGCTTGAAAAGCATACCCTAACTTTATTTAGCATCAATTATTTACAAGTTTTTCTTACTTATTATAACAATAAAGTAGGTTTTACTACATTGTATTAATATTTCATTATAGTTATAAAGCTAAATAGTACTGTAAAAAGTGTAAGAGTAAAGTTTGCATGTTGTTTTTTTTTAACAAAAGATTTTTTTATTATTAAAAGCTATATGTATGACATGACATAGCATACAAATTTGTATTAAAATTGTTGTTTTTTTTTATATTTTCAGCCGCAAGTTACCAGAGATAGTTCTCAAGAAAAAAACTTGTTAGTTCATTTTTGCAGCTTTACAAACATTTTAGAAAATAATTAAACAATAGTAATAACAATTTAAATATCTAGATGTTCTTTTTTATTAATATCCTGCAAATTTAAAGCTTAGTATTTATTCATTATTATTCAATATCAAAACAGTTTATTTAGTACATATAAAATGTTTTGTTTAAAATCAGTTTAATTTAAAACCTTGTGTTTTGTAAATTTTTGCCTTCAAAACTATTTTGACATGATGTTTGTATGATAAAAACACTATTCATAAAATATGTCTATTACTATTAGTCTTTAATATTGGATAAAGTTAAAATACTAATGTTATTTTTACAAGTAAAGTTGTTTCAAGTTAAATTCACTATTAACAGATGCATGAATCCATTAGCTGAAAGTAATAGAAATTTATTAGCTGCTAAAACTGAAGTTCAAAGGTAAGCTAATCTATTAAATTTTTATATTTATTAATGTATAAAACTATCTTAATAAGGTAGACCAAATAACAGTAGGCCCATATTAAATAATATAAAATTTTAAACTAATAAAGTATAACTCAAGGAAGTTTAATGTAAAGTAACTCAGCTTTCTAGTAATTATATTTTTAAGATTTATTCAAGATTAAAAAAGCTAGTACAAATCAAAGGTTTTTTTAGACATTTTAATACCCTTAAGTAAACATTTTATTGTAAAAATTAAAATAGTAATAACTACTTATTAATTTTTTTTCAGAGCTGTAAGAAAACAGCAAACAAATTTTACTCCACCTGTACACAATCGATATGATGACCAATGTGGTAACTTTAACTACAAAAACGACAGTGTGTTAGTTTATTTTTACCTGTTTGCAACAAAAAAGGGTACAAGTAGTTTATTCTTTACAAATTGAATAGACAACTTATTTTAACCTGTAACAATTGATAATAAGTCATTTAATTCTATTATTTAAAGTTGTATTTTTTCTTTACTGCCTTAAATGGGGATGGGTCAGATAGCACAAAGACACTTTTGCACGAAGGTTGAAATGGCCACAAAGGTTTTTTTTTTTGTCTAAAGAAATTAAGAACAATAATTAAGAAATAAAAACAAAAAATATATGAACAAAAGAGTACTGATGAAGGGTAAGGGTTAGGGATAGTAGTGGTAATTATGAAAAAATAATAATAACAAGAAAACAAAATTACCAAACATGAGTAAGAGTTAGGGGTAACAATAATAGTTAATTAAAAAAATAAGTTATAAAAAATAAATTAATTTTATCCTGTGCAAAAGTGACACCTACCTGCTTAAATAAAATTAATTTCAATTCAAATTAGTTTCCAACAAAAAATAAAGTTTAAATTTTATAGACACTTCAATTCATTAGCAAAAAATTATAGAAAATTCGTGACTGCTAAAAATGAATTTGAAAAGTAAGTTTATATACTTAACATTTTTTTATATTATTTCATAACATTTTAGTCATTTCAGATTAAATTCTGTTATACCTCACCATTGGTAACAGCAGTTTTAAACTGAATCAAATTTATATTTAAAATGTAATCCAGTTTTCGCAAAAAACTTATTTTATTTTCTTAACTTAATTGTTAAGACAAACTTAAACTTGCATTGTAATTTTAGTACATAGGTATTAAAAATATGTTTTTTACTCTTTCAGTATAAATTATTTTCAGAACTGTCAGAAATCAACAAGTTAATCCAACTTTACCTATAAGTAGTCATAATATTGGATATTGTGATAACTTTTTTAACCAAAATGAAAATAAGTACGTTTGTGTTCAGCTTTTAAAATAATTTTATTTATAATAAGTTTTTGTTGCTACTTTGTATATTAATTTTGTTCAAAAGTTACATCAAAAACTTGTTTTATTAAATTACATTCAAACATTTTGGTAAATTTATTGCTTTATATGTTTAGCTACAGTTTTTGTCTGTACACTAGCTCATTAAATTTAATTGAATATAGCAAAGTATTTCGAGTCATAAAAAAAATTATTATTATTATTATTATATTACATAAAAAACTTATTATCTTTCTCTATTCTGTTAATATTTTTTATACTTTGCTTGCAGTTAAACAGATAACATTAACATTACTTATACTTGATGTATTATCAACGAACATTTATTACTTTAGCCTTAATTATTAATTTCTAATAGTACCGTTAAAAGGTTAATTGTTTTATTAAATTTATTATTTATTTAAGTCAATTGTGTACACTGTACACTTTTCTGTTTATAGATTCATTAATGATAAAGTATATACCTAGAGTGTACAATTTCAATTTAAGACTTATGTAGCAAGCAAGTTTTATGTATAATAATTGAGTTTCAAGTATGGACTTGAATGAAAACTGCTTTACTAAAAATAATTAAATATACTACTACACTATATACAACAAAATGTAATTCCATTTAAACTAGCTTAGTCTAAATTTTTCAAGTACTTAATTGTTGTGCTTTAATTTTGTTTAAATTTAAACTTTTCCCTAAAGGTTTGAAAGAAAACAGCAAACTCTACCATTAAGTTATATGGATGTTGACAAAAGTGTTAATTTTTATCATCAAAAGAACAATATGTTAGTTTCTGATCAGCTTGTTTATTTATCTATATGTGTAAACATCTTTTTTAGATTTGGTGTTAGTTTCGTACAGCCCGAAACTTGTTCTATTTTTTTTAATATCATGTGAAACTGACTTGAACATTGAAAACAGCTTAAGTTTGTGGTTATTGAATACTTATATTGTTTAATTTTATAATATTTTTTCTCTAGAGCTGCAGAAAAACAACAAATACACCCAACTTCACTTATAAGAAACCATGCTTTTGACAAAAGAGTTAATTTTTATGGTCAAACGGATAATGTGTTAGTTTCTGCTCAGCTAATTGTTTAAAATATTTCTCTAAATGTGTTGGCTGATTGCATAAGAATTTAAATAGTTTCTGATTTCGTAAACTCTCTGGGTTGACGTTGGGAGATCGAAACCTACTGGTTGACACGAAAACAAAAAAAAAAAAACTTTATTCATAAATTGCTTTGAAAATTTTATACTTCATTAATTTTTATTTTGTTTGTCTTTTAACTTTTTGCATCTTAAACTTTTCTTAAAATCTATAACTTCTAAGTTATTGAGGTTGTTTCTGTATTGCTCTAGTTTGGTCACATTAAAATATTAAAATAAATTTATTAGTGTTCGCCATGTAGATACATAAAGTTTTTCCTTTTTCAACTGAGACATCTTCATTTGCAGAAAAAAAAATTTAACATCAAATAGTGAAGTCGAAATTTAAGCTAATTTGTTAAGCTTATTTTGAATTGAAATGTATATTTATCTTTTGTGCTATATTAAGTAGTTGTATTTTCTTAGAATGTTTATATTTTATTTAGTTAGGTTGATAAAGTTTTTTTTTCTTTAGATCTGTCAGAAAGCAACAAGTAAAACCAACTTTAAATATAAATAACAATGATGTTGACCAATGTGCTAATATTTATCATCAACAAAATAGTGTGTTAGTTTCTGTTTTCTTGTAAATATATTTCAATTATTCTTTGGTTTAACTGAATGCATCTTGAATTTATTGTTTTTAGTTTGATGTTATATTTATAAGGTATTGTGTTAATTTTCTTTTATCTATTTATCTTAAGTTTTGTATAAGAACAAATTTAAATAATATCTTACTTTTTAGTTTTTATATACTAGTGTTTTTTATTTTTATTATATGTTTTAAATTAATATTTTATAAAGTACTTATATTGATTAACTTTTGTACATTTTACTTTCGGTTGAGTTAACAGGAAATTATAAGGAATTTAAATTTAATATTACAGACACTTCAACCCATTAGCAGAAAGTAATAAGAAATTAGTGACTGTTAAGAATGAAGCTGTAAAGTAAGTTAATTTACTTTATATTTATTTGTCTTTTTCAGGATTGGGCTCATCTATATACAAGCAGATTTAATCTCACGCAAGAAATTTTCATTAAATTATACCGAATTTTCTAAAAATAAGTTTAACTGTTATGGTTTATTAAATTCAGAAACATTAAATTTGACTGTTCACTTTAACTGTTAAGATTTTAAAGTAAACTTTTATGCTCCACTCAAGATATTTAAAGTTTTCAATAGACTGCAAAGTTTTGTTTTACTTAATATAATAATATATATAAAAATAACTAAAAAGTTTGTATTTACAATGGGCCAGCAACTGGGTTCAGAGAAAACTTATTTTTTAGTTTGTTTTTGAATGTTTATAGCCTGAAAAAATAAGATTCTAGCAATTTAAAAAAGTCGGTTTACAATAAAATTATACCGGTTAGCCCGAGGCGTTTTAAACGGTTCTTGCATAATTCAAATTCTCGCATATTCTTTTAAATAGTAACTAAAAGTTAAATTTATTTTTTCTTAATTTAAAAAAGGTGATTTAAAGTTTGTTTAATAAACTTGATTAGTAGTTTTATAAAAATTTTCGGAGTTATTATTTTAGGATAAAAATCTCTTGTTGTTGTAATTAATATAGTAAACCTTAAAAGATTAAGGTGTTTTGTGGACGTTTCTGCCATATTTCTTTACATCTTATTAAAAAACTTAAACTTAGTAGATTTAATAAAGTTTTGAAAATATAATAAAATAATCCACAAAATATATTCTTTTTAACTATGTTAGACGGTTTTAGCAATCATATTTTTTGAAAGTACGTATAATAACTATAGAACTTACTTTTTTAAAGTTCCATTGATTAATTTTAGTAAAAAAGTTTTTTTTATTATTAAAACTTTACACTTATTATCTAATATAGATATATAAGTGCTTACAACACAAAATTTATTAACATGAGAACTTAATTTGTCGTATTTTAAAGTTTTAAATAAACCTTTTTTAAAAGAAAATTATACATCAAAAACAGTTTAAAATCTACTTCTTGATTAAAGTGCGCTAACTTTTTTTTGAACTAGTTTTATAAGCTCAATCGCTACATTCTTGCTACACTAAAGTAAAATAAAACTTTTGTAAATAGTTAAAAATACTTATTTTTCTAAAAATTTACTCCCTTTTTCTAGTTCAGCTAAATTTTGGCCTACTGTTTACGTTGTAACTAATTTTGATTTATTTTGACTCTTTTAATTTCTTTATAGAGATGGAATCAATCGTAAAATAATACCAACTTCAGCTATAGATGCTCAAAAAAATGACAAGTGTGTTAATTTTAATGACCAAAACATCAAATTGTTAGTTATGTTCTGATACCGTACTAACATTTTATTTGTAAACAGTTTTTATAACTCGATTGATTTTGGCACTTTTTAAAATTTTTGGTTCATATTTTTGCTTCAAAAGCTTGGTATTTTAAGTTTTGTTGTTTTTTCTGCTATAATCAAATTACCTTTAAACACTTTGATTAAAATAAAATTTCTAATATTTATAACAAAAGTAATTTAAACTTAATATAACAGATTTTTCAGCCCATTGGCAGAGAGTGGTAACCAAATAGTAACAGCTAAGCAAGATGTAGAAAAGTAAGTTAGCTTATTTATTTTTTCAAATATTAGAAAATGCATACAGTTTTATTATTTTTTGATTAAGTACTTTGATTGAAGTTACATAACTTTGTTTAGATACCCAGATAAGCTAATTAAATCAAGTTAAATACAATAATTTTAATTTAAATGTATTAATATTAATCTACAAATGTTGATCCAGAAACATCTGAAATACAATGAGAGATCTAAAAAGAATTTTTTAGATAATTATATTTATTTAAGTAACAAAAACTTCTACGTTATTTTTAGTCTCTGGTCATTGTGTCTAAGTTTGTTTATTGTTGATTTATTTTCTTTAGAGTTGCAAGAAAACCACTAACAATACAAATTTGTTCTAAAAATTCTCAAAATTTTAACCAATTTGCCAATTTTTCAAAGAAAAATGAGAAAATGTATGTTTTGATTTGGAAATATTTTTAATACTATATTTGTAAGGTTTTTTTTTGCTTTAATTTTTTTTTGGTTTTTTATGTTTTTCAACTAGTTGCATCTTATAACTAATTTTAAATACATAAAGTTTTATAATTTCTTCAGAGTAGAAATAATCACTTTCATTTGTAATTATAGTATAGTTGTTAATGACATATTGTTATAAGTTTTATATTAACAGACACTTGAATCCGTTAGCCAAAAGTTTTACACCAATGGGTGGTCAAGATGTCAACCGATGTGATAATTTTGCTCACATCAAAGACAAAATGTTAGTTTCTGTTCAAATATTAGCTAACATTATATGCGTAGTTCCCGCTACACTAGAGATCTGTGGTATAAAAAAACAGTTTAATAAAAAGTAAAAACAGGGTTGCCAAAAA
Organism: Thalia democratica; assembly: GCF_965202585.1. Lineage (NCBI taxonomy): Eukaryota > Metazoa > Chordata > Thaliacea > Salpida > Salpidae > Thalia > Thalia democratica. The sequence continues at coordinate 60,141,875 of NC_139166.1, read as the reverse complement.
ACCTGGAATTTGAACAAAAATCAATAAAAAGACCGGGAAAACCTAGAATTTTTAACAATTTTAAGACGTTAAGTAGTGAAATTACGATTTGACAGAAAAAATCTATTATTTAGATATAAATTTCTTGTCACTATCAAATTTTTTTATTAAAAAACACATGTAAAGTTGCTTTACAGTAACTTTTTAATATTTTTATACTAGTTAACACAGTTTTTTCCTTAAACTTAACTTTAAAATAAAAATAAACCCAAAAATGTGTACGTTTAAAACTTGAAGAAATTTTTATAAACCTGGAGAAAATTTACCAAAAACAATTAGCAAACCTATAAGAAATACAAAATATAAAACTTATTAAAACTTGACAACTTAGTAAATAAATCATTTTTATTGATTGCTTTAGTGACTAGTACTACTAATAGTACTACTTAAAATTTATTACTACATTCTTCAACCTTTCATTGGACTAAGTAAAACAATAATTATCAGATGTTTTTTTATATACTTTTGTTTTTAATAAAAAGTATCCATTTTAAGTTTAATTACAGAAATATATGGATTTTTTTAATAAATTTATAACGAAAGGAATTCTGATAGCAAATCAATAATACGAAATTTTCTTGACTGTAAAATTATTGAACAATTTTTGAAAGTGGGCAACTTAGCCAAAGTCTGTGACACATAATATTTTCTACACGGAAACTTAATACTTTATGAAATCAATGTTTTTAAAATGACTCCTGCAAGTCAAACAAAAACAGATTTAACTGAAAAAAAAGTCTTCACAAGCGACTTCAAACAAAAGCAGGAATGAAATTATCACCATCAACAGTAAATAAGAATCCTCGCTCAGAATTTAAGAGGTTTGTTAAGAGAGAAAAGTCAAATCAAGAGTTTAGTCGAAGCCTGACCGTTGACACCAATACTTACAGGGGCGTCGTTATAAAATACAACGAGTTTTTCAATACTTCTTATAATTTTTTTAATAATACAGAAATTAGTATATTTTTGAAAACTTTCCTACTCTTTTAACAAGTTAAGTTTTTTCAGGTTCTACTAAGTTAAACTAGTTTTTTTTTCTCTTTTTTTATTTATTTAAAATATTCCTTAAAATAGACACTATTTTTTCTTAACTATTATAAAGTCTCATGATAACTTTATTTTAAAATCGATACTTTTTATAAAGTTTTTAAACTGTTTTTTTTTTATACGGCTAAAACAAATGATGTATTTTATTTTTACCTAAAATATTTAGATTTAGGTGTTTTTACGACAATGTTTTTGTGCTAATTTAAAACTTTGGTTGTTGTCATCTTTTTCAATTACCTTTTGAAAACTTTTTTGAAAAAGTAAGGCTATTTTGAAATCTGAGGTTGCTGTTTTATCTTTATCATTTTCATATAAATGTGGTATGTAAGTATTTGATTAAAGTTTAGATTTTACGTAACTATAAGACTAGAATTTTGAATCAACTATCCGGGTAATTCCCAGAACAACTAGGTCGTTGAAGAGATGTATGTTTATTAACTTTTTTGCTTAACATAATCATTGATATACTTGATTTTTTAAGTAATAACCAGTATTAGGCTTTGTTTTTCAAAGCAATAAGTATATTTTAGCATGATCAAGTAAACTAAAACTTTAAATATACATACAGTACATTTAACTATTTTTTTTTAATTTTGATCAAGGCTTCCAAAGTAATCAATATCGCTTCTATAAGGGCGATTATTTTGACTATCAGCACATAGAAAATACTGATAAATAAACAAACTAAATGAGTAAATACACAGTTAAATGGCGGTACTTACTAAAAGATGACAACTATTTTAAAACTTTTGACAGGGGCTGATTACAGAAATAATTTTTATAGACCATATTCTAGATTAAACATTAACCTACTGAGTTAAAAAAACTATATTAATAAGTTACTTCAGATAGTTGCGAACTTAAAATGTTGGGTAATGATATAATTTTTCAAATATCACCGCGTCCTTTGACATACTTAATTGTTTGTAAATAAAATTCTAAATGCCACATAAATAAGAAGTTAACTCTTTGAAACTTAAAACAAAAAAGTAAAGACTAAAACTTTAAAGTGTTGTTATTTTTGTATTTTTCACTTATTTGTATCACAGTATTGTTTTAGCTAACATTTTACTGGTAAACAAAAAAATTTATACGATGTAAATTATAAAAACGTAAAATAGTATCTTGTTTTTTAATAAACTTTTGTAAATTTGGCTTAAACAGTTATACTAGTTTTAATTACAGCTATTTTTGCTTGTTTTTATAAACATTTATTTTTCATTCAAAATCAAAATCATCTTGTAAAAGCTTGGCCAACTAAATGGTTAAAATATAAACACAAAAGTCTTATTTGCTGTTTTGCGGTGGATTTTTTGTTTATTTACATACAAACAATTCAAATCAAAATAATATTGTTACATTATTAAATTTAAACCACAACCTTTTATTATTCGCTTTAATATTATATTTATTATTATATTTAATATTTTATTAATATTTATAAATCAAGTCTAATTTTTAAAAAGAATCTAGAAGTAAACAGTTCATAACTTAAGACTAACATTCTTTCAAGACTTTTCATAATAGTATTTAGATAATATACAAATGCACTAATTTATTTTTTACTAAATTAATTTTTTGTTTAAACAATATAAAACTATATAACCCCTTTAGTTATCAAATAGTTAACTATGTTACTTTTTTTGAATTTAATAAACAATAATCTTAACTATAAAAATAAACACTCTGAAAATCAGGCTTTGTTAAAACTCAACATTGTTTTCGGAATATTTAGAGTTACTAAAGCTTAAACTATAGGTTAAACTATTTTAACAAACTGTTTAACAGGAGTCATTTTAATATAAGAATTCTAAATTGATTTACTATAATTTGTTTATTACTATTGTAAAATTTGCTTGAAAGCACCTTGTGTGTTCTTTTCTCAATTTTGTTGTGGCTCTATGTAGTCATACCGATAAGTCTGAAGATGATTTTCTGTAACAAGCAAAACTTTTTTATTGCTGGTTTAAAAAATAAAGGTTTCGTAAGTAAAACTCCATATATACAAATGTATCTGGTTTTACATCAAAATTAAACAGTTTTAGCAAAATAAAATCAATCAACGTTTAGAAAACCTGTTTGTTTTAAATTCATTATTAAGATTTTCATACAGCACTAAAAAATAATGAACTAACAAACCGTTGGAAAAATTTCCTACGTTTGGAAAATCTCGATGTTGTGCAAAGCTTCCTTGACCATAAGGGTTTCCGTACGGGTCTAGAAAATAAAATCTTAAAGTAAAATTTGATTAATCATTTGACAAATTTTAAAACTATTGCTGACCTAACTTTATCTAATGTTTCATCTTTGATCTAATTAAATATTTCAACAAATATTGTTAATTATTGTAAATTACAAATTCGATTACTAGAAATCTATATATGAGTATTTAGTATTTCTATAAGAAAAAAAGTGGATTATAACTAGTGATGTACCGGACTCACTATCCGGGTCCGGCCGGATATTGCCATTTTTGTCTGATATCCGGATCCGGCCGGATTCTAATTTGAAAAAAAAGTCCGGATCCGGTTCCGGCCGGACTCTAATTTGAAAAAAAAGTCCGGGTCCGGTTCCGGCCGGATCATAATTTGAAAAAAATGTCCGGATCCGGGTCCGGCCGGATCCTAACAGAGATCCGGCCGGACCCGGATCTAGTTAGTAAAAAAGAGCATACTGAAAAGTATTTTTTCAAAAACAAACCCTGTGTAAATTAATAATAGTCATTTTCGTCAGTTGAAATTAAACATCTACCGTGACCGGCTCATTTTGGACACGTGACTAATTTACATTTGTTTACATTTAAACTATGAAAAAAAACATTTCATGAAATAAAACTCTTTACAAATGTTGTAAAATTGAAAACTTTGGAATGAATACTTGCATTATTTATTGTTTAAAGTTGAGCTCAGAGAATATTTAGAGTTAAAACAGTTGAATGTACGAGCCAATGAGAATCATATGACAAAATGTTTCAAACTAAATACTGATGCAACAAAACATCACAGGCAGTTTATATGTAAGCAGTTAGTTAGTTTGGTGTGTAGCTTGAAGCAACAAAATATCTTGAACGTTTTTGTGAATGCTTATTGTAAGTAGTGTTTTGTTTTAAAAATGAATATTTCAACAGGTGTTTAATTGGTTAAAAATTTAATCCAGGTTTATAGTTTAATAGTTTATTAAAAATTTTACAGTTTCTTGTTTACTAAAAGTTTTATTTAATTTTTAGTTTTTTGTTTTAAGTCTTTTGATATAGATTTAAATAGCTTCCAGTTTTAAAAGTGTTACCAAAGTAATTAATAATTTTGTATATGCTAGTATTCCTTGATGTGTTTTATATAAAAGATTCATCACTCAAAACTGTCGTGTCTGATTATAGAAAGTAGTCTCAGTTAGAATTTAGTATTTGTTAGATATTAATTAAATAAGGTAGGATTTAATTATGATGGGTAGTACTAATAAGTTAAGTGTACCACAACTTTACTACCAAGTTGTCAACCTTTGCTAGCTGTTCTACTGATTATTAGATTAAAGTATTTTTTTTCAGTTTTTAAAAACCAAATTCTGACTCAGGCTTGTTTATACTTACTCTAGCTAGTTTTATTGACTTAAACAGTGGAAACCCTGCTAGTTTGAAATTTTTTGGGAATTTTAGAAAATTTTGGACTGCCTCAGGCTAGTTTAATTTATATAAAAACTCAGACAGTTTTCTTTTAGATTTTGAAGGAGTTTGAGCTGATCCAGTTTTCAATATTTTGTAATTTTCTAGTGTATTTTGTTCAAGAACTTGATTTCAGATATTTAATTGTAAATAACACCTAAATTTGTAAATTTTGTGGCTAGCTGTTCTACTTGTTATTAGATTAAAAGTTTTTTTTTTTCAGTTTTTAAAAACCTCATTCTGACTCAGGCTAGTTTATTCTAGTGATGTACCAGATTCACTATCCGGGTCCGGCCGGATATTGCCATTTTTGTCTGATATCCGGATCCGGCCGGATTCTAATTTGAAAAAAAAGTCCGGATCCGGTTCCGGCCGGACTCTAATTTGAAAAAAAAGTCCGGGTCCGGTTCCGGCCGGATTCTAATTTGAAAAAAAAGTCCGGATCCGGTTCCGGCCTTTTTCTAATTTGAAAAAAAAGTCCGGATCCGGGTCCGGTACATCTCTAATTATAACTAACAATAGGTAGCTTATAATAATTGTTATTCTATAATAACATTTTACCAACGGTAAGCATGTCCATTATGAGATGCCCTCACTGGTCCAAATCTACCACTTTGTTGTCCAACGTTTCTGCTTTGGTCGACCCGATATTGAGGTCCGTAATTCACAACTTGCGGCCCGGCTGAGGCCATCGGCTGCTGACTAGCTTGACCACCGTCGCATCGTAATTTTCAAGCATCAGGTAAACATGATAAGTGCAGTCTGCTTTCAAATTGTGCAGTTTTATGTTGAGCTTTGGAAATATTTGTCTTCCCTTTGAAACGACCGACTGTTCAATAATACCCGCATCTTTCAGTTGAACCCATTCTTCTTTGTTTGCTAGTTCGACCTGTTTGATGTGTAAGCTGAGAATTCAGTGGTTAGTTTTGAAATAACAAAGCATTAACAGTTTAAAGCTTTTTTTTCTAATTTTAATTTGTTATTGAAAAACTTTTTTTTTTCAAGACTAGACAACTAATAACTTGTTCCTTCATAGTATAGGTTAGGGAAACAAAAAAACAAGATAACTTTAAAGTATTTCATTTATAGAAACAGTATTTTCAAATTAAATTAGACAAACTTTTACCAAATATAAAGAAATTAAAAAATTAAAAGGTATATGAGCTCTTTGATAAATGTGTATTAGTATTAATTCTATACTTTTTGAATACCTAGTAGTGATTTAGTTTTATTAAAACTTATTATATATTAAAGTAAAGATAAACTATACTTTATCTGTCGCAAACTTATCAAAAGGTGTATCTTTTATATTGTATAATGTACTACTTAACAATACGTTCAAAATTATAAACTTAAAATTTTGTCAAAAAGAATTAACAAATTAAACAATAAAAAACTTTTTACAATATCATGATTTATTTCCTATTTAATCAAAAGTATTTTAACTGATAATTCTAATAAAACACATTATACTGTAATAAACTTTTGATTTAAATTAAAATTAGAAAGTGTAATCTAGTTTGTTTTTTTTTCGACAATTTAAATATTTTAGAACAAACTGTACATACTCTTTTTTGTTCTGCATTTATTAAACTATTAAGATTTTATTAAACTTGGTCCTTAATTTCATATGAATAGCAGATATTTAGCATATTAGTATGACATGATACATCTTTTTAGCTACTTACAAATCAAACTTAATACATAGTAGACAACTATTAAAAAAATTTCTTTAAAACCTTTTTTTTAAATCTATACAAACTGTCTAATCAGTACTTACCAAAATGCCATCACCGATTCTTATGAAAATGTCGTCTGCAGAGCAGCAAATGTCATTGATGCTTTTGAAGGTCAAATCGGGTGCAATTTGTTCACATTGCTGGTAAGACATATTCAGATTACCAGCAGCACAATTGTTGTAACTTCCATGATAGTCTATCGCTTGACTTGAATGCATGTCTGTGAGAAACGAAACATGTTTTAAAAGGCAAACAAAATAAAAGGTGTTTAAACTAATGTTAACCTAACTATTTTTTAAACAATTGTGCTGTATTTGTTTTTATTTAACTTTTTGATTATATTTAGAGTATCTAATCTTTGTCCAGTGATCAAATAATGTTTAAAATACAACGAACAAGTATTAACGCAGATTGAGATTCTCAAAATTTATGAAAACTAAATAAGCGAAACAAAAGATTTTTAAAAAGAATAAATTTTTTGAAGCCAAATAAGTAAACAAAAAGTAAAACGAAATAACATAATCACCAACAAAAAAACCTAAGCTTCTAACAAGATTTTTTAACTAATTTTAAGTAAAATGTTACTTTCTGTTCCTATCATATATTTTTCAAAGGTTTAAAAAACATTAACTTATTTTTAATAAGACGGTATATTAAGTATCTTTAGTAGATCATTTAAAGACCTGCCGAATAGTTAAAAAAATAACTTATTTAGTTTTATGTTGTTTTACAAAAGTTCTAAACCAAAAAAAAATCTGTAGTTGAATATATAATCTACTAATAAGTAATTTATAACTAAAAAAAAACATTTTAATCTTAGAAACTTATCATAGATTAGCTATCAGTTTATCAACAACTTAAATAAATAAAACAACAAAATTTTGTTCAAAACACAAATTACTGCGTATAACGAATAAAAAATTATCTTAGAAACTGGTTGTAACTGACTTCATAATTAGTTAATACTTATATCAAGTAAAGAGATACACAATTTAATAATACGATATAATTTGTTTAAAAAATAATAATTTGTTTTATAAAATTAATAATTTTGATTACGCACAAATTTCTATCTAATTTTAAATTATAAAACACAAATTACTTAAAATGAATTAAGTTTTTAACTTGTAAAATAATTATAAAGCTTTGGTAGAATAATTATACTTAGAAAAGTTTTAAATTTCAAAACGTTAAATGAACATGTATCAAATAAAAATATTTTGCAGCTTAAAGCTGTTTTTAAAACAGAAATATATAGACACCCTCAACTCACAATTCTTTAAAAAATATTGTTTATTGAACAACAAAAAAGATCGCTCAAATATTTGGTTTTTACTGGTGCACGAATAAACCTTTCAGTTATCGAGCCGTACACCTTGTTGGACACCTTTTGACGTCATGTCCAGGAAAATGTGTGTATTAGCCTTAAATTATCAAATGTTTACACTTTCTGCTAAAAGCTTAAATTTAAAGACTTAAAGCTTTTACTTAAGTTAAATATTGATCTTGGTAACTTAAACTTTTTTTTTAACTTTATATTTTGATATGCAAAACATTACACAATACTTTTACAATAAAAATTTGTTTAAACGGTTGTGTTTTTGATAGTTCTCTTAACTATTTTGCTTTTTACCTCTGGGTTTAAAATAAACCAAAGTCTAAATCAGTATTTTCAAAATATAAACTTGAATTAAAACGTAAGTTAGAGAAAAACTAACATATTATTAAAAGCAAAGTAGCTACCTAAAGTTAAGAACTTGTGTTTTATAAAATTACAAGACTTACATAAAAGCTTGAACTATAAAATCGCTAGGAAAATTTACGAATAAAATTATACTTTAACTACTTGTCAATAAACTTATATATTCAACTAAGTTCAGGACTACAAAGAGGATCACATCATAAACAATATGTATTTGTGAACAAAATTTCGTATGTTTTTTTTTACTGAAACAAGTTAACTCAAATTTTTCATTTTGAATAAATTTTTTGATCAGAGACTAACACTTGTCAAATACAAACAAATATAAAGTAAAAAAATCAATTATTTTTATATATTTTTTGTTTTAAATCTTTTACTACCAACTGTTTTGTAAAATGAAACAATGGTTTTGTAATTTTTATCTAACTTACGTGTTAGAACTTTCAGAACTATCTGCCAAAAAGGGAAATTGGTTGAAATTTTTTTAAATCTGTTATTTTTTTTAGTAAGTATTTTCGACTGCTTGTTAAAATATTTTTAAGTTGTTTAAAAATAGCTGTGTGGTACAAAAGCTTTAATGTAAATCCTTGATGAGCCTACGTGCTTAAAAATTTTTTAAGTACAAACATCAAGAGCTATTTACTAGGGTGGGTGAATAACTCTTGCGGTTTATAACCTTTTTTTCATATTTTACCACTTCTTTCGAAGGTAATTACCAAATTTACCTGCAATGTAGAAATTAGTGCTAAATGTTGAGGAAAAATATTAATCTTATTAAACTTAAAGCATACTAAATAAAACAAATCGTAAGACGTAAAGAACCTATTAAACTTTTATTTTAATAGAATTAGCTACTAACTTTTAAATTAATAAAAAATCTTCTTAAGGTTACAAAGTTTATTTTTAGTCTTATTGATTTTTCATAAAACTTGTTACGTAAATAATACAAAAACACTTGTCCTAAGAACAACCAAAAAAGCTGAAACACATTTTAAGTATTTTTTATTAACAATGAAACTTTAAATAATAAAAATATAAAAACTCTAAAAGCATCTCCTCTACAAATTCCAACAATTTCGTTAGCCTTTACAGAACTTGTAAACTTGTAAATCCTTACAACACACCAGCGTATTTATGCTGAAATGACTGGGTGATTTCCTCAATTATCATATCATATGTGACCGTTTAGACGTTCAACTAAATCAGCTGTATGCGTGTACTATAGTTTATTAATCGACAAAAAAGTGCTCAAGTTATTGGTCCAAGAACCAAGTGTATGTAATATGTATAAACGTTTCAGTTATCGAGTCATACACCATGAATACAGTTCTATGTCTTATCCAGAACAGTGTAAGAATAAAGTAGAAACTATATAAGGTTTGTGTACGTAAGAAAATTGTGAGAATCTTGTTGTGATTACAAGCTGCTTGATTAATTGCTTACTTCATAAAAAATATGTTTATTGCTTTCTGTGTAATAAGTACGTAGGCGAAAGCTAATTGAGTCTCTAAGTAACAAGTGCGGCTTGCTTACATAGTTTATTTAATAACTAAAGTACTTTAGTTTTACTTTCCAAAGCACATATGATACTCTACTAAAGCGGCGGCTAGACAAATTTTACAAAGCTACGCGCAGTAGACTACTTAAAAATATTCTTGGAATTTTATAATATTAACGATGAATAGTGTAACTACCTAAGATTTTTTGTCATGTTTTATATATGCTTAATTTTAAAAAAAAAGTATAAACTGTTTAAAATAATATTCTATGTTTTTGCATTACCTGCCTGCTCTATAGTTTATAACGGCGCCATATATATTTAACTTTTAGCTTTAAAACAATTTGTCATGGGCAAACATTGCATTGGTGCTTTTTTATCGTTTATAGCTTTGACCAGCTCTTTTCAAATCAAATAAGATTTTTTTCAAACAAGCATATAGTTTATTATTCTCTAAGATGACTTCTGAGCCCAACTACCCAACAATCTTCTTCTCTTTTCTATTTCAACGCAGTTGTCTCCCCCGCACAAGCACGTGAGATCTTCAAAGTATTCCGCACCGTAGTTGATGAAGAGCTCTTTTCCCTCTTTGATGTTCTCCTTCGCCACAACCCAGTTTTTCGGCACCCCGTCGATTATTTCCGTGAAAACCACGCAGTTGTCGTAATCGCAGCTGTGATTGATGAACCTGCAAATCGATTTTTTTTTATTAAGTTAGTTGTTTGATTTATTTTATTTATTTTAGATATTTTAATTTCTTTTGTTTTCTTCTGATAACTGGTGAACCTAGTTTATTCTTACGATCGTTTTTTATTTTTATTTCTTTAATTTGCTTTGTTACACAGGCTGTGCTGTTCAAATTCAAATTAAGTTTATAAAAAAAATATTGTTGCAAACTTCTGATGATGAAATAAAGATATTGTTCTACTAATAAATGAAAGAAAAAATGCATATGTAACTAGTTCGTGTAGATTAAGAAATATTGTTTGAGTTAAAATTCAAGTTAGACAAAAAGCTGTACTTCTTTAAGAATAACGTTTTAAAAATACAAACACGTAAAGCAGTAGCGTTCTTCAAAGGTTGAGCAGAAAAAAACTAAAACACGTGTCGTGATACTGTTATTTAAAACATATGGAGTACAAACGATAACAACACAGATTAGAGTTATGTTGAACAAAATACAACCTTTTGGCTTGAAAAGTACACATAAAAAATAAAGAATCTTTATTAGGATAAGAAATTTAATATTTATAAAACTTTTGCTCTTATTTGATTCAGTGTTTTCTTTTTTATTTAGTTTTTGCTTTAACATTTTTATAATTATTAACTTCTTAAATGATTTTATATTTTATTAATAACCTTGTGTGGTTGCCCATTGGGCCAGCGTCTATCACCAGTCCTGGTTTCCTGGTTTCGTAAATGTAGTTTGACATGTTATGCGCTTTGTAAATATTAACTCTCCTTGTCTCTTCTTCTTCCGTTATAAGTTCCCCAGTGTACTCTCCGATAACAGTGCCTTAAAAAGTAATAAAATAATCAATTTATGCTTCACTATGATTTCTATAAGTTTTTAATAGCTTTTAAAAGAAATAAACCTGTTTTGCATATTATAGTTGTTAAAAAGTGCTTTTTTTAACAAACTTTCTTTGCATTATTTATTTAATAACCGCTTTTTTATAAACATCAAGTACGCTTATGCTTGCACTGTTTAAACAACACGCCCTGGTTTGAATGACTTTATTTATTGTTTAAACCACAACTTGAAATTTATACTACGAGTTTCTCGTGTAATGAGCACACTTAGCTCTATTCGCTAACACAATTTACACCTTAAACATTCTAAACAACAAAAATAATTTCAAACAAACCTTTCACAATCAAGCCTTCGGCGAACAATCCGTAACCGAAATCCGTCTTTTTCAGCCTGAAATTGTTTTCTGGCAATTTCTGAACCTGTGGGTTTTTTGGGTTCTCAGTAATATCTTTGTTTGTTCTATAACCTTGACTGAGCCAGTTTTCTTCCGCATCCAATTCAACTCCCCTTCCCACCACCAGCTGATTCGTCCAGACAAAGTGGTTGTTCGACTTGTAGTAATCATCATTAGCGTCTAGCATTTCTACCTTCCAATCTCCTCTAAAGTTTTCGTTGCGCCTCAGCCGGATATTCGAAATTCTTATCGGCTTCGGCCAGTCGTCGGTATCCTGGACGTACATCGGCGCAAAATGCATCAAGTCGACCTCCTGCGGACTCCCGGGTGCGTTTTCCCCGCCCTGGTCCATGGCTTCCTCTTCTTTGTCGTCACTTTCGCTTCTGGAGCGATTTACTCGGGAAACTTGTCTGATTTCTTGCAGCGGAGGACTGATGGGAGGACGTTGTCTGCCATTTGCCATGTTCCTTTCAAAAACTGATTCGTCTTCAGAGTTGTAATCCATTACCAAACCTTCGCTGTCATAACCTTCCATGTATTGTTGGTTTCCACTGTCTTCTCTCGCCTCGGGTGTTTTTCGTCGGCGCTGATCAAAAAACTCGGATTCCTCGTCGATCACCAACATGTCGCTGTCGGAGTCTTCCTCCTGATTAAACGGGTTGCTTCCGCGGTCGTATTCATCGCTGTCATACGCGTCGCTGTCGAACTCCGATTGCATGCTGAACGGTATGTTTCTGTTGGAACGGCTCATCTTGTTTCAAACTGCTTCTTACTTTTGAAGCGGCCACGACTTTAATGTGTAGTAAAAACACGGAAAATTATTTTTTTAAGTTAATTTTTCAGCGTTTTTGTTACGTCATAATTCTATCTGTTGTTGCTAGTTTTCTTTTAAAAGTTTTTTGTTTAAAAATATCTTTAAGTAAATAAAAGTATGCTAAAACATCTAACTATCTTCCGTGTCAAATTTTGATCTTTAAAAAAAAATTTACTTCATGATGTTTAATTTAATCTGTATGTTTTTTAAGTTGTAATTTTGATGATTCGAGGTTTAAATTTAAAAGAATAAGTTTTATATTAATATATTCAAGTCTGTTAGTATTTTTTTTTTGTGTTTCTTCAACTTCTATAGCTCCGTTGAAGTGTGTTATCAGTTTTGTTAACACACAGAAACATTTGTTAGGTTGATAAAAAAGAGTACTGTTTAAATTTGTTGTTATTATACATTCCAGTAAACTTGTTTCGCTGAGATCTTTATTAGCAAACGATAATCTTTAAACTATAAATAGTTATATTCAAGTCGCCTTTTTTTATAATAAATGCTTTTTAACTACTAATCAACAAAATTAGAAGAAAAAAAAGGTAATTGAAAAGCTTTGTTTACCTTTTTATGATTAAGTTTTAACCAAAATTTATTACAACCATCATAAACAAAGTTGAGATGTTTCGCGCCATCATTAATAAATAACGAGCTTAACCACAAAGCAATAAAAACAGCATCCGATACAACCTAAGACTGGTTTCGTCCTTATTAGACTCATCAGGCAGGCATAGTCGCGAGAAACTTTTTTAAGTGATTAAATTTATAAATTTGACTTTATTAGAATTCAACTTCAAACACTAGACTACTAGTAGTTAAAGTATGTTTACAATTTGTTCCGATTTGTCTATATAAAATTTTTAACTTTTGTAAGTTGTCAAAAATGTCATCAATGTATAAATCAGCGGTACGCAAACTGCGGCGAGCAAAGGGTAAAAATGCGGCCCGCAAATAAAATATTAGAGACTTATGAGGTTAGAAATGAAAAGCAAAAAATGATCTTAGGTACTTTTAACGGAAATTAATTTAAAATTTACACTAGATATTCAGGGACTCTAAGTTAAAATCAAAAGAAATAATCATAGGTAAATTTCACGATAAACTTTGAAGTTATACTAGATAATTCGGGCCTGCCATGAAAAGTAAAAACTAAACTTTTTTGTTACGTCATATTATAATCTATTGTTGTTTTTTTAAAAGAAGTATCATTCGATTACAAAAATAAGTTGAAACTGTTTTTTAATTAAACGAAAGATCTCTTGCTCAGTGTTTTTATTTAGAGAATTAACAGTTTTTCATTAGACTTTTAATCAATTTTTTTAAATCAATTTTTTATTAAATATCTTTAAGTAAACAAAAATTTTCTAAAAAATCTAACTGTGTTCCGTGTCAATTTTTTATCTATGAAAAAAATAATTTAAAATATTAAACTTAATCTGTATGTTTTTTTAATTTCAAACTTTAAGTTTTATAAGTTGTTTTATTTTCATTTTGTTTATAACTCAGTATTTTAAGTTAACAAAATGAGTTTTATATTAATATATTCAAGTTGTTAATACTTTTATAAACAACTTTTTTTAACTTAACAACAAAAACTGAAAAACATAATTCAATGTATTTTATAAAGTTTTGTTTACCCTTTGTTATTTTGTTTATAGTTTTGACTTTAATAGATTATTATTCTAAGACAAGACTGCTAGTAGTTGAACTGTATTTGTAGCTTTTTTTTTATTTCGTCTATTCAAATTTCTGAAAGTTCAAATTTATTAAAAAAAATTGTAGAGACTAATAAATAGGTCAGTGGTAGGCAAACTGAGGCGCGCAAAAGAAAATTTAGAAACTTATACTAGGTATTCCGAGGATTAAAACGAAAAGCAAACAAATGGTCTTGGTTACTTTTAACAGATAATTAAAAATTTAAACTAAATTCTAGGAGTCTAAATTAAAAGCAGAAGAAATAGTCTTGAGTTAACTTTACGATAAATTTGGAACATATACTAGATAGTTCGGGTCTGCTACGAAGAGTAAAAACTAAACAACTACGATGCGCAAATGGTTCCACTTTCAAAGTTTTGTCTTTATATTTTACCGTTTTACAGATAAAATTTTTAAAATAAAATTTTTAACCGTTAAAAAATAAAATTATAAACATTTTTAACTTAAATGTTATTATAATTTTTTAATCTTTCTTAATTTCGATTGTTTTTAGTTTGATAGAACGTTACCAGGCTAGTTTTAAGCTGGAGTATTTTTTTAAGAAGTTAGAATCACGAGGGGACACTTTCGCACAAAGGGTTTATTTCGCCCGGAGGGTCACTTTTGCTCGATTCGACACTTTTGAATGGCGACTCTTTTTCAGGCAAGGTCACTTGTGCACGTCGTCAATTTTGCACAATGTACAGATTTAAAGAGGTACGCACCTTCGCAAAATAAACCTACGGGGGTACGTACCTAAAGAGGTACATCCCCGCGTAAACTACATCATTGAACTTTTTATTTTGTTTATTTCGAGATGTAGTGCGTACTTTGCATAAAAGTGACGTCGTGCACAATTGACCCTGCCTGCAAAAATGACGCTCGTGTAAAAGAGTCGCCGTGCAAAAGTGTCCACTCGTGCAAAAGTGACCCTTCATGCAAAAGTGTGTCCTCGTTCCGATTTTAATCAATAAGTGATTATTATTTTTTTTAATAGTTAGTTATATTGGTTGAAATGAACTATACTTATTTACTACAGATCGATACTTTTTTTATCAATTTACTCTTTTAATTCTATACTTGTTTTTTTTTAATTTACAACTATAATTTTCTTGCGAAAAGTTGATTTTTGTAAACTAATTGTATTTGTTTATTACAGTCTTTAATTTTGTAAACTTGTTTTTTAGTCGTAAAAAAGTTATTCTAGAGTTATACTTTTGTTATATAAATTACTGTTTTTCGAACAAAGTTGACCTTTTAACTTTAAGAAGTATCACTGTAATTCAATTAGTCGTTAATTTTTCATATAGAGTTCGTATTTTAAATTATAAAGACTAAAACTTCTATGCTACCAGTCAATATTTCGAATTAATTTATCGTTTATTTAGAAAAAAATTCATTTGAAAGTAATAGGTTTTCTAATAATGTTGTTTCTATTGATACAGATATAAGTTTTATTTTCACTACTTTTTTTGAAAACCGCTCTTTTAATTCACCAAAGTATACTTTATCAAAAATTTATTCTCTTTAAACCATAGTTTTTTAGCAAATTTCAATCACCTGTCTGCTAGATCTTCCGATGCCAACACTCCCTTCAACCCCTCGCACGCTTCCTTGGTATTTGACCAACCCTGTTTGGTTTCGGTACCACATACCTGGTTCACTCTGTAAAAAAAAGTTAATATATTTATTGACCTAGTGTTACAGTTTTACCAACTAAAATGTTCAGTAATTTTCAATCGTTGTCATTTTTAGGAAAAATTTTCCAAAGACTTTTAAACCGGGAACGGGTCAAAATTGCACGAGGGCACAAAAATGCAAGAAGATCTTTGTGCACGAACACAAGTTTGCACGAGGAGACTAAAATGCACGAAGACAATTTTGCACGGAGGGTTATTTTCGCAAGAGAGTAAAAAAAGACATAAAAATATAAATAAAAAAATTAAAAAACTAAATCATTAATTAACAACAAAAAAAAGTTACTGACCGAGGGTAAGGGTCAGGGGTAACAGTGGTAGTAAAAATAAAAACAAAAAAATAACCAATAAAAATTATCAAAAATAAAAAATAAATAAAATAAATTACTTAGAAAAAAAAGAAGATACCGACCGAGGGTAAGGGTTAGGGGCAATATAGGTAGTAAAAAAATACTAAAAAGAATTAAAATTAATTAAATAGTAATAAAAAAAGAATAAGTTACCGTTCGAGCATAAGGGTTAGGGGTAACAAAAAAAAATATCTCCGTGCAAAAATTTCTCCGTGCAAAATTTTCTGATTGTGCAAAAATTTCATCGTGCAAAAGTATCTGCGTGCAATTTTTTCCCCTCGTGCAACTCTGTACGCTCGTGCAAATTTGACAGCTACCCATGTATACCAGCGGTTTTTAAGCTTTTTTCATGTTTTACCCGTTTTTGGAAGGTAATTACCAAATTTACCCATTTTTGTTAGGTCATTACTTAATTTACTCCCAATACAGAAAGAACCGTTTAAGTTTGAGAACAAATACTATATATTTTAACTTTAAGCTTATTCAATATAAAATATTGTAAAATTTAAATAGTTTATTTGACTTTAAAAACAAATACAGTTAAATATTGACATATAAATTAAAAGAAAATAACTAAACATTAACTTACATACTTGTAATAAAGAAATTTTTCTTCCTAAAACAAGGGAACTTACCTCCTGGAGTAAATTTACCGGAGTTGAAAATCTGTGATTTACGCAACAAAAACCAGTAGTGTCATTTTTTACGATTTTTTACATGTCTAACAGTTGTAACAAAAACTACATGACTTCAAACTTATGATAACTACGTAACGTGTATGGACATCAGATACTTCTAGGATGGTTGATTTACACAGCTAAAGCTATTTACAGAATGAAATAAGACATTACGTTGGATTAATTACATGTTATAATTAATAATGTTTATTTATTTATGAAATATCATTAAAATACAAAATAAAAATAGTTTAACAATCACAGAAGTAATAATTTTTTTTTGATAATCTTATAAACATTAATCCAACTTGAAATAAGTTATATACAATACTTTAAATTATAACTGTAAGATCCCGAACATTGGACATTAAAATGTGGAAAAGCAAACTTCTGCGGCTCGCGACTTTTTAGTTAAAAATCTCTTTTTATAACTATTAGAACAAAAATTCTTTTGTAAAATCTTACATATAGTTTTTTAATTAACTGGTTAATTTTTTTCTTGTTTAGAACAGCTGTATTTAATAACTTTGGTCCGCGCAAAACATTTTACTGTACAGTGCGGCCCGCGATCAAGACTTTATTGGAAAACTGGACCTTTAATTATAAAAGGAAGTCGACCCCTAATGTTTAAAAAATAATAATAATTCGTTCTCCGGAAAAAAATCAAAAAAAATCTTAAATTAAACTGTACTAGTTGCGCTTTATTTTATTCAAATTGACAAAATACATAAAATTTTCAATAGTTTATAATACTAGCTTATTTTGACTGTACGTTTAAAATCAACTAAAGAGTTTCTTAGAATAACGCTATTTAGGTACATATTAACTGTTCCGACAGTAATATAGCATTTTAATCTTTTTTAATTCCATTTTCTTCTAAAAACTATTATCAAGTTTCAGAAAAATATTTAATTTGCTACTATTTTTACTCAAAATTGAATTATAAATTTTATTTTGACCGTGTAGAAAGCATCATTTAGATGAATTACTAAAAGAATTCAATTCGCTTTAATACTTTATATCTGAGTTTGTCATACTATCATAAACAATAAAACCAAATAATTAATCATAAGATTTTTTAGCAACTTAAACAAGAATTTTTGAAACATAGTGTATAAAAAACTTTTAAATAGAAATACTGCGTACTAAGTTATTAAGTAAATAAATATTGACATTGGTATTATAAGTTCGTTATCATTATTGTAAAAATTATTTGAATTACAAATAACTTATTCTAACAAGTCGTTAATAAAAAGTAGTACTTTTAAAACTTTTTCTTAGTAATTAAAACTTATTGTGCACAAAAACTAGTGATGTACCGGACTCACTATCCGGGTCCGGATCCGGCCGGATCCTAACAGAGATCCGGACGATTCGGATCTAGTTAGTAAAAAAGAGCATACAGAAAAGTATTTTTTCAAAAACAAACCCTGTGTGAATTGAAAAGCGTCATTTTCGTCAGAAAATACGTTCGAAAATTAAACACCTACCGTGATTGGCTCATTTTGTACATGTGACTAATTTACATTTGTTTACATTAACTATAAAACAAACATTTCAGAAATGCAACTCTTTACCTATGTTGTAAAATTAAAAACATGCAACTCTTTACCTATGTTGTAAAATTAAAAACTTTACTACCAAATTGTCAACCTTATGGCTAGCTGTACTACTGATTATTAGATTAAAGTAATTTAAGATTCAGGCTAGTTTATACTCACTCTAGCTAGTTTTTTTTTGACTTAAACAGTGGTAACCCTGCTAGTTTGAAAATTTTTGGCAACTTTTGAAAATCTTAGGCTGCCTCAGGCTAGTTTAGTTTTTTATAAAATCTCAGGCTAGTTTTAATATTTTTTTAAAAACTCAGGCTAGTTTTCTTTTAGATTTTGAATGAGTTTGAGATGATCCAGTTTTTAATATTTTGTGATTTTCTAGTTAGTTTTGTTCAAGAACTTGATTTTAATTGATTTTAGATTGGTAAGGCTATAGGGGGTCCACCTTGATTTTTACAAGTTGATCTTATTTGATAGATTTTAATCTTAGCTACCAGATACTTTTTACAGCTTAACTAAATTCAATCTAGTTTTCGAGATACAAAGGGTCAAAGCCGGCCAGCTCAATAGCTTCCTTATTGAAGGTGCAAACTAAAATAGGCGAAAAAAAAACCATTTCATTAAAAATCTCTCTCCTCCTACAGTTTTTAAGCAATCTTATTCAAATTTTAACAGTTTACTCTTTACTAAATTTTAAATCATTTGAGTGTAGGAAACTTTTTTATTTTGAAAAAAAGTTCCCTTTTTTCAAAAAAAAGTGCTTTTTTTTTGAATTTTAGACCATAAATTTGTAAATTTCAATTATTCAAAATTCCAGCACTCAAAAGCTTTTAAACTGTGTAATGAATATTTTTTTGACAATTTGAGGTACCTAGCTTAAAAAACCTAGGAGGAAATAGATTTTTAGTGAAATGGATATTTCCGCGTTTTTAGCTTTCGCCTTCCATTAGGTCCCTAAGGAACTCTCCGGCTTTGACTGCTTATATCTAAAAAACTACTTTGAATTATTTAAAGCTATAAAAAGCATCTGGTAGCTAAGATAGTATTCTATTAAATAAGATCAACTTGTAAAAAAAGTGTTTAACTCCCCTATAGCCTTAATTGTAAAAATTATTTAAAATGTTGAACCTTGTGGCTAGCTGTTCTACTGATTATTAGCTTAAAGTAATTATTTATTGGTTTTCCCAAACATCATTCTGACTCAGGAAAGTTTATAATCACTCAGGTTAGTTTTTTTTAAATCAAAGAGTGGTAACCCTGATATTAGCTAAAACTAGGTGATATTCTGGTTGCCAAAAATCATGGAAAGTTTATAAGTTTAGCAAAAAAGATATTTTAGTATTTTTTATTGTTTTTTCAATTTGAAGTTTTTTTTTACTATTCTTTCAATTTCAAGTTTTTCTTTTGTTCTTTCAATTTTAATAATATTTAAATGTAAATATTGTTCAGAAAATTAGCAAAAATACCAGCTACTATTTTCAAATGTTAATCTTAACTAGACCTAAAATAACATATCATTAACTTTCTTATTATTTAATTATTTTAGCAGCACATTAATACTTTTAGTCTAAGTTTTTTAAAACTATAATTTTTCAAAATTGATAAGTAAATAGTTAGATACAACACATAAAAGATAAACTTCACACAATTATACTTAGTTAGTAGTTAGTTATACAAAACTGCATTATCGTACATAGTAGTTTTTATACTACTTACATTACAAATAACTTAGAGTATTAAGAATCCGGTTCCGGATCCGGCCGAATTTTAATTTTAAAAAAACATCCGGGTCCGGTTCCGGCCGGATCTTAATTTGAAAAAAAAAATCCGGATTTGTTTCCGGCCGGATTCTAATTTGAAGAAAAAAGTCCGGATCCGGCAAGACTCTAATTTTTAAAATAGTCCGGATCCGGGTCCGGTACATCACTAACAAAAACCCACTTAAAAATATTTCTGTGCATTTGTTCACACGCTATAAATATTTTCGAACTTTATAAAGAGATAATAACGCACATAAAAACTTGCTTTTTTAAAATAAAACAAATAGTTCTTGGTTTTACAAACTTTTAAGTTTTCTACTACTACTATTAAAGCTAATGTTTTGAATTTTTAGTTTAAATAACACATGTAACGAATTGGAATATCTTACTTAAATTACAAGTTATATTTTAGATAAGTCCATAACATATTTATCATCTATACAAAGTTTATAGTTCATTAAAACATACTTTGAATAATTTAAACTAATCTGGATGTATTAATGAAGAGATATTAGTTTTATATTTTTTGTACTGTTTGTACTGTTAAAAGAGTAATTTATCAAATTGTTCTGTGATCACAAAAATACATCAACGATCATTTTCGTTAAAGTTTATTAAAACTGTTGTTTGTACGAAAGTAAAATAATAATATATTGCTTCATTCTTTTTCACTGTTAAATAAGCCTTCAGTATATTCACTTGCTACAAGTTCAGTAACTATTAAATGTATATCTTTTTCCTCTAGTACTAGTCGATCCTTGCTTTTTTTACCAATACTTTTCAACACATTTACCTTCTTTTTATAACTGGCAACTACTCTATCATGCTTTTTTGCTGTTCTTTTTTTGTATTCGATTTCTTCCTTGTTGAGTTCAATTCCTTTTTTACGTTTCTCGGTGATTGATAGCAGCATTTTGTTTTCACTCTGGTTTCAACAAACTATTTAGTTTCTGTAACTGGCAATCGAATAAAACTAAACTCAATTAATTATTGCCTTTTTCAAAACAGTTTCAGAAAGACTAGAATATTAACCATTTACAATTGAAAACTATTAACTACAAACAAGTAAAAAATAGTTCAAATTGTATTAAGAATTAAAACTTTCTACATCAAATCATACTTGTATATTTTAGAACTGTTTTTAAGGAATTGTAATATTTTAAAAATAGTCTTTACCAGTAAAATAAATTCAAATTAACCATATTCGTTTGACAAAAAAATGATAATAGATTTTATAAGTATTGTTTTATACTAAGCAAAACTGTTAGACTCTTGTTTTAAATAGTAACCAAACAAATAAAATTCTAATTAATAATTAAACTTAACCACATAATATTTAAAACTTTATTTTTTAGTATTTATTTTAGAATCAGTTTTTACTCAAGGGTACCCAGTTAGTTACAAAAGTTGCAGATAATTCTTATTTTATTGAGATTGTAATATTAGAATAAAAATTGCTTTGTTACTGATGATTACTTTCAATAAAAAAAAGGTTTTGCATTAAACTAAAAGAAAAAGTTTGAATTTATTAAATAAAATAACTATCATTCAAAGTTTTTCTTTGTGTTGATTTAAAATCAAAATAAAATAGAAAGATTCAAAATTTGAAAAGAAAAAAAAATCTGTATCATAAAACTTAAATATATCATTAATTAACATCTAAACTCACTGCAATAGCCTCCCTTTGTTTTAACAATTCATTAGTTTTATGTTTATGTTCTAAATTCTGTTTTATCAACTCATTACGTGTTTGTGTTAGGTCTAAGTTCTTTTTTATCAACTCTTCATCATTTTGTACTAATGAGTCAGTTGTTTTTTTTATTAAATTCAATTTCTTCTTTGCCAATTTCATTGTCTTGTTTCAACTTATTAAATTTTTTATCAAGTTTCTTGTTAATGGTTTTGAATTTCTTGTTTTCAATCTGGTTTGGACAAATTAATTAGTCTTTGTAAGTATTATTTGGTTGAAGATAACTCAATTACTAATAAGCAATTTCAAAAAAAGTTTAAATAAACTAAATTGTCTACCATTTGAAATTAAAACTAATATAGAAATATCACTTGAAAATTAGCATATTTCCCTTAATAGCTTTAAGTTTAAAAAATAATAAAATATTTTCTACTATAATACATAATAAAGATTTGCTGTTAAAATTTTCTTTCTGAAAATGCAAAATTTTAAAGACAGCCTCTATCAATAACATACCTACAATGTTTGTTTAACAAATTTTACTAAAAAACTATATAAGGCTTGTTATAAACTATGCAACATTGTGGGATTTTTATTTTAAACTTTGGTTAAAACTAAGTTTTTTAACAAATTCTCCAAAAAAATAAGTCTCGAATATCAATATTTTAAACTCAGTTGAAGTTGATAAATTAATTGTTTGATTTAAGTTTTAAGGAAAATTTCCATAATTTTGCATAGTTTAAAACAAAGCTTATATATTCTAATATCAACATTCGAGACTTTTTTTTTAAAACTTAGTTTCAACTTTAGGACTCAGCATAAATTATAATTACTTTACAAAACTAATTTTTGTTATAAAAGTTGTTTTATTACTGATTATTTCATTAAATAAGTTATCATTTTGCAATAAACTATTAATGTTAAATTCAAGGGTACCGTTAACAACAAAAAATTAACATACATCCTTTTAATTTTTCTTTAAGTTACATACTTTAAGTTAAAGAAAATAACAAGTTGACATATTTATACGAAATGTTTTGAGTTTGTTTTGTAACACTAATTTTATCATTTATTTTAATAAACACATCAAAACTCACTTTAAGAGCATCCAGTTTTTTTAGCAGGTCTTTACGTTTTTGGATTACAGAATTCATTACTTAGTTAGCAAATGTTTATGATGTTTCCAGCTTTTAAAATAGTTTTGTACAAAAGTGAAACTTTAGATTAAAACGTCGTAATCATATTTTGTTTGAGCTAGATTAGCTTTTTTTGGAGTTACCAAAGAAACTTAAAATGAAAAACGTTAAACAAACTGACTTACAACTAAAGTTAAATTAGTTAACAAAATACTTCCAAGATTAAGAGTCATTCGATTAAATTCAATCGTTTAATAAGCATTTCTGCGTACTGGAGACTAATAAAGGGAAGTAATTTAAGAGCGCGTTTTAAAATAGTCGTTATAAAAAAGGTCAATTACATTTTTTTACAAGTTGTATTCAAGCTAAAAATTTGTCGCGGGCCAGAAGTTTTGCTTGGCCGTTGCCCACTTTTAATTTAAATTTTAAAACAGGGGTCGTAGTACTTAAACAGTTAAACACAGTTCAACAGTGTTTTTAATTTATCATTTAAAAACTTATATGTACTTTGCTTAGACTTTAAGATAACTAGCTTATAAATCAGCTAGTAAAAAATTATTTATGTATGAGAAAATACCAATTTGTGAATGTAAGTTTCATAATTTATTCTTATTGATTGATTCTTTGCTAGTTTCCTTAAATCCAAAACTTTTGTTTTATTTTTTAACATTATAGAATTAAGTATGCATAGTTTTATCAAAGCCTAAACGTACGCTTGTGAAAATACTGAATATACACAGACTTGTAAAGATTACAAAATTTAAAACTTCTCTTTTATAATTTTTACCACAATAGCTAAAAAAACTATACTATACTTTTACGCCTAATTTGAACAATAATAGTTCTTACTTCTTAGCTTATACAAACACAAGAAAACAAATGTTTGAGAACTATTTTGTCAGATTTTTGTTATAATACACT
Source organism: Thalia democratica (assembly GCF_965202585.1). Classification (NCBI taxonomy): domain Eukaryota; kingdom Metazoa; phylum Chordata; class Thaliacea; order Salpida; family Salpidae; genus Thalia; species Thalia democratica. The sequence continues at coordinate 60,117,968 of NC_139166.1, read as the reverse complement.
ATCTAACCCGCAATAAATAGTGAGTTAGCCATAGATAAATAGATGTGTTATTTAAAGGTCGATTATTTAAAAAAATCAATAAAGTTAAAATGAGTTTGGGAGACTAGCGTTAGTAGTAACCAAAGACAACATCATTTACAGACTAACTTTAAGTGGGTAAATAAAGACAAGTTATATTTAAGTTACAAAAGTTATACTTATAAAATAGCACATTTTGCTTAAGCAAGATAAATAGACTTTGACAAACAATTTTGTTCAATGTTTACAATTTTGCTTATTTTTCTTTAATCTACTAAAATTAATTGTTTATTTTACAGTTGATTTTTCAAAAAGTTTTATAAGTTAAAAAGTATTACTAATTTGAAAAGTTATATGTATTTTACAAACACCATCATTTTGATTTTTTTTTTGTTTTTATACGATTTTGATAAGAAGTACCGAGTAATTAAGTAGTGATCTACCGAGTAATTAATATGACCTTGGAACTAAAAAAGTGTCCTACAATCTATTCAGCACTTTAAAGGATTTTAATAAGATTTAGAAGTCTAGATTGCCTTTAGAATTTTAAAAATTCTAAAATTGTTATATCCGGATCCGCCTGGATCTTAAATCAAAACAATATCCGAATCTGGATCTGGTAAACCACTAACTAAAAAACTTGATTGGCAAGTAATCTTTTCGTGCAGCTTATGTTTATAGTGTACCTTAAATAACTTTTAATACAGTAGTTTTATTTTCTTTCAATTTTTTTGATTCTCTTATTTACTTATCAACCAAAAATTTTCAAACACTTACGTCAATATTAAAGTTTATTATAATATTAATAGAACTCAACTTACATTGCTGAACTGCAATACTTCTTGTATTTTAAAACGAACGTACTGCTCTTTACAAAACTAATAGTTCAAACATGTTTACACAAACAATATCCTTAATGTGTTTGTGTTGTCTTAACAACTGATTAAAGTTAAGTTAATTCTGAAATGATTTAATTGTGAACGTAAGTCCTTCGCACATGGAACCAAAAGTGTTTTAGCTTTTACAAGTTTTTCAAGAGGTGCTTTTAAATATTTTCACAGTTAATACTTCATTAGTTAGATTATATACGAGTTAAATGCTTTTTTAGGGAACAGGTCTAAATTGCACGAAGACAAAATTGCACGAGAATAAAATTGCACGAGTGCGCTAAATTACACGAAGCCAAATTTGCACGAAGTCAAATTTGCACAAGGGTACAAAATTGCACAAGGGAACAAAATTGTACAAAGACGATTTTGCACCAAAGGTCAATTTTGCACGAGTTACATTTTAGCACGAAAGTAGAAAATACATATAAACTAAAAAAATTTAAAAAAAAAATATTTTTTTTATCATTAAAAAATAAAAAGCTACCGACCGAGAGTAAGAGTTAGGAGTAACAGTGATAGTAAAAAATCATACCCATGTTAAAAAATAAAAATAGAAAAAATAACTAAAAAAAAATACTTACCGACCGAGGGTTAGGGGTAATAGTGATAGTAAAAAAAAAAAACTAAATTAAAAAAATATATAAACTAAAATTAATACAGAAAAAAAAACTAACCCATGCAAAAATGTCTTCGTGCAAAAGTGACCCTTTGTGCAAAAGCATCTTCGTGCAATTTTATGCACTCGTGCAATTTTGTACGCTCGTGCAAATTAGACAACTACCCGTCATTTAAAAGTAAAAGTTTGCATAAATTTTACTTATCTTTTTTTTAGTTGTCTCGCAAGGCAGATAATATTTTTATATTTTATTTGTATAGTAAAATTTAGGTTTATGATTTATAAAATTAAGTTTTAGCAAATAACTTCCTCTTTTAAAATTTGTATTGTAAAACAAAAAAGCTCGATGTATATCTAAAATATATATTAGGCCAGAATGTAATAAAAAAAAACTCCTGTACTTCTTTTCTGTAACAGCTTATTATTCAACGACTCTCTTTTAAAAAGCTCTGTTGAATAATGACTTCATAATAAATTCCCCGAACATTCACTTAATAATTTATGTTCAAAAACAAAAAGCCCCTCGTACATATTAAAAAAATTTTGTGGGGCTTGCATCAAATGAAATTTTTAAACGACTGTAAAACTCGTAAAAACCAAATGTATGTGCCCTTATTGAGTTTATGAGAATCTCTCTGTTGAAAATAGTTTCTGTTTGTAAGTAATTCCTTTTTCAAGTGAAACTTATATCAATTAAAAACATATACTTTGTTAATTACTAGTTTTTAAAAACGTCTTATAATTTTGAACTTGAAAAAAATTTAGTTATCAAATAAAGTAAATTCGAATTTTTTATTAATTATAAAGTAAACATAATTAAGTAAATCATATTTTGATATTAATTTATAAATCCTAAGTAATTATATTTAGTATAGTAAAACGACAGATAAAAAGCGCTCAAAATATTTTGTCCTGCGACGAAAACTCTATTTTTGGAGTATGACTTTATAACCAAAAAGTTTTTCATACACAAGCCCTTTGATCAAAATTTTTCTACCCTTTTTTTTGCCGTTCAATAAGATTTATAGTTATTATCTTTCATCTTTTTATTTGCTTAGTCTTTCTACTGAAGATAAGAAATTTTTTTCTAAAACAAATATTTATTGACTTAATTAGTACTCGTATGTTTATAATAACATTATAGTACAATTTTAATGCTATTTTGTTGGTCAAAAGCAAATTAAAAATTCTAAGGTCCTGGTTCCTAAAAGTTTTATGAATTAAAAAACTAGAGTTATTTTTATCTAAAACAGTTTTGCTGAAATGACAAAAAAGTTTTAGGTGAAAATATTTTCAAAGAATAGCCAACACCAGTGTATAAAAAAAATCACCTTTTTGGGTTTATAACAGCACTTTTTAAACTTTTAATTATTTCAGTAGTAATCTCTAATGCAAACAGTAAACAGATTTAATTTTAAAAACCAGTTTTAATATTTAATGAAGTACTAAATAAAAAAGACGTTTTTAAGTTGCTAAAATAATTTATTAACTTGATAAATATTTATGTTATTTCAACACTTCATTAAATTTATTTTTAGTTCGGATGATATAGATTAATTAATTACAAAAATGGCTTTGTAGTTATCGTTATACTTGGTTTTGTCAATGAAAGTAAGTAACGAAATTTTTTTTGAAGTAGAAAAAAAAACTTTAGTGCTTGATAAAATAAGCAAATAATGTACACAAAACATCAATTCTGATAATTTTACAAAACAAATGGATTGTTTTTTATATAATCATAAAAGTTTATAGTTAAAGTGATGAAACAAGCTTAAGTTGAAACTAAAACTAAACGAATAAGAACTTTATCTACTTAAGTAAGAGCTAGTACTTAGGGACATACCCTAAGCTGTTCAAATTAAAACCTTATTCAAATCAGTTTTAATTAGGAATGCCTTCATGTAGCCAAAGTTAATTTGCACCAATAACTCACTTATGAAAATGTATTGGTCTGGTAATTTTCCAACTTTAATGATATCAGTTATAATTTTGATTAGCAATATTTAGTAACAGTTAACTTTAGCTATTTTTCAACTAGTTAAGCAATGTGTCTGATGATGCTTACTTTTGTTCTTATACACCTAAATTTGTTTCTAGCTTGTTTGTAAAAGTATAAACCTTTGCAAAATCTTTTTTAATCTATTATCAAGGTGTTAATAAATATTACAGAATTTTAAACAGTGTTAGATAAACCAGCTCAAGAATCCAAGCTTATTGGTTCTTTTTTATAGAGGACATTTGAAATTTAAAACAAAATCAAGTTTGTAGCTACATCAGTTAATAAAGATCAACAGTGTATTTTTAAACACAAAAAAATACTAAAATTATTGTGAACCAAACCAGAAAAACTCAGGATGGCTATTTGATAGGGTTTGTGCCCAAATTCAGGCTAAATCAGCCTAAATAAGTTTTTTTGAACAAAAGTGCAGGAAAATTATTTTTTCCAGTTTTTTTGTTTATTTTATTATATAAAAAACAAGTTAAACAATTTTCTGAGTCTTTACAAGCTAAATTACATCGATAATAAACAGACATATTCAAAACTCAATCTTCACTAAAAAAAGGTAAAACATTTTTACATATTTTAGTAAGACTCTTGTTTGATATACTGACACTTTTGAAATGAATCCTATTAAAATAACCTTCACAATACACAGATTTATCTTTAGAAGCAAATATTTTAAAACAAATTTTACAAAAGTCTTCACTTCCAACAATGTCAAATTCAAAATTGTTTGTACATTTAAAATAAAATAAATCACTGTTATAAGATTAGAAATTAAAATTTAGCTTAGATAGCCTAAGACAATTTAAATGTATCCATTTTTACACCCATCACAATATATAGATTCAAAATTTGGAGGTTGAAAATCTATTTTACAAACTCTAAAAGTCTCAACAAAAGCAGTTTTAATTAATTTTGTCTTATTTAACCTCATTTAAAGAACTAGTCTCAATAAATAAGTCTCAATAAAAACTAAACAAAAAAAAATCAACATTTAGAATTAAGTGATAGTTAAGAATCACTTTTAGTATATTTTTTAACTTTTCTACACAACAAACTAAGACAGCCTTGCTTTTTCTTTCTCCACATTAGTACAGCCCCACCAGATGACCAAGAGAACTTCCAGCCATTAGCCTTTTGGAACCTTCTTGTATGGTAAAGAAGGTCCCGACTAAATGATGTAAGATTCCATTGGTGTACACCTTCTCAACATTTTTATCTATAGTCTTAAGATAAGAATTTGCCAACTTTTTTTTTCTATTTCATGATGTTAATATTTTGCTAAAATAATCTAAATTTAACTAAAATAGGATTAAATACCTTCTTCTTGTCTTTAGCCTTTCCAGTTGGTTTCATCGTTCTAAATGAAACAATATCCTTTTTATGAATCCGTGGGTCAACTATTTTCAATGTGTTTATCACAAAACTTTCTAGATTTTCATTGTCTGATACCGGTATCCTTTTTATTTTAGTATTTGACCTTCTTAAAAACTGGTCCATCTTATTAACTCTTTGGGACAACTCGCCACCTTCCTTAACTTTATCAGCAATCTCAGACAATTTTACATTATCTGCCTTGAGCAGTTCTATTTGGGTTTTAATACTTTGGTTTTCCTTCTCCAGTTTGCCAAATCCACCACTAATAAGTTTCACTGATTTTTCTAGCTTAACAACTCTCTTCTTTTGGATCACAAGCTCCTCCTACAGTTCCCTCGTATCCTCTAAAAGACTCCTCTGACCTTTTTCAAGGTCAGCCTCCACTTCCATAATCAGTTTCTCTACTTCCATAATCAGTTTCTCCAAACTCTTCAGGGTAGTTTTTTGCATAGACTATCAATTTAATAAAGTTACATCTTATCCTAGTAGAATAAGAAAATAGATTCTTTTAAAAAATCTTACAAAATAAAAAATTTCAAATAAATTACTTGTACAAACTCTTTTATTTGAACTAAAACTTATTTTTAACGCAAGTTAAATTTAGCAAGTTAAATTTAAAGTGAAAAACACTTTAAAAACGTTGACAAATAAGAAAAATATAAAATATTAGAATCTATCTTCAGTGTTGTTTGAATCAAGACTCATTTTATTTAAACAAAAAGCACTTGATACAAAATTAACATACAGTTCTTATAAGATAAGTCTTTATCTTCAACCAGGTGCTCTACAACTATGAATGAATCAAAAACCTTTTGTTGAATGTTTTGTTTGATTGCACACTTCCTAATTTAATATAAAAAATAGGTTTATCACACACTCGGTATAATTCAAGAGAGTTTGAATTTTTTCTAAGTCCCAGGATAACTCAAGCCTTAAATTTAAGAAAAATTCAGGGTGACTTAATCCGGTTTTATTTTTAGATCTTGAATGAGATATATATGTTCCAGTTTCAATATTTTGTTATTTAGTTACCAATTTAGTTCAAGAACTAGATTTTTGTTGATTCTGAAAAGATAATGGTTTTAATCTATTTAAGATTTTTTAAACAAATTGTATAAAACTCAACAATTGCTTAAAACAGTTTGAGTGCACTCAGAACAGTTTTTAGTCACTTAGGTTAGTTTTTGTTGCTAAGGATAGTTTTTTTGACAGATAGTGGCAACCCTGTAAGAAAACTAATTGATTTTTTTTTTAGGAGTTGTTCTTGTCGACTGACTTGAAACTTCTTATACAAATTACAACATGCCTTTAAAAGCTAGTTAAAACTGCAGTTTTATTACACTTTAGTTTTGTTTTATCAATTGAAACAGAAAAGAAAAGGTGTTCTTTTTTAAACCTGGAAGAAAAAGGAAAACCAGAGACTATTCTTGATAAACACTATTTTCTTTGATAATAATAATTTCATTTTATGTAAATTTTTCCAAAATATAGTTTTTAGTAGTTGTACTTTTGTAGTTTACTGTATACTCAGAACTCAACAAATGTTTTAGTAGGGTAAAATTAAGAACTTAAAAAAAATTGATATAGCTAAAATCTAAATTTAATGGAAAACCATAGAAATATGCATTACAACCCTTTTATTGATGATAATTGTTTTCAAAATAGAAAACCAAAACTTTATGTGAACAAAACTACTAATTTTATAGTTAGTAATTGTTTTTAATATTATAAATATTTATTTTTTAATATTATTATTGTTTTTATTTGTAAATATTGTAGTTTATGTTATGCTCTAACTTTTTTTAAATGAAGTTGTTTAATAAGTATTACACTAAGTACATTAATTTAAAGTCTATTTAATAAATAATATTATATGCTTGAAAAGCATACCCTAACTTTATTTAGCATCAATTATTAACAAGTTTTTCTTACTTATTTTAACAATAAAGTAGGTTTTACTACATTGTATTAATATTTCATTATAGTTATAAAGCTAAATAGTACTGTAAAAAGTGTAAGAGTAAAGTTTGCATGTTGATTTTTTTTAACAAAAGAGTTTTTTATTATTAAAAACTATATGTATGACATGACATAGCATACAAATTTGTATTAAAATTGTTGTTTTTTTTATATTTTCAGCCGCAAGTTACCAGAGATGGTTCTCAAGAAAAAAACTTGTTAGTTCATTTTTGCAGCTTTACAAACATTTTAGAAAATAATTAAACAGTAGTAATAACAGTTTAAATATCTAGATGTTCTATTTTATTAATATCCTGCAAATTTAAAGCTTAGTATTTATTCATTATTATTCAATATCAAAACAGTTTATTTAGTACATATAAAATTTTTTGTTTAAAATCAGTTTAAATTAAAACCTTGTGTTTTGTAAATTTTTGCCTTCAAAACTGTTTTGACATGATGTTTGTATGGTAAAAACACTATTCATAAAATTTGTCTATAAGTCTTTAATATTTGATAAAGTTAAAATACTAATGTTATTTTTACAAGTAAAGTTGTTTCAAGTTAAAACTCACTATTAACAGATGCATGAATCCATTAGCTGAAAGTAATAGAAATTTAATAGCTGCTAAAACTGAAGTTCAAAGGTAAGCTAATCTATGAAATTTTTATATTTGTTAATGTATAAAACTATCTTAATAAGGCAGACCAAATAACAGTAGGCCCTTATTAAATAATATAAAATTTTAAACTGATAAAGTATAACTCAAGGAAGTTTAATGTAAAGTAACTCAGCTTTCTAGTAATTATATTTTTAAGTTTATTGATTTATTCAAGATTAAAAAAGCTAGTACAAATCAAAGGTTTTTTTAGACATTTTAATACCCTTACATAAACATTTTATTGTAAAAATTAAAATAGTAATAATTACTTATTAATTTTTTTTCAGAGCTGTAAGAAAACAGCAAACAAATTTTACTCCACCTGTACACAATCGATATGATGACCAATGTGGTAACTTTAACTACAAAAACAACACTGTGTTAGTTTATTTTTACCTATTTGCAACAAAAATGTATACAAGTAGTTTATTTTTTACAAATTGAATAAACAACTTATTTTAACCTTTAACAATTGATAATAGATTATTTAATTCTAACATTTAAAGTTTTACTTTTTCTGTACTGCCTTAAATGAGGATGGGTTATATAGCACAACAACACTTTTGCACGAAGGGTAAATGACCACAAAGGGTGTTTTTTGCCAGAAGAAAATAACAACAATAATAAAGAAATAAAAACAAAAAAATTATATGAATAAAAGAGTACTGATGAAGGGTAAGGGTTAGGGATAGCAATGGTAATTATAAAAAAAATAATAATTACAAGAAAACAAAATTACCAACCATGAGTAAAAGTTAGGGGTAACAATAATAGTTAATTAAAAAAAAAGTTATAAAAAAATAAATTAATTTAAACCTGTGCAAAAGTGACACCTACCTGCTTAGATAAAATTAATTTCAATTCAAATTAGTTTCCAACAAAAAAATAAAGCTAAAGTTTTATAGATACTTCAATCCATTAGCAAAAAATGATAGAAAACTAGTGACTGCTGAAAATGATTTTGAAAAGTAAGATTATATACTTAACATATTTTTATAATACTATTAAAAATTTTAATCGTTTCAGATTAAATTCTGTTTAAGCTCACCATTGGTAACAGCAGTTTTAAACTGAAACTAGTTTATATTTAAAATGTAATCCAGTTTTTGCAAAAAACTTATTTTAATTTTTTTAACTTAATTGTTAAGACAGACTTTAAATTGCCTTGTAATTTTAGTACATAAGTATTAAAATTATCTTTTTTACTCTTTCAACATAACTTATTTTCAGAACTGTCAGAAATCAACAAGTTAATCCAACTTTACTTATAAGTAGTCATAATATTGGATATTGTGATAACTTTTTTAACCAAAATGAAAATAAGTACGTTTGTGTTCAGCTTTTAAAATAATTTTATTTATAAAAAGGTTTTGTTGCTACTTTGTATATTTAGTTTTGTTCAAAAGTTATGTCAAAAACTTGTTTAATTAAATTACATTCAAACATTTTGGTAAATTTATTGTTTTTATGAATTTTATCTACAAGTTTTTGTCTGTACACTAGCTCATTAAATTTAATTGAATAAAGCAAAGTCTTTTAAGTCATGATAAAAAACTTGTTATTATCTTACATAAAAAACTTATAATCGTTATCTATTCTGTTAATATTTTTTATACTTTGCTTGCAGTTCAACAGATAATATTAACATTGTTTTTATTTCATGTATTATCAACGAACATTTATTACTTTAGCCTAAATTATTAATTTCTAATAGTGCGGTTAAAAGGTTAATTATTTATTAAACTTATTATTTAAATCAATTGTGTACACTGTACACTTTTCTGTTTATAGATTCATTAATCATATAGTATATACCTAGAGTGAACAATTTTTATTTAAAACTTATGTAGCTTTAAGCAAGCAAGTTTTATGTATAATAATTGAGTTTCAAGTATGGACTTTCAAAACTGCTTTACTAAAAATAATTAAATATACTACTACACTATATACAACACAATGTAGTTCCATTTAAACTAGCTTAGTCTAAATTTTTCTAGTACTTAATTGTTGTGCTTTAATTTTGTTTAAATTTAAACTTTTCCCTAAAGGTTTGAAAGAAAACAGCAAACTCTACCATTAAGTTATATGGATGTTGACAATAGTGTTAATTTTTATCATCAAAAGGACAATATGTTAGTTTCTGATCAGCTTGTTTATTTATCTATATTTGTAAACATCTTTTTTAGATTTGGTGTTAGTTACGTACAGCCCGAAACTTGTTCTATTTTTTTAATATTATGTGAAACTGGCTTGAACATTGAAAACAGCTTAAGTTTGTGGTTATTGAATATTTATATTGTTTAATTTTATAATATTTTTTTCTCTAGAGCTGCAGAAAAACAACAAGTACACCCAACTTCTCTTATAAGAAACCATGGTTTTGACAAAAGAGTTAATTTTTATGGTCAAACGGATAATGTGTTAGTTTCTGCTCAGCTAATTGTTTAAAATATTTCTCTAAATGTGGTGGCTGATTGCATAAGAATTTAAATAGTTTCTGATTTCGTAAACTCTCTGGGTTGACGTTGGGAGATCGAAACCTACTGGTTGACACGAAAACAAAAAAAAAAAACTTTATTCATAAATTGTTTTGAAAATTTTATACTTCATTAATTTTTATTTTGTTTGTCTTTTAACTTTTTGCATCTTAAACTTTTCTTAAAATCTATAACTTCTAAGTTATTGAGGTTGTTTTTGTATTGCTCTAGTTTGGTCACCTTAAAATATTAGAATAAATTTATTAATGTTCATCATGTAGATACTTAAAGTTTTTGCTTTTTTAACAGAGAAATCTTCATTTGCAGAAAAAAAAAATTAACAGCAAATAGTGAAGTCGAAAGTTAAGCTAATTTGTTAAACTTTTTTTGAATTGAAATGTATAAATATATTTTTTTTGTGCTATATTAAGTAGTTTTTTTTTCTTAGAATATTTATATTTTATTTAGTTAGGTTAATAAAGTTTTATTCTTTAGATCTGTAAGAAAGCAACAAATAAAACTAACTTTAAATATAAATAACCATGATGTTGACCAATGTGCTAATATTTATCATCAACAAAATAGCGTGTTAGTTTCCGTTTTGTTGTAAATTTATTTTAATTATTGTTTTTATTTAACTGAATGCATCTTAAATTTATTGTTTTTAGCTTGATGTTTTATTTATAAGGTATTGTGTTGATTTTCGTTTATCTATTTATCTTAAGTTTTGTATAAGAACAAATTAAAATAATATTTAGTATTTTAATTTTTATATATACTAGTGTTTTTTTTGTTATATGTTTTAAATTGTTATTTTATAAAGTACTTAGACTGATTAACTTTTGTACATTTTACTTAAGGTTGAATTAACAGGAAATTATAAGGAATTTTAATTTAATATTACAGACACTTCAACCCATTAGCAGAAAGTAATAAGAAATTAGTGACTGTTAAGAATGAAGCTGTAAAGTAAGTTAATTTACTTTTTATTTATTTGTCTTTTTCAGGATTGGGCTCATCTATATTTAAGCAGATTTAATCTCACGCAAAAAAAAAAATTGAAAAATAGATTTAACTGTTAAGATTTATTATATTCAGAAACATTAAACTTGACTATTTACTTCAACTGTTAAGATTTTAAAGTAAACTTTTATGCTCCACTCAAGATATTTAAAGTTTTCAATAGACTGCAAAGTTTGTTTTACTTAATCATAATAATATATATAAAAATAACAAAAAAGTTTGTATTTACGATTGGCCAGCAACTAAGTTCAGGGAAAACTCATTTTTTAGTTTGTTTTTGAGAGTTTATAGCCGGAAAAAATAAGATTCTAGCAATTTAAAAAAGTCGGTTTACAATAGAATTATACCGGTTAGCCCGAGGCGTTTTAAACGGTTCTTGCATAATTCAAATTCTCGCATATTCTTTTAAATAGTAACTGAAAGTTAAATTTATTTTTTCTTAATTTAAAAAAGGTGTTTTAAAGTTTGTTTAATAAACTTGATTAGTAGTTTTATAAAAATTTTCGGAGTTATTATTTTCAGGATAAAAATCACTTGTTGTTGTAATTAATCTAGTAAAACTTAAAAGATTAAGGTGCTTTGTGGACGTTTCTGCCATATTTCTTTACATCTTATTAAAAAACTTAAACTTAGTAGATTTAATAAAGTTTTGAAAATATAATAAAATAATCCACAAAATATATTCTTTTTAACTATGTTAGACGGTTTTAGCAATCATATTTTTTGAAAGTACGTATAATAACTATAGAACTTACTTTTTTAAAGTTCCATTGATTAATTTTAGTAAAAAAGTTTTCTTTATTATTAAAACTTTATACTTATTATCTAATATAGATATATAAGTGCTTACAACACAAAATTTATTAACATGAGAACTTAATTTGTCGTATTTTAAAGTTTTAAATAAACCTTTTTTTAAAGAAAATTATACATCAGAAACAGTTTAAGAATATACTACTTGATTAAAGTGCGCTAACTTTTTTTTGAACTAGTTTTATAATAGCTACATTCTTGCTACATATTGCTACATTAAAGTAAAATAAAACTTTTGTAAATAATTAAAAATACTTATTTTTCTAAAAATTTACTCCCTTTTTCTAGTTCAGCTAAATTTTGGCCTACTGTGTACGTTGTAACTAATTTTGGTTTATTTTGACTCTTTTAATTTCTTTATAGAGATGGAATCAATCGTAAAATAAGACCAACTTCAGCTATAGATGCTCAAAAAAATGACAAGTGTGTTAATTTTAATGACCAAAACAACAAATTGTTAGTTATGTTCTGATACCGTACTAACATTTTATTTGTAAACAGTTTTTATAACTCTGTTGATTTTAGCACTTTTTAAAATTTTTGGTTCATCTTTTTGCTTCAAAAGCTTGGTATTTTAAGTTTTTTTGTTTTTTTATGCTATAATCAAATTACCTTTAAACACTTTGATTAAAATAAAATGTCTAATATTTATAACAAAAGTAATTTAGACTTAAAATAACAGATTTTTCAACCCATTAGCTGAGAGTGGTAACCAAATAGTAACAGCTAAGCAAGATGTAGAAAAGTAAGTTAGCTTATTTATTTTTTCCAATTTTTGAAAATGCATACAGTTTTATTATTTTTAGATTGAGTACTTTGATTGAAGTTACATAACTTTGTTTAGATACCCAGATAAGCTAATTAAATCAAGTTGAATACAATAATTTTAATTTTAATGTACAAATATTAGTCTACAAATGTTGATCCAGAAACATCTGAAATACAATGAGAGATCTAAAAAGCATTTTTTAGATAATGATATTTATTTAAGTAACAAAAACTTCTACGTTATTTTTAGTCTATAGTCATTGTGTCTAAGTTTGTTTATTGTTTATTTATTTTCTTTAGAGTTGCAAGAAAACCACTAACAATACAAATTTGTTCTAAAAATGCTCAACATTTTAACCAATTTGCCTATTGTTCAAAGAAAAATGAGAAAATGTATGTTTTGATTTGGATATATTTTTGAAACTATATTTGTAAGATTTTTTTTTGCTTTAATTTTTTTTTTGGTTTTTTATGTTTTTTAACTAGTTGCATCTTATAACTAATTTTAAATACATAAAGTTTTATAATTTCTGCAGAGTAGAAATAATCATTTTCATTTGTTATTATAATATAGTTGTTAATGACATATTATTATCAGTTTTATATTAACAGACACTTGAATCCGTTAGCCAAAAGTTTTACACCAATGGGTGGTCAAGATGTCAACCGATGTGATAATTTTGCTCACATCAAAGACAAAATGTTAGTTTTTGTTGAAATATTAGCTAACATTATATGCGTAGTTCCCGCTACACTAGAGATCTGTGGTATAAAAAAAACAGTTTAATAAAAAGTAAGAACAGGGTTGCCAAAAAACCTGGAAACCTAGAATTTGAACAAAAATCACTAAAAAAGACCGGGAAAATCTAGAATTTTTAACAATTTTAAGACGAAAAGTAGTGAAATTACGATTTGACACAAAAAATCTATTATATAGATAAAAGTTTCTTGTCACCATCAAATTTTTTTATTAAAAAACACATGTAAAGTTGCTTTACCGTAACTTTTTAATGTTTTTTATACTATATAACACAGTTTTTTCCTTAAACTTAACTTTAAACTAAAAATAGACCCAAAAATGTGTACGTTTAAAACTTGAAGAAAATTTTTTAAACCTGGAGAAAATTTACCAAAAAAATTTAGCAAACCTATAGGAAATACAAAATATAAAACTTATTAAAACTTTACAACTTAGTAAGTAAATCATTTTAATTGATTGCTTTAGTGACGAACCGGTTTTAATTTTATATACAAATATTTAATGATATAGATAAACTATAAAAGTTTTAATATTAAGAAATTGAAAGATTATTATGAGTGTATTGAATATGATGAATTTAAAGTTATGATTTTTTACATAATGTTTAAATGTATCATATAATATTGTATATACATATAACTTATAAACAAAATATTTAAATACAGTTAAATTAAAATACACTTGGTTTATTGACTTTAAAATAATTCTTTTTTTTGTTCTGTTGATTACGTTTATTGCGTCTGAAAATAAATTTAGATATAATAAATGGTTTTAAAATCTTTTGGCACTACAATGGAAATTCTGTCTGCAGTAAACTAACTTTTGTGCACATTTTGAGAAACACTTGCTTAAACCACAGAACACAAGCTGACTTAACCACTTTAGTTGCTGTTTTACTCATTTGTACACTAGATAGAAGTGACTTCTACAAAGTTATTTTAAACACTATTTTTAAATTCTACTTTTAAAAATTACGCAGAATATTTTTTTTCGTCACAGAACTGTTTTTAAAAATAAACTTTGAAACCAATACATGTATGATAGTTTACCAATATAACTTTGTTTTTCATATTATTGTTACTTGATCTTGTTTATTTTGAATTTTGAAATCTTTTATAAACACAAAATTTTTAGTTTAGTGTTTCACTTCTAAGTTAATTGGTTAACATTTGTGTATGTTAGTTTTGAAGTAAGTTATTGAAGCTTGAAATGAAATTAAACACTTGAAAGTATTAAACAGGCACTTGAACCCATTAGCCGAAAGTAATAAAAAGTTAAATGCAGCTGAGAATGAAGTTGTCAAGTTAGTTAAATTGTTATACATGACCTTAAATGTAAAATTACTTAAAACAACGTTTGTTAGATTAGAACCGAGTTTTTATAGATATAGTCTGATACAAACTAATTACAAGAAATCGTTGTGAAAATTAAATAGCTTTTTTATCGTATGTATTATGTATGTATTGTTATATTATTACTCAAAACTGTTTGTACTCTCTTAAATTCAGCTTGTTAACTGTCTAAAAAAATACCAGAAATTTTAAGATTTCCGTGCACTACTAAGTTTTATGTTAAACCATCTATTACTTGCATCAATTTATATATCTTATTAATTTTTACCAATTTCGTAGAAGTGTGAGAAAACAACAAGTGAAACCAACTCCAGTTTTAATGAGCCGTGACGATGAGCAACGCACCAATGTTAATTACCAAAAATGCAGTGTGTTAGTTTCGATTCAATTTTTTGTCTGAAACTTATTTTGTTAACCATTTTAGATACTTGATGTGATCTGTAAGTTTTTTTGTTCATGTGTTTTTAAGTTTATTTTTTTTATATACAACCTTTAAACTTTAACTTTTAGGCACTTTAATCCACTAGCTGAAGGTAATGAAAAAACTGTAACAACAAAAATCGAAGTTGAAAAGTAAGTTAATTTGTTCAGATTTGTAAAAAATTTCTCCTATATTCAGTTATTTTAGCACTTTGGCCCTTAAAACCATAAACTTTAAATTTTAACAAAAATGCTCGTGAAATAAGATATAATTTAATTTTTGGAAAAGTCTTAGAGTTGTAGACGAAAATCCTTAACATTATAATTTTCAAAAGTTTTTCATCGGCTTGAATTTTGTACTATTATAAATTATTATTAATAGCGTATATTACAAAGTATTTTCATTGATGAAAATTTTTTGTAATAAAGCTAACTAACTAATTTCTAACTAAAATCATATAAGGACTTACTTGATACTACAAATTGTTCTTATTTTGTTTATTGTTTTATATCAGCTTGGGGATAATTTTTACAGCTTAACAAAAACTTTAGCGGTTTTAAAGTAAAAGTGATAAGATAAAGATGTCGAGTTTAAAAAGTTTCATATATAACATGCAAAGTAAAACTAAGAAAACATGTTTTTCAATTAAACATATATATCAATTTTTGATATTCTTCTCTATGTTTTAACTTTTTTTTACCAATTTGCTTTCAGGTCATATTTTTTATTTTAAGAAAAAGTAATGTTATCATCAAAATAATGATTTTAATTGTTTTCGTTACAAAGTTTAGGTTTACAAATCCAATTTATGAACTCTACAAAACGAACTAAAGTATATTTCCTAGTAATCTAACTCTCAAAAAAAAGCCTAAAGGAAATTATAATACTTTGTACAAATTCAGAGATCCTAGAATAATTTTTTATCATTTTTGACCGCCCTGTTTAATTGTAAAACTTTTACAGCATAACACATTTTTTTTATTGCAGATAGCTGAATGTTAATATATGTTTATTACTAAAAGTTTGTATGTTTTAAACTTAAATGTTTTACTAGAATAAATTAAGTTTCTAGTATTAAACAATTATTTTATTTCGTTAACATTGATCGAACTAACATTTGCTTTGAGTACTAAATATTGAATTTACATATTGTTTATTCTTTTAGCAGTTTTACTAGAGATGTAAGAAAGCAGCCGATAAATGTAGCTTCGCCAATAAGTATTCAAAAACAATGCCAAAGTGTTAAAGTTTATGACCAGAAAGCCGAAATGTTAGCTTATGTTCATCTACTTTTTTGAATTTTTTTATAAAGTAAAACGGTATTTTTGCTTTGTGTTAATGTAAATGTTGACCTCCTGTTTTACTAGTTTTAATTCATAATGTTATTTGAACATAATATTTTAAGCTTTTATACTCTTAAGCTTATTTACTTTTAATTATTAAGGAGCGACAGTGTATAAATACTTTATAACGCAAAACTTTGCATACATTTTGTTTTAAAATTTATTGTATAAACTTTATGTTACGTTTTATTAAACATATAAATATATATATTGTATATAGGATGTAACGTTAAAAGGCGTTAAATCCTGGAGATCCTGATAAGCTAAGCTTATCGGAATAAATACATCTGTGGTATATTGTATATAGTTAATTTTGTGAAAATTTTCAATACTTGGATGGAAGGAATTTTTCATTTGAAGTAACATAAAAAAAAATTTCACACTTAGTGTTTAAGCTAGAGATATCAAGTTTTCTTACTATATGCTTCTTGTTTAAATATAAATGAGTTTTTGATGAATTTTTCAATAGTTTTAATTGCTATTGGAAAAAAAAGTTTTTATATTTTTCATTATTTAAACGAAATACAAAAATGAATTTTTGGGAAAGGTTTTATAATTTTTTCTTTAAAAATAGGCTAAACTCGTAAAATGTTTGCTTAAAAATATGAATAACGGTTGACTTTTAGTGAAAATTTTTGGATTTTAATGGTTCGCTTTTTCTTTTAGTAGAATCTCCAAATTTAGAAAACTTAATTTGATTTTTTTAAAAGGTCATGAAAAATAGTAGGCTTGGATAGAAAAGTTTAAAATATAACCAAATTTAATGTTTGTAACACAATTTTTCGAAAGTTTAATCTCATTAATAGAGTATTTTTTATTTAACTTACATAAGTTTGATATAAAACTAGTATGTTTAATATGAATATAAATTGTTAAAATTTTGAAATGTTTTTTTTATGTAATTGAATACTCTTTTTCATAATTTTATAATAAGTATATTTTTAGCTAGGAATGAATTTTTCCAATTTTTGAGTAATACATGCCAGTAGTGAAACAAGTGTTATAAAATATACAAAAATGTATAATTAAAGTTATATTTTTCCCAGGGTTCAATCATACTCACGAAGTTTTAAGGTCGAAAGTTTACTTTATAAAACCCAGCTGTTTGTGAAATAACTTAAACTTACAGTAGTTTTTAAAATAAATTCTATTATTTTTTTTTTCTAGAGCTGTAAAAGAACAACAAGTAAATCAAGCTTCACCTACAAGCAAACACGTGGTTGACCAAAATGCTAATTTCAACTACCAAGAAAACAGTGTGTTAGTTTTTGTTTTTCTGTAAACTTAATTAGCTATATGTCTTATTTTTTTTTATTTAATTTGTAATATACTTTTTTTTTTGTTAAACTTTAGGCTTTATGGTTTAAACTTGGTAATTTTAGATTTTGTTGTCTGTTCTACCTAAATATATTTCACTTAAAATCTCAATGTAGAAATGAAAATAATTTTAAATTGTTGTTAACAGGCATTTCAATCCTTTAGCTGAAAGTGATAATAAATTACTAACTGCTATGAGTGGAAGTGAAAAGTAAGCTAAGTTTTAAATTTTTTATACTATATGCACTTAATTTTTTTTTAGTAAAATTTCAACTTAACTATACAGTCTAGTCTACTATATTGTCTTTAAACTGACAAAATCTACTTCAAGAATATTTCATACATAAATTTGTATAAATATTATAGTACTTTATAACTTAACTCTTTTAAGTCATAATTTGTGTTAGAAATTTTAATATAATTTGTGTTGTATCCAACTTGAATGAACAATATATTTTTCGAGCACATAACTACATTGCCAAACGTTTTCATTTTGTTTTTTTTAATATTTTCTCCAGATACGTAAGAAAACAGCAAGTAAAACCAAGTTTATCAATAAATAATATGGATGTTGACCATTGTGTAAATTTTTATTACCAAAAAGACAATGTGTTAGTTTCTGTTTAACTAATTGTCTTAAATTTTGTTCATAAACAAATTCTAAAGCGTTTTTTATAAAATAACTATATTTTGTTGTATTTTTAAAGTTATATATTTTATATTTACTAATTTTAGTTGACGTTTCAATTATTATTGATTTACACTATTTAAATAATTTTTTTAATTTACCTAAGTAAACATTGCAATAAAAAAGTATTTAAAGTTTTTACTATATCAACAGACACTTCAATTCATTAACTGAAAGTAATAAACAAATATTATCAACTGAGCGTGAAATTGAAAAGTAAGTTAATTTAAAGTTCTCTTTTTTTGATGATTTAATCATTTAGATTTAATTAACATATTAATTACATTTATAGTACTTTGACTTAGCTCATCAATTTTTAATTTATATTGCAATACTTAAATAAAAGCAAGTTTAATGCAAAATCGCTATACATTATTAAAAAAAAGAATTTTAATTTGTGTAAAATATAGTTTTCAAAAACATTAGTTTTTTCGTATACATACGTACTTATTCAACTTACATTTTATTCATCTTTTATTATTCTATTTCAGACGTGTAAGAAAACATGTGAAATCAGTTTCACCTACAGTCAACATGGATGTTGACAACTATGGTGCTGATTTCAATTACCAAAAAGACAGAGTGTTAGTTTCGTTCCAGTAGTTTGTCTTGATCGTTATTTATATACAAGGTTTAAACTAGTTTGTTTTATAAAAAAAAAAAGATCGGTATATAACCTCGTCCAAAAAGTATTAATTAACCTTTGTAAGATATTAACAGGGTTGCCGAAAAACCTGGAATCCTGGAAAAAGCTTGAACTTGGCCAAAAAAATCTGGAAAAACCGAGTAATTGTGAAAAATAAAAAAGACTTAAATTTTGATAAAAATCACTGAAAAATCTGTAAAAACTTTAAATTAATATTATTATTATCTTTCGCACGGAGGTTGAGGCTTTTTGGGGGGCTTGACTCTATTACTCATTATGCTATACCCACTATATACTATATAATAGTTAGGTATGGCCCACTAGTTATTTAATTAAATTTAGATATTTTAGATATTTAGATATTTTAGATATTTAGATATTTAGATTAATCAAATTTGGTTTGTAAATTTCAGAGATTATTAAGAGCACCAAAAAGCAGCTTGCTTCTTAACTAATTATCCACAACAAAGCTTATTTATTCAATTTTATATAACCAATTTACAGATAATTTCAATATAATGATCTATTAACACCAAAGTTTAGTTATTTAAATTTATGCAAAATCAAAAGTACAATTAACTACAATTTTATTTTATCAACAGCAGAGTTTATTCAAATTTATGCAAACCACAGTAAAATTAACTTCAATTTAACTAATTTAGAAATTTCAATTTAAGAGACAGGACTAGAAAATAATAGATTAATGACAATACTCACAATTTAGCACCAGGAAGTTCAGCTTGAGCTTTTTCAAAACTAATCATTTAAAACTAAAGGCGGCAAAGTTAACAAATTAATAAAAAACCCCTAATTAGAGAAAACTCTTTTGCTAAATTTAATTTTTAGCCAGAGGCGTTACATTATAAATAAAAAGTAACAAAGATTCGATTTGATATGAAAAATCAATCATAAAGGTTAAAAACATGTCATTAATTTTTTTTTAGTTAAAAAATACATTTAAAGTGGTTTTGCAGTATCTTTTTTATTCTATTATACTATCTAAGACAATTTTTTACTTAAATTTAATTATATTCTCAAAATGCACCAAAAATCATGTTTTTAAAAAACTAAAAGAAATTTACAAAAAAACATTTGGCAACGCTTTATGAAGCGTAAACTTGATCTTAAAAGTGTATAAATACGCATTTTAAAAGTTTCAACTTATATTAACAGATATTTCGATCCATTGGCCGAAAGTAACCAAAATTTCGTTACAGCTAAAAATGAATTTGAAAAGTAAGCTGGTTTATTAAGCTAAATTTTAGTTTCGTAAACATTTAAAATTTTGACTATTATGTACTTTACTTAATGAATAAAGTAGTCCAATTTAGACCAGGGTATCCAATTTTTGTAATTTTTCACTTGAATAACAAGTTTTAAAAATACCTTTGTTAGATAAAGACCATTTACTAGTTTAATACTCACTTTCTTTTTTGCCGCTTATTAATTATTGCCCCCTGATGGTTAAAATCATTCGAAAGGGGAAATATTTCCCACTGTAATAACCTGGTTTGGGCTCAGTCATTGCAGTTTTAACATACCATTTAATAATTAGAATGAGTCTTATGCAACATAGATAAACTCAATATCTACAATAAAAAAAATTATTAGTTTTTCCTTTGATCGTAACTGTTTAACCTAAGAGATTTTTAAGTTTTAAAGTGTTAATCTATAAATTTTTGTTTTGTTTAGAGCTAACTAAATTAAAATTACAATTTTATAGTACTTAGTTATTAATTGAAAGTTTTATTTTTTTCTAGAGCTGTAATAAAACAGACTGAAAAACCAACAACACCGATATGTGAACGAAAAGAAAGCCAACATGATAATATTTACCACCAAAAAGACAGTGTGTTAGTGTTTATTCGATTACTTTTCTTAAACTATATTTATATTAATTTTATAAAAGTTTGATTTTCTTTAACTATTTGCGTCTAAAGCGTATTTTTTACTGTTTATTTTGTACTAATTAAATCGATTACTTGGAAAATATAACATTTGTGTCTAATTTTGTGTTATTACAACATTAATACTTTTTGATTTTTTGACAGACACTTCAATCCATTAGCTGAAAATGATAGAAAGACAGTAACTACTAAGATTGAAGTTGAAAAGTAAGTTAAATATTTTAACTTTTTATTTGTTTTGATAACTTCTTTAAAATGTTTAAGTTTTTTATTATTCTAAATTTATTAATATTTCAGTCTATTCTCAATAATTTTTTGATTTTCAAATATCAAAGTAATATGTATGTGAGTTAATTTTTCAGTAATAGTTGTATTTTAATTAAATATTAAATAGGTTAAAAACATTGTAGCTAATTAATAACTGTTTTTTTAGAAGTTCAAGGCTGTGAAATATTATCTAAAATGTTTTATTGTATGTGAAAATTACATAGAATTCTAATGGATTTTTACTACATAGTTATTGTGTTTGTATTTTATGACTCTTTGAACGTTTTTCTCTAGAGTCGTAAGAAAACAGCAAGTACAACCAACTTCATATATAAGTGATCAAAAAGAATACCAACATGCAAATATGTATTACCAAAAAGACAGTGTGTTAGTTTATGTTTTGGTGCTCTTTTTAAAATTAATTACAAAATAAAAATATTATGTTTCGCTTCTTTTATTAAATTAGATTTATTTTAGAAGTTCAACTTTTTGATTTTGCTTGTTTTGTGTTTTAACTTGGTTCGATTGCATTTTAATCTTTTTTTTACACTTAATTTTATAGTGTTTTGTTTTCTTTACTGCATTAATTATCAAACCTTACCTTAATTATTAATAATTAATTTGTTTATCTACATTTTGCAAATAAAATTGTTTTCAACTTTATTTTATGTAAACAGACACTTTAATCCGTTAGCGGAAAGTTTCCAAAAGTCAGTAGGTAGTAAACATGAAGTAAAAAAGTTTTAAAAATGCCTTTATTAGATAAAGACCGTTTACTTGTTTTTTACACATTTACTTTTTTGCCTCTTTTTAATTATTGCCCCTGATGGTTAAAATCACTCGAAAGGGAAAATATTTCCCACTGTAATAACCTGGTTTGGGCTCAGTCATTGCAGTTTTAACATGTCACTTAATAATTAGAATGAGTCTTATGCAACATAGATAAACTCAATATTTACAATAAATTTTTTTTAAGTTTTTCCTTTGATCGTAACTGTTTAACCTAAGAGATTTTTAAGTTTAAAAGTATTAATCTATAAATTTTTGTTTAGAGCTAACTTAATTTAAAGTACAATTTTTTAGTATTTAGTTATTAATTGAAAGTTTTATTTTTTCTAGAGCTGTAATAAAACAGACTGAAAAACCAACAACACCGATATGTGAACAAAAAGAAAGCCAACATGATAATATTTACCACCAAAAAGACAGTGTGTTAGTGTTTATTCGGTTACTTTTCTTAAACTATATTTATATCAATTTTATAGAGTTTTTTTTTTTTTTTACTACTTGCACTATAACTTAAAGTAGGGGTGGGCAACGTTTTTCAATCAACGGGTCGGATCCGGAAAAATTAAGTCTTTTGCGGGCCGGAGCATTTCGAATCAGTGATTTACTAGATCCAGCCGAAAAATGACTTTTTAGATTCGATTCCGCCTGGATACTAATTTTAAGTCGAGATCCGTATGCGGTCGGATTCTAATTTAAACAAAAGTTATGGATTCGGCCAGAATCTAATTTTATAGATACAGTTAATCACTTTTTTGAATCCTTCAAATTCACAAAACTTTCTCAGGTCTGACAACTTAAGATGTAGATTGGGACGTGTCAGATGTTTAAATAATGTAAATATAGAATTGACATTGTAATTGACAAAGGTACGTATGTAAAATATCGTACTTAAAAATACTTTGCTTGGGGTAATTTTACAAAAATATATTCCAACTAAGTTATAACAACACAAAATATTAGGACAAAATGGTGTATTTGTAATGATATTAACATTTCATTTTCTTATTTTAAAGCGTGTGAATAAATATGAAATTTTTTGTAACAATAAAATCACCGATAAGCTTTCTCAAAACAATTTTCTCAATTTCTCAAAACAACATTGTTTATTCAAGGGAGTTAATTTCATTCCGACGCGTATGGCGTTTGTCTTTCAAATACGCGTTAAAGTTGAATTGTTTATTTGGTGATTTAGTTATTCCGCGTTACGATCAAGTTACGATTAAATTCAACGTTTTATTTACAAGTTTCGAGAATCAAGAAAACGTCTACATCGCGGAGTTGATGTTAGTATTTTATATAACTTTACGATTGTTAATACTTTTTATTGATTTTATTTGTGTCGTGATTTAATAGTTTCTTTCTTCAGAACTAAGAATTATTATTTAAAATAAAGTAAATTGCATTTATTCAAAGTGTGTTTTATTCATAACTTAGGAAATAGTTATGTTACTTATTACTGTTAACATAAAATTTACTACTTACTCGTAAGTATAGCAGTCAGTTAATAAGTTACTGGAGACCACGTATTTAAGACATAAACATAAACCAACATTAAAATAACCTATTTGGTTGAATATTTATTAGTACACATTAATTTTTAAAGTAATTTTTTAGCATTTTTTAAAAGTCAAATTCTTACAGTTTTGTTTTGTAAAAGTATTATAAAAAGTGTTATAAAAATTTTGTAATATTGACCCTTTACGGGCCGGTCACTTTGTTCGCGGGCCGGTCATTTTCTTTTGCGGGCTGGATCCCATTCAAGTTTAAAAAACGGTTGGGGGCCGGTCTTTTTCACTCTGCGGGCCGTACGTTGCCCACCCCTAATCTAAAGCGTATTTTTTATTTTGTACTAATTAAACTGATTATTTGGAAAATATATTATTTGTAACTAATTTTGTGTTTTTACAACATTAATACTTTTTGGTTTTTTGACAGACACTTTAATCCATTAGCTGAAAGTGATAGAAAGTCAGTAACTACTAAGATTGAGGTTGAAAAGTAAGTTAAATAATTTAAGTTTACGTTTATTTCGATAATTTCTTTAAAGTGTTTACTTTTTAGTTGTTCTAAATTTATTAATACTTTAGTCTAGTCTCAATAATTTTTTGATTTTCAAATATCAAAGTAATATGTAAGTGAGTTAATATTTGAGTAATAGTTATATTTTAATTAAATATTAAATAGGTTAAAAACATTGTAGCTAATTAATAACTGTTTTTTTAGAAGTTCAAGGCTGTGAAATATTATCTTAAAATGTTTTATTGTATGTGAAAATTATATAAAATTCTAATGGATTTTTACTACATAGTTATTGTGTTTGTATTTTATGACTCTTTGAACGTTTTTCTCTAGAGTCGTAAGAAAACAGCAAGTACAACCAACTTCATATAAAAGTGATCAAAAAGAAGTTAACCAACATGCAAACATGTATTACCAAAAAGACAGTGTGTTAGTTTATGTTTTGGTGCTCTTTTTAAAATTAATTACATTAAAAACTATTATGTTTCGCTTCTTTTATTAAATTAGATTTATTTTTGAAGTTCAACTTGTTGTTTTTGCTTGTTTTGTGTTTTAACTTGGTTCGATTGCATTTTGATCTTTTTTTTACACTTAATTTTATAGTGTTTTGTTTTCTTTAGAGCATCAATTAATAAACCTTACCTTAGTTATTTTTAAATTTGTTTATCTACTATTTGCAATAAAAATTATTTTCTACTTTATTTTATGTAAACAGACACTTTAACCCATTAGCGGAAAGTTGCCAAAAATCAGTAGGTAGTAAACATGAAGTACAAAAGTAAGTTCGCATTATATATTTTTTATTGAAATTCAATTTATGTGAGGTAGTTATGATATATGTGATATATGTGAGGTAATTCGGCTCAGATTTATTTTTAAAAATTTGTAGCTACTTGCATAATGTTTTGACAGTTTTAAACGATTGTGTCAGTTTCTGGTTCTTGTTACTGTTATTAAAGAAAACTCTAGATTCAAACATGCAATACTTCTACTTAGACTTGAAAGTTTGGGTCAATAAAAACATTTTTTTCTTGCAGAGACTCGAAAAGGTTTTCGAATCAGAATATTACCTTTAAAACATCACTGAAAAGCAATAAGATGCAAGAAAATACTGATATGAAAAAAAAAGTTGACACCACTTTCATCCCAGTTCTTAGTGGAGCTTTCTATATCAATAAAGTTTGTGTATTATTCAATTGTGAAAAAATAATTTTTGTTGTTAATGTTTTCTGCGTGTTTATTTTCTTCCTGTTACACCTAGAACTTGAGTTTCATAAAACGTTATTACTTTATAAAAAGTATATTATAAAAATAAGACATGAGTTTTTAATTTGTAAGTTAAAATTTTAATTTTTTTAATCGAAAATTATTTGATTATGTTCTACTTTAGCAAGTGTTTTTATTCTACAAATTATAAGCCTAAAAAACGATAATTTGTGTTGGTATTGTTAACCTTTTTTTTATTTTTACGTTGATACTAAGATAAAAAGGACAAAATAAAATTGATATGTTTATTTTGCATAATAAACACTATAAATTTCCCTAATGAACGCTTTTAAATTAGTTACACAAAGTCAGTTTTAAATGTAATAATTATAATTAATATAATTTTAACACCAAGTTTTTAGTAGTAACTGTACTTTGAAGTCTTTTAAAAACTTAAAATTTTGTACAATCTGTTTACAGAACCCAATCAAATCGAACAAAAGTTGCAATTGGAATCTACCAAGCACAAAAAAAGAAATACTGAGTTTCGACTACTCGCTACCTCCTTCTAAACATATTTACCCGGATGTTCACCTAAAAAACAGTGAACTTCAGAACATTTCTGAAGCTGACTTAGGTTTGTGATTTGATATGTTTTTGACAGAACAAAAAATGTGGAGGGCATAAGTGGGAGGTCCAACATTTTTATTTTACAAAAATAACATTAGCTCTTATGTAAAAGCTTTAAGTTGAAACTACAAGCCAGTTTTTATACGATTTAAAAATATTATTCAATTATGGATATATTGTAACTTTTGTAAAACGTTTCCGATAAAAATATATGGACCGCAGATTTTTCAAAAAAAATTTTCTCGGAAAATTGAAAAATTACTAAAAATCTATTTTCTTCTTCATTTTTTGATTTAGAGACCTCAACCATTCCTTTTATAATTTAAAATAACTAAATGTCGCGATTTTGAAAAGAGTAATAAATTTAAATTTTAGAATGAGCAAATTAAAAAAGGTGGTTATTTTTTAATAAAATTTTTACTTTTTAAAATATAAAAAAATTAAATATTTCTTTTAATTTTAGTAATGCACTTTCTGTAAAAATTTAAAGAAGATCAGATTAAAAATGAAGGAGAAAATAGATTTAATAAAATAGGCTTTTTTCGCGTTTTTTGTTTGCGCCTTCCAATGGAAACCTATTGAGCACACAGAATTTGGTCACTTTTATTTCTAAAGCCACTTTGAATTTGTTTTAAGCTGTTAAAAGTGTCTGATAACTCAGATAAAACTCCACAAAATAAGATCAACTTGTAAAAGTAGAAGTGGACCTCCCTATGCCCTTAAGTAGTGCATTAAACACGCTTATGTTTTTTCTTTTTTAGTTTTAGACCTCTTTTAATAGTTTGAAAATGTTCAAGTTTAATTGGAAGTATATAAAATCTAATTTAAAGTTTTTTGTTTTATACTATTACTTTGTTCTTTCAATTATAAGAACTAGCTGAACAACATTATATTTTACGAATAAATTTTTATATCACTGTAAAATTAACTTGATATTGTGTAAAGGGCTTCAACTATTTTCTGTTTGTTTACTTGTTAACACTCCAAACCAGGGTTTCCCAAACTTATTTTAATAAACACTCCCATTTTTTGAGATATCACCCCTTTTACTAGTTAACGTCCCTTAAAGCGGTAATGTCACCCTCTTTGGGAAACCCTGCTTTTTAGCTTTTTGTTTTAGGTTTTTAGTGTGAAACAAAAAAAATTCTACTGATAATTGCTTTGTTTAGATTTTTAAACTCACTTTATTTTACAGAAGAAGCAATGGAATGTTTGATAGAAGAAACAAGTTTTGTGAGCGTTGAAGATCATGAAGAAGTTTCTGATAATTACCAATGCAACAGGTAAATTTGTTATAAGTTATAAGTATTATGCTAACACAGACTAACCAAAGTCAGTGTTTATTTATTTTCAAAAGTACCACTTTATTTTTCAAAATCTTACATTGCATTTATAAACAAGACAGCAGCTTAAGAGTTTTCAAAGCTGAAAAGTATATAAACTATATAATTTAGTTTATTATGCATTTTATACAATTTTGATTATGTAACATTCTATTTATTTTTTAATCAAAAGTAAGGCTTCGTCGACTTATGTTTACATCATTTCACTTGAAACACAGTTATATTATTGGGAACAGGTCAAAACTGCACGAAGACAAAATTGCACGAGGGCACAAAATTTCACAATAACAATTTTGCACCAAGGGTCAAATTTGCACGCGTTACATTTTTGCACGAAAGTAAAAAAAAACTGAAAAATATATATAAAAAAAAAGACAAAACAATTAAACTAAAGGATAAATTGATAAAAAAATGTTACTGACCGAAGGTAAGGGTTAGGGGTAACAGTGATAATAAAAATAAAAACAAAAAAGTTCCTAAAAAATCTATTAAAAATTAATAATAATAAAAAGAAAAAATTAATTAAGAAGAAAAAATAAAGCTACCGACCGAGGGTAAGGGTTTGGGGTAACTGTGATAGTAGAAAAAAAACTAGAAAAAATAAAATAAATAATAAAATTTAACCCATGCAAAAATG
Source organism: Thalia democratica (assembly GCF_965202585.1). NCBI lineage: Eukaryota > Metazoa > Chordata > Thaliacea > Salpida > Salpidae > Thalia > Thalia democratica. The sequence goes on along the minus strand of NC_139166.1, from coordinate 60,090,035 downwards.
TCTTTGTGCATTTTTATCCCCTCGTGCAAAAGTATCTTCGTGCAATTTTGTGCCCTTGTGCAACTATGTACGCTCGTGCAAATTTGAAAGCTACCCATTATTATTAGTTCCAAACCATTATTGTAATTAACAGAAAAGTAGTTTTAAAAGCTGACTACTTCTTAAAAAATTGTTTGTATTCTAGATTATACCTGCTTGGAAAAAACGTTAGTTTGAAGGACTTGGGAGCTATTTTGCAGAAAAGAATTATCGTCAGAGAAAATGTGAGAATTAATTTGTAAATGTACCTCATACTTCAGCGGCTGTTAAATAAATAGTTAATTAGTATTGGTTGATTTGTAAAGTTAAAGTCTATTAACATTTTATAAACTAAGACTCTTCTCAAAACAAAACCCTACAAAATATTTTAACAATCTTTATCAAGTTTTTAACTCAAGGTTTAATTTGGCTTATGTTTACGGTAAAGTTATGAAAATTTTTCTTTGTTTAACAAACTCCACTGATAATGTTTGTTCCTCGCAGCAACCAAATATACGTGATTTCGTCATTGAAGCATACAACGAAGTGTTCAAAAAATTTCACCTAAACGTTGTCGGCTTGGTGGAGCGAAGTTTCGAAAGTTGCAGGTTGAAAATAAGACACGAGTTCAAAATGAAAGCTGACGAGTTTACGCTGAAGTCTGATAACAACTTGCGCATGTTCAACGATAGGGTTTGCACAATTTAGAATATTTTCGTTTCAATCGTATACAAAACTTTTAGTTTGCGTATATTTGTTTAATAACTAAAAAAAGTGGTTTATAATACGTTTCAAAGATAACATTTGTATTTTGTTGACTAAAGTTGTTTTAAAGTGATCTAATTTTTTCCATTTCTTTTTGTATACTCAAACATTCAAAAATTATTTAAGTACGAAGAACTATTCATTAGGGTTGCGATCATTTGCAGAACATAAAAATAAGATTACCGCAACAATTTTTTTATAAGTCATAGCAAAGCTAAACAAAAGATCTAATTTGCATTAAGCAAAGTCAAAAAAAAAAACCATTTCAATAATAAAATAGATTTCATAATTGAAAATTGCAGCAATATATGTTGACTATTGATTTTAACCAACGAAAAGTTTAAGTTGATTGTAAATTTGTATTATATTAGGATAGAATAAGCTTCACCAATATTAAGTTTTTAAAAAGAAAGTTTATAACCAATGAAATGATGAATAACTAAATATTATGAAACAAGTAGCAATTAAATTTAATACAACTAACAAACTTACACTTATATATTTTATAGTTGTTAACAAATTTACACAGTATTCTTTCTTTTTAAAACTGTTTAAATTTGTTATTATATATTCTAATGAACTTGCTTCGCTAAGATCTCTATTACCAAACGATTAACTTTAAATTTTGATTAATTTTTTTAATACATATTTATACTTTGTAAGTAATATCATCCGAAGAGTATGGCTAAACTAAACGACTTAAATTGAGAAACATTTTAAAAGTTTTTACTTGATAATATAGTTTTTTAAATTCTTGTTTATGTAAACAATTAAAAAAAAAATATTTAAATTTAATAAAACTTCACAAAAGGTGCGAAATTTAACTGAAATGACGGCGCTGACCTTCGACCGCAGCAGATGGGAGAAGAAAATCTCGGCAAAACTTCAGGGTCACGTGACAAAAAGCGACCAATCGCACGAGTGGGTTGAAACTGTCATTGAAGACAACAGAGATCTGTGCGCTAATATTTTCCTGAGAGCCTGCCAGGAGCAAGCGCTGAAAATGATCGATGAAAACGCTCAGAATACGGTTTGTTTTTAGATTTTAATAGAGATAAATGATTCATCGTTTGTTATTGTGTTTATTTTGAGTCATTATAACTTACTTGTTCCTTAAAACTGTATTTGTCTTAAAAAAAATTTTTTTTTTGAAATGTTTTTACTCATCTCACTATGATTATTAACTAGTATTCACTTTGTTTAGTTAATTATTTCCAAAATAATTTTTAATAATTTTCAATATTATCCAGGCATTGGACGCAACACTGAAAAGTCTTAAATTGAATGCAGAAAAAGAAGAAAATGATGGAAATTATCAAATGTCACTCGTTTTATACAAGCAAATAGTTGACCATCTGAAAAAAGCTATTAAAAGTTAATATTATTTGTAAATTTTCAACATAAAAAAATTATGTTTTTAAATCTTAGTTTTAAAAAATTTAAGGTATTTATAGAAAAAAAAATCCTCAAGATAGTACAAACGTGAAAAAACTATTTTTTTTAATCTTAGTTTTAAAAAATCAAAGGTATATATAATTTTTTTTAAAGGTAGTACAAACGTTAAAAGAAAGAACAAATACAACCTGCATACGTTGGTATACGAGAAAAAATTGGACGAAATGAAAGAATTGGCGAGAAAAAAGAAGTTGAACACAGAAGTAACGTTTTACGAAATTGAAGACAATTCTACTGGACACGATTATTCCAACATAATGTCTTCGGTCATGAATGATCAAGTTACTTCTTGCAAAGTCGTTGATAATTACATCAGAACTGATAATCAGGTGAACTTATTGGAATTAAAGTTATACATGGTAGTAGTATATTATAGTAAATTTATTTTGAAAGTTTTTTTTTTTATGGTATATTTTTTGTGTTTACAAAATAATTAGTCATTTCAATCATAAGTTGTTTTCTTATATTTACAGTCAGAGTTATTATAGTAACTTACTGGAAAGGACTGAAATTTTTTTTTAGAAACACAGCAATTTATTTATGCAGTTTCACCCAGTCTGTCTATAATCACAGCAATAGTAAGAGTTGTATTTTTCTCCAGATAAACAATTTTGAGAGGTTCATTGAAGCGGTATGCGAGGGATGTGAAAACTTGAACAGAATTCAGCTGATAACCGGCAGGGAAACGGGATACGACAGATTCTTGCAAGACGAAATGTTGGAACGAGTTGCGAATGACGCGATGAAAAAACGCGACAATTTGCAAGTTGAAATCAAATACAAGAACCATTTGCATGACCGACGTATCACGTATGTATATACTTGTTCTAAGTACTTATGGTTTTAATTTTAAAAATCAGGATTCTAAAGTACAACAAACGTGGTGAAACAAATAGAGTGAAACATTGTTTTTATTATCTGGTAAAAAAAAGTTAAATAAGTTTTAAGCAAACTAGGAAAAACTTAAACAACGTATTTTTGGTTTAGTAGATTTTAAACTTCCCATGTTAAAAGTTTTAGTTTTGCCAATTTTTTTATGTTATGTTTACTAAACGCTGTTGTACTAAAAATTTTGTGGATGGTTGTTAGCTTTTATACGCATGATACTTTTCTTATAATTTTTAGTACTACATATATTGTACAGGAATCTAAGACAATATTCATTCAAAAACATCTTTATTAAAGCAAACAACAAATAAAATTGATTTCGGCTAACGCTTTTCAACTACTTTTGTTAGCAACTAATTTTAAGATTAAATTTTGAGTAAATAAATAGTCAGAGGTTACATCAGAAAAAATCAATTAACACTAATTAGCATAATTGAGCAAAAATTAATCAATTAGACATTCACAATTCATAAATACATATATAAAACGTTGATCAGTAATTTAACTAATTTAAGCAACAATAAAAAAAAAAATTAGCAACAAAGTTCAAATTTAATCTATAACAACTTATAAAGATTAGATTTATAAACGTATTGTTGCTTACACAAGTTATGTTTGCATGTTTTTATAAATAAAGATTCTAAAACACTTATGTGATAATCGTTACGATGTTTACTTATAATTGAAAAGTTACTATCACTATAGTTTTTTGCACAATCTGAATTGTTTAATAAGTGTTCGGCAATCGCTGATGATCTATTAGATGGTTTTTTTAAACCAGTGTCCATCCATCTTCTGAGGGAATTAAAAACGTGTTGGTCCCTTCTTATATGGAATCTCTGGGACGTTCTGCCAATGTACACACTGTCACAGTGGCATTTGTACATTTAAATTATTTTGCTTTTTTCATGATCGGCAGTACGGTCTTTATAAATTCCATTTAAGAGCTTTCTTGTAGCATGACTGATTCTTAGTTGTACAGAATTAAAAGTGGAGTTTACAGTCTTTTCGAGAGCAGTTGCTACTTTACCGAGATATGGCAATCTCAAATATACAGGCATTTACTAGGACCAAATTTAACAGCTTTTTCAAATTTTGAGATTGTATTGTTAATTGTCTTTCTGATTATATGCGATGGATAACCAAGAGCTTCAAAAATATTTTTTATTTTATCTAATTCTTCTTTAAACAACTTATTCGAACAAATCTTGTGTGCTCTGAATACTAAACAGGAAATCAAACCGAGTTTTTGAGATAAAGGGCAAAATGAATGAAATGGAATATATTGGCCAGCAAATGTTGGTTTTCTGTAAACAGTAGTAAGCAACTCAGAAGATGTACGCAACAGATGTACATCCAAGAAAGGTAAGCAATTGTCTTTTTTTTTTCAATAGTAAATTTTAAATTTGGGTGTAAATTCGAAATTTTGCTGAATAATTCCTCAATGTTATATTCATCATTGTAAGACACAAAAATGTCATCTACATATCTAATATAGTTTATTGGTTTTTGATACTTGGAAAAGAGCATTGTTTCAAAGTATCCCACAAAAATGTTGGCTAAAATAGGGCCAAGTGGACTATCCATCGCAACTTTATCTATCTGTTTATAAATATAAGAATTAAACCTGAGTTCAACATTTTTTACTGCCATGTTTAACATACTAAGACAAACATCTTTTGGAATAGAAGGAGCTGTAAGACCAGAATTATAAAGTTCATTTAAACATATGTTTATAGTTTCATCTACTGGGACATTAGTAAAGAGGCTTTTTATGTCAAAAGAACACATGTTACTTGGTATCAAAGCATTTTTTCTTATGACTTCAACGAATGAGAAAGAGTCTTTTATACAAAAAGTGGAATACTTACTGGAAACTGGTTCGAGAATTTTGATTAGTAGCTTTGAAATTTTATATTGTGCAGAACTACTCATATCTAAAATAGGTCTAGTTGGAATACCGGTCTTGTGAGTTTTAGGTAGACCGTACAATTTCGGACACTGAGAACCTGAAGGTCTAACAGATTCATACAAGTCCTTAGAAATATAACCATTGGCATACCAACCTCTGAGCTTAAGTTGAAAAGCTCGTTTTATTTTAACAGTTGAATGAAATCTTTCAAAAGGACCTAGTTTAATAAATTTATCTTTATCTAATAAAATATCATTTTAGCCATCATTTTTGTGGATACTTTGAAACAATGCTCTTTTCCAAGTATCAAAAACCAACAAACTATATTAGATAAGTAGATGACATTTTTGTGTCTTACTATGATGAATATAACATTGAGGAATTATTCAGCAAAATTTCGAATTTACACCCAAATTTAGAATTTACTATGAAAAAGAAAAAGACAATTGCTTACCTTTCTTATGTAGATATGTAGATGACATTTTTGTGTCTTACAATGATGAATATAACATTGAGGAATTATTCAGCAAAATTTCGAATTTACACCCAAATTTAAAATTTACTATTGAAAAAAAAAGACAATTGCTTACCTTTCTTGGATGTACATCTGTTGCGTACATCTTCTGAGTTGCTTACTACTGTTTACAGAAAACCAACATTTGCTGGCCAATATATTCCATTTCATTCATTTTGCCCTTTATCTCAAAAACTCGGTTGGATTTCCTGTTTAGTATTCAGAGCACACAAGATTTTTTCGAATAAGTTGTTTAAAGAAGAATTAGATAAAATAAAAAATATTTTTGAAGCTCTTGGTTATCCATCGCATATAATCAGAAAGACAATTAACAATACAATCTCAAAATTTGAAAAAGCTGTTAAATTTGGTCCTAGTAAATGCCTGTATATTTGAGATTGCCATATCTCGGTAAAATAGCAACTGCTCTCGAAAAGACTGTCAAATACACTGTAAACTCCACTTTTAATTCTGTACAACTAAGAATCAGTCATGCTACAAGAAAGCTCTTAAATGGAATTTATAAAGACCGTACTGCCGATCATGAAAAAAGTAAAATAATTTATATATACAAATGCCACTGTGACAGTGTGTACATTGGCAGAACGTCCCAGATATTCCATATAAGAAGGGACCAACACGTTTTTAATTCCCTCAGAAGATGGATGGACACTGGTTTAAAAAAACCATCTAATAGATCATCAGCGATTGCCGAACACTTATTAAACAATTCAGATTGTGCAAAAAACTATAGTGATAGTAACTTTTCAATTATAAGTAAACATCGTAACGATTATCACCTAAGTGTTTTAGAATCTTTGTTTATAAAAACATGCAAACATAACTTGTGTAAGCAACAATACGTTTATAAATCTAATCTTTATAAGTTGTTATAGATTAAATTTGAACTTTGTCGCTTATTTTTTTTATTGTTGCTTATCTTAGTAAAATTACTTATCAACTGTTTTATATATGTATTTATGAATTGTGAATGTCTAATTGATTAATTTTTGCTCAATTATGCTAGTTAGTGTTATTTGATTTTTTTGATGTAACCTCTGACTATTTATTTACTCAAAACTTAATCTTAAAATTAGTTGCTAACAAAAGTAGTTGAAAAGCGTTAGCCGAAATCAATTTTATTTGTTGTTTGCTTTAATAAAGATGTTTTTGAATGAATATTGTCTTAGATTCCTGTACATTATAATTTTAACTTTTTTTAAGATAAAATATAAGATTTTTTAATCAACTATGTTAAAAACTGTTGGGTAATTGTATTACAAGTTTGCGGGTAAAAAAAAAATATTGTGGTAAATATCAATTAGATAAAACTTTTAAGCTATCATATACCAACAAACATGTGTAAACAGAATGAACACTGGTTGGATAGTGAAGATAGGCAGAGGGTTGGACATCTACAAGGGGAAAATAGAAAGTAAGGGGACAAGAGAAATGTACAACTCACTAAAATGCAAGTCAACCGAAGTTGAAATATTTCATGAAACCAATGCTCGCAAGTAGCAGTTGTATTTAGGAAGATTAACAGTTTAATTATTTAATAACACTATTTTCTCCTAGTTAATGTACTCTTAGCCATAATTTTACAAATATTTTAATTTTATTTTCAAGTTGTTATTAAGTCGTCAATCAGTTAATGCAGTTATGTTACTTGTTATTATTATTATTAGGTAAATTTTTCTGTTGTTTTTGAAATGCAAAGCAACAAACACCAGTGCCATTTTTATGGTACGTGGATTTGCATTCCAATATTTTTTACATACCTCTTTTTTATGCTGACTTTACACATGGTTACCACAGAGTCAGGAAGTTTGTTGTGTTGTCTGATAACTGTAAGAAAATTTAGATGTTCTTTAATGAAATAGGTATAATATTTTTTTTTAGGATAATTGTATGATTTTCTAAAAACATCCCTTTTTGACATATTTTATCATTCCATCTCAGTGTAGCTTTAGACATTTTTAATGATTAAAAGGTTAACATTCTTTTTTGAATTACCAAAAAAGCTAACCCACTTTTTGACAATTGATAAGCTTCAGTCTAAATAACTTTACAGTTCATGTATGGCTACGTCAATACCAACACATATCTTCTAGATTTATAACACAAGTGGCGGCATAAAAACATACATTTACTTAAACTCACAAACAAATATATCAGAAAAGTCTATTCAATCGAATCACTTTCGTTCACTACTACTGGCTTTGCTGTATTTTAAATTTTAGTATACTTATGTACAAATTTTAAAATAAAAGCACATTGATACGGATACAAAGATACAAATGTTAATATTTTAGCTTAGTCAACGAAGTAAACTATGAAAAAGCTGCCTAAACAAGCCATGCACGAAAAACAAATAGTTCTGCCTTGAAGCTTGAGTACGTACTCATTTTTAAACACTAAAATACACACTTAAAATAAGTTCGTGAGTACTGCTTGTGACGTCATACACCTTCCTTTGGAGATTGACGTAATTGATTGACAGGTGACTTTCCAATATAAATAAAACCTGTTTCAAAAACTCTAAGCTTGTTGTAGGAATTTGATCATACAGTGAAGTTTTTAAACTCCATTTTGAGCTCTCGGGTGAAAAGTGATAACTGGTAGCGTGTTGGAAATTTTGATAAGATCAAGTTTTTATCATTACTAAGATGCTTGGCGGAATCAATGTCTTGAAAACAGTCTTGTTTTCTTAATTCATTAGCGAAACAGACTTTTGGTTTTTCTTAGACAAGCGATACTAATTAGAGGTTTGTAATATTGAGGAATTGAAGTGCCGAAAAACTTGAGATTAAAAACAAGAAGCGAATTGAATCATCGAGTTAAAAAAAATATTGGTTTTAAATATATATTACCATATACTTCTCCAACATTTGTTATAAAGGGACAAGTCTGGTTTAATCGGCGTATTTTAGTCACTGATATAATTTCTCGTACACACTTGAGTTTTTTAATCATATACATAGAAAGATAGCAAAGTGTCCTCTTTTTCTCAAAGCCGCATGCCTGAAGTATGTGGGTTATTGCATGCCATAAAACTCATTCCAACTTAAGTTATTCCTTATACCTACGAACAAGATAGCACTACACAGTTTGAATTCAGGTATTTCTATGCGCAAATAAAAGTGTACATTTTTTGAATATTGCAGCTCACTACTTGAGCCAACATTTTCTACTAACAATCGCTCAGTGGCCTTTACTGCGAGTTCTACGATTTGAGATTAACTAAACGATGGTGTATTTGTTAAAAAAGTTTGTAACACTAAGCTGGAAAAACTATGCTGGAACACCAAAGGTGCCAAAACACTTTGCAGAGCTTTACATAGCCGTTTTGAACAAAGACTCATTTGAACCTGAAAGACTGTCAGCTGATAGAAAATTTAACCATCTCTTCTAATCATAAGCACCTTAAATGTAATTTCCGGCCAGCAGACAATTGATTTTGCTTGCTCGTTCGTTGCAGTAACTAAGTCGTGCGAACAACTCAGCATTCCAAAAACCATTGTTTCAAATGAGGGAGACATATTTGTTCTGATCACAGCGTTGTGTAACATACTACTAGGTGTATCATGTAGGTGGTATCGATTAATAATGCAATTTATTTCCTGATCACCCAGCATGACCACCCTTTTTACTCATCACAAGTAAAAGAAAGGTTAACCATCCAAATCTCAATGGTAGATTGTCTATGGTCTCAGGAAAATCAAATTGAATACATTTAAGAGGTTATTTAAAAATGCCGTGTTTTTTTTTTCCTTTTTCCCAGCTTTCTTTTTGAGCACGCTCAAAAGTAACGGCTTCAAAATGGTCTCCAACCTAATGATTTGCGATAGTACAAACGTGAAAAACATGTCCCTGCTTAAACTCAAGAAAAGCTGAACTTAATCCTACTTTAACTTAACGGCGTGACATTGCATCTGGAGCAGGGAACAATTTACTCGGTGCATATTTCAAAATACTTTTCTGCCTCAGCTAAAAAGTCGGGTTTCGCATTATCAGCCAGTTTTCTGTGTCCAAATAGTTTGAGTAATAGGTTGTAGTCAGTCAGAAAGTTATCGTATCCCTTTGTTAAATACATTTATCTTTCAAGTGCTTCCTATGAAACCAGGCGTGATTCAGAGCATCTACGAAATCGGGAACCTTTTGTAACAATACGCCATCAAGTCGACAACACAGTAGAGCTGCGAGAATATGCTTATGTAAAAACCAACATTAGTGTAAAACAGTCTGGCTGTAGATGTTTATGATATCAAAGTAGAAAAGTGTTATGCATTTAATTTGGTAGTAGCAACTATAAATTCTTTTGATTAGTAGAGCCATTAGGCTTATACTTCCAGTAAAAATTTGATTTGAAGCTTGGTCGGTCATCAGCAACTTCAACCGGCTGTAACTTGATACCTGGTGTGTTAACAAGCATCCTATGTCTGCTATTGATTTGGGTGTAAGAAAAATATTTACAGTTTAGGTGAACTTCTGCTTTAACTCAGATATAGTAATGGCAAACCCAGCATAATTTAAACTCTTTTAGTGCAAAGTTAAACTTTTCTAGATTTATTGCAACTTAGTTTTATTGATTAACTCTAAGTATATACACTTGTTTGTTTTGTTTTTAATTTTTTTTTTACAAAAACGCAGGGGTGTTGCTAGGGAAGTTACGGGGAATACCGTTTTAACTAAAAACATAATTAGGATATTTTGCTAATTTTTCAGGTTAAAACTTATTAAAAGATTAGCTACAAAAAATATGAATTTTGAATTTAAGGACCAAAATTTTTTAATGATTTAGTAGGCAATATTTTTTTACAATTCTTGTTTTGATTTTTTTTAGGAAATTAAGATAATAAGAATATTGGTTAAAGGTAAATATTTCAGGTATTTTTGCAAGTCGATTTTCGAACAAAACTAAGAGAATTTTATAGTAATTTATAAACTAAAAGTAGTAAAAATTCATTGCATTTTAACTTACATAACTTCTGAATTACTCAAAAGCAAAAAAGTGAACAGCTTTGAAAACAAGAAATCTAGTTCTATCCAATTATGTATAGTACATGGTTTTATTTTCTGTTCACTAAAAATATTTTCTATAGTCATTTGCCATTTTTTTGCCCCCTTTTCAGCCCATTATCTTTAAATCTATAACTAGCTATACTTGTCGGTTTTTATGATGTTTATTGTTCTTTGGATATTAAATATTAACCTTGCTTTTTTACTGTCTTTTTAATTTTTTTAGGCCTTAAAGCCACAGTTTGTCTAGATCAGGGTTTCCAAACTTTTTTTCATAAGGCCCCCTTTGAAGAAATTAAAAAAGCATTGCTCCCTCTAATAATATTTCTCAAAAGACTGCTCTTGAATAAGCCTTAAGACTTTTTTCTATCATCAACTCCAGAAATCTGGTATGAACTTAAAATTTACCCCTAATATCTAGTATAAGTTTTAAAACTAACCTTTGTTACGCCTAAGAGTTTTTTTTTTGCTATTCATCATCAACTCCAGATAATCTAATGTAAGTTTTAAATTATGACTTTATGACCCCTTTGCAGATTATTGCCTCCTAAATTTCTGAAATGGCCCCAAAGGGTCACTTTGCTAAACCCTGGTTTTGATATGCTGTTAGCATTTTTAACCTTTTACTATTTGTAATAGTCTAGTGGCTTTTTTAAAGTCATGTGTAAATCCTGTCAACTTTACGAGACCAACACCACTCTTCAAATGACGATCTATTAATTCATTATAAAAATTTTTTTTAGCTCTAACTTTCCAAGGTTAGTTGTGTTTTTTCCTTACTTAAAGCTCATACTTTTTTCTATTTTGTCATATAACAAGCTGTCTTGCAAGTAAGTTGGCAGTCTGCAACCAGTTATATTTTGATTGGGTAAAAAAAATAGTTTCTTCGAAAATAGCTATAAAGCAATATCTTAGATAAGTTTCTGTAAAACAAAACAAACGTTGTTAAAATAACTGATAATTTGTGAAAATTTTTAATGTAATAAGCTTTGCTTACAGCTTACAGCTAGGAAGTTAATTTAATTTGTGATGTATTATTATACAGGGTTGCCACCTTACCTGGAAAACTCTAAAAACCTGGAATTTGACAATTTGGTCAAAAAAAACCTGAAAAAATCTTGAATTTGAGAAGTTTTGAAAAAAACCTGGAATTTTGAACAAAAGTCATCAAATAACCCGGAAAAAACTAAAATTTTAACAGTTTTCACATGTTCAGTAGAAAAATTTCGACTTGACTCAAAAAATCTATTATTTAAATAAAAAAATTTGTCACCATCAAAATTTTTTTATTAAAAAACATTTAAAGTATCTTTTTAATGGTTCTATACTATTTAACACAGTTTCTTACCTTAAACCTAACTTTAAACTAAAAATAGACTTAAAAATGAGTACTTTTAAAAAAATTTAGAAAGCCTGGGAAATTTTTTTTTAAACTAGTGGCAATCTTGAATTATATGGTTACATTAAAAAATAACTTACTTGACTAATAAATTTTCATTCTGATGGGCCCCGTGCTGCAAAATATTGTGCATGATTTTTCTACCTTCCACCGAAAGTTATGTTGATATTAAAGTGTTTTTTTAATAGGTATAGATTTTATTAAATACGTTTTTAAACTTTTTTGTCTGACTCTTCTAAACAATATTATATATATTTTATCAATTATTACATCTGAATCATAAAATGATCATTTTGATGAAATTATGATTTTTTTATGAATTATGATAATGACTATTATATTCATCAAATGTTTTCTTCGATGATCTGTAGTGTACACTTCTAAACAGTTTGACAACTACTAGATCAGATTACTTAGATAATTAATTATTAGGCAATTTTTTTTTGTGTTAATAGATAGTTAGTTTTACATTTTATTTGTTTAACAGTTGGTTCAAGTTTAAAAAGTATAGTCCTTTTTAACTGCATATTATCAAATAAGTTTATGATTAAGAAGTTATACATTATAAACTTATTCTAACAAAGTATAAGAATTTTCAGTATACAATCTTTTTAGTGTGTCAGGCAAAACATTGTTACAGCTTTACTACAAGTCTATTTTTAAAGCTAAGTTTTTAGTTCTAAGTCTAACTTCTAGGATCGGTAAAACAGCAGTGATTATGATGAAGTATTAAATAGTGGTATTGTATTCACATTTTTTACTAATAATTAACGATTTTCTTTATGTTCAAGATTATTTTGAGATTGTAAGTGGCAACCATGTGTGTACTTTATTATTTTTCATGCTAGTTAATGATAAGGTATATTTTGCAGTAGCTTGAAACATGCAAAACCATAAATGTACTATTTCTTTTATCTGGTGGTACATGAGTTTTCACTCTTATATTTTCACAAACTTCTTTTATATGATTTTTCGATACTTTTTTACCTTATTTTTTCTTTTTTTGTATTTAAATTGTACTATTATTTTAAGTTTATGTATAATTTTTTATCTTAGTTAGTTATTTTAATTTATAAATAGTTATGAAAGTTGTTTAAAAGGTCGATTATAAGTTATTGAATGGTATATGCGTTTTTGCTTTAAAACTTTTTAAATCTAAAAGATTTTTTTGGCATCTTAAAAAAATTATAATGATAAAGTTATCTTAAAAGTTTTTTTTTTCGTGTTCATTGTGTATTTATGGCTAATAATTATGATGTATGTTCTTGTATAGTTTCTCTTTGATTAATTCAATAAGTTTGTGGTTAGATAACTTATAACTAGTTATCTATCGGTTCCGGCCAGACAGTGTCCTTTTTTGCTACTCTCCGGATCCGGTAGATCACTAGTTTTGATATGTTTTCCGAAAATTTATTGGGTTCCAACTAATAAAAACAACAATAGTCATGTTTTTTTTTTAGAGTATATAAAAAACAACCATACTAAATTTATAACAACGTGTTCCTAAAAAAACTCAATCAAACTTTAGAGCGCAAACATATTAACAGTACTTTTTAAAATTGTAATTGAAGTATGTTGTAGGTTTACTTATATTTTCTTTGTTTTTACGTTTGACAATAAAACAAAGATAAGGTTTTTAATTGCTCTTTGTTGGCATACCAAACCATAGCTGTATCAATAAAAGTTTTTTGATTGATTAGTTCATAGTATTTTTGCTTCCCTCTTAAATGACAAACCAATACATTTTTATATGTAGAGTTTTAAATCGATATGACTTTATTCGGAAATAAATCAATTTTAGTACACTTTTTCAATGTTCTGTTATAAGTTTAGGCAACTGCTCTAGTCAGTGGACCTGATATGGCAGCATTTTATACATAAAAGTTAAAATTTACTCAACGTAGACTTTTGTGGGTCGATTTTTTTATAATTAATTTATAACCAGACTAAGATCTACTATTAATATGCAAAGGGTAAGTAAGTTTTTTTTAAACTAGTGTTTATTAGAACACACACTGTTCTAGGCATTGTTTAAATAAATAACAACAAAAGACTAAACTATTTAACTTATAGTATGATTATTATGTCAAAAACTTAGTCGTAATTACTTAATTATTCAAACCTTTGATTTCAATAAGATATCTGTTTTTTACCTTTGTTCACTAATAAAGGTAACAACAATAAAACTTATTTATAATTATTATCTAAAAACAGTTTAGAAATTTGAAGCAGGCATTTTTTATTATTTTATAAGCTTATTATAAATAGTATGTAAAAATGGCAAACATGAAGATTTTGTCATATCAGACATTTACTTTTAAGCATATCAAAGTCTTAAACAACGTGTAAGTTGAAAAATATCTATTTGTTTGCACCTCACACTGAAAGCTTTCTTTAGTATTAAGTTTTCAGAACGTATGCGCGATAATCTTGTAACGATATACCAAACATTTCAACAAAGCTACCAACGAAGTTTAGATTAAGGATTTACCGGATCCACTAAACAGAGTTCGGATAGTTCTTTATTTAGGATCCGCTAGCATCTTATCTTTAACTTAATATCCAGGTGGATGCAAAATATTTTAAGGTTTATGTAGTGTTATTAGAGAACAAACTTAGAAAAGAATAATACTACTACTGGTTTAGTAAAAGTGTTTTAATTATAGTCTTACTAAAAAAATAATAAACTGTTTTATTTTTAAACACTAACAAATAAAAAGACCTTGTAAAAACAAGAAAAAAAAATATCTATAAGAAATCTCAGTTAAATTTTTAGGATGTGATTTCAAGCTACTTAAACGATTGATCTCGAACCTTCTATGATGTAAAAGAAATAAAATGCTTTTTAATTAACGAAATTTAATAAATTTTTGTGATAAGCTAAAAATAAACAATTACATACAAATTGTTTAATAAAAAATGAAGATTAACTTTTTTAGCTACTGTTTCAGTATTTAAAAGTAAGTATCATTTAGTAAATAACATTTACCCATGTCCGCGTTATTAAGCTACAAAGAAACCTATTCTAACTTTTTAAAGTGTGATGAAGAAGTTAAAGTTTTTCGCCGGTTCATGGAAGTAATCGATTTTGCTTATGCTCGTACTCAAAAAATAGCCTTTCAGAATATATAGAAGATGGTTGAAAGATACCTCCTTGCAAACCTGGCGAGATGTCGGTGTATTTTCTTCTTTGAGTTCCACCAAGACAAGACTTCAGCTTCTTTAAACTTTTTAAAGTAAGTTTTTATCAGCAAAAAAAAACTTAATTTAGATCTCAATCTCTTGATCAACTGAATCTTGTTGCTCGCTTTCGTGAGTGGCTTTACTTGTTTTTGTTTCAAACGCGGAGTAGAACGATGTGAAAAATAACTAAAATCATCATTTGTAGAAAGTTGAGTCATTATTAGGCAGTAATAGAGAAAAGTGACTACTTTGAGCAGTCTCTCGAAAACTATGCTTTTTTTTTCTTCTGGTTTCAAACCTTTTAGCCATTTGATCTCCTGTTTGAGATTAGGAGGGAGAGAGTAAAGTCAGCTGTATTGATCAGCTGTTATGACTAACAACAAGCTGCTATCATGAAGGTTAAAGTATGAGCTGGTATTTGTATTATACAACCTTCTTTCAAAAGCTTATTCTACATTTCCTGCAACGGTTGCTAAGATTGTCGAGCCCTTTCGACCAGGTGAACTGTTCGCTTTAAAACAAATAAACACTCAGTACTTCTGCATGTGAAAATACACTTGACAGCAATGCGGTGTTTCTTTTACACTGCTGCCTTACTATTTGAAAAGGTTCGAGCAGTTCAATAATGCGGCTATCAAGTCGCCGTTCTTCAGCTGCAGCAATATAATTAAAATTAGTTTTTTTGTAAACCATGTAGTACTGGACACTTTTTCAAACTTTTCTAGATCTTTTAAAGTTAAAGTTTCGATGCGGAATTTATTTTTAAAATTGTTTATCTGGGTGTCCTTGACAAGACATTAAACTGTATCCGTGGTGTATGACTCGGTAACCGAAAGGTTTTTCGTCAACTGAGTCTTAGGACCAAACGTTTGAGCGCTTATTTTTTGTCGTTCAATTAGAAATTTTTATACTTATACATAAATGTTAAAATTTTTTCATTTTATTTTATAAAGTCAGTAATTAATGTTTTATAATATTGCACAGTGTTTAATTTCGATAATATTTCTTGATACTGTACGTTCTTTTTTATTTACACTAATCTTTGAAATATAAATTAAATTCTACATGTATTCTTCTTTAAAATGATTGTTTGTATTGTCCTGGATAAGACGTTACATAAAGGTATCAGTGGTGTGCGACTCAATAACCAAAAGGTTCTTTGTGCACCAGCTCTTACGATCAAATATTGTTAGCGTCTGTTATAGATAGCTAGTTCTTAAAAACAACAATCCTAAATGATTTGTTAAAAATTTCAAGGGCGCTAAAAAGCAGTAAATATTTCTATAAAAAAGTTTTCTCAACAAAAACTTAGCTCACTGGTTTCAGAATTGGCCAAAGCTTAGCTAGGATCCGGATCTTTTTTAAATTTAGGATCCAGTAGACCACTAGTTTATATGGAAGTTAATTTATTGAAGACCCTGCTCATATATGGATATGCACGAAGACATTTTTGCACAGCGTCAGTTATGTAATATATGTTACCTCTAACCCTTGGTTGTTTTTTTTTCCTTATTGTTGTTTAGCTTCTTGTTTGTTTTTTTCTTAATATATCTCTTTGTTTTTACTATTACTGTTACCCCTTGCACTTGGTCGTAATCTTATAAATATTATTATCTATTTTTATGTTCGTTAAAAGTTTTTAATCATGAAAAGTTGACCCTCCTTGCAGAGAACACTCCGTGCAAAACTGACGACTTCGTGCAAAAGTGTCTTTTTGCAAAACTGACTCAGTTCGATTGACAGTGAGTTGCGCTGCAACTTTTAAAGGCTGATGTGTTTTTTTAAAAGGAAACATGTTATTTTTCATTGGCTGAAATAAGAAATAAGTTCTTTAATCTATTTTGATTTTTGTATGAATTTAGTTTAAACTATCTTAAGTTTTTATTTTCTTTTTAAAAACAGTGTTCTAAATATTAAATAAATCATGAATAGATTTAAAAATATTTTTAAGCAATTCATCGAAAAATAAAGCTTAAGCAGCGCGTTTATTTTAATTTAATATTTGAATTAACCTTTTCGTTTAGTGTAAATTGTATTACGTCGCATAAAAGTGTTTAATCTAAAAAAACATTAATATAAAAATATAATGTAAAGTAGTAAAGTTTTTGTTTTTACTTTATTTTTTATTTTACAGCACAAGTAATTTATAATGAATTAAGTTTTTTTTGTAAAGCTGTTTTTATTACATCCACAAATATTGTTTTTTAATCATTTTTTAACTGTTTTTAATCACAAATAGATAACAGCTATACAAATAACAATATCACTAAACTAAGCTGGGTTAATTATTAAAAAGTTTTGAAGTTTATAAAATTTAATTCCTATAAACCATATTATTAACTTTAAAAGATTAAAACTGTTTTAAAATAACTAGTCTTAACTACTAAGACCAATTATAAGATTTGATATACATGTAGATGAAATTAAACTAAAACTGTTATAAGATTAAAAGCTGTATTTGATAAAAAGCGACTTGTCCTTACTGGTACATTGAGCATTAAAAGGTCAAGCATTTATTGTGTTCCGATTATTCTAGATTATGAAACACTTAATTTAACTACATTAACTTTGGTAGTTTAATCTAAAAGATTAAGATAGTCAATTTATTCATATAAATATAAATGATTTTTTTTAAAGAAGTAGGTTGTTTTAGTGAGAAAACAATAAAGTATTTTAAGCAACCAAATGTACATTTATGAATCAGCTTTATACTAAAATAACAAGAAAATAGATGTAGTTTTAATTTAAACAAATGTTTTTTTAAACATATTCAAATGATTTAGTTTACATAAACAGTTTTATAACCACATAAATTATTTATAAAAAAACTCATCAAAAAAACTAGTTTGAAAGTTTTTAGTTCATTCAGATACATAATTAGTAAAACTTGTAAGAACAAGTAGAACTAAACATAGAATTTTAGAATAAATGTTTTATTAAATTAATCTACTATCAATTTTATCTTAAGTAAAGTTTAACACCAAACTTTCAAATTTCAAATCAAACTATATGCAAATGCTTGTTATTATGGTAAAAACTAAATACTAGAGTGATACTTTTGCTCAGTTAAAAACAAAACAATTTATAAACTGTTGTTACTGATTATTTATTATTCTATAAGTGTAATATTTGCTTTGTTACTGTAACATAATAAATAGAAGATTAAGATTGATATGCTTTTTAAGAACATTAAGTTATTGCTTTAAGTTTTATGTTTAAAGATCTTTATTTTAATTAGGTGGTTTTTATTTGAAGTTGTTTATTTTAAGGTAAAATAATTGTACAAAAAAGACAAAAATGGAAGATTTACTATTTAAAAATATAGTTAATATTAAAGCAGATTCCTGTATACTTTTAGCTATACACTTTTTCGTTTATATTTTATTATATAATTTAAATCTATGTTATATATACCATAGCTAAACTTTTTCTCGTTTTAAAGTGGAGGTCTAGTTTATGAAAACTATGTAACTTTTAGAGTGTATTTGTTAAGTTATAACATTTTAGGCAACATGTTGATGCTATTCATTCGTTATTTAAATAGAAGTTAATGACTTGTTACCAAGATTAAAAGAGTTTGTACTTTTTACATTTTTCACAATATTTTAAAACTTATAGTTTTAATGTGTACTTTTTCGAGATCTTGTTTTGAAATTAGAATTTAATTAACTTCAACTTATTAACTTATTAGTTTAACTATTTTGGTGTTAAGAGAAAAATAAAAAATAAAAAGTATTGCTGTTATTAGAATAATAATTATTTTGTTATACTTAGTTTTTTAAGAACAAATATTTGGTCATAGGGCCTGGTGTACGAAAAACCATTCGGCTATCATTTCTCACACTACTTGGATAAATTTTTACGTCCTTTTATATATAAATATTTATTTAAATTGTTTTACTTTGTTAGACATTTTTTATCAAAATGAAGGAAATAGACAAGGTGATTTTAAAGCTTGAAAATCGTTTAGCTAACGAAATGGCAAAAGTTGATGACTTAATTGACGAAACTTCAAAGCTTATTTTGTTCGAAGCTAAATCAAGTGGTTCAACTAGCTGTATCTCAAAAAAATACTGTAAGTTTTTATTACATTGAATTTTAAAGTATTCAGATTCTATAAAAGTTGTTTTTGAATTCTGGTATAAAATTTATTCAAATTTATTACTGTTTTTATGAAAGTTTAGGTTAGAAAAATATTAAATGCTTTAAATAAGCAAACAAACTTAAAGCAAAAAGTTTTACTTCATTAAATTTATTTATTTATTGTAGAAGACTTGCAATTTTTAGATTTGCAAAGATTTTTACAAAGTATAACTATATATTGATAGTAGAATTTTAGTCAATATAATACGTTATAACAATAACATTAAGCACTTTTTTATAAACTGTAATTTATTTTTTTACAGCTTGTGTAGAAAAGACGAAACCTTCATCTTCCAATACAGGTAATTAAACCCCAATTATTAGAAACAAGATTTTAATAGTTAAAGTTTTAATTAAATGTTATTTTAGTTTTCAAATGTTTTAAAACTATTTAAGTACTAATATAATAGGGCTGTTACACGATCAGGCGACTCTAGTTTAGTGTTAAAATTCAAGTTAGACTGATTTAATTTAGCTTTTTATAACTACTAACTTTCAGTTTAGCTGTGCTAACCATTAAAATAAATTAAATTTTAAATTAAATGGTCTTTTTGTTTATTAAGAAAAATTTCTTTTGCTCACACAAACCGGTTATCCTTAGTCAAACACAAACAGATTTAAGTTCAACTAAATTGGAAATATAACTCGGTCTTTAGTTACTTTAAATTTGACTAAATTATAACCGTTTGTACACGTTGGGTTACTTACTAAATGTTCTGCAATAGACGAACGTTTCGAAGCATTTAGATCTTTAACCGAGATATTATCTTTCTGTCTTAAAAGCAAAAAATATTTTACTCTTTAGGGCATGCTCTACTATCTTGATTGTCTTGCTGCAATCAAATAAAACTTGTTTTAAAAACAGCTAATTGGTTTATCATACTTAAAAAAAGTATTGTATCGTATCTTTTCCAGCTGGTGTTTTTAGTGGTGTGCTCGATGACTCAAAGTGAGATCAAACTCACCTTTCTCTTTCAAATATAGTTGGATTGAAAATTTAAATGACAACCTATAAAAGTTTTCTTTTTCAATACACAGATGTCAAAAATAAGAAAAAAAAACACAAATTGCAGCTAGCTCTACTACATACAATCAAATATTTTTGTTGTTAATATAAAGGTTTACTACGATTACAACATTTTAAGTAAAAAATAAAGTCATTGTTGAAAAGTAGTGGTAGCATATTTTCGTTCTAATTTAAGTTGTTTCTTTAGTTTGATTATATAAAGTATACTTGTTTTTTTTTTAATAAATAAGTTTACTATATTACATTAAGTTGAAGTAATATATTAACTTATTGATTAAAGTTTTTGAATTAAATAAGTTAACTTCAAGTATTATACATGAGAGTTTTTAAACTTCTTTATATGTTTTAGCTTATTGTTAGGCTTTTATCTTTTACGACAAAAAAAATAATTCATCGCGTTGCGTAAATATATAGTATGAACGCATTTGTTTTTAATCTTGCCTTTCAATTTTAAACCAAGCACGCCCAGTATAAGGAACGTAATTTTATTTCTCTTGTTTATAAACCCAAGATGACTCCGTTTTTAGTGACACGGAATGAATTTAAGCTACTGTTTTTATTTTGCTTTGGAGTATTATATCTAAATTATCAAATTAAATTTTCACACAAGTCTTATAAAGTTTAAGTTATATTTTAAACGAAAAAACTTAAAAGCTTTTTATATCAAATTATTTATAGTGCATTTGTTAACATTACTGCTCTTTAAATTTTCACTAAAGTGGTACTAATTCCAGGTGAAGGCAGCTCAAAAGGAGGGCTGAAAAAGAAAATCCTGCACAAGTACTACCAAAACAAACTGAAAGAGCTTAAAACCGGAAATCAGCTGGTCCCAGGAAACAACCATCAAAACTGCTCCGGTCAGTCAACATCAAGCGGTTGTGGAAATTCAATTTTTCAACCCTCCTACAGACAGGCTGGTAGAATTTCCAACGACACGACACTTCAAACAGACACACCGTCAAGCACCCGTGAATCTGATTTAACTTTTGAGCAGCCTTTGGACTTGCGAACAATGGAGAAGAAGCTGCGCGATCCAGGCTACCTCGATGCTGTGCTGACCGCATATTACGGAAAGAACAAACACCCCAGCGCGACAGATAAGCAAAAAATTTCCTCCGAAACGCAAATACCGGTGCGCTTGATCGGCGATTGGTACACCAAACAGCGTCAGAAAAGCGAGAGGGAAAAACTTGCGCGAATCCGGCGATCCGAGCCGGAGCTTTTCAAGTGCCTCGACGAACACCAGCTGTTCACCGACGAGGTCATCGCGAAGCTGGTGGCGAGGACGGGGCTGCGCTACGACGAGGTGCTCGAGTGGGTGGGAGCGGGAGTGTGCGAGCGGAACAGCAGGCTACCGAGGGGTGACTACAAGCAGTTTTCCATCGTCAACATGGATCTGGCGTCGGTTCCGGTGGAGCCCGGCGAGCCGACGTGGTGCTTCTGCGAGCGGGTGTCGTTCGGCGAGATGGTCATGTGCGACAACGACGAGGTTTGATGTCTTCTACGCGATATTTGAAGTTAAATTGATTTTCCTAGATTTTTGTTTACAAAGAGACATTTTTCAATACTAATCAATGTTTTTTTTTTTTTTAATTCATTACGACAGTTTTTAAATACTTTAGCTGCTTATAACTAGTGATGTACCGGACTCACTAACCGGGTCCGGATCCGGCCGGATATTGCCATTTTTGTCTGATATCCGGATCCGACCGGATCTTGATTTTAAAATAAGTCCGGATCCGGGTCCGGCCGGACCCAAAATTGTAGGTCCGGTACATCACTACTCTTTACCTAAGTTGTAAAATTTAAAAAATTTACTATCAAATTGTCAACCTTATGGCTAGCTGTTATACTGACTATTAGATTAAAGTAATTTTTCCAGTTTTTTAAAACCTCATTTTGACTCAGGCTAGTTTATACTCACTCTAGCTAGTTTTTTTTGTTGACTTAAACAGTTGCAGCTCTGCAAGTTAAAAGATTTTTGAGAATTTTTGAAAATCTTAGGCTGCCTCAGGCTAGTTTAGTTTTTTTTTTCAAACTCAGACTAGTTTTAAGATTTCTTGAAAAACTCGGGCTAGTTTTTATTTAGATTTTGAATGAGTTTGAGATCCAGTTTTCAATATTTTGTGATTTTCCAGTTAATTTATTTCAAGAACTTGATTTCAGATTGTTAATTGAAAATACTACGTAAAATTGTCAACTTTGTGGCTAGCTGTTCTACTTATTATTAGACAAAGTTTTTTTTTAGTTTTTAAAAACTTCATTCTAACTCAGGCTAGTTTTTACTCACTTTACAGGGTTCCCATATCCCTAGATTTCTTTAGATATTCCTAGACTTTTGCAATTATCCAAAAAAAAACTTAAATTTCCCTAAATAAAATTGAAAAAATCATGAATTTCCCTAGATTTCTCTAGATTTTACATTTTTTTAGTGCTGGACCAGTTTTTATGGTGTAAATATAATATAACATAATTTACATAATACGACTCACTATCCGGGTCCGGATCCGGCCGGATCTTGATATGAAAAAAATATCCGGGTCCGGTTCCGGCCGGGTCCTAATTTAAAAAAAAAATCCGGATCCGGTTCTGGCCGGATTCTAATTTGAAAAAAGAGTACGGATCCGGGTCCGGCCGGATCCTAATAAAAAAAAAGTCTGGATCCGGGTCCGGCCGTACCCGAACTTGTGGGTCCGGTACATCACTACTTATAACGAACAGCTTTGTTAGAAGAAAAGTGATAAAAGTATCTTTGCATCGAAAAAAACTTCTTGTATGATAAAATGTTTTTTCTAAAAAATTAAACGCTTACTAAGTAATACCTCACAAACAAAAGGTTTATTAATGTTTTACTACTATTTTATTATTTTTCACAGTGTCCAATCGTGTGGTTTCACTTCGCGTGTGTCGGTTTGAAAGTTGCACCGGAGGGCGAATGGTTTTGTCGAAGGTGCAGAGCAGAGTTGTCAAAATGATAATAACTGCCAGTTGAGCCCGGAAGCGTATAAACTTTTGTTTGTATTAAGTAAATAGTTCACGCTCGAGTAAATAAAGCAATGTTTATCACAAGCATGGTGCAACGTTTGTTTTCAATAAAATAAATAAATTTTTTCATAGACTAAAACGACTGATTTATTATGTATAACTTTTTTATTTGTTTAATAGTTGTTGTCTTGTTTATAAAAAACTTAAAACTTTTTAACAAAAATTCTTTATATACTTATAGCGAAAGTATAATATTTTTAATTTGTAATTTCTTGCCAAATGTCATTTACCAAAACTATTTAAATTTTTAAAAATGACTGTTAACAACTTTGAAAATAATGATTTTATTCACCTTTCATGTATATTTACAACAGAATTGAACATTTATAACATATCATAATAAAGCAAGGAGCCTTATACAGTACTAAAATTACTTAATGGGACTTTCAACAGCCTTTGTGACTTAAACAATGTCTCCACTTTTTGTAACTTTTTAAGACTACACATAGTAAATGTGAGTATTGCTTCTGTTGAATTAAGAGCAAATTGTAGTAGTAAAATCTCTTTAAACATTTTCTAAATGCACTATGTAATGAAAATAACACAAAAAGAGAACTTGATAAATATAGCATAAGTAGATTAAAACTTACAGTAGTTAGTCTAGAGTTGACGATGAGGAGCAAAATAAAGGTCTAAGGCGTAGTTAAGATTTTTTAGATAAGTCTTAAGGAAGGAGGCTATAGCTTCTTTAATTTAAAGAAGGCGTTATGAAAAAATATGGAAGACCTTGATCTGCAATACTTATCTTTTTAAAAGTAAACCTAGTTGATACTAAGTCGAAGTTGAAGCTATTTTATAAAAACTAAGCACAACGAATTAGTAATAAGTATTAAAAATAAACTAGAAAATTTTTCTTAGTTAACAATTCTACAAATTTGTTTTGCACATTAAATTTTATAGAACTTCCAAGATTTTTACTCTCGCTCCTCGTAAACTTGGAGTAAAACGAAACTAAACATTCAAAATTAAAGCACATTTGTGCAAGTGGATTAAAATTAAAGAAAATTATCTATAAGAACATAGTAATTCAAAATGTGTATAATTAATTTGTAAAGAGAATGAAGTTTTAGTAATTTTTTATAAGTTAAATCCTATAAAACTATAACCTTTTCAAAAAGAAAGCAAACCTTAAAATATAAAAATCATTAGTAAAAATATTTTCTATGTAAAGTGTTGTTCTTAAAATGCTACTATTCTCTATATAATAATTTTTAAAAATCTTTCAAAACATAATCTTATTTATTTTTTCACTTTATTAAATCTAAGTGCCAACGAGTAGGTTTATTATGTATAAATAAACAAGCTTACTTAGTTTATAAATAAATACACACTGTTATAAAATGCTTAAACTTGTCTAGCACATATTTATAAAACAAACTTTTTTTTAAACTTTCACCTACCCAAAATTTTTTCAATTCTAAGCACCTAATCATGCGACAAAAATCTTTTCGTCACTTGACTAGGTTTTCGGCACTTAAGAAATTGTAATAAGTGTTATTAGTTTTGAATCAATGTTGCACTTATCCATACATCAAATGTTGTTCTTTAGAGAGCTTAAGATGCACACTTCTAATTGGTTTGTATATTTATCTTGAAAATAACTACATTGAGCAGTGTTTTATTAGCAATTCACATCTGTTTAAATCAAAGTATAATTATAATTTATGTAATATAATTTTTGAAACTCAACTTTTTATTACTGCTTATTAGCAGAGGTTTCTGTTGGCTGGCTGTATCAAGTGCATGGACTGTAGGTTACATACCCCCTTATAGACTACTGTATAAAAAGTATTATAGTTATGTCATTTCAACTATTAGCTTAAAAATGTCTTTTAACAGTTTTGAAGCGAAAATTGTAGTTGAAACAAAAATACATTAATTTGAATAGTAAATAACGTTTAATGTTTATGTTGTGTTAAATAAAATCTAAAGTATTAATACAAATATATATAAAAATGCTGATGGAAATTTTACCTTTCAAATAAAAAAGAAAATATTTTTAGTGTTTTAAATACTTAATAACAACTTTTTTATTTCATTAAGTATTTTTCGAGGTTTTTTGTTCTTTTATAGCTGCACTCTTAATAAGTTTAATGTTTTTAGATAATAACTTTGTATAGACTTATCACTATTCGTAATTACTACAGTATGTACTTTAAAACAAAATAGAAGAATTATCATTATATCATTTAACGTGTTTTAGAAAAAAGATTGCAAATAACAACGAAAAGAAAAATAAGACTAATTTAATCCAATGAACAATATAATGCTACACATAAAAGAGCATGTTATACAACTAGATTATTATATTTTTATTATGAAAAGTGGCTAAATTTAATGATCAGAATTATACACAAAAGCTTTAATTTATTGTCTTAATACAAGATATAAGTATGCTTTGTACTACAGTAAATTTAATTTTTTTAATATTATTAAACACAGAACATGTAAAATCTTAGTTTAAAGTTTTATTTTAATTTTAAACATTTGTTTGTTGTTATTTTAAATTTTATTCAGCTTTAAAATAACAAAAAAAGCATGTAATTAACTGGTAAAAAAGAATTAATAAGCTAAACTGTATTATCAGCTAAATTCTTTTAAGTATAAAAGGTATACAGTACATTAATAAACAAAAGTTAAACTACTTTTTAGTACACTTTTGTAATAAGTAAAAGTTTTTGCTACATTTGTGTATAAAAACTCCCATTAAAGTTTTGTTTCCTGAATAAGTAAACATTTTTAATAACTTTATGTCTTAACAGCTGTTTGGTTTATAAAATTTTAAAGTATATTATTTTCTGTACTAGACATATAAGAACTGTCTTAAACTTGTAAGGCGCTTTGAAATGGTGCTAGCTAAATCAAAAACTTAAAAAAAAGTTTAACGTTGTTCGCTAATAGATGCTACCTATTTTTTTAATGCACGCCGACCAAATATCTAAAAACTTTAAATTTATTAATCAAAAGTGTTGTTATGTTTTGTAATTAAAACTTTTAGATAGGCTGGGTAATAAATTATTGTTATTG
Organism: Thalia democratica; assembly: GCF_965202585.1. Classification (NCBI taxonomy): domain Eukaryota; kingdom Metazoa; phylum Chordata; class Thaliacea; order Salpida; family Salpidae; genus Thalia; species Thalia democratica. Next base: position 60,063,637 of record NC_139166.1, on the reverse strand, counting down.
TAATTTTGTTTATTTCTAAAGTTTTGGGTAATTTTTAAGATGAATTTGAGTTAAAAAAATGTTTAGCTCAATTTTGAAATTATAAAGTTTTTGTTGAAATTTAGAGTTTTTAGTACGTTTACTTATTTGTATTACGTATGCTAAAAACGTTTTTATTAGAAGTTGTATTATTAAGAAGATTTAGCTCTGTTTAGTTATATTAAATTCGTAATTCCTGGATAAGAAGCAAATGAATCTACTGGAAATCAGACACTTAAAACCACCACAAGAAGCAGGTAAATTTAGTTTATATATATTTTTTAATTTACTTCTTAATTATAATTGGTACACTTGTTACTTGTATTTTGTAAATTGATAAATGTTGTATACATTAAGGCATACTGCTAAAATACTGCTTTAATAAAATGGTTATTTAATTTTTTTGGTGTTTTAGTTGCCTATGTAGTTTTAAAACAGTAAAAAAATTTATTAATAGATTAAACTTGATGTTTTACCTAAAATTGGAAATTAGCAAAAAAAAGGCGAATTTATAGTTTCAAGTATAACAAAACTAGTTTTTATAATCTTTTTTGTAGACATTTTCTTTAACAAAGTGAATAAGAATTTAGATGTTCTTGTTTTTCTAATTGTCTTTTTATTTAAACCTAAAAAAGAAATATATTTAAATTAATAAAAAAAGCTAAAACAATAAATTAGATTTTGTTGTTTTTTCAATGATAGTGATTAGGACAAGAGCAATCATTGTATAAGAGAACATCTGTTAAAAAATGTTGTTGATATTTTACATAGTTTTGTATGTAATACAATGATCTTGTAAACATACGCTACTTTTTAAAACTAATCTTCTGAACTTGATACTAAGTGAGTTAATATGCGTTTAGTTTTTTAAACAAAAGTTTTTTATTACTACAGCTAGTATTAAAACAAGACTGTATAAAAGATATAACTTAATTGATAGTTTTAGAACATTTCTCCTAATTTTTTTTTTTTTCTAATTTTCTTAAAGATACTTAAAAAATATAAATTAATTTTCATCATAGTTTTCATCTAGACATTATATATAAGTATGCTGTATAACAAAGGTTGAAAATTTTTGGACCTGATTGACCTGTTAAATGTTTACTTCTCAGATGGCTTAAGTTTTTTAAAACTCAGCTATCTAGCTATTAAGAAAATAAGTTAAATCAAAGTTGTTTTAAAATAAGCACTTAATAAGCACTTTTAAACTGAAAATTCAACGGTCAATTTATAAAAAAGTTTTTATTTGTTTTAGTTGTTTCAAGTACAGAGTTGTATTGCATGCTTTAAGTTAACCACTCGTAATCTTTTTACAAATTTATATTTGCAATTCGCAAATTTGCAAGTTATAGTTATTAAATATTTAAAAAATATTTGTAGTTAAATACAATTTTACCATAAAAAGTATAGTTTAGTTTATTTTAAGTAGCCACGTAAAAGTTGTTTTCAATAAAACAACATTTACCAAAAAGCATTACAAAATTCTCAAAATAATTTGCTTTAACGCATAATTATTATTATAAAATTTTCTAAAACTTAGCCTTTTCTAGAACTTAAGTTTATAAAGAATTAAATTTTCTACAAAAACTTTTATTAATTAAAATTGATATTTGTGCATAATTTCAATAACAAAATTTATATGATTAAGTGCAATATGTGGTACATCTTATGTAAATTACACAATATTAAAAAAAAAATTGTGAAAAGTAAAAATGAATGAGAGCATATAAGGTATATAAATTTACAGACAGAAGAGTAAAAACGTAAAACATTAAGTAGAACTCGACATTGTTAAAACAATTTATACTTTTGTAGTAAGAAAAAACAGTTAGATAGGAAATTTAATTTTTAAAGCAGAATTAAATGTCAAAAAGTTTAGATTTTAATCATTTAGCAAAAACTAGTTGTAATACATAACAAGTCAAGCTACGTTTCTTACATAAAAAGCTAACATGAACATCTCTTTGGCAAAGTTTTAATTAATTGTTAAAAAATCTTCAATTATAAAACTCGAGCACCTGGTAAACAATTTTTTAACTACATAATAAACGAAAACTAAATAATAACAATTTAGAGTGCACTCATACTGATTTTAATCTTTAATATTTTACAAAAAAATAACAGTTAACGAAAACTTTTAAGTTTTAAAAAAGTAGTAAGAAAAATAAAAAACTATGTGATAAACAAAAACCATTAACGAATATTAAAAATCAAAACGCAAAAGCTTTAATTATAAAAACTGAAATAAAAGAAGCATAAGCTTACAAAACCATATTTACAAAATACCAGATCTTTCTTCAGGAGAAAATCTTGTCCATGACGTCACCCAACTCCTTCAGGTCACATTCTGCTGCTGACGTCAATCTTTTCAGCGTCACTTCCAAATTTTCCGCTCCTCCCACAAAACTTCCTTCCTCATCTTCGCTCGTGTTCAGGTCGCATTCCGCTTCAAAGAGTTTCCGCAAATCTGCTCCGTTGCACTCTTCTTCACATTCCGCTGCTTCATCGGCGATTTCCTGCAGCTTGATGATTGATTCGGATGCAGACGGACGATCTTCAGGATTGATTGACATCAAGTTTTTTATGAGTTGTTCCTGTGAAAAGTGTTTAAAGTCAATGGAGCTAACAACGTTTCATGACAAAAATTCGCTGTACTGGAGCATGTTTTAGTTTTAGTTTAAAAATATAATTTTAATTTTTATTATATATATATTGACTTCAAGTCTAATTTTTTCAATGAAAACTTAGTCTAAGCGTAAAGTTTTTATTCCTCTCTGGTAATTACGGTTATATTAAAATTAATAAGAAAACATTTTATTTAAAATTATAGCTTAACTAACCACCAACAAAACGTGCCTTTTTGAACTTTTTAGATTGAAGTTTCCTGACTTTTACTCTTCCATAAGCACTGCAAAATGCATGCAGCTTTCTTTGAAAGTGCAGTGCGTTGTAACACCGGAAGAGTACAAGTCAACTCGTCGATCGTAGATAAAACTGTCTCCATTCTCCTGTAGGAATTAAGATAATAAAAATATAAACTCTATACATACAATAATAATACGAAAGTTTTTGGTTTCTGTTATGTATGGACAGAAACACAAACTATTTTTCACTATATTTTAAATAATTGAAAACAAAACATCACGTCTTTAAAACGGGTTTAACAAAAAAAAAATTTAATCACTAAAATAAATTTGAAACAATTTTTTTAAAGTTACTACGGTACAAAAGTTTGTGTATTAAACCCACATGGCAGAAACATAGAACTAAAAATAATTTCTGAACAATAATTATGCTAAGTTTCCTTGAAAAACTAAATTTAGGAAACAATTTAAGAAAGATAAAACAATTTAAGAAAGATAAAACAAATTATTGGCTTAATAAACATAATAAAAAATAAATAAATTAGTTAACTTTAATTCGAGTCTGTACAAAAACAATCAAAAAGAAAAGAGCTATTTTAAAATAGTTCAAACTGTACTTACTATTTCCAGCGCTCTGTAGCACGGCGTGCCTCTTCTTCCCAATGTCCTCTGTTCCAGTATCTGGACCACATCGGGGACTGCAGGTGTCGAGTCCATATTCTCCTCATCAGTCAGGTCTCCTGCGTTCAAGTTAATCAACTCGATCTCCTCAACGTTCATTAGACGAGCACTCGAGACGTCGCCGGCGGGATGCCTTCTGCGCCGAGGCCTTCTGCACGGCATGGCCACATCGCGGAAGTTGACGGACTGCTGCTCAGGTTGCTGCATCTGCGATTGCTCGAAGCTGGCGTTGAACAGGTTGATCAGCGATTGGCTCTGTGACTTCGGTCGCCCCGTTTCCTTCTTGCGTTCGAAGCACGAAAGGCCGAAGTCCCCGATTCGAAGATTCGGCTCGTTGGTCTCATCTACTTCCACCAGCAGGTTAGCAGGTTTCACGTCTCGTTGTATGAGACATTGCTTGTGCAAGTAGTCCAGACCGGAAAACAACTGAAAACAGAAAACAAAAATACTTCTGTGAACTTTTATGGCTTAAGTTAGACTTATTTTACTTGCAGTTGCTATAACCTAACAAAAACGAATTATTTTTTTTTTTTAGAATGAAAAACGTGCTTTTAAATTTAGTTTGAAACTAAAACGTTATGACTAGTTATGGTTTATTATTTAAAGTATGGTAAACAATAAAAAATACTTTTTTCAACACTGAAAAAATTTTAAAAGTAGAAATGAAAAAAGTTTGTTTACAAATTAATATTCTCTTTAAAAAATAAAAATCTGTAGATTAGTCAGTTTATTTATATCAAATTAGCCCTCAGTATTTACTTATTTTTACTACATTTACTTAACTAGTGGTCAAGCGTCTGTTTGTTGTAAAAATTAGTTCTCGAGATATTAATATAAAAAGTATGTGCACTTTTAATTTTTATTCTATTTATTCATGGGTTTATTCATTTTTTATAAACGGTATATACAATCAAAACAAACAAACATGTATGCATCATTTTTACTAGTACAAAATAACATTGTTTTATCACTAACAACAACAATCTCCTTTAGAAACTAAGTTTTTAGCAGCCCTTATTAGCTATTAACAACAGTTTAATGCTTCTATGTCAGTCTAACAATCCAGTCAGCTATTCACTAGAACTTTAATTAAAAGTGTCTTTTTTTTTTTAAGTCGAGATTATGGGCAAGATATATATAACTATTTTTAGGTGCAAAAAGTTTAAGATTTTTTTCAGAAAAAAGTTTTAAAGTTTTAAGAAACAAATAAGACTTGAAAAATCATGATTTTTTTAAATAAAGGCTAATTATTACTTTTAAACAGTTTCATACCATCAAGTTGTAAAATAACAGATTTGTTTCTGATTTAGAACATGGTGTTTGAGAATTTGACTTTTTGTTATAATTTATTTATCAAATGCATTAAAAATTAATGTATTTACATTTTAGAAAACTAATGATGATTATAAACTAGCTAATTTTATGTTAGTAAAATAATTTCATAAAATTCAACGTTTTTAGTCATTATTCTTTCGGAAAGCCTTAAAAAGTGTATCTAGTCTTTATTAATCAAGCCACAAAAATCTACAACTACAACAATCTACCTTTATGAATGTAAATGAAATGCTTAAAACTAATTTAAAACTAATGAATATTAAAAATTTATCTCTACTTTCTTTGATAAAGTTAACTCAAATTTATTTCTTTTCTAATATTTTACTAAAAAACTATATTAAAACTATTTAATTTTATATTTAAAAAGTGGTTTGAACACAAGCTATGAAAAAAGTCAAGTTAAAATTTTAGTTATTTTATAAAAAGTTGACCAACTTGTTTCATGAGCTAAATCTTTTTTATGAAGCTGTTTTTTTTTTTGTGAAAGTTTAAAGACTTAAGGTTGTCTTCGTGATAGTTTATCTTTATTGCCAAGACTGTAGGGACTGTAAAAAGATAATAAACATTTTTAAAGTTTAATTAGTGGCCTAACATTTTTGACTTAAGAATTTAGTTTTAATCTTTGTAAAGGATTTCTGGTATTTTATTTACAAATGTTGTAGTCAAGCAAGTTTTGTAAATAAATACGTCAACTGTAGCATGTTTATCCACTCAATCATTTATAACGTTCACATATGAACTTTTCAAACATGCAAATTTTTATTGGTAGAAATTATATTTCAAGGGAACGGTTCAAATATGCATGAAGACACATTTGCACGAAGGGAAACTTTTGCACGAATGAACACTTTTGCACGAAAGTAAAAAAAATAAAATAAGTTATAAAAAAACTATTATTAATAAAAAAAACAAGAATAGATAAGTTATTGACCGAGGGTTAGGAATAACAGTGATAGTATAAATAAAATAAGTAGAAGATTATTAAAATTAATTAAAAACAACTTGAAAAAAATTATCAAATTGTCTTCTTGCAAAAGTGTCTTTGAGCAAAAGTGACCCTTCGTGCATATTTGACACCTACCTATATTTCAAAATGAACTTTATGTAAATTAACAATTTAATTACAACTATGTCTAGATCAGGGTTTCGCAAAGCAGGCAACAGAAATTTAGGGGGCCATGAGGTCATAATATGAAACTTACACTAGACTTTCTGCAGATGAGGAAGAAAAGCAAAAAAAAAATCGTGACGTTTTTAATAGTTATTTTAATTTCTGCAAGAGGAGCCTTTTGAAAAAAAAAGTTGGGAAACTCTGGTGTAAATAATGCTAAAAAATCATAACTTACTTTAGTAAAAATATTTTACTGATACAAAATAGTTTTTATATCCGCAGTTTTTATAAATTTATTCTTCATTTCATAAGACTAAATTTTTATTGTTTGTAGTAAGAAAAAAATATTTATAAAATTATAATTCAGATAAATAAAAAGCAAGTTATTTTATTCTACTATCAGATTATTAAAAATTTATTCAATAGATTCTTAATCAGCTGGCAATGTTTTACGTATGAGGATCCTCAGAGCTTAAAGTAACAATTTTTTAATTAATTTTTAATAATCTAACAATATTAAGAACAAAACAACTTACTTTTAAAAACAGTACATAAATTATAACTTTATAAATATTTTTTTCTCAGTACAAACAAAAATATTTCATGCTGATAACAAAGTAACATATATACATGAAAATGCCGAAAGCCGAAATCTAATTTGTATTAGTAAAATATTTTAACAAAAGTAAGTAATTGTTTTTAGCATTATCTAGACCAGGGTTTCCCAATTTTTTTCAAAAGACCCCCTTTTAAAAACCTCTTTAGTTTTTATATTGATTGAGCACTTTAATTCATAGTTTTTTAACTTATGTTCTATTAGGTTAAATTAACAACTTATAACAGAGTTGCCAAATAACCTGGACACCTGGAATTTTAAACTACTTTTACATATTTAGTAACAAAATTTTAATATGGTGTGAAAAATCTATTATAAAGATTTTTTTGTATCATTAAAAGACCTTTTACGTAAAAGTAACACTGTTTTACGGTACCTTTTTTTTTTGTTATACTATTAAAGAAAATTGTTTTCCCTTAAGTTTATATTTTACTAAAATTGGATTAAAAATCTTTATTTTTAAACCTGGAAGAAACATACTAAAAATATTTTGCGACTTTCTTATAAAGTTAATATGAAAGACAATGTTTTTGTAAAAATGAACATTATCATTAGTTAAAATTTATTCTAAAGTATTACAAATAAAAGAATGTGAATATCAATTATACTTAGATTAATTTTTATTTCTTAATTACTTATGTTCTGTATAACTATTTTTAATTGACAGTATACTAGGAGATGGGCAATTAAAGCACAAAGCTTTGCTTAAAAACAGCTTAATTAAAGAAACAAAAACAAAAGCTTTTTAACAAAAAAAAATTTTAGACGTGCCCTTGATAATGTTTTTTAAACAGTATTTTTAATTAAATATTTAATTTTTTACAGTATTTTTTCAGAATTGTTTTTAGTTTTTATTTTTAATTATTTGCAAAATAAGCGGCCTGCAAACGAATTTTTCAAACAAATTTGGATATTTGAAAATTTGCCCACCTCAACTGTATACAAAAATGTTTCTTTAAAAATGCTTAATAACTTATCATGTCAACACTATTTTAGTCTAAGAATTTTCAGTTTTGTTAATGCAATTTTTAAATTTCTTAAACACTTAAACTAATCATTTCAAAACAAAAAAACAGTCCAAAATAAATGTAAGTAAACAAAATAATACCAATGTGTCTTTTATAAATGTCATTCAGGTATTTTCTATAAAACTTTGTATTTTAGCTATTAATTGTAAAAAAACTTAAACTTAAAAAATAATAATTAAAAAGAAATATACTATTGAATGTCTTTAAGCAACCATGAAATTGTTTCAGTCTTAAAAAGTATGACAGTACTTTAAAATTTTAACAATATTAAACTTTTATATAAAACCTCAATAAACTTACTTATAATCTTATTTGTAAAATAGGAAACTTTTAAAAACACATTTCATTATACTATTTTTTATTTTTCATTCCTACTACAATGCTCGTACAACAAAGCTTGAAAAAAAAATAGACGCCAAATAAATCTTACCTGAAGGCATCATTGTTGTTTATTTTCCATGAGTGTTTATACTTCGCTATATTGCCATGGCTGAGGCATGAGAACATTTCGGCCTCAGCCTTGATGGCATCCAAGCTTTCACTGCAAAACAATTTCATGTCATGTGATTGTAATTTACTAATCAATATTATCCATTCATAAATAGCAACAATAAAATGATTTAGATCAGCGGTTCTTGACCTTGTGGTAAATTCCCTTGTTTAAAGGGGTATATCTTCCTTATTAGAAGTTGCGTGAATTAATGTATATTAATTGTCTTCTTAATTTAAAAGTTCATATTTAAATATAAAATTTTTAATTTAAAAAAAACTCTTTAAATTTTTCGATTTTTATGATCAAAAGCTTAAATTTCAAAAAAATATAGTTTTTATCCTCAAAATTAAACGCTGTTTTGTATATTGGAAGTAAATTTGTGAACACCTTCCAAAAAGGGGTGAAACATGAAAAAAAGTTTAAGAACCGCTGATTTAGACAGTATAGCCCCCTATAACAGTACAAAAGAAAATTAAAGATAGTTTATGATATGCAAACTTGTCAAAAGTAATACGTTAAGAAAATTTATATATATAAGGAACAATTTAGATCAGCATTTAATTGTGGGTACGTTAGGACATAAAATATTAGGGGCATTTTTATCATAAACTATGAATCTTCCTATTAGCAAATGAAAATAAGCAGTATCAATTAAAACACTGTTTATGCTTGTTTTGAGAGATTTTATAGTCAACGGAAAAAAAGTTGTGGGCCTGGAATGGTCTGTTTTTAAATTTTTGTTATTAATTATCTCTACTTTTTTTTATCGTTAAAAATAGACTTTCAGGTACATCTTTTCAATTTTTGAGTCTCAAACATTTTTTCGATATTATTATCTTTGAAAATTTGAATTTTTGTTTAACCTATGTGTAATGTCTAATTTTAAGTTTTTAGTAGTTTTTTGTATGTTATTACAACACTTATAACCCTTTGAACCTAAACTGTTGTATGGAAAACCTAAATATAAATTGTTATTTCTAATAAACTACGCAAATCTCAAAATGCACAAAGTTTTAAACTAGCTTTACTATTATAACTTCTTTTTCAGACATTAAAATGACTACCTCTTCAACCTGCACAAAGGAAAATCTCATTGTAGAAACTGAAAAGGGTAAATACACAATCCCTGCTGATGATTGGGTGTATAGTGCTTGCGATGCACAAAAAAGATGCACCAAACTAGGTGGCTCGATTCTTGCGCCAATTAAAGAACAATCTGAATTTAATGCAATCATGGAAGCAATCAAGTCATGCAACTACCAGGACCAACTAGCGGTGAAATATATAGGATTGCACATTGCAGATGACAATTCCACGCGCGTCTTCTCGGATGGAGTGAAATTCGAATACGATGTACATGGTGATCTTTATCAAGAAAACTACGTTGGTATGCCACAAAACTGCCCTGCAGCAATTTTAGATCCAGATCAACCAAATAAACTTTATATCGGTGTTAATTGGTGGTGTGGAGAAAAGGAAAGGTTGTTTATTTGCTTTGAACCTAAAAAGACGACCAAATCCGATGCAATTACTAATGGCACTGTAAATGTTAACACGAGCCTTTTTATTGCTGTAGGCTCAATTTTATTTGTAGCCGTAGTTTGTATGTTTGGATATATGGCTAGACAGAACAAGAATCTCAAGTTGAAGCTTCAACAAACCTCAAATGGTGTTTAGACAAATCTTGAAATGATGTCTTGGTAGTTCTACTTTTTTGTTTTTAGTGTGCTTAGTGTAAAACTTTCTAACAGAGTTTAAAACTAATAAAAATCTTCGCAATACTTCTTTTAGGTGAGTTTTGTGAAATATTAATTGGTTAGTTTACTTTTGCAATAAAAAAAATCACGTACATTTTATGTAGAATTTTAAACAAACGAACATTTTGAAACCTTATTGGTTTTTAAAGCCATTGAGATGTCAATATAAATTAGTTTAAAAAAATGGCTCTTATATGGTACTGTACTGACAGTTCAAATTTAAAATAGTGCATATTTTTCACAAATATTTCCTAAGATCTTAAAAAAATCTAAGAAGTTAATGTCTAGAAATACGTACTTCAAACTATTAAAGATTAACTCTTATTACAACAGAGACAAGTAAAATATCTACGAAGACAATTTTGTACAAGACTTTTAATGATACGGGTTAACAGTAATAGTAAAAACAATAAAAATTAAATTAAATTTTTTAGTATTATAAGAAGGAAAAAAAAATTACCTACCAAGGGTAAGGGTTAGAAAGGGTAACATTGAGAGTAATAAAAAATATATTTATGAAAAAAAACAAGATGAAAATGTTTCAACTAGTATAAAAGTGTCTTCAATTAAAAATGAGCCTTCGTGAAAACATGACCCTTCGTACATTTTTGACACCTACCCTACTAAATCCCTATATCTCTTCACTCTTATAAATAGGAACTTCAAGTTTTTAGAAGTTTATTAGTCTCAGTTTTGCATGTTAACTTTTGAAATTGAATATAAGTTTTATGTACGCAGTGTGCGATAAAATTTAGGAAAAGAGCTAGTGGCTTAATTTCAAGATTTTTCTTTTGTAAACATGCAATGTGTAAATCTTGCGTTAGTAAATACTGTGTTTTGTAAATTTTAAATATTAGTCTTTACAAAATAAGGTCGAAAATGTAGAAGTTTTAAAAAGGCTTGATTTATGGAACTTTATTTATAACGGCTTTGTTTTCAAAAAACACAAATAAATAAAAGTTGGAACGCACAAGAGAAAGCTTGTTCTACCAGATAAGGCTTATAGTATTCAATAGTATTTCTGCCTTCGTGTATTTTTAACTATTATATATGGATACATTTTTTACTTTTTCACAACGCACTACTGTATTTTTTGATTAATGACTGGTCTACCGAATCTAGAGAAGGTATTTGGTAGTTTTTAAAACTGTTAATGTATTAGCATTTTAGTATTAAATTACACTTCAAATATAATTATTTGTTGGTTATTCGCCTAAAAAACAGTTGAGATATTTTTTGTTACTTTACGGACTATGTTTACCAAAAAAGCATTTTACAAACCGATAACATGAAAACTTAAACATTTATCGGCTGATTAATTTAATAAATTGATGCTATTTTTTAAATCGTTAAACGAAAAGTTGTTTTTAGGTAAGCATTTAATCAGCTCTATTATCTACAGATAATCGAAGTAATAACACTTATGACACTATTTAGTGTTTTGCAAAACGCGTCGTAGGAGATAGTTTTACTAGGAAGGCCTCCTGAAAGAATTTCTCTAACCTATGATCAAGTTTTTACAAACAATTAAAAGTTAAACAATTTGTAATTTTTATATGCTTAATTGAACCAATTTTGTAATAGAAAAAGGGGTGATAACATACTGACTGCTAGTAGGATTCGGCTTACCCATAACTTTTGAAGTTTTTACTCACAAAAAAATGTAATAAAATTAAAAATAAAAACAAGAGTAAGTTGATAATATTTAATGCAACGTCACATTAACAACTTGTTTTTACGTAAACCAGACTGCGAATTTTTATGTCAAACGCACCCGGCAGCTTATGGATACACCTGCCCAAGTAGAGAGTTTTTTTTTATTATAATAGGTTACTGAATAGAAAAACAAAGACTAACTTATTTAGGAACCACAAATTTGACAAAATTTTAAGCCGTATAAATAAAAAGTTTTTAACAAAAAGGTCACAAAAAAAAAAGCTAAACTTTCAATTAATCAACGTTTTCATATTGATAATTTTTAGGATTAAGGTCTTAAAAGTCCAAATTAAATGCTTACCTCAAAAACATTTGTAAACTTTATAATAACAAAAAAATTTTCAACCCTACAGTATACTGAACTACATTTTAACAATGATCTAATACTTAAATAATAATTTATTTATGCTTCCGATTAGCTATATCTTTTCCGGTAATGTTTTGTTACTAATTTAGTGTAACTGTTTTTACTATAAACGTTTTGTTTATATTAAAATTAAATGACTAAAGCTGTTTTTATTTATTTGGACAACCATATATTTTAAAACTTAGTATCTAACCACATCTTTGCAAAAAGACAGCAACCTTAATACGGTAGACAACCAACAAGAGTGAAACAATTTAAACTAACAACACGTTTATCACGAAAAGTACACTATTAACTAATGTGTTCACCCTTATATGATATATTACATATATATATGTATGGTTTTTTTTTAGAAAAATATTTTTTGCTTAACATTGTTAAGTTTAATAGTTTCAGTTTTCATAGAGTTTTTCGTTTAGAGTTTAAACTTTGACTGTAAAGTTTTTTTTTTCTTTTACTTTTCATTTGTAGCTCATTATAATTTAGATTAAGTTGGGTATGTAACTCGATGACCGAAAGGTCTTTTTGCGTAACCAGGTCTCGAACCAAAAACATTTTGAGTAATTTTTTGTTTTGTTTAATCAACCACTATTATCAAGACTACTTTACACAACACATCTCTTAACAAATATACTAAAAAAAATTCTAAAACTTTTAGTGATACCTAAAAATATGATAGTAATGTTTACTTTTTGCTTAGAGATTAAGTTTTAACCAAATTAATCTTTAAAATACTTCTGTATGTGACAAGTTAGCGAAAAAACAAAACTTATCAGGTATTTTAGAGAGCTTTTGAAGGTTAAATGTATAATACGTGAAAAGCCTTGCTATTACTAAACTTTAAATTATTACAATTAAAATAATCTATTAAAAGCAGTTACTTCGATATTATTACAATCATAATCAAAAAGTGAAAAACAATATTTAAGTACTTAAGTAGAAATTGAAACAGTTTAATAAAAAATAAGGCTTAGAAATATTTTTTCAAATTTCAAATATATTCATATTAAAAGTTAAACACAGAAACTTGTTTTCTTAAACAAAACGGCTCAATAGTAAAACATTATTCATACAACTTCAACCTACTTATCTTCCAGATTTTTCTTTACTTAAAAGTAATATTACAATTAAAATTATTTATTAAAAGAAATTACTTCGATATTATTATTACGATCACAATCAAAAAATAAAAAATATTTAAGTACTTAAATAAACAGCTATAAAATTTAAACAGTTCAATAAAAAAAGACTTAGTAATATTTTTTTAATTATTTTGATGCATATACAAAGTTAAACATAGATACTTGTTTTTTTAGACAATATACATTTATACAAAAACTATATATTTAATGACAAAATTATATAAAAAAGTTTTAGAAATCTAAAAGAAATTTTCATACATCAAAATTAGTATTTCTGGTAAATAGATAAATAGTGTAAAATAGTTTGCATTCAATTTTTTCTGTATACAGAACATTTTATGAGTAAAAAAATAATTTCACAAATTTTAGCTATAGTTTTTTAATCTAAATAGTTTTTGTTGCTAAAAACTGATAACTTCCAGAGTAAAATAGAGACTATAAAAGGTGTTTTGTATACAGCATTAACTTGTTATCTATTTACTAGAAATAGTGTTTAAAGATTGTTTAATAACTAGTTAATTTCATCTATAAACTAACATCGTAAATTTTTATTTTTAAATACTATATTTTACACACTTTCAACATTCTATTAATAAGTATTTTTGATAAATATTGATTGCTGTTTATATGATACATTTAAAAAATACTAATGTCCTTACTCCTATTTGAGTTTTGACTAATTTTATAGTTTTTTATAATATATATAAAACTTAATTAAAAGGTCTTAAAAAAAGTGTATGCTAACCTGGGAACTAGTTTTAGATGTGAAATTAAAACTATTAAGGAAAAAGTCTACTTATTTTTAAACACTAGGTACGAAAAGTTTTTTATTAAATGATCATCTATAATCTATACTTAAAACTTAACTAGCTTTTCACGGAGTGCAATGATCTTGAGAGCATATATCTTTGAACCGATCATGTCAAGAACTTTCACTGTGTTTCCAAATCCGCCCTGTTCGATACAATAGAACTTTGTGAATAGTTTATATTATTATAGTTTTAGTTATAAATTAATCAATAGTAGTTTTCAGCATGTAGAAATGCAAAAAGAAAAACTTTCGTAAGCTCATTTAATCGACTGCACTAGTATATTATGCATAATAGATAAGGTAATAATACAGCATTACATTAATAACATATATACTTAAATTCTTAAAAGACTGACTTAAAAAATACAAACATAAACCATTGCTCTTTTCCACCATATACAAACATATTGAAAAAAAATAAATAAGTTTAAACAAAACTTAAATGAACAAAAATTAAATTTTAACCAATCAGAAACGCCTCGATTTTACAGCTAACAGGTTTTTATTAAAATAGTAAAATTATAAATAAAAAAATAAGTTTGATTTTGCATTAAAATAATTACCTACAAACCATTTGCAGTATGCTTTTAGAAGATTACTTTCATGAGAAACTATTGGAAAAAATTGTTTAATATTTAAATTTAAACAAAAAAAAGCTTGCTTAGATGTAACCGATCTTTGATGTTTGTAATTTTCATACATTTTAAAGCGAAAAAAAAGTAATAGTTAAATTTCTAAAATCTAAAAACTAATACTTTTAAAGTACCGATATTTCGAATGTAATTTAAATTTTCAAAAACATTTTCAATAAAGCCTATTAGTAAAATAATTAACTTAAAACCACTACAATTAATTTGTTTTTTAAGTTAAGTACTTAGCTAATAAAAGAATTTCTTACGGAAGCTGTATATTCTAAAATTTGAAATTGCTCAAGTCCACAATTGGGTTGATCTCCATACAATCTTCTTAGCTCATTGAGTATACGTTTCTTAAAATAATGCTAGATATAACTAAATGAAACCCATGACAAACAAAATTTCTTAAAATGTTTTTATGTAAAACTGGACACACTTGCTCGCAATGAAACTGCACTAATTTTAGCCATTTAGTCTAGCATGTTACTTAATTTTTTATTCTAAACTTTAAAGCACAATATTTTCCTAAGTCAGGGCAAAATGCTAGAATGTCTTAAAGTATTTGTAAATCTGGACAGGGTGTATGGTAACATTAATAGCTTTTGCAAAACTGAAAACAAAGTATTTTATAATTTCCAGCTTCATGAGTACTTCACAAGTTTTAAATTTAGTAATACAAAAGACATTAAAAGCTCTATGTTATTATAGCTTGGCGACTTGTAGCGTAAAAAAAAATATAGTTAATATTTGTAACTCTATATAAACAAAAACTTTAATTTCTTAGAAGACTTTTTTTACAAACTAAAACTGTATAGATTAATATTAAAAGACATTATAATTTTTATGTAGTTAACTTTTTTTAAAATATTAAGGCTATATATAGGGAATTTAATAGTTTTAGTTTCGTTTAGAAATTAAACGACAGAATATTCATATTAACCAGGTCAAAATACTACAAAAGAGTTTACATTAATATTGAGTGACTGCATTTTATACTTTGTTATGTTATTTTTTTGTTAAATATTTTTTAAACTTTTAGGTTAAAGTCTAATCAACTTCTTTACTGTCTGGTTTAAACCATTTTATCGGATTTGTTTTAATTTTTGTATAAGCCGACAAGCAGGTAAAGATTTAAAGATTATGTTTTTTCTATTCAAACACTTCATATTTTCTTTATTTGTAGTTTTAAATATTTGCAGTGTGTTTATCAATTCTTTAAACTTACCAGTTTTTTATTTCATGTTAGCTTTTGTAGTTATTAGATTTTGATAAAGCTTGTTATTAAAAGTTGTTACAAAATTTATATATTAAAAGTTAGTTAGTATGTTTTAATAACCATAAAACATGAGTTTTGTAAGAGTTCTTATGACGACATTGAAAAATGCAATAGTTAATCTTTGTAAAATCAAAACCCGCTAGTCTACCAAGGGATAAAAAACATTGTTTAAAATAAATAAGTTTAAAGCAGTAAGTAACGTTAATAGTTTAAAGGTAATTGAACTTTACAATTAAAAAGATAACTACCTGACCTTTGTTAGTTTATTAGTTATCTGAGTCTTAAATTTGCAATTAAAAATACCGTCGATTTAGAATTAGTTTCAAATTTAGCCATACTTCAAAGTAAGATAAACTAAAAATAACTTTATGGTGTTTCAAACAGTCAATAGTAACTATTTTGTTTTATATAATTATATTCAGGTTAGTTTTGTATTTTTTAATGCAGCACTACAAGTGAATTTATTTGTAGAAGTTGAGAATTTTTGAAGTTATTTAGGTATTGATAATAAAACAAAATAACAAAATTCGTAACATACAACAATCTAAGATTGGGTTTTCAGAAGCATTCAAAAAAGATTAAATAAATTCAGTATAATGTTTTACATAAATGTGTATCTTACATAGGCAGATTAAAAATATCATTTTATTAAGAGAAGTATTAAGATTAAATGAATAAAACTAAACACTATAGTAAAGTTATTGTTCTTTTATAAAATTAATCTATGTTTTGTGTACATTAATTTCTTCTGTTCTAACTATGATTAACAACAGTACAGCTAAAGTTGATGTTAAATTTATTTTATCTATTTTTAAAATTTTGTTTGTTGTTTTTAAATCTAGAATTAGTATTAAACTCACAAACCAATTTTTAGTTTGTTGATAGCAAATCAAATTAACTATCTGCACAGTATTATAAGCAGTCTTAGTAGTATAAAAGATACACATATGTGACTAAGGAAAAACTAACTAAGTTTTCAATTCGTTTTTGTAAGGAATAAAACTTATACTTGTTTTTAATTGTAAACTTATGGTTATATTTACTTCTTAGTTTAATTTTTTAATATAAAGAATAACCTGCACTATTTATTTGTTGGAACAGTTGTTTATTTTTTAAATGTCTAAAGTTTGTTATGTTTGTTGCTGTAGTAGACAAATAAAACTGTTTAAGAATATTAAACCGCTTTCTAGTAGAGCTAGCTTATTTATAATAACTAAAGTAAAGTTATATTTACAATTGTGTTCGCTAAAAGGTTTTTATTGTTTGTGCAAAATTCTTTTAAAGGTTGGCCGGTATAGCTTTTAAAACTTTTTATCTACTAGTCTTTAGTTTAGGTATGTGTTAACAATAAAAACAAGCAAAAGAAATAATAACTTGACATTAAATTTTATTTTTTTATTGTATCATCTCTAAAACTGTTAGTACTATTGAAGTTAAATTTGACACACACAAACTTTTAACTTTAAAAAAAAATTAAAAGAATTTGTTGAAATATACAGATTTAGTGGGCTTAACTATTTTTTAAAGTAATGGTCAATACAAAAATATTTATTTTTCAGGATTATTATTATAAAAATATTAACAGCAATGTATGGTGCTCTGTATGGTTTTATTAAGTACGTAATTCTTGGAAAAGAAGCAGATGAAGCTACTAGAAACCAGACGATTAGTTCTACTCAAGAAGCAGGTAAAAACTATTATTATTTTTTGCTCAAAGTACTTAGTATATTATCTAAAATTGTATTCATTACCGACATACTACACAAATTTTGTTTAAGTAGAAGTTAAACATTTTCACTGAAAGACTTGTTTTTTGCTATTAAAGTTAGCTTAGTAGTTATAAAATTAAACAAAACAAAGTTATATAGTTTAGTTGAATTAGTTCTAAACATTCAAGTAGTAGATTAAGCTAAATGCTTTAATTAAAATACAAAAACTATTACAAAAAAACCGCGTATTTCATAAAAATTATAAAATAGTTCCGTAAATCCTGTGGTGCATTTTAGACACAATTTTTTTGTTTTCTTAAGTATAGTACGTTTTTTCTTGTCTTAGTCGTCTTTTTTTATCACTACATGACAGTATTATCTTTATTCTAATTTAAGATAAGAAACTAATACGATAAATTTGATTTAAGTGTGATTTTAAAAAGAGCAATGAAGTTATAAGCAATCATTGTATTAAAGCACAATTTTTAACTTTTTTATTTTCTTTTAAAAAGTGTTTTATGTTATTTTGAGATAATGTAGTCAATGATCACTTAACAAAAACTCATTACAACTTTTTGTAATATTACCTTGTATTTGAAATCAATTAAATTAATGAGCTCTTAGTACAATAAGTTATAAGTTTGTTTAATTAGCATCACTAGTATTAAAACAAAAATGTTAGAACGATTATATTATTTAAGAGTTTTAGTAAATTCCTGTTAAAAAGTGTATTTACTCTAATTTCGCAAAAAAACTTAGAAAAAAGGAAATTTACTTTTTGTTATTTTCTCCTTGTAAACATTCTATACTGAAATACTATGTATTGGAGATTAGAAATGTTTTAAGTCTACGTGCCTTACTTCTTAAAAAAAAATTTGTGAATGGCTCAATTTTTTAAAACTTAAATATCAAAGTAAACGAAATTGTTTGTATTAAGTTTTGTTTTTATTTGATTATTCACTAAGCAGTACTGTGTACACAAACTCTAATTAAAAACACATATTCAGACAAATTTTATAAAAAAAAAATCACTTTTCTTTGTTTTGCTCTAGTTTTTTGCAAGCTTGAAAAAAATATCGTGGACAATACATTGACTGACCTCAGTCGATATAGATTGACATTTGTAACTCGTAAACTTTTGAAAATTATCATTTAAAAATTGTCTTAAAATTTTCGTTGTGTATTTAGCGTTTACTTACTAAAAACTTTAAAACAATACTTTTCATTCAAATTTAAAGTTATTTATAGCAGCAGTTAAAAAATACTTACAATAAAACAACATTTACTGAAAACGGATAAAAAGTTTATAAACATTTTTCTTTCAGTACCTAACTGTTTTTTAATGTTTTTGTAAAAAAATAAAACGATTTATTTGTAAAAATTTAGAAAACAGTTTGTTAATTTAAATTTGTAGTTAACGAAAGCAACATTAAAACAAAATTTACAAAAATATAGCAATAGCTTCTGAAATAGTTTGTTAAACACATAATTGATTTTATAATTTATGTCAAAGTAGCTTTTTGAAGAACTTGAGCTCATATGGAATAAACATTTTCTTTATAAATCTATCCATTAAAAAAGTAAACAGCACATAATGTTAAACCACAACGAAACAGTACGCTATGAGGGCAAAAATATTCTAAACAGAATAATGAAAGTAAAAGAAAGTGTTCGCATATTACAAAACTAATCAAGAAGCTTCGAACGCAACGAAAGAACAGGCATCCGAGCGCTACTCATCGAAAAAATTGTAAGTTTGTTCAGAATTCCTGAAGCCAAAGAGGTATGCGGCAGAACTGGAGGTGAAGAAGAACAGGAAGCCAATCAGAAAGAACCTGTTTGATGTATTTTTTGCTCCAAGTGGTCGAACTGTCAAACTCAAGTTAGGAGAAAAGCCTCTCGAAAGGTCCACCAAAGTCTTCCGCAAACTCTTCTTCTGCAGCTTCCTGGGCGATCAGCTTCAGCCTTGCTACGGCTCGGTTTGCAGAAGGACGATCTTCTGGATCGATTGACATCAGTTCCGCTATCAGACTGCTCTGTGAGAATTATTTATAGCTCATAAACTGACAAAAGACATGAAAAAATATTAATATGTGCCGCCGTTCTAAAGTATTTTCAACATGGAGAAGTATGAAATATGTTATTGTTAAATAACTAGATGAGCGCTGTGTTTTTGAATCAAGAAGTAAACTTTAGTGCAGGATTTCCAAAACTTTTTTTTAAATGCCCACCTTTAAAGAAATTAAAAAAGCTATGGCTTTCTCCAAAAAATCACTAAATAAAAAAAACTACCGTTAAAATCACCTAAGACCTTTTTTTACTCTTGAACTTTATAATATTGAGTGTAAGTTTTAATTTATGACCTATTGGCCCCTTTACTGCTCATGACCTTACCTTTGCTGCCCCTGGCCCTCTTAATTTCTATCATGGCCCTCGTTGGACCCACATTGGGAAATCCACTTTTAATAAACTTCTGCTTAATCTAGTTATTTCAAACCAAAAAGCAACTGTTAATTGAATTATTTAACTTAAAAACTCACCACCATTGCAACATGCTTTCGTGAATGGTTGTTAGGAATTTGAAAGTTTTTACTCTTTGCAAGCACCGTAAGTTTTTTGAAGCTTAACGCGTCCTCCCTAATTGTGACGAAAAGGGTAACGCCAGCACTGTACAGATCAGCACGATGGTCGTACACATAGGGAGGTCCTTTCTCCTGTATTAATATATAAGTATAGATTACATACAAATATCATTCAATTTTTGGGTTTCGTTTTTTATAAGTAGTAGAACGAACTTGTTTCCGCAAGCTTTCAAGTTTATTAAAAACGCATGTATTTAAAAGTGGTATTTTCATAAAGAAAACTTTTTTAATCATTAAAAAAATGTAAATAAAGTTATTTATTGGAAACTTGAGTCTTTGTTTGAGCAAAAAGAATTAACAAGATATTTTACAATATAAAAAAAAAACAGTTTTTATCGTAATAGAATACTTTAAGCTTTTCAAGCCAAGGTTGTTTAAGATAACCTAACTAAAAAAGTCACATGCAATCAAAATTAAACTTTTGATTGACTAACAATTTCTGGAGCTTTGTAGTGCTTCGTACCCGGTTTTCCTCTTGTCCTCTGCTCAAGAACTTCAGCGACGTCAGCCTTGCAGCGATCCTCTTCTGACGCCGAAAACCGCAAAACCCTTCTGACTGGTTTTCTTCTCGCCCTGTAACAACCTTCTTCACTTGCGTCTCCTGCGGCGTGCCTCCTTCTACCTGGTCTGTTTGGCTGCAAGTTTGTGAAGTTCCTGTTGACTGCCTCCAAGAAACTTTCGCTCGCGGTGTTCGCCTGTCCGGTTTTCTTCTTTCTCTCAAACACGGACAAGCCGAAGTCCGTGATACAGATGTTCGGCTGGCCGGTATGAGTGTCCACCAACAGGTTTTCGGGCTTCAGGTCTCTGTGAATGAGTACACAACACTCATGCAGGTACCTGAGCCCAGAAAACATCTGTAATTTGTATGTTGTTGTGCTTGTGTTATGTTTATTAGTTTATTTACATTAAAAGTTATACGTAAATAAATCATTAAAAAAACCAATGATTTGCATTTTGACTTTTTAAAGTTAACTAACTTGGAGTAACAGCTCTATCTTTTCGATGAAACTCCGGTGCTTTTTGTAAATAAAGCCCTGCAAATTGTGCTCGTAGAACTTCATCTTTATGCCGAACAATTGAGCCACTGTATACATTATGAAAACGCTTGTATAAGATTTGCTTCAAATTTTTTTAATTCACAAATTCTATTTGAATAAGAATTTCAAATGGATTGAGAATCTTATTAATTTAAATATGTGAAACATTGTTTTTTAGAAAAACTCGTGAATTAATTAAAACTGATAAACTAAAAATAATTATTTTTTTTACTTTTTAAAAGGAAACAGAATAAACTACAATGCTACAACTACTTCTTTCACTAAAAATTCATCATGATTTTTTATTAAAAAAACTTTGCTTTTAAAGTAATTTGCCAAATATTATTTTTTAACCAAAATATTTAAAAAACTTTGGAAATAGATTCAAAAACACACATAAATCATAGTAAAAAGTATGTCTTTTACATAAAATACACATAAAGCGATTTTTGAGAAACAATAAAAAAGCTTGTTTGAAACTTAGTTGTTTATAAAGTTATAACTTATATATAAAATTAAAACTAACCATTAGTTTATGGTTTTCTCAAACAATGATCAATAATCAAATGTGTTCATAATTCTATTCAATGTTTAACTGTATACTATTATATTTAAATTAAAAATGTGTTACATCAATTTTTTTCTATTGTTTGAGTACTATTAACAAACTAAAAATTGTTGATTATAATTATGAAAAATTCTACCTGGAGCGTTATCTACATTTTTAATTGGAGGAATTCTTCGATGTACCATGCGAAACTTGTTGAAGTCTTCAAAAATTTTTCTAAAACATAATAAATATTTTTCATATGGTAAAGTATTAAAACCGTTTAAACTTTAACTTCTATATTAAGTTTTAACGTCGATGTAAAATTAAAAAATAAAACAATTGTACCATTTGATTATAGATATAAACGATAGTCTAAGTTTTTACCGATTTAAATCAACTTTATGCTACTAATTATTTTAATCATTTTATATAGTTATTTTAAGAAACAAGTTAGAAAATTAAATATTTATAAATTTGCAAAAGGAATCTAACTTCAACTTGTCGTTGTTGTTTACTATCAAGGTGCCCTTGTATTTGACCACATTGGTATTGTCCAACGTTGCCATAATACTCGCCTCTGCTCGCAAGTCCTTGATTGTTTGTCTGCAAAACAAAGCAATTCGTTTAGTAAAATCAACGCAATAACTTGTATTAGCTAAAAGTCATATCTAGCTTTAACTATAATGAACGTTTTTTATAGTTTGGAGCAGAATTGCCATGTTGCCTAAATGGTAATATTATTTTATATTTATAAGTATGTTTTTCATAGTCTTATACTTGAAACAAAAAGGCGGAAAATTAACTAAAAAAACACTGTGTTAGGTACAACAAACTAATTTAATCTTTATAACGTTACTAAAAGCTTTAAAACCTAGTTTTATTTTTAGGTAGATTAAGTTTTTTAAATTTTCTTTAGTTCGTTCTTGACATCAAAACTTTTATTAGCAAAATACAAAGTAAGATATGTATAAGAACTAGGTTGTGTTCAATTTGTTACCAAACTAAAACCTAAAACACTTCATATAAATGTACAATTAATTAACTTTTTTAGAGAAAACTATCAGTACAAAAATTTAAACAAAATATTAGTTTTGATATTACTTATAGACTTCAATGATAGAAAATTATCTTACACCTTTATCATTAAGTTTCTAAGTACTTTTACTGTATATTTTTCTAATCAATTACTGCTGAAACTTGATTATTATACCAAATTCCTGGGATTTATCATTTATTTTAATGGTTAAGTCTAAGCTACTAAATTTATTTAGATTTTAAGTATTTTAACTAATTGTTTTCTAAGATTTTAAACTAACAATACTTTTGTTATCCAGTTTATAAAGCTGTACTTAATTATTTCAGACCTAAATACGTCTACTTCTTATTGCACTGAAGATTATCTCATTGTAGAAACTGATAAAGGAACATATTTAATTCCTGATGGAGATTCAGTAGAAGGTACTTGCATTGCCCAAGAAAGATGTACTCTATTCGGGGCTATACTCGCTCCATTCACAGAAAAATCTGAATTCGATATCGTGATGGACGCTCTCAACTCGTGTGAGTACCAAAACCCGTACATGTCTAAGTGGGTTGGGTTGCATATTGCTAGCGACAACTCCTCAAGGGTCTTCACAAATGGAGTAGAGTTTGACTACAGTGTTCACGGAGAATTGTATCAAGAAAACGATGTTGGTATGCCAAAAAACTGTCCTAGTGCGATTTTAGATCAATCGCGCACCAACAAACTGCAAATTGCTCCTAACTATATGTGTAAACCATCATTAAGACCCTACATCTGCTTCCGAAAAAAAACAAGCTCTGAATCTAATGCGATTACTAGTCATACTGCTAGTGACAAGACAAGTCTACTTATCACGGTAGGTTCTATTTTTCTTGTAGCTGTAGTTTGTTTGATTACTTATTTGGTCAGACAAAACAAGAACCTCAAGTTGAAGCTTCAAAAATACTCAAATAATGTTTAGAAGTGTTGTAAATTTTGAATACTCATCCAAGAATTACAGAGTTGTTTAATCGCAAATTTTTAATAATAAACTATTATTAACAACTATATCATATATAGTAGTATACTAAAAACTAGTTTTTTGACATTAGTGTTTAACAAAATCTCATCACTGACAAAATTTTTAAAACAAAAAATCTATTTTCTAACAAAGTAGCGATGTTTCAATAATATAAAACTTGTGTTCTAAGCTCTTAATACTAAAGTTACAACTAAACTTTAAAATTAATATATTACATTAACATTTATTACAATAAACACATCGTACATAAGCAAAAGATGTCAAATGTTCTCTACATTTTTCTAAGTAAATGACTCCAAATGTTTAAAACCAACGCAAAACACTACTCAATTGTTTTTTTTTTAAATTAACAGCTTTATTAATAAAAATTAACAGCTTAAGATAAATTTTTTTTCTTATAAGAATTTTTACCTAATAACATTATTGACTTTAATCATACTTAAACTAATTTTAATGTATAAAATTATACACCAGAACTTCTTGAGAACGCACTTTTAAGCTGTGAACTTAGTTACCATAACTTGAGTTTTAAAAACATAGCTGTTGTAAGTGCTAAGGATATTTAGACTTTAATCGGCATGTGTCTAGTTGAGGTGAGCTAAATACAAAATTTGTAATTTCTTTATCCGCTAGACTTTAGCAAGCTTTTTCTAAATGCCAAAAGTTGAGGCCGAACAGCATCTCTGGCTCTGATCAAAGTTCAGGCTCAAGTAGAACATAACTATGCTAAGTTTTATGAAATAAACATTGCCAATAATGTAAAACTTCAGTAGTGTAAAACAATTTATCTTTCAATATTTTTTTTGTTTTGATAACGTGTCTATAATACGTAAAACAAAAAAATATGTTTTTACCTCGTCTGTTCAAGTATACGTAAATAAATTTGGAACTTTTATACTTTAAGTCAATGATTTGTTCATTTTAGATAAAACCTATAGATTTAGTGCACAAAACTTTTTTTTAATGAATCGAAAATCAAAATTTCTAAGAACTACTAATTTTAATTAACTAGTTGCCTATCGTAACATTCCTTAATCATATCCAAAAGCTAGAAAAAAAAAGTAAATAATAGCCACTAATACTTTTATTGTTGTAAAATAAATAAGTGTAACTAAAATGCTTAAGTTTTATATTTAATCCGCAGCTAATAACCTAAAAAATGTTTTTATTGTTTTTAAATAAGCAAGTTTGTCAAAATCATCTTTTAACTTGCATTGTATTTATTCATAAGTTTTTTTTCAGTCGTAAATATTTAATTTGAATAATACAAAAATAGAAGGGAGCGCATGTTTAAAATTATTTCGTCAAAAACAAAGACATAACGACATAAACCTATATCAAAATACAAACAAATTTAAACAACTGGTTCAGATGCTATTTTTCATGGCTGTTAAATATATTTTTAGATTTTTAATAATAGCACTGACGAGTTGACCGAAACTTAATTTGCTTAATAAAGTCTTGAAAGAATAAACACAACTGGTAAAGTATAAAATAAAGACAGTGATATTTTAGCTAACAAAATATAATTTTACTGACTTTTTTCGAGGAACTATCAGCTTTACGGCGTAATGGAAGTTGTCCTCTCTGTCTCTCATTTTAAGCAAAATTCCGAATCCTCCCTGTTTGATATGATAACTTATTATATTTGATATTATAACAGCATTTGCATTTTTTTTAAATGCGCACATTAAATTTATTATTTTTACAACACAACTTCTTTGGTCTAATAGTATAAAGTTAAAATGTTAAAACACAACACTTATTTTTTCTTGTTTAGCATACAGCTGAAAAAAGCGTTAAAACTTAAGAAGTACACTAAATAAAGCAACTTGCTGTTTAGTAATAGATTTAGATCAATAAAAGTTTACGCCAATATTATGTATTACTACCATTCTTATCATTTTGTTTGTTAGGACTACCTCTTAGTTTTGTAATTTGGAAATACTCCCTAACCAGAATTTTTAAGAAGTAATCTAAGTAGATAAAAAAATTAAGTCAATATGAAAAATGTTATGAATTTTATATTTTCTTCAAATACTAACGCTAGTTATGTAACGAAGTAAATCAAACTGCTCTAATCCTGATTGTTCCATTTGAGCTTGATACATTGGAAATCCTGGAACGAGTTGGTGACTATCAATTATTGGAACCTGCAATTGAACTGGAAAAATGTTCTGTTCAGGAGCCTGCAATTGAACTGGAAAAATGTTCTGTTCAGGAGCCTGCAATTGAACTGGAAAAATGTTCTGTTCAGGAGCCTGCAAGTGAGCTGGAAAAATGTTCTGTTCAGGAGCCTGCAAGTGAGCTGGAAAAATGTTCTGTTCAGGAGCCTGCAATTGAACTGGAAAAATGTTCTGTTCAGGAGCCTGCAATTGATCTGGAAAAGTTTTCTGCTCAGGAACCTGCAATTGATCTGGAAAAGTTTTATGTTCTGTAATCTGTGAATGAATTGGCGAATTTTTATGAGTTTGGTCCAGTAATTGAATTGGAAAATTTTTCTGAGTTTGGTCCAATGGTTGAATTAAAGAATTTTTCTCTGTTTGGTCCAGTTGTTGAATTGAGGAAATTTCCTGAGTTGTTACCGAACGGTCAGCTTGCGAACGTTTGTTTTTTTCGTTTTCATGACTGACTTGCACTGAAACCACTTGAGCTTCTTGGGTTGTGAGTTTGAAAAAGGCGACTAGCTTTCCCTAAATAATATTTGTTGGAATTACAAAAATAAATTAAATTAAAATAAATTATTTGTGCATAAAAAAGTTACTTCAGAAATATGTTAGAACAAAAGTCATGAATAATGTTTTTTTAATCTTTAGTATACATAAACTTACTTATTTTTCAAACCTAGTTTCTAAATCAATAAATAACTTAATTTAGTAAATCTGGACGAAGTAATGGGTTGCTTTTTATTAGAATTTCTCAAACTTTTACAAAACGCCCCCTTTAAAGAAATTAAAAAAGCTATGGCCCCCTCCAACAAAATTACTCAAAAAACTACCATTAGAAACACCTAGGGTCTTTTTTTTATCTTCATCACCAACTCCAGAATATATAGTGTAAGCTTTTAATTATGACATCATGGCCCCCTGTGGCCCCTTTACTGCTCATGGCTCCCTAAATTTATGTCATTAACCACTTTGGAAAACTCTTTTTATGTATTTAGTTCATTGAGCTTAAATAAACAACTATGCAAAAAAAGTAAATTTTATCAAATGTTACTAATTTTCAGATATACTAAACAAAGTGTATTTTGTACTTTACTTTTGTGACAATTTACATATTTTTAGCTAAATTCATTAGTGCAGTTAAGTTTCAATCACAAGTTGCGTTGCATGCTTTTTGATTTAAATTACATTTTACATGAGCCTTAAAAATAGTTTATTTTAATTAATTTTTTTTTTTTCGAAAAAAATTAAACTAACTCGAGAAGACGGGTCACTAAAAACTAAAGCAACGAAAACAACGATTACAATTGCGACTTCTACTGCAATAAGCTTTGACGTCTTCTTACTGTTCTCTCGGTCAGTAGTTTTCATGGTCCCCTTTTCTGTAGTTGTTTCATTTAATTTCTTAGGCCTCTTACATAAAACGTGTAACTGGACTTTATTGCTAACTTCTTTTCCTAGTTTAATCTCAGGATACTGAGTTTCTAGCAGAAGGAAGTTGTCTGAACTAGTGTTCTGGGTTTTCATTAGTAAGAGGAATATTTTCATGCAATTCGTTTTAACTAGTTTGTCCTTTATAGTTTGAGTTGTCTTTCTGTCCCTGTATTCTACTATCTCCCCTTTTGATTTAGTGCATAAACGTCCCGCCTCTTGTTTGAACACAATTGTTTTGGGCACGAAAAATTGTTCTTGTTTGATTTCTACGGTACAGATATCTCCATCTAAAATAATTATTATTAGGGAACTTTAACTTCTGAACAACTACTACATAACTAAAATAATACATTTCAAGGACAAAAACTTTAAATGTAGATGTTATAAAGGTTTACTAACAATTCCCACCCGCGATCAATTCTCATCCGCGCACAATTCCCACCCTTTCTTCAACTTCTTTTTTTTTTTTTTGCATAATTTTTGTATTTTACCTGTTTTTCACTGTTACCCCTAAGTTGCGCGGTAGGCGGTACTCGAATTTGATCGGGTGGGAATTGATTGCGGGTTGGAACTGAGCGGTCCCCGTTATAAATTTAATTTTTGGGACAATAAATACTATTAATACTGTTTTTGAAAATATGGCAAATTTAAGAAATTATTGCAAAATATGGCAACTAAGGCAAATGTACTTAAATTATAGCGAAAAAAGAAAAAATTAAGAAAATATGAAAATATGGTTAATTTTACAAAATTATGGTAAATATGAAAAAATGAGGCAAAATACGGCAAATATATTGCAATTATAACAAAAACTCTCTAAATAGAGATAAATATTGCAAATAATCTTAAATTTTTCCAAATTATGGCAAATATTGCAAGTATGCTAAAATATGGCAATTATGGCAAATATAATGCAATTATAGCAGTAAGTAGTAAACTTGGAAAAAAATGGCAATTTTGTCAAAATATGTCAAACATGACAAGTTTTGGTAAATTTCTATTATGTCTTTTTATAACATCTACAATTGAAGTTTTTGTCCCTGACAACATAACTTAAATTTACTAAATATACATTTAAATTTACTGTCCCTGATATGAAAGTTTAAATTTAGTAATTAAAATAGGAATTCACAGTCACGTAACAATCGGACACTCTTCAAGTACAAATATTCTAACTTTTTTTTTCTGCAACTTCGGTAACAGATTTGGCAATAGTGTTTAGACTAATATTTTAATTGATTTAAATCCTACTACTTTTTAACACTAAACACAAAGCTTTTAACCAAGTCTGTTTGGTAATATATAATGCGTTTCGTGCCATCGTTACCACATTTTTAATTTAGCTTTTGATAAGGCTGCAGCTTCTTATACTAAGGTTGTCAAGCCTCAGTTTTTGACGAATCGGGTCAAAAACATCGAAGTTTTATTACTTACGAATCTTAAAATCTGTTTATAAAAACTTTCAGAACAAATATTTTTGCACATTTTTGCTTTTTATAAACTATAATATGAAAAAGATTTTATATTTTTTACCTTATAGATTTAAAAATAAAATTAAAATTTAATAACAAAGTTTTTTTACATGCAATATTATTTCTTAAAGCTTGTTTATTAATATTTGTAAACTAACTTATATATAGTGAAAAATTCTAACACTTATACACGTTATAAAACAAAATAAACTATGAGCAATTCTAAAACTTTCTGATCAAAACTTTGAAAGGTTATAGTAAAGTTTAAAAGTCTATTAAATTTTTGAGAACCTTTTAGTTATTCAGTAGTATTCTAGTAGTAGATAGTTTAAATTTGCTAACTAAAGTAGGTACTTCACTGGTGAGTTACAATAAGTCCCATTAAACATTACTCCGCAAATGATTTCGTATGCTCGAATTTTCATAACAACTCATTATTATAAGTAATCCTTGTTCATAATTTATACACATATTACGCAATTGTTACATATTTTTTTAAGTATAATTGTAACATAATTTGTATTTTTATTAAAACAAATGGGAAGCAAGTTTAAAGAACACATGTTTTCAAAAGTTGTAAAAATTAAAAAAGTACATTTTTTATGATATTTAAGTTATTAACATATTCTTTTTTAAGAACTTTAAGTTATTGCTAAAATTTAACAATGTTATATCATATTTAAATCATTGTGTGTTTATTTTACAATTTGTGTTTATAAAGTGTTAATTCACCAAATAAAAATGTTTGTTGTTTATTATAAGAACTTAATGGGTATAAGCTGATTATTGTTATTTTGCTTATTTATACAGTTTTTCATTTTATTTTGTCTAATTTTTATACTTTTAAGTTTTAGCCGTTGACTTCTAATAATTAAAATAACAATAGTTGTTTTTGAATATTGTATCCCTAATCATCAGGGCCTAATGTGTATGGATGTCAAAAAAACGTGAACTATTTATTATATTTTTTGAAATTCTATATGCTTAAGCGAAAATATTTGAACCTAAACTATTTTAAAATTTATCAGAAACTTATTTCAATGTACATAAACCTTTTCTCCATCTATTGTTGTCTTGTCCTTGACAAGACGTTAAACGGTATCCAAATGGTGTGCGACTCGATAACCAAAAAACCGAAAGGTTTCTCGTACACCGGGTCTTTGGACCAAATATTTTTTTTTACATTCAATAAACATTAATATTGTTTTAGTTTATATTAGTGTTCCAGTACAGTAGTACCCTTATCATCCAAAAACAAATGTAAAATCTTTAAAATTATTACTTTTTAAGAACAATATAAAGTAAGTTAGATGGTACTGAAAAACTTTTACATTTAGAGAAATTTAAATTTAAGAGATTTACAAAACATTTTTTCTTAGGATCTTACTCTCATTATTTATGCAAAGATGGTTATGATCCTATAGAAAAACCACAAAAAGAATAAATCTCCATTACAAAAGTCCCTTTTGTAAAAGTTTTAAGCTGTGGATTAGAAAAATTAATAATAATTAAACTCGTAAACAAACGAGTGTGAAGTTAGCTTGATCGCGTTTTTCAAGAATTACTATAAAATGGCCAAACTTTGTAGCTAATCATTTTCCTTATCTTAATAGCTTAATAAAAACTTTTTTTATATTCTAGATCTAGAGAACGGTTCTTTGTCTTTAGTTTAAAAAAAAAATCCATTGGATTGGGGTTTGTTTTTTTGAGTGGGGTCCCTAGAAAAAATTGGGTTTTTTTATGATTTTTTTTATCTTATGAGTTTGAGTAAAAAAAAAATCATAATATTTTTTTATTTAAGTATTCTTATTAATATGTTGATTAACGGCTATAATTTTTTTTTACTAACAGTCAATATTTTGTACAATTTGGCCTTACTTCAATCTTTTTACAATCTTGCCAATTTTTGTACTCAAACTCATAAAATAAAAAAATTCATAAAAAAACCTAAATAAGACCAAATTGTATATCAATAAAAAATTTTAAATTTATAAAACTTGAGTTGTATATTTTTAACCCATTGAATTTATGTTTTTTTATTTACTTGAAAACTACTAAATAAAGTACTTTCCATATTTGAATTTTATAGTTTAAAATAAAAAGTTAACTTATAAAATATTTTTTTAAAGGAAAAGTTCTACAAATATCATTGTAATAAGTTAATAGAAAAAATAACACTTTAAAAGACTTCTTAAAGTCTAATAATGTTTGTTTTTATGTTATTTTACATCATATTTTCATAAAATTTTAGGTTGCACTAGATTTTTAGTTTTTAAGTTATATACAAAGCTTTAATTTTTATACAATTTTTCAACGAATACATATTTTAGTATATAAATTATTTTAAGTGTTATATTTGTTTTGTTTACAGAAAATGTGCAAATAGAATATTTTATTTACTACTAGGTTTTGACGACAAAAAAATACGACCTTATAAGTATAACAAAGTAGTAAACCGCAGATTGTCATAGTAAACTACAGACTGTAATAATAAACAAGGAACTTCACTACATGACAAACAACAACATCATTGGAGACAACCAACAACTGGTTTTGTCCATATTAGGATTTATCAGGCAGGTATAGTTGCAAGAAGCCACTGTTGAGATCTAACTAAGCAGGCTAAAGTACATAAGAACTGAAGAAACTGCTTGTGGGCAAAGTTGAAAAAGGTGATGTAACTTTATTGTTCACAGGTAAATGTATAAGCTAAAACATTAACAACTTATTGTAAGACCCACGTTATATCACTTTTGACCAGTATTTATTTCGGCGATCACCAAGACAGTTGAGATACTTTGTGCCAATAATAAACAATGAACTTCACCACAAGACCATCATCAACTCACGAGAAATGAACCAAAGGAGATCTAGTGTGTCATGTAGTGCAATGAGACAGCCTACTACCAGCGCCTCAGTTCATATACAAACCATTAAGGAAAGTCATAATAAATCGAAGTGACAGTATATGTGGATAATCTGTTTAAAGATTTGTATGAAACAGGAAAAACGAAAACATAATTTAGCTTTTATCTCTATACAATACTATACAAAGTCTTACAAAAAAGTACACAAATATGACAGAGATCAATCAAGCTTTATTGATGGGCTAAATACACATAAATTGATGAATCTGCTAAGAGAAATTCAATTTAAAGGTGTTTAAATGCTAGTATTTAACTTTAAATGTGAAGTCAGTTGTAAATAGAGGTAAAAAAAAGTTATGCTAGAAGGAGCTATATCTTGGGTATTTAACATTGGCATTAAGTACTGCTCAAAATATTAGTGACTTGATTTCTGTTAATTACTTGAAGAACATTTGACCATTTTAGGCGGTATAATAAGTTTTTAACAAAAACTTTAAGCCAAAAGTTTTTCTCGTGTACTTTTTGTTAGAGTTAGTTTCATGAAAAATTGTCTTGCACTCCTTACACCATTTACGGTGCTGAAGCCAATTTGTAACTTTCAAACATGTCTACACTAAAGAAGAAAAAAAATAGGTAAGACATTACAGTGATGGTAAATGACTAGCAAGCTTTAGAAGTTTACATCAAAAGACTCATTTGTTATCAAGTAAGATATTTACTTAATGTTTTCTGCCTTATTTGCTAAAAAAATATAACGCATTAGCCTGGGCTCTTAGAGTCTCTAAAACACTTATCAGGACAAATTTAATATAAGTCAGAAAAATTACTGTATTTATCTTGATTTTACTTTTTTGCTTAGGGTTGTATGTTTAAATACAAACACATTTTTATATTCCACGTTTAATTTGTTGTTCGATAAAATGTACAAGTATTCACTTTTAGGATTTTAAATTATATCAATAAAGTAAGGGAGATTTTATACAATATTAGGGTTTTGTAGAGTTTATATACTATTATAATACCAGTATCTTGGACAAGACGTTAAAAGGTATCTATGGTGTGCAACTCGAAAACCAAAAAGAAAATTGTGCACCAGGTCGTAGAACCAAATATTTTAAGCGTATCACTTTTAGAGCTTCAGAATAATAACAAATATTATTCAAATAGGTCTTATAAGTTTAGACATGATCAAAAAACATTTTTCAACTTTTTTTTTTATCCTTTTTATGGTTTTTTTTTTAATTTTTAAGTAAATAACAAAAATTAAGTTTAAAATTTTAACATATTTTTAGAATGGTAACATGTAAAGTTTGTAAATTTTGTCCAAACTTAGAATCGTAGGATATCGCACCTCTAAGTCTAAATGCATGTGTACAGTTTCAAAAACATTTTTAGTTAAAATAACTTTTAACTGACCCTTTGTTTCCATGTTTGTATTGTTTCCATCATTATCACTCTTAATATTCTTCATCACTTTAACATCATTTTCAAGTGGGTTGCTGTTTTCTACATTATTTTAAGATTTATGTTAATTGTTCTTCTTTTAAAGTCTAAAGTAAACTTTGTCTACATGAGTTTATTTTTAATTTTTATAAGTTTTATTTCGAGTCTAGCAAATAAATAAATGTTACTGTGCAACTTATTAAACAAAAAGTTAATGTATCTATATTTTCCCCTTCTTAATTTTTAAAAGTATCTTTTTAATTCCTTAACATAAATTTATGTGTTCAGAATTTTTTTCAAACTAATATTTCAAGCATTTAAAAAAGTCAGCTTATAATTTATATTTGTAAGATTTTCTTTTTCAAAGCAAGTTTAATACGAAGCAATATAACAAGGCAACTTGTTTATTATGTGTTAAAATACAAAACTAAAGAAGTATGATCAAACCTTATGTTAAATTCTATAAAAAGTAGATATAAGTGATTTATACTTTAATCGTATTTCAATGTAGAGTTTACTTTTTTCTAATCTTTAGTAGACATTTTATTATAGATAGAATAACTTGTTTTATAAAATTTTAAGTTACTTACAACATAGATAGGATCAAATTAAAAAAATCAAGTTCGTTTATTCCTGAAGGTGTATAAGGAAAAAAACTAAACCGTCTTTTGTTGTACAAGAGCATTCTGCTTCAAGGTCAAGCAGTTTACTTATTATTTACTTGTTTTTATGTAAATTTTCATAATATTTGTAATTTATTTTCTTTAAATTTATCCTTTGTATTTTATTTAATACTTTTGCTTTTAAACTTTTGCAGTTTTTTAGGAATATATCCAAAAAACTAAAACTTTTTTGTTTAAGGAGTGTAAGTTTTAATAAGTATTTATTATAATTTAACAAAAATACTATAAAATTTTTTCAATGATCTGAACATATTCCGAAACTTGATTAAATATTCTATTATTTCTAAAAGTAAACTTAAGCTAAAATTGTTTCTATTTCTATTCTATCTAAAATCTTTCTAAGATTCTATTTGAATAAGATCTATTTAAGCACTGACGAGGTCTTTGGCCGAAACTTAGTTTGTAAAATAAATTTTTGAAAGAATAAATATAAAGTAAATTTAATATAAGCATATAATTTTAATTTAATAGCTCGTGTATTGTTTACTTAATTCAATTTTTATAGACTATAATAACTCTGTTAATAGGTCGTTTTAATTTGTTCAATGTTTAACAAGACTATTTATTTTGATTTTAAAAAGTGAAATCGTTTCAATTGTATTATACATATAATGGATTATTTTGATACAATATACTTTTATTTTTATCTCATAACGATTGAAATAAAAATCCATAAACTAACTAAGACTTGAAAATTTTAATTTTAGTCTTTAGATTCTTTAATGATCTAATATTTTAATAATGATTTTGTTTGCATTTAGTTTGTTACTGTTAAACTAATTTATTTAAGTTTTGTTTGGTTTTTATTTCTTAGTAGATTTATAAGTATTTTTATATAGTTTAGTTTCACAAATAGTCTTTAGTTACGTTTAATTTACAATACTTTAAGCAATTTTTGTGCATCGTCGTTTTATAAAAAAAAACTACATAAAATTTAATAGTTTATAAGCATTTTTATTTTCTTAATTCTATTCTGGAGATTTAAAAAAAGTTTACAGTGATGTATATATTAAAAAGAGTTTTTGTTTTTAAATATCTAGTTAAACTTAAATCAATAATTTCAAGATGTTTATTGTGGTTTTTATTTCAATACTTTGTGTTTGATTTAAACAATTATTTTATAATTTTCACTAAAAACATTATTGCTCTTATATTAAAGTTTTAAGTTTGAAATTAAGCTTTGTAAAAAATAAATTTAGTTTAAGCAGTTTTGTTGATTGCTGATACCAAGAAGTAGTATATTTTCATTCAGAAATTTAAAGTTAATTATAAAAATATTTACACTTCAGTGTAATAGCAAGGGACTTCAAACTTTAAGAACATTTTCTCGTATAGTTAAATATAAATTCAGTTGTAATGTTTAAACATGTAAAAAATGAGCCGTAGTAGCAGTCTTTAAAGAAAAAAATTGACTAAGCAAATATATTTTATAAATTTTAAAAGTTTAAATTGATGATGTATCTAAAAATTTTGAAAAGATGCGTTTTTTAATTATTTTAGTTTTTCTTCTAAAAGAAACTATTGAACTGTTTTATTTTGTTCTTTAAATCTCAAAAAAAAAAAAAAACTTGAATAAATAGTAAAAAGATCTAATCATGTTTAGAATTATTCAAAATAAGTTCAATTTGTAAAAAATGACCATTTACCCATATGGCATTAATTTTTTCAGTATAATTCAATAAGCAGAATTTGAAAATTGTTTTTTTTTTGAAAGTATTTACAACAAAAGTTAACTTCACTTAAAACTTGTTTTAATTTTCACCCTATATTTTACTAGTTAGAAACTGTGTGTGGTACCAAGTTAAAATAACTAAATAGGTAACAATATATACTTGATACACAACTTAAGTTTACTAATGATGTCTATTAGTAATCAATCAGTTTTTCTTAGCTTTATTGAAAACTTTCACTCTTCTAAATTTACCATATATGAGTTTTACTAAAATATTTTTAACTAACCCGGGTAGTCCTGTATGTTGCCACCTGTTTCATCTGGTTCTTTTGGAGTGATAGGTACTCCAAGAGGGCGGCCTGTTTAATTAGTAAAAATAAAAATATGTTGCAAAACTGTTTTTAAGATTATATTTACTTTTTTCATATACTTCAAGCTTTGTTAAACATATTTCACTAATCGATTGGTTTATAATTATTTATGTTTGCTTTTTTACAAGAAAAAAAAAAACAGTATCATTCTTATATGATTTTTAAGTTTGTTGATTTTTATTTTGTTTCTTTTTAAACAAAATTAATTCCTGTTTTTTGGATTTATATTTCTAAGTATTTTAAAATAATAATTATTCATTATTGTTTCTCATTTTGTTTTATAAACTTATGTTTTAGTTTTTTGAAGCTACAAAAACATAAATTTTTGTTTTCACATTTAAGTATGTTACACTTTTCTGCTAGTTTAGATGGAATAGTTTTATGTTAACTATAATTATGATATTTTTGAAATTTGATAACCATACTAAGTTTTAAACAAATTAAACTACTTAATACAAAATAAACAGCTCTGCCGTATAAATCTTTTGTATGTAAAAATTAGTTTTTTCTTTGTAGTTGAAATTCAAGCTAACTAATTGTTAGTTAAGTTTGTTTTTGAAAATCTAAATTTACTAAATTTGTTTTAGCAACTTAAATACTTGTACTTATATAATAAACTAACTTAGCAGTAAACTATGAAAACCAAGTTGAAAAAATGAAATACAAGGTTTATTTTGTAAGCATCAACTATAAGTTTAAATTGATATACTAAATAGCTCTGTTTTCTGGGTTTTAAGTAGATTAGTTTCTTAACTCTATATTTTTTAGTAGTTTAATAAGTACTTGACTATATACAGTTTTTATTTTAGCTTCTTAAAATATGTAGTATTGACTGTAAAATTTAGTCTTGTTTAACTTTGTTATAAATTCTGTGTAAAATTTTAAGTTGTATTTGGCTATATATTTTTTGTTTAACATAGTTTAATAAATCATTATTTGGTGTAATTCGTTAAATAAACTTCATTTAGTTACTTAAGTTTTAAAAAGTATAAATGAATTTCAGGCTAAGATAAATAATTATAGATAAGTTTGAAAATATTCGCATGTAGCAATCAGAAGTTTGTTTTACTTAAAGTAAAAACGAGATAAATTCAAAAAAAAAGTTATTTGAATACAGCCAAGTAAAAACTTTTGGACATATGATTTGTATTTTTAATCTTTATGTAAACAAAAAATATTTTATGCCAGCAGCTATAGTAATATCAATTCGAAAATCTAACTTAAACCTACAAATACTTTTAATGTAAACAAAACAAATCATTAAAATTTAAACTTGTATATTTCTTTTTTCGAAGTTTGTTAGTTTAGGCAGATCAATATTAATAAAATAGAAAACTATACTAGAAAAAAAAATAAAGATATTTTGAGGTTAAAATTATAAACATTGTACAAATGAAAACTATTAAGTTGATTTGAACCAAGATAAGCAAACATGTTTGATTTTAAAAGCTGTTTAGATAACTGTTATATTCAAGTTACATCTAATAGTTTGTTACTTTAAAATTAAAGTTTATTTAATAGTTAAATATATTTAAACTAACCAGAT
Source organism: Thalia democratica (assembly GCF_965202585.1). Classification (NCBI taxonomy): domain Eukaryota; kingdom Metazoa; phylum Chordata; class Thaliacea; order Salpida; family Salpidae; genus Thalia; species Thalia democratica. The sequence continues at coordinate 60,026,151 of NC_139166.1, read as the reverse complement.
GAAAATTTGGGCACCAGTACTATCATTACAAGTAGGTTCCAGAACAGCTTTGAATACATGATTTGAACTTTTTCTACTTAAACTATCTAAAAAATTGTATTTTGTTAAAGTTCGGTGTAAAGTAAGATTTAGAAAAAACTAACATAATTAATATAGCTTATTTTTAATTTCTGTGGTGCTAAACAAGTTTTACTCTACAAATATTTCTCTATAGTTTTTCACATAGCTTTTATCATTATGACGTAATTATATTGCTTTTCAGCTAAAAACTTATTTTTCTTAAACGATAAAATAAGATTGGAAGAAAAGTATTTATAGTTAGGCTCTAAAATTGTAACTACTCTTTATCAGTGCTCTATTACTGCTTATATTGTAACAACTTTAATTTAAAATAGTACTATCTTGTTGTTACTAAATATTTTTTTTAATAACTGCGCTTCATAAAAGACTTTTTTCTGTACAGTGTGGCCTGCGAATAGCTTTTATTAAGTAAATTTGTCCGCAATTAGTATAAGCCTGCCGACTTTTGTTATAATTACAGCATTGTTTTAAGTTTTTGGAATAGTCATCGCTTATTTTCATAAGCATTTATACTCTAAAGTTTAAAATGAAAACACACTTTTACTGCAATAACATATTTAGAAGTGCAATAATAATTTTAGCAGCGCACTGTTATAACTGTACAGTTAAAACTACAATAACATTAAGACAGTAATCATTTAAGGTTAAATCAAAGTTGTTTGGAATTTAGAAAGTTTGCGAATAGTTCGTACATCTTGTTCATGTAGTTGTTATTCTAAATTATATTTTTAAGTGTATCCTTTCTGATTTGAGCATTTTTTATTTTGTAAACTGTTTTTGATGTCTAATATACCTTAAATTTCTTTATCATAAAGGATCAAAACTTTAAAAAGCAGTAACTAGTTAATATATTTTATTAAAAAGTTTCACACTTCGCGTAGAACATTTGTATTTTTAAAGTAAAAATGTTACTGTTTTCAACTAAAGTATAACAGTCAAGTAAAAATCTTGCAAGTCAAATCTATTTTAGTATTTATATCATTGAAATTTATAACAATATTCACCTTGTTCTGTGTCATTTCGTTTTATTACTATTCCAATACATTTTCCAGACAAGTCAGCATAGTTGTTATTTGGTCTAAAGTTTATTACTAGTTATTATTCTCAGGTAAAAAAAAAACTTCTAATTAGGCCCTTGAATTAAAAATACTATATATTAGTTCTCTACTATTGCTCATTTCATCACAAGTTTAGTTTATATAAATAATTTTACATTGTTTCAATAATTCTTTTAGCAATATTGATTCAACAGGTTATCAAAACAATGTTTCACTCTAGGCTGCTTCAGTTGTTAATTAAGTTTTATTCCAATAGAAACTAAATAAACAGAATTTTTTTTATTGTCTAGATTAGAAATAAACTACATAATTTTAATTCTTTTAAAACTAGTTTTGCCCACAAGAAACTTATAATATACAGTGTGAACCGCAAGTAACTTTTATTAAGAAAATTTGCCTGCGATTAATGTAATAACTACATCATTGTTTTTGGAGTAGGCTTCGCTTATTGTACTAGGTATTTATATTCTAATGTTAAAATTGAAACATACTTTTACTGCAATAAAAAAAAATTCGAACTACACTTTATATTTCTTACAGTTTGAAACATAATAACATACAAACTTTCGAGAAATCATTTAGGGATAAAAAAAAGTTTTTTTAAAGTTTGCGAACATTTCATAATATTATAGTAGTATTAAGTAGTTATTATTCTAAAACTGCGATTTTTAAGTTGTATCCTCTGATTTGAGAAGATTTTTACTTTATCTTGTAAAATATTTCTAATGTGTAATATACTTTAAAAATTTAGGACTCTATCATAAAGGATTAGAACTTTTAAACTCATCTACCATTTAAGATGTTTTATCAGGAAAGTATCACACTGAGCATAAAAAGGTGTAGTTTTAAAATATTTTTTTTACTATTTTCAACCTTAAGCATAATAATTAAGTAAAAATGTTGCTAGTAAAACTTGTTTTAGTTATCTATATAATTTAAAAATATAACATTGGTCACCATATACCGTTTTATTACAATTTTTAATACGTAGTATAAAAACTTTTACTAGACAAGACTGCATACTTTCCATTTGGTTTAAAGTTCGTTGCAAGCTGTTTTTTCTAATCAAAGCCTGTATTTTTTAAAGAAATAAGTATGAGTTTGATATTTAACACAGTCACATTAGGTACGGTCTGTTGTACTGGGGCAGAGCAATAAAACTAGCCTAATAAAGTTTATGCATTTTTATAGAGATCTTAGATGTATAATACATCATGTGTTCATTACAAAAAATATGATGAAAGTTTAAAAAAAAACTTAGAAGCGAGAAAAAGACAAACTACATACACATTCAACAAGGTCTCTCAAAGTAATTTTCTTTAACAAACTTGTATCATACATTGTCATAACTCTTTAGCATATCAGTGTAGTAAACTGTGGACTGGTATTCCTATTGACTTAAATGATCAGAATCATTTTATTAGGTATCAGCTTGATCTAAGACATTTTTCTTTAAAAGAACAATTGAGTGGTTATAGTAAAGATTGATTACAATGAGAATATTAGTTTTATATGATTTAGGATTATACCGATAACTACAACACCTAGAAATAGTCCATACTAAGTATGTTTAATGGGTTCTATTAGCATTGATCCAGTCTAGATTGTAAAAAATACTATTAAATACAAATATTGTTTATTGAACGATAAAAAATGCGCTCAAAAAGTTCGGTGTAAAGACCTGGTGCACGAAAAAACCTTTCGGTTGTCGAATCGTACACCACTTTATTGATAAAGTTTCAATAACAGTTTTTTTTTATAGGTAGATTTACAAAGTCTATGACTACTTTTAAAATGTTAAAATACTGTAAAAAAAACTAAAAATAAAATGGAAACAACTTTAGTTTTGTTTTTATTTTCTTGTTACAAAAAAAACTATTATGGTAAAAAACTCTAGTGCTTTTTTTGCTGTTTGCTTGCGTGGTTTTTTTTATTTTAATTCAATTTATAGGTACAGATACTACTCAAAACAAGTAAACAAGTCAATAGGTATAAGTTACTGTTAAAAGAAAAATATATACTAATATCATTTACTTTTTCTTTATGATAGGTTATTCTGAGTAAAATATCATATTGTGTTTTTTTAATGTGTGTTTTTCTTCTTCATATACATTTAATTTTGTAAAACTACAAGGTCTTAATGTTAAACAATATGTAAACAGATAAAGTAAATAGATGTTGTGTAGCTCGATGAATGTAGCTCGATGTTTTCGTAGACCGAAAATTTTTTTATACACTAGGTTCTTTGATAAAAGGTTTTGATCGTTGATTTTTTTTATCATACCAATAAAATTATATAAATGCTTTTTTTTTCCTTAAGTATAACGGTTGCAAATCTTATACTTTACGAAACTAGTTGTACAAGACTATGTGCATGTACAGTTTTAGTTTACTTAAAGAGTAGCAACCAAATTTCTCAACTTCCATTCAAGGAGAAGAATAAAATATTTGTCGATTCAGGAATTTATTTGTAAAACAATGTTTTACTCAATTTATAAAATTCTCAATTACAACAAACTTTTGAAAACTAAAAAAAATCATATATAAAGACAATTAGGCTTAGCTAAAACTTACAAACTAAATTTAAACAAAAAACCACTAAAAGCAGGTAAAAAATCTTAAGGCCTTATTAAGGCTACTACAAATATTTTTTTTGTAAAAAATATATGTAAAGATAAGTAAAGCTTGTTAATAAACACTAAGATAGTTTTTTTTTTGTTCAAAAATAGTTTTTGTAGTGGCATTGAGCTCATTTACGTGTTTTCGTTAGTTTTTTATAGTATTTCGTTATGTTTCTATATATAATTTTTAACTCAAGTTAAATCTTAATGTCTCTATAAGTTTTCATTAATACTTTCTGAAATTAGTTGGGACTGAGAACCTCACTTTTTATTCTTATTAGAAAGTGAAAATTTGTTTTATAAACAAATTCATTATAACAAAAGTTTTTAAGACTATGTGCTTTCAGTATTTAACTATATAAAATTTATCAGTGTATTTAAATATAAAAAAATAAATGAACTACAACTGTTTATATATGAGTTATTATTACTTTTTTTATATAATCATTTATTTCAAACAATATTCAAAAAATTAAATATTCGAAACTCTTTTATGTAGTAGGTAAAAAGAAGTAGCTAGCCTACTAATGTTTTGATCTTAGTTTTTAAATAAAGCTAAAAAAAACTTGTTGTAATTAATCAAATTGGCAAAAAACAAGACTTTTTTTGGTGTGCAATTTAATATTTACAATACTGTAAAATATAATTAACAGAATATTGATTGTTATAATTACTAAACACTGTTCAACAGCTACATTAATAGAAGACTTAGTAGTTTTGAAAAATATAAAAAACACATTTCAAAATGAATTTATCAAGAAAAATGTAAAAAATTAACAATTAATCTAATTTAAAGAAATTTAAAAGTTAAAATATACTTAATGCAATGCATTGAAAAATTATATGACTAACTTTATTTACAAACTGCGGCAATTTTTTTAGCTTCTGTTCGATTTGAAAATTTATGGACAAAATGTGTTTCTAACTAGTTCATAAATTTTATATTTTAATAACAAAAAATATTTTTTGAATGGTTTTGTTTTACATTCTATTATTAGTCTTTTATAAAATAATTTATTTCAAACAATAATTTTAAAGCGAGATAAGCTTTTATTTTAGTGTGTAAAGAGTAACTAATAGAATTAGGGATCAATCATTTTTATATTTGTAGTTCTACACAGCCTACTCAAAAAGCTATTTCTACCAAACATAATTTGGTAAGGTATAATAGGTATAACTTATACTATTTTTTTTGTATGGTTTTTAAAGCCTATATTTAGTTTAAAAACTTAGTGGTAAGCTTTTCTGATCTTTAATAATTAATTCAACCATTTTATTTAAAAGAAATAACTACAGCTTTTTAATTTTAGTAAGTCTAGTGTTTTTTTTTTTAATTCCAAGTTTAACAATAGTTCACAAACCTTCTATACATCCTGAAAATTCTTAAATTATTATTTTTAATTCTAAACAAGTATTAGCTTTTAATTGCTACTTTTTCCTCTTGTAAATGCACTAAAAGCTTCATACTTTAAGTTAACAACTAAATTATGAGTTCTTTGTTATTCTCATATATCAGACACTTTGTTTTTTTTTTATGTAAAAATAAATTGGAACTTCTTTATTAAACATACTAGTTGTTTACTACTTTACTGTAAATAGATTTTTTACTCTTTACTTAAATTTGAGTTTGTAAATGAAATATTTTTAAAAGTTTAGTAATCTTTTTAGAAAGCGCTAATTGTATGATTTGACTTGCAAAAAATAAATTTATGCTTTTACAGCTCAAAGTTTTTCCTTTTCATTTTGTTTAAGTTAATGCTCTTAAAGTTTAACTAATTTAACATAAATTTTGAATTGAAATTTCAAAGTATGCTTCGAAAACCTCATAAAATATTCTATTACCTAGTCCTTTACCACAGAATTTAATTTTTGTATAGATAGTTTTTATTAAGAGAATGAAAACTTAATGCTTTTGTGCTATTTGCAAATTATATATAGCTTCGTATTTCGCATTAGTACAGTTGTTTTAATACATTAACAACAAAATAAATAGGCTTTTAGAAAAATCAGTTAAAGATTTAGATTCTATGAGAAAAAAATAAATTTTGGAAGTAACATAGCAAAATTTCAATTATTTTAGTTATTATGTCTCTAGAACAGTGGTCTTTAAGGTGTACACTGGTCCATACTAATGTACACAAATTTTTTTTAGGGTACACGAAAACTTTAGGGTGTACGAAACTATCTTAGGGGTGCACGAAAAAGTTAGTGTGTTTAAAAGAGGTAAAGTTTGTTTTATTTGTTTTGTTAAACGACAAGTTCAACATTATATTGAAATTCAGTCCTGATGATTTTTTTGAATTTACTTTCTTAGCTATTCTGCTAATTGACCATTTTAGTATTCTCAAGGCTGAAATCAATATAGCTGAAAAATTCTTCTCTAGAATAAGCAAACAAGTTGTAATGAAAATGTTACAACAGTGAATTCTTCTAAAAATTTTCGAACATAGGTGAGATGAGGACCTTCCATTAAACAATCACAAAGAAGAGGGGAACCATAAAACCTGTAGGATATCTAAAATGTTAGTTAGTTTTCTTAACTAATTATTCTTGTTCAACTTTTATATAAATGTTAAAAATCTTTATTAATTAACTCTACAACTAATTTTAAACGCATTAGGAACGCATAAAGTAAACAATATTCAGTGTCTAGTAACACAAGGTTGCAACACACTCATAATACTTAATATACATAAGAAAACTCTGTACAGTATAAAACTTTCGAAATTCTCAGGGCAACTCAGTCTGGTTTAAAATTTTGCACTAACGCAAGCCAGTTTGCTTATTTTACTAAAAACTGAAGTTAGTTTTAAAGTTTTTTGAAAATATCAAACTTGCTTCTTTTTAAATTTTGGATGAGATTTAGTTGTTTCAGTTTTAATATTTTATAATCAATTTGGTTCAAAAACTTGATTTCTGTTAAACTTTAAAAAGTTAGTTGATTTTTTTATCTGTTCAATATATAATTTTTTAAATACTTGAAATAAGTTCTTGACTACTTAAGAAATTTTAAGGTCAGTCAATACAGTTTTTAGTCACTTAAAATAGTTTTTTTCTAATAAAAAGTGGCAACCCTGTAACAATTTTAAAAAAACAATTTAATACTATAAGGGTAAGATCAATTTCTAGAAATAACCAATACTAAAGATTTATAAAACATCTTCTGGTATCAAAGCTTTAAATGTGTTTTATGATAAAGGATTTTTTTGATGATGACAAAAAGTTTTTACTTAATGATATATTTTTCGTGTCAAATCAAAACTCTTTTTTAACATGTATAAATTGGTGAAATTTCCAAGGTTTATTTCAAAATTACTCAAACTCCAGGTTTTTTCAGCCAATTTTCTGTTAATTCCAGAATTCTAAGCAACCCTGAGTATAGTTCAATTTAACAAAAATATTAAATATAAAAACAAGCTTTAAAAGTAAAAAGTGTATCATAAATTTTTATCGATATTTGTTTCAAAAGATTAATAAATACAACTAGACTCTAAAAGTATTTATAAGAAACTTAAACTTGAAATAAAAGTTGATTGACTTACATCATGTTTTTACTAACAACTTTTGATAAAATCTTGCTTGACGCCCAAACAAACATTTTTAAGTAGTATACCTTTTGAAGAAAGTTAATAAAAACTTAATTAGTCTAAAAAAAGTCTACTTTTTGTATCACTAATGAGCAGAACTTGATGGTTTTTTTTTTAGAAATCAAATCAACAACTAGTGCTTCGAAAAATTACTTACTGTGACAGATATTGTTTGAAAAAGTACTACTATAAACCTAATGAGGATGAAATATAAAAGTTCGAAAAAATCTCAATTAGTTTTATAACAAACCCAAAACAAACTTGTAAATTTTGTTTCATTTTATACAAAAAACAGTAAAAAACACCAACAAAAGTACTGCTTGTTTTACTTGTGTAATTTCTATAAAACTATTTAGTTTATGGTAAGTGACTGCATTTAGTTATTCGGCTAATATATTTTCTATTTAAAATTGCAACACTTTTACCAATAAAGATTGGATTAATAAGCAAGCCAGTTTTTTAAAGATTAGCGGCAAGTTATAAGTTATGGTGAATGCAAAAGCAGTTTTATTTTTTCTAGATATGCCAAGTCGACTGAAAAAAACATTTCACTAAAATAAACTGTACTAAAATAATAAGAACTAAAAGTATTTAAAGCTAAAGTTTTATTTTGGAATTTAAAATAAGAATTAGCTGCTTTTACAAAGACAAAAAAAAGTATGAATACTATAAGAATCGAATTAGTTAGCATTTAGAATATAGTCATAAAGAACAATTTATTTCTGCAGTGTCTGTTTCATAAACTTTCTAAAAAATTTAAAAACATACAAACTCTAGTTCAAACTTTTCATACACTAATTACCTTAAACTTATAACACTTAATAAACACAATTAGTCATTTGAATGTTATAAAATCATAATTAAGTGATGATGAATAAAAATTCAGGTGTTTATATTGGTTTATTTAATTGTTAATTTTTAAAAAGTGGACACAACAATTTTAAATCAAGTGAATTTAAAAACATTAATACAAACCTGAAAGCTTAAAATTTTGATCATGATAGTTTTGTGTATTTAACTACAACATATACAAAACCATGTTTTTTTTTATTAAAACACTAATAAATATTTACACACATTTTTCTAGCTAGCAACGAAAGAAATGCAAAATGTTCCTTAGAAAACAAAAAAAATCGCAACAACTTCAATTAAATCCTTCCGACGTGATGTCACTAATTCCACCCGCGATATTTCCCCTCACATCGTTTCCTCTTCATGATATGTTTTCTTCTAACAAACTTCCTTCCATCATACTTCCTTCAATCATGTTGTACTCCTTGCAGTTGTCCTGGTGCAGCTGCAAGTGGGACTTTCTGGCGAACCGCTTACCGCAGGGGGCGCACAGGTAAGGCTTCTCTCCCGTGTGCACCCTGTAGTGAATCTCCAGCGCGCTCTGCAAAAGGGGGGGGGGGGGGTAATTTTTAAATTTGAACTGTTAGTAAATTTAAACGACAGTGCAAACTTGTGCGGATTGAAAAAAATAAATTGTGGAGGTTTAAAAATTTATTACTAAATATTTGTTTTATTTGAAACAAATGCAAATGGTGTGAAACAAATTGTATTTGTTTAAAAAACTAAAAATAATAAAATACCTAAATGATGGCAAACTAAAATAAAAGTGGAAACTTATGTGGATTTAAACGACTAAAGTTTTAAAGACAAAAAAAATATATTACCATGGTTAGAAAATTTTCTCCAGGTTATCAAAACTTCTTACATGTTTATTTCTGTTTTTTATTGAAACACATTGAACAAAAAAATACACGACGTACTAATTAAGATAACATGAAAATTTGAAATCACCTTGCAAAACTCAAACAAGTAGTAATTACAACCTTGGAGGGGAAGAGTTTCCAGCAAACGTTACACTTCCTCGCCTTGCTCGCGTCGTGCAGCTTCATGTGGTTGGACAGCGAGTTCTTGGTGCTGTACAGCTTGCCGCACACCCGGCACTCCATCGTCTTCTTCGGCGTCGTTGTGCAAGCTGCCAGGTTTTTTAATTTTATATTTCAACAGTATAATATTTTAACGGGTTTTGGACGTCAATTTCACTTGTAGCATTCGATCAACGGTTTATCTCTTAACCGGTATAGTTTGTTTGGTTTGAAAATAACTCGTACAGTATAAAATTTGGTTTATTGTTTAGTCGTACAATCGAATTTTATACTGGTGGTAAGAGTCTAGTTATTAAGAACATGCAGGCGGCAGTTCTTCAGTTTCGACTTCAATAATTTATTACAACACTCTGTACTTTTATGATCACAAGCTATATATATTTAAGAAAAATAGTATTCTATAAAGTTTTACAAACAACTGAAAATATCGTTTGAGTGAAAGATTGTTTCGATAACAAAACTTAAAATCATATTTTATCACCTTCAATTGAATAGTGATTGAAGAATAAAGGTTTATTATTTTTTCAAATAAAGTTTTTAAAAAAAGTTTTTTTTTAATGAAATCAAAGCTTTTTTATCAATTAAGTATATGAATTAAGTTTACGTACTGCGTGGGAAATTATTTTGACAGGAAATGGTTTGGACGAATTGCAAGAGTATACAGATGCGCTGATTACAAAATCCGTTTATGTTTGAATTAAAGGTTAAAAAATGCCTTGGTAATGGTGGAAACATTGTTAGAAACAACCAAACAACGGTGGAGAGTTTTTAGTGAAACTACTGTATGCATGCTAAACTTGTACTTATCAAAACCTTGCATTCGAAAGTTGTAGCAACATGACAAAAAAATGCTATCTTTAGACATTCAGTAACTGAGTCTAACAGCAAGCAAAAACTCACACAATGCAAAAGAGCCAAGTGAATGTGAATTTGTCTCTTCAGAGCTGGTGTTACTTTTATTTGCATTTTCAGGCTCGTTTTTGTCATCTTCTGTTACAAATTGTTTTTTTATATAAAGTTGCGTGTTTGTTAATGTAACTACTTTTCATTTAATTTCAAAGTACTATAAAACAAATTGAAAGTTTTTTGGTTATAAAAATAAATATATTTTTTTAGTATATTTATCTTCTATAAGTTTATTTATCTAATTCACAGCACAGTACTATCAAAACTAATAAAAACATTTTTTTTTAATTTATTTACAATGTGTTGGTATAACTCTCAGTTTAAAAAGTAAAAATAAAACACTAAAACAAATTAAAATAAATAATAAATAAATATACACATATTTAAGTCAATCAAAAGTAAGACTAGAACAAAATTTTAAAGTACCAACTCTCTAACTTCTTAAAAGTGATTTCAGAATGAATCTTTAACAAGCAATACTTTGCAAAAGACGAAATACTTAAAAATACAAGTCAATACTGTAATATTAAGATATTTTTAAACACTAAAACGCTCACCCAAATAAACATTCTGGTGCTTTCTGAGGTCGGTACATACCTCAAGAAAACACAATGAAAATTTTAGTGTGCCAAAATTCAAACTTTTAAATGTTGATTTTAGAACGAACCCATCAACAAGTAATGTTTTGCTACAATTAAACAAACAACACTAAAAAACGACGAGAAAGATTCATACAACAACAATAAAATCATGTAAGTCACCCGCGTGAGTTTTCTTGTGCTTTGTGAGGTTGGCGGAGGACTGGAACGTCTTGCCGCACTTGCCGCACTCGTGGTACTTCTGGTACTTGACCCTCCGCGCCGCGTGGCTCTCCTCGTGCCTGAGCATGTGGTTTTTCTGCGAGAACTGCTTGCCGCACACCTTGCACGAGTGAGGCTTCATTCCCGCGTGCCACCTGAAGTTTTTTGCTGTGTATTTGGTTGTCGTCGAAAGTTTTTGGCAAATTTTTTCTAGGTTTTCAAAGTTACTTGTTTCAGGGTGTTTTTGGCACTTTGCAGGTTTTTTTAGCCTAAGTTGTCAAGCTCCAGGTTTTTTTGGCAACCCTGTGTATACGGTTTCGCTTGACTCGGTGGTCTTCATGTGGCATGAAGCGGCGTGCGTGGAAATTTCTCTGCCATGCGCAAAAAATATTTCAGATGACATTTTTTCGGTCTTTTTGTTTAAAAAAGGTTACACAACACAAATTGTGGGATCTTCACGCGTTGTTTACATATTAAATATTTAAAATATAATGATAAAGTTTAGGAGGCTTTATTCCGGCGTGATATATGTCAGATGGTCAGATTTTGTTGGTTTACTAAATTGTCTTCATACTTTATAAAATCTATGCACAGTAAATTACTGTTTAATGAATTATGAGCAAAGTAGACTAAATTTTTTTAATCCTTCAACTTTTTATGCTTTTAGAGTCTAAATATATAAACAGCGTGCTAGGAACTGTTAATTTATGTTATAGTTGGCTTTTTCTAATAAAAAGGACAAAACAGTCGTCATTTAATTTTTTCCAAAATACAAATTTTTTGTGCACAATTAGTGATCTTTATGCACATTAATGTATGTACAATACAGTAGCTATAAGTGGTTTTAAGACCATGGTTTAACTTATTAATAACTATTAGTTTATTTGCTATGTTTATACTGTTCCTTCGTGTAGTTCATTCTAAAAATTAAACTTGATTAGTTTGTTTTACACTGCGTTTATCCCGTAGCTTATCTTGAAAATGAAATAAAATTGAATGCTTTATTTGACAGGGTCAATTACTAATGTTTGCCACATATAAAGGTACATACCAAGTAGATTCCGGTTTACTTTAAAAACTGTCAATGTATTATGTACGCATATATATTTAAAACACAAGCATATGCACACTGTATTGAGTTAATAATTTAAGAACTTAAACCATACCTAAACAAGGTTCATAATGTTAAATGATAAAAAATACTTCTTAAAATATTGTAAGTCTGTAAGACTTAAAACCTAAAAAAGTTTATTATAATTTCTTAAAGGTACACTTTTAAAATGCTTGTAACTTATACACAATAAAGTTCACACGTATAAGATCAGGGTTTCCAAAGGTTTTTGAAAATTTCTTCCAGGTTTTTAAAATACGTGTGTTTTTGTATATTTTTAGTGTAGAATTAAACTTAAATTAAAAAGGCTCTTATAAGTAGTATAACAACATTGAACAGATACTGTAAGGCTATTTTAAAAGTATTTTATACTGGAAGCAAAAATGATACAAATTTTTTTTTGTCCTTATGACAGATTTCTTATCTAATCGAAGTTTTGTAACTTTACATGTAAAAATAGTTTAAAATTCCATGTTTTTCCAATATTTTTAGTGGTTTTTGTTTAAACTCAGTTTTTTTTTTCATGAATTTATCAAATTCAAGTTTTCTCAAGGTCTTTTATTGGCCTAGTTTGCGAAATACCAGGTTTTCCAGTTTTTTTTTTTGGAAACTCTGATTAGATGCTCTAAATCAAACAAAAAATACTAAAGTTTTAATTAAACTTTTATGTAACAGATTTTTAACTTAATGCTAAGCATAGAGAATTAATTGGAAATACAACAAACATTACTTAACTATCGGTTTTATTATTTTAATTTTTCTGACTAAATTCAATAATTAAGTAGGGTATTCTGTAAGCCCATACAGATACGAGTTTATCAAAATCTGTTACAAAATACAATCACAAAATTAATGCCAACCTGTAGTGCCTTTCCAGACTGTACTTGTTCACAAACACCTTCCAACAAATTTTGCACTGGTTCGGCTCCGTTGACTTTTCCGAACTTCTTTCAACCATCGACAGGCCACCGTCTCAAAACAGTTGGTATTGATTATGAAATTCAAAACTTTTTTGTAAAATATTTTAATTTACACGATTGTAATACTATTAAAAAGATCATTTTGTATATCATGGGAGCTGTGTAACTTTTTGAATTAGATTTAACACCGTATAAATTTACGAGTCAAAATTTTACAAAAATCTGCTTATTAACACTGTCTCTTATTTTTAAAACGCATAAAAAGTTAAGAAAAGCTAAATGTACCACCAAAGATATCTTCTAAAATCAATTCAACAAAACAAAAAAATATATGAGAACAAGTAAGAATACAATAAGCTGAGGCAGATTTCTAACGCTAAATTAATTTTTGCGCACCCCAGTAAAAACTGAAATGTTATATCAAAGTAGAACTAGCTGCAAGGAGGAAACTTAACCTAGTAATTGATTTAAATACTATTTAAGTACAATAGTTAAATGGTAGATAATAAATAAAACATTGAAGGTGAATCAGCATAGTTTTATTTAACTTTTAAGAAAAACTTGCCAGGTTTTTTATGAAACCTCATGAAATTTCAAACTAGCAAGAGCCTGAATATGGTAATTTGTGTCTTGTTGCTTCAGCTCGTGTCACAAAATTTAGTTTAGTGTGAAATGAAACTTCAATGATGTGTAAAACAAATAAGCATACATTCAATTTAAATTAATTTTTTTAATGTTTTTTTCACAACTAATTGAACACTTTATGGTAAAAATAAAAACAACGTTTGATAAAGTAAGATAACAAGTAAAAATATGCTATGCATAAAACGTTTTCTCAAGTTATCTTCTTGAGAACTATTTTCTTTTAAAGCCAGAGAAATTAATCAAAAGTAACTGTTTCATTTTCTTTTTTCACATACTTACAACTGTGGTTTATTAATTGGTGCAAATTGTTTAATGCATACTTTTATAAAGACTATTACACAGTTTTTTTTTTCAACAATTAAACATTTCGAGTTTTTGTTAGCTTAAACTAACTTTTTTATTTCAAGACAAGTTGTTCGGATAATGTGTAAAACAACAGATTATAAATCTAAATACTTTCTAATGAATAAAAACTAAATAGTCAAACTTGAATTTTTCAAAGGAACACCAATTTTTTTTACCAATGGGATAAATTTAAAAAGTTTAATAAGTTTAAGAGAATTTATACTCTGTGACAATTTAATCAAACTATAAAGATCTTAAGTTTATATACAAGTAAACTAGCCAAAGCCAGCTTTTTTTAATTTTACAATAGTTTGAAAGCAGGCCTAAGTGTAAGACAAAATTTACAAGCATAGTATGAAAAAAGTACACAAATATATGTAATAATGTTTTACATACTGTAAATATAAATAAAATAACATATACTAAAATAACATTACTACTTAAAAAAATACTTTCCCTCCAATAACCAAAAATATTATTATTGTTATTTTACAGATTTTTGAAAAAATTTTTTTTACAGGCATAACCTAAAACTAAATAATTAAGCTTTCAAAAAATAACTATAAAATGTAAACAATAATTATAAAAGAAAAAACAAGACAAAACACAGCTCAACATTTCATATTTATTGTGAATTAATTGTTTTAATTTTTTTTTTAACCATAATAATCTTTGTGATTTTTTATTTGTTTTTAATTTTTAATTACTATTGAGATTAGTCTTTTAAAATTTTAAACACACTAAAACATGGCTCCTTTTATTATTTATAATTTTTTATATACAATAAGTATTCTTTTTCTACCATCATTTACTTATTTTTTATACTTTATGGTGTATATTATCTTGAAACTCACATATCATTTTGAAAAAAATATTCTTGAAGTTTTTTTTTTCCAATTTGAACTGTTGAAACCTTAACTTTAATGTAACCATGATATAGTTTGTTGAAAACTAATTACAAACTTTATTAAAAAAAACTTTATGTTGAAAAAAACTTTATAAAAACATATATAAGAACAGGGTGCTACAAAAAATTTTGTAAATTTAGCCTTCATTTTCAAGATTTTGACCGATTTAGCATTACTTTTACCTTCCTCACAGGTACAAGTTTCAAGTACGCACTTCTGGTTAAATACGCATTCTGAATATGCATATTTTGATAAATACGTATTTTGAGTACACATATTTGTATGCATAAGTATGCATTTTAGTACGCACTTCTTATTAGTACAAACATTTTTACAATAAACTATATAAAGAGGTAAAACATACACATCAACTTGTCACATAAAATACTAAACTAAGTGCTAACTCTTCAGATCTTAATAACTTACTTGACCAAAAAACAGTCTGATTCTAAATTTTTACAAAACAAACTTTTGTGTATATATCACAGTTTAACTACGGAAGTGTCCTTATCACGGATCATAATACTAAAAAGATTACATACAACAACTACTTGTTCAAATAAGGTAATATAGTTCAACATTTTTCTAGAAAAATTTTACAATTTTAGTCTGACTTTATAAAAGAGTTTTTTTATTTAATTTTACCATTTGAAAGCTTTGAAATTTATTGATTTTGTAAGTAAATTTCTAGGAAAAACTTGCAACTTTAGCCTGGCTTTAAAGGCTTTTTTGTAATTTTTTTACCATTTTAAGACTTTGAAAATTAGGAGTTTTGTAAATTAAAACTGACAAATTCTGACAATTTGCCATTTTGACCTAAAGTACTGACTTTTGGTCATTTTGAACCCAAAAAAAACTGACTTGGCCTTACTTTTTTCCAATTTTCCAAAAAAAAACTGACATAGCCTAACCCATGGCAACCCTTAATTCATGGATGGACTCATGGATGGTCCAATTCATTAAAAAATTATTACATAAAATCATATTTTTTGTAATTACACTTAGCAGTAAAATATCTATTCTAATGTTATTAGTTTAAATTTTTTAAGTTAAAAATAAGTTAGCTAACCTGTAATCACAGAGCTAAATACTTCTGTTGATTGAGTCTGTTGATAATCTCCGTTTTTAACTTGAGAATCATTGTCTTCATCATAAACAGCTGCATCATTTGTAACTAAAATAGGTAGATATTAACTTTTACAATTTGGTGTATTTGTTGAGGTAAATGAAGCTAACACTAAATCTAAATAGTTATAAAAATAAAAAAAGTTAAAAACTTTAAAAAAAAAACAACATATACTTAACTAATTTTAACTAGTCAATTGTTTAAGACTTACTTTTAATAAAAACAAACTAAAAAAAAACTATAGATAAAAGTGAATATGTTCTTAAAACTACTATATTTTTTAAGCACAAAATGGTTTTACTTTTTACAAAACTTAAATGGTGAAAAATATTTTTGTCTTGATACAAATAAAATGACTATACAATTTACATAAATGTTAATGAATTTGTATTTTTTAATTAGTATTTAAACTAAAAAGTTTAAAATGCTTACCTGTAGATTCTTTAAATGTACTGAATTTGTTATTCATAATTTCAACATTGTGCGTTGGATCATGTTTTTTAGTTTGTAAGGAATCAATGTCAAACATGTGCACATTATTTTCACTTGACAACAAGTCATTACTTCTGTTCTGTTCCTTGCTAAATGCAACCATTTCAAGTTTATCTTGTTCTTGGGTCAAGTTTGTTGCTTCAACTACCATAGAAACTTAAAATAAGAATTCAGCAATTATAATATCAATAAAATGTTTTACTAAACAGCTTACCATTGTTTTTCACTGTTATTTAAACGATTGGTTTTTATTTAACATATAAATATATAAAGTACTAAACACTAATAGTTGTTTCAGATTACTATTTAAAGAACTACAGCTTACAGGTGTTATCCATTTCTTTAGAAATTTGTATCATCTGATTGGCAGAATCTCCTACATTGTCAGGTGTGTCAACCCTGCTCATCTCTACCCCTAATCCTATCACATCATTTGGACTTAAGTCTTGACTGTTGTCTACTTTTTGTAAATCTTTTGCAACATCTGTTAAAGAAAACTTTATAAGATTATTATTCAGCAACCATATTTACAAACTAGGACCTAGTTTGATTTTTAATAAAAACTAAATTTAAGTTTTATACCAAAAATTTTGTTTAAGATCATTTACAAAATTACTTTTTATGTAGTATTTTAAGCTATTTCTTATTATTCTTAAAGGTTGATAAACAAGTTTCAAGAATACCTATACTTTCTGAGCATAAAACTTTTGGACTTCTGCTAGTCTCAGTAGGTGTAGAATTTAGTCGCGGCATCTTTTCAATGGAAGAATCTGTGTTTTCATCTTGGGACCTAATCCATGATTTTATTAAACATTCTTTAAAAATACAATTATAAAGTATGTATTACTGAAATATAAAGTAGAAGTTTTATATAAATAAATTAAATAAAAACTTTATCCATAACTACTGGTAATATACTTAATTACAAACTTTGTGACAAAACTTAAAAGTTAATAAAGCTTTTTATTTTTTATATATTCGAAAGGTATTCAATGTTAAAGTAATAATAGTGAGCAAAGGGTAATTAACAATACAAAAGTAGTTTTAATTACAATGAACCTAAAAATAGATAAAACATACATATGAGCCAAAATAAAACTATTTATGAAAACAAAGAAACAGTATAATCAAAGTCTTCATGTTGTTTACACAACTTAGATTTTCTTTATATAATACATATAGCCTGAAATAAATCAAAAATGCAATAGCTTATTTAAATATAGTTAGATGTTTCAACTTTAGCAAGTTTTTTATAAAAGCAAACATATGTATCCAATTACTTAAAAAATGTTGAAGTAAAATTTTTTTTTAGCTTAATTGAATAATTTAACTAATCATTCAGCATGAAGTAAATTCTTGTATGAATGGGTTATTGAAGTAAAATTAAAAAACAACATTTAACAAATAAATAAACTCTATAGAAAGCTAGTATTTATTAAAAAACAACGGTGAACAAGCTGACTTTACCTGCGTTCTTTCTCTAATGACTCGACTCTAGTCATAAGTTTTGTATTTTTCATGGCTAACACATTGTTTTGCAGTTGCAAGCTTTTGACTTTGCTGTTTAGCAGCGCATTTACTGAGTTTTGCTTCTCAATCAGCTGTTTCAAGCCCGACAGAAGAAGATCAGCTTGGTTTAAACCTACATGCAAATAATTGTAAATTTTCTATTCGTAAAAAGCAAATTCAAACCTGTTTTGTATCAGGAAATCCTTTTAAAGGAGTTATTTAAAAAGGCGTTAAAAACATGATTATATTAAAAAAAATTCAAACTAACTTTCAAGTTCATCATGTTTGAAATTCTCCATATTTTACTAAAGAAATATCCAATTTTATTTAAATTAAAAATAATTGATTTTTTTAAATACCTTATTTATCTAAAAAGAAAGCTTTTTTCATGCTAAATAAATGATAACAAGTCTAAATTGCACAAAGATAAAATTGCACAAGAACAAAATTGCACGAGTTAAATTTTTGAACGAGAGTAAAAAATACAAAAAATATATAAAAAATAAACAGAAAAAAAATAATAAAATTAATAAAAATATAAAAATAATTAACCCTTACAAAAGTCTGCTCATGCAAAAGTGTCTTTGTGCAAAAATATCTTTGTGCAATTTTGTGCACTTGTGCAATTTTGTCCCCTTGTGCTATTTTGTACACTTGTGCAATTTAGACATCTACCCAAATAAATATATACAATGTAATATTTAATAAATAACTAATAAATCTAATACTAACAAATCTATATATATTTAGAATGCCTTTTTTTTTAATTTCTCAAACCTTTAAGGGCATAGGGGAGAAAACACCCTTTTTTTGTTTTTTATCTTATTTTGTATAGTTTTTACTTAGTTACAAGATGCTTTTTACAGATTTTAAAATTCAAAAAAAACTTTTGAGATATAGCCGGTCAGAGTCTGAGGCAACAATAGGTTCCTTATGAGAGGTGCAAACTAAAACAACAAAAATAGACTATTTCACTAAAAATCTATCTTCTCCTATGTTTTTTGAGATAATTACCTCAAATTTTTAAGAAATGTTCCTTTATATATTTGTAAAATTGTGTTGAAAGGAATCTTTAAAAAATTAAAAAATAAAAATTTTATATAAGAAATATACAAAAAAAGTTTTTTTTTTAGTTTTTTTGTTATAAGTTTTTTATTTTTTTTATTTTTTTTAATTTTGTTCCGACAGAATTTTCTAAATAATGCAAGGAACATTTCCTGAAAATTTAAGGTAGTTATCTCAAAAAACGTAGGAGAAGATAGATTTTTAGTGATTTCTAGTTATTTGCCATTTTAGTTTGTGCCTCCCAAAAGGAACTTATTGTTGCCTCTAACTTTGACCGGCTATATCTCAAAAATTATTTTGAATTTTTAAATCTGTAAAAATTATCTTGTAGCTTAGTAAAAACTATATAAAATAAGATAAAAAACCAAAAAAGGGTGTTTCCCCCCCTATGCCCTTAATTAATAATTGAAATCAAAAAACTAAAAATCTATTTTAGTTACATTACAAGAGAATGTCTATGCTTTTTAAGTAAACAACCTCATTTGAAAATTTCAAGCTAAACTTAAGGCAAATCTTCCTAAAAGGGGGGCTGAGCAGTAAAGGTGCCACAAGGTCAAAATTTGAAACTTAGATATTATAGAAAAAAATGGAAATTTAGTGAGCCACAACCGTAAAAGGGGGAGCCCTGAGGCCATAATTTGAAACTTACACTAGATATTCTGGAGTTGATGATGAAGAGCAAAAAATCGCTTTAAGGAGTTTTTAATGGTAGCTTTTTGATAAATCTTGTTGGAAGGTGCAATTGCTTTTTTAACTTCTTTAAAGAGGTCTTTAGGAAAACCTGAATTAAGGGATAGGAATTAAACATTTCTTTTTACAAAATTATTATTGGCTCTTAAAAGATAGTTTAAAATATAAACTATTAGTCAGTTATATAGAATCTTTTTTTTTTGATACTGGGGTTGCCACTCTTTGAGTCAAAAAATCTTCCCTGAGTAACCTCAAACTTCCCTGAGTTTCCCTGAGTTTTTTTCAAATCTTTAAAAACTTTATCATTTATCAAAAAAATACAATGTTAATTTTAAGAATATTAAAGAACTAGCCGCAAGGCTAAAAAATCTCTAAATAGCACTTAAAAATAAACAAAACTAACTATATTGAACAAAATATTGAAGGTGGACTAACTAAATCTCATTCTAGATCCTGAAAAAAATTTCCCTTAGATTTTTTAAAAAGTCTTGAAACTTTTAGAAAAAACGACAACTGTCCTGAGTTTCCATGAGTTTCCTGAGTGTGTGGCAACCTTGTAATACCTTTTGGAGAGGAGTAACTTTTGAAAAAAATTTCCCATAGAAAACTATGGACATCATTTTTTTATTTTCAGTTTTCTACAAAATTTAAAACCAATTTTTATTTGAGCTAGAGATCTCAAATTTGAAAATATATTTCTGGTTAAGTTTTTTGCCTTCCTTAGGAACTAATGAAACTATCAAAACTTTAATGGGTTATACTTCAAAAGTAGTTTTTAATTTCAACAAAAATAATGTTATTTTAGTAATTATATAACTAAAACTAAAAACTAAGTGTACTAAACCCCCTATGTTGTTGAATAAATGAACTTATTTATTTAAGTTATAACTCAATGAATATCATATACAGCAAATGATAACTTGATATAATTCAACCACTTAAATGATACCACAATAGCTAATAATTTTAAAAAGAAAAGTAAGCTAGCAACGAAGTATAAAACACAAATTAGTTTAATTCAGGGTTTCCAAAACAAGTCAGTATTGCTCTCTTTTTGGTGATTTTAGTAAGTAGAAATTTCTATTTCTTAGTTCACCCTGAGATGAGATCTAAACATAAAAGTTTATACTAAACAAGTAAAATAAAAAAAAGTTTTTAAGTGCTTAGAACAGGGTATTTTAAATTGGGTGATGTGACCACATATGGGCAGTTATGGCTATCAGGGGCAACAATCAGTGAGGCCGAAAAAGGAAGTGGGTCATTAACTAGCATAGGGGCAATATTTAATAAAGGGGTGACCATTTTAGAAACTTCTGTCTTAAGGCTAAAATAGAAATGAGTTTGGGAAATCCTAGTTTAACTTAAATAATTATAACAATACAAATTTATTATAAAGTTTCTTTTTATAAAGTTATAATTAAATTTTTTCATAACTATAATACATCTAAATAAAATTAAAACTATTTATTATTGAATAATAATTCAATTATAATAGAAAAACCTTAATAAAGTCAAACAATTATTTATGTTATGATTTCTTTTTAAATAAAGTATTCTAGGTTTATAAAGGGTTGCCATAGGTTTTATAAAAAATATCTAGGTTTTTTGAATTTATTGTTGGTTTTTAAATGTCCGACCTTTTTTAAATCTCATAAAAACACTTTTTTTTTTGAATATGGGTTGGTCGTAGGTTTCAGTCTTGTAACTTTCAACAAAGAGAGTTTTCAATACCATCATCAGGACCCCTACACCATCAGATCACACATTTTCAGGAGAAAAAGTTAAAGCAATAAAACTAGTGTAATGTATTAAAACATCTAAACTAGCTTGAGTCAGACTAGCGTGAGTAGTTTGTATGTGTGCAACAAATTTTGAAAATCTTGTCCAAACTTTTAAATATTAGTTTATTCAAAATTAAGGTGCAGGTAGCTGGGTAATAATCAAAAATGGTGTAGTTTATTTTGTTTCAAAATATGTATTGTATATTTCCTTGGGTTAGGTTTGTTAGGGGCATAGGGGGATTAAACACTTTTTCATAACTTGATCTTGTTTTTAGAGTTTTAGCTAAGCTACAAGATGCTTTTAAAAAGATTTTTAATATTCAAAATAATTTTTGAGATATAACAGGTCAAAGTTGGAGGTCACAATAGGTTCCTTATGGGAGGTGCAAACTAAAATGTCAAAACTAGACTATTTCGCTAAAAATCTATCTTCTCCTACGTTTTTTGAGATAACTGCTTCAAAATTTCAGGAAGTGTTCCTTGATACATTTAGAAAGTTCTGTCGGAAAGAGTTTTAACAAAATTACAAATCAAAATTTCATTTAAAAAAAAAACAGTTTATTTTTATTATTTTGTTATAATTTTTTTTTTTTTGTTCCTACTGAATTTTCTAAATATTGCAAGGAACATTTCCTGAAAGTTTGAGAACATATAGACATCAGTTCAATAACTCTACTAGGTTTGTTCTATATTTTTTAATATACTTTAGAATGATTTATGTAACTGAAAGACCAAGGAAAAACTCAACATATGTCTTTTTATCTTAGTCTGGTAATAAAAATAAAGTAAGAAAGTGATAACAGTGTTTATAATTCTAATAAAACACTACAGCTAGTTTCTCCTTTTTAGAAAATATTAGAATAATTGATTTTTGCCAAAATAAAAACCCCTACCCTGCACCCACAGCTACTTTTGAAAGTTACTCAAGTAGTCAAAGTGAACGCGAAATTTTAATTTAATTCATGAAATTTTGCTTACTAGTGATAAATAAGGTAGACTTTTTTTAGACTAATTGAGACTTTATTAACTTTCTTCAAAAGGTATACTACTTAAAAATATATTTGTTTGTGCGTCAAGCAAGTTTTTATCAAAAGTTGTTAGTAAAAACATGATGTAAGTCAATCAACTTTTATTTCAAGTTTATTTTCAAACACTTTTATAGTCGATTTATGTTTATTACTTTTTTGAAACAAATATCAATAAAGAATTATGATAAACTTTTTACTGTTTATATCTAGTTTTTATATTAAGTATTTTTGTAATAATAAAACTATACTCAGGAGTCAGAAATTCAGGATTGCTTGGAGTTCTGGAAAAACCAGGAACTTGACAATTAAGGCTGAAAAAACTTTGATTTTGAGAAATTTTGAAATAACCTTAGAATATTTACCAATTTGTATATGTTTGCATTAGGATGGTTTTATAAAATCGAATTCTGCCAAGGTTAAACTTTCTTCAGATCTTCTTAAATTTTGCACTGACTGTTTTTGTGGTATTTAACACGTGTAAAAATTTCTATTTGAAAACTCAAAGATTGCCGTAGTTAAAATTACCTAATATAGATATATAATAATTTTCTCTTAAACTGCTTATAATTGTTTCAGTGCTATTTGCACCATTTGTAAAAGCAGATTAAAGTTAAGTTTAAACCTTACTTACTTTATTTTGCTTTGAAAATTGGTGCAAGTAGCACTGACACAATCGTAATCAGTTTTAATGAAGCTGTTTGTTGTATAAAATAATTAGCTTTACAGCAAAATGTTAAAAACAATCACTGTGACAATACTAGATCCGAAAAAAAAAACTAGATATATTTGTTCTTATATACAATTATTATTGTATTTACTGTAAACAAAAGCTACTTTTTAGGCTACATAATATTAGGGTTCTTACGCGTCAGGCTAAATTAACTTTTTGATGTCAGTTTATATTCTTGAGCATTTTAGAAAGAATACTGAAAATCAGTTATCACTTTTTATATTATTAAGCTATGAATTTATTTTTAAATAACTATTTTGTTTTCGTAGCAAATAATTTTACAATAATTAGTGCCATATAATTGTTGCGTTTCTCTATTATTAAATAAAGTAAGGTAACTTATTTTAAGTAAGGTTATAGTTTTTTGTTGTACCCATGCATTAAAGTAAAACTAAATTCCAAAATTGTCAACATACCATTTAACAGTTTGCATAAAAAAAACTTGGCCTAATACAATAAACTAAAAGAAGTTGAAATATTAATAAAAAGATTTGCACAAAAGTACTTATTACACAATCAGATTTACATTATATCTTTTTACTATAAAAAGTAGTAGAGGTTAAGTAATAGAATTAAACTATTTTATATTAAGCTTAAACGTTATAATAAAAATAAAACTGTGAGTTGTATTACATTAAACTTAGTTGATTAAAAAAAGATTAAACCTAAAACAGCTTTAATCTGTTTTAAAGATGTTTTAACATTTCAATTGCAGTTTGTTGTAGTATCTTAGTAACAAAACAACAAGTAATGAGTAAATAACAACTTAGTTAAGTAGCTTCACTGTGTTATAAGCAACCTAAAAAGTATAAAAGTTACAATGGAGTAAGCAAAACCTAAGAAACTTACTAGTACATGCATCTAAAATGTAAAATATAATTTTAAACTTTTAGTTGTAAATTCCAAGAAAAACTTTGCTTTTAGCATGAAAATTAAGTATAAATTATTATATGTTTTAGCGTTAATTTAGTTTTTGAAAGATTTAAAGTTAAATATGCTAGTTGCTAGGTACACGTAAACTTTTTTGAATTTATAAACCATTTTTAGATTAGCAATAGCTGATTTATAATTCTCTTAGTAAAATAGTTTCTCACTTACTTTTTCAAACTCTTTAGCTGGCTGGTACATCTTTTAAAACTTTTTATTTAATAATCGAAGTTGTTGTTTTATTTTGCCATCAAAAGCTTAAGATAAGCTAAGTAATATATAATTTTAAACTATATATTACATTTTTATTGTGTTCATTTCTAACGTTTTGATACCTTACGTAGTTAAACTTAATTCAAACAACTAATAAACTCATTTTAAAAGTTATAAAGTGTCTTTTAAGATTTTAAGTAGGCTTACTTATTTGTTACGTTATTGCTAAAATCAATAAATATTTAATGTCTTAAATTATAATAGCTTGTACTTAGAAAATATCCGGTAACTTCGAGCTCTAAAAATAACTTTCAAAAACTTCTGGTTCAAAACCTCAGGTGGTCATTGAAAAAAATTAAAAATATTTACTTATATTTGTACTAAATGTATAAAAACCTTAGTTGTGTTCAGTACTTTACTGAACACAAAACAAATTTTATTTAAAATATAAAACCATCAGTATCATAGTAGAATAGTGATTAAACTATAAATTTTAAGTATTTTTATTACACCAATTAAAAGATGTTTTTTTATTTAAAAAACAATCAGGTTAGTGTTAATTTTGCCTACAATAGTTCTTTTTTTAACATCCTTTATAATAATTGAACTTGAAGTTTTATACCAATCAACTTACAAAAGCCATAACTTATTAAAGTCAAAACTAAAATCAATAACTTTAATATTTTAAGATAAAACGCTGTCATTATCAAAATACTTAACCAAAAAGGAATTTTTCAGCGAGTTTTCCATTGTTTTCAAAAATCTTTCTAAAAAATAAATTAAGATTAGTTTTTAAAGTACAATAACAGCTTATGTTTTTTTTAGACGTAACAATGGTTGTATCATCTTGCACAGAAGATAAGCTCGTTGTTGAAACTGAAAAGGGAAAGTACACGATTCCAAATATTGACCCTTCTAATCTTGTAAAAGGGACTTGTGTTGCGCAAGAGCGTTGCACCGAAGTTGGCGCGATACTCGCCCCATTTACAGAGAAATCTGACTTCGACGCTGTTATGGAAGCGATCAATTCATGTGAGTACCAGAGATTCTCGGCTAGCAAATGGGTCGGACTATTGATCTCAAGAGATAACTCTTCAAGAGTTTTAACCAACAGTGTTAAGTTTGATGAAAAGACACATGGTAATTTGTACCAAGAAAACCGAAGAAAAAAAAGTTGACGAAAAAGTCCATGGAGGCCTTAACCAAGAAAACTCCGTCAGTATGCCAAGAAATTGCCCTGTTGCGGTTTTGGATCCATTTTGCACAAACAAACTTCAGATTGATGTAAACCGAATGTGTGTACCACAATTAAGATCCTATATTTGTTTTGAAGCGAAGAAATCTCCAAAGTCTGATGCTATTACCGGTCATACTGTTAATGTTAACGCAAGCCTACTTGCTGTAGGCTTAATTATGTTTGTAGCTGTAGTTTGTGTGTTTGGCTTTATGGCTAAACAAAACAAGAATCTCAAATTGAAGCTTCAACAAAGCTGAAATGATGTATAGACATAATTTTAGTGCTTCATAAATAAAAAAGTGTTTAAATATAATTGTCTGTTCTATTTGTATCTATTTATTGATAAAAGGCAATTATGAAAAGTAGTATGTCTCATAAAAATATACTGTATTGGTATTAGTTTTAATTGAAAACATTTTTAAAATTTATAATAATAGTAATAAATAAAAAATTAAAGTTGTTATGGTATAAATGTACCAACCTCTTATTTATACTAAATAGAAATATTTTTGATTTATTATCAAATTGGATACAGCTGTTTTATAAAGACTTTAAAGGCACGTAATTTGAAACCTTGTGAGCTTATGAAATCTCAATTGATTCTTTTGAGAAACGTAGTAACTTTAAGATTCAATTGTTATAGTTTTTGTTACTACCTAGAACTAGTAGAACATTTAAAATATTTTTATAAGTTTTGGTGTTTTTAAAAAAGAATAAAAATAGATGTCATTTTTTTTCGAAGAGAAGAAATATAGTATTCTGTTTTTTCGGATTTTTGTACGCAAACAGTGTTTTGCTCTTAGAGCTCAATAATTCTTAAACTCATACTTAAACAGATTAGTTAAGCGAAAAACTGTGTAACAAATTTTAGAAAACGTAAATCAGTATATTTAAAATAAAATAGTATTTTTGTTGAAAATCGTTTAAGAACACTAAAAACAATTAATTAGTTAAGCTTTAGTCCAAATTTTATGTTGCTGAAAATATTCGAAGTGAAATATCACTAAATCTTAAAGAATATAGAAAAAAAAAACAGATTTATAGTGTTTAATACTTAAATAATAAAATAACAATTAAAACTTATTTTTACTAACTTTTCACGAGGTGTTATCAGCTTGATGGCATAGTAGAATTGATCGATTCGGTGCTTCATTTGACAAACGCACCGAATGCACCCTGTTCAAAAGTATGATAAGTTAAAAGTACAAGCAGCAAAATTTTATTTTAAGTTTTCAACCCCCAAACAAGTATTTTCAAAAGAGGTCAACGTCGCTATTTTTGGGTGATTTTATTAAGTCGGGAGCTATTACCAAAGAGGACACAAAAAAGGTTGAAAGCTATTTTGAATTTTTTTGCTTGAAGTTGGCGATAACTAGTAAGGTGGCAACTACTGACTTACACTAGATATTCTGAGTTTGTAATGAAAAGGAGGCTATTACTTTTTATTTTTTTAAACGTAGAGATTATGAAAACAAGTTTGGTAAATCCAGCCCTATATACGTCTATTAGTTAAAATAAACGTTTTAGATATAATTTAAGAAGCGCCTGATTTTACATTAAACTCTCTAGTATGATTAGTATGATTAAACTTTAACTAACAACTGAGTTAAGTGAAACAATAATATTTACTAAAAGCATTCATATTGTACAATATTGTACGCAACTTAAAGTTTTAAAAGGAAACAAACAGAGCTTTTAATACAGTTTGTAATCGATGCTAAGATGAGCAGAAAATAAAGGTTTTACTGTTTCAAATATTAAAATATTTTATACCATTTATAGTTATCAAGTCTTTGTTTTCACTCTTGCTTTCATAAAGCGGACTTATTTTTTCTTTAAATACTTATTTGTATAAGGTCATTATATTTTAGACACAGTTTAAATTATTAAAACTTAGAATCCTACTTTTACTTTGAAATTTAGTATATTTTAAGAATTAGAAGTTATTTTAATAATTATAAGTTTCAAATGGTATACAAGCAAAACTAAACCTTTCCTACAACAACAAATTATTGATATTAAAAAAGTAAATATTAGGAAGTTTTTTAAAATTTCTATATATGTTTTTAATAGTTTTTATATAACTATAAAACGTTAAACAAATATTTCAAAAAACTTACTCTTGTTATATAACGAAGTTGGTCAAACTGCTCCAACTCTGTTTTTTCAACTTCGGATTAGTGGGACTGATATACGTCGGGTTTCATCACAAACTGGGATTCTTGAAACAGCTCCTGCAGTTAAAATGTGAGTTGAATTTCTAGAATAAGTTATCTCGCAAACTTCTAAAGAACTGGATTATCTTACTTGAGAAATTTATATATGCGTAAATAATTGAAATATGTATATTTCTATAACTCAACTTTTTTCCCACTTTCAATAAAAAATGGAAGGTTTTCTATTGTATGTCAATAGATAACTTGCATAAAATAATATAAAAAGTAATATAGTAAAGATTTATATTTCTTAACCTCTAAATTAGTTTAATTTTTGATAATACAGTTGTTTTTACTTCATTTTTTAACGATATATATAATATTATTTGTATAAATATTTTACTGCTGTCTTATTTTATCAGATTTTTTTTTAGTTGTAGCATGTACGCACAGTAATAATAGTATTGGTTGACTTCTTTTTCAGCACAATCTAGGAAGCTAAAAGTAAAAGGTCTGTAAACTAATCATTTCTTTTTCCAATCAAGTCACATATGTTATCTAATTTAGACATGTTAGACAATATGAAATTGTAAGATGATTCTTTTGATTAGATAATCAAAAAAAAAAACTTACTCGAGTAAAGGGGATGACATACAAAACAGCTGCAACGAACACTGTAACAGCAAAAATAATTCCAACAATGACGCCTTCTGTGCTTTGATTGCTTGATGAGCTTGTTTTTGCTGTTTTCTTATATCTTTTACAAAGTACTCTAAACTTAAGTTTTGTATTTATTTCTCTAACAAGACGGATGCCATTGTAATTTGAAAACACGAGAAGCGGGCTTACTGCTTCGTTGTTCTGTTCGGTCATAACAAAAACACTAAAGTTCATACATCTCTTTTCATCAAACTTTTTTATTAATCTCGAAATTTTCTTTTTGTCCTTGTACTGGGCATCAGAAATATTACACAGTCTGTCTGCATCATCAGCGACCACAGTTATTTGGAGTACAAAAAAATGTATTTTCTCGGAATCAACGACGCAAAAGTTTTCATCTAAAGTTGAAATATATGGTGTAATTTTAAACAAACATAGTTAGTGAAAACTAAAAGTTTTTACAATAGTGTAAACTTTTATGTTTAGTTAAAATGTTTTAGTTCTTATGTTTCTATATACCTAATACAACTTTAAATAAGTTTAAACTAATTTGAGGAAAATTCAAAATCGTTAATACAAACTACTTGATAACGTACACAAAGAAGTCTACCTTATTTAACATTTTACATTAGTTTTGTTTTTGAAAAGTCGCGTAGGGGTCCTAATGATATAATGAAAGCTGCAACTTTTCATCAATGTTAGATCGAAGCCCGCTGGTCAATGGATGTAAAACATACCATTTAAATATTGATAAGACTCTAGAATTAGTTTATTTAAAAAAAGATGCTAGTCATGTTAATAGTTTTTTTGTTTTGAAAAAAAAAAACTAGTTTGAGCAAAACTTTTTACATTTATTAAAACGTAATAAAACAGTTGCAAATAAAAACTTTAGCTTAGAACAATAAGTTTATTGATAGTTTTGAGAAATAAGCAAACTTTACTAGATCAGGTACCTTACTTATCTATGTACTAGTTACCTGCCTCTAAATTAGCATTTAAAACTATCTTAGATTTAATTTGTAAATTATAATTTTTATCATACTTAATTTTTATCTCTCTTGAGATTCATGGGATATTGAACCTGAAAAGAATTTTTTGTGTTTCAAACAGTAAATAATAACTTTTATGTTTTATAATGTTTACATCGATGATATTTTAGTATTTTCTAACACTGAACTCTAAATGATTTTAATGTGTTTAAAATAAAAAATTTTATATGGTTATAATATTCGCAATTACATATATATTAGTTGAAAAAAAAGATATAGTTAATCATTATACCATTTAAAGTTCTTTTTTTAAATCATTTGCAAAACACAATGAACAAAAGGTAAGATTATTGTAATCCAATAAATAATATAAAGTATTACATAAAAGTGCATGATACAAAATTTGATTAAAGTTATTTTTGTATTATGGAACACTAGGCAAGGATAAATGAACAGAATTAAACACAATAGTTTATTTATTGTCTTAATACGAAAAGCAACTATGCTTTGTACTACATTTTGTTGATCTGTTTTTAATTTTCATTTATCTTTAAGCTAAATAAGAAACATGTAAAAAAATTGGTTAAAAAAATTAAGCTGTACTGAATTATCATCTGAAGTAAAAATTTATAAAAGATTTTAAGTACATGACTAAGCAAAAGTTAAACAACTTTTTAGTACATTTCTAATAAGTTAAATTTATTCCTTTTTTTGTTTTTATAAACTTACAGTAAAGTTTTTTT
Source organism: Thalia democratica (assembly GCF_965202585.1). Lineage (NCBI taxonomy): Eukaryota > Metazoa > Chordata > Thaliacea > Salpida > Salpidae > Thalia > Thalia democratica. The sequence continues at coordinate 59,995,928 of NC_139166.1, read as the reverse complement.
TTATGTTTTGTGTCGTAATTGTTGTTTGGTTTATGAAATATTCAAAGTTTATTGATTTCTTTACTAAAACTTTACTAACATAGTTTAAAATTTGTAAACCACTTTATATTAGTGATAGCAGATTTAAAAACTATAAATAAAGTTTAACTTTTTGATCGTTTATAGTTGGTATTTTAAATTTTTTAAAGGTAAGCCAAAATACTTAATAAATTTTAATCTATTAATCCAAAGTGTTGTTATATTTTGCAATTAAAAGTTTTAGATGGGTGTTATGTTGTTATAGTGATTGTATTCATTTCTAAAGTTTAGGGTAAACTTGAAGTTGAGTTTGACACTAAAAGTTTTTAGTAAAGTTTTAATGTGTTTGTTGAGATTTTAAAACTTTAGTAGGTATTTTTTTGTTATAGAAATGTTTAAAACAAAAAGTGTTTACTTTTTTAGAAGTTAAATTATTACCTTTACTTATAGAAATGTATGGTGCTCTGTATGGTTTTATAAAATACGTGATTCTTGGAAAAGAAGCAAATGAAGCTACTGAAAACAAGACAACTACTTCTACTCAAGAATCAGGTAAAAATTACAGCTTGCTTATTTACTGCTAAAAAATAATTGGTACACTTGTATTTTGTAAGCTGTTGAATACTTTATTTATTACCGTTTTATGCTAAAAACAAAGGTAAACTTGTTTTATAGAAACTTTTATATTCTGTTAAAGTTTACTAAGTAGTTATAAAATTATACAAGAAAAAAGCTGTATAAACGAGTTAAACTAATTATAAGCAGTCAATTAATCAATTAAACTTAATGTTTTACTTAAGATAGGAAATAAGTACAAAAATAGAGAATTTAAATTTATTAGTGTTAAAACGATAGTTTTTATATCTGTGATTTTATTTGGACACAACTTTTCTTAAAAGTAAATTCACATCACACATATTGAATCTGTTTTTTGTTTATCCTCTTTTTCTCACAACATGACAATGAATTTTTATTTAAAAACTAAGCTAAAAAGATGATACAAGAAATTTTATTTTTTTTGTGTTTTCAAAGATAGTATTGAAGCAAAGACCAACTGTTTTATATAAGCACAATTTGTAACTTCTCTTTCTTTGTCATACTGATTTTTGCAATGTAATGATCTCAAAACGTACGCTAGTATTGTTACTTTTTGAAATTATTCTATTGATATTATATGTTTTGATTTTTATAAAACAAATAAAAATATCTTAACTGCTAGAGGAGATATAATGAACTTATTTTTTCAATATTTTATTTTACAAACAAAGTTTCGGTTAAAAGCCTCGTCAGTGCTTAAATAAATTTTTTTCAAATAAAATTTTTAAATTATTTATTCAAACATAAATTAATTAAAAATAAATTCATCATTCTATTGATTTTAAGATAAGGTAAATTAATAAGCTTTTAGTATTTTAAACAAAAGCTTGTTATTATTAATACAACTTCTATTGAAACAACACTGTACAAACAAACTAACCTGAATAATAGAGCTCAAAAAGTTTGGTCTAAGGACCTGGTGTACAAAGGAACCTTTCAGTTATCGAGTCGTACACCACATGCTTATAGAGTTTTTTACGAGCTATTACACATAGTTTTTTATATCTGAATAATACTTATAAAACGTTGCTGTCATTTTTAATATATCTACTTAGAAATATAAAAACCTAAAACAATTTTTTTTTGTAACAGTTTTGTTTTAGATATGCTATGCAGAGGTACTATTTGTTAGAGATTGGCATCGTTTTAAGTCTACGCGTCTGATTTATTTATTAAATATAATCTTCGCGGGCGACGTAAATTTTCAAAGTCTAACAATCAAGTAACAAAAAAGAGCAAAGCTGTTTTAAAACAATAATTTAAAAGTCACAACTGGATAGTGAAAGTGAAGTTAAAAGAACATTTAAAAATAAAACTTTTTGAAAAGCTCAATTTTATTTGTTTTGCCTAGTTTTTATCTAGCTGAAAAATATTCTGCGTGCTTTAGTTCGTCAACTGTTATTTTATATAATTGTTTCATTCGTACTAGTTTGTTATCATTTTACAATAAAAAAAAATCTATTTTTGAGTTATTTAAAGATGCCGATTTCTTATTTTTATAAAAGCAATAATTACTGGAAAGTAGTAGAAAAGCCTTGAAATAATTATCATGACATAAAAATATTGTTTATTTTTGATTAGGGTTTTAAAACTTAAGTTTATATAGAATAAAACTTGCTGTAAAAACTTTATTGATTATTAAAAAAATCTGTGCATAATTTCAATAACAAATATTTTATGATAAAGTGCAATATTGATACATGGTTTGTGGATTAGAAAAGAAAAATGTTTGTGAGTTTACTACGGAAAATAAAAGTGCATATAAAGTAAAAAAAAATTGAAGACAGAACACTTAAATTTTAAACATTAAGTTAAATTTCTAATACATAATATATTGCTTTTTTATATATTCAGAAAGATAGTACAGTTAGATTGAGAAACTAATTTAGTAACAGTATAAAATATCAAAAGAACACCAACTTTAAAATAATTTTGTAAAAACTAGATGTAATACAACACAAGTTATAGTTTTTATTCAAAATACATGTAATTACACATTTTGTAAGTGCCATTTTATAAAAATAAGATTTACTTAACAACATAACACGGAATTTATTTATGATTAAATTGTATTTGATTGCAAACAAAATCATTTAATGTAAATTTTTAGCACCACTAAAACTAATTTTCAAACTAATAAAAACTAAATAAGATGACTTTCAATCAATTTTATATTTATTTTTAAACTGCTAATGCTACAATAAAACTAAACAAACTGATTTAATAATTTTAGAAAAATTTCTAAAAAATACAACACTATTTTCAACTTTAAGTGACTTTGTTATAAACAAATATACAAAAAATGTAAACAAATTCGGCCATTAAATCCAAAAAATTAAAATTCCAAACAATAAAAGAAAAGAAGAAACAAAATGCATATTTACAAATACAAAAAACCTGGGCATGCTCAATGATCGTTCACCAGAATATTTTTTCCATTGCACCTCCCAACACTTCAAAACTGTCTCTCCTCATTGTTCTTCTAACAATGGTATCAAAACATTCCTCCTCCACCACAGAATCTTCCTCATCCCACAGATCCTCCTCCGCACACTCCTCATCATCGTCCGTGTCCACTTGGAAGAGTCGCTCGAAAGGTCCAGCGAAGTCTTCCTCAAGTTCTTCTTCTGCTGCTTTCTCGGCGATCAGCTTCAGCCTTGCTACGGCTTGGTTTGCAGAAGGACGATCTTCTGGGTTGATTGACATCAGTTCTGCTACCAGAATGTTCTGTAAAAGGTGTTAATTTATAGTTAAGAGAACAGAAAAAAGTAAAAGACAAAAATGTTAACATGTGCTGTACTAGAGTATGTTTTTGGTTGTAGAATTATTAAATAACTAGTGGAGCTCTTTAGGTTTGAATCAAAAAGTAAGCTTAGTTAGAAAAAAACTACTGCTTAATCTAGTTATGTTTAAAAAAATCAACTGTTGCTCAAAATATTTAACTAAACAACTCACCGTCATCGATATGTGTTTGCTCTTGCTATTAATTTTGAAATTTCCACTTTCTGAAATCTTCTTCAACTTTCGGTAGCTCAAAGCGTCCTCTCTTATGATGACAAAGATGCAGACTCCGCTGCTAAATAAGTCAGCACGATGGTCATAGACGAAATTGTTTTCCCTTCCCTGTATTAATTTAAATTATAAACAAAAAACATAAAAACTTATGTTATTAAAGTTTTGTGTTTTCTCGTATATGGACCTATTTTAAACTATATTTTCACTTTGTTAAAAATGAATATTCACTTTTTTAAATATAGCGTTGATAAAGAATAATTTAGTTACATATCTTTTTTAAATTTAACTTTATTCTCTGTTTGTTAAATAAGGCCTAGTAATTTGTTTTATAGCTAAACAAAATACCTTTTTCACTTTAGTTCTGTTTTAACGGAATCAAAAAAAAAGTTACATTTAACTATGCATGCATTTAACCAAAATAAAACTGTTGATCTACTTACGATTTCAGGGGCACGAAATACTTTCGTGCCCGGATATCCGATTGTCCGCTGCTCGAGGATTGCAGCTACGTTCACATCAGGCTTGGCGCGATCCCCTTCATTTGGCTCTAAAAACTCCCCAAACAGTTTTCGGTCGATGGGTCTTCTTCTGTCCTGGTCACCATCTTCTTCAATTCTGTCTACTGCGGCGTGCCTCCTTCGAGTTGGTCTGTTCTGCTGCAGGGAGTTGTTGAAGTTCCTGTTGACCGCCTCCAAGAAACTTTCTGTCGCGGTGTTCGCCTGTCCGGTTTTCTTCTTTTCGAACACGGACAAGCCGAAGTCCGTAATACAGACGTTCGGCTCGCCGGTATGAGTGTCCACCAACAGGTTTTCGGGCTTCAGGTCTCTGTGAATGAGTGAACAGCACTCATGCAAGTACCTGAGCCCAGAAAACATCTGTAGAATTATAATCATAATTCATTTGTGAATGAAATTTTATGGTATTATAAAAAAGTTTAAAAGTACTTGAGGTTTTTTTTAGTTCTCCACTTTTATTTAACAAATTATTTTCTTTTTGATGTATATTTGAAAATCTTGTTTCGAACATTCCAGCTTAAAATTAAAATATAAAATTTATTTATAAACTAAAGAAAAAACTAGTTGAGTTTTTTATAGAAACGAGCTGGAATATATTAGCTGTTATGCTGCACACAAACATGTATATAAATAAGTTTCAGAATGTTAAAAGTTTTGCTACCTTGCCACACTGTTTATATTAACTATTTTTATTGTATTATTTCTTTTATTCTATCAATTTTTATACTTAAGATACACAAACACACTTTAAAAAGTAGGCTTTGAAAGTATACAATATAACATTATAGCAAAGTTGCCAGATTTCTAGGAAATAATTACCACACAATAGCATGACATTTTATAATAATACAAAAAAAATATTCAATATTCAGAAGTCTTTCTTTATAAATTTCTGGCAACCCTGCATAAAATTATAAATGCAACTCTATTTTGTTTTTAAAACAATTTTTCCAGCCCTGTATAGTGCCATAAAAACATTAAATTTATAGCTAGTGCTTTTGACTTTTATGGCGTTTTTCATTACATACCTTATATAGCTTTAACAATAAGTATAGAAATAAAAAATACATACAGCATTATCAAGTTAATATTAGACTTACATAAATATAGTTTATGTTTTTTAATTTAGTAGAAACCTTTTAGTTAGATTATATAAATCTATTTTGTCAAGCTTTCATAATAACTGAACAGTTTTTAGTTTTTATTTTAAGTTATTAGTTTAAATAAAAGTTGTTTAAGTTATAATCTAAAGAATTATTCCATATGAACAATTAGTAGTTTGTTTTTGTTTTTCAACTGATTTTTTTAGATGAATGTTCACTATAAATTTTTTTAAAAGCTTATATAAACTCAAAAACAAATTTGTTTATGATACTTTACTTATAAAGGTGTAAGTTTAAAGATAACCCTTAAATAGGCCTAAGACCTTATTTTTGCTCTCCAACATCAACTCCAAAATATCTTTTGTAAGCTTTAAATTATGGCTTTATGCCCCCCTCCCTTTGTACTCTATGGCCCCTTAACTTTCTAAATGGCCCACTTTCAGAAGACTTGGTTTAGAATATACTAAAAGTTTAGAATTACCCTTACACCTAAGATTTTTTTTCTTTTCATCATCTACTACAGAATTTCTAGTTTAAGTTTCAAGTTACGACCTATGGCCCCTTATAGCTACTTTACTAGTAACGGCATCCATTTGGCTCCTTTTTAGTCTCCCCTTTTTTCATACAAATTTCAAAAATTACCCCCATGGAAACCTTAGTCCTACTTTTGGAAACCGTGCTTTAGCGAAATTGTGTTTTATTTCTATTTAGCAAGGATTTTGAAACAGACAAAACTTTTAAAACAGCTTTATCAAAGTAGACTTATCTACGTTTTAGTTTTATATTTTTCTCATTTATTAACAAATTTTTTTTGACTTTATTTATTTATTGGTATCCTAACAGTGGTACTAAAAAGTTTTTAAATAATGTGACATTTAATTTTGGATAAAATGAAATTATTAAGAAATAGTATTTATAAACATTAGTTTGAAATTTAAAAATCAAAAATTCACTATTAATTCCATTATCAACAAGCTACGCAACTACAAGTTATCTAATAGGTTGTGTCGTTTTATGTGGTTTTAAGACCAACAAATTTTAGGGCAGGATTTCTCAAAATCACTTTTTAAAACGGCCCCTTGGTCGAATTTTAAGAATATGGCCACCATTTATCGATATTACCTGATTACTTAAATAAAAAGTTTACTTCTTTAGGCCTTAATAATTAACGCCACGTAATAGCCAAAATTGCCATTTTGGAAAAACTGCAAATGGATCTAAGTTAAAAAATTTAGGCTAAATTTAAAAATTTTTGCACGAACCCTGCCATCAAGTATTAAATTATATTAACAGTTTCTAAACAAAAACATAAAGGTGTAAGGACATAAATCAAAAATATGAAACTAAAAGTGTGCAGGAATGTTTACAAATACAACTCAAATTATAAAATAATTGAATAATTTTAATTTTTTACTTATATATATTTTTTTTTAATTAAAAATTTAAAACAAAAAAAAATTGTTTATTTATTCACTTTTTCTATGCAAAATTAACTAACTTGACGCAAGAGCTCTATCTTTTGGGTGAAGCTTCTGTGCTTTTTGTAAACGTAGCCCTGCAAGTTGTGCTCATAAAACTTCATCTTGATGCAGAACAGTTGAGGCACTGTTAAATTTTTTTAACATTTTTTTTTATTTACGTTGAAAAGTTGTACTGCATCAAATACTTTTAAACAATTGAAATCAAACTTTTGAATAAACACAATTTCTTTTTAATGTATTTTGAACTTGCATATTCAAAATTGTAAAAAAAGCTAATTATTAATGAGTTGAAAATTAAACTAAATAAAAAAGATTATTTAGTTAATCATATATGGGGACGGTTAAAATATGCACGAAGGGCCACTTTTGCATGAAAGGACAGCTTTAAACAAATAAGAATTTTGCATGAGAGAGAAAAAATACCAATCAAGGGTAAGGGTTTAGCAGCGTTGTCACAAATTCAGGAAAAACAAAAAAATACAAAATTCAGTAAAAATGAGGTTTATTCAAAATAAAGTCAGGAAATTTGATATAGACACGCTCTTAATCAGAAAGTTTATCATCACAAAAAACTTAATTTTTTTCAGTTTCATAAATTGCTGTTGCAATTTTTTTTTTTATCGTCTAATTGAAATTGTTGAATAAGCTAAAATCTTTAAAGTTATCAATTATATATTTTTGTATGGTTTTGATTTATAAATCAAGTTAGAAAAGTCAGGAAACTTTTTTTCTTCTCGATCTGTGGCAACCCAGGTAAAATTTATATTAAAAACAAGATAAATTTGAAAAAAATTGAGTAAATTTAGAAAAAATAATTACCAACTAAGGGTTAGAGATAAGATTGGCAGTTACAAAAAAGAAAAAAAAAAGGGTAGTAAAAAATAAAAATACATTATAAAAAGTAAATAAAGTTACCAATGTTAAAGTGCTTTTTCGTGGATATTTGACACCTGCCCTTTTTTATTTACTCAATTTTTGCCATTCATTTACTAATTTGGTAGTTCTCAGGCAATGTATTCTTTTTTATAGAACTTGCTATACAAAATATATAAATTGAGCCTGTGGAAGTCTTTTTATAACAAATTTGGCCCGCTACTTATTATAAAAAGGCTACCTACCCCTGTTCTACTGATACTAAATAGCATACAAGGCTGCAAGGGGTCCTTGGGTTTACAACTTGATTTAATTTTGTAGGGTGTTATCTTAACTATCAGAGCACTTTTTTGCTTTAAACATTAATATTGACTAATATGGTCAAAAGTAGTGAGTAAAATAGATTCTATAAATGAAACACAAAACATACTGGGGAAAATAAAATACTTAACTAAGAATTTTATTTTTAATTAGTACTCTCTGAATACTTTTTGATACATACTCTGGATAACCCAGGTAAGTTTGAAATTAAACTCCCTAAGGCCAACTCGTGCTAGTACAGTGCTTCCTCGCTAATCCGGTCCTCGCTAATCCGGTTCCTCGCTAATCCGGCCGGTTTTAGTCGAGAAGTCGACTTATTTACTTTAGCATTTAATTTCATTTTACTTCGAAAAATTATTAAATTTACGTTTTATAAGTATGCAAGCAATATATTGTTACGTCATAATAAAGTATCATTTGTATAATCTTAAGTTTTTTTACATACCTTTCCCGCTAAGTTGTAACAAACTTGTTTATTATTCATTTTCAATTTTTCTGTCTTTGCTAAGCAAGTTACACTTTAATATACTACAACCAACATACTGGTTAAAAAATCGATAAGACAGCAAAGAAACGAAAATGCGTTCAACTAAGAATTGAAAAGAAGTTAAAAGTTTGTGAAATGGCAAACAATAATGTGCCTAAAGCTGTAATAATGAGCCAGTTTAACATTAGTAAGTCAACTTTAAATGACATTTTGAGAGGCAAAGAAAAGTTCAAAAAGTTTAAAGCCGAAAAGGATGAGCTTGGACTAATTGGAGCTGCTAAAACGGCAAAAAAAGTAGAGGGAGGCGTCTTTGACAAGCTAGACAGCGCCCTTTACATTTGGTTTCGTCAGGAACGTGAAAAGGGTTGTTTAATAACTGGCCCAATACTATTAGAAAAAGCCTCCGAGTTCCATCGTTTAATTTACGGTGAACACTCAAGGCCCTTTTCAGCAAGTACGGTTTCAATGGAGGTTTTGCAAGAGATTTGGCTTGCGTAGCTTGAAGCCATGCAGAAAATGGACGATTATTACTTTACTATCGTTGCCAACCAGAAGCTACACCTAAAGATGTGTCAAAACTCATCTAGTTTTGTGAGTTTTCTGCTAAGAAATGAGAAAGCACTGTAAAACAATCTTCCATCCTTTCTTTTTTCAAAAATAAATCTTAATTTAGTTAAAGTGTTAACAGTGTAGTTTTTTTCCATTAATTTTGAACTTATAAAGTTTTGTTTCGTTTAGTTTTGTCTGTTTTAATTCTTTTTTCTTTGAATAAAGTAAAATAAATTAAATTAACAAAAATTTTATAGTACGTTATGTTATATACATTCATAATATAAATAAGGTTGATAATTTGTAAAAAAAGCGATATTTTGTTCTTATCCGGCCAAAGGCAAATCCGGCCGTATTTTCAAAAAAAATTTGCCCAACTTGGCCGGATTAGCGAGGAAGCACTGTATTATTATTTTTTTTTTAATTTAGGATGACTGAAACTTGTTTTAATTTACTTATGCACAACTCAAATATAATTGGATTTTTTTTTTATTGCAGGCAAGTACATTTTGGTCTAATTTTTGTTAAAAATTCAATTTTTATGTAAATCCACCCTTTATTAATAAAAAACATAGTATCCTTAAACTCTGTTGAACAATTACCTTAAACACATGGCCTTAATTTTTTTTAATTTTAGTTGTCAGGTTTTATCCTCACCTATACCATTTACTAAAAATATTTTTCAAACTACTGTGGAGCATAATTAAAATTTTGTTCATTAGATATATGTATTATACAAGAAGTTTTATAACTTAAAGGCGGTTAAAAGACAGTTTCACCTTATTTTAGATACATATAAGATATTGGTTACAATATTTTACAACATATTTTAAAAGCTCTGATATAGAACTTTTTAAACTCAATATAAATTTTTTTATGTAGAATTTTTAACACGCTATGCTACAACTATGACTTTCTTTAAAAGTCCTCTTTCTTTGTTTGCTAAGGTTTTGCCATGTTTAGTTTGAAAATTAAAAAACGTTTCTGGGCTATTTAAGTTGCATGCTTAATTTGTAAAGAAAATATAAACATATTAAATGTTAAGACAGTAATGATAAACTTATTGAAAAATAATTGTTATATAAAAAATAAAAAATTGATCATATAACCTAAGTAATCAGTTATAAACATGTTTTTAATTTAAACTATTCTCAATAGTTAAATACGTACATAAAACTTCATTCCATATTTAACTGAGCAATTTTATTTTAACAAAAAGATATTTTTTTTTGTATTTCGTATTTTAAGATAATCATAATTCAAAAAGCAACGTTGTAGGAGTAAAAACAAATGTACCTGGAACATTTTCTTCATTTCTTATAACCGGTACTCTGTTGTCAGGACTTTGGAAGTTGTTGAAATCATCAAATAATTTCCTAGAAATAATGTAACTGTCTTATAAAATTAGCTATTGAAATTGTAGTGACTTAAAGTGTTATTTTAAGCTCAACCTAATAATTCTCAATTTTAAGTTGAACAAAAACTTAAGCTATGTGAATTTACTTATAGAAATAAACTTTATATTCAAAATACAAAAACAATTTTATGTTGAAAATAGCATTAATACCATGTTATGGTGACATTAGAAAATCACAAAGCAGCTTAAAATTCAAAAAAACAAAACTAACTTGAGTTTCTGGTTGTTGCTCACATGTCCACATCCTTTGTATTTGGCCACGTTCGTGTTATCGAACGTGGCCATGATACTCGCCTCTGCTCGCAAGTCATCGATTGTTTGGCTGCAAAATAACACTTTGTAATTCATTTGTTAAAACTAATGCACATTAAGTTGCCACATTAACTTGAATATCTTAATCAACTCGGTTACCTAGTTTACTTATGTATAACGGTCTAACATGGGTCTCAAATTTTAAACAGTTTAGTTTAGTATTAGGTCCCGGTCGATCTGTCCAAAGCTTGCTGAGATCCGAACCCAACGAGAATTAAACTTGAAAGTTAGATACGAATCTAGTTCCGGCTCAATCTTGACTTGAATAATGGGCCTATTATGTTTTGTTGGGTCTGAATTTAGATTGAAGATCTCGATTCATCAAAACTCATTAATATAAAAAATAATTTTTTTGCCGGATTTTTTATATAACTTTAGGTTTAATACAAACAAAATCTTCTTTTTTTTCAAATCAAGATCTAGATGGAATTGAATTGACATATAATTTTCAAATTAAAATAATCTACTTAGGTGAATATCGTGGTAAGCTATGGCAAAATCCTCTTAAAGCTTCGGTAGAAAATAAGTTTTAAGATGTTTTTCTTCAGAACCGAATTATGCAACATATAAATTCTTTCGTTTGTGTTGAGAAAATTTCTTTCTATTAACGTCTTAAGTATTTATTCATGTACAAAATCAGTCCATATCAGGTTTTAACAAAATAATATCTTATTTAACTTGAAGCAGAGTTGTCTATAACCTAACATTTATACTAAAAACTTGTAATGTTATATCTTATATATGGTTTGTATAGGACTAGTTTTGTTATGAAATTATGCCAATAAAGTTACAAAAGCTTTTTATTACGAAAATAAATTAAGTTCAAGCTATAAAAATATAGTTTAAAAGCTTAAAAGATTATGTGACTCAAATCTATTATAACATATTGGCTTAACTTCAAGCAATTTAGTATGAAAAATAAGGTTTCATTCATGTTATCACCAAGATAAAACAATGCGTACCTAAAGTACAACATTAATCTACAATATGAAATTATTTTAATTTCAAGACAAAACTAATATTATTAAAATCAAAGTAGCTTAAAAGTAACATAATTTCTTCGATGCTGTTCAATATTTTGTAAGAAAAAAAAAGAATTTTTTTATCTGGAAATTTAAAGGATATATCTGCACCAAGTACATTTTCCTGTATGAGTCTACAAATCAATACTCTCAACCCCTAAATCTTAACTTATACAACAAGAGCGTGACTATAATCCGTTAACTTTAACCTATAACTTTATAAAGTAATTATTTAAATTTCTTATAAACTTATAAAAAAAATTTTGCGCAGCCAGGTGCAACTTTTATAAGCTTACAATTGAATTCTTGAAAGTCAAACAATGCTAATTAGTATTTGTATTTATTTAGTAATAACAGAATTTTTTACAGAATTAAACATGATAAATTCATTTTGTTCTGAAGAAAAGCTCATTGTGGAAACTGAAAAGGGGAAATACACAATTCCTTCACGAGATTTTGCACGAGGGGCCTGTACTGCCATAGAACGGTGTACCGAACTAGGCGCAATACTTGCCCCTTTTACTGAGCAGTCTGAATTCGACATTGTGATGAAGGAAATCAAATCATGTGAATATCAGCATCCTCTCCATAAAAAGTGGGTTGGATTGCTTATTTCAAAGGATAATTCCACAAGAGTTTTCACCAACGGGGTGAAATTTGAAGACAACGTACATGGTGATTTGTACCAGGAAAACCATGTTACTATACCTAAAAATTGTCCTATTGCGATTTTGGATCCACAACGCACAGACAAACTTCAGATAAGTGTAAACCCTAATTGCAGACCACAAAATAGACTCTACGTTTGCTTTGAATCTAAAAAGACGACCAAATCTGAAGCGATTACTGGCGATACTGTTAATACTAACACAAGCCTTCTTATTGTTGTAGGCTCAATTTTGTTTGTAGCTGTGGTTTGTTTGGTTTCTTATTTGGTCAGACAAATCAAGAATCTCAAAATGAAGCTTCAACAAACCTCAAATGATGTTTAGAAAATGTTTTTGTTCGTTTAAATACTCATTCTAACTTAACCTATAGAATTACAACGGTATAACAATTAGCTTATCTGTTTTTTACTTATTAAAACAACAAGATTTTGGTGATCTGAATAGTTAGTATTATTTAATTTTGGTTTTTAAATAAATTTTGCTAGCTTGTTAACAGTGCTTGACTACAATTAAATATAGACAATTTCAAGCACATTTAAGAAGTTTTGGAAAGCTATAGACATTTTCTATCAACTATTTAAACATTAATTAGTTTTCTAAGTTCATAAACTTCACTTATGCTTTAGTTCAGTGATTTTGAACCTTTTAAAAACGGTACAAACTAAATTACTGGAAAATAAACTCTGTGCACACTAAATATAGCTAAGAACTGTAAGTTTATGTTATATTTAGCTTTCATATATGAAACCATAACATAAATGTTATCTAAAATATGTCTTTCACCTTAATAAATTTTCTGTGTACTATTAAATAGTCTCTATGCACTTAAGTGTGCACATATGCTTTGCACTCTTTGACGACAATTCATTAGTTTATAAATTTATCCAAAAAAGTACAACAATATTTTTCTAATTATATGTAATATAAAAATTTTTTTAATACTTTAACAAAAGAAAATGTTAAGACATTTTCAATTTTTTTTTCGTTCAATTATTTTAAAAACTGACTTCTAAGATAAAAAACAATTGTCACAAATAAACTATTCATTTTATTTGTGAAAATTTATGTTAAATAACTGTTTTTGACTAAGCAGGAATACCATAATTAAAGACTAAAATAAAAAAAAAACAAAATGCCTGTATTTCAAAAAAATATTTAGTTTATATGAAAAACAAAGAACCCAAGGAATATATTTAATTTCATAGAAAAAATTGAAAAATAGATTAAAAATATGTATTTTCGAGATATGTTCCGAGAAATAAATAAAAAACCAAAATGTCCTATTTTTTCGCTGTGCTCTAGCACCAACCATATAAACCTTAACTAAAGAAAAACTAATTTCATTTTATATCTATCATTTAGCTATTAAGTTTTGTAGTAAATCTACTTTAAAATAAAAGAACAAAAAATAATTGTATTTTGAAATTTTTGAGTCAAGAAAATCAAATTTCTCCTTAATTTAGAATGGTTGTCGTCCTAAGAACACCATGAATTTTTGAAAATGTAAAAGCTTCAGAAAATACTAAAATAATTTGAAGTTAAAACAACCTATATTATTTTCACTAAAATCTAAACCATATCAAATAAAAAAGTAGATGTAATCAAGTAATATTATGTAGATGTTGCAAGTTTTGATTTTGACATAAAGTTAACAATAATTTAAGTATTTTATGAACTAAAATATTAAAACAATTAGCCGCATTGAAACTCACAATACTTCTAGAAAATTAAGAACAAAAACAAGTTTGTTTCGGAAAGAAGAAACCTAGTTCTATTCAACAATTTACAGCTCTTAGTTTTTTACCAAAAAAGTCAATTACCGTCAGTCAACTGTGCTCAACTAGATACATAGTAAAAATAGATGAATTTTCAAAAACGTATTTGTTAATAAATAAGAAGTATAAAATAATAATGCTACAGTTAAAAATTTTAAATAATAAAAACGCATATAAAAGCTGCCTTTTTAGTATATCGGAAATTTTATTTGTAACTATATCTATCATATAACTTTACTAACTTGTTGCGAGGGACTATCAGCTTGATGGCATACGGGAATCCGTCCGTTCGGCATTTGACTTTTAGAAGGGCGCCGAACGAACCCTGTTTAAATAAAATATAGTTTTAATTAAGTATTTAAAAAAAATGTATAAAGATTTTTAAAGTTAAAAGTTGTAATTTAAAACTTAGAGTGTTTTATAAAAACTTTGGTTAGAAATTTTTTTTATACTACATTTTTTGTTTAACTCAATTTCATATGAAAATAGTTAAGAGGGAGACTAACAAATACTTTCATAAGTTAGTATACAGTTCATTTTAATAGTTATTAAAGTGTTCTAATGTACGAATTGCTAAGATTTTAAATGAATTAAACAGTACGTTAATTTCAATATACTATAATCTCATTTAATATTATTTATAGAGTTTATTGTAAGTCTCCTTGTAAAAACTTCTATAAGTTTATCTTTAATATAAAAAAACTGTGAAACACGTAAGTAAAAATAGTTTAAAGTAAAATTAGATATACTAACACTCCCAATATATTGCAGTAGATCGTACTTTTCCAGGCCAGTCATGTCCATGTCAGCTTGAATTTCTTCAGATTGGATGGTGGGAAAAGTTGATATTTTTTCTCTTTCTTCAATCTTTGGGATCGGTTGGCAATTTAGCAAAACTTTCTGGGTTGTAACTGGTTGGCGATCCGGTAAGTTCTGCTGCGTATGAATGAATGGCCCAACTTGCTGCATTGGAATTGTTTGGAGTGTTTGAGAGTTGTTTATCAAGTTGTTTCTGATGTATTCTCTAACCTTGACCTAAACAATTAGTATGTGTTAAAGATACAGTTGTTTGTAAAAATTAAAATTTTTATAATTGCAAACAATATTAAAATTTTTAGTTTAAACGGAAATTTGCTAACAATAAAAATAATCGTACTTAAAGTTTATTACTAGAAAACTTTTAAATATCATTTTAAAATTTTTAATGTATTTATGATATAAAAAAGCTTTATCAAGTTAAGTAAAAACAAATAGTTTGGTGAAGCATAAAATAAAAACCAAGTTATGTATTCACAGCTCTTTCACACAAATGTTCGTTGATTGCTTTGTCACTTATACCAATATAAACAAATATTCAATGCACAGAAAACAACTTAAAGCAATCATAGATTTTTAGTTTGTAAAACAAATTATCTTTAAAAATAGTTCACATTTACTTTTTCATGCTTTTAACTTTTACTATTAGTTTTGCAAAAAAAAATTATTTAAATAGTTTTTAATATTGACTTTGTATTTATAAAGTAGAGTTACAAAGTTTTTCTTTCATATAGTTTTGATGCTGTCAATTTATTAACTTATTAAGTTTTTATAAAAAAAAAAAACTAACTCGAATCGAGGGAATTGAAGCATACAGCACTGCTGGAATAAAAATTAAAACTACAATAGCGATTAAGATCCCTATCGCAACACCTTCGACTTTCGGCTTGCTTGTTGAACTCGATTTATCACTTTTCTTATCGCTAGTTTTTACTAATTTTTTATACCTTTGACAAATAAGGTTATATTTCAGTTTGCTATAATTATTTATTAAGCTAATCTTTTCATAATCGATTTGAATTAGCACAACATTTTTTGATGATTTATTATACAGCTCATTTAAAACATGATAGTACTCTTCTGTGCATTCTATTTCACCCAATTTTTCAATGAGCATGGAAATGTTATTTTTGTCATTGTACACGTAGAGACTGCTATTATGATGTTTACAAATTTCTTCTGCTTCATACATATCAGCTTTTTGTTTGGGTACAAAAAATTGTTGCTTGTTTATATTGACCGTACAAAGAAAATCATCATCTGAAAATATTGTTTTCTCAACATTCAACAAAAATTAGCTTACTAAAAAAAATATTTTAATTTTTTTTAATTGTCAGTGTTTATTTTATAAAATTCTGTTTCAATTCTACTTCCACTTACTAGAACTTAAGAAAGTTTAAGAATTTGTAGATACATATAAGTTAAAAACAATATTGAATTTTCAATCATTTTATTTTTCACTTAGAAGAAATCAAGTGTAAAAACATTTTTTAGTTTTATTTAAGTTTAAAGCTTTTACAAATGTAAAAAGTAAATCAATATTACTTTACATAGTTTTTATGTACTTGTCGTAATAATCATTTATGATTTAAAAAACATAGGCTTTTGTCTATTTTTGTATCTTTGTATAGAAAATAACATAATTAAAAAAACTAAATCACTTTTAACAAAGCCCGCTTAAAGGTTTTCAAAAATGTTAATGCGAATGTTTGAATTAAATAAAAAAACATAATATATGCTTTTAAACTTTTTGTTGTTTGTAATACTCAGCTGTAGTTTGAACTACAACTTGTCTTCTATAAAATTTCATGATTACTCTTTAATTTTTCGTATAAATGTTAAGCACTGTGCAATTCAATTTGAGCTACAGGATTACAAACAGTTTTATTGTTTGTATGAAACATATATACTGTTTTTTTTTTTTAATTTTAAATTTTGCAATGAACAACATGCACATATTTATAATATAAAAAAACAACTGTAATTCGAATCGTTTACTTAGTTTCAATGCTTTGTGCATATCCTCAGAACGAAATAAAGAACAAAGTAAAATTTTTAAAGAATCACACAAAAAACACGATGTGACGTTCAACTAAAATTAAATAATTTTAATTAGCCTATTTTAAAAACGACTTAAGTACAAGTCAACTTATTTTTGCATTGTTTGTTCTTGTTTTTAGATTTATTTTGTTGTTATTTTTTTGTTATTATTTAGTGGTTTTTGTTCTTTTAAAATACATGTTTTGATTATGGAGGAATGGTTGATGTCTTTCTTTTCTTTTATTTAATGATAATTCTTTTTTAATTTTTTCAATCTCGTACTTTCAAGCAACATAAATGGCATGTTTTATTGTTTTTCGGTTTTATTTTAGTTCTGCAGAGTATTTCCAATTTTGAATTGTAGTCTTTTTTGCGTATATATATTTGGAAACAGGTCAAAATTGCACAAAGATACTTTTGTACGAAGACAGTTTTGCACCAAGGGTAAATTTAGCACGAGTTGCAATTTTGCACAGAAGGTCATTTTTTCCGGAGAAAAAAAACAAAAAAAAATATATCATATAAAAACTGAAAAAAATCTACTAGATAAATTAGTACAAAACAAGAAGAAAATAATACTGACCGAGGTTAAGGGTTAGGGGTAATAGTGATAATAAAGATAAAAGTAACTAATAAATAATATTATTAAAAAAAGTAATAAATAAAAATAAATTATAAAAAAGCTATTGACCAAAAATAAGGGTTAAGGGTTACAGTCTGAGAAAAAAAAGTTAAAAAAATAAAAATAAAAAATAAAAATAAGTTACCGACCAAGCGTAAGGGTTAGGGCCTAGGGGTAACAGTGATAATAACAAAAAAAAACTTTATAAACAAAGATAAAAACTTTAAAATAAAAAAAAAAACAGCCCGTGGAAAATTGACTCCGTGCAAAATTTTCTCTGCGCAAATTTATCTTCGTGCAACTTTATCTCCTCGTGCAAAAGTGTTTTCGTGCAAAAGTTTCTTCATGCAATTTTGTGCCCTCGTGCAATTTTGTACGCTCGTTCATATTTGACAACTACCTACCCTTTATATTTATACTTACACTATGTAAAAACTATTATAAATCTACAGTCGTAGACATATAATAACTCATTAGAAGTTATTTATAAGTTTTCTTGACTGGTATGGTAAATGTGTTGTACAAAACTGTACGAACTTTGTAGAAACCGGTTACAAATGCATAAAAAGTCACTTTTACACGAGCATTAACTGTTCTAATTAAGAATTTTTATAATTTTTGCCTTGTTTTCTTTTAATTATTGATTTTATTAGATAAAAAAAAACAGTTAGCTAATTTAACATAAAATAAGACTTTTAACGAAATTTCATTAGTTACAGCAAAAGTGATGATTCCTATTCCATTTTTGACACCTACACGTACCTTATTTTTTGTTGTAGTCCTATTTTTTTTTAATTTTTATTAGCTAATTTACTGCAAAAATTAAATACAAACCTATAAAAAGAATTTTTTCAGAGTAAAATGTTTTCTTGTAACTATATTGAAACTAATTTAGACCACAATTTTAACAACCAAGTAGTTCTAAAATTTGTTTGATATTAAGACCTTAGTAGTGAAGCAAAAAGTCTATTAGTACCACAGAAGGTACTTTCCCAATTATGAAAAACGAAAGTTTTTGTTTTTACAACAGAATATGTACCTTAGCTCAAACAGTATTTTTTTGCAATTTTTAAAAAATGTCCTAACTTTAGATCAAATTATTTGGGTGCACAACTATTCAAGTTCTGACAATTCAAATTCTTGAAAAAAAAATTGGAACAAACACAAATAAAAAAGTAATGTATATTTTTCAAAATAAAAAATACATATGTAGGTCCTATTAATATTTTTTCTACCTTAAAAAAAAAAAAAAGAAAAAAAAAAAAGAATATCTACAAGCTATTTATAAATATTCTTAACTGATAGGTAAATGTATTGTACAGAACTGTACGTACTTTGTAGAAACCGGTCACAAATGCATATAAAGTCACATTTTTTCTTTTTGCAAATCATTAAATATTTTTAGAGAAATGGTTTAAATAAAGTAAAATACATAGTTATTTTAAGTAAATTTAAAATATCTTGAAAAATATTTATTTTTTTGCAAAGAAAAAAAAGTAGCTTGTAGATATAAATAAGATCTACATATGTATTTTTTATTTTTGCAAATATACATTACTTTTTTATTTGTGGCTGTTTTTTTTTTTAAGAATTTTTAAATTTGAATTTTCCAAATTTTAATTGTCATGTAACCCAATTATTTACCTTATCTTTAAAGCTAACGAAGATTTTTTTGTTCTAGAGAACGCTTTTTTTCCTTTAATTAAAAGAAACATCCATTGGAATCTATAATTCTTTTGTTAGAAATTTCAAATTCAAACAATGATGATTTTAGTATAATATGCATAGGTCATATCTTACATAAAAACAGTTTAGATTTAAATAAAAGTGTAAACCTTTTAAAATAATCATAATAAAGTGTATTAAAAAAAGTTAAAGAAAAAACTTTCCTACAGTGACTACTAAAAATTGATGGTCTTTGAAATTTATAATCTGATTATTTGTATAAATTATTTAAATATTAGAAATTTGAAAAAAAACCACAACCCTTGAAAACACAACAAAGTAAGAATATAAAAAGATATAAAAATGATAATAATAATAATAATATTTTTTTGGCTAAAATATTGTTGAAGTAAAAATATCCAAAAAAACAAAATGTTTTAAGGGGCCCACTCAAAAAGTCAAACCCCAATCCAAAGGACTTTTGTTCAAATTAAAGGCAAAGGAGCGTTCTCTACAATAAAAAAATCTTAGTTAGCTTTAAAGATAAGGAAAATAGTTGGATCTAATGTTTGGACATTGTTTAAAAACTGCAAAAAAGTGCTAATTAAGCTAAGTTAACCTTGTAGAATATGTTAGAATATAAATTTTGATTAGGAAGAATATATTTAGAAGAAAACATCAGTTTCAAACTCTATTAAAAGCTTAGCTTAAACAGTTTTAACAAATGTATCTTCTTAATTAAGAAATGAAGACCCCCCTACTAAGATATTAATAAAATAAACTTATACTACAAACTAGGCAGCTTAATACCACATTGGTGCTAATATTAATATATAATAGTATAATTAAAAATCTTCACAAGTAGAAATTTTGTAAATGTAATAAGAGTATTTAAATTATTTAGAGAGGTAAGGCAGTGAAGTTGTTGATTTAAAATGGATTAGAAGCAGGGTTGCCACAAAGTCAGAAAAGTTATGAAATTAAAAAAAAAAAGACAAAAGTCAGGTAAAATAGGGGTTTTCATAAAGTTCAGGAAATACGATAAACATGAGCTTAAATAAAAGAGTTTAATATCACCAAAAAATTCATTTTGCTAATGTTATTTTCTAAAAGCAAAATAATTCTTGGTTTAACCTATATACAAATAAGATTTAAAACTTAATAACATAGTTTCAATTTTTTAGTTATGCTTTTTTGATCAGTTTTAATTAATAATTTGATTTTAAAAGGTCAGAAAGTTTTTTTCAGCTTGATTTGTAGCAAAATTGTAGTAGTATTCTTGTCAGTAAAAAAGTATTTTGCATATATTGAAATTTTAAATAGTGAAATTTAGAAGTACATAAAAACTATAAAACCAAATGAAAATACTCAATTTAGTGTTCCAAGAGTTTGATTTTTGAAACTTAGTGCCAAAATAGTTTTTGTTATGAATATTTCAAAATTTCATAGAGGTATTCTATAAATAATAAGTTCTAATAAATAATAATAGGCTTCTACTTTTAAAACCTAAGCATTTGAACATAAATTTGTTTTTTTGTTCTATGCTTAAGATTGTATTTTAAAGACTTGATGCAGAGTTATTAGTTATGGAGTTTTTTTACAATATTTATTTTTATTATGCTAATTTAGTTTTAATGTTATATAGTTTAAGAAGTTCTGCTTGTAAATCTTTACAATATTAAAAGTATAGACCAAAGGTCGGCAAACTGTGGCCCGCAGACCACTTTAAAAAAAATTTCAACTTGTTTAATATATTAATATTTTAAAAAAACAAAAATAAAGTTTTAGTGTTATCTTTAAAGGATAATCTATCGCCTAAATTTTTTTTATTCACAAAATTTTCTTTAAATATGTTTTATAAAGCACATAAAAAAACATTCCCTTTTTTGACCTGCCCACCCCTGGTATAGACTTTAATAATAATCAAAAAGCTATACAAAATATCAATATTTTCTACACTTAATATGGTTACATGACAATTCAAAATTTTAACAAATTGTTTAGAGGTCCACAACTCAAAAAGTAAGATATAATTGAATACTTAAAGTTATGTTGGTCTAACTAATATCTAACAAAAACAAATTTTTAGTTTTTGATAGGAACATTTTTTTTTTAAAGTTACTTGAGTTTACACTTATTTGAGCCATATCTCCAAAAATACTCAAAAGTTTTTAAAGAAAAAAAGTGTTTGTAGGTACTAGTTAAACCTACAGACACTTTTCTGTAAAATTTTTACATTGCTTTTTTAGTTGTGGCTCTTTAAAAAAATAATTTGAAATGTCCAAATTTTGTAAGTTGTGCACTCACTTAATATATATTAAGCACTCACTTAATAAGGTTTCATGACTTCTCAAGTCATGACAATTAGAATTTGAAAGAAATGTTTAAGAGACCATATCTCAAGTATTAATATGTATATAAACAAAATAAAGAACATGCAATTAGGTCTTATTAATACCTACAAGCCATTTTATTTTCGAAAAGTTTTTGATAATCTTCAAAACTTTTGAAAAATACCAAAAATTTCTATATTTAAAAATTTTTAAAAACTTTATTTCAAAAAACATAAAAAAAACTTGTAAAAAGAAAAATTGCTTGTAGATATTAGCAAAACCTTGTTATATTTTTTATATACATTATATTTTCAGTTGTGGCCCTTTACCAAATTCTTTTCAGCCTTAAGAATATAAAAATGCAAATTTTTGCAACTTTTTTGAATGATTTTATTTCAGATACTCAAATCCTTGAAACATTATAAAATATTTCAAATAACAACTAAAAAAACTACCGATCGAGGGTAAGGGTTAAGGGTAAGAGTGTTAAAAAAAAACAGAAAATAAAAAATTGTTTAAAACATACACTTAAAAAATAAATAAAAAAATACCAACAGAGGGTAAGGGTTAGGAGTGATATTAAAAAAAATATTAACAAATTAAAGTTAATATACAAAAACTTAAAAATTTTCAACCCATGCAAAAGTGTCTTTGTGCGGGTTTTGTTAAAAAAAATTGAAAGTTGTAAGCATAAAATATTTTTGAAAAGAGGCTTTTTAAAAATACTTTTCCTAACTTTTTTATTTGAAATAATTTTTTTATTCATAATCTACAAAGCAATTAAACAGTTTAACATGTTTTTTATTTAAAAACATTAAAAATTGTAAGTGTAAAACATTTTTGAAAAAATACTTATTCTCAATAGAAAAAGTTTATGAAAAAAAAAACTATTCTAGTCTTAAAGTTAAAAAAAATGCTTTTTCTAACTTTTTTAATTGAAATGAAGTTTTTATTCATAATCTATAAAGCAATTGTAGTTATTGGTAACACTTTCTCAGAATCCTTACCAATTTTTAGTGGAGTTCCGCAAGGAGGGGCTATTGGCCCACTTTTATTTATAATTTATATAAATGATTTAGCCTCAGAAGTTGATTCTAATAGCAACATTAAGCTTTTTGCAGACCACACAAAAATATTTAGCCAATCTAACTTAGTTTTACAAAAATCTTTAGATAAAATCTACCATTGATTAAAATAAAGGAGATTAAACCTAAATCCCAGCAAATGTCATGTTTTGAATATTCACAGAAGTACACCTATTCCAACGTTTGACTTCAAAATAAACAATGTAATCTTACCTAAAACTGAAGCATTTAAAGACCTTGGAATTTCTATTTTAGATAATTTAAAATGGAACCATCACATTAACAATATTTACTGTACTGCATCAATTTTATCATTTCAAATTCTAAAAAGCTTTATATCTATGGATTTGGTAATTCTTTAAAAAATGTACTTAGTTTACATACGTCCTAAGATGGAATACAACACTCCTTTATGGTTCCCTTGTTCTATAAAAGACATCGACCAACTAGAATCTATTCAAAGAAAATTTACGAGATCAATTTTTAATTGGTGCAACATTTCATATACGTCTTACATAGACAGACTAACAAAGCTTAATATAAAAACTTTAGAGTACAGAAGACTTGAATTTGATCTTATTACTTTTTTTTAAACTCATTAACAATGAAACTACTATTGATTCTCAAACTTTCTTTAAACCTATAAAAATAATTACTCACTCAGAGGTAATAATAGAAAATATACATGCAAATATCATTTTAACAAGGTTGGTTGGCAAAAATCTTTTTTCTATCGTTTAGTAAAAATGTGGAACAAACTTCCAAATGAACTAGTATTGTCCAAAAATCTTGAACATTTTCGATTTAACTTAAAAAAATTTGATTTAAATAAAATATTTACCAGTAAAATTTATAAGTAATTAGTTTTGTTCATCACTTTAACCATTGATTTGGTATGTATTATGTAGTTTATTGGTAGTTTAATCTGTAAGCTACACCTTCCCCTTATAGATCTTAAGTACTTTTCAATTTCGATTTTTTGGATGGTCTATTCTTAATGTGCTTGGGGCTTTAGATTTTTAAATTATTGGATACTCAGTTGATTCCTAAGCTAGATTTGTGAATTGTTGCTGCCACATGTTTGAAGTGATTTTTGACTGAATTTGCCATGGTGAAACTTTGAAAACATGATGAATAGCAAATAGTTGTTGAGATCAATGTTCTGCAAGATGAAGAATTCTGTCTAAAATTGAAAACAAATGCTGTTTTGAAAGTTCTTGTTTGATGAAAAGTGGTCTTCAAGATGGTTCCTAGAGTTTTGAGTCAGGTTCTGAAGAATTTTGACAGGAGATGCTTGTTTCAGGGATTTGTTGCTTTGGAATGTATTATTTGAGATTGGTGACTTTGGAATCGTTGAATATTTTGGTTGTGAAAGTTTTAGTTTATTCAGATTGTGCCTTGTATAAGTTTTATGTTTATGTATATTTAATCACTGTAACTTGTTTTTTTTTTTCTTTTTTGTTAGTGTCTTTCAGTTTAAGTAGCTTAGGTTTTAAGTTTGTTTGACAATAAACTTTAATAATAATAATCAAAACCTTAAACATGTTTTTTGTTTAAAAATATTGAAAATTGTAAGTGTAAAAAATTTTGAAAGCACTCATTTTTAAGATATTTTCTATTTTTTGAGGCTGAAAAGACCGCAGTGTGACCCTTTAATTTTTTTAAAGTATTTGAATAGTAGTTGCACCCTTTTTAAAATTATAGTGACTTTTTTTAATTGAAAAACTGTTATTACTCAAGCATAAAGTTTTATGTGCTTTATCTAACTAAGGCTACAGTACATTTAGTAACTTTTAACTGGTTACATGACAATTAAAATTCCAACAGCTGAATTTCCCTGACAATTCAAATTCTTTAAAAAAATATTTATCTCAAAATTTGGTATAGAATTGAAAAGTATAAAAAATACATATGTAGATCTTATTAAAGTCACTTTTTGTTTTTTGAAAAACCTCAATTTTTTTTTAGATATTTTAAAATTACTAAAAATAACTGAATTTTTGATTTATTTAAGCCATATCTCAAATAATATTTACAGTTTTGCAAAAAGAAATAATTGTTTCTAGATATTAATAGGATCTACATATATATTTTTTTTATATTTGACAAATATACATTACTTTTTTAGTTGTGACCATTTAAAATTTCTTTAAGAATTTGAATTGTCAGAATGTGAATAGTCGTGCACCCTTTAAAACCTATTTAAAACATAAAACTAAAGCAAATAGTTAAACTCATTTCATATTAAAATTATTTTTGGTGGTTATATATGCATTTATTGTTTTGTATAGTTTTAAAATGACTACAACTGTTACTATATTTTGAAACTCAACTCATGTTTTACAGTAATTTCAGAGTGATAGTTTAAAATTGCTGTTAAAGATAAGTTTTTTTTAAATACATTTTTACCATTACATGGTGTTAAACCAGAGGTTTGCTGTCTTTTGATTGAGTAATCTTATTGTTATTTTAGTCTTTTTAGATATCTAAGGTCTACTTTATGTATTTTAGAGATAAAAGTGATCAAATTTAAAGTGCTCAATAGGTTCTTTATGGAAAGTGTTAAATTTCAAACAACTTATAGTAGAAAGATTTTTAGATTTTGTAAATTAACATACAAATACAATACTTTATTTAGCTTTAGTCAATAAACTTTTTCAAAAGTATGCTTCCTACAAGTTGTTTATAATATTTAAAAGTACATATTCTAAAAAATTTAATTAGATTGCTTAAAAAAAGAAAAAAAATAAGAAGATTTTTAGTAAATATTTCAAAATTTTGAGAAAACTGGCCTTGAATTTTTTTTGTTTCATATGGTTGTATCAGAATTTTTTAAATAAAACTTATTATATCTTTTAGCTAATTAAATTTTATTTTTTCTCTACAAAAAGTATCTTGTAATATATACTCCAAGCTTTTAAATTAGAGCCAATGTTAATTTTCATTGAAAATAAAGTTTAACCCCCTATGCCTTAAATTTTAAAAAACTAGTCGACTTCTGATTGTACCAAAAAGTTAAAAAATTGTTGTTTTTAGTAAATTTGGTAATATTTTTGATGTACAGTGCATTCTTGCTAATATGTTCTCTTCCAAATCTAGTAGTTGGTTTAAGTTGAGAAAAAGATTTAATTAGTTCAGCTAGTTTATTGTTTTCATTTAAAACTGAAAATTCTGCAAAAATATCAATTTGCTCGTCATAAATACATATCTATTTTAGTTTCTACAATTAGATATTTAATTAATTGAATTTTAAAGACAGCACTATATGTTTTGTTTTGTTTATTTTCCATGTTATAGTTTTTTAATATGTTGGAAATAAATTATTTTAGTATAAAATTTATGTGCATTTTATAATATGCATTGCCAAATATAAAAAAGAAAACAAACAACATTTTTCTTCTTATCCAGCTAAAGGCTAATTCAGCCACAAATACAAAAAAGGCTTGCTATCCGAATCATATGTACTTATTTGAAAATTTTCAATATGACCGAAAAAATGTGCTGTACTCCCTGCCCCAACATTTTACAGACAAATTTTGCACATTTAGGGTGATTATGACGTCATTATACATCAAAAGCATTTAATATGTCTTTAAATAAATGCCAATAAGTATAAGCTTTCATTTAAGACATAAATTATAAATCTAGAAAATGTATAAAAGATTTTATTACTGTTTAATTGAAGTCAAAAAATCAAAAATTATGTGATTTTGGGGGTGAAATTAGTTTTTTGGAGGGCAAACTTTTTATTTTGAATTTTTTTTTTCAGATTCTTCTTAATGAAACAAATACACATCGAAATCATATGGTCTCATAAGTACAGCAAATATCACCAATTTGCCGCATTAAAATCAGTTGGCTACAACTACAAAGTTCAATATACAAATGTAAATTGAAAAACCAATTAGAGAAACAAAAAACATATTTTATGTAGTCGCTTTTATTTTATATCTGTAATTTTAAATATATATAACAACAATTCCTAAATATATAAAGAAATGTTTAAGAGAAGAAAGCAAAATAAGCTTTTATGTTTACAAAGACTGTATAAAATTAAGTTATATCTGCATGTGAAACATTGAGTTAATAAGTAAAAAAACATAACAGAAAAATAATGAATTTTTTTGAAAGTAAAGCAACAAATCAATTTAGTCAAGTTATGAAGCCTACTAAAAGTAGGCAACTGAAAAACACAAAATAATCTAAAAGATGAAGCTAAAAGAAGAAACTTGATCCACAAACCAAAAATCGGTCAGATCCAGATGTTTTCTTAAATCAATGTTGCAAGATACTGTTGCAAGTTAGTTTAAACTTTTAATTTTTAAAAATACTTTATTATTTTTTGATCTTTTTAACGAGGGTAAAAATATCTTAAGTTTAAGGACAAGTTTTAGTTTTAAGGCATTTTGTGGGCCAGACATAGAAAAAGTTTTTTTGAGATACCAAATAAATTTGAAAAAGGTAATTTTCTTTATAAATTTTCTAATAAAAAAAGTTAATTAACTTTTTAATCTTACTTTATATAAATCCTGAGTTGTTGTACATTATCTCATTCAATAGATATTTTAAGAAGTTTTTTATTATCTTAATCTAACAGTTAGACCTTTAGGTACATTTAGTTTTTTTTATTTTCGAGTTGTTGTTTGAGATGTAGCCCTTTTTAATTCTTATAAGAATTGCGAATTTGATTTGTCTTAAATTGAATTGTCATGTAAACTTTTTATTTTGTTAACTATGCATAATTATTGTTATTAGTTATGGTTGTATTTCTACTCTTTATAGTGTTATAATTATATTTTAAACAAAATAATCATGTGTTAAAAATTGAATAAATAACTGAAGTTGTAAAATGTTGAACTAACTGGTTTGTTTCTTGCTTGTTTGCCCATTTCGGTTGTTACGTCCTCTTGTATATAGTCCAATTCTGTGTTCTGTTATTTTTTTAGCATTGTAAGTTTTGAATAGTTACTTTGATTGTTAGTTGTTTTTTCTTTTTAATATTCTTATTTAGAAAAAATTATAATAATTAATTCATCAAAATTATGGTAAACTTTGCAAGGTTTTTTTTTTATAGTTTGTATACTATTTAGAGCATGTTTACTAAATATTTGAAATTATTTTGAAGTTTTCGAACTATGAGGTTGATGACTTAACAGGTTAAAAATAGCTATTTTAATTATAGTTAATTTCTTTTACCTTTTAAAACAACTTTTTTTCTCTTTATTTAAGTTTTTTGTTTTAGGAATGTTTTAATTTACCTTGAAATTCAACTACTTATGTTTTTTACTCTCTAAATAGTTTTCCTACAAATTTAATGGTTGTTTTTTAAAGTTTGAAAATAACTATGTTTTTGTTCATCTTAAACTTATAAAAAAACTATTTAATATTATTAGTTGACTTTTATACGTTTATGGCTAAAACTGTCTACAAAATTAAGAACTTCTTTAACTTTACCTGTAATTTATATCTTTTTAAAAAAATTATATTTTGTTTATATAGTTTTTTTTTTGTAAATCAAATGTAATCTTTCTTATTAAAATTTTGAAATCCTTATTTTTTCTACTAGGAAAATCTTTTTAAAGTTACGTTAGAATTTCAAGTTTATTTCGAAATGCATTGTAATTTTGTTGTAATTATAAAAAGTTAATTTTTTATCAGCTTTTTCTGAAATTACATATAGTTTGGGTACATATAATTTGTTTACACCAAAATTAAATTAGTTTTTGCATAGGTTTTATTTTTAATTTTTGAGGAACAATTTTTAAAGTTTTTATAGGTTTTAAGTTTGTTAGTTTTGAATGTAATATTAAATGGTACTACAAACTTTATAAACTCAAAAATAACAAAAAAACAAAATACTTTACTTTAAACGATTTAACTTTTAAAATTTAAGTTGTTTTTTAACACATCTTAAACCTTTGTTTTTTGATTGAAACTAATAAGATACCTAATATTTAAATTTAGACATTTTAAATAGTGCATAATACTTATATTAATAGCTAAAGTTGTAGTTTATCTTTAAACAATTAACCTTACAATTAAAAATTTTTAACTAACCATTTTTTTCCATGTCACCAATTCCAGATTCCTCTTTAATGAGATGTTGATTGTCTGTTAAACTATTTACAGACTGATGTTGATTGTCTGTTAAATTGTTTACTGATTGATGTTGATTGTCTGTTAAATTGTTTACTGTTTGTTTTGTGCCATTTTATGTTGAGATATATACTAAACTTTGACTCCCTATTATCTGACAAATGTAACTCATGGAATTAAGTACAAGTTAATTGCTGGTAATTAAGCTGACTTTTAATAAAAAAAGTTTCACAGAAATAAGTTGTTTTTAAGGTTTAAAAAAATTATCACAGAGTTAAAAATACAAATAAATTTAAATAAACTAATCATTTATTTTTACAGATTCAACAAATGTCATACGGATATGGACTACTTAAAAAGCAAATGGGTTCATTTATTGCAACCAACTCTAAATATAAACAAAAAATCTACCTTTATATCGATTTAAGTATCAGTTTAAGTACAAACGTGTGCAATTTTTATTTAAAATTTAGTTTGAAAGAGCTTATACTTTATTTTCATAAAATTTAACTGTTTATTTACGGAAAAACATTAACTTTAATTAATTTTTTTCTAGTAGTTTACAACTCTATACAAACGTTGAACTACTACGTCTTTACAGTTTTCCTAATTTTAGTCTTCTAGCAAAAGCATCATTTAATTTTGGAATGGTTAAAGTTTAAATACCTAAATCAATAGTAACTTTCGGAAGTGCTTAGAGTTTTCTAAGTGAAAATAAACTTTCTGCATTTTTTAAGAATCATCTATAAATTGATAATTTCAAAAACAAAAAAATTGTTTAAAAAATTAAAACTTACAAGTCTTATGCTTATAGTGCGTTACATTTTCTCCTGGTTCCTTGGGCTTAATTCGCTCAACAGGAAGACCTGTTCAATTATTGTAACTGTGAACTTGTTTTAAATATATTTGGCTATTTGTAGCTGCTTCAAACTTTTTAAAAACGTTTTTATTTTTATTAATTAGTTTTTAATTTTAAACTTTTAGTTATTTTATGCGTTGTTTTAAAAAACCTATTTCGAGCTTGTGCTTGAACAATCTTAATGTGAAGTTTTGTGCATAGAATATTCATGTTATTTTGCTTTTGGTTTAAAAAGTGTTCAGATACAATAGTTAAGAGATAGAAAAAAACGTAATGGTCAAGATTGTTTTAAGCAAAATACATGTTCATACATAATTTTTTAAACCTCATGTTAACTTTTAATACAAATAAATTGTTTTTGACTTTTAATGACCATACTAAGTTATCAGCAAACTATGGTATTTTTACACAGCATCAATAGCTCTGCTATATAAACCTTTTGAGTACAAAAAATCTCAACATATTGATTTCTAGTTAGTTATTACCTTAAAACTTTTGTACTTTCTTATGTATTAGAATATCTAAGCAATTAGTAAATTTAAAGAATCAAATTGAAAAAAAAAATGTTTTTTTTATGAACATTGAAAAATATATCTATATGTAAGTTTATATGATAAGTGTTTTAGTTTTATGTGGGATACGAGTAAATTATAATCAGTAATTTAAACTTCTATTTAGAATCTTGTAAACTGATATAAAAATGACACAACTATATGCTTTTATATATTTCTATTCTAAACATCTTAACCAAAAGTTTCTAAATGAAGTTATACTTAAAATTTTTTGAGATTGTGTCGGAGTCTTAAAATAGTTAGTTTAAATACTTTTTTTATACACAAAACTCTAGTTTGTTCGTAAAACTATGATTTTTAACTTTTACTGTCTTACTTAATTCTAGGAATTTTGTCAATAATGGCATTTACTTTGGTCAATCACATCAATCTGAAAGTTTTATTAGCATTTTTTAATTTAAAAAATATGTTTTGTTATATTTATTTCTTATAATTAACTTTGCTTTTTAAAATTTTTTTTATAAATAAACACATCATACATTAATCTTTGCTTTCAATCCTGTTTATTTTTATTTTTTACAAACGTTTTTCAATAAAGTTTAAATTTCCAATTTTGATTGTTTAAATCTATGTTATGTAGTGTAAATAAAACAGTTGAAAGTTCTCAAATTCTTGATTATTTGTTATGAGTTTAAAAGTGCATAAACTATATTTTTATACTTGATATACATTTTTAATAACAGTTTTAGTTAAGCATTTTAGGAATATTTAAAGCTTTGTATAAGTTTGTTTAAAAGTATTTATAATATTTTCAAAACAAGAATAATATACAAATATAATTTAGAATTTTTGTGTAACTTATAATTTTTTAGTTTTAACATAAAAAAACGTTTATTTAGTTACTAGATTTTTTAAATAACAATATTTGTGAATCAACTAAAAAAGACTACGAAAAAAAAGTTTCGAAATCAACTAAAAATAAACTATATTCATATAGATAAAATTGAAACATAATTTTGTTAAATACAGTAAAGTAAAAGTTTTTTTTACAGATAATGGTTTACTTACTATGTAAATAAAAAGTTTAAAACCAACAACTGTTGTAGTATCAAGTAAAAATCTAAATTAAAGGTACAAAATAATTAAATAAAACAAACCATAGACGTTTAGGTTTTTGTATTTATTTTTGCTGAAATTTGTTAGTTTAAGAAAATGTTATCACTAATTATTATGCTATGAAAATCTTAAACTTTAAAGATATTTTGTAATTAGAAGTGATAAAATTTGTACAAATTACTCTTAAACAGCTTTGAACTAAGATAAGCTTACATTTTGAAACTCAAAAATGGATGATCATTACTTTTTTTATTCAAGTTTCAATATTGTTTTTACAAAAACGTTTTTGAATAAAGTTATATTTTGAAAGTTGAAATCAAGTTGTAACTGACTTATTTAAAAATTAATTTATAAAAAATAATTAAAATAAATGAGGTGAAACTAACCAGCAGAAAAAGTGAGCAGCATAATCAGCAGAAGACCAATAGAGCCTAGCATTTTCAATTCTATATTTAAATCCTTTAAAAGTTTTACATTTTGTTTAGGTTTAAGTTACAGTAAGATTTTTTTGAATAAGTAAAAACTAAAATTAATAGACTATTTGTTTTAAGTTATTCCCATAAAACAAAAAAGTTTTACTTAAGAAAATTTCTTTACAGATTATTTTATACAAATATTTTAAAAACAAAACCTTGTTAGATAAGTTTAAAATAAATTTTTTTAGGAATAATTTAAAAGATAACAAAGTAAGTCTACCATAAAGGAATATAAAATTTTAAAAGTTAATAAATAATCAAAACTAAAACACAAACTATGTTCTACTTAACAAACAAAAATCTCCAGCTAGACAGCTGAAAATTGTTTAGCTATAGATATAAAATCAAGTATTTAAGAAGCTTACAAACAAACTTTTAGAAACTGTAAATAAAATTAACTTTTTCAATAAACATAATGAGAAACAACAATTTTATTCTATCAATAAACTGCAAAAAAAAAAAACACAATAAACAGTTATAATGTAGGTTATGATTATTAAATAAAAGATTATTTTCTATTTCAAAAACCAAGTAGTTTTACTTTAAAGTAATGTTTTAACTTTTGAATTAAAACTTATAAAAGGTATCAATTTTGTTTTAGTAACAAAGAAATTAGTTAAGTGAGTGTATGAAAAAATAAGTAAACTACTTTAAAAAAGTTACAAAAACTTTTATTTAACAAAACAATTGACAAAAAGCATTTTTATCTTTACAGCAACTTAAAAACAACAATATTAATCAAAAATGTAAAACTGACAAAGCGATGTATAATAAAAATTTAAACTTAAAATAAACTATATATTCAAGCATAAAAAACTTATGAAAAAACAGTCTAACTGCTTCAATAAACATAGCTATTTTGAAACTGCTACAAAACAAAACACTGTGTAATCTTCTTCTATTTTTAACATTAAATATCACGTGACCTCGTTTTGAACGCGAAAACTTGAGCTTGACACAGTTTTAACTTTGACCTACTTTTTAGCTACAAATTAGCACAAGAGAACTGTAATTAGACACTTTTTTGAATAAACACTAACGCATTTATGGTAAGGTAATGATAATACGTTAATTGTTTCCGTAAATTGTTAACAAATATTCGCTGTTTGATGTTTGATAAAACATAAATTTATTTAATATTTAGGTCGTTTAGCAACGAAAAGGAAACTCAGATAACTGTTTCCGCATTTAGCCATAAGTGAATTGTTGAACTTAGTTGTTGTTGTTCATAGACAGTATAGAAAGAATAGTCACAAAAATAGATTTAGTTTTCTGCATCATTGTGTTTTTTTACATAGTAAATATTAAACTTTTTGTTTTTTATTTAAATCTCTATTATTAAACAAAACACCAAGTTTAACGAGCAGTGTTTTTTATACAATAAAATTACTTAAGGAGCTAAAAGTTAGTTGAATAAAAATAAAGATTTATATTTTACTTAAAAAAAAAAGGTTTTGTAAAGTACTTAATTTAGTATAACTTATGTTTTTTTACTTTCTGCAAAATTTAAAATACGTTTTTTTAAACATAACACTAAACTTGAAAGTGTGTTTTTGAACTAGCCTGTAAAAGTCGTTAGACATTATTATTTAAGTTTTTAAGTAGTTTTCAGAACATTTAAACGGATTTTATTTGTTTCAACGTGTAATTAAAACATCTAAAGTAACTCTAGTTGTTCAAACATTGAAAACTTAGTTTAAACAAAAAGAAGACAACTTTTATGCTTTTGATTTTTCATAAGCATTATTTTAATTAGAATACTATTAATGTTTTAAAAATAGCTAATATACAATATTTTACACGTTTATTTAAATCTGCGTTGAGTTTTAATTAATATTACTTGAGATTTTTTTATAACTAAAACTATTTAGTTAATGCAAATTACTTTTCTAGCCATTGTTTTTCAACTAAAATTTGATACAAATGAAAAATTTTTTATCAATCTAAAAGAATTTAGACTAAGACCGAATTGTTATTTAAAAACTCGGAATATTATAGTTACCACTTACCTTGACAAGACCTTAAAAGGTATCCGTGGTGTGCGACTCGATAACCGAAAAGTTCTTCGTGCACCAGGTCCTAGTACAAAATACTTTGAGCAATTTTAATTTTGTCTTTCAACAAACTTACTATTTACTATCAGATTGTATAAATTAAGTTTACTAGTTAGGTCATTAATGTGTTTTCGACTGATTAAGTGCTAGTTTAGCCAAAGATAAACTTTGTAATTTTGAATATTTCTAAATAAATTATCTTATTAATAACGAAAATTAAACAGAACATTTTTATTTAAAATTGGTATAATTGTCAATATCATTATACTAAAGAAAATATTGAATGAAAGCTTTACTTAGTAAAACATTTAAGAAGTTCACTTTTTAAGTCGTTTACAGCTTGTTTAGAAAAACTGTTTTTTAAGTTTATAACTTATAATTTTTATTTAATGTCATTATAACCCAAAACTTTTATTCATAATTGAAGATTAATACTTTTAATTATAGTTTTAAAATGATGTTTTTAATTGAAAAAGTAAAAAAAATATATTATAAATAAAGTAACACAGTGCATTACGCTTTGTTATTACAAAGCAGTTTTTATCGCTTTCAATTACGAATAAAAAACAATCAAGTTTTTTTTTTCTTTAACTTATTTAAGTTGTTTCTATTAAAACTAAAACATTATTTAACTGTTCTGTGTACTTCCAACTTATTACAACCTTAACGCATTTAGTATTTTTATTAGACATTAGATAAAAAGATCTTGCAATTTTTTAACAAAATGCTTGACTACAGTTGATCTTTTCTTTTTTTTCTAATGTTCTTAAATCGAATTGAAAAAAAAAGCAATATAAACTATACATACAATCAATTCAAAACTTCACAAAACATTTTTGATCATGAGACATTAAACAACTTTACTATAATTACACAATAATAAACTTATTAGTTTTTAAAAGTTCTTAAACTACTTTTCCAAATGATTTCACAAATCAAAAAAGAAGACAAATGCTTTGTATGAGTAGCTTAAAATTAAGTACACTTGGAAGTTTACTATACCATGATGTTTCATTTATATGTATAATAACTGCAATGATTTATTCTTTTTTAAGTTCAATGATAAAATATTCAGTTCAACAAGGTCAAAAACTCTACAAAAAAGAGAATGATATTTTTAAAGCTATTTCATTTTTTACCTTATTAACTTTTTTTAACTCTTATTTTAAAGCCTAAAACGTCTTTATTTAAATTATAATTTCTTGCGGCAGAATAGTTAATATTAGGCATCAAAAATCTTTAGGAAAGTAATTATAATTACTTAAAGTATTATCTTAAAAATATCTAGTAATTAGATGTAATTTTTGTCTGCTACCCTCGTAAAATTTTATAAGAAATTTGTTAAGTTTTATTTATGTTTAATAGCAAGCTTTGCTCGTCAGTACATTAAACTAATGTAGTTTTATCTGCAGAATCTAAATAAGCTTTCGAGTCAGGCTAATCTGTTTAAGCGAATCTAATAAACATTTTTAAACATAAACTTTCCATAGTAATTTTTTATATATTGTCCTTGAGTTTTTTAAAGATAAAACCTTTTTTAAATAAGTTTTACACATGTTATAAAGTTCTCTATGTTGTAGAGTGCTCGTTATAAAGAGCTTAACTATTAAATATAATTTATTCAACAATTTTCAATTCAAGCTTACGCCGTTTCACTTCCAGCTGTTTGCCCAGTATAAAAAATATTTTCAAATCACACAACAAATTTATTACTAGCAATTTCTTTATAAGTATTATTTTAAGAAGTAACGTTAAAATGCGTTAAATCCTGGAGATCCTGATAAGCTAAGCTTATCGGAATATATACCACAGATGTTTTAGTATCAAAACTTTATTCCAACTAACGAATAAAGTTTTGCCTTATTGTATTATCTAAACGTTCTACGTTGGTATAGATAGTTACTAGTTTTTATAAAGAGATAAAGCTACATTGTTTTATTTGCATTTAAAAGTCAATTTAAACATTACATTTTTGTTGATTGTCAGAAATACTTTTTGAATTTTAAACACTAAATTAAAACTTTATTATTTAGCAAGTATTGATAACCTCATAAGAGTTTGAAATAATTCTGTTAAATAAAGGTGCTTTATTGTATTATCTAAACGATCAGCCTTGATGTAGGTAGTTACTAGTGAGTAAAAAGTTTTTTTTTTTTTAAATTTAATAAGTTAAAATCAGTATCGTATTTGAAGTTAGTGCAGTGTTCTTCACTTATTGATAACATTATTTTTGTTCATTATTATTTCTAGCTAGATAATAATCTAACTAAAGTGTACCCTTGTTTGAATAATTTCAATTCTTAGCTTTATGTTTTTTAATAAAGGGTTCCTAAGTTAAGAAACAACTTGTTATAATTATTAATAACCAAATAAAGGTAGAAAATTTTTAACTAATATTACTTGGTTAAACGTTAATGCAAAATTATTTTGAACAATAAATTAAAAAGGGTTGTAACTCTTTAATTCGAAAAAAAAAAGGTCTAAGTTTATTAAAACATCCTAAAAAACTAACTACAATCCAGTTTACCCAGAAGTTTTTGAGGTATATGTATATATATTTAAATACATGCATAATCAATCAAGCTTTACTTTTCATAGTTATTCAGTTACTTTTCCATTCAACCACAAAGAAAGTCTATAAAGTATATAATCTAATTAAAAAAAATTGAAATTTACACACAGTGCATGTTTTAAAGACGTTGAAACAAATTATTTTATTCGCTTGTACTTAATTTTTTAATCACTAAGAGCAGGATTTTAAACATAAGTTTAATATAGAGCATTGATTATACCTTTGTTACATTCAAGTAGAGCTTAAGTAGCTTAATACATGAGTTCATTACATATATGCTTAAGTTACATAATATTTTTAATCAACATTAAAATTATTAAATGACAGCATAAGTTTTTTATAAAATATTAAAAACTCAATCTAGTTTAAAATATTACAAAAACTAGAAGACTTTTTAACAATATCTTAAAGCTAGCCCGATTGCAACCATGATTAGGAATACTTAAACAAGAGCTATAATATAAAATGGATTTAAAAAAATCTTATTTAAATAAAAACTATTCCCATATACAAATATCAATTATAAATTTTTTCAGATAACTTCTACTTATACACATATTTCATTTTACTAAATAACAATAAGTTACATTCTTAAACTAATTTCATTGTTTAAGAACCATCAGTTTCTAAAAAAAACATATTTTAAGTAGATTATCTTATTTAGAAAACTATACCAAAGAAAATTATCATAAAAAGTTTTACTAAAAAGATATAAAATAACACCTATTTTTCGGAATAAAGCAAATCATAAAGATGTAAAAGAAGTGAAACATTTTCTATTAATAAAAGTTACCTAAAAGTTTTTATCACACAATGCTTAAAACTTTCTAAAAGCACATTTTTAAAATATAAACTAAAACTTTTTTTACAACTTTTGCGCGAAATAAAGTTTTTTGTGAAACT
The DNA here is from genome assembly GCF_965202585.1 of Thalia democratica. Classification (NCBI taxonomy): domain Eukaryota; kingdom Metazoa; phylum Chordata; class Thaliacea; order Salpida; family Salpidae; genus Thalia; species Thalia democratica. Next base: position 59,958,626 of record NC_139166.1, on the reverse strand, counting down.
TAAACTTTAAAAAAAGTTTAAAACCATCTTGGATTTAGAAAAACAAGTTTTAAAATTAATTATTCCGATTAAAAAAACTTATTCTTCAATTTTGGTTTCCTTGTATTTTGCTACTTCTTTCTGTTAGTTAAAAAAAAAATATTTAAATTTTTCTCTTTATATTAAAGATATTTACATTTATTTTATCAATTAAGAAAACATTCAAAGTTTAAAAACAAAAAGTTTTAAATCAAAGTATACTAGATTTTTTTGATATTTTTTGTGTTAAATCTTCATTTCAATCAAGTTTTGAATAAAACTATAATTAATATAATTAAAACATCACTCTTTAGCTTTTTAAAATATAAAAACAAATTGAAAACAGATAAAGCTTGAAATTTAAATGTAAATACTATTAACACAAACTTTAAATAAATTTAAGACATGGGCACATTCTCCATGAAGATCTCTTAGACTATCCTTGAAAACCTGGACGGCGGAAAACTCTGAAAAAAATTATTTGTTTATTAGAATTATAATTTATTTAATTAAACTTATACAAAGCCTTTGGCTGTAAGATGATTCTAATGTTAAAAATTATGTGATATAAATTTTGTTTTGTAATTAAAAAAAAATTAACAGGTTTTTAAAACTAAAGCAAAACATATAAGCAAAACTTAAAATAATAAAAACTTGTTATGGAATTTTCAAATACTTATTTTTTGATTGGTATTAAACCTCTTTAATAACGGTTTAAATTTTCCCACCAACAATTTAAAAACTCTATAAAATGATAAATTGTGCATATCTTTAAATATAATGTTTTGTGTAAATAATTTTATTTAAAAGAAAAATTTATGTCTTATTTAACTCATAAAAAGTATAATATGAAGGTCAATAGTACCTTCAAATTACTATCTTATTAAAAAATAATTTAAAATATTACTGAATTAATACCACTGAAAATTTGAGTATTACCAAACGAAAACTAATTTTACTCCAAAACTAATTAACTTTACGGTTGAGAAAAGAATAACAAAAGCGTAAAATTTGATTTAAGAAAAAAATAAAAAGCTTTAAACTTGCACTTTAAAATATTATTATCAAGGCTATTGCAAAGGGAAAATTCAGATTTTTTTGGTAATAAATTGTGCAGCTTTTTATTTAATTTACATTTAAATCATTAATACCTTAATTTAAAAGTAAACTTCTATAAAACAATACTTTTAAAGTAACTAAAAAGTAAAATCTAGTAAAAAGTATTTATTAATAACTTTTTAAAAATAAATAAAACAAACCTTTATAAGTCTGAATTCTGACATGGATTTTATTTTCAGAGGGGTGTGGTTTTGAATAACCGGAAAATTGAACTTTCGAGCTGAAATATTTTGCAGTTTAGGTTTTAAATATGCAATTAAAATTAAACATATATATTTGGACTACAACTAATGTTTTAAAAAACAAAGTGAACATATACTGCTCACAAAGTTACTGAGCAAAAATAACTTATTAATTAACAATTTTTAATTAAGTTTATATCTTACACTAAACATTTCAAACTATTGAACTTCTTTATAGCACGAAAATAATTAGGGTGCTTATAAAATTATGACCTTTGAGTTTTTAGCTAGATTTTTTAGAATATATCAGGTTGTGCAAAAATTTATCAGATATTAAAAAGCTTTCACAGGGCGATTCTTGAATTCATGAAAAAAAAACCAGTCTACACTAAATGGGACCAAAAAATGCAACCTCGAAGTTTTTTTCTTGAAATCATTTTACATGTGGCAACTGTAAAAAAAAAACACATTGTGCAAAATCAGAAACAATTTGAAAAAAGCTTCGGGAGGACTTTCTTAATTTTTGTAAAAAAACTTTTTTTAAATATATATATATATAATACTTTCATAAAACTCTTTAAAACTCTCTCAAAATCGTCTTAAATTCCGAACTAAGTGATTTTGTGATAACTTTTAAATAGAAAACCAAAAACGTGAAAGTCTTTTTTTTTGCACAAGCTGATTTAGTGATGCTTGTCAAATATAAAAAATATAGCTGAAAACTTATAGGGAATTTTCTATAAGAACTCTGATATATATGCATTAGAGACAATAACTACATAATGACAACAGTTATTTTAATTAAGTAAGTTTAAAAATCAGTGACCCTAAAGTTTTTTTATATGATGTACACCACTAAGACTTTAAAAAAACTTTTAAATATTTAATCAGATAAACTTGAAGAACTTTTATTGTGAATATTAAAATTAATGTTGCGAACAACACACTTTCCAATTCAAACAAAAAAAAACTTATTTACAACTTGATAAAACTTTTAGCAGAGTAGAAAAAATTTAACTTCTTTTTGTTCAAATATACTTGAAATAGAAATATAAACAAACAAATTTTAACAGTCTTCTATTACATTACAGCTAAACAATTAATTGCTTAACCAAAAGTATTTTTAAACCAACTTTTTGTCAAGTATGTATTTGAGCGCATTACCAAGTGTATGATCCTCATCTGCAATTATGAATGTTTTCTCGGTATTGCTACCATGTGGCAACTATTAATTATATTAAAATAAAAAATAATAAAATCCTAAAATATTTTACTTTATTTATATAATAAAACAAATGTTTAAGCACTGCTCTGGTTTATTACCGGTTTCGGTGAGCCTTGGCCGACCTTTTCAAATAATTTCAAAACAGTAAATAACATTTAGACATTGGCAGTAATGTGAATCTGAACTCATTGATGCGTAAAAAATAAATAAACATTAACTATTCAAATTTTAATGAAAAATGCATGATTAGGTGAACTAAATATTGGTATTAATTAATAAATAAAAATAAAAGAAATTAAAAAACTAAATGCAGTAATATAAACGAAAACACAACAAATTCTTAACAAAATTCTGAAAAAACTAACGGATGATTAAAATGCTAAAAATATTTAAATTATTAGGTTTTAGACTCATTCCAATAGAATAATAAAAATTTGTTTCTGTGCCTGCAAGAGCTCATTACTTCTGATCTTTTATTAATACAGTTCTTATCTGCTTGTAGGATCTTTAATGCTTCTTTCAAGCACAACCTGCACGTCTCGATTCTCGGTCTTGATTCATATTCTTTTTCCAGTATTGTCCAAGTCAATTCATAATTCTTATTTTCGTTCTTCAATGTGTGGATGTATTTTGATAGCTCAGTTGCTTGTTTGTATTGAATATAATTTCTATCTTCTGGGTTGCTATTTATTGTCGTTCTGTGGGTTGCCACTCTTTTTTTAAATTGGTTGGCGCTTAGACCAATATATGATTTAGTTGCATTGTCAGTTTTTACTGTGGCCTGGTATATGACATTTTTTGCTCTACAGTTACCGCCTTTCAAAGGACATTTCTCTTTGTTTCTACAGTTACATGTTTCATCTTCATCATTCTTGTTGCAGTTTGTGAGCTTCTTGTTATGATTCTTTATGATTGTCTCAATGTTTGGCAAACAGCTGTAACTTAATTTGATGTTGTTCTTATTCAAGTATTTTTTGAATTTACTGTCTACTCCGAAGTATTTGTTTATTATTTGGAGAAATTTCTTGCCAATGTTTGTTTTTATTGATTTGCAGTATGGTGGGTTAAACCATATTATTTTTCTTTTTCTTTTTCTAGGCTGTTTCTTTTCATCATCTTCATCTTTGAACTTTATTTTGTGATTATAGCCACTTAACTTTATTGCGTCATTGTAATCTTTACTTATTTCATTGAATAGATTTTCATTGCTAGAATTTTTGGAAAGTCTTTCTTCTATCATTTTTGGGATTTGTTTCAGTATTGCTGGAGGGTGGTTGGACTTTGAATTAATATATATAATTTTGCTGTTTTCTTTTCTATATGGTTGGAATGTGTGGTTGTATAGATTGAAGCTTAAGTCTAGATAGTTAATTTTACGTGAAGGATTTTCAATATCTAACTTTATTCCCATCTCTTTTGATATGTTGTGCATGGATTTTTTAATTTTCTCTATATCAACATTACTTTTGTTTTTTTCTATGACCATTAAGCCATCGTCGCGGTACAATCCTGTTGTTAGGTTTGGGAGCGCATTCCTGAGTTTATGTAGTATATAGAGACCTACCAGTTCGCATATTTCCGCTCCATGCTTACCTCCCATGGTGATGTCGAAAAGTTCATTCTCTTCTGTGTTAGTCTTTCTTTTTACCCATACTTCTTCTTTATTATGTAATACAGATTTAGATGCGTTTAAGATGATCTTAATTTCTTGTTCGCTTACTTTTGTACTTTCTTTTGCAAAAGCTAAGGCTTTACTTAATAGTTTTTCTGATATAGATGGGTAAAACTCCACAATGTCAAACTTCATGAACTTGTATTTGTGTTTTTTTAGTTTTTTGTACCAGTTTAAGACTTCTATTTTAGTTTTAAGAACTGTATTAATAAAAGATCAGAAGTAATGAGCTCTTGCAGGCACAGAAACAAATTTTTATTATTCTATTGGAATGAGTCTAAAACCTAATAATTTAAATATTTTTAGCATTTTAATCATCCGTTAGTTTTTTCAGAATTTTGTTAAGAATTTGTTGTGTTTTCGTTTATATTACTGCATTTAGTTTTTTAATTTCTTTTATTTTTATTTATTAATTAATACCAATATTTAGTTCACCTAATCATGCATTTTTCATTAAAATTTGAATAGTTAATGTTTATTTATTTTTTACGCATCAATGAGTTCAGATTCACATTACTGCCAATGTCTAAATGTTATTTACTGTTTTGAAATTATTTGAAAAGGTCGGCCAAGGCTCACCGAAACCGGTAATAAACCAGAGCAGTGCTTAAACATTTGTTTTATTATATTTAGCTCTTTACATTGTGTAAGTTGAGCACTTTTTTTGAAGTCAATTTCAATAATACTTTATTTATATAAACATATAAGCCACTTAAACTTACATTTAATTGAAAAGTAAATAGTAAATTTTCCAACAAAAAGTTTCCAAATACACGGTTGCCACTTTTTATAGCCAGCCTGAGTGAATAAAAACTAGCCAAATAATTAAAGAAAAAACTTTATGAACGTCATAAAAAAATTAACATTAACTAAGCTAGTATAGTATACTATCAAACTAAAATTCTATTTCAATAAGAAATCAACTGGAAATCTTGTTTAATTTTTTTAATGAGTAAAACAATGTTTTAATAACAAAATATAACTATTTGAAGTTATGACTAAGCTAGTATCCTCAAACAAATACTAGTTATAACAAAGGGTTTATTGCCATGAAAAAGTGCCTAAATATTAAGTAAAATAGCCTAGAAGAATATGAAATTTTAGCATGAAATATTGTAAAATACTTTAAGCAAATCTGGGTTTTTTGGAATAATCTGAAAAATTTCAAACAAGCTACATTTCAAACCACCCTGAGTAAGTGGTAAACCTTGTAATAGATCATACTAAACGTACTTAAAATAAAACATTAATTTTACTAAAAATTGTTAATTTCTTTAAATTAAATAATGCATACTATATTTTACTTATTTGTAACAACTAAAACTAATTAAACTTGAAAATATTAATTAGATTTAAAATAGTAAACCAACACTGTTATAGTTTATATAGAGAGCAGTCAAAATATTTTCTTAACAAAATTATATTACTTTAATTTGAAATTTTACAATTATAGATATCAAACAAGTTATTAAACAAATACTTTAAACTTTAGAAAATGCAAAAATGGAGAGTTAATATAACTAAATGCATCCACTGTTTAATAAATTATCATTTTAAATTAATTTATATTACAAATAAATAATATAGTTCAAAGTATTACACTAATAAAATAAACTCTTTAAAATAAAGTAAAAATACAAAAACAAACTAACAGTTTTAAGTTTTTCCGGCTTCTGAGACAACATTTTAAATTTTAAATTTCTTAAAAATATCTGTAAGTTAAATATCGATCATAAACATGATAAAAAGTAGAAATGGAAGTTTTAAAAGTAATTGCTTTATCTAAATACTATAAATAAAATCTTATAACGATGAAGCTGACACTCATAAGTTTCTTAATCAAAATGTGATCTGATAAAAAAATATTTAACGAGTGCCAAATAAAATAAAAAGTACTATTATTGTGCTTTTAAAACCTACAATGAAAGTAATGGTATTAAGAGTTTTATTTTTAAATTTCTAAAAGTTCATAACTCAAGCAGTAAAAAGATAATAAAAGACAAAAATGTATACTAAATATCTCAAAAAGTAAACAATTTCAAATGTCAGTGTAAAAAAGCATAAAATAGTTTTCTGGAAAAATTGAAAACTAAGCACATAAAAAAATTTGCTTACTGATAACATTTCAAGTATTTGGTATTTTATATACATATTATGTGAAAGTACATAAATAGAAAGCTTTAAACTATATATAAAAGTATAATTTTTAAAATAAGAATTGTCCCATGGTGCACAATAAATGCTTAGAAATGTATAAATTCGGACAAGGAAACTTTTTAAAGATTTATATCATACAAAAAATGTCACAAAATTTAGCCCAAATTCTGATGGGATGTCCACAACTCTAATTTATCTTCCTCCCACAAAAGTCTTGCCGCTGAAGGTCTTCTTCTCCTTGTTCTTCTCCTCGGGCCTGGCCCTGTTCAGCACCTTGAGGAAGCCGCTCGTCTTGGCCCTCATCCTCTGGTGGATGTACGCCTTGCTGCACTTGATGTGGTAGTGCAGGTAGTTCCTGAACAGGTGGATCAGGTCGATGGTGTTCTTCCTGCTGGACTGGGAGGTGTGGCGCGGGAAGAGGACGAACGTGACGTAACCGATGTTGTCGCCCACGGCAGCCTGGGGTTGGTTCTGCAACTCGGCGGGCGGGTTGCCGTGGCAGTAGAGGACCTGGGGGCCGGTCTGGTTCCTGCGGCGGGCTTCTTTGTACTCCTGTTAAGTTAATGGGGTTAAAAAGTTTGAAACAAGAGAAAAATTTGTAAAAAAATGTTTTTTTTATGAGGAAATTGTTCTGACTTAACGTTGGTAAACAGTATAAAGATTGACTATAGAACAGCTATAAACAAGCTATGAATAGTGAATGTGGAAAACTAAATTAAACTCATTTAAAATTTTTACAAAATTTTAATCAACAATTGTTACTTTAGCTGACACTGTTTTTCCAAGAAGGATCTTCAGAATTTTCTAAGTAAGAATAAAATAATACCAAGGCCACAAATATATATATATAGTAAGATGAAGTACATTAGTAATTAATTATTATAATCATGAACTTAAGTAAAATCTATGAAAATTTATTAATCTTCTTATTTTATTGTTACTTAAAATGCTCTGAACAACCTTCTAGGAGAAACAGCCTCTGCTAAAGTAAAAATTGTTTAATAAAACTTTAATTACAAACCTCTTATGTATTGAGCACTATAACTCAAAGTTTAATAACTTATGTACTAATTTAAGTTTCACATATAATTTGATGAAACATAATAAAATTGAGACAAGTCAGTATCAATAACTGAACTATAATAACTTTTTAAAAAGATTAAAGAAAATATTACACAACTAACTTTTTTAAATATCAAATTGAGATCACAATTTTTAAATTATAAACCCGCATAAAACTTTTCCATAAGTGACATCTGTCTCATCCTTGAAGACAGTTGAAAACACAACAGTGACTCTGTCCTTTTTAGCTTCCACGTTCATATTCTCATCATCCCTGTACAGGATCACTGCTGTCTTGGTCAATCCGCCCTACTCCTGCGCTTGAAAAGAGCAATCTTTGAAGCAAGGGACTTGACATCTTCAGGGAGAGCGGTCAAGTCAGCAAGGAAAGAAACGCTAAAGCCAGGCTTGGGTGAGGACTGCAAGTACTCTCCGTATATTTCCTCCAAAAGAGTTTGAGCTCCATGCTCCTAAAGGGACGACCAGAACTTGAGGCAGATACTGATGATGAGCTTGGACTTGTTGCCGTCGGGGTTAGCAATGTGGTAGGTGACCCCATAAAAATCAGCTAGGTTGATGTCGGTGGTCTTGTGCTTGCCACCCGATTAGGCAGACTCAAACTTGTCTGTTGTCTTGCACAAGGCGGTTTTCTATTTCTAGCACGTTCATCAAGGCTATTTATTTAAATAAACCTGAAAAATAATTGTGATGTTTGTAAATAATGATCAGAGCTAAAACACACTTGTTTGATAATAAACTCAAAAAATTTAGGGTCATTGAAAAATTATTATAATACATATGGTTAGATTATATTACAACAGATATAATAGTTAGATTATAATAGTTGATTAGCATTTGATAAGGTATTTACTTAAATTAAGCTTAAATACTTAAAATATGGACTAATTTTAGGTCAACCTCTTAAATTTTAATTGTGTTTAATAAAAAACTTATAAAAAACTTTTTATAAAAAACTTATAATTATATTAAAAGTAATTGTAATAATACATAAGTTTTCAACAATGTACATTTGTATTAAGTTATAAAATTACAGTATAAAATATTTAATCTAGATTTCATAAATTAAAATAACTATATGTACAAGTTGCTTAAGTTATAAGCTATGCTTATTCAAAATTGTATTTTGTACTATCTACATACATATGAAAATTTTTATTAAAGTAGAAAAAGATATAATTTAAATAGGTTTAAAATGATCAGAAACAATAAATTTTTAAAACAAATACTGAGAATAAGAAATAAATTTATTAACTCATCTGGATTTTAAAAACTATTCTGGAAAATTTAAAACTGTCACCAGTTTTTAAAGTATGTGATATAAAAAAATAATACAAAAGATTAAATAACTTAATTCAACATACTTATAACTTACATATTTATAAAAGGATGTGAAAGGTAGATGAATCTAATAAAAATAGTATTTATTTAAGAACGCATGAAAATAGTCTAAGATAAATTAAACACATTATAAAAATTATAACTGATATTTTTAAAAGACATTACTCTAATTTTAATAATTGAAGTCATCAAATTTAACCTGATACAAATGTAGCAGCCAGTGTACTTTAAAGTACTGAAGAACATTTAAACTTGAAACTGGTAACTTAAATAAATATAAATCAGACCAGCAAAAAATATTTAAAAAGTTTAAAACACTTTAATTCAAAAATAACAGGTTAAATAAATCTTTTCAATGCTCTAAAGTTTAGGTGAAGATCTAAAAGTGAAAACTCTACCACCTAAACATGTTGACATATAATTTTGTAATAACAAAAGTGTTTTTTAAAACTTTAATAATACTAGTAACATCCTTTAATTTATTTATATATTTACTAAGCTTAGACAGTAAATAGGCCACAAATAATTTAACAAAAGATAAAAGTTTCTCAAATTCTTAATATATACACCAAGGGTTTCAAACCAAGTTTCACAAACTAAACTTACTGAGGGCGGAAGCTTTGGCTAAAAATTATCTTTTTGTTTACTCTTCATATATTTAATTTCAAAAACATACGGCAAGATTTGTTTCAACTTATCAAATGACCTATTTCAATAAAATACAGTTTAACATAGTTATAAGGTTACCACTGGTTTTTAAGAAACTTATTTTAGGTTTTCTGAATTTCCCTCAGGTTTTTGAAAGTAAACATTTTTGGGTCTATTTTTAGTTTAAAGTTGAGTTTAAGGTTAAAACTGTGTTAAGTAGTATAAAAATATTGAAAAGATACTGTAAAACTCCTTTAAATGTGTTTTTGAACATAAAATATTTTGATGATGACAAAATTTATATATATATGATAATTTTTGTATTAAATCAAAATTTCACTACTTAATATGTAAAAATTGTTTAAAAACCCAGGTTTTTAGTGATTTTTGTTCAAAATTCCAGGTTTTGTGGCAATCCTATATTTGAAACCTAAATAACAACTTGGGATGCATTGAAATTTTTGATTGCCTTGAAGACCACTGATTTAAAACAGGTTAGATTGCAAGCCAAATACCATTAAAGTATAAAAACATGCTTGCACAGCTTAGGGTGCATCTGTTGCCCTTCATAACTGCAAATTTGGTAGTAGAGTAAAGTTAAACTATTAAATGCGCGGCAAGTCACATAAATAGACAGCATAAAATGTAAATATTGTGATGGTGGTAATGGTAATAGGTAGGAAGCAAAAAAATAGCTTCCTACCTATTACCATTACCACCATCACAATATTTACATTTTTCTGAAAATAACCCCTTTGTAAACTGTATTAGACCTTAGAATTTCTACCTTTGAGTTTTTGACTGAAATTTATTTTACATGTAGCTATCATCACAAAAACATATTTTACATGTTTTCAGACAATTTGAAGAAAATTTCTTGGATAAATTTCTTGGTTTCTTCAAAAAACTTAAAAATAACAAAAGATGATAAAAAAATACAGAAAATCTAAAAATACCTCAATAAAACATTCTTCAAATTGACTGAAAACGCATAAAATGTACTTTTATGTAGTGATAATAATATTTACAATATTGTTCCAAAAATAAATAGATACCGTCAATTTTTTTTCTGGTCAAATTACTTTCAATTAATTTTTTAATTTGTTCGAACATATATTTTTAAAATTTAAAGAACATATATTATAAAATTTGAAGTCGCTAGTTTAAGAATATCTATACAGATAAGTTTCTATGAAATTTCAATTTCTTACAAAATTAAATGAATTATTAAGGTCTAAATGCTTTTATTAGACACCTTTTTAAAACCTTTTTTTTTAATATTAGTTTTTATGTGATAAAAAACACTAGTCTCAAATTCTAAACACTGCAATTTTACTGTATAACTTTTTTAACATATTTGTTATTGATTTTTCATAATATTGTAGTCAATAAAACTACTAGTTTAAGTGAAATAAGATAAATTGAACATTTAAGGCAAAGGTAGTTTTAAAACATAAACATTATCAATTTAAAAACAAAACACACAACTATTTCAAAAATAAATATTATTGTACACATATCTGGTTTATTATGACCAATTATTTTAACCTAAGTCTCAAATATTTTTTGTTTAGTTTAAAGTTTATTTAGAAAATTAGACTTAAGCTTAATACAGGGGCTTCTTTTCTTTGAGTGGCCTGATTTGTTTGCCTGGTTTTTGAGAAATTTCCTCCAGATTTTCTTAATTTCTTCCAGGTTTTTTTTTTAAGTATATGTTTTTGGGTCTAGTTTTAGTTGAAAGTTAAGTTCAAGGATAAAACTGTGTAAAGAAGTATAAAAACATTGAATAGATAATGTGTTTTTGTGTTTAAAATGTGTTTTTAAAAAATCAAAAATATTTGATGAGGACAAAAAAAAAATTATGTAATAGATTTTTTGTGTGAAATCAAAACGGTACTACTTAAGATGAAGTTGTTTAAAACTTCCAATTTTTAGTGTTTTTTGTTCAAAATTCCACATTTTTTCAAAACTTCTCAAACTCCAGGTCTTTTTAGCCTAAATTGCCACATTCCAGATTTTCCACGATTCCAGGATTAAACCATAAACAAAAACATTTGAATGGTCACAGGTATGGTCGATGGATTGGTGTGAAATTTTGTTTTCGTAGAGCTACACATCTTTTAATTGTGTATAAATATTTTGAACAACTACTGGCAACATTAAACATGGAAATTATCTACCAATGACATACTTTATCCTTATGTCTTTTTATTCAATCATTAACATTTTACTTGAGTTTAAGATCTTTAAAACCCAATTACATTAGTAATAAAACAATTATACAAAACACAAGTGCACTATTTTATATCATTAATAGTTTCAAAAGGGTTAGTAACAAAACAAAGTTTTTAAGACATTAACAAACCACTTTAGCAATTACAACTATCTAACTTATTCAAGCATAAAAATAAAAACAAAACATTTTTACATGTTGTTTGTTCAAAACTAGTAAGAATATAAATCCAAACAAAGCAAAATTTTTAGTTTAAAAATTGCAGAGTTAAAAAACATAACTAAGAATAAAAAAATGTCAATAAAAACTAAAAAACTTATACTAATGCTAAAAACTTTAAAATGTTTTAATTTTTTAACAGTTTACTAGTATGAAATTGGTCATGTGCCTATGCTATGCCCACATGTATTAATTTGTTCTTTTCTTTTTTTATAATTTAAGGAAGGAAAAAAAACGCTCAAAAAATTTGGTCCTAGCAACTGGTGCACAAAGGAACCATTCTGTTATCGAGTTGCACACTACTTGGATTACAAAATCTTAAATTGTAGAAATGTTGAAAACATATTCTGCATTTTAGAAAACAAAGAACAGATACATCAGTTTGATTAAAAACTCAACAAAATGCACAAAGACATGAAATTTGTTATTCAAACTTGTCAAAAAGTTAAATACCAAAACTTGATACACAAGTATCAATAAAAGACAACAAGATCTTTAAATCTATCTTCAGAAAACCAATAAACACGGTCGTGCTTATGAACTTTTACTCGTGTGTACCGCAGTTTAGTGTTCGTTGTGGAAGAGAAATTTACTCAAAAAATTGTACTACAAAAAACAAAAATCTCGTTTTAAGAAATCTAAAACATAACGAATGGCAAAAAATTAAAGAACTTTTGGAAAAAAATGTCTTTCCCGACCAGTGATGCAGTTGTTGTTATCGATGAGCAAATTAAAATGAAAAACAATTTTGAGTCAGAAATAATTAAAGATGATAATAAACACTACTTTAGAATATCATACTTCAGAAAGGTATCCGAGAAGTTCTCCAAGAACATCAAAGCTATGTTCGAAGAGATCGGAGTAAAGATACGTAATGAATATAAAACACAAAAAGTAGGGTAACACTTTTCCGTAAATGACTCAATAAATTGTATGTTCTAAAGTTGCTTAGTCTACAAATTTACCTGTCCAGGTGATCTAAAGCAGTGCTTTTGAAATGGGGTTCCGTGGAATCCTCTCAGAGGTTCCATGAAGCCTTTTGAAATTGAAAAAAGAAATTTGAAAGAAAAAAAACATAAATCATAAAACTTCAAAAAAAAAGAACACATAAAATGGAAAACATTTATAATTATAGCATTCATTAATCTGCTTAGTGTGTATCTAGCGGTAGGACTTTTAGTGGGTATTCATTTTTAATAGGTGTCCTGGTTGCGCAAATTTTTGCAAAATTTTTGAATTTCTATTTTCAGTGAAGTCATGAAAATACTGGTATTATCACTATAGCAAACAATGTAGGAACAATCAAAACGAATTCTAAATGTTTACACAATAAAACTAAATAAAAAATCTTTATCGGAAACTTATATGCAATTTCAGAGTACCCCGTCTTAGTAAAGCGTGCAGCAAAATTCCTTTTACCATTCACCACCACTTATCTTTGCGAGTCCGGCTTTTCGCATGTAACAAACACTAAAACAAAGCAAAGGAACTGTATGCTGACTCCAACCTTATCTGTCTGTCTCCGTCTCAGTCTATCCAAAATCCAGCCGCGCATTGACATGGTTGTTGCTAAGAGACAAGTTCAAGTTTCGCACTAATTGTTTTTTATTTATTTTTCGTTAGGCATCTTACCCGTTTATTACAGTAATCTGTGAATTCGATTAGGTTCATGTTCGTTTCATTATTGTTTGTAGCTCTCATTTTGTTTTTATTATGCAAGGAAAGATTTTTTTGACGTTGCGATTAATCATGTTTGTTTTCGTTTATTTATTATAGAATCATAAAATAACTATTGCCTCTGGCGCACTTTGAGTTTTACTCGACTTAATACTATTACAATTGGTATGATATCTAACAATGATATAGTTTTGCTAAAAAAATCGTTTTTCACTGAAATTCTTTTGTTGTTTGCAGGAAAAATTATATAAAACATTTTATGTAAAATTAAATTAGGGGTTCCGCGGAAAAGTTGAACTTTGGAAAAGGGTTTCGCCACTAGAAAAAGGTTCAGAAGCACTGATCTAAACAACCAATATATTGTTAAGACTGAAAGAAAATTTTTCGTAAGAATCAAAGAGCATATGATTCCACTCAATAGTGCAGTATTTAGACATATCGATAATTGTGGATTTTGTACAAACTATAACAACATTTAAAATTGTTTTGAAATCTTAAAAAAGTATAGTTCGTATAATGATCTATTATCTACAGAAGCTTTACTAATTTAAAAACTTCAACCAAATTTAAATAATCAGATTGGTCCTGATAAAGGATCAAGAGAAACTTTCAATATAATCAATAAGTATTTTCTCAATATTTTCCTTTAATTAATAATATTTTGAGAATAATATTGTGAATTTATTCTAAAAAATATTTTTGAACAAAATGTGATGTAATAATTCTTTTGAAATTATATTAACTTAAAACTAATCTTTTTCAATGTTTATTAGAAGTAATGTAACACTGTATTGGTTGCAAGATAAAAAACTTATTTACTATAATAAAAGTGTTTATGTTTGTGCTGAAACTGAAAACTATGTGTGTTTAATGTATACCTTTTTTTAAATAGGCAAAGATTTATGTTTTTAATTAAATTAAAAAAAAATTAAGTTGATTTTTTTATTGAACAGGTGCAATTAACCAATTACAAGAATTACAAATATAAAATTGAAAATATTTTTATTTCATAATTAGACTAATATAACCTTCAAGTAAAGACTTTTATCTTCAAGATGTTTTTAATTTCTTCTTAATTAATGTTTATACTTTACAAAAGCTTTAGTTTAGCCCTAGAGCTATTAGAATTTAAAGTTTAATTTTTGTTTTAACTGTAAAAAATACAAAAGTAAGTTAAAGGAGATTTATTTATAATAAAAACAACTAATTGCTGACTGAAATAAAGCAATATTTTTATTAAAATTTTTAGTTGGATTCATTAAAAACAATGAAACTAATTGCTTTTGTTTTAGTTAATAAATAAACCACACTTTGAACTAAATTTTTATTATAGTATGAATCCTAGATTTTTTTTGTCAACTTAAACGTTATTTTAAAGTTTTTATACCATTTATAAACTAAGCTGAAATTATTTAGCTGTTATAGTCTTAAAATGGGTAAGTTCAAAAACAAAAACTTATATTAGGGTTATAAAAGTAATTTAGATATCTAATTCTTTAAAAATTGCAAAACAATTGATTTAATCAAGTAAAAATTAGATCTTTTTAAACTATTTATTTTATTGTCTTTAATAAATAAAGTTTTTAAATAAAATTATAAAACAAAGCAACAATTAAATATGGTAATTTAGTTTATTTTTACCTTTAAATAAAATATAAATTATTTGCTGTTTGTATTTAAATTAAGTTATCTGTTGAAACTCTAATTAAATACTTATACAACGGTACACTTTAGATCAGTTGTCTTTACGTTGTGCATCTGTGCGAGCACAGCAATAATGTTACTAAGGCACAGGCTGGTTATTAGCCAAAGTCGGCTATGCGCATTATGCTAAAAAAAGCAACTAAAAATACAGTGATGCTAAAATTAATAAATATGATTTGTTTGGTTTTCACTACTTTCGGTTTTTAATAGTGTTGTTGTTCAAATTCTTTCAGTCTTTTGTGCATAAAAGACCGACATTTGTTGCGGTTATTAGCAAGCACCTCCCACTAATATTTAAGCTCCTAAGGTCGCACTTGCAGACATCTTCAAAACGCAGTGCTAGACGACCTTGGCTGAGTTTTACAACGACAAACTCACTATACAACAGAGACTTTGTGATTCGTTTTTCGTTCATCTTTAAAACATGATTTTCAAGTAGGATATGTAGAACTAATAATATATAAATAATTGATGCCTAAATCTTATACTTATTCCTGTCACAAAATAACAAGATGGATTTAGCTTTAAAACGTTTGTTTGAAATAAATTTCATTATAAAAAAGCGAATAATTAATGTAAAACTAACCACTAGGAAAAAAATATAAAATCTAAGATCTAGTACTAGTTCAAAAAAATATTTTTTATATAAATATTCGAATCGAAAAATAGCTAATAAAGTTTGTTGCAGTTTAAAAAAATTGTTTAATCATTAAATTGTCAAATATATTGGTTTATAGTTTTTAAATTTTTAAACTTCAACAGTTTAAGTTGTCTTTTTAAACTTATTTAGTTTTTGCTCTATGAAATGTATTTAAATATTTTTTTCTAACTTAAACATTAATTGTTAATGCAACTGTTGAATATTATTCAGTAATTATTATAACTAATATTCAGTTGCTAAAATTCATCAAAAATGTTTATTTTAAACTGCACTTCAAAAATAAAAATTCCAACTCTGACAAATAAAACAATTTTTTTTAGCTTACTTTAGAAATTACAACCAAAACATAAGTAAGCTAGCTATCTACTACCTAGCATAGTTGTCAAAATTTTACAAGCAGATAGCATGTGAACACAACACACTTTAAAACAATTTTTCAGCATAGGAACATCAGCATTCTAAAAAGTTTATTGACTGATGATTTTATTTATAAAACAATTTTTCACTCAGTAAATAAGATTAATGAGGCCTCAAACACAATTAACCCATGAAAATCAAAATAAACACTTATAGAAACATCAAAACTTAGTCTACAAACTATATTAAAACACATTATAAAAACTAATAAAAACAGGTGAAAAAGATAAAGACTACTATGAAAAAAGCTATTGTTTTAAAACAATCTTCATTTGTATTTGATAAAGCTTTTTTACGAGTTTCAGAGTTTTATTTATAATAGCCTTAAGCTTTTTTTACGATTTTCGATTAGTTTTTTCTTAACTTCTTAAATAGTTTTAATCATAATAGCCTTAAGTTTTTGTACCTGTTTTCAGTAGTTTTTGGTTCGGTATTTAGATAAAGTTTGTAAACATAAGCTAAGCCTTAATTTCTCTGAAAATCTCTTTTATATGTATTCAGAAAATTTTATAAAGTATTCTGTACCAAGTGAAACTATGTTACATAAATTAGCTCGCGAGTCCACAAACTAATAATTCTTTTCCTTGAATGCAAGTTGATAACTTTGCTTATTACTCTTGAAGTAAAGTGATAATTTGTAGAACTAAATTCGTAATATATAAGACTTAGAGCTGTTATATTTAGCGTCATTTATAATAGTCGATTGACATTACAAAAATTCAACGCTCAAAATCTTTAGTCAAAAGATGTGTATAGAACAACTTTTTAGTCATCGAACTACAGACAAGATATCTACTTGACCTACACTTGAGTCCTAAAATAGACGAAATCGGTCGTAGGTTGTCTCGGATGCTGTTGTTGTTAGTCGTGCGGTGAAGTTCATTGTTTATTATCGATGGCGAAAAAGATCTCAACTTTTTTGATGATTGAACGAAATAAATTCTGGTTAAAAATTGAACTAAGTAAAGAGAGAGAAAAAGTATTATATAACTTTAAGAATTTAATTTACAAAAAAAAAGAACAACATAGATTACTGACCTGGACAAGACGTTAAAAGGTACCCGTTGTGTACGACTCGATAACCGAAAGGTTTTTTCATGCACAGGACCTAGGACCAATTATTTTGAAAGCCTTTTCTTTGTCGTTTACTAAACTATAACAATAATGATTAAAACAAATAAACAATGTGATAATTTTGTTAGAATAATCTTTCAAAAAAAGTAATTGGTAACTAAGTAGTAGTTAAAAAAAATTATGCCTATTGACTTGTTTTAAATTGTATATAACTGTAAATGTATATCTTTGCTTACAAATTTAACTATAACAAGTAAAGTCAAACAGCAAAAAAAGTGTACTAGAACTATTTACTATAAAAAATTTATAACTAATTAACAAAACTAAAACTTTTAAATTTATTACTTTACATACTTAAGTTAGTAATTTTATATCTTAAAAGTAGTCATAGGCTTTGTAAATCTACATATACATAAAAAAAATACTAACTGAAACTTTATTAATAGTCTAAATGTATTTAGAATATATTAGTATATGTTACATCCTAGATTGGATTAAAGTCATCAGAACCAATTAACATACTCAGTAAGGACAAATCCTAAAAGTTGTAATTATCGGTGTATTTACTTTGAGAAAACTTGTTGAATGTTTATGTAGTCTATCTGCATTTAAAAATTGACATTTGAAATTGAATGTTAAAAAGTCTTGTTTAGTTTAACGCTTAAAGACACCTCTAGTTCATATTTATATAAACTTTCAAAATTCAATATTCTTTTTTATATACTTTTAACTTTCACCGTGTCTTTGTAATGAACACATCTAAGAGCTTTATTGAAAATAACATTAGCTTAACTGAGTCTATTTTTATTAGTTCTGCCACAGCATAACATACCGCATTTGATGTGAGTCACATTATGTGACTTATGAAGAGTGAGTTAAATACATGTACTAAAAAAAATGTTCCGACTTTGGTTAAAAAACAACTTGCCAAGAATTAAGACCGAGTGGAGACTATGTTGCCTTGTATAGTAAAAGTTTATTTACTACGTTGAGTTAGAATTTGTAAAAAAGCCATATAATACATTACAAGGTAAACGCTTTTATAGTTTTTTAATATATAAATGACTAAAACAATTTTGACTAGTAAGGTTTTTACTGGACTGTTATACTTATGTAGTTAAAAGCAGTAAAAGTAATACTTAAAATACAACATTATATGCCCAGTATATTACTTCCTTGATGAAATTTAAAGAGTTTTAACTGAGAATATAAGTTTTACTTTTTTATAATAAAAATTTCTAAGTTTTGCTAAAAACAGTTTACAAACTAGGTTAAAAAGCTGCTTAAAACAGACTGAAAACAAGTTGAAAAGTTTAGTTTTAAAAAGGTGACTACTTTCACAAGATGTATTGTTTATTCGCAAAGTTTCCACGGTTTAAATTATTGTTTAAAAAATTAAATTATTATTGACAAACTTTTTATGTTTGTAACTTTAAAGTGAGAATTGCACATCTAAAAATACATTTTCAGAGTAAAGATATACTTTTTTTTTAATTTTGAATATAAAACTTTGTATAACAAGCCAAGATTATCCAAAAAAATTATATTAAAATAATGCTCTAAATATAACAAGGCAGCTTTTTATTCGCTGGTAAGTTCTCCGGTAAAAGTTGCTCGCACTGTTTAGATAGAAGGCTTCACTGGACGTCAGTTATTTTAAAGTTATTAAAGTAACAATATGAAAGTACTATATAAAGTCAAAACTGTTATAGTATAGCAATAACAGACATTATTTTTAGAAGTACTTTTAACGCTTAATAAGAACCTTTTTACCTCAAATCTTATCGTTTAAAAAATATAAAAATTTTAGCTGAAAGTAAAGATAATTACGTCATAATCAAGAAAGTCATGTGAAAACTTGTAGAGAAACAATTTTAAATTAGATCTTCTTAAACTTTGTAGTGATAACTTATAACAGACTAGCTCTATAAGTCTTCAACTTGAGATAAAACCTTACTTAACCTCAATATTAACAAAAAAAAAACATTTTAGAAAGTTTAAGTAAAATTCAAATAAGAATGGCACTAATTAAACTACTGATGATGATTACAATCATATCCAAACTTTCTACTGGTTAGTTATCTTTTTTATTCGAAATATTTTGTCATAAGTTGTTTTAAATATTATTCTATTAAATTAAGGTAGGCTATACTTAAACTTTAAAAAATATAATTTTTCTATTTCAAAACATTTTTGCACAAATAAATTTAAGTTGCAATAAAACAGTAATTTCAACAATAAAACAGTAATTTCAACAATAAAACAGTAATTTGAGTTTAAATATGTTAGTTTTTGTAAGCTTATCTTAGTTTAAACAAATTTTACAGCTTTCATTTGTACCAGACAAATTAATTTTTACCTTAAACTATCTTTAAAAGAATTTCATTTAGTAACATACTACTCAAGTGCAGGGATCGGCAAATTGCGATCCGCCAGGTACTTTTTAGCTTAAATGTATCTTTTTAAAATTTGTTGTGAGAAAGAACTTTCGTAAAAGCTTACAACTAGGCTCTTAACTACTAATTACTGATGCTATCCTGTTGCTTATTTAAAACATTTTTGTTCAAATAGTAACTTTATGTTGGTTACTTCAAATATTAAAAATTACTGCGGCTTGCGAGCAAGCTTTTCCAAGAAAGTTTTCCTGCGACTTATAAAAAGCTGCCCACCCCTGCTCTAGTGCATTGATATTATATAGTTTAAACTGACAAATACTGGAAAAAACTACAGAAAATTAGATTTATAATATTCAAATTAAAATGTTATGTGCATGTATTTTAGATTTTTGAGTTGATATTATGTTAACTCTTGACTATACGTATATTATTTACACAAAAATAAAAGTTAGCAGTTATATGTCTAAAAATTTGTACTTAGGAACGTTAAAATAAAAACATTTATCTAGTGACAGTAATCATAAAAGTTTTTAATTACTTTGTGCAAGTATTTAAAAATTTCAATAATTATTAATATCAATATATTATGCTACTAACTTAAGTTTCTATTTTATACTTATTATGGAAATAACTAAATGTACAAAACTTTAAAGATTCGTAAAATTTTGAAGTAAATCAGTATTTTTTAAGTAAACAGAATAAATTGTATATGTATAACAACATTGTTTATATATTTATTGTCTTATAATACTTACGAAGATTTTAGTTAACTTTTAATTCTTTTTAATTAAAGCTTTTTAATTTAAATATTTATTTACACTCTATAAAACTTATTTAACTAATCAAATATGTGAATTGTAAAACTTGGATTATAAAAAGACTATGTAAAGTTTAATAGTACATAAAAATATATACACGATAAAATGCAAAGCTTATTTTATGATGTATTTATTAACGAAAAGTAAATAACAAAGCAGAAAAAGTTATAGATTTAAGAAATGAATGTGATATGTCCTTTATACTTTCAATATATATAAATTGGTAATAAAACTCTTAAAATTGATGCAATTTATTAAAAAAAATGCCATTGATAACAAATTGCCTAGAAAAATCGATTTTTAGACAAACCAACAAGTTTAATTACTACGAATAAATAAAGTATTATATATTCAAATACAACCTAAATATTTAACTAATCAATTATAATAAATTCCAATGGCACAAAATAATAGATAAATATATCATATATTATGAATTTTTAACATAAACTGTAATACTTTAAAATAAAAGAGATCAGAAATTAATCTTTTTAAAATTGGCACAAAACTGAACTGACTAATATATCAATTTAAAGTTTCAATTGATGTTTACAATAAAAAATACTTTTTTCAATATGATTTTTATAAATTAATCCAGTGCTTAGTTACTTTACTATATAAAAAAGTATAAGTATTTCCAAGTCGCTTACACAAGTTAAGTAAGTTTAGATTAAAAATAAACTGAAATTTACAGAAAAGTTGTTTATTCTTTTAAAATAGAGTTCAATTAGATAATAACTAAATATGATTATTAAATTCGAAAACTATCATATAAAAGTTAATGTAAAATGTATAATCTATTAAACTTGATTATACTAGAAAGTATAAAATACAAAACTTTAAAACGAAAATAGCTAGCTATTAGTATCAAAAATATAGGAATTATTTTGTATTAAAATAAAAATTACAAATAAAAAAGTAATAAACTTAAAAAAGGCATAAAGTAATACAAAGTTTAAGGTCTTTATTTTAACACGGAAGCAAAACTTAGTAATTATGATTTATTAAATTAAAAAGATGTGTTTTGAAAAGATTGAAGCATCTGCAAAATATAAGTACAAACCTAAAGTGCTGTTTTACAACATATTCATAATTTTAATAACTAAACAGGCCGCCCTCTTATCGCTCCAGAAGGACCAGATGAAATAGGTGGCAACATACAGGACTACCCGGGTTAGTTAAAAATATTTTAGTAAATTTTTTCATGGTAAACATAAAAAAAACTAGTCCATATAAACTAGCAGAAAAGTATAACATACTTATATGTTGAAACAAAAACTGAAGTTTTTGTAACTTCAAAAATAAAAACATGAACTTATAAAACAAAATGAGAAACAATAATGCATTATTATTTATTTAAAATACTTAAAATATAAAGTCAAAAAACAGGAGTATATTTTGTTTAAAAAAACAAAGAAATAAACAAAGTTTTCATTTGTACAATGTTTATAATTTTAACCTCAAAATATCTTTTTTTTTTCTAGTATAGTTTTCTATTTTATTAATATTGATCTGCCTAAACTAACAAACTTCGAAAAAAGAAATATACAAGTTTAAATTTTAATGATTTGTTTTGTTTACATTAAAAGTATTTGTAGGTTTAAGTTAGATTTTCGAATTGATATTACTATAGCTGCTGGCCAAAAATACTTTTTGTTTACATAAAGGTTAAAAATACAAAACATATGTCCAAAAGTTTTTACTTGGCTGTATTCAAATAACTTTTTTTTACTTTAAGTAAAACAAACTTCTGATTGCTACATGCGAATATTTTTAAACTTATCTATAATTATTTATCTTAGCCTGAAATTCATTTATACTTTTTAAAACTTAAGTAACTAAATGAAGTTTATTTAACGAATTACACCAAATAATGATTTATTAAACTATGTTAAACAAAAAATATATAGCCAAATACAACTTAAAATTTTACACAAAATTTATAACAAAGTTAAACAAGACTAAATTTTACAGTCAACGCTACATATTTTAAGAAGCTAAAATAAAAACTGTATATAGTCAAGTACTTATTAAACTACTAAAAAATATAGAGTTAAGAAACTAATCTACTTAAAACCCAGAAAACAGAGCTATTTAGTATATCAATTTAAACTTATAGTTGATGCTTACAAAATAAACCTTGTATTTCATTTTTTCAACTTGGTTTTCATAGTTTACTGCTAAGTTAGTTTATTATATAAGTACAAGTATTTAAGTTGCTAAAACAAATTTAGTAAATTTAGATTTTCAAAAACAAACTTAACTAACAATTAGTTAGTTTGAATTTCAACTACAAAGAAAAAACTAATTTTTACATACAAAAGATTTATACGGCAGAGCTCTTTATTTTGTATTAAGTAGTTTAATTTGTTTAAAACTTAGTATGGTTATCAAATTTAAAAATATCATAATTATAGTTAACATAAAATGCTAAAACTATTCGATCTAAACTAGCAGAAAAGTGTAACATACTTAAATGTGAAAACAAAAATTTATGTATTTGTAACTTCAAAAAACTAAAACATAAGTTTATAAAACAAAATGAGAAACAATAATGAATAATTATTATTTTAAAATACTTAAAAATATAAATCCAAAAAACAGGAATTAATTTTGTTTAAAAAGAAACAAAATAAAAATCAACAAAGTTAAAAATCATATACGATTGATACTGTTTTTTTTTTCTTGTAAAAAAGCAAACATAAATAATTATAAACCAATCGATTAGTGAAATATGTTTAACAAAGCTTGAAGTATATGAAAAAAGTAAATATAATCTTAAAAACAGTTTTGCAACATATTTTTATTTTTACTAATTAAACAGGCCGCCCTCTTGGAGTACCTATCACTCCAAAAGAACCAGATAAAATAGGTGGCAACATACAGGACTACCCGGGTTAGTTAAAAATATTTTAGTAAATTTTTTCATGGTAAAAATAAAAAAAACTAGTCCATATAAACTAGCAGAAAAGTATAACATACTTATATGTTGAAACAAAAACTAAGTTTTTGTAACTTCAAAAGTAAAAACATGAATTTATAAAACAAAATGAGAAACAATAATGCATTATAATTTATTTAAAATACTTCAAATTTAAAGTCAAAAAACAGGAGTATATTTTGTTTAAAAAAACAAAGAAATAAATTCAACTTCAATAAATCATAATATAACAATACTGTTTTTTTCTTGTAAAAAAGCAAACATAAATTAATATCTGAACAGCTTTTTTCCGGTACATAACTTACTAAAAATATATAACAGAATGCATTTGATAATTTTTAAATTTATTTAAGTACTTTCAAGTAGGACTCGTCAGAAATTGTTTCCTACTGGATTGGAATGAATACAAATTGAAATAAAATTATACTGCAGTTTAAAGTTTTAAGATAAAACTTTCTTAAAACTTTAAACTGCAGTATAATTTTATTTCAATTTGTATTCATTCCAATCCAGTAGGAAACAATTTCTGACGAGTCCTACTTGAAAGTACTTAAATAAATTTAAAAATAATGAAATGCATTCTGTTATATATTTTTAATAAATTAATATATAACTAATCAAGTATTAAAATTTGTTTACAAAAGAGCAAAAATTCAGAACAGGAATTAAGTAAAGTTGACTTTTCAATAGTTTTACATAAAAACCCATTAAAACCCAAACATTTAATTTTTAATTTTTTTATTGTGCTAAAAAAAATTTGCAAAACAAAATTGTTTGTAGGAATTAATTAGACCTATGTATGCTTTTTCTAACAAGTTATGTTTAATTATGAAATTATTTAATATGTTCAAAACTTTTCATCAAATGATTTAAATTAAAGCTTGGGAACAAAAGTATAGCATAAAGTATTAGTTTTTAACACAAAACATTCTTAATGGTTCTTGTAGGAAATGCCTCTTCTTTTAGTTTCAATGCTTCTCTCCATACAGGACGTACATCAGGATTAGAAAATTTGTCCAGTTTGTATAAAAATGCAAATATATCTCGTAGCTGATGTCTGTTTATAATTTCAGCTGGGTACACTTGACAGTTGCTGACAGGGGTATTCCTCAACTGAAGCATTGCACCCAGAAATTTATCTAGGCTACCTGGTTTGTTAACACTGGACCTTTTAAGTTTTTTTTAGGCTTTACAGCAACTTCCGCTCTTCCGTTTGATCTCGAATAATAAGCAGAAGCTATTTGGTGTGAAACGTCTAAGGTTTCAAGAATTCCTTTGTTCAACTGAACAGGAACTCTGGTCCATCCATCATTGCTCAATAGCTCCTCAAGAACTCCAAACCTGTAAAATAAGTCTTGAAGGCACTTAATCAACCCACGCAATGCTGCTTGAGAGGTGTTGAAAATATTTTTGACCTGACTGACAATCTGTCTTCCTTCATACCGGAAAAATGTTTCCAGCAAACTGTAATATCTATTCTAAAGGACTTGTGGGAGGATCAGATAACTCCTGTGGCAACAATATTGAGAAAGGAAGTTGCGGTTGCAACTTTGACATTAAATTGATTCTGAATTTACCAGAGCCAGAAGACAATCTGTTGGGCACGATTATGTCACCTCTTGATGTGCTGAATGCTGACAAAAGATCATTAGCTTTAAGGCAACACTACTCTGTCCTTTAAAAGTATAACTTCATAACTTAAGTAAAATGCTTAACCATATTTAAATGAAGCTGACAAAGATTCACTGTATTTTAAACTTTGACAATCTTCAATACACTCAAAAATCCTTGAAAGTACTTTGTCATTTAATGTATCACGATTTCTTGCTAAGTGTTTGTGATGGAATGGCATACTTCAATGAAGCAGTAAGAAGTGATTCATAAGTCAAATCATCATAGTAGAAGTTCATTTCATTTATCAAGGTTGGATATTGTAATGCAGCGTCTGCAGTTAAATTTGTTTTACCAGGCAAATAGTGTACTTCAAAAAGTCATGGCAGTGTGCGCTGTTTCAGTTTAAATATGCATGTGTTCTGAATTTTGTTTGAAGGATCAATTACAAATTTTTTACTAGTGGCTTATGATTTGTAATAAACACAAGATTTTTGCAGCCCTTTAGTGAAATAACCAGGTAATGGCAAGCAACTATCCTTCAATGGTAGCATAATTCGATTCTGCTCCATTTAAAAACCTTGAGCCTGCAAGTATCACCTTCCAACCAGTAGAGCAGCAGTCTGGTAATCAGCTATTGCAGTTTATCATACGCACATTGAAAAAGCTATATGCTTCAATTTGGCTGCTTACCAGTTTTACATGGTATACCCAGTTTTAAATGTCTCAAAACTGCAAATGAAGGTAAGCCATGTTTCTTAACTGATACCCCGTCAACTCTTTGTTGAATCAGTTTAGGTGCATTTGGCTATATAACAGCACTCAATGACCCAGAGTTCTTCTCATGTTCCCTTTTTGTGCAGGGCAAGAAATCTGCAAACTACATCACATGTAGTCTCACATGGTGTCTCATAGTAGCATCCATGAATTAGGCATTTTGTTATAACCATTATAAGTTTGAAAGATTTTTCATGAAAAAGAGCTCCTTGTGTTAAATACTTTATTAAAAATAAAAAAAAATCTGAAACGATTTAGAACTTTAGATTTATACCTTTATTTAGAATTTGTAAGAACTTTAGAATTAATACCTTCATTACAGCTTATTTTAACTATTAGCTCTAAAAGTTATATTGAGTACAAAGTATAAATGTAACTTTAATATATAGCCGAATAAAAGGAAAACAAACTGTGGCCCATGAGCTGAATTCCAAAATTTTTTCAACATTTATTCGCTTTAACAGTTATCTTTAATGCTTTTGCTAGTGTTTTTCAAGTTATCAGTTAACCATTTTTAAGTAATTTGGATTGATAATTTTTGACACTGCAAAAACTAAGGTTTACATCTAATATCAGCCTAAACTTAATTATACTTTTAAAAAATTTTGTAAAGACCTAAAACTTTTTTGTGCAATTTTGAATGAAAGTTAAAAACTATTTCAAATATCGAGTTTAGTTTTTAAAAATAGTAAGTTTAAAGTTTGTTTCAAGTTTAAAATACAAACAACTACATCAAATTGTTTCATAAACTAAATTGAAATCGTTTAAATTGTTTGACTTAATTTAATGTTTTAGATATACCTGAAAATAATAAATATTTAGAATGAGTATAAATTAAAAGTACAAACATACTATTAAAGAATTTTCAATTTAAATTTTTTTTAATTATACAGGTTTGCTACTTTTTGAGTCAAAAAAGCTATGCTCTGCTTTAAAAACTGTCCTGAGTCCTTCTGAGTCTTTTTAAATCTTTAAAAAAAAAAATTGCTTAATACACAAACTACTTGAACCTCATATTTATTTTTCTTTTACACAATAAAAAGAAAGTATGTTTGTATATGCATCTACATGTGATGTTTTCATAAAACATAATTACGTGAACCAATAAGTTATTAAAACTATACCAAATAAATCTCATTCAAAATCTCAGAAAGTTTATCCTGAAATTAAAAAAAAAAAGAAATTATCCCAGTTTTTATATAAAACATAAAACTATTTGAGATTAAAAATATATATCATAATATCCTGAAGTGTTCTAAAATTCCAAAAACTTCAAAATATAATAAGTTATGCTGAGTGCTGGCAACACGTAATTACATCTAAGCTAAGAAGTTTAAAAAATCAATAGTTGGTGGTCTTCAAGAATATAAAAAACTTTTGAATATTCCAAATACTACCCTAATTTTTCATTTCTTTCAAAAATTACCAATACTAATTAGCACTAAATAACTTACTTAATAACACAAAGTTGGTCAGCACCAGGACCTTATAGAAATTATTATTTTATAAAAAAAAACCTTTATTATTTGCAAAAAACCCAAGATTCTATTTAAGTAGAGCTTAAGTCGAAATTTAAAACTACATTCGCAACAGATGTTATGCTAGTTGGCTAAAGGCAACTCAAACTAGTAGTGTCCCAAAACTTTAAATAAAAGATGGTTTTAAGTAAACAATAACTTTTCTTTATTAAATCACTTCAGAGATTAGATCTAGAGTGATTTTCAATGTGTGATTGATGTAATTTGATGCATATTATTTGTAATATTATATGTACACTAGGGTGCATCTATTGCCCTTAGAAATGAAAGTTTTAGAACTTTGCTAAATAAAATTTTTGACATTAGAAAATCACGTAAATTTACAGCACAAAAAATTAGCTTCCTAGCTTTAAGCCTGTTGGAACAAATTACTTTTGAAAACTTTGATTTATATCTGTATATTTAAAAAGGGGAAAAAAGACTATTTCACTATAAAATTACTTTCTCCTGCATTTGTTGAGATAATTACCTGAAATATTAAGAAATTTTCCTTGCCAAGTTTAGAAAGTTCTGTATAAACAAAATTTAATAACAAAAATAAATAAAAATTTTAAGCAAAAATTACAAAAAAAAATCTGTTAATTTTTTTAAAATTTTGTTTCTATGGCAAGGAACATTTCCTAACCGTTTCAGGTAATTATCTGAAAAAACGTAGGAAAAAATAAACTTTTATTGAAGTAGTCTTTCTTCACCTTTTTTAAATATACCAATATAAAGCAAAACTTTCAAAAGTAATTTGCTCCAACAGGCTTAAATCTAGGAAGCTATTTTTTGTGCTTTCTAATCATGTGATTTCCTAACATCAAAAAATTTTACTCAGCTAAATTCCAAAGCCAGGGCAACATATGCAACCTAATATACACTAGATTGTGCTGGATCATTTTATTTATGATTTTTTGTTAATAAAAGAGTGACTACTAAAAATTGTTAAAATAAACTAAGTTTAAAATTAATACTTTGTTTTTATTATTATTTATTTGTTACTGTGTTAGATTTTAAGATATTTGATTTTATTATTTTACATTTTCTTTTTACTATAAGTTAGAGGTAAAAGTAATTTACTAACTGATTTTTTTATTTAGTATTAGGTTAAGATATTACTTACAACTTTTATAATACTTTTTCACATATATGTTTTTTTTCTAAGCCTAGATGTTAAAATTTTTTTTTTTTAGTTTTTTGTTATTTACTAATTATTTTGATAGAACATAATACATTTAGTTAGATGTTTGTTTATTATTATTTGCAATAGCTGGTTGTGGGTTTACAGTGGTGGCAGTGTCCACACAATTGGATTTTAAAGTATTTTTTGTTGCAGCAGTACTTGCTTGAGGATTTAAGCTTCATGATTTTCCCAAACTTTGTGGTTTTTAGTGTTGAGATTTTAAATTGAGAGTTTTTGCCAAATGACGTGTCACAGAGGGATTTATTTTCAGTTAAATAGATAGTTCTATTTAATTTTTTTTGGTTAGTTTATTGTTAATTTTTAAAGGGCAGGTAGAATTACAGTTGATGACAACTTGCTTGCTTGACCTTCATAAAACGTTTATTGTTGTAGAGGGAAGAGTAAAACTGATGTTTTTATACCATAAAAAATACAGTTTTCAACAGATCAAATTTTGATGTTGAAAAAAGTAAAAAGTTGAATACTAATCTTTTTAAAATAATATTGAAAGTATAACTGAAAAATTATTAAAATTCACTCAATAAAAACTTAAATTATCTACATGTCCATGCTAAGTACATCTTGATTTATTAAGAACAATCATCTGTTTTTCAATGCTCAAGCCTCCCTGTCAATTTGTTTTTTAGGCTACTTGGAACCAACAAAACACCACAAAATTTATTTTACTTGCCTTGTGATTTGTTAAACTGCAATTGCACAATAGGAAGGACTAGTGATCACTAACATTGTCCAGAGAGTCATGAAACATAAGGCTGAATAATATGCATAGCTATTATGAAACACCTGTGAACATATATACAGGTTCTTACTTTTTTGTTTGTTGGGACTTTGGATTCTACTGCAATGGTCATTTTAGCACTTGCTATTTTGATAACAAGATCTGCTGCTCCTGCTATAATGTTTTGGACTGTTGATGTAATCCCTGAATGAGATGAGTAGTGACTTCCAGAGAAGTTTTAAGTAACCACAGTGTCTGTAGTAAGAAGAATGTAACTATCTTTAGCCATTTTCGAATATATAATTTTTTGACTATACCTTTTGTTTTTCTTATTTAGTGAGAAGTTTTTATGTCACTATTCACTAACAGCAAATTGAACCTGTTATCTCTTTCCATGAATCATATTTTGATCTATTTTGTGGTATCTCACCGAGGATTCTGATTTGTTGAAATTTGGGTTGATGTTTTGGTTTGTTAGTTTGTGTACACACTGCAATACTTGAAATGGTCTGAATGCCTTTATCTGGTGTGCCTTGTGGCCTACTATGAACTTGCTGTAAAACTTTAAAATTTGTTCTTTAGTTTACTTTTGCGTAAGCGACAGAATGTAGTCTTGGTAGGTAATAACTTTTCAGATTGCTATTTTGCAAATTATATTGTGTCACATAATTGTGCTTTTTCTCAAATATAAGATTACAATACAGATATTTTTATTAAACAGAAATTGAGACATCATTCATTAAAAAACTGCTAAATTTTATTCATAACTACTTTCCCACTAGATCTGATCCTTCCTGCATTTAGGACACCTTCACGCTTTCCAAAAGAATCTTTTTGTCCATACTGTTGCTGACAAGTTTCTTTTTTTATATAAAACCAATATTTTTAAGGCTAATTTTAATGTGAAAAATTTATGATATCTGCATTCTTTTCCACAAATATCCAACATATAGGCAAGCTGGAAGACCTTTTTGCTTTCCACATTTATAAAAAAAATTGTATTCATTTAATTAGCTGCTGTCATCACTTTTTTTAATGCTTAGAAAAAATATCATCTTACATATTGACCTCTTGAGCTTTCACTCTTATCATTGGGTATTCTAATTTGACCTCTGGATCAGCCTTGAAAATCATGA
This sequence comes from Thalia democratica, assembly GCF_965202585.1. NCBI lineage: Eukaryota > Metazoa > Chordata > Thaliacea > Salpida > Salpidae > Thalia > Thalia democratica. The sequence continues at coordinate 59,928,078 of NC_139166.1, read as the reverse complement.
GATTTTTCATTAAATCCATCAGATCTACCACGTTAATCATTGGATATCCCTTATAGACCATTGGAACCTTGTTCATGAAGAAAAATTGTTTTTGTAATATTAAGTTTTTTTACTTCTGAACAATAAGAATCTATAAAGATATCATCATATAATTAACTAATACAATGATCTAAATACTATGCAGTTTTGCTAATTTAAGTTTTCAGGGTCAAGTATATATAACAACCTAAAAAGAATATTAATGCTGATTGTTTTGACAGACCCACAACCTAACATAGACAACTCTGGAATTACTAACATGGAAACAAACGGTTAGTATCAAATTTTAGTTTTGTGATTAAATGTTTGTGTATAGTAATGATGAGATAAAACTGGTTTTTAGAAAATTTCAAGTATTTTATGCACAATTAAATTACTTATTTTCTTATGAATGGTGTTCTATTAATTTTAAACTATTAAAATTTTAAAATTAATTTTTGGCTTAGTTTCATGAATTAAAAGATTTAAGCTGTGTTGAAAACTATGAAATAATTTAGATGTTTAAGTGAAACCATTTAGAGTGGAAAATTTTGTTTATTTGTAATCATGAACTGATAAAGTTTGTAGTATCATTCTAAAATGTTTTAAACTTTGTATTATATTTCTTTATAACAACATACATAACAATAACATTGGACATTAAACATAAGAAATAGTTGATTACCTATTTGCTAGGAAATATGTAATTTCAAAAACAGTCAAAATTTTATGGAATAAAAAAAACTTTTTTGTAGAATAAACTTAGTATGGTACCTCAAAATAGTCAAGTTTAAATAAGTCTATTAGAAAAAATAAGGCTTTATAGTAAAGTCAGGTTTTGTTTTCAATTTATCAATAAAAAGTTACATTTGATTTACACAACAAATTTTAAAATAAATAAAAAGCATAGAAATGATAAACTACAGGTAGAATTATAGTGGTCATTAAATAGCTTCTGATACAAACTTGCTTATAGGCAGTTTAAATTCACAGGGTAACGTTTGATTTTTTTAGTTTCTTCCAGGTTTTTGAAAGTATTTATTGATTGTATTAATTATAAACTTTTATTAAATACTGTTTTAAATAGTAAAAAATATTAAAACAACCTATAATGATACTTTAATGTGTTTATAATATAAAAATCAAAGTTATACCAAGTAAACTAATTTTGTAAAAGATATTTCATACCTATCCTAAATTTCCTTAAGTTATCGGGGTAAATTATTTCAAGTTCAAGTTTTTAATAATTTTCTGTAACATTAAAGTGATTTTTCTAAAAATACCAAATTCCACATATTTTTTTATTAAAAATTTTTAATGCTAGGTGTTTCAAAGATTTCATTTTTATAAAGATGTACTTAAGGAAATTTATTATTGTAACAGGAATAATATTTCTATCTAATAAAAAATAAAAATAAATAAGAAAGAAAAGGATTAATTAAACTGTAAAAGATAGATTTTAAAAGAAAATTTTTTTTTTTTTATATATTTCTAGTTTTCTCTTTCCATAAGGATCAAGTCATATGCAGTCCACCTCGTTCATTAAAACTTATTTTTTGTTTTAAATAGCTTAGAACAGCAATAAAAATTTTTACAACTTAACAAAAATATTTTACTTAAAATATAAGTCAAATTCATATGTACTCATTTTTGGGAAAAATAGCACTCATTCAGTAAGAGCAATTACAACTTTAGTGATAATAAGATTTTAAATTTTTGCACTTTTTTGATTGTTAGTAACAAGGTTGCCAAAGATTTTTGAAAGTTTCCAAGGTTTTTTAAAGAAACATGTTTTTTGGTCTACTTTTAGTAAAAAATTAAATATAGGTAAGAAACTGTCTTAAAAAGCATATCAACATTGAAAACATACTCAAAGCTACTTTTTATGTGTTTTTTAATAACAAATTCAGAATGCAAAAAAAAAATTAAATGTACAGAATTGCCACTCTTTCAGTCACAAAAACTGCCCTAAGTCATCCTCAGTTTATTTTATCAAATAATGATTTTCCCTCTGATGCAAACTAACATACTTGAATCTCATGTTTTTTTTTTTAATTTTTTTTTAATAATTAAAAGGAAGGTTATATGTGTATGCTTCACTAAAATCAATGTTCACTAAAATTATGAGAAAAACTGTTTAAAAACACGTTTGCCACTCTTTGAGTGAAAAAATCTTCCCTTAGTGATCAGAAACTTCCTTGAGTTTTTTTTTTTAACCTTAAAATTTTATTACTTTTTAAAACTTTTTTGAACAAAATATTGAAACTGGATAAAGTAAATCTCATTCTAGATCTAGAAAAAATTTCTCCTGAGATTTCTTTAAAAACATTAAACTTTCCTGATTTTTTTAGAAAAAACCAAAAATGCCCTGAGTTTCCCTGAGTTAAAAAAAAAAGTCAAAATTCCCTGAGTCTCCCTGAGGTTTTCTACTATTTGAAAATTCCTTGAGTTTCTCTGAATTCCCTGAGTGTGTGGCAACCCTGTAAAAAGATTCAATTAAAACTCATTAAAAGTTTATATCAATTTAGATTAAAATAAAATGTGGATAATTTTATATAACCATGTTTGTTTACTAAATGTATGATAGAAAATAAGTTTGTTTTTTAAAATTTTTGGACATTTTAATTAATTAATTTTATTCTAACCGATTAAAATAATGGAATGAAGGTAGTCTGCTTCTTTTGATTTTGAAAACTGGACAGTTTTTGAAAATTTGACTAAATAAAAAATGGTTAAGAACCACTAAGCTGAAGTTTGATCAATATATAAATACAGCATATATACGTTATATACCTGTCTTCACTATCTTAGACGTTTAACTTTTATTTTACGTCCTATCGTTTCGATACTTTGCAATTGTGAACTGATAAGTCGTCTCAAAATGCATGCCAAATTGCAAATCAACAAACTAATATTACGTCATAATCGACATATAAAGACGAAAATCCCGTATAAATCGTAAATTTTACATCTTATCTTAAGCGTTTAACTTTTATTTTACGTCCTATCGTTTCGATACTTTGCAATTGTGAACTGATAAGTCGTCTCATAATGAGTGCCAAATTGCAAATCAAACAAACTAATATTACGTCATAATCGACATATAAAGACGAAAATCCCGTATAAATCGTAAATTTTACATCTTATCTTAGACGTTTAACTTTTATCTTATGTCCTATCGTTTCGATACTTTGCAATTGTAAACTGATAAGTCGTCTCAAAATGGGTGCCAAATTGCAAATCAAACAAACTAATATTACGTCATAATCGACATATAAAGACGAAAATCCCGTATAAATCGTAAATTTTACATCTTATCTTAGACGTTTAACTTTTATTTTACGTCCTATCGTTTCGATACTTTGCAATTGTGAACTGATAAGTCGTCTCAAAATGGGTGTTAAATTGCAAATCAAACAAACTAATATTACGTCATAATCGACATATAAAGACGAAAATTCCTTACAAATCGTAAATTTTACATCTTATCATAGACGTTTAACTTTTATTTTACGTCCTATCGTTTCGATACTTTGCAATTGTGAACTGATAAGTCGTCTCAAAATGGGTGCCAAATTGCAAATCAAACAAACTAATATTACGTCATAATCGACATATAAAGACGAAAATTTCGTACAAATCGTAAATTTTTTATCTTATCTTAGACGTTTAACTTTTATTTTACGTCCTATCGTTTCGATACTTTGCAATTGTGAACTGATAAGTCGTCTCAAAATGGGTGCCAAATTGCAAATCAAACAAACTAATATTACGTCATAATCGACATATAAAGACGAAAATCCCGTATAAATCGTAAATTTTACATCTTATCTTAGACGTTTAACTTTTATTTTACGTCCTATCGTTTCGATACTTTGCAATTGTGAACTGATAAGTCGTCTCAAAATGGGTGCCAAATTGCAAATCAAACAAACTAATATTACGTCATAATCGACATATAAAGACGAAAATTCCGTACAAATCGTAAATTTTACATCTTATCTTAGACGTTTAACTTTTATTTTTCGTCCTATCGTTTCGATACTTTGCAATTGTGAACTGATAAGTCGTCTCAAAATGGGTGCTAAATTGCAAATCAAACAAACTAATATTACGTCATAATCGACATATAAAGACGAAAATACCGTTTAAATCGTAAATTTTACATCTTATCTTAGACGTTTAACTTTTATTTTACGTCCTATCGTTTCGATACTTTGCAATTGTGAACTGATAAGTCGTCTCAAAATGGGTGCCAAATTGCAAATCAAACAAACTAATATTACGTCATAATCGACATATAAAGACGAAAATCCCGTATAAATCGTAAATTTTACATCTTATCTTAGACGTTAAACTTTTATTTTACGTCCTATCGTTTTGATACTTTGCAATTGTGAACTGATAAGTCGTCTCAAAATGGGTGCCAAATTGCAAATCAAACAAACTAATATTACGTCATAATCGACATATAAAGACGAAAATTCCGTACAAATCGTAAATTTTACATCTTATCTTAGACGTTTAACTTTTATTTTACGTCCTATCGTTTTGATACTTTGCAATTGTGAACTGATAAGTCGTCTCAAAATGGGTGCCAAATTGCAAATCAAACAAACTAATATTGCGTCATAATCGACATATAAAGACGAAAATCTCGTATAAATCGTAAATTTTACATCTTATCTTAGACGTTTAAATTTTATTTAATGTCCTATCGTTTCGACATTTGCAATTGTGTACTGATAAGTCGTCTCAAAATGGGTGCTCAAGATTTTGAAAAGATGCTTAAGCTATTTTAAAAAATGAAACAATTTATGTTGTACCTACACGAAATTAACTATGCATCCAAAAGTACTTAAAAATTTCAAGTTTTTTGATGCTGCAATCAAATCTGCCCATAATTTGATGTGATTTCATCTAAATTATGGTTAGTATTGAGAAGTTACTGCAATTAACTTGCTGCAATCAAATGAAAAATAAAATAGTGGCTAGGCCTTTTATAAATTTTATAGTTAAATATTTATAAAAAAAGAAAATAAATAGAAACTTGAACATACATTGTTTGATTTACAAATACATTTATGTAATTTATAATTAGTAAAGTTATTGAAGTACTGGCTTAGCCTATATAAATATTAGGATTTTTTTTTTAATTTCAAGATTTTAAAACAAAATAAAATTTGAACAAACAAACCAGCTGTTTCATTTTCTAGTATATTTATGTGTTTTATATCTAGTAACGTTATAGAAGTAGTTGCATATTTTGAATAAATATTATTGATTGTGTTTGTATTTGTAGATTTTATATACAAAACAAAAACTTGGATACACATAAATTGTTTGATTTATAAGTACATTTATGTAATTTATATTTTTTACAAAGAAAAATTATTTTAGCTACATATTAGAGCCGTAGACACTCTTTTTATGTTTACAAATTAAAACGACAAAAATCTCATTCAATTTCAGTATCTTAATTGAAGCAACACATAAATGACGTCACATTAAGTTATGGGCAGATTTGATTGCAGCAATTCTACCCATAAAATAGTATCCATAAAAAGACCTACTCATCAGAACATAATTGCAAAGTATCAAAACGATAGGACGTAAAATAAAAGTTTAGCGTCTAAGAAAAAACGTAAATTTTTTTCTTTCATCTTTTTTTGTCTTTATATGTCGATTATGACGTAATATTAGTTTGTTTGATTTGCAATTTAGCATCCATTTTAAGACGACTTATCAGTTCACAATTGCAAAGTATCAAAACGATAGGACATAAAATAAAAGTTAAACGTCTATGATAAGATGTAAAATTTACGATTTGTACGGAATTTTCGTTTTTATATGTCGATTATGACGTAATATTAGTTTGTTTGATTTGCAATTTGGCACCCATTTTAAGACGACTTATCAGTTCACAATTGCAAAGTATCGAAACGATAGGACATAAATTAAAAGTAAAACGTCTAAGATAAGATGTGAAATTTACGATTTGTACGGAATTTTCGTTTTTATATGTCGATTATGACGTAATATTAGTTTGTTTGATCTGCAATTTAGCACCCATTCTGAGACGACTTATCAGTTCACAATTGCAAAGTATCGAAACGATACGACATAAAATAAAAGTTAAACGTCTAAGATAAGATGTAAAATTTACGATTTGTACGGAATTTTCGTCTTTATATGTCGATTATGACGTAATATTAGTTTGTTTGATTTGCAATTTGGCACCCATTTTAAGACGACTTATCAGAACACAATTGCAAAGTATCAAAACGATAGGACGTAAAATAAAAGTTAAACGTCTATGATAAGATGTAAAATTTACGATTTGTACGGAATTTTCGTCTTTATATGTCGATTATGACGTAATATTATTTTGTTTGATTTGCAATTTGGCATCCATTTTAAGACGACTTATCAGTTCACAATTGCAAAGTATCGAAACGATAGGACATAAAATAAAAGTTAAACGTCTAAGATAAGATGTAAAATTTACGATTTATACGGAATTTTCGTCTTTATATGTCGATTATGACGTAATATTTGTTTGTTTGATTTGCAATTTGAGACCCATTCTGAGACGACTTATCAGTTCTCAATTGCAAAGTATCGAAACGATAGGACGTAAAATAAAAGTTAAACGTCTAAGATAAGATGTAAAATTTACGATTTGTACGGGATTTTCGTCTTTATTTGACGATTATGACGTAATATTAGTTTGTTTGATCTGCAATTTGGCACCCATTTTAAGACGACTCACAGAACACAATTGCAAAGTATCGAAACGATAGGACGTAAAATAAAAATTAAACGTCTAAGATAATATGTAAAGTTTACGATTTATACGGGATTTCCGTCTTTATATGTCGATTATGACGTAATATTAGTTTGTTTGATCTGCAATTTAGCACCCATTTTAAGACGACTTATCAGAACACAATTGCAAAGTATCAAAACGATAGGACGTAAAGTAAAAGTTAAACGTCTAAGATAAGATGTAAAATTTACGATTTGTACGGAATTTTCGTCTTTATATGTCGATTATGACGTAATATTATTTTGTTTGATTTGCAATTTGGCATCCATTTTAAGACGACTTATCAGTTCACAATTGCAAAGTATCGAAACGATAGGACATAAAATAAAAGTTAAACGTCTAAGATAAGATGTAAAATTTACGATTTATACGGAATTTTCGTCTTTATATGTCGATTATGACGTAATATTTGTTTGTTTGATTTGCAATTTGAGACCCATTCTGAGACGACTTATCAGTTCTCAATTGCAAAGTATCGAAACGATAGGACGTAAAATAAAAGTTAAACGTCTAAGATAGTGAAGACAGGTATATAACGTATATATGCTGTTTATATATATCGATCAAACTTCAGCTTAGTTTAAGAACCATTATAAAACAACTATTTTAGTCTTTTACTGAATGCTAATATTGTAAAGATATTTGGTTTATTAATAAAAATTATCAATTCTCTAGAAAACAAGCAAATATACTAGCAACTAGAGAATTTAATTACCGTATTAGATATTTTCATTAAGAAAATTAAATTACACTAAAATAAATAAATAAATTATTAAAAAAAAAATTTTTTACTAAAATATTGAATTTCACACTCTTACTTTAAGATTAATAGAACATATATATTTGATATTAGTCAGTTAAATTTAGTAAGTTTTTGTTAAGTTTGAGTAACTGAGATCATAAAACTTTTAATTTTTTTTTTGTTACTGTATCTAAGAAAACCTTTGTTTAAAAAAACAGCCAACAATTAGAAAAATCCCCTAATCATGTACTTGATAAAGAAAAATATTTTGATAACATTTTGAAATTTTTATTAAAACTACTCTTTATTAACACTGTTAAAACTAATTTTTGCCTTAGTTTTTTTATCCACCATTGTTCTGTATCTTAATCAGTTCTTATAGGGCTTTCTAAAAACTGGACTGCGTATGCATTTTTAACCTGTTCTGGTATATTTTCATCGGAATTTTTTTATAGTGTATATTTAGAGCAAATTAGTCTTTTATTTCATAACTAACCTAAACCATAAAATAAAAGACCAATTTGCGCTCATTATACGTTATAAAAAGTTTTACAAGGAAAAATAATAAATATAATATAATTAGTTTGTACATTTTTTACAGTTTTTTTCCTTTATTTGTTTCCAGGTGAGAAACTTTACTGCCGATATCAAGCAGGCAACATTGAATACTTTGTACCTGAATTAAAAGTAGTTAAAAAAGATTCCGAAACTGAATGCCAAAAATATCACGGTACAGTCGCAAAATTTAGTCAAGTGTTAAAGAATGAAAAAAGCAACTGCTTAATGAAATATTTTCCTTTGTTATCAAAACAAAACGACTCTAGCTTTGACAACACGGTGCTGCTAGAATTAAAACTCAATGAGATTACTCTAAAAACAACGAATGAAGGTACAAAAAGAAGAGTTTTATGTACAAGAACATTACTGATCCCAACAAATAACTCTGAAACCAGCAGCAGCACTAAAAGTTCGACGATCAGCATAAATGGCTTAATTTTAGCCATTATTTTATTAGTTGTTCTCGTAGGAATCCCTTCAATTTTATTCGCAATTAAACCAATCCGAGTAAGTTTAAAGTTTTTTTTTCTTAAAATTGTTATTAAGTACAATTTACTATAGCATTGTTTTAAGAATTATGCCACGACTAAATATTTCAATAGATGTTTAAGGAGCACAAGACTTAATGTCTTTTGATATTAATCTTTTAGTTTTAGTGAATAACAAAACTATAACATTTTAAGTTTAAAAAGTTTTTTTTAGTCACATAAAAACTAAAATAATATATATTTGAATTTATAAATTGAAATTCGAAAAGTTAAAATGAAATATATTTAAAAAAAATAAAAAATACTTGATTTTGAACTTGGTAAAATACTGATTAAGTTTGCCGTTAAAGAAAATATTTTATTTCCAGTTTTGCAAATACTTACATGTTATCATTTACCCTGTCCAGTCCAAACTTAAAAATCGAGAATAATTTATTTTAAGACATTCAGGCATTTTGTCTCGATTTATATAAGAAAAAAACTAAACATTAATTTTTGAAAAAAAAGACACTCGATCTAACAGTTAGAGCTAGTGTGGTTTTATTTCTTTTAATTAAGTCCGCACACTCATCCTTTCAAAATAATTTTATTTTAGTTTACATAGTATTCTATTTAGGTGTGCATAGTCAAAAAGCTAAGAAAAATGAATGGAGAGCAAACCAATAACGGGCAGCTTGAGCAGTTTAAAATAGTGGATTATATAGCCTCCGTAAGTATTTCTTCTTTTAGTTAAGTACTTAACAAAAAAAGAAACTTAAGTTCAAAAGGTTTAAGTTAACTTTTTTAATAGTAGGTTTTTCTCAAATAATTTTTAAAATCTAAATTTACTTCAAATTTTAGTATATCAAAATAGTTGTTTTTAAACAAATAAACATTCAGTTTATATTCTTATTTGTTTTGAACCATCTGAAATGTTACAGTTAACAACAATCTATTGTAGTACATTAAGCTTAATTTTTTAGCAAGGCATATATAAAAATGTTTTCGTGCTATAAAAGTAATTTTCAACAAGCATAACGCGTATGGTTTTTAAATAACTAACCTAATACAAAAACAAAAATGAACTTTTCATTTATAATTTTGTTATTTAATAAAATACTGTCGGTTACAAAATAAGGATGCTTCTGATTGGCTAAAACTAGGTTTTTATTACTTATTTCGTTTTTTGTTATATTTTTAGGTAGGGAGTTACGGTTTAGACTAAAAATTTAGTATAAAATGGACAGGGGTTCAAATTTTATTTATATGCTGTTGTATATTACCTGTTTTTATTTGAATAATTTATAAACAAAAAATTTTCTGCAGCGGACCCAATAAATTTTTCTGCGTTTGTCCATTTGTATATCTATAGGTTGACAACTATTTTTGGTTAATTTAGAATTATAAACATAAAAATATAGTTTAAAAAAAAATTCCATCGTGATAAACAGGGGGGATTCGGATCGACTATCAAGGTATTGGACACTTTAGACTGCAAATATATGCGTTAAAGATCATTGTAACCCGTAAAAAGTTAGTAAAATTAAATAGTATAGTTTATAGTTATATGTTTAATCAAAAATTTCGAACTTATTTGCTTAGGAAACAAAAAAAATTACTTTTAATTCCTAGTCTTAATGAAGTTCCCATGTTAGCATGAACACTTTTTAACAGTTTTAAATAAAGTTTTGTATATACTTAAAAATTATGTATTACGATAAGTACTCTATTAGTAGAAAGCACGGTAATATGTACTTAATATAAAATATAGTTAGTACTTATTTATCAAAAGCAACTTTTATTAGTTTTTTGAAAGTGTGTGTATGTAAAATTAAAAAATAGATTTTAACATGTAAAATTTTAGTTAACATAAACTATTTTTTAAACATTATGGATCATTTTATTATTGAAAAAATAACTTCAAAAATTTTAATTTTGAGGATTTTGGTTTAAATAAATTTTTATTGCTAAAAATTTATTTAAGTGAGAAAAAAACTGTAGTCAAAACTTTTGAGAAGATTTATGAAAGTCTCTATCTTACTTTTAAAACTATCATTATCATGTATAGGCAATAAAAAGTACATTTATATCAAAATTACAGTTAAGATTTTAAAAACTATTTTTTATTCATCATAACATGTTATGTATACAGCAAGAATCCGATGCAAATTAGTTTGCACTAGTTATCTGTTTAAAAGAAATACTAATATTTATATATTAACAAAATAGTTTTGTTTAAACTGAATAAATGTATGAAGATAAATGAGTAGGAAATTAATTTTTAGGTTCCTAAACACTTTTTTTTTTAGTAAGTTGTATAATTTTTTTAATATATTTTCAATTTTATACATTGAAATGTTGTTTTTAAATAAAAGAATCTAGAAAAAGGGTAATAGTTGTTTGAATAATATTTAATTATTAATTAGCTTTATTTAAAAAACAAGTACCTATGTTAAACTTTATACAAAGTTTTAAGAAATTTTTTGAAAATGTTGAGTTTTTAAAATTTTTGTAAATTTTGAAGTTTTAAATTTTATATGTTCCAAAGTATTTTTACTCATATGAAACTTTAACATAAAATCATAAAACAACCTAGAAAGGTGTAAAAAGAACCTTTAGATTAATTTCAAGTTTTGTTAGAAAATTTTACACTAAACACAAAAAAGTAGAACTACCAAGACATCATTTTAAGATTTGTCTAAACACCATTTGATGTTTGTTGAAGCTTCAACTTGAGATATTTGTTCTGTCTAGCCATATATCCAAACATACAAACTACAGCTACAATCAAAATTGAGCCTACAGCAATTAAAAGGCTCGTGTTAAAACTAGCAGTATCGCTAGTAATCGCTTCAGATTTGATCGTATTTTTAGGATCACAACAAATAAATAACCTTTCCTTTTCTCCGCACCGCCAGTTAGAACCTATTTGAAGTTTGTTTGTGCGTTCTGGGTCTAAAATTGCTACAGGGCAGTTTTGTGGCATACCAACATCGTTTTCTTGATAAACATGACCATGGACAGCATAATCGAACTTTACTCCGTCCGAGAAAACGCGTGTAGAATTGTCATCAGCTATATCTAATCCAACATGTTTTGATACGATTGTATCTTGGTATTCACATGACTTGATTGCTTCCATTACTGCATCAAATTCAGATTGTTCTTTAATTGGTGCAAGTATCGAGCCGCCTAGTTTGGTGCACCTTTTTTGCGCATCGCAAGCACTAAACACATAGTCATCAGTAGGGATTGTGTAAGTTCCCTTTACAGTTTCTACAATGAGTTTTTCTTTGGTGCATGTAGATGTAACCATGTTTTTTTCTGAAAAAAAAACTGTTTTAATACTAAACCTTATGCGTTCAGAAATTCAGGTAAATGATTAGAGACGATAGGTTAGTTTTAGGTTTTCCATACCACAATTTGGGTTATAGCTGTTGTAATTAACATAAAAAGAGACATTCTTTAAAAAATATGACACGACAGGTAGAAATAAAAACTACTTTACTTAAATCTGATGCTACAACTTAAATATGAAGTATTAAACGAACTTGCCATAGGTTACATCAAAATTCGATCAAGAAAACAAAAATTCTTATAACTTAAAGGGATATATCTTTATTTTAAATTTAGAAGATAAAAAATTCTCTGACTTAATAATTTTTAATATTATGATAGCGAAAAATAAGTAAGGAAAATAAACAGCATTAAAGAAAATAAATAATTATAAAAATGGCCATTTTAGTAAACTTATAGGTTTTTTATCTGAAAATGTATTTGAATTTGACTAATTGAAAAAATGTACAATAAAATCTAATTAATATAACTGTAGTGGTCAAAAGAATAAATATGATCTTACTAAAAGATATGTTAATTTAAAACAACTGAGGAGTAACCAATAAATAAAAAAATTGTACTTGCATTGTCCTGGACATGAAGTTAAACTGTTCTGGTGTATGAGTCGATAAACGAGAGGTTTTTTCGTGCACCAGGTCCTTACACCAAACTTTTTTAGCGTTTTTTGTCGTTTAATAAACAACATACTTACCCCTTGCAACATAACTTAAAAATTTACATAAAATACAATTTTCAAAATAAATACCTAAAGTTTTGTATCAATTTAGTTCATGAGATCTTAAATTTTCGATGCGTAGTACAACATTTATGATAGAAAGTATACATTTCTATTTTTTATTAACATTAAAGATCTTTTGAAGCAAAAAAATATAAATTTGTTTTTTGAAGAAAGTAGTTATTGTTTTTATGTTATAAAGAATTCAAAAGATTATAACTGCTACAGTTTTTCAGCAAAACTTATAAAAAATTTAATTAAGTCTATTTGTTTACACAACTTAGTTTGATTCAGCTTAAAACGATATGATTTATAGGTAGGGAAATAAATTTCTTTAGATAGTTTATGACAGCTAATTATTTTGATAAAAGATTAATAAGCTTTCGTCAAAAAATAGGGCAGGGCAATATACTTATATCTGATCCATGACGTGTTTTTAAGCATGAAAGTTTCTTTTGAAAATTAGATAGATATTATCAATAACAATTACTTTAAAATGTTTTCCTTAAATTATCACAGTAGTACGTATTAAATGGTTATATAACGGAATTTTATTTTAGGCAACACACTAAAATTTTTCCTGACAAATCCGTGCCGCTGACTAGAAATTTTTATCACCCCTAGCATAAAGAATGTTTTAGCTAATACTGTTTATTTACATTTTACGAATTATTAGAGTCATAACTTTTGGTAAATATCTCAGTAAAATTTCTTGACGTACCAGCAACTGAACTTTTCTATATTTAAAAACTGTTCTCAATTGAATCTTATCAGTTAAGTGTTGACATGACAAGTTGTGCTCAAATTGTTCTTTTTTGATACTATAGGGCCGCGCACTACAACGTATTTCAATGTTGCAATTAGTAAAAAAATGCAGAAAGGTAAAAAAAATATTTTGCAGTGAAAGTATAGACGTTATCAAGGCTGAGGCGGGAATTTTTTCCCGTCTCGACAATGACAATGTAACCGGTTACAAGTGCGCATGGAAAATTCCAACCGACGAAAGTTTCAAGTAAGATTTATTTGATGTGTTAAAAATAGTATATAATTTTTTTTAACTTTCAAACATTAAGATGCAATGTAAATTGAGGTGTTTAATGTACAATTAAATGTAATCTTCAACACTTTCTTGTATTAGGCAAAATCAAATATCAACCAGATTATTTTTTATATAAAGCAGTTTTAAACTGTTATAGTTGTATAATGCTGTTACATTTTTAACAAAATTTTAAATTTAATACTTGACTTTATCTCTTAAACGACATTAAATCTTTCTCCTTAATTGTGAACTGTTATTTTTTATTTGACTTTAAATTTAAAACATTAGTAACAAAAGATATTTTTCAGAAAGTTCTTAGCTGATTTCAACAAACAACAACAGCCCGAAACTCATCTCAATGGAAATGTACTCAGTCAAGATTTACTTACACATATTTTTATTATAAATTTCTTAATATAAAATGCTTGTTTTTAATGTAAATGAAAGTTTTTTCGGACAAAATTTTTTCACACTGTTGAATAAAAAATCAGTTAACAATCCAAAGGATTAGAATTAGACTATACTAAGTTATTAGGACAATGACGAAAATTAAAACCTGTTTATAATTAACAAAACATCTTTACTAAATTACAAACAATGTTTTATAATTTTTTAGACTTTGTTTTAATAAAACTAAAATTTCCTAATCTAACTAAAAAATATATATTCAATTAACTTAAAACTGCATGTTTATAAGTTCATACATGAACTTTGTAAATGATTATATGTATATATACACTACGGGAACGGATCAACGAAGACACTTTTGCACGAAAAGGCATTTTTGCACGAGAGTAAGAAATAAAATAAATCCAAAAGACAAAAAAAGTAAATAAATAATAAAAAATAGAAAGTAAAAAGATAAATTAAAAGTAAGAAAAAGTTACCGTCCGAGGGTCAGGTTTGGGGTAACAGTGATATAAAAGAAAATAACAGAAAAAGTTAAAGGAAACTAGAAAAATAAAACATTAGTTAACAAAAAAACGAAAAAGAAAAAAAAAACAGTTACCGACCGAGGGTAACTCATCTCCTTACAAAAATCATTAATCAAAAAAAAAAAATAATGAAAAATAGCTTATAAAAAAAGAAAATAAACGGAAAAAATACCGACCGAGGGTAATGGTTAGCGGTAGTACTGATAGCAAAAAAAAAATTAAAGAATGAAAACACTTAAGAAAAAATTCCACCCGTGCAAAAGTGTCTCCGTGCAAAAGTTCACTTCCTGCGTATTAGACTACTACCCATACACTACAGTTGGAATTTTTAGTTTACAACTCTTGCTTGACTACAACATAAAAATATTAAAAATCAATTGTCCTTTTAAATACTAGAAATTTAAATTTTAGTTCTTAAGTAAAAGATGTGTGCCCACTATTGTTATAATAAAATTGGTTTTAATTTACAGTCCCTACTGTTCTTGCTATCAAAATGGTATATTATAGAAACAACTTAAAGACTTTTGTCCGAAGTAGTAAAAAAAGTTTCAGACAAAAAGTTCAGCTTCTAACTCAAGTTAGTTAATTTTGTATAAAAAAGAAGTTAAATTACATGAGTATTTTTAATAATTGGTATTTTAATTTGCACAAGAAAAAATTTAGTTATTATTTTAATACAGTTTTGTGTGTTAAACTACTATAAAAAAAAATAATTTCAACTAAAATCTAAAATAAAAAGTAAAAACTACTAAAGTATTTATAAATTTTAAGTTTGTGTATAATTTATATTTAAAATATAAACAATATTTGTTATATATCACTTGCTAATTAACGACCATACATATTTTTTTTTAGTTTTTAAAGTTTTTTGATAGTATAATAATAAACAATGACTTTTAAAAATTAGTATAATTAGTATAACATATATTTACAGTACTTTTTATTTATTAAACTAACATATTTTTCTGTGTGATAGTAAGTTTACGCACTTCAACGGAGTTATACAAGTCCAAGAGATAATCGAGTATCTCTAAATACATTGTTTTACTATGGTTATGAATGTTTTTTAAATAAAGAGCCTTTGTTTCAGAGAATCATGAGTTTTTGAAATCATAATTTGCTTAAGTTTTATAAGATTTTAATTGTTGAACTTAAGTTTAATTAACTTGCTATAAAAAAACTAAATTAGTTCGGTTATATCTAAAATCTTAGTAATTTAAAAAAAAAATAAATTTTGAGCAGAAATTTTTCATTTTATTTTGTAGTAGAATAATAGTTTTAAAAACAACATGCTTTATTGTGGACTTAACACATTTTCAACCTATAAACAAAACGTAACTAATACTGTTGTTTTAATTTTTTTACTAAATATAAAAGCATAGTTTCAACTAAGTAGAAACAAAAGACAATAAGTACTTTAATTAAACACTTAATGTATGAAGATAATACATCAAAGTAAAAGCAGAAAAGCTCACAGAACTTTTTTTTCAAAGATGTTCACCGGGCTGGAGTACCTACACCAGAAGTGCATAATCCACCGCGATGTGAAGCCGGCTAACCTACTGGTGGAACAACCCGAAACAAACAAGCTGAATCTTAGAATAGGGGACTTTGGAATATCGTGCTTCGAAGATGAGATGTTGGAAGAAAGATGTGAGGGTAAAAAAGGAACGCCTTGCTTCCGCGCACCGGAAATAGTGAGTTTTAACTTAGATTTGGTTAACCGTGCAAAGAAACACTTTTGAATTTTGGGTATTTTTAGACAGACTCGAGTTAAAAGTAAATTAGGTTTTTATTTTGATAGCAAACAGTTTTTTTTTTCGTTATGAACTACTATTTTGTATAATTTTGAAATTTTGTAAACAATAAAGAGACTCAAGTAAATATATTATTAAATATTACTAATAACAACAGTCTTTATAGTTCTATATTTTTGTAATTTTCAGATGGTAGCACTTTTTTTTTACTCAGCTAATCTTTCAGTTATTGCAAGATTTATTATTCAGTGTTTCACAAAGTTTTTTCTTACTTGTTACAGCTTTAAATAATGGGACAGTGTTTTATAAATAAACGCATCTAGTCCTATAATAAGTCGCGGATTGATTTGCTTAGAAAATTTTGCTCGTGGGCATCATTATTTTTAAATAGTTATATTACGAAATTAAAACATAATTTTAAACATAAAAAATGACTAAAAAAACAATGTTAGGTCGATGGTAAAGAATAATTTTTAGTTTAAGAGACTAATTGTAGTTTTTAACTACGAAATCAATTCACAAGTTAAAATAGAAATACTTTAGCTCAAAAGTATCTCGCAGGCCACAATTTGCCGATCCCTTACCCGTATAGGACAGAAACCCAAAACTTTAATAGTATGTTTATGTAGTCTGTATTATTATAATTATTCTCACAGGAGAACGGAGGTCGTTATGACAGGCGAGTCGACCTCCATTCGTCAGGAATAACTACATTTTGCACGTTCAAAGAAAGCTGCATGAATTTCGCTGTTCTCACGGAAGAGTGCAAGTCTGGAGCCTTCCGTCTGAATAGCTCAAAAAAGCACGTTTTGTTGGTGGTAAGTTCGGTTTTTCCATCACTTATAACTTTCGCTAAAAACTATTTTTTTATTTTAACATTACCAGACGGAACAAAACTGATTGCTAATTGAAATAAAAACCTGTCAGCTTGGGGTTCGACCAGTTGTTAAACAAAGACATACTCTAGTACTACGCATAATAAAATGTTTGACACTTGAACCCGTTCAAACATGCGACTCTGAACAAACACTTTTCACAGGAGAAGCTGATAAAGGATCTCGCGGCGGAAAACCCAGAAGACCGGCCGTCCGCGTCCCGGGCCGCCGCACGAATGAACGCTGTCAACGAAACATTGGAAGAGGAAAATGTCGAAGAGGACATGGGAGGGAGCGCAGGAGACGTCGTGAGGCTGTTTTCAGAACCGGAAGCAGACGCGGCACACGAGGCGGGCTTCATGAGCCTCTTCAACCGGCCCCGTGTGTTCAGGAGACCGCGGCTGGTGAATGAGGGGAGGAGGCCGGCGCGAAGGAATCTTTTGGTGGAGCTTTTGGCGTCGAACGAAGACGAGCCGAGCCGTTGACGCCGCCGAGATCAAGGTTCGAAATCAAAAGTTGTTTTTTTTTCACACGAAACCTACGACAGTGTTTTATAAATGAGTAATACTTTGATCCGTGTTTGAAAATGTATATTTAAACTTTGTTTTTTTTTTTATAAAACTTGTTTTGTGCTTTTTTAACTGAGAAACGTACTCTTGCATCACGCATACTAAGATCTTTGTCGTTTGGTTTTACTTATAAATCACCAACCCTCACCGGAAATTCTCACCAAGAGCTCCACGGCTTCTTCGTTTAGCGCCAAAAACTCCCTTTTTTCCAATTCGTTTTTTTTTCTTTACATGCAACGGATTCTGCGTCTGAAAATCCAGAATCCTGTCTCTTGAAGACTGATTTTGTGTAAACTGTTTAGTATACTTTTCGTTTTAAGTTTTTTGTGTTCTGTTACAAAGTTTTTACAGGTGTATGTGTATGCATCCGATTTATGTTTTGTTTAAAGAAAAAATTATTTTTTTTTCCGTATTGAATATTGAACTTAATTATGCTTATTTTAAAACTATGCTCAACTTTACTTTTTTTTTTTGTAAATTTTGAATAGCAAATTTATTTTGTATAAACTTAAATTTATAACGATGGTATTTTCTAAATTAAAAGAATTAAATAGTTTTAAGAGTTTGATATTTGGTTCACAGTAGTTGTTATTTCAATAAAATAAACTTTGTCTGTTGATTAAAATAATTGTAATTTTTTTTAAAGTTAATATCATAAATAAACAACAAAAAACACTTCTTAAAAATATATAGAATAATTTCATTATTTACAATTGTAACAAAAATTATACAGAGTTAGAGTTGTCAACGCACGACGAACAATGATAATTTTTTTGCTTGATAATAAATTCTCCGAAACAAAAAAAGAACTTTTTATAAAATATTTCAGTAAATGTTCTCTTAGTTTAATTTTCAGCACACCGTATGCTTAAGGGTAATTTAAAACAACTTTGCTTTTATCAACTTTCTTATTACATTGTATTTAGGTTTTGAAAAATTACGCCGCCCATAAAATCAGTATTTTATAAATAAGTCAGACCCGTAGACTAAAATTATAGATCACATGTATATTGGTTGTCTTCAATAAAAGAAACAAGAAATAATTTTTTCATATTTTGAAAGGAATTAAAACTTGCTGACAGGAGTGTTTTTAAATTATAAATAAATTTTTCTACTTTACAGTTTAAGTGTAAAATAACAAAACTTAATTTCTTAAACTAAATTACTTTACTTTAAGTGCTAAGGAATACGACAATAAGTAAAATTAAAAGTCTACTTTTTAAGATCACTTCGTAACATACAAAAAGTTTCATGTAAAACAAATAAAAAGTTGAGATAGATTTGCTGTTAACTTCATAGCTCTTTTAGAAAGCACAACAGATTAAAATTTACATTACTTATCCTCTATATTAATTTACATGAAAATATTTTTTTATGTTGTTAGTAAGAAGACTATTAAATAAGAACAAATAAAAATTGCTTATTTATTTTAGAAAAAAAGTTGTGTCTCAACCATCAAAGATATTAATTTTTTTTTATTCGTAATTGAATTACATTAGCTATTTTTTTGTAATAACTATTTATCTCATAAAACATTAAGTTTAATTCACCTTTTGAATATTATATTGAGTTTATCTAAACTATACATTTTTGACTTGTTTGATTTTATAATTAATAAAGAAACCTAAAATAAATAAAAAATCTATTAGTTAGAAAGTTTTATGAAATATGTTGGTAATAAATACGATTATTTTTGGTGTACCAAATGTTGTGAGGTAGTAAATAAAAATTATTTTTACCTGCTTTTTGAGTAGAACTATTTGTCTGGTTTCCAGTAGCTTCATTTGCTTCTTTTCCGAGAATTACATATTTAATAAAACCATACAGAGCACCATACATTGCTATTAATCTTATTAATAATCTAATTTCTAACAAATCAAAAAGTTATGTTTTTAGCATTCCTTTTACCAAGTAATTCTACTTAGATTTTAAGTCTCAGCAAGTACTTTATTGTTTTTCAAAACGAGCTAAAAAATCTTTGTATCAAGTCTAACTTCATAACTAACTAAAACTGAAGAAATAAACACAGTTAAAAAATAGAACATAAAGTAAAGTAATGTAGAATTTTTTATTATTAAAATGTAACAACATATTCGATAAATAGATTGACAGTTTAAAAAGTTTATTGGCCTGCCTCCACAAGACTTTTTGCAACTATCAAACTACTAGCGATCTTAATTAAAAAAATTGTTAATAAGCTAGCTCAAATTTTTGGCTTATAAATTTAAAACAATTTTCATGTGTCTAGCAACGAACTTAATAAAATTTTATCTTTAAAAAACAAATCAAATGTTGTTAGTACAATTTTACAATTATGCTTAAAAGTTAAATAATAAAAAAATATTACCACAAATATAAAAACGAACACAAATGTAAGTTTTACTTTTTTAAAAAAAGCATTAAAAAGTTAATTAACTTTTAGCTACGTTTTGTATACCTTTTATACTTTTAAGACTGCTATTAATACAGTGCATAATTCAATTTGCAGTTAATCAGTTTCATATTGTTTTATTAGTTTATAACTTAATCAAAATAAGAAAAAATTAACTGAAAATTTAAAATAAATAAAATAACTTTAAAGTAGATCATAGCTATTTTGTTTTTTATTATAGTTAAAACAAATCTAATTAATGTAATACAAAGAATAGATTAGTTTATAAGTATATAAACTATGCTATTGTTTTTAATTCTGTTCTTTTAATCTGACTATTTTTCGTAATAAGGAAGATATTAAAAATCTGATTGTATAATATGCATTTTTGTTAACACTAAGTTTCTTAGTGAATTGTTTCAAATCTTGTCTGTTAATTTTGATGTGCAGATTTAAAAAAAGCTCATTCTTAATAAATTAAACTTTGCTATTATATTTTACAATAAATTATTAAACAATTACAACAATATTTAATCTTTAAAAATGCTACTATACAAAATTATTTAAATTAATCCACTAAAAAATATTAAACTTATATCGATATAAACTTAAAAAATATATTTACTGTTTGAAGCACCATAAGAATTGTTTTAAATTTGTTTTATCGTTAAGTATGGTAAAGATTTTTATTCATATACTAAATCTGAGGTATCTTTGAGTGCGATTCTACGACTCAGTTAACTAGTAGATAAAGAAAATGTCAAGTAGATAACACAATGAAGTTTGTTTCGTTTAAAGATATGAACTCATAATTCGAGGGAATTAAAATTATACTGACTAAGATTTAATGTACTAACTTTTCAACGTCTTTTCATATTAGCTTTCATCGAACTAATAACTATATAGGTTAACGTTAAAGAAACTAGTAAGTTGAAAAACAAGTAATATATGATGATTATGCGTTGTTTTTGAAAAATGATATTAATTTTTACATCAAACATGTTACAATTTAAATTATATTAAATAAGTTTTACTACACTTATTTTTTTTTTTTAAAATAGTGAAGCATATTTTAACAGTTATATTACACAGCAGTTGAAAAATAAGTTATATTTTAATAGGAATCCCAATCTTTTTATCATGAAATTTTTATAAAAGTGTTGAAAACATTTTTAAGCTTTAGTCTTGTACTTAAAGTTCATTAAATACTGAGTAATTCATTAATATAGTGACATTTAAACACTTTTAGAAAACTTAAATTGACTAAAAAATGTTTCTTTGTCATTTACTTTTATCATTAAATTTTATTCTATTTTATTTAATGAGTTTTCAGCTCAAAAAAATTAACTTACATATTTCAATATAATTAATGCAACTAACAAAAGATATACAAACATGAACAAATATAAAATCTTTTTTAAGTAAAACATCTTTAAAGAAACTATAAAAATATATAGTTTATTGAACGACAAAAAAAGCGCTCAAGATAATTGGTTCGAAGACTATGCTTGCAAAAAAATTTTTGGGTTATCGAGTTGGACATCACTTTTTTTAACGTCTTATCCAGAAAAATATCGTTAATTTTAAGTTGCTAACAATTAATCGATAATCAATTGTCACATATTTATTATTTTTTAAATAAATTCCTTTTAGATAAATTAATTATTATAATGCTGTATTAGTTGAAAAAATAAAGTTCATATTTTTTTAAACCTTTTCTTGAGAAAACTCCGATGAAAAAATTAAAAAAAATGGCTACTCGAAATGTTTTAGTACTAATTTTATAGAAAGATACTTATTTTTATCTAAATTTACATACTGTATTTATATAGTGTTTTATAAAGAGCTATTTAAAAAAAAATTACTGAACAGAAAAAAGTTGTGCTACCTCACTCGAATAACCTAGAAAAGCTCCTCGTACAGATGCAAGTTTATATTTTTTTAGTTTAAAAAACTCCATATGTTTGTATGTGTAACCAATTACTTACAAAAACTTAGGTGTCCATCAGTGTCAAACACGAAGCATTTTAGTCGGGGGTGACTCAACTAACAATAATTATACATTATAAAAAAAAAATTTAATTGCCTCAGCTAAAAAAAACTACAAAAAATAAGTTAGGTTTGTCCATAAAGTTTAAACCTGAAATTGCTTTAATTAAAAAAAGGAAACTGCCTGAGTTATCTTGAGTGGGTTGAGTGTGTTACAACAATGAGCTTAAATTGTTCTTCAATATAAACCGAGTTTACACGCATATTAAAAGTTTTCAATAAATATGCTCAATAAAGGCTATTATAAGTCTTAACTTTTTTTTCATATTACTTAAAAAAATATTGAAATATCTCAAAACAGTATTTACAAGCAAATGGTGTGTAGCTTAAATACTTAATAGAAATCAAAATGATAACAAATGACTTAACTTTTAACAGAGAGAAAAGAATAATTTTTAAGTCATTAAGAGTATACTGTGTAGCCTAGCTTTATCAAAACTCTGTTTTAAGTTTCAAATAGCATTGAATGATTTAATTTTTGTTTTAATTGAGTGTTGTTTATTAAAAGTGTATATATCTTATATAACTTTAAAACAGTGAACTTTAATTTTCTAGTTCAATTTTTTCTTTGATTTTGTTTGAACCTTACATTTCGTAATAAATAGAAATAAACTAATAGAATAATTCATGTAGTTAAGTTTAACAGCAGTTTTGAAAGTAGTATATTTTCGTTTATTGTTTACGTTAGATTGTAAAATGATATTGAAACTTGTATTGTTAAAAGAATGCAGAGCAGAAGCCTGTAATTTCGTATGCCAGCAGCCATGCTCAAGTTCAACAAAAGGGTTGATCATATCAATTCGATCATCAGACCACAAGCCTTCGGTAGACTGAGACCGGTTTCGTCCTGATTGAAACTCATCAGTCAGTCATAACCGAAAAACTTGCAGCTATCAACCTAAAACGATTTATAGATGCAAGCGTAAAGCAACCGTTTTATAGTATTAGTCAGTGACGTCAGCATTGTCTTTTGCCGTGCAAGTTCATCTACACCTACAACTCTAATGTAACTTACATTACGTCACTTAATCAGTCAGCTAACAGAAATCTCTGCTAATAAGCAGTAACAAGAATTTTAATTTTTAATTTCATTACACAAGTTATAAGCATGCACTGATTTAAACAGATGTGAATTGCTTATGAAACACTGATCTATGCAGTTATTTTCAAGTACTTATATTCAAACCACTTAGATTTGTGCATCTTAAGCTTTTTTAAGAAGAAACTTTTGATGTATGGATAAATGCGATATTGATTCAAAACTAATAACACTCACTACAGTTTCTTAAATGTTGGGCACCTAACTAAGTGACGAAAAGCTTTTTATCGCATCATTAGGTGCTTAGCATTAAAAAGTTTTGAGTGAATAAAAGTTTTGATAAAGTTTATTTTATAAATATGCTATAAAAACGTTCAAGCATTATATATCAATTTGTATTTTATTAACAAACCGAGTACTTTTGTTATTTGTTTATACACACAGTGTGTATGTCTTTTAAACTGTACTTGTCAATTAAACTGTAAAAACATTTTTATTTGGTTAGTTTAGGTTAAAATGTAAAAAAAATCAATTTATAAACAAATCAAAAGGTAGAATGGTATGACAAACTGTAATTTTAACTAATAGAAGTAGTCCTTTATAACCATTTTTTTAATTTTAACCAGGCTTTTTACTTTCTGTAGAAAGTTTTAGTCTATGTGGTGGTGGCAATCGTTTTACTTATCTTTTATTAAAAAAATCGAAGTGAAACATACTAAATAAGTTTTTGTTATACAACTTCTATTAAAAACTATATAGTGTTACAAAAAAGATGAAGTTAATTTTCAAGTTTATATAATTGAAATATTGCAACGAACTGCCTTAAAAGTAAGTTTGCATAATTACTTGCCTAGTGCTTATTACGACTTTCAGTTACACACTTTAAAACTAAGTTTTCTGTACAAGCTAAGTTTATTTTAAATAACTTATCATGTACTTTTCAGCATAGCGTTTTAAGTTAAACTTCATAAACATTCAGTACTCAGAATGTTTTATTGATTGAATTCTGACAACCCTATGTTATTTACATTTTTAAAAGCCATACTTTTTAAGCAACGTAAAAATACGAAAAAAATGCTTTGTTTAAAATGAAATTATTTTGATAAGATTTTTTGTTTCATAGTTTTATATTACTCTTTTTTTTTTTTAAGAACCTTTGGATTTAAGTTTTATTTGTCTTCTGATTTAAAAGTAAATAACAATACTCACAGTTTTTGTAAAAACATTTTATAATTTAAAATTTTTAAGTATTAAGTATAATTTTTGAATTATTTTAACAAGAACTTATTATACTACACTTCGAACTTATTTGATTTGTCAAAAACAAAGAATAACCAAGATAAACCAAGAACAAAAATTTCCCCAGACATTTTAAATTTTCTAACAAAATGGCTCTAATTTGCTTTGAACACACTTTATTTTTTGAGGAAATAAAGCTTTCAATGGCACTCCCAAAACAAAATAGAAAACCATGTTTTACAACTATTAAATGAATGAAAGTATTAATAAGTTTACCAGGTTAAAAAACTATCTAAAATAAAGTATATATAAATATATTATTACGAAATAAATCTTCTGTTTAAAATATTTCCCCACAGTTATTTTGAACTACTTATCATTCCTGTGGAAAAGAAACAAGTAAAATGTTGGTGATTGAGTAAACAGACTTAAGGATAAAGTATGCCATTGGTAGATAATTTCCATGTTCAATGTTGCCAGTAGTTGATTAAAAAAGTTATACACAATTAAAGTATGTGTAGCTCTACTAAAAAAAGCTTTTTTTCACACCATTCTATGTGACCACTAACATTTTTTGTTTTAGTTATAATCAGGATTGCCTTAAATTTAGGAATCCTAAAAAATCTGAAATTTAACAATTTAGACTAAAAAA
Source organism: Thalia democratica (assembly GCF_965202585.1). Classification (NCBI taxonomy): domain Eukaryota; kingdom Metazoa; phylum Chordata; class Thaliacea; order Salpida; family Salpidae; genus Thalia; species Thalia democratica. Next base: position 59,902,867 of record NC_139166.1, on the reverse strand, counting down.
AACTGGAACTCAAGAAATTTTGAACAAAAATTACTATAAATCCTGGAATTTTGAACAAAAATAACTAAAACACCAGGAAATTGGAACAATTTTTACTTCTTAAGTTTTAATATTTTGATTCCACACAAAATTTCTATTATAAAGAAATTTTTTTTGTCATCATTATTTTTTTATTTAAATATACATTTAAAGTAAGATAATTTTTTTTTTTAAAGTTTTACTTCTTCTTTCAACAGTTTTTAACCTTAAACTTAACTTTAAACTAAAAATAGACCAAAAACCAGGTACTTTCAAAAATCTGTAAGAAATTAAGAAAAGCTAAAAGAAATTTTTCAAAAACCAGTGGCAAGCCTGTATAATTAGAAAAATACTTTTAGTTATAATATCTCTATACACTTGGAAATTTTTTTTCTTGAACTATAAATAAAAAAGTGTATATTTATATGATCTCAGTATTTACTGTAAAATATAAGTTATATGTATAGTTATTATGTTTTTATAAGTATAATAAACTTGACACAGCTTTCTTTTCTCTTGTAAATTAGTATTAAAAGCTGATTAAAATTATTTTTTTTTCAAATTAGTTAACTGATAAGTATATTTTTTTCAATTTAATTTTAGTTTTGTAAATGTTTTGATAAATGTGTCAGGTAATTAGGTCTTAACAAGGTAGCCACTGGTATTTAAAATAACTCTTAGAATAATTAATTATATTCATCTAATTAATTGAAAAATAAGAAATCTCTCTGTTTCCCAAAAAAATTAAAGTTTAGTAGAAAATTTAACAGAAATGTTGAAAATCAATTGAAATTGCTAAAAAGATACTGTAATTCTATTTTAAATGTAATTTGTAGTAAATTAATTTTTGAATTTATTATTTAATGTACTTCTTATCTTATCTAAAATTCATCGTTTTCCATGTATGGCTGTTAATTTATAATTGTTTTAATTTTAATTTCCTTATTTTTTTATTATCAAATTCTAGGATTAAATTTTTAGTTGTACAAATTGCAATTGTTCCAGTATTCCTTGTTAAATGGAAAACTGGAACATTATGTACCTAATATAATGTACCTTTATAATTTTTGCTATATGTGTTGGCCATGGCTTCTGATCTTGCACACAAATCAGGCCACACAAAGAAAAAGCAGTTTCTGTATTAAGCTTAAGTCTAATTTTTACAATAAACTTCAAATTGAACAAAAAAGTGTTTGAAACTTAAGTTGAAACAATCGGTTATAATAATCCAGATCTAAGTACAATAATATTTATTTTCAAATTTATTGTATGTGTTATTCTTAAATTAATTATGTTTATGTTTTAAGACTACCTTTGCCTTAAATTCTATATAACAACTGATCTTATTTTACTCAAACTAGTATTTTTATTGACTGAAATGTTATGAAAATTCAATAATAATTTTATTAAAAATGTTCTACAGTAAAATTGCAAAGGCTAGAATTTGAGACTAATGATTTTTCCCATATAAAAAATAAAATTTCAAAAAAAGGTTTTGAAAAAGTTTGCAATAAAAGACTATAGACCTTATTTATTTTTTTTAATTTTGTCAGAGATTCAAGTTTTCATAAAAATTTTTCTATACATCTGTTCTTCAGCAGCTAGAGACCTCAAGTTTTATGAATATATTTGTTGTAATTTTTAAAAATATATGTTTGAACAGATTAAAAAAAAGGTAAAATAATTTGACCAGAGTAAAAAAATCAATGTCTGTTTATTTTTGGAAAAATATTGTATGTACTATTATAAGTATTAAACTGAGAATTTTAGAAGCTTACTTTTATTTACATGAAATATTTTTTTATTGCAGTTTTAGTTTGTGCACTTGTTAGGAACCTTTTAAACTTTCAAACTTTGTTTGTTTATATTTACTTTCATAGTTACTTTAAAATTTTTAGTTAAGTCAAAATTAAGGCCATAGGGGGGTAAACCATGTTTTTTACAAGTTGATCTTATTTCATAGAGTTTTTTCTAAGCTTCAAGATGCTTTTTATTGTTTTAATAAATTAGAATTATATTTTTAGATATGACCAGTCAAAGTCAGGCTGCATAACAGGTTCCTTATTGGAAGGGAAAATTAAAACAGCAAAAAAAGACTATTTCATTTAAAATCTATCTCCTCCTACATTTTTCAAGCAATCTTCTTCAAACTTTCACAATGTAATCTTTATACAATAACATAAAAACATTACTTTGCAATTAAAAAATTTGTTGTAAAAATATTATTAAAAAAAAAAAAACACTTTTTCTTTAAATTTTTGTGATAAAATTTTTATTAAAAAAAAAATATATATTTTAATACAAGGAACATTTCTTGAAAATTTTAAGAAAATTGCTTGAAAAATGAAGGAGATAGATTTTTAGTGAATTTCAAAATTTCTGAGAAAATTGACCCCAAAAAATTTGCGGTCCATACGTTTGTATTGGAAACTTTTTACAAAAAATAAAGTATCTCAAAAGTTAAATAATATTTTTAAATTCTATAAAAACTGGCTCGTAGTTTTTATTTAAAGCTTTCATATAAAAGCCAAAGTTATTTTTTGTATAAAAAAGTGTTGAACCCCCCTAATGCCTAAATTTTTTCCTTATGTTATAATGTAAAAAAACTATATGCAGGATTGTGTTAACTATTAGTGTTGAAAAATTCATTAGTTTCTGAAACAAATTCTCTGTTTTAGAATTATGTATTTAAAATTAAAATTAAAAAAAACTTCAAAAACACTTTTTTTTTATCTGCCATTAAACAACTTTTTAACATACTTGTCCTTTGGAAACTATTAAAAAAGCACATTTTTAAACCGTATTTTTATAACTCAATACAAAAAGTATTATGTACAGGGTTGCCACTTTACCTGGAACCTGGAAAAACCTGGAATTTGACAATTTAGGCAAAAATAACCTGGAAAAACCTGGAATTTTGAACAAAAAACCTAGAATTTTTAAGAATTTTAACATGTTCTGTAGTAAAATTTGGGTTTGACTCAAAAAATTTATCATATAGATAAAAAATGTTTGTAATCATTAAATTTTTTTTTTATTACAAAACACACTTTAACTAACTTTGCAGTATGTTTTCAATCTTTTTATACTATTTAACACAGTTTCTTACCTTAAACTTAACTTTAAACTAAAAATAGACCCAAAAATGTGTATTTTTAAAAACCTGGAAGAAATTTGAAAAACCTGGATAAATTTTTGAAAAAACAAGTGGCAACCCTGTATGTATTTAGGTTATAGGGTAGGGGAAATTCATGTTTTTTAAAGTTAGTCTTATTTTTTTACATGTAAAACTAAGTTACCAGTTGGTTCTACTGTTTTAAATATTCATAGTAACTTTTGAGGTTATAAGTCATTACAGTTAAAAGTTCAATAGGCATCTTAAGGGGATTTAAACTAAAATAAAAAAGACTGATTCACCAAAAACCTATCTTCTCTTTGAGTTTTTGAGCAATTCATTAAAAATATTTTAGATGTAATCTAACAACTTTAGGAAACAGCTTTTATATATTTTTTAATACATTTTAATAGAAATAAAAGTAATTTTTTATTATTTATTTTTTGGAAATTTTTGTTGTAAAATTTATTAGGTTTTTGTTATCCGCTTCCTACTAATTGTTTAATTTACTCAAAAAAAACAATAATTTGAAGTAAAAAAAAGTAATTTTTTCTTTAAATTGAAGAAAGTAATAGATTTTAAGTACTTTTTTGAAATTCTGAGAAAATATTAGTAATGAAAAATTTTGTTCCATATGTTTGTATAGGTTTTTTTCAACTGGTCATATCTTAACTTGATTGCATTTTTTCATTTTATGAAATATATCTTTTATTACATACTCTACTTTTAAATGAGAGTCAATGGTTATTTTTTTTAAATGTTGTACTCCCTTATTGCCTAGGTTTGCAAAAAAAATGTTTCATAATATAGTTTTTTATTTGTCTGTAAATATTTTTATGTTTAAATTATTGATAAGGATAACTCTTTTATTAAAAATAATTATATTTATTTAACTTTAGCTAAAAATTCATACATTTCACAAGCAGAGTATTCCACTTTAAAATAGCTTTAGATTTTTATTGTTTGAAAAATATTTATTTGTAAATCTTTATTTAATGAATTAATCATAATTTTAAACTTCATACAAATTTTTTTATTATACATTTTTTTGCGACATTTAATTGAAAAAAATATTAAAACTCAATTGACATAAAAGTTTGTATAATGTTGCTTGGGTAGTAGCTATTGTAGTTATGCTAGGTTGCCACACAATTAGAATAATTCCAGGACAGATTGAATGCTTTTAGATACTCAGGATAACTTTGTCTAGTTTAAATTTTCAAATAAAAAGCAAAAAATAGTTCTAAGATTTGTTATAATCTTAAGCCACTTTTTTCTAGATTTCAAATTAGACTTAATTGATTTATTTTTACTATTTTGTTATTTTATAATCAATAATGTTATAGAATTTGTTGTTTATTGATTTTAAATATGGCAACCTTGCAAATGTAAATATAGCAACTTTGTGGGTTCAGTTTTTAAGTCACTAAATTAATAGCTGATACTATTTTTACTACACTTTTTTTTTGGTGATTCAAAGTTCTTGAAACACTTGAACCTTAAGTTTTATTACAATTTTATATTTTTAGAAATATTTTTAATTTTTGACAAAGCTTTCTTTTCAATAAGGCTATTTTAAAATCTATATTGTAAGTATGAGGCTTGTTTTTAATAATTTCTTCAAGTCAATATTTGAAAAATTTTGAATGCTTGGTTGGATTTTTATTATTTAGTTCTTTTTAATATTTTCCTTAAGAAAAACTTGGTTTGTCATTGTTTTAACAGTATTTTTTTATAACAGTAATTCTTTTCTTAGTTATAAAATGTTTTCTGGGAGTTTTAGATAACTTCAAGTTATCTTAAATAAAAATGTCTATTAACAAGGTATTTAGCATTCTTGCTAATAAGGTTTCCCTTTTTTTATATGTTTTTAAAATACTTACTTTTTTAAAATGAGCTTAATCCAGTTTTAAATAGATTTTAAATAAATTTAAATTTATAACATTAAAACAGTAATCTTATCGTTTAAAGATATTTAGTTTTAATTCTTAATATTGCATAGCATAAGAGTTCAATCATGTACAACCACAAGCTTTGTAATAAGTTGTAAAATAAAGTATGATTAAGATACTATATAGGTTACAATAATTTTTCTTTTAGTCCTGTATGCTTATTTTTATTTGCTCAAAGAAATTTAGATTTTTTTACAAGTTTAGTTTCTAAGCAAATACAATTAGCCATGTTATTTTTGATTATACTCATTAGCAGCAATTAAACTAACTTAATTAATACTTTATAAATTTATCATTTTGTTACTTAAACAAGTATTAATTGAATTTTATTTATAAAATTTAATTCCTTAAGTCAAAACTCAATAATTTCGAAGATTTTTTGTCACTTTGTAATGACTCTTATAAAAATTATTGTAAGACTAGTAATGTTTTGTAAAACTTGTTTATTACATGTATATAATCAGTTTATCATAATTACATTGAATAAGAATAAACATTATTATTATTTTTTGAATTTGTCAGCTAAAAACAAAACAACTATTGAAAAGCTAAAACTAGGTATACTGAAAAATATTAAAATTTTGAAAGGTGAAAAAACTTTAAGTTTGTTTATTTTATAAGGTTATAAAATAAACAAATTTTAAGTTTTTTATTAAGTTAAGAGGAGTTATAGAATGATTTTGTTACTTTATAATGTCAAATTATAATGTCATACTTATAAATTTATAATTTTTTGTATATGTCAGGAGTAAATGGTCAATCATGTTTTTTATTTTAAATGGTATTTGGCTTGCAAGCATGTGAATTTGACCTGTTTTAAATCAGTGGTCTTCAAGGTAATCAAAAAATTCAGTGCATCCCAAGTTGTGATTTAGGTATTGAATATAGGATTGTCACAAAACCTGGAATTTTGAACAAAAATCACTAAAATTTTCAGTTTTGAAGGGCAACAATGCAAGCATGTTTATATACTTTATATGGTGGCTTGCAAGCATGTGAATCTGGACTGGTCTTCAAGGTAATCAAAAAATTCTGTGCTTTCCAAGTTGTAATTTAGGTAATTATTGTTTTTGTTGAAATAATCATTTGATAAGATAAAAAGAAATCTTGTAGTATGTTTTTGAAATTAATAAAATGTAGAGTAAACAAAAAGATAGTTTTTACACCAAAACTGCGGCCCTGGAAGACTTTAATTTGTGGAGTTAAGCTTGAAACCCTTGGTACATATGTTTGTTGGTGTATATTTATAGTTTGAATAATTTGATGTTTCATTTTACATTATGGCCGATTTACTGTCCAAGCTTAGTAAATATGACAATTTGAAACTTAACAAAAACTGTTGTTACAAAAGTATTTGTTGACATGTGTAGGTGGTAAAGTTTTGTATCTCCATCTAAACTATTGCCTAAAAACTTTAAATCCTGGAAAAACCTGGAGTTTGAGAATACACTTTTATAAAATTTAGTCTTATTTTTAAAATAATTAGATAAGCTACTGGTTACTTTTTACCACTTCACAAAGTTCAAAGTATCCTTTGAGATAAATTCATTCAAAGTTAGAGCCTTAAATAGGTTCTTTATGGAAGAAAGAAACTAAGAGGGCAAAAGTAGTCTATTTCAATAAAAATCTATCTCTTCCTTTAGTTTTTGAGCAATTGTTTTTAAACTTTTTCAAAGTAATTTTTAATAAATTTTCAAAAACTTGTAAAAAACTAAAAAATTTAATTTTAGTATTTTTTATTTTTAATAAACAAGTTTTTATTTCAAACTTTATTCATAAAATTTTTTTAAGGCTTTTTATCAAAATTTTGCTTTTTACTAGTTGTTTGTGTTATTAAAAAGTACATTTCCTGAAAATATGAATTAAGTTGCTTTATTAATGAAGGAGGAGATAGATTTTTGGGAAGTTTAAAAATTTTGAAGAGAATTAACCTTGAAAAGTTAAGTTGTATCAAATTTTTTAGTTTACAAATTTAGTTTTACAAAACTCTATTATCTCAAAAGTAGTTTGAATTTTTTTGTTCTATAAAAAGTATCTCATAGTTTGTTCTCTTAGCCTTGAGAGAAGAGCCAATGGTTTTTTTGTAAAAAATAATGTTTGAGACCCTTTTCCCTTAATTTATGTTAGCTGTATTTTATAATTGAACACAAATGTACATTGTTTGCAAGCTTCTGTATTTCTAAAAATATTTCTAATATAATTTAAACATTTATTTCTATTTATTTTAACTGAAGCCATTGGATAATTGTTACATCTTTAACAATAGTCTATAAAAAATTAAACAAATTTATGTATAAAAAACTGTTGTTATACTATTGTTTGTAGATTAAGGCCATAGGTGGGGGGGGGGGGGGGTAAACTATGTTTTTTACAAGTTGATCTTATTTTATAGAGTTTTTTCTAAGCTTCAAGATGCTTTTTATCGTTTTAAAAAATTCGAATTATTTTTTGAGATATGACCAGTCAAAGTCGGGCCTATGGGAAGGGAAAACTAAAACAGCAAAAACAGACTATTTCATTTAAAATCTATCTCCTCCTACATTTTTCAAGCAATCTTCTTCAAATTTTTACAGTCTAATCTTTATACAATAAAAAAAAAATTTACTTTAGAATTAAAAAAAAATTTGTAAAAATATATTTTTTTTGAAAAAAAAAAACACTTTTTTCAATTTTTGTGATAAAATTTTTATTTTTCTAAATTACTAAAATCCTTAAGTAACGTTTTTACCTTTTTTTATAAGGAACGTTTCCTGAAAAATTGAAGAATATTGCTTGAAAAATGAAGGAGGAGATACATTTTTAGTGAGTTTTAAAATTTCCAAGAAAATTGACTCCAAAAAATTAAATATCTCAAAAGTTAAATAATATTTTTGAATTCTATTAAAACTAGCTTTTAGTTTGTACTTAAAGCTTTCATATAAAAGTCAAAGTTAATTTTTGTAAAAAAATGTTGGACCCCCCCTATGGCCTTAACTTTGTTTCCAATTTAAGCTTTTAAATAATCAATTAGTATTAACTTGAATTAAAAAGTTCTAAAAATATATTCCATATACATTTAAGTTGCTATTTTAAGATAATTGTTTCAGTTAAAATTTTTATATATTTAAATCTAATAAGTTTTAACTTAGATAAATTCATGGTTTTTAACTTTATATTAAAGGGTTAAATTTTGATAAGTACCTTACTAAATGTTAATCTTGATTAATCTAACTAAAGATAGATTATCTATCAAATAGCCTAATTGATTATAAAAATAGTGCTTTCAGCTCTAACCTACTTCACTTTTTTTTCAGGTTTATAAAATTAAATAACCATCATGATCATGCTTGAAATAGAAAACCGCCTTGTGCACGACAACCTCTTGCACAAGTTTGAGTCGGCCCAAGCGGGTGGCAAGCACGAGACCACTGACATCACTCTAGCTGATTTTGATGGGGTTACCTACCACATCACCAACCCTGACGGTAACAAGTCAAAGCTCATCATCAGCATCTGCCTCAAGTTCTGGTCCTCCCTTCAAGAGCATGGAGCTCAGACTCTGTTGGAGGAAGTGTATGGGGAGTACTTGCAGTCCTCACCTGAGCCTGGATTCAGTGTTTCTGTCCTTGTTGACTTGACCGCCCTCCCAGAAGACGTCAAATCCCTTGCTTCAAAGATTGCTCTTCTCAAGCGCAACTGCTTTGCATCCGTGTTTGAGACCTTCTTCAACGCGCAGGAGCAAGGTGGATCGACCAAGACTGCAGTGATCCCGTACAGGGATGATGAGACAATGTACGTGGAAGCTAAGAAGGACAGAGTCACTGTTGTGTTTTCAACTGTCTTTAAGGATGAGACAGATGTCACTTATGGAAAAGTTTTTATGCAGGTTTGTGGTCTAAAATCTAAAAATGTGATATGTTTTAAGAATTTAAAGTTTTAATTATATTTTAATATATAGGATTGTTTTAAACTGTGTAATATTTTGGATTATAAAGCTGTGATCTAAATTTATTTTAAAAATTTGTACTAAATTTTAAATAATTTTTGGAATTAATTTTTATGTTTTTTGAAAACTTTCTTTTATTTAAAGTTTTAATTCTGAGTTCTTTTAATATTATTGTGGTTGTTTTATTGTTTTTTAATTTTGAAATCATGTCAATAAATTTTGTTTTAGTTTTTCACCTTGACTAATAAAAATTAGTTTTAATCATCTAACAGCAAAGTTTTTTAACTTGATCTTTACTATCATTCATTTTCAAAACTATTTATCAACATATAGTCACAACAGTTTCCTAACAGAAATACAAAACAGCAAAATAACATTTTCACAAACTCTACTCATATTTTCAAACTTTTATTTACCTTAATAAATCAAACAGGAGTTCAAAGAAGCCCGCCGCAGGAACCAGACCGGCCCCCAGGTCCTCTACTGCCACGGCAACCCGCCCGCCGAGTTGCAGAACCAACCCCAGGCCGCTGTGGGCGACAATATCGGTTACGTCACGTTCGTCCTCTTCCCGCGCCACACCTCCCAGTCATCCAGGAAGAACACCATCGACCTGATCCACCTGTTCAGGAACTACCTGCACTACCACATCAAGTGCAGCAAGGCGTACATCCACCAGAGGATGAGGGCCAAGACCAGCGGCTTCCTCAAGGTGCTGAACAGGGCCAGGCCGGAGGAGAAGAACAAGGAGAAGAAGACCTTCAGCGGTAAGACTTTTGTGGGAGGAAGATAAATTGGAGTTGTGGACATCCCATCAGAATTTGGGCTAAATTTTGTGACATTTTTTTGTATGATATAAATCTTTAAAAAGTTTCCTTGTCCAAATTTATACATTTCTAAGCATTATTTTGTGCTCCATGGGACAATTGTTATTTTTAAGAGTATAATTTTATATACAGTTTAAAGCTTTCTATTTATATATTTCTACTTAATATGTATTAAAAACACCAAAGACTTAAAATTTTACCAGTAAGCAAATTTATTATGTTCTTAGTTAACTATTTTACCAGAAAACTATTTTATGCTTTTTTCACTGACATTTGAGATTGTTTGTTTTTAAGATATTTAGTATGTATAAACATTTTTTTGTCTTCTATTATCTATTTACTGCTTAAGTTATGAACTTACAGAAATTTAAAAATAAAATTTTGAATACCATTACTTTTATTGTAGGTTTTAAAAGCACAACAATAGTACCTTTTATTTTATTTGGCACTCGTTGATTAATTTTTTTGTCAGATCACATTTTGATTAAAAAACTTATGAGTGTCAGCTTCATCGTTATAAAATCGTATTTATAGTATTTAGATAAAGCAATTACTTTTAAAACTTCCATTTCTACTTTTTATCATGTTTATGATCGATATTTACTTTACAGATATTAAAATAAAATTTTAGCTTCACTATGTTGTCTCAGAAACCGGAAAAACTTAAAACTGTTAGTTTGTTTTTGTATTTTTAATTTATTTAAATGAGTTTTATATTGTTGTATTACCTTTAATTATATTTTATTTAAGATAAGGTAATTTAAAAATGATAATTTATTAAAAAGTAAATGCATTTAGTTATGTTAACTCTACATTTTTGTATTTTCGAAAATTTAAAATATTTGTTTAATATCTTGCTTAAAAATAATCATCTATAATTGTAAATTTTCTAATTAAAGTAATATAATTTTGTTAAGCAAATATTTTAACTGCCCTCTATTTAAACTAAAACAGAGTATTGGTTTACTATTTAAATACTAATCAATATTTTCAAGTTTAAGTAATTTTAGTTGTTACAAATAAGTAAAATATTGTATGCATTATGTTAATTCAAAGAAATTATCTATATTTAGTAAAATTAATATATCTTTTATAAGTACGTTTAGTATAATCTATTATAAGGGTTACCACTTACTCAGGGTGGTTAGAATTTAAAACTGAGTAAAACACAGGCTTGTTTAAAATTTTCAGATTGTTCTAAAAAACTCAGATTTGTTTAAAGTTTTTACAATACTCTGGCTAAAGCATAAACTTTCTTTAAACCTCACGTTATAATTTTATATTTTTCTAGGCTGTTTTACTTAATGTTTAGGCAATTTTTTTAGACAATAAGCCCTTTGTTATAACTAGTATTTATTTGAGGATACTAGCTTAGTCATAACTTCAAATAGTTATATTTTGTTATTTAAACATTGTTTTACTCATTAAAAAAATTAAACAAGATTTCCAGTTGATTTCTTATTGAAATAAAATTTTAGTTTGATAGTATTCTATACTAGCTTAGTTAATGTTAATTTTTTTATGGCGTTCATAAAGTTTTTTCTTTAATTATTTGGCTAGTTTTTATTCACTCAGGCTGGCTATAAAAAGTGGAAACCCTGTATTTGGAAACTTTTTGTTGAAAATTTACTATTTAGTTTTCAATTAAATGCAAGTTTTAGTGGCTTATATGTTTTTAAAAATAAAGTAAAATACTTTTAATTTTATTATTTTTTATTTTAATATAATTAATAGTTGCCACATGGTAGCAATACCGAGAAAACATTCATAATTGCAGATGAGGATCATACTCTTGGTAATGCGCTCAAATACATACTTGACAAAAAGTTTGTTTAAAAGTACTTTTGGTTAAACAATTAATTGTATAGCTGTAATGTTATAGAAGACTACTAAAATTTGTTTGTTTATATTTCTATTACAAGTATATTTGAACAAAAAGAAGTTAAATTTTTTCTACTCTGCTAAAAGTTTTATCAAGTTGTAAGTAAGTTTTTTTTTGTTTGAATTGAAAAGTGTGTTGTTCGCAACATTAATTTTAAAATTCACAATAAAAGTTCTTCAAATTTGTCTGATTAAATATTTGAAAGTTTTTTACAGTCTAAGTTGTGTACATCATAAAAAAAAAAAAAAAAAACTTAGAGATATTGCTAATCTGTTAAATTTAATTAATTGAAATAATTAATGTCATTATGTAGTTATTGTCTCTAATGCATATATGTCAGAGTTCTTATAAAAAAATGCCCTATGAGTTTTTAGCTATATTTTTTTATTCAACAAGCATCACTAAAACAGTTTGTGCAAAAAAAGCTTTCACGTTTTTGGTTTTCTGTTTACAAGTTATCACAAAATCACTTTGTGTGGAATTAAAGACAATTTTGAGAGAGTTTTATGAAAGTATTATATATATATATATATATTTAAGAAAAGTTATGTTACAAAAATCAAGAAAGTCCTCCGTGAAACTTTTTTCAAATTGTTTTTAATTTTGCGCAATGTGTATTTTTTTTATAACTGCCACATGTAAAATTATTTTCAGAAAAAAACTTTAAGGTTGCATTTTTTGGTTACATTCAGTGTAGACTGGAATTGTTTTTAGAAATTCAACAACCGCCCCGTAAAAGCTTTTTAAGATCTGATAAAATTTTGCACAACCTGTTTTTATGATATATTCTAGAAAAGTCTAGCTGAAAACTCAAAGGTCATAATTTTATAAGCACCATAATTCTTTTTTTGCACATTCAGAAGTGTAAACAATGGTCTAAAATGTTTGGTGTAAGATATAAACTTAATTAAAAATTGTTATTTAATAATTTTTTTGCTCAGCAACTTTGTGAGCAGTATATGTTCTTTTTGTTTTTTAAAACATTAGTTATAGTCCAAATATATATTTCCAATTCTAATTGCATATTTCAAAACCTAAACTGCAAAATATTTCAGCCCGAAAGTTCAATTTGCCGGTTATTCGAAACCACACCCTTCTGAAAATAAAATCCACGTCAGAATTCAGACTTATAAAGGTTTGAATTATTTAATTTTGAAATGTTTATAGTTAATACTTTTTATTAACTTTTTATTTTTATTACTTTGGAAGTATTGACTTATAGAAGTTTACTTTTAAATTAAGGTGTTTTATAATTTAAATATAAATAAAATAATAAGGTGTACAATTTATTACCAAAAATACTTGAACTTTTTTTTGCAATAGCCCGGATAATAATATTTAAAAGTGCAAGTTTAAAGCTTTTTATTTTGTTGTTAAATCAAATTTACGCTCTGTTATTGTTTTCTCAACCGTAAAGTTAATTAGTTTTGTAGTAAAATTAGTTTTCGTTTGGTGATATTCAAATTTTCAGTGGTATTAACTCAGTAATATTTTAAATTATGTTATAATTAGATAGTAAGTTGAAGTTACTACTGACCTTCATATTATAATTTTTATGAGTTAAAATAAAACATAAGTTTTTCTTTTAAATAAAATTATGTACACAAAACATTATATTTAAAGATATGCACAATTTATCAATTTTATAGAGTTTTTAAATTGTTGGTGGGAAAATTTAAACCGTTATCAAAGAGGTTTAATACCAATTATAAAATAAGTATTTGAAAATACCATAACAAAATTTTTATTATTTTAAGTTTTGCTTATATGTTTTGCTTTAGTTTTAAAAATCTGTTTGTTTTTTTTTTAATAACAAAATAAAATTTTTAATCATATAATTTTTAACATTAGAATCATCTTACAACCAAAGACTTTGTATAAGTTTAATTTAATGAATTATAATTTCAATAAACAAATAAATTTTTTTCAGAGTTTTCCGCCGTCCAGGTTTTCAAGGATAGTCTAAGAGATCTTCATGGAGAATGTGCCCATGTCTTAAATTTGTTTAAAGTTTGTGTTAATAGTATTTACACTTAAATTTCAAGCTTTATCTGTTTTCAATTTGTTTTAATATTTTAAACAGCTAACGAGTGATGTTTTAATTATATCAATTATAATTTTATTCAAAACTTGATTGAAATGAAGATTTAAACACAAAAAATATTAAAAAATCAAGTATACTTTGATTTAAAACTATATGTTTTTAAACTTTGAATTTTTTCTTATTTGATTAAATAAATATACTATCTTTAATATAATATGAGAAAAATTTAAATATATATTTTTTAATTTAACAGAAAGAAGTAGCAGAATACAAGGAAACCAAAATGGAAGAATAAATTATTTAAATTGCAAAATTAGGAAAGATTAATCTTAAAACTTGTTTTTTTAAATCCAAGATGGTTTTAAACTTCCCATTTTTTGAAAGTTTAAGTTTCACAAAAACCTTATTTTGCGCTAAAGTTGTAAAAAAAAGTTTTAGTTTATATTTTGAAAATGTGCTTTTAGAAAGTTTTAAGCATTGTGTGATAAAAACTTTTAGGTAATTTTTATTAATAGAAAATGTTTCACTTCTTTTAAATCTTTATGATTCGCTTCATTCCGAAAAAGAAGTGCTATTTTATATCTTTTTAGTAACACTTTTTATGATAATTTTCTTTAGTATAGTTTTCTAAATAAGAGAACTACTTAAGCATGTTTTTCTTTTAAGAAACTGATTGTTTTTAAAGAATGAAATTATATAAGAATGTAACTTATTGTAATTAAAGAAAATAAAATTTATATAAAAGTACAAACTTTCTGAAAAATTTATAAATGAACTTTGTATATGAGAATAGTTTTTATTTAAATAAGATTTTTTTAAAATTCCATTTTATATCATAAGTCTAGTATAAGTATTTCTAATCATGATTGCAATGCACTCAGGCTATTTTTATATTTGAGAAATTAGGGCAAGCTTTAATATATTATTAAACTAATCTATTTTTTTTATAATATCGTAAACTAGATTGAGGTAAAAATATTCTATAAGAAACTATGTTGTAATTATCTTATTTTAATGTTGATTTAAAATATTAGGTGACTTTAGCATATATATAATTAAACTCATTTATTAAGCTACTTTTCTTAAATGTAATCAAGGCATATTTTATGCTCTGTATAAACCTCTTAGAAATTAAATTTGTAACCCTGCTCTTAGAATAGGGTTGTCACTACCTGGAATTAGTAGTTTAAAATAAAAACCTGGAATTTTTTGAACTTTGAGTTAATGTTAATTTTTTATAGCTATTTTTTTACACTGTGTTAAGTAATACAACATGTTGCTAATTCTAGTTACTTAATATTTTTGATATCGTCTAAGATATTTTATAGTAGTATTATACATGAATGTTTGTTATAATTTATAGTTTCAGTTATTTTAGTGTTTAAGTATGACACCACGTTTTGTGATAAAGTAGTTTTAATTTAAAGTTATGCTTAAAACTTTAAATGTATAAGGCAGAACATTTTACTACTTTCGTTAAAGTCAGTTGTTTTTAACGGAAGTTAAATAAGCTGTTAAGGGATGAAATTTAGACTTTAAATATTGTTGTGAAATAAAAGTGTCAATAGAAGCAAGTAGAAATCAAAGAAAAATAGTAGTTACAACAAATTTTAATTCTGCATACTTGTTAAACTTTATTTCAGTTCTAGGACTTAGTTCTTAAAAATATTAGTAATAATTAAGTAGTTATCGCAATTATTAAAATATCAAACAATCATTTAGTGAAATAGATTAAGAAGAATCAATAAAAGATAACATGTTCAAACTAAGAAAAAAACTAAGTAGACTTTTAGCTATTTGTATAAACCAACACAACGACTTTTGAACAACCATCTTAGAAGAATTTAGTACATGTTCCACTATAATAAAATAAGTTGCAATACTTACAGTAATACTTAAATATTTGTATCTTTTGAACAGCAGTTTTTTTCCTTAATAATAATTAACTACTAAAAATCATCAAAAAATGATGTGCTTTCAAAAACCTGGAAGAAACTAGAAAACCTGATTTTTTTTGTAAAAACGAGTGGCAAGCGTATATATGCCAAAAGCTTATGTTTACAATGTTTAAAACATACACAATGTATAAATTTATCTTTTTTATCAAACAAGTACGTTAATTTTTTATATTTTTTTTTGTCTTTAAACTCGTAATAACTATGGAGAGTAACCGATTTTACATGTATTTAAAACATTTCTTTGCCTCTAAAAATATTCTGTTATACTGGCTTGTAAATAATTTTATTGATAAATAATAGGTTTAAGCAAGTTTGAGTTTAATATGGATCTAACGCGATATATATACTGATGTAAATTTTAAATGGTCAGCTTAAATTTGTTTAGTGCCTGTTTTATTTATTAGTTGTATGTTTTTTCATAATATTGATAAACACCTAAATTATTTTTTGTCGAAAATAGTTTCAAAGTAAGAGGAAAAAATTGTACTTTCATACATGTCATAAAATTGACATCGAGGCTTGTTTAAAACAATTTAACTTGTTAACTCTAACTAAAATGTTAAATTCGAACCTTTTTCACCTTTGGAATATCAAATGCTGACATAAAATTGTTTTTAAGCATGAGACCAGTACAGTAGAACTAGATTTAAGTTACGATTACTTTATTAAACGTTCAACAACTTTTAGAAGCAAGTTTCGATTGTGAGTCGGTAAAAAATATCCAAAATTTTACCTTATTGATGGGTAAGATGAAAGACCTTAATTTTATAGTTGAGGCTGTGAGAAGAAACTTTATGACATATAAAATATCTTGTGTAAAACAGAACCTAGCATACTTGAAAGAATAAACTCTAATGCAGAATAGACAACAAATATCTGAAATTATCGAAACGAAGAATAGTTAATCACTTTTATGTGACAGATAGAAAAATAGAATTTTATAAAATCAGTTAATAGTTTAGTATGATTTAAAAAAAATAGTTTTTGACCGAGAAACAGTTTGAACTTTCTAACTATTTGTACTTTATTTAAAAGATCTGCTTCAATCAAAACGTCTTTAAACAAAAGTACACTTTAGTTAGATTTTATCTAGAAATAAGTTATGCTGTAATAACAAAATTTTAAAACAATTCTAAAACTTATTAAAGAACCTAAGTTTAAAGTTTATTTCATATATCTAAAAGAATAAATGCTATACTTTTTTTATGGTGTATTAAGACTATGTAATACAAAATTGTTTTCGACTGGACAGATATTATTTTAAAAATAATTTTGTTGCTTTACTTACTAACAACTATGAATAATTACCAAAAAAATACTTTTAGATGAATTGATAGAAGTTGGCTGTAAAGACTCTTTTGGATATTATCAAGGCTGATAAAAATTCTAAGTTATGAATAAGTTTAGAATATCACCAGAAAAAATAATAAGGTTTAAAAACCATAGTAGACTATACAAATGTAACAAAAAGCTTTTTGTGGTTCAAAAGCTTTTTAACGAGACTACAGAAGTTTTAATTACCGGGTAAAGTGAACGACTTAAACTGCGGACAATGCAAAACAGAAACAAGAATAATAAAAGTACTTTTCAGATTATTATTTTTTACCTTATAAGATAAACAAAGAACTAAAGCTTTAATTGTTTACGAATTAGTAAAAAAATACTTTTTAGTTTGCTTGAAAGATCAAAAAGTAGTTATCTAAATATAATACTTGTTAGAAAAATTACAGGACCTAAGGACAATATATGTAAGTTACTATTTTAGAATAAAAACTCATTAGACTTGCTTTAAAGAATAAGCTTGACTTTAAAGCTAGTTTTGATTATTTCTATGAAGAGGGCCTAATTAAGATAAATAAATTGGCCAGCAAAGTTTTTGATAGTAGACGTCAAAAAAAAATTAAACCTATAAATGTTTTACAAAAGTGGCATACAAAACCTATGCAAATTACTTCATCTTTTAAAACAAAAAAATTAAGTAATGTGGGAATAATTGCCTTGAAATTTTGATGCTTAATATTAATTGTTTCTGTCAAAAGATACTATGTTAAAAAAAGTCACTTTAGTTTTTGATTTGACCTAAAAGTTTAATCAAAATTTAACGAAAAAAAAAACAAAAACAAAGTTTAAAAACCAATTGCTTAAAAACAATTTTCTACTTTTTTGTAGCACATTTAACGTGGCTAAAATAAATAGTTTTTCGTTAAATAAAAAATTTTATAAAAACTATAAAAATTTGTTATAGCTGTTTTGTAATTAAAAACAGCTTTATCATGTTAGTGGTTGTCTAAAGATTACTTAATTTTAAGCTACTTCACACAAAGTATTGATGATGTATAAGTATTTTTTAAACTTAGAATTTTTTTGTAGGTGTAATTGTAGTAAAGTTGTTTATTTTTCAATTAAAATTGTTTGGTTTAGTTTTTTTAAATAGTTTATACTAAATTCCTCTCCGAAAAATAGTAAAGACTTTTTCTAATTCGATAGGTATAAACTTTCAAATAAAAAATTTCATTAAAAATTTAATCAAAAATTTGCTCGTTCTTTTTACCTAATGCCTAGCGTATACACTACTGTGTGTTAAGGTTTTGTTAAGCTGGAAGTATGCAATACAACATAGTATTGTTTTTGAGTTTCAAATGATAGAAACAGATTAAATAAGTTAGATCAAAAAAAACTTACTTGATTTTTAACTTAAGTAATTGAAAAAGAAAAAAAAAAGTTTTCTGATAATAAAGCAAACTACAAAGTATTACTTTTAGTATGTCAAAAATTTATGAGTACTTTTCTGACTGAAAATATCAACTGGTAACTAAAATTAAAAGTTAAAGTCTTTATTGATAATAAAATTTAAGATTAAATTGAAATTATTTATAAGAGTAGAAGAAAAATCTGCTTTAAATCAGGCATTTAACAACACAAAAAATGTAGTTCTCAATTTTTTAGTATAGTATAGCTTTAACTTTTTTTTTGTATATTGATATTAACAGCTTAATCGATTTTAAATTATAGTATTTTATTTAATACTGGATTTTAAGTAGATAACTCATTTGGATGTATTAAGAAGTAGAAATTTTGATGTTGCCTAAATTAACAATAAATCAGTTGGCAATTTCACATTATAACTAATTAGTAAAGTTGAATAATACAAACAAAAAATAAGTAGTAAGTGATCACTTTAGAAAAAGTTTTTAATTGTGCCTAAACTGATGATTTAATTTTTTTTAACTTTTAAAATTTGAGTTTCTCAAAAGGTTATATAACTATAGTCGAAAAAAAATTTGCTATAAAAATAATTAGTATTAATTTAAAAACTGTATACATAATGAAATATACAAAATCTCACATTGCTAAATTTAAGATTTAACGCAGGTTGAGATTCATTTTAAGATATTGTATATAAGGTATTTTTAAAATACTAGAATTTACAAATGCTTTTTTTGTCTGTATACATTTAAATAAACTTAGATACGGTTTTTCAAGTTAATTTTGATTAAATAAAAAGACCTGTATAGCTTACTAGTAAATACCGATAATGTTGAAAAATAACATGTTTATTCCTTGGTGTAGTTTTATTACTTTTGAAGTAAAAAATCATTATTTTGTTTTAAAAACGTTTAGCTTTTACTTTCATAACTCATTTAACTTACTAACAGGTAAAAGCAAGCGACTAGTTAACACTTTATTGAACCGAAAGGTTTTTATTCGGTTCTTAGACCAGGTCCTTGGACCAAAATTTTACCTAGGTTATATAGTGTAACCATTTTTCATTTGCTAGTTTAAAATCATATATTACGTTAATCGAGTTACAAAAGGACTTATTTGAAAATTTGCTGAATATAGAAAACCCGTAAGTTGTACTAAATTTAATACTTGACAAAATTATTGTTACTAAACTCAAAAAAAAACTTTGAATGTTTTTTAATTAATATTTTAGCACCTTAAGTAACTTTGTCGTTTAAAAAATATTGGTCTTAAATCTTAAGTGTTTTGCTTAATAAAAACTTTATTATATGATCAAAGCTTAAAACTTATACTTTATACAACAGAAACAATGAATCAGAAAAATAAAACATATTTATGATTAATCTTTTAATTCTTTCTATACTGTCTATGAACGATAACAACAAAGTTCAACAATTCACTTATGGCTAAATGCGGAAACAGTTATTTAAGTTTCCTTATCGTTGCTAAACGACCTAAATATTAAATAAATTTATCTTGTTTCAAACTTCTTACAGCGAATATTTGCTAACAATTTACGGAAACAACTAATGTATTATCATTACATTACCATTAAAGCGCAAGTGTTTATTCAAATGAGTCTAATTACAGTTTTCTTGTGCTAATTTGCAGCTAAAAAGTAGGTCAAAGTTAAAACTGTGTCAAGCTCCAGTTTTCGCGTTGAAAACGAGAACACGTGGTTTTTAATGTTAAAAATAGAAGAAGATTACACAGTGTTTTGTTTTGTAGCAGTTTCAAAATAGTTATGTTTATTGAAGCAGTTAGACTGTTTTTTCATACATTTTTTTATGCTTGATTATATAGTTGATTTTTAGTATAAATTTTTATTATATATGGCTTTGTCAGTTTTACATTTTTGATTAATATTTTTGTTTTTAAGTTGCTGTAAAGATAAAAATGAGTTCTGTCAATTGTTTTGTTAAATAAAAGTTTTTTGTAACTTTTTTAAAGTAGTTAAGATAGTTTTTCTTACAATAACCTAATAGTTTTATTGTTATTAAAACAAAATATATTTTTTTTATAAGTCTATGTTTAAAAGCTTAAATAAATACTTTCAATGTAAAACTTCTGAAATTAAAAAAAATTTAACATAAACTATTTTTAATTAAAATAACATACAAAACAACTTTTTATACTATTTTTTATTGTATATAAGTGATAATATGTTATCATTTCTTAATATTTTGTTTATTAAAACAGTATTATTGTTTTACAGTTTCTGAATGTTTATATTTAAGCTACTTAATTACTTAACTTTATTTCTACAGCTTAGCAGTTTCAGTTTTTTTGCTTGAGATTTTTGTATATTTAACAGAAAACTTTCTTTTTTGCTTTGTTTATTTTGTCTATGTTATGATTTTAATTATAAAATGTTTAAGAACTTTTTTGTTAGCTTACTTATTTATCTTATAAATTAATCCTCTAAAGTTTGAATTTCAATTAAAAATCAAGGTTTTTTTTTTAAATTTGTGTTTAAAACAATATATTTTATAATAACAATATATTTTATGTAAAACTACTTAAGCTTTTAATAAAACCTTTTTAAAGATGTCTAGGACTGAGTATACTTTTTGTCAAAACTTTACACTTTACATTGTACTTTAATAAAAAAATGTTTAGAAATTTCTTATTCTAATATATATATATATATATATGAAGAAGGAAAGACTGAAAACACTGACGGTGCTGTATCTGGTTTTCTGCATTTCTTCTGGTTAGTTCTACTTTATTTGTATGAAATTTAGATTAATATTTTTTTAAATATACAAATAACAAATATAGTATTTAAGTTTAAAGAAATATGACTTGGATTTTTTACTTAACATTATTAATTTAAACTCAAGTTGTAACTTTAGAAAAAAGTAGTTTCAACATTATTGAATTTAAAAGTGTAAGCTTATCTTAGTTGAAGCTAACTTCATTCGAATAAATCTTATCATTTTTAACCACAAAATATCGTTTATAATCTTTGACTTTCGTAGTATAATGTTCTAGTGTACTGATAATGATTTGTTAACAAACGGTTAAAAAAAACTTAAATTTTAATGACTTGCTATTTATACATTAAACGTATTTTGTAAATTCAATAAGATTTTTAAACTAAAATAGCGATTAATAATGTGTTTACATTTTTTTATTTACGCAAAAAGCAAAATCTAATAACAAAACTTTTCACTCAGTTGTACCAAAATAAAGTTGTATAATAGTTTTATTTCCTTTTGAAACTTGATCATATAGGGTTTTGATTCCTTTTAGCAAATGTTTAAAAAATTATACTTTTGTTTTAATCTGAGCTTAAACTTTTATTGTGCTTTAATATTTTAATAACTTATTAAAGTTTATTTTATGAACAACACCAAATAAAGATTTATTAAACTATATGATACTACTGGTTTGAGTTTTTCTTCTTTTACTGTTGTTTTGAAACAATCTGACAGTTTTACCTTTAAACATTCCTTAAGTGTTAAAAACAATTAAACAAAAAGTATACAGTTCATAAAAATTAAAATATAATTTTAACATTTATAAACTACTTAAAAAACTTAACTTACAATGGGTATTTTATTTAGAAACTAATATTTAGAACTATTAAATTACTAACAAAACTTTGCAAACGGATGTAATTGACCGACATAAGTGTCATTTATAAGTTAATCCAAGAAAAAAATGTAACAATAGTTAATATCATATTCATAAAGATTCTATTTAAATAAACTATTTAAAGTAACTAAACTATTAGAAAAGCACAACATGCTGAAAAACTAAAATAAAAACTGTTTTGTTTTAGAAATTAAAACAGCTGTAATAAAATAATCTTAGCAATAATTGTACACATGAAAAAAGTATTACTCAATACTTTTGAAACAATGACTTCAAACTAATTAAGTACTAGACATTTCAAAAAAAAAAAAACACACTGTATATTTAGTTTATAATAATTACACAGGCCGCCCTTTGGACCGCATCGAGCCAAAGGAACCAGAAGATAATGCAGTCACCAGTAAGCAACGTACAGGTCAGTCAGAATTTATTGTAGTTTTTTTTTATGGTAATATTTTTTATGTTTAGTGACAAATAAATTTTTTTATAAGCAAAGAAAATTTGAGTTTACTAATAACTACATTTGTAAAACCAACTTGTGCACTAAAACTGTATACCGTAATCTTTTTAGCAATTAAAAAAAAAATTAGTTGTTTATTTAAGATGAAAGTTTAAAAAAGTAATACTTCAAGAAATAAAACTATGATTAATTAATAAAATAGAAGCTTATTAACTATATAATGCCACACTACTTACAATCTTTAAGTAGTAAAATAACAGGTTTTTCTTTTAAATAAACAACTTAAATAAAATTCTATATTAACCGAATTTTGAATTAAAAAACCAAGTCCCAGAAAACTTTTATTTCACAAAATGATTTTTCAAAAGATTTAAAAATACGCTATCTTTCTACAATTTACTCTGGTTTTTCAAGATTGAAAAATCTAAGTTGATGAGCTTAGTGGATTTATTTTCTAAAGAGCAAATAACAACGATGAAAATTCTTTATAACTAAATTACATCTACTTCTTAGTTGTACAATACATCATCATTTTGATCTTTAAAAAATAATTGTTGCTTTAGTTGTCTCTTTTTTTAATAAAACCGTTTTAATATGTTAAGTTTAATTTCATATATACAAACTTAATTCTTATAAAAAACTAAAAATTGATAAATTATACTAAATAATTGTGGTTAGCATTAAAATCAAATTTTAAACTTTGTTGATATCTTAAACAAAATAAAAAATGTTTACTATATACATTCATTAATGTAAAGTTTATTTGAAACAAGCAATATAGAAAACAAGAAATTGAGAAAAGCATACAAATCATAAAACTTTATGTATTTTTTACAATGATGCACAAATATAAATATTCACATTGTGCACACTAGTGCGCATAAAATTGTTTTAAAATGCAGAGAATACTTAGTAAAGGAGAAAAACATTAAATTGTAAAAACATAAAAGGTTTTTAACTCATTTAATATATATTAAAATAGTCAAAACGCACAAAAATTAAAATAACTACTTATGTTTTTTAGTCTAGTGTGCAAAAAATTTGTTTTCTAACAATTTGGTGTGAACAGATTGTCAAAATATTAAAGACCACTAGCTTTATGTGATGTAAAATAAACGTAGTTGAAGTTTAAATGTGTAAATTGAAACTTAAAAAAAAGTATTTAACAATTTACTTGAACAATGATGCATAATTAAACATTTTAACACTAGAGCAACCACACAATCATAGAAGAAATCAACTAAAATCTCGTCACGGAAACGAAACAAAAAATCAGCCAGGTCTTAGTTAGTTTAGCATTTTTGATTAAGTATTTAAAAATAAAAAAACATTTTTGATTTAATGCAAGCATTACTTGTTGTCAAAACTAATTGTTCACTTTTATAATTTAAAAAATAAAGTAGTTTTATTGTACATAAAAATTCATGGTTTAAAAAATAGTTATAGTCTAATCAATTAAAATTAAAACATTACAATATATGTGAAATAAAAATAAAAAATTATTAGAATTTATTACAGAGTAAAGTAAACCTTTATTATTTATTTCTAAAATCAAAATTTGAAATATAATTAGTTTAATCATAAATGATTTAAAAATATATAAAAGGTAAATTTTTAAGGTAATTTGGATAAAACAAAAACATACAATGAATGTCTAACTTAAAATATATTTGTTTAGAAAAAGTTTGAACATTTAAGATACATTTCTTTGAAATAACATTTCAATTGAAATAAATAATAATTGAAATAAAAATAATAAATTGAAAAAAAAAACACACACAGTTATAAAATTAGTTCAAAGGTAAACTACCTTGAACTTGAAAAAGAGTTATTTTATGAAACTATAGGAAAATGTCTAGTTCAAATGTTTTCTTTTTATTTCCACGTACAGAAAGAAACGCTCTGAACTTGATCCTGTTAATTTTAAAAATATTATTAGTTATATAAATTATTAATATTAGAAAAGCTTATTAAACAAAATACTGGTTTATTTTAATTGAAAAGTATCAAAACTAAACGTTTCAAAATAGTAAACTGTATACAACACATGTATACAAAAATGTATAGTTATGCTATAAGTATGGATCATATTTTTGTTTGTATCAAAGTTACTGTAAAATAAAATGTCTGATGCATAGTTTTACAGAATGAACTTTTTTTTGACATTTTTCTCTTCACAGAAAGCCTTCAAACTTCTTTACGTTATCTAAGATTTTGACAATCTATTCCCTGGAGTTAGTAAATTTGTCCAAAAGAGGGCAATATTACTTTGAATATTTGACTATTAACAACTCATATTGGAAACCGTCCTTTAATCTAACAAGCTTTACTTAAATTTTTTATCTTTTGATTTTAATTATAAAGAAAAAAAAAACTCTACTTGTTGAAGGGCATAGAAGGGAGTAAATCACTTTTTTTCACAATTTTATCTTATTTTGGAGAGTTGTAACCAGAGCTACAAGTTGATTTTAAAAGATTTTTATTATTCTAAAATTTTTTTGAGATATAGCAGGTCAAGGTCAGAGGCAACAATAAGTTTCTTATGAGAGGTATAAACTTAAACGACAAAAAAGACTACTCCCCTAAAAATCTATCTCATACGTTTTTTAAGATAAATACCTTAAACTTTTAGGAATTATTTCTTGTTAATATTTAGAAAATTCATTATAAAAGATTTAAAAATATTAAACAACAAATTTTATAAAATTCTTTCCAACACAATTTTCTAAATATTGCAAGGAACATTGCTTATTTATCAATTACTTTTGTTTTGATTATTATTCTTTATTATTTTTTGTCTCTATGTAACTCAGACTTCCTTTTTTTTTTACTTACACCCTGAAAAGCTGAAACTAGTAGATTGAATGAAAAGTATTTGTTAAAATCTTGTTTAATATAAAAGCTTGCTTTTTTCTTTTATAAGTGCTTAGCAATGTAATAAGATAGTAATCCATTGAATAAAAGTAAGGTTTACTATAGAACTTAAAATATAAACAACAAAAATACAAAACTTCCTTCTAACAGAAAACTGTTATGGAAAATTTGATCAAGAACGGGATGAAAAGGTGGTTAAACACTTGGAAAAACGGGGTTAGTTAAACGCTTTTAGATTTAAGTCAATTTTAAACTCGTTTAACATGTGCTTTTTTTATTACATAAGACACATATTAAAATTAAAAAGATTAAAGGCATATGGGGGTACCTTATTTTTTTACAAATTGACCTAGTTTTGCAGAGCTTTATCTAACCTAGCGGTTCTTAACACTTTTTTCATGTTTTAACTCTTATTGGAAGGCTATTACTAAATATAACCCCAATATACAAAATAGTGTTTAATTTCGAGAAAAAAAAACAGACTTTTTGAACTTAAAGCTTATTGAATGTAAATAATTGTAAAATTCAAAGAGTTTAATAAACTTAAAAAAACACAACTAAATACTAACTTATAAACTAAGAAGACAATTAATAAACACTAATTTACATAACTTTTAATAAAAAATATTTACTCTCTAAAGCAAGGGAATTTACCCTCAGGAATAATTTTACTACAGGTTAAGAATCGCTCATCTAAGCTATCGGGCACTTTTAAATGTGTAACAGAGTTTAACGTAACTTTTGAGATATAAGCAATCAAAGTTGGTGAGCTTAATAGGTTTTTAATGGAAAGCGCAAATCAAAAATTCTAACAAAGACTATTTTGATAAAATTTTATCTTATCCTTAATTTTTTAACAATTTTTCTTCAAATTTTACAGTAATCAGGGTTCGTGCGCTAATTTAAAAAAATTTAGAGTGATATTTCACAATTTACACCGATTTAGCCTGATGTTCACCTTCCTCTTAAGTATTTGTTTTGAGTACACACTTTCATTAAATACACACTTTAGTACGCATCTTTTATTAGTTACAAACCAAGATAAAAAAATTCTGTCAGCATTCTTTTTTTTATTAAAATTATAAATTCTTAGTTACAAACTTTATATTAAGTAGCTGCTGTGTTCAGAATGTGTTAGCACTGTTAATAACTTCAATAACTTTAAATAAACAAATAGTAAAACATATTATTAATAATCTGCTATGAGTTTTAGTCTGAAGTGTATTTGGTATTGAGTTTCTAATTTAGGAAATATAACAGTTTATCTGTCTAAGCTTTAAAAAACATAGCTAATTTTAACAAATTCAAACCAACAGCTAAGTTGTTTTGATTTAACTGTTAGGTTACATGACTATTAAAATTAGGTCAATTCAAATTCCTACAACTCAAATTCTTAAAATTTGTTTAAATAAGCTATATCTCTAAATATAAACTGAAGTTCAGAAAAATAAAAATAGGTTTCTAGACCTGATTAAAAAAATATGACTATGAAAAATAAAATATTCTTATAGTAAAATTTTATAAAAAGAATACTAAAGTTTTTATACTTGCTTAAGTTTTCAAATTACATGTTGATAAATAGTTTGAATTTGAAAAAATAAAAAATTCACACATAGGTCTGATTATTATATTCATGATTGTGAAAAAAAGTTCAAAAAAAAATTAAAATAAATAATTCAGTTTTCATTAAAAATAATAATTTAAATAGTGGAATTCGAATTGTCAGAACTTGAATCGTCATGAACCCAAACTGTAATGTTTAAACTGTATATTTCTTAAAAACTTTCATAATTATGACGCATACAATCTACTCAAAACAAGATAAAAAAGATATTTAAATTTCTATTAAAAACTCAAAAACTTTCAAGCCTTAGTTTAACAAATACTGACTGATTTTGTCTTTAATAACTAAATTTAAATTTAGAAATAGATTCACATCTCAATTTGATCTTAAAATACTTCTCAGTTTTTTTTTTAATCAACATTTTTTAAGCATATAAACTAAAAAAAAAATTAAAATTCTCGAGTTTTTAAATAAAAAACTGATTTAGCCTGATGTTTTTCAACTTTTTCCAAAAAAAACTGATATAGCTTGATGCGCACGAACTCATTCTTAAATCAATTCAATTGAGCAATATCTTAATACTTCTACAAATCCCAACATTCAAAGTATTCTAATTTATATAACGAATATTTCTTAGAAGTTTTAGGTCATTAGCTCAAAAATGAAGAGTTAAAAAAATATTTATTGAATTTTTTAATTTTCCAATATATTTGACAGTGAAAAAGTTACTGTTTGAATGCTTGTATTGAAAAACTTTTCAAATTTCTGTATTTTAAAACATTTTTTTTATTCTATAAAAACTGACTTAAACTTAATACTTTTAGCTTTAGAACCAAGGTTAAATAAAAAAATACCCACCTATGCCCTCAAAAATGTATTTTAAAGAACAGTACGTATAATGCTGCTTTAGACTTCATCATAAACATTTTTCAGTCTTCAGGTAATTTAGTATATATAAAAACTAAACTTTGTGCATTTAAGTAGACTTATTAGAATTTAACTTTTTAAAGCTATTGACAACTTGACAAAAAGATTTAAGAAAATAACATTTGGGTAATTTTTTAATTTAGATTTTAAATTATAAGTTAGGACTGACAGCATTTTATTTATGAGAAATGTTTTAACAAGCCACCATTAAATGAAAACAGCTTCTATGACAACAGTATTTAAAAAAATGCTATCTATAATAGAAAATGTATTTAAGGGTTTAAATGTCACAAAAAACCATGAAGAGAAACAGTCCAATAACAGCATAAAAAAAGAGTAAATTTGTAAACTTTTGAGATAAAATAGTTTTTTTTTTGCTGCATTACCACATCAAAAACGAAAAACTTTTCAATAAGCAATATTTTTTCTGAGGACAGTAGTTTGCTGACTCCTGATATAAGTGATGAAAATAAGAGCTCAATAGATTCTATACAGGAGTTACTTTTTGAAATTCAAAAGAAAATTTATAAGGTATTTTTGTTTGAATAAAATAAAAATAATAGTTCATGTAAACCACAGTCTCTCTTAAGTGGGCATTATCCCCCACCATGGGCAATTTTGATGGTAGGGAAAATAATTAATAAGGTTGCAAAAAAAAGGTAACTTACTACTAAAGAGGCAATATTGAATAAAGGGGGCAATTATGACAAAGAGTTAAGAAAAACCTGATTTAAACCACCATTAAAGAAAAATATTTATATTCCCTCCTTTGTAAAAATTGAAATATATTGGTACCCTATATTAGATACCACTCCTTCACTAGTTTTCTTTTTATTTTTACATTGCTAGTTACTCCTGATATCCAAAGTTGCCCAAAAGGAGAAATATTAACTATTTTTCTAAACCTTGGGCTAGAAATTTAATAGTGATTTCATTTATAAGTGTGTTTCATAAAATATATGTGAAAAAATATTTAGTTTAATTAGAAAATGTAGCCTGAAGCACTAAAAATTTTTCTACCTATACATATTATAAAAAACAAACTAATAAGTAAGAATTCTTTGACACTGAAAAATTGTCCTGCCTCTTACCTTATATTGCTTTTGATAAACGTATGAACTTCTTACTTTTCTTTTATGTCAAATTTTTTTCTAAATACAAGTGGTATACCTGAGATTACTTTTTTACTTTTTATTTTAAACCACATAATATTAGCTTAAAATTTTAATTTCTTGTAATTCTACCTGAGACCATCTTTTTTTACTTTTAAATTCAGATCCTATAATATTTTTTAAAGTAAGGTTTAAAAATTTACAATTTGCTCGCCTGCCACAGTTTGCTGATCCCTGCTTTAAACTAATATGCTTTACTTTACTTATTGTAAGAGTGAATAATATTTGTATTTTATAAGTCAGTTTTATTTTGTAGAAACTTTTCTAAGCTTTAGGGGTTGCATGACTATTCGAATTCAGACAATTTAAACTCTTAAAAAAGAACTGAATGGGTCACAAATTAAAAAGTGATGTATATTTGTCAAATATAAAAAATACGGTATACTAGAAAAATTGACGGTGATACTTTTTATAATATTTTTTGAATTTTTTTATTTACTTTTTGTTTATTTTTTACTATAACTTTTACCCTTAACCCTTACCCTCGATTAGTATGCGGTTCTCAAACTTGACTGGGTGGATATTGATTGTGGATTGATTTATTTTGAACGTGTCCCAAAAATACATATGTATGTCATATTAATATCTACAAACCATTTTTTTTTATTTTTGCAAAACATTAAGTATTATTTGAAATATGGCTTAAAAAAAGTAAAATCATAGTTATCTTTAGTAGTTTTAAAAATGTTGAAAATAACAAAGATTTTGCAAAAAAGAAAAAAGTTGCTCGTAGATATTAACAAGATCTACATATGCATTTTATTAAAATTTGTATTTATTGTTGATTTGTATTTTTGTATTAAGTCTTTAAGTATTTTTTTTAATTTGTACTGTCGGAATTTGAGTTGTCCAAATTTGAACTGTCAAGTAACCAGCTAAAATACAGGGCACAACTCAGATACTTGTATAACATTATAAAAATGTCTTGGTAACCAAATTTTCAGGCTGACTTGTAGGAACTATGTGTTAAAGCTTCTGCTAGATTTAGTTTAGTGTATTCTAGCATTGAAAACCAAATACTCCTAGTTTGGAAATTAAAAAAAAGCTGAGAAGGATTTGAATGAAATCTGGCAACAGATTAGTGGTGATTTTGAAAATTAGTTTTTACTTATAAAATTCATCAAAGTAACAAAATATTAACCTTTTTTATCATTTTGATGATTGTAAAAAGCTTGTCTTCAATCTATTTATTTGATTATAATGATTGAAATAAAAACAAGCTGTTTGTAACAAAATAAACACTAAATTGTTTACATTTAGAAATATTTGCTTAAAAACCATTGTGGAGATAAACTTCAAATACTATAAAAGTTTTTTTGTCCTTTCAGTTTGCTTCTTCAATCGGAAAAAAATTGTACTTTCAATTAGACAGTTCCTATATTAAAAAAAAAGCAAAATATATTTAAAATATGTGTAAAATCCAACTTAAAGCTTATAAAATATACTACAAAATGAAAGTAACTTATGAAAAGCAACTTTTGTCGCCTTTTTATGACTTAATAAAAGTACCAAAGAGTAAAATTGTTATAAGTCATTAGCTTAAATAGGTCAACAGCTAAGAAGGTGTATTTCTGTGTTGTCTAATTGTATGATTTTCTAATATAAACAAAATTAACTCAGTTTATTTCCGATGTGAGAACACAGATTGCACCTTAATGGACACTCCTGAAAACAAAAAAGTTTAAAAGGGGGAAATATAGCTGTGTTTACTTTTGTATAACAAGCTGCACAATAGTATGAATTTGATTTGCTAGATTCAACGAAAAAACTTAATACAGTGTAAAACAAAATAATGTAGTCAAGATTTTCTAATTCAAAACCATAAAGCTCAATTCTAAAATAATCTTACAGACAACCAACATAACACTGAAAATGGAAAAAATGGCAACTATACAAAGATCGAAAAAATAAGTTAGTTCATCGTTTTACAACTACATATTTTTTTCTTAATAAGTATTTAGAGCTAAGAGATAGGATCTTCTAAAACTCTAACAATAGGACTTTTTTATGAAACATGATGTTAATATTTTTTATAGGCAAAATATTATTTATTTTATTCATTATTTCTTTTATATGCCACAAATCAATAATTTAATAAAACCACATTAAAGTAGAATAAGTTTAATATTGTTTTTATATCTTAACTTTTAAGGTTAAACCAAGTAATATTTTTCACTTGATGAGCTCTTTCAGTTTTACTTGATACTATATTAACCCTACAAAACCTGGTATACCAACTACTTATTTATCTGTTTGACATTTAGATCCATAAGCTTAATACTAATATATTTTATGACACATTAATAACATTAATTAAAATAAATTATATATAAATACTCAAAGGGTGGTTTACCACTAAGCAAAAATTGTAAATTCCAGAGAAAAAAAAGAACTTTTATGCTTTATTTCAGTTTTATCTTGATAAGTCAAATGTTTTCAAGCATAATAGGAATCTTAGTTATTGTGCCAAGAATTAAAAAAACAACAGAAAAAACATTAAATAATTATTTCACTTGATAACAGTTGAACAAACTAAGATCAGTTCAAATTTTTAAATTCTATTAACAAAACAATGTTTCACTCATTTGAACTAAATCAAACAATTTCATTAGTTGAATAAAATATGTTAATTATTTTATATAAACATGCAAAAAGGTATTATGCTAAACTTGAAAAAAACTAGCATTTATAAGTAAAAAAACAAAATAAAACTTTTAGTTTAAAGCTATCAATTAAGGAAAATCATAATATTACCAGGTTAGTTCATGTTAAGGTCAGAAAAATGTAAGCTACTTAATAATACTATAAACTTTAAAACTTAAACAACTAAATACACTTACAATTAGCAGGCTTGTTAAACTTGTGTACAATAAAAAACAAGAAATCTGCAGAGAACCTGCGTGACATGTACCTATGAGAAGATGAAATAGCAAACGCTGATGGGGAAACTTCATTAAATAAAAGTAACGAGTTAAATGCTCATGTGTTCATTTTAAAAAGCTTTATTTTAAAACAAAAGAAAATTTGATAAATACATCCCTATTTTAACTTGTACAAAGTAAATATTAATACTGACAAAAATAAACAGTAAAAATAGTTCAGTCTAGTGTTTTAGTTGCAATAGTTGCAAAAATTTATACTTTATTGTTGAACTCAAATTTTACGAGTCTGCTAATTGCAAGTATGTTTATTTATTTAAGTAGGGGTAGGGAGTACTTGGGTGATGTTTGCCGGACTTATGAGTCTATAACATTTGGATGTGTATTTGCTTCATTATGAAGAATCTTAAAAAAAAAATTTGCAAAAAAAAATATGCCACTCTAAAACAAATTTCAACCCCAATAATCACATATTTTTTTGATTTTTTGACTTAAACAGTAATAAAATCACTTACACATGTCCTAGACTTATATTTTATATCTTAAATGAAAGCTTATACTTATAGACACAGATTTAAAGACATATTAAGTGCTTTTGATATATTGTAACGTCGTAATCACCCTAAATATGCGAATTTTGACTGTACAATGGTGCTTTTTGAAAATTAAAAATCATAGCTTGTTGATGTTTTTAATATTTTTTTTTATTGTGAAACAAAACTTTTTAGGTAAACTTACTTACCTTACTAAAATTTAGATAAATTGGTATATATATTAGTGGGATATTTGACTTCATAGTTCATTTAGCTTTAAGTGTTTAAAAAACCCTTTAATAATTATTCAATTAGCACTACAACAAATTAAGTAAATATTGAAAAGTTATTATTAATTATAGGCAACATAATACTGTATGCCATTGAACATTAAGTTAATGATTGTTAAATAAATACTTTTACAAAGAAATAAAGAACATTGCAAAATAAAACAAACATTGTACTGTATTATTTAGTATTAACACTTAACATTATTGCAAATTGACTGATACTTTCAAAAATTTTATTATAAAAAAGCTGTCATATGATTAATAAAAAATCTAATGGAAAATCTGTTTGAAATAATTAGAAAAACATAATGCTCTTAAAGATTAAAAAAAACTATCATTTTAACTTTATGTATAAGACATCTGTTATACTAAAAAATTTATGTGGATATGGTTTCACAGTAAAAAAGTAGTAGATCTTTCATTAGGAAAATCGCCCTTCAATTTTACAATCAAAAATAGAATCTATAAGCAAGTTCAGCAAATCACGTTTAGGTGGGTGTTTCCACTTCAAATTGTTTCCCTCTCAAACTCTCTTAAGGTGGTCCATCTTGTCTAAACGTAAAAAAAAAGTTGATTAACTTGTAAAATTCTGATTGAGATGGAGTAAAATGGGTAGCAGAACAAAAAGTTTTAAAGCTTAAACAGATAAAAGAAAAAAATTGAAAAGAGCAAGAAAAGGGATCAATACATACAGAAGCATCTCAAGCTGTGTAAAAGCTGGGATTGGCCTGTAGTGTGCGTGAAAAAGCTGCATACTATGTTAAAATCCCATCTTGGTCAAAATGAAGTTGTTTTTTGTACTGAGTCAATTTAATTTAGAGAGTCACACAAATCTGAAGTGTTATACAATCAAGAACTTTTTAAAGTAAATGGTAATACCCACAAGGAAAGACTCCTAAGTTAAAGTGCTCTTGTTGCAGAAGATGATGAGTGCTTTTAGTCTCTGTTCATTACCAACAAACGCTGGTGCAGCATTAATTGTAGGGGCTTATTCCCCCAATATACAGAAAAAAAAATGTAAAGCATTATTATATCGAGATTTAAACAATAAATTTCTAGAAAGCTTCACACTTAAGGAGCCTTTATACAATTGAGACAAAAGTTATATTGAGTTTATTACTTAACACTTGTTTCACACAAAAGCGATGATCACAAGTAAACAAACTAACAAGTTGCAATGGACAAACATTTTATATAGTTTTAGATAAATGATTAGGTAATTAGTTAATTAATTGAATTTTAGTAAGATTTACTATTTGAAAAACTTTTCAAAGACAGGCTTTTAAAACAAAGTTTACCTTAAAACTTGATTTATAGTTACGTCATAGTATACTTTTTTTTTTAACTTTTATATGCAAGAAAATTTTGAATTAATCAGTTCTAATTGCCTACTGAAGAAGAATTTGAAAGTACTTTAGGCAATATAACGAATACAAATAAATTTGTAGATTTTTTTGTTAAATAAAAAAAACTTTTTTATTTAAAACGGTTGTCTTAAATGTATAAAGCATTATTATGCCACATTAACTAGTGAAGGATCATAAGACACATGGTATATTGCTACTTGTGAAGGTAAAAATAATGATGGAACTTACAAGATAGATTACCTCATGAGAGTTCAAGATGGAAATAATTTGATGTGGAAACACCCACCTAAACGTGATTTGCTGAACTTGCATATAGATTCTATTCTTGATTGTAAAATTGAAGGGGGATTTTTCTAATGAAATATCTACTACTTTTTTTACTGTGAAACCATATCCACATAGATTTTTTAGTAGAACAGATGTCTTATACATAAAGTTAAATAATAGTTTTTAAAATGATTATGAGTATTATGTTTACCTTATTAAATCAAAAAGGTAGTCTATTAGATTTTATCAATCATGTGACAGCTTTTTTATAATAAAATTTTTGAAAGTACAAGTCAATTTGCAATAATGTTAAGTGTTAATACTAAATGATACAGTACAATGTTTGTTTTATTTTGCAATGTTCTTTATTTCTTTGTAAAATTAATTACTTTGCAACCATTAACTTAATGTTCAATGCCATATAACATTATCTTGCCTATAATAAATAATAACTTTTTAATATTTACTTGAATTGTTGTAATGCTAATTGGATAATTGCTTAATATTTTTTAAACACTTAAAGCTAAATGAACTATGACATCAAATAACCCGCTAACATATATACCAATTCATTAAAACTCAAACGTAAGTAAGTATACCTTAAAACTTTTGTTTTACAACAATTTTTTTTAAATTACTAACAAGCTATGCTTGTTAACTTTCAAAAAAGCACCATTTTACAGACGAAATTTGTACGTTTAGGGTAATTAAGACTTCATAATACACCAAAAGCATTTAAAGCCATAGGGGGAAAGCGGGTGCAACACATTTTTTTAAAAAAAGTAACTTTGACTTTTATTTGAAAGCTTAAAGTACAAACTACAAGCCAGTTTTTTTAGAATTGTAACATATCAATTAAGTTTTGAGATATTTTATTTTTTGTAAAACGTATTCAATACGAACAAATAGACCGCAAACTTTTTGGGGTTAATTTTCTTGTAAATTTGAAAAATCACTAAAAATTTATCTCCTCCTTCATTTTTCAAGAAATCTTCTATAAATTTTCAGGAAAGTTTCTTTACACTACAAGAAAAAAAGTGTAACTTATGAATTTCAATAAAAAAAAAAAAATTTTATCTCATAAATTGAAAAAAAAAGTCTTTTTTTTTAAGTATTTTTATTTAAATTTTTTTGAAGTCTAAGGTAACGTCTTTTTTGTTATTTTATAAAGGTTAGACTGTGAAAGTTTGAAGAAGATTGCTTGAAAAATTTAGGAGGAGATAGATTAAAAAAAGTATTTTGCTGTTTTAGTTTTCCCTCTCCATATGGAACCTATTATGCGACCTGACTTTGACCAGTAATATCTCAAAACTAATTTGAATCTTTTGAAATGGTAAGAAGCAACTTGACCTAGTAAAAACTCTATAAAATATGATCATGTTGTAAAAAACATGGATTATCCCCCTATGGCATTAATATGTCTTTAAATCTATTTCAATAAGTACAACCTTACATTTAAGATATAAATTATAAATCTAGGACATGTATAAGTGATTTTATTATTGTTTAAGTCAAAAAATATGTGATTTTTGGGCTTGAAATTAGTTCTTTGGGTGGCATACTATTTTTTTGCAATTTTTTTTTATAAGTTCTTCCTAATGAAGAAAAAGCACATCAAAATCATATGGACTTGTACAAATTTTACAATATTACCAAAAAAATGTGCTGTACTTCCTACCCCTAGTTTAAGTTTAAAAATTTATAATATTATCAAATAGCTTACATTTTTCGAACCTTAACATGAACTAACCTGGTATCATTATGATTTTTTTTAATTATTTGTATTGAACTATAAGTTTTATTTTGTTTTTTTTACGCATAAAAGCCAGATTTATTTTAAGTTTAGCGTAATGTCTTCTTGCATGTGTACATAAAAAAACGTTTACAGATTTTAACTGATAATATCGTTTAATTTAGTTCAATTGAGTGAAACATTGTGCAGAAATTTTTTATTGTTAATAAGGTTAAAAAATTTGAATTGATTATTTTCCTTATGATTAAGTCCAGACGTTTGTTGTGTTCTATTAAGTAAAAAGAAATAAAACAAAATAACTAACATAACAACCATAAGAACATCTTTTGATAAGAATTTTTCAAGCTTCATCTACATTTACCACTACCATGTTGTAATAAATTCAT
Organism: Thalia democratica; assembly: GCF_965202585.1. Taxonomy (NCBI): domain Eukaryota; kingdom Metazoa; phylum Chordata; class Thaliacea; order Salpida; family Salpidae; genus Thalia; species Thalia democratica. The sequence continues at coordinate 59,866,329 of NC_139166.1, read as the reverse complement.
CTTTTCTTCCTTAGTTTATTTTCAATATATTTTAGTTTTGCCATCAACAAGTGTGAGGTCAGGCTGCAAGATAGCTTTCAACTGAGCTGACATCAGCATTGCCAAAAAAATTAAACCTTTTAGCTACTAAAACTTTCACTCAATTATAGTTACACTGTCTGAAATAGTCAAATATTGCTGGAAGTATTTGACAAAAGCCAAGCAATAAGTGTTGGTTGCAAGACCAGTCACAAATAGTTTGAGCTATTTTGTTAAGTATTTTTTAGTACTTAAGATATAGTTACTTGAAACATTATTTTTCTTGCACGGATTTACAACTGATTTCTTTACATAAGCCTCATATAAATCTTAAGTTAAATACCAGCATTCAAACACATGTCAACTGAATCTTACAGATTCATAATTTTTACATGAACTTGGCCCACAAAATAAAACTTTTTTGATCTGAATGCTCTCTGTCACCATAATGTACTTTTCTGAGGTACTTTTTACATATAGAAGCTGTATTGTAGTTGTTGTTTTTTCTGCTCATTAAAAATATTTCTACAGATTTGCCACACATAATACAAGTTTTTCTACTACAAGAGATTTTAAAATTTCTTCAATGATTTGTATACCGTTCTTGGAATAAAACTTTTAGAGCATTTTTTTGTTTGTAAAATAAACTATTACAGATACTGAGGCATTGCACCACATTTTATCTCTTTTTCCTCAAAAAAATTATTGTGAAATATATAATTTTTTTATCAATTTATAGTTTAAATATCTTGTAAACATTCTCATCTGCTATTCTCATTACCTTGTTTATTTACCTATATTATGTATTTTATTAAATTGTCTGTGAAGGTAATTACTTGATTACAGCCATCACTTTGATATGTACAGGTGTATGGGTATGTATTGGTTCTTCTCTTAAAATTGGCAGCAAATGTTCAAGTATTCTCAGCCAAATCAAGTTTTGTATAAAGGAAGTCTGGGAAAGATAACAAAACAACCTTAACAAGAAAGCCTGCATGCTGATAGTGATGTGTAAAATCATTTGCTTTACAAAATATACTTTGTCTGTGTGACTCTTTAAGATAAGATTGCATTGATCTGCATCAAATCATTAGTGCAATTGATGATCATTATCAGTTCATCTTTGAAGGCATTGGTTTTATCAAATAAAATTTGTATTTAAAGGATATTATTGTGCAATTATTATTTATGTTTTGATCTTGTACAACTCTCCATCAATTGATAACATAAATTTTTATTTAACTTTTATATAGATGTTATCTTAAAGAAACGTCTTTCTTTTAAGTACTGTATTTAAAAAACAGCTTAACCACTAGTATCTGTACACAAAATAAATATAACAATTAACAATTTATATGTATATAGCTAAGCCAATAACTATATAAACATGTTTTTTTAATATTTTTAATATTCAATATAAATATCTTTTGATAGTTTTTGTTGGACTTTATCAAAACAAAACTTTAATAATCTATTAAGGGTATAGGGGAGAGAGGGGTAAACACTTTTTTCAAAATTTGATCTTATTTTATATAGTTTTTCTTAAGCTACAAGGTGCTTTTTACAGATTTGAAAAATTCAAAATAATTTTTGAGATATAGCAGGTCAAAGTCGATGGCAACAATGGGTTCCCTATTGGAGGTGCAAACTAAAACGGCAAAAATAGACTATTTCACTAAAAATTTATCTTCTCCTACGTTTTTTGAGATAACTACCTCAAAATTTTAGGAAGTGTTCCTTAATTATTTAGAAAATTCTGACGGAGAGAATTTAAACAAATTAAAACATAAACAAAAAATCTTTTTTTTTTTTATTAAATTTTTATTTTTTAAAATTTTGTTTAGACAAAATTTTCTAAATATTGCAAGGAACATTTCCTAAAAATTTTAGGTAGTTATCTCAAAAAAAAGTAGGAGGAGATAGATTTTTAGTGATTTTTATTTATTTGCCGTTTTAGTTTGCGCCTTCCATAAGGATCCCATTGTTGCCTCCGACTTTGACCAGCTATATCTCAAAAAATATTTTAATTTTTTTAATCTGTAAAAATCATCTTTAACCTTAGTAAAAACTATATAAAATAAGATCAAATTTCAAAAAAAATTTAACCCCCCAATGCCCTTAAAATTGCTTTACATTTATATAAATCAAGCTTACAGTGAGCCCTAGTTGCAAAAATCTAGAAATAAAAATTTATTGATAATTAATATTATGCTAGTTTAAACTTTAGAAAAAAAACTTTCATGCAGTATAAAAATTTGTCAAAGGATTAATTATAAAACATTATTTGAGGAACCAAAATTGCTTGGCTTTAAGGGCATAAGGAGGAGGGGTAAATCACATTTTTCATAACTTGATCTTATTTTGTAGAGCTACATTTAAACTACATATTGTTTTTTACTAATTATTTAAATTCTGAATAATTTTTAAGATATAGATAGTTTAAGTCAAAGATTGCAATGTTTCTTATAGGAGGTGAAAACTAAAAACACAAAAACAAATGCTTCACTAAAAATATACCTATTTAGGCTGTAAAAAGGGAGCTGCAAGGCCATAGTTTGAAACTTACACTAGACACTCTGAAGTGGGTAATGAAGAGCAAAATAAAAGGTCAAAGCATATTTAATTGTAGCTTTTTTATATCTTAAAAGGGGCCTAATGATTAAAAATTGGGAAGCCCTGATTTATAATATTTGTAAATAAAGAAAAACATTTTAAAAAACCTAGATAGAACTTGAAAATTTTTAACTTATCAAGCATCTAAAAGCTAACAAAAAAGTATACAAACATAAGTTTAATATTTTTATAAAGTTTAAGATTCCATTATGTTTTGCTATATAAATGCAACTTTAACAAAACATTTTAAAAAGCTTTAATCAAGGGCATGGGGGATTAAATAAGTTTGCTCACATCTTGATCTTAATTTAAAGAGATTTAAAAAAGCTTCAAGTTGCTTTTTACAAATTAATAAGTTTAAAATAATTTTTGACATTAAGTCAGTTAAAGATGGAGAGTATATTTGGTTTAGAATAGCGGGTTCAACAAGTTTACCGGATCCAGTAGCTCAATCCATGCTCATAATGACTTTATCCGGATCTGAATGGATTTAAAATCTAGATTCGGATTGAGTTAGATTCTTATTTAAATAAAAGTTTTACATCCAGACGCAATTAAGTTTTATCGGTCAAATAATTGATCACTTTTTTGGATCTTTCTAATTCACAAAACTTTCTCAAGTCTGACAACTTAATATGTAGACATTTCAGATGTTTAAATAATGTCTATAAATAGAATTAACATGGTAATTGACAAAGGTACGTATGTAAAATATCATATTTAAAAAACCATTTTGCTTGGGCTAGAAAAAGATTTTCCAACTAAGTTAAAACAAGACAAAAAATTAGGATAAAATGGTGTAATAAATACTATTATAAAATACTACTATATTAAAATACTGACTCTTTAGGGCCTGCCACTTTGCTTGCGGGCCAGTCATTTTCATTTGCTGGCCAGATACCATTACAATTTTTTAAACGTTAAGGTTGGTCATTTTCACTCTGAAATGTTACTTGCAATATTTATAAAATCTTTAATAAAAAAACTAAAAAACAATAATGAAAGTTTTGACAAGAAAAATCAAAAAATTAAGTTTTCTTGTTTGCTTTTTATAATTTTTTTTTAACTTGTACAAAAGAATATTTATAAAGAGTATAAACATGGTTTTTCAATTTTTTCTATTTGGCCCCCTTTAAGGAAAAAAAGCTATGGCCCTCTCTGGCAAAATTTCTAAAAAAATACCCTTAAACACATCTAAGACAATTTTTTGCCTTTCATCATCAACTTCAGAATCATCAACCAAGTCTAGTGTAAGTTTCAAATTATGTAAATAATTATTACTTTATAGCCCCTTATGGCTCCTTAGCTACTTAGTTTAAAAAGTTATATTATAACATCCTGCTCCCTTATAGCACTTAATTGTTTATTAATCATGGGTAAAAGTGTCAACTATTTTGACTACCCAGACATTTAAAAATATATACACAATCTTTGTTAAAATATTATTTTGTCAGTTTTGTAGAATCGTTCTTATCTAGAAATAAAAGCCTTCAAGTTTTAACTACTTACAGGTTTTTAAAAATAATTAACATTCTGCCTTATACTACTTTTTTGACTATTAAGCTTAAAATTTTATAATATGTTTCAAGCCAATTTTAGTATTAAAAAACAATCAAAACTGTTAAAAACATGGTTGCCACTGATCAAGCTGAGAAAAACTTCTTAACTTTTCATGACTTTTTACCAAAATTTTCCTGACTTTTCTAAATCAAACTCTTAAATTAAACTTATTCTAAAATACATAATCTAACACTTGAAACTATATAAAGCTTTAAATCGAATTTTACTACAGGTTAAAAACAACAGGTTTTTGCTGAATTCTATCATCAAACTTTCAGTACATCACTTAAACCATCTGTGTATGATTGATGTTTGTAATAAACAGCTCTATCAGCAAAATACTTGTATTATTAACTTATTAACACAGCTTGTCTGAAAAAAGACACAATTTTTAACATTTCCTAGCATAAATTTATCTAGATAAACAAACGACATATAAAGAACTTTTACAATTAAAACCTTGAATTAATAACGAACTTTCACAACTAACATCTTAAAACAATAACAAATTTTTACAGTTGAAACTTTAAAACACTAAAGAACACATTTTTTTAGAATTTCCTAGCATAAATGTATCTAAATAAACGAAGCACATATAGAACTTTTACAATTAAAACCTTAAAACAATAAGGAACTTTCACAACTCAAACCTTAAAGCAATAACGAACTTTTACAGTTAAAACATTAAAACAATAAAAACTTAGTCAATACTGTTTTTTTACATGTATGCACTAAAATTTATTTTCTCCTTTTTTTTTTTTTATTAGCACTTCAACCTCTTCATCTAATGAAGAAATGGTTTCCTTCATCTGAACTGCATTCTGTTTCATTTTCTTGGCAGTTAAAACTATTTGCCTCATTTTATTTAAATGGCTCTCATCTACTGCCCCCACACTTGTCAAAGAGAATCTTTTCTCTAAATTAAGCTACAACTTGTGGGCTTCATTTCTTTTCTTTTGGCACTCATTTATTTTTACTTTTATTTATAAAATATTTCCTCTTATCATTTAGTAGAAAATTTGTAACAAATAAATATACTCTTATTTACTTTAAAAACTTAAGTTATTTACAAAAAATACAAATAATAAGTAAACTTAATCTTGGCATACACCTCTCTTATAACTTATTTTATAAATTCAAACAACTTTGAAAAAAATATAAAGAGGTAAAGTATACACATTAACTTATTACATAAAATACTAAACTAAGTGCTTAGTTATAAAGAACTCAATTATTTACTTACACAAAAAACACTTTGATTCTAAAATTATGCGAGATAAACTTTTGTGTATATATCACAGTTACACTATGGAAGTGTCCTTGCTACAGATCAAAAATACTAAAAAGCTTACAAAATCTGCTTGCTCAATATGTTAATAGAAAATGTTTGCAGTTTTGTAAAGAATATTTTACTAATGTATACCAGATGAAGGCATTGGAAATAAATTAAATATTTTTGTAAATTTCTAGGAAAATTTTGGAATTTTTTTCTGACTTTAAAGGACTTTTAATTAATTTTTACCATTTAAAGGCTTTGGAAAACAAGGATTTTTTAAAATTTAAACTGACATAATCTGACTTTATTTTAAATTTTATCAAATTTCCTGACTTTTTTTCAAAACCCCCCATTTTTTCCTGACTTCTCCTGACTTTTGTCATTTTTTTAAATTTTTCCTGACTTTTCCTAACCGAGTGCAACCCTGTAAAAAGCTTAGATTTTATTTCAAAAATTGGAAATCTGATAAACTACTAAAATATTTTATAAATTAATAAATTTTTATTAACTTGGTATTTGGGTTGCTTGCTTGATAAAAATAAGTTAACCTATTTTTGAATCAACTGATTAATGTTTTATTCCAGTGAAAAATTACACAATGTTAGTGTACATTGTGTATTGGTATTTTTTCTCTTAAACTTTAGTTAGTTGTGGTTGACTTTTTTTTATTATACTTAAGCTACAGAAATTTACATTTTTCTGATGCTATTTATTTTATTTTTCAATATAAAACAGGTCAATCTCTCTACTTGTATACAAGACCTTAAAAAATATTTTTAAGGGCATAGGGGTTGGGGGTCCAACACTATAATTAACAAATAATAACATTAGCTCTGATTTGAAAGCTTAGTTAGAGTATATACTATAAGGTATATTTTATAGAACAAAATAACTTCAATTAACTTTTGAGATATAAGCATATTTATGAAAAAAAACATCTAAAATAACTGTATGAAATAAAAAACTCATGGTTTATTTTCTAATATTATGCAAAGTTCACAAGAAGTCTATCTCATCATTCACTTTATAAGTTATTTACTTCAGGGAATGTTGTTTTTAGTTAAGGTTACTACTGGTCAATATCATTTTTAACAATATCATACTTTTTAGTCCGTTGTTTGGCAGGTAATTTTTTTTTGCCTAATTATTGGTAAGTAAGCTATTTTATGCAGGCTAAGTTTTTAAAGACTAAAAATTTTTAAAATAACAAACAAATTCTTTTTAATTTATAGTCGAATGTTATGGCTTTTATAGTAAAATTAACTTAAGTATTATTATGGCTTTTTAAAGTTAACTATTATTACTCAAAGAAAAGCACAAATTAATTTTTTTCATAGTTTGATTTGCTCTAAAACTCAAAACTCTTTAAATGTTTTACTCAAACTTTGCAGTAATTTGCACTAATACCAAGCTGAATTAATATTATATTCAATGTTGATTTTAAATATAATTTTAAGCTAAAAATTTTTACTTTATAAATACAAAAATAAATTAAAACTTATTTATCATAAACTAGTAAAACTAAAATATTTAATCGCTTTTATTTATAGAATAAAGCAAAAACTACAATAATTTATATTGGTTACAATTTTGTAAAATAAAATCAATTGAGTATTTTAGTTTATTATACATTAACTTAAAATTATGGTTACAAAAGACATCAACTACAATATAATTTCAGCTTGATGTTGGTGCAACATCATCCAAGGTATTTACCAAATCTTCTTCATTATACACTTACTTCTGAAACTTTATACTAAACTGACTAAACACCAAAAGTTAACTTTGTATTTTTTTATTCAATAATTAAAAACTACAGCACACTAATTTAGGTTTTATACAAACACTACAGGCACAACTTTTTGATACATTTGATGGTGTTTTCTATTATGTACGTGTGCATTTTTTTTCCAAAATCCCTGATTCAATGTGTAGGAAAAAGCAATAGGAATAATGTATAGTCTTTTTATAATTATTTAAAATAAAATAGTCAAATAGTTTATAAATATTTTTTTTTATAATTTTTTCCCTTTGTTTGCATGTTATTTAAATACAATAAAAAAATATGTTTATTTTATAAATAATGTTAATATCTTTTACGATTTGCCCCCAAAGCAAAATGATGTATATTACACTATCATTTGTCTTGGCCTAGATAAAAAATTGATAAAAGGATAAAAAAAATTAATAAGAATGTGAATTAGAACAATTTAAATTAAATTATTTTAGTTTACTTAAATTTGTTGTAATTCACATTCTTATTGATTTTTTAATAAATAAATGAAAAATAAAAAAATATTTATTTTTGGTTTTAGTACCATAATAATGAAAAAAAAACCTTTATTTTTGGAGGGACCCCATGAAATAATTCAAACCCAAAACCAATGTTTTTTTTTAAATTAAAGACAAAGGTGCGTTCTCCAAAACAAAATAAATCTTTTTAGATAGCTTTTAAGATAGGGTAAATAATTGACATTAAAGTTTTATGTTTTTTGAAAAATTTATAAATTTGCCTATATAATTAACTTTATGCTTGTTACAAAACTTATTAAAATATCTTTACTAAATTGATAAGTTTATAGTAGCTATTTACTATCCAAAACTTTAGTTTTCATAAAAGGGAATATCTTCTGATGCAGTCTTTTGTGGCTTTTCTAAGTGATCATGACTGCCCTTTTTCTTGACTATTGTTAAAGGGTTAGCTGTCAAGTATGCACGGCACAAGCGTACAAAATTGCCTAGGGGACAAATCTGCACGAAGATACTTTTGCACAAAGACACTTTTGCACAAGGGGATTTTCCACGAAGACTTTTTTTACACGAAGGGTCACTTTTGCACGAGCAGACAATTTTGGACGGAGAAATTTTTGTTCGGGTTGAATTTTTTTTTTACTATATACTTTTCTTATTTTTTATTTACTCAAACTGTTACCACTAACCTTTACCTTCGATCGGTGATTTTTTTTTGTTAGTTAAATTTATTAATTTTCTTTTTTGTATTATATATATATTTTTTTCTGCTTTCATTATTCCCTAACCCTTACCCTCGGTTGTTAGTTTTTTTTCTTCTTACCAATTTTTTTTTATTCTTTTATTTTAGTAATAACTTTCATTAGCTAATTTTTTATTTTAATTTTATCTATACTGTTACCCCTAACTCTAACTCTCGATCAGTGACTTTTTTTATTTTATTAACTTATCTTTTAGACATTTTCTGTTTTTCTTTTTGTATAGTTATTTTTCGTTTTCTTTTTTACTCTCGTGCAAAAAGAACCCTCCATACAAAACTGTAACTCAGGCAATTTTGTCCTTTGATGCAAATTTGTCTTCATGCAATTTTGTATCCTCGTGCAATTTTAACCCGTTCCTGAGAGTAAGGTAAAAACCCTAGAGTCGTCAAAATGCTAACATTGCTATGCCAATTGAGAACTGATACTAAATTATTTATAAGTTAGTTTTAAAAAGTATGGTAAGGTAAGACTTCAAAAACTGATTACAAGGCTCTAGTCTATAACTTAAAATATTTGATACATAAAAGCTTTTCAGTACATTTCGACTAAATACACTTTATTAAATTTAAAGTAAATTTATTACATTTGTTATTTTAGAGGGTAAGGGTTTTATTAGAACATTCATCTAAATCAGGGTTTCCCAAAGTGGGCCAAGTGGCCCCCTCCGGGGCCATGACAGATACTCAGGTGGCCACGAGCAGCAAAGGGGGAAGAGGGGGGCCATGAGGCCATAACTTGAAAGTTACACTAGATATTCTTGAGTTGCAGATGAAGAGCAAAAAAGAAAAAAAGGTCTTATGTGTATTTTATGGTAGTTTAGAAACTTACACTAGATATTCTTGAGTTGCAGATGAAGAGCAAAAAAAAAAAGGTCTTATGTGTATCGTAGTTTATGAGTAATCTTGTTGAAGGGGGCCATTTGCAAAAAAGTTTGGGAAACCCTGATCTAAATTAAAGCAACACGTAGAGCAACTATTGAAGTTTATGTAAAAAATGACTAAAATAAAATAAATAAATAAAAATTTTGATAAAAATAAAGTATTCCTAAAAAATAGAAAATTCCTATAGTAGAAATGCTTATTATTTAGTTAAGATTTAAGTTATAAAATTTAAAAAAGAATGCTTAAAAATTTCAGAAGATAATAGATTATTAATGATTTAACCTTTTTTTTCTTTTTACTTTGGTCCTTCATAGAAATCTATTGGGCTTTCCGACTTTGTATCCTCATATGTCAAAAACTAACTTGATTTAAGCTAACCTAAAAACAACTGCTAGATTAGTTAAAGATTTTTAAAATAAGATGAACATGTAAAAATTTGCTGTACCTCTATCCCTTGAGTTATTAAAAAATCAAAAACAAGCTAAAAATTAAAAATTGTTAGAAGTACTAATTAGATTTTTTTTACATTATATTATAACATCTCTGCTTAAAAAACAGTCAGGAAAAAGTATGGTATGTTTTACTTAAACCAGATTTTCCCAAACTCCATTTCATAATCGTCCCTTTGTCATTAAAGTTTAAATAGTTGATCATTCCATTCATAATAACCCCCAAAATGTCTAAAATAAGTTTTAAACCTCCTGTAAAAAAATGATATCTTTTATTTGTTTTAAACCCCAGAATGTCTTGTGTAAGTTTTAAATTTACCGTAAATAGTAAATTATGTTTTTTTTTGCTCTTTATTTCAAACCTTAGATTAGATAGTCTAAGTTTTGATTTTTTGTGAAAAAAGTACCTTATAACTTTTTATCTTTTGTTTTAAATATCAGAATGTCTAGTTTAAATTATCGCCTTACTGCCCGACTTTCAAAAACTGTACTCTTTTGCCTCATTAAAATATTTAAATTGATGAATATGAAAAACAAGTCAACAACACATTGCATTGTAACTATTATCTTTACTAATGTTTATAACTACTGTTTATCTAAACAATATTAAAAAAAAATGTTTTTGGTTTTGAATAGTTTAAGTTACTTACCATAACAAACATAACATTACACAATACATTTTGCTTTAAAATTTTATGTTTAAATAAAAGCATTTAGCGATTTTTAGTAAAATAATTTAGCATGTAAATTTTTATAACGGCTCGAATTTATTTATTTCACTAAAACAAAATAGGTTTAAAGTCATGAAAAGGGTAACTTTTTTGGATACCATATCAAAAATATGTGTTAAAGATTTTTAATTTTTCTCAAACAAAGTATTTTGTTAAATTTTTTTTAGTTTTCACTAACTATGTTTATATAAAATTACATTAAAATTTTCAATTTTAGACGAAGATTTTTGCGCCGTTGATTCCGAGAAAATACAGTTTTTTGTACCCCAACGAATTGTGGTCGCTGATGATGCAGAAGGTCTTTGCAATACTTTTAATGGAAACACAGTCCAATACAAGGACAACAAAAAAACATCGAAAATAGTAAAGAAGTTTGATGAAAAGGGATGTATGGACTTTACTTTTTTTGTTATGACCGAACAGAACAACGAAGCAGTAAGCCCGCTTCTTGTGTTTTCAAATTACGATGGCATCCGTCTTGTTAGAAAAATAAATACAAAACTCAAGTTTAGAGTACTTTGTAAAAGATATAAGAAAACAGCAAAAACAAGCTCATCAAGCAATCAAAACACAGAAGGCGTCATTGTTGGAATTATTTTTGCTGTTACAGTGTTAATTGCAGCAGTTTTGTATGTCATCCCCTTTACTCGAGTAAGTTTTTTTTTGATTATCTAATCAAAACAATCATCTTAGAAGTTCACTTTGTCTCAAAAGTCTAAATTAAATAACATGTGTGACTTGATTAAAAAAGAATGTTCAATTTACTGAGCTTTTACTTTTAGCTTACTAGATTGAATTGAAAATAAAATTAGCTAATACTTTTTTTTACAGTGCGTACATGCTAAAACTAAAAAAAAAGTGTAATATAATAAGACTAATATTTATACAAACTTTAGCTATAAAGTTTAAACTAGTATTGTTCTTTAATAAATCAAAATTAAAAATTATTTTATTATCAAAAACGAAACTAATTTAGAGTTTAAGAATTATAAATACTTACTAATTTAAAGTTTTATATTATTCTATGCTAATTATCTATTGTAATGCAATAGAAAAATTTCCTTTTTTTAATGGGAAAAGATTTTAATTATAGAAACATACATATTTTAACTATTTACGTTAACATAATTTACTCAGGTGAAGATAATTGAGTTCTTTAGAAGTCTACGAGATGATTCGCAAACTAATTCTAGAAATTCTATTCATAATAACCCCACGTTTCAACTGCAAGATCGTAATCGAATTGTATCTAGAGCTCAAGTTCCTGATGAAAATCATCTTGTAACCTCATTCCCATCAATCGTAGAAGAAAATCGATCCCCAGCCCAGCCTAATACTACAAGTGAAAATAGTCCTACATTTCAACTACAGGATCGTACTCGAATTGTATCTAGTGATCAAGTTCCTGAAAAAAATCATCTTGTAACCTCATTCTCATCAAAATTAAACGAAAAATGTTTTCTTATAAGATCCCAAGCCCAGTCTAATACAACAACTGAAAACAGCCCTACATTTCAACTACAGGATCGTACCAGAGTTATTTCAAGAGTTACAGTTCCTGATGAAACCAGACTTGATACATCGTTCCCATCACTGCAAAATACAGGGCTGGAAATGTTTTATCTGCTCGAATATATATCAAGTGTAAGTGTTTTAAATGCTTTATTAAAGTTAATTTTAGTTTTAATTCTATTTTCTAACTATGAATCGTTTATATATTTTTTTAAATTAGTTAAAGAGATATCTTAAAGTATTAGAAAAAATAAAAAAATTAAAAATTTGCTTTAAGTAAAACAAGAAAGTCTGAAGTAAAAATATTTTTTCCCTTAATTATTTTGTTAGTAAACATTTTATTAGTAAAATTTATTAAAATTTTGAAAACTTTATTTAAACATTTACGCTTTTTAACAGAATTCCAAAAGATTTTACTAAACTTATAATTGTTCTTGCTGCTTAAGAAGCATTTAATGAACTTTTGTTTTGACTTAACGTATAATGAACAGGGCTCTTTTGGATTTATCTTAAGAATGAAGCATTCAATTGACAACTTCGATTATGCAATTAAAATGATTGCACCTCGCGAAAAGTTAGTAATAAATTGTTTAGTTTTGGTCAATAATAAAGTAAGTCTGTAAAATCTACTAAAATTTTAACTATTAAAGTCGTAAGGTTTTAACTTCAGAGAGTATATTTAAAAACATAATTTCATACTTTATAAATTTTCACAGTATAAAAATTTTTGGACAAAAGCCTTTAAAATACCTTTTTTTTGAACAGAAATTTCTAACTTTTAAATTATTTTATAAAAAATATTTTGAAAAAAAAAATTTATGTAAGAAATAAAACAAATATATTGCTAGTTTTACATTACAACTAAAGTATAACTATTGACCCTTCAAGTAACTAAGTTCCTCAAAAATTATAAAATTTTGACTTTATAGCTCTAAATTAGTTGCCATTTATATTTTCCCAAGTTCTTAATAAAGTAGTTCTAATAGTTATTATATAATAGCTTTGATCAATTCAATAGTTGAATCAAATATCTGTGCACACTAATTGATAAGTTTGTCTTTGTTTAACCTAAAATAATATACTAAAAATAAAACTTTTAGAATTTACCTATTTTTTAATGATTTTCACTGTTTATGAGACAGTGATTTGTTTATATTGTTTGTTTAAAAGTTTGTATTTTTAAGTTTTAATTTATTATAGTAACCATTTCAATTAACTCTGCGGGCATCTTTTTTATAAAAAATCGTTTGCAAGACTTGTTAAACGTTTTTCTTAGATTGTTACTTTAAATTAATAAAAAAACTTTTTGAAATGCGAAATTGAGAATTATCTTATATACAATATTGTACATGAAAAAAAAAAACCGTAAAAGGAGCACATTATAAAGTTTTTGTTATTCAAAACCTATATTTTATTTGTTTTGCTTAAAAAATTTCTAACCTAACAAATGCGTTGAAGGCCGTACGTTGTCCACCTTAACTTTAAGTACTGTCTAAAACTATCAGAGAAAGCTAAGTTGAATTTTAGACTTTTGGCCAGTATCATCGGTTTAAAGCAAAAAAAGTATAAAACATTGAAATACCACTATTTTCAGAACAATACACAGAATTTGATCTTATAAGAATTGGTCATTAACAAAATACGCGGTTTTGTCAGTATAAACATACATTAAAATTTAATTCTAAACATAATTCGTTTCACAAAACTACATAAAATTGTAAGGACTTTTTATATAACCCGAGTTAAGTTTGCTATAGCTTATAACTGTTTTAAAAACTTTTATACCATTACACAATTCATTCTTAGTTGTTAATTGTATACAATATTAACTCAACTTTGTTTGTGGAACTATTTTTTATCTTAAGTCAGTTTAGTATATATATCTACTTCACTTCAATTTACTTTAAATTGTAAAAAGACTTAATTTTAGTTGTAAAACATTTCAACAGTTTTAATTTACCATCTTCGGTAAAGTTTATAAAGTTTAATAAGATAAAGTTTTATAAAGTTTTATAAAGTCTTTGAGCTAACAGCTTCAAACTTAAGATAAATAATGATAGGAAAACTCGGTATTGCACAATTAAAGACATTTTAAAGCAAATACAACCGTCAGTAACTTGTTTTTTTTATTCACGTGCTTATTAAAACCGCAACAATATATATTTAAACATTATTTGAGTTTTGTTGGAGCTTCAACTTGAGATTCTTGATTTGTTTAGCCATAAAACCGATGATACAAACTACAGCTATAAGTGTAATTGAGGCTACAGCAATAAGAAGACTTGTGTTAACATTGACAGTATGACCAGTAATAGCATCAGCCGTAGAAGTTTTCTTCGCTTCAAAGCAAATATACGGTCTCTTTTGAGGTACACACATTCGGTTTACATCAATCTGAAGTTTGTTTGTGCGATATGGATCCAAAACCGCAACAGGACAATTTCTTGGCATACCAACGGGGTTTTCTTGGTAAAGGCCTCCATGGACTTTTTTGTCAAACTTGACACCGTTGGTGAAAACTCTTGTTGAGTTGTCCCTGGAAATCAACAGACCCACCCACTTGTTCGCATATGTGTTCTGGTACTCACACGAGTTGATCGCTTCCATAACAGCGTCAAATTCAGATTTTTCTGTAAACGGAGCAAGTACGGCACCTATCTCGGTGCAACGTTCTTGCGCGACACAAGTCCCTTTTACATAATCTGAAAAATCATTTGCACTTGGAATCGTGTATTTTCCTTTTTCAGTTTCAACAATAAGGTCTTTTTCATTGCATTTAGAACTAACCATGTTTAAGTCTGAAAATAAAAAACAACTGTTATAATACTGTAAAATCTAAGCTTAATTTGTAAGTTTTTTAAAGTGAATTTTGAAGTCAAAAAAATAATTTATTCAAATTTTACTAAAAAAACGTTTACAAATAAGTATCTTGACTACTCCAGAATCACACAGACATACTTTGAAAGCTTTAAATTATTCTTTGTTGAAATCTAGTGGATTAATGTAAGGTGATAGATAAATAAGTTTAGTTTAAATGCTCAGAATTCCTGATTAAAAGAATGAAAAAATTGTTGTGCGCAAAACTAACCTCTACCTAAATTTACTTATATGAAGAAAATACAAAATTAATTTTTTAAGTAAAATCTTTTATTTTAGTGTAATCGTGAGAGTTTATCTTTTGAACTTAACAGTTATATTTGTGAAATTAACTTTAGTGTGCACATATTTTGTTTCATTTTTAGTAAAATGTTGGACACATCTTCAGTTTTTATCTTTTTAGTTAATTATTAATTACATGAGTATATAATTTTTCTACAATCACCTCAGTCTTTGAGCTTTACAAAGTCATTTTTAGAGCTAGCTTAAAGCTGTTGATTAATCTGAGTACAAGCTATTATAATTTCTGACATGATTTGTATTATGAAATATCAATTTTAAAAAACTACAATGAGTTTGTAAATATTTTAAGTAAGCTTTATTCCTGATGGCAATTCTGCTATAATTACACTATACAAGACTTATAACGTTAAAGCCAATATTAAATTTACGTTAAATTACTTGTAAGTTTGAAATTTGTAAAAAAGCAATTTTTGTAATGTATGAACTTTTTTCAAGTAGTAAGGAGTACATGTATTTAAAAATGTGCTTAAATTTAAACCTGTTTTAGGTTTGAAACCTATGAGCAGAACGACTTACATATGGTCTATGGATCTGCTTTTTTATTAATCAGTGCAATAAGTTGATAAAATCACCTGATGGTAAAAAAAAGTTGTTGTATTAGTATAAAATAAATAACCTACATGGTTATTTTGCAGTGAGAAGTTCAACGACCTGTATGCCGAATCGAGCATCCTTGCAACTTTTGATGATCCAAACATCGTCAAGTATAAAGGATGTTGGGTGGTTGAAAATAATGACAAGTTCAAGTAATACTCATTTATAAGTTTGAAAATACTTTAAACTTGACTATACAGTTGCTTATAAAAAATTTAAGATTATTAGTAGCTTTTGTTTTAAACAAAGATGAAAAATAAAACAGTTCTTATTACAAAACCATTTTCACTTGGTTGGAATTTAAAGTATATTTCTTTTTACTTTCTGAAAACATAACTAAGCTTTAGTTTGACTTAAAAGACGACAGTTTCAATATTGACACAATAGTTTTAACATTTATATGCTAATCATGTTTTTCCTTCTGAAAGGATATTTTGAGCCCCAGGTCTTAGACCAAACTTATTGAAATTTTTTCTAGTCTAACTCAATAAACAACAAGACAAATGATTATTTGTAGGAACATGGTTCGAAAACACAATATTGGAAGAAGTTTTGATAAAAGAATACCTGAGTTTGGAAACAAGGAAAACGAATCAGGTATCTACTTTTTTTATTAAATAAATATTTTTCAAATTCTAAATGACGAAAAGTAAGATGCACTTAAATGCAACCATAATAGACCTAAACTCAAACTCTAGGTGCTCAGTTAAACATTGAATAAAAAGGATTACAAACTATATCGTTGAACATTGCATTAAATATTTTTTTTTGCTAGAATTTTTTCATATTACATTTTTAAGCAATAAAACTACTTTTAACTATAAAACAAATGTGTTACCAATATATTTCAACGTCCAGAGTTAAGCATTTAATATTTACAGATTCCCCAACATTTTTATTTTTACTTAGTCTTTTTTGATTAAGTAATTAAAGTTAAATTAAATTTAACAAATTAAATCTTAACTAAAACAAGAATTGTTTAAATTAAAAATAGCTTTAAAAGTCCTCAAAAAATTTGAAAGATTTATTAACCAGAATTGTAAAAGTCTCTACCTGAATTTCCCAAAGGGGAATCATTGAAGCAGAACCAAATAAAAAATGAAAACTATTTAGAAAGTAAGGCGATATCGCCCTCAAATTGTATAGTTAAAATCTTTAACTATCCTGTTCAGTGGGTAGAAGATTAAATATAACAAAGAATTTGATGAACTTTGTTTTTGACTAAAAGATAAAAAAAAATTAAAGTACATAGGGAGCCACATTAAATTATAATATAATTCATATAATATAAAAATTATAATATATTATATTTAATCTTCTACCCACTGAACATGATAATTAAAGTTTTTAACTATACAATTTGAGGGCGATATCGCTCTACTTTCTAAATAGGTTTTAATTTTGATTTAAGTAACGACTATCTATGTATTTTATCCTAAATTGTCATTTTTATATATTAGATGATATTGATATATATAGTCATTCATATGGAAAGTCTCGTTCACAAATGTAAAGGTGAAAGCGGTAAAAAACTTAAAAATACACTAAAAATCTACATTTTGATATAGATATGATAATCTTTAAAAAAAAACTCTTTGAGTAGTTTAAAAATTTAAGTTTGAAACTAAAAAATAAATCTATCAGAAATTTTTATAAGAAATAAACAAATGTATTTTCAAAGATAAATAAGTTATATTATTAAATATAATGATTTAATTTTACTTTTGTGTGTCAAGGCAAACGAAATTCCAGGCTTAGTAAAAATTCTAAGATGTTTTCTTTGATCGTGGTCAATACGAGCGCACGAGCTGTCTTGCTTAGTGGACAATGTTTTAAACGTTTCAAGACAAAAGACAATGCTGACGTCAGTGAACAATACTAGTAAACGGTTGCTTCATGGTAAAACATTATATACCGTTTGTAGATTAATTACTGCAAGTTTTTCTGTTGCAGCTGGCTGACGAGTTCCAATAAGAAATTAACCTGGTCTCAGTAATGGTTTAATTGGTATGATCAAACCATTATATTAACTTAGGCTTGTCTCACAAAAAAAGTTTTCAAAACTAATTTTAGTAACCGCCCCACTTGATGAAGTTTATCAAATAGTACAAGACCCATTTTTTAGATAACTTACCTTTAGTAGTCTATTAACCTTATTAGTTTTTTTGCCGCCCTGAATAGTTATTGCCACCTGTAAAGCTACTTAAGGAAGGGACTTAATATTTTACTTTTGAAAACCGTATTCTACTATTTTTTTTTACTATTTTATTTCAGCAAATTAGACTATTTTGCTTTAATTTTATCACAGGTTCTATAGTTGAACAGAAAGCTAAAATTAGTTAAGTAGCAAGCAAATATACAAAAACCTCATGTCTGCTAAAAATTTCAAAGTTATATTTCCTTTTTCCTCTTTGCTAGTTATTGCCTCCCGAATTCCTAAAATAATTTAAAAGGGGCATATCTCCCCTATTGGAAAACTCTGATTTAAAGCTTATTTTCCATTTTTCTACGTAAACTTTTACTTAACATAATTACAAAAATCCCTTTTTTTACAAGTTTGAATAAAAAAACTAAATAATAAACTAAATTATATTCTTAATGAGTTGTGGTTCTTGAACAAGCTGAGCTGCGTTATTTAGTGCTACAACTGCGTGGATAGATCTTGTATAAAAATGTAAAAAATTATTTCAGTACCTCAACTCTTTGCAATTCAACTTAAATTTTACAACGAAGACTTCCACACTTTCTTGTCAAAAGCAAAGAGGAATTTCAACCAAAAGATAGAGCTTCTACGACAAGTAAGTCAACTTTATATTGAAAACTTAAAACAAAAACACTTGTAATTTTGTGAGATAAGTGTTTTACTGATAAAAAATAATGATTTATTATTTACAGTAACTAGGCATTACTTTTAAAGGTTAAAAATTCATAACAGGGTTTGTAAAATTTATGAGGCCAAAAGGTTGCAAAATGGGGGAAATGATCAGTGAAGGGCCATATGGCTATAAATTAAAACTTACTTTAGATACTCTGAAATTCATTATTAAAAATAAAAAAAAAGGCGAATCAAAGAGTAGTTTTTTGAGATATTTTATTTGAGGATTGATTTTTAAGTTTCTTTAAAGAGTAATTATAAAAAAAAAAAAGAGAAACCATGATTTATAGAAACTAAGTATCTAACTGGATTTAAAATTGTCACATTAGTTTAATAGCTTCATTTAAAATACTCATTCACTTTTTAAACCTCTGTTTTTAAAAAGTAAGTTCCTGCTAAGTTTTGAGCTTAATATTTAAATATTGAGATGTTCTTCTTTTTATTCTATTTTAAATAGTGGTGATGTAATTTTAACTATTATTGATCATAACATTTAAAACTTATGTTAAAAATTTATGTTTTTTCTAAAATGGATAAATAAAAACTATTATAACTATATTATTTTAATAAAACTACATTTAAGTAAAATTAAGTAAATTATAAATCTAAAAATTTGCAATAATTTACATTTACCATAACCAAAACTTTAGCTTAGGGTGTTTGTAAACTACTTACTAATTTAAGATCTAGCTCACTTTCTTGAGTTAAAAATGAACATTTTTTTAAACTATTATTTTCAATATTTATTGAAAATATTAACAAAAAATGCTCTTCTCAATTAAATAAACAAAGAAAAGGAAAGATACTAACTGAACATTTGTATTTTGTTTTATAAAGTTTATGAGGGAGAGCAATATGTACTTATGAAAATAATACACTACTAAAAATTATGTTTTGTCAAAAATAAAAACAAAATACTTCAATAAATTTATATGTGTATACGTTTATAGTGAAAATTATAAAAAAGTTTAAAACTTAAAGAAATATTCTACTTTTCTACTTCATACCTAAGCACTTATATCTACTTTGCTGCATTAAAATGAAATGTATACGTTCTGTAAAATAGTTTTAAAAATTTCAAATAATCTAAATGATTTTAACAAATTTAAAATTTTTAACCAAACATGTTGTAAGTTTAGGACTAATATGACTTATAAGGTAAAAGGCCATTATAGTCAAAAGTATGAACTATAAACTTAATACTTCTATGCCACTATACAGGGCTGAAAAAACTATTTTACCAGCAAATAGAGTTGCATTTATAGTTTTATGCATGATTGCCAAAAAACCAGAAGGAAAGAATTGTAAATATGTAATAAAATTTTGTTTTTTTAATATAAAATGTTATCCTATGGTGTTGTAATTTTCTCATAGAAATCTGGCAGCTCTACAATAATATTATGATGTATACTTTCATAGCTTACTTTTTAAAATATGTTTTTTAAGTATTTAAATAACAGATTAAAGCGTTTAAAAAAAGCATCAAAAAACATTGTAGAGCTTATTAACAATTGTAAACGATTGTGTGTAATTTAAGAGCTTCAAAACTTTGGCTAGTTTCTATTAAAAACCCGAAACTATTTTTTGCTCTAGTTTAAAAAATAGAAGATACAAAAAACTTTAATCTGCAATTTTTAAGGCAACTTTTTCAAACGTACGTTGAAATCAAAATAATTTTTTAACGCAAGTGGACAATCAAAAAAAAATTCACGTACCTGCACAACTTTAGAAAAACCCAGTTAGCTAATAAAGGTTTACAGACGACTAATGATTATAATTTTACAGATGTTTTCTGGGCTCAGGTACTTGCATGAGTGTTGTGCACTCATTCACAGAGACCTGAAGCCCGAAAACCTGTTGGTGGACACTCATACCGGCCAGCCGAACGTCTGTATAACGGACTTCGGCTTGTCCGTGTTCGAAAAGAAGAAAACAGGACAGGCGAACACCGCGACAGAAAGTTTCTTGGAGGCAGTCAACAGGAACTTCACAAACTTGCAGCAGAACAGACCAACTCGAAGGAGGCACGCTGCAGTAGACAGAATTGAAGAAGATGGTGACCAGGACAGAAGAAGACCAATCGCTAGAAACTTAAAATTTGCCTTTTTCGAGCCAACTGATGATGAAAGCGCCAAGCCTGATTTTGACGTCGCTGAAGTGCTCGAGCAGCGAACAAACGGTAAACCGGGAACCAAGTACTACAAGGCTCCGGAAATTGTTAGTCGATCAACCGTTTTATTTCAATGGAATGAACTTTTTAAACTAAATTTTCAATTAGATTTTATACGTTCTTGACTTAAAGTTCTCGAAATATTAATGTTTTATAGCAAACTGTTTTTTCTAATGTAAAGAAAATATTAATAATTCTATAATTATATTATCCATTTTTCGTCAGACAGAGACTCAAGTTTTTCTAAAAAACAGCTTTATATATTTTCTTTATACAAGGGTAGTAGTACAAAGCTTTAAAGTGATTGAAAATATTTTCTTTTGAACAACATTATTTAAGAACATGATGATGCATTTTCAGTAGACTAAAAATCTATCGTAAATAGCTCGTGCTGCTACGTATAAAAGACAGAAAGACAAATGTTTAACGGTATTTCTATGTAAGTTGTATATACATTATTTATATTAATACAGGAGAAAGGACCTCCATATGTGTACGACCACCGCGCTGATTTGTACAGCGCCGGCGTCACCCTCTTCGTGAGCATCAGAGAGGACGCTTTGAACTTCAAAAAGCTTGCGGTGATTGCGGAATCTAAAAGTTTTCAAATTGTTGGAAAGCGCAAGCATGTTGCAATGGTGGTGAGTTTTTCACTTGAACATTTTAACAACTGTTATTTAGTTTAACAAGACTTAGCAGAAGTGAATTAAAACTTTTCGTACAAATGTTTACTTTTTGATTACAAACTACAAAGATCCACTAGTCATTTTATAATTCTACAGCAAAAACACGCTCTGGCACATGTTAACATTTTCGTCACTTTATGTTTCCATATTCCCTTTATTTTAAACAAACACGTTTCACAGGCGAAGCTTGTTTCTGAGCTGATGGAAGAAGGTCCTGAACACCGCCCGTCCGCTTCTGACGCAATGGAAAGATTGAAAGAGGTGTCCGAGGTGGCAGCCGAAGAAGAACCCTTTGAAGATGTCAGCGGATGTCTGGAAGGGATGTTTAAAGAAGGCGATGTGGACATCGAGGAAGAAAATACTCGCGAGGAAATGTATGAGGAGGAAGAAGACGATTGGGAGAACGCAGTCAAGAATATAGCCACTGCGAGAGAAGTTGAAGAATTTAATGATGCAATGAACAGGATCTATTTGTAAAAGAAGGTTGAGGTGTAAATACTTATTCTAGGTTCTATTTTGACTTGTTGGTGAAAAATTAAATTTGTGTATGCAAAAGTTAGAAATCAAACAATTTAAATTTATTGCAACATCAAAAGTTTAAAAATTAATATGAAAATGCTGTAAATGAACTCTTAAGTAACTTTATTATGTTTTAAGGTGGTTTGATAACTTTTACCGGTGCTATAGTTTTATAATTTTAAACTTTAATTGCAACTAAGTAAGATTTTAACATTTTCAAGTTATCTTTTTTGTAATGAAATTAAGTATGAAAATTAAATCAAGTATTAATAAAAACTATAATTTGTATTGTATTTGAACTAGTTTTTACTACATAGATTTAAAACTTATAATTCGTGACTTTGAAAAATGTTTTAAACTTAAGTTTATCTAACTAATTACTAGAAATGTAAAAATAAAATGGTTTTAGTTTAAAAGAAACTACTTAATGCTTCAAGTTTAAAGTATTCTTTTTAAAATTTTTTAAACTTTATATGCACTCTTGTTTTTGTAGTATTTTCACACACATTTTTGTTTTATAATTCACATTTCAAGTATCAAATATTGCACATTATCATACTTACTTTATTTGAAATTATGCACAGATTTCTATTTTAATGAATAAATATAAAGTTGAAAGTTTTATTCTGTTTAAGCCTAAGTAAGAAAGGTTGTTAGAAAAGATTATTTTAAGAACTTTGTTTTTTAGTAAATATTGTTTTATTGAAAAAAAGTTTTGTTTACTGTTTAAAAACTTTTCAAAATTATACTTTTTAATAGAAAAATAATAATTTAATTATGAAAAGTATTAAAACTTATAAAAATAGCAATCAATACATACTACAATGAATTTTTTATCTAATCTATATATATGTAAAACATGGTTTCCAAAAGTTTGTCGTATAGTCCTCTTGGGGGGCCATAAGCAGCAAAGGGGCCACAAGAGGGCCATGAGGCCTAATTTGAAACTAACACTAGATATACTTTAGTTGATGGTGAAGAGCAAATAAAAAGGTTGATTTTAGGGTAGTTTTTAGAGAAGTCTTTTTTGAGGGGGCCATAGCTATTTTTTATACTATAAAGGGTGCCCTATGAAAAAAAAAAGTTAGGGAAACCCTGATGTAGAACAATATTGGGAAAAATAAAGCAAGCAATAAATTTTTTAACTTTAAAATATTTTCCAAACGAAATAAAATTGCGGGTTTTTATAATTATTTTTTTTCAATTGTGGTCTTAATTTGACTTCCAGCACCCATTTATGGGTTTTAAATGATTGTTTTAAAGCAATTTTGCTATTTATTGTTACTGATAGTTAGTTGTTAAAAAATTAAGCCATCCGCGAAGACTGTTTTAAACAAATAAGTCTGGCTCGTCGACTAAAATCGTTTACAACCGCTTTATAGTAAATCCACAGTAAATTATAACAAGAGGTTAATTTTTAGCCGGTTGGCGTTAAACCTGTTCTGCGGCCTGGATTTTCGGTGTCGCGTAGGCAAGGGTCCCGTTCGCTCGTTGGTGGTTCCAGTGATGGCCGACCCAGGTCAACTGCGGCAACCGTAACCGGCCTTTCTAATCCCATGTAAGTGTTATACTGCGGAAGCGGTGTTCGTTCTACTTGTGTTCATTTGCTATTCGATTAACTTTTTGTTGGCAATTTTGAGTCAATTGAACCAAAAGCGTGTTTTTGACAGCGATAATTTCCAACTATAAACCAAGCTGTTTCTTTTAAAAACTTTCCTTTTAATGCTAATTGAACTATTGAAAACAAGTCTAAATTTTAAAGACTTTTCAAGACTAATTAATTAACCTAATATTAAATGCAGAGATTTATACCAAAAAATAAAAATAACAGATTTTGTTTTAAGGTTATTGCATTACATAAAAACAAATTGTAATTAACAAAAACTTAATGTTACAGTTTGTGCTTTAATACACTTATTGCTCTTGATTTTGTAGATCTCTTTGAAAACGCAGCTAAGCTAAAGTAATGTAATAGTTCTATACCTAAATAAAAAAAGGAAGTCGTGTTTAAAAACCACAGTTTATAGTTATAAGTTTTATAAAACTTACAATATCAAGTTTTTTGACACTTGCTTTCTAACTTAAATAAAACATAAAGCTTAACCTACCACTTGACTATACATTACCAGTTCAACTCAACTATATAGTTGTTATATTGTTTAATATCTAGTACCTGTTAAGCTAACTTTGAAAGCCAAAAAGAAGTTTTATATTCTAGAAAGTTTTCTGCTTTTTAAATAGTGTTTAAAAAGTATTTCTTAATGTACTTTTTGTTTTTGTTTAAATTTTACAAATATAATAATTGTATTTGAGATGTTTATGAACTATGTCTTTTGTGTATACATAATATTTAATAGTTTGCAGTTTACAGGTATACCAAATATTTCTCGGGTAATAAACAAACAAACTATAATTATTACCTGTTTCTGGTGTGGAACTAATTGTCTGGTTTCCAGTAGCTTCATTTGCTTTTTTTCCGAGAATTACGAAAATAATAAAACTATACAGTAATATTCATAAAGTGTACAAACTAAATTTATTCTATAACGTATAAATAAATGATTGCATTATGTTGTGAGAAAACGAGAACAAACACAAAATAGAAAACGAAGTATTTAATGCAAATTTACTTTCAGTAAAAAAGTTGTTTGCAAATACCATCACAGGAATAAAAACTAAATTTATAATATCTATAAATCTAAGCTCGCTATTTTTTTTACCAGTTTTATATTTTTATTAAATTATTTTCATACAGACTTGAATTTTTATAGTTACTTCAACTTTCCTTTATAAATTTTATATTATCCAATTTAAATTTATTAAGCAAAAGTGGCATGTCTAGACTTTTTTCTGAAGGGTAGCACACTTTTTTTAAAAATAGTTAGAGTATATTTTGCAGTAGCTTTTAATTGATAACAAATAAAACTTCAGAAAATTTAATAACTGTCTACTAGAACTTTTAAGAATTTAAAATGCTAGAATGCAAAATTTTAATAAGTAGTCCTAACTCAAGTTCTTTAATTTTGAGCAAAATAATTAAAGTATAGACCTAAGTCTTGTAAATAAAGATAAAGAGGAAATTCTGTCTTTCATTGTGAAGCTAGCATGTTCAATGAAAACTTCTATACATAAGAAACTGAAAACAACGTACTAATCTATATTATTAGTTAAGTTGTGTTTAAACAAACATGAAATATTCAATGATATGTAAAAAAGTTATTCAGTCAAACAAAAAGATGTATACAGTACAAAAAATTATAATTAAGAAAGTTGCAAATTTAAAAAGGAAAGGGTTTAAGCTGTAATATCATTCAAAAATAGTTTCTTATAAAACTTTAATTTGATAATTCTAAATTGAAAGTTTAATTTTCAAAATGTGAAACTATAGTAGTTTTAAAAATTTTTACAATTTTTTGTTTCACAAAAATACATAAATTTGTAGATTGTGGTAAGATAAACTGTTTATTTTAATTTTAAATATCTATCAACTATGTCATTAGTTCGCTTTTTTTTACAAAAAATACTTATGAAACCACTATGTTTTTGATAAAAAATTATAAAGTAAACTTTACTTAATGGCAAAACATTAACACCTGGTTATGATTTTTCGTTATAACTAAACCATATTATATCGATTTAATTAGTGTTACTCCTTCTTTCTAAGTGGTCGCATAGGATACAGGAAACTAGTCAAAAGTCAAAACACGCCCTTGCTAGTAAGTAAACTTTACTAGCTTAAAAATTTTCTAAATAAAAAGTTTATATTTTATTTCAGCAGTACATCTGCAATGTATACAAATGAACTATTTAATTTTGTATAGTATAATAACTAATTAAAATATTGTTACCTGCTTCTTGTGTGGAACTAATTGTCTTGTTTCCAGTAGCTTCGTCTGGTTCTTTTCCAAGAACTACGTACTTGATAAAAGCATACAGAGCTCCATACATTTCTATAAGTAGTCTATAATGTTTAAGTTGTTTATTAAACATTAAATGTTTTTTGAGTCTAGCAATAACAACAAGTTTTTAACAAGTTTAAGTTCATAAGAGATAAAAACTTTAGAAATGAACAAAATAAAAAAACGATACATAGCATAAAGTTCTATATTACTTAGCTTATCTCAAACTTTTGGTGGCAAAATAAAACAGAAACTTCGATTAATAAATTAAAAGTTTTAAAAGATGTACCAGCCAGCCAAAGAGTTTGAAAAAGCAACTGAGAAACTATTAGCCTAAAAGTATAATCACTTTACTTGGAGAATTTTAAATCAGCAATTGCTAATCGAAAATTGGTCTATAAATTCAAATTAGTTCACATGTACCTAGCAACTAGCATATATAACTTTAAATCTTTCAAAAACTAAACAAATGCTATAACATAAAATAGTTTATACTTAATTTTCATGTTGAAAGCAAAACTTTTCTTAGAATTTATAACCACAAGTACAAAATTAAATTCCACTATTCAGAAGCATGTAATTGTAAGTTTGTTAGGTTTTGCTTAATCCAGTGTACCGTTTATACTTATTAGGCAGCTTATAACACAGTGCAGCAACTTAACTAAGTTACTATTTACTCATTACTTGTTGTTTTGTTATTAAAGTATTACAACAAACAGCAGTTGAAATACTAAAAATTACTAAAACATGTTTAAAATTTATTTAAACTGTCTTAACTCACAGTTTTATTTTTATTATAAAGTTTAAACTTAATACAATGTAGTTTAATTCTATTTACTTAACTTTTAATACATTATTCAATAAAAAGATCTAATGTTAATCTGATTTTACAACAAGCACTTTTGTGTAAAAATTTATACTAATATTTAATTTCTGGAATATTTTATTTTTACTGTGTAGGGCCAAGTTTTTTTTATGCAAACTGTTAAATGGTATGTTGACAACTTTGGAATTTTGTTTTACCATAATACTTAGTCTAGAAAATAGTCAAAGGCAGGAGTAGTCTTAAACTTTCTAAAAAACTGTGTACACCAAATACTTGAAAGAAAAATATATTGCACACTAAACTACAAATGTCAAAATCATTAATAATAAAAAAATCTTTTTTTGAGTTTCAAAATGTGTAATAACGTGCTAGAACTGTTAACTTTTGTTAGAATTGTTTACTTTAGAGAAAATTACAAATACATTTTTTTACTAAATTTCAAGTACAAAGTAAAATTCCTTTTATACAATAAAAAATTTTAACACCTCCAACATTCGATTCCTACGTCGTATCCTTGTAATTGAATGGCAACAAAAGATGATAAACGAAAAAAAATTAAGACATATTTGTTGTATTAAACTCTTAGCCGGCGCAGGCTTTTATGGCTTGATCATTTTTTAAAGACGAGCAAAGAACGAATCCCAAAATATCTGTTGTACAGTGAGTTGGTCACGTTGGAAAACTGAACCAAGGTCGTCCAGCACTACGTTTTTAAGATGTCTGCAAGCGCGACCTTAAGAGCTTGAGTATCAGCAATGATGAGTCGGAGGCACTTGCTAAGGGTAGGTGTTAGAAAAGCACAGCGTCATTTTAGCACAGGGTGACACTTTAGCACGGAGTGACATTTTTGTACGTAATAATTTTAAATCTTTGAAAATGTCGATCTAAATAATTTTAAATTATCTAAAACAATTAGCTTAACAAACAAGTGAATATGAGAATTAGTTTTAAAACTTTAAAAAATGTCGTCTTAAAAAAATATATAATTAAAGTTTTTACTATGGGCTTAAAATGAAACAAGAAAGTTTTTAATCTGTATATATATCATTTTTTATTTAAAACTTACGCTTAAAGTTTAGCCTTATTAAAACTAGTTAAACCTTTAAAAAAAGTTTTAATAATCTTAGAACTTGTATTTTTTGCTAGCATTTATAAAATAGTTTTATGTAGAAAACTTTAAAGTAAAAGTATCAAAATATTTTCATCTAAAATTAATTAATAAAACAAGTTAATAAAGATTTTAAATTTACTTTTGTTTTAGTTTTAACTAAAGCTTAAACTTGTAACTCATTTAAAGCTTGTTAACTTTTAGCTTACATATTGCACAGTTCGTTTCAAGATACTTTAACAATACAGTACTTATGTGATTTAAGCAAAGAAAAAAAAAAAATTCCGTGCTAAAATGACACTCCGTGCTAAAGTGACGCCGTGCTAAAGTGTCACCCGTGCTTTTCTGACCCGTTCCCCTTGCTAATGACCGCAACAAATGTCGGTCTTCTATGTACAAAAGACTGAAAAAATTGGAACAACAACATTTTTTAAAACCAAAAGAAGTGAAAATCAAACAAACTATATTTATCAATTTTATCATCACTGTGTATTAGTTGCTTTTTTTACCACAAAGCGCATAACCGACTTTGGCTAATAGCCAACTTGTGTCTTAATAACATTATTGCTGTGCTCACACAGAAGCACACCGTAAAGACAACTGATCTAAAGTGTACCGTTGTATAAATATTTAATTTGAATTTCAACAGATAATTTAATTAAGATACAAACAGCAAAAAAATTATATTTTTAAAGGTCAAAATAAATTAAATTTACATGTCCTGGGCATGACTTTAAACTGTTCTAGTGTATGACTCGATAACCGAAAGGTTTTTTCGTACACAAGGTCCTTTGACCAAACCTTTTAAACGTTTTTTTTTTGTTGTTCAATAAACAAATACCATGTTTAATTGTTGCTTTATTTTATAATTTCATTTAAAATATGTATTTATTGAAGATATTAAAATAAATAGTTTAAAAAAGCTCATTTTTACTTGACTAAAATAAATGTTTTGTAATTTCGAAAGAATTAGATATCTAAATTATGTTTTTGTAACCCTAATATAAGTTTTTGTTTTTGAACTTACCAATTTTAAGACTATAACAGCTGAATAATTTCAATTTAGTTTATAAATGTTATAAAAATTTTAAAATAACGTTTAAGTTGACAAAAAAAATGAAATTTAAGATTCATGCTGTTATATTGTTAATTGAACGGTAAAAAAAAAGCGCTCAAAAATTTTGGTTTAAAGACCTGGTGTACAAAGGAACTTCTTGGTTATCGAGTTGTACACCACATGCTTGTAAAGTTTCTTACGAGCTATTACAGATAGTTTTTTTTATCATTTAAATATTTAAATCTTTAGTATTAGGACACTCAGTTAAACGAAAATAAAAATGAAAGAAAATAAAACTAAACGGAAGTTAACTGAATTTTGTGTTTAATAATGTATGTACTATAAATCTTGTTCAGTAACATAAGAACTAAAAAATGTATATAACTTTAAATTAACTTTTAAAAGAAGATAAAGAACACTAAAAAGAAACGTGAGAATACTTGAATTATAGGTTACAACTTCTTTAAAGAAAGTAAAATGTAATACGCTAAAATATTTTTACGAATTTTTTTTTATAAGTATTTTGTGCTAAAGAGGTAATTTTTATTTTGTTTTGTTATTTAATTTGAACAGTAAAAACAATTTTACATTTGAATACTTAAATAAGATATTCAAAAATTTTAAAGAATTTTGAAGAAGTGATTTTTACAATAACTGAACTTAACTTTTATAAATGAAAATATGAAGATAAGTACTGTAACGTTTATACTTTATAAATTAAACACACATAGTTTAAAGTTTTAGCATAAACATAAAAACTTTTATTATAGTTAATAATTTTTTATCTTGCAACCAATACATTGTTACATTATTTCTAATAAATATTGAAAAAGCTTAGTTTAAAATTAATATAGTTTCAAAAGAATTATATAGTTTAAAAAATTAAAACATCACATTTTGTTCAAAAGTATTTTTTAGAATAAATTTACAATATTAATCTCAAAAAACTATTAATTAGAGTAAAATATGGAGAAAATACTTATTAATTATGTTAATAGTTTCTCGTGATCCTTTATCAGGACTAAGCTGATTGTTTTGGTTTGATTGAAGTTTTTTGATAGTAAAGCTTTTGTAGTTAATAGATAATTATAAGAACTATACGCTTTATTGATTTTAAAACAACTTTATTTGTACAATATATAAATATATCATTTTGTTGTTATAATTTGTACAATGTACACAATTATCGATATGTCTAAATACTGCACTATTGGCTGGAATCATATTCTCTTTGATTTTACAAAAAATTGTCTTTCTATCTTAACAATATATTGGTTGTTTAGATCTCTTGGACAGGTAAACTTGTAGACTACTTTACTACATACAATTTATTAAGTCATTTAGGGAAAAGTATTACCCTACTTTTTGTGTTTCATATTCATTACGTATCTTTACTCCGATCTCTTCGAACATAGATATGATATACTAGGAGAATTTCTCGGATACCTTTCTGAAGTATGATATTCTAAAGTAGTGTTTATTATCATCTTTTAATTATTTCTGACTCAAAGTTGTTTTTCATTTGTATCTGCTCATTGATAACAACAACTGCATCACTGGTCGGGAAAGAGTTTTTTTTTTTGCAAAAGCTCTTTAAATTTTTGCCAAATGTTATGTTGTAGATCTTCTTAAACGAGATTTGTGTTTCTGTAAAACAAGTTTTAAAGTAAATTTCTCTTTCACGACTTCGGTACACACAAGTAAAAGCACGCCCGTGTTTGTTTGTTTTCTGCAGATAGATGTGACGATCTTGTTGTCTTTTATTGATAATTGTGTATCAAATTATGGTAGTTAGCCTTTTTGACAAGTTTGACAAATTTTATATTTTTGTGAATTTTGATGAGTTTTTAATCAAATTGCTGTATCTGTTCTTTGTTTTCTAAAATGCAGAATATGTTGTCAACAAATCTATAGCTTAAGATTTTGTAATGCAAGTAGAGTGCAACTCGATAACAGAATGGTTCATTTGTGCACCAGTTGCTAGGACTAAAATTTTTGAGCGTTTTCTGTCCTTTATTAAACTATAACAAAGAACAGAACAAATTAATACATGTGGGCATAGATAGGCCTATGACCAATTTTATACTAGTAAACTGTTAAGAAATTGTAAGTTTTAAAGCTTTTAGCATTATTAAAAGTTTTTTTTAGTTTTCACTGACATTTAGTTTATACTTTGTTATGTTTTTAAATCTGTAATTTTTAACCTAAAAATTTTGCTTTGTATGCATTTATATATTTACTAGTTTCGAACAAACAACATGTAGAAGTGTTTTGTTTTTATTTTTATGCATAATTACTTTTATGAATAAGTTGTATAGTTGAATTGCTTAAGTGTTTTGTTGATGCTTTAAAAATTTGTTTTGTGTAATCCTTTTGAAACTATTAATGGTATAAAATAGTGAACTCGTGTTTTGTATAATTATTTTATTGCTAATGTAATCAGCTTTTAAAGATGTTAAACTCAAGTAAAATGTGGGTGATTGAATAAAAATATTTTAGGATAAAGTGTGTCATTGGTATATAATTTCCATGTTTAATGTTGCCAGTAGTTGTTTAAAATAGTTATACATAATGAAAAGATGTGTAGCTCTACAAAAACAAAATTTCACACCAATCCATCGACCATACCTGTGACCATTCAAATTTTTTATTTTATTTTTAAATCAGTGTTGCCTTAAAACCTGGAATCATGGAAAAATCTGGAATTTAGCAATTTAGGCTAAAAAGACCTGGAGTTTGAGAAATTTTGAAGAAATGTGGAATTTTGAACAAAAATAACTAAAAACTGGAAGTTTAAACAACTTTTACATCTTAAGTAATATAACATTTTGATTTCAACAAAAAATCTATCACATGATTTTTTTGTCCTCATCAAATTAAAAAAAAAAAAACACATTTAAAGTAGCTTAACATTATCTTTTCAAAGGTACTTTCAAAAACCTGGAAGAAATTAAGAAAACCTGAGGAAATTTCTCAAAAACCAGTCCAAGCCTGTATAATTGAAAAAAATATTAATTATACAATTTTTAGTTGTTATATCTCTGTACACTTGGAAAAACTATTCTTGAATTAAAAATAAGAAAGTATATTTTTAGATATGTGTATCATTTAAGCTACCAACATATACGAAACTAGATCAATTTTAGATCAACCTACGTGACTTATACTTTATTATTTTCATAAAACTTTTTATTTTTTAATTCCTTTATTTTCTCCAAAGAGGTAATTATTTTGATACAAGCTTAGCTTCTCAGCAAATATAATTAGCCATGTTTTATTTGATTATTATCATTAGTACCACTAAAACTAAGTAAATTATTATAACTCAAATAATTTTCTCAATTTGTTATTTATCAAGTATTAGTTTAACTTCATTTCAATTTTTAAATTTCATTCTTTAAAGTCAAAACTCAATTATTTTATTTTTGTCACTTTGTAATAACTCTGTTGAAAGTTGTTGTAAGTGTAGTGAAGTTTTGTAAGACTTGTTAAAAACATAATTAAAATCAATTTATCAAAATTACATTAATAACAATAAACAAGATTAAGTTTTTTTTATGTGTCAATTGAAAAAGAAACAATGCATCAGAAGCTAAGACTAGATCAACTGAATATTATTGAAATTTTGAAAGTTTATAAAATAAACAAATTTTAAATATTTTATGGAAGTTAAGAGAAATAAAACAAATATTTTGTTACCTTATAGTTTTAAATTACAATGTCATACGTTTAAATTTATATTTTATTGTATATGTCAGAGTTTAATGTGCAATAGGGTGCATCGTTGCCCCAACATTGAAATTTTGCTTAGTCCATTTTTTTATAAGTGGAAAATCACATAAATACACTGCACAAAAAATAATTAGCTTCCTACCTTTTACCATCTTCAGGTTATTTACATTTTTCTGAAAATAACCCCTATATAAATTGAATGAGACCTTAATATGTTGACCTTTGAGTTTTTGATTAAGTTTTTTTTCACATGTGGCAATAATCACAAAAACAAATTCTATGCATTTTCAGATCATATGAAGATATTTTTGTTGATAATTTTAAGATTTTCTGTATTTTTTTATCATCTTTTGTTATTTTAAAGTTTTTTTGAAGAAATCAAGAAATTTCTCTAAGAAACTTTCTTCAATTTTTCTGAAAACGTGCAGAATGTGTTTTTGTGATGATTGCAACATGTAAAAAAAAAATTCATTTAAAAACTCTAATGTATAAATTTTAAGGTCTACTACAATTTACATAGGGGTTGTTTTCTGAAAAATGTAAATATTGTGACGGTGGTAAAAGGTAGGAAGCTATTTTTTTGTGCTGTCTATTTATGTGACTTGCCACGCACCAAGAGTTAAACTTTGCTTTACTACCAAATTTTCATTTTAGAAGGGCAACAGATGCACCCTAAACTGTGCAAGCATGTTTATATACTTTAATTGGTATTTGGCTCGCAAGCATGTGAATCTGGCCTGTTTTAAAACAGTGGCTTTCAAGGTAATCAAAAAATTCAGTGCATCCCAAGTTGTAGTTTAAATATTAAATATAGGATTGCCACAGAACCTGGAATTTTAACAAAAAATCACTAAAAATCCTGGATTTTTAAACAATTTTTACATATTAAGTAGTGAAATTTTGATTTAATACAAAAATTATATCATATATATATAAAAAAATTGTCATCATTAAAATATTTTATGTTCAAAAACACATTTAAAGTAATTTTACAGTATTTTTTAAATATTGTTATACTACTTAACACAATTTTAATATTAAACTCAACTTTAAACTAAAAATAGACCCAAAAACGTTGACTTTCAAAAACCTGGAGGAAATACAGAAAACCTTAAAGAAATTCTTAAAATCCAGTGGTAACCTTATAATTATGTTAAACTGTATTTTATTGAGTTAGTACATCTGATAAGTTATAAAAGAAATTCTTGCCGTATGTTTTTGAAATTAAATACATGAAGAGTAAACAAAAAGATAACTTTTTAGCCAAAACTTCTGCTCTCAGTAAGTTTAGATTGTGAAACTTGGTTTGAAACCCTTGGTATATATGTTAATTAATGTATATTTTGTTATATATTGTGGCCTCTTTACTGTCTAAGCTTGGTAAATATACAAATAAAATGAAGGATATGCCTAGTATTTTTATAGTCAAAAAAACACTTTTGTTTTTACAAAGTTATATGTCAACATGTTTAGGTGGTAGAGTTTTCATTTTTAAATCTCCACCTAAACTTTAGAGCATTTTTGAATTAAAGTGTTTTAAACTTTTAAAATATTTTTTGCTGATCAAATTTATATTTATTAAAGTTACCAGTTTTCTTCAGTATTTTAAAGTATACTGGCTGCTACATTTGTATCAGATTAAATTTGATGACTTTAATTACTAAATTAGAGTAATGTCATTTAAAAATATCAGTTATAATTTTTATAATGTGTTTAATTTATCTTAGATTATTTTCATGCGTTATTAAGCAAATACTATTTTTATTAGTTTCATTTACCTTTCACATCATTTTATAAACATGTAAGTTTAAAAAGTACTTTGAATTTAGGAATATAATCTTTTGTATTAATATTTTGTATCAGATACTTTGAAAACTGGTGATAGTTTTAAATTTCCCAGAATAGTTTTTTAAAATCCAGATGAGTTAATAGATTTATTTCTTATTCTTGGTATTTGTTTTAAAAATATTTTAGTTCTGATCATCTAAACGTATTTAAATTATATCTTTTTCAATTTTGATATAAATTTTAATATATATGTAGATAGTAAAAAGTACAATTTTGAATAAGCATAGATTATAACAGAAGTTGGCAGCCTAATGTAACTTGCAGGCCAATTTTCCCAGAAAAAATTGCTTGCAAGACGCACTATTCCAAAAAAAAACCTTTTAGGGCCGCATTTACTTTAAAAAAGTTCTAGTAATTAGTAGAAAAATATTATTTAAGATAAAAAATGTGATAAATTAAGCAATATTAGAGCACTAGTAAAGAATATTTATTGAATTAAGAGCCTAACTGTAAGTTTTTATTACAAAATCTTTAGTTTTTATTGTTTTTTTATGTATATTTTTGACTGAAATAAGCCCGCGGGCCGCAGATTTTGACTTTGTTGACTGCATTTGGCCCACAGGCCGCAGTTTGCTGACCCCTGGCTTATAACTAAAGCAACTTGTATATATACTTATTTTAATTTATGAAAGCTTGACTAAATATTTTATACTGTAATTTTATAACTTGATACAAATGCACATAGTTAAAAACTTATGTATTTTTACAATTACTTTTAATACAATTGTAAGTTTTTTATTATGAGTTTTTTATTAAATACAATTAAAGTTTAAGAGGTTGACCTTAAATTAGTCCATAGTTTAAATATTTAAGCTTAATTTAAGTAAATACCTTATTAAATGTTAATCAACTATTATAATCTAACTATTATATCTGTTATAATATAATCTAACCATATGTATTATAATAATTTTTCAATGACCCTAAATTTTTTGAGTTTATTATCAAAAAAGTGATTTTTAGCTCTGATTATTTTTTACAAACATCACAATTACTTTCCAGGTTTATTTCAATAAACAGTCATCATAATTATGCTTGAAATAGAAAATCGCCTTGTGCACAACAACCTTTTGCACAAATTTGAGTCGGCCTAATTGGGTGGCAAGCACAAGACCACCAACATCACCCTAGCGCATCACTATGTTACATCATGATTTTACGGGGTCACCTACTGCATCACTAAACCAAACGGCAACACGTCCAAGCTCATCATCAGCATCTGCCTTAAGTTCTGGTCGTCCCTTTAGGAGCATGGAGCTCAGACTCTGTTGGAGGAAGTATACGGGGAGTACTTGCAGTCCTCACCTGAGCCTGGATTCAGCGTTTCTCTCCTTGTTGACTTGACCGCTCTCCCAGAAGACGTCAAATCCCTTGCTTCAAAGATTGCCCTTCTCGAGCGCAACTGCTTTGCCTCTGTGTTTGAAAACTTCTTCAACGCCCAGGAGTAGGGCCGATCAACCAAGACAGCAGTGATCCCGTACAGGGATGATGAGACAATGTACATGGAAGCTAAGAAGGACAGAGTCACTGTTGTGTTTTCAACTGTCTTCAAGGATGAGACTGATGTCACTTATGGAAAAGTTTTTATGCAGGTTTGTGATTTAAAAATTGTGATCTAAATTTGATATTCAAAACAATTAGTTGTGTAATATTTCTTCAATCTTTTTTAAAAGTTGTTGTATTTCAGTTGTTGATACTGACTTGACTAAATTTTATTATGTTTGATCAAATTTTATTTGAAACTTTAATTTGTACATGAGTTAAAAATCTATGAATTAGAGTGCTCAGTACATAGGGTGCACGACTATTCAAATTCGGACAATTCAAATTCCGACAATTCAAATTCTTAAAAAAAAATTGAAAGGGCCACAACTAAAAAAGTATTGTATATTTGTCAAATATAAAAAATACATATGTAAGTCCTATTAATATCTACAAGCAATTTTTTTCTTTTTGCAAAACATTGAATACTTTTTGGTATATGGTTTAAATAAAGTAAAAAACATAGTTATTTTTAGTAGTTTTAAAATATCTTAAAAAGTATTTAAGATTTTGCAAAAAATAAAAAGTGGCTTGTAGATATTAATAAGGTCTACATAAGCATTTTTTATTTTTCTCAAATTTCAATTATTTTTTGAGATATAGTCTTCTAATTATTTTTTTAAGAATTTGAGTTGTCGGAATTTGAATTGTCCGAATTTGAATTGTCATGTAACCCAGTACATAAGAGGTTGGTAATTAAAGTTTTATCAAACATTTTTTATTTAAGCAGAGACTGTTTTTCCTAAAAGATATTCAGAGCATTTAAGTAACAATAAAATAGGAAGATTAATTAATTTTCCTTGAATTTACTTAAGTACATAGATATAATAATTAATTACTAATGTACTTAATCTTACTATATATATTTAAGGCCTTTGTATTATTTTATTCTTACTTAGAAAGCTCTGAAGATCCTTCTTGGAAAAACAGCAAAAGTAACAATTGTTGAATAAATTTTGATAAAACTTTGAAATGAGCTTAATTTCGTTTTCCACATTCACTATTCAAAATTAGTCTATAGCTGTTCTATAGTCAATCTTTAATACTGTTTAAAAAATTCAAAAATAAAAATTGATATGAAATATAAACAAGAAAAAGTTTTAAATAAGCCTTTTGTTATAAATAGTATTTATCTAAGTATAAGGGTTGCCACTTTACCTGGAGTTTGACAATTTAAGCAAAAAAACCTGAAAAAACCTAAAATTTGGGAAATTTTGAAAAAAACCTGAGATTTAGAACAAAAATCACTAAAAAAAACCTGGAAAAATCTGGAATTTTAACAGTTTTCACATGTTCTGTAGTAAAATTTCAATTTGACTCAAAAAATCTATCATATAAATGAAAAATTTTTGTCATCATCAAAAATTTTTTTTATTAAAAAACATATATAAAGTAGCTTTACAGTATCTTTTCAATGTTTTTATACTATTTAACACAGTTTCTTACCTTAAACTTAACTTTAAACTAAAAATAGACCCAAAAATGTCTACTTTTAAATTCCTGGAAGAAATTTAGAAAACCTGGTAAAAATTTAAAAAAATGATTAACTTTGGCAACCTTGAAGTATACTAGCTTAATTATAACTTCAAAATTTTAACTTTTGTTTTTAAATCAATGTTTTACTCATTTAAAATAAATTAATCCTGAGTTGATTAATATAAGCTTATTGTAATAAAATTTTAGTTCAAAGTATACTATACTATACTAGCTTAGTTAGCATTAAGTTTTTTTATGACGTTTTTAAGGTTTTTTCTTATTTTATTTGGCTAATTTTCAGTCACTCAGGCTGGCTATAAAAAGTGGCAACCCTGTATTTGAAACTTTTTTTTGGAAAACTAACCATTTAGTCATTAATTAATGTAAGTTTTATTGACTTTAATGTTTATAGAAATAAAGTGACATATTTTACTGATGAATTTTTTAAATTTCCTATTTATTTTTATATAATTAATAGCTGCAAGGTGGTAGCAATACCTAGAAAACATTCATAATAGCAGATGAGGATCATACACTTGGTAACGTGCTCAAATACATACTTGACAAAAAGTTGGTTTAAAAATATTTTTGGTTAAAGTTATTGAAAAAAATTAACTGCATAGCTGTAATGTAATAAAACACTGCTAAAATTTGTTTGTTTACAACTCTATTACTATTTACTCTAATACAACTCTATTACAAGTATATTTGAACGAAAGGAAGTTTAACTTTTTTCTACTCTGCTAAAAGGTTTATAAAGTTGTAAGAAAGGTTTCTTTTTGTTTAAACTGAAAACTGTGTTGTTAGCACAATTAATTTTAATAATCACAATGAAAGTTCTTCAAGTTTGTCTGATTAAATATTAAAAGTCTTTGAAAGTCTTACTTGTGTACATCATATAAAAAAATTAAATCTTTAGGGACATTAATTTTCAAATTTAGTTAATTAAAATAAATGAAAACAAATTGTACAGTAATCTTCCTTTATTGTACCAACATATGTTTCTGTGTGTTAATGAATCAACACACTTCAACTGGGTTCTGTAAAAAATAGTTACTGTAATAAAAGAATAGAAGCATTGAGTAAAGTGGGTGTATAAATGTTTTTCATTTAATAATAATAACTGTAGTAACCAGAATAATATCAATATCAGTAATATTTATAACAATGAAGTAATTAAATGTGGTTTTAACTTCAAGAACAATGTAAGTAAAAATTGTAACTGTCGTAAGTCGAATAAAATAAACTGTACGTTACATGGTAACTGCTTAATTAAAAATGTTGTGTATAAGGTGCATGTTAAATGTAAGCTTAGTGAAGATAATAACAAAAGTGACAATAATGTTAATGATAATAATAAAGATAAAGTGTGTATTGGTTCGACAGGAGGTCACTTTAAAGATAGGTACACCGGGCATAAGTATACTTTTAAGCATGTAAATAAAAAGAATAGCACAAGATTGTCAGATTTTGTTTGGCAGTATTTTGACAGGTATGGAACCAAACCAGAAATGGAATGGAGCATCCTTCACCACGCCAACAATAACATCAGTAGCGCGAGCAAGATCTGCCAAATATGCAACCTTGAACGAATGGCAATTTTAGCAGAAGATAGTAAACAATTACTAAATAAAAGACGTGATATTTCAAACAACTGTGCACACAACCGACGGTTCTTCTTCAAATAACACCTTGGCGCTTTCTCACCTTCCATATTTTTCATTCACCTTTCACATACGCACACACATTCACTTAACATATATTAATATAATTATATACCCTAAGTAATATATAGTTTTATTAACTTATTATTTATATATCTATTTCACACAAGTCACTTTCTATTCTCCGACATTTCATATATTCACTTTACCCTCCTACTATAATTCTTTACACCTTTATGTGTTAAGTTCCAAGTTTAATTGGAAGCTTGTAATCAAATCACAGATAAACTGTGCTTTTTTACCTACTACGCCCATGAGAGCTAGTAGGTTTTTTACTGCAGGTTTATACTTAGCATATGATCACCTTGTTATTTTACATTTTATCTTTCATATATAACAAAGTTTACTTATTAAATGTTTAAAATATCTGTATGGGATATTTAATTTAAACACCTGACTGCTACCTTATTAACCAATTATTATTATTTTTTTAACATATTTTTTTATATTTTATTAAACACAATATATATGTTATTTAAGTCATTGTGGTTTTATGTATGTCGCTGCAACTTAATTATTGGTCAGTACTTTGTAAGCTCAATAACAAGTTTGTTTTTTTTGTGTTTTGATTTCTTAAATTTGAATTTTTTTAATTTTTAATTTTTACATTTAAACTAAATCTGCTTCCTAATTGTATATAACTTTGATTTAATCTTTACAAGCATTTAATATATAATATACATGTTTCATCGAGTTTCTGTGACTTTTATTGTTCTCGCCGTTGTTAAGTTTTATTAAATTTTATTGATTTACTAACTAATGGTTGATGTTTTACTTTTGTTCAAAATAGATTACAAACATAAAAACTAAATTAACAAACTTTTCAATACAAATTAATTGAAATAACCTCATTTATATTGTGACGTAATTATTGGATGTAATGAATGTACTTCGTTCATTCATTAACAACAGTAAATTTGAATCAGTTATTCATTCCATTTAACGTGAGTGCTTTGTTTATATTATGATTTATTGTTTCGTTGTGTATTTTAGTTGACTTTATTTGTTTTAGACTGAATAATTACAAATGTTATATAGTTTTATAACAGTCGGATTTAATATTAAGTTTTTTACCTATTATTAACTATTATCTGTAGAAATTATTTCATTTTAATGAAAAACATGTATACACCCACTTTATTCTATGCTTCTATTCTTTCATTACATTAATTATTTTTTACAGAACTCAGTTGAAGTGTGTTGATTCGTTAACACACAGAAACATATGTTGGTACAATAAAGGAAGATTACTGTACAATTTGTTTTTACTTATATTCCAGGGAATTTATTTCACTAGGATCTTTTATTAGCAAACGATTAAACCTATATTTTGAACAGTTAATTAAAATCACTATTGTCATTATGTAGTTATTGTCTCTAATGGATATATATCAGAGATCTTATAAAAATGCCCTTTAAGTTTTCAGCTATATTTTTTTATTTGACAAGCATCACTAAAACAGCTTGTGCAAAAAAAAAAAAACTTTCACGCAGGCAGTTTTTGGTTTTCTGTTTACAAGTTATCACAAAATCACTTTTTGCGGAGCTTAAGACGATTTTAAGAGAATTTATATATTTTTTTTTTAAAGTTTTGTTACAAAAATCAAGAAAGTCTCCGTGAAACTTTCTTCAAATTGTTTCTAATTTTGCACAATGTGTTTTTTTTGATAACTGCCACATGTAAAATTATTTTCAGAAAAAAACTTTAAGGTTGCATTTTTTGGTTACATTCAGTGTAGACTGGAGTTGTTTTTCAGAAATTCAAGAACCGCTCCGTAAAAGCTTTTTATGATCTGATAAAATTTTGCAGAACCTGTTTTTATGATATGTTCTAAAAAAATATAGCTAAAAATTCAAAGGTCATAATTTTATAAGCACCCTAATTATTTTTGTGATATAAAGAAGTGCTATAGTTTGAAATGCTTAGTGTAAGATATAAACTTTATTAAAAGTTGTTATTCAATTAGTTTTTTTTTACTCAGTAATTTTCTAGCAGTGTTTGTTCACTTTTAAAAAGAATATTGCTTTTGTCCAAAAATATGTTTTAAAATTTAGTTGCATATTTCAAAAATTAAACTGCAAACTATTTCAGCCCGAAAGTACAATTTTCCGGTTATTCGAAACCACACCCCTCTGAAAATAAAATCCACGTCAGAATTCAGACTTATAAAGGTTTGAATTATTTAATTTTGAAAAGTTAATAATTAATATTTTTTATTAGGTTTAACTTTTTAATTACTTTGAAAGTATTGGCTATCTATAGAAGTTTACTTTTAAAATAAGGTGTTTTAGGATTTAAATGTAAATAAAATAAATGCATAGTTTATGACCAGAAATACCTGAACTTTTTTTGCAATAGCCGTGATAATTATATTTTAAAGTGCAAGTTTAAAGCTTTTTATTTTGTCTTAAATCAAAATTTAAACTTTTGTTATTGTTTTCTCAACCGTAAAGTTAATTTGTTTTGTAGTTAAATTAGTTTTCGT
Source organism: Thalia democratica (assembly GCF_965202585.1). Classification (NCBI taxonomy): domain Eukaryota; kingdom Metazoa; phylum Chordata; class Thaliacea; order Salpida; family Salpidae; genus Thalia; species Thalia democratica. The sequence goes on along the minus strand of NC_139166.1, from coordinate 59,824,556 downwards.
TTGGTAATACTCAAATTTTCAGTGAAGTAACTCAGTAATATTTTAAATTATATTTTAAACTAGATTGTAAGTTGAAGTTACAACTGACCTTCATATTATACTTTTTAATAGTTGGAATAAAACATAAGTTTTTTTCTTATAAATAGAATTATTTACACAAAACAATATTTTGAAAGGTATGCACAGTCCATCAACTTAATAGAGTTTTTGAATTGTTTGTGGGAAAATTTAAACCGTTATCAAAGATGTTTAATACCAATTAAATAATAAGTATTTGAAAATTCCATAACAAAATTTTTATTATTTTAAGTTTTGCTTATATCTTTTGCTATAATTTAAAAACCTGTTAATTTTTTTTTAATTAGAAAACCAAATTAATTATCATATAATTTTTAACATTAGAATCATCTTACAGCCAAAGACTTTGTAAAATTTTGATTTAATAAATCATAATTTTTATAAACAATTATTTTTCTTGAGTTTTCTGCCGACCAGGCTTTCAAGAAAGGTCTTAGAGATCTTCATGAAGAATGTGCCCATTCCTTAAATTTTTTTGAAGTTTATATTAATAATATTTAACGCTTAAATAGCAAGCTTTATCTGTTTTGAATTTTTTTTATATGTTTAACAGCTAAAGATTAACATTTTAATTATAGCAATTATAATTTTGTTTAAAACTTGATTGAAATAAATATTTAAACACAAAAAATATTTTAAAAATCTAGTATACTTTGATTTAAATTTATATGTTTTAAAATTTAGAACTTTTTCTTAATTGATAAAAATAAATACAAATATTTTTAATATAATATGAGATAAATTTATTTATTTTTATTTAAATTTAACAGGAAAAAGCAGCAGAGTGCAAGGAAACCAAAATGGAAGCATAAATTATTTCAATTGCAAAAAAAATAATTTTTAAACGTGTTATTCTATATCCAAGATGGTTTTAAACTTCTAATTTTTTAAAGTTTAAGTTTTACAAAAACCTTTATTTTGCGCTAAACTTGTAAAAAAAAGTTTTAGTTTATATTTTTAAAATGTGCATTTAAAAAAGTTATAAGCGTTGTGTGATAAAAACGTTTAGGTAATTTTTATTGATAAAAAATGTTTCACTTCTTTTATGTTTTTATGATTTGTTTTATAAATCATTTTATATCTTTTTATTAAAACCTTTTCATCATAAATTTCTTTAATATAATTTTCTAAATAAGAGTCTCTGCTTAAAAAATGTTTTTTTAAGAAACTGATGGTTCTCACAGATTGAAACTAGTTTAAGAATGTAACTTATTGTTATTAAGTAAAATAAAAAATATATATAAGTACAAATTATCTGAAAAAATTTATAAGTGAACTTCGTGTACGAGAGTAGATTTTATTTAAATAAGATTTTTTAAATCCATTTTATATCATAACTCTAGTTTAAGTATTTCTAATCATGGTTGCAATTCACTCAGGCTATTTTTATATTTGAGAAATTCGGGCTGGCCTTAAGATATTATTAAAAACTCTTATAGTTTTTAATGATTTTCAAAGAAATTGAATACATTAAGTTTTAAATATTTTATAAAAAACGATTTATTATATATTATGTAGTAATTCTCTTAATTTAATGTTGATTTTAAACATAGGTGTCTTTAGCATATATGTAATGAAAATCATGTATTTAACTACTTAAGCTCTACTTGAATGTAACAAAGGTATAATCAATGCTCTATATTAAACTTATGTTTACAACTCTGCTCTTAATGATAAAAAATTAAGTACAAGCGAATAAAATAATTTGTTTCAACGTCTTTAAAACATGCACTGTGTGTAAATTTCAACTTTTTTGTTATTAAAATACATACTTTTGATTTTCTTTATAATTGAATGGAAAACTAATAAGTTACTAAATAACTAGCAAAAGTAAAACTAGATTGATTATGCATGTCTTTGAATATATCTGTTTACCTCAAATTTTTTTTAGTACACTGAACTGTAGATAGTTTTTATGGATGTTTTAATAAACTTAAACCTTGGTTTTTTTGAATTAAAGAGTTACAACCCTTTTTTATTTAATGTTCAATATAATTTTGCAGTAACGTTTAACCAACTTATATTAGTTTAAAATTTTCTACCTTTAATTGGTAATTTTAATTTGTTGTTTTATTAACTAAACACAAATTTTAGGAAACCCTTTGTTAAAAAACATAAATTTAAGAATTCAAACAAGGGTATACTTAAGTTAGATTATTATCTAGCTAAAGACACCTAAAACTTTAAAAGAACAAAACTTTTAGGCTATGGTAAGAAACTACTTCAGCTTACTTAATCTTGAATTGTTTGGTTTTCTAGAACAAAAATAATATCATTAATGTATGAATAATATTGTACTGATTAAGAATACAAAATTATATTCAGCTTTTCAAATACTAGAAAATGTTATTTTTACTCATTAGTAACTATCTATACCAACGTAGAACGATTAGATAATACAATATAAATCACTCTTATTTAACAGAAGTACTTCAAACTCTATGAGATTATCAATGCTTGCTAAAACTTATAATTTAGGAATTAGTGTTTAAAATTTAATAATCGACGAAAATGTAATGTTTAAATTGACTTTTAAATGCAAATAAAACTTAATCTCAAAACTAGTAACTATCTATACCAACGTAGAACGTTTAGATCAAGGTTTCTTTTTTTTTTTCAAGTTGCCCCCTTTAAAGTAATTAAAGAAGTTATTGTCCCCTGCATCAATACTACTCAAAAAAAAAACATTTAAAGCACCTAAGACCTTTTTTTTACTCTTCATCTGCAATTCAAGAATATCTAGTGTAAGTTTCAAAAATGATAATAAATACATCTAAGACTTTTTTTTCACCCACTAACTTTAGCCCCCCGAATCACTAAAATCGCCCTATTTAGGAAACCCTGGTTTAGATAATACATTATAAAGCACCTTTGTTTAAAAGTATTTTAAACTCTTATGAAGTTACCAATACTTGCTAAAACTTTTAAATTATAAATCAGTGCTTATATTTAAAACAAGCATTTCTGATAATTGACGAAAATGTAATGTTTAAATTGACTTTTAAATGCAAATCAAACAATGGAACTGAATCTCTTTAACAAAACTATTTAACCGACGTAGGACGTTTAGATAATACAATAAGGCAGCTTTATTTAACAGAAGTATTTTAAACTCTCTTGAGGTTATCAAACCTTACTAAGGATTATAATTCATCACTCAGTTTTAAAATATAATGCTTATAATTTAAAAAAAAGGAAGATTTTAATTAAAAAGAACTTTTATGTTTGTTAAAGCTTTTTAACGAAGTATAAGAATTTAAAAAGTATTGATTTGGGGTAAAGTGAACGACTTAAAACTTATGCAAAGAAAATTAGAAAACAAAGGCGTTTAAAAAATAAAGTTGTTATGTATATTACTAACAAAGAACTAAAGTTTTAATTGTTTAAGAATTTTTGTAATAGTCAAATTTTTGTTAATTTTCAAGATAGAAATGTAGTAATTTAAAGCTAATACTTATTAAAAAAAGTTTTATCTTTACAGGACTTAAGGACAACTACAAAAAAATACTTTCTAAGTTTTAGTTTAAAGATATCTATTAAATTTGCTTAAACAAATTAGCTTGACCCGAAAGTTTATTTAGATTCTTTGAATAAATCTATTCAAGTTAGATAAATTGAGAAGCAAAGTTTGCTTGTAAACAAAAAAAAGAAACTTAATAAATTTTTTAAACAATTTTACAGAGGTAGCAGACAAAAATTACGTCTAATTACTTGATATTTTCAAGGTAAAACTTCAATTAATGTGTAATTACTTTCCTTAACATTTTTGATGCCTCATGCTAACTATTCTGTCGCAAGAAGTTATATTTAAAAAAAAAACGTATTAGGCTTTAAAATAAGAGTTTAAAAAGTTAATAAGGTAAAAAATTAAATAACTTATAAACATTGTTAACTTTTTTGTAGCGTTTTTGACCTTGTTGAACTGAGTATTACATTGTTGAACTTAAAAAAAATAATTTATTGCAGTTATTATACATTAAATGAAACATCATGGTATAGTATACTTTCAAGTGTAGTTAATTTTAAGCTACGTTTTACAAAATATTTGTCTTCGCTTTTTTGCTGGGTTAAATCATTTAGAAAAGTAGTTTAAGGTTTTTTTTTTCAAAGTAATAAGGTTTTTGTTATGTAATTATAGTTAAGTTGTTTAGTTTCATATGAATGAAATTGTTTTTTAAGTTTTGATATGATTGTTTACCTAAAACTCCATTTAGAAAAAATGAAAAAGTTAACTATTTTCCAATTCGATTAAAAAAAAAAAGAAAAGATCAACTGTAGTTAAGCATTTTGTTAAACATTTGCAAAATCTTTTTACCTAATGTCTAGTAAAGATTTATATACTAAATGCGTTAAAGTTATGATAAGCTGAAAGTACACAAAACAGGAAAGTACTGTTTTAGTTTCAAATGATAGAAACAACTTAAACAGGTTAAAGCAAAATAAAAACTTGATTGTTTTTCAAAAGTAATTATATAAGATAAAAATTGCTTTGTAATAACAAAGTGTAATGCACTGTGTTACTTTATTTATAATAAACATATTCTACTTTTTTAATCAAAAATATCAACTGCAAACTAAAATTTAAAAAATTTAATCTTTAACTACAAATATAGATTTTAGGTTTAAATGACATTAAATAAAAAATTATAAGTTATAAAATTGGAAATTTTTTTTTCTAAACAAGCTGAAAACAACTCAAAAAGTGGAGTTAATAAATGTTTTACTAAGTAAAACTTTCATTCAATATTTTCTTTAGTATAATGATATTGACAATTATATCACTCTAAATAAAAATGATCTATATAATTTTTGTTGTTTATCAGATAATTTATCTAGAAATGTTCAAAATTACAAGGTTTATTGTTGCCTAAACTAGAACTTAAATCAGTCGAAAACACAATGATAACCTAACTAGTAATCTTAAATCATATATAATTGTTTATTGAACGACAAAAAAATACGCTCAAAAGGTTTGGTCCTTGGACCTGGTGTACAAAAAACTTTTTGGTTATCGAGTCATACACCAGAACAGTTTAACTTCATGCCCAGGAAAAGTTCTCAGGACATGTTCAGGACAAGGTCAACATACAATCTGAAAGTAAATAGTAAGTTTATTGAACGACAAAAACAAAACGGCTCAAAGTATTTTGTCTTAGGACCTGTGCACGAAGAACCTTTCGGTTGTCGAGTCGTACACCAAGGATACCTTTTAACGCCTTGTCCAGGACAGGTTTTTGTCCAGATCAGTGGTCATTAAAAAGTTCCGAGTTTTTAAGTAACAAATCGGCCTTAGTCTAAATTATTTTAAATTGATAAAAAATTATTTTTTTATGTCAAATCGTAGTTGAAAAACAATGGCTGTAAAATTAATTTGCATTAATTAAACATTTTTGTTTATTTTTAAATATATAAAATTTTGAACAGTAAAAATTTAAACTCAACTCAGATTTAGATAAACTTTTAAAATACTATTTATTAGCTATTTTTGAAACACTAAAATCATTCTGATTAATGGAATGCTTATGATAAATCAGAAGCATAAAAGTTATCTTCTTTCTATTTAAACTAAATTTTCGATGTTTGAACAACTAGAGTTACTTTAGATGCTTTAATTATACGTTGAAACATATAAAATCCGTTTCAATGTTCTGACAACTACAACTAAATAATAATGTCTAACGACTTAGTAATATCTAGTTTAAAATCACACTTTTAAGTTTATTTTTACGTTTAAAAGGACTTATTTAAAACTTTTCAAAAAGTAAAAACCCTAAAGTTATGCTTAATTAAGTACTTAACTAAATTTTATTCGCTATTTTACTTTGAGTAAAATACTAATTTTAAATGTTTTTTAGCTTACATATAGCTACATAAAGTAATTTTATCGTATTTAAAAAACACTGCTCTTGAAACTCGTGTGTTTTGCTTAATAACAGATTTAATTAAACAATAAACAGTTTTATTTTTACTACGTAAAAAAAACAGTGATGCAGAAAATTAGATTTATTTTTGTGACGAATCTTTCTATACAATCAATGTACAAAAACAGCTTAGTTCAACAACTTACTTATAGCTAAATACAGTAACAGTAGTTTAAGTTTCCTTTTTATTGCTAAACGATCTAAATATTAAATAAACTTATGTTTTATCAAACAGCGAATATTTGCTAACAATTTACGGAAACAGTTTATGTCTTATCATAACCTTAATTATGTTTTAAAATGCGCAAGTGTTTATTCAAATGAGTCTAATTACAGCTTTCTTGTGCTAATTAGCAGGTAAAAAAGTAGGTCAAAGTTAAAACTGTGTCAAGCTCAAGTTTTCGAGTTCAAAACGAGATCACGTGATTTTTAATGTTAAAAAAAAAGACGAGCATTACTACAGCGTTTTGTTTTATAGCAGTTTAAAAATAGTTGTGTTTGTTGAAGCAGTTAGATTTTTTTTATGCAGTTTTTTTAAGCTTTTTAGTTTTGATTTTTATTCTGTATTGCTTAATAAGTTTAACACTTTTATTAATATTGTTTGTTTTTTAAGTTGCTTGAAGAATTACAGTTGCTTTTTGTCAGTTGTTTTATAATCTAAAAGCACTTTATAACCTTTTTTTCTAATTTTAAATAGTTTTTTAATTAATAATAGAATAAAAAAATTAATTCTACCAAAAAATAAAGATATTTTTTTTAAGTTATTGTTTAAAAATCAAGAAAAACACTTTCAAATTAAAACTTCTTAGTTTTCAAAGGAAAATATGTTTTAAATAAGTTTAAAACGTTTGTTTACTATACATAGCATACATAAGAACTAAATAAATGAAAGTTTTCAAATATTTTAGACTTTATATGTACAAAAGCTAAATGGTAAAAACACTACTATTTCTTATTTTTGTTGGTGGTATCTCGTTTTCTTGTGGTGAGTTGAATTTGTTTTAATCTGCAACTTTTTAATAATAAAATTATTTGTACGTAAACTTATCTAGAGTTGAAAAAGTAATTGCTTACCTTAACTGTATTTAAATAGTTTTTATATATGTTTTTGTTTATTAAAACGTTTTTGCACAAACAAATTTAAGAGAAAGTTAAAAGTTTAGTTAATCAGCTCACATAATTCATTATAAATTGAAAATTTAAGCTTGTTTTATTTTATCTGTTCTACTAGCTTTTGTTTATACAAAACTGTGTAAAATTTATCAATTTTTAATCCTCAAGTTATATTTTAAATAATTATTTTTTGTAGAATACTCTTGTGTATTGAATTAGTTTTGCTTGAAACTTTTTTTTCAAAAACTTTCATTTCAATAATTAGTTTAATTTTCATTAAATTTAATACCTTTAATTACTTTTGAAGCTATATTAGCATAACATTACACTTATATAAAAATTAAAAATAAGCAATTATTTATGTAAAGATTTAAAATTATGTTTTAATTTTTGTCTCCTTATTAGAGTAGGTCATCTAAGTTTTAAAACTTTTTAAGCATATTTTTCAAATTACTAGTAAAAACTTTTTTCAAATTTAAGTTTTACTTTTGTAGTATTTAAAAGAATTTATTAACTAAACATATTGTTTTACTTTATGCTTAGCACCAAATAATGATTTATTAAATCAAACTATATCAACTATATAATTAACTGTTAGTTTTTTTTTTGTCTTTTAACTTGGTTTTGAAAACAATTTATGTACACTACTTATGTATTTAAACATATAAGAAAAATGTTATATTCTCATAATTTTTCTATAAATTTTGTATTTCAGCTAAACAATTAGTTATATTTTAATTGTTACTAATAAAAACTATCAAAATTAATTGTTTTGATAAAATATTGTTTTCATGCGTCTGTTCTGTTACAATTTAAAAAACACTTTCATCATACTTCTACTACCAAAAGAAACAAAAATAAATTCTCTTTACTGCTTAAGTAATATAAGGTCCACATAACTTCTGTAATGATTTTATGGATACTTCTCAATACACATATTTATATTTAATTGAATAATATACATTGAAAATAAATAAACAAGTTTTAACTTTTGCAACTATTTTTTTTTGTAAAGCTTATAAATACTTAACATGATGAAACCAAAGCTTAATTTATCAATGAAAAATTGTTAATAAAGCAGAAATGTTAACTGAAATGGATAAGTTTAAATGGATAAGTGTTATACGTCATTTATTTTTTTATACAAATAAATTACCAATAAAACCCTCAAATTGTTCTAATTAACCGAAATAAATGCCATTATCAACAAGTTAACAAAAAAAAGTTTATAATACAACTTTACAATCAAAAAGTTATGGACATCCCTAAACTTTATACATCCAACTAAAAATTAATATGTAAAAAAAATATTATAATACAAATTACAAAACTTTAAGTAAAGCTATATTTATAAATTTACACTTAAATGTTTAGAACAGAAAATTAAACAAGAAATAATATGTATAAATATAAAATTTCATTTAACTTTGGATACTTAGAAAATGTTGTAAAAATTTTTGGATTTGCAAGCGACCAACTATTTTTTTGTTAATTTTCTCAAAACTTTAATAATTAATTAAAACCTAATCTAATTGTTTGTTTTTAAAGCAAGAGACATTAACTTAGACTGTTTCTAATAATATATAAAAATTAAAAAAAAAAAAAACTTTAAAATTACTGGCATTATATAGGTTAATTTATTTTCCATATAAATGAAAAAAATTCTACATACTATGGCGCCAGATTTAGAAGTTTCTTTCTAAAAAAGAGGTCTTTAGGTCAAAAAAAGTAAATTTTCTGTTTGTGAGAAAATTATCAATAAAACAATTGCTGTTCATGTTTGTGTACAAGTCTTTACATAAATGACTATATCTCAAAGCCATAATGAAATTTTATATTTAAAAAAACTAGCTTTAAAGCAAGCTTCCATGCTAAAGCCATTGTGGATTAAAAAAAAGTTTGACTCCCTATAGCCATAATAAAAAACAAGATTTAAACAATGTTAAATCACTACAAGATGTTTTATAAGTACTAAATTATATAGAAAAGTAAATATAGAAAACTATAAATGATGCTATTCTATAAACTTGGTTAGAAAATATAAACTTATAAGGTAGTTATAATACTTATTTAGATCATGACTTTTTAACATTTATGTTTAATACTAAATTAGCTACACAATGGATTATGATTTATCTAAATATGTTTGGTAGAAAAAACTAAACAGTTAACACTGATATATACAGATACATAGTTTCAAATGAAGTTTGAAAATGAAGATGATTGTGTGTTATTTTAAAACTAAAATCTAAAATAGACTTGTAACTTTACTTAATTTATAGCTTAATTCTTATTTTGCTTGCTGAAATAACAAATTCATTATTGTTCACAAACACTAAATAATTTTCATAAAGGGAAAATAAGTTAAATTGCAAAAATGTGCCTTATTTGTAAAAGTTTACAAACTCTTAAACTTAATAATTCAAATACTACTATTTACTGATAATCTAGTATGTTTATAAGTTTTAAAAATAACATGTTTTAGAAAATGACAATAAAACATTATTTTCTAAAAATTACCTGAACGGAAATTTTACTCATATGAAAACTAAACCATAAATAATTTCCTTTAAAGAACATTATTGGTACATTAACATATAAAAATACTTAGCAATCTGAAGCGAGATGATAGGAATACTCTATGCACAAAAATTCATACCTTAAACTAAAAGTATAGACCAATAAAACTTTAAAAGAAATTAAATAACTAAAAAAGCACCAATAATTATGCACTTTAAAAAAAAAGTGCATAATTATAATTGTTTCGATTTTACTGATAATAAAGCAGTGTGAGCAGCTGTGAAAACTTAAATCAACAATAAGTTTACAACTTTAACAATTCAACAGGCCACCCTATTGCGAGAAATATCCTTCCAAAAGGACCACAAGACAACATTGATACCACTGTACAAAAACTAGGTTAGTTAAAAATTTTTTGGTAACACTCGTTTAGTTTTCCAAGTTTAATATTTTTCGAAAATTTTGAGAACAACTAATCTATGAAATGTAGCTCGTGAAAAGTAAGTTTAATAAACAGTTACAGTAGCAGTGCACAGTTTTTCATTCGTTCGTAAAAACTTATTAAATATTAAACTTGTTTGCAAGTTATTTATTCAAAGTTTAGTACACATCAAAATTTACAAAGAGAAAAATATAATGTTAAATAATCTAACAGAAACAAATCGACAATCCAAAGAAACCACTGCATTGGAAAAACATGGTGCAAACTTCAATAAAACTACACTACCCAAATTGGAAACACATGGTTAGTTTAACACTTTTAATTACAAATATTTTGAATTCTAAGCTTAATTGTTCGTGTTGAATGATTTGAGATAACATTTTTAGACATTAATGCACATTTTAAATGTTAATTTTCTATTAAACTTTAATCGCTATATGAAGATTAAAGCATTGTTGAACATCAGAAAAAATACAACTTAACTTTTTTAGTGTAACTATTTAAATTTGAGTTTATTTTTCACTTGTAATTTTTGGGTTAATTAAGTTTGTAGTATCATCAAATACTATTTTAAACTTATTTAAAACATCTACAAATAATAATAAAAAAAATTCTTAAAACAAAAAAAACATTTAATACTCTTTTCAACACCTCACTTAAATATTGTATGAACTACAAATATTTACTAAAGATTTATGTAACTTAAACAATAACCAATAGATTTATTTACATTAATTAATTGTCAAAACATTGCTTAATTTTTAGATAAAAACAATAAACTTATAATTCAACTTTAAATAAATTTAAAATAAAACTCTAATCTATTTAAAAATAATCAAGACTTTACGAATTTTCGGAAAGCTTTTGATAAAAAGGTGTTAAAGGTCAATTAAAAATTTCAATTTTAAAAAGTTTACAAAAAGCATCAATCAGCAGAGTTAGTACAACTATTAATAAGTAAAATTATTTATCAAATTCTTGATACATGCTATAATTGTTGTAAATAGATATCACAACTTGAGAGTTAAACTAAAACTATATATATTATAGAGTAGACTATGAGTTTTTGGTCATTAATAACAAAATTATGTATGCAGTCTTTTTTTCTTTGAAAAAAGAAAACCATTCAAAAAAATGTACAATACCTTATCTGTTTACTGCAATTTGTGCACAATTCTTCTGATCTATTTAGTCCTCTTCTTGGTAAAAACCATGTATTCCAACACTTTCTGTAATATTCAATTTTATTGATAGTTTTGTAACCGTTTATTATTTACTGCTTTTAATAACTCAGTTTCTTTTTATAAATGAAATAAAGTTAAAAGCTAAAAGGCATTATTTGTATTTAACTTTAGTGAAATTATCTAAATTTATTGTTATCAACTGAATTATAAAAAGATAACTTTTTATTTTGTTTTTTATTTTTAGAAAAATTGACAACAACAAAATAATTAAAAACTGTGTAGATACAATTTCAATAAAAATAAATAATTAAAAATATTCATAGTTCTAAAAACTTTACAGATAAGAAGAAAATCGTTAACAATGGAATAGGAAAAAGTAAAGAGCCCACAAACATCAATAAGCAGAGCTAGTTCAAATTAAAATAATTATATTTTTTCATTGAATTCTTGATATATGTTTTATTTCTTGTAATAAGATAACACCAATCAAGATTAAAACTACAACCATTATAGACTATAAGTTTTTGTACATTAATAAGTTAAATTATGTATGGTTTAATGATCTTTTGTTTTTTTAGTATAATTAGTTTAGAATTACATAAATTCAATCTAGGTTGCATCAAAACTAAAAAAACACTTTTTTTCAAAAATTCTGATAATTTATAAAGATAAATCAGTTTCACTTTTTTCGCAAACTTGAATTATATCGTAAGTACTTCAGTTTAAGAAATTATTTACTTGTTTTCAAGTTTTTAAATAATTTAAACTTGCATATTTCAATATTTAAGTTTTTTTTTTGTTTCTATAAAATTTAACTTGATAACAGTCAAAATTAAACTTTATAACTGACAAACTGGAATAAATTCAGGGTTGGTTTAGGCTTTTAAGGGGCAATAACTAGTAAGGTGTTAGAATATGAAATTGGTATTTAAGTAGTAAAATGGCAATGTGTAGACTGCCTTACTAACTGTACAAACATAAAGTGCTCTAACATAAAAAGAGTGAGCAATATCAAAAAAAATAATTAATATGATATCTGTCATTAGAAAAATTGATTTTTAGAAAAAAATTTATTTATACTAAAATAATGATTATTTACTCATTGTAATTGAAACATGGCTGACTCCAAAAAGTAAGCAATGCAATGATTTCTTCTTATGTCTATAATATCATCTGAAAGAATAGATTGAGTAGGAGTATAGTTGCTGCCTTTGACAAAAGCTCTTTAATTGTTAAATGACTTACAAAAAATTAAACTGTTAACTTTTTTTTTTAATTTTGAGTACCCACGTTTTTACTGAAATAAAGTTTGGACTTTTCTGTATTTACCTTGCCCAACAGTTTGCAAAATATTTACCAAAACAAATATTGACATTATATAACTATTTTTCTAAATACCTGTTAATTTTATGTTTTTATAGACTTTAATTTGCCACAAGTAGGTTGCATAATTTCTAGCACAACCTACAGTGATACCCACAAACATTTTTAAATTTTATTAGTGATATTTTTAACTCAGATAATTAAAACTCTAACACACAAAAATGGAAATTTACTTGTTGTAGTTAAAACCCCCAAAAAAAATTGAAAACATTAAAAAAATAAATATTTTTTTTTTTAATCCTAACTGAATACTGCTAAAATTTTAAAAATATAAAAAGTTATTTTTTCACTACTCTTCACCTTAAAATTACTTAATCGGTTTTCCAAATTTAATACAATTTTTTTTATAAACTATAATATACACAATTGTTTTGACTAGTTGACATAGAAGTTTGTTTTGACTGAACGTATTAATGTTTTAGTAGCATCTTTATAAAATATTTGACCTATTGTAATGCTAATTAGTTTTGGTTTCATATATATTGCAATAACAATCTATGTTTTGTAAGTACTTTTATGTTTTTCCTTTTCTACTATTACTAGGTTTATGATAATAAACTTCAACATTTGCACAATAACAAAGATTAAACTTGGTCTTTATTAATCAATAACACTTGGTATCTTTCCTGATTTATCAAAATCAGGTATTCTAAATGATAAATTTTTTTTTTTATAGGTTTTTGAACACAATGAGTACAATTTTTTTGTTAATTTTTTGTATAAAATGAAATTTATGATAAAAACCTGTCTTAAACAATATAAAGGTTTTGAAAAAATACTGTAATGTTACTTTAAATGTGTTTTATAATAATAAATAAATAATAAAATAAAAAAGTAATACAAAAAATTTTTGTTTATGATAGATTGTAGGTTTAGATATTTATGATAGTTAGGTATGTGATGTAGATAAACTATTTACATGTAAATTTTTTTCAACTTCGAGGTTTTTTATTAATTTTCATTTGAAATTCTAAGTTTTTTTTTCAGAATTTTTCAAGTTTTAGGCTTTTTTAAGTTCAATGACAACCTTGTCGAAGTTAGCTTCAAAATTGTGAATTAAATAGTTAATAAGCTATTAATAAGAACGTCTTATAATATGAGAAAAAAAAACAATTTAGTAAATGACAAAACTTATTGGCTTATAGTTACCATTTTTTTAATATACAGCTTGATTGTTTTATTAGAAGAAACCAATACATTTTCAGAAACAATAAATTATTAGTGAACTGAGTAGTGGTAAATAATATACAGTACCTTATATGATTGCAGCTATTTTTGTTCAATTCTTATGATCTACTTCTCTTCTCGGTAAAAACTATGCATTCCAATACTGTATGTATTATTTAATTTAATTAATACTTTTGTAACCGTTTATTATTTACTGCTTTAAATATCTCACTTTTCTTTCTATTAATCAAATGAAGTTAAAAGCTAACAACTTTATTTGTACCAAACTATGGTAAAATTATCTTTTACTTTTGTTATCAACTGAATTATTAAAAAGATAACTTTTCAATTTATTTTATACTTTATGGAAAATTGACAACTAAAAATTACTCAAAAACATATAGATACAATTTTAATAAATAGAATTTAATTATTTGAAAAAGCATTTAATAAGAAACAACCTACAGTTTATACTAAAGCTACGCATGAAGACGTAATATGTGTTGTGATACAAACTACCTTTAAACAATAATAAATATTATAAACATCTAAAATTTAGTTTTATGTTACTTTTTATAAGTTTTATATAATAGTGAAAAGTCATTGTTTTAAAAAGATAATTTTTCTGTAAAACTAAGCTCAATTTAATTTTTTATGTAAAAGTAATAAAAAAAATGTTTTTAAACAATGTCATAAAACTTTTGATAACAAAATGCTTAGGTTTAAAAAAATTATTCAATTTATGAACAGCGCATTATTTAATGACAATATGGGATAATTGAGGATATAAAAAAAATTAAAAAGTATAAAATAGGATTTAAAATTTTAATTTACTTGTAGAAACTAAATTAACACAGTTTTACTACATTTGAATGCTAAAAAATTTAAAACAAATCTTAATTTATTGTAAATAGAATGCAGAGCATATATTTTATTAAAAAAAATAGTTTAAACTAAAGTACACCTTTGTAAACAATAAAATCAAATGAAACTATTTTTTTGAATATTAAACAGAAAGATCAACAAAAGTTGAAGAAGGTTTGGACAGCATCAGAAATGCAAAAGGGAAAAATGGACAAAGCAAAGCACAAAGTCATAGTTAGTTTTTTTTTTCTGTAAAATTGAATGTTCCTACTAGTTTCAAATTGAAAATATTTAAGGGCAAAGGGGTAAAAGACTTATTTTTTAAATTCAATTCTAGTTTTTACATAATCTACTTGTTGTATTTTACCATTGATTAAAGCTAAAATCAATTTTTGAGAAATAAGCAATCAAAGTTTGAAAGTTCAACAGGTTTATTAAAGGAGGCTGAAACTAAAAGGGCTTAAATAGCTATTTCACTAAAAATCTATCTTCTCCTTCAATTTTCAAATATTTTTTTTTTAACTTTCTCAGAGTAATCTTTAATTAACTTTAAACAACTTGCAAAACACAGATTTTAAAATTAAAAAAATAACTAAAAAAAGCAAAAAAAATGATTAAAAAAAAAATATTATCTTAAACTTTTTCTTGACTTTTTTTTTAATCTGCTTCTTACAAGCTGTTGAAATATTTCTGAATTACGTACAATTTATGAAAATTGTAATAAAATTGCTTTAAAAATGAAGGAGTTTTTAGTAAACTTTACAAATTTGGAAAAAAGCAGCCTTCAAAAACTTTGATGCCATATGGTTGTATCGGTTTTTTTTTTTACAAAACTTGTTAAATCTCAAAAGTTAATTTACTTTTTTTTTGTCTATGTTAAAGTATATATATTTTAAGCTTTGAAATAAGAGCCAAAGTTAATTTAGTAAAAAAAAAGTGTTTGACCCCCTATGCCCTTAATGACTCAATACTATTTTTTTCACTTTTTAAAATATCTTTTTTTAATTTATCATGGTTCAAGCTTTCCAAGAATAAATATTACTGTGAATATTGTAAGAAAGTCGGTTGTAGAAACTGCTTTTGTACAGTAAAGAAATTTTAACAAACTTGGAAATATCTTCATTTTTATTATGAGCTGTCTAAAGAAATTTATAAGGATATAGTCTTTTTCTTTTAATAACGACAATTCACTTTACACAATTCAAACTCTTATGAAAAGTTTTAAGGGTTCACATCTCAAATAATAAGTTAAATTCAAAAAAAAATGTACCCAAAGAGCTAATTATAAGCTTATGGTTATACAAAAACTTGTAAAAATACTTAATAAAAGTTATAATATAAAATAACTCAGGAATGTTTGAATTCAAATTGTCAAAAGTTGAATTAAAATTAAGTATTAGAAGTCTTTCTACCTCAACTTTATTATTCAAAATAGTTTAAATTTTTATAATAACTTCATAAATTTCTAGTTAAAAAATCTTAGTTAAAGTATAATATACAAATAACTAGTTACAGTTTTAACACACAAAAAAAAAATTAAGTAAATAATCTTATTTTTCACTTTTTTGTACAGTACGAGCTGAAGTTTTAAAACTCTGAAAAAATAATTTAGCTCTTATTACTAAAGCAAAAGCCTTAAGTATAATGGCTGTCTAAAAAAAAAGTTATTACTATTTAATAAAAAAAACTCTACAAACCTGCAAGTGTCACCTTCTAGCCAGTGGTGCAGCAGTTTGGAAAAGTCTTGCTCTGGCCAGTCAGATCTTAGACATGTCAGTTTTCCAAGGTCAAAAAATTGTACACTGATTCTTATTGCATCAATGATCGATTGTTTTTATACAATATATGATTGGTTTAAACTTTCTGAACACATAAATTTATATAATAACTTAAAACTGCCATAACTATACGGAGTTTGGCATAGTTTGAGACTTGACTAATTAGGTCAAACCAGCTCCGTATAACAGTGGCAGACTTTGGAGTTGGGATTTTCCTAATGGAGTCAAAGTACTTTAGCAAAGGCTCAATGCAATCATTTGAAAGCCTGAATCCTGCAAATTCAACTGACTTTCAGCAGAACTTAAACTTTTGTTGATAAATATTATACCTGTTTTTCAAATTTTGATAAGAAATCTATTGTTTATCACCAGTGACACTCTAATTCATAATCATAAAACACAGTGTCATATACTCAGTTTTCCTTCCTCTCAAAATTAGATATTATATCTGCAAAACAATGATTGTGATTATCACCAGACAATACAAAACCCTGGAGGGGTCAAGTATAACAAAAGCTACCAAACTGAATTATAAATATTGTGAAATGCTTTCTCACAGGGGAACTCCAAGATACCCGTTCCAAGCATCTGATATTTTTGAACATTCTTTCGGAATTCTGCATGCTAATTCAAAAGGAGTTTTGGAAACACGTATTTCCTCTTGAAATACTTAGTAGATGTGAGAGATCTATAGTTCTTCTAGAAGACTTGTTTGATTACAGGTTCACCAAATGGGAACTGTTCTAAAACACCCAACTTCTCATCTTTTAAGAGCACCGCTTCATCCTACTTTTGCCAATGAGCTGGTAGGTGCGCTGAGTATAAGCATGAGTTTTAGCCTCATCTTTATGGATTTCAAGTGGAGATCTAATTTTTTTTGGGGTGATTTATGCTGACATTCATTAAATGTTGAGGCAGCATATCATTTTAGAAGCCATTCACTCATCTCACTACTATTTGCACTTGTAGCCTTAAATTGAAGCTTGCTTGGTTTATCTGGAACTTTGCTCCTTGTTAGGAAATTGCAGGTTACTTCATGTGCAAATAGCTTACTTTGATCTTTTTCATTAAATTTTAAAACAAATATGCTTAGAGGTAGCTGAGAACCAATACTAGTAGTAGGAAATACTCTATCTATAAACAGGTCAACCATTGTTTCTTACAAAATTAAAATATCTAGATACTGAATACACTAACATGATTAATACCATTGCAGCTGATTGCCACATTCTTTGGAGGCGCTCCAATAAAAGTAGCTTTGCAAGCTTCTATGATGTTTACTAGAACTTTATTAGCAGCAAATTGTGACTGATTCAGGAAGTATATCATTCTTACTAAAACCAGCTTCTTGAATCGCCTTTTCAACCTGAAATATTTGATTGTGCAAGTCTATTACCGAATTCCTTACAATGACAAACTTATTTGTGCCATACTTAGTAACTTTAATTGATAAAGGTAGAGGTCTAAAGCGTTAGCTTGACACAATTATTTGTTGTCAAATAAAATGTTGTTTAACATAAACCACTCATTAGTTTGAGATGACATTATCTTGGTATCCTGTTGTATAAAACAAATTTTTAGTTTGAAAACCATTGGTCTTCTTTAACTGGTTGTTCCAACAAGATATTAGAAAATTAAAAAGTTTCACATTACAAGTTTATTCTTTCCTTGAAAAATATAAATAAATTTTTACAGCGCTGATAAGGGACATACTGGGACTTCCTACATTAAAAATTTGCTGAAAATATATCTTTAGTTAAGAACTTCTCTTCTAATGTAATAGTTACCTACACCTGCAAGTATCACGTCTTTTATTGCATCCATATAACTTTTTTTCCACATTCACTGAATGTTGTAAAATCACAAGTTTCAGCTTAGTTTTAAACATGAGTTGCAAATGCTCTAAATAGTTCAAATTTGTCATGTGTTCATTGAAAAAATTATATGCTTGAATTTTCGCTTCTTATATCTATCCCAGTTATGAATACCTCCCACATGCAAATGAAGGCAAGCCAATTTTTTTTGCTGATTGCCCAGTCAACTCTTGGTCATTTGAATTAATGTACAATTGGCATTAAAACAGAATTTTACAACCAAGGATTCTTTTCATGTTTCATTTTGTGCAGGTAAAAAAGTCTGCAAACTAAATCACATGGTTGATCTGGGGTCTTTTAGTTGCATTCATGAATTTGGAATTTTATTACAACCATAACAAGTTTTATAAAATTTTCGTAAAGAAAAACTTTGTGTTTAAATACTCTATTAGCAATGAAAAATCTGAAACAATAATAAATATAAATACACATATATTACATAAACATTGATAAATAGTAAAAAGATCTACAGTTCAATTACTCAACATTTATCAATAACTGTCCATACAATGCATAAGTCAAAATTAATTATTAGCTGTACCCAACTCTAAACAAATAGTTTATTGCAAAAGTATTTAAGATAATTAGGAAATAAAAATTTTACAAAAATTAACATTTGCCTTAAAATGAAAGCTAAAATGTGTAGTATAAGATACTTTTCAGAGACAAAATTTTTTGTGACATATCTTCAGTTGTGTAAAAAGTTTTACATACAAACCTATGGAAAATAAATTTATCAATGAAAACTTTATCCAAGTTTTGAAAAATCTACTAAAAAATTATTTTATCTGTTATTTTTCAACTGTGGGGAGTTTTTGTGTTTTTCTTTAACTTTCAGGAAATTTTTCAGGGAATGATGAAAAATTTTTTTGTAAAATATAAACAATAAAATTAACCGCTTTTTTATACAATAAAAATCAACCAAATATTTTTAAAATTCCTACAACAGGATTGTTTATTATAAAGTCAAGATTAAACTGAAAAAGTTTAAGAACAATTACTTTAAAACTGTCGGAGAAAATAAATATTTAATGAAATAGTCTTTTTTTTTTTTGTCTTTTTACTTTGATCCTTCCGTAAGGACCTTTTTGAATTCTCTGACTTTGTACCCTTGTATCTTAGAGACAAACTTTAATTTTACAAATTGGTGAAAAACAAATACTAGCTAGGTATAACATTTTTAAATATAAGACAAACATGTAAAAAAAGAACAGTGCATATGATTCATAAAAACAATGAAATTATTTTGTCATAAAATGAAATTGTCTAATTTCAGGTTTTTTGGTAACCCTTTTTATAGTATCAACTCTAAGCTTCAAATAAGAGCCAATGATTTTGTAAAAAAAGAAAAGTTGGACCCGCCCACGCCCTTATCCATTAAAGATTTTTTTAATTGATTGACAGTACAGTACTCTAAAACGCAGAAAAAAATATTGTAAAATATTAGCAGTGGACTTTTTAAATTTTCATACATATTTTAACTAAAATTTTCCAGAACTTTATAAAAGCACTCATCACAAAAGATATAAAAAAAATATAAGTACATAATTGTTTTCCTTAATATTGATAAAAAAGTGTTTAGTCAAAATTTGTAATCTATAAACACTTAGTTCTGTTCATGAAGAACTTTTTGGCAATTCACTATCAGAAAACATGGTAGTGTATAAGTTATTAGTGTGTCACTATAGTTTCCTGACCAGTATTATTTGGTACATTCTAAAGCCTAAAGTAGTTCTACAGTTGTTGAGAAAAAGGAGGCTGAAAAGTCTATGTCCTGGACAAGACATTAAAAGGTGCAACTCAATAAACAAAGTATTCTTTGTGCACCAGACCCTAGGACTAAACATTTTGAATGTCTTTTTATGTTGTTCAATAAACTATAAACTATGAATTAAAGTAGATGTTAAAACAAAAAAAAATATACTAATGCATAGTCAAACTTGTATATCTCTAAATGTTTAACATAAACTGAAATCATGATTACAAAAAAACTAATATTAAAAAAACACAAAAAACTCTCAAGTAGCAAAGAGCTATTGCCATACTTAAAAATATTAATAAACATTTTAAAATGTATAAAAAAATAGTTTTGAACAATATTGTTTAACTACAAACAAACTATTAAAGCTGTATCAACTAAATCTCATACCAGGTCTATAATAAAAATGGCCTGGGATTTTCAAAAAATTACAAAATTACATTGTGTTTTACATAAAAAAACTGAACTATTCTGGGTTAGTCAAAAAATTTTCAAACATGTCTCATTTTATTAAAAATTTCAAACTATCCAGAGTGGGTGGAAACCCTGATCATTTAAAAAACAAACTGATTGAAATTGTCTTATTAAATCTATAAAAATTAGATCATTTGTTCTGACAAATTATAAACTTTTGACATTAATGCCTTAATTTTAGTGGTAATAAGGCTACAAATACAGATTTTAAAATGTTAAATTTTTTTATCTTCATTTTAATAAAGAAAACTGGTTGTCAGAATTAATTTATAAATTTTTAAGCATTTGAGCTGACATAATCTGAAATTTTAGCCCTATTGCTAAATAAAATATCAATATGGCCTTTATTTTCAATTTAAGTTAACAGTACTGTGAATGTTTAAAAATCTATAAAACATGGTTTATAGTAACATAAAAAAATCATATAAAAAATAATTTTAGTTGCTGCAAACTATTAAGTTGTACTAATTCAAAATTTTTTTATATACATATAATACAAATAAATTAACTAAATCAATTACCACTAAGCCCACTTATAGAGCTTTAATGATTCATTGCAAAATATAAAGTTCAAAGCAAACAGAACAATTTTACATTTTGCATTAATTATGTATGTATATATATATATATAGCTATATATTATTTCTTTATCATTTAATAAGCAACAAACATATAATAAACAACAGTTTGGTTATGGTTAACTTTAGGTGAGCACCAATATCAAACTGAAAAAATAATACATTTGATGTCTTATTTAACCATAGTTTTATGCTTTAAAAAAATGATGCTTGGTTTTAAACAAGCTATATAAGTACATAGAAAGAACTAAACTAACATATTATAAACTAAAATGTTTAATCAATTTTATTTTACAATATCATAATCAATATGGTCGTTTTTTCGCTGGACAAAATCCGACTGGACAAAATTTTCAGCTTGATATTCGGCTAAAAACACAGTGAGTTCAAACAAACTAAACTGGACAATTTTGAGGAGGACAAAAAACTCACTGGACAATTTTGAAAAGGACGAAAAATCTCACTGGACAATTTTGAAATAAAAAAGATAAATAAAGAAATATTATAAAAATTAAATAATTTTTTTTTACATCGTAAATTAATAAAAATAAGAAAAAAAAAAAGAGTTTTTTTTACTTCATAAATTAATATAACTGAAATAAAAGTATTATATTTTTTACTTCGTAAATTAATAAATATGAAATAAAAGTATTATATTTTTTACTTCGTAAATTAATAAATATGAAATAAAAATAATGACTTTTTTTTCTATTTCTTTAATTAATAAAAATAAAACAAAACAAAAATAATTACTGAAAATAAAAGAGAAATAAATTACAAACAAAAAAGAAGTTCTAAATCAAAAAAAAATTAAGACCTTATAAAGTTTTTAATTCTGTAAACAAAAAATACAAATAAATAAAAATAGTAAAAACAGATTATTAAATTTGTAAGCATTTGTATGAACGCGATAATGCAATAACATAAAAGTGTTCTAAAAAAATACTAAACCATTGAGTAAAATATATTTAAAAAAAAAAAAACAGTAAAAATTTTTACACAATTTTTGTTAAAATTTTATAATATAGAAATTAATAAAAGTACACAATAGTGCTTAAATGTTATAAAACAATATTAAAGTTTTTCTTAATAAAAAATAAATCTTTTTATACTTCGTGATTGTGATTTTAACATAAAAGCACTCCGAATATTACACTATAACACAAGGATAATCGCTTTAAGGTATAACAGCATTTCCTAATGCACTTCTTAAATGGAAAATACTGAACTAAAAGTTTTCAAACTTTGTATTTGCGTTTTCCAAGTGTTTGTCTATGCTTGATTTTTATTAAATTAACTTAAACTTATTTATTTTTATAAATACAAACACTTACATTATTACACAATAAAGCTAGGATAGTCGCTTTTTGGTATAAAAGCATTTCCTAAAGCAGTTCTTAAATGAAACATACTCAACTAAAAGTTTTCAAACTTTGTATTTGTGTTTCTGAAGTGTTTGTCTATGCTTGATTTTTATTAAATTAACTCAAACTTATTTATTTTTAAAATTACAAACACTTACATTATTACACAATAAAGCTAGCATAGTCGCTTTTTGGTATAAAAGCATTTCCTAAAGCAGTTCTTAAATGAAACATACTCAACTAAAAGTTTTCAAACTTTGTATTTGTGTTTCTTAAGTGTTTGTCAATGCTTGATTTTTATTAAATTAACTTAAACTTATTTTCTATTTAAATTACAAACACTTACATTATTGCACAATAAAGCTAGCATAGTCGCTTTTTGGTATAAAAGCATTTCCTAAAGCAGTTCTTAAATGAAAAATACTCAACTAAACTTTTTTAAACTTTGTATTTGTGTTTCTGAAGTGTTTGTCTATGCTTGATTTTTATTAAATTAACTCAAACTTATTTATTTTTTTATTTAAAACATTTACAATGCTATACATCGGATTATATTGGTATTATCGGATTTTATGTGAACCAAAAATATTTTTTTATGTAGTTTTTACTGTTTAAACAAATATTAAACCTTTAAAGTAAATATAAATGTTTATTTCCTGGCTTTTATAAGTTAAGGTTGTAAACCTATTTATATTTGTACTTATTTATTTGTTGACTTTCTATATTAGACTTCAGCTACGCAACTTCTTTAGTTTTTTGTTTTTATAAAATCTCTATTTATATATGCTTTTTGACGGAAATTAACTAAATGTATTTGTGTTCTTAAAAGCTAATACAAGTTTATATTACAGTTAACTAATGTTTAGGAATTCTTTTTAATTTACAAAAACAAAAAACTAGAACTTTATTTTTTGCTGAAACAACCACAAAAATTTTGATATATAAGTAATGTTGAGCATCAACTTTTATATTTAATGTTAAAACAATCGTTTTGCATTTTTTTTTAAACTAAAATAATTTTAATACTTTAAATAGTTTTATACAAAATATTAACGGAATATAAATCATTGTTTAAAGAGCATTTATCTGTTTAAAAACGTAGAATATAACTCATTAAAGTATTGAAATTTAAATTATTATTATTTACTCGTTGGATTTTAAAACTTCAAAGTTTTCTGTAACTTTATATAAAACGATTAATTTTACTAATGTCTAATAACTTTTGTAATCAACTCTATATAAGTAAGTTTATGTAAATTGACATTATTCCCTCATTAATATATAAAATTAACTTTCAAACAACAAAATTAAATTTAAATTTTATGTTTGTTAACACCAAGTGTAGCTGCATCTAAAGGCGCCAACAGAAAACATAAACAAGACAAAACATTCTAATGTTTTAATATATATTTAAGCATAAGTTGTAAATAAACTTATTAATACAAATAAAAAATAGTTATAAAACCACTTCCTGTATGAATTGGTAAAATTAATTAAAAAGTATATAAACAAATTTTGAATAAAATGTAAGATAAGTTGAAAAAAATGTATTTCATTCATTACTCATAAAAAAATCTTATTAACAAACAAAACACAAAAAAAAATTATAAATCATTAGTAATAGTTGAAAAAGTTATATTCATTTGGTTAATAAAACAGTTAAAAAATAGTTTAATTTGGGTTTCTATTGATTAGTTTTCTGTTGATCATAGCTCATACCTCATGAAATAAAAATCAACAAATAAACACCTTGAATAAGTAAAAACCTTGTATTCTACCCTTAAATTTACAGGTTTGCCACACACCAAAATACTCTCCATAACTTAGACTTGAATTAAATACTAAACAGATTTGTAAAATGTTTTCGATTGTTTTTAGCCAGATTGATGCAAATTTAAATATTTTATCTCAGTCTCATTTTATGGTATATGACTTTAATATTTTTATCAAGTATTATGCTAAAATTTTTATATTAAGATATAAGCACTAATTGTACTTAGATTTCGGCATGTACTTTTAAAAAATTTGTTAACTTAATGTACCACTAAGTAAATAAGGTTACTTTGTATTGACTCTGGATATATATTTAATTACAAATAGTGGCATGGCAACCCTGAAACAGTTTAAAAAATTATGTTCTCTAAAAATTTTAAACACTTCAATTTAAATTTTTTTAGAGTTTTAAAAACAAAAAAGGAAAAACATGATAAATGTTTTACTAAAAATAGTAGTTGTTGATTACTCTTATTTATTCAAATAAATAGTTTAAGGTTGATCAGTTAAATAATTAATTTAAATTTTTTTTTAATGTCTTAAAACATGAAAATTTTTATCATTTTATGATAGCCTTTTTTTTACAGAAATATGAATAACAAAGCGATTACAAACCAAATTGTGAAACTGTTCAGTTCCCCAACCGTTTTGAAGCAGTATGTTGAGGATTTTGAAAGTTTTTATAAAGATTTAGAAAAAAAAAAGCACAATTCATTAAAAATGCAATTCATTATTTCAAAACTTTTTAAAAAGAAAACTCGTTCTAATGCTAGAAAAACAATGCACAAAATTTTTTATGAAATTGCCATTAAATACAAAAAAAAATTTTTTACTAAAGGTACTGCTTCAATTGTAAGTGTTGGGACAACACATCCTGGAAGTTCTGGAGAAAGAGACCAAAGAGACAGCTTTTCGGCAGCTGTAGGAAGTCCAGGAGTTGAAGTAAGTGAAGGAGGTAGTTTAGCAGGAAGTAAGGAAGGAGAAAGTTTCTCTGCAGCTGTAGGAAGTCCAGGAGTTGAAGTAAGTGAAGTAGGTAGTTTAGTAGAAAGCAAGGAAGGAGAAAGTTTCTCAGCAGCTGTAGGAAGTCCAGGAGTTGAAGTAAGTGAAGTAGGTAGTTTAGTAGAAAGCAAGGAAGGAGAAAGTTTCTCAGCACCTGTAGGAAGTCCAGGAGTTGAAGTAAGTGAAGGAGGTAGTTTAGGAGAAAGCAAGGAAGGAGAAAGTTTCTCAGCACCTGTAGGAAGTCCAGGAGTTGAAGTAAGTGAAGGAGGTAGTTTAGTAGAAAGCAAGGAAGGAGAAAGTTTCTCAGCATTTGTAGGAAGTCCAGGAGTTGAAGTAAGTGAAGGAGGTAGTTTAGTAGAAAGCAAGGAAGGAGAAAGTTTCTCAGCATTTGTAGGAAGTCCAGGAGTTGAAGTAAGTGAAGGAGGTAGTTTAGGAGAAAGCAAGGAAGGAGAAAGTTTCTCAGCACCTGTAGGAAGTACAGGAGTTGAAGTAAGTGAAGGAGAAAATTTCTCAGCACCTGTAGGAAGTTCAAGAGTTGAAGTAAGTGAAGGAGGTAGTTTAGGAGAAAGCAAGGAAGGAGAAAGTTTCTCAGCACCTGTAGGAAGTTCAGGAGTTGAAGTAAGTGAAGGAAGTAGTTTGGCAGGAAGTAAGGAAGGAAACAGTATTTCAGCAGCTTTACAAGATTATACAGATAGTTGTGACGTTGAGGTTAATACAGATTTTGACTTAGGGTTTAATATTTTTGGAGATTGTATTGAAGAACCGCCAAACTATAATTCTAATTTTAGTACAGACTACTCAAATGTGGATATAAACGAGGAAGAGTATGAACGGCTGCACACCAACGAAGAAGATGTGGATATAAACGAGGAAGAGTATGAGCGTCTGCACACGAACGAAGAAGATGTGGATATAAACGAGGAAGAGTATGAGCGTCTGCACACCAACGAAGAAGATGTGGATATAAACGAGGAAGAGTATGAGCGTCTGCACACCAACAAATCTATAGAAAAATCTTATAATTCGTTTAAGGTAATCAGTTAGAACTATTATCTAGGTTATAACAAACTAAAGCACACCAAAATTTACAGGCTAGAGAAAATGACCAGAACTATCTTGATGAAGAAGACGATGATGAAGTTAGTTAATTATCATTTTTATTTGGTTAATTTTATACTTGAATTTTGTTATTTACAGATACCAGATATAGGGGGAATATTTGCAGCTCAAAAATGTCAAAAAAGAATTGAAGAATTTGAAAAACGCAACCCTTATAAACATGTAATAGATGAACCTGACCACTTCAAAGCTGTGATTACAGAAGAATTGTGGAACCAAATTCATGATCCTACAATGAAACAAAGAAAAAAACTTCGAAAAGACTGGATAGAAGTAAGAAAATGTAAAACTGTTTTCAAAAATAACATATCATTTTTCTTTTTCTTTACAGGTTATTCGTAGTATAATAGAGAAGGATTTAAAGAACTGCTATTTAGTTGACAACAAAGGAAACAGTCATTATCGAAAAAAGTCAAATGACGTCTCTTTAAACCTAAAATGCAGTATAGACAAAAGTTGTCCTGTCAAGTGGATAGGTACATGTACTATGAAATCGTTGGAGCTGAAAAGATCAGGGCTACCTATGCATCGTAGAGATACGAATAAGTGCATCAGACTAAAGCCTTTTCAAACTGGTAAGTCAAAATACATTTATTAAAAGATACTAAGTAACTATTTGTTTTTTAATTTATATAGAAAAGATTGGCGAAATAATAAAAAGGACCAGTGTCAAAGGAGCTGCAATTCAAATGTCCCAAGAAACCGACCTTGAACGTTTGGCTGCAGGTAGTGTTTTTATTTGATCAAGTCTTTCTTTGACTTTTAAATTAAAAATAATCTGTTACAGGAAACAAACAAGGAAGAGTAGGCGAAAGACAGATATCAAACGCGAGGCAGAGGAAAAAGAGTAAACAACCATCTTGGCAAGAGAAGTTAGATGAAGCAATAGAAAAGTTGAACCGAGGAAATGGAAAAGAAAAGGTGTGCATTTTAATTATCTAAATTTGTAATAAGCCTAATTTATAATTTTGAATAAATGTTATTATTTCAGGGTTGCCACTTTACCTGGAAACTTCAAAATAACTGGAATTTGACAATTTAGTTAAAAACTGAAAAAACCTGAAATTGGTGAATTTTTTATAAAAAAACTG
Source organism: Thalia democratica (assembly GCF_965202585.1). Classification (NCBI taxonomy): domain Eukaryota; kingdom Metazoa; phylum Chordata; class Thaliacea; order Salpida; family Salpidae; genus Thalia; species Thalia democratica. The sequence goes on along the minus strand of NC_139166.1, from coordinate 59,797,075 downwards.
GAAAAACCTTGATTTGAAAACCTGGAAAAATTATAAAAAACAAGTGGCAACTTTTTTATTTCTAAATTTGTTTAATGTTTTTATGTAGTTTAAAGTTATGAAGTTTTATAGTCTCATTTTTCAAAGTTTTCCAAAGAACTTTTTACAGTTTGGATTTTGCTGTTTAGGTTTTTATTAACTCAGTATAACTTTGATTGAAGTTTGGTCTGCAATTTTATTACTGAAAGATTATATATTTCATCAAATTTGGACAAAAATTGTTCTAAAACATTTTTATTTGTTCAATAAACTATCACTTTTAATAAGGTGGTCAAAGGAGTTATTCAAGACAGAGAGTTCCGTATTATAAGTTATGATGAACGCCAGCTAGTTATAGCAAGAGAAAAGCTTAGAGTAGATCCATACGCATGTCTTCATATAGATGTAACCGGCAACCTAGTCAATAAATGGAATGACAGAGAAGTCTTCAATACTGCATGCGTATTTAAAGGTTTTATAATCTAATAGTGTACTTAGCATTTGAAGATTTTTTATGAAACCTTTCATAATTTACCAAACATTAACTATTTTTCTAGGGAACGATGAACGAACTAAATTATACTCAAAAAAGTCTAACAATCACCCACCCTTGGTAGTTGCTGAGATGATGAGCGTTCGAACCAACAAAACAACTTTAAGTCATTTCCTGTCTAAAATGAACGAAGATTTGCTTCAAGTTTCAAATGGTAAAACTTTATTTTAATTTTAAAAATTTATAATTTCTAAACATAAAAGTTATTTAGGAAAAGCGGTAATAAGACACGTTGAGACTGACTATAGTCTCCCACTTCTAGGAGCTGCGTGTCAAACGTTCAATGAAATGAGTATGAATTTATACAGAAAAGTTTGCTACGAAGCACTTACTAATAAAGGTAGTTAAAAATTAGCACTAAATCAACCAACTACTTTATAGAGCTAAATTGATAATTTATTTAGAGCCGTGTGATTCAATGAAGGTTTTGAACGAATCAATAAAGTCAGTATTACACGTATGCTCAAACCACAATCTTCATTCATGGAAGCGCTTTTTCGACAATCCAAAAGAAAAAGAAGATGCAAGAGACAAAGGAGATGTAGATTCACAGAAGCTTAAAAAGCAGGTCAAAAAAAGATTTATGGGCTCCCTATGCCGAATGATGATGGCCCGTGATTACGACTTTATTAAGAAGATTTTCTACCATTTAGCAGTTGTGTCGATGAACAAAAGTAATTGTTTTAAATTAACTATATATGTTTAGTTTTTTGAGAAAACTATAAACCTTTTATTTACAGCAAGGACAAAAGCAGTTGAAGAAAGTAATAAGTTTATTACTGAAATATGTGGAATGAGGTAACAAAAAACTTTTTAGTTGTGAATATTAGAATTTTTATGTATTTAATTTGCAGTGCTGATATGGTTGATGAGGCCTTTACTAAGAATCAAGCTACAGAATTTTTAAGTAAAGAAAACCTCTGCGATGAGATTTACAACGAACAATCACCTTTTTTAAGAGATTTCAAGGTATATGTTTACAAATTAAGTCAGTACTTTTTATACCATCTCTTATATAATGTAAAATTCAGGAAGTTGTCTTACAAGTTTGTAGAGAAATGGTTCATGAGGCAGGAGAATCCAATCCAATGTATTTCCCGAGGTTTATAAAATATTTTTTGCGTACTTGGGCCTCTAATATTCACCTATGGACAGCAGTCATTCTGCATTTGGTAAAATCGCAAGTAAAGTTTAACAATCAGGTATGTTTCTTTAAAAACTTAGATAAATTCCAACTTAAGGAATTAAAAGATTTACAAAAATAATTTACAGTTGTTTGTTTTTAAAGGTGATTAATTATAATAGTTTAATAATTTTATTACGAAATATACCTTAAAGCCCGTGGAGTCTTGGTTTTCCTCATTGAAACACAAAAATATGGACAAAAAGAAACATCGAAGGGAAGATAACGAGGAGGATGATGATGGTGATGTTAATACAAGATGGAGCTATCACAGTTACTTGAAAAGAATTAGACCAATTTACAGGTAGTTTTCATAAATTTTAAGAAAGTTTATGAAAGTCTTATAAAACATTTTTAGAAAAGACCAAGAAACTTTTATGGAGAACCAAGGAATCGATATGACCAGAGTGTTAAAAATGCCCAGAAAAAGGAAAAACGAATACAATTTAGACGATGAATGGAACACCCAACCAAGCAAGAAAAAAAGAGGGAATAATCAAACAAGTGGATACTATCAACATAAATTCGAAGTGAGAAATTTAAATAACAATTGTTTTTTTTATATTATATTATTTTTTTTTTATAAACAGGCTTCACTTGATAGAACAAAGAAAGTCTCTGAAATGCCACACTACAAGCCCTCATACTACAGAGAAAAGGTTTGGTATAGTAATAAATTTGTAATTTTAATAAATAAGTAATCCACTATTATGCATAGGTCAAACAAATTATGCAAGCTAAACCAAGCAAAGTTCTGGTAAGTGTTCTCGAAGATATTCCTTTGATAAAGGATGAAACGACAACCTTAAGTATAAATCACAACCAGTACAAAACTTTAACACCGGGAAAAATATTGCATGACCAAGTTATTAAGACAATATTAAGGATAAAGTTACCGAAAGGTTAGCAACAATAATATTATTTTTGAATTGTTAATTATTTTAATTTTATTTATCTTGTATAAACTAATTATTTCGAAGCGGCTCTTAGTTTGTTGATTAACATTTTCATTTTATTTATGTACTGCACTTCATACAACATTAATTATGTTTTTAGATGTTGAAATTATTGAAGGCGATCTTTTACAAAGATTTATGATGAGTGAAAAGGGGCTCATCAAAGTAAATACAAAGATGAAAAGATCAGATAGGATTGTTTCGGTTTATAAGGACAAAAAGGAAAACTTTAAATTATTTGTAAGTTTCTTTTACTAAACTATTAATATATATTTTATTACGTTTGTTAAAATATTTAGATTGTGAACAAATTAAAAAAAGAATGGGTTTTATTTGGAAACGAAGATGACGAAACAACTAGAAAAAAAAAATTAGAAACCAAGATTTGTAAGTTTTCTGAGAAGAGAGGAATCAAAGAAAAACGGTACAAGTGTCACAGTCTAAAAAATGATGAAGAATCTTCTTTAAACGTAATTAAGGTATTTATTGTTTTTAAATATTTAAGAATATACTAAGTTTCACAAAGTTTACCAAAGAGTTGAGCATGCATAAAAAGTTATAGAAAACATATTTTCAGTATGCAATTGACTACTTTACAAAAGAAAATGATGAATTCACGAAAGTTAATAAAGAAGATTACAATAACTTGAAACTTCAAATGGCTGAAGATATTTTAACAAAAGGAGGTAAGCGAAGTTTAACAATGTAAGATTTTTATAAAATAATTTAACTATTATTATATACTTATAGGACCTAGGGATTATAGTGCAAATGAATCAAAACTATCAGACTTTTGTTTCTCGTGTGGCACGGATGAATATGATATTTCAAAGTCAATAAACTCAACAGTAGAAATCGAATGGGTAAGTATAATATATGTTTTTACAGAAATTTAACTTTATTTTATAAAAAAAACAATAATTTTTTAGCATGGTTGTGGAAAATGCGAAAGATATTTTCATCTTCCCTGCTTGAAGAATTACACTCAAGGTAAAAATTATGAGTGTGGATTATGTACTTAAACGTGTACAAGTGGATTATAGGACTTATATTACTATAAGTGACACTCCACTATAAAAAAAAGTCAACCCAGTACAAGATGCTGGCCTCAACGTGGCGTACTGGTCGAGTAGCCGTACTAACGGTGAAACCAACAGCATCAGATTAAGCAATTATTAAAGGGCATAGGGAGGGGTAGAATCACCTTTTTCACATTTTGGACATATCTGATTCAGTTTTATCTAAACTACAAGTTGCTTGTAACAAATATTAAAATAACAAATATAATTTTGAAAACGTTTAGTTAAGTTTTTATTGTTTTTTTTTTTTTAATGTTTGTAATTTAAGAAATAAATGAGTTTGAGTTTATTTAATAAAAATCAAGCATTGACAAACACTTAACAAACACAAATACAAAGTTTGAAAAAGTTTAGTTGAGTATTTTTCATTTAAGAACTGCTTTAGGAAATGATTTTATACCAAAAAGCGACTATGCTAGCTTTATTGTGCAATAATGTAAGTGTTTGTATTTTAAAAAATAAATAAGTTTGAGTTAATTTAATAAAAATCAAGCATTGACAAACACTTAAGAAACACAAATACAAAGTTTAAAAAAGTTTAGTTGAGTATTTTTCATTTAAGAACTGCTTTAGGAAATGCTTTTATACCAAAAAGCGACTATGCTAGCTTTATTGTGCAATAATGTAAGTGTTTGTATTTTAAAAAATAAATAAGTTTGAGTTAATTTAACAAAAATCAAGCATAGACAAACACTTCAGAAACACAAATACAAAGTTTGAAAACTTTTAGTTGAGTACGTTTCAATTAAGAACTGCTTTAGGAAATGCTTTTATACCAAAAAGCGACTATGCTAGCTTTATTGTGCAATAATGTAAGTGTTTGTATTTTTAAAAATAAATAAGTTTGAGTTAATTTAATAAAAATCAAGCATTGACAAACACTTAAGAAACACAAATACAAAGTTTGAAAAAGTTTAGTTGAGTATTTTTCATTTAAGAACTGCTTTAGGAAATGCTTTTATACCAAAAAGCGACTATGCTAGCTTTATTGTGTAATAATGTAAGTGTATGTAATTTTAAAAATAAATAAGTTTGAGTTAATTTAATAAAAATAAAGCATTGACAAACACTTCAGAAACACAAATACAAAGTTTGAAAACTTTTAGTTGAGTACGTTTCATTTAAGAACTGCTTTAGGAAATGCTTTTATACCAAAAAGCGACTATGCTAGCTTTATTGTGCAATAATGTAAGTGTTTGTATTTTAAAAAATAAATAAGTTTGAGTTAATTTAATAAAAATCAAGCATAGACAAACACTTCAGAAACACAAATACAAAGTTTGAAAACTTTTAGTTGAGTATGTTTCATTTAAGAACTGCTTTAGGAAATGCTTTTATACCAAAAAGCGACTATGCTAGCTTTATTGTGTAATAATGTAAGTGTTTGTATTTTAAAAAATAAATAAGTTTGAGTTAATTTAATAAAAATCAAGCATAGACAAACACTTAAGAAACACAAATACAAAGTTTGAAAAAGTTTAGTTGAGTATTTTTCATTTAAGAACTGCTTTAGGAAATGCTTTTATACCAAAAAGCGACTATGCTAGCTTTATTGTGCAATAATGTAAGTGTTTGTAATTTAAATAGAAAATAAGTTTAAGTTAATTTAATAAAAATCAAGCATTGACAAACACTTAAGAAACACAAATACAAAGTTTGAAAACTTTTAGTTGAGTATGTTTCATTTAAGAACTGCTTTAGGAAATGCTTTTATACCAAAAAGCGGCTATGCTAGCTTTATTGTGCAATAATGTAAGTGTTTGTATTTTAAAAAATAAATAAGTTTGAGTTAATTTAATAAAAATCAAGCATAGACAAACACTTCAGAAACACAAATACAAAGTTTGAAAACTTTTAGTTGAGTATGTTTCATTTAAGAACTGCTTTAGGAAATGCTTTTATACCAAAAAGCGACTATGCTAGCTTTATTGTGCAATAATGTAAGTGTTTGTATTTTAAAAAATAAATAAGTTTGAGTTAATTTAATAAAAATCAAGCATAGACAAACACTTCAGAAACACAAATACAAAGTTTGAAAACTTTTAGTTGAGTATGTTTCATTTAAGAACTGCTTTAGGAAATGCTTTTATACCAAAAAGCGACTATGCTAGCTTTATTGTGCAATAATGTAAGTGTTTGTATTTTAAAAAATAAATAAGTTTGAGTTAATTTAATAAAAATCAAGCATAGACAAACACTTCAGAAACACAAATACAAAGTTTGAAAACTTTTAGTTGAGTATGTTTCATTTAAGAACTGCTTTAGGAAATGCTTTTATACCAAAAAGCGACTATCCTAGCTTTATTGTGTAATAATGTAAGTGTTTGTATTTTTAAAAATAATAAGTTTGAGTTAATTTAATAAAAATCAAGCATAGACAAACACTTAAGAAACACAAATACAAAGTTTGAAAAAGTTTAGTTGAGTATTTTTCATTTAAGAACTGCTTTAGGAAATGCTTTTATACCAAAAAGCGACTATGCTAGCTTTATTGTGCAATAATGTAAGTGTTTGTATTTTAAAAAATAAATAAGTTTAAGTTAATTTAATAAAAATCAAGCATAGATAAACACTTAAGAAACACAAATACAAAGTTTGAAAAAGTTTAGTTGAGTATTTTTCATTTAAGAACTGCTTTAGGAAATGCTTTTATACCAAAAAGCGACTATGCTAGCTTTATTGTGCAATAATGTAAGTGTTTGTATTTTAAAAAATAAATAAGTTTGAGTTAATTTAATAAAAATCAAGCATAGACAAACACTTCAGAAACACAAATACAAAGTTTGAAAACTTTTAGTTGAGTACGTTTCATTTAAGAACTGCTTTAGGAAATGCTTTTATACCAAAAAGCGACTATGCTAGCATTATTGTGCAATAATGTAAGTGTTTGTATTTTTAAAAATAAATAAGTTTGAGTTAATTTAATAAAAATCAAGCATAGACAAACACTTCAGAAACACAAATACAAAGTTTGAAAAAGTTTAGTTGAGTATTTTTCATTTAAGAACTGCTTTAGGAAATGCTTTTATACCAAAAAGCGACTATGCTAGCTTTATTGTGTAATAATGTAAGTGTTTGTAATTTTAAAAATAAATAAGTTTGAGTTAATTTAATAAAAATCAAGCATAGACAAACACTTCAGAAACACAAATACAAAGTTTGAAAACTTTTAGTTGAGTATGTTTCATTTAAGAACTGCTTTAGGAAATGCTTTTATACCAAAAAGCGACTATCCTAGCTTTATTGTGTAATAATGTAAGTGTTTGTATTTATAAAAATAAATAAGTTTAAGTTAATTTAATAAAAATCAAGCATAGACAAACACTTGGAAAACGCAAATACAAAGTTTGAAAACTTTTAGTTCAGTATTTTCCATTTAAGAAGTGCATTAGGAAATGCTGTTATACCTTAAAGCGATTATCCTTGTGTTATAGTGTAATATTCCGAGTGCTTTTATGTTAAAATCACAATCACGAAGTATAAAAAGATTTATTTTTTATTAAGAAAAACTTTAATATTGTTTTATAACATTTAAGCACTATTGTGTACTTTTATTAATTTCTATATTATAAAATTTTAACAAAAATTGTGTAAAAATTTTTACTGTTTTTTTTTTTTTAAATATATTTTACTCAATGGTTTAGTATTTTTTTAGAACACTTTTATGTTATTGCATTATCGCGTTCATACAAATGCTTACAAATTTAATAATCTGTTTTTACTATTTTTATTTATTTGTATTTTTTGTTTACAGAATTAAAAACTTTATAAGGTCTTAATTTTTTTTTGATTTAGAACTTCTTTTTTGTTTGTAATTTATTTCTCTTTTATTTTCAGTAATTATTTTTGTTTTGTTTTATTTTTATTAATTAAAGAAATAGAAAAAAAAGTCATTATTTTTATTTCATATTTATTAATTTACGAAGTAAAAAATATAATACTTTTATTTCATATTTATTAATTTACGAAGTAAAAAATATAATACTTTTATTTCAGTTATATTAATTTATGAAGTAAAAAAAACTCTTTTTTTTTTTCTTATTTTTATTAATTTACGATGTAAAAAAAAATTATTTAATTTTTATAATATTTCTTTATTTATCTTTTTTATTTCAAAATTGTCCAGTGAGATTTTTCGTCCTTTTCAAAATTGTCCAGTGAGTTTTTTGTCCTCCTCAAAATTGTCCAGTTTAGTTTGTTTGAACTCACTGTGTTTTTAGCCGAATATCAAGCTGAAAATTTTGTCCAGTCGGATTTTGTCCAGCGAAAAAACGACCATATAATCAATATAAGTTATTGTATTGATATAATCACTTTTATATTGTAAATTAAAAGCAATTAAGTATATAAGTTTATTTGTTATGATATATAAATTTAATTTCATTCATGTATTTATAGAAGATAAATTTTTAGCCTAAAATTATGATTCAATAAGACATCAAATGTATTAGAATTTCAGCTTGATATTGGTGCTCACCTAAAGTTAACCATAACTAACAGTTTTATACAGTTGTTTCATATATATATAGTTATGCTATAAAATATTACTTTGTTTAAATCAGGGGTCAGCAGGTCAAAAAAGGAACATTTTTTATGTGCTTAAAAAACATAATAATAGATAATATTTTCGAGCAATGAAAATATAGGCGATAGATTATCCTTTTAAAGAAAACACTAAAACTTAATTTTTGTTTTTTGAGAATATTAACATCTTAAACTAATTAAAAAAAAAATTGCTGCGGCCCACAGGCTGCAGTTTTTCAACCGCTTCTTTAAATAAAAGTTTTATCATTTTGTTAACAATGAGGCATTATTTCTATTGTTAACCAGTAATAAAAATTATAACTGTAATAATTTTTTTATAAATCAAGCAAGAGAATTTTAATTTTTTTTTGTTTGCTGCAAATTTGTTTCTTCAATAGTTTCTTGTGATCGTTTTAGGGACTTTTATTCGACTTCATTATCACATTAACTAAAAAAAAGAGGAAGTGTTACAGACAGACCTCAGTATTGTACAATTTGCAATTTTATTTTCATTATTTTCTTAATAAACACAAAAATAAATATTAAATATGCAAAAATAAAGTCTTACTTAGCTAGTTTGTTTTCGGAGTGATAAACTAATCTATTCAATAGTTTTTACTTTTATTATCATAAATAGCTTTCTCACGGCTAGTATAGACAAAGTTCAGTCTGACTCTGAGCTAAAAAAAAAGCTAAGTCAGAAAAAAGAGAATAAGCTTTTTTTATGTTATTTTTATTTATAATTATTTAAAGTTTATTTGTTGATTGATATTTTATAAGTTTAAGTAAGGTTTAAATTTTAATGCGGCATGTAAAATTACATATGATGTAAGACACTCATTTTTCCCCAGAAAACGTTTATCGTTGCAAGGGGTATAGTTTGAGACTGATGTTAAAAAAAATAATAAAAAAAGGTGGGTTAGTGTTAGGGGTATACAAAATAAACTTGCTGACTCAGTTTTTTCAGCTTTGAATTTAAGTCTTCTTTCTTTTTCTCACGTTTAGCCTACCGATCGAGTCTAAACAAAAAAAGCTTTCAAATAAGGAAATCAAAATCTTTACATCTATACTTTAAAAAACTTTACATTTTTGATAAGTAAAAGATCTAGTTCCCCATTGTTTATTTACAATTATAGTTTAGCTTTACATTGCAAAAAATAATATATATCAACCTGTAAACTGTACTGAGGATTGTAATCCTTCCTTCATTAAGTTATAATTATACTTTACACTTTTACCCTAAGTGACTTTATCTAAAACTTAATGCATATATTTTTAGTACAAACTTACCTAGACAATGAACTTTACATAAAATAAAACAATTGTTTCTTCGTATTAATTAAATTATTAAATAATAAATTAACGAAAATCAATACTTAAATGAAGATTGATTTTTTAACCATAAAATGTTACAGCTGATTTTACATTTAATTTAAAAAGTTTTAAATAAGCATCAGAAGTTTTTCTCAAAAATATTACTTATCTATATAGATTAAGTTTATTTTTCTTTGTTTTCAGATGAAAGTTTTGTTTGCCGAATCCAGCTGGGAAAAAATGAATATTTTGTACCAAATACAAAAGTAACAAAAAATTATTCAGAAGAACTCTGTGAAAGTTATAAAGGAAAAGTTTCAGTTTTCAGTCAACATGTTTTTTCTAAAAAATCTTTTAGTTGCTTAACTAAATCTGCTTTGCTTGTCAAAGAAAGCAATTCTTCTGTTTCCAAGAGTGTGCTAGTAGTTTTCAATCTTCGTAAAACAAAACTACTAGACATAAACGTAAATGAAAAAAGGAAAGTGTTGTGCACAAGACCATCAACTAACCAGTCAAACAGCTCCAAAACCAGTACCAGTTCGATGAGTAGCAGAACGGGTCTTTTCGTAGCGTTAGGCACAACACTTGTGCTTCTTGTTGGAATTCCCTCAATTCTATTCGGAGTTGAACCAATAAAAGTAAGTTTGCTTACTTGAAAATTTTGTTTAATATATTTTGTTTGTATAGGGATTTATTTAATTTTTAGAAGTTTAAGCTCGCCTAAATACTTGAATAAAAATTTACTACATAAATATTTATTTCTTTCAATATTAATACTTTTAGTCTGAGCTCGTAAAAAAAAGCTTCTAAAAAATTAAAGTTTTTTGTTTATTTAGAAATACAAATGTTTACTATAGTTTTTTTTTACGCTACAAGTCGTCAAGCCATAATAACAAACAGTTTTTAGTGTGTTAAAAAGACTAAACTTAAAATTTGTTTAAGTAATTATTCAGCAGGCAAATAAAAAAACATTTTGATTTTAGTTTTGCAAAAGCTAATAATGTTACCATCCACTATTGTATAAGTATTTACCTAGTTTTCATTATGTCCTGTATTACAGACTTGATCATTCTTGTAAAAAGTTTGTGAATAAACTGAACAAAGAAAGATAGATTTATTTAACCCTGTCCAGATTTACAAATACTTTAAGATATTCAAGCATTTTGCCCTGACTTAGATAAATGTTGTGATTTAAAGTTTTGAAGAAAATTAAAAAAAAAAAGCTAGACTAATTAGCTAAAACTAGAGCTAGAAAGTGTGTCAGGATGATTTTTTTTTAAGTGTTAAGGTTTCATTTAATTATACCTAGCATTACTTTTAGAAACGTATTTTGAACGAGCTAAGAAGATTGTATGGAGAACAATTAAATAGTGGACTGGAACAATTTAAAATCTTGGACTATGTAGCCTCCGTAAGTATTTCTTCTGTTAGCTAAGTACTTGACTTAAAAAAAAAAATAATCGTGATAGTTTGAAGTCAATTGTTTTATTTGTAGGTTTTATTTAAAGATGTGTTTGAAAGTTAAATTAAATTCTAAATTTTAGTACTTTAAAAGTATTATTTTTTAAATTGTATAATTTTAGTTATTACTCTATTTCGCTTTGAAATATATAAAAAATAAAATCAGTTGCACATAAGTAAGCATTTTTTGTCAAAATTTCAAACTTTAACAGTTTTTATGGTAGTTTTTTATAAAAGTAATCTTCTAAAACAACTATTCTTAACCTGTGGTTATTTTACCCCCGGAGTTAAATTCTCTTATTCAAAGGATAATTTTTTTTTCACTACAAGTAATATAAATTAATGTTTATTAGTTGTAGTTTTAATCTATAAGTAAGTGTTTTGCTGTACTTTTTTTAAGGTCAATAAAATCTTTATATTTAACGATTTTGTGTGATTATTAAGCTTAAAGTTTAAGAATCTAGTTTTTACCATCAAAATTTAATACTATTTTGTTTGTTTATTGGGCTAAACTTGGTAATAACTTTCAAAAAGGGGGTAAAACAAGAAAAAGGTTAAAAAACGCTGTTCTAAAAGCTACCGCAAAAGGTTTTTAGGTAACTATTTTAATGCAAAATCAAACATTAATTTTTTATTTATAACTTTACTATTTTAATAAAATCCTGTCAGCCATAAAATCAAGGCGTTTCTGATTGCTTAAAATTTATTTTTTATTAGTTTAAGTTCTGTTTAAGTTTATTTTTGTTAAATGTTTTGATATGGCGGTAAAGAGTAATGGTTTATGTTTGGATTTTCTTAGTAAATTCGTTTAAGAATATAAGTTTATATGTTATTAATGTAATGCTGTATTATCATATCATATCATTTGCACGTTATACTACTGCAGTCGACTAAATAAAACTTCAATAACTTTTCTTTCTGTATTCGAACAAGTTAAGAACTAATACTATTTAGTTAAAATTAAAACAATATATATTGTTTACAAAGTTCTATTGTGTCGGACAGGGCGGATTTGGAACAATAGTGAAAGCTCTGGACATGATTGATTCGAAAATGTATGCTCTAAAGATCATAGCACCCCGTGAAAAGTTAGTTTTTAAGTATAGATCATGGGTAAACATTTTATTAATAAAAAACACTACGTACCTAGTGTTTAAATTACATAATTTTTTTATTGTTTAATACTTTTAGTTTCAAGCCTTAAAGAAGTTGCCATGTTAACATGAATACTTTTTATAATTTTTTAGAGCTTTGAATAAATTTTGTATATATTCTAAGAACTATATATTGCGATTAATACTCAATTATAATATTTTCATAATGTATAGTTTGAGTAGCAATTTATATTTATTGAAAAAAGTTGTTTTTACGCTTTTAAAAGTAATTTAATGTAGGTAAGAACAAGCTACGTCATACTCGTTTTGCATTTCTTTCTAACTGTTTTTTTTTAAGCAGAACCGTTACGAATATAGTTATAGTATATCAAGCCTTTTTAGAACTTCTTCATTTTTGACCATATTTGATAAGACAAGACATTTAATATTTACCAAATGTACATTTAAAATTTACAGTATTTACTAACGCAAGATTTACAAACTACATGCTTAAAAAACAAAAAAAAAATCTGGGAATTATGCCACCAATTGTTTTCCTAAATTTTATCACTGTTTTTAAAAAAATTATGTTTAATTTAAAAGTTAACATGCCAAAATAAAACGGTTTCTGAAAACTTAAAGCTCCCAATTTTAAGATTTTCAGTAGGGTAAGTGTTAAAAAAGCACGGAAGGATACTTTTGCACGAAGCCACTTTTGAACAAAGGATTAATTTTGCACGGTTAAAACTTTTAAACGGTTTTTTGGTGTTATTTTTTTTATTGTTAATGTTACTCCTAACCTTTGTTCGGTAACTTTTTTTTATCTTTATTTTTTTACTATCGCTGTTACCTCTTACCAATACCCTTGGTCTTATTAACTTTTTTATTAAAATTTGTAAACAATATTTTTACTATCACTGTTATACCTAACACTTGCTCTTCGGTGCTTTCTGTTTTGATTTTTTTTACTTTTGCGCAAAAATGACCCTATGTGCATATTTGACCCGTCCACGTTTTAGTAAAAATTAATTAAAAAATTTTAAAGCGCATTTTTTTAGACATTGATTTTTGACACATCTAACGAAATGCTTCAAAACCATATTTTTATTTTAAATTCAAGTTGTCGGTTTCATATGAGAGTCCATTTTGTATTCTAACAAATTCATTTTAACATCTCAACAGCTTTATAAACCAATAAGAGTTTAAAATATGCATGGTGTGAAGCAAACTTGAAGAAATTTAAAAAAATGTCTAAACTTTGGATCTAATTATTTTCCTTATCTTAATAGCTAATTAAAAACTTTTCTTTTATTCTAGAGAACGGTCCTTTGTCTTTAATTCAAAAAAAAAATCATTGGATTGGGGTTTGGTTCTTCGAGAGGGACCCCTTAAAAAATTGGGTTTTTTTTATAAGTTTTTTTATTTTATGAATTCAAGTAAAAGAATTTTTTTTAAATCTTTTTAATAATATGTGTATAAACGGCTATTTATTTTTTTCTAACTGTCAATATTTTGCACAATTTGGCCTTAATAGAGTTTTTTTATGAATTTTTTAATTTAATGAGTTTGAGTTCATAATCTATTATTGTTAATAAAAACCCAACTAAGGCAATATTGTGCAAAATATAGACAAATAATAAAAAACGAATTAAAGCAATTTATACACATATTATTAAGAAGATTAAAAAAAAAATATTGTTATTTGAGTTTTTACTCAAACTCATAAAACAAAAAAATAAAACAAAATTAACAAATTTTTTCTAAGAGGCCCACTTAAAAAACCAAACCCTAATCCAATGAATTTTTTTTTTAATTAAAGCAAAGGACCGTTTTCTAGAATAAAAAAAAAATTAATTTGGTTTATTGATAAGGAAAATAATTAGATCTAAAGTTTGGACATTTAAAAAATAATTCTTCACACTCGTAAAATAAGCTTTTTCAAAACTTTTATTTTAAATTTAATGTTGTAATATTATTTATAGACGAATTATAATATTTGTGAAACACTTAAAGGGAAGTAAGGTGTATAGGGAAGTTACATTAATTTAAAATTTATTTAGAAAATTTTACATATAAAACAAATAAAACTATCGAAATATCATTTGAGGATTTGTCTAAACACCATTTGACGTTTGTTGAAGCTTCATTTTGAGATTCTTGTTCTGTCTGACCAAATAAGAAACCAGACAAACTACGGCTACAAATAAAAATGAGCCTACAGCAATGAGAAGGCTTGTGTTAACACTAGCAGTATCACTGGTAATCGCATCAGATTTGATCGTATTTTTAGGTTCAAAGCAAATAAATAACCTTTCATACTCTCCACACCAACGGTTAACACCTATTTGAAGTTTGTTTGGGCGTTGTGGATATAAAAATGCAACAGGACAGTTGTCTGGACCAATGTCGTTTTCTTGGTAAACACGACCATGGACATCTTTATCAAATTTCACTCCGTCCGAGAAGACGCGTGTGGAATTATCTTCAGAGATGTATAACCCGACATACCTTGACGCAATTTTACTTTGATACTCACATGATTCGATTGCTTCCATGATTGCATTGAATTCAGATTGTTCTTTAATTGGCGCAAGAATAGAGCCACCTAGTTTGGTGCATCTTTTTTGTGCATCGCAAGCACTAAAAACCCAATCATCAGCAGGGATTGTGTACTTACCCTTTTCAGTTTCTACAATAAGATTTTCCTTTGTGCAGGTTGAAGAGGTAGTCATTTTAATGTCTGAAAAAGAAGTTATAATAGTAAAGCTAGTTTGAAACTTTGTGCAATTTGAGATTTAGGTAGTTTATTAGAAATAACAGTTTAATTTGTAGTATTGCATACAATAGTTCAGGTTAAAGGGGTTATAAGTATTGTAAAAACATACAAAAGAGACATTCTGTGAAAATATAACATGAATATTAAATTGAAATTCTTAAATTAGTTTCTAATATTTTTATTCGCCTAAACTTAAAGTTATTAACTACTTAAAGTTAGACCTGCCATAGGTTTAATAGTAATATTTTTAAAAACAATTAAAATTCTTATGAAAATTTTTAAACAGTCTTATCTTAAAAAAAATTAACTTAAAACTTAAAAAAAGTACTTAAAGGTGTATGTTTACAAATTGTGAGAGCATAACACAAAGAAAAAGTAGAGATAATTCACAGTAAAAAAAATTAGATCAACCGCCCAACAACCTTTTTTATTATTAGTAAATCTGTGCCGCTGTCTACAAAAGTCTCTCGCAACAAGCATAAACAGTGTTTTAAGTGATGCTATTTATTTCAATTTTCTAATATGTAGACACACAGCTTATGACAAAAATACCATAATATTTTATGTCTTACTCATCGCAATTCAACGCTTATCTATATTACTTATTATGTATATAAATTTTGCTTACTTAGTACTTATGACAAGTTTTCATAGCATAAACTATATTAAAAATATTTTATGTGTAACTATAGGGCGAGTTACCATCTACACTAATGGTTCTTAACCTTTTTTTTATGTTTACCCTTTTTTGGAAAGTTGTTACCAAATTTACCCTTAATATTCAAAACAGTATTTAATTTTGAGTAAAAAAACTTGACTTTTTTAAACTTAAGCTCAATGTTTATAGAAAATCGTAAAATTTAAGAGTTTAATTGAGCTAAAAAGGTACAGTTGAATACAAACTGACAAATTAAAAAGATAACTAATAAAGAATAATTTACACAACTTGTAATAAAGAAGATATATCCCCTTAAACAAGGGAATTTACTCCAAGGTCAAGAATCGCTGGTTTAAATCATTTTATTGTTGATATTTATAAATAGATAATATTATTTAGTAAATTACAATCACATGACATGAAATTGTTTTGCAGTGAAAATTTGGATGCAATCAAGGCTGAGGCTGAAATGTTCTCATGCCTCAGCCACGGAAATGTCGCTAAGTATAGATGTGCAAGGAAAATTAACAACAATGATGCCTTCAGGTAAGATTTATTTGGCGTTTATTTTTTTTAAGCTTTGTTGTATGAGTGTTGTTATAGAAATGAAAAATGAGAAAAATACTAAGTATATTCAAATATTTTATTTAAAGTTTTTCTTTTTACAAATAGTATTTAGAATAATTTTTAGGTATCTATATAAAAATTTAATGTTGTTATAATTTAAAAGTACTGTCATACTTTTTAAGACCAAACAATTTTAAGCTATTATAGAATAATTTTTATTTTTATTATTTAGTTAAAATTTTCTTTTTGAATTAATACCTATAATACAAAATTTTACAGAAAACAACTGAAGGAAATTTCTGAAAGACACCTTGATATTATTGGAAATGCTCTCAGTCAAGGTTTACTTACATTTATTTTAAACTGCTAATTTTTATTTTTAAATGATTGGTTTAAGTGTATAAGAAATTTGGAAAATTGCATTAACAAAACTGTAAATTTTTAAGCTAAAATATTGTTAACATGATAAGTCATTAAGCATTTTTAAAGAAACATTTCTGTATACAGTTGAGGTGGGCAAATTTTCAAATATTCAAATTTGTTGGAAAAATTTGTTTGCAGGCCGCTTATTTTGCATATAATGTAAAAAAAAAACTAAAAGCAATTATGAAAGATATACTGTAGTTAATTAAATATTTTTAAAAACATTGTGTACAAAATAATATCAAGGGTACGTCTCAAAATTTTTGTTGGATAAAAGCTACAGTTTAGCTTTAGTTATTCAGCAAAGCTTTGTGCTTTAATTGCCCATCCCCTAGTATCAGGGTTGCCACTCGTTTTTTCAAATTTTTTTCCAGGTTTTTCACATTTCTTCCAGGTTTTTAAAAGTACACATTTTTCGGTCCATTTTTAGTGTAAAGTTAAATTTAAGGTAAGAAGCTGTGTTCAATAGTATAAAAAGACTGAAAAGATACTGTAAAGCTACTTAAAATGAATTAAAAATAAAAAAATTTTTGGTGATGACAAATTTTTTTCATCTATATGATAAATTTTTTAAGCAAAGCCGAAATTTTACTACCAAACATATTAAAATTCTTAAAAATTCCAGGTTTTTCCATTTTTTTTCAAAATTTCTTAAATTCCAGGTTTTTTTGTCTAAAATTTCTTAAATTCCAGGTTTTTCCAAGATTCCAAGTAAAGTGGCAACCCTGCTAGTATATTGTCAACTAAATTAATTATACAGAACATAAGTAACTAAGAAATAAAAGTTATGCCAAGTATAATTTATACTAACATGTTTTTATTTGTAATACTTTAACTAAATTTCAACTAGTGATAATGTTCAATTTTTCTAAATTACTGTCTTTCATATTAACTTTATAACAGAGTTGTAAAATTTTTTTTGTAAGTTTTTTCCACTTTCTAAAATTTAATCCATTATAGTATAAAATTAAACTCAAGGTAAATTTTATTTAGTAGAAATAAAAGGTACTGTAAAACTTAAATGTGTCTTTTAATATTACAAACAATAAATCTTTAAAATAGATTTTTCACATTTTATCAAAATTTTGTTATTTAACATGTAAAAATAGTTTAAATTCCAGGTTAGCGGGTTTTTTAGCAACTCTGTTATAATTTAACCTATAGTACATAAGTTAAGAAACTATAAGAATTAAAGTGATCAATCAATATAAAAACTAGAGAAGTTCTATACAGGGGGTGTTTTGAAAAAAAGACTGGTAAACCCTCCCTGGTTTATATAATGCTAAAAATTTATTACTCACTAATGTAAACATATTTTACTCATACAAAATATATTTTAGCTTCTGGAATTTTCATTGATTTATTCTACTTTTTTAAAATTCTAAAAAAAAATTGTTTGTCCTGAAAAAAACAAAATTTTATTGTAACTTATGTACTGTTTTTAAAAATAAGTTGTTTTGTTCTTAATATTGTTAGATTATTAAAAATTATTAACAAATTGTTACTTTAAGCTCTGAGGATCCTCATACTTATAAGTTTATAAATATTTTTTTCTCAGTACAAACAATAACATTTTAGGCTTTTAAAAAAGTAGAATAAATCTGTGAAAATTCTAGATGTCAAAATATATTTTGTACAAGTAAATATTTTTTTTCCAAAGTAATGATTTTTTAGCTTTATTTAGACCAGGGTTTTCCAAACTATTTTTTAAAGGCTTTATTTAAGGAAGTTAAAAAAGCTAAAGCCCCCAAACAAGACTTATAAAAAACAACTACCATTAAAAACGTCTAAAATCTTTTTATAAATCTTGATCGGGGGCTTAAGCTTTTTTATTAAATTTTTATTTCTTTAACTCCAGAATATCTAGATTAAGTTTCCAGTTATGGCCTTGTAGCTCACCCTTTTAATACTTGTGGCCACCTAAATTTTTCCCATAATATCTAGTGTAAGTTTCAAAACGCCTAAAATTTTTATTTTTTGCCTTTTATCTCAACTTTAGAATATCTAGTGTAAGTTTCAAATTATGACCTCATGGCCCCAAAAATTTTGTAATTGCTTACTTTGGGAAACCCCGATCTAAATGTTGTTGTAATCAAGTTGTTAGGTCGCAAAAAGTTAACTTTGAAACATGGGTAGGTGTCAAGTATGCACATTGGGTCATTTTTGCACTAAGACACTTTTGCAAGAAAACTATTTGATTAAAAAAAAATTTTTTATTTTGAAAATTTAGATATTCTTCTACTTAAATAATTTTTATAATTACTTTTACCTCTAACCCTTAGTCAATAAATTATTTATTCTTATTTTTTTAATTAATTTAATTTTTTAATTATTATTTGTTTTTAAATAATTTATATTATTTTTTTTTACTCTTCAAAAACTTTTTCGTGCATAAAATTTCTATTTGTGCAAAAGTGTCTTCATTCATATTTGATCCAATCACTTGAGATATAAATTCTACCATTAAAAATTTGTGTGTTTGAAAAGTTCACATGTGAACGTTATAAATGATTGAGTGGATAAACATGCTACAGTTGACATATTTATTTACAAAACTTGCTTGACTACAACATAAAAATAACAAAAATAGGAATCCTTCATAAATATTTAAACTAAATTCTTAAGTCAAAAATATTAGCCCACTAATTGATTTTTCATCTTTTGACAGTCCCTACAATCTTATTAAGTATCAAGATGGACTTCTACGAAGAAAACCTCAAAAGTTTTATTGTTTCTCGAAGAAACAACTTCATACAAAAGATTCAGCTCATGAAACAAGTTGGTCAACTTTATATATGTTAACTTAATTTTAAACATGATTTGTCTTTAGTTTGTGTTCTGACTACTTTTTAAATATAAAATTAAAAAAGTTTTAATGAAGTTTTATTAATGAAAACAATTATAAAAAAGTAAATTTGAGTTAACTTTATCAAAAAAAGTAAAAATAAACTTTAAAAATTAATTGATTTTAAACTATTTTTGAGCATTTTATTGACATTTATAAAGGTAGATTGTTGTAATTGTAGATTTTCGTGGCTTGACAATTAAAGACTTAGAAAGATACACTTTTTAAGGCTTGTCATAAATATAATGATTAAAAAAAGTTGAATTTAATCTCACATTTCTACTATGATTAAATTAGCTAGTTTATAATCATCATTAGCTTTCTAAAGTATAAATACACTATTTTTGAATGCATTTAAATGAATATATTATAAAAATAAATAAAACTCTCATACTCAATATTCTAAATCAGAAGCATATCTATTATTTTACAACCTGCTGGTATGAATCTGTTCAAAAGTAATAACTAGCCTTTATTTAAAAGTATCTTGATCTTTTAAGGCTAACCTAGTTTAAAATTTTAAAAATCTTCTCTGAAAATAATCCTCAATACTATATACCTGAAACTAATGTACTTCGGCACATTAGCTTTTTTATAAAATTAATAAAACTTTGACAACAAGTTTAAATGAATAGTTGAATGAATTGTTAGACTGACATAGAAGCGTTAAATATTTCTTATTAGCCAAGAAGGGCTGCTAAAACTTTAGTTTCTAAAGGAGAATAGTGTTGTTTGTTAAAAACGATGATAATTTGTACTAATAAAAATGATGCATACATGTTTGTTGATTTTAATCATATATACTGTATATAAAAATAAAAAAACTCATAAGATAACATTTAAAAAACATTAAAAGTCCACAAACTTAGTTTTTAAATTTCTCGGGCATGATTTTTTTTGTATGAACTGACTTTTATTTAATACTCACTGTTCAAAACTGTTTATATCTGGTAACCTTGACCACTAGGGTAGTAAATGACTTCTTAATAAATTCAAGTAGAAATAAACTAACACTGAGAGCTCTTTTAATATTAGTATACTGACTAAACTATAAACTATTAATTTTTAATAGCAGTATTTAAATTTTAAACAAACTTTTTTTGTTTCAAATTGAAGACAACCTTCAGTGTTAAAAAAACGTTTTTTATGGTTTACTATACTTAAAAATGACAACCAAAAATAATCATAACTTTTTAATTTCCAAGTTCATTTAAAAGCACACTTTTCATTCTAAAAACAAATGTTATTATAAGATTATAACAGTTACAGGGCTAATAAGTCTAACTTACGCCATAAAAGTTCACAGAAGTATTTTTGTTTTCTGTTTTCAGTTGTTTTCCGGTCTGGACTACTTGCACCAGCAATGTCTCATTCATAGAGACGTTAAACCTGCTAACCTGCTGGTGGAAGTAGATGAGACCAACGAGCCGAATCTTCGAATCGGGGACTTCGGCCTTTCGTGCTTCGAACGAAAGAAGGAAACAGGGCGACCGAAGTCTCCGAGCCAATCGCTGATCAACCTGTTCAACGCCAGCTTCGAGCAATCGCAGATGCAGCAACCTGAACAGCAGTCCGTCAACTTCCGCGATGTGGCCATGCCGTGCAGAAGGCCCCGGTGCAGAAGGCATCCCGCCGGCGACGTCTCGTCTGCTCGTCTGATGAACGTTGAGGAGATCGAGCTAAACAACTTGAACGCAGGAGACCTGGCTGATGAGGAGAATATGGACTCGACACCTGCAGTCCCCGACGTGGTCCAGATACTGGAACAGAGGACTCTCGGAAGAAGAGGAACTCCATGCTATCGAGCACCGGAAATAGTAAGTACAGTTTGAACTATTTTCAAAATAACAATCTATTTGACTGTTTTTGTACAGACTCGAATTAAATATAACTATTTTAATTTTTTTATCATATTTATTAAGCCAACAATTTGTTTTATCTTTCTTAAATTGTTTCCTAAATTTAGTTTTTCAAGGAACACTTAGCATAATTATTGTTCAGAAAATATATTCAGTTCTATGCTTCTGCCATGTGGGTTTAAAACACAAAATTTTGTACCATAGTGGCTTTAAAAAATGGTTTCAAAAATTTTATCAGTGATTAATTTTTTGTTAAACCCGTTTTAAAAACGTGGTGTTTTGTTTCCAGTTATCTAAAAATCTAGCGTAAAACAGTTTATGTTGCTTTCTATATATAAAAAAAACCATCAACTTTTATATCAATTTATGTATATAATCCATAAGTTTATTATTTTTATTCTCACAGGAGAACGGAGATTGTTTTATTTACGATCGACGAGTTGACTTGTACTCTTCCGGTGTTACAATGCACTGCACTTTCAAAGAAAGTTGCATGCATTTCGCAGTGCTTATGGAAGAGTGCAAGTCTGGAAGCTTTCAGTTAGAAAGTTCAAAAAGACACGTTTTGTTGTTGGTGAGTTCAAGTTTCAATTTTAAATAAAATGTTTTTTAGAAATTTTCAGTTTAACCGAAATTACCAGATTTTAATGAATACTTTACGCTTGAGTTGTATTTTCAATCGTAAAAACTTAGTTTTGTTATAAACATATATATGATAAAAGGTTTTTTTTTAAGTAAAACTAAAACATGCTTCATTACAGCGCATTTTTGTCACGGAACGTTATTAGCTCCATTGACTTTAAACAACACTTTTCACAGGAACAACTCATTCAAGACTTAACATCAATCAATCCTGAAGATCGTCCATCTGCATCCGAATCAATCATCAAATTGCAGGAAATCGCCGATGAAGCAGCGGAATGTGAAGAAGAGTGCAACGGAGCAGATTTGCGGAAACTCTTCGAAGCGGAATGCGACCTGAACACGAGCGAAGATGAGGAAGGAAGTTTTGTGGGAGGAGCGGAAAGTATGGAAATGACGCTGAAAAGATTGACGTCAGCGGCAGAATGTGACCTGAAGGAGTTGGGTGACGTCATGGACAAGATTTTCTCCTGAAGAAAGATCTGGTATTTTGTAAATATGGTTTTGTAAGCTAATGCTTCTTTTATTTCAGTTTTTATAATTAAAGCTTGTGCGTTTTGAATTGTAAAACTCTTTGGTGGTTTTTGTTTGTTGTATATATTTTTTTATTTTACTTACTAATTTTTTAAAACTTATAAATTTTCGTCAAGGGTTAAAATAAAAGTTATTTATTTTTTTTGTAAAATTTAAAAGACTTCAAATATTTTGTGTTAAAATGACTGTTAAAGTGCACTTTATGTTTTTTATGTAAATTTCGTTGATTAAAAATTGTTTAACCGGTGCTCAAGTTTTATAACTTAAGTTTTTGTCAGCAATTAATTGAAACTTTGCCAAATAGATGTTCATGTAAGCTTTTTTTTAAAGAAAACGTAGTTTGATATTTTTGAGATAAGAAATTTAAGTTATATTGTATTACAACAATTTTTTGCTAAATTATTTTTGAATCTATGCTTTTTGACATTTAATACAGCTTTCAAACTTAAGTTTCTATATCTAACTGTAATTTTTTACTAGAAAAAAAAAGAAATGATTGTTATAATGTCAAGTTGTATTTAGTGTTTAAAGTTTTAGGTGTTCTGTCTTCAAATTTTTGTACCTTATATGCACTGTTTTTATTTTCTATTTTCACAAACCTTTTTTTTGCTGTTTTGTAACTCATATAACATGTATCACACATTGCACTAAATCATATAGATTTTATTACTGAATTTATGCACAATTATCACTTTCAAATAATAAAAGTTTAATAGAAAGTTTCATTCTATATAAACTTAAGTTCTAGAAAAGCTAAACTTGAAAAAAAAAAGATAAAGCAATTGTTATGTGTTTAAGTAAATTATATTAAGAATTTTGTAATACGTTTTGGTAAATATTGTTTTATCAAAAACAAATTTAGCCTGCTTTACAAGTCACACTTAATAATATTTTTTATAGCAAAATTGTAGTTAAGCTAAAATAATCTTTTAAATATTAAAAAAATAATAACTTGCATTAATTACTGAATTGCAAATCTAAATTTAGTATATAGATTAATAGTGGGTAAGATAAACCACGCGATATAACTCTTTACTTAAAAAAAAATAGGCAAAACAAATAAAATTGAGCTTTTTTCTAAAGTGACTGTTGAGCTTTCAGTTCACATGTGCTTAAAACAATTTTCTTAATACTTGATGGTTGAGTATTAAAGAGTTATGCAAACTGCGAATTAAATTTTCAACAAGTGAATCAGGATCCTAGACTAAAAATATTTTTAATCATTATTATAGTCAATCTTTATATAGAATGTCTCGATGAAAACTATAGTAAAAAAGTACTTTATTTTTTCTTAGTATCTTCCAGGAAATTAGAATAAAAAATATTTCTAAGAGGAATGTTTTAAAACTTTTAATTAAGTTATATAGCTCATACGTTTTTGTTTCAATACTGGTTGTACTAATATAAATTTTTTGTTTAGAAAACTAAACGCATATTAACTCACTTAGTATTAATCTCAGAAGATTAGTTTTAAAAAGTAGTGTATGTTTACAAGACCATTGTATTACAAAAAAACTATGTAAAATGTCAAAATATTTTTACAGATGTTCTCTTATACAATGATTGATCTAGTTTTATATATTATTATTGAAAAATCAAAAAATCTAATTTACTGTATTAGCTATTTTTATTAATTTCGAAATATTTTAAATTTAAGTTTAGATAAAAAGACGACCAAAAAAACAAAAATATCTTCATTTTGATTCACTTTGACAAAAAAATATGTCACCAAAAAGTTAATAAAAACTAATTTTGTTATACTTCAAATTATAAATTTGCCTTTTTTGTACTTATTTCCAATCTTAGATAAACATCAAGTTTAATATATTATTCAACTTTATTACTGTTTTAAAACTACATAGACACTTAAAACACCAAAAAAAATTAATTAGCCATTTTCTTTAAAAATGTGTCTTAATGTATACAATATTCATCAGTTTACAAAATACAAGTGTACCAATTATAATTAAGAAGTAAATTAAAAAATATATATAAACTAAATTTACCTGCTTCTTGTGGTGGTTTTAAGTGTCTGATTTCCAGTAGCTTCATTCGCTTCTTTTTCGGGAATTACGAATTAATATAACTAAACAGAGCTAAATCTTAATAATATAACTTCTAAAAAAAAACGTTTTTAGCATTCCTAACACAAATAAGTAAACTAACTAAAAATTTTAAACTTCGACAAAACCTCTACAATTTAAAAATTAAGCTAAAAATTTTTTTGTCGATATCGACTTAAAAATTACCAAAAACTTTACAATTAAATTTAACACAACTACAATAAAAATAATTCATTTTCTAGCCTAAAAGTTTTAATTGCAAAATATAACATCACTTTTGATTAATATTATGAAAGATTAAAATGTTTAATCGGGCTACTTTAAAACACTTTTAGATAGCAACAAATAGCGACCGGTGTTAAAGTTTTATTCTTTTTGAATTTTTAAATCAGCTAGCACTATTACAAAGTGGTTTACAAGTTTAAGCAAGCTTTTATATGCATAGTAGGGGAAAACAAAACTTTAGAATTTATAAAACAAACAGTTGTTAAGACATAAAGTTAACAATGATTTTACATATGCTGAAAACAGAAGTTTACCGAGAGTTCATACTTACAAGTAGAGCAATAACTTTCACTTATCACAAAAATGTACAAAAAACTGTTTAACTTTTGTTTACTAATGTACTGTATACATTTTATACTTAAAAGAATTTAGCTGATAATACAGTGCAGCTTATTAACGCTGTTTTACCAGTTATTTTACATACCTATTTGTTTTTTTAAAGCACAATGATAATTGAAATTACAACTAACAAAAAATTTAAAATTAAAATCTAACCTTTAACTAAGATTTAGATGTTCGGCATTAAATAATATTAAAAAATAAACTTACTGTAGTAGAAAGCATTACTTTAATATATAGTATTTTAGTATTAAGACAATACTTAAAGCTAATGTGTTTATATCTTTCAGTTTAACTAAACTAATTTTTATAATTAAAAATAATAATGTGATTCTATAGCATCCACTTTTATGTATTGCATTATATTGTTCATTGGATTACACTAATTTTATTTTTTGTTCATTGTTATTTGTAAAGGTTTTTTTTAACTCACGTTAAAAGATAAAATGATAAATTTTCAGCTTTGTTTTGAACTTCATACTTAAATAACTTCGAATAGTGATAATTCTATATAAAGTTATTATCTAACAAGATTAAATTCATTAAGAGTGCAACTTTAAAAGTACTGAAAAACATCGAAAAATGCTTTATGAAATAAAAAATTTGTTAATTACTGTTTAAAACACTAAACCCATAAACAGTTTTATATATATTTAAATTAATAATTCAGTTTTTACTTTAACGCAACATAAACATTAGACATTTATACTATTTAAATCAATATATTTTTGTTTTAACTACAATTTTCACTTAAAAATTATTAAAAGACGTTTTCAAGCAAATGTTTAAAATAACATAACAAACTATATTTTTTTACATAGTAATCTTTAAGATTGTTGATTTTTGACTAAACGGTTTATTGATTTTCGTAAAACAACACTACTAAAAATAAACGAAAAAACAAGAGTTCTGTGTAAGAGAGCATCAATAAATAAAACAAATAACTCTATAACCAGCACCAGTAGCATAAACGGATTATTATAAGCAATCGGAACGACACTTGTGCTTATAATCGGAATTCCTTCAATTTTGTTCGGAGTTGAACCAATAAAAGTAAGTTTAAAATTGTAAATACTTTGCTCACATAAAAATTTTATTTGATAAAACTTGTTTTGTAGCGTTTTTTTTCAATTTTTTAAGTTTAAACTCACATAAATACTTTAAAAAAAAGTTTTGTTACAAAAAAATTCAATTTCTTTTAATATTAATCTTTTTAGTCTGAGCTCGTAAAAAAAAGCTTCTAGACAATTAAAGTTTTTATTCATTTAGATGTTTACTATAGTATTTTTTTTTTACTTTACAAGTCGTAAAGCTGTAATAACTAAAAACTAAATTTAAAACTTGTTGAAGTAGTTATCAAGCTGGCAAATAAAAATATTTAGTTTTTAGTTTTGCGAAAGCTGTTAATGTTATCATACACCCTGTCCAGATTTACTAGCACTTTAAGACATTCTAGCATTTTTCCCTGACTTAAGAAAATATTGTGCTATAAAGTTTTGATAAAAATTAAAAAATATTGAAAAGGTGCTAGACTAGATAGTTAAAAATAGTGCAATTTTATTATTAACAAGTGTGCCTGGTTTTGCATAAAAACATTTTAAGAAGTTTTGTTTGTTATAATCTTCATTTGGTTATACCTAGCATTATTTTTATAACCGTATTCTTTATGAGCTAAGAAAATTGCATGGAGAACAATTAAATAGTGGACTGGAGCAACTTTAAATCGTTGACTGTTAGCCTCCGTAAGTATTTCTTCTATTAGCTAAGTACTTTACTTAAAAAACAAATTAATCGTGATAGTTTTAAGTCAATTGTTTTATTGATAGGATTTATTTAAAAACACTTTTAAAAGTTAAATAAATTCTTAATTTTAGCTCTTTAAAATTATTATTTTTAAATTATATAAAATTAGTTATTATTTCTTTTCGCTTTAAAGTATATGAAAAATACAAGCAGAAAAAATCAGTTGCATATAATTAAGCGTTTTTGTAAAAACTTTAAACTAAAACAATTTTTTTATGGTAGTTTTTTATGAAAGTAATCTTCTAAAACAGCTATTCTTAACCTTTGGTTAATTTAACCTGGGGTTAAATTCCCTTGTTTTAAAGCAGGGGTCGGCAGCCTTTTGTAACTAGCGGGCCAATCTTCTCAGAAAAAATTGCTCGCGGGCCGCACTTTGTAGAAAAAAGTCGTCGAGTACCGCAGTTATTTAAAAACAAATATAGTAATTATTAGAAAAATGCTACTTAAAATCACAAATATGACAAAATAAACAGTAAAATAGAACCTTTAAACAGTATTTGTTAAATTAAGAGCCTTATTGTAAGTTTTTATTGCAAAACCTTTTTTTTTCTTTAAAGTCATCTTTTGGCTAAAAAGTAGCTCGCGGGCCGCAGATTTTGGCTTTGAGGGCCGCATTTGGCCCGCAGGCCGCAGTTTGCCGACCCCTGTTTTAGAGAATAATTTTTCTTCATTAAAAGTAATATAATTTAATGTTTATTAGTTGTAGTATTAATTTATAATAAAGTATTTAGCTGTACTTTTTTTTAAGTTCAATAAACTCTTTATACTTTTTAAATTTTTATAATTATTAAGCTTAAAGTTTAAAAATCTCTTTTTTATCCTCAAAATTTAACACCATTTTGTTAAATTTGGTAATATCTTTCTAAAAGGGGGTAAAACAAGGAAAGATTAATATACGCTTTTTTAAAAGCATACCGCAAACGGTTTGTAGTTAATTATTTTAATGGGAAAACAAACATTAGTTTTTTATTTATAATATTACTATTTTAATAAAATCCTGTTAGCCGTAAAATCAAGGCGTTTCTGATTGATTAAAGTTTAATTTTAATTGTTTAAGTTTTTTTTTGTATGTTTGGTTATAGTGATAAAGAGTAATTGTTTGTATTTTTTAAGAAAGTTGTTTAAGAATATAAGTATATATGTTTTTAATGTAATGCTGTATTATCATATTATCTCATTTGCACGTTATACTACTGCAGTCGACTAAATAAAACTATAATAACTTTTCTTTCTGTATTCGAACAAGTTAACAACTAATACTATTTAGTTCAAATTAAAACTATAATTATATAAGTTATTCACAAAGTTCTATTGTGTTGGACAGGGGGGATTTGGAACAATAATAAAAGCTCTGGACATGGTAGATTCGAAGATATATGCTATCAAGATCATTGCACCCCGTGAAAAGTTAGTTAAGTTGAATTGTATAGATTATAGATCAGCATTTAATAAAAAAATCGTAGCTAGTGTTTAAATTACATACTTTTTTCTTATTGTTTAATAATTTTAGTTTCAAGCCTTAAAGAAGTTGCCATATTAACATAAATACTTTTTAAAACTTTTTAGAGTTTTAAATAAGTTTTGTACATATTCTAAGAACTATATATTACGATTAATACTAAATTAAAAGTAGGCACGATAATATTTTCTTAATGTATAGTTTGGGTAGCAATTTATATTTTTGAAAAAAGTTGTTTTTACGCTTTTTAAAATAATTTAATGTAGGTTTTAACAACAAGTTTTTACCAAGTTTATTTTTAAATTACAAAAAAAAGTGTTTTAACATTGTATAAACACTATTTCTAACAAATAGATAACAAAGGCAAAATTTTGCTTTATACAGAAGACTTTTAATACTTTTAATTTTACTCTCAAAATTAATACTACCAGTTTTAGGCAATACAAAATTATTTGATTAAAAAAACTATACTTTATACTAAATTTTTAAAATCAATTCTACTCATAAAATGTTCTGCATAAAGCAAAAACTCAGTGCAAACTAATTTGCATTAGTAATATTTTCAGTAGAATTACTAATTTTGATTATAAAAATTATTGTTTAGTTTCTTAAAAACAACATGTTGTCAATAGTTAAATAGTTTTTGTATATATGTACTATATATTTTTCAATTTACAATAAGATATAATTTTTAAATAAAATAAAAATCTGTAAAATAGGTAATAATTGATTGAATAATACTTTAATATTAAACCATTATGTTTATTAACACAAGTAGCTATCTATAACTTTAAAAATTATCCAAGAAAGTTTATAAAAATATTTCTAAGTCATATAAGTTTTTATTTTTTTGAACTAAGTTTGTTTAAGTTTTATTACTAGCACTTAGAATATTAAGTTTTATTTGATTGTAAAAGTGATGTCGACAAAGCTTCTTTTAATAGATAAAACTAAGTTTATAATTTAAAGTTAAGTAACAACGAAGCTTATTAAAAGCTAAAACAAAAATAAATTCTTTATTCACATCTCGTACATTTCCTCTTCCAAAGTAAGATTTAGTTCCTTAGCTACTTTGTCACAATCGTTTACAAAATGTTTTAAATAATAAATTATTTAAACTCTCCAAGATTCCCAAAATAAGAGTAAAAATTATTATCATATTTTTAGGTATCACTAAACAATTTAGTATATTTAGTGAGCGATTGGTTGTGTAAAATAAAAATAGACTTGATAATATACCATATAAGGGTAAAGACAATGCTTTCTATTGTACTGTTCGTTCTAAACTAGTTGTTAGCTTAAATTACTTTCATTTTCGTATTATAATACTACAAATCGTATTCTGGTAGAACAAGCTATTTCATACTCGTTTTTGCATTTATTATTAACTGTTTTTTTCAAAACAGAACTCTTACGAATAAAGTTCCATTATATTACAGCTTTTTAAAACTTCTAAATTTTTGACCATACTTAATATGACTAGACACTTAAATATTACAAATGTACATTTAAAATTTACATTATTTATTAACGCAAGATTTACACATTACAGGCTTACAAAACAGAAAAAAAATTCTGGCAATTATGCCACCAATTCTTTTCCTAACTTTAATCACAGTTTTCATAAAATTCATATTTAATTTAAAAGTTAACATGCCTAAATAAAACGGGCTCTGAAAACTTAAAGCTCCTAATTTTAATATTTTCAGTAGGGTAAGTGTTAAAAATGCACGGTAGGACACGAAGCCACTTTTGAACAAAGGGTTACTTTTGCACGGGTTGAAGCTTTTTTATACTATTGTAGATTATTCTTTGCTGTTAATGTTACTCCTAACCCTTGTTCGGTAAATTTTTTCTTATTTTTATTTTTTTTACTATCATTTTTACCTCTTACCGATAACCTTGGTCTTATTAACTTTTTTATTAAAATTTATATACAATATTTTCACTATCACTGTTATACCTAACACTTCTCTTCAGTGTTTTTATTTTTGATTTTTTTACTCTCGCGCAAAAATTACCATTTGTGCATTTTTGACCCTTCCCCGTTTTAGTAAAAATTATTTTTTTAAAATTTTAAAGCACATTTTTTCTTAAAATTGAATTTTTAGTTTTTCTTTTAAAATTTAACGAAATACTTAAAACATTAATTTTTTTGAAATTTAAGTTGTTGGTTTCATATAAGATTCCATTTTTTTTTTAACAAATTAAATTTGACATCTCAACAGCTTTATAAACCAATAAAGTTTTAAAATATGCTTTTGCAAAAGTTTTATTCTAAATTTAATTTTAAATATTATTTATTGACGATTTATATTATTTGTAAAACACTTCAACATAAATTACAAACTTTACTTAAAATGTGTAAAGGGAAGTTACATTAATCCTAAATTTATTCAGAAAATTTTACACATAACACAACTAAAACTATCGAAATATCGTTTGATGATTTTTCTAAACATCATTTGAGGTTTGTTGAAGCTTCAACTTGAGATTCTTGATCTGTCTAGCCATATATCCAAACATACAAACTACAGCTACAATCAAAATTGAGCCTACAGCAATTGAAAGGCTCGTGTTAAAACTAGCAGTATCGCTAGTAATCGCTTCAGACTTGATCTTATTTTTAGGTTCAAAGCAAATAAATAACCTTTCATATTCTCCACACCAACGATTAACACCTATTTGAAGTTTGTTTGGGCGTTGTGGATATAAAAATGCAACAGGACAGTTGTCTGGACCAATGTCGTTTTCTTGGTAAACACGACCATGGACATCTTTATCAAACTTCACTCCGTCCGAGAAGACTCGTGTGGAATTATCATCAGCGATGTATAATCCCACATATCTTGAAAAAATTTTACTTTGGTACTCACATGATTCGATTGCTTCCATGATTGCATTAAATTCAGATTGTTCTTTAATTGGCGCAAGAATAGAGCCACCTAGCTTGGTGCATCTTTTTTGTGCATCGCAAGCACTAAAAACCCAATCATCAGCAGGGATTGTGTACTTACCCTTTTCAGTTTCTACAATGAGATTTTCCTTGGTGCAGGTTGAAGAGGTATTCATATTTATGTCTGAAAAAAGAATTTATAACAGTAAAGCTAGTTTAAAACTATGTGTAACTTGTGATTTAGGTAGTTTATTAGAAATAACAGTTTATTTTGTAGTTTTTCATACAATAGTTCAGGTTAAAGGGGTTATAGGTTTTGTAAGAACATACAAAAGAGACATTTTGTGAAAACATAACATAAATATCAAGTTCAAACTCTTATATTAGTTTATAATATTTTTATTAACCTAAATTTAAAAATATTAACTACTTAAAGTTAGACCTGTTATAGGTTTAATAGTAATAACTTTGGAACAATAAAAATTCTTATGAAAATTTTAAAACAGTTTATCTTAAAAAAATAAATTAAACTTTAAAATTAAAGAAAGTACTTAAAGGTATATGTTTAAAAATTGTAATAGCATAAAACAAGGAAAAAGTAGAGATAGTTCATAGTCACAAAAATTAGATCAGTTCGCCAAACAACTTTTTTTATTATTAGTAAATCTGTGCCACTGACTACAAAAGTCTCTCGTAACAAGCAAAAACAGTGTTTTAATTGATGCTATTTATTTAATTTTCTAATATGTAGACACATAGCTTATGATAAAAACGCAAACAATGTTTTACGTCTTAACTTACCGATAATTATATGCTTATCTATATTACTTACTATGTATATTAATTTTGCTTACTTAGTACTTAGTAAAATATTTTTTTGTATAGTTATAGGGCGAGCTACCATCTACACTAATAGTTCTTAACCTTTTTTTGATGTTTACTTTTTTTTGGAAGGTTATTACCAAATTTACCCCTAATATACAAAACAGTATTTAATTTTGACTAGTAAAACTAGAATTTATGAAACTTATGCTCAATGTTTATAAAAAATCGTAAAATTTAAGAATTTAATTAAGCTAAAAAAGTACAGTTGAATACAAACTGACAAATTAAAAAGACAACTAATAAACAATAATTTACGCAACTTGTAATAAAGAAAATATAACCCTTTAAACAAGGGAATTTACCCCAAGATCAAAAATCGCTAACCTAAATCATTTTATTGTTGCTAGTTATGAATGGATAATATTATTTAGTAAATTCAATCACACAACATGAAATTGTTTTGCAGTGAAAGCTTGGATGCAATCAAGGCTGAGGCAGAAATGTTCTCATGCCTCAGCCACGGAAATGTCGCTAAGTATAGATGTGCAAGGAAAATTAATAACAATGATGCAGACTTGTCATAATTTGTTTTTAACTTAATTGAAGCTGTTTAAACGAGAGTGTCGCTAAGCACGCGCTGTAGTAAATAAAAGAAAAAAAAGTTTAAAAAGTGAGAGAATAAGCTAAAGAAGAAGTTTCTAATGCACTTTGATGCATTTCTCAACTAACTTTTTGTGTATTAAACATTTCTCTAATGTTATTTGTGTATGCTTTTATTAGATCAAAATATGTTAATTTCAATAATAAAATGTACTTAACAATAATTGAAACATTGGAAATGATATATTTTTATGGATTGAAAAATATATATTTTGTCAGTAAAGTTAGTATTTTCATTTTAAGATGCTTGCTTAAATTGAATAATAACTTATTTGATTTTATTTAAAATTTCTAAATTAATTTAATTCTCCTAAGCGCAATTGTTAATAATTTTTGAACAACCTCAAACTAAAATTTATTATTATTATGTAAGACAAATTTAAAAGGTGCTTATATTGATATATTTCTACAAAACAGTTTGTTTTAAACAAGAATAACTAAGTGACATTATAATATAACTATTTTATGTTATATGTAATAGAAATTTTTTAAACAAATTAATACTATAATTTTACAAACTAACATATATAGGGTTAATGTTTACAATTAAAATACATTCATATCTATGAACTTAAAACCATGTATTTTTTCATCTTTTTTATTGTAGCTTAATAAACACTGTACAAAGTAAAAATGTTTTAAATAAAATAAAACTGTAATATTCACATTTAAACTTACAACAAATTAAGTTTTTAATAAATAAAACAAAAGCATTGAAAACTTTTCAAAGAAACAACATATAGTAAAAACAGAAAATTTCAACAAAATTAATCTATGACTTTTGTTTAAAAATTGTTCTGTATGATATTGATTAAAGAAAAATCAAAAACATACTTACTTTTTGTTAATATTTTTAATTTGAAGTGTTAATTTTTAACTTTGTTAAGGTAAAACTAAAAATCATTCTTAAACTATATCTAAAACTCTAACACTTAAAACAGCTTTGACAAAAAAAAAACAGATGAAAGTTTAATATATAGCTTGTTCAAGTGTATTGTAGTAACACTGATCTACATAATAATGTGTTAAATTTAATAATATTGATTTGCACTTATAACAGTTTTTGTTTTGTTGGTTGAAAAAGCTTGAAGTCTGCCACTGATAATTTTTCTTAAACATTATGGTTTCAGTCTTTAAGAGGCTAGTCTTTCCATCCTCTTTCATCATAATTTAATTGTAAGGATAGTTTCAGAAACAAAATTCCATGGCTTTGCAAGTTTATCTGAAAATACTAATGTTAAATTGTGGAATATTGCATTTAAATTTGTATAACAGTTTTAATTCATATTGTTTGAAAATAGAAAGTATATTGGCAACTGTAGTTTAAATGTGTAAAAATACATGTTTAAAATGTTTGTTTAAATTTATATATAGACTATACAATTCTAGTTTTATAAACAAGTTTCTTAAATTAAAATTAGTCAACGTTTATGTATTGTTGGTTTTATTCTAAAAATCTACAAGATCAAGCTGCTGATCAAGCAGTAGTGCACTAAAAATGACTTGAAATTTCTTAAACATTTTTTTTACATATTGCAGTAGATAAGTTCTCAAAGCATTTACTACTTATTAAAATCTGTTTTACAGATTCACTGATTATTAAAAGTCAAATTAAAATTAAAAATTTAGAACAGCAAAAAAATTTGAATGAAACATATCATGTAGATAGTTAGGTATTAATATTTTGACAATAAAAACTTCTGCAAATTACTGACATAATAACATTAAAAAAGTTATACTTTGTTACATTATTTTAAATATTGCTAAAATATAAAAATTAAATTTAAATACACTAATTTAACGGTAATAAAAACTTTCAAACTCAAACACAGGTTCAAAATATTTCATATAGGTTTTAAACACTAGCTTTTTAGATTTATAATTATCTAAATAATTTCAACTAAAGATATAAAAAAGACCAAAGTACTATTATAATATGTTATATATACAAAGTATAACCATTACAACTCAACTTTTTTTAAAACAATTGAGTCCAAAGCACAAAATAAATTTCTAAATTCTGCCTAAACTTGCTAGTCAACAACATTTGTGTTTTAACAAGTCTAAATTATATTATTTCAAAACAAATTTTGCTTATATCACATTTTATATTTAGTACATGAACTAAGCCAAAGATAAAGAGTGGTAAGTAATGTCATCTCATAATCATAGAAAATAAGCTAGAAATATAGTTTTTTTTTTCGTTTTTTTTTTTCAAAAGTTTGCATAGTTTTTATAGTTTGCAATTATAAATTTACATTCCAAAAAAATATGATATAAATTAATTTTTATTAAAACTATTAGAACATTCAATGAACTATTCGAGCCATAGGGGAGTGTGAAGGGGTCAGGTTTTTATTAACAACTTTGATCTAAGTTTGTATAATTTTAAGTTTGTAAAATTGATCGTAGTTTTAACTTTTTTTAGAAAATAAAAACAATTTTGAGATTTGGTTGATCAATTTGAGTATAATAGGTTGCTTATAAAAGAAGAAGACTATAAATATAGTTTTTCACTTAGACCTATACTTTTCCTTAATTTCTAAGCAATCTTTGCCTGATAAAACAAATGTTAAAGAATTAAAAATACATATATTTGAAATTTCTATAAAACACTTATTTTTAATTATATGAAAAAAAAAATATTTAGACTTATTTTTAATCATACAAGGATAAGTTTAAAAAAAAAAATTAGGTCATAAGCTATAAAAATTGATTGAATATAGGTTTTTAGTGATAACTTTATTTGACATTTTAGTGTGCCCTTTCTACATGATTTTACAGTACTCTTTGACTTTAATAGCCAAAGTCTCTTTGATTAAAATAGATCTATTTTCAGTAAACAACTACTTTAACCAGCATCAATAAAATATGTTTAACTCAACCATCCTTCACTCTTTTTTTATTTTTTTACATATTTTACATAATAATCTAACTACACTTTTTTTTTTATCACCTTAGGTATGTGGTAATTTCAAAATACTATAAAAAGATATGATTTAACAACTTATCTAATAAACTAATTTTATCATACTATGTTTATTATAAATAGACTAAAACCCTTATCCTTTTTTAAACTTTAAAACCAAAATGACAACTACATAATTTAACTAACTAAAAAATAACAAAATATTTAAAAAATACTTGTAGTTATAAGCATATTTAAAAATAATCATAAACTTTGACTTGTGTATAGAAGTAAAATTTGAGTTACTATAACAACATTTTACATTTCAATACTAATTATAAAATATATATTTGATTTCAAGCAAAATACAATCAAATTTTTATTAAAAGACAAAACAGCAAAACAAGTTCTGAACATAATTTAATTTTCAAAATTATACCATAACTTTACATTAGACTTAAACTACTACACCACACCATTTTTTTAAGTATTTTCTAAAATTTAAATGTTTTGTTCAATTTTTAGTAAAGATAACTTATCCATTTTTTATTTATCTTCAAAAACCAAAATAATAAAAAACTTACATGGTTGTTTTGATTCATTATCTCCTTTTACTTTAATTATTGTTTGATTTAATATCCAAGTGAATTTTATTCATTATATTTTTAAAAATAGGGTATTCCCCTACGAGAGACATTCATATACTGTAAAAAACGAATTGTAAACTATTCGTTTGACAAGTCTGCAATGATGCCTTCAGGTAAGATTTATTTGGCGTATAGTTTTTTTTAAGCTTTGTTGCATTAGTGTTGTAATAGTAATGAAAAATGAGAAAAATAATAAGCATATTTAAATATTTTATTTAAAGTTTTTTTTTTACAAATAGTATTTTTTTGGATAATATTATTTTTTTTACTATTTAGTTAAAATTTTCTTTTTGAATTAATGCCTAAAATACAAAATTTTACAGAAAACAACTGAAGGAAATTTCTGAAAGACATCTTGATATTATTGGAAATGCTCTCAGTCAAGGTTTACTTACATTTATTTTAAACTGTTAATTTTTTTAAAATTATTGGTTTAAGTGTTGAAGAAATTTGGAAAATTGCATTAACAAAACTGAAAATTTTTAAGCTAAAATATTGTTGACATGATAAGTCATTAAGCATTTTTAAAGAAACATTTTTGTATACAGTTGAGGTGGGCAAATTTTCAAATATTCAAATTTGTTAGAAAAAATTGTTTGCAGGCCGCTTATTTTGCAAATAATGTAAAAAAATAAAAGCAATTATGAAAGATATACTGTAGTTAATTAAATATTTAATTAAAAACATTGTGTACAAAATAATATCAAGGGTACGTCTCAAAATTTTTGTTGGATAAAAGCTTTAATTTAGCTTTAGTTTTTCAGCAAAGCTTTGTGCTTTAATTGCCCATCCCCTAGTATCAGGGTTGCCACTCGTTTTTTCAATTTTTTTTCCAGGTTTTTCACATTTCTTCCAGGTTTTTAAAAGTACACATTTTTCGGTCCATTTTTAGTGTTAAGTTAAATTTAAGGTAAGAAACTGTGTTTAATAGTATAAAAAGATTGAAAAGATATTGTA
Source organism: Thalia democratica (assembly GCF_965202585.1). Taxonomy (NCBI): domain Eukaryota; kingdom Metazoa; phylum Chordata; class Thaliacea; order Salpida; family Salpidae; genus Thalia; species Thalia democratica. The sequence continues at coordinate 59,759,747 of NC_139166.1, read as the reverse complement.
AAGCTATTTAAAATGAATTTTGTAATAAAAAAGTTTTTGGTGTTGACAAATTTTTTCATCTATATGATAATCTTTTTAAGCAAAGCCGAAAATTTACTACTAAACATATTAAAATTCTTAAAAATTCCAGGTTTTTCCTTTTTTTTTTAAATTTCTTAAATTCCAGGTTTTTTTGTCTAAAATTTCAAATTTCAGGTTTTTCCAGGGTTCCAGGTAAAGTGGCAACCCTGCTAGTATATTGTCGAATGGAATTAATAATACAGAACATAAGTAACTAAGAAATAAAAATTAAGCCAAGTATAATTTATATTCACATGTTTTTATTTGTAATACTTTAACTAAATTTCAACTAATGATAATGTTCAATTTTTAAAAACTACTTTCTTTCTTATTAACTTTATAACAGAGTTGTAAAAGTTTTTTTGTAAGTTTCTTCCAGGTTTTTAAAACTTAATCCATTGTAATACAAAATTTAACTTAAGGTAAATTTTTTTAGTAGAAAAAAGGTACTGTAAAACTTAAATGTGTTTTTAAATCTTACAAACAAAAAATATTTAAAGTAGATTTTTCATATTTTATTAAAATTTTGTTATTTAACATGTAAAAATAGTTTAAATTCCAGGTTAGCGGGTTTTTTAGCAACTCTGTTATAATTTAACCTATAGTACATAAGTTAAAAAACTATATGAATTAAAGTGATCTATCAATATAAAAACTAGAGAAGTTCTATACAGGGGCTGTTTTGAAAAAAAGACTGGTAAACCCTCCCTGGTTTATATAATGCTAAAAATTTATTACTCACTAATGTAAAAATATTTTACTCATATAAAATATACTTTGGCATCTCCAATTTTCATAGATTTATTCTACTTTTTAAAAATTCTAAAAAAAAATTGTTCGTGCTGAGAAAAACAAAATTTTATTGTAACTTATGTACTGTTTTTAAAAGTAAGTTGTTTTGTTCTTAATATTGTTAGGTTATTAAAAATTAATTAACAAAATGTTACTTTAAGCTCTGAAGATCCTCATACGTAAAACATTGCCAGCTGATTAAGAATCTGTTGAATAAAATTTTAATAATCTGATAGCAGAATGAAAAGAATAAAATAACTTGTTTTTTATTTATCTGAATTATAACTTAATAAATATTTTTTTCTCAGTACAAACAATAGCATTTTAGGCTTTTAAAAAAGTAGAATAAATCTGTGAAAATTCTAGATGTCAAAATATATTTTGTACAAGTAAATATTTTTTTTCCAAAGTAAGTAATACTTTTTTAGCTTTATTTAGACCAGGGTTTGCCAAACTATTTTTTAAAGGCTTTATTTAAGGAAGTTAAAAAAGCTAAAGCCCCCAAACAAGATTTATAAAAAACAACTACCATTAAAACGTCTAAATTTTTTTTATAAATCTTGATCGGGGGCTTTAGCTTTTTTATTAATTTTTTATTTCTTTAACTCCAGAATATCTAGATTAAGTTTCCAGTTATGGCCTTGTAGCTCACCCTTTTAATACTTGTGGCCACCTAAGTTTTTGCCATAATATCTAGTGTAAGTTTCAAAAATACCAATCAAAACGCCTAAAATTTATATTTTTTGCCTTTTATCTCAACTTCAGAATATCTAGAGTAAGTTTCAAATTATGACCTCATGGCCCCAAAAATTTTGTAATTGCCTACTTTGGGAAACCCCGATCTAGAAGTTGTTGTAATCAAGTTGTTAGTTTGCAAAAAGTTAAATTTGAAACATGGGTAGGTGTCAAGTATGCACATCGGGTCATTTTTGCACTAAGACACTTTTGCAAGAAAACTATTTTATTTAAAAAAAATTTTTTTTTTTTTAAATTTAGATATTCTTCTACTTAACTAATTTTTATCATTACTTTTACCTCTAACCCCTCGTCAATAAATTATTTATTCTTTTTATTTTAATTAGTTTAACTTTTTTATTATTATTTGTTTTTAAATAATTTATATTATCTTTTTTACTCTTCAAAAACTTTTTCGTGCATAAAATTTCTATTTGTGCAAAAGTGTCTTCATGAATATTTGATCCAACCACTTAAGATATAAAGTATAACAATAAAAATTTGCGTGTTTGAAAAGTTCATATGTGAACGTTATAAATGATTGAGTGGATAAACATGCTACAATTGACATATTTATTTACAAAACTTGCTTGACTACAACATAAAAATAATAAAAATAGGAATCCTTCATAAAAATTTAAACTAAATTCTTAAGTCAAAAATATTAGCCCACTAATTAATTATTTTATCTTTTTACAGTCCCTACAGTCTTATTGGGAATAAAAATGGACTACTACGAAGAAAACCTCAAAACATTCATAACTTCGCGAAGAAACAACTTCATACAAAAGATTCAGCTCATGAAACAAGTTGGTCAACTTTATATAAAATAACTTAGTTTTAAACATGATTTGTTTTTAGTTTGTGTTCTAACTACTTTTTAAATATAAAATTAAAAAGTTTTAATGAAGTTTTATTAGTGAAAACAATTATAAAAAAGTAAATTTGAGTTAACTTTATCAAAAAAGGTAAAAATAATCTTTAAAAATTAATTGGTTTTAAACTATTTTTAAGCATTTTATTGACATTTATAAAGGTAGATTGTTGTAATTGTATATTTTCGTGGCTTGACAATAAAAAACTTAGGAAGATACACTTTTTAAGACTTGTCATAAATATAATGTTTAAAAAAAGTTGAATTTAATGTTACATTTCTACTATGATTAAATTAGCTAGTTTAGAATCATCATAAGCTTTCTAAAGTATAAATACACTAGTTTTGAATGCATTTAATTGAATATACTATAAAAATATAAAAAAATATATAAAACTCTCATACTCAATATTCTAAATCAGAAACATATCTATTATTTTACAACCTGTTGGTATGAATCTGTTCAAAAGTAATAACTAGCTTTTATTTGAAAGTATCTTGGTCTTTTAAGGCTAACCTAGTTTTAAAATTTTAAAAATCTTCTCTGAAAATAATCCTCAATACTATATACCTAAAAATAATGTATTTCGGCACATTAGCTACTTTATAAAATTTAAAAACTTTGACAACAAGAGTCAGTGAATAGTTGACTGAATTGTTAGACTGACATAGAAGCGTTAAATATTTCTTGTTAGCCAAGAAGGGCCGCTAAAACTTTAGTTTCTAAAGGAGAATAGTGTTGTTAGTTAAAAACGATGATATTTTGTACTAATAAAAATGATGCATACATGTTTGTTTATTTTAATCATATATACTGTTTATAAAAAAAAAAATCATAAAATGGCATTTAAAAATATTAAAAGTCCATAAACTTAATTTTTAAATTACTTGGGCATGATTTTTATGTATGAACAGACTTTTATTTAATATTCACTGTTCAAAACTGTCTATATCTGGTAACCTTGACCACTAGGGTAGTAAATGACTTCTTAATAAATTCAAGTAGAAATAAACTACAACTGAGAGCTCTTTTAATATAAGTATACTGACTAAACTATAAACTATTAATTTTTAATAGCAATACTTAAATTTTAAGCAAACTTTTTTTATTTCAAATTGAAACAACCTTCAGTGTTAAAAAAACATTTTTTATGGTTTACTATACTTAAAAATGACAAACCATGAATAATCATAACTTTTTTAATTTCCAAGTTCATTTAAAAGCACACTTTTCATTCTAAAAACAAATGTTATTATAAGATTATAACAGTTACAGGGCTAATAAGTCTAACTTACGCCATAAAAGTTCACAGAAGTATTTTTGTTTTCTGTTTTCAGTTGTTTTCCGGTCTGGACTACTTGCACCAGCAATGTCTCATACACAGAGACGTGAAACCTGCTAACCTGCTGGTGGAAGTAGATGAGACCAACGAGCCGAATCTTCGAATCGGTGACTTCGGCCTTTCGTGCTTCGAACGAAAGAAGGAAACAGGGCGACCGAAGTCTCCGAGCCAATCGCTGATCAACCTGTTCAACGCCAGCTTCGAGCAACCTGAACAGCAGTCCGTCAACTTCCGCGATGTGGCCATGCCGTGCAGAAGGCCTCGGCGCAGAAGGCATCCCGCCGGCGACGTCTCGTCTGCTCGTCTGATGAACGTTGAGGAGATCGAGCTGAACAACTTGAATGCAGGAGACCTGGCTGATGAGGAGAATATGGACTCGACACCTGCAGTCCCCGATGTGGTTCAGATACTGGAACAGAGGACTCTCGGAAGAAGAGGAACTCCATGCTACAGGGCGCCGGAAATAGTAAGTACAGTTTGAACTATTTTCAAAATAACAATCTATTTGATTGTTTTTGTACAGACTCGAATTAAAGTTAACTAATTTATTTTTTTATTATATTTATTAAGCCAACAATTTGTTTTATCTTTCTTAAATTGTTTCCTAAATTGAGTTTTTCAAAGAAACTTAGTATAATTATTGTTCAGAAAACATATTCAGTTCTAAGTTTCTGCCATGTGGTTTTAAAACACAAAATTTTGTACCATAGTGGCTTTAAAAAATGGTTTCAAAAATTTTATCAGTGATTAATTTTTTGTTAAACCGTTTTAAAAACGTGGTGTTTTGTTTCCAGTTATCTAAAAATCTAGCGTAAAACAGTTTGTGTTGCTTTCTATATATAAAAAAAAACATCAAATTTTATATCATTTTATGTATATAATCCATAAGTTTATTTTGTTTTATTCTCACAGGAGAATGAAGACAGTTTTATCTACGATCGGCGAGTTGACTTGTACTCTTCCGGTGTTACTGTTTTTTGCACTTTCAAAGAAAGTTGCATGCATTTTGCAGTGCTTATGGAAGAGTGCAAGTCTGGAAGCTTTCAGTTAAAAAGTTCAAAAAGACACGTTTTGTTGGTGGTGAGTTCAAGTTTCAATTGTTAATAAAATGTTTTTTAGAAATTTTCAGTTTAACCGAAATTACCAGATTTTAATGAATACTTTACGCTTGAGTTGTATTTTCAATCGTAAAAACTAAGTTTTGAAATAAACATATGTATGATAAAAGCTTATTTTTCAAGTAAAACTAAAACATGCTTCACTACAGCGCATTTTTGTCACGAAACGTTATTAGCTCCATTGACTTTAAACAACACTTTTCACAGGAACAACTCATTCAAGACTTAACATCAATCAATCCTGAAGATCGTCCGTCTGCATCCGAATCAATCATCAAGCTGCAGGAAATCGCCGATGAAGCAGCGGAATGTGAAGAAGAGTGCAACGGAGCAGATTTGCGGAGGCTCTTCGAAGCGGAATGCGACCTGAGCACGAGCGAAGATGAGGAACGAAGTTTTGTGGGAGGAGCGGAAAATTTGGAAGTGACGCTGAAAAGATTGACGTCAGCAGCAGAATGCGACCTTAAGGAGTTGGGTGACGTCATGGACAAGATTTTCTCCTGAAGAAAGATCTGGTATTTTGTAAACATGGTTTTGTAAGCTAATGCTTTTTTTATTTCAGTTTTGATAATTAAAGCTTGTGCGTTTTGAATTGTAAAACTCTTCGGTGGTTTTTTTTTGTTGTATTTAATTTTTTATTTTACTTACTAATTTTTTTAAACTTATAAATTTTCGTCAAGGGTTAGAATAAAAGTTATTATTTTTTTGTAAAATTTAAAAGACTTCAAATATTATTAGTGCACTCTATGTTTTTTTATGTAAATTTCGTTGATTAAAAATTGTTTAACCGGTGCTCAAGTTTTATAACTTAAGTTTTTGTCAGCAACTAATTGAAACTTTGCCAAATAGATGTTCATGTAAGTTTTTTTTAAAGAAAACGTAGTTTGATATTTTTGAGATAAGAAATTTAACTTATATTGTATTACAACAATTTTTGCTAAATGATTTTTGAATCTATGCTTTTTGACATCTAATACAGCTTTCAAACTTAAGTTTCTATATCTAACTGTAATTTTTTACTAGAAAAAAAGAAATGATTGTTATAATGTCAAGTTGTATTTAATGTTTAAAGTTTTAAGTGTTCTGTCTTCAAATTTTTGTACCTTATATGCACTGTTTTTATTTTCTATTTTCACAAACCTTTTTTTGCTGTTTTGTAACTCATATAACATGTATCACACATTGCACTTAATCATATAGATTTTATTACTGAATTTATGCACAAATATCACTTTCAAATAATAAAAATTTAATAGAAAGTTTAATTCTATATAAACTTAAGTTCTAGAAAAGCTAAACTTGAAAAAAAAGATAAAGCAATTGTTATGTGTTTGAGTAAATTATATTAAGAATTTTGTAATACGTTTTGGTAAATATTGTTTTATCAAAAACAAATTTAGCCTGCTTTTCAAGAAACACTTAATAATATTTTTTATAGCAAAATTGTAGAAATCTAAAATAATCTTTTAAATATTTAAAAATTAATAACTTGCATTAATTACTGAACTGCAAATCTAAATTTAGTATATAGATTAATAGTGGGTAACCTAAACCACGCGATATAACTCTTTACTTAAAAAAAAATTGGCAAAACAAATAAAATTGAGCTTTTTTCTAAAGTGACTTTTGAGCTTTCAGTTCACATGTGCTTAAAACAATTTTCTTAATACTTGATGGTTGAGCATTAAAGAGTTATGAAAACTGCGAATTAAATTTTCAACAAGTGAATCAGGATCCTAGACTAAAAATGTTTTTAATTATTATTATAGTCAATCTTTATATAGAATGTCTAGATGAAAACTATAGTAAAAAAGTACTTTATTTTTTCTTAGTATCTTTAAGGAAATTAGAATAAAAAATATTTCTAAGAGGAATTTTTTAAAACTTTTAATTAAGTTATATATCTCATACGTTTTTGTTTCAATACTACTCGTACTAATATAATTTTTTTGTTTTTAAACCAAACGCATATCAACTCACTTAGTATTAAACACAGAAGAATAATTTTAAAAAGTAGTGTATGTTTACAAGACCATGGTATTACAAAAAAACTATGTAAAATGTCAAAATATTTTTACAGATGTTCTCTTACACAATGATTGCTCTTGTTTTATATATTATTATTGAAAAATCAAAAAATCTAATTTATTGTATTAGCTATTTTTATTAATTTCGAAATATTTTTATTTAAAGTTTAGATAAAAAAGACGACCAAAAAAACAGAAATTTTGTCATTTTTAATCACTTTGACTAAAAAGTATGTCTTCAAAAAGATAATAAAAACTAATTTTGTTATACTTCAAATTATAAATTTGCCTTTTTTGTACTTATTTTCAATCTCAGGTAAAACATCAAGTTAAATCTATTAATCAACTTTATTACTGTTTTATAACTCTACATAGGCAACTAAAACACCAAAAAAATTTAATTAATCATTTTATTAAAGCAGTATTTTAAAAGTATGCCTTAATGTATACAATATTCATCAATTTACAAAATACAAGTGTACCAATTATAATTAAGAAGTAAATTAAAAAAAATATATAAACTAAATTTACCTGCTTCTTGTGGTGGTTTTAAGTGTCTGATTTCCAGTAGCTTCATTCGCTTCTTTTTCGGGAATTATGAATTAATATAACTAAACAGAGCCAAATCTTAATAATATAACTTCTAAAAAAGACGTTTTTAGAATTCCTAACACAAATAAGTAAACAAACTAAAAATTTTAAACTTCGACAAAACCTTTACAATTTAAAAACTATTCTAAAAATGTTTTTTGTCGATATAAACTTAAAAAATACCCAAAACTTTACAATTAAATTTAACACAACTACAATAAAAATAATTCATTACCTAGCCTAAAAGTTTTAATTGCAAAATATAACATCACTTTTGATTAATAGATTGAAAGTTTAAAATATTTATTCGGCTTACTTTAAAATACTTTTAGATAGCAACAATTAGCGACCGGTGTTAGAGTTTTATTCTTTTTGAATTTTTAAATCAGCTAGCACTATTACAAAGTGGTTTACAAATTTTAGCAAGTTTTTATATGTCTAGTAGGGAAAATAACAAACTTTAGAATTTATAAACCAAACAGTTTTTAAAACATAAAGTAAACAATGATTTTACTTATGCTGAAAACAGAAGTTTACCGAGAGTTCATACTTACAAGTAGAGCAATAATTTTCACTTATTACAAAAATGTACTAAAAACTGTTTAACTTTTGTTTACTAATGTACTGTATACTTTTATACTTAAAAGAATTTAGCTGATAATACAGTGCAGCTTATTAACGCTGTTTTACCAGTTATTTTACATACCTATTTGTTTTTTTTTAAAGCACAATGATAATTAAAATTACAACTAACAAAAAATTTAAAATAAAAATTTAACCTCTAACTAAGTTTTTAGATGTTCTGCATTAAATAATATTAAAAAATAAACTTACTGTAATATAAAGCATGCTTTTATCTAGCATTAAGACAATACTTAAAGCTATTGTGTTTATATCTTTTAATTTAACTAAACTAATTTTCATAATAAAAAATAATAATGTGATTCTATAACATGCAATTTTATGTATTGCAATATATTGTTCATTGGATTAAATTAATCTTATTTTTTGTTGATTGTGATTTGTAAAGGTTTTTTTTAACTCACGTTAAATAATAAAATGATGAATTTTCTGCTTTGTTTTGAAATTCATACTTAAATAACTACGAATAGTGATAAGTCTATATAAAGTTGTTATCTAAGAAAATTAAATTTATTAAAAGTACTTAAAAATCATCGAAAAATACTTTATAAAATAAAAAATTGTTAATTACTGTTTAAAACACTAAACCCATAAGCAGTTTTATATATAAAAAATTATTACTTTAGTTTTTATTTTAACACAACATAAACATTAAAGGTTTTATACTATTTAAATCAATATATTTTTATTTTTACCACAATTTTTGCTTAAAAACTATTAAAAGACGTTTTCAAGCTAATGTTTAAAATAGCATATCAAACTATGTTTTTTTACATAGTAATCTTTAAGATTGTTGATTTTTGACTAAACGGTTTATTGATTTTCGTAAAACAACACTACTAAAAATAAACGAAAAAAAGAGAGTTCTGTGTAACAGAACATCAAACTATAAAACAAATACCTCTAAAACCAGCACCAGTTCGATAAGTAGGATAAACGGATTATTATAAGCAATCGAAACGACACTTGTGCTTATAATCGGAATTCCTTCAATTTTGTTCGGAGTTGAACCAATAAAAATAAATTTAACTTCGTAAATACTTTGTTCACACAAAAAATTTATTTGATGAATTTTTTTATATAGCGTCGTTTTTAATTTTTGCAAGTTTAGACTCGCCTAAATACTTTAAAAAAAATTTACAACGTAAAAAGTTTAATTTTTTTAAATATTAATCTTTTAAGTCTGAGCTCTTAAAGAAAAGCTTTGGAAAATTAAAGTTTTTATTTAGAAATACAAATGTTTACTATAGTTTTTTTTATACTATATATTTTATGTTAAATATAGTTACAAGTCGTAAAGCTATAATAACCAAATACTAAGTTTAAAACTTGTTGAAGTAGTTATTAAGCTGGCAAATAAAAAATACTTTGTTTTCAGTTTTGCAAAAGCTATTAATGTTACCATACACCCTGTCCAGATTTACAAATACTTTAAGACATTCTAGCATTTTGCCCTGACTTAGGAAAATATTGTGCTTTAAAGTTTAGAAAAAAAAATTAAACAACATGCCAGACTAAATGGCTAAAATTAGTGCAATTTCATTGCGAGCATGTTTTTCGAGAATACGAGTTTGCCCAGTTTTACATAAAAACACTTTAAGAAGTTTTGTATGTTATATGTTTCATTTAACTATACCTAGCATTATTTTTATAACCGTATTCTTGATGAGCTAAAAAAATTGCATGAAGTACAATTAAATAGTAGACTGGAGCAACTTCAAATCGTTGACTGTTATCCTCCGTATGTATTTCTTCTATTAGCTAAGTACTTTACTTAAAAAAACAAATTAATCGTGATAGTTTTAAGTCAATTGTTTTATTGATAGGATTTATTTAAAAACATTTTTGAAATTTAGATTAAATTCTAAACTTTAGTACTTAAAAAATATTACTTTTTAAATTATATAAATTTACTTATTATTTTTTTCGCCTTAAAATATATGAAAAATCAAGCATGTGTCTAGTATATTTTATTGCATAATTTAAATTTTACATTCTTTTTGTCATTTATATATACTAAATAACATTAAGACTCTGCAAATACTCATAGCTCATTTAATATCTTGTTACTATAACTTTAAGGGGTAGCAATTGTATAACAAAATTTTTCCGACTTTTAATTTTACAAAATAAGTTTTTTTTAGCCCTGGTTTAGATGAAAATTAGTATATAGTAGTATAAAATATTTCTGTGAAAAGTTTAAAATTTTGTTTAACAACTGCTGCCTCTTAACGCCTCTTCTCTATTGAAAATGCAAAACATTTGAAATGTATTGAAAACTTAAAACATTTAGAATCTGGATCCGGCCGGATCTTAAATTCAAAAAAGACTCGGATCCGGCCAGATCCTGAATAGTGGACTCACTTTGCAAAATTTTCAACTGTATTTGTCATCTAAAAAAAAGAAAGTGAGAAATGACAAAAACGCATGGATAATAAATTATATTTTAGAAGTCCTTTACAGTAAAATTTAAAAAAAAATGTTTTTTTTTTCAATCAAGTTAATCAAATACTTTTGGTCATTTTCAAAAATAAACAAATAAGTTCCAGTAACAAAAAATTTTTACAACAGCCCGACTAAACCACTAAAAAATATAAAATAACTTAACATTACTTTTCAAAACGTTTTGGTACATTTTCTTAAAAAAAAAGTTTTGAACGGTTCGAAAAATGATTATTATCTTTTTGAAAAATTTATGCTGTTTTTCTTCCAGTAATTACTTATAGATGAGAAAGTTAAAATTAAGACAAAATCATTGAATAGTTACTACAAATAACTCGCTCTTTATCTAAAAAGTATTTAAATGCTTTATTTTTTTATTGTTTTTTAAATTTAATTTTCCATTGAATGAAATGTTTATTGTAAAAGTTTTTGTATAAAATAAACTTAAGTTCAAAAAGTTTAATATTAACCTAAATAATGTATTTACTTAAATAACTTGTATTATTCGCTAACTTTTTTAAGCTTTATCATATTTATACAACTAAAATTTCTAAAACTAATTATTCACAATAATAATTGTATTTTTAAATAAAATACTGAAAAATAAAAAAGAAATTTAAGTAGAAACTTTGACAAAATGTACTGAACTTTTTATTCATTTATTCTAAGCTAAAGCAACAACCTTTATTTTTTACGCAAGTGAAAATAAACCACCCAACCAAATGGTCAACAGTATATCATACTAGTATAAGACAGACTTTTTTAATGTTGAATAAATTAAAAATAAATACCAAAATTCTTAGCAACGCTATTTGTGAGATTTCTTACTCAAGTGCTAAGAGTTTAGGTAAAACTTGTATGGGTCCAATAATAAACTGGAAAATAAATATCACAACATCATAAAACATAACTATACAAATCGATTAAAATAAAATTTATTAAAAAAGTACTTTATTTTCGCATAAAAAGTTGTATATCTGAAAAACGAAAATCGTGCAAAATTGGAATTTTTCTGAAAAGTTTATTCAGGCTTATGGTACAAAAAAAAACAAAATTGAAAAAATAATTGAAAAAAAAATTACAAAATCATTAAACTCATTTTATTAAGTATGTTTAAAATAAATTTCTAAAAAAAAAATTATTTTTGGAGAAAATGTTGTATAAATAAAAAACACAAAATCTTAAATGGGCTCCATTCTAAAAGTCAAACCTCAATTCAATGATTTTTTTTGAATTAAAGACAAAGGACCGTTTTTTAGAATAAAAAAAAAGGTTTTCAATTAGCTATTAAGATAAGGAAAATAATTGGGTCTTAAGTTTGGACATTTTTATAACATTCCTGAAAAAGCTCTCAAGCTAAGTTCACTCTCGTAAAGTTTTTAAATGCAGTGACTGTCGTGTTTATAAAAGCAACTAGAAAAAGGAAACAGCAAAACTTGTTAACATTCAAAACGCGAGCCTGAAAATAATAAATGAGAAAAAGTTAGGGGGTTCCAGATTTCAATTAGCAACAACAAACACGCTTTCGCGTGCAGAAGGTGAGCAACATCAGCTTCAAACGATCAAAACTTCGCAAATGAAGCTCAGCTCGGCGTCCGGGTTCTTGTTCCTGAACTTGCCGTGGTCCGCATTGGCCGGCCCGAACCTGATCGCCACCGCGCTCTTCTTTTCCTTGGCCTTCGGAAAGCCGGGCCACCAATCCGCTGGCGAAATCGAGAAGGTCGACTGGTCGGAAGAGCACCTCCAATCGGTGACGTACGAGCCGTCAGTCGGGTCGCGCTCGATGCCCGTCCAGAAAGCGCTGTTGGTGGGCGCCGCCTCCCAAATGAGCGCGTCGTATATTTCCCTGTGCGCAAAAGTTTTCGGATGAAAAGAAGTATGGAGCTTTAAATGACTAAAACTTTGAAGTTGAGCGTTTGTTAGAGGGTGTGAATGTGGCGACCTTTGAGTTTTCAGCTGATATTTTTACACTTGGAAAATACCACAAAAACACTCCCATGCAAAGTTTTACATGATTTAAAGAAAATTTCACTTTGGCAGAATTCAATTTTGTGGAAATTACCCAAGTCCAAACTGTATGAGACCAAAAAGTGCGGCCTTGTAGATTTTGGCTGGATTATTTTTTACATGTGGCACTTAACATTGTGCACAATTTAACACTATTTAAAGAAAGTTTTATGGAGGATATTCTTGATTTTGTGTAATTTTTATCACTTTTTGTAAGTTTTTTTGAATTTCATGTTTAGTTTTTCAAAAAATTAAGAGGTGCCTCCATTAAACTTTCTTTAAATAGTATTAAATTGTGCACAATGTTTTTTGTGACAATTACCACATTTAAAAACAATTCCAGCTAAAACTCTAAGGTCGTATTTTTTGGGTCTGATACAGTTTGCATTTGGGTTGTTTTAAGAATATAGAATAGTGCCAAGGTGAAAGTTTCTTCAATTGGTCTAAAATTTGCACAGGGCGTTACTGTGGGTGCACGACTATTCAAGTTCCAACAATTTAAATTCTTTAAAAAATTAATAGGGTCAAAACTAAAAAAGTAATGTATATTTGTCATACATAAAAAGTACATATGTAGGTTCTTTTAATACCAACAAGCAATTTTTTCTTTTTGAAAAAAATTAAATAACTTTTGGGATATGGCTTAAATAAAGTAAAAAACATAGATGTTTTTAGTAGTTTTTAAGTATTTAAAAAAACATTTAAGACTTTGCAAAAAAAAAAAAACTGGCTTGTAGATTCCAATAAGATCTACATATGTATTTTTTATTTTTTTCAAATTTATATCACTTTTTGGGATTAAGTCTTTTCAGTATCTTTCAAGTAGTTTTCTTTTTGAATTTGAATTGTCATCTAGCCGTTATTGTGGTATTTGTTAAAAGTAAAACTCTCTTAGCTAAAAACTCAAAGATCGCCGTATTTATAAGCACCCTTTGTTGGTCGACCCTAGTTTTTTTTTACCAAACTATAGACTTGCTTGTTAGAAAATTATTGAAATTCTCTAGTCTGCAGAAGAAAACAACTGTGGTTTTACTTTTTGTCTTATTTTTTAGGATTTTATTTTGTGTCAAACAGTTGTGTAAATACTAATTTTTTCAAAAAAAGTTTGAGGCAAACTTGAACCAAAACGTAATTTTTTGAGTAACGAAAACGGCGGACACTCATTTTTGTTCTTAGATCAAATAAGAAACAACAAACTTTCTCCCTTCGAGAGTTGCAAGCCTCGGATCGAACTGAATCAGCTCACTGTTGTAATAATATAAGCATATAAGCAATTAGATTTTGCATCGGCCAATGACATTTGATATCCTTGTGCATTCAACGCAACGTGAAGATAATCTGTTGGTGAATGAAAACTTGTTTTTATTTTTCAAAGGATAAGTAACCGATTTGCAACATTGAACAAAAGTACAGCTGTTTGTACGTAATTATTTGGTAATAGCTTTTTGTTTCACTAAAAATTAACTGTTTATTATATTAAAATTTCAACATTAAATTAAATGTGTTTTTCTTCTTCTTATAACAAGTATTATCTATCTAACACAAAATTTCTCATACGAACTGATTATATCTTACAAAGATCAAATTTAAAATTCAACTGTATTGTTAATCTTTTTTTTTAAGTTAAGACATTTCTACACTTCATAGGTATTTAAAACCGTTTATTTTATTGTATATAGGAAGTTATATGTCCTTTTTGTTTTAGTTAACGTGGGAAGTGCTTTAAACTTAAATTAAACACCTTGTCACCTTTGGTCTAAAAAATGAATATTTAGGAAAAACTTCTAGGACAAAACAAACTGAACATTGTGAAAGCTTAAATTATGAACCAGTTTAAATGACCCAAATGACATTACAATAAAGCACAAATATTTATCTGTTATTAGTCTAAGGTGTACAGCTGTTTTAAACCAGTACTCGTTGTTTGAGTAAAAAAGTATAACAAAGTAAATATAAACTTTCTCTACTTTTGTACTTTATAACATTATAGGGTAGAATTTACCAAGATAGCATTTTCATAATTCACACTTATCAATAAATTATATATCGTCCCTTTGTTAGATATAGTCTCTTTAATACTTAGTTACCTGTATATTTTTTGTTAAAAAAAGCGAAACCCTACTCTAGAGATATAAAAGAAACTGTTATAAGTACTTTAAACAATAAACAGTCATTAAAAAAAAATGTTATTAAAATTTAGTAATAACTATAATTATACTAGGTTTAAATTTTAGTTCACTTATAAAAAGCCTAACTTTTGACAACATAATTTATACTAGTTTCGAAAATAATAGCTAATCAAATCGTTTCGGTGTTTAATGTTTAACAAAACACGCATACCCACTTGAATAGCACTGAATATTTTTAGAGGAAAGAGTACCGCTCAAAGTGCCGTCCGACTGACAATCGATTTGGTTGTCAGCCCCAACGTACATTGTGAACCCGTTGTCGCATGAGTAACTGATCGATTGCCCCTCTAAAACCATTTCCAGTCCTGCAATCGGCCAGTTTATGCTGCCGTATTTGAGAGCTGGAGCGTTGCACCCTGTTTTTTGAATTTTGTATCGTTTTAATTAGTAAGCATTTTCTAATAGTGTCGTTTTATGTAATAGTATATGTAATATATAATAGTGTTTTTTCTTTGATAGATTTCAAATATTTTTTTAATTTAGAAGCTCGTATTACCATTATAGCTGCTTTACTTACGAAAAACATTCAAATTACTTTTTTTGCAGACTGGCGCAGTTGCACCAAAAATGCCACTGCTGCACGTGAAAGTCAAAGTGGTTTCGATGGTCAAGGTGTTGGTGAATGAGTAGGGAAAATACATGTCGTCTTTGCAAGTGATTGTGGCTGTTGTTCTCGGCAGTTGCTTGCCACTCGGCACTGGATCAGGATATAGTACAGAGTCGGTATTGTATTCCACGTCATAAGTGTCACCGGTGGGTATGGAGTCACAATCTAAAAGTAAAAAGAAAAAGTCAAACTTGTTAAATACACGCAGTCTGCGTAACTTATAGTTTGTTAAAGTTTAAAGCAGTTTTTTCGGTTTACTGTGAGCGTTTTGATTCAAGCGAAATGTCAGTCGCTTTAATCACAAACTTTTCTGTCAGAGGCAGCTCAAATTATTTTACGGTGGATTAAAGCTTGGTTCTATTAACTGTTGGCAATTTTTGCTTAAAAAACTAAAAACCGTCCTTTGTATAATACTTGTGTTATCAATGACGCTAATATGACTTCTACGTAAGCTTATGCTTATCTTTATTATGGTTTTGTATCTACCCTAACGTTTAGTTACATATTAGCTATAAGTTGAGCTGTTTATAAATATTTCTTAAGCCTTTCGTGCTTTAGATTTAAAGTTGCATACTAAGCATGCTTGTCAATTGTTTTTTGGTTTCAGTGATAAGCTTTATCATGTGTCAGAATGTATAGTTTTATTACACACTTTTGCCGTTAGCTCATGTAATAACTGTCACATGCCTTTGTAGCGGGTATCAATTTCAATGTTTCTAATTAAAGGGTATGACTTAATTATGCACCTCATAATAACTGTCAGAACTTAAAAGTCGTGCTCAGCACATGTAGAACAAGGTCGTTCAGCTCAAGTTATCGAATTCTTTGCAGGTTAATACTTCGCGCGGTTTTATTTGCGTGTGTCGCGTGTGGAAGCTTCAAAGTTTTTATCGAAAGGCGCCGCGTAACCTTTGTAAAAATTTTTAACAACTGAAGCATGGAAGTTAGATGGGCGGGTTTGTATGTAGGCAAGAAGATTTCAAATGCTAAAGAGTATTGTTAGCTGTTGCTTAGCTTTTATTAAGAAAAAGTTAGGTATTTTCCATTGAAATATTGTGAATACAAAGAAAATTGCCAGTTCACATGTGTTTTGTTTTTATTGAATTATGCATCAAATTTTTCACAAAGTAATGTTCGTATGCTAAAAAAATCAAAGTGACGGAATAGTGTATTAGTCGATTTTAGTTCTTTTTTATTATGAGGTGCTTGGTTACTAACAAACCTTACTAGTAAAGATTTATACAGGTTTCAGTATAACACTTGGTAAAAATGTTTAACAAAATTTAAACTACACTAACCTTTAAAATGCTTAAAAGTTAAATGCTTACCAAATCGCACTGTTTTCGTAAAGTAGCTTAAAAATTTATACGGAAAAATTCGTGGAAGGTAGTTTTCATAGCTAAAAAAATTGTATACTTTTTTTGAGATAGCGGTTTTGGCATTAAATTTCTAATAAAAGTATATAAACTGGTAGCTTATACAACTGCAATATTTACAAAGAAAACTAAAAAAAAATGCGTCAAAAATACTGTGCTCTTTTTCGAAAAACTGCAGTAAACTAACACTTCATAAATTAATCTAAAGTTTCAAATGTAAACAAAGTTCAACAAATTCTTAAAAGTCAAATACTTTAATCTATTTGCAACTAGATCATTTACTCAGGAAACTAGGGAATATAGTGGGAAAACGAATTGCATTTAACCTAAAAATAAAGTGTTTTTCTTAGAGTAAACGACAAAATTGGCTTCTAAAAAAGATTTCAAAGGTTTTTTAAGCCGATGAAATAAGTTTCCACAAAAATTTTGCAAATAAGACACAAAATTACTGTTTTTTGTTTTTGCGAAAACATTACGGTTAGAAAGCTGTTAATCTTCAACCGCTTCATTTTATTATAGGTTTACGCGTGAGTTTAAATTTTGACATGTAATTATTAAACTTTTTATTTTGATTTCAGTGATAAGCTTAATAATGTATGTGAATGCAAAACTTTTAAACGCTTTCTTTGCGGTTGTATTAGCTTTTTTCTACCTGTGGTTCAAAATTAAAGTCGAAAAACTAGTTTCATCCTCATGATATACGACCATGTAGCTTAATTCACAGCGTTCTCTTATAATTAAACTCACGTGCGGTTTTCTTTTATTTTGTTATCTTAGAAGTTTTCTTAGATAAGCGTGTGTCGCATGTAAAATATAATCCATTAAAATGTTATCGGGTGGACGTTGTAAATTGTTTCGACCAAATGTTGCAATAAAGCCTCTTCAAGTAAAAAAAGAGAAAAAAACAGGATTATTTGAAAAATATCAGTTTTACTCGATGAACAAGATTTTTATACATATTTTGTCTTAAAGCAAAATAAATAAAAAAAGTAGAAACATAATAATTAAATATTTTGAGTACATAAAAGGTTTTCATAAGTAAACGGTAACACTTTTGGTAACGATAGCGTGTTTACTATAAAAAAACTATATTGCATATATACTATCTTTATAACAAGCATATAATATAACCTAAAGCCATAATAAAACTGTTAATTATCTTCCATATTTAGCTTTTACATAACTTTTAAACATTTTTCTAAAAATCAAGGAATAATAAAACTTCAACTTTCATACTAGATGTTTGAAAACTTTAAGTAATTTAAATAATTACTTTAAACCGCAAAAAACTGAAGCCAAAGCCGAATATTTAAGACTTGTGGTAGTAAGCTAAAGGTAATTTTCAATGCCTCAAGAAATTAGATTTTTTTTTTGAGAAGGCGGTTTTGGTATTAAGTTTTCTAATAAAAAAGTTTAAAATGGTAGCTTAACAACTACAATATTTACACGAAAAATATTGTGCTCTTTTGCGAAAAAAACAGCAGAAAACTGACTTTTCATAAACCAATTTTAAATTTCAAATGTAAACGAGGTTAAACAAATTCTTAAAAGTCAAGTACTTTAATCTATTTGCAACTAGATCGTTTATTCAAATAACTTGAGAATATAGTGAAAACGAATTGCATTTAACCTAAAAATAAAGTGTTTTTCTTAGATTAAACGACAAAATTGGCTTCTAAAAAATGTGTATATCACAAAAATAAATGTTATAAGATTTGTTATGATTCAATATACTTTACGATAATCATCTTTTCCGCACTGTTCTCGTAAAGTAGCTTAAAAATTTATACGGAAAAATTCTGAAAGATAATTTTCAATGGCTCAAAAAATTGTATACCTTTTTTCGAGAAGGCGGTTTTGGTATTAAATTTCTAATAAAAGCATATAAAATGGTACTCAATCATAAAAACAAATCATATAAGATATGTTATGATTTAACAAACTTTACGATAATCATCTTTTATCAGTCTAAAAAAAACTTACTTTGTTCGCAAGTTTCCCCAGGTGGGCATTGGCATTCGTAGCTGTTCACTTTATCAACACAAACTTCTCTATTCTTGATGCAAGGATTTGCTTCACATTCGTTTATTTCTATAATTTAATTTTATTATGTTCAATGAATTTCTCTATCTATTTTAAAATAATTATTTTCAGTTTAAATTGTAAAGAAATTAAACCATTTGAGGTAGTTTTGGATATATCTTTTATTGTATACCTATAAACTAGTTATTATTTTGATTTAAGCTGAGTTTTAAAACGTACTTATATATTTTTCTGAGTCATTTATGACCATCCAAAGTCATTACAATGTTAAAAACAGTTAACAAAACAGTAACATACAATTTTACGTCTAATATAATTATTTTACAACCAAAAACTACACTTTTATTTATTATTGTTGTTAAACAATTATAGATCTGAAAACACGTAACATAATGTAAGTATTTAATAAATATCAATTCAATTTCAAGTACCTTTGCACTGTGGAGGATTTGCGTAACCCGGTTCACATTTATCTCGAAGACGAATCACTTTGAAAATATTTCATTTGTTATTTATTACTACTTAATTGGTAATTTGTATAAGTTACAACCTGTGTGACAACAATAAAGTTTACACTTTTTAACTGATCTGTAAATTTAAAAGTTTAAATTTGTACGCTAAAAATTTAAGTTACACAGTGCTAAAATTTTTCTGCACAACAACAATTGTTTTAAATAAATAAAAAAGTAAGTAAAAAGAATTAGATCTTGTAACGGTCAAAGATGTCTATCAAAACGCTTAATATAAGTTGAGTATAAAAATAATATTAAACAAGATGGAATATTTTTCAACTTACCGTTAAATATTGCTTTATAACAAGCTCCGTCGATGAAACAACACGACATCCTTGTGCATGATGCTTTGCTGTGGTGTTGATGTTTTTAATTTTTATAGGATATCTTTTAAATTTTATCAAGTAACAGCAAAGAATGTATAAAACACTTTTTTAGTAATAGTTTCTAAAGCTTAAGTTATGAATAATTTTATACAGTATTTATAGTTTATATAAAAAAAACTTAACTTGCCTCAAGAAGACCTGTTAGAAGACCAGTTAGAAGTAGACAAAAAAGTTTAAACTAAATAATAAAAAAAATTAAGCAAAACTTTTGAATTCTAATAACTTGTAGTACATTATAATGCATTTTTTGCTTTTTAATTACAATTAAACAAAAAAAAACATCTAATTAACATTTGCGAATGACTGCTAAACAATAGTTTGCTTTTCTTGTTGCAGCCGCTTAGGTTGATTTTCATTTTCATTCAAACGGCTTTTTTTAAACAATAAGAACTATATAAAAAAAAATTTTAATTACTATACAAAAACTTATATGAAAACTACAATAAATAAACAAATACTTGCGGCCTCAAAACTACGTTCAATGTTGTTTTTAAATGTAGTTTAGTTTTAAATAAATTTGTTTATTAAAGATTATAATGTTTTTTAACATTTAAAAAACTACATACTTACAACAAAAAAATATCTAGATGTATTTGTTCTGTTAAAGTTTTATAATGGAAGTTGTATCTCCATTTACTTATACATGTTTATAAAAATTAACTAAGCTGTAGATCGAATTAGATTGCACTGTGCTTAACATTAGTGCAAAACTTACACAGAAATACAAAAAACAAAGTTTATTTTTGTGTAACTATTGTATTAGTGTCAACCACAGTGCAATTCAATTTGAGCTAGAGCTGATGCTTACAAACAGTTTATTGTTTGTACGAAACATGTGTACTGTTTTTTTGAATTCAAATATTCCCAATAAGTGTATAAGTGGGCTCTGTGGAAAGTAGTTAAGTAATTTTAATCACATTAACTATATATATAATAGAAATAAATAAATAAATATATATATATATAACACATACCTGTTGTAACTAGCAGAAGTACTGCATAATGATGCGGCTTTCGAACAACTTCTACGTAAAATCGAACCAGGGTATCCGTTTCTTCCCCCGATCGTCAACTGGCCTGAAGTTAACTTTAATATTATTTAATTTTCTCAGCTATACATGGTTTTTAATTTACTTTAATGCTACCCAAAACTTTTCACTTTATTATTATGTAACTTTTGTAAAAATAAGCACTCGTTTGTAGTTCCATTTTCATTATAGCATATCACTTTTAATTTAAACACACAATAACTAAAAACTCAACATTTATTTTGTTGAATAACTTATTATTTTCAATAGTTAAAACCTTAACTAGAAAACATACTTATTCAAAACAGTATTTAAAAATTAAACTTACTCGGTTCGTTATGTAGTTCAGGCGCGACTGATGGCTTGAATCTTACCGAACCTAAGCTTAAACCTGTCAGATTTATAATAGTAATAATGATAAAAAAACTGCATTTAAAATTGTAAGTGGTTTTAAAGCAATAAAACTGACCTTTTTTGTAACACCTGGAATTTATTCCTATACCAGGAGTGTCGTTAAAACAGCAATTCCTAAACAAAAAATAATAATAAAAAGTAAAACAATAGCATTAATAAATTGTCTCTAGTATGAACTAGCTACAATAAAAAAACAACTAGAATCATATTTTTTTAGTAGAGACAACGAAGTTACACACATGTGTAAAATTTATAAACATTGTATTGTTAAAAGCTAATTTGCAACAAAAAGGTAGCAAACTTAACATGAGTAGTTTTTTAATTAAAAAACATTGAAAGTTTTACTGCGAATATATCTAAGTAATATGAAATTGCCTTAACTTTAATACAATGTTTTAATATATTGGCATAAAGTAACATTTGGAAGTTTTAGATTACACACGATAGATAGTTTACAAATAAAAGTATGGTATTTAAAACAGTTGTCTATCTGGTGTCCAACCAAAGATATTTATTTTGACGTGCACGAAACTTACTTAACAATGCAAGGTTTTTTATGCTGCTTGAAAAGTTTTTGTTATTATTTATGTAATATAAGCGATGTAGTTCAAGGTTAAAGTTAAACTTAGTCTACAAATTTGGCCAACACTTTCAAGCAACCCATTTCATCAGCATGTGAGGCAAAAAGGATGTAAATAAAATACTCTTGTGAAAACAAGACTATTGATACAAAACTTTATTAAAATTATAAACTGATTAAAATGATTTTAAATTATAGCTTTAGTTTATGGAAAGTTTGCAATTGCATGTAGAAGAAACAATATTCAATGATAATTGTACGCAAAATTCGCTGTAGTGAATAAATTACAGCAATTGAAAGTGTTTACGTATTACTACCACTAGCGGCTCACAAAATTAAATTTTGGGGTGTATAGAAATTTTTTCTCAAAGTTTAGTGTGTACTGATTTTGATTAGCTCGAAGATCGTAAAACTAAAGTATTTTTTTTTTGTTTTATAACTAAGTTTGTCTAACTTTTTTTAATAAAGATTGATAAATGTTTAAGCTTACCTATTTTCACAAGTTAGTCTATCAGGAATAGGTTTTAGAAGGTCGCATGGAGACCGTGTTAACGGATTGGTATCACAATCACCCTTTGCCAATGACAATACATGTAATAGACACAGAAGGGTGGTAACTGCAGTAATCATCTTTGGCTATTCTATTATTAATATTGCTATTAAAATTGTGCTGAAATTTGTTGACACAATAACAGTTGCATACAAGAGTTTTAAAAGCCTCAAAGTAAGTTTTCATAAAAATTAGAGTTTATAAATTCTAAAACATAATTTCTGCACATAATATATTTTTAAGTAAAAATATCTATCAAAATATATATCTTGTTAAATTGATATTGAATAAATGAATGATGATTATCAAAGTTTTTATATGTTCTACGAAGTTTTGTAAGTACCTTATTTTCAGGTAAAATAAGAAATTATATAGCAAAGTTTATTTAAAAAAATAAAATCATGATATATTTTGCTTTGTAAGCTAACGTTAAGTAGTAAATGGCAAACTGTTTTGCTAATTGATGTTTGCTGTATAGATTTTTCTGTCGTTTCAAAACATCTGTTTTTAGTTATATTTATACTTATTTTACTTTTAAGAATTAAGCGACATTAAAGAATCATTAGTTTATGGAATAATTTCAATGTTTGAAAGGCTTATAGAACAACAAACGAAAGGTTTGTCGTAAGTAAAACTAGCTCTTTTTATAAGTTTTTAGGCAAAACAATTTTACTTTTATCGTCCTTTTTTAACTTTTAAAATGTTTTATACATAAGCTACTTTTTAAACTAAAACTTTAATTTTTCGTTGTAAAATAATTTTGATAAAAAAACTTATAATTCTAACTTTTTAAATCGTACTACAAATATAGCTTTATTTAAATTTAGAATATAGAATACTCTTTTTTATTGAGCAACAAAAAAACGCTCCAAATAATTGGTTCTAGGACCTAATGTACGAAAAAACCTTTCGGCTATTGAGTCGTACACCATTTGAATACAGTTTAAGGTCTTGTCGAATACAATAAGTTTAATTTATCTTGTAGAAAAATTAAATAAAGCTCTAAAAGTTTATAAAACATCTCAAGTGGTCAACTAGCCTGTAGTATTGACAAAATACGCAAGACAAACAGTATGGTACAGAAACAAAGTGAAAAAACAAATGTAAAATAAAAGGTATAACAACACTGTCTAAGTTAAAGTTGCTCTAAATAGTTTTTGGAAAATGTATGTCATATAAACTGAAAAGTGTGTCAACTTGTCCCTTTAGGCGACGACTAACCACAATGGCGACACTTAGTATTTCACTAATATTGTTTTGTTACAGTTTAATTTAGGTTTGAGAGCCATTATTAAAATTTTTACTTCAAATGACAGATTGCTGTCGAATGGATGTGGTCATTATAACGTCACGTCAATGTTTATATACTTTACAAAACTACAATCACACCTTTTTCTTTTTAACAACAAGTGTTTTAAAGTTATTATAGTTTAAAAAAAAATTTGCGAAAAAACATGAAATTTATATTTAAAAGTTCGTGTGACATTAATAAAACCACATGCGGTTAATGATAGCGATTAAAATAAAGTCAACAAATGTAAGAGAATTGTTTTTGTGTGGTTATTATAATGTATATAAGATTTATATATACATTAAAAACTAAGGGTTTCACCACACCAGCTTTTTTTGTACAAATAAGGTTCTAAAATTCAAAGTTTTCCAACTATTCAAAATTTACAATAAAAGAAAATTGGGAAAAAAAACATGAAATTTATTTTAAAAGTAGGTTTGAGACTAATAAAACCACATGAGGTTAATGATAGCGATTAATTTTCAATAAAAATGTCGGCATTCTGGATTGTCAGTTCTGTTGCCTCAAGGCTTAAATAGCACACATGTTTAATAACTAGCACACTACATATTAATTTTTTATATAAATACATATATTTTCCGTAATTTCTTTGAGAAACTTTATTTTAGACATTCTTGTTAAACTTTTTTTACTATTGACAAAAAACAATTTCTGCTGTTACGAAACTAAAGGTTTCTACACAACTCTAAATACATTTGTTTTTTCGTATTTCGTTATTCGATGACTTAAATACTATTGTTTTTAAGCTTAAAAAAGCATTATTTAAATTTTAAAAACAGCATATAATTTTAGCAAAACAATTATATACATGTTATGTAAAAAAAACACAAGCACATAACAGAAACTAATAACTAACAAGTAAACATTTACATAATCTTTTTACCAATAGTTTAAAATTTTCTATTTTTTAATTTACGAGTAAAGTAAGTTTCAAGATTAATATAGTCAGTGGCGTTGCCTTAAAACTTTTAAAAAGTACACCTTTCGATATACGGAATGCATTTAGTTTATACTACATTTATTTTCAAGAAGTTCTCAGAGAAACTTTAACTTGAATTTTAACCCGTTACAATGTTTATGTTTTTTGGGTTTTTATTTTACTTATTTTAAATTTTAATATCTTTGTCTTGAAATTTTAAAAGTTAATATTGTAGGTAAGTTTAGCAGTTTTTAGACTTAGTATGAATATCTAAACATTTACTACTCCCTTTTGCACTATAAAAGTACAAATTGTCTTATGTTATTAGTTGAACTATATATGAATTTTTGTACTATTTGGCAAACAAACAGCAAAAAATATAAATGTTTTTGTTCAGTTTTCGTCGTAATGTTTTTACAACAATTAAGTAAAACTTTAGTTTGACGTTTAGCTTATTTACTAAAACTAACAACCACATACACACAGTTTAGTTCAGGATTTCCTAAACGTTTTTTTCCAAAAGGCCCCCATTTAGAAATTAAAAAATCTATAGCCCCCTCCAACATGACTACTAAAACGCCTAAGACTTTTTTTATCTCTCTTCATCATTAACTCCAGAATATCTAGTAAGTTTCAAATCATGGCCTTTATGGCCCATTACCGTTCATGCTCCTCTCCCCCCTCTTTCGCCTCTTTGCTGCTTTTTCGCTAAATTTCTGTCATGACCCACTTTATGAAACCCTTTTCAAATTACTTACTAAATCGGTTATTACAGTATTTTTTTTGTGTTTGTATAAGCAGCTAACTCGTGTTTTTAATTCCAAAATTAAACTTTAATTTTAGATAATTTTTGTTTTTATTAATTTAGTACAGCTTAGTGTATTGAAATATGATTTCAGTCTACTTAGCATATTTGAGAAAATGAAATAAAATTGATTTGCTTTTACATTACTTATAACTTGCCGCTAATCTTTAAAAAATTGACTTGTTTATTAATCCAATCCTTATCGGTATATATATTGCAATTTATTATTAAAATATAAGAGCTGAAAGATTATAATGATTACTAAAGTTTTATTGTTAAAATAATTACTAATAACTAAATTTTTCAGAAAAGATATAAAAGGTTTCTGAGTTAAAACTAAATAGGAACTAGTTAACACTTAAAAAACTGTAAACAGAGAGAACAAAAAAAAATCAAAATACCGAAAAGTTACGACAAAAAAGTAAAAAACTATAGAACATGTGGAAAAAATAGTTCGATTTTATCTAAAAAACATTCTTTGAAACTATTTTTCAAAGATATACACCATTTTTAAATAATAATATAAATATTTACTAATAAGTTTTTATATACTTTCGTTTTTTAGTTAACAGCATCAAAAGGTATTGAAAATAATTCTTGAGACATTTTGATTTAAAGGAAAATAATCTTTATTAGGTAAAGTTCAACCGTAACTTCAATCGGAAAAAATTCAAAATTTGACAATGTTTATATCGCAACTAGAACTGTTTCAATTTTTCTCGCGTAAATAAGTAGGTCAAGTAACAGTAGTGAGTTTACTGCTAATTTAAAACTTTCATCTGAAGCATGTTTCACCGCAAGCCATATGTGACAAGTTTTCATAGTTGATAGCCGAAAAGTATAAGCTTGCTTGTAGTAATTTTTTTTTACAGTGAGTATACTTTTTATAAATGAACAGAAGTATTTGAGTCAAAAACGTAAAACTAATAAGGCTAATGTATAATTAAACTCCTAATTCATATAATCATAAGAAATAAATTAAATTTAAATCTAAAAACTTTATTTATTAATCGTATCGCCTTATTTCAGATAATTGCTAACAAACAAAATTTAATTAATTTTAAATATTTGCATGAATTTATAAAGCTTTAAATAAGTTAAAATCAAGTAAATCAATGTTTTTTATATTAAAACAGTTGTTTATCTGTTATAAAAAGGAAACACAACGACAATAGTTTTAAAAATTTTCCGAATAGTAATTATATACATTTTTATATACTTAGTTACAAGTCTTATGAAATTTTCTTTAACTTCTTAAGATACATGAAAACTAATCGACTTGTTTTATAAATCCATGCCAATTACATTTTTTGGTATTTTTTATTTATAAAATATTTATTAGTTTGCACATAGTTCGATAAAAGTAAAAATCTAGCCTTGTGGCTTAAATAGGTGTTAATTGTTATAACTTTTTGGTAAATCCGATTTTTATTATTTCAAATTACGCGATACTTATTTCAAAATTTTACATTTTTTTGTTCTTAGGCTTAATATTCTAACTAATTTCAGTTGTTTAAATTTATCAAGTTTTTGATTTTGTTTGTATATCTTTTTATTACCTTAAATAAGTAGTTTGATGTAAATATTAAAACTTGATAAGCCTGAAGTCTTGTCAAACTATAATCCTTACGCTTAAATCATTTTTAATTAAAATAAAAACACACCAAATGTTATAGTTAATATCAACTGCTTATTCAGTTAATATTGTTATCATTGTTTATTTTTAATAACTAAAGCATAATAGAAGGTTATAATTTATAAGAGTGCTTAAAAACAAAAAATAACCTAATGTTATTTATTGTTAACAAAAATGATGTACAAATTTCAAATAAAGCTAAACTTAGACAATTTTATCACCACATTGTATTGTTACCTTAGCACAGTTTTGTTAAATTTATTTCCTTCTGAAACTGTTAGCTCTTTTTTTATTTATTATGTTAAAGATTAAAAATATTCTACTTAATATAAAAAAAATATTTTTTTAAAGTTAAATAGTAAAATAAACATGTTTTGAAATGATACAAAAGTACTAAAACAGACTCTAAAAATTGTAAATGCAAAGTGACTTCATTTTACAAGCTTGATTATTATTTGTTGGATATTCTTTATAAAAAAAAAAATACCAATAAAATAATGTGTTACAGGAGTTTATAGAGTTTATATGTAATATTTTAAAACTATATGGGTAAGCAATATTACACACACTTTTGTTTATAAATAATCAATCAGTTAACGTTAGGAATATCTCATGCTTTTTTTTTAAATGTTTTTTAAAATTCAAACGAAGACTAGGAAAAACGTGATACTTTCTTGCTTGTTGGAACTTAGTTAGAAAGTATGAAGTTTGACTTTTTTACAACAAAACAAAATTAGCGCTTCCCTAATTATTATTTTAAGCTACGTTTTTGAAAGAAAAGTTTTTTGTGACTTTTATTTGACAACAATTAAATACCATACTTTCAATATTTTACAAAGTGCAAAAGACAAGTTTTATATTTAAAAGTAAAACATTGCAGTTATATAAATATTATTACTAATATTTTTCTTAATATTTTGTCCAACTACAGCGCATATAGTCATTTTACATGTTCAATTTTTGAAGTTTGTTTGAGTACTTATGTATTATTTATAAAGCATGTGTATTTTATTGTTTAATTTAAAAAAAGATTTTTTATTATTAGATGAAACATTTTTAATTTTTAATATAGTAAATCAAAAAGAGCTAACAGTTTCAAAGGAAAAAACGTAAATCAAACTGTGCTAGAGTAACAATATAATGTGATAATAAACCTTTGTAATTTTTTTTTGAAACTTATGCATCGTTTTGTATTAAAAATGAATAACACTTAGTTAAATTTTGTATTTAAGTGCACTTATAAACTGTAATTTTCTATTAAGCTACTACTTTTATGTTTAAAACTTGATTAACAACATTAAATGACAAACAGTTGGTGTTAACTATTGAATTTGGTGTGTTTTTATTCTAATAAAAATAATCTAACCGTTAGAGTTTGACTAGACATCAGGCTTATCGAGTTTTAATATTTACATCAATACTACTTATTTATGGTGATAAAAATAGCAAAAAAACATTTAAAAAAATCTGATAAATTTATTTTACTGAAATTAGTCATAATATTAAGCTTAAAAACATACAAACGTAAGTGTTTTTAATTTAGTAGCGCGTTATTTGAAAAAAAAAAATCGGATTTACTAAAAAGTTATAAAATTTTATACTTATTTAAGCCACAAGGCTAGATTTTTCACTTTTATTAAAGTTTGTGCAAACTACTAAATTTTTTATAAATAAAATAATACCAAAAGAATGTTTTTGACATAGTTGTATAGAACAAGTCGATATAGTTTCAAATTATCTTAGATAGACAAAGAAAAATAAGAAAAACTTGTAACCAAGTATAAAAAAATCTTTTCAACTACTATTCGGAAAATTTTTAAAACTATTGTCGTTGTGTTTATTTCTAATAACAGATAAACAACTGTTTTAAAATAAAAAAAAATACTTTTTTTTTACTTATATAAGGCCTTTTAAATTTGTGCAAACTTTTGAAATTAAGTAACTTTTATTTGTTAGTAAATATTTGAAATAAAGCGATAAATTCAAATAATTAAATATAATTTTTTTGTCACTTTAGTTGAACTTAGTTGTTAAGATGTTATGTATTAGATGTTTAATCACAGATTAGGCGTATTAATTTCAAATTTTTGAACGAGAAGCTTCTGTTCATTTATAAAAAAGTATGTCATTAAATTTTACGTTATCAACTATGAAAACTTGTCACATATGGCTTGCGGTGAAACATGCTTCAGATGAAAGTTTTAAATTAGCAGTAAACTCACTACTGTTACTTGACCTACTTATTTACGCGAGAAAAAATTGAAACAGTTATAGTTGCGATATATAAATATTTTCAAATTTTTTTTTTGCGGTTGAAGTTACAGTTCAACTTTACCTGATAAATACTATTTATCTATAATCAAAATTTCTCAAGAATTTTTTTAAAGCCTTTTCATGCTAACAACTAAAAAACGAAAGCAAATAAAAACTTATTAGTAAATATTTATATAAGTATTTAAAATAAATATAAATCTTTGAAAATAGTTTAAAAATTGTTTTTTTAATATAAAATTCAACTTTATTTTGCACATGTTATATAATGTTTTACTTTTTTGTCGTAACTTTTCGGTATTTTGATTTTTTTGTTCTCTTTGTTTACAATTTTGTAAGTATTAAGTAGTTCCTATTTAGTTTTAACTCAGAACTGTTTTTATAAAGTTTATGCAAAGTTTAGTTATTGGTAACTATTTAAAGAAATTTAATACCAACATTTTAATTCTCATTTTTGATTTCTTTAATTTTGTTCTGTAGAACAAAACATCATTTCTGCTGAACTTCGTCTTTTTATATAATAAATATTTACATTCAAAAACACTTACATAAAATCATAATTCATAATTAAAAACTTATTTTTTAATCACCATTATTGTCTACTCGCACTTAATAACTATTCAAACTGGAAGAGTGTAACACTAATAAATAAGCTAAACCAACTTTTTTATCACAGTTTAAACACTAAAAAGCTAATTAGCAATTTATGTATAACTTGCTATAGAAATGTTAAGCTGAACAAAAAAGCGTTTAAAATTCATTAAGGAGTAAGCTATTAGAGTCATGACTTAAAAACAAATTATTTATTATCAAGTATATTATTGTGGTCAATACTTACTCACACGATATCTAGTAATAGAACCTTACGAATAAAATAGTAAAAACTGAATGTTAAATACAGTAGAAGGTAATACTAAATATTGTGACCAATGAAGTATTACTAATACTAGTTTTAATTTTAATACTTACTTGCATTTGAAAACTTTTTTATGTTCACGTTTATTCATAAAGTAATCATAAACTAAGAATCTTATATGATCATAATAAAATAAAAAATACTTAGTAAAGCTTCTTTATAAACAAAATAAAATTAAGCAACTATTATCTGATAAAATTTAGTTATTAAATTTATATATAATAAATGAATTTAATTGATTTTTTATCACTTCTTAAACTTATAAGTAAAGTTTAACTAGTTAAAAAATATATGTTCTAGCGCCAAGTTAGAAACATTTATAAAGTTATTTAATGTTATATAGTTATATCTTATAACTTTGTTATAATAAAATTAAACAAAAATAAAACAGTAAAACTAGTACATTACATTTATCATTACTTTTACGTGCTTTTTTACGAATAACAATCTTTAAAGTCCAATTGACAATTATTAAAAGTTAGTTAAGTTAACTTATAGGTTAAATATTTTTTTAATTGCATGACTTTTAGTTCGAACTATCAGAATTTAGGTATACAATATCTTTTAGATGCAGTACAGAATATTAATACTATTGATTAAACATTAGTTGCACATGGCCTGATTTAATGGTTAAAGGTTAATGACCTCTTCCAAAGTAAAGAAGTTGTTAGCCGACCTAAACACTTTTAAGAAGTTACATTGTAGTTAGAATATTTGTTTTTTGCAATTAAAATGAAATCCTTGATATTAACTTATAAAAAATAAAAACTTAAATAATGTACATTTATACAACACTAAGCTAATTTTTTTGGTTGTAAATCATTTTCTATTACATATTTGAAAACATTAAAATAAATTTTAATCGGAAAAAAAAAATTTGTGGAAAAAAAAAGTTTTGAAAAAATAAACCTTTAAGTTTCAAACTTTATCCTATCAACCACGAATACATCACGTATATAAATAAGTTTTGTGCTAAAAACTATTTGAGATAAAAGTTTAAATTTATCAGTAAAGACTATCGACTGTAAATCGACCTATTTTTTTTGAGTATAAATAAACATTAAATAGACCTTAATATTCAAAAGGTTGCTACTTTTTGTAGTAGAATAACTACTATTTATAATTAGCAAAGTTTATCTTATCCAAAGATATGAATAAACCAATATTTGTTAAGTAGATATAGTTTTGATAATATTTCTATCAAAGTTTTAAATCAGGTTAGTAGTTTAAGAAATACTTTACTTATTAGTAATTAGGTTAGTAAGCCTAAATTTCACTCAATTTAATTATATGGTATAAAAATAATACTTGCATTAATGCATTGGTTGCTTAAAATGTTATCATGTGTCATAGTTAAATACATTTATATTATAATATATTTACATTTTTTTAAATATTAAATATAAAAAAGGTACCTTTGTTTGTTAAAAAGAACTTTGTAGGCGGCTTTTGTTCAATTGTTTATGTTAAATAGCTCAAACTTAACACCTTACAATAAACAAATAGTTTTACTGCTGAATTAAATAAAAAGGAATTTAACTTACTTTAAAATTTACGCTAATAACATACTTTTCTGAGTAGTAACTTATTTTCAATCGATAATCTTATCCTTTTCCTGTTTAAATTATTTATTACTACTGTAGTGTTAAAATGGTAATTTAAAAGTAACAACCGTGTACATCTGGACTAGTTGAATTTTGAAGATCTTAAAATACTAATATTTTATACAAGGTTTGTTAAAACTATGAAACATTTATAGTACTACTAATAACTATTATAGGCAAAAGGCGAATTAGCTTCTATTTAAATTACGTTGTTAAGCTTTACTTATTCTTAAACTACTGTAAAAAGCCTTTTTTGTAAAAAATATTAACTAAATTTTTAAAATATTAACTGATAAAACATAAACATATGTGTTAACCTAAGTAACAGCATAACTTATCTTTTTATTCTATTTTATGTTCTTTGCAACGATTAAAATAAAAAACTTTGAATTTTTTAATCTTTTCTAAACGAAAATAATTTTTAAGAATAAAATATAAATACATTGTAAAAAATTTAAAGCAAATTCATCTAGAAAATAAACTAATTACGAAATTAGGTTAACTTTAAGTAATTACTTTGCTTGAATAGTTTGTCTTGCGGATTGTTACGAAAAATAACTCATTTTGAAACGTCTTCGCTAAAATATGTCAATATAATAACTTAAAAGTGGGCAGTTCTACCTTTTTGTTTTAAAAATACAACTTATTCAAGTAAATTTAGAAGACTTAGTTTTATAAAAATCTTTACTTCAAAACAAGTTTAATTTTAAATAGTTTTTAAAATGTCAATGTTTCTATAAGTAAATGTTTTATTTTTGTTAGTTTATTAGTTTGTTGCCTAGAGTTTAAACTCATATAAACCATAATCATATTAGCAAAAGGTTTTACAGACTTTAAAGCATTAGCGTAAGTAGTAACTTTTTTTTTATAATATTTCTACTCAAAGAACTTATGAAGTTATGCTTTGCTGAATTCTAATTTGACATTATATTGTTATACAAATAACTTTTATTAACGTTGTAAAATATCATGAATATGGTTTAAAGACTAGTAAGTCTTAAATTGTAAAAAACTTTTTTTATTAGTATATTTAGTTTTTTTTTGTTAGAATTCTTTTCAGCAAAAAACGCTTTACTATAAACTAATAAACTTTCGATTAATGTTTATCATTGAATGATTTTTTTAGAATTTTAAATAAACAATAAAAAACTCTTAATTATTAGATGATTGAGAACGTATAAATTAGTTTAAGTGCACATTTTAACACAATTTCATAGCTGAAGATTAAAATATAAGTTTTAAAAGTTTATTTAGTTGATTATAATACACATTTTAAAATTATAAATCATGTAAACTAAATTAAGATAAAAACAAAAAAGTTTTAAACTTTATCCGTTTTGTTGACTGAACTTATAACAGGAAATTTATAATCAAAATTAAAAAAAAAAAATTCTTATCATAAAGATAACATGTGGATATACATTTTATGGTTATTTCTGTAGTACTTCAATGCCTTAAATCATTTCAAGACAGCTAGTTTTTTTAAGTTTGAAGCATGTGTTTAACCAGCAAATTATGTTAATGAACCTTATTGTATTTAAATAAGAGTTGTTGACAAAAGTTTGCTGGAAAACAATCTTTTTAATTATTTTAAAACAACATCAAACAGTTTTCTTAACATCAATTTATTTTTAAAAATACGTAAGTAATTAAATAAAGTAGTATTTGAGACAAAACGGTACAAACAGTCATGAAAAGTTTATAAATATTCAAAACATTTACATTAGTGACAATGTTTTTGCTAAATATGAAATATGCATAATAAATTTTAGAAATATTATTTTGCACTGCTATCTTTTTACGGTAATCAAAAAACGCACAAGATAGTAAAAATATATTCAAAATACATTAATTATTAGTCAAAAGTAAAATAAATAGCTGTCTGTACAAAATCAAAGCTAAAAGTATTATTTTTTAACAAGCCTAAACACGTAAAGTAGACATAACAAATAAATCAAAAATACTGATTTGAATTACTATTTTAGTTTGATAAAACTGCAAAAAAGTTTACAAAGAAGCAAAGCTCAAACCGAAAGTAATATTTTCTCATCACTTTGCGCGCGCAAGCGAACTTGAACTCTGTGACGTCATAATAATTCACAAGTCGGAGCTGCAGCCGGCACGTGATTGGTCGACCAGCAATGTGAAATTAGTTTCTTGCAGTTTTGCACTCGTCGGCCGCTGCTTCGGGTCGTGATCGATCATCATCAGAATTTTCTCAGCCTTAAAAACAGGTTCAACTTAACTAAAAAGTTTTAAAAGAGCGCAAGGATGTTAAACCTAAGCTTAAAACACTTGTTCATAGCACTCATTTACTCATTAGTTTCGGAAACTTAACATGCAGGGTTTTAGGCAGAACTGCTTTGTTGTGCGCTTCTTCCAGGACTTTCCCGATTGCATCCCAAATATGTCTGGGAGTCATCATATCTAACAGCGTGATTCCTATACTGTAGACATCGGATGGAGGTCCATAATCGTTTGAATATGACTGCAAAGATTAAAAATAGTAAAATTTTAGCCATTGTAACTGTTTATGATAAGTACTGTACTCTACTGATGAGAACTGCTCGAAACAATTTTTTGTTTATTGTTAACTACCGGAAACTATAATTGTTAATTGTATAATATATATATACTTATTGATTAGTTTGTCTTGTTTAAATTATTGTACAGTTGTTAGTTAGCAATGTTTCGATATATTATTTTTTTTTGTATTTAAATATTTAATGCAATTAATCTTACTATTTCAGGCGCCATATGATAGTATGCGCTGTAGTTGGACAAAACGACTTCACGGGAATCTTCACCAAGGTACTTAGCCAGACCAAAGTCCGAAATCTTTACCTTGTTGTCCTCCGCACCGAAGAGAATGTTTCTCGGTGCCAAGTCGCGATGGATCACCTTCTTGTTGTGCATATAACTGCATCCAGATACAATCTGGTTAAGACAAACAGAATTTTTTCACATAGATGATTTTAATTACTTTTAACTTAATTCACATTTTGTTAAATGTGAAGTTATTTAAAAGATTATCTTGTTTTACTTTTACAGTTATAAGTATTTTCAAAAGTTCGAAGTGTGTGTTTAACCAACAAATTATGTTAACTAACCGTATTTGTATCTAAATTACAATTATTAACAACAGTTTGCTGGCAAACAAGGTCTTTTAACAACTTAGCTTTCTTATATTTAAACTGAAATAACTTATGCTCAAAACCAAAACAAAAAGTTAAAAAAACCTGGTTGAATATTTCCATCATGAGATGCAACGATCTTGTGTTCCATGAGTCCATTTTGTCGAGGTATCCTCTCAAGGAAATTGGCTGACAAATCTCCATGTATAAATAAATGTAGCTGTTTTCATTATCACCACTTGCCGCGACAGCTCTGGCAAAATCTGTTTCAAAATTTTTGTTAAAGTTCATTGAAAAAATGAGTTTTGACTTTTTAAATACGTTTTTTTGTTAAGCTTCTACAATTAAAAAAATCAAAATAAGGTTATTCGTTTCATTATATGAAACTTTAATTTTTCCACAAAGTAAAAGTACGTAAAACAAAGTTTGTGTTACAATAAAAAAATTTCAAAGTATAAAACTTATACCTCAAATAAAGATGTAGACTTGTTATTAAAGTATTCATTGTAAGATTCGATTTTGTCTTTTTTTTTTATCATGTTGTTTTTTATACTAAACTAGTCTTTTTTTTAATAAGAAGTATGGCACATTTTAATTATTTGCGTTAGTTTAATAATATAATAGATTCACTCACTTTTTATTTTATTTGTGCTCTCTTCTTCAATTATACTCAATTCGTTGATACAATTAATTTTTCTGGTTTCATTATAAACGTTCCTAAAGTTTTCTTCGTCTTTAATTTTTCTATCATCTTCATCCGTCAAGGCAATTGGATTCATTGAATGTTGAGAACCATCTTCAACCCGCGCAACATCTCTTTCACTGAAAATTAAATAAAAATAAGAATGTTTCAAAACATATTATCTCCTTAACTTTGAACTAAAATAATTAAAAGATATCTCACTCAATGTTGAAGAATTTCAAGTCCTGCTGCTTCTGCCAACCCTTTGGAGGACTTTCAACGTCGGAGTGGAGAAAACCGCAGATGTTTGGGTTCTTCAATGATTGCAATATAGTCGATTCCTGTTTCCATTTTTCTTCCAAGAAATCACTATAAGTGTTTTTACAAGCAAGTTTAAAAATCGTTTCATACATATTAAACTTCATGTAATTATGACGTAATTGTAAAAAGATAGCCAATAACTAAACACGCAAACATCTGTAAACGAAAATATATTCTTTTTAACAATATATTAGCCCAATTATCATTATCGATCTCAGTTTAAATAACCTTATTATATATAAGTTTATATGGCTACGTCATAACTATTTAAAGTTTAAAAGTTTCCCCGATTTTACATTTAATTTAACTTTTAAAAAGAATCGTAGATAAGATTTAAGAAGCTTTAGGTTTATAAATATTTCTAAAACTAAAAATATAGCCATGTTAAGCGGCAAATGGCAATTAAATACAATATAAGTCCTTTCGATAATGAAATTTATTTAAGGTTTTTCATTTCAATAGGTTATTTAAATAAGTAAAAAAAAAATTTATAATCTGTATTATAAATCTCTTATTAGTTTGATTAGTAGTATGAAAAAAATTTTACTTTTAGTTTTATATATAAAACCAATAAGTATTATAATGTATTTTTAACCTTTTTGAAATTGGAATTCTCTTCACTGCTTCTGTTTTAGTTGAATGTTTGTTTCTACTTAAGAAACAAATTCCATAAGACCCCTAAAAATGAACAAAATATAAATAAATGAAAAAAAAACAGCTCTGTATAGTTTTATACTTAGCAGAAAATTATAAAATATGTACTACTACTTTAAACAATACGATAATGTTTAAAATACTTAACCTAATTATTTATTTTGTGGTTGTTGTATTATTATTATTGATCACAATACTACTAGATATGACATTATATTTATTAAGAACTTTTTTACATGTAACTTTAACGCAAATACATACAAATTTAGCTTCTGTGACCAATCGAGTGTAATAATTTAAAACTTTACTCCATTCAGCAGAACTATTTAAAAGCTTTGAGTCAACTAGAATATTGAAATAATGCTTTTAAAAAAACTTATAATTTCTATAAGTTTTTAAAAAGAAGGAAAATTGAAGAAAATAAAATTTAAAATGACTTATTAGACTATAAACTAAATATATTATGTCTAAAAAAGTTTACAAACATTTCGGACTTTAAACTTTGTACTTTAACTTTACATTATATTAAGCTAATTTTTAAATTACAATCTAAGTTAGTATTATTCTAAAACTTAATTATATGACGTAATAACTTGTATTTCTGCGTTAGCTAAAAAAACACCCAACAGAACTACCTAATTATAAATGGAGGTTAAACGGTAAAAATACAAGTTACAGCATGAAATTGCATAAAACAAACAGGATAAATTATTTTTAAATGAGCTGCAACTTATGTAGGTAAGTAAAAATAAAGATGGAAAATGTCGAAAAATATAGATCTTAAAGTAAAAGCAGAAAGAAAAAACATATGCAAAAAACAAACTTGTAAGTTTTTAAAGTCAGTTTTAAAGATTAAAACAAAACTATACAGTGAATACGAACAACTATTATTGAATATTGTACTAATTTGTTTATAAATTCTTATTATTTTTTATGAGTCTTTCTTTGAGGTTTATAGTAATTTTTGTGAAAATAGTGTAATCATTTACCAAATAAACAATAATAAAATTATACTATTTAAACTTTAAATTGTACAGTGTTTCAAAACTAGTCTGATAGGTAATAAAAATTACTTTATGTCACCAATTACTTTTATATAAATGATTTAATACCAAATTTAGTCTGACGAAGAAAGACATGAAACTATTTTGTTTGTACCATAAGTATATGCCGCTCTACTTTAGCTACAAAGTATAGAGCGTTTTAAACCAAATTTAATTAAAAAAAGAACTTTTTATGATATGTGAATATTTCCTTATTAAAAATTTTATTTAATGATAAGTACTTTAAATTTACTAACCGAACCTAATACTTCTATAAAATTGTTATTCATTAAAAAATTGGATTCGTACTGAGCCACTTCTTGTTTTCTTTTAGCCATTCTGATCTATTAATATTATTTTTGTATCTTTTCAGATATTTTTCTATTCGTTTTAAATGTTTAAATGTATTTAAAGTTTGTACTTCTACTTTTGAACACGTCATTGTTTTCTATAGTTTATAAAAACTTTTAATAAACTTTTTTTATAATATTAAACTATGATTAATGAACAGTGTATACGTAGCACAGTCATGTTTGAAAATTACAATGTAATTGATTATACTTTAAAAGCGTTATTGTTTTTAAACAATATGAGTTTTTCTCTGTTTAAACTACATTAAGCGATATTCTAATAAACAAACAACCTGTTGATTTCGTTGAGCATTTATTGTTCGTCTTCGATAAATGTTTACAAAAAACTTCAAAATTAGTATGAAAACGGCTAGAACAACCACACCTACAAGAACAAGAATTAGAGTTAGCGCAGATCCATTTTCTGATTCATTGTTTACAGTTGTCGTTGTGTGTTGTGTGACGAATTTCGTTGTATGCTTACTGGCAGACTTTTGGCACAGCGTTAGTTTACCCATGAAATTATTTTTGCACACTTTTTTGATAGACTCTAGTACTTTTCCTCCTTCATAAAACGAAAAGCAGTTACTGTTGTCGTCACCAGTTTGAGTAAAAAGGATATATCTTATATTATAACTGTCTAGCACACGTTTTACGTCAGTAAATGAACTATTGTCAATTCTTGCAATTTCATACCCAATATCACTGCAGATGATTCGTGGATTACTTAAACTTGCTTTGTTTTATATAACTTTATACAACTTACCAGCATTTTCGAACGTTATTGAAGTACTCATTGTATCCTAGAAAAAATAAAAATTAATGAATTCAAATAAAATTATGTTTATTCATAACCGTATTTGCGGGTGCACGACCATTCAAATTCGGACAGTTAAAACCACATAAAAATGTTTAAGAAGAAATATCTCTAATTTAAAACATATTTCTTTTAAATCCAAAATGCACTTGTAATCTTACTACGTACAAAAAAAAAAAACTTTTTTCCAAATAAGATTTTTTTGAGATATGGCTTTAGTTAGTGATAAAATATAGTGACTTTTAATAACTTAAATATTCTGGTTAATTAAGTACTTTCATTTTTTTTCTACTATCCTAATCTTATAAGTTAGACGTACTATAAGAGTATTTTTCATAATATTTTATAAAATAAAACATAAAATATGTTTTATTTTTGAGTTTTGGCCCTTTTATGTTTTTCATAGAATTAGAAATGTCACTCTTTTTTGTACAGCAAAAACAAATGTTATTTAATCTGTGTTAAACAAGCTGTTAGGGTTTCTAAAATACGTGATTTATTTTTTGACAAATTATATTCTTTAATGCAGTTTGTTTTATTAAATTATAGTAATGTGCAGAGAGTGTCAGTTAAATTTATATAAAAAAGTAACGCGCCTTTAGATTAAAAAAAAGGACAAAACTTTATTAGCATTAATAAAAATACGGATTAACACTTAAAGTTTTTATAAACTTTTTATAGCTGTATTTAATAAAAAAATTTTTTAAAAACATTAAAACCATTTAAGTTTTTGTAAAGTACATGTAGTTTAATATAATTGTGACTTAATTTAATTATTGATAAAAAGTTGACAAAACAATATTTAATATTGTTTTTTTTTCAAGCCTAATTTTAAGACGTTATAAATAAATGATTTATTTGTTTGATTTATGGTTAAGATGTATAAGCTTAATATTAGCAAGTTAAAACAAAAGTATATGTACAGTAATAAAAACAAAACTGAAAAAAATCGTTTTATAACAAAACTAAATAATAAACATAATTCGTTTATTTTAATAAACAAGCAACTACTTTTCTAGCTTTTTATCAAACTTCTTTATTCTATTTATGTTGAATAACAAATGTTCAGAATACTACAATAACTTAAAAATAAAAGTATTAAGCTTCTAATTTTAGTATCATGGTAACAAAAAATATTTTTAAGAACTTTTTGTTTAGTAGTGCTAAAGAACTTGAACAATTACGCGCTCTTCTGGTTAAAAATATGTGCTGTTCATTAATATATTTGAAAAATTTAACTTAAGATTAATTGAATCATTACAATTAATAATTAAATTATAATTTTTTAATAACACAATTGTAAACTACTTTAAGTTATTAAAAGTAAATGAGACTTTAGATAGAGGTTGAAAAATAAAAGCTTATGTAAGATCAAAATTATAGATTGCAAGTGAAGTTATGTATGTACTTTAATAAGTGTTTTTGTACTTATGATGTTTTGTATATTGGAATTTTTTTTACTATTAAGTAAAAAAGTTTTACTTTTTGTACGGTCTTTACTAACTTATATTCTTTTAGACATTTTTTTATACACCTACGTATTTTTAAGATGTACTACTTGTTACGTAATAATGATAATGATGATGTTTTGTTTATTGGAAATTATTAACTACTAAGTATACAAATTTTACTTCTTGTACGGTTTGAACTTACTTATATATTTTTAAATTTTTCCTTTATAGACATGTACTTTTTGTTTTGTAATACTGATAATTAATATAATCAAAAAGCTTTCATATCTATTTTTTGTAACTATTGCTATTTTTTTTAACTTTTGTAGCTTATCTCTAATACTTAAGTTAATTTTAATTGTTTTAAAAATTTGATATTTATTTCCATACTTAGGTTCGCCGTGTACTTTATAGATAAATTTTTAATAAATTTTAAAATTGTGATAAAAGTTTACAATTAGGCTATTAATGTAAAAATTACTATCTACTAGTGCTTTATTATTTATTATTGACACATTTTATTTTAATATAGGTTTAACCCTACTGAAGCTAATTAAAGAGTTAAAGGTTGAACTTAATGAAGAAAAATATTTAAACTTTAAGTAAGTCAGAGTAAATTTTTAAGTAGTTAATTTTGAACACTAAAATTATCATCATAATAGTTATTTTTTACAAAAAAAAGTTTTTTTGCAGAATTTACTTTTAAACTTAAAAATATTTTTACCTACATATGAAAAAATTAGAATTTCATTTTTCAATAAATATTTTAAACTTTTCAGTTTTAAACCGTAAACTACAACACTTTACTATGAGCCTCCTAAAAAAAAAAAGGAAAAAAAAAATTGGTTTATTTTTTTCTTTGGAATATTATAAAACTTAAATATTTGAAACTAAAAAACATCATTCTTACTTGTTTAGAAATACTTTTAAAATTAATCAAATATCATAACTTTTATTTAATAAAATTCAGAAAATGTATAAGTAGAACACTTAAAGTTTTTGTAAAATATTTACAGTTTAGTTGCACACTGGGGTATTAACTATAGGCTTCAAACATATAAAAGGATGTGACCAGTACAAGCAGTGGATGTTTTTCTCAATATCCAGCGAGTGTATGCCTGGATAAGAGTAAAAGATTGTGTCCCAGCACGTTGGCTTTGTATTGATCTTCTCTATTGATGAATACAAAGGCTCATGAAGGCTCTTATTGAACACTTCTCCATTGGTAAAATACCTGTTTCTATCGTCAACTACATCCAAGCCGATACGGTAAATCTGATCTCCGCCCAAATTCGTGCACCCATCGGTGAAGTTGCGAAGTTTGTAAAAGTCATCCCAGGTGGTAATTGGTGCCAACAACTCACCTTTGTTCTTGCAAAAATCTTTAGCTTCGTCGCGAGACAAATAAGTGTTTCTGTGAAAAGTAAACGTTCCGCTTTTGGTCGTGACAGTGTTTTCTTCGCAAAACTTATGTTCTCCGCTGAAGAAATAATCATCCGTTACTATTTTCATTTTGGAAATAATAAGAGTTTTTAAATAACTGAAAAAATATTTATTTATAATAGAACGTTTAAGAAAACAAAATCACAAATAAAATGAGTCTATGAAAAACAAA
The DNA here is from genome assembly GCF_965202585.1 of Thalia democratica. Classification (NCBI taxonomy): domain Eukaryota; kingdom Metazoa; phylum Chordata; class Thaliacea; order Salpida; family Salpidae; genus Thalia; species Thalia democratica. The sequence goes on along the minus strand of NC_139166.1, from coordinate 59,717,901 downwards.
AAAAAACTTTTGAAGGTTGTTAATTTAGGTGCTATTCCAAATATAAAGCTGATAAAAACACTAATGAAAGTTTTAAAAAACAAAAAGATTCTTGATCGAAAAAAATTAATTAAGTGATTTCTAGTTTAGAAAGATAGATTTTTAAAAACTATTTAGCAGCTAGTTTGTTTCCATTAATACAAAAACGTAGCTTATACGTGGCACAAGTATAGTTAATGTTTTTTAGTTGCAAACTAATATAATGTTGTTTGAAATATTGTACTTATATTAGTATAACAGTGCATTCTGTTTTTGTAATCTTTCAAGAAAACATTGTAATGAACACTGTAGACTAAACAGTGCATTTTAAACAAACTATGCAAACAGCGAGCTACTGAGCTATTATTCATAGTGTTGTTTGTGTTTTTAAAACAGCATACTAAAAGCACACATGAAATTATAGAAACTGAGCAATTCAAGTTAGTACAACAAATGCAGATTACTAAATAGTTAGCAAAACAGTTTTTACATTGTTTTTTTTTTGACTAAATTTATTAAAATATTAGATTAGTGTTCTTGTAAACAACAAGCCAATATTATAAGCAAGTTTTCAATTATCATTTTATAAACCTAAATAAATAATTTTAATGGTCTGAGATAAGTTTTCAAACTGTATCTAGTATCATACTATTTAAACTATTCATAATTTTAATATAAAACCTTTTAAATAAACTAATGTTTCAAAACAAAAAAAAAATGAAATTTTGTTCAGATAAACATTTTGATACTGTTATTAAACTATTTGTGTATTTGCAAATTGTTCTTTCAAGAACTTATTTTACAAACTACGTTTCGGTCAAAGACCTCGTCAGTACTTAAATAAATCTAAAAAGATATTTAACAGTCATGGAAAATGGCATTTAAACAATTAAAAAAAATTACTCAAAGTTTTTACTTGAAAACTAAACAAATTAAATTTTAATATCAAGATTGAATTTGTGGTAAAGTTTAAATTTTAGTAAAGTTTTAAAATCAATATAACAACAAGAATGATAATAAAAGCTTTATGTAGCTTTGTTTTTTCTTATAGTTAATTCTCTAAGTAAACATTGCTTAAATGTAGCTAATGGTACTAAGCAGGCACGTAGCTTGGTTCGTTTCTGTAAATCTACAACACCGTAAAAGCTCGCTTTTGTTTCGATCATTCAACTTTTAAGACCATTTTTTAGCTTTCAGTAATTTTCTGCACTTAGTTTTGTACTCCTGAGAGATATTTGTACTCTCTAGCACTTTTAGTGTCGTAAATATTGAACAAGTTGAATACACCTAAACTGTATACAAATTGCTTGGTGTAGGTTTCTGTTATCAAGTAGCAAATTGTTGTAAAAAATCCTTTTAGATGCTGTAGATTTGGTTAAAATGATGTGTGATATAAAAAAAAGTAAGTGTAAGAGACGATCTTGTATTATTGAAATGTTTGTGGTGAGTCAAAAAGAACTTAACATTTTTTTGAAATTTTTTATTTTGTGTTACAAAAGAGCAAAAACAGATAGATTATATAAAACAAGATAAATTTTTAAGTAGATGAACCTCAAAGTAAACTAACATGAAGAATTAAATTTTGTTTTAAATCAAATTGACTCTCTAAGTTGAATGTTTTAGGAATCCCTGTGGTTGACAAATACACAAAAATGAAAAACTTTTGAAACAGTGATGTTAATGTCATTTTCTAAAGTTTTATCAAGAAGATTAGAATCTATTGAATAAGAAAAAATAACAGAATAAGACAAATAGCTTGCAACAAGAAGACAAACTGAAAAACTCAATAATATAAACACATTTTTAACAATAATATAAACAAACTATAGTTTTTTTTACTTTAGAACTTTATTTTTAAATAAAACTTTTTTTAAAGATTTTATAGATGCCTAAGTTAGTTAAAGTTTTTATTTTTTCAAGATTAATATAAACAAAATATAATTTTTCTATTGTATTTAGAACTTTATCCTTTTATTAAAACTTGTCTTAAAGAATTTTTAAATGCTTGCCTTAGTTAAAGTTTTATTGCATTTTTTAGCAAAGTTGAAAGATTTAAATTGTACATTGTTGCCACACACTCAAAGTATCCTGAATAACTCTAGAATATTTAGAGTTTTATTTTTTAACTTAGGCTTACTCAGTATAGTTTTGTTTTATCTATGAAAAGCTAAGGACATTTTCAGGTTTGTTAATAGTGTTAGAACAGATGTATTTCTAGATTTGAATGAGATTTTGCTAGCTAGTTTTAATAATTTTTCATTTTAAAACCAACTTTGTAAAAAAAAATAAAAAATTAAAAAGAACAAGTTAATACTATTTTTTAACAAGTTTATAGTTGTATTATTAATTCATAACAAGTTTAAAAATATATATGTATTTATATTTAGAAATCTTTAAGTTTGATTTTATTTATATGTTTTACATTGTATCTGAAAAATATTTTTGTTTAGTATTCAAAGTAAGTGGTTATTTAACTAAGTTGTTTTATTTAACAAATCTGTTTTGGAAAAAAAAGTGTGATTCTTTATTACAGCTTTTACTTAACAATTTTGTTTAGCAAAATAATGTTTCATTCTTTTTTACAGCTTAAATCTTTATGCTACCAAAGCTAGAAATAGCATTTACAAAGATGTGTACTCTTCATTTCTTTATGAATTGTTGTTGACAATAATAAATTAATTTTATATCTGAATTCTGTCTATCGTTGTGAATTTTTTTAATTTATAAGCAACAATTTTGCAAATGTATTCTAAATTGGGGAAACTATTTTCAAAGTTATATATTTTAGGCCTATCAGTAGTACTATTAAAATAAAATTCTTAATTTATATTTTTATTTTAAATGAAAGGTGTTATAGGTTCATAAAAGTTGTAACACATGAAGCGTTATAGAGGGTCAAGAGCAGTAAAAATATAAAATGTTGGTTCTTAATAACTAATTACTCATTAGTTTCGGAAACTTAACATGCAGGGTTTTAGGCAGAACTGTTTTGTTGTGCGCTTCTTCCAGGACTTCCGCGATTGCATCCTAAATATGCCTAGGTGTCATCATGTCTTACAGCGTGATTCCGAGGCTGTATACAACCGATATAGTCCCGTAATCCTTTGAATAGGACTAAAAAAAATAAAATAAATAACTAAATAGCTTATGATAAGTAATGTATTTTAATGATGAGGACCGCTGGAAATAATTTTTTGTTTACTATTAATTACTATTAACTATAAATGTTAATTTTATAATATATATCCTTGTTGCTTAGTTTGCCTTGTTTAAATTATTGTACAGTTATTAGTTAGTAATGTTTCGATATATTGTTTTATTTTTATTTTTAGATATTTAATACAATTAATCTTACTATTCCAGGGCCCATATGATAGTATGCTCTGTAGTTGGACAAAACGACTTCACGGGAATCTTCACCAAGGTACTTAGCCAGACCAAAGTCCGATATCTTTACCTTGTTGTCCTCCGCACCGAAGAGAATGTTTCTCGGTGCCAAGTCGCGATGGATCACCTTCTTGTCGTGCATATAACTGCATCCAGATACAATCTGGTTAAGACAAACAGAATTTTTTCACATAGATGATTTTAATTACTTTTAACTTAATTCACATTTTGTTAAATAAAAGATTATCTTGTGTTTTTGACATTTATAAATATTTTCAAAAGTTCGAAGTGTGTGTTTAACCAACAAACTATGTTAATTAACCGTATCTGTATCTAAACTACAATTATTAACAACAGTTTGCTGGCAAACAAGGTCTTTTAACAACTTAGCTTTCTTATATTTAAACTGAAATAACTTATGTTCAAAACCAAAACAAAAAGTTAAAAAAACCTGGTTGAATATTTCCATCATGAGATGCAACGATCTTGTGTTCCATGAGTCCATTTTGTCGAGGTATCCTCTCAAGGAAATTGGCTGACAAATCTCCATGTATAAATAAATGTAGCTGTTTTCATTATCACCACTTGCCGCGACAGCTCTGGCAAAATCTGTTTCAAAATTTTTGTTAAAGTTCATTGAAAAAATGAGTTTTGACTTTTTAAATACGTTTTTTTTTAAACTTGTTCAATAAAAAAAATCAAAATAAGATTTTTCGTTTCATTATATGAAATTTTAATTTTGCCACAAAGTAAAAGTACGTAAAACTAAGTTAGTATTACAATAAAAAAATTTCAAAGTATAAAACTTAAACCTCAAATAAAGATGTAGACACTTATTAAAGTATTCATTGTAAGATTCTATTTTGTCTTTTTTTTTTATCATGTTGTTTTTCATACTAAACTAGCCTTTTTTTAATAAGTAGTACAGTACATTTTAATTATTTGCGTTAGTTTAATAATATAATAGATTCACTCACTTTTTATTTTATATGTGCTCTCTACTTCAATTACATTCAATTCGTTGATACAATTAATTTTTCTGGTTTCATTATAAACGTTCCTAAAGTTTTCTTCGTCTTTAATTTTTCTAACGTCTTCATCCGTCAAGGCAATTGGATTCAGTGAATGTTGAGAACCATCTTCAGCCCGCGCAACATCCCTTTCACTGAAAATTAAATAAAAATAAGAATGTTTCAAAACATACTATCTCCTAAACTTTAAACTAAAATAATTAAAAGATATCTCACTCAATGTTGGAGAATTTCAAGTCCTGCTGCTTCTGCCAACCCTTTGGAGGACTTTCAACGTCGGAGTGGAGAAAACCGCAGATGTTTGGATTCTTCAATGATTGCAATATAGTCGATTCCTGTTTCCATTTTTCTTCCAAGAAATCACTGTAAGCGTTTTTACAAGCAAGTTTGGAAATCGTTTCATACATATTAAACTTCATGTAATTATGACGTAATTATAAAAAGATAGCCAATAACTAAACACGCAAACATCTGTAAACGAAAATATATTCTTTTTAACAATATATTAGCCCAATTATCATTATCGATCTCAGTTTAAATAGCCTTATTATATATAAGTTTGTATGGCTACGTCATAACTATTTAAAAATTTCCCCGATTTTACATTTAACTTAACTTTTAAAAAGAATTATAGATAAGATTTAAAAAGCTTTAGGTTTATAAATATTTTTAAAACTAAAAATATAGCCATGTTAAGTGGCAAATGGCAATTAAATACAATAAAAATCCTTTCGATAATAAAATTTGTTTATGGTTTTTTATTTCAATAGGTTATTTAAATAAGTAAAAAAAAAATTTATAATCTGTATTATAAATCTCTTATTAGTTTGATTAGTAGTATGAAAAAAATTTTACTTTTAGTTTTATTTATAAAACCAATAAGTATTATAATGTTTTTTAACCTTTTTGAAATTGGAATTCTCTTCACTGCTTCTGTTTTAGTTGAATGTTTGTTTCTACTTAAAAAACAAATTCCATAAGACCCCTAAAAATGAACAAAATATAAATAAATGAAAAAAATAGCTCTGTATAGTTTTATACTTAGCAGAAAATTATAAAATATGTACTACTACTTTAAACAATACGATAATGTTTAAAATACTTAACCTAATTATTTATTTTGTGGTTGTTGTATTATTATTATTGATCACAATACTACTAGATATGACATTATATTTATTAAGAACTTTTTTACATGTAACTTTAACGCAAATACATACAAATTTAGCTTCTGTGACCAATCGAGTGTAATAATTTAAAACTTTACTCCATTCAGCAGAACTATTTAAAAGCTTTGAGTCAACTAGAATATTGAAATAATGCTTTTAAAAAAACTTATAATTTCTATAAGTTTTTAAAAAGAAGGAAAATTGAAGAAAATAAAATTTAAAATGACTTATTAGACTATAAACTAAATATATTATGTCTAAAAAAGTTTACAAACATTTCGGACTTTAAACTTTGTACTTTAACTTTACATTATATTAATCTAATTTTTAAATTACAATCTAAGTTAGTATTATTCTAAAACTTAATTATATGACGTAATAACTTGTATTTCTGCGTTAGCTAAAAAAACACCCAACAGAACTACCTAATTATAAATGGAGGTTAAACGGTAAAAATACAAGTTACAGCATGAAATTGCATAAAACAAACAGGATAAATTATTTTTAAATGAGCTGCAACTTATGTAGGTAAGTAAAAATAAAGATGGAAAATGTCGAAAAATATAGATCTTAAAGTAAAAGCAGAAAGAAAAAACATATGCAAAAAACAAACTTGTAAGTTTTTAAAGTCAGTTTTAAAGATTAAAACAAAACTATACAGTGAATACGAACAACTATTATTGAATATTGTACTAATTTGTTTATAAATTCTTATTATTTTTTATGAGTCTTTCTTTGAGGTTTATAGTAATTTTTGTGAAAATAGTGTAATCATTTACCAAATAAACAATAATAAAATTATACTATTTAAACTTTAAATTGTACAGTGTTTCAAAACTAGTCTGATAGGTAATAAAAATTACTTTATGTCACCAATTACTTTTATATAAATGATTTAATACCAAATTTAGTCTGACGAAGAAACAGATGTAAACTATTTTGTTTGTACCATAAGTATATGCCGCTCTACTTTAGCTACAAAGTATAGAGCGTTTTAAACCAAATTTAATTAAAAAAAGAACTTTTTATGATATGTGAATATTTCCTTATTAAAAATTTTATTTAATAATAACTACTTTAAATTTACTAACCGAACCTAATACTTCTATAAAATTGTTATTCATTAAAAAATTGGATTCGTACTGAGCCACTTCTTGTTTTCTTTTAGCCATTCTGATCTATTAATATTATTTTTGTATCTTTTCAGATATTTTTCTATTCGTTTTAAATGTTTAAATGTATTTAAAGTTTGTACTTCTACTTTTGAACACGTCATTGTTTTCTATAGTTTATAAAAACTTTTAATAAACTTTTTTTATAATATTAAACTATGATTAATGAACAGTGTATACGTAGCACAGTCATGTTTGAAAATTACAATGTAATTGATTATACTTTAAAAGCGTTATTGTTTTTAAACAATATGAGTTTTTCTCTGTTTAAACTACATTAAGCGATATTCTAATAAACAAACAACCTGTTGATTTCGTTGAGCATTTATTGTTCGTCTTCGATAAATGTTTATAAAAAACTTCAAAATTAGTATGAAAACGGCTAGGACAACCACGCCAACAATAACGAGAATTAAAGTTAGCGCTGATCCATTTTCTAATTCATTGTTTACAGTTGTCGTTGTGTGTTGTGTGACGAATTTCGTTGTATACTTACTGGCAGACTTTTGACACAGCGTTAGTTTACCCATGAAGTTATTTTCGCACATTCTTTTGATAGACTCTAGTACTTTCCCTCCTTCATAAAACGAAAAGCAGTTACTAGTGTCGTCACCAGTTTGAGTAAAAAGTATATCTTTTATGTTATAACTGTCTAGCAGGCTTTTTACGTCAGTAAATGAACTATTGTCAATTCTTGCAATTTCATACCCAATATCACTACAGATGATTCGTGGATTATTTAAACTTGCTTTGTTTTTTACAACTTTGAATATTTTACTAGCACTTTCGAACGTAATTAAACTACTCATTGTATCCTAGAATAAATTGAAAAAATTAAATCTAAATAAAACTATGTTTACTCTTAACCTTTTTGTGGATGCACGACCATTTAAATTCGAACAATTGAAATCATAAAAAAAAAAAAAATAGCAATATCTGTTATGTAAAACATATTTGTTTCAAATCCAAAATGCACTTGTAACCATACTAAATACCAAAAAATTTTTTTTTTGAGTTATGGCTTAAAAAAATGAAAAAAATTATTAAATTTTAATAACTTTAACATTCTCATTAATTAAGCATTTTAATTTTCTTCTACTATCGTAATCTCATAAGTTAGACCTACGACAAGATCTTTTTTATTTGAAATATATGTATTACTTTTTGAGTTTTAGTTCTTTAAACATTTTTAAAGAATTTTAAATGTCACCAATATTTGTACAGCAAAAACAAAAATCATTTAGTCTATGTTAAAAAAGCTGTAAGGGTTTCTAAAATACGTGACTAATTTATAGACCAATTCTATTCCTTAACAAAGTTAGTTTTTTTTTAATTATAGTAAATTTCAGAGCGTAGTAATTAAATTTAAATAAACAAGCAACCCGCCTCTAGATTAAGTTAAAGGATAAAACTTTACTAAAATTTATAAAAATACCGATTAACAGTTGAAGTTTTTATAAACTTATTTATTGTTGTATTAAGTAAAAAAAAAATTGTAAAAGCTTAAAAACCAATCATTTAAGTTTTTATAAAGTAGATGTAGTTTAATACAATTCTAACTACTGCTGAAGTGCTGACAAGTTTTTTTTCATTTTTGTTTCTTTCCAAATTTATTTTTTAAACGTTATAAAGCATAATGTTATTAGTTTACTTTTAAGTAAGAGAAATATAAGCTTAATTTTATCAATTTGAAACGGAATTATATGTGTGGTAGAAATAAAAAAACTGAAAAAAAAAAGTTTTATAACAAAACTAAATAATAAACATAATTCACTTATTTTAACAAACATGTAACTACTGTTTGTACTCTTTATTAAACCTCTTTATACTGTTTTCACTTAAAAAAAAGTGTTCAAAACCCTACAATAAACTGAAAAACAAAAGTATTATGTTTCTAATTCTTGTATCATAAGTATATAAATATTTTTAAGAACAATTTATTTATCTAAACAACTTGAACATTAACGCACTCTTCTGGTTAAAAATTTATGCTTTTCTACACTATATAAAAATAACTATCTTGAAATTAGTAGAATTATCATATTTAATAATGAAATAAAAAATTTTAAATATCATCATTATACACAACTTTAAGTTGTTAGTAAAAATAAATGAGTTTTTAAATAGTGGTTGAAAAAAAAAAGTTGATGTTGGTTGAAAACTTTAAATTGCAAGTGTAGTTATGTACTTAAATAAGTATTTTTTTGTACTTATAATGTTCTGTACATTGAAAACTTTTAAGTATTAGTAAACAAGTTTTACTTTTTGTACGGTCTTTACGAACTTAGATTCTTTAAACTTTTTTTTATATTCATACGTGTTTTTAAGGGGTCAAATTTGCACGAGGGTACGAAAATTGCACGAGGGAAAAAATTGCGCAAGTGCGAAACATTGCACGAAGATACTTCTGCAAGAATACACTTTTGATCGAGGGAATAAAATTGCACGAAGACACTTTTGCACGAAAGATCACTTTTGCACGGAGACACTTTTGCACAGATTGATTTTTTTTTTTAATTTAGTCCTTTTTTTCACTAGAACTGTTACCCCTAAGCCTTACCCTCGGTCGGTAAATTTTTTTTTGTTTTTTTATTTTTTTAGTTTTTTAATTGTTAATTTAAAATTTCAATTTTATTTTTTTTATTATCACTGTTAGCCCTAACCCTTACCCTCGGTCAGTAACTCTTTTTGTCCTGTTTTTTTGTTTATTTTTTTCTGTTTTTTTTTACTCTTGTGCACAAATGTAACTCGTGCAAAATTGTCTTTGTGCAAAAGTATCTTCGTGCAATTTTGTGCACTCGTGGAATTTAGTACCCTCGGGCAATTTAGTAACCTCGTGTAATTTTGTCTTCGTGCAAGTTTGATCCGTTTAAGAAGTTTGTTTTGTAATAGTGATAATTAACATAATTAAAATACTTTCATATGTGTTTTTTTGTAAGTATTGCTATTTTTAAAAGTTTTATAGCTTGTCTATAATACTTTAGTTAATTTTAAAACTCTTCTTAAAAGTGATTTGATATTTATTTCTATACTTAGGGTCGCTCGTACTTTATTAATAAATTTTTAAATAAATTTTAAAATTGTAAAAAAAACTTAAAATTAGGCTATTAATGTAAAACTTAATAGCTACTAGTTCTTTATTGTTAAGTGTTGACACAATTTGTTTTAAAATGATATTTTTATATTTTTTTCTTAACTTAATTAAACCATACTGAAGTTAACGAAGGAGCTTAAAGTTTAACTTAAAAAAATATTTAAGCTTTAAATAAATCCATAAAAAATCTAAAGTAATTAAATTTAAACACTGAAAGTGATAAGTAATAGTACTTTTTTGCATTGTCAAAAATTTGTATTTGCAGAACTTGCTTTTAAACTTACAATTTTTTTAACTACACGTAAACAATACCAAATGACCTTTTTCAATATATATATTTTAATTTGTTTGTTTTAAACCGTAAACTACAACACTTACAATAAGCTTCCTAGAAATTAAATAAAAACGTTAAAATGAATTTCCGTTATGTTTTTCATCTTTAAATATTTAAAACTAAAACATGTATAACTAAAAAACAAAACTTCTACCATGTTCGGAAATAATTTTAAAACTAATCAAATATCTTAACATTTATTCACTTATATGCAGAAAATGTATAAGCAAAACACTTGAAACTTTAGTGAAAATTTACAGTCTAGTTGCACACCGGGGTATTATCTGCCGGCTTCAAGCATACAAAAGGATGTTCCCAGTACAAGCAGTGGATGTTTTTCTCAACATCAAGCGAGTGTACGCCCGGGTAGGAGTAAAAGAATGTGTCCCAGCAAGTTGGCTTTGTATTGATCTTCTCTATTGATGAATACAAAGGCTCATGAAGGCTCTTGTTAAACACTTCTCCATTGGTAAAATACCTGTTTCTATCGTCAACTACATCCAAGCCGATGCGGTAAAAAGAACCTCCGCCCAAATTCGTGCACCCATCGGTGAAGTTGCGAAGTTTGTAAAAGTCATCCCAGGTGGTAATTGGTGCCAATAGTTCACCCTTGTTCTCGCAAAAATCTTTAGCTTCGTCGCGAGCCAAATAAGTGTTTCTGTGAAACGTAAAAGTTCCGCTTTTGGTCGTGACAGTGTTGTCTTCACAAAACTTATGTTCTCCGCTATAGAAATAGTTTTCATCGGTTATATATTTCATTTTGAAAATAACACAGTTTATAGAATTCTAAAAATATTCATTTATAATAGAGTATATAACAAAAAAAACAACAAATAAAACGAGTTTAGGAAAAAAAATGAAGGTTATTTATCGATTTGCTAACCTATTTAAAAAAACTGTCAAAAACACTGTGAAAATGCTAAAAACCAGAAATATTCTTCACAGAATAATAAATTAAACCAATTACTATTAAGCTTGGAGCAAAGGTTTTTAAACATTCGTTTGCAAATAGTTTATTTTCATCAGTATGAAAACATAGCATATACGTGGCACATGAATAGTTTAGAAAATTTTTCATTTGCAGACTATTGTAATGGTATTTAAAAGTTTGTATTTATACTAGTATAATAGTACCGTCTGTTCTTATAATCTTTCTAGAAAGCATTGTAGTGAACACTGTAGATTAAAAACAACATTGTAAACTAATTATTTTAATAGAGAAATAAAAAAACTATGCACAATAAAGTCTAAATGTTTAAAACATTCTATTAAAAACACAGTGAACATAAAATTATAGAGACTCATTATTTTAAGTTACAATAAATGCATATTATAAAAATAGATAAGCATTATTACATTGTTATTTCGACTAAATTTCAATAAGACAATCTTTTAAACAATACATTTTATTGAAAATTTCTAATTTTTATTATTAATCTAAAACTTGGTTAACTAATTTTTAATGGTCTGACATAAGTTTTTTATTTTTCTTTAATATAAACTATGTAAGATAGATAGATATAATTTCATTATATTATCGTTCGACAAAAACTGATGCTTTAAAACAAAAAAAAAATCATACTGAAAATTTTTTCAGTTAAAAATTCTTAAAACTGTTATTCAACTCAATGTATAACTGCAACTAGACAAATTTTAAAACACTTCAAAAAGTAATTTTGTTTTTGTTTAACAAGTTAACATATAAAAAAAAGCTTTTTTTGTAGACCGTTTATTAAAAAGTAAAAAGTTTAGTCTTGTTCATTAAATTTTAACAAAATACTTTTCCAAAATAAAACAAAACATGTTGTTTTCAAATTCTTTTACTCATCTTTTTACATTATAAAGTTTTAATCTTGCACGGTCTAAAAAAGTATACTTAAAAAACAATAAGAATAAAAAATTGTTTTAAAAACGTTGAAACTGTTTATTAAAAAAGTTGATAAGGAAAATCTAGTCAGCGTTTTTTTATACTACATTTATATAGTTAATTGTTTTAACTATCAAAGATTACTCAATTTACTGAAATGTAAATAGCTTATTTGTATGAGTATGTTCAATTTAAACACTTTATACACAACCGGGTTTCGGTGACAACCAATTGTGATCTATTTAAGTTATATAAGATACTAAACTAAATACTAAAGTTTAGTATTTTATTTAACTTGAAGAGGTCAGAATTTTTTGTCACCGAAACCCGGTTGTGAATAAAATATTTAACTTGCACATCTTTATAAACTACATTTATATTAACAATTAAGTTAGTTGCTTTATAAGTGTTTAGTTGAACTAAAGCTTTTTTTTAACAAGTGTGTTAGTACACCTGAACTGAATTAAAATCATATTCCTTTTAATACTTTTATTTACTTTTTTTTTGCTAAAAAATGTTTCAATAAGTTATAGTTAAAAAAAACAAACTAAGTTAGTGTTACATTAAAAATATACTTTTTGAAAAACTTGGTTTTAAATTTTAAAAGAACTTTTATGATTTTTGATCAAAACCATTAAAATTAGATAACTATTTATTTAAAAATCAACTATATAAATAGTAAGTTCCTTCTAACAAACATTATAATAAAAAGTAAAACAAAATTTAATAAAAATAGTATATTTTTCAAATAGTTATCTATCTTAATTTGCTGTTATCTAAGAGTAAACTTAGATTAAGTTTAGAAAAAGTTTTGAAAACTTTAAAATATTATAATTATTTTTAGATCATAATTAAAGCTTTACTTAATAATTTTCAAAAGAATATAATGCAAATTATACAGGCTTTTGCATAGATCTGTGTTTTACTAATTAAAAAAATAAAACGGGTTTAAGCATAACATATCTTTAATACTACTAACCAATTGACTTTGAAGAAACTTATTATTTCAAAAAAAAAGTTAGAGATTTTGTTATAAATAAAATTTAATATTTTAAAATATTTGCCCGTTAAATCAAAGTGAAAATTATAAATTCAAGTTTAGACTAAACATTAGCACTTGTGTTAATACTTAATACAAATTTATTGAAAATAGTTTTAGATGTTATGGTGTTTATTTGTTTGGTTTAATTAATTTTTATAGAAAAAACTACTATTGTTTTTTAATATTAGGCGAGCTTGTAAAAAATACTTATTTTAGTAGATAAAAGATATTACAGTAATGTTTAATCTATATTTTTACGTATTATATAATAAAATTAAACAAAAATAGTTTTAAATAAAAAAAATGAAAAAAAAAATATCAAAAAATTTTTATTACCTATAAAACAATCAACATGTTAGAGACTATTTGAAAATGTGTAAACATTTTGGAAAATTACACAGTTTCTTTCAAATATCACCCATTACAATGTCTGAAGCCAGTAAAAAAGTTATAACTTAAATAAAGCACTTATTTAATTAAACCAGAAAATATTAGTAGTTCGTTTTTTTGTGACTTAGGTAAATAATTAATATTGTATAAGGTTTAAGAAATTTTTAGCTTTTATAAAATTTAAAACTTTTTGAAAATATTTTTACAGCCAAACGTATAGTTTAAAGATTAAAAAGTCAATTATTATATAATGCTTTTCAAAATGTTATAGGTTTCAATTGATCACTTGTTAATTGCTTTTGCGTATATATATTTGCATATAAATGTTGAGTAACAAGGTTTTATCAGTAAATTGCAATATAAGTTTTTATTCTCTTAAGGCTCTCACAGCGAAAAGTCATAATTTTATAGAATAAAGTTAAGAATTTATTTTAACTACTACCGCATTAAAAGAAATACAATATTTGCGTTTTTTGTTTTCTAAACTTTAAAAGCTTACAAAGTTTTAAAACTTTAAACATAAATAATATTATAATAACAGTACAACTATGATTTTGTGTTTTTATTTCAAATATAAATAACGTTTAAGCTTTTAATGGTTAGAAAAATAGTTTAGTTTATGCTTGTAAGATTTTTTTATAAGTGTAATAGAGCTATAATCGATTATTTTTTCAGTGTATTACCTTTTCAATAAAGCATAAAACAAATACAAAGTTATTAAAACAAACTTGTAGTAATATATTCATTTTGTACAAATAAGTATTGCTTAAAGGTTAAATAAATGTGCGACTAAAAAGTAAAAGTACAGAACTTAGATAAAAAATTTATAAAATTAAACTTTAAAAAGAAATAAATACATACTTGAAAACTATCTACAACAAAACAACTATAAAGAACTTTTATAAAATTTGTTAATGCTTGACAATATTTTTTGACTTATAATAGAAAATTTTAAAGAAATTGTAAAAAAAAATTAGTATGACTTCTACAAAAACTGTTTAAAAAAAACTAGAGTTTAAAAAAATAAAATAAAATGGTTTAAACCAAATAAGCCGTAATTTAGTTGCCTCCTGTTATTTTCAAAACAGTGTTATAAACAGTTGTAACTTTAAACTGTCACCTTAAAGTAGTTAGAGTTGAAAACTTTTCCAGTCAGTAGACAAACACTAAAAATGTCTTTCATCTGCCATTCAACTTTAATTTTTCATATTATTATGTAATACAAGAAAAAAAATTTAGTAGTAAAATATTTTTATAAAAAAGAAGCAAACAACTTGAAAAATACGATACATAATTATATTGCTAAACAATGTTTATTTTACTGCAAAATATCATTCTTTTTTACTTCTATTGTGTGTCATTATTTCCCCATTGCATATTCATTACTGAAGGCCGACTCTTGCTTTTCGAGAATCTTCCGACCTTTTTAAACTTGTTTTCCTTTTTAGTACAAGTGTTTAAGTTTGAATCTTTAACTGACGTTTTCAAGTCTTCAATTTCTTGTTTGTCTGTTTCTTTTTGTGACGTCAAATATGTTTGCTGCAAACTGTTTGACCCATATTTTCCAACTGAGCTTGGTTCATCGTAACTTAGAAACTTTTGAATTGCTAAACTTTCTTCTTCACCATTAGTAACCTGAAAAAAACTTGGTAAAATTTTAACTTAAAAAAAAAAGTTAATTCTAACGCAACATTATTTATTACAAAAAAATTTAATAGAACTATATTTCATTTCTTTTACATCAGAAAAAAACAAATATTTCTAAACTTTAGAGGTAATAAATTTAACTTTAACCTGTAAAAGTATAATATTCAGCTTAAATTTACAGTAATACAAACAGTTAAGAAGAATTGGGTTCAAGAAGTTTTTTTGCAAATGTTTTGTTGTTCAATTGCCTGTTTATTTAATAATTATTGCAGCTAAATGTTAAATTTAGCATGGTAAACAACTTGGGAACATTCAAAAGAAACTTATATTATATATATATTTTTGTTTAATAAAAAAGTATTATTCAAGTATATAAAATAACTAGTTGTAATACATTAGTATATATATAGTTTTCTTAATGAACTTGTTTATAAATATATATATATATTTATTTATTTATTTATTGTAAATTGTTATTTTTCTTTTTTGTTTAAGCTTGCTAATGTAGACTACTAGCTTTTACTTACTACTAAAACGTTAAAACAAAAAGAAATAGATTTAACTTTAAAAAAGCCAACATTTTTTTGTTTAAACAATGAAAATTGTTGTAGTTATTTACTTCTAGTAAAAATAACATTATTGACCAGCTATTGTTACTTTCATATGTTAACAAAATAAAATTTTTGTTTATAGTTGTTGAACAAGCTTTTTGTTTCTAAAGTATAATATAATGCTAATAGAATAATCTACTTTATATTGTTTTATAATCTAACTGTAAGCAACCATTGTATTTAATTCAAAAACTTCTGTTCACCTTTCTTGTTTATCTAATTATTTTAGTTAAAGAAGATACATTTAGAATCATGGATAAATCAACAGTGTTTAACTGATTATTTGAATTAGCAATTATTTAAATCAATAAGTCGATTCTCAAATTGAAACTTTACAAAAAAGAATCAGTTTGTGATACTTTTTAAAAAAATTCTACTTATACAAATAAAAACAAATGATTTCGCGATAGAAATCAAACAAAAACGTCATAAAAATAATGAAATCCAATTTAATGGTTGTCTTTATTTATTCAAGATGTTGCTTTTAAATTGTCGATATTCAAAGTATTTTTATTAATAAATTATGTTGTTTATAACCTAAATTATTTTTTTTTATCGTAACTGTAACTGTTGTGACTTGAGTTGTCGAAAAAGAACTTTAAATCTTTAATAGTGTAAACCAGGGACGTAGCTAGCTCAAAAAAGTTACGAATCTCCAAAAATTAAAACATCTGAAATAACGCGTGATAACGTCCTGGCGGGAACACAGCAATTTAAACTACCTCTAATGTTATTGAATTTAATCTGAAAATATGCAGTTATGTTAATGCATCAAAAATGGAATGTTGAAGTACGAGTGATAACTGTATACAAGGCAATTTATTTTGCTCCACTACCCCTATGACTCTTTATGACATGCCACTTGTTAAACCCAGAAAATATTCATTAAAAATAAGTATATGAAATCACAATTTTACTCAAAAATATTAAATTGTTCAAAAATTCAAACATTTAATGTAGTCAATAGTAACAACAAGTTATGCAAACTTTTGTAACATAAAATTGTATAATTTTGATTTTTGAAGCTACAGCTTCCATTAGAATCAATTTTGCAATGCAGCTTTTTGACAAATTAAAGATTTAACACGCTAAATGTTACAATTTGGATGTATTTAATTTGTTAAATTTTTACGACACTAAAAATGCTAATGAGTACATATATGTCAAAATTATTTCTCAGGAGTGCATAACTAAGTATAAATGAATACTAAAAGCTAAGAAAGCAGAGTCTTTTTAAGCTGAAATAAAAGCAAGTTTTTTCGCACATAAGTATACGTTTCTGCAAGTTTGCAGAATCGTACCAAGCCACGTCCCTAGTCTAAACTATACATTAGCGCTTTTAAAAGTCAAATAACCTCTGATTTTGAGGTTGTCAGAGGTGTTTTCAAATTATCGTACTCTGATTTGTCAAGTTGGTACTTTTTTCTAAGATGTCGACAAACCCTGTAAAAATTAAAATAAACTGTAAATGCTAAACTGGAACAATAAACAAATGGATTGCAATAAAATGTTTATTTAATTAAAACGCTTATGATGATAAAAGGTTTTATTTTCAGAATATTGACTATATTCTTTTTTTTGTGTGTTTTAGTAAAATGTAATCAAAAATTTAGACTCTTTAAATTATTATTTGAAGAAAAATATAAAAAATATAAGATAACATATTTATAACTCAATTAAAGTATATTAAAAGTACAAGTTGTTTAAATAATATACTTTATAATATATTCAAAAAGCATAGATTGCATGCAAGAACACTAAAAATTCTGATCGACATCAACTTACTTAAAAATAAAGTAAATCATAAGACTTAAAATTACAGCAGCACATCCAAAGTACACCGGTACTAAATTCGCATTAAAAAACGACTTGTGCATTGCTAATTTAGTTTTTGCTATTTCATCCATGCTAACTACTTTCATGACAGTTTAGTAATTAACTGGTAAAAAGTTCAAATAAAAAATTCAACATAAACAATTTTGAAAGTAAAAATTTAAGACTAAAATATTTTTAACTTTTTAGAGAAGTGCGTTTAATTATTAAAGTTAGCATTTAGAACAACTTTCGGTGGTAAATTTTTATTTTAAGCTTGAAATTTAAAGCTTTTTACAGCTCTCGTAAGTGATATTTAAACCTAAACAAAAAAATTATTTTTATATAATGTTTTGTTTGGAACGTTTACATTTAAGACACTAAAAAAAGTATATACTTAAATCTATCAGAAATTTATTGAAAACATTTTAATTAAAAATAATCAAATTCAAATTCTCAGCTATACACACACTTTGAAATATTCGAAATTTGAAAAAAACTATAGTTATGGTAAAAAAGTATTTTATAATGCCATTAATAAGTAGTTTTTAATTAATAGTATTGAGTTTAAGTTGTACTTTAAGCTAAAAAAGATTAGTTTTACTTCCTAAAATTACCATTGATGGTTTATAAACGTTATTTTGAACTTATTTGGGTATTGTTGCTGAAATATAAATTTACTAAAAATATGTTAAATAAGAAACATTTTCTAGGTAAAAAATAAATCTTTTCAAATATATATTCTTTGATTAAATGCTTAGAAAAAATTTACACTCACTAAAACCTAAAAGTACAGAGAAACTAACTATTTTAAATTAAAAACAACATTTTTATTTTATTTTGAGTTTAAATTTATTATAACTCTGCACAAGCTTTTATAAAATCTTTTTGATTCTACCTTTTGAATTGACTAGTTTTATTAAAACAACACAATAAAGCTGTATGAATAAAAGCTTTTTTTAAAGCAGCTAGTTTTTAAAAATACAAAATTTACAACAGGATAAAAAGTAAAAAATAAAACTGAGTGCATTGCACATAGATAAAGTTTTTTTTTGTGTGGGCAACAGTAAATAAAAACATTTTCGATTTTTACAAACTTTATATGCTCTTTTTATAAAAGTAACAAATTGTACTTTATCTTCTAAAAATTAATTCTACAAAACTAAATTAGTTCTGAAGTAATTAGTTAAACTTTATAAAAGTCTGTCTTACTTAAAAACTACATAAAAAAGAAATGAATAAAGTTTCCGATAAGTTTTATTTTTTAAACAGAGTTTTAAACCTAACTGTAAGACTAAACTGTGAGCTTATGTTTTGAATATTAAGTTTTTAGCAACAGAATGCATTTCATTGGTTTAATTTACTTACTGACTACTTTTTTAGGGTTTACTCTTTTGATTAAAATAATTTTATCTAAATAACCATTAACAAAATATTTTAGTACATGTAACTTAATAGCACGTATTGCTTGTAAAATTCACGTTGTTATGTTACTTCTTGTGCAATGTGATGATTTCATGTTTTTTTTGATTAAAACTGACAACACGTTTTGTAAACATTTCAACGAGTCATAAACAAAAAATAAAGCTAGTATAAAAAACTATCAATAAGTATAAAACATCTTCTTTTTCGGTAAAACTATCAATAAGTATATTTGTGTATAACTTATTTACTTTGTTACCCGCTTAATTTAAAAAGAAAAATACTTATTAATAACTTTTTGTGTTTACAATTTTGTTTGTGTATTAACTTTACACAAACTTCACACATAAGTGCTTTGTTTTGAATTATAAGTCAGTCAATCTTGTGATATTGGCGTGAGACGGATGTAAATAAATTTCAATTTGCTAAACAGCCTATAAAAAAACTAGTTTGATATCGTATTTGATAGCATTTACAGTTGAGCATAACATTTTTACAAACAAAAATATTTTATTACTTTTTTTGTCTATGCATCTTTTATCGAATTTAATGAAAAATTTTACTTGCATATTTTGTCTTATTGAAAACATAACCAAAGCTTTAAGCTTGTGAAAAGTTAGTGTTTAACCATTAAACTGTTAGTTAGAACCAGAGAAACCAGAGAACTAGAAACTAGAAGTTTGATTTTATTTTTCTGTTTTACCTCATGCAGCAATATAATTTCAACTAGGTTTTGGCTTTATAACAGTAGGTATTCTAATACAAAAATGTATATCAAGTACAAATAAATGTAAAAATTTATACTTGTTTGTACTTCATGACAGTAATAACTTTATTCAATCAAGCATTTGTATTTAAAACTTAAATTTTAACGAATATACATTGGATTAAAAGTATTTAAAAATAATAAATTGTCAATTTAAACTAGGCTAGCAGTTTCGTTTAAATCTTGCTTTTGTTTAAAATTGTTGAGTAAAATTGAATGATATCCGAATTTTGAAACAAAAAACAAGTATTAAAAAGACTATTATTACTCACCTATAATATCAAAAAAAATTGTATGTTTTTGTTCAAAGTCTAACTTTTACCATTTGACACTGTTAAAAATTATGTCAAAACAAAACTCAAAATAGCTTTTGTAGTTTCAATATTGTTTATATAAGTTTTAAATTTGAATTACGTTTTAATTAGCACTATAAATCTGTTATAAAGCAGCAAATTAAGAAAAGTAACTTAATTTTTGTCACAGTAAGTTTTTACCTACTTGAAGCTAATTATACTTTGCTAACAGTTAGTTCTAATTTACCAACAATTAAAATTACAACCTGTAAAATTAACGCAAATTTACATTGAGAAAACTAACAACAGCAGTTTTTATTTGATTTTTGTACTTGTAGTTTTTTTTTTTGCTTTTATGTGATAATATAGAATTTAAATTACAAATTTTATTATGTTTAGTTGCAAAACTGCTGAAAACCTTTTTATGTTTCTGAAAGAAAAATAGAAGCATTTCTTACAATAAAAAGACAAACTAAAACTCGTTTGATTTTTGTATTAGTAGTTTTGTCAACTAATAAACTAATATTGTTATTTATTTAGTAATTTTCTAAACAATACTTATTAATAACTGTTTGTTTTGTAGTTAGATATTGTTTGTGTATTACGTTTACCTGAAGTTCACACATAAGTGTTTTGTTTTGAAATATAAGTCAGTCAATTTTGTGATATTGGCGTGAGACGAATGTAAATAAACTTCAATTTGCTAAACAGACTATAAAAAACACTAGTTTGGTATAGCGTTTGATAGCTTTTACAGTTTTGTATTAAATTTTAGCAAGAAAAAGTAATTAATCTTTTTTATTGGTTTAAATTAACTTTTATAACTATGTAATGAATCATTTTAATTACATTTATTTTCAAAAGTTCTTTTAGGACATTTTGTTGTATTTAACTCATAAATACCTACTATTTAAAAATTTATACTTTTAGTTCAGTTTGCGCTTCTGTATAAGCTCATGTAGTTGTTCTATTTGAGTAGGTTATTTTGGACTATTAAAAAAATAAGTGTGTATTTTTTATGTCTTAAACTAGTAAAAAAGAATAAGTTAAGCATCGAAGTTGTTTATTTTAAAATTTGTTTACAAGTTTTATTTTCTTCAGTTAAGTTTTGTTGTAGGTTATTTTGAATTAAAAAGCCACTTACTCAACAATCATTTTTTGAAAGCATGTTTATAAAAGCAATTAGGAAGCTTAAATTAGATTAACAGTTTCGTTTATTTTGTTTTTGAGCAATATTAAAAGTTCAAAGGTTTTCTAGTTTATATAATAAGTCATCCTTTTAGTGTTATAACTAGCCTAGCCTATTATGTATAGCAAAACAAATAGTATGAAGCATAACTTTGATCTTTTAAGACTATTCAAGTAAAATTAAAAAAAAAAACGCAGGTTATACTTAAAAATAACGTTAATAATATAATTTTAGTTTTAATCAATATTATCTATTTGAAAGTAATTAGGTTTTATTTACAGTTAGTTTCAATTTTGAAAATTGCAATTATAGTCTGTAAAATTACAACAAATTTCCATATATAAAGTTTACATTACCTAATAGGTAAAGTTTTTATTTGGTACTTTTTATTTGTTGGTTATTGTTTTTTAATAACATTAGTAACAACAGTATTAACTTTTTTTTTAATTCTATAGTGTTTGGTTACAGTACATCTCGGAGTTTTTGATATTTTTTTTGAAAAGCTTGAAGAATTATTTATAATAACAGGTCAAATTAATACTTCTGTTGATTTAAGTTAATTGAAAGAATTAGCAGAACTATACAAAAATATCTTTTTGTAAAAATGAAACTATTTCTTAAAACAAACTTTGGTCTTAAAACAAAAGTAATAAGTGGTTTAAATAAATAATTAAAACTAACAATTATGTTATTAAAATTGTAAAAACAGATTTATTGAAAACAGTTTGATTTATTGTAGTTTTGTTAACTTTATTAACAGAATTACATATTAGCAAAAGTAATGAGTGGTTATTTTGACAAAGAAGACATTGAAACCAGCAACTTTAATAAAAGCTTAACAAACAGTTAGTAAAATTTATTATTTTAATTAGTTTATCTTTTTTAGTTTTTAAAACTAAACCAAATGAACTTTTTTTATGGTAGTTGTTTGAGTATCATACTTGTAATTGTAAAATTTAAAAAATAGATATAGTTCAATGAATAATGATAAGTTGTTTCTTAAACGTAGTTTTTATAATTTTAAGCAGTAATTATAACAGTATTGAAATATTTGGATTTAAAAAGTAGCAAATTTCTTAATTCTTATTTATGAATATAATAAATAAAATTGCTTATACATCAGCAAAACTAGATATAGTCTAAAGTAACTACATAAAACGTGTTTTTTATTTAATATTGGTTGATATATTTAAACTGGATTTGGTAGAAGAATTTTCTAACAACTACTTGTCAAAACTATCTGAAATATACTTTTACTCTAAAAATAGTTTAAAAATCTGATTTACGATTTAAAACAACTGTTAAAATAAGTTTTTGTGGAAATATTAGCACTTTATATGTTTATTTAATGAAAGTTTTAATCTTCAAAGTCATTCAATTTAGTAAACAAAATTAATTTTATTTATCCAGTCTCCGTTCTGGATAACTTCTTCCGTGACGTTAAAGCCAGTGTTGACGCCGAGTTCGAAAAAGCATCCGCCAGGTACGACGGTCTGAGCTTTGAAGTTTTAGCAGTTTTCGGGATTGCCATATTTGTACTCGGCATCACCGGAAACGTGGCCAGCATTTTTATCGCTGCAGTGCTGAAGGAATACAAAAAATCAGTTCTCCATTTGTTAGTTTAGTCAATTGATAAGAAGTTAATGACAACAATAAAAAGTAAGTAACTACTTGTTTGAAAGTAGTTACAGATGTGTTTTACTTCTTTTTGACTTAGTAAACTGTCATTCACATTTATACATAAAAAATAATAAAAAAGTATTTTTAGATGAAAATAGTCTTATGAATTCTTGAGTATGCTAAAAATATTATCAATGTTAAAAAAAGCAGAGTTAAATTAAAAGTGAAAATTGTTATTTTTGATAAAATTTATACACACTGCTTTGGTATTTTATAAATCTTTTTTTAAGTACTGCCATATGTTGAATTTTTGTACAAGTAACAACTTTACCAACTTTCAAACATATTTTTTGTGATCAAAACCATTTAAAACGCCACTCGAAATCAACTGCAGGTATGTGCTGCAGCTAGCCTTGGCCGACACGCTGTACCTGCTGGTCATTCCGATCACCTTGCAAGCGTTCAGCCACCGACACTGGACGCACGGCGATGTCGTTTGCAAGCTGAAGAACGCGATTTTCATGCTCAACTATTACGCGTCTGTGTGCTTTCTAACGGTTCGTGTAATTGTGTATGATAAGTTATAAGTTCAAGCTTGTTCATCTTAATGGTATTTTCTTTAAGTCAAGTTGTGAGTAAAACATTTTTTCGAGTTTTTAGAATTTTTTAAAGGCAAACACCAAACTGGTGTTTATAATTTATTAAAAACTTATATATCTTTTAATCTAAACTATAAGCTAAAAAAGGTTAAACTGAGATTCAAAGTTATTTCGATTAAAGTTTTTAAAGTGTTAGTGTGGGACAACATTTCTTTTTATACTTTTTCTTTTTTCAACCTTTACCTAGTTTTGTATACTTATAAATTTAAGTAAAAAAGTAACAGATAATGTTAATTTTAAAAGCATTTTTCTAAATGTTGAATGCATAAGTTTAAAATAATAATGTAAAAAAAACTAAAACTATAAAACAAAAATACTACTTCTAATTTTTAGGTGATGAGCATTGACCGATATATTGCAGTCTGTCAGTCATTCAACCCGAGACTGCAAAAATTTCGCACAAAAATTTTTGCATGCGTCGTCATAGCAACAGTTTGGTTGGTTTCGTTTCTTATGTGCTTGCCGTCGTTTGTTTATTCGAGCGTGACGGGTTACAAAAAATGCCATTGCACGTAAGTTGCTTCTTGGTTAAAAGCTTTAAGCGCTTCTGTTTAAAATGTTTGTTATTACAGAGTTGTTTTATGGTTATCTGCTTGTATTGATATATAAAATTATTATTCTAAACTTAATTGTATTGCAACAACACTACAAAATTAATAGGACAAACATTGTGGGTTTTAAAAAAGAAAATTAATAGGACAAAACTGTTGGTTACTTTAATTAAAAACACATTGCTTTTGATTGTACAACTTTTCAATTTTTTTAATAATGTAATGCATTTAAAACATGTTCTCATCGCTTGCCCATTAAACTGTTTTTAACCAAAACTATTTAAAATGAGTTTACACTTTTAGTTTAAAGTAATTTCAGAATACTAAGAACCTGTTTAAACGAATAAACTAATCTTCAAAACAGAGTTCTAGCTAATTGAAACTTGTTGTGCGCAGTTTAGAACACTTTTAATTATATTTATAGAGTTGCATTCCCAGATGTTTGGGGTGAGGAAAAGGATGATTGGATGGAACCCAGGGGGTGCTTGTTAGTATTTGATTTAAATTTTTATTAAATTTAAATCTAACAGTATACTGCAGGTTACGGTTTTATTTTGTTTTATAACCACTAGTTTAAAGCATCTTAAAGCTGAAACTTAAGAATATTTTACTTGCTGCCTTTGTTGCTCGCAAAATGTAGTACATAGTTTTGACAACGTTTAAGCTTCTGAAAGTAAACTAAAAAATGTATAATTGTTCAAAACAAAATATTATTTGTTCCAACTGTTTTGAAAATAATTTTGAGCTTTAGTCCTTTATTTTTGAAACTTATCAACAAGTAGCTTAAACATGCTTCAAATTACGAGCCTCTAAGCATTTTTAAAACATACATGTATGTTTAAAAATATTTTTCAAGGACCAAAGAAGAGTTGTTCAAGCCTGTTGAATATACTTACGACTATTCTTCAAACGCAACTGATAATGAGACATCTTATGAAGATTACATAAAACTTTTCTACGAATCAGAGTACGAAGAAGAAGATGGAGAATGGTACACACTTTCTAACAATTGTGATTACTCTCAGGCGAATAGTAACGGATGGAATTTGTTCGTGAAAACAAATTTCGTGTTCGGATTCGTCATTCCTGTTTCTGTGAGTGATTTACCAAACTTTCTGACAGTATATTTGATTTTTTATCAAAAAGGCAAGAGGCAACCTTTCAGAAAACTAAGCTAATTTTTAGAGTATTTAGATTGTAAAAACACTTTTTAAACAAAAATCACGGTACAAAAAGTTAACTTTAGTTATTTTCATTAAACTTCATATCGGTATTGTAGTGCAAACTTTTTTAGGTAACTTTTGTGAGTTACCAATATAAATTATTTGGAAATAACATATTTTAGGAGCATTTATATGGCAAAAAGTTCAAAAAGTAAACCTAAACTGCTTGCTAAAAACATCGATTTGGTATTTTATAGTAAACACTTTTAGGTAATGTTTGTGACTTATGGCTTCATCGTCAAACAGCTGCTGGAAAACGAAAACAATAAGCTCAAAAATGAAAGCAGCAATGTGGCTGCAGAAAACAAGTAATTTTAACAAACGTTGTTTAGTTGTTTATTGTGCAAACTTTATTGTTTAAAAACATATTTTCTTGTGAAATCAAAGTAAAAAAGAATGGAGAGAAAAAAACATTAAAAGAAAATTTTTTTTTAAACTTCCATATGACACATATCAAGTTAATTAAGTTTTCTTTCATTCAGGAAGAAGTCCATGAATAAGAGAGTTACTCTTACGTGCGTCGCTCTGGTTTCCTCGTTCGTTGTGTTGTGGCTCCCTCTGCACATTTTCCGCTTGCTTCAGCTGAGAGGCATCGGTTTGACGCATGAACAGGTCAGATTTTTCTTTAAATGAACTAAAAGCACTACGTTCTGGTAAAACTTTAAGATTTGGCAAGCATTGCAAGTTTTAAGAATAAACTTTAAATCTTAATCAGTTTTTGATTGCTTTTTGTATTTGTTTAACTACAGCTCTTAAGAACAAATAAAATAATTCAAACCTATGCTAAATCTGTAAAAGTTTAAAAATTACCACAATTGACAAAATGTTCAACTTGTGATGTTAAGATCATAAGTATTAAGCATTTAATTACTTGGTCAGACATCAATATTTATTTAAATTTTTATCAGGAGTATATCTGCAAGTACATGGGTTACGCAGGAGTATACCTTGGATACCTGAATTCAGCTCTAAACCCTTATCTGTACAACTTCATCGGTAACAAGTTTAGACGCAGACTTAGGTTATTTTTACTTTTAATGCTTTCAGTTCTAATGTTTTTGAACCATTTATAAATTATTATTTCGATGATTTAAAAACTACTTTGTTGTACAAAAAGGTAGCTTTGTTTGTAGGTAAGCTTTTTCATTAAGTTTTTAAAACTTTTACAATCTTGTTTTAAAGCTTGTTTAATTGCTTCTAAGCAAAAAGAAGCTAAAAACCTTTTATGAATTATTAGCTGCAATAATAGTAGAATTACTGAAAAGGCTATGAAATATTCTTAGCTTTTTTTAATGATTAAAATGAGCAATCTAAGGAAATTATAATTTTACTCCCATTTAGTTTTAACAGTAGCTGTATAAGATTTTCTTGTATTCATAAACGTAATTATATATTAGCTTATTAGCTGCAATAAAAGTAGAATGACTGAAAAGGCTATGAAATATTCTTAGCTTTTTTTAATGACTAAAAAGAGCAATCTAAGGAAACTATAATTTTACTCCCATTTAGTTTTAACAGTAGCTCTATAAGATTTTCTTGTATTCATAAGCATAATTATATATTTTAATTTGTTTTAAACTATACATTTTTAACACTATGTTTACTTAATTTTTTTTTAACTATAAACGCTTAAATTTTTCAATTACTCAAAGAAATATTTACGAAAGTCTTTTAGTTCACATAGACTAATCATAAAATAGTAAATATTTTAATTTTAAGTCCTATAAATTTAGATAAGTACAAACCGTACAAGAAGAACGTAACGAAACATTCTTTTAGGAAAAGTGTAAGATATGTTTGATTAAGAACTAAAGTAGAGACAGGTAATAAGAACATAATCTTTAAACATAAAGTATAGAATTTTATAAAATCCCTTACAATGTGAACTTAACAAGTGACTTGCAGTTCGCAAAAAGTGTAAATATTTATTTTCTTCTAAAATTAAGTGACCAAAGAGTTTTAAATTATCGTAAAAGTTTTCTGCTAAACATGTTTACGCTAAATAAACTTTGTAAAACTATTTGTTTTTAATTTATCAATGTTAGATTCTAAAGAAACAACATACTTTGTAAAAAGATGCAATGATTCATTTATTAAGTACATTAAGTACTTTAACTAAACTATGATTAAAAATTAGTTTTGTAACTCACTTTGACATTTGTACATACTAAAGTTACTAGTTAAACATGTAATTCAGGTTATAATCAAAAGTTTGTATACACATTTAGAACTTATTTTAACTTTAGACTACTTTATTAACAAATTTTTTGTTAAAATGTAACTTGTTTTATTCTCTGTTTGAGTTAAGATGTCTTAAAATGTTGTAATGTTAGTAACAAAGATTATCATAGTTTTAATCTAGAATTCCAAATAAGTAGTTCTAAGTTAAATGCTTTAGTTTTTTTTTTTTAATTATAAATTTTCATTTAACAAATTTTTTAATTTGGTACGTTTATGCGTTCCTTAAAAAAAAAGAAAATTTTAACGTTTCTTTGCAAAAAGACAACACAAAAACATGTGTAAGGCAGATACTTAAAATACAAATAACAATTGTTAAGAAAAAAATTTGATCTTTTTATTTACATTGGTATATAATTATACCCTACCAAAAAGTAAGTCATTATAAAGCATTTGTAAACCTTACATACATTCTTCGCTTAGATTAAATGATTAAATTTCATGCAGGTTGGCATTTAAAACCGTCAAAAGATCAATAGCTTCAAAAATAATTTCTGATAATTCAGTTTCAGCTGAAGGTAAACCCCGTTACCGAAAAGGAGAATCATCTGATATAACGTTGGGTTTGACGATGGTTACCAGGGACTTTAAATCGTGAGTTCAGAATAAGTTGTTTTATAAAGCTATAAAAAGTACAGTTTCAGTAAAAATTTTAATATAACAAAAAAAAATTTTTTGTAATTCTTGAAGACAAATTTACTTAAAACATATAGTCGTCATTTGCAGTTCGGATGTGTTGTTCGAAAAAAAAGTTGTATAAACACATCTTATTTAAATGGAGCACAAAAAGATTTTTAAGCTTTTATTAAAAGTTTTTAAATTAAATTTGGTAATTTAAATTTAAAGGTTTTCAAATTTTAATAAAACTTAGGTGTAATGTCTGATCAGCTTTGAATAAGTATGGCAATGTTACATGAAGTGTTTTTTTAGAGTTTTAATTTATTTATAACAAAATATTTTAGATCGAAAATTCCTTCTAGACAAAATACGTCTTTCGAGCGCTCATGTGTTTGAAACAATCAAGTCCCTTTATGTTATAACAATGACAATTGAAAAGAAAAAGAAGAACTGTTTTACCTTGGCATAAAAATTGTGCTTTATAATTAAAATCGTCCGATTTTTTACAGACTTTCTTCTTCTTGTTATGAAGTTTTATTAGTTTGAAATTGTTTTGATATTTTACCATGCTATTTATTCTTACAGCTGTTGAAACAATAACAAAAATAGCTAAAAGTTTTATTCAGGTTTTACATATATGTGAAATAAACAGCAGTTTAATTTCATTGACAAAATATATTTATACGTTAAGTATTTTAGACAAATTTACGTAAAGTCCTGAACTTTTCTAGAAATGTATTTTCCAATTTAGAGTAAAGTCAGTTGTTTCAACTTTTCGATGTTGTTAAGCTTTATCAATGAACTAGTTATAAAGATTATTTTAAAATATAAAAAAAGAGTTGCATTTGACCTTAATACTAAATTTTTAGTACTTGTGAACGTAAGATCATCCTTAGAAAGATAAATGTAAGTTAAAAAGGTAAAAACACTTTAGTTACTAAAAAAAAACATATTAGGACGTATAAAGTAAATAAACTTATAAACATCGTTTATTTTTTTAGAGTTAAAAAACTTTTGATCACCTGTGTATACTAAAACACTTTTCAATATTTATAGGTTTTTACTATTTTATTCTACACTAAGTTCCACAGCATTTTATAGTTTAGATAATAAAATTGTAACATATCGTTATTGACAACTAAACTGTTATTTGTTTTTACTTCACTAAACAGTCTTAAGTTGAATAAAAAGTTTGTTTAACAATTTGAACATTTCCGTTGTAATATATAAATAATAGAATTAACTTTATTTAAAAACATCAAAGCTTTTATATTGCTTTTTATGGCTTTAAAGTTTTTATATTTTAATAGAATTAATACACACAGTTAACTTTATATAACTTTTTGTGTTCAAAGTGCACCAGTGTACTAAACTTGATAAGAATTGTTTTAAAATCTTGTTCTTAGAAGTATTTTTTACGAGCGTGAACTTGGCTTGAATTGCTTTTTTTGTAATTTTTTATTAACAAAACATTAAAACCTATTATTTTCTATTTCTTTAATGCTAATTAAAAATTTTTTCTTCATTCTAAAGAACGTTTTTTTGCTTTGCTTTTCAAAAAATTTCCATTGAATTGGGGTTTTATTTTTGTAGTTGGGCCCCTTTAAAAGTGTATCGTTATTTTTGCGTTTTTTTAGTTAACACCTATTTTCTCTGAAAATAATATTTTTTTTAACATATGACCTATACAAGTTTTCCCCAAATTCTTAGCACTTAAGCACTTTGTAATTTGATGGATTTCTTGCTAAAGTGCTAAGATTTTAGGTAAAACTTGTATGGGTCATATATTCAAAAATTTACAATAAATTAAGAAAAATTATAATAACGTCATTTATATTATATATAAGTCTTAAATATATAAATGATAAAATAAAATAGTTTGCTTAAGTATATCAAACAGAAAAATTACTATCGAAATACTATATTTTTGCAATAAAACCATGCATAAAAAAAACGAAAATGGTGCAAATTTCGAGTTTTTCTGAGAAATTTGTTTAGGAATATATTATAAAAAGAAATTTGCAAAAAAATAATACATCCTTAAACTCAGTTTAATAATTATGTTAAGAAATAAAAATTTAAAAATAAAATTATTAATTTTAGAAAAATAGGTGTTAAGTAAAAAAAACGCTAAAAAACGAAAAAATCTTAATGGGGTCCCACTACAAAAGTAAGACCCCAATTCGATAGAAATTTTGTGAAAAGCAAAGCGAAAGAACGTTTTTTAGAATGATGAAAAAGTTTTAAATTAGCTCTAAAGAAATTGAAAATAATAGGATTTAAAGTATGATTTTAAAAAAATTACAAAAAAAGCCATTCAAGTCAAGTTTAGGCTCGTTATTTTTTAATCTTTATATATTTAAATAAAAACCAATGTTTTTAGTTGTATATTAAAACTTCAACATATTTAATTAAATACTATCTCAAACAATGTTATTGAGTTTTTAGTCATTTTTCCTTGCTGTAGCGTTAACTTGTTTTAAAATTGTTAGTTTCTTATTTTGAAACGGCTATTAAACTCAATTTTTTTTTTCTAATATTCTAAGGAAACTTTATAGCCTCACCTACAAAAAAAATGCAACTTAAAAACTTTTAAAATTTAAAACAAAATAGTATACTAATATATAAATAAAACTAATTTACTAAAGTAAAAATATGAATTTTGCCTCACTATTTTTTTATCATCCATAGAAGTTGTAATATTTTTAAAATTTATGTGTTTTATAGGCTTACTAATTTTGATAATTTTAATTTAAAACTATTTTTAATTTAAGTCAGCTTTTTTAAGCTCATCTGTTGTAAAAAGTACGAGTTTTTACCTTTGCTAACAGAAGTTGTATTTTTATATTATATAAAACTTTTGTTTTTATTACTAGGTTACTATAGTTTACCTTTTAATATATTTAATATAGTCTTTATCCAGTGAACTGTTAAAAACTATGTTAAAAACTATATGATTATCTAAAATGAATGATTTTTAAGCTAGTATTCTCGATTTTTGAACATACTATCTATTTAACTATTAAGCTTAGTTTAGTGTTTAAAGTTTTTCGTTTTTACCAAAAATATATCAATGAGTTTTGAAACATGTTAGCAATAAATGAAACAGAAAGCACAAACATCATAGCAACACGAATGAAAACAATATAAAAAGACAAAAAAAAGGTCAAAAAATAAAGTAAAAGAAAAGCAAAATATATAGCATTTCAAAAAATCAATAAATACTGTTTTGAAGTTTGGTTTAAAACACAACATAAGTACTTATTTTCAATTACAGAGGAAGTTTGAAAATGTTTTGGATAGTTTTTATATTTAAAAAAAATATTTTAGATTGTAAATTTTTTTAAACTGGTTTAGAGTTTATCAACAATCTATTGTTTTAACATAATTGAATTTCCAACTAGTAAAGGTTTTTTAACCTTTTAGTATAATCCACCTTTAAAAACAGTTATAATTTTCTACTTTTAGTGTTAGTATGATTAAAATATAGTCCTAAATTTTCGTAAAATTTTTATACTTGATAAATAAATCAAGTACGTACCATTTTTCACACACAATACATTGAATTAAGTATTCAATAAAAAACGAATCAAGTGCATTTTAACTGCAAAAAAAATATGGTGTCTAAGTAAATTATTTTTTACACCTTTTGTTTATTTTGTTTACTCGAGTACTTAAAGAAAAAGTATTTTTGGTGATAAAAAGCTCTAAAGCTAGCATAAGAAATAAATTCAAAGTTAAAACCAGCGCATTCAATTTTATTTTATTTTTTAAAAGCCATTTAAATTTAAATTTAGTATCAAAAAAATTAATTATACTAAAATTCATTCCGGTCGTTGCTTTTTTCTGATAATTGTTTTTTAAAGCTTTGATTATTTCTTTAAAAAAAAAATTAAAAGAAAAAAACATATCTAGAAATTAAACATAAATTAAATGTTCGTAAACAACTCGTGAGCGCGTTTAAAATTAAAATTCAAACTACTGCATTATAAGAAATAAATTTATGTGAGGTGAATAAAGTTCAATTTTTATATATTTTAGTTTTAACTTTTTATTACTTTAACTGCATAAACTTTTTCTACAACTAATTTTAACATAACTAAAGAGGTAATAAAATTACAATAATTAGTTGAAAATTTTAAAGTCTTTTTGTGCATTTAAAAATAATCATAAATTTTTGACACGAAAGTAAGGGTAAAAGTTGAAAAGTTGACCTAAATTAGATTTAAAATGTAGGTGCTAATTTTAATACCTATGTAGATTAAATGTTACTAAAACTAGAATAAAGTAGTTACAACTCACTTTAATATTTAAACTTGATATCACAGTCTAATTTAAAACAAAATATTTTACTGAACTATAATTAGAAAAAATTAAAATAACTCGTTCATTTTGTTTTTATTTACAAACTTTCAATTTAAAACTGAAAAGTACACTAAAAACTTTAGATTTTCATCACTTTTTCTATGACATTATTACACAATTTTCTATTTTAAACAACTTTTATATATCTAAAATATAATAGTTTATATCCAACATCAGTTTTTAAACTAATCAAAGTTACAAAAGAGGCAAAAAATATTATAAATTTTAGTTTAATATAAGCTGTTTAACTTGTTAATCTCTTGCAGCTATCCTTACGTTAATTTAAATTATAAAATAAAATCACGCAAATTAACAATAAAAGTCATACTTGTACTTAAATCAGTATTTTGATGCAATTTTAGTTTAAATAGTATATTTTCAACTGAAATTTAGTTTAACAAGTTTTAAAGTAAATTTAGACATTTCAGACGAAGTAATTCAAAAAGGTAAGTATTTGAAAGTTTGTTAGTCTACCAAAGTTTTATCTTATAATCTTCAATTCAATAATATGTGGATTAGGTATATGGTTTAGAAAAAAATACTTTTTCATTTATGTACTGGTGTATTTTAAACTTTTAAATAGTTCAGAAAAATCTACATGATTTTCTTATTTTCCACTACGGGTATTGTTTACCGAAAATTCTAAAAATATACAGATGGTAAAAATCCGTAGCTTAAAGGTAACTTTGAATTTAATAGTTATTTAGAAAAAAATATGATAATATTTTAGAACAACTTTTAAACAAGTTTTATATTGATTATGAATAGAAGCGTTAAAGTTTAGGTTCTAAAAATTTTATAAAATTATTGTAAAGCAATTGAAAAAATATCGGCTTTATGTTTTTATTAGAAGGGGTTTTATAGAAAAAATTATCAAAGTTATTAGAAAACTTTAAAAACAGAATTACTTTATAATTGGTAGTTTTTATCTTTTAAATTAAAAATTTTATGTATGCTACATATAAAAAAACAATCTGCGTTTTTCTTATACTAAAACTAAAAGTACTCTAAAGTATAATTTATAAGTAGTTAATGTGGTTAAATTTAATTTAAAAATATCAATGTCAAGTTGTTGCTTTAACACCAAACACATACAAATCGTGTTTGAACAAAAATCCTTTGTTTTATTACTACCTGCATAACTTTTAAACACAAAGTATGATACATATGTTATGAAAAGAAGGTTTTTAAGTATTAAAACTTTAAATATTTTTAAATGAAAGCTGGAAAAATCAAACTAAACAACATTTCTTTAACTTTATTTGAAATGCATATAAGATTTGGTAGATCAGCAGTTTGTGTTTTCAAAACATGTTTTTATCTGAAAACGATCTTTAAGTAGTTTTTAAACCGTAAAACATTTACTAATATAATAGTTACCTTAATACGTGTTTCGGAGAATGTAAATAAATTTAATGATTAAAAATTTTGTAATTTATCAAAAAAATTAATTAAATTTCACTTGACTTTTCTAGTTTTTTACTTAATTAAGTTTGAACTTTGTATTGACGTAATTAGCATATATAAGAAAATAAAATAACTTTATTTGAAATAAATATTTTGATGAAAAGTAATTGATGGCACGTAGAAAGAGTCTACGGCCGAATAAATAAAATAAACTTTTAAATATTAAAAACCTCGTTAAGAGTTTATCAACATTTTATTATTAAAACATAATCGAATTTTCAACTAGTAAAGGTTTTTCTACCTTTCAATATAATCTATCTTTAAAAACAGTTATAATTGTCTACTTATAGTGTTAGTATCATTAAAATATAGTCCTAAATTTTCGTAAAATTTTTATACTTGTAAATAAATCAAGTACGTACAATTTTTCACACACAGTACATTGAATTAAGTATTCAATAAAAAACGAATCAAGTACATTTTAACTGCAAAAAAAATATTTTTTATAAGTAAATTATTTTTTACACCTTTTGTTTATTTTGTTTACTCGAGTACTTAAAGAAAATGTATTTTTGGTTATAAAAAGCTCTAAAGCTAGCATAGAAATAAATTCAAAATTAAAACCAGCGCATTCTATTTTATTTTATTTTTTAAAAGCCATTCAAATTTAAATTTAGTATCAAAAAAATTAATTATACTAAAATTCATTCCGGTCGTTGCTTTTTTCTGATAATTGTTTTTTAAAGCTTTGATTATTTCTTTAAAAAAAAAATTAAAAGAAAAAAACATATCTAGAAATTAAACATAAATTAAATGTTCGTAAACAACTCGTGCGCGCGTTTAAAATTAAAATTCAAACTACTGCATTATAAAAATAAATTAATTTGAGGTGAATAAAGTTCAATTTTTATATATTTTAGTTTTAACTTTTTCTGCATAAACATTTTCTACAACTGGTTTAACATAATTAAAGAAGTAATAAAATTACAATAATTAGTTGAAAATTTTAAAGTCTTTTTGTGCATTTAAAAATAATCATAAATTTTTGATACGAAAGTAAGGGTAAAAGTTGAAAAGTTGACCTAAATTAGATTTAAAATGTAGGTGCTAATTTTAATACCTATGTAGATTAAATGTTACTAAAAGTAGAATAAAGTAGTTACAACTAACTTTAATATTTAAACTTGATATCACAGTCAAAAATAAAACAAAATATTTTACTGAACTATAATTAGAAAAAATTAAAATAACTCGTTCATTTTGTTTTTATTTAAAGACTTTCAATTTAAAACTGAAAAGTACATTAAAAACTTTAGATTTTCATCACTTTTTCTATGAAATTGTTACACAATTTTCTGTTTTAGACAAGTATTGTATATCTAAAATATAATGGTTTATATCCAACATCAGTTTTTAAACTAATCAAAGTTACAAAACAGGTGAAAAACATTATAATGTTCAGTTTAATACAAGCTGTTTAACTTATTAATCTTTTGTATCCTTACCTTAATTTATATTATAAAATAAAACCACACAAATTAACAATAAAAGTCATACTTGTACTTTAATCAGTATTATGATGCAATTTTAATATATATAGTATATTTTCGACTTAACTTTAGTTTCACAAGTTTTAAAGTAATTCTAGACAATTCAGACGAAGCTTTAAAGTTTCTGAAAGTTTTGTTAGTCTATCAATGTTTAATTTTACAATCTTGAATTCAATGATATGTATTTTAGGTATATGGTTCAGAATATAAAACTTACTTTTTTATTTATGTACTGGTGTATTTTTAACTTTTAAATAGTTCAGAAAAGTCTACACGATTTACTGAGTTTCGACTACGGGCTGAAAATTGTTTAACAAAAGTTCTAAAAAAAATACAGATGGTAAGAATCCGTAGCTCAGAGGTAACTTTAAATTAATAGCTATTTAGAATAAAAATTATAATATTTTGAAATAGCAATTAAACAAATTTTATATTGATTATATATAGAAGCGTTAGAGTTTAGGTTTTATTAAATTATTGTAAACCAATTCAAAAACTATCGGTTTTATGTTTTTATTAGAAGGAGTTAATAGAATAAATTATTAAAATTATTTGAAAACTTTAAAAAAAAAGTTACTTATTAGTTGTTAGTTTTTATTTTTAAAGTTAAAAATTTTTTGTATGCTACATATAAAAAAGAATAAACATGCTGCGTTTTTTTGAAATAGAACTAAAAGTACTATTAAGGATAATTTATAAGGATTTAATGTAGTTTAATGTAATTTAAAACATTAACATCAAGTTGCTGCTTTTATACCAAATACAAACAAATCGTGTTTGAACAAAAATCCTTTGTTTTTTACTATGTTCATCACTTTTAAACACAATATATAATACATAAAGTGTGAAAAGAAGGTTTTTATATATTCGAAATTTAACTATTTTTAAATAAAAGCTGGAAAAATCAAACTTAACAACATTTCTTTAAGTTTATTTAAAAATAAACAAGCTTTGGTAGATCAGCAGTTTGTGTTTTCAAAACATGTTTTTATCTGAAAACGACATTTAAGTAGTTTTTAAGCTGTAAAACATTTACTAGTGTAATAGTTACCTTTATACGTGTTTTGGAGAATGTGTTGTTAAAAGTTTTATCTTGTTCTGTTTTTTTTCTAAGGTATAGTTTATTGTAACTATCAAACTTGTTTTGAAAATCAAACTTTTGGTGTTGAACTCGAAATATAAAAGTGAACAAGCTTTTAGTTTATAAAAAACTACAAATTTGTTATATGATTCAAAAAAAAAAACTATTGATCAAATGAATTTGCTTTAGTTTGGTTCACTTTATTAAAGGTTAAAAATTTCAAACTGTATTAAAGCATTTTTTATTCAAAGTTAAATCTTAGATTAAGATTAATAACTGAACTAACATTAGTTAAAATTGCAAATTTTAGAGCTTAATTTCTTATTTTTTGTTTTTCGAAATTCAGTACGAATTTAATAAAACTAAAAAGGTTGACTGAAATGTAAACAAGCTTTATATTTTCGTTAAATTTTGCATAGTTTAAATATTTAAAGTTCAATTTATACTGTAAAATTAAACGTAAGATTGTAAAAAAAATTTGTCATTAGTGTTTTGCAGCTTTTATAAAAGCACTTGTTTGCTAGATTTTTTCATTAGTTCCGAGCAGTAATCTCTTTGGAAAAATATGAGCTTTTTATTAGTTATTTATGAGCTTTTAATACTTTTACCTCCTTGGCGACGATAGTCCTTTGCAATAGTATCAAAAATAAATGAAATTAAAACCTGAAAGTACTGAATTGAAATAAGACGTGTCGAAACATTACACATTTTTGTTATGGGTAAAATCTGTGTTTTTGAAAAACTAGGTGTGCTTTTTATTTTGTGGTTTTTATACCAATGTGATTACTTTGAAACCGCCTGATTTTTGAAAAACAACTTAAGCAAAATAAGCAAAATATTAGCTAAGTTTACAAAAACTAAGATTAGCAGATAGTTTTTTGATTACAAAAAAAAATTATTAATTGTTTCCCTATATGTGTTATTATAGAAATAATGTGTAAACAATTGTCAGTTTATGACATAATAATTAGCTTTTTCTAATAAATCAAAACAAAGCAATTATCATCAAAAAAAATATCATTAAACTAAATTATCTGTGCACACTAAAATGATTTCTATGCACACTGTGTAGATAACTATTCTACAAATTAGGCATAGCATTGCTTCAACAAAGTTTTATAATTTTAAACATATTTACTAATTTAAAACTGCTTAGGTTTAAAACGCATTAGTTAAATAACTGTTTCTAAAAGCTATCTTATCTTTGTAATACTACGAATTGTGTTTAGGGTGCGCATAGAAAAAATTATCTCGAGTTTTCATACAAAAGAAGTTTTACATTTTTTTAAATTGAGCATGTCTTTATAAAAGTTTCCCACTAACAAACAATTTTTTTAGTTTTATCTGTAAATGGAAAGTTTTCGAAAATTCAAAACTTAAAGGTGGTTTTTTTTATAAGCATGGTAAAGCTATAAATAATAACAATTTAATAAAACACCTTTTTTTAGTTGTTTAGATAATAATCGATAAACTTTTAAAATAGCAACGTTGATGTTTTGATTAAAAAGAAATCAAAAGTTATAGAGGTTTATAAAACTTTGACCAACATTGATTGTTAAACTTTGTTTTAGCCTACGTTGTAATTGACTGTTCAAGTATGTAAAAACCTATGTTAAACAATTAAATAAAATATTTTTTTTTGTATTTACATCTATTTCAAAACTAATATAAGTAAATGATTGTATTTATAATAAAGTTTAACGAAGCCTGTTTAAATTTTACGAGCAAAGTTTAATAAGTATAGGTAAGTTTCAAAAACTAAATAACTGTTATAAAACAAAACCAATATTAAGCAGTTTTAAATATTTCAGAAGTCATCATCATCTTATAGTGCTAGTTTTTGTATTTTATAAAGTACATAGTTTCCAACTTGCGTAAATATTCTTATAAAAACCTAAAAGTTTATGTCTTAAGTAGAACTAGAGCTAAGTAAACTTTTAATATTTTGGCAGTACAATGTTCCCATTTATTATAGTAACTATAAAAACTGTTTTAACCTTCTTTATTCTCGAAATAATTTAGTAGTCTAATTAAGTTTAACACATTTTAATATATTTAATTTATCATAACACTATACAAAGTTTTTATTACTAAGAGTTTATTCGCCAAAAGCTAAATCACAATCAACGAACGAAAAAACAGCAAAATAAAAACTCAGAAATGATCTCTCATCAAACAGCAGTTATTTTAAATTTTCTCTCGGCGCGGTCCGTAACAACTTGCCTTCACTGCCCGTTGAAATCACGAAGCAAGTTGCTGGGAACGCAATCAACAATCAACATCCTTGAGAGACATCTAAATGCGGTGGTGGAAGGAACTCATGGAAACTCGTTGCAATCCTTTGGCGTAACTCCGCCGCCGCACCGTTGGTTTTCGAAGTAATCTTAATGTTTACGACACTTACACGTTACAAACATCAAACAGTTTATTTTGATATGTACCTTTTAATTTTTTTTTTGTTAAAAAGCCTCACATCCTATTTGTGTATAGGATTGATTTTTAAGTAGAACTTGCATCTGAATTTGTTTTTTTTAAGTATGTACGTCATATACAAGGCTAAAGTAAATTTGACTGAAAACTAAACACGAAGTCTTGTGAAGTTTTGTATGCTACTTTATTACGTTGCTAAAGTTACATGTTCCTTTTAAATACTTTATTGCATTCACTTTACTTCTCAAACAATTATGAAATACAATAAATTACACAATACGAACATCAGTAAGAGTAGAGTTATATTTCAATAACATTTAACTACTTTCTTATTTTATTAATAAAAAACATAACCTGTTTATAATACAAAGAGCTGAGATTAAAAAAAAAATGATTAAAAAATAGCGGTTAACAAAATCAATGGAAATTGATAATTAAACTAGAAAATTTACAAAGATTTTATGCTTGTTTAACAACCATTGTTTTTGTATAGAAACCCTTTGTCTTATAAACAGGTTATAATATTTTCTTACCAACATTAAACATTATAAAAAACAGTTCCTTTGTCACAGCTTTTTATTTTTAATGTTGCTTGTTACTGCTCACAACAATGCTATATACAGACGAAAAAAAAGAGAAAATTAATTAAGAAAAAATAATTACTTTTAATCGATTATTTTCATCAACATTTTAATTTAAATTGTAATGACTTCATTAACTTATGTAACTTCAAAATTTCCAAACCTATTTTAAAAATCCCAGTAAAATTTTTCAATTTATTTTTAGTCAATTGAAAAGAAATACTTATAAACAAAAAGAAAAGTTATCTATAATTAGAAAAGTTGTTTAAAGTCTGTAAAAGTACCTTTTTCTACTTAAAAAACAACTGATAATATAAAATAGATAGTTTTTTTAATTTAAATTACCTTTGATATTAATAAATATTTGAATACAAAAAGTTTAAGTGTAAAATATGAATATTATTTTAGCTAACTTAAACTTTTTTATGAGATAATCCACAAAAAACATTCATCATAAGTCAAGTTTTACCAAAAACATAAACACAATAGCTACTTAAAGCTTGTAAGTTTAGTCAACAAAAACTTTTAACAAACTTGTTTTGAACTAACTAATATTACTCACAACAGTTAAAATATGAAATGTAACATGTATTTAGTTGTTACAAATAAATTTCAAATTTGGAATTTACTTTCAAAAAGTAACATTTGTTTAAATTCAAGTCGTTTTCTGTAACGTTTTGTAGAATTATGTTTATAAACTTCAATCAGTTATAGTTGTATTAAAAAATTACTTGGACTAAATTCGTTTTATTTATCAAATAACTTAAACTATCACTTAAAATTTTTATCATTCATATTACACAAAAATTAAAAATGCCGTCTGTTTAAGTCTGCATTTAATTTTAATCTAATAGTTTAAGTTTGCATTAAGTTAAAAAGTAAATTAATTTTTTTTGTTTAATTTCATTTGAATTTTGTCGCTTATTTTTTTTTATTGTTGCTTATCTTAGTTAAATTACTGATCAACTGTTCTATATATGTATTTATGAACTGTGAATGTCTAATTAATTTTTGCTCAATTATGCTAATTAGTGTTTATTGATTTTTTCTGTTGTAACCTCTAACTATTTATTTATTCAAGATTTAATCTTAAAATTAGTTTCTAACAAAAGTAGTTGAAAAGCGTTAGCCGAAATCGATTTTATTTGTTGTTTGCTTTAATAAAGATGTTTTTGAATGAATATTGTCTTAGATTTCTGTACAATAAGTTTTAAACGAAGGACGACGACTTTATGCATTTTATATTACTAAAATAAGTTTTGTGTAAAATAAAACATACTTAATTTTTTAGTATCATTAAAAACAATAATTCAAAAACACAACGTTTTTTTATGAGAAATTAAATTCAAATTAAAATAGTTTAATAAATTTCAAGCATAAATATTGAGAAGCTATCATATTAATTATTAATAAATATTATCTGTTATATTGATTATGCTATAGCTTTTAAATCTCTTGCAAAAGTTAGTACGATTCAAAACAAATGTTTCGCACACATTTTATATTTTACTTGTTACTCTAAAGCAGTGGTCGGCACGGTGTACACTGGTGCACACTAGTGTACATGAAATTTATTTTAGGGTGCATGAGATTTTTGGGGTGCATGAAACTTGTTTTAGGGTACATGAATTTTTTTTCGCGCAGAAACTAAATTAAAGTTTTTTTTTTTTAAACTTTCTTCATTTAAGATATTTTAAACCTTGATATCTAATTGACCATTTTGTTAATACATCATGTTAATAAAACGACCATTTTCGTACTATCCTAGTTCTATTCTGTTACATTATGTAAAATCTCTTCCACCTTCAGCCACCCCAAGAATAACTGGAGTAAGCAAATCTCATAGAATCTAAAAACAAGATAGCGGTTAGTATTCTATTAATGTTCAATTTTATTAACTAATAATGTTTAAAAGCGTTTTGCTACATTAAAAATCACTATATTATTCAGCTTAAACAACTAATGTTTAAAAAAAAAAACTGCTAGGTAAAAAAAATTCAATTATGTTTTACTTATAATAAAATTAAAGTATAGGAAAGGTCAATAAAATCAGGGCTGACACATACTTAGCTCTTTAAGAATTTTTAAGTCTAGTTTTAAATTATGAAAAACCTAAACCAATTGAGGCTAGTATAAAATATTTACCAAAACTCAACATGACTGAGACTAGTTATAAATTTCTTGGAATCTTTGGTTCTTTGATATCTTTTAAAAATCTTCAACTGTTGCTTTATTTAAAATTTTTAAAGTTTGTAATTAATTGTTAATATTACAAAATTCAATATCTATAAATGTCGAACTTTCATTGTAATTTAAATTATTTTTTGCTTATATACCACTCTTTAAGGCTAGCTAGTGTACTAAGTCTAGTCTTTAGTCACTCAGACTTATTTTCTGACTCTAAAAGTCGTTGAAATGTAATAGTGTCAAACTTAATTTAAAAATTTAAAATACTTAAACTCTGGTTGACCATAGTTCAGTTAAAGTCTCATTAAAAATTTTTGCTAGTATAGTAACTTTTCTCAAATTTAATGCTAGTTTTTAAGACTCATTTTAATGACATAATTGAGTTTTCAAATTTGTTTTTACAAATATTTTTTATTTTTGTTGACCACATAATTTTTGGTTTTGTAATTTAAAATAAAAGATAAATGACTACACTTTTATTTGGTCACTAAGAAAGAAATTTTACTTTTTTCTACTGATTATTTTTGGCCTTGATTATAATAACTTTTACAGGGTTGCCTAAAATCCTGGAAAAACCTGGAGTTTGACAATTTAGGCTAAAAACCTGAAATTTGAGAAATTTTGGAAAAAAAACCTGGAATTTGAACAAAACTTACTAAAAAACCTGGAATGTTAAACAATTTTTACATTTAAACAAAAATATCTTGATTGTCAGAAAAAATGTACCATATAGATTAAACTTTTGTTATCATCAAAAATTTTTTCACCATCAAATTTTTTTTTCATCATCAAAAAAAAAATTAATAAGCTTTTTATGTCTTTATTCTATTTAACACAGTTTTTTTATTAACTTTTTACTAACTTTAAAATAAAATTATACTCAAAAATGTGTACTTTTGAAAACCTGGAGGTAATTAGGAAAACCTGGAGAAAATTTGACAAAAACATTTGGCAACCTTAGTAATAGCAACCCTGTTAATAGTTTTTTTTACCACAAACATGACAATGTTTTAAGTATAAGTTATTATATCTGTCAAAATTAAGTTTGTTTCATAGTCTTTATTACTTTTTTACAGTTAGACTAAAAGTTCTAGGAGAACTGAGGTCAACTTAGTTTTATTTAGAATTTTTACAAAGAAAATAGTCTGACTGAGCTGGTATTTATTTTCTTTGTAACTTTAGCTTGATTTAATATATCTAGCCTTATTTTATCTGTAGATGTTTTATTCTCATTTGTTTGAAGCAAGTTATTTTGTTTTTATGTTAGGTTTTTAGGTATCAGGCATCATTAACAGTATTTTGTAAGTAGTTATTGTTAATAGAAAAATCTATTATTAACCAAACATTTCAAGTTTTATGTGTAAAATATAAAAAAAATTTAATTGAAAAAAAATTACAATTTTAACTTACTTGAATATTGTTTCAAATTGGTTTTTTCTGATAGTTCTTTTATTTATAGTTTTATATAATTTTAAATGTCATTACAATTTAATTAAATAGGCCATAAAATAAATTAGGGAGAAATAGGTTTGAAGAATAAATACAGTCATGTCACACATTTGGTATAGTTTGAACTTCATTGAAAAGCTCTAGCTGAATGATACAAGTTTATTTTAATTCCCTAGCCCTAGCATATTTCCGGCTAGATTGGTAATTTTTCTTAACTTCAAGCTACTTTTTATGACCAGTTTTACTTTAAATGTCAAGTATTTAAGTTATTGAAAATGTTTTCTATTTGTAGATATTTGTTAGTCATATCACTTTTTGTTATCTAATTTAAAAGTAAAAAAATCATGATAACTCAAAAAATATTTTTCTTTACACCCTTTTTAAATTTTAACTGAGACTTATTTTATATTTTTTGAGATTTTTTTTAACAAGAATAGTAAGGATTTTAAAGAAATACAGGTTGTTTAAGAAATTTTTCTTAACTTCAGTATCTTAAACATAAATTAAAATACATGGAAATACATCATTAATGTTTTAATAATAACAGAGTTGCCACTCTACCTTGAAAAACCTGGAATTTGACAATTTTGGCAAAAATTTTTTTGGCAAAACCTGGAATTTGAGAAATTTTGCTTTAAACCTGGAATTTCAAACAATTATCACTAAAAAAACTTGGAA
Source organism: Thalia democratica (assembly GCF_965202585.1). Classification (NCBI taxonomy): domain Eukaryota; kingdom Metazoa; phylum Chordata; class Thaliacea; order Salpida; family Salpidae; genus Thalia; species Thalia democratica. The sequence continues at coordinate 59,674,020 of NC_139166.1, read as the reverse complement.
TTTAAGCAATTTTCACATGTTCAGTAGTAAAATTTCGATTTGACTAAAAAAATCTATCATATAAATAAAATTTAGGCACCATCAAAAATATTTTTACAGTATATTTTCAATGTATTGATACTGTTTAACACAGTTTCTTGCCTTAAATCTAATTTCAAACTAAAAATAGACTCAAAAATGTGTGCTTTTGAAAACCTGGAAGAAATTTGTAAAACCCTGAAAAAAAATTTGAAACAACTAGTTGCAACCCTGTAATAATTAAGTTCTATATATTTTAATAGGTTTTGATTTATACCATAAACAAGACAAAAAATATACCATTCACCTTCTGATAAGTAAATATACAAATAATTTGAAACAATATTTAGTTTTAAAAGACTAGTTAGTTTTTGTTCTTCTGCTTAAATTTTATACATAAGAAAAAAAATAACCAGTACTCAAACAAAAAAATGTTTCAAATTAATTGTATATTTATTTAACAGAAGGTGAGTGGTATATGTAACTTGTATAAAAGAAAGTTTTCAACAATAAATGAGATTTACATTTGAAAGATAACTTACAGATAAGACTTATCTTATATGCGTGGAGCTTTGGAAAGAGACATCACACCTCGATTTGAAGAAATTGCCAGACAAGTTGAACCAAAACCCTGTAGCAGTTCCAACAAGCAGCTCATTTTGGTAAGATAGTTTTAGAATAATAGGTCTTTTGGTATTATAGTCTCTTATATTACACTAAAAAATTACAAGTCAATGTCTCTTCTATTAATGTTGAATGTAATCTTAAAATTATACAAAAATTATTTACCTATTTTTATAAGTGTAAAATAACTCTTGAGATAAATCTAATTATTAATATTTTAATTTACATCAAATTACATTAACTCAATTGTTATAATTTATAATCATTAAAATTTTATTTAGTTAGAAAAAAACATTTGTTTTTTTTTGATAAAGCTTTGTTTTGCTTTTGAACATTGTAGTTTTCTTTTTTTAATGTTATAGCTCATTTTATTATTACTTCTTTTAATAAGTTAAAATAATTTGATAGTAGAATCTAAATTCCAAAACATACTTTTTAAAACTGAAAATATATTTAATTTTTGTTTTTTTCTGTAAAAAAGACATATAAAAGGTTAAATTATTGATAAAATTCAAGTTTTAAAACATTTCAGGTTAAAACTTACCTTTTGACATAAAATTCAATATATATTTTATTTGTTTACATGTTAGATACCATTATACAGTTTTTGTTTTATGTTTGTTATTAATAAAAAATATTTATAGTTTTAAATTTTAATAGTCTGATTTTCATCAAGTTTTTTTAGAGTTTAAATTTTAACTGTAAAGTTTTATTCTTTTTAATTTTTTAGCTCATTATAATTTTGATAAAAGTTGGGTATGCAACTCGATGACCGAGAGGTCTTTTTGTGTATCCAGGTCCTTCAACCAAAAAAAAATTTTCAGCAACTTTGTTCAATAAATCTCATTAAGACTGAAGTATTATTAAGCATTAACTTTAAAACCTAATATTTTTAGGCTTGATCAATACCGTTCTAGCAACCAGTTCCACCCAGTTCCAGATCAACTACCGGATTTTGCAGTGATAATTTTTCATGTCTTTGTTTTTTGTCATTTTTTTTCGTTATTTGTTTGTGGCAATACCTTTTTAAAACACAGATAGTAATCGCATAATAATAGGTCATTAAATTAGTTTAACTATAAATTTAAATTTATCATTTAAAAAAAGTACCAAGACTACTGATTGTTAATTGGGGTTGTGGTAATGAATTAAATTAATCTAGTTAGTATTTTAGACCTGGGTGATACAAGTAAAATATTGTAAAAATAATATAAGATAACTGATATTAAAAGATTTTTAAAATGGCAAAAACATAGGGTAACTGGTAATTTCAAAGTCAGCGGGTTAAAATTAAGTGGGTGTTACCGAAATGTTAGTAAAAAATCGATTAAAATATTTTACACATTCTTGAACACCAGCGGCGCTAATGAGTGCGACGTGGGGTGCACAGAATTTTAATTTTGAGATTTAGGGTTCACGGATTCGAAATACCGTGCCGACCACTGCTCTTAAGCATTGTAAAAATCTTTTTTTTTTTAAATCGAGTTTGATTTCTTCTTAGTATGTTGGTCTTTTGAAAGCTTTTTAAACACGTTCATTTGTTTTACAATAAGCCAAACTCGAAAAAAAAAATTAAGTTGTTGTAATATAAAAATGGATTTTAATAACTATAAAACTTTAGTTTATTTAAAAGAAGTTATTTTTAACAACAGTTGAAATATTTTTTTAGAATATAAAAGCTTGTGTAAACGTTAATTTCCTAATACAATTGAACTTTTCATAAAGTTTAAAAAATTTCAAATCTATTAAAACAACTTTCTAATAAAATAATCCATCTTTAAGCACACTTTTAAGATAATAATTGTCATTTTCTTTAGAAAATTCAAGTAGTAGTAAATACATTTAAAGTAAAGTATGTTTAACTTTACAAAAAGTAATTTTTTTTTAACAATATTACCCATTTTTGATTTAAAACTTACAAATTGATATTTTTGAACATTTTACTTGTATAAATTGTGGTACTGTTAATTAAAAAAACTGTTTAAAAAAATTTTTCAGATTATAATTAAAAAATCTTAAAAGTTTTTGTTTCCAAAGAAAAAACATGAAAAATTTCTGGTTTATATTATATTTTACAAGTTGGTCAAATTTCTTTTTTTATGTTTCTAAAGATGATTGAAATACTTTTTGAATAATAATTCATTTAACATGGCAATAAATGTAAAAATAAAATTTTTGTTGTTTTAAAAACATGTAAAAGGTTTAAATAAGTGTTAAATTCAACTAAATGTCAAATGAAGTGCAAACAAATTGCTACACGTTGTGAAAGACTAATTGTCGTATGTAGGTACATTGAATGCCGATGCTATCTAAAAAATATACGTATTTCATTAAAAATAAAAATATGGTTTATTATTTTTTTAAAAGCTACAAAACATTTTGATAATCTATTTTTGTAGGTCTGATGTAATCCAACTTTACTGCTTTATTATTATACATAAGAAAAATAAATGTTTCAACACAGTTTGTTTTTACAAAGCGTATATGTTTACTTTTTGATATACAGTAAAATAAATAATGTTTAGACTAAAAACTGTGTTAAAAATAATGAGTATTACTACTGAAACTGAACTTTCAAGGTACACAGCATTACTTACTTTTTAGAAAATACAATGTATAAAAGCAATCTGTTTTTAAATCTTATTCTTGATTTTTCATTGTAAGCATACTAAAATAAAACAACTTTTAATACTAAATTTTTAGCATAAGATTTTTCATAACACTACTAGAACGGGTTAGTTTAAAAGCAAGCTTTAAATGCATAAGATAATATGACTTACATAAAACTATAATGTACATTAATCTAAAAATATTTTAAATCAAAAAAGCTTCTAAAACCATACTCTAGAATTTAAGCTGTTTAAGCTGTTTAACTAAAATACTTACGTTTGTTTATAACTATTTTCAAGCTCATTTACTAAAAAGGTGCAAAACAAACTAAAGAAATTCTTACTTGAAATAAAATCAAAAATACAATTGTAAATTTTACCTTACAAACTTACCTTACTTAAAATTGTTTTCTAAGCGTTTTAAAGTATTTTATAGTTTACAAAATAATAAATATTAATTATCTAATCTTAATTAATCATAATGCAAAGTTACACATAAATTCAACCGTTTAAACTAAACGTAGTTTAAAACGTTTTAAAGTAGTTTTAAGCCGAAAAATAAACATGGCCTATTAAGAATTAAAACACAATTGAACTTTGTGCAAAACTATTTATTAGGCAGCGATTCCAAAAGTTTAACAAAACTGTTCGCTTGTTCTATTTAATTTATAAGAAACATACTAGTCAATAAAAGAAGCGATATCATTCAAAACTTTGGCCTTTAATCAAGCTTAACTGGTTTATGACAAAAAATTCACAATCAAAGCGCTCACAAGTTTAATGCCAGTCAAAAACAATCCCAAAAACATTATCCCCGATTTTCTCGGAACGTTTTTTTTTTATCCAACCATAAAATATGCGAACGTCGATGCCGTCTGCGTAGTTGCACTTCTTCACCACTTCCCTCGACTCCTTGTCCATCCGGTAGACGAAGCTTTTGGTCACCAGGGCGAACACAACGCCCTCGTGCAGCGCATCCTGATTGGCCAGCGAGCACAGCAGGGGCGCGCCCGAATCTCCATCAGCAACTGTCGGTTGGAAACTGCCGCCAAACCTGAAGCTGCTAAAACTCTTTTCGTGCTCGATGAGCGAGACGCGGCCCTGCCTCGCCCAGTTGCTTGCTTCGGACCCGAACTTCCATTCGACGAACTTGTTGCTTCCCCACGACTGAAACGCGCAATCCACTCCGTGCACGCGTATCACTTCGTTGAAGTCGACACGCATCGGTTCTCCGTTGAGCCGGGCGTGGTCAACCGTGGCCGACCGCTCGAACGCTCGGTGGAGTTTGATGAGGGCCGCGTCGTTGGGCCGTCGTTCCATTGTTTAATTCAACCATTTCCATTGTCTACAGATAAAGTATTCATTCAAGTAACTGGAAAGTTTCAGGACGTTTTTCCCAATACCCTATCTCGGGCGTGTTTTTATTCAAAAAGATTGAACTTAAAACACGCATCTTACAACCCGATAAAAATCTACCAATAAAATAGTAATAAAATCAGTTGTAGACCTCGATAAAAAACTAAAAATCTGCTTTTTCTTATACTAGAACTAAAAGTACTCTAAAGTATAATTTATAAGTACTTAATGTGGTTAAATTTTATTTGAAAATATCAACGTCAAGTTGTTGCTTTTACACCAAACACATACAAATCGTGTTTAAACAAAAATCCTTTTTTGTTACTATCTGCATAACTTCAATCACAAAATATGATACATTAGCGCAAAAAGAAGGTTTGTAAGTATTAAAACTTTAACTATTTTTAAATGAAAGCTAGAAAAATCAAAACTAAACAATATTTCATTAACTTTATTTGAAAACAAATAAGTTTTGGTACATCAGCAGTTTGTGTTTTCAAAACATGTTTTTATCTGAAAACGATCTTTAAGTAGTTTTAAGCTGTAAAACATTTATTAATGTAATAGTTACCTTTATACGTGTTTTGGAGAATCTAAATAAATTTAATGATTAAAATTTTTGTAATTTATCAAAAAAATTAATTAAATTTCACTTGACTTTTCTAGTTTTTTACTTAATTAAGTTTGAACTTTGTATTGACGTAATTAGCATATATAAGAAAATAAAATAACTTTATTTGAAATAAATATGTTGATGAAAAGTAGTTGATGGCATGTAGAAAGAGTCTACAGCCGAATAAATAAAATAAACTTTTAAATATTAAAAACCTGGTTAAGAGATTATCAACATTCTATTATTAAAACATAATCGAATTTCCAACTCGTAAAGGTTTTTCTACCTTTCAATATAATCTATCTTTAAAAACAGTTATAATTGTCTACTTATAATGTTAGTATCATTAAAATATAGTCCTAAATTTTCGTAAAATTTTTATACTTGTAAATAAATCAAGTACGTACCATTTTTTACACACAATACATTGAATTAAGTATTTAATAAAAAACGAATCAAGTGCATTTTAACTGCAAAAAAAAAATATTGTGTCTAAGTAAATTATTTTTTACACCTTTTGTTTATTTTGTTTACTCGAGTACTTGAAAAAAATGTATTTTTGATGATAAAAATCTCTAAAGCTAGCATAGAAATAAATTCAAAGTTAAAATCAGCGCATTTTATTTTATTTTTATTCTTTAAAAGCCATTCAAATTTAAATTTAATATCAAAAAAATTAATCAAACTAAAATTCAATCCAGTCGTTGTTTTTTTTCTGAAAATTGTTATTTAAAGCTTTGATTATTTCTTTAAAAAAAAATTAAAAGAAAAAAACACATCTAGAAATTAAACATAAATTAAATGTTCGTAAACATGTTTAGCGCGCGTTTAACATTAAAGTTCAAACTACTGCATTATAAAAATAAATTAATTTGAGGTGAATGAAGTTCAATTTTTATATATTTTAGTTTTAACTTTTTATCACTTTAACTGCATAAACATTTTCTACAACTGGTTTAACATAATTAAAGAGGTAATAAAATTACAATAATTAGTTAAAAATTTTAAAGTCTTTTTGTGCATTTAAAAATAATCTTAAATTGTTGACACGAAAGTAAGGGTAAAAGTTGAAAAGTTGACCTAAATTAGATTTAAAATATAGGTGCTAATTTTAATACCTATGTAGATTAAATGTTACTAAAAGAAGAATAAAGTAGTTACAACTAACTTTAATATTTAAACTTGATATCACAGTCAAAAATAAAACAAAATATTTTACTGAACTATATCTAGAAAATATTAAAATAACTCGTTCATTTTGTTTTTATTTACAAACTTTCAATTTAAAACTGAAAAGTACATTAAAAACTTTAGATTTTCATCACTTTTTCTATGACATTATTACACAATTTTCTATTTTAAACAACTTTTATATATCTAGATTATAGTAGTTTATATCCAACATTAGTTTTTAAACTAATCAAAATTACAAAAGAGGTAAAAAATATTATAAATTTTAGTTTAATATAAGCTGTTTAACTTGTTAATCTCTTGCAGCTATCCTTACGTTACTTGCAGTTAATTTATATTATAAAATAAAACCACGCAAATTAACAATAAAAGTCATACTTGTACTTAAATCAGTATTTTGATGCAATTTTAGTTTATATAGTATATTTTCAACTGAAATTTAGTTTAACAAGTTTTAAAGTAAATTTAGACATTTCAGACGAAGTAATTCAAAAAGGTAAGTATTTGAAAGTTTGTTAGTCTACCAAAGTTTTATCTTATAATTTTCAATTCAATGTTATGTGGATTAGGTATATGCTTTAGAAAAAAATACTTTTTCATTTATGTACTTGTGTATTTTAAACTTTTAAATAGTTCAGAAAATTCTACATGATTTTCTTAATTTCCACTACGGGTATTGTTTACCAAAAACTATAAAAATATACAAATGGTAAAAATCCGTAGCTCAAAGGTAACTTTAAATTTAATAGTTATTTAGAAAAAAAATGATATTATTTTAAAATAACTTTTAAACAAGTTTTATATTGATTATGAATAGAAGCGTTAAAGTTTAGGTTCTATAAATTTTATAAAATTATTGTAAAGCAATTGAAAAATTATCGGCTTTATGTTTTTATAAGAAGGGGTTTTATAGAAAAATTATCAAAGTTATTAGAAAACTTTAAAAACAGAATTATTTTATAATTGGTAGTTTTTATCTTTTAAATTAAAAACTTTATGTATGCTACATATAAAAAAAACAATCTGCGTTTTTCTTTTACTAGAACTAAAAGTACTCTTAAGTATAATTTATAAGTAGTTAATGTGGTTAAATTTAATTTAAAAATATCAATGTCAAGTTTTTGCTTTTACACCAAACACATACAAATCGTCTTTGAACAAAAATCTTTTGTTTTTTTACTACCTACATAACTTTTAAACACAAAGTATGATACATATGTTATGAAAAGAAGGTTTTTAAGTATTAAAACTTTAAATATTTTTAAATGAAAGCTGGAAAAATCAAACTAAACAGCATTTCTTTAACTTTATTTGAAATGCATATAAGATTTGGTAGATCAGCAGTTTGTGTTTTCAAAACATGCTTTTATCTGAAAACGATCTTTAAGTAGTTTTTAAACCGTAAAACATTTACTAATATAATAGTTAAATTAATACGTGTTTCGGAGAATCTAAATAAATTTAATGATTAAAAATTTTGTAATTTATCAAAAAAATTAATTAAATTTTACTTGACTTTTCTAGTTTTTTACTTAATTAAGTTTGAACTTTGTATTGACGTAATTAGCATATATAAGAAAATAAAATAACTTTATTTGAAATAAATATTTTAATGAAAAGTAGTTAATGGCACGTAGAAAGAGTCTACAGCCGAATAAATAAAATAAATTTTTAAATATTAAAAACCTGGTTAAGAGTTTATCAACATTTTATTATTAAAACATAATCGAATTTTCAACTAGTAAAGGTTTTTCTACCTTTTAGTATAATCCACCTTTAAAAACAGTTATAATTTTCTACTTATAATGTTAGTATCATTAAAATATAGTCCTAAATTTTCGTAAAATTTTTATACTTGTAAAAAAATCAAGTACGTACCATTTTTTACACACAATACGTTGAATTAAGTATTTAATAAAAAACGAATCAAGTATATTTTAACTGCAAAAAAAATTATTTTTTATAAGTAATTTTTTACACCTTTTGTTTATTTTGTTTACTCAAGTACTTAAAGAAAATGTATTTTTGATGATAAAAATCTCTAAAGCTAGCATAGAAATAAATTCAAAATTAAAACCAGCGCATTCTATTTTATTTTTATTCTTTAAAACCATATAGTATTAAAAAAACCGACTAAACTAAAATTCAATCCAGTCGTTGTTTTTTTTCTGAAAATTGTTATTTAAAGCTTTGATTATTTCTTTTACAAAAAATTTAAAGTAAAAAACATATCTAGAAATTAAAAATAAATTAAATGTTCGTAAACAACTCGTGCGCGCGTTTAAAATTAAAATTCAAACTACTGCATTATAAAAATAAATTAATTTGAGGTGAATGAAGTTCAATTTTTATATATTTTAGTTTTAACTTTTTATCACTTTAACTGCATAAACATTTTCTACAACTGGTTTAACATAATTAAAGAGGTAATAAAATTACAATAATTAATTGAAAATTTTAAAGTCTTTTCGTGCATTTAAAAATAATCTTAAATTTTTGACACGAAAGTAAGGGTAAAAGTTGAAAAGTTGACCTAAATTAGATTTAAAATGTAGGTGCTAATTTTAATACCTATGTAGATTAAATGTTACTAAAAGTAGAATAAAGTAGTTACAACTAACTTTAATATTTAAACTTGATATCACAGTCAAAATTAAAACAAAATATTTTACTAAAATATAATTAGAAAAAATTAAAATAACTCGTTCATTTTGTTTTTATTTACAAACTTTCAATTTAAAACTGAAAATTACATTAAAAACTTTAGATTTTCATCACTTTTTCTATGACATTATTACACAATTTTCTATTTTAAACAACTTTTATATATCTAGATTATAGTAGTTTATATTCAACATTAGTTTTTAAACTAATCAAAATTACAAAAGAGGTAAAAAATATTATAAATTTTAGTTTAATATAAGCTGTTTAACTTGTTAATCTCTTGCAGCTATCCTTACGTTAATTTATATTATAAAATAAAACCACGCAAATTTTCAATAAAAGTCATACTTGTACTTAAATCAGTATTTTGATGCAATTTTAGTTTATATAGTATATTTTCAACTGAAATTTACTTTAACAAGTTTTAAAGTAAATTTAGACATTTCAGACGAAGTAATTCAAAAAGGTAAGTATTTGAAAGTTTGTTAGTCTACCAAAGTTTTATCTTATAATCTTCAATTCAGTGATATGTTGATTAGGTATGTCGTTTAGAAAAAAAAACTTTTTAATTTATGTACTGGTGTATTTTAAATTTTTAAATAGTTCAGAAAAATCTACATGATTTGCTGAGTTTCGACTACGAGCTGAATATTGTTTAAAAAAAATTCTAAAAGCATACAGATGGTAAAAATCCGTAGCTCAGAGGTAATTTAAACTTAATAGTTATTTAGATAAAATATGATAATACTTTGAAATAGCTTTCAAACTAATTTTATATTGATTATAAATAGAAGCATTAAAGTTTAGGCTTTATAAAACTATTGTAAACCAATTTAAAAACTATCGGCCTAAAGTTGAATGATAGCTTTTTTTTTAACTAAGATTAGCAGAAGGTTTCTCGATTACAATAAAAAAACTTTCTTCGTTAATTGCTTCCTTAAAATCAGTAATAGTCTGCTTACTAAAAATTTATTGGAATTTTAGCGCAGTTTATTGACCAATAAAATCATATAAAACTCGTGAAAAACACAACAAGTACTTCTTCTATGAAAAATTACACCATTTGCGTGTCTAGACTTTTTTCAAAGTGGATTCACAATATTTTTGTTCTTAACTTCCCGCTTAAGTACGCATTTCTTAGGTATGCACTGCCAGGTAAGTACGCAAAATTTAGCTGAAAAACTTGTTTTCAGTTTTGTGTAAAATGTAAATGAGTATACTATATGTATGAGTTTTATTAAAACTTATCAAATCAATTTAGATAGAGTACTTTCAGATCTTTTAATATTCTTAATTCTTTAGCTTTATCATAAACTAGTATTCGAAAGATTATTTTTAAAGAAAATAAACAATGGTATGTTACCTTGATACTAGTTTGTTAAAGCTTGTAAAATTAAGATCATTCTTAGATAAATAAATGTGATTAAAAAAAGTAAAAACATTTTTGTAACTTAAGCAAACATAAAAAAATATTATCACATATAAAATAAATAAACTTACAAACACTGTTAATTTATTTTTTTAATTGAAAAATTTTGTGCACTTGTGTATACTAAAAAATGTTTTGTATTTGTAGGTTTTTATTTTTTGTACACTAAGTTCTACAGTTTTTTATACTTTAGATAATAAATTTGTAACAAATCGTATATTTTAGTTGACTACTTTAACTACTACTTGTTTTTACTTCTTTAAACATTCTTAAGTTTATCAATAAGTAAAAAGAATTTCGCTTTAATTTTGTTTGATAATTTAAACATTTCCGTTGTAATATGTAATTAATAAATTAAACTTTTAAGCTTTATTTAAAAACATCAAAGCTTTTGATATTGCTTTTGATGACTTTAATGTTTTTTTTGTTTTATCAAAATCAATACAAATAAAAAACTTAAATTATAGTTTATATAGTTTATTTTCAACTGAAATTTAGTTTAACAGTTTTAAAGTAACTTTAGACAATTCAGACGAAGCATTAAAAGTTAATTTAATTTTGTTAGTCTATCAAAGTTTTATCTTATGATCTTCAATTCAATAATATGTGTTTTAGGTATGTGGTTTAGAATATAAAACTTACTTTTTCATTTATTATGTTTAAACTTTTTTAATAATTAAGATAATTCTCCATGATTTTCTGAGTTTGGAATACGGGCTGCACCAAAATTTAAAACAAATTAAAAAAGCATACAGAGATGGTAAAAATCCGTAGCTCAGAGGTAATTTAAACTTAATAGTTATTCAGAATAAATTTAATAATATTTTAGAATTACTTTTATACAAGTTTTATATGATTATGAACAGAAGCGTTAAAGTTAAGGTTTTACAAATTTTATAAAACTATTGTAAAGCAATTTAAAAATTATCGGTTTAATGTTTTTATTAGAAGCGGTTTAATAGAATATGTTATCAAATTTTTAAAAAACTTTAAAAAGAGAATTAATTATTAATTGGTAATTTTTATTTCTTAGTTGAAAATGTTATATAAGCTACTTATGAAAAAAACGAGCTACGTTTATCTTGAATTAGAACTAAAAGTACTGTAAAATAGATTCATAAGTACTTCATGTAGTTTAATGTAATTTGAAAATATCAACGTCAAGTTGTTGCTTTTATACCAAACACATACAAATCGCATTTAAACAAAAATCCTTTGTTTTTTACTATGTTCATCAATTTTAAACACAAAGTATGATACATATAGTGTGAAAAGAAGGTTTCTATATATTAAAAATTTAACTAATTTTAAATGAAAGCTAGAAAAATTAAACTAAACAATATTTCTTTAACTTTATTTAAAAATAAACGAGCTTTGGTAGATCAGCAGTTTGTGTTTTCAAAACATGTTTTTATCTGAAAACGACATTTAAGTAGTTTTTAAGCTGTAAAACATTTACTAGTGTAATAGTTACCTTTATACGTGTTTTGGAGAATGTGTTGTTAAAAGTTTTATCTTGTTCCGTTTTTTTTCTAAGGTATAGTTTTTAGTAACTATTAAACTTGTTTTGAAAATCAAACTTTTGGTGTTGAACTCGAAATATAAAAGTGAACAAGCTTTTAGTTTATAAAAAACTACAAATTTGTTATATGATTCAAAAAAAAACACTATTGATCAAATGAATTCGCTTTAGTTTGGTTCACTTTATTAAAGGTTAAAAATTTCAAACTGTATTAAAGCATTTTTTATTCAAAGTTAAATCTTAGATTAAGATTAATAACTGAACTAACATTAGTAAAATTGCAAATTTTAGAGCTTAATTTCTTATTTTTTGTTTTTCGAAATTCAGTACGAATTTAATAAAACTAAAAAGGTTGACTGAAATGTAAACAAGCTTTATATTTTCGTTAAATTTTGCATATTTAAAATATTTAAAGTTCAATTTATACTGTAAAATTAAACGTAAGATTGTAAAAAAATTTTGTCATTAGTGTTTTGCAGCTTTTATAAAAGCACTTGTTTGCTAGATTTTTTCATTAGTTCCGAGCAGTAATCTCTTTGGAAAAATATGAGCTTTTTATTAGTTATTTATGAGCTTTTAATACTTTCACCTCCTTGGCGACGATAGTCCTTTGCAATAGTATCAAAAAAAATGAAAGTAAAACCTGAACGTACTGAATTGAAATAAGACGTGTCGAAACATTACACATTTTTGTTATGGGTAAAATCTGTGTTTTTGAAAAACTAGGTGTGCTTTTTATTTTGTGGTTTTTATACCAATGTAATTACTTTGAAACCGCCTGATCTTTGAAAAACAACTTAAGCAAAATAAGCAAAATATTAGCTAAGTTTACAAAAACTAAGATTAGCAGATAGTTTTTTGATTATAAAATTTATTAATTGCTTCCCTATATGTGTTATTATAGAAATAATGTGTAAACAATTGTTAATTTATGACATAATAATTAGCTTTTTCTAATAAATCAAAACAAAGCAATTATAATCAGAAAAAATATCAATAAACTAAATTATCTGTGCACACTAAAATAATTTCTATGCACACTGTGTAGATAACTAGTCTACAAATTAGGCATAGCTTTGCTTCAACAAAGTTTTATAATTTTAAACATATTTACTGGTTTAAAACTGCTTAAGTTTAAAACGCATCAATTAAATAATTGTTTCTAAAAGCTATCTTATCTTTGTAATACTACGAATGGTGTTTAGGGTGCGCATAGAAAAAATTATCTCGAGTTTTCATACAAAAGAAGTTTTACATTTTTTTAAATTGAGCATGTCTTTATTAAAGTTTCTCCCTAACAAACAATTTTTTTAGTTTCTTCTGTAAATGGAAAGTTTTCGAAAATTCAAAACTTAAAGGTGGTATTTTTTATAAGCATGGTAAAGCTACATATAATAACAGTTTAATAAAACATCTTTTTTTAATTGTTTAGATAATAATCGATAAACTTTTAAAATAGCAACGTTGATGTTTTGATTAAAAAGCAATCAAAAGTTATAGAGGTTTATAAAACTTTGACCAACATTGATTGTTAAACTTTGTTTTAGCCTACGTTGTAATTGACTGTTCAAGTATGTAAAATCCTATATTAAACAATTAATTAAAACAATTTTTTTGTATTTACGTCTATTTCAAAACTAATATAAGTAACTGATTGTATTTATAATAAAGTTTAACGAAGCCTGTTTAAATTTTACGAACAAAGTTTTATAAGTATAGGTAAGTTTCAAAAGCTAAATAACTGTTATAAAACAAAACCAATATTAGCAGTTTTAAATATTTCAGAAGTCAACATCATCTTATAGTGCTAGTTTTTGTATTTTATAAAGTACATAGTTTCCAACTTGCGTGAATATTCTTATAAAAACCTAAAAGTTTATGTCTTAAGTAGAACTAGAGTTAAGTAAACTTTTAATATTTTGGCAGTACAATGTTCCCATTTATTATAGTAACTATACAAACTGTTTTAACCTTCTTTATTCTCGAAATAATTTAGTAGTCTAATTAAGTTTAACACATTTTAATATATTTAATTTATCATAACACTATACAAAGTTTTTGTTACTAAGAGTTTATTCGCCAAAAGCTAAATCACAATCAACGAACGAAAAAACAGCAAAATAAAAACTCTGAAATGATCTCTCATCAAACAGCAGTTATTTTAAATTTTCTCTCGGCGCGGTCCGTAACAACTTGCCTTCACGGCCCGTTGAAATCACGAAGCAAGTTGCTGGGAACGCAATCAACAATCAACGTCCTTGTGAGACATCAAAATGGGGTGGTGGAAGGAACTCATGGAAACTCGTTGCAATCCTTTGGCGTAACTCCACCGCCTCACCGTTGGTTTTCGAAGTAATCTTAATGTTTACGACACTTTACACGTTACAAACATCAAACAGTTTATTTTGATATGTACATTTTAGTTCTTTTTTGTTAAAAAGTCTCACATCCTATTTGTGTATAGGACTGATTTTAAATAGAAACAGTTTTCTGAATTAGTTTTTTTTTAGTATGTACGTCATATACAAGGCTAAAGTAAATTTGACTGAAAACTAAACACGAAGTCTTGTGAAGTTTTGTATGCTACTTTACACATTGCTAAAATTGCATGTGCACTTTGGTGCATTCACTTTACTTCTCAAACAATTATGAATTACAACAAATTACACAATACGAACATCAGTGAGAGTAGAGTTATATTTCAATAACATTTAACTACTTTCTTATTTTATTAATAAAAAACATAACCTGTTTATAATACAAAGAGCTGAGATTAAAAAAAAATGATTAAAAAAACAGTGGTTAGCAAAATCAATGGAAATTGATAATTAAACTACAAAATTTACAAAGATTTTATGCTTGTTTAACAACCATTGTTTTTGTAACAGAAACCCTTTGTCTTATAAACAGGTTATAAGATTTTCTTACCAACATTAAGCATTATAAAAAACAGTTCCTTTGTCACAGCTTTTTATTTTTAATGTTGCTTGTTACTGTTCACAACAATGTTATATACAGACGAAAAAAAAAGAGAAAATTAATTAAGAAAAAATAATTACTTTTAATCGATTATTTTTCATGATTATTTCAATTTAAATTGTAATGATTTCGTTAACTTGATGTAACTTTAAAATTTCAAAAACTATTTTAAAAATCTTAGTGAAAATTTTTTAATTTATTTTTAGTCAATTGAAAAGAAATACTTATAAACAAAAAGAAAAGTTATCTATGTTTACAAAAGTTGTTTAAAACCTGTATAAGTACCTTTTACTATTTAAAAAACAACTGATAGTATAAAATACATAGTTTTTTTTTATTTTTAAGTTACCGTTGATATTAATAAATATTTGAAAACAAAAGTTTAAGTGTAAAATATGAATATTATTTTAGCTAACTTAAACTTTTTAATAAGATAATCCACCAAAAACATTCAACATAAGTTAAGTTTTATCAAAAACATAAACACAATAGTTACTTAAAGCTTGTAAGTTTAGTCAACAAAAACTTTTAACAAACTTGTTTTGAACTAATTAATATTACTCACAACAGTTAAAATATGAAATGTAACATGTATTTAGTTGTTACAAATAAATTTCAAACTTGGAATTTACTTTCAAAAAGTAACATTTGTTTAAATTCAAGTCGTTTTCTGTAACGTTTTATAGAATTGTTTTTATAAACTTGAATAAATTTAGTTGTATTAGAAAATTACTTGGACTAAATTCGTTTTATTTATCAAATAACTTTAACTATCAGTTAAAATATTTAACAATTATGTTAGACAAAAATTAAAAATGCAGTCTGTTTAAGTTTGCATTTAGTTTTAATCTTTTAAAAGTTAAAACAGATTTTAACCAAAAGAAACTTTTAACTTTTTATATAAAAAAAGATTATTGTGAGTATCTAAAGTCTTATAAACCTTTAATAACTAAAAATGTCAGAGTAAACAAATAAATATAAAAATTAACCTTTAATAACTAAAAACGTCAGAGTAAACAAATAAATATAAAAATTATTATGTAAGTCAAGTATTTATAATTATTGTCTTACTATCGTTTTCTTAAATTATAAATGAATTAAAGTTATAACAACTTTAAATTCTGATGAGATAAAATTGTATTACTTTTGAGACAACAAGTTTAAAAACCTATGTTTTGTTTAACGAAAACCTTTAAGACCAAATGCAATAAAAAAGATTGCCTTTTACAATTGTTTTTATTCATTCAAAAATAAATTAATATGTTAAACAAAATATGCTTTGCACTTTTAACTCTACTAAGTTTAATTTTTACAGATGTTTAATTTTGAATAATTTTTTTATGTTTTATCTTGTTATACAGTGTTAAGATATGCTTAAAACTTCATTTATTTAAAGCATGGGTCGGTAAACTGCAGCCCGCGATGTACTTTTTTCAGGTTTAAATAAGTATTAATTTTAACTAAATGTCAATGAAACACGTGCAAAACAAATTGCTACTTGAAAGGCTACTTGTCGTATGTAGATACATTGAATGCCGATGCTATCTAAAAAATATACGTATTTCATTAAAAAGAAAAATATGATTTATTATTTTTTTAGAAGCTACAAAATATTTTGATAATCTATTTTTGTAGGTCTTCTGTAAACCAACTTTACTGCATATTATTATACATAAGAAAAATAAATGTTTCAACACAGTTTGTTTTTACAAACCGTATTTGTTTACTTTTTGACATACAGAAAATAAATAACGTTAAGACTAAAAACTGCGTTAAAAATAATGAGTATTACTACTGAAACTGAACTTTTAATGTACACAGCATTACTTATTTTTTACAAATTGCAATGCATAAAAGTAATCTGTTTTTAAATCTTATGCTTGATATTTCATTGTAAGCGTTATATAATAAAATAACTTTCAATACTAAATATTTAGCATAATATTTTTCATAACACTACTAGAAAGGGTTAGTCTAAAAGCAAGCTTTAAATGCATAAAATAATATGACTTATATAAAACTATAATGTACATTAATCTAAAAATATTTTAAATCAAAAAAACCTTCTCAAGCCATACTCTAGAATTTAAGCTGTTTAACTAAAATACTTGCGTTTGTTTTTAACTATTTTCAAGCTCAGCTACTAAAAAGGTGCAAAACAAATTCTTAAGCCATTCTTACTTTAAATAAAATCAAAAACACGATTGTAAATTTTACCTTACTTAAAATTGGTTTTTAAGCATTTTAAAGTATTTTATAGTTTCCAAAAATTAAATATTAATTATCTCAATTTAATTAATCATAATGCAAGGTTAGTCATAATTTCAACCACTTAAACTAAACTTATAGTTTAAACGTTTTAAAGTAGTTTTAAGTCGACAAATAAACATGGCCTACTAAGAATTAATGTTCAATTTAATTTATAAGAAACATACTAGTCAATAAAAGAACCGATATCATTCAAAACTTTGGCCTTTAATCAAGCTTAACTGGTTTATGACAAAAAATTCACAATTAAACCGCTCACAAGTTTAATGCCAGTCAAAAACAATCCCAAAAACATTATCCCCGGTTTTCTCGGAACGTTTTTTTTATCCAACCATAAAATATGCGAACGTCGATGCCGTCTGCGCAGTCGTAGTTGCAATCGTAACACTTCTTCACCACTTCCCTCAACTCCTTGTCCATCCGGTAGACGAAGCTTTTGGTCACACAACGCCCTCGTGCAGCGCATCCTGATTGGCCAGCGAGCACAGCAGGGGCGCGCCCGAATCTCCATCAGCAACTGTCGGTTGGAAACGGTCTACGTGCTCGATGAGCGAGACGCGGCCCTGCCTCGCCCAGTTGCTTGCTTCGGACCCGAACTTCCATTCGACGAACTTGTTGCTTCCCCACGACTGAAACACGCAATCCACTCCGTGCACGCGTATCACTTCGTTGAAGTCGACACGCATCGGTTCTCCGTTGAGCCGGGCGTGGTCAACCGTGGCCGACCGCTCGAACGCTCGGTGGAGTTTGATGAGGGCCGCGTCGTTGGGCCGTCGTTCCATTGTTTAATTCAACCATTTCCATTGTCTA
Source organism: Thalia democratica (assembly GCF_965202585.1). NCBI lineage: Eukaryota > Metazoa > Chordata > Thaliacea > Salpida > Salpidae > Thalia > Thalia democratica. Next base: position 59,655,937 of record NC_139166.1, on the reverse strand, counting down.
CAGATAAAGAATTCATTCAAGTAACTGGAAATTTTCAGGACGTTTTTCCCAATACCCTATTTTATTCAAAAAGATTGAATTTAAAACACGCATCTTACAACCCGATAAAAAACTACCAATTAAATAGTAATAAAATCAGTTGTAGACCTCGATAAAAAAACTAAAAACTTATGTTTTTTACTAATTAGTGCACTGTATTTACCTTTTAAGCGTTCTTCTTTTATCAAGTTATTAATATATTTTAGTTTAAAGTTCATCAAACCATTTTTAATAAAATTAGTAGTTAACTACCAGATACAACTATCCGGATTCGGAACGTAGCTTGAAAGTTTCCAAATCCTTAGGTTGTAGATCCGGTAGATAACTGAAGGGCCCTAAAAATCAAAAAGACATCAAATAGACAAAAAAAAAGATAATTGAGGGAAATTTTGAAACTCACTTTAGTTATTCTTTAATTTATGATGAAGAGCAAAAAAAAAGGCTTTAAGTGTAATCAAAGCTGATTTAAAAATTACTCTAGATATTACGGAAAAGTTTAGAACAATTGAGAGTTTCATACTTCCGAGTTTCAAAATGAGTTCCAGATATTCGGCCGGATACTAACTTAATGCCATATGTAAAACTATTTCCGGCTAAAAACTTAAAGATGGCATTTTTTGGGTCCATACAGTTTGCATTGGGGTCGTTTTCAGAAAATCGAAAAGTGCCAACACGAAAGTTTTTTAAAACCAGCTGAAATTTTTTACAAGCTGTTGAAATGTTTTTCAAGTATAAAAAAAATTCGTAGCTGAAAACTCAATGGTCGCTTTCTTTATGAGCACCCTGTTATACAATTCTTCTGCAGACATAATTTATAATTAAAAAAAAGTTTTCCTTAACGTACATACTAACTTTAAAAGCATAAAATTTAACTGCTGTTATTAACTAAAAAATGTTTAGTTTTTGTGTTAGGAGCTAAACAAACTCAAAATAGTATTGCAAACTATGTCTGAGATAAAGTTAAAACAAAACTGATTTTAAAAAAAACCTTATCTGAAGCAAAGAAAAAATGTATTTGTTGTAGGTATGCTTAGATTTTGTACTTTTAAATTGAAAAAAATGTTTAGAATCAAAGTATAAAACCTTATTATGTATAGTAAAGTCAAGTATTAGATTAGTTCATTTTTTTGTTTAAAACAAATCATCTTAGAAAAACTACATTAAATATTTCAGCTTTATTACTTTTTGTGTTTGTACTAAATTTGTATTTATGTGTACTCATTATGCAGTGACTAAATATTTTAAGTGTTGAAAAAATTTAAATAAAAAAAGCTTTCAAGATACTTATTAAAGAAATACTGTTCGGTTTTTAGAAAAGCAAAAAGCTAAAAATATATGAATAATAAAAATATTGTCATGTTTTGAGTTTTGTCATATTTCCTTATTTTTTTAGTATTAAGACAAAAAATATTTAAAAACTATGTTAAATAGTTGTTATTCGCGTTGAAATATAATTAAAACCAATTGTTCTTTGAAAGATAAAAGCTTAATGATACGACACACTGCCTGTCATTCACTAGTTTTCATCAAATCGATTAACTTGCACTGACTAAATTGTATTCATTACTTCAGTTAAACACGTAAGTACAACATAAAACAACTTTGAGTTAAAAATAACATAGGTGATCTGGTGAAATTTAATAACATGTTTTAATAATTTAGGAAAAAGTTTTTAAAAATACTATAAATTTGTTTATATATAAAAACTATTTACGGTAAAATCTAAAAAAATTGAAAGAAAATGTTTTTATATATTTTTAATTTTTTGTATTTAACCTAAGTGCCATCCATTTTAAAAAATATAAACAAAAACTAAAATCGCTGTATAGAAAATCAAGTTTTGATTTTAAACAGTTTTAATTTAAAGTATTAGTATAGAATTTCTAATTTAAAATTCATAAACTATGTTATTAAAATTATGTAAAATTATTTTGTATTATTATATTTTTACATCTACGTTTTTTTAGTTTGTTCATCTCTTACCGCAAATTTATATTTTATCCAAAACTACTATACCTTAATGATTTAGAATTACATTTTAAGTGGTGTTTATAATACTAAATATTTTTGTAAATTTTTAGTATATAAAACTTTTATTTCCTTTAGTTTAAAAGTGAAATTCGATGAGATTCTTAGTTTTGAAAAAAAAAGTTACAAATTATTCTAAAACTATACTTTTTTTATGTTGTTTAGCCTTTATTTTTTGAAAAGAGTTCAACCATCCCTAAAAGAAATAAAGAGCGTACATTTCCAGTTTATGAATAATAAAGTTAATAACAATAGTTAATAATGAGATTTTTTTTTATAAACGCAGCTAAACTGTTTGTATGGGAACGGGTCTAAACTGCACGAAGAAAAAATTGCACGAGGTTACTAAATTGCACGAAGCCAAATTTCCACGAGGATACAAAACTGCACGAGGGAACAAAATTGTACGAATACGATTTCGCACTAGTTACACTTTTGCAGGATAGTAAAAAAATACAACAAAATAAATTTAAAAACAAAAAAGAAAACTAAAAAAAAAACTTTATAAAAAAAAGTAACCTACTGAGGGTAAGTGTTAGGGCTATTAGTGATAATAAAAAAGATAAAAATAAAATAAAATAAATAAATAAAATAAAATAACAAAAACAATTAATTTTCTTTTAACTTAAATAAAAAAAGTTTACTGAACGAGGGTAAGGGTTAGGGGTAACAGTGATAGTAAATAATAAAACTAAATTTTAAAATAGTTATGTTAATTAAAAAAGTTAAAGATAAAAAATAAAAATTAACCTGCGCAAAAATGTCTCCGTGCAAAGTTATCTGCTCATGCAAAAGGGAACCTTCGTGCAAAAATACCTTCGTACAGTTTTATCTACGTGCAATTTTACCCCCTCGTGTAAAAGTGTCTTCGTGCGAAAATATCTTCGTGCAATTTTATGCACTCGTGCAATTTTGTACGCTCGTGCAAGTTTGACAGATACCCGTTTGTAGGTGCTGTTTATTCCACAAATAAAAATAAGTAATTTTTGCAAACAGTTTGTTTATGTTTTGTAAGTTAGACTTTTTTTCATTTATTCATAACACAAAAACACACTTTTACGTTCTGTAACTATTTCTGTGTTTTAGCGTTACCACCTGTCATCTAACTTCGTATATTGAATATAGGTAAAGTGTGCAAAACTATACAGAATTTGTAAAAAAACATATGATCTCAAACAATTACTTATTTATAACCAAGTGTTAAAAAAGTAAGTTCTTAATTTCAATATATTAGTTTCAAAGCTGGGAATTTCTTTTATAAAGCAAAGTTGCATGGCAGCCGATTTTTAAAAAACTTGGCATTATACTGTAAAAAAAAGAAGAAAGTTTAAACAAAATTAAAACGAAAAAAAAAACTAACAGCATTTAAGGTTTAATTTAAATAGTAAAAGCATTTGCTAGTAGGACTTACAACTTTGTATTGATTATTTTTCATCAAATATGTTTTACTTGCATTGGATAGATTTCATTTTTTAAATTCAGTTAGTGCGTCAAGTACGAAACTAAAATATTTTTTTTTATAAAAAGTAATAATAAAGTAATAAAAACCAGTACAATGAGTCTTATTTACTTTGCTAGTTTAGTGCTTTTCTAGTTGTTCATGCATGAAGTGCATTATTTACTGATTTAAAATCAAGTACTTGTTGTTACAATAAAAAATTCTCGTAAAAGTAAACTAACTTCAAAATTAGTCTGATTTTTTCGATACCGTCTTTGTTCACTATATAAACTTAGAATAGTTATAACGAATGAAAAGCAAATATATTTAAGTCGTTATATGTAATTTCAACAGCAGACGATGATTTTAAAAGTGTATTTAGTAAACACTAAACACCTTTAAACAATTATTTTACTTAAAACTTTATTTTCATAACATACAAATAATACTTTTTTACTTAGTTTGAATAGGACAATATATTTAAAATACACAAATATCCAATTTAAGTTCATTTTACCAATTTTCGAAAAAAATAATTCTTCTATTTTTACTTTGAAAAACTTGATATTAAAATTTCATCTTGAATAATTCAATACTTAATTTTCAGCGGAGTTAATGTTCATAGCATTGCTTCTTATCTTGTTTTTTGCAAGAAATTGTTTTTTTACATTTTTAGCTGTAATAATTTTTGTTAATTAGCTTAGCCATTTTCCTGTATTTATTTACATTAAAAATGTTCGAAAAGCATTTTTTGAAATGTTTAGACAAAACTTTAATTTTGCAACAAAGTTTAACATTTAATACAATACTGTTATTTCAATGAAAGACAACATTTTGTTTTGCGAAACATGAACAAATAGTTTTGTTTGAAAAGAAAACTTTTAAATAGTTTTATTAACAAATGTTTGACAAAATTGAAAGATAATGTGAGTTAAAAGTTTGTATACTAACAAGTTTAAAGATTATTAATGTCAAAGAAAATAACAAGTATAGAGCTAAAATAGTAACTTCATTCAGCTAACAGTTGTTTAGTAGTTCAATGACACATTTAATTAAAGTCACTTAAACAATTGACTTTGATTTTATCAACTAACAACAAAACTTTTTTTCATTTAATGTAAAAAATACACAAAGGGGCCTTGATTAGCGAATTAAATCATTGTTTTTTTACTATCACAGCTTTAAATTCTAAAGTAAACGTCTGTAACCGTATATTTTTTTACTCTTATACTTTTGCAAAACAACTTTGAAAAAAATGATAGATAAAGTCTACTTTTAATCAAACTTGTACAGACCTAAGAACAATCATTCTTTAAAAGTTTAATAGAAAAACATTATTTTTAACTAAATAAATCTATAAAACAAAAAAAATATTAAATTTAGCGTACTTCAACTTTATACTCCATGATAATGCAAATGTCAATTTAACTTGTGAAAACGGGTAGAACATGCACGAAGACTTTTTTGCACGAAGACTTTTTTGCACGAAGAGTCTAATATGCACGAAGGGACTTTTAGTGTACGAAGCACACTTTCTTTCATATTACTTATCTTTTTCTTTTAACGAAAAACTTCTGGTTTCAAGATTTAGTTCGTATCTATTACAATTATGTTGACGAGTTTTGAACTTTCTTATGAACATGAAACTGTACGTATAGATAGTTCAAAAATTAATATTTGTTGAACAACAAAAAAAGCGCTCAAAAAGTTAGGTGTAAGGACCTGGTGTACAAAAGAGCTTGTCGGTTTGATGTAAATAAAAATTTAAAGTATTAAATTCTTAAAAAAACCAAAAATTTAAAGGGAATATCTGTGAAATTTTTTATCACAAGGGCGAACAAAAAAAAATACTTTAAAAAGTAAAGATTAGTTTATTTACTAAACGAGAAGGTAAAATTTTCAAAACAGTTTATTATATTACTATACAAAAGAATTCTCAAAAAATTTTATAAACATATCTAATGTTTATAACACTATCATTCAGTAATAGAAGTTTTAAAAAAATCAATAAAAAAAATGTAAACTTAAAACGTTTTAACAATGTTATGATAAGCATATATAAAAGAAGTTTTTTAAAATAGACATTAATTAAGCAATAAATATTTATAAATCGAAGTATTGTTAAACAAGCCCTTTTAAATCTTTATATCTTCCTTTAAATTTATTAGTACATTTGGAAAACAAGCTATCCATGATAATAAGAAGTTGCTTGAAAAATTTCGAAAATAGTTAGGTGATAGTTTTAGCTATAACTTAAGATACATTGGATCGAATTGTAAACAAAAATAATTTGAATCAAAGAGGAATCAAACTTTTTTACACAAATATCTAATAAACCTCCACGAATACTTGGTTGAGCAGTACAAACCGACACAACAACAAGCGAAAACCAACCATTCCTTTATCATTTTCCTTTTCTTCCACTCGTAATAGATCAGGTACCTCGGCGTGACAACTTTACAGTCGGCTACAAATTCAACTTCTTCCTCCTCAACAGCGGCATTTCTGTACCTTCTTCCTAAATGATCCTTTACGTAATCATGTTGTTGTGACTCGGAACTCTGCTCTTCTTCATACACCTTGTACCTTTTTTTCTTTTGGTATTTGGTGAACTGAGTATCAAATGGAGTTCTAAGAAAAATAACACTTTTGTAAGTTACCGTATTCAGTTTTTGCGACTCCAAGACTTCGTTGACGAAAACGTAGCCTTTGTCTTTGACAAAAGCTTTTTTGAGCATCTGGGAAATCGGGTATAAACAGGCGATATCTGAGCTCTCAGTCAAGTACACGCCTTGACCGAAGCTGCCTCTCCTGGAATTTCTGTAACCGTGCTGCAAAATGCCGTTCGCGCCATTTTCGTCCGTTCCGTGGAACAACATCAAGTTGTTGCTTTTCTCGTCAACTTTGTTTCGTTCCATCACTTTGTACACTTGGAATTTTTCGAGCTGCTCGAAGTGCTTTGAGTCCTCGGTCGAAGTTTTTTTGAAATAGTCCTCGACGAGCTTGAACTCGCTAGACTTGGAGTTTAGCATCGCGATCACAAACTTCCAACCCTCGTAACTCTTACCAACCATGTTTAAATACTTTTCTTGAAAATATTTTATATTGTTAAGTCTTAAAAATAGCTTTTTTTTTCAAAGTTTTCATCTACTTTTGATAATGAAAACTTTATCACTGGCGTTGTTACAAACTGTTTGTTAAGCTTAAAAAGATGAGTCTATCAAAGTATAACTGTAAAAAGTTTTTTTTACAAACTTTGTACAAGCTAGTTTCAAAATCTTTAAATAACTTAATATAACAGTATAAGTTTATAGACGTTTTTTAAACTTAGTTTAATACATTAACACCTTTTTACAGAAGTGTACATTGATATTATTTTACATTGGACAGAAAATTTTATAAGGTGAAGAATTTTTTTTTTTTTATAGCTAACTATAACTAAGATTTAAAGTTTATAGCCTTTTTTTAGTATATAAAAACAGTCAAAAAATAAGTAGTTTTTTATCTCAACAATATTATTTGCAGTCCAGTGGGCACAGAGTTTATTATCCTTTAATGTAGTGTGCTCACTCTTAAAAATTTTTTAAAGACTACTGGATTTGGTCTTTTAAATTGATAGGTAGGTCTGTCCAAAGCTTACTACCTTGATAAGCTAGTAATCTATGACCGTTGTTGTTTCAAATCTTGGTAAGTAAAAAACTGTTTTTGAGGAATTGTTGAATGGCTATGTACTTAAGTTATATTTTCAAAGCAACACTTAAAATTTACTGGTTAAAAGTTATGTACAAGTTTAAACATAAAAACTCATATTTGAATAAATTTTCAATATTTAATATTATTTTTGTTATTTTCAAATATCTAATACTCTTGTAATTTTTATAGTGAATGCACCTGAGTGCTTTATTTATGAGTACATTGATTTCATTATTTTTTTAAATTAGTTCTGCCCTAGCATAACCGACCATATTTTACATGGCTAATAAAAAGTGAATTAAAAATTAAGTAAAAAAAATCATTTAGAAAGTACCTTGTTTTATAAAGAACATCCGATTGCTTTAAATAAATTACTTTTTACCATTATAATATGTTCTGTTAACTATTATCCATTATTACTCTAAAGTACTTATAACTTTTTACCATTTTGACTACTTTTTTACCTATTTTGACTTCAAATTTTATACTTCTCCAAAAAATTGTTTTAACTGGATGAAAAAGAAAAGTTTTAAATTTATATATGTTTAACTTTTATATAATATTATAAAGTTTTAATTTTGAATATGTATATAGATACCAAAAGTGATTATGATTTTTCTATCTATTTTTGTATCACATTACTGTATTAATATTTCAAGGTCTAATTAGCTAGTCATTAAATATACTTATTAAATAATTCTATAAAAAACTAATTTAAAACAACCATAGCTAATTTGATTAAACCTAGTCAATTTTCATTAAAAATTTTCTGTTTAAAGCATCATTTCAGCTTAAAACTTACAATTTTTTCGACACTGTTTGGAGGGCTTTAAAAAATTTTTATTTAAGTTAGCATTTAAGTTTCAACTTTTATATTTGTTTTATAATTTAGAATTTTCAATAATACTATTGAAGTGAGTTAATGATTGTAGTTTTTAATGAATTTGCCAAACTAAATTCGAAAACATTAGTTAATACTACTACAGCAAAAATTTAATATTTTTTTCTTTTAAATTGTATTTAACTTCTTAAAGGTTAAATAATTTAAAAATTATATTAATGATAGTTTTAATTGAGTAGTGGTAAATAAAAAACTACATCCTAAACCTAACTTAGACAAAAAGTCATAGCTTTAGTCTAGCAAATTAACATATAAATATATATAGATAGAACTTTAATTGTTATACTTTAAACAAAAAATGTAGTAAATCAGACAGTATTTAAAGATAAAATTTTCTTATAACTGACTGAATCTATTAACTTGTAACTAACTACAACAACTACTAACTATAAAATCCATTTTTGTATAATTTATATATCACAACTTTTCTGTATATTAATGTAATGTTTTAAAACAAGCTAAGAAGGAAAAGCAGAAAAAAAACTGTAGTGACACTTTAAAATATTATTTTATTAAAATTAAGGAGTGATTCTGTCAAGAAATTCCAAGTTTAAATTTAAAACTAAGTACAAATTAAGTCTGAGTAAAAATAAAAGCTTTGATTAAATAAAATGTAATTAAACAGTATATTAAATTAACTTTTTCAAGATGTGAGTCAAGTTATGTGGAAAATAATCTGAATATAATAAGTAACGCTAAAGTTCTATTAGTTTTAAGTAAAACAAAATAAATTTCTAGATCCTCGTACACATACTTTATTTGTAAATAAGTATTAAACCAACATAAAATATTACTTTATTTTTACTAACATTCATCATTCACAAAATTTAGCCTATAGTTTATTAAAGTAAAATATTGTATTCAATATAAATGATAAAATACAATTATACTTGTTTTATTCAGTAGTTGAACACTATATTACTCTTGAAAGTCTCACAGTAGCAGAAATAAAGATTTTTAGATAATAAATAAATATTGTTTTAATTTTTACTAAAATCTTCGTGCTCGAATAATTTTGGCGAAACATTCATCGCTACAATTATAACTTTTGAGTGCAACACTATCACTTGATATAGTTAGCATAGCAGTTATATAATTATATTTTATGACTGAAAATGTCAAAGTTATTGTAAATAGAAATATTATAAATTATTTACGCCGTTGCCGATTCAAAGTATTTTTTATGCAGATATATTTTTTTAAGTCACATAAAAATTAAAATTTTTAGCAAAAAGCTTATTTAGTTGTGCTGTAGTCTAGGTCTAAGACAAAAATACAAATTGTTTAACATAAATTAGTTAAAAAAGGTGTTTTACATCAAAGTTTGATATTAAAAATGTATATTATCTATTAATTTAGAGAATAAATATCATATCATAAGATTGTTTTCTAATATTTTCCCATGAATTTAATTTTAAGATTTTTTTGTTTCATAACAAAAAAACTAACTGTTTATTATATAGCAATAAATAAAAAAGTAGTTTAATATTTTTATAGTAAAAAAGACTAATTTATTTCTAATTTCTTATTTAAAAAGGTTAAATATAAGTATCACATGTTAAGCAAAAATAAAATTTAATATTTAATAGTAACAGATTTATATAGTAAACTAAAAATAGTCAAAGGTAATAAAACTTAAGATTAAATTTTAATTTTGTGCAATATGATTATACTTTTACAAAATTCCAAGTTAATACAAAAGTTAGTTGAGACAAATCCCTGCAAAGCAAGTTTGCTGGAATATTTTGTAAAAACAATTTGCGCACTATTTTAAATTTTGTAATAACATGTCTTTCAGTTTTAAACAAGTTAACAAAGTTCCATGTAGTTTTGTTAGAAATATAAATACTGCAGTATAGAATAGGTTGAAAAAGCTCTATTTAATTATAAAATTTTGGCTAACTTTAAAACTCAAAATCCGTTTTATAACTTTTTTATAGTTAGATTGTTTAATATATATTGACCTATTAAACTATTATACTGTTTATTGGGGAACGGGTCTAAATTGCGCGAAGACAAAATTGCACGAGGTTACTAAATTGCAAGAGTGTACAAAATTGCACGAGTGTACAAAATTGCACGAAGATACTTTTGCACGAAGACTAGTTTGCACGCGGGCACAAAATTGCACGAAGACTGTTTTGCACGGAAGCTCAATTTTGCACGAGTTAAATTTCTGCATGGAAGGTCAATTTTGCGCGACAGACAGTTTTGCACGGGGGGTCAATTTTGCACAAAAGAATAGTAACTTAAAATAATTAAATAAAAAAAATGTTAAAATCTTTATATTTTATAAAAAGATAATAAGCATGTATTAGTGTAATTAATTTTATTTTAATTAGGTTTATATCAACTTTATTTATTTATTTTTTAAATTTTATTTAGCTTTTTTCAATTTAAATTAATTTATTATGTTTAAAAAGTAATAAAAACTAAAAAAGTTTTTAGTAAAAATAAAACTAGAATTTTATTTTCATAAAAATAACCCTTATTAAAGAATAAACATGTATTGATGTAAGAATAAATTAAATTAAAATTATACTAAATTTCAATATGAAACAAAACAAGATTAAAAAATAGTAAATAAATAATGATTATATAGGTAGGTGTTAAAATTGCACGAGGGGACAAAATTGCACGAAGATACTTTTGCACAGAAAAAAACGAGCATGCAAAATAGTGAGACAGTTAGAAAAATCTAGAAAGGAGAAAATCCGTCTGATGAAACTTTTGTTGTGCATTATTCAGAAAGTTGTGCTATGGCTGTGTAGTGTGTACTTTCATAAATTATACTAAAATTGTTTCTTTTTGTTTATATAAAAGTTTTCAATTAGATATTTTAGTTTTCTTTTAAGTTTTTTATAGTTTAAAGTTTTTATATAGTTTTAAGTTTAAGGTTACTTTTTTATATCATAAATATTTTTTTTATATAAAATTATTTGTCTTAAGAATTAAATTTAGGCATATTGAACTCATGTTTTAATGTATTTCGATTTTTTATAGCTGGTAAATGTTTAGTAGATACTAAATACAAAGGTCTTAAAGTAAAAAACAATTCTTTCTACGACAAATATTTAACGTAAATTTAAGATTTAGGCCCTATATGGTGAAAAATACTGGTATTTTGAGATCTTTTGATTAAAAATCTGGCAAGGTCTGCCAATTTTCTGAGATTTATTTTTATATCTACAAAATCTAAGGATTCTAAAACTATAAATATTATTTATATATCATAATTTTCTATTTGTCTAAACTTTATCTTAGTTGCATCACTATTTGCACGCGTTTTACTCTAATTAGCTCTTAAGTTACTCCTGATCTGTTTTTTCTCTTTATCTAACCCAGACTTGCGAAAAAGCACTGTCAGAAGATACTTTCTTCTTACTATTAGAGAAGAAAAAGAATATACAAGCGTTTGACTAAAATAAAACAAACAAAATAATACAACAGCTACAATTAGTTAATTTCTATTTTTCAACACAAATGTATTTAATAATATAAACAAAATTATTTTTTGGTAATTATATTTTGATAAGGATTAGAATCTAATTTTTTAATCTAGTTTTCTATTTTTATTTATACATTTTTTTTTGATTGATTTTTTGTTTAATTATTTAATTTATCCATTTTGACTTTTTTAATCATCGTTATTTCATTTAAATTTATTTAATTATTTATTTCATTTATTTTGACTTTTTTTATTAATTTTGTTAGCTTTTATTTTGGACTTTTATTTAATGTATTTATTAATAAACTTATTAATTTTTTATTTCTATAAACTTTTTATTTTTTTTTATTTATTTTTTTTTTTTTTAATTATTTTTTTTTGTTAAATTTTGACTTTTATTTATTACTTGTTTTAGTCTATTTGACATTTAATATATTATTTTTAATTAAAACATTTTTTTTAAATTATTATTTTTGTTATTAATTATTTTATTTGATATTCTTTACTTAATATTTATTTAATTATCTTTAATTTTTATTGATTTGTTATTTTTTGTTTAAAAATTTTTACTTAATTTTAATTTTAATTTTTTTTTATTATTTAGTTATAAATTTTTTTAATTGTTTTTTTTTTTAATAATATTATACAATATTTTTTCGTGCAAAATTGTCTTTGTGCAAAAGAGTCTTTTCGTGCAATTTTGTCCCCTCGTGCAAAAATGTCTACGCGAAATTCTGACCCGTCCCTGGGAAGGAAACAAAACCCCTGCAAAATTAACCCTCCGTGCAAAAATGACCCTTTATGCAAAAGTGTCTGCGTGCAAAATTGTCTGCTCGTGAAAAAAAATACCCTCGTGCAAAAGTGTCTTCGTGCAAAAGTGAACCTTCGTGCAATTTTGTCTACGTACAATTCTATCTTTGTGCAATTTTGTGCTCTCGTGCAAATTAGTCTTCGTGCAAAAGTATCTTCGTGCAATTTTGTGTTTTCGTGCAATTTTGTACCCTCGTGGAATTTTGTACGCTCGCGCAATTTAGACAGCTACCCGTTTATTGTACAACTAATAAAAAGTGCTAAAAATATTTGGACCTGGTGTACAAAAAAACCTTTTGGTCCTCGAGTCGCACACCACGGATACCTTTTAAAGTCACGAGCATAAAGTTAATTTTATAGGCAAATTTATTAATTTTTCAAAAAACATAAAACTTTAATGTCAATTATTTTCCTTATCTTAAAAGCTATCTAAATTTTTTTTATTTTATTTTAAAGAACGCACCTTTGCCTTTAATTTAAAAAAAAAGTTATTTAATTTTGGGTTGGAATTATTTCATGGGGTCCCTCCAAAAATAAAGGTTTTTTTTTGTTTTTTTTCATCAAATGGTATTAAAACCAAAAATAAATATTAAAAAAAATTTTTTTTTTTGATTTCCCTTAGTTTGCATGTTATTAAAACTCTTAAATAGTTATTTTATAAATAATGTTAATATCTTTTACGATTTGGCCCAAAATCAAAATGTAGTATATTACACTATCATTTGCCTTGGCCATTTCCTAGATAAAAAATTGATAAAAGGAAAAAAAAAGTTAATAAGAAGGTGAATTACATCAAATTAAATTAAAATAAAATAATTTTATTAAATTTGTTGTATATTCACCTTCTTATTAACTTTTTTTTTCCTTTTATCAATTTTTTATCTAGGAAATGGCCAAGGCAAATGATAGTGTAATATACTACATTTTGATTTTGGGCCAAATCGTAAAAGATATTAACATTATTTATAAAATAACTATTTAAGAGTTTTAATAACATGCAAACTAAGGGAAATCAAAAAAAAAAATTTAAAAAAAATATTTATTTTTGGTTCTAATACCATTTGATGAAAAAAAACAAAAAAAAACCTTTATTTTTGGAGGGACCTCATGAAATAATTCCAACCCAAAATTAAATAATTTTTTTTTAAATTAAAGGCAAAGGTGCGTTCTTTAAAATAAAAATAAATTTTTAGATAGCTTTTAAGATAAGGAAAATAATTGACATTAAAGTTTTATGTTTTTTGAAAAATTAATAAATTTGCCTATAAAATTAACTTTATGCTCGTTTTAAAGTCTTGTCCATGACAAGTCTTGTCCATGACATAGATTTTCAGAATACCTCGAATTTCCTCTTTTTCCATTTTAGTCTCACTTTCTCATAGCATATCTTTCTTATTATTTATTTTAAAACCAAATTTTTTTTTATGTTTAGTTGAACGTTTCTTTGACTTTCAAACAAAGTAAAAGAAAAACTTTTTTGGGGCTTACTTTTGAAGCAGCGGCCCTTTGAAAAAATGGTCATTTTAGCATTATTTTTCCCTTTGCAGTAGAAATACCAAAAAAAAAAAAAATAACAATTTTTTTTTTTTTTAAATTAAAGGTCTTTATATTATCTCAAAGTTATATATAATTTTTTTTTTAATTTCAACTTAAAATAAAAGATCTGGGCAAAAATATGTTTTTGTGTTTTAGCAGCACTTAGGACAACACTATTGTTTTGCCTTATTGAGACAAAAATATCAAAGATATTCTCTTTTTTTTTATTTATTCTTGCTAATTAAGGTTAAATTAATAGGTTATTGTTTTATTTTTTTTCTTAACCTGTTGTACTTTGTTTAGTACGACCCCAAAAAATTTACCTTTTTATAAAATATCATTGTTTTTCATCTGCTGATTATTCCACAAATAAGTCACTGATTCGACAAAAGTTTGCAGCGCTAAAGAGCAAAAAAAATTTTATAATTTCTTCAAATTATAACGAAAGCAGGGACGAAAATATGCTATAACACTAAAAAAGCAAAGAAATGTTAATTAAAAATCTTAAATAACTTTATTTAAAAATACACTTGCGAATTTCGAATGTTAGAAGGAATTTAACAATATTTGTTTGCTTTTATGCAGATTAATGAACTAATTTAAGTTATAATTTTGTTAGTTCTTTTTTTTGTATTTTAAATAAAAACCGATAGGTGTTATTGATTTTTTTCATAAATACTAATAAAAAACAAATTTTTTAACAAGTAATTAAAAAGGAACGTACTCTTAGTTAAAAAATTATTTAAAAATCAATAGTGAATAATCTTTAATAATTAAACTCAGAAAAAAATTAAGAAAAAATAATAAATTAAAGATATAGAATAAGACATTATAACTTAATTATTTTCACCTAAAATAATTACATTAAATATAGTTTGTACTTAAAAAGAACATAAAAACATCGTTAATACGTCAAACAAATATCAATTTTTTATATGTAAATATCAAAATTTTTTTTATCAGATATTAGTCTCTAACAATTTTTTTTAATTTATAAGTTAAGCTGTTTTCATGGAAAAAACTTAGCGAAAACAAAAAATTTTAGTATAAGTTAGGACAACAACGTTTAAAAAAAAATTGAATTGAGGTCTTTTCACATAAAAAACAAAAAAATAAAAATCAATCAGGTTTTTCATATAAACGTACATTTAATATACTTTTTTGACGAAAAAACGCATAAGTACATTTGTATAACAAAATAGGTGAATAAAATAGCGTGAATTATACTTGAAAAAACGTAATAACTAAATAAATTCATTTGTCGATTCAGACTTTTTATTATGTTTACAAAATAGATACATAATTGATTATACTAACATATTTTTATTAATTTAACATTTAAGAATATATTTCAATTTATGTTCTTCATTTTATTTTTATTATCCTTTGTTATTATATCATAATTAATGTTAGTTATATAATAACAATTATATATACGTTTTTAGTTTAACTTTGAATAAATTAAAATACATAAATTTAAAAAAACTTTATGATATTAAAACTATAAAAATTGGTAAATTTTAGTTTATTTATTTATTTATTATTATCCTTAGTTACTATATCCTAATTAATGTTAGTCGTATATTAACAAATGAAATTAATTTTTTAATATAAATTAATGCTTCGAAATAGTTATTGAAGCTAATAAAAATATAATAGAGGTCTTTATACTAAAAAATTTATAGTATATTACATTTAGTGAGAAGTACAACAAAATTATTTAATAAACCAGCCTCTTCAAGTTTCGTATCATAATTAATGTTTGTCCTATGATAACAAGTATATATACTTTTTTGGTTTAGTTATAAATAAAATTCAATACACAAATTTTTAAAAATTAATTAATATGAAAAATATAAAAAATTGGTAAATTTGTAGTTTATGTTCTTGGTTTTATTTTTATTATCCATATTTATTATTTCTAAATTAATGTTAGTCCTATCTTAACAAATATATACACTTTTTTAATATCAATTAATGCTTTGAAATAGTTATTAAAGCTAATAAAACTGTTATATAGGTCTTTCTTTGAGAAGTACAACAAAATTATTTAATAAACCAGCCTCTTCAAGTTTTGCAAAACACAAATTATTGATTAGGGAATTTCCCATCCAGTTTCTAATGACACTTTTTTCAAATTTAAAATGTCATAGTGGCTAAATTTAGAAAGGCATATGCCTCTTTAACTGAATTAGATTTAATATTTATACCTATACATCAAGGTGGTAATCACTGGGCCTTTGTGGTTGTTTTTTTAGGTGATTCTAAAATTCATTATTACAATTCTATTCATCCTGGCAATAAGTTGTGTCATTGTGTTTGTGATGGCGTAAAACAATTTTTAATGTCATCAAATTACTTTTCGGGTGTTGATAAATTTGTGTGGCATTTTGAGTTTCCACCAACACCGCAACAAATTGATGGTTATAATTGTGGTGTTTACGTCTGCCAACTTGCCAAACAAATATCAAGAGCACAAAAGTTATCAATTATCACTGAAAATTTACCACAAATCCGCAAGGAAATGGTTGCAGAAATTGCTTTGGGAATATTGTTCAACTAAAGTTTTTGATATGATTCTACTTTAAGTACTATATATATTTTTGTTTATTCCTTTTATGTAAATATGTTTTTTTACTTGGTAATAATAAAAAAAAAAAATAAAATAAATAAATTAAAAATAAAAATTTTTGAGTTTTTTGTTTTGTTGCTTTCACTTGCCAGTTTAAAAAAAAAATTGTGTTCAATTGTTTTGTTACTATAACTTGCCAGTTGGCAATTAAAAAAAAAATAAAAAATTATATTAAAAAAAAAAAAATAAAAATTTTAGAGTTGTTTGTTTTGTTACTTCCAGTTGCCATTTAAAAAAAAATTATGTTTAAATGTTTTGTTACTATAACTTGCCTGTTGGCATTTGTTAAAAATTGAAATAATAAGTTTAGATTAATGTGTTTTGTTACTATCAGTTAAAATAATAGATCTTATTAAAAAAAAAAAAAAAAAAGTTTATGGTTATTTGTTTTATTATTTGCATGTGTTTTTGTTTAGTTACTGCATGATCAATGTCAAGGATGCTTAACCTCTGCGTTGGTGACATTGACTAGTAGGTTGAATAATATTAATTGTATTATTCAGCTGAAGCTAATAAGCATCACTGTTATTTTGGTTTGTTGTTTATAAAATTGTTAACAAACTTTGTTGTATGCACATGACTAAGTTGTCTAAATGGTGATATAACACCATTAGAGTCTTATTCAGGAGTATGCTAACAAATAAATCAAGCTTGACAAGTATGATAGACCATAGGCTGGGGGGGGGGGGTTTAACAAATTTTTTGATAAAAATTAATTTTGGCAATTATATCATAACTTTGAGTAAAAACGGCAAGCCAGTTTATATAGAATTCAAAAATATCATTCAAATTTATTATTAATTACTGATAATAAAAACTAAATTATATAATAATTGAAATTATGTATTATTATTCAAAATTATTGATATAATTTTAAAATGAATAATAATATAATTATATGTTTATAAAATTGTTACCAAACTTTGTTGTATGCACATGACTAAGTTGTCTAAGTGGTGATATAACACCATTAGAGTCTTATTCAGGAGTATGCTAACAAATAAATCAAGCTTGACAAGTATGATAACCAAATAATAAATACTTATGTCTATAATTTTATAAAGGCCATAGGCTGGGGGGGGGGAATAAACAAATTTTTTGATAAAAATTAATTTTGGCATATATCATAGCTTTGAGTAAAAACGGCAAGTAAATTTCATGTAATTTTAGGTTTTGTAATAAAATTTATTTAAATTGTGGTTGTGATGTGACAAAACAAAATGTTTGTACTCTAACAATGTTTTACATAAAAAAACAAAGTTATGAACACAATGAATCCTGAATTATCTAGTAATCTAACCAAAAAAAAATATATCTCATTTTAAATCTTAAGGTCAAAGGGGGAGAGGTATTATTTAGTCTTGATATTGGTCATAAATCATTAGTCTTTTAGAAAGTATTACCAGTGTAACAAACTAATGTAAACTAATAGAATAATTTTTCATGGATTTAATTATTTTAACTTTTAACAATTACAACCAAAGTCCATTTTTAATTAAATAGGATGATGTCCACAATATCAAGCTGAAATTAAATTGTATTTGATTTATATTTTTAATCTTGCACCAATATAGACCTGAAATTTTATTATATTTGATAATTTGTTTTATAACTTACAACTAGAATCTGTCATTAGCAAATAATTGGGAAATTACCTAATTAGCGACTTATTTGTGGAATAATCAGCAGAAAAACAGTGATATTTTATAAAAAGGTAAATTTTTTAGGGGTCGTACTAAACAAAGTACAACAGATTAAGAAAAAAAATAAAACAATAACCTATTAATTTAACCTTAATTAGCAAGAATAAATAAAAAAAAAGAGAATATCTTTGATATTTTTGTCTCAATAAGGCAAAACAATAGTGTTGTCCTAAGTGCTGCTAAAACACAAAAACATATTTTTGCCCAGATCTTTTATTTTAAGTTGAAATTAAAAAAAAAATTATATATAACTTTGAGATAATATAAAGACCTTTAATTTAAAAAAAAAAAAAATTGTTATTTTTTTTTTTTTTGGTATTTCTACTGCAAAGGGAAAAATAATGCTAAAATGACCATTTTTTCAAAGGGCCGCTGCTTCAAAAGTAAGCCCCAATAAAATTTTTCTTTTACTCTGTTTGAAAGTCAAAGAAACGTCCAACTAAACATAAAAAAAAATTTGGTTTTAAAATAAATGATAAGAAAGATATGCTATGAGAAAGTGAGACTAAAATGGAAAAAGAGAAAAATTGAGGTATTCTGAAAATCTATGGTCGTCTATTAAGTATTATTCTACTTTAGTTATAGCTTTTATTTTATCAAATACATATATTCACCTACTTTATATTCTATTATTTTATTGCAGTAATTATTATTTTGTACAGAACTCTGTGGAACTGTGATAATTATTTTAAACACAGAAACATATGTTAGTTTCATAATAAAAGTTTACTAAAAGATCAGTCTGATCTGAATAAAGCTGAAAATAATGCTGATTCAGAAAAAAAATAAATTTACAATCAATTTTTTATATGTTTGGGTAAGGTGGACTAGGGATAAGGGTGTAAAAAAAGCTTTATAAAAATTTGTTGACTCAGTATTTTAAAGCTTTTTTCAGATCAGGCTGTTCTTTAAGTATATTAGCCGTTTCATAAAGAAAAGTTCTGTGCACATTTTTGATGAAAACTAAATCATTAAGTGAATGTTATTACCTAAATGATTAATAATTTAAATTTAAAACACATTAAAATAAACAAAACACCAATTTACATTCAAAAAATTTATTTTAGACTGTTGTAAAATGAAATTTTGAAAATAAGTTTTTATCCCTGGTTATAAATATTAATTTTTACTAAAAATCATCCTATAGATGAGGTAATTATTTGAAAAATTTTCTGAAACAAATTAGATATTCTAATATATATTTATATATTTATATATATAGCTCATATCTAGATGGAAGGAAACAATTTGTTAGCTTTGGAGGATATGAGTCAACCTGTGAAGAATGTGAAATTGGGGTCCCACAGGGGTCAGTATTAGGGCCGTTATTATTCTTAATACATATAAATGACCTACAAAACAACACTGGTCTTAACATCCTCAACTTCGCAGATGACACAATGTTGTACAAAACATATACAAAAGACACATATCTAAATGACAGTAAAAATTTTAACATAGAACTTAAAAAGGTATCAGATTGGCTAATGGAAAATAAACTTAAATTAAATCTTAATAAAACCAGAAGCATGATTTTATATCAATCAAAAAATATTTTTTGGAAAAATAAAGATCCTAATGTAAAAATAGGTAAAACAGTTATATCAAACACAAATAGCTATAAATATTTGGGAATAATTATAGACAGAAATTTAAAATGGTCAGAACACATAGAAACTATAAAAACAAAATTACAAAAAACATTGGGTATATTATATAAAACCAGACACTTCTTAAATGAAAAAGCATTATATTTGATCTTTAATTCTTTGCTTATGAGCAATGTTAGATATGGCTTGTTGTGCTGGGGAAGAGCAAATAAAAAATGTATAAATGATATTAATGTTCTCATAAACAGAGCACTTAGATGCATACATTATAAGAAATATGATGACAGTGTAAGAGAATTAAAATCTCAGAAAAAAATATTAAATGTTGAGAGTCTGTATTTATATGAATTAGGTCTTTTTATGTTTAAGTTTAACAACAATTTGTTACCAGATAACTTTAAAAATTACTATAAAAGTGTAAAAAATGTACATAATTATCATACCAGGTCTTCAGAAACAAATTTTTTCCTACCTAGATTCAACAGCAAAATAGGTCATAAATCACTATCCTTCCAAGGTAGTAAGTTGTGGACTAAGTTGCCATTAAGTTTAAAAAGTATAAGTCATTTTGGAAAGTTCCAGCATGAACTTAAAAGTTATCTTTTAAATAGTAATTCTCAAGGTCATTAGTGATCATTTCTACTCCCTATTTACTTTGTTTAAGGAGTTAATAGTACTTGTCATTTAATATCCAAATTTTTAATAATTTTTTTATATTTTAGTTTTTTTTTTTTTTTGTCCGAAAGTTGATTTGTTTGGTCACAGTAACATTGGTTTAGACTGGATTTTATCATTTTCTATCTAATTATTTCTAAGATTGTAGTTAAAGTTAACTATTTAGTAATTCATTTAATATCCAATTTTTTGTTTATTTTTTAATTTTTTGTTGGAAAGTAGATTTGTTTGGTTACATTAACATTGGTTCAGTTGAGATTTTAGCATTTTCTGTCCAGTTATTTTTAAGACTATTCCTTAAGATACTTTTTTGAATATATACTTTATTATTTTGTATTTTTTATTGCATGAAAATGTAAAAAGAATAGTTATAGATGTTTATATTTTAGCAGAAAATAAAGTATTTAAAAAGCAAGCTGAGATAACTGTTTCAAGCAAATTATATTAAAGAAAAATCTCTTTTTGAGCAATGCAAAATTATTCTTTTTTATGTTTACAAATGTTGTTTTCTTTCTATTATTTCAGTTAAGACTTAGACAAGTTTTTCAAAGAGAAAAGAGTTTTTTTTTTTTTTTTGATTGATTTAGTGGAAAGAAATTTGTTGTTGTTAATATCATTGTTGTTAAAATTATTATTGTTTTTTTTTTTTTAACGTATCTTCATGTTTTTATTTATAAAAGTTAAGTTCAGTTATTGTTAAAATCACTTCTTTAATATTCTATAAAAAAAAAAAAATTTACAATAGTTTATGTAGCTATTCAAATGTGAAATATTTTTATTTTCAACTTAAATTATCAGAAGAAAAAGAGAAAAACCTTTTTAGCACAAAATAGTTAATTAAAATGATATATTTATTCTATACTTTTTATCTAGTTTAAGCAATTTTTTTATGGATACAGCTTTATTTTACTTTGTTTGAATATTGCAGTTTTACGTTTTTTTTTTTTTTTCTTCAATGTTATAGTTATATTTTACTGTTACTTACTTTTTGATAGGTTAAAATAAGTTGGTAGTAGAGTCGAAATTCTTAAACACATATAAAAAAAGGAAATAACTTAATATATATATAATTTTTCTTTTTAAATTATATAACAGGGTAATTTATTTGCAAAGTTCTGGATTAATTTTAAAATTGAAATTTCAGATAAAAACTTGACCTTTTAAAGTAAAGTTAGATATATATTTATGTGTATATAGTGTTAGATATATGAGTGTGTAATTTTTTTTTATTTTTTAAGAAAATTCTTTTTTTTTTCTATTTATTTTTCTTTAGAAAAATATTTAATGTTGTAAAGTTTAATAGAGTCTCTTTTTATAGAGCTTTTTGTTTTAGAGTTTAAACTTTTCATTTTTTATTTTATTTTTAGCTCATTATAATATTGATTAAGTTTGGGTATGCAACTCGATGACCGAGAGGTCTTTTTGCTATCCAGGTCATTGAACCAAAACATTATTGAGCAAAAATTTTTGTTTTTTTTTTTACGCTTTTTGTTCAATAAACTAATAATAATAATATACAAACTTTAAAACATGCAAATTAAACTGTGATTTTGCATATTACAATGTTTTAGTAAAATTAAATTTATTAAAATACTGTAATTATTTTACTATAAGTATTTTTATTCTTAAAAGTTTATCCAAATTTTTAACTTAGTTCATGTGACATTTTGATCTAAACTTTATTTCTAAGAATTTTAGAAAAGCTCAACTTTAATTTATAATAAGTAAGTGACAAAGTTGTTTATGATAAGTATTTTAAGTTTTTTTATTGCAGTTTTTCCATGAATAACAAAAAATAAAGTAACTCAAACACTTCTTCTATTTATAACTTTAAAATTAAAGCAAAAATTCTAAAAAGTGAAACTTTTGTTATAAAAGAACTTTTTTTAAGCTACATTATGCTAAAGTTTTGTAAGCTAAAACTATTTGCCTTCTTATACAACTAATTCTTTACAGGGTTGCCACTTTACCTGAAAACTTGGAAATTGGCAATTAAGGCAAAATAAACCTAGAAAAACATGGAATTTGAGAAATTTTGAAAAAAAAACCTTGAATTTTGAACAAAAATCACTAAACAACCCGGAAAAACCTGGAATTTTAATAATTTTCACATGTTCAGCAGTAAAGTTTCTGTTTCACTCAACAAACCTATTATATAAATAAAATATTTTTGATGATGACAATTACTTATTAAAGAATATTCAAAGTAGCTTTACAGTATTTTTTCAATGTTTTTATACTATTTAACACAGTTTCTTACCTCAAACTAGACTTTATACTAAAAATAGACCCAAAAATGTGTACTTTTAAAAACCTGGAAGAAATTTGGAAAATCTGGAAAAATTTTTGAAAAAGTGAGTGGCAACCCTGTTCTTTATATTAAAAATTTAAACCTTTGTAGGCATCTTAGTTGATATTTAATTTCAATTAGACTGTTTTTTATGGTTTTAACTTTTATATTTTGAATTTAAAACTTTCTGAGTTTTACTTTAAAATGACACATACAACTTTTACAACATATTACCTAATGTCACTTGACTTCTTTAGCAAAAAATAATTTCAACCATTAAAAAATTGCAGGTGAGTTGTTTAGTGTATCATTTTAATTAAACTATTCTATTTCTAGAGTATGTATAGTAACTTATCAATTAGCAAATCACTTAGCATAAGAAAATGTAGCCAAAAAAGACACAAATTTCTACAACATTTATGTAAACCATTTTCTGGCATGAATATAATTTTTCAGCAACTTTGTGGTCTGCTGGTATTGAATTGAATAATATGAGTAATGATATAATTTTCTAAATATAAATTTGAGAACCCTCTGACTCAGATATTGCATGATAAACACTTTGGTTGACATAAGTACAAAATATTCTTAATATTTACAGGGTAGTCATTTCACTTGAAAAAATCTAAAACTTGAGAATTTAGGCAGAAAAACTTGAAATTTGAACTAAAATTAAAAATACTTGGAATTAAAAAGTTTTTTATGTGTAATAAATGACGCTCAGAAGATATAAAATTAAAAATTTTATATACTTCATATATAACTTGATCTAAAATTCAGAGTTTTATTTATTACAAAGTAGATTTAAAGTAGTATTATTATCTTTAATAGTTACTATAACTTATTTTTATACCAAAAAAAGATTGCTATAAAAAATGAAAGTTATAAAGTCAGAAAAATCTAGAAGAATTAATTTTTAAAGAAATAGTTGAACACACTAAAAAAACTTCTTTATGTAAATTAGAAGCTATATGAACTTTTTCAGAGTTGCCACACACTAAAGATAACTCAGGCTACTTAAATTTTGTTTTATTAAGTTGTAATGTGTGTTATATTGGGACTTTTAGGTGTGTAAGCTTGATTAACAGTTTGAACTCCTTTACAAAATACAGTTTTTAGTTTTTTATTAATTTTGGAATAATGATCCTTAAAAATGTGTGATCTGTAGGTTTTTATTACAAACTTTTTACAAGATCAACAATAAATAAAAAGTTAAATAAAAGTTTTAAATTCTATAAAAACTCAGGGTTGCCACTTTACCTGGAAACCTGGAATTTGACAATTTAAGCATAAAAAAATACCTAGAAAAACCTGGAGTTTTATTGAAAAATCCTGAAATTTTTAAAGTTTGAGTTTTTGTTATTTTGTATAAAGTAGACAAAAATATATTATAGTATTATAGTTTTTATGATTTATAAATCTAAAGTTTTAGCTAAGTTTGTTGTTATGAAAACAATTATGTTTTAACATTAAGGGCATAGGGGGGTGAACAACCTTTCTTTATTTTGATCTTTTTTAAAGAGTTTTAACTAAGCTACAAGAAGCTTTTTACAGATTTTAAAAATTCAAAATAACTTTTGAGGTATAGCCAGTCAAAGTCGGAGCCAACAATAGGTTTCTTATGGGAGGCGCAAACTAAAACAACAAAAAAAGGCTATTTCACTTAAATCTATATTCTCCCAATTAATTTGAGATAAATACCTAAAACTTTCAGGAAATGTTCCAAGAAATATTTAGAAAATTCTGTTGGAACAAAATTATAAAAAAATAAAAAATAAAAATTTTATGATAAAAAAAACAAAAAAAAACTTTTTTTTGTTTATTTTAATATAATTTTATTTTTTTGAATTAAAAACAATCCTTCCAACAGAATTTTCTAAATATTGCAAGAAACATTTCCTGAAAGTTTCAGGTATTTATCTCAAAAAATGTAGGAGAAGATATATTTTTAGTAAAAAAGTCTTTTTTTGCCGTTTTAGTTTGCGCCTCCCATAAGGAACCTATTGTTGTCTCCGACTTCAACTGGCTATATCTCAAAAATTATTTTGAAATTTTTAAATCTGTAAAAAGCATCTTGTAGCTTAGTTAAAACTCTATTAATAAAGATCAAAAAAAAATGTTGTTTACCCCGCCCCCCTATGCCCTTAACTTTTTGTTGATATTGTTAGTGAGTTGAAGTCATTAGGAAAGAAAAAAAAAACATTAATTTGTACTTGTAATAAAAATGTTACAATTTCATTGAAGAAAAATATGAAGTGAACACAAAACTCTTCAAGATTTTTAAATAAAAATTCAGTAAACTAAATAATGCACATTTTGTATGTTTTCATCATCTATTTTAGCACATAATGACTTTAATATGCTTCAGACAAAGAAATGTTTTTATTAATTAAAAAAAAAACTATATAAAGCTTAAAAAGTATCATTTAGATTAGTTACAGTCTATGTATATTTTAATGAAATAGCAGTTTCACTTGTGTTTTATTTAGTTAAAAATGATTAATATAAAATCATTTAACTGGAAAAAATATTACGGTAATATAGAAATTAAATAGCAGGAGAATATAAAGCTGATGAAGTATTTATCATGATGCAGGGTTGCCACACACTCAGGGAACTCAGGGAATCTCAGGGAATTTTCAAACTCTAGAAAATCTCAGGGAAACTCAGGGAAACTCAGGGAATTTTGGCATTTTTCTTTTAACTCAGGGAAACTCAGGGAAGTTTTGATTTTTTCTCTAAATTTCAGGGAAGTTTTTGAAAATCTCAGGGAAATTTTTTTCTAGATCTAGAATGAGGTTTAGTTAATCCAGTTTCAATATTTTGTTCAAAAAAGTAATTTTTATTATTTAAGTGGTTATTTAGAACTTTTTTAGCCTTGCGGCTAGTTCTTCAATATTCTTAGTATTAAGATTGTAGTTTTTTTAAGTTTTAAATTTATATTTACTTCAGTAAAATCAAACAGTTTAGAGAAATGAAAGTTGTTGTTAACTATTTATTGAAATTCAATAAAGTCTTGCAAAAAACTCAACTAGAATTGGTGGTGAGATGCATGAAGAAAAAAAAGTACACTGTCAATATTTTACTTCAGCATTTTTAGGTCACTGTACTGCAGATAATTTAAAAAAAGCCCTATTGACCAAAATTCAAGAGTTAAACCTAAAAAATTTGATCCAAATTTCAATGGATGGACCAAATGTGAACGTTGCTCTTGCAAAAAAAGTTGACTTTGATAGAGAGGCTTCAGGTCTACCTCAACTTATTAACACAGGGTCCTGCAGCTTGCACATTATTCACAGGGTGCATTCAAGTCCGGTGTTGAAGCTACACCTTGGAAAATAAAAAAGTTTTAAAACATCTCCATTGCTTATTTGATCACACATTGGCCAGAAGAGATGACTATGTAACTGAAACTGGGTCAACCACCTTTCTTTTATCATTTTGCGCCACAAGATGGTTAGAGTCAAAGCAGGTAGCTGACAGAGCCATTTTAATTTGGCCTAATGTTGTTAAAATGGTACAGTACTGGAAAAAACTGCCTGGTTACAAACAGCCACCAGGTCAAGATTTTATAACTATAAGCAATGCTATAAAGGATGATGTATTAATAGTTGTAAAATTGAATTTTTTTAGCTTTGTTGCCTCAATTTTGGTTCCATATTTAACAAGGTATCAGGAAAACAGCCCAAGCATTCCTATCATGTATGATGATATACAGAAGTTAGTATACAAGTTAATGAATATTGTTTTTACTACTTCTTTCATGGAAGCCCTCCAAATGGAAAAAAGCTACTTGAACTAAATAATAAGCATTTTCAAAATAAAAGTTTTCACAAAAAAGATGTAGAGTTAGAATGTGCTGCTTCTACTTTAATTCAAGATTTGCTAAATCAAGGTAAAGTTTCTAACATTTTGTTCAAGTCATTTCACAATGAATGTAAACTTTTTATATTTGCTATAATAAAAAAAAATTAAAACAAGAATGACTGTTGGTATGAACTTTTTAAGAAGGGCTGCTGTTTTAAATCCGGCATGTCTAATTGGAATGGGTAAAGACCGTTGTGTCAGAAATTTATTGGTTTAAACCTTTTAAGATTGAGTTTTTGAAAACAGTTTTTTTCATAAATTTAATGCAGAAGCATACACATACAACCTTCCTTTTATTATTAAAGAAGAAAAATGAGAATGAGGTATTAATAATTTGTGTTAGAAGAGAAAATTTTTTTTTTAAGATTTGAAAAATACTCAGGGAAACTCAGGGAAATTTAAGGTTACTCAGGGAAATTTTTGGTCACTCAGGGAAGATTTTTTGGCTCAAAGAGTGGCAACCCTGATGATGGGAGAAATAGTATGTATGACTGAGTATGTTGAGAAGAAGTCAGTTTTATTGCAGTGAGCCTTAAGTCAAGACCTTCCAATGTAGTTCCAGAAATATTTTTATTACTACTTATATTTTATTGTTAAGTTTTAATTGTTAACAATGTTTACTTTTTATAACTAGCTTCTGATTTCAATTTAAATAGTTAAGTATGTTTTTATTCAAAACATTCTTGAGTATCTTTCTCTAGGATTTAAATTGTTTTAAAAATTACTTAAAGATTTAAGGCCTTTAATTGTTTTAAAGATAAGTGTTATCTTTTATTTTTATGTTATCTGAATCTATAACTTAATTTCTGTTGATAACTCTTTCATAAATTTTATTAGTAATACCAAGACATTATCAAGAATTAATAAATAGATAACATGTTCAAACTAAGAAAAAAATTAAGTAGACTTTTAGCTATTTGTATTAAGGGCATAGGGGGGGGTAAACACCCTTTTTTGTTTTTGATCTTAATTTATATAGTTTTTACTAAGCTACAAGATGCTTTTTACAGGTTTAAATAATTCAAAACCATTTTTGAGATATAGCAGTCGGAGGCGCAAACTAAAACGGCAAATAACTAGAAATTACTAAAAATCTATCTTCTCCTACCTTTTTTGAGATAACTACCTAAAACTTTCAGGAAATGTTCCTTGCAGTATTTAGAAAATTCTGTCGGAACAGAATTTAAAAAAAATCAAAAAATAAAAATTTTATAACAAAAAAACAAAAAAAAACTGTTTTTTTGTTTATTTTTTGTATTCTAATTTTAATGTATAATAATTTTTTTTTTTTTGTATTATTATAATTCTTAAACAATTTTTTAAATATATCATCAAGGAACATTTCCTGAAAGTTTGAGGTAGTTATCTCAAAAAACGTAGGAGAAGATAGATTTTTAGTGAAATAGTCTATTTTTGCCGTTTTAGTTTGCGCCTCCCATAAGGAACCTATTGTTGCCTCCGACTTTGACCGGCTATATCTCAATAATTATTTTGAATTTTTTAAATCTGTAAAAAGCATCTTGTAGCTTAGTAAAAACTATAAAGTAAGATCAAAAACCAAAAAAGGGTGTTTACCCCCCTATGCCCTTAAACTAACATAACTGCCTTTGAACAACCATCTTAAAAGAATTTAGGTCAGGTTCCAACATAATAAAATAGATTGCAATACTTACAGTAACTTTAAGTAATTTATATCTTTTGAACACCAGTTTTAACTAAATAATAACTTACTACTAAAAATCATCAAAAAAAGATGTGCTTTTAAAAACCTGGAAGAAATTTAGAAAACCTGGAAGACACCTGGAAAATTTTTTGAAAAAACAAGTGGCAACCGTGAATAAAATCATTTGCAGATAAGAGAGGTAAGAGTATCAGCCCAGAGTAAAGCTTTATACATATCAAGAGAGTTCTAGTTTCAAAATAAGTTCTTCTAATAAGCTTAAATATTAATGAAAGGAGTATTTATGTAGGTATGTTTGGTTGAGTTCAAAGAACATCTATTTTTAATTGGGAAGCGGTCAAAATTGCACAAAGATAAAATTGCACAATATGTCAATTTTGTATCAAGATAAATTTGCAATAGGGGACAAAGTTGCACAAAGACAATTTTGCACCAAGGGTCAATTTTGCATAAGTTACAATTTTGCATGAAGGGTCAATTTTGCAGCAGAGTGAAAAAAAAATATATAAAATAAACTAAAAGATAAATAAATTAAAAAAAAAACAAAAAATTACTGGCGGAGGACAAGGGCTAGGAGTAACAGTGATAGTAATAAAAAGAAAGTCACTGACCAAGGGTTAGGGGTAACAGTAATAGTAAAATAATGTAAATAAATTAACTGAATTGATTAAAAAAAAAATATTGATAAATAATTGAAAAAAAAAACATTCAACCAGTGCAAAAATGTCTCAGTACTAAAGTATCTTCGTGCAATTTTGTTTTCAGGCAATTTAGTGCCAATGTGCAAAAGTGTCTTCATGCAAAAGTATCTTAGTGCAACTTAGTCCCCTTGTGCAAATTTGGCACCTACCCATTTTTAGTTGCTATATTTCATTAAGTTTTTTAATATTACAATCAGGGTTTGTGCGCGTCAGGCTATGTCAGGCTAAATCAGTTTTTTTGAAAAAATTTGAAAACGTCAGGCTAAATCAGTTTTTCTATTTAAAAATTTCATTAAATCAGTTTTTCTCAGTTCAAATGCTTGAAAAGTTTTGGTTAATGAAAATTGAGAAATATTTTCACGATCAAATTGAGATGCAAATTTATTTCTTAATGAAGATTTAGTTATTAAAGACAAAAAGTCAGTATTTATAAAAAATAAATGCTTAAAACCTTTTGTTGAATCTCAAATTTTTTTTTTGAATATTTATTATTTTGTTTTTAGTATATTATATTTGTCATAATTATGAAAATTAATATAAAAAAAATACAGTTAAAATCATTACAGTTTAGTTCAACAACTGAGCTGTTTGTTTGAATTTTAATACTTGTGTAAACGTTTCATTTTAAATTTTAATAAAACACAACAATGCAAGTCGTTTTAATATAAATCTTCTGGTTATAATGTTTTTACTTAATATTTAATTAAATTGAACAATTGTGTTTAGTAATATATATTGAATTTTTACACCAGTAATAGATTAGATATAACACTTATATTAAAACATATCACTGAATTTGTTATGTTAAGGGTATAGGGGGGTTAATCACCTTTTTCACAAATTAGTCTTATTTTATTGAGTTGTAACTAAGCTATGAGTTGGTTTTTGCAGATTTTAAAGCTCAAAGTATTTTCAAGATAAAGCTGGTTGAAGTCGGAGACTACAATAGTACTAATCAAGACCCCCCAAAACCTAAAATGACTTCTAAAGGGGATTTTCTTACTTTGAAAAAATGTCAGGCTAAATTGTTCTCAGTCAGGCTAAATGAAAAAATTTTTGCGCACGAACCCTGTACAATATTGTTTTGTATTTTATTATTTTTATAACCCTTTCACTCCTACTTCAATTTAAATGAATTAGAGGTAAGTATAAAAAATTTATTAACATCATAAATTATAGGTTAATTTTTGCAAGTTTTTTTTGCCTTAATGTTTCTAAAACTTGAAAAAATGAAGATAACATTTTAAAAAATATTGATAAACAATTAATAAATAGAATTGTAAAACATTAAACTTAATATATATATAGTACTTTATATTTGTTTTATGTTAGAATTAAGCTGAACTACATATATGACATAAAGAAATTGACTTAAGTAATGTATAGTCAATTGGTAATGTATTATTTTAATTTTACTAGTAAGTAGTTACTTTGTCACTCTTTGACTGAAAAGGTTGGCTAAAAGGTTGTGCAAAGCAGGGTTGCCACTTTATCTGGAAACCTGGAAAAACCTGGAATTTGACGATTAAGGCAAAAAAAATCTAAAAAAAACCTGGAATTTGAGAATTTTTTTTTAAAAGCTGGAATAAGCTTGAATTTTTAACAATATTTACATGATAAGTAAAAAAATTTTGATTTGTCACAAAAAATTCTACCATATAGATACAAAAAATTTTGTCATCTTAAAAACCTATTTATTAAAAAACACAATTCAAGTAGTTCAACAGTACAGGGTTGCCACTCAGTCAGGAAAAGTCAGGAAAAATAAAAAAAATGACAAAAGTCAGGTAAAAATAGGGGGTTTTGAAAAAAAGTCATAAAAAGTCAGGAAATTTGATAAAATTAAAAAAAAATCATTTTAAATTTACAAAATTCCTTGTTTTCCAAAGCCTTCAAATGGTAAAAATTAATTAAAAGTCCTTTAAAGTCAAAAAAAAGTTCCAAAATTTTCTTAGAAACTTACAAACATATTTAATTTTATTTCCAATGCCTTCACCTGGTATAAATGAGTAAAATATCCTTTATAAAACTGCAAAAATTTTCTATTAACATATTGAACAAGTACCCTACTTAAACAAGCAGATTTTATAAGCTTTTTAGTATTGATGATCTGTAGCAAGGACACTTCCATAGTGAAACTGTGATGTATACACAAAAGTTTATCTAGCATAATTTAAGAATCCAAGTGTTTTTTGTTTAAATAATTGAGTTCTTTATAACTAAGCTGTTAGTTTAGTATTTTATGTAACAAGTTAATGTGTATACTGTACCTCTTTATAATTTTTTCAAAGTTGTTTAAATTTATAAATTAAGTTATAAGAGAGGTATATACCAAGTTTACTTATTCTTTGTATTTTTTGTAGAGTAACTTAAGTTTTTAAAGTAAATAAGAGTATATTTATTTGTTACAAATTTTATACTAAATGATAAGAGGAAATATTTTATACAACAGATATATAGTTTACTTTTTTATGTCTTTTTTTTTACAATTATTTAAGTATATTCTTTTTTAACTGATTTTTAATTTAAGGAATTTATATTAAATAGTTTGGGTAATATTTAATAAACTAATTGAACAATTAATATAAGTAAAACTGATTAAAAAAAGTCAGGAAATTTTTCTCAGCTTGATCAGTGGCAACCATGCTATATTGCAATTCAAAGATATTTAGTTTTTTTCATGTCATTTAAAAGTTTTTAGAAGTAGTTGAGAAAAAATCAGACTATGTTTGATTTTTTATGAATTTCATGCTAGTTTAAGTATCTTTTTTCTGTTAAATTTATATTTATAAATTTTAAGTCTTTTTGTTTATACTTATAAAGTATTTAAATTTGATTTGCAGTGTTTTTAAATTTATTTGCACTTTTTAAACATATTAAAAAGAGCTTAAGTTAATCTTAAAGGCTGGCTCTTATGTTTCACAGTGTAGTATCTTTGTTAAAACATGATTAGACAATAAATTTACAAAGTTTTATGTCTTTAATCACATTAACTAGGAGTTTTTATCCAAAAAATAACTATTTTGGCTCTCTGAATAAAACTATTTTGGCTCTTTGCAATAAAACTATTTAAGCTGAAGGCATTCAATAATATCAGTTTTAGCTAACAGAGCTAGGAGTGACAGATTGAAATAAAAAACCTAGTTAGGATATTTTTTTGTGAAGTCAAGTACATTTTTAATTTATATTTAAGTTATTCTGGTGTATTTAAATTATAAATATAATATTGTGAGAGTTTGTAAATATGAAATTAGTGAACAGTACTGCTACTTTTATAATTGCTTATTTAATAAGTAAATTTAATATTTCAATACTGATTTCTTTTTTATATAATTTTTAAAACCCTTCTCCTATTTATTTTAAATCAAAGAACTAAAGTAAGAGGTAAAGACATAACAGTTCATTGTAACCAGTTGCAATTTTATCATAGGTAGTTTTTAAAGTTTGAAATAATTGATAATTTTTATTGCAATTTATGATAATAAAAAGATAATATTTGTACTTTAAAGCTATTTTTTTCTAAAATGATTAACCTGCTTTAGAGTTCCTCAAAAAGATAAAAAAAGGTTTAGTTGGCAAATCAAAAACTTAAGTATAGATATTGCATACATATAAAAATTAAGTAGTAAGAATTATATAAACAACATGCCACTAAATGTTTTAATGAATTTGTGTAGAAAAAAAAAAAAAAAATAATGTTCATTATGTTTTACTAATATATGATATCATTTTCAAAAATATTAATGCAGGGTTGCCACTTGGTCAGGATAAGTCAAGAAATCAGGAAAAATTTAAAAAAATGACCAAGTCAGGAAAAAATGGGGGGTTTTGAAAAAAAGTCATAAAAAGTCAGGAAATTTGATAAAATTAAAAAAAAAGTCAGATTTTGTCAGTTTAAATTTACAAAATTCCTTGTTTTCCAAAGCCTTCAAATGGTAAAAATTAATTAAAAGTCCTTTAAAGTCAAAAAAAAGTTCCAAAATGTTCCTAGAAATTTACAATTATATTTAATTTTATTTCCAATGCCTTCACCTGGTATAAATTAGTAAAATATCCTTTATAAAGCTGCATAAATTTTCTGTTAACATATTGAACAAGTACCCTACTTGAACAAGCAGATTTTGTAAGCTTTTTAGTATTGATGATCTGTAGCAAGGACACTTCCATAGTGAAACTGTGATATATACACAAAAGTTTATCTAGAATAATTTTAGAATTCAAATGTTTTTGTTTAAATAAATGAGTTCTTTATAACTAAGCTGTTAGTTTAGTATTTTATGTAACAAGTTAATGTGTATACTTTACCTCTTTATAATTTTTTCAAAGTTGTTTAAATTTATAAATTAAGTTATAAGAGAGGTATATGCCAAGTTTACTTATTCTTTGTATTTTTTGTAGAGTAACTTAAGTTTTTGAAGTAAATAAGAGCATATTTATTTGATACAAGTTTTATACTAAATGATAAGAGGAAATATTTTTTACAACAGATATATAGTTTACTTTTTTATGTCTTTTTTTACAATTATTTAAGTATATTCTTTTTTAACTGATTTTTAATTTAAGGATTTTATATTAAATAGTTTGGGTAATATTTTTTTTAAACTAAGTGAAACATTTATATAAGTAAAACTGATTAAAAAAAGTCAGGAAAATTTTAGTAAAAAGTCAGGAATTTTTTTTTTCAGCTTGATCAGTGACAACCATGACAGTATCTTTTCAATGTTTTTATACTATTTAACACAGTTTTTTACCTTATTTAAATTTAAGTTTAAAAACCTGGAAGAAATTTTGCAAACCTGGAGAAAATTTGCTAAAAGTCAGTGGTAACCCTTGCAAGCTAAATTTTTAAGAAAAAGTTTTAAACAGTTTTTATATGAATATGTATTGCATTAACAATTTTTATTTATTAGTTATATTTAAAGCCTTATAAGGTAAATAGATTTTTTCAAAATTTATCATTTAAATTTATGTGGAAGCTTCTCTCACTTCTTCTTTGTTTCTCATTAAAAGTAAATTTTAAGGTTAAAAAATATATTTGTAGTAACTATAAATAATTTAAGCTAAAAATAAAGTTGTTAAATTTTATACTAATCAGAAACTATTCTCCACAGGTTTCTATTTAATTAACACAAAACTCACCATGTCTTACATGCTTCCCCATCTCACCAACGGCTGGCAAGTGGACCAGGCCATCCTGAACGAGGCGGAGCGGGTGGTGGTCATCCGCTTCGGCCACGATTGGGACCCCGAGTGCATGAAGATGGACGAGACCCTGCACAAAATTGCCGAGAAGGTGAAGAACTTTGCCGTGTGCTACCTGGTGGACATCACCCAGGTGCCCGACTTCAACAAGATGTACGAGCTGTACGACCCGTGCACCACCATGTTCTTCTACAGGAACAAGCACATCATGATCGATCTGGGCACAGGTAACAACAACAAGATCAACTGGGCGCTGGAGAACAAGCAGGAGATGATTGACATCATTGAGACCATCTACCGGGGTGCCATCAAGGGCAGGGGTATTGTGGTGTCGCCCAAGGACTACTCTACAAAGTACAAGTACTAGGCGTGGATTTTCATTATTTCCTGTGCTGTGTATGCACATTGCATTTGAATTGGAACTATTTTTTTGTTGTATTAATATAAAATTGACATATATTTTGGAATTTTGAACAGTCTTTGAAATATATTTTACTCAAACAAATTTTCTTGAATTTTTTTTTATGCTACTGCTTCTTAAAGACTCCATACTAATTTGATATGTAAATTTTTAACAAAAAACTACTACATGTCTAATTGGTTTATTGGTTATAGATTTGTGTTTGCAATATTTAAAATAAAAAAAAGTACTTGATAAATGTGTATATAAATTTTTAAATGTAAGTTATAGAAATTGGTACTTATTTAAAGTGTTAGAGTGATTGTTTATGTCTTGGATTTACACCTCTTAATATTTACATTCTTTTTTTTTCTTAATAAACTATTAAAGATGAAACTAATAGTTGTGGTTTTTTTTTTATAAATTCTTATTACTAGAGTTTTTAAGTAGTTAGTTTTTTAAATATAACATTCAACCTTTAATAAAAAAACCAATAATCTTGATTAAACACCATGCTTTACGTTCTTGCAAAAATAGAGTTAATAGTGAGCTGATCTAAATTTTTATTGTTAGTTAGGCAGATTTTCGTACTTGAGGTTTTGTTTTTTGATGTAGAATTGTTTAAGCATTAAATTGACAAGTTTAATTGTTTAAACATTCAATTTACAGTGGTATGTAAATGATCTTGTAAACATATATTTCTAAAAAAATAAAAAGTTAAGATATTGAAATATTTGATAAGTATAAATTTTTACTAACCAGTTTAATTTCTGATATTGTTTTTAAACTTTTTTGGTTCACTAATTAGAAAACTGCTATTTATTGTGAATTCAAACTACCCAGTTAATATCATTAAAAAAATTAGCTGTACTGTTTCTAAGATTAGTTTTTACAACTGTTAAATACTTAAAAATAATTTCTTTTTCAGTTTCTTTATTTTAAATTTGAGTAAAATAAGTTTTTTTATTTAAAACATTGATGAAAGGTCACATTGATTTTTTTTCAAAAAGTAAAGATATAGTTTTTTTTTTACAAAATTTTGGTACATATTAATTAGAGATATAGTTAAGGTCATGAGTTTTATTTTCTTGGAAATTTAAACAGTTTTTGTAATGGTTTGATATAAAACGTTTTATATTTTATAGCTCTTGTAAAACTTAGTTTAAGATGAGTTTTCAAATAGATTCTAGTGAGAAAACAAAAGCTGTGGTTAGTTATCAACTTTAAAAAAAGATTTAGGTTTAGCAACCTAGATGTATGAAATCTTTTAACTGCTACAAAAAATGCTATGACTAGAGATTTTGAATACAACTTTAAATTACCGAAACTAATCTTTTTACGGCCTAACTTCTATCTTTAAATTGTATATTGAGATTATTGAAGTATATTTAATTGTATATTGAAACTAGTTACAGGATTGCCACATACTCAGGCTAACTTAAGCTGGTTAAAAGTTTTTGAAAAACTCAAGGTAGTTTGGCCTTTATATTTTTAAGCTTATAAAAACTTATAAAAGCTTAGGCTTGTATATTTTTAGGAAAACTAAGACTAGTAGAGAAATTATTTCTTGAATCCCAAACTATTTTCTATTGCTTTAAATATTTTTTTCCACATGTTAAGTCCTTTTGTTAACAGTTTGGAACTTTTAGGCATTAAAGCTTGATGGAATATTTTTTTGCAGTTTTTGCCTTATATTTTTTTACTACTTTTTAAAAACTCGGCTTAGTTTTTGGTTACTCAAGCTGGCTTTTTTGCTCCAAAGAGTGGCAGTCCTATAGTGAAGAATATAAAAAATTAAATGAAAAGAGTTGCTAATTAGCAGGTGTTTTGAATAACTATTCAGCTTAGATTGTTTTAAAATAGTTTGAGCCTACAAATGTCTAGCCAAAAATTTAGTGTGTAATTAGTCATAACAAGCTTTAATGATTTATTTTAGTTGCAATAAAGCTTAGTAATTTTAGTAAGATGCAAGTTTTATATTTTTCTTCGTCATACTGCCTTCAAACAATTTCTTAATTTAAAATAGGTATATAATTAATGAATTTAATAATATTTCACATATTTAATAAATAATTTAATAGTTAATGCTTGCCACATTTTAGTTCTCAAAGCTAAAAGTACTTATTGTAAATAGGTAATTTTCTTGCACGGATTGGGGGACAACGGGTAAGTGTCAGCAAGCTTGATAATTAAAAATTTGTTTGTATACAAATAAATGTAATGACAGGGCTGGATGGAAGAATATATTTGAAGGAGCGAGTCACCCGGAAGTTGCATACGTTTTTCCCAATGCGTGAGTAAAATATATATATGTTTTTTAAATGATTTATCTTCGAATTATTGTTAATGAACGGTTGTAAGTTTATGCTGAAAGTTGTGGTAATTTTAAATAACTTGTTAAATGTTATTCAAAATGTTATGTGTTTATTACTTTTAAATAACAAGTTTTTGAAAATATAGAAACGTTAAAAAGATGCTTGTGTAGAACGACTTACAATTTTTTGTATGTAAGTAGGTTAATAGTATTTTTGAAATGACTTTAAATCAAAACGTTCAGACCTCAAATGCCACTCACAATGATCGGTGGGACAAGAGTCGCAGCTTGGTAAGTTGGTATGTTTTGGTATGGTTTAAAAATATCCATTAAACTAAAAGTTGTGCTTAACTATTCTACATTAAACTTGAAGATTTTCTTCTTTTTTCTGGTAATCTGTTAATTAATTTGATTAAGCGTTCTTCTTAGATTTTAGCAATTTCTTCCCCTAAAATAGTCTAGGATTTTCTAAAGTTTCAGTATTATCTTATAAATTCTGAAGATTTTAATATACAAAAATTTTATTTTAACGCATAAAAATTAAAAAAAACATTATTAAGGGCTCGTGCGCGTCAGGCTAAGTCAGGCGAAATCAAGCTAAATCAGTTTTTTTGAAAAAAGTTGAAAAATGTCAGGCTAAATCAGTTTTTATATTTAAAATTTGAGAATCTTAAGTTTTTCTCAGATCAAATGCTTGAAAATTTTTGATTGAGAAAAATTGAGAAATCTTTTTAAAATTAAATTTAGATGTGAATTAGTTCTAAATAAAGATTTAGTTATTAAAGACAAAATCAGTCAGTGT
The DNA here is from genome assembly GCF_965202585.1 of Thalia democratica. NCBI lineage: Eukaryota > Metazoa > Chordata > Thaliacea > Salpida > Salpidae > Thalia > Thalia democratica. Next base: position 59,618,167 of record NC_139166.1, on the reverse strand, counting down.
TTGTAATAATAAATGCTTTAAACATTTTGTTGAATCTCAAAAATTTTTTAAAAATCTTTCTTATTTTGTTTGAGTAGGTTATATACGTCATAATTATGAAAGTTCATAATAAAAATACAGTTTAAACATTACAGTTTAGTTCAACAACTTAGCTGTTTGTTTGAATTCGTTTACATCAGCTATGTTTTTCAGAGCTTAGTTGGTTAAACTGTTTAAATTTGTAATTTAAAGACTTAATACTAAATATTTTTTAGATTGGAACTATAAGCAGTTTGTTCATGTATTTTACTGTTTGTTAAAGTTATTAGAGATATTCACAACACTAAAACTTAGCTTTAAGATATAAGTACTAAGTTTTGTGAAAGTACAAATTTTAGGTACAATTAATTTTTCTTTATAAGAACAAAATATTAAAGTTTTTCTTTTAAACTTATGTGTAAGCTTTTTAAATCTGATATGACATCAACAATCACTGTATTTATTTAGATTTAGGATTTATAATTATGTATCAATTTTAAGTATTAGTCAAATCAAAATACTATAATAAACATTTTTTATTTATTTTAATACTCGTGTAAGCGTTTCATTTTAAATTTTAATAAACCACGACAATGCATGTTGTTTTATTATAAATTTTTTGTTTATAACGTTTGTGCTTAATTAAATTGAACAATTGTGTTTAGTAATATATATATTAAAATTTTACACTAGTAATAGATTAGATATATCACTTATTTTAAAACTTATCACTAAATTTGTTATGTTGAGGGCATAGAGCGGGGGTCAATCACCTTTTTCACAAATTAGTCTTATTTTATTGAGTTGTAAATAAGTTAGTTGCTTTTTGCAGATATTTAAAACTCAAAGTATATTTGGGATAAAGCTGGTTGAAGTTGGAGACTACAATAGTACTAATCAAAACCCCCCAATACCTAAAATGACTTCTAACGGGGATTTTCCTTTCTTTGAAAAAATGTCAGGCTAAATTGGTCTCAGTCAGGCTAAATTAAAAAAAATTCGCGCACGAACCCTGATTATTTTAATAATGTCATAGTTATAAAGTTCAAAACTTGCATGTTTGTTTAAAAAAATCCTTTTATAAAGCCGGTGAATGTAAAAAATTTGAAAGTATTCAAAAGTTAATAATAAAAATAAGATTTTTAAAACAACTATGACAGATGTTTTTTTTTTTGCTATTGACTTATTTAATTAAGGGGTCGGCAGACCTTCACAAACTGTGGGCCAGATTTACAAAAAAATAATTAAAGACCTTCAATTACAGAATTAGAGTTTCTTTAAAATAAAAAGAGCAATTGTATAATGAAATATATAAAAGAGACATCACGTTTTACTCTCAAGCTAAAAATAAACACATTTGTAAACTTTTTATAGAAAAAATAAACTTGGTTTTCTGAACTAGTTGTTTATATCTATTAATTACATTTAGCCCTCAAATTTCCAACCCTTGATTTAACCTGATGTTCAAATTCTCGTTGAATTTTTTTAAGACTAAATTTCAGAGAGTAACTCAAAATTCAAATTAAAAAAGTTTTTTCAAGGTCTAATTAATACGATAATAAAGGTAAAAAAATCGAGTTTGAAAAAATATTTTTGAACATTGAAAATTCTCAATTACCAAAACACCATGTTTTACTAACTTTGAAAATATTTTTTTGGCCATATATCAAAGTAATTTAAGCGCGAAACAGTAAAAAATATTTCTAAATTTGTGGTAATACGATCAGGGTTGCCACAAAACCTGGAATCCTGGAAAAATCTGGAATTTGATAAATTTAAATTAAACCTGGAAATTTGAACTAAAATCTCTAAAACACTTAGATAAACCTGGAATTTTAAACAATTTTTACTTGCTAAGTAGTAAAGTTTTGGTTTGACACAAAAAATCTATCATATAGATAAAAAAAAAATTATGACCATCAAAATTTTTTTTATTAAAAAACACATTTAAAGTAGCTTTCTAGTATCTTTTGAATGTTGTTATAATATTTAAAACAGTTGTTTCCTTAACTTAGTTTTAAACTAAAAATAGACCCTAAACGTGTAATTTCAAAAACCTGGAAGATATTTCTCAAAAATAAGTGGCAACCCTGTTTGATGGTAAAAAGGTTTTAAATGTCATATAAAATGTTGGAAATTGAGTTTTAACAGTTTAAATAGTCATGCACTATAAATTAATAATGCAATTTGTGTAAAAAATGACAAATATATTGTTGGTGAAGGTTTTTTTTTACATATGTAAACATGAACTTTTGTATACTTAAACATTGTGTTCAGGTTTGATATGAAGGACCGTAAAAATTTTGATAATTTGGATGATAAAGATGAAATAGAAAGAGCTGCGAATGAATGTTAGTTTATTTTATTCAATATACAAATATATTATAAAAGTATTTTAAAAAGTTTTCTTTTTTTCCATCATTGACCAAATAAAATTAGTATTATGTTACAAAAGTTCTAAAATAGGTTTAAATTTTGTGAAGTTTTTGTATAAGTAAGCGTATAATAAAAGTACTTTACAATGTTTACTTAAATACTGTTGTTTTTAATCGTATTTATAAATTTGGTATACACATAAACTATTGCAGTGAGGAATTTAATAAAGGAGCAAATGAACAAGCACAAACTTCCCAGCAAAAATGTTATCTTGGGCGGATTTTCACAAGTTTGTCATTTTATTTTAAACTTGATAAAACTTACTTGAAAAATATGTTTGACAAAATTAAAACTATCTAAGTACAGGTTGAATCTTATTAGCTTTTTATTATTTTTTATTATTTTTTTAGGTATGTTTATAAGTATTAAGTTAGACAGCATGTTTTGAAACTATAATTTTATCTAATAAAAATTGTTTTTTAGACTTCGTAAAATATATAGATAAATTTGTGGAGCTGTAAACATTATATGAATCAGTTATTTGTTATCATTTTTAATTATAAAGTCTATTTTACTTATTTCTAAAAAACATTATTAAACAATGATTTATTTTTCCAACATTAATTATAACTTATTTAGTTTTAATATGATATTTATCATGTGACTTATTTAAACTTAATATAACTTAGCTTATATAACTTAATATATTATAATCACAATGAATTATTTTATTACTAAAATTGTTTCTAAAAGAATTAGCATCATGGTTATTTTTAAAGTATTTTTTAAAATTTTAAGAAAGTTAAAAAACTTTAAATTCACGAAAAAAGCCTGAAAAATATATTATAACTTTAATTCTTAGTTGTAATGATCATTTTGCATTATGGTTAGTTAAGTACTCAAATAAAAAATAGATTGATGGTTAACCAAGTTTAATTTCAAGAATTTAACTTTAAACATGTGAACATACTACTTACATTGAAAATTAAACTAAGTTTTAATGTTTTGTTATAAGTATTTATAATTTTTTATCCAAAATGAATTTTAAAAGTTTAACAGTTATAAAAATACAAAGCACTAGTGTATATGAAGTTTGTTTCAGTTTAAGAAGTCCAAACAATTAATTGTTTGTACTGTAATTGCAGCTCATTAATTTTAATATTAAATCTCATAATGTTTACAGTTATCCTTCACACTGTTTTACAGTATAAGCAAAATTAAAAAAGTCCTGATTTATTATAAAAAATCAAAAGTACGCGTTGTAAGGAATAACAAAAATGAACGCTTTTTCTTACCAACTAGTCATTACAAACACTACCACAGGGTGGAGCTCTTGCGCTGTACACCGGATTAACCCACAAAGAAGAGCTGGGAGGAATTTTTGCCTTCAGCTGCTGTCTCCCGCTGCAACAACTCTTTGCTCAGGTATCATGAAATGTTTGTTTTGAAAATAAATATTGTAGTATAGGTATGTTTACGTTTTTCGATTAACTATGTTAAACTGTATTGTGAAGGGTTGGGTCGGATCTAGCTCGCGATGTATTTTTAACTTGAAAATATCTTGTGAAAAAGTGATAAAGTTGAGCTTTTTAGCAACAAGCATGTTGCGGTTTTATGTTCCGCGGTCCCGCAAAGAAGGTTTCAAGTAGGCAAGGCCATTCGACTGGAAAAGTTGCTCACCCCTTCTATTTAGTACATAAGTAATTAGTGATGGAATAAAGAAGGGTAGCCGGCCATCAAAACTGGAACATCGTGTAATTTTTTACTGTTTGGAAAAGTCTTTGAAAAACTATAACTTTCGTTTTTTTTTAATTTAAAGTAACCTTTGAGACAAAACTGATCAAAGTTAGAGAGTCGCATAGGTTCCTTAGGCAAGGCGACAACAAAATATACAACAGAATAACAGGCTTTTTATACACATTATGAAGAATATTGGTAGCTTGTAAACTTTGACTATTTCTACAAACATCTGTTGGCTCATCCTCATTTGATGTAATATTCTCTTCTTCATATACTGCCTGTTGTTCTTTGAAAACACGGTTTGCTTCTTTTAATATTCCTTCTTGGATCATATGACTGCTTTTATCTTCAATGCTTTCAATTTCATCAATTTCTCGATGTGTGTCACTAAGGTTGTAGTTGACTTTTTATTTTTGTCAGAAGTCTCTGAAAGAGCACTGTTTAAACTTATTATCAAGTTAGTTTTAGGAATGAAAGTTTTGATAGCTTCATTAGAACTTTCTTCCATTCCTCTTTAGCAAAGTTGACTGCTGCAGGCAGATTTGCAGGTAACAAACACCAAAATACAAAATTAAGAACCTTCTTTTTTTTTTTTTGCGTTTACTGAAGGTAAACAAAGACCAGGATTTCCTGAGTACGCACTGCCAGTCGAGTACGCATTTTTGTTGTATTCAAAGTGCGTACTCAACCGGGATGTTACTGTACTTTGGGGTAAATAAAAAGAATTACTTAAAAAAGTAAAAAAAGTTATTAATTTCTGTCTAATATTTGGTAGAAAACAAACATAAACAAAACAGAGACTAACTGTAAATAGTATCTAAGTATTAATACTATTGTGGTACTAAACCTAAGGTATTAAAACAATCTTCTGAAAGGGAGTTGTATCTCAATAAAGAGGGTTCTTATGGGTAAAAGGAAATAGAGGGGTATAGAAGATAAATATAAAAAAAGAAAAAAAAAACTAATATTTTAAATACATGAACTAAAATGCACAAATATACATGATCACTACATCACACTATACAAAAACTATAATTGAACACAAATGAACAATACTACATAGTATCTTAGAACTTAAGTAAAGTAAGCATTTAATTCTTGAGTCTAACGTGTTTATAGCACAAAATAATAGCACTCATCAACACCAATTACTGCGAGAAGTTTAAATAAAAAAATAGTTTTATAAGCATCTCATAAAATGTAACTCCTTGTAATAAAATAAATGTATTTATTTTTATAAAACTTTTTTATGATACTTCAAAGTGACAATATAATGTTATTTATTTGTACAAAACGTTCTATATTCATTCACATTCTTTAAATATTTAAAATAAAATATTGGTTTCATTACATTTGGATAAACTTTATCCCAAAGAAATTATACAGGTTGCTACGGAATGTTACACTTTTATATGCAATCAGTGTCTTTTGAATAAATTTAAGTTCTGCAAATCACCTTTTTGTTTCAAGTATAGTTTTATACTGAAAATGTACAATAAAGTTTCTAGTATAAAAAACCTGATAAAAGCTTGCAAATAACCAGTGGCTACACTTTGTCGGAATTAAGTTATATAAGCAATGTATTAAAAATTTTCAAATGGGTTGTATTAAACTTATGTTTATACTTTTCAATTACTATTTTAATATTTTTATACAGCTAAAGGTAAAGTAAATTAGATGTTGTTTTAATCTTTATCTCCAACAAAGAGGTTTACTCTTCCACATGAGTAGTTTAAATAAAAGCGAAATGAACAATAAATATAATAAAATTAAAAAAAAACAAGCAAACGAACAGGGCAAAGACGGCCACGATCTCAGTGATCAAAAGTGCAAAATATTCCAGTTTCACGGCTACTGTGACGTCACCGTCCCGCTGCGGCTGGGCCGAATCGCCAACGACCTGCTGAAGTCTCGCAACTGTGACGTCACCATGAGAGTTTACAACGACATGGGGCACTCGAGCCACCCGCGAGTGAGTTGAATTTTTATCAAGCTTGTCAAGTCGGTTGTGCACAAGTATAAATTCTTGGTTGATACAAGCGCTTTTTGTTGTTTAACAGTTTTTCTCCTTGTATACGAAAATAAGCTGTGTGCATAAAAAAAAACTCAACAGGAAATTCAAGATGCGAAAGATGAAATGTACAAACTCGTGTCTAAGTTGTAACTATTATGTGTTTAAGCTGCCTTTTATGTTATTTGTTTTATTGTTTTAGCAGTATTATTAAACAAAAAATACTGTGATAATCGTTTCTTTTGAGCCAGAAAAAGTAGTATTTATTGGTGTGTAAGTTGTTTATTATTAAACTTTGTTTTTTAAAGAACATAGTTTTACTTTCTAAATCAATAAAAAGTTTAAATGCTTATAAGCTGTATTTTGTTTGTTGATTTAACTTCAAAACAGTTCTTTAAATGTTTTACAACTTTTATTAAGTTTCTTAACATACTCTTCAAGCTTCTATAACAAATGTGTAATATATAATTCAATAGCTCTAATTTAAATATGATAATGATCACAAAAATATAATTTTCAACTTCATTCATAGTCTTTTTTTAATAAAAGTATTACATATATCCTTATATAACAAACAATGGTCATGTAAAATCAAATTTTACACTAAATTGTCTTTAGAAAATAAACTTTAAAGAACAATGTATTTAAAAGAGATACTTTAGCATAACAAATATTTTGCTTTACTCAGAACTCTTGAAAAGCAGTAAAACTGTTTTTAAAACAACTGTCGCATATATTATTATTTTTCAACCTAAATTTATTAATATTTTTTTATTTAGAATCTAATTTTAAACCTAACGATAAAGTGGTCTATATCATAGACTATAAAAAGAAATTAAAAAAAACTATTAGCGTTTTTTTTTACTATTTTTATGTATTATGTGTTTTAAAAACAAGCCTGATATCTTGAACAGCTGTTTCTGCGTATAATACGCGATGCTAGTATGATTTTTTTACTTTAGATAAATTAGAAAAACAAGTACAAAACTGTACAATACATTATCTGTTACGTACTAGAGGACTGTTATATACTCAGTAGCTTATTTGATTTATTTTCCAAAACTCAGTCTGGTCTAAAATACTATTCCCACAATTCATGCTGGTTTTAATGTTTTTAATGATATAGTTGAAAAATGCAGTAATGTTTAAAATGAAGTTTTTCTCTAGATATTAAATCCTTTTTTATTGTTAAGGTATTTTTAAGTGATAAAGCTTGATTCTTAGTTAATTTTTTTCAATATTTGTCTCTTAGTCCTTAATTGTTTTTCTTTACAACTAAGGCTGATTCAAGCTAGTTTTGTGTAACTCCGACTAACTTTTTGGTCAACCTGACTCATCTACAATTTTGCTTATAAGAGTGTCAACCCTAGTAGCAATATAATAGTTATATATACAATTTAATAAAGTTACAATCGTGTTTTTAAATGAAACATTATCATTGTTGGTGTATCCAAGCTGCTATTGTTATGCTTTTTCACCATAATTTTTCAGCTATCTCTAAAAATTCACTTTCCATGCTTTCAGTAAGACAGGCAGCAAAATTAAGGAATTTTCTAAAGTTGTTGCTCAGATGCTAGGATAAAAGTTAACTGTGTCGAATTTAATAAATTTTAGCGTTAACTTTCCGAACAATTCTTTTACAACTCCTGTGTTTTTCCATTGCCTCTAACTAGTTTATGATCTGATCAATGTGTAGATCTTATCTCAACATTTTTTAGCTCTTTACTCTTATAAAAGGCTTTCCGCATAGATTGCTTTTCAGGTTACAGTTCAATAAGAATGCCTGGTTTGTTATCCTTGTTAAATATGTTGTTCTTCAAACAGTTGTTGTGTGTATTATTTTTCAGAGCTATAGTTTTTTTTCTTTAACAGAAATATTTTGGATAAGATTAGTGTCAGATTTTTTATACTTGGATGTAAATTTTTCTAAAACATTGAAATTTTTCTGTAAATTAAAAAAACTTCCTGTATAGGCAATATTGCCCTTAAGTCATGGTTAAGTTAATGCTAAAAATTCGTGTGTAAGTTTTTTATTTTATTTCGTTTAATTTCGAAAACTGATTCTGGTTAAAAAAAATCTCTGCAAAAAATCAGCTTAATTGAAAAGCTATTTTAATATCTTTCAAGTTTTTATTACCAATTAAATCATTAAAAGTCGAATTTTTCTTTGCGAAAAGTTGAACTACAGTCTCATAAAGCTTTGCTAAGCAAAAACATTATTTTGTGTTTCTATAGTATTAAGAGTTTTTTTATTACTAATGTTATGTTAATAACATTGTTTATTTACTATAAGAAAGATTAAAATTTGTTAGAATAAACATTTTCTCTTTAAATTGTTAGTTTACTAATGATAAATATATCTCGGTAGCCAAACTCTCAGGTAATAGCCAACTTTTACACTTTTGCGATAACAATTTTAGTTTTTATATGATTAATACTTTTTAGACTACTAAGGTTTGCGTATATATTAAATAAAGGCAACGCGGTAGTTACTAACAAATAAACAGAATAGTATTAAGTAAAAACGTTTATAGTTATGTTGATTCAGTTTAACGTTAGTAGTTATAAATGATCAATATATCCGGATTATAATGGAAAGAAACGCATCCGGTAGATCGCTACTGAAGGTAAAAATACAAGCTGTAATGCCTAATGTTTTTTAAAATTTATATTAATTCACAATTTCTGATCATGTTTAGCTTAACTAAAATGCACATTTAAGGTTATAGTTTTTCTTAAGCATAATAAAGCCATGAAGCTTTACTTAAAACGCTTATGAAGTTTCAGACAATACAAACTTATATCAAACTAAAAGCTTAACATTATAATTAATGTTGTAATTTAAGACATAATGAAATGAAAGTTAACAAACTTATATTGTATATATATATAAACATAAAATAGTAGAAATACGTATAAATTAAAAAGAAAGTTTCATTTTTTTGGTTACTGTATCTTTAAATATTTTTATATATAAATACTATATACTTGTCATTTTTGTTCCAGAGTTTCTTAAATCAATATTATTGTTTCTGTTGTAAAGTCTTTTAGTTTTAAGAAATTTGTTGTACGATATGTACCCCGTTTGATTTAAGACAACAAAAGATAAATAAAAAACTAATTAAGTAGACATATGTTTGTTAGTTTTTCAATTGTGTTAAAACTACTACACTCACTACTAAAAAACCGTATGTTTTGTATTACACTAGAATATAATAGTTAGCAACTGAACCAATAATTTACAATAACTCCAAAAGTTTAGCAATGTAAAATTTATTCTAATAGTAAACAATAAAACAAGCTTTTAAGTAATAAGATGAAAAAAACCTCAGGAAACGGGTAAATCTATGGCCAAGTATTTGTTAGCTGTTGTTGCAATTAAATATCACAGTAGATTCTGGAAACTTGATAACCTTGGTGTTGCGCAATAGGCTTTAGATCGCGATGCTTGCAAAGCTGCAGTAGGCGTTGACACCATATCACTGTTTGTAAAATTGGCTCGAATTTCAGGCTACTGGCAACAACTTGAGGCAGTGTGACCTTCATGTTACTAGTAACAGCTGGAGCTGGTGTGACTTTTATACTGCTTGTAATAACCGGAAGGCAGTTGAAACGTGTTGAAAAGTTAAGCTGGTTGAAAAATCCAACTGGTTGGTAGAATCCGGCGTTTGATAACCCGCTGATAAAGAAAATTCAAATATGTTAAAGGATATAATATATTTAAGTTAATTTTTATGTAAAAAATCTTTTTATTAATAGTAAAAATTCTGGTAATTAAAGAAGTAAAAAAACAAAAACGGTTAGTTTGAGATAGTTAGAAACCCAGTTTTATTTTGTAAGGAATAAATATGTATTTAGAAGTTTTAGACTAGTGTCATAATAAGTTTAATTTGAGTAAAATAGATAACAACTTTAAAATTACTATATAAAACAAATATACATAAAACAATTGCTACTTTAAAGATAATTTCTGAACTAAGATAAATGACTGTTAAGTGAAATTTCACCACATTTTACTGACCTTACCAATCATTGTACTAACTATTTTTTCTAAATTTTAATATTTTTCTTTTTTGAAAATATAAAACTATTCATCATTGCTTTTTGCTGTTACAACAAAAACTAAGCAAGGTCACTACGAACCAACCTGCTTATCAAACCTTCCGCATGAACGAGATACTCCGGCAAATCATCCCAAAATACGAGCGGGGAAACGCATCAGTGTCACAATAGCACTTGTCGCAGTATATCTCAGGTAACCGCGTTCGTCCTTCGTAATGTTCCTTGCGTGTTGCAGTGAGGTTTTACAAACATTTTACAGGTTATTGTTTGACAGATTGTAAGGTCGAGCTTTCGTAGCCGGGTTTGTTAGCGTGCCGCAGCGTATTTTTGAAAATGTTAGAATGGTAGATTCTCCGTCCGAAAACACCTCCCCTCGAATTCCTGAAGCCCTCGTTGAGAATGCGGGCGACGTGTTGGCGGTGGGTACCGCGAAAACGCAAAACGCCATATTCTCCCGCCTTCTTGGCAGTGCAGGGTTCGCTTGGCAGGCGGAAAATTGGGCATGGGTAGTTTTTACCGCACATGCTGCCGAAGAACCTCTTGGTCAGGTCTTTCATGTGTTCCTTTTCGCGCTTAAGTAGTAAACGGGGTCTTTGCTAAGCGTTAGTTAGTCGTTAAGAACTTTCTGCATCGTTTTTAAGTTTTTAGACGGATTGTGGTAACTTTAAAATCTGTAAAAAACATAACTAATTTCATAACATTGAACTACATATATTACTACTATTATACAAAGGTTCAATGAGAATTAGGAGCAAATGCGTATCTTAGTTCATTAATTTAATTGGATAAAACTTGGTTTAACTTATTTTATTAATGCTAAACAAGTCAAGTATATTAGCAGAGATTACAAAATGTTAAATATTTTTCTCTTTTTAAATTAAAGTTTTCATTATGACTTGAACGTATAGTAACAGTAGCTTGTATAAGTGCTTTAGTAGATTGTTAGTGAACATTTCGATTTTTTATTTTGAAATTTTTTTTAAATCTTAAGTAGGTACAAAAATTTAAAACAAGTAATGTGACCGAACAACTTTATCTATTTATATATGGACACGATTTCCTTGGATTGTTATTTAAAAATTTCAAAAAAAACTTTCTGCTTTAACACAGTTAAATAAGTTTGAAATTTTAGCAGTTAGTTAATATTTTATGTGTGAGTTTCCAAAATCACATGTATAAAAGTGGATAAAAAAAGACATTCAGCGAAGTTTAGTAACAAATCAAAAAGAAACCGAAAAGTAAAAGAAAAAGTATAAATGTGCAAAGTTAAACTCATTTGCATGTTCTATGTATTTTTAAACTTATAAAGAATTTATACCAACAAAAATAACAACGAAACAGTATTTAAAGATAAATACTTTTAATTTGGATATTCTTAACAATTTATATGCAATTGTTTGCTGCTTAGATATATTTTTAGTATTTATCATTATTATTTTTTTTGTTATAAACTAGTAGTTTGAGTTGATGAAAACAAAGTAGCTCTTTTGTAAAAACAGTAACTTTCTTAATAAAGAGTTTTAATAAAATATTCTGAGTACTAATTTTTTTAATTTTCGTTGTTTATTTTCATACATAAATCAAAAACTTTATTTAAATGGTTAATGGTTTGAAAATGCACCAATATTTAAAGATGTTTTTAAAATAAATATCTTTTACTCGTTTTTTTTTTTTTAATTTGAGTATTTATAAATAAAAACTTTTGTATTTCGACAAGGTTAGTGAGTTACATTTTTTAATACAGATATATTGAGACTTTATTTTTGTATATAAATTTTCCACGTTAGTTGTTATTATTACGAAACACAACAATTTTAAAATGCCTGAAAAGTAGTGATATCCCGTTTGAGGTTCTGAGTTCTTCCTCATTTTTATTCACCTTTCTAAGTCACATTTTATATCTAAAATTTGACAAAATATTTTCAATTTGTTATACTTTTTAAATATATGAAATACTATGACCAAATTAAACTATATTAAATAAAGTTAAACAAAAATAAAGCATTAGTTTAATAATGAGCACACAAAGTATTTTAATTAAATTTTTATAAACATTTAACTTTTTTCCGAGTATTTGTTCTTTTTATTTTTTATGCAATGATTTCTTTCAAGATAATACCACTAAACAAGCAAAATAAAAATTTAATCTAGTATCAATCAAATTAGTGTTTATATATTCTTAGTAAAATCATAACAGATTGCAGAGATTCTGACTTAAATATATATTGTTTGTTGAACGATAACAAAAAGCACTCAAATATATGGTCCAAGGACCTGGTGTACGAAAAAACCTTTCGGTTATCGAGTCATACACCAGGATACAGTTTAAAGTCATGTCCAGGATAATGACTTAATGTATTAATAACTAGGGATTTGCTGACTTATACTTTTAGGTTGTGTTCAAAAGTGCGAAATCTATCACCAGATTACATTTCTGTTACTTCTAAGTTTTTATGCTAAGTTTTCTAAGTTTACGGATTAAATCAAAGAAAATAAGTTAAAACTTAAATTGAAAATAATTTTCCAATCCTATTCAATTGTTCAAATAAATATTTAAACTTTTTAACTACTAACGCTAATATTATTTACAGTATAATAAAAAGCATGGGACAAATAAGGAATTTATTCAATTGCAACACAAAGCAACACTTAAGACAACAAAACGTTCACAAAGAAATAAACAAACAGAACCAGTCAAACAAAACTCAACCAGCGGAGAAGCTAAACAAAAAAACTGTTTTCACGACACTTGCCGCACTTGCAAGCGGTAAGGTGGCTCGTGTCCTCCTGCGAAACAACGTACTTGTAAGTGAGCTCTTCCCCCTCTTCGATGTCCCTTGCGGCGAAGAACGCGGGCCTCCTGAAGTAATAGTCCTTGTCGGTGTTCACCTCGAGGATCTGCATGTTGGGCTGGCACGAGTGGTTGAAAAAGCCCGACTCGTTTCCCTTCAGAGTGGCGTCGATGGTGTAAAACTTGTTTTCCCTTTTACCTTCCGGCACGTCCAGGCAGTACTGCTCACACATGTCCCTGCACTCGTGCTTCCCCGCGTCGCGCCTCCACACCTCCCCGCAAAACTGCGATATGAACGCGCCCTTTTCGATCCTGCGCACCGTTTTCACGCCCCACCCCTTGCGCAGGGTCCTGAAGAGGCAGAGGTGGCAGTTGCTGCCGCTTTGCACGACCCGGTTCAGGCACTTGTTCTTGTCGCACTTGCAGTACGAGTCGCATTCGTACAGCAACAGAGTGGGGTCGAGCGATTTCACCGTTCCGTTTTCGTTGTAGCTGTTCAGCGGGTTGATGCAGCATTTGATCAGTGGCTGTTTAGTGAAACCAAATCTTCCGCGTCGAGGTCTGTGCACGCAGTCGTCTTCGCAATGGCACTCCTTGTTGTCTTCGTCTTTTGCAACTGTTTCCGGAAAACTAAAATGTTGCGGAATGTGTTCGCTGCACCATTGTGAATACTTCGGTTCCGGTAGCACCTGCAAATCGACTTCGTTTTCAATGATAAAACCATGCTTAGGTTTCAGTGCTTTGTTCATCGTTTCTATTTGTTTTTGTAATTTCTTTGCTGCTTTGGCCTTTTTAACTTCGTACTCGGATGTGAATTGAAACTCCGAAGTAGCGAACGAGCTCAAACTCTCCAAAGTTTCATCAATACCCGCGTCATCTCTGGCGAGAACTTTCGTGCAATGCTGCACAAACCTTTTCCCGTACTCTTTCACAAAACTTTTAAGGTCTTCATCATCAAAGTGTCGGCGGGGTCTCCACTCGGAAGTGCCTTCGGGATATTCTTTCCACTTGATTTTGAACTGATAGCATCCACCTTGGAACCTGCAGCCAGATATGTACTCCACCACTTCCTGTCTACCGATCGCCACGATTTCAGGCAGCCCGATTTGAGGCTTCACATCGAAACTTTCAAAATCCATATTTGACATTATGGACAAAAAGGCTGTGGAAAAATTCATTTATTAATTAAAATATTTCTAAAAAAGGTTAAATTTTTTATAACATTACACTTTAGCATAATTTGCTTATGTTTTCGTTGCTATACTTTTAAGTACTAGTATATAAATTTGATTTACCATGCATTGATTTTTGTTGTATGGAATACCCTAATATCGTCAAAAATTATTCTAATAACTATAAAAACTTGTGATGACGTTGTATAACTAGTTATATTAGATTGGAGCTACAACTTATGTTCAAAGAATTCTGTTCTTACAATACTAAATTAATTTTTATGTACAAGAAACTTATTGTGGTATTTAGTATGATTTTAAAGTATTTCGTTTTTACAATTCAATTATATGTATACAACAACATTTTTTATTAACTGAATACAAAGGTAACTTAAACTGCGCAAGCTAAATTCTTAAAATACTTCAAGACTTATGGTGATTAAATTTATTAAAAAAATAATTATAATACTTATAGTCAGCTTGTGATTAGAAAATAATTCAATCAAATGTAAATGCGTAACATATGTTGTGAACACTGTAAGTTTTTTCTTAAATTCATTAATACAATATGCACAAAGGGACGCTTTTGCATGGCGTCTCTTTTGCATCGAGACACTTTATACCGTTTGAGAGTTCATTTATATATATATTTTTTTACTATGACTGTTATCTTTAACCCTTACATTTGGTTGGTAACTTTTTTTGTTCTTACTTTATTCATTTAATTTATTTTTTATTTTTACCACTTTTACCCCTTACCCTTGGTTGGTATTTTTGTTAACAGTTTTTTTATAGAATTTTTTTTTTTTTCATTTTTTACTCTCGAGCAAACGTGACCCATCGTGTAAAAGTGTCTTGGTGCATATTTGAGCTGTCCCAATTAATTCAGCTTTAAAACAGTTTTTTGATTGTAAATAGTTTATCTAATATCATTAACAAATAACAATCAAAAAACACTTTTTAAAAAATCTGAAATGTAATTTTATGCTGAACTTGTTAAATACACAGTTGTGAGTTTAGAAACTTCATTATTAATGTCGCTTGCAAGTATCAAATTACTTAATAGATAGTACTTATTAAAAAAAAACTTTTTTCAAAACAACTTCACATATGCTAAAGCAAAGTTATTATAAAAATGTAGAAACATAATCGAAGAAACCGTATATAAAGTAAAACAATAAAGTAACAAATGATGCTTAAAGAAAATGCAGTAAGTCCTGGACAAGATTCTTAACTGTATCCAAGTAGTGTACAACTCGAAAACTGAAAGGCTTTTCGTACATAAAGTCTTTAGACTAATCCTTTTGAGCGTTTTTTGGTTTGTCATTCAACAAACAATGTATATAAAACCAAAATATATTATAAGTAAAAAGCCCTACAAAGGTCATTATTTTACATTTTTATAACAAAAATTATTTTGAAATCGTATTTTAGTTTATGCATAAAACTGCTTAGTAAACGTCTTGTTATTTCAAGTGTGTAGTTTTGATAGTTATTACAAATTACACTTTACGAACATCAAGCAAAATTTAGTTAACGATTCTTTTAATTTTTATCTGAAGCTCACAATTCTTGTTGATCAGTGTCTAGTTTGTACAGTTGAACTACATTACTCTAGTAGGTATTACTCTGTGTGACATTGAACATTTGTCATCAATCTGTTTATTTGCTTACTGTAATCTTTTATTTAAGTTATATTATAATTATATTTTCAGGCCAAACTTTTTTTAAATGATCAAAAAACAAAACAATTGCCATAGTCTTGATAAGCTTATTTAGTTTTGTAAAGTTTAGTTAGCTGTTTTATTTTTCTAGCTTAGGAAGTAAATTTTAAATCTAATTGTTTAAGTTTATCAAATTAAAATTTCATAAAACATTTAATTTAAAAGTAATTAATCTTATTCTACTGTTCTTTTGGATAGTTAAACTAACTGTCTTTAAGGAAAATATGTAAAAAAAACTTGATTGCTTTTTGATATAACCTCAGTTTGAGAAATTGAATTAAACATTTAAATATGTATTTTTTACAAGTGCTGATAGACATCTAATTAAATGCTTATGCAACTGTACACATATTTTATTTTAAATTCAAATAAAAATTTGAAATATAAATTATTTTCTTATAAACCTCATATTATAGGGGGAGTGAAATTACAAGCAAAAGTATACAAAGTTAGAAAAATTATATAAAAAAAGATAAACTCTTTAATCAAATAATAATTTGTTTATTAAATAATAAAAACAATCAGGTTTTGCAAAAAATAACACAGTAAAAGAAATTACAAAGTTATGCTACTTATTTTCGTAAATTTTTTCAGGTAAATGACTTATGAAGATTAAATATTTTGTTTCATTTAAATTTTATTTTTACCGATAATTAATTTGTTATGACAGCTAAGCTTTTGGAATTGCTTGTTGAAAATTATTAGCTTTTTTTTTGCTTAAAAAACTGTCTAAGTTTCTACATGTTTATAAAATAGTTTTTAAGCTTGCATTATATTTATGATATTTTTTATTTACTTTTATATAAATCAATTTATTACTTTGTTTTTAAATTTTTATATTTTAAATTCTTAATACTATATTTAAATTTTGTAATTGTAAAAAAAAAAGAAATTGTTAAAAAATAGTTATAATACAAATAGCTTTTTAAATTTTTTTTTAATTTATCTTAAACTTATCAAAACAGTTTTTAAACAAAAACATAAACTTATTATTATAGTATTGTTTATTAAAATACAAAAAAGCACTCATAAGTTTCGGCTAGAGAACCTGGCGTACGAAAATATTTTTCATACACCACGGATGCAGTTTAATGTCGTGTCAACGACAGAAATATAAAATCAACTCATATTGAGTTAATCTAAGGAAAAATTAAAAAAAAATTTACGTTGTTCTTTAAAAATTTATGACTTATAGTCCTGGTATTTTCAAACAGCAAATAATGCAATTTGTTCTTATAAATGTTTATTAACAAAACAGTGTTCTAAAATTTAAAATCTATGCTTCATTATCCAAGAGTAAACCAAATTGAAAGCGGATTCCGGCTGGTCCTTGTTTGCCCAGTGACCTGCATTCTGCGTGGTTTATTTTAAATTAAGTATGTTAGTTTTTGTTTTAAATTCAGAAAACTAAATACATCTTTACTATAGATGACTTGAAGTTTTTTAGAAGTGAAGCTTAAAAAAGAAGTTGTATAATGTATTTGGTTTTAAGTTTTAAAGTGTTTAATTTGTTTATTAAAGACAAAAAATTTGAATAATATTATTTTTTCTTCCAACCTTTATAATAGCAAACTTCAAATTTTCACCGTATTTTTCATAAAGTCCAGCGAAACTTTTAGAATTATCTTTGTTACGATTGTAAAAGACTTTTCTGGGGGAAGTTTTCTTAAAAAAATACATTAATTTAGTTTGAAGTTATACTGTGATAGTTATAGTTAAATTCCATAAGATTTGAAAAAACTATTGATTTTAAGAATCATCTGTTTCGTAATTAAAATAAACAATGTAAAAAAAAAATGTAAAACATCGTAAAGCAGACAAGTTTTTTTTTCACAACTGACAACTTTAAAAAGTTTGTCAACTGTTAAAGCTCTAGGTTTTTAAGATGAACTTAATCTTAAAAGGCTCACATAAAAAAGACTAAGTCAATACATTTCCACATAACTGTTATAATTAAAAGACTGTAAAGGATAGAAGTTTTTCTAAAATAAAACTTAAATGAAGTATGAAAGAAAAACTTACTAGTTCATTGAATCTTCTCACAAACAGTTCTCCAGCAACATAGTTGTTTACTACATCTAAATCACCGTAGTAAAATAAAGCTGTTTTGTTCTAAAAATGTATTGTAGATATAAAGACATATATCGTGATCATAGTTTTACCACAAAATTAAAAACTAGTTGGTTTTAAACAAACAATTAAAGCTAGTTTTATTTTATAGTTAAAGAAGTTTAAGCCATAGTTAGATATGAATACTGTTTTACATATTTTGTAAAAGTATCTGTATTTTTGATGTAAGTGTTTTAATCGGTGAAAAATTAAAATATAATTATTTTTTAATAGCTTTATCTGCTTAAATTTGTTTTTAGTTTTTACTACAAATTTATTTTGCTAAAGAAATTAAATAGTGCACTACATGACAATGAGATGTTTTAAGCTATTTAACCTAATATGTTAAACAACTTTTATAATTGATAAAAAATTAACGGATATGAAATTTAAAACTAGACAACTCACATTTTTTAAAAGTTGTGAAATTTGCGGCGTGACGTCAGTAAGTTGTGGACTTTTCACTTGACTAGTAGGTCTGAGGAATTTAAAGTTTTGTTGTATGAGATTATTTACACAAAAATTATAAACATATACTTTTGTTCGTGGTTTTGTAAACACTTATAACTAAGTTGAACATATTATAGTCAAAAATAATTACATACTCTCTTATGTTACCAGTAGACGTAGTCATGTTGTACTTGATGAAAAACTTTTCATTTTTTAAGTAATTCATCAGATTTTTGTTTGATTCACAAGAAACATCCAAGAACTAAGTTAAAGATAAAGTATTAGTCAAGTTTAAAGTCGTTTTAAGAGGTATAAAAGTAGATTATTTTTCATACAAGTCTATGTTTAAAAAAATACATTAGTGTTTGAAAAATTTAATTATTAAATTCTACAAATAGATTTCAAGTTTAAAAAAGGTAACAGCTTAGCACAGCAACTAGTAAAACTTCAATTTAAAGCTTTATTACTTTCAAATTTTACTTAAACTATCCACTAAGCTCAAACTAAAGAATTTTCATACTTTATATTTCGTTGTAACTTACTTAACAGCTTAGCTTTACATCAAAAACCTAAACTTACATTTTCGTTGTCCCGTTGTTCTGTTTCACTCGAATCGCCTGCAACTTCAACTGTGACGTTCGATTTTTTCCTGGAAAAGTTCCCCGTCAAGTAGTCCCTCTGTTCGCTCCCATCGAAGTAGTCGTCCTCTTCGATCTGATCTTCGTACTGGAAATCGCTTTCGTCGTACAAGCTGACCTCCTTTTGCGACGGCCGTTCGTTTATTCTTCCTAAACGAGCAAAAAGCGATTAGTATGGAGTAAAGAAGTGCTTTTAAAAATTACTTAGGTGCATTTTGAGCTATAGCTTTTTCCTGTACAAGTTGCGAGTGTTTAAAATAAAATATGTTGGCATTTTGTTTTTTAAAACTACTAAAATAAATTTAAGCTAAACTTTCTAAAAGTACCGTATATCGTTTTAAAGACTATACATTAAGGAGTAAAGTAAACAGGATTTCATTCAGAAACTTTTAGATCGGCTGGAGTTATTGACTGTTTAGATTGACTAGGTTTAAGATTTCTTAATCCGTAAAACTTTCTCTAACATAATTTTTATTCTTCGAGACATAA
Organism: Thalia democratica; assembly: GCF_965202585.1. Taxonomy (NCBI): domain Eukaryota; kingdom Metazoa; phylum Chordata; class Thaliacea; order Salpida; family Salpidae; genus Thalia; species Thalia democratica. Next base: position 59,598,587 of record NC_139166.1, on the reverse strand, counting down.
AGTACCTCTCTTTCCTCAAATCAAGTGTTTAGAGTTTACTTAACACCAAAAAAGGTTAAAGTTTAGAATATTTTCAAATGGAAACAACAAAATGAGAAGGTTTATGATCTAAAGTTGAGCAGACCTAGCACTTCTTCAGCATAGGGAGCATTGTTTTGGGGAAGATGCCTCGCAAAAACAAACTCATCTTCGGCATCTTCGGTTTTAAAGTTTTTGTAGCACGGTTCATTGATGTTTTTCGGGTTTATTGATTTCATCACTGACTCGTATGCCTGTTCCTGTTAAAGAAGTAATAAAAAAGATGTTTATCAAACAAAAAAATTAACCACAACATATAACTTTTTACTTAAATATAATCAACGTTTCTATCTGAATGTGTAATAACTACAGCATATAAACATAATTTTAAAGGTAAGATTATTTTTTGTAGCCTGATACATTAGTTATCCATTTACAAGTACTAAAACAACTTCATGTGTCAATGTATAATTTGAGAAATTATCTTTATTGTATTTCTAAAAATATTTAGTGTTTAAATAAAAAAACAAAACGCAAAGTTTATAATATATTAAAGAAAAAAAACACAATGATTGTTATAAAACCAACTGATTTTTCACATTTCTCACGCCCTTCGACCGTAGCTAAATACTCTGAAGAGTAACATTTTTCAAATTGAAGGTTTTGGAAGACTTCCTTGTCTAACAATCCGTTATGGTATAAATATTTGTGATGTACTTTTTTGTTGTCTCTACAGTTAAACATTGCGTTCCCAAATATAACTCCCTGAAAAATTTTATTTTAAATTATTTGTTTTTTAGTAAAAGTTTAAACCGTGAAGTAAAACTTAACAGTTCGTACTTACTTAAAAAGACTTTTTTGACAAAGTTATAGACCGACAATACAGTATTTATACCTTAAATTGATCTCTTAAACTTTCAGATTGCATAATAATTTCAGCTGCAAGCGATATGTAAACACTAGCTTCTCCGTTGCCCGACAGATAAAATTTGTGGTTTGCAAATTTTCTGTGCGAGTTGTTGAGTAAGTTTTCGAGTGAGGCTACAACCAGGTTTGCTGTCTGCAAACGTTATACTTCATTAAACTAAAATTTAACCTTTGTAATAAAATTATTTAGCTTTATATATTTAAGATAAGTTTAGCCAAATTTTTTTTTAAATTAAAGTTTTAAGACTTACTGATGTTTCATTGACTGTAGATGACAAATTAATCTGTGTTTTCAGAGGAATTTCCAAGTACACAGTGTTCACAAAATTGTTCCATGCAAAATCGTTCTTTTTTAAAATACCACTGTCTTCGTCGAACTGTTTTGGTTAAAGTGATTTTTGAGAATGATTTATCTATTTATTAGTTTTTTTAATATTTTAAATATTCAGGTAAATGTTTAAAACAACTAACACTCATTTAGATTTTAATAAACAGGAAACCTAAAGTAGATAATAATAAAATGCTAAAGTCTTTTACTTGTTTAAAACCATATTCCATTTTAAACACTACTAAAAACTTCTTTTTGACAAAAATAATTTTAGAAACAAGCTACTTTAATCAACCAACAATAAAATATCCGTGTTCCTTAAACAGTGCGTGAAGGGGTGAATCGTTATTCTTCGTTTCGATGTTCACAATTACTTCTCCGTCGTCCGTGTCTTTTTGCTCGTTTAACCTTTAAATGTTTGTTATTTATATTTAAGTCTTGACACATTTTTTATATGCGTTTTGATGTAAGTACTTTTAAAATTTATCAAGTCTATTTTAGCTGATTTTTTCAACAGAAGCATGATTACAGTACATAAAATAAGCAGGTTACCAAAAATTATTTAAAAACAATTCAGTACATTTTCTAAAAATTAGGTGTAATTTCTACCGATTGTATAAAAATGAAAATCTTCGTAATGTGTTTGTCGTCATTTAATATGGTTTATACTGCAGTAAACTTATACTTTTGAAGTAAACTGTGTATAAACTTTGGCAGCTTACTAAAAGACAAACATTCTTTTGCAGCTAACAATTCAATTTACATAAAAATAAAATATATAAATTTACTATTTAGTATGCAAGCTAAACAGTAAACTATTTTTAACCAGTGTAGCTAAGCCTTTTTAAAACAAAAAATCGGTTTTCAAACCTTTTCAAAGAAGAAAAAGAAGTTCCAAAACTTTATAACAGTCTTATCTGTCTTTCAAGAATGCATATGTTTTCTAAATATATATTCAAAGACTACAACGCACCAGTAAAACACTTGTTCGTTTTCCACGCTCACATTCAGGTGTCCCGAGTACATTTTGAAGGTGGGAAACTCGGGGGTTCCCGGCAAGTAGAAAATTTCATCGGGGTGCGGAGTCAGGTCGTCTTGGCCGGTGACAAGGACGAGAATTGACAGAAAGAAAAATACTTTCATGTTTTTTTTATGTTATTTGTGCTAAAGTTTGAAAACTTATTTTTAAAGAAACGTTTATAATAACTTTTTCTTTGAGTTTAAAGTTAAAATGTTGCATGATTTGATATCAACAACAAAATGAATGCACACAGATGCTTTGTTGTTTGAAACTAAATTAAAATCTTGTTTTATTTTTTTAATTTATAAAATTTCATGCTGGTTTTTAGTTTGAGGTAATTTAAAAAGCATATTTAACTTTTTTGTTAATTTAACTGTGTGTAACAAGAAAAACACAATCTGGAATAATTTTTGATATATCTTTAAAGTTAAAGAACTAACGCTTAGTAAGTTCGAACAACTAAAAGGAAGTCTGTTATTTAAGTTTTTAATTAGCAAAATTTAAGCAGTAACCTAATTTAAAATTATTTTGAGGAAAAAACAAATTCTAAAAAATTTAAGGTCGCTTCATATTTTTTTTTTACCTTTTATAAGTATTTTTACTTAGTTGCAACAGTTTATTTAATATTTTATATTTCAATTAACAAGCTAACACTTTTTGTAGTTTAAATTTAAATAAAAACTTTTACACTATCTAGATTTCACCGATAATTTAAGATTGAATTTCAATAGAATTATAAGCCTAAAAATCAAAACTTAAAATGTGTTAAATAAGTATTATCTAATATACCATCTTTAAGTTTTGATATATAAGACTAGTTTTTGTGATAAAGTATATTAAACAAGTCTTAACTTAACAGAGTGATATTTTTTTCAAACATTGCTTTATATATAATTTAAAAACAAAAAATAAACTATATGACGTACTCCAGTTGTTTTGAACGGGCTTTGTTACTTTAAACAAAACCTAACTGTACTAATAACGTAGTAGCGTGCTGTAAAACTCATTGTTTGAAACCAAACAAAGCTACAAACGTTTAAAAACTAAAAACGTGAAGAAGTCTAAAGTTTTAATAAATTATAGAGAAAAAAAAGCTTAAACTTTTAAAATGTGCTTTTGTAATGTATATTACAGTAGAAAGTCTTATAATATTTGTCTCCTTCGTAATTTATTAATTATTTGATACAAACTTTTAGCTTTCTCTTTCAAAAAAAAATGTTTAAACTATTCTCAGCATTCCTTTTTTCGTAGTAAATTTTAAAGATTAAGAATAAAAACGAAATGTTTAGTTATAAATTTACGTAAACAAGATTAAATTTAGATAAAATTACGAAATTAAACTGATTATTTTTGTTGAAACATTATATTTTTTTTGTATTTTACACAGTTTTCCTTTATTCTTTTGTTTTTAACAGTAAAAATAAAGTTACTTAGTTCTATAACCAGAATTAACGTTCAGATAATAATATGTAATAAAAATGGATGTTTTTTTTCTTCAAACACTATAGAAGACTTGTAGTTGTTTTGAAAAGTATGTTTATTAAACTAAAATGAAAACTAGTTATAATTGTATGGAAATAAGTTTTAGTTCGTATAAGTGTTTTATTTGTGGTATTTATTGTGTTATTATTGTAGTTATCCAATTAATATATTTAAATAAGATAACTAGCTGAATAGTTCTACTTAGTTTTATTTGAAATATTTTCTAAGTTATAACAACTTTTAAAAACACCTAAACTATATTTTTAATAACTTAAAGCAAGTGTTTTTAGAGTACGGAAGCTCCATACTGCTAAACTGTTAAGGCTGTATAACATTTATGATCTCATATTTGTTATGGAAATAAATCTAATTTTTCTCTTTTTAATTTTTTTTGTCAAGGTTATAAAAACATACATATATATACATATATATAAGTATAAAACAGTTTGAAAGCTTGCTCAAAAAGTATTTAAAAATATTCTATATGATTTGAAACAAAATTGTTTCAAAAATTGATTTTTAAGTAATAAGTAAAGTTTATTTTTTATGATGTAATTAAGCTATAAGTATATTTTATTCGGGTTGTATATCTTAAGTGAATTTTAATGTTATTGGTAGGTTATTTTTCTTATCTTATGCTATTTTAACTGCAACTTAAATACTAGGTTAGAAAAATTACATTTAAAAAACTTCCACACATTTTTTTACTCTGTATAAAAAGCTTGAGCAACAAAAAATGAGCATTTGGAAAAAAATCTTTTTAAGTGCATTAAATTTTGAAACCTAAAAATGAAAGAGAGCATATTATTCAAAGTTTAAACATTTATATCAAGTTTTACTTTTGAATTTATATTTTTTTGGCATAAAATTTGGGTTCATAATTTTTTGTTCATTTTTGTAAAACTTTACTTGTAGATATTATTAGAAAATACCAGTACCATTTATTAACTTGCCAGCTATTATTTTGTTATTTTTATAATTTTCTGTTAGCAAAGGGTTTACGGTTAAATAAAAACAAAAAAAAGATAAAGTAATAAGAGTTTTAAAGTAAAACTACAAAGCGAGCAAAAAGTTATGGTAAACTTGTTATATCATTTCGATATATTTAATATGAAAACATTTATGCCATCATTACTTTTTACCAAGTTATAAAAATTATCAGTACTAAAAAAGTTTCAAAGCCAAAAGCTTTAACCGGTTATCTTTGAAATCAATTTGAATGAATAGAAAGTTTGAACGTTGGTAACGAATTTTTACAAAGCTGAGATCTTTTCACTTTTCTGTGCCGTCGGGGCTTCAAAAATTTGTGGTGCAGTGTACAAAATTGTTACGTATTAAGGGTTCATAAAAGCCCATGTACATAAAAAAGTATCAAAAATTCACTTTTAAAACATTTTGAAATTATAACAAGATTTTTCCACTGTAACAAAATAAAACGATGGTAAAATAAAACAAGTCAGTTGAGTCATTTTTGTTGATACTAATAACAAACGTTTTATTATTTTTATAACAACTACTTTGTAGTTTTAAATGTTTAACAAACTTTCATAAAACTCATAGTAATAATCAAGTTAAAAAAAAATAACTTAATCTAATAATTATTAAAATTTGTTAATGATCAATTACTCACTTACAGGTCAATTTTGGTTTAACGCCTAGAAAGTAAAATGATGAATTTAAAAAACTTTAAACAGAAACTTTGTATATATATATATATATACCACAGATGTTATTTTGTTAATACTTTATTCCGACTAACGGCGTTTCACTGCTCTCAAATAAATTCAAGAACAGATCTACGGAGTCTCAAAAAGCTCTAAGAATAGAAAAAGCTCTTATCTAATAATTTTTGAGACTCCGTAGATTTGTTCTTAAATTTATTTGAGAGCAGTGAAACGCCGTTAGTCGGAATAAAGTTTTAACACAATAACATCTGTGGTATACATTCCGATAAGCTTAGCTTATCAGAATCTCCAGGATTTAACGCCTTTTGACGTTACATCTTATATATATATATATATATATATTGTTAAAATATTCTTAGATTAAAAATATTTTTACAAAACAAACAGTTTGCTGCCATAGAGTCTTTTTTACACAAGTTGGTCTTATTGAAAAAAAAACTTTATATTAGTTATCAAACACAATTCAGCTTAATAAAATTCAAAGCAACTTTTTAAATACAAGATATCAACGTATATGAGTTTAATAGTTTCTATATAGTTTCTAACTATAGTTTCTTATAGTGCAAATCAAAAAGCTAAAAAAATTACTTCAATAAAGGTCTCTCTTTTTAACCCATTACCTAATCTTATTAATTTTTGACAATTAATACACTACTAATATTTAAAAAAATTTAGCCATAGTTATTTTACTAACAATTTTTGGTTTAGTATATTTTTTACATAAACGCTTTATCTACTTTTAAATTAGAGTAACTATCAAAGTTCTTAACTTGCAATCAAGGGCAAAATTTACAATTTTATTGATTCACGAATTTGTTTATAATATAATACAATGTTTCACTCTATTAATAAATACTATCAATTAGATGCTCAGTAATAACAAAAATTTCAACCAAGCAGAACTTTAGTTATTGTTATATAAATAAATTCGTGAATCAATTATATTATAAAACTTTAATTTTAAAAAATTTCAAACTCTTAAAAATTTGAGTTATTGTTTTTAAATACTGCTTACAGAAAATTTGAGGTGCAAGCTCAAAAAAAAGAAAAAAGATAAAAGTAATTTTTAAACTTACTACAAAATTGACAATAAAACAATTACAGTTTATAGACTACAAAAATGAACACATTTTAAAAGATAATCTAAATTTTCATACACAACAAAAAATTATTTATTGTTCATACTTAAATATTTCAAACAAGAATAAATTTTAATTAATAAAAAATGTATTGATCATCTGACAGCCAATATAAATACGAAGACAACAAAAAGTGGTAATTAAAAGGGGTCAGGCTTCAGTGTTAAGGTTATGAATATTTTCAATTCATAACATTGTGCAAATGAAATAAGACAATAAAACATCAGTACATTAACAAAATTTAAACCCTTATCATTCACCCACTTTAGACAAAATTGTAAATTTTAACCCTTGCCCCTAACCCACTTTACCCAAACGTATTACAAATACGATGAAATATTTTTTTATCAAATAAAACTTAAAATAAACAAATGACAAAGTTTAGCCAATTTGCAGTTGACAGGTTAAAAGTAAAAAGTGTACTTTAAAGACTAAAATACTATGAAAAAGAGAAAATAATAGTCTATCACATTAAAAAGTGGTAGAATGTTTTAGTAATTTACACAAAAACAAGAAGCAAGGTATATCATTTTATTGACTGTAATTTATAAAGATTTTTAACTACAAAATTCATATGAATTTTATTAAGTATAAAATATCAAAAACTTAAAAACAACAATTTTTCTACATGTTTATAATTAAACACAGTATATAATCGTATACAAAGCAAATTTGATTTAGAACTAGCTTAATCAAAAGTTTTAAAAATAAGTAAGTATGTTAAAAACGTAAACAATTAATTAGTAGAAAAGTAAATTTTATGAATAATATTTTCGGGACAACATATTTAGAAAATGATTGCTATTAAAAATTACTATAGCTATTTAAAAAAATAAAACAAAATAGTTACTAAACTTTTAAAATAAGATTTAAAGCAAAAATTAAGCAACAATTTTTTTTCAGAAATGCAAAACTTCACCCATTGACTTAAAATTTGAATTTTAATAACTAAACTTATTTTATTTCAGTTTTTCATTAGATTTACCTAAAAAATAACATGTTTGTGTAGTTGTTTTCAACAAGTTTAAAAAAATTATTTTATTATAGTTTGAAATGACTTAACATAAAGTTTAAAGTTAAAAAAAATTTAATTTAAAAAAAATTAAAAAAAGGTTATAATTAAGAGTTTATACTCTACATACAACTACATTCAAAAAATTAAGCTCAAAAATGTAAGTATTAGTCAAAAATAAAAACTTTAACTTTATTTATAAAAAACATGAACAAACAATTATAGTTTTTATATACATGAATAACTTAAAACATTTTTAAATTGGTAGTATTTACATTTTAGAACGAGGATTTATCATATGTAAGTTAGGATACTTTAAAAAAACTAAACTTTACAAAATTATCAATCAAAATATTTTTTAACATAAAAATACAATTTATGTACAATAAGTAAAACTAAAATATTGAAGTTTTTCAGAGGGTTTAAACAATTCTTTAAACAATGGTTTTTCACAAATTTACAAGTTAAGCAATTTAGAAATATCAACAATAAAACATAAAAAGGGGGTATATCAACTAAAAACAACATTTTAACTGAAGTATACTTATATGTAAATGCTTAAAGCCCACATGAAAATTTTTTACTGCTATAACACTAGTAGGAAAACTTACTAGTTACGTCTTCAGTTCTTTTGCCAGCTGAAACCACCTCTGCCTGAAGACAATGGTCCTAGTCCTCTGCTCTTCAGTCCTCTTCCTCAAAAAGTTGTCAGCATAATTCTCCAGGCTCTCATAGCAGCTCAAATCACTCGAACAAGTAACAGTTGGCTTGTCATTGACAACCACGTCTATCTGGGTGGGCAGATCAATGTTGATCCTGGTGAGGAGGGTGTCATCATTCTTGGCATACACAGCGCTCCCATCCGGTGAGAACTTGAACCTCTCCTGGGCATCTTCCAGTGAATCTGAGAAGACGAGCTCCATGAGAGGGTCTTCCTTGTCCACGTGGAAGATCTGGAGTCGGTCGTAGGAGGTGGCGCAGACGTAGTGGTTGCTGTTGGGCATGGTCGCGAGCAGTGACAGCTCAAAGTCGCTGTTGAACTGGGCTGGGGTCAGGTCTTTGCAGGTCTCATTGTTGCAGTCTATTAGAAACACGCTGCCATCTGCTGTGTTTGCAAGAACTTTGGAGGTGTCTTCCATAAACAGGATTTTCTTCACTGCAACTCCCTGCTTCACTATGAGGGCTGCAACGTGGTTGCCCTCTTTTCTGTCTATAACTGAAAGTGCTCCACTTTTCAAGCCAATAGCAACTAAAAGGGTGTTTGGTGAAACAGCACATGACTCAATCAGGTGGGCCTGTGGCCAGACAACTTCAGCCGCTATTTCTGACTTGGAAAAGTTTGCTTTCTGGTGGGAAAGCGGGTACATGCAAGCCTTGTATGAGTAGCTCCACCACACAAGAACTGACACGCTCTCCTTGCTTTCTTTACCTGAGTATTCTTTACAACAAGACTTTGGCTGCAACTTTGCTGTTTTTAAAAACTTCCAGCTTGGCCTTTGGTCGATGGTTACGTCTTTAGACATGTAAGTGAGCTTGTCCTTGTGTATTTTCCTTATGGCTGCCCTGCGAATTTTTAAGCTGGTATCATTGAAAAAGTGGTTTTCACCTGTGCCAATTCCATTAGGGCTGCAAGCAGCATCAAGAGCTTCCCTGTAAGTAGAGTAGTTTGGACATGGTTGCACCAAAGTAGGCTTGTCTATTTTTAAAAAACTTGTTGCTCTGGTAAACCTGACAGCTAATGACTGTTCCTCATCATAACTTTTTCCAACAAAACTAACAAAGGTTTCTCTATTTTCAGTATTTACATTCAGCTCTTCTGCTTCTGACTGCTTGGAATGCATGTATTTGAGTTTGCTGTTTATTTCTTTTATCCAGCTTTCAACTGGAAGCTTATAAAAATTAACCCAGTATGCTTCGTTCATGGAGAGAGCCAGGCCTAGGTAGTCTCCATTTGTATCAATGTTCACTTTTTCTGCATTAGACTTGGCCTGACTGTCCACACTCGGGTTCAAGCTTTGAACAAAGTAAAGCTTCTTGTCAGCCATCATTAAAATCTTAGCATAGCCCATGTCGTCTATGCAGGCAATGACATAATGGCCGTGCCTGATGACCACACACTGCATTGTTTCTAAGCAGCTCTGATCCTCATCGCTCGCAGGCAGGGAGCAAACAAACTCCTCGCTGTTGACCGCGTAAACGTTTACATCTGCTGAGAATAGGGACACAAAAATGTACCTGGAGTCTGGAGACACGCACATGCTGGAGCACTCTGCCTTCCCCACACCTTCCAGGCTGGTGGCGTACAAACACTTTGCCTGGTGTCTCTTGGCCCTTGCTAGTTTCTCCTCTTCCCTCTGCACAATCTCCTCCCACGCCCTGTTGAGGATCTTCTGTATGAACTTGTCTATAGTCCTGTAGGGTTGTGGCAGCGTGTCAACGACCAGGTCCGGATTGTTCAAGTAGCTGTCCTCCTCTTCATTTTCTTTCCTGTCCATGTTGGCTGGAGGTCTGTCCACCTCGCCCGGTTGCGTGTACTTTTCCATTTTGTTTTTTATCTAATATACAAACTTGAAGAACCTAAAAAATTTAATTTTTTTTTTACTTGTACAATTTGTAAGTATGTATTTTGCTTATAACTTAGATTACTATAGCTGTAAGTGACTTATGATAGAAATACAGTTAACAAGATTTTTTTAAACAATAGTCTCTGACAGTGTATAAAAGTAAAGTAGTTCAAAATTTCTATAATAAAGATTGACAATTAATACAAAGATAGAGTTAAAACTTTAGTTATTAAAAGCTGCACAAATATAGCTTTATCATAAACCAACTTAAGTAATAGTAGTTGTACAAAATATTAAGTTCTGTAAGAATAAGTAAATATTTTGATAAGATTTAATGTAAATATTTTTAACTAAATTATATCAAAATATTTTTTCTATTTTATAAAAGTATTTGTACTGTATAAATATCTACAAACTTGTTTAAATATTTTTTAAGACGAATATGATACAAATTTATAAAAGTTATCTGTTTACAAAAACATATAAACTGAAACTTTGATAGTAAGTTTAGAAAATTGTTTCATAAATTTTTTTTTAGTTAAATTATACCAAAAGTGTAAGTAATTATATTATTATATTGATTATATTTATTGATACTGTTTTAAATTACATGTTTGTATATATTTTTAAATAATAGCTTTTATAAAGTAAAAGTTTTATAAATCATGTAACATAAAACATATAACAGTTTAAAAACTTAAAGTGAAGTTTTATAATCTTTATATTTAAAATTAATACTAAATAAAAAAATACTTGCACATTAAAAAACAAAAAAAATATTTTTTGTAGCTTGATAAAGCAAACAAATAAATATTAAAAAATATTATGTATTAATTTTTTTTCAAACTAACAGTAGGACTATATAAAATATGCACATTGTTTCAGAAACAACTAAATGTAAATACAAATTTCAAAGTGTTAAAAGATAAAATAAGAAAGTTTTTTTATCCACTACTGCTACAGTTATAACAAAAAAAAGTTAGATAAATAAGCTCAAATTACTATAAAATTATATATTAGTTTAAATTAATAAACTAAACAATGAATTTAATTCAATATAACTGCAAAACTTAAGCAGAGTTTTAGCACAGTAATCAAAATCAAAAGAACAGATAAATGAATATATCTAACAAACTGTCTCAGGGTTTGAAATTTTTTTTAAAAATAAAATAAGGTTTTAAAAAGTTTAAAGTCAGTTTGTAAATACACCTTTGTTAAACATGTAAACAGGTATTGTATTACTGATTAAGTGCTATACATAGATAATTTTTTTTAACTTGTATGATTAAAACAATTTAAGAACAAAAAATATATTACATACAAAAATCACACACAAAATTATTTTAGAAACTTTGTGCAAGCATTTTATTTTCACTTTGCACCATTTTACTCCATTGTTTGTTTTGCAAGCTCAAATCCATTTGAGCAACTGAAAGCTTGTTTTCCCAGGTTTTTAAAGACTTCCTGAGTTCAATCAAGTTTGTTTTCATTTCTATGTAATTTTGAACAGCAGGAACTTTGTAATCAGAAAATTTCTTTCTTGTTTTAATATTTACTCTTTCAGCCTCTGCTCTTTCTGTTTCAATTTTTGTAGTTTCTGATTCTAGTTTTTGCAACATTTCATTTTTAGATTTAATGTCAGATTTAAGTTGTTCCTCATCAAGGGTTAACAGATTCATTTTCTTTCTGTATTTGTTTAAAACTTGAAGAGTGTTACCAGCCATAAGCTTAGAGCGCAATAGTTCTTGATTTTTTTCATCAATTTTGTCCATGTACTGCTGGTTCTCAATTTTTAACTGACTAAAATCTACTTCATGCAAAACTTCTCCCATTTCTTCTTTTTGCTTGAGTTGAAGAGCAAGTTTTCTTTTTGAAATTTTTAAAGTAGAATTTTTAAGGCGAAGCTTTTCTATCAAAGTGTCTTTGCTTTTAATTTTTTCATCATAAAATCTAACAACCTTTTCTGCCATTACACCTTTAGTTCTTGGGTTTACTGCACCTCTAACTATATCACGTTCAAACTCATATAAGTACTTTTTTATTTCGTTCATACGAATATCAAGCTCTTCTAAGTTAGCAGTATGATTGTCAAGCATTTTTTCAGCATCAACTGACATTTTTTCCATTTCAGACACTAAAACATCAGTTTCATGCTGAGCAATATCACATTTTTGATCTGCTGTAAGTTGAAGTAATTTTTCAACACCCTTAGTTTTAGCTTTTTTTCTGCCTTTTCCATCTAAATTTGCTCTTTTACTGCTTGATTCTTCTTCATCAACCAATGTAATTCTCTTAATATACTTCTCAAACATTTCAGTTTCATGCTGGAGAATTTCATTTGTGCTAACTGTGTTTTCAACTAATTCAGCTAAATCTTCATCTGTTAATTCTGCTAATGGATCATCTATATTTTCAGTGGTATCTACTACTACATTACCTTCTGCCATATTTTTGAACAGCTTAATTGAACTTAACACATACAATGTTGTCAAAATTTAGCAATGCAGTTGTTATGGTATGCGTTTTTAAAACTAGGTGACAGTAAAGCGCAGTTTTACATCCTATTTGAATAAGAACTGAAAATGTTTGTTTTTTAATAAACGAAAGATCTCTTCAAAGCGTTTGTATAAGACTGAGACTGATTTTTTTGATGATTCTGACCATTTTTTATTTTTGTAAAGCGCAGACTTTTATGTAAAAAACTGGTAAAATGTTACCTTATTTTAATTATTTGTTTTTCTTTAAAAAATAAAGCTATTGACGGACGTATTTGTTTAGAAAATATATCAGAAAACTTGTTTTTTTGTCTAAAAAATTTTATTTAAGTTGTAATTATATGTCTGTGAATTTTTTAGAAAACAAAAATAAAGCTGATTTTTATTTTTTTTTAGCTTCTGACCAAACTTGATTCTAATTTTTTATCATTTAATTTTGATTTCGCAATGGTTACAATAAATTCAAAATAAACACAGTTTTCTAAATTTTAATCACCGATTTCTTTATAAATACTAAAAGTAAATTATAGCTGGCATATTTAAAAAATAATAAGTTTGAGCTATTACTAAATAATAATATAAAACTAAAAAAAATAAAAAATTAAGAATAGTTAAACACTTTAAATTAGCTCATTTTAATAGTTTTTTAGAGTAAGTTTACCAACAAACTAAACTGTTTAGACATAAATACTTTGTAAAATGACTGTCAGAATTTTAGAAATAAGTGGTACTTTAATTTATTAACATTTTTTTGACTTATTTACCTTAATTATTCATGCTCAAAAAGTTTTATGGTGATTTTCTCGTAAATATCTGAAAATTTAGTTCTAAAAAAAAGAATTAAAGACTAAAAACGTTATGTACGTCCTCAGAAATAAATAAAATAAGGTAATCTGACGCCTATAAACATGTTTAATGAAAATTATGTGGAAGACATGACATGAAGTATTTAAGACTCAAAAACAAAAAATAAGCATTAGCGTGATTACTTGTAATTTTTTGATGACTTTAAGCTATCATAGAGGATTTTAATTGTTTTGATTAATATAGTTTTTTTTAACTAAAAAGTAAACAACAGCTAAAAATTTGAATTATTAAATAGAAAACTTTTAATTAATTGTTTTTAGATCTTACCTAAATATAAAAAATAAAAAACATCTCTTTTTAAATTGCGTTGAAACTAAAATCTATTAAAAACTGCTTAATTTTATTTAAGCCTTTGTATTTTTTTCCGCATAAAAACAGGTTTGTGTTTTTTTTTTAATAATTAAGTTTAATTACTACTTTAAAGATTTTTCTTACTATTTTTTTAATATAAACTTAAAACATTAAACCTAATTTTTAGAAATTGTCCAATTACGCTTTGAAGAGCAAAATAAATGTTTAAACTAAACAATAATAGTAATTATTTTTGAGAAAATTAAGTATTACGAATTCATAAATCAATTTTTAAAGTAATTTTCATCACATTTAGATTTGATTGCATTTTGTTGCTTGAGTTTATCAAAAAAACAAGTGAATTTTAATTTTTACATCTATAAGTATTTTTACTGAATCTAATAACAAAAGTATTTAATACTTAATTTTTATAACTTCATAACACATTTAAAATTAAGTTTTGTTTTTGTTAAGATATATTAACTAATTTAAAAGCTAATTTAAAATATTTAAAACTTCAATAACATGTAATAAAATACGTTTTATATTTGCAGTAAAACTCTACCTAAATATAAATTTATGAATGCGTTTTACCAATATTTAGTGTTAGTATTATAATCATGTTGTGTTTATATATACTATTTTTTTTTTATAAGAAGAAACTTACTTCTACATTAGTCTTGCTTATAAGTATAAAAGTTACAACTAATGTTATTCTATTAATTTTTTCTTGTTTTAAAGTAACTTTTTATGATGTTAAAATATACTTTGTAGCTTAAAAACTTGAAAAAATGTTTAAAACGTTAAAACTAGAAGGTTTCAATGCTCTAAAGTCTAAATGATAATGTTGTAACCGTGCATTTATACTAGGAAAAAGTCAAAAAGAGTTTAAGTATGAAAACAATAGTAATAGTAAGTATTTTTTAATGTTTCATTTAGTTTACAGTTGTGTTTTGATAATTTTATTGCAACATAACATTTTGTTTTACCTGAATAAAATTTTACTACAAAATAAATGCACATAAATTTACATCTCATAATAACCTTTTATAATAAAATAAATTTTTGGTTGTTAACTCATATGTTTATATTTAACCCAAGGCTAAGTTTTAAATTAGTAAAAGTTATTTGGTAATACTTATATTAGATTTTTTTTGTTTTGTTTATTACTTGGTTATCAAGTTGATACTGTATCATTTATTTCCATTGAGTCATCTAGCTGTACTTTGGTTTCAATTTTTGAAATCCGCATCTTAATATAAAACTGTATTAAGATTAAAGTATTTTAATTTTTTTAAATGAAGTACTTTTTTTTAGTTGTAAGCTGCAAATACTTAGCGCTTCAGATTGGCTAAAGTTTTACTTACCTATATTTTAAGTATATAATATTTAATTTTTTTGTTTTTTTTGTATATGTTTAAATAAAGTGTGTTAGGGGTATAATTAAAAAAGTATACTATGATGGGTTAGAGATAGGTGTTAAGATGTTGTTATTGTACTGATGCTTTATTACTTAACCTTACTTTCACAGTATTGTGAATAAAAAAGAAGTAAATTTTCTTTTGAAGCCGATACAATTGATAGAGGTCCGATTATAATGTGGAGGTGTTTCCCATAATATTTGATGAGTTAATAAAATTTTGAAAAGCTTATATAGTTTTTTACAATCTATACCATTATCCCTAAGACCCTAACATGTTAAAAATTTATCAAAAAATAAATTTTTAATAACTATAATAAAAATAAAGTTATATTAAAAATTTTGCCGACTCAGCAAATGTTAGAGGAAAAAACCTCCACATTACAACAATACTCTTTTGTTAGGAGTTCTTTTGTTGATGTGACGAAAATCCCCCAATATTTGCCGAGTCAGCATAATAAAATTATAAAAATTTTATGTTTTAGTTAGTTTTTAAAATGCTTTGGTAAGGTGGGTTAGGGTTAAGGGTATGAAAAAAAAAATAATCATAATTGATGATTCAGCAAATATTAGGGGAAACACCTTTGCTTTAAAATCGGACCCTTTTGTTAGGTAACCAAAATGGCCTTAAAAGTTGTATTCACAACTGTTTTTCTCTCTAATGGCTTTAAAAATTTAGTCTTATAAATATTACTTATAAAACTTTAGCTTAAAGTACTTCATCAATTTTTCAGTAGAATCAATCGTTAGTTTTTCTTTTTATTTTTTTTGTTACTTGTTTTTTCATACAATTATTGTTTTTTTTAATTAAAGTTTATTACAAGAACTTTAGCCTGCCAAGAATTTTATTCAGTAAGTTTTATCAGTTAAAATAAAAAGGCTGCTGCTCCCTGTACTAAGTAATGTTTTTACTAGTTCTGTAAAAGTTTATCTGTGCATAAAAAAACAGTTAAGGTTTCTAAAACTTAAAACAAAATACTCAAATAGTAAATCAGTTTATCAGAAGAACTTTATTAAATAATTACTTACACTTTTTAATAAAGCTTTTTGTTTTTTGGAATTAAATATAGATCTTTTGACTCTTAAACGTAATTTATTACAAAAGAGACAAACATATTTAAAACAACATAAGCCACTAATAAAAGTTTATCAAACTCACTTCTTATATATTTTGCTCTAGTAAGAATTTAAACAAAATTCACTTCATATGGTATTAGCAGATTAAGAGATTCCAGTATAGAGCAATCCCTTAATTAATAAAAGCTAAAAAAGACTCCATTTGATAATGAAGAAATGTTTTTTTTAACTTTGATTTTCCTCTACTAAATAAAATTGTTATTGTTTAATGTTGGTTTTAGTTTAAGCTAATTAGATACCTAAATATAGAGAAAATTTAAGTAAAACATTATTATTTTTAAATTATGTCCCAAGTTCCACTAATATTACTTCAGTGATTCTCAAGTATATGCAGTTGGAATACAAAAGTTACTATTTACAATTAGAACTCAAACTTTTCGTGATTTACGCTAAAAAAAAATACTAAATTATCTTAGCATTGCGAAGAAAATGAAGCTATGAAAAGTTGTAAGGCAGTTTAATAAAGGATCTTTTAGAAATTTAAAACAGTGAACAGTACTTAATAAAAATGACAAAGTTATAACTACAAAATAATTTAAAGATATATTTAAACTCAAGTAGTGATAAAATTACTCTAAATTTAGTATTTAATACAAAATATGTACACTTAAAAACATAAACTGGCTTATACCACTCACTTCAAATTACATTTTAAACAGTATCTTTAATTTAATATCTTTAAAAGTTCCGAAGGATGAAGTTTTACTGCTCACCTTACTGATAATTAAAAAAAAGCCAATTTATATAATAAATTTAATACCCTGGTTCTTCAAATGTACAAAAATTTACCAAAAAACAAGGTTAAATCTTTAACGGGTGAAGTTTTCCTTATAATTCAGATATAGGTGAGTTCTGTTTAGGGTAAAGTAGTGATCTACCGGATCCGGCCAGATCCGGTCTTGTCCTAAGCTTAGAAAAAGATCCGGATCCGGATATGGCCGAATCCTAGCTGAGGTTTGGTCGGATCCGGATCAAGTTACTTTAGAAAGACTTTGTCTTCCGCGATCTGCTTCTTTCAGATTTATATACTTAGATTAGGTAGCTGTCTAAATTCACGAGTGTACAAAATTGCACGAGGGAACAAAACTCCACGAGTTCACAAAATTTCACGAAGATACTTTTGAACGAAGATGATTTTGCACGGATTATATTCTTTTTGTCTATTTTTTTTTTATTTATTTTTTTTTTCATTTTTAATTTTTATTTATTTATTTTTTTTATTTATTTGTTTATTTTTTACTATCACTGTTACCTCTAACCCTTACCCTCGGTCAGTAATTTTTTTTGAAATTTTTAACAATTAATTTTTTTAATTTAAATTTTTTTTTTTTTTAATATTTTTTTATACTACCACTGTTACCCCTAACCCTTACCCTCGGTCGGTAGCTTTTTTTTTTTTAATTATTTTTTTTTTATTTTTGGTAATTTTTTGTTTTTAATTTTTACTCACGCGCAAAAATGTATCTTGTGCAAAATTGACCTTTGGTGAAAAATCGTCTTCGTGCTATTTTGTTCCCTTGTACAATTTTGGCTTTGTGCAAATTTGGCTTTGTACAATTTTGTGCACTGGTGCAGTTTTGTTCTCGTGCAATTTAGTCCCCTCGTGCATTTTTATCTTCGTGTAATTTAGACCCATTCCCACTTAGATTATTTTGTTTTGAATATTTAGTATATATAAAATTATTCAAACGAAATAGACTAATTAAAGTTTAGTTAATTCAATCATTTGTTCTAAACATACAGGTACATTCATCCATTAGAGTAAAAACAGTGAGTTGTAGATTTCAAGTTTCTTGCAGATTAGAACCATCTACTGACTCTATTTGTAAACTTAAAATGTTTTCTTTTTATAATATATTTAACTACGTCAAAAGTCTTTACAAACTTAATTTAACTATTTTTTTTTCAATAAAACACATTAAGTTACCTAAAAACTCTACAAATACAGCTCATTTAATAATGGGTTACTGAAACTTTAAGTGGCAAATTAATCAACAATTTTTTTTTTTTTTCATTTTACAAAAAAAATAATTTTAGCCCTGGTTTAGATGAAAATAGTATACAGTAGTATAAAGTTTTTCTAGAAAAAAATAAAAAACTTCGTTGAACAACTGCTGCCTCTAAAAGTAATAGCAACCTGACATTTTGATAGTTTTTTCTATATATGTGTGTTTTTTTAAGGATAGCTTTTATATTTAACAAGAATTGCAGCCACAAACTTAGTATACTAAGTACACTGAGGATAACTCTAGATGTGTTTTTAACTTGTTTAATATTTTAAATAACTCAAGACACTAATGCTTACTTAAACATGTTTTTTAAAACTAGAACTAACTGAGTTTTTTATAAAAAACTCTAGGTAATTTTTTAATCTTTTAAAAACTTTACAACTGTTTTTTAGATATTAGATTAGATTAAAATGAACCAGTAATAAATACTTTGTTATTACTTATATTGCTTTATATAACCCGATTCTAAAGTTAGTTTTGTTTTCTTTTTTTCATTTGGCTATATCTTTTTAAAATTAACAAATTATCACAGCATAAGTTTAGTAAACATCAAATTTAGCAGAAGTTACATTTTTATTTTTAAAAAGAAAAATGTTTATAAGGTATAGTATGTAGAAAGAGGAATACTTTTTTAGGATATTAAGAAACCAGGATAACTCAGGCTAGTTTTAGATTACAAAGTATAGTTTTTAGTCTTTTAGGACAGTTTTAAAAGTTGAAGGGCAACCATATTCTAAATTTATGCTGAACATACTGTAGATTTTTTATACAGGGTGGCCAAATAACCTGGAAACCTGGAACTTATAAAAAAATCTGCAAAAATCAGGTATTTTATAAAAATTGAAAATCCTACCTCGTTATTAGAAGAAAACTCATGGAATAACCATGGTTTTTAACAATTTTAATATCAGTGTGACTATATTTTAAAAAGTTTTTTATTGTTTATAGAAATATTATAAAAGTTTTAGCTTAATGGCTTTGATATAAGAATATAGATATTATTTACTAAATAACTTATTCTTATACATGTAAACAGTTGCTAAATAAGTATTGTTCATCTTATAGTTCAAACTTTTGTAAATAAAAGTATAATGCAAACTTATCATAACAAAAAAATGTTTATTATATTTTAATGCATGCTAACATTTATTTTATTTTTTCTTTTGCGTCAAACAAGGTACAAAATTCAAGTTAAGTCGCAGAAATAGCTTAAAATTTTACATTGAAACTGA
Organism: Thalia democratica; assembly: GCF_965202585.1. Taxonomy (NCBI): domain Eukaryota; kingdom Metazoa; phylum Chordata; class Thaliacea; order Salpida; family Salpidae; genus Thalia; species Thalia democratica. The sequence goes on along the minus strand of NC_139166.1, from coordinate 59,578,960 downwards.
GATTTCGTTTAGGTAGATTTTTTATTTAAAAGTTCTTAATCTTAGTGTTCAAATAAAATATTTAGATGATAAGATTGTTTTATTTTTTAGTATTTATATTAAACAATTATTATTAATTTCTGGTACTTTAATAATAAAATTTTATAAGTTTGTTCTCTTTTGAAACTACATAAAGCTTAAAACATTTAGAATCCGGATCCGGCCGGATCCAAAGTAGTAGATCCGGTAGATCACTGGCGTAAAGATAAAATGTTTTAAAATAGTACAGAAGCACATAAAAAATTAAAATAACAAGATATAAGTAGAATTATTACAGTTTTTTAAAGTTTTTTAAACTAATTTTTTTTACAGAAAAACAAGATACTATACCACATCAATTTATTACTGTTGTTATACAATTTTCTTGTAAAGTACTGTAGCTATATCATTTATATGTTATTTTGTTTTAAATCTTGTATTTGGTTATATTAGATGTACCCGTTTATCATTTACTATAATTAAATTTATTTGTACAATATAAACAACTTGTTCTAAAAAAACTTGTGTACAAAATTTTTTTATTTTCCAAATAAAGTATATTACTTGTAAAGTTAAATATATCTTTTAACTTAATTTTCATGAGATTATCAGTTGATAGATTATACTTTTAATTAATCGAAATCTGATAAACTTCTTAAAAGATAACAACTTTATTAGATGTTTGCCATCCATTAACCTGTTCAAACTAATTTTTTTTAAGTTTTTTGTTATATCAAATTAACTTGAGTAAATACTTAAGTTAGTGCTTACTGCATAAAACTGTTTTAGGAAGTTTCTTTGTTAAACTATAATACATTTTTCATAATAAAGCATAGTACTCAACATTTAATTTTTTTCTTATTTAACTGAAGTTTTGTAAATAAAGTATTTTTATTCTTAAATATATTTTAATCACGCCTTAATTGAAACAAAGTTGTTTTTAAAAATCTTTGTTTGTAAAAACTAAATTGTTCCAAAAGCTTGCAAAGGTTGTTTTCTCTAAACATGAAATTTCATGAAAAAGTAAAAGTAAAAAAATAGTTTCAGTTTTTATTTTTTAAAACCGCAATAATAAATTGTTTAAGTTGGAATGATACTTTACACTTCAAAAACATAACGTAGTTTTTCAAAACTGAACAATTAAAAATATAAAGTTTCTTTTTTTAGTACTATTTTGCTAAAAATCGCATATGCTTTTAAGACATTAAGTAAGTATGTAGTTTTTACAAGACTTGTAACTTTTGTTACAGAGTTAAACAGTTGTATTTTGTGTTAATCAAGAATTTAAAATAATTTTAGAACAGCAAGGATAAGTTAGTTTAAAACAGTAAATGTTAATTGTTTTAAATTATCCAAAAGCTTAAAGGTATTTATAGCTAATTATCTCAGTTTTTTACTTATACTCAGATTATAGTACACAAACTGAAGGTTTTAATAAAATTGATTTATATACAAAGGGTAAAATTTGTTCGTTAAATCAAGCAGTTTTTTAATTTTATTTTAAACTAGCTTCGTTTTATTTTTAAGGCTAATCGCCTAAAGTCTTCTTAAAATTTTATTTTATGAATTCAATTTGTATTTTTAATTTATCGGACTAGAATTTTTTTTGAGCTTTGTTGCTTTTTTTTAAATGAAAGTTAGATTTTGTTATAGATAGTTTGTTTTGATATTTGAAAAAGCTAAACAAGGTTTTTATTTATACTTTTCCTGTTATTTATAGCATAACAAATGCTGCATAATGTTGAATTTTTAACTGCAAAACTTTACTAGTTACTTGAACCATCAAGTTTTCCTTAAACTTTTATAACACACAGACACAACAGATTTAATATAAAACTTACAATAAATTCTCGCGAAACTATGAAGTTAGACACGAAAAACGTCAGAACTTACGATGAAGATGGTTTCACGCGCCGGGCAGCTTGCCTTTGTGTCAGAGTCGACCCCGAATCTCAGGTTAGTTGCAAAAATTTTGAAAGCAATTTTAGTTAGGATTATTTTAAATGTTTTAATGACATATTAGTTTTATGTCAGAAAATTACTAGTTGTTAAAAACGAAATAAAACCATAAAAATAAAAATAAATAAAATTACTAAAACAAAACAAAACTGTGTAAAATAATTGTTTGCATTTCTTGTTTTGTTTATAGTTATACTTTTTAATTCAAATCGTAATGTGACTTAAATAAAACTTTATATGAAGTTTTTGTTTGTATTTAATTTATGTTTGCTAATTACGATACTTTTGTGTTTAATTTAAACACCTTAAATTAATTTATCAAACGTTTTATTCAGGAGCAACAGTTCTTACTAGTGACAAGCCGTACTGATAAAAACAAATGGATTGTTCCAGGAGGTGGTATTGATCCCGGGGAATTACCTAAAACTGCTGCTATCAGGGAAGTTGACGAAGAAGTAAGAAAAAACAAAATAATTTATTTACTTGTATTTCGTTTCGTATAACCATTGTGTTTAATTACTAAAAACAATTTAACACTGTTATGTTTGTCAGTTTTGGTTTGTTTAAAATGTAAATTTATATAAGTTTAACTTCCAATTTAAACTTAGTTTATTTATTTTAATAATTTACTCTATCAGACCTAGTTTTTTTTTAGGCTGGTGCGATAGGAAAGCTAGGAAGGTTCTTGGATGTTTTTGAGGTTAGTTTTGGTACTAGTTTTTTAAAGTTCAACTATGCAAAGTATTTGTATTACAAAGTCATGTCAAAAACTCAAAATAGAATTTCACTAAATTGATCACCAAATCAATGTGGTAAAGCCTTGGTTTTACAAAAGGATGAAAACTAAATACAAAAAAAAAATTGGTGAACTCTAAAAGCAAAACATTTACAGTACAAGAAAAAAAGGACATACGTATACTTGCTGCACGTTGAACGTCTGAAGGAAGAATTTGAAGACGTGGGCGTTCGCGATCGCAGGTGGTTCATAGTTGAAGAAGCGGTGGCCACTCTAAGAAGCGGTCACCGACCTCATCAAGTCGCTTATTTTGAAAAGCTCATCGGGGATAAGGTATTATAGAAACAGTGTCATAAATACCTGAGTTTTAAAGCTTTTTAAACTATGTTGACCTCACTTATGAACCTTTTAAGTTGGTTGTAACTAGTAATGTACCGGACTCACTATCCGGGTCCGGCCGGATATTGCCATTTTTGTCTGATATCCGGATCCGGCCGGATTCTAATTTGAAAAAAAAAGTCCGGATCTGGGTCCGGTACATCACTAGTTGTAACTATCTTGTAAGTTTTTATTCTAAGTGTAATTCAAAAATCAAAGGGTTGTTTTAAAATAATACTAACTGATGTTTTTTATAAGAAGTCCGTGCTTATTTGTCACAAAACTCACCAAAGAAGGGCGCTGCAGTGTAAACTTAGCGTGATCGAGTTTGGAGTTTGTAGATACCATATAAAAAAGATTTAGCCTAGAAAACTTATAAGTGTGTAGCATGCTTTAACATTTTAATAAACTTTGTGTTCGAAAGCAGATTTTGTGTTGTTTGTTGTTTTTAAATTGTTATTTACAAATGAAGACTTATTGAGTTTCATTGATAAATTATTTTCAACATGTCTCAATAGAAAAACTGTTTTTTGCTCTGTAGTTGTAAAACATTTTTTGTTGTTAATATTTTGTATTGATAAAAGAAAAAAGATTATTTGAAAAAGAAATGCTTTAAATTATTTTTGTAAATAAATGCCAGTTAAAAAAATACTGTTTTTATTCGTACAATGAGAAAAAAATTATAATTGAGTAAAAGTAAATAGTGAAACAATAAATCTAATATTATATCTATATGCCTTAATAAGAATTTGAATTTTTGTACTTTGTTGTAGTTAAACGAAGTTTAGTAATAGAAATGTTTTTTTATACTAGTAAAGTACCATTAAATACTTGTAATTATATTTATGTCACCCACAACCTAGTATGCGACTATTCTACATAGTTTATATCTAGTTTATGAAAGCACAACTTTAAGTTATGTTGTAACTAGGTGTAGCAATAAATGCTTTGTTTTTAATAATAGCTACGACCACGTCTTTTTATAATCATAACTTTATAAAACAAAAGTTGCACCAATACAAAAGTTTCAAATAATACAAGTATATAAAAAGACGGTAGTATAATAAAATTAGAAGTAAGAATATCTTCCGTTAAAAAAAATTACTTTACAACAATTACTTTTATAAAAAGTTAGTATTATTCACAAACAGTTATTAATTAGCTGATTATACAAACTTTACTCAACAAAGCATATAAGTATCTAAAGAAATTTATTTGTCTAAAAGTCCCGTATTAAAATAATTCCTGAAATAATTTTTTTCTTTGTTAGTTAAAATTGCTGATAGGTTGTAATGTTTGCTAATAGTTAAAAGAAACTGTTAGTATTAGACAATAAACACTTTTTAAATTAAGTTTAAAATATTTGGTTTTTAAGCAACAAATTTTTCTTAAATGAAAACTTAACCTATTAAACGAATGCAAAACATCTTAAAAAATTGTTAAACATTAGTACTTATAACTTCATAGTTCATAAAACTTATTTAGCTCTAGTGTCAGTTAAAATTTTATTATAACCTTGTAAACTTGAAGTTTTTTGCATTTAGTCATATTTACATAACATTTATCAACAAAACATTTTCACCAAAACAAACTATTTATTTTATTCAATGTTTAATTTATATTATATAAAATAGATAGTAATATATGCGTTGTACAAAATTGTAGTAAATAATAAATATTAGACAGACATTTTCAAGTTTAAAATTTTCTTATTCATAGTAAAAATTTATGTTTTAACATTGGTAATTTATATTTCAATGTAGTTATTTATATAAATAGGTAATCGTTTTTGAAACAAATTTATTGAATTTTAAAATACTTTAGAAAAGTATAGTTTTATTTTAGCTACTTTCATAACCGTAAGTACTTATATATACATTTAATAGTGTTTTTTCGTTTATAAAACAATTAAGTTGTTATTTAATGCTTAAAAAGTTTATTAAAAGTAACAGTAAAAAAAAAAAAAAGTAGTTAAAGTTGTTGGTAATACGTTTACATGACTAAAGTTAAATGAGTAAACTTTACACAGCCGTTATGTTATTTAGATAAAGATAAAAGCTTTTTTTAGTCTACTAGCTTCAATGTTTAGTCTTTTAAGTTTAATTTTAAGTAAAAACAAAAGTAAAATACAAAAAGCGTTCAGTTTAAGTAGGACAGTTTTATTTTTGAAACTTAGATTTTAACGTTTGTTGACATACAAAAATAAAAAAAAGAATGTTTTTAAGGCTTAAAATATCTTACTTTTGTACTCATAATACTACTAATTCTAATACAATTAGAAAACATCAAAGTTAACAGAGTAAAAACATAACTTTAAAAATTAAATATTTGGCTTTAAAAATTATGGAATCTGGTCCAGAACAGCCTCAAACGCCTGAAAAAGTTGGTTTGAAAAAAAGAGCAGCTTGTTTGTGTTTAAAAGAAGACTTGCATTCTAAAGTAAGCTAAACAGTTGTCTGCTTTTAGTACAAAATATGTTACTGTTTTTACAGATTCTATGATTAATGTTAAACAATTATAGTGTTAACTTTTTCAATTTTGGTGTTTTACATAACTATTCCTAATATATTATTGATTTTAAAACGTCTTTGCTTACCTAAGTATGAACTGGAGTGAAAAACTTTGTAGGTAGTGTATCATATTTAGAAATTAAATCCTTTTCGGGGCGGACTTTATCAAAACACGTTAGCAGATCCTACAGTTTTGAAAAGTTTAACTATAAAAGTTTATAGGTAAAATTGCAACAGAATTATTATTTTTAAGAAATACTGTGTAATAGAATTCAATTCAAGATACAATTTTGAAACAGCTATTAAAAAAAGTTATATTATATGTGATTTACTAAAGATACTTCTAAGCTAGAAAATACGTCGTGGGCCGTTAATGCCCATCTTTACTTTAGTCAAACCTAAGTAGTAATTACAAATTAAGTTCAAACATTTATTTAGTTTAATCAAATAAACTTTATTTGAGTGTTTTTTGTAAAAGTCTCTTAAAGTTTGTATTTTTCTTAAAGCAAAGCTTTTATTACACTGTATTACTACAATTGAATTAGTGTTAGATAAAGTTTGATAGAGAAACAAAAAAAGGCTTTTGCATTAATATTTGTATAGCTAAAGAATAAAAATAAATTTGCTTATTTTACCAATAACTTTTTATAAAAAAAAAACTTAAAAAATTAGAAAGCAAATTTTTTTTTTTACTACTTGACAAGATTAGAAATAATTTGAAATTTTGTCACAGAAACTATAATATTTTAAAACATTTAAGTTCTATAAATAAACTTTTCCAAAACAAATTTTTAACAAAAAGTACTATATTGTAGTAAATTTTAACAACAAAGTTTAAGCATACATAGACTGAGTTTTTGTAAAAATTTTAATTAAGCCAATGAATATCTAAATCAGAAAGAACAAAAACAACTCGAACTTTTTTGGTTAATTTTAATAGAAAAGAAATGTAAGATTAGTTTTACTTTATAAAATTTTGTTAGTTATGAATTTAACAAAAGTACTATGAATAACTGTTGTATTTAAATAATTAATGTTTTTCACTAAACTTCATATATGTAACTAAGCTATCATAAGTTTGAAAATAAAGGTATAACTCAAATGTAGCAGTAGAGTTAAAAAAAAATCAAAGTAGCCCTTAATCTTGAATAAATTTGTTTCCAAAAAATGTCTACAACAGAGTAAAATGCAAAATCATGTTCAAAAAGATTCTTATTTTGTTTTCAAGAGTAGAAATATATTAAAGTTTAAGTTTAATAATAAAATAGTTACAACAGTAAAGAGTAAATACATATTAATATAAAACGTTTTCAGGTGTTTTTTGTAGTTTAAGTCTTTTAACAATAAATTTATCAAAAAAATATTCTAAGTAATTTATTTTAATTAGTCAAATTTTACTATTCAACGTATTAAGTATATATACACTGTAAGTGTGGTGTATTTAATGTATAAAACTTAAAACTACTATTTAATACTAGTTAAAGTTTTAATATAATGTTTCTTACTTATTTATAACTTATGAGTATTAAAAAAACGGGTAGTTTAGAACAAAATAGCTAGGTTTTTGAATTCAATCAAAAATAAAACATGTTGAAACAATTTACAAAGTGCTGTTTGTGAATATATATTTTTTATGTTTTATTTATGATTAAATTTGTATAAATTTTTAATTAAAATTTGTTTATAATAAAAGCATTATTTTTATAACAGTTAGTTTTACTTAAAGAAACAACTTGTTATGCTAGTTCGTAAGAACAAACGCAAGTGGAAAGTGCCGGGAGGTGGTATCGAAGTTGGGGAATCCCCTGAAACTGCCGCTATCAGGGAAGTTGATGAAGAGGTGGGTATGAATGTATATAGAAGTTCTCAAAAACAAAAATAAAGCGACACGCATTAGTTGTCAGATTAATGTTAAACATTGTTTTCTGTATGCTTGTTAAGCATTTTGATTAAAGACTTTACAACAAAATATTTTGAAAGTATTTCTAATGTTATAGAGTTACTTTTTCGTTTATAACTAATTTTATTGTGCATACTAGTAAATGTTACTAGTGATTAACATAGTTTATTTTATTGCTATGTCTGTTTGTATAAATACAGTCAACTAGTTAAAAAAAAACTGTTTATGTCAAAAAGTAAGAAATAATAGTTTGTTTTACAATAATAGTTTATATTTTTAGGCTGGTGTCGTTGGTAAAGTTGAAAGACTATTAGCCGATTTTAAGGTATTTTTTAAAAATTATTTGTTCATTAGAATTACTAAAAAACATAATATTGTATACTAACAAAACTAGTTTAAGTTTTATTAAAAATGTATTTTTGTTGCTTTGATAAAAGTTGTTCGTTTTCATTTATTCAAAGTTTGTTTGTGTGATCTAGTAAGTAACAGAACACTCCGAAAAAGATGAAAAGCACATTTGTTTTTGTCTTGAATGTCGAATACCTCAAGAAAAACTACAAAGAAAAAAAGTCCCACGAACGAAAGTGGGTCACGGTTGAAGAGGCAGTCAACATGCTTTCCGAGCAGAATTCTCCGGAAGCTGCTTTCTTTGACAGTTTTGTGGAAGAAAAAGTTAGGTTTTTTTTATTAGTACTTAATTATAAAGTTTACTTTAAAGTTTCTTATGTTAACATAGAAACTAATTCAAAGTTATTGAAATGGATAAAAAATTAAACTTCTAAAAAAGAGATAAAAAATTATTGCAGGGAACAATACCTTGTTATTCTGAAACCTCACAAAAGAAAACTTTTGACGCTGAAACGTAACATTAGCATGAATGTTAAGCTTATTTGGAGTATAATCTTTGCATCTAAAACTCTATTTAGAACTTTATTTTAATAAACTTTATAATGTAAGATTTTTTTTATAAAAAAATTCTTTATATAACGTTATTTTTCAGTTAAATTAGTTTTTAAGTTAGTTGTAAAATTGAGTTTTTTTAATATAGACAAAATTGTTTTCACTTGATAAACTAGTTAATAATACTATTAAAATATGTTTAACAAGAAAGTACAATAAAAATATTTTTTGGAGTTTAATGTTTAAATTTTAATTTTTTACGTGTAATATTTTAATTAAACTTTTGGGTATGAATTAAAAACTTAAAAAATGCTTATTTTGCCAGCATTAGTAAAAAACAAACCAAAGTTGTGCTACATCTAATAGTTTTATAACTAATTTGTTATACTTTATTTTTAGGCCGAACTTTTGTTTATAAACAAAAAACATACTTAAAAGTATTTTAACAAACAAGTACGCAATTTTTTTAAACTTTAAAAGTTAAAAATAAATTTGTTAAACTTCGAAATTCTTAATAGTCAAGTAATATATAATTATGTTTTAGCAATTACAAATATTTTAAAGGATAACAAAAGAAATACTTTTAGAATTTATATAAACAAAAAATTAAAGAAGCTTGTTTTAAAACCCCTGCTAAATGTTGTTTCATTGCTAGAGATTTAAATAACATGGAAAAATAATTATCTTTTCCATATTAATTACTATGAAATTTTCTGATATAAATGGCATATGTGCTGTGGACCATTTTGTTTATACTTTATGATGCAAAAAAAAACTGTTAAATAAGTTAAAACGTCAGATAATATATAAAATAATATATAACAATTTAACTCAAACAATTTTTTTTTAGAAAAATATTATTATGATGTTTATTAAATACATTGATTAGTTACATAAAATCTAAATTACTGGTTTCTAAGAATTACAAAGAAATAACTAAGAGTTTAATATTGTTTAACCATAATATTTATCTAGTAATTTGAATTTATAAAGCAAAAAAAAAACTACTAAAAAAAAAAAGGATATATGTTTTCAAATAGTATAACTAGCTAAGAAGAATAATTAAATTTTAAAATATTTAATAAATTTTACTAGAAAACTAGAAGAAAAAACAAACTAAAACATAGCTATGCTTAAAATAATTAGAAATTAAACTTAAGTTAATCAACTTCAAGTTAAAAGTAGTTTACAGGTTTTATCGTATATTTAATCTCTTTTTATTAAGCATCAATTATTAAGCATGATTACTTTAAAAACTAAATTCGATTGTGTGTTTTTTTTTTGCTTTATTATTTTCCAAAGACATTGACATTTTTGTGCTTTTTTAATTAAAATATTAAAATTAAGTAATCTCAAACCACACTTGGAACATCATAGAATCCATTAAACTTGTAATATTGAAATTTCTAGTTGAAGTTTAAATCCAGGTGTAAGTTAAACTTATACGTATTAATATTAAGTATTTGAAAACAATTGTAATTTTGATCGAGAGTTTTACTACAAAATGTCGTTCCCATTGGCAGCATAATATTTCGTAACAATCATGATAGCAAGTCAAGTACCAATTATAACGTCATAATTAACTGTTTGCTAACTTTATTAACAAATTTAATTCATAATGACTCTCTTCGTTAATAAACGTTTGTTTTATAAGGGAAAAATTAATTTTGTACATACGTTTTATAAGTAAGCAATCAGTTATCAGTAATCAGTCTGATAAGCATTAGACTTAATCTAATAAGTTTTGGTAGACAAAAATAAAATTAGAAGCTTTATGTTGTAAGTAGAAATATTATGCTAAAATTTTGTTTGTTTTATAACATATACTTCTTTGTCAATTGATATTATAAACTTGTTTAGGATCTTTAGCTAGTTTAAACGGTAACATTCTACAGTATACACTTACTTTATTATAGCAGTTTATATTTTAAATGCTGTTACTTTTGAATAAAAAGAAAAGCTGAAATGAATAAAAACATTTCAAACATAAATATAAAGTACAAGAAAAACATCTTTTATAGACTTATATAGCTTTATAACGTTGTTGTGTTTATAAATGGTTTAAGTTTTTAAAATTATCATTTTATTTGAAATTAAAATTACAAGCTAAAACTAACAAAAGCAAAATGTTGATACTTTTTGAACAGTATTTGATTTGAATATTTTGAACAGTTTTTAGCAAATACGAAACAATACATAAAATGCTTAAATTTTTTATATATGAAATTTATTGTTTTAAAATTGTTTTAAAACTTGGCTTATAATTAAATTTGTTTTTTTATTCAACAGTATATATCTACTTTCTGAATTACTCGATTAAAACAGTAAAATTAAACCGATAAGCAAAACAACACAAATAAAATAACATAAAATGTTTTATAACTAAAACAAACAATTTATTTCGAATATTGGCTTTAATTTTTGAGTAATAAAATAATTGTCCATTAACACGTATTTGTGCTTTTTAATAAATAATATTTACAGCCAATAACACGAAAGAGGTATTTACAAAACTATAAATAAGTTTATTTTTTCCTTCATAGGAGTCGTAAATTAAGCAAAGTCAAATAAGATGTGACGCAACACTTTTGTCGTAAAATTTGCTTCTCAAACATCGTAAAAGTCGTTTCCTTTTTTCCCAAAAAGTCACTACTTTGTAGAACGCAAAGTTTTCGAGAATTATTCATGAATTTAGTATTGTAAAGTCTGCTGCATATGAAAGTTTATTTTTAACTTGTTCTTTTTATTCACTAGCTTGTTCTCAGAATGTTAAGATATTTTTGTTTAGTAGTTATTTTACAGAAAGAACTTTGCAGTTTAAAGTTATGTTGTAGTTTTGCTCTTAACTTTAAAAACACTTAATAGTCTTAAAAAAGATTATATTTTATAAAAAGATATTTAACGTTTTGTAAGTGTTTAGTTGATAAAAATTCGACATAAAGAATTTTAAAATATTTTTAAAAAATACTTTAAAATATATTAAAAAACTTTAAAAAAAAGTAAAATAATTATAAAACATACATAAAAAACTTAAGCTAAAAACAAAACTAAGTTAAACAACTGAAGCAATAAAAACTTATTCGAATAAATCATAAGCTTAGATTAATTAGTATTTTTACTAACGTTTTTGAAAAGATTAAAAAAGTCAAAGTTTTGTTTTGCTAACAACTTAAAAAATCAAAAACACAGAGTATGTGTTTTATTATTTGACATTAGAACTCGATTTAAATGAATTCAGTTACAATAAGGACGGTGGCGACTCCCGTGATAAGCAAAATGTACGACTACAACTCGACCAGGTTCAACACCAAATGCGTACCGAGCAGTGACCCTGGCAAGGTGGGCAAATTTGTCGACTGGGGAACAAAGCTGTACGAGATGGAGATGCAGCTTCAGGACAAAAACGAAGAAATCGAATTTCTGAGAAAGAAGATTAAAAACCAGTCGCCCAACAAGATTAAATATTCACCACAGGTTTTGATTTGTTTCGTGTGTTTCAAAATTTTTTAGTTTAATGATAAATATCGAACAATGTAAAAGTTTAATTTTTCTTTTCTATACATAAACAGTTATTACAACATTTATTAACGCTGCCGTTTTAAAGATACAATATTTTAAAAGTATTTTAACACTACATTTTTTGAATCTATAGATTTTAATTGAAAATAATAAGTATAAAACAGTTAAAAAAAACTTTGTGAACAAACACTTTATAATAATAAACAAAGTGAGTTTTTATTAACTTTTAAGATATTAAGCAAGATAGTGGTTAAGCTCCGGCAAAATTTATTTATTCTCTAAAAAACATTACTTGAATAAATGAATTATTCAGTAGATTTGAAGGTAGTGAGTAAAAACGTTCACTTCACAATATTCTGTTATACTACATTTTATTCTATGTGACGATATGTTTATGTGTAATGAATTTTTTTTTTGTAAACATGTCTTTTAAATAAAGGCTACAAGACCTCGGGCTGCAACATTCAAAGAAAAATGTATGAAACTTGAAAAGAAAATCTCCTTAAAAATCGAAGAAAATAAGTGGGAGAAAGAAAAGTTAGTAATTTAAAAAAACATAGTTTTACCTAAAAGTTTAAATCGCAACTTTATATTTTTATACATTTTCATTATTTTACAGTTGCAAATTGTTGTTTAATTAAATATTTTTAGAACATAGTACATAATATTTTTCAGGGGACGACAAATGGCTGTTGAAATTAACAAACTCAAATCTGAATTAAGAGTTAGTTATTATGTATTTTAAAGTTGAAAATTTTTATAAAGTGATATTACAAAACTGAAAGGTAAACTTTAAATTTTATATTCTTTGTTAACAATGCAAATTGTATAAAGTAGTCAAAACATGTTTTAGTATCTAAATCCATTTAATTTTACTCTTTTTAAGACCAGATTTATCTTATAGTATAAATTTAAGCAACTATAACAATTTGTGAAAACTATAATTGGTTTTAGAAAGTGACAAACTTTTGTTAAATTAAAATTTTGTTGTATTGTTTTAGTACGTTTTAAAACTAAATTTTTACAATAAGGCATACAAACCCAAACGCACAGCAAACAGAGGTTGTCAAACTGAGAAAAAAATGACTAAATCAGTTCAAACCCAACCGAGATAGTTAGTAAAAGTTTATTTAGTTTACAAATTGTGTTGTTAAGGAGATGTTGCTAGTAATCAGAACACATTGTAAATTTTAAGAAAAGATCTTAATGTTTTACGTGTGTCGTCTTTTTGACTACTGTACAAATAAATTGATATTTTACGACTTTTTAGAAGCAATAAACTGTGTTTTATGTCAACAAAATGTAATTGTATTTTGTTTCTTTCGAAAAATAAAATATAACTTTAACTCGTAGTAAATGTACTTTAATTTTGTTATTTAATTAGTACAGTACTATAACAAAATTTAACGTTTCTTTTACGCAAAATATTTATAGTGTTTTAGATATTTTTGTAACAAAAGTGTATCTGAAATCATACTCAAACTTCAGTTTTTCACTTTTAAAGTTATAAAATAAAACTTTAGTTTGTTTCCAACAAAAAGACACATGTCAACTCAGTGTGTGAGTCCAACTGTGAAAGTTACAATAGATGACCCTTCAAATTGCATTACTGAGGTTTTATATAGTTTTTAGTTCATTTTATTAACAAAAATATGTTTTCTTGTCATTCAAACTTGCTTACTATAAAAAATGTAAACTGTGATCATTGAAAACAAAGTTTGCTGTACTATAAAACCACTATTTAATTTAAGTCTGTTTAGTATTTAAGTTACCTTTAAACTTTGAGACCTTATTAAAAGTTAAAAATTTTGCACAACACTTTTTAAACTTCATGAGGTTAAACAAATTAAGCAAAGCTTGATTCGTATTTTAATACTATGTTTTATTCGAAGCTTTTAGAAGTTTATTTGTCAAACTTTTATATTTAGCTATACGGCTGTTGAGGCACGTCTGATAAATTTATGTGTTTTATATAAAGGAATACATAATCAATGAAGCACCAATAGTCGATGAAAACCAAGCTTTGGTCTATCACCAGCAGGACCAACCAGTTTACTATGCGAGAGAACCATTGAAACTTCAAAACAACCATTCACAACAACCAATTGCTTATAAAAATAAGTCTTTACAAGTTCGCTTTAATTTTAATTTTACTTTTTTACTCTTGACTTAAATAGCGTCATAACTTTTTTTAAATACATATTTTATTAAACTATCAAAACATTTTTTTTTAGCTTATTTTATAGTTTTTATTTTAGAAATAATATTCAGTTTTAAAACAACAAATTTTGATTTTCTAAATGGTTTTTAAATACAAGTGTTGTTTTCTAATAAGAATTATAATAAAAACTAATTATAGAAAGAAAGTTCGACATTACCAATAAAGAATGAAGAGATTGAATACGCAACAGCGGTAAATATAAAAGGCGCAAGAAAAAAGTCGTCTGATGAGCCACTGGAAATGTCTTTGGTGCAAGTAAGTTTGTCACCATTGCTAAATACTTTTAAATCACCAAATTTTATTTTTAATAAATGTTGCTATCATTTAAGCCTAAATGTATAATGTACAGCACTGAAATTATTAACTGCTACAAAATACGAAAAAAAAAAGACATTAGTTTTGACAAGAAAAACTTTAAAAACAAAAAGAATAACTTTTTGATTCAATTTTTGTATTATTGAATCAACTTTAAAACGGTGAAATTACTATTTAACAGTTTTTGATACTTTGACAGAAATTCGGAGGGGGAAAAGTGCAGACTCTGGTGAAGTCGAACGAGAAGTTTCAGATTACAGAGCAGGCAGTGACGGTGCCCAGCTCCAAGAACCTGAACAAGGCCATCGAGGCCCTGCATAAGGACAATTTGCACGTCAGGCCAGTTTTGCCGAACAACAACTTGCACGCCAGGGCAGTTTCGCCCAACGACAGCGGGGTTTTCGAATTTTCTCGCCCCCAAACCGCGAATAGCGACTCGGCCAATCAGAAGCGCGTGAACTCGGCGAAGAAAATTTTGTTCCCCAAGGTCAGTTTTTTGCTTTTGACAGTTTTAAAATATTTTTTACAATCCTAGAAAAATATAAAAACGATTTTTTTATAGAGCCTCATCGTCAGCTATTTTTCATTTAAATTTAATCTACAAGCTTAAAGACAGATAAAAGCTACTTACACAACATTACTTTTAACTTATGAACCACAAAATAAATCAAGTGAAATTTTTGCTTTTAAGCCCGGATAGAACAAATTTATTTGAAAGTTGTTCAACTACTTTCAGAGCCCAAACCGAAGCTACTCACGATTCTCGCCACAGCCGCCTAAACAAATAACTTTCGAAAGAACCTTACCGAGGTACCTGAACGGAACCAACTACCATTTGAAGCAGCACCCCAACACCCCAGCGTTGTACACCCGGCAACCTGCCAACGGTTGCCACGGCAACGAGGCCAGCCCCGTGCTGTTCAGGAGGAGCAACAGGGTTCCGCTGGAGAACCAGCCGTTCCTGAAGAGGCTGCTGATGCAGGAACAGGCGCAACAGAAGAAGCCGGTCTACGTGCACACTTCGCAGATACAGCTCTACGATAACTAGTGATAGTGTGTTGAAATATTTGCTGTGTAAATTGTTTCATTTTAGGGACAGGTTAAAATTCTTTTGCTTCCATGCTCTACTTTGAAGTTGAGTTCAGATCTGAAAAGCTTTTCGTCTAAAAATGTACGAACTCGAAATACGAACTTTTAAAACAAGGATAAATTCTTGCATATTTTTTCATATGTAATATGTTTACTGTAGTAGTAGCTCTAATTTACCAGAAATTTGTTGAACAGTGGTTTTAAGTACTATCTATATTTAAATCTTTAAATTTTTAATCAATATTATAGAAAGTACTATTTTTATAATAGTGTTTTCTGTTAAGTTGTTGCAGTATTTTATTCTTATTTTGAAGTATCAAACTCTCATTTTGTACACTGTGAACGTTATCAGACTCTTTTTTAAAGTTAAACTATTTTAAACATACTTAAAACTAAAAGTATCAAGATATTTTTTATCTAGCTTACTTTTTGTAAATGTTTTCTATTTGTAAGTATAAAGATAAATCAAACGTTTTATGTTGTTTCGTTGTTAGATTTTTTCAATAGCATAATAAATCACTACTGCAAATCATTAATTCATTTTAAATTACTGCCTCAATCTTTATTTAGAAAGCAAGCAATTAATCTCTTAACAGCTTAAATAAAAAACTATTTAACTCGCTTTTAAAAACATCATATTGTCTTAGATAGTTTAGGTTATTATTAAAGGTTAGGTTCTTCTAAAAAAAAATTAGTGTCGCAAAAATATTGATTTTTAATAGCTATTCCATTAAGCGGTAGAATTAAACATTAATTATTTTTTATGTTCATTTTCGGAAAGAAAATTACATACAAAAAAAGTTTAAGTCAACGAAAGAATAATATTAACTGATTTTTTAATCAGTTTTTGAAGTAAAGAATGAAACTACCATATCGTCAAAAAAGGTTTCTAACGGGGTTTGAAAACAATACTTAAAGTTAGCTGTATGATAAAAAAGATTGCAAAACCGAATGAAGGTGTATTATAATAGTTTTTTTTTTTAATTTGCATAGTAAACAAATTTGAAGGTATCAAAAAGTTCTTGATAACTATTTTTTGTTGAAAAACCGACATCACTAACAAGCTGTACTAGAATAACCCCTGTACAACCAATCTACTACAAGGGTTTTACGTTTAAAGATTTTTGACATAGCTACATGTTGAACGTCTATCGAACATTTACCAATAAATTTAAAGTACTTAAAACGTTTAATTGGCTTTTTTCCTTTTAAGTGTAGTAAAGGGGAACAAAGAATCTAATAATATAAATTTCAAAAAATTAAAATACATTCAATGGTGACGTGTATTCTATAGCTTTAGAATTATTCAAATCTATAACAGAGCTATGTAAAGTAACATTAGTTATAAGCAGTGACGTCTTTCAACTTTCTTTTATAAAGAAAAAACGAGTTTCATCTAGTAAGTACTACATTAGTATAAGTTTATTTACAAAATGTTAACTGTATAATACTTTTATCATAAAATTTATAGCTTGTAGTCTTATAAGAACTTTTTGTTAATGATTTCAATTAGTAAATTTAATTATTTATTCATTGATCACTTATATCTGTAGTAGATTCTAACTTAATATATCGTTTTATTGAAAGCTAAGTTGCTCGAATTTAGTAAAATTAACACTTAAGTAAGCTAAACATGAAAACTTTCTGATAGTTATAAACTAACTTGAAAAATTTAAAGTTTTAGTGAGGAAAAAGTATGACAATATCTCTTTAGTAATCTTTAAACAAACCTATATAAAATTTAAAACAATTGTGTAAAGTAAAATATTTTGTAAACAATTTTCTAAGCTTATTTACGTAACTTCCACACAACTTCATAAAATAAAAAGACTAAAATAGTTTATTCACTTTCAAAAAAGTATCTATTTAGCTTGTTACCATTAAAAATAGTTTACTATTTTTTACTTAGAACTAAAACATTTTAAGCACAGTAATTTTATTTTATACTAGATATTACTAATAACAAAAAGTTTTAAAACACAACTTATACTAGATAACGTTGTAAGAAACAGTTTTACTTTTAAGTTTCAGTCTTCCTAAACCACCGTATAATGACTTTTTTGGTGACTAAAAATACGGACCAAGTTTTGCACATAGTTGTAAATAGCCGAAATAAGTTTTCCTTTACGATTTTGTTTCTTACTGATTTAAGCATTTTAGAAAATACGTAAATTAAAATGCATTCGATTTTTACTTTTTTTTATTAAGAAAGTTAATAAAAATTTTGACAGTTTTTGTTGAAAAATAACTTTCAAAAAATATACAGTAGAGTTGGCATAACTTTTGAATTCACTCATGTTTGTATACGTGTTTTAAATACAAGTGGCTTTTAGCTGATTAAAACCTGGGAGCTGTGCTACACAGTAATATCAAAAATACTTATTTATAACAATTCTTTTAACCATTTATTTTAAACAGAATAGTGTTTAACGAAAAACTATCGATCTATTAAAAAAATCAAATTTGATAAGCTTTTCTAGTTCAAGAAGTTACTAGCTTTGTTAAACACTATTTCATGCTACGACATACAGTTTTAAAACTTTTTCAAGTTTCTCTTATTCAAGTTCGGTGGCCTGAGAAAAATCTAGGTGAAGTTTATTGGTGGTATTTTGAATATGTGACTCCCAACATACACTTAAATTGCCCTAAAAGCACCATCGGATTTAAAAAAAAAGTTTTTACATGAAATTTTTTGAGTTTTCAATAACACAGGGTTGCCATTTTTTTTTTCAAAAAATAATTCCAGATTTTAAAAGTACACATTTTAGGGTCTCAACTTATAGTAAGAAACTGTATTACGTAATATAAAAACATTGAAAAGATACTGTAAAGCTACTTTAAATGTGTTTTTTATAGAAAATCTTTTTGATGATGACAAAATTTTTTCATCTATGTGATAGATTTTTTGAGTCAAATCGAAAACTTACTACTGTAAATGTTAAAATTCCAGATTTTTTAATGAATTTTGTTCAAAATTCACGGTTTTTTTTCGCCTAAATTGTCACATTACAGGTAAAGTGGCAAACCTGATTACAGTATGTTATTTTTAATGGAAACTATACCAAATCAGGGTAGCTGTCTAAATTGCAATAGCGTATAAAATTGCACGAGGGGACAAAATTGCACGAAAGCACAAAATTGCAAGAAGGGATAAAATTACACGAAGATACTTTTGCACGAAGGCTCACTTTTGCACAAAGACAATTTTGCACGGATTAAATTTTTTTTGTAAGTTTTATATTTTTAATTTTTTTTCATTACTATCCCTCGGTCGGTAGCTTTTTTTTAAATTAATTTTATTTTCTTTCTTTAATTGTAATTTTCATTTTATTTTTATCACTGTACCCCTAACCCTCGGTCATTAATTTCTTTTATGTTAAATTAAAATTTTTCTGTATCTTTTTACTCTCGTGCAAAATTGACCCTTGGTGCAGAATCGTATTCGTGCAATTTTGTGCCCTCATATAAACTTGGCTTCGTGCAACTTTGCTCGCGTGCAGTTTAGTTCCTTTGTGCAATTTAGTAACCTTGCGCAATTTTATCTTTGTGCAATCTAGAACAGTTCCCACCAAACTAATTAAAACGGTAAAATTATATAACTGTTGAGTTTGATACAAATAAGACACAGTAATCAATCCACAGGGGAGATTGAAAAATAATAATTTATTACTTTGAAGAAAAAACAATTACAATGCTTCATCGCAAAGCGGATTTTCAACCGATTTGAAAACCCGCCTTGAGGTAAATATAACAGCCATATATATCTATTCCAGATAGTATTATGTACTTGTTGAAGGCCTCTAACTCATATTAATTACAAAGATTATATTAACTTCGTAACTAAAAATTGCCCTAAAGATTTTGACAAATATAAATATAGCTTCAAAACACCAAACAAAATAGGATTATAGTTTTACTTTCTGGCGACTTAAAAGTCAATACCCGCTGTCTGTTTATTGTTAATACAAAGTTTTAAAATAAATACTCAGTTAAAATTAAACGGCTTCTTTTGATTTTAAAAAACAAAACTTTTTTGGTAAAAAGTTTTATTTTTAAGGAAAAGGTTGCACTTGCTCTGGTAATTTTAAGATCAAAAACCGAATTGTAAATTCTAAAGTGTTTTTACAATGCTTATTAAGTGTAATTCTTATATTATTTGAGTAATTCTAAAATTGATGTTAAACATTAAAAGTTTTTATATAATTATTTATTTAGATAACGTACTTTTAGTATGCTTAATTTTGTTAAACATATTAATTGTTATTTTGATATATAATTGCTTTTTATAAAAAAGTAGTTGTAACAAAATAACTATTAAAGAAAAATATATACCTAAAAGCACAGCTACAAACGGTAAATTAAACTTATTTACTAGTATAAATTTTATTTTTACTTAAAAAGCCTACTATAAAATTGTAATTAAAGTTTTAGATCTACTTCAGTATTTAACTAACCTAATTATTACATTTATACAGTATTTCTAAATTTGACAATTATTCGTTCTTTAATTTTCAAAATATATGAAAACTATAAGCTTTCATTTACCTATACTTCTTATATTAAAGTACCAGTTTAAAGTAAAACTCGTTTTACAAATATCATGTGTTGAAAAATACTAGGCGAATAAAAGACTACTTAAGTAGTAAGAATAATCGGTTAATAAAGTAAAAGGTCAAATAAATCATAAATATACATTTTATCAAGAGCGGGTAATTAAAAATATTTTTCAAGTAAAAACATTTGCATATTCAATGAAGCTAGTAAAAACAAACTTTATAAATATCAAAACTATGCAACACAATATGAGTTTTAAAAAGGTTCGTTTAAAACTGACAATAAGTATTTGAAATGTAAAGAAGTTTTAAACTCGATTAAATAAAGACACTGAGAGCTTTGAATTTTGCAACACAACCGTATATATATATATGAAGTGATCAAATGAAGAAAGTTTCACAGTAGAAAATTGTACACTTACAAGTGAAGTCTTTTCAAAGTAAAAATGAAAACAAAATTACAGAGAGCGTTTCAAGGAATGAATGCTAGCAAATTGATAAAGATCTTTGCATAAGAGTTATAAACTTATCAAAAAAAAGACATAATAAAGTACCTTAAAACTTACAAAAAACACTGCAATAAAACAAAATGTTAAAAAAATATAATTTAAAACATGAATAATTAACTAGTTTAAATGACATATAAAAACTATAAGATTTTTAAACACTGAAATGAAAAGTGTTTAAAAGGCACACTTAATTTTGAGTTATTGTTAAGGTACGTATTTTTAATTTAATTGTATAAATGACAAGTCGAACTATACAAACTTTTAAGATCATAATAATTAACAAAAGTCAATCTAAAATTATAAAGCAGCACAAAAAATGAAGAATATTAATAAAAAAACTAATGTTTGAAGAACTCAGTAACTATAAGAGGACTAGTGACTGAATCGTACGTATTTTTTATTGAAATCCTAAGTTTCAAAATATTATGGTAAATCAGTTTAAGAAACCAGTAAAAAATTTGAATCAAAGAAACTTAACAACCATAAACTGTAAATCATCTAGTTTAAAGCATAGGACGTTTAAGCTTAAAAAATAAGATTTGACATTCATAAAAAAAAAACTTTCATGCAACCTGCTTCATATGACGTTCTTGTCGTTGTGCTTCTTCAACTCGATCTTGGCCACTTCTCTTCTTTTGGAGCTGAGAAGCAGCACGGCGATTATTATCGAGGAAAACCCGCACAACATCCCTATGCAGTCCACGAGTCCCACGTAAGCCTGAAAAGTCATTGTTACGTCACTGATCATAAAACTTTGCTGGACATATTAATCTATGGATGCTTTATATAAAAAAAATTAAGTATTAAGAAAAAATGCATATAAATGCAATATAACAATTCAAAACAGTACACAAAAAAAATTAGCAGTATATACACTTTTTCTTTTTGATCTACTATTATTATATGTCATAAAGGTACTCCTTTTAACAATATAAACTCATCAGCAGGTTTTAAGCTCTGCTGTCATCTTGACTGAATTTTTTTTGCAAAAAAAAAGGAACAATTAACAATAATTTTGTTGCTAACTGAGTGTTCAAAAAGTTTTTATGCTTCCTATTTTTCAAATAAAACTGTTGCCTAAGTTTTGTACAGTTAATGATTTTTTTTAGCTTAAATCGCTGGTGTGGTATTTTAATAAATACAACTTTAAAAAATATTTTGATGTGAAAAAAGTATGCGAAAAAAAGCAAGTTACTTAAGTATTCCTATACTTTATTAAAAACAATCAAAATAAAAACTTTTTTAATTTGGAATGTTTTAACTGTTCTGGATAATTGCAACTAGTTTAGTAAATGACTAACCTAAAGTAAGAATAAATCAAAATTTTATAAAATAGTTCTTTTTATTTCAATAGTTTACATTAGTTACAGAAAATAAATTATGCTTACTTTAAACTTGAAGTTATTATAATTTTTGCTCATTTTTGAATGAACGCTTAAAATTAATTCTTTTTAAAAGTCAGATTATTTGTGTCAATATAAAGAAAATTTTAACCACCTTGGGTGATGAACGATTGAACATTACAACTAAATAATAATTAATTTTTATTTAAACTTTAAAAGCAGGATTTCTTAAAGTGAGAGCTTTCGGCTAATAGGGGCGATAACTAGTAAGGAGATGAAAAACTAAGTAGGTATAAAGGGGTGATGTCTAAAGAAGGGGGAGGGCGTTGAGTTTAAAGTTTTTGAATTGTGCTAGTGGGCGATTACGATAATGAGTTTGAGAAACTTTAAATCCACCAATTTATTTATTCACACAAACTAACAGTTTCATCAAAAATTAGCATGCTTCCGTATATGATGAATAAAATAAAAATAATACAAAAATAATAAAAGAACAATAGCAACTGTTTTAGACTTTTTTTTTATTGATTTGAGTCAACTAACGAGCTCATCGAAAAGCAGCATGCTCCCGTATATGATGAATATGTTGGTGAAGGTGTACTGCAGGGGAATCACCGAGCTTGCGTCGAACACGTGCAGCGCCTTGTTGAGGTAAAACACCTGCGTCATCACCCCGATTATCTGGCATATTATCAGCAGCCAGAAGAGCGGATGAGCGAGGACCTGGCTGTTTTCTATATGAGTTTGTTAGAAATTGATTTATTTGCAAGAGCTGGTAAACTAGCTAAATATTAATGATAAAATTTAGAATCTTTTTCACGTTTTATTTAACTTTTACAATAACAAGCATGCTTAGTAGTAATAGCTGTATCAATATTGCCCTGTTTTCGTTATTTGTCTATTAAGCCATTTACTTTGACAACATTGAATACATAAAAATTATGAGTTTTTAACTAAAACTATATTCTCATAAAGAAAAATAACAGCTTTTAGAGTTCGCCATGTAGTGTTCAACTTTTACTAAAAACGTTGTAAACAATGCTTTAAATATCTCGGTTAAAGGGAAGAATTTTTTAAATATATTAAGAAAATTGCTTTCAGTGACAATTGACAATCAACACTAAGTGCATTGATATATTAATACTAAAACTTTTGCAAAATACGTAGTGTATATAGAAAATTACTAGCTTCTTTTACTTTGTAAAAAATAATGTTGTTGTTGCTTAAAAGCAGGGTTGCCACTCTTTGGTTCAAAAAATCCATCCCGAGTGACCAAAAACTGTCCTGAGTTACCTCAAACTATTCTGAGTTTTTTAAAGTACTTACAAAAGAATTGACCTCCGGCACAAGTACAATGTTATTTTCAAGAACAGTGAAGAGACATTCGCTAGGCTAAAAAAATATACAACCATTTTATGGCCAATAAAAATCAAATAATCTTGAACAAATTGTTATACAAAATAAAAGAATATTGCAATAGTATCAACTAAACATGTCCTGTGACTTTTTTTAATCTTAAAACTATCTTGAGTCAGCCTGAAATTAAAAATAAATTCACAACATCCTGAGATTTTCAGAAAGTTCAAAATGTCCTGAGATATGCTGAGTGTGTGGCAAGATCGCAAAAATTACATGAATATCATACCTCATGAAAACTAAAATACTTAAAACTATAGGTTGAAAAACTAATAATGACAAACATTTATTTTGGTAAGCAAGTACTAGTATTATTACGCCAACACAAACTTTACTAATAATTGTTCAATTTTTTGTTCAGTTAAAGCTATAGTAAATGTGGCCAACAGTGTTTTGAGATTTCTTTTAGGCTTTTTTAAAGAATTTCTGATTCTATTTCAGGTTTATCAAAGGCTTTTTAAAATAAATTTAAACTTGAGGTAAAAAAGTAATTATTTTTTAATCTAAGTTATTGAATAGACATTGTATAACTATTATAAATCTATTTTATATTCCATAGCTACCAATGAAAATTTTTTAAACTAATTCCTCAAAGTCATTGTCAAATGATTTTTTTAAAGCCTTAGCACTCATATAAACTAACTTCAACGGTCTTAATACCTTGTTATAATTTAAAATATATGTTGTTTTTTGAAACATGACTTAAGTTGATTTTTTTTCTAAAAGCTTTTTCAATGAACATTTTTCAAGCTTTTAGTTTCAATACAAACTCATGGTTGCCACTGATCAAGCTGAGAAAAATTTCCTGACTTTTCCTGACTTTTTCCCAAAGTTTTCCTGACTTTTCTAAATCATACTCTTAAATTAAACTTATTGTAAATTACATAATCTAACACTTGAAACTATATAAAGCTTTCAATCTAATTTTAATACAGGTTAAAAACAACAGTTTTTTGCTGAATTCTATCAAACTTCCAGTACACCACTTAAACCATCTGTGTATGATTCATGTTTGTAATAAACAGTTCTATCAGCAAAATACTTGTATTATCACCTTATAAACACAGCTTGTCTGAAAAAGGACACAATTTTTTAGCATTTCCTAGCATAAATGTATCTAGATAAACAAATGACATATAAGGAACTTTTACAATTTTTGTGTATATATCACAGTTTCACTATGGAAGTGTCCTTGCTACAGATCATCAATACTAAAAAGCTTACAAAATCTGCTTGTTCAAGTAGGGTACTTGTTCAATATGTTAATAGAAACTGTTTGCAGTTGTATAAAGGATATTTTACTAATTTATACCAGGTGAAGGCATTGGAAATAAAATTAAAATTATTTGCAAAATTCCAGGAAAATTTTGGATTTTTTTTCTGACTTTTAAGGACTTTTAATAAATTTTTACCGTTTGAAGGCTTTGGAAAACAAGGAATTTTGTAAATTAAAACTGACAAAATATGAATTTTTTTTTAATTTTATAAAATTTCCTGACTTTTCCTGACTTTTTTTCAAAACCCCCCATTTTTACCTGACTTTTCCTGACTTTTGTAATTTTTTTAAATTTTTCCTGACTTTTCCTGATTTCCTGACTTATCCTGACCGAGTGGCAACCCTGCAAACTAAAATTTTCAAAATAAATATAAACGTAAACTTAACTATAAACAACTAACAGAAAAAGTAAAAGTAAATTTTGTGCATATTTTAAACATATATGACAGGTTCTAGAGCTAGTTATTTATTTCCTTTTATATGTTTTATTATTAAAAAAATACTTTACTTGTTTATACATCTCTGGAAATCAAAAGTATAAAAACAACTTTTTGTAAATAATGAAAAATTGTTATTTAATCTAAATTTCAACATTTCACATTTCTTCCATTATAAAATAAAATATTACTGTTGTACACTAAAACACAAATGACTAAGTTATCAAACGTTAAAATGTTTATGTATCATAATTTACTACAATACTTGTAACACTAACTACTCATTAGTATACTATATCACTAGCTTTATACGTTGATAACAATGTAACATACACTTTTTTTGATGATAATATGTAACAATATTATATTTTGCCTTCCAAATAGTTATTCTAGCGATGTTAGCTTAACTTTTTGTAAAATTTCAAGGGTGAAAAACTTATAATAAATTTGTAAAGTTTAGAATATTTTTATTAGAAAAAGTGTTTGATTTTGTTTGCAGGCAGGTATATATTTGTTACATTACTTAAACACGAAAATTAATATTTCACAAATACAAATGGCGATTTAATTAAAACTATTAGACATTGAAAGTATATATTTCTTGATTTTCTACTGTTTTTCAAAATAAAGTGAAAACATCACGAACTTTTAGCCTTTATATGTGCCTAAACATGTAAGTTCCATGATTTTCAAGGATTTTAGGTTTAGTGGCCACCCTGTAAAGTACTTAATAAAAAGTTAGTTTTAGGCACTGTACACTGTTCTATCAAAAGTTTGGACAAATAAGCTGCTTAGAAAAGTAAATTAATTGACTTGGTTCTGGTAGAATAACAACTGGAAAATTAGTTGCTAAAAAAAAAACAACTAAATATCTTGAATAAATATTATATGAGTAGATTTTAATTACAATTTTAAAATACTTTATACTTAAGTTGTAGTACTGTTACAATACAGTTGATTTAAGGACTTGATAAAGTATGATCAAAACAATTTAAGCTTATATGAAAATCAGTCAAAAGATACTAAAACAACATCACAGATAACTAAAAAAATGTTTAATCTATATCATATAAAATTTTTTATTTAAGTATAAAATATTGCTAAGTTTACTGGATAAAGCTCTTACTTGATATTTTTAGTTATTAATTATGATCTACACACCGATTATTTACAATTCATACTGAAAAACCAACCGTCGAAAGCGTGCTTGCCGGCTATGCCCAGCCCCTTCCCACACAGCACGGTCAACGCGCCCACCATGTTGCAGATGGTGGTGTACACCAGAACGTTGGTGTTGCCGTGCCTGGGCGCCACCTTCGTTGACAAGTACACGCTGCTCGATACCAGTATGAAGCAGTACGTCGAAAAACCTGCGGTTCGATTGATGGATTAGAAAATTTATGCAAAATATTCAAATAAGGGAAAGCACTCATTATTGTTTTGTGTTACACAAAGCTGTTTGACGCAACATTTGTGAAACTAGAGCATAATTCCATACTGAGTTAAGAAATTAAAAAATGAAAGATATGCAACTAATTTAATATTAAAAGTAAATTACACAAAACAAATATTGCAGTTGCTGTTGACACAACTAGAAAGTTTTCAGTAAAAGCAGGATAATGACACAGAAATGCTCACAAAGAATTTAGTACAACTGTTGTTGAACTACAATATTGGTAGAAGTATTTAACTGGACAAATCAAATAGATCGTTGTTGTAAATAATTGTGCAAAGTACATTTTAGATTTACACAATAATTAAAATAAAAACTTCGTTTTTATAGTTTTTCTAAAACATGCATGACACCAAGGGGAACAGGTCTAAATTGCACGAAAACAAAATTGCACGAGGGGGCTAAATTGCACGAAGACAATTTTGCACCAAGGGTCAATTTTGCACGAGTTACATTTTTGCGCGAGAGTAAAAAAAAGAAAAAAAAAAACAGAAAAAAAAAAATATTTAAAAAAAAAGTTACTGACCGAGGGTAAGGGTTAGGGGTAACAGTAACAGTAAAAAAAAATGAAAAAAATATATAAAAAAAATAAATTAATTAAAAGAACAAATAATAGTAACAAAAATAATAGTAAAAAAAAAACAACTTACCGACCGAGGGTAAGGGTTAGGGGTAACAGTGATAGTAAAAAAAAATAAATTAATAAAAAAATTAACCCGTGCAAAACTGTCTGCTCGTGCAAAAGTGCTTTCGTGCAAAATAAAACCCTTTGTGCAAAAGTATCTTCGTGCAATTTCATGCACTCGTACAATTTTGTCCCCTCGTGCAATTTGTACGCTCGTGCAAATTTGACAGCTACCCGACACCATGATGTTACTAACTCAGTACTATTTTGTATGATGACATTTAAGTTTTTCAAACGCTCCGACTAGTTAGCGTTATGATGTCAATGTGCAATCAACTCACCGAAACTGGTCAATTGCAGTACGAGCTCGTCGAATTCTGATATTTTCTCGTGTTGCGGGGCGTGTATGATGATCACGGTGCTGCCCAGCAAGCTCAACAGCACACCCAGCTTCCCGTTCCGCTTCAGCTTTTCCTTTAAAAACACCGCGGACAGCACTGACCTGATAAAATACGTGTGTTTGTGCTTTATGTGCTATAGAGTTTTTACAATATACCAATGGAAGTGTCTAATATACAGTAATTTTTTTGTGAATTTAAACGTTTCAGGAAAAGTGTCATCAGTATTTTTTTATAGTTCAAGAAATACTCAGCTTGATTTTGGTATAGATGTTAATGGAAATGTTTTATTTTATTTAAATAAGAAGTTAATAAATACAACAAATCAAGTATAACATGATTTTTTAATTAATTTTTGTAAAGTTTATAATCTTTTAATTTAGAAATAGTTATAAGTTAATGACAACTATATAAAGTATAAATAAAATACTACGTTTTATTTTAAAAAATGAGTTACTGGTATTTAAAATTAGACCAAATCTATCAAAAGAATTTTATAAACTCTGGTAATAACCAGAATTTTATTTTCGTAAACTAACTTTTATTTTTAATAAGTTTTGCAATCTCATTTTTTAAATATAAATATATATAGATTTTGATACGCAATTATACATGATACAGAAAAAAGTTAAACCAAACTTAGCTTAGTATATAGAAAAATAATCATAGTTTGATTAAGAAAACTTTTGATTTATGCCTTTCACTTTAAAAACTTTTACAAATTTTAATTCAATGTATTTCAGTAGTATGCGATTGCTATAACTTGTTAAAGTGTTAAGTATAGTTAATAAAACTTAACTGTCATGAAAATTTGAAGTACTATTTAAAAAGGGCGGAAGCTTAACTTCAGTTTTTTTATATATATATAAAATAAGGTTAATATTCAAACTTGAACACCTTCTACTGAGCCCACTTGAAAAGCTTTTAAATATTTTATTGAAATGACGATGTTTTTGTTTTTTTGTAAACTTTTGCATCTTTGTTTACCAAAGTGCTTTTTATTTTAAATTTGAACTGGCTGAAGATTAGAGACAATCTTTTTTTGTCTTTATGAAACATATGTTCCAGCATTTTTAAAATCGTCATTTGAATAAACTATATATATATATATATATATATATATATAGAATTAAGTTATTTAACTTAATAAATTAAATTTTTCACACAGAGCCCACCTTGAGGGCTGTATTATAAAAAAGGTTTATTTAAAGATGCAAAACTCAAAGGACTCGAGTTTCGTGACTATTCACTCATCAGCTTCAAAACAAGTTTAAAATAAAGCACAAAACAAAATCACTAATAAAAGTTAAAATTTTTTTGCATAATATGTAGGCTGTGTCTCAAAGAAGCATCAGCCGTTGTATATGCACTGAAAGACAAGAGATGCCTAAACAAAAGAAGCGAGTTTGTATCGTCTTGTAGACATATTAAAAAGTCGCTTTTAAAGTTTAACAAGTTTTAATTTCATCTTAAAATAACCTAAATTTTAATTTGCATCTTAATTTTATCTTTATCTCTTTCAATTATCTGTCCTAATATATAGTTACTCACTGAAGTTATATGAATTTTTGCTAGTTTATTCTCGATTGGTAAATTAGTTTTTGCACAAGCCGTTTTGCATGATTTTTGATAGTTTCAAAATTACGTCATAATCTATTTATGCAAAAAAACTTTAACTTTCATTAGTGATTTTGTTTTGTGCTTTATTTTAAACTTGTTTTGAAGCTGATGAATATATATATATATATATATCTTATTAAAGGTTTTACGTAACAACTAAACAAGAAAAGCGAAAGACAAAACATATGTATCCATTATCAAAAATACTTTTTTAACGAAATTAAAACCAACTAAATATTATAACAAAATAAAATTTAAGCGGCAAACACGAGTATTTTATAACATTTTTCCAACAGTCCAAACATTTTTTTCTAATAGCTTAAAACAATTTTCTAAAATGACCCTTTTAAACTTTCCTAAAATGCATAAACTAACAACCACCGCGTATTTAAAATTCAGCTAACTGTACAATAAACTGTATCATTACTACGTCACAATTATTATAAAAATTTTCAAAATATAAATTTCTGTTTACTATTGTAATAAATTGTAGCTTACTAAAGAGTACATGAAATTTTATATTTTTTGTATGAAACAGCTGTATAAAATATAGTTTTTATATAATTAGATAAATATATATATCTTTTATATATATACATATATAACTTACATATGTATATATATATATATATATATATATATATATATATATCTTACATATATATATATTAAATATTTATTAAATAATTAATTATATAATAAATACCAGTTTTATACAGCTGTTTTGCACATGAGATATTTCTATCTCATATATTCCTCAGTAAAGCTTATTAAACATATTTCTATTTATTTATTTATTTGTTTAAATACTTGTAAATAAATTAGTTTTTATCCACAAAAACAATTTCACTAAACGTTTGTTATTTTATTTTCTGCTCTTTACTAAAATAAATCTAGTAAAGTGATCTGGTAAATGTACACAAGGTTGCCAAAGGCTTTTTGTAATTTTCTCCCAGGTATTCTGAATTTCTTCCAGTTTTTCAAAAAAATAGTTTTTTGGTCTAATTTTAGTATAAAGTTACACTTAGTTGAAACAAAAGTCTTTACTAGTTTAACAACATTGAAGAGACACTGTATTACTACTTTAATTGTGTTTTTTAATGAAAAAAATAATAATGGTACAATTTTTGTTCTTGTTTTTATAATAGATGTTTCATATCTTATTTAAATTTATTTACATGTAATAATAGTTTAGAACTCAAGGTGTTTTTCCAGTTTTTTTAATGATTGTTGTTCGAAATTTTAGGTTGTTTTCAAAATTTATCAAATTTCAAATTTTTCCAGGTTTTATTTCTTTGCCTAAATTGTCAAATCTCAGGTTTTTCCATGATTCCAGGTTTTTAGCAACCCTGTATATACAAAACAGTGAAGTAGTAACTGTGCAAAGAAAAAAAAGATTTCAAAAGCTCTATAACACTTTTATAAGCTTTGGGAACAAATATCACAATGTAAACTTTTGCACTAATCTATTCAAATCTCTTAAGGCGTGAAAGGTTAACAATACATAATATAACAAATCAACTATTGTTCAATTTTAACGTAAGGAATTAGATAGTAAAAAATAGGTAGATTTGAACTTTAAGTTTTTATTTGAGCAGTAATTTTTTTCTGTTATTTTTAAAGATAAACTTTTAAAAATATTTCATATTTACAACTTTTCAAAAAAAAATTATTTTACAAAAATATTACTAACATAGAAACTAATTATCATAGGAATTAGCAATTCTTAAAAAGTTAAAACAATATTTTTTAGTTCATAAGTGTTTTAATCGAGTAAAAGAAGACAAAAACAAATATTTTTAAGTATTTTGTTAGAAAATAACTTTTACAGTTTTATGAATATTATCAAAACAATTTTTGTACTAATAAAAACTCCAAATAATAGCACATTACTCAAGCACAACTATCAAAATCTTTATTCAACATTTTTGTCAAGTAAAGTAAGCCCATAGTACTTTAAAAAAAAACTACATACTTACGAAAATATACACAAAAGTTTAAGTGAAATACATACAAGCTTGGTACAAAAACCTACAGAAATAGTTACAACTCGACAATAAACATTGAACTCACGTCACAATAACTCTGAAAGCTCCGAGTGGTGTGATTAGTATTGCGGGTGCGATTGTGTAAGCCACAAAGTTTATAACTTCCCCTATTCCCACTGCAAAATGTATTTGTACCTACTATGTTGTCATAAACTCTCTGCACATAATAGTTATAGATTTAAGCAGTAAACAATATTAATGATATGTTTCTTGATTGTTGTTATACAACATTTTATATAAACTTGATTTTCTAGTATACTGTAAACATTTTACTTTAGCTATACAAAAAAGTTAGTACATTGAAAAAATAGTGTTGGTCAAATAATTCTAATAAAGTAATTGTGCTTAAAAAATTTATTGTTAAAAAGAAAAAAAATATTTATTGAGAACACATAAACTCACTCAAAATCATACCAATCCACCAAGTTACTTCTTTTAAGCATTGCAAATTTGATATACTTGTGTCTGTAAAAGAACTTTAAAATAGTTTTAATCTAACAAATTGTGGTTGAAAAAACAACAGACGTATTGTATATAATACTTTATTAAAATTACTGTTAATTGGCACATTGTAAAAAAACTAAGTGCTTTATTAGCCTCACTAAAATTAGTATAATTAAAATTTAAAACTAACTTTTACATTTTTATTGCTTTGTTAAAAATAAAAGTAAAACCTAAACTACTCATATTATACAGAAATGCTAAACTATTCATTTTGATACTCAACTATTCACTGGTTGAACATTATCACAGTGACTGTTAAAAACGCAAAGGCAACACTTTATAGCAAACTTTTATTAGTGTGCAACTAACTTGCGCTTATGCTCTGGTGTCCTTTCTTCTGCAGTATGAAGCTGATGCCTACGAGCAGAGCGGACAACAGCGACAGCAGAACACCAATGTACGGATGGCTGGTTGCTTCGTTTTCCATATTGTCTAATTGGCTAAAATCTGTGCGATTTGGAGCCTTATAAGGTTCAGGTGCAGAACAATCAGGTGTTATTAGTTGTAACCAAAACTTAGTCAGTAAATCTGCAAGTTATACAATGCTAGATACAATTTTATATGAAAGTAGTATATTTCATACATGCATAAAATAGCTCCTGTTTGCACAAGCTCATTAACATACTAATTATCATAATCATCAATATTTATTGGCTATAATAAAGATTACCAATTTAAATTTAAAAACTTCTACCTAAACATCAATTTTCTAAAGGTAATACAACAAAGCAGTGATTATCACAGTGTGCACCTGTGCTCAGTAACGTAAACAAAAAAAAAGTCTAGTTTAATGTAAAAATACTTTTACATGACTCTAATTATGTCTTTCAAATAAAAAAATGTGATAATCAAATTGTAACATAAATCATAAGTTCACAATGTGTGCAAATACCCTCAAAACATATAACAAAGGTTATTTACTGACAAGTAGTATTTTTTTTTTTCTAGTGTGTACAAAACTTATTTTTATTAGTTTACTGTTAAAAGCTTTTGAACATTTTAAAGACATTGCACTACAGTTTATAGGCTCTCCTTAAATAAAATAGTTTATTAACTTCAAAAATTAATAACCATTAATTATATACTGCTTTGCTATTTCTATTTTATTTTAAGTGATTTCCAAGTAGAACTTATTGTTAAAGTTATAAAATAATATTAAAGGTTTTAAAAAGAATATATACATGCCATTGAAAAATATATAACTTATTCCAAAAATTTCCAATAAAAAGTATCTATGTATAAAAATATTTAAAAAATTTCCTATTTAAAGAAGAAGCAAAAAATCTAAACATCAGTTGTTTTAGCTGTTGTCATAATTACGAATAAGAGGCTCAAAAGCCACCCTTTCACTTTCTTTGTCGATCGAGGCAATTATAAATGTTTTCCTGACGCTTGTGGCAGCCCTGCCGTGGGCCGCAACCCTGTACTTGTCCCAAACTTCACCCGTATCACAGTAGACCACAAACTCAGAGTGGTAGATGAGCGGGTCGCCCGGGTAGGCCAGGAAGTGTCCGCCAAACTTGAGGCCTCCCGTCACCACCTTACCCTGGTCGTACAGTTCGGTGAAGACCCTGTACTGGACGTTTTCCAGCTCCGTCATTTTCAGCTCTTCTAAAGGCACCACAGTTTGAATTCCTCCACACTTACTTTTGATTTCCAGCTTAACTTTCGGCTTGTAGTTTTTCTCCAGCCTTTCTCTGTACCTTTCCAGTTGTTCCTCTTTGTATGCTGGGAAATCAGCTTCTGTGAACTCAAAGTTCACTGTTTCACGGTTGTCATGCTCCTTCAGCTTTCTTTTCCTCGTTTTTATTTTCGATTTGTTCAGGCCCGCAATTATCTTCTCTTTTTTATCCTCCAAAATCCTCGCTTGACCCTCCAGCTTGCTTGCAAGTTCCTCTCTTTTCAAACGCTCCAAGTTTTCACCTACTTCCTGGTTCACCCGTTCATGGTCGAAACCAGGCTGCGCAACAGCAGGTTGGAATTCAACCACCACTACCTGATCGGGGTACTTTACGAGCAGGTACTTGACCTGGTACACGGCCAGCGAAAGTGGCAGGCTCTTTTCAACGTTGACGTTCGAAGCACCAACTTTCCTCCCCACCATCTTCCATTCCTTGCGCATTTTCACAGCATCTCGGGCGTCCCATACAAGGTAGGTGCCGTGTAGCCGTTGAATTTTGACTTTCTCGCAGGAATGTTCAATAGGAAATTCAAACTTTTCACTGGAACTTTCATTGTGAATTTTCACTTTTTCATGGGAAGTTTCATCCATTGTGTTTATATTTAGTACACTATCTAAATATAATAAAGAGATGTTAAATTTAACAAAGTGTATGTATATTTTATACTTATAGTATGTTAGGTTTATTTTACTTAATTGCAAAAGTATAATAAATAAATAAAATTATTAAACTATAAACTGGTATTATTACAAATGTATAATGATAGAAGCTGCTCTCTTGAAAGTAAAATATTTTTACAGAAAAACATAAATAAAAATTGAATTAATACTAAAATAAAATTTATACTAAGTTTTTCGAAAACAACATAAACTATCACTTAATTTGTTGTTTATTAAACAATTTTTAGGTTGTATGAATTGTACCCAAACAAAAATAGTACCAAGTAAATTAGTATACTTCTTTGTGATAAAACTTTATACTTTAAAATCTCTTTAAATTTTAAAAATTAAAACAAATTTAAGTATTCTTTTGCAAACATACATTAGGTGTATCAATCAATCAAAGTTATCAAATAACCTCACAAAACCCATGATTTATATTTTTCAATTTAAATACCTAAACACAAATTAAAACACTTGTAATTTGTTTATGTATCTTATTGAGCATTAAATAATAGAATTTTAACTAAACAAAACATCAACTTTACATAAGAATATAAAAATTGTAGAAAATAGACAAAAAATATTGTTTAAAAGAAAAATTAATTTGAACAGAGTATATCTTAAATACCTATAGATATAAAAAAAATTTGAACTTTATATTCTAAAGTTGTGTCAAGTAATTTTTAGTATAGTATTTAGGTTTTATTACTTGAAAGTTAATAATCACTAATAACATTAAAATGCTGAAACTAAGCTGTTTACTAGTGCAACTAAACAAAATTAGCTATAAGCAAATTGGATGAAATAACTAAAATTTAATTAACTGTTTTAATTTTTTTCTAAACAAAAATCTTTAAAACAATTTTTTATTGTAGTTAAAAAAATTATTAGTAGTACTATTAGGTCAAAGTTAATACATGATATTATAAGAAAGAGCTAATACAAAAAAGTTATTTTAAGGTTAAAATTTACGAAACTTTTGGATGGATAAGCAAAAAATTACATTCACCTAAATGAAATTTAACTATGCACCAACACATTCTGATAAATATAACTTTTATCTATAAAAACACAAGGACAGATACATATAATATTAAAATTACAAAACAGAATGGAATTTAATCTGTAAAACATTGTTTTAACTTTTTTGAATTTTTGTTGAATATTCTAAAAGTTTTATTACTCTCAAAAGAAAATAAAAAGTTTAAACTAATAGATAATTCCTCCCACACAGTTGTTACATTAAAAAGCAACTAATTTGTTTTTGAACTAACAAAAAATTTAATTTAAAACCTTTAAAATCTAACAGGTTTTCTTAAGTTTACTAAGATAAGAAACCTTTTGAAAATTTACAATTTATATTATTTATCTTTTTAATAGTATTTATGTAAGATCAACTTCAATCAATGCAATATCAAAAAAGTACTTAACAGGCAAATAAAAATCAGATTATGTAACTCATAAAAAAATAGTACAACCTTAAAACAAATGTAATGCAAAAATTGATAAACAGAAAATATTCAAAACTTTTTAACTATTCAAAATTTATAAGCTTCATCATTTTTAAGTTTTAATTGAGAAATTTATCTTACTATGGTATGGTTTGATGATAAATTTATTTTAAAATTACAAATAAAAAAGTAAACTAAGCCATTTTTATATTTCTTTAAAATAATATTATTAAAGTATACAAAAAATATTTTAAGCAAGTAGTTAATTAGTAAACACTTCATTTTTAACACCTCAACTTATAACTCAACTTAAGTAATGAAAGAGCACTGAAAATTAGATACATTATGAAGAAGTAAAGTACCAACTATATGTAAAATTTATAATACTTTTTAAGTAGTTTGAATTAATTTAAATGTAAGTTGTTAAGTTCATATAAACTTTATATAATAAGTACTTTAAATAATTAAATCATTAATGAATAGCCAAAAACTATAACAACATTAAAGTATGATTGTAGTAAAAAGCTACTTCTCAAAAATGCTAAATTTATTTTCTTACAGAGGACTTATTTGTTTTCTTAGTTTTAAATCTCAACTTTAATTCATTGAAGGCTGTTGAGAGATTCTGATCAGCTACAAAACTGTCATACAAACTTACCAGGTTGAGTTTCACAAAGTACCCTTTCATATCCTCATAAGTAGCGAACTTTTCTACCTCAAAAGAATTATGTATCAAACTGTCACCACATTCCCCTTCAAACAGAACCTTCATCATTCGTTCCTTACACGGCTTCTTAACGCTGTTGACGTCAATTCCTTTTGTGGTTCTTATCTTTTGCACAAAAGACTTGCAGTTTCTTTCTTCTCCGGCCAACAGCACAAAGTAATGGGGCTTGTTTTCTACTGACATAAGGCTTGCAAATTCAAGATTTTGAGACCAGTTGCAGAGATGTCCTGAATAACGCTTGAAGTCATTCATGTGATCAATGAAGAGCAAAAACTTGACTTGCTTGCCCTTTTTATCAATAGAATTTTGTTTTATTTTTTCTTTGCAGCTGACTAGGATATTGCAGATTTCAAATAAAACAGCAGAACTGAAGTCTTCTTGGCTGATGGGACAGCAAATCAAAATTTCAGCTTTTAATGTTGGTAAAAAATCATCAGCAAACAAGTTGTGGGGAAATGCATTGAGTATGACATCATAATCACTTTTTGAATCACATTGAGAAAATAGAACAGTTAGTTTTGATTTTACCCAGGTATCTTTTGCCAAATTGACTTTAACTTGAAACTCAAACAAATCTTTATCTTCTTTTATTTTAATGTCTGTCAACTCTTCAAAAGCAGATTTAAGGAAGTCAATTTCATCATTACTAATTAGTTTACTTTCATTGATAGACATTTACTTACAGTACTACTTAAAATACTAATAAAAAATAAAAAAATCTTAAATTCTATTTTGAACTTAAAGTAATTTACTACAAACTTTTAAACAATACCATTTTTTTAAATTAGTCATTTCTTTGATACAAATATGGTTTCTACTATGATTAAATAAAAAATGATAGTAATTATTATATTGCTGAGTTTATATATTTACTTTAAAGTTTATATTGATTTAGTTATAAAAAAAAATGATTCAACTGTCATTGAAATCTCTCTTACAAGTAAAATTAAAATACTAAATTTCATGCATTTACTTCATATTACCAAAAAATTTAATTTTATGCATCAAGTTCCTTAAAAAAATAGCCACAAACTAAAATAGTTTTATAAATTTCTAAAACTAACTTAAATTACTATTCTAGTACTAAACACTGATGTACTTAGTAAAATAATATAACTTATAAAACCATATTACCTACTTAAAAAAAAAGATATGATTCAACTGTCATTGGTATCTCTTTTACAACCAAAGATTAAAAATGAAATTTCAAGCATAAATTTCAAACATTTAATTCCTATCAAAAAAAGTTTAATTTTTAAGTATCAAACTCTTTATAAAAATAGCTATAAATTAACAAAGTCTTTTATATTCTAAAAACTTACATATATTACTATTCTAGAATTAGTCACTGATGTAGTAAGTAAAATTGTATAATTCGTAAAATAATTTCAATCTAATTTTTGATTAGTGCGTTTATATTTATAATAAAAAATAAGGACTAAAATTTATATCTTAAACTAAAGCAATAAGTTAAGCCTAAAAAGACTAAAGTGTACATCAGGCTTTTCCAAACTTTTTTTTATGAAGCCCCCTTTGAAGAAATTAAAAAAGCAATGACCCCATCAATTAGATTTCTCAATTTAACCATCCCTTTTTTACTCTTAATTATGAACTCCAGAGTACCTAGTGTGAGTTTCAAATTAAGGCTTTATAGCAGCTTTGTAGCACCCCTTGCAGCTTATAGCCCCCTAGCTTTCTAAAACAACCCACTCTGTAAAGCACTGGTCTAGTGTAAGTTTAAAATTTTTTTATAATATTTGGTGCAATTTTCAAAATTATCCTTAAATACTTTTAAGACCTTTTTTTTTCTTGATTGTCAACTCCAGAATTTTTAGTGTAAGTTTCAAATTTTGGCCTTAATTTGGCCCCCTTTGCAACTTATGGCCACCATTAGGAAACTCTAGAGTACATGCTGATCATGCTATAAAAGTACATGCTTTAAAAGTACATAAGTCTCTAGCTAGATAATAGTAAAGTGCTCAAAAAAAACAATAGTAAATAAAAACTAACAATAATTTCAGAACAAAAGTTTATTAGTACTACCAAGGTTTCACTGCTAAGCAGCTCGTCAGGTATTATAATAATAAAGCGACAATCTAAAGCACTTGATATATATAGAGATAGGTAGATAGTTAGGGGTGATTAGTGATACTTTAAAAAGTATTTATAAGTATTAGTAGTTTTAGGATAAAAATTTAACTAAAATACAACTAAATTAAGCATTTACAGCAAAATCAAAATTTAAATAAAATAAGTAAGTTAAATTTAAAGGGTGATTTTAAAACCATAAACTATCCATAAATAACATAAAGAAGTATAAGCCAGTTTTTATAGAATAAAAAATTTTACTTAATTTGAGGGATATTTTAATTTTTGTAAAAAGTTCTTGATTCAAATGTATGGACCGCAAATTTTTGAGGTAAATTTATTCAAAAATTAAAAAAATCACTAAAAGTTTATCTTCTCCTTCATTTTTTAAGCTAGAGATCTCAAACTTGCATAAACGTTCTTTTAACAGTTTAAAAGACTTTCAATGTTCCGATTTTAAAAATATCAACAAATGAAAATTCTAGATAATAAAACAAAAAAGTTTTTTTTTTTTTACAATAAAATTTTTATTTTTCTAAAATAAAAAACTCTGCCTTAAATTTATCTAAATTTAATAATAAACTTTTTGTAAAAATTTGAAGAAGATTGGATAAAAAAAGAAGGAGAAGATAAATGTCAAATGAAATAGTCTTTTTTTTGCATTTTGATTTTGGTTTGCGCTTTCCTTTCTATTAGCAATCTATTGAGCGCACTGACTTTGATAGCTTGTATCTAAAAATTTACTTTGAATTTTTCTAAGTGGTCAAAAAAGTCTGATAGCTCAGATAAAACTCTTTTAAATAAGATAAACTATTAAAAAGCAAGGAGGAACCTTCCTATTCCCTTAAATTAAGATATTACACTACTAATTTACAATACATGCATTTATTTCAAAACTTACAAAGTAAACTAAAAATACATTTAGGAAACCTAAATGAAAACAAAAACAAGCATTAACCTACAAAACTATCTTTTTTAACCATCTAATTAGTAAAATTGTTTAAACTAAATCTATTATATTAAACAGGCAAATGCAAATCAAAAATTGCCACTAAGGGGGGATAAGGCTCATTTCAATCTTACTTTAAAGATCTTTAATTTAGCTAGCAATTGCTTTTAGCTGTTTTACAAAATTCAAATCTGTTTTTAAGATATAAAGGTACAAAGTAAGAGAGTTCAGTAGGATTCTTATGAAAGAACCAAAATCAAATGTCAAAAAAAAGACTATGTTTTTTTAAATCAGACTTCTCCTACAGTGTTTAAGCAATTGTTTTGGAACTTTCTCATTTAAGGCCATAGGGGATAAGCCATGTTTTTTACAAGTTGATCTTATTTAATAGAGTTTTTCACTAAGCTTCAAATTGCTTTTTACCGTTTCAAAAAACTAGAATTATTGTTTGAGATATGACAGGGCAAAGTCGGGCCGCATAATAGGTTCCTTATAGAAAGGGAAAACTAAAACAGCAAAAAATTATTTCATTTGAAATTTATCTTCTCCTATAATACTACTTTAAATATATTTAATAATAAATATAAGCAGAATGTATTATATTTTCTATTGTCTACAACAGTTACTTATTCTCTAATTTAAATTATATATTTGACAAACAAAATTTGTTCAAACTGTATAGTTTTTCTAATTTATGGATGAATTTTGATCAAAGTTTAAGGATATTTTCAAAACATTTTCCTAAACATTAGAATATTAAACATCAGTTTTAAACTCTACCCCTTGCAACAATAAACATTTCCAGATAAAATTGCCATCCTGCATATGGATATGAAAAGTTTTTTATGTTCTATTGAAGATCTTTATAAAGTAACTCCTTAATTTTGTCAATACATTTATAACAATTAAGTTGCATCAATAACCCAAAATGTGCAAGTACTAGGACTTTTGTTAATAGGTCAGTTTAAAGTTAAGAACTTGGTTTATAAAAATCATTAATAGTAAGCATAAAAACATAAAATTTTCATGACTGTATTTGTAGTAAGTATGTCATAGTTAAGATCTTAGTCAGAACTGCATTCTGAGTTCTGATAAAAAGTGAGCCGTTTCTGTCCTGGAAAAGACCTTAAAAAGTATTCATGGTGTGCGACCCAATCACCGAAAGGTTCTTCATGAACCAGGTCCTAGGACCAAATATTTTGGTTGTCTTTTTTTATTGTTCAATAAATTACAAACTTTAAATAAATATAAATCTTTTCAGTTAAATTTTTAGCATTAATGGTAATTACATTGTCATTTGATCACACCTCAATTTGGGAGTTTCCCTAGGCTAGTCTTCGAACTTAAATACTATGTCAATAAAAACGATATTTTTTTTAACTTAACAACTTAAGTGTTTCTTAGTTTTTTTTTTATCACAATTTATATTTCTACAGCTAATTTTTTGGTTTTTTTATCAATTTAGGGTTCATTAGGTCGATGCTAGAGCACATAAAAGAAGTAGATAGTTTGAATTTTATATCTAAAATAATACGACGTTTAAAGCACACAAGTAGATCTTTGTTAATTATGTTTTGCACTTTTGAGTTAATATACTTATTTTTAAGCGTACTTTTTCGAATCTTAATATTTGTTGAAACAATGCCTTATTTTTTAGTTTCGGTCTTAAATTAGCATGTTTTTACTAAGTCATAGTTTGCCTTTCAAAAAAATTCAGTTTCTTCGGTAATAAGGATTTCTTTATAAAACATATTGAAATGAAATAAATTCTAATTTTTACCATACTTTCAAGTATGCTACTAAAATTGGTACACCACAAAATGGTCTTTAGACATTTTAGTTTTATTAGCACAATATAAAGAGATAAAAATTAGCATTAAAACTATATATACTCATTCAAAACAAGAAAAATATTATTTTGTTTACTTTATATACTAAAATCAACATTTATAACTTTAAAAACATG
Source organism: Thalia democratica (assembly GCF_965202585.1). Lineage (NCBI taxonomy): Eukaryota > Metazoa > Chordata > Thaliacea > Salpida > Salpidae > Thalia > Thalia democratica. Next base: position 59,537,708 of record NC_139166.1, on the reverse strand, counting down.
TACGAAAGTTATTTAAACTATTTATGTAGCTTTATTTATTAAAAAAGTCGCAAACTATTATTATTTTTTATTTATTTATAAAAAAACCAAAAATCAATTCCATAAAAATAAGCATTGTACTTACTAATACAATTAGAACTTTACGCAAAAAAATTTCAATACCTCCACTTCTAAACGCCATACAATTAGATAAGCTTTATTTATTTATTTTAATTTCTTATAACTTAATCAAAAAATGTTTTCAACAGAAAGAGATTCAGTTTGAAACCGACGACTTGGGTGCGACAAATTCCATACATTGTAAAAAGGTCAATGATACTGATCAAAGTGTTAATACAAATTAACTTTTAGCAACGACCAAAGAGTTAACTTTTTCTCAGAAAGAAAGGCGATATTTTTTTATCATTCTTATATAAGTTGGTATTAAAGAAAATTGATTAAGGAAACCCTAGTTTAAAATGATCACGAAACTGTTTATTAAGAACAATTGTCAGTTGCCATGTTATAAGTTAAACGTAAAGTTTTAAAGGAAAAGATTCTTGCAGACTGCAATTATTCAAAATTTATATTTGAAGTAATTGTAGTACCACTATTTTAAACCACTATTATTTTTTACTAATGATTAAATTTTTAGAAAATTTAATTTTACTTCTTTTAAAAAGTATTTTTAGCTGAGAAGTATATCGAGGGCTTAAATTTTCCTAGCTCTAATTTACAACATTCAAAAAACGAAAAAGTAAAAACTAAATATTTACTATTTTTACGCACAAGTGCATATTACTTAAACACATCTTTGAAAATGAGACTCAATTCATCACCGAGTTCGTACTCTTAAAAACCTTACAGTGCTTTCTTATAAGAAACGATCTACTTAGTAAGAAAAAAAACCTTAAGTAAAACGTCCAAGTCCATATAAAAATATGAAACGGTCTGCTTAAGCCTCCAATCTTATTTAAATTGAAATCAAAAAAATATTTCTAGAACCGAAGATTCAACCATATTCTTAAGTCCAAAGTTAAAGGTGGTAAAAATCGTTGTTTCGATTTAAAAAATTATTAATTTATTTAAAAAATCTAAATAGGCTTTATATGTGTGTAGCTCAAAGTGAATAAAACTAAGTAAAAAAAAGACTAAAACTAAAACTGTGGCCCGCGAAAATTTTGAAACTTAAAATTTTGCCCGCGAGGACCTTTAGCCTGCCGACCCCTGTATTAAAACTTAAGCTGTCAATTGTTTTAGTCATTTAATTCAGTTTGACCGTGATCCATTCGGCTGCTCACGACTGTTATGTAACAAAGTTTTGTGACGTCATAACAAATATTTAAATGCAGTTCTGCAGCTACAAATTTTGAAGTTTAAAACTAACTTTCAAGTAAGGCTTATGATTATTTTAACTAATGCTGTCGTAGAGTCCGCTGCATTAATTTGCAGAAATTGTTCAAGCTCAAGTAGTCGCAACAGTTGTGTGCAATGAAGCGTAGACAATTGTCTTACTGTCTCGCTTGTAATCTTTGTCAGGGTTTCACGTTCATAATAGTCCTGCGTAACAGTTCGATCAGAACATTACTCTGTAGCGCAGTTGCTAGGTTTCAATCACTGAAAAACACAAATATCAAAACAAACGTTTGACATTGCAACATTGGAATTCTGGCAAATCAGCTTTAGTTCTACGGTTATTCTTGACGTAGCTTTTACGTCAACAGTTAATTGTTGAAAAAAAATGTAAAATACATTTAAATCTATAGAAGTAAATTGTTAAAGAACGTTTTAAGTTTGTTACTTGATTAAACATTTTCTTATTGTTACATAAATGATCGTTTTAAAAGTTTTGTTTCACTAAAAAAGTTTTAACAGTCTTAAATTAAAACATGTATAGTGTTTATAAACGGTTTTATTTTATACAAAAAAATTCAAATTTTACAAAAAGTAAAGTTATCTTTCAGTATAAAATCTTCGAATGTGGCATTTTTCGAATTGGAAGGAAAGTGCTTTGTCCTTTTTTATAATCTTTTTTCGTTTTAAATATGCAAAAATTAAATAAAAATCGAACTAAAACTTATCATAAGAGTATTTGAGAATAAGTAAGTTTAAAATTACTAGTGGCTTATTGAAAAAAATAAGATTTTCTCAAAAATCTTCGGTTCAAGGACCTGGGTACACAAAAAGACCTCTCGGTCATCGAGTTGCATACCAACTTAATCAAAATTATAATGAGCCACAAATGAAAAAATAAAGAAAAAACTTTACAGTCAAAATTTAAACACTAAAACGAAGAAATCGAAAAATGAGACTATTAAACTTTACAACATTAAATATTTTTCTTAGAAAAAATATCAAAAAAAAAAAGAGTAATTTTTATACACACATATATCTAACATTGTATACACATAAAGTATATGTTGAACTCTGCGTCAAAAGGAAAAGTTTCTATATGAAATATTTTTAAATTTATCAATAATTTTACAAATAATTTAACCTTTTATATGATGTTAAAAAAAGTATGTTTAAGAATTTAGACTCTACTATCAACTTATTTGAACTTATAAAAAAATAAGCAAAAATAAATTAAAGCTTTAACATAAATAACAAAATAAACAATAGATTAAAATTAAACAATAGATATATAAAATAAAGCGCAATATACAACAAAAAAATAGTAAAATCACAAATAAAAGGAGTAAAACCACAAGTAGTAAGTTAAGATACTTATTAGATACAACGAACGTGGAAATATTGAGTATTTCTGAAACGTGCCCCTTACTTTTTTCTTTGTTATAAATATCAAATACAAAGCTCAAAAAATTTAAAAATGATAAAGCTTTACCTAAACTTTATATAAAGCTATAATGTAACTTTATATTTTTTTACAAAGTACGTTCAAAGTTCTGCGATACTATGACGTTAAAAACTAACCTATAGTTTATGAAACGAGCTTAAGCTACAACTTCAATTTTTTAGATACATATGTCAAAAATGTTTGAAAACTTTAGAAATTTTTATTTTTAAGTCTACATTACCTCATTTAATGTTTTCTATGACTAAATACAAAAAGTCAAACTTTTTTGTATATTAATTGTTGTTTAGTATTTAAGTTATGTATTTTATATGTATAATTGATAAAAAAACGTTTTTTTTTACTCAAATAAAAAAGAGTAATACCATTAAAATAAATAAAAAATATTTTTGTACCTTTAAGAGATATTCTAGTAAACAAAGCTAGTTGTTTGTGTCAAAAACATTTTTTAATTATTTGTTTGCATAAACTCCCCATCTGCTTATGTGAAACTTAACACTCGTCAGTAGTAAAAATAAACGTTTATTATCGGAATAATACAAATATTTGTGAATTTAATTCGATCATAACAGTACAAAACGTTTTAAAAATAGTTTATAGGCTTTTGTACTAAAATAATGTATACTAGTACTGATTAATTGAGGTTTATAAACACTTTATTTTAACAACTAAAGAATTTCTAATTAGTTTAAAGTTAAAGTACTTTTATATTAATTTCCAGTTTTTTATTGTCAATTCTTTAGGTAATTTGTACTAAATTATTTAAAAAGCAGTAGGCTTTCAAACTTGTGTTAATACTAAAGGTTTAAAAAAACTACTAACTATTTTTGCAATGTACTTCTTTCTACCTACGATAACTTTAAGTTTGTATGTGGGTATATATATATATATATATATATATATATATATATACATATATATATAAAAAATGTTGAATTTTTAAAATCGCCATTTCAATAAATTATTTAAAAGCCCTTCAAGTGGGCTCAGTAGAAGGTGTTTAAGTTTGAACATTAACCTTATTTTATATATATATATATCAGTTCATTCATTATATTCTAATGGGCAAAAACTGTACTTTTATCAAAACATTATCTAAATTTACTTTTTAAGAACAAATACTAAGAACAAATTCAAAGTGAAAAATGATCAAAGCTGTATTTTCCTGCCTGTTTATCGCTGCACTAGTAAACTTGTCTCATTCTTCGTCTACGATGAGCAGAAATAAGCGTCAACTTGTTGAAATAATCGGACTGGTGAGTGTTATTCAAGTTAAAGTATTACCTGTTGTAGTATTTACGCAAGTTTATTTTTTTTAGTTTTATTTTAAAAAGAACCAAGTAGTATATAATTTAGACAACAAATATTAGTAAACGACTGTTATTTCAATGAAAAAGAGTAAGATTCTTAATGTTTTTAGTTTTATATTACCAAATGTAGAGACTTTTCTATCATGCCAAGCTTTTTATTATTATAATTATTGTTATTATTAATCAAAAGTAACTTAGATTAGTTATTATTTTCGTTTAACAAATAAACAGTAAAGACTTATTAAAGCTCAAAGTAACAATACAATTTAACAATTTACAAACAATTAAGGTAATAATCTTTATATGGTAGATAGATTTTATGAGTGACGTCGTTTAGTTTCTTTTTTTTTGAATAAACATTTTGTACGGTTTAGTTGGTTTTAGAAGTTGGTTTTCAAAAATTCACCACTTAAACAATTAACTAAAGTTCAAAAGATGTAGTCATAGTGTTATAATAGTAATTAATTATTTGTTTCTTTAACACAAACTAATGCTTAATTTGATGTGACAACGCAAGAGTCGGCAAACTGGTGCTCGCAATGCTTTTTTCAACAAAAAACAGGAAATTTTAAAACAATAAAAATAAAATTGTATTAGATTTAAACAATAAAGTTATGTTCTTAACTCATATACTACGAGTGCACTTTTATTGCTCAGCTCATCACATTTTTGGCTTGAAAGTTTTGATAGTCGTTACTTAAACTATTCAAACAAAAGCGGTTTGTCTTTTTTCTAAAAGTGCCGCACAAATGTTTACATAAAAAGTTTATGTATGTTTACAAAAGAATGGCGTCCCTGTAGCAAATTTTGCAGGGTCTCTAAAACAACTTCAGGCAATCAACTTTAAGATTACTTAACAAAACAATATATATATATATATTTCACGCAGAGTTACGGAGAGCTGTGCGTGGAAGGGGACCAGTGCAAGAGCTACTGCTGCCAGAAGGACCAGCTGGTTGAGGTTTCGAGGTGCCAGCCGTACACCAAGGAAGGGGGGAGGTGCGAGTCCGACGTTAGTAAAAAAAATTGATCAAAAAAAAAAGAGCCCTGGGCCACTCGGGTGCACTTACCTCGTCAGATTTTTAAGATCTGGCGAGACAAGTGCGCCAACTGGCGGAAGTATTTTTTAACTAAATGTAAAAACGTACGCTAAGTTAATATCTAATTATGATAATACCATCGTTGCACTTAGATATAAGCCAGCAAGCTTAGGGTTTTATTAAAAAGTTGTTTGTTTTTCTAAATTAGATATAAAACTCTATTTTAGTTGCTTAAAAAATTTTATGGGATCAAACAAATAAACTATATTAAGGTGTTTAGTAAATTTACGAAATTAACCTTTAATACTGTTGATATTGAAAATGTTTCTACAACGGTTTAAATCTGTTAAACATTATCTTGTTTATAAAATTTTTAATACTTACAAACATTAAATCTGTTTAGTTTGATTTTTTCAACGACGTTTAATAAATGTTATTTTTAATCTATAAAGTTAACTCACTGGTAGTATTCTAAAAATTAATAAATGATTACTACAAGTAATAATTTAAAAACTAAAGTAAAACGTTATAGAAATATACGATGTACTTACTTGTAAGTATTTTTATGTATAAAAAATTTAAAAGTTTCTTATAATTTATAACAAAATACTTTTCAATTACATTTATTTAGGGTCTTTGGGACGTTTACAACTACTGTCCCTGCGAGATGGGCCTGAAGTGTGAGAAGGACCGTAACGATGGAAACAAATACTGTGTCGACCCAAATAACTAAAACTGTCATTAAATTTTACTGTTTCTGTTGTGTTGTTTTTTTATAGAATTTTCGCTAAAAAAGTAACGTTTAAAAACTAGTAAACATTATTAAACTTAAACTATATATTATAAAAAGTAAAGAAAAGTAATATTATTCTATTAAGAATAGATTTATACTAATAATTTAAAACAACGCCTAAAAACTTTTAAAAAGGTATCTTCTCGTAAAATTTATAATATAGATTTTGAGTAATTGTTTATTTTAATCCATACCAAAACTAAAAACAGAAAAGTTTTAAATAACGCCGTGCTAAGTAACGTACTTTCAAGGAGAAAGTTTATAAAATAGAAAATTAACGTTCTATTAGGAATAAAATTGATGAATTAGTTAGCAGTGAGTTTTCATTTTTCTTGCTGTAAATGAAAACAAAAACATAGTTAAAAGAGACTCTAAAATAATACAAAGTCACATTATTTCTTAGAAAACCTTTGTTACTTAACTTTTGATGGTTAATTTTTAAGCAAGTTTATCTAATAAACAAATTTCAACACAAACAATCTAACAAGGAAAATCATTAAGTTTTCTTTGAAGGTGGCGTTTGGTAAAAATTATAGTTTGTTTTTTTTTTTATTGAATTATGCAATAATATCTGTATAAATATAATGACAGGGTAATTAAAATAAATAACAAAGAAACACAAACAGAAACAAACATTATGATAAAATAAATTAGTTGTTAAACATCCTATTGATGCTTGAAAAACCGTAAAAACAAAGTTTGCCAGCTATAACATACTTACCTAATAAAAAAAAAGGTTGTCATCATAAATATACATATTTTTAGTAGCTGATCTAAATTAAACTAAAAATTTTATCATTTACTGGAAAAAGTTAATTTTTTTTGCTTCATACGGAGACACAAAAATTTATGCATGATTTATCAAAGAAAACATGTTTATTTTACAAAACATTAGTTTCAACAGTCGATAAAAAATTCATTTGTCAAAGCTTTTTCTAATAAAAAAGTTAGTATTCAATTAAAGTTTATTTTTTTTACGACACTAAATTGATTTTCTTATTTAAATACGTTTGAAAACTAAACTGTGAGTAAAAGAAGTAATTTTTTGGTAGTACGACATTTATAAACATAGAACTGTACGATTTGTTGACAAAAGCGGACTTATACCTTTTATTTGCAATAACTTCTTTGTGACTATTTATGTTGAAGTTTTTATGCCCGCAGGAAATTATGCTGTTACCGATTACCGCAATAAATGTGCAAATAAATTTATCTCAACATCAATAAGTGCAGAAGCTGTTTATCAGAATTTCTACAGCACAGCTACTTATTATGTTTAAAAAGTCTTTTGTAAACTCAAAAAGCCCTTAGTTGGTTTTTAAGCTTGTTTTAAGATTAGTTTGAAAATTTAAAATTGATTTAGGAGATACGTTTTGTTGTTAGCTTTAAGTAAAATTCATAATGTTAATTCGGTTTAAAGCAGTTAAGAATTGTTTACATGTTTAACTTTTTTTAAAGTTTTTGTTTGAATGTAGAGTTTTTTAACTTGTTAAAAAAATATTTGTTTACCTCAAATAAGTACTTGATATAACAATTTAGTATAAATATTTCATATAAGTATCTTTCAGTACTTTATAACACAATTATTTTACTTTTTAAAACACTGAAACACACTATAAATTTTCAAACTTTTTGTTGAACATTTTCGGATTAATTGTTGTGACATCAATTTGTTAGTTTCGGAGCATCTCAAGTGTTAAATCGATTTCTTATAAGATAATATTATAAATTTTCCTAGTACAAGAGTTTGTGTACATTTTTTGTTAGAAATTTATCCTTAAGAAACGATATTTAATAAAAGTTTCAATTTATTCAATAGTTTTTAAGTTGAATAATAGTATAGAAATATTGTTTTTATTTTGAAATTTTATATAAATCTTATCGTTTGTATTTATTGTAATGATTAAAAATTAACAATTACTAAACACCTACACATTTTTTCAAGTTTATAAAAAGCTAACGAGACACGTACTTTTAAATGAGTAGTTTAGTATTTTTATTAGATTTTCAACTTCATGAGTTTTTTTCTAGTTTTTAAAAGTATTTTTGTTTTAAGAGACATAACTTTTTAGTATAGCTATGTTTTTCTTTTTTGTAACCGAAGCATTTTGTTTATTTTAATTTTTTCTACATGTACTTAGTTTTACATTAATAATTTGCAGCAAAAATGTTTTAATTTAAAACAATTTTAAATACATTCTAAATAAAAGATATAAATTTAAAAACCTTTGACTATAGTCAATAGATTTTTTTTTTTTCCTAGCTACAATACTCAAAGTGAAGTTTTCTTTTTATGTTTAACTTGTGTTTACTTCTTATAGAGCGGTAAAACAATACTAAACCTTTGTATTACTAAAAAAAATCAAATACAAGTTCTACAAGCAATTTGATTGTTCTTTTAGATTGCAGTGACTTACTATAAGTTGCTTTTAGGTTTATTGTTTTATATCAGACGTTGCAGTCGAAAAATTTTATCTGCTATTTAATAATGCTTGTATTTTATCATACAATAAAATAAGAAATTTTCATACTAGGAGAAAAATTTATTTGAACGAAAGAAGTATTGATAAAAAACTGTGACACTTAATTTTCAAATTTGCAATGGTTTACTTCAAATTGCTTTTGTGTTTCTTTGTTTCAATCAGACGCTGTACATCTCAACTAACAGCCAGCTGCCATGACCGAATGAACGACAAAATTTCTTCAGGCAACCTCGGCTACAAGGTTGTAACCGGCCAGAGGTACTTTACTCCGGGTGACATTATCAGAGGTAGGATTTAAACGAGTTAAACCAAAGTTTTAACACTTATTTAAGCTAAAAATATGATTATTTAAAGTTAAATTGATTAGTAAAAGTCTAATTTTTCGAAATATATCTGTTTTCAAAACCTTTACAACTTTAAATATTGTCACGCTTATAACAATCTTTTAATTTTTATCCAAACTACATAAAAACGAATTTAAACATAACGTTTATATGGGCTCCTTTGTACACCAGGTCCTTAGACCAAACTTTTTGAGCGCTATTTTTATCTTTCAATAAACAATATATATATAAAACAACGTAGGTTTTCTAAACTAATAAATAACAATTTTAACAAAAAAATAAGAAATAAACAACGTTATTGTGAAAAATTGCATCACATAAAGTACGTATAAGTTTAACAAAATTACAGCACTTGTAACGTTTTTGTTCACTTGACAGTAAAAGTGATTGGAAACTCCAACTTGCTCATACGGGGAATCACCGTTTTTGCCGTAGACGGGAAAAACACCGACATGCTCGTTGGTGATTGGATGCCGCCCGTGCGCAAACACCACAAGCACTACCGCTGCGTTCAGTGCGACGGTTTGAGAAACATGATGATTATTGAGAGGAGCTGGTCGGAAATGAAGCTTCCGGTTTACTTTGCATGGGCGACACCAAACGACTGCGTTGACGGCAGCTCGTACTACGTCAGGTTTTTTGAAATCCTATAAAGTTTTTGTAAAGTAATATCCTAAATAACTGTTGTCAGTATTTAGTCTTTCAAAACTGAACAATATTGATAAGCAAATGTTAGCTCTTATTACATCAGGTTTTTGAAAACACAAGTTTTTGTTTTGTGTATGTTTTTGTATAGTAGTCTATTATTTAGCTATTGCTTGTAGTTAATCCAACAAATCTGAACAATATTAGTAAGTACGCAAAGTTTTGTTGTCCTACTAGTGTTCTTAACGTTTTTATGCTTAAAAAGTAAAAGTTATTTATACTAATTTTTTTTTGATTCAATGTCACAATTAACCTACTAAAGATAAAATATTCTAACAACAAAGTTTTAAACTGCCAGAAAATAAAACAAATTTATATTTGAAATTTCTGTCTGCTTAACTTCTGGTTTGTGATCTTATAGTCTAATGATAAACAAGACTAATTTTAGTACGTAAAAAACAAGCTATGTTTATAAATTAATAGAAAAGACTTAACTTGACTCACGACTTATTCTGTTTCTTCTATGCAGAGTGAAAATATATGAGTCCATGACTCAAGCACAATCTAGCTCAGTTTATTTGAAATGTCGACATGAATCAATAGAATCAGTTTGTCCTTTTAACAGTAAAGGATTAGGTTAGTTGTGTTTAAATCAAATCGGTTTATTAACTCGCTAATATTTAATATCAAGACTTGTAGCAAAAAAATGAATTTTACTTTTTACTACTTATCTTTAAATGCGCTTTTGAAATTGTTTTTGATCCTTATTATAAAAAAATGTTACAACTGATCTTATCACGTAAAATTTTAAAATTTAAAGAAATGTTAAGGTCGTAGAGTATTAGTTCAGCTAGTTTAAAACTTTCGAATAATAGTTTTTATATGTTTCAGTACAAATTTTGGTCTCTGCTTTTTGTCAAATATCACCGCTACCATAAAAACACAACCAAAGGATTGAAATATTACTGCCAGAAAAACTCAAATTGAAGTTACAATTTTCTAACATATTTCTTATCGAAAATAAATTCACAGATGCGAACTACAACGAGAGCTTTGAGGGGAAGGTGAAGAACTGGGTGAACAGCGGGAGTAGAAACTGGCTGGTTCGAAGGAGGGAGACCCCCTCGTATAAAACCGGACCTGCAGGGGCTTACCACGGTTAATTTGATGTCGCTATAAATGTTAAGCTTATAAATGTTTTGGTGAGTGTTAGAAAAACAATATAAAAAAAGAAACAGATTTCTAATAAAAAAAACTTTTAAAACGAAGTTATGTAGCTTATTTTTCTTTTAGCGTATCAGATATAAGCTATTATTGTGAAATTAAGGTTAAAAAATGAGTTTAGACGTAAATTTTGAAGCCTATCTTTATAGTGGTTTTGAAAAGTAATAAATTGTACTATTGTTTGCCATTAATCAAAACATAAACACAAAAATTCTTTTCGGTTTTAGCTAGAGCTAAGAAATTAAAATTAACTAAGCTTAAAATAGATACTTACAATCTTCAAAATATAACTTTACGACATAGTTAAACAACTCGATCAAACTATTTCACTGTAGCAAAAACTTCAAAAAAAACAGTTCAGCTTTAATTCTTACAAAACTCATTCCTCGCATATTAGTATAAAAAAGAATTTTAAGTATATATTTTACACAGGATTGATTGCAAAAGCATAGGTTTTTCACAGGATATTTAAGAAATGTTTTATTCTCACAGGATACATGTACATCTACTCCGAGGCAAGCGAGCCCTCGCAACGCGGGTCCGTGGCGTCCCTGACAACCAAAAATCCCCTTATCGGGTGCTTCTGCCTCCGCTTTGCCCTCTCCATGAACATCTCGCCGCTGGAGGGCCACCTGTTCGAGGTGCTGGCCAATGAGAGGGCGGTGTTCAGCGCGAAAGAAGCTGAAAAAGAGTGGAAGGTGTACAAGGTGCAGTTCAACGAGAGCGATTTCGTCAAGGTTTTAATTTAAAGTGTTATTATCATTATTATGAGTTTTATTGAATAGTGTGTTGATTCGAGTTGCTTTGCGCTCGGGTTTAAACTTAAAGTTGTTAAAAAGCGTTTTTGAGGGGGTGTTTTAAACAAGTAGGTTTAACAAAAACACTATGCGCGTTTTTATTATCATAACTTTTCCTAAACAGTTTTTTGTTTTAAATTACTTTGTGCCAGGATTCAAAAAATTAAAATATTAAGAAGCTTTTTTTAGGAAGTATTTGAAATTTGTAACTTAAATAGTAATTAAGAAGCGTTTTATTTAACGTTATATTGGTGTCATAGACAAGTCTAAACTAATTCTTGGTTTGACTGTGAACTTAACAATTATTTTTAGTCAATTTTATAATATATAAAACATACCTATGTTTCATTACTTGTTTATAGTTTATGCTTTGTGCTTGTATTTTCTAGATCATACAAAAGTCTAAATAACTTTTTAGAAAGTTTACAAAACTTTTTTTTAATTACTAAGAAAGAAAAAAATTGCAACAGTTGCAATCTTAGCAGCTTATATGCTTTTTTACTTAAACTTTAATGTTTTGATCAATTTTTTAAAGCTTGATTATTGCGTACAGCGACATTTAACTTAAAATTCAAATCTTTGCTGCAAATGAACTGCAGTCAGTTTTTACAATAAGCACTTCAAGTTAAAGCTTTTGTAAACAAAAAAGCTAGAGCTTGTTTACTCTGTTACAAAAATTCTATACAAAACAAATAATGTCGATTCAACAGGTGACACTGAAGGCAACTAGGGGAAGATACTGGCGAGGAGACATTGCTGTCGATGACATTTCAATTGTCGATGGGATTTGCGCAGAATAAAATGTTGAGATATTTGTTTTCTAATTTGATACTAAAGTATTTTGAAAAACTGTATAAAAAAATATGCTAATTAAATGTTATAACTGAAAAGAAATAAATTGTATTACAAAATTTTAGACAAGAAAATGCTTTTCAAAACACCTAAGTTGATAACGCACTTATTAACAATTGGTTTTTATAAATCTATACATGTTTTATTACAAATTTTTTCGGTTATTCTATTTATAAGTTTATAATGTTATAAAATATAAAACGCTTAAAATGTTTTACTAGCAGTTTTTATAATGTAAGCATATTTTTCTGAACGTATCTTTTTTACAAACTTTCTATATATTGATTGATTCGATTGCTTTATTTTTTACTAAAAAGATTAAGTCACAGACTTGATTAATCTAAAGTTTTATTTAAACTACTAATAAACAGATAGGTTTTTATTATTTTCCATAAACTAAGTAAAAAGATTGAATTTAAACCCTTTAAATTCAACTTTTTTTTTAGCTATTCAAACGTCAATAGTTTTGTTTACAAAAAAAAATACAAACAAAAATAACATTTTATCTATTTTAGAAGAATAAGGTGTTTTACTTTATATAGTGTTTTTCACACTAAAAACCGTTTATGTACAGAGTAGTCGTAATGTAATTGAAATAATACTTCCTCAGTTAAGTTTACTACTACAAAGAATGATGTTTAAAATGACGTTTGTTTACAATTTGTTTAGTTTTTCAACAACAAATAACCTTACTGTAGAAAAAGTCTACTATTTTAATGTTTTTTCGGCAAAAGTCGGTGATCAAATTAAATCGGTTTACTTACGTAGATAACATATCGTGAATTGGTACTCAAAGAAAAATTATAAACTGTAGCTCGTATAACTTTATTTTTATTGAGAAATATATTACAATGTTTCATAAACTTTTGAAAAGCTACTTTTATTACTATTAAACTTTAATAAAAAAAATAATCTTTTTTAACAACTCTAGTTATAACAAACTCAAATCGTAGTTTTAGAGAAAATAGTTCTTATGTTCACTTGAAGCAATTTCCAAAACACTTTTTTTCTATAAACCGCTACTAATAAAACTTACTATGTGTTTTGTGGTTTTATATACTATTATTATTGTACAAGTACAAAACTATATTCGTATCAGTATTTTTTTTATTTATAGATAAATATAGATTTAAGGCTTTATAAATTTCTGTTTATCACTATAAACTGGCTATATTCTGTTATAACACTGAAAGTGGATTTACTAAGCAATAGATCGAAAAATAACACTTATGTTGTTGAATTAAGGTTAAAGGCTTTATTATTTTTCAATAATCAACTAAAGACTATCCATGTTTTGTCATACTAATAAAGTAGTATTACAAAGCAATGTATCGACAAATAACACTTTTGTTGTTTAATCAACGTTTATTTTGTGACTGGTTAACAAAACATTATTGAACAAAAACAAAATGGCTTTAGACAGCGTTGGAGTTGAGCCAGCTGACGTAGTCAGCGACACGAGTGTAGACTCCTGGGTATTTTGGTTCAGCGCATCCGACTCCCCATGAAACAACTCCGGCGAGTTCTCCGTTGCAAATAGCTGGACCACCAGAATCTCCCTAGAAAATTAAGGATTTTTTCATAAATAATTTCTTTCTTTTTTACTTTAAACTAAAGATCATTAGTAAGAAGAAAAGTTTTGTACTACAATTTCAAAATAATACTGAGAAAAAAAAAACTTACTTGGCATGAATCGTAACCACCATCTTCAAGGAATCCCATGCAGATCATACCATCATGGATGGCACCTCTGTAGTACAAGTAAGTGTCACAATCGTCGTTTGAGATGACTGGAACGTTGACTCCACGCAAGTTGTTTGAGATTGATCCTGAAAGTTTATTTTAATAATTTTTTCATTTTATAATTTAAACTACAAAAATTTTGAAGTTCTTGTTTATACTAGTTATAAAAATGTTTATACTCTTCTGTAATTTTATAATTTTTACCTCCTGATGAAGTAGTTCCCCATCCGTAGACAGTGCAGACGGTACCGACGGCTGGTGATGATGATGGAAGTCTGACGGTTTCAACGTATTGGTTCAAGGTGACGTATCCCTGAAATGTAAAAGTAGTTAAACATACTGTTGTATTTAAAATAAAATTGTAAAAAATAAACAAACATCGAGTTCGATAAGCATGATGTCGTTGTCTTGACCGCTTGAGCTGTATGATTCGTGTGGGATTTGACGGACAACTTTGAAGACTTGTTCAGTTGATTCAGTTGATGCAAGAGTGACATCTCCAACGGTGATAGTAAGACGAGATGGCATACTGTAAAACAAAAATTATAAACATCAACAAACAATATACTAAACTAAATTAATTTAACAATAATCAAATTTTCAAGTAACTCATGAGTTACTAGTTTTAATATGACAACTGTAATGTTTTTATGCAAACTAAAATCAAAATATGATAAATAAAAGTTTAACTTAAACAACTAGTTTTAAAATAATTACCAACCTGTATTCGCAGTGAGCGGCAGAAACGACGTATTTGGTGGTGAGAAGGGATCCTCCGCACATCAACGATCCAGATCTCTTGATGTTGGCGATGAATTTAACTGAGTTGGCTGGTTGAATTTGTCCATTGACGATTTTGTCGTCATTGGCTGTAAAATATTTCAGTTAGGTACCTGATTAAGTTAAACTTTGTTGATATATGCCTAACAAGCTACAAACTATAAGTTTCTCAAAACAGTGCTAAGTTAATATGTTTTATTGGTAAAACTATTGATTGAATGAACATTAAATAATAAATTATTTAATGTTTACTTAATTATATAATCGTTCAGTTTATATATGATATTTAAAATGAAAGCTTAACTAAAGGCAGTTAGTAGGAAATTGTTTGATATAAGTATGTTTTATTGATACTTAGTAACTTGTTTGGATTCTATGTGCTAAACAAAAATTTCTAAACACTCGTTTTATAAAATTATATATTTTTTACTCTTTAGAAATATGAAGTATTCAGTTATAAACATTTGATGTAGTTATATTTACTAAAGAATGTTTTAAAAACTTTTCAATTCATTTCGATATAAAAAATTATCTTTATCGTAATTTATTATACTTCGTAATTTAGCTTTTATTTAAAATTTATATTTCATGTAGCTGTTTTTCAAAGTTTAAGAAATAGTAGCAATAAAAACTTAATAAAATATGTATGGCTTAAAAGCTAGTATAAAGTTTATCATTGTAAAATAGAATTTGGTACACTTTAGTTTAAAACTTATATTAAACTTACCAGAAGCAACTGCAACGAGCAAAGCAACGATGAAAAGTTTCATTTTGATTTCTGATTCAAATATTGAATTAATCAAATGATAAATTTGTGTTCAACTGCTTTTCTTTTATACATTGTCTTGAGAATACAGCAACCTGGTATTATTTGTACGATGACGTTTAGAAGCTATTTTTAAATGTTTAACGTGTTTTCAAAAACAACAGTTTACTAGAAGTTATATAATTACTAGCAATGCATTGCAAACTTAATATAATTATTAAACGTAAATTTGAAAAAACTTACATGTTTTTTTGGTAATCTCTATCTTTTTCAATCTTAAATTTTTACGAAAATTGTTTTAAAGATTATATTTAAAATATTGAATAAAAATAAAACATTTTGAAAATAACAATGCTATATTATTCTTAGTTTTAAAGCTTTACTTTTAAATAGTTTTGTGTGTAATTTAAAAACAGATATATCAGAAAACTATTTAATAGTTTCAAACTTAAAATGTTATTGTAAATTAATTAAAAATTAACAAAGATTGTCCGCTTACTAACAGAAAATAATTCGTTTAAATAAAACATAAACGTATATTCACTTATTAAATATATAATAATTTAGAACTAAAGCTAAAAAAGTATGCAGCTTTGTTGATACAGAACTAAAAATAGTTAATCTTGAGTAGTCTAGCACAACTATCGACTTTTTACAGTTTACTTATAAACTTTAAACGTAAAAATATATACGTTTTTTTAATAGCCTATTAACATTGAAAAACCTTCTGCGTACAGTTCAAAAATTTAAATAAGCTAAGTATTTTAAATTTAAAAAATTATTCATATTAGCAAATTAAACCAATTTTTAATAACTGCTGTACTTTGTTTATACTCTTTAACAACATTTAAAACGTATAAAAACAGTTAGTTATAAAAAATATACTAAATTGTATGACCTGATAAAAAAAATAAAAACAGCAACATTGCATGCCGCCTATTTCATCACGAAATATTTTTATTTGACAGACTAACCTAGTTCTAATTAAACTTCTTTAACTTTATTAAACTTGATTTGAAATTTTTCTTTTCATTACTTGCTGATAAAGGAAAATTAAGTGTTAAACGTATATAAAAAGGTGTTTTTATGGACTAAAAAATGCTATAAATAAAGCTTTCATAAGTTTGATAAAGCTTACAATAACAAGTATGATAAAATAATTTTAAAGTTTTTACCTAACTATCTAAATAAGGTTAAAAAACAAAACTAAAATGTTTTCTAACAAATTTTTTGACAAAATTTTATACGTTTTCGAATACAAGATAATAACAGAAAACTTATGAAAAACTGTTGATATACTATAAAAATACAAAAACTAAAGTGTTATATGTTAAAACTGTAAATTTTAAAGTAATGTAGTTCAAGTTCTAACTTTAAATATTGTTTAAAAGTACTTTGTCTATTTAACTCAATCATGTATATACGTTTAGCTTGTAACAACAATACATTTTGTTTTAAGTGTTTACATTTTGCAAAATGAATAAAATTACTTCCCTAATAAAAGTAAAGTTGTACTTAAGGCAAAAAATCTTAAAATATAACTGTAGTAATTTTATAATATTATTCTTTTAAAATTATTTTCAACTCAAAAAAGTCGTTTGTATAAATTAAATACATTTGTGTTATCATTCAAAACTATGTTTGTAGTATATTAAATCCATTATTAGTTAATTTGTTAAATCTATTATGTTTTATCATTACTATGTAAAATTTACAAAGTCTTGTTTTACTGGGTCTCAACAGAAATTTTTATATCATTCGAGTTCGGAACTGCCGTTATAGCACGTAACTTTAACGGTAAGCTTTTGTTTCACGAAGTGTTAGTTTCAAATTTCTAATCGTAACGATATGTTTTCTTACAATATGGCACTACCTCTAGATTAAAGCTGACAAAGTACGGTTCTGTGTACGTGAAATAAGATACTTACAATAAAGCTTTTTGTTTCAAAAACTATATAGAATGTTTTCTAAGTTTAGTTTTTAGTAAACAGCAGTCTTTAATAACAGATTAATTCAGTATAATGTTGCTCTAAATAAGTTTTTGTATTAGTGATTGCTATTCAAATTTTGAAGTTAAGCGGCCCGATAAAACACTTTTAAAATGAATCATGCTCGAAAAAATTCTTTGGTGTAAAGTGTGGCTCACACACCAAAAAACTTACCCTCCTCTAGATTTGACGTGAGAGTATCAAATTTTCTATAGTTTATGTTTATAATATTCCAGTACCTACAGTTTAAGCTACTGCTGCACTGTAAGAACAATAAAGAATAAACAAAAAACAAATCAAAGTTAGTATTCAATTTAATTGTACTACTTTTATGCTATTTAGTAAACATTATATATTGCGGATTTCATTTAAACATTCGACTTTTAAAAATAATGTCGCTTAAATAAAAAGCTGATTTTTTCAAGACTGGAAATTTACTCAAGCGAGCAAAGAACTTTTAGTATAGAAGTAACGTTAGACTTTAGGATATAACCTTTAGTTACCGCTTTGTTTTGTAGTAACTTCAGGAAAATTTCTGTGAGCGTCTTACACTAATAATTTATCATCAGTTGTGTTAATTGTTTTTTTACGATTGATAGTTTTTGTATTCAAAGCTCAGTTGCAATTTGAATATGATTGAAAATTGTTTAACAACTAGTGTAATAAAAAAAGTTTAAGTATTTATTATGTGTACAAAAAAAAATTAAAAAGCTTTCAAACAATATTACACTAATTTACTTAGCAAAATTCTTATAATTTTAATTTTTATAAAGAACATTTTCTTTAAATATATTCAAAACTATGAAACTTACAGCTTGGTAAGAATTTTTTTTTTTTAATAGTTCATTTAATTTTTAAGAAGTTTATATGTTTTGAAGATATTATTTTTGCATTTTTTAAATAGTCATGTACTTTTTAAGTTCATGCAGTATATTATTTGAGCATTTTTTTATAGTACAAAAGTACAAAAGTTATAGCGCCATAAATAAAAATACTAATTAAAACTTAAAAAATAAAAGGAAATTTAAGAATAGCCTAACAAAAAATTAAAATGTTTTTATTGTTAGTACAATTTCTATTTCAACTTTCAAAAGCAAATCTTTTTAATTAACACTTGGTATAATAGTTAGTCTATAATTCAACTGACTATAATTAATTTGACTGAATTGATTATAAATAATAGAAATATTTTATTGCTTTATAAAACTATAACTTTTTCTTATCCATTTTAATAATTAAGTTTAACTTTTGACGTTGTTTTTGAAGTTATATATCTGAAAAACTTACACATTTCTCTCATTAAATAAAACTTTAGGTCAAAATTTTATTACTTTAGTATTATATGGGTATTATATATCCTTTATTTAAATTTTGTGTGCTTAAACACTATTGTATGCTGTACATATATTTGTTTTAATATGTGTTCTAATTGGAAATAGTAATTTAAGCTTATTTGTCTACTCCACCAAAAAACAGACATAAAAACGTTTTTTGTTTAGTTTGCATTTATTTGATATTTGCTAAACAAAACAATGTTGAATAGAAACAAAATGGTTTTAAACAGCGTTGGTGTTGAGCCAGCTGACGTAGTCAGCGACACGAGTGTAGACTCCTGGGTATTTTGGTTCAGCGCATCCGACTCCCCATGAAACAACTCCGGCGAGTTCTCCGTTGCAAATAGCTGGGCCACCGGAATCTCCCTATAAAATTAAGGATTTTTTCAATAATAATTTCTTTCTTTCTTACTTTAAACTTAAAATTATTAGTCAGATGAAAAGTGTTTGTACTTCAATTTCAAAATAAAAATGATTAAAAAAAAACTTACTTGGCATGAATCGTAACCACCATCTTCAAGGAATCCCATGCAGATCATACCATCATGGATGGCACCTCTGTAGTACAAGTAAGTGTCACAATCGTCGTTTGAGATGACTGGAACGTTGACTCCACGCAAGTTGTTTGAGATTGATCCTATAAGTTTATTTTAATATTTTTTTCATTTTGTAATTTAAACTACAAAAATGTTGAAGTTCTTGTTTATACTAGTTATAAAAATGTTTATATTCTTCTGTTATTTTACACTTTTTACCTCCTGATGAAGTGGTTCCCCATCCGTAGACAGTGCAGACGGTACCGACGGCTGGTGATGATGATGGAAGTCTGACGGTTTCAACGTATTGGTTCAAGGTGACGTATCCCTAAAGTATAAGAAATAGTTATAAAAGTTTTAAACCAAAAATAAAAGTAAAATAAACAAACATCGAGTTCGATAAGCATGATGTCGTTGTCTTGACCACTTGAGCTGTATGATTCGTGTGGGATTTGACGGACAACTTTGAAGACTTGTTCAGTTGATTCAGTTGATGCAAGAGTGACATCTCCGACGGTGATAGTAAGACGAGATGGCATACTGTAAAACAAAAATTATAAACATCAACAAACAATATACTAAACTAATTATCAAATAACTAAACAATTATCAAATTTGCAAGTAACTTAATGAGTTATTAGTTTTAATATGACAAATATAATGTTTTTATGCAAATGAAAATCAAAACTAAATAAATAAAAGTTTAACTTAAACAACTAGTTTTAAAATAATTACCAACCTGTATTCGCAGTGAGCGGCAGAAACGACGTATTTGGTGGTGAGAAGGGATCCTCCGCACATCAACGATCCTGATCTCTTGATGTTGGCGATGAATTTAACTGAGTTGGCTGGTTGAATTTGTCCATTGACGATTTTGTCGTCATTGGCTGTAAAATATTTTTATCTGCTCTTAAAAACAGTTTTGAAAGTAGTTAGATAAAATTATTTTACTTTATGCCTGTTTTTGTTATTATCACTTAATAATCTAGTTGTACTTCAATGTAAACCAAAACTATTAAAACACGTTTTTTGAGTAAATATATTAGTTAAGTATGTAAAAAAAAGGAAATATTTAGTGATAATACTTTTTTTGAATACACTTCTAATAAGAAAATATTTTTAACTCTCCTATATAACTTTAAGTGAACAAGTTTTCGTCTTTAGAAATGTATTTTCATTTAATTTAGATAAAAATTATTTTGTTCGTATTAAAATTAGACATTTAATGTAGGTATTTTTAAGTTTCATCATTGGTAGTAACAACTTTTTATTTCTTGAGAAATTTAAAAAGTATAAATTGAACAAAACTTACCAGAAGCAACTGCAACGAGCAAAGCAACGATGAAAAGTTTCATTTTGATTTCTGATTCAAATATTGAATTGATCAAATGATAAATTTGTGTTCAACTGATTTTCTTTTATACGCTTTATTGAGAAAACGGCAACCTGGCATTATTTGTTTAATGAGGGCTTTTCAAAAACAAGTGTTCACATTAAGTTATATAATTATTAGCAATGTTTACATACGATTATTACTAAACAACAGTTATATTTAGATAATATAAAAATATAAATAATGTAAACTATTATATACTATTTCGAGAAAAATAAAAAGTTATTAAAGTTGTTTTGTTTTTAAAATGCTTTTTTTAACTTTTAATCGGAAAAGCGTTATAAACATTTTCAAAAATGATAACAATTTATGTTTAAAAACTTTTTTTGTAGGTTTTAATTCTAATATTAGCACTATAGATTTTGCTTTTTAATACTAAGCGTTACACCTAGTTAAAAATGACAATTTAAAAGTAGAAATAAAACTAGGTTAAAAATCAAAACTATAAGCAAAAAGAAATTTTGAATTGTAAAAGCAAAAGATATAAATTTCCTATTAAAGATTAAAAATTCAATTTAACTAAATATAAACTTTAAAAAGCACTCGAAATAACTTCAAGTCAAGAAAATTTAGAAAACTTTTCTAAGTCTTACTTTTTTTTTAAACTTTTTTAAGTCTTACTTTTGTTTTAAGTGTTTTTAAAACTTATCTCAGCAATCAAGTACGTACTCATTTACGAATATTAGTTTTTTATTCAGTGAGTGATGAAAAATCACAAAAACGGTTGACAAACCAGAATATTTTGAAAAAGTGTTATAATATTACTATTGGAAACTATATAAATATATATCACAAATAAAAAAACATAGGGTCTGTGTTAAATTACTTTTGTTAACGTTGTTAAGATTTTTTTGTATGTTGTTAAATGTTTACTCTTAGTTCTTGAACAATATGGTTAAACTATTGAGCAATTAGTCAAACGAATACAAAACATACAAAATATTAAGGTTCAAAAATTATATTTGATATTTTTTTACCAATGTGTATTTATATAAAAAATCACTTAAAACTCTACTTAAAAACACATTACAACGTGTTGTTTTCACGAGACGCAATCAAAGGAGTAAAATGTAACTGAAACGAGCAGCTTTTAATTAAATTCACAGAAAGGACTTTTACGCGTGTTTTCACTTCTAAAAAGACCACATTTAGAATTATACAAAATAGCGCTTCAAACAAAATGTGCAGAACATACACAGCGACAAATTTATTGTTAAATATTACCTGAATGTATATTAATTTTATGTTTAGAAGCTTAATAGTCAACACTAATCGATATTTATTATGCGGATAAAACATGCAACTTATATTTCGACAATTTTTTTTTTTTTTTTTTTTTTAAATTAATGTTCTCTCTTAAATTACAATGTTTATCAATACCAATTTTAACATATAAAGCTTGCAAGGTTACTTACCAGCTAAAATACTGCTCATTAAGTTAAAATAAATATTTAAGTACTAGTTTAACAGTACGATTACAACAGTAAAAGTAAGATTTAGAACAGGGGTCAGCAAACTGCGGCCCACGGGCCAAATGCAGCCCTCAAAGTCAAAACCTGCGGCCCGCGAGCTCCTTTTCAGCCGAAAATATACATTTTAAAAACAATAAAAAGTAAAGATTTTGTAAACATAATTTACAATTCGGCTCTTAATCTAATAATTAATCTGTATTGTTGGTCTAATATTGCCTTATTTACCATCATTGTGATCTTAAATAATATTTCTATACTGATCACTAGAACTTTTTTAAATAAACGCGGCCCTTAAAGATCTTTTTCTAAATAGAGCGGCCCTCGAGCAATTTTTACCGGGAAAATTTACCCGCGAGTTACATAGCGCTGCCGACCCCTGATTCAGAAGTTCTATTGAAGCGTAAACTTTTTAAAGGTTTTTAATCATAATATTTTTAAAAGATTGTTTCTGTCTTGCAATACTACCTTAAAACATTTTTAGCAACAAATAAAGCTGAAACGATTTATACAGCTTTTTATATTTGTTAGCGAAGAAAATTATTTCAGGTGGATAGTTTTTTAAACGGCTATCTTTAAAGAAGTTAGAAATGATTTTTGGTCTTCAGGTATAACCATTTAGTTAGGACAATAAAAAATTAAAAGTTGTTGTAGTAAAATATATTATGTCTTTTGCGAAACTATCAAGAAAATTTGTATTATATTGATTTTTAGAAAACAAATAAAGAGATCTCAACTACTAGAGGAGAAATAATGAATTTATACTTTCAACACTTAATTTTACAAACTAAGTTTCAGTTTGTAAAATAAATATCTGAAGATAATATCTTAAGATAAAATATGTATCTTAAGCATTTTACTGTTGTTCTTAAATTTGTTAAGCTTTAGTTTATTTATAAAACAGTTTTATGGTATAAAAAGAAAATCTTTTAAGTAGGAAACCTTATATGCTAGTATAGCGAGCAAACTGCTGTTAAAATCAAATAAAAAACAATAAGGAAACTATAGTGTTGGTGAAAACTTTTGTAAAGTAGATAAATTAATAAAAACTGCACAAAACTATTAGTTGCGTGTTATTTTAGACTTTGTTCAACGTAAAAACAAATATAAGTCATGACTTAATACATGATTAGCCTTAGCGTAATAGATTTATCTATTAAAGTCAACATTTGGTAATTGTTTATATAATGTTTAATTTTTTATTCTAGTTTCATATTTGGATTTAAAAAAAAGTTACAGTATTAAATTCGAGTTTTTATGTTCATTAAATACACTAACATGAATTTAAATATTAAAGATAATTAGCTAAAGTTTTACCGATTAAACTTAATAAAATAAAGTATAAACTTTAAAACAAGTTTTTAAAGTTCATAAATAATCAAAAATCTAAATACATCTAAAGTGTACACGTTTTGATATAAGTGTCTCAACTACGTTCCAAAGTTTTGTTAAGAGTTTCTTAAAAAAAATAAAAAACCGTTTCTACAAAAGTGTAATGCGCATATTTGAGGTTTATATTTATTTCATACAACTGTTGTAGAATACACGATGTTTTAGCTTTTAGGTTTTAAGATTTTCATATTAAAGTTTTTGTTGGTTTAAACCGGTAAAAAACAATTTATAAATGTTTTCAACTTTATTTTACAAGTATTAGTTTAATTTTGATGAAATAATATTCACAACGAGGACGATTTATTTTCGAATGTTTTTTTTTTTAATTGTTTTAATTATAAAGTAGACTTAAAATTCATTTAAGGTTTATTTATAAACGTTATTTAATTTAACTATTTAGATAGTTGTCATATGTTTTAAAAACTACCTATTTTGATTAGTAGCTTCTTGATAATCTAATTTGTATTAAAAAAGGTTCGTATAAAAATAAAGAAGCAAGAAAACGTTGAAAAAAAAATGTTTTTGTTATTTGTTTGCTATTAATATCAGCAGGTTAAAATTCGTATAAATTTGATATTCCTAAAAATATTTGATAAATCTTACAAACTTGAGCAACAATCATAGATTACTTCTAAATAAATTTTGAAAACAAAACAAGACTATTAAAAGTATTTTTTTAGCATTAGGTTCTGAAACCTAGGAACATAATTAAATGAAGTTTTTCTTTGAACAGCACTACAAATTAACTGTACAACATTATAGAATTTTATCGATAAAAGTTTGTTAGCGGAAATAGTTTGTTTTGGTCCGCAAAAATTACTGTATTTATTCTTACCACTCAACAAATACTGTAAGGTTTTGGTAGCGAAGGGTTTTTGAAAAGGTAAAACGTTAACTTGCATTAAAATATGCAGCTAATCTGTTTTTAAGAATTTTACAACAAGCTTGTAAATGTAGTTATACTGCAATTAAGAAAACTAACATAAAAAAATAAAAATTAAAAATTAAAAATAAAATATGTTTTCATTTTTACTTACGTGTACGACGAGAACAAAAACTGTAATGCTTACAACTTTGATTTTTAATTCAGCCATAATTAAACTAGTTATAACACTATGTTATTTAAGTATTTCACGCCTTTTCCAAGTTCTATCACAAAAATAAGCTTTTGAACTAACTAGTAGTTACGTTATACTTACACTAGAGTTAAGCTGTTGTTTTTAAGTGCTTAGTTTGTACAAAATATACAAACAACTTAAGACATTTACATTGAAAAAAGCTATGCGTTGTACAACGCATTGCTAGTAATTACAAAAACTTGTACAAGCTGTTGTCTTAAAAAACCACGTAATCCACTTCAAAATAGATATAAAACGTCAATAAACAAATAATACCAGGTTGCCGTTTTCTCAATAAAGCGTATAAAAGAAAAGCAGATGAACACAAATTTATCATTTGATCAATTCAATATTTGAATCTGAAATCAAAATGAAACTTTTCATCGTTGCTTTGCTCGTTGCAGTTGCTTCTGGTAAGTTAACATTATAATTGTATTTTACCAAAGTCTTTTATTGTTATAGTTAAAACTAGTTATAGTTATTGTTTATGTACACTAATCTGCTGATTAGAATTAAACTTAACTAATTAAAACTTTAAGACTTTTTTGTTTGAAAAATAGTTCAAGCAAAAACTTACTACTATGGTTTACTAACGTAGTATTTAAATTATCAGTAATATTTTACTCAATATTTAGCAAATTTAATATTTATTTATCAACTGTAAATTGAATATAGTTTATATAAAAACATCGATTTAACGCTTCACAAATAATTAAAACTCAGCTTAATTAGCAGAAATGATAAATCTATTAAAATAAATCAGCTAAATTCAAATTTTTACAGCCAATGACGACAAAATCGTCAATGG
Organism: Thalia democratica; assembly: GCF_965202585.1. NCBI lineage: Eukaryota > Metazoa > Chordata > Thaliacea > Salpida > Salpidae > Thalia > Thalia democratica. Next base: position 59,512,099 of record NC_139166.1, on the reverse strand, counting down.
ACAAATTCAACCAGCCAACTCAGTTAAATTCATCGCCAACATCAAGAGATCAGGATCGTTGATGTGCGGAGGATCCCTTCTCACCACCAGATACGTCGTTTCTGCCGCTCACTGCGAATACAGGTTGGTATTTATTTTAAAACTAGTTGTTCAAGTTAAACTTTTATTTATTTAATTTTGATTTTCATTTGCATAAAACATTACAGTTGTCATATTAAAACTAGTAACTCATTAAGTTACTTGAAAATTTTATTATTGTTAAATTAATTTAGTTTAGTATATTGTTTGTTGATGTTTATAATTTTTGTTTTACAGTATGCCATCTCGTCTTACTATCACCGTTGGAGATGTCACTCTTGCATCATCTGAATCAACTGAACAAGTCTTCAAAGTTGTCCGTCAAATCCCACACGAATCATACAGCTCAAGCGGTCAAGACAACGACATCATGCTTATCGAACTCGATGTTTGTTTATTTTTATTATTTTTATTAAGTAACAAAACAAGTTTAATCATTTTTATCTGTTTTAGGGAACCGTCACCTTGAACCAATACGTTGAAACCGTCAGACTTCCATCATCATCACCAGCCGTCGGTACCGTCTGCACTGTCTACGGATGGGGAACTACTTCATCTGGAGGTTAAAATTGTAATATTATTAAGGAAAATGAATTTAAACTTTCAACATGGACTAAATAAGAATTTTATTTAATGTTTTGCTGTTTGAATTATTGAGTAGAAAACTTATTTTGAAACAACTTGTAGGATCAATCTCAAACAACTTGCGTGGAGTCAACGTTCCAGTCATCTCAAACGACGATTGTGACACTTACTTGTACTACAGAGGTGCCATCCATGATGGTATGATCTGCATGGGATTCCTTGAAGATGGTGGTTACGATTCATGCCAAGTAAGTTTTTTTCTCAGTATTATTTTGAAATTGTAGTACAAAAACTTTTCATCTGACTAATAATTTTCAGTTTAAAGGAAAAATAAAACTATTAATGATAAAAATCTTAATTTTCTAGGGAGATTCTGGTGGTCCAGCTATTTGCAACGGAGAACTCGCCGGAGTTGTTTCATGGGGAGTCGGATGCGCTGAACCAAAATACCCAGGAGTCTACACTCGTGTCGCTAACTACGTCAGCTGGCTCAACACCAACGCTGTTTAAAGCCTTTTTTTGTTAAATAGTTATTTGTTAACCAGTCACAAAATAAACTTTGATTAAACAACAAAAGTGTCATTTGTCGATACATGGCTATGTAAACCTACTCACAATACTACAAAAAATTAAAGTCAATTCGTAGTTAAACTTTAGATAAAAAATTATAAATCCTGAATTTTGTTTAAATTTAAAATTAGCATTTTCTTAACAAATTTTCTTTTACACTTTTACGGTAACTTTATCATATATGTTTACAAAACACATAGTAAAATCAAAAGTAGCAATCTTTAAAAAAGTATATGAAAATGAATATGAAAAACTAATTAAATACTATTGTCAGTTTGTTTTATTTATCAATTTAGAAAGTACAAAAATATATTTTTGAAATTTTATAATATTCAAATCTCCTGTCTAACAAACATTAAAACACCAGTATGTTTTTCTTAACAATAAAAGTTTTACTTCAGCTAAATTTTAGAATTTTTTTGTTTAATTTTACGGTTTAAAATGTGTTTTTTATTTTGGTAAACTAATTAAAGTTTATTGATGACTTTTGAGGAAAACACCATTAAACATTCAAAGTTTTCCACAGTAAAGCTATTGTTTGTAATTAAAAGACTTGAAAAGTAGTAACTAAACCTTACTTTATACAATAATGTTACAGCAGTATACTTGACTGCTAAAGTTTTTATATAAAAGTATTACAGATACTCTTTTTATAAATGTTGTTTAGTCTAAAAGAAACTAAAACTTATTATTGTCAAATAATTAATACTGTTTTCTTTTTGTTTTTATTATCTTTTCTTTAAAGCAGTAAAATAAAACAATTATCTCCAGTAATGACAATAACAAAATCTTTACGTTTCAACAGTTTTGAAAAATTAATGTCAAACTTAAAAGAAAATAATTTTAGACTCACTATTTGTTGGTTAGTTCTTTTAAAAGATTTTGTAACAATCGTATTCATACACTTTTTTTACCGCTTATGAAAATTCAAAAATTTGTATCCCACTAGAATGCTGTTTCCTAAGTCATAGCAACTGTGCATAAACGAAGGTAATTTTCCACAAACTTGTCGGAAAAACCGCCGTAACACTCAAAAAACTATTCGGGGTGCCCGAACGCAAACAGCTTACTGCTTGTATCCACTATCTTGTGATTGTACCTGTGAAGCACCATGTCGAACAATCCGTTCTAGACGTCGGTGGCGTGGTCGTAACCTCTACCGACCTCGTGTGGTGAATGTCGCAGCCACCAGACACGACCACTCTATTCTGGAAGACTGTGGAAGCAGTCTTCGTTCTGGCCTGGTTCATGTCGGCAACATGCCGCCATTTTTGAGTTATTTTATCAAATCACATCGTGCATTAAGAAGTTCCGCGGTTCTTCTGACCCCCGATGACGTATATGTTACGCATGAACGCGCACACGCGGTATTCTGTGTCGATAAAGTGTTTAGCCCTCACAGGCTTGGTGAGAGAGCCGGTAGAATGTGAATATTTTTGAATTTTAACTAAGTAATTTTCATATCAATAACCATCTCGTGCATTGGGAATATGATAAATTCCACCTTTTGATTAAACTGCTTCTTTTAAATATGTTCTTGCACGGCCTGTTTTCTCAGGAATACGTGTTAGCACATTGGAGTTTTCAACTGTATTATCATGTATTTGTTGAACATATTTTTCAAAAAAATTATAAAATTACCATTGTAAGAACTCTGGTTGCAATATCTAGTGACGTGATAAACACAAGATTTAACTCGACCCAAGATTTCTAAAATTTTGAAAAAAAGCGCATTACACACAAAGAGGGATTTCGAATAAACTTTTCAAAGCTGCAGGAGAGAGCAATGGTAGACGAACTTTTAAAATTATCCTTTTTGCAAACCTTTTTTTTCTGGAAAGTTAAAGCTCATCCAGGAGTTGGCTACCGAAAAAAAATTTGCTTCTGAATGAACGCTTAATTCAGAGCTTGAAAGTACTTTTATTGTATGAGCGTATTCTATTTAAAAAAATCCTTAATTTCTACATACATTGGTTAGTAAGTAGTTGTAGTAATTAATAAAACAATACCTTTGTCAACCAAAGTTAAATATGAATTACAATAATAATAAGGCTTAAAATTAAATTGCGGACTGTAGTATGCCCTCACTTGATTTAAAAAAAGAAACACAGTTTTTATGTAAAAAGTTGATTTTAAAAACATAAAAACTATCATAAGTTTATTGAATATAAACTAAATAAAATCTAAATTAAATTGAGTTTTGCTTAAAAGTGCAAACAAGTGTAAATTTACTAAAACTTCAAACTTTTTAAGTGATCAGAAATATAAACACATTCAATTTATATCTCATGCACAAACTGTAAAACATTCAATAAAAAAAAAAAGATACTTAATACGCTCAAAATATTTGGTCCTAGGACCTAGTGCACGAAAAAACCTTTAGGTAGTCGAGTCGCACACCACGGATACCTTTTAACGTCTCGTCCAGGACCTAAGATGACAAAATAGAAAATACTACTATTGATGTCAATTAATTTTTTATATCCTTACTTCTGCCTCTAATGCTTTTATTTTTTAAAAGGGAAAAGGAAGAAATAGTAAATAGAATAGCAAATATATATTAAAGTACTAGTTTTATGAAAATTATAGCAATATATATGTATAATTATGGTTCTCTTAAGTTATCTTAACATATTTACAAACTTATTACATAAACACTTAATTCATCAGAGACATGTTTGACTACTTGAGCTTTGTACGATTCGTATGTTCTTAATAGTATTGTATCTAAGAAAATATACTTAAAGGTCTGTCTGAACTGAAAAAAAAAACTTAAAAAAGATGAGTCGGAAAGTTTTTTATTAGTTTTTTGTTTTTACCTTTCTCCCTAACCCTCTTTACCCGAACATACTAAATTTTAATCAAAAATTAAGTTTTAATAATTAAAATTATAAATAACATGAACAAAAGTTTCTTTTGTTATGCGGACTCGTTTTTTCCAGCTATTTTTCTGTTCCTTAGACTGACTTCTAAGTATACTAGCCTTGTAACCTAGACTGTTACTTCTAGCTGTTTTAGCTACAGCTGATTTTATGTTAAGAATGCTACCTGCTGAAATACAATTTTATGTCTGTGTTAATCATCACTAAAACTCCTGATTAGTTTAATAAATTAATAAATTAGTAGCAATTAATTTTACAGCTTTTTTTATTCCAAAAAGATGAACGGATTAAGATTTTTTGTTGGTGAAATCGAAGTCAAAAAATAGGTCAATTTGTACTTTTAATTAAACTTGATTACGGAACAACAGTTCTAACTAAAATTAAATTATTTTTATAATACAAAAATATAAATTTAATAAAAAGTCATAAAATTACTATTAGCCTTAGAAAATACCAAAAATAACATGATTTTTTTACAAAAATTCAAACAAAGCATTTGTCCTTGACAAAACGTTTAAAGCTATTCGTGATGTGCGACTCGATAACCAAAAGATTCTTCGTACACCAGGTCATAATCCAAAAAAATTGAGCGCTTTTTATTTTGTTGTTCAATAAACTGTAACTTTATCAACTAAGTAATAAAAATTGGTATATATTTATACTATATTAAAAAGAATAGAATATTTTAAACTTATACTTTTATTCCATTACAACTTTTTTGACAAGTTATTTTGTACTTCTAAGCTGAAGTTATTTTGTATTAATTTATTAGTTTTAAGTTTTACTCCGGATTAGATTTATTATTTGATCTGTTAAATTATATTAATTTAATTCAATATAGTTATAATATATTATTTGTTTTATTGATTGCTCATTCTAAATATATAAATGACAAAAAAAAAACTATGTGTAATAGCTCGTAAGAAGCTTTATAAGCATGTGGTGTATGATTCGATAACCGAAAGATTCCTTTGTACACCAGGTCCTTAGACCGAAATTTTTTAGCGCTTTTTTTATCGTTCAATAATCAATAATAATATTATTAAGCTCAACTTAAACAAATAAGCTGCATTTTGAAATAGGGGATTTTTATATTGAAATAATGTGTGTTTTTAGAATTATGCTAATATTTCAGATTTTCAAGCTATCTCTTTTTAAAGTAACCATTTGATATAACCCATTAATACCTTTATAATTTTCTTGAAAAATAGTTGGTAGTAAAATTTCTGTTAATAAAAAAGTATACAACTGTACAGTTAGTTTGAATAACTTAGTTGTTTATATTGTAATAGTTGTGACCAATAACCACATTACAGTTTTATCATTCTTTCTTGTACTTATATATATGATAGTACTGTTCTCAAACTGTTTTATTTAAAGGTTCTAGTTGTTCTTACTTTTGTTCTTATCGTTTAGTACATCAAACACCATTTAGATCAATAAGTTTTTTTTTTTTATCTCAAAAGTTATTTTGATTTTTTTAAGAAGTAAGAAGTATATGCTAGAAGTTAGTTTGTATATAAAGAGTAGACCCCCATGCCCTTGAGAAACTTATGTCTGATAATTCTTTATTCTCAAAAGAATCTAAATAAATAAAAACTTTATCTTAGACTTCAGTTGATTTAAAGTTTTTATGCTTAATGATAAAATGTATAGCTTAGTGGGGTAAGTTACCTTATAATGGCTTTGAATACTCTGAATTGAATGTTTTAAAATTGAAACCCAGTGGTCAACACATATACAAAATGAAAGTTATAAAAAATTTAAAAAAGATAATTTTCTAATTTTAATCATTAAAGCTTTTGATATTGTGTACCTTTCTTTACCAAAATCAATAATTTTTATTTTTATTTGGTAGAAAATTGTTAGACTTACTCTTCCCCCTACAACAATAAACACTAGTATATTAACAAGGTTCATATACTTAAGGCTAAATTAGCTTTTTGTCAATGCTGGCTAATTCTTAGCTTCTGTCTTAATTTTTGTCTTAAATCTTAGTTTCTATAAGTTAATTTGCTCAAAAATTAGTTAACTATTAAAATAAATTTTAAATAAACTATTAGTAGATTATTTAAATTTTATATGAATTTCCTAATATTTTTTAGCTTTATTTTAACTTTTTTTATTTTAATTTTTTAATGGTAGAAAAACATCAGACTTACTTTTCCCTTTACAACAATAAAAGTTTTTTTAAGGTTCAACAAACAACTTGTGATCACCTTTAGTCATACCTTTCTCTTTAAAATTTACACAATACCAACCAAAAAATGAAATAGAAAATTGTCTATTTATTAGTAGTTAAAAAAATACTCTTGGTGACACTCCATTTGGCAAACACTCACAGTAAAATTCTTAACACTAAAAACCACAAAGTGTTAGAAAATCATAAAGCTCAAATCTCCAAACAGGTATCTGCAACAAAAAATCACACCAACAATCCAATCATGTGATCACTGCCACCAATGTGAACTCACAATCAGCTGTTGAAAACTTAGATTAACCAAAATTTAAGTGAAAGTATTAAGCTCAATTAAAAATTTTTAAAAATAAAAAAAATACTGTAAGTAGAAAAAATTATACTTTTTGTATTAATAAAAAAATCAATAAAATAATAAGTATTAACTTGACATAAAGTTTTTTAAAATAAAACTTGTATTAATGTTTTACTTTACCTTTAATTTGTTATTAAAAAATTTTCAATGATAAAATTAACAGTTTTTAATCTAACATAGTAACAAAAAGATAACAAATAAACTAAATTAAATTTATAAAATATAATAATTACAATTTAATTTATTTCAATAATTTTAAAAATCACTCTTTCATTAGCAAGACAATCTGATGCACATATAACATGACTCAAATTTCAATACAAATAAAACATATAGACTACTACTTCTTATAGTGACTTAACATATAGTTTTTATAACTATGTTTAAAACTATCTTATTTAAAGTGTTATAAGTTTCAGAGACACTAGAGCAAAACTTTTGACGAAAATACCTAAAGCAGTTTAGCCAAGTCTTATTTAGGTCTTTTGGTTATAAAATTAATTTTCTTTGAAAACCTTGTGTTGTGTGAGTGAACAGAATTAGCAATTTTAATTCTATTGTGCTCTACATCAAACCCAGATGCATCAACTTACAAATTTGCAATTTATACTCATCATTTAATTTAGCACACCAGTTTTTTAACAAAGGGTTTTTTGTGGTCAAGGCAGGTACATGACAAACATACCTGATTACTCTTTTTCACATACAAACAATTGAAAGTAACAGTCAGCAGCACTACCCCAAACAGATAAACAAAATTATGTGTGCAAATAAAACAAACCATAATATACTATTTTAAGTGTAACTGTCTTCAAGTAATACCTCAGTTTAGACAAAATATAACAAATACCAGACAATTTTGATTTGAGAGAACTCAAATGTTTCTTCCAATTCAGCTTATCATCCAAAACCACACCTAAATATTTATACTATCACTCTGCTCAATAAAAAAACCATTAGTATTTACACTAAGTTCATGATTTTATTGAAAAGCAAATATTCTGTTTTTTAATAGTAAATAAAATTTTTGTTAGCAAGTAACCCTTTATCAACTTCAACTAATTCTTTATTAATAATTTTATTCAAGTAAATAGGATCACTATGTTGATATTTTAGGTAGGCATCATCAGCAAACAATCTATATTAATCTCAGTAGAAGAATAGATATCATAAATATAAACAAGTAATAATATAGGACCCAAACAAGAACCTTCCAGTATTCCAACATTCACAAATTCACGCTCAGACAGAACACTATTTATAACAGTTGATTGGCTTCTATATTTCAAATTGCTATTAGTAAATTTAACATTGAATCTTTTATGTTATAACATTTAAGTTTAGATACTACAATTTTATGGCTAACTTAATTAAATACATTAGCCAAATCTGAAAATACAGAGCAATTTATCTATTTTTTCTCAACAGCCTCAATTAACTAACCAACAATCTGATTCACAGTAAGTTCTGTTGTACTTTTTTCCCTAAACCCATACTATTTTTTATTTAGTACATCCAACAATAAGATTTTTTTCAATCTAAAAACTCAAAAATTTTTGAAAATTGGGATAAAAGAGAAATGGGTTGATAATTATTAATGTCATTTTTTACCAGATTTATAAATTTGGATTAGCTCAGCATATTTAAGCCACCAAGGAAACACACCATACTTAACATTTATTATAGGCTTTGGAAAGATAAGGAAAAATTATTTTGGCACTAAGTTTCACAAAATAAATCAAGCAAAATGAAAAGGGACAACAGAACGCACACAATCAATCAGGGTGGTCATTTAACCTGGAATCCTTAAACATGGTATTTCAACTTTGGTATTTCAAAATATTAAAGTTTATTAATTCCTGCATGTAAAATGATATAACTTAAATTAGATGAGAAACAACTATTATCCACAAAACAAAATTTCTATCATTTATTTATAGTATTGATTACTGTAAAGCACAATAAAATATCATTACAATATCAGGGTTGCCACTTGGTCAGGAAATCAGGAAAAGTCAGGAAAAAATGGGGGGTTTTGAAAAAAAGTCAGGAAAAGTCAGGAAATTTGATCAAATTAAAAAAAAAGTCAGATTTTGTCAGTTTAAATTTAAAAATTCCTTGTTTTCCAATGCCTTCAAATGGTAAAAATTAATTAAAAGTCCTTTAAAGTCAGAAAAAATTCCAAAATTTTCATAAAAATTTTTAAAAATATTTAATTTTATTTCCAATGCCTTCATCTGGTATAAATTAGTAAAATATCCTTTTTTTTATATTAATATTAAATTTAATTAAATTTTATATTAAATTTTATATTAACATATTGATCAAGTACCCTACTTGAACAAGCAGATTTAGTAAGCTTTTTAGTATTGATGATCTGTAGCAAGGACACTTCCATAGTAAAACTGTGATATATACACAAAAGTTTATCTAGCATAATTATAGAATCAAAGTGTTTTTTGTTCAAGTAAATAATTGAGTTCTTTATAACTAAGCAGTTAGTTTAGTATTTTATGTAATAAGTTATTGTGTATACTGAAGGGGAATGCAGACCAGATGAAGGAAACCATATCTTCATTAGATTAAGAGGTTGAAGGGCTAATAAAAAAACGGAGAAAATAAATTCTAGTACATACATTTAAAAAAACAGTATTTGATTAAGTTCTTTATTGTTTTTATGTTTTAACTGTAAAAGTTCGTTATTGTTTTAAGGCAGGGGTCGGCAGGCAATTAGTGCTCGCGGGCCAAATTCCAAATTTCAAGTTTCCAAAATCTTCGCGGGCCGCAGTTTTAGTTTTAGTGATATTTGAATAATCTATAGATTTTAGTTTTAGTCACATTAAAGAAAGTTTTACTTTTGTTCACTTTATTAATTTGGTGATATTTAGCTACACATAGAATGCCTTTTTTAATTTAAATAATTTGTTTGAGTAAAATTTACATTGACAAATATACTTAAGTCTTAGTTAACTGTGTACTTTTTTTAATATAATTAATGCTCGAATACTCTAATATAGTACAGGGTTCGTGCGCGTCAGGCTAAGTCAGGCTAAATCAGTTTTTTTGAAAAAAGTTGAAAAACGTCAGGCTAAATCAGTTTTTATGTTTAAAAATTTGAGAATCTCAGTTTTTGTCAGTTCAAATGCATGAAATTTTTTTAATTAAGATCAAATTGAGATGTGAATTTATTTCTAAATAAAGATTTAGTTATCAAAGACAAAATCAGTCAGTATTTGTAAAAATAAGTGCTTAGAACCTTTTGTTGAATCTCTAAAATAATTTTAAGAATCTTCATTATTTTGTTTTTAGTAGATTATATACGTCATAATTATAAAAATTCATAAAAAAGTACAGTTTAAACATTACAGTTTAGTTCAACAACTTAGCTGTTTGTCTGAATTTGTTTACATGAGCTTTGTTTTTCAGAGCTTAGTTGGTTAAACTGTTTTTTATTATATATTTTATTATATATTATATAGTTGTATAAATGTTTTTTATTCATTCGTTTATAAAGATTTTTTTGAATAGCTTATGTAATAACATAAAAAGCTTAAACTGTTTTTTTAGTCTGAGTAGTTATTTCAAAAATTATGTTGTTAATGAAAATATAAGTTTTAGAGTCCAGATTATGTGTTTAATACTTATCTTTATGTATTCGTTTAAAATGATTCTTTGAAATAGCGTATGTAATATCATGATTAGTTTAATTTGTTATTTCAAAAATTAAGATGCTTTAATGATAACATAAAGTTTTTGAGAGATGTGTTTAATTACATTTTGTTTTTCTTTACAGACTTATTCACATTTCTGTTTTAATAAAAGCTTCTGGTCCAGTCATGTAACTTATAATTGACGAATTCAAGTACTAATTGACACGAACCCTGTATATGGGTGATAAGTGGTGGATGTAACTAAGCCCCAAAATTTAATAAAGGTATGAATTCATTGAAGCAGAAATTATAATGACCAGTTAAAAATATTCAAGTTGCTTGGTAAGCAATGGATAAGTGTTGAAAAATAATTCATTTAAATTTTTATTTCTTTAAAAGTAGTTTTGTGAATACTTTTATTGCGTTAATTTGCTAATTAATACCCCCCAATACCCAAAATGCCTTCTGAAGGTGATTTTTTTTACTTTGAAAAAATGTCAGGCTAAATAGGTCTCTGTCAGGCTAAATGAAAAGGAATTTCGCGCACGAACCCTGATAGTACCTTATTAGTAACTAATAAGCTTTTAACAGGGTTTCCACTTTAGAAAAGTGTAAAAACTTGCAACTAATGTAGCTCAGACACCTAACTAAATTAACTTCAGTATAAAAAGTACACAATGTATAAGTAGACCAGAAAAATTTACAATTAGTTAACTACACTACAGTCATAAAAACTGTTCTGAAAATTCGATGATTTATTTAAAGTGTTTGAAATAAAAGTTTACCTGAGCTTCTTTTAAATGTCTCAAACAAGTTTAACCTAGTTTAAATTTTTTAAATTTAAAAACTAGACTGTATGTTTGACAACCATTTTTAAAATAAAGTCAAAAATAAAGAAATAACAAAGTTGATTAACAGTGAATTAAATATATAGCAAAAATAATATCATAGTCAGCTTAAATCGACAATAACGTTTCTTAAGCATTTTTAACAATGTTTAAAATTTTATTAAGCCATCAAAAAGTAAAAAAACTTAACTTTTTATTGAACATTATAACAATTCTTTACATTGTAAGAATGTAAAATATAAGACGAGCTATAAAAACTAAAATACGTTAGTTAGGAGTTATTGCGAAAAACAAAAAAAAAATAGCTATAGTCAGTTTCAATAAAGCAAATGGTTATATTTAGTTTCTACAGACTGTTCAGAAAAAAACTGTTAAGGCAAGTTATAAAGTATCAAAAATAATTACTAAAAAGAAGATACCGTTGAGAATTAACAACTTTTTTATGAACTTATGTAGGCGGTAGTTTTTTTTTTGTTTATTTCTTCAATGACAACAAGAAGTCGTGTTTAGTAAATCTCTAAAGGTTATAAAGCAACATAAATCAAATTAGAACTTTAATCAATCTGTTAAGATGAGAGAACTGCTACAACAAATATTGCTCATTTGAGAGTTTTTATTAGAGGTGTTTTTACTTACTTTGATATTTTAGAAAAGTTTCTAAGTTTAGTTCCAATGCACAACAATAGGTAAAGGCGTTTTAAAAGCAAATATGCAATGCACTTACATAAAGTTTTTGAAAGTATAGTTTTCTGCTTTTTTTTTGGTACAAAATTAAATTACATTTAATAAAAAAAACTGTCTTTAGTAATATAGCAGTACTAAATAAATACTGTTAAACTACTTTTAATGTGTTTAAAAAAGTATCTATATAGTAAATTTTTTGTGTCAAATCGAATCTTCATACTTTACACGTAAAAGATGTTTAAAATTCTAGTATTTTTCACAAATTATCAAATTCAAGGTTTTTCTAGAATTTTTAAACTCAATTTTCAAATTCAAAGATTTTTCGGTATTCAAGTTTTTTAGCAACTATAATTGTTCACACCTATATGTATACTATTATATAAATAATATTTAAAATTTTATCAGCTGCAAGACTTAAAGTTTAATATATATTACAATTCAAACCAAGACTGTATATTGAATAAAACATACATCATAAATTTAATTTGCCACTCATAAAGCAAAAAAAGTCTGCCTAATAACCAAAAACTAGCCTAATATTTTAGTATACAAAAATTTTTTCAAACCAAAAACTGAAAAAATGACTAAACTGATGACTATTTTTAAGCTGATACTGTAAAGTTTTTTGATTCTTTTAAAATGTTAAACAGGGACTTGAAACGAATTTAATAAAATTAAACAAAAAACCAAAATAAAGTTAACTTAAATTTTTTTTTTGCTCAGCGGGCCACATTTACATGCTCGCGGGCCACAAAATTTTCTTCCGCGGGCCGCATTCCATTCAAAAAATAAACGTGCTCGCGGGCCGCAGATTAACCCTTTGAGGGCCGCATTTGGCCCGCGGGCCGCAGTTTGCCGACCCCTGTTTTAAGGTTTGAGTTATGAAAGGTCCTCATTGATTTATGATATTAATTGTAAAAGTTCCTTACATGTCGTTTCGTTTATTTAGATACATTTATGCTAGGAAATCTAAAAAATTGTGTTAATTATTGTTTTAAGGTTTCAACTGTAAAAATTTGTTATTGTTTTAAGAATTTAGTTGTGAAATTTTGTTATTAATTTAAGGTTTTAATTGTAAAAGTTCCTTATATGTCGTTTGTTTATCTAGATACATTTATGCTAGGAAATGCTAAAAAATTGTGTCTTTTTTCAGATAAGCTGTGTTTATAAGGTAATAATACAAGTATTTTGCTGATAGAGCTATTTATTACAAACATCAATCATACACAGATGGTTTAAGTGATGTACTTGAAGTTTGATGATAGAACTCAGCGAAAAACTTTTTTTTTTAACCTGTATAAAAATTAGAATAAAAGCTTTATATAGTTTCAAAAGTTAGATTATGTATTTTAGAATAAGTTTAATTTAAGAGTTTGATTTAGAAAAGTCAGGAAAATTTTAGTAAAAAGTCAGGAAAAGTCAGGAATTTTTTTTTCAGCTTGATCAGTGGCAACCATGCAGTATCTTTATATTAATTTTATACTGTTAAATATAATGTTCAACCATAAATTTAACTTCAAAACAAAAAGAGTTTATAAAACTTTTACTTTTGAAAACCAGGAAGAAAATCAGAAACACTGGAAGAAATTTCTAAAAAACCTTGTTTAAGGTAGTAGTGGTAAAATGTTAGGATTTTTCAGTAGAAAAATTGAAACTCATTTATTTTCAGGGTTGCCACACACTCAGGGAAGTTTCAAACTGTAGAAAATCTCAGGGAAACTCAGGGAATTTTGGCATTTTTCTTTTAACTCAGGGAAACTCAGGGAAGTTTTGATTTTTTCTCTAAATTTCAGGGAAGTTTTTGAAAATCTCAGGGAAATTTTTTTCTAGATCTAGAATGAGGTTTAGTTAATCCAGTTTCAATATTTTGTTCAAAAGTAGTAATTTTTATTATTTAAGTGGTTATTTAGAATTTTTTAGAATACTTTTTGAAAATTTTCTTGAAAAAAGTCACAGTTTAGTCACCTTTTATTTTGACACACTCGATATCCCAAGCAAGTATAAAGATTTAACAAGAGTCCTTGAGGCTGTTTTTGTGCTTCACAATGGCCAGGCAAGTGTTGAACGGGGCTTTAGCTTAAATAAGGAAGTAATATCAACTAATATGGGAGAGATGACAATAAGGTCCTGAAGAATGATCAAAGATCTTCTATATGCAAACAGTCTAGAACCAAGCACAGTTGAACTAAGTTCTGAATTGTTAAAATTTGTAAAATCTTCTAGGGCCCAATATTTGGCATATCTTGAGCAACAGCGCTTTGCTAAAAATGTTCCAAATAAAGGTGTTGCTTTGAGCAAGTTAGGAGAACAAAAAAGTAAACTTACAAAGCAACTCAAGTGTTTGAATGAAGACTATGACAAATATACTGCAGATGCCAACAAACAGTCTGATTTAGAAGCAATGAAAGAATTATTAGCAAGAGGAATAGCTGCTAAGGACAACGCAAATAAACTTGAAAATAAAATTAAAACTATTGATTTAAAAATTGCATACTTAAAAAAACAGTATTAAGATTTTTTTATTAAGTAATGTGAAATTGTTTTAAAATCAAAATTATGTTTTCAGTTGTTTAAAATAGATTGTGTATGAACATCTAAAAGACATAAAAAAAATTTTAATTTTAGATTATTTTGTATCAGTTGTTAGGTATTAAGTTGTACTTTGATATGAGATATTTCTTTAGCTATTTCTTTAAACTTTCTTTTTGCAGGTTTTTTACAATAATGTTAAGCTTTTAAGTTTTATTTACTGCATTCAGAACAGTTGCTAGGAAAGACATACAAGTCATAATGAAGTTATTATGTATGCATTTAAGTGAGTTCTTCATGTGAAATTATTATTATAGTATAATTAAATTTTGTCAATTAAAATGTCAAACAAATTAAACTTTATTCTTGTATGTAGAAAGTTAACTAACAAGTTTACACAAAGTTGTGCAAAAATTTAGTTTTTAATTTTTAATTGGTTTAAACCTTTTAAGATTGAGTTTTTGAAAACAGTTTTTTTCATAAATTTAATGCAGAAGCATACACATACAACCTTCCTTTTATTATTAAAGAAGAAAAATGAGAATGAGGTATTAATAATTTGTGTTAGAAGAGAAAATTTTTTTTTTTAAGATTTGAAAAATACTCAGGGAAACTCAGGGAAATTTAAGGTTACTCAGGGAAATTTTTGGTCACTCAGGGAAGATTTTTTGGCTCAAAGAGTGGCAACCCTGTATTTTCTAAGAGAAATTTTAAAATCAGTTTGTCTTTTAAAAGGTTTATTTTTTAATTTCTTTAAAAAAAGCATTTAATCTTTAAAGCTTTGTTTTATTAAAATCAAGACATTATTGACAAAAAGTCAGTACAAATGTTAAAAAACTTATGAATTTCTTAAATAAAATTAAGAAATAGTATGTTTTATTTTGAACAGATTATCAAGGCCATAGGGGGTCTACCTTAATTCTTACAAAGGGTCAAGGTAGGTGTGATCAACAGGTTTCTAATAGAAGCAAACAAAAAAACGCAAAAAATGACTATTTAATTAAAAAATTATTTTATGTTTTACTTTTTAACTTATATTCTTCAAATTTTCACAGAAAGTCTATTATTAGTATTTTAATCAATTTGTACAGGTTTTATTTTTAATTTTAAAAATTAAAAATTTTATAAAAAAAAACATTTTTTTATCTAATACTTTTTTTAAATGGCAACAATGAAAGTTATACAAACTATAAAAGGAATGTTTCCTAAAAGTTTGAGGTCTCTTGCTCAAAAAATGAATGAGCAGATAGATTTTTGTGATTTTAAAAATTTCCTAGAAAATTAACCCTGAAAAATTTATGTTTGATTCTAAAAGATTTTACAAAAGTTCTCTACAGTAACATAATTTACTGTTGGTATAATATAGTTTATGGTACAAGTTTCTAGTATATGGACACTAGAGTGAATGTGTTACCCCTCAAAAACTAAAATATTGTAGTTTTAAACTTAGTTTTTGTGTGTGTCAAATCACATAAAAAGACAGCAAAAAAATGGCTTCTTAGCTTTAACCACTGTAGCGCTATTTATATTTTTATGAGAACAATTCTTTTGTAAAATGTATGGGACCTTAAAAATTATAACTTAAAGTTTTTGGATGAACATTTTTGTACATGTAGCAATATTCACAAAAACCCATTCTACAAAAACGATTCAAAGAAAGTTTCTGGGCGCAGTAGATTATTAAGTAAATGTTCTTTCACTATGATTATATAACTTTATTTTAAAATATTTAAGCCCTACTAAGAAGATGTTGAAATGGTTGAATGGAAAATATACATTATTTAAATGCTCAATACAAAATATAAGCAAATTTTAAATACTCTTATTTTTAAATGTTTTGGTTTTTTGAAAATAAATACAACGATCTCAACTTCTAGAG
Source organism: Thalia democratica (assembly GCF_965202585.1). Classification (NCBI taxonomy): domain Eukaryota; kingdom Metazoa; phylum Chordata; class Thaliacea; order Salpida; family Salpidae; genus Thalia; species Thalia democratica. The sequence continues at coordinate 59,495,842 of NC_139166.1, read as the reverse complement.
GAGAATTAATAAAGTTTATTCCTACAAGATTTTATATTTTTATTATTTATTATGCAATATGTTTTATATTATATTCATATTTTTACCTATCAAAACATATGTACACAGTATACAATTTTTTATTAATTCATCAGTTTTACATTACTGTGCAGTTTGCACAAGTTCAAATTAAAAAATATATATATCTCCTTGTTTTGGAGTATCTTTAAATTTTTAATTAGTATAAACCATTTTATTTTAGTTCATTTATAAAATTTTACTTAATCAAGTACAGAACTATATTACACAACTTACTTAAAAAAAATTTTTTGCTGATTGATAACTTATACAGTGGTAGTATTAGTATTCAAGTGTGTACATTGGTTTAAAGTATTGTGCCAATACATTTACTTTCAGTTGGTAACATTGGAAATTATTTTAAAATTGTTGTGTAAGAAATAAAAGCTTATGAATTTTAATTAAATTCTTTGTTTGCAGAGTATCTAAGGCTCTTGATTTATAAACAAATGGAAAGAATTTAGATTTTCTCTAACTAATATTCCATTTTGGAGGTTTTTTTTAAGTATTTTATATTCTTAACTTAAGTTATTTCCACATGACAAGATAATATTAGATATAATGAAATCTTTGTTATTTACAAATACCTTTTGATTATTTACCTTATTATCTAACAATTCTTTTATGGCCTGTATTATTAGCAATATAAAATACCAGTAACCATTAAAGTCCTTTTTTAGTTTGTAGTCTGATAATCCAGATAATAAAATAAACTTTTTGTTGACAATTTTCAAAATTGTCATTGTCTCATAGCACAATATTTTATAAATAAAAATTTAAATATTTTAAATCTTATAAGAAACTTTTTACAGCTACTTTAAAAAAATGTTTCGAAAAGTATTTTCAAGGTCAATGAGCGCCTTTGAGATGAGGCAGAAACTGATCAACAGGTTTAAAGAGGCAAAGGTGGTAGAGCCTGACTGGTCGGCTGAAGTCATCATTGCACATACCTTACAAAAGGAAATGTTCAACCACCTGACGCACAAAGAAGTGAACGCGCAACTTCCACAATGCACAGAGGATCAAATAAACAGTTTGATGCGCAAGAGGTTGTGTCATGAGCCACTCCAGTACATAGTGAGAGAGTGGAAGTTCAGACAGCTGTGTCTCTTGATGAGGCCTCCCGTTTTTATCCCCAGGCCTGAAACGGAAGATCTGGTCGGTTTTGTGATGCAAGAGCTGGGGGATCTGAAAGGCCAGAACGTCTTGGAAGTTGGTTGTGGGTCCGGTGCCATTTCCTTGTCACTTGTCAAGGAATCAAGAGAAAAAAAACACACGTTCACGGCAATTGACAAGAACAAGGCTGCAGTTGACTTGACTATAAAAAATTCATACCACAACAAAGTTCACCACCTCATTGAGTCAAACATTTTTCATTCTAGCGTGAATTCCTTCATTCCTAAAAGAAAGTTGGACGGCGTTGTGAGCAACCCCCCATACATACCTTCCCACCAAATCAAAGATTTAGACAGAGACATTGTTGACCACGAGAGCCACTTGGCTCTGGACGGAGGCAAGGACGGCTTGGACGTGGTCCGGGAGATACTGGTCTTCGCCAGAAAGCACCTGAAAAACCAAGGGTGGATCTGGCTGGAAGTGGACAACTCCCATCCGGGTTACTTGAAAGAGAACTTGGACGGTTTGCAGAAGGAGCTGTTCACCGAGAAAGAGCTGGACGAGAGCAGGTTCAAAGTTGACAGGGTTGAAGCGGATTTGTTTGACAGACCGCGTTTTGTCAAACTAGTGAAAGTTTGACAGTGGTGGGGGTATAAAACAATTTTAAAATATTCAATATTTATTAATCCTTTATTATTAAAGCAATGTTTTTAGGTATTCAAGTTTCATTTTAATACATTTGTAAAAAAAATTTTTATTATATAAATGACTTTTGTTGAGATTATCAATAACTAAAATATAACTGTTCAAAATATAGGTTTAATTGTTTGCTAACAAAAGATCCTAGTGAAGTAACTTCACTGGAATATAAATAAAAACAAATTATACAGTAATCTTCCTTTATTCTACCAACATATGTTTCTGTGTGTCAACGAATCAACACACTTCAACTGGGTTCTGTAAAAAAATAATTACTGTAATGAGAGAATAGAATCATAGAATAAAGTAGGTGTATACATGTTTTCATTAAAATAAGATATTTTCTACAGATAATAGTTATTAATAGGTGAAATAGTTATCTTTCCCATTAACGTGAGTTGTTTGTATATATTATGTTTTGTTGTGTAATTTAGCTTACTTTACTTATTTTAGACTTAGTAATCACAAATATTTATAGTTTTATAACAGTCGGATTTAATATTAAGTATTTCACCTATTAATAACTACTATCTGTAGAAAATATCTTATTTTAATGAAAACATGTATACACCTACTTTATTCTATGCTTCTATTCTCTCATTACAGTAATTATTTTTTACAGAACCCAGTTGAAGTGTGTTGATTCGTTGACACACAGAAACATATGTTGGTAGAATAAAGGATGATTACTGTATAATTTGTTTTTAACTAAAATATATAGAGAATAAACAATGTTGTTGTTGAATTATTGATTAGACACTGTTTTATTAAAACATTTACTTTTTTAATTAATTGCACTTTTTTGAATAAACCTGTTTTGAAAAAGTAATTTTTAGTTAAAATCTAATTCATTAGTTGTGTAGTTTGAAACTATTGTTTTTAAAGTACTTTAAAAAGAAATTGTATTTTAATAGATATGATATTATACATTTTGCAGTTAATTTATTTAAAACTTTGGTAAGTTTTTTCAAATTGTTATCTTACACCTTCTTTTCTTAGGCTATATTTAGGTAATTGTGTTTTGTTTTAAGTTTGTGTTTTATGTGCCTGATTTTTTTTTTACAAAGTGATTTTTTTTATTTTAGTAAATCTTTTGCTAGATTATATGCTTGTTAACACTGTTACTTGTAAACATTATTTAATGTAAAGATTATTTAATTTAAATTTAATGATTTTAAAAAATGCCATTAATAGTTTTACTGTGAAAAATTAATTGAAAGAATTTGTAAAGAAAATTACTTCCAAATACTTTTTTATTGTTAACTTTCTATAAAACTTACTAAATCTAAAAACTAAATATTTTTTTTTACTATTTAATATGTATTTTAAAGTAAATAGTACAAGTTTTCAAATAAAGGTCAATGTTATTTCTCTTAAATTAACAATAGTGTTTGACCCTCAAAAGGTAAATTTGTTAAGTAACCTTTACATCGTAACTTATCGTAACTTTTACATATTACTGTCGTTTAATATTGTAAGAATAAGCTTACATTGTAAGTTAAGCAAGGAATGAAAGTTAGCAACAAATTAGGACTTATTAAGTTCTATTTTGATAGTTTTATATTACAAAAATTGATTTTTTCTGTAATCAAAACTAAAATAATAAAGAAATTTTACACACTACATTTACAACTTCATATTATGATTTTTTTATTCTATACAAAGGTATAAATTCTACTAACCTCTAAAACTTTTCAGGTTTTTTTTTTAATTTTATAAATTGAATGTTTATTTGTAACAACTGTATTTTACAATTATTGATATACATTGCCTACCAATATTTAACAACGTAAAGATTGAGATAAAGCAATTTTAAAAAGCTTTTGGTAAAAACATCTAGAAAGCAGTTTTTGCGTAGTCAAATTTCTTGTAAACTATAAAATTTGCTAAAAAAACATATTTTTTGAGCTATATACTTTTTAATTAAAAATATTCCTTGAATAGTTAAATAGAAATGACAAGTCTGAAACTCTCAAGTATTATAAATAAGATATTTTAGTTAGAGAAATTGAAAAAAAAAGAATGTTTTTTAAAAAAGTATTTTTCTTATTTAATTTTTTTAATAAATTATTTCAAAATTAGCAATCAACTATCTGTAAACACTAGAAAAGTAGTTAAAATTGGAGAATATTGGATTTTAGTAATATTGTCTTTTTTTGTTATTTTTCATAAAGAACCTATTTTACTTACCGACATTGATAACTTTTAATTTTATTTAGCGGTTAAAAGTGTCTGATAGTATAGATAAAACTCTACAAAATAAGATCAATCTGTAAAATACAGCATGAAACCCATTAGGTTCTTAAAATTTAACGAAATGTTACTAAAGCTTTTAGTATATACTTTCTTAATCAAATAGTGTAACTGTAATAAAAATCGTCTTTAAAGTAATCATTTAATCCTATAATATCACTAGACTAAATGTTTTCCATAGCTTTTTTTATAGTCACTTTCGAATTATAATTTCAACTTTGAAAAATAATTTTTGATCACTCAATACAAATTCTCCTAGATTGTTATAAACTGTTTTCCTTAAGTAGTATAGTTATAAGTTTAGGTGTTAATCGAGTTTTTATAAATGGTCTTTTTAAAACTGCTTAGTATTTAGTTTTATACTTGAGCTTGTATTAAATGTTACCTAAATTTTTTGACTAACTTTATCCGATTGTCTTTGAAAAAAAAATTAACTTTTTTTTTGTCGAGTTATTTTCATACTAAACTTAAGTTAGGTCATTTGTAAACAACTTTGAAAAACAAAATTGTAATTTTTTTACTAATTTACATGCATGTTTTAATAGATAAATTGTTTCAAGTAAAACAAGATTTTTGTCAAAGTTAACCTGTTAAATTTTATCGTAAATTACTTTAGTATGTTTTGCAGGATATATAGGATATCCATATATATATTTTGCAGGATATATAGGATATCAATTCTCAGTGTTTATTTTTTGACTTGAAGTATCTAATAACTTACTGTACAGCGCTCAAAAAGTTTGGTCTAAGGACCTGGTGTACAAAGGAACCTTTCGATATCGATTCGTACACCACATGCTTATAAAGTTTCTTGCGAGCTATTACACATAGTTTATTTAACATTTAAATATTTAGTAATAAAACAGTCAGTTAAACGAAAAGAAAAATGAAAGAAAATAAAACTAAACGAAAATTAACTTAATTTTGTGAATAATAATGTACTATTAATCTTGTTTAGTAACATAAGAACTAAAACATGTATATAACATTAAATTAACGTTTAAAAGAAGATAAACAACACTAATAACAAATGAGTGAATACTTGAAATATAGGATAAACTTTTTTAAAGAAAGTAAAATATCAATCGCTGAAATATTTTTACAAAAACGAGTTATAACTATATTGTGCTAAAAGGGTAATTTTATTTAATAATTTAACTTCAACAGTAAAGATAATTTACATTTGAATACTTAAATAAACGAATGTAATTTTTTTTTTTGAGTTTTAAAGAAGTAGTTTTTACAATATCTTAACTTTTATTAAATATGAATTATTATATCATAATGTTTTTGCTTTCTTTGACTAAACTTTATTCTTATATAGTTTTTGTCTTTTATAGTAAGTCTATCAGTACAAAAAAAACAGCCGTAGTTGCAGTAAAACAATTTAAGAAACTTCAAAATGCAGCTAATTTTATAAAACTGTGTGTATCAAGGTTGCCACTTTAAATCAAAGACGACTAGTTTAGAAAAAGACGTGAAGCAGAAGTGAATGCTCCTTACTTGATGAAAAATAACTCCATTTAAAGACTGTTTGCCAGTCGCAACGAGTAAAAATAACTTAATCATAGGACTTGAATACGTTGTTAATGGCAGTGACCGTTATGTTGAAGTAGATGTATGTGTGTGTTTACTCAAGTATAGATCATTATAGATAAGCAACATTGTTATGTGCAGTTCTATGTTTTGTTCTACTTGAAAAGGTCGCAATTTTTTGTCACCTAAACCTGGTTGTAAATAAAATATTTAATTTGCACATCTTCAATAAAAGTATGTATCATAACTATTAAAGATTAATAACAATTAATAAATACAATATAAGTCATAATCCGACTCTTATACATTGTAAGAATGAAGTAAATCAATTAGAATTAATCAATTCAAGCTAAATTACATTAAAAATTTATATTTGTAAATTCATACTATATTCTTCCTTGCAGTACTTATTGATAAATGTTGTAAAAGATAACATGTAACCAAATTAATACATTTTCAAATAATAAAACACAATCCATATGTGGTTTTTTCAAACTAACTGCATTTTGTGTTATTTGTTAAAAGAAAATCTCCAATGCTAGCCATTTTGACTAAACGGAATGGAAAACCACTAAAATAATGTCAGCACAGGTCCCTATAAAAAACTTATAGTGATTGCAAAATAGTGTCTCACTTAAAAATTTAACTGCACTGTTCTTAAAGTAGGATTGCTATTGAATGATCGTTTAATACTAGTAGATAAGAAATCTTACAGATATTTTTGAATTGTAATTATTTTAGTACAATGTAAAAGTTAGCAAGTAAAGCTGAAAATTATATGGTGGTCTTGATAACTTTAAAAATGCAGCTTTTTTAGTCTACCTAATAATAAGTAATACCCAGCTGCAAACAAGAATAATACAGTGGAATTTCGCCTACGAAAAGTGGAATTACTATCGAAGAAATAAATTTCCCCTCAATAACAAGTGTTTAGTTAAAAATGTCATTTATAAAATAACAATCCAAAACCAAATACTGTTTTGGCTCAACGGGTGGCACTTTCAAAAAAAATATGGTACAACCATATCAGTGAAATGAAAACTACAAAGAACACGGCACAGATACATCGAAATATATCTGGAAGCTTAGAAATAACAATATTGTTTATGAAATAGACTGGGAAATAATCTACCGTATTGGGAATGACAAAAACGCAAAGATTTGCAGTAGTTGCATACTAGAAAAAGTCGCGATTGCCAAAGCCTACAGAAGGGATATCTTATATAAACTAAACGAAATCTCCTATTCCTGCCCCCACTTCAAAACTTAAAAGGTAGATAATATTGGTTTTATGTATGCTCTTCAAAAGTTTTTATGAGCTACTATTTTCAGCAAATTTAAAGTTTTTAAAAATTCAAAAAACTTCAAATTTTTATAGTCATCACAAGCATATACTTCTTGATATTTTTACTAGACTTTTAATAGATACGTTACAATTCAAACTAGCCACATTTGAATGTATTTTAACTTCAAAGCTCTTTTACTACTAATAACTGCAATTTCATTTAAACATGTTTACGTTGAAAACTCACAAGAATAAAAAAAGAAGCCTACATCTAGGTTTTTATTTTGAAACTAAAACTTTACCATATAGTCAACCTAAAAATTTGTTTTTTATGTAAAGATTTGTTTTATCCATTGTTTAAGTACTATTTTCCATGACTGTTACATATCTTTCTAATTTTTTCATATAAGCACTTACGAGGTCTTTGACGAAACTTAGTTTGCAAAATAATGTCTTGGAAGAATAAAATATGCAGATAATTATATGCTAGTTGATTAAGGAAAAGTATTGTGCAAATTGTATGTATTTACTTAAAATACTACATAAAAACAATCTGTGAAACAACAAAACTTCTTAGTATTTAAGTCACAATACCTAACTAAATAGGGTTAAATAAAGACAAAAAAAGTTGATCAAAATTCAATTTTGTATGAAGTTTCTACAATTAAGCTTTCAAAATTAAAAGTAGAAGCTTAAAGTTGAAAACTAAAAGGAAAGATAAGTGTTGTGAAAGATAACAGCCGTACAGATGAAAAAGTATTGAATTTAACAAAAACATTTAATAAATAGTTTTTTTAGCTAGAATTGATCTTTAGGTTAAATGTTAAAAAAAAACTCTTATGCTAGCCATATTTACTGCAGGGAGTCGAATAGCCACTTAAACAGTGTCAACCTTTTAGATAATGGTCCCTATACAAAAATTATACTGATTATAAAACAGTATTCCACTAAATTTAAAGTTAATTGTACTGTTCTGTTGAATGACCGCCTAAATCTAGTTGACATAATGCTTATTACCTGATGTTTTTGATTAGTAATCATTAATACCCAGTAAAAGTTAGCAAGTAAATCATTATATAAAGGTGGTCCTGATTATTCAAAATATGAAGGGTTTCGGTGTCCATCTAATAATAAGTAATACCCAGCTGCAAGCAAAATTATACAGTTAACTTTTTGTCTACATAGACTACGAAAAGTGATATAATAAGAAAAGAAAAATGTCTTTTTTTGCTGACCTAATAGATAACACAAAGAAGAATAACCGCAAAAATTCCAAATCTTTAGTAGTTCATCTTTAGCTAAAACTGAAAGTAAAAGTTATAAATATTATCTATGCTCAAACAAAAACTCAAGTTTCTAATAAATAGCTTAACAAACATTCTTTATTGAATGAAAAAGTTTTCTTTTTGAAAACACCACTTTTAAGAACATGCGTTTTTAACAAACTGAAAACCTAGCGTAAATTAGTTCGTGCCCCTATCGATATATGACAGGACCCAAACCTTAAATGGTATTTGTATGTAATCTATACATTAATTATTTATATTAATACAGGAAGGACCACCATATGTGTTCAACCACCGCAATGGTTTGTACAACAGCGGCGCTACCCTTTTCGTCACAATAAGAAAAGACGCGTTAAGCTTTAGAAAACTAGCAGTGATTGCAAAGAGTAAAAATTCTTAAATTCCTAACAACCATTCACGAAAGCATGTTACAACGGTGGTGAGTTATCTAGTTAATTCAATTAATAGTTTTTTTTGGTTTAAAATAACTAGATTGCGCAGAAGTTAATTAACGTTTTTTTACACTTAAATTAACTTGTTTATTCAAAATCACAACGCTCAACTATTTATTTATCAAAAGAACAGATTATACTTCTACATCTAAACAATACTATAGAACGGCTCATATTAACATTTTTTCCACGTATTTGTCAGTTTATTTACTATAAACATTTCTCACAGGACAATCTGGTAGCGGAACTTATGTCAACCAATCCAGAAGATTGTCCTTCTGCAAACCAAGCCGTGAAAAGATTAAAGGTGATTGCCCAGAAAGCAGCAGAATAAGAATTTGTTCAAGACTTTGGTGGGTCTTTAGAAAGGCTTTGTTCCTAACTTCAGGCTTGACAGCTCGACCGTTTGGAGTCAACGGACTTCGGGTTGTCAGAAAACAGAAGAGAAAGAAAACCGGACAGCAAAACAGCGCGATTTTTTTAGAGGAAGTCGTCAACAGGAACTCCAACAACTCCCTGCAACAAAACAGACCAGGTCGTAGGAGGCACGCTGCTGGAGACAGAAGTGAAGAGGATGGTTACAAGGCCAGAAAAAACCAGTCAGAAGAGTTTTGTAAAGTGGATTTTTGGCGCCAAATCAAGAGGATCGCAGCAAGCCAGAAGTTTGACGTTGCAATTTTTTTATTTTGGCTTGAGCGTTTCAAAGAAAGACTAAGCAGCCGATCTGCTCAAGCTTCTTGAGCGCAGTAATCAGAATCTTTTCTGAAGTTCTTCAAATGAAAACAGAATAGTAAAAAGTAATGATCAGGTCAGAAAAAAACAGGCTAAGAGAAATATTTTAGCTGAAGTTTTAACGAAAATGAAACAGGTATTTGTATAACGTAAAGGTTAGTTGCTGTTTTAATTAAGCAGTGTCCTGCTCTTTGCCACTAAATTAATGTTTTCAAGTACTAGAAAATTTTAAAATAAAGTTGTTAAGAAAATTGTCAAAGTTTAACAAAAAAGATAGTTTATAATTATACTAAAGCATTGTGCTATAATTTACAAGTAGAAATATTTGAAAAAGTTCAACCTAGTTTGACATTGTACTTGCAAATTTATTTGGAATATTTAGTAATCTATAACTTCAAATATTCGTTAAAAAACCATTATATATATTTTAGTATGGCAAATCATAATGTACTTGTCTATAGTTAAGATATTTTAGTTTGACAATTGTCGCTTTGAGTTTGTCAATAATTTGTTTGTAAAGAGCTGAAACTTTGCTGATGTGAAATCTATATATGAATTTGATCTCAATATGTCATTTAAAATTAAGAAAAATAGTAAAAATTAACTACTGTTAGTATTACCAAATCGAAAAAAAGTATATAGCAATAAACTGTTATACAACCTTGTCTAAGCCTTATATCTGGTTTAATAAGAAAAAAGGTGTATGTATTTTAAACAGAACTTTGCACTAAAGTTAGTTTGTAATTTTTACTTGGAATTCAAAACTAGATTTAGAAAAAATAATCTCTAAGTTTAAAATTAAAAGAAATGATATATGTTGTAAAAGAAAACATATAACCATGATAACATTCTTGCAAATGATTGGGAGAAATAATTTATATCAGCAACGATCAGTTTTTCTACACATGAAAAGACTTAAGAAACACCTATCAACTTATAAAAATAAAATAACTACTAATTAGATTCAAATGAGTTTGACTGCTGAGAAGGATAGGTGATTCAAGCTCTGTAGTTTTATATTGAAAAAATGAGTAGAGTAGTTAATTTCAGTTCTAACGACTAGCTTGTCCGATTGTTACGTCACTATTTTTTCTTCATTTTCTAAAATCTAACTTAATAGTTTAAAGACATTATTGGTGTTAAAATGAACTAGCAGGGCATTTTTTTTTACTTTAATAATTTTTTACAAATCTCAACGCTTTTATTTAAAGTGAATAAATTTGTTTCTTGCTTTTATAAAAATGTAGTAATTAGACATGATATATGCTAAACAAAATTTTTAGAGTTCTGTTAGATCTTTTTTTAAATCAGAGTCGATTTTTAAGTACAGTTTCTGTTACGGCACATTTGATAAAACAATGTTTGATTAGATTAACGTATTATAAAAAAAGTTTAATTTGTTGTTTAATATAAGTATATAAAAGCAAATCTATAATTATAAAAAGGTATTTTGAAAGATAAAAGTAAAAATTTGTTATTTATGCTTAAATACATTGTTTAAAATACTTTTTATTGTAAAAACAAATCAGTTTTAAGAATTTATTATATGCATGAGTTTACATAAATGTTACAGAAGCGTATTAGAAGATACTAAGGTTGTTTTTAATTATTTAAAATTGTTTATCTTCAAAGATGGCTATGCTAACTTGTTTTTTTTATGCAAAGTTTTTTACATGTAAAGTTTTAAATTATAAATGTATTCAGACTGTTTTCTAGGTAGCTTGTAAAACTTTGTACTAGTTTTTAGTTTACTCTGTTTAAATAAAGCTTTTTTTTTCAAAGCAGCAAAAGTTTCTGAGATTCAGCTTGAAATATTTATTTGTTTATAGCTGAAAGAATCAATGAAATATATCTACCTTTTTTTAGTAAACTCACTGAAGAATTTTTCCTTAAAAACTTTTTAAAATACAAAAAATTAATAGTAGGGCTGAGTAGAGCAAGAAAGTTTTTATTATTAAATTTGTACCTTATATCTACAAAAGCTTAGATATTTTTGAAATTTATTGTTGTAATTTTTTGTTCATTATACCATCTTAAGCTTTATATATATTTTTTTTTATTATTACTATTAGTTTGTTTATAAGTATTATTTTATTTTATTTGAGGATTGTCTTTGCTTAGTTTTGTTTTACAATTAACTTCCCTTCTATTTGTTCAAGCACGTAATTATTAATTGATTAATAGCTTATTTTTCATTACCTAATATCATTATATAGATTTGTGTGCTTCGTTTCATTTTATTGTAATGTAAAAAAAGCTCTGAAGAACCTTCTAGGTGAAAAGGCGTAAGTTTGAATTGACAATTAATGAATAAATTATTTTTAATATTTTTAATATATAGTATTAGTATAAAACTAAAGATGCTACAAAAAAAAAAAAATCTTTCGAGAGTTCTTACGGTTTAGATAGAGATGGGCACCGGGCAGATCAGGTCCGCGAGCGAAGTGACAGGCCCACAAAGGGTCAGTTTTACAAAACTATTTTATATAAATTTGTACCATATTCTTGCAAAATAAAAACTGTAAGAATTTGACTTTTTAAACTTGCTTAAAAAATGCTTTTCTATTAAATGTGTACTAATAACTACACTACTTTGTCAAAATATTTTGTATTTTTCTGTTTAGTAAGTATTATTTTATATTCTTCTGTCGAATAACCTCGAGCAAAGTGTTTATTTAAGAATGATGTTTCACATATGTACTGTTGTCATTTACCATTTCAATTCTAGTGATAGACATTGTATAAACATCTGAAATGTGTCAATCTACATCTTAAGTTTTCAGACTTGAGAAAGTTTTGTGAACTAAAAGGATTCAGAAAACTGATCAACCTTATCCTGTATAACCGTATTAAAAATTACATTTCGCGCGGATCCGAAAATTTTAATTAAATTAGAGCCCAGCTGGATCCAGATACTGGATCAAGCAAGTCATTAATTCGAAATGCTCCGGCATGCCGATTTAAATCGTCGCTGACCTCGACCGTAGACAACGTTACTTCTTGTAGTATTTAAAAGTTTTAGATAACATAAACATATTTACAATAAAAAATATATATTTAACCTTATAAACGCCAATGATATGAGCTTTTCTAAGCTGTTTTGACAAAGTTTTATTAAAGAGTAAAACTGGAAATATTACCAACAACTTTATTTCCATAAAATGTAAAGAGTGGTGGTTTTCATACTTTTTGCCCTATCTTAAACTATTTTTAAAGTGTAACGAACAACATTGTAAAAATTTAAAAAAAGTAACAGTTACTTTTGTAATTTATGACTACAGACAACAGTTATTTACCATGCATTCGAGTTATTTAGTTACTTTATTACTATTTTTAACAGTTATACAAATATCAGAGATTGTCAAATAATTAGGCTTTTTCAGTATTAAACAGACTTTTTAAACTGTTTTGACATTTTTGTCTACTGATGACAAACTCATACTACTTTAGTTTATTTGATCTTTAGATAAACTCCGGTACTTTTTAAGTTTAATTTAAACTAAAACAAATAATTTTTTTTTAAGGTTTTCTTTAATCTCGTTGTGCTTATCTCTATCTTGTTTTAAACTTTCTAACTTGCTAGCGCTACTTTTTTATAAACAAAGTTAAATTTGTTTGATCACTAAAACATAAAGTTTTGATGACTCAATATACTCAACTTGTATAACGAGTTAGTTTATCAAATGACAAAGAAAGCGCTTAAAGTATTTGGTCCTAGGACCTGGTGCACAAATAAAAACCTTTCAGTTATCGAGTTACACACCACAGATACCTTTTAACGTCTTGTCCAAGACTAGATAGTAAGTATTACTTTTTTTTTCAGAGCAAAATTATCATTACTGTATTTTGTACTAACTTAATTTCTTACAAAACTAAATTGACTGATTAATTTTGAAGATTAAGTTTTGTTTATACTTTGTATCATTATAGAGTTGTATTAGTAACTTGATATTTTTTTTCCTTTAATTGAAGTATATTTTGTCCTACCTTCCAATTCTTTCTTAAATAAAATGCCTTTGTACACAAAAGGTAAGTCAAAGACTTACAAACTTGTAAAAGTGGAAATTTTCCTTAAAGTTTGGAAATTGAACTTCGCAGAAAAGCTGTAAGGTGTTGCCAAGATTTTGGTGAAAAGTTTTCAAAGTTAGTATTAGTAATTGTTGGTAACGCTTTTTTCTTACTTATAAACCCCCTACTAGTCGAAAAATCTTTATGTGGTAGCAAATTTATTTTTTTACATATATATTTTTCTTTGTATGAATTAAAGTAACGTAGTTAAATATTTACAGAAGTAATTGTCCCTTTTATACAGCAATAACACTTATGCGTCACTTCTATATGAAGTATTAATTTTAAGGACAAAACTACGTGAGTTGTATTAGTTTATTTTGAATATATTATTTTCGAATAAATATTTGTTATATAATAACGTAACAACAAACTATGGGCAGATTTGATTGCAGCCATTCTACCCACAAAATTGTGACCATAAAGTAGTACACATACAAAAGTCCTACCGGGTATTTCGGGTCTGATATGTGGAGTAAAAACAAGACTAAATTTTCGACCCACGATTTTTATCATTTTAAAAATTTGACTTGCGGCCACTAAATGTTAACTCCTGCGTTAGATTATTGAAAATATTATAACTTCTTTTTAGCGCTCAACTTTTCAACTTCGCGCTTATTTTTAGTATCTAAATTAGGCAAAATACGTACTCAAATAAGTTTTTGCCAATTTTATGAATCACGATATAAAAATTACAGTCAACTGTACTAAAAGTTTCTTAAATGTTGTTAGTATATACTAATATACTATGCTAAAACAATAGTTAATAAAATGCAGTATATTTGAATTCAGTAATACTGATACTATTAATAAACGTCCCTAGTTATAATCTTTGAAATTTAAATTTAACCAAGAACTGCCTGTAGACTTTTTTTGTTTGAAAATACAATTAAGTTAAAAAACTTAAACTAAGAAAAAAGTAGTATTTACTGCTTTTCAAGAACAGATTTTAATACCTACTTTTTTGCTACATTAAGTAAAAAAAAGTTTAATCATTGCACTATATGTTTTACACTTTGCATATGAAATTTAAAACTTTAAGATTTAGCTTATTAAGCCGTGTAGACGTTTGTTAGAGGCAATTTAATTTTAACTTTTTATTAATTTGGTAGTTTAGTAATTTACCGAAAATCCCTAATTTTAATGGTCGGACAATTCAATTCTCGAATTAACCGTTGTTTAGATCAATTACTCTAATACTAAAACTTAATATACAGGTTTTAGACATTGTAACTTTCATTATGTTTTATATATAAAAACTAATAAACTCAACAACTTTTATTGCTTGCAAAATGCTTTAAAAAGAAGCAAACTATAAAATTCACTATAAGTAGAAAAGTGAATAATGTACACATTCATTTTAAGTTACATTTCTTACCAAACATCCTTTCGCGGAATTTCTTAAACCTTTTTTCAAAATTCCTGTCGCCCCTTTGTTCCTTGTGCCATGGATTGGTGGTTCCAACAAAAAAAATTGGATTTGTATTCGAATATTTTGATTGATTTAAATATTATAAAATTTGAAAGTAAAAGATTTTTTTATAATTAATAATTGCATATAAAAAACAATAAACACATTCTGGCAAAAATGCTACACTGAGTTACTATAAACTTTTTTCTTTTGAATTACGTTAAAATAAACTAGGTTAGTTTAAGTTTAACGTTCGTCAACTAAACTAAAAAATGTTGAGTTACTGAAAAAATGACTTTAATCAAAAAAAAAGAGATCCTAAAAAGAATAATTGAAAAAATATTGAACCCTTAAAAAACTATTGTATTATATTTCAAACAAAAAACACTAAATTAAAAAAAAAATTTAACAAAACTGTCAAGTTTTGTAAAACATTTGGTGGAAAATAGTGAAGGAAAAGGGGGGTTTGGATAAACCACTTAATTACATATTGTTCTTATTCAATAAAGCTAATAGCTAATTTTTGATAACTCAAAATTTCAAACTAACTTATTAGGGGAACGGGTCTAAATTGCGCGAAGACAAAAGTGCACGAGGTTACTAAATTGCACGCGGGGACTAAATTGCACGAGAACAAAATTGCACGAAGATACTCTTGCACGAAGACTAGTTTGCACGCGGGCACAAAATTGCACAAGGGGAAAAAATTGCACGAAGACTATTTTGCACGGAAGGTCAAATTTGCACGAGTTATAATTTTGCACGGAAGGTCAATTTTGCACGACAGACAGTTTTGCACAGAGGGTCAATTTTGCACAAAAAATATAAACTTAAAATAACTAAATAAATTTTAATTTTAAACCTTTATGTTTTATAAAAAAAATAATAATAAGCATGTGTTAGTGTAGTTCATTTTAATTTAATTAGGTTTAAGTATATTTTGTTTAATTTTTTTTAATATATATAGCCTTTTTTAAATCAAAATAAAATTAATTTGTTTAAAAATTAATATAAACTAAAATTTTATTTAAAAAAATATAAAACTAGAATTTTATTATTCTTAAAATAACCCTTATTTAAAAAAAAACATGTATTGATGTAAACTTAAATTTTGTTCTAGTTATACTAAACTTAAATATGAAATAAAACAAGATAAAAAAAAAAAAAATAAAATTTTTCATGGGTAGGTGTTGAAATTGCGCGAGGGTACAAAATTGCACGAGGGGACAAAATCGCACGAAGATATTTTTGCACAGATAAAAACGAGCATACTAAATAGATAGACAATTAGATAAATTTAGAAAGGAGAAAATCCGTCTGATGAAATTTTTAATAAGCATTATACAGAAAGTTCTGTTATGGCTGTAAACTTCCAAAAGTTATACTTAAAATTGTTTTTGTTGTCTTATATTAAAGTACTCAATTTGATATTTTAGTTTATTTTAAAAGTTGTACAATTTAAAGTTCAAGTTTTAATATTTCTTAAAATTATCCTACATTTACTTTATGTTTTAATTTTTTAAATACATCAAATAGTGTAGCTTTTTTTTTAATTTGTGTTGGATCAAGTTGTGTTACAATATATTAGTTAAAATAAAATACAACCACTCTATTCTACAGGTTACTAGTGTACAGGGGCGTGTCTAGACTTTTTTCAAAGGGGATTCACTAGTTTTTTAGTTCTTTATTTCCCGCTTAATAACGCATTTCTTAGGTAAGCACTGCCAGTTAAGTACGCAATATTTAGCCGAAAAAGTGTTTGTTTAAAATGCTTTTTTCTGCTTAGAAATAAGAAAAAAACATATAAGTAGTAGTGAGAAAATATTATATCTTTTTATTTATTATACTGTACTAAATTTAGATAAATTAAAACTAAAAGAGCCTGAATAATTATATTTACAATAAAAAATTTTTTTTTAAGTAATTTAAACTACAAATATTTAAGTTTTACTAAAAAAAATGGTTAATTATCTAGGATGATGTCGCACTAATATCAAGCTGAATTTATATTATATTCAATGTTGATTTTTACCATAATTATAGTCTTAAAACTTATATTTTATAATTACATAAATAAAACTTATTTATATAAACCAATAAAACTTGAATATTTAACTCCTTTTTATTTTGAAACAAAGCAAATTATACATAACTTATATGCATTACTATACTGTAAAATAAAATCAATTAAGTATTTTAGTTTATAGCAAATGAATTTAATTCTAACTATGTATTTATTAAGCTTGTTTAAAACGAAGTATAATTTTAGATCAAACATACATGCCTACAAGCCTAAAATCATGGTTAAAAAGATATTAAACACAATATAATTTCAGCTTGATATTGGTGCGACGTCATCCTAGGTAATTACCAAAAAATGTTTAGACTTTTACAACTTAATTAAAAAATCTTTAAATTATAATTAAATGTTAGCCTGATGGTACAGGAATTCTAATAATGATTTTGAAATCTTTCTGAGTTAAAAATTTCAAAAAATCACGAAAAAAATTTGTGGCTAACACATATACAATAATTAAACAACTTAAGTAAAAAAAAAATTAAAATAGCAATAAATGATAAAAGAATAAATTGGCAGGTCTAAAGATAATTTTGAAAACTCTATAAATTGAACTTTTCACGGTTTAAACCCAGTTGGTTGACACATAAACAAAAAATATAAATTTTAAAGTAAAAAAACTTCACACAACATTAAATTATAACAAAAACTTCATACAACCAAATATGTAAAATAAAATTTCTAGCGATTATATTGGACATTTTTAAGTAAAATTGTACTTACTAGTTTAAAAACAATACTGTATTAAAGTTATTTACACTAATTAAAAATTTTTAGTGGGAACTAAGAGCATCATAGTAAAAAGTTTCCTAGATAGAAAATGCTACTTTAGAACTTTTACCTATTATGACGTCACAATTGAAATTTTATTTAAAATCTATTTCACCTGGGCAAAAAAGAGCATTATTTGTCAAGGAAACTTTTTTATCTTTCAATGTTATAAATTCAACATTCATTATTCAAAGTTTATCAAATAAGCAAAACAAAGTCAATAAACAACGTTTTTAATGATATTCTAAGAATTTTTTTTCTTTTTACTTTTCTTTTTTTCATGGGGTTCACAGGAAACAGGAAACCAGTCAAAACACGCCCC
The DNA here is from genome assembly GCF_965202585.1 of Thalia democratica. NCBI lineage: Eukaryota > Metazoa > Chordata > Thaliacea > Salpida > Salpidae > Thalia > Thalia democratica. The sequence continues at coordinate 59,477,777 of NC_139166.1, read as the reverse complement.
TGCTAGTGTAATACATTTACAATAAATTTTAATCGTGGTATCACAACGTATTAATTTTAATTTTTTTTTGGAAATTTTTTCTTAATTTGCCTAAGTTTCTCTCAGAAAGTTCTATTTAGTGTAAATAAAAGATCAGTATGCAATGTTTTCGAGCTAGTTAGTACAATTTTCCTCAGAAATTTCCTATGTCAATTGCACTTAGTTGGTAGAATAAAATAAGCTTGTATGAAGCTTTTATACTTCTTTATTTTGTTTGAAAAGTTTATTGTAAATATGTCAACCATTGGGTTTAAGATTGAAATATTCTACATATAAAATTAAAAAAAATTAATTACTCTACATCACATCTCTTTGTAGCATAACCATTAAATAATTTTTAAATTAAACATATTATAAAAAGTATAAAATTACTTTAGTAACAGTAAATTTTAAAATATGAATATCAAATAGTAAGCGTATACTCTAAACTTTCAAAGAAAAGTCAATGTTATATTTTGTAAAAAAAATCCTATTTTACTAATTAAAATCAAGAACTAAAGTGTTTTACAATAAAAAAACTTTTATGGTATATACAATAAGCTTTTAAAATGAGATATATATTAAATTTCTTTTATAAATAATGAGAACTTCAACTTAACAAGTGGACTTAAAATATTATAATATTCACATTATTATCACATGCTTAGATTAGGCTTACATCAATTTTATTTATCTATGTGCTGTTAACTGTATCACCATCACTACTGTTTATAACTTTAAGTATTATAAAATTTTATTGTTTCAATCAAAAAATTTTATGTTGTGATTACTGTTTAGCTGTTAGCATCAATTTATACGGTTGAATGATTTTACCTCATTGAAAAAAGCTATCTTTCGTGCTCAGTAGAGCGAAGGATTTAGTGGCTAAACGCGAAGCCACCCTCAATAAACTATTAAACATGTAAATCTGGCTTAAACACCAGTTGAAATATTAACTTTTTAACAAAACAATACTTACAATAAACATACACAAAAGAGTTAAGAGTTCTTTTTTGAGGTGTATCACCAGCTGCACACAAAACTAACTGCTCACATGAAACTGTATTGTCATGTTTCGATATTTCGTTGCATCATGAGCCTTGATTCTCATTGGTTCGCTTGGATGCGAGTTAAAGTTTCGTCAGATGATTCTCATTGGCTCGTGCATGCAACCGTATCAAGCTCTAAATATTCTTTTGAGCTTAACTTTAAACAATAACAATGCAAGGAATGTTGTAGCAATTCATAACAAAAAAAAACTATAAATTCTTCAGTTTTCTAAACAAGCCTGAATTCTTTTAAAAATGTTTGACATTTATGGTATTGAATTATTTTAAAACTGTAAAGCAACAAAGTTTTAATAATATTTCAAGTCTATGGAAAATTTTCAATTGTTGAAAAAATTGTTGCCTTCAAGTTAGATTGACTTGGATAGTTTTAAAAGTTTTTTTTTTATTTCGTTATTACAATAAAAAACAATCAAGCTAAACATTTGTAGAAATATAAATTACTTAATCCAAAATAATTGTAGAAAAGGTATAATGAAATCTGATTTGATAAATTTTATTGTAAAGTAATAATAGTAAAAACTTATAAAGTTTTTCTGATTATAATTCTAATTAAAATTTGTGGCTCTAAGTTATACATCACGAGAAGCAGAAAATAAAATTTTTTGTGCATCATATCAACATCACACTACAATTATAAAAAAAAATTGTATAAATTTTTTTGAATGGACTGTCATTGACTATAAACTATTTAAATATTATATAAATATCTTTTTCATCTACTAATATATTTTTTAACAAATTCACTAAATTAGTTAGATTTTTTTATGTTGTCCTTTTACTATCGAATGATAAGCATTACCTACAGGAAGCTAATCTGGAGCTGCCCTGTATTTTTACACATCATAATATTTTTTTGTTATTAAAAAGTCTTGAGAAAAGCTAAGGTTTAGGTAAAATAAAAATAAAAAGTTTCAAATCGTACCAAAAACTAGTTATTAATTTTGTGACTTTGAACATCCTTATATCGTCATAACTAAATTCAAAAAATTTTCTCTAAATTAGCGGTCGGTAGACATTTATTGGTCACTATATTTCAAAATCGAAATTATTCAAATATTTAGTGTAAGTTTTGAATTTACCTTAAACTTTACCATAGTTCTTATTAATTTACTCTTGAATACAACACCATGAAATCTAGTCTAGTTTTAAATTTTTTAAACGCCACATTAACATGACCGCAAGCCTCAAGTTATATCTTTATAAGCCACATCCTATTAGGAATTTAAACATGCAAGCAGGCCGCACTTACAGCCCTCATATAGTATTTTTTTAAACGAGGTCAGTTATCATAAAAATTCTACTTAAATCGCCAAATAGTACTTGAAAATTTTCAAGGCTACAAGTATAATTAGTATACAAATTAAAATGTAATAAAAAGAATGTTGTTATTTTTGATTTAAAAATGATTTACAATTTGACGCCCGTAGAACTAAAGTTAGCAAATAAAAAAAAGTACAAGGTAAATAAACTGCAAAGAAATTTAAAAGTTTATAACACGGTTTAGTTTTAAAGATAATAATGTAATTTACTTTGTTATAAGAATAACGAAACATAAAGAATTTTAGTTAATTAAACTACAAAATAAACAAATTCAAACAAACCAAAAATTTTATTTATTTGATTTATTATAGTAGTTTAATTTAAAGTTTTTTCTAAAAAGTTATACCTAAAATAAAAAAGTTTCAAATTAAAAATCAAATTAATTTTTGGTACTTTTTCTGTATCTAATTCATTAAAAGCAGACCTAAACACTAAACCATAACTAATATTTTAGAACAAATATGAAATATACAATACTATTTTAAGCACTACAAAGTATAAAACAAAAATATTTTTATTATTTTTGTAAAGATAAGTGGTGTCAAAGTTATGGGTATTTTTAATGCTTTTATTATTAATATAAAACTATTTATAAAAGTATGTAGTTCTTAATGACATTCTTTATATATTTGCTTTATAAAATTCCCATTAATAAATTTAAAATTTTCAAGATTTGTTAGGTTTTTGTCGTATTGTTTCCGTTTTGTTTTATTTTCTATGTAATAATATTTTGGTAGTAACAATCACGAATAAAACAGTTTTGATGTTTATATAAATAGTTATTTACACAAATAATATGTATAGTTAATATCAAAAACGAAATGTAAAGAGAAGTTAAGTATAAACAATAAAACTAAGTTTGTCTTTATACAAAGGAAACTGTGAAATAAATGTATATCTGCTATTCTCCTAAATATATTTGTGTTTTCTATAACTTTAAATTTTGTTAAAAATAAATTAATAAATTATCTTTTATTAAAATCATACTCTACATATTACAAATCACAATATTACACATTAGTTTCTTAATATTTATTTGTTCGAAACACTACGTAATGTTAAAAATGCTTATAAAATTAGTGAAAGGAATTACTTATTTATTTAAGGGATAAGATATTTACTGTTTTGTATTTTATAATTCTTAGCTGTATTTTTGAAAAATACGTTATCAAAATATGTTACTTACCCGACTTACATCATATGATGTTTGAAAACTTTACCTTTAAAAAAAATATTATTTTGCTATTTCTGTTGTACAGGTATTTGTAGTTGATGATTTAATTTAACAAATGTATTATCTTTATTATGTCATAAACACACCTTATGGTGTGATGTTTATTATTATTATTTGCTATGTAGAACAACAGTTTGGTTTTTTTTAGTATATATGCTACTTTGATCTAGCACAAAAAAAAAGTTTTGTAAAATAAATAACATAACATCATAAAAAAATCAGCAGTGTACTTAATTGCAACTTAATTCTTGCTAATTTTTAGAACACACTGAGTTTTTAAATGTTATTTCTTATACACAATAAACTATTTAACTTTAAAACAAATAAAGTTTTTATCTTTAAGAACAAGACTTTGTATCACACTTCAACATTGTTTAAATATCAAACCTTTTGTAAACAGGTTGTCGTATGCGTAGATAACAAGTTTTTATTGACAAGCTCTTATAAAGATCAAGTTTGTTGTTTTTTTGCAAGTATTATAAAAAATTGAACAAGTTCACGTGACTTATATGACATCAACACGTGTTGATATTATCTCGCGCAAAAATTTCCTCCAAGTTGTGCAACATAAATGAAAAAATTAAACTATTTTTCGCTTTTCACTTTTTGTTATTGGAAATTTTAATTTTATTTCGACAAAGCTTTTTTTTACATTTTCCATAAAAGTGGGTATGGCTTCGGACAAAGTGAAGTATAATCCTTGCTATTTCCTTTTTGTAAAGCAAACAAAAAACTTTCTGTTTGTTTAAAACATCAGTGCATGCAAAAAAAATAATCTTCATTTTACGTAAAGCTTTTATTTTATTTATTTTTACTTGTATTTGTTTGTTATTTTTTATTACTTGTGTTCCGCAGACATTTGCCCATTGATGTCATACTGAAGTCTTATTCTCGCCCTCTGATTGGCCCGTCCCGCTTTGTTGACTATGTTGATTATTATGACTTTTAATATTTATAGTTTTTTATAATTAATATCAGAAACGTATTGTAAAGACATGGTTTTATTTGATATGGTAAAATTATAAAACACCAAGTTAGAATTGTTTTTCCCTTTGTTTAAGTTTAAGCTTTACTTCAAAATAATTTTTTGTTATCACTAATATATATTTTTTTTAATTTAGTCAGTTTTTAAAAGACAAACAAATATTTGACTATTCTAAACACTAAGAAATCTCATAAGTGCTTATAAACTCTAAGAAAAAAGTTAAAAACGTTTTATTATAAAAGGGGTAAGTTATTTATTGTTTGGTATTTTTAATTCTATATTTTTTTTATTTTTAAACAAACAACTTTTACAAACCTTACAAAACATGATGTTTTAACATTTTCTTTAAGATTATTAATCAAAAATAATATTTTGATTTTGCTGCCTTAGCATAATTTGTTGTTGATGAGTTTACCTCATAGGCATTTTTTTTTATTATGTCATTAACACACCTCACAGTGTGATGCTTAATATTGTTGCTAGTGATGTTTATTATAAAAGTAGAACAACAGTTTGGTATTTATCTCTTTATAAACGCCTCTTTGATTTAGCCAACAGAAATCAATTTGTTGAAATGAAGAACATTACATCACATTTAAAATAAATAAAAAAAATTAAAATAAAATAAAAACTTTTTTTAAAACACTATAAGTATAAAATACATTAGTTTATACACAAAAAACTTGTTTAACTTGATAATCAACAAAAAAGTTTTATTTGATGTATTTAAAATAATACTTTTCATCACATTTAAACATTTTTCAAATAACAAATATTTTCTAAATAGATTGGCGCATGCAAGGATAATAAGTTTTTATTGACGAGCTATTATAAAGATTAAGTTATAAGAACAAATTTTGAAAAATCTTATAAAATTTAAATTATTTGTTTTTTGCAAATGTCAGGCAAGTTTTATACTTTTGATGTTTTATGCTTTATCTCTTGTATAGTTTAACTCTTACTCCCAAATTTTTGTTTAAAAAAAAACTTTATTGCTTTAAAGTTTAAAAAAACGCTTTTAGACTAAAATAGCAATTTTAAAACACTAATGCGTTTATAAAAACTAATTAAAGTTTAATTAAAAGGTTAAATTAAAACTATTTATAGATTAAAGTTACCATTTTATTTGTTGTAAAATTTAAAATACTCTTGTAGATAACTATCAAATTTAGCTTTTTTTTTTAACAATAACTTTTATAAATTTTGTATTTACTTACATTACGATGCCATATAAGTAAATTTCGTTGTTTGTCTATAATTTAAAAAAGTAATACTTTGCTTTTAGCTTTCCTCTAAAGTTATTTATTGATAAACGTCTTACTTTTATAGAAAGCCATATTTAATATTTTTTTATATCGTATAACATTATATATATACTTTACTTATTTATTTTTTTATCTTAATATCAATAGACTGCATGAACATTAGCAACAACTACTTTTATACAATGTACACTATCACTCTATTTAAAATAAGAAATAATTTCTAGATTATTTAATTATTTACTTAAAACCACAATCTCTTAAACAAAAACAAAAAGAGTTAAAATCATATCAAGAACGTTTATTTTGATTCTTATTAAAACCTAAACATGTGTTATCGTAAAAAACAAACTAAAATTTAAAAGTTCAAACTTTTTCTTACACCAAGAAAGTTCTTTTGTAAAAATTTTTCCGCATGCGTAGATAATAAGTTTTTATTGACAATATATTATAAAGATCAAGTTTGTTGTTTTTTGCAAACACTCAAAAAAAATTGAATAGGTTTACGTGACTTATATGACATCAACACGTTATGATATTATCTCACGCAAAAATTTCTTCAAAATTGTGAAACAGAAATAAAAAATATTCAAAAAACTTTCGCCAGTAACTTTATGTTATTGAAAGTTTTAATTTTGTTTCGACCAAGTTTTTTTAAATATTTTCCATAAAAGTGTGTAAGGCTTCGGACAATGTCAAGTATAATCCTTCCTAATACCTTTTTGTGAAGCAAACAAAATTTCTGTTTGTTTAAAACATCAGAGCATGCGATAACATTAATCTTGTTTTTACGTAAAAATTTTGATTTTCTTTATTTTTACTTGTATTTGTTTATTATTTTTTATTACTTGTGTTCCTCAGACATTTGCTCATCTATGTTGACTGAAGCCTTCTGCTTGCCCTCTGATTGGCCCGTTCCGCTCTGTTGACTCTGATGGAAATTATGAAGTCACAGTTATGTTTGAACTAGAAGGCTCGTCTGATTGATTTGTCGAAAACAAACAATTACAACAAAATGTTGAAGAGCTTAACAATTGAAAGTAAACAAGCTGCAAAACATTTTATTGTTAATTTGTAACAAGACCCGATTTTGAGGCAAGAAAATATTTTTGTTTGCACACCTGCGAAAGTTTCTTTTGTTGAAAGATAAAATTGCGTAAAAGTATGTCTGAACATTTTATATTAATGAAGTAGGAAGGCTGAAAAAACTAAAAAAAGCTTAGAAATCAATTTTTGTAAAAGTAGCTAAAACGTTGTACATAATGATTATTATACAAATTTTAAGTACATACAAATATATGAGCAAAGGTGTATTAATACTGTATACATTATTTTCAAAGTAATTAGTTTTTAAGCTTTGAATAGGTTTAACATATTTTAGTAATTAAACTAAACTTTGTTGTAAAGTTGTGAAAACGTTTTATTTCAAGCATAAATATTAAGTTTAAGTCCTTTGTTTGGTCTTATCGTAAAACAATAGTAACTTAAACAAACTTTAAAACTTTAATAACAACTGAAGTTTTGAAAGTTCTTGAAGTTTTGAAAAAAAATTGTTTACATAAACTCTAAATGAATTTAGAAAGCAGTAAAAAAAACATTTTCGACTGATGACTTGATTATTAATTACTTTTCAAAACATAGTTAACTTAACGCAAATAAAAATCAAATACGTTTTAAATGAGTTTATTTAATACGATTTGACAAAAGTTGACAACAATAAAATTAGAGAAAACAAAATTCTGTTAGCGTATACAAATAACTGACTTTGAAAAACTACTAGTTAATAATTATCTGTTAAAATATTTGAGAACCTATGTTTGGGTGCTTAATTAAAAATGTATTATCTTTTGAATGTTTCTGTTAAAAAAGGGTTTTAAAGCATAGAAAAACTAAAATTTGAAACAATTAAGATATGACTATTGCAAACCTCAAGTATAAAGAATTAGGTTTTTAAGAAAATAGTACTTTTAAACTGTTTTTTTTAAACAGCTTAAATATACAATAGAAAAACAAACAAATTTGTTACTTAAATTGTATTATGTCCATCATGACAACAATTAAGTTAGTTTAAACAAACCGACTAAAAAAGCCTGTTTGAAAAAAATCTAATAGTTTTAGTTTAAACTCTTTAATACTTACTAAGCAATTAAGTTCACAATGAAAATAGTCAGTGAATAAATTAAGCTAAATACTTGCATGTACCTTAATCACCGTAAAATTAAAGTTACAAAAAATGTATCATTTTGAATCTTAAGAAACAGTTTTATAACAGCCATAAGATGTGTTTAAACAATAAAAAAATACAGTGTAGGGGTTTTCATTGGAAAAAATATATCGAAAAAGTTAAACGATGGCTAATTGCAGTAACAAGTTTTGGTGTTGCTGAAATTCAATAGAATTTTTCTGCTAGCGTTTGAAAACTTCATCAGTCGTAAGTTCAACTTCAAAATCACGTAGCTTGTTAGAGCGAACATACCTTAAAAATTATTAATTTTAGCATAAAAGTAAATGTTAATATAACAAATTTGGATTTATCAAGATAAATAATGAATTATGAAATAGTTAGTGCGTAGGTGTTATTCGCATACTTCTCAATTTGTATAGACCAAGTGTGTTCAATTTAAACAAGTATAGATTAAAACGTTTCGAAAACTCTTTAATTTATCTAAAAATTTTTACAAAAATTTATTGAAAAAGAGTATAACGGACGTTTTTATGCAGAAAAAACCAACACATTTAGATTAGAGTAATTTTAAAGTTTTACAGAATAATATACAATATGAATAATTCAAGACAACTCAAGTTCAAAAAGCAGCTATTACAAATGATAAATAAAATTATTTCTACATTTTTACCTTTCTATGTCCTTATCTTCTATATGCAATGTTAGTTTATCTATTTAAAAAAAGTATAATTTTGTATGAGTTTGAATAATTTAATGTTAATTATTTATTAAAAAGCTATCGTATTAAAACAGTAGTAAAACTAAAAAAGTCAAGTTTTTAGTAAAAAACACAAGATGAATGTGTTACATTTTAATATAAAAAATATTCGAATATATAAAACTTGTAATGACAAACTGCTGGCTGTGTAACTTAAACATAGGTAAATTCTAATTAAATTTAAGAATTAATAATTTTTATTCTACCTTGATTTTCTTGCTTCTTTATAAGATTCTTCAAACGTCATACTTGGTATTTTTGTTTTAACTATTTCCACTTCTTTAGGTTTTTCTTCAACCTCTTCTTCTTTCTATAAAAAATAAATTCAGATTTTAAACCAAGTAAATTCCTTTAAAATAAAACTTAACATTAATTTCTTGGATTGTTTGTTTATATAATAACAATTATCTAAACATTTATTTAAAACTTTTATATAAACAACTTTGATTACAAAATATTTCTATTTATCTAAACCGAAAGACCTCAGTAACGTTAAATAAGTTGTTTTTGTGGCACTTTTGTATTAGTTTTTAGCTGACACTTTTTAATTTGTATAAGCTTTCGTAACAACATTATTTTCTTGGTGAAAGATAGAACTGTTTTACTTTTAACAAGCATTTTTTATTTTATTTTTAAATTAGTTTTAACTTTTATAAAACAAGTATACTTTGTTTCAAAACCAAATTTTTAAACATGTTTATAACTTTTCAGCTACAAAAAGGCGGAAAAACAAGTTTGTTTAATAAGATGTGGAGTGCAAAATGATAATGAGGATAAATATAAAAAGGACAAAAGATAAAGTGTCTAGAAAACTCACTACAAAATGTAGCTGTTACACACGTAAATGTAAAACTGACTTTTCAAGTGAACAAAAAAGAAAACAGTTTTGAAAAAAAAAACTTTTTTAAAAGCATTTCAATTTGCTTGTCATTTAAAACCAAACTAAGTTGATAAATAGTTATTAGTAAAATTTAGGTAAAAATTATTTTGATTAATAAATACTGAAAAATAGTAAAAGAAGAACTTTTATTTTTTAGTATCATTATAAAGTATCATTTATCAGGTACTAATAAATTTTTCCTGAAGTTACAGAAAACTATACTATTTAAATATACCAAATCATAAAAACAGTAAGTATTTTACTAAATTAAAATAAAGACTTCAAGAAAAAACTTATTTTAAAACATGCAAACAAAAACGATACAAAATTTATGATCATTTATACTTGCGGAGAAAAACAAAATAATATAGCAAAATAAAAAATTTTTATTAAAAGTATTTACAAAATTTAAAAAATGAACTTAACAATTAATTCATTTTATAACACAAACTTCTTCTTCTTCAACTTGCTCCTGAGGATTAATCTTGTCCATGAACGTCTTCATCCTTCCCTCCTTCAACCCCTCCATCTTCATCCTGCTCCTCTCAAGCATCCTCACGTTCGACCTCCTCCTCTCCTTTTCCTTCTCCTCCTTCAGCTGCTCCTCCGCATTCCTCCCTGCAACCACCTTCCTCCTGGCCAGCTCGTTCACTGCCAGCTCTTTCCTCGTTGATTGGCGCATCTGCTCCATTTCGCTCATCCGAAATCTGTGTCGAAAAGATTTTTCATTTTATATCTTACGTAAATTAATCCAAAATATATTTTTTTAATTTTTATAAAAATGTAGTCAGTTTTATTTTTATTTTAACCTTAAAGACGATGCCATTTATTTTCAAGAGCTGTTGCTTCTTTACCTAAATATGGCAGTCTTATATATAAACGCAGTCAACGCTACTTTTAAATCTGTACAACTAAGAATTTGTCATTTTACAAGAAAATCTTTATGTGGAATTTACAAGGATTTCACTGCCGGTCTAGAAAAAAGTAAAGTAATTTATAAGTTCATATGCCACTGTGATAGTGTTTTTATCGGTAGAACCTCCAAAATATTCTATATTAGAAGAGACCAACATGTTTAAAAACCCTTTAGAAGTTGGATGGACTCGGATTTTAAAAAAACCATCTAACAGGTCATCGGCGATTGCCGAACAATTAATAAATAATTCTAAATTGTGCAACGAATTATAGTGATAGTAATTTTTCAACTATAAGTAGAGCACTTAATGATTAACATCTAAGTGTTTTAGAATCTTTATTTATAAAAGCGTTTAATCCTAATATATACAAGTAAAAATACGTTTATACATTTAATCTTCAATTGACTGTTGTTTGTCGCTTATCTTATAATATTTATTGTTTAATTTGTTTTTATGTTTATACGTTTGCTTATCTTAGTTAAATTACTAACTAATTCATTTAGAATTATGTAATTATAAGCTTTTAATCTATATTGCAACTTCTTTTAAATCAAAAATTTAAAGTTCTCGACTTAAATTTCTTTAAGGAGATTTTTATCTTTTATTTATTTTAACAGTTTATTACTAACAAAACAATGTTTCACTCCTATATTTGCATATAGGAGATCCTCATTTGTTGTAAACAAATGTTATTCAAATAGAAACTTAGTCATCTTTTAATCTATCTCTAATTAATTTTGCTTAATTAAGCTATTTGGTATTAATTAAATATTTCTGATGAAACCTCTAACTGTTTATTTACTCAAAATTTAACTACAATATTAGTTGCTAACAAAAGTAATTGATAAGTGTTAGCTGAAATCGATTTTACTTATTTGTTTAATAAAAATGTTTTTAATTTTGTTTAACATTAGATATATTTTGTTGCTTTTCACTGCTAAAACGTAATTTGTTATTGATGAGTTTACCTCATAATAGTAAAATTCTTATTATGTCATTAACACACCTTATAGTGTATGTTTACTGCTGTTGTTTATTTAATAAGTAAAATAACAGTTTGGTATTTATCTTTTTATGTACGCTTCTTTGATTTAGCCAACAAAATTTGTTAAAATGATTAACATTACATCATATTAAAAATAAAGAAAACATGTAATCAAAACTTTACTTTTGTTAGTTTGCTAAACAGTTTGAATTTAAAATGTTATCTTTTATACTAAAAAAATAATATTATACTTGTTAACCAAAAAAAAAATATTTTTTTTTCTTTAAAATAAAAAATTGTATCGAACTTGAAAACTTTTTTGTTAACAAATCTTTCAAAGATTGCCGCATGCGTAGATAATAATTTATTTTGAAAATTTATTATAAAGATCTAGTTTGTTTTTTTTTTTTTAAATGTCAAGCGATTGTTACATTTTCAATCTTTTGTTATTTATCATCATGTTTGATTTAACCTTTATTTCTAAATTCATGCTTTATAATTATGATTTATTGCTTTTAAGAATTTTAAAATTACCAATTTTAAAATACTTATTCTTTAATTGAAACAAATTAAAGCTCAACTAAAGTGCTTTATCCAAGATAAGTGGACCGTTAATTATTTTTGTGTCTTTCAACAACTTTTCTATGTAAGTTTAGTTTTACTCAAATTACAATGACATAAGAATTAATTAGTTTCTTTTATAAGTTGAAAAAAACTCTGCTTTCAGCCGCTTTTAAATTATTTATTGTTAAGCGTCTTACTTTTATACTTTATTATATTTAATATTATTTTTACACGATAAAACATTACATATTTAATTATTTTAATTATTTATTATTTTATATTGTTAGTTAGCTGTTTTATCTAATGATCTTACTTCTTTTAACTAGAAATAAACCGCACGACCAATAACAACAATCAGCAAATAACAACCGTTTCCTTAAAATGTGAACTATCACTTTATTTAAATTTAGAAAGGATTTATGGATTATTTAATTTTAAAAAACAATTAAAACTATATTAACAGCGTTTATTTCAATTGCTATATGAACCTTTATATGTGTTTTCTTACAAAGAACAAGCTAATACTTAAATGTTCAAACCTTGTCTTAAACAAGAAAGTTCTTTTGTGAAAAGATTGCCGCATACGTAAATAAAAAGTTTTTATTGACAATTTGTTATAAAGATCAAGTTTGTTGTTTTTGCAAATATTCAATGAAAAATTGAATGGGTTCACGTGTCTTATATGACATCAACACGTGTTGATATTATCTCACGCAAAAATTCGCTCCAAGCTCTGCAACATAAAAAAAAATACCCAAACAACTTTCGCTTTTTACTGTTTGTCATTAAAAATTTTAATTTTGTTTCGATCAAACTTTTTTTTCATTTTCGTTAAAGGTGTGTATGACTTCGGACAAAGTCAAGTATAATCCTCGCTAATTCCTTTTTGTAAAGCAAACAAAAAAATTTATGTTTGTTTAAAACATCAGTGTATGCAAAAATATTAATCTTGGTTTTACGTAAAAGTTTTATTTGGTCAGTACTCTTTGACTATTTGTTTACGGTTTGTTAAATATACTTTTTGTTATTTTATTTGTTTATTACTTTTCATTACTTGTGTTCTGCAGACATTTGCCCATTGATGTCGTACTGAAGTCTTCTGCTCGCCCTCTGATTGGCCCGTTCCGCTCTGTTGACTCTGCCGGACATTATGATGTAACAATAATGTTTGAACTACAAGGCTCGTCTGATTGATTTGTCGAAAACAAACAATTACAACACAATTGTTGAAGAGCTTAACAACTGAAAGCAAACAAGCTGCGAAACATTTTATTGTTAATTTGTAACAAACCTCGAAATTGAGGCAAGAAAATGTTTTTGTTTGCACACCTGCGAAAGTTTCTATTGTTGAAAGATAAAATTGTGTGAAAATATTTTTTAAAGTCTTTTAGATTAAGAAACTATGAAGCAGGAATGCTTAAAAAAATAAAAAAGTAGTTGGGAAAGATATTTCCATAATAAAAGCTGAAACTTCATACTGATCAATTTACTAACTGATTTAGTTGTAATTAAACCAATACTTTTAACAATCTGATTTGTAAAAAATGAGTTTTAAATATTTATATAGTTGTTATTATGACATTGAAAATAATAAAACATTTTTCCTAACTTAACTATATGTGGTAAAAATTTTAAGATTAAAAATAGGGTATTTATCAACTTTCAACTACTTTGAAAAATTAATCAACTCTTCATATAATCTTATTGATTAGTAAAATTAAACACTAGTTCTATATAACATTTTAAGGACTTACTTAAGTTTAAGCAGTTTTAATTTAATTGTTTTTCTATCGATGCTTATAATAACAAAATTAAAATTAATTTTAAAATTAATTTTAAACAACTAAAATTTAAATAAAAACATAATATAAAGATAGAAGTAGCTTTTAAAGTTACAGCAACTAGCTTATAAACAACAAATCTTTTTTCAATATGTTTGCTTAACTCATAGAGTTCTTATCAAGTTCTGTTAATATTTTTTGACATTACCGATTTGATTCTTGTTTTAAAATATAACTACTAAAATCAAAAGTGTCTAAATTAAGTTATAATGTTTGATAACCAAATATAATACTCAACTTTGTAACACAAAAAAAACAAAACCAAAACATTGAAAGCTAACAATTAAAAGTGCTATCAAGTTATGCACTTAGCAATGGGAACACTCGAAAGTCAAGAATAAACACTCATGTCGTATTAGATCAGTGTGCACGACAAACTGATTTATTTGTTTTATAACTCTCCCTACGTTGCTGAAAATATCAATTTATTTCACTCTGCAAAACATTACACTTTGTTACATACTTGAGACTCTACTAAATGCTTCTTTTACGGTTTTTTTATTTAACTTCGGATTGTGAAGTATTTAATACTTAAAAATTTGTTGTTCCGTTGAGACATGTAGCGGTTGTGTTCTTTTTTTTTCAGTTTGAAAACTAGTTTGAAAAACTTTTATTACTTCTTTGAATTTTGTACAACATTTTTGTTATTTTGTAACGTTTAAAGTATTTTAGACTTGAATGATTTTTTTATTCTTTAATACTATACTAAACAATTTTTAAAAATTACGTTCATTCCAAGCTCACAGAGACTACGTTTTCTTTGGTATGTTTTACCTAGTGTGGTGATAAAACTTATTTTATACTGTAACATATATATATATATAAATAGCGTAACAAACTTATATAAAAATAATTTCCGTCTAAACTTTTGTTTATTTACTACATGTATACCAAATTTATGAATTTAATTACTAGGCAGGGTTCAGTCGATAAATGCAAATATAAGTAAACTCTTAAATTGTGTGAGCTTAAGACATGAAATTTTTGTTATAATTTATTTAACATAATTTGCAATACATTTGAAATAGTAAATAAATATTTTTTGATGTGAGGAACTTTATTGAAACCTTTGAAAATTAGTTTAATGTACTTTTGACAAGTATATTACTTTGATTGTGCTATTGGATCTCAAAAACAAAAATATAAATTGAAAAAATTAAAAAAAAATTTTTGATTTTTTTTCACTTTTCTATAAAGTTAATATTAACAAATTTAAAAAATTTTATTCATTAAATAAAACATAATTAGTATAAAACAAGTAAAATCTTATAAGTATGAGCTAAGTGTTCTTAATGCTAAATAATCATAATTTATTTAATATCTACTTATTTTACATTGTGTAAATAACTTCTTGATAAAATAAGCAAGCATAACAATTTTTTCTATTATGTGTTGCTTGTGCACTTGATCTTATTTTAATGCTTATAATCTATTGGCTTAATTAAATTCAATTAACAACTGTTTTATATTAAGCATTTTAATCCACTGGATTTAGTCATTTAAAAATAGTTCACAGGTTTATGTAATATAAAAAGCAAAACGTTATTATATTTGTTTTATTTTTAATGAGATATTAAAAAAAAGATTTTTTTTATTGATAAGTATAAACTACCTAATGCGATTATTAAAAAAATCAGCATAAAGGTAAATAAAAAAAAAACAATTATTTTTGTTGTAAGTTAAAAAGCATTTTTAAGGTTACAAATTTGGTTATACAGTCATTAGTTTTAAAGAAATAGTTTTACTTTAGTAATGATACATAATCAATTATGTACTTAAAAGTAAACATGTAATAAGTAGTAATGGTAGTTTTTTTTGGTAGAAAACAAGTTGTTAAAAGTAGTGCGTTTAAAATTCGTGCAAAAATGTCTTCGCCTTCTTATAATATGAACCACAAAAAACGAGGAACATTTGTCATATTTTCCTATAGTATTATAGAAAGGTTACTTAAAAACTATTGAAAGCAATTTTTATTAGTTTTTGACATTTGACAAGTTTTTTTTAAACTAAATTTATAACATTACACCTAGCTTAAGAGTTTTTTACTAGTTTTCTTTGAATTAAAAAATAGTTTATTTTCATTAACATATATATTTTAGTTATTGAACTTATTCAAGGTTTACTGAACTTATTTGAGCGATCATTGTACAAAACAGTTTAAAAAAGTTATAAAATTTAGAAAAGGAAAGAAAAAACAGGAGCGTTTTATGTATGACGAAGTGAAGCGTTTTGAAGAAATTGCTCTGAACATGGGCTTCGAACATGAAGATATTATCTTGTTCGAAAGTCTCACTGCCAAACAAACTACTGAAGCTTTAGCGTATGGTACGTAAAATAAAAAATATACATGTTTGTGCATAAACTACTAGTTTTTTTAAAGTATCTTGGTCAACACTTTTATCTAAATCTTTTATCTATTATACAACATTGTCTAAAATCTAAAAGTTTTATTAAATTATATATATAAAATTCTTAAATTAATTTTCTGTTTCTAAAACAATCAAAAAAAATAATTTTGTGTGATTTCAACAAAATAGTTGTTTTATTATGTTAGAGTTTATTAGTCGTTGTTTTTTATTCTGAATTTGAAAACTTTCATTAAAAAAAATAACCAGACGGTTTTATAGTAATTAGTTTTTTTTTTAACTTTTATTTCATCATACACAATTAAAATTACTTAAATTTAACATTAATACAACCAGCTTGACTATGTTTTCGAAACTTTTATTAAAAAACTAAACTAAAAGTTTTTTTTTTTTAACTTGTAGTCTAGTTGTCTGCTGTAGAAAAAATATTTTTTAATTAGTCACAGAAGAAATAAAATTGGCGGGAAAAGAGCAAGATTGTGTCGTTTGTGCGGTAATGGCCCACGGAAACAGTAACGATAGATTTCGAACAATGGACAAAACTTATTCTTTTAAAACACTGCGTCATGCTTTCCATTCGGCCGTGCTAGCCGGAAAACCAAAAATATTTTTGAAAACGGTTAGGGACATATTGAACTTATAGGTCTATTAGAAAATTTATTTGATAAAAATTAAGTTTTAGAGTTAGCTAAAAAGTAAAGGTATACTTTTTTTTTTGATTTTAAAATACAACAAAATTTGGATAAGTGTTTTTAAACTTTATTTTCAAGTAATTTTATTTAGTCGAACATTTGAAAAGTAGTTTAGGCACATTTTAAGCATTTAAATATTTTGTTTTGTAAATCTTTGACCTAACTCTAAATTGATATTTTTTCTAATTATTGAAAAAACCTACTTGGCTATCTTAAAAATAAACATTAGTCAATATGTTTCAATCTAAAAGGTCAACGTATAAAAAACATTAAACAAAACTGTTCAATCAGAGTTGTAGGGGATCTGAACGTCTACATAGAAGCAAAATTTCATCTGACAATTTGAAAAACCGCAACAAGACGTTGAAGAATGACACTATAAAGCTTGAAAACAGTTTTCCGCTTTCGCACATTTCGGATAGTGTTAAATGCAGCAACAAGCTTCCAAACAAAAATGACTACTTAACATTTTACTCAGCAGTTCACGGTTCGTTGAACATTTAAGAAATACATTTCTGTGAACATTTTTTCAATGATTGCACAAAAATCAATTGCTGTATTTTAAGCAAAAAAGACTTTTTATTCTAAAGCAACAGTGCAGTAACTATTTCATTAGTTTACTTGTGAAGTTTGCACACGTAAAATATTGGCAAAGTATGTATAAATGTAATAAACAATATTTCGAATATGTTTACTGAAGTTTAAAACAAATTTCAGGGTTTTGTTGCGTTATCGGAGCTGCTTTTGTGTTGAGCAAGCTTTTTGAAAAGCACGCGTACCAAAAGGACTTTTTACAGGTATGATTTTGTTTACAACCAAAGCGCCTTCAACCAACTTATTTTTTTTCTTTTAACTTAAATGTACAGTTGTTAACAGAAACACTAAAAAGAGCTACAAAAGTTTGGTCTAAGGACTTTTTGTAATACAAATCTTTCGGTCATCAACTCACATCTGTTAATGTTAATATCTTATTAACATATTAAATAACGAAATAGATACTTACCGACACCAACTACATCGTTGCAAACCATTCCTTCCGTCAAAGGCGGCCAATTGAAAAATTGGCAAACATGACTTGCTTCGAAAGCCAACTGACCAAGCAGCTTCGTTTCAACAAAAAAACTCCGTTAGCTTGGTTTCTTAGCTAAATACTTAAAAAATATTTTGTGTGTAATAACTTTTGATCAGTAAAACACTTAAAGCAAATTTTTATCAGGAAAGAGGGAACGAAGCCGGAAAACAAAATCGGGAGGAGGGAGTTTTATTCGAGAGTTGCAGCTCGCCTCGACCAGGCTCGCGGTTACGAGCGGGACAGGGAAGCGTGGAAGGTGGTGGGAGGCTTGCGAGAAAAGTTTTTCGTTTCCAGCAGAGACAAGTCCTTGCACGATCATCTGACCAAAGGCCGTTTGAGCGCGAACGAGAGAGGCTGTCAGTTGAGAGAGCGTATTAAAAAATTTTAAGTTTAGAATTGTGTTTTAAAAGTGTTGTTTTTCCAACACGAGTTGCTGCTAAATAAAAGTTAAATTGTTGCGTTTAGATTTAAAGTAACTTGAGCTGGTTCATGTTTAAAAGTTCTTTTTTTTTTCGAACAACTTTTACATTACATTAAAAAAATAAGAATTTTTAACTGGGTGTAGAAAAATATATCACTATTTAAAGAACTGTATATTTAAAAAATAAGCCATAAATTTCTATTTTATATACAAAGAAGACAGCTATATTTCTTAACTTTTATGATTAAAGTTTTGGAAAGTTTTTATAATTTGTTTTTATATTTTAAAACACTAAACCATGATAAATATACTTTATAGTAAAATAAATCAACTATTAAGAATTATTTAAAGCATTTGTATTACATAATCAAGCATTTAGTATAATTTCTACATGTTTTTAGTGAGCTAAGTAGTGTAACTTTTATAAAAAAGGTAATATTGTTCCTAAAGATGTATTTAAAGTATGTAGATTTCACATAGAATTTTGAAATTTCTTATTGCGAAAATATTTTTATTTACGAAAGTGTTGAGAAACTATTTTAATAAAAAAAAATCAAGTATTTTTTTAAATTGTAACTTTTAAAAAATATTTTTCTTTCTTACGTCAAACTTGTCAAATGATAGGAATGTTACGTAATTTAAGTTTTTCTATATTTTTTACAGTACATATTCAAAGAAAAATCGTAGTTGTTCTACTCTTGTTCAAATATACTGGAAAAACATTTAATTTTTCTTAACACCAAACTATAACAATATAAATATAACTTTTGCACCATAGTTTAGTCTCAATTTAAATTTATGATACTGGTAAACTTTTAAAATTACTTTGTCTAGTAAAAGTTTTTTGTTTCAAAAATTTTTAATGCCAGATTCTACCTACAAAAATTATTTTTTTTACTCCTATTTTATAACAAAGTTTATTGAATTGAAAATCAATAAACCAGAAACTGTTTTGATAAACTAGTAAATCGAACTCAGTTATACGTAAAAATAACAAACAAAAACGGTATATACGAAGAAAATTTAGAATTAACAGTTTTAGAATTATTATGTGATTTTGATCCGGATCTTAGTTTATAAGTTTTAGATAATTTTACTTTTAAAACTTTCGGTGCTACGTATTATACAATTTTCAATACTTCAGTCAGGTTTATAAGATAAAAAAAAGTCTTAATGCACTTATTACTACTGTATTTATTATAGTTTTTAGTTTTTCATGTTATTAACTAGGAATTTAAAACATTATACCTTAACTACATGTTATTTTTAGGATTGTAACATTTTGACTGTTATCTAAAATGTTATATATTGATGGTCTTTATATATATATAACTTTTTGCAGTAGTTTTTAATTAAAATAGAGTCAACGAACATGGTTACAAAAGAGTTAATGCAAGATAAGTTTATATGTACCAGTTAGATAAAAACAAAAGGTACTAGTTTTGTGCGTTTAATATTTAACACGTTTACATTTAATTGAATTTTAAGTTAACAAACCTATTTCCATAGACTTTAACTAATGCTTAAGTCAGATAAACAAAACGTTAAGAGTATTAAAGACATTTTTTCAACGAGAGAGAGATTTAATAAACTAAATTGTTTTATGAATACAGTTTTCGACTTGAAAGCTTATTTCTTTGAATTTTTATAAGTACTTTTATTTTAAGTACTGAAAAAAAGATGTACTGTTATGTTAGTGCAATTTCGATTTATTTATTAATTGTTGAAAATATGTAGCAAATAGTTATTATTTTCTTTTTTACTTAAATTTTGTGATTATAACATGAGTTTAACAGAATTACTTGTTATTAATAATATAAAAATGAGAAACAATAAATAGATTAGATTAGTATATAGTATTGTTTAAATTGTAAAACAGTTGTTAACTTTATTTCATTTTCTTATCAATTATTAATTGTGAATATGTATGCCTGATAAGTCTTAGAATAAAGACAAAAAAATCTTACTGACAATAACTGCACTGGCTTATAATTTAAATGTTACAAATAAACAAAATATTTGTTTTTATTTTAACTTTATTGTTCGTTTAAAATACAAAATGTTGAACAGAAACAAAATGGATTTAAACAGCGTTGGTGTTGAGCCAGCTGACGTAGTCAGCGACACGAGTGTAGACTCCTGGGTATTTTGGTTCAGCGCATCCGACTCCCCATGAAACAACTCCGGCGAGTTCTCCGTTGCAAATAGCTGGACCACCAGAATCTCCCTATAAGTTCATTTTTATTTATAAAGTTATCTGCTTTTGATTATAAATAGCAACAAGAAAATTATTTGTAAAAACCTTTTAAATAAATTTTGAGAGAAAAAAACTTACTTGGCATGAATCGTAACCACCATCTTCAAGGAATCCCATGCAGATCATACCATCATGGATGGCACCTCTGTAGTACAAGTAAGTGTCACAATCGTCGTTTGAGATGACTGGAACGTTGACTCCACGCAAGTTGTTTGAGATTGATCCTACAAATTATGATGATAAATATTCAAAATAAAAAGCTAATAAAAGTGATGTTTAATACATGTCTTACAAAAACTTATTTCAAATTTATATCTTTTTACTTTTTACCTCCTGATGAAGTAGTTCCCCATCCGTAGACAGTGCAGACGGTACCGACGGCTGGTGATGATGATGGAAGTCTGACGGTTTCAACGTATTGGTTCAAGGTGACAGTTCCCTGAAATAAAAGAATGTTTAAATATACTGTTTATTTCAAAATTAGCCAATTCTAAATAAAAACAAACATCGAGTTCGATAAGCATGATGTCGTTGTCTTGACCGCTTGGGTTGTATGATTCGTGTGGGATTTGACGGACAACTTTGAAGACTTGTTCAGTTGATTCAGATGATGCAAGAGTGACATCTCCGACGGTGATAGTAAGACGAGATGGCATGCTGTAAAACAAAAATTATAAACATCAACAAACAATATACTAAACTAAAAAATTAACAATTATCAAATTTTCAAGTAACTTAATGAGTTACTAGTTTTAATATGACAACTGTAATGTTTTTATGCAAATGAAAATCAAAATTAAATAAATAAAAGTTTAACTTAAACAACTAGTTTTAAAATAAATACTAACCTGTATTCGCAGTGAGCGGCAGAAACGACGTATCTGGTGGTGAGAAGGGATCCTCCACACATCAACGATCCTGATCTCTTGATGTTGGCGATAAATTTAACTGAGTTGGCTGGTTGAATTTGTCCATTGACGATTTTGTCGTCATTGGCTGTAAATTTTTTCAGTTAGGTATCTTATTATAGTAAAAATTGGTCATATCAACTGGATTTTTTATTTATTTTGTAAACAACTGTAAAACCGACTTTACTATGGGTTCACGACTTTTTCAATTAAATTTAAAGTTTCCGACAACTAAACTATTGTATGTAGGTCAAACTAAAATCTACTATTTTTTTTGAAAAACTTTTAATTATTTTTTTGTTATAGCTAATAAAAAGTATTAAAATTCATTAACTTTTAGTAGTTAACATAATTAATTTTTAATTATATTTTTGCCCCAAAAAAAAAGTTTTTGTTATTAGACCTAAATACACTTTTTTTTCAAAGATATAGTATTTAGCTGCGGTCGTTTAAATATTTTTCTAATTTTGATCGTCCGAATTTGAATTGTCATTTAACCTTTTATCATAAACTAAAAACAGTTTACAGTTGAATAATAGATATTAAATTTATTAAGCATATAGTAATTTTTAAATTGATTAATTATATGTTACAGTAGTAAATAAGAATAGATATTATTTAGAAATGTTACAATATATATTTTTATTTTTAGATATTTTTTTATAGTTTTACTAAGTTTATTTTAATTAAATTTGTGGTTTTATATTACATGAACTAAAATAGACTTTTAAAATTTATAACTTTATAAAATTAAAATTTGTAAAATACCTCATAGCTAATTTAAAGTTTAGTTAAACAAAAACAAATTCCTACAATTTAGTGTAATATAAACATACCAGAAGCAACTGCAACGAGCAAAGCAACGATGAAAAGTTTCATTTTGATTTCTGATTCAAATATTGAATTGATCAAATGATAAATTTGTGTTCAACTGCTTTTCTTTTATACATTGTCTTGAGAAAACGGCAACCTGATACTATTTGTACTATGACGTTTCAAACTTATTTTGGTGTTGTTTTGAAAACAACTGTTTACGTAAATTTATATAATTAGTAGCAATGGATTGCAGACTTATTCTGTTTAAATGACAAAATAAAGTCTTACATAATTAATTAAAAACTTCTATAACATTTTTACTTTGTACAGAACTGTGAATTAAAAAATTTAATATAGATTTTTTCTTTTATTTCAAAAGCAAACTTTCAATTTTTTTTTGATTGGCATGTTTGTTTAATTACTTTTGATATCTATTTTAGTGTAAATACGTGGTTTTTGAAAACAACAGTTTTTATAAGTTTTTATAATTACTAGCAATGCATTGTATAACGTGTATATTTTTCTAACATAAATGTCTTATTTTCTGTATAAGCTGTATACATATTAAGCACTTAAAAATGTTTTACTTATGTTGTACCTTGCTGTAATTCAAATAAAACATTACTACTAATAAACTTAGTACATTACTTTGTATTTAACCTTTATCTTGTGTTTAGGATAAAATTTAAAAAAAAACTTAGAACAAATCAAATTTTTTTCCATTTAAACGCGACAACAAGTGGTAATGTGTGTTATTTTTGCTAGGGGTTGTTAAAAGTTTAAAAGTATTAAGAAATCTGTTAATAACAACTTAGTGAGATAAAAAACCACAACTAAAACAAACCGTTTGTAAACAAAGGTTTATTTAAAAAAAGATAATTTGAACGGTTTCATAACTTTGTAATGAGTTCTTTAATGTTTTTAGGCGGATCATGCGCTCAAATGCGACGCGACGCCTTTGATTATAAGGTTTATTGGAATGTAAAAAAAATATACGTTTTCGCGATTAAAAAACCGTCAGAAAAGTATTGTGTTAGTTTTATTACTTAGCTTTACAAAACTGTGTTTACATAAAGTATCACTAAACACAGACAATAGCATAGTAACACAAATTTAGACAGCTAAAAACTAAATGAAGCGTTTTAATTACTTTACGAAAGTTTAATGTTTTGGGAATGAAATATGTGGGTGCTTTCAACAATTCATATTTTATGCTTGTATGTTCTTCGATTCGTGTATATAATAAGTTTCTTATAAATCTCAAATAAATAAAGTATTTTACTACCTACTAAATATCATCATTCTAGTTTTTGTTTAAATTTTCATCAGTTAATATAAATTTTGAACGTATATAGAGTATAAAGAAATTTTATTTACTCGTTCAAAGTTAAACTATACTTTTTTATGTTTTATTAACAACAGTTTCCAGGTCAAAAGTTTTAAAAATAGTAAAGGGTTTTATACAGGTTAAGAAAAGCGATAAAAGTATATACATACGTCAATTTTTTAAAGGGTTTCCGGCGGAAAATTTCCGCTATATTTTTTAATAACACAAAACCAAATGACATCAGTGTGAAAAACTTAAAGATTTTTCATTAAAAAATAATAATACTGAGTCAAATACACTTAAAATAAAATAATTAGTAGTTTTTAATAGTTAGTAATAACTTTAAAGTAACTCAAAGATGGCAATTTCTATGTTGAAGTATAAACTTTTGCTTGTATAGTTAACATTTTAAATTATCATAGAATTATTGTTGTTACATTAGAAGAAAAGGTAAAATATTTTTGTTTAGTTAACTAAACCTGATTAAAAATTGTAACAGTCAAAAAATCTAAGGGTAATTATTAATTTCAATCAAGTCAAAAAATGAAATAACAGCTTATATATTACTACTTGTTGAAAAATTATACACCGGACAAAAAACTTAAGGACTTTTAGTTTATATTTTTTATGTCAAAGCTTAAATAAATATTAAGAAAATTTTAACCAACAATGTGACTTTTAACTTTTTATCTAGAAAACTTAATTTTATTTCGTAAATACCACAAAAACACCTTCTGCAAGATTTATGCTGAATTACAATTTTATTTTTATAGAGGCTATGTTTGATTTTCTTTAAACAACCACAATGCAAACTGTGTGGGACCCAAATATGCAACCTGGAGTTTTAATTGAAAATAGTTTGACTTGTGGTTATTACGACTTGAACACATTTTGCGGAATTAAAAAAGATTTGGAGAAAGTTTTTCGAAGAAATTTTTTTTTTTTTTTTAGAATTTATAAAAAAAGTACAAAAACTATGAAAACTACATAAATTCAAAAAATGCCTCTTTGAATCGATTTATAAACCGCCTTAAATTCTATACAATGTGTTTTTGTGATTCAGCTAAAAACTTCATTGTTGCATTTTTTGGGTCCCACACAGTTAGTTTGTATCAATTTATTTTTAGAATATCGAAATTAGTCTTAATAGAACTTTTTTAAACAAGCAAAAAATTACAATTTTGTTAATGGCGTTTTAATGATAATTGTTAACTAAATATGAGTTTTCTACTTGAAAGCTCAAAGGTAGCATTTTTGATAAGCACCCTATTGTACATATAACTTTTTAACTACTTCTGTTCAATATTTATTATGAAGCCTTAAACTGTTAAAGCTTAGATTTCCTGTTTTATAAAGCTGTGTACTCTATAGTTTGTTGAACGACACAAAAATGCCTAAAATATTTGGTCCTAGGACCTGGTGCACGAAGAACCTTTAGGTTATTGAGTCGCACACTACAGAGTACAGACACCGTTTAATGTTTTGACCAGGACCAATGTTTTAAGCAAGGTTTATTTTCAAATGTTTATAATATGTTGATATTGTCTATATAGGTTACATAGTCATTGGGACTGGTGAAATACGCATGAAAACAATATTGCACGAAAACACTTTTGCTCGCGATTAAAAAGTATTTAGAATATAATAAATAAAAATTGCCTACCAAGGGTAAAGGTTAGGAGGGATAATAGTGATAGTTACAAAAATCTAACAAAAGGAATGTATTCTTAAATTTATATAAAACAATATTAAAAAATAATAATAAGAAGAAAAAACGCTACCAACTAAAGCTAAAAATTAGGGGTAACAATAAAAAAAAAACTATTATCTTTAACCCGTGAAAAAGTTATCCTTTGTGCAAAAGTGACCCTTTGTGCGAAAGTTTCCTCCGTGAATATTTGACAACTGCCCAATGGTGATCATATAAAAGATATTAGCTAAAAAAGTAGTACACTAATACAATCTACAACAGTTTCATCAAAAAAACTCCTCATATGTATAAATTATATTAAATTAAAACTTACTTCTATTCTAGTTATACATATATTTTTTAAATTGTCTTTTTAAAATTAATAACTTTTCTTGTCTTTTACTAGATATTTTCTACTTACTTGCAAACTTTGTAAATTCACGAAATAGTTTGAACAATTATCATCTCAAAAGCAAAGAAACATAAAACAACCCAAGCTGCAACTACTTAGCAGTAGTTTTTTTTCAAATTTCATTTAGCAAAATATTCTTAAAATATTTATAATAAATAAACAGTTAGCAGTATGTTGAATATGCGAAGTGTCTCTTTGGTTCAACATGTAGAGCTGGAAGTAAATGGAAAAATCAATCCCAATTGTATGGTTTTTGCTGATTTTGATGGAGACGGTTTCAATGAGTTTGCCTGTTGTAATTCTTGTAAGTTTACTTTTAAATATACTGTTGTTAAAAGAAAACTCCTTTGAATTTTTTAAAGTGTTATTGACCTAAAACATCATATTATGTATAAATTAAGTACAAATAACGAACTACTTCAAAATACTTTGAACTCCCTCCAATTTTCTTGGCTCCATAAAAATAAGCTAATGTATGCCAGTATAATTTAATATATTATACAAAAAATTATTAATATATACAACCGAAACTTAGATACAATACTGATAAAAATACAGTAATACTTTTTGTTACACTGTTAAGTGATGCATTGACAAAGTTATCTCCTTTTAAACTTTAACATGAAATAAATGTAAAATAAAATGGAGCTACACCAAATTTAAGAAACAAAAAAAATATTATAAAAATTGCCAATTAATAGTAACTTGTTCAGCTTTAAAAGGGTTGAAACTTTATTTTAAAAACACTGGATGGATACACTAGACTTAAAATAAAATTTCTAACAAATTAATCCTTACATTTCCATTAATGAACTTGGTTGCTACACACCCGTGATACCTAGTATAATAAGGATAACTCTGAACACCTTGAAATTTTGAAAAAAAAACTCAGGAAAGCTAAGGTCTGTTTAAAATTTTTAGAAAAACTCAGGCTGACTCAGGACAGTTTGGAATTTAATAAAAAATCTGGATAATTTTACAGTTGTTTGAAAATATCAGGCCAGTTTTTTATAGATCTTGAGTGAGGTTTAGATGAATTAGTTTCTACATTTTGTTATTTGGTTCTAAAACAAATTCCGTTCAAGAAGTTGATGTTTGTTAATTAATTTATTAAATAGTTAATTTGTGAAAAAAAAACAGAATGACTCAGGATTTTATTTAGATATTTATTACAGACTTTATAATATTTTTTGAGACATGTCTAAAAATGTTTTTAAAAATAGTAGTTTATAGTAATTTTAAAAATTATTTTTTAATTATTTTTATACTAATGTTGTTACTGCCATAATCTTATAAATTATGATTACAAGAACCTTTATTTTTTAACAAATATATTTTACTTTTTGAGATATGGCCTCTAAACATTTTTTAAGAATTTTAATTGTCCTTATTTTAATGTTCATGTAACCCTTAAATAAAACTAAGGTATTTTTTCTAATAATTTATAAACATAAAGTTTATTTATTACTTTTTTGTTCTTAGTGACCTTAAAATAAAATGTATGCCAACTGAAAAACTGTGCACGTTAAATCTCTTATACTGTCCTTTTTATGCACAGTGGATAATTTGGTTCTAATTTTTAAGTAATAAACATATTTCAAGTTTTAGTTGTGTTTACTTTCAGTTGGGAACCCACTGTGTACATATTTTTAGTATTTATTATTATTTATAGTAGGTATATATTTTTGTATTATTATAATAATTAAATCAAGTTGATTTATAAGTGTGTCTTAATCTAATGGTCCACAAATTAAAAAAAGCTGCTGACCCCTTAGTAATGTAATGTATTTTGTATTTACAATAAATTTAAAAAGCAATTCCTAATAATGAAGATAGTGCTTTAAAGTCTTTAATAAATTTAAGCAATAACTCTGAGGTGTATTGATGATGAAGTTTATAATTTTTTAAACATTTTTTCTATTTTATTTGTTTTAATGTTTTTAGCTTCAAAAAGCAGCAGTAATAATTTCATTGTAACATTGTGTTCATAGTATATTATAATACTAAAAATGCAGAATTTTTTTAAATAAATATTTATATAACTTTATCAAATTTTTTTTATAAAAAAAAATATTAAATTGAACTCATTCAGGAAAAATGTGAAAAAGTTGGTAATTAATGAACTAGTTATTTAAATGTCACTTATTTTAGTATAAACATCAATAAATTTTTTATAAAATTTTTTTTTAGTAAGAAAAATATTTTGTACAAGAAAAGTTGTTTAAAAATGTAGTATTTGCTTACTATTTAACTTAAACTATCAAATTTAAAAATAATATTATGAAATACATAGTACAATTTAGAACGTTACTAGATATTTATAATTACTTTGACCACCACAATGCTTTCCTTATACTATTTTTATTACATTTTGTAAGTCAATTAATAAGTTTGTAATAAAAATTGAAATGAATGTTACAAGTTGAATTTTTTAAAGTTTTTATATTTACTACTCAAACCTTGGAAAATTATTTTGTTATTTAATATAAACTAAATTTGTGTAAAAACTTGGTAGTACTTTTAGAAAATATATGTCTATATATGTAGAGTATAAAATTAAAATATAACTGAAAATTATTTTTAAAAGTGACTTGAGCATAAAATAATCACATCTTAATTATTTAAGTCTTTTTTAACTAAAAAGCTTAGAAATTTTTGTACAGCTGGAGAAACACTGATATTCAAAGGAAAGAGCAACAAGCCTTTGTACAAATTTACTGAAAATTGTGATGTTTCCTGTTTGGCTGCTGGTGATATTTACAACAATGGGAGAAATTGTCTGCTCATTATCAGCATCTCAGGAGAAATGTTCACTGTTGAGTTGTTAGTTTTTTTCCTCTTTTTATGAATTTGTGCTTCAAAGAAGTTTAGAAACCAGAGTAACCACTCGCGTTAGGTTTGTACTAGATATCCCTGAGTGGGTTCAAAAAAGTTTGTATAATTTTTTTTAATGATATTCTATATTTAACAAACAAAAACATGGTCCGATAACAATTAAGATAAATATAACACAATTATTTAAATGATTCATGCAAAAAGTATTTAATTAAGTTTTATTAAAAGTAAGTATATATTAGCTATGTTTAGTGTGAAAATAGTAAAACTTGTCTTAAAGCTGTAAAGTACACACTTTTGCTTGGGTTCAAGGTGCAATTATTTATGTTATAAAAAAGATTGTTAAAGTTGTGTAAACAATACAAAATTATTTTAATTAAATTAAGGTATGCTAATCTGGCAGTATTAAAACAATTGTTGAAATATTGATTTGATTTTTTTGTGATACAAAGATTAAATATTAATGATTTTTATTATATTTGGCATTTTATTATTAAATCGGTTTTAAAGAATTTTTATTTAAAAAATATATTTTGATATTTGTAGACGTTCAACAAAAAATAACTTGCACTTTCTTTATACTGTTGTGGTTTTAATTATGTTTGGCTGTTGAGTAATTTTACAATATTCATTAGCATTTGTTGAAAATAAATAGTGATAAAGTATTTTTTTACTAACGGAGCTTTGTTGAGATAGACAATATAAGTTGTTATGTATGTAATTATACGTTTTATGTTTTGTTTTAAACTTTTTATTATCTAATCTATACTAATATTAGTTTTAATAAAGTAATGAGTTACAATACTGAATTACAATATTTAAATGAACATATTTTTTAAATTATAAATAAGATATTTTTCTAACTTAATCAGAGAAAAATCAAATGGAAAACTATCACATACTGTTAAGAAATACAGAATACTTGAAAATGCCAGTCATGTTCTATTAGATGACATAAATAAAAACGGAAAATTGGAACTTCTTGTTTCTCATAGTGACTGCTATGTGTCTGCATACAGGTATTAAAACCTTTAGTTAATAAATAACAATATATATTTGAATTATTTACACTTTGAGACCAAGTATACATCTTTTTATTTGTTTTAAATATGGTACTTGGTTTTATTATACATAAACTTTTATAAAATTTTTTAAGTATGTGAATATTTTTTGAAATATTTTAGTACTAAATACTTGTATACTTTGACTGAAAAATAAATTGTTTATAATGTTTTTCTAGTAATACTCTGTCTTAAATTAAACAGTTACAGTTATACACTTACATTTACACAAGATAAATCAGTCTTTAAAAAAGTGTCACAAGTAAGTTTGGTTATTATGTTCAAAAATGCAGCATAGAAATATTTTTTTTTAAGTAGTTATTCTTAGTTAGAAAATGAAAATTGATATTAATATAGAACATTTTTTTAATAACCATGTTAAGTAGTTATAAATTCCTAAGTTGTTTATATGTTCCAGGTATAAGAATGTATATATAATTTTTATATCAGTACATTTTTATTACAAGGTGGAATGAAAAGAAGTGCAAATTGCAGACGTTGCAGATATGGAGATTGCAGCATTTTGCAGGCAACATTGCAATTCACTGCGGTGAGAACGAGCAGGCCAAGTTGATGGTTTCCCAACCCGGATGCTCCTATGCAGTTCTGAGAATCAACAAGAAAGACTGGGTTGGTCTGATTTAGTTTCTGAATTATTTTTAGCATTTAGTAGTTAGTTTGAATCTTCTAAAGTTCCAGGTTAGTTAAAAAGTAAGATTTTTATAAGCATTGTAAATTAACTTTTCTCACTTTAGCCAATTTAACTTAGCCTTAAACAAAACACACATGTTACTTGTTATAAAAAAAATTTTTGAGAGATCTTTCTTTTAAATTTTTTTCTCAATTATGTTTATCCTTCTAAAAGTTTAAATTTAAAGTATGATATATTAAAAAAAAAACTTTTACAAAAAATAAAGCGCTAGAATAATAAAGTTAATGATTTTCTTAAGTTAAGAACTAAGTTCTAAAAAACCTACATTTGTCTTAAACGTTCCTTTAACATCTAACAATTAAACTTTACATTTTAGATATGTGTCCAATAGAAGGTTTTAATCTTAAAGTGTTCAATAATTATTGTTAATAACTATTGATTTTTCAAACTTTATTTTAATATATCCAAAAAATTAATATGATTAATTAAAAACTAAAAACAAATGCTATCTTTTTTATTAAATTTAAACTTGTTAAAACTAATATAAATGTTTGTGTTTGTACTTTACTAAAATAATCAAAAGTTTTGCTTAAGTTATTAATTTTTTTTTTCAAATTTCAATTTTTGGTAATACAAATTTAAATATGTTTTTTGATTTTTTAAGTTGCTATATGGAAAATGTTCATTGGACATAGATTAACTAGCTTTTTAAGTTTTGTATTAAAAAAGTAATTTTTTTTCAAACTTTAAGGCTTAAATTTATAAATTTTTTTCCATACCAGTCAATAGTCCTCAGAATATTTTTGTTTTTCAAAGAAGTTTATTTTATAATACAGTGCTTATTCACTTATCCGGACACGTTGGGCAAGATTTTTCTGTAAACGTGTCCGGATAACTAAAAATCCGGATAACTACAAAAAATCATTTTTTTCATATAATAATATAACTGCTGCATATAATGCAATGCATAATAAAAATCTTATGGTAAAAACAAATACATAGTAATTGTGAGTAATGTATAATAAAACGATAAATAGTAAAAGCTAAACTTAAGGTTACTTGATTAACTTTTTCTATGGTAAAATAACATCAGACTTACTAACCCTCTGCAACTGTATACGTTTTTTGAGGGTCAAATAAGTAAAATTCATCATTTAAAATTCCACCTGCCCAAACTATTAATTTAAAAAAATATTAACTTTTCTTTACGAGAAAATATAAATTAAATGTATCTTTAAAAACAAAAAATAATGTAAATCTATCTCTTTAAATGAAATAAAAGACTTTTTTTTATACAAAAAAAAAAAACAGACAGAAAGTAAACAGGAAACTTTGACTAAGTTTAAAGTCAATTTTACGGAAACATATCACTCCTAACAAATTAGTTTTTATTGGAAGTTTTACTAAAATAAGAAATAATAAACGTTTGTTTTATAGTTTTTCCACGTTTTTCAGCAGAAAACTCATGGAATTCAAAAAGCTGTGAAACTTTTTGAATGAATTTTTGTTTTTACTGTTGAATTTTTTTTGAATTTTCTTCTGACCGAAACTGTCCGGGATAAGTAAGCGTCCGGATAAGTGAATAAGCACTGTAGTAACTACATTGTTTTGAGTAAATTATTGTTAATTTTAATTGTATACAATAAAATTAAAGAATTCTATATAGTCTGTAGGAGGTCAACATATTTAAGAAAAAGATAATAATAGCTCTTGTAAGAAAGCTTCAAGCTGGACATAAGTCACTTTTTATGCAATATTAAATTACAGTTAAAATATAAGATATGGTCTGTTTTGTCAAAAGTTTCTGATTCAAAATTATGGCCCACAATTTTTGGTTGTCATTTTCTTACAAAGTAAAAATGTCACGATTTTTTTAGAGTTAAAGACTTAAAATTTCCAACTAGAATATTTAATTAGTACATAATTTTAAGTATAGAAATTTAAACAAATTTTTTAATTTAATCTTTTGACTTAAAATCCACAAAAAATAGTTCCTCTTTTTAATATTAAGAAGGCTTAACCTCATAACTGAAAAGTACTAGTCTTAATGTTTCAAATAGAAAATTCTAATTTATGGAGAGAAAGTTGATTGAAAATTCAAGGAGTAGATATTTTTTAAAATTAATATTAGTTTATTTTCCTATTTAGATTGCACCTACATAAAGTAACCTATCTAACACACAAAGTTAAACCTCCTTATCTCCAATAAACACTGAATTTTTAAGTTGTAAAAAAATTCTGGTAGCTGAGGTAAAAATATAAAAGTTACAAAAACTCTTAAAAAACAAAGTAAACTCCTATGGCCCTTACATTTTACAGTGTTTACTATTTTACTTTATTCAAAGAAAATTGAACCTAAACAAACATATCTGCAATTGAAATAATAGTTAATAGTTAAAATTTTTAATTTATTTTTAGCACTTGTTTGGAGTGTTTTATATCCAAGTTAATTAATTAAAATAAAAGGGGAAAGACTTAAGGGCATAGGGGGGTAGACACTCTTTTTTGGTTTTTGATCTTATTTTATAAAGTTTTTACTAAGCTAAAAGATGCGTTTTACAGATTTAAAAAATTAAAAATAATTTTAGAGATATAGCCGGTAAAGTCGGAGACAACAATAGGATCCTTATGGGAGGCGCAAACTAAAACGGCAAATAACTAGAAATCACTAAAAACCTATCTCCTCCTACGTTTTTTGAGATAACTACCTCAAATTTTCAGGAAATGTTCCTTGCAATATTTAAAAAATTCGGTCGGAACAGAATTTAAAAAAATTAAAAAATAAATATTTTATAACAAAAAAAAAAAATAAAAACTGTTTTTTTTTGTTTTTTTTTAAATAAAATTTTTATTCTTAAATTTTTTGAAAATTCTTTCTGACAGAATTTTATAAATATATCAAGGAACATTTCCTGAAAATTTGAGATAGTTATCTCAAAAAACGTGGGTGAAGATAGATTTTTAGTGAAATAGTCTATTTTTGCC
This sequence comes from Thalia democratica, assembly GCF_965202585.1. NCBI lineage: Eukaryota > Metazoa > Chordata > Thaliacea > Salpida > Salpidae > Thalia > Thalia democratica. The sequence goes on along the minus strand of NC_139166.1, from coordinate 59,444,265 downwards.
GTTTTAATTTGCGCCTCCCATAAGGAACCTATTGTTGCCTCCGGCTTTGACCGGCTATATCTCAAAAAATAATTAGAATTTTTTAAATCTGTAAAAAGCATTTTGTAGCTAAGTAAAAACTTTATAAAATAAGATCAAAAATTAAGAAAGGGGTTTAACCCCCCTATGCCCTTAACTACTTTTTTAAGCTATTTTTTTTCTTCATTAATAATTTAAAGTAAATTTTGAAATGTAAATGATCAAATTTTGAAATTTAAACTGTGCAAAGCAACTACTAAATAGACAAAAAAGACTAATTAACTAAGTCTTTTTCTACAGTTTTAGAGCATTGTTTTTAAAACTTTGCAAGTCAAATTTTAATAAGCTATTAACAACATGTAGGAAATACAATTGTAAATTTTTAACTAGAATATTTTATTTCAAAACATGAATATATTACTCTATTTTTTTTTGAAACTTTTTAGTATATTTTGCTACTCTTCTTTATTAGAATACCTTAAAATATTTTTTATACAAAACAGCATACATGATGCATATCAGTCTTTAATTTAATGTTAAATATTCGATATATACTGTTTTATATTTGAAATTTTATATATATTTTTTAATATTTTACTCAGGAATCAAGCGTGAAAGACATTGATGAAGATATGGATTTTATCAGTCATTACAATGTTTGTGGCCCTGAATTTATTGAATTCACTCCTTTGTCTAGGTTTTTAAACTTTGAATACATATATAAGCTTGTTTATAAAAAACTATAAAATCTAAACTAACATTAGTGATAAAAAACTAAAAAAGTCAAAAAATTTCATAACTTGAAGTTTTAAATTAATAACAACCGCATAATTTTTCCATATACTTGTTGTACACTCCCATGTATGATAAAAATAATGCACTGAAAAAATCCAAAAATACTTGAACATAAACTTTAGTTGAAAAATATTCCTTCAAGGAATGACTATTTTGCTGCTAAAACTGAATTTTGAGCGCGATCTGCTCTTCACATTGCTTGAATTTTCTCTCACAAGTCTAAGCTAACTTTTTCAGTCAAAAACTCTTTCACTTCTTTTAGCATTTCTTCAGTTGCAAAGTTAGGAGTAGAAGCTTCAACGATCTTGCCCAAGTGGGGACTTCCCTTAAACTTCTCGTAAAAGACACCCCACTGTTCCTTGACAAACTTCCAAGATTCGTCTCGACCCAACTTGGGTCCTGTTGCCATGGCATTCAGTATCTTGTATTTTTCGTTGCCACGCACGTGGCTTGACATCATGTATTTTTGAACAAGTTTGAGACATTCCAAACCCTGTACGCATCCCAAAGCTGCTTCGATTTCACTCTTCTCTTCCATGGAATCAGCTTTCTTGTGGAGCTCTACCATGTTGTTTAAAGCCTCAAGACCTCCTTTTGAAGTGTAAACTTCGTAGACGGAAGCACGAATTTTGGGGCTGATTGGTGTTGAGTTATTGAAGAAGACGTTCATAATTTCCATGCACGTTTGGTTGACATGGTTCTCCTTTGAAACTGTGATGAGAAGCGCTCCCAAGCATATTTGAATCTTTTTTAGTTTGCGCTTCCCATTTGGAACCTATTGTTGCCTCCGACTTTGGCCTGCAGTATCTCAAAAGTTATTTTGAACTTTTAAAATCTGTAAAAAGCAACTTGTAGTTTAGTTAAAACTCAATAAAATAATACTAAAATGTGAAAAAGGTGATTTACCCCCCTTATATATAAAACAACTATCAATAGCTCTAAATTATCAAACCATATGAATGAAATACTTCTAAAAAAAACTGATTTTTTTTCAAATTATTCAATATGTAGTAAAAGCGTGAGAAGATGAAATCAATAAATTCTCTCATATTTAAAGGTTAATTTAACTACTCTGTAAACCTAATTAGTTTAAAGCTTAGGTTGATTTTAAAGTTCTAATATTTTTTTTAAATTTAAACAAAAACATATTTAGCTGAATTAACAGTAGCTGTATACAAAAATATAAAAAATATCCACTGATGTTATTATAAAACTCTATATCTTGAAATACTCTGGTTTAACAACCTTTCAAAGCTAAACAGAATCAAATTATTATTTGGCTTCACAAGTTTTCTTTTTAGTTTTTACATCTGTTTATGAAATTCTAAGTCTTTATTTATAATAAAAGTTTTTCAATCAATATTTTTTAAAGCTTTTAACTCATTCTGTAAATTATGCATGTCACTGAACAAAAAATTTAATTTAATATTTATTTTTATACTTTATAATTTTTATTCGGCTTTAAGACCATCTTTTACAGTACCCAAGCTCAAAATGTTATCTTTGTTACAAAAATTTGTGTACTTAAGAAAAAAAAATTCTAAGCAGAGCAGTAAGCTATCATTAAGCAAAACGTTTTAGATTCTAAAATACGTGTTTGAAATAAGTTTTCTCTACACCAGTTGTATAAGTTATGTTGAAAAAAAAAACAAACCTATAGTTCAAAAATTATTAAAATTAAACATTATTACCTTCATTAGATATCTCGAGCTTTTAGATAGCATGTACAATACTGATTACTCAATTATTATTGTATACAGTTATAACCATTCTCAGGATTCGTGCGCGTCAGGCTAAATCACGCTAAGTCAGGCTAAATCAGTATTTTTGAAGAAAGTTGAAAAACGTCAGGCTAAATCAGTTTTTTTATTTAAAAGTTTGAGAATCTCAGTTTTTCTCAGTTCAAATGCTTGAAAATTTTGATTAAAAAAATTGAGAAATCTTTTTAAGATCAAATTGAAAGGTGAATTTATTTCTAAATAGAGATTTAGTTATTAGAGAAAAATAAGTCAGTATTTATAAATATAAATTTTTAAGAATCTTCGTCATGATTATGAAAATTCATAAAAAAAAGTACAATTTAAACATTACAGTTCAACAACTTAGCTGTTTGTTTGAATTCGTTTACATCAGCTATGTTTTTCAGAGCTTAGTTAGTTGAACTGTTTTAATTTCTAATTTAAAGGCTTTATACGAAATACTTTTTAGATTAAAACTCTTGGCAGTTTATTTATATATTTTAATGTTTGTATAAAGTTATTAGAGATATTCACAACATTAAAACTTAGCTTTAAGATTTAAGTACTAAGTTTTGTAAAAGTACAAAATTTAGGTACAATTCTTTTTTCTTTACAAGAACAAAACATGAAAGTTTTTTTTAAATTTAAGTGTAAGCTTTTTAAATTTGATATGACGTCAACATCACTGTATTTATTTAGAGTTTAGGATTTGTAATTATGTATAAATTTTAAGTATTAGTCAAAATACTATAATAAACATTTTTACTTATTTTAATACTTGTGTAAACGTTTCATTTTAAGTTTTAATAAAACACAACAATGCACGTCGTTTTATTATAAATCTTCTGGTTATAATGTTTTTACTGAGTGCTTAATTAAGTTGAACAATTGTGTTTAGTAATACAAATTAATTTTTTCAATAGTAATAAATTATATATAACACTTATTTTAAAACTTATCACTGAATTTGTTATGTTAAGCAGGGTTGCCACTCGGTCAGGAAAAGTCAGGAAATCAGGAAAAGTCAGGAAAAATTTTAGAAAATGACAAAAGTCAGGAAAAGTCAGGAAAAAATGGGGGGTTATGAAAAAAAGTCAGGAAAAGTCAGGAAATTTGATAAAATAAAATAAAAAAAAGTCAGATTTTGTCAGTTTAAATTTACAAAATTCCTTGTTTTCCAAAGCCTTCAAATGGTAAAAATTAATTAAAAGTCCTTTTAAGTCAGAAAAAAATTCCAAAATTTTCCTAGAAATTTACAAAAATATTTAATTTTATTTCCAATACCTTCATCTGGTATAAATTAGTAAAATATCCTTTATAAAACTGCAAAAATTTTCTCAAAACATTTTGAACATCTTTTAATAGTTTCAATTGTTAGATTATGTATTTTAGAATAAGTTTAATTTAAGAGTTTGATTTAGAAAAGTCAGGAAAATTTTGGTAAAAAGTCAGGAAAAAGTCAGGAAAAGTCAGGAAATTTTTCTCTGCTTGATCAGTGGCAACCATGGTTAAGGGCATAGGGGGGTCAATCACCTTTTTCACAATTTAGTCTTTTTTTATTTAGCTATGAGTTGCTTTTTGCAGATTTTTAAAGCTCAAAATACTTTTGAGATAAAACTGGTTGAAGTCGGAGACTACAATAGTACTAATCAAGACCCCCAAATACCTAAAATGACTTCTAATGAGGATTTTCCTTACTTTAAAAAAAAATGTCAGGCTAAATTGTTCTCAGTCAGGCTTAATAAAAAAAATCGCACACGAACCCTGTATTCTACCCAATTTCTCATCAAACTAACTTGATCTAAATTAGTTGGTACAACTATTTTTTAACAAGGTAAACATTTATTAACAGCCGAACAAGGTCCAACCCGACGGTGACGTGCCAGATAATCGGCGACATCAAAAAGAGCGGCAAAGTCGACCGCAACGGCAAGAAGGAGCCGGGATATTTCGCCCTTTGTACGCTAGATGGCACCATCAAGCTCATGGAAGAATGCACCATTCTGTGGTCTGTGCAAGTACGTTTTCGTATGGTTTTATTTCTTGTTAGGTAAAATCAATAATAGAATTGTTAGGAGGTCAAAAAGTGATGTTCATAACAAACTCATAAATAATATGTTTTTAATCTATATGTTTAATTAGATTAATATTTTGAATAAAAATAAATAGATTTAATTTAAATCGCTTTGATAAACAGGTGGACCACCAATTGTTCGCCATGGCCAAGTTGGACGTGTTGGGGGACAGTAGGGAGGAAGTGATTGTGTGCGCGTGGGACGGACAGACGTACATACTGGACCACGACCGCAATGTTGTCAGGTACCATTTCCACAAAAACGTGCAGGTTGTATGGGTTGCTGTTTGATTTCGTTCCTAGTACTGTTATTAACTATATTCCAAGAAAAAGTGTTGATGTTTTTAGTATGGTTGTTGGTTTTATATGGTTTATGGTTGATTCGATTTAAGTTTTTTTTTTATTACATTTAAAAAATAAGATCGGATCTTTTACAAGAAACACAGGTATCTTAAAATTTTAAGCTGGCATTTGAAAATAATTTTAGTTAAAGTTCGTTCCGTAGTGATTACAGCTATGTCATTAATTTTTACTAAATATCAATTGCTTAAACAACTTTGCAGTCGTTTTGCGCGGGAAAGTTCAGTTACGACGGAGCTGAAAATTTTCCCAGTCTGGCCTACGCGGATTTCACCGGCAAAATATATTTGTATTATGACGTCAGACTGCCGTTTCTAACCGCCAGCGATCTGACCACGGAAGCTGAAAATTGTCAGGAAATAACTGAAATTTTCAGGAAGCTCAGAGTCACTGACGAAAAGGTTTTTGAATTTATTTTATAAAACAATCTTTATTGTGTTTAACTTAAAGTTTTCTAATTTTACAAACTTTTTTTTTATGAAATTGTACTGGTTAATGGATTTTTTTTAATAACTAAAACGTATGTAAGAATTAGATTTTAGAAAATGATGTTCAGTTCATGAGGGTTATATATAACAAAGTTAGTAAAGAAAAAAAAAATACTACGTACATTTAATTTATTTATTTAGACCAGTGTTCTTCTTAGTGTGTGACTTTGTACTGTACAGTAGAGGCGCATATCAATTATTTTATACATTAACTTTATTAGTGTTAAAACATGTTTTGAATCATACCATTTATTATGATGATTTTCAGAAATTTTAGCGAAATCACATTAGTAGTTAAAACTAAATCTTCTTGCGTCTTTTTAATTATGTTTTTAATTAAAACATGTTTAGAAAAATTCTAAGTGCACAGGTTTTTTTTTCGTACAATGATATGCAATTTTGTAAGGTTTGAAACTACTTTTCTAAAAAATACCCTTATAAACATAACAACTACTCTTTAAAAGACTTACAAAATATTTACACTCACTGATTTGGTTTAAAAAAAAACAAAGTTTTTCAATTTTGTTATAATATTTTATTCAAAAGTTTTATTATGCTAGAATGAATTACTAAATGATAGAATATATTTTTTTTAGTTATTCAATTTCAAAGTCTACTAACTATAAGTTTTCAAACATTTTTAAAGATAAAATCTTTTTATGTTACAAACTTTATTAGGCATAACTGTATTCATAATCTAAATATAAACGTATTCATACATTTTAAACACTGCTTTTTCCGCTTTTAAAGTTATTTAAAAAAATTTTAGTTGTAAAGAACTATTAGAAAAGTAACAAGCTTATAGTTTTCTTTTTTTCAAAACATATTTTAGCTGAAGCAATTTTTATTCAATATTTGTTTACTAGTTGTATAGTATACTTTAGGTTTAGGTATTTATTACATCTCAACAGGGCAAAAAAGAAATACTGAAATATGTCTTATACGAGATGCCAATATTAGACAGTCTCAAAAAAGAACAATCTGAAATTGAATGAGCTCATAAACACGTGATCACGAGAAACTGTGAGATGGGGTGAAACTCGTTTTGAGACGATGGTGTATAATAATGGTTGTTAGTATGTACTTATAGAAAAAAGTCTTTTTTACATTTGTACTCAGGCTTAAGTATGATATTAACATAAATCAAGTTTTCAACTTAGCACTGTAATATTTCCGTGATGTATTTTGATTAACAATTTTAGTCAAATTTTGCAACTTTTATTGAAAGTAATAAGTTTGTTTTTAGTTTTTTTTATGACTTTATTCTTTAATTATACGTTTTTATATTGAATAATCGTGAGATTTGACTAGCTCTACACGTATTATTTTACTAATTAAAAAAAGTTTTAACTGTTTATGAAAATTATGTTGACAAATTTAGTTATATTACGACGAAAAATAATAATCATTAAATTTTGCTTTTCAAACTTTAGTGCTCAAGTTAATATTAGTTCTAAATAGTCAAAAAACAAAAAATTTTCAAAGTTTGTCATACACTTAACTGGTTCTTACTTATTTGATTTTTTTTGTACAAAAATCATTTTGTTAAAACTAATTAGTAACCCTTATACAGTTGTTGTTTTATAAATACTATAAAATATATATAAGTTTAAACATTAGGTAAGTAAAAAATATATTGCTAATATTTTACTTGTTTAAAAAATTGTATGATAAAAAAAGCTTATAACATTTTTTTAGTTGTGCTTATTTTAACTTTTTATTCAAATTTCTTATAAAATTCAAAAAACGGATCATTACTTTTCTTTATTCAACTAACATATTTTTCTCTGTATTAAACCAGTTAACAAAATAACAGATGAGTATGTGTATTTACTAGAATATAAGCTATAGCTTTTATAGATTAATCTAGTAGATACAATATGTGTTATACATAAAACATTGTGAAATGGAGTAAATCAATAAGCTTTAATAATAAATTTAAGCTTAAGTACTGTTAAAAGTTATATAATTGTTTTCAAATCAATTTAAAATGACTGCTTATGATATTACTAATTCTCTGCAGTACTAATTTGCATCAGAACTCCGTGAAACTGTGTCAACTGGTTTGATAAAGAGAGTTATGTTGGTTGAACAAAGAAAAGTAATGTGCAAGTTTTTGTTATTACCATGCATCCCAGCCAACTTGCTTCGTTAGCATCTGTATAAGCAAACTGTTAGCTAGTAAATTTTGAGTATTTGAGCTTGAAAGTATGATTTTACCTAAGCTTTCTTCAAAAAAAAATATTAATACAGTTAATATAATACGTTGTTACAATTCATAAAAATAAGGCCTGACACTTTTCATAAAAAAGAAAAATTTTAACAAAAAAAAAGGGTGGGTATTAGAATAGCACAGCGACACTTTAGCGCGCTTGGTCCCTTTAGCACTGTGGGTCATTTTAGCACGGTGCGTCACTTTAGGACAGGGGTTGGCAGCTTTATATTAGTAGCAGGTAAGTTTATTAAAAAAAAATTTGCTCGCGGGCCGCTTTATACAGAAAAAGTCTTCGCGGGCCGCAGTTTTTAGAAAGTTATTATTATTATTGTATTGTTTATTGTGCAATGTTGGACTCAGGCATTAAAACCTGAGCCACTAAAACAGGACACACAAAAAGAGAAAAAGAAAATAAACTTATATTCAACACTTTAAGATATTATATATGTATATATAAACATAATTTAAATGAAAACACAAAGTTAAACACAATATGATATACAAATGAACTAAATAAAAAAAAAATCAATTCAAAAATTTCAAACTTATATATTACTTAGTACACACAATAAAGAAGTTTGTCTAAAATCATCGCTAATAAAACCAAATTCTTAATTACAAAATAAATAAGTAAACCAATAGTTTGTAGGAGGGAGGCGTTTTTTTTAGAAAGTTATGGTAATAGTTAATGCAAAAATACTATTTTTAACCAAAAAATGTGACAAAACAAGCTATAAAACAGCACTAGTAATGCGTAATTATTAAATTATACCCTAGTTGCAAGTTTTCACAACCAGAACTTTTTCTATTGTTTTAAAAAAGTATGTTTTAGCTGAAATGTACCTCGCGGGCCACATCTTTGTCTTCGAGAGCCAAAGTTTTCCCACCCCTGCTTAAGCACGGTGGGTTACTTTTGCACAGCTCCACTTTAGCACGATGGGTAACTTTAGCACGGCGTCACTACTGTATTAGCTGCTTTCTTATAATGCATTTGGTTAAATACAGATTGGGGACTTTCGCAGTTGTTTTGTTTAAAAAAATAGTTTTTATTCAAGTTGTACATATATGCGAAACGTTTTTTAACAAAAACTGTTTATGTGTACACCAGTGGCGTAGCGTGGTATTTTGGTCAGAGGGTGCGTAAATTTTTTTCTGAAAAAAAACCCTAAATTAAAACTTTTGTATTTAGCTATAAAAAAATCTTTTTATAAGTAGTATAATTGAAAAAAAATTCATTAAGTAAAATAAGTTCAAAGTTATTGTTTTAAAAAATACTTAAATATTACAAAATTAAACAATTAAAAAATAAAGTATAAGTTTCATTACAATTGCTTACACTTGCACAAATTTAAACTTAATAAATAAAAAATGTTTTTACTACTTATAGTAAACTTTATATCTTTAAAAATGAATATATTCAATAAAACGAAAATATCTGTTTTATTTCCAAAAAAGTATTAATCTCTTTAATATATAATACAACAGTGATAACAACACCTCATTGCACATAATTTAAATAAAGTTACACAGAAGTTAAAATAGACCAACTTTATAACTGTTATTACAGTAAATTACAACTTTGTATAATAGTAAAAGTATACTTTTTAAATTTAATTTATCTGATTGCATTTGTTTAGAATAGAAATCACAAACCAAGTTTATTTCTCATAGGCCGACACGCTTTTTCTTATATGTTTACAAAAATAAAGATCAGAAAATTAGCAGTAGTCTTAACATTTATTGTAGCATAAAAAAAACTTGTAAAATTGTTTGATTTTCCTTTAAGCGTGACGTATTTTTGTAAACTTTTAGTAGAAAAGTTCTTCATAAGGTTATACTACAGCGGTGCACTAATTAGTTGAGTACTTTTTGAGTCTAAATTCTTATTCAGAAAAAAATAACAATAAACGGTTTAATGGAAGAAATTATTTTGTTTTTATTATATTCATTGTATTTTTTTCTCATTGATTGTATAACGTATAAATGTCACAGTACTTGTTTTTGTATTATTATTTATAAAAGTTAAATTCAGTTTATAGTTAAATTCACTTCTTTATAAAGTAATAAAAGTTTTATAATATTTTTATAGCTATTTATTCCAATACTAGCCCCTTTAATTAATTCAATCAATAAAAAAAAGTTAAACTTTTAGCATAAAATACTGATAAAATTCAACGTAAAAGTATTTCAGCTTTTACAATTTTACCTTATTTAAAAAAATTGACCTATTTTCAAGTATTATTTATCTCGATTTTTAAATTAAGTTTTAAGTCTTAAATGTTATTTACTTCTATGTTTATTATTTTAAGTTCTAGGCTTAGACTGTAATTTATTTTTTATCTTGTAAGACAAGTCTTAGAGTGTATTATGAATAAAACTTTCTTAAGTGAACACATAACTTTGTTAATTTTAGTTTAATTTTTTTTATCCTTTGATTTTGTTGATTATTTTATTTCGTAAGGTTAAAAAGTTCAAATTGAAAGACTTAATAGAAAAGCTTCTAAGAAATTGTAAAAGCATGCGGTGTACGACTCGTAACCGAAAGGTTTTTGTACACCAGGTCCTTAGACCAATTTTTTTGAGGTCTTTTTTTATCGTTCAATATATATACAGGGTTATAAATATTTATATTCAAAAATGTATTAGCGAAATTTTTTCAAATAAACGTTATAAAAAGGATTGGTTGCAGCAAAAATATTGCTCAGTGCAAAAAAAAAACTGATTAAAAAAACGCTCCAAGCAAATTCAGAAGAACAAAAATACGGTGCAAAAATGACGCCGTGCAAAAGTGACCAACTGTGCTAAAATGACATTTTGTGATTATGTGACGGGGTTCCTAGTTAAGAAAAAAATTAATATTAAAAAAATTCTTGAATATTTTTATCGCTTTGTTAGCTGATTTAAAATTTAGTTCTATTCAATGGAAATAGGGTAGTAGGTCTTATTGATAAAACAAGATGATTTTTCAACATCAATAAAAAAGTTTAATAAAAATAACTCAGAGTTCTTAAAATTTGAATATTATTAATACTTATATTTATAATCTAAAACCGTTATATTTAGTTTTACTAAAAAAACTTTTATATAAAAACTAAATAAAATAGACACAAAGCTATAAGATTATCAAAAAAAAAAAAAAATGTATTGTGTATTGTTAAACTTATTTGTAAAAACATGTTTAAATATTATAAACATTGTGAAATATGCTTAGTTTTATAAACTTGAAAAACGGATTGAACGGGGTTTCCAAAAATTTTTGTAAATTTCTCCAAAAAAGAAAAAAAATATTTAGATAGTTTTATATAAGCTTAACACTTTATGGTATAAAATTAAACTTTTGTGAAAAAACTGTTCTACATTATATTATTTCGATGAAAAGTACTGTAATGCAACTTTAAATGTGTTTTTTAAAGAAAAATATATTAAATGATACAATTTCTGTTTATTAATATATCAAAATTTCGTTACTAACATGTAAAATCGATTTAAAATTCCAGGTTTTTTAGTGATTTTTGATCAAAGTTCCTGTTTATTTTTTGCCAAATTCCTGGTTTTTTGGCAATCCTGAACTAAACTCATTTTATTGTTAATTCATAAAAACTTTTTGGTTGACATAACGAAAATAATCTCACAAAGCAATAACTCGGTTGTTTTAATTAAAGTATTATAATTTTTATTTTAAAATAAAGTAAAAATGTTGATAACTGATGTTGTGTCACTAAAAATATAATTATTTTTAAATTAGAACAGTTAAAACTAAGATTCTTATTGAAAAAAAAAAAAATTTTTAATACAACAAGATATGATTTTCTAACTAAGGAAAGTAATTTAAAACTAAAAAATTAAGAGGGTATGAAAAGCAGAATTGTTTCAAAAAACTAGACATAAAACTTAAATTTAATCTAACTTTAACCTTAACTGAATAGTTTACACCTACACTTTTTAAACTTCAAGTGTTTAGTTAGAGTTAAACTTAGATATTATTTAAAATGATAAATTTTTATTTTCCTGGTGAAATAGTATTCAAAAAATGTAATATTACAAAACTTAATATTAAATTTGAATCTATTTTATAGAAATTTTAAATAAAAGTGTTACAACTCCAGTATTTGATTCTACAAATTTTCTTATTAAAAGTCAGGAAATTTTTTATTTAAAGGCAATAAATTTAATATTCTTTTTTTTAGAATGTTTGGTTAAATTATCCACCATCATGAACATTTTAGTCTTGTTACAGTAGACTAAAAAACGTTTTTAACTGCTCTACTTGTTAAGAAAGAGTGAAAACTTTTTAAGAAAGTGTGAAAAAAATAAATAAAATATAAACTGTTTTTAACACTAAAATTGAAAACAGTAGTATTGTTTTTCAATGAATTAATCTGTAAACGATTGCTTTGAAAACGAAATGAAATTAGTTTCAAAATATAACAAATTATGTTTCTATTTCAATTATATAAATACTACTGTAGACAGCTCGTTTGAAATTGTCAACAATTTTTCAAATGACTATGTTAGCTAAGATAAACAGTCATAAAATTTCATATTGCATTAAAAATAATGTTTTTACAAACTTGAAAAGCAGTATTCAATTTGAATTTTTTTTAAATATTGCTTTACAAAAAAGATTTCATATAAAGGTTATATTTTTATTTATTTATTCGAATTTACAACATTCTTAAAACTTACACTACAAAAGTTAAATCAAAATAAACTCTACATTTTTTCAAAGTATCTTTGTTTCTTTCTATCTTAAACTCTTCTATTTAGTTTTTGTAAATTTAATACCGTTCTATACTACAATTTTCAAGTTTGCCTATACAATTTTCTATTGATAAAATTATAATGTATGACATAACTATTTTTTTTCTACTAATAACACTTTAAATGTAAACAGATTTTTTTCTAACTATAGAGTAAAGTTTTTTAACTTTCATTTATAAGCTTAAAACAAAAGTTAACTCAGAATTTTAAAACCGATTTTATAGCAACTTTTTAGATAAGCTGCAACTATAATTAGAGACAGAAGCATACACAAAACATTTTGTAAACAGTTTCCTAAGCGTTCTTTATCCAATTTTTCGTATCTTTAATCACAGCTGACGAATCTTTAAAGATTTTAAGTGAAGTTTTATCACGAAAATAAAATAAAAACTATATTATTGAAGATAATGAAAAATCAAGTAGAGCAGACTCATATTTTGCCAATTTGAATAACGATAAATCCTAAAAAAAAACTCAAAAGTTCATAGTTTATTGACAAAACACCTCAGTCTCTCGCTAACAAGATCTAGAATAACATTTTAAAAAGTAATGTTTACTTATCTGATTGTGTAGACATAAAAAGTGTTATTGAAAAATACTTTACTGAAAATGTTCTCATCCTATGAACTTAGCTAAGGCATTTTACCACGTTGATAACAAATGGTCAGCTCTGTCCAGTATGCTGGATAGAATATCTGGACAAAGGCTTATTGCAGTCAAATATAAACTGTTGCAATTAGAGGTGATTCTATTATTTTCTGTGAAATGTATGACTCCACAAAAACAAGGTTTGTTATAATTAAAACTGTAATTAATTTCAACTAAAAGAAATATTATCACTACATATGTGTCAATTGGTAACATATTAGTTGTTTTGTGTCATTAAGTGCCAAAAGTTTTGTGGTGGAGATCAAAGTGTTTTGACAGAAGATGTCTTTTTTAAACCTATAATTTGGTTAAACAATCATTTTAAAATTCCTAAATTCAAAATCTATTGGAGTTGGAAAAAGATGTGAAGATAAAAATAAAACTTATAGTTTTTTATTTTCAGTGCTGTTTTTTTTTAAACTTACATAAGTAAAATACAAATTAGCTTTTTACCTTACCTCAAATTTTATATATATATTTCAGTAAAAAAAAAAGTAAACTTGTACTAAGATTTCAGTATACGTAGTTGTAGTATACTTTGAAAGGTAATTAAGAACCGATAAAAAAGCACTAAGCAATATGTTTTAAAGTTACGCTTAACGAGGTATAACTTTTTTATTGAAGTTGACTTTATAGTAAAACTTGAAGTTCTATCATTTTACTTAAAAATCGATTGCACTACATCAGTGGTGTAACTAAATAGAAGGTATAACAAAAATATGTTTAAAAAAGTGTTTAGTTTGACATGATATAACTTGGTAAAATAGCTTTATATAATTTTCAATTTAACACTGAAATGTAAAATTGCGATAAACTATAGACTAGCATGTTTTTGTAATTTTAACATTTGCTGGTTTAGAGGTTGTAAACGCTATGGTTTGCGTCTAGAACCAAAAATTTTCAGTGAAAAAAACTAAAAACCGCTAAACTCAAAGAGACCTTGTTTGAAAACAAAAACCACTTGGCTAAAAAATTGGAACCAAATAAAAGGAAACTACGCATTTGAGTACACATTTCCTTTTAATAAGTCATAATTACTACAAGTTTCTTATTCAAAAGATTCTGATTTCAAATGAAATTCTAACTGTTAGTTTTTTTTTTTGATAAATTGCGTTTTATATCAATAAATATATTCAAATTAGAAAATGTTATCCGGTTTTGCCGAATAGAGTTAAATTGTTAACAAATATGAAACAGTTCTACCAAAGAGTATCAAGCCTTTTTTTTTGTATTAAATTTATTCTGTTTTATTAAAATTGTTACGTCTCATTTTGTGAATTGTAAAAATGTATTAGCCGTAATTACTTTTTTGGGGATAGTATTTTCTTTTTAATTGTAGTCTAGGTAAAATTTATACTTATGAGCTCTATTTTTCTAACAACTTGACCTAATACATATCAAGTCAGCATGTCACATAATAAATTATACTTAAATGTTCTTTTATTAGACAAATTTTTATGATAAAAAAACAAGTGAAGTGTTCTTAAATAATTTACATGAACCATTATATTTGTAATTTACCTAATGCTTAAACATATATTATTTATAGATAGTGTTAATAGAAGAACAATGATTATAAAGGTTCCTAATTAGTTTAAAAAAATGATTTTTGTAGGAAAAAAAAATGCCACAGTCAGTTAAGTGTTATAAAAAACTTGTAACTTTTTTTAATAAGTTTTATACTTAAAACAAAAATTAATGTAAACACTTAATGCTAAATACTATTTGTATTAAAAATTACTAAAATTTATTTTGTATTAAAAATTACTAAAATTTCTGTCAACTAAATTTTCAATATAATTTTCAAAGATAGTAAAAAGCAGTTTTAAATAATACAATAAAACGCTAAAAATAAACATAATCTTTGAATTATTGAACATGAAAACATAGAAATAAACAATAAATTCATTAAATACCACTAAAAACAAATTGCTTTTGAAAACTATTTTTTTAACCTTAATTAAACTTAATAAAATTTTACAGTAAAAAGTTAAAAACTTGATTTACATATAATACAAAACAAAATTCTAAAAGTACATATTAAAAACCATTTCTTAATTTTCTAAAATTAAATTTCATTTTATCTTTTCTGTTTCTCGTGACCACGTGTTTATGAGCTCATTTAGCTTTTTGAGGCTGTCTAACATTGGCTTCTCATGTAAGACACATTTTAATATTTATTTTTTGCCCTGTTGAGTAAAAATAAAGACTTGAGTTAGTTCACTATACATTTAGTATATGAATTTATTTTATATTTTTAAGTTCTATTTTACAAAATAGTTTATAAGAAATAGTTTTAATACAATAAAAATGTTAATGGAAAAAAATTTATAAGCTTGTAATGTTTTTTTTAGTCATCATAACTAATAACTAAAATAAAACAAGAAACTACAAAAAGAGAGGTAAAAAAATTACATAAAACACATGATACGTTTATGTTAAGGTTATCAAAATATTTATGTCAAACTAAAATGTTATTTTACTTTTATAAAAATTTTAAATCTATTAAATAGTATCTTTTTAAGTTTAATAACTAAAAAACTTTTGCTTTATCACCTTGTACTTTATTCGAGCACTGTCAAATTTCTGAACAAAAATTTGTAAAAAAGCTAAAAAGTTTATCTAGTTTATTTAATCAAATCTGTAAATAAAAATATATTTAACTTATTTTAAGAGTTTTATTGTGTTTAGGAGCAATTTTTTGTAAATTTGTGATTTTTAACTTTAAAAATTGCAAATTGAATACCATTGTATGATAAATGCTGTGCACTTAGGTTTTTTAAACATGTTGATGCACTGTGGTTTGATTGTATCTACTAGAGTAAAACACGCTGAAACTTCTGAATAAGCATCACAATAAATAAATCATAATGATTAAAAGTATATTTTAACATGATTTTAATTTATGTGCACTTTAAAAATATTTTTATCAAATTCTGCAGTCTACGGTATAGTACAAACTTCAGGAACACTGATCTAAACTTATAAACGAAAGGTATGTGTTTACAATTTTTTTTTTAATTGTATACTTCAATACTTATATACTTTTGTTATAAAAAACACACTTTGGTTTGAACACATTTTTAAAAACTAATTGTTACATATATTTTAATTATTTCTAAAAAAGCTATTAACCAGCACAGTTTTACTAGGAGAAAAAATTTTAAAAAAGTTAACTATAACCAACATTAGTTTAAATACTAAGTTCAAAAACCTTTTGGTCCAATACTTTTTGTCCAATAGCTTTCTGAAAACTTCAGTTATTACCTGACAATTTTCAGCTTCCGTGGTCAGATCGCTGGCGGTTAGAAACGGCAGTCTGACGTCATAATACAAATATATTTTGCCGGTGAAATCCGCGTAGGCCAGACTGGGAAAATTTTCCGCTACGTCGTAACTGAACTTTCCCGCGCAAAACGACTGCAAAGTTGTTTAAACAATTGATATTTAGTAAAAATTAATGACATAGCTGTAATCACTACGGAACGAACTTTAACTAAAATTATTTTCAAATGCCAGCTTAAAATTTTGAAGAATTATGATGTTTACTAACAAAACATCAACACTTTTTCTTGGAATATAGTTAATAACAGTACTAGGAACGAAATCAAACAACAACCCATACAACCTGCACGTTTTTGTGGAAATGGTACCTGACAACGTTGCGGTCGTGGTCCAGTATGTACGTCTGTCCGTCCCACGCGCACACAATCACTTCCTCCCTACTGTCCCCCAACACGTCCAACTTGGCCATGGCGAACAATTGGTGGTCCACCTGTTTATTATACTTCTCTAAATTAAATCTATCTATTTTTATTTTAAGTATTAATAATAACATATTATTTATGAGTTTGTTATGAACATCACCTTTTGACCTCCTAACAAGTCTATTATTGGATTTTATCTAACAAAAAATAAAACCATACGAAAACGTACTTGCACAGACCACAGAATGGTGCATTCTTCCATGAGCTTGATGGTGCCATCTAGCGTGCAAAGCGCGAAATATCCCGGCTCCTTCTTGCCGTTGCGGTCGACTTTGCTGTCTTTTTGATGTCGCCGATTATCTGGCACGTCACCGTCGGGTTGGACCTTGTTCGGCTGTTTGAAAAATATCCTAGTTTAATAATGATTTGAACTGAGTTAATAAAAATATTGAATTTAAAGCTTTGTAATAAATATTTATGACCAATTGTGGCAACACTAGCTTAATGAGAAAAACTTATTTAAGAGTGTTATAATTTATAGTTTGAATCTTACACTATATAATCTGGAGTTGATGATGAAGAGCAATAATAAAAAAGTTTAAGCAGTTTTAACGGTGCTTTTTTGAGAAATGTTGTTGGAATGGACCATAGCTTTTTAATTTTCTTTAAAGGAAGCCTTTTGAGAAAAGTTTGGGAAATCCTGGTTGAATTATTTTTTAAAACAAAGTATAATATTTTGAGTTAGACTGCTGTAAATATTGGCCAAGCAGTCGAAAAAAAGTTGTGAAGCAAAAAAAGAAATATAAAACTAAGCTTTTTGATAGTGACGTGCATAATTTACAGCATGAGTTAAAAGTTTTAAAAATTATTAGTTAAAAAACTTTACATAAACAAATAATTATAAAGAAAAATAAACATCTGCAAGCAGAAAATGTTTATTGTAGTAAAGTTGCTTTATTAATGCATTATGGAGAAAAAAATTAAAAACTAAAAGAAAACTTGTGAAGCCGAATAATAATTTGATTATGTTAAGCTTTGAAAGGTTGTTAACTAAGATTAATTCAAGATATAGAGTTTTATAATAACATCAGTGTATATTTTTAATATTTTGTATACAGCTTTTGTAAATTTAGCTAAATATGTTTGTGTTGTATAGTACTAAAACTAATTGTTTTACACTCAACTTGACTTTTAAACTTATTATGTTTATAGAGTAATTAAAATAACTTTTAATTATGAGAGAATTTATAGATTTCATCTTCTCACGCTTTAACTACAAATATGCATAACTTGAAAAAAACTGTTTTACTTTAAATGATGAGTGATGGACAAGTATTTCATTCAAAGCTTTTGTTAATTTAAGGTAATATTATACATTATAGTGTTTTTATTCAGACTTTGTTTGTTTTCAGAAATTTAGTTAAAGTATACTTAGGCAGAACTTTAAACAGTTTAAATAATGATTTTTTTTTGTTTTTAAAATGCAGTTTATAAAAGAAAGATATTTTAAGCTTCAAGAGGTATTTGTAAACTGTTTAATTTAATTTCAATGTTGGTTATGTTTTTTGATCTAAAGTATCTTTTGAAAGTTTTGAGGTAAAATATTGATAGTGGTAACTAGCTTTAAAAAATATTAAAAAAATCTCTTACAGGTTTCAACAAATGTATTATTTAGCAAATTTTTTCCTCGCATGATTTAACTGCTTGAATAACTACTAAAAGTTTATTTTAAAGTGTTTTATTAAGCTAAATCAAATATATTCAGCTTTATTCCAAAGGTATAAAGTTTTTAAAATTGTTTATATGTCTGTACAACAATCTACAAAGACAATCGGCTTAAATAAATTAAACATAGTAACTAAATAGTCAATAAGTTATTATGTGTAAGGATGACTATCTAATTTAATTAGGTTCAGTGGTTCATTTTGTGCTAACATCTTACTTGCTTTTTAAATACAACTTTCTTTTTAAACTTTGTGTCTTTTTTAATATATGTTGTTACTTAAATTAATTTTTTTACAATGATATAAAAAATAGTAACGATATTATTAGCAAGTAGCTATAATTGTTATAACTATTCAAAATTTAAATTTAGTGTTTGTTAACAAAAGATCCTAGTGAAACAAGTTCACTGGAATATAAAATAAAAACAAATTATACAGTAATCTTCCTTTATTGTACCAACATATTTTTCTGTGTGTTAACGGATTAACACACTTCAACTGGGTTCTGTAAAAAAATAAAAACTGTAATGAAAGAATAGAAGCTAAAGTAGGTGTATATGTGTTCATTAAAATAAAAATAATTTATACAGATTTTTAGAGGTTAATAGTTAATAATAAGTAAAATACTTAATGTTAAATCCGACTTTTATGAAACTGTACAATATTAGTAATTATTAAGTCTAAATTAAGTAAAGTAAACTAAAATACACAACAAAACAACAAATCATAATATAAACCACTTATATGAATGGAAAGAATAACTAATTCAAATTTATTTACCGTTGCTAATGATTGAACAAAATATATCTAATAATTACATCACAATATATATGAACATTAGGAAAGCTACTTAATTTGTATTATAAAGTTAGATAATTTATTCTTTGTGTTTAGGAAATAAGTAAAGCGCTTTAATATGTAAAGTAGTATGTAATCTATTTTGAATAACAAGTAAAACAATAACCATTAATTAGTGAATCAATAAATTTAACAACGGTAAAGAAAATAAAAGTCACAGGAACTTGTTTTGTGAAATTTTAATTTATTAAATGTTTATAATGATTAAGTCTAAATTATAAAAAAATCAAAGTTAGATGTAATTAGGAAGCAGATTTAGTTTAAATGTAAAAATTAAATAAAACAAAGCACAAAAACAAACTTATTACAAAGCACTGACCGATAATTAAGTCACAGCGACATACATAAAACCACAATGACTTAAATCCATATATATTGTTTGTAAAAGTTATTAAAGTAATCGATATTTGTTTTATAAAGAAGCAGTCGGGTGTTTCAATTAAAGATCCTATGCAGACATTTTAAATATTTAATATGTATGGGATCTTTAATTTATGGGAGCTTTATGGTTTCACCTGTTGAATTTAAATACTAAAAGCAGTTATCAGTCAATTAAATTTAAAGGTGTTAATATTTAGCAAATTTAAAAAGGGCTACTAATTATGTATTTTTGCGCAGAAAAAATATTAAACACCTTCACACTACACTGGGTTCATATTAAAAAAGTATACATAAAATTTAATTTACATATTAGTTTATTTTCAATTTTTATCATTTGATAAAAGATACACCTTAGTAGTTTTGAAAAATATTAAGATTTTTTTTACAAATGTATGTGTGGGAAATATGTTGTTAATCTACCTTATGAGGCACTTAAAAAAAGAAAAAAAAACAACTTATCAAAATTCATTAAAAGTATTCAAAACTATTTAATGCCAAATAAGAAAAGCATCTGAAGTCATAAATCAGTATGCTAAAGTTTTTCATCAGAAATATTTTAAAATTAAACTACAGTATAGCAGGTTACATTCTATTAAGGGTATAGAGGGATTAAACATTTTTTTAAAATTTAGTCTTATTTTTTACATAATTAGATAAGCTACTTGTTACTTTTTACCGCTTGTTCAAACTCAAAGTAACTTTTGAGATAAAAGCGATCATTTAATAGGTCCTTATGGGAGGCGCAAACTAAAACGGCAAAAATAGACTATTTAATAAAAAATATAGCTCCTCATTCAGTTTGTGAACAATTGTTTTAAAACTTTTTCAGAGCAAATTTTTAATAAATTTTAACAACTTGTAGGAAACTGATTTTTTAATAAAAAAAATTAAAATAAATTAAACAAAATATATTTATTTATTTTTTAATTTTGGTCATACTTTTTTAATAACTTTTTTTTTTTCAAAAATCCGCTTCCACAAGTTGTTTGAAATGTTAAAAAGTACATTTAAAAAAAAATTGAATTAAATTGCTTTAAAAATGAAGGAGAATATAGATTTTTAGTGAATTTTTAAAAATTACAAGAAAATTGCTCTTGAGAATCATACGCTTGTATTGGAATTCTTTTACAAATTTTTTGTATCTAAGAAGTTATTGAATTTTTTTTTGTTCTGTAAAAACTATCTTATAGTTATAGTGTATACTCTAAGTTTTGAAATAAAAGCCAAATCTATTTTTTGTAAAAAAAATGTTGGACTCCCTATGCCCTTAAGAAAAGTTCTATACAAAATAAGTATAGTTCAAGTCTCTTAATAAGTTTTTCTTTAAAATTTTATTTTTAAATTAACAAAAAAGGTTGTTAGTGTGTAAGCATGTTAAGATAACTTTGGTAAACAGTACTACTGCTTTTAATTACTGTATTTCATTAGTACAATTTATAAAACAATTTAAATTTATTTTTAAACACTTTTTTATACTTTTCCCCTCTTTATCAAAAAAAATTTAGATAAAATTTAAAGAAAAAATTAAAAGATATTTTATTTAAACTGTTATTCTTACAAGTTAAAACTTTTACCTTGGTAGTATAAAAATTTTGAAACTTTAGTGTTGGGCAAAATGTTGACTATAGATATATTGAATATATTGAATATTGAACTTGTTTCTACTAAGTGTTATTAAGTGGTCTTAACTGTTAAATAAATGAAAATAATTATAAACTAAAATCAGAAATAATAAAGAAATGAAATTAAACTTGAAGCAAAATGCATTCTACAAAACCAGTTGTAGCTAAAAGAGCCAAGAGTAACACCTTAAAATGCTAAGTAAAAATGTAAACACAGTTCTGTTTTTTTTTTAAATACAAGTTTTATGAGAGTTTAACAATGTTAAGATGAGTATAGTAAATAATAACACTATTTTTAGTTGCTATGTGTCATTAATATTTTAAGTACTATAAAATTTTATTGCTTTTTTTATTGTTTTTACAGCCTCCCACACGTGTTTTAAATTAAAAAACTAGAGTCAGGTGAAATCATTAAATATTTATGAAATTATAGGTTTTACTATCTATTCTAGCTGTTAAATATTTAGCCTTGTTAGTGTTATTTATTTTTAATAAATAGTTTAATTTAATTCATTTCTCGGATAAATGTTGCATATGCGCCTTTTTAGAGCGCTTTAATTTTTTTTTAACGTTTAAAAAACTAAATATTTTAAACAACTCAAAGCTAATTAGAAGCAGCAACTGTAGTTATAAGTTAGTATGTAAAATTTAACATTATAAATTCCGTAAATAAAACCAAATATACCAGTATTACATTCTATTAAATCAGTTGTAGCTTCAAGAGCCAAGAGGAACAGCGTAAGTTAAAAAACTATATTTTTTTAAAACTATTTATCTTCAGTTTAAAGTTTAAGTGTCTATGTTTAGCTGATAATTATTTTGAATTGGGATTAAAAACTTAAAAAAAAACATTGTTTTCATTATATACTAACTGAAGCTTCGCCTTAGTAATTTTTAAAACATTAAATACTTTTTTTTAGATGAATGTGTGTGAAATAAGTTGAATATGTGCTTACTTAAAGCACTAAAAAAAAACCGTATGAAAACACATTGAAAGTACTTAAAATAATTTAATGCTAGTAAAAAGTAGCTACTGGATATTTAAAAAGTATGCTAAAGTTTTACTTCAGAAATGATTTCGAAATGTTACTATATAACAGCAGAATATTCAAAATTAAATTAGCTGTGGCTAAAGAGCTAACAGTAACAACTTAATTGCAATACATACTAAAATCAAATACATTTTAAATTTCAGATTATGTAGTTCTATTTATTTCTAAGTAACTATGGTATGAGAGAGTAAAATTGTTAAGATGAATTTGTTGAACAGTACTACTGATTCAAGATACTATATGTCATACATTAAGTATCATAGAATTTCATTAACATATTAAAAAAAATTATTCCTCCCACTCCTGTTTTAAATTAAATTTTAGAAAAATATTAAGATGCTTTTGTAAATTAGTTATAATTTTTTTAGTTTCTACATTTTATTAATATGTTTCATTTTACAAAATTTATATTATAATATAATGCAGTTCTATAATTTTCCCCTTCATCAATAAACTAACAAGAGAAAAAAGGTGAATGAAACTTCACTTAAGTTTTTATTCTTAGTAGTAATAAATATTAAAAGAATGATATTGTTTTACAACTTATTAAATGGGGTCCAATGATTTAAATATTATTTGATATAAAAGAAAATAATATATTTTATAAAGTGTTGTTTAGTGGATTTAATTATTTACTAATTGATACTGTTTAAAAACTTGAATCAGAAATATTTGAAGATGATACTATATTATAGCAAAATGCATTTTATAAAATCAGTTGTAGGTAAAAGAGCTAAGAGTAACATCTTAAGATGTAAGCCAAAAATTTACAAATAATATAAAAGTTTATGGTTATGTTGTCATGTTTACTTTAAATATTTGTGTTATGGGAAGCTTAGTGAACAATTATATTTTAAATTTAATCTTCAGTAAAATAGTATAATATTAACATTTTTGTTAGCTGTAACAAAGTTTGCCTTGATAGTTTTAAATATTTCTAATGTATTTTTTTAATTATATTACTGATTCATGTTGAATATGCACCTTTTTAAAGCACTAAAAGTCTTATCAATTTTTATTAACAACACCTGAACTACTTAAAGCTGTTTATCAGTGGCAAGTGAGTTATAAAATACTATAGCAACATATTGCACAACAAGTTTTGAAAATTTAACTACAGCAAAGCAGCATGCATTATTTAAAGTCAGTTGTAGCTAAAAGTGTGAATAGTAAAAACTTAAGTTGTAAATTTTATAACAATATAATCATATACTAGATGACAACCTAAATTGATAGCATTCACAAAAAACTGGTCGTGAAAAAAGTAAAACATCTAATGTATTAGAGAACTGTCTAAATTGTTATTTCTGTTTCAATAATAAAAACTCTGAGTTTTATTATTTTCTAAATGCTTCTAAACTTGAATTTACCTTTTGCAATATTTTGACAAAGTAAAATTTATATCAGGGGTCGGCAGCCTGATGATACTCGCGGGCCAATTTTCCTAGAAAAAATTGCTCGCGGGCTGCATTTATTTAAAAAAAAATAGTTATCAAAAGAAAAATCTTATTTAAGATCAAAAATATAATAAATTAAGCAATATTAGAGGACAAGTAAAGAGTATATTTGAATATTTAATTTTTGTTGTTTTTAAAATGTATATTTTCGGCTAAAAAGGAGCTAGCGGGCCGAAAACTTTAACTTTGAGGGCTGCATTTGGCCCGCGGGCCGCAGTTTGCCGACCCCTGATCTATATCATCAGATTATGAAATTCTATTTTCTCTCGATATACTGTGTAGGTGGGGCGCCCACTATTGTTGTTTAGAATTATGACTTCACACTACAAACGAATGTGGATAAAAAAAACAGCTGTTTGCTACTTAAGCATTCAGTTCAGTTATTAAAAGTTGGAGGTAGGTAAAATAAATCACATATAAATAAAGTTTTAGATTATGCTGTTTTATTTGTAAGTATTTGTTAAGTGTAAGGATGTTAAATCAACAGTTTATGGTTTCATCTGTTTAGCTAACACTTTGAATTTTGTTTAAATTAGTTGTAGTACAGTAACCTCTCGGATCTTTACGCACTCGTGACGTTACGCACTCTCGTTTAGTTACGCATTTCAGAACTCTATAAAATTCAGAATATAAAAATTTTAATTTTTTTTAATATTGCACAAATCAGGTTTAATGTATATTTCTAAATTAAAATATGTTTTTGAATGCTAACACACCTCTCTATATCTTTAGACTTCGTAAATTTATGTTCCTTGACTAATTGATAAACATTTAGTTATACCTCAGTATATCAGAAATTTTGTTAAAAATAAGAGATTAAATCAAAATTCAGAAATAAACATGACTGTGTTTAATAATGATATAATGAGAGTTTAAAACACAAAGAAATAATACAGCAGTCTTGCCCTATATATTAATAAACACCATTTTATAATTGTAAAGATATGCTTAATTATAAATTGAATTTGCTAAGTAGAATAGAATATAAATGTCACATATAAATAAAGATAAAGATAATTTCTACTTATTATTAAAATAGTAAAATTATTTCTACTCGTATTATTATTATTTTATAGAAATTCAAATCCTTTTTTTTAATATATGTATAGTTTTATCTGTTGTTTCCATATTTATAAATGAAGTAAACAAATAATTAAAAGTGGGAAAGTGCCCAGTCTGCTTTTACTAAAAGCAATATTAAAAAACAGCCATTATAGTGAGTATATTTGGTACCTCTCGTTTCTTTACGATCTCTCATATCTTTACGCACTTTTTCTGTGGACACAATGTGCGTAAATAAGCGAGAGGTTACTGTATTGACAACTAAGAGTATAAGCTTTTTTGAAAAAAAAAAACAATTATTCAAACATATTTGAAGTGACTGGTGATATTGTTTTGGTTGTTATAAATAACTATGTTACGAATATGTAAGAATGTTAAAATGAGTTTAGTGAACAGTACCATTACTTTAAATTGATATATGTCGTATGTTTGGTATTATACAATTTCATTACTTTATTAATAAACTTATATAGCCATACAACACCTGTTTAAATCAAAATGTTTAAAATATGGATTCTATTGTGAACATTAGATATACTTGTTAATATTAACAACCACATAAAAATAAAATGCAACAAAATATAATAAATGGCATTTTATTAGCTGATAATATAATATTGTAACAATATAATAAATTAAATAAAGCATATAATTTTTTACAATATGCGATGTAGCCTAATTTGGTAATAATAAACTTATTGTGTTACACCAGTGCTTCTGAAATGGGGTTCCGCGGAACCCTAGGGTTCCGCAACGCCTCTCAGGAGTTCCGGGAAGCCTTTCGAAATTTAAAAAAGAAATTTGAAAGAAAAAGAAACATAATCATAAAACTTAAAAAAAATAGAACACATAAAATGGAAAACATATATAATTATAGCATTCATTGATCTGCTTAGTGTGTATCTAGCGGTAGGACTTTTAATGGGTGTTCATTATTAATAGGTGCCCTGTTTGCAAAAATGTTTGCAAATTTTTTAAATTTTTATTTTGAAAATGCATATTGACATGCTTGTTGCTAAAAGACAAGTTCAAGTTTCGCACTAAATGTTTTTTATTTATTTTTCGTTTGGCATCTTACCCATTCATTACAGTAGTCTGTGAATTCGATTAGGTTCATGTTCATTTCGTTATTATTTGTAGCTCTCATTTTGTTTTTATTATGCAAGGAAAGATTTTTATGACGTTGCGTTTAACATGTTTGTTTTCGTTTATTTATTATAGAATCATAAAATATCTATTGCCTCTGGCGCACTTTGAGTTTGACTTGACTTAATACTATTACAATTGGTATAATTTCTAACAATGATATAGTTTTGCTAAAAAATCGTTTTTCACTGAAATTCTTTTGTTTTCTGCAGGAAATATTATATTAAACATTTTATGTAAAATTAAAATTAGGGGTTCCGCGGAAAAGTTGAACTTTGGAAAAGGGTTCCGCCACTAGAAAAAGGTTCAGAAGCACTGTGTTACACTATGTTTACCTAGGATTTAAATTTGCATAGTGAAGTTAATCTTCAAACACTATATTATATAGATAATTATTAAATAAAAAATTCAATATATTTAAACATTCTAACTCAACAGACGTATATAAACAATTAAAATAAATACTACAATGGAGTTTTCTCGTTTGCCTACCAACGTTACACCTATAAACTATGATGTCACATTGACACCTTCATTCGAAACTTTTACTTTTGAAGGAAACCAATCAGTTGACTTATATGTAAGTTTTGATTTCAGTAAAACTTTTATGCTGACGATAGTTATATTCATTATTATTTTTTGCTTTATTTGTAGTTTTCGACTTTAAGTGTATTTAAATATTTTATATTTTTAATTAAGTATTAAATACCTAAACATACTTTTTAACTATCAACATACAACTTATTATCAACAAACTATAATGGCATATAGGAGATCATCAGTTGTTATAAATATAGGAGTGAAACATTGTTTTGTTGATAATAAACTGTAAAAATAAGAATAGATAAAAATCTTCTTAAATCTAATTAAGTCGAAAACTTTGAATAAAATCACGCAACATCATAGACGATATTGATTAAAAGTGTAATCAAAAACGGTTTAAGGACTAAAAAAAATAACTTATAACAGGTCAATGAAGCCACGAAGGAAATTAAAATGAACAGCAAAGAATTGAAAATCAAAGAGTGCAGCCTTCAACATTCAGGAGTTAGTGTCGTTCCAACTCAGGTGAATCTCAACAAAGACGATGAGACTTGCACTCTGGTTTTCGAGGATGTGATTCCTGTGGGTCCTGCAGTCCTCAGAATGAGTTTCAAAGGAATTCACAACGATGAAATGGCCGGATTTTACCGCACTTTAGTCACAAACAAGGACGGTGTTGAATATTACAACTTGATCACTCAGTTCGAGGCAACCGACGCCAGACGTTGCCTTCCTTGCTGGGACGAGCCCGCATTGAAAGCAACTTTTGATGCTACTTTAATTGTACCAAAAGACCTCGTTGCCTTGTCAAACATGAATGTCATCAGCGAAGTAGTTCTTGAAGATAAAGTAACAAAGAAGGTCGTCTTCGCAAAGACAAAGAAGATGTCAACTTACCTGCTGGCTTTTGTAGTTGGAGCATTCGACTACGTTCAAGGCAAGACTAATGACGGGGTCGAAGTCAAAGTTTACACTCCACCAGGAAAATCAAGTCAAGGAAATTACCCTTTGGAAGTCACTATCAAATCAGTGGAGTACTTTACAGAGTTCTTTTCCTGCCCATACCCAATGAACAAACTTGATTTGATTGCTATCACCGACTTTGCTTGCAGCGCCATGGAAAACTAGGGACTGATCACTTACAGAGAGTCAGCTCTTCTCGTAGACGAAATGGAATCTTCCGTAGCGCAGAAATGTTGGGTAACAATAGTTGTTTGCCATGAAGTGTCTCACCAGTGGTTCGGAAACCTGGTCACCATGGAATGGTGGACTCACTTGTGGCTCAACGAAGGGTTTGCAACTTTTATGATGTACGATGCAGGACACATTTGTGACCATGACTTAAAAGTTTGGGAGCAGTACGTTAATGATGTCACAATAAAGGCATTAGATGCTGACAGCCTAGAAAACAGTCACGCTATTGAAATTCCAGTCAATCATCCAGGTGAAATTGGGGAAATTTTCGATGCTATTTCTTACCAAAAAGGAAGTAACATCATAGGAATGATTCACTCTTGGATCGGAGCAGATAAGTTCAAAGAAGGCATGAAGGCGTATTTTAAAAAGCACGCATACTCCAACACACAAACAGAAGATTTGTGGAAATGTTTCGAAGATGCTAGCAGTAAGCCAGTTGAAGAGGTTATGTCAACTTGGACCAAACAGATGGGGTACCCTGTTATTGACGTGTATGTTGCTAGCCAAAACGACAACTCTGTAACACTGAATTTATCCCAGAAAAAGTTTTGTATTTCTTCATGTGATGAAAGTGGCAGCTCGTGGCAAGTGCCAATTACAATATCCACATCAACCTCTGAAGAACAACAATCTTTTATCTTTTCATCAAAGTCAGATCGGATAACAGTGGAAGGTGTTGGTGCAAACGACTGGTTTAAAATCAACCCAGGGTTTATTGGCTTCTACAGAGTGAATTACAGCCAAGATATTTTGTCCAAACTAATTACCAAAATTGAAAACGGACAACTTAACTGCTTTGATCGTCTCAACATAGTCAGTGACGTCCATGCAATGGCTACAACTGGACAAACTTCGTTTGCCACATATCTTGAGTTGCTAAAAGTTTTCAAAAGCGAAAAGGAGTATCCAGTGTGGAAGGAGATCGTCAAAAGCCTAAGCGCAATGACTAAGCTTATGTGGAATGACGATGAAGCTTCAAACAAGTTTTCTCAATTCAAAAAAGATCTTTTCAGTAGCGCCATGGCCCATATTGGTATGGAAGCTAAACAAAATGAATCTCATTTGGATGCCAGCTTGAGAGCGCTTCTCATCACAGTTTCAAACGACGACCAAGTCAAGCAAGAGTGCATGGAAATTATGAACAACTTCTTCAAGAACTCAACACCAATCAGTCCAGAAATTCGTTCTTCCGACTACGAAGTTTACACTTCAAAAGGAGGTCTTGAGGCTTTAAACATCATGGTAGAGCTCCACAAGAAAGTTGATTCCATGGAAGAGAAGAGTGAAATCGAAGCAGCTTTGGGATGCGTACAGGGTTTGGAATGTCTCAAACTTGTTCAAAACTACATGATGTCAAGCCACGTGCGTGACAACGAAAAATACAAGATCCTTAATGGCATGGCAACAAGATCCAAGTTGGGTCGAGACGAATCTTGGAAGTTTGTCAAGGAACAGTGGGGTGTCTTTTACGGGAAGTTCAAGGGAAGTCACCACTTGGGCAAGATCGTTGAAGCTTCTACTCCTAATTTTGCGACTGAAGAAATGCTAAAAGAAGTGAAAGAGTTTTTGACTGACAAAATTAGCAAGACTTGTGAGAGAAAACTCAAGCAATGTGTAGAGCAGATCAGGCTCAAAATTCAGTTGTGGCAGAAAAATAGTCAATCCTTGAAGGACTATTTCAACTAAAGTAGAACTATTAAGTTTTTATTTAGGCTTTCATGAGTGCATTATTTTTATCATACAAAGGTCGTTTACAATAAAAGCATAGTAAAAATATTTGCTTGTAATTAATTTTAAAACTTCTAAATATAGTTTTTTTTCTTCAGCTTTTTATTCTCGATGTTAGTTCATGAATTTAAACAATATATTTTAAGCTAGTTTATATATGTAAAAGATTAAGAACCTCGACAAAGTGGTGAATATAACGAATCCAGCGCCCCAAACATTGTAGTGACTGATAAGATTCACGTCTTCATCAATGTCTTTCACGCTAGATTCCTGAGTAAATATTAAACAATTTATATAAACTTCATATAATAAAAACAAATAGCTTTGAAAATCATTAAAGTAGTGTGATATGCAACGTGTAAGGTGTTGAATACAACATTTTAATAAAAATGTAGTTTTTTGTTTATTTAAGAAAATTTACGAAAAATAAAACAATTTAGTTATTATAGATATCAAAAAAGATTTTTACAAAAACACAAAAAAATATAATACAACTTACTAAAATTAATTAGTACATGTTCTAAACTATTTTCGTATTCATATCAGCTTAATTATAATTTAACTTTCACACGTATGAAGAAAAAGTTTGTAGAAAGAAATTTAAAAAATTAAACCAGTAAGAAATACATACAGGATCACCATTTAGTATAATGACATTATTTGTCAATGTTATACCCATTTTTTACTGTTAACTATATATAAAGAAGAAACTGCAATATTGTATGACTACCAGTGAAAAGCACGATATTTTAACAAACATATTTAATAAAATATTCCATAGTAAATCTTATTGCGGCAATAGGGGAGTAAACAGCTTTTACAAGAGTTCACATTTGTCCTTAAATAAAAGTTAAAAGTATACTTCAACAGAACAAGAATGTTTTAATTATTTTACAAGATACAAACAGATTTGTGAAAATTTCTCTTACAAACATTTTTAGAACAAATTTTTCATTGCTGTTTATCTCAGAACTTAGAAAATTTATCAAAATATCAAGTCTACCCTTATACAGTTTAAAAGAAATTTATTTCAAGTTTCAGATATTTTTCAATCATACGGAATTTTAAAAGGAAGTTAACTATTTCTACTTGATTTTAGTTCAATAGTTTATATTTGTTTAATTAAAAACATATATACTTATACATTTTAACAATAAATAAGCCTTTGTACATTTTATCAACATATAAATAAAGTATCCCAACACTTTTTAGTAAATGTGTTAATACATTTTGGTGAAAAGCGGCAAAAACATATTTAGAAGTATATTAAACAAAAAATTGAGTATTACATTTATAGTTCGGTATAAAATACTTTAGTTAATAATTTATAGTCAATTTTGTACAAGTTGTCAGTAGTTTATCAAATATTAGTCTGGTAAGTTATAAAAAATAATGCTCAAAAACTGTCGGAGCAGACTTTGTTAAGGGCGTAGGGGGGGGGGGTGTACCTTAATTTTATAAGTTGATCTTATATTATAGAGTTTTATCTGAGCTATCAGACATTTTTAACTGCTTGAAAAAACTCAAAGTAACTTTTGAGATATGAGCGATCAAAGTTGGTGACCTAGGTTCCTTATAAAAGGCGAAAACTAAAAACGCGAAAAAAGACCATTTTACTAAAAATCTATCTCCTCCTTCATTTTTTACGCAATTTTCTTCAAATTTTCACAGAAAGTGTATTATTGAATAAGAAAAAATAAAATTTTTATTAAATGAAAAACCACCTTTTTTTATCTGAAATTTTTATTTTTTTTATTTCTAAAATTCCAACATTCAAAGTCTTTTAAACTATAAAAGGAACGTTTCCTGAAAGTTTGAGGTCTATAGCTAAAAAAATGAAGAAGAAAATAGATTTTTAGTATTTTTTTTAATATCTGAGTAAATTGACCCCAAAAAATTTTATTTTATTTATCTTTATTTTATTAGCTACACTTTCCTTTCCTCTTAAAATGATTATCTTTTCAAATTGTTTTTGTTTCCTTGCTAGCTGATAATTTCCATTTTTTTTTTGTTGAAATTACTTCTGAATAACTAATCTTAAAAATTTTAAGGTTGAAATTTTAGAGCTTTGTAAACGTAATGGTCAGTTATGTATGTAACAAAAACTTAAGGGCATAGGGGGGGGGGGGTAAATACCCTTTTTGGTTTTTGATCTTATTTTATATAGTGATTACTAAGCTACAAGACACTTTTTGCAGATTTAAAAATTCAAAATAATTTTTGAGATATAGCTGGTCAAAGTCGGAAACAACAATAGGATCCTTATGGGAGGCGCAACCTATTTTATTATTATTAATTATAAACTTATTGTGTATTAATTTTCAAAGTCAGTAGCAAAAATTGATTATTTAAGTTTGTCATTTACTTTTTTTATTTTTCAACATATGTTGTTTACTTAGGTGGTCTAGGTTTGATTTTCTTGGTGTAAAGTTAAAAGTGAACAATATACAATGTTAAAGCCATAGGGGTCCGATAGGGGTTTCTAATTTCTATAATACTATCTCAGCTACCAGAAAGTTTTCACAGCTTAAAAACACAGTGTAGAATTTTAAATTAAGAGGATAACTTTGTAAGTTTAATTTTAGTACGTGCGATCTAATATAAACAAAAAAAATATTTAAAATCTAACTACTCCTTTATTTTTCAATACATTTTCTTACAATTTTTACAATTAACTCTTAATAAACTTTAAAATACTAAGACTTGGAACTTTTTAATTTGGAGGTAAAGTCTCTTTATTTATTTAAAAGGGAGATCATTTATATTGGAGTTAAAGTTGAAAGTTTATATTTAAAGTTTTGTTCGAATTCCATTATTTCAGATATTAATACTAATTAAAATTTCTTAATTTACATTCGAAGTCTCTAACTCCAACAAAAAAGAAGATAACAAGGTTGTCAAATGTTTATGGCAAATTTTCCAAGTTTTTAAAAACTTTTCCAGATTTTCAATTTTTTTTTCCAGTTCTTTAAAATTACACATAAATTAAGGGTCTTTTTTAGTTTAAAATTAAGTTAAAAAAAAATTTATTAAAAAGTATAACGACATAAAACGATATTTATAAATTTCTTTATATGTGTTTTAAAATAAAAAAAATTGATAAGATATATTTTTGTGTTAAATCGTAATTTTACTGCTTAAACTGTAAAAGTTGTTTAAAATTCCAGGTTTTTTTTTTATTTCTCAAATTCCAAGTTTTCCAGGATTCCAGGTTTTTTGGCAACCCTGAGATAAGTTTTAATGACATTTTCAATTTGTGGGAAAATGATTATAAAAAACTGTGGGCTTTAATTTTGAACAGAAACTTTTAACAAGTCTGACAAGTTTTGAAATTTAACTGGAATTTAATATTAAAGTGACTTATAATTCTGCTTGAAGCTTTTGTATAAAACTTTATAACTTATCAACAAAAATACCTTGATCCCTATGGCAGTAGTAGAATTATTGTAGCTTATTAAGACCATTAAACAATATCAGAATACAACATTAAAACTAGTATATAATATTTTAATCAAAACAATGTTGCTAATATTTTTAATTATTTTTTTCTATTACTATAATTTACTATAATCAAACATTCTGATATTATTATTATTATAATTACAATACAATATATTTTTCTAATTGCTAACTTATTCTAATCTAAATAATTAACAAAAAGCATTTCTACTTTCTCTCTCTTTTTACTTTCATTTACTTTCTTTTTACGCATGAATAGTTATTTTGTATTTATTAATAGTTGCCTAAAACGTGCTTATTCTTATTTTGTTGAAGCCTGAAGAGATTGACTATCTGTCTTTCGAAACAGCTGTTGTTAAACAAAATAAACTATAGCACTCTACTTGTAATTATTTTTTTCAAAAAACAAAAATAGTCAAAGGGCTATTGAAAGGCTACTAATAAGACAATAAGTTTAAGCCTTAAAGTTTGTAAAGAATTGCTTATTTAAACAAAAACTTGTAAAGATAGCTAGTTTATATCGAATGGAAAAAGCTCATGTAGCAGCTTAAAAAATATAGATTTTATCTAAAGTTTCAAGTATTAAAAAAATTGAAAGTTTTAGAAAAATTGCTATAAGCGAAAATATTTTAATAACTTTAGTAAAGTACCAACAATAAAATGTATTATAATAGTTTTAAGAAATCTAAATTAAATGAAAAAAACTAGCAGATTTTTCTATATAAATTAATAAAAATCATGTTAACTTTTGATATTTAGTAAAGTGGAAAGATCAATGGTTATTAACAATAATAATTGAACATTTCAAGATTAAAACCTACTTTTGGACTCATCTAAAAAAATAAAGTTTATTTGTTAGATGTGAAAAGTACATTTTTTAGAAGTATTTATATTTTTTAGGGATGTGGTTCATAATTAAATTAAAGTATTAATTCTTTTAAGTGCTTTATTTTTTGTAGAAGTATTTTCTACAAAAACAAAACTTTAAATTTTAACATTTAGAAGGATATAAAAAAATTGAAACTATTTAAAAGTGGTAACTCGCAAAAAAACAATTACTATAACAAGTAACATGTGATTTTTGTTCAAAGCTAAGTTGGCTAAAGTGAATTAAACAAATTTGCAACACTCATCAAAATTATACTTACAATCAACCTGGAACTTTTTAAGATTCAAACTAACAAACAAATACTAAACATAATTCAGAAACTATATCAGACCAACCCAGTCTTTCTTGTTGATTCTCAGGACTGCATAGGAGCAACCGGGTTGGGAAACCATCAACTTGGCCTGCTCGTTCTCACCGCAGTGAATTGCAATGTTGCCTGCAAAATGCTGCAATCTCCATATCTGCAACGTCTGCAATTTGCACTTCTTTTCATTCCACCTTGTAATAAAAATGTACTGATAGATTCACATAAAATGAAATTCTTATTCTTGAAATACAGTGACCTCTTGCATCTTTACGCACTGGTAATGTTACGCACTCTCATTTAGTTACACATTTTAGAATTCTAAAAAATTCAAAAAGTTAAAACTTTTTTTTTTATATTGCACAAATTAGGTTTATTATATATTTTTAATTTAAAATATGTTTTTCAATGCTAACTCACCTCTCTATATCTTTAGACTTTGTAAACTTATGTTTGTTGACTAATTGATAAACATTTAGTTATACCTCAGTATATCATAAATTTTGTTAACAATAAGAGATTAAATCAAAATTCACATTGCACATTTTTA
Source organism: Thalia democratica (assembly GCF_965202585.1). NCBI lineage: Eukaryota > Metazoa > Chordata > Thaliacea > Salpida > Salpidae > Thalia > Thalia democratica. The sequence goes on along the minus strand of NC_139166.1, from coordinate 59,409,488 downwards.
GTTTGTTCCTCCCATAAGGATCCTATTGTACTCTATGACTTTGATTTTTCTAGCTTAGTTGTCTTAACACCCCTCCTTTTATACCTTTAAGGCCATAGGGGGTAAGCCATGTTTTTTACAAATTGATCTTATTTTATAAAGTTTTTTCTAAGCTTCAAGATGTTTTTATCATTTTAAAAAATCCGAATTATTTTTTGAGATATGACCAGTCAAAGTCGGGCCGCATAATAGGTTCCCTATGGGAAGGGAAAACTAAAACAGCAAAAAAAAGACTATTTCATTTAAAATCTATCTTCTCCTACATTTTTCAAGCAATTTTCTCAAAACTTTCACAGTCTAATCTTTATACAATAACAAGAATACGTTACTTGGAATTAAACAAATTTCTTGTAAAAATATTTTTTTTTTTGAAAAAAAAACACTTTTATTTTTAATTTTTGTGATAAAACTTTTATTTTTCAAATTAATAAAATTCTAAAGTAACGTTTTTTCCTTTTATTATAAAGAACGTTTCCTTAAAATTTGAAGAAGATTGCTTAAAAAATGAAGGAGGAGATAGATTTTTGTGAATTTTAAAATTTCCAAGAAAATTGACCTAGAAAAATTTGCGGTCCATACATTTATATTGGAAAACTTTTACAAAAAACAAATATCTCAAAATTTAAATGATATTTTTGAATTCTATAAAAACTGGCTTGTAGTTTGTACTTAAAGCTTTCATATAAAAGCCAAAGTTAATTTTTGTAAAAAAAAATGTTTTCCCCCTATGGCCTTAAACAATTAGAATATTTTAATTCCTTAAATCCTTATAGCATGAAATTTCATTCCTACTCAAAAAATCCATTAATATATCTTTAACACAATGCAAGACAAGTCTATCCTTATGTGGGCAAAGGTCAAGTTAAAAAAGTTGTAGTAGCATAAACAATTTTTATTAAACATTTTTCTTATATTTTATATATTTTTGATCAAAAGAAGAAATCCAGCACAGCACCAAATGCATATTTTTGTAAAAGGTTATAGAAACAAATTTTAATACAGAAACCACACTATTTCTTAATTCTAAACAAATGCTTAATTATAAATTGAATTTGCTAAGTAGAATAGAATATAAATTTGAAGTAATAATAAGTCACATATAAATAAAGATAAAGATAAAATCTACTAATTATTAAAATTAGTAAACTTTTTCAACAAATATTACTATTTTATATAAATTTAAATCCTTTTTTTCACATATGTATACATAGTTTTATCTTTTGTATTCATTTTTATAAATAAAAGTTAACAAATTGTTAAAATTGGAGAAGTCCCCAGTCTACTTTTAACTAGAAGCAGTATCAAAAAACAGCCATTATAGTAAGTACATGTGGTAACTCTTGTATCTTTACAATCTCTTGTATCTTTACGCATTTTGTCTGTGGACACAATGTGCGTAAATAAGCAAGAGGTTACTTTATGTAAACTATTTTGAATTCTATCTTTATTTAAAATGGTTATTATAAGAATGTTTTTATATTAATATCAATATTTATTTTGCAAACTAAAACATTACCTTAAGTATACTACTGCTAGTGCAGTACTGCTTTTTGCACGTAGAATAATTATGTGCAATGTTTTTTGAAGGGTTAATTTATGTTGCCAAATTTTAAGTTAAAAACTTTAATTATTTAATTTGAACCAAAAGTATAAAAAACAGTAGAAACATTAAATTTCCCAATCAAACTATATAACTATCTATTGTTAAAACAAAAACTTTACAAATTTAGTAAAGTTATGTAATACTATACATAAAATAACGATAAATACAATATTTAAAATAAGTAAATTTTATATTAAGCCTCAAGGTGTAAATACTTCAAAAATAAATTGTTAAAAAATAGCTTTAATACCTGTATGCAGACACATAGCAGTCAGTGTGAGAAACAAGAAGTTCCAATTTGCCATTTTTATTTATGTCGTCCAACAGAACGTGACTGGCATTTTCAAGTATTCTGTATTTCTTAACAGTATGCGAAAGCGTTCCATTTGATTTTTCTCTGATGTAAAGTTAGAAAACATCTTTTTTAAAATAATAAATTTTGTACTTTAAACTACATTAAGTTAATATTTTTATAGAATATTTCATTGAAACTTAATAAAAGTATAAATGAAAGAGGTGGCAAATTTGAAAACAAAAATTAAAACAATAAATTTATAATTAAATTAAAAACTCTATAAAATCTGGCTGGTAATTAAGTAAAAGCCAATGTTAATTTTTGTAGAAAAAAATATTGGATCCCTCCCCTATGGCCTTTTTATAAAACATAAAGTCATTATTAGAACAACACCTTTTAGTTACTCTATACAGAGTAAATTGTCAATTGTTTTTTGTCAAACTTTCTCCAGGTTTTCAAAAATTTTTCAGGTTTTTAAAATTACATGTTTAAGGATCTATATTAAGTCTGATTTAAGTTTAAGGTAGAAAACTGGGTTAAATAATATATTGACATTGAAAACATATACTAAAGCTTCTTTAAATGTGTTTTTTAATAAAAATAGATTTACAACAAAAAAGTGTTATCTATACAATAAATTTTTGTGTCAAATCAAAATTTTATTAATTGAAATGTAAAGTTGTTGAAAATTCTTCCAATTCCAGGTGTTTCCAGATATTTGCTTAAATTCTCAAATTTTAGGTTTTTTAGGATCCAGGTTTTTTGGCAACAATGTCTATATTGTAAAATTTTCGATTATAGCATATTTACATACTTTTTTTTAAATTAAATGTTTAACTTTTTTTTACCATTTATCAACTTTCAGTACCAATTATACCTAATTAATCAAATTTTAATACCATACACTATTTTTACAATAAAAGTAATTATAATAAACAAGTAAACAAAAACTAACAAGAATTACAACAGGCAAACTCATTGTAACCATCTCCACAAAAATCAGCAAAAACCATACAATTTAGATTAATTTTTCCATTTACTTTCCAGCTCTACGTGTTGAACTAAAGTGACACTTTGCATATTCAACGTACTGCTTACTTTTTTATTTATTATAAATATTTTTAAAAATTTTTGGCTAAATGAATTTTGAAAAAACTATTATACTGCTAAATAGTTACAGCTTGGGTTGTTTTATGTTTCTTTGCTTTTGAGATGTTAATTGTTCCAACTATTTCGTAAATTTACAAAGTTTGCATGTAAGTAGAAATATTGATGGTGAAAATTAGTGGTTCGATTTAATAAAACAGATTAAAAAAGTTATGCGACTAGAACAGTAGATAGTTCTGGAAAAGACGATAAAAAGTATTTAAAAGGTGTACGACTCGATAACCAAAATTTTTATTTTTGTATACCAGGTCTTGAGACCATACTTTTTAAGCTTTCCTTTTTTTAATTCGATTAACAACTAACTACGTAATAAGAATTTTTTTTAAAGTTTGTTGTAGTTTGAAGTATAGTATTACTTGTATAGTTTTGTTAATTATATCAATATTGCAGAAAATAAAGACATAAATGTTTCAAATAAAAATAGCTTAAAACATTACACAGATGTATAAAAAATAAAAGTTTAGTTTTAAAATGTTATGCTTTCTTTTAGTATGTATTAGTTTTTTAACTGTTAATATTTATAAAAAACTTAGAAAAATGTATGCATAATAAAAATATGCTAAGCTAAAATACACTTGTTTTACAAATAATTACAAAAACTTGAGTCAAAAAACGTATTTTATAAGGGTCGGCTACAGTATTATGTCTTAGGGTTTTTTATTAGGGTAATGAATGGCTTAGAGAAATTAATGATACATCAATATGTTGAAAACATTAAAATGCCTTCAACTAACCAAAACTAAACTTTTTATTAAAAAAAAAGTAGTTTAATAATTTAACTATTTTAGTTGTTGCTATGTTTCCTTCAACTGTATTTGTTTAGTATGTATTTGAGCTTAGTTTTTCTAAGCTGCGTATAAAACTCACTAAATAAAGACTACTTAAACTTTTAGTTTTCGATTTATTGCATTTTATTAAGCAATAAGATTGTATGAGTAGTTGATTATTTTATACGTTGTTTAAAAATGATAACTACCTTTTAATTTTCTTATTGTTATAATTTTCGACCAGGTTCAGTTGAATTAACTAAGATATTTTGTGATTAGCCTAATGTGCTAGTGGTAATTCGATAAGAAACAAAATTGTAATTTAAAGAAGTATAGGTAAACATTTTGCCTTAAAAAGTTGCTGACTTTGAGTTACTTTAGTGCAGGGTTTCCCAAAGTGAGCCCAAAAGGGCTGCAAAGAGTCCACAGGGGTTTTAAACGCTATAACTTGTAACTTTTACTAGATATTTTGGAGATGGGGATGAAAAAAAAGGCTTTAGGTGTACTTTAGGGTAGTTTTGGAACTAATACCAGATATTACGGGAAAATTTTAAACCTATACTGTTGAAGTTGATGATGAAGCACAAAAAATTGTTATTATAGCAATTTTTAGACAAATAATATGGGAGGGAATCATTGCTGTTGTAGTTTTTCACAGGAGACCTTATGAAAAAAGTTTCAGAAATCCTAAAAGACCTCCAATAAAAATAATGCTTTAAGATAAATTTCTTTCTGCAAAATTATAAATTTTACACTTAACATAACCTTTTTATAATGTTTTTTAACTATAATAACTACTAGGATTTCATAAGTATTATAAAAAAATATGCATTTCTCAAAACTTCTGCTAAAACTTTTACAAAATTTTTAGATATGCTTTTTAGTTTAACGTAAACTAGTACATTATTCATTGTAACTTTTTATCAACCAACGAAATATTTTTACTAAATCATGTTAAATTTAGTTTTGAAAGTAGTAATTGGGATTTATTTTTCACTCTTTCTGTATTTCCTCAATCGAAAGTGCTATAGTAAAGAACAAATTTATAACAACTGAATTTGTTTTTTACTAAATATTTAGTAGTTTACTGTGTAATCTTAACAATAAGTACAAACTAGTTTTGGGCACTGGTTTAGAAAAAGCGGTAAAGTCAAAATACTTATATTTTTTTTTATAAATTAACAAACTAAATAGAACTGTTATTCAACAGTAAATTTTGTTTTACATTTACAAAAAAAGGATACAAAAAGGGATTTAACCTATATAACTACATATAAGTTACAAGTAAATAAACACAACAGCACTTAATATGAAAAAATGCTTCTTTATAAGTTGCCAAAATTTTATACAAATGTAGATGTCATCAAACTTGAAGTAAGCGTTTTGCAAAGTGGCTTAAATGTGAAGCAACGTCTGTAGTTAATTTATTTAATGACTTTGTAGGCTGCTTAAACATATAGTTAATAAATCTATTAACTTTTTATGTACCATTTAAATCGCCACTTAAGCTCATAATTTTTTAAATTCTATTTTAAGTTATCAAAATTACGTACTTGAGTGTTTAAATATTTTAAACTTTTAACATGCACCTAAAAACTTAAAATAACATAATTTGATCAAACAATTTTAAATTTCTTCGCGTTAATTTTTTTTACATTTAAATTCTAATAAAAGGTAGTTTAAGTTTAGCCGTTTTTAATAAAAGGTAAATGACGTCTATAACAGGTCACAAATCTGTATTGGACACTGTTAATTTATTTGGACTAAAGTAAATAAATTTCGCTATTAATTAAAAAAAATCTACGTTTCGCTCAGTTTATCAGGAGTTATGTTATTTATAAGTAATGTTTTACATAAGATTAAATGCTTAGTTTTTATCTTTTTTTTTGTGTTATAATCGCAGTTATATAAGCTGCTTTCAAATAATATTAAGGCATCTCAATGTAGAAGTAATGATTTTTCGTAAACTACAAACTAACATTAACATTTAGTGATCTCGTTGCTTTACAACTATTTGTATTTTAAGATATAGCTTAGATGATAAAAAAAATCTAAAACTTTATTGGTGTTTATTACGACTAACTTAAATAGTTCTTTGATGCACAAACATAAGTAAAAACAAAATTCATTTTAAACAACAAAACGTTTCACAACAAAATTATTCACCGTTCAATTTTTTCACGCCACTGATCATGTCTTCCAATGAATACCACTCCAACAAATCATAATCGTTCTGGTGGCGGCCATCTATCAGCAAAAGTCCCTCGATGCATCTTGGGGTGGAATAATCTATCCCGTTGTCGTCTTTAAGGCGGTTTGCCCAGCGATCCGGGGCGACACTGATGGATGCTGCATCATAACGGAACCCCTCGTAGACCCTGCTCCGTCCGAAGTAGACCTTAGCCGCGTGAAATCCACGAGTGAACTCGATTCGAAGATCTGGAAAGGATGATGTAAGCAGGGGATGAACTTGATCCTTGAAATGTTTGGCGCAATTGTGGAAGGCTGGTCCGAAGGCTGCGGGATAAGCCTCACAAAATTTTTCAAAATCACTTTTAGAATCCATATTTTTGGTTAGTTAACTAGAAGCTGCACGAAAGGTCTTCTGATGTTAACTGTGTAAGAGTAATGAACTAAATTTTTAAACTAAGTATCTTAATGAAGTACTAACCCAATGCCAAGACATAATCAACAATGTCAGCTTAATATAGCTAATTACTTCTATGATAATTTTGTTTTCAATTCAAAACTTTAAGTTTACTGGATTTATCATTTTTTACATTAGGTCTGTATACAAAATCTCATTTATGTTTAAGCTTATTACTGGAAAAACTTTGTTTGTTGAACATTTTTTTTTTGTGTTAGTTATCTACTTATATTTTTTAATTTAAACAAAATGTTTGTCTAAATCTTTTAACTTTTCAAATTATCTGATTCAAAAAATCCGTACCATAAAGCTTATGCAAATGCATACTTTTAACTGCATAAATAAATAGAATATAACTTAACAAATTGATCAAAGCTTAAATATTTACATAAACACATTAAAAAAGGTTGCCAAGTAATCACTAATTGTAAGTTGATTAAACAAAATTCACAAAATTCAATTACCAAACTGTCACAGCTTTTATTTGCAACCACTTTTTAACAGATTAAACTATTTCTATTCTAACAAAATAAATAATTTTAATTCTTAAAAATAAACTTAGACACTAGTGCTGCTAAATTAACAATATTATAAGTATACTTTAAAAATCATAATACTGGCAAACTGATTGAAATTATAATACAAAAAGAAAAGAAATATTATAATTTAAAAATATACTAGTTCTTTAGCTTTTAAATACTCCCTGCTTAAAAAAGTAATCAAATTCCAATTAAACAAAAACAACAATTTTGGTGTTCTGTTATGTTCATTTGTTACGACTAAGTTTTCACTGGTAGGCAGATGTTCAAGTACAAATAAATTACCAATGATGAAAACCATTTTATTCATTATTATTATAATAAAAGCTTTAAGTATTACCATAAAATTAAATTGAATTAAGCGTTTACAATAAAGTTAAACAGTAATTAAAAAAAAACAAAAAAAAATAAAATCTACGACAAAAAAAAAAGAGTAAAAACAGGAAGATTTGAACTTAAAACAATTTTCTATTATAAAACATGAAGCATAACTTATTAGTATTTTTAGCCAATTAAAGTGCATCGTTTCAAAAATTTGAACAATGTACAGTAGATATAATGATAAAGTAGATTGAACGCAAGCAAAAGCGCGTACCTTAAATTTTAGAAACAAAATTTACCTTTTTGCATTGAACAATAGGTAATACTAACTTCTTTTAATTATAGATGTTATATAACCTAGGTTGTTTTAGAAACGTAACCAAAGTAGTTAAAATTATAATAATCTTTTAATCACTTTACCTTTTCTGATTAAACCTAGACCTTCTGTAGTTAATTTTTTTTAGCAGTTTGTTGTTTAGAAATATAAAAAGTGCAATTCCTGATTAATGCCAACAAACAAAAATATTTTTTTAATACTTTTTATGTTAAAGTCATTTGTTTGTAGGTAAAATAGCTTTATTTATAAATTAATTCATTAAAAAAAGAAAAAAAAAAAAATCATTCGATTTAAGTCAATTTTTAAAACCTTTTTTACTTAACATGTTTTAGTTATTCTAGATAATTTTATTGATCTATAAATTTAAAAGATTTAAGACATAATTTTTTTTAAAGTTATATAAGTAAAAACAGATTCAATACTAAACACTTTACAGTTAATTCTACAAAAACTTAGGAAGAGTACATACAAAAAAATCTTCAATGTAATTTTTAATCGCAACTTTTCAGCTTTTCTCAAAGCTAACATTTAAATTAATGATTAAATTATATAACTCTACAACATTTCTAAAACAGCTTTTTTTCAATTATTGATAATTAGTTTATTGGTATTTTAGTTTAAAACGTATTTACTTTAAGATAGTTTGATCTTTGAAGCTAAGCTTTTTTAAATCATAGTAAAAAATAGTACTTGTACAATTTATAATTCTATTTAAATTGACTAAGAACACAAAACAACAATTTTTTTATAATAAAAGGATTAACTAATATTAATATTATATTATGTTTTTGACTATGATAGTTTATTAGACATTATATTATAGCTTAAAAGTAAAGAAAAAATATGTTGTAATTCTAACAACAAATTAGTAAAACAAACGTGTAAAAAAAGCTTTATTATCCATGTACCGTAATCCAAGAAACTATTACTTATAATAGGTTTATATAAGCACTTGATTTTGAAATTTTACTAATAGTTTCAATTTTCTTTTACAAAATAAACTGATAGAAAATTTACTTTAAGTACTTAAACTTAAAGGAACATCATATATGAAACTATCTGGCTAACTTAATGAAAAAACTATAAGTTTTTTGACTACTCTTATACACAAAGTTATTCATTTTGCAAAAAATCACTGACCTTATAAAAATAATACACATTCAAAGGTGATTGATTGAACTTAAGTTCTTGAATAATCAAAAACCTCAATAAACTTATAGCTCAAGTTCAAGCACTAGTTAGGTACACAGAGTGTTCAAAAAATTCAACTTGTGTTCTCACTATTGTCTGGCAAACAACACTCCAGACCTATCCAATAATCAGTGAAATACTTCCAGTGTTCATCCTGGCTCAATACTCTCGCATTTCCAACGACAACTAGTCAAGACACGAAATCAGGTTTTTTTATGACGTCACTGTTGGAACTATTGACGTCTCCAGTGGCAAGTATTGATGAGAGAACCAGAGAACGAATGACGACTTTTTATTCTTGCCTCTGAAAGTTTTTAACAGAGCCTACCCGCAATGAGCTTTTTTTAGTTTCATGTAAGATTTTCTCATTAGTTATAAAAATAAAATAAAATTATTAATCACCAATAAAAAGATAAATTATCGTAACTATTTATCAGTTTTCTACTTACTACAATATATTTACTCAATAACTACAGCACATCAAATTCAGCTCTTAATTACACACTTAGGTGATGAAGTAAAGTTATTTGCAGTATTTATATAGTTTATTGAGCGACAAAAAAAAAGCGCTCAAAAAGTTTGGTTCTAGGACCTGGTGCACAAAGAACCTTACGGTTATCAAGCCGCACACAACGGATACCTTTTAACGTCTTGTCCAGGACTACCTTATCTTACCAACACTCAACTGGTTCCATAATAAATTAATTCACATCAGATCAGTTCAAATTACAACTACCTTATTTAAAAGTTATTCAAAATACTTTTACTCCGAATCTCATAAGCTTGAAAAATTCGAATGTACTTAAACAGATTTAAAAAGTAGCTTTATTCTAAAGTATACTACTATATCTCACTTAAACTAAAGCTTTAAATCAATAGATGCATTCATGCATCTTTGAAATGCATGTATTAACTTAAATAAATTTATGGGAACTGACCAGTTTTAACTTATATAAAAGTAATCTGTTAACTAAATAAAACATAAAAATAAAATAAAACATAAAAAGGACACAATTTAACGTTAAACGATTAATTAAAATGTTTTCCTTATAAAAGAATTAATTATTGACGTGCCAATAATGACGAATGAAAACGAAAAACAAATATTAAAAATAATAATATCCTGTAGCTCTTCAAATTTTTGAATTTTATTACCAAAATTGATTCAAACGAGTAAAGCATTGATTATACAATAAAAATTAAGAATTCTAAGTGATATTATTCTTCTTAACATTAAGTCGAGAAATTTTATTGTAATCTCTAAAGTAAAAAGTACACAATATTTTGTAGCTAGAAAAATTTTTAGTTAAACTTGATTTTTAAAATATCATATCAAGTACTTGAACCAAACAGCAGTTAGAGAACAAACAGTAACGAAAAATATGGACTTTTGAAAGCATCTACATCTTTAACTCATTATATTAAAACTTCAAACGCTTTTTAGTAAAGTAATAAAAACGCTTCAATTAGTTTTTACGTGTTCAAACTTTAGTGATTTTGGTATTTTTTGTCTCATGTTACTTTATGTAGATTATCCTTTATAAAGCCAAGTAAAAAGTAGAGTATTTCTAATTTTAAATTCAACCATAAAAATGTTAATCTTCAATAATCATTGTAATTTATTGTTTTAAAAACGTCTATTGTACTAATAAAACAAAAAAAATATTTATGTTTCCATTAGTTTAACACTATGTATAGTAAAATAATATACATGGTTATTACGTCTCGACTCTAGCAACTGTAAAATTTGAGTTAAAACATCGTAAGCATAAAATGTAATGCAAATACTTTATTATAAATGTATAACTTAACAATGATAACTATAAGAAATTATAACTTGATATTTTACAAGTCAAAAAAATTAGACTATAAACGTAAAAGCATTTATAAATACTCTATCTTTCTGAGGGTTATATAAATTCTTTTTAGGTAGTTTTAGTTCATTGCTAGGCTACTAAAACACCGGCGACTTAACATCATAAAATATTTATATATAGTGTTAAATTACTCTTAAAGACTAATTGAACATATTCAATATATAAAATAGATTGTAATACCGTAACAAACAATTATTTATTCTAATAGATTCAAACAAAAGAGCTTGATCAGCTACAAAAAAAAAACAAAGCTAAAAAATAAACTTTGTTTGTTTATGTCTGCTCCTTTTATAGCAATCGTTTTAAAAATGTTCTTTTTCTTTACAGTTTGTATGCATTGTATGTATTTTAAGTGCAAATAGAAATTGTTTCCGCATACAAGTTTAAACTACTAGTACAAACATATAAAATCTCTTTACAAATCAAAATGTATAATTATCGGGGAACTTACTTAACACCAACGAACATAAGAAACGATGAAAAGGCGTGTGCGTGATAGTATTAAGCTTAAATTTCTAAAATAATCACGTAAAAATTGTTTTCTATTAAAAGTTTATGTTTTATTATTTATAGCCAAGTTAAAAAAAATCAAAAACACTTATTGTACATACATTATAAAAACAATAAAGTTTTTGAACTGTAATCCTATACATGTCTTTTAAAAATCCTTATATGTTGCTCAAAAAAGATTTCAACTTGTTTTGATTTTGAATCATTAAAATATACTGTATAGAAGTATTATTCTTAATTTTGGGTGTAAAAGTTTTAAACTAATGTTTAGTGACAATTTTATTTAAATTCAATGGGTTTTAAAAGTATAACAGTTTTTTGTAATAAGCAAAACTAAGCATATAAAACTAAAATTAATTTATACTTTAAACACTTTATTTATGGCAGTTTGTTATTTATGATCAACATACTAAATAGTATGTCAAGTATTATTTTAAAAGATACAAGCAAAACATATAATAAATTTAAAATTTATTTATAACTGCTACACACGTGTAAACTAAGCTAGTTTCTTTAAAGTAAAGCCTAATCTAAAAAAATTAATCGTATACAAATTTATTGTTTTTTTTTCTGAAAAAGTTTAGTTTAGTTATTATAACAACCAATTTTTTTTCGTACTAATGTATTGCAAGTCTAGCAAGTATGATAAAAAGTTAAATTTAGATAAACACGCTTTGAAATTATACATTTCTTCAAACACTGTTTAGTCTTTACAAAGCAGCATTCTATAAAATCTAATATTTACTTACTTTTTAATTTCACATTTACAAATCGATATTTCACAAAAAAACATAAAGTATCAACATTTTCTTGTGAAATAAGTTGACGATGATTTAATCGGGAAGGTTAAATATTTTAGTCTAGTGACGACATAATTACTTATTTTGACAATTTATTATTGAAAGTTTTATTAAAACCTGGCTTTTATTTATTAATTTTTCCTTTCAATTTTTTTTTATAAAAATACTTATAGATACATAAAATATTTCTTTTTGTAACATGATTCCGTTTTACGTATTTATCTTTAATTGAACGTTTGGCTAAACAATTATTTCTTATGTAAATCATTTAGTGCTCTAAACAAGTAAAAAATAATTTCCCTTTGCGTAAAACGTTTTTTTTATTCTAGCTGACACTACAAAAAATACCTCATTTTAACATGTAAAAAAACAAGCTTTTTGTTTATTAAAGTTTTATTTTGTCGCAAAACTAAACATAAATAAACAAAAACAAAATAGCTTTAAACAGCGTTGGAGTTGAGCCAGCTGACGTAGTTAGCGACACGAGTGTAGACTCCTGGGTATTTTGGTTCAGCGCATCCGACTCCCCATGAAACAACTCCGGCGAGTTCTCCGTTGCAAATAGCTGGACCACCAGAATCTCCCTATAATTTTTTATTTATTTATAGAATTATTCATTTACTAGAAATCAAAAGTAAGATAGAAGTTTTTGTGCAAAACACCTTGAAATAATACTAATAAGAAGTCTTACTTGGCATGAATCGTAACCACCATCTTCAAGGAATCCCATGCAGATCATACCATCATGGATGGCACCTCTGTAGTACAAGTAAGTGTCACAATCGTCGTTTGAGATGACTGGAACGTTGACTCCACGCAAGTTGTTTGAGATTGATCCTACAACATTTTTAATGTTCAAGATATAGATTACTAAAAAAAAGGTTTAAAGAACTGTTTTAATAAAGAACAGTCTTTATTCTGTAGTTTTATAATTTTTACCTCCTGATGAAGTAGTTCCCCATCCGTAGACAGTGCAGACGGTACCGACGGCTGGTGATGATGATGGAAGTCTGACGGTTTCAACGTATTGGTTCAAGGTGACAGTTCCCTGAAATTTAAAAGTACTTAAAAGTACGGTTTTAGCTTGAAACTTTAAAATAAAATTTTATTTTAATATGTAATTTATTAATAATAATTTAAATACTAATCTAAAAAAGCTTTGAATTAAATTTATATATATAACAAACGTCAAGTTCGATAAGCATGATGTCGTTGTCTTGACCGCTTGAGCTGTATGACTCGTGTGGGATTTGACGGACAACTTTGAAGACTTGTTCAGTTGATTCAGTTGATGCAAGAGTGACATCTCCGACGGTGATAGTAAGACGAGATGGCATACTGTAAAGTAGTAAATTAAATTTACCTAAATTCTATTTTGTCTAATTATCAAAAAGTTTTATAAGTTTAAAAGTGATATGCTTACATATTGTCTAATTATCAAAAAGTTTTATAAGTTTAAAAGTGATATGCTTACATTTAATGAAAATACTGTTTACTTTTTTGCATAAAAATTAAGTTTTAAAAAAATTAAAAAAATTCTAGACAAATTAAAAAAACTACCTGTTAAGAATATTTAAACTCGATGCTTTTATAGTTACATTTATTTTATTTTATTACTATAAAAAATTAATTTAAGCTATAATATACAAATCATAAGTAAAATAAGAACCTGTATTCGCAGTGAGCGGCAGAAACGACGTATTTGGTGGTGAGAAGGGATCCTCCGCACATCAACGATCCTGATCTCTTGATGTTGGCGATGAATTTAACTGAGTTGGCTGGTTGAATTTGTCCATTGACGATTTTGTCGTCATTGGCTGTAAAATAGTTTTTTAATTAACTATGCGATTTTAGCAAAATTTACTCCTTCCTGTTAAAAAAAGCTGCATTTTATTAATTTTTGAAACAGCGTTTTACCGATATTTCATTACATTCTTTAACTTTTTAACAGTTAATAGATATAAAAATGCTCGTAATATTTTAATAATTCTGTTTAACTGTTGCACAATAATACAAAAGGAAAATACATTTTTCTTTTTATAATCTAAAAACCTAAAGTTCTGCAATAGTTATCAATTATATTTAGAAAAATTTAATTTATACTTTAAAAACAAAAACCGGCTTAGCATTTACAACCTAGAAAACTAAAACGCTTTAAAAGACTTTAGAGTTGATATAAAATTAAAAACTTTATATAAGACTTTCGTATAATTTAGTTTGAAAACTATGTAAACATACCAGAAGCAACTGCAACGAGCAAAGCAACGATGAAAAGTTTCATTTTGATTTCTGATTCAAATATTGAATTGATCAAATGATAAATTTGTGTTCAACTGCTTTTCTTTTATACATTGTCTTGAGAAAACAGCAACCTGGTATTATTTGTTTATTGAGGGCTGAAGTTATTTTTGTTTCAAAAATTTATTTTTAAAAATAACTGTTTACATAAAGTTATAAAACTGAAAACAATGTTTACAGACTTTATATAACCAAAAAATATTACAACTAAAGAAACTGTTAAGGTTTTAAGATTAAAAAATGAATTTTCATTTTTCCAAAAGTGTAATTAATTGTTATACTATATAAAAAAAAAATTTTAGTAAACATGGTAGTGTTTGTTTATTGACGTTTTAAGCTTTTTTATTGCAAAACGTGTTTGAAACATCTAAGTAAACGAATTTTAAGTTCTAAGAATAAGACTACACAGCATTTTTATCAAAATTTAACATCTATCTGGCTTCTAAAGTTTTTTCTTTGCTGTTTTTGAATAAGTTGGGTTTAAGTATGCAAACTTTTAATAATTAAAAATTCAAAGACAAGTTAAAATTGTACGTTCATAAGCAACTTGTAATCTTTGTTTGCTTTCTACAAGATAACATGCTAAACATTGTTTATTTTTAAAGAAGTACAAAGTAATCTGCCAAAAGGTAGATTTAATACTACTTAGCTTTGCGTACAGCTTAAAGTTGTCTCAGCTGCATCTAAACATGTACAAGTTTTCAAAACAAAGTATTTTTAAAAAGCTTACCTTTGGGTTTAAAAAAACAGTTTTTGAACACTATTTGTCTAAACAATAACATTAGTGCAAACTAAATATTTTATTCACTAAAATTTCGGTGGCAAAAAAAATCACAAACTTTTCAAGTATAATAAACTAGTATTCTAGTTCATAAAATAGTAAGCTGCACTTAATAACGTTGTTTATCTACAATGTTATCTACAAACTTAATCATGAATGAAAAATAAAAATCTTAACAAAACAAAAGTGCTGCATATTAAAACTTCAAACTTATAGTTGTTTAATTGGGTTAAGTTTGTGCTAGTTTTAAAACAACTTTGATTAAATCAATGTTACAGGTCAAAATATAAATGGAATCAGAACTATCTAAAAACATATCTAAATGGAATTAAAACTATCTAAACATCTGAATTTAAAGGAAGTATCGACAAAATTCAAAAATCAATAAAGAATAAAAACCTATTTTGTAATAGTATTGTATATTTATTTAAGTATTATCTGCTTTCCACTTTAATAATAAAAGTTTGTTCCTGTGTCTGCTTGAGATCATTAATTCTTTCCTTTTGTTGATGCAATTTGTATCGTATTCAAGTATTAGCAAAGCTTTTTTCAAGCACAATCTGCATGTTATTACTCCTGATTTAATTTTTCTCCATTTTTAGTATTTACCAAGTTAGTTTCTAGTTCTCGTTTTCGTTTTTTTAATTTGTGTGTTAGTTTTGAAATTTCGATGGTTTGTTTGTATAAAAGGTAGTTTCTATCGTTCGGTTTAATATCAACTGTGGTATTGTGTGTTGCTGTAAGGTTTTTTAGCTGGTTGGCACTTAGTCCAATGTATACTATTGATGAACTATCTGTTTTATTGTTGTCCGGTAAATTAATTCCGTTTTCCGCTATACAATCTCCTCATTCCAGGGGGCATGACTGTTTTTTTCTGCAGTTACATGATTAATTTTTGTTTATTATTGTTGTGGTTTTTGTTCCCGTTTTGATATTTGGCATGCAGCTGTAACTTAATTTTATATTGTTTTTGTTTAGTTATTCTTTTAGTTTACTATTTTCTCCAAAGTGCTTGTTTATTATTTTAAGAAATTTTTTCCTGTGTTTGTTTATAAAGGTTTACAGTATAGGGGGTTGATATATATACATTTGATCTTTTTGCTACTTTTTTGTTTTTGCATTCTTCTCTGTAGTTAATTTCATAATTGTATCCGTTTTTCTTTAAAGCATCATTACAGTCTTTTTTATGTTGTTGAACAGGTTTTTGTTCCTTGAACTTTAAGAAAATCTAATCTTTATCATTTTTTGGATTTGTTTGAGTATGGTTGGTGGGTGGTTTGACTTTGAATTTATATAACTTATTTTGTTGTTGTCTTTCCAGTATGGGTAGAATGTATGGCTCAGGAGGTTGAAATTAAGATCTAAGTAGTCAATCTTCCAAGAGGGGTTTTCTATTACTAAATGTATGCTTATGCTTTTAGTAGATTTGTGCATGCTTTTACTTTTATTTCTATTTATACTATTACTACATTGATTAATTTCTTTTCTTTAGCTATTAGTCCGTAGTCTCTGTAATTTTTCTTCTTGGTTATATGATACTGTTTTTGATGCGTTAAGGGTTCTCATTTTATTTTGTTTTATTATTTGTGTGACTTTGTTGGCAAAGTTTAAAGTATCTTTCAGTAAGCTGTTTGTCCTAGACAAGACGTTATAAGTTATCCGTGGTGTGCGACTTGATAACTGAAAAGTTTTCTCGTGTACCAGGTCATTGAACCAAATATTTTGAGCGTTTTATTTTTGTCATTCAATAAACAATTGATGGATTAAAGTTTTCTGTGTCAAGTTTTATTAGCTTGTATTTATGCATTTCCAGATTTTTGTACCTTTTGATTACTTACTATGCACTTTTCCATTGGTCAAATAGGTTTATTTCTCTTAAACTGTTGTTAATTTTGTCTTTTAAAGTTTTATTTATCTATCCTATGTCTTAGTAACATGGATTAATTAGTCTGGTGTTTAGTTTATTGTAAATAAAACTGTCGGTAGCAACATTGTTAAGGTCAGTTTACTATTTTATTAAACTTGACAAGGTCGTAACTTTCTTTCCACCGAAACCTGGTAGTGATTAAAATGTTAAATTTGCACTAATATTAAGATTCATTATTTAAATAAGCTCTATACATTACAGTAAATCGAGCAATAATTTTTAGTTAAGACAAACAAATATAGAATATATTTTATCAAAAAGTGTACGGAGTGTAAACAAACTATCAAAAAAAAAAAACTAAATTGAAATGTTTAAGCTTATTACTGCAAAAACTTTGTTTCTTAAACAATTTTTTTGTGTTAGTTATCTACTAATTTTTTTTAATTTAAACAAAATGTTTGTCTAAATCTTTAAACTTTTCAAACTATCTGATTCAAAACATTTGTATCATAAAGCCTATGCAAATGCATACTTTTAACTGCATAAATAAATAGAATATAACTAAACAAATTGACTAAAGCTTAAATATTTAGATAAACACATTAAAAAAGGTTGCTAAGTAATCACTAATTGTAAGTTGATTAAACAAAATTCACAAAATTCAATTACCAAACTGTCACAGCTTTTATTTGCAACCACTTTTTAATAGATTAAACTATTTCTATTATAACAAAATAAATAATTTTAACTCTTAAAAAGTGACTTAGACACTAGTGCTGCTAAATTAACAACATTATAAGTATACTTTGAAAATCATAATACTGGCAAACTGATTGAAAATATAATACAAAAACAAAAAAAAAAAGTATAATTTAAAAATATACTAGTTCTTTAGCTTTTAAATACTCCCTGCTTAAAAAAGTAATCAAACTTCAATTGATCAAAAACAACAATTTTAGTGTTCTGTTATGTTCATTTGGTACGACTAAATTTCACTGAGAGGCAGATGTTCAAGTACAAATAAATTACCAATGATGAAAATCATTTTATGCATTATTATTATAATAAATGCTTTAAGTATTACCATACAATTAAATTGAATTAAGCGTTTACAATAAAGTTAAACAGTAATTAAAAAAAAAAAAATTATAACAAAAAAAAAGAGTAAAAACAGGAAGATTTGAACTTACAACAATTTTTATTATAAAACATGAAGCATAACTTATTAGTATTTTTAGCCAATTAAAGTGCATCGTTTCAAAAATTTGAACAATGTACAGTAGATTGAACGCAAGCAAAAGCGCGTACCTTAAATTTTAGAAACAAAATTTACCTTTTTACATTGAACAATAGGTAATACTAACTTATTTTAATTATAGATATTTTATAACTTAGGTTGTTTTAGAAACGTAACCAAAGTAGTTAAAATTATAATAATCTTTTAATCACTTTACCTTTTCTGATTAAACCTAGACCTATCTGTAGTTAATTTTTTTTAGCAGTTTGTTGTTTAGAAATATAAAAAGTGCAATTCCTGATTAATGCAAACAAACAAAAATATTTTTTTAATACTTTTTCATTTGTTTGTAGGTAAAATAGCTTTATTTATAAATTAATTCATTAAAAAAAGAAAAAAATAAATCAATCATTTGATTTAAGTCAGTTTTTGAAACCTTTTTTACTTAACATGTTTTAGTTATTCTAGATAACTTTATTGATCTATAAATTTAAAAGATTTAAGACACAATTGTTTTTAAAGTTATATAAGTAAAAACAGATTCAATACTAAACACTTTACAGTTAATTCTACAAAAACTTAGGAAGAGTACATACAAAAAAATCTTCAATGTAATTTTTAATCGCAGTTTTTCAGCTTTTCTCAAAGCTAACATTTAAATTAATGATTAATATATATAACTCTACAACATTTTTAAAACAGCTTTTTTTCAATTATTGATAATTAGTTTATTGGTATTTTAGTTTAAAACGTATTTACTTTAAGATAGTTTGATCTTTGAAGCTAAGCTTTTTTAAATCATAGTAAAAAATAGTACTTGTACAATTTATAATTTTATTTAAATTGACTGAGAACACGAAACAACAAACTATTTATGATAAAAGGATTAACTAATATTAAGATTATATTATGTTTTTGACTATGATAGTTTATTAGACATTATATTATAGCTTAAAAGTAAAGTAAAAATATGTTGTAATTCTAACAATAAATTAATGAAACAAACGTGTAAAAAAAGCTTTATTATCCATTTACAGTAATCTAAGAAACTATTACTTATAATAGGTTTATATAAGCACTTGATTTTGAAATTTTACTAATAGTTTAAATTTTCTTTTACAAAATAAACTGATAGAAAATTTACTTTAAGTACTTAAACTTAAAGGAACATCATATATGAAACTATCTGGCTAACTTAATGAGAAAACTATAATTTTTTTTACTACTCTTATACACAAAGTTATTTATTTTGCAAAAAATCACTGACCTTATAAAAATAATACACATTCAAAGGTGATTGATTGAACTTAAGTTCTTGACTAATCAAAAACCTCAATAAACTTATAGCTCAAGTTCAAGCACTAGTTAGGTACACAGAGTGTTCAAAAAATTCAACTTGTGTTCTAACTCTGTCTGGCAAACAACACTCCAGACCTATCCAATAATCAGTGAAATACCTCCAGTGTTCATCCTGGCTCAATACTCTCGCATTTCCAACGAAATCAGGCTTTTTTATGACGTCACTGTTGGAACTATTGACGTCTCCAGTGGCAAGTATTGATGAGCGAACCAGAGAACGAATGATGACTTTTTATTCTTGCCTCTGAAAGTTTTTAACAGAGCCTACCCGCAATGAGCTTTTTTTAGTTTCATGTAAGGTTTTCTCATTAGTTATAAAAATAGAATAAAATTATTAATCACCAATAAAAAGATAAATTATCGTAACTATTTATCAGTTTTCTACTTACTTTATAATATATTTACTCAATAACTACAGCACATCAAATTCAGCTCTTAATTACACACTTAGGTGATGAAGTAAAGTTATTTGCAGCATTTATATAGTTTATTGAGCGACAAAAAAAAGCGCTCAAAAAGTTTGGTTCTAGGACCTGGTGCGCAAAGAACCTTACGGTTATCGAGCCGCACACAACTGATACCTTTTAACGTCTTGTCCAGGACTACCTTATTTTACCAACACTTAACTGGTTCCATGATGAATTAATTCACATCATATCAGTTCAAATTACAACTACCTTATTTAAAAGTTATTCAAAATACTTTTACTCCGAATCTCATAAGCTTGAAAAATTCGAATGTACTTAAATAAATTTAAAAAGTAGCTTTATTCTAAAGTATACTACTATATCTCACTTAAACTAAAGCTTTAAATCAATAGATGCATTCATGCACCTTTGAAATGCATGTATTATCTTAAATAAATTTATGGGAACTGACCAGTTTTAACTTATATAAAAGTAATCTGTTAACTAAATAAAACATAAAAATAAAATAAAACATAAAAAGGACATAATTTAACGTTAAACGATTAATTAAAATGTTTTCCTTATAAAAGAATTAATTATTGACGTGCCAATAATGACGAATGAAAACGAAAAACAAATATTAAAAATAATAATATCCTGTAGCTCTTCAAATTTTTGAATTTTATTACCAAAATTGATTCAAACGAGTAAAGCATTGATTATACAATAAAAATTAAGAATTCTAAGTGATATTATTCTTCTTAACATTAAGTCGAGAAATTTTATTGTAATCTCTAAAGTAAAAAGTACACAATATTTTGTAGCTAGAAAAATTTTTAGTTAAACTTGATTTTTAAAATATCATATCAAGTACTTGAACCAAACAGCAGTTAGAGAACAAACAGTAACGAAAAATATGGACTTTTGAAAGCATCTACATCTTTAACTCATTATATTAAAACTTCAAACGCTTTTTAGTAAAGTAATAAAAACGCTTCAATTAGTTTTTACGTGTTCAAACTTTAGTGATTTATGTATTTTTTGTCTCATGTTACTTTATGTAGATTATCCTTTATAAAGCCAAGTAAAAAGTAGAGTATTTCTAATTTTAAATTCAACCATAAAAATGTTAATCTTCAATAATCATTGTAATTTATTGTTTTAAAAACGTCTATTGTACTAATAAAACAAAAAAAATATTTATGTTTCCATTAGTTTAACACTATGTATAGTAAAATAATATACATGGTTATTACGTCTCGACTCTAGCAACTGTAAAATTTGAGTTAAAACATCGTAAGCATAAAATGTAATGCAAATACTTTATTATAAATGTATAACTTAACAATGATAACTATAAGAAATTATAACTTGATATTTTACAAGTCAAAAAAATTAGACTATAAACGTAAAAGCATTTATAAATACTCTATCTTTCTGAGGGTTATATAAATTCTTTTTAGGTAGTTTTAGTTCATTGCTAGGCTACTAAAACACCGGCGACTTAACGTCATAGAATATCTAAATTTAATGTTTTATTACTCTTAAAGACTAACTGAACTTATTCAATATATAAAATATATTGTAATACCGTGTAGAAATTGGTGTAACAGACAATTATTTTTTCTAACAGATTCAAACAAAAGAGCTTGATCGAACTACAAAAAAAAAACAAAGCTAAAAAATAAACTTTGTTTGTTTATGTCTGCTCCTTTTATAGCAATCGTTTTAAAAATGTTCTTTTTTTTACAGTTTGTATGCATTGTATGTATTTTAAGTGCAAACATAAATTGTTTCCGCATACAAGTTTAAGCTATTAGTACAAACATGTAAAATCTCTTTACAAATCAAAATGTATAATTATCGGGGAATTTATTTAACAGCAACGAACATTATAAACGCTGAAAAGGCGTGTGCGTGATAGTATTAAGCTTAAACTTCTAAAATAATCACGTAAAAATTGTTTTCTATTAAAAGTTTATATTTTATTATTTATAGCCAAGTTAAAAAAAAAATCAAAAACACTTAGTGTACATACATTATAAAAACAATAAAGTTTTTGAACTGTAATCCTATACATGTCTTTTAGTTAACATATAAATATAGATTAAAATCCTTATATGTTGCTCAAAAAAGATTTCAACTTGTTTTGATTTTGAATCATTAAAATATACTGTATAGAAGTATTATTCTTAATTTTGGGTGTACAAGTTTTAAACTAATGTTTAGTGACAAGTTTATTTAAATTCAATGGGTTTTAAAAGTATAACAGTTTTTCGTAATAAGCAAAACTAAGGATATAAAACTAAAATTAATTTATACTTTAAACACTTTATTTATGGCAGTTTGTTATTTATGATCAACCTATTAAATAGTATGTCAGTATTATTTTAAAAGATACAAGCAAAACATATAATAATTTTAAAATTTATTTATAACTGCTACACACGTGTAAACTAAGCTAGTTTCTTTAAAGTAAAGCCTAATCTAAAAAAATTAATCGTTTACAAATTTATTGTTTTTTTTCTGAAAAAGTTTAGTTTAGTTATTATAACAACCAATTTTTTTTCGTACTAATGTATTGCAAGTCTAGCAAGTATGATAAAAAGTTAAATATAGATAAACACGCTATGAAATTATACATTTCTTCAACACTGTTTAGTCTTTACAAAGCAGCATTCTATAAAATCTAATCTTTACTTACTTTTTAATTTCACATTTACAAATCGATATTTCACAAAAAAAAACATAAAGCATCAACATTTTTTTGTGAAATAAATTGAGTATGATTTAATCGGGAAGGTTAAATATTTTAGTCTAGTGACGACATAATTACTTATTCTGACAATTTATTACTGAAAGTTTTATTAAAACCTGGCTTTTATTGATTAATTTTTCCTTTCAATTTTTTTTATAAAAATACTTATAGATATATTAAAAGATTTCTTTTTGTAACATGATTCCGTTTAACGTATTTATCTTTAATTGAACGTTTGGCTAAACAATTATTTCTTATGTAAATCATTTAGTGCTCTAAATAAGTAAAAAGTAATTTACTTTTGCGTAAAACATTTTTTTAATTCTAGCTGACACTACAAAAAATACCTCATTTTAACATGTAAAAAAACAAGCCTTTTTTTTATAAAAGTTTTATTTTGTCGCAAAACAAGACATAAATAAACAAGAACAAAATGGTTTTAAACAGCGTTGGTGTTGAGCCAACTGACGTAGTTAGCGACACGAGTGTAGACTCCTGGGTATTTTGGTTCAGCGCATCCGACTCCCCATGAAACAACTCCGGCGAGTTCTCCGTTGCAAATAGCTGGACCACCAGAATCTCCCTATAAAATTGTTTTTATTTATAGAATTTTTCATAAACTAGAAATCAATACTAAGAGAGAAAGAAGTTTTTGTACAAAATACTTTAAAATAATATTGATAAGAAGTCTTACTTGGCATGAATCGTAACCACCATCTTCAAGGAATCCCATGCAGATCATACCATCATGGATGGCACCTCTGTAGTACAAGTAAGTGTCACAATCGTCGTTTGAGATGACTGGAACGTTGACTCCACGCAAGTTGTTTGAGATTGATCCTACAAAATTTTTAATTTTCAAGATATGAAATGTGTAATGAAAAGTTTAAAAGAGCTGTTCTAATAAAGAATAAATTTTATTCTGTAATTTTATAATTTTTACCTCCTGATGAAGTAGTTCCCCATCCGTAGACAGTGCAGACGGTACCGACGGCTGGTGATGATGATGGAAGTCTGACGGTTTCAACGTATTGGTTCAAGGTGACGGTTCCCTGAAAAATATAAATAGTGTTTAAATATACTATTTGTTTCAAAATTAAATTATATAAAGTAAAAACCAACATCAAGTTCGATAAGCATGATGTCGTTGTCTTGACCGCTTGAGCTGTATGATTCGTGTGGGATTTGACGGACAACTTTGAAGACTTGTTCAGTTGATTCAGATGATGCAAGAGTGACATCTCCGACGGTGATAGTAAGACGAGATGGCATACTGTAAAACAAAAATTATAAACATCAATAAACAATATACTAAACTAAATTAATTTAACAATAATAAAGTTTTCAATTAACTTAATGAGTTACTAGTTTTAATATGACAACTGTAATGTTTTTATGCAAATGAAAATCAAAATCAAGTAAATAAAAGTTTAACTTAAATACCAACCTGTATTCGCAGTGAGCGGCAGAAACGACGTATTTGGTGGTGAGAAGGGATCCTCCGCACATCAACGATCCTGATCTCTTGATGTTGGCGATGAATTTAACTGAGTTGGCTGGTTGAATTTGTCCATTGACGATTTTGTCGTCATTGGCTGTAATTTTCTTTTTAATTAACCATGCGATTTTATCAAAATTTGCTTGTATTTGTTAAAAAAGCTGCAGTTTATTAAATTTTGAAGCAGCGTATAAGTATACCTACTGTTTTACTTATTCTGTTTAATTGTTGTAAAATAATGCATAAGGAAAATACATCTTTCTATTTGTAATTTAAAAACATTAAGTTCTGCAGTATTTATCAATTATATTAAGTAAAGTTTAATTCATACTTCATAAACAAAATCTGACTTTCAACATTTACAAACTAGAAAACTGAAACGCTTTAAAAGACTTTAGAGTTGAAATAAAATAAAAAACTTTATATAAGACTTTTGTACAATTTAGTTTGAAAATTATATAAACATACCAGAAGCAACTGCAACGAGCAAGGCAACGATGAAAAGTTTCATTTTGATTTCTGATTCAAATATTGAATTGATCAAATGATAAATTTGTATTCAACTGCTCTTCTTTTATACATTGTCTTGAGAAAACAGCAACCTGCTATTATTTGTTTATTGAGGGCTGAAGTTTTTTTTTGTTTCAAAAATTTATTTTTAAAAACAACTGTTTACATAAAGTTATAAAACTAAAAACAATGTTTACAGACTTTATATAACCAAAAAATATTACAACTCAAGAAACTGTTAAGCTTTTTAGATTAAAAAATGCAATTTTTGTTTTTTAAAAAGTTTAATTAATTATTGTACTAAATAAAAAAAAACTATTTTAGTAAACATGGTAGTATTTGTATTTTGTCGTTTTAAGCTTTTTTTATTGCAAAATGTGCTTAAAACATCTAAGTAAACGAATTTTAAGTTCCAAGAATAAGACTACACAACATTTTTATCAAAATTCAACATCTATTTGGATAAAAATAAATTTAGAGCTTTTAAACTTTTTTTATTTTACAGTTTTTGAATTAGTTGGGTTTAAGTATGCAAACTTAAATCATTAAAAATTCAAAGACAAGTTTAAATTGTACGTTCATAAACAACTTGTAACCTTTGTTTGCTTTATACAAGATAACATACTAAACATTGCTTATTCTTAAAGAATTAAAAATTAATCTGCCAAAAGGTAAATTTAATATTACTTAGCTTAGCGTAAAGCTTAAAGTTATGTCCGCTACATCTTAAAAATTTCAAGTTTTCGAAACAAAATCTTTTCGAATAGCTTCCCCTTGGATTTTTAAATTTAGTTTTTGAACATTATTTGTCTAAAAAATAACATTAGTGCAAACTAAATATTTTGTTCACTACCAGGTTTCGGTGGCAAAAAAATCACGTACCTGTTAAGTATAACAAAATAGTAAACTGCACTTAATAACTTGTTAATCTACAATGTTATGTACAAACTTAGTCATGAATGAAAGTATAAACAAGAATGAAGTGCTGTATATTCAAAAGTTTTAAATTTATAATTGTTTAATTGGGTAAAGTTTAAGCTAATTTTAAGACAACTTAGATTAAATTAATGTAGCAGATCAAAATTTAAATGGAATAAGAACTATCTAAAAATTTATCTAAATGGAATTAAAACTATATAAACATCTGAATTTAAATGAAGTATCGACAAACCACAAAAATCAATAAAAAATTTAAAAGCATATAATGTACTAGTATTGTATACTTATTTAAGTCTTATCTGCTTTTCACTTTATTAATAAAAGTTTGTTTCTGTGTCTGCATGAGATCATTAATTCTGCTCTTTTGTTGATGCAATTCGTATCTGATTCAAGTATTAGCAAAGCTTTTTTTAAGCACAACTTGCATTTTATTATTCCTGATTTAGATTTTTTTCCCTTTTTAGTGTTTTCCAAGTTAATTTGTAGTTTTCGTTTTTTAATTTGTGTGTTAAATTTGAAAGTTTGGCGGTTTGTTTTTTTGAAAGGCAGTTTTAATCGTTCGGTTTAATATCAACTGTGGTATTGTGTGTTGCTGTAAGTTATTTTTAGGTGGTTGGCACTTAGTCCAATGTATACTATTGATAAACTGTTTGTTTTTATTGTTGCCTGGTAAATTAGGTTTTCTGCAATACATTCTCCTCATTTCAGGGGGAATGTTTGTTTCTTTCTGCAGTTTCTTTCATGGTTTGTTTTTGTTTATTGCTGTTGTTTATTTGTTTTGTGATATTTGGCATGCAGCTGTAACTTTATTCTATATTGTTTTTGTTTAAGTATTATTTTAGTTTATAATTCTCTCCAAAGTGTTTGTCTACTATTTTAGGAAACTTTTTTCCTATGTTTGTTTATAAAGGTTTACAGTATAAGGGGTTAATATATATAATTTTTCTTTTTCTGTTACTTTTTTTGTTTTTGTATTCTTCTGTGTAGTTAAATCATAATTGTATCTGTTTGTCTTTAAAGCATCATTACAGTCTTTTTTATGTTGTTGAACAGGTTTTTGTTACTTGAATTTTAAGAAAATCTGGTCTCTATCATTTTATGGATTTGTTTGAGTATGGTTGATGGGTGGTTTGATTTTGAATTTATATATAACTTATTTTGTTGTTGTCTTTCCAGTATGGGTAGAATGTATGGCTTAGGAGGTTGAAATTAAGATCTAAGTAGTCAATCTTCTAAGAGGGGTTTTCTATTACTAAATGTATGCTTATGCTTTTAGTAAATTTGTGCATGCTTTTACTTTTATTTCTATTTATACTATTACTACATTGATTAATTTCTTTTCTTTAGCTATTAGTCCGTAGTCTCTGTAATTTTTTCTTCTTGGTTATATGATACTGTTTTTGATGCGTTAAGGGTTCTCATTTTATTTTGTTTTATTATTTGTGTGACTTTGTTGGCAAAGTTTAAAGTATCTTTCAGTAAGCTGTTTGTCCTAGACAAGACGTTATAAGTTATCCGTGGTGTGCGGCTTGATAACTGAAAAGTTTTCTTGTGTACCAGGTCATTGAACCAAATATTTTGAGCGTTTTATTTTTGTCGTTCAATAAACAAATGACGGGTTCAAGTTTTCAATGTCAAATTTTATTAGTTTTTATTTGTGCATTTCCAGATTTTTGTACCATTTGTTTACTTACTATATACTTTTCCATTGGTCAAATTGGTTTATTTCTCATAAAAGGCTGTTGATTTTGTCTATTATAGTTTTAGTTATCTATCCTATGTCTTAGTAGAATTAATTAGTCTGGTTTTTCGTTTATTGTAAATAACATTGTAAGTAAACAACATTGTCAAGTTCAGTTTACTATTTTATTATACTTGACAAGGTCGTAACTTTTTTTTTCCACTGAAACCTGGTAGTGAATAAAATACTCAATTTGCACTAATATTAAGATTTATTATTTAAAAAAGGTTTATACATTAAAGTAAATCGAACAATATTTCGAGCAATATTTTTTAGTTTAGACAAAAATATAGAAAAATTATTAATCGAAAAATGTACGAAATGTAGACGAAATGTTTAAGCGAACAAACGCGCAGGCCGCGCGAGCGGGTTAAGTGAGCGGGTGAAGCAACAGGAGCAGGCCAAGTAGCAGCTACACGAAAGTTGAAGCATGTAAGTGTTTTTATTTCTACCAGTATTTATTGAAATTTTAACAGAGTAGTTTTTTATTTTACAATTAAATACAAAAAATAAGATTTGAATGGCAAAAAAAAAAGCAGAAATAAGAGTAGTTTTAACAAAATAGTTTGTAATTTTACAACCACATACAAAAAATAAACATTTGAGTTGTCAAAAAAGTTGCAGAAACAAGAGAACTTGCCTTACAATATATTTACGTGTGTGCTTGTTTTTGTACTGAAATAAAATTAAACTATTCTTGTGTAATTTGGAGGTTTTAGAGTGTTTAAAAGTGTAGAAAATCTTATTTTTACAAAATACGAGCTAATAAAAAAGTTTGACAACAAAAAAAGTTTTCAATGTTTGCCTAAGTCACATGCTTCCAAGTCAAAAACTGTACAAGTCTTAATCGACCAAACAGTTTTAAATAAAATAAAACTAATAGCCTTAGTATCTTTTTAGAAACTCAAACAAGTATAACATTGTTAAAATAGATTGAATAAGCAATAAATGTGTAGTGCAGAAGCATAAAGCAAATTTTCAAGTATTTTACTTGCATATATATGCTAGATATAAAAATCGTTTTGAAGCCAATTAAACTGTTTATTGTAGATTATCTAGTGTGCACTGTACAGAAATTCTTTTTTAATAGCATACTGTGCGTAGCTTTTGAAAGTTAGGCGAGCCGCTGCTTTATCAAGCGTGCTTTGAAAAATAAAACAAAATCACTAAACTTTTAAGTAATCAAGCCGCGCTTATTGTTTAGAAGCTCAGTAGCTTTACGCCCACCTACTTGCTCATTACTAAGCAACGAATAAGCAGGAAGTTTTTATGAAGTCAACAGCTAGTCAAGCTGCTTGTAATAACAACACTGTTTACTTATTTCTTATGCTTGTGTGTTGTGAGCAGCATTTATTAGATTGTAAATTCCGTAAAGGTAAACGAAAGTATTGATTTTTGTAGATGAAGAGGTTCTATAAACTTTTTTTGTGTTTAATTAATTTGTATGATTTAAAATTTCATTCTTAAAAGTATACTTTAAAACGTGTTTTTATAAAAAAAAATTATATTATTATATTATATATTTATATATATTTTTTTTTGTTTTTGCTGTTTGTAAGACAAGTACGGTAGTTCCGTTTAAGTAACAACTTTCGATTGTTCGAATGTCGATTGGTAAATTAATTTTTGCACAAGCCGTTTTGCATGATTTTTGATAGTTTCAAAATTACGTCATAATCTATTTATGCTAAATTTTTTAACTTTCATTTGTGTGTCTTGTTTTGTGCTTTATTTTAAACTTGTTTTGAAGCTGATGAGTGCATAGGCACGAAACTCGAGTCCGTTGAGTTTTACATCTTGAAATAAACTTTTTTATTAATAAAGCCCTTAAGGTGGGCTCAGTGTGAACGATTTAATTTATCAAGTTAAATAACTTAATTCTATATATATATATATATATATAAACATATGAATAAATATAAACAGAAACTATTGAAATTGTTAGTTAGTAAAAAACATAAAGAAAAATTACAAAAAATAAAATAAGGAAAATAAAGTCTTAAAACCCACAGAAATAAAAAACTAGAGAAAACGCAAAGGAAGCCGTGTTTATATTCTACAAATTCCTTGTAGAAAACCGTGGGGTAGGCAATGTCTTTGTGGATATAAAAAGTAAGGACATAGAGAAAAACCCCTCGCCGAGCAACCCGTTTGTCTTTTCCGACGCAACAGAGGCTGAAGACGTCAGCATGTTGATAAAGTGGGCGATAGCCAGCCTGAGTATGAGGCAAAATACAATTGCGCTTATCTGGACATAAGAGGACTTAGCAGCGACGAATGTTCCGTGTCCCGTTTTGTGCAAGGAAAAGGTGGATTGCGAAGAGAAACACCCAATGAGCTCCGAATGTGACCGTTCCCGCGCAAACTTGCCGGTTCCCGCGCTTTTCGTGGCGGGCTTCGTTTTCGAGACATTCTTCGCGCTCGTCACGCCTGTTGCGTAAGCTTGTGTCGTCGTTCGTTCGTGTGGAAACTCGCCTTTTGAGTTCGCACCTGATAAACCGTTGTTGCTGCTTGTCAGCTTTTAAGAACCAAGTTTTATCGCACGCACGAATATCATACGAGTCTGACTTTGTTCATTTTTGTATTGTTTTAAAAACATTGCTTGCCAAACTTTGTTACTGCAAAATTAATGACATGTAATATTTTGGTGTTTTAAATAAAACAATACATCGATTCAACATAAAATTGGTTTAATTTAAACAGTTTTTTAAATAAGAGTTGTCTTTAAATTTTTTCAAAATTATAATAAAAACAATTTACCAATTATTAATTAAAGTTTATCTACATTTTATTTACTTTTACTGCACAGTTTTAAAAATTATTACAAAAATATATACAGTTAGATATAAAATTTTAGCTGTTTTATAAAATTTATGTTAAAAAATAATAACATTTTTTAATTTTTTTCAAAAGCTTTTATCATTCAAGCCAACAAACCATGCATTTTTACCTACCAAGCAAAAAGATCAAAGCTTAAGGGTATTTTTTAACGCAGATTAATCAGTTATAACATGTCTTTGTTGTTTATAACAATATTACAAGATATATCAAGT
Organism: Thalia democratica; assembly: GCF_965202585.1. Taxonomy (NCBI): domain Eukaryota; kingdom Metazoa; phylum Chordata; class Thaliacea; order Salpida; family Salpidae; genus Thalia; species Thalia democratica. The sequence goes on along the minus strand of NC_139166.1, from coordinate 59,378,947 downwards.
TAAAAACTTATTGTCAGTTTATGAATATTAGCTTTGCAAAATCATATTATTTTAAAACACATATATAATGAGTTATGTTTATTTCTTCTTGTTTGTTTTTTTTTATTAACAATTTATTAGCAATTAAATTATTTAAAAGTAGTGTGTACAAACTTGCAGACTAAACCAACAGCTTGTTTTTATAATTCTTTTTAAAATGTATCAAAATTTGAAACTTCAAGTTAAAAAGAATTTTTCAATTGGGCAAGATTAAACGTTTAAACAAAATATATTGCTTTTTCTCTTTTTGTAAAGACTGTCTATAGTATTTAGACTTTTATTTTATCTCAAACTATTATAAAGCATCAAATGTAGAACTCAAAAATTTTTTTTTGTGTTTTTAGAACTTGCTAGAAATGTTGGTTTACATGAGGTAAAAAATATTAAGCTTGTTTTATTGTTAAAGCAGTTTTAAAAAGGTGATTTTATGTGAAGATGAACTAAAAATGTTTTAACTTTCAATTTATGCTATCAAATAATTCTAAGCCATTTTAACAAAGTGTTTCTTGTTGCAAGTACAATAACTAATTGATGAAAATTAATTACTGTTAACCTTTTTATTTCAAAAAAAGTTGGAAGATTGTTCAGTAAATTCTTGATATAACTGTTTATTATAAATAAACAAAATCTAAATTTACAATTAAAAAAAAATTCCTCGGAGTATATAAAATTACAAACAAATATTCCAACAAACTTACTCTTAATTTTACCATAATTGCTCCTACTAAAATGTTGTTTTATTATTAAAATTTTCAAAATAATAACAGTGTTTTTAGGTTTTAATTAGATCTAAAACATTTTTTTAAATTTTTTTCAAAAATATGGTAGATTTTGAGTTGTGGCCCTTTAAATTTTTTCAAAAGAATTTAAATCGTCCGAATTTGAATAGTCGTGCACTCGTTTGGCAAAAGTAACTAGTTTGTCTGTTTTGAAGATCTACGAACAAACTATAGGGTTTCCTTGAAGCTAAGACAGCCTATACACTAAAAATGGTAACTTAATTTCGTTGTTTTGCCCAATACTTTTGTTACAAATGTTATAAAACTTTTAAGTGAGTATTGTTATTACTTCGTTTGTTCATCTGTTAAAATGTTTTTGCTTAACAAGGAAACTAAAACATATTTAATTTTTTTATAATAATAAGTTCAAATTTAAACTCAGACTAGTATCTGAAAGTGAAAATAAATTCTCGATCACAAACTAACATTTGTTAGATCGGAAGCTGTACAAAAAAGAGGGTAGTTTAAAATTTCCTTAACCAATCACAGTAATTTTTTTATGAAAACTTTCAAATTGCTGTTTAAATTTAAAATTCTTAATTTGCTTTATCTCGCAGTTTAAGAGTGTCCGATTAAGACAGTTTTTTGAGAAAAAATAGTTTTGCTTAATTATTGAATGCATAAAACCAAATGAATTAATAAATTTTTTCTTTTATACTAATTTTATTGTAATTAATTAAGATTTTATACAAACTTTGATTTTAAATTCTTAATTAATGTTTTCTTGAACATTACTTTAGTTTCAATTTACCAATTTTATTTTTTAATTTTACTGTAAAAACGAAAGCTATTAGTTTATAAAACAACTTTGATTCGACTTCAACTTAAGCTTGAAGCAAAAAAAAATCACTAAATTAAAGTTTACCTTAAACTTTAGTTTTTAAGGTTATACAGTTCAAGTTTTATCTGTTTTGTATTAAAATGCTTTTATCAAATTATTGTAATTTATCATAATTACTACACACCTCGTTACCCTCATTTTCTTCGAAAACCGGTGGTACTAAAGCACAAACAAACTCACAACAGTTTAAATTAATCGTTTATAAAGTGAATACAAGTTTACTGAATATTTGATAGGCTGTATAAAAATTAACAAAATAAGGTTATTTTGTGCTTAAAAACCTCCAAGATATATTTTCCGCATGAGTATGCCATGCGCTTCTGAGCCAAAAAAGGTTGTGCTAAAAATGTAAACTTTTATTTTATACTACAAATTGAATACATTAGAAATCAGATTCCGACTTTATTCGTCGATGAACTAATAATAACAGTTTTAACAGTACAAATTGAAATATTTATCAAACCTGCTTATACGTTTGTTTAGATGGAAATATCTAACAACTAGTGTCTAACATAAACGCCATACTTTGAGTTTCGGTAAATCTAGCGACTGTAGATTATATACTTTTAGACTTATATCGTCAAGCTTGTAATCTTGAAAGTTTAAGTCTAAAAAGTAGAAGTTGTAAAACAGCTTTTAGTTAAACATAGTTTAAACCGGCTCAGATGTGCAAAGTAGTTGTTGTTTCGATAATAGTCAACAATTTTTTAAACAAAATTGCAAAATATCTATCTTTGATGTACTGAATTTTACTTTCCAAAATACGCAATAAGAATTTAAACTACGCTAATAATAATATAATAAAAATCTAGACGATTTTACTTTGGATACAAACATTTAGAGCTACTGTCATTAAATTAATAACAATGTTTCAACAAACAAAAACAATATTTTCAAGAGAACATGTGGTTTAGGTAGTTCAGTTATTATGCAAACAACAAAAATAAAATTCAGAATGATCAACTTTAAAATAATCGAGTTTGAAATTATAGAGTTTAATAGATTAAGTTTTGAATGATCGAGTTACCAATTTTCTAACTCAAATTATTGCAAGTTAGAAATAATAATACTCGAATAAACTAAGTTAATTTCAAAGAAATTGTTTAACTGTTTTAAAATCTCCTTTTTTGATACTTGAACTAATAAAACCAATTTGTTCATATAAGTTAATTTTGTTTATAAATATTTGTTTCTAGTAATCTGATGTAAAAAAACTAGAAAAAGGTTATAAACAAAGCATTTATCAAATTTTAGTTACAGTTAATTTTTATTTGGTATCCGTAAAGTATATTACAACTAAACTCAACTTATTGTTGTTCGTTATCAACGTATAATCGTAAAAAAATGTTTAATATACATTTTTTTTGCCTATTACAACTTTTATAACGTACACAACAAATGATCATTTAAGTTGTTCCAAAAGGAATAAGTAAAATTTAATGGTACTAAAATGTCTATGCTGAAACATTTATTTATATAATTATATTTATATATTATTTATATATTATTTATTTATATAATTCATAAAATGATTACGTACCTAATTTTTTTAGGCTGCATTTATAAGTCTAAAAAGGTTTATAAACTACTTAACAAAATAAAAAGCGAATATATACTTGCAACCAATAAAATAGACTTTGTTTAAAGTTTTTTCTGATTTTTAAGTTGAATAAAGAGTGCAAACATACAAAACTTTCGTACAAATTTATAAAAAAGCGATTTTATTTAGCTTTGTATCAACTAAATTGAAAACTTGTAACTTAAAATTAAGTTTATATTTATCATAGCCTTTAATTAGATATTGCTTTTAAGTTTTAATGTAAGTTGTGTATGTCTTAGAAATAGTAGTTTAGATATACTTCTTAAGATAGCTACCATTTTTTATTTTTATAGGAAAAACAAGTAAACCTAATATTTATCTTTTTAATTGAGTTTAATAAACAATGTAAAGTTAACAACGTTTAGAAATAAAATAAAGTATATTTTTAAGCTTTCAAGAATCAACAGAATATTAAAGTTCATAAAAAAATTTGCTTAAAAATAACTTTTACAACTTTTTCTTAATATTTAGAGGTTTTTTTTTAATAGAGAAGAAATATTTATGTTTACAACAATCGCTAAAACAATATGTTTATTTTAGAAAAATAGTAAGTATGCAATTTATTGCTAGTAATTATATAACTTTTCGTAAACTGTTGTTTTCAAAACAGCACCGAAATTGCTCTGAAACGTCATTGTACAAATAATACCAGGTTGCCGTTTTCTCAAGACAATGTATAAAAGAAAAGCAGTTGAACACAAATTTATCATTTGATCAATTCAATATTTGAATCAGAAATCAAAATGAAACTTTTCATCGTTGCTTTGCTCGTTGCAGTTGCTTCTGGTATGTTTATATAATTTTCAAACTAAATTATACGAAAGTCTTATTTAGGTTTTAAAATTTATACTATCTTTAAAGCGTTCAAACATTGTTGACTTGCATAGCTGTAAATGTTAAAAGTCGGTTTTGGTTTATTCAGCTACACTGTTTTTAAATATGATTGATAAACACTGGAGAAGTTAATGCGTTTGAATGGAAAACAAAAAATATCATTGCTTTATGTATTGTAGTTCAACAAACTAACAACATAATTTAAATTGTATAAATAAGTTTACAAACTTTATATTAGTTTACTATAAACAAGTTTTATATTATGCAAAAACATCGATTAATGCTTTTTCACAAATTATTAAAATGTAACTTTTTTAGCAGGTATGAAAATAATTTACTAAAGTCATATGTTTAATAAAAATATATTACAGCCAATGACGACAAAATCGTCAATGGACAAATTCAACCAGCCAACTCGGTTAAATTCATCGCCAACATCAAGAGATCAGGATCGTTGATGTGCGGAGGATCCCTTCTCACCACCAAATACGTCGTTTCTGCCGCTCACTGCGAATACAGGTTGGTAGTTTACTGCTGATTTGTATATTGAAATTAAGTTATTTTTCAACTTTAATGCCATTTAAAGGTTAACCATAAAATCACAAAATTTTAAAATTTTAAACGAATACGGGTAATCTGATTTATGTATAAAAGTTTTTTTTTTGAAATTTCAATCAATGTGCGTCAAAACTTATAAACTTTAATATTAAACATAAATAAACAAAAGATAAAATTATAAAAGTCATTATTTGTTAGACAAAAGAGAGCTCCATTTTTTTTTTATCTTACCTTTTTCGTTAGCCAGCAATCTCGTCTTACCATCACCGTCACCGTTGGTATTTTTTTTACTTATGATTTGTGCATTATAACTTTAATTTAGTTTGTTATAGTAACTAAATTAAAAAAACCGGTAACCATAAAAGGATCAAATTTAAATATATATAACCACTACAGGTAGATATAAATTTTGTCTAGATTTTTTTTTGTAAAACTTTATTTTTATGCAAATAAGTTAACAGTATTTTCATAAAATCAAAGTATTTAATTTTTAAACTTGTAAACATTTTTGATCATTAGACAAAATATAATTTAAGTAAATTTAAACTACTACTTTACAGCCAACAATCTCGTCTTACTATCACCGTTGGAGATGTCACTCTTGCATCATCTGAATCAACTGAACAAGTCTTCAAAGTTGTCCGTCAAATCCCACACGAATCATACAACCCAAGCGGTCAAGACAACGACATTATGCTTATCGAACTCGATGTTTGTTTATTTTATACAAATTGATTTTAAAATACAACGGTATGTTAAACTACTTTTAAATTTCAGGGAAGCGTCACCTTGAACCAATACGTTGAAACCGTCAGACTTCCATCATCATCACCAGCCGTCGGTACCGTCTGCACTGTCTACGGATGGGGAACTACTTCATCAGGAGGTAAAAGTAACAAAATTTTAAACTTGAATTTACTTTTCATAAGATATGAATTTAGAAGATTTCCCCACAAATGATTTATTATAACTATTGATAAAATCAATTTGTAGGATCAATCTCAAACAACTTGCGTGGAGTCAACGTTCCAGTCATCTCAAACGACGATTGTGACACTTACTTGTACTACAGAGGTGCCATCCATGATGGTATGATCTGCATGGGATTCCTTGAAGATGGTGGTTACGATTCATGCCAAGTAAGTTTTTTCTCTCTAATAGTTTAGTGTTTTAAAAGAATAAATGTGAAGTTATATACTTTTTAGTTTTTTACATAAAACAATAACCAAATAAACTAATTTCTAGGGAGATTCTGGTGGTCCAGCTATGTGCAACGGAGAACTCGCCGGAGTTGTTTCATGGGGAGTCGGATGCGCTGAACCAAAATACCCAGGAGTCTACACTCGTGTCGCTAACTACGTCAGCTGGCTCAACACCAACGCTGTTTAAAAAAATTTTGTTTCTATTCAATAATGTTTTGCTAATCTGTCACAAAATAAATTTTATATAAACAAAACGGTATTTTTTTTGCTTCTTAATAAAATTTATAACACAGTATTGCGCAATTTGCCCTTAATTTATTTTAATTGTTTTAAATATGAGTTTAAAAAACGATGTTTTTTAAATTATAATACAATATGAAGTAGTCCATACTCTTATACAGAAAAAATATACTAACAAAAAAAAACTAATAAAAAATATAGGTTTGTTTTTACTGTTTGAATAACATTTATAAATAGTACAACACGAACAACATTTAAAATTTTATTACAAGTAAACTTATTAATGTATAAAAATGTATGTATATAAGCTCTTAGATAAAGAACGTATGCTGTAACTAAATATTTTTTTTTACAACTTTTGATAAACTAATACCGCAAAATATTTAAACCTACTAGAACAATAAGTTATTTGTGATATAATTACGAAACTAAACTACCGCTCTAGAAAACAAAGATAAAAAATAGTTTAAAGGGCTTTGAAAGATATTTGGAGAGTATGTTTTAGTTTAAAATAACTAGTTTTGTTTTAACGTATAAAATTATAAATTACTTTTAATACTAAGAAAATAAAACATAAATAGTAATAGATATCATGAAAAAATAGTCTGTGATATGTAAGGATGTTGTCTTTTAGCTTTTTTGCATAGACTTGTTTCAAATTAAAAACTTGTCAATTTAATAATGTTTATTAAATATAACCTTGTATTCTTGTATAAGTTTACCTATAACTAAAAAAAGCTATTTGTGACCAAACTGTTTTATTTTTAAGTCGTAGTCAATATATTATATAACTATTCATAAACTTAAGTTTAAGTTTATTGATTTATACTTAAAGCTCACATTGAATCATACAAAAGCTTACATTTTCTCATTATACAAACAACTAATTTTTATAATGAATTAATCAAAAATGTCTATACATTATAGGAAACCTTCATTTTAGAAAACACATTTTTGTAAGTTGCTTTTACTAGTAGTCAAACCAGCGATTCTTAACCTTTTTATCAATATTTACCCCTTTTTAGATGATTATTACCATTTCTACCCCTTTTTGGAAGGTAATTACCAAATATACCCTTAATATACAAAATAATGTTCAATTTTGAGAAAAAAAAAACAATTTTTTGTACTATAAGGTTATTAAATATAAAAGATTGTAAAATTTAAAGAGTTTATTTAACTTATAAAATTACAATTAAATTTTGATCTAAAATTTAAAATCACAATTGAAAAACATTAACATACATAACTTAAAAAAAAAATTACCGCGTAAAACAAGGGAATTTACCCCAGGGGTAAATTTATCTCAGGTTAAGAATCGCTGAGTAAAACTTTCATTTCATTACACTCACTAGGTTCTACCTATTTATGTTGTTTCTTATGTCTTAACTTAAACTTGAGGTTAGACGAACTCCTCGATAAGTAGATTACGTGAATGATATAAGTACAAACAGATAAAATATTGCTGTTTGCACGCTTACGATTAGAATAAATACAATGCGTACAATCTGCAAAAACATAAACTTTCAGAAAAAGATTGCTAAAAAATATTGATAAGCTAACCAGTTTCTAACTTTTTTTATTAGATATTTAACGTTTTTGGTTTTAATCTATTAAAAAAACTTTTTGTTTTTTTTACAAGAATTTTATTATACAACATTACAAACTATTAACAAAAAATAATACTTGCGATTAGTTTTGAAAATCAAAGTAAATATTTTACAAATTTTTAGTCGAAAAGCAATTAACTATACAAAGCTACATAGAAATAAATAGAATGATTACCTAAAACTTGCAGTAACGTTAATTACTTTTAAGGTTTGTGGTTGAGTTTTTATGACTAGTAAAAAACGTAAAAAAAACATGTTACAGTTATCATTATCGGTTATTCATTCATAACAAAGTTTTTGACTGAAAATGTGTGTTAATAGTATTAAAATTCTATCTTTAGAGTTAAAAAATTGAAGTAGGCATATCGTTGAATGGTGTTTTGTTCATAAATTACAAAAATTTTAAGATGCTGCAATCGCTGAAATTTTTTTTAGAAAATAAATAATAAATAATTAAAGTAACAACTTCGAGCAAAATCTTAAACTATTTCTCAACAATTTTCATTTTTTTTTGACTTGATTGATTTTAATCAAAGTAATCAAACTTTTGTGTTAGTTTTGAAGGTTGTACTGTACAGTCAAAATACATAATAAAATCTATAACTTTATACGCACGCCGTAATTAACATTGCAGAAACGATTGCTACGAACTTAATTCATAAACTGTTACTGTAGCACATTGATTTTGAGTATTGCAGCTCGCTTAATTTAAATGCAATTTTGTTACACGACATTCAATATTTTTCTATGGCTAATTTTATTTGTTAAAATTATTCTAATTAGCTTAAAACTACTTTGAGCGTCAAAAATTCAGAATAAAATACTATAGGAAGATAGAAAACAAAATAAACAATTAAAAAAAAACTAATTAAACTTTAATTAGAACAGTAAGTTTTTATTGAAGATATAAAACAATTCAAAAGAAACCTAACTAAATTTTACAACACTATTGTAGTATTCACTAACAAAATTAAGCTCTTCATTCTATAAAATATCTCATAAAGTCTTATTTTTAAGATTATCAATTTTCCATTTATTTTTTTATAAAATTTATTAGTAGTCATAGATTAAACGTAAGTTTCAATATGTTTTTGGATTAAATGCATTGTTTATTACATTTAATTTTGAAGTAAAAAGTATCAATAACTTAATTAGAATTCAAACCTTGTTTATTCATTTCATACAAAAATTTTTTTTATATATTTTTATAATTGTACAATAAAATTTAGTTAGATTTTTGTTGAGTAATACTTCAAACTTTGCTTTCAAACTATTATTTTATTTTCTACAAAGTAGCATTTTGAAACTTGTTGTGTTGTGCCTATATACCGGTATAAATTAAAAAAATATCAATGTACTTTAAACTTCAATTTACTTTTTAAATGTATAAATACTGATATTTAATTTTTCTTAATCATACGTTAACTAACACTTAAATGAAGATAGATATTTTACTTAAGTTGTACATTTTTTAAGCTGATAAATTTAAAATCCTATTAAAACATTACAATTGGAAAGAAAAAATCGCAGAAAATTTAAAACAAGTAACAAATTTTATAGGTTTTTTTTTAATATTCAAAAATTTATAGACAGTAAAATTTATGTTAAGCTAATAAACTAAAAAAATTTAATTATATTTAAACCGTTAAACTTATTTTTCGTACAAATCATTGAAAAAAAGTTTAAACATTTCTGTTTTTTATTTTATTTTTAAGACTCTAGTTTTCTTTTCGAAAAGAATAAGTCGGCAATTCATTGTTAGTAATTATATAACTTTTCGTAAACAGTTGTTTTTAAAACAATACCAAAATAGCTTTGAAACGTAATAGTACAAATAATACCAGGTTGCTGTTTTCTCAAGACAATTTATAAAAGAAAAGCAGTTGAACACAAATTTATCATTTGATCAATTCAATATTTGAATCAGAAATCAAAATGAAACTTTTCATCGTTGCTTTGCTCGTTGCAGTTGCTTCTGGTTAGTCGAATTGTTTTAATATATTTCATTAAAAAACGTTAGAATTACAAGCTGTATACAATAAATTAAGCGCCGCATTACGTTTCAATCTTAAATAGTTTGTAGAGTTTTATTTTCATTTAACCATTTCAAATTCTCGCAAAACTTAAAGCTATAGCTGCTATAAAGAATGAATGAAGTTAAAGGAATTTCACAACTTTTTCAATACGTAAAGTTTAATTTTATTTGGTAAGCTGTATTTATATTATAACTAAAAATGAAATAAAGTAGGAAAAAAAAAGCATAGAAAAGTTTAAAAAGTTTTATTTTACTTATTTATCAACCATTAAACGTTATTTTAATTCTAAGAAAAATTTATACGAACAAACTTTTACAAATAGCAAGTTAAACTTCCATAACAAAAGAGTTGTGCTTTTAAATGAAAAGTAAACATAAAAACTACTTTACAGCCAATGACGACAAAATCGTCAATGGACAAATTCAACCAGCCAACTCGGTTAAATTCATCGCCAACATCAAGAGATCAGGATCGTTGATGTGCGGAGGATCCCTTCTCACCACCAAATACGTCGTTTCTGCCGCTCACTGCGAATACAGGTTGGTATTTAAACATTTTTAAAATATTTGAAAAAAGAAAAATATTTCTTTTCTTTGCTTCAAACTGTGTACACGTGCTTAAAAGCTTTAAGGTCAAATCTCAATGTTTTACAGAAGACTTGAAAAACTAAATTAACTTCTCGTTTCATAAGCAAAAGTTTTATTTTACAGCCAACAATCTCGTCTTACTGTCACCGTCGGAGATGTCACTCTTGCATCATCTGAATCAACTGAACAAGTCTTCAAAGTTGTCCGTCAAATCCCACACGAATCATACAACCCAAGCGGTCAAGACAACGACATCATGCTTATCGAACTCGATGTTTGTTTTCTTTGTTTAATTGACATAAATAATGAATATACACATGTACTTAGAAGACTGAATCATTCTTTTATTTCAGGGTACCGTCACCTTGAACCAATACGTTGAAACCGTCAGACTTCCATCATCATCACCAGCCGTCGGTACCGTCTGCACTGTCTACGGATGGGGAACTACTTCATCAGGAGGTAAAAATATAAACCTTTTAAACTTGAATTTATTTTTACAAGATATGAATTCTAAAGTTTCCCTTCACAGGCTCTTTTTTTCTAATTATCGCTAAATAAAATTATAGGATCAATCTCAAACAACTTGCGTGGAGTCAACGTTCCAGTCATCTCAAACGACGATTGTGACACTTACTTGTACTACAGAGGTGCCATTCATGATGGTATGATCTGCATGGGATTCCTTGAAGATGGTGGTTATGATTCATGCCAAGTAAGACTTCTCATAAATATTATTTCAAAGTATTTTGTACAAAAACTTTTCTCTCGCTATTGATTTCTAGTAAATGAATAACTGTATAAATAAATAAAATTTTTAGGGAGATTCTGGTGGTCCAGCTATGTGCAACGGAGAACTCGCCGGAGTTGTTTCATGGGGAGTCGGATGCGCTGAACCAAAATACCCAGGAGTCTACACTCGTGTCGCTAACTACGTCAGCTGGCTCAACACCAACGCTGTTTAAAGCCATTTTGTTTCTATACAAAAATTTTTGTTTTGTTCAATATTGTTTTTATTTTTACGAATGAAATAAAACTTATTTAAACAAGACAATAATTGCTGTAGTTAATAATAAAAGTATATAAATATAAAAGTATAGTTGCAGATTGCTATAACATTTATCTATCCATTTCGAGCATAGTTTAACAAAGTTTTTTTTTCATATAAACTATAGTGCAATACGAAACAGCTAACATTTCTAAATAAAAAGGATTAAAAAAAATCAAACAAAAATTAATAATTAAAAGTTTTATTTTTACTTTAAAAAAAATATTAAAAAAGTACTACACATTAGATTTTTGGTTTTATAAATAATCGAAGTACTATTAAAAAAGTGCTTAAATCAATGAAATATTTTGTTACTAAATAAGAAAATCTTAAACTTTTAATTACTTAATTTTTAAAACTTTAACCACTAAACTATTCAAGGTTACTAGAACAATAAATTGTTCTTGTTTTGATTACTAAATTAAACAAACGCATGAGAAAACAAGATTCTTAATAAAAAAGTTCTTTTAAAGGTTTTTAAACTTTTGGTCACGTACTTTACTTTAGAATAACTAATATAACTTACAGTTATAGAAGTTTAATGAAACAATTTTAACATTATCTAAAAATTTATTGGTATTATATGAAAAAAATACTTCTAATACTACTGAAAGTAAAACAAAAAAACAACAAGATATCATAAAAAACTGTTTATGGTATGTAAAACTGTACTTTTTGTTTTACGTATTGACTTGTAAAAAAATAAATTTATAAACTTATATTATTATGAAAGTTTCCTATTAAACTTTAGTAGAAAGTTAATGTATCAAACAAATTATGTGTGAGTAGACAATGTTAATTCAAATTCTACTTCAGTAAATAATACAACTATTTGTAAAACTAAGTTTAAGGTTGTTAATATAAATTCAAAGCTCACTCTAAGCAATAACATAAGTTTCAAGTTCAACCAATTTGTTATTTTGACGTTCTTTGTATAAAAAACTTTTGTGTATTTTCTTAAACTTGTAAATATCAAACTAAAATTATTTTTCTAAATAAGTTTTTCTAACCTTCTTTTTCAAAAAGTCAAAGCTTCATTCTATTACGCACTTTGACTTCTCCGTTTTTTTTTTTTTGTTTTCTCTTATGTTTCAAATTACACTTTGGGTTAAACGAATTCCTCGATAAATCTTTTTGATAGTTGATTTAAGATTAAAATGATTAAGCAAACAGATTAAGTTAATGTGCAGAAACAATTGTTGTTTGCACACTTAAGTTTAATGTACATACAATGCATACCAACTGTTAAGGCTTAAACTTTCTGAAAAAAAGTCGCTCAAAAATAACATACAAATTCAAATAAAGCTTATATTTAAATTATTCTTTTTTCAATAAATAATTTAGAATTTCAGTTAATGAACTGTTAGAAAGAAGTATGGTTTATTTGTTATACATAGATTTTAAAATAACATAGCAATCTAATAAAATAATTAATAGTTGCAACTAATTAAAAAGCAATAAATCATTCAGATAGAGTAAAATTAAAATTAAATAATGTTACAGTCGCCTAGCAATGAATTATATAAAGCTACTTAAAAATTAATAGAATAAATTATCAAAACCTTGTAGTAATTTTAAGTGACTTATACGTTTACAATTGGTTTTTTATGACTAGTAAAAAAAATAACAAACATTCGTTAAGTTATCGTTTTCGATTATGCATTTATAACAAAGTTTTTGCTTAATCCTATGTGTTTATCTTTAGAGTCGATTAGGTCGAAATGTAGTAACAAACTGAAGGAAACATATTCAATCCGTGTTTTTTTATAATTAAATAGTCTTGAAGATTCTGCAATCGTTGAATTTATTTTTATAAAAAAAAGTTGCAAGGCTTTTGAGTAAACTGTTAAGCTTTCTTTTTTTTTTGGCTCAACTAATTTTTTGAAAATTATAAAATCTTTATTTGAACTAGTTTTAGAGGTTCTAAGTAAAAACAAAAAAAAACAATAATTATAACTTTAAATGAAAGTAAACGCTGCTAGATACATTGCCGTTACAATAATCTGGGTACGAAAACTAAGCTCGAAACAGTTTATTCTTTTAGTTTTAAGTATTGAAGCTCATTTATATTATATGCATATGTTTGAAAATCGCTATTTAATGCTTTTTTAGTCTTTTTTTGATTAAGTATATATATCAAATTGAATAAAAATAAAATTTAGATATAAAATTAAGGTTGTTAAATTACAGCAAGATGTTTAGTAAAATGTTTAAAATTTTTCGAAAACTGAAACATATATGTTATCCTAATAGTTTAAATTTGAAATATTTTTGTATTTAATTTATATTTGAGGCGTAATATAATTTAAAATATAACTAGCATGGGTTTTATAAAACTCAATTCAATTTTATCATTACAAAATGTTTCAAATAGATTGTGATACCTTTATCACTATTTAACCAATAGTATACATACTATTGAGCTTATCTGTTACACTCTTTTATGAAAAATTTGTTTAAATAAAATAAAAATTATATTTTTGTACTTTTCTGAATAATGTTTAAATAAAAATAATAATCCTGCTGTTTGTTTTAAACTTAACTGAGATTTTTTTTTAGTTATTCATCTTGAGAGTCTAAAGTAGATATTCTCCACTAGTTAAATTAATAACAGGAGTTATGTTTGTTTATGTACTAATATTTAATATTCACTTTCAGAACTATTCTAAAAATGTTATATTGAAGTCTGCTAACAAAACAAGATACTATTTTTTAATTAACTTATTTAAATATTATTAAGTGCTAGTCACAGTAAACATAATTTTCAATACTTTTATGGATAAAGTTTTATTAATTATTTGATTGAATAAATACTCTCAACTACTTTAAATGAATTTAAAAACTTTTATCGACTATACATTTCTGTTTCCAGTTGGGTAACTAGTTTATCCTCAAAAATTGTTCAGTGTCCAAGAATTGTCAGGCTCTTTGAGTTTTAATTTCCGTATACAAAATTTTCAATTTGACTTCTGAAGGAACGAGTTTATTGGGCCAAATCTTCTGCTAACAAGTTATACTAAATATTTACCAGTTTCGTTTCGACCTGTATACTGTAGGAGAGCGTGAAATACAGTACGTATTGTGTTTTTATTTTCTTTTTGTCGTTTTTTTTTACCATACAAGCCTTAAAAAAATAGTATGTACAGATTAAAACATTTTTTAATATTTGAAAATATATAAGTAAAGTAATTTTCTGCTGATCAGCACGCACTTTAAACTCAGTCCAAAAGTGCGTACTAAAGAAGTCCTGTCAAAAATTTTGTTGATTAAACTTTCTAAAACAGAATTAAAAACCCTAATTTTAAAATATAGTCAAAGTTTTTTTGAAACAAAAGATCAACCATAATTTTTTTTCATTAGAGCTCTTAAATTTGTTTAAATAATTACTTTGATTTTTTAAAACAACAGTTACCCACTGAAATCTCAAGACTACAATAAAGCTATAAAAGTGAAAACTTTATAGTACATACTTAACAAAAAAGGTGCTAACAATCAAAACATTGACCTAATATAAGTAAAAACGTATAAAAACAATAAACATACACAACTAAATAAAACTTTTTTACACAAAAAAAACTCTGATCAAAATTTTTAGATTAATGTATTTTTATATAAAATTAGATACCTTATAATATCAAATAGGAAATATATATATTTTTTTTATTATAACTTTTTGTAATTTTACAGTACTTTTAAAAGTTTGAAACATCGTAAAAAATAGCAGAATAAAAATAAAATCGGTACAAAATCGTTTAGATTAGCCTAAATACAAAAAGATTTTAGTTTTTGTGCTAAAACCTAAGCTTTATAAAAGGCTTGCACATTATAAGTTTAGAAATAAGAAAGCTTGTTCAAAATTTGTTGTTTTCAATAAAATTGTATTTATAAGCTTTATTGTGTCTATTAAAGTGTGTAACGTTTAAATTAATAGCAAAAAAGCATTGGATATGTTTTACATACCTGAGTTATAAATTTATAAACCTTTAAAATTATGTTTTCATTAAACCTGAGTTCTAGTTCGATATTTTTAACCAATGCTATAAAGTTTTTAGACTAATACTTTTAAAGTATTTTTAAAAGATATTAAAAATTTTTTTTTTTAATTAAAAACAAATAGTGATTTTAAGATCTTAAAAAATATTTCAAGAACTAGTTATAGCATAATTTAAAAGTAAGCATTTGAATTAAAAATTAAACTATATTTATACCGTAATTTTGTTTTTCTTTATAAAGTAAAGATGGTAAAGATGTTATAGAATTTTTTAATGAACTTTTTGAGATTTTATTTTGTTATTGAAAAACAATAAGTCTACAATTTGTTTCTAGTAGTTATAGAAACTTATACAAACTGCTGTTTTCAAAACCATGTCATCCACACATAAATAGTTATGAAACGTCATTAAACAAACATACCAATTTGAACAAAAAAAAATTGTTTTTAAAATGAAAAGAAAAAAACTATATTACAATATTTAACTTATATTTGTGTACAAAGTAACAAATGGTATAGAATCTTTTATTAAAATGTTTAATACTTTATTTTGTTGTTTAAAACAGAGTAAGTCTGCAATTAATTGCTAGTAATTATATAATTTCACGTAAATTTTTGTTTTCCAAACACCACGAAAATAGCTTTAAACGTCAGAGTACAAACAGTGCCAGGCTGTTGTTTTCTCAAGACAATGTATAAAAGAAAAGCAGTCGAACACAAACTTATCATTTGATCAATTCAATATTTGAATCAGAAATCAAAATGAAACTTTTCATCGTTGCTTTGCTCGTTGCAGTTGCTTCTGGTAATTTTAATATAATTTTGAGTTAATTAAACTCATCAAACAAAAAACTGTTTAAAATACTAATACTCAATTATATACTGTATCTGTTTAGCGTGTCAATCATTAGTAATATGTATGTTTCAAGTATCATAAAATCGTTTTAAAATCTTAAAGTACTTAAGTTTTTCTTATACATAAAGCTTATATAAAATAAGATGTAAATTAAGAAGATAATACTCTTTTTGAAACATTTAGAATAAAATCATAGTTTGTACCTTGTGGTTAAGTTATAAATAAAATTTATTAGAGTGGAAAACATTAATTCAAATAAACAATATATAAAAGGTTGTTAAAATTTTATAGAATGTTAATCATCTTATAAATATTGTTTCAATTCCTAAAAAGTATTTATACCGAGCAAACTTTAGTAATTAACTGAGCAACATATTAACAATTATTAGTAGAACTGCACTGTTAACTAAGAAAAATAACATAACAAAAAATTATTTTACAGCCAATGACGACAAAATCGTCAATGGACAAATTCAACCAGCCAACTCAGTAAAATTCATCGCCAACATCAAGAGATCAGGATCGTTGATGTGCGGAGGATCCCTTCTCACCACCAAATACGTCGTTTCTGCCGCTCACTGCGAATACAGGTTCTTATTTTACCTATGATTTGTACATTATAACTTAAAATTAGTTTTTTTATAAACTAGATATAATAAAAACTTTAAACCTAAAAAAGCATAAAATTTTAAAGGTTCTAAGCACTACTGAAAATATACTTTGATTTTTTTCTAAAATTTTTTTTTTCTTTTTTTTTTAATTTAAAAATTTAAAAAAAATAATAGTATTAATATTAAACCTTAGCATCTAATTTATAAACTTATAAATAATCTTATTATTAGACAAATTAAAAGTTAACTGATCTTAGTTTATTACTTTACCTTTTTCTTCAGCCAACAATCTCGTCTTACTATCACCGTCGGAGATGTCACTCTTGCATCATCTGAATCAACTGAACAAGTCTTCAAAGTTGTCCGTCAAATCCCACACGAATCATACAACCCAAGCGGTCAAGACAACGACATCATGCTTATCGAACTCGATGTTTGTTATATATATATGAAATTTAGTTAAATTGTAATAGTATTTTTAAACACTTTTACCTGTTTCAGGGAACCGTCACCTTGAACCAATATGTTGAAACCGTCAGACTTCCATCATCATCACCAGCCGTCGGTACCGTCTGCACTGTCTACGGATGGGGAACTACTTCATCAGGAGGTAAAACGTATTAATCTTTTACTGAGGATAAGCTTATCTATCTTAAGCTTAGTCTAATTAATATTTTAGTCAAACTTTTTTTATCAATGGTTTTAAACAAACTCACAGGATCAATCTCAAACAACTTGCGTGGAGTCAACGTTCCAGTCATCTCAAACGACGATTGTGACACTTACTTGTACTACAGAGGTGCCATCCATGATGGTATGATCTGCATGGGATTCCTTGAAGATGGTGGTTACGATTCATGCCAAGTAAGTTTTCTTCTTTCAAAATTTATTTTAAAGTTTTGTACAATTTTTTTCTTGTTGCTACTTATAGTTAAAAGTAAAATATTTTTTAAATAAAATAAACAAATTTCTAGGGGGATTCTGGTGGTCCAGCTATGTGCAACGGAGAGCTCGCCGGAGTTGTTTCATGGGGAGTCGGATGCGCTGAACCAAAATACCCAGGAGTCTACACTCGTGTCGCTAACTACGTCAGCTGGCTCAACTCCAACGCTGTTTAAAGCCATTTTGTTTCTATTCAACAATGTTTTGTTTAGCAACTATCAAATAAATGCTAATTAAACAACAAAAGTTGTTTTTTTGTCTATGACTCAGTAAAACTACTTGTAATGCGCTGGTAATTTATAGATAGTCTACGATTAAGCGCTAAATACAAGTTTATAAGTCCTTAAAATAATTGAACTGTAATCGAAAAACGTTATTTGAATCATAAAGTATATTTTTTGCTATTTTAACATGTTTAGTACATAAAACCAAGAACATTAAGTAAGTATGTTAACTAGCGCTTTATGGCATAATGGCAAATAAACAAGTATAAAAAGAGTTCTTAAGTTAGAATGGAGTAAAAGCTTATCAAAATAATAATAAAAAAGTTGTGCTCATAAGTTCAAATGTTGGTTATACTTACAAACAAAATAGTACAGTTTTTAGAGTTTAAAAATAGATCTTGATTATAATTAATTTTTTTAAACTTATTATGTACCTGAACTAACAAAAGTTTACTTAAAAATATAACTGATTAGTTACACGTATTAATTTCATATAAATCGCTTTGTAGAAACAACGTATTATCAAAGCCATATGCGCATTTAAACATTATAACTAAAAGATTTATATAAAGGTAGGCAACCTACCGTCTGCCAAGCAAAGCTTTTGACCCGCGACGTTTTTTAGTTTGAAAAAAAAGTTGAAACTTAAAATTTGACTTTATGTAACAAAAATTTCTAAACGAGCTTATATTTTTAGTACTATCAGTATACAGTAGTGCTTATCTAATGGTTACATCAATACACTTTCCTTCTAAATAGTTTAGTTTTTATGTTTTTTGAATAAATTTATAACATTACATGGTCTAAAAAGACTTTTTATAATTATTCACGCCCGCAAAATACTTTTTAGAGTAAATATTGCCCGCTGACTATAAAAGCTGCCTACCTCTAAATTAGCGTCAACTTATTAAATATAAATTAGTGTTTTTTAATTATGTTAAATATTGTTAAATTTTGAATTAGTATATTTATTTTAAAGCAATTATTTTTTATAAAGAATGAATAGTACACACATAAAAGTTGATCACTATCTATACCATCAGGGTTAAGTTGTCGACTTTTCGGGTTTTTTTTGTCCTTATGTTTATTATATGCTCGGTGACCACTAGAGCACTAGGTCAAACATTTACATTTTTCTAACGGTTCAAGTACTGTACTTAAGATTTAAATTCGTTTTATATATTAGATAATTGAACAATATTAAAGAATTAAGATATATATATTGTGTGCAAATAAAATTGGGACTGTGGGATTATAAAGTTAAAAGTTTAAATAACAGTTTCGTAGATAATAATGAGCCTTTGTATTTATATATAAATTTTCTAGCTTACGTTTTTTGTTCTTGTTACTGATTAGCTTAATCAATAAGCTTTAAGTTGTATTAAAAATTTAAAGTTCTCTATCTGACTAGTTGTTGTTTTAAATGATTGATTAAAACTAAGAAACGCAATTTAATTGTTATTTAATTAATCTATTATCTAAAACTAACTATACAAATGTGCTTTATATTATTAATTTTTGCTTTAATCACTTGTTCAAAATTTATTACACAAAGTTTTCAAATCTATAAAGATATATTAAAATTGTATTTTTCAAACAAAGTACATAAAAGTGTTTTTAATCTAGGTAACTGTCGTTATAATCTTTTATTTCAGCTAAGAATACATAATGTTATTTTGTATTAAGCACTTTAACTATACTCATTGATCAAGTAATCAAAACTGTGCTTTATTTAAATTTCGTTGTTATTTTACCAGTATATATAAATGTTTGTAAAACAATTAGTTATAAAGTTTGTAGAAAAACTACGGTATACAAAAAAATAACAATTTTAAGCTTAGAAAAGTTTTAAGAAACGTTTTTTTTTTATTGGTTTTCATTTTATTTACATAAGTTTGTTTGCATAAGGTACTATGAGGAGAAAAGAAACAAAGTTGTAAACTTTTACTCCAATACAAGCAACGGTGGATTTTTTCTTTTTAATAAATAATTGAAATATAAATTGAACTTACAAATTCATCGAAATAAGCAAAAAACGAGCATATTTATGAATAGTTTGGTTTTGGTACTGGTTTTAATTAAAAAGTTTAAACATAACTGACTCATTTTCGAAAAAAAGTTTATTGATTAATTTCGTTTAGCTTTCTTCGGAATAAAATTGCTAAAAACTATGAATGTTATAGAGTAATTTTAGTTATATATAATGTATTTGAAAAGTCTAACAAAAAATAGTTACGTCATAAAGTAAAAAAGTCTGTTTAGAAAAAGTTTGAAAAATAGAATAGAGTTGTACTGAACTAACTTGAAGTAATTTATAAGACAAAATTGCTTAAACAAAAACATTTAAAATAGTAGAAATTTTTACCTGAAACTAAATTAAATGAAAGCACATTAAAAATACAACAATAATACTACTAAAGACCCTATTTGTCTTTCCTATCTTCAAATAGGGTCTTTCCTATCTTCAAATAGGGTCTTTAGTAGCATTATTGTTGTACTTTTTAATGTGCTTTCATTTAATTTAGTTTCAAGTAAAAATTTCTACTATTTTAAATGTTCTTGTTTTAGCAATTTTGTCTTATAAATTACTTCAAGGTAGTTCAGTACAACTCTATTCTATTTTTCAAACTTTTTCTAAACAGACTTTTTTTACTTTATGACGTAACTAGTTTTTGCTAGACTTTTCAGATACATTATATATAACTAAAATTATGTACTCTATAATATTCATAGTTTTTAGCAATTTTATTCCGAAGAGAGCTAAACACGAAATTAATCAATAATTTTTTTTCGAAAATGAGTCAGTTGTGTTTGAACATATTTATGTTAAAAACAAGCAATAATTTATTTTAAAAAGAACAATCTAGATAAAACTAAAGTTGTTTGTTGAAAATGTTTTTTTATTAAGTTTATTATTATAATAAAAATATCTTTTAAATTCCTTATATTAGAATTCAAAATAAAGATTGACTTACAGCATAAATATCAGGGTAAAGTTTTTGTAAACTATAGAACCACAGAACACAAACATTACTTTCAATTAAGTAAAATTTATTCTAGCATTCATTTGTTGTTTTTTAAACTTTGAAGTTAAACTTAAATCAACTTATACGAACTTAAACTATATTGAAATTAAAACAACTAGCTAATAAAATAAATTAAATTAATAAAATAAAAGTGACATGTGTAATATTAACAAAGAAAATAAATAAGTAATAGATTCAAACTTTAAATCTAAACAACTACTAGACATGCTTAACTTACTGTTTAATTTCATTATGCTAATTATGCTCAGTTTACTATGCTTACTGTATGTATGCTCATTTTAATATATTAAAAATTTACACATAAAATAAATTGATTAACAAGCTAGAAAATAAACAAGCTAAACCCCTTTATACATTTGTTTGTTTTCAATTAATAGTCAATCAAACTTAAGTATGCGTGTATCGCTAACCATTTTCCCCTAAAAGTATGAGCCATGTTTGTAGTGTAACTAGACAAGTAGTGCAGTTTATCATGCAAGTAGACATTTTTTCCCCAGAAAAATAAAACAGTATTTCGACTTTTAATTGATTAAATAATTCAATTAGAAAGCGGATAGTCAACTGTTCTAATCGGCGGGCCAGTAGAAAAATCTATGAGGGCCGGATTTATTTAAAAAAGTCTTATTGGGCAGCGTAAAAAAGTATTACAAACGATAAATTTAAAAAAAATATTTAAAAATAAACTTGTATGAAAACTAATCATTTAAAAAGTATTTGTTTTTATTAAAAATAAATTTACGAGCACGTTTTAAAATATTTGTTATTAAATGTTTTTTAAATACTTTTTTTTTTTTGAACTAGTAGAACAAAAGTTTTAAAGTCAAAAAATACGTCGCGGGTTAGAGATTTCTGTTGGTATATTGTATGTTGCTCATCAATAAGAAGAAATCTTACAATACAAAACAAAGTTTGACTTAACTGTACAGATAAATATGTATATATATATACCTCATAACATTTTGCTACGCTGTATATTAAGTGATGTACGTATTACTTTTTTGATAAAAGTTTTAAAATAACGTAATGATCGCATGTGTAAACTTAGTTTTTACATCACTATTAAAATCAAGCTTTTTTAACTAGTTTAAAAAAAGTGAACAATTTTAGTTTAAAATGTTAGCAAAAGTTATTAATTACCTAAGAAATTTCACTGCTTATATACTTACTTACGAAAGAGTATATAGAAATAGTTAGCAAGAAAAAAAATACACAAACAATTCAAATTTTTAACTATACTTTTTACTATTTATTTCAAAACATAGTAAAAAAAAATTTTTAGAAGCTTATACAAACTTTTTTAAACCTCTTTAGCTTCTTACAGTGATAAAGTTATCATAATTGGCTTATATAAAGACTCTTAAATTAAAATTAGTAAATTTTCAGAAGAAGTTTTTGAATAACTATATAGCTATGTTTGGTGCTTTTTTTAGTTTTATTAGAAATTTACTGTTCGGAAAAAAAGGCGATGAAGATATTGGAAACCTGAGTCAGAACAAAGAAACAGAAAAAATATATTCTCCTTTGCAGGTTACATCACAATATACTACCAAACCAACAAGCGAAGTATTTCCTACGAACAAAGTTACATCAAAAAACAATACCGAACCAACGAGAAAAATATCTACTCCTAAGCAAGTTACATCACCACATATTACTCAAAAATCAAGTGAAATATCTGCTCCGAAAGACATTAAACTACAAAATATTACTGAACCAACGAGAAAAATATCTACTTCGAAGGACATTAAATTACAAGATGTTACTGAAATAACAGAAAAAATATCTACTACTAAAAAGAACACGTTACAAGACGCTAATGAGGCAAAAGGTATACTTATTTGTTTTATTTAAATTCTTGAAGTGCTGAAAAAATTTATACTTTTTTATTTGCACTAGGTTTAAATCAGATTTTTTCTTTTTTTCGGGATTATATTTGCAATTACAACATTTTTTGTAGCTTTTTTTGCTAATAAAATCTTACGATTGTGAAGTTAGCTTGACCGTTCAAGATTTTTTTAAAAATGTCAAAACTTTGGACCCAATTATTTTCCTTATCTTAATAGCTAAATAAACACTTTTTTTTTCGTCTAGAGTACGGTTCTTTGTTTTTAATTTAATGAATAATTCTAATAATATTTTTTTCTTTATTCTTATTAATATGTGACTTAACGGCTATATTTTTTTTTTACTAACTGTCAATATTTTATACAATTTGGCCTTAATTAGGTATTTTTTTTAATGATTTTTTTTTAGTTTATGAGTTTAAAAAGGTAAAACTTTAAAAATGATAAAAAAACCTAGTTAAGGCCAATTTGTACAGAATATTGACAGTTAATAAAAAAAATTATAGCCGTTAAGTAACATATTAATTAGAATATTTAAAAAAACATTTTTTTTTCTATTTTACTCAAACTTATAAAATATGAAATTCATAAAGAAAAAATATTTTTTTAAGAGGCCCTACTCAAAAAACATACCCCAATCAAATGGATTTTTTTCTAGATTAAAGACAAAGAACCGTTCTTTAGACTATAAAAAAGTTTTTATTTAACTATAAAGATTAGGAAAATAGTTAGGTCCAAAGTTTTGACACTTTTTAAAAATTCTTGAAAAACGAGGTCAAGCTAACTTCACACTCGTTTAAATCTTAACTATTTTGTACTTTTAGTTAAAACTGTTGCTTCTTTGTAGTTAGTTTGTTAAAATTAGTAGATTAAAAGCACTTTAAACTGATAAATGTTAATAAAAATTGCTGAATAATGTTACAATTTGCATACACCAAGGTATTAAACTGCTCGTTTTTTAACATAAGTTGTTTTTGTTTTATTTTAGTTTATTTAAACCTAAATGGTTTTTATAAACAAGGTTACGTTACAACTATATTTTTCACTAAGTTTTACAACTTTTAAAAGTAAGGTAAAACATGAGCTTACTTGAAAACAAAAATTTATTCGTCAGTTTTAACCAATCATCTTTTGTTTAACTAAGCTTTATTTTTAAACAAACTCTTTTTTAGTTTAAATAGTCATCGGTGAAACAAATTAAAAGACTAAATTTTCATAAAATATCTACATATGCCTTATCTGGGCTGTTTAGTGCAAATAAGCCTTGCAGTTGGTTTTACTCTTTCTCACTTTTCAAACTTCATTTTTTCTGTTTCTGGTTTACTTAGCTTTTTTTAAATTTTAATAGGAAGGACATTTCAAATTTCTATTCAGAACGTGTTATTTAGGAAACAGTCAATACAGAGTTCTTATGAAAAATAAAGTTTAAAATAGTACATTTTGTTTAACATAACCACCACTATAAAAGCTGATTTGTATATAAATAAAACACATAGTTAGAATTATATTCTGAACTAAATGCTTTTTAATGATCAAGCTTTAAAGTCGTGACTGTCTGAACAATAAAAAAGAACTAACTCCTATCATGACATAAACAATAAGTAGCTTTTAAACGCTTTCACCACTTGAGAAGTCGGATTTCCTTTACGTTAATCAAGAATTTATGAGCAGAACTGAACAAAACTTACTAAAACACATACTTTGATAAGCTACTAGAAGACTTGCTACATAATATAATGTTTTATTTGCGGAGTTAATTTTTGCAGATACTAATTTTTTTCAAAGCTATAAAAAATAATTCATAATTAAGAATAAATATTAGTAATGTACATTAATATAATAAAGAACAACAAATATAAAACAGACATAATTAAGCACTACATTTAATTTCTAAAACTTTTACGAACTCGTTTGAAATGTTAATTCACCCCCAATTCTTATATAAAAGAAATACACTGTTTAAAACAGAAAAAAATTACTAAAGCTGAACAATGTTTTAAGTATCTTTTAGTGTTAGATAGAAATTAATAGTACATATTAAAAGCTTTAGCCGACTTGGATATACTATAGCAAGTAGTTTAAAAAACTATACGTTTAAATCTTTTTGTTAAAGTTAATAGTTCTAAAGTTGTAGTTTAAAAAATTCAAATAGCTACTAACAGATGTTATTTAGTTATAAATATTTTTTGTGTATTTGTTAATTGATTTTTCTTAACATTGCTAAGATATTTAAGCAGACTAATCAATTATTTTTGTATAAAAGTTAGTGTATATTCGTGGAGTGTACTAAAAACAAAAGAGTATTGATTTATTTGTAGTTTTTGTAATATTTTAAGCATAAAAGCATAATTCTTGAATAAATTATTTAAATCATTTTATACTTATGCAAACATGTTTTTAAATATACATCTACATTTTGTGTTTTTAATTTTTTTATCTTAAACCTTAGATTTAAACCATAAAATGACTCTCCAATTAGAAAACAGTTGTCCCACAAGCATAACTACTAAAAGCGGGACATTTTCTTTTCACACGGAAGAAGTGCCGAGCTGCAAAGCCAAGAAAATTTGCGCCAGTTTGGGCAGGATTTTGGCGCCAATTACGACTATAGAAGATCGGAACGCGATACACAGCATTACTGACCAAAAGTGCGGGATTTTTAAAGGTCGTCGTTTTGATACTTATCATGTCGGACTGGACAACATTGTTTGTGACAACGAAATTCACAGGGTTTTCACAAACGGAGTAGAATACAACGACACCTTGCATGGTGAAATGTATCACATATTCGGTAAAAAGAGCAATTGTCTGGCTTCTTTATATTCTACAGGAGATCCAGTTGACGAGTCAAAAGTATTTGTCATTAGGATGCCTGATGTGTGTGAGGACTACAGGAGAAGGTTCATATGCTTAGATCAAGCAAAAGATGATGACTCAACTGAAGTACCTCATGAGCTAAAAAGATCTAAAAGAAGTGAAATAACAGCTAGTGGAGTCGGTTTAAAAAATCAACAAAACTTATATTTTCTATCGGGATTGTTTTTTGTATGTCTTCTAGCTATGGGGTGTGGCTTTCTTATGGTGGCAGTAGGTAAGCTTAAAAATAAAATAAAAAACTTGAACGAAAGAAATTCAATTCTTTCAAGTGAAAACAAGTCGTTAAAGTCATTGCAAGCTCGATAAGAGTAAATATTTGAAATTAAAACTTTCACTGAGCTTCTGTTTCAAAAATTTTAATTTGGTGTATTTTCTTTAAGTATAGTTTACTATCATACTTTTCTAAATTGTCTCATCTAGGTTCAAGACAAGCTTTTTTAGTTTTTGTTTTTATATACAAGTTTGTATAATGAAAATGAATTTTATACTTTTGATAACCATAAACTTTTTATCGATAAACTTTATTTTAAATAGAAAAAGTAAATAAACTCAAAACAAATTATTTAAAACGAGTTTTAGTTTTAAAAGTCGAACTGCTTTCTAAACAAATATTGATTTCTATATATTTTTCAACTTAATTTTCTTTAATGCATTTTACAACCAATAATTTCGCCACTTTTTATTGTTTGTTATTTTATTAACATGGTATATCTAACATTTTTGGTTTATATAAACTAAAAAAACTGTAACACTTAAATATGTAGGATGATGTCAACAAATTGTATTAAGTTGCAATTATAAATTGGTTTATTATCAAGGAACTGTCAATTGAGTCTAAATGTAAAACAATTTAAATTTTTATTATTTTTCATTAACTTATTATTTTTAAACTTCCTATTCAGTTTTTTCTTTACACATATTAATCTCCTGTTTTAAATGCATTAAACAGTCAATATTAAAGTTGTTTTCTAGCTAATTTTTTTTTTTTAACCTTTTGTTTTTCTAACCCATGGGTTGGCAAACTTTTATAAGTCAATGACCAATTTCCTAGAAAATTGCTGCTAATGGGCCGAGCTGAGCAGAAAATATTTTCCGTAGGCGGCAGTTATTTTCAAATAGTTTTATTAAATAACGCATGAATACTATTTAAATCAAAAATATGATAACATATGCAGTAATAGAGCACTAATTAAGAGTAATTATTAAATCAACAGCATAATTTCAAATTTCATTTTGGTTAAAAAAAAAAAAGATTTTAGCTAAAAAGCGCGGGCCGAAAATTGTTGCTATCGGGGCCTAGTTTGAACCTCGGTCTGCTGTTAGCCGAAAAAGATGATTATTAAAAAGTAGTAAAATTTCATCAAAACAATATTTATTTAAAAGCCATAAAAACGATACCTGATAAAACACTAACAAAATTAATCATTAAGTCATAACGAAAAATATGATTTGCAAAATGTTAATTTGAAAAATTAAGTAGGAATAGAGTTTATGTACCGTCTTTGGTATTTGATTTTGTTTTATAGTAAACCTTGAAACACAAATATCGAAATTCTCTTGAAACTTAAATCAAATCTGGTAAAAACTATTATAGTCACTAAAAGTTTTTATATAAAAATTGTAAAGCTTATATAATTACATTAAAACGATATTTTGTTTTAGAATTTTTTTTTTAACTTTAAAGCAATTAATCCTATTATATCACTTTAGCTTAGTGTAAATTCTCATAGTTTCAAGATTTTTTCCCTTTTTTTAATTACTTATATGATCAATCATTAAATTTTAATCGAAAAGTTTTTGTTTATATTAATAATAAACGAAAAAAAATATTATACTTATTAATATTGTACATAGATAAAATTATAAATAAGGCTTTTTATAGTAATAGTTTATAAAAACTGTTTAAAAAACTTTTATTAGTAGCGACAAATGCTTTGAATTTGTAGCTATGTTTATTTTTATCAATTATTGTTTTTGTAATTAATTTTTTAAGCTTAGTTGATAAAATTAAATTTTCATTTCAAATTTATAAAAAAAAAAGATAACTACATTTTTTTATCTCTTACTTGTCGTTGTAATCTTGCTTATCTAAGTCTAAAACCGAAAAAAAAACTTTATATCTAAGTAGTTTTCTTCATGTTCGTTTACAAAAAACATAATAACACATACTTTTATAGCTTAATTACTGTCGTAATATTCGTTTATTTAAACCTAAGAACACAAAAGTGTTGTTAAACTAAACACTTTTACCATACTCAGTGTATAAATAAATGAAACTATGCCCAAACTTAGTTTAATGTTATTCTTTAAGTATATAAGACGCTTTAAGAATTATTATTTACAACGTTTATTGAAAAACTACAACATGAGAAAAAATAAACATTTATTTGGTTGAAAAATGTTTCAGATCTATATAATGTTATCTTAGTTTTTTATTTTTGTGAATATTTCTTTATATAAAGTTTCTTTGATATTAAAATAAAAAACTATAAAAGTTTAAATTCCAGTCAAGTTTTTATATCATTTATATACAAATATTAGTTTAAAGTTAAAAGTTTTAGTTATAGAATTTTAAAACAAGTTAAGTAATCAAAAATCACAAAAAATCTATAATAATTTTTTTCAAAAATCACAAAAAATTAGCTTTAAAAAAAGTTAAAGTTATGTTTGAATTTCAAATTTCTTCTTCATTCATTTTTACCTTCTGAAAAATTATTTATTGTACTTAAATGCTTTTTATTAGTATTCATAAAAAATTACTAACCAAGCACTAGACAAAAAAAAAACTTATAAGCTACTTTTAATCAAGTATTACTTATATACAACATTGTTTTTGTTTTAAGTTTTTATAAAATAACGACTAAACTTAATTTTCACAAACTAAGATAAAAGATAAGTAAAAACAAATAAGAATTTAAAACTGGTAGCATTTCGTTAAAAAAAACTTAAACAAAAAATAATTAAACAAATGTGTTAGTAATGCTAAAACTAATCCTTTTTGAAATTCAGTTTAAAGTATTCTCTAAAATAACTTTTTGTGATTTAAGTTTAAAAAAATATTCAACGCTAGTTATTTATTGAAAAACGTTTATAAACACAAACCGCCTCCTTCAACAATTCGTTTTCAATTGTCAATTTGTTTATTTTGTTTCTGCGTAACTCGCTTACATACTCCGCCTATTTAGCACAATTAAAGTTTAAGTAAGCAGTGTTTTTGAATTTAGCATAACTTTTATTTTGCTGAATTATTTATTTAATTTACCTAATTTTAAATTTTAATATAAAGTTAAGCTAACCATAAAATTTTATAAAACGTATAACCAGCACTATCATTTAGAGTTATAGATAAAACAACTGTTTTTGTAAGTTTTAATTTTTTTTTGACTTCCTCGTTCAACTTTAATTTTTTTTTAAATACCAATGTACTTATTTTAAGTTTACTTATAGTTACTACTTAAACTTTTAGTTATAAACAAACATGATCAAGCGAGCTTTTCAGCTTTTCAATTTCCTCTCTATCTCCTATCGCCCTGCTCTCGAAGAGCAAATACTTGACGTTGAACTCCCATCGAACGGTGTCTGCATCCTTTCAATATAAAAAAAAAAACTTCGCGTTAGAATGTTTTTAAAAAAAAATTTAATAGTGTAATTTATGCCTATTTGGAAGTTTTCATAAAGTTAAAAATACTACAGCTTATGTATTGAAAACTTAAAATGTAAAACAGAGTTGTTGCGAAAGTTTTGTGTGAAAACAACATATACTTTATATCTTTATTGTTGTTGTAGATAGTTTTTGAAGAGTTTGCAAACATTTAAATGTAACAAATTGTCCTTTGTTATTTTTGATTTTGATTTTTACAACACTAATTTCAAATTTGGCGCTAAACATTTTTATGTTTGCTTTGATTTGTATTATCAGTTGTAATAAGTTGAGTTACTGTGTGTTTTATATTGCTTTTTTGGTTTAATAAAAAATTTGATCACAGATTGTTAAAATTTGGTATATAATTTTGGCAATAATAACTACTAGTAATTTGTAATAAAAGTTGCTATGAGTGATTCAGATAGTTTTAAAGTTAAACACTGAAAACGTATTGCTAAAAAAAGAAGCAAAGCTATTACCTGTAACATCCCTAACCAGGCTGGGTTTGTTACATAAGCAGTAATGTTTTTATTATTACTGTTTTTTGTTTCGCTAGATAAATTTTTACTTAAAAAAATATTGATTAAATAAACTGTGATAAAGCGCAAGTTATAGATAACAAAGCTTTTTGATATATTTTTTCTACCACAGGCAAACTTAGGCGCGCAAAGTAAAACACTAAGGCGCGCGATGTAGCGTTGAGCTAAAAACATACTTTAAGAAACATAAAATTAGTGATAAAAACTTATGGTCAGGGTCTTAATTTAATAACTAATAACTGATAGTGCTTTGTTCTGTGCATATTTTATCCCACTTTTTGTTCTTATTGACTTTTACAATTGTTTTAAAACTGCGGGCTGCGGAAGGCTTTTTCTATAAAGTGCGTTGCGCGAGAAACTTTTGTTGAGGAAAATTAGCAAGCTACTTATAAAAGGCTGCCGACCTATGATTTTTTCAAATATCAGACAAATATTACGTATCTGATAAGTAACACACTATTATAAAGTAATTTTTACAGTCTTAAATCTAACCATTTCTTTCATTCTATCCTGTTCTGCTATTGCTCTTTGGTTCGAATACACATACGTTTTCTATAGAAAATTAAAAATATTATTTTGCTTACTTCTGAAAAAAAATTAAATTGTTTTAAAACAAACTTCTTTTTTCTGTTCATACTCTTCTGTGATGATTGATGCGTCCTAAATTATTTATATTTTGAAACATATACCAAAAAGTAAAAAAAAAACACCTATTTTTTTTTAGTATGATGATTACAATAAAATGTTGTACAATTTTATGTTTTAAGTTGAGCAGATTATGTATTAGTGAAACATACTTGTTGACACTAAAAAACAGTTTACAACAAAGTTTGAATTAGGTAACCAAAAAACTTTGAGGTCTTACGTAAAGCTGTACTTAAATACTAATGTGTATATATTTAATTGTCTAGTTTTTAAATTTAACATCGACATTTGCTTGAAACAAAACGTACTTAAAACTAACCATATCTAAAATTTGTTTACAATCTTAGTTCATTTAAACCTTTTTAAGTTATTTTTTACAACAAAATATATTCTAAGTTTACCTTTTAATGTTTTAGATAGGGATAGATAATATACAGAGCTTATAAGGAACTTTTTAGTTTACAAAAAGTACATTGTGGCTAGAATTTATGTTAGACTGTACTTTCTTAACAGTAAAAACTTAGACAGTATTTTCTACCTAAAGATAAGCACTTTGATGCTTAGTATAAGCTAGGGCACGTAAATCAAACTAAAGTAAACTTTTAAATATAATTAGAATTTAATCCTTTTTTTATTTTGGTCAAAGGTTAAAACGTAACAAACCTTAACTTCAACACTGCATTGCGCTGCTTTGCACTCCATTGTTTCAACAGCTTGAACACTCGTGCTTGCTGTTTCTTTCACTTCAGTTTTGAGTTCTTCTTCTACAGTTGAAATGGGTTCGGAAAGATGGTCAGAGTTTTCCTGTAAAAGTTTAGTGTTACATCATTTACCAATACATCTTAGCTAAGTACTTTTGAAAGTTTCATATTGTATGTGTGATAATTTTCTAATGTATACTATGTTATTTAAAATTCTCAATTTTTAAACTTTTTTGTATCGATTCAGTAAATACTTAATTATTGATCAATTGAGTTATAATTGAGAATTTAACAGAACTTTAAGCAAGATTTAAATTTTACAACAATGTTTAGTAAAATTTATGTTAAATTTTAAACTTTTTTGAAAGCTAAAGCTATATATCCTATTTTAATCTGTGAAGTTAATAGATACACTTATACTTACATTTTTATTATAAATTAAAGTTAGTTTAAGTAAACAAAGTTTGTAAAAATAAAGCTATTTTGATATTTTTTTAATGAAATATTGTTTTCTTTCACATTAAAAATTTAAGAAACATGTAACTAACCTCAAGTTCAACTTTGTTTTCTATTTTTTGTATTTCCTTAACTTCACTATCTATAATTGAATTTCTATCGTGTTGTATTTTACTTCCAATCACATTTTCTTCTACAGATGATATTAGTTCAGAAAATGGTTTTTGTCTTTTCTGTTATAAGTGGATTTTTAGGGTTACAAATAAAAAATACACAAAGTGTTACATCTAAGTTGTACGAATAACTTTAAAACAATTTGCTATTACTTTTTATCAGAACATTTGTCTTATTTTTGATTTAGTATAATGTAACTTTTAGTTTATGATAACCAAAAATATTTTTAATCAAAAGTGTTTACAAAAAAAACTATAAAAAAATTTTGAGCATTGAATGCTTTTCTGAACTACGCCCCTGCTTTAAGCTATTAACGACAATACGTGTTTTTATACCAAAAAGTTAAAAGTGATTCAATTTACCTTTTGATGATAGAGCACAGTCAAAGTCAGAATTGTAACAGAAACGAACATTGAGCAGGTGCCGAACAGAATAAAAAAATAATTGCTGTCGTTTTTGGGATGTTTGCTTTTTGCGCACAGCGCATTTCCTTTACGCTCATCAAGGCTGCTTAGCTTGGCTACTTTAATTGAATCGAGAACGTTTAAGGTTTTTGCTACGTAAGTAGAATTTTCCGAAGAGAACTTCAGTAAGCGTATGTTGTTTGAATAAAGCTCATCTGAACACGTAGTCAAAAAGTCTTTGAATGTTTCACTTTTTGCTATTGATTTGTCAGCTGGCTCTGCATTCAGGCGTGCACATTCTCTTTTGTCTTCAATCGAGTTTGAAGTAGCTTGTTTAGCGATGAAGTATTTTTGGTTTTCGAAGGAAAACTCATTGCAGTTAACAGGACTGGCATCTGAATAAAAATCATTAAATAAGGTTTAAAAGAATAGAGCTTTATATAATTGTTTAAACACTATTTTAAAAGTTTTTTGTTACACAATAAATACTGATTAATTCAAAATATATCATACCTTAGAGATATCTAGGGCTTTTTATTAAAAATTAAATATTAAATGTAATAAAAATATGTTGTGAATGTTTTTCGTTTTTTACATAGTAAAGTTTAAGTAGTAACAAACTAAAGTAATAAATTTAAATATTATTGGTAACATTTACTTTTAATAATTAGCGTTTTAATTGAAAAGTTATCATTTAATCAAGAAAAAAAAATTCTTCAAGTTAGTAATTTAGCTATAGTTGAGTATCAAATAAAAACTAACATGAAGTTTTTAAAATACATATTGATCAAATACATAGACATTTTTAGCTATAGCCAGTTTTTAAGCTCTATAAAAATTTTATTTAAAAAGAAAAGTATAAAACTCACCTGAAGTACCAGTAATTACTAAGTATAGAATCCATACCTTATAGCTCGTAAAAAGCATTATGTAAACTAAAAACTAAACCTTAAAATTCTGAATAAAGTTCCTGTTTTTTTTTTTTAAACTTTTATTCTTTTGTTGTTAGTATATTAAAGGACTTTTTATGAACACGAATTGTACATAATTAGTAAATATGATAGCTTCTATAATAAAGTGTTAAAAAACGTAAACACAGTACAATTTACTTACATACTTGTTATAGAAAAAAATTGTTGTAAATTTTTTTAGTTTCTTATTATAGCTATTAAAAACACAAGTAAGTTATTTTACAAAACAATACTTGAAAATTTAAAGTTATTATCAAACAGTTGTTTTTACGTTTTTTTTATATAATTTGAACAACTAAAAATTATTTGACAAAGAGGAATATACAACTTATATCATAAAAGATAAACAGGTAGATATGAAAAGTTGTAAAAAAAGCTTGTATAGTATATACGATATAAATTCATTGACAGCTAATATACACGATAATGTCAATTATTATGTAATATGAAAACTTGCGGTTAGATAGCAAATATTTTCATGACGAGAAAATAAAAGCTAAATTTTTGCGGTTTTTCAGTTCACGCATATGAACTACATTTACTTTTACACTAAACGTGTATGAAACTACTCTGTAAACTAGTCATTGCCTTTAAGCATGGTTTTATGGTGTTATAACAGTTTTCGTTCAATTTACTTTTTTTATGAATGAAAACCTAGATTGTGGAAAAGTAGATGTAAAAAGTAAGCTTTTATAAATCGAAAAATTAATTGTTTCTACAAGTATTGATAATTAGACAAATAACTATGTTATATTACATAAGTTGGTATACTATTACTTTATATTATGTTTAATGTTAATTTAACAAACACTTACGTTTGAACAAGTTTTTAATTTAATGCAAACTATTCACAGTGTTCATATAAAACTTGTTTACTTACAAGCAAAACCCATGCCTAACTTAAAGTACATTTTAAAGAATTACGACATCATTAGTTGTTTAAACAATAGACAACTAAGAAACTATAATAAGTGAAAAAACCTTTAAACAAATTTACTTTAGTATAAAGAAAGTTTTGTTTTAAATAAGTTTTACTTTACAATTCATAACTAACAGCTAAATTTAGATCGTTATACAAATTTGTCAGTTTAAAGATTAAATTCTAGGTCATTTACTCTTTAATTATCAATGTTTGAGATTTGCTGTAAAGTTAATCTATTCTTCATACTTTAAATAAATTAAATTACTATTGATTTATAACTGTATAAAAATCAGTTGTTTCTGAACAAAGCCAAGTCTAAAGAATTCAAACTACTAAAAAACATTTTCAAATTCAATAAATTTTAAATTAAATTCCATACTAAACTCAGTTTGATTAGTATGAAAAAAAAAATAGCTTGTAAAATAAATCAAGAAAAACTGAGCATCTTTACTACTCTTAAATCAACGTTAAGTGAAAAACAATTTTTTTAAGGCTGATATGCTACAGCTTTTTGTTTTTTTACACTGTAAAAAGCCTAAGAACTGTGTAAAAGTTTAACCTGTTCAAAAAAACAAAAAAAAATGAACTATAGCTTAATAGAAGTTACAAATATGTACTATTTAAACTAATTGAATACTAAAACGATAAATTGATAATCTACTACTCAAAAATAACTTAATTTAAAAACTAACACAAGTAAAAATAGATATATAATAAGTTGTTCTTTTTTATGTCATTTAATGAAATCAAAAAACATTTTGTTGCTTTTAAGATTAAATTATACTTTTTTTTTAATGAAAATGTTTATGTAACTTAAATAAACTACTGAATAATTCATGAAAATTATCTAAAAATATTTACTTATTTTTAAAACTAAAATAGAAATATTAGTGGAACTTAATACAAAACTAATAAAAAAATACAAAAAATATAAAAAAGGTAAAAACTATATTATTTTAATATGACTAAATAAATTATTATCATACTTTATATCAGTTTTAACCATATATTTACGTATTTAGATAAAATTAGATATTTAATTTACGTATTTTCAGATAAACTTTGTAATTAATCGATTGTTTTTAAAAGTTTTCTTAAAATAACTTAATTTATCTATTAAACTTTGTAAACACTTTCATTGTGTTTCCTCTATTGTGAATTTTAATCACAGTACTAACTTATATCAGTTTAATTACTTAAAGAGTCAAATATACTTCAACAACTATTCGCTATTTTTTAAATCAGCAATCTTTAGTTAAAAACGTCGTTATGTATATCTGTTACTACTAAAAGGTTAAAATATAACTTATTTTTTTGAATTTGCATAACTAGACATTATGCTATTATGACATAAAACTTTATCCGTGGTGTATGGCTCGATATCCGAAAATTTTTATCGTATACCAGGTAAAATATTATAGCTTGATTTTTAATCGCTCAATAAGCAATTAATTAATTTTTATGTTTCCACAGCTTAAGTTTGAGCTATTACAAAAAGTATCTATATGTAACAAATATGTTCTTAATTATATCTATTATAAACTATTACAAACAAAAGTTTTTAAATTCACAGTATGGTTTAAAGAAAATTAAAGGGTCGGCAAATTACATACCAAGGAGCAATCTGGTATTTTAAGCAGAAATTTTCTATTATCTATATTTTAACTAAAACCTAAAACAAGTTGTGCAAAAAATCTAAGGTTTTATTTATCAAACTAAAGTTTTAAAAAATTTGTTCGTGTAACAATACTTTAAAATATTGCTACCTAAAAACTATTTTCCTAAATTTTATTAAATATTTTTTTTAATATTGTTTTTCTAATTATGTTATTAAAAAAGAAGTTTTTCTGGTAAATTTCGTCTAGAAAGTACAGTTAGTTAAAAACAAAAGCTGCCGACCCCTAAACAAATTTTTAAACAATATGTGTATGTTTTTTATGATTATAGTTGTACTAAAGACTTTTTTTGGGAATTCTTTTAGAAATTATAATTACATTAGTAATGTTTAGTTTACAACTAAGTCAGTGTAGACTTTTCTATGTATTGACTAAAACTATGGCTATTTTCTCTTAATGACTTGTTCCGGCTAAAATACACCAAGTTTTGTGATAAGTTAATCCAAGTTAAGTTTTTTTTTTAATAGAATTAATCATAAAACAAGTTCTTAACTAACTTTTAGTCAAGTAAGAACACAATCTAGAATAAGTTAATTTTGCTAAAAGCTTTTATCGTTATTGTAAAATTCTTGAGGTCTTGTTCTATCTTCCTACTGTTTTTTTTACCGGAATAAAACATATGACTAAACTAATCAAACATCTTCGTTAATCTTTCGGTTTGTTATCGTTACTCAGATAGTGTTTTTACATTTAATAAACAATCCAAGTGATTTAAAAAAAAACATAGTATTGTTTTCTTATTTTAAAAGTAAAATATGTGCAGCAGATGCAGGGTTTAACCTAGATTTTTACTAAAACACCATGCTTTTAAACGATTGACTACTAATTGTTCTACTAATTATTACCATGGTTGCCACAGTTAAAGAAATATATCTACTAAATTCTTAGTAAAAGCTGTAACTAAAAACCATAATACTCGAGTAATTGTTTTTGGTAATCCATTGGATTTTAAATAGCAACCTTGCTAAGTATTATCAACATTATTACGTTATTGTTTATTGAACGACAAAAAACGACGCTCAAAATGTTTGGTCCTAGGACCTGGTGAACGAAGAACCTTTCGGTTATCGAGTCGCACACCACGGATACCTTTTAACATCTAGTTGGAAAGTTAAGTAGTTCAAGAAACAATAAACAAGATTTTTTTTAGTTATTTACCATTCATAATGTCATGGACAAAAAAAAAACCTTCCAACAATAGGTTTAAGCTTTTTATAAATGCATTTTTACAAGCACTCTAACAGTATGCAGTTTTTCTAAATCAGTCTTACGCGTTATAAATGTCTATACTTTTTATAAAAACTAGTTAGCTACTGTGTTTTTTGAGTAATTTTGTTTTCCTTTTTTACTTTTAAAACTTTTTGCAAACAATCCTAAAAGTCGTTTTTAGTAAACTTTAGTCTGTTATGTAATTCGTAATTACAAATACTTGTAAGGAATTTTATTTTTACGAGTTAATAGCTATAGTGTATACAAGAAAAACGTCCGTCTACTTATATTAAAGCAAAAGAATTGAAAGTTTTTATTTGAAAAAACAGTGACGGTAATAAAGTGTATTACAATACTATTAGGGAAAATATTAATTTGTGGTAATCAATTTAAGTTACATTACTATCAGCGTTATGTAATGTTACAAATAAAATTTAGATAATAACTGTTTTGAATACTTTATTTACTACTCAGTAAATAGAACTTTATACTTACGTAATATGGTTTTACAAATTTAAAATTTATTTGTATTTAAGACCAAACTGCTTGAATCTATCAATTTAGATTAACCACAATTAGTCAGCACTAATATTATTTTGCGGTGTTGTTATAGAATTTTTATATTGGCTTATTTACTTTAGTTGAAAATTTGCAAAGTATTTAATAAATTCAAGGTTATTGACAAAAAAAAACAACTACATTTGCAATATTAATAACACTTTTACATAAATCTGTTTATTACAGTTTTAGTTAGTTTTACTTACTTGTTATTTCTGCTTGTTAGAATATTGTTTTTTTTTTATGTACTTAAATACTGTACTTTACTATACGAATAACTGTTATGTTGTCTTTTTTTAGGTTTACTCAAACTTTGAAACTTAAATTACCTCGAAAATAATAATTAATAGCAGTAGTCCTTTTAATAAGAAAAACTGCATTGTGAGCATATATCTCGCGTACAAACTTATTTTAAATTATAAAGCGTTTGAATGCTTTAATGTTTTTAAAACTTTTGCAAAAAAAAACTACGATTATATATTAATGTGATGTAATAGATAAATTTTTAGTGAATGAAATAAGCTTAAACGCAATGTTGTTACATTAGACAGAAAAAAAATACAATAATAACTTTAGAACAAAAGTAAGTTGAAAATTATAACTTAATAAAGTTCAGAATTTTTTTTAGAAGTAAACACTTTTAATTAATTTAATGTTCTGTTCTTGTATTACTTAAAATATGATTTTTTAATTAAGCTAATAAGATTTTTTACCTTCTTTAATTCTAAACTTACAAAAAATATCTAGCATTAAAATGATGGCAAATAAACTTTTCAATTTCGAGTATACTTTAATGTTTTAAAACCATTTGTATGTAATTAGTATGTACTAACAAACTTAAAGTTTTTAATTATTTACAATATAAATAAACAACTCATAGTTCCATACTATTAGTTAAATACCAAAACACGACGACTCTTAAAAGCAAAAAATAAGTGTAAATTTGTTAAATACTTTCTAAAAAATCAAATTATTTTTTTATAAAAGCAAACTGAATTGTTTACATTGTTTTAAGAAATTAATATATAAAATAAGACAAATCATTAAGCAATAAAAATAAAAAAATTGTCTTAGCTTAGTTTTATGAAACGTTTCTTTACTAACGAACCAAAACTTTCAAGTTCCAAAATAATTTACTTTATTCATTTATGTGTTCATAGGTTCTAAAAACATTGCAACAGTTTGAGTACTCTATAACTCAGTGAGTTATAGATCTAACACTTCGTACACTTTTTTACTATCTTTTAGGTTGTCTGATTAAAATATTTTGAAAAAGTTTTAAAAGCAATATTTTGAGAAAAAAAATAGATAACAGCAAACTGCTTAAAAACACTTGTTTAATGTTTTAATCTTAATAAAGAATATTTAAAACTGTAGACATTAGATAGATACTTTTGCTAGTATTAAATCACGTAACAAAAAAGTGCTTTTCACTTTTTACATACTTGTTGTTATATTTTTTTTATTATAAGTATGTTTTAATTAACTTGTCTGCTTATTTATGGAACTATTATTCAAACAAATATATTTTTTTTACTAAATATTTTTTTGTGTTTTCTTAAACCTGAAAGATAAAAACAATAAATACGTTAGTAAAATTAAGTCCGTCTTATTAAGCCTACTTATAAGCAAAATACTTTAAATTTTACGCCTACTTTTTAGTTCTTACAAGAAAAGACTCCAACTAATAATCAAACCAAAACTTTAAGTTTTTATCTAAAATATTGATAACATATTGATGCTAACTTATTTGAGTTGTTTTATTGTTTTTATGTAAACTCGTAAAGTAAATTTAGCTGAAATTGATTTTAAGTACTTTACTTACTACTTAGCAAACAAACTTTATGTTCACGTAGTGTGGTTGTATTAAGCTGAAGTTTATTTGTATTTAAGACCAAAGCGCTTAACCTATCAATCTGAACTTACCCACAATTAATCAGCACTAACATTAGTTGGTGGGTAGTAAAGACTTGTTAACCAAAATTAAATATTTAGAAAGCTTTTAATCGTTCCAAGGTTAGTTACAAAGTCAGTAACTATGTTTTGAAAATTACTATTTTTACATAACCTTGTAAACTATAAACATAAACTATGAAGGTTGTTAGTAAATCTACTCAGTTGATGATTATATTTTAGACAACAAACATGTGTTTTTCTATATAGTCAAAATATAACTCATAGTTTACAAAAATTAATAGAAATTTTATTTTAGTCCTAAACAAATACCGAACTTTAACTCTAAAAAAAACTTATGTTAGTAGTACTTTTTGTAAACTTTTGTAAACGTGTACCTAGTATACGTTTTTTATACAAAATTTTCATTGAAATTATCCTACCATTCAGTTTTAAATATCAATTTTTTATTAAATCTGAAACAAACCTTTTTGATACAATCTGAAATATATATATGAGGCTAAAACAAATATTTTTACTTGAAGCTTGTAAATATATTTTTGCAATATTGGTTGTTAGTAATTGAATTTCCTATTTTAGAGCTTCATATAAACTTAATCAATAAACAAGTGAGGAAATTATTTAAAACTTCTTTATAAACAACTATTTATTGAAATGCTTTTTTTTTTACTTTTAACTTATATATTTTGTTTTAATTGCCCCCTTCAAACTTATTTTATTGCTTTTTTGTGCTTCTAAGCAAAAAAGAAAATTTAAACTTAAAATTTTGATTTCAATTTTAATTATACAAAATATTTATAATATTTTAGGCAAAAATCAACTATTGGTTAATAGCTGTTAATCTGAAATTAATTTTTTTTAAATAAATACCAAATAACTATGCACGTTAGATTATATAGTCATAAGTGATTAAAACATGTAAGATTACCCAGTTTACAATTGATTTAGATTAAGCCGTATTTTTTAACAAATACGACTTATGTATAAAGAACATGCATGACTGACATAATTTAAATATTAAATGCTTTTCAATTTTAAAACGAGTTAAACTCAAGTAAACTTCTTTATTGCGTAGATAAGGCAAACAGGGTGTTTCTAGACATTCATTCACTTAAAAACAAATATTTCTCATTGTTTCTAAAAACTTTTTATAAAGAAACTTATAATAAAAGTGTCGTCAATTACTAAAAACGCTGTAAACAAATATTTTTGATAGTACTTATGGTAGTTATGTACGCATAAAGTTACGTTAGTCTCAAAAAATTTTCGACTTTGAACTGTAAAGCTGTTACTTAATGCGGTTTTCCGCTAATGCTTCTTTTAACGTCTTGTGAAATCGTAAAATTTGTTTTTAAATCAATACGACGAAACAATTAAGCGCTTTTAAATCGCAATAAGCACTAAAACAAATCAGAAATATCATTATAAAGTTCCGCTGAGGCTTACTGTGATCACAAAACAAACAATCTTGAGTAGATTGGGTAATTACAAATATTTGCTATACATTTGAACCAATTTCTCGTAAAATTTTCCACTTGTATCTTTTACGACTTGAACTGTGCAGTATAAATACCCGGTGTTCAAACTAAACTTCAACATTTTGTTTTTGACTTCAGTTGAAACTCAAATGAAGCAAATTGTTTTGGTTGCGCTGTGCTGCTTGTCTGTTGTGAGCAGCATACCGACTAAAAAGGTAAATTTTTGTGTTTGAATATTTCTTGTTATTGTATTGCTAATAACATAAACTTTTTAGGTGTCTCAAAACCCTGCGACATTTTCTGGTTAGTTATGTTTTTTCTGTACTTCACAAGTTTTAAATCAGTTTTTATACCTTTTTCACTATAAGGGCTCTTAATTTTTAAGAAATACATTCATTACTTCTTTTTATTATTGAGAGCAAAATTTAGCCGCAATTTATTAGTATAACGCTGACATTTTTGTTTAAAAATGCTTTTATGAAAAGTTTTTAAACTTAATATTAACCATAAAAAGACTTGGATGTACCATCATGCGTAGCTGATGATGGCTCACCATTAAGCACTGCACCATTTGAAAAACCAGGAGATTGCTACAACTTCTACCAGTGTGGTGCAGGTAATACTTTTTATTATATTTTTTCTTTATTGAAAACTTTATAAATGAATTTTCATATGTAAGTATCTCTCTTTCACTAATAGAAAATAAACATATGCCAAAAGTCTATTTGTTTTTATTTTTGATTTATAGCTAAATTACCTCAAGTCTAAACGCAGTTTAAGTTAAATAAAAAATGTAAAGCTCACTAATCGTTCAGATGAAATTTTAACAAATGTTAAACCTTATGGTAGACTTTCTTTTTTTTCACAAATAAAATATATGTGTTAAAGTTTTAATTTTTTTTAAACTATTTAAACTCTTTTACCAGGTATCCTGTACACGATGCCATGTGCCCCTGGTACCGCTTTCAACCCTGAAATCGGAGTCTGCGATTGGCCATACAACGTGCCTGGGTGCGGGACTACTAGCTCCCCTGACGGCGTCACTCCACCCATATATGGTTTGTTTGCTTTTATTTATTGAAAAAAAAAACAATATTTGCTTATAAGTATGAATGTGAAAATATAACGCTTTTTTATAACAATACTATTTCTTAATAAAGTACAAGAAATACTTTAGTTTTTTCCAATTTCTTTCAGACTCTCAATGTACGGATTCATCGGGCAAGCCTTTGAGCGGCGACCCGTTTGAAAAACCTGGCGACTGCGACCACTTCTACCAGTGCGGTGCCGGTATGAGATATTATAGTATTTTTAAACTTTTTGTAAAAAAAACTTAATGCAACATCTTCAAAAATTTTAATTATAATTATTTTTTTATACTTACAATTTTTTTTAACACAAAACTTATAAAAACTTTTATCAAAGTTTTGTATAACGTGTTTAAATTTTATTCAAAAACATTTCCTCAACTTTAAGGCACTCTGTACACGATGCCCTGCGCCCCTGGTACCGCTTTCAACCCTAAAATAGGAGTCTGCGATTGGCCGTACAACGTTCCTGGGTGCGCCAAGGACGGTAAATGTACCGACGACAACGGACGGCCGGTGTCCAGCGGTCCGCAGCAAATACCTGGGGACTGCACCCATTTCACAATGTGCGTCGCCGGTGAGTGGAACTGATTCGAATACTTTTTTGAATAAGGAGATTGTGTTTTAGCGACTGTCTGGTAAAAATAATGTAGAAAAATTATAAGTAGGATGATTTATGTTATTGTAAAAAGACGTAATATCTGAATTTAGTTACTTGATTATAGAGATTTAAGAAAGTAACTAAAATCTTAACAAATTTTTGACATGTCTTTTCGTTAAGCGATTTAAAAACAGTTTAACTTGCCGGAAGCAAACCATAGGCGGTATACTATTATAACTAACATAACGAATTCAGGGGAGGAGGTAACGGAGGAATGTGGCGACGGTCTGGTGTTCAACCCCGAAACTTTGGTTTGCGATTGTTCAGAGTTGGTGGAGGGATGCGGAGTTGCAAACGATTCCCAGGATGGAGGTGAGACTTTAAAATTAAAGCTTAAAACTAAAAAGTAAATACAAAAACTGATGAAAAGTATATGGTATCTTTAAAATGCTCGAAACTGATTTCAAACTTATTTAGCCTACTTTTAAGTATTCTTTTAGTAGTTTACGGTGTTTACATACAGGTAATATCTGAATAAATAACTAATTTCACATCAAAAAGTATTTAAAGCTTTTGTTTATACGTTTTTATCGCTAGTATGACCTACTACTATTAATTGCATTTCTTGTATTAATTGCATTGGTTTGTCAGAAAAGTTATTTATAGTACTTACTAAGAATAAGCAAACTAGAACTTTATTGTATCTCATAAAGCACAGAAATATGTAACAAAAACAAAAATTTGGGCTTGATCACATTATTTATAGTAGCTAAGTCTTGCGCATAATTTTAAAAACAAAGTATGTAAGGCATCAAGCTATTACATTTAAGTTGTTTCTAAATATACTTAGATATATTTTTACTCGAATTTAAAACTTTACATGGCCTTGAACTTCTTTTTAAACTCTTTACGACGTCATAAAACACAAAATTAACAACCAACGTGTTCCATTAACCTTTGTGGCAGTGGCAAAGTGTTTTGACACAAGCGAATTCTTGCTAAAGCCAAAAAACAAAACAATAAATTTGATTACTTTTAATGACTGGAACAAGTAAACAAATGTTCAAGTTTAACTTTTAAGCCTTACAAGCAATTTTTGTTTGCTCTAGATATTTTTACATTAAAGATGATTACATTATTAGTAATAAAGTTTAACTAGCTCGTATAACCTGTTTACTAACGCTAAGAAAAGTATTTTTATGATTCTAACAAAAACTTTCAAACTATTTATACAGTTGATAAGCTTTTTATTGATTTTTTTTAAATAAATATTTTTGTTTACGTTTAGAACATAGTGTTAATAAGCTAAATATCTATCTACAAGTGAGTAATTTAGTTAACAATGTTATTAAAAGGTG
This sequence comes from Thalia democratica, assembly GCF_965202585.1. NCBI lineage: Eukaryota > Metazoa > Chordata > Thaliacea > Salpida > Salpidae > Thalia > Thalia democratica. Next base: position 59,334,844 of record NC_139166.1, on the reverse strand, counting down.
AACACACATAAAAACTTGAATGATAGGGTAAAATATAACTTAAAATGTATTGGTTTTTACTGTATTTATAGCGCTTAAGCTGCTTATTAAATAATATGATATATAGTTAAATTAAAATCGCTTTAAAAGGCAAATGCCATTCAAGTGATGGAAAGCCATTAAGCACTGAACCATTTGAAAAAGAAGGAGATTGTACTCATTTCTACCAGTGCGGAGCAGGTTAGTTGGTTTTATTTAGTATAAATAATAGTAATTTATAGAAAATAAAAACTTATTTCTACTAGCACAAACAACTTTCTTTTAAATACTTTAAATTTGCTTAACTGGTAAAACGATTACCTGTTTAAACGAATTTAGTTTATTTTTTCCTTATGAAGTTAACAATCAACGTTTATTCTTTCAGGTGTTCTCTATATAATGCGCTGCATACTTTTAGTTAATTAGCTTTAGCTGTAAAATGATTTACTCTCTAATATTTTTCATAGTATTTTTTAACAAAAATATAATTATTTTAGGCATCCTCTACACAATGCCATGCGCACCAGGTACGGCATTCAACCCGGACCTGAAAGTGTGTGATTGGCCCTACAACGTTGCCGGGTGCGGTAACTTGTACCAAACAAGGTCAAAAGGTCAGTAGTTTGTATAAAAAACAGTTATTGTTATTTTTTATTCATAAAGTTTTTATGTGATAAATTTAAGCATTTTTATTATAGCTAGAAGAATTTTTTAAAGTTATACCTTTGTTGAAATTTTTTTAAATAAATTTAAAGGTTTTAAACTATAAAATACAAATTTGTACGTAAACTTGTAACTAATATTTGATATTTTTAAAAGTTATACTTGCTGTAAACAAAAAATACATATATTTTAAAGAATTAAAATACTTTAAACTTAAATAATAGAAAAAAATCCGTCCATTAGTAACTTTTTCTAAAAACATCTTCTCGCAACCTTTAATGCAAATAACAGACCCGTGCAAAGGAGACAACGGTTACCCACTTAGCACGGCGCCGTTCGAGAAACCGGGAGATTGTTCCAACTTCTACCAGTGCGGTGCCGGTATCCTGTACACGATGCCCTGCGCTCCTGGAACCGCTTTCAACCCTGAAATAGGAGTCTGCGATTGGCCGTACAACGTTCCTGGGTGCGCCACACTCACGCCTGGCTTCAACGGTACTCGTTTAGTTATAAAATTTACTAACTGTGTTTTTTTTTTTTTTTTAACGGTACCCGTTTTGTTTTAGATCTAATTAATTTAATTTAGTTATGTTTTTTAAGATCAATGTCACGATTCCAACGGGAAACCGATCAGCACAGGTCCGTTTGAAAAGCCGGGCGACTGCTACCATTTCTACCAATGTGGTGCCGGTAAGTTTTAGTTATTGATAGATTTGTTTGTAAAAGCACCAACTAGGTTATATGAAACTATTTAAGTCAAAGACAATACATCGAGCTTCTGCACGAAGTTTTAGTTCTTATCTTAATTCAGGTGTTTGGGTACTTTTTCTAGTTTTTAAATGATTGTAGGTAATTTGAACTTGATTCTGATTTAGTTTTAAATTTATCCCGCCTAGTTTCAACTCTTTTATAATTTCAGGTATTTTGTACACAATGCCTTGTGCCGAGGGTACGGTTTTCAACCCGGCCTTATCAGTGTGCGATTGGCCATACAACGTACCTGCATGCGACGACGACCTCGGTAAGTGTTTATTTGTTCTTATACTTTCTAACAGAGTTGTCGCCTTGAAAACTTATTAGTATACTTTTACTGCAAGATATCAGCTTATATGTACAGTTAACAACTTTATAAATTGTTAGATGCCAGCACATGTCCCTCTTCTATGCAAGATCACCAGCCAGTTGCAGTTCCAGGAGACTGCAACCATTTCCAACAGTGCGGCGAAAGTTTGTTTGACAGTCGTTATGTTATTGGATTTTACAACGTTAAATTTTTTTTTCTAGCTAAAATTTAGCTGGTTTTCTGTCTTTAGCTTTGAAACGAGTATAGCATAATTTTAGGACGATTGAAGATTTTAGCGCTCCTCAGTCAAACAAAACTTGAAACAAAAATTATTTATGTTCAAAACGTCATAAAAAGCTTTCTCGAACTCTTACAAGTTACTATCTAATCTAAATATTCACAAAAAATATCAACACTAGTTAGCCCACCTAATCTGGTTTAATTTCCTTACAAATTAACTTTTCCGGACGTTCTCTGAAATTTTTGCGCTCATAACTCGTCTATCATCCACAACTTATCACAGACGGGGTCCACCAAGGCACATGCCCGGCAGGTAGCGTGTTCAACCCAGACACTTCCGCTTGCGACTGCCCCAACAACGTGCAGGGATGCGAAGACACCGGAATCTGCGATGATTGTGGTGAGGTGTTTTTTCACTAAAAATCACACAAGTATTTGATAAAAAACTAAAAATAAATGAACGGTTTAGCTAAAGCTTAATTGTTTTAAAGCTAAACTTAGTGAACTAAAGACTGCTTATTTACATAAAAAAACAAAAATGACAATGATTAACGGCTTACAGACGCAGAATGTACAGACGAGAATGGAAAAGGTACCAGCAGCAAGCCGACAAAGGTAGAAGGTTCCTGCGAAAACTACCAGCAATGTTTTGCAGGTATCCTATTAAAATACACTTTTTCTACTAACCATATATAAAACCCTCGAACTATTATGAAAGCAGTTCGACTACTAGTTTCTATATCACGCTTTAGAATTAAAAAAAAACACAGATTTTTTGATCTAGTTCTAAATAAGTATCAACTTTCACCATTTTTACCATCAAAAGGTGAACTGAAAACTTTTTCTTGCGGTGACGGGCTAGCATTCAACCCGGCCACTGGTCTTTGCGATTGGGATTACAATGTAGAAGGGTGCGGAAGTACCTGTAACGGATGTGGTATGTAAATTCGTTTTCAAGTCTAGTTTGTAGCAAATATGAAAAAAAATTGAAGTTCTGCACCGTTTTCATTTAATATAAAAAGCAACAATAAGTTTAACAATAACAAGTACCCAATCTTTCAGTAGTACTCTGTAAAAACTTTAACACGGTTTGAGTTAACTTTTTGAAAAACTAGATAAAAAAAATAAACACCAAACATGCTGAATTTCTGCTCGTACTTATAGACCCGCAATGCACCGGTTCCAACGGCGAACCACTTAGCACGGCCCCGTTCGAGAAACCGGGGGATTGTTCCAACTTTTACCAGTGCGGCGCCGGTATCCTCTACACGATGCCATGCGCTCCCGGAACCGCTTTCAACCCTGAAATTGGAGTCTGCGATTGGCCGTACAATGTTGAAGGTTGCGGCGCTGTCGACAACGTTACGGGTTCAAATGAAGGTATTTTTTGCCAATTTTTTTTATAAAATGAATTTTTATGAACGTTTTGGAAACATACTTTTTTGAAACGCTTGTCTAAGTACTGTTTGACTATTAAGTAGCAACAGTTTATAGTCGTTTATAGATTTCAATTTTTTAGTTATTCCAAAAGGTATTTTGTTGTAAAGTGAAACTTTAATTATAATTAATATTAGTACAGTAATAATAGTACATATAGTACATATAGTCAAGTCAACTTTTGCAAATGATACTTTTATTCTTAGTTGTATGTTAAGTGAAACATTTTTTTTTGCTATTTTTTCTTGATTCATCTCCGAAAAGTCTTGGAAAAATAAAAACTAACAATTATCAATAAAGTATTCTTAGTTGTATGTGAACTGACACTGTTTTATAAGCTCATATTAACCTTATTTTTCTAAGAAACGTTTAAAAATGAATTAATAAAAGTTTACAAATAACTGTTTTAAATCTTATATTTTTTTAATTTTAGTGAGCTGTAAAGATGCATCCGGCAAGCCATTAAGCACTGAACCATTTGAAAAAGAAGGAGATTGTACTCATTTCTATCAGTGCGGAGCAGGTTAGTTTGTTTTATTTAATAATGTGGTATAAAAAGTATTTAAACTAAAGTAGTTTTGAATTTATTATTTGCATTTGTTCTACTTAAGTATTAATTAATTCAATGTCATATTCGTAAACACATGTGAGTAAAAACACTTCAAAGGTATCTTGTACACAATGCCTTGCGGAGAGGGTACAGTTTTCAACCCGAAGTTGAAGGTGTGCGATTGGCCTTACAACGTAGATGGGTGCGAATCTGCGCTTCAAGCTTCAGTGTTCAGTGAGTCTTTTGTAACACAAAACAAATTTAAGTTAAGTTTTGTGCTTTTAAATTATGTTCATTAAATATACTTACATATAAAATACTGAAGAATGGTGATAACTTATCAGTAGTGGTATACTTGACTCGTAATTGTCGCTAAACTTGCTCGTAACTTTTCTAGTAATATCAATTTTGTCAATGTGAGTCGTTTCTAAAAATAGTATTGTTATTTGTTTAATAACTCTGAGCAGTCTAAAACTGTACTTTTTTTAAATTATGATGTGCAATTAATTTGAAAATTCAAAGTGTTATATCATTTATTGACGATTGAAAAATGTCTTTATTTTTTCAACTTATTTTTTTACGTAAAAAAACTTTAGAACCAAAATAAGTTAAGTCGATGTTCATCTTTACAATCAGGAACTTAACTTTTAAAAGTATTGACAAACGTTTAAATAAAAGCATTAAAATTAAACATCAAAGGTGCTGAGTGTGTTGACAAAGACGGCAAACCATTGAACGGGGATCCTTTCAAAAAGGAGGGCGATTGCCAACATTACTACCAATGCGGATCAGGTTTGGCTGTCAAAAATTTAATACAAAGTTGCATCATTAATAAATACGAATGTAAAATACTAAAGTTATTTACTGTCGTTAAAGTCAACATGTTTCAAATGTTTTGCTTTCCATTGACAGTTGCGTGCATATTATTCAATTTTTTAAATTAAAACATTTTGGGTTAAACAATACTAAATCGATAGTTTAATTTTGTTTAGGTATTCTCAATACTATCAGTTGTCCACAAGGAACTGCATTCAACCCAGAACTTAAATTTTGTCAGAAACCGTTTGACGATAGTGGCTGCATCGCTCCAGTGAATACAAAATCAGGTTGGTTTATTTTTGTAATAGGAATTTTCACTAAAAACTAATAAATTTTTCATATAACTTTTGTATTCAAAAAAAAAGTTTTACCACTTTACAAGCATATCAAACCCGAATAACTGTTATCGTTTACTCTTTAAATTTAAATTAGAAGCAGATTAACCACGTAGCTTAAACAAAAGCAATTTTCAAGTAGTAACTCGAACTTCTGCATTTCTAAACTAAATATTCATGTGCTTTAAAACAATATTCAGCAGTTGCCGACGAAAAATGCATGCTGAACGGGCATCCCATCAGTAGCAATCCGGTCGGAATCGAAGGAGACTGCACTCATTTCCACCAGTGCGGCGGCGGAGGTTGACATATTTGTACTAAAAGATAGTTTTAACACTTGATAAATAAACACAAATTAATTTGTGCTTTTTTTTTTTAGTACTTTCACCATCTTTAACTGTGTGTAAAACTGCTATGCGAATTGTCTGCCTGTTATCAAACTGCATTTGCTCAATAACATTTTATTAAATATTTTAAAGCTAAAACATCCACAATCTTAGGTGTTCTCTACGTGATGCCTTGCGCCCCGGGTACGGTTTGGAACCACAAGACTGGACGTTGTGACTGGCCGGAAAACGTTCCGACTTGCGATCCCTCCAACACCAAGTCCACAAACGGTAGCGATTTGTTATAATGATTTGTTTTTAAACTTAATTTGTCTTGTTCTATTTATCTAGTAAACTGATATATCAAAAACTCGGTATTTTTCATGTTTTTTTTTTCTTTTAGTTGTATTAAAAGGTGTTCAATTAAATGTTAAGCTGTTTAGTTTTTAGTTGAAAAATTTGTAAATTACAAATATAAACGAAACAAGCCAAGTATGAAAGAACCAATAAAAGTTCAACAATAAATAATTGGTCGTAAACAAAGTTTTAAAAGAATATAAATTTTATTTTTTCAAAAAACGAACTCAGTATACTTCAACAGATCCGATGTGTACCGGTCCAAAAGGAGAGCCTCTGAGCGGTGACCCCTTCGAAAAACCGAACGATTGTCAGCACTTTTACCAGTGCGGAGCAGGTAAAATTTTAAAGTGACAATTGTTCAAAACGCTTTTTTTCGTATTTTAGTTAGACTATTTCGTTATCAGTTTTAACTCAATTTCACTTACAACTTGTTTAAAATGTTGTTTTACAAGTAGATTTTATACGAAACTTCATCAACACTTTTATTACTAGTACTGTTTATATCTGTTAGTCTATTAAAAATAAATATTACACATACCTTTATCAGAAGATAACACAAGTTATCCTTTAACAGGAATTCTGTACACGAAATCTTGTCCGCACGGCACCGCCTTCAACCCGAAGATAAAAGTGTGCGATTGGCCTTACAACGTCGAAGGTTGCGGTGAGGGCAGCAAACCTGCAACCGACCCGAAATGCACCGGTTTCAACGGTCAACCAATCAGCGGTGCCCCGTTCGAGAAACCGGGAGATTGTTCCAACTTTTACCAGTGCGGTGCCGGTATCCTCTACACGATGCCATGCGCCCCTGGAACCGCTTTCAACCCTGAAATCGGAGTCTGCGATTGGCCGTACAACGTCGAAGGTTGCGGCGCGCCGGTCTACGACCCGAAATGCACCGATTTGGACGGCAACCCGACCAGCTCGGCGCCCTTCGAAAAACCAAACGACTGCGACCAGTTCTACCAGTGCGCCAACGGAATCCTCTACACTTTATCCTGTCCCGATCAGACCTCCTTCAACCCTGAAATTGGAGTGTGCGACTGGTCGTACAACGTCGAGGGGTGCGGCACCGACCAATCAAACGACCCGTGCCTGGACAGCAACGGCAAACCTACCAGCACGCTCCCGTTCCCCAACCCCGACGACTGCGCCACCTTCCACCAATGCTCGTGGGGCACTTTGCACACTTTCGACTGTCCCGACGGCTTAGTGTTCAACCCCGACCTTCTCGTGTGCGATTGGCCTTACAACGTTCCGACGTGCACAGACGCTGACGTCGACAGCCCGTTTGATGGCGAGTGCGTGGACGAAAACGGGAAGCCATTGAGCACGTACCCGTTTGAGAAACCGGGGGATTGTTCCAACTTTTACCAGTGCGGCGCCGGTATCCTCTACACGATGCCATGCGCTCCCGGAACCGCTTTCAACCCTGAAATAGGAGTCTGCGATTGGCCGTACAATGTTGAAGGTTGCCACGAGGCCGCCGCCGACCAGTGCCACGACGACAGTGGTGCGCCCGTGAGCACCCTGCCGTTCGAGAAGCCGGGCGACTGCGACAGCTTCTACCAGTGCGGCGCCGGCGTCCTCTACGAAATGAGCTGCCCCGACGGCCTCGCGTTCAACCCCCAACTGAAGGTGTGCGACTACCCGTACAACGTGCCCGGGTGCGAAACTTGCTCGGTAAAGTACGACGAGGAGTGCACCGACGCCAACGGAAACCCGATCAGCACCGCCCCTCTGCCCGTCGACTGTTCAAACTACCAGCAGTGTCAGGCGGGTTTCCTGGTGACCGGAAGCTGCGGGGACGGCGAGGCGTTCAACCCGGCCACCGGTCGCTGCGATTTCCCCCACAACGTCGCCGGCTGCTCCGCGTGCGACCCCGACGACAGCTGCCTTGACGACCAGTGCCGCCCGATCAGCGGCTCGCCACAGGCCATCGAAGGTAACTGCACCCATTTCGAGCAGTGCAGCTCTGGGATGGCGGTGGTCCACAAATGTCCCGACGATCTGGCGTTCAACCCCGCGAGCGGAACTTGCGATTTCGCGTGGAACGTCGACGGCTGCTGCGCCCCTTCGACCTCCTTCGACCCGGAATGCGCTACCTCGTGCGGCGAACCCATCAGTTCAGGGCCTTCCCCCGTTGAAGGAGACTGCGGCCATTTCACGCAGTGCTCGTCGGGAAGCCAGCAGACTGTGAAATGCCCCGACAATCTCGCCTTCAACCCTTCCACGGGTCTGTGCGATTTCGATTACAACGTGCAAGGTTGCGGCACTCCTGACCCTTTCAACCCGTGCGAGGATCCTAACAGCGGCAAGCCGACCAACTCACCGCCGACGGGAATTCCCGGCAACTGCACCCACTTTCAAATGTGCTCGGCTGGCAATCTCGAGACTTTTCCCTGCCCCCAAGGCAGCGCGTTCGATCCAGAAAGTGGCGCGTGCGAGTCCTCGCTTGCCGTCGAAGGTTGCGCCGACCAGGTGCCGAGCTGCGCCGCCGACGTAACTGATCCCCAGTGCAAGGACGCGCAAGGAAGGCCGTTGAGCACGGACCCGTTCGAGAAACCGGGAGATTGTTCCAACTTTTACCAGTGTGGCGCCGGTATCCTTTACACGATGCCGTGTGCCGAGGGAACGGTGTTCAACCCCGACCTGAAAGTGTGCGACTGGCCGTGGAAGGTGGATGGTTGCGAGGATGCGCTCAAGGGTGCAAAATCACTCACCCTTGACGAGTTTTGCGTGGATCCCAAGGGAAAGCCCCTGAGCAGCGAGGCGATGAAGATTGAAGGGGAGTGCGGTTTCTACCGGCAGTGCTCGGCGGGCTTTCTCGCCACCCGGCCCTGCCCCCAGGACACTTCTTTCGACGGGGACGAGGGTTTGTGCGATCTGTCGTACAAGCAGGATGAATGCAAGGCTGAAGAGAATCCAGGTGAGTGAAAGTTTTCATTGATTTTTTTGCTCTTAAGTTGAACAATTAAAAGTTAAACATCAATAGTATTTATGATTTACAAAACTTTATCAATACTTGTGTACTTTTGTTTTAATACCAAGCAAATACCAATATTATCACATCTTTATTTGTATATACCATGCTAGAACATCTTATTTATCTGCTAACCTAAAACCTGATACTTGTTAAGCGTCAACATGCAAGGACATGAACGGCAACCTTCTGACCACCCAGCCGTTCGAAAAGCCCCAGGACTGCAGCGGCTACTTCGTTTGCGTCCACGGTCAGCTGACGACCATGTCCTGCCCGTCAGGTCTGTCCTTCAACTCGAAAACGAACGTGTGTGACAGGAGCGAGAACGTACCCGGGTGCAACTGATCGTGACGTCATAATTGACAGATTCAACAAAGCAAAACTGCTAAAAAAATTGTATTATTAGCACTTTGTTTTCAATTTGTTAAATTTATTTACTGAAACTTTCACAATTTTTAATTCTGCTGAATAAATGTAGCACAAAAAGCGTGTCTTGTTTTAAACAAGGTTACTTTGGGTATCACGTTATTATTGTAGACATTTGTCTAAAAGTATAAAAGTTATGTAGTTATAAGTTGACATTGTTAGAAGTCCTTAGAAGAATTTATCACGCAGTTATCAATAAGAATTTCCACTGTTACAGTAATAAATTAACAACTAATACCGGTCCTTAGTAACTTTATAAAAGTTACACTTTCTACAAGCTTTTTATATATAACAGGCAACTGTAGTTGACACACAGAAACACTGTTTTAAACCAAATCTTAAAAACCAGTAAGCAAGCACTAGTAAAAGGAATTGTTAATTTAAAAGCACAGTTAATTTTTTTTGTTAAATTTTTATTTTAGTTGTAAATATTTTGTTAATGTTTGAAAAGTACCTTGCGAAACCTTTTTTTTGTAGGCCGAAGTTAACTAAACCTTCAGCTAAGTTATCTTGTTTTTTGTAGAAAAATGACGTATGTTTACTGTAACAAATAAAATTTTAGATAACCAGTAAAAACTCTTATGACAGGTACATGTTTCGAGCAAAAATATTTTGCACTGTTTAAAAACTGGATAGTACTGTTATGTTTAATTTAAACAACAAAGTGTAAACTTGTATGACATATTAATATTTTAAAATGTGTAATGGACGCACAGTGAATAATTGACGCACATTTCAAAAAGGACGCCGTACTATTCTGACCCGCTTCCAGAATAAATAGATTATACGCATATATGCAAAAAAAAAATTAAGAACATTTTTACAGTAACTAAACAACATAATATTAAGAAACAATGAAGTGTAAAAGCTTAACAAAAAATAGTGAGAACTTGAAAAATTTACATTAAACAGTTCAACGTTTTAATAGCAAAAAAGTAAGTTTCTACTTAAACATAACTAGTTGTAATGAATTGCGAACAGTTATTGAAATATTACGTAATATGTACATAATATCTACGTAAAAAAAAGAAAATACAAAAAAGTTATTTGAAATAATAAAAACATATTATAAATTACTAAAAAAACTCGCTTTGCTAGGATCTTTATTTACAAACGATCAGCTTAAGTTTTTTAATATTTTTATATACTAACACTATCTAAAGGTATGTGAATTAAGTATTTACTTTTAACTAAATACGTAGGTATTTGTAAAATATTGATATAAAATATGAAAGTAAGTTAGTAAGAGTTTCTTACTTTCTTTATGTATTAAATTTAACTAGTAGTTCTGATTAAGATTATAATAAATAACTAAACATTTTTGAATATTATCTACAACTAATTAATTAGTTTATTTTACTAACAAAATTTTTTTGTTAAATAAATTAGTATAAATTAATCGTAAAAGAAAAAGAAATATTTTTTTGATTCTAAAAAGTAACAGAAAAAAAATAAAACTATATAGTATATACCATTTTTATTAGTTTCGAAATAACATTTTATTTTAATTTTCTTTTATCTATAGATTATTTAACCTAAATTTAACTATGCAGTTTTTATAACTTCTATTATATACTAGTTTAAAGTTGTTTTTTGTTTTTGAACAGATTCACCTCTGACGCAGTTCTTAAGCTTTTCAAAACGTTTTTAGGTGCACAAAGTAATTTACAACAAAAATTGGATCAAATATCATGTTATTTTAAGTATAAGTTTGCTTTTGTTATATTTATTTTTAATAAATATCTAGACTCGGTTGTTTGTTTATTTACAGTGTTACTTAGAAGGAAAAATATTAAAAAAATTAAATATTCATCAAACAAGTAAATTTTGTCGCTCATAGTAAACTTTACATCAGCTTATTTAAAATAGTAGTTTTTTTTAACGGGAAATTTATTTAATTAATGCTTCAAAAACTAAAATAGTGACACTACCAAAAATAGAAATGTTTAAACTTCAACTAGATAAAAATATTTTCACACAAAATACAAAAATCTATAAAATGAACTAAATGTAGAAACTAGATTGCTAGTTAACATCAAAGGTTGAATACAGGTGAAAATAATTAAGTGTTAGGTTTGAAATAATGAAACACATTTACTTATTCAGTTTCTAGATTGTGTACCTTGTAATTTACTAACGTCAGTTTATTAAAACTTACTTTTTACAGTTTTCAACTGTTTTGTAAACCATTTCCTTTATCATGTCGTTTGATAACTCACAAAACAACAAATTGTGAGTGTTTAGTTTTTATTGAAACCTTCTAAAACTGTACTAAAGTTTGTCTTGCTGTGTCTACAAGTTTACAACTATAGGTCTAATTTAAACATCATCAAAATTTATACAAAGTATATAATTGCTTCTTATATTTAGAGAACTGACCAAAAAGATTTGATTTTTATAAATCGATGCTTTAAAACAAACTATTCTACTTGCAGATATTTACTAATAATTTTTTTTTAACAAGTAGCAACTTTTAAATTGTAAAAACCAGTTTTTTTAGTTTTTTTAATCGCAAAACTTAAACACAAATAAAAGATTACCTTTTTTTTACTTTTATTTACCTTTATGAGAGCATTATTAAGTCACGACTATTCAGTTCACTAAAAATATTTTGAAATGTTTTTTTTTTCAGGTTGTATAAATTTGTTTAACTTCAATTTATGACAGTTGGTTAAAAACGTTTAATTTTTTAAATAGTTTAATACGTTATTTATAATTTTTAAATGTAAAAAAGAGACATCGATTATCATAAAAATAATTCAAGTTCAATAGATTTTCATGTAAAATGTAAAAATTATAATTTAAAAAAACTTTAACTTAAACTAAAGTTAATAAAAAGTTACAAACTATATTTCTGAACAAATACGTTAATTTACTTATATATATTTTTTTAATAATTAGATATAATGTTTTAAGTAAGTATACTCATTTGTGTAATTTTAATTTACATTCAATTTAGCAAACAACCTGCACTTGCAAAACAAAATACATTAACAATGTTAATAAAGTAGTGATTTCATTAAACTTTATAAAACATAACAATTTAAATAAATTAACAAAACTTTTGTAATTTGTTTCTGTTTTTATTTTGAGCTATTCGTAAATTGTTTATAAATTTTCATGATAAGTTCAAAATCATTAGCGCACAATTAATCATCAGTGTCGCTATGTTTGATTAATCAAATGCTTAGAGATTAATAAAAGTTTAATATAATACTGGATAAGTATTTTTATTTAAAATATAATCTAATGCATATTCATCGCATATTCTTAGAACATTTTGTTAGTAATTTTTTTTTTAATCAGTTTTAAATTTAAATACTTTCATAATTGATTCTAATTTTATTTTTATTTAAACTAACGTATAATTGTCGTAAACGTTAATAGTGATTAATAAACAGTTATTTATAAATCTAAACTTATGTTTAAAAAATTAGTATAAAACTATGAAATTGATAAATTTATAAAAACTTTAAAGTGTTGTGATAAACTAAATATTAGTTCTTTTAAACTAGTATTATGTTAAAAACAATTTATTAAAATAAAACAACTTATTAATATATCCGAACACATAAGTAAATAGTTACTGTAAACTTGAAAATACATTGATAATAAGAAAAAATAACATATTTATGAAGTTTATTGGCAATATTATAAGACTAGAAAAAAAAAATTTTGAATCAAATGTTTTCAATAATTTAATCAGGTTTTAAAGCTAATATCAACCTCAAACTATTAGCTTTCAACATAATATATTTAAAAAATAATAGTTTTTAAATAAACTACTTATTTCGTAAAATTATAGCCGATTATTTGCCTATTTTTCACCATAAAATAGTTCAAAAGTTTAGTAGGTTAACTCTAGTTTTTTACATCTTTATTTTGTGCTCGAAAGCTGAAGAAAATAATTGTACATAAAGTTTATACTGCAAGTTTTTTAAAAGCTGTGGCACACACGGTAAAACTCGTCTTTCGGCATTATTGCATAAACGAATATTTTTGATGTTGGTTGACTTATACGAAAATTTACTACGAGTGCAATGTTCTAATTAAAAATTTATCATCTTAATTTCTAGACATTCTAGACAATGGCTTGTAATGTAGCCTGTATATATAAAACTCTAAAACCAACTCGGATTTTACAATGAATAAGTTTAAAACACAACTTTTCTCCTAACAGTGAATTTTAAAAACTACTCAAACTAGTTCTTCTTAAACAAAAAAAAATTGAAGCATATTTTATACTTTACTGAACGACAAAAGATACGCTCAAAACATTTGGTCCTAAGACCTGCTGCACGAAGAACCTTTCGGTTGTAGAGTCGCAAACCACGGATACCTTTTAATGGCTTGTCCAGGATCCATCGTTATGAAATTCATTATAGAGTTATTAAAACAAATAACTGTACTGTGACTACAACTGATAAATGTAGAAAACGGTATAATTAAAGGTTCAGGTTCAAAGAACTACGAAAAAATTTGACCAGTTATAGTGTTGAGTTTGTAAGTATGAGTTTGCTTATATCTTATGTATTTTATATAAATGTGTAGACTTAATTGTTTAAACACTTACAGTAATACTTAGCAAAAAAGTGATTAAAAAAATTAAGTTTTACAAATATATAAGTAAAGGTCATCGCTCTTAATATACATTACATCACTTATTATAAATACTTATTTATTTCTAACAAAACTTTTGTTAAAAAATATTTCAAAAACTAAAACAGTGACAACATTTTAAAGAAAAATAAGTTTAACAAATTTTTACACAAACTGTACAATTAGTTTAAAATAAATTAAATATAGAAACTAGATTGCTAGTGTTATATATGCTAGATATATATATTATACAAAGTAAAGTGGTTATTCAAACTTGAACACCTTCTACAGAGCCCACTTGAAGGGTTTTTAAATAGTTTATTAGAAAAATACGATTTTAAAATACTAGTACATATGTTTCATAAAGCTAAACGCTTTAATCATCAGCTAGTTAAATTTTAAAATAACAAGCACTTTACTAAACAGAGATGCAAAGTTATGCAAAAAAACACAAAACAGTATAAAGTAAAATTGTGCATTACAAAACTGTTTTACATGCGTTTTTTTATCAGACTGAAGCCTTCAGTAATTGTAAATGTACTGAAGTAAATGTATTTAAGGATTTTAAACAAGTGTAATTTAATCAAAAAAACAGTGTAATTGCGCTGGTGGCTGTAAATATGATTTGAAATGGGCAATTGCCGTTCAGAGAACATTATTTACAAGGGAACCGTTAACTCTGACCTTGAATATAAGTTCTACATCGGCTTATGCTCTACTCAGTTCAGATTTTGGTATGCTTACAATAAAAAATCTTTCAAAGGAGGTGTATACGAAAATGAGACTGAGCTTCCAAAGTATGCTTGCGGCCTAAAGCGTAAAACCATTGATTTTAAATTAAATTGGGAAATAGAGCGCAGCCAGCAGCAATGGTTATAACCCTGTTTGTAGGCTGTGCTTAAAATAATTAACAGCCGTTATGTAAAAGTTAAAAAAAGGAAGATTGTTTGAATAAAAGTAGTGAACTCATATCGTCTTGTCCACTTATGAAAAAGCTCCTCTTAAAATACAATAAATTTTGAAGTATTTTATAGTCACTTAAGTATGTTTTTGTGAATTTTTAGTTGTTTAATCAATTAGATGGAAAGATCAATTTTTGTACCGAATTTTTTTAATGCAAAATATTACGTCATAATGTTTTGTGTTTTTTTGTATAACTTTGCATCTCTGTTTAGTAAAGTGCTTGTTATTTTAAAATTAGACTAGCTGACTAGCTGAAAATTAAAGCGTTTAGCTTTATGAAACATATGTACTAGTATTTTAAAATCGTATTTTTCTAATAAATTATAAATATATATATATATATATATATATCAAATATATGTATGTATTTACTTACTATATATAAAGGTAGTTATATATACGTAGTCTACAGTTAAAACTAAGGCAATAAAATATTACAGACGTGTATGCCCACTTTTAAGAAGATTTTATTGATCGTCTCCCAGATTGTAAAAATTTTTACGAAAATTCTTGAACGTACGAAAACTCTTCGGTCACCTAAAGTACGTAAGGATGATAATATAACTTAAATATGGATGTTAAGTTTACGCACACTGCAACATAATACACAGGTAATAAATGATTACAGACGTGTGTTGCCACTTTTAAGTAGATTTTATTGTTCGCTGCGTATTTTATTTCTCAAACGTCAAGACTCGACCTCTGAATTTATAATAAATAGTAATTCTCTTTTTTAATACAATACTTGCATATAACATTTACGTGAATTAACGTATAATATTAAACCTTTTTAAAGATATTTACAGATGCGTTCTTTGACGAACTATTAAATAATTAAGGGAAGCGTTTTGTAATTGTTTGTTTACATAAAAAGAAAAAATGAACTGTCTAAGAAATTGTATATAAACCTATATTACGGTAACGGTAGTACAATTAGAAAGTTCAAAATCTAAACAGTAAATATGTTGGGAATGTGTTGAAAAAAAACTTAAAAGAAGTTTAAAAATGTTGACCTCTAAAAAATTTAAAAACATCAATTTACTTAAACTAAAGTGTCTTCACCTCATTGGCTAGTAAATGTAATTTATGTTTTAATGGTTAGTATGCAGTTATACTGTATATTAAAAGTGTAAAATATTAGTTTTTTTTCAATGTTGACTTTAGTTTGATTGACAAGTTTTAATGAAAGTTTTTATTTTGGAACTATTTAAATTTACACAAATTTAATTTTAAAAATAATCGAATCATATTCGCAGATATATTTTAAATTAAATTAACAACTAAACCAACTACGAAATGACGATAAAAATTGTTGTGCCTTTTTTACTGCTAACTACTCAATCTCTTTCTTTCAAGTTTGACAAAAAGACGTATGAGTTGTTACTCAAGAGGTTTGATTACAAGACACAACGCAACATAAAGGAATATTGTCTATCGTATGAAACAATACCTCCTGCTGACAAGACAATTTTGTCAATTGCTCCGTACACACACGTCAAATATCGTTGCTCGTAAGTTTGTTGAATTTTAAAGTAAACGTTTATTTGTGTGTTTAGATTTCTTATTTCAAGTTTAAACAGTTTGATGAACACAATAACAACTTTAAAACAGTTTTATGCTTTTATTTAGTTTTTTCTGTATACTAGTATATGCACTTAGTATTAATTTTTTTTGGCACATGTGCCAAAAAAAAAAACCTTTATATTTTATTTTAATTATAAACAAACCATTTAGTTAGACTTAATAGAAGAAAAAATAAACTTTAACAGACATATGCAACAAAGTCATCTTGATGTTATGTTTTGTGGAATGTATTGTTACAACCCAGTTACTTGTAAAGTACTAAAAGGTTACACAAATGAACCTGTTTATACTGGAGTTACTTACAAAGACAACAGTGGAAAAAATGTTGATTTCAGGTATGTTTTTACAAAGTTGACATTATGAAAAATATATATAAAAAGTTTAATTTAATTTTGTCAACCAAACTTTACTTTCTTTATTACCAATTAGACAAGCATCTCAGTCAAGTATATTTTAAACTTACTTTTATCTGTTATGAAAGGAAAACTGTTTGCTCTTTATAAATAAAAAAGATAATGTATTTATCGAAAGATTATTATAGTTATAAAACTTTTGGATATATTTTTTGTGCTTATTTACATTTAGCTTATTATATTACCAAAATTTACTTACAATCTACTACAAAACATTTATAACAGATACCCTTCAGCTTGCCATTGTGTAACTTCAACAATAAAAAAACCAAAAGCAAAATCAAAAGAAGTTTGCACTGCAGTTAGAAGAAGACGGGAAAGAAAAAACAGATTTTTTTGAGGACGTTGTTATGTACAATGACGTCAAATTTAAATGGTTTCACTTTATATTTTATATATAAGTATAGAATTTCAATTTTGGCATATTTAAAGTATATTTTAAAACCTATTTAAAAGTTAAACTTAACGTATCTTTTTATTAATGATTTATTACTTCTATTTATTAGCACTGCCATTTTAAATTTTATGGGAGTAATTGCCAAAGTTTTTTGTGAATTTTTACTGGGTTAAATTTTTATTTTTTAATAAATTAGATTTATTACAATGGTACCTTTAAATAAAAAACGTTATATAAGTTTATTTACTACGTCATCAACCTTCTATTGAAATTTTCTTTTGAATTTTTAATCTGAAAGTCTACTTAAAAAGTTCAAACTTAGCTAACTAAATTTATTTTAAGCATTAATTTAAAGTATTTGTATCATAAACACTGCTTTTATAAATTATACAAAAATTATTCCAAAATGTTTTATTGTTTATTGTCAGTTTTTCACTCTTTTATCTTTCAGTAAAAATTAAAAAACTGTAAAAGTTTGTGTTTTTTTCTTGTTTTAAGATCGACAACAAAAAAACAAAAATATTAAATTTATGCAAGAAATTTCAAGTTATTGTTTGTTTTTTTCATTACTGTATTTAATTGTTTAAATACTAATTTAAAATACAGATGGTAAAACTTGTCTCTTTACTTTTTTTTTTTAGTTCTTAATTTTAGATAGTTGAAAACTTTTCGTTAGAAAAATCGATTTAAGTATTTTGAGATTTTTTAAGACGCTAGAATTATTTATATCTTGTGCAACTTTTATAGTTTTAGTTAATTTGAAATATCATAAATTGATTTTATAAACAAATTATTATTTTCTGGAACTTTCTGACGGCTTAAAACTTTTTGTTGTAAAAATGTTGAATAATTTAATTTAGGTAGTACAAAACTATTGGTTAGAATGTTAGATAGTTAAATTTTAGTAATTTGAAACATTTTCAAAGACAAACTTTGATCCTTAGGACGTAATATTTTTTGTTTTGTTTTATCGGTGTATGATAAAGTCAATAAATTTTTGTTTTAAACAATAATAAGTCCAATAGTATCATTCCATAAAACATATTTATCTTTATTGTTTGAATAATCTCTTTTATGGTTAATGAAACAAAACTAAACACTTTAAAAAATTAAGTTTTAAATGAAAATTACCGTAAATTTTTTTTATATTTGTATAACAAAATGTCTTTTAATGTGCCAATATCTTTTTTAACAATAGTACACAACGCTTAAAGTAAAACTTAAGCCGATAAAAACTTTAAGTTTTTACAAAAGTAGTTATTTTAAAGAATGTATTTGTTCAGTTTCATCAAAATACTCAGTTTTTATCTCTAAAAGCACATGGTGAATGTTTTCTCTTTACTTTGTTTTTAAGATATTTAACAACTTCTTATTCAGATCCATTTTGACTTGATTGAAAACTAGTTGCTTTGGTATTTATGGTTTAACCCTTAATGGTTGGTGTACAATCTTTTTATTTTTCAAAACATCTTTATTACTAAAATAAACATGTTCATAAGATATATTGTAAAAATAAAGCACATGGTAGTATTTAGCTATTTACTTAGTTTTATTAGTTTCCAAGTTGGTTGACATTTATTGCTTCGATGTCATTGAGTGTTTCTTATGGACTTTTAAAATGTGTTTGTAAGATAACTGAACTTGGTTTTGAGTTTTTTTATTTAAGTATTTTAATTCGGAGTCAGACTAAATAAGTACATCTAAAAAAGTAAAAGCTAAAGTTTATATCACATCTATACTTCGATAATTATATAATATTTTAGTGTACTAAAACGTAGCATTTTTTATAATTATCATGTTTAAATCTATAGCAATACTAAAAGTACACTCATAAAATCAAATAAGTTTAATTTAGATTAGAATTAGACAAAACAATTATACTTTTGTAAGTTACTTTACGCTTTACCTTTCAAATTAAAATCAATATATCTTACTTGAAACTTACATCTTTTAAACAATGTTTGTTACATTTTTAGACAAGTTTAATGCTTTTTTTGTGTTATTATTGTTTTTTATTTTAAATGAAATCAATAAAAAAAGATTATAATTTTATTTCTGTATAAGTTGCGTAAATTTTTCTAAAAGTAACATACAACTACTTATAATTTTAATATTACAAAAAATATTTGAATAAGTTCTAAAACATATCACTTAAAAGATAGTTCTCTTTGTAAATAACTTAAAACTAACACTTCGAATAGAATATAATGCGGAAACTAATAATTACAACTTTATTAAAACTAAACTAATGTACAATAGAAATAAGTAAATTTTGTTTAGGACTGGTTAAAACTAATACTATATATATAAGTTGTAACAAGAAACATATTGAATTTATTTTACCCAATATTTCGATAGTTTCACAAATAAATTCAAATTCATAAAACTATAACTGTAATTATGCTACTTGATAAACGACATTTTTGCTCACAAATATCATGAAATTAGTTCAAAACTTAATGTTTTTAGTCACTAAGTTTATAAATTTTCGATTCTCTTTTGACAACATATATACACATACATGCTATGTTTATATATCAATTGCAATAAAATGTTTGCATAAATGCTAAAACACAATAATCACATTGTAAGAGTTGTCTCTCGACGCTATTGTGTTGTAGTAAATTTATCGTTTATGCTCACTGAATTATAATTTACTACATGTGAAATATTAATTTAAACATTTTTTATATCATTGTCAATAGATAATTGATAATGACTTTTGATGTACCCTTAAATTTATAGTTTTAAAAAGTAGTTTACAAAAGGTTACTAACTTGAAACCTACTTATCTATTAACAGCGTATTTTATGGTAGAATTTAATAATCAATTAGAATTTGTATACTTTATATAAACTATGATACGTATAACCTTGTAAAAATGTTCGCTTTTTTGTGATCGTGCTTATAAGTTGCTATAAGTTAAAACTTTCAAATGCTTATTGTTAAGTGTTTTATAGCTCTAATAGAGTTCAATCGAATATTGTTGTACTTGGAAGAAAAATGTTATTACAATTTAGTTTTCTGTATAATGAGGAAATTTCTTCTGAACTAAAAACCACCGGTTATTTTAAACTATTAACTGTAGAACCATTGCTTTTAACAAAAAAATTGAAATGTATAGTACTTTTAGTTTCTTATAATAGTATATTCAAGTCGGCTAAAGTTTGTTTCTAATATGTACTCATTAATTTACGTGTATCTTTAAAAGATACTTTAAACATTGTTTAGTTTTAGTACTTGTTTTCTGTATTTAACAGCGTGATTCTGTTATACAAGAATGGGGGGGGGGGGGGTTATTTAACATTTCAAACGAAATTAAAAAAAAGTTTTCGAGTTTAAAGTTAAGTTTTTTCTTATGTGTGTTTTATATTTGTGGCTTTTAATTATATTTTAATTATATTTTGATATATTACTGATATTTATATTTAGTTATAAATTATTTTTTATGGCTTTAAAAAAAATCAGTATCTGTAAAAATTAACTCCGCAAATTAAACATTATAATATGTAGCAAGTATTCTAGTAGTTTATCAAAACAACTGTTTTTTTTAGTTTTGATCAGTTTTTCTCATAAATCCCTGATAACATTAAAGGAAACCCGATTTATTAAGTAATTGAAGCGGTTAACAGCTTCTTATTTTGGGTAGCCGAGGGGAACAATTTGCACGAGGGCACAATATTGCACGAAGATACTTTTGCACGAAGGATCACTTTTGCACGAAGACACTTTTGCTTAAAAACTACTTATTTCTTGTGTTATAAAATAAGTTAGTTATTTTCTATTGTTCTTTGTATTTCAGAAATATAATCTAACTATGTGGTTTTTTTCAATGCAAATCAGTTTTTATAGTGTTGGTTTAAGTTAATTTTTTGTTACGTTAAACAATAACATTCTGTATTTTACTTTATTTTTCATAAGCACTCTGTATTGACTGTTCTTTAAATAATACGTTCTATATAGAAATTTAAAATGTCCTTTTGCATAAAAAAAATTTAAGTAAACCAGAAACAGAAAAATTTAAATAAGTTTAGGTGCATGAAGTGCAAAAAGTGATAGAGAGTAATACCAATGCTAAGGTTTATTTGCACTAAACAGCCCAGATAAGACATATTCAGATATTTAATAAAATATTAATCGTTTAATTTTTTTTATCCATAACAAGTTAAACTAAAAAAAGCTCGTTTAAAAAAACTTAGTTAAAAATATACTTATAAAAAACTTGCTTAAAAAACTGTCCATAGCTCATACTTTTAGGCGAAAGTGATTTGCGATACACGCAGAGTTAAGTTTGATTGACTATTAATTGAAAACAAGCAGATGTAGAAAGCGGTTTAGCTTGTTTATTTTCTAGCTTGTTAGTTAATTTATTTTATGTGTAAATTTTTGCTATTTTAAACTGAGCATACATACAGTAAGAATACAGTAAGCATAGTAAACTGAGCAATACAGTACATACAGTAAGGTAAGCATGTTTAGTAGTTCTTTAGATTTAAAGTTTGACTTTATTACTTATTCATTTTCTTTATTGATATTGCATATGTCACTTTGATTTTATTAATTTGAGTTATTTTAATATCTCATTGTATCAATTTAATTATATTTTAAGTTCGTATAAGCTGATTTTAGTTTATACTTGAAAGTTAAAAAATGAATGCTTATACAACTTTTATTTAATTGAAAGTAATGTTTGTGTTCTGTGGTTAGAGTTTTTATAAGGTTTACCTTGATTTTTATGCTGTAAGTCAGTCCTTATTTTAAATTCTTATAAACGAAAATTTAAAAGATTTTTTTTATTACAATAATAATTTTAACAAAAATATTTTAACAATAAACTTTATTTTTGCTTTATTTTTCTTCTAAATATACAAAATACATCTTTTTAAATTTTTTTTTTACAATTTTGTTCATAATATAAAAAGTTTTAACGGAAAAATTTAAGTTAAGTTTTATCAACATCTATATATTTTTTTACACAAAACACCTTTAAGTTAAGATAAATCATTATTAAGGTAAAAAATTAACGTATTTCAGTTATTTTTGAAAAGATGAATCGCATTGGAAATGTTTTATCAGCTTTTAAACAAATAAAAACTAGAGCGTTCTCAGAACAAGATTAAAATAAAGATAGGTATTTTTATAAATCTTTTTTACATACATAAAATTGCTAATATACGTTAATAACTTTTCAAAATTATGTCTGGTTGTAGTGTAAAGAGTATTTCAAAACAGACTAAATTGTTTAGAATGGTAACTTTACTAAGTCTAATTAGCTTAAGTATGCTTGTTCTAATTTTGTAAATGTGAATTAACTAAAACTTCAATGAACATTTTTTTAAATTACACTGGCTATAGCTGTTTAAATTATTTTTAAACGAATTAAATAATTCATACTAGTAAAAATCACAAAATTTGAAAAAATAGCGTCTATCTTAAGGAAATAAAGTTGATTTTTTATTTACAAAAACACACGCTTAACGTATTACCTCAATGACATAATACCCAGAATATGAAGAGAATACCTAGAGTTACAATATACCTAGAAAAACTTGTGTATCTTTGGACACAAAAAATTTTATATTTCCTGATTACAAGCTCCTTAAAAAGCTAGACCTGTTAAAACGTAATTTCGTGTCTTAAAATTAGTTGATAAAAATAATAAACAAATATAACATATCGTGTGAGTATCGTAGTAGTGGGATGTGGTATCGTGAGAGAGGGTGGAACATTTTCGCTTGAAGCTAAAAAGTTTAATTTAATTACTATAAATGTCAGTAAAATTCATTAACTTTTCATTAAAAACAATAGAGAAAAAAAAAGTAAAAATTTTTAGTATCTATCTCATCTAAATTAACTACTAAATTGATTTCTACAATTTTCTATTTGTATTTGTTTTTTTTTTTTTTGATTTTCCTATATCTCCCCTTAAAAGAGTATTAATTTATTTTTATTAATTTTGTACACATTTTTTTGTTTGTACTAATTATCGCCTTTTATATCAAGCAAATAAGTTTAAACTTATTAATGAGTTCTATATAGTTTCAACTTTGTTGAATACTTTATGTTTGTTTTTTGTTGGATAAAAGTGTGTTTTTTTTTGTGTGTCCTGTTTAAGAGGCTCAAGTTTTGACGCCTGAATCCAACATTACACAATAAACAATATAATAATAACAATAAAAAAAGATAAACTTAAGCATAAAGGTAAATAGTTAGACGTGCAAAAGTAATGCATTAGATTAAATTAGTATAAAGTAATAAATTAGAATAAATCTTAAATGACAAAATATTGTGATAAAGTATTTGAAAAGTAATGTAGCTATTTTTTTTTAATTAAATGTTAACAACGTTTTAGCAAGCAAATATTAAGCTTATAAATCGGTGAATAAAACTATAGTACTTAATTTGAATATCTTTTTTTCATGTTGAACAAAAATAAACTTATTAAAGTTTTAAGTAAAATACTAATAATTAGAGTTGTTATAAACAAGTGTAGCTAAAAGTAATTTCTAATTATTTGTTGTATATTAAAATTTTAGATACATATTAAAATTACTTTTATTGAAATTAATAGTTATTTAACTTTTATCCGACAACGTGTAAAATCTAAATTAAGTTTATGGACGTGTAGAAACTAGAAAGTTTTATTAAAAAAAAGATACGATTGTGTTCTAACTTAGGATTAAATTATTTAAAAGAAATTTAAGGTTTAAACAGTTTGAGTAATTAAAATTAATTAAATTATATTTTATACAACAAATATTGTTTTTATGAATCTATAACTGTTAGTTTACTATATTTAGTTCTTTTTTTGTATATACAATTTTTAACTTTTGTAAAAAAATGAGTAAGTGTTATTTATTATTTATTTATTAAACGCTTTAGATTTATTTATCAAAGTGTCAATTTAATATTTTTTATATTAATATGTTTTATGTTGTTCAGAAGTCAGTGTTCTAAACAACATAAAACATATTAATATAAAAAATATTAAACTGACACTTTGATAAATTAATCTAAAGCGTTTAATAAATAAATAATAAGTAACACTGACTTTATTTTTTATAAAATTTGGAGATTGTATATACTACTGTAAAAAACAATAAATTGACACTTTGATAAATTAATTTAAAGCGTTACATTAACCAAACAAATAGTAACAAAACATTTTTTAGCGAGCTGAAATATTTTTGCAAAGCATGAAAGCCAAAAACTTTGTATTTGAAATATTAGTGATAAACTAATTTTCAACACTACGTAGTTCTTAGCAGTGGCGTAGCGTGGTGTTTTGGTCAGGGGGTGCGCAAATTTTTTTCTAAAAAATTCCCTAAATTAAAACTTTTGTAATTAGCTATAAATAGATCTTTTTAGAAGTATTATAATTAAAATAAATTCATTAAATAAAAAAAGATCAAAGTAACTGTTTAAAAAATACTTATATACTACAAAATTAAACAATTAGAAAAAAGTATAAATTTCATTAGAGTTACTTATACTTGCACAAAACTACTTAAAACTATTACTTACTTATGTAAACTTACTAAACAAATATTGTTTTTACTACTTACAGTAAACTTTATATGTTTAAAAATGAATATATATTTAATAAAACGAAAGTATCTGTTTTATTTACGAAAAAAGTATCAATCTCTTTAATATACAATACAACAGTGATAACAACACTTCATTGCACATAATTTAAATAAAGTTACACAGACGTAAAAATAGACTAACTTTATAACTGTTATTATAGCTTATTAAAACTTTGTAAAATAGTTAAAAGTATACTTTTAAAATTTAACTCATCTGATTGTATTTGTTTAAAATGAAAATCACAAACAAAGTTGATTTCTCATAGACCGACCACGCTTTTTCTTGTATGTTTACAAATTTAAAGTTCAGAAAACTAGCAGTAGTCTTAACATTTATTGTGGCATAAAAAAAGAAACTTGTAAAATTGTTTAATTTTCTTTTAAGCGTGACGTATTTTGTAAAGTTTTAGTATAAAAATCTGCCATAAGGTTATAATACAGCGGTGCACTACATTAATTGCGTACTTTTTGAGTCAAAATTCTTATGAAGTTAATGAAGTTACAAAATTTTTCCTTATGGACACTTTCGTTTGCGCACCGATTCAGTATATTTGGTAATTTTCCTAACTTGTCACTAATTGGTATTCAAAATTTCGTTTAAGTTTTTGAATACGAGATAAACATAGTTGAAAAAAGGCAAATTAAGCATAAAAAATAAACAGTAAAAGATAAAGATATTACATTCTTTTTTTTACTTCTTTTTTTTGGGTGGCACGCACGCGCCAGTGTCCCTCCCCACGCTACACCCCTGGTTCTTAGTACTAAATGGCAATCATCAACCATTAAAGTTTGTTTTTTTTACTTTCATAATACTTTAGTTAGATTAGTTTTAATATAATTGATGTTGAAACTATATACATGCTGAATCAAAAAAGTTTAAATTATTAATTTAATAACATTTTTTAAAGTATATAACCTCAAATAATATAACACTTTTTTAATTTAGATATAAGGTATAGTTTTTTAAGGTAACTAGCTTGATTTTTGTTGTTTGTATTGTATGTTTAATGCTTAAAATAAAAAGTTTATTTTGCTTTTTATGCAGTGATCATTAATTGCTAATCATATACTTTTAAAGTTCAAGTCGTTGTTAGATGCAGTAGTATTTAACAATGTTATAATTAATATGAAGAACTTATGTTACGAACCAACATATGCATATTTCAATTTAAATTTTGTGATTCAAACTATAAAAGTTTTAATTATCAATGTTTGTGTAACTTTAGTAATCGTAGTTTAACTTATACAACTACGAGTTAATATAACAAAAATAGCTGTAACTTACCTAATTTTTATCTACGTTTAATCATTTTTTCTTAAATTAAGTATCTGAGATAGTAAGTATTTAGGAAATTATTGAGTTGTAGACTGCTTGAGTGATTTAATTTCCTAATAGATTCTTTGAATTACACCTTGTAGTAATTTTTATGTTAAAATAGTTTTGTTCTATGTACCTACAGCTTATAGGCATTGGATATAGTATAACTTAATTACTACTTTATTAATTATCCCGGATTACTAAATCATTCCTTCTTATAGCTTTAATGAATCAAACAACATAAATAATACGTGTAACGTGTTTTAACTTTAGTAAATATCTTTATTAAATAATTTATTCACAATATTTTAAGTTGCAAATACAAATGTACCAAATATATTTTATTTGCATAGAAACTTCTGTACTTGTTAGTTTTGTAAATATAAACAATTTAAGCTTAGCTTATTAGCAAGAAAATAAAATTTACTGAAGAAAAACAAATAGCTTAAAAAAACTCGACATTTTAACTAGAATGCCTTTTTAAATTACACGTTCTAATTATCAAATTAAAGCCTTCTTAAGGTGACGATAAGGTTCTCATCTGCCACGTCATCTTTTTCATTTGCAACGTCATCATTTTCATCTTCCACGTAATCATTTCCATCTTCCACGTCATCGCTTTCATCTGCCACGTAATCAATTTCATCTTTCACGTCATCACTTTCATCTTTCACGTCATCACTTTCATCTAACACGTAATCATTTCCATCTGCAACCTCATCATTTTTATCTGACACGTAATCATTTCCATCTTTCACGTCATTTTCAATGCCTATTGATCTGCCAGTACTTTTGTGACCGCCCGTAAAAATTCCACCATTCTCATCTTCCGCATTGTTATTATCAAAACATTCAAACTGGTTGTCTTCACTCTTATCACATATTTTAGCTGAAAATAAAAGTTTTTTTTTTTAACATATATGTTTTGACCTTTTTTTGAACACTTAGAACAAAAAAATTACCAATAGTGTTTAATCAAAACTTATAAATTTCATTTTAAATAACTGATTATGTTTACATTTTTAATAATCTAATTGCAAGTTATAAAAACAATTATAATCATCATCAATTTAAAGGATAATTATTCTAGTTTTACACATTTTAACAAGCTCTACTGCTCTTTATTTTAGATAAACGTAGTGTATTATTGATTAGAGTTATTTAATATTTGTTCACAAATAATTACATTTACATCTAAAACCGTTTTCGACCATTATAGCAAATAATTTACATAATTTTTTACCTCTAAAAAATGCCAAGTTTTTTTTTACAAGTTTATTGTCAAGACTATTAAAATTTTGTTCAGCGACTGTTACTTTAGCTGACACTTTTCTCCTAAAAGTATCTCCAGAGCTTTATAAGTAACAAAAAATCAACACTAAGCTCACAAACACTATGAAAAGATCAAGTATTTATTAGTCGTTGTAAATAACTGTATACTCTATTTATATACATGGTGTGACATGGTATTGTCTTTTGATTTTTTTACTACAAGCATCTTAAAAACATATAATTTGTATTTTAGCTTTGACTCATTCAAAATTAAATTTGTGGTTTATTAAGCACCATACATCATAATAGAGTGTTTTTTTTTTAATTTAGCTGTTGCAATGTCTTATCTTACCTGATCTTATGAAGTATCAAAGAAGTTGTTTTTTTATTTTTGCATGTTTTTAAAAAATTTAACAAAATTTCAACTGTTTAACTGAAGTTGTAAGTTTACTTTTTTATAAGTAGACTAATGGCTTGAAAACCTCATCCTATTTTTTTAGTTATTTAGTAAACAGTTAACAAATATTTGATCTGAATTGGAAAGCGTTTTTTTTTTTTCAATCAAAACACCTGCTTACTTATCTTTGAAAATAAGTCTTAGGCTACAGCTTTGAATGCTTCCAAATATACTTATTTCAAAAACAACAAAACATTTTACTAACTTTATAAACTTTTATGACAATATTATGTAACAATAATTTATTAGTTTTTATTGTTTACACATTAAATTTTTATAACTAAGTTTATAGCCAACATAGCTTACTTTTAATATATGTCTAAATGTATAGTAACCAAAAGGCTTATAAAATAAGTATATATAAACTCTAACCTCCGTCGCAAAAAGCAGTTGAAAGAACAATACAGAATACGAATGCAAATATCAACTTCATGATGCTTTGGTTGTTGCAACTGTAAAATGTAAACGTTGCTGACAGTTCTATAAACTAACTTGATTGCTACAGGAAGTTACAACAAAAAAATATCGCCCACAAAGTATAAAACTGTGTCAAGTTGTTCTATGTACGTGTAACACTTGCGATCTTTTGTTAAAGAATTTTCAACTTTCAAAAACATTTGAAAATGTCTATAAACCAATTTTCATTGATAAACTTACTTTTAAAATCTTTTTATTCAACCTATGTAACTTATAAACAACTAATAAACTTAGATTTGCTAAAAGTTTGTCTTTTATATTTATAATCATACATTTGTAAGATGTTTAGTTTTATTTTTTCAAAATTGTGAAACCGTATATGTTTGATTACTGCTTGCAGATAAAACTTAGTTTGACTTTCAAACTGATCATTTAAAGTATTTTAAAGTAAAATTTAACTTAAACATCAGCCTTAGTTTAAAACAACGATTTATTTACAGAAGTTTACATTGTTAACAAGTCATTTTTGCAAACTTCTGTCGTCATTCATTAAAAAAACTGACTTGTAAAAACTCGTTATTTATGTTTAATCGGAAAAATAAACTATCAATTATAAATTTTTATTTTTAGAACTTACTTTTTGTTAATTTTCATTATATTTTCTTCGTGTTGTTTTTGCTATTTAAGTGGCTCAAATTTAATGCTTGAGTTGCACATGATTTTTATATTTTACCAGTAATTAAATATTTTTATTCGAAAACGCATTTTTCAGCCAGGTTGCCTTACAAATAGTTTTAAAACTTATATATTCCAGATTTAAAAAGATACTTAGGATATATTAGCAAACCATGTGTACGTTTCATTACCTTTAAAAAAATTCAATCATTTCATCTGTTAAAGGTTATGATTAAAAATGTGTACCTTACACAAACTTTAAAACCGCACATTTATTAAATAAAGAACTTATTCTCACTAAACTCCTTTCCTTTCAATATAATAAATTCAAAAATATAGAAAATAAAGTTAATGCATACATTTAATATTATTATTTTCAGTGTTCATTTTTGTCTAAGATTATTATTAATTATGTCATTTGTGTGGAGTTATTTTACAGTAAGCTCAGAAGATGATGCTATTGCTGTTTGAACAATTTGCACCAACAAAATAAAAAGGGGTAATATTCCTAAAAGTTATAGTACTACTCATTTACATAGACATATAGCACAATGTGATTTACACAGCATCAAAAAAAAAACTCCAGCAGAAAATTCAGGAAGCAGCACTGGTTCGCCTTCAGCTCCAAAGAAAATAAAGCTCGCTTCTATGAAGCAATCAACCATGAATGATTTTAAAAACTTCAAGCCTTGGGGAAAAGATGATCTAAAAACAATTATGGTTAATGAGAAAATCATCAATATGATTGGTATTGACAACCAGCCGTTTTCTGTAGTAAATGATAAAGTAAATGATAGTAGATTTCATTGAACTCTTGGCACATTTAGAGCCAAGATATTTGATCTCAAGCAGGAAATATTTTAAAGAGGTAACGCTTCAACGGGCTTACCAAAATTTGACGTCTGATATTTCTAAACTTCTGGAAAAGTCTTCAAACTTTTCTTTTACGACAGACATATGGACTAATTCAAAGACCAATACGTCATATCTTTCACTGACGGCGCGCTGGTTGAATGAAAATTTTGTTTATATTCACCGTGTCTTGCATTGCCGGGAAATGGGGAAGGTCGCCATACTGGACTCAATATTTCTGCTAACATTAAAGATATGCTCCAAAACTGGAGAATAAACCACAATCAGGTGCACTTGATTGTGCGAGATAATGCTTACAATATGAGACTTGGTATGGTGTTGTCAAATATAGCATCAATTCCTTGCTTTATTCACTCACTACAATTAATTATAAAGGATTCATTGTTTGCGGACGAGGATGTAGAAGTGTTACTATCAAAAGCACGAAAAATTGTTGGCCATTTCAGCCATTCCTCCTCAGCTTGTGAAAAGCTAAAATTAATTCACAATTAGTTGGTCTAGATTCCACAATAACAAAACAAACAGCCTTGCTACTTGTTCAAGATGTCCCAACGAGTTGGAATTCGACCTACCTAATGCTAAAAACGTTTAATAAGTTAAAAATTAGTGTCCAGAACAGACATGGTAACAAGCGTCGCAAATTAAATATATCAATATCTTTAAAAAAAATCCCGACTGTAGAATTTTTAATCTGAAATGTTAAAACTTTTGAAAATTGTTATAATAATCTATTTTTAGTCTTAAAATAGGTTTTTTCATTCTGAAGATACCAAAATTAATTTAAGCTAAAATCTTATTAGTTTTATCAACTAAACCTGTGATTTATTTTATAGCCACAAATTAATACTTTATAGTTATTTTTTTTTACAACTTTTAGCCTATAATTTACAACTCTTATTTGTGGACAAAGCATGCACAAAACAAAACTTATTTTTGTATACTGCAAGGAAGACATTAAATTATATCTCTAAAATTATTGTTTCTAATTTTCATTGATTAAAAAAGATATTAAAACGTTTAAGTCTAATGTACCTTGAAAAACTTGTGTAATTAGCTTTATTAAAAACTAATACAAAAAACAATAATATTTAATAAATAATATTGTTGAATAAAAGATAAATTACAAAATAAATTATTTTATATTTAAAAATTTTTCTATTCTTTTTTTAAAACTTTAAAGCCAAAAATAATTTAAGAAGAACTTCATTTTTTGTTAATGAAAAAATAATAAGGTAGTATGTAAAAATATTGTTATAAATTGTTTCAGTTTTACAATCAAGGTATTAAAATTAATTTAGTACATTTTAAACTAAAACATATGTCATTTAACATTTTAATAAGCTTATAACAACAAAAGTAATAAAGATTAGCTTATGTAATTTTATCCAATGTAAAATATGACACAAAAAAATTATCTATATTTTGTTACTTTAGCATTCTCGTTACTATAGCAATAAAACAGCTGTAGTTAGTAGTTTTCAAATTTTACCATGCCTGGTCCAGAACTATGTAGCTAGCCATTTGCAAGCTCTTATCACTACAGAAAAAGAGTGACAAAGGAATGTAAGGTACTAAAGCTTCTTGAACCTTTTCAACTATTTACTAAAGATTGTAGCAAAAATGATGCTCTACTCTCTAGTGTTATCCCGCATGCACGGGCACTGAAGAACTTCATCGGTCACCAAGCACGTTGAGGTCAAAAGGCATAGCAGCTGTGAGGCAAATGAACGTTGTGACTCTCCTTCTTATAAACCGTTAGAGAGTTCAAAGTCACAATCTTTAACGTTTGATCTAAATGACTTTCTTAGCTTTTACTCTACTGAAGAAGAAGAAGAAGAAGCACAGAACGAGCAACAAAATATAAAAAGTGACGAGGTTGTTGTTAATATTAACAGCTTCTTAACCTAAGTAAATTTTAAATGTCATGCCAAAGAAGCCGATGTTTTAGAATGGTGGAACTTAAACCAAGCAAAATACCCCTATCTCGCAAGCTTTGCAAGGAAATGTCTGTCTGCACCTCCATCTTCTGTGTATTCAGAACGATTGTTTTCTGAAGCTCGCAATTTGTATGAAAATAAGCGCAATCGCTTACTTCCAAATACCGAGGAAAAGCTTTTATTTGTTCACCACAACTTAGCAAAATAGATATTTTAGTGTATTTTATTGTTCTTTCAATTTGAAGTTTTTTTACTGTTCTTTCAATATCAACTTTTTCTTTTGTTCTTTCAATTTTAATAAAACTTAAATTAAATGTAAATATTATTCAGAAAATTAGCAAACATACAAGCTACTATTTTTAACTGTTAATCTTAACTAGACCTTAATAATATATCATAAACTTTCATATTATTTAATTATTTTAGCAGCATATTAATATTTTTTTAGTATAGTTTTTTTTAAACTATAAGTTTTCAAAATTCAAAAGGATATAGTTAGATATAACACATAAAAGCTAAATTTCACACAATTACACTTAGTTAGTAGTTAGTTATATAAAATTGCATTATCGTACATAGTAGTTTTTATACTATTTACATTACAATACAAATGACTTAGAGTATTAAGAATCCGGTTCCGGATCCGGCCGGATTTTAGTTTGAAAAAAATATCCGGGTTCGGTTTCGGCCGGATCCTAATTTAAAAAAAAATCTGGATCCGGTTCCGGCCGGATTCTAATTTGAAAAAACTATCCGGGTCCGGCCGGACCCTAATTTGAAAAAAAAGTCCGAATCCGGGTCCGGTACATCACTACTTTAAACGAACAGACCAACTCAAACTTGGATCATCGCGAGACTTTGCTTCACAATTCTTCCAGTTAACTCCACCTTCGACTATCTGTTCATCTCCAATCTAGTTAGAATGATTTTGTTGCACGATTTCTATCATGAACCTCTCACTAATGAAATCTCGCCACATAAACTATGCCTTGTTAACATGCTGTAAATACCTCCCGTTTTCTTCTTCTGGCAAGGGTAGTATGTTTATAGTGTGAAGCAGAAGAGGTTTTTGGATTTTTCTAATGAATTACTTTATAACTGAAAAGTTTTCAGATTCATTATATTCTAAACTAAAAATATTTAAACAAATCTTACTCATTAACATCTAAGTACGCTAAAAGTTCTTAAGAATATAGAAACTTTTATAATTTGAAATTAATTCTTAGCAATGCTTAAATAGTTTTAAACACTTACTAAAACCAAGAAAGTACAGTATTCTTAAGCTAAAGGTTTGAAATAAAAGCACGTTTTTGTTTTTGCATAAAATGTACGTTACTTCATAATTACAGAAACGTACCAAGCTACGTGTCGTTTTTTTAAACTTCTGATATAAAATAGTTTATTTACTTAAGTTAGTTTTAAGCTCTTAATTTTTTTAAAGTGTTTAATATAACAAACTATAAGCTACTTTAAATAAGCACATTAAAATAATACAAACAAATTAAACATTAAGAATTCACTATCAAGAAAAAAATATACCGAAAAAAAAATAACTTAAACACTTTTGACGTTCTAATTAGAAAATCAAATGATATTTTACGATTTTATCAACAAAGTAAAGCTTAAATTTAAAGTGTTTATATTTAAAAACCTAAAAAATACAAAATTTCTGTGCAGATAAAATATATTTGGTGAACTTGTATATGCAACTTGAAAATCTAAAACTACATTCTTTTCAAGAGTTATTTACCAAAGTTTAAGTATGTCCTAAAGGTTATATTTGTTCTTCAATTTGTGAAAGATATAAAAATGTTTATAGTAATCAGTGGTGAAATGCAAGTTATCAAGTTATACTATTTTCAATTTCTACAGGTATAAGTACAAGAAAAAAGTTGTTTGTTCCTTTTAAACTACAAGGTGTAATTAAAAAACCTACTCAGACATTCAATCACTCAAGCAGTATACAACTGAATAATTATTTTAAACATTAAAAAAAATTTGACATTACATTGTGGTTAACAAAAACTTTAAGCCTTTTCTCTCGCTAACTCTACCAACACTTGACGACATAAATTTTGATGTGATAAAGTATTTTTATGAAATGTTTGATGAAGTTTTTCAAGTGTTGACAAAAAAGCTATCAAAAATCTGTAACATTTATAAAGATATCCAATAAAACTGAGTTATTTATCTAGTTTTAATTTAAACTAAATTTCAATGTTTGTAATTTAGAATAGTTAGTTTAGAACGAACATAATTAAATAAAGCCGACAACTTAATAGTCTAATTAATTTTTATACTTTTATTTTATACTAACTTTAAATGTTTGACGAACATAATTAAATGAAAGCCGACAACTTAATACACTTCAACGAATCTCATTAACACTTCAAAACACATGCATTTTGTGCATCGCAACAGAGTGTTAGTAAAAAGTTCTTAATGAGTTTTAAACCACTTATAGAATATGTGATTGAAACTAAATGAAATTTTAGCTTTTATCATCACCTTAACAGACAGAGTATTGGTGTGAAGTGTTTGGTTGTTTGAAATAGTCGGGTTCCAGTTTCAACCCAAGCTGGTTATAGGTCAACGCAGCTGTAAGTGCGTGCGATTAAACACTTGAAATCATGAGAACTTTTTGCAAGACGCAATTTGTGTGACGCAACTTGAATAAAATAGAAGAAAAACTTTGTTTTTTAAAGTTGTAGCATCCAATCAAACATGTTTAAGTTCAGTTTGCTATTTAGTTTTTTAAGATTGTTAGAATATAAGTAAGAAATTAATCTCTAAAATTGTAATCGAATCAAACACAATTAAATTTGTACTTGTACCAATAGTATTTTTGTAGCTATAAACACTGCTTACAATGTATATCATAAAACATAGAGTACAAACTAATGCTATATACAACCGAAATCAAATATTTTAGTCAAACCAGCCAACAACCTAAATTTTTTTTTTTTTGTAGATTTAACCATTTTCTTATATTCTCCTACTAATATTTAAAATTAATCTAGCATCTTTAAAACTGGTCAATTTACTTGGTGTTAACTTAACGGGAACAGCTTCTTCGTTTAACCAGATTAAGCAGTTAAACTTACACTCGTCTGCCCGCTGAAGTTTCAAACGAACACAGGTGGTTACCTGTCGAGTTACAAAAGCTTAAATTTGCTGTTTTGCAACTTTAATCAAGTTCTTAACATTCGAAAACAAAACACAGCGTTAATTGTTGCTCTAACGAAGCAAAATTCGAGCTTGACACTAATTGGTTGTTGATCAGAACCACTTGATGTTGTTTTGCAGGATTTTGAACATGTTTTGAAAATATTTTGCAAAATTTGTTTTAGGGTTTGTTTTTGAAAAGCAAAACGTGTGAACATCTGATCACTCACTATTTTTGTATTATTATTCTGTATAAACTACTGAAGTTACTTCATGTTTTTATTTCATTTTAATTTGGAATATTAATTAACTCAAGCTTACGTTAACTTTGTATAAAGCACTTGTAAGAAACAAGTAACAATTGTAGTACAATCACAAAATATTACCACTTACACTATTGATATGTTTTCAATTTGATACTTTCTAAGACTGTTTTGAACAGAGTTCGTCAACCAGTATCAAGTGACTCAAAAGTTCAACTTTACATCAAGCAATACCAGTGTACGAAGGCGAAGTTTTGATGGAAATTCTCATGAAACTTAATATGGCAATTTCATCATTACTCATACATAAAATAGTTTAGCTCATTTAATGGGTGTAGGCTTTCGTTTTTGTTTCCAAGTTAACTTCCAAAATACTTGAAAGTTTTTACTTGAGTTTATTTGTACGTTTAATTTTTAATCTCAAATTCAATATTTAAAATTTAAAGATAAATAAAAATACTCTGATTTTTTACGTTTACATACTTATTTTTTGATATATTTTTTAATACGTTTCGCTAGAAAAAAACAAATTATATTACAAAATCTTATCTGAGTTTACTAAAATTAATAGACTTTATTCTGAAATAAGTTAGTTTAACCGTAAACTTATTTTTATATAAAAGTAAATTCAGATAGTTTTAACTTTTACTTTTTATCGTTTAAGTATTTCAAATTTTAATATATTTCTAAATTTTACTGAAACTTACAAGCAGGTCAACTAAACTGTTTATATACGTTATATAATATTTAATCATAATTGTTTTCATGCAACTAAACTTTTTATATTGGAGTTAAATTTGGATATAGGTTTTAATACCACTTCTCTTAAGTTATTATTCATAAAAAAGTATAAAAGTATTTATACTTATAGAATATTCTATATTTTAAAAGACTTTCACAATAAACATGCAACTTTATTAAGCATAAAAGTTTTTTATAACGTACAGAAATCAGAACTAGAAATACTGTAACCTTAAAAACACTAACAACGCTTAAAAAAAATTACTTACATATGTAACCAAAGTTTAAACAAAATGCTTTTAGCGTGACATAACGACTATTGTACAAAAAATATCTAATTTATTTTAACAGGTGTTATAATTACAGCAAAGGTCAGTGATTATC
The DNA here is from genome assembly GCF_965202585.1 of Thalia democratica. Lineage (NCBI taxonomy): Eukaryota > Metazoa > Chordata > Thaliacea > Salpida > Salpidae > Thalia > Thalia democratica. The sequence goes on along the minus strand of NC_139166.1, from coordinate 59,298,577 downwards.
TTTGCTTGCTGGACTTTTATCGTGTCTGAACGACTAATTATTGTATTTTAAAGCGCGCTAATCCTTTAATTTGAAATTTATTTCTTTATAGATACATGTACAAAAACAAGTTTCGGTGAATTAAAACACAATAATTAACAACACTGTTCGTTAATTAGTAAATTAAGAAACTTTTTGAAGTCGAAAACAGTGACTTGAGTAAGTTTTTTTAACAAAAGTTAGTTTTAACATTTAAAAAAGAAAAAATATATGTTAAGGTATCTATAACATTTATTAGAAAGTCTTTTTTAAAATAATATACAAGAACAATAAATAAAGTTGGAACTTTAAACAAATTTCAAAAACAAATTCAAATTTAAAGTAGACTGATATAATTTATTTATTAATAAGTTATTAGAAAACAAGGCCTTTCTTTTCTTTCAAAAAGTCAAATAGAAAGTTTCAGAATAATTTTTCACTGAACTCAAGTTTTTCATTCAGCTCTTTTAATTGAAACGCATACAACAAGAAACTTAACCTTATTATTTGTGTTTTCTAAGATTAAAGTAAGATTAAAAACTAAATAGGCTAATTAAAAGATCTATTAATTTTACCAGGACAGTAAGACTCCTTAGTAGCAATATTTACTTTTAGTTATAAACTAATTAAGTTAAATGTAATATCATTTATACTATTTTTGCTTGTTTCTTTTAGGAAGACTTACGTTTTAGCTTGAAAAAAATCTTCATTTTTTAAATCAATCTGATTTAAGTTTATAACATAAAAGAGCAAACTTTTGGTACTTTTTGTAATAACTAGACAATTAAAAGTATTTAGGACTTTAAAACAAACTATGTAAAAGTTCAATTAAGCATCAAAAGTCTAAATAAACACGCCATAACTTGTACTGGCTATATTTTGCTTAAAGTTATTTCAGAAAATTAAACACGTAAATTAGTTTATCTTAATTCGATTAAATATTCTAAGAATTTAAGTTATTTTGCTTTAAATTTTATTAAATCGAGTAAATAATAATATTATACTTTGTATATATAGTTATGAAAGAGTTTAGTATTTTTGTTCAAGTGTAATTTATCAAGCTGGTTAAAACTAAATCTTATTTTTAGGCTAAAAGGATTTACTTATTTAAATTAACATCAATTAAAGTGCTTAATAATTTCAAAAAATTCATTCTTAAATTTAAAGACTACGCAGTTTTCTTACTTTTAAGAATCTTGTATTTTAACGAAAGCAATGTAGCAGAAACGCATGTTTTTGACTATAGTTCTAACTGAATGTTATCTACATCATAAATAACTGCATGTTTGTATTTCTACGGTGTTTTACTTTCTTTCAAAACAAAAAGGTAACTTATTTTTTTTATTAATTTTTGTCGTTTTATGCTTTAACAATAACAGACACTTTTTACTGATAAACAGTTGCTTTTACACACTGTAAAGTAATAAAACTTTTTGTCAAACAGAATAAACTTGTTTTTAGTCGATATTGTATTTCTAAAAACATAGCGAAACTTCAATATTTTTTAATGAAAAAACCCGTGCATTTTTAAAGAGATTAAGCGAGTGCTTTGAAAACAGATACGTAATACTTATTTCTCACTGCATAGTGTCAGAACTAGGAAACTGGGCAAATTTAATTACAATTAGAAAGGTAACGTGATTAGACGGCTCGAATTTCTTCGATGTCTTTTAACGCTTTGCTTTGAACAACAGGTGGTTGACTTTTTTGAAATTAAACGTTCCATTCAAAGTTAAACTTGAGCTTGCTTGAAGTCAATTAACACTTTAAAGAGGCTATAATTCGATTAAGCTTTACTTTACAAAATCAAATTTCCTTCTCTCTGTTGTTTTCGCGCTTTCTAAGTAAAATGGCTTTAACGTTGCAAAGTTTGCGTTAGTATGAAGCATTTTTGAATACAACTTCTAATTGGTTGTCAAATTTTTCGTCTTGACACAAACAATTCTTCCAGCATTTTCAAAAAAATAACTTATAGTATATGTTTTATTTGTAAATTAGTTAAAACTTAAATCTAAAAATCTAATTTTAAAGCCTTTTGTTGTTTGTGAATCTGTATTAAACATGATAAAGTTAAGAAACTAATAGTAAACTTTTGTTAAATCAAAATATTTTAACTAAAGTTAGCTTTATTTTTAAACCTTTAATGTAAACTAGGTACGTCGTACACTGCACAATTTTTAAAATATTTAAAATTAAAATTGCTTTACCAAACCAAATTTTGTATAACAAAAAGCAACAAGTCATGCATTAAAACTTTAAAGTGTAAAACTATTTTAAAACTTTAATTAGATATATTTGCTAAGACAATTCATATCAAGCTCCATTTAAAATTACAATAAAAACTATAAACTTCTAAAAAATAATCGCTAGTTTTTTTAAACATCAAACAACAGCTCACTAAAGTCTAAATCGAAGTCAATTTTTTTCACCTTTCGACAGATACGTTCTCATGAAATTCAACACGCTAAATTTATTTAATACCGCACAGTTAAGTGATTTATTTGAAATTAAATATAGAAAATTTGACATACAGGTAAGGATGACCATATTATTTTCTCAAACAAGTAGTCATAATGCTAACTAAATTATCAAAAGTTTGGATATAATGTTAATAAAAACTAAAGTTGTGTATATATCAAATTAACTTAGAATTTTATTGATTAAAAAAAATTTAATGCAAATATATTTAAACGGTTTTATTTTTTTTTAAAAGTGTAAAAGTTTTTTACTTACAACAAAGTTTATAAGAAAAAATAACGATCTTGAAGAAAACAGTATGCGACATTTTCGATGATTAGTTGTTAGTACAGAAACAAAATGTTTAATTTCTCAAAAATTTGAAACAACAAAAAAACTACAATTAAAAATTTTGATAGTTTTTTTTTATAATTCTTAGTTGAAATAAACTTTTAAAACATTAAAAGCTATAAAGATAGGTAATATCGTATAACATATGGAATTTATAAATAACTGCATTTAAGTTGCAGAAATTTTACACTCATTGCTTCATGCCTACAATCTTATTTTCCAAGAAGAATAAAACATCAGTTTTTTTTTCAGATGTTGAAATCTTGTGCTATCTAAAAAAACTCTCTTCTAAGTTGTTCAGTGTTCACAGCACACAAGTAGTCAGCTTGTAATCAAAATAACTACATTTTATCTAGACCGCATCTCAAGCAATTAGACTCTTGCCACAAAAAGAAACTTCAAACGATCTTGTTCAAAATCGCATCGATCGAATGCGACGTTTTCTTTTTCAACGGTGTATTTGCAGTCTCAACCGGTACGGACGCATTCGAACCACCCGGCTCACGACTCATGTGCGCCGCCAGCCTGTTCATCGCCACCAAGTGTTGGAACGCTTCGACGGGGCTCGGCACCGCCGATGTGGTCAGAAAGGGCAGCGGGTGCACCAAGACCGGCAGGTTTTGGGTCCTCTGAGGCAGAGGAGGGAACATGAGTCCCATTGGGAGGAGGGAAAACATGTCAGGCTGCTGGAAGGGGAGCCTGATCGCGTGGGGCCTCAAGACTTCGGTCGGGTCGGAAACTTTCTGAGGGTTGCTCTCGTTGAAGGGGTTGAAGTTCGGGGGTAGGGGCGGTTTGAACAGCTTTGCAGTTTGTAGCTTGGATCGTACGCTTTTGCTTGGTCCTTCTGATGAAGTTGTTATTTTATACTTGTTATGCTATTTTAGTTTTATTTTTACATAATATCTGTATAAATGAAAGATTCATTTAAAGCAGGGTTTCCCAAAGTGGGCGATATCGCCCCCCTGGGGGCGATTTTAGTTATTTGGGGGGCGATAATTCGTAAGGGGGCGAAAGGGTGGGCGATAACTAGTAAGGGGGCGAAAAGGGGGCGATTTTAAAATTTTGGGTTGTCATAAAATTTTTACTTTTTATCTTGATATTAAATATTTGACCCTGAGGTAAAACTTAAACAAAAAAGTCTATTGTGTATATGTAAAATATAGAGAAAAAAAAGTCAAGTACTTATGACTCCTACTTTCAAGTTAATTACATATTTTCAATTATATATTTTCTAATTTAACAATTACATAGATCATAGACGATTGAAAATCCTCTCACTATTTTTAACCTTACATATATGTTATTTAGGATCATAAATGGTTTGTAAAAATCTATTTTTTTGATATTAACTATCAGCTAATGATATTTCCAATTGTTTTTTGAAAATTCATTAAGTTAGACTAAGAAATAAAACTAAACAGGTTTGCCAATTTACCTAGAAAAACCTGGAATTTGAAAATTTAGGCAAAAAAAAATCTAAAAATCTGGAAGTTTTAACAATTTCAACATATTAAGTAGTAAAATTTCGATCTGACACAAAAAAGCTATCAGATAGATAAAATTATGTATCCCTTCGTGGCAGATCTTTTTGAAGTAAACGATTCACAGAAAACCTTCTCAGACTTACAAACTGACTTTGAATTTAAATTATTTTTTTATAAAGAACGATATGAAAGCTTTTGGACTCAACAAAAACTAAGGCAAAAGTATCCGACCAATTAATAGGAATTTAGATTGTTGTGTATAGTTTTTCCTTCTACCTATGTTGTTGAGGAAGCTTTCAGTTTAGATATCAACATATTGAGAAAAATATCTAATCTAGATATTTGTAAAGGAAGTGACTTGAGGCTTTATATGACTGATTTACAATCAGATTAGAAAAACTTGCAAGCATTCATGAACCTCATCCTTCGCATTATATTAGAATTCAGTAGCAGACATTATTTTATGAAAGTTTTAATTATTTATTTGATCTTTTAAAATACTTCTTATTTAACCTGGTTTGCATGTATTTAAGTAGTCTTTTTATATTATAAATTCTTATAAGTTATTTATTCTTTAACAGGTTTGCATAATGTCTAATAAATATTAATTACGGTAGACTTCCTCTTGATTTTGCATTTTTAACCCAAAAAAAGTGCAAATTTATATTTTCTTAAATTTAACTTAAATGAAGTCTATTACTAACTAAGTATTAAAAAAACAGTACACAATATTTAATAGCTTATATAGATCTTTTATTTTTATGAATGTTTGTTTTATGTTTTAGTTGATTTCATGTATATTCATAACGTTATTGCATATAACATATTTAAATTTATCATTTTGTAAAAATAATGGTAATAATATTTGAGTTTAAACTTTTTGATTTTGTTCAAAGTGCGAACTGAAGAGGAAGTCTACTGTATTTATAAAATGGTTTATGTTTTAAATATGTTAATAGCTTTGTTTTGACCTGGTTAATTTTTAGTTTATATTTGTCGATTTACATTACACTAAAAGTTTTTATAGCATAGTAGTTAAAGTATTTGTTTGAAAGAAATTTATTTGACATATTTTAGTTATTACTTTTTTAACCTGTATAAATAAAAAAACATTAATAACCATTTAATGTTATTATATTTAAAAGAGTATAGATTAAATCTATTTGAAATGACTTCAAATTTTTCATTTAAAAGATTATTAAACTCAAATTTATTTTCCAACTTGATTTATTAATGTTAGAAAATCTATATATTAAATAATTTTAAACTATTTACACAACTGTTTTTTGTTTTATCTTATTTTTTAGTATATTAGCAATTAGAATAAGTTGTTTATTTTAATAGTTCAACACTAGTTTTTAGTTTTTCACTATACTCTTCTGGTAACTTATTGTAGGCTAATAACTAAAGAAAAAATAAAATTAAACAGTATTAAATAAGCCATCAAAAAGATTGCTACAGTTACAAAACAAAGTTTTAACATAATTAAAAGAATGTTTAATCGATTACTTTCTGTTCACAGAATTAACTGTAAAATATTTGATTTTTTTTCGAATTTAAATTAAGAAATAAATGTTAAAATTAAGGTTTAGTTTCCTAAAGGTTATTCCAAGTCAAATACTATTTAATGGTAGTCTACTTCAGAACATATAGTTTAAAAAGTTTAAAATTAAATTTTTAATTTTGCAACTAACTTGCTTATAATATATCTTAGCATTAAAATTAATAATTTTACTGCATTAATAGAAGCTATCCATAAAACCACTTTTCATGTTAGATTATCAACAAGTCGGTAAAACTTTCTAAAACTGGATCAGCAATGGTGTTTTAATACATATTTTATAATGTGTAAAATAATCTGTTCATTTTTTTGTAGATTTTAAATCCCTGGTATTAAATTTTAGAATATGCCTATTTATAAAATAATTTAAGTATTTTGTGCGGCTTAAATAAGTTACTTAGTATTCACTTCTAAATGTCCGAAATTCGTTAAAAGAGAGATAGTTATAATGTCAGGTATCAGTTAAGGTTTCAGATGGGTAACGTACGGTCAAGATCCAATCAAATTTCGACCCGCTAAGTAATTTGAAAACTACTTGTGCAAAATAAACAAAATTTAGTTTTTTGATGCTTATGATTTTAAAATACACTTTCAATTTGATTTTCAGTTACTTTAGTATTTCCTAGATCACAATAATAGTAAATCATTTTATTACAATTATGCTCGAGTTTTTAATTTTCTATATGTTATTTTTTTAAATTATGCAGCCCGCAATTACTTTTTTTTAACGAATTGAAACAAGAAAAGATTTTTTAGTAAATATGAATTGCTGACTACAAAAATTGTCCACCACTACCCTAAAAGTTTCATTAGCTTCAAAACAATTCATATTATTCAGGATTGATTACACAAGGCTTTTTAATATTTATGTATTTTAATACACTTTACTGGGCTTCTAAGAAAACAACAGAAAATTATTTACTCAAGCCCTGTAAACTACTTTGAACACAGCCCAAAAGTGCTTGCATAACAAATACCAGACTAAATTACATTTCGAACACAAATTATTTGGCTCAAAAGTTTGTACTCAAGAGAAAAACTACTTTTTAAAATCGTGGGGGGCGATTATTTTTCAAATTTCTGAAAAGGGGGCGATTTAGTAAATGAGTTTGGGAAACCCTGATTTAAAGTAACATAAATGTTTTAAGTTGAAATACAACTACTGTAAAAAAGCCTATATGTAGTAAGTAAATTAATTTGTGCATTGTGCTGATTTATGCAAGAAAAAAAATTCAAATGGTAAAAATTTCAAAGTTATCATCAAAACTCACTTATTTGGTTCGTTTGGCTTGTTCTGCAACTTTTCATGCTCGATCGTTTTGATTCGACGGCCTGTTTTCTTCGCAGGGCAACCTGTAAGGTTAGATTAGTTTACTTGGACTTTTAACTTTTAAAGACTTGCAGTTAATTTAAGTATTCTGAACTTCTTCACTTGATGTATAAGATGTATTACTGAAGCAGTTTTTTGGTAAAATATAACAAGTTAGTAAAACGCTTTGTACAAGTCTTCTTGCTCTGAAGGATGCAAGTACTAAAAAAACTAGGTAAACGGCATTTTAAACTTTTTTTTTAAGTTAGAAAAATAAGGAAGAACAAAAGCAGCACTGTTTCTGATTTCTCACTTAAATAACTGTGTTTAAACACATCCAGACAAATACTAACACTCGTCGTTCAAATTACTATTCTTCAGTAAAATTAAAACAAAATAAATCAACCCGAGCAGCCACGACTTGCTGTCTCTGCCCTTTCGCGCTGTCTTTAGTATAGATTTTTGTATATAAAGGCTGCACTGTTTTATAAACCTCACATTCAAGTTCAAACACAAAACTTAGATAAAAAAGCCGTCAAACAAACCAACCTGAGCGGCCATCACTTGCTGCCTCTGCACCACCAACAAGCAGTTGCCGCAGACGCAGTCCTTCCACGGGCAGTTCTTCTTGTGTCCTCGCAGCACGCTGATCACCCCGTGGTTCCGGCACCTGGCGCACTTGGGCGTCCTCAGCCTCTTCTTTTCGATCACCTTCGGCATCTCGTTGAAAATAAAAGCGAGTTGTTTAATTGTTTGAAATTTTTTTGCCAATACCGGGAGAAACTGACAGTTGCGATGAATGTTTGCTTTACAGTTGTTACAACTACTGTGCTGAAAATAGGCGAGTTTTTTGTTAGGAAAGTTTTTTTTTTTTGTTCAATTAAAATGTGTTCTAAGCTTTTTTAAGTGTTTAAAATGCATTATTGTATTTTAACAGTTAAGAAAATAAACTATATTAGTTGTCACATAATGCTATTTTTAAGTTTCCACTTATATTAAAAGGAAAATAAATGTTGTCTACATATGAGCATAATATTTTTGCTGTTAAGTTCTTATTACTTATAACATTATCTGTAAAATTTATATTTAACTTCTCAGTTTTCTTTTACGTAGATAGAATGTCACGTATAAAAAGTTTTCTGTAACAGATACGTGCTTGAAAATAGAAGAAAAACCTATATTGATATTTTATCTAATATAAGTTGAGGATATTGCTAATTTTTATATGGTGTTAAGTTAAAATTCTTAGTTTAAGAATAAACAAAATTATATTACGCATACATTACCGATCAGTTTCAAAAAATTTTTTGAAAATGGTTGTCATAATCGCCCCGTTACTGGTTAATTACCCCTTACTTTTTCGATATCTCACTAATTATCTAACTTTTTGAAAAACTCTGGTTTAATGGTTCAACAAATCAAACTTGTTACTTTACACAAAACTATTTCGTTTTATTTTACAAATTAACAAAGTACTAAGCTCTCAGAATATAAATTTTGTTTCGCATGACAACAAATTGTATAATCAATAAACATCATATATTTAAAATTTAATTTTGCTTCTGTTACAGTAGTAAAGAAGTTTAGATTTGGAAACCAAAAACGTGAAAGCTATTTTTTAGTGTTTTAGGTCTTGCTATTTGCGAAAAAACTAAAACTTTTATACAGTATTTTAGATTTGTTTAAGTTTACTAATTTCTTTTAAAACTTATATCATAATTTTGATAAACGGAAATTTTAAGAAACTTTTAATTTATAGTTTTACGGCTAATATTTATCTTACACATTTAAGTATTTAGTATCTTGGAATTTATAACAAATACTTTAATTTTTAACATGTTTACGTTTATGAAAATTATCATTCAAGCTAAATAAGTTAACAGCTAAAAATTGAACATATTTAACTTGAAAAATCATCGAACTTACAATATTAAACCAACAACAAAATAAACAAATTATTTCAAAATGTTTAAGCTCATACTTTAAAGAATGCTTGGCTTAAAAGATAAAAATAAGTAGCTAATCGATAAAAAGAAATAAAGTTTGTGATTCTTTAGCATAAGTTATTATATAGTTAACTTTAACCACTGTATTACATATTGCTTAAATAAACTGTTAGAACATTTCGAAACATAGAAAACACTAAATTTCTCTATTTCGCACACTTTACCACTAGTAGAATCTGTTTAAAAATGTCACTCAAAAATTTTGTAAACTATTATATAATGAACAATTTGCATAATAAAACTGTTTAAACGCTTTCGTTTTCGATTTGTTTTTAGGAAAAATTAATTAGCTCTTAACTTAATGAAAGTTTTTGTCTGAAACCAATTTTTTATGTAAACACTATTTGGATTGACGCATTACCCAACATGCAAAATATTGCTCTATTCAAACAAACTAAAAACGCAGTTCAAAAAACTCTAACCAGGTAAGTTTAGAAAAATATAACGTAACATTTATACTTTAAAATTATGCTTGATCATTTGGTAATTTAAAAAAACGAACTTAAAAAGTATTTTTATCTATGTTTTTTCTACATAAACTTTTAACAACCTTGTTTTGACAACGCAACAGTTTCGATTGTTTAAAGTTTTATATACATCGCTAAGCGACACTTGTTTTAAACAGTTTGGTTATATTTTTTACGATTTTGCTTATACTGTAATAAAATATATATAAAAAAATAAAAACATATTTAGAAGGACATTTGAAAACACAACAGTCTAAAATAAAATTGTAAAAGAGTTGTTTTATACTACTCAAACAGTTTTAAACAAACTGTTTAAAATAGATCAAAATTACTATGAGGCACGTAGTACTTTTTTTTCTAACTAGTTTTAGTTTATTTTTCAATTAAACTCGAACTTTGAAAAACATACTTCATGTATTAAAAGCATTAAGCCAATAAAAAATGCGACTTTTTAAATCACGTCTACGTTTTATTAAGCGTATTTCAAAATATTTAATTTAGTTAATTTTCCAAATTTTATTTAGTCCTACGAAACAAATTAAAAGGACATTTTGTTTTTATAATCTATATTCTCTCTCTGAGTTGTTAGTTTCAACTTTTTCAACTAAAGAAATCAAGAATTATTTTTTGCTGTAAGCATACCTGCAGTTTCTGTAACCAACGCTACAATTTTTTAGTGAAATAACCTCTACAGCGAGCTCTCACATTTTTTTCTTCAAAACTTTCTCTCAAACTTTCGTAAGGGTGGAAAAAGTAAAAAAAATAATGACATTTTCATTAATCTCATCTAAATTTGTTTTAATAATGATAAATAAAACGAGCAATACACTTTACAAAACTAGTATAACAGTTTTTTTTAAAGTGCGTAAATATTTGTTTTACAAACTATTTAGATACTAGCCAAAAACAAAATAAATTTAACTTTTATATTTACCTACAGACATGAGTTTTTATACTACAAAAACAATAAAAAATATTATTTTCTATAACAATAATAACATTTTATTTTAGTATTTTTAGTTATGCCTCAAGAAACATTGTCAAATTCTAAACATACTTTTACTTGTTTGCCTTTACTTTGTTTTTTAAACTGTAAACAAACTTTTCAATACACTCTAAAAAAATTAAAACTTAACCTATTTAGACCTACCGTTGATAAATAAGATTATTTCTATAAAATTTATAACTTACAGTGGCAAATAAGGATAAGAATGGGCGTCAGTATTTCAAGTAAATATACGTCATAGAAAGTACGAGTGATAGCTTGTTTTAACAAGTGGTACTTTCGAGCCTGAACATAAGGAACACAAATATTCATTTACATTCACTTTTTGTTTCGATTAGCTTATAAATAAACTTGATAAAAAAATTAAAAAGCATGAACTACTATGTACTATGTATATCCTAAATAAAAGTAGTTAGAAATTACTTGTAAACCAAATATATAAAATGTTACGTTTAATAAGGAAGTGAATTGTATACTGCTCACTACTTAAGATCTTCCTTAATTATTATTTTTTCAATGTCCAATCTTAGCTAAAGCTTTAATTTTTTCTAAACGGCAAAACACTATATGCATGTGAAAATTTACGACTACAAATTCCTAAATTTAGTTTCAAAAACAATCAAAAAAACTGCTTAAATGTACAAACTTTTTATTTTTTTAATTATGCTCTTATAACAAACTAAACGTTTTTATTGCAGTATTGTGTTTTAAATGCGTATAGTAAATCATATTATCTGACTATTTCAAAGAAGTTCTATTCGTTTAAAATGTCGAATTAGTAAAAACGTCTAGTTTTGTTTGTGTATTTTAAGGATTAAAACAAAAGTTGAAACTTTACTGGACTCGCTTCAAGACTTAAAATGTTTGTATTGCAAAACAAAATCTGAGTGTAGAATGTTTGTATTTAAAACAACGCTTAGAAGAACAGTGGTCAGTGTTAGAAGGGTAGGACAATTAGATTTAATTTATTTTAGTTTTGCTTAGAATTAGTTTTTTTAGTTAAGTACTTGTAACTAGTATCCTTAAACATTTCGGTGAACCATTTTAAATAGAAGACTTAAGTTTTCAAGAAAATTCTAAACGTTTTTATTTTAAATCTTTATATACGCCAAGTTTCATGTATTTGAAAGTGTTTTAATAGCTTAATGAAGTGAAAGTTTGTAAATGTTCTTAAAATTTAATTTTTCTTGTGTATTAAGTAATTTTGTTTTAAGAAAATATTTATAAAAGTGTGAAGACTATTAGATCAACAGTCAAGATACTTTAAAAGCTTTTAACATTTATCTTTAATCATAACAAGTTTTATGTAGAAAGTTTTTAAACATAACTGTTTTTATTTAATCGCTAACATAGCATTAACTTGAAATTTTGAAAACATTTATCGTGATAACCTTAAGCTTTTTCTTATAAATAATAAATAAGATTCTAAGAACTTCATAAGCTTAACAAAAATGGATTTTTTTTTTCGAAATTAAAGGTTGTTTTCTTATATAATAGAAATATTTTAAAAAAACAAAGCTTCATACTTTAAACTAACTCGTGAAACAAAACTTTTGAGCAACTTAAATATATCAATATATTGAATAAGCAATAAAAAGTTCAATCATATTATCTATAAGGTAAATAGTATCGCGTTCTTAAATTATATTCCAAGTTCATAAACATTTGGTATGAAATAAACAGTCAAAATTGAAACTTTTTAAGCAACTTGATACTTTTTTAGCTTTGAAGAACTTAATATAACAGTGTTAATGTAAGTATCAGGGGCTTTTCTAGACTATTTCAGTGGGGCTACACATTTTTTTTGTTTAATAATAGAGTTTTTTCTATAGTAGATTTTAATGAAACTTTTTAGAAAGTTGCACAACTGTCTAATACTTAACTGTCTAAAATATTTTAACTGAATAAAAAGTTTTAAACTTTAAGCGATTTGAAAATACAAGTAATACAGAATGCAAAACCTTAATAAGTAATCCATTTCTTTGATTTTTAGTAAAGTAATTTAAATCTTAACCTAAGTCTTTTAAATATTGACAGTATGAAAACTATACATTGCTTTGTGAAAGTAACAAGTGTAACGAAATATGTTATACATAACAAACTAAGAACGAGATGCTAATCAAAGCTAGCAATAAACTGTCTTTTAATATTTTTGAAAACAAACTAATAGCAGACGTGAACAGCTACTTCATAACTAGATGAAAAGAAATTAATTATAAAATTACGGTTTTTTATAGTATTGTAAAAATAAAAACCTTATGCAACTTGTTTAACGGTGTCCTAATTGAAAATTAAAACCTTTTAAGTTTAAAATCATTCAGAAGTTGTTTTTAAAATACTTTTTATTTGCTAATTTTGAAAGGAAAGTTTCCCTTTTCAAATGTGCAGCTTTCGTAATTAAAGAAATATTAAATAGTATATCCTTTTTTTTAACACTAAGTTTGTAAAACTACGTAACTTTTGACGTAGTTCTTTTAAATAAAAATATTTTAGTTGATATCAAAAGGTTAACATTTATTTGAATAATAATATTTACAGAACTATTTCAAAATAAAGCCATATTTAAAAGCCTTTTTACTACGTTTAACCAAGCTTTTTCAGGGCTCGCACAGGAAACAGGAAACCAGACACAAATATTATAACTTATTTGCTTATTGTATGTATTTTCGTATTAAGTAGCCGAACTTTAAAGAAAACCTAATGACATACTAAAATTTATATTTTAAATATATTATTACGTATGTATTTGTCTGATAAAAAGAAGATATATCTGTTAGTGTAAAATAAACTACAAAACTGTGTAATCGCTAGAATTCATAGTTTTTTTTTTAATTAGTAATAAACAATGAACTTCAACGCCCAATCAACAACAACAACAGCATTTAACCTACGACCGGTTTCGTTCTTAATGGGAGTCGCGAGATACCGCTGTTATGATCTTTTTTTTTTTAATTAGTATATGGCACGTTTATTAAGTTTTTTTAAAATAAACAAACAAAGTGCTAATACCAAAGCTTCTTGATGGTAAAACTAACAATTTTTAAGATTTTCTATAGCTTTTAAAAGAACATATAAGTTCTAAATTCAACAAATATACAATTTTTATTTGGAGTATGTTTTATTAAAACACTATGCTATTTTTAAAATCCAAGTTTTGTTGTTGTTTAGAAAAAAAGTTTTTAGTCTTCTAAGAAAACATTTGTAAAACTAAGGTTTTGAGAAAAATAACGGTAAAATAATATATCAAAATATCAACAGTAATAGTCTTATATTATTTAATTTTCTCAAGTCTTACTGGTATGTCAATTTTTTTTTTGTAACTTTTTTAATCTTATCATTTACTAAATAAATAAAAAACTGCAAAGTTTTTATTTTAAACTAATATATCAATATTTTAGTTGATGAAGTTTTTGAATGTAGTTCAAGCAATAATAATGAGCTTGAAATAAAGGCCTAATTGAAGTCAAGTAAATCATGCTCTTAAACTACATTGAAAGTTGATAAGTATTTAATGTAAAATAAATAAATAAAATCAAAATAAAAGCTCATAAACAACTTAATAATTTTATACAACTTCAGTAACTTAAAATAATACTTATAAAGTAAGTGCTTTATAGCTCATTTGGGTGTGCAGGTATTTGCATTTAAAGCAGCTGTAACTTAAAAAAAAGCTAGAAGTATTTCATTCTTAGTTTATAACTTAAGATATATTATTACGGGTTTACTATCATTTCTAACTCGCTATCATTTCTAACCCGATCATTTCTAACCCGATCACTTCTAACTCGATCATTTCTAACCCGATCATTTCTAACCCGATTATTTCTAACCCAATCACTTCTAACCCGATCATTTCTAACCCGATCACTTCTAACCCGATCATTTCTAACCCGATCATTTCTAACCCGATCACTTCTAACCCGATCACTTCTAACCCGATTACTTCTAACCTGATCATTTCTAACCCGATCACTTCTAACACGATCACTTCTAACCCGATCACTTCTAACCCGATCACTTCTAACCCGATCACTTCTAACCTGATCACTTCTAACCCGATCATTTCTAACAAGATCACTTCTAACCCGATTACTTCTAACCCGATTAAACACTATCATTTCTAACCCGATCATTTCTAACCCGATCATTTCTAACCCGATCATTTCTAACTTGATCGTTTCTAACCCGACTATTGTTAATTCGATCTGTATTAATACGTTTATGTATTATTGAAGTAAATTAAAGATTTGTTTCAAAAACAAAAAAATCTCAACAAAGTTGTTTTTTTTATCGAAATTTAGTATATTTTGTTTAAAGTAAAACTTAATGTTTAGATAGCTTTAATAAAATTCAATTTTTGATATTTATTGTTATTGGAAGTTTATTTTTTCCTACGCTAGACCCACGCATAATAATCTGGGCAGCTTAAACTAAATAGCACATAACAAAGAGACAAAAATTTATATATCTTAAAACCAAAAACTACAGTTTTTTTTTAACAGCAAAAAAAAAATCAACACTTAGTATAAGACTAGTTAAGTTACTTATGATTTGAAGAAAAAATTTTTTAACAAACTCAGTTTTTATTTTATAATAATCAACTTAAATATCAACTCTTTCAACGATCAGTAAGTTGCAATAAAATAAAACACAGCTGCTTAACCTTTCTTTTTAGAATTAACTTTAATTTCTTTTCAACAAACAACCTTCTCTGCAAAATTCAGCAATACATATTGAGACAATTTAGTAAATTTCTTCTACGAATTTAGTTCAGAAATCAGCAAAGTAGTCTTAATCAAGCACTTCTACATTGAAATAAGGTTCAGTATTACTTTTATGAAATTCATTTAGAATATTCTACAGTGTCAGAAACTAAACAAACTACAAAAATTTATGAATAAAACTTCTTCTAGTTTATACATATACCAGATTTTCACATCCTAACTTTTAGAGTTAGGTTCTGCTCATTTGTGCAACCGTTTAGTATTTCATTGTTTTTTTATCATTTTTTGTAGCTTTGCCAAAGCATAATCGAAAAATTTAAATACATTGACTAACCACTAAATTTAAAACCTTAAGTCCAAAGCACATTAATAATACAGTTTAAATAAACATTTATCGGAAACATTAGAAAATGATTTATTATTTACATAGGAAAGGCAATTACATTAAAATCAAACTATAGAATGAACAAAATCCTACATATTAAATTAATGGTTCATAAGTACAAAATTTGTTAAATTACTGATAGTTTCTAATATAAATTATCTTAGTTTAATCAAACTTGTTCAACTTTATGTAAAGATTAGTTTTGTTTAAAAGCTAAGTCCACATTTAAACTGAGAAATATTTATGACTTTGTGGTAATTTTCGTGGTAATTAATTTTTTTAATAGAGTTCAAAAATTGATTTTAAACTAACTGTAGTTTTTAGTTTTAAAAGCATTAGGAAAAGTAGAAGTCTTCTGAATTCTAAAGATTAAATATCAAGTTTTGATAGTCGTCAATGTAAGAAATGTAATGAGCATTGCAGTGGTTAAAGACTATTCTTTACTTTTTCTTAAAGAGATTCTATATGGTTAGTATAAATTTTAAGTATGGAGACCAGACTGGCAAGTTGAATTCAAATTTAGGGCAAATTTAAACGAAATACCATTTTTTAAGAGTATTAGTATGAGTATATATTAAACTTAAAATAATACAGTTAAAAAAATTTAGTAATCATAATTAGTATGGTAATTTAATTAAAAATTATTATCATTAAATCATAAGTTCTTAAAACGAAAGTGCATACTGTATAGCACAAAGTAAAAAGTAGAGGTAAACGTTTTTTTCTTTATAAATAGACCCTGTCATTTACTAGAACTTAAATTAGATTTTCTTTCTTTTAGCCAATGGTAAATTATACCTAAAGATTAAATAAGAAATATTATATAATAAACTTGAACATAAAAGTTAAGTGTCGAAAACTTAATGTTTTGATTTTTTCATATTTCTTTAAAAATATGTTGTATATAGAGCAAAATAAATTTACATTTTTAATAAAAATTTAAAAGTTTTAGAAATTTAAAATTCCAAAATAACTTTACACGATTAATAGTAAAAACTTCTTTAATATTTTTTTTGATATGTCTTAAAAGTTATTATTTTACAGATTTCCAAAAACACAAAAACTTTATATTATTTAGCGATCATTATGTATGAATTATAAATATAAGTTAACAGATTTGTTTATACAACTCAAAAAATGAGGTAAACAAAGTAAATTAAAATTATGTTAAGTTAATACTAAATCAAAAAGTTATACAAAAATTATTTTTTACGTAACATGTTTAATCATTATGTTATAAAAAATTAAAAATTGAAATTTTTTTTATTGGTTTAATTACTTTATAAAGATTTGTTGGTTTTTGCATTAAATCTTTAAAACAAAGAAATGTAAATAAACAAGTAAAATAGGTTAGAAACAATCGGACTAGAAACGATTAGGCTAGAAAATATCAGGTTAGAAGTGATCGGGTTAGAAGTGATCGGGTTAGAAATGATCGGGTTAGAAATAATCGGGTTAGAAGTGATCTTGTTAGAAATGATCGGGTTAGAAGTGATCGGGTTAGAAATGATCGGGTTAGAAATGATCGTGTTAGAAGTGATCGGGTTAGAAATGATCGTGTTAGAAGTGATCGGGTTAGAAGTGATCGGGTTAGAAGTGATCGGGTTAGAAATGATCGTGTTAGAAGTGATCGGGTTAGAAGTGATCGGGTTAGAAATGATCGGGTTAGAAGTGATCGGGTTAGAAATGATCGGGTTAGAAGTGATCGTGTTAGAAGTGATCGGGTTAGAAGTGATCGGGTTAGAAGTGATCGGGTTAGAAGTGATCGGGTTAGAAGTGATCGGGTTAGAAGTGATCGGGTTAGAAATGATCGTGTTAGAAGTGATCGGGTTAGAAGTGATCGGGTTAGAAATGATCGGGTTAGAAGTGATCGGGTTAGAAATGATCGGGTTAGAAGTGATCGTGTTAGAAGTGATCGGGTTAGAAGTGATCGGGTTAGAAGTGATCGGGTTAGAAATGATCGGGTTAGAAATGATCGGGTTAGAAATGATCGGGGTAGAAATGATCGGGGTAGAAGTGATAGCGGGTTAGAAATGATCGGCTCCCATTATTACGTCTATATTTTTCTGATAAAAAAGTGATACAGGTGTTAGTATAAAGTTAATTACCGAACCGTATAATCGCTTTTTTTAAGTTTTTTTATTTATTTACTTTAAATCACATTTATGGTACTTTTCAGTATAAGTAAAGTAATATTTGATAAAAAAGCTTCTTGATATTGAAATATTCCATTTGTATGCTTTTCGTATCCTTTTGCAAAACCAACATTTTACACAACATAACCGTTAAGTTGAAAGCCCAATTAAAAAAGTTCGCTTATGTTTAAAAGATTTATTCTGACGTAAAAATACAAGATCAAAACATTCTTACCGAAAAGAACTAAAATAAGTTTCCTTAAAAATAAACAAACTCGAATTAATAAAGTCTGC
The DNA here is from genome assembly GCF_965202585.1 of Thalia democratica. Lineage (NCBI taxonomy): Eukaryota > Metazoa > Chordata > Thaliacea > Salpida > Salpidae > Thalia > Thalia democratica. Next base: position 59,280,380 of record NC_139166.1, on the reverse strand, counting down.
TTGTTTCTTCCATGTTAATGTATAAAATGTTAACTGTTCGTTTTAAACACTTTACGGTTTTACACTCACAAACTAAAATGATTATGCATAAAATAACAACACAGAAGTTTGCAAGTAAAAAATATTTTAAATCAGTTGTGTTGTTAGTTTAGTTTACTAATAGCACTGTTTAATCTAAAACTATTTCTAGCCATTTTAATCTGATTAACAGCACATCGAGATTAAGTAATAAAATAAAACAATAGAAAGTTTTATAAAACATTTTTGTAAATTCTTACTTTAATTTACATTAATTGATATTTTTGTTTTATTACACTAAGAATTGAAAAAGAAACACGTTTATGTCTATCAAAGGTGATTAAAAACCTGTAACAATTACATATACGAAATACTTGAAAAGATAACACAAAAAAAGGTCTAATCAATGTTTTTAGTATTTTTAATTTAATACTTATCATTTTAAAATTGTTTTATACTTATAACTGTAATCAACTTAAAATAATTTGTATTTTTACTTAGTAAATATTGTTTACTGATTTATTTGTAAAAGTACTGTTGAAAAACAATTATAACTAAAATAGTGACATTTATGTTATATATCTAATAAAAACGTTCATTCTTAAATTACTGTAACAGAGTTACTAACTTAATCAGTACATAAATATGTTTTAGCAAAACATCTTTTTTGGTTAAAAGAGTTTTAACTTACTTTTTTAGTTTGCTTTTTTATTTTCTAATAAGAAATTAAAAATAAAATTAACAATCTTAAACTCATTAGTATTTTTTCAAAATCTCGCAGTTCACAACTTGTTATGTGAAGCTCGATGGGAAACGAATCAGCTAATTTCTTAAAAATTTGTTAAGCCTTTATTTGTTCTAAGTCTTAAACAAAACTTGAAACTTTACTGGACTCAGTTCAAGAATCGAGATTTGGACAGCAAAACGAAACTTAAGAGCACTGTGTTTACACCTAAAACACTGTTTAGCCAAGCAAACAGCATTTTAACTTTTACGTGTTTACTAAACTAACAACAAGTTTTACTTTGTTGACTTTAACTTTCATTTTCTAAATGCTTCATCGAACTGTTATAAACTGGAAATGATTGTTGCAATTTATTTTTATGTCGTTATTTTAAAAAGGCTAACACAAAAATAATTAATACTTCAACCTTCTTAAGTTGCCGTAATTTACAGCTATCATATCCATTTATTTTATACAATATATCACGTTGAATATAATAAATAATATGTTTTTGATAATTTGAAAGGTGCTTATTAAATCACATGCCGGAACTTTATCTAAGCTGTGAACAATAAATCTTAAATCATACAAATACTATTACAACAACTTGTTACCACTATCAATTGTAAAAGGTAAAATAAATACACGGTTGTCTAGTTTTTTGTACTTAGAACATTTGTAGAATAATTTTCAAGAAAATTTTTTTTAGTATTATAATAAAGCTTCGGAAAACGAAAACCAGGCTGAATATTTTCAGGCATTTTAAAACTTAAATCTTGCAACCACAAACTTTTGAATACGTTAATCTAAACACACTGCATACTTTAATATTTTTCTAAGTCTTATTTATTTATAATTATTATAGTTATTGTAGTACTTATTATAACTTTAATTAATTTTCTTATACATATTATTTTTGAACTTGTTCAAAACAAAAACTGAATTTTTCAAGCTTTGGCTGTTGATATTTTAAAAATAGTATTATTTTTTAAGTACTAGTTTATTTAAGCAATTTTTTACTACAAGTTAGTGTCTTTTTAAATGCTGAGGTTATTACTTTTATTTGTTGTAAGCTAAAGCTTCAAAATTGATTTCCTTAAAGCTAATTTATTTGTGGTTTATAACATTAAGCTCAGTTATAAAAAATCTCTCATGAAACTAGATATGGTGAATGTTTTTAATGTTGAGATATAGTGGCGATTTATATGAAATAAAGTGTGTCAGGTTTCACGTGAGGCAGTTGCTCATCTCTTCTCAACTTCGAAACTTTGGTTTCAATCTTTCGAATGAACTTTAATCAAACTTCCCATCGTTCTATTCATAAACAATGCATACTAAGCTAAATAAAAAATTATTGAAGAACATTTTGTGCACAACTTTGCTACCCAGCGACGAAAACATTAGTCTTTAAGGAAATGCTTCTGTAAAAAAAGTATGAATTTACTCATAATCAAGTTCATATGCCGACAGCTGAAGTAGAGTATTTAGCTTAAACCATTGAGTATAAGTTTTACACCTACCTTAATTGTTTAGAATGACGGATATTTAAGTCTCTATTTCCAAGTTTAAACTGAACTGTGGTTTCGAGTTTAAAGTCTCCTTCAAAATAATTTATTAAAAATTTTGCACGACACTTCACATCAAGTTATCAAAAACTTCATAGTAATCAAGTAGGTATACAAACTTGAGACATTATGCTACAAAAAGATTTTAAACGTATAACGATTTATTATTCGTTTAAGTTTGTAGTTTTGAATAAAAACTATTACTTTAAGTTTGTTTTTTCAATGAACTGCTGTTTTGTTAATATGTAATTTTAATTGTTTGTGTAAACTACGTCGTACTTATCTTTCAACAAAAGTTTTTATAAATTAATTCTTAAAAATACAGTAATTATTTATTCGTTTGTTAAAGAAAATTGTGTTCATTGTTTTTATTTTTTGTATAAAACTGTTTCGACGCAGTATTTGTTATGGAACACAGAAGTAAGCAAACACTAAACAATATTCGAAAAATTTTAATAAGCATATAATTTTCAGTTCGCTCTACTTACAAACATTAAACTAAACACACACCTTAACTTTTTACCTTACGTGAACAAAGTTTTAAAGCTTTTCAAGTTGTAGAAGTAACACCAAAAAATTTAAAAAATAAAAATTTATGGACTATGTTCAATTTATTTTTTGTTAATACAAATGCACATTTGGAAAACTTAAAAAACATAATGTTTAAATAACATAATATTTTAACTTTAAACAGCAACATTCTTGAAAATAAAATTAATATAGAAAACAATGTCCACTATATAGTAATTCTTATAATTCTTAAATTTTCAAAGTGTTTTGTTACTAGTACATTTTTACGTTAATGATTAATCACTCTATTGAAACCAACCTACTTAATTTGGATAAATTTTTAGTTCATTTTAGAATAAAACTAATGAATCATTTTAGTCTTTTAAACGATTACATTAGGCTTTTAATATGCATTTTAGTCCTGGACAACACGTTAAAAGGTATATGTGGTGTGCGACTCGATAACCGAAAGGTTCTTCGTGCACCAGGTCCTAGGACCAAATATTTTGAGCGCGTTTTTTTTGTCATTGAATAAAATCATAAACTAGTAAGTTATGGTATTTGCATTGCATTATATGAAGTAACTTCTAATTTAAAAAAAAAATTTAAACACCCAAAGTTTTTTATATTTAGTCGATGTGCAATTTTAAAACTTAAATTTTTTCAGTAGCATTTATATTTATAATTCCTAAAGTATACCAAAAAAAATTTGGTTGACTTTATCAAATAAGTTTTTTGCTTTTAACTTTTTGTTTGCGTCATTTTAGGTAACAGATTTATTTAACTCTTTTTATAAAAAAGTATAAACTTAGCAAATTATAATAAAATTACTTCTATGGCAGAAACAATATGTTATTAAATTCAACTAAGCTCAAAGAACCATAAACGTTAAACGCTAGTGCGTGAAGGGCTTTAATGATAAAATTAAAAAACTTAATTGTAAATGAACTTATTAAGTATATCTTTTCTCAAAATAATTTTTATAAAGTATGCGGAGTTAAAAAGTAGACATAAAAATTTTAACAAAAATGTAAGATAACGGTTAAAACAAAAAAAAACTTAAAATCAATATTAGTAGTATTATATTTATAAACAAATGTTATAAACACCAGGGTTTGTCAGCCTTTTGTAGGTCGCTAGTTTTATTTATTAGAAAAAAGTTGCTCGCTACACCATATAAAAAGGTTTTTGCGCGCCGTAGTTTTTCTAATCTAATTAAACAATCAATACAAAACTGTTATTTTAAACTTAAATGGTAATGAAATAAACATAGCTAATTACTACTAAATTAATAGTCTAATCAAAACAAACCGAGCATCCTGTTTTCAGTTTTTAGATTGCTTACAGTCTTGGTTGGTGTCTTTTTTAAACAGTAAATCTACTAAAGTAATCTATACAGATATCAAAAAGCTTTTGATTCTGTCTCCCATGTTAAATTAATTAAAACATTATCGCAATAAAAATTTATAGCAGTCTAGTTAGTTGGTTCAAAGAGTTTTTAAATGATAGAACTCAAAAATTAGTAATTAACTATACAATTTCAGAATCTTCACCTATTTTTAGTTGAGTCCCTCAAGGAGGGGTGATTGGCCCACTACTATTTATTATTTACATAAACGATATAGCTTCAGAAGTTGATGTTAGCAGCAACATTAACCTTTTCGCTGATGACACAAAAAAAATTAGCCAATCGAACACGATTTTACAGAATTCCTTAGATAAAATTTACAATTAGCTAAAGGAAAGGAAATTAAACTTAAACCTGTATAAGTATTTATCTAGTTTTAATTATGTTTTGTATTACAGACTTTATCATTCTTGTAATTAGTTTGTGAATAAACTCAACCAAGAAAGATATATTTATTTATGATAAAGTCTAGCTAAATTGAATCAACAATGCCTGTGATTAAATGCCCTCTTGAGAGTTGCACATATGAAACACCAGACGTCGATGCTTCTGTAGTTGCTTCTTTGCTTATCATTCACAACAACGTTCACATTTATACAAATTCTTCAAAACCAAAGCCTCCAAAGATGGACCGTCCTCGAATAGGGACAGACTGCAATGAAGAGGGTTGGAATATATTTGTACAAAAGTGGACTATTTTCAAAGATAGCATCGAAATGACAGAAGTAGAAAAAGGCCGTCAACTGTACCAGTGCTGTGAGGAAGATTTGGGCGATGCTCTTCTGAAGGGTCATGAAGATGTAGTAAATTTAAGTGAGCAAGAGCTTTTAAGGATGATAAAGCAGCTTGCAGTTATTCCTGTTTCAGCTGTTGTACGACGATCAGACTTTCTTAGTGCAAGACAGGATTTGACTGAAAACACTAGATCATTTGCTGCACGTTTAAAGGGAAAAGCCAGTACATGCTCGTACACATGTAAATGCCCAAAGGATGGCTGTAATCAAATGATAGATTTTACAGACATAATTCTAAAAGATGTCATGGTAACAGGTTTAGCCGATGAGGATATCCGTAAAGAGGTACTAGGATGGGAAAATTTAGATGAGAAAAATGTCAATGAGACAATCGGTTTTATTGAAGGTAAAGAGATGGCACGTGATGCAATGTCAAAACCCGCTGTTACAGCCTCAGTTTTCTCATACAAATCCTCAAAGAAAACCACACAAAAACCAAGTGGTAAAATAACTTGTGGTATATGTAATAAATCAACTGATAAATTTGTTTGGAGCAGTAAAAATATGAAGTATAATGAGTGTTCTGCCTGTAAACAATGCTGGATAAAGTCCTGTAAAAAAGATTATCAAAGTCACCAAAATTATGCTGATGAGTCAAATGCACTTCTAGTTAGTGGATTATATACACCAAATGTATACAAATCCTTAAAGAAAACCACACAAAAACCAAGTGGTAAAATAACTTGTAGAATATGTAATAAATCAACTGATAAATTTGTTTGGAGCAGTAAAAATACGAGGTATATTGAGTGTCCTGCCTGTAAACAATGCTGGATAAAGTCCCGTAAAAAAGTTTATCAAAGTCACCAAAATAAAGTTGATGAGTCAAATGCACTACTGGTTGGTGGATTGTCTACACAAAATTCTGATAGCTTTTGCATCCGAGGTCGTAGGAAAAATATGTTTGAGCATAAAAACGTAAAGAAGAAAAAGGTGGTACACGGACAGAAAAATGTATTTCTACACACTGGATGGCGACAAAAACCGCACAAATCCCAAAACAATCCTCACCTACCTCCAAATGATAAGAAGTCATTACCTTACGTCAGAAAGATTGTTGTGTCTTACAATAACCCGCAGATCTCAAAAATGTGGCGTGACGTTTGGAATAAAAAGAAAGAATTTCTCAATATTCATTTTGTTAAGTCTCTGGAAAATATAAGTGAGAACACAAAATCGTTGCCACCACTGAATTGCGGTGATCATGTAGTGATACTAAACCAAACAGCTAAGTTTCCTAGCAAGTGGAAGAAAAGTGGAGTGGTGGTGGAAGTGAAGGACTGCCATCAATGTGTAGTCAAGGTTGATGGATCAGGTCGCTTAACTGTTCAAAATCGTAAGTTTCTAAGAAGATTTACCCCTCCTGTTTGCAAATCTCTAAGTAGTATCCCTTATCTTAGAAAAGCAAACATACCACTGTAAAAGTTTGTCTTTTCTGGTAAAGTTGAGAAAAAGATGTCAAGAAAAGTTTTGATGTTCTGTATTTACAGAAGGAAGATTCTTTTTGAATAAGCATTGTGTAATTTCCCTCTGTACTAATAGTTTTCTTCAAAATTGATGTTGAACCGGAATGGCTCAGATTTGCTTTGATCTATATTTTCTTGACTTATATTTTCTACAGAAAAACAAACAGACCACTAAAGTTAATCTGCGAACAATAATGTGTCCGGAATGTGTGTGTGAAATTTTCGGATTATTTGCAGCGTTTCCGTGTAAGACTTTATGATGCTTTTCAAAAGCTTCGTGACACCGATGTTGCTGATATTCATTTATTGTCAAGTTGGAATGTTCACTGTAAATTAATGTTTTATGGTCTAACTAATGAATGAGTTTCAGTCTAATGGTGACGTCATAAAGTTTGCAGCAGACTTGTCTAACAGCAATCTGTTCAACGTAATCTTGGATGAGGACGCGAAGATTGACTTTCAAAAATTCGAACTGTTGATTGGTACCAAAATTTGGAAAATAAGTGTAGCAGTATTTCTCAGTGATTAATGCTATCAGTAATGTACCTTCTACTTTGTTTGAAGTCGAAATTATGGTAAATATGTTTATCGGCAAATTAAGTGAAGTTTCAAGGTAATTAGATGAATGACGTGTGGTTTCGTTTTCAAAGCTGAAAAGTTCAAATCGGTGAAGCAATTAAGTTTTTGAATGCTTGTATTCAGCATCTGAGTGAAGAAAAGTAAAGATTAAGTTTCAAACTTTTTGTTACAGTTGTTTGTTTAAGTTGTAGTTTGTTTAAACAAATCATTTAATAGTGAACTAACTTAATCGTAATTTTTTAAATGTTTTTGTCTTTTTGAGTTTAACTTCGTTGAACATCAGACCTGAAAAATGTGTTTAAGTTGTAACAAATTATTTTAAAATAATTTTGTTTCGCTAGGTAAATTTATCGTTTTATCTCCTTCGTAGATAAAATCTGGGGGGAGATGTATAAGTATTTACCTAGTTTTAATTATGTTTTGTATTACAGACTTTATCATTATTGTAATTAGTTTGTGAATAAACTCAACCAAGAAAGATATATTTATTTAAAACCCTAGTAAATGTCAAGTTTAAAAAATTAAAAAAAACACTACTATCTCTTCTTTTAACTTTAAAATAATCAGTGCAAATTTTTAAAGACCTCGGAAATTTGTTGCTGAAGTTCTAAAATAAAACCACCATATTAATCACCTTTACTGAACTGCATCAACTACATCTTTTTAAATTTTAAAGAGCTTTAAATCTACGAATAGAAACATCCTTAAAAATTTGTTTCTCACATACATTCGTCCTAAGTTTGAATATAACATACCAATCTTGTCTCCATAGTTAAAAGAAGATATTAATCGGTTCAAAGAAAATATGCCAGATTAATCTTCAACCGCTGCATTATCTCTTATACGTCTTACCTTGATCGATTAACAAAACTTAAAATAAAATCTTTAGAATACAGGAGATTTGAATTTGACTTATTACTTTTTTAAACTAGTTAACGGTGAAACTACAATTAAAATACAATAAATTTTTGAACTTTATAGAACTAATTACTTACTGAGTGGAAATAGCAAAAAATTTACATGCAGACATCATTTTAATGATGAGGTTTGGCAAAATTCTTTTTTTATCGGTCAGTTCAAATATGGAATAAACTTCCAAATGAATTTTGAAGAACTTCGATCAAAGTAAAAAAAGTTCGATTTAAATAAAATGTTTGTTAGTTAAATTAATAAGTAATTTTTTATCAACCGTTGATTAAACTTTTGGGTTTAAATTAGTCCATAGTTCCATTTTGAAGTAGCACCTTTCCTCTATTAATCATTAATGATAAGTCTTTTTTCCTATATGTTAAATGATTATTTATCTGGCCAGTCTAATTTAATGTGCTTGGGGCTTTAGGTTGTTAGTCGATGCAATTAGATTTTTTATGATTGATCGTTATACATCAGAACGTAAATAAGTATAATTTTTTGGTTAAAAAATTTGCTTTTTATGTTTGTATATTCATTTGTATACATGTATATATATACATATATTATATTGAAATATGCTTTCACTTTCGTTTTAAACAATGAACTTTTTTCTATTATTTACATTTTTGATTTATTTCTTTATGTGTCTTTCTGTTTAAGTGGCCTGGGTTTTGATGCCCAGGTCTATTATATGGACAATAAACTTGCAATGATAATAATAATCGTAAGCCACGTGTTTTAAATTCAAAAGCTAGATGAATTGTACATGTCTTAATAAACCATACAGTTTTCTAGAAGATAAAAATTTATTAGCTAAGTTTTTCTAATCTAAGCAAGTCAAAAAATACAGCACAGGTAATGATAGATAGAATAAGCCTAGGACAAGACGTCAGAAGGTATCCGTGGTGTGCGACTCGATAACCGTAAGGTTCTTCGTGCACCAGGTCCTTGGACCAAGTATTTTGAGCGTATCTTTTGTCGTTCAATAAATTAACTAGGGTGCAGTGAATCATTTTAAATAATTTTTTAAAACTTTAATTCACTTCACATCAAAAAACTGGAGTATTTATATCTTAGAGCAGGGGTCGGCAAACTGCGGCCCGCGGGCCAATTGCGGCCCGCGAAGGTTAAATCTGCGGCCCGCGAGCACGTTATTTTTTTGAATGGAATGCGGCCCGCGAAAGAAAATTTTGTGGCCCGCGAGCATGTAAAAGTGGCCCGCTGAGCAAAAATATATTTCAAGTAAAATTTTTTTCGGTAATTCGATTTAATTTGTTTATTTTGGTTTTAAGTCTCTGTATAACATTTAAAAATAATTAGAAGAAGTTTCTACTTTAATTTAAAAATGAGAAAAAGACATATTAGCATTCTAACAGGATATTTTTCTGAGTTTCATAATAACATCTATTTTACAACAGCAAGTAATTATCTGAAAACAGAGTGCTTGAATTTAATAAGTTAGTTATATTATACCTATTTATCAAAAAAACTAAATGCAAATGTTTTCCATTTTGTACAAAAGCAATGCACAGTAATTAACTAAAATGTCATTTCTTTATAGCTTAGATATTTTTTCCAATATTTTTTATACCTAAGTTTCTTTTATATATTTTTTAGTTGTAAGTGTTATGTTTTAAAGTAAAATAATTTAAAATAACATAGTTATAAGAAAAAAAGGTTTATTTAAGTTTTGTTTTGACACATTTTAATTTTTAAGAAGTTTTCTTTGCACTTGAACTAATTTATATGCACACCAACTTAAAAAAATGCTTTTATTTTAAACCACTTTTTATAAAATACTTTAGTTAGTTTGAGTTTAGTTTATATTGAAGTTGTTTTAATAATAAATTTTTAAAGAACTTCACAATTAAGGAACCATCTAAAACTAATCAATCAAAAAACATTATCTAAAACTATATAAAATGTTTGTCCGTTGCAACTTATTAGTTTGTTTACTTTTACTTGTGATCATCGCAATAGCGTGAAACAATTGTTAAGTAATAAACTTTTTAACAATTTAACTCTTGTCATAATTGTAAGTTTAGTTTATGCATAATTTTCTAAGTTTGTTTTTTCTACATGTAATATCTAAATTTGTACAGACACAATTAAAACAATATATATGACATAGACTAATATAGTTTTTGTTAGGTATGCATTTTCATTTTTCAAACATTGATTTTGTCAAACTAAGTTAACTTTTATGCTTTGCATATCAATACACACATTTGCTGTTTTTTGGAGCTACCTATTTTATATAAACTAAACTTAGGGATAGTTTATAAACATTGACACACAATCAGACTATCTTTATTTGAAGACTTCAAATCTCAGGCCAACTAAGTCAATTTATAAGTTTTTGGCTAGAATTGTTTTTTGTATACAAAAATATCAGGAATGTTTTTGTTAATTCAGGCTGGCTTTTTTGCTTAAAAGAGTGGCAAATTAAACTTATGATGTGAGTTTTGCTCAACCCAAAGTGTTAGTTTCAGTTATAATATATGTTATAATATATCAAGTTCAAGCTTTGAACTTGAAAATTTATGCTTAAAAATTTTGGAAAAAAACTTGAATTTGAGAATTTTTGAAAACGCCTGGAGTTTCAAACAATTTTTACATGTAAAGTAGTGAAATTTCGATTTGACACAAAAAATTTAGCAAATTAACGTTTCTTCATTAAAAAATATACTAAAGTAGCTTAACAGTGTTTTTTAATATTGATATACTTTATAAGACACTTTTTAAACTTTAATTAAACTTTAAACTAAAAATAAAAGAAGGAATTGTACCTCTAAAAACTTTTGGTGCATTGCACCTTTACTTGTAAAATTTCACCGATTGTTGTGCTTCGTGTTTGAACTAAACCAAGAAATTATACTAAATTATCAAAGTTAAAAAAACATCTCTAATAAAAATTTTCAGATGAGCAATAGTTTTTCTATCAGAGCTCTCATCTTAACATATTGATTAAAGTCATAATTTGATTTATGCGACTTTATAACCTTAATGTAGGGGTGGGCAACGTACGGCCCGCGGGCCGGTTCTGGCCCGCAGAGTGAAAATGACCGGCCCCCAACTGTTTTTTAAACTTTAATGGAATCTGGCCCGCAAATGAAAATGACCGGCCCGCAAGCTAAGTGACAGACCCGCGAAGGGTCAATATTACAAAGTTTTTACAAAACTTACGTAATATTTTTACAAATCAAAACTGTAAGAATTTGACTTCAAAAACATGCTAAAAAATGACTTTTTTAATTAATAAATTCTAATAAATATACCATTATGTCCTAATACTTTGTGTTGTTCTAACTTGGTTGGAATATCGTTTTGTCAAATTACACCAAACAAAATGTTTTTTAAGTACGATGTTTAACATACGTATCTTTGTCAATTACAATGTTAATTATATTTACAGACATTGTTTTTACATCTGATATGTCTCAATATATATCTTAAGTTGTCAGACTTAAAAAAGATTTGTGAATTTTAAAGATTCAAAAAAGTGATCCACTGTATCATTTTAACTAGATTACGGCTGGATTCGAAGCTTATATTTTAATTAGAATCCGACCAGATCCAGATCTGGATTTAAAATTAGTATCCAGTCGGATTCGGATCTAAAAAGTTATTATACGACTGGATCCGGTAAATAACTAATTTAAAATTCCCCGGCCCGCAAAAGACTAAATATTTCTGGAATCGGCTCGTTGATTGAAAAACGTTGCCCACCCCTACCTTAATGTATTTCCTAAACAGGACTTTTTGTTGTCATTGAAAAAATAAACAAAAGTTTTTCATAACTGCCAAAAAAATTTTTTTTTTAAGTTTTCAATTATAAACGGTATCTCATTATTAATAAAAAAATTTGCTACTTTATAACTTGCCTTAACAACTTTTTTCTGATAATTCTGTAGTTACTGAAGATAATCATGTGCTTTGTTGGAACTGACTTTCGTGATTTGTTTTTTTATCGTTTCTCGAAATAACTCCTAACTAACTTTTTTTTTTTTTGTTGCTCGTCTTTTATTTTACAACTAATATTTTTAAATTCTTATTGCAGATAAAGAATTGCTGTAATACTTAATAAAAAAGAGGTTTTTCTCTTTGCTAATGACTCAATTAAGTTTTATACTTTTGTTAAAAATGTTTAAGAAAGTTAATTGTCTATTCCAGCTGACTTATATTTTTTTGGCATGTATTTTGTTTACTGTTAATAAGTTTCGTTATTTCTTTATGTTGTGAACTTTGTTTTAACTAGGTTGCTACACAAACAGGCTATTTTAAAAGCTTGAAAACTCAGATGTGTGTGAAACTTATATTTTAAACGCTTAAAATAAATCTTAGAATTCCCAGAATAGTTTTTATGACTGTAGTGTAGTTTATTAATTGTAGTTTTTTCTTGTTATTTTACACTTTGTGTACTTTTTAATGATGATGATATTTTTACTAGGTACTTGAGCTTGATTTACAACGATTTACTAGCTTTTTAAATTTTTAATGAACTTAGGCTGGTTTGATACAACTCATTGCTTTTTAAGTGACAACCATGTAAAAGACTAGTTACTAATGAGATATTTTATTTAAGTATTCGAGAATTAATTATGTTAAAGAATTTTTTCTAGCTTTCTATAATACAAACAGGTATTAATTTTATTAAATTAATTAATAAATCAATTTTTTAATGAAGGTAAACTATTTAACACGCAAAAACTTTTTTTTTGAAGTTAATATTCTTAGAAATATGAAAAAAGAGGTTGATAATATAAAAAATATATAAAAGTAACTAATAAATTGTCTTTCAAGTTTGGTTTTTATAGAGAGTTAAATTGTATGTAAAATTACAAAAGTATTAAATTTAACTTAGTAAGTGCTTATGAAAGTACATAGTTTATTAACACTTAAGTATATTAGTCAATGTAAATTTTACTCTAATTTTATTTAATTTAATTTAAATAGTCATTCTATGTATAGCTAAAAGTTATTTAAAATGATAAGGTTAATAAAAGTAAAACTTTTCTCTAGTGTGACTAAAACTAAAACATTATTCAAATGTCACTAAAACTAAAACTGCGGCCCGCGAAGACTTTGTAAACTTGAAATTTGGCCCGCGACCACCAACTGCCTGCCGACCCCTGTCTTAGAGTATCTGTTCTTAAACTCTGAAAATTAGATTGTAAAAATTTGCTTTGAGTCATGAATAAAAACACAACTGCTGAACTACTAATTGGTTTAAAATATATATATGGAAAAACAGTTTATATCATGGTTTCCCAAACAACAGAAAATTAGGGGCCATAAGCATCAAAGAGGCCAAAAGGGGAGCACATGATCATAGTTTAAAACCTACACTAGACTTTATGGTGAAGAGCAACAAAAAAAGTTTTAGGTTTATTTAAGGGTTTTCTTTTTTAAGAAGTCTTGTCAGAGGGAGCCATAGCTTTTTTGTTTCATTAAAGGGGGCCTTATGGAAACAAGTTTTGGAAACTCTGATTTAAATACTTTAAACCTTTTAAACAGAAATGTACTATAACATACTTCAGTTTAACCAATCTTTATAAAATACATCTAAACTATAAAACATGAGTTTATCATGAAAATAATCTTGTTTTTTTTTGCGTTTACAGATCAATTGAATTGTAACTTTAACTTGTTAAAATATATACCTTAAAAATTGCTAAACGCCGACAAAAAACAATTATACTATTATCTCTATATTAATATTCTTAATAAAAAAGATTATTAAATTGTTTAAAAACATATAACTTAGGAACTAGTAAGCCATTTGGTAAAGTTTTAACAAAATGAACGAAACTAAATTATAAAAACTTTTTTTTTATGTTTTAAAACTAATACAGACATGAAAATTTATTAGTCTCCATAAAACAAAAAATAATAATCATGTTTACAAATAGTGATTGTTTTACAAGCAAAATAGCAAAAAAAAAACTACGAAAACTACTTTAATTTATCTCTTGGCAACTGTTTCTTTAATGGGCTAATTAAAAAAAAGAAATAAGCACAAACGAGAAAATATGATTCAAATCTTTTATGTTGGAAAATACAAAATAAAAACATTATCATTTCGTACATTTTCACAGTTTCCACCAGAACTGTTGAATGTTTCTTTCCAACCGAATACCTTCTTTCCGCGCCAACCTAAGTTATTCAATCCAGATATTCTAAAAATAATAATAATTGTCAAACAGAATATATTACGTTAAAAAAACAATAATTATTATTACACACTATTATGCAGCGACTTTTCTAAACAAGCAACTCTTCAAAACTTTAACTGATGCTCTACATTAAATATAAAACTCGTTGGAGAAACCGTTTGACAACAAAACCCACCTGCAGAACGCTCACAGGTGAAAGTCGAAGTCTTCCTCTTCGCCGAAGCCGTCCAGCGTGAATATGTTGCTCTTCTCCCCGATCACCTTGCCCGCCCTCCTCTCGACCGCGGGGCATTCCCTCTTTCGGTGGTCGGCGGGGGGCAGGGGCGTGCAAAACTGCGATTGGTCGAAGACGTTGAAGGAGTCGTTGATGGCTTCCAGCTGCGAGCTGATCTGCTCCTCCTCTTCCTCGGCCTCCTCGATCAGCGCGTCCCAGTCGATACCGTCTTCGTCCTCCTTCTCGGGAGGATCCTGTCTGATGTCTTGGGAGCCGAACATGCTCGACGACAAATTGAGCAGCGGGCTGGCGCGTTCCGTCGAAGGGGCGTCGCCAGGGGAACCGGCGTCGTTGTCATGAAAACCGGGTGTCGGTTGGTTGAGAGGCGTGCTGGCGAGTTTGGGCGATCTCACACCGGAGTTTTGCGAAAAGTTGAAAGAGCCTGAGGCGTTGAAGCTTTTTGAAAAGAAATTGTTCGGTGATTCAGCAAATATGTTCGTTTTCGCTTGGGCAGATCGAGGGGTGGTGGGCTGGGAAAAGTTGGGGATTTTTTCTTGAGAAAAATGGCCGGTTTTCGCCTGGGAAAACTGGGGGATGTCGGCTTGGGAGGGCAGGAGGAAACCTTCACCGTCAATGTTAGGAGTTTCCGTTCCGCTCTGCCGCTCTTGCTGAGCCTTTCTCTTCCTGGCCAGCTGCGAGGCCTTGAACCTTTCTCTGAAGTCGTCCTGCTTTGCCACCTGCACCTTGGGCGGCGGAACCTTCTGGCTTTTGAGGTTCTGAGTCCCCTGCATCATGGACAAAACTCTGGAGGCGTTCGAGTCGAACAATTTGCTCTTGTCTTTTGAACTTTGCGACGATTGGCTGGATTGACCTGATTGCGACGTTTCCATTGATTGAGAGCCTTCGGGCGATATGTAACCTGGAATGTGCTTTTTGGCCAGGTTGTGCAACCCAAGAAGTTCCAACACCAATCTGTTTTTTAATATCCTCATTTATACCCTCATTCATATGAAAACTGATGGAACTTTATAAAAATGTTACGTTAAATTACTTAAAAACATAATTATCTAAGCAAAGTTTACAACTTTTCTTAATTTAAATTTTGAACTACTTTTTTAAAACATATTAAAAATGGAGTTACTTTAAAAGGTTAAAATAAAACTCTGATGAAACCACAGAGTCATTTGAAATTAAAAAACCCAAACAAATCAACCGCGCACCTGCAGTGCTTCAAATACTCCTTCTCGGGCTTGCGGGGGAAGCAGGAGTGCAGTATGTTGCCGGTCTGCAGCAGCGCGCACCCCTCCATCGACGACTCCATGACGGTGATGGCGGTGATCGCGTCCCGCACTTCCACCTCGCCCCGGAACATCAGCCTGGCGTGCGCCTCCGACAGCCGGATCAGCGACTCGAGGAGACGGATGGTGGTGCGCGCCTTGTTCCGCTTCGACGACTTGCGGTGGCACCTTCACGGTTGAACGGTTCGGTTAAGCGTTTGTTGATGTCAGTTTAAGTGCATTGACAAATCAACATTTAGTTCTATTAGACTCTGAATAGTGTTAGCCTCAATTCTTTTTATTATATTAAAGAGATGACTACTTTTACTTTTTTTTAACTGATAAAGAACATATCAAGCTGCTTAATAAAAATTTGTAAAGTATTTTAGTAGCATATCAAAATTGCGAATCTTACACTTTGTAATAATTACCAAAATTTAAAATTGAACTACTTTAGGTTTTGTTTCGAATGTAGTTTAATATTTTTTGCTATAATCTATTTAGGTAAATTTAAAACCTGTAATAAGCTTTCAAAACTTCATCGGCCTCGGAAGTGACAGTCGGGTTTATTTCCTTGATGATGCTGAAATAAGCCTGCATCTGATCCAGGCTCCAGCAACTCTCATCCCGTCTTTTGTCCTCACCGTCGCAGTCCTCCTTCAGCAGGTAATCGGCCACCACCGAGTCCCACGTCTCGTTCATGGCGTCCCTCAGCACCAGCACGATGTCGAACCTGCTCAATAGCGGGCTGGCCATGCCCACGTTCACGCTGATGCTCGAGTCCTGGTCCATCCTGCCCAGCTTGGGGTTTGTGGCGGCCAGGATGGTGGTCCTGGTGTTCAGCTTGCACACCAGACCCGCCTTCGCCACGCTGATCGACTGCTGCTCCATGGCCTCGTGTATGGCGCACCGGTCCTGCTCCCGGATGCCCGAGAACTCGTCGATGCAGCAGATGCCCCCGTCCGACAGCACCAGCGCCCCGGCTTCCAGAATCCACTGCGGCCCGTCCCTGATGGCGCTCACGGTGAGCCCCGCGGTGCTCGAACCCACGCCCGTTGTCAGTACGGAGCGGGCCACGATCTTGGCCGCGTACTTTAGGAACTGCGACTTGCCGGTGCCGGGGTCGCCCACCAGCAGTAAATGGGATTCCCCTCTTATGTGCGATCCGGACGAGTCGACTCTCGAGACTCCTCCGGCGATGGCAAGCGCCACCGCCAGCTTGACCACGTACAAGCCGTAGACCTGCGGGCACATTGATTTCAGGATGAGGTTCCTGGCAAAGAGGGGCTGGTCGGCGTGGCTCGCCCAGAAGCAAGAGAATTCGTCTCTTATCTCGTCGTAGTTGATCCCCTTGTTTATTTTGGTCGTGTTGTTGCACACTTCCACGTTGTTCGCCTTCACAACCAGCTCCAAGCCCATCTTCTTGTTGTTGACGAGACCCTGCCACCTGCAGGTGACCAGGCCGGTCACGACGACGTCGTCCCCTGCCTTGCACGAGTCCACTAAATCGTCTTCCAACACCACGATGATCGACCTCGGGATCGTCCCCATGCCCAGCTTCCTCACCTGCTCCTGCACCTTTATCTCCTGGTAGTCCTTGCAGTTCCTCCGCATGTGCCGGGCGTCCTTGACGGCGGTGAAGCGCGTGGACGGGCACCCGGGAGTGACGGGGCACGCCGCCGGAGCTTGGAACGAGTGGTTCTGCTTGAAGTCGGCCTCGACCACGAACGCGCACTTGCACTTGGCGCACAGGTACTCCGCCCTGCTCTTCAGCACCTTCGCGCCGCACGTCCTGATGACCGTGCCGTCCACGGACAGGAACGAGCCGATGTCCCTGGACTTGGGCACGCGGTCCCGGCACACCTCGGGGCAGTACGGCAGCTTCTTGAGCCGGACATGCACGTTGGGCTTGACGCGCATGTGCTGCTGCAGCTGGTGGGTCTTGTAGACGTGTATGGTGGCGGAGAGCAGGGCCAGGTCGAACGACTTGATGGTCCGCTCGTACTCGAAGAACAGCGGGTCGGAGATCGAAGGGTTGCTCTTGATGAAGTCGGTTACCTGCGATAGTAAATAATAAGCTAGGAACTTATTTTTAAAAGTGTAGATACGTAAAAGTAATATGTAGTAAGTTAAGTAATTTTAGGTAAAAAATTCTAATGAAGAAATTCTCCTTTTAACTAAGTAATTTATTAAAAATTAAACAGTGTCATTTTTTAAATAACCTTCTTGATAATTCTATTGCTATTACCTAAATTATTCAGTTAGTGATTCTTTAGTGTATAAAACTTTTCTCCAGTAAAGCAGTTTAAATTAAGGAAAGTACACAAAAATCCCATAAACCAAAAAAGGAATTTAAAATGATAAGAAACAACAAACAAATATTTTTGGCTGCTGATAAAACTACTAATTACTACAACTACCAGGGTTGCCACTGGTTTTTGAAAATATCTTCTAGGTTTTAGAAAATAAATGTTTTTGGGTCTATTTACTATTTTCTTTTATTTTAAAGCTAAGTTTAAGGTTTAAAAATGTGTTTAATAGTATAAAAACATTGAAAAGATACTGTAAAGCTACTTTATACATTTTTTATTTTAAAAAATTGATGATGATAAACATTATTTATCTATATGATAGATTTTTTGTGTCAAATCGAAATTTTATGAATTAACTTAACATGTAAAAATCGTTAAAATTCCATATTTTTCAAGGTTTTTTTTCAAAATTTCTTAATCTGCAGGTTTTTGAGCCTAAATTGTCAAATCTCTGGTTTTTCCAGGATTCCAGGTTTTGTGGCAACCCTGAAGTATGAAAATATGAGTACAATTCTAATGGAAAAATTTAAAAATTAAAATAATATTTTATTAAAAAACCTATAAAAAGAGTAATTACACTGTAATTGACAGTATAAACAATGAAGCTAAAGAAACTAAGCCTTGAAGAAAGTTAAACAACCAGCTACCATTAAGAGAATGTTATGTGACACTAAAAGATCACAAGAACAGTTTCTTTTCAAAGCAACAAATTAGACTAATAAACTTTTCAAATTCAGATGTAGGACAAACTAGCAAAATAAAAGCAAAAAAGTAAACAAAAGAATCAGAAAACAAACAAATCTATCCAGGGACAAGTTCTAAAGACGTAAAAAAATGGTACAAAAGCTGAGAGAAGAATAAATACAAACTTATGAAGTTCGATACTAAAGGTTTTTATCGGAACATAACTAAGAAACTTTCAGAAAAAGCATTAAAATTCGTTAACAACTAAAAAAGAGTAACAAAACAAGAAAAACCAGTGAGTATACAATTTCGCAAAATCTATCTTAGTAAATAAAGAAGAGATATGGATTAAAAAAAAAACGAAAGTGAAAATGACAACGAGCTCTTTGATATTACAATGGGAAGCAAACATGGTGCTTAAATAAGTGAACTAGTTAGGCTGCATATACTAAAAGAACATTAACAAATAATAAAATAGTTGGAATTTATAGATATGATGGGTTAATAGCTATGGATAGGTCAATAACCAATGTAAAACTATAAAAAATATAAATAAAATTGCATAAATTTGCTAAATCAACAGAAATAAAAATAATTATCGAAAATCTTGCATTTAAAACAAACTTCTTTGATCTAAACCTTAACTTAACGAAACACAGCTTTTAATCATACAGAAAGCCAAACAATAAAATCAACTACGTTAACTCTCCAATCACACAACAATAATTTTCAAACGAATTTCAAAGATAATAGAAAACAGGTTGACTAAAAATTCATGCAGCAGTAAATTATTTGACAACATAAAAAAAAGGATTACAATGATGCTTTGAAACTGATCGCCTACAACCACGAAATAAACTATACAAAAGTAGTAAACGAAACAATGATAAAATAGAAAAAAAGAAAAGGCACCTGGTTTGACCCACCATGTTGCTTTCAGTTAAAACAAATGTATGAAATAAATTTCTTTCAAATAATCATAAAACATTTTAGCAAAGAAAGCAGTCTAAGCAAGTATAATAACAGCAGATATTAAATAAAATTAAGCTACAGCTGTATGCGTAAAATTAAAATGGTTATAAAAAGTTAGAACAGAAAACTAATACGGAGATACAAAACACTAAATGAATAACGCAATTGCAGAAACCAAAACAAATGCCCGCCAAAAGGAAGAAGCTGCAGGAAAGTGAAACATATGAAGCTTCAGTCAAGACAAAAAATGATAATGGATTAACTGCCAACCAAACAAAGAAGGAACTTCGTCACATAACATAACAGTTAACTGCAAACCTTGAAATATAAACTACAACCTGTACGTTAATTCGTCAGAATTCTCAAAATTAATGCACAAACTAAACAAGAGGACTCAGACTACAATCTAAGTTGGAAGATTCTGGAAAACTTAAAAACCAGACAAAAACACATGTAGGCTTTGCTTAAAAGAAGCACGTCTGATATCACAAGTAAACAGAAGCTGCATAAACAAAAAATCACAATTCAAGGGAAGATGTAGACATAGAAACAAATTTCTGTTTATAAGATGGAAAGAAAAATTAGTTAAGAGTATAACAAGTCTATAACTGGAAATTTACAAACTAGGGTTTATGATGTATTAACTTACGGTTAAATAATACTTAAAAGATAGAAAAAGTTTAAATTAGTTTTATTTTTATTCAATTTATTTTTATAACTATATAACATTAACATTTAATCTAATTAAATGCAAACAATCAATTTATAAAATTTTACTTTTATTCACGCAACGTTTTTTGTAATTTTTATAGATTGCCATAAGGTGCTAACATCATTGTTTTTTTTTTGAAGCTTGAGAGATTGACATTGTTTATCGGTCGAAACAGATATTTGCGTTATATAAAATAAACTTTAAAAAGTACAATTTAGGGTTCTAGTTTAAAGCACAATAGTGTTGGTGTTGTGCTTAGGTTTAAAAAAGAGGATAACTATTGTATTTTGAATTATTTTGGTGTGATCTTGGTTATATACATACCTATTTTATTTTTAAAACAAACTAAATACAATATTTTATAAATACTTATAGCTTTAAATAAGAATAATATTTATACAGCTTTTCAAAATTAAATAAAACAAAATTAGTGCTTTTTCACTAAAACATGGCTTTTTTTAAACTTGTGTAGTCAAAAAATCCATGAAAATTTAATAACAACAAAAGTAATTAGTAACTATTGAATTAAAAAAAACATGCAGTTTACTTACAACCAGAAAAACTACATTAAATTACAAAACAACTCAGAACTCAAAAATCCAAAACCACATTAAAATTTGTAAACCAAACAAACAACGAAAATAACGAAACAGTGTAATCTAAGTCTTCATGTTTACAAAGATTAGTATTCTTAATATTATGTTCTTACCTTTAGAGACTATATTGATAGATTTTATTTTATTTTAAATATAAACGTCTATAAGTTAAATAATAAATAATGTTATCACAATTTTTGATTAACACTAATTGTTTAAGTTATGATTGTTTGAATTTACAACAAACTTACTAAATATTAGGAAAAAGATGAAAAACGGTTTTGGGTATTAGGAATTAAAGTTTAAAAGATCACTCACAGAAGGTAAAAACTAATCAACCATTAAACAAAAATAATCATAAAAATAATTTTAAATACTTTGTTAATATCAACTTGGCCTATATTTTTACACTTTATTATATATCTTGGACTTTTTTTGGTTTAGTATGTTAAGTTTTCCATTGTAAAAGAAATTTCTTTTCAAGCAATAAAAATAAATTACTGAAATATTAAAAGGAACAGTTTTTAAATTATTTACGAAGAATTTTAAAATAACCTAATATTTCTAGTTTAAGAATTTTAGAAACCATAAACTCTTGACAATATTAAAAACAACTTTAGATATTTAAAATTAAAAAAAATGTCTTTCTATTTTTATAAAGTTTTCAAACAAAGTTTACTATGCTTTAAAAATTAAACAAAATAAGCTGTTGTATTTCATAAAAATATCTTGAACTTATCATTACAAGTTAATTAAAGAACTGATGTGAAGAAAAAACAGCTGAAAGTATCAAATTGGAGAAAAATATTTATTTGATATCTGCATTTATTAGTACTTTAATTTCAATTTTTATCTATAATGTTTTTACCTCAATGGTTATTGAATAATGAGTACTTCTTTCTTCCTCGAGTAAAACTCTCACTAGTTCTGGAGTGTGTACTTCTAAAACGTAAGCTTTAAATATCAAAAACTCTTTGTTGCACTCATTTTCAGTGACTGTGAAGGCATCTGGGTCAAAGGAAAAAGTTGAATTTGAAGAAAATGAACTGTCCATATTTTATATATCTGTTAAAAGTTTTAGTTAGAAAACAAAACAAAATATTCCGTAATAATTACATTATAACTTTAAACGCTTTAAAATCATATTAACAGGGTTGCCAAAGGTTTTCTGCAATTCTTTCAGGATTTTTAAAGAACAAGTTTATAGGTCCATTATAAGTATAAAATTAAATTTAAATAAAAAACTGTCTTAAATATTAGAACAACTTTGAAAAGATGCTGTAAACCTACTTTAAATGAGTCGTTTATTAAAAATAAAAAAGTTAATGATACATTTAATCAACATTTCATTACTTCAAATGTAAAAATATTCTAAAATTTAAGGTTTTTTAGTAATTTCTCTTCGAAATTCAAGGATTTTAGAGATTTTTCTTTTATTTCTCAAATTCCAAATTTTTTGGAAACTACGTATTTTTAGTAATTTAAAAATACTTAAAAAAAGTTTTTGAAAAATGTAAAAACTACTTTTATTTTAGATAAAATATATTTTCAACTTTAATGGTTAGTTGTAGAAAGGTTTTCTTCACCTTATCTTTAAGGTTTAAATGATAGTTAGTACAAAAATTACACAGTTTTTATATAAATTTTGGTGATCAAATGAAAAATGCATTAACATATGATTTACAATAGTTTTAGTTATCTTCATTTAACATAATTGATAATAAAGTAAGTGTTCTTTAAGAAAGAAAAATGTTGTTAAAATTTTTACTAAGATTTTTAGCTGGAGTAATAATTTATAGAAAGTCTTGACAACTTTAACATATTTGCATTAAAATTTTTGTATATAGTTTTGAAAATAAAACAAAACTAAAGAAAATAAAAGTTTACGTTAATATAAAAATCATAGTAGTTCACAAACTGATGTATCTGACCAGATTATTGAAATATGTAGTTTCCAAATACTTTAAAAAACTAGGCAACATAAAGCTTAATACAAGGTTATAAATTATATGATGTTCTTTAACTGTAGTAAATTGCTTTGTAAAATAAATAAAGTTAATACCTTAACTTTCAATATGAATAGTCTTAAACTTTACTATTATGTAATAAAAACGTTTTAAAACTTCAAATGATTAAATTCTAAAACGTAGGTTTATTCTGAAAAATAAATTAATCTAAAAAATTTAAACATATTTTTTTCTTCTTTTAAAGTACTCCTAAAAGTTGATTAAAGTTAATACAAATGCTGTAGGTTGAAAACATTGTAATTTGAAAATCAGGATTTTCATTGTTTTTAATTTTTTTTTATAATATGCAATTAATGGAAAACAGCAAAAAACATTTTAAACCAACAGAAAATTATCATACATAAATGAAAGTACAAAGTTTCATTAAAATTAGTGGTACACCGATTCCATAAGTTACAATACATCCAACTATTATTTCAAATTTAGATCTGGAACCAAATCTTTATAACTAAGTTCTGAAAAGTTGGTCACGGTCCTGGTGCACGCTTATAAGCTCTTCTATTTTTATTTTACAGACTACTTTTTTAACAGCAATCACTTCATTAATTCAGCTACTTGATTTTCAAATTTTCATTAAATCATTTTCAATTATAAAGCTACCAATTTACCTTCACACACTGGAAAAACTGAATTCCTGTATTTTTAAAGCTTATACTTCACACCTCCCATCATTTAATAATGCTACACTTGTCTCTTGACTGATGCCCTAGTCAGACCTTAATCAAATTGTTTGTGGTGTTTTTTTGTCACTTGGATAACTGGATAAGCTGAGTGAATGGCTGTTGTGTTAAGCTTTCAAGACAATATACACCTGGTTTTCCAACTTTCAACCACAATGGTAACTTCATCTATCAGCTTAAAAACTGTAAGTGTGTTGGTCTCTGAAAATATGTACTAAAGACAACAAGCTTCAGTTAGTTCAGTAGCAATAGAATTGAGATAGAGTCAATTTTTCCAGCTAATAGGAAATCAATTTGCTCTTCATCCTTTTTTATTCATGCACTCTTTATTTTCTTTGTTTAAAAATGTATTTATAAATTTTGAACTATCTGTAAATATAACAGTGGTAATAAACTAAAATAAAATTTGCTACATAATTTTAAAAATTTTAAAGCTTGATTTTATATAGTATGGTGTACAGTCACCTCTTCGAAATCTACGCACTTTCGTTTAGTTACGTATTTTAAACTATCTCAAAATTCAAAACACAAAATTTACTCAAAAAACCGTTACAAACTCAAAAAAACAACAAAAAACTTCTTGTGCACTTTTTCTGTAGACTTAATGTACGTAGATACGAGTGATGACTTTATAGTATAGTTTAAATTGCATAATATATATTAAAGTACAATAA
Organism: Thalia democratica; assembly: GCF_965202585.1. Taxonomy (NCBI): domain Eukaryota; kingdom Metazoa; phylum Chordata; class Thaliacea; order Salpida; family Salpidae; genus Thalia; species Thalia democratica. Next base: position 59,256,080 of record NC_139166.1, on the reverse strand, counting down.
TAAAAGCTTAAAACTGTATAATTTTATAAGTATCTTTATTTTAAGATTTTGATCATATATGAATTACTTTGTTTTCAATGACTTTTTTATAGGGGGTATAAGGGGGTTAACCATGTTTTTTACAAGTTGATCTTATTTTATAAAGTTTTTTCAAAGCTTCAAATGCTTTTTATCGTTTTGAAAAGTTTGAATTATTTTTTAAGATATGACCAGTCAAAGTTGGGTTGCATAATAGGTAACTTATGGGAAGTGAAAATTAAAATAGCAAAAAAGACTATTTTAATTTAAAATCTTCTTACATTTTCAAAGCAATCCTTTTCAAACTTTCACAGTCTAATTGTTATACAATTACAAAAAAAACTTTACTGTGGACCTAAAAAAGTTTTAAGTAAAAAAATTTTTTTGAAAAAAAAAAAACTCCTTTTTTCAATTTTTGCCATAAAATTTTTATTTTTTTTTAATTACTAAAATTCATAGGTAATGTTTTTTTCTTTTAATATAAGGAACATTTTCTTTAAAACTTGAAGAAGATTGCTTGAAAAATGAAGAAGGAGATAGATTTTTAGTGATTTATTAAATTTTCGAGAAAATTGACTCCAAAAAATTTGCGGTCCATACATTTGTATCAGAAACTTTTTACAAAAAATGAAATATCTCAATAGTTAAACAATATTTTTGAATTCTATAAAACTGGCTTGAAATTTGTATTTAAAGCTTTCATATAAAAGCTAAAGTTAATTTAATTTTTGTAAAATAAAGTGTTGGACCCCCCTACCCCCCTATGGCCTTAAGACCATATTTAGCAACCCTAAAATACAAAATCTTCAGCTTGTAAGGTACATTTAAAACAAAAAAAATAAGTCTTTTCTGGAAAAAATTACAATTAGGTTTTTGATTATGTATTACTCTTTACTAATGCTCTAACATTACTTATTTAATCAAACTTTTGGTTTAAAAAAGTTTTTTATATTACTAACTACAAGCATTTTTAATCAACTTCAGCCAGCAATGAATATTTACTTTAGAATGCATCATGTGACTTATAAAAGGCTACATACCCTGACATAGGGGTTAAATCACTTTTTTACAACTTGATCTTGAGCTTTAACTAAATTTGTAAAGCTTTAATTGAGCTATAAGTTGGTTTTTATAAACTTTTAACATTTAAAGTATTTTTTGAGACACAGCTGGAGTCAGAGTATACAAAAGGTAACTTATGAGAGGAGAAAAATAGTTGACGTATAACTAAAATCTATCTCCTCACTATGTTTTTTGACTTAATTATTCGGGTATTTACTTTGCAAAGTTAAAAAAAATATAAAGGTGTTTTATAACTTTTAACTTAGTTTTATTAGTAAATACTAAATTTATATAAAAGCAACTAAAACATTTCAAAACTTAGATAAAAAAATTAACGTTTAAATTTTTAATACTACTTTATTGTAACAATCACTTTATAGGTCCAATTTACACCATAAGAATAATTTTCAATTGGTAATTTTTAAACCAAATAGGATTTTAGTTTCATGATCTTATATTAAGAGGGTCTGATAAGAGAAGCAAATTTATTCAGTCAATATAAAGTTTTCAGTTGAAAAACTTGTACTGTACAGAATAACTAAATTTTAAAAAAAGTTATAAATTGAAATTTACAATTATAAAACATATTTTTAAGTCAGCCCTGGCACTTATTTCTTGAATGACAAAAAATATATTTTTAGTAGAAAAACAACAAAATAACAATCCAAGTTCTGGCCCATCAACTAAAAATTATCTATTTCTGTTTAACAGAGTTAGTTAACTTTTAGCTGGACTAAAAACAAATATTTGTAAACTTTAAATTTTATAAATATATCTTTTTTTGATCAAATATCAGATAGCCTCAGAATTATTTTAAATTGTACAGGGTAGACTTTTTACCTGACTAATCATTCAAACCAAAATGTTTACTAATAAAGTAGAACAAAAATTACATTATTGATTTTATTTAATGACTTAAGGAATTGGAAAAACCTGTTAGCTCTAAATACTTAACAAAGTGACATAAAAATAAAACTTTTGTTAACAAAAGAATATTATCATAGATCTTGAATTCCAAAACTGATTTAAAGCATCAAATTTCATACTTCAACTATTACTAAAAAAATAAACAATGTTATGGCTTCCAAACGTTGTATTACTGCATTACACCATAAAAACCAAAGATTTTTTTTTCTTATATAACAACTAGTAGTCTAAGCTTTTTTTAAAAGCCAATGTTTCTATTTATATGAAAATTATGTGCCCCCTATGCCCTAAGGACTCAAGTATAGCAAAAAATAAAAACTAAAAATAAAAGTTGTCTGTTGTTTTAAGGGCATAGAAGGATACAACATTTTTTTTTAAGTAAAAATAACTTTGGATCTTATATGAAAGCTTAAAGTACAAACTACAAGTCAATTTTTATAGAATAAATAAAACTTATTTAACTTTTGAGATATTGTAATTCTTATAAAAATTTTCCGACACAAAGGTATCAACCCCAAGTTTTTTAGATAAATCACTAAAAATCTTTCATCTTAATTTTTTGAGCTAGAGACCTCAAACTTTCACAAAACGTTTCTTTTATAGTTTAAAAGACTTTGAATGTTGTGATTTTAAAAATGTTAAAAAACAAAAACTTTAGATAAAAAAAAAACAAAAAATAAGTAGTTTTTTTTTTTTTTTTCAAAATTAAAAAAATTCCTTCATCCAATCTTTTTTTAATTTAATAATAGATTTTTTGTGAAAATTAGAAGAATACTGCTTAAAAAATTGAGGAGGAGATAGATTTTTAGAGAAATGGTCTTTTATTGCGCTTTTAGTTTGTGTCTTCCATCAGGAACCTATTGAGGTCACCAAGTTTGATGGCTCATATTTCAAAATTTACTTTGAATTTTTTCAAGTGGTTAAAATGTCTGATAGCTCAGATAAAACTGTATAAAATAAGATCAACCTGTAAAAATTCAGGTGACCCCCCTATGCCCTTAATCTTAATATTTATTGTCATTTTAACAACTTTTTCAAAAATAACTTGTTTAAATCTTTTTTAAACTCTCCATTATAAAGAATTAAAAAAGCAAAGAACAAAAAAGTAATCCTACCATATTCTGTTTTTATTCATGTCTTTTTTTTTATGAATACTTTTGGATGATTACATTACTAAAAGAACTAGCTGGAGTTACTAAATAATAACCTTTATGAGTTTCAAACTTTTAATTAAATGTTTTAATTACTTTTTTTCCTGTAAGTTCTTTTATTTTGTATATATGTTGACCAGAGAATGAAATATATAATCTTGCATCTTTAACAAATCAAACAGTTTTGTTGGAAACCCAGCTCTTTATATTTAAGTTAGTAATAGCAATCAATGATTACATTACTAAAAGAACTAGCTGGAGTTACTAAACAATAACCTTTATGAGTTTCAAACTTTTAATTATATGTTTTAAATACTTTTTTTCCTGTAAGTTCTTTTATTTTGTACATGTGTTGACCACAGAATGAAATATATGATCTTGCATCTTTAAAAAATCAAACAGTTTTGTTGGAAACCCAGCTCTTTATAATTAAGTTAGTAATAGTAATAATTAAACAATCAAATTTGATATCCTAATATTTCCGTATACTTTCTATTCTGAAAATTAAAAGTTACCATTTGTGCATACTTACAATAAATTAAAGCCAAAGAAAACAAAAGTCAAGATAATTAAAAGTTTAAATAAGGTTGAAAACTATTATTTATAATAACAAAAAAAATAAGCCTTTTACAGAGTTTGAGATAAAAATTTGTGGACCAATAATGTAAGGGGTCCTAACAATGGCTTCCAAAACTCTCTGTGTTGAACTTGTAAGGTAAAAAACCAGTGGTTGACACATATAAAAAAAATATTACCACAAAAACTTAAGGAAAAAAAGTAATATCAATTTAAAAGTAGAATCGAAAAATTTATTTAATTATATCAGAGCAGCAAGTATATCAAAGCTAAAAAGTTTTTGAATTGCACAAACTAGTAGGTTTTACAAATAATTGGCCTTCAACATGATTTTAGTTTTTAAAAATTATTCATATATTATTTCTAAGTGTTCGGTTACTAAGCTTCACCATGAAAGATTTTCTTTTTTTCTAGTTTGTATACATATTGACTTAAAAGTACGAGCATAAAGTTAATTTTATAGGAAAATTTATTAATTTTCCAAAAAACATAAAACTTTAATGTCAATTATTTTCCTTATCTTAAAAGCTATCTAAAATTTTTTTTTTAATTTTAGAGAACGCACCTTTGCCTTTAATTTAAAAAAAATTATTTAATTTGGGGTTGGAATTATTTCATGGGGTCCCTCCAAAAATAAAGGTTTTTTTTCGTTTTTTTTCATCAAATGGTATTAGAACCAAAAATAAATATTTTTTTTAAATTTTTTTTTTTGATTTCCCTTAGTTTGCATGTTATCAAAACTCTTAAATAGTTATTTTATAAATAATGTTAATATCTTTTACGATTTGGCCCAAAATCAAAATGTAGTATATTACACTATCATTTGCCTTGGCCATTTCCTACATAAAAAATTGATAAATGGAAAAAAAAAGTTAATAAGAATGTGAATTACATCAAACTAAATTAAAATAAAATAATTTAATTAAATTTGTTGTATATTAACATTCTTATTAACTTTTTTTTCCATTTATCAATTTTTTATGTAGGAAATGGCCAAGGCAAATGATAGTGTAATATACTACATTTTGATTTTGAGCCAAATCGTAAAAGATATTAACATTATTTATAAAATAACTATTTAAGAGTTTTAATAACATGCAAACTAAGGTAAATCAAAAAAAAAAAGGTTTTACACACGAATCGGGGCACACGCTTTTTAGCATTATTTGCAGGAACTTTTTTTCTATTTTATAAGATATGCAATATACATTTACTAACAGGTCCAAATTTCTGTGATTTCAAAAAGTAAAGACGTCGTAAGGTACGCACCCGCGTAAGGTACGAACTATTAATAAATAATAAATAAATTAATTGGTTTAAGATTTTTTTTTTTAAAGGTAGAAAGATACTTATTAAAAACTTTTTGCAGGTATTATCAGAGACGAAGACAAGCTCTTTAAAGCAAAGATAGAAAACTGTAACTGCTAGTGACATTTCAACTACGTTTGACATTTTTACTATATCAAAAGTTTATCGTCAAATAAATAAATGTTATTACTTCCATTAAACATGTATTTTATTAAAAGCAAATAAAATCAAAATATTATAATAATAAGTTTAAATTAGTTTAAGATAAGATTTTTTTTTATTTATCAGTAGACAAAAATGCAAATATTTAAAGAAATGAAACTCTAAAATTTATCAAACTTAAATAAAAAATAATAACTTTAAAGTTTAAACTACAGACCATTTTTTAAATAAATAAAGAACTTGAATTTAATTTTCAAATTTGACAGAAAAAAACTTTGATTAAAGCGGTACAAGTTTAACTAAACAACTATAATACAACAACTGATCTAATATATAAACATAAGTTTATTTAACATAAGTATTTTAAAAATTAACACAAAATGTGTTTAGTTGTTGTTTTTTGTTTTTACATAGTTAAGGTATTACAATTTTAACCACTGAATCGTAAAACAAGTGAAATTAAACAATAATATATAGCATAAATTGTTTAGAATTATTTTAATAGGTTTAACATATGTTTTAAACCAGAAAACAGTAAACTTAAACATATTTAACTGTACATCTGTATCAAGAGTTCAAGACTTCAGTCGGGGTACACATACTTAACTGTAATCAAACAATATATACACCTATTTGGGCACGACTGTTTTTTTAACTCTTATTTTGATTTTAATGTTGTTAGAAAAGTTTTGGTATACATTTTGTTTGTAATTTACTAAGTAAATATAGTATTCAGAATTTTTGTTTGTGTTATCCTTTAAAGATAAAATAAAATATTTTATTATACTGTAATATAGGGGTGAGCAACGTACGGCCCGCAAGCTGGATCCGGCCCGCAGAGTAAAAATGACCGGCCCCGACCGTTTTTAAACTTAATTAGAAACAAAGCAAACGAAATAAGAAACAGAATTAAACAAAAACTTTGAGTAGTATCCTTACTATAAAAATATAGTATATTTGTTATACTTAATTAATTTTGATAATTAATTTCAAGTTGTTTTTATATATATTTTAAAAATGGCCTGTTGTTTAAACTTAGTTAATTAAAACTTAAAAAGTTTGATAAATTTTAGTGTTCAATTTATTTTGGATAGTTGCGTTCTTATTTTTATGTACTGATAATAATGATTTTTTTTAATAGTTCTAGTACAAGTTTGACTAAACTTTGGTTTCACTAAATATATTACTAAACTTTTTTTTTTTTAATTTATTTGGTTTAAGTTAATTACATGTTTTATAAAAATAACGATAAAGTTTTGATATAGTAAAAATGTCAAACGTAGTTGAAATGTCACTAGTAGTTACAGTTTTCTATCTTTGCTTTAAAGAGCTTGTCTTCGTCTCTGACAATACCTGCAAAAAGTTTTTAAATGTTAAGTTTTTTATAAGTATCTTAAACCATTTATGAAAAAAGAAATTTTTTTTTAATAGTGCGTACTGCGTACCTTACGCGGGTGCGTACTTCTCAAAGTGCGTACCTTACGACGTCTTTACTTTTTGAAATCACAGAAATTTGGACCTGTTAGTAAATGTTTGTTGCATATCTTATAAAATAGAAAAAAAGTTCCTGCAAATAATGCTAAAAAGCGTGTGCCCCGATTCGTGTGTAAAACCAAAAAAAATTAAAAAAAAATATATATTTTTGGTTCTAATACCATTTGATGAAAAAAAACGAAAAAAAAACTTTATTTTTGGAGGGACCCCATGAAATAATTCCAACCCCAAATTAAATAATTTTTTTTTAAATTAAAGGCAAAGGTGCGTTCTCTAAAATAAAAATAAAAATTTTAGATAGGTTTTAAGATAAGGAAAATAATTGACATTAAAGTTTTATGTTTTTTGGAAAATTAATAAATTTTCCTATAAAATTAACCTTATGCTCGTCTTAAAAGTATGTTATTCCTATTTTTTAAACTTAAACTAAAGACGATCTTTTATGTTAGGGAATTCACCATAGCTGAAGAAAAGTAGAATTTTTGACCTTATTAAAAAAATGTGCAATGTGCATTATTTCTTAATAATAGTCTAAATCAGGGTGTCCCAAAGTGGGCAATTTCAGAAAATTTAGGGGGCCATAAGCTATAAAAGGGGGACGAGAGTAATAAGGAAGCCATAGGGGGTCATAAGGCTAGAATTAAAAATTTACACTGGTTGTTCTAAAGGTGGTGACAAAAAACAAAAAAAGTCAAAAGTTTTCGTCGTATTTAAGTGTAGTTTTAGAACTTATACTAAATATTTAGGAAAATAGGAAAATTTAGAAAATTAGGTGGCCATAAGCTGTAAAAATGGAAGCTTTTCAAATACCAAAATCATACAATTTTATGGAAAGTAAAGTAGAAGCGCAGTGGGTTTCAGGTTAGGTAAAATTCCCTTTTTATATTGTTTACAAAATTTTGATATTTATATCCATGTTTACAAACTTATATTCAAATTGTATCTTTACCAGGGCCTAAATTGAAGATGAAAATTTAATAATGTAGTTTATCAAACGATAAAAAAAACGCACAAATTTTTGGTCCTAAGACGTGTTATACGATACAAAAAACCTTTCAATTATTAAGTCTTGCACGACGGATATCTTTTGTAAAATATAACAATTATTATATAACTGTAATTATTATAATAATTATTATTATAAATTATATAACAATATATAATTAATAATAAATAATATAAAAATTATAGAAATTATTATAATAAATAAAATATATAATAATTATTATATAACTGTAACTATTATACATTATAATAATATGCAAAATAAATTTAAAAAAATAAATTGATATATTAAACATTTAATTGCATTAATAGTTTTTAAAATATTGCATTTTAATGACTATAATAGAACGAAAATTAAATATCTCAGTTTAATTTATTTTATTAAAACTTTAGCGGCATGCAACATTAAAACGTAAAATTAAATTAAAATATTGCAATCTATATTATACAGTTTAAATTTAATTTGCTTATAATATAATATTAAAATATATAAAAGAAATATACAAATTAAAGTATCTTTAAAAAAATATTTAATTGATATTTTTTTTTAATTATTAAAATTTTACCATTTTTATATATGCGAATTAAATTTATAGTTTTAGAGAAATTTATTAAAATTTTAGCTGCTTAATTCATTATTATATTAGATTAAATTAAAATATTTCACTTTATATTTAATTTACTTATAATACAATACTAATATATGTAAAAGAAATATACAAATTAAAGTAACTTTAAAATATATCTAATTGACTTCTTTTTTTAATTATTTTAATTTTACAGTTTTTTTATGATGCGATTTAAATTTATATTTTTAGAGAAATATATTAAAACTTTAGCTGCATAATACATACATTATATATTTGATTAAATTGAATTATTTCAGTTCAAATTTTATTTACTTATATTATAATACTAATATATATAAAAAAAATATACAAATTAAAGTATCTATAAAATGTATTTAATTGAATTTTTTTTTAAGTTTAAAAAAATTATACTACTTTTATGTAATGCGATTTAAATTTATAGTTTTAGAGAAATACATTAAAACTTCAGCTGCATAATACATTATATATTTGATTAAATTAAAATATTTCAGTTCAAATTTAATTTACTTACAATATAATATTAATATGTATAAAAGATAAATATTAATTTCAATTTTAACTAGGGTACACCTTAATGAACAACTTACCATAAAAATAACAAATCAAAAATTGAAACAACTTCCAATTAAAAACTCAGTACAACTTTTCTAATTTTATTAAGAAAACAAAGTTTTTCACGTTTGAACTCAATCAAACGAAATCATCAGTTAAAAAAGTTCTGTAGTTTTTTTAATATAAACATGCAAGAAGGCATTACGCTAAACTATTCATAAAAATATAAACCGTCAACCTTTGGTACAATATACTTTTACAAAATATATTTTATTGAAGTATATTAAAGGGGATAACATATACAAAGTACAATTAATACTATCGAAAAAATAAAGCTTAAAATATGTTTTTTAAAATTAAGTTCATAAAAGTCTTCACATGTAAAAAGATTACTTGAATGAAACTTAAACAACATTATTTAATGTATGATTCAATCTGGTACATTTACGGTGAATATATATTTACGTATTATACAATTTATGTCACATAAATCTTTAACTTTAAGTACACTATGTTTTAACCAAACTATATTTTGTTCAAGTTCTTTAAACATGACCACATTTATAAAAACAGTTAATATTATCAAAATTTTTGTTGTTGATGTTTCAGATAATTTCAAATGTTTTTTAATTCGATCACTACTTATAAACTAAGTAAAACAAAAAGATTTCAAATTTTTTATAAAAATTTTATCTTTTAAAGTTTTATTTAAATTTCATGTTTTAAACCGAATTTATAATTATTAATTAAAATAAGGCATTATTGATTTTAAAAGTTGTTCACAAAAGGATAATAAATATAAACTAACTTATATTATTTGTATATTTAATAAAATATACTCATTTAAACTGCTTTATATAAACAGGGTTGCCACTCGTTTGAAAAAAAAATTTCCAGATTTTTCAAGTTTCTTCCAGGTTTTTAAAAGTACAGATTGTTGGGTCTATTTTTAGCTTTAAGTCAATTTCTATATAAGAAACTGTGTTTAATAGTACAAAAATATTGAAAACATATTGTTAAGTTACTTTAAATGTGTTTTTTAATAAAATTTTTTTTTGATGACGACAAAAAATCATATTTATATGATAGATTTTTCGTGCCAAACCGAAATTTTGCTACTGAAATTATTAAAAATTCCAGGTTTTTCCAGGTTTTTTGATAAAAATTCCAGGTTTTTCTAAATTATTTTTGCCTAAATTGTCGAATTCTAGGTTTTTCCAGGTAAAGTGGCAACCCTGTATAAATATTTTTTAATTGCAATATATTATAAAACATATGCTAATATATCTAGTCAAAAAAATTAAAAAAATTGAATTAAATTTATATTTATTATAACAAGTCATTATTGATATTAAAAAATGTTCTCAAAATAACAATTTGACGTAAACTAATTTACGTTATTTGCTTATCAAATTTAAAATGTATGTTTAATATGCGTTGTATAATAATATTATATTGTTCTTTTCGTATTAACTTAAAGTGCAATATTGAGTTTTATTGCAATATGTTAATAGCAATACGATTATAAAACATTTGCAATTAAATATATATTAGTTACATAAAATTGTATATTTTTTTTGTATATAAATATTATGTTATTAGTATATTTTGTTTAAATTTTAACATTTTAGTATAATTAATTAGATAAAAAAACTTAACTTTCGTTCTATTTAAAGTGACAGAATTGAAACATGTTGTAAAAATTACGGGCAATTTAATTTTTAATATAAGAACTTTAAATTGTATATTCTTTTACATGTTAATGTAATATAAAATATATTATACTAATATGTAAACTTTAATTTTAAATTTATGATTGGTATATAAATAATTTGAATATGAATTTGAAAAATTGAATATCAATATCAAAATTTAATATGTAACTATAAATTCTCCTTTGAAAAAGTTTTGATATTAAAAAAGCGTTTTTCTCTTAAGATGGCCATAAGATAGGGGTGGGAGAAGGCTAATTTCGGCTTAATATTGGTCAAAATCATTAATAGTTCAGGAAATATTACCAATATTTTATATTTAATGTAACTAAATTGTTTAACAAAATTAATACGCTAAAATCTTAATTATAGTTTACTTACCACATGTGATGATGTGACAAAACAGAGTGCTTGTATTCAAAAAATATTTTACACAAAAGATAAGTTATGAACACAATGCAGCCTGAATTATCATGTAATAGTGTAACGGTAATCTAACTTAAAATTCCTTAGGATTAATTTTATTTTTATACTTACAAAATATAAATTTTTATACATTTTAATTATGATTGAAAATATATCAAATATAATTTCAGCTTGATATTAGTTCAACATCATCCTAGGTAATTAATTACTAATATTATAGTTTATAATCAATATAATTAATTCTGGTTATGGTTAACTTTAGGTGAGCACCAATACAAAATTGAAAATATAATACATTCAATTTAATATAATATAATACAATGTCTAATATAATACAATGTCTAATTTTGTAATAATTTTTGACTAAAATAATGATACTTTGTTTCAAACAATTTATATAAATACATAGAATGAAAACTAAAATAAAATATTATAGACTTAAATATTTGACCAATTTTTTTTAACAATATCATAATCAATATAAATTATGTATTGATATAATCATTTTATATTGTAAAAAATAAGCAATTAAAAATTTAAGTTTATTAGTTTATGATATATAAGTTTAATTTTATTCATGTATTTCTAAAAGATTAGTTTATAGCCTAAAATTGTGACTAAATAAGACATATATATAGACAGACTTAAATATTTGACCAATTTTTTTTAACAATATCATAATCAATATAAATTATGTATTGATATAATCATTTTATATTGTAAAAAATAAGCAATTAAAAATTTAAGTTTATTAGTTCATGATATATAAGTTTAATTTTATTCATGTATTTCTAAAAGATTAGTTTATAGCCTAAAATTGTGACTAAATAAGACATCAAATGTATTATAACTTCAGTTTGATATTGGTGTTCATCTAAAGTTAACCATAACCTTAAATCTTCCTATGTATTTATATAGCTTGTTTAAAACAAAGTACCTTTTAATATTAAACATATAAGTCTAAAATTTTTAATTTTTAGCTTGAAATTATGGTAAAAAGATATTGATTATTATTGAATTTCAGTTAAATATTGGTGCAACATAGTACTAGGCTAGGTAAATACTGGAAAATTTCCTAAAAAATTGATCTGTAACAAAACACTTTGAAAATAGTTACTCTGACCTGCAACAGTGTTACAAAAGTTTCTGTGAAAATTATTATTGATGTGTGGTCTGATGGCATAGGGGCCGTAATGACAACTTTAAAACTCTCTGAGTTGAACTGGAAAATTGAAACCTAGTGGTTGACACATATACAATAAAAAAATTTGTAATATCTAATCTATTCAGAGAATTAAAGTGATTTTCAACTAATATCCAAAAAAATGTATATAACATTTGGTTATGCTCTTCAGGTCAGCACCAATATCAAAATGAAAATACAATCCATTTGATGTGATATTTATTAACCATAGTTTTAGGCTAAAAAAACAATTCTTTGTTTTAAACAAGCTATATAAATAAATAAAAAGAACTAGACTAATATATTATATACTAAAATATTCAATCAATTAAATTTTACAGTATCATAATCAATATGAATTATTGAATTGATATAAATTAATTGTAATAATTAATTATAATAAATTGTAAAATAAAAACAATTAAATACTTTAGTTAATTAGTTTATGATATATAGATTAATTTTATTCATATATTTACAAAAGATAAATTTTTATCCAAAAATTATGATTATATAAATAAGACATCAAGTGTATTATAATTTCAGCTTGATATTGATAGTCTACATAAATTCTTGTATTAAAATAATCATTTAATACTGTAAATTAAAAGCGATTAAACATTTAAGTTTTATTGGTTTAAGATGAATATGCTTAATTTTGTTTATTACTTTGCCTTAAATCATGCTTAAAAAACACATTGAATATAATAAAATTTCAGATTGATATTGGTGAAATATCATTCTTGGTAATTACCAAACTGCAAATTAAAACCTAGTGGTTGACACATATACAAAAAATTATTTAATTGTATCCTATTTCGAATTTGAAACAATTTTGTGTATGTAAGTGATAATTTAGAACACTTACATATGACTTATAGTAATATTACTATAATATTAGTAATAGTAAACATCACCATAACAGATAAAAAATTAGTGAAAACTAAACACAATATTTAAAACTCTTGTGTATAGCTATTTGTTTCTTATTTCTGTTTTTTGTTAATTTCTAATTATTTGAATTTTGAGCACCTTTCTCTAGCTTGCATTTTTTCAACTGAAAGCGCAGTGTATTACTGACTAAAACTAAAAACAGACTGCGGGTACCCTTTAGTTGCCGTATTTTATCTACTCAGGTGATTTTAAAATGTTAACAAATACAAATATATATTTGTAAATTGCATACAGTTATACTTATGAGTATTTTACAAACTATTGTTTTACAATCTCTTTCTCTTACCTCTCTTGTGTCCTCTTATGTAAGAATAATATAAATATAAGCACAAACATGTTTACATAAATTTATTTAAAATCTAAATCTCTTTAGTTATGCTAAAATAAGAACCTATTACAAGGCTATACTTAATATTACAAGCTAAAACCTTAAATATAATAAGTATTCCCATTTCGTTAATATATTGATAATATCAATATATTAACGAAATGGGAATACTTATTATTATTGATATGAAGTAATTAATATTACGTTATGATGTAACAAACGTAACGTCACAAATCATGACGTAACATTTCACCTATTATGACGTAATGATTCTTGTGTTCCGATTTTACACTATGACATAACAAATAATGTATTATGACGTGACAAAAGAAGTTAATTGCCATTGACTGGATCAAAGAGGACGAAAATTGTTAAGAGGAAATGAAAGAAATTAATTAGTTTAAATTGAGGATTATATAAAATAGATGGAAGATTTTTGGAGTTATACAATGAGACTAAAATTAGGCTACAAATAAATATAAATATTTAAAAAAAAAATTTCCATTTCATTAAATTTGAGCTTAGTAAAAGTTGATAACAAAACTAATATATTTTCTAAGGGTAAAAGTCAAACCCTATCCTATAGATTTTTTAAATTAAAGACAAAGGACCATTCTCTAGAATAAAAAAAAGTTTTTGTTTAGCTATTCAGTAAAGGAAAATAATTGGGTCTAAAGTTTAAACATTTTTTAAAAATTCTAGAAAAACTTTACCAAGCTAAATTCACACTCGTGTTATATAAGGAGGCGAAACAGATTAAAATATTTGACAACTATTTATATGTTGTATGTTATATGTTATAAATGGTAATATGTTATATAATTAACTTGGCCGAATGGATTTCAGATTTATATAATGAAGCTAGTAATTAATAATATCTTATATATTAATTTAGGCTAAATAGATTTCAGAAATGTCTAATAAGGCTAAGTAATTGAAAAAATTGTAATGTGTTTTAATTGTTTTTTGGTAACTAGATTTGGCTAAATGGATTTCAGAGTTCTATAATGAGACTGAACAGTTTATTTGTCATATAAAAACAGATATAACAATTTTAAAAAATTCAATAAAAATATCATGACCAAAACCTTTTATTTTTTTATAATTTGAAATAAAAACTAATTTTTTTAAATCTTATGTGACACATTTTTAGTGTTTTAATGGATGTTTTCTGAACAAAATGTTTATCTTAAGAACGTAAAAATAAATTGTATTGAAAAATGCAGGAGGTAATGGATTATTAATGGCTTTAATTTTTACCTTTCTTAGTTTTCTTCCCCATAAGCAACCTATGGTACTCTCTGACTTTAACCAGTTGTATCTACAAAAGTTTTTTTTGAATATTAAAATTTTGTAAAAATAAATTGTTGGCTTGATTGTAAGTAAGACCAAGGTGTATAAAACGTGATTCATCCAACCATGCCCTCATTGCAAACAATGCGATTTTAGAAGAATCATTTTTCTAGCTGCTAAAAAATTTGGACAGGTGTCAGAAATTTACGAAAGGACACCTTTAAACGGCCGAATGATAAAAACTTAGCACGGGTTAAAACTTTTTTTACACTATTGCTGTTGCCCCTAATCCTTACCCTTGGTTGATAATAATAATGTTGTTATTATTAAAAGTGAACCTTTGTCCAAAAGTGTCTTATATAAAAACTGGCCCGTCTCAGTAAAGTTCGGTTTGGCTCACAGTAAAAGTTGGTAAAATGTTTTACTTTATTTTACCATTGAAATTTCCAAAAAAATTGTGACAAAATTCCACTACCTAGCAAAATTTTTTATATGAAACTGAAGTAAATCATCAAAAAAAAACTTTCTAGTATATCTTTTTATAAAGATGTCAATATAATTTCACTTTCTTATTTAGCTTGATGTACAGACAACTGAATAACACCTTTTTTTATTAATTCAATTTAAATTTATCTCCTCCTTAGTTTTTAAAGTAGTTCACTTTGAATTTTTAGAAATTATTCTTTTTAATTATACAATTAACTTGTTTAAAGCAGAATTTTGAAAAAATAAATTATGACCAAAACAATTAAAGAAATTTTTTCTGGATTATAATTTTAAAAATTTGAATAACAGATTAAAATATTGTTTACTAAAAGTTAGATTTTTGGTGAAAAAATATTTTTTTCAATTTAGTTTGCTCCTTGCATTAATAAACTATTGAACTCTCTAACTCTGATCAAATACATCACATAAGTTACTTTGAATTTTAAGAAGCAGTAAAAAGTAGCTGATTTAATTATGTAAAAATTGGAATAATTTACAAAATTATTATTACCCTCCCTATTACCATAATAAACAGTTTGCTATTTTCAGTCATACTAATTAACACTACATAATTACTCCTAAAGGGCAATAATGCCCACATTAGAAAAATCAGTCTAAGTTGAGAAATCTCAGTCTAAATTTGAAATTATTTTAAGTCAATACCCTGTTGGATTAAGTTTAAATATAAAGATGTTAACTTATTAGTCTAAAGTAGTTAAATTTTCATAACTATTTGTTTAGTACAGGTTGCCTGAAAAAACTTGAGTTTTTAATAATTTTGCATTTAACATATGGAAATTTGAATAAGTCAGAGTTGCCACTTTACCTGGAAAACCCTTGAAAAACCTGGAATTTCACAATTTAGGCAAAAAAATATGGGTCCTTGAATTTGAGAATTTTTGCAAAAAACCTGGAATTTTAACAATTTTCACATGTTCAGTAGGAAAACTTCAATTTGACTCCAAAAATCTATCATATAAATAAAAAAATTTTTGTTATCAACAAACATTTTTTATATTTAAAAACATATTAAAAGTAGCTATACAGTATCTCATCAATGTTTTTATACTTTTTAACACAGTTTCTTACCTTTTAATTAACTTTAAACTAAAAATAGACCTATAAATGTGTAATTTTAAAAACCTGCAAGAATTTTGGAAAACCTGGAAAAATTTTTGACAAAACAAGTGGCAACCCTGATAAGTTAAAAACTAGTAAACTTATTAACAACAAAAAACTACTTTTCAGGGTAGGGTTGCAACACACTCAGACTAGCTTTGATATTTTTTATAAATCTTAAACTTTATTATGACTGAAAGTATTTCTTCTCATAACTTTTGTTTTTACAAAATTCTCTTGTTATTATTTTTAGATATTTAAGCTTGATTAATAGTTATTTTTTTAATCTTTAGCTCAAATTAATTTTTTTTTTGATTATAGTCACTCAGGCTGGTTTATTCTTAGAGTTTTATTTTACTATAAAAAAATTATGAATTTATTTTTTCAAGAAATAAATTTACAAACTGAGTTTTTGTCAAAGACCTCGTCAGTGCTTAGATAAATCTTATTTACATAGATATAAAAATAAATTCATTATTTCTCCTCTAGTAGTTGAGATCTTTTTATTTGTTTTATTAAAACCAAAATATGAAATAAATTATAATATCAATACAGTATCTTTTCAATAGTTGTATACTATAAAAAATATTTTTAAATATCAAATTAAATTACTACTAAAATGGGACAAAATAACTTGTGCTTAAAATCCTTCAACAAAACTTTTTTAATTTAAAATCAAAGTAATTTAAGATTTTAATTTTTTGTAAAAACTGAGTGATCATATCTAAGGGTGTAGGGGGGTAAATAACTTTTTCCACAATTTATTCTTATTTGTTGAATTTTAATGTTTATGAAGCCAACGCTTAAGAGCCAATATAATTTGTTTTTAATAATGTTGAACACACCTACATTGTTAACAAAGTAAAGTTGTTTTCAAGATTTAAATGTTAAATTTGTTAGTATTTTAGAGGCAAAACTGTAATAGTTTTTTTTTCTACAGATTTTAAATATTCAAACTAAACTAAAGATAAAGTCAAAATTGGAGAATGCTATAGATTATCCCCCATGGGAAGATAAAACAAAAACAGTGAATAAAGAGAAAGAGGTGAAAACAAAAACAGCAAATAAAGAGAAATCACAAAAAGCATGTTTTCTCCTTCCTACGCTTTTTGTGATAAATGTCTCAAGTTTTCCCGTAATTTTTCTTTAACATTTAGACAATTATCTGTAAGGAGTTGATTAACTTTGACCAATTAATTTTTATTCAAGGAAAAAAGTCAGCATTTGTCTGTAAATTATATATTTATTCAAAAAATTAAATACAAATTGTTTTAAATATTGCAAGGAACATTTCCTTATAGTTTGAGGTTTTTATCTCAAAAAATGTAGAAGAAGATAGGTTTTTAGTGGTTATACAATTTTTAGTCAAAAGTTTAACAACTTAATTTTATAGGCAAACAGATCTTAAAATTATAAACACAACATACTGATCAAATAAACAAATATTTTTAATTCAAATATCACATGCTAATTATTTTTGTAGATTTTTAATCCCAGCTGAGATGCTTTCATCACTTGGCCAACGACAAAAAATTCAGGAAATCACAGAAAAACTCAACAAATAAACTGTTAGTTTTATTAATAATTATTTTTAGTTGGTTTTTTGTTAATTATAAATATATTTTTTTGTTTAAATTAGGACAAACTTAAGTTATACTTTGTTAGTTTTATTATTAATGAAAAGTTTTTTTTGTTTAATTCAAAAAAGATATATATATAATTATATACCCACTTAGTATTGCTACTAAATATTATAATAAATTAAAAACAGGGTTGCCACACTTTCAGAATAACTCAGGATTTTTTCAAACTCAAGTTGACTCAGGATAATTTTGTATTTTTATAAATCACTCAGTATAATTTATTTTTAATTAAAGAAAAACTCTGGACAGGTTTTTGTCTAAGTTTTTAACTGGAATTTATTTTAAATATTTTGTTGTTTTATGACAAATTTAATTGGTAAACTTAAGTTTTGTTGTTTATTAAATATTAAAGAAAACTTTTTAAAGAGTTTTAAAAAACTCTGGATGACTCAGGACAGTTTTCTTTCACTAAAAGAGAAGCAACCCTTTCTGTTTATTATTCAAAAATAAAATTATGTTACCAATTAAGGCCAACTGTTTTAATTAAATTTTGCATCCTTGTTTTTTTTCTTTTAGTTCCCTTAAACTTTTCTATATATTGTTTCTAAATAAATATTATAAATGACAACACACTAAGATAAACATCATGTACAATAATTGTTACATTATAACCTATATAACTCTATAAATGTAAACTTCAAGATTGCCACGAGGTCAGGAAAAACTAAAAAAAATGATAAAAGACAGGAAAAATTGGGGTTTTTGAAAAAGTCAGGAAATTTGACAAAATTTGATACAACATCAGATTTTGTCAGTTCAAGTTTACGAAATTCCTTATTTTCCAAAGCCTTCAAATGTTAAAAAATTAATTTAAAGTCCCTTAATGTTAGTCTGAAATTGCAAAATTTTACAAAATTACTTAATTTTCAATGTCTTCTTATTGTATAAATTAGTAAAATATTCTTATAAAACTGCAAAGATTTTCTATAAACCTATTGAACAACTACCATACTTGAACAAGCAGTTTTTGTATACTTTTTAGTATTGATGATCTGTAGCAAGGACACTTCCATAGTAAAACTGTGATATATACACAAAAGTTTATCTAGCATTATTTTAGAATCAAAGTGTTTTTGTTTAATAAAATAATTAAATTCTTTATAATTAAGCACTAAGTTTATCATTTAATGTAACAAGTTTATGTGTATACTTTACCTATTTATAATTATTTCAAAGTTGTTTAATTTCAAAAATAAGTAAGGCAGATTATTTTGTTAACTTGTAATGTATCTACTGCGTTTTACTTGTTGTTTCATTTGTTTTGAACTCTGAATATGTAGAACGAGACAACAATGGCCATATGTGGAAGTGAACTCTTAAATCACCCAAATGTAATATAAATAAGTAATATAAATAAAAAGCTGCCTGCAGAGGGTCCTAAGCATAAACGTCCTAGACAAGCTTTATAAAAATAATATTCAAAGCTTTATATAGTTTGAAGTTTTTGATTATGTATTTTAGAATAGGTTTAAATTAAGATTTTGATTTAGAAAAGTCTGGAAAATTTTAGTAAAAAGTCAGGAAATTTTTCTTAGCTTGGTCTGCGGCAACCCTGAAAATAGCATTAAATCAACTTGCTATATGGTTGACTTTTTTTATATTACTTGATGTTTAAGTAAATGGAACAGCAGTGAAACTGATATTCCATTACAACATAATTTATCCAGACAACTTTTATAAGTTTCAGTTTGTATTTGAATACATCATATGTCAACTTATGAATAAATAAACAAATATTTATAAATATTACAGAAAGTTTTGTCAAAAATTAGTTAAGTTATAAAATTGAATATATTTTATAAATAGCTCACTAAAAACTTGGCATCATATTTTATTGAGTAATTTTACTTTACCTAAGAAAACTCTGCCAAAAGTTTACTGAAGTGATAAAATATTTTATGTTCAGTAGCTATCACACTTGAATTAAAATAAACATCCTATTAAAATTATATCTTTATTTTTATAAATTTATTTAAAACTTCTGAAAAAATACTTACATATAGACTACATAAACAATTTACATCAAGTCCATAAGGTGGGAGGGGGGTAAATCATTTTTTTACAACTTGATTTTGTTTTGTAGAGTTTTAAATAAGCTAGAACTTGATTTTTACAAGTTTTAGATGTTCAAACTATTTTTAAAATCAAGCTGAAGAATACAAAAATTTCTTAATGGGAGGAAAAACTGCAATAGTGAATAAAAAAGAACACAATTATTTGTTTATGGAAGGAAAAACAACAATATTGAATAAAAATAGATCACTAAAAATCTATTTCATATGATAAATTCCTGAAATTTCCGAAAATGTTTCTTTCAATATTTAAAAAACCTCCCATATAAAGTTAATAAATTTTTGACTCATTGAAACTTCTAAAGTAAATTATTTGTAAAATAATATTAATATAGATCAGGGTTTCCCAAAGTAGGCCACGAGCAGCAAAGGGATAAAAAGGGGAGGGGGGCATGAGGTCATAAATTGAAACTTACACTAGATATTTGAGTTGCAGATGAAATGTAAAAAATAAAAAAAAGGTGTTAGGTGTTTTATATGGTAGTTTATTAGTAATCTTGTTGAATGAGGCCATGGCTATTTTAATTTTTTTAAAGGTGGCCATTTGCAAAAAAGTTTGGAAACCCTGTTATAAATTATTATTAGTATTGCAAGAAAAAACTTTCTTTTAGTTTGAGATATTTATTTCAAAAAATGTAGAAGATTTTTTTTTTTGATTTCTATTCATTCACAGTTTATTCTTCATCTCCCATTAGGAACTTACTGTACTCTCACATTTTAACTTGCTTTACTTCAAAAATAGTTTTTATAAAATAAATCTGTAATAAGTAATTTGTAGCATTATTAAATAAATCTCTACTAAGTTAAGTAGAATTTGAATTAATTTAATAAACAAATATTTTTAATTATAAATTAATACTATAATACTATTTATAAAAACAATTATGACATACTGATTATTTTTATAGAAATTTGTGCTTAAATCTTGGTGAATTTTTCTTCTCAAGTTGCATTGGCAAAATAGTTCCAACTTCCACAGGAAATCACAGATAAACTATTTAGTTAGTTTTGTTAATTATTTTATTTAATTTCACTGTTATTATAAAGAGTTTTTTAATTTAGACAAACTTAAGATATACTGTGTTAGTTTTGTTAAAAATATTTTTTTTTGTCAAATTGCTAAAAATAAAAATTAAATTTAAAAAAAGCCCAGCTAGTTTTACCATTAGTTATAAGAAGGTAAATATAAAAAAGTTAATTAAAAATATATTATTTAATTGAAAATGTAATACTTAATTAAGCAAGGAACATTTCCTTAAAGCAGGGTTGCCACTTTACCTGGAATTTGACAACTTAGGCAAAAAATACCTGGAAAAACCTGGAATTTCGAACAAAAATCACTAATAAAACTTGGAAAATCCCGGAATTTTCACATTTTCAGTTGTAAAACATCGATTTGACTCAAAAAATCTATCAAATAATTGAAAAATTTTTGTTGTTATCAAAAATTTTTTTATTACAAAACACATTTATATTAGCTGTACAGTATCTTTTCAATCTTTTTATACTACTTAACCCAGTTCTTACCTAAAACTAAATTTTAATCTAAAAAAATACCCAAAAATCTGTACTTTTAAAAACCTGGAAGAAGTTTAAAAAACCTGGAAAAGTTTTTTAAAAACGAGTGGCAACCCTGTTAAAGTTTGAGGTTTTTATCTCAAAAAAGTAGAAGGAGAAAGGTTTTTAGTGATTATACAATTTTTAGTCAAAAGTTTAGCATCTTAATTATATAGGCAAACAAATCTTAAAATTATAAACATAACATACTGATCAAATAAACAAATATTTTTAATTCAAATATTGCATGCTAATTATTTTAATAGATTTCAATTCCCTGGTGAGATGCTTCCATCACATGACCAACGACAAAAATTTCAGAAAATCACAGAAAAACTCCACAAATACACTGTTAGTTTTATTAATAATTATTTTTAGTTGGATTTATTGTTAATTATAAGGAATATTTTATTTAAATTAAGACTAATTAAGATATACCTTGTTAGTTTTATTAAGGTTTGCCCACACACTCTGGTAATTCAGGTAAACTCAGGGAATTTTCAAGATATAGAAAATCTCAGGGAAACTGAGGGCATTTTGGTTCTTTTTTTTAAACTCAGGGCAGTTATGGTTTTTTCTAAAATGTTCAGGGAAATTTTAAGATTTTTAAAAAAACTCAAGGAAAATTTTTTCTAGATCTAGAATAAGATTTAATTGATTCAGTTTCAATATTTTGTACAAAAAAAAAATTACTTTTTTTAAGTGCTTATTTAAAAAATGTTTAGCCTTGGGGCTAGTTCTCCAATACATAATAATTAACATTGTATTTTTTTAATAAATAATAAAAATTTTAAGAATTTGAAAAAAACTCAGGGAAGTTTCTGGTCACTCAGAGAAGATTTTTTGACTCAAAGAGTGACAACCCTGTATTATTTAAAAGTTTTTTTGGTCAAATCAAAATATATATATAATTATTAGATACCCAGTTAGTATTACTACTAAATATTATAATAAATTATAAACAGGGTTGCCACATTTTCAGGATAACTCAGGATATTTTTTTTAATTCAGGTTGACTCAGGATAGTTTTGTATTTTTATAAATCACTCAGTATAAGTTTTGTAATTGAAGTAAAACTCAGGACAGGTTTTGTCTAGATTTTGAATGGAATTTATTCTCATTATTTTGTTCTTGTATGACAAATTTAATTGGTAAACTTAAATTTTGTTATTTTTTTAAACTCAGGGCAGTTATGGTTTTTTCTAAAGTGTTTTAAAATATTCTAGTAACTCAAGACAGTTTTTTTTACTAAAAGAGTGGCAACACTTTCTGTTATTATTCGAAAATAAAATTATGTTACCAATTAAGGCCAACTGTGTTGATTAAATTTTGCATTATTTTTTCTTTTAGTTCCCTTGAACTCTTTAATGTAATTTTTCTAAATAAATGGCAACATACTAAAACAAGCATCATGTACAATAACAGTTACATTATAACCCATATAACTCTTTAAATGTAAACTTGCATCAGATCAACTTGCTATCTGGTTGACTGGTTTTATATTATTTATGTTCAAATAAGCATTGAAACTGATATTCCATTACAACATGATTTATCCAGACAACTTTTAAAAGTTTCAGTTTGTATTTGAATACATCACATGTCAATTTATAAAAGAATAAAACACAAATGTTTATAAATATTACAGAAAGTTTTGTCAAATATTAATGAATGATAAAATTGAATATATTTCAAAGATAATACATTAAAAACTTAGCATTATATTTTATTGAGTAATTTTACTTTGCTTAATAAATCTCTGCCAAAAATTTACTAAAGTGATAAAATAATTAATATTCAGTAGCTATCACGCTAGAAATTAAAATAAACATACTATTATAAGTCTATCTTTTTTTAAATTGATTAAAAGTTTCTGCAAAACAAAAACTTACACATAGCAGGGCTGCCACAAAGTCAGGAAATACTAAACAAAAGACAAAAGTCAAGAAAAAATGGGTATTTTTGAATAAAAAGTCAGGAAATTTGACAAAATTTGAAAAATGTCAGGTTTTTTCAGTTCAAACTTACAAAATTCCTTATTTTCCTAAGCCTCCAAATGGTAAAAAGTTAATTGAAAACCCTTTAAAATAAGCTAAAATTGTAAAATTTTCTAAAAATTTACAAAATTACTTAATTTCCAATGCATTCATGTGGTAAATATTATTAAAATATCATGAATAAAACTGCAAAATTTTTCTTTTAACATATTGAACAACTACCCTATACTTTAACAAGCAACTTTTGTATCCCTTTTTAATATTGATGAGTTTAGCATTTATGTTAGGAAATGCTAAAATGTTGTTTCTTATTTCAGACAAGTTGTGTTTATGAATTAGAAAATACAAGTGTTTTGCTGATAGAGCTGTTTATTGCAAATACATGAATCATACACAGATGGTTCATGTGATGTAATGGAAGTTAGATGATTGAATTCAGCAAAAAAAACTGTTGTTTTAAGCTTTATAAAAATAAGATTCAAAGGTTTATATAGTTTGAAGTTTTTGATTATGTATTTTAGAATAAGTTTAAATTAAGAGTTTGATTTAGAAAAGTCAGAAAAATTTTAGCAGAAATTAAAGAAACTTTTCTCAGCTTGATCTGTGGCAACCGTGATTTAGGCAACGTAAACAATTTATATTATACAATATATTAAGGCTATCAGGAGAAGTGGGGAAATCACTATTTAACTACATGATTTTATTTTGTGCAGTTTTAACTAAACTTGAACTTGCTTTGCACAGACTTAAGATATTTAAACTATTTTTTAAGATAAAGCTAAAGAATGCAAAAAGTTCCTTATGGAAGGAAAAACTGCAATATTGAATGAAAAAGAACACAATTATTTGTTTATGAAAGTAAAAACAACAATATTGAATAAAAAGAAATCACTAAAAATCTATTTCATATGATAAAATCCTGAATTTTTCAAAAATATTTCTTTCAATGTTTTAAAATTATAAGAAGTTAATAAATTTTTGACTAATTTAAACTTCTAAAGTAAATTATTTGTAAAATAATATTAATATAGATCAGGGTTTCCCAAAGGGGGCCACGAGCAGCAAAGGGGTAAGAGGGGGGGGGGCATGAGATCTTAATTTGAAACCTACACTAGATATTTGAGTTGCAGATGAAATACAAAAAAGAAAAAAAAAAGGTGTTAGGTGTTTTATATGGTAGTTTATTTGTAATGTTGTTGAAGGGGGCCATGGCTTTTTTAATTTCTTTAAAGGGGCCATTTGCAAAAAAGTTTAGGAAACCCTGTTATAAATTATTATAAGTATTGCAAGACACATTTCCTTCTAGTTTGAAGTATTTATTTCGAAAAATGTAGGAGGAGATAAATTTTATGATTTCTATTCATTCACAGTTTAGTCTTATGCTTTCATAAGAAACTTACTCTCACATTTTAACTTGCTTTACTTGAAAAATTAGTTTGAATATAATAAATCTGTAATAAGAAACTTGTAGCTTTTTAAATAAATCTATACAAAGTTAAGTAGAATTTGAAAAAAAAAAATCATTTACATAAACATAAAGTTACATAGTCTTGATTACATTAACAAATATTCTTAGTTGGAAATTTAGCATACTGATTATATATATAACATACAAATCATACAAACAAATATTTTTAATTATAAATATAACATACTAATTATAAAAACAATTATGATCTACTGATATTTTTTATAGAAATTTGTGCTTAAATCCTGATGAAGTTTTCTTCTCAAGTAGCATTGACAAAATAGTTCCAACTTCCACAGGAAATCACAGATAAACTAAATAGTTAGTTTTGTGAATTATTTTATTTAATTTCACTGTTAGTTATAAGGTTTTTTATTTAAATTTAGACAAACTTAAGATATACCGTGTTAGTTTTATTATTAATTTAAAAATATTTTTTTGTTGTCAAATTGCTAAAAAATAAATAAATGAAATTTAACAAAAGCCCAGCTAGTTTTACCATTAGTTATAAAAAGATAAAGTAGATAAAAGTTAATTAAAAAAGTAAAAGTTAATTAAAAATGAGTTTTACAATCAATTAAATATAAATAGTTGTCAAATATTTAGACAAAGTTAACATATACCTTATTTGTTCAAATTTTATGAAATGTATAACTTTCTGACCAAGTTGCTAAAAATTAAAATTAACAAATACCTTGTTAGTTGAAATTCTGTTTAAAAGATAGTAATTTATGCTTTATTATTGTTTAATTTTTATTGTTTTTTTTATTAGAACAATAATTTTGCGGCTAAATTGCTAATAAAATTTGACAAATATTCATTAGTTTTATTAATGATTTGATTAATATGATAAACTGCAAAGATAATATATATAGCAGTTAGGTTTGATATTAATTAAGTTGTAAATATTTGCTAAGCATTTAGAAAAATCTAACAATTGCCAAGCTAATTTGATTGCTACTTCCTATTCATCATTAATTTTAAAATCAAATTTTTTATTAAATTTTTATTATTTTTTTATTAATTATTAAAACTATTAAAATTATGTAAAAGTTGACAAATATTCCATTGGTTTTATTAATCATTTAATTATTATGATAAACTGCAAAGACAATTTATATAAAAGTTAGGTTTAATATTAATAAACTTGTAAATATTTGCTAAGCACTTGGAGAAACTTAGCAATTACCAAGCTAATTTGATTGCTACTTCCTATCATTTTAATTAATTTTATAATTGAATTTTTTATTAGTTTTTTTTTTATTCACTATTACAACTATTAGAATTATGTAAAGATTGACAAAAATTCCATTGGTTTTATTAATTATTTAATTATTATCATATTTATAATTTGTTGCAATAAAATTTTATTTTAAAGTCAAGTTCAGTACGAAAGTATTTGTTAAGCATAAACAAAATTAAAAAAAACCTCTGTTAAGTAGTATATTATCAACACTGTTGATTTTAGATTATTTTTATAATATTATTTCTTAAATTTGTAAGTTTAAAATTTAGAATTCTGAAGATAGTGAAGCATTGCTTTGTAATAAAATTTAATGATTTGAAGTTAAACAATTAATTTGGCAACGTAGGTTTTCGAAGTTTTATAATGATTAGGGTAGCCTTTAATCCTGAAAACCTAAAATTTGACAATTTAGGATTAAAAAAAATTTTGAGTTCTGAACAAAAATTATTGAAAAACCTGGATATACCTGGAATTTTAAACAATTTCTACAACTTTAAGTAGTAAATTTTTGATTTGACACTAAAAAACTATCATATAAATTAAAAATTTTGGTCTTCATCAAATTATTTCTTTATTAAAACACAACTAAAGTAGCTTTACATTAATCATTTAATATTGATATAATATTAAAACAGTTTTAACCTCAAGTTTGATTTTAAACTAAATATAAACCCAAAAACGTGTACTTTCTAAAATTTGAATAAAATTTTCCAAAAACAAGTGGCTACCCTAAATAAGGCTAAACAAATAAAAATATTTGATTGTATACTTTGTTATTTTAATAATTAATAATAGATACAATTAATTTAGGTGGAGTTCAGTAATTTTGTCTATTTGAAAAAAATATACTACAAATTTTTTTAAAGAGTTTTAAGAAATATTTCCTAAAAATAAGATGATTAACTCTGCAACTTAGGAAAGATGGATTTTAAGTAATTTAATTTATTTATATTTTTAGTTTTACTCCCATTAGCAACCTATTGTACTCTCTGACTTTAACCTGCTATATTTTGAAAAGTTATTTGAATATTAAAATTGTGTAAATAGTAAGCTTTAAAACTCGAAAAAATAAGACCAACTTGTATAAAAAATAGTTTTACCCCTTATATGCCCTTAATAAAAACTAAATGGTTTCAGAAAACAATAATCAATTATCTTTTTTCTTTAAAATTCAATATGATTTCAATAAAAAGATGGATTTTTTATTTTAACATTTAAATTTACTTAGAATTGTAAAACTTCAATACATATCAAAATTCATCTTTATGAAACTGGCAGAAAAAATAAACTTTCTTTCATTTCTGTTTGATACATGTCAAAATATGTTTCCACATTCTTTTTCGGCTTGATGTACAGAAATTATAATTTAAAGTTTTTTACTTAAGAATTTTTAGAAAAACTTATTATAATAACATCCAGAAAAAAAAAGTTCTAAGATTTTGTCAGTTTTATTTTTTATTTATTTTACTGTAATTTAAAAATTATCTCTTTTCTAATAACTAACAGTGAAAAAAATTGTCATGTTTTCATAATCTTTATAATCTACACATTTGATTTAAACCTAAACACAAGTTAATTATTAATTGATTACAAAATTAAAAAATTAAAAGTTTGTTTAAATTAAGTAAAAACAAGTTATGATTTTTGGTGTTTCTTACATTATACTTTATTAATTAAATTATGAGAATTAATTGAACAATTATAAAAATAATTCCAATCAAAAATTCATAATTATTTAAGTATAACCATTTACAAAATATATCAAAAAATATTAATAATTAAAATTAAATACAGTTTTTAAGTAACAATCAAATAACTAATTTTTTGTAAAAAATTTTTTACTTGAATATTCAGGGGTAGGACTTTTTATGGGTAGTTTCAAATATTGGGTACTTTTAATTGCAGCAATTTTGCAATAAAAAGTACCCAATATTTTGATGATGTCATTAACTTTACTTTGGGTACTTTTGAAGCTTAAACTTTCTTAATAAAACAAAACTGCTGTCCAGGCCTATGACAAATTCACTTTGTCTATTTTTCTAAATATGAAAATAACTATATCTGAAATAAAACAATAGAAGGTAACTAAATATTTCCCTTTCTTAACAAAACTATAGAAAAATAATTTTAAACCTTGATATTTTTTGTGTAATTTACAATTTTAAATATAAGCACAAGTTAAGCTCTTGACTTAATAATTTTTTCTTTTATAGTTTATTGATGGCTTTAAGTTATTATATTTTATCAAAATTTAATTATTTTACATGTAGAAGTAGTTTAAAAATTACAGATTTTTAGGTGATTTTTGTTTTTACTACCAAATTTTTTCAATTTTTTTTATTTTACAAGTTCAAGGTTTTTCCAGTTTTTGTTTAAACTGTCAAGTTCTTGGATTCCAGGTGTGTTGGTAACCCTGCTCAAATTTTAAGGAAGTATTCCTTTCAATATTTATTAATAAAAAGAAAAAAGTAAAAAAGATGACACTTAAAACCTACTGTACTCTCCTATTTTAATGTTACATATCAAAAGTTTGTTTTGGTATAAAAAATTTGTATAAAGCTACTTGTAGTTTAGATTAAAATTTATAAAGTGACATCAACTTGTAATAAAAGTGATCTACACCCTTCCTGTACCCAAGGTGACTCCTAAAGTTTTTTTGAAATTTTATTAAATTTTTCTAAATTTAATATATTTTTTTAAATGCAAGTCTTAATTACTTTTCTAAAAAAAAAAAGTAATCAGAATTTCAAGTCATTCTAGGATTTTATACAACATTCCAAGATTTCCATAAGCATCTAGGTTTGATGGCCACCCTGTTAGCTTTATTTCAAACTAAAAAAAGGTAGCTTTTATAGAAGTACATAACTTATGTACAACTAGTTCAAATTTTTCTATGACTGAAATTCATCAATAAACTATAAAAGAAAAATTTAATAAGTCAATAGCTTAATTTGTGCTTAAATTTAAAATTGTAAATTACACAAAAAATATCAAGGTTTAAAATTATTTTTATATAGTTTTGTTAAGATAGGGAAATATTTAGTTACCTTCTATTGTTTTATTTCAGATATAGTTATTTTCATATTTAGAAAAATAAACAAAGTGAATTTGTCATAGGCCTGGACAGCAGTTTTGTTTTATTAAGAAAGTTTAAGCTTCAAAAGTACCCAAAGTAAAGTTAATGACATCATCAAAATATTGGGTACTTTTTATTACAAAATTGCTGCAATTAAAAGTACCCAATATTTAAAACTACCCATAAAAAGTCCTACCGAATATTCAGATATAGAAAAACTTCGACATCTGAGCTCACTGATGACGCAGTTATGACGTAATCATTTCGTTGGACGTCATAAAAAAGTTTATTTAGTTTGTAATTGCTAGTTGTTTATTTCA
This sequence comes from Thalia democratica, assembly GCF_965202585.1. Lineage (NCBI taxonomy): Eukaryota > Metazoa > Chordata > Thaliacea > Salpida > Salpidae > Thalia > Thalia democratica. The sequence continues at coordinate 59,226,334 of NC_139166.1, read as the reverse complement.
CCTCTAAAACACATTTATGTTGAAAATTTTTTTTTTTTTTACACTGGATTCAAATTTTGTTCAACTTTTCAGCACAGCTGCTTTTTTATTTAATAAAATAATAATTAATTTTTGTACTTAAAAATAAAATAATATCATATATAAAAAATTCACATTTTTACGGGCAAAATATTTTAGTTTATAATCTGCCGAATATGTTATGGTGAACTTTTATTTTTTTAATTTTGTTTCGTTATTTCGTCTCAATTGTATGTAAATTTTTTTTTTTTTTTTTTTATTGAATGCGCTCAAATTTTTTCTGACTTTTTTCTGCTTAGAATAAAGAACCTGACTCTTTTAAAAGTTACACAAGTCTTTGATACCTGATTAAAAAAAAAAAAAATTTAAATCTAAAACAAATTAGTATTAATTTATTTACAACCATTAATAATAATTTGATAGTCTCAGTAATTTTTTTTTTTGATTTTTGTGACTTTATTTATAATTTAGATGTCACAAGTATACCATGTTGTCTTATAAAAATAAAGATTATTTCGTTAAACGTTCTTTTGTTAGATTATTAATTAGATAGCATACAATTTGATAATATAGTGTTTATTCAGCTTTCAAAAAGTGATAATACTTTGATTTGTTGTAATACAAAAAGAAATCACTTTGAATAGTAAATAAAAATCAAAAAAAATTGACATCTTATACTATAAGAGGCAAATAACTTGGATTTAAAAAATATTTTTGTTTGTTGTAATATAAGCAGATAAAAAATTAGATAAAATTTAAACTAATAAAATATTGCTTGCTTAATTTTAGAGAAATATAAAATATTTTGAATTATTATGTAACACAATAGGATAATAAAATTAACATCTTAAATTATAAGAGGCAAACAACTTTGATAAGAAAATATTACTGTTTGTTTTTGTAAGAAAAGAAAACTTGAAACATTTGAAAATAGAATTTATTAATAAAAATTATTTGAATTTATTTCATTTAACGTAGTCTTTAATGTTTTATAAAATTTTAAAATCATATTTAATAAATTCTTGTTTGTGTTTGGAAAAAAACAAGTTCGGATCAAACAAAGCTAGTATTCACAAATAAAGTAACATAAGAAATCAGGTTCGTTAAAAATGGTATTTTTGTATAAGTCATTGAAGAAGCCCCAGTACAAAAAATCATAACCATCGTAGCTATAAGGAAACCCATAAGAATTCCATCCCTCTAAACTAACCTGGACTCCGTCGCTGCTCCTCCTCCAAATGTTGGTGTTCTTCTCATCTCTCCTGATTCCCGTGTGGTAGCGATAATTAAGCGGCATTCCGATTTCTATGGCGATTTCACTAAAAATTTTGATTAATTAATTGAAATAAACTAATATTATTACACTTATTATTTTGTGTTATAATATAACTAAGTTGACTGAAATTATTTACTCATACTCTGTTTGGTTTTCTAACCGTAATAAAAAAGTTAATGCGAGATTTTTTTTTATTAGACTGGATGAAAAAGTTAATACCTAATTTTTAAAAATAATAAAACTACTTAACTATTTTATGTTATAGAAAGTTTTCAAATTATATTGAATTTTTTTTTCAAACCTAAGCGTCTACCAAGACTTTAAATGTGAATATAATTGAATTAATTTAAATTTAAAGCAACTAACTTTCTTCCACTTCGAGTCAACAATCTTGGGTCGTGTTGTATGAGGACTCCAGATCTCTGTTGACAGTAACTTCTCGCTGCCTCCCAATTCATTAATTGTCTGACAACTTCGAATTTTTCTGTTGGTTATTTTTTATTTAAATAATTTTTCATACATGTATTTACTTTGTTGATTATTTATTTTTTAAATAGCATTTCATTTGTTTTTTTTTAATTAGTTTTTGATTAAACAGTTTGCTTGTAACGAACGTTATATGAAAATAAAACTTCACAACATTTTTAATCTTCGTTTGATATTTAATTTTAATTAAATGTTAGATATATTTTACTATGTATTTTAAACATTTAAAACTCCATTACACAGTATTAATCTCCTTTAATAAAATAAAGTAGTATATCTAATTAAAAATATTTTTGCTAGTTTTAATAAATTTTACTGGTAATCATTTCTTACAAAAGATTTAAAAAGGTAAGGAATATTTTTCTATTTCACTAAACAACCACCGTCTGCTTCAAGTAAATAGTTTTTCTAGACAGTTTATTTATTTACTCTTGTTGTAAGTACTTATTTGTATTAACCGTTTTACATAAATGTAATTTTTTTTAACTTCTACTCAAATATTAAGTTCTCGTAAGAATACTTTTAAGTTTAAAGATTAAAAATAAATAAACAAAAGTCTAAACAAAGTTTTAGACTAGTTCATTGTATAGGTGTTTTGGCTGGATAGAGATACTGTTTAACTTTGACAAATTTTGAAACGTTTAAAAAGTTCACTAACTCAAAGTCTGTTGAGTTGTTGCTGTTGTATAAATCTCAGATGTTGGTGCTGTAGTTGTAGCTATTGTAGAAATCTCAGATGTTGGCGCGATTGCAGTTGTAGCTGCTTCTGTGTAAAGATGTGTTGAAGTTTGAACATCACATCGAGTCTTTAATTCTGAAATAATAAATTCTCAATGTACAGCAGTACAGTAAAGTGCTTATAAAAAGAAATTTTTGAGCTTTCAACCGCAAAAAAATTACTGTTGACAAATATCACAAAATTAAAAAAACTATAACTTTTCTCAATTTATACTATGTTTGAGGACATTTTGAAAAGCTTAAAAGTATTAAAAAAAATTACATACATTTACTATATTTTGTAACATTTTCAAATAATTCTACTTAACAATATTATGTTAGTAACACAATATATATTAAAGTTTTTACTCTGTAGCTTTTCCTTCGCGTAAAAATGTATCTAAGTTTAATACAATTAAGTGCTTTAAATTACTTTTTTTATGCTCTGCTTATGTTGTTTTTTAAGCTATATTGAATTTAAAATCATTGAGTTAACTTAAATAGTTTAATGTAAAAGTTATTGACTGTATTAAATGTATAATATTCAGCGTTTAACTTTACATTATGTAAATTCCGCTTATATGACTTCATAATTGTAAAAAAATTCTTGGGGCTTCAGCTTTACAAAAAACCCTTAAACATAGATCTGCCTACAAAAAATAAAATTTAAAGTACTTTTTGCTATACATTGAATTAACTTTTTTATTATGTTAATTTGTTTTTAAAAAATCGATTTTGGCACAACAAAAACATTTTTTAAAACATATAATATATTTGCACACGATATCATTGTGAAATTTGCTAAATGTAAGCACGTTGTTAAATAAAAATTTTAAAATTTTGCTCACCTTTAAAATTTTGTATACTAAATAAAGTATACATATTTTTAACATTTTTTGTAAAGTACAAACTTTGTCTTTACTTTTTTATGTTGAGTAAAAATTTTGTATTTACCTTCAATTGTTTTTTTAAGTATAAAGTTCGTATTTACCTTCATTTTTTTTTTAATAAAAAGTTCGTATTTACCTTCAATTTTTATTTAATAAAATGTTCGTATTTACCTTCAATTATTTTCTCCTGCTCGTTGATTTTGTCCTGCATGACATTCATTACCTTTTGTAAAATTATTGATTAAAATTTATTTAAAAAAAATAATAAATAAAAAACCTTATTTGTTTCCTCGGTGATTGAAAAAGTACCTACTCCAAAGAGAACACCCAATGTAAAAATAATCAATACCGATGTTGAGTTTAAAATAAAAAGAATTTTTATATATTTATCTATCTTCTAACACATAAATAATTGAAAGATATTTTTTACTTTTTATTTCGAACCTAAAGTTGCTTAATTTTTGCAAATATTTTATATATTGTTTCATAAGTTTTAACAAAAAATGCAGTATTTTATACAATTTTTGTTTTTTGTTATTTTTCGTTTGTTATCTTTTAATACAAAATTTACACAAAACAGAAATTTATTGATTGATTAAATGCGAAAAGTTCAACGATGATTTATTCAACATTTTCGTTTTTATAACATTATATTAAGCGTATCTTAAATACCATGCTTTTTTATGTAAATATTTTAAAAGTAAGTCTTTATTATTACTTTTCGTAATATTAAAACTAGTTGTTTAATAGTTGTTAAGAGGTTGTATTTGTAACATACTCTTGTAACTGTAGCTTGAAAATAAATTATTATATTTTTATAAATCAAAAACTTGAGCATTTTTGGTTTAGTGAAAAGGCTAATATTAGAAGTTTTTGTATAAAAAATTTTGTAGATCTTAACCCTTACTTAAAGCTATTGTTTGATAAAAAAATAAAAGTTTAACTTGAAAAAAACAAGTTTTTGTTAGTACTGCATCAACTAAGCTAATTTGAACGTAGTAACAAAATTTATGTGGTTTAATCTGCTGCCAAACAAATAAAAGTTAAACTAAACTTATTGTGTTTTAGACTTTAAACTTTTAGATTTGTATAAGCTGTAAGTTCATGGTTAACACGTATTCGGAAATTAAACGCATCATTAATACGAGGCTTGAACACGTTTTAACACGTAAGAAATTAATAATAAAACCTTATAAATTAAATTTCATAAAAATAAATTTGCTCTTAAAAACATACAAATTAATGAATTTATAAATTGCAAGTCTAAAAAAGATATGATAACGATATAAAAAAATAAAATATTATAAGTTTATAACCTTCAAACTTTATGTTTCAAAGTCTGTAATTAAATATACGGTTAAAATATTCTGTTATGAACTACTATCTGAATTTATTGCAAAAGTTAATGAAACATTTGTTAGTTACATGAATTATAGATTTTAATAAATTACTTTTTATATAGAATTCTACTTTTGTAATTTTATTAAAAGTTTGTGGTTAGATAGTAAAAGCGGTTTGTACATATGTTTCGTATATTAAACAATTTTTTCAATTCTCAGAAAATAAACAAAAGCGATATTTATATAAAACAGATATAAAATATATGTTTTTATTTAACTACATAAATAAATATATACACACGATGAAAATAACTTTGTAAAAATTTTGAATACGATATAATGGCTAATAAAACTATTTCACCAAACTTAAAATAAGCAAATAAAGATGGAATTTTTCTAATTAATATAAATAAAGTAAAATTTATTATACTTTGTTTGCAAATCATATTTTGTTGTACAACTTAGTACTGAATTTAGGTATTTAGTGCAGTAAACATATTTGTAAAATAATAAATTATACAAAATCGTTTAAATAATGTGGGCATCGAATAAAGAGTTCATTTATTTTGTTTACTGTATTTTATTTGATAATGTAATATGAAGCTTTTAGATTGCATAGGGTACACATACTAATATGGTTGGTCTTATTTTCACAGATCCAATACTACTCCATTTAACTGAATATTTAATATTATTTTCGTTTAGTTTCCATAAATACTTTACTATTACTGTACAGTTTTTAAATTTTTTTTTACCAACATCAGGAAAGGAAGCTTTGTTCTCATAGTAACTTGATTTGAACTTTCTTTCGGTTGCACCTTTACATGATTTATTGCCGGTTTCGGAGGTATAAATTTATCTTATTTTGCTATACCCTCAATACAGACCTTATTATTATTGAAATATTTTTTTCCTAAATAGATTTTCAAGATGTATTTACACAGAAACACTAAACACGTCCCCACATATTTGTCTGTTAATATTCACATTCCTAAATAAACAAAAAAACACTCATTTGTATTTTATCTACTCAGGTGATTTTAAAATGTTAACAAATACAAAAACACTAACATGTTTACATAAATCTATTTAAAATCTAAATCTCTTCAGTTATGCTAAAATAAGAACCTATTACAAGGCTATACTTAATATTACAAGCTAAAACCTTAAATATAATAAGTATTCCCATTTCGTTAATATATTGATATGAAGTAATTAATATTATGATATGATGTAACAAACGTAACGTCACAAATCATGACGTAAAAAATTACTTATGAAGTAACATTTCACCTATTATGACGTAATGATTCTTGTGTTCCGATTTTACAAAATGACGTAACGAATAATGTATTATGACGTGACGGAAGAAGTTAATCGCCATTGACTAGATCAAAGAGGCCGAAAGTTGTTAAGAGGAAATTGAAGAAATTAATTAGTTTAAATGGAGGATTATATAAAATAGATAGAAGATTTTTGGAGTTATACAATGAGACTAAAATTAGGCTACAAATAAATATAAATATTTAAAAAAAAAATTCCATTTTTATTAAATTCGAGCTTAGTAAAAGTTGATAACAAAACTAATATATTTTCTAAGGGTAAAAGTCAAACCCTATCCAATAGATTTTTATTAATTAAAGACAAAGGACCATTCTCTAGAATAAAAAAAGTTTTCGTTTAGCTATTCAGATAAGGAAAATAATTGGGTCTAAAGTTTAAACATTTTTTAAAAATTCTTGAAAAACTTTACCAAGCTAAATTCACACTCGTGTTATATAAGGAGGCAAAACAGATTAAAATATTTGATAACTATTTATATGTTGTATGTTATATGTTATAAATGGTAATATGTTATATAATTAACTTGGCTGAATGGATTTCAGATTTATATAATGGAGCTAGTAATTAATAATATCTTATATATTAATTTAGGCTAAATAGATTTCAGAAATGTCTAATAAGGCTAAGTAGTTGAAAAAATTGTTATGTCTTTTAATTGTTGTTTGGTAACTAGATTTGGCTAAATGGATTTCAGAGCTCTATAATGAGACTGAACAGTTTATTTGTCATATAAAAACGGGAGTCGATCATTTCTAACCCGCTATCATTTCTAACCCGTTCACTTCTAACCCGATCATTTCTAACCCGATAATTTCTAACCCGATCACTTCTAACCCGATCACTTCTAACCCGATCATTTCTAACCCGATCACTTCTAACCCGATCACTTCTAACCCGATCGTTTCTAAACCGATCACTTCTAACCCGATCGTTTCTTACCCGATCACTTCTAACCCGACTATATCTAACCTGATCACTTCTAACCCGATCATTTCAAACAAGATCATTTCTAACCCGATTTACCCCAATCATTTCTAACCCGATCATTTCTAACCCGATCACTTCTAACCCAATCACTTCTAACCTGATCATTTCTAACCCATTCTACTTTTTATTTTATTTCTTAATTTTAATCTAGATTTCTTTAAAAACTAGTCTTTATAAAATGATTAAAGTATTTTTTTTTCTTTATAACATTATGATTTTAATGTGTTACGTAAAAAACATTGTTAGTATAATCCTTAACTTTAGTATTAACTAAACATGAGTTTAATTTATTTTTATCACCTTTTTTTTTATATTTCGTCCTAAACATAATTTCAATTTTTTTCATTATTTCATATATTTTTGTTCTTTCAATCTACTTCAACAGACGCTTTTCGTTAATAATATACAATTCCCTAAGTCGTTTACTTTTCAATATTTTGAACTATTGTTTGTAGGACTTTAAAATTAGCAGTTATAACTATATTTAAGATGAATCTTATAATAATTCCCGTGACTATAATATTTTTATAATAAGCAAATTTTAAAAAGCAAACCTTTAAAATTGTAATATTCAGAGACAAAAACCGTTATATTAAGGTCTAAAAACTACAATGTAAGTCGGTTGTAAATATTGTATTATTTCTGACTAATGTATTAGCGCTTTATAGTAGGTTATTTTTTATTTCATATTAATAACTTTTACAAATTGTTGTACAACTTGCATAGGCCTATTTAGATAATGGAATTCAAACAAACACTAGTAGAAATTAAATACTTTTGTTATATTAAGTGAAAAATCCTGATTTTTAGGTATAACCTAGATATCAAAACAGTTATGTCGTATAACAAACAGCAAAAGTATGTTACGTCGATTGAACGTCTTGATTTGACATCATTAATAAATTCCTACTAAGTCCTAAAGCAAAAAAAGTCACTAACAATCAAACAGACATGTTTATTTGTATAACAAGTCAGAGGTTAATCAAATCTCGCCCAGGTAATCTTCTTTAAAACCTTCACTTAAATCTATATAATATACAAAATGTTTTAATTACGACTTAAATTAGTACTTTAGTAGACAATAATTTCTTTAAAATTTACATTATTATGAACAGTTGAAATAACGTAAGTGTAAACGAAATAAGTACTGAAAAACATTTTGAAATAGAATAATAAATTAATTATAGTTAAATTAAGTATAACTAGGAGCAGAAGTTTATAAAAACTATATCAAGTTTTTTGTTTTGTTTAATCAACTATTTTCTCAGACGATTATTTCAAGCAACATATTTACTTTTTATTCAATACAGTAAAGCCAGCTTGAAGTCTATTGACTTTATTCTCGGTGTTTTTTTGCAGCTCTAAATTTCTAAATGCGATTTTTGTACCTCTAATTTTCTAGAAACCTATGTTAGAGTTTCACAATACAAACAAATTTTATTATTTTATTATAAATTTTAAAAATATATAAATTAATCAAGTAACTTATACTCATATTTCATATCTAATTATCGCTGAGTAATCTTAAGTTCTTGAGTTTTTGGAAACCTGTGAAACAATAACTTTTAAGAGATGTCAAGAAATTTTTTGAAGCAGTTTTTATTATTAATTGTGTGAAACTGTTTTTGCAATTTTAAATTTTGAAAACTTTTACTTAAATATGATAAATGTAAATTTATTTTTCTCTATATACATTATATTTTGAATGAAAAAAAAGCAAAATAATAAGTTTTCGACACTTAACTTTTATAGTTAAGTTTATTATATTTTATATCTTATTTAATATAAAATTTACCATTGGCTAAAAGAAAGCTTTAATTTTATTAAAATTATTTGCTCAGTAAAAACACATAAATTCATTTAATTTAAATTGTAAAACTAAAAAATATAGGATAAAGATGTCTACAAATAAACTTTGCTTTAAATTAAAGTCAATAAGCTTCAAATTTGTTAAAGTCTGAAATTAAATACATTTTTTGAACAGATTTAACAAAGAAACCAATTCAATTTACATGTTGTTATATTTAAAATTATTAATCACGAATTCTGATAGTTACTATGTTTCACCGCTGAACGGAATACTAAACTGCGATTATGTTGTAAAAAATTATCAGAGTGACAAACTATGCAAAAATTGATAATATTTAGTCAAATACGTGAAGTATAAACTGTACCAGTGGCGTAGTGTGGTATTTTTATTAGGGGATGCGCAAAATTTATTAGTTTCAAAAAATCCCCTAACTTAAAGCTTTTATTGTAAGCTATCAGTGGCGTAGCGTGGTATTATGGTCAGGGGTGTGCAAATATTTTCTCAAAAAATTCCCTAAATTAAAACTTTTATAATTAGCTATTAAAAGATCTTTTTATAAGTAACATAATTAAAATAAATTCAATTCTTAAAATAAGTTCAAAGTAACTGTTTTAAAAAATACTTATACATAACAAAATTAAATAATTTAAAAAAAGTGTAAATTTCATTCCAACTACTTATACTTGTACAAATGTAAACTTACTAAATAAAAATTGTTTTTACTGCTTACAGTAAACTTTATATCTTTAAAAATAAATATATTCAATAAAACGAAATTATCTGTTTTACTTACGAAAAAAATATCAATCTCTTTAATATACAATACAACAGTGATAACAACACCTCTTTGCACATATTTTATATAAAGTTACACAGAAGTTAAAATAGACCAACTTTATAAATGTTGTTACAATTTATTACAACTTTGTAAAATGGTTAAACGTATACTTTCAAATTTAAATCATCTGATTGTATTTGTTTAAAATAAAAATCAAAAACAAAGTTTATTTCTCATAGGCCGACACGCATATCTTGTATGTTTACAAAAATAAAGTTCAGAAAACTAGCAGTAGTCTTAACAATGTAGCATTAAAAAAAAATTTGTAAAATTGTTTAATTTTTCTTTAAGCGTGACGTATTTTTGTAAACTTTTTGTAGAAAAATAATCTGTCATAAGGTTATACTACAGCGGTGCACTAATTAGTTGCGTTCTTTTTGATTCAAAATTCTTATGAAGTTAATGAAGTTGTAAAATTTTTCCTTATGGAGTTTATCATCAACATCGGTGCGCACTTTCGTTTGCGCACCGAATCAGTATATTGGATAACTTTCCTAACTTGTCACTAATTGGTATTTAAAATTTCGTGTAACGTTTTGAATACTAGATAAATATAGTTGAAAAAAGGCAAATAAAGCACAAATAATAAACAATTAAGGATAAAGATATTGTATTTTTTTTTACATTTTTCTTTTTTTGGGTGGCACGCATGCGCCAGTGTCCCACCCCACGCTACGCCCCTGATACCATGTTGTCTTATAAAAATAAAGATTATTTCGTTAAACGTTCTTTTGTTAGATTATTAATTAGATAGCATACAATTTGATAATATAGTGTTTATTCAGCTTTCAAAAAGATAGAATACTTTGATTTGTTGTAATACAAAAAGAAATCACTTTGAAAAGTAAATAAAAAACAAATAAAATTGACATCTTATATTATAAGAGGCAAATAACATGGATTTAAAAAATATTTTTGTTTGTTGTAATATAAGCAGATAAAAAAATAGATAACACTAAAGCTAACAAAATATTGCTTTTTTAACTTTAAAGAAATATAAAATATTTTGAATTACTATGCAACACAATAGAATAATAAAATTAACATCTTAAATTATAAGAGGCAAACAACTTTGATAAGAAAATATTACTGTTTGTTTTTGTAAGAAGAGAAAACTTGAAGCATTTGAAATATAAATTTATTAATAAAAATTTTTTGATTTAATTTTATTTAATGTTTTGTAAAATTTTAAAATCATGTTTAATAAATGCTTGTTTAAGTATGAAAAGGGAAAAGTTCGGATCAGATAAAGTTAGTACTCACAAATAAAGTAATCTGAGTTATTAGGGTAGTTCCAAATGGTATTTTTGTTTGAGTCATTGTAGAAGTACCAGTACAAAAAATCCCAACCATCGTTGCTACGAGGAAACATATTAGAATGCCATCCCTCCAAACTAACCTCTACTCCGTCGCTGCTCCTCCTGAAGATGTTGGTGTTCTTCTCATCTCTTCTGATTCCCGTGTGGTAGTGATAATTAAGCGGCATATCTAGTTCTTCAAAAATTTGTCTACAAAGTTTCAATTCAATAATTGTAACAAAACTAATTTACATACTAATCAATGGTAAATTCAAGCTTTTGCATAATTTGAAAAAAAGATCATACTTTAACCTTGTATAGTTTGCTTACTTTAAATTAAAGTAGAAAAATAGATATAATTTCTCAAATATTAGTACATAATACCTAGTATAGCAAAACAATGAGACCACTTAACTGTATTAGCAAAACACACAAAAATTTACTAGTTTGATGTTATTTATTAAGTATTAGTTGCACTGCACAATATTTCATAGTTAAATTTTAACTTTTAGTCTAATAATGATAAACTATTTTATAAACTTAAGCAAATTTTTAAAACTTTATAAAAAAGATTACCACATCTAGATATTAAGCAACTAACTTTCTTCCACTTCGAGTTAACAATCTTGGGTCGTGTTGTACTAAGTCTCCAGATCTGTTCTGACAATAATTTCTCGCTTGATTCCAATTCATTTTTTGCTTGACTACTTCGAACTTTTCTGTTGGTTATTTTTTATTTAATTAATATTTTATACATGTATTTACTCTGTAGATTATTTATTTTTTAAATGGCATTTCATTTTTATTTAATTAGTATTAATTAAAACTTATTTACTGACAGACAACGAGTTTTAAAATTCTCTCAACTGAATTTTAACTTATAATTTTAATAATTCTGCTCAATTTGAAAGCAAAAACCTTATTTTTTGTTTAAACAGTTTTTTGTAACGATTGTTATTTAAAGAAAAAACTGCATCAATGAAATTCTAAAATAATTTGTACCTTAGTTAGGTACTTAAATTAGACTTTAAATTGGAGTTTTAGTATGTATTTTAAAGACTTTTAATTACATTACACAGTAATGAGCTACTTTATTAAAGTTAAAGTAGTATATCTGATTAAAAGTATTTTTTACTAGTTTTAATAAATTTCACTGGTAATCATTTCTTACAAAAGATTTAAAAAAGGTGAGCAATTTGAAAAATTGTTGATTAAAAGCTATAAAAATGAAAGCTTCTTTTTTTTATCTTATAAAGTATAAATATGGAGTTTAAGTTGTTTTCAGTGATATTTGTTTAATTTGCAGCAAAAATAAAAGATGTACAATCTGTTAATTTGAGATAAATTTCAAATGGTCATAAATTTATCAATAAAGTTTTAATAGGTTTACAAATAAAAGCTTCTGTAGTTTTAATCTTGAAAATATTGATTGTTTATTTATTAATATTTTTTTGTTATTATTTGGTTATTGTTTATTTTATAAAAAAATTTAGAAGCAGCTAAAGTTTTTAATTTAATAAAGGACTTATTCTGAATATTAAGCTTATGCATAGTAATACGATTTAAAAATTGTTTATTTATTTGCTATGTTTTGTTTTACTGAGTCAGTAGTACTGTACTAACTGATTTTAATTATTATAACATTTATTTTACTTAGTGTTTAATTTTTAGTTTGTAACTGTATGTTTTTTTTTTAAATTTTAATTATATAACTTGTTATTAAGATCTTTTTATCATTACTTTATTTATTTTGTAAAATATTTTAAAACTATACGTTTTTTATGTTTAGATGCGTAACCTTTTAAAAGTGTGTACTTAATTTATATTTGTATAGTAGCTAAGTTTACTCGAATATAAATCTAAAAAATTGACCAGTTTAAATTTTACCCTGAAAAGTAGCTTAAAATTTTTTTTGACCAGTCAGATTGACCAGTGAAAAAACGACTATGATAACAAAAGGTATAATAACCTCAATAAACTTTAAAAACTTAATGTTTAAATTTGCCATTCAAAATAAAAGAAAAAAAAAATCTGTTTGTTTTAAAAAATATCGAAATATACTAAGCAGAGTAATAGAATGTTCCAAGAGACTTTATTATAAACAACTAGTTAAAAAGAATAAACAAAATAGTAAAAAATTCTGAAAAATTGTAAATAATATTTTTTCCATTAAATCTATGTCTAGTTGTAAAATAAAAGGTGTGCTTGATGAGTGTGGTGAAATTGTGAATGACCCAAAATGTGTAGGCAATCTAATGAATAAAAACTTTGTAAATTTTGCTGACAATTTGTTAAAAAAAGAAAAGATGTTGTTGATGTAAAGAATGATGAGTATTTGTCTGAATCAATTAAAAATGATTTTGTCTTTAATGAAATTTCTGATAGTGAGATTCTGAATTATATTAAAACTTTAAATTCAAATAAAAGTGTGCGTTCTAATGTCCCTAATATTCGTTTTGTGAAGCTCAGTGCAAAATAATTTCTCCTTATCTTTCTAAATTTACTAGTTCTAGTTTCATTAATTGTATAATAAATGTGTTGAGTATGGTGTGTTTCCTGAGTCACTTAAGTTTGCTGAGATAATTCCTATTTATAAATCTGGTAAAAAAAGGACATTAACAACTACAGACCTATATCTCTTTTATCCCCATTTTCGAAAATATTTTTAGTTTTTAGTATGTGAGAGATTGAAAAAATTCTTTTTGTTGAATGAGGTGCTACATGAAAAACAGTATGGGTTTAGAGAGAATAGTACGACTGAACTAGCTGTGAATCAGATTGTTGATGAGTTAATTGAAGCTGGTGAGAGAAAATTAATAAATCGATCTGTATTTTTGGATTTGGCTAAAGCATTTAACACGGTTAATCATAAAATTTTAATATCTAAACTTAAAAATTATAATATAAAAGGTTCAATGTTAAATTTACTTAAAGATTATTTAAAAGATAGAAGTCAATCAATGGTCATAAATAATGTTAGGTCTGAGCGTGAAATTGTGAATGTTGGAATACCACAAGGTTCTTGTTTGGGTCCTTGGTTGTTTCTTGTGTATATTAATGATATATTTCCCTCTACTGAGATAAATATGAGATTGTTTGCTGATGATGCCTGCTTGAGCTACCAACACAGTGATCCTGAGTATTTAAATGAAACTATTAATAAGGAGTTGGTTAAAGTTGATAAATGGTTGCGTGCTAATAAACTTTTTATTAATTATTCAAAAACTAAATTTTTGCATTTTAATAAAACTTCAAAAAATTGTGAATTTGGTGTTAAGGTTAATGGTTTTCTTATTGAGCAGAGTGATAGTATAAAATACTTAGGTGTGGTTTTGGATGATAAGCTGAATTGAAAGAAACATTTGAGTTCTCTGAAACCGAAATTGTCTAGGAGTTGTTATGTTTTGTCAAAATTGAGATATTACTTGGACACATTTACACTTAAAATGGTATATTATAGTTTGTTTTATTCACATATCCAATATTGTATATCTGTTTGGGGTAGTGCTGCTGACTGTTACTTAAAACCAATTGTTTGTATGCAAAAAAGAGTGATCAGGTATGTTTGTTGTGTGCCTGCTTTGACCACAACAAACCCTTTGTTTAAAAAAACTGGTGTGCTAAAATTAAAGGATGTGTATAAATTGCAAATTTGTAAGTTGATGGTAATACTATAACAGGGTTTGATGTAGAACACAATAGATTTACACTTGCTAGCTCTGTTCACTCACACAATACAAGATTTTCAAAGAAAATGAATTTTATAACTGAAAGACCTAGAACAAGACTTGGCCTAAACTGCTTTAGGTATTTGGGTCCCAAGTTTTGGTCTAGTGTCCCTGAAACTTTTAAAAACTTAAAAAAAGATCCTTTTCAATTTAGATATAAAAACATTTTGTTGAATAACTACATGGAGTAGATCTAGAGTGCTTCTACATGTATGTTTGTTTGTGTTGAAATTTGATTCATGTTATTTGGGACCAGATTGTAATTTGTGGATCTTTATTTTTATTTTTGTCCTGGTAATGAAAGAGTGATTGTTATAATGTATTGTAATAAATTTTGTTAATTGCTAAGTTGTTTTACTTGTTTTAATTTTGTTATTGTGTTAGATTTAAGATAATTCATTTTATTTATATTTTTTATTAAAAATTTGAGGTAAAAGTATAAATTAAATACAGAATTTTTATTTATTTTTTAATTATTTATTTTAAAAGTTTTAGTTTTGTATTCATATTTTTTTATTTATTTTGTTTATTTTTTATTTTTTCACTTATTTTATTTGTTTATTATTTATTTTTTATTTAATTTTTTTTTTTTGAGTCTTGTACAAAGTTAATACTAACAAATTTTTAAAACTCTTATTATTTATTGACTTTGTTGTTGATATATATACATATATGTTATTTGTTTCAATACAAATAGTATCTTTTTTTCCTACTTACAGTATTTCTTTATTCTAGTTAGTTTTTTTTTAATTTTTTTTTTAGAACTAAATACTTAAAATTAGATATTGGTTTATTTGAGTTTACAACAGCTGATTGTGAGTTCACACTGGTGGCAGTGATCACATGATTGGATTGTTGGTGTGTTTTTTGTTGTAGCGTAAGCAAATACTTACTTGGGGATTTGAGCTTCATGATTTTCCCACACTTTGTGGTTTTTAGTGTTGAGATTTCAGCTTTGTGAGTGTTTGCCAAATGACGTGTCACCAGAGGTTTTTTCAATAAAGGGTTAGGATTAGTTTTTATTTCAGTTATTAATTTTTTTTTATTACATAGACATTGTTAGTTTTGTTTTTAGTTAAAAGGTAATTTTTTTTTCTTAGTAAATTTAAACATAGGGCAGGTGGAATAACATGTGATGAGCTCAAACTCACTTGCTTGACCTTCAGAAAACGTTTATCGTTGCAGAGGGGAGAGTGAGTATTTTCTGATGTTTTTCTATCTATAAAAAAGATATATATAAATTTGTATAACAAACTTAAAATACTGTTTCCTACAAGTTTTTTAAATTTAGTTAAAGATTAATTTAATAAAATGTTAAAAAAGGTGCTCAAAAACTAAAGGAGGGTATAGATTTTTGGTGAAAAAATATTTTTTTCAATTTAGTTTGCTCCTTGCATTATTAACCTATTGAACTCTCTAACTCTGATCAAATAAATCACATAAGTTACTTTGAATTTTAAGAAGCAGTAAAAAGTAGCTGATAGTTCAGATTATGTACAAGTTAGACTAAACTACAAAAAATTTATTATCTTGATTAATATCCCTTGATTAATAATTTACTTTTACAGTCTTACTAATTAACTTACCTGACAGCCAAAATTACTCCTAAAGGCTAATTTAAATTATAATAACTTTAGCATAATTAATTAAAATTTCTATTGTGCATAGCTTTAAAATTATTAAAAAATACTGCAAATTATTGTAAATGTACAATTAAAATTGTTATTTATGCTAATTGGATCTGACTTGAATATTGATAAACTTTTTACTACTAAATATAAACCTAAAACTATAATATAAGTAATGAATAAACTTGCTTTTTACAGATTTTAAGTATTCAAACTATTTTAAAGATAAAGTCAAAGTTGAAGAGTGCAATAGGTTTCTTATGAGAGGAGAAAAAAACAGTGAATAAAGAGAAGTCACAAAAAATATATCTTCTCCTACGTTTTTTGTGATAAATATCTCATGTTTTCAGGTAGTTTTTCTTTCAATATACAGACAATTATCTTGTCAGAAATTGTTTAACTTTTCACTAATAATTTTTTTTTTCAAGAAATATTTTTTTATATTTTTGTTTATTAATTTAAAAAAATTTGAGTACATATATTTTAAGTATTGCGGGGAACATTTCCTTAAATTTTGAGGTGTTTATCTCAAAAGACGTTGAATGAGATTGATTTTTAGTGATTAGTAGATTTTTAGTTTACATCTTTAGATTTTAGTTAAAAATTTAACATCTTATTATATAGGCAACCAAATCTTTTAAGGCCATAGAGGGGGTAAGCCATGTTTTTTACAAGTTGATCTTATTTTTAAGAGTTTTTTCTAATCTTGAAGATGCTTATTATCGTTTAAAAAAAATCATATTATTTTTTGAGATATGACTAGTCAAAGTCGGGCCGCATAATAGGTTCCCTATGGAAAGGGAAAAATAAAACAGCGAAAAAAGACTATCTCCTCCTACATTTTTCAAGCAATATTCTTCAAACATTTTCAGTCTAATCTTTATACAAAAAAAAACAAAACATTACTTTAATATTAAAAAAAAATTGTAAAAATATTATTTAAAAAAAAAACACTTTTTTTTTAATTTTTGTAATAAAATTTTAATTTTTTTACATTATTAAAATTCTAAAATACAGTAACCTCTCACTTATTTACGCACATTGTGTCCACATAAAAAATGCATAAAGATATGAGAGATTGTAAAGAAACAAGAGGTATCAAATATACTTACTATAATGGCTGTTTTTTGATATTGCTTCTAGTTAAAAGCAGACTGGGGACTTTCCCATTTTTAACAATTTGTTTACTTTATTAATAAATATGAAAACAAAAGATAAAACTATACTAAAAAAAGGACTTATATTTATATAAAATAATAATACTTGTAGAAAATTTTTAGTAATTTCAATGATAATTTAGTAAGTTATATATGACTTATTTGATACTTAACATTTATAATCTATTCTACTTAGCAAATTTAATTTGTAAGTAAGCATTTGTTTACAATTAAGAAATGGTGTGGTGTCTATATTAAAATTTGTTTCTATAGCCTTTTACAAAAATATGCATTTGGTGCTGTAATGGATTTCTACTTTAGAACAAAATATATAAAGTATAGGAAAATTGTTTAATAAAAATTGTTTATGTTTCATTAGATTACTTTTTTAAATATTTATTCATATATAGGACAAGAGTACTGTATTATTTATTTGTGTTTTAAACTCTCATTATTTCATTATACTTTCATTATCAACACAGTCATACTTCTTTCAGAATTTTAATTTAATCTCTTATTGTTAACAAAGTTTCTGATATACTGAGGTATAACTAAATGTTTATCAATTAGTCAAGGAACATAAGTTTACAAAGTCTAAAGATATAGAGAGGTAAGTTAGTATTTAAAAACATATTTTAAATTGAAAATATACAATAAACCTAATTTGTACAATATTAGAAAATTTAAAGTTTCTATTTTTTAAGTTTTTTAGAATTTTAAAGGCATAGGGGGGGGCTAAACACCCCTTTTTGGTTTTTGATTTTATTTTATATAGTTTTTACTAAGCTACAAGATGCTTTTTACAGATTTAAAAAATTCAAAATAATTTTTGAGATATAGCTGGTCAAAGTCAACAATAGGTTTAAAATTTTTATTTTTAATTTTTGAAAATTCTGTTCTGACAAAATTTTCTAAATACTGCAAGGAACATTTCCTGAAAATTTGAGGTAGTTATCTCAAAAAACGTAGGAGGAGATAGATTTTTAGTAAAATAGTCTATTTTTGCTGTTTTAGTTTGCGCCTCCCATAAGGAACCTATTGTTGGCTCCGACTTTGACCTGCTATATCTCAAAAATTATTTTGAATTTTTCAAATCTGTAAAAAGCATCTTGTAGCTTAATAAAAACTATATAAAATAAGATCAAAAACCAAAAAAGGGTGTTAACCACCCTATGCCCTGAAAATGCGTAACGTCACAAGTTTGTAAAGATGGGAGAGGTTACCGTAATATTTTTTCCTTTTAATATAAGGAACATTTCCTGAAAAGTTGAAGATGATTTCCATAGGGAACTTGAAAAATGAAGGAGGAGATAGATTTTTAGTGAAATTTAAAATTTCCAAGAAAATTAACCCTAAAAAATTTGTGGTCTATACGATTGTATCTGAAACTTTTTACAAAAAATAAAATATCTCAAAAGTTAAATGATATTTTTGAATTCTCTAAAAACAGGCTTGTAGTTTGTATTTAAAGCTTTCATATAAAAGCCAAAATTTATTTTTGTAACAAAAAATTTAGCACTTCCCCTATGGCCTTAATTATAAATATAGCATACTGATCAAATAAGAAAATATTTTCAATTAAAGAAGGATGATATACAGGTCAAGGTTTTAAATGCATCTAAATTTTCATCCATTTCAGAACATTTGGTTAATAACTCAACATTTGTAAACAGTTTTAATCTAAGTAGATTTAAAATTATTAAAACCTGTAGTAATGTTTTCGATTTGATTAAACTAGAAGCAATTTGTATTATATTAAGGAAACCTGTTTGATGTAAGCAAAAAACTTTGTTTATACTTTTTTTTTTATTTCGTAATATTTTATAATTGTTATCTTCATTGTATTGGTGTATAGTTCTACTTTATAATAGTTATAATGTAAGTAAACTTAAATGGTTCTAATTATTACTAATTGCTTTTGTCTTTTATTAATCTCTCAATTACTTTACGATTACTTGTTACTATATAAGTTTGTAAAATTTTATTTATTGTTTGCTTTGCACTCTACTGATGAGAATTGCTTGAAATATATTTGATTTATTGAAAGTGTGTGCTTTGTATATCATATTGTAAAAATTTTAATTAATATAATACATATTAATTTTATAGAAATTTCTGCCCAATCCCTGGTGAGATGCTTTCTTCATATGGCCAAGGACAAAAAATTCAGGAAATCACAGAAAAACTCAACAAATACCCTGTTAGTTATATTATTAATTATTTTTAGTTGGTTTTATTGTTAGTTATAAGGTATATTTTATCTAACTACAGACTAACTCAACAAATACCCTGTTAGTTTTAATAATTATTTTTAATTGATTTTATTGTTAGTTATAAGGTGTATTTTACCTAAGTTCAACAAACTTAAGGTTTACCCTATAATTTTTTTTATTGGTTACTAGTTGTTAAACTGAAGGATATATATAAATTTAACAAATACTGACTTAGTTTTATTACTAGTTATTATTATAAATTAAAGAAAGGGTTGCTACACATTCAGGATATTTTTTCAAAACTTAGGTTGACTCAAGATAGTTTTGTTTATTATAAAACACTCAGTATAGTTTTTTTGATTAAAGAAAATCTTAAGACAAATTTTAGTCTAGATTTAGAATAAGATGTGTTTTAATATTTTGTTCTTTTATGACCAATTTTGTTGAATAGCTTGAGTTTTGTTGTTTTTAAAAGTTAAACAAAACTTTTTTGATAATGATATAAAAAAACTCTGTAGGACCCAGGACAGTTTTTTCACTAAAAGAGTGGCAACACTTTCTGTAAAATATTAGTAATAAAGACAGACTATTTTATTGAATTTTGCATCAATTTTTTTTTGTTTTCAGTTCCCTTAAACTTTTTTATGTAATTTTTCTAGATAAATCCTATAAATAAATAGTAAAGCAAACATCATTTACAATAATTGTTACATTATAACCTATATAACTCTATAAATGTAAACTTGCATCAGATCAACTTGCTATCTGGTTGACTGGTTTAATATTATTTAAGTTCAAATAAGCACTGAAACTGATATTCCATTACAATATAATTTATCCAGAAACTTTTAAAAGTTTCAGTTTGTATTTGAATACATCACATGTCAACTTATAAATAAATAAAAAACAAATGTTTATAAATATTACAGAAACATTTGTCAAAAATTAATGAAGTGATAAAAAAGAGTATATTAATTAGAAACTTGAAATCATATTTTATTGAGTAATTTTACTTTTATGAGAAATCTCTGCCAAAAGTTTACTGAAGTGATGAGATATTTTAAAATTCAGTAGCTATCACACTTGAATTAAAATAAACATCCTATTAAGATTATATATATTTCTTTTAGTAAATTACTTAAAAGTTTCCGCAAAAAAAAAATACATTACATTTAGGCTACTTAAACAATTTACATCATACAATATATCAAGGGCATAGCGATTAATCACTTTTACTACTTGATTTTGTTTTGTAGAGTTTTAACTAAGCTACAACTTGCCTTTTACATATTTTAGATATTCAAACTATTTTTTAAGACAAAGCTAAAGGGTACAGTAATCTTCTTGTTTTGGTTTTTGGGAGGAAAAAACTACAATAGTGAAAAAAAAAGAAATAACAAAAATCTTTCTCCAATGATAAAAACATAAAATTTTCTGTGAACGTTTCTTGCAATTTTTAGAAAAATCTATAGAATTCAATAAATTTTGACTCTTTTAATGTAAAGAAAAGTTGTTATTTCTCCATAAAATTTACATTTTTTAATCAAATGAAATTATTAGTTTAGATTATTTTAAGTTTTGCAAGAAATACTTTCTTTTAGTTTGAGGTATTTATCTCATAAAACGTAGGAGGATGTAGATTTTTTGTGATTTCTTTTCATTCACAGATTTAGTCTTCAGATCCCATTAGGAACTTAATGTACTCTCAGATTTCAAGTTGCTTTACTTCAAAACTAGTTTGAATATAATGAATCTGTAATAAGCAATTTGTAGCTTTATCAAGTAGATCTCTACTCGATTAAGGCCATAGGGGGGTCCAACGTTTTTTTTTTTTACAAAAATCAACTTTGGCTTTTATATGAAAGCTTTAAGTACAAATTATAAGCCAGGTTTTATAGAATTCAAAAAAATATCATTTAACTTTTGAGATATTTTATTTTTTGTAAAAAGTTTCCAATACAAATATACAGACAACATTTTTTTTTGAGGTCAATTTCTTGGAAATTTTATAAATTACTTAAGTCTATCTCCTCCTTAATTTTTAAAACATTATTCTTCAAATTTTTAGGAAATATTTCTTGTATTATAAGAAAAAACGTTATTTATGAATTTTAGTAATTAAAAAAGATAAAATTTTTATGACAAAAAATAAAATAAAAGTTTTATGACAAAAATTTATAAAAAAAAAATTTTTTTTTTAAATGTATTTTTATATAAATTTTTTCAAAGTTGAAATTTACGTTTTTTTGTTTTTATATTAAGATTAGACTGTGAAACTTGGCTTGAAAAATGTACGAAGATATATATTTTAAATGAAACAGTTTCTTTTAAGTGTTTTAGTTTTCCCTTCCCATAGGGAACCTGTTATGCGGCCCGACTTTGACATGTTATCATGTTATATCTCATAAAATAATCCGAACTTTTAAAAACGGTAAAAAGCAACTTAAAGCTTTGTAAAAACTGTATAAAATAAGATCAACATGTAAAAAACATGGCTGACCACTAATAAAGTTACGAAAAAAAAGTCAGTCTTAATTGCATGAACAAACATTCCTAGTTGTAAGTTTAACATACTAGATATAAAAAAAACTTTTTATCTATATGTAAATATATTAAAAACATAAACAAATATTTTTAATTACAATTATGACCTACTGATTATTTTATAGAAATTTGTGCTTGAATCCTAATGAAATTTTCTTCTCAAGTTGCATTGACAAAATAGTTCCAACTTCCACAGGAAATCACAGATGAACTAAATAGTTAGTTTTGTTAATTATTTAATTTGATTTCATTGTTAGTTATAAGGTTTTTTATCTAAATTTAGACGAACTTGAAATATACCTGGTTAGTTTTACTATCAATTAAAAATTATTTTTTTGTTGTCAAATTGCTAAGTTAATTTTTTTTATAATAAATATTCAATTAATTTTATTAATTATTATGATAAACTGCAAAGAAAAATGTATAAAAGTTAGGTTTAATATTATAAAGTTGTAAATATTTGCTAAGCTTTTAGAGAAATTTAACAATTACCAGGATAGTTCATTAATTATTGTTTTCTATCATTTTAATTAATTCTATAACTAGTTGCAAGAAAATTTTTGTTTTAAAGTCAAGTTTAGTAAGAAATTATTTGTTAAGCATTTACAAAAAATTAAAAAAAAACTCTGTTAAGTAGTATATTATCAACACTGTTGATTTTAGATTATTTTTATAATATTATTTCATAAAGTATTTTTGTAAATCTAAGATTAAAAGTTTTATTAATTTTATTAGTGTTTAATAAGTTTATAAATTCTAACTAACCAAGTATTTCTTTAGTTAATATGCAATTGTAGTTATATATTAATTTTTTAATTTTAAAGCAAACTTATATACGTAAACTTATATCTTATAGGTTATCATTATCATTAGCATATTTATAATTCTGTTTAATAGTGATACATACTTAAATTCAGTGGCGTGTTTTGACTGGTTTCCTGAGAACCCCTTAAATAAAAAATTCTTAGAATATCACTAAAACGTTGTTTACTGACTTTGTCTTAGTTATTTGATAAAGTTTGAATGTATGTTGAATTTATAACACTGAAAGATTAAAAAGTTGCCTTAACAAAAGTGCTCGTTTTTGCCCAGCTGAAATAGATTTTAAATAAAATTTAAATTGTGGTGTCATAATAGGTAAAAGTTTTAAAGTATAATTTTTTTCTGGGAAACTTATTACTAAGATGCTCTTAGTTCCCAATATAAATTGTTACATAGTGTAAGTAACTTTTGATTAAGTATTGTTTTTAAGTACAATGTTATTTAAAAAATGTCCAATATAATTACTAAATTTGTGTGAAGCTTTTGTGTTATGTTGTTATATAATAATGTTGTGTTTGTACTTAAATTTGTACATTTGAAAAACATTAAAGATATTTTAATTTAATTCTATAAGTCTTAACAATTTTTTAGTGAAATTTCAATTATCATTGATAAAATCACTTGAAATAAAATATTTTTATTATAAATAGATATATAAATGTAAATAGTTTAAAATTTAAAAGAAAAATTTGTAAAAACTCCATCTATACTAACATTTAAATCAAAATTAAACTTTTCTTTAAATTTTATCTAAATATTATTAACTTACAAATTGTATATTTAAATTCAAATCTGTTGTTTAAAACAAAAATATTACAGACATAACTAACTTATTTTACTAAAAATTAACTTTAATAACAGGAAACAATATTATAAAGTAATTAAAACTAGAAAAGATTTTTTATAAAGATATTTTAATTCAATCGTATAAGTCTAAACATTTTTTATAGTAAAATTTCAATTTTTATAGATTAAATTACTTGAAAAAATTGTTTTTATTATAAGTAGATATATAAATGTAAAGAGTTTAAAATTTAAAATAAAAATTTGTAAGAACTCCATCTGTACTAACATTTAATTCAAAATTTAAGTTATCTTTATAAAAATTTATTCTAGTTTTAATTATTTAATAATTTTGTTTCCTGATGAAAAGTTAATTTTTTATAGAATAAGTTAGTTATGTCTGTAATAGTTTTGTTTAGAATAAACATCCTATTAAGATTCTATCTTTTTTATAAATGGATTAAAAATTTCTGAAAAAAAAACTTACACATAGCAGGGCTGCCACAAAGTCAGGAAAAATGGGTGTTTTGAAGAAAAGTTAGGAAAAGTCAGGAAATTTAACCAAATTTGAAAAATATCAGGTTTTTTCAGTTCAATCTTACAAAATTCCTTATTTTCCTAAGCCTCCAAATGGTTAAAAAATAATTGAAAACCTTTAAAAACAGGCTAAAATTGCAAAATTTTCCTAGAAATTTACAAAATTACTTAGTTTCCAATGCCTTCATCTGGTTGAAATTAATAAAATATCATTTATAAAGCTGCAAAACTTTTCTATTAACATATTGAACAACTACCCTATACTTGAACAAGCAACTTTTGTATCCCTTTTTAATATTGATGATTTTAGCATTTGTGTTAGGAAACTCTAAAATGTTGTTTCTATTTTCAGACAAGTTGTGTTTATGAATTAGAAAATACAAGTGTTTTGCTGATAGAGCTGTTTATTGCAAATACATGAATCATACACAGATGGTTCATGTGATGTAATGAAAGTTAGATGATTGAATTCAGTAAAAAAACTGTTGTTTTAAGTTTTATAAAAATAAGATTCAAAGCTTTATATAGTTTGAAGTTTTTGATTATGTATTGTAGAGTAAGTTTAAATTAAGAGTTTGATTTAGAAAAGTCAGAAAAATTTTAGCAGAAATTAAAGAAACTTTTCTCAGCTTGATCTGTGGCAACCGTGATTTAGGCAACGTAAACAATTTTTATTATACAATATATTAAGGCTATCAGGAGAAGTGGGGAAATCACTATTTAACTACATGATTTTATTTTGTGCAGTTTTAACTAAACTTGAACTTGCTTTGCACACATTTTAGATATTCAAACTATTTTTTAAGATAAAGCTAAAGAATGCAAAAAGTTCCTTATGGAAAGAAAAACTACAATATTGAATAGAAAAGAACACAATTATTTGTTTATGGAAGTAAAAACAACAATATTGAATAAAAAGAAATCACTAAAAATCTATTTCATATGATAAAATCCTGAATTTTCCAAAAATATTTCTTTCAATGTTTTAAAAAACCTCTCATACGAAGTTAATAAATTTTTGACTCATTTAAACTTCTAAAGTAAATTATTTGTAAAATAATATTAATATAGATCAGGGTTTCCCAAAGGGGGCCACGAGCAGCAAAGGGGTAAGAGGGGGGGGGGGGCATGAGGTCATAATTTGAAACTTACACTAGATATTTGAGTTGCAGATGAAATGCATAAAAAAATTAAAAAGTCTTAGGTGTTTTTTATGGTAGTTTATTTGTAATCTTGTGGGCCTTAAGGGGGCCATGGCTTTTTTAATTTCTTTAAAGGGGCCATTTGTAAAAAACTTTGGGAAACCCCGTTATAAATTATTATAAGTATTGCAAGAGAAATTTTCTTCTAGTTTGAAGTATTTGTTTCAAAAAATGTATGAGATAAATTTTATGATTTCTATTCATTCACAGTTTAGTCTTATGCTTTCATAAGGAACTTACTCTCACATTCTAACTTGCTTTACTTGAAAAATTAGTTTGAATATAATAAATCTGTAATAAGCAACTTGTAGCTTTTTAAATAAATCTATA
Organism: Thalia democratica; assembly: GCF_965202585.1. Taxonomy (NCBI): domain Eukaryota; kingdom Metazoa; phylum Chordata; class Thaliacea; order Salpida; family Salpidae; genus Thalia; species Thalia democratica. The sequence goes on along the minus strand of NC_139166.1, from coordinate 59,200,386 downwards.
CTAAGTTAAGTAGAATTTGAAAAAAAAAATCATTTACTCCTGTCTTGATAACATAAACAAATATTCTTAGTTGGAAATTTAGCATACTGATTATAATCATACAAACAAATATTTTTAATTTTAAATATAACCTACTAATTATAAAAACAATTATGATCTACTGATATTTTATATAGAAATTTGTGCTTAAATCCTGGTGAAATTTTCTTCTCAAGTTGCATTGACAAAATAGTTCCATCTTCCACAGGAAATCACAGATAAACTAAATAGTTAGTTTGGTTAGTTATTTAATTTGATTTCATTGTTAGTTATAATGTTTTTTTTTTAATTTAGACGAACTTAAGATATACCGTGTTAGTTTTATTATTAATTAAAAAAATTTTTTGTTGTTAAATTGCTAAAAAGTAAATAAATGAATTTTAACAAAAGCCCAGCTAGTTTTACCATTACTTATAAAAAGTTAAAGTAGGTAAAAGTTAATTAAAAATATAAAAGTTAATTAAAAATGTAATAGTTATTAATATGAATTTTACAATCAATTAAATATAAATAGTTGTCAAACATTTAGACAAAGTTAACATATACCTTATTTGTTCAAATTTTATGAAATGTATAACTTTCTGATCAAGTTGCTAAAAATTTAAATTAACAAATACCTTGTTAGTTGAAATTTTGTTCAATAGATTGTAATTTAAGTTTTATTATTATTCAATTATTATTGTATTTTGTTTATTCGAAGAATAACTTTGACAAATATTCCATTAGTTTTATTAATTATTTAATTATTATGATAAACTGCAAAGATAATATGTATAAAAATCAGGTTTAATATTAACAAAGATAGAAATATTTGCTAAGCATTTAGAAAAACTTAACAATTACCATAATAGTTAATTAATTATTATTTTCTATCATTTTAATTCATTCTATAACTAGTTGCAAGAAAATTTTTATTTTATAGTTAAGTTCACTAAGAAATTTCTGTTAAGCATTTACAAAAAATTAAAAAAAAAACCTCTGTTAAGTAGTATATTATCAACACTGTTAATTTTAGATTAATTTTAATAACATTATTTCAATAATATATAATATTATTCATAAAGATTTTTGTAAATCTAAGATTAAGAGTATCATTAATTTTATTACTGTTTAATAAGTTTATAAATACTAACTTAACAAGTATTCCTTTGTTTAAAATGCAATTGTATTTTTATATAGATTTAATAATTTAAATATTAAAGAAAACTTATTTACGTAAACTTATATCTTATAGGTTATCATTATTTAATTTATATTAAAATTTTTTATTTATTTAATTATCTTCTAGACGTTTACTTAATATTATCTTAAATAACAAGTATCTCAACGAATACTGTGTTCAATCAAATAGTAAACTAGGTTATTTGCAGTTGAAATTTTTATAGAAACAAATGAATTGTTAAATTAAAACCTATTCTTACTAGTTATAAGGCTATTCAAGTAAGAAAAATGGAAGTATTTATGTTTTACTACAGCCAGAGTTTTGCATTTATATATGTTCAAGTTTAAAAAGTTTGTTTACAAAGTATTTAACTTTCTTATTTATTACATTCATTTAATATTAGTTAAGTTCAGTATTTACTCCATTCAGCTTATTTATAATTCTGTTTAATATTCATTCATATTTAAATGTTTAGATAAGATAAATAAAATATGAACTTAATCTTACAAACTAAAGTCTTGAAACACTTAAATAAACCGGTTATAAATATATATTTAGATAATTGTTCGAAAGTTTAGCTGTTGTTTACTTTCTATTGTTATTTTGTGAATTTCCATGTTTTATTCAAGCCTTTGAAAACTGTTGAGTAGATTTTCACATTACTTTCTACCACCTGTTTAAATATCATAAGTAGTAATTATAGTAGTTAGGTGTTATCGGCCAGCTATCTTTAAATAGAAACTGTTTTCAAACATAAAAAATGTAAACTTACAAGTTTTTGTTACTTTTATTAAATTAAAAATGGTATTTATTTATTAACAAAGTAGTCTTTGGAACTGCACATTTGTTAGAACTTAGTTTTGAGATAAAAAAAATATAAATTTATATTTTATGTAGATAATTTTTAATTTAATCTGCTTTGCGGTGAACAGGGTTGCCACTCGGTCAGGAAATCAGGAAAAATTTAAAAAACTAACAAAAGTCAGGAAAAATCAGGAAAAAATGAAGGGTTTTGAAAAAAGTCAGGAAAAGTCAAGAAATTTGATAAAATTAAAAAAAAAGTCAGATTTTGACAGTTTAAATTTACAAAATTCCTTGTTTTTCAAAGCCTTCAAATGGTAAAAATTAATCAAAAGTCCTTTAAAGTCAGAAAAAAATTCCAAAATTTTCCTATAAATTTACAAAAATATTTAATTTTATTTCCAATGCCTTCATCTGGTATAGATTAGTAAAATATTCTTTATAAAACTGCAAAAATTTTCTATTAACATATTGAACAACTACCCTACTTGAACAAGCAGATTTTGTATGCTTTTTAGTATTGATGATCTGTAGAAAGGACACTTCCATAGTGAAACTGTGGTATATACACAAAAGTTTATCTAGCATAATTTTAGAATCTAAGTGTTTTATCAAAGTACATACATTTAAAAAAAAAACAGTATTTGATTAAGTTCTTTATTGTTTTAAGGTTATAATTGTAAAAGTCTGTTATTGTTTTAAGGTTTTAGTTGTGAAAGTTCCTTATTGATTAAAGGTTTTAAATGTAAAAGTTCCATATATGTCGTTTTGTATTTCGATAAATTTATGCTAGGATTCTAAAAAATTGTGTTCTTTATTGTTTTAAAGTTTCAAATGTAAAAATTTGTTATTGTTTTAAGAGTTTAGTTGTAAAATTTCGTTATTTATTCAAGGTTTAATTGTAAAAGTTCCTTACATGTCGTTTGTTTATTTAGATACATTTATGCTAGGAAATGATAAAAAATTGTGAATTTTTTCAGACAAGCTGTGTTTATAAGGTAATTATACAAGTATGTTGCTGATATGTTTATTACAAAGATCAATCATACACAGATGGTTTAAGTGATGTACTGGAAGTTTGATGATAGAATTCAGCAAAAAACTGTTGTTTTAACCTGTATTAAAATTAAATTGAAAGCTTTATATAGTTTGAAGTTTTTGATTATGTATTTTAGAATAAGTTTAATTTAAGAGTTTAGAAAAGTCAGGATAATTTTGGTAAAAAGTCAGGAAATTTTTCTCAGCTTGATCAGTGGCAACCATGTCTTCAGTTGATAATAAAATTTAATTGAATAAGATCTCGTTTAAGTGAAGCATTGCTTTGTAATAAAATTTAATGATTTAAAGTTAAACAATTAATTTGGCAAAGTAGGTTTTCGAAGTTTTATAATGAGTAGGGTGGCCTCTAATCCTGAAAACCTAAAATTTGACAATTTAGGATTAAAAAAAATCTGGAGTTCTGAACAAAAATTATTGAAAAACCTGGATATACCTGGAATTTTAAACAATTTCTACAACTTTAAGTAGTAAATTTTTGATTTGACACTAAAAATCTAACATGTAAATTAAAAATTTTGGTCATCATCAAATTATTTCTTTATTTAAACACAACTAAAGTAGCTTTACATTAATCATTCAATATTGATATAATATTTAACACAGTTTTAACCTCGAGTTTAATTTCCTACCAAAAGTAGACTAAAAAACGCGTATTTTCTAAAACCTGGAAGAAAATCAGCCAAAAACAAGTGGCCACCCTAAATAAGGCTAAACAAGTAAAAATATTTGATTGTATACTTAGTATTAATTTGACTGGAGTTCGGTAAATTTGGCTATTTAAAAATATATACTACACATTTTTTTAAGAGTTTTAAGAAGTATTTCCTAAAAATTAGATAATTAACTCTAAAACTTAGGAAGAGATGGATTTTAAGTAATTTAATTTATTTTTAGTTTTACTCCCATTAGCAACCTATTGTACTCTCTAACTTTAACCTGCTATATTTTGATAAGTTTGTTGAATATTAAAATTGTGTAAATAGTAAGCTTAATTAAAACTCGAAAAAATAAGACCAACTTGTATAAAAAATAGTTTTACCCCTTATATGTCCTTAATAAAAACTAAATGGTTTCAGAAAACAATAATCAATTATCTTTTTTCTTTAAAATTCAGTATGATTTCATTAAAGAGATGGATTTTTATTTTAACATTTAAATTTACTTAGAATTGTAAAACTTCAATACATATCAAAATTTATCTTTATGAAACTGGCAGAAAAAATAAACTTTCTTTTATTTCTGTTTGATACATGTCAAAATATGTTTCCACATTCTTTTTCGGCTTGATGTACAGAAATTATAATTTAAAGTTTTTTACTTAAGAATTTTCAGAAGAACTTATTATAATAACAACATGAATAAAAAGTTCTAAGATCTTAAATAGTTATTTTGCTGTAATTTAAAAATTATCTCTTTTCTAATAACTAACACTAAAAAAAAATGTCATGTTTTCATAATCTTTATAATCTACACATTTGATTTAAACCTAAACACAAGTTAATTATTAATTGATTACAAAATTAAAAAGTTAAAAGTTTGTTTTAATTAAGTAAAAACAAATTATGATTTTTGGTGTTTCTTACATTATACTTTATTAATTAAATTATGAGAAGTTACTTGAACAGTTATAAAAATAATTCCAATCGAAAATTCATGTTCACAAATTATTTAAGTATGATATCTACAAATATATCAAAAATACTAATAACTGAAATTAAATACAGTTTTTAAGTAACAATCAAGTAACTATTATTTTATAAGGATTTTATTAATTTTTTACTTGAATATTGAATTACAGGAAATCTTGGACATCTGAGTTCACTGATGACGCAGTTATGACGTAATTATTTCGTAGTGACGTCATAAAAAAAAAAGTTTGTTTTGTTTGTAATTGCTAGGTTATTTATTTCACCTCAAAAACACATCTATGTTAAGAAACAAATGTTTTTTTTTACACTGGATTCAAATTTTGTTCAACTTTTCAGCACAGCTGCCTTTTTATTTAATAAAATAATAATTAAGTTCGGTACTTAAAAATGAATTAATATCATATATAAAAAATTCACATTTTTATAGGCAAAATTTTAAGTTCATAATCTGCCGAATATGTTATGGTGAACTTTTATTTTTTTATTTTGTTTCGTTATTTCGTCTCAATTATATGTCAATTTATTTTTGTTTTATTTTTTTTTCAATGCGCTGAAATTTTTTCTGACTTTTTTCTGCTTAGAATAAAAAAACCTGACTCTTTTAAAAGTTACACAAGTCTTTGATACCTGATTAAAAAAAATATTGAATTTTGAATCTAAAAAAAATTAGTATAAATTTATTTACAACTATTAATAATAATTTGATAGTCTCAGTGATTTTTTTTTTGATTTTTGTGACTTTATTTATAATTTTGATGTCACAAATATACCATGTTGTCTAATAAAAATAAAAATTATTTCTTTAAACGTTCTTTTGTTAGATTATTAATTAGATAGCATACAATTTGATAATATAGTGTTTATTCAGCTTTCAAAAAGTTAGAATACTTTGATTTGTTGTAATACAAAAAGAAATCACTTTGAATAGGAAATAAAAAACAAATAAAATTAACATCTTATATTATAAGAGGCAAATAACTTGGATTTAAAAAATATTTTTGTTTGTTGTAATATAAGCAGATAAAAAATTAGATAAAATTTAAACTAATAAAATATTGCTTGCTTAATTTTAAAGAAATATAAAATATTTTGAATTACTATGTAACACAATAGGATAATAAAATTAACATCTTAAATTATAAGAGGCAAATAACTTTGATAAGAAATATTACTGTTTGTTTTTGTAAGAAGAGAAAACTTGAAGCATTTGAAAATAGAATTTATTAATAAAATATTTTTGAATTAATTTCATTTAACATAGTCTTTAATGTTTTATAAAGTTTTTAATTTATATTTAGTAAATGCTTTTTGTTTGAAAAATGAAAAGTTCGGATCAAACAAAGTTAGTATTCACAAATAAAGTAACGTGAGTAATCAAGATAGTTCCAAATGGTATTTTCGTTTACGTCATTGTAGAAGTACCAGTACAAAAAATCATAACCATCGTTGCTAACAGGCCACCCAGGATACCATCCCTCCAGCATAACCTGAACTCCGTCGCTGCTCCTCCTGAAGATGTTGATGTTCTTCTCATCTCTCATGATTCCCGTGTGGTAGTAAGTGTACGTCAATCCTAGTTATTCGGAAAGTTCACTAAAAATTTCAATTAATTAATTGAAATAAACTAGCATGATTACACTTATTATTTTGTGTTATAATGTAACTAAGTTTGCTGAGATTGTTTACTCTGTTTGGTTTTCTAACCGCACTAAAAAAGTTAATGCGAGATTTTTTTTTTATTAGACTGGATGAAAAAGTTAATAACGAATATATAAAACTACTTAACTATTTTATGTCATAGAAAGTTTTCAAATTATATTGACTATTTTTACAAACCTAAGCGTTTTATAATTGAATTAATTTAAATTTAAAGCAACTAACTTTCTTCCACTTCGAGTCGACAATCTTGGGTCGTGTTGTACTAAGTCTCCAGATCTGTTCTGACAATAACTTCTCGCTTGGTTCCAATTCATTTTTTGCTTGACAACTTCGAATTTTTCTGTTGGTTATTTTTTTTTTAAATAATTTTTCATACATGTATTTACTCTGTAGATTATTTATTTTTTAAATAGCATTTCATTTGTTTTTTTTTAATTAGTTTTTAATTAAACAGTTTGCTTGTAACGATCGTTATCTGAAAATAAAACTACATCAATAAAACTTCACAACATTTTTAATCTTCGTTTGATATTTAATTTTAATTAAACGTTAGATATGTTTTAGTATGTATTTTAAACATATAAAACTCCATTACACAGTAATAATCTCCTTTAATAAAATTAAGTAGTATATCTGATCAAAAATAGTATTTTCTAGTTTTAATAAATTTTACTAGTAATCATTTTTACAAAAGATTTAAAAAGGTAAGGAATATTTTTTCTATTTACTAAAGAACCACCGTCTGCTTCAAGTAAATATTTTTCTCTACAGTTTATTTATTTACTCTTGTTGTAAATACTTATTTGTATTAACCGTTTTACATAAATGTAATTTTTTTTAACTTCTACTATAATAGTAAGTTCCCGTAAGATTATTTTAAGTTTAAAGATTTGAGATAAATAAAAAAAAGTCTAAATAAAGTTTTAGACTAGTTCATTGTATAGGTGTTTTGGCTGGATAGAGATACTGTTTAACTTTGACAAATTTTGAAACATTTAAAATGTTTACTAACTCAAAGTCTGTTGAGTTGTTGCTGTTGTAGAAATCTCAGATGTTTGCGCGGTTGAAGCTATTGTAGAAATCTCAGATGTTGGTGCTGTAGTTGTTGCTGTAAAAGAAATCTCAGATGTTTGCGCGGTTGTAGAAATCTCAGATGTTAGCGCGGTTGTAGTTGTAGCTGCTTCTGTGTAGAGATGTGTTGAAGTTTGAACATCACATCGATTCTTTAATTCTGAAATAATAAATTCTCAATGCACAGCAGTACAGTAAAGTGCTTATAAAAAGCAATTTTTGAGCTTTCAACCGCAAAAAAATTACTGTTGACAAATATCACAAAAACACAAAATTAAAAAAAACTATAACTTTTCTCAACTTGTACTATGTTTGAGGACATTTTGAAAAGCTTGAAAGTATAAAAAAATTGTACATACATTTACTATATTTTGTCACATTTTCAAATAATTCTACTTAACAATAATATTTTAGTAACACAATATATATATTAAAGTTTTCACTCTGTAGCTTTTCCTTCGCGTAAAAATGTATCTAAGTTCAATACAATTAAGTGCTTTAAATTATTTTTTTATGCTCTGCTTATGTTGTTTTTAAGCTATATTGAATTTAAAATCATTGAATTAACTTAAATAGTTTAATGTAAAAGTTATTGACTGTATTAAATATATAATATTCAGCGTTTAACTTTACATTATGTAAATTCCGCTCTTATGACTTCATAATTGTAAAAAAATTCTTGGGGCTTCAGCTTTACAAAAAACCCTTAAACATAGATCTGCCTACAAAAAGATAAAACTACAAGTGCTTTTTTGCTATACATTGAAATGAAATTTACAGTATTAACTTTTTTATTATGGTAATTTGTTTTTAAAAAATCGATTTTGGCACAATAAAAACATTTTTTTAAACATATAAATTTTTTTGCACACGATATCATTGTGAAATTTGCTAAATGTAAGCACGTTGTAAAAAAAAAATTTTTTAATTTTGCTAACCTTTAATATTTTGTATACTAAATAAAATATACATATTTTAAACATTTTTTGTTAAGTACAAACTTTGTTTTTACTTTTTTTTTTGTAAAGTTAAAAGTTTGTATATAGCTTCAATTTTTTTTGTTAAATAAAAAGTTTGTATTTAACCTCTTTTTTTTGTAAGAAAAGTTTGTATTTACCTTCAAATTTTTTTTTTAATAAAAAGTTTGTATTTGCCTTAAATTCTTTTTTTTTTATAAAAATTTTGTATTTACCTTCAATTGTTTTCTCCTGCTCGTTGATTTTCTCCTGCATGACATTCAAGACCTTTTGTAAAATTATTGATTAAAATTTATTTAAAAAAAATAATAAATAAAAAACCTTATTTGTTTCCTCGGTGATTGAAAAAGTACCTACTCCAAAGAGAACACCCAATGTAAAAATTATCAATACCGATGTTGAGTTTAAAATAAAAAAGAGTTTTTATATATTTATCCATTTTCTAACAAATAAATAATTGAAAGATATTTTTTACTTTTTAGTTCGAACCTAAAGTTGCTTAATATTTGCAAATATTTTATATATTGTTTCATAAGTTTTAACAAAAAATGCAGTATTTTATACAATTTTTGTTTTTTGTTATTTTTCGGTTTTTTTCTTTTAATACAAAATTTGCACAGAACAAAAAGTTATTTGGTTAATTGAATGCGAAAAGTTCAATGATGATTTATTCAACATTTTCGTTATAAAACATTATATTAAGCGTATCTTAAATATCATGCTTTTTTTATGTAAATATTTTAAAAGTAAGTCTTTATAATTACTTTTCGTAATATTAAAACTAATTGTTTAATAGTTGTTAAGAGGTTGTATTTGTAACATACTCTTGTAACTGTAGCTTGAAATTTAATTATTATGTTTTTATAAATCAAAACCTTGAGCATTTTTGGTTTAGTGAAAAGGCTAATATTAGAAGTTTTTGTATAAAAAATTTTGTAGATCTTAGTCCTTACTTAAAGCTGTTGTTTGAAAAAAAAATAGAAGTTTAACTTGAAACAAACAAGTTTTTGTTAGTACTGCATCAACTAAGCTAATTTGAACGTAGTAACAAAATTTATGTGGTTTAATCTGCTGCCGAACAAATAAAAGTTAAACTAAACTGATTGTCTTTTAGACTTTAAACTTTTAGATTTGTATAAACTGTAAGTTCATGGTTAACACGTATTCGGAAATTAAACGCATCATTAATACGAGGCTTGAACACGTTTTAACACGTAAGAATTTAATAATAAAACCTTATAAATTAAATTCCATAAAAATAAATTTGCTCTTAAAAACATACAAATTAATTTATAAATTTCAAGTCTAAAAAAGATATGATAACGATATAAACAAATAAAATATTAAAAGTTTATAACCTTCAAACTTAATGTTTCAAAGTCTGTAATTAAATATACGGTTAAAATAGAATTAAATAAGTAACAAATACTTTTTACGAATTCAAATAGTTACTAAGTTTAACTGGTTAACAGATTATCAAACTGAAATTCTGTTATGAATTACTATCTGAATTTATTGCAAAAGTTAATAAAAATTAGTTAGTTACATGAATTATAGACTGTACTAAATTACTTTTTATATATAATTCTACTTTTTTTATTTTAATAAAAGCGGTTTGTACATATTACTATTATTATTAAAGTTTATTGTCAAACGAATGACCTAGGCTTTAAAACCCAAGCCACTTAAACTGAAAGACACTAACATAAAAAGAAAAAAAAAACAAATTACAATGATTAAATAACCATAAAACTTATACAAGGCACAAACTGGATAAACTAAAACTTTCACAACCAAAATATTCAACAATTCCAAAGTCACTAATCTCCAATTGTACATTCCAAAGTAACAAATCCCTGAAACAAGCATATCCTGTCAAAATTCTTCAGAACCTAGCTCGAAACTCTAGGAACCATCTTGAAGACCACTTTTCATCAAACACGAACTTTCAAATCAGCATTTATTTTCAACTTTAGACAGAATTCTTCATCTTGCAGAACATTGAAACAATTATTCGCCATTCGTCATATTTTCAAAGTTTCACCGCGGCAAATTCAGTCAAAAATCACTTCAAACATGTGGCAGCAACAATTCACAAATCTAGCTTAGGAATCAACTGAGTACCCAATAATTTCAAAATCTAAAGCCCCGAGCATATTGACTATAGACCGTCCAAAAAATCAAAATTGAAAAGTACTTAAGATCTATAAGGGGAAGTTGTAGTTTACAGATTAAACTACCAATAAACTACATACCAAATTAATGGTTAAAGAGATAAAAAAAACTAATTACTTATAAACTTTACTGGTAAATGTTTTATTTAAATCATTTTTTTTTAAGTTAAATCGAAAATGTTCAAGATTTTTGCACGATACTAGTTCATTTGGAAGTTCGTTCCACATTTTTACCGAACGATAGAAAAAATATTTTTGCCAACCAACGTTGTTGAAATGATATTTGCATGTATATTTTCTATTATTACCTCTGAGTGAATAATTATTTTTATAAGGTTTAAAGAAAGTTTGAGAATCAATAGTAGTTTCATTGTTAATCAGTTTAAAAAAAGTATTAAGATCAAATTCAAGTCTTCTGTACTCTAAAGTTTTTATATTAAGCCTTGTTAGTCTGTCTATGTAAGACGTATATGAAATGTTGCTCCGATTAAAGTTTGATCTTGTAAATTTTCTTTGAATATGTTTCGTATATCAAACAATTTTATTCACTTCTCAGAAATTAAACAAAAATAATATTTTTATATCATATATGAAACAAATGTAAAAACTATGTTTTGTTTAACTACATAAATATATACATGATGATAAAAATGTAGCATAAATTTTGAATACAATATAATGGTTAATAAGACTATTTCACCAAACTTGAAATAAGACAGATAAAGTTGGAATTTTTTAAATTGATATAAATAAAGTAAAATTTATTATACTTTGTTTGCAAATCATATTTTGTTGAACAATCTAAAACTGAGGTTAGGTATTTAGTGCAGTAAACATATTTAAAAATGATAAATTATACAAGATCGTTTAAATAATGTGTGCGTCGAATAATGAGTTAGTTTTTTTTTTGTTTATTGATTACATTCGGTAATGTAATATGATGCTTTTAGGTTACATACGATACACATACTAATATGCTCTTATTTACACAGATCCAATACTGCTCCATTTAACTGAATATTTAATATTATTTTCGTTTAGGTTTCATAAATACTTTGCTATTACTGTACAGTTTTTAAATTTATTTATTTTTTATTTTTTTTTTAAAGGTAGAAAAACATCAGAAAATATGTTATGTTAATAATGTTAATAATAATATTAATAATTAATAATGTTATAAATAAATATTTTACCAACATCAGGAAAGGAAGCTTTGTTCTCGTAGTAACTTGATTTGAACTTTCTTTCGGTTGCAACTTTACATGATTTATTGCCGGTTTCGGAGGAAAGTAAAGTAGAAGCGCAGTGGGTTTCAGGTTAGGTAAAATTTCCTTTTTATATTGTTTACAAAATTTTGATATTTATATCCATGTTTACAAACTTATATTTAAATTGTATCTTTACCAGGGCCTAAATTGAAGATGAAAATTTAATAATGTTGTTTATCAAACGACAAAAAATAAAACGCACAAAATTTTTGGTCCTAAGACGTGTTACACCAGTGCTTCTGAACCTTTTTCGAGTGGCGGAACCCTTTTCCAAAGTTCAACTTTTCCGCGGAACCCCTTATTTTAATTTTACATAAAATTTAAATTTTTCTACTAAAAATTTTAAATTTCGAAAGGCTTCGCGGAACCCCTGAGAGACGTCGCGGAATCCTAGGGTTCCGTGGAACCCCATTTCAGAAGCACTGTGTTATACGACACAAAGAACCTTCCGATTATTGAGCCTAGCACGACGGATATCTTTTGTAATATATAATAATTATTATATAACTGTAATTATTATAATAATTATTATTATAAATTATATAACAATATATAATTAATAACAAATAATATATATATTATAGAAATTATTATAATAAATAAAATATATAATAATTATTATATAACTGTAATTATTATACATTATAATAATATGCAAAATAAATTTAAAAAAATAAATTGATATATTAAACATTTAATTGCATTAATAGTTTTTAAAATATTGCATTTTAATGACTATAATATGACGAAAATTAAATATCTCAGTTTAATTTATTTTATTAAAACTTTAGCGGCATGCAACATTAAAACGTAAAATTAAATTAAAATATTGCAATCTATATTATACAGTTTAAATTTAATTTGCTTATAATTTAATATTAATATATATAAAAGAAATATACAAATTAAATTATCTTTAAAAAAATATTTAATTGATCTTTTTTTTTAGTTATTAAAATTTTACTATTTTTATATAATGCGAATTAAATTTATAGTTTTAGAGAATTTTATTAAAATTTTAGCTGCTTAATTCATTATTATATTAGATTAAATTAAAATATTTCACTTTATATTTAATTTACTTATAATACAATACTAACATATGTAAAAGAAATATACAAATTAAAGTAACTTTAAAATATATCTAATTGACTTCTTTTTTTAATTATTAAAATTTTACTGTTTTTTTATGATGCGATTTAAATTTATATTTTTAGAGAAATATATTAAAACTTTAGCTGCATAATACATTATATATTTGATTAAATTGAAATATTTCAGTTCAAATTTAATTTACTTATATTATAATACTAATATATATAAAAAAAAATATACAAATTAAAATATCTATAAAATGTATTTAATTGAATTTTTTTTAAGTTTAAAAAAATTATACTACTTTTATGTAATGCGATTTAAATTTATAGTTTTAGAGAAATACATTAAAACTTCAGCTGCATAATACATTGTATATTTGATTAAATTAAAATATTTCAGTTCAAATTTAATTTACTTACAATATAATATTAATATGTATAAAAGATAAATATTAATTTCAATTTTACCTAGGGTACACCTTAATGAACAACTTACCATAAAAATAACAAATCAAAAATTAAAAACATTTTCCAATTAAAAACTCAGTACAACTTTTCTAATTTTATTAAGAAAACAAAGTTTTTCACGTTTGAACTCAATCAAACGAAATCATCAGCTAAAAAAGTTCTGTAGTTTTTTTAGTATAAACATGCAAGAAGGCATTACGCTAAACTATTCATAAAAAATATAAACCGTCGACCTTTGGTACAATATACTTTAACAAAATATATTTTATTAAAGTATATTAAAGGGGATAACATATACAAAGAAAAATTAATACTATCTAAAAAATAAAGCTTAAATTATGTTTTTTAAAATTAAGTTCATAAAAGTCTTCACATGTAAAAAGATTACTTGAATGAAACTTAAACAAAATTATTTAATGTATGATTCAATCTGGTACATTTACGGTGAATATATATTTACGTATTATACAATTTATGTCACATAAATCTTTAACTTTAAGTACACTATGTTTTAACCAAACTATATTTTGTTCAAGTTCTTTAAACATGACCACATTTATAAAAACAGTTAATATTATCAAAATTTTTGTTGTTGATGTTTCAGATAATTTCAAATGTTTTTTAATGTGATCACTACTTATAAACTAAGTAAAACAAAAAGATTTCAAATTTTTTATAAAAATTTTATCTTTTAAAGTTTTATTTAAATTTCATGTTTTAAACCGAATTTATAATTATTAAATAAAATAAGGCATTATTGATTTTAAAAGTTGTTCACAAAAGGATAATAAGTATAAACTAACTTATATTATTTGTATATTTAATAAAATATACTCATTTAAACTGCTTTATATAAACAGGGTTGCCACTCGTTTGAAAAAAAAATTTCCAGATTTTTCAAGTTTCTTCCAGGTTTTTAAAAGTACACATTGTTGGGTCTATTTTTAGCTTTAAGTCAATTTCTATATAAGAAACTGTGTTTAATAGTACAAAAATATTGAAAACATATTGTTAAGTTACTTTAAATGTGTTTTTTAATAAAAATTTTTTTTGATGACGACAAAAAATCATATTTATATGATAGATTTTTCGTGCCAAACCGAAATTTTGCTACTGAAATTATTAAAAATTCCAGGTTTTTCTAAATTATTTTTGCCTAAATTGTCGAATTCTAGGTTTTTCCAGGTAAAGTGGCAACCCTGTATAAATATTTTTTAATTGCAATATATCATAAAACATATGCTAAAATATCTAGTCAAAAAAATTAAAAGAATTTAATTAATTTTATATTTATTATAACAAGTCATTATTGATATTAAAAAATGTTCTCAAAATAACAATTTGACGTAAACTAATTTACGTTATTTGCTTATCAAATTTAAAATGTATGTTTAATATGCGTTGTATAATAATATTATATTGTTCTTTTCGTATTAACTTAAAGTGCAATATTGAGTTTTGTTGCAATATGTTAATAGCAATACGATTATAAAACATTTGCAATTAAATATATATTAGTTACATAAAATTGTATATTTATTTTGTATATAAATATTATGTTATTAGTATATTTTGTTTAAATTTTAACATTTTAGAATAATTAATTAGATAAAAAAAACTTAACTTTCGTTCTATTTAAAGTGACAGAATTGAAACATGTTGTAAAAATTACGGGCAATTTAATTTTTAATATAAAAACTTTAAATTGTATATTCTTTTACATGTATATGTAATATAAAATATATTATACTAATATGTAAACTTTAATTTTAAATTTATGATTGGTATATAAATAATTTGAATATGAATTTGAAAAATTGAATATCAATATCAAAATTTAATATGTAACTATAAATTCTCCTTTGAAAAAGTTTTGATATTTAAAAAGCGTTTTTCTCTTAAGATGGCCATAAGATAGGGGTGGGGAGAAGGCTAATTTCGGCTTAATATTGGTCAAAATCATTAATAATTCAGGAAATATTACCAATATTTTATATTTAATGTAACAAAATTGTTTAACAAAATTAATACGCTAAAATCTTAATTAATAGTGTACTTTCCACATGTGATGATGTGACAAAACAGAGTGCTTGTATTTAAAAAATATTTTAAACAAAAAATAAGTTATGAACACAATGCAGCCTGAATTATCATGTAATAGTGTAACGGTAATCTAACTAAAAATTCCTTAGGATTAATTTATTTTTATACTTACAAAATATAAATTTTTATACACTTTAATTATGATTGAAAATATATCAAATATAATTTCAGCTTGATATTAGTTCAACATCATCCTAGGTAATTAATTACTAATATTATAGTTTATAATCAATATAATTAATTCTGGTTATGGTTAACTTTAGGTGAGCACCAATACAAAATTCAAAATATAATTCATTTCAATGTCTAATTTTGTAATAATTTTTGACTAAAATAATGATACTTTGTTTCAAACAATTTATATAAATACATAGAATGAAAACTAAAATAAAATATTATAGACTTAAATATTTGACCAATTTTATTTAACAATATCATAATCAATATAAATTATGTATCGATATAATCATTTTATATTGTAAAAAATAAGCAATTAAAAATTTAAGTTTATTACTTCATGATATATAAGTTTAATTTTATTCAAGTATTTCTAAAAGATTAGTTTATAGCCTAAAATTGTGACTAAATAAGACATCACATGTATTATAACTTCAGTTTGATATTGGTGTTCATCTAAAGTTAACCATAACCTTAACTCTTCCTATGTATTTATATAGCTTGTTTAAAACAAAGTACCTTTTAATATTAAACATCTAAGTCTAAAATTTTTAATTTTTAGCTTGAAATTATGGTAAAAAAAGATATTGATTATTATTGAATTTCAGTTTAATATTGGTGCAACATAGTACTAGGCTAGGTAAATACTGGAAAATTTCTTAAAAAATTGATCTGTAACAAAACACTTTGAAAATAGTTACTCTGACCTGCAACAGTGTTACAAAAGTTTCTGTGAAAATTATTATTGATGTGTGGTCTGATGGCATAGGGGCCGTAATGACAACTTTAAAACTCTCTGAGTTGAACTGGAAAATTGAAACCTAGTGGTTGACACATATACAATAAAAAAATTTGTAATATCTAATCTATTCAGAGAATTAAAGTGATTTTCAACTAATATCAAAAAAAAATGTATATAACATTTGGTTACGCTCTTCAGGTCAGCACCAATATCAAAATGAAAATACAATCCATTTGATGTGATATTTATTAACCATAGTTTTAGGCTAAAAAAACAATTCTTTGTTTTAAACAAGCTATATAAATAAATAAAAAGAACTAGACTAATATATTATATACTAAAATATTCAATCAATTAAATTTTACAGTATCATAATCAATATGAATTATTGAATTGATATAAATTAATTGTAATAATTAATTATAATAAATTGTAAAATAAAAACAACTAAATACTTTAGTTAATTAGTTTATGATATATAGATTAATTTTATTCATATATTTACAAAAGATAAATTTTTATCCAAAAATTATGATTATATAAATAAGACATTAAGTGTATTATAATTTCAGCTTGATATTGATAGTCTACATAAATTCTTGTATCAAAATAATCATTTAATACTGTAAATTAAAAGCGATTAAACATTTAAGTTTTATTGGTTTAAGATGAATATGCTTAATTTTGTTTATTACTTTGCCTTAAATCATGCTTAAAAAACACATTGAATATAATAAAATTTCAGATTGATATTGGTGAAACATCATTCTTGGTAATTACCAAACTGCAAATTAAAACCTAGTGGTTGACACATATACAAAAAATTATTTAATTGTATCCTATTTCGAATTTGAAACAATTTTGTGTATGTAAGTGATAATTTAGAACACTTACATATGACTTATAGTAATATTACTATAATATTAGTAATAGTAAACATCTTAATAATTTATTATTTTTGAGAATAAACAATTACTCAGTTTCACCGCAGAGCGGATTTTCAAATTGCAAATCTGTAGTAAAATAATAATATTAAAAATGACAAATACTTAAAAATTGGTTTGAGTTAAGCTTATATAAAAAAGTAAAAAAAAAAAAAATTAAAAAAATTAAGAATTATATTAATGTAGAACAACCTTTAATTTCAAAACTATCACATTATAGTCTACAAACAATACAATTAAACCATAGTATACTGTGGGGTATTGTTATCTAATGGATTTAAAGAGATAAAAACTTTTACAGAGTTAGAAGATATGGAGTAGTATATACATATTATGCACACAGTTCTAATAATAAATTAATAAAAATGTTCAAAATAAATCCAGGGAGTAAGCATTAAAAAATTTTTTGAAAGCATTGTTGTTGTTATTGTTAACAGAGTTGTATTATGATGACAAAGTATAAAATGGCTTTTTGTGAAAAATTTTAGATAAGCGAAAAATAGAATGAGGGTTAGATTTCAGATGTAAAATTTAAAAAATAAGATAAAAAATTGCATATTTTTAGTTGAGAGATAATTAAAGAGAGTATAAACTACTAATAATTCAACTCAAGAAGAAAAAAAAAATATATATACTAATTTTCCAATAATTATGATTTACAACTGGAAATGGGTATATCATAATGTATGCACAATTTATCTTATATCTTAATAAAATATATTTAACTAATCAACAGACTTGAGAAAAAAAAATAAAAATAAAATAAATAAATAAAAAATAAAATAGTTTTAACAGTTTAAGACTGAGAATGGGAATAATATTATAATACATGCACAAATAATAAAATATTTTTAAAAATATTTTTATTTTTATAAAATTGATACCTATGTGAGATATAAATTATAAATATTCATTTAAGTAATGTGGGCATTGGGTTATCAGTTCGTTTCTCTTGTTTAAGGTTTTTCTTTTGTCTGCTAGGGCTATATGGAGTCTTTCTAGGTTACATAAAGTGCACATGTTAGTATGGTTTGTGTTAGATTTTACTGATTCTACTATTTTCCATTCAATTGAGTATTTTATATGGTTACTGTATAGATCCCATAGGTGATTTGCAAGTTGGGTACAATTTTTGGGTTTGCTTTTAAAAGGTTTTGGGAAAGAGGTTTTGTGTTCATTATATCTAGACTTAAATGTTCTTTTGGTTGAACCAATATAAATTTTGTGGTCGTTTACGGATGTGGATTGATGAGTAATTGTTTATTCTCAAAAATAATAAATTATTAATTATCAATCTCCTATTAGTGGATAGATTACTGTGTCTTATTTATTTGTTCTAAACTCTCTAGTTAATAGTAAACATCACCATAACAGATAAAAAATTAGTGAAAACTAAACACAATATTTAAAACTCTTGTGTATAGCTATTTGTTTCTTATTTCTGTTTTTTTGTTAATTTCTAATTATTTGAATTTTGAGCACCTTTCTCTAGCTTGCATTTTTTCAACTGAAAGCGCAGTGTATTACTGACTAAAACTAAAAACAGACTGCGGGTACCCTTTAGTTGCCCTCGTACTTCAACATTCCATTTTTAATGTATTAACATAACTGAAGAGTTTTAGATTAAATTCAATAACATTATAGGTAGCTGTGTTCCCGCTAGGACGTTATCACGCGTCATTTCATAAGTTTAAATTTTGTAGATTCGTAACTTTTTTGAGCTAGCTACGTCCCTGCGTTACACCAACGTACCCAACTACTAAAACTCTTGAAAGAAACAGCTAAAAATACCTAATTCCCAATAAAAATACTCGCCAATTTCCTTTTGTTTAATCCAACACCAGTTGCCTTTTGAACCGTACAGTTGATCAAAAAAAGCGAAGTGACGTAGAGAAAAGCGAAAAAAAATATCAAAAACAAAAAAAAATTATTTTATTTTCAATGGAGCATTTAACATTTGTTTCACCACCTTGTCTTTTATTTATTTTTTCATAACCGTCTCCGTCCCTCGTAATCAGTCGCCGTTCCGTTCGTTATTGAGGCGTTCCTGTGAAAAGTGATGCACAACTAGTCCGGCCCACTCGCCCACGCCTCGACGATGCACATCAGTTCTCGATCTCGGGGCTTTCCCAGCGCGTAAACAGCCGACGATGTAAGCGAGCAGATGTTCAAAGCTGTCATTTGCGTGTGCTCCGCGGTCTGTATCTCATCCACCTGAAGCGGACGACGGAAGCGTTTCCTGCGCATCTCTTCACTGTGGACAGTTTGTCGCGGTCGGTTTCATTTTTGGCCGTTTTATGCGGTGTCTACGCGCCAAGCAATGTTGAGTGTTCGATCAGATCGTAGCTCACTGATGCCCTTCTCTTGCAGTTTGCTTGTATGGTTGTAAAACTTTTGCTACTGTGTTTTATCGATTTTGTTTGTTCTTTTCTACTAAAGTTGATTGAACTAACATTTACTAAATTTGAAAGTTTAAGAAATGTATAATAATAAAAATAAACCGTTCAAATCTTGGTTATGAAAAAATATTTGCCTCTAGGAATGTAGTACTATAAGTAACGAAATAATCAATAAAAAAATTTATTTTGAATTTTAACTTATAAAATAAAAAAAAAAGCTATACTAGTAAATTTGACTATTACTATTTAAGAGTGCTCGATTTACAAGTGTAAAGAGCTAATAATACAAATAGAGTGCTATAGTTTATTTTGTTTAACAACAGCTGTTTCGAAAGACAGATAGTCAATCTCTTCAGGCTTCAACAAAATAAAATAAGAATAAGCACGTTTTAGGCAACTATTAATAAATACAAAATAACTATTCATGCGTAAAAAGAAAGTAAATGTAAGTAAAAAGAGAGAGAAAAAAGAGAGAGAGAAAGTGGAAATGCTTTTTGTTAATTATTTTGATTAGATTAAGTTAGCAATTAGAAAAATATATTGTATTGTAATTATAATAATAATATCAGAATGTTTGATTATAGTTAAAGGTTTTGACAAAAGGATTGGCTTTAATTCTTAATATACTTCGAAATAAAACAAAACATTAAAAAGCAACATATTAACTAGTAATGGTTAAACACAATGCATGAATTTAAGTTGAAACGGAATATTTAATATTTAACAAAATAATAATAAAAAACAACAAATAAAACTCAAAATTCAAAACCCTAATTTGAACATTTGTTATACTAGCTAATTGCTTGCTTCCAATTCATCAACAGAAATTTGTTCCTATGTCTGCAACTGCCCATAAGTTCGGATTTTTTGTTAATACAGTTGTTACTTGCTTGTAATATCTTGAGGGCTTCTTTCAAGCAAAGCTTGCATGTTGTTTTTCCTGGTTGGTGTTTGTTTACTTTTTCTAGGATCTTCCAATTTAATTTGTAATCCTCTCCTTCGTTTTTTAATTTGTGAACTAGTTTTGATAGTTCTGTTGAATTGACATATTTATTGTAGTTTCTGTTATCAGGTTTGCAATTGATTGTTGTATTGTGCGTTGAAATTCTTTTCTTTAATTGGTTTGCTGTTATTCCAATATATGTTTTTGTTTCGTTTTTTGCGCTTACTGAAGCTTCATATATGACGTTTTCAGTTCTACTATTGCCACCTTTCAGGGGGCATTTATTTTTGTCCCTACAATTGCACGTCTCATCTGTGATTTTTTCTTTATTCAACAGTTTTTTGTTGTGGCTTTTGATTGTCATTTCGATATTTGGCATACAGCTGTAACTTAGCTTTATGCAGTTGCTGTTGACATATTTATTTAGTTTGCTTTCTTTGCTAAAATGCTTCTTTATTATTTTTAAGAATTTGTTTCCCACATTTGTTTTCACTGAACAGCAAAACGGTGGGTTGAACCATATACATTTTCTTTTTCTTTTTCTCTTTTTCACAGTTGTTTCATTGGTTATTTTTGTATAATTTATGTCATGACTGTATCCATTTAGTTTTAACGCTTCATTATATTCTTTTTTTATACTGTCAAATAGTTTTTTGCTGCTTGAATTTTTGGCTAATCTTTTTTCTATCATCTTTAGGATTTGTTTGATAATTGCTGGTGGATGGTTAGAATTTGCATTTACATAATTGATTCTGTTGTTTGGTTTTCTGTATGGGAAGAAGCTGTGTTTTTTTAGATTTAAGTTTAGGTGCAGGAAGTTTATTTGAAATGCTGGGTTTTCGATGATTATTTTTATTGATTTAGCAAATTTATGTGGTTCTTTTTTTATTTATTATTAGTAGTTATTATTAAAAAAAAAAAAAAATTGTCAAATGTCTGAATTTGATGGATTTATTAGTCTAGTTTCTGGCTTTGAGAAGAAGTTGTCTTTGTGGTCTTTGAGTGTTACATAACAATCTTTTAATGGTAGTTGGTTGATTAGCTTCTTATCAAGCTTTAATTTTTTGACTATTTGTTTAGCTTCCTTATTTATACTGTCAATTACAGTATAATTGTTCTTTTTGTATGTTTTCTGATTGAATTTTCCTTTAATTTTATGTATTCATTTTTGTTCAATTTATAATAATTTGTTGTTTTATCTGCGGCCACATAGAATTGCTTGCTGTTTCTTATTGTTTTTACATCTTTTTGAATTTTTTCTTGGAATTTATTGTTTATCCTTCTGAATTTTAATTGTCTAACAATGTCAAACATATCACTTTCAAAAAGTTTGAGTTCTTCTTCTTGTTTTGGTAGGAATTTTGATTTAAATCCAAAAGTTTATATTTTTTCCTCATTTTCATACATACTTTCATTTTCTTCTTTGTTTGTACAGTAGAAAACTTTCAATCTAATTCGCCTGCAGAAGTTTCTTATCTTGTCAATTAATAAAAAATAGCTAAAAACTAATAACTGTATTATTAACCTTTATACTCTTAAATTTTTGTTTGAAAAGAAATTATGATTTTTTAATAACAATTTTTGTTTTTACATCTATTATAGCAGCAAACTACCACTATGATATTTAGAGTTAAAATGAACTTGATTTTAAAAGTTAATCTATTGTTTTTTTTTTTGTTTTTACAAATTTTATTTAAAGTACAAAAAAAAATCATGAATGGATTATCATTAGTTTATTTAGAGTAAGAATTGTTTTTATTTTTTTAGTTATTTGTCTGTTAATTAATTTTTATATAAAGTTATTAAAAAGTTATTATTACTATTGTAAGTTTATTGTCATACGAAGGACCCAGGCATCAAAACCTAGGCCACTTATACAGAAAGACATACAACAAAAAGACAAAAATAAACCAAAATTGTACATTAAAAATGAAAAAAAAACTGAGTTTAGCTAATTAAAGTTTAAAATTAACATAAAAACACAAAAATTATAATACAAAATTTATAATTCCGGTGCTTCCGAAAAGAGAACAACAATATCCTACTCCAACTTCACCCGAACAAATGGTTTCACTCCAAAACTGGTTTCACTCTCATTCGAACAACTGGCTTTGCATTATTTGAACAACTGGTTCAGCCTTCATTTGAGAAACTGGTTTAACTTTTATCCATACAACTTGTTTCACTTTTATTCGTATAACTAGAACCGCTTTTATCTGAACAACGTGTTTCACTTTTGTTAGGAGAGCCTGCTTCATATTTACTTTCAAATCTTTAATACTCAGATAACTCAGCGTTTGTTGGACTTTCGTAGTAGCTGATAAATGTTGAGAACACTGACTATAAACAAAACTCAAAAACCCAAGGCCCCAAGCACTTTAACAGGCCAATTAACTATGTATTAAGGAACAGGTTTTGTTAAACACAGAGGAAAGGCGCCGCTAATAAAATAAAGCTATAGGTTAAACCAAATTAGACAAATACAACCAGTGGTTAATGAAGAAATAACAAAAAAAATTACTTATGAATTTTGCTGACAAAATATTTATTTAAATCAAACTTTTTTAACCTTAACCGAAAATTCTCAACTTTTTTACAAGAAATTAATTCGTTTGGAAGCTTGTTCCACAATTCAACTGAACGATAAAAAAATAATTATGCCAAATTGTGAATATAGCCAAAAATTAGTAAAAATATAATTGTGATGTACTTAATTAACATATAAGCGAGCAGATTTAAGTAAAACATCTTTGGTATTTTTCATAACATAAGTTAATTAGTACTGTTGGAGTAGAAACTATGAATTGACCTATAGATTACCAAATTAAGTTAGTTTTGACCAAGTGTATCCTATAGTTTTATTTGGCAAGAAAAATTTTAAAACCCAATAGTTGTTTACAATAGCCAACAAACACTTTCTTACTTAACTTAGCTTAACAATATTTGCATTTTAATAATATGGTGTGCCCCACAGCGTGCAAGATTTCTGCACCAAAATTTTTATTCACTAGCGGCGTAATAAAGCTGGCAATATGATTATATTCAAGCTCCTGGGCCGTTCGATTTGCAGTAAGAAACGATTCTCGATGCAAACGAGAACTTTTTTGTTAGAAAACAGCGATTGCAAGTAAAATATCGGTACGGTTGTGAAAGTTTTTGTAAGTAGACCAGCAAAAAATGTTTATTTTTTTTCATTAAGTTTTTTCGAATGTATTTTGTCAGTTTTTGAAAAAAGAAGAGTTTGTCTTTTTAATCTTAATTAAATCGGTAGGGTATAAAAGTTTTAATGTAGTTAATAGTAATTGTTAGTCCTTTTTAACTTTATTCCATTTTCTACTAGATCGAAATGAAATTTTAACTTAGATTTGTTTTTTAAGTTCAAACTTCTGTTTTGATTTGTTAATCAAAAAAGCATTGATAAACTATTGATCATAAAGAAGTGTTATTACAACAAAATTTTAGGTTGAATAAAAACATTAGATCAAAATATTGTCGTGTATATGCTTTCAATTTTTTATATGGTAAGCCTTTTAATTATTAGAATAACTATCTTTTTATTATTAAACAAATAATGAAATTATAAATTTTTAATAAATGTATCAAGTATAAATAAAAACGTTTTTCTTAAGTTTTTTTTAAATTATAGATCATATTTTATAAATTAATTAAAAGAATACAAACAATACCGTTTTAAAAAAATCATAAGAAAAACTACTTTTCTAACCATTTTCTAACAAAAGTATACTTAATTAAAGTAAACCTATAAAGAAGATAAACCTTATTAAACTCAATTATATTTTATTACTTTTTTTTAAGTTAACCATTGAAAAGTAGAAACGTAAAAAAAATCAGATTAATAATTGAAAAATTGTATTTTTTTACATTAGATTTAATTAAAAAACGATTGTAGAATAAAAAACAAGATCAAACGCTAATAAACAAAATCAAGCTGTACATCAAATTCTTGTTTAAAAACTTTACTTTTTTTACAAAAACGTCGGTGGTTGTTAACAAAACTTTGATTTTAACCACTACAATTAATAACAAAAATATTACACAAAAAATGTTATTTGAATGCAATAAAATACTATCTAAGTACTGTTTCTTCATACACATACTGAATAAAGTGTAAAAATCATTGCCAATTAAAAGCAGTTTAATCCATTAACACAAACCAATTACTGTTTTATTTTAAAACTAAGGCAACTAGTAAATTTTGTTTACTGACAACACAAAATTTTCATTTGTATTCGCAAATAAAATAGGCAGGCTTGTCCGGCTCATTGGAAAAACAGTTGTCAAATTCGTGATCACGTGGTAACCACCTCCACACCAGGTGATCAGACAAGTTTCCCTGGTAAGTTGCACCGTAATCGTAATCCCGTTGTTCAGACTTGACTTCATAGTAAAATGGGTAGTAGTCAAAATTGTGGTGATCGGACAAATTTCTATGGTGAGTTTGGTTATAATCATAAACCTGGTATTGAGAAAAGTTTCCCTGATAAGTTGCGTTGTAATCATAATCTACGTAGTGATGAAAGTTTTCGTCATAGCCTTCGTTATGGTAGTTGTAAGATATCTTGTCGTAGTTAAATGTCTTGTCGTTGCTTACTTTTACCCATTTTGAGAATTTTGCGGAAGTTCTTCTCACGCCCAAGTGGTATTTTCCCGGCGGCAAGTCTAAACACTTTTGCAGATCTCTGTAAAAATAGAAATCTAATTAATTTTAGGAGAAATCTTATGAAAAAAAATATTTAAGGCTGCAAAAAAATCACTGTTTTACATTAAACTTGGGTATAAGTTGGATCGTAATCAGATGAATAAAACCTATTTCTCTCATTTTCTTCAATAATAGGTTGAGTTTATATGTAAATATATATGTATATTAAAATTAGTTTCAATTCTTTAAGTAGCCTGCTAAATACTTTAACTAAAATTTTTTTAACAACAACAACAAAATACAAACTTTCTGTCCCAATAAGTAAACAATTTATTATTGTGTTGAATCAAGTCCCCATTGTAGTTTTTTTTGCAATAAGATCGAGCTGCAGTCCAGTTTAGCTTTTGCAGAACAACCTTGAGTGTGTAATCTGTAGTTCGAAAAAATAAGTATAACAAAATTCAAGATTTAGATAAACTTTCATAAAACAAAGTTCTTTTTTCTTATAAAACTCTGTACAGTTAAGGTGTTTAGTGTCTTTCTAGTCTAATGTATGTTTTATTTGAGCTTTTTTGTAGTGGTAATCTTAATTTTTAATACTACATATAACTTAACAGAACTAAAAAAAAAACTAGCTATCAAGAACAAACTGAATTTGTGACACTTCAGCTTGGTTTCATCTGTGCTCGGCGAAAACGTTCCGTTTTCCCTGCAACCGACGTGGAAAACAACGTGTTCGTTACCCCAGTAGCACGGTAGGCACTTGTAATCGAGGGTTTCCCCGTCCAGAACGTCCAGGCTGCCGTTGTAATCGTAGTTATGGGCGAACCTCTTTTCCAGCACCGGTGGTTTCCCACAAACTGTTTGACATGTTCGCTTAAGTTTACTTAAACTTTGAAAAAATTTTGTTTTTTTTGGTGAGCTTTTTTTTTTAGAATTAAAATTTCGACTGTTGATTTTTTTTTAGTTCATTTACATTTTGATTTAAGGGTGGCGTACGACTAGATGAACGAAAGGTCGTTTTGTATACCCATGTCCTTTATCAAAAAAATTTTTGAGTATACTCGTTTTCTATTTTTGTTCAACAAACCAAGTTTTTTAGGTAACTATCGTTGCTTTGATTAAAAATTTATTGAAAATTGTTGTCCAAAAAATATACACACAGAAAAAGGCTGTAACGTTTGTTTTGTAAGAGTAACTTATTTTTAATCAGGTTAAATTTTAAAGTAAATAAAAATTAAATCAGTTACTACCCTAAACATTTCCAACCATTTTTTGACGTTGTAATAACTTTCGAGTTAATAAATTCTGGATATAAAAGTTTAGTTTGAGCCTATCAAGATAAAAAATGAGTTTTACTAAAAAGTTTCCAATACTACCACACCTGTATCTTTTTACAATTACTATTCTTTTTAATACGCAAAAAAATTACTAAAACTTAAAGCTGACAAACATTAAAGTAATTTTAACCCTTGAAAACACTATAAACAGATTACCTATGTGAGATTTTAACAACCTAAGTAGACTCATTTAGCAAAAAGTCTTTTAAATAATAGTAAAACTTAAATATTCGATCTTAATTTTATAGTTATCCAAAGCTATTGATTTGAATAGACTTTAAACAAATAGGAATTAGTTGGTAATTGATCTAAAATGTCTTTGATGTTATACCTAAACTGTTACCCTTGTTTTTCATGACTAAATTTTTTACGTTTACTTTACTTTTAACAAGGGCGTAGCGTGGGGAGGGACACTGGCGCATGCGTGCCACCCAAAAAAAAGAAAAATGTAAAAAAAAGAATGTAATAAATTTATCCTTTATAGTTTTTTTTTTCTGCTTAATTTGCCTTTTTTCAACTATGTTTATCTAGTATTCAAAAAGTTAAACGAAATTTTGAATACCAACTAGGGACAAGTTAGGAAAGTACATGTTATTACTCAATATACTGATTCGGTGCGTAATTGCAAATGCGCACCGATGTTGATGAAAAACTCCATAAGGAAAAATTTTATAAGTTCATTAACTTCATAAAAATTTAGACTCAAAAAGTACGCAATTAATATAGCGCACCGCTGTAGTATAACCTTATGGCAGAATATTTTTCTACAAAAAGTTTACAAAAATACGTCACGCTTAAAGAAAAATTAAACAATTTTACAAATTTTTTTATGCTACATTGTTAAGACTACTGCTAGTTTTCTGAACTTTATTTTTGCAAACATACAAGATAAGCGTGTCGGCCTAATGAGAAATAAACTTTGTTTGTGATTTTTATTTTAAACAAATACAATCAAATGAATTAAATGAAAAAATTATACTTTTAACTATTTTACAAAGTTGTAATAAACTGTAATAACAGTTATAAAATTGGTCTATTTTAACTTCTGTGTAACTTTATTTAAATTATGTGCAATGAGGTGTTGTTATCACTGTTGTATTGTATATTAAAGAGATTGATATTTTTTTCGTAAATAAAACAGATACTTTCGTTTTATTGAATATATCAATTTTTAAAGATATTAAGTTTACTATTAGTAATAAAAACAATTTTTATTTAGTAAGTTAACATTTTTGCAAGTATAAGTAATTCTAATGAAATTAATACTTTTATTTAATTGTTTAATTTTGTAATATATAAATATTTTTTAAAACAGTTTACGAACGTTTTTAACTTAATAAATTTATTTCAATTATGTTACTTATAAAAAGTTTTTTTATAGCTAATTACAAAAGTTTTAATTTAGAGGATTTTTTGAGAAAAAAATTTGCGCACCCCTGACCAAAATACCACGCTACGCCAATGCTTTGTACATCATTTTATTGTTAGAAAATATTTACTTTAAAGAAAAAATGTACTTAAATCTAATTTATCTAGTTTTATTCCAAATTAAAAATATTTTAAATGTTTAATCAGAATATACTTCACCTAAGAATGTCTTCCTTAAGTAATTAAGTGTTTTACTTTTTATTTTTTTTTTTAAACGCTACATATGTGGAAATAAGTTAATCCTTATTGATTGTTATAAAATGCTTTTTTCTTGTATTTCTGAGGAAGTTAAGAATTAATAAAATAGCTTTAAATAAAACTTTAAGTTTAGAACGAGTTAGTATTAAATTATATGAGCTAATATAATTAAATATTATAAGGTTTAATATACATAAAAAGTTAAAATGGTTGTGTGTAAAGTAACAGATAAAAAATGATCCTTTTGACAATACGTAAACGAATGTAAGTATTCGTAAATGGTTCGTTGAAAAAACTAAAGAACATGATATTCGAGAAAAAATAAATAGTCATAAGTATAAAAATAGGCTGAAACACATGTAGAAAAGATTATAATGCAGACTGTAACAAAAAATAAAAACAGCTGATACTAAAAGTAATAGGATCGACTAAAAAGAAACTTGTTAACTGTTTACAAAATAAATGTTATTACAAAGAAACTAAATGCATAGTTTTACAATTGACAATAAAGGTTCGAATGAAAAGTCAAAATATAAGCTATTAACCTATAAAAAAAAATTTTGAATTTTTTTTGCCTTGGAAACTAGTTTTGTATGTATAAAAAATAAATAACATTTTGTTCTATTTATGTACACTTAACATGAACTTTTTTTGTAACTAAAAAAATCAGTTTTAATTCTTTAGTACCTACTTAAAAAAACTATATATATATATATTTTTTTACGATCTTTTTAAATTAAACTCTTATAAACTTAAGCATAAACAAGTAGTGTACGACTGGACAAAAAAAAGGTATCCAAGTGGTGTACGACTCGATAACCAAAAGGTTTTTTCGTGTACCAGGTCCTAGGACCAAATACTTTTAGCGTCTTTTTTTTAAACTATAACAAAGTAATAACAACTTAAACGATATACTACAGTAAATTAATATTTGTATATTCAACCATTTTCACCTTTTTTACAGTGGTAAGGATCGTACTTCTTCAAAGGTCTCAGCTGGTTACCTCTGCACTTCCTCACTGGCTCCCGGTTTTGGTAACCCGGATCGCACGTGATCGTCGCATCCATGCCTTCTTCAACCGTGTCCAAGTCGAAGCGTCCGTTTTCAACGCTTTCAGTTGCGCAGTTCTAAAAAAAAATCTGGCATATTTTATGATTTTTTTTAAGTGAACGAAAAAAACTAAAGTTATTTGGTTGAAATGTAGTAAAAATTGGTTTTCTGTTATTTTTATTTTGTTTAAAAACCCAATATTATTAATACGAGTACTGACAAAGTTACTGCGAAGTGTTTTATGTATAGAACAGCTTGATATTTGACGTAAAAAAAACTGTGACTACATAAAACGAAAAACCACTGCTTACGTTTGAAAAAGCACCGTGAGCAGACAGAGCGACCACGGCCGCAATTACAATGGTAACCACAACGGCTGTTATGAAAAGTGCAGGCCTGAGCGATTTTCCTTTTACGGTTAAGTTCATTGGTTTGTTTGTTATATAAACTCTGTTAGATTGCAAACACAAATTTTATTCTACTATGCAAAATGCATCTACTCAAGTTTGTAATAAAAAAACATTCTTTTTAATATTTAGTACGTTTGTACTCAAAAAATTTTTCAATAATGAATCAATGTTCACTACAATAACCTAGTTTTTATTACGTTTTTTTTTAATTTGAGCTGTTTTGAAAAAAAAAAATTATACTATTTCGAATGATAATTGGCAATATATGACATGTATAACTAGTCTTAAAATGTTGATTCTTTTCATACGTAACTACTTATCTATTACTAATTGTTTCAATATGAACTAAATTGTATAAAACGAACAGTGTAAGGTATACGCGCAGTAGAAACTAATGAAGGTCGAAAAAACACATAAAAAAAGATAGCGTTGATCCAGACCTGAGTTAAAATAAATTAAGATAGGTCTTTACGTTAACTTGAAGATTCGTAAATTAAAAGCTGCTTGATAAATCAAATTAAAATAATATTCGATGTAGTACAACCAGCAGCTCATTTTATTTGTTTAGTCGTATCAAGTTGAAAATGAACCTGGATTTAATTTTAAAACTTTATTATCTTGTCGTTGAGCTTTGTTTTACAAAAAATGATAATGTTAGATTGATATAGATATTTATCAGAACAGTGTTAAAAAAACTTTATATTCAACTTTTATTAAAAACAACCCGTATTAAAAATATACATAAATAATAAGTTAGCAAGCAATTACTTTAGCTTTTTCTATAAATTGAGTATAAGTTTATAAAAAAATTAAATTAAACATCTAAAAAAAATTGAAAATCAAAAAAAAAAGTTAATAACGTTATAGTATAATGAAAACAAAGCAAAAATATCTTTATTAACGACTTTTATTCTAAAATTAAAATTTCTAACTATCAAACTACATACTTTAACAAACAGCTAAGTAATCAATTTCACTTAAATAAACTTTATTCTTACAAATAGTATCTTTAACACTTGTCTGAAGCTGTATGCTTCTAGTTAACAGAATATCACGTACAACAGTAGCTTGTATTGCCTAAAGCAATTTCTGTATGCATATTATTTTAGTAATGTTTTGTATATACTACCGATCAAAGTAAGAGATTAAATACTTAAAAATATTTTACATTGAAATTAGTAAAGATACTATTGTTTAGAACATCAATTTTTATATTCATTTTATCAATTAATTTTAAGATAAGTTGATATTTTTCTACAGTGGTTTAGAGTAAATTAAAGTCAATTAATATTAAATAAAACATTATATTATGTTTTTCAGATATAAAGTAAAGTTAAATGCTTTGTTTTGAAATTTCATATATCTATTTTTTTAGTGTGTTCATTCGAGAAATTTCAATTTCGATACTTTATTTTTTTTTTTCTACTATTAAAGTTTAATTGACAATCAAAATATGCAAGTTTTGTTAGTTCATATTTTGTTAACAATATAATACTTAATAACCTAATTCTTTCATTCTACAACATTTAATTAAAAAAGCAACGAAATACATGAAAATATTTAAAACTAATAGCATTCAGCTTTTAAACCTTGTAAAGTAAAAAACATTTATATGAAACAAATCTGGTTTTATAGAATATTACGAAAAAAGCCGAACATTTTCTAGAATTTTTTTCAGATTTAGTTTAAATGAAAATTAATCAAAGAACCTATAACAAGAACGATAAATCAACTCATGTAACTAGTTTAATACAAATAATTGCTTAAAAAAGGTTATGGTTATAAAATAAACCTGTGTTTATACAATAGTTAATTTTTAAATTATCCATAAGTTAAAACATTCTAGTCGTGGTTTTTGTGAATAAGAAATATTTTCAACAGCATAAGTTTTTGTAAGAAATCAATAGGAAAAAATCTGCGCAAGTACCAAAACTTTAAGTTAAATTAAATTTGCAACCAATTTTCTAGTGCATTATTAGTTGTTGCAGAGAAGAAAAATGTCTACTTCAGGGATCGGCAGACATTTGGTGGTCTCAGGGCAACTTTCGTGAGCCTCAATTGTAGTTTTAGTTCTTCTAAATCATTTAGTAAAGCTTAGGATTTTCCGTAAATTGATCTAAAACATTTTTTTTCCCCTCACTTCAAACCTAGAATATTTTAAGTAATTTACTATTTTTTTTGCGGGCTAAATTAGGATTATTTCCGGGATGGGTGTCACTTTTGCACAAGGGGACACTTTTGCACGAGGTGACACTTTTGCACGGCGACTCTTTTGCACGAAGGGATACTTTTGCACGGCGAATCGTTTGCACGAGAGTCACTTAAGCACGAGGAGAAACTTTTGCACGGCTTCACTTTTGCAAGGAAGGTCACTTTTTCACGAGGAGACACTTTTGCACGGCGACAATTATAAACGTCGAATTTTTCTCATGGCGTCACTTATTGCACGATGTTACATCTGCGTGGCGACATTTTTGCAAAACGTCATTTTTGCACGCTACAAATTTCTATTTCATTAAATAAAAATATAGATAAATTAAATTCAAATTTATTTTCATCAACTAAAATAAAATTCAATTTTAAACGCATATTATTTTGAATAATAAAGTGTGACAGTTTTATAATTAAATTTTAATGTAAAGTTTTTTTTAAAGTTTTACCTAGAACAGTATAATAACGTTCTACAATTCACTTTAATCATAATTACAATCTTAATTTTTTTAAACTAGATAAGTACAGTTTTTTTTTATAAAAGTAATTTTGGATAATTTAAATAAAGTTTAATGGAAATTTGTTAAATTTTAAACCGGAATATAAACTTAATCAAGTAGGGCTTTAAAACATGAATCTTGAGACTGATTTTTTATTTATACTCTCTTGATGATTAAACTATCATAAAACAGTTGTTTAAAGGAATATTTTAAAGTTTTTTTAGTTTTAAACTATTGTTAAATTAAAAAAAAAAGATTTACTTAATTTATGAAGTGTAAATTTATTTCAGATTTTACTTGATGTTTGTTTTTAGTTTTATGAAAAGTTTTTTTAGTTTTACTTCAGAATAAAAAGAGCAATAAAAAGAGCGTACTTTTCATACCTTAAACTTGGATTATTTCATTACTATAATGTTGCATGATTATGAAGTAAGCCAATGAGAGAGTAGCATTTGGAAGTTCGAACTTATGCTCATCCAAAGTATCAAGATATATGCTGCAATATTTTTTATATATCTCACCTTGATAAACTAACAAAACTTAATATTAAATCATTAGAATACAGGAGACTTGAATTTGACCTCATTAATTTTTCTAAAACTTGTTAACGGTGATACTACAATTAATATACAATAAGTTTTTAAACATTATAGAACTAATTACATACTGAGAGAAAACAGCAAAAAAAATTCATGTAAACATCATTTTGATAATGAGGCTTGGCATAATTCATTTTTTATCGGTTAGTTGAAATGAGGAAAAAAAATTTAAATGAATTAGTTTCTTGTAAAAAATTTAAAGTATGTCGATTAAAGTTTGATTTGAATCAAATTTTGTTAGTAAAGTTAATAAGTAATTTTTATTAACCGTTGATTAAGTTTTTACATTTAGCTTGGTTTATAGTTTAATTTTATTAGCAGTACCTTTACTTTGTTTATGATGAGTCCTTTTCATTGTGTTTAATGATTACTTATCTGGCAAGTCTACTGTTAATGTCCTTGAGGCGTTAGATTTTTATTTTTGTTGTTAGTCAATGCATTTAAATATTTGATCGTGATCGTTTTACATCAAAGCGTAATTAAGTTTAAGTTTGTGTTTAAAAATTTTGCTTTTTATGCTACTTTATAAATTCTATGATAAATTATGTTTTTATCTTTCTCTAAATATATAATTTTTTTTTTTTTAATTCTTTATGTGTCTTTCAGTTTAAGTGGCCTAGACCCTTCATATGGACAATAAACTTGTAACAGTAAAGAAAAAAATATAAAAAGGTATAATTTGTTAATTAATAAGTTAAAATTTAAAATAAACTAGAACAATTCATTTTACACTTTTAGTATTTTTTTCATCTCAGTATCTAAAAAAATTTATTTTTTGTCCCTGGTATAAATCTTCTAGAATTTTTTTTTTTTTTTTTGGTTCTTAACATGAATTTTTACTGTTAAAGATTTTAAACCTTTTATGTTATGTCTTTGATATGTGTCTGTTAAAAAACTTCAGTTTTCATTTTTTTGTTGTTACAGATTTGGTACTAGCTGAAAAATGTTTAATCGGTCTGCATGCAAAATTGGTGTTTCGAGCAAAATTGGCGTTTCGTGCCAAAATTTCACTGTGCAAAAACTTCACCGTAAAAATGTGACGTCGTGCAAAAGTATCGTAGTGCAAAAATGCTGCCAATGTCGCTGTTCAAAAGTGTCCCCTCGTGCAAAAGTGACCCTTCAAGCAAAAGTGTCCTCGTGCAAAAGTGACCCGTTCCCATAACATAGTTGTTCACATAATATAGTTGTTGCAGAAAAAATCTACTTCAGGGATCGGCGGACATTTGGTGGTCGCAGGCAATTTTCGTGAGCCTCAATTGTAGTTCTAGTTCTGCTAAATTATTTAGTAAAACTTGTAATTTTCCGTAAATTTTATTTAAAACATTGTTTCTGCTCCTCACTTCAAACCTGAGAACTTTAGTGTAATTCATGATTTTGTTTGTGGGCTTAATTAGCATTATTGCCGGAGCAAGTTATACCTTTTATGAACCCATACCAACTAAAAAAACAGGCTCTTTGTGAATCAGGTTTTATTATTAACTGATGATCTTTTTTTTTTTCAAGTGAACCATTTATGTGAAAAAAATCTTAAAGTGTTAGAAGTAATACTATTCTCCTCATAATAACTTGAGGTCTTTAATTGTCATCTATAAAGATAAAATTTATAAATGGTATACTGTTTCAATAAATATTTAAATTTACAGAATATATATAAATATTAAAGATTAAATTATGAAAATCAAATAGTTTTTTACATAAAACAAGGTAATTTTGAATATATAAATATTTATTTTTCAGTATTTATTTAAATCTTTTTGAGAAACATAAGATAGGGCTTAATGTGTTAAGGCATTACAACTAAAACTTATTTCAAGAAATTTTATTTTATAATTATGGACTTAAGTTAGATCTTAGATGTACTCATTAAAACTTTCTCAGCTTAAGTTTTTCAGTTGTGTAATTTAAAATTCTTAATTTCTCAACGCTTTTATTCGAATACTAAATAGTTTTCTATTAACAATCTATCAATTGAAAGAACAAAAGAATAAAATATTTTTAGATCAAAAGAATAAAATATTATTTACAATTCACAAAGTATATACTAAGTTAAGAAAACAAAATAAACTACTTTCCTAGTTGTATTTTTTGTTTATATATTTTTTGTTACCTAGTTTTTAATGTTTAAACAATTTATAAAATATATGAGTTTTTTTGAATAAAAAAACTTTTTAAAGATTAGAATATTTGTATAAGTTGGTCAAGTTTGAAAACAAACTTAATTCAAGGCTAAGAATAAATTTTAAAATGTATTGAAGTTGTTAGAATTAGAACTTATTTTTTTAATTTGTATAAAACTATTTTATTCAAAAAAAAACATTTTGTACTTGAATTGATGACCGTACCATATAACAGTTTTATATATCTATTTAAGCATTTCTTTTTTCGTATTCAGTAAGCTTTTAAATAAAATTAAGAGTTAATGATTACCTACTCATAACAAAACGAGTTATTAAGTATAGTTTGAATGTTGAACACTGTAATTGTTAAGATCAAAAAATATCTAAATTGTTTCAAACTTGATTATCTATTTTTAAACTTAAACATATAGTGTTTAGCTTTTATAATAATAAACAAATAGATAAATGTTACAAAGAAGTGTAAGGTTTTCTTCATCAAGGCCTGAGTTTTTTAATAGGTTCACGCAAAAGTTTCCAACTAAAGCTTATGCACCACATGAAAAGAAATCTTTCAGAAAACAAGAAGGCAGAAGTAAAGCCAAAGGGGTTCATTCTTTCAAAGTTTTGTATGCTAATATAGGCCTGGAGTTTTTACATCTTAACTGGGCGTCAAAAATTCGAAAACACGCGCTAGTATTGACAAGCAAAAACAGTTCACACATATCTAAGCATGTTTGGCACAATTTTATGATTGATGGCAGCATACAACTAGAAAGGATAGCAGACAAAGATCTCAAAAAACTTAGTGACAACATTGTAGCAACTTCCTTAAATGACAAATCATATATAGATGATTTTCACCTTGCTACAGTCAATCGTGTACGTGATGATTTTGCTGAAAATAATGACATGGAGCGTCTGAAAATAGCTGACTACTTTGTAGTTGAACTCACAAACAGGTAACTATGTTTAGTAATTTTGTTTTTAATTATTAACTAAGTAAGGTGTTTTTCAAAAGTGTGACCGTAGTACATATAAAAAATATAATTTGAGATATTAGGCCAAAGAAAACATTGAATTTAGTTTACTTTAAAGTTTTTGAACAAAAAGTTATTGTAAAACCTATAAAATTGAATAGTTTTGTGTTTAAAAAGTCTCTGAAAATCCTTAAGTATTTGACTTATTATATATGTCTAACAATATCTATTAAACTGGTCTTTGCAATTTAAACTATGCTGTTTAGTACTTGAATTTAAACTTATGTGTAAACAAAAATAAATACTTTTTAAATAAAAGCTATTTTTAATGAAAAAACTCATTAAAAAAATTTTCACAAAATGTTGCCGACTCCTATTCAAAAGTTTTTTATGAACTTATATATTTTGTAAAGTTAAGGAAAAAGCTCATAAAATATATTGATAAAACCAATTTATATGTTTTTGATATCAGACCGCAGTGATTGTTACCAAAATACACAACTGCTGATGTATTACATTATCATGTAGCAAATTAAAAAAAAAATCTTAGTAAATCATATGAAATAAATATTCTCATCAATATATTGTTTTTAATTAAAGTACTTATTTATTGTTTTGAAAGTTGATGTTTATTTTTATTTTAACATTGTATATACTAAAATATGATTTATATTTATGCCAATAACTTAAAAAGTATCCCCAAAAATACTTTAAAAAAGTGACTTGTATTTTTTAAAGAATCAAACACAAAGTACATAGTAAGCTTAAATTGTAACTAGGGTTTAAAACAACCTTATGTCAAGGACTTTAAAAAACATATTTAAAAATGTGGGAGGAGTTGAGCAAACCTAAAAGAAGTTTCCTAAAAACAATTGGCCACTTTAAAGGGATCATTAGTTTTGTTTTACTAATTTTGTAGTAATTTACAATCAAAAATCATAACATGATATTTGAAAATATATTAGATAAAATTTATAACTTCAACTAAGTAAGTACATAGTTTGGAATTTTATACAAACTAAGGTTAAGTTCATTTTCTAGATTTAACAAATATACAGGGTTTCCAAAACACTTTAAGTTTGACAATTTTAACACAATATACCTGGAAAAACCGGATTTTGAGAAAAATTAAAAAAAAAAACAATATTTGTTCAAAAATCACTACAAAACATGGAATAACCTTAAATACTATAAAAACAGTTCCTTACTCCCTTATACCCTGAAAACAGGTAAAACACATAATGTAGAAGTCTGAATCAAGACACACAAAAAATACTAATAGATTTTGTTAAAAATTTTGAAGCTATTGAAACTAATTTAAATTGTGATAAAAAGATTCATTATTGCAGATTGAAGCATGGGACTGATTATATTCTGCCTAAAAATTCCATAGAAAATTCAATTAACATTAATATGTTTACAGGGTTGCCACACACTCAGATAAATCAGCCTAAGTTCAAATAATGTTAAAATTTAGACCAACCCAAGCTAGTTATAAACTTCTGAAAAACTAAGCCTAGTTTGAATGTTTTCAGGATAGTTTTAAATGATTATCACTATTTTTTTAGTGTTTGCTTAGTTATTTTATTTTTAACTTTCTTATAAACTCAGGCGATTTTGGCTAGTTTGATGTAAGTAAGGCTATTTTTGGTCACTTAGACTGGCCTTTGTTTGTCTCAAGCAATGACAAATATGTGTTAATCTGTGGTTTTTGAAAAATTAAAACAAAAAAGGGTCCACTTTTATATACTAGCAGTATATTTTATCAAATGATGCATGCGAAATTAGTAACTAAGCTTAAAACTAAGTACTATATTAAAGGGCATAGGGGGTCAAATTTTTTTTTTACTAAAATTACATTGGATCTTATATGAAAGCTTGAAGTACAAACTACAAGCCAGTTTTTATAGAATTTTAAGTCTTATTTAACTTTTGCAATATTGTAGTTTTTTATAAAAATTTTCTGGATACAAACAAATGGACCTCAAATTTTCCGGAATCAATTTTCTTAAAAGTTTAAAAATTCACAAAAAATCTATCTTCTCCTTAATTTTTGAGCTAGAGACTTTAAACTTTCAGGAAACATTCGTTTTACAGTTTAGGAGACTGGAATTTTTGAAATAGTAAAAATTAAAAATTTTAGATCAAAAAAACAAAAAGAAAACAGGTGGTATTTTTTTTAATAAGAATTTTATTTTTCAAAATTAGAAAAATTCCTGCATACAATCTTTTCGAAATTAAAAAATACACTTTCTTTGATTGATTAAAAAATAAAGGATGAGATAGATTATTAGTGAACTAGTCTTTTTTACGGTTTTAGTTTGCGCTTTTCATTAGGAACCTATTTAGGTCACCGACTTTAATTGCTCATATCTCAAAAGTTACTTTGAATTTTTTCAAGCGGTTAAAAATGTCTGATAGCTTAGATAAAACTCTATAAAAAAAGATCAATTTGTAAAAATCAAGGTGGACCTCCCCTATGCCCTTAATGGACTATTTATGAATAGTTTAGTTTTCAAAAAGTTATATGCCTATAAAAAGGTATTTCAATAAATTTTAAACACATACTACCTGATAATTAAGTTTTAATGTTTTTTCCTCAGGCAAAACATAATGAAATTAAATATTCATTAGATAAAGTACTATTTAATGTTTTTAAATTGATTCTATATTGTACTAATAACAAATTGCTCTAGTTATGGCGTTTTGTTAGTATTTTTTGCATTAAAATCTCCTAGTAACATTGTATTTCCTCAAAGTGAAGCATCATAGTCAACTTCACGTTTCAAGCAGATTTGTGACAAATTTGACTTGTGTTTTAAAACAAACTCAATTTATATCACTTCATAAAGTTCATGCATTATACAGGTTCGCCAAAAAACCTGGAATTCTGAAAAAAAACCTGGAATTTAAAAGTTTTGGGTAAAAAACCTAGAATTTGATAAATTAAATAAAATAAAAAATCCTGAAATTTAGGAAAAAATCACTAGTAAATCTAGAATTTTAAACAATTTGTACATGCTAAGTAGTAAAATTTTGATTTGATACAAAAAATATATCATAAAAATAGTTTTTTTTTTTGTTAAAAAGCGCACTTGAAGTAGCTTTAAAGTATCTTTTCAATGTTGTTATACTAATTAACATAGTTTTTTTTTTACCTTGAACTCAATTTTAACTGAAAATAGACCTGAAAACATGTACTATAAAAACTTAGAGGAAATTTCTCAAAAACAGTTGACCACCTTGATTATAGCTCTAAGGTTAAAAAAACCCATGGGGCCAAACTGGTAGTTGTTTTAAAACTGTTCTTTTTTGTGTTATAAAATTTGGTACAGGATACCTCAGGACAATTTAAACGTTTTGGAAACATCAGGATGACTCTTGATAAGTCATGCTAGTTTGTTTTTTTTTTTCAAAATAAATATTTGAAGAACTTGATTTTTATTGAAATTGAAAATGTAAATAGTTTTTAAAAATTTAAAAAATCAGAATGACTTAAGAAAGTTTAAGGTCACCCAGTAATGATTTTTTTGACTTCAAGAGGGGTAACCCTAAATATAGTTGTTTACTTTTGTGTACTCTGTTTATATATAATATAAACTTATTAAGTATTAAATCTTTATACAGGGTTGTTCTACACTGAGGCTAGTTTTGATATTTTTATGATAAAGACTAATTTTTAAGACTTGTTTTCTTAAAAATATTGTTTTACTTAAGTTCTTTCGTTGTCATTAGTTAGGTGTTTAAGCTTGATTAAAAGTTATTTTTTCAAACTTTGGCTTTTGTTAATTTTCAATTTCAATTTATTTAATTTTAAGCTAGCTTGGTGTAACTCAAGCTAGTTGTTGCTTACCCAAGCTGGCTTTTTTAGCCTCTAAAAAGTATTAACTCTGGTACTAATTGAAATAAAACAGCATATCATTTTATTATTTGACAAAGTATGAATTTATTATAAATTATTGTTTTATATCTACTTTTATGATACATTTAGTTTTAAGATTTTTATTGGACATATTTTTGAGGGTGGAATTAATTTTGTCTTTTCACCTTATAAAACACTAATGAAGGCTTTATAAACAGAAGTAAGGGTATCTTTATACTGCAAGTTATTAAAAGCTTCTATCAGAGGCTTAAAGCCAATTTAAGCTCTTATAAAACTTGAATATTTAAACAAACAAATGAGTAATGTTTTTTCAATACAATTTTTTTAATTAAGTGGAAAATATATTAAATAAATGTTGTGACTTTGCTCGTGCAAAAAATGCTTGTTTACTTACATCAAAATACTTCAGCTTCAAAGAACCAAGTGAATGGGACGAAATCATCCAGGAATATGGAAGTGAGGGTGGTTCTTCAGTTTACAGTTTGAACATGAAGCTGCAAGGTGTCATGGACTTTTTAGTTGCCAACAACGTTAAATTCACTCGTGAAAACTCAGAGTAAGTTGATTTCTCACCAACTATTTTTCATGTATTTTTTACTGTAAAACGCCTATAAGTATTCTTCTTATCTACTAATTAAAAAAAAAGTTGATAACTATAAATTTGTAATTTATGTTTAGTTAAAATTGATATTTCAATATTTTTATATCAACAAAAAGACAATTTAAGCAGGCAGAAATGAAAAATTTAAACTATAATTTGATATAGCTCAATATTCTTACCAGCATAAGAAACTGTCTATGAAAATTTATTACTATAATTAAAAAAAAACAACAGAACTTTTATTTTAAGCTCACTATCATTGCTTGAAGTACTGTAAAATTCATAACTAGTAAGCAAGTAAAACGGTAACTGAATAAAAAAGAATACACATTGATACACCAGAAAAGAAATCTAAGAAACTTTATTATTGCAACATTGTTCCAGCATAAGGAACGGCGACGATTGGCACAAGCAGGACCTGGTCCAGTCCTACCTGCAGTACCTGCTGACCAGCGACACCTGCCACCTCTTCTTCCAACCGGCCCTCATGAAGTACGTGTACCACTGCTGCGACAGGCAGGACTGGTCGGAGGTCGAACGGGTTTACAGGTTAAAACACGATACTTTATGAGTAGTGTTTAATTGATAATGTGCAGTGTTGTTCAAAAAGCATTTAGCTTTGTTCTGCTATAGTTGTATTCAATTAGTACGCGTTAAGAAAGCTGTAAAAAAGTTTATAATATAATTGCTAAGTTTATAGGCATTCCTATATGTAAACAAAAGTTTTTGAAACCTGCTGTTTATTGTTTTTTGCTAATTATAAGTTTAATTTGTTTTAGCCTCAACCGTTTGAGATTATTGTTTTATTTTACAGATTTGTAAATAATTTTCTTTATCTGTTTTTTAAGGTATTGACTGTAAATTTTACTAATCGAGTATTATTTTTTCTACTTTTATTCTGTAGTATGATTTAATAGTTTTGTTTTATACTTAATTTAATGTTTTCTAGGCTTCATCAAAAACAAGTGCAATAATTTTTAGTTTTTGTATATAAGATCTTTTAAAATTATATATTTTAAATGACTTTTTGCTCAAATTACTGATCAAAAATAATTTAATTTATCAAGCAATATACAAGGTTGTTATCAAAATATTTCACAATTTTTAGTATCACTAGTTTATAATATGATTTTTTTACAAACTTAAAACGTAAAATATAAAACTTTCATAAATTTGAGTACTTTTTAAAAGTTTAGTTAATTATGCTTGAAAATTACAGAGAATTACATGAAAATTTCAATTTTAAATACCTTAAATTAAAAGTTTATAAAATAAATAAGATGAGTAATAATGGTTTTATTTTAAGAGTTGATAACTGACTATAATTGTATAAATTTAACATGTATTAAACTTAAGTAATGTAAAACATCCAACATAATAGTTTATCAATCTTATTTACTTGATAATATGCAAAATTATCTTTAAAATCCTTAAGTTTATTTTGTTATTATTCTATCAGTTAGTATACGATGAGAAATTGATTGGCATTTCAACGTTTTGATAATAAACTAAATCGCTGTTATAATAACAAATCAATATTTCTTGTGTGTTTAAAACTAAATAAAGCAGGAAAGTTTATCTTTTTTTAATGATTTATTGGTGTAACTAAATAATGTACTTTCAATTAAATTGTATTTAGTTGGTACTCTCAGGTAAATTATTTTGTGATGTTACAAAATGTTTTATTATATAAAATAAAAATTTAAAAGTGTTCGTAAAAACGTGCGAAATTTTTTAGTTGTTTAAACTTAATTGATTTTCCGATTAACTTATAGTAAAAAAAATACCACATACTTTATTGTATAAAAGCTTTAAAATCAAAGTCCTCCCATTTATTTTAAACTTTTTTGAAAACGTTTATTATGTTTTCACATTACTACGTTTTTTTATTTTGCAAAAGTTTATCTAGCAAACTAAGTTTTGCTCAAAAAGTTCGTAAATGTTTAAATTGAATTTTCTGAAAAAATATATGTACAAGTCATGGAAAGTGCATTGAGAAAGTATTTAAAATATAGAGCAAAAACTGGATTGGAAACAGGGTTGCCACTTTACCTGGAAAAACATGGAATTTGACAATTTAGGAAAAAATAACCTGGAAAAACCTGGAATTTGAGAAATTTTGAAAAATAACTGGAAAAACCTGGAATTTTTCATAATTTTAACATTTTCAGTAGTAAAATTTCGATTTGAAATAAAAAATCTATCATATAATTAAGATTTTTTGTCATCATCAAAAAATTTTTTTATTTAAAAATACATTTAAAATAACTTTACAGTTGTTACTATTTAACACAGTTTCTTATATCGAAATTAACTTAAAACTAAAAATATA
The DNA here is from genome assembly GCF_965202585.1 of Thalia democratica. NCBI lineage: Eukaryota > Metazoa > Chordata > Thaliacea > Salpida > Salpidae > Thalia > Thalia democratica. The sequence continues at coordinate 59,157,347 of NC_139166.1, read as the reverse complement.
CCCAAAGTTGTGTACTTTTAAAAAACTGGAAGAAATTTGGAGAACATGGAAAAATTTTTGAAAAAAACTAGTGGCAGCCCTGTAGAAAATTAAAACCCAAAAATAATTTTTATACTAACATTAAAGCTAAATAAACAATTAATTGATTAATTAGGACTTATAAGCAGGGTTGCCACTTTACCAGGAATTTGACAATTTAGGCAAAAGAAACCTGGAATTTTGAACAGTTTTAACATGCTAAGTGAAAATTTCGATTTGACACAAAAAATCTATCATATTGACAAAAAAATTTCTCATCATCAAACATTTTATATTAAAAAAACACATTTAAAGTAGCTTACTAGTATCTTTTCAGTGCTTTTATATTATTTAACACAGATTCCTACCTTAAACTTAACTTTCAACTAAAAATAGACCCAAAAATGTCTACTTTTAAAAACCTAAATGAAATTTGAAAAACCTGGAAAAGTTTTTGAAAAAAACAAGTGGCAACCCTGTTATAAGACTTTAAAACTGATAAAATTAAACAATCATCCCCAAACGCTGCCACAATCATGACAAATTTCAATTGAACGCAGGATCGTCAACGACAAAGTCGACCTGATCTCCCCCATCCTGGCTGCCGCGTTCGCCAAGGGGCTGAAGCACTCGTCCAACGACGTTCTCAACGACATGCTGGGCCTGGTGGCGACGGTGAAGCTGTTCGACGACGCCACCACCAAGCACCGGCACCTGACCCACCAGAAGCTGGCCGTGCAGAACGACGTGGTGCAGTACGCGCTCAGGTGAGTGTTTGCTTTGTGTGTTATAAATTTGTAATTGCTATGAGATTTGTGTTTTGTTTACCGTGAGCTGTCTATGAAAATCTAATTTAATAAATGAACTTTTAAAGGTTAATAAAAGTTTAAAACAAGCATAAAATGCCACAGAAAGGACCATTTGGAAGTTGCGCTCAGCTACATCAACAGCCTCGTTCAGCGGGGCTCCACTACGAAAACAATCAGCTTCGAAACTTTCAATCAAATACTGGAGAAGTTCAGGTTTGTTGTGAGTATTTTCGTTGAGTTCAAAAGTATTTTGTAACCTGACGATTTTTGGTTTTTATTTTCCATACCACATACTTGGTGTTTTTAGTGTATTAAATAGTTTTTCTAATAGTTACAACAAAATTTGTTGATCCATTGATTTTGTTTGCACCTGTTTTTGCAGCTGCTTAGAATTTTTAAAACACTACAAAAATCATTTCCTAGCGTAACATTTAACCAAAATTTGTTTACCCTGAAATGAAATATTATTATCAAACGAACCACCGAATCGCATGGATAACAGCACCGTGTGTCAGATCAAATTTTTTTTTTTTTTTGTTATGCAATCTGGGGATTTAGTTCTTGATTTAAAATACTTTAATATTGTTAATAGATTTTATAAACAACTTCAAAAATCTTTTTTTTTTTCACCAACAAACAGCTTTTCGTTTATTTACGTTTTGTATTGTCCAATATGAGGATGTAATATTTATCATATACTTAATTACCCAAAAAAACGCTAAAATTTCCACCAACAAACAGCTAATATTCACTTGCAAACATTTAAAAGTATTGTTTACATATTAATTTAAACTTATTCAATCATTAGAACATAAAGAAGTGCATTTGTTATAAACAAGTTGAAAACCCTAGTTCATTCTCCAACAAACAGCTTTTCGTTTATTTATGTTTTGTATTGTGCAATCTTATGATGTAAATGTTATTGTACAAGATATTACATACACCTGACGTTCACACCACTTTTTTGCAGCTTCTCGTGGGATGCGAAGCTGTGGAAGCGGAACAGGCAGGTGGTGGAGGTGCTGCTGAACATCTTGTCGCAGCGGCAGTACTTCCTGGCCAACGAAACGTACGCCGAAGCTACCATAAAGTGGTTCAAGTCGATCGAGAACGAGAGCTGGGCGGTGAAAAAAATCAACATCCAAGACATCAAGTTTGTTGGTTTTTCTGTTTGGTTTAAAACATTTTAGTTGAGTTTTTTTATCGACTCTCAAAACACCTTGTGTAGTTTCGTTTAACGCGCTTATATGGTGGGTAGGTGTCAAATATGCACGGAGGGTAACTTTGCACGAAGACACTTTTTCGCGGCGTCAATTTTGCACGAGGGGTCACTTTTGCACGGTTTGAAAGTTTTTTTATTAGTTTTAAAATTTTATACATTTAGTTATTACTACCACTGTTACCCCTAGCCCTTACTCTCGGTCAATAACTTTTTTGTTATTAATTTAGTTTAATTTATGTTTTTCATTTCTTGTTTTTTTTACGAATAATTTTTATTTATTGTTTTGTTTTTACTGTCACTGTTGCCCCTTTTTCTTGGTCGGTATCTTATTTTTCTTTTTTTATGTTATAAATATTTTATCTTTTTGATCTTTTATTCTTTACATTTATTTGTGTGAAAGTGTCTTTGTGCAAAATATTGTATAATATTGCACAAGGCCATAATTTGAAACTTACACTAGATATTCTGGAGTAGATGATGGAGAGCAAAAAAAAAGGACTTATGCGGTTTTAATGGTAGTTTTTTGAGTAATCTAGGTGGAGGGGGCCATAGCTTTTTTAATTTCTTTAAAGGGGCCTTTTGAAAAAAAAGTTTCGGAAATTGTGGTCTAAATCAAAGCATTTTAGACTTAAGTTGCAAAGTTTTGTATAAATAAAAACACTTGAAAACATTTAATATCAAAAATAGTATGCCAATATAACAAGTTAATCAACATAAACCTAAATAAACTTCATCTTTAATTTAAAGTAACCCATTTAAACGTTTTTAGTTTCTTTAAAAAAAACTGCTCATGTAATGATAGTAATAATACAACATATATGTCATTATTGTCTGTTATTGTCATTATTTATTGATATCAGATTCAGAAAGAGAAGCATTTTATAAGATCAGCTACTTGAACAATATGTTTAAACAACTTGTACTTTAAGTTTTTCCACACATGCTATTTACTATTACTAGACTTGTATTAAGGTAACACCTATTTGAAACTCATGACAAAAATTATTCAACTAAGTCAGCCCAATGATTCTTTTTTTATCTTTATAAGTGTTCGTTTTTATAATATGTTTAGTAAAATTTATTTACGACTGTGTGTAAAAAAAGCAGCGTGTGTTAAAAAAAGCTGCAAAGGACAAACAAAGTAGTAAACTCAAATACAAAACACAAAAAACACTAAGTTTACAAGTTTTGATAAACCTTAATTGTAATTCTATATTCCCATATTGACTCCTTACAAAAAACAATTTTTTTTTACATTCATTTTTCAAACAGGAAATGCGAGTGGCAAATATAGATGAATTTTGACTGTGCAAAAAAATGTTTCGATTTAAAAAAAAACGTTTTGAATGATTATTTATCTAATGAAACCTTTGAAAAAAAAACAATCTAACTGTGTACAGTACCAATGTTTTGACTGACTATTTTTACGTAAAAAAACTTTTTATTTTTCTGGAAATGCGAGTTTTTTTTATTTTATGAAAGTTTAAAAACCACAAAACAAAACTGTGCCCTGGACCGATTTTTTAAAAGGTGTTTTATGTAAAAAAAAGTGTACTTTTTCTAACTGGAGATGAGTATTAAAATTAAATATTTTGCCATATTGTTTTTATTCAAAAGTAAATATATATATATTTGTAAAGGATTTGTAATTGTTCAGGAAATGCGAGTGCCCCGTGACGGGAGTGTCGCTGATCCCGTCGGAGCTGGGTGATGAGGAGCACTACCTGCTGAAGAGCTTTGTGCTGATCACCATCATGAAGAAGCTCTACACCAAAGTGCACATGGAGACGCTCGCGCAGAAGGGAAAGCACCTCGTTAGTTTGATTGTGTTTGGTTGTTTTGATTATTTTAGTTACTCAAATTGTACTTGTTAAGTTATTTAAATTTGATTATGTTAGAAGTTTTTTAAACTGAATTGGCTGTTTGTCTTGTATTTTCTTTCGTTTTTGTAGGTGTAAAAGTTATATTCTATAAACAATTTTCATAATGTTTAAATTTTAAAGTGTTTTTTTTAAGTTGTTTATGATTTAAAGTAAGGTTTTTATTGTACCTAATTTGAAGACTTAAAGTTTTCGTATCATAGGTTTTCAAAACATAAACATTTCTGAACTATTACGTATAATTGTTTTTAGGTTTGTAAAAAAATTATTTAAGTCCTATTACCAAGCTAAATTTAATTAATCTAGTTTTATGAAAATTATCATAAAATAATTGGTTTTTAATAGAATAAAAAGTAATCTTTTGAAAAAAAAACAGATGTTAGTCTTAAGTTAGCTACGAGTTTACACTACTTAAAAATCTTATTTCAAAGGTTGTACTACTTTTAGTTTTAAAAGTCTCAATTTAGAGCAATTGAAATAACTTTTTTAGTAATTTAAGAATTTCAAATTATTAATTTTGAAAGATTCACAAAGGAGTTTTTGTCCTTATAATAGTTTTAAACTGTCTATGCAATCTATTAGCTATGACTTGTTTTATTTTAGCAGTACTTTCTCTTTAAACACACCTTACCGACAGTTTAAATTCTAACGAACGCGAGAGTAGTTCAACTCAGTTTCTGTTTGTTAGGTTTTAGGTTGTAATCACAGATTGTTAAAGGCATAGGGGGGGGGGGGGTAAACACCCTTTTTTGGTTTTTTATCTTATTTTATATAGTTTTTGCTTAGCTACAAAATGCTTTTTACAGATTAAACAAATTCAAAATAATTTTTGAGATATAGCCGGTCAAAGTCGGAGGCAACAACAGGTTCTTTATGGGAGGCGCAAACTAAAACAGCAAAAATAGACTATTTCACTAAAAATCTATCTTCTCCTACGTTTTTTGAGATAACTATCTCAAATTTTCAGGAAATGTTCCTTGATATGTTTATAAAATTCTGTCGGAAGGAATTTTTTTTAAATTAAAAAAAAAAAAATTTATAAAAAAAAACAAACAAAAAAAAACAGTTTTTTTTTAGTTTTTTTGTCATAAAATTTTTATTTTTTAATTTTTTTAAAATTCTGTTCCGACAGAATTTTCTTAATATATCAAGGAACATATCCTGAAAATTTGAGGTGGTTATCTCAAAAAACGTAGGAGGAGATAGATTTTTAGTTATTTGCCGTTTTAGTTTGCGCCTCCCATAAGGTTCCTATTGTTGCCTCCGACTTTGACCGGCTATATCTCAAAAATTATTTTGAATTTTTAAAATCTGTAAAAAGCATCTTGTAGCTTAGTAAAAACTATATAAAATATGATAAAAAACCAAAAAAGGGTGTTTACCCCCCCTATGCCCTTAAATTTAAAAGCAAACTGTAGTTTTTTTTTACAATTCCACAAACAGCCTGTTTCTCACAATCCAAAAGGAACAGTTCTAACAGTCTCACAAAAAACTACCCCGGACCCGGCCGGGGCTTAAATTGAAAAGCATCCGGCCGGATCCCAATTATTGGATCAGGCAGATCTCTCGTACAAAAAGGCAATATTTTTAAACGCAAATACTCACGCAGCCTCACGAGGAGAGCATCCACCAGTTTTTCGAGTTCATCCTGAAGAACGGGCCGTTCAACGTGGTCGTGGACGGGCTCAACGTGGTGCTGCACAACGTCAGGCAGGGACTGATGGGCAAGGAGAGGTACGACCCCGGCTTTCACAGGGTCAGTTTCAAGTTAATGTTGTATGCAATTCAGTGGCTATCAGTGGTGTTTTGTACAGGGTTGCCACTTTACCTGGAAACCTTGAAAAACCTGGAATTTGAGAAATTTTGAAGAAAACTTGGAATTTTGAAAAAAAATCACTAAAAAAACGTGGAATTTTAACAATTTTCACATGTTTCGTAGTAAAATTTCGATTTGACTCAAGATATCTATTAAATGAATAAAAACAATTTGTCACCATCAAAAACATTTTTTGTTAAAAAAGATATTTAAAGTAGCTTTACAGTATCTTTTCAATGATTTTATACTTTTTAACACAGTGTCTTACCTTAAACTTAACTTTATGCTAAAGAAAGACTCAATAATGTGTACTTTAAAAAACCTGGAAGAAATTTGGAAAACATGGAAAAAAATTTGAAAAAAACAAGTGGCAATCCTGTTTGTACACCCTCGTGCGCAGTAGTGTGCGCAGAAATTATTTTACTTCGCTCTGAAATTTTAGTAAGGTAAAAATAATGTTTTATAAATGACGTTTGTTTTGTCTTCTTGTAACAGAAAAAGCAAGCTGTAACAAAAATTAACAGCTATTAACACATTATTGTTATTTACACGCTCAAAACATTAAAGATACGATCCAGGGTTTCACAGGGTAAGTTGATGTTAAGTTGCCAGTGTTAATTTTTGTTACTGTCAAGTTTATGTTTACATCTCTGCATTAGTTGTTTAAACGTGAATTTAGTGAGGTAGAAAAGTGTTTTATTAATGACGTTTGTTTTGCATTTTTAGTATAAAAGGAATTATTACGTGACTAATAACACACTCAAAAAAAATTATGTCATTTGTTAACAGTTCTTAAAACGTTATTCTTAATTAACACACTTAAAACATTAATAAATAGTGTTTTTTATAACAAATCAAATTTTTATAGTCTATTTTATAGTCTTATTGCCCATAAATTATTTTCAAGTAATTTGCTGTTTACAGATTTTGAAAAGGTTGAGAACCACTGCCACAAATGCCAATAATATTATTTTTACTTTAGGTTAATTGGGTGTAAAATTTAGACCACATAGTTATAATTCAATAATCACTTTTAATTCCGAAAGTTTTTTAATTAAAAAATACTAAGCAAATGTATTGTCTTGTTTAATAAGCTGTCCATTAAAAATTAACTTGAAAGACGAAGTAGGCTAAGGCTTTGTTTTTCTCAATTCAAACTAGTTTTTAAATCAGAGGGTACGAAGTCTGAGAGTACAACATATTTTTATAGAAAGATGAATTTAAAGAGGCAAAGAATACTAGTTTATTAATTTTTTATCTTATCCTATATTTTTTAAGCAATAGTTTTTAAACCTTGTTATTTTAAATCTAAGTTGATAATAAACGAACCTATTGTACATTTAAACAAATGTGTTGCAATGCAGTTTATTAGGATGCAACTTTAAGGGATTTTTTTTACCTGAAATTTTATATTTTATAAAAATGTGAGGTAAACTGTTTAAAAGAAAAAAAAAGATATTTAGTATTTTTAAAAGTTGGCCCCTCTATGGCCTTAACCTTAAATTGAAGCCCAGCTTTGTGTTAATTTGTGAAAAAAAAATCCAACAAGTAAAACTTAATTTTTTACAAAACATTAATACACTATTATGTTTTAATTTGATATTTGTTTTTTAGTTTAGAGAAAAGAAAGAAAAAAGTGACGAGGTTTTTGTGTTTAGTTTATTTCATCGCTCTATATTGTTTTTTTAGCCTTTTGTTTCTGAAGGGCAGTTTTTCCGCGAAACGTCGTGACACAAACGAAGCTTGACAAGAAACTTCAGTAAAACACATTTTTTTTGCAGCTGGCCCGAGTGCTGGAGATCTTGCAGCGGGGGAGCACGAAGAAGATCAGCATCCTGGTCACGCTGAAGAAGCACATGTTCTCGGTGGTGGACCACTACAAGCACCTGTTCAAGAACCACAACGTCCAGTTCTACTACGTCCCCAACGAGTCAGTTTGTTTTGCTCGCTGTTTTTGTGTTCCTCATGAATAAAAGCGTACATCGTTACAAAAAAAAAACAGTTAAAATAACAACTTTTACATGTTTCATACATTTTGAACAATTAAAATACGGTATTGGTTACATTGTATACCCTATTTTAAATCTAGTTTTAATTCCATGTTGCAAGTGAAAATTTTGTTAGGTTACCAAAGAAAAGTTAAACTGTGTAAATTGATTTTTATTTTACATCTACAATTATCTAAATCAAAAAAAAACTTTCCTGCCTTTTTTGTAAAACTGACACTTTTTTTAAAGTAATCAAAACTAGTATATTTGTTTTAGGTTTACTACAATGCAATATTAAATTTTACAAATAAAGTTCACCATCTTGAAACCGTGTGATACCATAATAGATTCCTGTATATAAATTTATAAAATTTTTAAATAATTTTCCCATCCGGTTATTTCCCCATACATAACATGCACGCGACTGCTTAATTTTTTGCATTCAACTATATTACACCCTATAACAACAATACAACATATTCATTATCTTCTTTAATTACATATTGGTTTTTGCCAACTAAATTAACTTTCTCACGTCCGGTTATTTCCCCACACACAGCATGCACGACGACTCGCTGATCTTCTACGCGGCCATCTGCAGCGGGCCGAACTGCTACTTCGTGTCGCGCGACTTCTTCCGCGACTACAAGGCGCTCATCACGGAGAACCTGGGCCACGACGCGGCCAAGCTGTTCTACAAGTACCAGCAGTCGAGGCAGATCACGGTGCTGGACAAGGGGAGGCGGAAGGACGACGTCTACCTCGGGGTTTGTTTCGTTTGTTGTACGAGTTTATGTAGGTTGGTCTTGTTTGTTAAAAATTTTATTTTTTCAATGGCGAAAACTTGAGCTGAACATAAAAAAGTTTTTTTTTGTAACAAAATTTTGTCAATGGCAAAATTTTTGGACTGAGGATGTAAAATTTTGCTCTAGTTGAACATGTGTTACGTTAAACTGGCTAGAAAGTCAGTTTATTTTTATGACTTGTATACAAAATATAAGTTAAGTCTTTCTTTTTTTATAAGATATTTTTTTACGTAATTTTAAATGCAGTAGAAAATTAACTTTTGGACAGTCAGTACATAGTTATCCCACATTTGGTATCTCAAAAACCTAGCAAAAAAAATCGTTGCCCGTTAGAAAAACAACATCGTGAAAAGCAGGAAGCTTTTTTCAGAGAAAGTCTAAGTTGTTAATAAACAAGTTTAATAAAAAAAAAGACAAATGTATGTTATGAAATTTATGTTCATGTTGAATATGATGTATAAATTTAAAACAATTCTAAATATTAATTTTTAAGAAGTTTTCACTGTATTGCTGTAGCACAATAACAAAAATAATCCCCCGAGTTGATAAACAACGAAAAGCAGGTTCTCTTTTACTGTTTTAATTGTTTTTAATACCATTCCCTGAACAGAGAAACAACATCGTTGAATCAAGGATTTTTTATAAGAAACTTTCAATTAATGTTTTCAATCGAAATTAAAGTTATTACAGGTTTTAAGCAATAGAAAGAAATACTCCATTTTTGCTTGAGCATTAAAAAATTCCCCTTAACAGAGAAAAAACATAGTCGAGTCTCGTAGTCAGTACAACAAGGTATTTAATAAAAATAAAATTTCCCCTGAACAGAGAACCAACATAGTCGAGTCTCGTATTCAGTACAACAAGGTAATTAAAATAAAAATCCCCCTTAACAGAGAAACAACATAGTCGAGTCTCGAATCCAGTACAAAAAGGTATTTAATTAAAATAAAAATTCCCCTTAACAGTGAAACAACATAGTCGAGTCTCGTATCCAATATAACAAGGTATTTAATAAAAATCCCCCTAACAGAGAAACAACATGTCGAGTCCCGCATCCAGTACAACGAGGTATATAATTAAAAAATCCCCCTTAACAGAGAAACAACATAGTCGAGTCTCGTATTCAGTACAACAAGGTATTTAATTAGAATAAAAATTCCCCTGAACAGAGAAACAACATAGTCGAGTCCCGCATCCAGTACAACGACGGCGTGTGGCACATCCCGCGTCCCGACGGCAAGTACGTGAAGGACCCGAACAAGTTCGACGCGACCAAGTTCAACTTCGACAGCAGGATATGGCTGGTGGTGTACGACCAGAGCAAGCACCGGGTGAGCAAGCAGGCCAACATGAAGAAGTGGTACGGGTGAATGTGTATGCAACGGTGAGTGTTTGGACTATTTCATAAAAATAAATGGTTATATACATCCATATAACAATAATTAATAAAACAGTCAGTACGTGCAACAGTCAGTAAATAACTTTTGTTGTTGTTGTACATCTATGTAAAAACTATAAATAGTTGTTTTAAATTATAATAATAATGATATTTTTCGAAATCTAATAAAAATACCTCAACTTCTAGAGGAGTAATTATGTTTATTAAATTCTTTCAAGATTGACTGAAACTGAGTGTTCATTGAACAGTCTTGAAAGAATTTAATGATAATAATTAATTTAATAATTCATGCCTCAAAACAAACAAAATTTATTTTTAGGTTGAGTTTGAATGTTTAGATGTGCTTTAAGTCTGCCAAGCTCTCGAGAGGAACTGTTTTTATAGTGAATTTTATCTGATTGAATTTAGTCTATTGGCTTTTTAGGAAATGTTTTGTTATTGAATACTTTAGCATGGAGATTTATCAGTGTGTGACTTTGCTAAACATACTTTCTTGTATTTAAATAAATCATTTTTTATTACATTTTTAAAGTTATTTATAATTTTTAGAAGTTTTTATTTTACAACTTGATCCTTGAAGTTTTGCAAGTTATTAAGTTTTTTATAATTTTTTTATTTAAAAAAGTACTATCGAAAATAGGTAAATAGTATAAAAAGTTTCAAAGCTGAAACCAGCTCTTGATAAGTAGTGTTTATAGTTTTTTGTCTATAATTTGTTCAATTTATAATTACTCTAATTAATTAGCTGTAAAAATCTTTTATAATGTCAAAAAATATTTTCTGAGAGTTGTAATGAATTACTTACTTGTTTTTGTTTTTTTTATCAAATTAAGGCTTTTATCTGCATATTAGCTACGATTAAGTTTAAATAATTAGCAATTTTTACTCAGTATTTTGAATTTAGTTCTATTTAGATTTTTAAATAAATAACACATCTAAAATTAAATTAAAAAATGGATGACTATAAGCAGCAGTCAGTTAATAAGGTTTATTATAATCATTTAATTAATTAGGTTATCTAAGTAATAATTTTAAAAAAGTTATTCTAATGATAAGTTAAATAAATCAGTAGGGCCTCAAAACAAACAATTTTTTTATAATAAAATTAAATGTATGAACTCCAATTTTCGTATGATTGTAAAAAAACTATTCTATTTCAGATATGCATTAGGGCGCATATGTTACCCTTAAAAAAGTTTTGTAAATTTTTTATACTTTTTGTGCGTGGCAAATCACATATAAAGACGGTACAAACAATTAGCTTTAAGCTAGTCAGAGAAAAAAACATTTAAAATTTTGCTCTATTGGTTTTTTTGAACAAAGGCTTTAATTTCAACTTTTTGATTAAAATAACTTTAAATACATCAAATTTTTTCACTGCTCTTCTATTTAGCTCTAGTAACAGCTCCAAGTGAAACTTTGCAAGGGTTGATTTCCAATGTAAATTAAGGCTAGTTTGACAAGCTTTTTATGATCATATCATATGAGCACCTGTGAGATAATTTACTTAAAAGACAATCAGAAAACTAACAAGCTTAATCTTTACATATCATTAGTTAATCTTATATTTTTGAACTTTTTTGGGATGATTGCTGTTGGTTTCATAAACTGGGTGTAAGTAGAGCTAAGATAGGTATAAGTTGGTTTTATTTCTTTTTTGTGTTTATTGTATTTAAAACTTAATAGTGTTGTTTCATCCTGCCTGACGTTGTGATTAAACAAATAGGTGTATTTTTTTAATACCATTTGTTTTACAAGATCTTAAGTGTCTATCTGTTTCAGAAGATAGAGAATTTAAATTTAGGTGTATAAACTTCATATTTTTTACTTATTTTGATTGTTTTATTTGTTAAAATTTATTTTTATGTTTACGAACAGTTTATTTAACTCACTAAAATACTTATGTTTGTTTTTCAGCATATTTGTTAAGTTTTATTATTTTAATTTTCTAAGTTTAGCTATTCAGCATTAGGAGTGATTTTATGTAGTTTAAACAAATTCAATCATTTACTTGTACTAAATTTTATTGATTAAAACTGAATCGTTTACAAATCTATAAAACAGTTAAACAAACTTTTACCTACCTACATATACTAGAAAATATAGACATTGTAAAAAAATACATGGTGCTCATACAGTATTATAATTATACTAAATATTTTATGTATACTGACATTACCAACTCTTCCCTCTTATTTAATTTTGAGATATTTTTATGGTTGCTCCTGTAGAAAGGGCAATAAGAAAAATGTAAATGATGGTAAAAATTGAAACCTAGGGGAGGAGACGGTGCATGGTAGACTATGGTTTCCATGGTCAATATTGGCAGTAATGGGTCAAAAAAGGTGCTTAGTTTGTCCTGGACAAGACGTTAAAACGTACATGTGGTGTACGACTCGATAACCAAAAGATTTTTTCGTGCACCACGTACTAGGGCCAAATATTTTGAGTGCTTCTTTGTTGTTCAATAAACATTAGTCTTACCATTTTTAATGTATACATAGTTACTTATTGAGTTTTTTTTTTTTCATTGTTGTCTTGAAGTTAGCTCAAAGTATTAGTTACAAGCAAATGGTGCGCAGCTCGATGACCGTAAGGTCTTTCTCCACATTTCAGTTGTGAGCTTTTCTTTAATCACGCCGACAAACAATTAAATATTTTTGACGAATTTCAGAAGTAACTACTAAATTCTATACAAAATTTGCAACAATCTGTTGCAAGAAATTTTGTCAATGCTACTTAAATTTTTTGAAGCCTATTATCTGGGATTTTTATAATTTTTCTATTGCTGGAAAAAATAAAACTTTATTTATTAGCTTTTCTTTTGCTTGCGTTTCTCAATTCTATTGATGCTTGCTCTGTCATTATGACTTTGAATAGCTGTTATGTCAGTTTTCATACTTTTTGATGTTGTTATTTTCTATTGAGGTAGAAAATGTTGTTCCAGCTTTTTTTTTCCTTCTTACAATCTTTTTACAATAGACATAGTTCCCTCTATTTTTATTCCTATGCATTCACTACTACGTTTTACTAATTACGAGCGGGTCCTAGTACCTTTTCGAAGTTATTAAAAAATACACTAAAACCACATCAATTTTAGACTTTTTATAATGTTCAGTTACTTCTTTATAAACATTTTAAAGAGCTTCATTTTTCAAAGAATAGTTAAGTTTGACACCTTTTAGTTGTTGCCTATGTGATTCATAACAAAGTAGTATTTGCAAGTTAATTGGTAGTTTTGAACCAGCTACACTTGAAAAGGATTAACTTAATAATGTACCATGAATACGTTTGTATGCATTCTTCCGTTTGAAATTTAACTTAATCTAACAACAAGAAATTACTAATACCCTATTAAACCATATTAGAAAATCTGACATAAACTATAAATAAATTTAGTTTGTTGACTTAAGGTTAAAAATCCTTATAAGTAAAATTTTGTATAAAATAAAAGTTTAATAAAAATAAATACACTACAACTAAAATTAAGTAGAATTTTTTTTCCTAAAAACAACTTTGCTGTAGCTTTTATTTTAAGGTTGCCATTCTTTGAGTAAAAAATCCTTGAGTGACCTTTTAAACTGTTTTAAGTCACCCAGAACTTTTCAAAATACTTAAGAAAATCCAATTATTATTTTAAAATATTTTTTTTATTAAAACTCTTATCCTAAGTTTTGTAAATAATTTCAAACTAGCCTGAGTTATCCTGAAATTTTCAAAATTTAATGACTATTATTTACAACAACTGCTATTTTTTAGGTAATTAAAGTTAAAACAGATGAAACTAGGAATTACATATGTTTTTTTTTTCCTTTATACTATAAGTGTTCCAAATAATTGATTTATTAAATTTAAACAAACATTCAATCTTAATAGACCGTAGAAAAAGATTAAAAACAATTATATACAGATAAAAACAATTTATGTAAGCACGGTTTTAATTTTTAACGTTTATGCATGTACGTACTTTACAAAAAAAAATATGTTTAGCTTTTCATAAAAAGTTAATAAGCAATAACATTGAGGATTGTTAGTTAATTTTTTACACTTAAAATTTTTAGAAGTAAAGTAACGTACCAAGCAACCACAGATGCAATAGTTTGCTGTTATAAATGCTATGTACTTTTATATTTAGAACGGCTTAAGTACAAAAAATTATAAATCACAGAAACTCTGTACTTAAGCAAGCTACACGTAGAACGGCTTTGCTTTGAAAATAAACTTATTATCTCTGTAAGAATCTTATAGCTGAAGTTAATTAAGAAATAGTTTTAAAACGACGGTTTTTTAATAATAACATTTGGCTATTTTATTTAAGGAATAGATGTTTTCGAACTTGAAATTAAGATTTTTTTAGAAAATGTATTAAAGTCATCAACTCGATTTTAAGATTGATTACATTTATTGTCATCAAAATTACCAATATCATTAAAAAATAAAAGTTTTTTATTTTAACTGCTGTAAAAAAAAACAAAATTTTAAAAGCATTTATGATTTTCGATGTCTCTTTATTAAAATGTTGACTTGACATTAATGATGTACCAATAAAAACTATTTTTTTAAGATTTCTCAACTTGTTTTTAAAGTTGAAATAATATAGGTGGAGAATGATTTTAATACCTTTTTTAATTTAAATACGAAATTTAAGAAATACTTATGATAAAAAATGTAAGTCTTAAAAAAAAAACAATTTTATGGATGATTCAAAGTTATTAAACTAAGAAATTAAGTTTAGAAATAACAAAAGATCTAATCTATCAAGGTCGACAATTATTTCTTTAAAATTTTAATTAACAGTAAAATTGTTGCATGTGCAAGCGATAGCTAAGCATAAATATTGTACTTCACAGTAAATTAAAAGGATTGAAATAATTAAAATTTTGTACTTAAAGTTGTTATGCGAAATTAAAACTTGACTTTTATTAGGAAGCAATAAAAAGTTTTAGTTATCATTTTCTATTTGTTATCAGTTATAGTAAAAGAATAAAAGTTTTTATTCAGTATATTTAAGTTTAAAAACAAATAAACTGTTTAAACTACTATAATTCAATGAGCCTTTTTAACTGAAATTCAAAAAGTAGTATTTATTGCTTTTTAAATAACTTTTGTATAACTTTGCAAAATAAAAAAAAGTAAAACTAGATGCATATATATGTTTTTTTATTTATATGAAAACATTAGCTTAGACGACCGTTTTGTATATGAGATATATAACCTCATATACTCATCAGTAAGCTAAAGTTTATATACACTTATCGAAAACTTTAACACTTTAAACAAATTGCTACCTTACTTTCTATAAAATTGATTGTTTTTTATTAAATACATTGTAAATTTTGATAAACAGTTGTTTTTAAGCGAAGTAGAAAATAAGCGTTTTGTTATGGTTTGTTACATCGGTTTAACCAGTTAAGTCACTGAGTCTTCTCAACTTATCAAAACATCTTTTTAAATTCAGTCTCATCTTTAAGACTCTCGTCGTTCAAGTTTTCTTCGCTTTTGTTTATGTTTAGTTCACCTGAACACTTGTCAGATGAATTAAAGGAGCTTTCACCCTTTTCAAGAGACTCTGATTTTATCGAACTTGCATTCTTAATTTTACTTCCGCTTTGGTTATCAGATTGATTTAAACCAGTTCCACTTGATTCAGTCTCTTTTTGTTGATTAAATAAAAATCCCGTCAAAGCAGCACTTTGTGGTCTGTTACGAGGTGTTTGTAGTTTTGATTGTACATCGTTTGCAGCTTGATTTAAGTTTCTACAGCTTTGTGAACTTTCGAAGTCTTTTGCGTCAAACTGATGACATCCTTTGTCATTGTTGTTTGAAGGACGACGTGTATCTTTTTTAGATTTAAATAATGATGACAGACTTAGATTACTAATCGAACTAGCTTGTGAACGTACCCTTTTCCCAATGTTAGTAAGTTGTTTAGAACCGCGTAAAACAACATTTTTTATAATTTGTTGTTTATTATTTCTTGAAATATCTTCGTTGTTTTGCTCAGAGCTAACTGTGCCAGGTGGTGCGTTACTTTCCGGCTGGTTCCGTTCAAGTTCACATATAAAATCCTTGAATTCGTTTCTGTCCTCCTCGTTTTTAATAAACTCAAGTAGCCTTTCCTTATTAAAATTAATATCTTTGTTATCTTTGTCATTTTCGTCTAAAGTAACTTCTTTGCGAGACTTCATATGCTTTGGATGAGTCATGCTGCAACTTTTGGAATATCTTCTGTTATTAAGCTTGGTTGTAACATTTGTAGCTATCTTATCTGTGTAGTAATAGTGTGCCATGTACGCCATGATGCATCCCGCGTGCTGCCTCAAAGTACACACCTCCCGCATGCGCCTCTTGTACTCATCCCTGTAGTGGTCCTGAATGGTCAGGACGAGCTTGAACGCCTCCAACTTTGCCGTGGGGCTCTTGTACCAGACAACCACGTTGAGGGTCAGTTGCAGCAGCAATTCCATGTTTTCCTTGCTCTGGTCGCTCATCGTCAGGTTGTCCTTGATGCCCTTGAAGATTTCGGGCAGGCAAAGTTTGAGCTGGTCAACGCGAAGCTTCTCGGAGCCGTCCGTTCGTAGTTTTTCAACCACCGGCCAGGGGTGTTCAAGTTTTTTGGCGTTAAAATTGTTACCGAACATTTTAATTGCTATTCGGTACAGAATCAAGCGTTCCTTGCTGTTGAGGGGCTTGGCGCAATCGAACAAAAAACTGGGATCGTCAATTCTGTGAACGTTTTCAGCAAAGTGCAAGCACAGCTCGAGCACGCAAGTGGGATACAACCTTCTGTCTGATTTTTCTTCATCGTGGTTGTCGCATTTGTTGCGCAGTTTGCAAATGAAAAAGTTGACTAAACTCCAATTTTCGTCAACTTTTTTACCGAGAGTTTTAAAACAATCAACTAGAACTGTTTTACTTTCTTTCTCTTCTGGCTTTCTTTTTTCCATGAGCGTGTAAAGGTTTTCTATAACTTTTTTATATAAGCCATCAAACGCGCTGTTTTTAATCAGTTTACAAACGCTGTTAAAGATGTTAAAAATTTTGTTAAATTCATCAGGCTTTATATTACTTGAACCGTACTCTATTATCTTGAGCAAGACCTCATGTTTTTTTACTTCGTCAGTTTCGAACATAACAATTTCAAAAATGTGCTCGACCACTTCTTTATCGCTCATCCACCAGCCATGCTCTTTAATACACTTCAAGATCTCATTGACAATGTTCAAGAAAAAATCATCAGGAGTGCGCTTTACCATCTTGCTCAGAGCGTGCTGCGCCGCCGCGTGAGCCGGTTGAAACTCGCTCGTGCTGATTGGAGTCATGTCGGCTACTAAAATGTCAGTTTTTGGTTTCAGGTTGCACAGCAGGGTGCCTATCATGTCCAGTGCTTGTTTGTTCTTGTAAAACAAAGATATCGTTTTGTCTATTATGATGTTCAGCCCGTTCAGACCGTGTCTTCTCATCGGTGCATCATCTTTGTGTGAAAATTCTTTAAAAATGTTTATGACTTTAAAAAGCGGCTTTAAATACTCTGTTTTCATCTCAAGGTTTTCGCATCGGTGCTCTTCAAAACTCATTTGTGAACCTTCTGCACTCGGCTCAACATTGCAACACAAGTGCTTGTGAACAAACTCTCTGTTGCTCAGCAAACTGTTGACAGCCCACAAGCCATGGGGCTTGTAAGCCTCCTCGTTGCGTCCCAGCAAGAACACGACCATGTCGAAATAACTTTCGATCATGCCCGCTTGGTTATCAATCGTGCTTATCAGGTAGCAGTAAGCGTCAATCACAATCTTTGCACTTTCAATGTTGTAATCCGCATAGGAAACCAGAACTTGGTGCATGGCCTTTGCAAACGTTTCAACCTCGTCTTTGTTTTCGTTGCAAAACACCACCAGGTTTTCCAGCTCAAACTGGTTTGCAGTGTCATCGCCGTTTTTAGGTATGATGCGGTGAACCATGGTTCTGTAAGTATCCATTTTTATTGACAAATTAACAAGTTATACGATTTTTTGTACTCTGTAAGAATATATTAGTCGTAAATATTTCACTTTACATAGTAAGTTTTCGAGTTAAACCGGTAAATTGTTTTCAAAGAGATTGCTATAAAATATTTTTTACAATTTAAAACAAGAATATTTCAAATAAATTTTAAGGGAAGATAAAACTGGCAAACGATAAAACTTTCGTTA
Organism: Thalia democratica; assembly: GCF_965202585.1. NCBI lineage: Eukaryota > Metazoa > Chordata > Thaliacea > Salpida > Salpidae > Thalia > Thalia democratica. Next base: position 59,139,217 of record NC_139166.1, on the reverse strand, counting down.
TTCAAAGCTTATAGACTAAAAAACTAAGGTAGCTTTTTTATTTTAAAATATAAATTAGTTTTATTTCAATGAACCTCAGCATTAGCTTATTGGAATCACTTTAACAATAAAAATATTTAATTTTACAACGACTTCATTTTTTAAGCTAAAACCTAACTACTAGATTAACTATCATGTTGTTTTAATTTTCGTCTTAACTTAAATATTAATATTAAGTTTCAAACCATAGCATGAAAAATAAAACGGATATGTATTCGATAAAAAAAACAAAATAGTTTAGTAAAACTATTTAGTTTAATAGATAAAGCACACAATTAATATTGATCGTTTTAAAGCAAAACCAGAGTGGTTATTATCGCCTTTTTAAGGTGTAAGTAATCAAAAGCACAAGTAAGGGTATAAAAAGTATGTGGGGCATTAACTAGTATAGGGCCAGTATTTAATTAAAGAGGTTTTTGTTTAATTTATGCCAAGGGGACGAATTGAAATGAATTTCGAAGACACTGTTAAATATTAGAGGAGTATTTTAGTACATAATTTTATTATTGTATACTTCAAAAGTTATAAAACAAAGCAAAAAAAAATATTAAAAGCATTTTAAATCGTTTTGTTTTTTTATGCATTACTCGATGGTTATTTATCGAATACTTTTTTATTAAGTTTATTAAAAGTACTTTTTAATTTAACACTACAGTTTTTATGTATTTATGTATTTTTATGTAATTTTATTTAAATGAAAATTGCTTTATAGCTTCACTTGTTTAAAGTTGTATACCCTTATAGTTAAACAAGATTGTTAAATTAATATATTTGTTTGAATTTTAACCAGAGAAAACTAAATAGATTTGATAGAAGTGTAAATAAATTGTAACAAGTTTTAGGATAAGTTTACAAAGCATAAGTAAGAGTATTAAAACTTGATCAAGTCGGAAACTAGAAGAAGTATTCTGTTTTTGAAAATGTGTTAGCAAAACAAAACTAGCATGGTATGAGTTGTTTAATTTTAGAAGAAAAATCGTTACAATTTATTAAAAACTACTACTTTATTTATTTTGACACTTTAGCAGAGTTCTTTTACACAAACTTTTTTTAACTTGCATATATATCTTCTGACGTAAATCTAACTTTAAAAAATATTATTGGTGTACAAAACTCTAAGAGTATATTAAAATATAAATTCACAATTATATATTCTATGTTTAAAAATATTGTGGCTCCTAAAAAACATAAACACAAAACTTTGTCAAAAAATTATAAGCCTGTTAGAATATAAAACTTATTTAACAAAAAATATTAGTTTTCAATATAGAGTTTAATAAAGTTTACTGAGAACTATATTAAATAGCATACTTTAGAATATACAAACAGTTATTAAATATAAAAATTTTAATCACCTGTAATGTGACCGTAAAAAATAAATGAGCATTATAAAAATTTATGTATGTAGAGTAGCATCTAAATATAACCCAATTGACTAAACCTCTTTAATTTAAACTAAACCATAGTGTAGATAAAATAATAATCTTTAACCTTTTATTGTTTACCGTAAATCCTTAAATAAGTAACGTAAAAAGTGTGAGGTGTTTAACTAAAGAATACAAACTAGATTGTGATTAAAAAGTATGAAACCTTGGAAGAAACATGTTTATTTTAAACTTATTTATGATACAAATAAAGTATACTTTTCCAAAATGTTGTAATTAGTCAATTTTCCTTAAATACTGTTACTTATACTCTACCTTAAAATTAGCCGTTCTTCATAAAACTAAGCTATAAAACTAAAACACTAGTAATAAAGCTTTTTAATGTCAGATGCAATGTCATTTAAGTTTACGTTGAAAAGCTTTTACTAGTTGTGAGTTAAATTTATTACCTTTATAAAATTACTTTTTCTATAAAAAAAAAGATAATTAGGTACCGCTTTTAAACAAGCAAAAGTTTATAAGTAAATAAGTTGACCAACAAGTTTTAAATATTATATTTTATAATTACTTATTATTATTCCTAGTGTTAGTTTATAAAATTTTATTACAGTAATAAAGTTTTTATCCATAAGCATATTGCACATCAAATAACAAATAAAAAATGTTTTTTTAATATATTTTTAAACCAAATTAATTTCATCTATTAAAAAAAAACTCTTTTTGAATAACACTGTAATAAAGTCATAAAAACATTGCAAAAAAACTTAATCAATCTTTAGTTTTATTTTTATGGACATGCTTAAGTGAAGTACAAATATTTTAATTAAGCATTTTAACATTTAATAGTTGCTTAAAACTAAAAACGTACAAGTTTTGTTTATTGGTTTTTGACATTTATAATTATTTATAATCGACATTTGCTTAAAATTTTTAAGTGAAAAATGTTGAATAAGTTTCAAAAGTAACTGTAACCTTAACATACACTTCAACAAATTGAAACTTAACAATATTATGTTAATTAAAACTAAATAGAGTAAAGCGTACGTAAAATATAGCTTTTATTTTACAATTTTTAGATATGAATTATTTTGAATTCGACTCTATAATTTAACTAGCAAAATGTTCTATCATTAGGTTTAACAATCATTAGATTAAAACAATCTAAAATAAAAAGTTGGAATTTTTTTTTAAACAACTAGAATTTATTAACTAAACTTTTAAATGGAATCCAAAAATATGCTGTTTTTTGTAAAGAATTTTACTTTTTTTTAATTAATGTTTGATTCTAAAACTAAACGTTTAACAACTTAAAAGTATGAAGTTACAGAGTTTTGTGAAAGATTTGTTGTTATAAATTAGGATAGCTACTTACAAAAAGCTAAGATTAAGCGGAATAAAGGGGTACTACTAAATAAATATCAAACAAGCTATTTAATCTTTTGTACATCCCTTGAAGTTATACTTAAAAATGATAATAGTTTTTGAGTTTCGTTACTTTAATAATTTAATTATTGGGTGGAATGTTGATTACAAAACATTTTGTTCTAATTTTTTGTCATTTTAACAAAGCAAATGTCTAAATTTGTGTTAACAAACTTTAAAATTTAATGTTTTTTTGGTTACATCTTTACTAAACTACAGTTTAGAAAGGTATTTACTTGTTTCATTGAAATTAGTTATTTTTGAAATTTTGTTTGTTTATTAAAGTACTGTTGATTTACTTTTCAACGAGTCGCATACTAAATCTTGTACATAATATTTAATAAAGTTAATAATTTGAGATTAAAAACGCAAAAACTTAACATAAAGCAAACTAATTAGTAGCAGTGTTTAAAAGTTTTTTTTTGGTTGATTTTCTAAAAAGAGAGAAAAAAAAGATACGAAGCTTAACTTAAGGTGTTATCGTAGATTCAAAATTGGTATTGAAATCTGATTTATTTCAAACTTAAAGTATTTATAGTGTAATTCTTTATTTTTGTTTTTAATCTTAACTAGTTATCTGTAAAATTTATGTACTTTTTAAAAGTTTTGAGAGTAAAGTTGCTTTTCAACTTTTATCAAAATCTTTGTTACACAACACACCTATCTACTGAAAATATTTGTATTTTCGATTTTGAGTTTTACTTTGAAAAAGATAAAGTCTTAGTTTTTTATTTTTTTTAAACTGATGGTAAGGTGCATTTTGATGTAGAAGATTTGTTAAATTGGATTTTTCACGTAAGGAAAACTAAATTCTTATTATTCTATTGGTTATTAAACTAAGCAAAAATCAAATAAGTTTTATCAGATAAATTTCGTTTTGCCAACTCAACTGAGTCCTTAAAGAATTTTTTTTTCGATTTTATAAATGAAAACTCTGTTTTTAAACTGATATTTTACTTTTATTAGCTGGAACAAAATATAAGTATTAATTTAAATACTATTAACTTAAAAAACTTTAAAATACGCAAAATCGACTTTATTATTTTGCTTATTTATAACGTTTTTAAAGTACTTAAACTTTTATCACACACTATAGGCATTTACTAACTACAAATCTTCTTTTTTTTTAATTTTTAATCTTTATAAATTATTAAAGCAAAAAAAAAACAATTACTTAGTATTAGAATTTATAAAAAGTCACACCTTTAGTAATAAGTATTTTTTTAAATAGAAGAAATACCAGTTTTTATTTAGCTTATAATTTTTATTTTAGTTTTCGTTTGAAAAAAATACTCTTAATTTGTTAGTTTTTGTAAAAAAATCATATTATCAAGTGAAAGCGTGTTCAAAATACTAAAGTAAATTAAAAAGTATTTTAAAGTTCATTTAATTCTTTTTTATTCCATCTGTTTTTTCATTTCTTTACGTTTACGCTTAAGTTGTTTTTTAAAATCGCTTTGAAGTACACTATCTTCTGAAGCGGATGAGTCGTAAGAAAAATTAGTTACACCTTGAATATCTAAATGTTTGTTGGTTAGTTTGTCTTCAACTAGTTCTTCTGTATTTTTACCTTGAACTTCTATTTGTTTGTTGGTTAGTTTCATTTCACCTAGCTCTTCTTTATCTTCGTCTTGTTTACTTTGTTCATTTAAATTGTCGTCTTGCGGCGTAGTTTCGTCGTCTGGAAAGTCAAATGACAAACCGGATTCATTTTCAGAGAAAATGTTTTGGTTTAGATCATTTTCAGTTTTATCTAAGTCAGTCGTCTCCGATAAACAATTTGTGTTTTCTAAAGATCTTTGACCGGGACCTTTTTGATCAAATGACTCTTCTGAAACTTGTTCGTTGTCGTCTAAATAGACTTGCACGTCTTTTTCTTCGGCAAACTTAAAATTTTCCTCATTACCAATATTTCGGTCAAAAAACTCTTCAAACTCAGTGTCAAAAATCTTCTCGAAATGCTTCCTACTGAAATCGATCAAATCGTTCTCATATTCAAGGTCTTCAATTTCTTCATTGCAGTGCAGCCTGCTTGGAAGCAAGAAGGGCGCGTTGTTTTTGCGGATCTCCAACTTTTCCCACACGTAACTCGTCAGCTCATCGTTTGTCGAGTAGAAGGCAACGTAAAGCATCACCGCGCCGGTAAACTGCCTGATCCTGCACAAGTAGCTTTTGCTCAACTCGTCACTTTTGCTTTCTAAATCTGCGACGAACTTGGCTGCTTGTTGCTCGGCTTCGGTGTGCGTGATGCAGAGGTTTATCACCAGCTTTGCAAGGAGCATCAAGCTTTCGTTTGAATGTTCCACTTTAGTTATTGAAAAGTAAATAGTCGTGAAAAACGTTGACAAATCATAATCACTTAGCTCCTGCGGCATTTTTGCCGAGCAAAAGCAAGATTTCGACTGGAACTCAGTTAAAGAGTCCAAGATAGAAATCTTCTCTGAGGCTTTCTCGCTGCCACTTAGCTTGATTGCAATTTCGTACAAAATTGTACGCTCGAGTTCTGAAAATATTTCGATTGTGTTGTAGCTAAAAAACTTTAATATGTGGTTGATCATTTCTAAAAACGACGCGTTCTCAGAAAGCAACAAACACAGTTCAAGAATTTTTTTTCTAATACTAAAAATGGTTGTTTCGTTATCGATTAAAGATTTACTCTGTAGTTCTTTCAACAAACAAAAAACTACTTTGTTTTTGTCTTCACTGATCAACTTTGAACTCACAACTTTTAAACTTTCTAGTAGTTCAGACCGTAGCCTTATCTCCTGTGGCTTCGTAGATTTAAGGACACTACAAATGTTTTTCACCATATCTACCAAGTCATCATAAATATAATGTTTGTTTAACTTGTTGCAAACGTGGTTGAAAAACTTGAAAATGTGAAACTTAATATTATTATCTTTAGGCCAATCACGAGATATTGTGTCAAGGATTTCTAGTCTTTTACCTTCATCAGCTTTATAAGTAATTTTAAAAATATATTCTACCCTATCGTAAGATGACTTCCATAAATCTTTTTCATAAACATAGTTTGCTATCAAGTAATGAACATTGTCATTTGAAGACTCGTTCAGCAATTTACTTATCGTCTGCTGAGCCGCAATGTTGACAGGTTGCAGTTCATTTGCTGTGAAGAAATACTTTTCTGCGTCAAACACTTCTCTTCCTTCGACGAACTTAACATTGTCGAGCAAGGAAGTGACAGAAAGACTCAAGTTTTCTGACATTATTGCTTCAATCATGTTCCAAGCAATCAATTTGAGTCCGTTGACACCGTAACACCTCCTTTTTAGTACTAGCTTCGTTTCTGGTTCTTTTGTCGTACCTTTGTGTTGAGCTAAAGTTGCAAATTCTTTTGTCAAACCAACAAAGTATGACGAGTAACTTTCGTCAAAATTTTCTAAAAGCGTTTTTGTTGCTCGCAAAGTCTTTAGCTGAGTATCTGTACTGCTTCCTTTATGGTGTAATGCATTTATCATCATATTAATAACTTCATCAAGCTTCCAGTTCTCAGTGTGGCAAATTATACTATAAAAAACTTCCAGTATGAGGTTTGAATTATACTTTGAGTTGTTGTTGCTTCCTTCTATACATTTTGTTAGCAGTATTTGCAATTTTTCGACTGCGTTTTGTGTTTCTTTATTTTTTTTGCAATACTCAACCAACTTTTCAACTTTCTCTCGATCTAAACTTGATTGTTTTCGTAAAACATGTCGTATCATACGTTTGATTTCCGATTCTTTGCGAAAGTTCTCCATTTTTTATAATACTGTTTTAAAGTTTTAATTGTGTCTGAAAAATAATTTTCTGTTTTTTATTTCACAAAAAGTTTTGTAAAGTCTGCTGATGTTTAAGTGATTAGTTCAAGTAGTTGCCTTCTTTAACCTTTTGTGTTCGTAAACAATTACATTATGGAAAAAACAGTACTAAGCTAAGCACTACTATATTATCTCTAAATAAAATAAAAACTTTATAAGTTGGTATTTTAACCGAATTATATCTGATTATAACTACACTTTAGTTAGAAAAGGTTTTGGTTAATTAGCTCGTTTTTGTTTTTTAGAAAAAAAATGTTTTGTTGCACAAATTTATCTAGCTTGAAATTTTCAAATCTTGTTAATTTTTCATTATCAGTATAACTTAAAAGTTATATTTCGTTTTTAGTAAGTAAATATCATTTCAATACTTTTAGAGACGTTTTAAAAGTTTTCTTATATAATAAATTAAGAGTTTTTTAGTCAGAGACAATTTCGTTGGTTTGATTTTTACACAGTAAGTTTTTACTGCGTGTTATACTCAAGTTTATAGCTTTTTGTTTTTAGTTTCAATAGTTTTTAATTAAAATATATAAAATAATCTTAACAATTTATACTTAAATAGATTTTAAAGTATTAAAGCACTTTCTAGTTTAAGTTTGCTTACTTTTTATATGATTATAAGTCTACTGATTTCATGATTTTAAAAGCGCTACTGGTCTATGTGATAATGACAAAACTTTTATTTTTTATAAAAAAGCTTGAGTTTTCATTAAAAATGTTTTTATAAATTAAATATTTCTTTTTTGATTTTAAAATAATGAATGGGACTGAATACCTACTTCTAAGGCTTTAGGTAGCTTCAAAAACCTTAAAACTTTACATAACATCTTTTGCAAAAGATTTTTTTTATGTAAGAAAATTAACCATTTGCTTTTTCTAATTACATTGACCTATGACTTTTTTAGAACAAGTAGTTTTAGAATGATAATTATGTAAGCTTACAAATGAGAAAATTTATTTTACAAATGAGTTGAACCTAATTTAGTTTTTTTTCCTGTTCAGTATTTTTATTGCAAATATTCTCGTTATCATTAAGAATACTAACATACTATTGAAAAACTATCTTAACTCATGTCTACCTTATTTTATAAACTATGGTTTTTGATAAAGTAAAAAAAGCATCACACTATTCAGTGAGCTTATTTATTAATAAAACACGTGAAAGTTTTAATGCAGGAGATAAGATAAGAAAAAGTTAATAATAAATTATTGTTTCAATTTAAAATAAAAAGTATATTCAAGACTGTTTTAACACCGTTAAAGTAGTTAAAGAAGTTATAAGTTTACTTTGTATAAAATAACTTTTTAATTCGAACTTATTTTTAAAGCTAAATAAAATTAATAACGAGTTTTGACTTGAACTAAGTATTTTTCTCAATCAGATTAATAAACTATCTTAAAAAACTTGCTATGCTAGGTAACAATTTTACTTCTTATAAAAATAAAATAACAGTATGAAGTTGTTATAAACTTTTTATTCTACGTTTAAAAACGACCTCACTTTTTTTGGTTGAAAATCTGAGTTTTTAACAGAGTTTGCAAATGTCAATGAGCTTGAAAGTTTACGTTGAAAATAAAAAAAGAACATTAATAGGATTGAACTTTTTTTAATTAACTTATTTTAAAATAAACCGAATAAAGAAGCCGCACTCTAGTTTAAACTACTTAAGGTAGTTAATAACAAAAATTAATTATAATCAAAAAATATACACATCATATTATAATTTAAAAGTTTGAACATAACTTGATATACTTTTAAAGAAAATATAAAAAATCTATGGAAAATGTTATGCTTGTTTCATAAAAGCTCAACAAAACGTTTTTATTTAAGAGAGTTTTATAATTAAAACAAAAACAATTGAAACTAATATTGGTAATTTCATAGAAAGGTAAGGTTTATTATTAACATAAATAAAAATAACGCTTGTTTTAAAAGTTTTAAGAACATTTGTAAAATTAACTAACATATTTTACAAATACGAAGTAACAATAAACATAAAAGTTTTAATTAAGTTTAAATGCTTTAGGTAAATTATATTTTTACTTTTGATTTAATTTTCACTTGAATTGTTGTTAATCTTTTAAGATTTGGTTTATAAATCTAAGTATGAAACGTTTCATAAAGAATTACCTATGAACTAACTATAAAATTTCTGTAGTTAATAGCAGGGTGTGCTTAAAAATTAAGTAAATAAAATTACAATGAAAATAAGCAAAAGTTACTAGAACTAAAACAAATTTGATAAACCTAAATAAATTAACGGTTAAGATATTGCATAAAATACGATAAAATAGCACTTTTATTGGAGTAAAAAGCAATAAAAAATGTTTAAAGACAAAGTCTTTACAAATAAAAAGTTTTAAAAAATATAGCTTGTATAAGTTTTGCAAGAGAGAAGTACAAAATTGTAGCAATAATAATAAAAAAGCTGAAAAATGCTTGTACAAAATTTACATAGAGTTACAGATAAATTATTATTGTTAGTAGAAATAAAATTCACCAATTCCTCCGCATTTAGAAATGATAAAGTTTTGCTTAAAAACGATTTTAAAAGTTGCAAAAAACAGTAGTAATAGTTATTAAAAATCTCACAAAGTTTTGATAAAAGTATAGATGTAACTACATTTATGTGGTTGAAGCTACTTAAAACAAAAACTTTCATTTTATATTCAAACGAATAAGAGACATTCATGTTTTCAAAAGCTTTCATTTTCTCAACTTTTCTTATTAGGTTATTTTCTTCTACTTTTTTGTAGTAAATGTAGGCACCTTTCAACAATATTATGAATTGTAAATTATAAAAAGTTATTCTTTCTAAAAATTCATTAGATTTTAATATGTACTAAACAAAAATAGATACACATATGCTAAAAAAAAATTATTTCCAACTTTGTTATTACATGCAATAGGAACGTTTTTGATATTAATAATCAAAATGAAGTTGCATTGGTGGAGTTTTCAATAAAGTCAATAGTTTTAACTTTCACTAATAGTTTTAACATTCATAACAAATATCTTGAAGTTCTTAGTTATAAAATCAGTTTCATATGAACAACCCAAGTTTTTGCAAACTTATAAGATACTTTGGTGTGTTCAACATACATCTATCAAAAATATTATTAAAGTTTAACCGTGAAAACATTCTTGACTTTATAAGCCAAATTAAGTTTTCAAACCATATAAAAATCTAAAATTATTTATCTAGTTTAATAAACCAAAAATTTTAAAAACAATTACTAAGTAGCGTACAATTTTTTACCTCGACGTTTATCAGAAAAACTACAAAATGTTACAAAGTTTTTCAAAGTTGTAACATTAGTAATGTTGCTCACAATTTCGTCTATTGAAGTGCATTCAACTGAAATAAGCTCAAGACTAAATTTGTTTTTTGGTTCTGAGAGTTTTATGGATTGGAATTTTTTACCTGTTGTTATGTTGGTGCAAATCAAAGTAATGAATAACACTTTTACAAATATTTTAGGAAATTTTTCAATTTTTATAATTTCTGTCTGAATCACTGGCATTGAATGGATGCGAAAATAGATTTTGATATTAGTTTTAATATATGATCAAGTTAAAATTTTAAAAGCGATAAACTACGATTATAAATGACAATAAAAACTATACTTAAAAGAGAAAATATAGTAGCTTTTATTTGATCACGTTTTTATTAACAAAGTGCATTACGTTTTATGATTTAAGTTTTAAAAGAAAAGGGTTTGATTGTTTAAATTTAGTAGGTAGAATAAAGTAAAAAGTTCGAAAAACAAAGTTGTTTTTTGTTGTACGTTACAAACAGTTTGTCATTGTAGTTTTTTAAAATCCAAAGTAACACAAATAAAAAAATTAAGTTTGACTAAAAAAGTTTTCAATTTTTTTTATTAAAAAAACTTTGAACTAAAAAAGCAGCCTTGTTATTAAAATAAAATAATAAAATTAATTTTAATGTAAACTTTAATTTAAAAATTAAAAGAAGTACTTTTTTTGAATTTTTTATAATTATTTTAAATTTTATGTTAAAATAAATACTATTAAACAAATTAAATTTCAATGAAACTGAATCTGACTTCTTTGTTTTAACTTATGGTTGTGTTAAATTTAAACTAAGCTTTTTACTTACTTTTAATGTAGTTTTTTCCTTTAAGGTTTAAATAATTCAAGTTAAAGTGATTTAAGTAAAATAATAGTTTGTTTTTTTTTAACCAATAACATAAGTTCAGGCGTTTTTATCTTTGGTTTTAAACAATTTTTTAAGTTTGAATATTATTTTTATTAAAAATACTTTATTTAGTAGCAACAAAGCACGAAAAAGTAAATTTATAAAAACGTAATCAGCTAAATGTTTTTCTCTGTACTCTAAAACTTATTAAACTTTTTAAACTCATAAAAACTTTTATAGATTTCAATTTTGATTAAATCTTCTCTAAGAGTAAAATATTTTTTTTTAAGTATCAAATTGAAAAGTATCATTTTTATTAAAACCTTGCCTGCCGACTAAAGTATAACAAACAAAATAATCTTTTTTGTAAAATTTATACATATTTAGCTTTAAGTATACGTGTATATAATTACAGAACAAAAACTCTAAAAAAAACTCCCTTAAAACATTTTCCTAATAAAATTTTACGTAATTCGAAAAATTTCAAGAATGCAAGCATAGATGTAAAAGTTATGCAATGATTAGTGGTGATTTTCTCTCTTTTCAGTTTTTTGTACATACAAGAAAGTTATTTTTCGTGGTCTTTTGCTAGTTTCATCACTCATCAGTTTAGCCATTCAAGCTCTTTAGAGCACACTAACAAAAGTACTTTAGTAAAATTAAGTAGTATTTTTGCGTAAAAATTATCAAACATGTTTTTATTAGTAAAATATGCTTTCGTTGTTTGTTTTTAAAGTCAAAATTAATTACTGTTTATATAAATGGATAACGCGTTTACGGTCACTAAAGCAATTTCATCGCTAAAAATTATTTTTGTAAGCATTGTATAAATACTAAAATTATGTATTACTATCCGCATGAGCATAACAATTATTTCTTATACTATTCAAGCGTAAAATATTTATAGAAAAGTATCATAAACTTAAATTTTTTGATAAAGATATTATTTAAATGGTAATGAATTGTAAAATCGTTTTAAAATCGTAAAATATAATCAGATCAGCAATAAAAATTTTACTAATATATTGAATTCAAAATTTTACACTAATGAGTTATGCTTTAGTTATACCTTTTTATAAGTGTAATTGTATAAGTATTTTATTAAAAATGTGTTTAAATATAAGGTATAGTAAAAAATTTTGGTATTTCAAATATTTTTTTTTTTTAATTCTGTATCCATTCTACTTCTTACAAATATAACTTTTAGTTTTTTTATATTGATTCTTAATTTTAAGCAGTAACAACATTTATTTTAATTTTTCTAGTTAATGCTACTTAAGATAATATCAAATGTTTATGAGTTACAGACATGTTTTTACTTATGAATTATGGAAAAACTTGAAATATTTGTGACATTTATGAAATTTATGTTCATTAAATTTGAAAAGATTATGAAAATGATCTGAAAAAAACTAGTACACTTTATAAGTTTTTAGATAACATTTTTAAACTGTTTTGACTTTCGAGCATATGAGTTAAATATTTGTCGTGTTATAAAGTTTTTATGTAACGTTTTATTAAGCTTAAAAGATAAATAACCAATAGTGTAATTTTTTTAACGTATAAACTTACAGATAAAAGTCACTGTTCAAAAACAATAATGAAACAAATGCAGTAAACAAATTTTTGCTCCTAGTTCCTGGTGCACAAAGAACCTTTCGATTATCGAGACGCACATCACGGATACCTTTTAAAGTCTTGTCCAGGACAGGATATTTTTTGTGTTATATAAATTACAATTTATCGCATGAAGAACTTGTAATTTTACAAATAGATAACAAGTTTAAAAAAAACTAAACGCAATATAAAATTTTACTTTGAACAGCTTATTATAAAAATAAATAAATAAATGGTATTTTATTTGTATAATAAATGTTTTTTAAAAACAGTAACCTAGGCTTATTGACTTATTTAAAAACTGTTTATTACCGTCGTTGTATACCTATAAATTAGATCATAATAAGATATTTACGTAAGAAAACAGCAAACTACTAAACTTAATTTGTTTACTACAACAAAATCTAATAAAAAGAATATAAGAAGAAACTCAAATTTAGTTTTGCACCTAAAATATTTAAACAGTTACAATTGAACAACATAAAATAGTAAGTTTTAAAATAGTTGTCACATTTTTAATGATCAACTACACTAACAGTTTATAAATAGTTTGAAAACAACGGATTTCGTACCTAAAATTAAAACATATGTGTTTATTTAAGAGCAGTTCAAATTTAAAAACTAAGCGAAATAGACTAAAATTTCTTTTAAGTTAAGTAGCATAGTTTTCAAAAAAATTGTTTACATATAACCATAAACGTTGTTTACTTTAAAAAATATAATTTGTAAACTTTTTTTTTTTGGAAAGTTTTTATGTTGATATATAATAAACATAATATAAACATTTAAAGAAAGTTAAAAAAAATTCAAAAACAATTAAGTTGAAGAGTTTTAGAATTTTAATAAGATAAGTACTATAGAGAGCTAATTAAATTTTAAATCAATCAAAGTAGTATCATAAATATTTGGTAAGTAAAACTTATCTTCAAAACAAATTATTTAACAAACAATTTTACAAGTATATGCTTAGTAGAAGTAAGTTTTCTTTTAACTATCATGTTAGTAATCTCATGTAAAAAAGATTAAACGTTGTATTTTTAATTTGCACTTATGTAAGAATAGCTTTTAACCTCAGATAAATAAAAATATGTAAAAATAGTAGAAAAATAAGTACATGATCAATGTTATATTGAAATGTCTGATTTTTGTTCATTATAAACAATTACGTAAGTTCTTACAACAAAGTGGTTTAAACATGTAACTTAAAACAGCAAACAGTTATAAAAATTAATTAGCAGAAAAAATTATATCAAAATAAATTCTTTTTAGTAATTAGTTATCATATACAAAACTACGAACTAAATTTAGGAAATTTGCAACAAAGAAAAAAGTCCAAGCTCCCACTGACGCAACAGCTTTCTCTCCAAGCTTCATTCTCCACATCATAAACCAACACACTCAATTTGTTCCTTTGAAAAACAATTATCTCGCCACCGACCGCCACCACTCTGTTCGCCACGCAAACGTCGAAATTGGCCGAATTGCAAAACGATTTTATGAAGGAAAACTTCCCGCTCAAATCGTCGAAAACCTCACAAGTCTTAGTCCATCCCCCTAACACGTACAACTTATTGTTCACACTGACGGATTCGTGCTCGAACCTTCCCTGCAGCATGTTAGGCATCCTCTCCCACTCGTTGGTTAAGTAGTCATAAGCCTCAACGCTATCACTGCGGCTGATTCCACCTGAGACTATAATTTTCTCATTATAAACTGTACAAGCTGCGTCAACTCTGCCGTCGGTCATGTCAGTCTTTTTGTACCAAACCTTGCTTTCAGGGTCGTACATTTTGCAGGAAGTAGCGAAATCGGTGCCTCCGAAAACAAAGATCTTTCCCACAAAGGAGCAGGCACAGAAACGCTCGCGACAATCGGGCATTGTGGCGATTATTTGGCTGCTGTTCGTTTTAGGTGAATACGCTTCTATCTCAGGCACTAATTTGGTCTTTTCGTTTTTCCCGCCCAGCAAATAAATCGTGTTCCCGACAACTACCGACCTGCCGTGCACACGCAAAAGTGATAAGTTTCCAATATCACTAGGTTTTAATATGTCTTCTCGTGAAACTTGCTTCACTTTTAGTGAGCTTTGATGGTCACCGGTTCAATTAATTCCACCACATATAATTACATTAAAACTATTTTGAATGCATTGTCGGTGACTTACAATGTTAGCAGCATTACAGTTTGTATTTTTGTCCCTAACTTTTCTTAGTTGTTCTAAACAGTCTGGACAAGACGAAAATGGAGAGCTTTTCTTCATCATTTCATCTATGATGGCTTTATGCAACAAGTGCAAGCGTATTTTAGACAATATTTTTGATCTAAACTTACACCGCTCGTTAGCATCGTGCTTAATCCAAGTTTCAGCTGCTTTCAAAACTTGCATTTCTGAAGTTATGTTTAGCTGGGAGCTTGCTAAGCATTCTACAACGAGACTGTAATCTAAATGCAAGAAGTTGTCAGTTTTGCAAACCAGTTCAAACCACACTTCAATAAAACTCAAAGCTCGTTTTCTGAGTGGCTTATTGTGGAATGTTTTTGACAGTTGATAAAAAAAGCAAACGTTTTTCACAGTAAGCTTTGCTTCAGTTAGTTTATAACGATCATTAAAGTCCATTTGTTTGGATAGTTTCTTTTGAGTACTTTATAAGTTTGATACCTGTAAAAATATTGTAAGTAGAATAAAGTTGAGAATTAAAATTCTTAAATACTTTTTTTGCTTTAAATTAATAAAATAGATAAAAACTACCAATACAGTTTTTTTCATTTTGAACAATGTTTTAGAGGTTTTTTAAAGAACGATTTAAAAAATAAAGTTATACAAAGATTAAAGTTTGTTTATTAAAATTGTTATTATAGTAATACTTTAAAATTAAATTTTAAACTGTATCAGTTTTTATTAATATATGTCGATTTTACTTAAGCAATATATTACTTCACACGAAAAAACTTGTACTTAAAATTATACTGACTTTAAGTAGTTTTATTTATTCACATAAAAACAATGCAGCTTTTTATGAACAAAGATATATAAATAAGTAACTATAAAGATATACCTCGGTTAAAATATTTCTGCTTGAATGCTTATTCTACTAAACTTAAATAAAAAATAAGTATAATAATGATAGTTTAAAACGAAACACTTTATAAATATGAACATTTTCATATGTTTAAAATAGTTTATTTAAAGACTGAAAACTTTTTTAACGTTTTATGAATACAAAAAATCTTGTGATGTAAATGCTTTTTAACATACTCATGATATTATAGTTTAACTAATTTTCAAATTTTAAAATATTTTACATTAAAATGAACTTAAAAAAAAGTAAACTAAATTCTTTTTAAACGGTGGCAACATGTTACTGACAAGGCAGTGTTTGAAGTCAGCATTGAAAAAGAACATTACTTTTATTTTTGTACCTGCTTAGGGACGTACCCTTTAAAACTATATCAGTTGTTTAAGTATTATTGTATAATTACAAAGTTATAAAAACATTTCACTAAAAAAAAGAAAATACATGTCTCTAACAATAGTTCTAGTTTTTAATATCTATAAAGCTAAAGACAGTTATAATCACTTTATAACCTTCTCAAAAAGTCTGCTCTATTTTGGTACCCATCATAAAGTTTTGTTTTTGTTTAAACTAAATTGAGTTCACTATGGTGGCTGTGATCACATGATTGGATTGTTGGTGTGATTTTTTTTTGTTGTAGCGCCGGTGAACACTTACTTGGGGATTTGAGCTTCATGATTTTCCCACACTTTGTGGTTTTTAGTGTTGAGATTTTAGCCTTGTGAGTGTTCTCCAAATGGCTGGTCACCAAGGGTTTTTTTTTTATTTGTTTAAAAGATAGTTTTTTGTTTATTTTATTTTTGGATAGTTTAAGTTAAATATTAATGGGGCAGGTAAAATTACATATGATGTAACACACTCACTTTTCCCCAGAAAACGTTTATCGTTGCAAGGGGTAGAGTTTGAGACTGATGTTTTTTTACCATAAAAAAATAAAAAAATAAAATAAAACTCCCATAAAAATAAAAATGAAAACAGAAAAATGTAAATGAAGTTTTCATAAGTCAATGTGGACTTTATTGGTCATAAATAGAATTTCAGATTTGAAATAGACACATAATAAAGATGTAAATGATATTTTAAAATTAAAATAGTTTAGATGACAATTCAGCACCCTTGTAGTAAAAGTTGTTTAGAAGCAACATTTTTTTTTTGTTTTTTGTATACATCTTAACTTTTGTTTTATGAACCTGCAATGTTCAAGTACTGTAATTATATTTTATGATAGACAAAGTATACACTAGCTAATCATTTGATATATAAATACTAAAATTAAGTTGTTGTGTAATTTTTTAATAACATATAAGTCTTATTCATGTTTACATTTTTAATCTTCATAAGTACAAAAACCTTGTAAACTTTTTACTAAGTTACAATTACATAAAGTATTACAAACGATTTTCATTTTTCAAAAACAGCTTCTTACTTATTTAGTATTATTGTTTTTAGAATAAGTAATTTAAATCTGTAGGCTAATTTTTGTATTTATTAAACTTCAGCCTAGTTTAAAGATATTTTAAGCTCTCATATCAAAGAACTATGCTTTTTTTAGTTTAAAGAAAAGCATTAGAATGATTTATGTAACCTATAACATTATTGATTTTTTACAACATTCAACTATTACAGTTTATATTAAAATGATAAATGAAAAAAGGCTAAAATCAGATTGTTGTGTAATTACTTTGTTGAAAAATAAGTTTTAAGCATAATTGATTTCAATCCTAATAAAGATACAAAGCTTGTTTTCATTTTTACTTATAACTGCATAGAGTAATTGAAGGGTTTTCAATTTTACAAACAAATTTTGTTACAGTGTTAATGTTTATAAAATAAACAAATTTAAACAAATTGCTTAGTATAGTCAGACTTCTTAACATAATTCAGGCTTGTTTGATCTTTTGTAGACTCAAGCAATTTTTTACCTTCAATCTTTTTTATGTTAAAAATGTGTTTTTATTAAATCAATGTAAAGTAACTAAGCTTAATTAACAACATTTTTTCAGCTTTTGATTGACATAACTTTATTAATTAAGATAAAAAACTAAAGCTCTAAATTTTTTGTCTAATGACCTGGTGTATAAAAAGACTTTTGACTTATAACTTAAGCTAGCTTAGTGAGACTGAGACTAGTTTTTTTACACTCAGGCTGGCTTTTTGCCTCATACAATGGCAACCCTAAGTTAGTTTTTTGCTTTCATCTCACATAAGCTCAGGTAATCATTGCAAGTTTGTTTTAGTTTTCAGGTTTGAATGGACTTTTTGTGTATTCTTAGACAACTTTTAGATCAGGGTTTTACCTTTGGGGCCACTTCATAAATTTAGGGGGCCATAAGCTGCAAAGTGGAGCCGTGAAGTTGTAGGAGGGTCATGAGGCCACAATTTGAAACTTACACTATATATTTAGGAGTTGATGATGAAGAGAAAAAAAAATGGTTTTAGGCGTAATGAAGGATGGTAGTTTTAAAACTTATGCTAGATATTATGGGAAGTTTTCAGAAATTTAGGGGTCTCAAACTGTAAAAAGGGTGGGAAAGGTGACAATTTGAAGCTTACACTATATATTCTGGAGTTGATGGTGAAGATCAGAAAAGGGTTTTAGCTGTATTTGAAAGCAGTTTCTTGAGAAATCTTATTAATAATTGAGAAGTCTTATTTTTATTTCTTGAAAGGGGGTTTTAAAAAAAAGTTTAGGAAAATAGGTCTAGCTGGATAGAAGGCTGCTTATAAAAATGCAATAAGTCCAGCTGTCATAAATTTTACAAAGTAAATACAACACAAGCACCTTCTGCAAAACTTTAGATGATTCTAAAAATATTTTACATTTATGAAATCCTTACAAGTTCAAAAAGTAAGCATTTGTTTGAAAGTTAATGCTTCTTACAAAAATCTGCATAATATATAAAAACCTTAAGGGTTTTTTTTTAACCTGTAGTTTTTAGCCGGTAGTTGTTTTTTTTTTTTAGAAAGATGAGCTAATCTCTTTGAACGTTTTAAAAATTCAACTGATTTTTGCACTATGTAATTTTGTGATGTTATATATAATGTTAAATTTTTCAACATATGAAAATTTGAAGGATGCATTTTTTTAAAGCACCCATTAGGTAGTTCTCTATGAAGTCTAACCTTTGGGATAGAAGTTCAAGTTCTGTTACGTACACCAACTAATGGACATTTAATATTCTTTAAAGAAGTAGACATTAGTCGAGTTTCTATGACTTTAAATCATTTAAATATGTAAAAACAATGATTTTATAACTTTATTATTTTTTTGTACTATTAACATAGTTTTTTCAATCAACTAAGGAGTTTGTTTTACCCAGTCCTTTTTTATTTCTTTGAACCTAGATACATTTTTTTAGAAGTAGACTAATATTACGTTGGTATATTTTAACTTTACTCAAGTGTTAGTTAAGTCACAAAAAATAACCAAAATACAAATAAAATAAAAGTACAAAAATTTTGAAACATTGCTTGTCATTATGTAAGGTATTTAATCCTTAAAGAATATTTAATTTATGCAAAGTGTAGCATATAAAAAAGCATTAAAAGTTATGTTTTTAAATTGAACATGCCATTCTAAAATTATGTATAGCTGTAAGTATTTTTCATTAGAAACATTAGGAAGTGGCTCTTTTAAAAGTTCTTGTAAGGTGTAGTTTTACTCAAAGCTATTTTCATATATTTTTTAGATTATTACAACATTTTTTAAGATTATTTTAAGGAGATTTAGGTGTTTATAGACATTAATTTTAATATAAAAAATATTCATTGTATTCATTGTATTTTTAAGTCAAAGCTTTGTTACTACGTTTAAGTTGAGCAAAATGGTAGTAATTTTAAAATAAGCTAGAATGGTACAAACTAAATATGTTGCATTTTTTTGTCAAACTATTTTCTTACAAGCTTTTGTTTTAAACATATTGTTAAAAAAATAAAACTATTATTTATGAATTATAAGGAAACTATAAAATACAGTTCAATTAAGTAAAATATAAAATTTAAGAAATATATTAGAAGTGATAGTTTGTGAGTTATTACTTTTCTTAAAGTTTTTATACACAGGGTGGCCACTAAACCTGGAATTTGACAATTTAGGCTAAAAAACCTTGAGTTGAAGGAAATTTGAAAAAAAAACTAGAAAATCTGGAATTTTGAACAACAGTTTCAAAAAAAACTCGAATTTTAAACTATTTTTAACTGTTAAGTAGTAAAACTTTATTTTGACACAAAAAATGTATCACATAGATAAAAAAATATTTGTATTTAAAAAAATATTATCTATAAAAATAAAATGTTTGAAATAGACCCAAAAACGTGTACTATCAAAAACTTAAAAGAAATTCAGAAAACCTGGAAGAAATTTCTCAAGAACCTGTGTCCACCCTGTATACAGTTTTAAATTCAATTTTATAATAAACAGGGTAGAAAAACTTGAAAAATAAATCAAATAAATGCTGGCTGATTGAAAAGTTTACTGATGTTATTTACAATTTTATTTCTTAAATAACAATAAACAATTACACAATTTGAGTTTTAAATTATCCTAATGTTTTGAATGCGACTTGTGCATGAAACACTGTATATTAATAAACTCTAATTGTAAAACTATTTATTTTTATATAACTTGCTCCTAACTGTAACAGCTATTTGTGTAGGAAAAACTAACTTGATAATAAAATTTTGAGTTAATTTTATTTTCTTATAAGCTGTTTTCAATTTAGATATTTATAGGGGTTTTTCAAGATTTTTTATGTTTTTTTAGAGATCTAAATACTTTTTGTATGAACATTGTTTTCCACAATAATACTAGAATTAAAAATGATACTAATATTAATCTGATAAAAATTTAAATTACACCACATTCTTTGAAAATTTTTGCTACCTAATAACTAACATAAAATGAAATATATGAGTAACAAAATATTAGTGAAATTATAATACTGAGTTTTTTTTTAATTTTACTTTAAACATATTGTAACCTAGTTGATCAAAAGTTTTAATTTAATAGATGTAGTTAATGTTAAGTAATACATGTTAATTTTAAACATTACATTTTATTTTGTAAATTTCTTCTTGAAAAAACAGTTTTCAATCTTTTTCCAGTTTTTTAATATACATAACAATATCCACATGGAGGCACTTGTGTTTGTAGAAGAGCATAAATATTCAAATCCAAACCAAAAATTCACTGGAACACTTTTGAAAGGTATCAAATATTACTAATATTACTTATTTGTCATTTAATGACCTATCAAAATTTTCATTTAAGTTTTAAACTCAAAGAACTAACTTTTGAAAAACTTATTAAATAATTGTTTAACTTTTTTTTAGTCCATAGGAGGGTCCACCTTGATTTTTACAAGTTGATCTTATTTTGTAGAGTGAAGTCTGAGCTATCAGACATTTTTAACCGCTTAACAAAATTAAAAGTTACTTTCAAGATATAAGCCTTAAAGTTTGTGATCTCAATAGGTTCCTTTTAGATGGCACAAACCAAAAATGCAAAAAAAAGACTATATTACTAAAAAATTATCTTCTCCTTCTTTTTTGAACCAATCTTATTTAAAATTTCACAGTAAGTCCATTACTAATGTTTAAATCAATTCAATACAGGATTTTTTTTGTTTTGAAAAATAAAATTTAATTAAAAAAAACCACCTTAAATCTTTTTTTAAATTGCATTGTTTAAAGTCTTTTAAACTATAAACAGAATTTTTCCTAAAAATTTGAGATTTTTAGCTCGAAAAATAGTGAATAAGATATATTTTTAATAATTTTTTTAATATCTGAGAATATTGTAAAAATGAAAAAAGTGGGTTCCATACCCTTGTATTGGATTCTTTTTATAAAAAGGTATATCTCGTAAGCTAATTTAAAAAAACTATTTTATCAAAACAGGCTTGTAGTTTATACTTTAAGCTTTCATATAATAGCAAAAATTTTTTTTTTGTTAAAAAAAAATCTTAGTAAATACCAAGTATAACAATGCTTTTAATTTTATTTTAAAACAAAAATATATAAAGTCTGAAAATAGTTGCAATTATTTACAACTTTTCATTCAAAAACGTATTTATAGTATTTTGGTTGTTTGTATTTTTGACGTGAGTATAAAAACAACTATATTTATCTACTATCTTCTAGAAAATGCAATTTAAAAAATAATTAGTCATATAAACATTTTGTGTTAAAAAGGTCATTAATTTTATGTATTGTGTAAAACTTTGTTAATTTTTTTTTTCTAGATAGAAAAATACAAAGTAGTTAAACAAAAAGAAAAATAATTGTGAACGCAATACTTAAATTTAATTAGAACTATTGTAAAAAAAAACAGTTTTTGTTATGTTACTTGGGACTAAAATCATACTTTAACTTTAAACTTTCCACAATAATAGTTCAACTACAGCTTATATTGTAAGTAATATTCAACTTCAAAATGTGTACAATTTGGAATTACAATATTTTCTGTTGATTCATACTTAGTTATTAAAAATTTTCCAATAATTTTACTATTTTGTTTTTTCTAAATAACAAAGATTTCTAATAAATTCCATATACTGTTAAAGAGATTATTTTTCATTTAATATTATTTCATGTTCTACCTGAGTAAAACTTTTGATTTTTTTTTACTTAGGTCTACAAAACTAAGTAAATGTCTTTGTAAACTAGATTCAAAACAGTCCTCTTTAACTACTACTTTTTTAATAACTGTAACAAACAAACAGGTAAAAGGCATGGTATAGGGAAGCAGGTATTTTCCGACGGTTCCGTTTTTGTCGGTTCTTTTGCAGGGGGACTCCCCTACGGCATGGGGATGATGTGCTACTGTGACGGGTCTGTTTTCGAGGGATTGTTTGAAAAGGGCCAGTTTTTTGGCTTGGGCCGCCACACCTTGAGCAACGGCGATCAGTTGTTTGGGAACTTCATGAACGGCAAGTTGCATGGAAAAGGTTGCTTTGTGTTTTACAGTTGCTTTTTATTTTTATTTTGTTTGAAGTACAGCTGCTGTTTTTTGTAAATTTCATCATTTTAAAGTTCCTTTGAAATAACTAAGTAACAAAGATTATATACACAATTTATTTAAAACCACAGTTAAAGTATTATATAAAGTTAAACCAACAGTTAACAAAAAATTATATAAATCTAGTGATAAACTAATTAAGATAAATATGATACTAAAGTAATTTCTAATTTTACAAGTCGTTTTGTGAATTTATTGCTTACTTTGGTGACAAGACCAATGACTGCTAAATCTTTATGTAGAAGTTTTAATTAGAGTAATTGTATTTTTATTTGTTTCATCTTCATAAGTCTTTTTTTGTCAACTAATATCAATCTTCAGGAAATGTTCCTTGCATTAATTTTAAAAATCCTATTGTAAGAATTGAAAAAATTCAAATTTAAGAGTTTTATGACCAATAAAAAATAATTTTTTAAAAATCATAATTTTACTCAAAATAAAAAAATTCTACAATAGAAATGTTTGTTATTTAATTATGATCGAACTAAGATAATTTCAGAAAGATTGCTTTAAAACTGTAGGAGAATATAGATTTTTAATGAAATAGTATGTTTTACTTTTGTCCTTCCATAAGAAACCTATTAAGCTTTCCTACTTTGAACCTTCATATCTCAAAACATATTTGAATTTTATAAAACTGTTTTGCCCTTAATTTAATGAATGATATTAACTAATATAAGTACTATAGTCTGTATTAAAGTTAAAAAAAAAGTTACACAAAAAACAGTATGTCTCAAAAAAACATTGTACTTTCTTAAAAGTCAAGTCTGGCTGCCTTTACTTAGTTTAATTCAATATAATTAAGTGGGTTTTATCTAAAAAAATTGAGTTATCTGCCACTAATATGTTCATATTTATATAAATTATAATAAAACTTTAAATTTATAATTTTGTAAGTTTGTATATATTTTATAGAACATCAACGTTTTGTGGATTATGTATACATAATTTTGTTATGGTTTATAATTTAAAAATTGTAATTTAGTGTTTTAGTTCTTTTTGTTGGGTAAAAATTTAATGTTATCATTTTTGCTAGCTTTCTATCAATAATTTTGAGTACATATTAAATCCTTATTTAAATTTTCTAGAAAACATTTTCAATAAAATCTTGTACTTAATTTAAACAATTAAGATTCAATCTAAAAAAATCTAAATGAGTTTTTAAATAGAACAAGTTATAACTTAAAGAATATATTTTTGATAAACAAAAAAAAATGTTATAAATCTAAAATAATTTAAAAATTGACATTATTTAAAGCTATGGCACATTTAAACACTAACTAAAAACCAAAAATTATTTTAATCTATTTAAAAATTAGTTGTCAGGTAGCCTTAAATTCACTTTAAGCTAGAAAATGCCTTAAGAATGTTGAAACTTCCACTTGGACTAAAATCTATTAGATTTAAATTAACAAGTTTTCCTCATGTAATTTTTACATGCCGTATGACTACTAAAAATTTATTAAAAAAGTAATTTATTTTTCAAGAATATGAAGTAGACTTAAAGTTAATTTGAACTTTGTCTGTGTTTCAAAATTTTGTATACTCTTTTTACGTATTTTAAAATGCTTGTGATTAAAATATTTTTTTTGTAATTCTGAAAGCTTTTGACTATCACAAAAAATTCTGAATTTGTAATAGATTTACATAACTTGAAGTATTAAATTTGGCTGCTCTAAAATAAATATTGTGGATAAAGTTTAACAATGTTAAAATATTATTATAATTTAGTAAACATTAGTAAATCTGACTTTCTGCTACATTTATAAAACAACAATTTTTCATTCTAACTAGAAATCAATCAAAACTACCCTAAGTACAAGTACTTTATTTTATTTTTTAAGTAGTTTAAACTGATATTTTATCATTTATATCTACTAAACTAGAACTAATTAAAAATGTAATATGACTTAATTTTACTTTGTTTTCCGTTTTTGATACAAAATAATATCTTGAAAATAAATGAGTTTTGTTCGACAAACTAAATTTTAAAATTTTGTATTTAAAATTGGGTTACTTTGACAATTTTTTTTTATTTAGGTTAAGCTTTTTTAAACAAACCTTTAGCCGTCTGAAAGTAGTTTTTGTAAATTTTAATATCATTCAAAATATTATTTCTTTCAAGTTTTTATTTCATTATCTACTGCGTAGGACACAAGGTGGCTATTTAATTTTTATAGTTATGGGATTATCCGTAGAGCTGTGTCATTATTTTTATATTGAAACAAATTATAACTGATTAAACAAGTTCGTTTCATATGATCATGTTTGCTGTTGCTCACATACCTTGATAAATTTGTTGGAAATTCAAACTATATTTGATGTGTAAATATCTAACTAAGAGTATATGTTGTATCATAAGTAAAAAGTTGTTGAAACTAAAGGAATCACTTGAAATCTCTAAAAAACTATAACTAAATAAAAGGGATCTAGTATTAGTTTTTTGAACGACAAAAAACGCTCAAAGTATTCGGTCCTAGATCCTGGTGCACGAATAATCTTTCGTTTATCGATTCGTACATCACAGATACCTTATAACGTCTTATTTAGAATATTTTTAGAAACTTTTTTATACGTATAACTTTGTTAGTCACTTCTAATCATTACATTAAACGTACGTCATTGCATTAAGGATTGGTATTACATAACTATGTCAAATAAATCAGGAAATAATTTTAGCATTATCAAAAAAAAAAGTTCTTAGATATCATCAATTACAAATACTTTATTTTTGTTCATTATTCACAAAATATCCTGTCTCAATTATTCTCAGCCTAGACTAGCTCAGACTAAGCTAGGATAAAACATTAACTTGAGAGTATAGCGTTTTTATATACATTTTTGACATTTTGCATTTCTAATCTCATTTTTTATATGAACAATTTGACTGTGTGAATTTGCTAAGTCAGAAGATAGTTAAGATAAGAAATTTTTCGAATAATAATTATAAATAGAGTAGTTACAATAATAAATAACTTCGGTAAGCAAAAAAGGAAATTAACTTTTTTTTTTTTTGTTTCAGGCTATATTTATGTATGTTTTTTTAACTTTTAATAATTTAATAAATTTTTATTTGACAGAGTGTTATAACTATGCTTAAAGAATATATTTTTTGTATTTAAAAATAGTACATCTGACTTCAGGAAAAAGTTTTACGCTAAAGCAAAAGTTGTTAACTCTTTATTTTTTAGTTGGTCATCAATATTTTGTTTATTTTCGTTTACTTCTAGTTTAATAAATATAATTGTTAGTCCTTTTTTGATTTATGTTTAAATTAACTGAATCAAATATACCTTTAACATATAAAACTAAAAAAAGTTGTTTTAGTAGACCTTTTATTTTACTCTTTTAAAATTGGTTAGTAATACTCGACTTTATGCTTAATTAGGAATTTATTGTTTTATTTAGTTTAAGTCAAACTTAACAGGGTTGTCAAGAAACCTGGATTCCTGAAAAACCTGGAATTTGACAATTTAGTCAAAAAATACTGGTATTTTGAAAAAGAAACCGGAATTTAAGAATATTTTTTCATGTAAAGTAACAAAAAATCGATTTGGTACAAAAACTCTATTATAACTAGAAAACATTTTTGGTATTATTATATAAAGATTATCATTTTTAAAACATATTTAAAGTAGCTTTACAGTTTTTATTTTCGTTCTTTTTATACTATTTAAGACTTTTTTTTAAGTTTAATTTTATAGTAAAAAGTGACCAAAAAACTTTTTTGTTAAAAACATGGAAGAAATTCAGAAAACCTTGGAGAAATTTACAAAAAACTTTTTGCAACCCTGACTTAAATATGTTAGTTATGTTAGATATTTTTTACAAAAATCTACTTATAACATTTTCTACTGTGTATTAACTATACAAAATACATCAGGGTTCGTGCGCGTCAGGCTAAGTCAGGCTAAATCAGTTTTTTTATTTAAAAATTTGAGAATCTCAGTTTTTCTCAGTTCAAATGCTTCAAAATTTTTGATTAAAAAAAGTGAGAAATCTTTTTAAGATCAAATTGGGATGTGAATTTATTTCTAAATAATGATTTAGTTATTAAAGACAAAATCAGTCACTACTTACGAAAATAAATGCTTAAAACCTTTTGTTGAATCTCTAAAAAAAATATAAGAATCTTCATTATTTTGTTTTGAGTAGATTATATACGTCATAACTATGAAAATTCATAAAAAAAATACAATTTAAACATTACAGTTTAGTTCAACAACTTGGCTGTTTTGTTTGAACTTTAGTACTCGTGTAAGCGTTTCATTTTAAGTTTTAATAAAACACGATAATGCATGTTGTTTTATTATAAATCTTCTGGTTATAATGTTTTTACTTAGTTCTTAATTAAATTGAACAGTTGTGTTTAATAATATATATTAAATTATTACACTAGTAATAGATTAGATATAACACTTATTTTAAAACTTATCACTGAATTTGTTATGTTAAGTGCATAGGGGGTCAATCTCTTTTTTTCACAATTTAGTCTTTTTTTATTGAGTTGTAACTAGTTATGAGTTGCTTTTTGCAGACTTTTAAAGCTCTAAATATTTTTGAAATAAAGCTAGTTGAAGTCGGGGACTACAATAGTACTAATTAAGACCCCCCAATATCTAAAATGACTTCTTAAGGGGATTTTCCTTACTTTGAAAAAATGTCAGGCTAAATTAGTCCCAGTCAGGCTAAATGAAAAAAATTTCGCGCACGAACCCTGTACATAGTTAATTTATGTTTTTTAACCACTTATTTCACATGTGTAGTATCTACCAAGTATAAATAACTAGTATTATACACTTAGTTTATAATTTTTAACTTTTATTTCAATTTAGTTATGTAACAGTTTATACAACCTTTAATGTTTTTATCAAAATATGGTATAAAATGTTTTAAGTTGAATTTAGGTTAGTCTTAATTGTTTTACAACACGTAATTTATTCTTTTAAGCCGTTACCAAATATTAATAAGTTTATTTTTAGCATAATTGAAAAAAAGGACAACTTCATTCATTATTGTCTTGTATAACAAATAAAGTTTTTTTGAAATAACTAAAACTTCTTTTAAATTGTAAACTTTTGTAGTAATGATATGATAAAAATTCAAAATTTTGATTAACTCTATTTCAAGTTTTTATGTAAATCTGTTCATGTTGTAAAATATTTTTAGGAGTTTACATTTTCGGTGACGGGGGTTTCCGGGAGGGAATGTACGAAAATGGTCGTTTTGTTTCCAGGGGCAAGTGCAGGGCCGAGCTGAAGCGCGAAGTCGACCACGTGACCAAAGCTGTTCAGCGGCACATTGGGGATTTTCTCAAGAAATTTCCCATCACATGATATGTGAACACCGAGCTGCGAAAACTTCTAAATTACAAAAGTTTTGATTGGTAGACTAACAGGGGCAATATAAAAATTTATAAATTTGCTACAATTTTTTTACAGGCTACAAACCCTTAAAAATACCTATAAGTGCAGGTAGGTTGTCCAAAAAGAGTTAACTGATCTTTAAACTATAAAGTAACTGATTAAGAAGGGTTATAACATGATGTGATTATTTTGTAATAGAAAAAGTAAAAAAATATATTATTTTAAGTATCAATTGAAATCTAAATTTGAGTACATGCAAATATGGTGATGGTATATTTTATATTAAAAATAATTTTTAATATTTCAATGTTTTTGACTAATTTTTATGTTTTGAAACTCTAGTAACATGATCTTTAACAAACATAAGTACCAGTTTCTAGCAGCTTTCAATAAAATCTATATTAATTCAAATGTTTTATATTTTATTTATATTATTTTTTTATTAATTTTTTATATTTATTCTTTTTTGTTGCAGTAAAAATTTTCCGTTACGACCCTGGTTTTTTATTAAAACATTTTGTAAATTTCAAAAAGTAAATGCTAGTTATTATAACTTAATAGTCTCAGTTAAAAAAAAACATTTTTTCTGTTTATTACAAATTACTGTGCACTTGAGTGTTTTGTATAAAAATATCTCAGATGCTGCGTCATTTTCAAACCGTTTTATTTTCTCCTTCTCCTACCTAACACGATCTTTTACTTGAACCCTTTTTTTTCTAACGAGAATTATTAAATGTTTTATTTTTTTTCCCTTACCAAATACTCAGAATAGTTCAGTTGAGACTAGGTAGTTTGTTTTTCAAGTTCATGTTATTTTTAAAATAAAACAGTTCTTAGGTCTCTTGCTAAAGCAGATTTTTTTACTTTTTGCTGTTATGTTGTTAAGTGCAAAGGGTCATTTGTGATTCGACTTTGAGTAGTTTTTTGAATGATTTTTTGTTTTTGAAAAGCGTAATTTTTTCTTAAAAGTTTTGTGTAAAAAAAGATTGTTTCTTACTGAGCCTTTTCTAGTATATAATTGTTTAAGGTATTTAGTCATCTACAATAGAAAATTTCTTAATAAAAACTTTTCCTTGTTATCACTTAAAATTGTCAGTATTTTGCTATTTCATACGGCTATCTTTGAAAAAAATAATTTTTTAATCATTCTTGCTTATTTTTGCTTCTTACCTTTTAATTTAAATATTCTTAAAGTCTTGGCTCAAAAGTGTTATTTATTTCATAAAAGTATTTGTAAATAACAGCTGATTGTGTAAGTTAGTTATTTTTGGAAGTTAATAAGTTTAAAATCAAAAGGTTTTTCATAGAATACTATCGGCTAGAAATTTAAGACAATATTAACATTTCTTGTTTCTTACTTCCTTAGATACTTCATATTATAGCTTTTTCTAAATTTACTATATTTTTTAATGGTTTTGTTTATGCATAATGATTTTATTTCTCTTGAGTTATATTTTGAATATGTATACATTATTTTTAAATTTAGAGTAAAAATACGAAAATTTTTAGATGAGTCTTGGTGTTAACTAAATTACAGTCTTTACCAGGGATAGGCAAACTACGGCCCGTATAGCAGAAATATTTGACCCGCAACGTATTTTTTACTTCAAAAAAACATTTCAAAATCATTTTAGTATACAATGTAATAGTTTAAAATTTGTTCTTACTCAAACCATGAGTAAGCACTTGTGACTTTTTTTATTGTGCTTTTTTATTGAAGTAGTTTGTTTTGTATAAAACTCAAAAACATTCTAAACTAGTGATCTACCGAATCGTAATTAAAAATGAGATTGGGATCCGGCGGAATCCGAAATTTCAAAACAAGATTCGGCCGAATCCGAAATTTTGGATTTGGTAGACCACTTAGTACTTTATTAAATTTACTTAATTATTTGTCAAAAGTTAAATGAATTGTAAAACAATTAATGGTTTCATGCTTGGGTGGATGAAAAAATGTTTTTTAACGTTTATAAAAGCCTTATCAATTTTAACATAGAGTTTTGCACACAGTATAAAAACTATGATATCTTATTTTTGTTAGACTCTCAAATAAAATTAAGTACATAGTTAAGGCGTTTAATCTCAGCTTTATGGATAACCGCCCTTATTTATTCATCATATGTTTTGTTTAATGTTTTCTCGTTATAATGAACAGCTGCATTATTTATACAAGGAAAAAAATGCAACTTAAATATGTAACATTAAAGCAAATGCTTGCATACTATTAGCTATATATTTTTTTTTAAGATTTTATAATTTATTTATTTGATAATTTTAGTTTATGGCATATATATAATAACTTAAAACATTTTAATATTTTATTTTTAAAACAATGTTCTAAAGAAAATATTGTGTTAAAAATAAAGGTTTAATTAATTTGTAATGAACTCCTGCAACTACCTGCATTATTTAACTCAGAATATTTAGAGCTTGTTGCAGTCATGAGAAATAAAGCTTAAAATCAATCATGCAACATTTCATGAAGTAACTTTTGCCTAGTGATTTATAAAAGTTTTAAATGCAGTTTATCTTTTTGGAATATTGTTGTGTGGTTATTTTGTATAATAGATACATTACCCAAACTATCTTGCCTAATTTATTTAAAGTAGTCTAAAATAGTCTTTAGTATTGATAGATAAAATTCACTGATAAATTATATTAAGTTAGTATAAAAATACAGTGCTTATTCTATTATCCGGACACGTTGGGCAAGATTTTTCTGTAAACATGTCCGGATAAGTACAAAAAATCAATTTTTTTATATAATAATATAACTGCCCCATATAATGCAATGCATAATAAAAGTGTTATAAAAAAATAATAAAAATAAATACATAGTAATTGTGAGCGATGTATAATAAAAGCTAAGTTTTAGATTAACTCATTTTTTTAAGTAGAAAAATGTATTTACTAACCCTCTGCAACAATATACGTTTTTTGAGGGTCAAACAAGTAGAATTAACATTTGTAATTCCAACTGCCCTAACTATTAATTTTGAAAAAAGATTATTTTATGTCTAAGAGAAAATATTATTTAAAGAAATTAGTTGATTAAATTTAAAAATCTACCCTCAGACAGTCAACCAGACCCTACTGAGGCTTTGGATGTTTTCCCACCAACATCTATAGCTGCCGATTTTTTTTTTTTTTGATGTTCTATTTTTTAGAGTTAAAAATTGTTATGAAAATAAAATTTTAAAGTAGTTGAAGTTATTTCATTCTTTTTACAGGGTTGCCAAAAAACCTTGAATTTGACAATTTAGAGTAAAAAGTCTGGAATTTGAGAAATTTTTTGGACAAATATCGCTAAAATAAATGGAACTGTGAACAATTTTTACATGCTAAATGGTAAAATTTTGATTTGGCAGAAAAAAAAATTTATCACAAAGATAAAAATATTTTCTCATCATCACATTTTTTTTATTAAAAATCATTTCTAATGTAACTTTACAGTATCTTTTCAATGTTTTATACAATTTAACAGAGTTTTAAACTAAAAACAGACCAAAAAATGTGTACCGTTAAAAACCTGGAGGAAACTTTGAAAACCTGGAGAAAATTTGCCGAAAACATTTGGCAACCCTTTATTTAGCAATAAGTGGAGAACTTAATTAGTTATATATTTTTAAAGGCAACAGCTTTATAATATTATTTGGCTAACTTTATACTGTATTTAGTGCGCAGGTATAGTTAACAAAGTCATATTTTTTTTATAATTTGTTTGTTAACCTTTATTGTTTTTAACAATCAAGGGTTGCTAAACACTCAGGTAAAAGCGAGACAATGCAAGAAACGTTAAAAAGCACAAACAAAACAAAAATGTTTGCTTCTTGTTCAATATGTGGATACAAGGTGGAACTCAACGTATCTTATGCAACTGCTTAATGACATTATTCTACTGCTCGAACCTTTTTGTAACAAAAGAGTGTAGTAAAAACAATATATTGCTGTCAAGCGTGGTCCTGCATGCAAGACCACTGACAAAGTTGGTTAACTTTAAATAAATTCAGAAGAAGTATCAAAAGTTTGTAAAACTTAGGCCAAAAATATAGAAGAGGCTTGCGAAAGAAGGTTCTATACCAATAACAACAACTTAAACCTGAATGACAACAAATTACTGTTAGTCACAACAGCTCTTGGTCCACGATATCGATTTTCCTTTCTTACCTCAAAAATAATGTTAAAGAGAAGCTAGAATTAGATGTTGAAAAGCATATCTGTTTCAAGGCTAATCAAGGTGGTGATTCTCCTATATTGCCACCAGAGGAACTAAAACCACAACACTCTGTAAACTTCGATCGGAAGAAATTTTCAACTAATTATTCTTTGTTTAAAATAGAATCAAAGGAAATAACAAAAGCAACAGGATTTTATTGATGACGACATTAAAGCAGAAATAAAGGGATTTTTTGCTACAGAAAAATTTAATGCAAAAACTGAAGAGGATGAAGTCTTAAACTAATGGAACTTAAACAAGACAAAATACCCACATCTTGCCAGCGTTTCAAGGAAATATCTTGCTGCACCATCATCTTCTGTGTATTCTGAAAGATTATTTATTAAAGCTGGGAGTTTGTACGAGCAAAAGCGCAATCGATAGCTTCCAAAGACCGGCGAAACACTTTTATTTCTCCACCAGAACTTGAAAAAACAAGAATAGTCTTTTGTATTATAACAGAGACATCTTTTGCAATTGTAGTTCGTTTTATATTGTTTAACAGTTGCTTAAGTTAATCTATATTTCTTTTTTGTTATGATAAAAGTGTAATTGTATGTGGAATTTAAAAACTTTTTATTACAACTGTAGCTCCTATTCTTTTTTAGGCCTTTACTACAGTTGGTATTATATTTTAATTTATTACGGTTCCATGTTTTTTCAATTGCACTTTGTTTTATAAATATGAAAACTTGTAACAGTTTATGTTCTAATTCGTTTATGGTCACAATAAGAACTAACTCTTAAGATAAACGCAAAATGTTTTAACTTTTTTTGTGATTTGTTTTCTACTTTAAGCATTAAAGTCTATTGTTTATTTATTTTGCAAACAAAAGCACTACTTAATTGTTAATGTTGCTTGCATGGACATCAAAATATTGAAACTAAGTTTTGTGTATTTAGCTTTTTTTTTCAGCAAGACATTCGTTTTTTTGTTCGCTTTTAAAATAAATTATTCTTAAATAAAAATGTAATTACTTATTAACACGTTAAAAAAATTGTTCATACGAAATAGATGATAATGTAATACGTAACTATTATTTATAAACTTATAATGTATTTATATAACAAACAAATTAAATCTTTCAGATTCCAATCATTAAAATATCTAGATTCGGAATCGGCCGAATCCTAATTTAAAATTGGCAAAAGAGGGGTTGATATAAGTTAATATCAATAGAAAGTATTTAGTACATTACTGTAGTTTCACTTGAGCAAAAATATCAATTTAATGTATAATTAAACAAACGAATTGATAAATTTACTTAATGAAGTTAATAATTAGTTATCAACTTATTAATATGTTTTAGATTGTAAAGTACGTATAAGATGTTGGTACTTGAAACGGAGTATTAAAATACAGTATAGTTATTATATAATAGTATAGTTTATACTACATATAATATTTTTGTCTTACTTAAGGTTAGTTTTTTTTTAATTCAACGCAGAAAGTAAATTGAGTTTTGAACACAGCGTTTTTAGGCTGAAAAAAGCGTACCATACCGACAGTACGTACCTAGGTGGCAGGTTACTGTGCCCTACTCTGTGCGGAATTTTTTCCACCGTAAGTTTAACTTCAGCTGCTATTTTTTTTTGATTAAAATAAAGTTTATTTTAAGTCATTTTGATAATAAACTGTTTTTTTATCAAGCAATAGTCTTATCGTCAGTATTTGCTAATTCTTCAGCATAGTTATGCTAATAAGCACCATAGCAAAAAAATATCAAATTTTATTTTGAATTACGCAAATTATTGCGTGTTTAGTAGCTTAATACATTTATAAATAAGTAACAAACAGCATTTTAAGTTATTCTTTATTAAATTTATGCATCAAAATTTTATTAGGAGCTATACTCAAAATTCAAACTTTTGTAAAATAAGTGAATAGAAAGTTAAAATTAGAACTTAACTTAAAAGCTTATTTTTTATTAATATGAAGTTTTGAAATACTATTTATTTAACTAAGTTCTTTTTAAAACTGAGTGTTTGTTTAAAAATCAAAAAAAAAGTATATAGAACATTATTTATTGGTATAAAGGAAACATTAAGTGTAGAGAAATGTGGGTTTGAATTTCGTCTGTTTCTACTCTAATTACCTGAAAAAAGTAGCAGTTTCAAATATTAAGCAATTACATTAACAAAAAAAAAAGCTTCTTCAAGTGGTTATGTTTACTTCTATACAAGTTTAATTGCAACTGTTTATATAGTAGTTATTATTTGTTGTATCAGGGTATTTAGTATTCCACAGAAAAAGTTTATTAGCAAAAATGTTTGCACTATAAACAAACTTTGCTTTTTTTGTCGACGACACTGAAGTGTTTCTCTAAAACTCCAGAAGATTTACAGTTGTTAATATTTCCCGCCATAATTTCATACTTGACTTTTCTGTTCTTACGCGAAGTTGGTCGATAAGAAGGGTTGTATTCAAGAGCTAACTCGTTGTCTGTTATTAGCTAAAAAAACATAACGTTTTCTATGAATTTAGAATCAGTGATGTGTAAAAATGTAAGTAATCTTAACTTGATAATGTGCTTCAAAAAATTATTTATAAATTAATTAGTTGAATACTTTAAAGTAAATAGAAGCCTTTCCATTTTTATTTTTCATT
The DNA here is from genome assembly GCF_965202585.1 of Thalia democratica. Lineage (NCBI taxonomy): Eukaryota > Metazoa > Chordata > Thaliacea > Salpida > Salpidae > Thalia > Thalia democratica. The sequence goes on along the minus strand of NC_139166.1, from coordinate 59,104,494 downwards.
GCAACTAGCTCAAAGTGGAAGCTAAAATGCTGAAATGATTGAGATTTAAAACTGCAATGTTTTTCAAGTATGATTCCAAACCTAAACAGAGGAAATTTTATAAACTTATTTAAATAAATCATAAAAAGTTAAAACTAGAACAGTGGTACACTTTAGACTCCATTAAACATGGTTTTAATTAAAAATTGACAATACTTTTAGTTTTTAAAAACTGTAACTCATCGTTATAAAGTATAAGTTTTGTAAGTTTTAGCTAATACTGTATAAGTTTGATACTTTAAGATAAAATTATTTATTTGTTATTATAAAAGTTTTGAAAATTCAAGAACTTTACCTGCTTGCAGACTTTGAAAATTTTACAAAAGCTGAGATATCTCCGTTTGTCGTTTTATTATCCAGCTGAATTATTTTAGATTCAGGAATTATGTTCATATCTATCATGTCTTGTACATGATCACCTTTAAACATCATTGTATTTTTTGAAAATCAAATATACTAGAAGCGCTTTAAAAATTAAACTCAAAAAAAAACAATTCTGTTACTAAAATATTATTATTACTTGTGCTACGTAGATAGTTAATATAAACATAAGCATTGAAATACAACCCTAAACTGTTAATAAGAATTTATTTTAAAATCGCTAAATAAAATATTAAACTTAAACATTTACAACTACGAAAGGCCTTTGAGGATTTAGTTTTTGGGTTTAATAACTTTTTGCGCGGTTTTATAACGAGCAAAATGATTATGAGTTCTGAACAAAGAAAGTTCAAAAAGTATAAAAGTTCTGCTTAAATACAAACTTTAAAAAATGTTTAATCAGACATTAGCAACTGATATACACTAAAGTGATTTTTGTCTAAGTAGTAAGTAATTAAGTTTTAAAAGATAGTGATCAAAAAGCAAAAGTTCTGTCTTAGTTTTTTATTTAAATTTTAATTTAACTTTTTAAAATGTGTATTTACAAGGCTACAAAATTAAATACTTTATATATTAAAACTAATAGTTATTTTCCATATATTTGATCTAAGTTTGACTAAAGATGTTTTACAAGGTTTTATCAGGGTTGCCACTTTACCTGGAAAATCTGGAACTTGACAATTTTGGGCAAAAAAATCTGGAAAAACCTGGAATTTGAGAAAATTTGAAAAAACCTGGAATTTTAAACAATAATCATTAAAAAAACCTGAAAAAACCTGGAATTTTAAGAATTTTCCAGTAGTAAAACTTTGATTTGACTCGAAAAATCTATCATATAAATATACATATTTAAAGTAGCTTTACAGTATGTTTTCAATGTTTTTATTCTTTTTAACACAGTTTCTTACCTTAAACATAACTCTAAACTAAAAATAGACCCGAAATGTGTATTTTTAAAAACCTGGAAGGATTTTGGAAAACCTCGAAAAATTTTTGAAAAGGGAGTGACTACCCTGTTTTTATGTTCTGGGCAAGACGTTAAAAGGTATCCGTGCCCCGTGGTGTGCGACTCGATAACCAAAAGATTTTTTCGTACACCAGGTCCTAAGACCAAATATTCTGAGCGTCTTTTTTGTCTTTCAATAAACTAATACAAAGTTTGAAGACAAATCGTTTTTGAGCATTAATATTCTTTAAGAAATTACTTAAGCCTATACAACAACATATCAAAAAGTAAAATTGTTTATATCTTAAATTATGATTACTAATTAATTATTATTGCTCGAAAAAAATAAGCGCTCAAAAATTTTCGTCTAAAGCCCTGGTGTACGAAAACTTCTAATTATCGAGTCGTATACCACAGGGACAATTTAATATTTTGTCCAGGACATTTAAGTACAAAAGATGAGTTTTAACAGAGGTAGTGTAATCACAAACTACATTAGAATTTTATTTTATTCAATATTTCATTGAAAATAACTTAATCAGACATACTTTCAGTAATTCCCTGTAAGCGCAACGAACTAAAAAGTTTTTGAAATTTATCGCATTTTTCTGCTTGAAGAAAAGTCTCTGATTTATCGTGGCTGTAAAAATGTTTCATTTTAACTTGTTCTGCTTTATTTTTTCTTTATTTTTTTTTATGTAAACCTGTTATACAGCTAGCTAAATGCTTAGCTAGGGCTTAAGTTTTAGTTTAGTTTGGCTTGTACAATAGTAAAGGCCATAACTACAAAAATGTTAGCTCTACAAAGAACTAGTATATTGAAATAAATGATGAAAATAACATTTTAAAAACGTACAAAGTATAAAAGTACACTTTATAAAAGTATAAAACTCTAGTTAGCATTTTAAATACATGTTAGCTAATGATTTAATATAGTCACAGTCAAATGAATTATTCAAAACAATTTTTATAGTTTGTTATTTTGAAACGTTATGAAATGCTAAAAAACTGTTGAATATTCAAAACAAATAATAAATTAAAAATAACTACTGAGCTATAAAGCTTAACTGTAAATTTTCAATGTATTTATTATAAATAAAGCAATGCTTTAGAATAAAACCATGCTAATAACTAATTTAATTTTCAAACCAACCAGCTAAAAAATGAGAAAACAGCCATCTGATTTGGAAAACTTTGCACTTTTTTGTGAAACTGGTAATAAACCCAGTAACATATTGTTTTGTATATAGCATACTCTTTGTATGTAAATAGATTAGAACTGGATAATACCTAAATATATTAAAGAAAATAATTAAGATGATTATTTACTTTTTTTAAATCATTTTGACTTTATGTTATTCAAAAATATTATTCAACTTTATATTTTTGAAATGTATTTTGTATTTCATTAAACTTTATCAGAGACTTTTAAAGTGAATAACTACTTATCATTTATAATAGTTAAAAACTGTAAAAAACTTAAAACCTTTGTGTTGAAGTTAAAGTTTAGTTATTCATTTACTACGCTAGGCCTTCATAAAAAATTATCAGTTAGAAGTAAATAATTCGAACTTACTTTTTCAAAAACTGACATTGGAAGGTCTTTTAATTGCAATGAAGATGAAAGATTTCCAATCAAGTTATATTGAAGCCATTTTTCACTATGTTCCAAGGCTTCTTGTAATTTGTACTGAAAAGTAACATGTTAAAAAAGCAATTTTAGCACTTAAGTTTGTTGTAGTTGATATTAAAAAGTTAGTTCATGTTTTTATAAACATTTATTTTTATGTTTTTTAGAGTAGTAATTTATATAAAGGTCACTAAAGTTATACGATGTAACATTTTTTTAGTTGCATAATTTATTCTGTAACTGGCAGTTGATGTATTAGCAACCAAAATTTTTTAAACTACATATTTTGTTTAATTAGAAGAAAAAAAAAGCATCTCATTTAAAATTTTGTTTATAAATTAGGTTTTTTAAGTTTTCTTTAAACTTTTTTGTCTTCTAACTTAATTCTCATATACTATGTTTCTAGCTTAAATTTAAAATGTTATTTAAGAAAGCAAATAAAAGAGTAAACTCTAAAAATATATACAGACAAAACATTAGTTTAAATTTATAAGAATTTATTATAACATCTAAAATTTTGAACTTAAGGAGTTTTGTTTACAAAAAAATAAATTAACCTGTTTTGAAGTAACTTTTTTGACTAAAACAAAACCCACATACCTTTAAAGCAAGTTTAATAAACATACAACAATTTTGAACATTTAAATTGTCGACAATATAGTATTCAGCCTTTTGAAACAAATTGTCAATTCTCATCAAGCTAGCTGCCGGTAGAACTGTGGAAACTTCTATATCGTTTGAAAATTGAACATCGCAATACAAACTTAATAGTGCGATTTCCACACCTGTAATTTACTTTGTTTGTCCTTAATTTTATTTAAGTGAATGGAAACATTTTACTTACTGAAACTAGTTGAGGTAAGTAGTTTTATAGAACGTCACTAGTTCATGCTCATTTTTCGTGACTAGTTTAGATGCTTGGATTATGAAAAAGATAACTTAATTAAAGCAAAAATTAAAGGTCTTTTTTATAGCTAGCTTAGTTTAAAAATATTATTGTTACGATAATATAGCATAACAAAAAATACTTAAGTTTTTGTAATTTTTGTTATGCTAAAAAAGGCTTGTAAATAAAACTTAATAGATGTAAATGCACTTTGAAAGTTGTTTTAACTCTATGAAACTCTTTTAAATAGTATTATTAAATTAAAATAAAGTACGAAAAATGTGTGTAAAGTTATCTTTTTTAGTGTTATTTTTAAGTAGTTGCCTTTTTATCAATACGAAAATGACTTCAAAAAAACATTAGTTGTCTAATATATTTAGACATAAATAAATAATAAAAGTAAAACTAGTTTTCGTAAACCTTTATATCAAGTCTATATTGTAACTTAAAATTACTACTTTATTTTTCACTATGTTAAGAGCAATATTGCTATCTTTTATTTTTTAATATTCAAATAACGTATTGTAAGAATCAATATCGAACCTTGAGAAGAGACATTTTCATTCTTTACTTTTAGTTTTATCGTTTTCAAGCAGTTATCAAACTGACTGCTATTTTTATAAATATTGTCCTTTGTTGTTAACCTTGAAAAAAAAATTCCATTTAAGCTTTTTGTTTGTAAAAACAATAAAATACAAGTTCAATTCTCGCAACAGATCTGAATTTATAAGTATAAATAAGTAGTAGTGCAATTGATAAATTATAAACTTTTATAAATTAGCGAGTTGATTTTTAAGTAATGAATTTATACTAGAAACTATTTACTAAGCTAAACTATCAGCTAAAGTTATAAATAGTCACCTTTTAGTGAGCTCTTTGTACTCATCACTGTAAAAGCTTGAGTTCTGAATGTAAGTGTCGAGTGCTTCGGCTAATGGCGACTTAAAATTGAAGCTATCATCGTCTCGATGCAAAATGCTTCGCAGAAGTTCTGACTTCTCAATAACGGAGCTGTGCAAAAGAAACTTACAATCCTTAAAAAGCAGCACAACGTCTGTAAAGTTTAGTTGTTCTCGTTAAAAATATCCTTTAATACGTGAGAAAGTATTTATGAACAACAAAACTGATGGTAACAATAAAGACAAGTTATAGTAAAAAAAATCACAATCGTTTAAAGTTAGTTGTTTTCGTATACTTGTTTACCTTATAATATTTTATTTTCAGATAGCAAAGTAACTGTTTAAAAGTTTTTTTGATTCTTTTTTTCTGAAACCAATCGAACTTTTATATGCCACATTTAAATTGTAGAATAACAACTATGTTATTCTTAGTAGCTATCTTTAAGCATGAGACTTTAATAGACTTTCAAATCTCAAGAGTACTAACTTTTAAGTAAAACACAAAAATTTAAACACAAAAAAAAAGTTACTGTATAAATATAAGCTTTAAAAAGTTTTATAGAGTAGAGTACAAAACTTTTTTGTTATTTCATAAAGTTAACAACTTAAGCTTCATATAATCTAAGTTAAAAAATTAATTGTAACACTTTTAAATTAAATTTCTTAAAATTATCAAAATAAAACTGATAAAATATTTAGCATAAACCTGTATTTATTTACTTCTAATAGTCTTTTTTTTTAATAAAATAAAGATGTTATACTTTGAAAAACATCTCTGAAAGTAATTTTACTTTATAAAGCCGACATAAAAAGTATACCTGTTATACAGGTTTAATGTTGAAAAAGGTATTTATTGATTTTTAATTGTTCTAATAACAAAGTTAATTAGATCTAATATTGCTTGTTTACATTTTCTTTTATTTTATTTTTATTGGTCATTAAGTTTTAAAATAATTTTTGCTTTCAGTATTTTTTAGGTCTAGTTTTCTAAAGTTATTTTTTCAAACAAAGTTTAAATAAACATTATTAAGAGTATCGTTTAGTTTGAAATAGTTAATTTGATTCGTTTTATATATTACAAGTAAATACTGTAAGTAAGTTTAGAAATAATTCACAAACCAGGTTTTAGATGGTGTGTTTCACTGTAAACAGAAACAAACTGGTTTAGAGAATCGATTTTTCCTGTTTCATGGTCTTTTTTTCTATACAAAAATCTGCCTTTATTTTTTTTTATTAAATATATAAATTCAAGGAACTTACTTTGCGTTTCCTATTAATTTATTTGAAAATTTATTTTCGTCGTAAGTTTCATAAGTTCGAAAGGATGTACATTCAAACGGTAGCTTTTCTTTTAAAATTGTTTTTGATTCTTTTTTATCTGAAATTAAACACATTTGATTGAAATATTTGTATTGCTTAGTTTTTACTTTATTATGTTCTTACCGTTTTCAATTTGTTTAATGTATTTCTCTAAAATTTTTCGGTTGTTTTGTGAAGTTTTGAAAAGTTTAACTTGCTTTTTTGCAAAAAAGTTTGCCGGGTCAGCTTTGGTTTTGTACCTTTATTTTTATAAAAAAGTATATTTTGTTAAAAACTCTCTATAAGACTATGACTTATACTTTAAAAAGTATTTTTCAAACAAGTATAAGACTATAAAAAACGTTATAAATAATCAACGTATTCTTTTTATCTTTGAAAAATAATTTTACAAATATAACACTTTGATAAAAACTAACTAAATTGTAATAAATTAAGTAAGTACCCTACTTATAAATACCTGTTTGTCAAGCCGATACTATAACATCTTTCTTTAGTTATGTTTAGCTTTTTATACTCCATCAGCGGTTGGTTTATTGTGCTTTCTCTTTTTATATCCAGCTTCATGTATATAATTAAACAAAAACTGTTTGTCAGTGTAACTTTCAGAATAAGAATGAAAGTATTGTTTTGAAACATAAGTACAAAGAAAAAAACTTTTTTAAGAGAAATAAAATAATGTTTACGCGAATATAGCTTATAACTTTTTTAACTAAAATGCAAATTAGGTAAAGCTTTGTATTTCACTATAGTAACGAAAAGTATTAAAGTTACTTTACATAAGTAAACTTAAACAATTCAATAATTTAAGCTAAAGTATTAATTTTGTCAATATTTTTTTTTTCGTTATCATAAAAACTTCAATTTAAACTTTATTCACGTTACGACGTTTAGCTTCATACACAGTAAGATCACATTAGACAAAAATAAAGCTCCAAAAACAAAATGAACAATAAAGACTGTTTATAAATAACTAAGACGAAAGTTAAGTACAATTAACATTCACTAGTAGTGATAAACGTGCTAATTGTATTACGACTTTATTTTTGTTTGATGTACAGGTTAAACAGTTAAATATCGTAACTTGAATAAAATAAATTAAAAACAAATTTATTTTATTGAGTATCTATCTCCTTGTGTTAGGACTAATATTTTTGAACAGCAATCTGATTTAAAAAAAAAAATTATTTGTTGCATTTAACGATAAAATTTAAATGATTAACTGTTTTCTAAATCACAACCGTTATATACTTGCAAAAAAAAACACAATTTCACTAAAAATAATTAAGTAAAAAAAATAAAAATATTATTTTACTACTTACAAACTCTTTAAATCTCTTTTAATTTTCAAACTGTTTTAAAATAAATGATCTGACTAAAAGAACATTTGTAAAGTGACAAAAGCAAAGATTGCTAAAAGTTGTAACTAAAAATATGCACAATATTTCTAGTATGAATTTATTTTTGAAACATTTCTGTCTAAACTTAAAAGATTATTGGTACCATAAGTACACCGTATGTGAATATGAAAAATTCACTTTAAAAACTAAACACATGTTTCATAAGTAACACACAATTTCATAGTTTAACAAAAAAAAAAGTATTTGTAAAAATAAGTTTTTCACTAACTTGTTACAACATTTATAAGAAAGTTTACTAGAATTTGGAGGTTTTTGCGACAGTAAATCATGAGTTTTATTTAAGCCATTAAAGTTGCACTAAAAATACAAAGATTTAGATAAGATATACTTGACTTTGTGTGCATTGACAACTTTAAGCCCAGTTTTATTTAATAACAATAGTCTATCAAAACATTAGAATTAATAAAGATCATAACTACGCGAGCTTCGAAATTTAACTGTTTTGAAATTTTCATGCAACATTTATGTTTTTTTACGAAAAATTTTTTCAAGTGCATTATATTTTTCAAAATGTTAATACAACAGTGCTTGTTTTCGTTATCTTTTACTCAACGATAAATTACAGAATGATACTAATTAGTATTATTTTTATATTTATTAAGACTCTTTAAACAAATTCGGTAAAAATGTTACACAAAACTTTACTAATGAAAAATTTGTTTAGTAAGTTAACTAATGCTATTAAAATTCTTGTTTTGAACAACTAATAAACTTTTTTATAATCCTAACTTATATTTTGATGTTTCTTAAAAGGTTAAACAGCATTTTGGAAATAAAATACTTTTTAAAGTAATAGTACTGTTGCTAACAAAAAACTCTGTAAACAAAGTATGTCTTAAGATAATTGTATTAATTTATAATTCAATAATTTAGAAGAATAATTATTTAAAAAGGATAGTGATACTATCAGTTCATAGAAAGTTATTTTTTACTTGTTGTTTTTATGAATTTGAACTGGAAAAGATTATGCAAAGTTTAACTTTGAATACAATGTTCTCTTCAAAAAAAAGTTTCTCTTCAAATTTTTGAAGAGCATTAAAATATATGTTCAAATTTTTCTTTAATTATTTAATACACTTAATATTGTAAAACTTATTTGTTTTTTTAAACAGTAGTCAAGCCAAAATATGAACCAAAAATCTAGTTATCTATCCTACTTTTGGTAGTTTAAACAAGTTGACTGTTTAAAATTATATTGACAAACATTAAAACAAAGCGTGTTCATATTAACATTTTTATTAAGTTATAGTTCGACTAGGCCTTCACTAATTTTAATTAGAAGTTTTTCGAATTTAAATTTAAACATTTTTATCAAGTGCTATTGGTTTCTTTTTGATGTGTATTATATTATGTTAAATTTTTATCTTGTAAGTACTTTTTGACAAAGTATACTAATATAAATTAAAAACTACTAATATAGCCCAAAGTAATTTTCAGGGTAAAAGAATACAATTTTAGTTAGATGTTAAATATAATGAAAAGAAAAAAGTATTAAATAAAAGGTGTTTATTGTAGATAAAACACTGATATTATTCGATGTTCTGTTTTAAGGTTGAAATATTATGATCCTACAAATTTTCTGTAAATTTTAAAAGACTCTAAAAGTTTTAATTTACTTCGTTTAAGTAACTATTTTTATACTAATTTACATAAATACAATGATTAATATTTAATATTACTCTCAAAAATATTTAATTGTTACTTAACAACTATTTTTTAAACCTTTGTAATATTTTGTTTAGTTTTTACTTAAAAATTGAGTATATAATAGGTTTTAATTTCAATTTTTTTATTTACAAATAAGATAAAGAGTGTATTACAGTTGTAAACATTGAAGTTTTGCATTATAAAAAAAATGTTCTAAAGTTTGAATTATATAAGTAGAACTGCTAAATGGATATTCCTTGCTAATTTAACTAAACGTTTTTACAGTTTTTTTTTTTTGACTTTATAAATGCAAAGTATTATTTTGTAATAATACACATAAAAGACTGTAAAGTACGTAAAATCAAAATTATGGTCATTCTAAATTTTAATTTAAATAAAGTTTATTCTTAGTCTACAAGTTTGTGAAAAGAATAAACGAGAATTAAAAACTAAAGTTATAAATAAAACTATAGTTTAACAATGTCTACTTTATGGGATAAAAGTTAAAGCATATTTTTTTTAAAGTATAGCTGCTATTTTTTAAAGTATTCTAGACAGAAGAAAAATACAAACATAATACGTGAATAACCTTAAAACTTACTTTAATTGTTAGTTACAATTACTTTATAAACCGAGCCATATGTAAACTTCGTTCCATACAGTTTCTTATAGTCTGCAAGAGTTTATAAAATGCACTTTTTTTTTGTTAAATCATTGTGTCATCTTACAGAATGTTATAACTTGCCCCACTTTTAACTTACATGTGGAAATCTTAGCATTCCAATTTACTTTCTTTATTTTCAAACCACAAACCGACCATGAGCTTAAGTGCATCTATCATGCGTAGCTTGCTTTACACATTAAGCGAAAATTGTGCATTACAAAAATGTGCTTAACTTGGGTAAAAGTTTACATTTTATGATTAATTGTTAAGATGCGTTTTGATGTGTCAATTTTGTAAAATTGAAACATACATAAGTTTTGTTGATACATAACGCATAAGTCTGGGAAGAAATTTGCAATTGCAAAAAAATCAATTTTTTTACTTTCATTAGTTTAACATCAATAACAGTTTAGTAAAACAAATAGATAAATATTTTAAGTATTCCTTTTAATCTAGAAAAAAAAAATGTTTTAATTTTAAAATCAATCATAATAAAAATGTGATACAGAAGTATACGCATGCGTTCTAGATTAAAATTCAACTTAGAAACTCTTAGAATTATATAGAAATATAACAGTATAAACAAAAAATGTTAGCTTTTATTGCTGAAAAGTGCAAAACTTAAATTTCCCATAGAATTATAAGATATTTATTTAAACTATTTTCAATTTTGAATTTATTATTTATTACTATTTAAATTCCTTTTTTAAATTCATAATTGAAATGAGTTTGTTATTCCTGGTGTCCTGGACAATACGTTAAAAGGTATCCGTGGTGTGCGACTCGATAATTGTAAGGTTCTTCGTGCCCCAAGTCCCAGGACCGAATATTTTTAGAGTTTTTTTTATCGGTCAATAAACTATATATATGTTAAATTTCGCTGCATATAACAACATGTCAATTTACTTTGAATCTATTATTTTTAAAAGACCATTATGACTTTTAAATTGAACTTATTTAATTTCATATGCTTAATAAACCGCTTTTGAATGGTTTACACTTTACATTACATACATTATGTCCAAAAAACCACTAAAACCAAAAAGTATTTAATTTAAAAACCGCAACTAATGTACCACACAATAATTTTCAAAGTCGTCTAATAAACATGTATTTAAATTATTCAAAGGAAAAAATACGTTTCAAGTTTCAATTATTATTTTTAATATTTTCTTTGAAATAACCTAAAGAATAAAACATTTATTTTTCTTAACTAATAAAATACTTATTTAATTGGTGAAAATTCAATTAATATTTATTTGTAGCATACCTTACAAACGGTTTTTGAAAACTCGTAGTAATGTTATATAATTTAATTTCAATATTTCTTTTTATTGAAAGTTAAATAATTAACTTAGTTCTTTAAATTAAACGATAAAAAAAGTGTTAGTAAGTACTATTATCATCTGTTTTTTATATTTAGATAACTTATTGGATTTCTTTAGTCTAAAATAATTATTAAAAAACATCGAAAAATTTTTTTTTCTGAAAAAATAATAAAGACTGGCGAGTTTTTTGATAACTAAACTTGTAAATTTAAAAACAGTCTTTGTTAAAATATTTTAAAATTAAATATTTAAAAGCGTTTACGAGATTAAATTAAACTTATTTGAAACTAGCTATATCAAAAATTACTAAATAACAAATAGTAAAAACAGTTACAAATACTTAAAAGTTTAATTAGATAATAGTAATTAAGTAGTTACAAAAATAGTTTATGCAAAAGAAATTCAAATGTTCTTCTAACAAATACCAATTAATCAGCCTACGGCTTTATTTCTACTTATAATTCTGTAAAACCTCAACTACTACAATTAATTTCGCTTTTTTTAGTCTAATAAAAGCAAAAGCAAAAAATGTAGTCTCCTTTAGTTTAAAAGTTGTGTCAGTACGTGTTTATGTATAAAAGTTTGTTATGTTTGTATTAGTAAATTAAACCCAACAATTAAATTTTTTTGTTTACTTTTTAAATATGATTTGAATAACAATATACTACAAGCTGTTAGACTTCAGTCAACTGAATTATATGATCTGTAATTTTGATGGATCGTAGGAAAGTGATGATGGGAGTAGAAAAACAGTTAGGTTCTTAAAAAATTATTTTAAAATCTTCATAATACTACATGTACAACTCCACAAGGCACGTAATGTTTGAAAGTTCTAGACTTCAGTTTCAAACTGTAAAATTCATTTACAGTAACCTCTCGGATCTTTACGCACTCGTGACGTTACGCACTCTCGTTTAGTTACGCATTTCAGAACTCTATAAAATTCGGAAAATAAAAAATTTATTTTTTTTTATATTGCACAAATTAGGTTTAATGTATATTTCTAAATTAAAATATGTTTTTGAATGCTAACACACATCTCTATATTTTTAGACTTTGTAAATTTATGTTCCTTGACTAATTGATAAACATTTAGTTATACCTCAGTATATCAGAAATTTTGTTAACAATAAGAGATTAAATCAAAATTCTGAAATAAACATGACTGTGTTTAATAATGAAAGTATAACGAAATAATGAGAGTTTAAAACACAAAGAAATAATATAGCAGTCTTGCCCTATATATTAATAAACACCATTTTATAGTTGTAAAGAAATGCTTAATTATAAATTGAATTTGCTAAGTAGAATAGAATATAAATGACATTTATAAATAAAAATAAAAATAATTTCTACTTAACATCAAAATAGTAAAATTATTTCTACTCGTATTATTATTATTTTATAAAAATCCAAATCCTTTTTTTTTAATATATGTATAGTTTTATCTGTTGTTTTCATATTTATAAATGAAGTAAACAAATAGTTTAAAGTGGGAAAGTGCCCAGTCTGCTTTTAACTAGAAGCAATATTAAAAAAAACCTTATAGTGAGTATATTTGGTACCTCTCGTTTCTTTACGATCTCTCATATCTTTACGCACTTTTTCTGAGGACACAATGTGCGTAAATAAGCGAGAGGTTAATGTAGCTGTAAAAACGTTTCACGCATGATCGCCTTTAGTCCCAGTGAATGTAATGCTGAAATATACTGACGTGATGTTAAACCAAGAAGCTGGTTAAAAGTTATTTGAATAAGTAAAAACTAAAAATTAAATTAAATTCTTGTTCCATAAAATTTATTATAGTCTGCAAGAACTTATAAAGTACACATTTTTTTATTAAGTCATTGTGTCTTCTTACAGAATGTTTTAAGTTGCCCCACTTTTAACTTACATGTGGAAATCTTAGCATTCCAATTTACTTTCTTTATTTTCAAACCACAAACCGACCATGAGTTTAGGTGCAGCTATCATGCGTACTTTGCTTTAGACCTTAAGCGAAAATTGTGCCTTACAAAAATGTGCTTAACTTGGGTAAAAGTTTACATTTAATATTTAATTGTTAAGATGCATTTTGATGTGTCAATTCTGTAAAATAAAAACATACTTAAGTTTTGTTGAAACATAACGCATAAGTCTGAGAAGAAACTAAACAAAAATTTGCAATTGTTTCACTTTGTACTTTCATTAATTTTACATCAATAACAGTTATAAAACAAATAGATATATATTGATACTACCTTTTGATCTTGAAAAAAAATTGTTTTAACTTTAAAATCAATCATAATAAAAATAAGAGATAAAAGTATATGCATGCGTTCTAAATTAAAACTCAACTTAGAAACTCTTAAAATTGAAATTAAAAATATAACAGTATAAACAAAAAATGTTAGCTTTTATTGTTGAAAAGTGCAAAACTTAAATTTTCCATACATTTATTAAATACTTATTTCAACTATTTTCAATTTTGAAACTTATTATTTATTAGTATTTGAATTTATTTGTTTAATTTCATAATTGAAATGAGTTTTTTTATTTCTGGTATCCTGGACAATACGTTAAAAGGTATCCATGGTGTGCGACTCAATAACCGTAAGATTTTTCGTGCACTAGGTCCTAGGACCAAATTTTAGCGTTTTTTTTATTGTTCAATAAGCTATATATACATATATAAGTTGCTGCATACAACAACATGTCAACTTACTTTGAATTTATTATTTTTTAAAGACTATTATGGCTTTGAAATTGAGTTTTTTAATTTTATATGCTTGATAAACCACTTTTAAATGGTTTACACTTTACATTACACACATTATGCCCAAAAAAACCACTAAGATTAAAACGAAAAATTATTTAATTTAAAAATATTTCACGTTATAACCGCAACAAATTTACTGCACAATAACTTTTAAAAGTGTATAATAAACATGTTTTTAAATTGTTGAACAATTAAAAATTAGTTTCAAGTTGCAATTAAGTTTGTTTTTAACATTTTTATTAAAAAACAACATAACAAATTGAATCCTATTTTTGTAAGTTTAATAATTTAGTTATTTAATTGGTGAAATTGCAGTTAATATTTATTTGTAGCATACCTCACAAAGGACATTTAATAACTAGTAGTAATGTTATATAGTTTTATTTTACTACTTCACTTTATTGAAAGTTAAAAAATTAAGTTAATTCTTTAGTGTAAATGATAAAAAAAGTGCTAAAAAATACTATTAACTTTCTGTTTTTTATATTTAAATAACTAATAGGCTTTCTTTAGTCAAACATAATTATTACTCACAAACATCGAAAATAAAATATTTGAATATGAAACAATGCTAAAGACTGGGGAGCTTTTTGATAATCAAACTCGTAAATTTGAGAATAGTTTTTGTTAAAACGTTTTAAAAACAAAAATTTAAAAGCTTTTACGAGATTAAACTAAATATATTTAAAACTAGGTAAATCAAACTTTTTTAAGATATGAAAATAAAAACAGTAATAAAAAATTAATTGTTTTGATGATCGTAATTAATAAGATATAAAAAAAATTATGCAAAACAAACTCAAATTTTCCTCTAACAAGCACCAATTAATCAGCCCACAGCTTTAATTTTAATTATAAATCTGTAAAACCAAAACTTCAACTATTTTGCTTTAGTTGGTCCTATAATAAGCAAAAATTGCAGTTTCTATAGTTTTAAATTGTGATATAACATGTTTGTGTTTAAAAGAATTATAACGTTTGTATAAAAAGAAGTTAAACACAAACAATTAAAATTGCTAGTTTACTTTGAAAATATAATTCAAATAACAATTTACTACAAGTTCGTAGACTTTATTCAACTGGACAATATGATCTGTAATTAAGATTGAACTAAGTTGAAAAATAGAAAGGCTGTAAAAAAAGTTATTTTTGAAAACTTCATGTTACATGTACAATTATACAAGGCAGGTAATAAACGATAGTTCGAGACTTCAATTTCAAACTGTATATTCATTTAGCTGTAAAAACGTTTCACGCATGATCGCCTTTAGTCCCAGTGAATGTAATGCTGAAATATACTGACGTGATGTTAAACCAAGAAGCTGGTTAAAAGTTTTAAATAAATAAAGTTGTAAGCTAAAAATTTAAAAGCTGTTTGAATAAGTGGAAACTAAAACTTACATTTAAATCTGTATTTAACTTTAAAGCATGTGTATATTTCTGTCAAAAATAATTATAATGATTGATTTCAAAACTAAAAACACATTTTTCTTACAGATCAAAAGTTAGTAATGTTTACAACATTTTTTTGTTTAACTTAAGTATTGTTGATGTAAAACTAATGAAAGTAAAAACTGAAAAATTTTATTTAATAATAAAATAATAACAATAAAAAATAAATAATAATAAATATTTATTTCTTCCAAAACTTTAAACTTAGGTTTAATTCTTTTTAAGAAAACTGGCATATAAAAATGCTTCTTAACAATTAATTATAAAACTTAAACTTTTATTCAAGTTGAGTATATCTTGTAAGCCACTTTTTTTTTGCTAAAAGTACGTAGCAAGCCACGCGTGATAGCTGCACCTGAACTCATGGTTAATAGGTGGTTTGAAAATAAAGAAGATTAGTTGGAATGTTGAGATTTCCACATGGAAGTATTTCTGCGATAAATTAGTGCATAAGTTGGGCGTCGCGTGGGGTTTTAAAGTTTGAGCAGATGCTCCACCTAAAAAGAAAAAAACTTAACATAATATTCTAAAACTGTTAAAACTTGTTATTTTATGAATAAAGTTTTGTTTACAAACAGTTTTTGTTAACTGTGGTATTTTAATCTTGTTAGATTAGTTTAAAAAGTATCAAACTAAGGATTTTTAACTGTGTATATTTCGAACCCCCTTACAAGAATACCACGCGTTGCCAATGGTAACTAATATTAGTTGACATAAACAGTGAATGATCTAATAAAAAAAATCATTTTTTTATCAAAAGTGCAAAGCAAGCTACGCATGACCTGAGCTTATGTTCGGTTTGTGGTTTAGAAACAAAGAAGGTAATTTGGAATGCAAAGATTTCCACATGTAAGTATTTCTGCAGCAAATTTCTGCATGTTAGTACAAAGTGTTAGAAGGCACTCAGACTTTACAAAAAAAAGTGTATTTAAGAAACTTTCGCAGATTATATGAAAGTCAATATATTTTTTTTAAGTTACTTACAGATTTTAGTACTAGCTATTGATGATAAGCTTTTTTTTTGTTAAATAACTGAAAACTTTCTTTAAAGCTTTTTTTTTTAAAGAAGAAGTTTTTTTTTTATACAAAATTTTTAATATTACAGAAATATAAAATTAATTTTTTGTTAATTCAAAAATATAAATGAGTACTACAACGGGCATAAGCGTTGTTACGACTAAAATAAGTAAGTTAAAAAAGATATTTGATTAATATATATAAAGCTTAAAAGTATTTAAAAATAAAGTTATTTCAAACTATTGTTTGCTAAAACAATGTTTATAAACGTGTTTAATAGTTAACAAGTTAAACAAATTTATTGAATTTAGGTTTTAACGAACATTTTTATTATTTTTGTTCAATGTATTTTCCACCTAACCTAATCAATAAAATAAATTCACTGCTTTGATTGATTGTTAGTTAATGTGACATACGTAAGCACTTGAAACCTCACTGTTTCGTTTATTTTTATGATTAGTTGCCGTAGAGGTTTTTTTAAATTAAAAAAATTGCGCTCGAAAGTGGTGTTGTTAGCTTATTTATCTAAATTGTTTTATTTTTTCCTGTTAACAGTTTAAATGTTTTAATTTAACAAAGCATGTTCATAATATGTTATTTTTTTAAAATCATTAAAATCAATCGTCTAAATGCTAAAAAAATCATGAATTAAATAAATGGTTTACAAAAGTTACAAAAATAATAATAACTTTTAGGTCTACCATTTTGACTTTAATTTTTATTTACCTCATAAAAGGCAAGTTTACGTCAGTCGATCAACTTGACATTTTTTTATTTAAGTACGTAAACTTTTTCTTACACTTTTGTTTTAAAACAATAAATAAAAACTTTTTTTTTATTTAACAACCTACCAATTAACATGACAGTCAATTTATGTTGAATAAAACAAACTAAAGCTGATGTAAACAATAATTTTTTTTGCAGTGTCAAACACTAGTACGTCTATTAGTGATGAAGCAACAAAATTCTGCACGGCACTGAACTGTCACCAGTCCGGCCTGAGTTGCTGCGAACCGATTTTCAGGCAGAAAAATACACCTCCCTACGTCTGCTGCGATCCTGATAGGCAACAAGTGTAATTATTTTGATTTTATTGTTCACTTATCTGTTAAACTTGTTGAAATTACCTTAATTTTAAAACGCTCTCACGTAGTTAATTGTCTGTTTAAACTTAATTCTTCAGCTTCAACCTCATTTAATATTGTTGTTTAAAATGTTTTTTTTTTTTTTAAATGTCTATTAAACAAAAATTTTAGTAAATATAAGCTTAGACACTCAATTTGAACTTTATAAATCGCTTAAAGTTTCACATACAGAAAAGGTAAGAAATACATATATACAAAGTTTTAAACTAATCGTTTAGTTAAAGTTAAATTTAAAAAAAAATCTGTTTCTATAGTTTGTTAAACAAAAACTAAAATCAACTCTAAATTCGCCTTTTTAATTCTGAATTTAACTTAAAAATTTCAGACCAATTGTTGCAATATGTTCATCGATTACTGCTCTGTTGTTTATATTAGTTGTATATTGTGGGATTACATACAGAATGAAAAGAAAAATACAACATGAGGGTATGTTAAAAGTTAGGTAAAAGTTAATTTACAAAAAGTAAATGTTTTTTAATGTTAAACCTTTTTTAAACTTATTTTAAAAGTAAAAGACTTAATTAAGGAAACAAAACAATTGCAAAATACAGGTTTACAAACAATCAATAAAAACTTTAATAAAAATACAGCTGAATTAGCAGCAAGAAATCCTCCTCCTTACAGCGTCGCGCTTACTATGGAGCTAAAAAGCAAGCCAGTTCTCCCTCCGAACTATTATGACGTAATAAAAGGTAAACTGCAGCTGACAACTGAAAAAGATGAGACGCCTCCGCCGCCTTTCGAGAATATATGACTTTTTTGCAGCATCTTTTTTCTGTGTTTTTTTAGGACTTTCAATTAATAATGTGGCTTTGTAAAAAAATAACTTAATTAAAAGTTGATAGAAATAAATGTATTTATTTCAAAAATAATTCTATCTCATAACTTTGTATACTTACAGAACTGCTACAATGTGCTTGTTTTAACACTAATTACAAATATAAAATGTGTTTTTTACTGTTTTAAAACTTGCACATCTTATGTTAATGTTAATACTTATATACAAAGTAAATAGCTTCGACGTAACAACTTATCTTTCATTGAACAGTTTTTTTTTTATAAAATAATAGTAATGCACAATGTATTTTGTACAGTTATACTTTTTTTTGTAAATATGTACTTATAAAACAACTGTTTTGTATAATTTTTTTATAATTCTGCACAATTATATTACAAATTAACATTTCTTGTCATGAGTCTTTTTTATTTTTCGTTTAACGTCTAACTTTTGTATGATTGTGTGGAGATAATATTTGCTAAAACTATTTTGACTTTATACTTTCTAAAGCTGCCTTAAATGCTATTAGTACATGAGATATATTTCTTGTTTATTTTCGTAGGCACGTGAGATTATTTCTTTAAATTTCATAAACAAATAAACTGTTATTTTTATTCACCTTATATTGTACACATTTACGTATTCGTTTGTAAACATAGATTTCTTTTTTGTTTCAATTGAATAAGCTACGAGTTTGTTTGCTGGAGATGACGGGTGATGACGTTTCATACAGAATGCTGAGCAGTATCAACTACTTCGTACGTCACTGTTTTGTAAAATAAAAGATTTAGCTTTTGTTAAAAATGCTGAAAAGGTTCAAGTAGGAACATTTAAGAGTAAGAGATACTGATAATGTAGACTAAAAGTTAACAAGATTTGAATATATTACAAGTTAAAGCTTTAACTAAAACTTCGTTTTTAATATAAAATACCACTAGGTGTTTTATAAATAGAAGAAAAATACAAACATAACACGTGAATAACCTTAAAACTTACTTTAATTGTTAGTTACAATTACTTTATAAACCGAGCCATATGTAAATTTTCGTTCTATACAGTTTCTTATAGTCTGCATGAGTTTTAAAAATGCACTTTTTTTTTGTAAAGTCATTATGGCTTCTTACAGAATGTTATACCTTGCCCCACTTTTAACTTACATGTGGAAATCTTAGCATTCCTATTTACTTTCTTTATTTTCAAACCACAAACCGACCATGAGCTTAGGTGCAGCTATCATGCGTAGCTTGCTTAACACATTAAGCGAAAACTGTGCCTTACAAAAATGTGCTTAACTCGGGTAAAAGTTTACATTTTATGATTAATTGTTAAGATGCATTTATTTGTCTTAAATTTGTAAAATAAAACTTTGCTTAAACAAAGTTGAAATATAACGCATAAGTCTTCGAAGAAATTGAATTAAAAAAGCAATTGTTTCAGTTTTTACTTTCATTAGTTTAAAATCAATAAAAGTTAAGTAAAACAAATAACTTAAATATTACTAACTTTCGATCTTGAAAAAAAAAAGTTTTTTAATTTCAAAATCAATCTTAATAAGAATGTGAGATAGAAGTGTACTCGATAAACAAAAGGTTTCTTAGTACACCAAATCCTTGAACCAACTATCTTCAGCGCTTTTTTTATCGTTTAATAAACAATAACATGCGTTTAGATTAAACTTAAACTTAAAGACTCTTGAAACGTATATTAAAATTTAACAGTATAAACAAAATATATTAGCTTTTATTATTAAAAAGTGTAAAACTTAAGTTTTCCATATAATTATTAAATATTTATTTGATTTATTTTTCGTTTTTAAATTTATTGTTTACTATTTTTTGATTTTTTTTTTGAATTTCATAATTGAAATGAGTTTGTTAGAGTTTTCTGTCAATTTCCTTTAAATTTATTACATTAAAAAGACCATTATGGTTTTAGAATTTAATTTTTTCAATTTTTATATGCTTAATAAACCGATTTTGTATAGTTTAAACTTTACATTACATACATTATGTCAAAAAAAACCATTTAGACTAAAACGAAAAAGTATTTAATTTAATTTGTAATTGCAAAAAAAGGAACTGTTTCACTTTAATTAGTTTAAAATCAATAACAGTTAAGTAAACAATTAAATATATATTTTAAGTATTGCTACCTTTTGATATTGAACAAAAATGTGTTTTTAATTTTAAAGTCAATCATAGTAAAAATGTGAGACAGAAGTGTACGCATGCATTCTAGATTAAGATTCAACTTAGAAACTCTTAAAATTGAAATTAATAACATAACAGTATAAACAAAAAATATTAGCTTTTATTGGTTAAAAGTGCAAAACTTAAATTTCCCATAGAATTATAAGATACATATTCAAACTATTTTCAAATTTGAATTTATTATTTATTTTTATTTGAATTCCTTTTTGGAATTCATAATTGAAATGAGTTTTTTGTTTCTGGTGTCCTTGACAAGACATTAAAAGGTATCCGTAGTGTGCGACTCGACAACCGTAAGGTTTTTCGTGCACTAGGTCCTAGGATCAAATATTTGAGAGTTTTTTTATCGTTCAATACACTATATATATATATATATATATATATATGTGTAATGTATGTAATTTATGTAATTTATTCTATATATATGTATATATATAAAATAAAGTTATATTAAAACTTGAACACCTTCTACTGATCCCACTTGAAGGGCTTTTAAATAATTTATTGAAATGACGATTTTAAAAATACTTGAACATTTGTTTCATAATAACAAAAAAGATTGTCTTTAATCTTCAGCCAGTTCAAATTTAAAATAAAAAGCACTTTGGTAAACAACGATGCAAAAGTTTACAAAAAAACAAAAACAATATGACGTAAGAATTGAACATTGTACATTACAAATATAAATATATATGTTAAGGTTTGCTGCATATAACAACATGTCAATTTACTTTGAATTTATTATATTTAAAAGACCATTATGACTTTTAAGTTGAACTTATTTAATTTCATATACTTAATAAACCACTTTTAAATGGTTTACACATTACATTACATACATTATGCCCGAAAAAACCACTTAGACTAAAACAAAAAAGTTTATAATTTGAAAATATTTCACCTTAAAACCGCAACTAATGTACCACATAATAATTTCTAAAGTCGTCTAATAAACATGTGTTTAAATTATTGAAAAGGAAAAATAAGTTTCAAGTTGCAATTATTATTTTTAATATCTTCTTTGACATAACATAATAAATAAATATTTAATTTTCTTTTTAATAAAATACTTATTTAATTGGTGAAATTGCAATTAATATTTGTTTGTAGCATACCTTACAAACGGTTTTTAAGAACTCGTGGTAATGTTATATAGTTTAGTTTTACTATTTCTTTTTATTGAAAGTTCAATAATTAAGTTAGTTCTTTAGTTTAAATGATAAAAAGAAGTGTTAGTAAATACTACTAACTTTCTGTTTTTTATATTTAGATAACTAATTGGATTTCATTAGTCTAAAATATTTACTCACAAACATCGAAAATTAAAATATTTTTATCAGAAACAATAATAAAGACTGGCGAGTTTTTTGATAACTAAACTTGTAATTTTAAAAACAGTTTTTTTTTTAATATTTTAAAAACAAATATTTAAATGCACTTACGAGATTATATTAAATTTATTTGAAACTAGTTATACCAAACATTACTAAAAAACAAATAATAATAAAAGTTACAAATACTTAAAACTTTAATTAGTTAATAGTAATTAAGTAGTTATAAAAATAGTTTATGCAAAACAAGTTCAATTATTATTCTAACAAATACCAAATAACTAGCCCACGGCTTTAATTTTACTTAAAATCTGTAAAACCTCATCTTGCTTCTATTAATTTCGCTTTTTTTAGTCTTGCAATAAGCAAAAATTGTAGTCTCCTTTAGTTTAAAAGTTGTGTCAGTACGTTTTTATGTATAAAAATTTGTTATGTTTGTATTATATATTAAACCTAACAGTTTAAATTTTTTGTTTACTTTTTAAATATGATTTGAATAACAATTTACTACAAGCTGTAAAATTTGCACTTTGTCAACTGAATAATATGATCTGTAATTAAGATGGAGTTCAGTTGAAAAACTGGCTGTTAGAAAATTATTTTGAAAAACTTCATAATGTTACATGTACAATTATACAAGGCACGTAATATTCGAAAGTTCGAGACTTCAATTTCAAACTGTATATTCATTTAACTATAAAAACGTTTTATGCATGTTCGCCTTTAGTCCCAGTGATTTTAATGCTGAAATATACCGACGTGATGTTAAACAAAGAAGCTGGTTGAAAGTTTTAAATAAATAAAGTTGTAAGCTAAAAATTTAAAAGTTGTTGGATAAGTAAAGCTAAAACTTACATTTATATCAGCTTTTAAAGGAAATTTAACTTTAAAGCATGTGTATGTTAATGCCTAATATTTTTATAATGATTTATTTCAAAACTAAAAAAAAAACATTTTTCTTCTAGATCAAAAGATAGTAATATCTACAAGATTTCTTTTTGTTTAACTTGAATTTTATTGATGTAAAACTAATGAAAGTAAAAAGTTAAAAATTGAATTTTTAGTTTACTCTTTCCAAAACTTTAAATTTAGGTTTATTTTTTTTACAAAACTGTTATACCAAAATGCTTCTTAACAATTAACTATAAAATTTAAACTTTTATTCAAGTTAAGCATATTTTTTAAGCCACTTTTTTTTGCTGAAAGTACATAGCAAGCCACGCGTGATAGCTGCACTTGAACTCATGGTCAATAGGTGGTTTGGAAATAAAGAAGATTTATCGGAATGTTAAGATTTCCACATGGCAACACCTCTGCGATAAAATAGTGCATAATTTGGGCGTCGCGTGGGGTTAGCATTTGAACATATGCTCCACCTAAAAAGAAAAAACTTTTTATAATGTTCTAAAACTGTTAAAACTTAGTTTTTTACGAATAAAATTTTGTTTACAAACAGTTTTTGTTAATTGTGGTGTTTTAATCTTGTTAGATTAGTTTAAAATTAGTTAAACAAACGAGTTTTTAATTCTTGTGTGTTTTTCGAACACCCGTACGCGTTGCCAATGGTAAAAACTGTTAGAAGACATAAACAGTGAATGATCTAATAAAAAAATGATTTTTTTATCAAAAGTGCAAAGCAAGCTACGTATGACCTGAGCTGATATTCGGTTTGTGGTTTAGAAACAAAGAAGGTAATTTGGAATGCAAAGATTTCCACATGTAAGTATTTCTACAGCACATTTCTGCATGTTAGTACAAAGTGTTTGAAGACACAAAAACTTAACAAAAAAAAGTAGTTTACTTTAGAAACTCTCCTAGACTATATGAAAGTCAATGTTTTTTTTTAAGTTACTTACAGATTTTAGTAGCAAGCTGTTAATGATAGGCATTGTTCATTTTGTTTAATAACATAAAACTTTCGTTAAAACTTTGTTTTAGAAGTAAAAGTTTGTATTTATATTTTCATATAATCTTTTTATTATTACAAAGATATATAAATCTTTTTAGTTATTTTAAAATCTAAATGAGTACTACAATGGACATAAGTGTTGTTACGGCTAAAATAGGTTAGTCAAAAAATATATTTGATAAATTTTTAATACATTTAAAAATAAAGTTATTTTAAACTATTATTTGCTAAAAATGTCAATAAACGTATTTGTTAGTTAACAGACTAAACATTTTTTTTTTCTAAATTAGGTTTTCAAATACTTTTTAAAAATTTATGCGTAAAGTATTTCCCACCTAACCTAATCAATAAAATAAATTCACTAATTTGACCAATTGTTAATTAATGTCACATGTATAAGCACTTAAAACCTAAGTGTTTTGTTTATTTTTTATGTTTAGTTGCCGCAGAGGTTTTGTTATATTGAAAGTTTGCGCTCAAAAGGGGTGTTGTTAGCCTAACAGTTTATAAAAATTGTTTTGTTTTTTTCCAATTAACTTTTAAAAGTTTTAATAAAACATGTTCATAATATGTTATTTTTTTTAATCATTAAAATCAATCGTCTAAATGCTAAAAAAATCATGCATTAAATAAATGGTTTTAAAAAGTTACAAAAATAATAATAACTTTTAGGTCCACCATTTTGACTTTAATTTTTACTTACCTCATAAAAGGCAAGTTTACGTCAGTCGATCAGCTTGACATTTCTTTATTTAAGTACGTAAACTTTTTCTTACACTTTTGTTTTAAAACAATAATTAAAAACTTTTTTTTTAGTTAACAACCTACCAATTAACATGACAGTCAATTTATGTTTAATAAAACAAACTAAAGCTGTTGTAAACAACAATGTTTTTTGCAGTGTCAAACACTAGTGCATCAATTAGTGATGAAGCAACAAAATTCTGCACGGCACTGAACTGTCACCAGTCTGACCTGAGCTGCTGCGAACCGATTTTCAGGCAGAAAAATACACCTCCCTACGTCTGCTGCGATCCTGATAGGCAACAAGTGTAATTTTGATTTTATTGTTCACTTATCTGTTAAACTTGTTGAAATTACCTTAATTTTAAAACGCTCTCACGTAGTTAATTATCTGTTTAAACTTTATTTTTCAGCTTCAACCTCATTTAATATGGTTGTTTTAAATGTTTTTTTAATGTCTATTAAACAAAAATTTTAGTAAATATGAGCTTAGACACTCAACTTGAACTTTATAAATCGCTTAAAGTTTCACATACAGAAAAGGTAAGAAATACATATATACAAAGTTTTAAACGAATTTAAAGTTAAATTTAAAGAAATAATCTCTTTTTATAATTTGTTAATCAGAAACTAAAATCAACTCTAAATTCGCCTTTTTAATTCTGAATTTAACTTAAAAATTTCAGACCAATTGTTGCAATATGTTCATCGATTACTGCTCTGTTGTTTATACTAATTGTATATTGTGGAATAAAATACAGAATGAAAAGAAAAATACAACATGAGGGTATGTTAAAAGTTAAGTAAAAGTCAATTTGCAAAAACAAAATATTTTTAATGTTAAACCTTTTTTAAACTTAACTTAAAAGCGAAAAACTTAATTAAGGTAACAAAACAATTGCAAAATACAGGTTTACAAATAATCAATAAAAGTTTTAATAAAAATACAGCTGAATTAGCAGCAAGAAATCCTCCTCCGTACAGCATCGCGCTTACTATGGAGCTAAAGAGCAAGCCAGTTCTCCCTCCGAACTATTATGACGTAATAAAAGGTAAACTGCAGCTGACAACTGAAAAAGATGAGACGCCTCCGCCGTCTTTCGAGGACGTTTGAGTTGATTTTTGCAATTTTTTTTCTATGTATTTTTAAGACTTTTAATTATTAATGTTGCTTTGTGTAACATTTACTTAATTAAAAATTAATAGAAATAAATGTATTTGTTTCAAAATTAATTCAATTTTTGTACAAAACTTTATATACTTACAGAACTACTACATTATGCTTGTTTTAACACTAGTTATAAATATAAAATGTGTTTTTTACTGTATTAAAACTTGCACATCTTAAGTTAATGTTAACACTGATATACCAAGTAAATAGCTTCAACTGAAAAATTTATGTTTCATTGAACAGTTTGTTTTTCTTTTTTTTATAGAATGATAGTAATGAAAAATGTATTTTGTACAGTTATACTTTCATATAAAACAACTGTTTTGTTTTTTTTTCTGCACAGTTATATTACAAATTAACATTTCTTGTCATAAGTCTTTTTTTATGTTTTGTTTAACGTCTAACTTTTGCTTAATTGTGTAGAGAACTTAGATAATACTTGCTAAAACTGTTTTAACTTTGTATTTTCAAAAGCTGCCTTTAATTCTGTTAGTACATGAGATATTTTCCTTGTTTTCTTTTTCATTAGTACATGAGAACTTTTTATTCGCCTTTTACGGTGAATAAATTACACATTTACGTATTACAGTATATACAATTTATATAATATACATATTTACATATCTGTTTACAAACAAGATTCCTTTTTTGTTACAATTGAATAAGCTACGAACTCGTTAAGTGGTTTAAAAACGGCAGGGCTGACGCGTGATGACGTTTTAAATAGATTGCTGAGCAAATACCTCGTATGTCATTGCTTTGTAAAATGAAAGTGTAACTTATGTTAAGTTTGTTTAAAACACTCAAGTACAAACATTTAAGAGTAAGAGATACTGATGATGTTTGAAGGTAATTTACATCGCTCCATATAGTCTATGACGTTGCACGTTTCATACCCGGTGAACTAAATCGTTTTAAGTGACACTATCAATGTCAAATATCAATTTCTTTTGTCAATTTTTTTTTATTTTCTATGGCATACAATCCTATGACTATGTGTACTTGTTTTTAGAAATTTCTGAACTTTAGTTTTCGAATTACACATTTGCGAGTTTCTAAAACATTGTACAAGATTAAAGTTTAATTGCATTATACAAATTTGACATTTGGCTGTTTGAAAAATTAAATAGTTTTTCTGACCTATGTGGTTGGAGGTTACTAAAAAAAGAGAATAATAAAAAGATTAAAAGTTGCAGTCATGCAGCTTAGGTTAAATCAAATTCTATAAAGTTTAAATAATCGGGGGTTTGTTTAAACAAAAAAACAAAAAATAATTTTCAAATGCCCACAAAGCATACTTTGAAGATTAAATTTAATTCCAGAAACCAAAAAATTAATGCTTAAACCAAAAAGTTTTGAAGCTTTGGATATTCAGAAAATAGATTTAATTGTTTTAGTGAACTTTTTTTCTGAAACTTTAACCGATTATTTTTTCTTATCAAATAATTCTTACTCAAAAGTTGCTTTAATTTTATAACTTCCTAACAAAAAATTGTGGTTCCTAAAGTGGACAAACGCGTGATAAAACCGTGACTTCATTCAGTTTTCAAACGAGGTGTCTGTTTCACTAGTGATGTTAAAATACGAACAAAGCGTGTTTGAAAATTGCGTTTGTTTAACAACTTTCTTTACTTTTACTGAAACACGCGCAAAGCACGTGCAGTATAAATATAAGTATTGCTTCTGCAACCAAAACTAATCAATCAAAATTAACGTGTTTTAATTCAAAACTTGATCTAGTTGATCATAAAACGTGATCTATAAGCTGGTTTTAGATAAAATAATTTAAGTATAAGGCTTTTATTAATTTTGTTCTAAAGTAAGATATGTTGAACAAAATATTGTACATAACAAATCTTGGTAGGAATAATTTTGACTAAATAAAAAAGTAAAAAAATCTTTATTTTGTGTTATATACGTAATTAAATTTTAATAGCATCTAAAAAGATGCAAAAAGTTATTTATTTAAATAGTTAATGCAATGAATTAAAAACGTTTTTATACGAGATTAGTAATTAAAATAATACCGTATGATTAAAATAATTACTTTAAAGTTATTGTAGAGTTGATTTCTCTATATTTTAATATTTTTATTTTAGGGTCTTTATTTGTTTATTTCAGTAATTAAATTTGTTTTGTTTCAAAACTTTGATTGTTAAACTAAAATAGGATTCTTAAATTAAAACTCATAATTGCTGTAAAATAGTACAAAGGTGAAAATTTGTTTATGAAGTAGTTTATGTTATTTATAATTAAGATTATATATTCAATTTCAAGATCTTCTAGTTCATCTAACTATATGTCGGTTTTACTTATTTATCTCTACTAAAAATTTGGTCGAAATAGCTTGAAACATTTCAATAGATTTTACCTAATTTAACTACAGATTTTTTTTTAACTCAACAACCTTTAAATCAAGTTTAGAAAAATGTTTTTTATCATAACTCATAAAACATTCTAAACAAGTCTAATATGTTGCATATACAAACGCTTATACAATTTTCACTACGATTTAAATAACTATTCTTTTTTTTTATTGACAAAACAAAGCAATTAATTTTGCAAAGCTAGTATAGTATTTGTTAACTTAAACTTCTTACTTAAGTTTTAAAGGAGCTTACTAATTTATATGTAATTGAAAATCGTTAATGAATTTTTTAGAATATATGAGAAATCGTCTCAATTAGCCACATAATTTTATTTTTGATTAATTAGAATAGTTTTTAAAATGTGTATTTACTGAGTTAAACATGTGTAAATTATAAGCCAAAGTACTTTTTAATTTTGATAATTGTTTTTGTCTTTTACTCTTTTGATAACTTTGTAACTATATAAGTTTTTAAATAGTTTTTATCTCTTGTTACTTTGTATTCTACTGATGAGAACTGCTTGAAATATATTTAGTTTGTTGATATTTGTCGCGTAGTCAGTAACGTTTCAATAAAACTTTTAAAGGACACATAAAACTATTCGGTGCATAATTTAAAAACTATCAGCTGTAAATTTCAGGCGCTGCCTATTGGCTAAAATTTTACTTCTTTTAATTATAAATTTTAATTAATATTTTTTTCTTCTGTTTATTTGTTATATGTTTTGTTTTGATCGGTTAAGGTTAAGGATATAAATAAAGAGTATTGAGTAAAATTGGTTTAAGATAAAAGTTAATATGTTTTTAATGTACTACTATTTTTTACTTCACCCCATTTGAGTTATATTAAGAACTAAAAAAAAATTAACCTTACTACTATACCCGCTGCACTTATAAATGTACCACCTTTAAAGCATTATCAAACTTTTTCGTTAACTTAAGCTTGTCTCACGGCATACAAAAGTGCAGGCTAAGGCTCTGTAGACTTTCGCCGATGTTTTCTTCGATCTTTAAGTTTATCTAATAAATGCAATTTTATTGTTTTCTGTAAACTTTTTATGTTTTGTTTTTCAACCTTGTTTCTAAAATATGCAGTTAGAGTTTTCCTATC
Organism: Thalia democratica; assembly: GCF_965202585.1. NCBI lineage: Eukaryota > Metazoa > Chordata > Thaliacea > Salpida > Salpidae > Thalia > Thalia democratica. The sequence continues at coordinate 59,075,342 of NC_139166.1, read as the reverse complement.
AAATTAAGTACGATATTTATTCCAATAAACTTTTATAAGGGTTTATTTTAAACAAACTGTAATTACATCTATGATACGGTAATTTTTATGCGCTTCATAAGTTAAAGCTTGCATGCGAAAGTGTTTAGGAGAAATTGTTAAGTTATGTTACTATGAAAAGTAACTTGCCGATGTAACATTTGTTATAATGCATTAAATTTTTGATACAAAGACGAAAAGAATGATTTTAGTTTTTTAAACAAAATAGTTACTAATAAAGTAATTTCATTTCTCGAAAAATCTACAACCAGGTTTTTTTTCTATAAAAAAGTTTTACATGATTTAAACATATATTTATTTACAAAAGCTAGTTTTTTTGTGTTGAAGTTGTAGACGTTTTACATAACATAGCAGTGGCGTCGCGTGGTATTTTTGTTAGGTGGTGCAAAAAAAAAACCGAGTTGAAGGTGATCGATATACCCCTACTTGAGTTGTCCCTGCTCGAGTTGCCTCTGCTAGAGTAGCTTCTGCTCGAGTTGCTTCTTCTTAAGTTGCTTCTGCTCGAGTTGCTAATTCTCGAGTTGCTTTTCCTCGAGTCGCCTATTCTCGAGTTGCTTCTTCTCGAGTTGCCTCTTCTCGAGTTGCTTCTTCTCGAGTTGCTTCTTCTCGAGTTGCTTCTTCTCGAGTTGCTTCTTCTCGAGTTGCTTCTTCTCGAGTTGCTTCTTGTCGAGTTGCTTCTTGTCGAGTTGCTTCTTCTCGAGTTGCTTCTTCTCGAGTTGCTTCTTCTCGAGTTGCTTCTTCTCGAGTTGCTTCTTCTCGAGTTGCTTCTTCTCGAGTTGCTTCTTCTCGAGTTGCTTCTTCTCGAGTTGCTTCTTCTCGAGTTGCTTCTTCTCGAGTTGCCTCTTCTCGAGTTGCTTCTTCTCGAGTTGCTTCTTCTCGAGTTGCCTCTTCTCGAGTTGCCTGTGCTCTGCTTAGCTTTTGAGTTCATTTGCGGCAGTCAGCTAAGAGTTTGCGGCAGTGAAGTGAGCAAAATGGTCGTTTTCTAAATTGGAGTTTTATAAGAGATTTTGTTCTAAAAAATAACGAAAACGTTATAGATACTTAATTTTTTCTTACAAAATTTTAAGGTGGTGCAGTTGCAGCAGTGCAACACCCCACGCGACGCCCCTGTAACATAGTTAGTCTGCTATCGTAAGTCTCCACCACCTGATTTTTACAACGACAAAGCAGCTCGCAATGAGTTTTCGAATAAGGTCCTCGACAGGCTCCACCAGGACCTGAACCCTCAGTGTGACAACATTCTTGTTAGAATTGCAAGCGATACTGCCAACATCCGGTTTCTTCTTGGGAAGGAAAGAAGCTTTAACGGTAAAACTTACTGCGGAGTTCAAATTCAGGCAGGGAGACTAAGCACCCGCAACACATATATCTAGTCAGTTAAAACTTATGTCTTGCCTCTCTTTTAAACTGGAAGCTTATATCTTGTCTGATAACCTTTTTTAAATTTCTGTCAAATTTATACATTTTTTTCGTTTTTCTTATTTATAAATTATTAAGCTTTTTTATTTGTATTTACTATTAAAATGTAGCATTTTTTAATTTTTTACAAACTTACTTGGTAAAATGTTTGACTGATTTCAAGGTTTCAAACATTATTGTAATATTCATTAAAAAGATAAAATTTTAATAGGAATTTGTGTAGTTTACTAACTTAAGTTTACAGCTATTTGTTAACATAACTTATAACAGTACTAGCTTTGAAAATTATTGTAACACTTTTACAAAAATTAATATGATAAAAGTCGTAACAAAAAATGTTTTTATAAAAAATTTAAATCTTATTTTTAATATGACATTTTCATGGTTTTATTTGGTTAACAAAACTGATTCGTCTTAAATAAGTTAAATCAATTTAACAAACTAGGATGCTATTTGTTATTGCAGTTGATTTTTAAACAAAACTTGTACTTATTAATTGTTAAAATTCATAATTAAAGAGTTTTTGATAACTTTTAATTTTTCTTCATGCTTAATACATTTCAGACTGTAAGTTTATAAACAAGTTTACAAAACTGATAAAGCTTTCCGAAACTACTTGATAAATAGAAATTAATCATCTTTTACCTTTTACTTAGCTTCCGTTTGTTGCTTCTTCTACAAGTTTATTAAGTTTTATTTTAAGTGTTCGTAACTTTTTTAGAAACTATTGTTATGTTGATTTTCAAACTAATTTGCTTATTAGGTTTGTACTTGCCAGTTTTAATTTTCAGTCTGTAAAACCCAAATTTAGCAAAATGTCTTCTACTTATGTAGTAATTAAAGTTTCACCAAAATAAAGCATTAGAGTTTTTTTTTTATCTTAATGCTACTAAGTAAATATTAATCATTTTATAAACTAGTATTGATTTTTTGTTACAAGATGAAGCTAACTAATAGATAAAACAAAAATTCTAGTTGAGTTAACTATGATTAATCTATAATTTTTTAAAGCTACTATAGATAACCAATAAATAAATTTAGTTGTAAACATATTTTATTTTAAGCTTAAAACTATGTACAACTTATACCGTACACTATTAATGTTTATTAATACAAAGTAGCTGTTTATTCAAGGTGGTTTTAAGTGGACATTACAAGCAGCAATTACGAGGTATACATGTAGTGAAGTGAACAGTAAAGACTTACAACTGGACTGGGAAGTTATAAACAGCTGTGCAAGTGTCCAAGGTAAAATAATTTTGTGTTTATTTTGACTAAATCTTAAAATAAAAATTAGCCGAAAAAAGAAACAACTTTATTAAATAAATGTTTAGAATAGAGCAATTCAGATTCAAAGTTTAAAAGTTTAAAACCATTCATCTTTTATAAACTAAAACAACTTGTAGAAATTGTTTTTGAAGAAAGCACTGCTTTGTTTTTACATGAAATTAAACAGTTAATTCTGTGCTATGAAATGAACATATAACAAAACATGTTAGTAAGCGTTTTTCTTTTCTCATCACAGACAGTCTTTTTCAAGGGGATATGAAGTTAAACAGAGTTCAAAAAGAACTTCTCAACAAGCAGAACTTAAATATTACAAGTAGAGCTATAATATCTTCGAGTGTAAGAAGATTTTGGAGCAGGAAAGACAGCAATAACAACATCGTTGTTCCTTACGTATATCATTCTAGCATATGTAAGAACCTATATTGTTATAAAAATTATATATTTCAGCCGGAAAAAGTAATTAATACAAACTTTAGTAGAAACAATTTTTACTTGTTTTTTTTCTGTATGGCATGTTCCTAACTACTAATGTTTTAAAATAAAACACATTTGAGTGAAATACTTTTTTCATATATATAACTGCATACGAAATATTTGAACTAAAAGAAAAAGTAATGCAGACCTAAAAAACTAAGTTAGTTTAAAATGTATGATCAGTTAATTCAACAGCAAAATCTTCCAAAGCAACGATTCAATCCGGTTTTGACGAAATAGCTAAAAAGACCTGCATTCGCATAAGTCCGAGGGAAAATTCCCTTGACAGAAACTACATAATTGTTTTCCAAGGAACAGGATGCTGGTCCATGGTCGGTAACCAGAAAAGTGGCGAGCAAGGGGTGAGAAAAAAAAAACAAATAAAATTTTGAGGTTTCGTATATCAAGGTTGTTGAGTCTAAAGAAAACACTAATAAGTAATGTTTTTATTGTTTTGAGGTATGCGATTTCGTATGGATTTTTCATATAAGCTTACTGGTTTAGTCACTAGATAATTTAATATAAACTTATTTAAGAACTTAATAACTGTTCTCGTACATTTAAAAGGTTTAGCTTTAAAAAAACAAAAATTAAAAGATAAATTAACATTTTTACTTAGTTAAAGTTTTATTATAACGTACACATTTTGCTTACACGTATTTTACTTGGTTGCTGGCGACGCGTATGAAATTACTTCAAGCAATGAAAACGAATATAAAACAAAAACTTTGTTGATTGTTTTAATATATTTTTATAGAAATATCAATTAGCAAGGACAAAATACCACAAATAACGGTTGGCATTCCAGATGGACGTTTTGAGAAACTTGACTACTGTAACATTATCACTTTAACAACAAGTTATAAAAACAGCTGTCGCTGGCCAACGGGTGTGTCTGGAAGCACACGGTCATCCACGAGTTTCTGCACGCGCTTGGCTTCTTCCACGAACATTCACGTCCGGACAGAGACCAGTACGTCAGAATACTGCCTGAAAACATTAAAAAAGGTTAACTTGTCCTGGAAATGACATTAAACTGTATCCTTATGTATGAATCCGTAACCGAAAGGTTTTTTTCGTGCACGAGGTCCTCAGACCAATTTTTTGGGCGTTTTTTTTTTCGTTGAACAAACAATATAACAAGTTCAAAGATAGTCAAGCTGTAAATGTTTAAGTTCCTTTTGAACTAGAGATAAAAAATAAAAGTTTAACTTAGATAGTTAAAAGGTATTTAAATAGTCGGAAGATTCGTTGCATCTATTTGTTGTAGTTGCAATTTAGCTCTATGATAACTTTATGGCATAAATATGCTTTAGCTATAAACACGTTTTTATAGGTAGTCTTACTAAATAGTCGCGAGATTAAATACTAAGTGTATTAGTATTTAAAAAATAAAATAAACTGTTATAATTCTATAACCTAAATAGTTGGATAACTATTACAAATGGTATCCCAACTTCGATGATTTTATTAGTTTAACAACTTTCGAAGGTTTAATTACTAATTTAATTAATTTAACTAGGTACCGAACCTAACTTCGATAAAATGGACGAAACTATGATTGATTCTAAAGGAGTACCGTACGATCGTCACTCGATAATGCATTACGGATCTTACTACTTTTCCAAAAACAACAAGCCAACGATAGTTGATATTAACACAAATGAACCATTACAAAACGTTAGTTGGTGTTAGACAAATTTATAAATGGATTAACTTTCTTCTTTTTTTTTTCATATTTTTAGAAAGGCTTGTGTGTAAAATAGTGTTTTTAAGTTTATTAAAGAAAATATTTAGTTTTAGTTCTTGATCAAAATATTCCATAACGACTATAAATTGGTTAGTTTTAGATTTTTGTCAAAACCGAATTAAGTCTTAACAATTTAAATTCATTAATAAATACCTTTAGTTTTTAAAACATAGTATCTTAAAAATGTTTTTATCTTTTTGTCTAGGTAGGAAGAGTTTTTACAAATGAAGATGCTTTGCAAATTAATCTTGCTTATGAATGTGAAAAAACTAAAAGTGAATTTTCTTGTATTTTATAGTTATGTTGTTGTTATAATCTATATTTATTTATTGTTTAATATAAACTTAAAACTTTGTTTCATGAAACAGTATAAATGACTAATTAATACATTTAAAATATTAAAACAAAATATAAATGTCGCATTAAACTTTAAAGTCAAACAAACACTTATTTCCAACATTCAGTAACAATAGTAGATAAAACAAAAACATATTATTTAAGTCAAAATTAAATAAGACTTACTTTTAATTTATTTATTAAATATATAATTTTTGAACTTTGAATTCTTATTCTTCTTAGAACTAGTTGTAAAAAGTAGATTATATGTTTTAAAACACATTAAAAAAAAAACAGCTAGTTATAGTGTCAGAATTGTTTTCTATATTTAGCATTTTATTAGTGTTTATAACTAGCTTGTAATTTATTTTAAGTATTTGCTGTAAAAATCGATTACAAAATTAAATTCTGACATGTTAAATGCGTTTTTCGGAGAGAAGCATTTTGTATGCAACAACTTAGATTGCATATAATGTAAAAAAGTAATACAAAACAAAACTATGAAAACATAAAGTGAAAAATAACAAGTTTTACTGAAGTCATTGTAATTTAACTCAAGCAACGGAAGTTTAAGTTAGTGTTTAAATGCAAGTTTTTTAATAAACAAAAACAGCAAATAAAAAAAGGAGACTTCTACTCAATGAAAACTGAAATATAAACTTTTGATATAGATAGTAGTTTTTCACTTACCAAATTTAAAAAACTAAAAAACAATTAGATTTTATCATTATATAATATATTTTTGTGCAAAAATATTGTGCTCAGATGTCATTATTAATCCTAATTATAAAAAAATATTATAAAAAAGTATTAAAGCTATCAAGTATGTAAATTTATTATGTCAAAAACTAATAATCTGTTTATAAGATCAATATATATATATACAATTAACGTAATAATAATTTATACGACTGTATTCAGCGTAACTTGAACTTTTGTAAAATATTAAATTGGTTTAGTTTGAATTATCGTCATTAGTATTTGTGATAATTTAATATTTTCTTTAGTTTGAATTTCTTATTTGTATTTACTTTCTTTAAAAAAATATTCTACTAAAGTAATTGGTTATATAACTTTTATGTTTTAAAATGTTTTTTTTTTTAATATTCAAAAACAAAAAAAAGAATAGTCGAACGGCGACTTTTAATTTTTTAATTTAGTTGTTTTATTGTTTCGTTAAAATATTTCGAGTTCTAATTCTTTTAATTTTTAATTCTTAGAAATTTGAATAAATTTTTCATACAATAATATGATTAAAACTTTTCTTTTTAGAATATAAATTGAATAATATTACACTGAAACTAATTATAATAGCTACATGTGATTCATTACCTGCTCTTTACAACGGAGCCTCAATTTTGCAAAAATCAAGTTCATTTCAAAAAGGGGAACAAATCGACATCAGTTGCCAGGGAAACCTTGTTCCCGACGGACCTACAACTTCTACTTGCGGTGATTACGGCCTTTTTATTCCTGGGTCTTTCAAATGTAAAAGTTAGTTTTCAACTACCACAAAATTCTTGGCTTAATTTATGAAACAAAAAACTACTATAGCAATTTAAAACAAAGAATTACTTTAAATATGATTATAACAAATACAAAAAGTTTTATAAATAATTAGTACAACGTTAGTTAATTTTTAAAGTGTTGCAAACAATGCTTTCAAAGTCATTTTTATTTTTTGTACTCATTTGACAGAAGGCCCGACAACAACTAGCAAGTTTACATCTACAAATAAACATACATCAGCATCTAAAACTACAAATAAACCTACATCAGCATCTAAAACTACAAATAAACCTACATCTGCATCTAAAACTACAAATAAACCTACATCTGCTTCTAAAACTACAAATAAACATACATCTGCTTCTAAAACTACAAATAAACATACATCTGCTTCTAAAACTACAAATAAACCTACATCTGCTTCTAAAACTACAAATAAACCGACATCTGCATCTATAACTACAAACGCGCTTATGACATCTACTAAAGCTACATCTACAAACAAAGTTACTAAAATTATTGAGTCCACTAAAGTTCATCCAACTACAATGACTACATTTACTCTTAAAGATAACTATACTACAATAACTATGATTACTGAAAGTAACCCAAACACAATGATTACACTTAAGACTATAATAAAAAAATTTAGCACAACTGTTTCTACAGCTGAAAATAACTCAAATAAAAACGAACTTACGACAACTACAGACTCTCCAGTGATATTCAATAAAACAACTACAGCAGCCAATTTTAAAACAAGCTCTGTTTCTAAAAAAAGTTCTGGTTCTACAAAAATCATTACTTCACAAACACCGATCTCCTTTAAAACTGTTGAGACGAAAACTTACGGGACAAGCCATATAACAAAGGCTTCTTTTCCTCGTACTACTTACTCGTTACCGAGCACTGATCTTTCTCCTTCAAATGCTAACACCACGCCATTTACGTCCAAAACAACAGAAGCAAGTAAAATTTCAACGGAAAACGTTGTGACGGAAGCCAGTAAAGCCGTGACGGTAAAAAACAGTACTAAGGTAACCAGCTCCAATGTTGTTAGTACTGCATCAGTTTTTACTTCGCAAAGTAAGCTAAATTTTACACAGAACGTTCAAAACAGCAGTGATTCAAGTTTTCTAAAGAAGCATGGTAATTACAAAGTTTTAAAAATTGTTTTCGCATTAATAGTTTTGTCTTACAACTTTTAATTGAAAAGTTGTACGAACAGTGTAAAGTTTGATAAATTTTATTCGTTTTCGTAACATTAATAACGTTTAAATGTTACACTAATGAAATATGCTAAAATTTCATCTGTATATAAGTGTAGTTGTACAACAATTTTTCTAACAAAGTTGTGATTAACTATAAAAATATAGTAAGTATTTTTGATTTGTCAATAATTTTTACTCGTAGTTTTTTTTGAAGTTATAACTTAAATATATCACTATACATATTTGTTGTTTTTAAGCAGTTCCGCGTTTTATATAATTGGTTTAATTAATTCTTACAAAAGTAAAGATGTGTTTTAAAAAAAATTTAAAAAAATTTTTCTGTCTGTGAAAACTTTGATTATTAAGTTATTTGAGTCTACAAACAAGTCAAAAATATATAAATTTGTATTATTTAAAGTTTTAGATAAAACTTTGTAAGATATTTTAACCAAAGTTTTTATTTTATTTAAAGAATGGTATTAAAGTTTGTTATGTGATAGTTTGTTAAAGTTCAAAACACAAATTAATAACATAAGACAATTTTGTGTACTTCATTTAAACAACTTTTTTAATTTTACTTCAATATTACTATATTTGTGAAATAAAAAGAAAGTTTACGTACAAGTATAAATGTGAACTATTTCTTTGATTTTTTTTTTTTTTGAGCAAAATTTAGAAAAGTTTAGAGTTGTATATTGGTTAAAAAACATTAAAAAAACAGATAAAAAGCGTATTTAGTCAAACCTTTACTTCGGCTAAAAATACTAAACTTTACATAATTACTTTAAAGTAAAGACTTTTAAGTTTATGTCTCTGCTTTAAAATTAAAATTGATAAAATAATTAACTGCATATTATAAATAACGGAAATTAACTTAATTCATGCAAGTGTTTGATTTAAAGAATGTAGTACACAGTTTTTTGTTGTTATTTGATACAGTAATTCTCAAAGTGTGCACTATGCACGACTACTTTACGGTGTGTAAAAAATTTTGAGGAAAACTAAAACATAGTTTAAATAAATGCTGTATTAAGTTTTAGTTTAAATTCTAAATTGAGTTTAAGTGTTATTATCTTTGGACATTTACAATTAAACAAATCGAAAAGTTACTTTTCACAAACGTATTACATTTGCTTTTATCTATTGTGCATAGTTTACAAATAGTTTGAGTACAACTGATTTTGTAAAAAATACAATTACAAGTGAAGTAGTTGTATTTTAAAAATCAGACAACAATAAAAAAGCAAATTACATAAGACCAAGTAAATTATTAAACTGATAGTTTCCAAAAACTTTTATAAATCATTTGCAGCAGACATTTTAAAAATACTTGTATTTAAATTTCTAGTCGTTCAAAATTAATGGTGTTTTCAATAAAATTTCAAAGGTAGTATGTTGCAAATTGTATTCAAATATAAATTTTAAAGTATTTGAGTTTGATTACAAGTAAACTTAAAGTAAAATTTAAAAAAGCATACTACAAAGACTGTTAAAAACAATCAACTAGAAAAGATTTAGTGATAGTAGTAAGAGTTATACTGTTCTAAAAACTGATTAAATTAAAAAAGAAGTTTATTAAACAAAACTAAAAAACCGCTCAAAAATTTTGACTAAAGGTCCTAGTGTTAATTAAAAAAAATGGTCATCACACTGGAAAACCAATCTTTGTAGTATTATAAGTATTTATTTTATTTAAACTTTCAGAAAAGTCTTCATAACTCATAAAAATAAGTTACAAATCATTAGTTTTATTTTACAAATATTTAAATAAAGCTAGCTTAACAAAAGTGAGTTACTACTTTTAAAGTTTAAATGAGTAATGGTTATTTACTTTAGTGAAAATTAAATTGTGCAAGAGCTGAAGGTTTAGTAGATTAGTTTCAATCGTTCCCTTTAATACTTTATTCTTAAATATATTTTCTTCTATTAAAGTCAAATGCAAAACTGGATTGTACCTAAAGATAAAATAAAGCTAAACCAACAACATAATCTGATAACTTTTATTTTAAACTCTCATTTTTATTTGTTTAGTATATGTTGAGAGCTAAGTTAACTTCTTCTTTTTTTTCAATTTAAATGAAACATACTAAGTTAACTGTTAAAAAACAATAAAAATATTAATAAGTAAAACAAAATGTTAAATCAACAGGTATACCTGTACATTAGTTATCAAAAAATAGATTAAGCTTTATATTAAAAAAAAAACATTTTCAATGAAAAATATTTGAAAAAAATAAAAAATAGATTCCAAAAATTAAACAAATCTTAAATTAAATAAAGACTTTTTGTATACTAAAACCTTTAGTACAATAACTTAAACTAAAACCATTAAATTGAAAAAAGGAAAAATTAAAAACGGCTAAAAGAGTATTAAAAAATAAAGCACAAAAGTCAACAACAAAAAAATATTATCTAAAGGTATTCAACATTTAACTTAATTTTAAACGAAGTTTAAAGATTTAAATACAGGAAGTCCCAAATAACGCAGTTATATACTTTATTTTTATATTCCGCTCAAATTTCTGGGATGCTTGCATTAAAAAAAAAAAGATTAAATAACATTTTATTTGTCAATATATATCGTTAAAATAATACTCTAGTTTGTTTTATAACTACAAAACTTTTTACCAAAATAAATGAAAGCAGAATTACGTTTTTATTACAACGAGTTTACAAAATTCTAGAAAAAATCATTGAGAGGTCACTTTTTTTTTGTTTAACCAACTAGTTTTAATTGAAATATTACAGTAAAACTGTATCGACAACATTTGTTAGTGTAAAAGAGACCTGAATAGAATACTAATATGGCTAAAGGTTTACGCTTCATAGGTTTTATGCTTTTTATGGAAAAAATGGATTCTTCTGTGCACATGCTAAACCCAAAAAGCTTTCTATTCTCTTTTTGCTTTGCTTGACCACATGACCATAACAAGGTGAGAAATGGCTCTTTATTATCATGTAATAATATTTAATTAATTTTTAATTCTATTTCACTAAAACCTAGTAATAATATTCTAATTAAAAAGTTGTGTAGTTCATAATAATTGAATTATTTTTTTCAGAATATTTGTGAAGTTTTATTATTTAGTTTTTTAAATTTAGCTGTTTATTGTTAGAAGTGATTATATTTTAAGTAGTTTAAACAAATTCTATCAATTATTAGTGCTAGATTTTATTGTTTAAAACTGAAGTGTTTACAAATCTATAAAACAGTTAGACAAAGTTTTTTTTTTGCTCTATTTTTATTTACCTACAAACACATATACTAGAAATTTAAAGACACTTTTTTAAAATACATGGCGCTCTTTCAGTTTTATGACATTACTGAATATTTTATATATACTGACATTACTAACTCTCCCCATTTATTCAATTTTGAGATATTTGTTGCATTTTATGTGGTTGCTCTTGTAGAAAGGGCAACAAGAAAAATGTGAATGTACATGATCATAAAAATAGAAATCTAGGGGAGGAGACGGTGTGGAGCCCATGGTAGACTATGGTTTCCATGGTCAATATTGGCAGTAATGGGTTAAAAAAAGGGGCTTACCATTTTTAAACTTAAAAAAAAAAAAAAAATTGTATATACAGTTACTTATTAAGTTTTTGTTTTAATTTTTTCATTATTGTTTTAAAGTTAGCTCAAAGAATAGTTACAAGTAAATGGTGTGCAGCTCAATGACCGAAAGGTCTTTCTCCACACCAATCCATCGACCTTAGTTGTGAGCGTTCACATTTTTCTTTCTTTTTCTTTCTTTCTGAATAAATTACTTAGAGTTTGTACCAAATTATATATGAGTTTATTACTACTTACAGTTTAAATGATCAAATTTGTCTTTTTAAATTAATAAATACTTTTTTAAACATTAAAATAACTGAATCCTAGATATTTTGTAGCTATTATGTCATTTTTCTTATTTTACTTTTGTTTTACAGGAAGCTGATTCCAAGTTCCTCACACCCATAGTGTTTAGGAGAACATTTAGGTTAGTATCTAAATTAGGTTATATCCATGAACTGTTTAATACAGGGTTGCCACTGTTTGAGTCAAAGAATGTTCCCTGAGTAACCTTAAACTTTCCTTAGTATCCCTGAGTTTTTTTAAAATCTTTGAAAAATTTATTATTTATTGAAAAATTACAATGGTAATCCTAAGAATATTATAGAACTAGCGGCAAGGCTAAACAATTTCCAAATAAGCACTTAAAAATTAATAAAATTAACTTTTTTGAACAAAATATTGACACTGGATTAATTAAATCTCATTCTAGATCGAGAAAAAGTTTTCCCTGATATTTTTAAAAAATCTAAAAATTTCCCTAAAATTTTTAGAAAAAACCAAAACTGCCCTGAGTTTCCCAGAGTTAAAAAAAAGAATTAAAATTCCCTGAGTTTCCCTGAGATTTTCTATAACTTAAAAATTCCCTGAGTTTCCCTGAATTCCTGGAGTGTGTGGCAACCCTGTAAAGATTTTTTTTGATAAATTAATTAGTTTTAATTCAATAAATATAGTAAGTTTATAAGTAGTTTAACTTCTGTTTTACTCACTGACTTTCATGTTGCAAAATTGAACCCCATGGTCGACAACATACACAAAAAAACCTAGTACTGTAAAACACTTATGTTATTTTAAATAAAATTATGTCAAAATTCAAATATGATACTCGATATGTAGTCCTGTAATTCAAATATGATACGTTAGTTAATTTAACCTTTTTTTGTTCATAATATAATCTCTAGATATATCTATATTAGTATAAAGGTTGTTTGTAGCTTTATGCATGTTTGTATGTTTATGTAAGTAGTACAAACATGTTCTTTTACTGAAAAATAAGACATGTTTTTTTGTAATATTAATACACCAAAATGGTTTACTAATTATTATGTTTCATGCTTTAAATCTTTTCTTTTTCAGTTAAGTTTAGAATTTTTATTCAACTAAGGTTGACACACCCTTACAATACAAATTGCCACACACCTCAGAAAAATAAAGTTGAATCAAGCTTTTTTGCAGTTTTTTGTGCAAAAATCTAGCTTTTTAGATTTTTCAGATAGCTCAACTAGTTTCCTGACATTAATTTCTTGTTATTCATCTTTTTTCTTAATATTTAATATTGTTTTCATTATATTATTTCAATAAATTAAAACTTAATTAACATAACTTTTGAAGCTATTTTGATATCAATACTTTTAGTTTTAGGTTTCTCACTAGCACTGGCTGACTAAGGTATGCTACAACTAAGGCTAGTTATTATCAGGGTTGCCACTCGGTCAGGAAAAGTCAGGAAATCAGGAAAAGTCAGGAAAAATTCTAAAAAATGTCAAAAGTCAGTAAAAGTCAGGAAAAAATGGGGGGTTTTGAAAAAATGTCAGGAAAAGTCAGGAAATTTGATAAAATTAAAAAAAAAGAGTCAGATTTTGTCAGTTTAAATTTCAGAATTCCTTGTTTTCAAAAGCCTTCAAAATGTAAAAATTAATAAAAAGTCCTTTAAAGTCAGAAAAAATTCCAAAATTTTCCTAGAGATTTACAAAAATACTTAATTTTATTTCCAATGCCTTTATCTGGTATAAATTAGTAAAATATCCTTTATAAAACTGCAAAAATTTTCTATTAACATATTGAACAAGTAGCTTACTTGAACAAGCAGATTTTCTAAGCTTTTTAGTATTGATGATCTGTAGCAAGGACACTTTAATATTGAAACTGTGATATATACACAAAAGTTGATTTAGCATAATTTTAGAATCAAAGTGTTTTTTGTTTAAGTTAATAATTGAGTTCTTTATAACTAATCAGTTAGATTAGTATTTTATGTAACTTTACCTCTTTATAATTTTTAAATTTAGTGAAATAATAAATTTATAAAATAAGTTATAAGAGAGGTATATGTCAAGATTAAGTTTACTTATTATTTGTATTTTTGTAGAGAAACTGAAGTTTTTAAAGTATATAAGAGTATATTTATTTGTTACAAATTTTATACTAAATGATAAGATGAAATGTTTTATACAACAGATATATAGTTTAGTTTTAAGGTTTCAACTGTACAGTTTTATTGTTGCTTTAAGATTTTAGTTGTGAAAGTTAATTATTAATTCAAGGTTTTAATTGTAAAAGTTCCTTATATGTCATTTGTTTATCTAGATACATTTATGCTAGGAAATGCTAAAAAATTGTGTCTTTTTTCAGACAAGCTGTGTTTATAAGGTAATAATACAAGTATTTTGCTGATAGAGCTGTTTATTACAAACATCAATCATACACAGATGATTTAAGTGATGTACTGGAAGTTTGATGATAGAATTTAGCAAAAAAACTGTTGTTTTTAACCTGTATCAAAAATAGATTGAAAGCTTTATATAGTTTCAAGTGTTAGATTATGTATTTTAGAATAAGTTTTATTTAAAAGTTTGATTTAGAAAAGTCAGGAAATTTTTGATAAAAAGTCAGGAAATTTTTCTTAGCTTGATCAGTGGCAACCATGTATTATTCACTCATGCTGTATTATCTTATACTTAAAAAAGAGGTGACCATAATTAACCATTAATTCTAACTCATAATTAAGAATGTGAAGTCTGTTTTTATTTTAAGTAAAAGGTCCTAGCTTTCAATATGTTTTTAAATTAAAACATCTAACTCATTATAATTTCCTTTTCATTAACATACATAAGCTAGTTGATTTAGTTGAAATTAATTTTTATGGCAAAAAATATAAAGTTATAAAAGTATAAGTAAATAAATTTGATGAAATATAACAACTAAATTAAAAAAAAATCATAGTTTTAAAAATAGTCAAAAGTTTCAGGTTTTATTGGCAATATAATTTTTTGAACTCTATTAAACACAGGTTTACCACCAATGATGAAATTTTAAGTTAATTACAATGAACAAAACCTATTAAAATTTTAAATATTGTAAAAATAAAAATAAAAAATATTTTATTTATAACTCATTAATGATGTCCATGTTGTATCTTTAAAGTTGTAAGTTTCACCCATTCAAAAAAAAAAAGAGGCAATGTTTGCTGTTAGTTTTATTTCATAAAAATTAGTTATCATCTACTATTTCATGTTGTTTTAGTCAAAAGTCCTAAGTAGTCATCTTCAATTATATTTCATTAAAATTATAGTTTACATTATTTATTATCAAATTAGTTATTCCCTACTTGATTATTAATTAAAATATTCCTAGTATAACACAGGTATATGTAATTACTTCTACTTTTAATATATAGTGGCAATCTTATTAAGTAACCTGTGATTCCATATAAAATATCTATTTTGAATTTAAGTTGTTTAGTTTAAAGACCTCTTTTTGCATTTAGTATTTTTATATCATTGTAGAATATGCTATTTGTTTATGTACAATAGTTACTAAGTTTACAAATCCAATAAAAGAATATACTGAGTCAATTTGCTTATTTTTTGCTTCTATGTTGACATATTTGTTTAAGTCAAAAAAAGCAAATCAATATAAAAAAATCTATTTTTATAAAAATTTTGTTCACTGTAGTGTATTCAAAATTTCAGTAACAATAAATAAAACTAGCTATAACATGACTTCAACTCTTTTTTACAGGGTTCTATTTTGTTAAATAAATGTTATAGAACGACTTTTTGTTGTATTAAATTTTTTTCCATTTATTTTTTGAAATGAAAGTTTTGTTTTTATTGGATTATCTATTGACAGCTTTTATAATAATAGGATATTTTTAGAGAATATTTGTTTTAATATTACATTTAAATTAAATTTTATTATCTATTAAGTTATTAATATGTTTCTTACAACAATATGTTCCATAATTGATGTTTTAAACTGCCATTAACAGCTATAGTCTAGCTAAATCAGTATTTTGTTGTTTTTAATTCAAAGTTTAGTTTATAAAAGAAATCCCTTGTAATTTTCAGAGATTAATTAAAAAAAATTATATTGTTTTAATTAATTTTAAATTATCTATTAACCTGTTTTTAAAAAAACTGAGTTTTTCAAAATAAAAAAGATAGTTTAATACTGGTTTTAATTAAAATTTCCTGGATTATAAGTTACCTTATGGTTCAAAAAATTATTTCTTCTAAATAAGAGTCAGATCAGCCTGAATTTCTGGAAATTATAAATAAATTACACTAAATTCTTAAATTTTCACATATCTTCATTCAAAGTGCACTTTTCATAGTTTTTTTTACAAGATTACAGGTAATTTACATGTACAATAGTAATACTTTTTTTGTTATGTTAGCTTGTATGATGTAAGATAATGGCTTAGATTGTGTGATAAAAATTATATCACTTTTTTTGTTAGTTATCAACATTAAAAGTTGAAAAAATTTACAATTAAATTCTTGTGTAGAAAATACCAGTTAAAAATAATTTGAAATTTTTGTAGTAGTTAAGAGTTAAAATATAAGGCAAATATTGTAAATTTGCTTAATTAAGTTACTTGAGTGTTATTACAAGGCATGTTGCAGTAAATAGAATAAATATTAACCCCAAATTGTAGTGTATTACTCTTCATTATTTCTAGTTATAATTATTTATGTTGATTTTTGCATACCACTCAACTATTTTTTTCTTGCAGATAAATCAAAGAATTTGTGATCTTAAGTACAGTTAGCAACAACTTTTCAGTGGTACAAAGTGTCAGTGAAGCTATCCTTTTTTGTCATAATGCTTTAATTTTGAAGTAAGCTTTTTCCATTAATGCTTTTTTTTTATCCAAAAAAAACTTGTGTTTATCTTTCTCAGCCATTATTTTCTCAAAAAAAAAAAGAAACATAGTAAAAACCAACAATATATTTATAGAGTTAGATTTACAAAACTTTATCAACTTAATTTTTTTTTAATCGTTGGACAGGGTTGCCAAAAAACCTGGAATTTTGAAATTTTGAATAAAAAAAAACCTGGAATTTAAAAAAATTTTTACATGTAAAAAAAGTTTTAATTTAACACAAATAAATAACCATAGAAGTAATTTATTTCTACTAAAAAACACATTTAAAGTAGCTTAACAGTTTTTTATCAATGTTGTAATACTATTTAATGCAGTTTTTAAAATTTAACTTAATTTTATACTAAAAATAGACCTTAAAACTTGTATTTTCAAAACCTAAAAGAAATTTCTTATTAAACCTTTGGAACTCTGTTTGTATAAAAAGTTTTGAAGTTTTTTGTTTAAGTACTGCGGGGTGTTAAAACTTTTAATAAATTTTTCAATTTGCAGTTGAATTTAGACAACTATTTTTGTTTAACTTATTTATTGGAAAATTTATTAAAAGTTTTTCTCACATCAGCCTCCCATCGGCACACCCTGGTAACTATGCACATTGTTGTCATGCAAACTAATTTTTTATCAAGCTGAATTCTTACTCTGCGAACAAAAGATATTTAAAAGTAATAGTTAATTGCTTTTTTTTTAATGAACCAAAGTCTTGTTTTAGAAATAATATTTTTTTGGACAACAATGTGTGTAGGCTAATGATGTGGGTTGTACATTTATAAATATAATGATTTTTTTTGTTGTTTTCGCCTAAAATTTTAAACATAAGTCGCTGAAAAATAGGGTTCTCAGTCCCTAAAAAATTGTGTATTGTATATATTTTATTTATAGTTTTTTATTTATGCTGAGCTTTTATTGTTGATGCACTTCAGATGACCAAATGGTTCGCCAGAACTTGTGTTTGTCAAACTCTCTTTGTATAATTTTTTTTGTTTCTGATCAACCTTTAGTGGAAAAACTTCTATAAGAGGGTTCTCAGTCCCTAAAAAATTGTGTTTTGTGTATATTTTGTTTTTTTGTTGTTGATTATTTAACCCACATTTTTATTGATGCCAAAATGCAGGTTTGAGGAACTTTAATTTTTAAGTTTCTTTGTACAAATATATCTTTATTGCTTTTGACCTTTAGTGAAAAAACTTCTATAAGAGGGTTCTCAGTCCCTAAAAAATTGTGTTTTGTATATATTTTGTTTTTTTGTTGTTGATTATTTGACCCACATTTTATTGATGCCAAAATGCAGGTTTGAGGAACTTTAATTTTTAAGTTTCTTTGTAAATTTTTATTGCTTCTGACCTTTAGTGAAAAAACTTGTATAAGAGGGTTCTCAGTCCCTAAAAAATTGTGTCATGTATATATTTTGTTTTGTGTTTATAACTTACTTTAGTGTAACGCATTTACCATCCGAACTTTTAGAATTTTTGCTGTTCCCACTCTATGAAAGAGGGTTCTCAGTCCCTTAAAAATTGTGTTTTGTAAATGAATTAGTGTTGCTTCAAAAGGTTCAAAGGTAATCAAAAGGGATTTGAAAAGAGCCACGCTGCTACTAGCAGTGTTTGGCCCCCTTTCACATGTACAGATTGTTTTTTATTGTGTCTCAAATTGTATCATTGTTCAAGGTTGGTCATAAAAAGGGCTTTGAAAAGTACCATAAACTGAAAATGGTCCCCTTTCAATTGTACAGATTTGCTTTTTTTTTGTCGATAGCTAAACACAGACAAACTTATGTAGAACAGATGCTCCCTAAAGAACTCTTACATGGCTTCTTATGTTCATATTTCTTGTTGTTGAATTTTAATAAGTTTTTGAATCTGATATCATTAATCAAAAGGGCTTTGAAAAGAGCCACGCTGCTACTAGCAGTGTTTGGTCCCCCTTTCACATGTACAGATATTTTTTTGTGTCCCAAGATTTATTATATACGTTCAATTATGTCTAAAGGGCTTTGAAAAGCACCATTTACCTGAAAATGGTCCCCTTTCAATTGTACAGTTTTTTTTTTGCATAGCTAAATACAGACAGATGCTTCTTAAAAGGACCATACATGGCTTCTTTCTTGTATACATATTCTTGTTGATTTTTTTATATATTTTTAAAGAATGCAGTGATATCAGTAATTAAAGGGCTTTGAAAAGCACCATAACCTGAAAATGGTCCCCTTTCAAATGTACAGTTTTTATTTTGAGGTTTTATATTGTTTTTGGAACAACACACTAATATCATTAAGCAAAAGGGATTTTGAAAAGAACCTTCGTGTAGAGTGGTCCCCTTCAGTTGTACAAATTTTTTTGTGTAATTCAGTTTTGTTCAGAATTTCGTTGTTGCGTGGGTGCAAAAAGAACCATGTGAGTACTTCATATTAATTGTACAGGACTTTTGTGTATTTGAAGTTTAGAAGTAGCGTCATCAGCAGTATTATCATTAATAAAAGAGGGTTGTTGAAAAGAACCCTCGTAAAAGAGCGGTCCCCTTCAATTGTACAGATTTTTTGTGTTGTTCAGTTGTATTTTAAATTCCGTTTTTGACTAATATAAGTTCTCTCAAAAAGGTTATAAAAAGAAACTAGGGAAGAGTACCTAATATTGATTTTCCGTGTATTTGAACTTTATTTAACGTCTTCAATTGTACAGACTTAATTTTTGGTTTTCCCTAAGCTAAAGATGTTCGTCCAACTGCTCATCCAATGGATCGCACCATTTTATAATGTATTTTACTTTAATGTCTAAATCGCATTAATTTTTAGTTAACCAAGTTTTTATTCTTTTTCAAGCACGTCAGTTGTTTTGCTTAGGAATGTTGTTTTAGGTTGTGCATATTGCATTATCAACCAAGTTGATTTTGTTTAATTAAATTAAGATAAATAAAAGTATCTTTGATTTAATGTTTGTATCATATTTATAATCCTAAGCTAAAACAGCTATTGCTCTTGATGATTGTTATCGGCATAAAAAACTCAAATTGTATATTTGTACAGCTAAATTTTCTTTGTTATCTTATCTTTCGCAGTTGTCTTCGCACTACTTCTGTTAAAGGGTGTAAAATGAGTCAAAAGGCTCATCCCTTCTGTTGTACATATATAAAGTTGTATAAAGAATGCCCATTTTGTCAATTGAATATCGATTTGGGGTGTTTCCCTTTATTTTTGTTGTACAGTGATCAGCGTGTGTATTTTAACCTGACTGGAAGGACTGCAGAGCACCTAGGGATCTTGGAAAAGTTTGTTGAAACACAAACCCCTACCGAATTGTAAATATTGATGTTTTTTGAGTTGTTATTTGTGTTGACTTTTTTTTCGTCCAATTGTTTACTATAAATCAATTTAAAGGGTTTTGTTGACGAATTTTCCACGTGGAGCGTGTGAATCCCTTGTCAAATGTACAGTTTCATTTGTTGTAATTTTTTTCTGATTTAAGCTATCTTTTGCTAAGCTTGATCTAAAGTTGAAACTTTTCAAAACCGCACATTAAACATACTCTCAGAGTGCTGCGTAACAGCAGACTCTTGACTTAGTACGTTTTATTTTATTTGCCTTGCTTACTTGCAGTTGCTAATTTTTATGACAATGAACCTTACAAATGGGATCTTGGTAAAATTCTGATCTTTTGATCAGATCCCTACCTATTGTACAGTTTTTCAATTATGTTTTACTTTTCAAGTGTATATACTGCATTGTAAATTTTTTTGTTTTTTGAATTGTAATTTGTGTTTAACGTTTTCTTTTTCGCCTGATTATAAACTAAATGACAAATCACTTGACAGGTTATAAAGGGCTTAGTTGACGAATTTTCCACGTGAAGCGTGTGAATCCCTTGTCGAATGTACAGTTTTACTTGTATTGTTGTTTTGCGCGCCATCTTTTATTAAGAAAAATTTTAAAAATTTCAAACTCGCACCATGCGCTGTCTGAGTGCTGCGGACAGGCAGACTGTATATTTTACATGTTAGTTATCTCGCTCCTTCATTGATTGCAAACCAGCACTGGGTAGGAATCTGGGTAAAATGTGATCCACCGATCAATTTCCTACCAAATGTAAATATTGTTTTGTTGTTGTTTTTCTGAGATTCCGCTTCTTTCACGACGTAAGGATAAACATTTATAAAGGGCTTAGTTGACGAATTTTCCACGCTAAAACGTGCGAATCCCTTGTCAAATGTACAGTTTTTTTCTTGTTGTGATTTGGTTCTCATCAAAATATTTTACATTTTTCAAAAAATCAAAAAGCTTTCCGAGTACTGCGGCCATCACACACCTGACTCTTTGCTTTTGTGTATATTACGTACATATTTTGTTTTATTTTACGCAGCTGATTTTTTTTATCCAATAAGCATTTCATAGGGATCTTGGTAAAATTCTGATTTTTAGATCAGACCCCTACCTGTTGTACAGTTTTTTTAAATTGAGACCACGCATAAGTTGCTATGACGTAATAATTGATTTGTATCACAATGATAATTTGCCCGTGTTAACTCCTTTATTGCTTGTACAGTGTATTACTTTTTTTTTGAATTGTGAGCTACGGTTACCACTATGGGATCTTGGTAAAATTCTGATCTTTTGATTAGATCCCTACCTATTGTACAGTTTTATATGTTGTGATTTACAATTAAAGTCGTTTTTTAAATGTTTTGTTTCGATGTTATTTTTGGTAATTTTGTTGCTATGATTTGATGATCGACAGATATTAAATCTTTTACTACTTGTACAGTGTTTTATAATCGTCTTACGTTTTTAAAAGTCAGCCTACTACAATGGGATAATGGTAAAGTTCTGATCGTTTAATCAGACCCCAACCAAATGTACAGTTGTTCAATTTTTAATTTTTAAAGATTTGAAAAAGTTAAATTGTTAATACTTATAAAAAAGTTGTTCAAAAACTTTCATTTGTTTTAGTCAGATTAATAAATATTACCTGACATTTGTCCATGTTAGTTCTAGTTTGTCATGTTAGGAAATTTGTTCCTTTTAAGACACTACCAAAATTTGCTTTTAAAAGTGATGCTTTACTAAAGTTTAAGAAGTTCTATAAAGCTTTTGACTAAGCAGTTGAAAAATTTATTTTTTTGGTAGAGCAAAAAGTTTATATAAATCTATAATGATTCCTTATTATTTAATTTTTTATAAATTTTTCAATTTTTGATAACTAAAATGATTATGACATGAATAATTCTTTTAAATTAATTACGCTATGTTGAGCTTCCTTACTGGCTAGAAAAAGTTTCTCAGGTTGTTTACTGAAACTGTACGAGCAAGTGGCGTTGCGGGGTTGTCACCATCCGGAAGTTGGGAAAGCACCTGAATGTACGAGCAGAATGCTTCAAGAGGGTTGTCACCAACTGAAGCTGAATCGTGTTCTAGAGCGGGGAATGGCAACGCCGATTTGTTTGTATTTGTATAGTAAATGCGTAATAAAACTTATTCAAATAAAAAAAGATTTATTGTGTCTAATATGTACTAAATTAAAACTATATAGTTAAGAATTACTTAATCATTTGAGTTATTCAAATTATAGTTGAGCCTGTTTTTTTTGAGTTTAGAAAATTAAAAATTATTTACGCTATTAAAAGCTGTAAGCTTACAAAAAAGTTAAGCTCGACAAATAAACTGGAATATAGTTTAGCTGCTAAAAGAAGTTGCGCCAGCTGCAGTTCTAAGGTCGCTTTAATGGGCTAAAATTCTAATTGAAGTAATAATTTGTATCTGTTTATTTAAATGTATCTTAGTAAGGTGGGTTAGGGGTGAGAGATATGGGTAGGAATAATGTTATAGATGTTCTCGATATTCTTCTGTATAATCTCTATACCTCAATTGCCTAATATTATAGATGAGAACATTTTCAAAACTAAACAACTGCAGCCAAAGATGTTCAGTAGGAACAGTGCTGCAATATACCATGTAAACTTAACAGTCTAAATATAAAAATGGTAAGTTGCACATGACAGTTGAATTTCCCCTAAATATTACCTAATGCCCGTACTTTCGCCTATAACAGTCCGCACAGAATATATATATACCTGTTTTGAAAAATTGTGCTTAGTAATTTCTGGAACATTCTAATTTGTTTTTAATTCGCTACATTCAAATTTGATGGGCCTTTGCTGCCTGTTACTGAATGTTTTATATTGACTTAAGGAAATTATTGTTTTACCTATAAAGTAATAAACTTATATGATTTTAACATATGGAGACCTCAGTAAGAGAGAGATATAGACTACTCATGTCTTAAATATTGAATGTTAATTCACAGCGTCTATTTCTTGTGTCTGCAGGGTTGCCACAAACCCAGGAATTTCAAACAAAAACTACTAAATAACCGGGAATTTTTAAGCATCTTAAATATTATTAATTTTTATTTGACATGAAAAATCAACTAGATAAACTTTTTATCATCCTTAAAACGATTTTATTAAAAAAACAACTAAATTAGTTTTACCGTATCTTTTCAATGATTTTATACTACTTTAATAGTTTTAAAACTTTACTTCAACCAAAAGTAGACCCAAAAACGTGTACAGTAACCTCTCGGATCTTTACGCACTCGTGACGTTACGCACTCTCGTTTAGTTACGCATTTCAGAATTCTATAAAATTCAGAAAATAAATATTTTTATTTTTTTAAATATTGCACAAATTAGGTTTAATGTATATTTTTAAATTAAAATATATTTTTGAATGCTAACACACCTCTCTATATCTTTAGAATTTGTAAATTTATGTTCCTTGACTAATTGATAAACATTTAGTTATACCTCAGTATATCAGAAATTTGTAAACAATAAGAGATTAAATCATAATTCTGATATAAACATGATGTTTTTAATAATGAAATAATGAGAGTTTAAAACACAAAGAAATAATACAGCAGTCTTGCATTATATATTAATAAACATCAATTTATAATTGTAAAGAAATGTTTAATTATAAATTGAATTTGCTAAGTAGAATAGAATATAAATGTCACATATAAATAAAAATAAAGATAATTTCTACTTATTGTTAAAATAGTAAAATTATTTCTACTCATATTATTATTTTATAGAAATTCAAATCTTTTTTTTAATATATGTATAGTTTTATCTGTTGTTTTCATATTTATAAATAAAGTAAACAAATTGTTATAAGTGGGAAAGTACCCAGTCTGCTTTTAACTAGAAGCAATATTAAAAAACAGCCATTTTAGTGAGTATATTTGGTACCTCTCGTTTCTTTACGATCTCTCATATCTTTACGCACTTTTTCTGTGGACACAATGTGCGTAAATAAGCGAAAGGTTACTGTACATTTAAAATCCTGGAACAAATTTCTCAAAAACCTGTAGCTGCCCTAGTCTAGATCATCTGAAGTTATTTTTTTTGAATGCAAACGTAGAGTTTAAAGAATATGTTTTCAGTCCTGCTCTTATTGGTTCACAAGTAGAGTTGGATTTAATAAAACCGACAAGTAGTAATTTTCAATACCTTGGAAAGTTTGGAAGCTTTATTTAAAATTTAATATCTTTAGTATTATGATAGAAAATGGGAATGCCCAAAAAATATTTTGCATTTATTGTAACATATTTTTGTGCATACAGAAATGTATTACATAAAGAGAGATATTAACATGCACGCCCAGTGGTTTTAATATAACTGCATTAAGGATCCGAACGTTTTCGAGATTTTAAACAAACAACGACTATTCTTTCCGTCTAATGGCAACTCTGATAATTTTAAAATATGGTACAAAAAAAGTTTTACTTTCCACCAAAATGAACATTTTGCCTTTTTGCGGTACGCTAAAAGACAAATGTTTATAAAAATATTTGCATCTTATATATCAGTCGTCTCATTTTTAACAATTTCAGTTAAGCTTATCTTTGAATAATTTTACAAAGTCAGAGCTTTTTTTACAAAAATATTTTTTTTAATTGAAATTATATATAATGAGATAAAAATAACTGATAAGCTTTATTGACTTGGTTTACAAATGGAAAATATAATATATTATCAATATCAGCGCTAATTTTGTTCAAAATCCAAGTTTGTGATGAATGTTTTCACACTTTACCAATAAAAATAAAACTAATCTATAATTTTTAAACCTAAAACTCATAATCGCAATTATTTTTCTGAGAGAATTAACCAAGAACTTCTAAAAAACCTCTTTTGTGAAAAAATAATTAAAATATAGAACTTTTAACAACGTTAAAATGCATAGCTGTATTTGAATTTAACCACGGACAAGTTCGTCACTGCTCCTTTGCTTATACTTTAAATACTATTTTTGCTTTACGTTTTCAACTTTTACTAGTTCAGAGTCAAAAAAAAAGACCATTCACAGAAAATGTTTCCTTTATTTATTTACCTAACATCAGCTAAATCATTGCACTCTCTATCCAATGATCAGCAAACATAAATTTTTTTTAACAATTTTTTTTAAAGAACGGGTCAGATTTACTTATAAAAGGTCTTACCCGAACATAGTATGGCGATCCTTGGTCTAACTAATCTTATAAGCATGCTTCTGTCACACAGTTCATTCCTTACTGAATAGTTTATTGAACGACAAACATACGCTTAAAATATTTGGTTCTAGGACCTGGTGCACGAAAAAACCTTTAGATTATCGAGTCGCACACCACGGATACCTTTTAACGTCTTGTCCAGGACAATTTTAATGTCTGTTCCAGGATTACTATAGTAATTAAATAAAATAATTGTTTTTTATATTAAATTTTGTATAAAATCTGTTTACAGTTTAAATAAAGTACTTACCTTTTGATTTGTAAAAATTAAGTGTTTGAAGACCAGGTTATTTTAACCCAAGTGCTTTAAAACAGTTTTAATTTTTTAAGTATTCTAATAAGTTACTTATTCAATTTAAACATATTCTCTATTATATAGTTTTGTCTTATACAACCTCTTTTATTATATATGATGCTTACTAATTTACTAAACAACTGCTACACAAAAAACTTTAATACAAGCAAATAAAAAAGAAAGTTTTACTTTTGCTAATTTAAGTAATAATTCTGTGTCTGTATAAACTGAATAATAAGTTTCAGTTTTGTAACTTATAAAATAACGAGTAAATTATACAAAAAAAGTAATTAAAAAAGTTATAAATTTTGTTTTAATATTATAAAATGTTAAACAAAAAACAGATTAATTTTTTTTAAACAAGTTAAAAACTTTTGATAAGGCTCATTTATCAAGATTTAAACTACTTGTTTTCATTTAAATTACAATGTTTCACTGTAACTAAGATATCTTTAGGTTATAAATAAAAAGAAAAGAACAAAAAAGTTTAAGTTATAAGCAATGTGAAGAAAAATAAACATACTTTAACAAAAGTAGCAAACAGTAAAACAATAATAAAAAAAGCTAAAGCAGTGATTAAATAGGTTTTGTTGTAAATGGTATTAATTTAATACACCAAACAGTTGAAGTTAAACTTACTTTTTGAGGTATAAACTTTCGGTAACTTTTATAATTTTGACTACGAAACATTCTTTAAACTTTAAACAGTACTAAAAACAGCAAAACGATTAATTTTTGTTTTAATATACGCTCTAAAACCTTACGTACTTTTAACTTAAAATGTTGTAAATAGTTTATAGTTTCTACAATTAACTGTAAAAAACACCTGTTTTTTCACTTGGCTGTATGTATTTTTAGTTTTGGTTGGTAGACGTTTGTGTAATTTATACATTTAGTTAAACTAAAATATGTAAAATGACCAACTCTTTGTAGTTCACAACAAGAAATATTTAGGGTCGATTTTAACTTCATTGCTTGTTATTAAATATTTTAATAGATCTTTTACTAAAATATCAACCAAAATAACTTAGTTTACCAAAAAGTTTACTTTGTTAACCTTTTTTTTAATAACTTATGTTAAAACCTGCTTTAGTCAATGCTGAAAGTTATACTTTATTACTTGATAGATAAACTTATTGGTAGAAAAACACTATTCATTGGTGATTGAATGTAGAAAGGCAAACATTCCTGTCTTTTCTCTTATCAGTATATTTGTAGGACTTCAAATTACTTTCTTTTACAATGTTTCACTATATTCGTTGATCTTATTACTTGGAATCAAATTTTTGTTTATATTTTTTTATCTATTATTGCTCATTGTGCTTTTATTTGTTAGTTTGTTAGATCTACTAAAACCTTATTGCAGTAAAATTTACAGCAGAACCCTTTTGCTCTTTTTTATTTACTTTGATGTTCATTGGAAATGTCCTTCAGATTTTTAATTTAAATGTGATAATCACTTCTTTTAGAGATAAAACAAGTTAGTTTTTAATATCTTTATAAAAAAAACACATCTAATAATCATTTCTCTTTGTTTAAAAAACTAAAAGTAGTGACAGAAAAAAGTTAAAGAAAAAAAAAATGTTGTGCAACTAATACCTTTATTAGTTTGAAATAAATAAGTTATATGCTAAATGTAGTTAACCCTACTATTTTTTTAACTTAAGCTTACATTGTAAACTTTATAACCTATTTTTATATATACTTAACTTTTAAATATTTAAAGATTTAAATAGCTGTATTTTAAATAAAAACAAGCATTTTAGAAAATAAATTTTCATTCAAATGGCTTATTATCTACAAAAGTTTAAGGTTAAGTTACCGAAAGTCAAGTCTTTAGTCCTTTACGTTTTCAGCTTGTTTGTTCAAGTGAACTGCATTGTTGTGTGCTTTGATGATTCTTGAGAGATGAAACGCTAAAATAGATACAATTTAGCTAAAAATGATTAATGCTTTCACACGTTTATAAAATCATCTCGCTAAGGTATAAAACAAAACGAAAATTAATAAAAAGACAAAAAAAAAGACTATCACCAGAAGCATGATGTAGTTAGAAAATCTTAAAGAGTTTGAACAAACAAGTTGTTTTTTTATTTTATATTTTATATTTTTTCATAAACATATTTAAAAATTATAGTTTTTCAAAGCAAGTACTCTATAAAGATACCCTTTATAGCTAGTGTAAAGTCTAAACACTGTATAAAAACTTAAAAACTTGAGTACAAAAGTTAAAATTTCATCAAATAGTTAGCTACAGCTTTTTGGAAACTAGTCAACCAAATACAACGTAAAATATAACTAATATACATGTAGATATTGTAGAAAATAGAACTTTATTTGATAGTTTAAGTCTAATCAAAAGTTCATGGCTTTTTGCAAAAAAAAGTAGACAAATAAGTTTATTTTAGAGTCCACTGAACATAACTTAATCAAATTAATGGTAAGTTTATCAATAGTTTTTAATTTTTTAAATACAATAAGGATTAAGAATTATAGATTTAAGTTTTACCTTTACTTTTTCAACAGGGTTCGTTAAATTTGTTTGATGTTTATTTAAAAGTGGTTGAGCTTGATTCATTCTATGATACAACACGATCAGTTGTTTGCTTTTAGTTCAGTGTGAAAAAAAGCTTATGCTGTGGTGAAGCAATTTATGTTTTGAGTGTATGAATAAGCAAAAACATCAAAGTATTTCTTAGTTATTATTTATAGAAAATTGTGTTTTTTATTCACCTCTTATATATAAGAAGCAAAAACTAAAAGAGCTTAGGACTAGTGTTTTAATTTTTTCATAAGTTTTATTTCTTTATACCAAGAACGAAATTGAACATTTCTACTATTTTTGTGCAGAATTATAAAGATATGAAAATACTTGTAACTTTGTGTTTTGCTATCGGACTGACAAGTGGAGTTTTCAGCTTGAAATCTGATGTCTCCACTTTCATTCAATCCACTTGCCCGGCTGTACAGGATAAAGTAGATGAGGTTGAACAGTCTTACAATGGTTTGTTGCTTTGTTTGTGTCCAGTTAAAGTAAAAAGTGTAATTGACTAGTACATATGTAATTGTATTGTTTTTATATATGTTTGCATAAAAAACATTTGTTTCACTGCTCTGTTAGACAGGGCAGATCCTCAGTCAGTTTATTACAACAATTTGATAAAACATAAGCTAATGTGAACATCATATGTTTGTAAGCATATAGGGTTTGTAGTTATAGTTTAGTGAACGACAAAAAAAAGACGCTCAACGTGTTTGGTTCTAGAACCTGGTGCACAAAAAAACCTTTCGGTTATCAAGTCCCACACCACGAATAGATTTTAACGTTTTGTCCTGGACGTAAATTGGTGTATAGCAAGTGGTAAGTAGGTGGTTTATTGAAAAAAAACGAATAGTTTTTTGGTTCAAGGACCTGGATACACAAAAAGACCTTTCGGTCATCGAGTTGCATACCCAACTTAAACAAAATTATAATGAGCTAAAATGAAAAAAAGGAAAAAAAAACTTTAAAGTCAAAATTTTAACTCTAAAACAAAAACTTTATGAAAAATGAGACTATTAAACTTTACACCCTTAAATATTTTTCTAAAATACAAAAAATCACAAAAAAAAATTTAATAGTATCTAAAATTATACTTATATAAAACATATATTGAATTCTACGGATATAATAAAAGAATATTGATGTATTAACAGTTCCTACACTGAAAACAAATATAATTTTTGCACAGTGAGGTACGAGTTCAGGATCACACCGAGTTCAGGTAGCTACTTCAACTGTCGCGTGCAATGTGGTGCGATGGGGGGCGACCTCATAAGCGTCAACATGAAGTCAGAGGCTTCCCAGTATCACGAGTATGTATGCAACTTGAAATAGTTAGCTTGGAAACAGTTTTAGTTTCAGTTATGATATTATTACGCTTTTTAGTAATATAACAAACGGCTGCTTTATTGCTTTTTTAGTATATTTGAATTATAATGAAAAGTAGGATAATAGTATGAACTTTTGTAATTTTGTTAATGATTCAAACTACTTAAAAAGAAGCGTTCCGTGTTATACATACACTTAGATAAGAAAAAATTGAAAACAATTTTTTTTTTGAAAGCTTTTAGTATTAGCTTTGTCAAATTTATAGAAAGTTATTATATTCCTAATTATCTTAATTTGTCTCTAAATGTTCTTATCCAGACTAAAATATTAGCTTTATTTTTGATAGTCTGCATTAATATACTAATTTTTAATTTAGCTTAGGATAAGTATATAAACTATCTATAGTTTTTTTTTCGTGTTCTGAAATCAAAGTAAATTAATACATAATAAACTTTAAGTTTTATATCTTTTTTAACAGTATGAGTTTAAAAAGTAATAAACCTTACTAAACTCTATAGATCATCAAAAAAAAAAAAAAAATTAAAACAATTCAAAGATTTAGCAATCATGTTAATGTTAACTTTAAAGAGTAAATGACTTAACAAAGTTTATGTTGTAACTTAAGCAGCTAAAACCCTTAAAAAAATTAACTACAAACCCATTCGATGAGCCACTTTTAATGTTTATGACGTCATAACAGGTCAATCAAGAACTTGGTGACGCAGACGGGCGTGAGTTCTCTGTGGGTGGGCCTAGACGACCATGGGGAGGAGGGTGCGTGGAGGTTTCCTAGCAACAGCGAGTACTTCGACCCCAATTGGGGCGGGACCCTGTTCAAATGGGATTCTGGGGAGCCCAACGACAACCACGGAGAGGACTGCGCCCAGATGAGGGACAACTTGAGGCTGCACGACTATCCTTGCGATGCGGAGCTGTACGGATTGTGCGAGATCAAAGTCTTTGATTGTTGATTTTTTGATCTCGACAATAAAAATGTTTACAAAGTTGCGGCTGTTTTTAATTTAATTGTTTCAGAAAATGGTGCAAGAAGTACACACAACAGTGTAAGGACTTCAAACTAGAAAAAAAATATATTTAGTATACTTAAAACTTAAAGAATAATTTTTTCTATTTGTAACATGAAAAGAACGGGTATTTTAGGAAATACTAATTTCGATGTATAAAATCTTAAGCTAGTTATTTATTATCAAAAGCTTCTAGTTTATACAAAATTGATTTAAGAATTGATATTTTTTCTTTTAATAAGTTTTACTTACTTTTAAACAAAATCATTAAGCTTTGGTGTAATATGGTTTCATTATTATAAAAAAAAAATCAATTCCAAGTTTTAACTGTTTTTATTATTTATAAATTTAATTTTAAACTACACTAATAAAGAAATTTATGCAAACATCAATAGCAATACTATTTTATTTTGAATGCATCTTGTATATAAAACTAACCTTGATTTATAGAGGTTAATTGAAAAACTATAAAAAGGTACTTTTAAATTTTTTTACAAATTTAAAACGCTTAAAGCTTTGGTGAAAGACAAATACAGTTTCAAAACTATAAACTCATGTTATCAAAACACTAACTAATTGATAAATAATTGAAGTAAAAGACATTCTTATACGATTGTAAATGTATGTATATAATAAAGAACAATTTTAAATAAACTTTAAGATAAAATAAAGTTTTGTCTTAATAAAGGTTGTTAAAATCGATTGTCTAAAATTCTTTTAACACATTTAAAAAGCTTTGAGCAAGTGCTAATTGAATGTTTACAAAAACATTTTGTAAAAACTGTTAAATTATAAAGTGTGGATTCAAGTTAAAAATTATGTGTAACACTTTAATAACCGTTAAGTTTGGCTCACAAAGCTGCTACAACATGCGATTACAATATTTTCAAGTTAAAAGTTTAAAAAATGAATACAATAAAATACTTTTTGTAATTTTAAGCTGTATGAAAACAAAAGGAAGACTTAGAATTATTTGAATTTAAAATTAGCAAAAACTTTACTAATATACAATCTATTTATTGTAAATAATAAAGTATTGATGTTAACTAAAACAGTTTCAGATATAAAACAAAAAAAAAAACGTTTTAAATACAGAAGTAGTTTCTAGAATTTATAAAAACCTGTTCACATACAACTAATGAATAATTATGTAAACACTAGACTGCTAAACACTTTAAAACTTTGATAAAGTACACTTCTACAACAGAATAATTGCCTCTAACAATAGGAAAGCTTATTCCAAATTATAAAGAAGTGTTTAAAAAACGTTTTAACAGTAGTAGAACACAATATAAACTTTTTATTACTACTTATGCTATCTGGTAAGTTTTTTAAGTAAAGTAAGACAATTTTTATGTAAATTCTTGCTGTACTTTTTGAAAAGCACTACTCTATACGTCACTACTTTGAGTTAGTATACACTTGGTCTACAGACTTAAGTTTCAAGAAAAAAATGTTACTTAATAGTATAAGTTTGTTGAAGTTTATTTTTTCTTGTAAATATTACTTAGCTTCACAATTGTAGCGACTTCTTAAAATAAGTGAACTGAAACGTACATGTATAATTTGATCGGTAAACTTTTTGAATATTTATAAATTTAATACTTAATTATAAGTTTTTAATATTCTATCGATCTCCAAAATCTTAATCTTGTTAGTGTAAAATATTTAAAAAAATCTTACGTTTTCTCATCTTTTTTAAAAAGCTGTTTATATTTTCCTTATGGTTTATCAACAAATGTGTTATAATATCTTGAATAAATACAAGTATAATTGTTTGGTAAAAAATTAACACAGTTTAAAAAATATTAATATTAAAAGATAACAGTTTTAAATTAACTATGAATAGCACCAACTAATTCAAAAATTGGTAAAGAAAATAAGCAAAACAACACTAATATCTACCAGGGGCGTAGCGTGGGGAGGGACGCTGGCGCATGCGTGCCACCCAAAAAAAAAGAAGTAAAAAAAATGCAATATCGAAATCCTTTATTGTTTATTTTTATTCTATAACTAACTATGTTCTTTTAGTATTTGGAAAGTGAAACGAAATTTTGAATAACAATTAGTGACAAGTTAGGGAAATTACCCAGTATACTGATTCGGTGCGTAATTGCAAATGCGCACCGATGTTGATGAAAAACTCCATAAGGAAACATTTTATAACTTCATTAACTTCATAAGAATTTAGACTCAAACAGTACGCAACTAGTTAGTGCACCGCAGTAGTATAACCTTATGACAGATTTTTTTACAAGGACAAATGCTAACATTTTGTTAACAAACCATAAAGCTAAACCTGTTTTATAGTGATAAAGATTCAAGAATAAACAAATTGTAGTCAAGATAGCAATAAACAACTGCTAATAAATAAAAATAAATTGATAATAAGAATAAAAAAAAATAACAACATAATTTAAAAGAAAAAAACAAAAAACAGAAAAAAATAAAATAATAAACTAAAATAAATAATAAACATACAGTTCATACTGTGATGACAGTTTTAATCTATCTTACTATACAAAAAGTATTGTTTAAATTATTTAAACTTGAAATTTTTATTAAAAGTAGTTTCTTTTTTTATTAAGATAAGAAACAAATCAAACTTTGTTATTCTATCAGCCATAAAGTTTAAAAATTAAACAATTTTTGTAGCAAGTTATTTTAAAATTTCTGTAGTCACATCATGAAATAATTTATAGCAACTTGTAAAACAAAATAATTTTTACAATCAATTTTTAGTCTAAAAGACATAACAGATTAATTTTGAATTTAAATTTATTTAGTTTTAAATCAAATTTTAAAATTTTTTTCTACCAACTGTTTGTAGTATTTTAAAAATGCTATTTCCTAAAGATCTTAGAAAAACTCATTTTAAGATAATGAAAAGTTATATTTCTTGTGAATTTTTAAAAGCATTGAAAAAATTGACCTTAAAAAATTTATCTTTTAAACATTTTGTTTTGTATCAAAAACATTTAGAAAAATCTTTCCACACACTCAGGATTTTATGAAGTTTTGGAAAACTTTAGTATGTTTCAGTAAAAATTATGATAACTCAGAATGTTTTAAGTATTTTTAAGCTCAGGCTGACTAAGGATATATTTGTTTTTTTTTAACTCAGGGTAAATTTAGTGGTTTTAAAAGCTTTGTTAAATTGCCTAGTTTCTAGAAGTTTAAAAACAATAAAAATTTTCTATAAAAGAATTTAAAATGCTTATGATGACACATGACATAAAAAACTAACTCAGGATAGTTATTTTGACTGAAAGAGTGGCAAGGCAATCCTGATATCTTCTAAGTTAATTGTTTTTTGTTTTTTTTGTAAAATATGTTTTATTATACTAAAGAAAAAGTAAACACTTGTTTTTATTAATTGTTAGTATATTATTTAAAAAAATATGCAAAGTGATATTGTATGGAATGCTGCAAGTCTAAAAATATGTCAGATAGTAAAATTATCTGAAGTTCAAAAGCTTGAATTGAAAAATAGCAGACCAACATGAGATATTGCTATTACTCAAGACTGCAGTTCAAGTGGTATGAAATTTTATTTTTAATTTTTTTTATATTATAAATTTTCTTCATTTGTTAAGATTTATTTTTACAGTTTTATATTGTAATATAGGTAAAAATGTAGAAGTTAAAAAAAAAATAGAGCTTTAGATTTCTTCTACAAAAAATAAAAAAAATTAAAACTTTCAATTTTAATACTGAAGATTTAACATTTTTATATATAAGATTGAAATAGTATATTAAAAGCTGCAACAAACTAAAAGTATTAGCTATTTTGAGTTTAATACAATTCTTTTTTGCTGTTATAAAATAGATATTGAACATTATTTAGAAATTGCACAGAGAAAAATGTTTTGAGGTATTAATTGTTATACTTAGTTGACTATTTATTTGTAGTTTAAGGCCATAGGGGGGAGGGGGGGGGGGTCAAGCCATGTTTTTTAGAAGTTGATCTTATTTTATAGATTTTTTTTAAAGCTTTAAGATGCTTTTGTTATTTTAAAAAATTCGAACTATTTTTTGAGATATGACCAGTCAAAGTCGGGCCGCATAATAGGTTCCCTATGGGAAGGGAAAACTAAAACAGCAAAAAAAGGCTAGTTTGTTTAAAATCTATTTCCTAATATATTTTACAAGCAATCTTCTTCAAACTTAAACAGTTTAATCTTTATACAATAACAAAAAAACATTACTTGTGAATTTAAAAATTTGTAGTAAAAATATTTTTTTTGAAAAAATAAAGACTTTTTTTTTTAAATATTTTTATAAATTTTTTATTTATTTTAATTATCTAAGTTCATAAGTAATTTTTTTTTGTAATCTAAGGAACATTTTCAAAAATTTAAAGAAGATTACTTGAAAAATAAAGCAGGAGATAGATTTTTAGTAATTTTTTAAATTTCCGAGAAAATTGACCCCGAAAAATTTGCGGCCTAAAAGTTTTAATTTAGGGGATTTTTTGAGAAAAAAATTTGCGCACCCCCTGACAAAAATACCACGCTACGCCACTGAAGTATAGGTAGAAATAGTGTTGAAGACGCAAGATTATATCCGTTGTATATTTTATCAAAAAGTATTTAATTTAAACTGTCAACACGGCGTTTCTACGTAATTGTATGTTCAAGAAATAAAAACCTTATTTATTAATTTTAACTTTTTTCCTAGCTTTCTACCAAACTAATTAAACTTGTGTTGTAGTTTTTAAAGTAGCAGTCATCTCGTTAAAGCGACAGTTGTAAGATGTAAAACTAATTGGTAAAACTTTTTATCTATTTTTAATTGTCAGCACGTCATCAAAACTGTTTTATTGTTGACAGCTTGACATGCTTAAATATATTAAAAAGATACTTGACTAACTGCAATAAAAAAATTTGATGTTTACAAGTTGCTTAAGCAAAATGAAAAAAATATTTAGTATATTTTATTACTCATAAATTGCTTAAATGAAATGACAAACTTTAATTAGCAGTATTAACAAATAAAAAAATATTTATGAAAAGCGAAGTTAAAATTTTTTTTTTTATAGGAAGATTAAGAAATGTTTGGTTTAATTGTATATGTAAACAAAATTTAATTTTCGAAAGTTTTATTTTTTTATATTATTGTGCTTAGTAGCCTTTAAGTTTGCTACTTGACCGTTTTTTAAACTTGTTTGGCTTTTTATCATTTACTATAAGTGAATTGTATTAAAAAATATTCAGAACTGGTAGATATAAATAAACCTTTGAAAAAAATTTAGTTGAATAAAGTTCAAAAGGATTTTTTTTTTAAATATGTTTATTGTGTATAGTACAATTTGTTACCCTTTTTGTTCTTAGAAAAAAAATGTTGATTAACAAGAAAATTAAATAAGATAAAAAGCTAACAAAAGTTAACTGACTAAAATTTCAATAACAATAAGTTGTTATTATTAACAAAAAAACTTGGCTTAATTCATGGATATAGAACTTAAGGTTTTCTCTTTTAAAACATAAATAAGTAAGGATTTACAGCTATAAAACAAGATTATTTCCATAAAACTATTTATAATAAGTTTTTAAGTTTTTAGTTAAAGTTTTTTAAATTACTTAAGACTTTTTCAGTTCAAAAATTATTTTATTTTAGTGTTTCTATGTAATTTAAAACTTGATGTTAATCATTTTTAATTATAATAAAATCGTAATAAATGTTTTTGTTCGATGGCACGTACAAAGTATAAATCAGCTGTTTTTTTGTGAAAGTAACATGAATACTTTTGAAAAACTGTTGTTTGGCACGTAAAGTATCTTATACTTGCTTTAATATTTTTTTTAAACAGATAACTATTAAAGCAAAAATATCAAAAATTTTCAATCAGTGTAATTAAAAAAAATAAAATAAAAAACTAACTCATGATTTTCAATCGTACATAGAGATTACTAAATATAAAAGAAAAGTTCATAGTTTGATAAAACAAAATTTAGCAGAATTACACAAAAAATAGGTTAAATAAATGCTAATTTGAACCACATATAGAAATCAATCTAAACAAAAACAAAAAAGTTTCAACAATTAAAATTTTTGCACAGTTTAACTGCAAATTAATGAATTTTAACAGTTTAATCCTATTCAAAAGTTTTTTTTAAGTTTAAATTATAACTTTAAGCTAAATAATTTTATGAAATAATAAAAAAAACAAAGTGTTTTAGTTTACTTTGTGAATATAAACTTTTACTTTGTGAATGTCAAATTTATAATGTAACAAAACTATAAAAATAATTCAAAATAAGTCCATTAAGTAAATAAAATTAGCCTTTTTCACCGTTGTAATCAGATTTTTTATGCTTTCTTTATATTAAAACAACCATTTTAGTCATTACAGTAATCATAGAAAAATCGAATTACAAACTTACTTTTTACAGTACCATATACCATTATATTTACTTGGTTTGTTTTAATAATAAAACATTTAAACTTATAAATTCAAGTCTAAAGTATTTAATTTGATTACTACTTTTTTACTTTTATACAGATTGTAGGTTTAAGCATACATAAAAGGTGCACTATTGATTACTAGAATGCAGGTAAGTATTCATTAAATAAGTTTCGATTTTTTGCATTTCGAATTAATAATTGAAGTAAAATTAAGTGAAGTTTCCTATAAACTATTACTTATTTGAAGATAACTTTGATTTGCTCCTATTCTTGAAAAATTACAATCAAGTTTTATTATAAACAAAAAGAAACACTTTTTAAAATTTGTGTACTCAGTTTTAATAAATAATAGATTATTATAAAACTTGTATTACTTTTAAATTTAATTCAATTTTATAAAACATCTTTAAAACTATTTCAGTAGCAGAATAACGTTAAAGAAAACAGTTTAATTACAGTATATTTGCTTAAAACAAAATTTTGATTCTTATTCTATTTTTACATTTGTAACAAAGAGGTAAAAACTGCTTAGATTTATAAAATTTTAAAGATTTAAAGGCCTTTTAGATCAAAGTTTTTTATTTATTTTAGGCTGTACTATTACTCAGAATGTCATTATAAGTAAAACATTGCATTATTACTATTGCTTCGGATTTACAAGTCAATTTAAAACAAGTTAATTTCAAGTTTCAAAACAAAACATTTACACACAAGAAGTTAACTGATATTTAACTTTTATGCACCGCTTAAGTGTACCCTTATGAGGCGCCTAGCTTACATGTTTTGACCATTATTGCAAAATTAACTCCGTTGAACGTAGATCCTGTTACATTAACATTTTAGTTTTTATGCTCAGCTTACCGGTTGACCTTTAAAAGGGCTACTTTTGTTTCAAATTTTGCCGGCTTAATATTTGCTGTAACGTTTGATTTACATATTTTGCTGGGAAAAGTATAAAAATATACTTTTATTGTGTTTTTTTAATCATATTATAAACAAGGCTTTATACTCACTAATGAATAATATTAATACATTTTTTAGCTAACAAAAAACTGTATAGCCTATTTGTAAAGGTCTAAAAGCTGTACTTTTAATTCATTTATTGCTTTCAAACATCAGTATATAATTTGTTTTACTTTATTAGTTAACATAAACAAGAAAAAATATGGCTTAGAATATGCTAGAAAAAAAGGCATTAGTGTTTGTTTTTCGATATCAAGATACAAACTATGCAAATTGGCGAATCGATGAGTGAAATGTATAAATTAATCAAATAACAGTTACGGTTACCTTATGTTGTTTTGTCGTTTCATATTGTTTTGTGTTTTACTTCCTTTAAAACTAGCTAAAACTTTTCTTCGTATCTTTGAAATTTCAAAGTCTTGGTACTATCCGTGTAACATTTACTCTAGTATAGTTTAGCATTGTAAGTAAAAAGTAAGAAATAACCTTTTACTAATTCATAAAACATTGAGTACATTTTTGCTTATTGCTTGAATCGAGTTTCTGAGGGAATGTTTTTATAAAAACAGTAATAAATGTATTAACTTTCAATAAATATGTTTTCAGCTCAAGAAACAAAAACTCAAGTCAAATAATTGTCGAAGAATAATTTATATTGTTACCTGCTCTTTATTTTAAATCTAAACCAGCAAATTGTTTTCTGGTTAAAAAAATTGATATGCAACAAATTGCTTTAAATTAAAAGAACTTAAAAATGAAAAACAATATACAACTCAATATTTATACTTTAAAAGTTTTAAATAGTTTATTAAAATAAATATACTTAACGTATTTTAATTTGTTTTTAGAATTAACTATAAAAAATACAATTAGCAAACTTTATCTTTAATAGTTTGTTATTGTGTACAATTTTTCTCAAGTATAGGTAAAATATTCTTACATACTTTCTAATTTTAATAAAATCAGCTTATAAACAGCTTTATATAGTTTATTTGATTAATGCTCAGTTTATGAAGGAAGCTAAAACGGACTTGTTGATTATATAAAAAATAACATATAGAAAAAACTAAACCGTTTTTAACTACCTTGTTTGCAATAAAAAAAGGTAGTAAAATATTTCTTGAAAGTCGTCTATCTAAAACTTACGTCATATAATGAACAAAACTGAATTCAACGTGATCAATATTTGTAAAATTTTTATTTAGATTTCTTAAAAAACTTTGCAAGTTTAATTATGTAGCATGTGTTTTCATATATTTCAAATAGTCCGTAAAGTTATTTTATAATGAATAATTCAGAAATGATTGAATTGCTAACAGCGTGACTTAACAAAATACAAGTTTAATCTACTTGAATTATTTTGGTTTTAAAAAGCAAGAAAAGTTGACGGATTGCAAAAAAAATCGAAAAAATAAAGAAAGCTAAAGTTTTCTTGTAATAATACTTGTTTTTGAATTTAAATTTCAATCAACGAGTTTACTAACTTATAAATTCAAAGAAGCGTAATTATTACAATATTAATTTAAAATTATAATCAGAGTTTAGCATTAAACGCATCAACCTTTTTTACAAATATTTTTTTTTATTGAACTGTGTTTAAAAACTTTTTTTTTTTTTTTTAATTATGCAAGTATTTAAAATAAACTGACTTAAAACTAAGAACGTATACTGTAAATAAACAGTTGATGTTGTTTTTTTTGTGCCTTTATCACTAGATAAACTTTGATAGCTTAAGTTTAAAAGTATATTTTTATTATATTTTTACCTAAAATTTGCTTGATTAAATTTAGCATTTTAAGCGCAATTAAGCCTGACGTAAGTATTAGATAAATTAAGTGTGTCGGCGAAAAGTGTTTATGGGCGCTCAAAAAATATCCTTAGTTTTATTATTGTTATTTCATTGTCATTTTAAACTGTACTTAAAACAATAAGTTAAGTTTTAGTATTAAAAAAAATCAAAACATAAAAAACAGTAAAGTAGATTTTTTATTTTTATGTATGATATAAACAAAACTTAAGATACCTTTAAGTTCTTTATCTAAACTCACAGTGACAGTTGTAATAGTTGAAAAAGATCAAAAATTTAGTTGCTTTAATTATGCTTGTTGTTGCGAATTCAAAAAATACATTATTAGTATTTTTTGTTTAAGTTTGATTTTTCTTGACATCAAAGTATCAGCCTTTTTAGTTAAAAACGAAAAATACATACTCAGATAGTTGTTATTATTTTTTATTTAAACTTTTAACGGTTAAAGTTCAAAAAATTAAAATTGCTCATTAATTTCAAATAAAATTTAAAACTACTTGTAATGTATATTTTAAAACGTTATAAATATGTTATAAAACAATAACTGTCGGTATATCATATACTTTCGGTTTAAAAGGTCATTTTAGCTTGTATTAACTTCTTAAACTGACAAAAATACATTCACTAAGCAAGCAACTTAGTGTGTGACAGTTTTGTTTTTAGTCATACAAGCCACTGCTTTTGTTTATGTCAACTCTTGAAGGATTTTTCTGTTGTAAAAACAAGCAATTTTTTTCACGGAGTAACTTACAAGTGCTGTAGTGAGTCAGCTTTAACTACCAGTCATTAAGTTAGTAATAATAGGTGCATCATCGTAATATACATTATCAGTTGAACTGTGGTAAACATTTTATAATTTTAACCAATATATATAATAAAACAGAATTCTAACAATAGCAAGAATTTTAAAGAGGTTTCTTTCCGTTAAAAATTCAAAACTTTACAAATTTTGATGAAAATTTTATGAAAACATTTTTTAACATAGACTTAGTTTTTAGGTTTGTTTTTAAACTTTGTTGATCAAATTTAAAAAAGAGTTTGATGTTAGAATGAGTATAAAAACTCAATTTTTAATTTATGAGTATTTTCTGTTTAAAAACTAATTGCGGTCAATGCATCTTTCTAAAAAAATATTTTTAATATTAAATATACGCTTTTTAATTCTAAAACAAAAAACATTATAAATTTACTTTTTTATGATTAAGTTTGATTTTTTATTGTTATACACATTAGTATTCTTAATAGATTAGTTTTAAAGTAAAATTGGTTTAACTTTTAATAAAAATGCAAATAGTTAATGTTATTATAAAATATATATACTTTTTGTTTACTTATAAAAACAAAAAATTCTAGAACTATTTTCAGAAAAGAAAAGAAATGTACGATTAAAGTGTGCAAAAATTAGAAAAAATCAGGTATTTTTTACAGCTTAAAAAACTAAACTAACATTAGGCTTCAAAACGCGTAAACTTTTATGTGTAATCGAGATTACGAGCAGCATAAACAAAAAACAAAAACTATAACACTCTGAGTAAGCAATCGCTAAGGTTTTAATTAAAAGTTGTTTAAAATGCTAAAATTGATTCAGTCAATTTGATGATTGGTAGAAATTGAATCAAACATAGCCGTACTTAAAATAACACAAAGTTGCTATAATGTTATACAATGTAATTACCTAAAAAACTAACAAAAAGGGTTGAATACGACAAAAAAACTGTTTAAAACTTAAACGTAAAAAAATATTGTATAATGCCGATAATTTATTTTTTGAATTTAACTGTTTTGTAACCATTTCTAATGTTTTGAGAAGCACTGCTGTTCTTTGAACATGGTTTTCATTGACTCAGGTCACTATAGAAATCTGAGGTAGAAACTTCAGTCATATGGGAATGGGGTAAGGATTTTGATGGGTATGTAGTTGGGTCGTTAAAGTTCGATTTGTTGTCATGACGCGTTGTGTGGTACGAAGTTAAGTGGGGTGGTTCTGTTGTTATGGGTATATTATTTATACTGTAAACTTAATAAGCGTAAAAAAATCTTCTAAACTCGTCATCGGTTTTTGTTGTTTAAGTTAAAAATTTGCTTTGCAAAAACTACTAAAATTTAACTTTTACATTTTTCAAATAAAAAAACATTTTTTTTGCTACGAATTTAACAAGAATTTTCAGCAATCAACACTAACCAGTAAGAAGTTCAGGTTTCACTTTGATTTTTTCCTGAAAGTTGTTTTTAAAGTTTGCAGCTTTTTGAGTCTTATGAAAGTTCTTATTGAAGTTAAAGTTGGGTTGCTGAATTTTTTCATTATTTGAAGACGACTTTTGAAAGTTAACACAACTTGAAGCTGTGCTGTTGTGGCCGCTGTGCATAGTAACAGCACTTGGTTGGGGTGATACCGCCCTAGCAACAAACTGTTCGTCAATTTCAGGAATTATCTGAACCCCTTCTTCTAAATTTGGAGAACTTTGAGAATTTTCAGTGCTCATGCCGCTGTCATCCGTAATGTTTTTGTATGAAGTCACACTAGAAATTGGTTTGCTTCCTTTTTTATTAGCTCTTTTATTATTCTTCTGACGGTTACCTAACAACGGGTCGTTGTCATGGAAATTTTTGTTTGCTTCATCAACGGTCGGCAGTTGGTAGTTTGTGGGTTGGTTTCCAAGGATTTGGTTGTTAGGGAGATTTGTTCCTACTTGAGATACGGACGGCATGTCGAAAGATTCGTCACCTGAAGACGCGTATTGGTAGTCTGTCGGGTTTAAGATATTGATTTAGATTTTTAAAACAAAAAATACTATATGATGTTTTTTTTAATAAATCTTATAGTTTAAACTTTTGTTTAGTATCATTAGCGGTTATCACTATATTATAATACC
This sequence comes from Thalia democratica, assembly GCF_965202585.1. NCBI lineage: Eukaryota > Metazoa > Chordata > Thaliacea > Salpida > Salpidae > Thalia > Thalia democratica. The sequence continues at coordinate 59,032,803 of NC_139166.1, read as the reverse complement.
ATATTTAGAACATTCTACTTGTACAATAAAATGCGTTATAACTAAAACAGCTTTCAATTCAGTTTTGTATTTTTAAAATATTTCATTAAATATTTTAAATACCTTAGGAGACGACAGGAGCAACAACCGTTCTATTTTCTAAATTTGGCGTTTTGTAATCAATTTAGACATATGTAAGTTAGCAGATATACTTATTTGATTCAGTTTAAAAAATACATCTTTACTTTTGTAAAGAACAAAAATTAAAAAAAAACAAACCTAGAGTGTGACTGCTTGCATCTTGAAGAAGTGAGTTTTGGTCCCATGTGTTGTTAATCGTGCCTGGCATAAATGATTGTTTTATTTGTCTGTATGTGGAACATTTTTAATTGTAAACGGTCTGAAAGTAAACAAATCGTTGTTTAGATACCAAAAACAACTCTTACCGTTGTTGGATGACATTTGTAGAAGGGGTAGAGTAGTTAGAAAGAATTGTAGAAGTTGAATTTTGTCTATTAACTTTTGTGATGCCATGGAAATTTTCACGAGGAAAGGAATTGATACGCTGCATACCACAGCTAAAAAGTTTTAATATAATTTTGATTAAATCGAGTTTTACAATAGTTTTGAGTAGCTATCTTCGTTAATTTTGTTTTAAATTTAAAATGAAAAACAGTTGTTTTTTTTTCCACTTCAAAATCACTTACTTACAAGGTTTTATTTTTGATATTTAAAAAGTTGCTTTTATGTAAATATAATGCTGTAGCATAGTTATTTTTAAAGTTTAAGTTTTTATGAAACTAATAAAAATAAAACACAACACTACTTATAAACAAAGTAAAGGTATAACTCATACAAAAAAATTTCATTCACAAACTTTGCAGTGTTTTGTTGAGAAAATCGGGCACGATTTGAAGTAAGTGATACAAGCTGATCATTAGAAAACTGAGGGTTTGTGTTGCTACTGAAAAATCTATTAGCTGCTTGGTTTTGACTGCAGTTTAAAAATCACTAGTTTAGAAACATTTTGTCTCTTAATTAATTAATACTATAAATGAAGCTAAATAAAAGGAACGTAGTTAGCTTTTATACATAAACCCATTTTTGGTTTATTCTTAACGTTTTTAGACTAAGTTAAACTAACGTATAGTCAGATGGTTGGTCGCTGTAACTTTCTTGAGATATTGGAATATATCTTTTGTTGACAGTAGAATTGCAAGATGTAGGATAATAGTTACATTCACTGTAGCTGTTTATATTTTGGCAACCACTTTGACGATTTACCAAAGTAAAGTTAAAATTATTAGAATAGTTTGGTTGGTGGTCAAATTTGTTGTTCTTTCTTGTACTTCCTGGAGATAATTTATGTTAGATTTTTTATCAAGAAGAAAAACTTACTTTGATCAGATTATAAACGAATAAAGTATGTGTCTTACAAAGAACAAACGATAAAACTTTGCATGAAATACAAATATTCGTTGTAAAGTTTTGACTAATACAAATAAACAATTAAACAGTACAAACCTGTGTAAGAACTAAAACTGAATGAGTTAGCTGTTGAATTTATTGCAAACACGGCATTTTTTCACCAATTAGAAGAGGCGTAACATGAAAAAATATAACAAATTATAACGCTTAGGTTTTTTTAGTATTCAGTATAGTACAAATAACTTACCGCTTCGGTCACGTGTTTTTGAGTTTCGTCTTTTCTTAAGCCAGCAGCTCACACTAGCTATTATAATGATAATCATGACGAAAAATGTGATTGCTATGGTTGCCATGCCAACGGGTGTCGTTAGGAAGTTATCTGTTTGTGACGTCACAATTGTAGTTTTCTCTTTTTCAAAATTTCCAGAAAATTTGTTGTCACTTACCGTAGAGTTGTTCACTAAAAAAAAAATTTAAGTAAAAAAACAAGGTGTATTATAATTATAAACTTAAAAACTTACTAAAAAGTAAAAAGACATTAAAACTTTATAAAGCTACATTTAATGAAACATTGCTTCTGTTAACTGTTTAAAGCTGTATAGCACTAAAAGTGGAATAATTGTTACCTTTTTCTCTCCTTAAAAACCAAAACTTACGATTTTTTGTTCTAAAAGACTTTTTAGAAGCAACACCAAGTCCTAAGCTTGATACTGGAATAACTGTCACATTTAATAAGTCAATGTTCTCAAAATTGCATAAATACTCTGCTTTGTAATATCCTTCATATACGTTTTGGTCATCAGCGTATACAAGTGCATTTATTTTTTTGTTGTTGCTTTTAATAGAGATAACAAAGTTTTTGAAGGTTTTTTGAAAGTCATTTTGAAAATTTTTCCAGCGTATTGTTATTAAGCTTTGATCTTTATTTTCATTTTTTTCTAAAGTGAAGCTTACTGGTTGTTGATTTTGAACTGAAAAATAAAAGCTTAAAAGTATAAGTTACTTAATTAAGATTTATACAAGCTAAGTGCACTTTAGAAAGTAGCTTACCATTTCTACTTGTTGATAGAAACGCGACAGATCTTGATTTTGAAACTAGCTTATCTCTGTACAGATGTACATGAACTTCATAAAAAGAAGTAGTTTGTGTTAAAATATTGTTTACAAGTTTGTAAGATCTGTCAAAAATTTGATAAAATTATCGTGCGTTGTATGTGATGAAAAGTAATTGTGTGAAATAAAAAAAGCTGGTTAAAATGTGACTACTTTCCAAACTCTATTATGGTGGTCCATTTGTTTTTTGTAGTGTTGATGCATATAAAAGAAATACATAGATAAGTTCATTATATAAATATATAAGTATAGTTTTTTCTTTAAGTATACAAATAATGGTCACTTTTGATAAGAAATTTTTAGAACTTAAAAAAAATAGTTTATATATAAGGTTTTAAAAGTAAAATTAATTCAGTTAATAAACGAAGTGAAAAATCAAGTACTTGTTAGTTTTTTCAGTCTTTAAAGTTTTAATAGTCATTTTGAAACAAAAAATGTAATTCCATGTCTTGATGTACTTTACTTATTGTAAATATTTTACTACCTGTGTTCACACGGAATAGCAACAGTTCGGTATGTTGGATATTTTTCATCTTGTATTTGTCTTATTTTCAAAATAAACCCGTCAGCTACTTTACACGCATCCTTGTCGGTTACCCAGGATACCAACCTGATGTAACCTTGGTTACCACTAATAGGAGTGATGCTGGTGACGTTTATGTTTAAGGTTTCCATGGCGACTAGGACTGAGTTCGAATGTGTTGTAGAATCGGTGATATCTAGTGATTTAAGTAGATTGTTATTTGTGATTAACTATTGTGTATTTTTGTTTGAAAAATCAAAATACTTGTTTTTTTAGACAGTTACTAATCTCTGTAAACTATATATTTTTTAAAGACATTTAAAATAAACTAGTAGTACTAAAAAAAATATTCCCATTCAAAACTAATTTTACTTACAGCTTTTTAAGCTAAACGTTATTTAAAGTTAATTTAAAACAGCTGTATTTTTAAACCTGTTGTATAAAACGGTTGATAATTTTGCACGGGTTCAGTTGTAATATTTTCTTTGTATTTTCTAACAAAAATATAATAGCCACTGGAAGGTTTTAAACCAGTAATTTTGTATTCGAATTTTTTTATATTTTTTATTGTTTTCCACGAATGGCTATTGCTGTTTATTCTATGTGAAAGTTTAAATAATAGTTATCACATTTATATTATAATCACATTTGCAGTTAAATGCTTATTTTTTTATATTCATAAACAAAGCTAAATTTATGATAACTTAATCATACAAATTTTACAAATAATGCAATATTTAAACACCTGAAACATTATAAACCAAAAAGATATGTTTTTTTTTAAACCAATTTATTATTAGCTGAAGTACATTAAATTACAAACTTATGATGAAAAAACTTTTAATCATCTAAAGATATTTTTTTTAGTAATTAATGAACTGCAAAATACATTAACGCACCTGTAGTATGATAATTCGTAGAAAACTTCATCACTTTTTTCATTAAAGTTATCAGCCCATTTGACATGAAGTGACGTTAATTCAGATGAAACTAAATTTAAATATTCTGGTGCATCTAATACGTCATTGTCATCTTTTTTTGACTCTAAAAATATAAATTAGTAATTATTATAATACATTAGCTTATCAGTTTAAGTTTTGAAGCAAAATCAAAAAAATATATGCTATTTTTTGGTAATTACCTGAAAATTTTACAGTTACACACATGGAATCTGAACCATATTTGTTTGATGCTTCGCACTTGTATTTTCCGTAATTGCTTGCCTATTAATAAATACTTTGTTGGATTAATAAGGCCAAAAACTAAAAAACAACTGAATTTGTATTCGTTATTTAGATAAAAAAGCTTAGGTGGCTTTAAAATTTTATTTTTGCGCGTTCATAAATCAAATTTACAATTGTAAAAAATAAACTAAGTTTAGTTAAATTATTTTTTAAATTAAATTGATAAAAAAAAGCTATTTATGATTCAGTTAACAGATATAAACGAGAGTTTACAGCTTGTTTTAGAAACAATTTTTACTTTCGATCATTTTAATTATGAATACAATCCGGACTTTTAATATTTGCTTTGTCGTTCTGTAACGAACGTAAAACTTTATACAGACAAAAATTTAAATTATTTTGTTAAACAGAAATGTCCGTATTAAAAGCAGTTTAAATACTAGTTATACAGATAAGTAAACTACAAGTAAGTAATAAACTTTGTTTACTATTTTGATTGTAACGAATAACTTTAAGAAGTTCCTTGAAGTTGTTTTTCGATTTTTAAAACTATTTATTGGTTGTGTTTTAAGTTGCCGGAATTAATATACAAGGATAATAATTAAAAGTTTTAACATTTTTCTCACTAATGGCACAAACCTTTTGGGTATACCTTTTAGAATGTGAAAGCCTTAAAAAACTATTTTATACCCTAAATGTATACAATAAAAGCATAATAAAATAACAGTTTATTATTCTTTCAGAATTTCAAGAAGTGGTGATACTTAAGTATTTGTTACTTTTTAAGCTTTACATTATCTGCATAGCCGTCAATTTAAACTCGATTTTAAAAACATTTATACGATATATGTCAAAATTTGACTGTGTAAATAAAATGCTGTTGGTGAACGGTAGTAAAAAACGTGGTTAAAGACGTAAGTGTCAAAATATTTGCTAAGTAAATAAATTTTTAAGCTATTTAAATAAAATATCGACCGAAAAGAAAACTAAAACAACTTTATAAATCCTTACTGATATTTTATTTAGTTTTAGAAATACCTAAGAAATTTTTACGAAGAATAAAAGTTAGTAGAATTAAAACTACTTTTTTAAAGACAAAACTTATTCTGCTTAAAGTAATCTTAAATTGTTGATTTGTTATGGTTTCAAATTTTATATATTATTTAAAATATATATCTTTTTATATCAAAACATTTTTCTCAAGATAAAAATATTTTATTTCGGATTTATTTTACTAATGTAAATTATATTTACCTCATATGTATTTATGACAAGTTTTTCACCGACAGCTAAATTAAGTTTTTCAATTTTAATTGAATTTTCTTGGCTGCTATCAAGTACAGTAATAAGATCATCTTTTATAAAATACCATTCAATTTTCCACGCGTTGTCATTTTTTCCTAATTCACAAAATATTTCTACTGTTTCGCCTTTTGTAGCAAACGAGTTCTTCACCTTACTTATTATTATTGGCGGGTAAAAGTCGCTTGGTCCTGTTTCAGTAGTTTTAATACTTCTTTAAACAACGAAAACAATCAAAATTAAGACCTTTTATTTCTTAGTTTGTAAAACCGTTCAATTACTTATAAAATATATTTGAAAATTTTTCAAACAAGACCATTTGTTTTTTTGTTTTTTAATGTTAAGTTGTTGTTTAATTTAAGCCATTTTTTTCAACTAAATCTTCAATGACTTTTAAAAGGACCTTACTAACCTTTTACCTGAAGTTCAATATATTTACTCTGACCATTTTCAATCATGCAACTGTAAGTTCCACTGTCTTGAGTACCAACTTTCGAAATTACCAAATTTCCATTTAGATCAGGTATAGCTCTGAATTCTTGTTTTTTATGAATATAAGAATCTAAAATAGAAACAATTTGACTAAGTTTATGATGAAGTGTTTTCTTAGAAGTATATTTTGTTAATTTCTTAACTTTTAATCTGCATATAGTTTTCCTAAATATTCATGTAGTAGGTGTTTTACAAAAGTTCAAAAGTTACTCGTAGTTAATTTTTTTAATAATTTTTTCGATATACAAAACTTTCTTGAATAAAAAGCTTTAAAACTAAAAACGTTTACAGCTCTATACGTTACAGACCTAGCACTCAAAACATACAATAAATACTTTTTTTACTTTTTTTTATGTGGTGAAAGTTAGTAACTTTACAATTTGTTGTGGAAAAGGCTTAAAAAAGTAAGTATAATAGAAAAAAAAAACTTACTTACCTTTAATAACAAACCATGTAACTACTGATTGAAGTTTTCCGCTTTGATTACAAAATAATGTTACATTTTCACCAACTTTTGCTACTTTGTTTGATGAATACTTATCAATTTGTAATTGATCTGTTGATGAATTTCTTTTTAGTATCACTGTTTTTAATTTATTGTTCATGATTTTTTACAAAAACTAATGCTTATATAAGTTTCTTAATTTAGTATTTTAATGTTGTAATATTTACAAACTAAATTATCAATTTAAATTTAATTATTTTTAAACCTTAATTTTATTCTTTTTTTTTAAACTATTTAAAGCACGATATTATTAATCATCATCTATAATAAATCTCAGTTTTGTACTGTTAGCAAAGGTCAAAAATACTTCTTTTGTTACTTAACACGCACATAGTACAAGAATTTAAACGAAACATTTTTTTCATAAAATAGTGAGCTGTGTAAAACAAGCACAAAAGTTTTACAAAAGTCCTGTGAAATGTCATTACAAGGAGATAAAACTTTCTTTTTATGCACTTTTTGTCACAAAGCTAGCTACTTAAATGTACTTATGTAATTTATGCGGTCAATAATGTCTTTTACGTGTCTTAGCTTTAAGTAAAATGTATTGAAAGATACGTGTTTATTTGAAAACTAATAAATGTCTGATCTAATAAGATAAAAGAGACATACAATAAGCTAAAACAAGCTAAAGAACTCATTTAAAACCACATTTGTTTATATGTTGTAATAAATTTTTTATGTGATAGTTTGATTATAATAACTTTTTATAAAAACAAACAGTTTCATTTATATTTTTTACGAAAAACGTTCATAAAAAACTAAAAGTAAGTGATAAAAGCCTTCGTTTTTAATTATAAATTAAGCAACAGTCTATTACTAATAAGAACTAACTATCAACTTGTAGACGGACATTGTGTTGCACATAACCTGCCCTGTTTTTAGCTTTGCAAGTGTAAATACCTGATTGCTCATTACTATCGACATTCACTTGTAATTTCGTTTCTATCAGGTTGTAACTGAAATAATTTAACCATTTTTGAGTGCAATTTTATATATTCTTTCACTACTGAAAATTCTACATAGATCGTAGTGTTAACTTACTTTTTTCCGAACTGATCACTATCTTTAATGTCTTCTGAATCTTTGTACCACTCGATCCAAGGATCAGGATTTCCAACAGCTTGACAGTCCAACGTGATGCTTTCACCAATTTTAACATTTCTATCTGCTGGTAGCTGAATGAAAACTGGAGGCTCTATAACAAAGTAGATATTGTAAAAACAATTAAATGTACATAACTCAAAACTATTTGTAGCTGAAAAAATAAAAGAGCATCGAAAAACTGTGAAAATTAGTTTCAGAAGTAAAAGTTTAAGCACACGGAACTGTGAAGTATTTTCTTTTTAGTTTAAAAACTTTACATGTGAGCTAAATAAAATATTTGTTAACAAGCAATTTTATTAGGAAAAATAAGTAAACGACAGATACATAGAAAAATTAAAAGTAAAATATAAAGTATGTTAAACTAGTCTCTTAATGTTTTAAAATGCAAAATAAGAGGCTTTAAAATATGTTTTTGCTTAACAGTTATGTAACTACAATGTTTGTACTAAAAACATCTAAAAAAGTAAAAGGTTTTCTGTAAATTTCTTAGTATCCAAAAATTATTACTAATTAGGAACTACATAAACAAACCTTAGCTTTTACATATGTTTGTGCAGTTACAAGCATGTCTCAGAGGTATATTATAAAAACGCGAAATGTGCTTAAATGTACTCATATGAACCCGTATTATTTCCCCTATGCACGCAACATGTTTATATATCAGTTTTAAGGTTGTTAGTAATTACTTACGCAACACGATAATGACTAATAATCACTTAAAATATTTTTATACTACTTTAAAACGGTATAATCCGAATATACCCATATAAAAACTTTAACTTTAAAAAAGTTGAAAAAAATATAAAATGAAAGTAATAGTTTATTAATTTTTTAAACTTAATCTAACCGAATACACGAAGTTCTGCAGACAAACTGTATTTTATTCCAGCATTGTTTTTAGCTCGACAAGTGTAAAAGCCCCTGTCTTCAGGCTGCAAACTTTTTATTACAAGATTGTTGGAAGATATCTGTTGTTGAAAATATTAAAAAAGTTCGTACACACTAAAAAGTAAAAGTTTTAAAACTAGTGCAAACAAACTATTTCAATTAAGAGTTTGTTAGTTTTTGTGTAGTATTCAAATGTAACTTACAATGACTAAGTACTTAATTACTTGTATAAATTTAACAACTATAAAGTTCAGTTAATCTAATTTGTCGTTTATAAGTTTGAAATATTCCTTTTAAAAATAGTAACAACAACTTTTTTGCATCTAAATCTTAATAATTTAAACTTTTTACAAACTACTAAAAACAGTAAAAGAAATTTATTGCAAAAAACAATTAATATAAACCATAGTACTCACAAAGAAATCACAATTCTAAGCCGCTTTTTTGTATATTTTGTAAAAATAAGCAGACTGTCAAACAAAAGAAATATAGATAAGTTGTAAAAAACACAAAAGTAAAAAAGCTTATAAGAGTTGCAAGCATTAATGTTTTTTTAATGTTAATATGTTGGGCTAAGGAGTGTTCGTCAATCAAATAAGTTATGATTAATTTTAAATCATGTAGCGACAGTTGTATAACGTTATAAAAAGTTGTCATTGAGCTATATATGTAAATTAAAAAAAATTCTTACAGTAATCTTTTTATTATTAATCAATAGAGCACACAACAATGTATAAAATTTATTTAACATTAAAATTGAATGGTTATTTTTTTAAAGACTAAACAAATAATTTAAAAATTCAATCCTTCTTTTTAGAATTTTTGTCCTGTATGTTATGTTAAAAGGTTAAAAAAATACTTTGATATCAAGTTTTTTCACAACTGTGTTTATAGTAAGCTAAGATATTAACTACGTTTTTACATAAAAAAAAAATTGTTAAACTAATTATTGCTTGTTTTTAACTTTAAGGAGCTTAAAACAAAAATCCAACACAAATACGCCAGTGTCGCACAGGTGTAAAATTTAAATACTAAAAACTAATCACCATTTTTCTTTTATCGTACACAACTTCAGTTTTGTTTATGCCGTCATATTCTTGGAAAAACCACGTGACTTCGGGCTGTGGCACTCCATCTGGTGGTGAACATTCTAACATGACGTCATCGCCAACATCACCAGCCTCGTCGAACGGATTATCGAGAAAGTTTCCGATTGCTGAAAAAAGTATTTATTTATTTTTATATCCGCAAAGTTTGATGAAATTTAACTACAGTTGATTTTTAGATAATAGATATTAAAGCGTTCTTTAAAACATAAACTAAACTTAATTTTTTAGAGAATTTTGAAAAAAAAACTTTATTAGTTCAGTTCTGTGCGCGCCAACTTTCCGACTATTGAAATTTAGTTACAGTTGGATCAAAAGTCATTAGAACTTTCCTTATAACATCTTTTGAATTGAAATTAAATGTCTTTTGAAAACAACAACTTAACTTTAATATTAAAAACTGTAAAGTTTTCCGGCAGACAGTTAAACTAGAAAAATTGTATTATACTTTTAACAAATTACAAATATTTCGTAAAGTTAAGCAACTTAATAAACTGAAAACTATAACTTTTAACTACCTGCCTTGTTTCCGAAACCTTTAAAAAAAGAAATTAATTTTTTTTTGAAGTTTTGGTGAGAAAGTACATCTATCAAAAATAACGTGGTCAAGTTTAAATAAAAAAATCGTAAAAAATGATTAGTAAACTTTGTTGTCTGCTGATAGTTTTAGACTTACTTTCGATTTTTTCAACAGTAGACGTAAAAATTATTAGTTTTAGTTACTTTTATGCACAAATATAAAAAAGTAACAAATAAAAACTTTTCGAAGAACAAAAATACTACCAGCTTAAAATTTTTAATACTTGTGTTGTTTAACTTAAAAAATTTTTTTTTCTTTTATAATTAATATCTAACGATTTTTAAAACTGTTGAAAAACCTTTTGAGAAATAGATTTATGCATAAATAAGTTCCAGCTAAAAATCCAATAAAAAAAATAAGTAATTAAAGTATAATACAACAGCTAAACTATGTTTTTAAATGTATATAAAACATACAGCAGCAGGATAGTTTGAAAATACTTTTTCTTTACTATTATAAATATTTTCTTTAAAAAGTAAATAATATTCACTCTTTGAAAAAATATACATTTTAAAATTAAAGAAAAAATTAAAACTTTTTTTGGATAAATTTATTTCTACTTTTGAAAATAATAAAAATAAAGTTATTATTTTCTTTTATCCTAATGACAAACAAAAACTATTATTTTGCACCATTATCAAAAGTTGTATGTTTCTTTTTCTTTATCGTAGCTTTTGTTTCACTGTTTTTGTTGATGAAAGGTCGCTCAATATATTAATTAAATTTCAGTATTTGACAGTTGAAGGTGGAATAGAGAAAAATAATAAGTTTTAAAATTGAATTTAAACATATATAAATCAGGGTTGCTCATTTGTTGGTTTTTGTTCCTATGGTCAGTTTTTTTCAAAACTTTCTTTTATTCTTGACGTGCTACAATTTAACACTTTACAAGAACTTGCATTTAAGTAAATCAGTATATAAAACTATTTTCAGCTAATTCGTACCAATTAACTAATTTCATTATTTAAAACAAAAAGTTTATAGATAAGTATTTCGAAAAAATAATTTAATACTGTAAGATTTTAGTTTGTTGAGCATTATATGCTTAAAAAAAAGTTTGAAATCAATATTTGTAATTAAAAGCAATTGTAAGATTACTAGTGAAATAATATTTTTTGTTAAAACTAAGTTTATATATGCTATTAAAGTGCATAAATAAAGTTTCTTTCAGTAGAAATAAAACTTCAGTCTTATATTATACCGTTTTTAGACTACCATAATTTGAAAAAAAAGAAGTTTTTCAAACGGTTATGAAGAATTACAACTTAGTAAGTTTGATGTTTTTTAACCTTTTTTTTTTCTTTTTTACAAATATCAAGTGCATTTAACGCAACTGAGTCGTTTTGTCATTTAAGTGCCAAGATAGGTCGAAACTTGAAAGTCAGTGAACTTAAATAAAGTGCGGATATTATTTTGACGTTTGCCTGTAATTAGTGTATGCTTGATAAACAAAAATTCGTGTATTATGACAGAATCGGCAAAAACGATCAGAATTGAGTTTCAGTGCTTTGATAGCAAGTATGATAGATTGCTGTTTGTTTAATAAAGCTATAAAAAAGATGATTTGTCGATTGTAAATCATTCTGCAATGAGCTTTTATATAATGAAAGTAGAATAAAAAATGAAACGATGAGAAAATTTTATTCAAACTGTGTATACAACTGCACAGCATCAACCTTTCACATCACTTTGCTTAATTAAACTTATCTGTATGTGTTCTAGTGAAGTGAAACAAAAAGGGACAAACTCGTTTGTCAACCTAGTGTTATTGATGAGTTCATGCTTTTGTTTTTTATTAAAAAAGTTTGATTTTTATTAATTTTTCTCCAAAGGCATTTGGGCTATTCTAAGCTTGGTATAAATTTGCTTGATAGACAAGTACTAATTATTAACTCAAATTACTTAAAAAATTTTAATTGACAATGTTTTCTGATATGAAAATATATTAAACTCGACTATTTTAATTTTTTACAAAAAATACTTAAAACAAACTTTCTGAATATCTACTTAATTACTTTGTTTAGTGTGTTTAACTACTCAAAAGCTCATTTAATTTTATTGGCTAAGCAAGCCTACCTAGGTTATTACTAGTACTGAACTATTCTAGTTTAAAAACAACACATTTTATATTCAGCTAAAATACAATGCAAGCATTTAAGTAAGTTGAACAAATTAAACAGTTACTATTATCGAAGCATACCAAAAAAATATTTGAGTTTAATTATTTTTCTGTAAATGCATCTGCCTTTTAGTACAAACCTGACTGTGATTGGCAAACCGACAATAACAAACGGATTTTTTGATTTTTAAGAGGTTAGTTTGTATCTTTACTGTGAAGCAAGAGTAAAGCTTCGAAATAGTTTATAATGTTAACAGTTTAATAAATTTATATAAGCTGTTAAATAAAACCTTTTTTTTTGACTCAATTGAAATTAGTTGAAGTTTACTAGATAAATTATTGTTTACTAACTGTTCAACAGTTTAAAATATTTAAAGTGATTAAGAAAATGTTATTTGCAATTGTACTTTTTTATAATTGAAAAAAATAAACTCAACAATTATTTTATTTTCTTTTTTTTTCAGTGTATTTATTTTAAATAAAATTCTTGTAAAATAAAATTAATTAAAATAAAAACTGCAAATAAAGTTTTTTATTATATGTGACATTCGAAAATGTTTTACTCAAAAAAATGTAATGAGAATATCTATTAAAAGTAGTTTTTGTACAGAAGCTAGCTTGTTTTAATTATTTATCAATTGTGCTTACTTCAATTTTGTTATGTCATTAATGGGTGTAAGCAGTTTTATATGTAGGTGTGATGCATTACGTTTTTTATTACTTTACATTAAATAAGGTTGTAAATTTGTTTTATTGTATATAAAATTTTTAATTATCTTAAGCTATAAAAGTTAGATAAAAACTTGTTAGTATAAGGTGTCTTTTATATATATTTATAAATAACTTACATTTAACGTAAACTTCGGCAAAATTGCTTTTTATTTTTCCTTGTTTATTAGCTGCAACGCATTGATATTTCCCTGTGTTTCCTTCCTCTTTCTTTGAAGAATCCCATATTGTCAGAAATTTCAGAGATGATACCGTCTGAAATAAAAAAAGCTAAAATAATACTTGATATTTGATATTGAAATAAACAAATTTTAGAAGCTAAAACATCACTATTACATTTTAAAATGAAAAATGGAACAGTTTAATTTGACTAGATAAAACTGTTTCAAAAAATTATAATACTTACTGTAAAAAGTATTTACAGCTTAGTCATAGATTGAAAGGAATAAAACAAATTTATAATTACCTGGTTTTCATTAGAATAATCTCTTTTGTAGATGCTCCGAACTGAAAAAAGCATTCTAGCAAAAAATCATCGAATAACTAACGAAAATACAACTTTAGTACTTTTAAGCTAGCAAAACAAACTCGACAACCCTAAAGAAAAGCTGTAAATATAGCTGCAAGCGATATACAGACGTTTCAACCTCTGAATCACCTTTAACTCCTATTTGATCTTAAAAACCAACATTTCTAAGTAATTACGTTAACACGTTCTATAAACAATAGAAGACATCTTATCTACAAAAGATAACGTTTAAAAAACAGTAAATCTTTGAACTCACACGTGGTTATGTTTCGCTGGTTGATTGTCCAATATATTTTAGGAGGAGGGTGGCCCTCCGCTTTGCACACTAGTTTCACTCCGGAGTCGTCGTAAGTCGTGTAGAAACTCCTCGGTTCTTCGATAAAGCGGAGGTTTGTTTCTATAAAGTTGATATTGTAAAAAAACCGTAAATAATTTTTTCTAAGTTTTCGTAAAAAAGTTTAGTCGTAAGATATATAATGATTAATGCATGTTTAGTGTCAATTTTTAAAGTTGCAAAAAAAAAACAGTTTATTTAGAAGATATTTTATTAACTACTAAATGGACTTAATAAGTATTTTGATTTCTTTGTTTATACAAAGTATTTGGCAGTGTTTTAGATGAGTTAATTCTTTATCTAAACAAGCCAACAAACTCTATTGAACTAAAAGGTCAGATTACATTAATTAGTTGGCGATGTTACAAAAACCTGTTGATTTGCCGCAGAGAATTTTGTGAATAGGAAATCACCTGCCAAGTGCCAATTAAACTGAAGGCAGCTGGTAAAACACAAAAGGTTTAAAGCTGTGAGAAGTTTCGCTGTTGAGAATTTAGAGTGTGTATTTAGTGCGCCAGGCTCAAACAGTTTTGTTTTGTCTAAGCAAACAAGTTGTTTGAGTCTGTTTTATGTTTGGTTTGTGTATGAGAAAACCAACTGGAGTCAAAAGTTTTGTTTTAACTACATTACAGAAGTTATATTTTTAAATTACAAAAATTGATTAACAATAAATAAAGCATAATCGTTAAATGCTTTGTACATTTATCTAACATAACATAATAAGTTTATAAAATAAATTCCTATAATTTAAGGTTTGCAGTTAATAAACGTTAAAGGAAAAAAATAAGTCAACGTTATGATAAAACTTTATGCTTGCAAAATCTAATAAAAAACATTTTCAACTTAATTTAGTTATAAAGTTTTTAAGAACCGTTTGAAGTGTATTTCACTTGTGGTTTCTTCAGAAAAAGGCATACCTTGAAATAAGTTTAAAGTAGTAAACACAAGTCAAAATTAAAAATATAACTTCTAGCGTAAAAATATATTTTAAAACAATTAAATGTAATAGTTTTTAGAAAATGTTCGAAAGAAAATGAGATATGGTGAGAGCGAATTTGAGTGACTAAATTATTAAAGGAATGCTTGTCATTGATTGAGAAAGGGATTTATTATATATTTTGTAATAAATTTTTATCTCGTTGTTAATGTTTATTATTGAAATAAAAAAATAGTGAAATCTACATTTAACTTTAAAAATATACAATTTAAGTTAATAATAAAAAGACATTAAAAAATTTTAAGTTTAGAGTACAAACAAATTTATAGACGTTTTACAATTACTAACAAGTGATTTTGTCTGGCTAATTCGGGTTTAAAAGGTCAAAATCTTTTTAAAACTTAAACACTAAAAAAACAACTGGATTATTTTAAATACTTTATTAAAGTTATTTCATGACAAATTTTTCAATACTTCTCAAGAGGCTTTTTTTAAATTAAAGTGTTTTTAATGATACTTAAAATATTTTTAAACTCATTCTCAGCTTAAGTAACTAATAATTGTTTAATTGAGCTAACTTATTATATTTTAGGAAGTCAAAGATATAGAAAGATTTGGAAGATGAAGCAATGATAAACAGTATTTGTTTTAATAAAAAGTTCTTCAAAGATATTTAAATATAGTTTAAATTACTTTTTTAGCATAAAAGTATAGTTTCGTTCAAATATATGTTATAAACAAACTTAATAACTCTACATATGTCAATTACTTATTTGTATAACTTAGTTTCAAACTATTTTTAATATAAGAAACTTAGAAAAAACTACAATTTTTTTCTATACCTTACTTTAAATTTAAAAATTTAGAAATATTCCAGAAAAACAAAACTCACAAACTTTTGCTTCAAACAAAAATAATATTGTTCAAATCGCTTTCTAATAGTTACTTATATGCAAGTGAACACAAAATAACTTACGTTCACCGAACATCATTAGTCTTTGTTGTTTAAATAAACTTCAAATGAATTATTCACAACTTACGCAGCTCTAAAAACAGAGAAGCTAAAAGTTAAAATTATGCTACTAGTACAGATGTTATTGTTCAAAACAAACACCTACATTAAAATCAAACTCCTAATATTTACTCATGTGTGGCCACTGTTTTATTTTTCAATTGTTTTTGTTGCGTCAATGTATTTTGCAACAGTGACTTTCTACTAATAATTGATTTTGGGTTTACAGTAAGGGGTGATTTTAATCTCTCAATAATGTTCGCTAGTTTGTACGGCCTTTCTATTTTTAATTCTTTTACTTTGCTAATGAGTTGGATATATATAAACTTTTCAAACTTAAAAAATAATAAAAGTTTGACGATTCACATTTTTTGATTTTAAATAATAAACATAAAAGTTTTAGTTTGACTTAAATAATTACTGTATTATTACTATAAAAAAATGAATATATAAATTTCAGTTAAGTTAAAATTCATTCCCATTGTTCTTTCTTTTTAAGACAAAAAGTTGCAATCAATTTCTTAAACGTTTTATATATGATGTTTAAATATAATTATTATCTAGTAATAAAATGTTAGGTGCATTATATTTATACCAGATATTGTTTCTTTCAATTTAGTTAGGTTTACTAAAACACAACTAGGTATAGTAGAAAAAAAAAACACTCTACTACTAACATAAACTTTTTGTTAACTATAAAGATTTAACAAATGTTTAAGTTAACAACACAATTAAGCAATCAAATCAGAATTAAAAAATCATTGAATGATAAATTTCAACCGTTTTATGACAAATAAAACTAAGTAGTACTTCAGGCTTTAAAACAGTTTTTTTTTTTCTGATAGCCTTTCTATTTAAATTATTTAAGAGTTTTAATTTGGTACATCGAAGATAGACTAAGTATTTACTGCATTATTGATTAACGAAATTTGAAAGTACTCTTTTGTATAAATATTTAATTTATTTAATTTAAATTTCATCTAGGTCTTTAAATCTAAGTTTGCTAACAGTCAGTATGCATGAATATTGTATTTTGCATAAATAATAAAAACCACGATGGACTTCTAATGAGATAAGTTATTTTCCGTTAAAACTATTATTTTAAAACGTTAATGATTGAGTAGAAAAAAAATTGTGAAAATATGTCTCAGTATTTACTAGTTTTATTTTTAGTAAATTTTTAGTGCTAAAGATGAGTGATATCATTTATGATATGGTAATCTTTTGAAATAAGATAGTATATTAAAATTAATATTAATAAACTAACTTGTATGAAAAGAAGCAGTATATCTCCAACTTGTAATCAAAATAAAACAAAATGTTGTTGTAATATTTAAAGTTTTCATTATTCTCCTATTTGCAGCTTATTTTAGAATATTCACATGAGTTTGATTCAATTATTACCTGTTAAAAAAGTTTTTAGGTTTTATAGTTGTACAAATTATTGTAGATTAAAAAAGAATGAATTGAAATTCTTGTTTGTATTAGACTTTCTTTGTACAACTCAATTATAAGGAAACTAATACCTTTTTTGTCTTTAAAAAATTAAAGAAGAAACTCAAAAGTAAAATTCTATAACGATACTTGGTCAATATTAACAATACAAACAAAAAATAGAGGAAAACTAATATTTGTTTAAATAAGCTAATTTGTACGCCGCCAGTTTTTATTTATTTTTGTTTTTAGAAGCTCAGGAGATTGTTTGTTGTTGTGTGAAAGTTATTTTAAACTGAAATCTTTAATGTTACCAATTTATAAGGGTCAGAACGTACTAAGATTCAAAGTTTATTTTCCATTCTAGATAGTGTATATACTGAACTAAAAGTTTTTTTTATATTAGAAAACAAACTACAAAATTTTCCTTGGAGTAAGAAATGTTTGTTAACAGCTTAATTTTTAGAGTTAAAAACAATGTTTATGTAGTCTTTGATAAAACTACTTTAACATTAAAAACAATTATAAACAAAACTTTGTATTACCAACAGTAGTTACATAAAAACGGCTAATATTTAAACCTTATAAGAAAATATACTTATCATTTAAAAACAAAGTACAAAGTAGCACATGTAACAACACTAATAACGATTATGTTAACTATTTAAAAAAATTTTCATTAAAAGTTATTTAAAAATTCAATTATCACAACGACACTAATAAACTTTCGATTGGTTAAAACACGACATAACTTGTAATTATTTTATTATATTTTCAACGAGGTTTTGTTATGAATTTATTTAGACCATTAACTTGTTTAAACATCTAATTAAACAAATACTGTTTAACATGCATTTGTTGACTTCAGTAATAGATTTTAAATTTCTGTTAAGTTTTTGACACATCTATACATGTACCTTAACTGTTAAAAAAAAGAAACAAGTTTAAAATACTTTAAATTGCTAGAAAAAATACAGTTGTCTTAAGAATGTGCATAACTTTACATTAAAGTAAAAGGTAAATACTTAAAATTAAGTTACGTTTTATACAGAGTAATTAAAGTATTTTTGAATACACTGAGTTGAATAGCTGAAATAAAGCTTAAAGAGTGATTTTTTTTATCTGAATGAAAAATATTCATAGTTGTACGGAATTTGAAAAAATAAATATCTTATCTTCATATAGTTGGTGTTCCTTAAAAATAGTTTTGTTTTAATTTTTAATTTGTAGCTTTTAATTTTTTTAAAAAGTGGCTGAAGAGTCTAAATAAAATATAGATTGTTAAAGATGTTAACTTAAGTTAATTTTTTATACAAGTTTTCAGTTTTCTAAAAAACAAAAACTCGAACTTATAGTAAAAAAAAAACCGCTTAAACTGAAATACATGCAATTTTAATTTAAAACAAAAGAAAATTAGACTTGTCGTTTAGAAACGATAATATTTGTACTTGAATGTCAGAAGGGTAGTCTAGTGCAATTTAGCGAGTGAAATGTGAAAATTAATCACATAATTTATGCGGCAACCGTATGTTGCCTTTGATATATCTAGTTCTCATTGTTTCAGCGGCATATTATAAAAACATTTAAAGACATGTTGCCTTAAATTATATATTTGTAGCTGTTAGTATTTTAAAAACTTAAGTAGAATCGTAACATATTAGTATAAGGACTGTATTTTATCTAGTTTAGATTGAAAAAATGATTTTGATCAAAAAAAGGATATTTCCAACTTGTCTTTAATTAGTTTAACAAAACAAAACTTATGTAGTTTAAAAGAAAATTAAACTTTTAAGTACAACAACTTGAAAAAGTAAAACAGTTTTTATAATTACAAAACGTAAGAACTAGATCAGTTATAATAATTTTTTGTATCTAAAAACTGATAGTAGTTTAAATACCAACTACGTTATTTTGTAATGATTTTCATTAAATTTGTGAAAAACGTTTAAAAATTAGTACACTTATTCAAACTCCTATCCTAAACAATAACATTATTAACCTAGTTGTTTTATAATTTAAACTTATTTGTTTTGTAATATATAACAAAAGTGTTTTGTATTTTTGTAGTTAACGCTATTAGTTTTGAAAGATTTTGCTTCTCTAGATTAAACCTGTTGTCGGAATAACCTAATTATTTAAACTTTTTTAATAAGTTATTTAAAATTTAGGTTTATAGGTATCAAGTAAGAAAGAACTCAGTTTTTATAATTCTAGCGTACAATGAATAATTTTAATAAAATTCAGAAATATCCATCTACAACCCAAGGACAATGTTCTAAAATAAAGCAATTAACTCATGTACTGTTAAGCAAAACGATAACAAGTTATTTAACTTTTTACAACTGAAATGACGATGTTAGTAGACAGATAATGGTTAATATATTGCTTATTATCTTTTAATAGCTGACATCAAGGTAGCTTTGTTTTGTGCAGTTCCAGTTCGAAGTTTAAAACTAGTTGTGCTTAGTATTAAGCTGCTTATATTAACCAGTTAAAAGTTGTTAAGCTGCAACATAAACTTTTATTCATATCTACTTTAATTTGATATAATAACATAAGCTATTTAAAATTAGTGTAAATGCTTACAATAGTCATTTTACTTCTTGATGACAAGCAACTTACATTGGTCTTAAAAAGCTTTCCTACAAAAAATTCTTTCTTAAAATCTAAGTTTTCAACTAAAATACTTTTTAAAATTAAAATCTACTGCTGGTTTATAACTAAATTCAGAACACATATAGTACAGAATAAACAAAAAGTTTAAACTTGAAAAGAAGATGAGTATACCTATGTAATGTTGAATTGAAATGCAACTGAAAATATCACTTGGCCAGCTTTAGAAATATAAAAAAAAGACACCAGAATCTCTTAATTTTTTAAGGAAAAAAAAAGAAGCACTGAATTGCTTCATAGTAGCGCCATCTAGACGGAATATAAGCGGTCAGAGTAATTACAAGTTGTTTTACACAAAAAGCCGTGTGTGTGAATGAATTACGTGTAATTCTGTTGATCCACTTATGTTAGTGTTACATTTAATTTAAAATGCTTAAACTAAAAAAACATTAAAACAACCGAAAGGTTCCTTTGTACACCAGGTTTAGACCAAACTTTTTAAGCGCTTTTTTTATCATTCAATAAGCAGAATTAAAACAATTTTACAGTTGTAATTTTGTTTTTATTCATTTAAAAAGTGGTTTAAACAAAGATACACAAGAGTCGAGAATTAAAACAAGTTAAACTCATGGTAAATGTTTGCAGATAGTGAAATAATATAGTAAGTTACAAGAAATACTTCTAAAAAGTCCGTACTTGAAGTTTTAAAGTTGGACGTAAAGTAATAATTTAAATGTTTGTGGTACAAATACACATTTTTGTCAAAAATGTTTTCAATTAGTAATCTGAGGAATACTAAAAATGTTCTGCTAGTGCTATAAATTTATAAAATTAAATTTATATTCTAAACTAAAAAGTATATGAAATAAAAACAATTTTCTTTAATTAGGTGTTCTAAATTTTACTCATAGTGTTAGTCTGATACAAAAATGTTAGATTTAAATAAAAATTTTTACTCACTTTATCTATATAGCAATAAATATTGCAAAATACTGTCTTAAAAAGGTCGTAACTTACTTTTAAACTCCTAAATATAATGTACTATGTCGATTTTCATCAAGTTCGATAAAAGCGCTTTATTTACCATCTTAACACACGTTTAAGTCAATTATTTAAGAACGACAAAACTAACTTTTTCTTGATTTAGAAAAAATAAAACATATTTTTAATTAGCTACACTTTTTTTTCAGTAATTAAATCTTACAACCATTAAAAAATTACTAAAAATACTAGCGTTTACTAGTGTTGTTAATTAATTTTAATATAATTGTACGATAACCCTACTGTGGACATTATAAAACAATATTTTATCAGTTTACTTAAACTTGTCAAAAAAATCTTATTTTTTCTTATATACTTGTTTTTGATATATTTGTGTTCTTTTTAAAATGGTTCGCAAAATTAATTATTCAAAAGCATGTTATTTTTGGTTTTAAACTTAAAACTTAAACACTGTACGTCTTAAATTTGACCACCATAAACTTTAGACGCCCTCTAGTTAATATTAAGCTGAAAGGAAATAAGCCATGTAATTTATTTAATATAAATTTATACTCGATTAGCATACATAAACAAACATGTTTTATCTGATAGTTATGTTGAAATAGGATACATTTAAATTTTAAAGTTACGCAAATTTTCTGATTGTTGTAGTTTTGTTTATATTAGTTTTAAATTTATCTTTAAAATTGCTTTTAACTGTTGTGGGTAGTAAAACTTTTATTAAATTGTTTTCTTTTAATACATAATTTAATATTTAAACTTATTAGTTTAAACTTTAATGATTTAAAACTGTTTTCTGTATATTTTGAAACAAATCTTTAAAAAGATAATTACAAATTGTAGTTTTGAGACAAGTACTTTAAACAATGTTATTTTTTTAATCAATATTCATTAAAAACTTCTTTAGTTTTTTGTCACATTATTTGTATGTATTTTTTTTTTGGTTTTAATATGTTGAAACTTGAAATAAAATTCTGATTAATCTTAATTTTTAAAAAAATTATAAAATTTATTTATAGTCATACAACCTAATGAACCAACTTTTTTTTATAAAACTTATGTTGGTTACTTTTGTAGGTTTTCTTAAAGCCTAGAAGTTATTTACAGTTTTAGTGCATAATTCAAATTTAACAACTAAATTTGTAGTTTACAATTCGTGCATTTATTTTGCTAGCAAATTAGATTGCCTTATTATTAAATGTTGTACAACTTTTTGTTTATTTGATCACTGATACTGACTTCAACTTACTAAAAGTATTTATGACAATGCTATAAATTGTAAAATTAAAAAAAAAAAGCTTTTTGTACACCTATAAATATAATAAAATGACAGTAATGTAGTTTCGTTGCAAAATATTTCTAAATTTAAACAAAATTACATAAATTTTGTCTAAACTGTCAAAGATAATCAAAATTTCCGAGAACGCACAATGTAAGGTTTTGTCTGCATAAATGTAAAACTTAGCAACAAGAATGCTTTATAAAAGTAAAAGTCGGCGCGCTGTTAAAAGTAAAATATTAACCTCAGGGTCAAATATTTATTAATTTTTTAAGTTATGTATATAGTCAACTTTCAATTCTCTTTTATTTTTTGTAGGAGTTATAATTTTCCAAACATCAATTACTATATAGATCAACTGAAGTTAAGCAGTATGGTATGGGAATAATTATTTAAGTATGATTGACAAGATTTTTTATTACTAAAGCTTATCTTAATTGCTAACTTACCTGTTTAAAGTCTTATATGTTTATTTGTAATAACTTAATTATTGCATGATAGTTTTCATAATTAGTACGGATATATTCCTGTCCATTAGTAAATAATGTACTTTTTACTTTTATGACTTAGTTTACCTAACTTACAACATCTAAACCAGGCTCATATACAAGTATAGTTTTTGATGTAATTAGTTTAACTGTATTTTAGTTCTAATTTGTTATTCTTAAATTAATTTGAAAATTAATTTAACTCTCTTAATTTTGGTAATTTTCGAATACATTCATTTGTATACTGTTAATTTACAAAAGCATTAACTAAAAGTTATTTTATTAAGTTCTACATTATAGTTATACTATAAACATTATTTCATACATAGGTACACACAGATAAACTTATAAAAGCTACGTTTCTCGTAGTTGTACATGCTTATGGTTATTTAAGATTTATACAAATGTTATTAACAACATTAATTGTTAGTTGTAATGTATTTTTCAGCCACCATTAGTTTTTTAGTTATGTTTGAAAACAGAATTTAAAAATGTCTAGGAAAGCAGGTAAGTCTAAGCTATAAAGTTAACTTTAAAAAATACATATATACCTTGTAAAAAGATATCAAATGTAAAAAATTGTTTTCATAGTATGTTGAAACAGTTTCAATGACAAAAAGCAACAAAAAAAGCAATCTATGTTTCAATAAACTTGTTAATTAACGAGAAATATTTCTTTGTTTAAAAATAGTGTTAAAATTTGACTTTTTTAGTTTTTGTACATATCTATAAGCTCTACTAGTTGGTTTTCTGTTTATTGAATTACTTTTATACTAATGTATTATAATTATGTTTTTCGTACAAGTATAAACAACTTCTTGAAAATAACTTGTTTCGTTATAGGAGTTTAAAAATAAGTAATGTAAACTAAAGTAGAACAAGCAGTAAATTTTGAAGTATTATGTAGTTAACTAATTACAAGGGAAAATCCAGAATGACGTAAAGTATTACCAATCCGTAAAATTAACAGTTTACAGTCAATAACCACACAAAATACTTGGTAAGTGCACAAGTGAAATATGCTATGAAAACAAACCTATTATAATGTTTTATGGGAAAATTTAAAATCACTACTTCTGTTGTTGTGTTGTTTAAGTATTAGAGTGTGTTTTAAAACTTAAATACTAAGTGTTAGATATTATTCTGACAAGCTTAGTTCATTATTATTTTTACGCTTTAAGAAATAAATTAAAAACTACATATACATGTATTCTGTTTTAAAAATAATGCTATTCTTAATAATGCTTCAATTGATTTCAATCACGTATATGTAAAAACCGTATAGTCTCGATTCTTAGAATATCTTTACACCGTGCTTAGAAATAGTTCTAGAATGTAAAAATTTTAATTTTTAAAACGTAAAAGTTTATATCAGGTACATCAAAAGCTTTTATGAAATTTTCTATGACTGCATAAATGTTTTGATTTAAATATTCCTTAAGAGTTATGTTATTATGATTGAATAAAACTATTTTTATAGACAGCGTTTGTAAAACTAATTTTTAAATCGATTTTGAAATATTTTCCTTCGTAGTGTTATTAAGCTTTGGTCCTCATATTATTTTTATTGTGAAGAGAAGTTTATCAGATGTTTATTTTCGACAGAGGTAGTTAAGTCAAAAAGTATAAGTTTTTTAGTATACATTTATAACAAACTAAGTCCAATTCGAAGAGTAGCTTGATAGAAATTACACTTGTTGATAGAAACGCGACAGATCTTGATCTGGAAATTAGCTTATCTCTGTACAGATGTACATGAACTTCATAAAAAGAATTAATTTGTGTTGAAATATTGTTTACAAGTTTGTACGATCTGTCAAAAATTTGATAAAGTTATCATGCGTTGTATGTGATGAAAAGGTATTTATTTATTCATTATGATTATTTTCGTTACTTTTAATTATTTTCTTTTAAGATGATCTTGTATTTTCTAACATACAGATAGTAGCTGCTTGAAGGTTTCAAACCAATAATTTTGTATTCAAAATTTTTAATTTTTTGTTTAGTTTTTCATTACTGGCTATTGTCATTCAATCTATGTTATGAAACTTCTTGGGGTTTTATTTTGAGAACTATTAAACATTTAAGTACGTTTGTACAAGTATAAATAAAAAGTAACTTTTTTTTTTGCAAATAATGCAAGGTTTTGCTATTTCAAAACACATCAACTAGTAACTATTTTCTTAATTACTAATGATTAATTTAGATATATAATGCACCTGTAAAAGGACATTTCGTAGAAAACTTCATCACTTTTTTCATTAAAATTATTAGCCCATTTGACATAAAGAGACGTTAATTCAGAAAAAAACGAAATTTAGTATTTTGGTGCATTTAATACATCATTGTCAAGTTTTTTAAACACAAAAACATTAATTAGTTAATAATGTGCTTCATACTTTAATCTAATTAGTTTTTGTGGTTTTAAAGCTCACCAGTCTAAGTTTTAAAGGAATAGTAAAAACTTAAAAACTTCAAAATTGTTGCTTGTTAGTAATAAGTGTGTTAATTTATTCAAAAACTTATTAATTAGCCCAGCTTAATAAAAACTATTTTTTCGCAGTCATAAATCAGACTTACAATGAATTTTTATTTAGTTTTTATAGTAATCAATAAAAGATATGCTTAATTCATTGGTTTATTGTACAAGAGAGGTTTATAACTAGTTTTAAAAACTATATTAACTTTTAAATATTTATACTTCTGATGCATTTCAGGATTTTGACCTTATTTATCGCTTTTACTATAAAACTTCTGTTGTACTAAACATTTGGAATATTTCTACATATCATGACGTGAAAATTATTTTTTCTGTCGAAAAATGCTCTTTAACAAAAAATGGTATAACTACTTATGCTTGTTAATGCACAAATAAATAGTTTTACCAATTTAATCAATTTCTTTTTAGCAGTAAACACAATACAAGTTGTTTCAAACTGATTGTTTAATTGGTATTTTTAGTATACCACAATAAAAACACAGACAATTAAAAAAGTTAGAGTTTTTCTGATTTGAGGTACAAATATTTTCAGAACTTTGAAATTTATTTGGATTATAATAACCTTAATAAAAAAATAAAAAATGCTTCTAAACTTTAGAAATATATCTAACAAGTATACCAAAACAACAGTTGAAATTTCTATCAATAATTTAAAATGTGTTTTTTAAGTGCTTTCTGCTGTTCAGACTTTATGTTAACTGCCTACCATTTAAACTTGACTTTTATTTAGTTTAGTACGCTATCTGTCAAAATTTGACTGTGTAAATAAAGTTTCTTTGTTGCAACGGTAGTCAATTACGTGGTCAAATAGGTAAATGTGAAAATATTTGTTAAGCAAGTATTTTTCTTTTCAGTAAACAGTTTAAAAAGAAACTAAGGTGAAGTTTTTTTTCAATGTAACTACTGAACAGAGTGGTATTTAATTTATTTAAGAAACTAACTATCTTCTAGAAGGTTTTAGTTAGTAGGGCTTACTGTACAATTCTGAACAGAGTTTTTATCGTTTTTCTGTTAAATAAGGAAAAATAAAAACGAATGTTTAGTGTGTTTAAAAACTTCGTTGATATAAAACTTTGTTTGGACACATATATCTAATTAAGTAATTTGAAAATTATTTAAAACATTCTAATAAGTTTTACCATTTCACTTACAATACTTTACCCGATGCTATCTAAAATATACTAAAGACTTTTTATTGTTAGTTTATTTTCTTATTTAACGCTTTATATTTGCTTGATTCTAGTTTAAGTCATAAACAGTCAACAAACAAAGAAAACTGTCTGAGTTTGTTTCCAATTTCATTTTTAATAGTACAAGTCTAAATACCATTGTATTGAGTACTGATGTCAAAGACCACTACTTATCCATTTAACTCAGGTATGACTCTGAACTCTTGTCTAGATCTATGTAAAAAAATAATGTAATTTTATTTTTTATTATCGCAGTTTTAATTTAAATACACCTTATTATTAACTTTTACTACCATAATATTTCAAGTGTTTGCGTATGTATTTTAGAATTATTTATACTTGGTAGATTCAAAAATTGTTTACTGTTTTACAACAAGTTTTATAGTTTTTTAATGTTTTTAGAAAGGCATGCTCAAAATAACAATAAAATAATTCTCGAAAAAATTTTGCAAGCCCAACTTAATATTTTCAACCTATATTTACAAACTATGTAACTACTGATTGAAGTTTTCCGCTTTGATTACAAAATAGTATTACATTTCACAAACTTTTGCTACTTAGTTTGACAAAAAACTACAAGTTTTCTAAGTATCTGTTTGAAAACTTTTGTTAGTTTTTGACCTACTTCTCATTTGTTTTTGACGAAAAAGTTTGTTGATTAATAATTTACTGGTATTTTAGTTACCTATTTTATACCTTATAAACTTTTCAAAAGTTGTTTATTAATTTTTTATTTAATATTAATAGTTTAAAGAAACAACCTTTTGTACAGAGATTTTTTACAATCCCAAAACACAGTTAATAAAAAGTTGTTAAAGTAAGAAGGAAAACCATATTCTTTTGTTACTTAACACGTACAATTTGTGAAAAAATAAAGATTTTATATAAGATAGTGAGTTGTGTAAAACAAACACAACAATTTTGACAAAAGTCCTATGAAACGTCATTACAAGAAGATCAACGTTTCTTTTTATGCACTTTTTTCACAAAGCTAGCTACTTAAATGTACTTATGGCGTACATGCGGTCAATGATGTCTTTTACGTGTCTTAGCTTTGAGGAAAATGTTATAAAACATAAATTTGAATTTGATTACGTAAATAATACACCACTAAAATAAACAATACATGAGATAAATAACTTTAAAAAACAAACTTTTTTTTGACTTGCATATTTTTTTATATTTCAAAAATAGTCATTATCTAACAAATAGTCAATATGTATTTTCAGATAAAAAAAATACCATACAACCTTTTTCTATTATAATTTTTAAAACACACAAAAGTGACAAAATTAGAGGAAAAATGACACTTAACTAATACGTCTCAGATGTATATTATAAAAACGTGAAACATTATCCGAAAAAGATATTTTGTCAATAAGTATTAAAACATGGGAAATACTTGTACTGTTAACAACAACGTGATGCTTAAATAACTTCCTTACAGCAAATTAATGTTACATTATAAAAAACATATTAAACGTAAAATTAGA
This sequence comes from Thalia democratica, assembly GCF_965202585.1. NCBI lineage: Eukaryota > Metazoa > Chordata > Thaliacea > Salpida > Salpidae > Thalia > Thalia democratica. The sequence continues at coordinate 59,004,937 of NC_139166.1, read as the reverse complement.
AAAAAAAAACTTTAGCTTTTACATACGTTTGTGTAGTTACAAGTATGTCTCATAGGTATGTTATAAAAACGCGAAGCGTGCTTAAATGTACTCATATAAACCCGTATTATTTCCCCTATGCACTGAACATGTTTATATATCAGTCTTAAGGTTGTTAGTAATTACTTACGCATTACTGTAATGGCTACTAAACATAGGTAGAACTTGTATATTCAATTATTTCTTGTTAATAAAGTTTACGATAAGTAAACACAACATTTCATTAAAATGTTAATGAACAAGACTTGCAAGTTGTTTCTTAACTTTAAGCCCACAGTTAAAATTAATTGTGAGTTGTACTGTTTTTCGTACTTTTACTTAAGTTAGTATAGTTAATACAACATGATTTAATTTTACCTAAAGTATGATAATTTAACTTGCTAAATAAAGTTTTTAATACAAAATTTAATAAAGATTTTTCTCATTCAGTTTTTATTAATTTGACTAAGTTTTATTTATTTACAAATTAGTGAAAAAAGAAAACAACCGTAAGTTAATAAAGCGGTATTCTGATTTTGAATATATTGATTTAATAGACTAACAATAAGTTAGAAGCTTCCTAATAGAATATTTTGTAATGATATTTAAAACTGTTGTTTGGCTTTAGTGAAGCTTCTTTAAAATAATTATTTTCGATTAAAAAAAAAATTAAAGAGTCAAAAGTAGCCTTTTTTTTCAAAACTTATTTTAAATAGAGTTAAACTACAATTTTTAAAAAATATAAAATACGTAAGTATCGACGCTAAAAGTTTTCTTTAAATTTTTTTTACCAATAGATCAGATATCTAAATACTAAAAATGTTATAATACTGAAAGCTTTTTTTATAAGTATTTGTGCTTGTTTTGTAAACAAATAAGCTTTTATCTTTTTAAGTAACATCAAAATATATTTACTTTAAAGACTAAATTGTAAAATATTATTTCCATGATTAAAAAGTCTTGTTGATGAAAGGTCATAGGTCACCGATATCTTAAATAAATTTACATATTTGACAGCTGAAGAAGAAGTAAAAAAAAAGTTTAAAACTTGATTTTAAACAAACATTAGGTAAAGGCACAGATGGTCTTTTGTTAGGTTTCTGTTTTTAAAAGTTATTAATAATAACGTTGCACTGTATTGGTCAATACTTACAAAAAATTTTTAAAAATTTAATGAATGATTTTAAGTTTAAACTTAGCATGCTTAAACTATTTGTTTATAAAAACTTGCATTTCATAAGCAGGATGTGAGGTTAAGTTAATTTCGTTGATAAAACTAAATTTTTAAGCTGTTTTGATTACTTTTACACAAATACTGAAAATGTCTGAGTAAATGTTGTAAAACTTTTATTCTACAGCTTGTTCTTTTAATTTGGTTTAGCACTAAACTACATTAATAAGAAAATTAAAACATTCTTGCTTAAAATCAATATCTATGCAAAACAATTTACTTGTGAACTTGTATAGGACCACTCGTGTTAAAACTAATGTATAAAAGTAAAAAGCTTATAACTTTCTTATACTCAGAGTTAAAATGTTATCTTGTTTGCAGTTTTTATACCATAATTTAAATATTTGAATTTTTAATAAACCAATTTGAGAGATTTTGACAAATTACTACTTATATAGTTGAATAACTTCTACTGTTTTTCTTTTTTTTTGTTATAAACGAGTTTTTTGTACTTTTAAGGCTTAAATAAACAAGTTTGTTATTGAATATTGTAAAAACCCGGAAATTGTGTTTTATTCTTAAATTGTCAATAGTGTATGCTTTATAAACAAAGCTTCGTGTATTAACAAAGAATCAACAAAAACAATCAGAATTAAGTTTCAGTGCTTTTATAGCAAGTATGATAGATTGTTGTTTGTTTTAATAAATTTATAAACAAGATGAAATGTCGATTGTAAATCACTCTGCAATGAGATTTTGTACAGAGAAAATCAAAGGGTGAGAACTTTTTATTTGAACAGTGTATACCGCTGCACAGCATCAAATTTTTCTTGTCACATTGTTTAACTAAACTGAGTTGTGTTTATATTAATGAAAATTTATATAAGATTTCTAACTTGTTAATAGAGCCAACTATAGTTACAAAGTTCATGCTAATCAAACTAATATAAAAACAAGCCACTTTTATATTTCTTTTTACAATTTTTTTTAACAATCTATCTAACACGTAGTTTACAAATAGCAAACACTTTGTTTTTACTTAGATTAACAATTGATTGATATTAACTATAACAGCGAGCTTGTACAAAAATAGATTACTTGCTAAAAATTAAAAAAATTCAACAATTTTATTTATAACTGTTTTTAGCAACAAATCTTAAGACTGTATGTTATTGTTATTTAATTTTGTCTGAAATTTCTAATTTTAAAGCATTTACAAACAACAAACTTAACTTTGATCTGAAAAACAATGCAAGCATTTAAGTAAGTTAAATCTAGTTAACCAATTACTATTATCAAAACACAAAACATTTGAATAAGTTTTTGTAAAAGCACCTTATTTTCTGTATAAATCTGACTGTAATTGGTTTTAACAGATGGATTTGTTGATTTTTAAGATGTTTAGTTTGTATTTTACTGTTTAGCAAGAGTAAAGCTCAGAAATAGTTTATAATGCTAACAGCTGTAAAGTCAAAAACTATTCTTATAACTAAATTTAAATTAATCTAGAAGGCAACATTAAGTGATATTTAAAAATTACAGACTATTTTACATTTTAGAGTTTAGCGATATAAGAAAAAAGAATTTGAGTTGTATTAAAAAGTGTATAGTTAAAAATGAAAAATTTTGCACGTAACAAAATATTTTTAAACTTTCTTTGTAAACTCTCCAAATGTTTAAAAAAAACAACAGTGTATAAAACTGAATCTAAAACAATCAACAAAATTTTGAATTTAACAACCTTAAAATAAGCTAAAACTATTTAACATAATTAGTTCTATGCAGGTGTATGCGAAAAAAAGACTCGAATTTTTTTTCTCAATAAATTAAGTCCATATACAAAAAATATTCGATTAAAAACTGGACAACTACGCGTCTGATAAAGAGTTTTCTAAAACCTTCATGTCAATTATAACATTAGAAACACACTGAGTTAAACATTTTTTTAAACTGTTCAGAAACTAATTTTGTTTTTTTAATTGTTTGCAGACAGCTATTTCGTTCGAAAATCAGGTTTATTAACCTCAAATCAGTTTTTTTAGTTTTCATTAGTAGCAGCTTAACCTCGTCTTTATTGTAAAAGATTTAAATAGTCAAAATTCCTAAGAAAATTGAAATACTTGTTAGGCTTGCTCACTTAGAGTATTTAAATTAAAAAAGTTTGATAAAAAATTTATCAAGACTTATTAAGTGTCATTTCGAAAACTTAAGTGCTTTAAGAGAAACATAAAATTAGGATTTTAAATCCGCGTAGCCTAAGTTTTATTTAATCACGTGATTTTAGTTAAACTACAATGTTGAGTTTAAGTTGTTTTTATTAAAATAAAAACATAAAAGCTCTGAAAATTTAACAAAAATAAAACTTAAGTATAAAACAACCTACAACTGTTTTTTAAGTTTTTATAATTTTAAAGTAGGTTGATGTGCATATTTATTTGGTTTGTTATTAAGTTCAAAGTAAAAAGAAGCAAAATATAAACTATTATTTTATCCTAAAACTACTTACTTGCTTTAAAATCAAAACATTTAAATCGGCAAGATTAGTTATACTTCGAAAGCTGTTCCTTAAATTAAAACAACTTTTCAAAACAATTTTGAGTAATTTATATTTTTGCAGTTGAACGACTTATTTTACGTTTGTCCGGCAGTCGTCTTAGTTTTTAGAAAGTTAGAAATATACTTCTAATAAATTATTCACGATTCGCACGAGTCCGACAAATAGAGAAGTTTTAAGTTTACTTTTAGCTTTTAATTCTTGGTTCATTAGATTAAAATCAGACTCCCAGTATTTATTAATGTGTGGCCGCTGTTTTTATTTACCGTATTTTTGTTAATATTGATATACTTTGCAGCAGTGGCTTTCTAAGAGAAATTGATTAAGAGCTGACAGTAAAAGGGGCGATTTTAATATTTTAAAATTTACACTAGTTTAGACGGTAACTCTCTTTTTAAACACATACTTATGATTCATGTATCTTTTTATAACTAAACAAAAACTAAAATCTTTAAAAGTTTATGCTTTTCAAGATTAAGTGCGATGACATTTAAAAATGTTTGACAACCATGTATTTTTTAATTTAATCGTTATCACTGTTCTAAAATTTATTGAATTGTTTTAACTTGATAAGTTTAGGCTGGTCATTAATACGGATTTATTTCACTATCAAAAAAAGCTATAATCATATAAAAGTTTTGTAGTAATTGACTTTAAAGTTTTATCTAAAATATACTATATGCCTTAACTATGCAATAATTAGTGTTTTTTATATCTGAGTTCGTCAACCTTCTACAACTAACGAAAAAGTTTATTTGAAAAAGTCCTTCACTGTCCCGTGATATTTTAAATATATATTAAAAAGTCTGTTAAAAGCTTTAAAAGCAAAGTTGTAATGAAATGATAACTAAGTAAAAACTAACATTTAACAGAAACAAAATTTAGAACACTTTTTTAAATAATTGGTATATACAAGCTTAAACTTGTTTGTTTTTAAACTTACTCAGAGTTTTTTTTTGCATGGCAGGCCGAATTTATCCAGCGAGCCGTAGTTTGCGAACCCTTAGTTTGTGTATTTAAATTATATATAATTATAAACAATACTATAAACCTATATACTTTTTCATTAGTTATTATTTATCATAAAACAAATACTTTAATAAAATATCATTACCTAACCTCTGTTGAAATTTTTGTGAAAAACTACTAAGTAGTTTTTTAAGTTTTTAAAGATTTGCGTTTTTAATGTCTAATCTTATTCAGATTAAAACGTTTAAATGATAATTCTAATCCTTTTGAATAAATTTAGTTATTGCTAAATTATTAATTTACTACTTTAGAGAACTATATAAGATCAATAATCTTTCAATGGAACTAAATTTTTTTATGTAAATTTTAACAAAGTCTAATAAGGACAAATAAACTAGATTTACTTTTAGATATTATAAGTACCGATACTGCGTTACATTAAGTTTAAAGGGAACTATTTTGTGTTATTAAAATTATTAGACTTACTTTATTTAGACTTATGGAATGAATTCAAGTTAAAACAAAATTGGCAATAGTTTACGCCTGCAGATTAAAAATTTTGCGTGTTTTTAGCGGTTGTTATATAATCTTAAATACTAATTTGCTTTACTTTTATTTTATGATTTTTAAAACTATCTATACAAAATGGTGCTTTTATCATGATGAGTTAATAAATTTAACTGAAGAATACGACTTCGATCAACTAAAAATAAATATTTAGTTAGTTTTAATTACTTTTATTGTTTTTTGATTTTGTAAAAATTCGAATTTGTGTAGGCATTACTTTTAACCTAATAAAAATTTAAAATTTTCTAAATACTTGATTATATCTTTATAAAACTTCAAAGTAAAATAAAAACTTTTAAAGATTAAACGAAAATGCATTAAAATTTAAATATGACAGATTGTTAGTAACTTTTTAAATTGTTAAAAATAAAATAATTTTCGATTTTTATTTTACAGCGTACAGTTAATGAAAGCAAATACTTTATTAAATTTCAACCTAGATAATTTATTATAAAACAAAATACAAAGCAACTTTTAAAAATTTAACTTCTTTAATCAAAGTTAAGTTTGAAAGTTTTTAAATAACTTTCGAAACTATGGATATTTAATCAATTATTTTAATATTTTCAAAAATAAAAACAATATAATTGTACTGTTAATGTTTTAGTACAGCTAAATTATAATAAGCTATATAAATTTACTTTTACTTTTAAATAGCACAGAAAGCTAGGTGTTTTGCTTTTTAAAAACTATTTTACAACTTTGATAACAAAAATACGAAGTTTTAAACTTCATAAAGTATTAAAAAAATACTTTATTTGTATTATATAAAATAAAACGGCCTTATCTTTAACTTGTTTTTAATTGTTTATAAAGATTAACTTAAACAAATTATATTTGTAAACATTTCCTTTTTTAAATAAACTAAAATAAAGTATAAACTGATATGTATTAAAAGAAGCCATACTGCCTATATGTTAACAAAGTAAGAAAATATGTTTAATTTTAGAAAATAAATTTTAAGTAGTCCTTGTGAATCTTTTCTACACCAAGTTTAGTAAGTATGCATCAACATTCTCTACATTGCTTAATACTGTATAACTGAGTTTTTTGGTTTCAAATCTTCTTTAAATTTGCTATACTTAAAAAAAAGTTTACACCTGTTATAAACTTATCTTAGATATTTTTTTATTAACTGTTTATTAACTGAAAAAAAACCTATGTTATTATCTAAGTCAAACAAGTAGTAACGACCACTTTAAGCTTATAAAAACCTTAAATAAATTAAGTTAAGTAAAAACATCAAAAAATGTTAGGTCAATGTTTGCAATAAAAACAAATTATCAGTTTAAATAAGCATATTCGTACGTAGTCAGTTTTTTGTTTGCTTTTTTTTAAATCGGAACATTTTTTTGTATGAAAGAGATTTTTAATCTAACTGAAATCTTTGGTATTATCAAATCATAAAGAAAAAAACGTGTTGTACTATTTTATATTTTTATTGATGTTTTTACAAGTGTAAATCTATAGTTTTAAACAAATTTATTAAAAAAATTAAATATAACCTTTTTTCATCTAATAAAAAAAAAACTAATGAAAGTACTTATGTTGATTTATGCCATCTTCATTCAAAAAATTTATTACTTTAATTATCATTATCAACAAAAGTATGGTTACAACAACTGATATTAAAAACATCTCATGAGTTACAATTAATTTGAGAAGTAAGTATAATGTAGCCCCTGTATCAACTAATAACAATTTTTGTTAATCGTTTGAACCTTATTAAATATGTGCCAAAAATTTCAATTATCACATTGACCATTAATAAAATTTCGTTTGGTTAAATAAATAAGCACGACAATAACTTGAAAATATTTTATCAGATTTCTCACGAACAAATTTTGTACGAGTTTATTCTGACCGTTTTATTTAAACTGCAAAATAAACAAGTACTTTTTCACACACTTTTCTCGGTTATAATTGTTTTGGATACATTTTCTTAAGATATTGCTACTTTTATACTTAATTAGCACTAATGATGAAGTTAGAAGTTACCTTTCAAAGCTGTTTATTAAGAAAATAGAAAAGAATTAAACATATTTTTTTTGTGTTGTTAGAATTTTTTTTTTGTTTCTACAAAAAAGTATTTCTAAATAAACTGATTAATTTTACTATATTTTGTTATTAATTTAATCAATACGTTTGTTATTGACCGTATAAAACTTAATATATCTCACATGTAAAAATTATATTTTACACTATTTAACTCATATATTTCAATGTATAGTTATATAAAAATATATAAAACCAAATGTCAAATAATCTTAAGTCATCAAAGTCTAAATTAAAAATAAAATCAGTTGAGTTAACTTTAATGTTTTTTTTTGCTTAATTTCACGGAGTTCAATTTATAAACAAAAGAAAATTAGACTTGTCGTTTGCAAACGATAATATTTGAACTTGAATGACAGAAGGGCAATCTAGTGCAATTTAGCGAGTGAAATGTGGAAATTAATCACATAATTTATGCGGCAACCGTATGTTGCCTTTGATAAATTTCTCATTGTTTCTGTGAAATGTTATAAAAACTTTTTGTTTTTGTCGTCCCTTATTTAGAATATATCAGGACTTTTAGAATAAAAAACTTTTTTACGATGAATTTAAAGCTTTTCTTCATTAGTAATTAATGTTAAAAGAAATAAAATGTTTCAATAATATATATGTATTTGTTTACAAACCCAAAATACTAAAAGTAATATAAATAATTAGCTGTTAATAATACTTAATTGTTACTTTTAAAATAAAATCAAAATGTTAGCTGCAAGGTTAAAATAAACAATTTCTTGACTTTCAAATAATATTCTTTTGATATTTTAAAAACACCAATCTTAATTATCTATAACTAATTTGTATTAAATATTAAATATTTAATTTTATCAATGTTGCGAAGTAAAAAATACATTATTATTCAATAAAATTTTAAAAGCTTTAATTTTTTAATGTTTTTATTTCATAAATCATGAAAACAAACTAATTATGACTTCCAAAAGTTTTTCCTTTTAACTTTTTTGTCGAAAAATACAAAGTTTAACTTCTTCGTTTAAAATAACTTTTTTTCAATAACTGTTTAAATACACTGGTTTAATTTTTAGTCAACCTTTTTATAATGAATAAAACATATGCAAATAAACTTCTACAAATTTGTTTCTACAAATACGATCGTAAATTAAAAGAATTGACTTGTATTTAAACTTGTCATTATTAAAAAGTATTTTCTTAATAAAATTTTTAAGGAACTAATGTTGAATAAAATTTAGTTATATTTAAAACTGTAATATTGGGTAAGAAATAAATAATTTTAAGTATAATCTATAGAAACAACGGTGCTTTAAAACATAAAAATTTTACGTTAAACTTATATAAGTGTCAAAATTGTTAAGCTTTTACCTTTGGCATTTTTAACAAATTACCTTAAACTAACTTACTATGTTTTTTTAATGCTTATTTAGTGCTAATTGTACTTTGTTCATTTAATTCTAAAACTCAGATTAAGTATTAAGCATTAAGTTTTTTAAATAAGCCAAGATAAACTTATTAAGTTTAAGTATTTAGATAAGGACTTGTATTGGTCTATAGCAGGGGCGTAGCGTTGGGAGGGACGCTGGCGCATGCGTGCCACCCAAAAAAAAAAAAATTGAAGTAAAAAAAAATGTAATATCTTTATTCTTTATTGTTTATTTTTTCTGAATAATTTGCCGGTTTTCAACTAAGTTTTTCTAGTATTTGAAAAGTAATCGAAATTTCAAATACCAATTTGTGACAAGTTAGGGAAATCACCCAGTATACTGATTCGGTGCGTAATTTCAAATGTGCACCAATGTTGATGCAAAACTCCATAAGGAAAAATTTTATAACTTCATTAACTTCATAAGAATTTACACTCAAACAGTACGCAACCAGTTAGTGCACCGCAGTAGTATAACCTTATGAGAGAATTTTCTACAAGGACAAATGCTAACATTTTGTTAGCAAACCATAAAGCTAAACCTGTTTTATAGTGATAATGATTCAAGAATAAACAAATAGTAGTAAAAATAGCAATTAATAACTGCTAATAAAATAAAATTAAATTGATAATAAGAACAAAAAATATTAACAACATAATTTAAAAGATAAATTACAAACAAAAAAAAAATTAAAACAAATAATAAATAAACAGTTCATACTGTGATTGCAGTTTTAATCTCACTGTACAAAAAGTATTCTTTAAATTACCCTAAACTTAAAATTTTTATTAAAAGTAGTTTCTTTTTTTATTAAGATAACAAACAAATCAAACTTTGCTATTCTATCAGCCATAAAGTTTAAAAATTAATCAATTTTTGTAGCTATTTATTTTAAAATTTTTTCAGTCACATCATGAATAATATTATAGCAACTTGTAAAACAGATTTTTTACAATCAATATTTAGTCTTAAAGACTTAATTGATTAATTTTAAATTTAAATTTATTTAATCTTAAATCAAGTTTAAATGGTATTTAAAAAAAATTTCTTTCTACCCACTGTTTGTAGTATTTAAAAAATGCTATTCCCTAAAGATCATAGAAAAACCGATTTCAAGATAAATGAAAAGCTATATTTCTTGTGAATTTTTAAAATCATGGAAGGGTTGACCTTCAAAAATTTATTTTTTAAAATTTTTGTTTTGTATCAGAAACATTTAGTAAAATCTTTCCACACACTCAGGATAGCTCAAGATTCTATGAAGTTTTGGCAAACTTTAGTATGACTCAGTTAAAACCAGGATAACTTTTTTAATATTTTATAAGATTAAGTATTTTAAGCTCAGGCTGACTAAGGATATATTTGTTTTTTTGTTAACTCAGGGTAGATTTAGTGGTTTTAAAAGCTTTTTTTTAAGAGCCTAGTTTCTATTAGTTTAAAAACAATAAAAAATATCTTTAAAATAATTTAAAATGCCTATGATGACACATGATATTTTTAAACTAACTCAGGACAGTTATTTTGACTCAAAGAGTGGCAAGGCAATCCTGATATCTTCAAAGTTGGTTGTTTTTTGAAAATTTGTTTTATAATACTAAATAAAAAGTAAAAATCTGTTTTTATTAATTATTAGATTATTATTTTTAAAAAATATGCAAAGTAGTATTGTATGGAATGTTGCATATCTAAAAATATGTCAGATAGGAAAATTATCTGAAGTTCAAAAACTTGAATTGAAAAATAGCAGACCAACACCAGATATTGCTATTACTCAAGACTGCAGTTCAAGTGGTATGAAATTTTAATTTTTGTTTATATTTCAGATTTTCTTCATTTGTTAAGATATATTTTTACAGTTTTATATTGTAATATAGCCAAAAATTTAGAAGTTAAAACAAAAAAAAAACTAGCTCTTTAGATTTTTTCTACAAATAAATTAAAAATTTAAGACTTTTAATTTTTATACTGAAGATTTAACACTTTTATATAAAAGATAGAGATAGTATATTAAAAGCTGCAACAAACTAAAAGTATGAGTTATTTTGAGTTTAATAAAATTCTATTTGTTGATATAAAATAGATATTGAAAATGATCTAGAAAATGCACAGAGTAAATGTTTAGAGGCATTAATTGTTATACTTAGTTGACTATTTATTTGTAGTTTAAGGCCAAAGGGGGGGGGTAAGCCATGTTTTTTAGAAGTTGATCTTATCTTATGAAATTTTTTCTAAGCAATAAGGTGCTTTTTATTGTTATAAAAAATTCGAATTATTTTTTGAGATATGACTAGTCAAAGTTGGGCCGCATAATAGGTTCCCTATGGAAAGGGAAAACTAAAACAGCGAGAAAGACTATTTTGTTTAAAATCTATCTCCTCCTACATTTTTCAAGCAATCTTCTTCAAACTTTAACAGTTTAATCTTTTTACAATAATAAAATAACATTACTTGTGAATTTAAAAAAATTGTAGTAACAATGTATTTTTTATGAAAAATAAAAATAAATTTTAAAGTTTTTTTAAAATTTTTTTATTTATTTTAATTATCAAAATTCATAAATTACGTTTTTTTTTGGAAAGTAAGGATCATTTTCTAAAATTTATAAAGATTGCTTGAAAAATGAAGAAGAAGATAGATTTTTAATAATCTTTTAAATTTCCCAGAAAATTGACCCCGAAGTAAGTTTACATTTGTATAAGTATAAGTAGTTCTAATAAAGTTTATACTTTTTTTAATTATTTAATTTTGTAATAAATAACTATTTTTTTAAACAGTTGCTTTGAATTTATTTTACTTAATGAATTTATTTCAATTATATTACTTATAAAAAATCTTTTTAAAACTAATTACAAAAGTTGCAACTTAGGGGATTTTTTGAGAAAAAAAAAATTGCGCACCCTCTGACCAAAACACCACGCTACGCCACTGGTCTATAGATACTCTATAAATATTCACTTTAAGTCAAAATAGTCGACATACTTGGTTTTATTAATTTTAAACGCTTTAAGTAGTTTTTAAGCAAAAATAACTTACTGTTTGTATTCATACATAATTTGTTAAAGTTACATGTAGTCGACTATATTATATAAACATTTCTCAAAATCAAAAGTATTTTCTTTCATATTTTTATTAAAGTAGAAAGTACTGTATGAGTAATAGTAAGTACTTTAACGCTTCTTTATTATTTCTATAGTTAAAATTTAACGAAACAAATGATGTGAACTAATCATGTTGTACTAAACTAAATGTAAACAAACAAGCTTGCTTTGATAATTTTGTTTTAAAATGGTTATATTCTATTTTACAATTTACCCATTTTGTATATAAATAACAATTTTTTTTCTAGAATTCATAATTTTGTTATTGGCTCACATTTATTATTGCTTGTAAAACTAAAACATAAATTGTTTCTACAACTAACTTTTTAATACTCTAGTGATTTTAAAATACTTTATTTGTGAAAACCACAAAACAAATTGTTGAAAAAGTCATTAAAATTTTTTGTATAAAATGCTTTCCTTTTTATTAAAACTGCTAGCAATTGTCAAACTAAAAATCTAAAAAAAGTATATAAAACGTTACTTTAGTCATACAAGCTAATGAAACACCTTTTTATGTTTGTGTAAGATTTTGTGTTTTTAGCTGCTTTTTCTTTGAAACCAATGAGTAATTTACAAGTTTGGCGTATGATTCAACATTAACTACCGAATCAGTCGTTCAATGATTTTTGATGTAGCTCGTTTAGCTTGTGATCTTACCAGCTGTAAACTTAACTCTCCAGCGAAAATTTTAGTCACTTGATGTTAAAACTTCATGCTCGACTTTTTTAAGCTAAACCACCTAATAGTTGCAGATTTGCTAAAAATTAAAAACTAAAGTTAAAAAGTCGAATAATAAAGTAAACCGCCTAAAGTTTACTGAACTGTTGAACTAGCCCTGACTTCCTAGAATGCTCAAAGTAGCGTTTTCCTTTCAAAGCTTATGAAATTCTTGTATAAGTAGATGACAGCTAGTAATTTGCGTATTTATAGATTAGCCCGGTGTAAAGCATTATTTCAACTACTTTTTCTTCTTTATAAACTTCCAATACATCTTATTATTGGTAGGAGTAATATCCATACAAATATGGATCGTAAAACAGATCAAACAAGATTGAGTTAAGTTATAAAAAAGTAATTATTTAAGTATGATTGACAAACACTTTTATTAGTACAGATTATACTAATTGCAAACTTAACTGTTTGAAACCTTTTATATTAGTGTATAGGAACTTGGTTACTGTATGACGATTTTTTTACTAGTAGTACCAATATTATTTAAGTTATTACTATTAGTTTACATACTTTCTTATATATTAATTAGCAGAGAAAATTTTTATAGGTTACGTAAACTATTGAATTAGATATCTAAAACAAGCTTACATAATAAAATGTAAAATAAGTAACAATAGAAATAAATTTTAAGTTGTTTTATTTTAACAAAGTTTCTAATTAAAATGATAAAGAGAAAGTCCGAAAACTAAAGTAGTGTTGTAGTACTAACTAAAATAACTTTATGGTTTTCTGTGATTAGTTAATACTAAAGTTATATGCTTGTTGTAAGTTACTTTTAATTGTTATAAATAACTTTCTATGCAAATACTTAGAAATAAAATATACGTTTATTGAGGTATACAATGAATCTGATCTTTTTTAATTAACTTTTTTATGAAAATATTTTTACATGAAACATATGTCGTAAAATAATTGTTGATAAAAAAAAATCAGCTCTAATTGTATTTATCTAATATTTCAAAATTTTGTAATTTCGTTTAAGTAAAAATTTAAAAAATAACTTACTAGTATGAAATATAGTTACTTATATGTTACTTTTAACCAACATTAATCTTTTTTTGTTGAACAAAACCTTTTACTAAGCATAAAGAGTTCTTTTATTGCAAAATAAAACAGCTTTATTTACATCTTGAGTATAGATAAAATAAAAGGTATAGTTTTAAAAAGTACAGAAAGTTTAATTTTGTATCAAGCAAAATATTATATAAAAAAGGCATTTAAGGAAACAAAAATAAACAAAAATGTAATAAGTTTTGAATCTGATTAAATTGATTTATGTGCAGCAAAGCTTTTTATTTTTATAGTTAGCTTTTATAAAAAAATATGAGTTACTACCACAATTGTTTTTTCTAAATTATAATTACTCATTACATATTTGTTCTTTAAGTTTTAAGTATTAGTATTAAAGTTTGTCAATTGTTCTTATCTTGTTTTTAATGTACAAACAAGTTTATATGTTTTATTTTTACACTTAACAAAATAAGTACTTGATACATTTTATAGTAATAAATATAAAACTACTGATGGATTTAATAACAGAAAATTAAAAAATTTGAAGTTGTTGTAGAACACTATAAAATTATTTACCTTAGAAATTATAACTCAAACAAATAGTTTTCTCGTAATTTTTAGAAACAATTTTTAAAATTGATATACTTTGTTTACATTATTAATTTCAATCTGTTTTATATCAACTTTCTTTAGCAAAAAAAAAAAAACGATTTGTTTAATTTAAAGTGATAATTGTACAATGCTCTAATTCTTTAATAAGTATTTTGGTGAAAAATGTTTTAGCTTATTTTTGTTAGTAAAGTAATTTAAAAACAATTGCATTTATACATGTTTTTTGTTAAATTAAACAAGTTTAATTACATAAAAAATAATGTCTTTAAAAACTATAAAAATCACAAAAATACTTTGAAAATAAATATTTAATACTTTTTTTGTCACCAACATTTACTATAAAAAAATTGCCTGATTAAATAAAGATGACGAGATGAACAAAGTTTGTTTTACTTTACAAAATACTCAATTTAATAAGTGAGAAAATGATGCTGTTTTGTAAAAACTTTAAAAAGATATGTAAATTCTTCAAGTTTTTTAAATCAACAAAATAAACTTTTTTAAAGTTTTGTTTTGTATACTCGGTTAGTATTTAAGATTCTGTCAGAGAAAATATTAAGTAAATTTAAGTTTTACCTTAAATCTACTAAAGCTGTTTAGAACAGTTTTTAAACTTACTTATTAGTTTTTAATTAATTTATTTTTTTTTCAGTGATCCATACTTCATACATAATTAAAGACGCGTAGTAGAAGCAGTCGAAGTTTCAGAGAGGCTGTTTACATTTTTAACCTTCTTACCTCTCAATATTGTTGCAGGACTTTCGAAGCACATCACGATGCAGTTCACCTGAACAAACAGGCTCACGTCGTAGATGAAAAACGAAAAGACTCTAGGATAACTCTGAGGAACAACATTAGAAGTCGTCAGTACAGTCGCTAGAATCTGACTAACAATGCAGACAAATGTGCAGACTGAAGCTTTTTTGATGACTCTCAAAAGCTGTCGATGACTTTTGTTTTTAGTATTGACGTTTTTGCACGAAAAATTACTTTGTTTTACCAGTGGATACAGCAAGAGTCCTAATAGCAAAAATTGGGATGCTATGACGATAGCCGCCGCCATATAATTTGAAAAATGTCGCACCGAAGTGATGTTTGTTTCGTTTTTCTTGTGGAGAACGCATCCCACAGATCTATTGTTTGGCGAGTTCATATACGTCTTCGGCTCGACGGCAACATAGAGCGAAAAAATTCCCCCAACCAAAAAAAGAAGGACAAAAGTTTTACTCAAAATCTTAACCAGGGTGGTGTTGAAATTCTTCATCGTTGGTTTAGAATAGATTAGTTTCTGACGGCACCAAATGAAAAAGTAAATAGGCAGCAAAGTAAAACAGTAGAGTACGAGTGAAATGTCCATTGTGACTTCGCAAGCAGATGGATCGAAGTATTTAGGATGATTTCCTACAAAAATAATCATCTGAGTGGATACTGATCTTAAAGAAGCGGCTATCGGAGACATTATTGCAAGCAAGATCATCGTGTTTTTTGGTTTAAACACTGAACTTTTGGTAAATTTGAATTTTTTTCTGAAAAAACTGTACCTGATCAAGCAAAACGACAACCATAAAAGTCCAACACAAAGCAGTAAACTGACAATTTGGCAGAAAACTAACCAGTTTTTGATGTTCTTCAGTTCTGTTAACTTAAACTCAGAAAAAAACAAAGTGTTTTCGGTCGAAGTGTCGTTATTCATATTTATTTTGTGAAATTTATAAAAATAAATATCTATAAAATAAAAACTTTAAAGTTTTAACATAAAAGTTAACGCGTCGAGATCTTAACAGTATTAAGCAGTAAACATTAAAATTCTTAAAATGTCAAAGTAAATACTGACAAAAACAACTATACACCAAAAGTTTCTCTAAATTATATTTTGAATTTCTTTCTTCACTTACGGATTCCGAACTAAAATAATCCCAAAAACGTTTAACAACCTGACTTTAATGTACCTAAAAATTATAACTAGCTGAGTTTGGCCACTTACATTAGTACTTTTGTCTGTGATAACTTCTAAATACTTAGCCTGTCTTGTTTTAAAAACAACTTGCATCCTATTTACTTAAAGTGCACTGTATAAAGTTTCGTTTTGAACATCTGGAGAATTTAAGTTACTAGTTAGTTGATGCTGAAGTATTACTAACACGGCATTCAATAGTAGGGCTATCATCTGCTAAAAGGTCTTATTTATCTAAAATACCCTTTGTTTACAGAAATATTTTCTTTATCATTCTCTTTAAAAAGTAACTCATGAGAACCTAGTAGTATCATAACCTTTATATTTTATAACATACCTTAAATTTTCTAATTTTTCTTAACTTCTTTATTTTTATTAAAGTAGAATTTTTCTCTGCAAATCTTAAAACTTCCTCAATACCTGATTAGGACGCAAGCTAAAGGCTAACTAAACTATTTATATAGTATATGGCCTTCGGCACACTCATGTTTTCTCATCGTACAAGCAATATAACCAATGTTGTAAAACTATACCTCACAGAATTGCTTCCAGCACCTTAATTAAATAATAAAAGTGGAGAACAAAACAAATAGCTATCAACATTATTTGAATAAATTCAATTTATTTCTGGAAATGCTTTTTTTAAAATGCTTTTTTTTATTATCTTGACTTGAAGAAGGTTTACTTAACTGAATCTTTAGTGTTTGTTGGCCTTCCTCGTAACTTTAAACTCATTTTTTTCTACTTAATTTTTTAAATTAAGTAATTTTATCTCTCTACTGTAATTGGTTCTGCAAAGCCATAATCGCTCTTTTTTTCTCCGTTGCGTCTAATAAACTAAAAAGCAACAAAATTAATATTTAGTTTTAATGTTTTTAACTTTTTAAACATAGTCTGAAACAATATTCAAGGTTGATAACCATTTTAATTAAAGATTTTAAACTTAGTTAGGAGATACTTTATGTCGTTTTATAAAATATAAACTAGTTTTTAAAATAAACTGATCAAACATTTAGAAAGCTCAGTAATTCGCTAATGGAAAATTAAACTATCTTAGTTTACTCTTAATTTAATAGTAAACATTCCTGTTGTGGAGTATTTTACTTACGAACAAAAATACATTTTTTACACGAGGCTTTAAAAAATTTCTTACTGTATTTTTTAGTTCCTCTATGGTATAAAATTAAACTTAATATATATAACTACTGTTAACGTACTTTCTGGCTACTATAATTTCGTTTTGAAATTAATATAACTCTGATCTAACACAAAATAGTTGTTATGATTTCCAGTTAAAATGTCCACCCTATTAAAAAAAACTTTATAATTTGGTTATTTTAAAATTTTAATTATAAAATGCTTTTATTTTTTTATTGTTAATTTAGAATTTTTTATAATACAAGAAACTGATAATACTAGGTTGATTGCTTAAAAAATAAAAGGGAATATAAATTTATATTAAAAATAAAAATAAATATAAATTTATATTAAATAGTTAAAAATTCTGATATAATCAACAACAAAAA
This sequence comes from Thalia democratica, assembly GCF_965202585.1. NCBI lineage: Eukaryota > Metazoa > Chordata > Thaliacea > Salpida > Salpidae > Thalia > Thalia democratica. Next base: position 58,987,273 of record NC_139166.1, on the reverse strand, counting down.
CTACTAAACTGACTGTATCTCAAATCTAAAAAGAACTTTTATGTTTTTTAAAATGAATTTCGTAACTTATAATTTGAGCTTTTAGATAAGGGTCTAAATTACATTTTGTAAAAAAATGTAGTACCTATTTTTAGCCTTTAAGAGTCATCTAAACTCAAATCTTTACTTAAGCCAACTAAAACTACACTATAAAATAAAACCTCATACTCTTAAAATAGCTCAGGGTCAAAATAAATTTAAGTATTATATAGTGTAAATGTTTCAATCAAGCTAATAACTGTATTTAAAACTTAACTAAACAAATATAATGTTAACTTTTAAAACAAATTGTTATTATACAAGGCACAGCTCAACTAAAAAAAAAACAAATAAATGATAACAACAATGAGATTTAGAGTTTATCTTAACACAAAGTTTAATGCGCTTAAGCGATTATCAGATTAGAAAAAATCAATCAAACTAGATGGACATAGCTATGTTATATGATCATAAGTAATACTAAGTATCATTAAGTAAAAATAATTGAATTTTAATTATAATCGTATAACATGAACATAACTTACACATGACTTTATCAAAAGATTAAGTTAAATAAACTTGCCAAATTATTTAAAAGTAACTATTGTGTATGTAGAGTTAAAATTATTTTAGACCTACAGAAATTTAAATAAAAAATAAGAATATATAGATATTATATATATAAATAAAAAGTATGTATGCAAAATACACAATGAAATTATAATAAAAACTTATAAAAGGGTAAAAAGGAAAATAAAATCAAAACAAAAAGAATAGACATAGCAGTAATTATTATGATTTATTAAACTTTTACTTATAAACTTAAATTCATAATAATTACTGTCATGTTTATTCTTTTATAAATTTATATTTTTATATTTTGATAATTTATAAATGTAAATTTATTGTATATACTTTTTTGTATACCATACTTATTAACTATATTTTTACGATTTTTGTTTTTATATTTGTAAGTCTAAAATAATACTAATAATATTTAAAAAAACTAGTATTTATTATTTTGGAAAATTTATTTAATATAATCTTGTGATTAAGTCATGTATAGTTATGGTCATATTATACGATTATTACTAGAATTAGATTAATACTACATAAGAATAATATATATAGCTTTATCCATCTTGTTTAATAGAGTTTATTAAATGTGGTTGTTGTTTTAGCGCATAAAACATTATGTTAAGTAATAAATTGTCTCTTTGTTTTTATCATCTAAACAAATATAAATGTTTAAAACAAGTTTTAATATTCCTAAACACTTTATAAAACACCTAACAACAACCTAAATAAAAATTTAAATTAACAATTAATATAAATCTTGCAGACACGTTTTTATTAAAACAGAGCTTGTTATAAATATTACTATTTCAAATTTACTCACAAAGAAATTTTGTTAAAAAAGTCATACATTAAATAAAAAACGATATATTTTATTATCAAAAAAATATTAACATTGTTTAAAGTTATTTCAATACAAGAGCGACTCTAGATTCCTGATAGAAAATGAATATTGATAATTTTTGTAAATATTAAAGGAATTAAAAAATCGTTTGTTTAATTAATTTTTATCTCGTCTTGGCTCATATTGTATTATTTGCATTTTTATTCAAAAACTCTTTTTATTACCTTTAATTAAGTTCTTGAAAAACCTGTTGTTTTATAACTATCCGTTTTAGTAATATATCTCAGTTTAACTTAAAAACAAAGAAAAAAAACAAAAAAAAAAAATTTAATTTAAAAAGTTAAATCAACTTAAAAGTATATTTTTTATCTTTTGAGTAAGAAAACTTTCTACTAAAATAAAAATTATGTTAAAAACTTGATCAATGATTGTATTTGCAGCAATTGCAAACTGTAAAAAAAAAAGCAAAAAAAAAACTGTATTTACAAAGAATCTATCGAAAGACTTGTTACTAGACTACTATCAAAACTCAAGTTTTAAAACACTTTTAATACTGACGTATTAATAACTGAATAAATCAATAAGACATCATTACATACATAATTGTTCAGTTGTTTTGTCGTACTTGATTGACTGTAAATCATCAGTGAGTCATTAGTATGCAAAAGTTTAAGTTATTTGTTAAACTACAAGATAAAAAAGCTTTATTAACAGCAGCATAAAATTAAAAACCTAATAAAATAACAGTTTGATTTTGGGAGATATAAATTTTGAACCAAAAAATACGTTTTTAATTTTTATAACGCTATAATCGATAAACTGAGATAACAAAAAACTTTTTAGTTTTATTAATCTAGTATTAATCGGTTTTAGTGGTCAAGTTTTCTAAATGTTTCACATGTTTTAAAACTTTTCATTAATACAAGCTAATGAATCATGCCTGTAACTTAAAATTCAATAAACGAAGCAGCTGAAAAACAAAAAAAAAGTGTCGGATTAAACTAACTTTTATCATTAAACTAAATCAAAATATTAAAAATAACCTTTGTGTTAAACTTTGACCACCTTAAAATAATTTCAACATCAACTTTATTATTTGCAACTAAAACGTTATTTGAGTAACTTAATCACATGAACTTACTTGGTGATAACTGTAGTAATACAAAAATTTAAGAAAATAGTTAATCAAAAAACACTACTACTATAAACCTAAACACATAACTTTATTTTTGAAATGTATATATAAACTTCTGATTATAAATGATTCAATACTTTATTTTAATTTAACTATTTTTAAAACTAACAAACTGGGTTTTTTGTAACTCATAGAAAAAATCATTAAGATTTTAACTACAAAAGTTAGGTTTTAGTTGTTTACTGCTAAGTAAAAGTTATTAACTAAATAAGAATAAACCGAATTGATAAGTTTTCTAGATACCTACTTTGTTATCGTTTTAAAATAATGTGTTATTGTTTTTTGTCTATTTTTTTCCAATATTAAGAAAATTGTTACGATAGCTTAACAATAAAATAAACGAATTAGAACACTTATGCTTTTCAACTAGATATTTTCAACAGCACAAGGATAGTATGGTAGAAAACAAAAACTTTTTTATAAAGCTCCAAAATATTTGTTTACGCTGTTTAATTGTTAATGCAAAAAAAAAACTGATAGCCCAGTTTGAAAAATTATATAAACAATTGAATTATGAAATATATAAAACTTTATGAAACTAAAGCTGTAATTTGGAAATATTTACAACAAAAAAAACTATTATAAGTAAAGATTGTTTTTTGTTTAATTTCAATAAGCTCGAACTCGGTTAAGAAACTAATGTTGATAATATTAAATACTACTATAACGAATGTTTCAAAATCGAATAAAAATAAATTAAAGATATTTTACAGTAGCATATTTGTTTTATAACCAAACAAAAGATAATTAAATAACTTTAAAGTGCAATCCGCAAAATTAGTTTTTCATGCTGTGGTTACATATTTATTCAACAAGTAAACTTTATACACGCATTCAGCTTATTTTTAAAAACTTTATCTCAAATGTGGTTATTATTTTGTGTACTTAATAACATAAAAAAAGGCTCAAAATTTTGGTAATAGGACCTAGGGCACGAAAAAAACTTTCAGTTATCGAGTCGCACACCACTTGGATACCTTTAGACGTTTTGTCCAGTAGAGTCTTAACAGTTTATCTTTTACAGAACTTTTAAAACTAAATATATATTTTTGTAATGTTATTTTTTAATTGAGTACTTTATTTATGTTTTTTAGTTCAAAATTTATAAAAATAATCATATCCTTTTAGTAATTTGACAGACACACTAAAAATATATTATAAAGACTCAAATTATGTTTTAAGTAAAGTCAAGCGGTTACATGACAATTCAAATTTGGACAACTTAAATTTTGACTATTCAAATTCTTAAAAAAATATTTAAAAGACTATATCTCAATAAGTAATATTAATTTGAAAAAAAAAATATATATTTGTAGATATTATTAATATCTACAAGCCTTTTTTTCATTTTTTCAAAATCTAAAATACTTTTCAAGATATTTTAAAATTATTTAGAACAACTATGTTTTTTACTTTATTTAAGCCATATCTCAAAACATGTTTAACGTCTTGCAAAAAGAAAAAAAAAAAGACTTGTAGATATTAATATGACCTACATATATATTTTTTATATATGACAAATATAATTTACTTTTTTATTTGTGGCAAGTTTCTATTTTTTTTTAAGAATTTGAATTGTCAGAATTTGAATAGTCGTGCACCCAGCCAAGCAGTTGAAAAAAAAACAAAGTTTTAAAGTTTAAGCAACGGATTTTGGCTTGTAAAGTAATTAGAAGGGAAAATCCAAATTGACGTAAGGTATTGCCAATCCGTAAAATTAACAGTTTACAGTCAATAATGACACAGAAAACTTGGCAAATGCACAAGTGAAACATGCTTATAAAAACAAGCTTATTATATAGATTTATGGGAATATTAAAACTTACTTACTGCTTCTCGTTATGTTGTTTAATTGTTTAAATGATGTATTTATTAGTTTTATTATATAAACATAGTAAAATACTAGTACTTTTGATTTCAATACACATAATTAACTTTTAAACCGTTGGTTATATCAAATAAAACTAAAATTTAAAAAATGCAAGTATAATTTGGTAAAACTCAATACAATTTGTCTTCTTTGTTAGTTTAATTGTGTCGAAGTTTAAAATTCTTTTACATTTCACTTTAATTTTTAAGTAAATTTGTTAACGAAATTGTACAATTTGATTTTGCTTTTTACTCATTACTAAATATTAAAATAACAGGAATATTAAAAACGTTATAAATATTTCACGAAAATAGACATTTGTTAAAAAGTTTTGGTAATAATGATAACAACTAAAAAATAAGTTAATGTCTTTTTACAATTGATGACTTACAAATTTTTCATATTAGAAGTTATCACAATAAACTTTTAAATATATTGCAGTATTACATAATTACAAACATTTTAATTGCTTAAACTTTTTATTGATGCTTAACCTTTAAATTAAAATATATTATATAAATATTTTAAACATTGAAGTAGTGTTTAATATCTTTTAACGGCATAACGTAAAGTTTTTAAAAAATTATGTGTTACATTCACACAAATTGCTGACCTATATTTTTACCCGCTTTTGAACAAAGGCATAAATGAACAAAAGGTATAATATCAATAACTACACAGCTATACAACAATAAGTTTTACACTAAAGTAACCTTGTATATACTTAAGCTTAAAATTATCTACTTACATTTTAAAAACCTTGTTTATCTACTTCTAAAATTTAATACTCATTACTTTCAAGGATCAAAAATTATATATGGAAAAATATTTACAATAACAATATTAATCAATTTATTTACCAAGCAAAAAATTAGCGCTCAAAAATTTTGATCCAAAGACCTGGCGGACGAAAAATCTTTCGTTTACGATTTATACACTAAAATACAGTTTAATGTCTTGTCCAGGACTTGAAAGAGAACGTTTACAGTGTTATGATTTTGAACAAAGTTAAATTTCTTTGTAAATAAAAGCTTTTTACAGTTTCTTAGCTATCAATACTAGTTCAGGCTTTGTTTAAATAAATGTTTGGCTTAACTAGCTAAATATTTATGCGAAAAAAATAAAGACACTAAATTAGTAGTACATCCAATTCGTTGCTTTCTTAAAAATTTACTCAAAGGAAAATATTTTTTTCTGTTGTTGTTTTGAGACTTCATTTATACGAACAAACTCTAAACTATTATTTTGCTCTTTGTATTCACTCACTTATTATAATAAATAAATCAGATTTATGTTAAAAAATAAGCAAAACCGTTTACTCGGAATAAATGTAATTTAATAAAATATATTGTTAATCTGTTATCATTATCTTTTTGAAATAAAAAATGAATAGACTAAAGTTTATAACTTTTTTTTGAATAAGCAGTAAAACTAAAGTTTGAAGTCAGCTTCGCTATTGCCAATAGTATTAAAAATTAATATTATTAAAACATATCAAGCTGTCAACAATAAAACAGTTTTGATGACGTGCTGACAATTAAAAATAGATGAAAGTTTTACCAATTAGTTTTACATCTTACAACTGTCGCTTTAACGAGATGACTGCATATTCTAAAAATACGACAAAGATTTAATCAAATTTAAACTTTTTTCCACAACAAAAAAACATTGAAAATCATTAAAAAAATAGTTTTTGTTATCAAAAATATAGATATAAACTTTATGTCAAAATAACAGTTTATTCACTTAAATATTAAGTAGGCTTCACTTGAACTTATTCGTCCTAAAAATTTAAGTAAATGTTACTTTTAATAAACGACTTTTATTAACGACTTTATTCTAGTAATTGTAAAGCATTAAAACATGTTTAGTTCAGCACCACAGTACTAAAACTGTTGACCTTTTAATTTTAGTGGTTTAAAACTATGTTTAAAATGTTCTCGACGCAGGTACAGCAATTAGTAACACTAAATAACAAACAAGTAGATTGAGGGTTAACACTATTGTAGTTCTATACTGCTCGCACACTGCACGAACAAGTTTAATTGCTTTAACTTTGTTGTTTAAAATTATAATTTTTAGTTTTCAACATTTGTAACTTTTTCTTTTAGTACTTAGTCAAAACAAAGCATGCTGAAACAAAGTTCAAACTTAGCCTTGATTCTTATTAGTCTAACTTTTGTACAAGTTAACTATAGGGATTTTTTATCGGTGCTAAACAACACAAGCAAATCAAATATTTAGTTAGAAGTTATTAGAATATTTTTGATTTTAGAGGAAACAAATTTGGTAAATACAAACTATAAAAACATTAGACTGCATTTAATTTAAATTTCTGTTTTATAACTATTTTTGAAGGGTATAACGGGACGTTTTTCATTATCTTTTGGTATGTTTTAAAATATTTTATTTTCAAAATATTTAAAAATGTTTTTTACAACAGTATCTCATATTACTAGTAATTATTTTTTAAACGTTTAAAAGTTTATTAAAATTAAGCACATAAACGTTTCAGTTGTTACTGTTTTTTTTTTTGTCATATATTGTTTTAACTTACAGCTTTAGTTTAACGCTTTACTAGTTTTTAAGTTTTTTTTATTTCACAATCATACAAAGTATCAAACTAAATAGGTGCTTTTTAAAAAGTTATTTTTACAATAAATATATTTGTGCTTATTGAAATATATCTTAAAGAACTTAATTGTGCTAATAAATTTATTTTGTATTTAAGTTACTATTACAATTTTCTTATTTAAGTTTAATAAACAATGAACTTCACAACATGACCAACAAAAACAACATCCAAGACAGCACACAACCCATCAGATTAGGACTCATCAGGCACGCATAGTCGCGAGAAACCGCTGTTGATATAGATTAATGTTAAATAAGGTTAACCTTTTTTATAAGTTTGAAATGATAAAAAGAAAATATTATTGTTCATAAACTCTTGTATCGCTTACTATGGGTAGTACCAAGTATACGTTCGTGTAATTAATTAGTCAGAAACGTTTTAGTTGTAAAAGATAAAATAAGCATTGAAGTTTTTTTAGTGCAGTTACTAAACATATAGGTTATTTTGAAGATTTTAAGTAAGTCTAATTGTAAGAGTTTGCTTTATCGTACTTTACGGTGTTTAGTTTTGCTTAAAAGCTGCTTTGTTTATTGTACTATAACAATTTGTTAAAGGCGTGAATCATTAGTTTTTTTTTTCAAAAATTTTTGAAAAATTTAAAATTTATAAAAAACTAGACCACTAAAACAGTTTAGTACTTTATTTATAAAACTAACAAGTTTTTGTCATCTCACTTTATAAATTAATACGTAATAAATATTAAAAAAGTTGTTTATCGTTTGAAATTTTTATCTTTTAAACTTTTTATTTTAATCAGTTAAGGTAGCTTTTTTAGCTTGTAGTTTAACAAATAACTTAAACTTTTGCATACTAATGACTCACTGATGATTTACAGTCAATCAAGTACGACAAAACAACTGAACAATTATGTATGTAATGATGTCTTATTGATTTTTTTAGTTATTAATACGTCAATATTAAATGTTTTTCAAAACTTGAATTTCGGTATTAGTCTTAAGCAATAAGCCTAAAACTAGATTCTATTTAAAAGCAGCTTTAGCTTTTTGCTTTTATTTTAGCAGCTTCTTATTGCTATCATTAAGTCCAATGTTTTCCAAATTAACTTTTAATTGCAAATAGCGTTGTTATTTAATTAATAAAGCATATGTATTTTAATTAATTTGACTTTCAAAATGAAAGTTTTTTGTACTTTCTTTGTTTTTAAGTTAAACTAAGGTATAGAACTAAAAAAGATAGAACAACAATTTTCAAGAACTTTAATTGAGCTTGTATTAATAACTTTTAAATAAAAAAGGGAAAATATACCATAAGAGCTAATTAAGCAGGAAGATAAGATTTAGGTTACTTATGTAACGGTTTTACTGTTTACAAAAAGCACCCATATTAGTATCATATCAAAAACAGAGAGTCAATCTTGTATTGAAGTAACTTTATACATTGTCAACAACATTTTACCTTATAAATTTTTTGTTTAGTTTAAAAATGTTGGCAAAAAGTTCTAGTTTTTATACAAAACAATGTAGTAGTTAAGCCTAAACTCAGAATATTAGATTTTTTTTGGCAGTATAACTCGAAAATTTTAATATTTTATTTATACTCATACAATTATTTTATCAATTATAAAAGTAAATGTAAAAAAGGGCTGTTATAATTTAGTTTGTAATAGAAACGTTTTGTAAGTTTGCTCAAAAATCAGTTACTTAAATTAGTATTTTGACAAGTATATGGTATCTTCTACCATAGTAATGTTTCTGCAAGTCAATTTAAAATAGTAATAGTATTTAAGATTTGTCTTTATAAAAAACTGTCTAAAGGATCTATACTTAAACTCGTAAGTTAAATTATAATAAAGTAATCGTTATGTGTGTAGTATGTTTTTAGTCTGTTAAAGTTTTTACAGTTTTGCAACATGCTAACTTTTAAGTTTAAATTAGAATAAAAACATTTAAAAAATAAAAGGTAACTATTTAAAATTACAACATACATAGAATAGAAATGACAGTAAATGTTATAGTTAATAAATTTTTGTTGTATTTTTATTGTATATATTATTTTGTATACTATGTTTAGCAACTATGTTTTTACAGTTTTTATTTAAATTAAACCTTTGTAAGTCTAAAATAATTTTAATATTGATGTTATCAATAATTAGTACGAACCAGTTTGGCGTATTAATTATTTATTTTTCTTCTGAAGCTAGTTTGTTATTAAATTTATAAATAAAATGTTGTTTGAATATGTTAATTTTAATATTCTTATTTTAAAAATGAAATTTATCTAAAACAATTGTAGAAGTTTATAAATACTACAAATTTTAAAAGTATTTTCATACTTCTTTTATACCAATGAAATTGTTAAACTGTTATAGTAAAGCTCTTCGTTACATTTGTTGGTTTATATTAATAAAAATCATAAAATGCGTCAATTTAATAAGTATAAGTAATTGAAATTTTTCATAATTCCAATAATAGTTCATGACTCTACGTTCATCAAAAAAAACTCAAAAATTAACTTAAAAATTACTATTGTAATTTTAATAACATAAATTAAAGTGCAAACTAATTTAAATAACATATAGAATACAAATTAAAGTAGAAGATCACAAACCAACATCAATTAGTTACTTGTTTAGATAAAACGCTGTAAATAAATGAGAATTTAAAAATTAAACTGCAAACAAAATATTTACTACTGGTTGTTTAACCTTTAAATTTACAAAGAAATAACATGCAAAAACGCAAAAGGTTTTTATAAATACATTATTTAAATAAAAATTAGCTAGTAACTCTAATTAATAATTACACTACGTATATGAAGTTTATGCCTTTTGAAACGTTGACTTAAATTTTTTTTTTAAGTCACTTAGATAAATGATTTAAAGTGACAGATTTGCTAAAGAGTTTAAAAGTGAGTTAATAATTGTGTTTCTAAACTTAACATGCAAACTAAGTTTCGGTCAAAGACCTCGTCAGCGCTTAAATAAAAAATCTTATTCATATAGAATTCTATTGAAATAAGATTTTTCATTAAAGTACTGACGAGGTCTTTGACTGAAATTTAGTTTAAATAATAAAGTCTTGAAACAATAAATAAATTAGTTCTCCTCTATTAGTTGAGATCTATTTATTTGTTTTCTAAAAACCAAAAAATATAATATTGTGTTCTAATATAATTCTGTTTCTTTAAACGTTAAAGTGCGTATTAAAAATAATTTAACTTACTCATATTCACGATAATTTGTTTTTAAATCAGGAACAATTAACCAATAATATTTTTTTAAATTTTAAAACTAATGTAAAGTTACTTACACAAAAATTTTACCTAGTTGAAGTAGGGACTTTCTTGTTTTATTTTAGATTGAAAAATTGCTGTAGTAAAAAATATCGACAATTTAACAACTGAAGCCAAACAAAATCAATCATATTCTTTAATGACTTTTTTCAAATGTGTAAACAAACGTTAAAAACTATTAAATTTGTAATATTTGTTTAAAGTTGCTAAAATTTTATCAGCATGTAACATTTTTTTTGTTTGATAGTTAAGTCTTTTTATCGTTACAAATAAACTTTATAAAAAAGTTTACCTTACAAATATACAACTTGTTTTTATACAATTTGTTCTTTTTAAATCAAATGTTTTATAGACGTAACTAAACTTTTTTATAATTCTTAAAATAACTTTTTTTACAATAAATAAGGTTAACGTATAAACTAGTCTTAATAATTCTGCTAAAGTTAAACTACTAAATGATTGTTTGATAATATAAATACTGAATACTAAATATACTACTAAATACTAAGAACTATTTAAATACATTGCACTATACCACAAATAGGAAATAATTTGTAGTGAAACCTACGATTAATACCATAAACATATATAAAATGAATAATGATTAGTATGAATAAAAACTTTGCGTTTCTTTTTATAACAAAATAACTCAAATTTTTTTTTCCAGTCGAGGGCGTAATAATAACTATAAACTTTAAATCATTTAACAATTTAAATAATAAATTTAAACAAAAAGCAAACCTATTTTCCTTTAGTTTTAACGTTATAAACCAGTACTATACTTCCTTTACATAAAAGTGTTTATGTTTAAACGTAAATTTTTGATTTCTTATAGAATTGTGAATGGAAATTTGAACCTGAAATTAAAATCGATAGAGTATAAGAAACAAAAACTTTTAAACAGAGAAAATTTTAAACATCTTTCCGTTTTTTTAACAGAAATTACAACAGTTGTTTTTTAAATATAGTCGTTAAAGTGAAGTTTATTGTTTTATTAATAAACTTTTACCATATAATTGTTGTAAACGTTATACTATGAAAAATTGGATTATAAACATTCTTTAGATTTGGTCTGCATTATTTAATTATGGATAAAAATATGATAATTAGTTTATTTGAATTATTTAAAACTTAAAATTGTTACTTTAAATTTATTCATTGCTACTACCATGTATCTATTTAAACAGAATTGTTACAATAATTTAATTATTTTTATCTTAAATAAAGTATTTTTATTAAATAGAAGTTCTTTAAATTTTATGTAAATATAAAAACTAGCTTTAAATTTTAATTGTTACTGAACTAATAACATCATTATCATGTGAATATCCTTATTGGAATATTTTTTTATTTGAAAAGTAGGTAACATTAATAATTTTAATTAAAAAAAGGTAACTTTCTTCATTAAGCAAAATTTTATTATTTACTAATTTTAACAATATATATATAATAAAACCTTAAAATTTGGTCATTTAATCATGATAGTAGCTGGATGACAGCTTCTTCCACATCAGTCAATAGGCTTTGAGCATTTCCATTTTTTTTCAGCTGTAGGTTGTGTCTTCAATGCGTTGTTGATACAAAGAATGGTATGAGAAATTTAATACCAAAATAGATCATTAGAGTAAAATGGCCAATAAACTAAAAGCTAAATTAAACACCAGGGCTAGATTTAACTTTATATTGAACTATGTCGCTTAAATTAAATAATTGTAATAACAAGACTAAACTTGTTTTCTGTAATCTAAAAATTTCGTGCGTCCTAAATGAAATTCGTGTACCCTAAAAGTTTCGTGCACCCAAAAAGAAAAACTCGTGTTCACTAGTTAGCACCAGTGTACACCTTGAAGACCACTGATTTAGAGCTTGCTGTAGTCATGATAAATAAGGCTTAAAACTTTTATCAAAAAAATTTGCCTAGTGATTTATAAAAGTTTTAAAAGCAGCTTAAATTTATTGAGTAAGAATTTTTGTAATATTGTTGTGTGGTTCTTTTATACAATAGATACATCACCAAAACTACTTTGCCTAATTTATATAATTTGTCTAGAATAGATTTAGTATTGATAGATAAAATTCACCGATTTATTATAATAAGTTACGATAAAAGCATTTTATATTTGTTATGTCCAATTTAAGAAATACAAATACCAAGCTGCCTGCTGGGGCCCCATTAACAAACGTGCTAGAAAGTCACCCCGTCTGTAGGACAAGTATGGGCAAAAAGTCAGGTTGACAATCTACCCACAGACCCAACTGAAACTGTGATAGCTGACAAATTTTTAATAAATTTATATTTTATTTGATGTTCTATTTTTTGAAGTAAAAGATTTTTATGAAAACAAATTCTTAAAATAATTGAAGTTATATCATTCTCTTCACAGGGTTTCCAAATATCTACAACTCTGAATTTGACAATTTAGACTAAAAAACTTGAAAAAATCTGGAATCTGAGAAATTTTGAAAAAAAAAACATGAAAAACCTGGAATTTTGAACGAAATTCACAAAAAGAATATTAAACAATATTTATATGTTAAGTAGTAAAATTTTGATTTTACACAGAAAAAAAAACTTTTTGTCTTCATGACAATTTTTTTATTAAAAAAAAAACAGTTTTAAAGTAGCTGTACAGTATCTTTTCAATGTTTATATGCAATTTAACACAGAATTTAACTAAAAACTAAACTTTAGACTAAAAATATACCCAAATTGTGTACTTTTACAAACTTAGAAGAATTTTTAAAAACTTTGAGAAATTTGCCGAAATTTGGAGAATTAGGTCGTTTTATGTTTAAATCTAACAAAAAATTCTTACCAGATAACTTTGATTACTTTTAAAGTGTTTAAAATATTTTTAATTATCATACGAGATCTTCAGAAACAAATTATTTCCTACCTAGATTCAACAACAAGAGTGGTGTCAAATTGCTAGCTTACCATGGTAGTAAATTACAGATTAAGCTAACATTATGTATGAAATATCTAGGTCTTTTTGGAAATCTCCAGGATAAACTTAAAAATTATTTATTTAATAGTGAATATCAAGGTCATAAATGACAATTGCTACTTTTTTTTCTACTTTTGTTTAAGGAGTTAAGAATAAATGTCAACAAATACCAAAAATAACTGTACTTAAAAAGTAGATTTCTTTGTAATCATAACATTAGTTCAACCTGAATTGCTGATTTTTTTCCTGGCTATTATTTAGATTATTTGAAAGATTACTATTTTAAACTAACTACAAAATATTTACTAACTTCTTTATACACATTATATATATATATATATATATATATATTAATACTTCTCTTGTATGACCATATAAAAATTAAGTGATAGATTTACTTTTTCAGAGACAGTTAAGAATATAGATAAGTAGTAAGTTTTAACCACTGTTTCAGGTTAACTTATAACAAGTATTTTGAGGAAATTAAACTATTTTTTATGTTTGCAGATATTATTTGTGTTTTATAGTTACATTTTTTGGATTAGAAAAGTATTAAAAAAAAAAGAACATTTTTTGTTGTTATTGTTGTTCATTGTTAATGTTTTTTCTCATTAAGTGCATAGATAGTGTATAAATGTTAGAGTATTTATTTTTAGATTATTATTCACAAAAGTTAAGTTGAGTTTATGTTTAAATTCACTTCCTTATAAAATTGTAAGATGATGTCAAACTACAATTAATATTTGTTTGAATTCAATGTTAAGTTTAAGTAAAAGTTCTTCTTCATCCAAGCGTTGAAGAGAAAGCTTGCAAGGTCACGTGTTTTACTGATGCAACTTTGCACTTGCTTACTACAGCCATATAAAAATTTTTATCAGTTTGAGAGGAGATCATTCTAAAACATTTTGCTGCCGCTAACATGTAGCTCATTTAGACCAGGACTATTTTTCAAAAGGTTCCCCTAAAAAAATCAATAAAGTCATGACCCCATCCATAAAGATTTCTCAAAAAACTACCATTAAAGTAAAAAAAAAAACATTCAAAACTGTTTTTTCTCTTCATCTGCAAATCTAGAATATCTAGTGTAACTTTCAAATTATGACTTTATGACAACTCTGTGGCCTTTTTGCTGCTCACGACCTCTTGATTATCAAAATGGCCCCTAAGGGTGCAACTTGGCCTACTTTGGGAAACCCTGGTTTAGACTTTTATATTATGTGTTATTTATTGTAAAGTTACTTTTTTAAACATTCTTATTTCTTATAAGTAGCTTTTTAAATAAGATTCCAAATAGTTTAAAATATTTTTATTTCGTACATAATAAAGTATATGGTTTTTAGATTTTATTCTCTTGTAAAAGTTTTACCACATTTAAAGTAATTTGTAAAGTTGAAGTTTTTATATGTACATGTTGATGTTTGAAATTGTTCTTTAAAAAGTTTTGTTCATTCATATTTCATGCTTAGTTTTATGTAGAGTAGCTTTTAGTATTATTTGATATCACCATTTAGTATAAGTTATGTATGTATAGTTTTTATTATGGTTTTTAGTGTAATTGTAAACTACAGTATAGCCTTACATAGCATCCCCAAGTTAAAGAATCACCAGTCTTTGAGGCAACAGTGAACAAGATTAAGAAAGTAATTTTTCTAAAGAAAATTTTATTAGTATATTATCTTTTAACTTCAAGGTAGTTTCAATCCCTTTTTTATCTTATCTTTATATGTTTTGTTATTTTTATTTCATTGTGCATTTTATTAAGCATTAGATTTAGGTGAACTTTACAATAAATCTTGTATTTAATTTTTCAGAAGAAACACATACATTTGCTTTTTACTCCATTTTAAAGCCTTTGAAGTTTAACCATAAACAGAAAGTATAGGGGTTACAAAAATAAACAGGCAATAAATTGTCATACTTAATAAAGTACAATTGTGTGATTAAATAATAAGTCTAAATATTGTTAACAGAGTTTTAGTCAAAATAAGTCACATAAAGTTGATGACAATGTTCAGGTCAAAGTAAGCCACTAAGATTATTGACACAATTTAAGTTCTTATAAATCACAGAAATTAGGTGACAAGCTTAAGTCAAAGTAAACCACAATAGTTATTGATATAATTGAACTGACAAAATGTTAGTACAAATATGTCACAATAGTGGTAACCAATTTCAAGTCACAGTGATTTATGTTAAATTTCATGTTGGAAACTTAAATTTTTTTATAGCATATTAGAAAAAAATAAAATAATAATTAGGATAAAAAAGACCAGTACATGCTGAAAACTTTTAGGAATTTGTATGATTAGGCTTTGCATAGGCATGACATTAGAGTGATTGTTTTGTGTTTATATTATATTAATTCTTTGTTTTTCTAATGCTGTATTCTTTATAGTAAACTCTAAAAGGTATTTAATATTATTTTTCAAAATAAAGTGATATGTCGAAGTTCTTGTAATATAATTTTTTTTTGATTATAAATAGTAATAAAAGTTTGCAATTGTTCTTTATAAAAAAATACTGAATAAAGTAAATTTTTGAAGTTTTAATGATAACAATTTTTTCTTTGCTTTTTAATAATTATAAAAATTTTAGAACTACCACACCATTTCTTAAACATTTTTTGCCTATTTTATTTTCTAAAATACCATAATTCTATTTTTGAAAAAACATTAATGATAGTTTTGAGACCAAGATACATTTTAATACAATTATTTTTATGTATTTGTTTATGAAATAACGGTAGTGTTTATCTTCCAACAAAAAGGTAGAGGAGAAGTAGAGTGAAGATTATCTTTTAAATGTGGATGTGGTAAAAAACTGTCTTAAATAATAAAGTATCTCTTAAATAATATAGATAAATATTCTTTGTGTTAATACTATAAATTTTTGAACCGAAAAATAGAAATATCTATTATAGTTAATAAATAAGAATTTTAAATATGTGCATATTAACATGGTAAGCAGACTTAATTATTGTCTTTTTGGGCTTCATCTGTTTATGAAAAATTATATATACTTTTACTATTTGAACTCTTATTGTTTACAAACCAAACAGTGTGTAGCTTAGGAGTATATATTGTATGTGCACAAAGGGACACTTTTGCACGAAGATATTTTTGCATTGGTTGAAAACTTTGGTCTATGTATACTTTTATTATTATTTGTTTAATATCACAGTTATCCCTAGCCATAAACCTCGGTCAGTAATTTTTTTTCTGTTTTATTTTTTTTGATAAATAATTTTGTATTTAGGTTTTTTTATTGTGTTGTTTCTAATTTAATTTTATTAATATTTTTTCTTATTTGTACTATCACTGTTACCACTAACCCTTACCCTGTGACTTTGTGCAAAATTGTCAATTTGTGCATATTTGACCCGTTTAGTAGCTTAGTGCCAAAAAGGTTTTTTATTGATATAATAGGTCAAATTTGCAGAAAGAGAAACTTCTGCACAACAGTTCACTTTGGCACATAGAGTCACACTAGTCTTATCAAATTATAAGAAATATCGGGTTTAGGCTATTCAAATTCCGGCAATTTTGATTCTTAAACAAAAATTGAAAGGGCCACATCTAAAAAAGTAATGTATATATCTCAAAAAAAAATATATAGGCCCTATTAATATATTCAAGCCGTTTTTTCCTTTTTCCAAAACACTAAATTTTTTTGAGATACGACTTAAATAAAGTAAAAAACATAGTCATTTCTAGTAATTTTATAATACATTGAAAAATATCAAACATCTAGCAAAAATTGAAAAAGGGGCTTGTAGCTATTATTAATGTGTAACTGCCAATTTTGCACGAGCATATAAAATTGCACAAGGGAACAAAATTGCACGAGGGCACAAAACTGCACATAGATACTTTTGCATGAAGGGACAAATTGCGCGAAAATAAAAACGTACGAAGACACTTTTACACAAGGGTCACTTTTGCACGAAGACAATTTAGCACAGGTTGATTTTTTTTTTTTTACTTTCACTGTTATCTCTACCCTTTACCCTCGGTCAGTCACTTTTTTTTTGTTAAGTAGTTTTTAAATTTTATTTACTTTTTTTTCTAATACTGTTACTCATAAACCTTACCCTCAGTCGGTAGCTTTTTTTTCTTTTTTTTTTCATTTTTCTTTTTAATAATTTTATTTTCATTTAATCAATTTTATTTTTTTTATAAAAGTTTTTATTATTTTTTCTTTTTACTATCACTCAGGGTTGCCACTCGGTCAGGAAAAGTCAGAAAATCAGGAAAAGTCAGGAAAAATTTAAAATAATGACAAAAGTCAGGAAAAAATGGGGGGTTTTGAAAAAAAGTCAGGAAAAGTCAGGAAATTTGATAAAATTAAAAAAGAAAGTCAGATTTTGTCAGTTAAAATTTATAAAATTTCTTGTTTTCCAAAGCCTTCAAATGGTAAGAATTAATTAAAAGTCCTTTAAAGTCAGTAAAAAGTTCCAAAATTTTCCTAGAAATTTACAAAAAGTTTTAATTTTATTTCCAATGGTAAAGTCTGGTATAAATTAGTAAAATACCCTTTACAAAACTGCAAAAATTTTCTATTAAAATATTGAACAAGTAACCTACTTGAACAAGCAGATTTTGTAAGCTTTATAGTATTGATGACCTGTAGCAAGGACACTTCCATAGTAAAACTGTGATATTTACAAAAATTTTATCTTGCATAATTTTAGAATCAAAGTGTTTTTTGTTTAAGTAAATAATTGAGTTCTTTATAACTAAGCAGTTAGTTTAGTATTTTATGTAACATGTTAATGTGTATACTTTACCTCCTTCAAATTTTTTCAAATTTGTTTAAATTTATAAAATAATTTATAAGAGAGGTATATGCCAATATTAAGTTTATTTGTATTTTTTTTAGAGTAACTTAAGTTTTTAAAGTATATAAGAGTATATTTATTTGTCACAAATTTTATACTAAATGATAAGAAGAAATATTTTTAAATGACAGTAAAAATAAATGAGTGCCAAAAGAAAAGAAATGAAGCCCTCAAGTTGTGGCTTGATTTAGAGAAAAGATTCTCTTCAACAAGTGTAGGGGCAGCAGATGAGTGCGATTTAAATAAAATGAGGCAAATTATTTTAACTGCCAATAAAATAAAACGGAATGCAGTTCAGATAAAGGAAACCATATCTTAATTAGATGAAGAGTTTGAAGTGCTAATAAAAAACGAAAAAAATAAATTTTAGTACATACATTTAAAAAATTTTTTTGATTAAGTTCTTTATTGTTTCAATGTTTTAACTCTAAAAGTTCGTTATAGTTTTAAGATTTTAGTTATGAAAGTTCGTTATTAATTCAAGGTTTTAATTTTAAAAGTTCCTTATATGTCGTTTGTTTATCTAGATAAATTTATGCTAGGAAATGCTAGAAAATTGTGTCTTTTTCAGACAAGCTGTGTTTTAAGGTAATAATACAAGTATTTTGCTGATAGATCTGTTACATAATTACAAACATCAAACACACACATATGGTCTAAGTGATGTACTGGAAGTTTGATGATAGAATTCAGCAAAAACTGTTGTTTTTAATCTGTATTGAAATTAGATTGAAAGCTTTATATAGTTTCAAGTGTTAGATTATGTAAAATGATATTAGATTATATATTTTAGAATAAGTTTAATTTAAGAGTTTGATTTAGAAAAGCCAGGAAAATTTTTGTAAAAAGTCAGGAAATTTTTCTCAGCTTGTTCAGTGGCAACCATGATCACTGCTACCCTTACCCTCGGTCAGTAACATTTTTTGTATTTTATTTCTTATTGTTAATATTTTTTTTCTGTTGTTTTTTAATATAACTATTCAAAATATAATTTAAGCATTTGTTGACAACAGGTCTTAGCGAAACAAGTTTACTGGAATATATAATAATAACATATTATACAGTATCCTTCTTTTATTACAATGTCATATGTTTCTGTGTTTTAACGGTTTAACACAATTTAACTTAGCTCTGTAAAAAATAAATACTTTAAGAAAGAATAAAAGCTAAAGTAGGTATTTAGCTTTGTGTTAATTAAAACTAAAAATAATAGCTATAGATTCTTATAGGTTAATGGTTAATAAAAAAAAATACTTAATGTTAACTCCAACTGTTATAATACTCTATAATAATTGTAATTACTAAGTCTAGATTAAATAAAGTAAACTAAAATAAACAATAAAATAACAAATCATTATATAAACTACTTACATAAAATAAAGGTAGTACTAATTCTAATAATTTGCTGGTTTCTAATCATTGAAAAAAATATATCTAATAATTACGTCACCATATATGTATGAACAATAGGACTAGCTAGTTAATTTGTAATACAAAGTTAGATAATTTATTCTTTATGCTTGGAAAAAAGAGTAAAGCGTTTTAATTCAAAAACAATATATAATAAATTTTTAATAAAAAGCAAAACAACAAACATTAATTAATTATTGAACTAATAAAATAAACAATAGTAAATGCAACAAAAGCCACAGGAACTTGACAAATCGCAAATTCCAATTAACGAATGTTTATAATGATTAAGTCTAAACTATAAAAAAATTAAAGTTAGATACAGTTAGGAAGAAGATTTAGTTTATATTTAAAAACTAAAAAATTAAAAAAAAGCTCAAAAGTTAAGTCGCAGCGACACACACAAAACCACCACGACTCAAACCACATGTTTATTATATAAAAAGTAAAATAACTAATTACTGTTTTATAAAAGAGTAGTCGGGTGTTTAAATTAAATATCTTATACGGATTTAAATCTTTAATAACTAAATTTTGTATTAAATTACGGGTTTGTGTTTAATAAGAAAGTTAAAATGTTAAACATAAAACAACAATGTGGTTATATGCTAAGTATAAACCTGCAGTGAAAAGACCTCTAGCCGTTCTATTAGGCGTAGTAGGTAAAAAAGCACGGTTTATCTGTGATTTGAATACAGGTTTTCAATTAAACTTGGAACTTAACATATAAAAAATATGATGAATTATAGCATGAAAGTAAAATGAATATATAAAATGTGGGAGAATAGAAAAAGACGTGTGTGAAATAAATATATAAATTAAATGAATAAAACTATATTCTTACTTAGCACATATAATTATTAGTATATATTAAGTGAGTGTGTGTGTTTATGTAAAAGGTATACAAAAAATAAAAAGTGAAAAAGTGCTATAATTTTGTTTAAAGAAGTGCTGTCGGTTGTGTACACAGTTGTTTAAAATATAACGTCTTTTAATTAGTAATTGTTTTCTATCTTCTCCTAAAACTTCCATTAGTTCAAGGTTGCATATTTGGCAGATATTGCTAGCGCTACTGATGTTATTGTTGGCGTGGTGGAAGATGCTCCATTCCATTTCTGGTTTGGTACCATACCTGTCGAAATACTGCCGAAATCTGACAATCTTGTTCGATTCTTTTTCTTACATTTTTAATTATACTTATGCCCAGTGTACCTATTTTTAATATGTCCTCCTGTCGAACCAATAGACAATTTAACCTTATTATTATCAATATCATTATTATTTTAGTGATGATAATGATAAAATAATAATGGTAATGATGATAATAAGGATAAGTTGTATATTGGTTCAACAAGAGGTCACGATTCGTGACATAATTATTAGATATATTTTTTTCAATGATTAGTAACCAGTAAATAATTAGAATTATTACTTCCTTCCATTTCATGTAAGTAGTTTATACTATGATTTGTTATTTTGTTGTGTATTTTAGTTTACTTTAGCTAATTTAAACTTATTAAGTACAATTATGATAATGTTTTTTAACAGTCGGATTTAACATTAAGTGATTTGTTTACTATTAACCATTACCTTTAAAAATCATTAGCAATTGTTTTTGTTTAGAAGGACACATATACATACATACTTAAGCTTCTATTCTTTATTACAGTATTTCTTTTTTACAGAGCTCAGTTGAAGTGTGTTGATCCGTTAACAAACAGAAACATATGTCAGTGTAATAAAAGAAGGATACTGTATAATTTTTTTTCAAATATATGTTTTTATCTATCTTTTTACTCTCGTGCAAAAATGACCCTCCGTGCAAAATTTTGAATCGTGTAAAATTAACCCTTGGTGCAAAATTGTCTTCGTGAATTTTGTCCAC
This sequence comes from Thalia democratica, assembly GCF_965202585.1. Lineage (NCBI taxonomy): Eukaryota > Metazoa > Chordata > Thaliacea > Salpida > Salpidae > Thalia > Thalia democratica. The sequence goes on along the minus strand of NC_139166.1, from coordinate 58,965,803 downwards.
TCGTGCAAATTTGTCTTCGTGCGAGAGAAGTTTAAACTTTGTGTTCGTGCATTTTTGTCACCTTGTGCAATTTATTAATCCTAACAGTTTTTTTTTTCGCGAAATTTTGAACAGTTTTCATTAGTTTTATCTACATATGTATTCTTTATTTTTTTCATATTTATTGATATATAGTATTTTAATTTTTTTTAAAGAGTTTAAATTGTCGGAATTTGAATTTTCATGTAACCGAAGTATCGTTTGTATCTTAAAAAATGTTTGCTACGATCAGTTTGTTTGTTAATTAATAATTTGAGATTATTATCTGCTGCTGTATAAAAATATATGTTCAAGTTTTTTCGAATAGGTAAACAAAGTAGATAAGATATATATTTATATTTGAGTAAACGGTGTTTCACTCATGATAATTTTTTTTAAAAAGAGAATATATTTTTTTGACTTCTACATAAGCTTAACCCTTCAAAATAGTTTTGTCGAGTCAACTAAAACGTATGGTTAAATTACAAAACTTGAAAATTTCTACTATTATAAGAAAAATTGGTAATTAATTTGTAGAAACTTATGTGTAAAAGGTGTATTGCCTAAACTTACAATAACTATGCTATTTAAGTAAAAAAACTATATTATTATTTTATAATCAAGTACTTGCTTGATTTTTATACAAAAATTTCACAAAAAATAAATTTTAGTTTATGTTTTGAAAAAATTATTTAACCATCTTTTTATTTTAGCTTCAGCTTTAGAAATACTAAAACGTTAAACATTTTGCTCAAACAAAAAGAAGAAAATGTACGGAAATCTAACTGATGAAGACCTTCTTACATATTTAGATGAAAAAACAAAAATTAACGATTCGTCTATGATAAGGCAATTTAGAATTAAGATTATTAGAGATCTTGATGAAAAATCAGGAGGAATGGTGAGATCGATCATTGCGTCAGGTAATGTTTTAAATTTAACTAAAATTACAAAAACTAAAATAATTTTTAAAGTGTTTTTGCTAGTTGCTAGTATATTCAAAGTTCTAGTAAGTAGTTAAAAAAAGCAAAATCAGTATAGTCTAAGAAAAAATGGTTTGTAGTACAAAATCATAGAGTTGTAAAAGTAATGATCGCTTTGTAGTAAGTTTAACTTTGTTTTAATTCAAGTAGATATAAAACTAAATCTTACTTTTATTATTTATGATAACTTTATTTGGTGAAGAAAGTCGTACAACTTGTTATACATGAGTGTTGAAATCAGCAGGTGATGTACCTTAAATTTTATAAACTTTTAATTTTTTGAAAAATTAATAACTATTGTGTAGAAAAATTGTTTGTAAACATTAAAGCTTATCATAAAAAGTATTGAATTTATAAAAACTTAAGAAAGTTATTTTTTGAAATTTTGCGAGTATCATAATTTTTATTAGAAATATCAAGTGGTAGCAAAATCTTTGAAATACTAAATAGAACCTTTATTAAATTATTAAAACTTTTTTTTAAATACATGTTTTTATAAATTGATTCGGTTGTGTTTTTCGCGTGCTTTAAAAATTGTTTTATAAAAGTTACTTTGTACTTAGAGAAACATCCAATAGCTTGTTTTATTATTTTTACTGCTAATCTAATACTGTAGTACGCGGATCGGCAGCCATTTGATAGTCGCGGATCAAATTTCAAAAGCAAAAGTGTTTACGGGCCGCAATTGTAGTTTTAGTTTTAACTCTCCATAAAAGACAAGTAATATCTGATGTAGGTTTTAAGTTTCCCGTAACACGAAGCTAAGACCTTTTTTCTTGTGTAGCTAAGACCTTTTTTTTGATCTAAAGTTCAAATCAACAAATATCTTGTGTAAGTTTCAAAAATTATCTTTCGCAGTTCGCAGGTTTTACCATTTATGAGCCTATGGTTTGCCGACCCTAGTATAGTACAAAGTTATTGGTGTAAATTTTTATTTTGTTTTAAACAGATAAAGTGGTAGCTTAAAAAGAATTGTTTATTCAAAAACTATCTGTTTGCAAACTATTATTTCACTTTGGGCTTAGCGAGGACATTTGTAAATTTTTTGAAGAGGAGATGAAAAAAAACGTGCCATTATATTTTACGTTGTCTTCACTGTTCGGTATCAAAAAACTGAAGAAAAAGAACTTCGATTACATTAAGTTAAACTTCAGCTATGTAAAAAACGAACAAAACTTTTTAAACCTCAGCTTCGACTTTGTTCAAAAAATACTTTCAAGTTCCGGACTGCGAGTAGACTCCGAGTTGGAAGTTTTAGCGGCGGCAAGCGATTGGGTGAACCACTTGCAGCTGAACGACGCGGAAGAAAGAACTCGCTTGGCATTGAAGCTCTTGTCGAACGTGCGCCTTCATTTGCTGTCAAAAGCGGCTTTGAAGTCAGCGCTGAACGACGTGTCCTTATTTTCAAACTGTGCCGCATGCAAGGCTGTAATTGAAAACGCGACGAAAAACAAGCATAGCATTGACCAATCACGTTCTGCTAACACGAACAGGTTCTGCAGCCCGAAAAACTATAAGCTAGCTGCTTTCGGCGAAACGGATCGTTTCATGAACACGATTTCAAAAGTTTTTGAAGTGGACAATATCCACGAGGGACACGTGAAAAATCTCCCTTCACTGTGCCACAACCGCGAATGCATTCGAGTTGTCGTTGATCAAGGAAAAATTTACGTGCTCGGCGGCACGGAGCCTGGCATGCATTGGGCAGCCACTTCAATAGAAGCTTTCTCGGAGGAAACAAACGAGTGGCGGGTCGTTGGAGAAATGCCCGAAACAATGGAGTGCTTTTGCGCTTGCTCCTTCATGAGCAAGCTGTACTTGATGGGAGGGTACAGCGACCACAACGCCTACAACGAAGTCTTCGTTTGCGACCTCGCCGAGTCGAAGTTCGAATGGGAAAGGTTGGGTTCCATGAACAAGCACAGGTGCAACGCCGCCTGCTCGGTTTTCCAAGGGAAGATGGTCGTCACCGGCGGCCAGGACCTGTACACTCTCGACTCGGCCGAAGCGTTCGATCACGTGGCCGAAGAATGGACCTTCATGCCCAAGATGGTGCGCAAAAGGCGCGGCCACGGGTCGGTTGCCATTAGAAACAGGCTGTTCGTGATTGGAGGGTCGGAGCAGCAGAGCGTGGAGTTTTACGACAGCGTCACCGGAACGTTCACTTTCGTTCAAAACAGCGTCATGCGGTCGTTTGAAATGTCGGGAGCGTCGTTCTTGACCAATCAAAAAAGTTTTTGCGTCGGTGAGAGAATTTACGTTTTTGCCGAAGATAAGCCCTTGGCAGCTTTTTACGACATCAACGAAGAAAAATGGACGACGTTTGGAGTGGACCCGAAGTTGCAATATTCCGATCATGTTTTGAAAGTTTCACTTTAACTAGCTCGAAAAGGTTAAATTAGCTTTTTATTTTACAGAAAGTGATTATGTTCTATTGCATTATATTATTTGTTTTGCAACATTTTAATTGTTTTGCTTCTCCGTTTTTAACTATATGATAAAATTAATTTAAAAGAGTTAACATACTTTGATAACTATGGCTTAAAAATGTCATGTACTAAATAAAAAACTCATTTTAAAAGTTAGTGTTTTTATAAATATATAGATTTTTTATATAAATGTTCGTAGATACAAGAAATTTTTCATTTTTGTTAATTTCTACTGTTTTCTGCTTGTACTAAAATATACTTAAGTAATTAATAAAATTTGAAAAAAGTAAATAAAAATGCATGAAAAAATTGTACGAAATATTTAGTAATTTTTAAGTAAAGTTTAAGTGAAAAGTAAATTTTGTAGGTGTTAAAAAGTAATTATTTCTAATAGATAGATGATTTTAGACAATATTACAAACTTTTCTATATTCATAAGTACCTTTTGTTCAAAACATTATTCAAAATCACAGGTGTTTTATTTTTAGTGTTTATACACCAAACTTGAGTAAGTTTGCTTTGGTTTAAAAGCAAGACTTGTTAAGTGAAATACATAATAGTCAAGATTAATTTATTTGAATACACTTGTTTTAATTTAATTTCTTATACTTTATTTACTCATGCATTAAAACATACTATAGTATTAACTACTTAAAATAATAGTAAAATACGACGAGTATATGGAAAAACCTTTATATTTTTACATATTTCACATGAAAACTATAAATACTATATCAAATGATAACTTGACAGATTACACAGTTAATTAAAAAGGGGAAACTAGAGGGTATTGACTTTTGTGCTGACCTTCAATCAAATCAAGCATTGTAAGTAATAAGATAAACCGAATTTCTAGTATTAAAAAGTGGTATTGTTTATTTTCTACTTAAAGTATTTCAGAAGTTGCATAAGTTTGAATGCAACCAGATTTAAAAGCGTTTTCTATTATAGTTCTTTATAATATATGTCTGAAAATGGCTTCTAAAAATTAAACAGAAATACTGAAATATTGGTTGTATTGTAATTATTCGTTTTACTATTTTTTTAATTCTGATTCTATGTTTATGGAATAAAAATAAAAGGTGTTTAAAAACTCAAACTATTGAAATTTTTTTATTGTTTTTGTTTTTAAAACAAAAAGCATATAGAGTTAGAAATATTGATTGCAAAGACCTAAAAAACTATGTTTTAGTCAAATCCTTACATTTTTTTTGAACCTATATTTAGCTTACCAACTATATAAGCATGGAAAAGTTAAAGTTTAGTTTCTAATAGATTTTTATGGATAATTTCAATAAACCCTAAAATTATTATTAAACACCAATAACTTTATGAAAATTAATATAGACTTACATAAATTTTTTAAAAGTTTAAAAAATTCAGCTAATTTGTTTTTTAAGGAACTCTGTATCACATTTTGGAATAAGGTATCAAATTATTTGTCATTATCTTTTTTTTTTTGTATCAGTGAAATTTTTAACTAATATTTTATTTATTCGATCAGCTTATGTCCATTTTTTAATCTATAGTTATTTAGCATCAAGTCAGTTTCTTACAAGTTATAGGATGTACAAACTAATTTAGTTACAGCAATATCCACCCAAATGTTTAAATGTAAGTTTTTTATATTGGTCAGTTAAATATTAAACTTATTTGCTATTATAATACTTGGTAAGATTAAATTATTATGCTTATATAAACATTAGAGAAAAAACTTTTTGCTTTCTTATTCAATAAGTAATAAAGTTTGTGCAAAGAATCTACAAACATCTAAATTTAAAGTTACTAATGTGGGGAACGGGTCAAAATTGCACGATTATACTAAAACATAGGAGGGGACAAAATTGCAAAAAAAAAAAATTGCACAAAGACAACTTTGCACCAGTGGTCAATTTTGACGGAGGGTCATTTTTGCTCGAGAGTAAAAAAAAGTATATGTAAAAAAATATAGAAAAAAACAAAAAGAAAACAAAGTTACTGACCGAGGGTAAGGGGTAACAGTGATAGTAAAAGTTGAAAAAATTATAAAAATTATTATGAATGAACAAAAATAATAATAAATAAAAATTAATTAATTAAAACAAAAAAAAAGCTACCGACTGACGGTAAGGGTTAGGGGTAACAGTGATAGTAAAAAATATAAAAATAATTAACTATTAAAAAAAAAAAAAATAAAATAAGTTGCCGACTGAGGTTAAGGGTTAGGGGTAACAGTGAAAGTAAAATAAAATTAAAATATTAAAAAAAAAAATTAGTAAAAAAAAAAAATAGAAAAAAAAAATCAACCCGTGCAAAAATTTCTTCGTGCAAAAGTGCCCTATCGTGCAAAATTACCTTTGTGTAATTTTGACAGCCACCCACTAATAGAAGCAATAATTTTCTTAGCCTTGTTAAATTAGAATCTTTTTCAATACTTAAATAAAAAAACAAAATTATGAACTGAAAAAATAAATTATAAAATGTCTCTGTTTACTTAAGTTAATCTTTTGTTTTCTTTAACTGTATGTTAGTTTAATCTAAATGTTGTTTTACACTGATTATTTATCACTGTCTTTGATTACTTAATTGGATTCAAATTTTTTAGTTTTTAGTAAAAAAAACTGTTTATAATTTTTTGTTTAGTTTCTACTGTAGGTTTCTAGCAACAAGTAGTCAAATGTATTAAACTGTCACAAAAAGCTTAAAGAATGTGAACAATTTGTACCTAACAATGAAGCAGTTTTGTTTATTTATTTCCTAAATCTTAAAAACAATTGCTGCGTGACAATTTAGTTTTAGATTTTATAAACTTAGAACTCCGATTTCAAACTTTGAGCTACAACCGTTTAAATCTACACTACTATAAATGTTTAATTTCAAACTAAAATCTAAATTCTAACTTGCTTCTAAATGTCCTTATAATCTGCGAACAAAAACAATCAAAATGTTATGAATTGTAACAAAGTAATTATCTAAACTTTTAAAAATTTTATCCTTTATTTATCAATATTGAGCAGTTTAAAAAAGTTAAAGTATCACCAAACAAAAACAACACAATTTAACTTAGACTATTATGAATTTGATAACTGCTTAGTGTTGTTAAACAAAATAAGCTAAACTATCATTAAATGATTGAAACGAAACCATAATGAGTTTTTAAAGCTTTTGTTATTCGAACCAAAAAGTTTAAATAGTTGTACTTTTAAATATAATATACGAGTCAGATAATAGTTGTAGTGAATAAGACTCATATTAGTCGAATAAAAATAATTACTAAGTATAGTTTTCACTAGCTTCAACTATGTATAAAAACAAACTGACTTATTTGAAAATTAAGATTAACCTAATTTGAAGAAAGTTGAAACCCTGAACCCGATAGTGCTTGCTAAATTAAAGCATTTATGTATTATTTGTCAATCGTATATTATAATGAACATAAAATAATTAGTTCTAGTTAAAAAAAAAACATCACATACTTTGTTACATTTAATATAACTCAAAGGATTGTTCTATATTTGAAGTAGGTTAAAGTATAGTTTGGTCGGGATTTCATTCGAATTAAATTCAATAGTTTATAAAAATAAGAAAAAAATAATAAAAAAAGAACAAGTAGAAAATAACTAGAAAAATTTAAAAATGGTAAATGACCTATAACAAATAGCATCATTTTAAAACTTTTATTTCATACTAGATTATAAAATACTTTAACTTATAAATTAACTTAGTCTTAAGTAAAGTTTTAGGCAATCTAAAAGAACTATCTTTTTAAACAGTCTAACAAAACGAGGGCTTGTTTTTTAAATTACTGATAAAAGGCTTTCATAAAAAAAGGTTTCACAAACTATCGCTTCAAACTAATGCTTGACAGGTACTGCTGGAATAGCTTTAAAGATCTTTTCATACGTTATACATTAGTTTAAAAAAAAACAAAGTTACGAGTCACTAAAAGTCAGTTAATCAAAATGTAAAGTTGAGTTTTTGTAACAGAAATTTAAAAAAAGTTATAAACATTGAAAACTTGAAATCAATTTTGGAGATATTTTCTCCACCAAATATATAAATAAAACCAAAATAAACAGTTTTATAGACACAAAAATTTAAATTTATGTTTTATAAAACTTCTTGTTCTAACAAAAAAACAATTGAAGTAACTAATTAAACTACTTAGCAATGTTAAAATTAAAAAAAAAAGAACTCCACGAAATATTTAAACAAAATTAAAAGTATATATATACGCTTTTAATTATTTAATTTTTGTAACTTATGTTTTTTCTAAAGCGGCTGTGAATTTTGTACCTAAAACTACATGGTTAGTATGAGAACATGCCTGTTTGACTACAAAGTTATTTAAGTTCCAATTAAGAATTCATACCTACATAATTAAAACTAAAAAAATCGATTTAAATAGTATAAACACAAGTAAAATACAGTGATTAACGAATAAAAATTCATTGTAAAATATTAGTATCACTAAGATTCATTTTCTTCCTTACGCCTTCCCCCTACAGATTATAAGTTTTTATATATAATTTTTGTAAATGTGTAATCTTTTTTAGTCTATGCATAAGTTTTTATATGAGAATTTATTTCGTTTTGTTCTATGTGCATACTAAGTTATTATTTATCATACAGGACTATTTGTTTGTAATTTTTTTTTACTATGTTATTTTTAGATTTTAATTTTTATTGAATGTAATTTGTTTGTTTCTTTTTTCATGTGTATTGTTTAAGCGGCTCAGGTTTTAATGCCCGAGTCCATCTTTGCACAATAAACTCCAATAATAATAATAATATAACTGCGTGGTGCATAAAGGCAGTGATAATTGCGTTATAAGTTTATGAGTCTTGTGATTGTCACTCAACGAACGCTTATGTACAAATAGTATACCGTCTTGAGACTTTTCAATAGGTACAGGAGCTGGATTCAGATAACTTAACAGGGTGTGAGCTGCGTTTCATAGGTGATTGATGTTTATTATTAGATATTTTCTTTTTAAACTCACCTTGATTGCGTGAAACTCTAATTTTTGTGAGACTAGCATGTGTATTTCTTTCGATTGACCATTTAAACGTGTCCAGGTCAGTGGTCGTCAAGGTGTACGCTGGTGCACACTAGTGTACACGAAACTTTTTTTGGGGTACACGAAATTTTTAGGGTACACAAAACTCATTTAGGGGTGCACGAAATTTTGAGATTACACAAAAAATATATAGAGTTAGATTAAGTATGTAGTTAATCTTTAATAAATAAAAGTTCAATTAATAAGTATGTAAGAAAAAGCCATATAACTAAAATATCATTGTGAATTAAGGTAAAACAAATAAAGAGGTAAATTAAAAAGAGGATCAAATAAAAACTTCCAGTTTCATTTGTTAAATGGTTTGCATGTAAATACAAACTGAGTTGTGACTTTTATAAAGAAATGCACTAATAAAAGTGTTTACGTAGTCCCACTACTAGCAGCGCTTACTAAAACTAAGTTGGGGTGCACCAATTTTATTTTTTGCAGCTTGGTGTACAAAGAATTTGATTAGCTTGACGACCACTGCTCTAAAACATCAATGGGCAATGATAAGTGGCTAGTTTTTTATTTATGTTAATGATTTTATTAAACTTTTTGCTTGTTTTTTTAATATTCAATTATCAGACCAACAGTTGTTTAGTTAAAGATTAACAAACTTAATATATTATATTTGTCACAATAAGTCAATTAGCGATGTTAATTAAAAATATCATACTGTAATTTTTACTAAGAGTTATTATTTATATAGATATTAAATTTAGTTTATGTTATTATGATTTCCAAAGTAGCGTTTTACACTGAATAAAAAGTAAATATAAGAACAAAAAACATATAACATACTTGAAAAGATTTGTTCTTATAGTCTTAAAGTTTTAGCGACGAATATAAGCTAAAGCTATATTTACATAAATAAATTTACTTATTTTACTGAAATTTAAATTAACTAAAAAAGTAAGTAAACACCACTCTGCTAAAAAGACATTGTTTTCTTTCTCTACTAAAAACTAAAAAGTTCTACAATTTTTATTTTTTGTTCAGAAATACAATAGCTGCAATGATTAACCTTTTAAAACATAAGAGTTTTAAACTAAAAAATTACATTTACAAAAAAGCGAAACTTAACTTTTTCTTTTAAAATAACGATCACGATGACTTATCGATTGCTTATAAAAATCGATGTTTGCAAATATCAAAGACTCGTAAAAGCTACACCTAGTAGTTCGTAACATTGAACACAAAAAAATGATTGTTCAACGTTACGAATGTTTTATTCACGAAAATAATGCTAGCCTATAGAAACATTTTCGAAAAATTGTATTTAATTATAAACAAACATAACTAAAAATTATAAACATCAGTAAGCTTTCAAAGCAACCTTGTTGTTCTAAAACGTCTTAGAATTTAATTTAGAGCTTATTTTTAAGATAGATTAGTTTCTAGAACTATATACATTCGTGTAAGTAAAAGTTTTGTAGTAAATTATAAACTTCATTAAATAAAATATACTTGAGGTTTTTAAGATAATTTAGTTTTGTTTTTTTTATAACATATGTTAATATATTATAAAACAAAAAAAATGTTTAGAAAACAAAATAAAAAAATTTTATACCCTTTTTACCTAATTTTTTACTAGAACTACAAACTGGTTTACAAGCACTTTTGAAAATTAGCTATAATAAATGTTTGAATTGATCGATAAATGATCAAGAAATATTTTACTGTATATACATTTTTTATGCATATAGACGTAATTATGAGTTCAAAGTTTGTACATCAACACGTCATAACTTATTACTTAAATTTTTAATTTTTATTCTAATAATCTTATTGTCGTACATTTTATTTTATAAAACTAGACGTAGTAAATACAATCTTGTTTTAAAATTTTAGAAAAATTTGGACAGTTATTTCAAAACCTTAAAACTAATTTGTTATTAATATTTATTCTGGAAATATTATAATTTAAACAAAAAATCAGTTATAGTTTGAAACTCCAAGTTTATAAACCTACAAGTAAGTAATACAATTGATTAGAAGTTGTCTTAACAGGTTTTGCTTTGAAAATATTTGTTAACAATTTTTTTCAAATCTATTTCAGGAAACATATAAACTTAAGTATGATTGAAAACAGAAAGATTATAATAATTTAACTCTCTGAATTAGATATTAACCTGCACTTCAATAAACTACAAATTACCTAAAAACTTTATTTTGTAAAACATTTAAATATAGTATATTTTTTAATGCTAAATACGTTTAGAATAAGCATTAAAAAAACTCATGTTTCTACTGAAAATATTTTTTAACAGCCTGTTTAGATGAAAATACTTTTTTCAAAACAAAATTTAAATCTAACGAGCATCAAATGTAGATTGAAAATTTGATTGTAGCTAGTATATCAAAACTGTTACAAACATCTTCAATGGAAGAAATATGGCACAAATAAAATAATTTACGTAAAACCACTAATTGATCTAGTAGCTTTCTAAATAAATAACCCTATTTATATCAAATTGTAAGATTGGAAATTTCTGTTTAAATATTAATGTGACTTCATTATAATAATATCAGTTTAAATCTCGACTTCACGAACTACGCATTAAATTTACTAACCAACCTTAGTATTCTTTTTTAAATGTAAAATTGGCTAGTTAATGTCAGCTTAACATACCTTATATTTTTAATGCATACACTTTAAATATAAAAATATATTCTTCACAATCATATACACTTTTTTAGTTTTTAATTTTATTAGACCTTAAAAAAATATTTGAAATTAATTGTAATAAAGGTAAAAATATATTTTGTTTACGTCTGTTTTATTGCTAAATTCTGCATTTAAGAAAAGACAATTCGGGTTTATTACATAGTTGTTAAATTTTAATATAAATATTAAAATTAATAATGCATAAAAAACTATTTTATGTTTTAAAATGATAAGGAAACGGTTGATTATTCCATTTTTGCAAATTTTTCATGATAAAGGGTTTAAGAAAACTTGCGTTTGTTTTAAATAGTTTAGTTTGTTAAAAACCTTTTACGTACATACGGTATTAATTGTTCAATTTTTAAATATAAGCTCTAACGCACTTTTTATATTTTGAAATCAATATTTATAAATATCATGTCGTTTGTTAACGTCTTTTATTTTTTTCATTTACATCAAGCAATCCAAAATTGCGCAATAATAATTTGAAACAGCGATTGTTTTTTCTTTTGATTAATATTATAAAAACTTGTAGTTTAAGTATAATTCACTTTTTTAAACGTTAAAGTATGTAACAAAATTAGTTTAGCGTTCGTTCATTTACAGATAATTTAGTTGTAAAAACAGAAATAATAAATTGAACACTATTTCTACATAATTATTAAAACTAAAATGTTAAGTTATTTATACGTAAATATTCTTCACTGAAATAGTGACTCCAATGTTTATATTATTCTAAATTATTCGGTATAAATAATACCGATCAGGGGCGTCTTGTGGGGTTGAACACTGGAGCTTCTTTTTTTGATTTTAGAGTTTAATCCTTTTAACACGCTGCTTTAAATGGGCTCCTGCTTTAGCTGTACAAACCCGAATATGTCCAAGTAACTTTATTTCAAAACTCAGGAATTGAGAGTTTTTTTATTAGCTTAAAAATAAGAAAGTTATGTTATCATGAAGTTGTACAAAAAGTACAGTCAAATAAGTACATGAACGTCGTTAATTTCCCTGCTAAATTAGTTTTTTTTTTAGATTTTATATTTGATGTTCAAAATGTTCGTAAAATTAGAGCTGCAAGCTCAATCTGTGTCAGCTGCATCTTAAGTGTTTACAAGTTTTCAATAATAAAACGTTGAAAAGTTAAATTCTGAATCTGCATGAACTTTCAGCACCAAGTGAATTAAATCATGATCGTTATTGAAAATTCACTACAACGCGAGAACAATAAGACAAGTTGAACTCGAGCAGAAGAAACTCGTAGAGGGCAACACGACCAGAGGCAACTCAAGCAGGAGCAACTCGGGCAGGGAAAACTTGAGCAGGAACAACTCGAGCAGGAACAACTCGAGCTGGAAAAACTCGAGCAGGAGCAACTCGAGAAAAAAAAACCGAGCAGGAGCAACTCGAGCAGAAAAAACTCAAGCAGGGGTTTTGTTCTTTAAGTTACTTGCGTGTTTTTTTAATACTAGTTAGACAAGTCATAAAATTAAGTTAATAAATATATAATTGTGCAAATACAGTAGATTACAGAGATATAAATAAAAATAAAAGTAGCTATAGTTGTTAAGAAAGGGTGATGATATACAAAGTTATTAGTTATGTGTTTTTTTTTATTTATATATTTTTATTTTATTTATTGTTTAATTAAACAAGTATGTTTAACTTTTTTTCTGAAAAATTTGCTAGTTCTTTATATTACCTTTATTATTTTCATCTAAATGTTTGAAACTAGGAGATTTTTTAACTTGACAATGTAAATCTGCAACACCCACGAACAAAAAGACCACGCGACGCCACTGATACCGAAATTGAAATAGTTAAGGGTTGTTAAAATTAAAAGCATTTATTTTTTTATCCGATTGAAAACAAATTTTAAAATAAAAAGATATTAAAAAAGTGTATACAGTTACTATAATTTTTAAACATTTAAAAGATTTTTTTGAATTTTTAAAACTAAGTATTCTAAATATTTTAAACAAATGTTTTATAAAACAGACCTGAAATATATACAGCTCATTTTGAAAATTTAGTGTATTTAAGATTTATAATAGGTTAGTAGTCTTAACAAAACGTATTCTAGTTTCTAATATACAACAACTTCAACAAAAACAGCATTACCGTAAATTAAAATCAAAAATTTAAGTTTAAACAATTTTATCTATTTTACAACAACTAAAAGAAAGATATTTTTTTAAAAAGAATACAAAACTGTGGTAAGAATCTGCAATACACCACAAACACGCAACAGTTTAATTTCCATTAGATTACATACTACAGCAATTATCTAACATGAGCACTTTAAAATGCCAGCAAATATTGATTGGTATAAATACGCACTTCTTAGTATGATGAAAGCAACAATGTTTTTTAATTATTATAAGTTTGATATATACTAATTTTATATTAAGTTTGTTTCTATCAAATTTCATTTAAGTACAAAAAAAACTTGTTTTATCTTAAGTTATCTAAAACGTTACATACCTTACGTTTACAACTATATAGTTTTAAAACAGTAAAATACAATTAAAGAGGCTCAAAAAAATTAAAGATATACCACAAAAGTGAAAAATTCACACTATTTCTTTTAGATTTTATTAAGTTTTTAAATTTAAAAGTTGAAATTAAGATACATATTTATTTACTCTTTTAAAATTAAGGAATTTTGTAAACAAAAATAAAACAGTTTTTGTAATAAAACAATTTGCCACCTTAATACGACAAGCTTAAAAAATTTGAAGACAATGTTACTAAAACAATATTCTTTTAATTCCAGCTTTTTAGTTTTATAAACAAAAATAAAAAGTTCATATATTTTGGTATGTTATAAAGCATGTAAGTGAAAAAAAAACATTATAAATGAAGTCTGACAACTTACAATTAAATTATTTAAAGTAAATAACTTATTTTAAACAAACTTTTAAAATTAAGATACTCTTTTTTATAGTTTTAAATGTTTGTATATACAGTTATTTGTTTTTTTCAGCAAACAAAAAGACCAAAATCAGTTTTTAATATGTTACAATGATAACTTTTGGTTTTTTAACTTTTTGTCACTTTACAAAAAAATACTTTAACTTTTTTATTTAGATTTTTACTTTTCAATAGAGAAACAATGAAAAAGATTATTATAACGAGGATGAAGTACTTTTCTTCTGAAGACACAAGAACTTTATAAGCTTTGAAAGAAAAAGCTACTTTGAGCATTCTAGGAAGTCTGGGCTATTTTAACAGCTCGGTAAACTTTAGACGGTTTACTTTATTATTCGACTTTTTAACTTTAGTTTTTAATTTTTTAGCAAAACTGCAACTATGAAGCTTATATAAAGGTGGTTTAGCTTAAAAAAGTCGAGCATGACCTTTTGACATCAAGTGACTGAAATTTTTGCTGGAGAGTTAAGTTTACAGCTGGTAAGATCACAAGCTAAGCGAGCTACATCGAAATTCATTAAACGACTGGTTTGGTAGTTAATGTTGAATCATGCGCCAAACTTGTAATTTACCTATTGGTTTCAAAGAAAAAGCAACTAAAAAAACGAAATCTTACACAAACATAAAAAGTTGTTTCATTAGCTTGTATGAATAAAGTAACGTTTTATATATTTTAATTTAAATTTTTAGTTTTACAATTGCTTGCAATTTAAATAAAAAGGACTTTTTTTTTTAATTAACCGTTGTAAAAATATCAAAAGCGTTTATTTTACTGTTTATGCAAAAAAAAATTAATGAATTTTTTCTTCAATTTGTTTTGTGAGATATGCAAATAAAGCATTTTAAAATCACTAGAGTATTAGAAAGTTAGTTGCAGAAACAATATATGTTTTAGTTTTACAAGCAATAATAAATCTGAGCCAATAAAAAAATTTTGAATTGTAGAAAAAAAACTGTTATTTACATACAAAATGGGTAAATTGTAAAATAGAATGTAACCCATTTAAAACAAAATTATCAAAGCAAGCTTGTTTGTTTACATTTAGTTTAGTACAACATGATTAGTTCAAATCATTTGTTTCGTTAAATTTTAACTATAGAAATAATAAAGAAGCGTTAAAGTACTTACTATTACTCATACAGTACTTTCTACTTTAATAAAAATATGAAAGAAAATACTTTTGATTTCAAGAAATATTTATACAATATAGCCGACTAAGTTTAATTTTAATAAATTATTTTTGAATAAAAGCAGTAAGTTATTTTTGCTTAAAAAACTACTTGAAGCGTTGAAAATTAACAAAATAAAATATGTCAACTATTTCGACTTAAAGTGAATATTTGTAGAGTATCTATAGACCAATATAACTCCTTATCTAATTACTTATGATTAACAAGTTTATCTTGGCTAATTTAAAAGCTCAACACTTAATGCTTAGTCTAAGTTTTGAAATTAAATGAACAAAGTACAAATAACACTAAATAAGCAATAATAAAATATATTAAGTTAGTTTTAGGTAATTTATTAAAAATTTAAAGGTAAAAACTTAATAATTTTAATACTTATATAAGTTTTTCTTTTTTTGTTTTAAAACACTGTTATTTTTATAGATTATACTTAAACTTTTTTTTTCTTACATTACAGTTTTAAAGTTATTGTAATTTTTATCAACATTAGTTCCTTAAGATGATTCATTAAAAAATAATGTTTAACAATAACAAGTTTAAATACAATTTAACTCTTTTAATACACGATCTAACTTATATAAACGAATTTATAAAATTTATTTACATATATTTTATTCATTACAACAAGGTTGAGTAAAACGTAAACCAGTGTATTTTGAGAGTTATTAAAAATATTTAGTTTTAAAAGAAGAACTTAAACATTGACAAAAAATTATAGTGAAAAGCTTTAGGAAGTCATAACCAATTTGTTTTCAGAATTAATGAAAAAAAACACTATAAAAAAGTAAAAACTTTACAAATCTTATTGAATGTTTAATTAATTTTTAGTTTGCCACGTAAACTATTAAACGTATTATATATAGTTAAGATTCGGTTTTAAAATATTAAAAGAATATTGTTTGAAAGTCAAGAAACTGTTTTTCTTGAACCTTAAGGCTAATATTTTAATAATATTATTTATCAGTAACATTTAAATATTATTAACATCTAATTATTTACATTACTTTTATTTTTAGGAAACAGTTATAAATATTATTAAAACTTTTTTTTAGTCATTTATTACTTATGATGAACAGTTTTAAACTCAGCGTAAAAAAGTTTTTTATTCTGTTAGTAGTGATATATATTAAATTCGGGTGGACAACAAAAAGTTTTTATAACATTTCACCGAAACAATGAGAAATTTATCAAAGGCAACATACGGTTGCCGCACAAATTATGTGATTAATTTCCACATTTCACTCGCTAAAATGCACTAGATTGCCCTTCTGACATTCAAGTACAAATATAGTAAAACGACAAGTCTAATTTCCTTTTGTTTAAAATTTAAACATTGTGAAATTAAGCAAACAAATACAAAAATTTTAACATTAAAGTTAACTCAACTGATTTTATTTTTAATTTAGACTTTGATGACTTAAACCTAATTGAAATTTGGTTTTATTTATTTGTATATAACTACACATTGAAATATATGAGTTAAATAGTGTAAAATATAATTTTTACATGTGAGATATATTAAATTTCATACGGTCAATAACAAATAAAATAATCAAATTTATAGCAAAATATAATTTTCAAATTAGTATTAATTATACACTGATAAGCTTGAGTATGTAATATGTAACATTTTAGTGTTTTGATTAGATTTTCATGCATAAATATTTTTTGAATAACATTTAAGATAAGCAACATTGTTATGAGAAGTTTGATATTTTATTATACTTGAGTATTTCGCAATTTTTTGCTACTGAAAACTGGTAGTAAATAAAATATTTAATTTGCACATCTTTATTTAACAAAATATAACAAAAATAATCGGTTTTTTTAGAAATAATTTATTGTAGAAACAAAAACTAATTGCTAAATAACACAAAAAAAAAACATCTGTTTAACGCTTTTTTAATTTCATAAAAAACAGCTTTGAAAGGTGAGTTCTAAGTTCATCATTTGTGCTAATTAAGTATAAAAGTAGCAATATCTAAAGAGAAATGTACAGAAAATTATTGTAACCAAGAAAAGTGTGTGAAAAAGTGTTTGTTTGTTTTGCTGTATAAACAAAACGGTCAGAATAAACTCATAAAAAATTTCTTCGTGATAAATCTGATAAAGTATATCCAAGTTTTTGTCGTGTGTATTTATTTAACCAAACGAAAGTTTATTTATGATTACTGTGATAATTGAAATTTTCATAGCACATGCTTGATATGGTTTAAATGACTAAAGGAATTGATATTAATGTTTCTACTGGGGCCACATTACACTTACTTCTCATAATAATTGTAATTCATGATATGTTTGTAATGTCAGCTATTGTAATCTTACTTTAGTTGATATTTAAAGATAAAGTAAGAAGTTTTTTATAGGAAGATGGCAAAAATCAACATAAGTACTTACATTAGTAAAAAGTTTTAATTTGTTCTTATTAGATTAAAAAATATATATATACTACTCTTTTAAATAAACTTGTTTAAAACTATAGTTTTACATTTGTTAAAACAACACTAAAGATAAAAAAAAACAGTTTTACACCTTCTTTTCCTTATGAGTCGATAATAACAAAGATTACAGTTAGATTAGAAATGTCTTTCATACAAAAAAAATATTCCGATATTTAAAAAACAAACAAAAACTGACGACGAACAAATATGCTTATTTAAACTGATAATTTGTTTTTATTGCAAATATTGACCTAGCATTTTTTTGGTGTTTTTACTTAACTTAATTGTTTAAAGTATTTTATAAGCTTAAAGTGTTCGTTACTACTTGTTTGATAAAAAGAATTTCATAGTTTTTTTTTGAGTTAACAAACAGTTTTTTTAAGTATAGCAAATTTAAAGAAGATTTGAAACCAAAAAACTCAGTTATACAGTATTAAGCAATGTAGAGAATGTTCATGCATACTTACTAAACTTGGTGTAGAAAAGATTCACAAAGATTACTTAAAATATAATATAAATTAAACATGTTTTCTTGTTTTATTAATATAGACAAGCATGGCTTCTTTTTATACATATCAGTTTATACTTTATTTTAATATATTTTTTAAAAAAGAACTTTTTACAAATATAATCTATTTAAGTTAATCTTTACAAACAATTCAAAATAAGTTAAAGAAAAGGCCGTTTTATTTAATTATTGCAAATAAAAATAAATTTCTGATACTTTATGAACTTTAAAACTTCGCATTTGTATTATCGAAGTTGTAAAACAGTTTTTCAAAAGCAAAACACTAAGCTTACTACGCTATTCTAAAGGAAGGGTAAATTTATATAGCTTATAAGCTGTACTAAAATATTGACAGTGCAGTTATACTGTTTTTTTTTCGAATAAATTGAACTATCTGCTAATATATACATAGTTTCTTAAGTTATTAAGACTTTAACTTTGATTAAAGGAGTTAAATCTTAAAATTGCTGTTTTTTTTTTTGTGTTAAGTTTTCTATGTTTGAATTTAATAAAGTATTTACTTTTATTAACTGTTTACTGTAAAACAAAGATTAAATATTATTTTATTACTAACAATTTTAAAAAGTTATTAACAATCTGGCATAGTAAAATTTTATATAATCCTCAAAAGATTTTATTTCACTTTAAAACTTCATGAAAAGTATTATTAAGTATATACAAAATCTTAAATTGTTATTAGGTTAAAAGTAATGCCTGCATAAGTTTAATTTTTCACAAAATCATAAAACAATAAAAGTAATTAAAACCAACTAAATGTTTATTTGTAGTGGATCGAAGTCTTATTCTTCAGTTAAATTTATTAATTCATCATGATAAAGCATCATTTTGTATAGGGAGTTTTAAAAATCATAAAATAAAAGTAAATCTGATAATTTTAATTTTAAAAAAGTAGTTCCCTTTGAACTTAATGTAAGACAGTTTTTATAACGGTGCTTAAAACATCTGAAAATAGATCTAGTTTTTTTGTCGTTGTTAGATTTTGTTAAAATTTTCAAGAAACTTTAATTTTATTGATTGATTGTTGATGTCATATAGTATTTCTTAAGTAGTAAATTAATAATTCAGCAAGACTAAATTTGATTTAAAAGATTAGACTTAGCATGTAAACGTTTTAAGCTAAAAAGGATTAGACATTAAAAAATCAAATCTTTTAAAACTAAAATTTCAACAGGGTTTAGGTTATGATCTTTATTAAAGTATTTAGTTCATAATTAATTTTATTATTACTTTTATGATAAATATATAATAAAAAAATAAAACGTCTGTAGTGTTGTGTATTGTTATATACAATTTAAACACACAAACTAAGGATTGGCAAACTACGGCTCGCTGGATAAATTCGGCCTGACAGCAAAAAAAACCTGGGTAAGTTTAGAAACAAACAAGTTTAAGCTTGTATATACCAACTATTTAAAAAAGTGTTCTAAATTTTGTTTTCATTAAATGTTAGTTTTTACTTGATTATGATTTCATTATAACTTTGCTTTTAAAAGCTTTTAACAGACTTTTTGGTATATATTTAAAATATCACGGGACAGTGAAGGACTTTTTCAAACAAACATTTTCGTTATTTGTAGAAAGTTGACGAATTAGGGTATAAAAAAATAATTATTGTGTAGATAAGAAATATAATATATATTTTAGATAAAACTTAAAAGTCAACAACTAAAAAAATCTTTTATATGAATAATGCATTTATTTTTTTAATATTGAAAAAAAATCCGTATTAACAATTAGTCTAAACTTTTCAAGTTAAAATAATTCTTTAAATTTTAGAACAGTGATAACGATAAAATTAAAGAAAATATATGGTTTTTAAACATTTTTAAAAGTCAACGCACTTAATCTTGAAAACGCATAAATTTCTAAATACTTAGTTTTTGTTTAGTTATAAAATAATATATAAATCACAACTAAGTGATTTAAAAAGAGTTACCGTCTAAACTGGTGTAAAGTATTAATATAATAAAATCGCCCCTTTTACTGTCAGCTCTTAAACTAATTACTCTTAGAAAGCCACTGCTGCAAAATATATAAATACTAACGAAAAATACTGTAAATAAAAACAGCGGTCAATATTAAAGAATACTAGGAATTTGATTTATGCAACCAAAACATTAGAAGCTAAAAGTAAATTTAAAACTTCTCTATTTGTCAGACTCGTGCGAATCGTGAATAATTTATTAGAAGTATATTTCTAACTTTCTAAAAACTAAGACGACTGCCGGACAAACGTAGAATAACTCGTCCAATTGCAAAAAAAAGAAATTATTTTTAAAAATACTTTGAAAAGTTTTGTTTTAATTCAAGGAACAGCTTGCAAAATATAACTAATTATTCCAATACAAATATTTTGATTTTTTTAAAAGTAAGCAAGTTTAAGATAAAATGATAGTTTATATTTTGCTTCTTTTAACTTTAAACTTAAAAACAAACCAAATAATTGTTAACCCTACTTGAAAATTATTTAAACTTATAAAACAGTTGTAGGTTATTTTATACGTAAGTTTTATTTTTGTTAATCTTTTAGAGCTTTCTGTGTTTTTATTTTAATAAAAACAAATATAACTCAACATTATAGTTTAACTAAAATCACGTGATTAAGTAAAACTTAGGCTACCCGGAATTAAAATCCTAATTTTATGTTTCTCTTAAAGCACTTAAGTTTTCGAAATGACACTTAATAAGTCTTGATAAGTTTGTTACTTAACTTTTTTAATTTAAATACTTAAAATGAGCAATTTTAACAAGTGTTTCATTTTTTTAGAAACTTCGACTCTTTAAATCTTTTTAAAGACAAAGTTAAGATGCTACTAATGAACCCTTAAAACTGGTTTGACTGAAAAAGCTGTCTGCTATTAATAAGAAAACGTAAATTATTTTCTGAACAGTTTAAAAACATGTTTAACTCTGTGTGAATCCAATATGTGAATTGACATAAAGGTATTTTTTTCTTTATTAGACGCGTGGTTGTCCAGTTTTAAATTGAATATTTCTTCTTTATGTACAATTTTTTTAGGGAAACAAAAAAAAATCGAGTCTTTTTATCGCATACACCTGCATAGAACTAATTTTGTTGGAGACTTTTAGTTTATTTTAAGATTGTTAAATTCAAAAATTAGTTGTCTTTTTTAGATTCAGTTTTATACACTGTTGTTTTTCTAAACATTTGGAGAGTTTACAAAGAAAGTTTAAAAATATTTTGTTACGTGCAAATTTAACTATAAGCATTTTAATAGAACTTAACTACTTATGTTTTTTATGATTTTTATATCTCTGAACTATAAAGTATAAAGTTTTCCATAATTTTTAAATATTAGTTAATGTTGCCTTCTAGATTATTTTTATTTAGTTATACAAAAATAGTTTTTGACTTTACAGCTGGTATTAATTTGTAAAGCTGTTAGCACTATAAACTCTTTCTGAGCTTTATTCTTGCTAAACAGTAAAATACAAACTAAGCATCTTAAAAATCAACAAATCCATCTGTCATAACCAATTACAGTCAGATTTATACGTATTATAAGGTGCTTTTACAAAAAGTTTTTCAAATATTGTGTGTTATGATAATAGAATTGCTGCACTAGATTTACTTTAGTTAAATCCTTGCATTGTATTTTAGTTCAATGTCAACAACGATTGTTTGTAAATGCTTTAAAACTAGAAATTTCAGACAAAAATAATATCTAGACAGCCTGACTTGGCTAGTTTGAACGAGTTTATCTTTTCAGTTATTTAGTTATTTCATGTGTAGTGAATTTTTATTTAGCTGTTATCCGTTACAATAATAGTTCTTTTTATCATTAGATGTTGTCATTCTTTTAATTCTTTATACTTTTATAAAAAAACAAAATGAACTAACATACAAAGCCTTAAATAACAGTATTCTTAAGATTTACTGCTAAAAACAGCTATAAACAAAATTCTTGAAGTTTTTAACTTAAAGCAAGTATTCTATTTTTGTACAAATTTTTGTATCATAGTAAATATCAATCAATTGTTAGTTTAAAATTCAAACTAATTTTTTGCTGTTTGTAAAACACGTGTAAGGTAGGCTGTTAATTTTTTTTTAATATTAAAGTGGCCTGGTTTTATATTATTTTGAAATAGCATGAACTCTGTAATTATAGTTGGCTCAACAAACAAGTTTGAAATCTTATTTAAATTTAGTTGGAGTAAATAAAGGTCAGTTCACTTAAACGGTGTGACAAGAAAAACTTGATGCTGTGCAGTTGTACACACAGTTCAAATAAAAATTTCTCGTCGTTTGATTTTGTAAAAGTAAAAGCTCATTGCAGAGTGATTTTAAATCGACAATTTATCTTGTTTATAACTTTTTTAAAACAAACAACAATCAATCATGCTTGCTATCAAAGCACTGAAACTCAAACTAAATCGATTTTGTCGATTCTATCTTAATACACGAAGTTTTGTTTATAAAGCATACACTAATACAAGTATACAAATATATAATTTCCGGGTTTTTTTACAAAAGTCACTAACAAACTTGTTGTTTTAAGCCTTAAAAGTAGAAAAAACTCGATTATAAAAAACAAAGAATAACAATTGAAACTATTAAACTATGTAAGTCAAGAATTTTCAAAATAGCTCAAATCTTTTTTTTTTTAAATCTTTTAAGTAACTTTAACTTTGTTATAAAAATTGAAAACAAGAGCAACATTTTAGCTTCATAGTTAAAATAATTTAGCAACATGCTTATTTTGAACACTAGATGTTATACAAGTTTACTTAACTACTTTTAACTATAGACGTTTGTTTTGAGCAAAGAAATCTGTAGTTTTTATTAGTTAGTTTATTTCCAAACCAAGTTTAAAAAAAAACTGTAAAACAAATATTTTACAATACCCCCTCAGACATTTCATAGATTTGTGTGGAAGTGATTAAACCAGCTTTAAAATTTACTTTTTACAACTTTTTATAACCGTTTTGTATAAGTTTCACATCCTGATTATGTAAGTGCAAGTTCTTACGAACAATAAGTTTCAGCATGCTAAGCTAAGAGTTTTGAAATTTTCATAAAACTTTTGACAGTTTTTTGTAAGTATTGACCAATACAGTGCAACGTTATTATTAATAGTTGTTAGAAACAGAAACCTGGCGAAAGACCATACGTGCCTTTACCTTTTTCTTTGTTTGAAATTAAGTTTGAAACTTGTTATTTTTCACTGTTCCTGCTTCAGCTGTCATACATGAAAATTCAATTAAGATATCGAGCGACCTGTGATCTTTCATCAACAAAACACTGCAAACAGAAGCTACGGTTTTGAAAAAGAAATTATCAACGTTTTTAATGATGGAAATAATATTTTTTGATAGATATTAGATGAAAAATTCTTTAAAGTAATATTTTTAGATTTTACTCAGGAAGATAAAAACTTAGTTGTTTTTAAAACAAGCACAAATACTTATTAAAAAAATTTGCAGTAGTATAATATTTAAAGTATTTAGATTTATAATATATTGTTAAAAAAATAACATTTTAAAGAAAACTTTTAGCATTGATAGTAAATTATTCAAGATTTTCTAAATTTTGTGGTTTTATTTTGTTTAAGATAAACTTCGGAAAAAAAAAGGCTATTTTAAAATCTTTAACTTTTTTAATGCTTTAGTGAAGTCTAAAATAATTATTTTATACAAGTTTCAGTAACACCAAACAAAATTTTTAAATATCAATAAATATTTTTTTATTGAGAAGCTGCTACCTTTTTTTAGTCTTTATAATCAATATGTCTAGCATCAAAATATCGCCTTATTAACTTACGAATGTTTTTTTTAATAGTTTATAAAATTTAAAAAAATTATTTATCTGTATGTGTATGACAGGAATTTTCACTTAACTTTTTATTGGAAACTTTATTTAGCAAATTGAATCATAATAGTTAGAGAAAGTTTAAATTATGTTGGTTTAACCACTTTAATTTACGTAAAAGTACAAAAATGGTACAATTTACAATAATATATTTCGTTTCAAAAATTAACAAAAAAGCTTACAAGGCTAGTTCTTCAACATTCTAAAGAAATATTGAGTCTATTTACTTTTATCTTTAGTATAAGTAACTGAATATACAAGTTTTACCAATGCTTAATAGCCATTACAGTAATGTGTAAATATTTGCTAACATCCCTAAACCTGATATATAAACATATTACATGCAAAGAGAAAGTAATACGGGTTCATATGAGTACACTTAGCACATTTCGCTTTTCTATAATATCCCTCTGAGATTTAGTTGTAGCTACACAATCATCTATGAAATCTAGGATTTTTTCAAATTATATTATTTGTTATATTCTGTATAATGTAATATCAGTTGGCTGTAAGAATATTATTAAAACATAGCGTTGTTGTTAACAGTTTTTTCCGTATTTTATTACAGCGGCAAAAATATATTCAGATTCAGTTTAAACTTTTTTTAGATATGAGATAACATGTACTAAAAAATTTGCAAAAAAAATTATGATTACTTGTTTTAAGTTGTTTATTTGAAGCATTGTATTTACATTCTTACAAAAACTTTATGAATTTATTTATTTTTCAAAAGCTAAGACATTATCGTCTGCATGTACGCCATTAGCACATTTAAGTAGCTAGCATTGTGACAGAAAGTGCATAAAAAGAAACTTTGATCTTCTTGTAATGACGTTTCACACAGCTTTTGTCAAAACTTTTGTGTTTATTTTTTACTCAGCGCACTATCTTACGAAAAACATGTTTCATTAAACTATTAGATTATGTGCGTGTTATGTAACAAAAGAAAAGTTTTGACCTTTGCTTATATTATGAAATTATGATTTCTTTTGTGTTGTAATATCGTGTTTTAAAAAACTAAGAAATTTATAACTTATCACGTAATTTATAAATATAACATAATAAAATACTAAATTAAGAAGATTTTATAAGTACTAGTTTTTATAATAAATCATGAAACAAAAAAAAAATAAAAATAGTATTTAAATGGTATTTAAAAGAAATTCATAAACAGATCCTTTGAGAATTAAAAAGTTTTCGTCAGAAAAAGTACCAAAAATTGGTGAAAATGTAACACTATTTTGCAAACAAAGATGGAAAGCGTCAATTAGTAGTTACATGATTTATAATTCAAGGTACTAAATTAACAATGAACCACGTTATTGACTATTAACAGTAATGGATTTGCAAAGTTTTTTAAGGTTTTTGGTATAAAATTAAGAAAGTCAATAAACTTTCAATAAATTAAACCACAAAATACAATCACAAAATATATTTACTAATAAGGTTTTTTATTACCTATGTAGTATTTAAAAACATAAATAAAGAAAATTAGTTTATTTTTAAAGATATTTTCCTAGAACCACTTATAAAGTCTAAATAATAATAAAAAAAATACAATAAAGTTTTATTCTCAAAATGTGCAAAAAAATCTACCAAGTACAGATAATTCTGAAGTACTTACTTAAGCAAGTTTTATAGCAATGCTAAAAAAGCTAATTTATAGGTGTATTTAAACTAAAGTTTACATTATTAAGATAAAAAATTTCATTACTTTTTCAAACAATTTTAATTTTAAAAGACAATAATTCATTGTCACATCTAAATAAAATGAAAAAGTACTAATTTTGGGTATCAGTACTCAAGAGAATGGTGTTTGTAGTTGCGTTGCATTATCAAAAATGGACAGAGTAAAAACATTGAGCTTGAAAAAAAACGAGATATTTAGATAGTCTTCTTTGTTCTTTGTCGACAGCTTATAAGCTATAGTTAAGCAAAAATTAATCATTGTAAAAAGATGCTTACAGTATAGAATTTTTAGTATAATTTATGTAGTGTAAGTTAAGTATTTAAAGTAAAGTTGTCTATGAGTATTTAACTTAAATAGATTATTTTATAAGGCAATTACTAAAAGACTGAAATCGATTATTATATTTTTACCCGCCAATAATTACA
Source organism: Thalia democratica (assembly GCF_965202585.1). Classification (NCBI taxonomy): domain Eukaryota; kingdom Metazoa; phylum Chordata; class Thaliacea; order Salpida; family Salpidae; genus Thalia; species Thalia democratica. The sequence goes on along the minus strand of NC_139166.1, from coordinate 58,939,632 downwards.
AAAAAAGTGCAAAGTTGGCAAGTAAAAATGTGAAAAAGCAAAAAATTAAAATGTGTGGAACCTTGAATAACATAAGTCAATTTTCTGTGATTGAAAGTAACCACGACAATATAATTTCAAACTTGCTAAATCTTAAACCTAAAAGCTGATATATCTGCATGTAAAAACTTGTGATAAACAATATCCAAGTAGTGTATAAACAAACATTGTTAAACTGTAACTGAATCAAAAAACTGAGACAATTTATTGAAAAAGCTAACGAAATAAAACTTTCAAACAAAGTTTTACATAAACGAAGTGTTTCACACATACTAAAGTTTAATTTTTTTATCATTTTACCACAAAAAATATAAAAAATAAGTCTAAAATTGTGTATCACTCTAATATCTTAATCCTTGTAGAGAGAAATATATTTTTTTAGAAGTTAAACGCTGTTTTGGTCTGCATTTACACATTTAAATAAGTACTTTAACTTTTTTTTACTGACAAAATAGTTATTTGCTTAGCAAATACTTTGACATTTACCTGTCTGACCACGTTATTGACTACTGTTACAACAAAGACACTTTGTTGTTACGGTCAAATTCGAAAAATTTAAATAAAAATCAAGTTTAAATGTACAGCGTGAGGTAGATAAAGTGAGGTTTGAACAGTAGCAAACATTTTTAAGTAACTTTCCTTTGACTTTTGATAGAAAAATCAACTGTTCAGTATGTTTTCTAATATATTTTTATGTGTTTTAAGGTATTTTCAATTAATTTAATACGGTTGTTATACTCTAAATAAGTTTCAACGCTATAGCAATCTATATACAACAATTAAGAAAAAAGTTCACAATTTTAGTTGAAAGTCTGAAAAATTTTAACGAGAAGATCTTATTAGTGCTTTAAAATTTAGAATGATGAGCATCAATACCAAAAGTTATTTAAATTAAGGTATGAAATACATTACTAATAAAATAATGTTTTTCGAAATTAAAAAAGTTAACAATGATGTATTAGATACACTAGAATGTTTAAATTTGGTTTCATCTGAATTTAGGTCTCTTTATGTCAAATGGGCTGATAAAAATTTAATGAAAAAAGTGTTGAACTTTTCTACGAACTGTCGTATTACAGTTGCAACGATATATAAACGTTATTCATTATTTATTATAAAACTTATCACTAGTTCATACATTTTTATGTTGCAATACTTCGTATTTTTTGCATTTTTTTTTCTATTTAATTAATTAAACATTTAATTTCAACAAAGCTTATTTTACTTATGCTGTGTTTACGATATAAGCTAAATTAACTACCAAAAAAGTATTAGGTAATTTTCATACAGATTAACTAGCAATAGCCAGTCATGGAAAAATATGAAAGACATAAAACGTGTTGAATACAAATTTACTGTTTTGAAACCTTGAAGCGGCTAACATACTTATCTTAGAAATTACACGATCATCACCCTCACAAAGCTGTAATGAGAAATGGAAAATTATCTAATTTACGACCTTTTAGTTGACACAATTGCTTTTCATCACATAACAAACGATAATTTATCAAATTTTTACAGATCGTACAAACTTGTAAACAACATTTTAACACAAATTAATACGTTTTATGAAGTACATACACATCTGTACAAAGATTAGCTAATTTATAGGTCAAGATCTGTCGCGTTTCTATCAACAAGTTATTTTCATAAAGACACTCTTTAAATTGCACTAAGTTGACTATAAACTTTAGTTAAAAAAGTATGCACTTTTGACTTTCACTTTTTCTGTTGAAAACTAATAGCCGATAAACTTCAATCAGAAATAGAATTAATATGAGGACCAAAACTTAATAACAAAAGGCTGCAAAAACCTTAAAATCGACTGAAATCGAACCAAAAAAATCTTCGCAAAAACTATCTGTAATTTATTTTTTCAATCAGAATAGCACATCATAAGGAATATTTAAATCATGATTTTTATGCAGCCATACGAAACTAATCCATACGAAAGTTATTATTGTACCTGCTGTTAAACTTTACTTCAAATAAATCCAAACAATTACACCCTAGAGTTTTTTCCTTGGTAGGGTTGTCTCGGATGCTGTTGTCGTTGATCTTGCAGTAAAGTTCATTGATTATTAATACTAGTACAATTTGAAGATACTTTGAGACTCACAACTTAACGGAACTTACAGAAACTAGATAGAAATTATTTGAAGCAAGCTATTAATACACTTAGCGTAATTTTTAGTAGAATATATATTGAGAATGTAAAATTAGGTGTTAATCTATTTGCGAACGCGTAAAAAAATCTTAGCATTTTATTTTAAGCTCAAATATTTAATTTTAAAGTTGTATACACATTATAACACTTAAACAACATAACGAGAAGTAAGAAGTAGTAAGTACGTTTAAATTTTCCCATAAATCTGTATAATAAGCTTGTTTTTATAAGCATGTTTCACTTGTGCATTTGCCAAGTTTTCTGTGTCATTATTGACTGTAAACTGTTAATTTTACGGATTGCCAATACCTTACGTCAATTTGGATTTTCCCTTCTAATTAGTTTACTACATAATACTTCAAATTCACTGCTTATTCTACTATAGCTTTATTTACAAACTTAAAAACCTATACTATTTGAATATGTATTTTTAAGACGTTTTTTTGAAATTTTCATGAAAAACATAAAAAGTAATAAATGCATTACTAAAAAGTCGTTGTATTTAATAAATAACAATTAAATAACTAGCATAACTTTTAGCTACGCACAAGTTTTTTTTTAGACAGTAAGAACTCAACAATGGTGCTAAATATTTAAATATTAAATAAGATCAATAGTTCTAAACGATTTCTTGCTACATTTAGCAATATAAATACAGGTTTGCAAAATTATGTACTGCTTTTGGTATCAATAAAGCTGTTATATAATTTTTTCGAAACAACTCTTTCTGCACTAATAGCTTTTCTAAAAGCAACATAAACTTACTACATAATAATTAGCTTTGTATTACATGAAATGAACTGCTGATCAGTTCAAAAAATTTGTCATAAACATAATTGTAGCAAGTAATGTTTGTTTTTTTTTTTTTTATTATTCACAAACATTTATACATCTTGTATAGTTATAAAAGTATACTATTATGAGAATCGTATACATGATTAATTCAGCTGAACTCAATCAAACATTTTTTTGTTAGTACGTTTTAAATTAACTAACATATCGATTAAGTTATTTAAAAACTATTAAAACTAAGAGGGATTTTCAGTAGCTCATTAAAGTCAAAGTACAGTAAAGCTAGTTAGATTAAAATCTTTTTTTTTAATCTAGTAAATTAAAAAATAAAAGCTGCGTTTGTATAAATATATTTATAAGTATATTCTTATAAATATATTTATAAGAGACAAATAAATATTTAGATTGTTTATAAATAAATTATTTAAGAACATTCGCATACAAGTTTGAATTAAGTAGTCTACGTCTAAAAAATTTAAAATATAACAAGTTCACACTAAAAAAGTATAATTATTTAATCATGTTAATAGTAGATGTACAATGCAAAATTAAGTTGTTATAAACTAATATAAAAGACTTTATAAAGAAAAACTGGCAGTATAAGCTCCACTAATAAAAAGGCTTGTCAATCATAGTTTATTAATTATTTGTATATCATACTGCTTAACTTCGATTGATCTGTCTAGTAATTGATGTTTGGAAAGGTATAACTCCTACAAGAAATAAAAGAGAATTGAAAGTTGACTTTGTAAATAGTCTGAAGTAGTCATAAATGTTTGACCCTAAGGTACAGTTTTTAACAGCGCGCTGACTTTTTGGTCTGCATTTATAAACTTAAAAAAACTCTTTGATTTTATTTTTAATGTATTTACTGACAAAATAGTTATTTTCCTAGCAAATGTTTTGACATTTTCCATTTTACAACAAAAACACTTTGTTTCCATAGTCAAATTTGGACAAGTAGCTAAATTCAAATAAAAATAAAGTTTAAATGGACGGCTAGGTATACAACGTGAGGTTTGAACAGTAGCAAACATTTTTAAGTAACTTTCCTTTGACTTTTAATAGAAAAATCAACTGTTCAGTATGTATTTTTGTTATATTTTATAAATTTAGATTTTATTTGTACCACAATTAAAATAAGTTGTCATAATTGGTAGAACGCAAAATTTTAACAAAAATCTTTTATTAGTGTTACAAATTTAGACTGATGAGCATTCGTACCAAAAAAACCCTAATATAAAGTGTGAAATACATTACTTATTAATTTAAATTTTTTAAGTTAAAAAACGTTTACAATGACGTATTAGATGTTTAGTTTGAATTTATCTTAGTCTGAATTAACGTCTCTTTATGTCAAATGGGGTGATAATTTTCATAAAAAAGATAATAAAACTGGTAATAGATAATAAAACTAAAAAAGATAATATGAACTTTCGTATTACAGGTGCATTAATGTATCTGAGTATTCATTATTTATTATAAAGATTATCACTAGTTGTTACATTTTTATGTTATATAACGTCGCATTATTGTCAAAAAAAAATTATTGTTTTAAAGTTTTTTTCTATAGAATTTATTAAAAATTGTGCGCTTAACAAAGATTGTTTTGTTTAAGATGTGTTTGTAGGTTAAATTAATTACCAAAACAATTTTAGGTGATTTTCACATAGATTAAATAGCTATAGCCAGTCATGGAAAACTTTGAAGAACATAAAAAGTGTCGAATACAAAATTACTAGCTTAATACCCCTCATCAGCGCTTATCACCCCTCATATTTGTGTTAGAAAATTCAAAATCATAACCGTTGAAAAACTGCCAACCATCTTACGCTTATAAAAAAAGGAAAATTTTCATACATAATGATCTTTTTTTTGATACATTTGTGGTTTCATCGCATACAACGCATAAAAACTTTATCAGTTTTTGAAAGATCGTACAAACTTGTAAACAATGTTTCAACACAAATTAATTCTTTTCATGAAGTTTATGTACATCTGTGTAAAGATAAGCTGATTTCTAAAACAAGATGTGTCGCATTTCTATCAACAAGTAAATTTTCTATAAATATACTCTTTAAATTGCATTAGGTTGTACATAAACTTTAATTAAAAACCTTATACACTTTTAAATTTCACTTTTACTGTTAAAACTGAACAGCTGATAAACTTCAGTTTAAAAACAAAATGATTATAAGAACTAAAACTTAATAATACTACGCAGAAAAAATATTCAATTTTTTTTTACTAAAACTATCTGTAGTTAATATTTTTTTAATCATAAAAGCATATTATAAAAAATATCTAAATCATAACACTTATACATTCATATGAAATAAATTTGATGTACCTCCTGTCGAACTTTACTTTAAATAAACGTAAACAATTAAACCCTATATTTACTTCTAAGTACAATTTAAAGATATTCTAAGAATCACGACCGTACGACTTTTGAAGAAACGTGATAGAAATCAACTGAAGCAAGCTGTTATTAAGAATATCATTTTTACTAATAGAATACAGGCATAGTGAGTATTAATAGTTGTTTATTTAATGATAACGAGAAAAAACTTAATAGTTTTAATACAAATTCATAACTTAAACTTTTAAGTTAAATACTCCAAAACTTAAACAACGTAATGAGAAGCAGTCGGTATGACTAAGTTTTCCCATAAACCCGTTGTAATAAGCTTGTTTTTATAGCATGTTTCACTTGTGCACTTGCCAAGTATTTTGTGTAATTATTGACTGTAAACTGTTAATTTTACGGATTGGTAATGATTTATGTCATTCTGGATTTTCCCTTCTAATTAGTTTAATACGTAATACATACTTTAAAATTTACTGCTTGTTCTACTATAGCTTTATTTTTATTATTTGATAAAAACTTATGCTAGCTGAACAAATATTTTTAAGAAGTTTTTAGCAACTTGTACGAAACGCATAACTGATATACATATAATACTATAAAAATGTTGTACTTAAAAAAGGACAAATTAGCATAAAATTTTGCTATGCACAAGTTTTTTAAGCAGTCAAATTTCAAAAATGTTTCAAAAAAAAATAAATAAGTAAATAAGAGAAAAAATCAAAACATTTTTCGCTTATTTACAGGTTTGTGGAAACTGTCTCTTTTTTTATTTGTGTTATATCAATGAAGTTGTTTTGATTTGTTTGAAAATAAAATATTGAATAATTTTTTTATTTTAGCAACGTTTTATATTTTCAGTAGTTAGCTTTTTAGCGTAGAATTCATTCCTACTCATTTCTGAATAATTTATTTAAACACAATGTTAAAAAAAATTGGGCCTGAATATACAACCAGCAATTAATGTTTTTATTAATAAATTTGTAAAAACCTTTTAAAAAAATTAAACATATATTACGATGAAAAACTTAGTTATTATTAATTCCTATGGTTTGTATTTTTACATAATATTTTAAATAAAATTATAAAAATAATTTAATTAAAATTAACATTTTGTAAATACTTTTATCAATAAATTATATATTTACTTATGTATAAGAAAATTATTAAATTTAAGAGGAATAAATTAACTATCTAATCATTTAATTAAATAAAAACAAAAGCTACAGTAGAGTAAAGTTAATTACATAAAAAAGTTTTTTTTTAATTCAGAAAATTATAAAAAACTTTGCTTGTTTTAAAATTATTTAAAACAGTTTTTATTAAGATTAATGTAAGTATATTAATTTTTAATGAATAAATTTGTTAAAAACATTTGTATAAAAGTTTGGTTTAGATGTTGTATTTTTAGTCTACGTCACTAAAGTATAAGTAATCTATTAAATAATTCACAGAAAATGACATAAGTGTATGTTTATTTTAACTCAACTAACTATTACATATGAAAACTATTATGCAATAATTAAGTTGTTATAAACTAATACTAATATACAACACTTTATAAAAATAAACTGGCAATTAGTATAAGCTCTACTAATAAAAATGATTGTCAATCATACTTAATTAATTAAATTTATATGATATTGCTTAATTTTTATTGATCTAGCAATTGATGTTTGGAAAGGTATAATTCCTACAAGAAATAAAAGATAATTGAAAGTTGACTATATACATAACTTAAAATAGTAATAAATATTTGACCCTTAGGTTAATATTTTACTTTTAACAGCGCGCCGACTTTTACTTTTGTAAAGCATTCTTATTGCTAAGTTTTGCATTTATGCAGACAAATACTTACATTGTGTGTTCTCAAAAGTTTGAATTATCTTTGACAGTTTGGACAACAGTTAGGCATTATTATTTGAATTTAAAACCATTTTGCAACGAAAATCTTATATTGAGAGTTAAAAAAACGTACTTGTTTAGAATTTATAGCATGGTTGTAAATACTTGTATTACGTTCAAAGTTTGTATTAACGATCAAATAACCAAAATTTTTGCGCAAATAAATTTGTAAAGCAGCAGTATTATTTGATAGTAAAACAAATACACGAATTTTATTACAAATCATTAACCGAATAGTTTAGTGGTAAAGTTGAATCATGCACAAAACTAGTAAATTACTCCTTGGCTTCAAAGAAAATTTTAGAAAATTACAAACACAAATCTAATATAAACATAAAAAGTGGGTTCATTAGGTTGTATGACTAAAAATAAATTTTAACTTTCTTTTTGCACACTTTATATTAATCAGAATTTGGTTTTAAATTTGGATAATTTAAAAACATTTGGAAATAGATCAAAATAATGTAGCTTTTTTTGTTTTACTAAATATTATTTTAAACATTAACACCTTATTGTATTATTAATAATATAATTACTTGTCGTAAAACTTCAATACTATCCTAATAAAACATTTCTTATGCTTTGTTTAAAAGTTTACAAATATCTAGTTTATACTGTCGTATTTAAGGCTGATGAGTTTTTAATTTAAGTTTTGTTTTTAAAAATAAAACAATTGTCATTATTATTAATTACGACAATATATATCAACTTTAAAGATAATTTTAAAACTAATATAAAGAAAACTGTAAATAATAGAAAAATTGCGTAACTTTTAAACTTAAATGTATCCGACTTTCAACATAGCTATCAGATAAAACATGTATGTGTATAATAGTTAAATATAAACTTATATAAAATAAATTACATGGCTCGTTTAGTTTACTATAAACTAAAGAGCGTCTGATTTTTTAAGGTAGTTAAGTTTTAGAAATACGGTACATGTTTAAGTTTATAACTAAGAAAAAATTATATTTTTAGAGTATTCTTAACTTTGTTAGCTATTTCAAAAAAAACACATATACATCACAAAACTGTTTTAAAGACTTACTGTTTTATGAAAAGTGTAAGTAAACTGCTTTTTTTAATTGTAACGGTTAAAGTAGTATCTTATAAATATAAATAAACCTAAATTAAAAATTATTATTTATATAAGAATGCCGAAAAACACCGGTAAAGCGTTAGTATTTCTTATGCAGCTTTTTTTTGGCGACGTTTTAAATTGATAAAGACAAAACTCAGCTTTTAACTCATAGTAATGTTTTTGTTAGTTAAACATCTTAAATCAAATGTAACGCTTACCTAATCGGATTAACGGAATTACATGTAATTCGTTTATATGCACATTGTTATTATTCTAAACGCCTATTTTCCGTCTAGGTGGCGCTAGAACGAAGCAGAAGCTTTTTTAGAACCGCAGTTCTTTTTTTACAAACTATATGAGAGAATCTGGTGTATTTTTTTAGAAACTTTTTAAGCAGGCCAAGTCTCATTTTTAGTTGTATTTTTAATTCCACGGTATAGAGGTGTATTCATTATCGTTTCAAGTTTAAACTAATTTTCTAAACTTTACTATATGAGCTTTGTTTAATTATAACACAGGAGTAGTATTTTATTTTCAAAAGTAGTTTAGGTTAAAATTAAAGCTTTTCATAAAGAATGTTTTTTTTTTATTACAGCTGCCTGAGAAACTGTTTTTTCAGTCAAGTTTAAGTTAAATGAAATGACTACTACAAGCATTTAAGACAATTTTAACTGACTCAGGTTAAGTTATTAAATTGAAGTAGATATAAATAGACCAACATTAACTCTCATGTAGCAACTTTGACTGAACAGCCTTCAATTGGTTAATTTAAACAGCTTGATATTTAGCACAATTTATTCTAAGCTCTATAGTTGAGCTGAAGAAAACAATGTTACCTTTGTGGCAATTAAAAAAAGATAATAAGCGGTTTATTAACGGTAATCTGTTGTTGTCGTCAACTGAATTGTATATAATGAATAACTTGTTCACTTATTTCTTAACAATATAAGTATTTTTTGTTTATTTTTAGAATAATTTCCATGGTTTGTAGACATATTTTTGAACTTTATTAAAATTGTTTGTTGTAGCCTCTATATACGGTTAAACCTTAAAAATAGAAATTCATTTAAAGCTGTTTATTCTAACTTAATAAATCTGATATTGAAACTAATTCCTAAAAAAATAGAGAAAGTCTGTAGAAATACAATCTTTCATAACTAAAAGCTTTAACTAAAAACATATAAAGTTTTCTTTTAATATTACTGTAAATTTAAGCTTAATTTGAAATTTGAATACTTGTTCTAACCTTTTGTAGATAAATTTTGAAAACTTTTAAAACTAAAGAAACACAGATAGTAGTAAAAATGTTTTTAGTTACAAAAAATAGTAAAAGCTGATTTAGTTTTTAACGTTCTTGATTAGAAAAATATTTTATTTTGTTAAGTTTAAAGTATCTGTTATTATTAAATTCAAGGTATTAATAGAGTACTTTTTCTAATGCTCGGTTTGCTTGCATATAACTTTTTTTTTTCCTTAAGTTAAACCTAAATAAAGACAAGCTGCAGATTTTAATTTATTTTTTTGAATTTAAATTAGTTATTGTATTTAAAAAAGATACAACATAGATCTAATGATAACATATTTTCAATTCTACCTAAGTTTTTCAATTTATAACAACTATTGAATATAGAATTTATGAAAAACAGTCTTAAAACATCTTATCAATACTATAGAAACAATGAAAAATCTATCAAAGGCAACATAAGGTTGCCGCATAAGTTATGTGATTAGTTTCCACATTTTACTCACTAAATTGCCCATCTGACATTCAAGTACAAATATTATCGTTTGCAAACGAAGAGACTTTGTTTTTTTTAATTAAATTGAATAAATTAGAGTTTAAGCTGTTTTTTTTTCTATGATTTAGAGTTTTCGTTATGAAAAAATCAAACATTTGTATAACAAAATTAACAGAAGTAAACATCTTAAACACATTATATTTTATTAAGAATCTTTAGCAAAGTTCTTAATAAATTTAATTTAAAAGCTACGGCTTACGAAAAATCCATATAAAATATCATTAATTTTCCAGATATACCAATTATATAAAGATGATATTTTAAACTTTGAAAACTTAACCAACAACTATGATAATTTTTCTCACAAATACTAAAAAAACTTAACCAACAACTATGATAATTTTTCTCACAAATACTAAAATAACTCTTTAACCTTAATTTCAGATTCTTCAACTCAGTATATAAATAAATATGTTAACAATTACATATAAACTAAAACTAGCTTTATTTATTATTTTAACGATCAGTCTTTCACAAGCTTAGGTCAACCGCACTTTTTCAAAGATTAAATCTTTTTTTTAATTTTGTGGTACTTTAAACAGTGTAATAAAAGTTAAAGCAACTAACAGACATGTATAGATATGTCAAAAACTTAACGGAAGCCAAAGCAACTGTAATCAGCAAATGCATGTTTTACAGTATTATTATAAATTGCTGTATAAGCAAAACTGTCAGACAAAACTTAAACAAAGTTTGTTCGTGATAAATCTGATATAATGTTTCATAGTTATGTTGCGTTTAATTCTTTAACTAATCGATAGTTTTTTAATGGTCGTTTTTGATAAATACAGTTTATTGAATGACGAAAATGCGCTTGAAATATTTCGTCCCAGGACCTAGTGCACGAAAAAATATTTTGGTAATCGAGTCGCTCACCATATATACATTTTAACATCTTGTCCAGGGCATTGAACTTTATATTTGAACTCTTAGCACAAGTTTGATGAAACACTTTTGAAAAAATAAAAATATTATTAATGTTGTAACATTTGCTACTTTGTACTATTTATTTTCATAATAAGTTTATTTTTTATGTTTAAACATTAGCTTTTTTATGTCACTATTGTTGATAATACAAGTATTTGTTTATTGATTTTTTTAAATGTTAAAGTAGTTTAAGCAAAGAGTATACAGGAAAATTGCATTAGTTTTTATTTTAGCTAAGAACAAACAATGCTTACTTAAAAACAGTTTTTAGTAATTTGTTGTTTAACTTTAAACATACTTTTAGTTCAGTATAAACCCTTTCTAGAATAGAAAGTAAACTTTAAATCTTAGTAGCTTCTATATCTTATGGTTGTTTAATGTCAAAGACTTAAGTTTAAAATAACTTTCATACAAAAACAAACAACCTCCCGATTTTCTATAAACAAAAATAAATAAAAACTGGCGGCGTACAAATTAGCTTATTTAAACAAATATTAGTTTTCCTCTATTTCTGTTTGTATTGTTAATATTGACCTAATATCCTTATGTATTTTTTCCATTGAACTATTGCTCATAGTTTTACAAGCAAACTTTAAAGATTTTTTTTTTCTAAAAGTTGTTTTGTACAAAAATATAAATTATGAATATTTTTAATTTTTATTATCATGTATTTTTTTTTCAATAAAACCTACAACTTTTTTAACAGGTAGCTAATGTAACAAGTTAATTGATGTGAATATTGTTTAAATAAACTGGAAATAAGGAGAACAATGAAAATTTTGAATATTACAACAACATTTTGTTTTATTTTGATGACATTTTTTAGATATACTGCTTCTTATAATACAAGTTAGTTTATTTTTTTTTTTATACAATTTTATTTAAAAAGATCAATATGTAACAAATGTGAACACTGATTTTAGCACTAAACATTTGCTATAAAAAAAACAAAAAGTTAATAAATTTTGAGATAGAATTAAACAACTTTTTTCTCCTTAATCATACTTTTTTAGAATAATAAATATAACGAAAAATAACTTATCTCATTAGAAGTCCATCGTAGTTTTTATTATTTATGCAAAATACAATATTCATGCATACTGACTGTTAGCAAACTTAGATTTAAAGACCTAGATGAAATTTAAATTAAATAAATTAAATATTTATACAAAAGAGTACTTTCAAATTTCGTTAATCAATAATGCAGTAAAGACTTAATCTATCTTCGATGTACCAAATTAAAACTCTTAAATAATTTAATAGAAAGGCTATCAGAATAAAAAGACTATTTTAAAGCTTAGAGTACTACTCTGTACAACTAACTTAGTTGTATTTGTCACAGAACTGTTGAAATTTATCATTCAATGATTCTTTAGTTCTGATTTTATTGCTTAATTGTGTTGGTTAACTTAAATATTTGTTAAATCCTTATAATTAACAAAAGTTTAAGTACTTAATTTTTGATAGTAAAATAAGTTTTGTAATTTTCTACTGTATTTAGTTGTGCTTTAGTAAACCTAACTAAAATGATGAAAAAATATTTTTTTAAATATAATGCATCTAACATAATATTACTAGATAATGATTATCTTTAAACATCATATATGAAAAATCTAAGCAATTGTATGTAAACACTTTGTCCGAAATAAAAAAACAAAATAGAATAGATTTTAAGTTAATTTAAATTTATACACTCATTCTTTTTAAAAGTAATGATACAGTATTTATTTTCAAATCAAATTAAAACTTGTATTATTATTTCAAAAATGTTTAAAATCAAAAAGTATAAGTAAATTATCGAGTTTTCACTATTTTCTTCGTTTAAAAAGTTTTAAAATATTCAAATCATTCGCAAAATAAGTGAGTTAAAAATATAAAGGCCGTACAAACTAGCGAACATTATTGAGAGATTGAAATCACCCCTTACTGTAAACCAAAAATCAATTACTAGTAGAAAGCCACTGTTACAAAATACATTGACGTAACAAAAACAATTGAAAAATAAAACAGTGGCCACACATGAGTAAATATTAGGAGTTTGATTTTAATGTAGGTGTTTGTTTCGGACAATAGCATCTGTACTAGTAGCATAATTTTAACTTTTAGCTTCTCTGTTTTTAGAGCTGCGTAAGTTGTGAATAATTCATTTGAAATTTATTTAAAAAAATAATATAAAGACTACCAATGTTCGGTGAACGTAAGTTACTTTGTGTTCACTTGCATATAAGTAACTATAAGAAAGCGATTTGAACAATATTATTTTTGTTTGAAGCAAAAGTTTGTGAGTTTTTTTTTTCTGGAATATTTATAAATTTATACATTTTTCTATTTAAAATAATTTTTTTTTAATAAAAATGTATTGTTTTGTAAGTTTCTTATTTTTAAAACAGAAAACAGTTTGAAACGATGTTATATAAATAAGCAATTGACAAAGGTAAATTTACTAAGTTTTTTTTAACATATTTGCACAAAACTTTAGTTTTATGTTAAAAAAGTTATTTAATCTGTTTGAAAATATTTTTGAAAAGTTTTAAACTAAAACAAATACTATTTTTTATTGCTATATCTTCTTTTTGTATTATATTTCAACTTTCAAAATTAAAATAAATTAACTCAAGTAAAAATATACGATTATTAATTACTTAAGTTGAGCAGATTTCACAAAATATTTTAAGTATCATTAACAGCACTTTAATTTTAAAGAAGGCTCTTCAGAAGTAAAGAAAAATGTGTCGTTTGATAGCTTTAATAAAATATTTAAAATAAGCAAATGAGTTTTAAAGTATTTTAATTTTGAAAAAGTTTTGAACTTTTACACCCGATTTGTGTCAGACAAAATTAAGTAGCGTAATAAGCTGCTGCTAATTAGAACAAGTATAACTAATTTAGATTAGTTTTAACTTGTTTTGGCTTAAGAAAACTACTTTTGAATAACTGTTAAAAGTCTATATATTTGTTTTCACTTTAAAACTATAAAGTTTGTTGTATCTTTAAAAGAACTATAATAAAAGAAAGTTATATTAATAACAAAACTTGTTACTAAAAATATACTGTATTTTATGCTTTCAGCAATGTTTACTAATAAAAAACTCTACAAAGATGACCAACAAATCTCTATATACAGTAAAAAATTAAATGATCAACCTTTTACTATAATCATGTGTTATTATTACCTAGAACACAGCGCCTTTAACAATTTCTAGTTTTATTTTTTTATTACATCTAAATTTTTAAGGGCTTAAAATAAAACTAATCTTGTAATGTTTTAATTTTGTACTTCTTTTTATTATCAACTTTATTTATACACTTTTAATATTAGATATAGATTAAAGTAATTTCTGTCTCAAAAACAAACAAATAAAAATGAAATAACGAACTTATTATGATAGAAATAATTATTGCTTTTCTCAATCAATGGTATTCCCTTGGTAGTTTAGTCACTCAAATTTTTGTTTAATCTCACCATATCTCATTTTCTTTCGAGTATTTTTTTTTAATTATTACACTTAATTGTTTTAAAAACAACAGTTGAAGTATATTTTACATTAGATCAGGGGTCGGCAGGCAGTTGGTGCTCGCGGGCCAAATTTCAAGTTTTCAAAATTTTCGCGGGCCACAGTTTTAGTTTTAGTGATATTTGAATAATCTTTTGGCTTTAGTTTTGGTCACACCAGAGATAGTTTTACTTTTATTCACTTTACTATTTTAAATGACTTTTAGCTACAAAAAGATTGCTTATTTAATATATAAATAACTATTGAAATAAAATTTACATTGTTAAATATACTTAAGTCTTAATAGAATATGTACTTTCTTAAACACTTAATGAGTTAAACTTAATAAGTTTCTTTTATTATTTTACTTACAACCTAACTCTTTATAAAAACTGAGCTTAAAAAAACATTTTTTGGTCACTTTCATACATTTTTTATATTATGAACCACCTTTTCATATTTAAAAAAATGTTAACTTTTGAAAATAGATTTTTTTTTCTTAATAGTTTGCACTCTTTTGTAAACTTAGTAATTAAAATTAATACCTATTTTTATGTGGATAAGCTAAACAAAATTTTTTACATAAACTCGAATACTTTAATAAAATACTTTATTAGTGTTTTATTAGTCTTTTACGCGGTTGCCACTTCAAAAGCAAAAATGTCTGAATTATATTGAAAGTTTATTAAAAGTTAAAATAGCTGAAGACTTTTTGTTAATCAAGCTTAAATACATAACTAAAATATAATTATTATAAAAAAAGCACAATATGTAAAAAAAACAAAAAAAAACACATTAAGTAAATTAGACTACAGTCATAAAAACTATTTTGAGAATTTGAAGATTTATTCAAAGAGTTTGAAATAAAAATTTGAGATATACCTGAGTTCAAAAAAGAAAAACTTCTTAAACAGCTTTAATTAGTCTGAGCTTTTAAAATTTTTAAACTTGCCTGTTTGCTTGGCTGTTCCTTAAAATTTACAAAATAAAGAAGTATCGAAGTTTATTTATAGTGAATTAATTATATAAATTCCTTTTATTTTAATTCAGCTTGAATAGACAATTAAGTTTTTAAACATTTTTAACACATGTATAAAAATTTATTAAGCTTTTAATGAATTATAAAAACGTATTTCTTATTAGCATTACAGCAATTATTTATCTGCAATAAAAATATTGCATTTTAAAAGAGCAAATATAAATTATAAGACGAGCTATAAAAACTATAACACGTTAGTTTGGAGTTATTGCGAGAAATAAGAACAAAACAAACCGCTTAAGTCAGTTTCACCAACGCACATGATTATTTTCAGTAACTACAGACTGATCAAAAAAACTGTTAAGGCAAATTATAAAGTAGTAAAAGTAATTACTAAAAAAAGATAGCGTTTAAAGTTGAAAAATTATTTAAATAATTTGTGTTGGGGTTAGTAAAAATTTTTTGTTTACTTCTTCAATATCAACAAGAAGTCGTGTTTCGGAAATTTCTGAAGATTATGAAGGCGCATAAACCAAATTAGTACTTAAATTAATTTGTTAAGATGAGGAACTGGTACAACAGATATTGCTCATTTTATAATTTTTATTACAGGTGGTTTTACTAACTTTGAAATTTTAGAATAATTTCTAGGTTTAGTTCCAAAACAAAGCGCAACAATAGGTAAAACCATTTAAAAGCAAAGGTGCAATGCACCGACCGATATAAAGTTTTTAAAAGTACAACTTTTTGCATTATTTTTAGTATAGAATTAAATTAAAGGTTTAAAAAACTGTCTTAAATAACATAGAAAAATATAAATGAAACTGTTAAGCTGCTTTAAATCTTTTTTTAACAAAAAATAATTATATGGTAGATTTTTTGTGTCAAATCGAAATTTCATTACTTTACATGTAAAAATTGTTTAAAATTCCAGGTTTTTCGATAATTCTCAAATTTAAGGCTTTTTTGGCAACACTAATTGTTCACAGTTATATGTATACAATTATTATAAATAATAATTCAAATTATTACAGCTGCAAGAAGTAAATTTTAAAATATATTTTTATTCAAACAAACACTGCGCATTAAACAAAACATACTTCATAAACTTAATTTACCACTCTTTAAAGCAAAAAAGTCAGTCCGAGTAAATAAAACTAGCCTGATATTATAGCATAAAAAAAGCAATTCAAGCCAAAAATTGAAAAATTACTAAATTGGACTGAGATTTGAAGTCATCAAATAGTCGTAGTCTGAGTGTGTGGAAATTTTTATTTGTTTATTTGATCGAACTTGAACTATTTTGATTAAAAATCTTAAAACTTAATAAATTACCATTTCTCAATCTAGTTCGAATTAAATAGGTAGTTTCAAAAAACATCAACTCTTTATATTAGTATGCAATGCATAAAAACTAACTTATTTTGCCAAAAAACATTGTTTGAAAAATCAAAAAGTATATCTAACAAAAACCTTTTCAATTCATGTCATATTTATTGTTTTAAATGTGATAGTACACACTTAGATATTACATGTAGAAACAATAATGTTAGAAAATTAAGCGTAAACTATAGTTTATCTCGTCATTTATTAAATAAAAAATTGTTTAAATGTGAGCATCTTTGTACATTGGTTTGCATAGGAATAAATTTAAAATGCAAAGAAAACTTCTAAAAAATTAAAGGTGTCAAAACCAAAATAAAATTGACCTTATTTTTTATTATTATGTTATTTTAAATGTTTTTGTGTACACTAAAATTTTAACATTTAGTAATAAAAAATCTGTAACAGAAACTTAGGTATAACAAAATCGTGAAAAAAAACTAAACTGTAAAGAAATGAACATTTTAGTTAATTACTGTGAACTACTTTTGTACAAAACGGAAAACATTTACATTTAGTTTATTTACAAAATAGGTATCGTATAACTATATTACTAATTTAAAGCACTTTTTATACTTTTTTTTTAGAAAACAGTTTGCTGTTGTAAGAAGAAAGTTATTATGAAATTTAGAAAAAAAAACTAGTGGAATGCTAACCTGTCTTTTTCAACTTTTAAACTAAATAAGTAAAGTTTTTTAATTGTTTTAAAGTGTTATACAGGGACTTAAAACTAAATTAATCAAACAAATTTAATTCAAAATATATTTTTGCTCAGCGGGCCACATTTACATGCTCGCGGGCCGCAAAATTTTCTTTCGCGGGCCGCATTCCATTCAAAAAAGTAACGTGCTCGCGGGCCGCAGATTTAGCCTTCGCGGGCCGCATTTGGCCCACGGGCCGCAGTTTGCCGACCCCTGCATTAGATGGTATATTTTTTAGTTTTAATTTGTATTTACTACTTTGAACTTATTTCAAGGTATGACTTTTTGTGAAGAAACCACTAGTGAAATACATTTTTAAAGGTTTTCAAAAACTCTATAACTATATTAAATTGAATATGTTTTTTATTGGATTTTGCAAGCATAAAGTTTTATCATAACGTTGACTTTTTTTTTTCCTTTAAGGTTTAATAACTGCAAACCTTAAATTATAGGAATTTACTTATAAACTTATTGTGTCATGTTAGATGAATGTACAAAGCATTTCAAGATTATGCTTTATTTACTGTTAATAGAAACTCTTACTTATTTTGAATAAAAAACCTCTTAAATGCAGTCAGAAAGAAACTTTTTGACTCCAGTTGGTTTTCTTATACACAAACCAAACAAAAACAAAACCAAACAACTTGTTTGCTTAGACAAAACAAAACTGTTTGAGCCTGGCGCACTAAATACACACTCTAAATTCTCAACAACGAAACTTCTCACAGCTTCAAACCTTTTGTGTTTTACCAGCTGCCTTCAGTTTAATTGGCACTTGGCAGGTGATTTCCTATTCACAAAATTCTCTGCGGCAAATCAACAGGTTTTTGTAACATCGCCAACTAATTGATTTAATCTGACCTTTTAGTTCAATAGAGTTTGTTAGCTCACTTAGGTCAAAAATTAGCTCATCTTGAAAACTACCAGTTACTTTTTATAAACAAATTTGAATAATTCCATTTCAGTCTATTTAGTAGCTTATAAACTATGTTTAAATTACATTGTAACTTTTTTTTCATATTTTTGAAGGTTTATATGAATATTCATAAATCAATAAATTTCTAGTGACGAAACTTCATTATGAAAACTTATGTAAACTTATTAAAAGTTCTTAAACTAAAGTATTATTTTATGTAGTCTTACTAAAACAAACCAAAAATCAACTTTATAGAAACAAACCTCCGCTTTATCGAAGAACCGAGGAGTTTTTACACGACTTACGACGACTCCGGAGTGAAACTGTTGTGCAAAGCGGAGGGCCACCCTCCTCCTAAGATATATTGGACAATCAACCAGCGAAACATAACCACGTGTGAGTTCAAAGACTTACTTTTTTTTAAACGTTATCTGTTGTAGATAAGACGTCATCTATTGTTTGTAGAACGTGTTAACGTGCTTACTTTTAAAATATTTTAAGCAAATAAGAGTTTAAGGTGGTTCGGAGGTTAAAACTTCTGTATACCGCTTTCATCTGCACTAAATTAGCTTTCTTTTAGCGTTTCGAGTTTGTTTTATTAGTTTTAAGCTTATAAATCTTTCCTTTCGTTAATTATTTTTATTATTTTTATGCCAGATTAATTATCTAACACTTTCGCAGTTCGGAGCATCTACAAAAAAGATTATTCCAATGGAAACCAGGTAACTAGAAATTTGTTTTGTTCCTTTAAACTCATAACTAAGAATATAATTTTTTTATAATTGACTTAAAGTGTTTAACCTTTTGTTTTAATATTAAATAGTGGTATTTTAGCTTTTTTTATTTCAGACGGTATCATCTCTAAAATTTCTGACAATATGGGATTCTTCAAAGAAAGAGGAAGGAAACACAGGGAATTATCAGTGCGTTGCAGCTAATAAACAGGGAAAAATAAAAAGCAATGTTGCAGAAGTTTACGTTAAATGTAAGTTGAACTTTCTTATAGAAACAGACACAACACTACAATGTTTAAAGGCTTTTGTTTAGTATTTACAATTCCCAAAGTTCTTTTTTTTTTAAATATTGCAAATTTACAATTTTCCATCATAAAAAACACGAAATGAATCGAATCTTAAAAAAATACTGTTTGTAGTCAATTATTAATGACAATATAAAATTTAAGTATGCACAAAAGATACAAAATTAAAACAAACTAACCTTTTGTACAAAAATTGACTTAAAAATACTTTAACATGACAATTTTTCTAAGTTAAAGCAATTTTGGATGTAAAATATAAAGATAAATTTTAATTACAGTTAATATTTGTTAAAAAAAATTGTTAGTTCTATAATTTTTTTTGTTTAAAGTTTATTCATTGAAAAAATATTTAATAAAAGACTTAAAAAAGCTTATTTTGAAAACTATTTCAATCGCAAAGGTTTGTCAATTATAATAAGTACGACTGCAGATAGTATTTTTTAATCGTTTTTAATATGTTAAATTTTTCAATATTAGTAAACAATGATTTATGTTGTATATCTTAATTACTTTTGTTCAGTTATAAAATAATTTTGACTTTCTAGCAGTAAAAAAAATAATTTGTAAAACTGTTAACATCATAAACAGCTTTTAAGTTTTACTTTTGCTAAACCTCATAAAAGTCAACGAATCCATTTGTTATTGTCGGCATGCCAGTTACAGTCAGATTTGTACGAAAAGACAGTTGCATTTACAAAAATAAATATTTAAATCAAATATTATGTCGGTGTTTTCCGGTATTAGTAGTTGTTGTAGTACCTTTAACTAAGTTAAATTATTGCATCGTATTTCAGCTGAGTATAAAATGTGTTGTTTTTAAACTAGAAGAGTTCAGAAGTAAAAATGAAACTTAAGTTGGCTTACTTAGCCACTATCATTAAATGAGCTTTTAAGGAGTTTTGTACATCAAACTAAGTAATCAGGTAGATAATCATAGAAGTAATCTGTAAGATGTTTTTTGAAAGTTAAAATGCTTTAGTAGTATAATTTGATATTTATAAATATCGTTGTACTATTAAAATCATGTGTAATAAAATCATAAAGTAATTTAAGTTAAAAATCAAGACTTTGCTACCAAGAAATTTAAAATAAGCTTAAAATAACTTAAATGCTTTGTTTTAACATACTAGCAAAAATAAAAAATTAAAAAAAAAAACGCTTGAATTCAGAAATAATATTCAGCTTATGAAACGAGTTTGTCTATTTTTTAATTTTTTTTATTACAATAAAAACTGATCAGTATAGTTAAACAATGTGACAAAAAAAATTTGATGCTGTGCAGTTGTACACACAGTTCAAATAAAAATTTCTCATCGTTTGATTTTGTAAAAGTAAAAGCTCACTGCAGAGTGATTTAAATTCGACAATTTATCTTATTTATAACCTTATTAAAACAAACAACAATCAATCATGCTTGCTATCAAAGCACTGAAACTCAAACTAAATCGTTTTTGTCGATTCTATCTTAATACACGAACTTTTGTTTGTAAAGCACACAGTATAAATATTCAAACGCACACATAATTTACGCGTTTTTATTGAAGTTCAATGATAAATTTAGAGTTATTTTAGCTTTAAAAGTACCAGAATACTTAATTGTATTAAACATACTTGTTGTAAGTGAACCCTAAACAATCAAAAACAATTAAAAACTTTAAAACTAGTAAAGCGGTTAATTCTTAACAAAAGCTAAAATTTAGTTTTTACATACTTAAACTGGTTGTAACCTTGAAATAAAAAGTACAGATCAAGAAAGAATTTTTATTGATCAATGACAAAACATGAGGCATTATTTTATCAGTTGCTTTATAATTGCTTTTAATTACAAGCATTGGTTTCAATAAATATTCTTTAATTTTTAGCCTTTTGTGATTAAAAAATTAAAATAAAGCTATATGAAGTTGTTGTTTTGTGAAACACTTATGTAGACATGTCCTATTTAGTTGAGAAATAATCGATTTACTTGCTCAACTGGTACGATTTAGCTGAAAAATTAATATGCTATTTTATTTAAGGGCACGTTTTTGTAAAAGCGAAAATTAAAGCACGTTTAGAATAAGAAAAAATATTTTGCAAAAAAATAATCATTGGAACAAATGTCCAACCCTGAACTGCATTGCTTCTTTTTGTTTAAAATCGAGTTTGAACCTTACTATTTTCACTGTTCCTGCTTCAGCTGTCATACATGAAAATTTAATTAAGATATCGAGCGACCTATGACCTTTCATCAACAAAAACACTGCGTACAAAAGTTTAGGTTTTGAAAATGAAAACTAAGTTGCTTTATAATGATGGAAACAATACTTTTTGTTTGCCATTAGGAAAAAAGTTTTTGAAAACTTTTATAGTTGTTTTCTCAAACATAAAAGTTTTTGTTTTTGTTTAAGTTAAAGCTATAAATTCATACGAAAAGTGAAGATTGTTTACTGTTAAAAATATAAAGTCTACCAGTAGTTAAAAAACAATATTTTGAAATAATTATGCTGCTGTAAGTTTTGTGTGCATTTTACAAAAAACAGTTTAAATGTTTAAATTAGTTACTTTAATTTTTAGTACTAGTCTTAACAGTATCTGAATGGTAATATTCAAAAAATTATTACTGTTTAAATTTTTATAAACTTGTGTTCATTTTTAATTTTTGGTTTTCTATGTAAATATTATTATTGTACAACTTATTTTTATTCCGGCTTTTAAACTGGAATTTTTAAATGTGTAAATCTATTTTTAAAAAGGTTTTTAAACACTATGAAAAACTATTAGATACTGATTACAAAAAAGAAAAAGTTTATTTTCTAAGTAAAAACCACATAAACATAAATACTATTCTAGTATACACCAACTTTTTTGTTCTACAAAATAATTTATTATATTTTTTCAAAAATTTGTCCATATAACTAATAATACCTTAATTAACTTAGAATAATTGAAAGTAAATCCAAAACTGTCAGCTTGGTTATAGACAACGAAGTTTGCTTATCAATTTATTTTCAAATTATTTTTTCTAATTCGACCACGATATCTTAGCGTATTGAAAAATAAACTTTAGTTTCTAACAAGGGTTTATTAAACAGTACAGGTTTTGCAAATTTTAAAGGTTAAAGTGCTTAACTTGATATTTACAATTTAATGAAAAAACACAATAACAAATAGTTTGTTTATGTACTTATAAAGTTATAGTTATGTTTAAATTATGTTATAGGAATTGTACTAATAACTTTTGAATATTCAACTGTGATTAAATTTCAATAATCGTAAACTTAGCGGATACACAACTGATCTTTTTTCAGCAATCGGAAACTTTCTCGATAATCCGTTCGACGAGGCTGGTGATGTTGGCGATGACGTCATGTTCGAATGTTCACCACCAGATGGGGTGCCAGAGCCTGAAGTCACGTGGTTTTTCCAAGAATACGACGGCATAAACAAAACTGAAGTTGTGTACGACAAAAGAAAAATGGTAATTTGTTGTTTGTTGTAGTATTTGTGGCCTAATTTGACATCTAAGTGAAACTGGCGTAGCGGTATTTGACTTTACTTTTAAGCTTCTTAAATTTTCAAGCAGATAATAATTAGTTTAACAATATTAATACAACGTTATAAGTATCTCATTTATTATACACATAGCTGTGAAACTCATTTATAAATAAAAAAGTTGAAAAAGTTCCGACAAAAGATATGTTAATTGAAAATACAAGACAAAAAACTTAAGTAGTGAAGTTTAACTTACAAAGCATGTGTTTCATCTTTTAAAAACTGATTAGCTAATATTAGTTCTAAAAAAATTTAAACTTTTTAACAATTTATTATGGTATTTTGTGCTTAAATGATTATTAATAGATATATTGCTTAAACCTTTTTTTTACTAAAATTTGTAATAGCTCTATGACACTTTAATCTTAACTCTATTACTTAACTCTTTCTGAAACGAATTTTGATAAAAAGTAAGAAAAGATAAATAATTAAAACTAAGAATTATTAATATCAACCCTTAATATAAGAAACAAAATACAAGAAATTTTTATGTAAATTCAAATTACCTCCGGAAAGGGCAATGTTATAACAACTGTCGCAACATTATCTGTAATTTATCATAACTTACTTGATCGATGTATACTCCTTAGCACAACATCTTAAAATTAAGCAAATATAAATGCTTGTAACTTTAATATGCTGTTTATCTATATGTTCTTGTTTATTTATATATTCTTTATTTATTGTGAATCTTTCCTTCTTCTGACAATATGTTAAGTTATTACGAAATTTAAAAGAAAGGGGCTTAGAGCTTTGAAATTTTGTGAGAATTTTTGGATTGTACGAAGCGACTGTATTACAAACATAATAACTTTTGTTTTTTCATAAGTATTTTCTTGCGAAGATATTATTTTAAGTATTCTTTAATAGTTTGTTGAAACTGTAAAATATTAAGACTTAAATACATAAAAGTTGTTGTTGTAAAAGGAGTATGTTAGGTTTATAAACTACATATTATATTGTCTAAACTCTTTGATAAATATATAAGTAATTAAATACGTTGTCATTGTAAGTTTACACTTGAATACTACTAAAAATAAATTAAACTTACAATTGGAATAACTTTTTTGCACTAATTTCTAAACTTTTAGTGCGTACAAGTTATTTTACAATTATCTAAAACAGATGTATTCCAACAATCTTGTAATAAAAAGTTTGCAGCCTGAAGACAGGGGCTTTTACACTTGTCGAGCTAAAAACGATGCTGGAATAAAATACAGTTTGTCTGCAGAACTTCGTGTATTCGGTTCGTTTGAATTAGAAATATAAATATGAATATGATTTTTTTTTAAATGTTTAAAACTTTTCAAAATAAAAAGTTTATACTGTAAAATATTTATTTCTGTTCATAACGTATTAGCTATTTTAAAGTACTTGATTTTTTTTTTGGTATCTTTATGAGTGTAATTAGATAAAATCGTTAAAAGTTAGTATAAAAGTTGTTGAACTGATTATAAGGCATTACATTAATGCTTAAATAATTACTAACAACTTTAAAATCAATATATAAACATATTAAATGCATAGGGATAATAATACGGGTTCATATGAGTACATTTAAGCACGCTTCGCGTTTTTTTAACATACCTCTGAGACATGCTTGTAACTACACAAACGTATGTAAAAGCTAATGTTTGTTTATGAAGTTCCTAATTAGTATTTTTTTTAGATACTAAGAAATTAAGAGAAAACTTTAACTTTTTTATATGTTTTTAGTACAAACATTGTAGTTACATTACTGTTAAGCAAAACAATATTTTTAAGCCTCTAACTTTTCCATTTTAAAACATTAAGAAACTAGTTTAACATACATTATATTTTATAACTTACTTTTACTTTTTTTATGTATCTGTCATTTATGTATTTCACTTCCTAATAAAATGACTTGTTAAATGAAATCTTATTTTTTTGTGCTCGCATGTAAAATTTTTAAAATGAAAAGAAAAATACTTAACAGTTCCGTGGGCTTAAAATTTTACTTCCGAAACTAATTTTCACAGTTTTTCAATGCTCTTTTATTTTTTCAGCTACAAATAGTTTTGAGTTATGTACATTTAATTATTTTTACAATATCTACTTTATTTTAGAGCCTCCAGTTTTCATCCAGCTACCAGCTGATAGAAATGTTAAAAATGGTGAAAGCATCACGTTGGACTGTCAAGCTGTTGGAAATCCTGATCCTTGGATCGAGTGGTACAAAGATTCAGAAGACATTAAATATAGTGATCAGTTCGGAAAAAAGTAAGTTGACACTACGATCTATGTAGAATTTTCAGTAGTGAAAGAATATATAAAATTGCACTCAAAAATGGTTAAATTATTTCAGTTACAACCTGATAGAAACGAAATTAGAAGTGAATGTCGATAGTAATGAGCAATCAGGTATTTACACTTGCAAAGCTAAAAACAGGGCAGGTTATGTGCAACACAATGTCCGTCTTCAAGTTGATAGTTAGTTCTTATTAATTTATAAAAAAAAAAGTGTTAGTTGTTTATAAATTTGTGCTTAAATAAGGTAAATCACAACGTTTGTTTTCATAATAAAATTGATACAAAACGAACAATCACACAACAACTTTCTTTAATGCCCACAAAATCAAAACAGCAATGTAGATTAATTAAGAGTTGTATGCACTAGTTTCAGCTTGTTCTATAGCGCTTTTTATCTTATTAGTTCTGACTTTTACAAGTTTTCAAATAAACACATACCTTTCAATACATTTTACTTAAAAGCTAAGAACTGCAAAAGACATTATCGACCGCATGTACGCCATAAGTATATTTAAGTAGCTAGCTTTGTGACAGAAAAGTGCATAAAAAGAAACTTTGATCTTCTTGTAACGACATTTGACAGCGTTTTTGTCAACATTTTTGTGTTTGTTTTACACAGCTCATTATTTTATGAAAAACATGTTTCGTTTAAATTCTTGTACTGTGTGCGTGTTAAGTAACAAAAGACGTATTTTGGACCTTTGCTTTTATTACAAAATGATGATTTCTTTCTTGGTATGATGATATCATATTTTAACTTGTACAACAAAAGGTACAAATTAAATGTTTAATGATTATCAACTAGTACTTTATAACATAGTTTGTAAATATCACAATAGTAAACCAACAAATTGATAAGTTTTAGTAAGTATTAATTTTCACAATAAATCATAGAACAATAACAATTTATTAAATGATGGTAAGTACAAAAATTCATAAACAGATTCTTTGAAAATTGATAAATGTTCATCAAACAAAGTAGCAAAAGTTGGTGAAAATGTGACATTATTTTGTAAACAAAGTGGAATTCAATCAGTAGTTACATGGTTTGTAATTGAAGGTAACTGAGTAACATCTTTTTTAATAGCACACAGTTTATTAAGGCTTTGTTATAAATGTAAAGTTATTAACAAATAACGAAATAAACGTGTGTACTTATAAAATAAGTTAAATATTAAGTTCAAAAAGTATACAGCTACAAACTTTGATAATTTTCAAGCATACTATTCAATAAACACTTGTAAAACTAAACAACTTATAAAAAACATTTTACGAGCAATAAGTAACTTTAAAAAATTTCTAGAAATTTTATTACATAACTGTATGTATGCTGATGAAAAATGACAAAATACCAAAACTTATTTCTTTAAAAGGTTAGTCAAGTTAGTCAGTGTTTTTATTTCATTTTAGAAAGTACTACTCGTGAAAGGAAAGAATTAAGTGCTGTGCCTGATCTAAATGGAAATTTAGTATTTTTGGGCGTTAGTACTAAAGACAGTGGTATTTATAAATGCATGATTGAAAATGGTCAGAGTAAATATATTGAACTTCAAGTAAAAGGTTAGTAAGGTCAATTTACAGTCGTTTAAGATTTAGTTGAAAAATTATAATGGCTTAAACTCAACTATAACTTGACAAATGGTGTTGTTTGAAAAATTTTCAAATATATTTTATAAGTAATTGAACGGTTTTACAAACTAAGAAATAAAAGTTCTTAATTTTGATTGTTTTCGTTGTTTAAAGAAGTATTAAAACTACTGAAACAGGACCAAGCGACTTTTACCCGCCAATAATAACAAGTAAGGTGAAGAACTCGTTTGCTACAAAAGGCGAAACAGTAGAAATAGTTTGTGAGTTGGGAAAAAATGACAACGCGTGGAAAATTGAATGGTATTTTATAAAAGATGATCTTATTACTGTACTTGATAGCAGCCAAGACAAATCAATTAAAATTGAAAAACTTAATTTAGCTGTCGGTGAAAAACTTGTCATAAATAAATTTAAGGTGAATATAATTGTTATATATCTGAGATAACATTTGTTTTACTTCACAATCTTTTACTACAAAACATATTAACAGAGATTTATTAAAACCAAAAAGTTTGAAAGAATATCAAATAATAGTTTGTTTAAACAAAAAAGAATTGTTTTCATGAAAGTACTGTTATTTTTACTTGCTTAATTTAACTCTGTAGAAATCTATAAGATTTTTCAAACGCTACATAAAATTTTTGTCAGCATTTGTAAACTTGACTTATTTTTTCAGTCAATAGTGAATTTAAATAGCTTAAAAAATTCTTTACTTAGCAAATATTTTGACACTTACGTCTTTAACCACGTTTTTTACTACCGTTCACCAACAGCATTTTATTTACACAGTCAAATTTTGACATATATCGTATGAATGTTTTTCAAATAAAGTTTAAATTGACGGCTAGGTAGGTAAGATAAAGCTTAAAAAGTAAAAAAATATTTAAGTATCACCACTCCTTAAACTTCTGTGAGAATGATAAATTGTTGTTTTATTCTGCTTCTGTTGTATACTTTTAAAGTTTATAGATAATTTTATATTTTTAAGGCTTTTTTGTACTAAAAAAGTATTACTTAAATGTTTTGTACCATATATGAGATAAACGATCAAATTTTTAGTTAATTTTGTACAGTTGGTACTAATTTCATCTAATAAATAGCTATAAACAACAAAAAGCAACTTCAAAGATGTTAGTTGCTGAAAATAGATGTGACTCTATCATAGTAAACAGTTCATAGTTGCTTGTTATTTATAAACAATGTCTTAGCCTTATTTAAACTCTACTAAATTAAAGTGATTTTTATGTCATAAAACAACTTAAAATGCGTGCTTATATAAAGTTTGACGGTCGTTACACCAAGCGATAAAGCAAACTTAGATGTCCAAAATGTACTGTTTAGTAAAAAAATCGAAAGTAAAAAGTTTTTTTCTAAAACAAGCTGTACCTATCAATTATATTTATCCACTAAATCACAAATATTTTTTCTTTACTTTATCAGTTAACTTTAGAAAATAACTAAGTTATTGTATTACTTATTATTGTAAGTGTAATTTATGATTGAACAAAAATAAACTTTTAAAGCGAGTCAAGCTTTATTCCTAAATAACAAAAATAAAGTACACTGGTTTCTGTGTTTATTGATTTTGTAAATTTAAAAATAATTCTTACAGAAAACAAATTACGGAAAATACAAGTGTAAAGCATCAAATAAATATGGTTCAGATTCCATGTATGTATCTGTAGAACTTTCAGGTAAAAATTAAGAAATAAAAAAAAAATATTTTGGTATAAAATTTTTATTATTGCCTTAGTAATCTAATCGATAACATTATGTGACAAAATACTAATTAATTTATTTTTCAGAGTTGCAAAAAATTGACAATGATGTATTACACGCACCAGAATATTTAAATTTAGTTTCATCTGAATTAACGTCACTTCATGTCAAATGGGCTGATAAATTTAATGAAAAAAATGATGAAGTTTTCTACGAACTGTCGTATTACAGGTTTAATATATATATAATTTATTTAATAATTATTAAAAAGCTATCAACAGTTGATTAAAATCAAGTTTGGTGATAAATTTGTGCATTAGTGTTGTTCATTTTATAATAATTGTTATAAAAATATTTGCTTGTTCGTTTAAAGTTTTTCAGGTGTATAAACTTTAAACTATTTAGAAAACTTATATGAAGATGTTTTTTAATAATCTAGTTTTGCTAAAAAACTACCAAAAAGGTTATAATTTTTACTTTAACTAGTTTATTAAGTAAGAAAAAAAAAGTTTTTTTATAGATTAAATAGCAATAGTCAGTCATGGAAAACTGTAAAGAAAATAAAAAGTGTTGAACATAAAATTACTGGTTTGAAACCTTCCAGCGGCTATTATATCTATGTTAGAAAATACAAAGAAAATATAAGATCAGAGCCAAAACAAAACTATCAACCGTTTTATACAACAACGGGTTAAAAAATTCAGTTGTTTTCAATTTATTTTAAGTTACTTACCATTTTTCTAAATATCTGTAAGTACAGTTAGTTTAAAATGAGAATGTATAAGTTAATACTAATAGTTTATTTTAAATGTTTTTAAGAAAAATAAACAGGTTACAAACAAAAAGTAATTATCTATCTAAATTAACTACTGTACTTTTATTTTTAGTACAAAACTATATAACGGTTTTACAAAAATAAAAATCTTTTTTTACTCACTAGATATCACCGATTCTGAAGTATATTCAAACTCGGTCCAAGTTGCTATGGAAACCATAAAAATAAACGTCACCAGCATCACCCCTATTAGTGGTAACCAAGGTTACATCAGGTTGGTATCCTGGGTAACCGACAAGGATGCGTGTAAAGTAGCTGACGGGTTTATTTTGAAAATAAAACAAATAAAAGATGACAAATATCCATTATACCGAACTGTTGCTGTTCCGTGCGATCACAGGTAGTAAAAATTTACAATAAGTAAACATTTTAGTTTAACAGTTTTAAATATTTTAAAGAGCTACATTAAAAAAAAAACATTATTTTTACAAACTTCATTAAACTTTATTTTAACTATCAAATACTTAATTTATTACTTTTACATTGACAAAGCAAAGGTAATAAAAGTATTACAACCTGAAATATAAACTGAGTTTTATAATAAGCTTTTAAAAATATTGTAGAAAAGTTACCAGTATTTATACAATTTTAAAAACTTTTCTATAAATTTAAGTTTGAATTTTTTTTATTTACATTTTCTACTACCAAAAATATTTATTAGACCACCTTCATAGAATTTAAAAAGTAATCACATTTTAACAAGTGTTTTTTTTTTGTATTTCACACAATTACTTTTCATCACATACAACGCACGATAATTTTATCAAATTTTTGACAGATCTTACAAACTTGTAAACAATATTTCAACACAAGTTAATTCTTTTTATGAAGTTCATGTACGTCTGTACAGAGATAAGCTAATTTCCAGATCAAGATCTGTCGCGTTTCTATCAACAAGTGGAAATGGTAAGCGACTTTCCAAAGTGCACTTAGCTTGTATAAATCTTAATTAAGTAACTTATACTTTTAAACTTTTATTTTTCAGTTCAAAATCAACAACCAGTAAGCTTCACTTTAGAAAAAAATGAAAATAAAGATCAAAGCTTAATAACAATACGCTGGAAAAATTTTCAAAATGACTTTCAAAAAACCTTCAAAAACTTTGCTATCTCTATTAAAAGCAACAACAAAAAAAAAAATGCACTTGTATACGTTGATGACCAAAACTTATATGAAGGATATTACAAAGCAGAGTATTTATGCAATTTTGAGAACATTGACTTATTAAATGTGACAGTTATTCCAGTATCAAGCTTAGGACCTGGTGTTGCTTCTAAAAAGTCTTTTAAAACAAACAATTGTAAGTTTTGCTATTTAAGGATAGAAAAAGATAACAACTATTCTACTTTTAGTGCTATACAGCTTTAAAGAGTTAACAGCAAAAATGTTTCATTAATGTAGCTTTATAAAGTTTCAGTGTCTTTTTATACTTTTTAGTAAGTTTTTAGATTTATAACTAGAATACACCGTGTTTTTTTCGTTAAATTTCGTTTTTTTATTATAGTGAACAACTCAACGGTAACTGACAATAAAATTTTTGGAAATTTTGAAAGAGAGAAAACTACAATCGTGACGTCACAAACAGATAACTTCCTAATGACACCCGTTGGCATGGCTACCATAGCAATCGCATTTTTTGTCATGATTATCATAATAATAGCTGGTGTGAGCTGCTGGCTTAAGAAAAGACGAAACTCAAAAACACGTGACCGAAGCGGTAAGTTATTTGTACCATACTGAATACTAAAAACACCTAAGCGTTATAATTTGTTATATTTTTTTATGTTACGCCTCTTCTAATTGGTGAAAAAATGCCGTGTTTGCAATAAATTCAACAGCTAACTCATTCAGTTTTAGTTCTTACACAGGTTTGTACTGTTTAATTGTTTATTTGTATTAGTCAAAACTTTACAACGAGTATTTGCATTTCATGCAAAGCCTTATCGTTTGTTCTTTGTAAAACACATAATATATATTTTTTTAATCTGAACAAAGTAAGATTTTCTTCTCGACAAAAAATTTAACATAAACTACTTCTAGGAAGTACAAGAAAAAACAACAAACTTGACCAACCACCATACTGTTCTAATAAATTTAACTTTACATTGGTAAATCGTCAAAGTAGTCGCAAAAATATAAACAGCTACAGTGGAAGTAACTACCTAAAAACTTGCAATTCTACTGTTAACAATAAATATATTCCGATATCTCAAGAAAGCTACAGTGACCAACCATATTCCTATAAGTTAGTTTAACTTAATCTAACAGCGTTACATATAAACAAAAGTGTTTATATGTAAGAGCTAATTACTTTTTTTGTTTTAGCTACTTAATATTAATAAAAAGATATAAACTTTCTTATAGTTGTTTTTTTATTTCAATTAAACAGACAAAACCAAGTTGTTGATAGTAGCGGAAATGTTGCCAATAGCAACACAAATCCTCAGTTTTCTCCTACTAATGATCAGCTCGTATCTCTAACTTCGAGTGGTGCCCGATTTTCTCAGCCAACCACGGCAAAGTTTGTAAAAGTAAAACTTTTGTTACAGTAACTAGAACTTTCAGTATAAATTATACCTTTACTTTGTCTTTAAATAATCTTTGTTTTTTTTAATGGCTTAGTAGCAACTTAAACTTAAAAAAATGGTAATACTAAATCTTAATAAACGCTATACTCTAGGTACCAAAAAGCAAAACCCGATAAATACGTAGTATTTAACTGAAAAATTAACTATTTTAGTTATTTTTTGTAAAAAAAAATTAAGCAAAATACCAACGTAAATTATTTTGAAACTCATTCTAACTAAAACTACAACAAATATTTTAGTGTTGATATACAACAATTCAATTCCCTTTCTTGTAATAACATCCAAGACATCTCTCAAGTTCAACGACAAAATTCATCTACTACGATTCTTTCTAACCCTTCCAAACATGTCATCCAACAACGGTATAAAATTGTTGTTGGTATCTAAAATTCTAAACAAAGATTTACTTAAGATTTTTAAAGTTAAATAAAAGTGAAAAATAAATTATTTTACATACAGAAATATAAAACAATCATTTATGCCAGGCAAGACTAACAACAAATGGAACCAAAGCTTACTTCGTCAAGATGCAAACGCTTTAGGTTTGTTTTTAAAACTACGTTTGTTTTGTACTTTTTAAATAACAAAGTAAAGATGTCTTTTTTAAACTTAACTAAGTAGGTATATCTGCAATTTGTATATGTATGTATATATATATATATATAATTTAAAAAAGCTGATAACAAAAAACTAAATTTAAGAAAAAATAATGATTGTTTCTCCTTTGAACTCCTCAGCAATTTAAAGTTTAAAGAAAAACCCTTAAGGCATAACAAAAAAAATTTAACAAATTACACAAAAATAAAACATTATGACCTATTTTTGAATTTTACGTATTTTATGGAGGAAGAAAGCATATCTTTTCAAAGCGTTTTAAGCATATATACACTTTGGAAATAATTTTTATGAAAACTCTTCCGAATTAGATAATTGTAGAAAGTAAAATTTCTCTTAGTGAAAAATCTATATTGTATATAAAAGTAATTATTGACTAAATTTACATAAAACGTATTAATAACTACAAACTTTTTTCAAACATCGATTTTAAGAATTATACCCTAAATTTCGTAAGAAAAAGCTATAATTTAAGCAGAGTTGTACAAAAACTTAAATTAATGAGTTTAAATAAAATTACTTAGCATGTAACAAGCACTAACAGTTATAAAACATACTTTTAACTACTAAAATAATTTTATACATATGCAAATAAACTTAATTTTAATATAAACTTTTTTTGCTTATAAAGTATAATTTACATCTAAAACCCGACAGACTACCAATACGCGTCTTCAGGTGACGAATCTTTCGACATGCCGTCCGTATCTCAAGTAGGAACAAATCTCCCTAACAACCAAATCCTTAGCAACCAACCCACAAACTACCAATTGCCAACCGTTGAGGTAATCAACAATGTCCATGACAACGACCCCTTGTTAGGTAACCGTCAGCAGTATAACAAAAGAGCTAATAAAAAAGGGAGCCAACCAAGTTCTAGTGTGACGTCATATAAAAATAATACGGGCGATAGCGGAATGAGCACCGGAAATTCTTTAAATGTTGTAGAAGGGGTTCAGATAATTCCTGAAATTGACGAACAGTTTGTTGCTAGGGCGGAATCACCTCAATCAAGTGCTGTTTCTATGCACAGCGGCCACAACAGCACAGCTTCAAGTTGTTGGAAATTTCAAAATTTGCCATCTAACCATAAGGTATTTCGACATTCGAACCAGAAAAACTTTAGTGAGAGCTTTGATAATGCTGAAAACGAAAAAATTCCGGAAAAAATTGGTGCAAAACCTGAATTTACTGGTAATTTTTGATTATCTTTACTTACTAATTTAAACACTTTCTTTACCTTGAATCCTTTTTTTTTACTAACAAAGTCAATTTTTTTAAGTCGTTATATTGCTTTTAAGAAAAAAATTACAATAATTAATAAAAAATGTAAAATCTATTTTTTTCTGTATCCAAGTGTTTAAGACCATTTTTTTTTAATTTTATAAATAACAACAGACCCACCCCACTTAACTTCGTACGATACAACGCGTCATGGCAACAAATCGAACTTTTTCGACCCAACTACATACCCATCAAAATCCTTGCCCCATTCCAATTTGATTGAAGTTTCTACCTCAGATTTCTACAGTGACCAGAGTCAATGATAAATAGTTATATAAAAATTAGTGCTACTCACAACATAAGATTAACTTTTACTTTTATAAATTTTAATTAAAATAATGTCATTGTATAAGATGTTTGGCCTTTTTAATCTTTTAAAAAAAGTTTCTTTCGTATACAATGCTTATTATTAATTTAAGGTAATCATCTTATAATTTAATTTGCCATCTTAATTTTAAGTTAGATAAGGCTATGTATGATTAAACTTGTTACCAATCATCACAATAACTAAAGCTTTTTTTGAACAAGGTCTTTTACAATCACTTACTAAGTATATTTTAGTTTTTTGCAAACTTTAATTTTTATTTTTTGTGCTGCTCATTCTTAGTACTACAACAAAAGTCTAGATTACACATTGAAGATTAAGTGTGCTGGTATTTTACTTTAGTTTTATTTTTATACTTTTTTTATATTTTATACATTGTTTCAAAAAGTTGCACATTTTAATCGTACTTTTATCGCTTTTTTCTAGTATACCAGAAAGGTTTATTTTTGAGTAAACAAAAAGCCTATCGTGTTTTTAATAACCTAACTAAACTACTTGTACTTTAAATGACACTAATTTTTCGACTGAAGTTATCAAAAATGTTTAAAATTACATAACTTTAAAACGTAAAACAGCTTAATTAAAAAAAAGTTTGTTTTAAGTAAAAAGTGTTTTTATTTAAATAAGAAACGTTTTCGAAACATAAAAGTATTTTTTTTTTCAAAAATGCATTGACCAACCATTACTTTAAAATATATAAACATAAAAATAAAGTTTTTTTTTTTAAATTTGTGTTTAAATACTATTAAAACAACTAAAAAACTGATCTAAAAATAACAAGGTATGTTTAAGTTTATTGTTTAATGAAATAAACTTATTCTTTAATTTGAACTTAAAAAAACAAAGTTCAAATTCTGCTACAATTAGAATCAGATTTCTATTTATATATTGATTTTCTTTTTTTGCAAATGTTTACCTCAGTTCAATTGATAATGTATACTACTAGCCTGCATCTACAATTACTAACTTAATGACTAGTAGTTAAAGCTGACTCACTACAGCACTTGTAAATTACTCCGTGAAGAAAATTGCTTGTTTTTACAACAGAAAAATCCTTCAAAAGTTGACATAAACAAAACCAGTGGCTTGTATGACTAAAAACAAAACTGTCACACACTAAGTTGCTTGCTTAGTGAATGTATTTTTTGTCAGTTTAAAAAGTTGATACAAGCTAAAATCATCTTTTAAAACAAAACCTTAGGGATAATCAATAGCTTTCAACTAATTTATACAAAGTATTTAGATGTTTTTTATTGTATATTAGTAGTGTTCTTAGAATCTATGTAACATAACCAAACCTTTTGTAACTTCAGAGCTCAAAATGTTAAGAAAATAAACACAAAATACTTGCTTTTTACCTGAAATTTAACGTTTTTTTTCATAATTTTTCTTTTATATTTTGATAATTATTTTTTACTAAAAGTTAATGTTTATATGTTAATCACAGTTTATAATGTATTTTAGCCTAAAATACATTATAACTATGATTAATAATAATATTAAGAATTGTTTTTCTTCTAAATTCCTATGAAAACTTATAGACGGAAATACTTTATTTTTTTAACATTTTTGTAACAAAAACAAAATATTATTCTTGTTAAGCAAAATTTAAAATCAATATAAAATAAAAACTTTAAATTATAATAATAAACTTAAGTTATCAAAACTTATTTAATGATATAAGCACAAAATGCATTATATGTTCATTTACAATATGCTTTTTTCATTTTATGTCAACTTTGTAATAATTTTTGATACAATGTTTTCTGATGTAATGAGTAAACTTATTTTAAACTTTAAAACTGAAAACTAAACTCTGTTGCAAACTTTACAACATTAAAACTTGTTGATTAATCTTTTGAATCTAAAAGCAAATAGTAATACAATAACATTTAAATATCTGTGTTTTATCAGTTTTTTATCTTCAATCCATCAGTTTTTTTTACTTCTTAAAACCAAAATAATTCAAGTAGAATAAATTTATATTTTGTTAAGTTACACTGTCAGTAATTCAATCATTTCTGAATTGTTCATTGTAAAATAACTTCACGGTCTATATAAAATGTATGAAAACACATGTTACATATTTAAACTTGTAAAGTTTTTAAAAATATCGCAAAGAAAAATTTACAATTTTTGATCATTTTTAACAAATGACGTAAGTTTTAGACCGTTTACAAAAAAATTTTGTTACTGATTAATTATTTTAAAAATTGAAAAGAAAACGTTTAATAACGACTTAGTTAATTTTTTCATACACTCTAAGAAAGTTTACTTGAGCTTTTTGTATATACTTAACACTTTCTAAATAAAGTATATCTTTTTTTTTTATAAACTTATATATCTACAATCTAAAAGAACGTTTTAATGTTTTTACCAGTGTTTATAAAAATTATACACGGTAATAATAAGTATTTGTTTTATGATACACTTCAGTTAGGTAAGTTAAACATAGTTCAATTCTTTTAAAAAATATAACTAATGAGTTGTTATATTCATCCGAATTATTAAGTCTGATTGTGTACACCTGTTAGTAGAAAGTTATGCTTGTTTACTTACAGTGATAATTTCTACTGCTTCTGAAAGGTTATCAGGATAATAAAAAAGCTTTAAAATTTTCGTAGGTAGAAATTTAAATTGTTATTTATCTGAAAGGAAGTAAAACACAGAACAATAGGGAACGACAAAACAACATAAGGTTACCGCAACTGTTATTTGATTAATTTATACATTTCTTTCACCGATTCGCCAATTAGCATAGTTTGGTCTTGATATCGAAAAACAAACACTAATTCCTTTTTTTCTAGCATATTCTAAGCCATAATTTTTCTTGTTTATGTTAACTAATAAAGTAAAACAAATTATATACTGATGTTTGAAAGCAATAAATGAATTAAAAGTACAGCTTTTAGACCTTTACAAATAGGCTATACAGTTTTTTGTTAGCTAAAAAATGTATTGATATTATTCGTTTGTAAGTATAAAGCCTTGTTTATAATATGATTAAAAAAAACACAATAAAACTATATTTTTATATTTTTCCCAGCAAAACATGTAGATCAAACGTTACAGCAAATATTAAGCCGGCAAAATTTGAAACAAAAGCAGCCCTTTTAAAGGTCAACCGGTAAGCTGAACATAGAAAATAAAATGTTAATGTAACAGGATCTACGTTCAACGGAGTTAATTTTGCAATAATGGTCAAAACATGTAAGCTAGGCGCCTCATAAGGGTACACTTAAGCGGTGCATAAAAGTGAAATATTAGTTAACTTCTTGTTTTTTATTTCGAAATTTGAAGTAAATTTGTGTTAGATTAAATTGTAAATCTGAATAAAAAGTAATAATGCAACGTTTTATTCATAATTATGTTCAATAACTTTTACAAACTACAAATAAAAAGACTTCTATCTGAAAGGCATTGCTTCACAAATTTCAATAATAGCAATAAAATTTTGTTGTAGTAAAAAAACTTTTTTATATTTAAGTTACTACTTTTTTTGCATAATAAAATAAGTTTTCTATCTTTTAATATCTATTTTAAAAATAAATAAACATGAATCACTTGTACCTAAATCATCTAAAGACAACGAGTTATGCTTTAACTTTCTTGTTTCTACAGTTATAGTTTTTATACATTTAAGTTATAGAGGTTAAATCTAGTTTTAGTACAAAGAGAAATATAAGGTATCATCATGAATATTAAACTAAAACAGTACTACAACCAAATGGTTCTGTTTTAAATCAACAAATTTTATATTATTACATTTGATTATTTTCATTTTATATGTTATTTATACATACCTTGACACATAAATCATATATAAAATATTTTTTTTAAAGACAAATACTTTCCTATCTATCTACAAACTTTTTTTTTAATCCATTTGCTGTTTAAAGAAAAAAATTTAACTAAAAAGAAACTAAATTAAGAGTGTTAATTTGAGTTTCACTTTTAACAATATTTGTATTTTAATGTGAGTTTTTTACACTGTTGTTAGTTATATTTTACAATTAGAAGCAGTAAAATAAATCTGGTTGCTAAATATTCACTGAGTAAAACTTTTTTGACCATATGAGTAACAGCATTATTTATATTTACTGAATAACAGTAGATTTACAAAATTGGAGATGTTGTTCTTATTGTATTTTATAGTAACAAATAGTAATAATATTCTATTTCAAAGCTTGATAATACCTGTTTAAATTCTAAGTATAAAAAACTTTAAAGCTTTCTTATTCTAAACAAGTTTTACCTCCTTGGTATAAATATAAGTATAAAATTATAATGAAAAATTTTACTTTGAAAAAGTTGCTTATTAACTAATTATTTTTTAACTTCATCACGCTTTTAAGATAGATTCAAAGGTTTTTTTACAAATTTAAATTAAAACTAGTACAAGTTTTTATATTGATCATTTATTTATCAAAACTTAGCTCGAAGAATGTTATTTAAGTAGTTTTTTTGTTTAGAACAAAAATCTAATTGTAAATGCTAAAGAATAGTAGCAAATCAAAATTATCTTCAAATAAGGAGAAAATTTTAGGAAGCTTTACTTAATTCTACTTGAATTATTAATAAGAGGTGCAAGAGATCGAAACTTATTTCAAATGTACACTTCTACATTCTGATAATCAATACTACGGCTTTTATGTATACAAAAATATTATGTTAATCAAACAAATATCAAGTACCTTGACTTGATTTTATATGTTTAAATTTAAGTAAAAATGTCTAAATTAAATGTATAGAAGTACGAATGCAAGCGTTTACTTTGCCAGTAATGTTCAAACATTCTAACACAGGGCTGTGCTATCTAAATCAAATTGAGTAAATTTAGTGATATAAGGTACCGTAAAAGTAAGTTATTAATTAAAGCTTTAACTTTGATGGTCGTTTTAACGTAAGGAAAGCATAAAAACCTTATTTTAATAGTTATTTTTAGGCAAACTTTTTTTAATGTAATACAAACCGTTTAAAAACAATAGTATCAGTATTGATTTTAAATAGAGATAAGTTTTCAAGCTTTATTATTATACTATTAACTTTAGATACACAAAGTAAAAGGTTATATTTTACACTTTATGAAAACTAAACGTGTCGTTTTAACTGTTAAAAATACTTTTGTTTTTATCAGTAAAAAAGCTTGCAAAAAAAGCTTAGAATATCTTACAAATTGTAAATTTAACGTTCCTTAATAACTAAATTTATTTGATTTTCATATGCTCTAATTTTTTTTTGAATAATGTATAAGGATATATTGCAGGTATCGTTGTATTTTTTTTAATTTAAAAATGTTACAAAACTTCAAATTAAAAAAAAGTGAAATCATAAATAAATTTAGTTTTATTTTTTCTAATTTTGGTCATTTAAAAGTTTAACTACTTAAAACAAAATATACTAAGTTTTATTTTACAAAATTAAAGGTTTTATAAACCGATAATAAATCTATAAATATATCTATTTATGTACCTATAAATGGATCTTGAGTGTTAAGCTTTTTAAGAGTTTTTTTAAAGTATTTTCAAGTATTTTTTTCTCAATTGTAGCAAAATAACTAATTCTTATACTTAACAAAAACTCCTTAAAAGTAGTTTTTAAGCTTTAGAACTAGAAACTCATTTAAAATTTTGTCGCTAAAACTATCTTTCAACGTATTTTTTATTGTACATAACATAAACTTTTTTGTGTTTTAAAATATTTTTGATAGTGTTTTATTTTCTTGCTTTAATGGTAATCAATTCAATAAAATAACTTTAAAAAATGCAATATATTGTACGTTTCAAAATGATTTTTTTTTATATTTATGTTTTAATTTCACACCAACTACTGACTAACCTATACTTTGTACGTGCTTTCGAACAAAGACACTTTTTATGACCTTTAACCTTATTGATAAATTAACAAATGAGATAACATTTGAGATAGGAGTAAACTGCCTATTTAAACAACAATAAATCTTAAACTGAAATAATCTTAAATAAATTAAAAATAAATTACATGCAGTTTTTTTTTATATGATGAAATCCTTTACCATGTATTAACGACATAACTTACAATGAATTACTTTTGTTACAGCAATTGAATTTTTTCAAAAAATTAGTGAAAGTTTTATTTTGTTATTTTTATGAATATTTATTAATACTAAATCATAAAGAAACAAAAATTGAGTTTTACATCTTTTAAGGTGTGTTTTGTTTATAGAACTAGCTATATATACTTTATGTTTTATATTTGCTGTTTATTATTTAAAACACTTAAAAGAGTTATACTGAGCAAAAATGTATTTTAAGAGCCGATAGGTATAAAAAATTCTGAAAAAATTTATTATAACAAATTTTTTAAAAAAATTTGCTTAAAATAAAGTTTTTTTAATTCAGTATAAGTAATTTTTGAAAAAAAAAGCAGCTTTTGCATTGCCTTTAGTCATAAGTAAATTGAATAATATTTAAACATATCACGCTGTCAAAAATTTAAAAAAAATTTATGACATGCTGACAGTTAAAAATAGATGAAAGTTTTACCAATTAGTTTTACATCTTACAACTGTCGCTTTAACGAGATGACTTCCACTTCTAAACTACGACACAAATTTAATTAATTTTGAATAAAAGTTAGCTAAAAAATAAAACTTTAATAGTGATTTTTTTCTTAAACATTCAATTACGTAAAAACAATGTAATGACAATTTAAATTAAATACTGTTTAATGAAATATGAAACGGAAACTAACCATGCTCCTTCATAACTTATTTTCTCTATACTTTAAGATATAGTATATCAGCTTAGAAAAAACATATTTCAGCTATTTTTTTAATTAGAAATCTGAAAAGTTATTATTTTTAATGTTATAAGACTAATGTTTAATATACTATATTTCAATGGCACTGCACGTAAACGAGCTTTTAACTTGATCTACAAATAACAAATTAATTACTTATTTAATATTACTCACGTAAACTTCATTTCTAAAGTTTATATGCTAGGCTGTCCAATAAGCACTACAAAAATCGGAACATTTTTTTATTACAAAAAAGTGATAAACTTACTTGTTTTTAAAGAAATAAATAATCTATTCCAACCAATAAGAATTACGAGTAATACTAAATAAACGAAGATGATTTTTAAGTTTAACATACCTTGAAGGTCTTAGAATGTATTGAAAAAGCACTAAGGTTAATTAAAACATATAACAAAGTAAATAAGTTGTATTTACATTAACTATTTTTTTTCTAGTGTTTAATAAATTTTTGTCAAACCTCAATTCATCGTTCTAATTACAATCAAAAAAAAAGTATGCTAGATTTTTTGTAAATTTATTTATATCAATATTTTTATCTTAAGAATATACAAAGGTTATAGAGGTGGAAATGATTTTAACTAAAGTTAAGTTAAAAAAATCTGTAAGCATAGTTGTTTTCTAATTAAAGTTATAGAATTTATGCCGAATAACTCAGAATTGAATACAAATGAGTAAAGTTTCTAGTTTGATAATTAAACACACAAATTTGTAGAGACTAGAGACTATCAATTTGATCTATTTTTGTTTCAAGTTTTTATTCGATTTAAAAGACCTACTAATACTAATTGCTATTAAAATGAAAAAAATAAATAAAATAGTTAAAAACGAAACTTCTACTAATTTAAATGACATTTATAAACCTAAAAAGACCGACTTTTTAATTAAACTACTATTTTATTTTTAAATGATACCTTGGTTAAGGCTTGTATAACTGTGATAGTTTTAATAACTCTTAAACTTTTTCCTCAAACTTTTATTGTAATTTATTAATTTTAAAACTAGTTCACTAATTAGACTCGTAAAGTTAAATAAACGCCAATTTTAATTTCCACAAATTCAATATTTTGAATTTCACAAAAAAAATTACTTAAAGTTAAATCAATTCAATAATGTAATTGTTGTTTAATTCACGTAAAAATTTTCTTAGCAGCGAGACTCTATGATACAAAACAGTAAAATGATGATTTTTTTGTTCAAAGAATTTAAGATTGTGCTAAAACTGCCTAAGCTTAAAACTACTTAAGTTGACATTACCTAAAAAGTTTTAATGTTTCGATTAAATTTAGTATATTTTACTTAAAACTTTGAATGGAATTATGTTTAGTATGTTGTACAAGTACAAAACTAAAATCACGAATGACAATAAATTTAGCTTTTCTGGTACATTTTGTTGAATTCAACGAAAATAAATTGATTAACTTTAAGGCTGTCTTATTGGTTAAACGTCAAAAGCAGTGTTACTTAAAAATTAACTTTTTGCCGAGTTTGAAATGCTTGTCAAAAATGAATAAAAATTGAATTTTTGACCAAGTTGCTAGACAACGTACGAGTGTTACACTTTTGACGAGACACAATATTGTTTAGTTACGATCAATACGAGTTTTTGAAGGTCTTTAATTTGACAACTTTCAAGTTTTTCAACTAAGTTGACTTCATTTTCAGAATTTTTTTTAGAAACAACTTCATTTTTTAAAATGTAAATTCCAGAAAAATTATTTCACTTTTTTATTCTTTTATGACATTAAGCTTAAATAGATTGACTAGTTAGTTGTAATCAATAAAGACTAAACCTAAATTTACGTACTAAAATTTTTTCAATAATGTTTAAGTTTTCAATGTTTAATAGTTGTTCTTATTTTAAAAATAATTTTATTGTATCAGCTTATTTATTTTATTGTGTTAATACAAACTAGACATAAACAGCCGTCGCTTTGGCATTTCATCAATTTTATTTATTAAATTTTACACGAATGTATTATACTATTTTTAAGAATTTCTGGTTGTTTTTAATAACTTTTTTTCTAGAAAAAAAAACATTTACAAACATTTACAATATATTTAAACGATGCAAAAGACTAATTTTTGAAATACAACAACTTAATACTAACAATTTACTTAAACTCATGTTTTTAAAATATTTTTTTACCGGGTTTCTTGTATAAAAATGTCTTGTTCCAAATGTATTTTTTGTTATTAGAATCACCGTACCGTGTATTTATATTGTATAAATTATATTTAACAAAAGAAAATCAGTAAGATAAAGAAAACTAGCTTTCAAATTTAAGGGCATAGGGGGGTGCAACATTTTTTTTTATTAAAAATAACACTGGCTCTTATATGAAATCTTTAATTACAATCTACCAGCCAGTTTTTAAAGAACTAAAAAACGTTATTTAAATTTTGAGATATTCTTATTTTTGTAAAAAGTTTTCGATACAGTCATATTGACCGCAAAATTTTTTGGGGTCATTTTTCTCGGAAATTTAAAAATCACTAAACACAAACTATATTCTCCTTCATTTTTTGAGCTAGAGACCTCAATTTTTCAGGAAATGTTCCTTATAAAATTTAAAAGACTTTGAATGTCGCGATCTTAATAATTGAAAAAAAAATTTACATAAAAGAAAACAAAAAAAATATTTTTCTTGAATAATAAAATTTCTGCATTCTATCTATTAATAATCTAATTATCTGCACTTTTAAATCTAATAATGGCCTTTCTGTGAAAATTTGAAGACGATTGGTAAAAAATGAAGGAGGAGATAGATTTTTAATGAAATAGCCTTTTTTCGCGTTTTTGGTTTGCGTCTTCCATTTGAAACCTATTGAGGTCACCGACTTTGATCACTTATATCTCAAAAACTAATTTGAATTTCTCTAAGCGATTAAAAATGTTTGATAGGTCAGATAAAACTCTATAAAATAAGATCAACTTGTAAAAATCAAGTTGAGCCCCTCCTCCCCTATGCCCTTAACTGCTCAACCTAGGGACGTTTCAACCACAAAACGAAGTGTCAAACTTTATATCTTAGAACAGGAGTCGGCAAACTGCGGCTCGCGAATTACCTCCAGATTAAAACATACATTTTTTAAATGATAAAAAAAATTATTATACATAAAACAAGTCTTTTTCAACAACACATATATATTTCAACAATTTTCTTCAGTGTGATTACAATTGTAACAAGGTAAAACAAATTTTAAACTTATATAGCCTTTTTAATTATATGAGAACTTATCAATCAATTAGTAAAAAAAAAAAAACCCTAAACTATAACAAAAAAAAAAAAAATTAAAAACAACAAGGAAAACGTAATTAACTGTAACAATTTAAAACAAAACAAAATTAGTCTAATTTAAACAAGGATAATGAGTAATCAAATTCTCTTTGTTTGC
Source organism: Thalia democratica (assembly GCF_965202585.1). NCBI lineage: Eukaryota > Metazoa > Chordata > Thaliacea > Salpida > Salpidae > Thalia > Thalia democratica. The sequence goes on along the minus strand of NC_139166.1, from coordinate 58,895,087 downwards.
ATAATTCTGGCTTGTTTAAGTGAATATAAATAGCTTCTATTTTAATTAAATCAAAAATGTTCGTGCAACTTCTTAAAACTTTGAACTTTGTCTCACTGTAATTATTACCACATTTAGGATTTTTTACTAAGTGCTCTGAAATTGATGATCTTTTTGTTGCGTTTAAGGTTGCATTACTCATTTTCTTCGGTTGATTTTTGATATGGTCTTTCACGCACTTAGGTACGTGCTCTTTTATTCTTGTTTCTAAATGCCTAGAAGTTTGTCCTATATAGCTGTTTGCGCAACAGCATTTATACGTGTATACCACGCAACTTTTGTGTTTGTAGGATATTAGATCTTTACCTCTAGGATTTAGGATAGCAGCAGATGTAAAAATTACTCTTGGTTTAGATGCATGGTAAACTTTTTCTGTCATATTCTTGATATCTCTTTCAACTTGTTTTGATTTTTCACCCACATAGGGCAAAATTAATAGAACAGGACATTTCTCTGGTCCATAAGGTTTTGTGTACTCTAGTCTTTTCAATTCAGTTTTGAATACCTTATCAATCAACGGATTAGGATATCCGTTCTTTATTAGTAATTCTTTTATAACCTTAAGTTCATTCTGAAATACTTCTGGCGAACATATTTTATTTGCTCTATGAAATAGGGTTTTAATCAAACCAATTTTTCTTCTTTTACTGCAATATGAAAATTAAAATTAGCAGACATATGTTTAAAATTTTAAAAAAAATTATGACAAAATCTTACAATTAGGCTCTTAGTTTAATAATTAATTTTTACAAGAGATCTATTATTACTCATTTTATTACATTTCTGGTTTATATGTTTACTTTTATATAGATAACTATAACCTACTTAAAAATAACTGCGGCCCGAGAAAAACTTTCTATAAAAACTTACCCGCAACTTATGAAAGACTGCCGACCCTTGTTCAAGAATGAATTTATATATAAAAATTTATTTAAAAAAGTTTTAATTTTTTTGTCGTTTTTATAGTACTTTATAGCAGTAACAACTTAAACTATGCAAGTCTTCTATGGTACATATTTCTTAATGGCAAATTGTTAGATACCTTATTGTACATTTGTACATAAAACTAAAAACTAAAACTATTGCTACTTTTTTTTAAACATTTTTATTAACAACTACTTGAAAAATATTAACTTAAAATTTAGATTTAAGTACAGCTCGAAATTAAAAGTTTTATTTTTTTCGAATTTTTTAAGCTAAAACGTCTATGTATGTATATGCTAAATAATTTTACAAAAAAATCTTAGTTTTTATTTTTAGAAACAACTTCATTTTTTAAAATGTAAATTCCAGAAAAATTATTTCACTTTTTTTATACTTTTATGACATTAAGCTTAAATTCATAATATAGTAAACTTTGACCTATGATTTAAGTTTTTATTAAATAAACTTTTGTTTACAACTTTTACAACTATGCATAAAAATTACGACGTACTCAAGTCTAATAAAAGCTAGTGCTTGTTTTTTTTTTTTGTAGAAAAAAAGATTTCAACCTTATAAAATTTTTTAATTACTAATTATGTTATTGTTTTATAAATTTTTAAAATCAAAATACAAGCTTAAAATTGACTTAGCTTTGTTAGCAATAAACAAAGCATTATAATTTTGTTAGCATTATAACAAAGCAATAAAATATAAAAACTAACATTTAAGTTATTATTCTATGTCTAAAATCTGTTTACGGATTTTTTATGCTTGGTTTATACTTGTATATGTTGTTTGTCTGTTTTTTTTTGATGTAGTTAAAAATGTATTTCTTAATCATATTGGGCATTATAAATTTTTGATCTTTATTTCGTGTTTTTATATAATGTATTATGTATAAATATATATAACTAAGTTTAATCTCCAATATAATCAGGTTAAAATGTTTCAAACTTTTACAAGTGCAATATTGTTTTACCTTGTACAAATTATTGCTTTATTATAAATTTAGTTAAAAAGTTAAAAAAGATTAATACTATAAAAAGTCATCAAAATTGTCTTGAACGAATGTTTTGTTTTGAAAAGTAATTATTAGTAAACTTATTACATAAGTTATATAACATACCTACAACATTTTATTTTGACAGAATTTAAAAAGTGCTGTTTTAGAAATGCATAAACTAACGTTAATATTTTTACTTTAATAAACTTACAAAAACTGTATAAAAGTTTTTTATTAACATTTAAAACTTTAATATAAGTTAGCTAAAAAGACTACTTATACAATTAACAGTTATTTAATTATACTTATTTGCGCTAGAACAAAAATAATACAATATTTTTTGTCATAAATTTTTATATAGTTTAGCTCGAATATACAAGCTAGAAAAATTTAAAACTTTGAGCATTAATTTTACAAGGGTATCACTTTTGTTTAATACCACAAAAGTCTAAAAAAAATTATTTTTACACTTAATTACCAAGCTATGACTTTAATTATTATTTAAAGCGATATTTATGCTGATTTAAGTCAATTAAAAAAAGTAGACTTATTTTACTTTTAACTTGTATATATTATGGAAGAGTTGGTATGTATACAAGTTAAGACGTTTTTTTAGAAATCCGGTAAAACGCTCAAAAAGCATATTACAACTTTGAAAAAACTTCTAAAACTTTGAAATTACTTAGCATTTTATACCTGATTTATAAATCGGATATTAGTGCTGAAAGTAATTCTATATTTTAAAGATGTTGATAAGAACATATTCAAATAAAGAAAATTTGTTTAAAAACAATATTTTTGAAATTGCTAAAATTTACAAATAACACAACTTTAATCTACTTTGAACTGTTTTCTTACTAACTATGAAATAAGATAGTTTAGTAAACTGAAACTCTAAAAACTTTTATAATTACATAAGAAAACTATCTTTGCGATAACTTCTTAATTATGCAAACAAGTAACTATTTTTTTCAGTCGTCAGACTTGAGTATTATACTTTTAAAATTAAGTTGTATTAAATGTGTTATAAACTTTAATCTTTACCGCTAGCTTTCATAGCTACTATAACTTTAATGTTAACTTAAATTAAACAATAATTCTGTATGACTAAATAATGTTTAAGTAAACTTAGTTGTAAGGGAAAAAATCGGACTGTATAAAAAAAACGTTAAATTTAGTTTGTGTTTTATGTTACTCAATTAAAGTTCATTGAACTATAAACTAAAAAAGAAAACTCAATTGTTAAAGTTTAACGTTGAAGTTTTAATTTAAACAATAAAAAATTAGAGGGACAAATAGTATAATAAAAACTAACCGTTTATACTTTCATACATCAAAAAATATACAAAAACAACTATAAAATTAATTAAATTATATCAGATTGTTACAGTTCATTTGAAATCATGTACACTAGTAAAACAACAAAACAAGCTTTTTTAAATTAAAATTCTAATAGTAACGTTTGTTCTAAAGTTCCATTTTTAAAACATTCAAATGTGTTAATTTAATTAAAAGATAGTTATATGACTTATTTTAATACTCTAAAAATATAACACTTAAAATGTATTTGTTTTTATCATTGTTTAATTTTTAATGAGAAACTAAGTTTATTCTAATGAGAAAACTTAAAACTTTATTTTAAATAAACTTTAAATGTTATGCAGTTAAAAGAAACTGTTTTTAACCGAAAACAAAATAATCTTTCATCGACCTTTTAAAATTTTGTATAAATACACAACATGTAAAGATAAATTTTATAAACACTTTTACAAAACACAAAGTAGTTTGTGAATTTTGAAACAAAATAAAAATTGTAAAATGAACTTGGTTAGTTTTAAAAATTTTATCAAGTAAAAATTAAATGTTAACATTAAGGTAAAAAAATAAAAGATTATTTATGTTAAGTTTTCAATTTCGGTTTTTAGGTAAGTAGGTTTTTTGTAAGTCATTTAAGAAATAAAAAGCTTTTTTTTTAGATATATAAAAATAATATTTTTTTAAACAAATTATTTTAATGTACTTTCTGTTTTGGTACTTTTTTTAGATTATATTTATATAAGAAATTAAACTAATTTTTGTTGACAAATTTATACCGCAAAAATATTTTATAACCAAAATAGAGTTGATCAAAACATATTAAACTGTTTTTAGTTTTAAAATAAGAGTTAATATACTCTAAACTTTTTATTATTATCTTCAGGAACTTATCTTATTCTTGGTGTCAACAATGATTTCAATGACGGTTGCTTCAAACAACTACAAATACAAAAATTTTAAATTTTTTGACAAAATTCCTAAACATAAATATACATCAACAAAAAACTACACATTTGAAAAGATCGGGTAAGTAAGTTTTTTGTAAATAAAATGTCAAACATTATTGAAGTGTTAGTTAAGCTTGGTTTACAGTAAAAGTTTTAAATAGTTTTATAAGTTTTATAAACTCATGAGGATTTAAAAAAAGGTTAATACATATTTAACAATGGAATCTATTCACGTTGAAGATTACTATATCGAAATGTTTTTATTACAAATATAAACAGTCACTAAGTTTTTACTTATCAATCTTTAACTTTCTCATCGTTCAACGGTGAAACTTAGTAACCTGCACTTGTAACAAAAATTTTCAGCTCATTTAGATTGCCATAGTCTAAACATTTGAAATGGATGTTTTTTTATTTTCAGATTTAAAAGCTTCATTAAGCTAGCCGGGTGCCATACACCAACCAAAACTGAACGTGGCACTAAATTTAAAGATTGCGTGAAAATAAAATCTACAAACGATAGTAATAACGAGGTACCAACTTTATATGGCTATAAATGCGACGTTAAAGAAAAAGTTATAAGTTCTTTGAAGTATTTTGCAAAATACGAAGACAGTTCTTTTATTTATGTGACTTATGTTCCCGCTGGTTGCTACAACGAAAATAAACATGCAAAAAGAGACTATACTGTCAATGAAATTAAAAGGTACTTCGACAACAATATTGACACATTAAATGTCAGCAATAAAATTAGGTTAGTTTGATTTTAGTTTGTTTTTTCTTAATATCTTTAACAATAGTCAGGTTTAAAATAAATATGTAGTAAAAAATCATAACTCATCTAGTTTTGTATATTTCAATTAAGCATTAAAATAATCAACCGTATACTGGGGATTGTGATTTTCAAACTTTAGTATTCCATTAAAGCTTTTTTTTTATTAATATTCTAAAGTTTTGAATTATACTTAAATTTTAGGTTCACCGAATTTATAGAAATATATAAATGCGAAATCGCACTGCAATCGTTTTATTCCGATTATGACGCAAAAAGTCTCATCACTTTGTCCTGCCAACCAAAAAAGTCAAAAGGAGTCGGGTTCAGAAATTATGATGATTTTAAGTTCAACCTGAGAAAAAAGAAATACAATTCCTTCGATTTAACTGTCCCTGTTTGCAAAGACGACAAACTGTTGAATACTGAAGTTGTAAATTTCAAAATGTACAAAAACAGTGTAGTAACCGACCATTCCATGAGAATACCTGTAAGCTGTGATTGAAAATAACTTTAATTGCTATTAAGATTATATACAATATTTATTTTTAATATTTCTTGTAGTACCAGCTTTAGCATAGTTGAAAAATATTTATGCTCGCGTTTATCTATTTATTACTATAATTATTTATTGACTTATTTATAAAATATATATTTATTTGTTTCTCTAAAATTTCTATTTTTTAACTTTTCACAATCGATAAGAAAGCTTGTTATAAAACTTGTATCATAATTTTAAACATATTTCTTACTTTTAATTAAAATAAATGTTTCCACTTTCAACTATAGTCTTCCTTTTTTTATATATATTTTTTTTTTTCGATTCAAAAATTCTAAACCAGTACATCTTTTATCTGATCTAAAACGTTTTCTTTAAAAACTTAGTAACAAGTTCTTTAAAGTACACACATTAAACTTTACGTTATTTGATGAAATAAAAACTTTTGAAAATAAACTTTGTATTGTTGTTTACTATTTTTAATAAAGTTATTACTTGTTAAAATTGTATTTTAAGCTGAATGAAATAGTTTGTTTTTAACTCATCAGAAATATCTAGATACTGATGAAAACTTTTCACTTTACAGTAACTCTAGTTTACATTCTATGAATAAAAAAAATCAAATTTTAGTTTGATTACAAAGAGCTTGTTTATCGAGTATCGAAAAATAAAATGATTGCATTAATGATACAAATGTTATTTGTTAGTACTTTTAACTTTTTTCCAAACAATATTTATTTACTTATTTATAGGCTTTCACATCAATTAAAATTTTTGATTTAAGTACTTTAAAAAGAAGTTTAAAACTAACCTTTTGTTTTTGTAAAGTATCACATACAAAATAAGATAATTTCAAGCAAATTTTTATAACTTTTTAATAACTGTAAAGAGAACATCAATAAATGTGCATTTGTAGATAAACTATTTTATTAAACACATAAATGACTTAGTAAATCCCAATAAATTTATATGTTTATATTGATGTAGAACAGTTTAAAATAACTTGTGTCTTACAAACGACGACAAAAGTTTAGAAGTAACTAAAATTTTAAACTTTTAAAAAGACCCCTGAGCTAGAATATTCTGTTTTGAAACTTTTCACAGTTACAGTGTACATAAACAATGAAAAGTAAATAAAGTTTTACTATGTTTAGGTATATTTTAATGAGTAGTAAATTGATTAATTTTTATGTTTAAAATTCAGATTAAAAACTAAAACTAGCTTAGTTTTTTTGTTTGAATAAAAGGTTAATATAAACCATCACACTGGTAAAAGCTAAACTTAAAAGTCTTCAAAAAAACTTGCAAAGAAAATAGCTACCTGCCTTAGAGATACATTAAAATGACAGATTATTATTGTGCACAGAAATTTTTACTCTTCGAACTTAAAGTATTATATTCAAAACAGTTGAAAAAATTATAAAAAAGTGTTAAATTCTTTTAGTGTTTAAGTAATATTATATAATATACAATAAGTAAACGGCTGTTATCTACTTTGGAACAAACACAAAGTATTTTGTTTGTCATACTACTTTATTTAAGCATAATTTCAGTTATGTGACAAAGTTTACACGTTTTTCAAATCTGTCAACTTCTAGTTATTTACATTTTTGTTCAAGATAGAATAATAACTGTTTTTAAGCTTACTAAAGATTTTTCTAACACTTTGAATGTCAATATTTTAAAATAAGTAGCTCATCAAAAAACTAATTAGATGTTAACAGCTTAGTTAAAGTATACACAGATGAGATATTTTTATTAAAATCTGGGCTATATTTAAATACTTCCTTAGAAGTAAAAGTTAGATTACATGTAAGCTTTTTTTTATACGAATAGTAGCTTCTAAGAAGTTTTTTAATACTTTTTTTCAATAAATTACTAAACGGCTTCAGTCTTAAACTCAATAATATAACTTGACTTGTAGAAAATGAAGATTGTTAAAAAAAACATTAAACCAATTAATAAACAATAAGTATAGTCAATTGTACTGCTGAAGATAAAATTAAAAGCATAAAACTATAATACAACTAACTGCGTGAAGTAAAGTTGTTGTCAGAATTATTAAGCATAGGTATAACATTGAAAAAACTGTTTTTTTTTTTAACTACTCATAAAGTTGTTAATTTAGTATTTTTCTTGTACAAAATTGATTTTATTGTATACTTTAACCACATTAGTCTAGACTAAATTTTTGCAACACCTGAATAGGCCAAACCAGGGGTCGAAAAACTTCGGCTCGCGATAACCTTTTTATTTTAAACGGTATGCAACCGATAAAAGGTGTAACCTGTGGCCCGCGAGCATGCAAATTGGAAACTTACTTTATATATTCTGGGGTTTGAAGTGAAAATCGAAACAAAGGTCTTAATTAAACTAACGGGAAATTCGAAACTTACGCTAAATAGTTTGAATACTAAAAACTAAAACTGCGGCACACGAATATTTTTAGTATTGAAATTTGGCTTGCGACTAATAAAATATCTGCTAACCCCTGAATTAAAGTTTAAAACAGAAAATATTGTAATAAAATGGACGTAATATGCAGATGTAATAAAAACTGTTTGTTACTCTAAACAAAATGCAACACTTTTGCATAAAATAACTATGTCAGAGTACTGCTAAATAGTTTTATGCTAAAATTTCTTTATGTTGAATACTTTTTCTTTGCTTCATAATCACAATAAAAACAAATAAAAGTATAAAACAAAATTTTCTAATTGCAATAAACACTGTTCTTGTTTTGTTTTTAGAATTTTGCATCAACTCATTTTGACCTCTGCACTTTATAGCATTAGGAAAAAAATAATTTTAAATATTTCCTTAGTAGCTCATGCAAAATATTGCGTTTTAGTCACTTTTTAGCACGACTTGTCGACGAAGAAATATTTTCAGGAAATACAGTTCACCGCAAAAATTTCTTGAGGTCTTTTTATATAACTTAAAATAAAAAACTTTTCAATGATAGTTGGTAGTGCATAGAGTTGACAGTTACTTGGTTTTGTATTATTATTCTTAAAAATTAAACTTTAGTATTTTAGCAGTAAATTTATTGAAAATATTGAAACTATTTTAACTTATCTTTATACTGTTCAAAATTTATTCTTTGTTTTAAAAATTTTCACAAAGTTTTTTTTGTACTGTAGTCCTTTAACTAGTTGTTTGATAAACAGTTTTTATTTTGTTCACTTGTTTATAATCAAACTGATAAATTGAACTTTCAATCAAACGGTTGAACCAAGAATTTTCTTTTTAAATTGCTTCTCTTAAGTAAATATTCGTTTGTTTTATTAAACTGTACACTTTAGTAAAGTAAACCAACATCATTTTAATAAATACAAAAGTTTATACTTTTGTTAAATCGATACAAAACTAATAACTATACTACAATTAAGTTTTTATAAACACATTATTCTTTTTTTTTTAGTTTACAGCCTAAATCCAGACAAACTAATTGATAAAAAAGTTGTAACTTTATTTTGACTTTGTTTCCTTGAAGAGATAATATTAGTTTTAATGGAGTTTCATGTAATTTTACAACAGTCTGAATAAAAATTTTGTATGAATTAATACCACACATACAACTTTAAACTTTGTTAAAAACAACTGATGCACTTTGAAAAATTTAAAGAAATACAGCCAAAAATATAGTTTCTGTAAAAATATAAAAATAAACCTATTTTTTTAAATAATATTGTTATTAAAAACGCAATTTAAATTAATGATTCTTAAGCTTAGTCTAAATAAAATCTAAAAGCAACATACTTAAACGTGTTTAAAAAGCATTTCTTTTTTTTTCAAAGTAAAAAAGTAATAGTAAGTAATAAATTCACAATACTTTATTTTTTGTATATATTATTTTTATTAAACCATAACGTTTTATACTGATCAAGATATAAGTATATTTTTTTTTTAATGTGCACTTTATCAAAAATAATAATAGTAAAGTTTAGTTAAGACTATCTGAAAGAAAAAATAAGTTACTACAAGGAGACTATCTGAAAGAATTTGGTAATGTTATTTAATAAATAAATTGCTATAAGTTGAAATTAAACATATTTTGTGTGTACTTTTTTAACTAGTTTCAAAAGCTCGTTAATTATACTTAATGTAAGGTGTTAAAGCGTTTTCTTTTTTTAAATTTAAAAAATGACCAACACAAAATATGTTTAACCAATCAAGGCATACAGCAAAATGTAATACAAAAAATATAAAGTTTATCGCATTTTTCCAAGGTCTAAAGACTTACGTTATATTTGCAAAATAGAAACTTTAACTACACGTTATATAGTTAACCAAAAATAAACATACTTAAAAAACAAATATGTATTATTTATGTTGAAAGGAGCGAAAAAAACAAAATTAATTCTATGAAAAGTTATTGAACACTAAAACTGAACTTTTTAAATAATTTAAATAGATTTTATTTTTTAATTTATTGATACCACATCTAAAAAACTATCTTTTTTGCTTAGAACTTTTAATTTTTAAACTAACCATATAGGATATTAGCTCAAAAAATGCTTACAAGTATTTTATTCATAAAAATATACAACATAGTTTAGAAGACGAGGTCAAGTTACACCAAAAAACTCAACATGTTCTCCCTCATAAACAGATTTCATAAGCTTTGTAACTATCTTCTTTTTCTAATGGCATTGCATCTTTTTTGTCTTTATGGCTAACATAAATATTCTCTTTTTGATTTTTCTAGCTTTTATAGTTCATAAGCGAGTAGAAACGGTTGAAATTTCTGAAAAGTTTCTAACAGCCTTAAACTTCTTATTCCTCAAAATCGCACAGGAGTCCTCGAAGCACAGCACGATGCAACTGACTTGAACGAACAGGCTGATATCGTAGATCACGTAAGAAATGACCCTTGGGTAACTCGGAGGAATGACATTTGAAGTCGTCAGCGCAGTCGCCATGACCTGACTCAAAATGCAAACAAATGTACAAGCTGAAGCTTTTTTGACGACTCTTAGAAGCTTGCGCTGGCATTTGCTCTTTCTATCCCTGCAAGAAAACTTGCTTTGTTTCAACAAGGGGTTCAACAAGAGTCCGAGCAGCAAAAACTGCGACATTACAACGATGGCCGCGGCCATGTAGTTGGAAAAATGTCGCACCGAAGTGATGTTCGTTTCGTTGTTGCTTTCAAGAACGCACCCCACGGACCTGTTAGAATTGACGTACGAACTTGGCTCTATCGCGACGTAAAGCGAAAAAACACCCCCGAATACGAAAGAAAAGACGAAAAACTTGCTCAGCAGTTTGACGACGCCGGTGTTAAACTGCCTCATCACCGGCTGGGAGTAAATTATTTTCTGACGGCACCAAATGAAAAAGTAAATAGGCAGCAAAGTTAAGCAGTAGAGCACGAGTGAAATGTCCATTGTGACTTCGCAAGCAGATGAACCGAAGTATTTAGGATGATTTCCGACAAAAATAATCATCTGAGTGGATACTGATCTTAAAAAAGCGGCGATCGGAGACATTATTGCCAGCAAGATCATCGTGTTTTTCGGTTTAAACACTGAACTTTTGGTAAATTTGAGTTTTTTCCTAAAAAAGCTGTACCTGATCAAGCAAAACGACAACCATAAAAGTCCAACACAAAGCAGTGAAGTGACAATCTGGCAAACAATTAACCATTTGTTATAGTTGTAAGCTTTGTCCAGGATTTGTTTCAAAAAAAAAGAATTGTTCATCAGAGAGTTGTTCATATTAAGTAAACAAATCAAATCTTAAATACTGTAGAGTTTTAAAGTTTAACGAATACTAAACTTCAAAAATAAAATTGTTAACTAACACTTAAAAGTTTACATTTTAAAATTTTTTATTAAGTTATAGATTTCTTGATATTTTTTGAATTAAGTAACTGAAGGTAAAATTTTATACCAGCTTTTTACTAAATTAAGCACATTCTTAACTTGTACCTAGTATAGAGTATAGACTATAGATTAATCTTCAATTGTTGGTTTTTAAAACTGTTAAAAATTTAAATTTTTAACTTTGTTATAAAAACTACAATAAAGTAACTAACAAATGTATTTAAAAAAAAAAAAAAAATTAATTTTAATAAAATAAAAACTTTACCTTGTACCTAATTGTTAAGACAACTTGAACGATACAGATTAAAATAAATAGTTATTACAAACTTTATTATAATTTCCGTTAAAAGTTGTTTAACTTTTTTCTTTCTTCTTACAAATGTGTTTTTAATAAAAGAAAATTATTTATAACAAATCCTCAAACGTTTAAAGTATTTAAACTTGTTTAAGGTTGTATATCCTTAAAACTAAACACTGCTAAAGTGTTAATCTATCCTGAGTGCAGCAGCACCAGTTTAAACACCCACGCATATATAAAAGTTCAAACTTATAAAAAGGAAAAACAACTATGTCTAATGCTAAAAACTTACAAAGCTTTTTAATGCGTTTACCAATGTTAATTTAATAAGTATGTTTCATAATGTTCAAAAACTATCTACCCTAACTGCTAATTGTGAGCTTGCTACTTTAAACTTTATTTCTTATTAAAGCTTACTAAATAATAAAAAAACTCAATATAAATTTTTTAGCATTGATATGCTCTTGTAGAAGGCAGACTTGCTTAAAACTGAAACAGCTTTCGCTAACAAAAATGTAACAACTTTAAATAAACATGTATAATGAACTTTTTTGTTGCACAAATAAAGCGTGATGTTACTAATATTTTATGTAAATTACTTTGGAAATAAAAATTTCAATCCTGAGTCATACACTTTAGAAAATTCAAAAAAACTATTATTGGTTTAAGGAGGTCACGACTATACTAATTTTTCTTAATTCATTGTCTTACCACTAATACTTAAAACTTTCTTTTAAGCACTTTAATTGTTTTAAATATATTATAAACCTTACCCATTTTGTATGAATAAAAATGTAGTACTTTATAACATCTTAAAAATCAGTTTGTTGCTGATATTCATATTGTAATCCAATTTTTTAGACTCCTTTGTTAATCTATTTTTATTTGTACTTTTACTGATAAACTATTATGTTTTTCACATCATCAATTAGTATAAAACTCATCATATTTAGAGAGATATTTGATACTTTGTATTGCAAATGAACGTGTTATGTTTTTGTTTCTTTTCTAATTTAAGTTAAACTCTGTAATCTTCTATATTTCTAATATTTGATTATCCAATTAAGATATTTTTTTTATAATTCCTTAGCTTAAAAATATAAATATAAGTTAAATCTTCTCATTAAAAGTAGTACTGCAAGCATTTTTTTACAAAAGTTTGTAGTTTGCAATTGTAAACTGAACTGTGCAGTTATTAAGTTTTATGTATAAAATAATAGATTTATGATTTTTTTTTTAAGCAAACGTATATAAAATGTATTTAGTGCATCTAAGTACAGCTTAAGCTTATAATATTTATCAGTTAGTTATATATGTATGTATAGTCTATATATATACCTAACTTGTCCTGGACATGACGTTAAAAGGTATACGTGGTGTACGACTCGATAACCGAAAGGTTTTTTAGTGCACCAGGTCCTAGGATCAAATATTTTGAGCGCTCTTACTTTTTTATTTAATAAACAATAATAACTAATAATTAATTTTTATGCAAGATTTCAAACTATTAGTACTTGTTTTTTAATCTGTTACTAAGATTTTTTTTTAAGTATTAAAATAAAAAGTCAAGTAATAAACTTCCTTTTTTTTGTAGATCGAACTTTATATGTTTATTCCAAGGCATAATATTGCATAATATTGCTAATATGAGTATACTATGCTAAATAAAGACAAAGGTGTTGTACATGGATAGCATAAAAATTACTTTTGTTCTTGCATCTAATATTTACGAGGTTTGATCATAAAGTTAAAATCTTATTCGTTTAACTTTTTAAAGTCACAAAAAAAATTAACGAAGTCTAAAAACAGCAAATAAACTTAATTTAATTATTCATGTGCAACCAAAAATTTTAAGTCATTCAAAAACATAAACAATCCTGATGGTAACAAGCAAACAACGCTACTCTGAAACGTGCTAATGTAAACATTGATCTATTTTAAATTGTTTAACTAGTTGAAAAAATTAGCTAACAGTTTTAAATGATATATTGTGCACAACTTATTAGGTGTGATAAATGTTAAATTGCAACAGACTAAGTATAAAAGCAACAACTATTAAAGTTACCAACATTAAATGTTCCTCTGTTTATTTCAAGATAACTTCCTTCAAACTTGTTTTCTGTTTGAATGTATAAAGTGTTATGTAGCAAATTCAGAGTCACACATAGAAAATTACAATTTAAAAAAACATAAATTAAAAGGTAACGAAAAACTTTAATGCATAGTTGTTTTATAAAACTTTAAGCGTAAAAAACAATCAAAGCAATTGTTTTATTACTTGTTTATACAGTGTTTTTAAAAGTTTTATAGTTATTAAGCTAGATAAAGGAACTCAAACATTTTTGCTTGATGATTATAGATATCTAAGAAAAGGAACACAACTTGCTTGAAAAGGTAAGTTGTTTAAATTAGGATTAATTCTTGTGTTCAGTCAAACTGATACAATAAAACATGCAGCACCGTCATTTAAAAACAGTTATAAGGTAATTTTAGTAGACTATAAACCAACTTGTCCATCTGGTTTATAGCACCCAGACATTACGGTCTACATAAAAGTGCACAAAGCCGTGGTACTTTTGAGATCAGTAATTAAAAACCAAAGAGTCTAATCCTTAAACATCAAAAAGGTATAAAAAATCTAAAAATATTTCAAAAAAATTTACTGTATTATTAAAGGTTCCTCTGTTTTCGCTGAAAAGATAAAGAAGTTAAAATTTTCTAAAAAAAGGATCACAATCTAATTTTTTGATAAAAGCCACTATTTACAAATTTACCTGCTCTAGAAAACGTTAGTCTTTGTTTTTGAAGATTTTGTTTTTGAAGATTTTATTTTTGAATTTTCTAATAAACTAATACAACTAGCTTCCACAGTAATGAACTTTAGATTTGATAACTGTGTTTACTAATAAGTTAATGGAATTTCCATGGGTTTATTGTTAAGACTCATTATTTTCGGTATGTTATAGGATTTTATAAATACAAATTTATAAACAAATGAGCACTAACTTACTAAAGAAATACAATAAAAGCTGACTCACGTTAGCTTTTTCTTAAAACAATACTAAAATGAACTGTTTTTTAACTTAGAAAATATTTGTATAAATATAGATTTTACTGTAGAAAACTTGATAAACTACAACCTTTATTTTTAAGTGTACTTAAAGTATAAGATAAGATTACATAAAGTTTTTTAGCCCTGTTCAACAAAAAACTAACTCGATAAATTGTCTCACTTATATAAAGTTTTTCTTGGTAGGTATTTTTTTAATATATTTTTAAAATTCCTTAAACAAAAACTGTTTGCCAATTCAATCAATTTATTAAAAGCTAAGGCACATTTCTCAGTTTTAAACTAATAACACAGTTCCATAGAGTTTCAAGGAAACATATACGACTCGAAGAATAGAAGATAAATGTGTACTCTATAAATGAATACATTTTAAAATGTCAAGTATGTATAAACTAATTATTCAATATTTACAATACATGTTTAAAATGTTATCAATAATACATAATATAAATTAACAATAGTTTTTAATATTTACGAATATTAACTAACAAGCTTCAACTATAGAAATAAAAAATATTATACAATAATTCTAAAAAAGAACTTAAAATAATAATAAACCTTTAAACAACTTGCAGCAATAGTAGTCTAAACTATAACACATTAAATATAATGGAAACAAAATAGATACAACCGACTAACTTCTTGGTGCAGGTATAGTACTAATACAATTTTTTAAAAGGATAGAATATTAATAAATTAAAAATGAACTATCACCATCACTTTAAGCAGCAACAATTTTGTTTGTGTTTGTAAAAACACATACATTGAAATGATAGTAGTTTATTACTGGAAAGAATCTAGAACATTTTCGAAATACTTTACTCAAGCTTTGAAAATATATTCAAAAATTAATCAAATAAATACATTTTAATAAGAAAATATCATTTTGCTGGGTTTCCCAAAGTGGGCGATATTTTAGGAAGCTTGGCGCAATAATTAGTAAAAGGGCGATTTTAAAACTTAAACTAACCATTCTTGAGTTTTTGTAGATGAAGAGCAAAAAAGGTCTTAGGTGCTTTAAATGGTGGCTATTTTAGTTTCCTTAAAGGGAAAATTTGAGAAAGAAGTTTGGGAAACGATGGTCTAGATGATGTGAGAATTATAAACTGGATATGCTATCGATAGTGTTCATTGGTAGGAAGCACTTTTGAATAAAAACTATGCAATAAATTTATATTTTAAGCATGAAACCTGACTTGTTTCATTAGAATAAACTTGTTGTTACCAAAAATTTATTTTAAAACAGCATTTGTTATGTCACAGACGGACTTGCCTAAAGGTTTCATGAAACATATTAATATATGACTTAGTTTTTATTCTATTAGTTATATTATCTTATTTTATGACTGTCTTAAATAATATTGAAAAGATTCCGTAACGTTAGTTTAATTGCGTTTCGTGAAAAATAAAACTGTAATCGTACAAAAAATATTGTATACTACAGATTTTTTGCACGTTGAAATTCTTAGTTTTAAATTTAGCTAAGTTGTCAAATTTATAGTTTAAAAACATCCCTGAATAAATTTAGTAACTGCTTTCACTTAATTTAACAAAAGTTTAATAGAGCAGAAATTATTTCCTCATCTTTTAACACACTGGTCAACAATCTATTTTATAAGTATAAGTAACCTTTACAATAGCCAGCTTAAGTTTAATGTCAGTGCAGTAAACTGTATTAATACGACCTATTTTACAAATAAATTTTCAAAAGTTTACTTGGCAAACTAGGTTTTACTCAAAATGCCAGTCAGTGCTTAAAATAAACTAAAATTTTATGAAGTTATTCGTCTTAGAAAGTAGGGTATAATTGTTTTATATCAATCGTATTTACACTTGAGCTACTTCTAATTGTAATAAAGATTTACTAATATTGTTCCCAGTTATCTATTTCTTTCAAAACCTTAAACTTATCAGTTTCCAGGCACCAGTATATTAGCTACAGCCTTATCGGCTGATTAAACAAAAGAGTATTTCTCAGGACTTGTATATGAATTAATTTTAAATTGCTAGACTTTAACTTATACATTACATTAGCAAACTCAAGGTGTACTTTCAAACTTAAGTTATAAAATGCAGAATTCACTTAAATTTGCCAGCAATTATGGTTTATTGAAAATATTCAAAATCTAATTCAAGGACTGTAAAATATTACTTCTTACTAATACAGGATGGTTCAGTCAAATATTCTTACTTATCTTTTAAGAGCTTAAACCTTAAGATATTTTAGATCAGCTAACAGCTAAACATTTAATCTGTTATATTAGAGTTTTTATATTTTTCTTGGTAAACAGGCTACAAATCATTATAGTTCATTATCATAGACTAAATAAAGTACTTCAAGTATTCAAAAAATATATTTATTACGCATTTATTATACAAATACAAACAAATCGACGTTGCCATTCCCCGCTCTTGAACACGGTTCAGCTCCAGTTGGTGACAACCCTCTTGAAGCATTCTGCTCGTACATTCAGGTGCTTTCCCAACTTCTGGATGGTGACAACCCCGCAACGCCACTTGCTCGTACAGTTTCAGTAAACAACCTGAGAAACTTTTTCTAGCCAGTAAGGAAGCTCAACATAGCGTAATAATTTTGACTTTTACCAAAAGATTTAATATTTTAAGAATAATAGTTTTTAAATTTAAAGAATCAAAATTGTGTGAATTTTTTAAAAACTTTATCAAGAAAAAAAACTTTTTAAAGTGTTGGTAGTGTCAGTAAGAGGAACAAATTTCCTAACTCTGGCAAAATAACAATTACTAACATTATAAAAGAAAGTAGAATGGAAAAAGGCAAAATGTCAGGTAAATTAAACTGACTAAAATCAATGCAAATGTTTGTACAATATTAACTCGCATCAAGCATCCAAAATTAGACTTTTTATAAATCTTAAAATCTAAAACAAAGAAAACAACTGTACATTTGGTTGGGGTCTGATCAAATGATCAGAACTTTACCAAAATCCCATTGTAGTGGCTGACTTTTAAAAAATAAAGACGATTATAAAACACTGTACTAGTAAAAGATTTAATATCTGTCGATCATCAAATCATAGCAACATCAATTACCAATTTATTATAATACTGATACATGTAAAAAGGTGGTCAAAAAAATCACAACATATAAAACTGTACAATAGGTAGGGATCTGATCATAAGATCAGAATTTTACCAAGATCCCATAGTGGTAACCGTAGCTCACAATTCAAAAAAAAAGTAATACACTGTACAAGTAATAAGAGATGTAACGTGGGCAAATTATCATTGCAACACAAATCAATTATTACGTCATATCAACTTATGCATTAATGTGTTTCAATTTAAAATATAAAACTGTACAATATGTAGGAATCTGATCTGTAGATCAGAATTTTGCCAAGATTCCTTTTGTCTAGTCTCATTGGAATGAAAATTAACAACTTAAAGCAAACAAGATAAATAACTAAAAAATTTACAAAGTCAAGAGTCTGGTGTTACGCAGCACTCTGAGAGCATTTTTAACGTGCAGTTTTGAAAAATTTCAACTTTTGGCGCAAAACAACAATACGAATAAAACTGTACATTTGACAAGGGATTCACACGCTTCACGTGGAAAATTCGTCAACAAAACCCTTTAAATTGATTTATAGTAAACAATTGGACGAAAAAAAAGTCAACACAAATAACAACTCAAAAAACATCAATATTTACAATTCGGTAGGGGTTTGTGTTTCAACAAACTTTTCCAAGATCCCTAGGTGCTCTGCAGTCCTTCCAGTCAGGTTAAAATACACACACTGATCACTGTACAACAAAAATAAAGGGAAACACCCCAAATCGATATTGAATTGACAAAATGGGCATTCTTGATACAACTTTATATATGTACAACAGAAGGGATGAGCCTTTTGACTCATTTTACACCCTTTAACAGAAGTAGTGCGAAGACAACTGCGAAAGATAATAAAGAAAATTTAGCTGTACAAATATACAATTTGAGTTTTTTATGCCGATAACAATCATCAACAGCAGTAAATGTCTTTGTCTAGCTGGATGCCATTCTTGTTCAATATATTATAAAACATAAGAAATGTAATGTCAACAATTTAGATTTTTAATTATTACTGTGTAAGTAAACTTGCTTAAGAACACACAATTTGTACAAAAATTTGTTTTTATAAACCACTACTTGTAAACACTAATCAAAGTTTTATACAATTAAAACACAAGCAATTAAATAACAAAAAAAAAGTTATACATGACACAACAGTGCCATCCGTTGGATGCAGCACTTATAGGAAAGATTAGACCTTGTGTGGTAAAAACCAAAAAAAAAAGTATTTACAACGAAAGGGGACCGCTCTTTTTCGAGGGTTCTTTTCAACAACCCTTTTTGATTAATGATCATTATCTAGACATATATAAACTTTAAAGTACACAAAATAAATCTGTACAAATGAAGGGGACCCCTCTCTTTTAAGGATCTTTCCAAAAACCCTTTTTGATTAATGATGAATAGTGTAGACGTTTCTAAGCTTATAAACACAAGAAAAAGTTTGTACAATAAATTCAAGGGGACCGTTACTGGTTCTTTATTTACACCTTTGAACGATTTTATGCTAGGCGGAAGAGAAATTTCAATTACAACTGAATTAGACAAAAAAAGTATGTACAATTGAAGGGTACCGCTCTTTTCAGAGGGTTTTTTTAATCCCTTTAGAATACTGATATCAGATCACCATTTCAAAAACTTATACAAATTCAACAACAAGAAATATGTACAAAGAAAAGTTTTTTTTAGGGAGCATCTGCTCTGCACAAGTTTGTCTGTATTTAGCTATGCACAAAAAATAAAAATAACTGTACAATTGAAAGGGGACCATTTAAATGGTGCTTTTCAAAGCCCTTTTTACAATACTTTTTGGTCAATTATAAAATTTGAGACACAATATAAAAAAAATTCTGTACATGTGAAAGGGTGCCAAAAACTGCTGGTAGCAGCATGGCTTTTTTCAAAGCCCTTTGAATATTCTTGAACGTATATGATAAATCTTTAGACACAAAAAATATCTGTACATGTGAAAGGGGACCAGACACTGTTAGTAGCAGCGTGGCTCTTTTCAAAGCCCTTTTGATTAATGATATCAGATTCGAAAACTTATTAAAACTCAACAACAAGAAATATGAACATAAGAAGCCAAGTAATGGTTCTTTTAGGGAGCATTTGTTCTACACAAGTTTGTCTGTGTTTAGCTATCGACAAAAAAAAAGCAAATCTGTACAATTGAAAGGGGACCATTTTCAGTTTATGGTACTTTTCAAAGCCCTTTTTATGACATATCTTGAACAATGATACAATTTGAGACACAATAAAAAACAATCTGTACAGTTGAAAGGGGGCCAAACACTGCTAATAGCAGTGTGGCTCTTTTCAAATCCCTTTTGATTACCTTTGAACCTTTTGAAGCAACACTATACCTGCAAGTAAAAAAATAAATCAAATTACAAAAAGCGATTGTAAATTTAAAAACGTCCAATTCAAAAGAAAATGTATTAAGTGACTATTTACAATTTAGAAACACATACTTATTGTATGATAATTTCTTCGTTGCAAGCTTTTTTATCAAACTTATTTACAAAACACAATTTTTAAGGGACTGAGAACCCTCTTTCATAGGATGGCAACAGCTTAAACTTTAAAAAATTAAAACAAAATAGTAAATATATTAAAATGAGTTACACTAAAGATGTATAGAAACAAACTAAAACAAGATAAATATTTACAAGACACAATTTTTTAAGGGACTGAGAACCCTCTTATAGAAATTTCACACACTAAAGGTTGTTCAAAAACAATAAAATCAAATTTATACAGAGGAACACTACTTGACAAATATAAGTTCCTGCAAACCTGCATTTTAGCCTCATGAAGTGCGGCTTTGGTAAAACAAGAAAAAAATATTTACAAGACACAATTTTTTAGGGACTGAGAACCCTCTTATAGAAGTTTTTCCACTAAAGGTTTATCAGAAGCAATAAACATATTTATACAAAGAAACTTAAAAATGAAAGTTTCTCAAACCTGCATTTGGGCATCAATAAAAATGTTGTTCAAATAAATTGCAAAAAAAAAACAACATATATACAATACACAATTTTTTAGGGACTGAGAACCCTATTTTTCAGGGTTATAACACTCTTAATATACAAGGCAAACAAAACTGACAAAATACAAAAAATAATTATATATACAAATGTACAACCCACATCATTAGCCTACACACATTGTTGTCCGAAAAAAATATTATTTCTAAAACAAGATTTGGGTTTGTTAAAAAATACAATGAACTATTACTTTTAATTCTCTTTTGTTAGCAAAGTAAGAATTCAGTTTAATAAAAAAAATAGTTTGCATGACAACAACGTGCATAGTTACCAGGGTGTGCCGATGGGAGGCTGATGTGAGAAAAACTTTTAATAAATTTTTCAATAAATTAATTTCAACAAGAATAATTGTTTAAATTATCTGCTAATTGAAAAATTTATTAAAAGTTTAACACCCCGCAATTTAAATACCTTTTTCAAATAGCTAAAAACTATAAGGCTGATATTTTTAATTGAAATAAAGTTAGCTAAACTTAAATAAACTTAAAAAGTTTCTTTCTACTATTTAGGTAACATTGAATGATGTCATAAGCTAAAAGCACAAGTGTAATTTTAATTTGAGTTTACTAAAATTAAATCTTTTTCTGTAATTAGAACTTTTAAAAATTACCTCCGTGACAATTGAGTGCTTTGATTTGGTTGGTTTGTTCTTTGGACTAAATCGTCAAGTTTCATTGTGAAAACTACAAAAGAAAAGAACTTTAGTGGGATGTTAATGTTACTACATAAAAAAAATTGCTACTGGTCTTGATTAACTTTTATTCTTAATTAAGTTTTATCTGTTGAATTAAAAATAAAAACATAGTATGATGTTAACAGATAATAAATAAATTTACCTTAACTTAGTTACTGATAATTTTCAGTTAAAAAAAAAAAAAGATACCTGGATATTAAGCACTTTTAATTATACTTTTTTATAAACCATTTATTGAAACTAAACTAAGTTATTTGATGCTTACATAATTTTGAACTGTTTTTTAGTAAATATTATAATAATACTATTTTCACATGATAGTTTATCAAAATTTTATTGTTTTTGTTAACCAATAAATCTTGATTAATGAAAAAACTACTAACTGGAAATATATTAAGGTGAATATCTTGAAAATAATTTATCATATTTGTTTTTTAACATTTTAAACTGAAAAATTTAAGTAAAAATATAATAGTATCAAATAGTTTCAAATAAGATATATATATATATATATATATGGATAACATAAGTAAAAATAATTGAACTATTTCACTATATCAAAGCTTAAGAAATCGCCACAGATTTTAAAACTATGGAATTAAAAAAACACTAAATATTATTACTTATGCTTGTTCAAAACAAAACCACAAATAATAAAATTGATTTAAATAAAATAACAATTCTGGTTATAAAATTAGTTAGCAAAACAATACTGATACTTTTGTAACAGTTGTATATAACAGAATCTAAGTTTGAAGTAGTATTATTATACAAAAATACTTGTACAAAAACTTAGAACTAGCATAAAAGTATATTACAATTTTGCTAATTCAATGCTTTTAACCATTAACAAAACTCAAAGTAACTTTTGAGATATACAGAGTTACCATTCTTTGAGTCAAAAAATCTTCCCTGAGTGAACAGAAACTTCCCTGAGTTTTTTTCAAAACATTAAAAATTTTATTACTTGTTAAAAAATTACAATGTTAACTCTTAGAATATTGAAGAACTAGCCGCAAGGCTAAAAAATTTCTAAATAAGCACTTAAAAATTAACTAAATTAACTAAATTAACTTTTTTGAACAAAATATTGAAACTGGATTAAGTAAATCTCATTTTAGATTTAGAAAAAAAATTCCCTGATATTTGTTTAAAATCTTTAAATTTTATTGAAACTTTTAGCAAAATCCCTTATTTTAAAAAAAAGAATCAAAATTTCCTGAGTTTCCCTGAATTCTCTGAGTTTACCTGAATTTCATGAGTTCCCTGAGTGTGTGGCAACCCCGGATGTAAAAATAGTTGAAATCTTATAGATTCTCTATAGGAATTTTTACATCAAGTTTTTACTGTTTTTGTTTTAATATACATTATTCATTGTTTGTATAATTATAGTTCTCAAAAGTGTTATTGTGATTAAAAGTTGAAAAGACATCATTTAATTCAAAAAACTCTAGCCTGTACAAATTATAATAAAGCATGTTTATTTAGACCTGGTATAAAACAACTTTAACAAACAAATAATGTACATCAATAGAAAAATTGGTTTGAAAAGAATACTAAATAGGATGTGAAAGTTTCTACATGATTTAGGGTTGCCACCTGGAGTTATAAAAATTACTCAATGAGTTACATTAAACTGTCCTGAATAATATGGAGTTTTTTCAAATGTTATAAAGTATTGTAATTTTTCAGCATCTACAAAAATCTCTGTAAAAATTCAACAACCAATATTACTATTGGAAAGGTTAGACATTGAAGTTATCTATTTAATGAAAAGGAAATCAAATACAATGTCCAAAATCACTATGATGTAATATAATTACAAATATTAATTAGTTGGAATAGTAATAAATTTGGTTTATATACAACTAATACATACATTACAAAACACTATTTCATTTAAGAAAGCAATAATTACTTAAAACTTGATAACTATCAGTTATTTAAAGCACATAACTTAAAAAGCCTTGTGTTTAAGCAATTTAATTTAAACCAAATAAAATTTAATGGTATAGGAAAGTGGAATTTCTCACCTTGTTTCAGTCATGTGGTGTGAAAGTAGAAAGAGAATTTGCTTGCTGTTTGCTACACTATGTGTATTGAAAAATCCATTTTTTCCATAAAAAGCACAAAAGTTGATGAAGCGGAAACTTTTAGCCATATTAGTATACTATTCAGGTCTGTTTTATTAATAAAAAATTTCAACGTAAAAACATTTTAAAACTCAAACTTTTTTAAAAGTTAACCAATAAATACAGCAACATGAAATATATGAATATTAAAAAAATAATATTATTTTTTGAAATATAATTGTTTAATCTTAAACCTAATACCTGTCTGTATTGCTCAGTAGTCAGTTCAGTTGTATACAGTTGTGGTTAAAAAGTGTAATGATAGTTTTTTTTTTTACTAGATTTTAATAAAAATGAAGGAAATATTTGCCGATACTTTTTGAACAACATTTTTTTTTAAACTTATAATACATTTATGACAACTGACGACAAAATTACTAAATAAATTTAGCTTATTTTAACTTAGTATTACACCCTGGAGTAATTTCTGAACATCAAGTACTTTGAAAAAGTTTTAAAGCGTAGACTTCTTTATCGTGTTTTATTGTTTATTAAACGACAAAAATAGAATTGCTTAAAATAATTGGTCTTAGGACCTGGTGCACAAAACACCTTTCGGTTACCGAGTCGCCACCACTTGAATACCTTTTAAGGTCTTTTCTAGAACAAGACTATAACTTAATAAACTATAATTACATCATGTAACTAAAAATTCGTTGAATAAAAATAAAAGTAAGTGTTTTTTACAATACTAAACACTTCTTGACGAAAAACTAGCTTAATCTTAGAATAAGTATGTCTCAATTCATTTACAAACTAAGAATGTTCAAAATACTTACCTTATCTTATTCTATTTTTAAAGTCAGAGTAGTTTGTTCTCAAACAAATTTATGTTTATAAATAATAACAAAAATCTCATTACTTTCAATAAAACCACTTAAATTTAAATATTTCAGTTTAAGTTTGTAAATGACTAATTTAAAATTTAGTATTTCCGGTCTAAAAATATACATGTTTTAAAGAGACACTCCTTCAATTTTATATATAAACTATCATCATTAATTGTTAAAAGCTTTGTAGTATTGCAAAACATTTACTTTAGATATTGTTTATCTTTGGTTTACTAATTAAAAAAAATTAAAATATCAAAAGTAAATTTAATTCTAAGCATAATTATATTTTATATTCTGTTATGTTAAATATATTTGCTATACTTTTTAACAAAATAGAAACCGAATTAAAAACAAACAGTTTACACAACATCAGATCCTGTAAAAGTTTATCAGTTATTTTATAAATAGTTAAAAATGAAATAAACTTAGTTTGTAAATATAAACTCAACTTTTTTTTTGTTTTAAGAAAAACTTTTAGCAACTAGTTGTAACTTTATCTAAATAAGTCTTGCATACTTCATAACGAGAGCTTTTAGTGTTTAAGCAAAACAAATTGCTAATAAACTAATTTTTTCATACATTAATTTTTAAATAACTACTTAAAACTTTAAAGTTAAGTGCGCTTTTAATTATAAGTACTAAGTATGCTGTTTAAAAAGTTAGCATGACTAGAAACTTTTATAAAAATCAAAAAAGTTGATTTAAAAAATCTAAAAGGTTGGCAAAATGCTTTTTTTTTATTATCTAGTAATGAATAAAAAAAGTATTAGTTTCCTTCTAAATTGATAAAATTAAATTATTGAACTGTATTTGTAATTATTACATAGTACTGAATAAAATAAGTTGATAGAGTTTACAAATTTTTGAAATGTTTTTTCTGTATAAATAAAAACACTAGGTTTTAATTCTTCTTTACAAGCATTTAAATGTTTTAAATTTTTTTCAAAAAGTTTAATAAAATTAATTGGAAGCTAAGTTTTTGACAGTATTTACATAAGTAGTTCAACATAACCACTTGTTTTGTGTATTAGTTATTGTGAAACCATCTAAAACTTCCTACAGTTACTACTACTGTTAGTATTTGCAAAAAAGTTTAGTTTATTTACATTAGTAGACCAATATAGTTTATATTTGTTTGTTTTTATTGATATTGATTGTTAAACTTACATTACTGCTTGAAAACATGTCGCAATATAAACTAGGATTGGGCAACGTATGGCCCGCGGCCCAGATACGACCAGCAACGTATTACTAGCTTAAAAACAACAAATGAAACTAAATAAAACTTGAATTTTTAACAACAAATATTTTGAATACTGCTCTTAACTTGATTTTTGGTACACAGGTTCATACTAAATAGTTGTTCTCTTGCAAAAATGCATTTTTATTTTGTATTGATTGAACAATTTTTTAAATTACACTACCCGCTAAGATATTACAGACCTAGTTTAGAAGGGACTATCTCTAGGTGTAAGTATTTTAAAAGTCTTATTATTTTGAAATTTACATTTTTGTAATTATCTAGTTATCAATATCAAAGCAAAAGTTGTATAAAAAAACTTTGAAAAATTTGAAAAAAAAACTTAGAAATTAAGCAACTTATTGTTTTGTTTTCATGCTAATATTTAGATTTATATGACTGTTGGTTTGCAAGCACTTTATTTTAGTTTTAAAAAACTTCTTACCTTTGACTTTAATCCAGACTGGAAATAAAGCAAAAATGTTTTTTTGATGTTTTCTTATGTTTACGTTTAGATTTGAAACCGTATTTGCCTGATCAAAAATCAATGTTTTAATAGTTAAGATGTATTTGAAAATATCTTTTTCTGTTTTTTCGATCAAATCTGTTTACTTAATAAAATAACTCTAATTAATTTTTGTAGCTTTAAAACAGAAGTTTTTTTTCTATTTCTAATAAAGACATACTTTCCTTTTTTAAAGTAAAAATAATTCAGTAAAAAAGTTATACAAAATTACTTTTCCAGATAAGAAGAATTGTTCATTCCTGAATTTTTACTTAAATATTTCTTGAAAAGCTTTTGTATACAAAAAATACAAATCTTAAATGTGAAATCTTTCCAGGGCTCAGTCAAAGTGTGTTGTGATTTTTTCAAGCTGGCATTAGATAAATAAGCAATCAAAGGATTCTTTTTTTTTAATAATAGTTTGTTTAGCACATTAAACAGTTTTTAGCACTTTCGAGAGTTATTTTTTAACACATGTAACTATAAAGTTCATTAAACTCAAGCAAACTATATTTAAAAATTAAAACGTTCGGTCTGTAGGAAGAATTATAATTACTATAGTAACTAATTAAAAAAAATCCTTTCGGACAAACGGAAGTAGAAATCTGTTAACAAAAAGTATACGAGTATTGCAAAGATAGTAAAACATAATAGATGAATTAGCTAAATGATTAAATTATTCAAACAACAAAAAAAACCAAAACTCTTTACTTAGTAGCTGCAAACATACAAGGTTTGTACCCTAACCTATGTTAAGAGCTTATGAAAGCAAGTAATTCTAATGCTGTCGAAAATGCTTAAAACGCACAAAAGATATCAGAAGTATTCTAAACGTTATCACCATTTTCTGTCTTGAAAACATTGCTGTTTAAAACGGCAATACCTTTTATCACACAATTTAAAGAAATAAACTGGTTACAACAACTCAGTGTCAATTGTACATATTACACTGTACCACGTTATGATGTTGATTTCAACTACTAGAAAAAACGACAAAATTCTTCAAACGCTAATTTCATGATATTGTCTTTTTAGCTGAGGCAATAAAAGTTGCAGATAAAGTTAAAAGCCAATTGAAATGAAGAACAAAATATAAATCTTGTTTTTAGAGTAATTTTAATAATAAAGACGGTGACTAATTAGACTTTTTGGATATCAACCTCGTTTTTGACAAAATACAAAAAAAGGCGACTTTTATGCATAAATTTACATAAAACCAACTCCTAAAAATATTGAGTTTGTAATGAAAAGTCACACCATCCACGCTCCATTTACTAATTTTGAGAGTCAGTCAGACTGAGGACACTATGTGAACGTGACTGTAACCAGTGGCGTCGCGTGGAATTTTTGTAAGCGGTGTTGAAATCTAAAGAAATCCCAAACTTATAACTTTTATATTGATTTAGTTCAACACTTTTATACATTTAAACTACATCAATTTGTAGTTTAAGAAAAAAAAATTTTCAAATAATTCCAAGTAGTAATAAAAAAGGGATATTTAATGCAGAAAATTACTTTATCTTGTAATGGAACGTTATTTAATTATACTATTCTTTTTTCAATTGGAAACATTCTGTTGTTTGGCAAGCTATAAACAACGACAAATGAGATGTTTACAAGTTATACTACAAGAAATTTGAAATTGGTTGCTATAACAACTGTCATCACTGTGAGCTGAGGCATTGTCAGAGACAGGAGTCTGAGTTCTGATGAAAAAATGGAGTGGAGTTGATTGTCATCCAGTAGATTCATCTTTTCCTGTGTGCTAGTCAAAATTTTATAACACTATTTCTAAATTTTATTGACTTTTGAAAAACCAAGTTACTGAGTGTGACATTAGACAAATTTAAGTGTTTTCTTTATTTGTGATAATATTGATTTAAAATTTTAGAACAGTTTATAAAATTTTATAGATTTTTTAAAACCTGAGTTTTTTATTGTAATTTTTGTCTAATTTTAGCTACTTTATTTATTTTAAGCTTTTTATATTTTGTTGCAAATTGGTTTACTTTTGAGTTTTTAGTATATAAATTTATCCCAACTGCTTTGTATGTTATATTAAAAAATAGTTTTTGTTTAAGTAAATTTAAGTTATGTCTCGAGCCAGTCCAAATCCAGAGTGTCTTCCAGACACTATGATTCAAACTCGGGCTAAGAGTGCTCGCATTCAGAGCCATAGGCCTCTTAGCCATGAGTCAACCATTAAACCCCCTTCCCTTTTAAACAAACCCTTGGTAAATGGTGTGCCAACAATCTCTGGTTTCAACCTTAATAATTATAGTTTCTTAACCTGAAACTTTTTGTACTCTTTATCTTTATTTTGTTTAATTTTTTTAGGTGGAGCAATAGCTTCAGCGTCTCACCCCACGCGATGCCCCTGACTGCGAATATCTAGAACAGGGGTCGGTTGTCGGGTCGTAGGTCAAATTTCATAAAAAAAATGCGGGCCGTATTTGCTTTAGTTTTTACTCTCATTCAAATTTAAATCTAGTTTCCTTTAAAGGAGCGGATAAAATGTTTTGCTCTTCATTCCTAACCTCAGAATGACTTGTATATGTTTGTAAATTTTATTCGCGCGCCACAGTTTGCCTACCGCTGGTCTGTACAACGTTGACTTTTTAAATAACTTCAACAGTTAAAAGTTTTAACAGACGAATTCGGAACAAACTATAAACACAGTTTAACTACTAGGCGTCTAGTGTTTGAAGTTAAGTTCAATAAAGTCAAGTTTATAAACTTAATCACTTAAAAAAGTTTCTCGCGACTATGCCTGCCCGATGAGTCCTAGTAAGGGCGTAACCGGTCGTAGGTTGTCACTGGTGCTCTTTTTATTGTCATGTGTTTTATTTATTACTGATGGTACGAAAAATCTCAACTTTGTTTATGATGGTTGTAAAAATACTGGTTGAAACTTAATCATATAAAAGTAAACTAATATTTTCAAAATACCTTTAATTACTTTATTTTGTTGATGAGTATTTAGTAGCATTTATTATAAAAAAAGGAGACTTGAATATATTGAATAGTTATTTGTTTGCTAATAAAGGTCCTAGTTCTTAAACGGTACTTCTTTTTTTTAACTAACACACTTCAACGGAATTATGAAAGTTGAACAAACACAAAAAAAAATATTGTCAGACTAAATATATTACTACAAAACTTAATCTTTTGACTTTAAATCTCGCAGCACCAAAAATTGCAACTTAAAAAACATACAGATTAAATTAAACACCTTAAAATATTTTTTTTGAAAAGATAAAAATTTGGAACAGAAGACAGTTAGATGTTTTAGCAGACTTTTGTCTACTAAAGTATATTTTCAAACAAAACTTTTAAAAAGAAAATTAGCAACAATAGATAGAAATATGACGTAACAAAAACGCTAAAATTTTTTTCAAACTGTAAAAAAAAATTTTTCTTGTTTTTACTACACATTAAAGTCGTGGCCGCTTCAAAAGTGTGAAGCAGTTTGAAACAAGATGAGCCGTTCCAACAGAAACATACCGTTCAGCATGCAATCGGAGTTCGACAGCGACGCGTATGACAGCGATATGTTGGTGATCGACGAGGAATCCGAGTATTATGATCAGCGTAGACGAAAAACACCCGAGGCGAGAGAAGACAGTGGAAACCAACAATACATGGAAGGTTATGACAGCGAAGGTTTGGTAATGGATTACAATGAAGACGAATCCGTTTTTGAAAGAAACATGGCAAATGGCAGACAACGCCCTCCCATCAGTCCTCCGCTGCAAGAAGTGAGACAAGTTTCCCGAGTAAATCGCTCCAGAGGCAAAAGTGACGACGAAGAAGAGGAAGCCATGGACCAGGGCGGGGAAAACGCATCCGGGAGTCCGCAGGAGGTCGACTTGATGCATTTTGCGCCAATATACGTCCAGAAAACCGACGACTTGCTGGAGCCGATAAGAATGTCGAACATCCGGCTGAGGCGCAACAAAGACTTCGGTGGAGATTGGAAGGAAGAAATGGGAGGTATTGATAGTGATCACTACAAGTCGAACAACCACTTTGTCTGGACGAACCAACTGGTGGTGGGAAGGGGAGTGGAAGTGGACGCGGAAGAAAACTCGATAAGTGATTTCTTGAGAGCAAACAGAAATGTTAATAATCCACAGAACCCACAGGTTCAGAGGTTCCCGGAAAACCATTTCAGGTTGAAAAAGGTTGAATTTGGTTACGGATTGTTCGCCAAAGGCTTGATTTCGAAAGGCTCGTTTGAAAATATTTTGTTGTTTTGAATGTTTAAAGTGTAAATTGTGTTGGTGAATTTCAAGTTGTGGTTTGAATAATAAATAAATAAACCAGGGAGTGATGTTTAAACAATGCAAGCATATACGTACTTGAGGTTTATAAAAGTATTAAGTAATTCACATTATTTTTAAACAACTTTTATATGCAAAACAGGTTTATTTCCTTTATAATGCTAAAAACAATTTATTAAAAGCAAAACATTATATAAGTTATTTATTTTACTACTCTTCATTTATAATTAGGCACTGTTGTCGGAGAGTACACTGGGGAGCTTATAACAAAAGAAGAGCAGAGAAGGAGATGGGGTATTTACAAAGCGCATAACATGTCAAACTACAATTACGATACCAGGAAACCAGGACTGGTGATAGACGCCGGCCCTATGGGCAACCACACAAGGTGTTTATTAAAATATAAAATAATTAAATAGGTTAGTAACTGTAATAATCTTAAAGCAAAAATTAAATAAAAAAGAAAACCATTGAATTAAATAAAAGCAAAAGTTTTATTAATTTTTGATTCCTCATGCTATAAAAGATTAATTTTTTGTTTATGTATACTTTTTAAGCCAGAAGGTTTTGTGCAACACAACTCTAATCTGCGTTGCTTTAGTTTGTACTCCATATGTTTCGAATAAACAGTACCACGAATATTTAGTTTTCTCTCCTTCACTTTTAAAAAGCACTACTACTTTATTTGCTTTATTCTAAAACTACTAAAATAAATCAAACAACTAGCTTAGTTAAATAATTTTGCAGGTTCATCAATCACGACTGCGACAAGGAAAACTGCGATGTTTTCTGGGAAGTAATCGACGGGGTGCCGAAAAACTGGGTGGTGGCGATGCGGGAAATCAAAGTGGGAGAAGAGCTCTTCATCAACTACGGTGCGGAATACTTCCGAGATCTCACGTGCTTGTGCGGGGGTGACAACTGCGTTGAAATAGAAAAGAGAAGAAGGAGGTTGGAAGAAGAAAATGAAGAGGATGAATAAAAAATAATCATAACAATATAAGTGTTTTATGTTATTAAGTTTCATGTTAAGTTAGAGCAGTGGTCGGCAGGAATTTGGTTGTAGCGGGCCGAATTTCGAAAACAAAAATGTTCGCATTCCGCAGCTTTAGTTTTTATACTATTTCTATATTAGACGTATATAGTTTTAGTTTGCATTTTTAGTTTTTTACTACAGCCGCAATGTTGTAATAATATAAACATTTTTTTCACGTACTTTTATTCTTATCTTTTTTTAACTAAGCTTTTAAGTGTTTTGTAAAACGTAAAAAGTTGTGTTTAAAGTTTTTCTCGGCTGATGAAAAGAGGTAGGACAACTTTGATCAACGCAACTAAGTTTAGTTAATTGTAAGTTATTCAACACTTCGTTTTATAATAGTACAAATTAAATTTTAATGTTGCTAAAAATTACAAAATCCTTTTACTTAATCCTGTTTGTTATCAATAAAAACTTTAATTTTATTATACAAAAAGACTGTTTTTACAAAACTTTCTAAGCTTTTTAGTATTTTCAATTGTATTATCCATTTTTAAACTTATTGATTAAAAGAAAAATTAACTCATTTAGACATGAAAAGACTTTGTAAATAAAGTTCATTTATATTTAAGCGTAATTTGAAAAGTAACAATAGAATACCCTTTAAATTAAAGTTTAACATTTTTTTTATCTTACTCTAAATATGATAGCTATAGTTCGCTGTTATAACAGACGTGAAAAATAAACAATAACACTTATTAAAAAACATTTTACCTTTTTAAACAAAGTTCATATTTAAAAAGGTTAATTTTACATCTTATACGTTTTCAGTTTAAGCTGTAATTTAAAAAAAAATAAAAAAGATACAAGTTTTTGTACAATAATTTTGATACTTTCTTTATTACACTCTTAAAAAAATGTATTTTAAATTATTAAAAAAAAAATATTTGTACATCTTACTTAAAAATATTTAAAAAACATGGATTTAACATATAATTTGTTTTAAAACGCGTTTTACATTAAGAACCGAATTACACAAGAAACTTTCTATTTTAAAACTTACACTAACTACAAATACCAAGTGTTATTAATAAAAAATTAAATTCATTTTCTTTTACAGCCCAGTTTCAATAAAAAGTACTACTATATATAAAATGTTAGTTATTTTAAATATTTTCTTCCTGTTTCATATTGATAAACCTTTTAGATGTTTTTTAAATCTTGTAATAAACAAGAAAATAAACCATGTTTTTATTACCTAACAAACAATATCAAAGCTTAAGGTTTTTTAACACAGGTTTAAAAAATAATAAAATGTCTTTGTTCTTTACAAATACTAATATTTTTAACCAAACTAAATATGTCTTTATTGTATAGTTAGTTGTGCTCACTACTAATTGTTTGTTTACTTTTTGACAAAATTCTTTGTAGTTCTTAAAGTTAATAAACTTTATCAAGAATGAAAAAAATACTGTTTTAAATATGCAACAAAACTATTTAATTTAAAATTGGCGTGTACCAGGGAAACCAATGTTATTTTTGGTAGGTTGTGCAGAAAAGTTAACGTAATAATTCTACTATAATAATAATTTAAATATTCTAGAACTTAAAACTTTTATTTTGAGTAAAATTAATGCCATCTTTCTAAATACTAAAAACAATTTAGCTCGTTTACATAAACAATGTTTGGTTGTTGAAAATATTTTGGAAATTGCTTTTTATAATATTAAAGTCTATATATATAAGAACGTTCAATACATGCTCAACTATAAAGTTACCTACCCAATTAAACATTACTAATCAAATACTAAAAAAAAAATTTTAAAGTGTGTAACTTTTAAAACAGTAACAGCCTCACAAAAATTGTTTGTCGTTTTTATGGATCTTCAACTGCAAAAACTTCTTAAAAGTTATAATATAAATAGTAAATTTCGTACTAGAGTAATATTGTAAAAGTAATGAGATATGCTAAAAAAAAACATTATTCTTTGTTTTGTTCGTTATAACTTTCAATATTTCTTGATTAATTTTTAATATTGTTGCAAATGATTTGTTATTGAAATATTAGATTGGGCAACGTATGGTCCGCGGCCCGGATACGACCAGCATAGTATTACTAGCTTAAAAACAACAAATGAAACTAAATAAAACTTGACTTTTTAACAACAAATATTTTGAATACTGCTCTTAACTCGATTTTTGGTACACAGGTTCATACTAAATAGTTGTTCTCTTGCGAAAATGCATTTTTATTTTGTATTAATTGAACAACTTTTTAAATTACGCTACCCGCTAAGATATTACAGACTTAGTTTAGAAGGGACTATCTCTAGGTGTAAGTATTTTAAAAGTCTTATTATTTTGAAATTTACATTTTTGTAATTATCTAGTCATCAATATCAAAGCAAAAGTTGTATAAAATTTGAAAAAAAAAAGAAATTAAAGCAACTTATTGTTGTTTTCATGCTAATATTTAGATTTATATGACTGTTGGTTTGCAAGCACTTTATTTTAGTTTTAAACAACTTCTTACCTTTGACTTTAATCCAGACTGGAAATAAAGCAAAAATATTTTTTTGATGTTTTCTTATGTGTACGTTTAGATTTGAAACCGTATTTGTCTGGTCAGAAATCAATTTTTTAATAGTTAAGATGTATTTGAAAATATCTTTTTCTGTTTTTTGAATCAAATCTGTTTACTTATAAAATAACTCTAATTAATTTTTGTAGCTTTAAAATAGAAGTTTTTTTCTATTTCTAATAGAGACATACTTTCCTTTTTTAAAGTAAAAATAATTCAGTAAAAAAGTTATACAAAATTACTTTTCCAGATAAGAAGAATTGTTCATTCCTGAATTTTTACTTAAATATATCTTGACAAACTTTTGTATACAAAAAATACAAATCTTTAATGTGAAATCTGTCCAGGGCTCAGTCAAAGTGTACTGTGATTTTTTCAAACTGGCATTAGATAAATAAGCAATCGAAGGATTCTTTTATTTTTAATAACAATTTATTTAGCACGTTAAACAGTTTTTAGCACTTTCGAGAGTTAGTTTTTAACACATGTAACTATAAAGTTCATTAAACTCAAGCAAACTAAGTTTAAAAATTAAAACGTTAGGTCTGTAGGAAGAATTAAAACCACTATAGTAACTAATTAAAAAAAATTCCTTTCGGACAAACGAAAATAGAAACCTGTAAACAAAAAGTATACGAGTATTGCAAAGATAGTAAAACTTAATAAGATGAATTCGCTAAATGAATAAATTATTTAAGCAACAAAACAAAAAAAATCAAAACTCTTTAATTAGTAGCTGCAAACATACAAGGTTTGTACCCTAACCTATGTTAAGAGCTTATGAAAGCAAGTACTTCTGATGCTGTTGAAAATGCTTAAAACGCACAAAAGATATCAGAAGTATTCTAAATATTGTCACCATTTTCTGTCTTGAAAACATTGCTGTTTAAAACGGCAATACCTTTTTTCACTCAACCTAAAGAAATAAACTGGTTACAACAACTCAGTGTCAATTGTACATATTACACTGTACCACGTTATGATGTTGATTTCAACTACTATAAAAACGACAAAATTCTTCAAACGCTAATTTCATGATATTGTCTTTTTAGCTGAGGCAATAAAAGTTGCAGATAAAGTTAAAAGCCAATTGAAATGAAGAACAAAATATAAATCTTGTTTTTAGAGTAATTTTAATAATAAAGACGGTGACTAATTAGAGTTTTTGGATATCAACCTCGTTTTTGACAAAATACAAAAAAAGGCGACTTTTATGCATAAATTTACATAAAACCAACTCTTAAAAATATTGAGTTTGTAATGAAAAGTCACACCATCCACGCTCCATTTACTAATTTTGAGAGTCAGTCAGACTGAGGACACTATGTGAACGTGACTGTAACCAGTGGCGTCGCGTGGAATTTTTGTAAGCGGTGTTGAAATCTAAAGAAATCCCAAACTTATAACTTTTACATTGATTTAGTTCAACACTTTTATACATTTAAACTACATCAATTTGTAGTTTAAGAAAAAAAAGTTTTCAAATAATTCAAAGTAGTAATAAAAAAGGGATATTTAATGCAGAAAATTACTTTATCTTGTAACGGAACGTTATTTAATTATACTATTCTTTTTTCAATTGGAAACATTCTGTTGTTTGGCAAGCTATAAACAACGACAAATGAGATGTTTACAAGTTATACTACAAGAAATTTGAAATTGGTTGCTATAACAACTGTCATCACTGTGAGCTGAGGCATTGTCAGAGACAGGAGTCTGAGTTCTGATGAAAAAATGGAGTGGAGTTGATTGTCATCCAGTAGATTCATCTTTTCCTGTGTGCTAGTCAAAATTTTATAACACTATTTCTAAATTTTATTGACTTTTGAAAAACCAAGTTACTGAGTGTGACATTAGACAAATTTAAGTGTTTTCTTTATTTGTGATAATATTGATTTAAAATTTTAGAACAGTTTATAAAATTTTATTGATTTTTTAAAACCTGAGTTTTTTATTGTAATTTTTGTCTAATTTTAGCTACTTTATTCATAAGCTTTTTATATTTTGTTGCAAATTGGTTCATTTTTGAGTTTTTAGTATATAAATTTATCCCAACTGCTTTGTACAACTAACATTTTTAGTAATAAATAGTTTTTGTTTAAGTAAATTTAAGTTATGTCTCGAGCCAGTCCAAATCCAGAGTGTCTTCCAGACACTATGATTCAAACTCGGGCTAAGAGTGCTCGCATTCAGAGCCATAGGCCTCTTAGCCATGAGTCAACCATTAAACCCCCTTCCCTTTTAAACAAACCCTTGGTAAATGGTGTGCCAACAATCTCTGGTTTCAATCTTAATAATTATAGTTTCTTAACCTGAAACTTTTTGTACTCTTTATCTTTGTTTTGTTTTATCTTTTTAGGTGGAGTAATAGCTTCAGCGTCCCACCCCACGCGATGCCCCTGACTGCGAATATCTAGAACAGGGGTCGGTTGTCGGGTCGTAGGTCAAATTTCATAAAAAAAATGCGGGCCGTTACTGCTTTAGTTTTTACTCTCATTCAAGTTTAAAACTAGTTTCCTTTAAAGGTGCGGATAAAATGTTTTGCTCTTCATTCCTAACCTCAGAATGACTTGTATATGTTTGTAAATTTTATTCGCGCGCCACAGTTTGCCTACCGCTGGTCTGTACAACGTTGACTTTTTAAATAACTTCAACAGTTAAAAGTTTTAACAGACGAATTCGGAACAAACTATAAACACAGTTTAACTACTAGGCGTCTAGTGTTTGAAGTTAAGTTCAATAAAGTCAAGTTTATAAACTTAATCACTTAAAAAAGTTTCTCGCGACTATGCCTGCCCTAATAAGGGCGAAACTGGTCGTAGGTTGTCTCAGATGCTGTTTTTATTGTCATGTGTTTTATTTATTACTGATGGTACGAAAAATCTCAACTTTGTTTATGATGGTTGTAAAAATACTGGTTGAAACTTAATCATAGAAAAGTAAACTAATATTTTCAAAATACCTTTAATTACTTTATTTTGTTGATGAGTATTTAGTAGCATTTATTATAAAAAAAAGGAGACTTGAATATATTGAATAGTTATTTGTTTGCTAATAAAGGTCCTAGTTCACTAGAATGTATAACAATTACAAATTTAAACGGTACTTTTTTTTATTTAACTAACACACTTCAACGGAATTATGAAAGTTGAACAAACACAAAAAAAATATTGTCAGACTAAATATATTAGTACAAAACTTAATCTTTTGACTTTAAATCTCGCAGCACCAAAAATTGCAACTTAAAAAACATACAGATTAAATTAAACACCTTAAAATATTTTTTTTGAAAAGATAAAAATTTGGAACAGAAGACAGTTAGATGTTTTAGCAGACTTTTGTCTACTTAAGTATATTTTCAAACAAAAAACTTTTAAAAAGAAAATTAGCAACAATAGATAGAAATATGACGTAACACAAACGCTAATTTTTTTTAAACTGTAAAAAAAAATTTTCTTGTTTTTACTACACATTAAAGTCGTGGCCGCTTCAAAAGTGTGAAGCAGTTTGAAACAAGATGAGCCGTTCCAACAGAAACATACCCTTCAGCATGCAATCGGAGTTCGACAGCGACGCGTATGACAGCGATATGTTGGTGATCGACGAGGAATCCGAGTTTTTTGATCAGCGCAGACGAAAAACACCCGAGGCGAGAGAAGACAGTGGAAACCAACAATACATGGAAGGTTATGACAGCGAAGGTTTGGTAATGGATTACAACTCTGAAGACGAATCAGTTTTTGAAGGAAGCATGGCAAATGGCAGACAACACCATCCCTTCAGTCCTCCGCTGCAAGAAGTGAGACAAGTTTCCCGAGTAAATCGCTCCAGAAGCGAAAGTGACGACGAAGAAGAGGAAGCCATGGACTAGGGCGGGGAAAACGGACCCGGGAGTCCGCAGGAGGTCGACTTGCTGCATTTTGCGCCGATGTACGTCCAGGATACCGACGACTTGCTGGAGCCGATAAGAATGTCGAACATCCGGCTGAGGCGCAACAAAGACTTCGGTGGAGATTGGAAGGAAGAAATGGGAGGTATTGATAGTGATCACTACAAGTCGAACAACCACTTTGTCTGGACCAACCAGCTGGTGGTGGGAAGGGGAGTGGAAGTGGACGCGGAAGAAAACTCGATAAGTGATTTCTTGAGAACAAACAGAAATGTTAATAATCCACAGAACCCACAGGTTCAGAGGTTCCCGGAAAACCATTTCAGGTTGAAAAAGGTTGAATTTGGTTACGGATTGTTCGCCAAAGGCTTGATTTCGAAAGGCTCGTTTGAAAATATTTTGTTGTTTTGAATGTTTAAAGTGTAAATTGTGTTGGTGAATTTCAAGTTGTGGTTTGAATAATAAATAAATAAACCAGGGAGTGATGTTTAAACAATGCAAGCATATACGTACTTGAGGTTTATAAAAGTATTAAGTAATTAGAACAAGAAAAATTTCATACAAAAAGTTATTTCTAAACAACTTTTATATGCAAAACAGGTTTATTTCCTTTATAATGCTAAAAACAATTTATTAAAAGCAAAACATTATATAAGTTATTTATTTTACTACTCTTTATTTATAATTAGGCACTGTTGTCGGAGAGTACACTGGGGAGCTTATAACAAAAGAAGAGCAGAGAAGGAGATGGGGTATTTACAAAGCGCATAACATGTCAAACTACAATTACGATACCAGGAAACCAGGACTGGTGATAGACGCCGGCCCTATGGGCAACCACACAAGGTGTTTATTAAAATACAAAATAATTAAATAGGTTAGTAATTGTAATAATCTAAAAGCAAAAATTAAATAAAAAAGAAAACCATTGAACCAAATAAAACCAATAGTTTTATTAATTTTTAATTCCTCACCCTATAAAAGATTAACTTTTTGTTTATGTATACTTTTTAAGCCAAAAGGTTTTGTGCAACACAACTCTAATCTGCGTTGCTTTAGTTTGTACTCTATATGTTTCGAATAAACAGTACCACGAATATTTAGTTTTCTCTCCTTCACTTTTAAAAAGCACTACTGCTTTATTTGCTTTATTCTAAAACCACAAAAATAAATCAAACAACTAGTTTAGTTAAATAATTTTGCAGGTTCATCAATCACGACTGCGACAAGGAAAACTGCGATGCTTTCTGGGAAATAATCGACGGGGTGCCGAAAAACTGGGTGGTGGCGATGCGGGAAATCAACGAGGGAGAAGAGCTCTTCATCAACTACGGATCGGAGTACTTCCGAGATCTCACGTGCTTGTGCGGGGGCGACAACTGCGTTGAAATAGAAAAGAGAAGAAGGAGGTTGGAAGAAGAAAATGAAGTGGATGAATAAAAAATAATTATAACAATATAAGTGTTTTTATGTTATTAAGTTTCATGATAAGTTAGAGCAGTGGTCGGCAGGAATTTGGTTGTAGCGGGCCGAATTTCGAAAACAAAAATGTTCGCATTCCGCAACTTTAGTTTTTATACTATTTCTATATTATATATATATAGTTTTAGTTCGCAGTTTTAGTTTTTTACTACAGCCGCAACGTTGTAATAATATAAACAATTTTTTCACGTGCTTTTATTCTTATCTTTTTTTTTTTAACTAAATTAAACTTTTAAGTGTTTTTTTTAAACGTAAACAGTTGTGTTTAAAGTTTTTCTCGGCTGATGAACAGAGGTAGGAAAACTTTGATCAACGCAACTAAGTTTAGCTAATTGTAAGTTATTCAACACTTCTTTTTATGATAGTACAAATTAACTTTTAATGTTGCTAAAAATTACAAAGTCCTTTTACTTAATCCTATTTGTTATCAATAAAAACTTTAATAATATCATAAAAAATGACTGTTTTTACAAAACTTTCTAAGCTTTTTAGTATTTTCAATTGTATTATCCATTTTTAAACTTATTGATTAAAAGAAAAAAAAATCATTTAGACATGAAAAGACTTTAGACTTTGTAAATAAAGTTCATTTATATTTAAGCGTAATTTAAAAAGTAACAATAGAATACCCTTTAAATTTAACATTTTTTTTATCTTACTCTAAATATGGTAGCATTAGCTCGCTGTTATAACAGACGTGAAAACTAAAAACAATAACACTTATTGAAACACATTTTACCTTTTTATACAAAATTCATATTTAAAAAGGTTAATTTCACATCTTATACGATTTCAGTTTAAGTTGTAATTTAAAAAAGATATAAAAAGATACAAGTTTTTGTACATTAATTTTGATACTTTCTTTATTACACTCTTAAAAAAAAGTATTTTGAATTATTGAAAAAAAATATATTTTAACACCTTACTTCAAAATATTTAAAAAACATTGATTTAACATATAATTTGTTTTAAAACGCGTTTTACATTAAGAACCGAATTACATCAGAAACTTTTCAATTTAAAACTTGCACTAACTACAAATACCAAGTATTATTAATAAAAATTTAAATTCATTTTCTTTTACTGCCCAGTTTCAATAAAAAGTACTACTAGATATAAAATGTTAGTTATTTTAAATATTTTCTTCCTGTTTCATATTGATAAACCTTTTAGATGTTTTTTAAATCTTGTAATAAACAAGAAAATAAACCGTGCTTTTATTACCTAACAAACAAAAAATATCAAAGCTTAAGGTTTTTTTTTAACACAGATTTAAAAAATAATAACATTTCCTTTGTTCTTTACAAATACTAATATTTTTAACAAACTAAGATTATATTTATTTATTAATTCTTCTTTACAAGCATTTAAATGTTTTAAATGTTTTTCAAAAATTTTAATAAAATTAATTGGAAGCTAAGTTTTCGATAGGATTTACATAAGTAGTTCAACATAACCACTTGTTTTGTGTATTAGTTATTGTGAAACCATCTAAAACTTCCTACAGTTACTACTACTGTTAGTATTTGCAAATAAGTTTAGTTTATTTACATTAGTAGACCAATATAGTTTATATTTGTTTGTTTATATTGATATTGATTGTTAAACTTACATTACTACTTGAAAGCATGTCGCAATTTAAACTAGGATTGGGCAACGTATGGTCCGCGGCCCGGATACGACCAGCAACGTATTACTAGCTTAAAAACAACAAATGAAACTAAATAAAACTTAACTTTTTAACAACAAAAATTTTGAATACTGCTCTTAACTTGATTTTTGGTACACAGGTCCATACTAAATAGTTGTTTTCTTGCAAAAATGCATTATTACTTTGTACTAATTGTACATTTTTTTAAATTACGCTACCCGCTAAGATATTACAGACTTAGTTTAGCAGGAACTATCTCTAGGTGTAAGTATTTTAAAAATGTTATTATTTTGAAATTTACATTTTTGTAGTTATCTAATTATCAATATCAAAGCAAAAAATGTATAAAATTTGAAAAAAAAGACTTAGAAATTAAAGCAACTTATTGTTTTGTTTTCGAGCTAATATTTAGATTTATATTACTGTTGGTTTGCAAGCACTTTATTTTAGTTTTAAACAACTTCTTACCTTTGACTTTAATCCAGACTGGAAATAAAGCAAAAATGTTTTTTTGATGTTTTCTTATGTTTACGTTTAGATTTGAAACCGTATTTGTCTGGTCAAAAATCACGGTCTGTAGGAAGAATTATAACCACTATAGTAACTAATTAAAAAAATTCCTTTCGGACAAACGGAAATAGAAATCTGTTAACAAAAAGTATACAAGTATTGCAAAGATAGTAAAGCATAATAGATGAATTAGCTAAATGATTAAATTATTCAAACAACAAAAAAAACCAAAACTCTTTACTTAGTAGCTGCAAACGTACAAGGTTTGTACCCTAACCTATGTTAAGAGCTTATGAAAGCAAGTACTTCTAATGCTGTCGAAAATGCTTAAAACGCACAAAAGATATCAGATGTATTCTAAACCTTTTCACCATTTTCTGTATTGAAAACATTG
This sequence comes from Thalia democratica, assembly GCF_965202585.1. Taxonomy (NCBI): domain Eukaryota; kingdom Metazoa; phylum Chordata; class Thaliacea; order Salpida; family Salpidae; genus Thalia; species Thalia democratica. The sequence continues at coordinate 58,853,076 of NC_139166.1, read as the reverse complement.
CTGTTTAAAACGGCAATACCTTTTTCCACTCAACCTACAGAAATAAACTGGTTACAACAACTTAGTGTCAATTGTACATATTACACTGTACCACGTTATGATGTTGATTTCAACTACTATAAAAACAACAAAACTCTTCAAACGCTAATTTCATGATATTGTCTTTTTAGCTGAGGCAATAAAAGTTGCAGATAAAGTTAAAAGCCAATTGAAATGAAGTTCAAAATATAAATCTTGTTTTTAGAGTAATTTTAATAATAAATAGTGACTAATTAGAGTTTTTGGATATCAACCTCGTTTTTGACAAAATACAAAAAAAGGCGACTTTTAAGCATAAATTTACATAAAACCAACTCCTAAAAATATTGAGTTTGTAATGAAAAGTCACACCATCCACGCTCCATTTACTAATTTTGAGAGTCAGTCAGACTGAGGACACTATGTGAACGTGACTGTAACCAGTGGCGTCGCGTGGAATTTTTGTAAGCGGTGTTGAAATCTAAAGAAATCCCAAACTTATAACTTTTATATTGATTTAGTTCAACACTTTTATACATTTACACTACATCAATTTGTAGTTTGAGGAAAAAAAATTTCAAATAATTCAAAGTAGTAATAAAAAAGGGATATTTAATGCAGAAAATTACTTTATCTTGTAACGGAACGTTATTTAATTATACTATTCTTTTTTCAATTGGAAACATTTTGTTGTTTGGCAAGCTATAAACAACAACAAATGAGATGTTTACAAGTTATACTACAAGAAATTTGAAATTGGTTGCTATAACAACTGTCATCACTGTGAGCTGAGGCATTGTCAGAGACAGGAGTCTGAGTTCTGATGAAAAAATGGAGTGGAGTTGATTGTCATCCAGTAGATTCATCTTTTCCTGTGTGCTAGTTAAATTTTTATAACACTATTTCTAAATTTTATTGACTTTTGAAAAACCAAGTTACTGAGTGTGACATTAGACAAATTTAAGTGTTTTCTTTATTTGTGATAATATTGATTTAAAATTTTAGAACAGTTTATAAAATTTTATTGATTTTTTAAAACCTGAGTTTTTTATTGTAATTTTTGTCTAATTTTAGCTACTTTATTCATTTTAAGCTTTTTATATTTTGTTGCAAATTGGTTTACTTTTGAGTTTTTAATATATAAATTTATCCCAACTGCTTTGTATATTATATCAATAAATAGTTTTTGTTTAAGTAAATTTAAGTTATGTCTCGAGCCAGTCCAAATCCAGAGTGTCTTCCAGACACTATGATTCAAACTCGGGCTAAGAGTGCTCGCATTCAGAGCCATAGGCCTCTTAGCCATGGGTCAACCATTAAACCCCCTTCCCTTTTAAACAAACCCTTGGTAAATGGTGTGCCAACAATCTCTGGTTTCAATCTTAATAATTATAGTTTCTTAACCTGAAACTTTTTGTACTCTTTATCTTGTTTTATTTTTTTAGGTGGAGCAATAGCTTCAGCGTCCCACCCCACGCGATGCCCCTGACTGCGAATATCTAGAACAGGGGTCGGTTGTCGGGTCGTAGGTCAAATTTCATAAAAAAAATGCGGGCCGTATTTGCTTTAGTTTTTACTCTCATTCAAATTTAAAACTAGTTTCCTTTAAAGGTGCGGATAAAATGTTTTGCTCTTCATTCCTAACCTCAGAATGACTTGTATATGTTTCTAAATTTTATTCGCGCGCTACAGTTTGCCTACCGCTGGTCTGTACAACGTTGACTTTTTAAATAACTTCAACAGTTAAAAGTTTTAACAGACGAATTCGGAACAAACTATAAACACAGTTTAACTACTAGGCGTCTAGTGTTTGAAGTTAAGTTCAATAAAGTCAAGTTTATAAACTTACCCACTTAAAAAAGTCTCTCGCGACTATGCCTGCCCGATGAGTCCTAATAAGGGCGAAACCGGTCGTAGGTTGTCTCAGATGCTGTTTTTATTGTCATGTGTTTTATTTATTACTGATGGTACGAAAAATCTCAACTTTGTTTATGATGGTTGTAAAAATACTGGTTGAAACTTAATCATAGAAAAGTAAACTAATATTTTCAAAATACCTTTAATTACTTTATTTTGTTGATGAGTATTTAGTAGCATTTATTATAAAAAAAAGGAGACTTGAATATATTGAATAGTTATTTGTTTGCTAATAAAGGTCCTAGTTCACTAGAATGTATAACAGTTACAAATTTAAACGGTACTTTTTTTTTATTTAACTAACACACTTCAACGGAATTATGAAAGTTTAACAAACACAAAAAAAATATTGTCAGACTAAATATATTAGTACAAAACTTAATCTTTTGACTTTAAATCTCGCAGCACCAAAAATTGCAACTTAAAAAACATACAGATTAAATTAAACACCTTAAAATATTTTTTTTGAAAATTTGGAACAAAAGACAGTTAGATGTTTTAGCAGACTTTTGTCTACTTAAGTATATTTTCAAACAAAAAACTTTTAAAAAGAAAATTAGCAACAATAGATAGAAATATGACGTAACACAAACGCTAAATTTTTTTTTAAACTGTTAAAAAAAACTTTCTTGTTTTTACTACACATTAAAGTCGTGGCCGCTTCAAAAGTAAGAAGCAGTTTGAAACAAGATGAGCCGTTCCAACAGAAACATACCGTTCAGCATGCAATCGGAGTTCGACAGCGACGCGTATGACAGCGATGAATTCGACCGCGGAAGCAACCCGTTTAATCAGGAGGAAGACTCCGACAGCGACATGTTGGTGATCGACGAGGAATCCGAGTTTTTTGATCAGCGCAGACGAAAAACACCCGAGGCGAGAGAAGACAGTGGAAACCAACAATACATGGAAGGTTATGACAGCGAAGGTTTGGTAATGGATTACAATGAAGACGAATCAGTTTTTGAAGGAAGCATGGCAAATGGCAGACAACGTCCTCCCATCAGTCCTCCGATGCAAGAAGTGAGACAAGTTTCCCGAGTAAATCGCTCCAGAGGCAAAAGTGACGACGAAGAAGAGGAAGCCATGGACCAGGGCGGGAAGAACGCATCCGGGAGTCCGCAGGAGGTCGACTTGCTGCATTTTGCGCCGATGTACGTCCAGAAAACCGACAACTTGCCGGAGCCGATAAGAATGTCGAACATCCGGCTGAGGCGCAACAAAGACTTCGGTGGAGATTGGAAGGAAGAAATGGGAGGTATTGATAGTGATCACTACAAGTCGAACAACCACTTTGTCTGGACCAACCAACTGGTGGTGGGAAGGGGAGTGGAAGTGGACGCGGAAGAAAACTCGATATGTAATTACTTGAGAGCAAACAGATCTGTTAATAATCCACAGAACCCACAGGTTCAGAGGTTCCCGGAAAACCATTTCAGGTTGAAAAAGGTTGAATTTGGTTACGGATTGTTCGCCAAAGGCTTGATTTCGAAAGGTTCGTTTGAAAATATTTTGTTGTTTTGAATGTTTAAAGTGTAAATTGTGTTGGTGAATTTCAAGTTGTGGTTTGAATAATAAATAAATAAATCAGGGAGTGATGTTTAAACAATGCAAGCATATACGTACTTGAGGTTTATAAAAGTATTAAGTAATTAAAACAAGAAAAATTTCATACAAAAAGTTATTTTTAAACAACTTTTATATGCAAAACAGGTTTATTTCCTTTATAATGCTAAAAACAATTTATTAAAAGCAAAACATTATACAAGTTATTTATATTATTTTATAATATTATTGTATCTTTATTTATAATTAGGCACTGTTGTCGGAGAGTACACTGGGGAGCTTATAACAAAAGAAGAGCAGAGATGGAGATGGGGTATTTACAAAGCGCATAACATGTCAAACTACAATTACGATACCTGGAATCCAGGACTGGTGATAGACGCCGGCCCTATGGGCAACCACACAAGGTGTTTATTAAAATATAAAATAATTAAACAGGTTAGTAATTGTAATAATCTTAAAGCAAAAATTAAATAAAAAAGAAAACCATTGAACCAAATAAAACCAATAGTTTTATTAATTTTTAATTCCTCACCCTATAAAAGATTAATTTTTTGTTTATGTATACTTTTTAAGCCAAAAGGTTTTGTGCAACACAACTCTAATCTGCGTTGCTTTAGTTTGTACTCCATATGTTTTGAATAAACAGTACCACGAATATTTAGTTTTCTCCCCTTTACCTTTAAAAAGCACTACTGCTTTATTTGCTTTATTCTAAAACCACTAAAATAAATCAAACAACTAGCTTAGTTAAATAATTTTGCAGGTTCATCAATCACGACTGCGACAAGGAAAACTGCGATGTTTTCTCGGAAATAATCGACGGGGTGCCGAGAAACTGGGTGGTGGCGATGCGGGAAATCAAAGAGGGAGAAGAGCTCTTCATCAACTACGGATCGGAGTACTTCCGAGATCTCACGTGCTTGTGCGGGGGCGACAACTGCGTTGAAATAGAAAAGAGAAGAAGGAGGTTGGAAGAAGAAAGTGAAGAGGATGAATAAAAAATAATAAATAATTATAACAATATAAGTGTTTTTATGTTACTAAGTTTTATGATAAGTTAGAGCAGTGGTCGGCAGGAATTTGGTTGTAGCGGGCCAAATTTAGAAAACAAAAATGTTCGCAGGCCGCATTCCGCAGTTGTAGCTTTGGTTTTTATACTATTTTTATATTATACGATTATATTGATTACATTTTATTATTTTAAAAGTTTTAGTTCGCAGTTTTAGTTTTTTACCACAGCCGCAACGTTGTAATAATATAAACAATTTTTTCACGTACTTTTATTCTTATCTTTTTCTTTTTAACTAAATTAAACTTTTAAGTGTTTTGTAAAACGTAAACAGTTGTGTTTAAAATTTTTCTCGGCTGATGAAAAGATGTAGGACATCTTTGATCAACGCAACTAAGATTAGTTAATTGTAAGTTATTCCATTCTTCTTTTTATAATAGTACAAATTAACTTTTAATGTTGCTAAAAATTACAAAGTCCTTTTACTTAATCCTATTTGTTATCAATAAAAACTTTAATTTTATTATACAAAAAGACTGTTTTTACAAAACTTTATAAGCTTTTTAGTATTTTCAATTGTATTATCCATTTTAAAACTTATTGATTAAAAGAAAAATTAACTCATTTAGACATGAAAAGACTTTGTAAATAAAGCTCATTTATATTTAAGCGTAATTTGAAAAGTAACAATAGAATACCCTTTAAATTAAATTTTAACATTTTTTTATCTTACTCTAAATATGATAGCTATAGTTCGCTGTTATAACAGACGTGAAAAATAAACAATAACACTTATTGAAACACATTTTACCTTTTTAAACAAAATTCATATTTAAAAAGGTTCATTTCACATCTTATACATTTTCAGTTTAAGTTGTAACTTATAAAAAAAAACAAGTTTTTGTACAATAATTTTGATACTTTCTTTATTACACTCTTAAAAAAAGTATTTCAAACTATTAAAAAAAAATTTTGAACACCTTACTTCAAAATAGTTAAAAAACATGGATTTAACATATAATTTGTTTTAAAACGCTTTTTACATTAATAACCGAATTACATAAAAAACTTTTTATTATAAAACTTGCACTAACTACAAATACCAAGTGTTATTAATAAAAATTTAAATTCATTTTCTTTTACAGCCCAGTTTCAATAAAAAGTACTACTATATATAAAATGTTAGTTATTTTAAATATTTTTTTTCCTGTTTCATATTGATAAACCTTTTAGATGTTTTTTAAATCTTGTAATAAACAAGAAAATAAACCGTGCTTTTATTACCTAACCAACAAAAAATATCAAAGCTTAAGGTTTTTTTTTAACACAGGTTTAAAAAATAATAACATTTCCTTTGTTCTTTACAAATACTAATATTTTTAACAAACTAAGATTATCTTTATTGTATAGTTAGTTGTGCTCACTAATTGTTTGTTTACTTTTTGACAAAAGTCTTTGTAGTTCTTAAAGTTAATCAAGAATGAAAAATACTGTTTTAAATATGCAATTAAACTATTTAAAATTGGCGTGTACCAGGGAAACCAATGTTATTTTTGTTAGGGTGTGCAATAAATTAATCTAATAAAATTCTAGAATTTAAAACTTTAATTTTGAGTAAAACTAATGCCATCTTTCTAAATACTAAAAACAATTTAGCTCGTTTACATAAACAATGTTTGGTTGTTGAAAATGTTTTGGAAATTACTTTTTATAATATTAAAGTCTATGTATATAAGAACGTTCTTTACATGCTCAACTATAAAGTTACCTACCCAATTAAACATTACTAATTAATTAGTAATCAAATACTAAAAAAGAAAAATTTCAACGTGTAAACTTTTAAAACAGTAACAGCCTCACAAAAATTGTTTGTCGTTTTTATGGATCTTCAACTGCAAAAACTTCTTAAAAGTTATAATATAAATAGTAAATTTTGTACTATAGTAATATTGTAAAAGTAATGAGATATGCTAAAAAAATATTATTCTTTGTTTTGTTCGTTATAACTTTCAATATTTCTCGATTAATTTTTAATATTATTGCAAAGGATTTGTTATTGAAATATTAGAGTTGTCTATGAGACAATAACCAATAGGTTACTCAATAAAGAAACCATCGTTTGATAATTATATTTAAATAGAATTTTTGATAAGAAAAAATTACTGGTAGAATGATTCAATAATTATGTAGTCACATTAAAACAATGAAACAAAACAAACTCTCAAGACTTGAAAAATAAATTTTTTACCTTTAACCTGACTTTACCTTAGTTTTGAAAATGCAAAAATTCTTTTCTTTCAAACTGATTTTTAAATACGTTTTTAGTATGAAAATTTTTCTCTTTTCACAAAGAATTAGTTAAAGAACTTAAAACTATTTTAGAATTGTTAATTTTTGTAACTTAAGAAGTTATAAGCAGGTTAGAGTAGTATCTTAGTTATTATGTTTACAACTTGATTTTTTTAAAACCATTAGTCTCAAATTCTATTAGTCCTTTTGTAATGACAAACGCTTTCGGGGCAAAAGCTAGCGTGCAATTTTACCTGCCCAGCTAACATTCAACTTTTAATTAAGTTTTAGATAAACAAAAGTTATTATTTTAACAAATAAAACCTTGGCAGCACGCCATTTTGAGAACACTCACAAGGCTAAAACCTCAAAGTGCGGGAAAATCATGAAGGTCAAATCCCCAAGTGAGTGTTCACCAGATATACAACGAAAAATCACACCAAAAATCCGACCGTAGGATTTCACTGTCACCAGAGTGAACACACAACCAGTTGTTGGAAAATTATATAAACTTTTACTACAATAAACACATTAAAAAAAATATCTCACCGAAGAGTATCATACAACTATTTTACTGCAGTAACACTAACAAAGATAAATAATTCATACAACAAAATTTATATTTCTAAGCCTTATATCGTTAAATTATAATCTAAACAGTTTGGAAAATGAAATTAAAAAAAAAAAAGAAATAAAACACATTAGAAAAAAAGTAAATATGCAAGTATGCATACTAACAAATTTACATATGTTAGCTGTCCTTATCAAAAAACCGGAACTAGCGAAACATAGTATAGAGTAAACACAAAACTAACAATGCACCAAGATAAACACATGACAAATACCCACACTGCAACATCTGCATGAAACACAAAACACTGATAAGAAGCATCCTAAATTTACCAAGTATACTGACTCGACAAAAATAACTCATCCATTTTAATTTTTCTGAAACACTAGACCACAACTGATGACACAAGTACTTGAAGAAGTTAAGGCAAATCCTTGTTCTAGGTCTTCAAACTACAAAGTTATTAATTTCCGATTGTCTGGTATTGTGTGTATAAACTATAATAAACTATACTTACTGGAGTAAAGCAACTGTGGTCAACCTCAAATCCTCTCAAAATATTCAGCGTAAGTCCACAAACTAAACACCTCAATAAATTTCAGAATGCCAGTTTTCACAAACAAGAAGTTATTTTGAGTCAGTGCAGGCACACGACAAACATACCTTACGATTCTCTGTTGCATACTTACAATTGTCTTCAAATGTTAACTAGCAGCACCACCCCAAACAGATATACAATGTTGAATATAACAAATTGCAATAAACCGTTTTTAAAGTAATCATATCAAAATAATAACTCAATTTTGACATCATAGAACAACTTCTCAAAAGTTTATATGTAAGGCACTCAAAATTTGCTTTCCATTTCAGTCGTCTAATACCACATCTAGATGTTTAATATTTTCGCTCGGGTCAATCACAAATAAATTTACATTAACACTGAATTCACTCTTTATTACAGTTCTAGTAAAAGTCAAAAACTTTTTCTTCGAGTATTTAATAAACCATCTATTTTTACACGGACATCCATCAACTTTCTCTAACTCCATACTCATTCACAAAATCAGAATTTTAATGTATAAAACTCAATCTGCAAAGAATCCCAATTTAAATTTTTAAGCTAAAATATGTCATTGATATACACAATCAAACAACAACGAACCCAAACTAAACCCCGGGTGTATTCCAAAATTCAGGGTCAGAAACAACATTATTTAAACAGAAGACTAGCTTCTATCTTTTAAGTAACATTCAAAATTTTACGTTACAACATTTGAATTTCGATACTAAAATTTTATGATAAACCGTATTAAAAGCCTTTGTGAGATCCAAAAACTAAAAGAAAATAATAAATAATTTTTCAACAAGTTCCTCAACAACAGAGTTGCCACTCGTTTATTCAAAAAATTTTCCAGGTTTTTTAAGTTCACAATTTTTAGGTCTATTTCTAGTTTAAAGTTAAATTTAAGGTAAGAAACTGTGTTAAATAGTATAAAAATATTGAAAAGATACTGTCAAGCTTTTTAAAACGTGTTTTTTAATAAAAAAATTTTTGGTGATGACAAATTTTTTTTAATCTATATGATGAATTTTTTGAGTCAAACCGAAATTTTACTAGTACTGAACATGTTAAAGTTTTTAAAAATTCCAGGTTTTTTTGCCTATATTGTCAAATTACAGGTAAAGTGGCAACAAGTTCCTCAACAATGTAATTTACTGCTAACTCGTTCGTACTATTTTTCTAAATACAGTACTGCTTGCAAATTGTATTTTAAAAAGAGAAAAACCAAGATCAACTTAATCGCTGAGCGTGTGAAAATCTTATTAACAAAATTTTTACTTTGATTTGTTTTCTATATAATACTTGAAGCCGTATACTAACTATTTTTCAACTTATATTATATATACTTTAATAGTTACACATAAGACTTTTGAATTTTTTTAGTTAAGCTTAGTTCATTTAGTTGGATACAAGTTTTACTTTTTAACTAGCCAGAGTAAAAATTTTTTGATACTGGTAAGCCAGTGTAGAAATAAATATTTTAAAACACATCAAAACTTCAATTCTTTGAAATGTGTCAATGCCAGGCATCTAACAACGCTTATCAAAACAAAGTTAAACTGAAACGCTGCAGTGGACTATATTAAAAAAAAACCAACTTTTTGTAGAAAAATAGAAATAAAGATTTCACAAGAAAGCAATTCAACTGTACAACAACTTTTTTTAAAAAACATTGAAATTTTTGTATTATAGTCTAGGGAAGTAAAACATAATTTTCTATTGAACAGTTTGTAATAGTAATAGCTACTGTTTGTTTTTTTTTTAAATGCAACAACATAAAATTTAGAGCTATGTAAAGAATAAAGTGTTAAAAAATAAAATACAAACGGTGTTTTGTTAAGAACGAAAATTTTATCAAGTAAAAATGTCTAACTAAAACGTTTTCTAAATTTTTAATATAAAATTTCTAAACGGTTATAAATTTTATGGGTATACTCACAACTCACACTTGAATTAATTCCCACCGAATCGATTCCTACCCAAAACTTTATTTATTTACTATTTTTTCTTGTTTATTACTATCACTGTTACCCCTAACCCTTGGTTGATAACTTTGTTTTTATTATTAATTTTTATGTTTGTGTAACTTTTTTTTTCCTTTTATCATTTTTTTAATGAATTGACCGGGTTGGAATTTATATGATGAGAATCGATTCGGGTTGGAACTGAGCGTGATCCCAGTTTTAAACTGTTTCAAACAAACTTATAGCTAGCTAAAACGTTTATTTTACAAACAGCCAACTCTAAAACTCTTAGTTTCTGCAAAGGGCAAACTAATAGCTGAAAAACAGTATATATCAGCGTTTACTAATTCAACTATCATTTAAATCACAACAACTCCAACGTTGATTTCTCGCATCTTTTTAACGTGTCCCCGGGACAACTTGTGCTTTTTCAAATCGCCAAGCAGAGCAAACCTCTTATCACATATCTTACAGTGGTGCGGCTTTTCTCCTGTTAAAAATAAAAAAGTCAACTAATCTGTTTTATATCTATCATTGGAAGAAAACGTAAAATATATTAAAAGCTTTGAAAATACCATTAGCAGAAAAAAAAATTAATGTTCTATTTGTAATTTTATTTGGTGAAGCTTTTAAAGTACAGGCATACTTTTTATTATAATAACCTTTTTTTTCAAAACAATTTACTTTATGTTTTCTTAAACATAGAATTTATTAAACTCTTTTTATAGTCTTTAAAAACCTAGTAATTTCAAGCATAACTTATCAATAAAATATAATTTTGTAAATAATTGGTTATTTTTTCATCAAATAATCCTAAACGGCCATTTAAAAACCTTGTAGCCAAAATACTAACCGTTTAAAAGTAGAGTTTAAGCTTGAAATAAGTTTGAAAACATTTAAGTTAAAAATAACATTTACAAGATTTTTCTAACAGATTGAATAGCACAGACCAGTTTAAACGCTTTTAAAACCTGTATAAATGAGACTAATTACTAAAAAGTATTATGCACGAACAGTGGAAACCAATTTTTTATTTAATGTAAAATAGTTATCAAATAGAAAATATTCTAATGAATTTAAAGCTTCAAACCTAATTAAATAAAGTTTTTTTGTAACTGAATTTATTCCAGTTGGCGCGAGGGGATTTAAATGGTTTTTGATCAAATTAAATTTGGATGTTGGTAAAATTACAAAATAAACTGTGAAAGATAAAAAGCATTTTAAAAATTTAATAAAAAATTTTTGGTGTCTTTTATCATATTAAAAAAATACATTCAGGTATTGCTTAAATATTTTAAATAAAAAAATGATACTTATTTTTCAAGTTTTTTTATTGGAAAAGAAAAATATTTTTTTTTGCACGTTTTTGGTCCTTAACTTGGTAAGCCTTTAAAAATTGTAAACTACAGCAAACATGGACCATATAAAATGTTAATCAATAATAACCTTTTCATTAATAAACTATAATAAAAGCAATGGTCCATTACTTAATTATAAAATCATTTTTTTACTAATTTTAAAAACATTAGTTTTCTAAAATACTTTATATAACAATTTTTTCCTATATCATTTAATGAAGTTAGTGAATGAGTATAGAACGTGTTATTTTTCAAAAAATTAAATATTTCACATCTATCAAACACCTACAAGCTGTTACAACACAAAAAATAACTAAATATGAGTTTAAATTGCCTTTCTTAAGTTTAAAATAAACCTAAACTTGTTAGAAAAAAGGCAAAAAGTAAAAAAAACTTGGACAGCTACTACTGACCTCTTTTGTTCTAAAATGAATTATTTTATTCATTTTCAATAAATCGATTAATATAATTTTGGGCTAACTTATAGTTTCAGTTTCGAAAAGATTTACAAATATCGATTTTACATAAAACTTTATTTCTTATTTCCAAATAAACCTTAAGCTTTCGTTAAGAATAAATGCATGAGGATCTGAGTGTAAGAAAGTAAAACAGCTCCGAACGCTAAACAACAAAAAATTTAATTATTAATAACAAGTGTGACTAGAGTGCATCCTCGCTATTTCGGCCGTGTTGAGATTAGCTTTTGGCCGGATAAGACCAAATTGTTTATTTACAACAACCTACCTATTTTTTTATGTAATGCACATACTAAAACTGACTCTAAATTTTATGTTTATTTGATTTATTTTGTTTTTTTCAACTGACCAAAGAATGAAAACAAACGGAAAATAATAAAAACAAGTTTTTAATAAAATTTAAAATAAACTTAGGTGCATAATTGGTGGGAAAATGTTTTTGTTACAAGAATTTAAGTTTTAAAGTGAAAACATTATTTTATCTGAAGTTGTTAAATCTCCTTCTTCACTTAAATCGGCCGGATAATCGAGAAACCGGATAAGCGAGGACATACTACTAACCGGTGTGCATCCTGTAATGCCTGGTGAGGTGGATCTTGTTGCCGAAAACCTTCCGGCAGACGTCGCACTCGTGGCCCTCCCCCCTCATGTTGTGGCACCTCACGTGGTTGTTCAGGTTGGACTTGGTCGAGTACGATTTGCTGCAGTGCGGGCATTGGTGCCTGTCTGGAAACATAAGTTGAAAAACATGCAAGCGAAAACGGTTTACTGTGTAAAAAGGGAGAGTAGTGTATGGTTGAAAAAAAAGACATAGGAGAGAGTGAAAAAAAGTATCTTTTTATTGTGCTACTTAATTAAAACTTAAATATTATGTGTATGTTCTAGTGCCAGGATTGCCAAAGGTTAAAAAAATATTTCAGGTTTAAAAAAAATATTTTTAGGTTTTTTGAAACTAAATATTTTTTTCCGTTTTAGTTTATAATTAAGTTTAAGGTAAAATATGTCTTAAAAAGTATAAAATATTGGAAAGACACTGTAATGCAACTTTAAATGTGTTTTATTACAAATAAAATCTTAATTTATATATTTTTTTGTATATGATAGATTTTTCGTACCTAAATTTCGTCAAAATTTCATCATTTTACTTGTATTTTTTTTTTAATTCCAGGTTTTTTAACTTAACTGTCAAATGCCAGGTTTTTCCAGGATTCAAGATTTTTGGCAACCCTGCAGTGCTAGTTGTCTCAGTTGATTTTTTTTAACTATCAGATCATGTATACATAGTGATAAATGTTAGTAAAAAGAAAACAGTAAGTTTAATGTAGTTTAGTAGTACCTGTAATCTGAATCTTTTTTTTTTGTAAATTAAGTAAATAGTTAAACTTTGGTTATATTATTAATATTTTTTTAACTAAATCAGAGTTTATATTTGTTAACTAACTAATTAAATTAGATAGTTAATTAAAAAAGAGGCATCTATGATATATGTTAAACAAAAAATTAATAACTATACTCTACAGAAAAAAGTTAGTTGTTTTTATTAGTGTTTACAAAGAAGATGACTTAGCATTTAAATATACAAAATAACCAAGAAAATGATTTTCTTTTTAATTTTTTTTTAGGTAAACGACTTCTTGCATATTTTAACTTATATGCTTGTTGTTTTAGTGATAATGACTTATCACAATGTGAGTAACTAACTAGTTAACTCATAACTTGTAGATGGAACTTGAAAGATTTAAAATAAATTACAATTAGTTTTATTGTATGTTATAAAATAAAAATAAAAATTACCATTGTCAACTTTTATGTTTGTTATTTTAATTCTTAAAGACTTATCATAACGTGGGCAACTATAAATGTTATTTGTTACTGAGTATTTTGCACATAAATACTTTAATTTATTTGAGGAAATATTATGATAAATACTACGGTATCTATTAGCATCCGAATAAAATTTAAAAACTACGTGTTTAAAAACTTAATGTATTTTTATGTGGATACTAAATTCACCAAAGTTTGAGAAAAATTCGCTACAGTGAGGACAGTTGTGTGTTTCTGCACACAATAGTGTACATTTTTACATAAAATATACAATATTTAAGTTTCACTGTTACTAGTAACAGTTTAAAGTTTTATAAATTCAACAAAAAAAATTCGATACACATTTTTAAATAATGCTAATTGTACAACGTAAAACAACTGCTCTTACTTTCTTCTTGAAATCTTTCAAACTGTAACGTTCTTCTATTGTTTTTGCTTTCTTTTTAGGACTTTTTTCAACAATTTGCTCTGAATCACAGTATGAAATTAAGAAAATTTTTCATAACTATATCTATACTCTTAGGTGATAATTATTAATAATTTTTAAGTCAAGTTATAAATAACTCCAACATCATTTCGTGATATACTTTATATGTATAAGTTTACAATATATTGTATTTAAACTTTTTTATCTTTTTTTTTAACGTTTTTTTTTTCTATTTCGAGTTGTTTTCTTTTATAAGATGGATATATTTTACGCACTGTTTTAATTCAAGTACAAGATAATAAAGTATGATGCAATAAGGTAATTTATTGAGAAAAAATACATAGTCTTTGCACATTTTACTAATTTTGAACAAAAACATTCAATTTTTTTTACCTAAGTTCCATAAAAACTGTTTTAATAAATGTATATATAACTAGCAGCAAAAGCAAAGGTATTTACTAAAAGCCTAGTGATTTTCCAGTAAATGTTATACTCAATTGAAAAATTTTCAAAAATTTAAAATGTAATAAAACGTTCTTGTATTTTAAACACATCAAGTTCTTGTTCAATTTGTAAGCTGATAAATAACCTTCGTATTTTTTTTTCCTTTTTAAAAGTATTAATTTAACTTTACTTTTTCATTACATCAGTCTTAATATTTAAATAAACATAAGCTAGACCTTCGCTACCCTTTTTACTCAGTTTATCAACAGTTTGAAATCAACAAAGAAACTTACTAAAGCGTCTGGTTATCGAACGTGAGTCTAATATGATGCTAGCAGAAGTTCGAACCAATGAACTGTTTAAATTGGTAAGAATCGAAATGTTCAATTTCATTAGAATTTTATGTTGCTGGGAATATATCAAATATAACTTAATATTTTCAAAGTCTGTTATCATATTTATTGTGCATCGTCACAATGGTACTAGTCAAGAAAAACTTTTTAAAAATTTTAATGCTGATAGTTAAGACAATCCTAAAATATGCACTGATAATTGATAGAACCTATTTCATTAAATAAAACAATTAATTTTAATCATTTTAAGTGACAATAAAGTTTAGTAAAAAAAAAAAAAAATTGGCGATGTATATTTTTTATACATACAAGTAAAAAAACTCAAAGTCTGAGCAAGTTTCTTTATAAATTTGATACTTCATAGTTTTTTCATATTTCAAAAAATACTTTTTTGGTGCGACAAACTATTTTATACGAGGTTGTTTTATTGTTGAGCTTCTAGGTAAAACACTGAAACAACACTCACCTTTGTTGCTGTCTGCAGTTGTTGAGTCTGCTGTTGACGCTAAACTGTCTGAAGTTCCATCTACTACAGGACCGTTAAAAAGTTTGCTTCGAATTGAATCCATTCCATGTATGTCTTTGTGGACTTCAGAAAAAAATATATCTTGAACATATTAACAGTACTACTTTGCACTCATAATAAAGTATAACTCATACAATATTTGTATATCATTAAAATGTTGCATTTTAAAATTTCATTTGAATAATTCACTTAATAAACTTATGCATAAACGAGTGCTAAGTATAACACAAAACTAAAATTTTCAATAAAGTTTGAACTGTTTTAAATTATAAGTTGAAAACTATATTGGTTGTTAGAAAAATGTTTTTATAATGTAAATTTTATTGAAATAAAAAATTTTACTAGGAACAAAAAATTCATTAATAAAGTAGTAACAGCTTTATAAGATTATAACTAAACATTTTTTATTTAAAAATATTTTTGTGTTACAAATAGTTCCTATTTAGGTTATTTTTGAAACAATCAATACTAAATTACGTAATTTATTATTTTAATAGCTTGTAAAACAATTTGGCCATCTCAAATCTAGTAATAATAAGTTTAAAAACACTTTAAAAATTAAAAAATTCTAAAAATATTAACTTATTTAAGCAAGAAGTCATATTGTAATAAACTTTTTTTGTTTAATCATGCATTATTTTTTTAGAGTTTTAAAGTAAAAATAAAAATTTAGAAAAAGTCAAACATTTTTAATAAACACTACTTTCACTTTTCTTATAACTTTTAATCAACTTGTTATCTCAATTAACACTAAATGCAAAAACTATAAAACACTTTACAGCTTCATGCTAAATGTAACAGAAAAAATTATTGAAATTCTCATTATATAAAACGTACCAGGTTTTCCTCCGCAAAGTTGCATTTTAAAATGTTCAGAATTGAGGTCAACCAAATTAACTTTGTTTTTAACCACTTCAACGCTGTGAAAACCTTTGTTTTCAGATGAATCTGTAAAAAAAATTAATTACAAAAAATTTCAAATTTTAATTTACCTTGTAATTTTTTATTTTTAGATTATAGAAAATATTTAAACAAATTAATTTTAGGGCATTTCTTTTAAATTTCTGCCCATTATTTAATAGTTGTTTACTTAAATTTATCAAACAGGAAATTAGTAAAATTTGGGGCTTATCTCAAAATACAACTAAATTTGCACTTTTTGTGTTTATTAAAGATAGGAGGGCTTAAATTGTATTTGTTTAACTTAACTTTTTTGCAAGCGCATACTTAAAAAAAAAGAATTGAACAAAAATAACTTTTAAAACAAGATATAAACAGCTTTAAACGTAAAAGTTAAAACTAATTAAACAGCTTCTTATACACACTTTTAATTTAAAATTAAATCTT
Source organism: Thalia democratica (assembly GCF_965202585.1). Classification (NCBI taxonomy): domain Eukaryota; kingdom Metazoa; phylum Chordata; class Thaliacea; order Salpida; family Salpidae; genus Thalia; species Thalia democratica. The sequence goes on along the minus strand of NC_139166.1, from coordinate 58,836,422 downwards.
AAATTATTAGATAATTTATCCTAAATATAGTTCCATGATATATAAATTCTATCAATATGTAATAATAAAACTTTGTTTTATGTGAAAGTAAAATACCGTATATAGTTTGAATTATAAAGTGACTTTTTATTTTAATATCACAACTTTTATTATACTGAAATGTTAAATTTTTAAGTTTGAATAAATCTCACCAGAGTCATTTAAAGTAGAGCTGCCAGCAACTGGAAAATTTAGAGAGCTTTTGTCACCAGTGAGATTCAACCTGACATCAGCATTTGCATCTACTTCCTTTGCACTGACTGAAGTGAGAACACTATTTGTGTGTGAACTGTTAAATTAATGTTCAGTATCAGTTTTTATTTTGAGGACTATATGTTATACATAAACCTTTTAATTTGGGGCATAGGGGGGTAAACACCCTTTTTTGGTTTTTGATCTTATTTTATATAGTTTTTACTAAGCTACAAGATGCTTTTTACAGATTTAAAAAATTCAAAATAATTTTTGAGATATAGCCGGTCAAAGTCGGAGCTAACAATAGGTTCCTTATGGGAGGCGCAAACTAAAACGGCATAAATAGACTATTTTACTAAATAAAAATCTATCTTCTCCTACGTTTTTTGAGATAACTACCTCAAATTTTCAGGAAATGTTCCTTGCAGTATTTAGAAAATTCTGTCGGAACAGAATTTTGAAAAAAATAAAAAATAAAAATTTTATATAAAAAATAAACAAAAAAACAGTTTTTTTTTTGTTTTTTTGTTAAAAAATTTTAATTCTTCAAAATTTCAGTTTCAAAATGTAGATTTATTAATAACTGAGAGCCTATCAAAAAATTAGTAGTAAAAATTTTAACAAGGTGTACAAGTATATTCTATGAAGTTAAAAGTTGTATTCATTTTACTTGGTTGGGTGTCAAATATGCACAAAGAAACACTTTTGCGTGAAGACACTGTTGAACGGGTTGAAAACTTTTTTACTTTATCATTGATTTATATTAAGGCCATAGGGGGGGGTCCAACATTTTTTTTACTAAAATTAACTTTGGCTTTTATATGAAAGCTTAAAGTACAAACTATAAGCCAGTTTTCATAGAATTCAAAAATATCATTTAACTTTAAAGATATTTAATTTTTTGTAAAAATTTTCCAATATAAACGTATGGACCGCAAAGTTTTTAGGGTTAATTTTCTCGGAAATTTTAAATTTCACTAAAAATCTATCTCCTCCTTCATTTTTCAAGCAATCTTCTTCAAATTTTCAGGATACGTTCTTTATAATAAAAGGAAAAAATGTTACTTTAGAATTTTAATAATTTCAAAAAAAAAAAATTATCACAAAAATTAAAAAAAAAGTGTTTTTTTTTTTAAACATATTTTTACAAAAAAAAAAAATTAATTCCAAAGTAACGTTTTTTGTTATTATATAAAGATTAGACTGTGAAAGTTTGAAGAAGATTGCTTGAAAAATGTAGGAGGAGATAGATTTTAAATGAAATAGTCTTTTTTCGCTGTTTTAGTTTTCCCTTCCCATAGGGAACCTATTATGCGGCCCAACTTTGACTGGTCATATCTCAAAAAATAATTTGAAGTTTTTAAAACAATAAAAAGCATCTTGAAGCTTAGAAAAAACTTTATAAAATAAGATCAACTTGTAAAAAACATGGTTTACCCCCCCCCCCCTCATGGCCTTAACTTGTTCTATTTTTTTTTACTATCACTGTTACCCCTTTCCCTTGGTTGGTATTGTTTTATATTTTTTCTTCTTCTTTTTTACTAATTAAATTTTATTATTTTTTATTTTTACTATCACTTTTACTGTTACCCTTAACTATCACTGTGATCGGTAATTATTTTTTATAAATTTAATTTAACTTTTTTAGACTCTTTTGCAAAAATGACTCTTTGTGCCAATGTGACTTCTCGTGCGAAAGTGACCTTTTGTGCAAATAAGTGTTCGTGCAAATTTGAACTGTCTCTATTTCATTTACAACAATTCATAGTTCTTATGTTAGTTAAATAAACTATTATCAAAAAAGATACTTTTTTATTTATGATTAGTATCATTGGACTAAATCACTTTTAATGTCTGTTGTTAAATGCCAGTTTGAGAGTTCTACGTATTCACATCAGATGTAGGTGCAGCTGCGGCTACTCCTTTGCTTTTAAGCTACGATAACATCTAAATAATAAAAAAGTTGTTTATTTTAAACTAAACCTTAAAATATGGATCATATCTGGTCAACGAAAGATTTAATGAAGAAATGTGGACATTATTATTGTAAAACACATTAAAAAAAGGACAGTGTTTAAAGATAGAACAGAGATGTCAAAACAAGAAAAAGATTCACAAAAGAAAGAACAAGAAGGCACTTCTTGACTTTTTGAAAAAAAGGTATTATCAAAAATATTTGAAAATTGCATAAAATCAAAAAGTGCCTCCTTGAAACTTTCTTTGAATTGTCTTTAATCCTGCACAATGTGTTTTTGTGATAATTGCCACATGTAAAAGTATTTTGAGCTAAATACTTTAAGGTCGCAAAAATTTACAATGGGGTTCTTTTCAAAAAGTTAAAAACTTACTCTGTGAATTTTTTTTATCAGTTCCAATTTTGCACAAGCTCTTTTTGTGACATTTGCCAAAAAAAAGTAGCTGAAAATTGCATTTTTTTACAAACACCCTAGTGATCGACCTTGTCTTTTACAAGTTTATCTTGTTTTGTTTGGTTTTATCTTAGCTACCAAATATTTTTAAACGCTTAAAGAAAACTCAAATAAAATACGCAAAAATAATTATACAACCCCTAAAAACTTTTTTTAAGTCTAATTTTTTAACCAATCTTATTCAAAGTATTACAGTAGGTCCCTTACTAATATTTAAATAGTTTTAAAGCAGTAAATTATAAAATTTAATCATGGTTTTTTGTTTTTATTTACCAAACTCTTTTATTTAAAAAAATTAACATTAAAGGTCTTTTAAACTGCATAAAGAGTTTCCTGAAAACTTGAGGTCTTTAGCTCAAAAAGTTACAAAGATAGATTTGTAGTATTCTTTTTATTTCGAGAAAATTGATGATAAAAATTTTGAGATCTTTACTTTTTTATTTCATATTATAAAAAAATATATATACCTTAAAAAAAGTATTTTTTTCATTTTCTTTAAAAACTGGCAGTAGTTCATTTTTAAGCTTTTATATAAATTCCAATGTTAACTTATGTAAAAAATCCCTTACACCCTATGCCCTTAATTTCATTGAGCAAGAGCTTTTATGCGTAATCAAGCAGTTTGCAGTTCTCCTTGTTTTAGCCCAATGCTCAGAATTTCTCAGTACAAAACAGCATAAAAATTAAAATGCTAAATGATTTGTTTCCTGTAAAAGGGAAAAGCTGTTACGTTGCTCGTTCTAGTGCCCAAGGGATGAATGCAATCATGTGGAAGACTTCACAGACATTATTGTAATATTTGTACTGGTAACTAGACAAACAGATGAGTATATTCGAAAGGAAGTATTAGAAATGAAAAGTTTTGATGATAAATATATAAATGATACAATTGGATTAGCTGATGCAAAGGTGATAGCACTTTAAACAACTCATTGCCACTTTCCTCATACAATCGTAAAAAACCCCCAAGCTGTAGAATAGCTTGTAGTATGAGTGGCAAATCAGCTAAAAAAATAAAATGAGTAAGAAAAACAACAAACATGTTGAAGCTTTATTGTGCAAACATTGCTGGACATTAAATGCGCAAGTAAAACAAATAGACTTACGACTTGTGGATTAAGTTTAGAGAATTTTGATGAGTTTGCAAAAAGAGGTTCAGTTGGCAGGTGTTTAAAAGCTGGTAGGAAATTGCATTTAGTTAAAGAGAAGAAATTAGTTGTGAACCTAGGTGAGAAAAAGTTAAAGTAGCAACCATCAGGTATTTCGTTGTTAAAAACAAACAATTATGGGTGGCCCTACAACCGGCACTGATGACTAAGTTTTACAAAAAAACAGTAACATGAGGCCAACTCAGGCAGCATGGTCATGTATTTCAGAAACACTTTCGAGCTGACAAGTTTATGAGGATGTTGCTTTATAAAAACATGTATTGTAGCCTGATCTAACACTGTTGATTTAATGTCAAGCTCAAGCAAACCAAGGAAAATTGAGCCAACACATTCGTAGTAAGTGTTAAACTAAAATATATTAAAATAGTACTTAATTCAAAACAAACTTAGTTTAGGTACAATTACCAAACTACTTTTATTCGTGAAACTTTTAGAAAATAATAAATAATGTATGTTTGTTAGTCGAACTAAGATGGTATTTTTTTTAAAATTATTGTTTTAATTGCTTAAGGGCATAGGGGGGGGTAAACACCCTTTTTTGGTTTTTTATCTTATTTTATATAGTTTTTACTAAGCTACAAGATGCTTTTTACAGATTTAAAAAATTCAAGATAACTTTTGAGATATAGCCTATCAAAGTTGGAGCCGACAATAGGTTCCTTATGGGAGGCGCAAACTAAAACGGCAAAAACAGACTATTTCACTAAAAATCTATCTTCTCCTACATTTTTTGAGATAAATACCTCAAACTTTTAGGAAGTGTTCCTTGATATATTTATAAAATTCTGTCGGAAGGAATTTTTAAAAAAATTGAAAATAAAAAAATTATATAAAAAATAAACAAAAAAAACAGTTTTTTTTTTGTTTTTTTATTATAAAATTTTTTTTAAATAATTTTTAAAAAATTCCTTCCGACAGAATTTTCTAAATACTGCAAGGAACATTTCCTGAAAATTTGAGGTAGTTATCTCGAAAAACGTAGGAGGAGATAGATTTTTAGTGATTTCTAGTTATTTGCTGTTTTAGTTTGCGCCTCCCATAAGGAACCTATTGTCGGCTCTGACTTTGACCGGCTATATCTCAAAAATTATTTTGATTTTTTTAAATCTGTAAAAAGCATCTTGTAGCTTAGTAAAAACTATATAAAATAAGATAAAAAACCAAAAAAGGGTGTTTACCCCCCCCCCCCCTATGCCCTTAATTAAAGCAATATTTTGTTACAAAAATTAATTATTAATTTTCTTTTTGGTTGATTTTTATTAAACTAATACACACAGTAAACAACTTAATCATTGTTTATCAGTTGCAATAGTAAAGTAAGAATGCTAAAGCCGATTAAAGGAAAATATTTCTTTAAGTTCTAACAAAAGATAATAAAAGTCAAGTTTTAAATATACCATAAAAGATTAAATTTTAAGAACATATTGATCAACTAGTTTTCAAATCTTAGTCTTAACAGCTTAGCCTAAACCAGGGTTTCCCAAACTTTTTTCAAATGGCCCCCTTTAAAGAAATTAAAAAAGCTATGGCCCCCTTTAACAAGATTACTTAAAAAACTACCATTAAAAGCACCTAATATCTTTTTTTTGCTCTTCATCAACAACTCCGAAATATCTAGTGTAAGTTTCAAATTATGACCTAATGGCCCCCTGTGGCTTTTTAAGTGCACACACTTTAAAAAAAAAAGTTTTTGGAAAATTATCAAGAAATGAGTATGTCTGTAATATGCTTGTAATAGAAACTTGAAAAATACTAATTTTGTAACAAATGCTAATTGAATTTATATTACATTCTTAAGTGACACTTAGTACAAGCTTTAAGCTATAGTACTAGAACTTTTTTTACATAAACTTAACACACTGATTTCAATAGTCCATAAAGTATAGATTACTACATGTTTCTAAATTTTTTTTACCTTGTTTGTCTGATTTCCAATTGCTCTTTATACTGTCGAATATTTTCCTGCAAAGTTTTGTTTTCATCAGCAAGCTTTGAATTTTCTTTTTCACATTTTTCAAGTCTCAACTGCAGGTGGAAGTACTTTTCTCTCAGATCTTTCTCATTATCTATTATCCTCTTCAGTTCAGATAAAAGCTGATACGCTGGGTCTGAGACATGTGCTGCATCTGTGTAAAATACAATTTTTTAAAAGATTTTTTAGTAGTTTAATTTCATAGTATAGTAATAATATAAGCTTAAGTTCAAACTTGAAAAGTGTCTACAAAAACAAAAATCAGAAAAGTTATGTTTTATTTTGTATTTTGCGTTATGAACTGAAATCAGAACTCAGTATGTGAAAAGGTGTCTTGATGGGAAGGATAATTATTTTATTTTCTAGAATTATGCATAAACTATTTTTTACTAAAATACATAAAACTTCTGTTATGTAGGAGTGTATAACGTTGTTTTATATAAATAGAAAACTTGGCAGGTAGCAAGGCATGTATATAAATATTCATTTACAATTCTATATCTTTAATAGTTCTTCAAAAACTTTAACAGTTTTGAAACCTTTACTTAATTAATGAAATTAAAGTTTAAAAATCATGACTTTTTATCCTTGTTTGAATCTATGCAACTTACAAATTATGTAAATGTTTATAACCATGTAGTATTGTGTGAGTTTATACACATAATTATGTACAAAGTTTATCAAAACATTAAAAAAAGATCATTTAAAATTTCATATACAATAATGATTAATTATCCAAAATATATAGTAAGTATTTAAATAAAGTAGAAGTTTACTTAAATAAGTGGGCTAACTAAAAATAGTATATCATTAAGCTACACACCATTTTCTTGGTAAGTTAACACTGTTTTGACCTTTAATGGTATAAAAGCATCACTCTCAAAAGGCAACATAAAAATATGAATGTATATGATCATAAAAAATATAATCGAAGACAAGAGACGGTGTGGTGGTTATGGTTTTCATAGTTTATATTGGCACAAACAGGTCAAATGAAGAGTGCATACTAATTTTTCATTCAAAATCAATTTCATTACTAAATTTTAATAAGTTCATTTTTTGGGTGAAGTTTGGTGAAATTCATAGTTCATTATTGATGGAGAAAAACATCTCAACTTTGTTGGTTATGGCCAAAATAAATACTGGCTAAAACTGATTAAAATGAGCATAGAGACTAAAATGCCACAATAAGCTTACAATGAGCAGTGAACAATTTGGCTGCTCAATTTTTTGGGACTTGACCCACAAACTGTAGTTCATTGCATATGCAGTTAAGCCCGATTGGTTAGATTTCAACAAAGATTTCTCACGACTATGCCTGCGTGATGAGTCCTAATAAGGACAAAACCAGTCATAGGTTGTCTAGGATGCTATTGTTGTTGATTGTGCGGTGAAGTATAATGCTTATTAATTTTTTGTTAACCTTAAGTTTATTTTTATTTTAATTTATTAAAACTGTTCAATTTTTTTTAAAAAGTTTTTGGTGTGAGACTTAATGACCAAAAGGACTTTCTCTACACAAATCCATAGACCATAGTGTTCACTTTTTTTCATACTTTATCCTTTAAAACAATAACATTTGTTGCATCATGTCTAGTTTTTCCTGATTCATTTATTTTAATTTAACTTCTAAATAACTAAAAAAACTTTCTTTAAAATAAAAAACTCTTAGTGGCAAACCATTCGGAGAACACTCAAAAGGTTAAAATCTCAACAATAAAAACCACAAAAACTTGGGAAATCATGATGCTCAAATCCCCAAGCAAGTGTAACAAAAGTCCTGGAGAGCTCAGTCATGGACAAGACGTTAAAAGGTATCCAAGTAGTGTACGACTTAATAACCGAAAGGTTCTTTGTGAACTAGGTCCTAGGACCAAATATTTGAGTCCTTTTTTGTACTTTAATAAACAATAATAAACAATTACACAAACAATCCAACCATGTGATCAATGTCACAGTGATTTTAATTCTATAGTATAAAAAAATTATACACTAAATGTAATTAGTTAAATTCATTTTAATAAAAAAATAAAACAAAATAGTTGAAAATTATGAGCAATCTTATTTAAACCCACTACCAAAGTATTGACAACAGGCACCACACTGTCTCCACCCTTGGACTTTATTGTTATAACTATTTTTATTTTTCTTGTTGCCCTTTCTACAAGACAAATCATAAAAAATGAATTAACTCAATAATAAACAAGATGTGATAATTGATAATATTTCTTTAAATAATACTTGAACCATATAAAACTAGATTGTTTATCTCCTGAAGTAAATATAAAATTTATTCATTCTTTCAATACTTTATTATGCAAAGTAAGTTTTGGCCAAAGACCTTGTCAGTGCTAAAACAAAAAATCTAAAAAGATATGTAACAATAAAAAATAGTATATAAACAACTATATTTAAATATAATATTATTTATTATTTTATTTATTATTATTAATATTACTTCTAAAATTATACTAGAAAAAAGAAGAAGCCTACATAGAGATTTTTATTATTATCTTTATTATCATATTGATTTTGAAACTTAACTAAAATTTACCATAAACTCAATCTTAAGATTAAATTTTAATTTGTATTGTTTTTAAGTAATATTCTAAGTAAAAATTTATTTTTATTGAACGCCAAAAAATACTCTCAAAATATTTGGTCATAGGACCTGGTACACAAAAAACCACAGACACCTTATACTATCTTGTCCAGGACAAGTTGTTAAATTTTATTTAGTTATTCAAATACTATTTTCCATGACTGTTACATATCTTTTTAGATTATTTATTTAAGCACTTACCAGGTCTTTGACCGAAACTTAGTTTACATAATTAAGTCTTGAAAGATTAAATTAATTATTTCTCCTTTAGTAATTGAGATCTCTTTACTTGTTTTCTAAAAATCAAAACATATAATAGTAAATAGAAAAAAAAATCAAAATAAAGAACTTAACTTGCCACTCACTTTATCTTAAACTAATACATTTTTTTTAATGGTAGAAACAAAAAAAAAACCTTATAGTTTACAATAGAAACTTGTTTTAACGACCAATTTCACTTTTATCAAATATTAACAAAATTATAGAAAAAGCCATATATAGTTGCTTATACAAGTTTTTTACAAAGTTCAATATATTAAATTCTTCTCAGTTTGGCTTTAGGGAGGGACACTCTACTACCTTAGCTCTTTCAGAGATTGTGGAAAGTGCTTTGTCCTCCTTTGCTAAGGGAAATGCAGTTTGTGCTGTTTTATTAGATTTGAGCAAGGCCTTTGACTGTGTGGATAGAAAGATTTTGTTAGACAAATTAGAATATATTGGAATAAATGGAAAAATGCATAATTTAATAAAATCATATTTAACTGAAAGAAAACAATTTGTTAATTTTCGAGGGCATGAATCAGATTGGGAGGGTGTAGAAGTAGGAGTGCCACAGGGTTCTGGATTGGGACCATTATTGTTTTTGGTATATACAAATGATCTTCAAAACAACACCAGTCTAAATGTAATAAATTTTGCAGACAATACATTATTATATACCACATTTAAAAAAGACAATTACAAAACAGACACTGCGTACCTTAATTCAGAACTAGATAATGTATCAAAATGGTTAAAGGATAATAGGCTTAAACTAAATACTGATAAAACAAGGTACATGCTCTTTCACTCTGGTAAAACAAAAGTTTGGAAAAACACAAGTTTACAAATAAAAATAGGTAATACATCCATATTTAAGGTAGAAAAATAAAGGTATCTTGGTTTTACAATTGATAGTAACCTCAATTGGTCTGACCATATTGAAGCAGTAAAAACAAAGCTATTGAAGACAATAGGTATTTTATACAAAACAAGGTACTTTTTAAATCAAAATTCCTTATACTACATCTTTAATTCTCTTCTGATGAGTCATGTAAGATATGGTTTGTTGTGTTGGGGTAGGGCAAGTAAAACTAAAATTACTGAGATCGATAAACTCATTAATAGAGCATTAAGATGCATTCATTCCAAAGGTTGGAATGAAAGTGTTAAAAGTATAAAAATAGAAAAGAAAATATTAGATGTTAAAAATATGTTTAAGTATGAGGTGGGAGTTTTTATGCACAAATTTAAAAAAGATACTTTGCCAGTTAACTTTAAGCCTTATTTTACAAACGTTAATAAAATGCATAATCATCTAACAAGATTTGCCAAAACAAACTATTTTTTCCCAGAGTAAATAGTCTCTTTGGTCTTAAAACATTATCTTACCTTGGTTCTAAACTATGGGAAGAATTGCCTAGAAACTTAATAGGCCAGAGATATCTTGGAGCATTATTCCATATTGAAATGGTCCAAGATATCTCTGACCTATTAAGTTTCTAGGCAATGGTGTTTGTCTTAAACATTTTTTTGGGCTGATTGCTGTTGGGTGAATGTAGAGCTGGATTGGTATAGGTTGGTTTTATTATTTTTATAATTTTATTTTTTATATATACTTTTTTAATTTGTTTCTTGTACATAAAATTTAATAGTATTGTTTTGTCCTCATTGACAGTGTGATTAAACAAGTAGATGTATTATTTTTCTTTTTTAATTCTATTTTGTAGTTTTTTGTTTACTATATATTAATTGTCAATTTGTTTCAGAAGATAGAGATTTTAAATTTAGAAGTAAAAACTTGATATTTTTAGACATTCTGGTTATTTAATTTTATTTGTTAAAATTAGTTTTAAGTTTACAAACAGTTTATTTAACTCAATTAAATACTTTTATTATTACTTTATCTTTTTCAGAATATTTGTTAAGTTTTAATATTTTGTTTTTTAAATTTAGCTGTTTATTGTTAGGAGTGATTTTATTTAAGTAGTTTAAACAAATTCTATCAATTATTAGTGCTAGATTTTATTGTTTACAACTGAATTGTTTACAAATCTATAAAACAGTTCAACAATTTTTTTTTTGCCCTATTTTTATTTACCTACAAACACATATACTAGAAATTTAAAGACACTTTTAAAATACATGGCACTCTTTCAGTTTTATGACATTACTAAATATTTTATGTATACTGACATTACTAACTCTCCCCATTTATTCAATTTTGAGATATCTGTTGCATTTTTTGTGATTGCTCTTGTAGAAAGGGCAATAAGAAAAATGTGAATGTACATGAACATAAAAATTGAAATCTAGGGGAGGAGACGGCGTGGAGCCCATGGTAGACTATAGTTTCCATGGTCAATATTGGCAGTAATGGGTTAAAAAAGGGTGCTTACCATTTCTAAACTTAAAAAAATTTTTGTATATACAAACAATTTCTAAGTTTTTTTTTTTTTTTTCATTATTGTTTTAAAGTTAGCTCAAAGAATTAGTTACAAGTAAATGGTGTGCAGCTCGATGACCGAAAGGTCTTTCTCCACACCAACCCATTGACCTTAGTTGTGAAAGTTAACATTTTTCTTTCTTTCTTATTAAGTTACTGCAAAATTACTTGTACTATATGTTTAAAATAAAATTCAAAACCTTGTTTAAAACATTACCTTTATAGACCACATCAGAGATTTCCATGATTTAAGATCTTAGTATTTGAAAACTTTATTTAAAATAAAACTACAGTTTTATTACTTTCATAGGGGCACACACTACTCAAGCATTAAAATAAAATATTAAAATTTGGTACAATTCCGTAAACAAAAACTTTTAAGTTGCTGTCTAAATATAAAGCGATAAAGTTTTAGTTTTAGTAAATTTCTTTTAAAAAGTTACTACGATAGAGAGATCAATCTATTAAGAGTTACCTAAGATCGAATAAATAAAATCGTACATACGAATCATTGCTTTAAATAAATAATAAATCCAAAAAAAGTCAATTTGTTTTGATACGACGTTGCTTTAATCCTTATACAAAAAAAAACTGTTATTTCGTTTAACTATGGCTTCAAAATTTGTATTTTGAACTCGCGAAAGTTAAATATATAATCAGTAAGTATCACAAATTAAGTTTAGTCAAAAAAAAGATAAGTTTTAATTAACACGTTAATCTATTCTTTAATTGTTGATTGTAGTATGAAATTAATACTTAAACCAATAGTTTAATCAGTTTACAGAAAAAAAATTTAATTAAACATATCAGTATTGTTTAATTAAATATAATTTATTAGAAAAAATTAAACATCAAGTTAGCTGTATGGTTTTAAACTTTCAAATTAAACCTTGAAATCTTTAGTTCAATACTTTTCTAAACGATCAATTTTTTTAAATAACAAACTTAACTTAGTTTTTTTAACCAACTAAATCTATTTTTTTAGCCAAGTAAAATCTTTAAAAAATTTTTTTGGTAGAAACAACGCTTTTTTTAACACGTTGAAACTTTTTGATTGTATGCTTTTGTAATTATTCTTTAGTTTTGAGGTAGAGGGTAATTTAAGTTTTCAAGCTTTGTTAATACTTTCTAAACTTTATTTGTGATGCAGTTTCGTAATCACCATATAATTTAAAAATGATCTAATAAACTGTTTAGAAGTAACAAAGTTAGAAAACATAGTAATTAGCATTCACCTAAAATTGATTTTATTCAGAATGATGATTATATTATAATACATCTTTTTTTCTTAAACTTCATCTATAATTTTTATATCTAATTATCTTTTAATTCTTTTAATTTTAGATTTAAATTTAAGTAAGTAAAATATTTATCGCTATAGTTTATTAACTGTTATTTCTATATTTATAAATGATTTATTAGTTTTGAATAAAGTTTATGTGAGTTAACAAAGACGAAAGTATTATTTAATTTGTTAAAACTAACTTTTTTAAAACAGAATCGACCATGGTAAAATGTGTCCGTTTTTTTTATGTTTTACGCTAATAGTAGTTTGATATGGTTGTCAAAAAGAGATTTATATCTTCCATTAAATAAAAAATTTCGAGATATGGTTGTGCAAAGTTGTGCATAAAGGGTCTTGAACATTCTGACCTACATTATTCCAATAGTTTTGAATATGTTGATCTGAAATCAACTGGCGAAGAAATAGTGCGAACATTCAGTCTTCTTATTTCTGAAACGAAAAAAACCTATTTGCTTTAAAGTTGTTTTACGTTACAAGACAAAAATAAATTAACTTCACTGCAGTAAGATTCTGTACATCAAGTTTTATATTTTGTCCTTCTTTAAAGAATTCGTTGAAATTTATATCATCTTTCTATTTGCCTTGTTTGTCTTAATATGTTAGAAACAATTGCATGCACTTATTATCTATTTTTATCAAAGTAACCCGCTGGTTTTTTATTTCAATTTGGTGTCAGTTTAATTTTTCAAATTCACTTTTATATAGATCTCCTTTATTTGACTTGTTTATATGTTTGTTCAATAAATTGTCGTAAAAATCTATCAGTTTAGTTTATAACCTTAAAGCCTTATTAATTTGTATGACTTATGTAATACAAATAATTAGCTGTAAATTAATATATGCTTGTTCCAAAAAATAATAACTAAAATCAACAAAAAAAAAGATTTAAGTAGCAATAATAAAAATGTTAAACAACTTGTGTCGTTAAGACATCTAATAATTAGTTAGCTACTATATTTTTCAGCCAAAACTTTAAAGTTTAACTTAATAAGCATTTTAAACAAGATTTTTAATTGTTTGTAAATGCAAACAAGATCTATCAAACTACTTATAGTTAACTTGAGTGCTATACATCTATATCGATCAGATGTACATATACATGATTTTTAATTCAGTGGTTAGAAATATTAAATTATCCGGTTATTTACCAAAAACGTTTAATCATAAGCTTTGCTGAGTTTTCAAATAAATCCTTCTTTTTCAAATGAACTTACACATTGGTTTTAACTGGAAATTATGTAAAGTTTGTCTTTCTGTTTTCGTCACACATAAAACGTTTAATTGTAAACGATTTTATGAAACGTTTTACTAAGCTATGAAGTTTTTTCGACTTACTGATATAATTGATAAAATAATTTTTGTATAGAAAAATCACTATTCAATAAGTTACATTAAATATAAATAAAAAATAATTTAAGCAAAGTTGTTTTTGTGCTAATCATAAATATGCTAAAATATTTTATCAGCTATAATTTTTATCTTTTTTTGAGTAGTATATTATAAGTTTTACTTTTTTTTAAAGTTTGTACGAACTTATTTATTTAAAATAAAGTTGTATAAAAACTTTAGAAAAGTAAACTTAAACCAAATAAAATTTGATCATTGTATAAATGACTTCGCATAAAATTGATTAAATTTAAGTTTTTAATTGCAAAACTCTTTTCAAGACATAATTTGCAACAAAAAAATCAATTGTTAATTTTACGAAACAAATTAGTTTAGTTGATTGTTTTATATTTTTCTATGATACATTTAACTTTATTTAAACTATTTATAGCAAAATTTTAAAGTTTTAAATCGTTGATAAGCTGTTTAACGTAGCATAAAATAATAATGCAACATTATAAGATTATTTTTTAATAGATTAGATTTAAGATTTAAATATCTACGATTCAGTTGATTAAAGAAAAAAATTTAGAAAGACACCTAAAATTTTAAACTAGAACAAAGTTTTGTTTTGTTATATAAAACAACTATATTTCCACAACTATTAATTATTTAAAATGTTAGCTGAAGAAAATAAAAAGAAAAATAATAGATGATACTCTATCGTACAAACTACACAAAAAAATTTAGCATTCTATTATCAACTAATATACTTACTGTCTTTATTTCGAGTACGCTTTTAGCTATTCAAATCATAGATAATAGTTAGGCAACTACGTTTTTTGTTTTAGAAACAATTGACAAATAAGTATATAAAAATATTTGACAGTAAATAGTTAAAACAAACTTTAGATGTTTTCAAGCAGCTTTGTTTGTTACTAAAAAAAAATCTAAGTATAACAATTATTTTGCTAGTACTTAAGTAATCAAACTAGGTAAGCTTTAAAACCATTTCGACTAAAAATTTAAAAGCTGAAACTTAAAATGTTAATAATTAGTTTTACGTAGCATTTGAAAACTGAAAAATTTGAAAAGCAAACATCAAAAAGTAGACTTTAAATACGCTATATAAATAAACAGCCAAAAAAAATACTGAAAAAACTCTAAAAGTTAAGTTTTTGATCTGAAACTCTTATACACTAAATTAAAAGTCGTTTAGACTTTGATTTTTTCGTTTGATTATTGAAAAGACTTTGTTATGAGCTTAAATGGCGGATCAATTTTTATTAAACATCTAAACAATGTCCTCTTCTTTATTCGATCCTTTAATCTTATCAACTTGCGAGTAGACACCATCTGCACTTTTAGAAATGTTTTGTTTAGTTTTATTAACAACAGAGTAAAAAATATCTTGTTTATTTGAACTACTTTCTTTAACTTCATCTTTTTTAGCTTTAATTGAGCTTTTTATCTTATTAACTTTAGCGTAGACTACAACCGATGTTGAAGGGTTAACCTTTGCTTTTACATTTGGTTCACTTTTTTCTTCTATCATTAATATATTTTCCTCTTTTGTTTCGGCATAAGTGGCTTCATTATTTTTCAGCTCATCAATGGTCTGATAAGCAGCTTCAATGTCATCAGGGAAGTTTTGGATTTTTACTTTTTCGGGCTGGTCTTCTTTTTCACTTTTCTGCTTGTTTTTGTCGTGAAATATGTAGGCGAGTAAAATTGCTACAGCAAAGAAAAGCAAAGCGATTATGATACTCATCCCAAACAAGGCAAAACTTGCAGAGGAGGCTTGAGGATTTAGTATAGGAGAAACATTATCGAAATCTGAAGTGAGTTTTGTTGTTGAGTTAAGTGTTGAGTTAAAAGTTGTCAAAATTTTGTTTGTAACATTGCCACTTGGTGTTGTTGGTTGCGATACTTCAGAAAGATTTGTCATCACTGCAGTATTGGAAGTCAAAATTCCTTTCGAAGTAACTAAAGTTGTAAAACTTTGTTTTTCTTTGCACAAAACAAAATACCTTTCGCATTTTACAGTCTGAGCTTTTAGCTGCTGAAATATGAGAACTAATTTTTTGGCTTAACTGAAAGTCAAACTCGGAACCATCAGACCATGAACCAGACTTATTGCTTTTATCAAGCTTTAGCCCTACCATGAAGTAATTGTACTTAAAAATATCGTGCTCACGAAGTGCTGAGGGTAAAATTTGTGCCAGACTAGTGTCGTTAACCTCCCCGTCTTTGATGTTGACATAGGCAAGTAACGAGTTGTGTTTTTCACACAAAGATTTCGCTGCTTCGTAAGAAAATTTTTCACTAAAAAACAAGAATTCACCGCATTTTACGTATTTGTAGTTTTCTTTATCGTAGTTTTCTAAGCATTTCATTTTAATATAGCTGCTCTATTTTTAGAGATTCTTTTGTTACATAGTGTTTAATTTTTGGCTGAATTAATATAAACATTCTTAGTATAGAAAAAGTTGAAATATCACCAAATTGTGTTGAAAGTTTCTAGCTAAATACTTAACTTTTTATAATTTTAAGTTTATTAAAGTCTTCTGTATTTCATAATTAAACCGTATTAATTTGTATTATTTATCCAATTGAAACTTTTAGCTTATATTTAAAATGATATAACTTTTAATTTGTTTTTTATTTAAAGTCAAGTAAATTTATTTTACTTAGAATGATTTTTGTTCAAAAGCTTTAAAAGTTAGAAACTAAGAGTATACTAATTTTTATTTATAAATCATTAGTTAGTGCATTTTAAAAGAGAATATAATTTGTTTCTTAACCTCTAAACTATTTCTAAAAGTTTATTAAATTATTGACGTTTAATTTACTGGTATATTTACTGGTAAACAAAATATTTTTTTACTTTGATGAGTTATGTATTAATACGAAAAAGTTTTCTATATGATATAATGTGTGGTAGTTGTATAAATTATATATTTATTTTTTGAAGACCTATAGCATTTTTTACAATTAGTTTTACAACAAAATTACAGAACACTTTTTTCTTACTTTGCGAAATAAAATAAAAACCAACACTTTAAGTTAGAACAAAAAAAATTTGCAAATACGTCAAAGTCTTATAAAACAAACTTCTCAACTGAAAAAATAACAGTTTAAGTTTTAAACTTATGGTCTAATATCTAAAAAATCTAAATAAAACCAACTAACTGTTTTACTAAATCAGGTTTAATATCAACCATTATTTAAATTTACTTTACATCAAGTAACGGAATTTTAAGAAAATAGTAAAAAAATCTAAATAATTAAGATGTATTTCTAATAAAACAATAAATTAAGTAGAAAATTATACTTAAAAAAGCAGTTTTTATTTTTTCATTTCCACTAATGTCTATATAGTATTCTTGTTAAGCTAATAACTAACGTCTATTAAACAAATTATACCATTTTTTACTAGCAAGTAATAATATTAAAAAATGATTATTCTACGGTTTATTGAGCTAAACAGTAATATTCATTAAAGTTAAGACTTACTATACAAAAAGACATTAAAAAAGTGAAATATAAAGTTTAGTTTTTAATAATAACTTACTACTAAACTTACTTATTTTTATCTACTCTTGACTCAAAAAAATAGAACAACGAATAGATAAAAGTCAGTTACAACAACATTTAAATTATTTTTTTAATTAGCTTCTTAACATCATTTCTCGGTATTGCAATATATGGCTATTGCGTTATAACTGTTTTATTTTAAGTCACAAAGGAAAGTTATAAACGTCACAATAAATATTCTTGAACACTTAGCATTTACATATACATTTTAAGAAACTATACCTTGGTAAATTTTTAATTAAACTAAAAAAAAAATTAAGTGTTTAAATAAATCAGACAGTTCATAATATGTTTGTATAAATAAACTACACGCTTAGTTAACATCTATAAATTGAAAAAAAAAGTATTTGGAGCATCCATAGCTAGAACAAATATAAACCAAGGTAAATTAAACGCTTACACGTTAAGTAAAATGAATTATGTATGCAATTTATCTGTCTCTAGATTTGTTAGAGACCATGTCTAACTTAGTTTTACAATTAATCGTAATTATAAGAGTATTAATTTTAATATAACACATATATTTTATGAATTTAAAACAGAAGTTCACAAGAAAACTTATTAATGCTATAAAATTAATTACTCTTTGGTTTTATTTATCAAGAATTTTACTATAAACTTTTTACAAAACTGTTTTTAAAAACTCCTTAATCTTTTTTTTAGTTCAACAAACATGGCTTTGATCTAATTGAACTCTAAAGTTCTCAAAGCCGTCCAACAGGCCACACTGTTTTTATTAGTTTTATTTGTAAATAATTAAGTAGTGCAAGCTGAAATATTGATACCTATTAAATATACAAACTTTCACAAAACATAACCAAAAGTTGCTTATCAATTTAAATTTAACATAAAAAATTCTTAATTTAGCATTAGAGCTTGTTTAAATATATTTATTGAAAGTTAGATTTGAAGTACAGTTGCCATATACCTATGAGAAAATCAAAAACAGTCACTGGAGAATGAAAACTTTAGTTAAAAAAAGAAATGTTTATTTCAAGCAATTAAATTCTGGAAGTCTGGCAGCCATTATTTAAAGCTTAGTTGCCAGAACTTAAGTATTGCGTAAATCTAGCTTTTTAAAAACTTTTATGTTTTGACTTTAATTTGTCAACCTTAGTGATCAAACTTTATGAAGCTGTAGTATTATCAACAGTTTATGTGCAATGGAACTTGTTTTAAGACACTGATTTGAATTTATAGTTAATAGAAAAATTCAAAACCAATGTTAAGAACGTTTAAATAGTTTAAAATAATATTATGGTTTGTTAAACTTTCAGTGCTAAAATAACAAAATTCAATTCACACTACTGTAGTGTTCTAAATTTAGTAAACAACTCTTAAGGCATGCATACAATGTAAGAGTAGTTTTTATAAATACTTTTATTTCAAAGTTGTACGAATTTCGATTGAAGTTTTAAAACAATCTCAACATTACAAACTAACAACAATTTATTCATTTTTTTTATTTTTTATAAAATATATTGTAAGAGAGGCAAAAGCTTCAAGTCAACATACACAAAAATAAAAAGAAACATTTTATAATATAACAACTTATTGTTTTTAAGAAACATTTTTAGCAAAACTTTTTACTTTCAATTTTGAATAAGACTAAACTATCAACTAAAATATTTTTTAAGTAGTTAAATTTAATTTGTTTCGTAGACACTCTGTTCAAAAAACAGAATTAAGTAAAATAATGAAACTATAGTTTTTATAATTTAATACTTTCAATTGGGCACACACTACTCAAGTATTAAAATAAAATATTAAAACTTGGTACAATTCCGTAAACAAAAACTTTTAAGTTGCTGTCTAAATATGAAACGATAGAGTTTTAGTTTTAGCATACTTCAATTAAAAAGTTGCTACGATAGAAGAGATCAATCTATTAAGAGTTATCTAAGATTGAATATGTAAAACTGTACATACAAATCATTGCTTTAAATGAACACAAAGTCTTAAAAAAAGTCAATTTGTTTTGATACGAAGTTGCTTTAATCCATATATAAATCCTTGTCCTGGACAAGAAGTTAAAAGGTATCCGTGGTGTGCGACTCGATAACCGAAAGGTTTCATGCACCAGGTCTTAGGACCAAATGTTTTGAGCGTCTTTTTTGTCGTTCAATAAACTATATATACACTGCATATAAGACGTAATTAAAAAAACCTTGTTTCGTGTTACGATGGCTTCAAAATTTAAATATTGAACTTGCGAAAGTTTTAACCAATCAGTAAGTATCACAAATTAAATTAAGTTAAAAAATATAATTTTTAGTTAACACCTTAATATATTCTTTCATTATTTATTGTAATATGAAATTAGTGCTTATGCCAACAGTTTAATCAATCAATAAGAAGAAAATTATAACTAAAGGTATAAGTACTGTTTAATTAAATATAATTTTTCAGAAAAAATAAACATCAAGTTAGCTGTATGGTTTTAAACTTTCAAGTTAAACCTTAAAATCTTTAGTCAAACACTTATCTAAATGATAAATTCAAAAAAATAACAAATTTAACTTGTATTTTTAATTAATTGAATCTTTTTTTAGCCAAGTAAAAAAATTAAAATTGGTTTTTGATAGAAACAACGCTCTGTTTAACACATTGAAAATTTTTTGATTGAATGCTTTTGTAATTACACTTTAGTTTTGAAGTAAAGGGCAGTTTAAATTTCTAAACTCTGTTAATACTTTTTAAACTTTATTTGATATGCAGATTCGTAATCATCATACAATTTTAAAACGGTCTAAAAGACTACTTAGAAGCTATAAAATTAGAAAATATAGTAATTAGCATCCACTTAAAATTGATTTTAGTCAGAATAATCATTACAATATAATACATCTTTTTTTTTTCTTCATTTATAAATTTTTTTTTAATATCTTTTAAACTTTCTTTTAATTTCAGATGTAAGTAAGTAAAATATTTATCGCGATGGTTGACTAACTAGTATTTTCATATTTATAAATGATTTATTAGTTTTGAATAAAGTTTATGTTAGTTAACAAAGACGAAAGTATTGTTTAATTTGTTAAAACTTACTTTTTTATAACAAAATCGATCATGGAAAAATTTTTCCTTTTCTTTATGTTCTAGCTAATAGTAGTTTGATACGGTTGTCAAAAAAAGATCTGCATTTTCAATTAATTGAAACATTTCGAGATATGATTGTGCAAAGTTGTGCATAGAGGGTCTTGAACATCCTGACCTACATTATTCCGATAGTTTTGAAGATGTTGATCTGAAATCAACTGGCGAAGAAATAGTGTAAATATTTAGTCTTCTGATTTCTGAAACGAAAAAAACCCTATTTGTTTTTCAGTTGTTTTACGTTACAAGACATTGAAAAAATAACTTCACTGCAATAAAATTCTGTACAGCCAGTCTTTATATTTTGTCCTTCTTTAAAGAATTCGTTGAAATCTATACCATCTTTCTATTTGTCTTGTTTGTCTTAATATGTTAGAAACATTCGCATACACTTATTATCTATTTTTATCAAAGTTACCCGCTGGTTGTTTATTTCAATTTGGTGTCAAGTTTAATTTCTAAATTGGTTTTTGTAGAGATCTCCTTTATTTGGCTTGTTTATATGTCTATTGAATAAATTGTCGTATAAATCTATCAGTTTAGTTTTTAACCTTAAAGCTTTATTAATCTGTATGAATTATGTATTACAAATAATTAGCTGTAAACTAATTTATGCTTGTTCCAAAAAATAATAACTTAAAACAACAAAAAAAAGATTTAAGTAGCAATAATAAAAATGTTAAACAACTTGTGTCGTTAAGACATCTAAGAATTAGTTAGCTACTATACTTTTCAGCCAAACATTAAAGTTTAACTTAATAAGCATTTTAAACAAGTTATAATTGTTTGTAAATGCAAACAAGATTTATCAAACTATCAATAGTTAACTAAAGTGTTATACATCTAAATCAGGGGTCGGCAGGCAGTTGGTGGTCGCGGGCCAAATTTCAAGTTTACAAAGTCTTCGCGGGCCGCAGTTTTAGTTTTAGTGACATTTGAATAATCTTTTGGTTTTAGTTTTATTCACACTAGAGAAAAGTTTTACTTTTATTCACTTTATCATTTTAAATAACTTTTAGCTATACATAGAATGACTATTTAAATTAAATTAAATAAAATTAGAATAAAATTTACATTGACTAATATACTTAAGTGTTATATTTATTCTTTCAAAAATTTATTTTACAAACTAAGTTTCGGTCAAAGACCTCTTCAGTGCTTAAATAAATCTTATTCAAATAACATAACAAAAAACATATAATAATACTTAAGTGTTAATAAACTATGTACTTTCATAAGCACTTACTAAGTTAAATTTAATACTTTTGTAATCTTACATACAATTTAACTCTCTATAAAAACCAAACTTGAAAGACAATTTATTAATTACTTTTATATATTTGTTATATTATCAACCCCTTTTTCCATATTTCTAAGAATAATAACTTCAAAAAAAAGTTTTTGCGTGTTAAATAGTTTACATTCATTAAAAAATTTAGAAATTAGTTAATTTAATAAAATTAATACCTGTTTGTATTATAGAAAGCAGGAACAAATTCTTTATCATAATTAATTTTCGAATACTTAAATAAAATATCATATTAGTAACTAGTCTTTTACATGGTTGTCACTTAAAAAGCAAAAATGTCTGAGTTGTATCAAACCAGCCTAAGTTCATTAAAAGTTTAAAAAGGTAGTAAATCGTTGTAAATCAAACTTAAGTACCTAGTAAAAATATCATCATCATTAAAAAGTACACAAAGTGTATAAAAACAAGAAAAAACTACAATTAGTAAACTAAACTACAGTCATAAAAACTATTCTAGGAATTATAAGACTTATTTAAAGTGTTTGAAATAAAAGTTTCTCACACATCTGAGTTTTCAAGTTTTTAAAATAGCCTGTTTGTGTAGCAACCCAGTTAAAACAAAGTTCACAACATAAAAAAAATCAAAACTTATTAACAGTAAACAAATTACATGCCAAAAAAATATAAGTCAGCTGGAATGGACAATTAACTTTCTTAAACATTTTTAACAAAAGAATAAAACTTAATTGAGTCATTAGCGAAGAGAAAAACCTCTTTTTTATTAGGCATTACAGCAATTCTTTATCTGCAATAAGAATTTAAAAATATTAGTTGTAAAATAAAAGACGAGCAACAAAAAAAAAAAAACGTTAGTTAGGAGTTATTGCGAGAAACGATAAAAAATAAATCACCAATGTCAGTTCCAACAAAGCACATGATTATCTTAAGTAACTACAGAATTATCAGAAAAAAAGTTGTTAAGGCAAGTTATAAAGTGGCAATATTTATTATTAATCATGATATACCGTTTATAATTGAAAACTTTTTTAAAGAATTTTTGTTGGCAGTAATGAAAAACTTTTGTTTATTTCTTCAATGACAATAAAAAGTCCTATTTAGGAAATGCATTAAGGTTATCAAGTCGCATAAATCAAATTATGACTTTAATCAATATGTTAAGATGAGAGCACTGATAGAAAAACTATTGCTCATCTGAGAATTTTTATTAGAGATGTTTTTTTAACTTTGACAATTAGTATAATTTCTTAGTTTAGTTCAAACACGAAGCACAACAATCGGTGAAATTTTACAAGTAAAGGTGCAATGCACCAAAAGTTTTTAGAAGTACAATTCCTTCTTTTATTTTTAGTATAAAGTTTAATTAAAGTTTAAAAAGTGTCTTATAAAGTATATCAATAATTAAAAAACACTGTTAAGCTACTTTAGTATATTTTTTAATAAAGAAAGGTTTATTTGCTAAATATTTTGTGTCAAATCGAAATTTCACTACTTACATGTAAAAATTGTTTGAAACTCCAGGCTTTTTCAAAAATTCTCAAATTCAAGTTTTTTTCCAAAATTTTTAAGCATAAATTTTCAAATTCAAAGCTTGAACTTGATATATTATAACATATATTATAACTGAAACTAACACTTTGGGTTGAGCAAAACTTACATCATAAGTTTTATTTTCCACTCTTTTAAGAAAAAAAGCAAGCCTGAATTAACAAAAACATTCCTGATATTTTTGTATACAAAAAACAATTCTAGCCAAAAACTTATAAAATGACTTAGTTGGCCTGAGATTTGAAGTCTCCAAATAGTGATAGTCTGAGTGTGTGTCAATGATTACAAACTATCCCTAAGTCTAGTTTATATTAAATAGGTAGCTCCAAAAAACAGCAAATGTGTGTATTGTTATGCAAAGCATAAAAGTTAACTTAGTTTGACAAAATCAATGTTTGAAAAATGAAAATGTATACCTAACAAAAACTATATTAGTTTATGTCATATATATTGTTTTATTTGTGTCTGTACAAATTTAGACGTTACATGTAGAAAAAACAAACTTAGAAAATTATGCATAAATTAAACTTAAACTAACTAAAGTATTTTATAAAAAGTGCTTTAAAATATGAGCATTTTTTAAGTTGGTGTGCATATAAATTAGTTCAAGTGCAAAGAAAACTTCTAAAAAAATTAAAATGTGTCAAAACAAAACTTAAATAAACCTTATTTTCTTATTACTATGTTATTTTAAATGTTTTTACACTATAACATAACATTTACAAATAAAAAATATATAAGAGAAACTTAGGTATAAAAAATATTGGAAAGAATATCTAAGCTATAAAGAAATGACACTTTAGTTAATTACTGTGCATTACTTTTGTACAAAATGGAAAACATTTGCATTTAGTTTATTTGATAAATAGGTATAATATAACTAACTTATTGAATTCAAGCACTCTTTTTTCAGATAATTACTTGCTGTTGTAAAATATAAGTTATTATGAAACTCAGAAAAATATCCTGTTAAAATGCTAATCTGTCTTTTTCACATTTTTAAATTAAAGTAGTAACTTCTTCTAATTATTTTTAAATGTTATACAGAGACTTAAAACCAAACTAAACAAATTAAATCGAATTACAAAAAAAAATTTTACTTGAAATACATTTTTGCTCAGCGGGCCACTTTTACATGCTCGCGGGCCACAAAATTTTCTTTCGCGGGCCGCATTCCATTCAAAAAAATAACGTGCTCGCGGGCCGCAATTGGCCCGCGGGCCGCAGTTTGCCGACCCCTGATCTAAATCGATCAGATGTACATACACATGATTTTAAATTCAGTGATTAGAAATATAAAATTATCCGGTTAATTATCATATGTTTTGCTGAGCTTTCAAATAAATCCTTGTTTTTCAAATGAACTTACACATTGGGTTTTAACTGGAAGTTATGTAAAGTTTGTGTTTCTGTTTTTGTCAAACATTAAACGTTTATTTGTAAATAGTGATGTACCGGACTCACTATCCGGGTCCAGATTGCCATTTTTGTCAGATATCCGGATCCGGTCGGATCTTGATATGAAAAAAAAGTCCGGATCCGGTTCCGGCCGGATTCTAATTTGAAAAAAAAAGTCCGGATCCGGTTCCGGCCGGATCCTAATTTGAAAAAAAAAGTCCGGATCCGGTTCCGACCGGATTCTAATTAAAAAAAAAAAGTCCGGATCCGGTTCTGGCCGGATCCTAATTTGAAAAAAAAGTCCGAATCCGGTTCCGGCCGGATCCTAACAGAGATCCGACCGATTCGGATCTAGTTAGTAAAAAAGAGCATACAGAAAAGTATTTTTTTCTAAAACAAACCCTTTGTAAATTAAAAAGAGTCATTTTCGTCAGTTAAAATTAAAGACCTACAATAATTGGCTCATTTTGAACA
Organism: Thalia democratica; assembly: GCF_965202585.1. Classification (NCBI taxonomy): domain Eukaryota; kingdom Metazoa; phylum Chordata; class Thaliacea; order Salpida; family Salpidae; genus Thalia; species Thalia democratica. The sequence goes on along the minus strand of NC_139166.1, from coordinate 58,811,303 downwards.
CGTGACTAATTTACATTTGTTTACATAAAAACTATGAAATAAACATTTTAGAAATGGTACCTTTTACCTATGTTTAAAATAAAAAACTTTACTACCAAATTGTTAGGCTAGTTTTAAGATTTTTTGAAAAACTCAGGCTAGTTTTCTTTTAGATTTTGAATGAGTTTAAGCTGATCCAGTTTTCAATATTTTGTGATTTTCTAGTTAATTTTGTTCGAGAACTTAATTTTATTGATTTTATATTGGTAAGGCTATAGGGGGGTCCTCCTTGATTTTTACGAGTTAATTATATTTAATAGATTTTAATCTTAGCTACCAGATATTGTTTCTGTGATGTACTTCATCTTTCCATCAATTTTCCTTATACTAAATTTAAAGTTATTCATAGCTTTTTTTAAGCTTTTATAGAAATGAAATTTTGAAACTACAAATGTAAGCTCTACTTTTTATTTTAAAACTAGTGATGTGCTGGACTCACTATCCGGGTCCGGATCCGACCGGATATTGCCATTTTTGTCTGATATCCGGATCCGGCCGGATCTTGATATGAAAAAAAAGTCCGGATCCAGTTCCGCCGTATTCTAATTTGAAAAAAAAGTTCTTATCCGGTTCCGTCGGATCCTAATTTAAAAAAATAGTCCGATCCGGTTCCGGCCGGATTCTAATTTGAAAAAAAAGTCCGGATGCGGGTCCGGCCGGATCCTAATTTAAAAAAAAGTCCGGATCCGGGTCCGGTACATCACTATTAGTAAACGACTTTATGAAACGTTTTAATAAACTATGAAGTTTTTCTGAAATATATACTTATAGACTTACTGTTATAACTGCTAAATTAATTTTTATATAGGCAAATCGCAATTCAATAAGTTACATTAAAAACAAATTAAAAATAATTTAAGCACGATTGTTTTTCTGCTATTCATGAATATGCTAAATGTTTAATCAGTTACAATTTTAATATTTTTTTTGAGTAATATATTATAAGTTTTCACTTATTTATAAAGTTTGTGCAAACTTATTTGTAATAAAATTATATAAAAACCTTAGAAAAGTAAACTTAAGCCAAAAAAGAATTTAATCATAAAAAAAATGACATCACAAGAAAAAATTTACATTTAAGTTTTTAATTGCAAAACTCTAATCAAGACATAAACTGCGCAGAAAAAAAGAATTATTAACTTTATTAAACAAGTTGGTTTAGTTAATTGATTAAATTTTTTCTATATTATAGTTAACTTTATTTAAACTGTTTATAGCAAAATTTTAAAGTTTTAAATGGTTGATAATCTGTCTAACGTATCATAAAATAATAATGCAACATTCTAATATAGTTTTTTAATAAATTATATTTAAGATTTAAATATCTACGATACAGTTGATTAAACAAAAAAATATAAAAAAACACTTAAAATTTGAAAGGAAAACAAAGTTTTGTTTTTGTTACATAAAAACAAATACACTTCCACAACTATCCATTATAAAAAGTATCAGCTGAAGAAAATAAAAAGAAAAATACTAGTTGTCGGAGATACTGTATCATATAAATTAAACAAAAAAAAATTTAAAGCATTCTGTTATCAACTAATAAACTGGCTGTCTTTATTTCAAGTAGGATTTTAGTTATTCAAATTATTAATAATAGTTTAGCAAGTATGTTTTTCGTCTTAGAAACAATTGACAAATAAGTATATAAAATATATTTGACAGTCAATAGTAAAACAAACTTTAAATGTTTTTAAGCAGCTTTATTTGTTACTAAGAAAAAAAATTCTAAATACAACAACTATTTTGCCAGTATTTAAGTAATAAAATTAGGTAAGCTTTAAAACCTTTTCGACTAGATATTTAGGGAAAGCCTAACCTTAAAATGTTAACAATTAATTTAACTTAGCATTTAAAAACTTAAAATTTTGAAAAGCAAACATCAAAAAGTAGACTTTAAATACGCTATATAAATAAACAGCCAAAAAAAAAAATACTGAAAAAACTCTAAAAGTAAAGTTTTTGTTCTTAAACGTTTATACACTTAATTAAAAGTCGTTTAAACTTAAATTTTTATATTTGACCACTGAAAAGACTTTGTTATGAGCTTAAATGGCGTATCAATTTTTAATAAATATCTAAAGTTCTAAACAATGTCCTCTTCTTTATTCAATCCTTTAATCTTATCAACTTGCGAGTAGACACCATTTATGTCATCTGCACTTTTAGAAATGTTTTGTTTAGTTTTATTAACAATAGAATAAGCAACATCTTCTTTATTTGAACTATTTTCTTTGACTTTATCTTTTTTAGATTTTATTGCGCTTTTTATCTTATTAACTTTAGCGTAGACTACAACCGATGTTGAAGGGTTAACTTTCGCTTTTTCATTTGGTTCAATTTTTTCTTCTATAATTAATATATTTTCCTCTATTAATTCGGCATAAGTGGCTTCATTATTTTTCAACTCATCAATGGTCTGGTAAGCAGCTTCAATGTCATCAGGGAAGTTTTGGATTTTTACTTTTTCGGGCTGGTCTTCTTTTTCACTTTTCTGCTTGTTTTTGTCGTGAAATATGTAGGCGAGTAAAATGGCTACAGCAAAGAAAAGCAAAGCGATTATGATACTCATCCCAAACAAGGCAAAAATTGTAGAGGAGGCTTGAGGGTTTAGTATAGGAGAAACATTATCGAAATCTGAAGTGAGCTTTGTTGTTGAGTTTAGTGTTGTTTCAAAAGTTGTCAAAACTTTGTTTGTAACATTGCCATTTGGTGTTGTTGGTTGCAAAGCTTCAGAAAGATTTGTCATCACTGCAGTATTGGAAGTCAAAATTCCTTTCGAAGTAACTAAAGTTGCAAGATCTTGTTTTTCTTTGCACAAAACAAAATACCTTTCGCATTTAACACGTCTTAATCTCTTCAAGTCTCCATAAACAACAACATTGTTACAGTCTGAGCTTTTAGCTGCTGAAACATGAGAACTAATTTTTTGGCTTAACTGAAAGTCAAACTCGGAACCGTCAGACCATGAACCAGACTTATTGCTTTTATCAAGCTTTAGCCCTATCATGAAGTAATTGTACCTAAAAATATCGTGCTCAAGAAGTGCTGAGGGTGAAATTTTTGCCAGACTAGTGTCGTTAACCTCCCCGTCTTTGATGTTGACATAGGCAAGTAACGAGTTGTGGTTTTCACACAAAGATTTCGCTGCTTCGTAAGAAAATTTTTCACTAAAAAACAAGAATTCACCGCATTTTACGTATTTGTTTTCTTTATCGTAGTTTTCTAAGCATTTCATTTTAATATAGCTGATCTATTTTTAGAGATACTTTTGTTACATAGTGTTTAAGGCTAAATCAATATTAACATTCTTAGTATAAACAAATTTGAAATGTCACCAAATTGTGTAGAAAGTTTCTAGCTAAATACTTAACCTTTTATAATTTTAAGTTTATTAAAACCTTCTATATTTTATAATTAAACCATATTAATTTGTATTTATTTATCCAGTTGAAATTTTTAGCTTATCTTTAAAATGATGTAACTTTTAATTCGCTTTTTATTTAAAGTCAAGTAAATTTATTTCACTTAGACTGATTTTTGTTCAAAAGCTTTAAAAGTTAGAAGCTAAAAGTATACTATTTTTTTTATATAAATCATTAATTAGTGCATTTTAGAAGAAAATATAAATTGTTTCTTAACCTTTTAACTATTTCTAAAAGTTTATTAAATTATTGACGATTAATTTACTGGTATATTATTGTAAACAAAAATATTTTTTTACTTTGATGAGTTATGTATTAATACGAAAAAGTTTTCTATATGATATAATGTGTGGTAGTTGTATAAATTATTTATTTATTTTTTGAAGACCTATAGCATTTTTTACAATTAGTTTTACAACAAAATTACAGAACACATTTTTCTTACTTTGCGAAATAAAATAAAAACCAACACTTTAAGTTAGAACAAAAAAAAATTGCAAATACGTCAAAGTCTTATAAAACAAACTTCTCAAGTGAAAAAATAACAATTTGAGTTTTAAACTTATGGTCGAATATCTAAAAATTCTAAATAAAACCAACTAACTGTTTTACTAAATCAGGTTTAATATCAACCATTATTTAAATTTACTTTACATCAAGTAACAGAATTTTAAGAAAATAGTAAAAAAATCTAAATAATTAAGATGTATTTCTAATAAAACAATAAACTTAGTAGAAAATTTTACTTAAAAAAGCAGTTTTTATTTTTTCATTTCCACTAATGTCTATATAGTATTCTTGTTAATCTAATAACTAGCGTCTATTAAACAAATTATATCATTTTTTACTAGCAAGTAATAATATTAAAAAATGATTATTCTACGGTTTATTGTGCTAAACAGTAATATTCATTAAAGTTAAGACTTAATATACAAAAAGACATTAAAAAAGTGAAATATAAAGTCTAGTTTTTAATAATAACTTACTACTAAACTTACTTATTTTTATCTACTCTTGACTCAAAAAAATAGAATAACGAATAGATAAAAGTCAGTTACAACAACATTTTAACTATTTTTTTAATTAGCTTCTTAACATCATTTCTCGGTATTGCAATATATGGCTATTGCGTTATAACTGTTTTATTTTAAGTCACTAAGGAAAGTTATAAACGTCACAAAAAAGAAATTCTTGAACACTTAGCATTTACATATACATTTTTAGAAACTATACCTTGGTAAATTTTTAATTAAACTAAAAAAAAAATTAAGTGTTTAAATAAATCAGACAGTTCATAATATGTTTATATAAATAAACTACACGCTTAGTCAGCATCTATAAATTGAAAAAAAAGTATTTGGAGCATCCATAGCTAGAACAAATATAAACCGAGGTAAATTAAACGCTTACACGTTAAGTAAAATGAATTATGTATGCAATTTATCTGTCTCTAGATTTGTTAGAGACCATGTCTAACTTAGTTTTACAATTAATCGTAATTATAAGAGTATTAATTTTAATATAACACATGTATTTTATGAATTTAAAACAGAATTTCACAAGAAAACTTATTAATGCTATAAAACTAATTACTCTTTGGTTTTATTTATCAAGAATTTACTATAAACTTTTTACAAAACTGTTTTTTAAAACTCCTTAATCTTTTTTTTAGTTCAACAAACATGGCTTTGATCTAATTGAACTCTAAAGTTCTCAAAGCCGTCCAACAGGCCACACTGTTTTTATTAGTTTTATTTGTAAATAATTAAGTAGTGCAAGCTGAAATATTGATACCTATTAAATATACAAACTTTCACAAAACATAACCAAAAACTGCTTATCAATTTAAATTGAACATAAAAAAAAGAACCAGCCTCAGTAGAGAAAGTAGTACAAATTATTGTATTTAGCCTAAAGTAGTTAAAGGGAGTTGCAAAATTTTTACTTAAAGCTTTCTTTCAAGTGTTAATCTTCACTACCAAACTTGGTAGTAGTGTATTATTTATTTAGATTTAATAAATCTAGGTGTGTAGTTAAGTTCTTATTTCAAGTTTTATTATCTGCTGGCCGTTTTTTTTTGTATGTTAATTTTATCAATTATTTTTAAGTAGATTTTCAAAGCTTTATTTGATAACATAAAATCATGTTTGATTTGGAAGAACTTATAGACGAAAACTCTTATTCAAAATAGTACGCAAGACTTAAAGACAAAAGATAAAACCACTTTTAATAATCCGTTCAAAAAATTATGTATGATAAATTCTAAAAACCACATGTTTTTGGTAGTTTATATTATTTTGCTGCTTATTAAAAACGATAATCTTAGTGCAAAAATATAGAATTTGTAGCAGCAAAATTTACAAAAACGTAAATTGAAGCGTAATTAAGTTATAACAAGTGTTTGAAACTGCTAAACAAACTAAAAAAGTATCATTGAACAAGCAACAAATGTATTTAACACTCTTAACAGTAGATCAATAACAAAAAAACTCTCTTGATAAAGCATTTACTTCATATACTTTTTAAAATAAGAAGTGTTAATACTTTTGTTAAGTTGATTTTTCTAATCTCTTAATTTAGCACTAGAGCTTGTTTAAATATATTTCTTGAAAGTTAGATTTGAAGTACAGTTGCCATATACCTATGAGAAAATCAAAAACAGTCACTGGAGAATGAAAACTTTTGTTAAAAAAAGAAATGTTTATTTCAAGCAATTAAATTCTGGAAGTCTGGCAGCCATTATTTAAAGCTTAGTTGCCAGAACTTAAGTATTGCATAAATCTAGCTTTTTAAAAACTTTTATGTTTTGACTTTAATTTGTCAACCTTAGTGATCAAACTTTATGAAGCTGTAGTATCATCAACAGTTTATGTGCAATGGAACTTGTTTTAAGACACTGATTTGAATTCATAGTTAATAGAAAAATTCAAAACGAATGTTAGGAACGTTTAAATCGTTTAAAATAATACTATGGTTTGTTAAACTTTCAGTGCTAAAATAACAAAATTCAATTCACACTACTGTAGTTTTCTAAATTTAGTAAACAGCTCTTAAGGCATGCATACAATGTAAGAGTAGTTTTTATTAATACTTTTATTTCAAAGTTGTACGAATTTCGATTGAAGTTTTAAAACAATCTCAACATTACAAACTAAGAACAATTTATTCATTTTTTTTATTTTTTATAAAATATATTGTAAGAGAGGCAAAAGCTTCATGTCAACATACACAAAAATAAAAAGAAACGGTTTATAATATCACAACTTATTGTTTTTAAGAAACATTTTTAGCAAAACATTTTACTTTCAATTTTGAATAAGACTAAACTATCAACTAAAATATTTTTTAAGTAGTTAAATTTAATTTGTTTCGTAGACACTCTGTTCAAAAAACATAATGAAGTAAAATAATGAAACTATAGTTTTTATAATTTAATACTTTCAATTGGGCACACACTACTCAAGCATTAAAATAAAATATTAAAATTTGGTACAATTCCGTAAACAAAAACTTTTAAGTTGCTGTCTAAATATGAAACGATAGGGTTTTAGTTTTAGTATACTTCAATTAAAAAGTTACTACGATAGAAGAGATCAATCTATTAAGAGTTATCTAAGATTGAATATGTAAAACTGTACATACAAATCATTGCTTTAAACAAACACAAAGTCTTAAAAAAAGTCAATTTGTTTTGATACGACGTTGCTTTAATTCATATATAAATCCTTGTCCTGGACAAGAAGTTAAAACGTATCTGTGGTGTGCGACTCGATAACCGAAAGGTTTCATGCACCAGGTCTTAGGACCAAATGTTTTGAGCGTTTTTTTTGTCGTTCAATAAACTATATATACACTGCATATAAGACGTAATTATAAAAAAACCTTGTTTCGTGTTACGATAGCTTCAAAATTTAAATATTGAACTTGCGATAGTTTTAAACAATCAGTAAGTATCACAAATTAAATTAAGTTAAAAAAAGATAATTTTTAGTTAACACCTTAATATATTCTTTCATTATTTATTGTAATATGAAATTAGTGCTTATGCCAACAGTTTAATCAATCAATAGGAAAATGATTATAACTAAAGGTATAAGTATTGTTTAATTAAATATAATTTATCAGAAAAAATTAAACATCAAGGTAGCTGTATGGTTTTAAACTTTCAAGTTAAACCTTAAAATTTTTAGTCAAACACTTATCTAAATGATAAATTTAAAAAAATAACAAACTTAACTTGTTTTTTTAATTAATTGAAAATTTTTTTAGCCAAGTAAAAAAATTAAAATTGGTTTTTGATAGAAACAACGCTTTGTTTAACACATTGAAAATTTTTTGATTGAATGCTTTTGTAATTATACTTTAGTTTTGAAGTAAAGGGCAGTTTAAATTTCTAAACTCTGGTAATACTTTTTAAACTTTATTTTTTATGCAGATTCGTAATCATCATACAATTTTAAAACGGTCTAAAAAACTACTTAGAAGCTATAAAATTAGAAAATATAGTAATTAGCATCCACTTAAAATTGATTTTAGTCAGAATAATCATTACAATATAATACTTTTTTTTTTTTCTTAAACTTCGTTTATATATATTTTTTTAATATCTTTAAATTTTCTTTTAATTTCAGATGTAAGTAAGTAAAATATTAATCGCGATGGTTGACTAACTGTTATTTTCATATTTATAAATGATTTATTAGTTTTGAATAAAGTTTATGTTAGTTAACAAAGACGAAAGTATTGTTTAATTTGTTAAAAATTACCTTTTTAAAACAGAATCGATCATGAAAAAATTTTTCCTTTTCTTTATGGTCTTCGCTAATAGTAGTTTGATATGGTTGTCAAAAAGAGATCTGCATCTTTAATTAAATGAAACATTTCGAGATATGATTGTGCAAAGTTGTGCATAGAGGGTCTTGAACATCCTGACCTACATTATTCCGATAGTTTTGAAGATGTTGATCTGAAATCAACTGGCGAAGAAATAGTGTAAATATTTAGTCTTCTGATTTCTGAAACGAAAAAGCCCCTATTTGTTTTAAAGTTGTTTTACGTTACAAGACAAAAAAAAACTTCACTGCAGTAAAATTCTGTAAAGCAAGACTTTATATTTTGTCCTTATTTAAAGAATTTGTTAAAATTTATATCATCTTTCTATTTGTTTTGTTTGTCTTCATATGTTAGATACAATTGTATGCACTTAATATCTATTTTTATTAAAGTAACCCTCAGGTTTTTTATTTCAATTTGGTGTCAACTTAAACATTTTAAATTGGTTTTTGTAGAGATCTCCTTTATTTGACTTGTTTATATGTTTATTCAATAAGTTGTCGTAAAAATCTATCAGTTTAGTTTTTAACCTTAAAGCTTTATTAATGTGTATGACTTATGTAATACAAACAATTAGCTGTTAACTAATATGTGCTTGTTCCAAAAAATAATAACTAAAAACAACAAAAAAAAGATTGAAGTAGCAATAATAAAAACGTTAAACAAACATAATTTAACTAGTGTCTTTCAAACATCTAAAAATAAGTTAGCTACTATATTTTTCAGCCAAACATTAAAGTTTAATTTAATAAGCATTTTAAACAATTTTTTTAATAATTTTTTAATGCAAACAAGAATTATCAAATTATTGATAGTTAACTAGAGTGGTATACATCGATATCGATCAGATGTACATATACATGATTTTTAATTCAGTGGTTAGAAATATAGAAATATCCGGTTATTTACCAAAAACTCTTAAATCATATGTTTTGCTGAGTTTTCAAATAAACCCTTCTTTTTCAAATGAACTTACACATTGGTTTTAACATGGAAAATTATGTAAAGTATGTGTAAGTAAAATCGCTCATACATAAAACTTTTATTTGTAAACGACTTTATGAAACAATTTACTAAACTATGAAGTTTTTAGTATTATATACTTATAAATTGTTATAATTGCTAAAATAATTTTTGTAAAGGCAAACCGCAATTCAATAAGTTACATTAAAAACAAACATAATTTAAGCAACATTGTTTTTGTTCTATCTATGAACACGCTATATATTTTATCAGCTATAATTTCAGTTTTTTTTGGAGTAATATAACATATTTTAAGTTTTCACCAGTATTTTTATTTATTATCTGAAATAAACTCATATAAAACCATACATTAGTAAACTTAAACCAAATAAAACTTAATCATTGTAAAAACTACATCACATGAAAAAATTTAAATTTAAGTTTTCAGTTGAAAAACTCTTTTCAAGACATAAACTGTGCAAATAAAGCATTTATTGACTTTACTAAACAAGTTGGTTTAGTTAATTTTTAAAAATTTTTCTATGATATACTTAACTTTAGTTTAACTGTATTAAAGCAATTTTTTAAGGTTTTTGATGGTTGATAAGCTGTCAAACGTAGCATAAAATTATAATGCTACACTATAAGATTTTTTTTTAATAGATTAGATTTAAGATTTAAATATCTACGATTCAGTTGATTAAACAATAAAATATAGAAAAACACTTAAAATTTGAAAGGAAAACAAAGTTTTGTTTTGTCACATAAAACAACTGTACTTCCACAACTATTAATTATTTAAAGCTTCAGTTTAAGAAAATAAAAATAAAAATACTAGTTGTCGAAGATACTGTATCATACAAACTAAACATAAAAAATAAAGCATCCTAATTAACTAATAAACTTATTGTTTTCATTTCGAGTAGGCTTTTAGCTATTCAAATCGTAGAAAATAGCTTAGTAGCTATGTTTTTCGTTTTAGAAACAATTGACAAATAAGTGTATAATAGATATTTGACAGTAAATAGTTAAAACAAACTTTAAACGTTTTCAAGCAGCTTTATTTGTTATTAAGATAAAAATTCTAAATACTAATTTATTTTGCCAATGTTTAAGTAATCTAATTAGGTGAGCTTTTAAACCTTTTCGACTAGACATTAAGGAAAAGTTTAACATAAAAATTTCAATAGTTAGTCTTACAAAGCATTTGAAAACTGAAAAATTTGAAAAGCAAACATCAAAAAGTAGACTTTAAATACGTTTTATAAATAAACAGCCAAAAAAAAAAATACTGAAAAAACTCTAAAAGTTCAGTTTTTTTTCTTAAACGTTTATAAACTTAATTAAAAGTCGTTTAAACTTAAATTTTTATATTTGACCACTGAAAAGACTTTGTTATGAGCTTAAATGGCGTATCAATTTTAAATAAATATCTAAAGTTCTAAACAATGTCCTCTTCTTTATTCAATCCTTTAATTTTATCAACTTGCGAGTAGACACCATTTATGTCATCTGCACTTTTAGAAATGTTTTGTTTAGTTTTATTAACAACAGAGTAAAGAACTTCTTCTTTATTTGAACTATTTTCTTTGACTTCATCTTTTTCAGCTTTTATTGCGCTTTTTATCTTATCAACTTTAGCGTAGACTACAACCGATGTTGAAGGGTTAACCTTTGCTTTTTCATTTGTTTTACTTTTATCTTCTATCATTAATATATTTTCCTCTTTTGTTTCGGCATAAGTGGCTTCATTATTTTTCAACTCATCAATGGTCTGGTAAGCAGCTTCAATGTCATCAGGGAAGTTTTGGATTTTTACTTTTTCAGGCTGGTCTTTTTTTTCACTTTTCTGCTTGTTTCTGTCGTGAAATATGTAGGCGAGTAAAATGGCTACAGCAAGGAAAAGCAAAGCGATTACAAAACTCATCCCAACAAGGGCAGAACTTGTAGAGAAGGTTTGATGACATAGTCTAGGAGAAATGTTATTGAAATCTGAAGTGTTCGTTGTAAATGTTTTCGTGTGGACCTTGCCGATTTCGACACCTGATTTTGAGGTATGAAATTTTGAAACGTCTGTTTTGTATAAAACTTGTGTTGGTGAAGTCTTTTTTGTTTTTGGCTTTAAAGTTGAGTTAAAAGTTGTCAAAACTTTGTTTGTAATATTGGCATTTGGTGTTGTTGTTAGCAATGCTTCAGAAAGATTTGTCATCACTGCAGTATGGGAAGTCAAAATTCCTTTCAAATTAAACAAAGTTGTAAAACTTTGTTTTTCTTTGCATAAAACAAAATACATCCGGCACTTAACACGTCTTAATTTCTTCGAGTATACATACTCAACAACGTTGTTGCATTTAGAGCTACTTGCTGCCGAGTTATAACAACTATTTTCTTTGCCCAACTGGAAGCCATACTCGGAACCATCAGACCATGAACCGGACCTGTTGTTTTTATCAAGCTTTAGCCCTATCATAAAATAGTCGTATGTCGAAGAAATACCGAGCTCACGTAGCAATAAGGTTAGAACATGGGTATAGGCAAGTAACAAGTTGTGATTTTTACACAAAAACTTCGCTTCTTCATAAGAAAATAACAAGAATTCACCGCATTTCAACATTTCATTCGCAGCATTTCTTTTAATTTTCTTATACCGTAATTTTCTAAGCATTTAATTTTTAAATAACTGCTCTAACTTAAAACATATTTTATTATTTTGAGTTTATAATCTTAAAATAGACAATTTTCTAAGTCACCAAACTGGGTAGAAAGTTTTGAAATAAATACGTATTATAACTTTTTTAATTAGTTAATTAAAAAACTCAACATTCTGTTTGTTAAAACCATAAAAACTTGTATTTATCTATCTTGTTGAAACTTTTGGCTAACATATAACCTTAATTTGCTTTTTAATTAAAGTCAGGTATAATCATTTCATACAGTTTTGTTTAAAAGCCATAATAGTTAAATATAAAAATATATTATATTTTCATGAATCATTAAGAAAGTAGATACTCTTTAGAACAAAATTTAACTATTTCTCAATCTTTAAACTCTTTCTAAAAATTTATTAAATCGTAAGCTTTTAATTTTTTAGCATTTAATTGTAAAAATAAATATTTTTTTGTACTTTGTGGAGTTATATACTTCAACAAAAAAGTTTTATTTATGGTATAGTAAATTGTAATTGTAAGATTTATTAGGTTTTTGTACCATCAAAAAACTTTTTATATAATTAGTTCTGAATTAAATTTACAGAACACTTTTTTTTACTTTCAGAAACAAAAATAAAAATTGAAGTAAAGCAAAAATTAAAATAAGTAAAAGTCTTAAAAAAAATCTCAATTGAAAAAACTAATCATTATAATTTCATACAAATGGTCTAACATCTAAGAAATCTAAATAAAAGCAACTAACTGTTAGACAACAAATATTTTAATATTAATCATTTTTTAAAATCGAAGTTACATTACATAACGGAGGTTTTATGAATATAAACTACTCAAAATATGAATTTAAGCGTTTGCTAATAAAGATCCTAGTTAAACAAGTTCACTGGAATATATAATAATAACAATAATAAACAGTATTTTTATCTTTATCACAATAACATATGTTTATGTGTGTTAACGGGTTAACACACATAAACGGAGTTTTGAAATAAAAAAAACACACTTCATCAAAACTTGATCTTCATAGCTTTATTCTTAAAGATTTTATTTTACTACTAAGTAATATTGTTAAAAAATAATGGCTCCATTATTTAAGTGCTAAACATAAGTACTTATTTTAGATTAGATTTACAATGCAGAAAACAAACTTTAAAAAAATCGATGTATAAATTTTTTATATCTTTCTTAAATACTAAACTTGCTTATGTTTCACTTCATTTAACTCAAAAAGATGAAACAACGAATGTACAAAGGTTAGTTATAACAACATTTAAACTATTTTTTTGCTAAGCCTTTTATCATCATTTTCTCGGTATTGCAATATATGGCTATTGCAGTATAACTGTTTTATTTTAAGTCACAAAGGAAAGTTATAACGTCACAATGTTTATTTTTCAACACTTAACCTTTATATGTGCATCATTTGAAACTATGACTTGGTAAATTTTTGATAAAACTAAAAAACACAATTAAGTGCTTGAACATTTAACATTGTTTTAAATATATTTATATAATCTACTAAACGTTTAGTCGAAGGTCTAAAAATTGACAATAAAAAAATCGATAGGTAGGAATAACAACTATAAACGCTTACACGTAAAAGTTAAACAAACTATTTATCCAATTAACTGTCACATTTAAGATTTGAGACAGATAGATATACGTGTTACTCGACATTAAAACTAACCGTACTTATAAGAATGCTAATTTTATTTTAGAACACTTATATTATAGGGTTTAAAAAAGTTACTATGGAAAGTTATTAAGATATGATACTTAAATAAAGTTTAGTATTGCTTATTAAAAACTTGAATGTAAACTTTTGACAAAACTTTTATTAAACGACCGTTTTACTTTCATTTAGTTTATGAAACATGATTTTGATCTTTTTACTTTAAAATCAGAGAGTTTCTGAAGCTCTCCATCAGGCCACACAATTTATATCAACTTTATACTAAGTAATTCGAAAAGTTCAAGCTGAAATTCGGAAGTTTATCAAATGATTTACTTTTAACTTAAAATAATCAGAAGTTTAAAACTTTTTATTATGAAACAATATTGAACCAGTCGTGATAATTTTTTAAATTAGAAGTTAATTTTTACTGCTTTATCGCTCTAACATTATCTTAATATTTTAATTTTAGCACCATGTATTGTTAGAGTCTATTGCTTGAAACTCGGATAAAAAGTATAATTGCCACATTTCTATGATCAAAAAGACAAACAATTTTTGAGTATAAAACTTCAATCTTAAACAAAGAATTATTTATTCGGTATCCGAGCACTTTAATTCTGGAAGTCTGGCAACGATAGATTGAAGCATAGTTGCTAGAACTTTAGTATGAAGTGAATCTAGCTGTTTTGAAAACTTATATGTTTTGACTTTAATTCGTCAAGCTTTGTGATCTAGTTTTAAGTAGCTATAGTGTTTAAAACAATTTATATTTAATGTAACTTACTTTATTATAGCACTGTTTTGAGTAGAACTTGATCAAAATGTTAAAAGGAAAGTATATATTATTTAAAACTATTTAGAAGTTCGTTAAACTTTTAGTGCTAAGTTAACAACATAAAATTTACAATACTGTACTGTTCTAACTTTAGTAAACAATGCTTAAAGCATGCATACAATGTTACAGTAATTTCTGTAAATACTTTTATATCAAAGTTGTACAAATTTCGATTAAAGTTTTTGAAAAATCCCAAAATTACAAACTATTAACAATTTATTCATTTATTTTTTTTATATAAAATATATTGTAAGAGAGGCAATAACTTCAAGTCAACATACACAAAATTAAATAGAAACGGTTTGTAGTATAACAACTTATTGTTTTTAAAAAATATTTTTTAGTAAAACATTTTATTTTCAATTTTAAATAAGACTAAACTATCAACTAAAATATTTCATCTAGTTAAATTTAATTTGTTTCGTAGACACTCTGTTTTACAAATAGAATATAAAGTAAAATAGCAGCAAAGCTTTCATTTAAATTTACACAAAGTAAATAAAAATAAAGTTTATAACAAAACTCATTACTTTTTTTATAAATTTTCTATCAAATAGAATTTACTAGTTTTCAGTACTACTTAAGTTTATACAATTTATAATAAAAACTGTATAACTATTTAGTTTTATAAAACAACTGCAATAACACATTATAATAGACTAATAAAATCTCTTCTTGGCAGACCCTGGCATATAAAAAGCTAGAGAGTGGTTAAGTTATTGAAAGATTTCACTAAACTGCTTACATGGCTTTCTTTGACTTCTCTTTTTTTGGGTGTCATCATTCTATTATCCTGTAAGTTTGTTGCTAGGTTGTTAAAAACATTAAGTAGAATCAAAAAACTTTAGTTGTTACTAAATTTAAAACAATTTTCGTTAGCATGGATTAAAACAGAAAAAAAAATTTATGCAATTTTAATTACTTTTTGATAATCCTAATTACATAGGATATAAAGTACAAAACATCATCATAAACTTGATAATTTAAATTAAAAATAAGTTGTAGCCGTATATGAAAAATAAAGATTTTCTTAAGTTTGTACGAATGGGTATTAATCATATGACATAAATTACTTATTTATACTTTTTAAATGTCTACGCTCTTTTCATCAAAAACAAGCGCAAGAAACTTTTTTTTCAAACAAAACTGTTATTGATGGCTTAGACACTCTGAAAACTTAATTCAGAGGTTTTAACAAAGCTTAACGTTTATTATCTGAATAACCTATTCTAAAAAACATCGTTGTGTTAATTTTTAATAACCTTGATTCTCGTTGCTAGTTCCTGGTTGACTTTTTCAGCCTTCTGTTTGTTTCTGACTTCTTCATTCTTGTTTTTGACGTCACAGTGTGCATTTCTGGCGTCTTCGTTCTTGCTTCTGACGTCACAGTGAACATTTTTATCATCATTTTTAGTTTCAATTTTGTTGACCCACTGCTGGGTTCTGAAGTTGTGAGCTGCCGGGAGAACGATTTTGGTCTTTTTGTGTTTTTCCTGCTGCTGCGACCTGCTCCCGAACTTCATCAGGTTCCAATCAAACACGTAGTCGTACGCGAAGCCACATCTGGAAAGAAGTGTTCTAATTTATTTTTTTTGTATTGGGACTTTCGTTGGTATAAACTGCTGTTTTCTCAAGTGTAAAACGTGAATAGAAATAATTTTTAATGTAGCAATAATTCTAAAGGAGACAACTTATGTAGGTGTAAAGTATCATTATGAACGTATATTATATAAATACTTCAAATTCACAGTTAGAAATTAAAGTTAAGAATTAACCTATTCGAAAAAATTTAAAATAATCTAAAACTATAGTAATAAGTAGTGTTATAAAACCAATCATACCTGAGAAACAAATTTCTGAAAAGCTGACGAAGGTAAGAGTAGTTTGGCTGGTCTTCGAACTTTAGACTCCTGTAAGAATTTAAAGTTTAAAACAAAACATACCTGTTTAAATATTGTTTTATTACACGTTTAAAAATTACAAATTGTAGTTATTAAGTTTATTCAGAAGTCAACCCTTTGTAGATTTTAATGTATAGCTTTAAAATAATAGTTAAAAAACTTTATTTAATAGCACAATAAGTATGGAATAAACAAAATACTAAATTTTATATAAAAAAAGCTGGTGTTTAATTCAAATAAATTTGAAACCAATTATGAGCAAAATATTTTTTCTCACAGCCAATTATAATTAGCTTCAATGCAATTTCAAGTATTGAACTAACTATCAAAATAAGGTGTTTTTTTTAACAACCGTAAAACTATCAAGACAATAACAACCATCAGTTAATCATTTATAAAATTTGATCTATTAACGTACAACAGAAATTAAAAAAAAAAGAAGTTTAAATTAACTCACAATTAGCAAAAACTAGAAATGAAAAGTACTACAATCCTTATGATAGTTGCTGCAGCTATTTAAAAAATACTAAAAAAACCAACAAGAAACAAAAAACTCATGGTAGTTGCAAAAAATATATAAAACAACACTTATTGCAATAGGTGGAATAGGAAAAAAATAAAAACGTGTACGAAAACTACCAAATAATCTGCAAAAATAATTTATAATCCCTTATGGCGGATATCAAAACTCACTTGCAGTAGTTGATGTATTGCAGGAACTCCATGCTGCCACCGCACAACGCGCTCACCTCCGTGCCCATCTTCACCTCGAAGATCTTCTCGTTCCTCGTCTTCCTGGTGGTCGCTTGCAGTCCCTGCCACGGGAGCTTGGAGCAGGTGAAGTAGAGCAGGATGTAGCCGAGGGATTCAAGGTCGTCGCGGCGGGACTGCTCGAACCCCCGGTGGTTGTTGATGGACGCGTACCTGTGTGCAAAGTGCTTTTTGTAAGCTTATGTTCTTGCTTTAATATTCATTTTTTCTTCTTTTTTTAAAATGCTTTTTTTGGATTCTACCGCTTCTTTTAAAAATGTACTCAAGCTGGAAAAAATTAAAACTCGCTAGAAATAATTGTAAAAATCTAAAATAAGAAAAGTTTCAAAGTTCTACCTGGGTGTACCAGTCAAAGACTTTCCTTGGACGAACGGGATGTGGTTTTTGGTCTTTCTGTTCACGAGGCTTTTGGACAGCCCGAAGTCGATTATGTGGACCAGATTGGCCGACTTGCCAACGCCCATCAGAAAATTGTCCGGCTTGATGTCCCTTTTTTGAGTTAAAGAATATTAATAAAATTAGCATTTTTTTATTGCTACACTTCACAGTAAGGTATAAGAGTAACTAACATTAGGAAGTAAAAATAAGACCATCACTCGAATATAATTTAAAAGTTACTCACGTTTATCACAAAAAAGTTTTTTTCATCTTAGTATTTATATTTATATACTGTAAAGAAAGTAGGTAAGCTTTATTCTTAGATAAACTGTATTAAAAAAAGCATAAAAACTAGATAAAAAGCACAAACACACTGTAAGAGTTATATAAACAAATTTTTTAACCTTCAGTAGCTCAAACAGTTTTACTATTTTTTCAGCAATTCAGCTAACTTTAACAAATTTAAATTAAAACCCTCCAGTTAACATCATATCAAAACAACAAGTATATTATATTAACAAAGGTTTCCATTCAAAAAACCACTAAGCAAGATGAAGTATTGAAATAACCTGTGGACCAATTTCTTGCTGTGGACGTATTCGATCCTGCTCAGCATCTGGTCCGCCAGCAGTAATATTGTCTTTAGCGAGAACTTCCTTCCGCAGAATGTGAACAGATCTTCCAGTGAGGGTCCCAATAGATCCATGATCAATATGTTGTACTCTCCTTCCGTCCCCCACCACTTTATTGAGGGGATTCCCGTGCCTCCTTGCATCATCTGTAAAATATTTTATTAAAATTAATTTGAATTTCAAAAACATGTTATCGTTTATTACATTTTTTGCACAAATGTAGCTTGTACTGTAACCTTGCATCATCTGTAATCAATTATAATGAAATTTAGGCAGATATTATATAATTTGTTATCAGTTGTGACATGCGCTACAAAAAATAATTTCAACCTAGTGTTGTTTTAATGTTGTGCTGAAAGACATTTCTCACTTTTGTAACTTTTTGATTTAAAAACGAGTAAAATAAAGTCTGAATATTTTGTAACAAACTTTGTAGACTTTGAACTCAACTAACTGTGTAAACGCTGAACTCAATTAACTGTTTTTTTTTTCACAACTAACTTTATATGTATATATATATATATAAACTAACTTTGTATCCCCTTGTTTCAATGTGGAGCTGTGGCGCTCTCGTCTTGCTCGGCTCCATTTTGATGGCCACGTCCCTGCCACTCCTCATATCTTTCCCGATGTAGATCTCGCCGAACGACCCGCTGCCTATTTTGCGGCCCATCCTGAACCTGCCTCCGATTCTCAGATCCATTGGTAGTTGTAAAAAGGTTAATAAAGTTTCTGAAATTATTCGGATTTTTAATAAAATATTTGTAATGTAAAGTTAGACAAACATATAGATAGTGGGCCAAACATGTATTTGTATATAGAAGTTAATAAACAGCGCTATAAGCTAAAGTTTAATCTAACAGCTGCTGTAAATTTAGCTCACGTGTTTAGATAGTCTAATTTAAATAGACTAAATAAAATCAAACATGGTGTTAAACTGTATCAATTAAGGGTTAAACATTTTTTAAATACTTAAACACTAAAAAATAAAGTGTACTACTTGTGTTGGTTAGTTATTAGAAAACAGTTTGATACCAAACACTAATCAGTAATAAAAAAACTTAGAAAAAAATTAAATTAAGGTTACCTTTAAATATACTCAGTTATTCTAGATAGTTCAAAACATTGTGTTTTCTGTAAGTAGCTATAAAACTAAAAGCTATAAAATGTTAAAAACTACTTTTAATAAAAGGTATTACTTTTTTGACTTTTTAACGTAAAAAAACAATTCAATTACTTTAAGTTTAAAACAAAGATTTTTTTGATTAAAAAGGTTTGATTTTGATAAAACTTATGTTGTTTAAAAGTTAGTAGAGACTTAAGAGAAAAATACTTTTTTAATTTCATTATTTTTTATAAGTAATAAAATTAAATTATAAAGTAAGTATAATCTAGATTCAAAGAAGTTTTAATTACTTAATACAAGTAAAATCTGTTTAGTAATCTAATAAGAATCATCAAAAACACTTCAGTTATTAAAATCTAAATTATAGAAAAAAAAAATTACAACTAAAATTATCAATTATTTTAATCAATACAGATTATACAAAAATTAAACATAGAATTTTATTTCACTTTTTAATATTACTTTTATTAGCTCATTCTTTATTTGCAGACTTCTTTTAACAAATAATTACTACTTTAAGATGGATATTGTTTTTTCTTTAACCAAGAAAAACAATTTTCAACAACAATAAAAACTTTTTTTAATATTTTTTTTAATTATATAATATATTGTTTATATTTACTTTGCAAATGCATTTAACATTTTTGCTTTTATTTATTTTGTTTTAAAATTTCTATTATATTTTCTTGTGTAACTTAACAGATTTTAGTAAAACTATAAAATTTTATAAAAAACAAAAAAAGTGTCATACACTTAAATAAAAAACTAGCTTATAAAAACAAAACTAACTTAAGTCTCAATAAATTGGCCTTTGAAAGAATTTTTGTAGCTTGTGATGTTAAATGCCTCACCCTAGTTTTCAATTAGTTAATTTACAGTAATAGCTTCTCTTACACAATAATTCAAATTCTTTAAAAAAAATCAAGTAGCCATTGGCCATATCACAAAAATAATAAATATTCAAAAAAGTTAAATATTATTTTGTAGGTATAAATGATAAGATCATGATTGTAATTAAATTGTAAAATATTATAATTATAAATTGTAAACTGGTAAAAATTACTATACTCTAAAAGTCTAAAGGTTTTAAAACTTATTTTAGCCATATCTCAAAAATCTATTAAAAAAAAAACATTCTTCATGTAGGTCAAAGTTGATAATAACTCTAATCGTTAAAATTTTAATTTCCGTGCACCCCTTCATTAACAAGCATGGCTGTGAATACTTGCTAGCCACAAGACTCTTTAAAACATACTTTTGTAAAAACAAATAAGCTTTAAAATTCAAAACGTTGATGAAAAATTAAGTGTGCCCGCAGAACTGAATGTAACCATTTTTATTATTTGTCTATTAGGGTTGAAGCGTGAATAAAAACAGATTTAATCATTGATTGAAGAATTGCTATAACGAATAAGCTCTTTAAATAACAATATAACTACTTACAACATTTTTTTAATTTGATAAGATTTATCTTTGCAATTTCATATGATAGGTTAAAAAAAAGCTAGCAGCAAGGTTTAATACTAATTATATAAGTTAAAGCTCTTAAATAAAGAAACAAACAAAATTGAATTTGATTAAATTTAGGTTACAAATACCTAGACTAAGTATTGCAGAAACTTCATAAGTGACAACCCTGTGTAAATCAAAATGCTTGGTAAGTGTTTTTTAATCACTGTTTAATTTTTTTATTTTTTTGAGTATATAGGGTTTAAAAACTTAAATGATTAAAACTTCACTCAATTTCCTATTACAATTTTAACATAACTGTATGAAGAATTACCAAAGGCTTTTTAGATTTTTAAAAGTACAAGTTTTTTATTTAAAATAAATTTTGAGGTAAAAACTGTCTTAAATGTGATAAAAATATAAAAGGTACTGTAACGCTACTTTAAACAATGTTATATTGAAGTCACTCTAATTAATACAAACAATGCTTGTATATGATAGATCTCTTTTATTTAACCTAAATTTCATTGTTTGTATAAAATTCCAGGCTTTTTAATGATTTTTGTTTAACTTTCAAGTTGCATTCTTTTTGGTAACCCTGTAAATAATTGTACTAATTTGTTTCGAGTGACAAACAAAACGTTCAAAACAAAGTTCATTTGAACTTGTGTACAACGGATTTAAGGAAAAAGTTGTAATTTAATCTTCATAAAACATGAATGCACAAAACAAAATGAACTTAAGTTTGCATATAACGTGGAATTTAAGTCTTTTTTAACAATTAAAAAAAAAGATATTACATTTTTTTTTATATTGAATTAAAAAACAACTTAATCTACAATCTAAGTGGAAACAAAAAAACAAAAGATAATTCAAAGTTGTATCAAAAAAACCTGTTGTTTACTTGTGTGCATACTTTTTATAATTAACATTTATTTAGATAAAATGTGACACTCGTTTTGACAGAACCTGCTTTTACAGCGTTGATGAGTTTTTTTTCTTGAAACTTTTTCTGATTTCAATCTTCTTTTTGGAACAGCCCTGAGCAATCGTACAAATATTTTATGTTAGTATTTTGTTAACTTTTTCTTCTAGTTACTAGTATAATTATTTAGTATAGTTTATCCAATTTTCATTTACTTACCATTGTAATTTTTTATTATACAAGAGCACGAAAAGAAACACTAATATCATAGACAAAAATAAAAACACTCAAAAGTACAAAGAAAAAGATGTTCGCTGTACAACTTTGTTTAAAGTATTTACAAAAACTTTTTAAAACTTTCAAAACATTTATGGAACAAAATATTCTCAAGCATGTTTCATTTAAACTTTATCAAGTATAAAAAAAAAAGTATTTTTGATGCTTGAAAAAAAATTCAAAAGACATAAATAAAATCTCACATACATACTTTATCAGACAAGTCATAAAAAAAAAACAAAAAAAAACTCTTTTTAGTTACCATTATTTAAAAGTTTTATTACTTTAAAATACTATTATTCTAAAAATTTTCTAAACTATATTTATGGAAAATTATCATTATTTTTTTAGCTAAACTAAAAACTTAAAAGTAAATTTTAAATATTGACTTACAAAGAAGGTTAAATAAAAAGCTCTCAATATAAAAATGTCATTTGTAAAGACATTTTCAAAAGTCTTTTGGTCAAACTTAGGATAGACTGCTTTGAAAAACCTACAGGAAAATATCTGAAAAAATTCCCTACTAGGTTCTGCTAGAGAGAAGAAAAATAAAAACAATCAAAAGCTGGAAGAATTATTTTAGTAAGAACTTGTAAAGCACTCTCAGTTTAAGCTCTACGTTTTAAGCTAGAAATTTAAAAAATAATAAAATTTATATAGTTCAGCTGGAAGATACGATTAAAAACTAAATAAAAAATATATATCAAAACAAAAAATACAGGCTAATTTTATCATTATAACTTTTATAGAACAATCTAATTTTCAGGTAAAGTTTAAAAGAGCCGACAGTTAAACAACCGAAATGTATTAAATTAAGGTTTGATATGTTGAAGAAACACTTATCACTTCCTCAAATTGCACAGTGATTCATTTCGTTTTTTTTTTGTCTGATTTTTTCATTTTTTCTGATTTGAACTGTGACCAGCCGCGGAAGTCTGCTGCTTGGATTTGGATGTTGACACCTTTAAATTAAACAGTAATTAACATTTAGACCATTAAATATTTAAAACATTATATTGAACTTATAAGTAAAAGTATTGAGATGTATTTAACAAAGTATATGCTGCGCGCATATTATTATTTTTGTTTTGCACAGAAAAATTGATAAGTTGTTAGAAAAATTACAAACAATTACGTTTTGTATTTTTATTTGCTGACTGTTCTGTGTTATTTTTAAAATATGACTGAATCACATTTTTTTTAGTTTTAGTTGAAATAAGTAAATGCTCAATAATCTGTGGTTCACAGAATTTTTATCGACTCATTTGCCGTGCATTGCATTAAAGTACTGAAAAAGAGTTCAAACAATTTCGCAATAAAATTGACTTGGATACTAAGATTTAAAAAAAAGTATTTCTCAACTAGTTAATTATACTATGAAAGTTAAAGCACTTGGCTAGAATTAATATATATATATTAAAAATTACTTTTAATACCAAAACTTAAAAAACAATTATAAAACAAGAGATTATAAAGTATAAATGTACATCTAAAAAAATAAATAAGTAGACATGAAAAATTCAAAAAATAAATTTGTAAAATTTCAAAAGTGAAAATTTAAACTAATAGTTAGAAATATTAAATCAATTGAACTAATAAAACTGAAAGATTTTGTTTATAATATATTTAATTCTGATAATACAAATAATCTAATTTATTGTTGATCCTTGTGTACTAAAAACCAACTTAAATATAAGCAGTTATAAAGTCAAAGACTTTAATGTTAGAAACCCTTTTTTGAATATAAAACTTTTATGTATTTTTATCAGTTTAATGAACTAAAATTTTTAAAGGTGGTTTAACATAACAAAAATTAAATGAAGACAGGAAAAATTGATATAAGTAGTTGTAGTTTAACTTGAAAAGCAAATACTTTTGAATCAATATGAAACAACAACAGATTTATTAGGGAGGTTATTAGTTTCTTACAGTATTAAAATATAAAAATTTAATTACATACGCATAACTGTTTGATTACATGGATTACATAGTTTAATAATCACTTAAATAAGCTTTAAATCACGTTTAGAAGCCAACCAAACAACTTTAGTCATGGTATTGACCTTTATGTGAAGTTTTTAAAATTTTATTGTTAGTTTTATTTTTTTCAATTTTAAGTTTTAAGTATAGTCGAAATGGAAAAAAAAAGAAGCTCAACTTATAGAAAAACTATTTAATAGATTATCAATACTAACTGAAATGTTAAATTTTTTATTAATAAATTTTCTATATGACAAATTTTACCATGTTTTCGGTCTACAAATAAAGATATTTTTTACAAGTTTTTTTAAGCATAATTTATACTTATCGTACACAAAAAAAAGCTAATTAGTGAAATAAATAGTCATGCAAAACTATAATTAAAAATAATGAAACTATTTATGTAAGATTATATATATACATTTTTTAGAGTCTTTGTGAAAAAAAGTAATTTAAGTCGCGCACCACAACATAATATTTTGTTAGTTTGATTAAACTGGTCAAAATATTAAAAGTAAACAAAAACATTAATGATACTGTTTTGATTCTCCAGGGTTGCCAATGTTTTTGAGAAATTTCTTCAGGGTTTTTAAAAACTAACTTTTTTTTGTCAATTTTTAGTGTAACATTAAACTTAAGGTAGAAAAACTGCCCTAATTAGTAGAAGAACATTAGAAAGATTCTGTAAAGTTACTTTAAATGTGTTTTTTACTAAAATAAATAATAATACAGCTTTTTTTTTTCTTCAATTGTCAAATTGCAGGTTTTTTGGCAAGCCTGATTCTTGAAAAAACTTATATAAACAGATAAGATTGTACAAAACAACTAAACTTACTATAATAAAATTAACTTACAGGTTTTGTTCCGTATACGTAGCTTAAAAATAAACACACTACAAAAACTGCTAATTTTAAAATTTGTACTTCAAAATGCCTTTCACCAAGCATATTTTTATCTTATGCTAAAAAAAAGATGAACTTTCATATCAATATGATTAGAAATAATCCATAAAAATATTTATAATTAAACCAAATATTTATAGTGCAGATTTCTCAAAATAAACTTGAAAGACATTAATTTAATTTTAATACTTTGAGATTGTAGATAGATTTTTCCATTATCTTTACTTGTTCATCGTTGTCTTCAATAACTCCAACATTTGTATTAACCTTTATCATAAGTACAAATATATTTTGAGAGAAAAGGACAATCAACAATTTAACAACTAAAAACTTAACGATCAAAGTTTTTTTTAAATTCTACCATTTTTTTGGAAAAGTGTATAAATACAAGTGATAAAAATAAAAAATAAAGTTTCACTGAAGTAAAAGATTTCATTAAAAATAAATCTAAACAAGTTCTCGATTAGGGTATTTGTAAATTAAACATGATTTGACTTTAAATAAATTGTAAGATTACATTAATTGAATACAACAAGTAGTTGTTTATTGAGATTAAAAAAAGTACTAAAAAACATAACAGTTAAGGGAAAACAAAAAAAGTCGTATGCTAAAACTGACATAATGACTAAGAAAATTTTCAATATGCTAATGTTTGACTAAAAATTTAACCTGTCAAATTAAATTTTAGTGTTGGTTATGAGAAATTTATACAAATTAAATACCAAACAAATTTAACATGCAGGTATAAATACTTAAAATGATAAGTGCATAAAATAACAAAAATAGGTACAATGATTACTAGTGATTAGAAATTTTTTTATTTTAGATTTTTTGTTATCTTAGTAAAAATGTAAAAAAAAGTTAGTTTTCATTGTAAATAAATGAATAATTAAAGCTTTAACATTCTGATTATAGCCTACAGAATATGTTTCACCACTTTAAACTAAATCAGATTTTTCAATTGTTCTACGCAAAACTAGGTGTAATTATGACGTAGCTTTTATTTGTTTACCCAAGTGCAGATGCGGTAAGGCTGCGTAATATTAGAATAAAAGAAAATTAATTTTTAGTTTTCATCAATATTTTAACATCGTTTTTATTATGAGTTAGTTTGTAACTATTTTGTGTTTGATAAAAATACTTGTAGAAGTTCATTTTTTCTTTCATTTAAAGATAATATATTTTAAATTTTTACATTTTTAGCTTGTTAAATCTTTAAAATAATGTGTAAGAATATCACAAAAGAGTATTTTTTATTTCTAATTTACATGTATGTCATTTAAAAATAGTTCAGCTTTTGTATATTTATCTAAACACAAAGCAGTGTATAAGGTCAATAAATTATTAAAATCCATCATTTAAATAGTTTTCTAAACTTGTAATTAGTTTTAGCATCCTCTTAAAATAAATTAATTTCTGTTACACAGAAGATAATTAAAAAAAAGCTTTGTAACTTTGAATCTAGCATTGCCAGATATATACAACAATACATAACTGCAATACTATTGTTCTTTTTATTTATTGATTTTTTTTGCTAATACTTTTCAAAAGCTATCAACTATATTTTTGGGTTGTTTTAGAACATTGTTGCGTGCAGACTGCAATCATTTTGCTATCCAAAATATTGAGGTTTAATTTTACAACTTGGTTAGAAAAGAATTTTGCATCGAAACAAAAATGCTTTCAGAAAACAAACTAAACCGGTTTTGAAAATCGATAAGTTAACACTATGGTCAAAAGTTACATAGAAAAAAAACTAAATAAACATTTTCAAAAACCAAATACCAACCTTGTTGTTTTTATCCTGCTGACCCCTTCCCCTGTTGTTCACCCACTGCGTCGTCCTCACGTTCTCCTTCTTCTTCCCGCTGCTCTCCTGCTGCTGCTGCGACCTGCTCCCGAACTTCATCAGGTTCCAATCAAACACGTAGTCGTACGCGAACCCGCATCTGGAAAGAATTATTTTTTCAACGACCATAAATTTTATTATAAAAATATGGTGAGTGATTGAAAATGTTCAACTTTTCTAGAAAGCATTCTAAGGTTTACATAAGTGACCTTTGTGCAATGTAAAAAGTTATATGAATTTAAATAATAAAAATATAATAAAAAATTTTTAATTATATTTTTTTGAGGATTGAAGACTAAACTTTCGTAGCTGCTCACAAAAATTTTGCATTAAATTTTTTCAATGTTTTAATGACTGACTCTCGTGCAGTTGAGAAATTAGTTTTGGTTGTTGAAATTTACTTTCGAGAAGAAATTGTCTGAGCTTAAACTTTGCTTTAAATAAGTGATGATAACATCTTTTACTGGTAAACGTTTATATTAAAAAAAATCATGACTTGATGTTAGAAAACGTTATTGTTATATAAAGCAAACTTTAAAAAAATCTACAGAAACTTTTAATTTTAAGAAAGTGTAAAATGTGCATTAAAGTTTATGAAAAGTTTAGGAAAAACTATTCTGGTTTACAAAAACATAAACTATTATAATTATTTTCAAAGAATATAAACTGAAGCTTGGTCTTAAACTGCAAAGTAAAAACGAAGAAAATTAAGTAGACATTTTCAAATATTAGTCTAAACAAAAAGTGTATGCCTATTTTATAACACATTCTTATGCAACTTTCAAGCAAGTATTTCATTATCCGAGCCATTAGTAGAGATTTGTAGAATAAACTTTAACGAAATGTTTACGCTTTTCAGTACGCAAGGTAAAAATACTTCAGTGTTATATGGGTCACCATCACAACAAAGCAATTGTTGAACCTCCAAATTAATATGACGTCATAAAGGCTTCATTTCACGATTGGAAATGCTCCAATGAGTTTACACACATCAAAACATTGTTGTTGAATAAAACTTATCAATAGTATTTCATAAGCTAACATAAAAAATTTAAATATATAATTAGGCGGTATGTCTCTTTAGATTGTTTTAGTATAGTTTAGTAGTGTGAAAACAAATTAAACATGATTTGAAAAACCTGATCAACCTTTAAACAACCTTTTTTAGTAATGAAATTTTCAGAACAAATATAGTTTTAGTATTTCTATATCAAGTATAAAATACTTTTCAGTATTATAATTTTGCAAACAAATCATGTTTTAGAAAGTTTTCTTAAGTCTTATATAGCCTGCTTTTTTAGTGTAAATATTATATTCAGATAACTAACGAATATAATTTTACAGATATAAGAACAGTATAATAAACCATTTAGTAATATCAAAAAATATATACAACATATAAAACAAAAAAAATTTCAACTAATAAACTTTATAATACAAAACTTGCAATACATTTTTTTGCATTGACCTAATTGTTCAGCATGACTGTAACTGATTACCATATAACGCAAAAAGAAAAAAAAATGCTCTAAATAAACTTTACATATTGTTCTCTTATACTTACAATTGTTAACGTTAGGTTAGTGTGTACAATTTTTGAGGACTCTAATACTACTAGACAAAAATTACTTTTATTTAAAAAACACTCACTCAACAGCTCAACAAAATCAAATATTTACTAGTAAAAAATATGAAAAAACTATACATTACATAATTAGCTAAAAACAATTTTTACACTTGAAGTTATTTTTAAAACTTAATAGTAACTAAATAAAATATGCTTTATAATAAACTATTATGTAAAATATTGATATTAAAAAAAAAGTATTAAATAAAATCCATAGTTTTATATTTCTGTGTGTAATGCTCTTGATGATCATATTAAGTTTACAAAAACAGTTCAACTATGGCTAGTTCATAAATTTGATTAGTTTTAAAGCAAAAAATGGGTTAAACCTTTTGTTTTACAAAAATCAACATTAGCTTCTACCAAAATCTAAACTTTTTTTTAATTTCGTGTACACACCTTTATATTTCAAAACTTATAACGCACTTAAAATCACTAGTGAAAAAAAATATTTCCCCTATGGCCTTAACATAAACTTTATCCAGCTTAATTTGTGTTTAATTCTTTTTAATGTCGTATAAATTAGTCATTTAAATTAAATTACCACTACTTAGGTAATATTGCTGAGTTAAAGAAACATTGTGTGTCTGAGGATAGTTAAGTTGTTTGATTAGTTAGCTTTTTTACTAACTAATTTAAAACATCAGCTTTATATTCATTTAAAAAGAGTTTATTAATTAAAAAAAATAAAAACCTGTGAAAGAGATTTCTGAATGTCTGACGAAGGTAGCTGTAGTCTGGCTTATCGTCAAACCTCAGATTCCTGTTGAATTATTTCAAAATATTTATCAAGTTTACTTTTAATTCAATTTTACTACTCAGTCTATTTAATTTTGAACATTGTCAGACTTTTTATAATAAAATAAAAATGTTTTAGTTTAACTACAGTTACTTAAATAATAAAATTAATGATTTTAATTGATAAATAAAACACATTGAAACAAAAGATGTAAAAAAAGGTTAAAATAACCTGCAATAAGCGAGCAGCAATTACTAAACACCTCCAAAAAAAAATTATATAAAAACCTGCAGTAAGTGAGATAGGTGGCAAACTCGTTGTTGTAGCCTTTACACAGCGTCTCGATGGACGTGGACATTTTCATCTCTGATATCTTCTCGTATTTCAACCGCTTGGTGGCAGCATGGAGACCCTGATATTGAAAATGATTATATATATATATATATATTTTAAATTTTAACATTCATATACTACAATATTGTGGTTCATAGTGACAACGTATACTCGATAATCCTAATGAAAAAAAGACCAGTTGGCAGAATGTTGTTGTTAATTTTGATGCTTACTTCAAAATGATATGTGAATAATGTTTATTTTCAAATTTCGAAGAACAACTTAAATTAAGTTTCCGGATTTTTACAGTAGTTTATCTATGGTAAAAATACACTGCAAAGAACACAATTTGTACACAAGCATAAATACTAATCTTAGAACAAATAAGAGACTTATAAATGCCGTGTCTTTTTTAATCATTTACTGAAAAAGCCAGAAAAATTAACTTAACTATAGCTGTTCTTATTTGCATTCTGTAACTAAACTTCATTAAAGCTAAATATATAACAAAATATATGTTATAAATCTAGAATTAGATTAACTAAATCAATTTTCAATGAACCCACTTAAATGGCATTTAAATAATCTAGTCCGAAGTGTAAAATTGAGAAAAAAACAGTACAATTGTTTTATATATGCTAACAATTGTACAG
The DNA here is from genome assembly GCF_965202585.1 of Thalia democratica. Lineage (NCBI taxonomy): Eukaryota > Metazoa > Chordata > Thaliacea > Salpida > Salpidae > Thalia > Thalia democratica. The sequence goes on along the minus strand of NC_139166.1, from coordinate 58,781,323 downwards.
TATTTTTTTAAAATTTCACACTATGTAATAAATATAAACTAAAAAACTTTTGTAGATTATTATGTTTATTCTAACTCTAATAACGATTATATAGAAAAAAACTAATACTGAGAGTTAAATATTATAAAATTCAAATCAGTTTTAAACACTAAACATGTTATATAAGTTAAAACCACAATCATATACTAAAACACGAACAATACCTGCCAATGTAGATTTGAAAGTTAAAATATATTAAAATTAAACAAAAAGTTAAAAAAAAACTACATACTGCCTGGGTAGGATTGAGGAGTCAAAATATATTAAAATTATAAGATGCACTTAACTAATTCTATAATAACAACAACAGTACCTGCCACGGTAGATTTGAGGAATTAATACATTTTAAATTTTAAGATTTAACTAATTAATTAGATAATAAACAACAATACCTGCCAAGGTAGATTTGAGGAGTTGAAATATATCAAAATGTACCCGAGGCATTCGAGGTCGTCTCTCCTGGATTGCTCGATGCCCAAGTGGGTGTTCAGTGATGCGTATCTGAAATAATTATCATCATTAAGTTTTATTTTCAAAACCTGGTGGGTTACTGACGAAAAAGTTTTGCACTGTCAAGATAATTCAATGTAAGCTTTTATACTAGAAAAAAGCTGTAATTTAGTTTTGGATTATTTATTTTTTAAATTCTCTAAGTAGAAATTATATGGACAAATTGATTGTATTCAAATCACATTTATTATCAATCAAAACTCTCTTTGCACATGTGACACTTTTTACAAAACTCTTTTTACCTGGCAGTGCCGGTGAGGTTCTTGTTTTCTCTGTACGGAATGTGCCGGTGCGTTCTGGGGTCCCTGAACTTTTTGGCCAGCCCGAAGTCTATTATGTAGACCAGGTTGCCCTTCTTGCCCAGTCCCATGAGAAAATTGTCCGGTTTGATGTCTCTTTGAATCAAAAATCAACAAGTTAAACAAGAGTAAGTATGAAATAGCAAAGACTTAAACTTCCCTGCAACATAAATAAATATATTTACACTTTTAAAGCAAAATCTTTTAACATATTTTTCAATTACTTTATGGTATTGTCAACATGAAATAAAAAAATATGTATGTATTCTATGTTTTTAATATTAAAATAAAAATAATTTTTTTGTTTACTTATATAAAAATAATGATTTCAATTTAAATTTGTAATTGCAAGTTTCATTAGAAAATTACTTCGGTTTATGTGACTTTCAAGCAAAAAAAAAAATCATTTGATTTTTTAAATCAGGGTTTCCCAAACTGGGAGAAGTGGCCCCTTGGGGGCCATTACAGAAATTTAGAAAGCCATAAGGTTATAATTTAAAACTTACACTATATATTCTGAAGTTAATAATGAAGATCTAAAAAAAGGGTCTTAGGCAGTTTTAATGGTAGTTTTTTGAGAAATCTTGTTTAAGGGGCCATAGCTTTTTTAATTTCTATAAAGGGAGCCTTTGAAAAAAGATTGGGAAACCCTGGTCTAATTAAAAAGTTTAACTCAAGTTTTTTTAATATAAAAAAGCTTTAGTATAATCAATGCTTAAGGAAAGCTTTTCGTGTATGCAATTGCAAAGTATCTAACTATTTCTCATAAGGTTTTAAAACAAAAGGTTTTGATTTACTTCTTTAAACAAAAAAAATATGTTTCAACGTAATGATCAATCAAATTAAGAACACATCAATAAATGCATATAAACTTTGAATCAAAACCTGTGAATGAAGTTCTTACTGTGCACGTACTCGATCCTGCTCAACATCTGGTCTACCAGCAGCAGTATCGTCTTGAGGGAGAACTTGCGGTGGCAGAAGGTGAACAGGTCCTCGAGGGACGGGCCGAGCAGTTCCATCACCAGCACGTTGTACTCCCCCTCGCTCCCGTACCACTTGATCGAGGGAATCCCGCACCCGTCGGACATCACCTGCGTGGGAAAAATTTGTTGTTGCTTGAATATTATATACATAAGTATGACAGGGTTTCCCAAAGTCTCCAATATAGCACCGTTGGGTGAGTTTTGGCAAATTTATTTGGTTTAATGTTTACTCATTAATATAATTCTTTTTTAACTTTTTAAAACTTAATGTTGTATATATGTGCAAATAAACTAAACTAATAATAAACCAATAAGGTTAATTATAAGTAGTATATTTATTTTTAGTCGATTTCCCCATCTGTCCTGTTTGAAAGAAAAATGTATTGATTATTTTTTCATAAGTTCTTTTTGTCAAGATTCCTCAAAGTGGGCAATATCGCACTTTAGGGTTATTTTTTTAGCTATCAGAATTAATAATTAGTTAAGAAGTACAAAAGAGAATTAAATTTATTTGTTAAATGTCAACAGTATATAGTATAAAGGTGTTCAAAATTCTTGTAATACGCTTGTTTCATTTCATGGAGACGATTCCAAAATATAATGAAACTGGTTGAGTTTTGTTATTACACCATTAGTTATTTTGTATCAGAGCTACTTCACCTGTACACTTTGCCAAAGAGTACTTATTAGAACGAATTTATTTTTACATTATTTTATGAAACACTTTATCAAATGGAATACCGCCTGGATTTTATTGTTGCTGAGTTAAGTAGACAATTAGTGCTAATATTAAACTCTTGCTTTAAAAAATTTAAAAATACTTTATCTTTAGAAAATTTAAAAATACTGTACCATAAATAACAATAGTTTAAAAACAAGTGAATTCATCTTTAATAGAATGTAGAATGTGATTTAACAAAATTTGTTTTGAAATGATTATTTCACTATTAAACTTAAGTTAATTTAGAAAAAATAAAAAACTAAAAGGAAAATTAAATACTTAGATTTTTTAGCTTACACTGTGTTTTATGCACGAAGAAATGCTCACAATAATAAACTATACAAAACAAAATGGACAAAGTTATTTATACTATCGTTAAGTTTTTCTAATTAGAGTCAAATTTCAAACATGATCACAATATGAAATTATTACCATAAGAAATTGACTGCACAAATTTCAAATATAGTTGAATTGTTATTGATAACTTGAATAAGAGAATTTTTTTAACTACACTTTGAGTCAAAAAAGAAAAAAACAACCCTTAGTATTTTTCAAACCCTTGAAAAAAAACATTTTTGATTATTACACAAACTACATATACCTCATGTTTATTTTTCTTCTTAATAATTAAAGGGAAGGTTAAATGTTTATGCGTCTGCAAGCTTATGCTATAACTAACAACTTTATATATGAACTAACAACGTACAAAACAAAATAACTTCATGAAAATATATAAGTAAATAAAATTCATAAGTATATTAAAACTTTTACATATGCGTATTTAAACTTTAATTTCTCTAAAAGTCTAAACTGTTTCTGTTAAATATAAATTCAATTTATTAATTTTAGATTTAAAACAAAAACTAAAATGATATTTCTAAGAATAGTGGAGAACTAGCCGTAAGGCTAAATTTTTTTGTAAAAGCATTCCATAATCAATAAAATCATGTTTCTGAACAATATATTGAAATTGGATTAACTAAATCTCATTCTAGTTCTAGAATAAATCTGCCCTGAGATTTTTTAAAAATATTTAAACCAACCTGAAATTTTTATAAAATTTAAACCCTGAGTCATCCTAAGTTATAATAAAATTCAAAATATCCTGAATATCCCTGAGATTTTTTAGAATTTTAAAATATTCAGTACCCCTGAGTATATGGAAACTTGTTTAAAGTAATGAAAGCTGTGGGTTAGGTTTAAAAAAGTAATTATTTTTTAAATAAGTTTTCAAAACTTGTGAAAATAAGCTATTAAAAATTATAAAACTCTAATATTTTTCAATTTTTTAAAGAAAAATATATTTTTAATAACTTGAAAGAAACTTTTTATTTTAAATATTAAAAAATGATAGCTTCATTATAGATGAAATATAAATGTTAATATAATAATATAATTTAAAATAATTAATAATTAATTTTTGAAAATTAAATTCTAATAAGTCAAACTTATTAATTATATGGGTCAGTTTCTTAAAATGCTAATAAAAAAAACCATTGAGTATTTACTCAAATGTTAATGATTAAAATAAAATTAAATGATTTTTTTTTTGATCATCTTATTTTTATTTTTTAAACCTTACTTATATCAGTTTAGCTTACTTTTTAGATTTTTTTACTCAACCTTAAAGTTTTACACTAAAAATAAAAATAATACTTACATATAATATAAGTATTTAATTAGTAATTTTAAGAGCTGTAATGAAATTAAAACTAATTCAAAATCCAAAACTTAATCTTATATTTTTACAACATACTTAAAAATAAATATTGTTATTTGAACATTAATAAATAAGCTGATAATAAAACAAAAACAAGTAAAAATATTTAGTCAACTTATAAGGTAATTATATCATAGTCATAAAGCATAAAAAACTATTGTTATAATAAGACTACATAGTCATAAAGAATTTTTATCTTTAATGTTTGGTGGTTTTATTTTATTGTAAGAAGTTTCTAGCACTAAGTCATTTTAATACCTAAACTTTAATAATGAAACTTAAATGAAAATTGGAGAATTTGCTTAGTTGTTTAAAAATAGATTAGCATAAAGATAATGTTTTTGTTTTTCTAGATTGCATATATAATAGTTTAATCAATTTAATTATTGTCAAAACATATTGATGCAATGGCTACGTGCCAAAATATAAAACCAAGCAAATAAAAGCTTAAGATAGCTGGATGTACTTAATTTCATTATAAATACTTTCACTTTAAATGTGAATTTTTATGTTACTTTTTCAATACATCAACATATTCTTAACATTGTAATAACTGCTGACTTTATATTGTTAATAAGTGTGCTGTAACCTATTTTAAAATAAAAACTATACAAATATTAAAAGCATTATCATCATATTTTATAAAACCTAGCGCTACAATTAATTTTAATAGTCAATTTGACTTAATAATAGAATAAAAATAAATAAAAATGTAACTAAAAAAAAAAACTAAACATAATAGATAACTGTAAAATTTTTAAGGTGTTATTTAAGAAAGAGAATTACTTAAAAATTACTAAGTTAATAAAATAAAAGAATCTTAAAGTACAAGTATTCTTTTTGTATTCTATAAAATTTAATTGGTTTTACATGATAATTCAAATTTAGACTATTCAAATTCTTACAAAAATATAGAAGAGAAAATACCTCAAAAAGTAAAAAATATAATTAGGTATTTACGTCTTATTAATAACTACAAGCCATTTTTTTTAATTGCAAAATTTTGAATATTAAAAAACATATTAAAAATTATAAAAATAACTATATTTTAAAATATATTTTAGTGATATGACAAAATATTAAAAAGTTTGAAAATGATAAATAGTGGCTTGTAGATATTAATAAGATCTAAATATCTATTTATAATTTTATTTAAATATACATTACTTTTCAAGTTGTGGCCCTTTTTACATTTTTTTAAGAATTTTAATTTTCAGAATTTTAATAGTTGTGCACCTAATGTAATTAACAGTTTGTACAAAATATTTTTAAAATAAGAACAAATTAAAGCTTTTGAAATTTAAAGCTTGTACTGTACTCATAGTTACAAAACATTTTTAAAAATTTTGTCTGTCAACCTAAAGTGAGCACTACTTAAAAACAAACATAACAAAACTAAAAACAAACAAAATAAAAAATAAACTCAAACTATTTTTATTAGGACATTTAGAAAAGTTAATTATCATATTTTTGTATTTTTTTTTGCTTATTTTAGATACTCTACTTATTAAAAAACTATTTATAATAAAAATTACAAATCTTAGCACTTATCTCACCTTGTAAAACCTGCACTCAATGTGCAACTGGGGATGTTTTGTGTTTGAAAACTCCAGTTTTATGGCCACCTCATCTCCGGTTTGCACGTTGGTGCCAATGTAAATGTCGCCAAACGACCCACTTCCTATTTTCCTACCCAGCCTGAACTTGCCTCCCACTCTCAACTCCATTTTTTTAATTTATATATATATTCTAAAAAAGTAACAAAGTGAAATGACAGGTGTAAAAAAAGAAAAAAAAAAAGAATAAGGTCAAGAAGAATATTATTTACAACAGTTAATTTTGATGAAATACTTAAAAAGAGCTGAAATATATAAAGTAAAAACTTTACACTTATAAGTTTAAGATTGATTGAAATTTGTTCTATCTAAATCAATTAAGCTTCTATCTTATTAATTTTACTTTAAGATATATCTTAAAAATTTTACATTAATTTCAATAGTTAATAATAAAAGTTTATAACTGCTTAAGTAGATTAATAGCTTTTTAACTTAACTATATTAAAAACAAAAAGTTCTGCTATTATTTGATGAAATAAATAAAGTAATTCAGTTATAAGTTGTTTAAAAACTAATTTAAATACCTAAGCACATAAAACTGGGCTATTTGTGGTTTTTAATTACATTTTAATAAGAGATCTTGTGAACAAATACAAGTTTAAAGTTCATTTTATAATTTTTTTAACTTTTTCTTAAAACAAAAACAAGTTAAATTTTATATAATATATGGATTTCAAAATTATAAAAGCAAAGTAAAATCTTTTAGTTAGTTAAAATCTGAGACTTGTTTTTGAAGTTACTTTTTTTATAGTATTCAAACAATAAAGAACAACATACCACCTAAAATATATGTTTAGTTCTGTTTGTAAATATATTATGAGATAATAATTTTATAGAAAAGCAAACAAACAAAATTTCTGACCAAAATGCAAATAAACTAATTTGTTACATGACAATTCAAATTTGGACAACTCAAATTCCGACAATTCAAGTTCTTAAAAAATATTTAATTAACTATATCTTATTAAGTAATATAAACTTGAAAAAAAAAAAAAAAATATGTGGATCATATTAATATCTACAAGCCGCTTTTTTCATTTATTCAAAATTTAAAATACTTTTTACGGCATTTTAAAATTACTTAAAATAATTATGTTTTTTACTTTATTTAAGCTACATCTAAAAAAATATTTAATGTTTTACAAAAAGAAAAAAATGCCTTTTATATATTAATATGACCTACATATGTGTTTTTTATATTTGACAAATATGCATTACTTTTTTATTTGTGACTGTTTCAATTATTTTTTAGAAGTTGAATTGTCTAAATTTGAATAGTCGTACACCCAAACTAGTTGACCCTGGTACACAAAAGTAGTACCTGATATCTATATTTCATAATAAACATTGTGATTTTAATATTTGTAAAGGTTCATACAAAAAAAAGTTTTAAATATTCATGTTAAGAAATGTTATGAAATGTTTCATTCCAAACTAAATTTAAATTTTAAGGATAATAAGCAGCTTTGATAAAACTAAAAACAAAAAAATAGGGATTGATACAAAAAACTGCAAATTGGAAGTTATTTTAAAATTGTTATTATGACCTTCAAGTAGATAAAAATTTCTGATTAATGTTATAAATGACAACATTTTAAAAATGTAAAATACTTGTTAAAACTATGTTCACAAATTATTCTGGCTATTTAAGTTTAAAACAAATGTCAAATTTGAATTTAAAAAATTGAAATAGATTAAAAAAAAAACCTTTACTTTAATTTCAAATAAATCCTGCCCTGAATATTCAAAAGCTCAATATCCTAATTGAAAAATATTAATATTTGAAAATATGTGCAAATGTTGAAATATATGCACCTTAAAGCTACAAATTACAAACTGATAAAATTTTTGCATTTACCATTATGTTGATGAGATTTTGGAAAAAATATGCATATTTTATTGATGTTTATGTGGTACTTATCTACTTAATACAAAAACTACATAGTTAAACATACATTAAAACTATTATTCATTAATTGTATTAATAAAAACATACTTTAAAACCTTATATTTTTTAAAATACATAGTATACTCCTAGTACTTAGAAGGTGCTACTTTATGAGGCAAAAATTAAAGCAGCCAGAGTGATCTAAAATTAACTTAGCTTGACTTAATTTAAAATTGAATAAAAAAACATAAAGTAAGCCAAACATTAAAAATTACTGTTTACCATGGTTAAATGCCTAAACTTACCATATAGATAACAAACAAAAAACTAACTTAAAAAAAGATTCAAGTCATAGAAACTAGCCTGAGGTTTGAAAAATAACCAAACAAGGCTGAATCAGTTAGTTTAATAAAAATATTGAAACTAGCCTGTTAGTTAGCCTGAATAAAACTGAAAATTAAACTACTAACTTGTTTCATTTGAAATGAAACCAAATGGATTTCTTTAATTCAAATAAATTAAAGATAACATTTGCCATTTATTGAGGTAAAAATGCTAGGCTAAGTTAGTATGAGTTTATATGATATAAACTAAAAGTAGTAAGAGTTAAAACTAAAAACAAATACTAATATTAAAGCTTGGAAACTTTAAAATACAATAATAATAATATTAACAGGAGTATAAATAAAGGAAGAACTATAAATAATAATAAAAAAATTTAAATCAAATAACTATCCTGAAGTTTCCAAAGAGAAATCAACAAGGATTATTCAAAATAAAATATTCCAAAGTTTTTAAACCAACCTAAAAAAAATCTAATATAGCTTAAGTGGCCTGAGTGTATGGCAACTCTAAAATAATTTAAAGTTCAATATTTGATTTAGTTTGTTTATAAATGTTAGTTTGACTTTAAAATATATCTAGAAAGTAATATCAAAATTACACTGACTGAACTAAATTGAAACTTAGAATCAAGAAATAAACTACTGCTACACACATAAGTAATTTAAAAGTATTTAGGGCTCCCACCAAAGTTTCAATTAAAAAAATTCAATGGAATTTTAAATGTATCTGCTAGATAGTCCAGAACTTAATTTTATTTTTTCAAACTTATAACAAAATAGTTTTATATGAAATGTACTTACTTAAAATGTGAACTGAGGACCTTTTTTAAAGTGATCTACTTGGCACAAGTTTTCAAGAGTAAGAGAACCATTTACTTAATTTACTACTTAAACTCATCTTTCATTTACTTAATTTTTTTTGGTTGATATTACTGTACTTTTTTGATCATAGATTTTAAGTTTTCTTTTATCTAATAAATTCTTCTTTTAAACAGTTTTTATGAATATCTTTAATATGGGTTTAGTATATCTTGCAGATCAATATAATAAGTTTAGATACCATAAGATATCTAAATGATTTAAAAAGCTAAACCTTTTTTTTATTTAATCACATGAAAATTTATTCAGGTTTAAAGCTCTAATTAATCTGTGTTCAAGCTCATAAGCTAAATATTAGTAAACTTACTTAAGGCCATAGGGGGGGGGGGTCCACTTTGTTTTTTACAACTTGATCTTATTTTGTAGAATTTAATCTGAGCTATCAGACACTTTTAACCGCTTAAAAAAACTCAAAGTAACTTTTGAGATATAAGCGATCAAAGAAAGGGCGTTCAATAGGTTCCTTATGGAAGGCGAAAACTAAAAATGCGAAAAAAGACTATTTCACTAAAAATCTATCTCCTCCTTTATTTTTTGAGTAATCTTTCTCAAATTTTTACAGAATGTGTATCATTAAACTTTAAAGAGATCTATTGTAGGATTTTTTTTAATTTTGAGTAAAAAAAAATTATTGTCAAAAAACTACCCTTTTTTTTAGTTTTTGTAGATAAAATTTTTATTTTTCAAAATTTCAAAAATTCCAACATTCAGATTTTTCAAAATATTAAAAGGAACATTTCCTGAAAACTTGAAGTCTCTAGGTCAAAAAATGAAGGAGGAGATAGGTTTTTAGTGAATTTTTAAATTTCCGAGAAAATTGACCCTGAAAAAGTTGCGGTCCATACGTTTGTATCGGAAACTTTTTACAAAAAATAAAATATCTCAAAAGTAGTTTGTAGTTTGTAGTAGCTTGTAGTTTGTATTTAGAGCTTTCATATAAAATCCAAAGTTATTTTTTGTAAAAAAAAAAGTCGGACCCCCCCCTATGGCCTTAATTTGAACAAATTTTTTCACTAACAAATTTATGTATTATCAAAAATTAGTCCGGTACTAGGCAAAAATTCAAAATCCAAAAACTTAATAACTTTTTTTATTTGATTCAGAGAAAATCATATACAAATTTTATTTCAAGACAGTTAGAGTACACTTTTGGTTAAGATCCTTATTTTCAATAAACTAACAGTACATAATGTTAAATAAATTTTTTAATGTAATATTAAAAGTATTTAAAAATAATTTCAATTGATAATTTTAGTAATAATGATGTTACAACCAAAATACCTTTTTAGTTTTATTTTTGGTACAATCAATATAAACAGTATTTTTGTTGTTACATCATTTTAATTAGTGGATTTACTTGAAATTTGATAGTGGTTTTAAAAATATTTTTCATATGCTTATTTTCAAAAAAATATGTGCAGTGCAGTAACTTGGTCAAAAATAAAGTTCTTATCGGGACGTGCACCCGGCTTTTCTTCTAAAAAAAGTTAATAGAAATCTAGTTTTTTTTAACTTATACTATCATAGGAAACTCAATGTAACAAGAACCCTGTTTTATAGCATTACATTTTTGTTTTATTTAAAAACTTTAATTTGAACCTAATATCACATACGTACTATGATTAATTCTTAAAATAAATTAATATACATTTTTGAAGGAAAAATGTGAACACTAACAGCTTTTATCAAAGTAGTACCAAAAAATACTTTTAGGCAGGGTTGCCAATGGTTTTTGACAAATTTCTTCCAGGTTTTTGTAACTACACATTTTTGAACCTATTTTTAGTTTTAAGTTAAATTAAGGTTTAAAACTGTGTTTAGTAGTATAACAACATTGAAAAGATACTGTAAAGCTACTTTAAACAGGTAAAAAAAAATTTTATTATGACAATTTTTTTATCAATATTAGAAATTTATGTGTCAAATCAAAATTTTACTATTTAAAATGTAAAAATTGTTTAAAAATCTAAGTTCTTTAGTGATTTTTGCTCAAAATTCCAGGTTTTGTGGCAACCCTGATTTAGGATATTCAGTTAGACAACTTTAAATTTGTAAACATATGTTTGCGTTAATTTATTTGTGTTTAGATGAAAAAATAAGATCAGGTATAAAGAAACTAACAGAATACTTTCAAAAAATATTATACTTATTTTTGATAAACAATAAACACTATTTTTAAACCAGTTACTGCTTATATATCTATTTTGTTTATGGGTGGGTCATGGGTTTCAATTTTGCAACATTCAACTCAGAGAGTTTTCATAGCCTACGTTAGACAGGGTTGCCACTCTTTGAGTCAAAAAATCTTCCCTGAGTGACCAGAAACTTCCCTGAGTAACCTTAAACTTCCCTGAGTTTTTTTCAAATCCATATTTTTTTTTAAATAAAAAATTACTATGTTAATTTTACTGTACAATTTGTTTTTATTTATATTCCAGTGAAGTTACTTCACTAGGATCTTTTGTTAGCAAACAATTAAACCTGTATTTTGCACAGTTATGTTAATTCTAAGAATATTGAGGAACTTGCCACAAGGCTAAAAAATTTCTAAATAATCAATTAAGAATGAATGAAATTAACTTTTTTGAACAAATTATTGAACCTGGATTAACAAAATGTTATTCTAGATCTAGAAAAAAATTTCCCTGACATTTTTAAAAAAATATTAAAATTTACCTTAAATTTTTTGAAAAAACCAAAACTGCCCTGATTATCCCTCAGTTAAAAAAAAAGAGAATCAAAATTCTATGAGTTTCCCTGATATTTTCTGCAACTTAAAAATTCCCTGAGTGTGTGGCAACCCTGGTTAGATGAGTAACATATCAACAAAATGTTGGTTAAAGTTGATTAAATATCATTTTTGTTATGTGCTAAAATGTTACACAACCCCTACACCACCAGGCAAAACAGAAGTAAAATAATGGGCACAACACCTTTTTTTTTACGTTTTAATTTCATTTATTGATAACAAGTTCTATCAATTAAAATAATAACGACAGTTTTGAAAACTCTCTGAGTTTATTGCTGCAAGATCAAAACCCAGAGGTCAACAGACAATATAAGTTTCCTTTAAACTTTTATTAAGGTATTTATTAAGTTTATTAAGGTAGTACAGAATACAGATACAGTTATAAAAAAAATTTAATTAAATTTAAATTTGTAACCTCATCTTGCAGCATTACAATAAACTATTTTTTGGAATTTTCAAATAATATTATTTAGAAATATTTTGATAGTGCAAACATTTAAAAATTCCAAGTATTGTTTTAAAAATTGATGTTCACTTCAAACAATATGCCATATTGCAAGAAATATATGTTTACCTTCTGTCTGTTGACTTGGTTAGTAATCAACAGTAGACTTTCCCTTTTTTGTTTCTTGTTGTTGCTATAAGTAAAAGCAATTGTGAAATATTTGACAAATGAAATAAATTTTGTTTTTAACATTTTTCATATTCGCCCTTTCGCCTTAGCACATGGATCCGAAACAAACACTGCAGTACAGAGTTGCTAAAACAGATGCTTTTTTAAACCTAGCGGTAAGGTACAACAATTTAAAAGTAGTGTCTAGCTTTAACTCAAGTTACAGGAGCAGCTATTTAAGTAGCTGACAGGAGCAGCTGACATATGAATACATATAATCTTTTTAAAACTTAAAATACATCTTAACAGGTTGCCATTGTCAGTTCAAAAGTCTAACAACTACTTACAAAAATTACTCGAGCGTTAAATTTAGTTTAAAACAAACGAATGTTTACCATTTTTCAGTGTTTATTTAGTAAAACAACATTTTTTTGAATATTACTTTTTTAACGCTTGAATAGTTTTCAAAGTATATAAATGTTTTATAACTTAATTCCAATGAGTACTGTTCAGTGTTGAGTAGTACTGTAGATTTTTGGTTTATATCTAAAATTACATTTCTGTTTTTTTTTTAGATTTTAGTTAATCAAAAGTATGTATATTTTGTTTAGGTCAGCCGAGATTTGATTTAGAAAAATAACAAAATAGGTTTCAATGTTATAATTGTACTACTGTGTTACTATGTTTCCTTATTTGTATTACTTTGCATTACACAACAAGAAACAATTTTCAAAACAGTTCTACTGAAGCTACAGCATTGAGTTTTTTTTCTTATTTCTATTAGTGGATAAAGTTGTTTTTATTGATAACTACTTTCAAACTACTGTTTATGCTTAAGAATTTACAATCCTAAGCTCAATTAACTTTTATAAAATTATATACTCATTTTTAAGTTATAATTTAAGTTTTTAAGTATACAAGCAGAAATTAAGTAGAAAGTTTTGCAAAAAATAATGTTTGTGATTACAAAAAGTTATTCTACAGTTTCTACTGTAATCACTTAACTTTTAGAGAGTAAATAAGACAATACTTTTCAATCTTTTAAAATAATATTTACTCCTGATTAAATTTAAGTTACAATGTTGAAAATTCCTGCATAATTGAAAATGTAAAAGTTCAAAACTATAAATATGTCATATGTGTAAAATTGGTACAATGAAAGCTATATATGAATTAAATTTATTTATTTTTACTTAAGTTTTTACACACTATGTTTTTTTAGATTTTAGCGTATTCGAAAATGTTATGTGTTGTATAGAATTTTAGAAATTTTTTTTTGGAATTTTCAAATAATATTATTTAGAAATATTTTGATAGTGCAAACATTTAAAAATTCCAAGTATTGTTTTAAAAATTGATGTTCACTTCAAACAATATGCCATATTGCAAGAAATATATGTTTACCTTCTGTCTGTTGACTTGGTTAGTAATCAACAGTAGACTTTCCCTTTTTTGTTTCTTGTTGTTGCTATAAGTAAAAGCAATTGTGAAATATTTGACAAATGAAATAAATTTTGTTTTTAACATTTTTCATATTCGCCCTTTCGCCTTAGCACATGGATCCGAAACAAACACTGCAGTACAGAGTTGCTAAAACAGATGCTTTTTTAAACCTAGCGGTAAGGTACAACAATTTAAAAGTAGTGTCTAGCTTTAACTCAAGTTACAGGAGCAGCTATTTAAGTAGCTGACAGGAGCAGCTGACATATGAATACATATAATCTTTTTAAAACTTAAAATACATCTTAACAGGTTGCCATTGTCAGTTCAAAAGTCTAACAACTACTTACAAAAATTACTCGAGCGTTAAATTTAGTTTAAAACAAACGAATGTTTACCATTTTTCAGTGTTTATTTAGTAAAACAACATTTTTTTGAATATTACTTTTTTAACGCTTGAATAGTTTTCAAAGTATATAAATGTTTTATAACTTAATTCCAATGAGTACTGTTCAGTGTTGAGTAGTACTGTAGATTTTTGGTTTATATCTAAAATTACATTTCTGTTTTTTTTTTAGATTTTAGTTAATCAAAAGTATGTATATTTTGTTTAGGTCAGCCGAGATTTGATTTAGAAAAATAACAAAATAGGTTTCAATGTTATAATTGTACTACTGTGTTACTATGTTTCCTTATTTGTATTACTTTGCATTACACAACAAGAAACAATTTTCAAAACAGTTCTACTGAAGCTACAGCATTGAGTTTTTTTTCTTATTTCTATTAGTGGATAAAGTTGTTTTTATTGATAACTACTTTCAAACTACTGTTTATGCTTAAGAATTTACAATCCTAAGCTCAATTAACTTTTATAAAATTATATACTCATTTTTAAGTTATAATTTAAGTTTTTAAGTATACAAGCAGAAATTAAGTAGAAAGTTTTGCAAAAAATAATGTTTGTGATTACAAAAAGTTATTCTACAGTTTCTACTGTAATCACTTAACTTTTAGAGAGTAAATAAGACAATACTTTTCAATCTTTTAAAATAATATTTACTCCTGATTAAATTTAAGTTACAATGTTGAAAATTCCTGCATAATTGAAAATGTAAAAGTTCAAAACTATAAATATGTCATATGTGTAAAATTGGTACAATGAAAGCTATATATGAATTAAATTTATTTATTTTTACTTAAGTTTTTACACACTATGTTTTTTTAGATTTTAGCGTATTCGAAAATGTTATGTGTTGTATAGAATTTTAGAAATTTTTTTTTTGAAATTTGAACTTTTAAAAACACGTCATCTAAATTTGATTAAGATTATTATAAAACATCTGTTAAGTTTATATTTCCATCTAAATGAGGAATCAAGAAGCTCTGAGTTCAAAAACCTTTTTAACTAATAAAATGTAACTTGTATAGGAAAATTTTGTACAGGAAAAGCTAAACTTTTCTTTGATTTGAAAAGTAAAAAGTTTTTTGTTAAATGTATATTTTATGGCAAGAAAGTTTCAAATAACAATCAGCCACAGTATAAAGAAATAAAAGAAAAATTTCAAGCTACTAAAAATATTTTAGTGCAACTTAGCCTTTACTGTGTAAACTGAATAAAATTTTATGCACACATCTAAGACTGATTACCCACATTTAAATGATGCTTTAACTATATCTGTTCCTGCACTTATCTAATAATTATCTTAAATGGATATACTATTAAAAATAGTTTTTTGATTAGTCTTGGGAATCTGTTTTAAAATAACAAGTATTTTTTTATCATGCGTTTTAAATAAGTCTAGTTATTAAAAGTTGAAATCCTTTTTTTTTGTGTTCTTGTTTGTTGTTTCATAAACTGTTTTGTTATGTTGTATATAAAATAAGTTTTGTTTAAACTTGTGTAAAGCATCTTGTATTAAAAAACAGAATACTACACTATTTAGGGTTGCCACTTTACCTGGAAAAACCTGGAATTTGACAACTAAGGCAAAAAAACTTGGAATTTTGAAAAAAAACCTGGAATTTTTTAAGTTTGAGTTTTTGTTAATTCCTATAAAATAGAAATAATTAAAATACTTATAGTTTTATGAATTTTTATGACAATTCTAGCACTTACTTCTAAGAATTAGTTCTTTAAAAAAATATTTTAACTAACTACTGCAACTTTAAAAATATCAAATAATCATTTAGTTAAATAGTTTAACAAGAATTAATAAAAGATAACACGTTCTATTATCACAATATTTAAGTAAACTTTTAGCTATTTATATAAACCAACATAAAGGTTTTTAAACAGCCATCTTAGAAGAATTTAGTACTGGTTACAACATGATAAAGCAAAACTGCAATACTTACAGTAACTCTAAAGTAACTTATATCTTTTAACAGTTTTTTTAACTAAAAATAACTTACTACTAAAAATTATCATAAAAAGATGTGCTTTCAAAAACCTGGAAGAAATATAGAAAACCTTTAAAAAATTTTGAAAAAACAAGTGGCAACTCTGACTTTTAAAATTTTATAGTAGATAAAGTATAAATTAATAAGTATACCCACGTATGAAAGAAATAAGTGCTTTTCATTATTAAATGATAGAGTTTTAATTGTTAAATAATAAATTTGTCAAATCTTATATTTGTATATGCAGAATTTATTTATAATTAGTATGAAACTAAAATTTATTTAACATTTGCTTCCGGTGTGCTACTAAAGTCAATGTTTTTTAAATAAGATAAATTTTCTCTGCTTTTTTAATTAATTGTAGCACTTTCAACCATTATTAAGAAGTGTTATACAAAGAATGAAATGGTAAAGTGCATTTGATAACGTGACATTTTTTTTAGAAACTATGTTAGAATTTACTCTTAATTTAAAGTTAATCATTAATATTTAAATTTCATAAAACATATTCTAATATATCAAATGTATATAAAAATAAAATATTTTAGATAATATTTATAATCAGATTTTCACTGTTACAAAAAAATTGTGCTTAAACTAACTTGTAAAATATTATTTTTTATTATAACTTAGTTTTTACATACAGTCACCTCTCGCGAATTTACGCACATTGTGAAAAAAGTGCACAATTAAACGAGATAACGCAACTGGTCGGGAGGTTTGTTGTTGTTTTCGTAGATTTGTAGAGGTTTTTTGAAAATTCTAAATGCGTATACTAAACGAGAGTGCGTAATCAACAAGTGCGTAGATTCGTGAGATGTGACTGTACTTAACTAAACGCTGCACCAAGTACTATTTAAAAGATTAACTAAAAACAGTCATAAGCAGGTAGAAAAGCTATAAAAGTAAAATGTTATTTCGGTTATTTTCTGAACAATATGAAAGTGACAAGAAAACACACGTAAGTTTTTTATGTTTGTTTACTATTTTAGTTAAGTTTATTCTACACCTTTTCGGAAATATGTATTAAGAAAAAATTTTGAAATAGTGATAAAAACCCTCTCTAAATAACAAAAAGATAAAACTAAGCTCAAACTCTATATTTATTTCTGTTTCCGCTTATTTTTTCGTTTTTCGGTTTTCCGGTATGTTTAATTTATTAAAATTACTACGTTCTTTTACTTACTATTGTTTTAATGATTGTTAAAAGTAAAAACTTACTAAATAGCTTAAATATAATATATCTGATATTAAAAAAAAACAGTGTGCACTGATTCATTATTTTAGATACAAAAAACTATATACCGCTTATTTAGTTCAAAGATAGGTATTTATTTTTTTGAATAAAATGATTTACTTCAAAAACAACACCACTTAAAAAAAATCAGCATTAAATAATAACTTTTACATCTTATACAAAACTTGAAACTCAAACCTACAAAGCGTCACACCAAACACGTCAAAACAAAACAGGCGGAAACGAAGGAAAAAGAGGACGAGCTGAAAAGGCAAATACTCGAACTCGACCGCTCAATAGGCTTCCTCAGCATGTCGAGGTCGGCGCGCAAAACATGTTACTTTTTCGAGTTCCTCTTCACCGCAGCGATCTTGTGCGCTACGATCTTCTTCTTCGTCGGACCCCACTGGAGCGACGGAGCGTTTCTGAAGAAGATCGCCGTCAGAGAAGACGCGGATCTGCAGTTGGTGAAAGGTGTGAGGTGGATCGCTGCCGCCTGTCTCGGTGTGGGCATGCACTTTTGCACCTTGGATTATTTTGAGAAGTTAAAGTGGTGATTCGCTCGGATTAGAAATAAATTATTAGATCTGAAGTTTTGCTTTCGGTCGATAATTAAATTGACTTGTTTTTTGTTTAGTGTTTTAATTTTTTTTTGTAAATGTTCTTGGCAATTGCAGATGGAGGGAACGGGTCAAATATGCATGTAGACACTATTGCACGAAGGGTCAAATATGCACGAAGAGACCCTTTTGCACGAAGGGACACTTTTGCACAAGAGCAAAAAAAAAAAAATTAAAAAAAAAAAAAATAGAAAGACAATTTAATAAAAAAAAAGTTACCGACGGAGGATAAGGTTGAAAGGTAACAGTGATAGTAAAAAAAAACAGTTACAGACCGAGGGTAAAGTTTAGGGGTAATAGTGATAATAAAATAAAAAATAGACAAGAAAAAAAATGATAATAAATAATTAAAAAAAAAAATTTCAACTGGTGCAAAAGTGTTTTCGTCAAAAATAGTCTTTGTGCAAAAACGACCCTTCGTGCACAATTGACGCCGTTCAAAAGTGTCTTCGTACAAAGTGTCTTCGTGCAAAAGAGTCTTCGTGCATATTTGACCCTTCGTGCAAAAGTGTCCCTACCTGCATATTAAACTCCTACCCGCAGTAGGGACATCAACAAGAAACACAAAATTTTGAAAATGAATAAAATCAAAAAGTTTTATAATATTTACGGACAAAAAGAAAGATGATAACTTAATTAATATTTGTTTTTTCTTTTTAAACTGCTAGTATGTCTAAATTAAAGTAGAATATTTTGTATTTAGTTATATATAAGTATATGTTATCTATCATTTACGGGAGAATGTTTTAGCAATTATGTTAACAATGTTAAAGTTAGGATACGTTTAAGGATTAAATAATTGTAGAATATAAACATAGTGACTTATTAAAATCTAAAATTCTTAAGTACATCAAGAATATCGTTATAAAACTACATGAGTCCAAAAAAACCGTCTTACAAGTTAAAACTACCTGTCATTATGCTTAGTATTAAAAATATAAGTTTATTTTGAAACTGTACTTTTGAACGCACTTCTAATAGCGATTCTTGCCTTCAATGATATCATACTGATGTCTGTCGGCTGCGAAATTTAAATTAGAATATTGGACAAAGTACATCTATCGGTCGATATTTTTTCAACAACCATTAAGGTCGAGGTGCGAAACCGTCGTACCGTTCGACGCAATAAGCCGCCAGCAATCCTTCTTTCGAAGATGACGCTTCAATAATTCCCGACGCCTCCTACCACTTGTTTGTTTTCGTTTCGAGCTCCAAGTAACTGTTGCCCTCCAAAGTTTCGATGTAACTTCCAATGAATGCGTAAAACTATTTTCGGTCTTCTGCCACAACTGCAGCTTTTCCCAGGCGTCAGTCAACGGGGAGTACTTTTCAACAGATGAGACAAAGTTGTTGCATCGGCAAAAACATGAAGTTCTATATTCGAACCACTTTCGCTATGTCGTCGTGGCGGGAAAAATTTTTGCGCATTTTATTTTCTTAAAAAAACAGATGCACTCGTTTATTTTGGCAAAAGACAGAGACTGTTTTGAAACTTTTTCAGGCTTGACCCGACCACAAAGGTATTTTGTTATCGATAATTTTCAAACTCTTTATTGTCTATTTTGGTTTATGTTTTACTCACAATTTACAATTTATAATAATAAGATTTAGGCTGGCTGCAATAGTAAATATTTTCATTCTTAAAAGTTAAGCTTGTTTGTGCTAACGAGAAACATTACTAAAAAACGGTGATAACATTTAGATACCGTGTCCCTAACCAATTTTACCTAAAGTTTAAAACCTAAACCTTCCTTGATTGATTAACTGTAAGATTATTAAACTTAGAATTAAAAGAAATATAAATTTAATCAAATAAACATAAACAGTACTTCTGCAGCCAGCAGGGGTCGGCGGTCTTTTTCAAGTTAAGGGCCAACTTAAAAAAATAGTTTACTTTCGGGCCGCATTTTTACAAGCAAAAATGTATACAGCAGGCCGCATTTACTACAAACATTTGTAATAATCAATAAAATATGATTCTTTTAACCAAACATGTATCAGTAATAATAAAGCACTAGCGATTAAGAATTATTAAGTAAGCAGCCATATTATAAGACTTTACCATAAAAACTAATTTTTCTAGTGTTTAAAAAATTTATGTTCTTCTTAAAAATGAAAAGCTGGAGATTTTACTTTAAGGGCGGCATTTTTACGACTTCTGAACTATAATATACTAGATAAAAATCTTTTTTGTTGTAAATAAATACTTATGGCTTAAAAAAACTTTTTCTGTTATTCGTTTACAAAATACTCATTGTTTTTACTTGTAGACGGACTGTAAAAACGGTCGTTTAAATACATTTTACTTGCTTATTTGCAAACTTGCATGTTATAAAGGTAAAAAAAAAACTATGATTGAACCGAAAAATTTCAGGTAAAACTTTTAATTTAGATAAAAGTGTTAGGAAATTTATGTGAACAGCAAACGTTTTTATTTATTTATTTTTTTTCATTTACACATATCTGATTTTTTTTGTCTTTGTTTTAGATTTTTCAGTTTTTCAAGTTAAACTAAGTTTAAGTGCTACAAAATTTGTAACTAAAACAAACCCTGCGAAATCCTCAATTATTTTAATTATTTCAAAATACAAAACCAGTTTGAAAAAAAAACGTTAACCTTTGTTTATATTTATCAATCATTTAATTTGATTATATTAACTCTAATATATATAGATCATGAGTGACATCAAAAAGCTACCAAACTAAAAAAACAGTCAAAACTACTGTCCAATAATTACATTTTATTCTATTTAAAATAACAAACTATGTTTATAACAATAACCTATCAAGCGTACAATTCTAGTTTAATAAAACTTTAGTAGTCATGGTTTTATAAAAAACTGTGAAGTTTTATTTTTGTAAAGCATCTATCTGTTTTCTCGTTTTAAAATACACAAAAGATTGATATATAAGGCTTCAAGTTCAAATTTAGTTTTAAGACTTTTTTTTCTATTTATCATTTTATTTACAAATAAACATTTTTTAATATAAGTGAAATGTTAAAGTTTCTGAAACAAAGTCTATATTTCAATAAACAGATAAAAATATTTTACCTTAATCAATATAATTGCTATGCTTAGACAAAACTAAATTTATTGATTTCTTTTCAACTTAAAACATAAAGAATAATCAGTTAACCTTTATAGATACTGCATAAACGATCATATTTTTAAGACTTAAATTAAGTTAGTTTTTTTAAAGATAGTTGGATAATTTAGTTACCTTCAACGAAATCCTACATATATGGTATAAGTAATATATCTTGTCTACTTTTAATATAATACGTATAATAGGTTTTTTATTAATTTAGTTTCTTACTCGTTTCTTAGTTAGAATTATAAACTAATGTTTTATGAATTAAGCTATGCATTAAGCACCAGTTCACAAGCCTTTAAAATAAATTATAACACAACATCTTAGTTTAATTTTAAAAGATTAAACCACATTCAAACTTGCTTTACAAAAATATACAGGAGTAAAAACTTAAACAAAGATATCTCAAACAAAAAATCATTCTTAACTAATCATTAACCAATCAATTTCTTTACTCAAAGCCCAAAAACTCTACTAAATTGCGCAGCTACACAAGTGGGATTTCAACAGCAATAATTACAAGCAGAAGAGCAATAACCGCTAGATAGCAGCACACAGTGCAGTGCCCTATCAACTTTCGTTGAAAACTTGCACCGGATCCACTTGCATTTTCGTCTTTGCTTCCTTCCACGTCGTCCCTCAATTTTCTCACGTCCCCCACCAAACAATAGAGGAGGCTCGCCAGAGTCCAACATGTTTCCTCGGGTTCGCAGGGGACCGTGACACCAATTCTTTGAAGATATTCTTTTCTGCTATTAGCTTGATACTGTTTGTTCGGGTATGTGTACCTCCAAGAAGGACCCGATGAGGGGTCTGGTCCTTTCTTCTAGTTTCCATGGCAGAAAAGTGGGTATGCGGGACATGGTATCACCTCATAGTAATTACTACATAAATTGGAGTTTGATCGGCTGCCGGCAACTTTTTCGACATTTCAAAGCAATAAAAAGTTCAAAAACTGCAAAATAGTCAGAGTTAAAAGAAGTGATAAAATAAGAACTGCTGCTAATGTGATAGAATTGCTACTAATAAATTGTATCAATTTAAATCAAACATGTTTTTAAAAAAAAATGCTTAATTTGAACTACATAAATACTGAAATTAATTTAAAATTTTATTCAAAACTTAAAATATACTTATAAAAAGTAAATGCATACCCTTAAACAGTCTTAGTTGAAAAATAAAGTGTTTCGTTAGATATGTGCATATTTAAGTTAGTTCACAAACTATTGTTCTTGTACTTAAATGAACTGTTAGTTCAGTTATTTATATTTCAAAGTTATAAGTAAAAGTATACTATAAACTTAAGTTGATGAATAGAAACAATTAAATGCAAAAAAATCATTGAAATTAATTAATAAATACAACTAATCAAACAAGTTAAACTTCATACAGAAAACAAAGACAAAATTAGTTAAATGTATATGAACTGTAACACAAAAATATGACTTTATTTTATTTACTGCCTGATAAAAAAAAAAACCCAACATTCATAAGTGAATGATAACATAAATGCTGGAAATATAAACAACTCAAGCTTATCAACTAATGCTTGCTTGAATATGTATAATAAGTCCAAGCTTTTAAATGATTCTGTTATTATAGCTAGCAATAAACCACAATGTGTACGATTTTGGACTTTTAGCTTTTTCTCTTTTAAATTGTGCAAGTTAAACATTTTTAGGCTGACTTATCATTGCTTATATTAATAGATGATGGAGTGCATTTTAGTATGTTCGTGATGAAACATAAACATAACAATTTAGAATGTTTACTTATTTATTTTGTAAAAAAAATCAAAGCTGAAATTGTTACTTAAGATTAACTTTTTTACATAGTTCTATACTAAAATTAAGCTTTTTCGGAAACTTAAAAGGTAACCTGAAATTTGTAAAAGTATAAGTTTTAGAGTCACAATTAGTTAATTTTAGTTTACTTCAAGATAATTTTGAATGGAAGGTTTTTTACTTTATCTCTGTCATGTAAAGGCCAAATTTCGACTTTAAAATTTATATGTTACAAATTTAGTTTTTGAGCTTTGCCACTATAATACAGGGGTCGGTAGCCTTTTGTCTATTTTTCTAGAAAAAGTGACTCGTTGGCCGCAATGCTTATAAAGCGACCTCAATTATTTTAAATATATCAGTAATCGATATAAAAGTAGTTTTAAAATAATTAATGTGAAAAAATAAGCAGTGCTAAAGCACTAGAAATTACTAAATGATAAACTAAGAGACTTATTGTAAGTTTTACTACTTATTTTAAATTTATGTCTTTAAATGTATGTTTTTGATCGGCAGGAACTTGGTGCTTGCGGACTAAATTTGGAAAAAAAAAATTCGAGCCGCCAGTTCCAGTTTTGCTCTTCCAAAAGCCCCAGAATATTAAACATTTCGAAAGTTTTACCTTAGACTTTTTTTTTTTCTGTTCACCTTAAAGCCTCAGAATATGTAGTGTATTTTTTAAATATTTAATTCGCGGGCCATCACCGCAGGTATTACCTTTCATGGACAAAATTTTATTTAAATTAAAAACATGCACGCGGGCCGCAGTTTTCCGACCTCTGATTTAGTAGATTACTTACGCCTTACATTAAGAAAAACTAAGAAACTTAATAATAACTTCGGTAAAAGAATAAATTACATATTTTGGTTTTGAAATTTCAAAATTTTGTTTTTTAGTGTATTTGTAAAGATCTAATAAACTAGGTTTTCCTAAATTTACATAAAGTTACACTTGCTTAATATCATGAATTTCTAGTTTTATTTGAAAGTATTTTAGTTATACTACCAACTAAAGAATACAAATTTAGTTTTCTTTACAAGCAAGTTTTTTTTTATCTGAGCTAAATAGATTTATTGGCTATAGTTTTTTACTATAAAGTTACATCTTTGGCCAGAAAAAATGTCTAAAAGCTTATTATACATACGCACACATAATTGTTGACTAGTTGTACACCACTTTATTCATATATTAAAGCATTTGTCTATGAAAAAGTTATACACCCTAAGAGATCTTTGTTTTTAATCATTAAAAAAAAGTCTTCTTCTACAAGTATTACAAAAAAATAAACACTTGAATAAACATATATTGAGGCTTGAAAACAACAGTCTTTGTTGTTATGGCTACTCTGCACACATCTTGGCCAAATTAAACAATTTCGAAACAAGTTTTTGTTGTCTTGAACTTTCAGTCAAGTTAATTTTACTTCAGCGTTGTGCGTTTAAATTTGTGGCCGTTTCAGATAACGTTAACTCATCAAACTATACTGTCATGTTCATAAACATGTGGAAAATAAGAGACCAAATAGAAATGAACAACTCAGAAAGCGAAGCCAATCAAGCCGCAGTCGAACAGAGGTTGAAAAAAATCCTTATAGATTCAGCGTTTAATTTTTTTTTTAGTAAAATGAGTACCAACTAAAATTATGATCTCCTACACATATTACAAGTGTGAAACATTGTATTTATTGCAATAATCTTTAAAAATAAAACATAGGTGTAAAAAGTAATAATAATGATTATCGAGTCTTTTGATTCTGACCGAACTACAAATCAACCAGAGCCGCCGAACGAGCCGCGGGAAACAAGGAAGCGTCCAATCACGAAGCGCCGGCGAGGAAGAGCAGCAAGTCGGACTCGCTGAAGACGAGCCAATCAGCGGCGAGCCACCAATCACAGAGGGAGAAGGCGGAGAAGGTGCACCGGATGATCAGGCAGATGCAACAGCGGGTGATTTATTTAATTTTTATTTCTGGAACATGTCAAAAAAACAAAAATCGAAAAAAAAACTGAGTCCGTCCGAAACTAATGATTTATTATTCTTTTTTAGTAATTGGCTAAATATATATAAGTCTTTGTAGTTAAGTTGCAGATGTTTAAAAAAAAAAGTGCAGCGAGTTAGAAGGTAAACGAATCCTTGAATATGAGCTCATTTTTCTACTAAAATTATTGTAGAAAGGCTTTTGCTAAAAAAAGGATTTTTGGAAAGCCTGCAACTAAAAACTCATAAAACCACATTAAAAAAATTAACTTTAAACAGGTGAAAGCATTGGAGGAGCCGAATGCTGAGGTGCGGAGACTGATAATAAGCACGATCGTGTGGCAGCTGATCGTGGTTGTTTTGGTTTTAGTTTTGGCGTACAACTTCGCCCAACCTCCGACTTGCTCCCCCACGCACAACAGCATGTTTCAACACGGGGGAAAACCGCAGTTCTTTGAAAAAGTCCGCGACGCACAGGAGTTTGACGAGGAGGGAGACGCCCTGTTCTTCGGGAAGGGGGAAAGAGTCGAGGTCGTTGACATGGCAACCGGTTGAGGTTGTCGACATGGCGACCGGCTGAAGCGTGGCGGCCTCGTCGGGATACCGAAACAGTTTTGTGTTTTTTTGTGAATAAAGTTTTTGCAAAGGAACAAAATAAAATTGTTATTTATGTTTGCATAACTTTAATAAATGAGATTGTTTCTGATGGCTCTATAAAGTTTTGCAAGAAGAACAAATAAGAAGCTTATTATTTTTCTGAGGTCTCTTAAACTTTTTATCTAAAGTTAATAAAGTTTCAACTTGCGGTTACATTTATAATTTTGTAATTGAGAAAAAAAAAATTTGACCAAGTACAATAAAAGATAAATTTTAAACTTAATTTTCCCTAAGTAACGTTCATATCTTACCTTATTTTTAACTTGAATACCAGAAAAAAAAATCAAAGTAAAAAAACCTACTTAAATTTTTAATTTTCAAACATCTTAAACTAAAAAACTTTTTGTATACCTTGATTTTGATAAAGTATTTTTAACAACAGCTTAGAATTAACGGCTGTGCAGTTTTGTTTGTAGTGTGAAATGAGATACATTTCTAAAATTTTTATTTTTAATTAAAGCATGTGAAACAAAAGATAAAAATAAAGTTATTAAAAAATTTAAAAGTAACTGTTTTATTATAGATAATAAGCAAATAGAGTGTTTTTTAGACAAATATTTGTATTTAGAACTTTGGACTTAAGAAATTTTACACTTATATGTTGCATTTGCTTGCGAAGAAGACAAAAACTGTTTACGCAGAAAACGAGAGTTCGACACTATCTAAAATTCTTAACGTTTTTTCTATAAAACATATCAATTACTCTATGGTGGTTATACTAACACATAACAGTTATTAGTGAGATACTTAAAGCAGTTTTTGTTTTTTTAAGTTTCGCTTTATCCCGAATCCCGAATTCCATTAAAATACTCAAAGGCTGAACTTTGCTGAAACAGAACGTAAGTAGCTTGACTTTCGAAACACAAAAGGTGTTTAATATAAACGAGCTGCTTTCACCCTTACAAGCGGATTTCGCAAACAAAGCAGTGGCAGCCTTGGATTACTCCAGAAAAAAAGCGAAATTTAGTTGCTGCGTATTTGCTTTTTTCTGACTTAATTTTTGTTACTGTTTTTGATGCAAAACTTTTGATTACTCTTTGTAGATGAACATTCAACAAAAAACGCTGGCTTTGTGAACATTTAAAAATGATTGTCTTCATTTTGCCCTAGCTAAAGGACGGTTGATACTTTTATGGAAGTTTTTTTTCAGATTACATAGTAACTACTAATTTTTTTTGGGAATACTATGCAGTGGAAAGACAGTTTCATTAACTAAACGAAAAGGCACTGCAATAGTTTGTTGATATTAGAATTCACAGAAGAATGCTTAGATTAAATAAAATACGAGATTATATATGAAAACTTTAATCTTTTTTAAGGTATTTACAATTTCAAAATATACGGACTTAATTATTCAAAAATTTTATTTTCTGT
The DNA here is from genome assembly GCF_965202585.1 of Thalia democratica. Classification (NCBI taxonomy): domain Eukaryota; kingdom Metazoa; phylum Chordata; class Thaliacea; order Salpida; family Salpidae; genus Thalia; species Thalia democratica. Next base: position 58,754,379 of record NC_139166.1, on the reverse strand, counting down.
GAAAAAGAATAGAAACTTTTTTATGACTTCAGCTGCTTAAATATTCTAGCTCATTTAGTTGCGTTCACTTACAATTTCAGTTTTACAAAGTTGTTTTGAATTAATTTAATTTGTAACAAATTTAATGATATTTCTTCAAATACTTTAAAAAAAAGTCTGTGTGTTTTCTGCTTTAAAACTTGAATGTTAAATAGATATTATTTAAAAAAAGGTTAACCAAAACTAAAATTAAATACAAGCTAAAATGTTTTAACTCACATATTATATGTTAATATATCCTCAACTCTTAATTATGTTATTGTTAAGTGTATAATATCGTTTTCATTAAAAAGTTCAACAAAAATCAGATTGTATAATGTAGGTGTTAGTTTAATCAAAGCCTTTAGTAGCAGTAAATAGAATAGAGATCTTTTAGGTTGAAAAAATACTTAAAAAAACAGCAAAAAAGTTTATTCTTTTATAAAAAAACGCATTGCTTCTGGAAGAGCTTTAAAAAAATATTAAATAAAGTTAATATTTGTATTGTGGGCGAGAAATATTAAACTTACTTTTTGAAGCACTAAATCTTAATTTTAAAACTGCTTTAAAAATTTAAACTTCTATGTGGGATAAAAAACAAATTGTTTAAAACTTTAAGTAAAATAAAAAACAAATTTTTAAAATAAAGCAGTTTAAAAATTGAAATGTTTGCATTGAGAAAAATTTAGTAACTATGCTTCTAAACGTTTTTAAATGTCTTCACTGCTTATCTTCCAGAACGTACAGCAGACTACTAAAAGCAAAAGCACACAACAAAAACCACTAAACTGTGTTTTTTGTTTTTTGTAGCCAGCAGTAAAAATCTGAAGAAAACCAGTGAAAGTATACTAAAAGGTTAAAAAACGTTAGGAAGATTTTATTTATATAATGATAATTTTTCAAAAGCTTATGTTTTTATTTTATTGTTGAAGAATACAAAGTTAAAAGTACTAACTTGCTTGTCCATGTGTGTAAAAGTGTGAAAAAAATAAGTTAGTATTAAGAAATTTAAAAAAAAATTAGTTAGTATAAGTTTAGTTTCTTTTCACTATTTTAAGTTCGAAAAAAAAACAATATGCCGATGTTGTTTAGAAAATACTTTTGCTTTATTAACACAAAGTATTTGCCACAAACAAATAAATCCTTTACTTTCTACTTTGGTAATTTTGTAACTTTGATTAGTGACAATAATCCAACTAAGATTAAAATACTTTTACAAATAAACTATAGATACCATTTCAAATAAAAATAATCATTTTTATGAAACCTATCAAATATTTTAAATTAAAAAGTGTTTTTATTACATTTTGCACCAATCAAAATACTTTATTTTTAAAGTTAAATGTATTATCTGTATAAAACTAGTGTTGTTTTATCATTTAACCTTTAATAAGCAGACTACTTCAGAAACTTACTGCAGACTAACAAAAGCATAAACATAGCACAAAAACAAGTAAAACAGTACTGGGTTTTTTATAAGTGTGCAGTACGCTTCTAGAGAAAAACAGTGAAAGGTTTCTGTTTGGTTCGTGCAAAAATAACTTCCCGGGCAAGAAAAAATACTGTTAAAAAACGACGCTCAAAACAAAAAGAGAAATTAAAAAAACGGTGCTAAAGTGATGATCTGTGCTAAAGATAAGCTGTTTAAATTGACAGTCCGTTTTAAAATGACGCCGTGCTAAACCGACGCCGTGCAAAAATAACCCACCGTGCAAAACTGAGGTACTATGCTAAAGTGAATCACTGTGCAATAATGACGCCTTAAAATTCTGACTCGGTCCCGATTAAATGATAATGCATTAGCTCATTTAGATAAATATATACTTTTATTCGTAACGCTTCAAAAATAAAGTCTTTATGTGGTATTACAACATAGTGCTTATTAAGATAAAATTCAAATAATGAAATTTACCTTAAAAATGTATTGATATTTTAAGGAAAAAAGAAAAGGAAACGTAAATTATGTTTTATCCTATATACTTTTACAATAAACAATTAATTACAATATTAACAAAACACTTAAAATTTGTTAGTACTTTAATTATCAAGCAAATAGCTTATGTTATTGGTGTAAAATATTTAGCTTTAAGTATATTTATACATGAACGATATTTTTTTTTAATTTTTACCTAAAAATCATTGTTAAACTCTACACCAGAGTGAGGAACGAGAAAAAAAAAACTTGGAAAGTTTGTAAAAGCGATTAAAGTCCATTGTGAAGCTTGATTTTACTTACTATAAAAGATAACAAAATATAAAGTAGTAAGACTTAAAAGTTGAACATTTGAAATGTTATTCTTAAGTATAGTTGATGATCATACTTTAAGCAGTCACCATTGGCTTTAAAAAACTGTAAACGTAACAACTTGAATATTTTTCTAAAATGAAACTTCATAATTTTTGGTTAAACATTACTAGTCAGTCTATTGACTTCATATAATTAACAAAAAAAAAACTAATTCTTATTATTCTTACTTTAACCACATTCATAAATTTTTTTGATAATGATTTTTGTTGGAAAATACCAATCAGAGTAAATTTTTTAATCATTTTCAAAATTTTAAGAGCTGACGATGAGGCAGTAGCGGATCTTAATAACAATTGGGCATTTGAAGAGAACGGTGTGAGTGGAGACGAAAAGGTGATGATAACAGTAAAGGAGTGTCTGATATGATCGCAGGTGACGCGGCCGATTTCTCGGAAGTTGCTGATGACAATGAAGCTGAGATGATCGAGAGGTGAGTGAAAGTGACGAAGCTGCATGTCCGAATCTATGGGAAGATTAGGAGGCAGAGACGTTGCAGGAAGTGGCGATGATGACGTAAGGCGATGATGACGTTGCAGGTACGGTTACGGAATAGAAGTTATACAACATTAAAAATTGTACATACAATTTTCATTAGTTGTATATACATATTTTTTAACAATGTATAAACATTTATGTAACCTGTAATTTAACTTTAGTTTAAAATTTTAATACATAACTGTTTATATATATCTTATTGCTTAATTTTGTTACATATTTAGTTGTTTAACACTAATTCTTAGTTATTTTGCACAGTTTTGTTATTGATAATGACTGATGAAAAGTCGAAATGGCGTCTAAAAACTATAAAATTGCAATGTGTACCCTTTAAAATGATTTTTATTAAAGATAAAAGTCTTAGATTTAACGTTACTAAATTAAGATTGAATCTTAAAACAAGATTTGAAACATATTCAGACTGAGATTAAATTTAGTTTAGATTTACAAAGCAATAAAAATATTGTAAAAAAAAGTCATAATTTTTAATTAACATTTTTACTAACAAAATAACATGTACTTTGAGTACTTTTATTAAAAAATCTACTGAATATATGTACTTAGTAAGCATTAAACAAGTAAACTCAGTCCATTTAGTTTATTTCAATTAAAAAAACAAGACTCTCATCTACTCAAAACGCTTTATGTTCTCACCCAAAGCAATACCTTTTTTGTTACACGTTTAATAAAAAGTTGATTTAATTGTTTTTGTATTCCAGTTCCAAGTTTGACAACAGCAACAAATGCAAACAAGTTAAATATCAGCCTAAAATCAAATTCAGCAAAAAAAACAGCAGCAGCAGCAGTCAACTCTAAAAAATGTCACTAATTTTCCTTATCACATACTTGACTATTTATTTTATTAAGTTATTTGACTGATTTCGCTGCAAAGTTTTAGTCATTGTCTTGTGATTGAGGGGCAACAGTTTTTTATGTTTTAAAAATTTTCTGAGAAAAAGCTTCTAACAATGTCACTTTAAAGGAAAAAAAATTAAAGTGTTGGAGACAAAAAAAGCAACGTTTTAAAAATACTCGTCTTTCTTTTAGCCCTTGTAACTTTGTAAGCTGGTAAATTTTAAGAAGTTCCGTATACAAAAAACAACACTTGAATAATGAGTTGTAGTAGCTGTACAAAAACTGCTCAACAAGATAATGTTTGCGGACCAAGTTTCAGTCGGATTTATTTTATTTTTGCTACAATTGCGCCCCCTATTGGTCCGGGGAAAATAAAGGGAAGGTAGAGTGCCTCCGTTGATATCCTGATACTTTGATGGAATTCTAAAACTATGTTAAGTTTTCAATTTAGCTTAAATGAATATTCTCAACTGGGTTTATGTAATATAAAAAGCAAACGTTAAGTGATATAAATAATTTCAGTGTAAAAATTAGTAGTTTTGATGCATCAAATTGTTTTGTAATGAGTTTTATGTGACTTAACAGTGACTTATAATGACAAGTTAAAGAGCTATTCTTGTTATCAAATTTGGATTTTTAAAAGTTACAAAGTGTGTTAAAATTAAACACGTTTTAGCTTTAAATTCTTCTAATGTTAAGTTTTTGACAAATACATACTTTTCTTAAGTATTGTTTTTAGGACTTTTTGGACAATAGAAAATACAGAAAGCTGAAGATTGTTTTACAAGGAACATGTGTACCGCTTTTAAATTTCGCATTTAAATCTAACAGCTTATTAAATTTTACAAGTTAAAAAATTCGTCGTTACCCCTACACCAGTATTTACTGCACGACTACGAATAGTAGTTCCTGAAGCAAACTAACCCTTGTTTCGGTTCAAGCTACTACTGTATGATTTGTTACTTAAATCTAGAGTATTTGCGTGAAATTAACCCTTGAACTTAAATGCTTAGTACTACGTAACTCATAAAGTTTACCATCACACAAATTCAAAAACAACAAGCCAGTGTATGCAGGTTTTTATATTTTATTACTTCAAATTTATTTTTCATCAACACAAACCGTCAAGTTCGCGCGGCAAAATCTTCACTTCTTCACAAAACTTCACCTGATGTGCTTCTTCGGGCACTTCATGCTCTTCTTCCTGTCCTTCCCGCAGCACTTCATCCCCCTCACCTTCCTCCCCATCTCCCTGTTGAAGGCGATCGTGTCGTCGTCGGCCACCGTCGTGACGTCGAAGCTCGTGACATCATCGTCGGAACCGTACAAGGTGCTGTCCGACCCCGAGCTGGGGCTGTTCCTCGATTGAAACCTGCCTCGTCCCTTCGTCAGCTCCCTGTGCAGCTTCTCCTCCAGCTTCCTGATCGGGTTCGCCGGCGTCGACTTCCACCGCGGCTCGCAGGAGACGCTCGTCGCGTCCGTGGTGGAGTCCCGCAGCTCCAAGTGGGCGCGGGACACCGTTTCGGTGATGTTCAGGCTGTCGTTGCTGTCGACGATCGCCGTTATCCTCACCTCCGACACGTCTTCGACCACCCTGCCGTGTTTGCGAGGTTTCGGTTTGCAAAAGTTTGCTTTCGGCTTTCTAGTGCACGCTTTCTTGCAGGCTTTCGGTTTGCGCCCGCCGCTTTCCAGGTGGACGTGCGACACCTGCTTTGTCACCTTCAAGCTGTCGTTGCTGTCCACCTCCGTTTTTATCATCGTCTCGGAGTAGTCCTCCACGATCCTCTTCCCGCTCAAGCCTCTCTTCTTCAGGTTGCCGCGTCTGTTTGAGTTCTCCAAGTGGGTGTGCGACTTTCTCTCGGTTATCTTCAGGCTGTTGTTGCTGTCCATTTCCGCGCTGATCCTCGTCTCGGAGTAGTCGGTCGTGCGGTTGATCGGGTTCCTCACCTGCCTCTTCCTGCTGACGTGCAGGTGGGGGTGCCTCCGCATCTCGTCAATCTCGTTCGTCTTCAAGATGATCAGTATCTGTGCAAGTAATGCGGTTTAGACATATACTGTTCATTTAACTTGTATGTTTTCTTATAATTCAAAACTTAAATTTTTAAAAGCAAAAATAAAACTTGAACATAATGAAATAAGTTAATTTCAATAAATATTATGATATCTAGTGGTTATTAAGGTTAACTATCAAACTTAACCTAAACGTTTTCACATCACTTTTGATTAAATTATAACTACATCGACAAAGTGTTGTAGCATTCAAAACAATTTTCAATTGAGTCTGATTTTAATTAATTTAATCATCATCTCTTAAGGTCAAAAAATGCTAACATTTGCCACCAAAACGGCAACTTCAACAAAAGCGAGCAAGGTGCAGAATCTCCCCATCACCAACTTGCAACCCTTCCAGTGACTTTTGCAACTTTTCGGCTTTTTCGTCCAGTCTTTCACCGATTCGAACCCGCAGCATTTTAGCTGACAAAAATTAAATTATTGTTAAGTTTTTGTTAAGCAATAGAAAAGTAATTGTCAAAATATTTTCAAATTAAATATTCCTACAAGTGCTTTAACAAATTACTAGACACTTAATAACAACAATAAATAATTCAACTTTTTAAGTTTATACTTATTATTTCAGAAAGCAAGTTAAAAGCACTTGTTGGAATAATTCCTAAAAACTATTTTTCAAATTAAAACTTTTCTCTGCAGGTCGTTCCAAGCGAGCGTTTTCTCCTGGTCGTAGCCGAACTTGCACATGGACGCCTCCCAGTGGTCGTTGGCAACCGGGAGCTGGGCGAACCGGTATATCGTCATGACGATCTGCATGAAAACCACCGAAGTGAGAAGGAAGCGCAGCTGTGAATCACGCAAATAAAATATAAGACAAACTTGTTTATGTGAGTTTTTAACATTGTGATTTTTTACTTTTAAACCTTTTTTTTGCTTTAACTATAGTTAAAGCTTTCTGTTTTTTATAATAAGTAAATAACACAATGTTATTAAAGTAAATAAATTAGTATGAGTTTGTTACTTTGTAAAAGTTTCAAAACAAATAGTTATTTCGTTACTTAACTTATTGTTTTAACAGTTTGTTATTAGACTGTAACTAAAAATAAGATAACATAGAACAAAAAGATTTTATCTGAATTTATAAACATTATTTTTGCTTTAGGTATATTTCAATTTAATCTGTTTATTCTTTTATCGAAAAATTAACAAAAAACTATATAGAAGCTAAATCGTTGAATCAAAATAAGCTCTATACTAAAATTTTGTTCTTCATCTTTATCTATTTTTTAAAAGTAAATTTCTTACTGCAAAATAATTTATGCTTACTACTTTTCTATTAATAATTAACACTCAATTTATTTGCTGATTAAAAAAACTTAATTTTATTTTTCTACGTCCGATTACAAAGGACAATTCAAACTTTTTAAAAAATGTCAAAAGTTCCACAACTCAAAAATTTTTGTTTTTTAGCTTTTATTTATGCGTTCTTTAATTTATCATAAGCTATTAGCATAGAGCTTATTTAAACAGTCATAAGTTAACCAATTAGTTGTATTACAAACGTTTTCGTTGGAGTGGTGATGGTGGTGGCTGAGCTTCTTCAGCTCGAACGCGCTCACGACGGAGTACAGGCAGCCGAAAGCGAACGTGGCCCAGGACGTTGTGGAGTAAACGGAGGTGTGGGTGATGATGTCCAGCAGGTTGTCCACGTGGAAGGACAGGTACCCGCTCATGTAGACCTGGCACAACCCCAACACCTGGTTTGCGGTTTTATTTGAGTTGACAGTAAAATCAACTTCTTTGTTCAAATTGTAAAGGGCAAAAGGTATTGAATTAACACCATGTGGTTATGGCTTTATTCATTTTTATGAAGTTTTAGCTTCAAGTTTGGTAATATTTTTATATTTTAAGTAAAAAGTAATGGCTTGCAAGTTTTTAACCATCTAGACTAAAACAGGAAATTTAATCTAAAAAATGTTTTAGAATGTAAGTTTATAGTTTAACAACAACTGTTTTATTGTTTAGTTAGATGTTATTATAAATCAACTGATTTGTTAATAGATAATAGTCTGTTAACGTTATTATGTTAAAAAAATTTTCCTCACTAATAAATAAAACCTGTAGAACTGCTCAACTATATTAATTAACTTAAAGTATACTTTTTAAAAACAATATTTTTTAAAACCGATATTTACAAATTAAAACTTTAAAACAGGGGTCGGCCAAATGTGGCCTACAAAGCAAAAGTCTGCAGCCAGCGAGGGGCTTTTCAGCTAAAAGCATAAAAAAAAAAGTTTTTGTATTAACTTGTAGCGAGTTTTTCTATAAAATTGCAAAAAATATTGATAATTCAGGAATTGAACTTATTTTGAAAACTAAAACTGATAATAAATTATTATTTTATTTATACTATTTTCTTATAGATATAGTATAGTATACTATCAGTGTGTTTTTGTTTTGTCTGTTTTCATGGCTTTTTTCATTACAGTCGATTCTATTCGTATAGAGTTATATAACCACAGTTGTTTGAATTTTATAGATTAAAATAGGTAAAAATGTATTTGGAATAACTATACTTTAATCCCTATATTTTTACCAATTTTTTAAACCTTTTAACCAGTTAACATGCCAAATTTTTTTACACATAGCAAAACAATTATCTTTAAATACTATTTATTTTTTCTTGTATTTTAAACTACTAGTACATTCAAAAAATTACAATCATTTTCTAAAGTTAATAATCACTCCTTACTTGTGCTCTATTATGATTCACTCATCACTTTTTGTTTAAAATAGTAGTTTTATATTAATAAATACGATTAATTTCAAATAACTGAGGCTCACGGAAGACTTTATGCTAAATAGCGTAACCTACGGAGCAACTTTTTCTATAAATGGGCTTGCAACTTACAAAACGGTGCCGGCCTGTGCTTTAAAAAGAACTCTTTTAAATAGCGTGTTATTGAAAAACGTTGACTTACCAACAGTACAGAATAGTAAAGTCTAAGCATTTCTTCAGTCCAGATTATTACAACGATAAAGTTTTTAAGTCCAGATTTAAAAATTGGATAACTTGGAAATTTTTTGTAACAATTTGTATGACGTATTTGTGTTATTAAAAAATTAACAATAATTTTTGCTACAATCTGCTGTAAAACAGATAATAGTTTTGTTTATCTTTTAACCAGTTTAATTATAAATTTGTAAGATTTCTTAAAGTAAGGGTCGAACAGGGCCAATCAAGTCTGTCAGATAAAAAAATGTGCAGAAATAACCTAAGTCTGTGCAAAAAAAACTATATGTTTTAAAAAAACTTTAGTAATTAAAATTTTTTTAAGAAAGTTTTTAACGAGCTTTGATGATAATTAAATCAGCGTTTCAGTACAATTTGTTTTTATAAACAAAATATTTTCTTATTACATTATTGAAATAATATGGTGACTTGCAAAAAATTTTGTATATTGAATACGGCTTGTTACATACAAAAGACTAACTAAAATATATTTTGTTCGACTGTGGTAGCTTTTATTATAAGTTTTTTTAAAAGTTTGGGTCCTAAAACTGAAAATTTATTTATTTGAGTTTTTCATTATGCTTATTTAATAATTTTGACTATCTACCACGTATCAATTTAAATGCTCTTTCTTAAGTATTAAGTAATGCATATAAAACTGTTTTTTAATTTAGTATAGCAATATTAAGAAAATTACATTATTGATGATTTGCATTTTCATTTAAACAAATTAAACCAACAACTTTATAACAAAAAACCAAAACAGTCAAGAATAAGTAGCTAATGTAAACTTGATTGTTTTATCAATGTACATTCAAATTGTATTTAAGTTTGAACTTGCTTATAAAGTTTTAGAAACGACTAAGATGCTTTTAGACAACAGTTGTAAAATAAAACAAATAAATAACTGTACAATATTAAAAACAGCGTCTGCTCTCTATTTTTTCGATTTCTTATTAATAACATGTATTAAAAGTTTTCGGTTCCTATTCTTTAATTAATTTACGTGCATATTTATAACATTATTTAAGTTTTCTATCTATACTACATCAGGAATCAGGGTTGTCTGACAATTTTCTACAAACAAAGTATTTAATAATGCATATGTATACTTATATGATTATATAAATTGCTTATTCACCTAAATATTTTCAATCATAGTATTTTCTGATTAAATTTAATAAAACTAATTATTTGTGCCTATTTTTTGTACATAATGAATATATACATTACCCAAGAAAATCTAAAAAATAATTTAGTGATTCTACAGTTTTTAACAAAATATTAGACAGAAAATATATAGACTATCATATTTTTAATTTAGTAGAAAAAATAAGACGCTGATTTAGATTTTAAGTCTGTTCAAGTACTTTATTTTATTGTTTATAGCATAGTAAAGCACAAAACTAAAGCTGGAGTAAATAAAATTAATTCAAGATTAACTATAAGCAAAACATCTTTTTTTATCTTTTACAGCTATTTTATTCAAGAAGTTATAAAATATTCCAAAATGTACAAAACTTTTTCAACTAAGCTGAATTGTAATTTTCTAAATAAAACACCTTCTAGCCGATAGCTTTCTTTACTATTTGACAGTTTAAGAATTTGATTTGTTTCTGCTATTCACAGTTATTTTTTTAGTGTAAGACTAAAAATGCTTAAAACATATTGTAATTTTAACCATATTAAATATACTTTTGTTGCTTCCTTTAGTTAAATAAATATTTATGAAAGTTATAATGAAAGACATAAAACTACTAAAAACAGTTTATGATAAACATTAGAAAACATAATAGTCGTATGAGTATGGAATCAATTTAAAAAGGCTAATTTTTAAATTTTCGAACATTTCAAGGGTACGATCAAAAAATATTTTTAAATTGTTTGTTTTATCCATGGACTTACGTTTTAAGGGCTCCTGGTTAAACAAGCTGAAACTTTGAAATAAGTTGATTTAAGTTTGTTAGTTACGATTTAAGGCCCTTTTAAAGTTAGGTGGTTCTCAGGTGATATGCAACTTATATAGCAATGCATCAAAAAAAACATAAATTAAATACAACTTGATTTTTTTTTTCTTTTATACATAAGGTATTAAGTAAAACTAAAAAACTAAAAAGTAAAGCTAAAAGTAAAACAAAAGTCTTTATAGTCATACACAAGTTTTAAGGTAGTTATTTACTTACTACATTTACTATACTTGTACTAATAGTATTTTTGTTTTGGATTTTTTTTGTTTTTTTGTTTATAGTTTATTGAATGACAAAACAAAAAACGCTCAAAATACTTGGTCCTAGGACCTGGTGCACGAAGAACCTTTCGGTTATCGAGTCGCAAACCACAGATACCTTTCAATGTCTTGTCCAGGACCTGTTTAGCAGTTTATTAAGGCTATCTACCTTACATAAAGTTTTGATCATACTACTTAGAGTCTAAGTCTTAGACCATCAGACCGCATGCTTTCGCTAAAATTAAGACACCAGTTTTATTTCTTTTAAAATTAATGAGTCAATCACAACCGGGTCTCAGTTTACCGAAAAAGTGTGGTCTGATCTAATGACCTAATTGGTATAATAAATGAATTATGTTAACTTTAGATTGTCTCACGGCACATAAATTTCAAGGTTTGACTCTGTCGATGTTTTCTTTTATTTTTATTCTTACAGCATTTGCTTACTTAATTTTCTGCAAAACTTGCAGTTTGCCATCTATCAAAAGAGCCTTTTTAAATATATTACTAATCAATAAAACAACACATCTTCACTGTTAGTATAAAGCAGCTGACTGGAAAAAAATTGACTTATAAGTTTTTTTAGCTCGTTATGATTTTTGTTTAAGTAAGGTTAAAACTAGTGACTCGATGACCAAATGTTCTTTTCGTGCACCATAGTCTTTGTACTATTTTATTTAGTGTTTTTCGTTTGTTCAATAAATTATATATGTAATAATATTTTTTTGTAAAAGCCTCTTTACTTTCTTGATTTGTGTCTTAATTATTGTAGTTAAAGCAATTTTAATATATAACATATCAAGTTTTTAATGAAAAAAATATGTGTAGGTTTTGGCAAAGCTTTTTTTGTACTTTTTAACGTGTTTTTAGTTTATTAAACGAAATAGTACACCTTGTCAAGTTAAAGTTTCACAATAACTTGTATTAAAGTAGCCATATTAGTTAAATTAGCTAAACAAAATATAGACTGAATTTAAAAAAACTTTATAATTGATTTAAACTTCAATCTAAAAAAAAAACTGATTTAATATTAAGAATTTGTAGGTTAATGTATACTTGTTTGCTTTCTTTAGTTTTTATAACTTATAGTTTATTGAACGACAAAAAAGAGGCTCAAAATATTTGGGCATATGACCTGGTGCACGAAGAACCTTTCAGTTATCAAGTCGCACACCACTTGGGTATCTTTTAACGTCTTGTCTAGTCTATCTAATTATTGTTAATTAAAACTTAATTTTTTATTTACCAGCTTCATTAGAATAGAGTTGTTTTTATTTTAAGCATTGTAATATGTTATTATATAGCTTAATAAAAAAAGGTCTTTTAACATGTAAGTGTTTAACAAAAGTTCTGAAAGTCACATGTAAAATCAGCTGCATATAAGCAGCAAATTGTTTTATCAGGAAAGCATTTTTATAGCTAATTAAAAATAATAAAAAGTTTATAACTAGTAGACTGATAAATTCGGAATGAAATTACTTAAAAATAGTATAAGTATATTAATTTGAGCCGTTATGGCTTATATACAACTAGATAGTAAATGAACTCAAAACAACATCTGCAGTCTGCGTGATGTACACTTGTTTAGTTAACAGTTTTTTTTATTGAATTCACATATGTAAACAATTTTTTTTTATCTTCAAGATGCTCTAGCTAGACTAGGGTTTCCGAAACTAATTTTCATAAAATCATATTTTGATCGTCCCCACTAAATGCAAACCCAGAAAATCTAGTGTAAGTTTAGAACTTCTCGTGAAATGTAGCTAAGACCTTTAATTTTATTCTGCATTACACACTTAGAAATTCTAGTGTTGTAAGTTTTGATTTTCTAGTAGAATGTAACAAAAAAACCTTATGCCCTCTTTATCGCTTATTCTAGCAAAACTTTAATTTAATTAATTGTATAAGCTTTATTAAATTATTTTAATGGAATACAGCATATAAAACCGGTATACTGTACGTCTACTACAATAATATTGATCGTTGCAGTTGCTTGTTAATACACAGCAAATAACTAATTAGATTTTTCTTATTAGTAATTACTTTTGTGTAATTTTAAGTATATAGTTTTTAGTTTGATGTAAATTATACTAACAACTTTAAACAAACTATTTTACATATATTACATACAGTACTACAAAGTATAAACCTCAATAAACAAAAACAGTTATACATTTCATAACATCGCATGTCTACATTTGTGCAGAAAGTTAAGAAATTATAAACATAAAACTAAAAACGAGTAGAATGGCAAGATTACTAAATCTAATTAGTTCTACTTAAGTATGTTTCAAAAGTTATGCTATAAGCTTAGTTACCAGCAGGTATTATAAAACATTTAAAAAAGTTTGTATAGACTTTCTGAGTGTAAAATGGTTAATATGGTATACTATCAAAATCCACCCGATTTTTTTTTATGTTTTCTTTATTTATGAATTTATTTTATATTTATTTGCATGTTTTAAAATTCATTTTTTGTTTATTTTTTTGCTATCACTGTTATCCCTAACCCTTACCCTCGATCGGTAAGCGGTTCTCGAATGTGACTGGTTGGATTTCGATCGGGTGGATTTTGAACGTGTCCCGGTTAATATATCATAGAGTATCAAAATAAATGATATATAAAAACTAAGGAAATCAATTATTTTTATTACTGTATACTTTTTTTAGTATTCTAAGTTGCTTAGACTTTATAGCTATGTAATTGCTTGTATTCTTAATAGAATTTAGAAAAATAGTTTATCCGTTATATGTAGTAAAGAGATCGTTTTTTCAATTTATTGTTTCTGACTTGGCAAACCAAAGATTATGTAAATAAACATGAGTAGTTTGCAGGCCTTATAAACTAACTTGTTTTGAATTATATGTTATATTTTAAAGTAATATTATATACTACTTTATTAACTATTAAAAAATAATTGTTTGGTATTAACTGTTGAAATACTTTGAAAAATGTGTTTCTATTTGTTTCGTTTGTAATCAAAGTAAAGGCTTTTCTTTTGAATACCTAAACATATTTCTCAGAATTAGATCTATTACATTTTTTTTGGTAAATGCTGTTGATTTTCAGTGCAGTTAAAGTAGTATTAATTTAATGATTTTTGTTTAGCATGCTATCTTGTTTTAAAAGTGAAATAATATTTCTTCAAAGTTAAAAGAAAACTTATTTTAGTTTTTTTTATTACAAGTTTAAATGTTTTTATTACAAATTATAAGTTTTATTATTTAAATATTAAATCTTAGGTTATCAGTTTTTTTTCTTTAATATCTTTTTTTTTTCTAATCTTTGTATAGTTTATAACTCAAAAATGAAAAATGTTAAAAGTTACTTGAAGTTACTCTTTAAATTAAAGTATCCTTGCAAACTAAATATAATTGGTTAACATACTTTAAAATTATGTAAGAATGTATAAAAGTTTTCTGACCTTTATATAGTATAGAATAAATCCAGGCTTAATTTTAACTTTTAATTTAATTTAAATTTAAACTTAACCTTTTAACAAATTTAAAAAAAGTTTGTTGAACAACAAAAATAGCGCTTAAAATAATTGATCCTATGACCTGGTGCACAAAAAATCCTTTTGGTATCCTTTGATTATTTAGTCCCACACTACGGATACCTTTTAAGTCTTGTCTAGGACATATTTGTTTAGGACAATAATTTATAGATAATAAAAAGTCACGCTGTAACACACTTAAAAAAATTTTAAGCTATAAAATTTTTCCTACAGGGCAGCTAGCCATTTTACCTGTAAACATGTAAAAACCTTATATTCTAAAATCTAGGCAAAAAAACTTTGAATTTACATTTAGAACAAATTTTGTATAAAAACCTGAAGTTTTTAACATAATTCATTTGTACAGGGTTGCCAAAAAACCTAGATTTTGAGAAATTTCAAAAAAAAAAACAATAATCAAGAATTATAAAAAAATTGCATGTAAAGTAGTAAAGTTCAATTGGATTGTAAAACTAATCATAAAGATAATTATTTTTTTGTCATAAAAACTTTTATTATATTTAAAAACAAATTTTAGATATATCAATTTATTTTCAATGTTGTTATACTAATTCCTGAACAAAAAGGTACCAAGTAAGGGTAAGGGTTTAGTAGGGGAATGTGTTGGTATAAAGGAAAATAGAAACTAATAAAGAAAAGTTTCAACCTGTGCAAAATTGTTTTTGTGCAAAAGTGTCTTTTATTTGTGCATTTTTGACACCTACCCATTAATCAAAATTTATTTTAGTTTGAAACACATTTAAAAAATCATTGCAGTATATTTTCAGCAATTCTTGAAAAAAAAAAATTACTGAAAATTAAAATTTTTGCTAAAATGACCAAAAATCTTCTGCTTTAAAAGACTTAATAAAAAGGCCATCTGCCATCCTGCTGCTAGTAGCGGTGTATTAACTGTAAACTTTGATCCTTCAATGTTTTAAATTTTAAACTAAAAGTAAGCTTTTAAACACATGTGTTTACAACACTTATGATGTTGTGAAAATTTGTTAAAACAAAAAAGTTCTTCACACACTTAAAATTTACATTATTTTTAAACATTTAATGTTTTGAGATAGTGGTTTAACTTTATTTTTAAGTTAATATTTAAGATGTTCTGTTAAAATTGTTGTTTATTATCAGTCTAATTTTTATAGTTTTAGAATTATATTGTTTTTTGTCAACATAGCCTTAGCAATGAAAGTTCACATAATTTTGTAAAAATATAATATTGAATGTTAGCCTCAATTAGCTTAGTTTTAATTAGATCTTGAGGTATTACATTTTAAATGTTTATTTTTCAAAGTATTGCCAGCTCATAACAAACTAAAATTATCCTTAACTAATGCTTAAATTTGTAAAACGTTTTAACAATAGTACCTTTTATAACTTTAATAAAAATTATAAAATACAGACCATGAGAGGGTTTAAAGTGTTTTTTTTTACAAATACTAACATCGACTCTTTAAAAAAATCTTGAAATATTAAAAATATGTCATTTTATTTAAAACAATAAAAAATATTTTTTATACAGTGTCAGTAATGCATATCTATAGACCTTAATTTCTTCATTGTCAATTTTCTTTGAATATTATAACTCACCAAAGTTTTTTCTACTTATATCATATATGACTTATCACCTCAAAGTTTCATAAAAGGTATTTTTTTGCAATATTTAGAGGAGAGTCTGTAAAAATAAATTTTTGAAAAGTTTTATCACAAAAAATACAGTATAATAAAAGAAATAAGTTTTTGTACATTTTTATGTAAAAAAAAAATTAACAAATAGTTTCTTTCAGATATGTTTAAGTTTTATATCAGACTTAAAATATTAAGATTTAAGACTAAAGAAAATCAAAATGGTTGTTCTAAAAATTTAGGAAAAAATATGTCTTTGTTGAACTTATTTTTTTGTAAATTTTATAACTAAGCTTTAAAATTTTTCAACTTTGATAACTTGTATTTCAAAAATTACTTAAAATTTTGATAAATAATATATATCATCATAGCTTAATTATTAATGTAAAATAAGCCTAAGAAGTGGTTTCTAAAAAAAGCTAGCTAACAAAGACATTTCATCCAGCTATTTTAGCAATCTAGAACAAGTTTTAAAGATATTAACAGTTTATTAATCTATATATTAAATTTCATCAAACTTTTTTGTTCACTAAAACTTTGCAATAAATAGCATATATTAGATTTAAGCATATGATTTTAACCTGTTTGCTGCATTTAAAAAATGATTGTAAACATGTGGAAAATGAGTCTGCAAACAATGATTGTACAATCTGCAGATCGGCTGCTAGTTTTGTGATTGAAAAGATTTAGTTAATTGAACAATAAAAAAACCTCAAAAGATTTGTTCCTAAAACCTTGTGCATGAAGAGCCTTTTGGTTAAGTTGTACACCACGGATACCTTTTAATGTCTTGTCCAGGACTCAAGTTTGCAGATTTGTGGCAGTAATTTTTTTAAAGTTTAAATGATGCTATTAAAACTAGTTTGAAGAACCACTTAAGTATTTTTTGTGATTCTGGTCACTTTTATTTTTTTAATTAAAGTTCAGACATTTGCGTATCTTTACATAAAGGCAAAAGCTGTATTCAGCTTAAATATGAGTATGTAAATTATGCAGTGTTATGTACTACTTGAATTAAAAGTATTTTTAATACAAATTAGTCTAAGTCTCTTACTTTTGACATATTATTAAAGCATTGAAAATATATTATCAAGAGATTATTAAGCTATAAATAATTTTTTACAGTGTTGCTTTATTTTATATAAAATATATGTACTTAAAGACTGTAAAACAAAGACCTATAAACTTATGGAACTTTTTTCTTAATTAAAAATTTACTTATAGTTAAATTGTTTAATGAAAAAAAAATGTGAATTTATTTTTATAACCTTATACTAAGTTTAATTTTTACTCTTGAAATACCTTGAACTTTACTTTAATTTTAAATAAAAATGTTAAAAATGCAACAAATTTTCTATTTTTATATGATTAATTAATATGAACTCATAATTAGTTTATTAGCTGTATGCAGTATTAATTAGCTTGTAATTGAACAGTCTCAACAGAACAAACTCCACAGCAGATTTTATTGTTTGTTGTAAAAAGTAATGAGCACTGGCAGCAAGATCATAGACGGCATCAGCCGTGAGTTCAGGTACGCCGAGTACAAGCTGAGGAAGATGCGCAGCGACAAGAAGAAGGACAAGAAGAAGAGCAAGTCCAAGCACTTTTCCTCTCAAGGCGGTGAAGCTTCCAGTTCAGCGGATTACCAGTTCAAAGAGTACAGTGACGCGGTGCCGTCTGACAAGACTGAAGAGGCCCTGCAGATACAGGTGCTTGCTTGGTTTTAATTTTTGTTGTTAAAAGTTCTCTGTGTTTAATAAAGTTGTTCTGTTATGATTTTAATTAAAATACCATTTTTTGAGCTAAAAGTGAAAGTTGTGTAATTGCTTATTTACTTTGAATTAAATTTGATGAGTTCTTAGAAAATCAAGTATGATTCATTCATATGCTTAAATAGATTTGGTATATTTCCTAGTATGTATCATAATTTGTTTTAAGGAGATAGAATTAGGTCAATCATTTTTGTTTTCGAAATTGACATAGGTTCTTAGTTGAAAGCTTAAATAATATTAACTATAGTTCAGTTTTTATAGTTCATTAAAGTTTAAATTTAATTTGAAATGTAATTTACAGAAAAATCTGTATAACAAACCTATGGACCATAGTTGTTTTTATTTTAAGTTTTTAAAAACTTAGAAGTTCATTTAAATATATTATCATTTATTTATTTTGTAAGCTTGAACTTCAAACTGGAGGGTAGACTAGTGTTGCAGTACTTCGAAAAATTTGTCAGAGTAAATTCAAATAAAGTTAAAATTTTATGATCAAAAAAGAAATGAAGCCTTTTTTTTATAATTTTTGAAAAGAAAATACTAAAAAAACTTAAAGCATTCAGCCCAAAAATTAGGGTTAGGGTTAGGGTTTATTTTCTAAGTTTTGTAAAGATTGCTCAACAATTGAAGAACGAGAAAGATTTTCATTAAAACATTTTTTTTTGCTATTTTTCTTTGTGCTTTTCATAAGGAACATATAAGACTCTTAAAATTTTCTTTAAATATAGTTAAAAGTAACTGGTAAATTTTTTTTAATAAAAAAAAGTTGGCAAAAAACTAGCTTTATATTTCCATGAAAATTCAATAACATTAAAACTGAAATGTTTAGTAAGCTTAAACTTTAAATAACTAAAACTCAAATTAACAATTTTATTTGTAAGTTATAAACATGTAATAAAGATAAGTAACTTGAATGTAAACTAACTTTGTATTGTTTTTATATATTTAAAAAATATATAGTTATATGCATATTGAAATTAGGTATTAAAATTTATTTAGGTGTTCTTAGTATGTAACATGCTAATTTGTTGTTATGGCTTTTATAACAAATAAAAAAAAGTTTTTTGATTTAAACTTCCTCAAGCTCAAGCTATTTAGAATAACTCGGTCTAGTTTGAATATATTAAAAAACTCAGGCTGACTCAGGTTTGTTAAATTTTTTTTTGAAAAGTTTTGGTTAGTTAAGATATTTCTCTAAATCTAAGACAATTTTTTTAACTTAAATGTTTTTTATTAAGTCCTGTTAATTTTTTGGTATTTTTAAGAATTTATGCTTGAATTACAGTATTTTTTTCAGTAATTGGCTCAATATAATCGATATTTAAATTTTTTTAATAAAGGCTAGTAATTAGTTACCTCATAGAAAGGCAACTATGTCCTTATTTGTAGAATACTAGTTTAGGTCTTAAGTTAAAAATATACTAAATAAAGTTATCAAGTTGATAAAATTAATTTCGAAAAATGATTATTTTTACTTAAGAATATGTTGAACTAATATTATTTTGAGTATGTGTGAATAATAGTGTACTGTAAGTGTTTAAACAAGTTATAACAAATTATTAATGTTAAGAGATTGTGTTATATTTAGTCATTGTTGAATTTTTATCTATAGAGTCATTATAAGCATACTTTATTTATTAATCATTTATTATTTTTTAATTATAGAATATTGATATTTTTTTAAACAGTTATAAAAATTTATTGTATAAATATTTACTGTTTTACAATAATGCTTGTTTAACTTTTACTATAATATTTCAATATTATTTAAAAGTATTAAAATTTTAAATACAACCATTATTGTTTCTGCATTAACATTTAGCAATCATATTTTTGTACAAAAGTTTTAAAGTTAGCAAAAATTTGTTATTTTTATCTCACAGTTGTGTTTAACAGCAAAAAATTACAACTAAAATTTTTAAACAGAGTTATGATTTGGTCAAGTTATTTGTAACATAAGTAACAACTTAATGTTTTAAGAATTAAACACTAATAAGCATATTTAGTAGTTTGAAATGTTTAAATGTATAGAATTTGTTCATTTAACCTGGGTATCCCAAATTTATCTTCACAATTGACATAAATTTAAAAAACAACTGAGACATTTAATTACTCAGTTACTTTTTTGTCCCCAGACTACCAAAATTGCCTTCAAATCAATTTCTGGGAGCCCTAATTTAAAGCAAAACAGCCATCATCTGTATATATGTTTAACTGTCCTCAATTTTAAACGACTAAAAAAAGAAGTTAATTAAAAAATAATTATATATATATTTATATATATTTTAAAAGATTCTTAAGTTTATATTAAAAAATTCTTTAGTTAAGTTTATCAAAAACCTTAAAAAAAAAAAACCAAAATAATCTTTACGTTTTATTGAAAACCAATCCTGACCACCAGGTGGCGCTGGCGATCAGCAAGGAGGAAGTGAAGGAGCAGGAGAGGAAGGAGGAGTCGGACGACATCAGATTGAAGCTGGCGCTGGAGGAGAGCAAGAAGGAGAGGAGGGAGGTTGAGGAGAAGGTGAAGAAGATGCAGCAGGAGAAGCAGGTTAAAAATTTTGAAAAAAAAATAAAAAATTGTAATTTGATATGATCAGGATGTGGCAGGAGAAACAGGTTAAAAAAAAAATTAAACAAAAAAAAAACAATTTGGTATGATCAGGATGCGGCAGGGGAAGCAGGTAAAAAAAATTGAAAAAAAAAAAATTGAACAAAAAAAAAAAATTGTAATTTGATATGATCAGGATGCAGCAGGAGAAGCAGGTTAAAAATTTTGAAAAAAAAAATTGAACAAAAAAAAACAATTTGGTATGATCAGGATGCAGCAGGAGAAGCAGGTTAAAAAAAAAAAATTTGAACAAAAAAAAAACAATTTGGTATGATCAGGATGCGGCAGGGGAAGCAGGTAAAAAAAATTGAAAAAAAAATTTGAAAAAAAAAACAATTTGATATGATCAGGATGCGGCAGGAGAAGCAGGTAAAAAAAATTGAACAAAAAAAAATCAATTTGGTATGATCAGGATGCGGCAGGGGAAGCAGGTAAAAAAAATTGAAAACAAAAATTGAACAAAAAAAAATTGTAATTTGATATGATCAGGATGCGGCAGGAGAAGCAGGTTAAAAATTTTGAAAAAAAAAATAAACAAAAAAAAAATTGTAATTTGATATGATCAGGATGCGGCAGGAGAAGCAGGTAAAAAAAATTGAAAAAAAAAATTGAACAAAAAAAAATAATTTGGTATGATCAGGATGCGGCAGGTGAAGCAGGTAAAAAAAATTGAAAAAAAAAATTGAACAAAAAAAAATAATTTGGTATGATCAGGATGTGGCAGGAGAAGCAGGTAAAAAATTTTGAAAAAAAAATAAACAAAAAAAAAATGTAATTTGATATGATCAGGATGCGGCAGGAGAAGCAGGTTAAAAATTTTGAAAAAAAAAATAAACAAAAAAAAAATTGTAATTTGATATGATCAGGATGCGGCAGGAGAAGCAGGTTAAAAATTTTGAAAAAAAAAATAAACAAAAAAAAAATTGTAATTTGATATGATCAGGATGCGGCAGGAGAAGCAGGTAAAAAACTTTGAAACAAAAAATTGAACAAAAAAAAATAATTTGGTATGATCAGGATGTGGCAGGAGAAGCAGGTAAAAAATTTTGAAAAAAAAAATAAACAAAAAAAAAATTGTAATTTGATATGATCAGGATGCGGCAGGAGAAACAGGTGTTAGTTACAGCCTTACAGTACTAATGCAGAAAATAAATGCAAATATTAATCAAAAACAAGTACTAAGTGATAAAGGCTGCACATTCATATAAAACATAAAACATTACATCACAAATACTGATTTTTACAATCAGGCAATTTCAAGCTAGGTGAAAAACTAAATTATATAATTTTTGGCATAGAATAAAAATTAAAAGCAGGAGATGCAGGTTTGTTAACTGCTGTTTTTTTTTACTTTATGTTTCGTTGTTTTGAATACTGAGTCAGTCAACATCAACCCATTTCAAATTTAACTTAAATAAAGTCTAGAATAAAAGAAAATTAAGTAAGTATTTAATTCTGAGTAGTAGTCCAGATCCGTTAAGAAATTCACAATCTCTGTTTGACTACAGGACCCTTGGGGAGGAGACGATCTTTTCTCAGCACCAGCACAATCTTCTCAACAGCAAGTTGATCCTTGGGGAGGAGCTACCAGCGGTCAGGCTCGCAGTAAAGACGATTGGGAGTTCAAGCAGCCTTCAGCGCCGCCGCAGCAACAGGTAATTTGTAAATTATTAAATATAAAATTGCATTGTCAATGACTGTCAGTGAGAATCTTTGGAAACGTTCATCAGTCGATAAGTTTAGTACTTAATACCATAATTCTAACTAATATCAATTCGATTTTTTGAACTTTAACAATTGGAGTGTAGAAAATATTAGCACTGTGCAAATTTTTTACTTACTTATTTTTACTTATTTTTTGCCACAGTAACAGGTATTTTGTTTAATTATTAATTCAATTGCAGTTTTTATGTGTAACACATCAAATTATTTACATGTTAATTTTATATTAAAACTAAGATGTTTCTTAAATTAAAAACTAAAATTAAGGGCATAGGGGGTCAGGGGTATTTTTAAACAAAAATTAACATCGACTCTTCTACTAAATATAAAAGTATAAACTATAAGTCGTGTTTTATAGTATTTTAATATTTAGGTTTACTTGGTATAGTCATTATTGTAAAAAAAAAATTCATTACATACGTATTCTTAAGCAATTGTTCATGGTCAATTTACTCTGAAGTTAAAAAAATCTGTCATCTGTTTCATTTTTAAAGCTTTTAACCTCAAATTTTAAGAAAAGGTTCCTTAGCTAATAAGAAAAAAAAGCCTATTGTATTGGTTTAAAAAATTTGAAAAGAAAATTATGACCAAAAAGTAAAGAAAAAATATTTTTGAAATTTTTTTTACAAAAATATATTTTACACAAAATTTTTAAATTTCCTGCAATATGGTTGTTTATTATTAAGTTAAAATATACTAAAAAAAGGAGGATTGCTTAAAAACTGTAGGAGAAGATGATTTTTAGTACAATGATTTTTTTTCCTTTTTATTTTGGCCCTTCCATAAGGATCATATTGAACTCTCCGACTTTGTCTCCTTATGTCTCAATAACTAATTTTTATTATATAATACGGTGAAAAGCAACTACTGACTAAGTTTGAGGTCCTTAAAATTACCCCTATACCTTTAATTATACTTTTATTTGATAATTTAAGTGAAAATCTTTGTAATAATTTTTAATTGATAACTTTATTTTTAGTACATACTTAGTGTTGTACTTTTAACATATATTCTTTCGATTTTTTAATATTTCACATTTGGAATGAAGAAAATATTAGCACTGTGTGAGTTTTTTACTTACTCCTCTCTGACATGGGCCTTCAATGTAGAACTTAATTTTTTTTATAACACAAATAGAATCTTTATGCGTTTTATTTTATAGTTGGAGTTTTTTACAAGCATTTTATAGCTTTTTAAATTAAGTTTAAAGTTACTTAAGTAAATTTTAATACTATATTAATTTGATGCTACTCTTATAAATAATTTATTAGTTTATGGTTTGCAAATTCAATTGTTATTCAAAAATAAATTTTTAATAGTTTCACAAGGTCAAAGCAGGTTTTGCTTTATATAAATTTAATTTAAAAATAATAGTCTTAAAATCTATCTAAAAATAAAACTTTAGCCAGTTTTTTATTATAATTCATTAAGCTTTATCTATTAAGCAGCATAGTTTTATTTTAGATATATAAAATATTTTTAAAGGTAAATAACGTATAATGTAGATTTGAATATCCTTGGGACAAAAAGCTATAAAAAATTTATAACAAAAACACTTGAGCTAGGTGCATTTAGTCAATTACCCAAACGGAAGTATTAACAAACCACACATTATTATTAGCTCTCTGCTAATTTTATTAGCTGCCTTCTCGACTATATATATGTCAGCAAAAACTGCATTAAAAAATGCATTATTTTCTAAAAAGTGTTAAATGTATTTAAGTTTTATTTGAGCAGCCAATGGAATGTTTTAAAGGAAATGTTTGCTTTTTTCAAGTAAAGTTTTTATGCAAACAAATATTTGAATTTATTGAAATTTGTGGTGTCTAAGCAACTTTTTTTTAAAGTTTTAAGTGTTTGTTTTATCAGCTAATTCGAGTAAAGAGTAAATGGCTTTAAATAAATGAAAAATTGTAAAATGTTTTTTTTTAATTGCAAAATTAACCTACAAAAAGTTAGCTAAAATTGTTTTTAATGAGTGCTTTAATCAAATTAGGTTATTTATCTAATCTAAATGCTTATTTCAAATTTTGTACAAGAAAATTAACCATTCTATATTCATATAGTTATCCTGCTTTTTTTTGAGTATATTGAACAAAGGCCGAAAAATAAATATTTAGCATATAATAAGAACTATCATCTTTTTAAAGTTATTCTCCTATTAATCACAAGCCCTATAATTAGGTATAAATATAATATTTCTGAAGTATATTTTTAATTAGGCTAATGAGAAAAAATTGATCATAGTATTACACCGACCTTAAATTAAATTTTTTTATGAAGAAAACAGTAGTCTTACTTTTTATATACAACAAGCCACACAGTTATTATAAAAACTTTATATGGGTTTGGCTAAGTATATTTATAGCGACATTTAACTGCGCTATTTGCTCACTAGCCTACGTATCTATTTGCTCACTTGAAGTTTATAATTCATACATTTGTACGCTCATGTAATTTGTTGTAAAATTATAAGTTTCAAAATGTACCTTGCATGTAAATAACACCTTGCGTGGTTAAATTTGCTTTTTTTTTTTGACAAAAAGTATATGTTTGCATTTGAAGCTATGTCGTTAAATACTTTTGAACATTTTCATTCGGATTTACGTACTTAGACTTTAATTTCCCATAAAATTGTTATACCAACACTTTTTGCTTAAAATAAGAAAAAAATATTTTAGTCAAAGCATGAAAAACAAACATTTTGAGTTTTCAAAATAAAATATTATCTAGCTAGTTTACTTTGCTAAATGATTTAAAAAAATAGTTTCAGAATAAGTTTTAATAGTTTGTAGATCTCTTTTTATATAAGTAGATTAATTTAATTGATTTTTTTGAGAAGTAATCCAACAAAAACAATTATATAAGACTAATTTTGAATTTAATAGTTTAGTCATTAAATTAATTGACAAACCAGTTTTTATATAAGTAGATTAGTTTTATTTTGTTTTTACTTTTAGTCTAACAAACAAAATTATGTAAGAATAATTAATTATTTAACGATTTTTTTCTTTATTATTTGTAAACCACCTACAAGCTGATTAACTAGTTTTGTACTCTTTTTTTTTGGATGATTTTAATATCTGGATATTAATTTATTTTTTGTTAATTGACTAAGATAAAGACAATAAGTTTTAAATATGTTATTCATGCTTTAAAGTAAGTTTAAGCATGAAAATTACCTCAATATAAAATTAAAAGCTTTGAAATAAGTTTGTACCGGCTCTGACAAAATAATATAGTATTTACTTTTTTTGTTAGTTGTCCAATCGAACTATTAAGTTTTAAAAATAAGATTAAACAGCTTCCTTTATATAACTACATTAGTATAGATAAAATATAGTCATTTAAGATTGACTTTATTATTTGTATCACAGGTCGTCCAATCAAACGACAGCTTTTCCGATTTGTTCTCAACCCCGCAGCAACCTGCAGCAAATCAGAGCTCGGATCCGTGGGGAGGCGCCGCTGCCGAAACCAACAACAACTTCGACCCGTTCGCGTCGCAGCAACCAGCATCGTTCGACGATTTTTCATCCAATCAGAAGCAGGAAGTCAGCTTCGACCCGCTGGCCGAGTTCGACAGCTTGCACATCGAGCAGCCCGCGGTCGCCAACGGCAACCAATCTGCGTCTCAACCCGACTTTTTTTTGGACCAGACCTTGGTTGCGACCGGCAGCAACGGCCAAGCTTCCGCAGCAACGACCGACCCGTTTGCCGAGATGACCTCCAAGCCTAGCAACGGGTTTTTCGACGGGGCCATGTCAGACCTGGTCAACATGAACAGCCTGTTGCCATCGAAACCGGTAACCAACCCGTACGAGATGACCAAGGACCCCAACTCGAACGGCATGACGTCCAGGAACCCGTTCATGGTCCGGGGGCCGCAGCCCTCTCTCAACCAACTATCGCAGAACAATGGCAACGGGAACTTGTTTCCCAGCAACCAGGGCAACGGACAGCCCTTCGGGGTTTTCGGGGGCCAGCAAGCGATGCAGCCCGCAAACGGGAGTTTTGTCAACACCCAGAACCCATTTTAGTTTCGCCCCTGATATTTCGTGTAGTACACTTGGGCGAGCAATATCACATTTTTATTAAAAAAAAAACAACAAAAAGCACCGCCGATATATGTGTTTAAAACGTTTCTACCTGTCAGAGCTATATTTAGAAATTTCAAATTAAACTTTTTCATTGAGCGCAAGCGGAGCGTTGAAACGCGAAATTCTTGTGAAAAGTTGTATAACTTCTCGTGCCGTGGCACTCCACTTTTCTCTCTCTTTTTTCCGCACTTTTTGTTTTTGACTTCAGGTGAGTTTTGTTACTTTTTGCGTT
This sequence comes from Thalia democratica, assembly GCF_965202585.1. Classification (NCBI taxonomy): domain Eukaryota; kingdom Metazoa; phylum Chordata; class Thaliacea; order Salpida; family Salpidae; genus Thalia; species Thalia democratica. The sequence continues at coordinate 58,727,881 of NC_139166.1, read as the reverse complement.
TATACATCGTTTCTCAGCTGAATTTTTTTCGGCCGCTATAGTCTTTCATGTGGCGGAGTTTTTGTTTTCTAAACGTCGTTTGATTTCAGTTTATACTCGGATTAATAGTTAAAAACGTCTGTGTTGAAATTCTCATCAGTTAAACGAGTTTATATTCTTACCTGACTTTTTAAGTTTAAGTTTGTTTGTTTACTAATAAATCAGTCGAAAAATCAGGGACTTAATCAGAAAAGCATACAAACGGGTGCTTTAATTTGCCACCTAAACTGCCCAAGTTGTCGTGTTCTGGTTGGAAATGAAGTAAAAGTACATCGCAAAGCGTGTTTTTCCTGTTGAGCAAATCCTCTCTTGTTTGCGTTGCTTATCAAAACAGCCGTGGGCTAAAAAGCGCTGAATTTATTTCGAAGGTCGGATTAAAATTGTTTCCGCCGAATTTGTTTCTCATTATTTCGATTAGTCTATTTATGTGCTTGTTACTTTGAGTGTATGATTTTTCGGTGTAAACCTTTAACTTTCAAAAGCGCTTGTTTTTTTTCGAACTTTTTCTCTAAATTTATATGTTACTATTTATAATCAGCCACCTTTAACACTTTTCATCCAATTTTGACTTAATGGCATTTTTTACACTAAAATTCTCAGAATATCTTGATTTTGTCAATTTTGGCTGCTTTTGAATTTTGACCCTCCACTAATTTTGAGTGCATTAAAATTAATCTCATTAACATATTTATTAATAATTAAAAGTATAACCTCCAACTTTACACACATTTAACTCATATTTATTCCATTACATTAGCTGAGCTCTTAACTATGTGGCCTTTTTATCAACTTATGTGAAATGTGAAGTTTTTTCAGACGAGTATTTTTCAATGCGAAATGAAATAAAGTTGTGTAATATAATTAAATGTGTGAATAAATCAATTACAAGTGAGAAATTCATTCCAACTCGATCGTGTTTGTTGCATTGTGTCGTCACAAACTGACTCATCCAGTTTCTTTGTGACGTCACAATCAAAGTTGTTTACCTTTGTTCGCCGAACGTTGGCAGGTTTTGTAAAGCGTCTCGTCAAATGTTAAAAAGAGTATGTTTGTACAAACGTTATAAAAAGCTTACACTATTTGATTTTTACTTTACTTTCTTAACTGCTTTCAAAAAATTAAGTTTTCTCGTCTTGCTTGCTAATAAACATACGTTGAAATTGTTTGTGTTATTATTTCTGTATATTTACTCGGCGTTTCGCGCACAGGTGTTGAATGAGAATTCCAACCAACTCGTTGAAACACGTTGTAGCGAAAAATTGCATTGTTCAGTTTTCAACTGAGGGCTGATGTTGAAATGAAAGAAAAATAAAACTTTGGTTGAAGCGCATAAAGGGCACTCGTCAAAGCAAACAATCGAGCTGAAGTACAAAAGTTTTATTTTTTTGCCTCTTGAACGATCGATAGCTGCTGATTGAAGTTTAATTAGCTTCGATTGCATAGGTGGGGACTGGGAAAATGATGTGTACAAAGCTAATAACTTTTCCCACTGTAATCTTACACCGTAATGTAACTTTTTAAGCAGTTTTTTTTGTGCTTGATTTGTTTTGATTAAGCGAGGTGTTTTTTTAACTGTTTTTTTTTGTAAGTTTAAGACATTCGAACTCGGTGATAAACTTTATAAACAAAAGGTTATTTTTTTAGATAAAAATATAATTAACATGAGATCAAACTGAAATATTTTAAACGTTAGCTTGAAAATATCTAAAATAATATATCTTAATAAATAATAATTTTTAGATATATAAAATAATATCTAAAATAAAGATAATGCACGTTGAAACAACGGTGAACTGGGAAAAATGCGTTGAATAATTCATTGAATTTTTTGCTATAAGGCATGCTGAAAATTACTTAATATCATTTTGATGGCAAAATTAATGATTTCACTCGTCTCGTGTTTCAACGTGCGTAAGAAGTTGTATATTAAACGTGTTTTATCATTTTCTGACGATAACGCGTAGTTACTAAATGTATAATGACGAAATGATGTGACAGTTTTAATTTATACTTATGTGTCAAATGCGCAATCTAAATAACAGCGGTAGTTGCCTAAAGAACATAAATGTTTATGATAAGATTTTTTTATCAATATATTTTAAGCTGCTTAAGATGTTTCAAAATAATTTTTAGCTGTGCAAGCTTTTTATTGTTGGAAAAGCAACATTGCAAAAGTGTTTACAAATATGTCAAGAGGCACACTTGGTGCGTTTCATGCAAAGTAACACCATTGTGTTGAGATGCTTTTAAACAATTGTTTTTGCTTGCATTTGTACAATGTATAACATTTTCTAAACCAAATTTTACCAATCTTTTTAAAAACAGCTAGTTTTGTACACTTTAGAGGAAATTGATGCTAATCTATTTGCATACTACGTAAACATTTTACACAACAATAACCGAACTCAATAAAATTGTTAGATTTTCAAAAACATTTAGAAGCAGAATTGTTTTTCAGTAAAATAATTTTTTTTCACTCATTTAGATAAAACTTGTGGTATGATAGTTTGATAGATGGCTTCAAGTTATGCAACGTTGGATAATTTAAATTTTTTGGTTTTACCCTATTCATGTTGTGGCAAATCAAATTACCTCTAATTTTATGTAAGAGGATTAAATAATCTTGAAACAAATTTTTACATGAACTGATAGTTTGAAAATTACCATTTTTATATAGACATATAAAACCATGTAGACTCTTAGTTATGCTATACCACCTTACTATAGTGGTTCTAAAATCTGTGCACATTAGATACTAGAGAAAGTGTAAAATATTTTTATAAGACAAAATATATTATGATTTGAGTGTCTTAGAGTATAAAAACATTTTAGAAACTGTCATTTTTTTCGTAGTTAGCACTTAAAAAAAAAGTTACTTATGCATACATATTACTATTTTAAAAATACTCTGTGCACTGTAAAATATTTTTATGCACTGCAAACCGTAAGAACTACTGCCTAAATTTTTGAAAAATTCTAAGTTTAAGTTTATGGCGTTTATGTTTAAGTTTATAACTAAAACTTAGAAAATTGTTACTTTCTAAATAATTTACAGTTATGAGTACTTGGTCTAAGGTCATTGATTACTTCAGGGTAACTGTTTAACCTGGAATATGAAAGTTGAGAAAAAATTAGCTTAGAGATGAATATTAAAAAACAACTAGAGCTGTGAACAAAATTAATTAAAAAACCTGGCACTTAAACAATTATAACATGCAAACTTTTGAAACTAAGATTAGATAATAAATAACCGTTATGTACAAACAAAACAGTATATAAATATAAATCTTTAGTAATAAGACTTATTTAAAGTAATAGTTATTAAATTCAAGAAAGCTTGTACTATCAAAAACATCAAAAAAGCTTAAACAGTGGCCACCCTGGTACTTAAAACTCATAAAAAGTTAATTTGCAAGAATAAATCCTGCAAAATTCACACTGTTTATTTAGACGGTTTTTCTAATATTTGAGTATGGATTATAATGTGTTTCGGAGTTAAAATGTAAGTAAAATTAAATATTTATTATAATAACTTATGTGTCTCAAAACTTAATCTTACTATAAAAATTTATATAATAAAAAGTTTTACTTAATTTAAAAAACGTTCATTTTGCAGATGCAACTAACTTTAAAATAGTATATTTCAATCAGAAGTTTTATATAGAAAACTTGCTACTTGTAGAAGAATATTTACAACATTTAATATTTTTGGTATTACTTTGTTTTATTTACATTCTAACAACTGCTTTATTGTTTTATTTAATTTCCAGTATTGAAAATTCAGGCTATTACAATAAAATACGTCTAAAAATTGTAAAAATGAGTCTATTAATACAACATGTTTGAGCAGACTGAATAGAAAGTAATAAAATTTGTGTTACAATAAAAAAAAAGTGTTTGTTTTTAAGCCAAAATCTAGATTAAAAAAAAAAATCACAACCGCATAAGTGAACAAAAAAGTTACAGATGTTGTATTTATGCTTTATTTTGTCTAAAATGGATTTAAACACATAATATAGTTGATAACAACTATACTGGAGAAATTTAGGATTTTAATTCATAAACTTTGTACTTAAGCTTCGGAGTCAGACTCAAATTAGTTTTTGATTTAAAATACTTAACTGACCCACGTCGTCTATACTTTAATATTAGTTAAGATTTCACCATTTTCTCATGAAATGACAAGTTATATATATATATACATCTTTAGTGGTAAAATATAAATAAGTATTCGAACAAATTCTACTTAGATAATAGCTTTTCAAGGTTGGAAAACAAAACTTTAATGTTGAAACTTAATTTCGGATGAATGTTAGACATATAGTTTTTGAAACAAAAGAAAATAATGGTTAAAAAACTTAAAAGTAGTTGATGTGACTTAATTGATTGTAATTTAAAACGTACTTAATAAAGCTGTAAAATATAAATTCATTATATTTGTAAACTTTAATTTACTTACATTCTAGTTGAAGGAAAATTGGTTTCGTTTGTTTAAAAACACTATAGTTATCTTTACATCTGTAGAAATTTACTCAAAATATAATATTAAGAATGATTTTAAGTATTTTTGATATGTAAACTTCATCTAAGTTTATTTTGAAGATACTTTTAAACCTACTAAACTTTTATGCAGACTTTTTTTTGAACCAAGATTTCTTCCATTGTCATTCATAAACACTTACAATGAAAATGAACCAACAGTTCTAAAGAAAATTTACTGACACCTGAAAAGGGATTTAATAGTATATTTTTAACTTCTAATAGTTATGTAACAATTAACCATAAGTACTGACTTGGTTGGTTTTGTGTTTTTTATACCATGTAAATAAGTTTCCCAAACTTTTTTTTATAAGGCTCTTTGAAGAAACTAAAAAGAAAGTCTTCAAAATGATTTGTAATGAAACCACCCTAAAAAACGATTAAGACTTTCGTTGTTTGTGCTGAACAGAATATTTGTGTAAGTTTTAAATTACAGCCTTATTTTCTGAAAATTTCCAGTAGTTAATATGTTATAAGTTTCGAAACTACCCTTAAATACGCCTAAGACCTTTTTTTGCTCTTCATCACCAACTCTGGAATACCTAGTTTAAGTTTCAACTTATGGCTTCATGACCCCTTTACTACTCATGGCTTCTTTAAAACTCATGGCTCGCTTTGGGAAACCCTGATGTAAAGGATATAGTAAAAAAACTATATTTTTTTGAATTTTAGCACGTAACAACATTGTACATTAATAGTTATGGAAAGACAAAAACTAAACATTTAAACAGCTTAGTCTAGTTGCAATTTTTCCTTTTTCAAATGAAGCTTCCTTATAAGCGGCTCTAAATTCTTTACTTTTTGTATTTGATTTACAAAAACATAAAGGCATGATGGTCTAAATATAAGGAACTATATCGTTTCCAGCCTCTAAATTTGCCAAAAGTCAAAATTGTTTCAGTACTAATTGAAAACATAATTTGCAGAAAGAAAAGCAAAGTAATCAGTTTTTTTTATGGTCAAGATTTTTTATTGATATTAAATGTTGAAGAATTTGTAAAATTTATCAGTGAGAAAACTAGGTTTGTAGTTAAATTGAAAGTTTTTGCTGTATACTTGTGTACTAGAAAATTATAATTTACCTTTGCTTATGCACAAGTGATAAAGCAAAATATAATAAAAAGTAAGTTATATTGAAAGAATTAAAGCAAAAGTTTTACAGTCTTATTAGATTGTTTAGAAAATTGTAGAATATTTAATTAAACAGAACCTAACTGCGTATTGATTTTATCGCATATAAGACAACAAAGGTTTTATTTAAACTTTTGCGTTGACTGTGAAACTTTTCTAAACTTAAACTCTTTCAACCACTTCAAATTAAAACATTTTGAATACTAATCAATTTCGTTTGCCTTGTTTTTTAAATACTTTTAAACAATTGACAATAAGTAATTTATATTTTTTCTAGTTTTTACTTTAAACGTTTTTAGTATAAGACCATGCTTAAACATTTTCTTTTTGGCATAGTATAGACCAGTGGTCTTCAAGGTGTACACTGGTGCACATTAGTGTACACGATACTGTTTTTGGGGTGCATGAATTTTTTAGGGTACACGAAACTCATTTAGGGGTGGACGAAATTTTGAGATAACACAAAAAATACATAGAGTTAGATTAAGTATGTAGAGAATATTTAATAAAGTGAGTATTTAAAGAATACTGATCTGGGGAATTTGTAGAGTAGTGTTCAATTAATAAGTATATAAGACAAAGCCATATAACTAAAATATCATTGTGAAAATAAGGTAAAACAAATAAAGAGGTCAATTAAAAAAAGGATCAAATAAAAAAAATCAGCTTCAGTTGGTAATGGTTTGCATGTAAATACAAACTGATTTATGACTTTTAAGGAGAAATGCACTAATAAAAGTGTTTACGTAGTCCCACCACTAGCGGCACTTATTAAAATTAGAACTTGGGGTGCACCTATTTTATTTTCTGCAGCTTTGTGTACACAGAATTTGATTAGCTTGGCGACCTCCGGTACTATAGGGAGTCAATATATTATTAAAGACATCTAAATAAAGCTAAGTGAATTTTAAACAATTTTTATGTAAATTTATTAATGTGTTGTCTAATGAAATCTAATAGAAGTCTAAGAAACTTAATTGAAAAAAAAAATATTTTGATAAATTTGTAAGTAAATAGTTTAGTAACAGTTGTAAGAGTGTTACAAATCAAAATAAAAAAGAAATAAGATCACTATCACACGTGTATGTCAAAGAAAACATTACGACTTTACTTTATCAAAAATAAAATATGATCGAGAACTTTTACATCTTTATAGTTCACATACTTTAAATTGTCATACATAGGGTGTTTATTCTTCCAGAGATAAAATTTCCCATAAAGTTAGAGCCGTTAAAATTAAACACATTGTTTTTTGTTTAAATAGTTTATGTTTTTTTTAATTTAAGTTATTGAAATTTTAAACTAAAGTTAACTAAAAATAGCTGTTTCCAATTTCAATTAAAGCTATTAATCTTTTTATCTACGTTATACACTCACGATGCAAAAAATATTTGCTACAAAAGTACTTTATTATTCTAGTTTAATTATCAATATTTGTTTTAAGCTATATAAGGTATATAAGGTAGAGAGTTTTAACAAAAAAAAACTTCTCAAATTTATGAAATTTATGCTAAATAAATAATAGATATTTTGACTAGTAGTTGTTTAACTTTAAACCAGCTTGACAGTTTTTTATAATATTTTTTATATGTTTATAGCAAACTACAAAGTAGTCCTGGATATTTTATTTTGCTACAAACATAAAGCCTGATATGATAAAACTTATCAAACAAAAAAAAAAAACAAAAAATTAAAACAAAATATTTTATTCTTTTTGAAACCCAATTTTCCCCAATTTTTCTGACCTTAAGTGTTGTCAACCAGAGCGCAATGCTGCCCTCCCACATTCTCCCTAGCAACCCACCCGACCTGCCTGGTCACCAAGGCGACCAGCCTCTCCGAAGTCTTCTTGTCCATGGCGATGCGGTCCCTGGCCCGCAGGTGGGCACCCAGAAACTTGTTAGCGTTTCCCTTCCACTTTTCGGGTTCGGACCAATCTGGCCCTTCGACTTTCAGCGTGAACAGGAAAAGCGTCCGCAGCACTTTGGGGTTTTGGCTGGAAAAGACGTCGAACAGCAGGGATGTGGTTTGCGCGGGAAGCAGGTGAAAATTGGCGAAGACCACCGCCCTCGCTCCCTCAACCTCCACCTTCCTCCTCAGAACCAGGAAGATCTGCTCCAAGGCGAGTTGCGGCGCCACCGCGTGGTAGAGCGCGCAGTCGATGAAAAACGGGTCGCTGTACGCCATCTTGCGGGAGTAAGCGGTCGCCAGGTGGCAGGCGAGGTCTTCGGTCGTCCTGGCGCCGCTCTCGCCCGAAACCAGGGTCAGGGAGCCGGGATGGCAAGACGGATCAACCGAGCAGTTTCCGACCGACCCGGGGTGGCAAGACGGATCAACCGAGCAGTTTCCGACCGACCCGGGGTGGCAAGACGGATCAACCGAGCAGTTTCCGACCGACCCGGGGTGGCAAGACGGATCAACCGAGCAGTTTCCGACCGACCCGGGGTGGCAAGACGGATCAACCGAGCAGTTTCCGACCGACCCGGGATGGCAAGACGGATCAACCGAGCAGTTTCCGACCGACCTGCGCATTTCCGTCCACAAGCGGCGCTGCTGGCCGCCGTACTTTTTCTCCCAACCTCTTATTTCCCGTTCCATGTCGACCAGGTCCGGCTCCCGAAGCCCGAAAGCCAACCCAAAGCCGCTTTTCAAGCAGCTGCAGCATTTTAATGCAGTCTTTGGCGTCAGCTGGGGAACGGCGAAGAACAAGAAAGCGCACAGCAGGGCAACGAAGAAGGCGCGCGGCTCGATCGGGCAGCATCTTCTTTTCGCTTTGAAAGTTGCGTTTCTTCTCGCGAACGGCAGCGCTCTCTCAATACGACGTCTCTCGATGTAATCGAAATGCCGCTTTTCGATGTCCGGGTCGCCCCTGTACATGGCGTTCATCGTGTTCTTGATGTCTAGCAGCCCCTCGTTGTACTTGTGGCCGTCGTGGCTGGCCGCCCCGCACGGGTCGCAGCTCATCCTAAAGTTTTGGTTGAATGCATCAAACGGTTCTTTAACACTTTCAAACAGTTGTCTACTTTTTTCTTCATCCCTGCAATAAAAGTTTTGATCGAGGGAATTTCCTGCTTTGTTGCCGCTTTCAAAAAACTCGCTACTTCTTTCTTCATCCCTGCAATGGAAATTTTGATCGAGGGAATTTTCAGCTTTGTTGCCGCTTTCGAACGATTCGATCCCTCTTTCTTCGTCTCTAGTCCACCTGCTCCAGTCCACCGAGACTTCCGAGCCGCTCCCCGAAACCCTTCCGCTGTCTTCTGAAAGCCGGGAGAAGCTGTCCGAAATGCCGTAGTGGCCGGAGCTCTTTTTCCTGGTCGCTGGAAATCCCGAAGTGCCGAAAATGTCGGAGAAGTTCGCCGAGACCTCTTCCGTGCAAAAGCTCCCGTCGAACTCGGTCGGATCCTCGTCTGCGATCGGATCTTCCTTGTTGAAGTAGTGGGGGCGGTGGGCCGGGAAGTAGCGGAACCTCGACGGCCTGAGATCCTTGCCCCTGCTCGCCACTTTCACCCGCGACCCTTTCGGCCACCCTTTCGGAAAATTGCTTTTCGTGAACGGGAACACGCTCTGCTCCGCTCGGAAGTCCCTGGAAAACAACATGCTCTTCAACTCCTCCCGCGAGCGAGACATGCCGTCTAGTGGTTTGAACTTGTAAAAGCTGTCCATGTTTCTAAAATTTCAAACTTGTTGTGTGTGTCTTCTATGACTTTTTAAATTTTTTTGTGTATTTTTAAATTTCATAAATTTGCTTAGACTAACGGCATGGCAACCGAGCTACTATGTTTGCTTAAAATTGCTTAAAAAATAATTTAACAAAAGTCTTTCGTACTTTCTGCACTTTCCTTTATTTTAATAACACTTTGATTTGCAAAAGAAGTTTAAAATCTTTGGTCAGACAAGTATTAACACAATTTTGTAGCAATCATAATTTTTTTAGTTTCAGTCTTACTACTCAGCTTATGGAATCAACTTTTATAAACACGGAAAAAAGTTTTATGAAACTTTTACATCTTTATCATTCATAATTGTTCTTCTGTTAAACTGAAAGATTTTGTATGTTAAGCTGTTAGCTAATTTTAATTCTTTTGATATTTTTTTTTTCACAGCTACCTCTAACACAGTGTTTCCCAACCTTTTTGATGCTCTGCACCCTAACACTATATGCTATAATTATTTATAAATAATTTGATTATAAAATCAATTATTTCATTAATTAATAATTTGTATTTTAATTTTAATGATAGTGTACTATATTAACAAAAATAAAATACTTGGAAATTTAAAAACATAACAAACTATATTCTAACAAGTTTTATCTATTTTTTATAAGGTAGAAAAAATAGATAAAAATTAGATATACCAGGGGTAGCGAGCACCCCTGGTTGGGAACCCCTGCTCTAATACTATAGATTAACTTAACAACCTAAGCAGAAATTATAAGAACTTAGAAAACCTTTATATAAAACGATTGAAATATTAATGTTGTAAGTAAACTTTTTATACTTCATACTTATTTTAAAACTGATTTATTTTTCGACTCAAGTTGTAAATACTGTTGAGTTTAGTTTTACTTTAGTACGTAACTAATGTTTCACAGTTAAAATTTACATTTGAAACAATTTTAGTTTTCTTTTTATAAATGTATTTAGATAAGTTTAGTCAACTTAGTTTTATCAAATTTTTGAAAAAAGTCATCCGTGCAAAAGTGACGGCTAGCGCAATATATTGCACAAGTAAAAAATTTATACCATATTTTAAAAGTAGTTTGAATTTCAATTTTTAAGATTACTACTTGCTAAAATAGTTCAAAAAAAGAATACAAATACGTTTAAATAGTTTTATTGGATCATTTTTAATGTTTTTTTAATTTGTTTAAGTATTAATAGTTCAAATTTTACATCGACTTTCTTGTAAAACAAAGAAAAATTAAAAGGCACACTAGAACAAGAATCAGTATATACATTCTACAACAAATAACTTCTAAGTTGTACGGTAGATTGTACTTGTAAGACATAAAGTTATTATAATAAAAATGTATAACAGCATTTACACACGAATATTAGTAAACATTATCTAAGAAAAAGTAGTTTATTTAGTTTAAACTACTGTTTAAACTTTAATTAAAACTGCACTTACACACGAAACGATGCAAACAATAATTAAATGCTTTAAAATATTTTTAGACTGAAATTTACTTTTATGTTGAAATATTATCATTCACTAGTAGTTTAAGATTAAGTAAAATGCATTAACATACCAGGTTAAGCAAATTTTTAAGCCGTAATGATAACTTACACATTAAAAGATCAAGAGCATTAAGACTACTACACTGTTAAATTAGCTAAAAATAAGTAAAACTATTTAAGTGCTGTTTTACTTTACCAAAAAAAAGTTTTCAATTAAAAAAGTATTTTAAAGACTCTCAACATTTCAAAACTAAACTTAAAACAATAAAGTTTAATTTCATTTTCAAAAATCCTGGTTTGTGCGTGTTTTTGTGCGCCTATGGATTTTATGTTGTATTTTTGACTCTAAACTAAGTTAATGTTAATTTAAATTGACTTCTATTAAAAAAGTTAAAAAAATTATATAGTCAATTACTTTATGCTTTTGAAATCAATTTTTAAATATTTTACTTAAAAAGAAATTTTAATTAGGATTGAAAACTTTTGAATTTTAGTTGTAATATAAATTTATTTTGATTTTAATATGTCTTAAACTAAGTAAATTAAAGTTTTTGTATAATAAAAATTAAAATAGAGTTTTAAATCAATTTGATTTTTAAAAGTCTATTAAATTTAAGTTTAGCTTAGCTTAACTCATTTTAAGTATAGTTATAAATTGATGAATTTTTTAACTGTGCAAAAATGTCATCTGTGTAAAAGTGACGATTTGTTTAAAATTGACGTCATGCAAAGTTGGATACTCGTTTAATATAGACGCTTAGTGCAAAAAACCCGTATGAAAATGACGTTGTTCGAAAAAAAGATCCATTTAAAAGTGACTAACAACCTGGATGGGAATTATTCGTGTGGGATTTGATTCGGGTAGGAAATGATTCAGGGGGGAATTAATCGGGTGGCAATTGTGCGCGGGTGGGAAATGTTAGTATACCTTTCACGGCAAACCGGACATATTTTAATATCCCTGAACGACGTGTTTGCGCAGTCGATTTTCAGCCCAAAAACAGCAGCTTGCATGCAACCTCACTCATGCAAACAACTCAAAAAACCCCGCCCATGACATTTGAACAACGCTTAAATTTTTAAATTCTTATTTTAGTCAATTCGAATAGCCTTCTGTGCAAATGTTTAAATCTAGATATTTCTGCAGCGCACTTTTTGTTAAATCTTCTTCTGTGCATTCGCATGCATTCTTCAAATTCTCTACCAACCATGCTTAACTTTGAACAAAACTTTTGCAACATCTTCAACAGCACCGTCATCGCGGAAAAAGGAAACAAAAGCAGTTTTAAACTTTCGTCGATTCCTCGTCTACGAGGTTGAGCCAAAAGTTCGGCAGCCAAACTGGGATGAAGAATGGAATGAGAAACAACGCCAGCACGTGGTGAGAAAAACGCTCGACCTTTTCGCACCGCTTCTAAAGTCGCTCTGCCTTGATTTTCAAACCAGCTTGCAAATTAGTGATGACTTTGTTTAAGTTAACGACTTTTCGTACTTTGGAAGCAAGTCCGCTCAGTTCTGCTTCAGCGCGATCGTTTATTGCGTTTTAAAGCATTAGGTGTTTTTCGCGTCCCGGGTAAAACGCTTCCAGTTTTAAAACTTCCATTACGAAATTTTTACAAATATTACTCCTTAACAACTAATTAATTTAAAAAAAGTCCTGTATGAATGAATGTTGTTTTAAATGGGTATTTTATGGTTGTATCACATAATTCTTAATTTGTATTATTGTTATGTTTAATATAGTATTAATATATAAGTTTGATAACAAGCTCAAGTGTTTTATAAAGACACTCTTTACATACTTTTAAACTTCACCGTTGTATTTAAAATTATAAAGATTTGCAGGTTTTAAAAAGTTTTTCAAATTTGAAATAACCAATTTTGTTGGCTAAGAACTAATATATATAAAAAACTATAATCAGCCACAAAAATAATCAGACTTGAAGTTTTTTTAAATATCTAAGTAAAACAAAACTACTTCTAAAGTTAACTGACTTTTTAAGAAATTGCATATTTATAATAACTATTTATTAATTTAACTAGATTACCTTATTGTCCACACAATAATTTTTTTTTATTATACTCATTAGAAGCCTACAGATCATAAGCTTGTTGTTAAAGAAAGCTACAGTATATAAACTTTTAGTATACTTAGTCTTAAAATGACCATTTTAGCTACTTTTAGTAATCTTTACTATTTTGTCAAAAAACTACCTGTAGTACTTCATTTACGATTTACAAAAAAAAAGACGAACGCTAACTTTATGAAGCATTTAATAAACGTACCATATAAAGTTGGGAAAGAAAGCTTTTTGGGTCGGCGGGCTTAGTGTGGAAAGATTTAATGTGCTGAAGTTTTTTTTATTTTATTTAATTTACAAAAAGTACTCAATTAAGTAATTCATTTCGACTAAATACCAATTGTATTTGACTTTTTGTTTACTACATCTATTGTAAGTTTTAAATCATAAATCGAAAATTATACCTTAAACCAATTTTTTGCTTTTAATTTCAAACTACAGAGTATCTAGTGAACTAATATGCTCGAGGGCCGCTGTATTACTTTTCGCTGGCTGGATTCAACTTAATTTTTTTTTAGCATTGGCAAGCAAGGTCCAGTTTGCGGGTCTTACATTGCTAACCACTAAATTAAGTATATGTGTAACGCAAGTAATAATGTTTGTAAACCAATAAAGTAAGAAATATATTAACTAGTTAACAAAAAAGTACTTCACAGATTTTCATACTTGTATTCATATTGTGGTCAGGTTTAAGTACTTATAAGACATTTTTCTTGGTTTAGAGCAGGGTTTCCCAAAGTGGGGCATTACAGAAGTTTAGGGGACTTTAAGCAGTAAAGACCCTATGAATAGTAAAGGGGTCAGAGGGGCCATGAAGCCATAGTTTGAAACTTACACTAGACGTTCTGTATTTGATGTTGAAGAGCAAAAAAAGGTCTCAGATCTATTTAAGGGTAGTTTTTTATGGAGGTCTTGTCGGAGGTGGCCTTACGAAAAAAAGTTTGGGATACCCTGTTTTTGAGATACGCAATAGTTAATTAAAAATTGATAACTACCATAGTTATTTTTGTAAATGATGCGATCAGTATAGGTCTGAATAATTACAAATAAATGAGGTAGCTTTTGTTTAACTTTACTACTGTAAATATAAAACTGATATTGAACTTTCTGTACAATAGGAACAAAAACTAAGGAGTGTTTATTTTCATTTTTTTTTAAATGTACAAGATAGCTTGTTGCTTTTTCAAGTTTGGAAATCAATTCTTTATTTAAACACTTTAATTTTTTATTTTATTTCAGAAATTCTGTCTGTGCTTTAACTTTTTTTGGACTAAGTAAAAGTTAACTTTTTAGAAATAAAATAAATAAAAGTTGTTAGAGTTTTTAGAAAAAAATAATTTTTTGTAAAGTTTACGCAAAACTGTTTGTTCGAATAACTGTTATTCTAGTAAAACTTTTTTTTTTTTGCTTGGTATTGCTATAAAACATACTTCAGTTGTTTCTTTAATCAATTTAAGGTATAAAACTAATTAATGTTTCTACATTACATAATTTCAAATTAAAAATTTAGTATTGGTTAAGTTGAACTTTTTAAAATATTTATTTTGTTTAGGTAACATATGATAATGAAATTGTATCTTAAAGTGTTAAAAAAGCTAAACTAAAATTAAAATTTAATTTTATATTCAACTTAAAAAAATAAAAACGTTCATCTAACTTTTTAAAGTTAAAAAAAATGTAATCTCAGTAAGACTTACTACTTTTAAACATATTTATTTTGTTTTTGTCTTATTACAAGTATTATTGTTTAAGGAAGAAAGTTTATCAAGTCAAAACTTTGTTATCAGTAGAAGAATTTTAAAATTATTTTATTATTTGTAAAATGACTAGATATGTAAAATAAATAAACACTTCTAAAATTGTAAGAATTGTTTCAGTAGCTTTGATAGTTCATATAATTTAACTCACCTAAAATCTTCTAAAGTTTGATTGTATATTAATATAAAAACAAAAAGGTGCATTTAAATTTAAAAAATGATATTTATGTTTTTTGAATATATAGAAGTGTTTTTAAAAGACATTACCCATTTTCTATCGAATTTTGAATCAAAACTCTTGGTTTTTATAGTATCTACCGACTAAACAGTTTTTTTTTGTTTAACTAAATCTAGTTTTAGATTTTCATATGCCTTTATAACTTATATTTCAATTATTAGGTATGTTAATGTAAATTGCGCTGTTCATTGTTTTCGTCTATCTAAACTTTTTAAGTATTTTTTATTCCTATGTTTTAATGATGAAGTATACGCTATTTATTATTTTCATTAAATAAAAAACTGTAATAGATTTGTTCAAAATAATACATTTGATACATAATTTGTTAGTTCATTTACAGGCTCCTTTAGTATTTATTAATTTGTTTCAATTTAAACAGTATAATATATTTTAAAATGTAACACTTTCATTATACTAATTTTAAGTTTGTGTTTTCATTTTTCAAAGTAAAAACAAAATGCATTTCTAATTATAAAGTTTTTCGGTTAAAAAGCGCGTACTTTACCGGAAGGTTGTATCTAGGAAGTGCGTACCTAGGTGGCTGGTTAGTGTATCAAAAAAATATTTTAATCAAAAATGTTGATTTTATCCAATAGTCAAGTTTGTGTTATTAAAAGTAAAATTTGTTTTCTTATATTTATAAATGCTAACAAAAGCTTTTAGTCACTTAAATATTTATAGATTATAATAGTAAAACTTGCACCAGTACAATCACGGTGATAAAAACAGTTTGATTTTCAAAGAACAACGACAAAGTTTTTTTAATCATACACTTAAATTTTTTATGAAAACTCTAGCTTTAAACTTTGAAATCTAAGTTTGTTGTTTTTAAAACTTACTCTTGTTTTTTGAAAGATTTTTTTGATGTAATACGAAAGCAAATGCATCAACTATAAAAAATAAACATTTTAAAGTAAGAGTTTATAAGTCGCGTTCCGTTTATATATAAAAATTTGCTCGCAGATTGCACTATTTGAAAAACTTCCATGGTCCGCAGTTATTAAAAAAATAATAGTATTAATAAAGAAACAAACAAATCAAAAGAGTGATAAATTAAAAACAACAAAGCAGTAAAAGATGTTCCAGTTGTTATAGTAACAACAAAAATTTTTCAAAATATTTGGTCATATGACCAGGTGCATGAAGAACCTTTCGATTATCGAGTCGCACACCACTTAGATACATTTTAATGTCTATAACATGGTGTCTAAACTTTTTTTTCATAAGCCAGTTTTTTAAGTTTAAAAAAAAACTAAGGCTTGTTCGTAAAAAAAACTTTCAAAAAAATAATCTTAAAAAAACTTAAGACCTTTATTTTTTATTTTTTGTTCTTCACCATCAGTTCGAGAATATCTAGTGTAATTTTTATAACTACCCTTAATACACCTAAGATTTTTTTTGACTTTTCACGATAAACTCTAAAACAACACTTGCTGATACACTAACGTGACTCGTTACTAACCTGATCACCGTCGTCACGAGCAACCCTGTCTCCATAGTAACCTTCCTGGTTACCGTCGTCACGAGCGACCCTGTCTCGATGGTAACTTTCCTGATCACCGTTGTCACGAGCAACCCTGTCTCCATAGTAACCTTCCTGGTTACCGTCGTCACGAGCAACCCTGTCTCGATGGTAACTTTCCTGATCACCGTTGTCATGAGCAATCCTGTCTCCACGGCTACCTTCCTGGTTACCGTCGTCACGAGCGACCCTGTCTCCATAGAGTCTTTGGTTTGCTTGCCTTTGCTGTGTCGACCGGGTTTTTGTATTTAATTTGCATCGAATATGACAAAAACCCTCCTTTTTTTGTTGTGTGCCTGCCTAACATTTTTCTAATAGTTCCATCTTTTACAGAAGAAATATGGCAGTACGACCTTATTCCATTATTATCTTCTATCGGTTCTATTAACCAGTCATAGGTTGCAATTTCTCCAAACCAAAATATAATAAAAAAATTTATATCGCAGTACTTCAGTTTTGATACATGCTTAACTTTAATTTTTAGATTTAGATTTTGTTTTTTTTGGTCACGACCCTGAAATCCGTGCCTACTTGCTGCAATGGCATCCATGATCACGCATTTGCTTAATATAATAAAGCCGCAGCTTCTTGACTTCATTGCTTTAGATTTTTGTCCCGTCTACGAGGAATACACGCACCTTCAACAGTCGGTCATATCAACTCAAGTTCATTATACTCACCACTCAAACTTTGATAACATTTCCTGAAAAAACTTATCAGGTTGAGTGCTGCAGTTTCTGTAGGAAAATTTCCGACAAATATTTTGCAGTGGTTGTGGCCGGAACACCTGACGAGGCAACCTGATCCTGCTTGACCTCCTTCTTCATCTTGCTGCTGCTGCCTCATTGGCTCTCTCATTGGCTTCACCATTTTCTGCTACAACAGCTGATTCATTGTTGTCTTCTCCTGCTACGTTGTCTCTAGTTCCATTTGCTCGGTCTCATACTCACCCATACCACAAATTTAAGTAAATAAACCTGCATGTAACGCGTTTTAATATTAAAAGAAAGTTAAATGAGTTTTAAATAAATGAAAAGTTAAGCGTCATATTAATGAACAAAGTTATGGGTAGGTGTCAAAAATTCACAAAGGGTCACTTATGCGCGAAGGGTTACTTTTGCCCAACGACTCTTTTGTACGAAAGGTCACTTATGCACGAAGGGTTTTATTTTGCACGGGTTGAAAAATTTCTAAGTTTACTATACGAATCAACACACTTCAAGTGGGTTCTGTAAAAAAATAAATACTGTAATGAAAGAATAGAAGTAATGAAAGAATTTTTTACAGGACCCGGTTGAAGTGTGTTGATTCGTTAACACACAGAAACATACGTTGTTACAATAAAGGAAGATTACTGTACAATTTGTTTTTATTTATATTCCAGTGAGCTTGTTTCACTAGGATCTTTTGTTAGCAAAAGATTAAATCTATATTTTGAATAGTTAAGTTTATTAAATTTTTTACTAGTTTTAATTTTATATTTATTTTATTTTTACTACCACTGTTACCCCTAACCCTTACCCTCGGTCGGTAAATTATTATTTTTTGATCAAATTATCCTTTTTTTTATTAGTTTGTTTTATAACAGTTTTTCATATTTTTAATGTTTTATAATCTCGAGCAAAAATGACCCTTTGTTCCAAAGTGTCTTCGTGCATATTTGACCCGTTCCTAAATTTTATATATAAACTAAACGCAGTTAATATTTTATACTTCTACTAAGATTCTATCTACGTATTGATAGTTTATAAAATGATTTTAATAAACTGTTTTGAATTACAGAGTTAAATGCATTTAAACATAATTTTTTGTTGATTTTTAATATTTCTTCTTAAAAAAGCTAAATGACAAATAAAAGGTTAAACGTATCTAAATAAACTAAAGTATAAAAGATAAATATGTCATCTAAGACTTAGTTTAAGAAACCTTCAATAACTTATCTTTAATTAAATTAAAATATAATTACAGTAATCTCTTGCATCTTTACGCACTCTTGACGTTACGCACTCTCGTTTAGTTACGTATTTTAGAGTTCTAAAAAATTCAAAAAATAAAATTTTAATTTTAGTTCCTCAAAATTCTTATGGCATGAAATTTCATTCCTACTCTAATAATCCATTAATATATTTTTAATACAATGCAAGACAAGTTTATCCTTATGTGGGCAAAGTTCAAATTAAAAAAAGTTGCAGTAACATAAACAATTTTTATTAAACATTTTTCTTATATTTTATATATTTTTGTTCAAAAGAAGAAATCCAAGCACCAAATGCATATTTTTGTAAAAGGCTATAGAAAAAATTTTTAATATAGACAGCACACCATTTCTTAATTGTAAACAAATGATGCTTAACTATAAATTGAACTTGCTAAGTAGAATAGAATATAAATGTAAGTATCAAATAAGTCACATATAAATAATGATAAAATCTACTTATTTTTAAATTTTCTACAAAAATTGTTATTTTATATAAACTTAAATCCCCTTTTTTAATAGATGTATAGTTTAATCTTTTGTTTTCATATTTATAAATTAAGTAAACAAATTGTTAAAAGTGGGAAAGTACCCAGTCTGCTTTTAACTAGAAGCAATATCAAAAAACAGCTATTATAGTAAGTATACTTGGTACCTCTCGTATCTTTACGATCTCTCGTATCTTTACGCATTTTTTCTGTGGACACAATGTTCGTAAATAAGTTAGAGGTTACAGTACGCATTTATTTTTGTCTACTTATTATTATACGACCTCTGAAAGTAGAGTATGACATTTAAAAACTTTAGATTAAACGTGTACATTTTTGGTTTTTCATGTGATATTTATTTATCAAATTTTATAAAATTTTTTAAGTATATCATGTATAAATTTTTACAATTAACGATGCATATGATGTATTCAAGTTAAAAAGAAGAGATAAAATTATATATACGTGCACTCTTTTTATGGCTGCCTTTAACTTTTAGATGTCATTGTTTTAAAACTTGACGAAAAAAGTACACATACTTTTACACAAAAGTTCAACAGTGCTTCAAAGCATAAAATAAGTAAAGGTGTATGTAAGTTGTTATTTCGAAATGCTTTTTTAAACACTATTTGTAAAGTCGACATACTGAAAAATTTAAACCAATAGTAGCACAGTTTAAAGTTTTCACAAGTTTTAAATATGCTACCAATAAGGTCATGTATGAAAATTAAAATTAAAAATGTCTTATCTTTTATTTTATGATTTCTATGAACTGATACTAACAAGTGATATTTAAAAATACAGATTAAAGTTGTTTGAAATTTTTGTAGACTATGAAAATAAGATTTAAATTAAAAAAAACCTACGAACTACTTTGACCAAATCAAACTATTTTTAGAACTTTACCTGGCCTGTTTTTAATATTTAAGTCTTTTACTTCTTGGATTACTTAAAATTTTATGACTTAAAAAGTTTTACAGTTCAAATACTAAGTAGCTTAGTAATTAAAATAAAGATACTATATTTTGTAATGCTATATTTGTTTAACAACTCTGAACATTTCATAAGTTTTTTATACTTATAACAAGAACTTAGGTTTTTTATCATCAAACAATGATGTTTTATAGCGGTAAATAAAAAATATTTATAATATTTCAATTAACCTTAATGTTTGGTTAGTTTTAAACCGATTGTCGTATTACAATCACGTTTATATCGCATTTAATTCGGTTAATAATGATTTACTGACCGACTAATTCACTGTGCTTGTAGTCACGGTTATTTACTAATTAAATTTATAATGTTTTTCAGCATGTACTAAAAACAGGCTAGATCAAAAATAAAAAAGAGTTAAGTAAACCTCAGGTACTTGAACTAAAATTTTTTAAAACAGAGTTTATGAAAACTGATTAACCTTTAAAGTTTAGTTCAAATATTTATTTGAATGCATAAACTTTAGACGCTTTAGTTTTTAACATATTTAGAATGTATGCTTCAAAAATACCTAATAAATAATCTTAGATCAGTTTTAAACAAAAATAAATCCTAATAGCTTAACCCTACAATTTATTTAAAACAAGTCTTATTTGACACATATAAAGATAAAAACTTGTTATTAACATAGAGTAGGTGAACTAACTTAAACAAGTGTCTCTTAGTGATACTTATGTAACTAATATTGTAAAGAGCTATTTAAAAAGTAAAAAAAAAATTATAAGTTCTAAGCCTAAGCCACAGCTATTTTTAGTGGAAACACAAACTGTTAAAAAATGTTTAAACTTGGTTTAAAAATGTAATTAATTATGTAATATAAAACAAAATATAACAAATCTATGTTTGAAAAGCGTAGTTTAAAAATATACTAAATTTAAAGTAAAAAAGTTTCTTTTCAGTATAAATTAAAAAATAAAAGAACGCACAGTTTTGCTAACAGAAAAAACAAAAAGTCATATTTTTGTGTGAGTGTCTACTTTTTTAGTAAAATGTTTATTTCCATAATAAAATAATGATCTTCGTTACTTAAACTCAGATGACTAAAATCACTTTTAACATAAACTACTATTAAAAAACATTAAATACAATAAAACTAATGCTTAAATTGTAAGGAAACTATTTAAAAAACAATAAAAAAAACATAAATTCATTTTTTTTTCTTTTGTTAAATTAAGAGTAACCTAGTTAAGATTTTTAAATAAACGGAAGTTATCAACTTCTTAAACTATATTTTTAAAAATAGAGGTTTTAAGTCTAAATAACACAACTAGGAAGAAAAACTGACAACTTCATGACTTAAGAATGATAACAATTGACTAAATTCTATTTTTTTTACATGATTATTTATTTACAAAATACTAGAACTGTTATTATGCTAAAAATATTATAAACTGGAATTTTCTTTAACAATAATTATCAAAAGTTTAAACCACACTATAAAGCCTTATGCTTATGAAAAATATTTTGAAAAACTTTAGTTTACTATTATTTAATGCGAAATATAATATGCTTTGAATTGAAAATCATACTTTAAGTGCTTAAAACGTCATAATTCCAACTAAAAGAAGTACTGTTTAAACTTTGAGTACCTAAGATATTGTTACTGTTCCTGAAGATATTTCCTAATGAGCTTAGTTTTAAATAAAATTACCGCATATACGGTATATACCATTCATCTGCAACCCAACACCGAAGTCTGCTTTAGAGTATTCAACAATTCAATTTAAAAACATCAAACAAACTCCTGAACTTACAATGAAACTGACTATTGTATCTCGCAATCAAAAGGCTTCTTGCTTTTGAAATGAGCTCAACTGAATTCAATTTAAGTTGTTTGAGAACTGTTTGAAATTGCAAGACAGTTGGTTTCGTCAGATGTTTTATAGTTAATTTAAGCTTTTAAGTTTTAATTTAATAAATTTTTCAATATAAAACTCATTAAGTTTAGACAAAAGTTTTAATAACTGTCAACAGCTTTTGAAAAAAACCATACAATAAGTTCTATTGATTTTAAATCCCTTAAAGATTTTTGGTTTTCACACTTTATGTAAATTATTTACGATTAGTTTTTTCTATATCTTTGATTATAAAGCCACACATGTAAGTTTGAAAACTATAAAAAAATTTAAAGTCTGTATAATTCAATGTTCAAAAATGTAATTTGGTTTCTTGTTTGTACAGTATTCATTTAATAACTAATTAACTTTTAAAAATAAGAACAATAATAACTGTAGAAAGTAGTGGAGTAGAAAGTGTCCTTGAGTTTCTTATACTTTTAAGTTAAGAAAGTCGAAATTGCTTCACAGTTTACTCTTAATTTATTGTTTTCAAACTAAGTAACTATGAAATACCTTTAAATTCATTACAGTTTTAAAGTGTTTCCAAAAGTTCTTAAATATCTTGGAAAAATATACAGACTTAAAATTTATTTTGTATGTAAACTGAGAACAAAGTGATTGCAATTAAAAAAAACTTGTATTTGTATTTTTCTAATTTTTTGTCCTAGTTTTCTGAAAGATCTGTTGCGGAATTTTAGAAGTAGACATATTTCAAACAGTTTAGTAGTTCAGTTGTTTTAGTTGTGAAAATAGAAATTAGTTATTTAGTGTTAATTTTTTTATTTACATTAAATTAAATGTTTTAATAACAATATTTAATTCAGAAAAATGCTATTTGCTTATATAAATTATTACACGGTATTAGTTTTAAACAAGCTTAGTTATTCCAACTAAAAAATCACTTAAAAAATAACGTGAGTAATTAAAAGCAAATAATCTAATGTTACTCTACAAACTTATTAACAACCTTCGAAGAACTAGTATCGTCTGTGGTATTTAAAATATGTTTTTTTTTTCTGTTAAGTCTCTAAATTCAGTTCACTTTAATTAACGTATTTTCAGTTAGTCTGTTTACCGTTATACTAGAAGCTGATTATTTTTCACAATTGATGCATATTTTGTGTTAACGTTGAAACTAATAGTTAACCGTTTATAAAAAATAGTTATACACTCATGTTATATTTATTGAATTTTTTTTTTAAAACGTACCATAAACGTGTCTAATAGGCAAAAAGACAACTTTAGTTTTGAAAGCTTTATCTCTAGAGTTTATAAATTTATAAAAACAACATTAATAACCTTTTAACGACTTTTTAATTTTTTATTAATTTGTATTTGCTTGTGTTTATTAAAAATAACTTTTATTTTATATATATATATACTATTTTAAACTTGTTTTGAAGCTGATGAGTGCATAGGCACGAAACTCGAGTCCTTTGAGTTTTACATCTTAAAATAAACTTTTTTATTAATAAAGCCCTTAAGTTGGCCTCAGTGTGAAAAATTAAATTTATCAAGTATTTATTTAAGTTTTGACTTATTTCACTAAATTTTATTTTTTAAAATGTGGCACCTCATTTAATTTTTTACTCATCTAAATTGATTGTGATTGACAGTGGTTGGAAAATTATAATATAAATTCTTATATATTGGTTTAAAAATACCGAAGTATAAACAAACCCAAACACTTAAGGGCAGGACTGTTTTTATATGTTTAATTAAAACTTTAAAGTTTAAATTCTATAATACGGACTTAAATTAATAAATTTTAACATAAACCAGCCGTAAAATAAAAGCTTAAAAACATTACCAAATAAAAACTTTCAATTAAAAAGAAACAACGAAATTTTAATAAACTATAAATTATTGTGTTTTAACTGTTTTCTTTTTCTTCAGAAAATACAACCGAGAAAAAGTATAGAAGTCCTTGATTTTATTTTTAAACATCCATTGTTATTTAAATAAACTATTTTTATTATTGATAACCTAAATTTTGTTAAAACAACTAGTTTTATTTTGTTTATAAGATTTTGTAAACTATGTATGTAATCCATTAAAAGTGTTAAGATATATTATTTCTTTTATTTTTTATAAAGAAGAACTTTTTAGGTAAAAAAAAACCTTATATAATTATAGAATCTTATTTTTAGAGAAAATAATTTTAATAAAGTTTGATACCTAGTTGTAATATATTTATTACAGATAAAAAATAAAACCGAGAAAACCATATTTATACTTTACATTTTAAAAGAAATTCTTTGAAGCTAAAAATACAAAATTATTATGTTTTTAGGTTAAGTTTAAAATAAACATTTAAGTACTTGAAACAAATATTTTACATACTTGTCTATTTTCTTATATTAATGGTTTTAGATTTTCTAAACAACAAAAGTGTTCTCCTAAGACAAATAAAAATGTTACACTTTTAATATTTTTATTTTTGTGTAAATTGTTATAAAATTTTACTTAAAATGTCATTTATGAAATTAAAATTACTAAATATATATCTAGATTGGCTGAAATAACAGTTTTGTATTTAACAGAATAATGTATTTTAACAAAAAATATAAATAGCTAAAAATATAAATTTTTTACTCTAAGCCACTGAAAACAAGTATTGTCTAAAATTTATTAACTAAAAATACTTTAAGATTTAATCTAAAACTGTTATAGTAACTCCTAGCTACAAACAATAAAATAGAAAGTTTATAGATATATGAGTGGTCTAAAACTCATTGATTTAAAAAAAATTTAAAGACTATTAATCCCTCTTTTTAGATAAGTTTGTATTCTACTTTGTATGTTTTTTGGAAGTATTTACAAACAAATCAGCAAATCAATAATTGAGAATTTAAAAAAAAATGTTTAGCTTTTATAGAATGAAAGCATTGATATAAATAAAAGTCAATGTCAGATTTTTGACCCAAAACGATTACAATTAAAATAGTAAAATAACACTTTATAATCAAGTAAGCTCTTTTTTCAGTAAATTAAGCAATATACTTAGTAGATACGAATTGTTGTATATTTTCTACTTTAAAATATTTTATATTTTGATCTTTCAATGATTTAAACAAATATAATTGGCATCTTGATATTCAGAAACGTTTTACGTTTGAACAAATCTACACAAGTAAATAAGTTACAAGTAAGATTAGCAATGCTCTAATTTCCTTGAGTTCATTAGAACTTGCCTTGAGTGCTATGGTTTTTATCTACAAGCTTTTACCAGTATTTGTTTGTGGTCAGTTAACCTTAAATTACTTAACTAAAATGATAGTAATGCAACGCTTATAAATTTTAAAGTCTTTTGTTGTTGTCCTTTGATTGTTTTAGATTTTGTTTAAAAAAAAGTGTTCAAACAAAAAAAAGTTTATTATTTCGACATTTTATGACATTTTAATTAAAATCAATAACTAAATAAAATAATAACATCAAGTATTCATTTTATCAAAATGTTAAGCCGAAAAATTATTTATACGTCTTTGTCTTTAAAGTTGCTAGCTCGAATTAAAGCATACTTTATTCAATCTAATTTTTACAGTAAAAAGTAATGAATTTATAATTAACAATAATTTTCTAAAGAAGGATTTAAATTGTTATAGTATCAACAATGATTATAGTGTAACCTAGAAGCACATACAAAAACTTATTACTGTTGATTTTTTATCATATACAAATCTAAAAAGTTATGTCGATTTTGAACTACTCGCAAAACTAAATGTTTAAACATTTCTATAGTTGCTAGTTGGAACACTAGTTAATTTTCCTGAAAACCTAAAACAATATATTTTTTATAGAGATAAATAACATAAGTACATTTAAAAAAAGTGAAGTATAATATTTCGTACTTCTACTTCTAAAACATTATCGCATTAATTTTAAAACACTTTAAAAAAAGTTTAAAAATAATTTATAGTTTTAAATGTTATTTTGAATAGTAAATTTAAAAATATTTAGTTAGCAGTTTAATACAAAAAAAAAACTTTTAAGTATAATTTTTGAATTTAAGATTATTTTATATTTTAAATTGTTATATATACTTTAATTTGTAAACAACAAAAAGAAGCTTTTGGAATATGTTACAAATTTTTCTTAGAATATTGTCAAATAGTGGTATCTGCTTAAGTGTTGCTTTATCGTTAATTAATTATAGTATTGAAAAATATCTTTAAGTAAAAACTATTTTTTCCCTCAAAATATACTCTCCAAGTTTATTATAAATATAACAAACATTGTCCATTAAAAGCACACAAATTAAAATAATTTAGCTAACAACTAAATATTTAAATCTACACATAAATTAAAAAAAAACTTAATATAGATGTCATCGTAGAAGAATTTTAATCAAAAGTGGAAAACTATTTTTTTGTTTTGACATATGTAATTAGATTACATGTATCTTATAGTGATCTTTTAATTAAAAACGTTATTAGGGTTAGATATTTTTACACTATAAACATACTTGTTTGATATTTTGCCAAGGTTAAATTGCTTTTCAGTTTAGTGTAAAATATCACAGAAAAAATACTGATAAAAATTTTGAAAACCGTATGAGCTGCTGTAATATATACTAACTCTCAAAGAACTACAAAAAACCTAACACTTTAGTTTACGTCGATAAAAAGATATGGTTTTATGAGTTGTTATTTGAAAAAAGTTTTGTTTCAAAAAATAATTCTAATTTGTAGGTTGAACTCACATTTCAGTTTAAAAAAGAACATTAAGAAAAATTGATAAAAACACATAGTTTTAAAAATACAAACACGAGAAATATTTTTTTTACAACTGCAACTTAATTTAATAATATTTGCTGTGTGGTTCCTTAGTTAATGTGCAAATAAAAATACGGACTGATGAACTTTTTAAATAGAAATTATATTCTATCCGCCAATCTTGTAAAAATAAACTTTTTATCGAGATTATTATCGAGTATGATAGCAATCAGCAATATAATGCTTCAACTTAAAACAATTAATACCACAAATATATTTTATAGTTTAAATATGTGGAAACCTTAAAATATAATAAGTTGACACTCAACCATAAAAAGTTTGTTTAAGCTATACTAACATTTTTTTTGTACGATTTAATCATTTATCAATTTTTTTGTAAATTGATGTTTCATTTTACAACATTTGAGAATTCATCTAACTTTTTCACAACTAAATTGATTGCGTATGAAAGTAACTGTAAAGTTGTTCAATCAAACAAAATACTAAAGTACATACCAATATTTTTATGGTATATATGTTTTGGTGCTGTTATGTCAAAAAAAATTTGTAAAACCAACAAAAAAGCAACTTTTAAACTATCTTTTATTCAAATGTTTACACTTTTAGTTATTTTTACCACTGAACTTGGAATTTAAAGAGTTAAAAAATTGCTTATATAAATAAAACAAACAAATAAAGTCTAAAATATCTTACACTCCATCTGACTAGTTGCTGTGTCTTCAATGTGTTGGAAATTTCTACTAATCATATTTCAACATTAGTTGTTAAAACCAAATGTAAATATATAATGTTTTATGAGGATTATAAGAACTTGTATTTTTAGTTTTTGACAAATTTAACTTATTTTAGCTTGTTTTATCATAACTCTTCTTGAAACTGGTAGATAAATTTTAACTAAAACGAAATTTTTTATTTTTGTATAAACTGGTATCTAAACCGTTTAAATCAGCTTTGACATACAATTGTTTGATTTTGGTTTCAAACAAAAAGTAAAGATATTAAAAAAAAATTAAAATAGGTTAAAAATTTTGTCACAATCTAATATTTTAAGTTAATTTAAACGTGTTTTGAATGGAAAATAATTGAAAAAAAAGCTTTATTTATACGCGAGAACTTGATAAATACGTATAAACCAACAAGATTAAATTCCAATGAAGTTTCTTATATTAAGATTAACGGATTAAAACAAGGCTAACTCTTTGAAGTTAACTTTACTTCATTAAAGTTTGACTTACTTCCGAAAATTAATTAACAGAAATTAATAACATGTCTTAAAAGAAGGTTAATAGTTACTTTTTATTTACTTAGTTTTGAATATTTAAATAATAAGTTTATGTGCATTTATTTATTTATTAATAGTTAATAGTCTAACATAAAAAAAAAACATTTTTGTTTAGTCATTATACCAATTGCTCTGTAAATGTACTTTTACAAGTGATAATATATAGTTTTATTTTTTAGAAATTGCAGTTAGAAGAAATTTTCAAAAAATTTAACTTTTTAAATAAGTGTTTAAACTAAATTACTACTGTTTTAAATTAAAGATAATTAATATATACTGAATGTCCTCAACGATTATATCACTCTAAACTTAGTATAAATATCTAAACTTTTCAAAAAAAAAAACATTTGTCAAGTTTGATTTACAAAGTTTTTTGAATATTTATAACAGATATATTTTCAAATATACAAATTTAATAACACAACAGTCAGTGTAGCAGTAAATATAACTTCTATTGACATAATTTACTTTACTACTTGGAATCAATATTAAATTATATCAAGAGCAAAACTTAAGTATAATGATTTATCTAAAAAAAACTTAAGTTTAAATAAATTTTAATTTTTATTAAAACGATTAAAAAAGAGAATTATTAACATATTCAAAACTGAGGTCAGAAAACTTATTATCCGTGGGACGGCTCGTATGCTGAAGTTTGTGATTTTAACTTGTAGTTTAGATTAAAATTCACTCGTGTAAAAAAAAACATAAAATAGAGCTTATTTGTGCAAAAAACATGTAAATATTAAATGTGATTTTAGTTCGACTTTTGTTACATGGTAGTTCCTTTTAAATTATCATTCCAACTTTGTTTCTCATTTAAAACAAAGGTTTGTTTTATTTTATGTTTTCTTTAAGTCGTCAGTGGAATAATTTTACTGGTAATTCTTGGCACGCCAAAAATAAATTTGTTCACAAATAGTCTCGATTAGACTTTCTTAAAAATATTTTTTCACACTTTAAACATTCTAAACTTGAAGCAATCTAAGTAGAAAACAGCCTTGTTTAAATATAAAAAAATAGAAAAATTGTAAATTTTGAATGAAGAAAACAAAAAGAAAGTTGTTCAGATGTTTCTTATTCAAGCAAATGTAAAGCTAGTAATTCACTTGTATACAAAATTTGCTACTAAAACTCACTCTTATCTTAATAAATTTCTAAAAATTTGATTTTTTTTACTCTACTACCTTTTCATTTTGTAACTTTAAAAGTTTTGACTAAGTTGTAAAGGCTTTTAATATATTTTATCAAAACCGTTACCAGTTATAGTAGTAAAAGAACAAAACGAATAAACAATACAGTTATAAAGAAATAAAGTAAGGTATTTGATAACTAATTAAGTTTATTAGATGAATCAAGCTGTGAAAACAACAAGTTTAAAAAATTTAAAATAAACCATATTACTTATAATATTCGACTGAACGGTAAAGCTGCTCATTTTGTGAAATCAGTAACTATGTCATTAGAAATAAAGACAAAATGTAATGCTAATTCGTATTATGTATTATAGTAGTATAATTCTAAAACAGCAACTTTTTAGGTTATAAAAAAAAATATATTAGTTATGAACAGTTGCTAAATCTTTTGTTTTAAAGTAACATATAACCAACAAAAAATGCAAACAATAGATAGCATTTTTTTACTATTACTATTACTATTAAAAGTTTTTTTGTTTTTAACTGTTATGGGTTGTAGGTATTTTTGTTGGCTAGCTTGTATAAAAAATAATACAATATTAACATAATAATTATATAATATTTTAAACCATCCTTAGTTAATCATTAAAGTTTTATGTTAAAAAAAAACTTAACTAACCTTTTTTCTTATTTTAAATCACTAAAAAAATAAGCATTTTTACTGATTTAAGTACATGCAATGTGACCGATTCATTCAATTTTATAAACCAAAAAACTAATATAAAAAAAATTATTTGTTTCAGTATTACCACAAATATTAGTTTTTTTTTTTAAACAAACATGTCAACATAGAATTTTTTGAATATTTTAGAACAAAAACGAAGAATAAACTATTGCAAAATAAATTTCAAAACTACCTAGCAACTTAAGTATAAATAGTTACATATACAAGTTAGTAAAAAAGCTAGTATGAGGCTTTAAAGTTTCGAGTTTAATCAAGTTTAATAATAAAGTTACTTAAAAAGTTTGATTTCTTAACACAATGAGTTTTTTTTATTATATCTTTTTCTGTAATTAAAACTCAAAAACAAAAAAGTCTAAGTAAATCAGTTTACAAAATTAAAAAAAATAATATGATAAAAAAAATAATTTGGATTAATTAAGGTAAAAAGGTTTCTACAAAAGTTAAAATTTTGCTAAATTAGAAAATATTATTAAAATACATTTAAAAAAAAAAAAAGCATCAAACCAGCTAACGAACGGATTTTTTAATCAAAGTTATAAAAATTTCCACATAAAAAAATAAATATACAATCGTTATGCTAGTTTTTAAATGAAAATTTTTAAATAGACGTTACTAAACTACATTATTCCACTATTTTCTTGTTTGGTTTAACTACAAAGAGGAAGATTGTATACAAAACTAAAAGAAAAGCAAACAAAATTTTGCGACCCGTTTAAATAAAAAAAAAACATACAGGTACAGTTAGAAAAAATACATTTTAAGCTATTTTTATCAGTTGTAGTCTATGCTAACATGATATAAGATTTAAAAATATTACATTGCCAAAGAAACGATATAACTAAAAGTATATATATGCTTTGCAAAATTAAAACTGACTACATTATGACTACTTATGACAACAAAAGTTTTAAAAAGTGCTATGTAAATGTTTATTTAAAAACAATAAAATATTTTTTTAGTCTATTACCATATGAACAATAAATTTTTTAAGGATAAGTAAAACTTACTTATTTTATCGTACAATAGTTTTAAGTAAAAAGTGAAATTTTAGTCACGGTTAAAACTTAATCAAGTTTATCATTACAGTTTAAACTAACATTTAAGTAGATTGTGTTTAACAATACGGTTATTTATTAATACTTATTAAATAAACTTAAAGTCTGTTGCTTGGCAAATAGTACCAATCAGTGGTGTAGCATGGTATTTTGGTCTGGGGGTGCGCAAATTTTTTTCTCCAAAAATCAAGTTAAAACTTTTGTAATTAGCTATAAAAAGATCTTTTTATAAGTAATATAACTAAAATGAATTTATTAAGTAAAATAAGTTCGAAGTAACTTAAAAAAAAAAAACTTAAATGTTACAATACAAAGTATGAATTTCATTAGAATTACTTATACTTGGACAAATATAAACTTACTAAATAAAAACTGTTTTTATTACTTACAGTAAACTTTATAACTTTAAAAATGAATATTTTCAATAAAACGAAAGTATCTGCTTCATTTACGAAAAAAATATCAATTTCTTTAATATACAATACAACAGTGATAACAACACCTCATTGCACATGATTTAAATAAACTACACAGAAGCTAAAACTGACCAACTTTAAAACTGTTATTAAAATTTATTACAACTATGTAAAGTAGTTAAAAATACACTTTTTAATTTTAATTCATCTGATTGTATTTGTTTAAAATAAAAATCACAAACAAAGTTTATTTCCCATAGGCCTACGCGCTTTTTCTTGTATGTTTACAAAAATAAAGATCATAAAAATAGCAGTAGTCTTAACATTTATTGTAACATAAAAAAAAAAATTGTATAATTGTTTAACTTTGCTTTAAGCGTGACGTATTTTTTTAAACTTTTTGTTGAAAAATCTGTCATAAGGTTATACTACTGCGGTGCAGTAATTAGTTGCATTCTTTTGAGTCTAAATTCTTATGAAGTGAATGAAGTTAAAAAAATTTTCCATATGGAGTTTTTCATCAACATCGGTGCGAACTTTCGCTTGCGCACTGAATCAATATATTGGGTAATTTCCCTAACTTGTCAATAATTGGTATTCAAAACTTCGTTTGACTTTTCGAATACTAGATAAACATTGTTGCAAAAAGGCAAATTAAGCAGAAAAAATAAACAACAAAGGATAAAGATATTTATTACATTCTTTTTTTTTACTTCTTTTCGTTTTTTGGGTGGCACGCATGCGTCAGTGTCCCTCCCCACGCTACGCCCCTGGTATCAATTACGTTTGTAAACATTTATATGCTCAAGGAAAACCAAATAACAAAAATAGTTTTAAAACTTTACAAGCTTTCAGTTTGTGAAATGATTTTAGCTATAAATAGAACAAAATTTAAAGTCACTAAGAATTGATTAGTTTAGTAATGAAAAATACTACTTTAGTTTACAGATATAAATTTTTAAATGTTTGAATCCAAAATTTTGTTCAATAAAAAAGTTTAAATTTGAAAAACAAGTATAAGATAGAAAAAAGCTAGTATTGAAGTTTCACAACATTTTTAGTAATTTTATTGAACAATTTTTCATATTATAATCAAGCTAAAATCTTAAAAATTTTATAAGTATAGTTGATAACATGCGTATATCTTTTTTGTGTGTGAAAGATATACCGCACATACTGGAAAAGATTTGGTTAAAAACAAACCAACAGTGTTTGCAAAGTTATACCAAAATGATAAACTACAATGTAATATATCGATTTAGTTGAAAATTCGACTTAATATAAATATCGTTAGTTTGAAAAACATTTATTTACAAGCTAAGTTTTAAACATCTAGTATCTTAAAGTAGCTACAGATTCAAATCCGTATAGTATTTTAGTAAAAACTTCATACTGAAATTTACTCTATAAACAATTAGTTACTGAACATATCATAAGTACATGTAAAACTTAATTTGTGTAGATCCTTAATCGGTTATATGAGAAATGGTTTTTACAGCCTCATTTTTAAAAGTTAGAAATAGTATCTCAACTAGGAGCACGATATAAGTTTTTACTCTATGTTTTTTAGTTGAATATTTTTCATTATAATCAGGTAGAAATAATTTATCAAATATACTAAATGTACTTGCTAATTAACCAGAAGAGATTTTTTATGTGATTTTGAAATATTTGGTTTAGATTGTTTACTCAATTCCGAGTGGTTTAAATTATCAGTACTTATTCTTGTACCACAGTTAAACATAGATAATGATAAAAATGTTCTTTATTGCAATTTAATAACCTTTAAAAACCTAAAACATTTTGTGGGGTTGTTTTTTATCAAAAAATAAACTTACTGCTTCTTTGAACAAATTTTTATGTTTTTCAAAAGCAAAAAAAAAAGAAGATTTTTAACCGCTAAATCTGCAATTTGATTTTAGAACCGTTTTTCGAAAAAAAACTATTAATCTATGAAATCCATTAGTAGAGGGCAAAAAACTCTCATGGTTGTTAGCGCTTAAAAAAATGTTTCTTTTGTTTGTATTTAGATGTAACTTCAATAAAAAAATATTTCAAAAATACCAAATGGCAATTTTCAACTATTTTAAACTATTAATATTGATTGTAGCTATTCTAAAATAACAATTGTAACTAAATTCATAACTATTTGTTTTAGTAATAGCCAAAATTTAAACTTTTAACTTTTATGATACAATTATAATTTGAAAATAATAATAGTCTAAAAAGTTGATGTTAACTTCGAATAAATTTAAATGTTTTTAATTAAAATTAAATAACAAACTGAGGGTTGGTAAGTTTTGTAATCGGCGGGCCATATTTATCAGAATAAGTTTTTTTAAGCTGCTTATTAATAAAAACATTATAAAGTCTTTAAGACTTTTTAAAAGCAAAATTTCATAGAAAAAGCGATTTAATAAAAATGTTATAAAATACTGAAAACTATATATAGAGCACTTTTCAGAATACTTGTTACAGAAATGCTTAGCTGTAATAGTTCTACACTAATCATTTTAAAAATAGTATGAAGGCTTTACGTAACCCCTAATCTCAACTATGACGTTAAACTGTTTAAGCAGTAGCACCTATTGAAGAAAAGACAATATATCTAAAAGGTTTAAACAAACAAATACGAATTTTATTTATCTTAAGGTCATATTGTGAAAGTAATACTTAATTAAAGTACAACGCTAACTATAAATTATTGTGTTTGTCTTATGTTAATAAGACACTTAATAATAAAAAGGAAATTAATGTTGTTAATTTTTTTTAAAGCTATTATAGTTTCTTTACAGGTTATAAATAGTTTAAAACTTGAAATTTATGTTTTTTCTAAGTTTTCATCAACATTGATTGACGCTTAAAAACGAGGCTTTCAACGTTGTTGATTTCGTTTCTTAATTCTACGCTTCTTTAGCCTGTTTCAATGATATTTAAAATTTTTGGTCTTTTAATTGTTAACTTCATAATTCCTTTTTTTTATTATCAATTACTTAAAAAAGATTTAAAATACCGTAAAGATTCTTTTTATCGCCCAATAGGCTTTGTTCATTGTAGAACATTCAATGTATTGTAATTCTTTGTAGTTTTGCTTATAAGCTTATAAGCTTTTGTTTTTAAAAGTCAACTTTGATAAGTCTAAACAAAAAAACCTGTACACCTTTACAGTTTACTGAAAAACTTGTAAAAACTGTTGTTTAAACTGTTTTGAAACATGTAACTTTAAGTAATTTATTAAATAATGCTTTTAGGAAAGTTGTATTAAAATCTATAAATTAACGTATAAACTACAAAGTTTAAAATGTTTTTCAATACCAAAAACTTAGTTAGTTGCAGAGTAAATGATTTGTTATATAGTTACATAAGGTTTTATCAAGTTCGTAATTAATTAGTTAACGAACTTGATAAAAACTTATTTAGCTAATTTAGAAAAAAAAAATCAATTTAATAAATATTTAACGTTTTAATGGTAATTTTTAGCTACAGGCTTTTTGTGGTAAACTCTTAAGTAAAATAATGTTTGTTAAAGCGGCAATTTTCAGATTGTAGGTTTATTAATTTTAATTTTTACTATTGATTAGATTAAGATATATAAAAAAGTATTTTCATTTGTAAATAGGATTTATATTAAAAAAACTGCATTTTAAACTTTAAGTTCATAAATACAAACTTGTGTAAAAGAACTAGTCAAAACAAGTTTAATACTAGTAATAACAAAAACATTGCTAGGTAAATTTATTTGTAATATATATATCCAAAAGTTTTATATTTATTTTAGACATTAGTTTTAGAAGCCACTTAATTAAATCCTAAAAACTAGTCAAAAGAAATATTTAGACTAAAAAGTATTCAGTAATTAACTATAAATTTATATCAAAGTTTGTATAATATTGTAAAAATATAAGACGTAAACTTTAGATATACGCTATCAAAGTAAATTTATTAAAGTAGATTTTTCACGAGCTGAAGTTAAAGAATTTTGATTTTAGAAAGTAATGTTTTTTTTAAATATCTATAATTACCGATATATTTAAGGGTAAAAATGTTCTGATCAGTTTAAATAAGTATAAAAAAAATAAGTTTGCA
Source organism: Thalia democratica (assembly GCF_965202585.1). Taxonomy (NCBI): domain Eukaryota; kingdom Metazoa; phylum Chordata; class Thaliacea; order Salpida; family Salpidae; genus Thalia; species Thalia democratica. The sequence goes on along the minus strand of NC_139166.1, from coordinate 58,692,641 downwards.
TCTTAGATGTATATTTACTTTTTAGAAAGTTTAAAATCTTTAAAACTTGAAAATATACTTGAATAGTTTTTAGGCTTTTATAGTTTTTTTTTTGTTTTCATATATAATGAAAATAAACAAATAAATACTTTTATAACTTAATATAAAAAATTGTTTAGTATAACTTGATATGTTATTAATTGTAAGTAATTCGAAAGTGGTAAAACCTAGATAACACTTAAGTATCTAAACTACTTTAAATCTAAAACTACGTTCTAAAGGGTAAAAAACGAACATTGAAAGTTAAACTAAAAGTTATCTAAAACGGTTTAAATAAAAGTTAATTCAAAAAAGTTAAGAACCTCGGCTGAATTGGTAAAAAATCGTTAAAAAATCCCTTCAAGGTTACACTAACTACTGGTTTCTGTGTAAAAACTTGCTAACAACCGTTTTTAGATTAACTTTTAGCTGTCAACTTTGTGAACATTTTTGATTTTTCACACAAGCTAATTATTATGACATGTTAATTTTATTTTACCGTACATGTAGTTAGTCTTTTTTCCATATATACATAAACAGATCAATATTAGTATTTAAATATTGTTTTCCACTTATAACTATGGGCTCATGCTTATAATTCATAAAAAAAATACCCATTAAAAGTTTTCTAAGTAAAAGTGCTTAATTATTTTAACCTTAAATAAAGGTCACAAGTTTCGTTAATCTTAAAAAAAAATATTGTAAAAAAAATTTCGATAAACTTTTGAAATTTTGAGATTAGTTTATTTCAACGTTTGTTTAAAACAATGTTATATGCAACTTTTTCTTCAGAGTCCAACGCATTGTTTTATTTTTGTAAGTTTATTATTTAGCTTTACTTATTTTAAGTTATAGCTTACACTATTTCAGGTAAACTGTTTTTGTTAAGGAAAGTAGTTAACAAGTATTATTTGTCAATATTACCTTATACAACAAAAACTATAAAGAAAAAGATTATGAATTTTAATATTATGACTCAAAACTTTCTAAAATTATTCTGAAATACAACTTTAAGAAACAGTAAACAAGCATTTTGTTTAGTATGTAGCTATAATATTACTAATGATTTTTATTTGATACATAGAATAAGCAAATTTTAATAATTTTATAACGTAGTTTTGAATTTGGCCGAATAAGAGTTTGTTTTACAAAACAACTATTCAGTTTACTATTATTGTATAAAATTCTGAATAAAACCGTTTGAGTTTCAGCTTTAAGTCTAAAACTATACATTTGAAAACTTCTTTAAAACTTGAAAAGGGTATTCTCAAGAAAAAAAAAATTGAAAAAGAACTTTTATGGAAATAATTTTATATCTACCGTTTTAAAATTTTCAGCTTTTATATAAAGAAGTTTCTTTTTCTAATGTTTAGCTATTTTGTGACTTTTTACTTTCAGGACCTTTAACTTTTAGTGTTAGACCGTTTTATTAGAAAATGTTTTTATTAACTAAGTTTAGCTGTTTATTAATACTAACTATAAAATAAAAAAGACTCACTGTTTATTTCACAAAAGAAGTAGAAATAATCAAAAAAAAACTAAGCTCTTAAACTTTGAAAATTAATCTAGGACAAAAAAAGATTTTTGTATCAAAACTAAAATATCTACTCAAGTTTAAACAGGTTTACCGGTTAATCTATAATAAAATAACGATAAAAACAAAGCAATTATTCATTACGACTGGAAAATACCACAAAATGCGGAATACTTGTTTACAAAAAGATAAAGTTTAAGGTTAACACCTTTAAAACCGCATTTTTAGTCTTTCTCTCAACAATTTTTTTTTAAATTTTAAATTAGCATAAACATCTGTTTTGTAATATTTTGAAAACAAAACTCACTTAAAAGGTCATTTCAATGTTTTTATTAATTTATTTAATAGTGACTTAATTTAGTCAGTTTGAAAAACAAACTTATTTATTACTCGAACAACAAACTGTTAAACTTTAATCAATTTACGCTTTTTTATAATTATACAACTGAAAAGTAGATATTTATTGCTATTTTAATTTTCTAAAAAATTTATTACAAATGAAATTAAGACTACTAATACTTGGACTATTAATTTAAGAGAATAAAGCATTTATACTTAATAACAACTTTTGATTGAAAATATTTTTCTAATTGTAAAAATTAATAAAAACAGTATTTAAAAAAGTAGAGATTAATCATATAGTTGGTGTAGAAAAGTACTTAAGGTGCTACATAAAACCTAGCATGGTTTAGTTCATAATGCTTATTAAAGTAATAAAATTTAACTTAAACTATATTTCTTAAGTTTACAGATTTTATGATTTTTTGACTCATTTGTTTTTGTTACGAATTTTATTTAAAAAATCCAATTAGGGCTAGTTTGCAGTCGTTTAAACAACAATTCATTTAATTATTATCTCTGAAAAAAAAAACTTAACATAAATACAATCTGTAATGAGTCGATGACTAAATAATTTTTCTGAGGTTTTACAGTTAGTTAAAATATTAAAGTTTTTAATAAAGTTACTCTAAATTTACAGAAAGCTTAACAATACAGCGTTACAAGCCACTCAACTTGATTATCATTTTTATCTACCTGTTACAGTGTTTGCAAAACTCATTTTCACAAAATCTAATTTAAAAAAAAAAAAAAGAACTATCGCCCCCTTTGTTGTAAATAGCCCATTTAATAAACAGTTGTTCTTTAACATTAAAGCAACATAACTAGTTACGCCACCAAGTAGCTAAAATCGTCCCCGATTTACAGTAACGAAAACATTCATCCAACTTACAAAACCAAATGTTTATTAAAAAAGCTAACTCAATAGCTACTATTTAGTCTTTATACCTATGTTTTATATGATAAAACTACTAGAAGGTTGTACAAAAATCATAAAAAAAGACAAGATTTTATTATTTTAAACTTAAACAATGCACTCAGATTTTTACGTGTCGATAGTGTAAGCAATTACAATGGTCATCTTGTTTTTATGAAAGCAAATTTACGACTGGTACAGTTTTGAACAAGTAAATAAAGTATGAACTGCAAAAACTAACTTTAAACGTTAAGCTGTAATTATAACCCGTAAATTTCAGTACAAAAACTTGTGTTGTGTTGTTTTTTGTAGACGGTCTTTGATATAACGAGTAATAACCTAACATATTAAATCATTTCCAGCTTAAATTTTTATTGTAATACTTACTGTACTTAGTTGTTAAACAATTTATTGTAACCTAATGATAGTTTATTTCAATAAATGCTGTTACACTTTTTGAATATTTAGTAATATACGTATTTTAAATCGTTTTTAAATGTTTATTAAAACTTTTTTTTACTTAGTTAAAACTATACATCAAAACCTACCTCAACTATTTTTATATAGTACTTCTTTAAATATTTGGTTACTCCTAATAAGTTAAAATTTATACTTTTTTTAAAGAAATACAAAATAACAAAGTAAAATTTGTATCAAACTAAAAAAAATATATGCTTTTCGTAAAAGCTAAGCTTGCAGCTTACAAAGTTAATGTAAAAAATGTTAAAAGACTGTTGTCTACTTAAGATAAAACTAGAAGCTTAATTTGTATTGAAAGCAAACTAAGTATTTTGTCAGTAAATGTAATTTTACACAAATTATAATATGGAACAATCGCCTTTTAGTTTACTTTTATCACAAATTTAGTCTCATAAAAGAATTTCTACGTCTTTATTTTTCAATATTTTACTTTAACTAACTTTAAAACCTTTTGGTCATCATTATCTTTAAATATAAATATTTTACCAACTAATTACTATTAACCTTGAAAACAAGATGCACAATCTTTATATTATAAATAATATTTTCATACTATTTAATCACGTACACAAAGAACAAGTTTTATAAAGTATTATTTTTTAATGTTTGTCAAACAATGTTTGATAAAATAAAAACAAAATGTGTTGCTGTCATTCAACGTGATAATTTTAACTTATCTTTTATACGTATTTTTCTGATTTTCCTTTACTTATAGAAATTAAATGATACTTTACTTTTTCATGAAAGAAGTGATTTCAAAAGTTCAGTTAGAATATATCACTAAGATTGAAAATATTTAAATTTTTAAAACTAGTCTGCACTTTTTTAAATATACATAAACGTAATCTTGTTATGTTTATATCAAACTGTTCACAAAAAAATATTGTTTTTAATTATTGATTACGGTTTCAAAAAATTAGTTATATTAGCCCTTATCAATATAAGGGCTGTGTTTCTTAAATAGTTTTAGTCCAAGTGTGTACACAATTTATTACATAATTTTTGTTAGAAAAAAGTTTTTTAGTGTTTTTCATAATATGATAATATTTTTTATTAATAATACAGTTTCTAGTACAGTTGATCCTATCATTTACATTGTATGCTTTTAATATTTTCAGTATGTAACACAGAGTTTCCTAAACTATTTTCATAAACTAAAAAAAATTTAAAGACATTTAAAAACGTCAATTGCCTCCTCCAATAAGATTTCTCAAAAAAACTAGCCTATTACATTTTCTTACTTTTTGCTCTTCATCACCATTTTGAGAATATCTAGTGTAAGTTTCAATTTATGGCTCATTTACAGCTAATGGCCCAAATAGGTGACCATATGACCTATTTTGTTAATGTTTATTTTCACAGTAAAAAAACTGTATATATTAAAATATAAGTCATATAAGTAAAAAAAAACTAAATATTATAATAAGTGTAAAAAAAAATTATAATATTAAAAAAACTTAATCAGTTAAAGTTATTCAAATCAAAATTCACAGTATAATTTTCTACTTTAAAATTTAGTGTTAGGATTACGGAGACCACGTTTTTAATTTTTAAATACCAAACTGTACAAATGGTTACAGTATTTTTGATATAAAATCAATAGTTAAAAGATTAATTTATGAAAACGGCTGTTTACACCGAAAACATTCTTAGTGATACTTCAAACAACTTTTGTTTGTCTCTCAATTTAGTTTAAAACATCAACGAACCGCCAGTTTTGAAGCTTTAAGTTAAACTGTGCAGTCAAATAAAAATCGTTAAAAAAAGATAAAAAATTTTTCGATAAATGTAATAATAACAAGGTCGACTTGTGTAAAAATATACAAACAAATTCTGCGATACAAGAGATAAGTTTAAGATAAGACATTTTATAAAATGATTTTTATTTTTATGCTTTGAAAAAGTAGTTTGATTTTTTAGTTACTAAGATTATTGATAAAGCACTACTTAAAATAAATTTGAAAATACTTTTAAACAAAAAATTCAATAAACAATATTGAAAGTTTTAGCTTTCTTATCCGAAAACATAACTGTTTTTGTTTGTTTTAGTGTGGTAAAAATGTTTTTGAAACATCAAAATAAGTAAACATTACTAACCTCTTTATTGCTTGAACTGTAATACGTTGTTTTTTTTTCCAAATTGCTCTGCTTTACTGTTAAGGTTTAAAATGACATTAGCTTATTACTAAATATATGCTGAACTGTATCACTGACTTTTATGTACAGGTTCTACTATATTTAGTCTTTTAATCATCTATAAAAAAAAATAACTTAAATTTACTATGAAACTTAGTAAATCACTATTGTAAAATGAGTTCAAAATTTTAGAAAGGTTTATCAAACCGATAATTTTGTACAAGTTTATTTAATTTTTTTTAATTAAAATAAAAGAAATATCCAAGTAAAATGCATTTTTAAATAACGCTGTAACTTATAATTTGTTTTAGCTACTTCAATTTATATGTTTACTCTAGGTTTTTTTGTTAAAACAGTTAACAGTTAAAATCAAAATTATGGGGAAATTTTAGCTTCTTAAAAAATATAGGAGTAATAATAAAATTATATAATTTTTTTGTTTCGTAGAGACTAACTTTAATGGTAGTCAATAAAGCATAACTGGACTGTTTAAAAATTTAATGACAAAATATGTATGATAAATTAGGCATAACTAAAAAGAAAAAACTATTTTTTTTGATACTTTTACGTTTCTAATAATATTGTAATTAATTTAAGTATTTAAACTTTTTTTTTTGAATTTTTTTTCAAAACCTTGAGAGAATAGAGCACGTAAGTTTAAAAAAATATAGAAATTATAATAGAGTTTTTTTCATTTACCTAATTTTTTAAGATTAACTTTTATTTTAAATGTTTACAGTTTTAACAAACTTTTATATTAAGACTTGTTAAAATATTTTTGAAATTTTTAAATTAAAAAAAAAGTTAAATTGTAATGACATTGTGTTTTAATTTATAGAGCCTAAGCCTAGACTTTCGTTTTCCGTGAGACAAGCTTAAATTAACACAAATATTTGATCATACCCTCACATCATCAGACCAAAAAATGTTGGTAGACTAAGTCACGGGTTTCGTCGCCTTATGGCGTCCTTTAGAAGTCACGTTTGCAGGTAACCACAAATTCATAGTAAAATATGATTAACCGTTTGTAGATTGACGAGTGCAAACTTTTCAGTTTCGACTGACTGATGAGTTTTAATGATAACAAAACCCGGGTCTCTATCTACCAAATGCTTGTGGTCTGATGATCGAAATGGTATAATAAAACATTTATGTTGTTATTTTACTTGGATAAATAGTTTTAAATTAAGTTTCTACTGATTGATTAAATGTTTATAATAAACAGTAAAGTCGTGATAAGTGTAAAATTGTCGATAACTAAATATGATTGGTCTAAAACACTGTAAACAAACCTTGGTGTGCCTTGAATTGATGTTTTTCCAGTTTTTTTTGTACTTAAAGTTAAACGATATATTGTGTACATAATAAATACTTTTATTCTACAAAAACTACAGTTTTCTTAGTGCAAACAATTGCTATTAATCATTTGTATTTGTACTATAAATATTTAGTGGACTTACATGTAGTTTTTAGCACAAATTTTGATAGTCAGTTAGTGGCAATTAAACTTTTTAAAAGAACTTCTAAAACAGTTTTAGTCTTCGACAAACATTTCAAAATGTAAGTCAATAAAAACATTTAATTGAAACAAGTTTAAAAGATAAAAGTATATTTTAAAATCCAATAAATAAAACTGCATGGTCAGCGACAGTTTTTAAAGGTCACAACAAAACAAATTTACAACAGAGTTTCAAGTAGGCTCAACTATTTCAACATCAAAAGATGGATACCGGTGCCAAAAAGAAAAATTTGATAAGAATTTGACTCAAAAATATTGTAGCGTAAAAATAAGAGCAACCACAATATAAAACACCATGACATACTTGTAGTTTTGTACTTGGGTACAAGCTAGCTTGAAATATTTAATTTATATATTTCTAAGCGTTATTGAAAAAGCCTGCAAAAACGACAAATTAACTGTCAACAATAAAAAAAAGTAATTTTAATTGTGGTAGTAATATATGTATATATATAAGACAATACGACAATACGTAATGATATAAATAAATTTTACATAGGAAAATAGTGTTTGTGTTCTAACTATTATAAAAATTGATTCCAAAAATATAAAATAACTATACTTTCAATGATAAATAACTTATTACTAAGTAAAGCTAAACAAAGGCTTTAAAAAAGTTTTATGATAAATGTTGTGGTTTTAAATGTGTAAAATTATGTAATGTCATTTTTGATTGTAAATGTTTAAAAGTTTTGCGGTATTGTAGTTTGTAATAAATTATTGCGTTGTTTTCCTTGAAAAAAACTTACTGTAGATACTTTTCATAATTATCTAATTTAAGCATTTAATTTATTTTAAAACATATACGTTGGTATCGTCAGTTAATGATATGACAACTGAAAACTACAAGTTAAAAATTATTTTTCAATATTAACAATTTTGACTAGTTATTTAACACAGACAAAGCAAAAGAAAAACATCTGAAGACATTTTATTTCATAGCAGTCATACTTTTAAAGAATAAAGTTTCTAGTTTATTTTATGTAAATATATAAGTATTAGAATTTCGCTTGTAACGTAATAACTTTCAAAAGCTTTTGTTGTTATGTCTCAAATTTTTCTTACAGTTTACTTTGCAATTGAAGATAAAAATAGGTTTTAGTTTTGATTTTTTGAATTATTTAAAACAGTAATATTGTACTTTTTATTAATCAAGTTTATAAACGATACTATCAGACCTAGCTTTAGAATTAATTAATAAAATTTCGCTTTAAATTTGCCTGAAAATAAATAATTTCTTTACAAGGTTGTTTAAGTATTTAGCTGACTTTAATTTTAGATTACTTATTCTCTAATTTTCGTTAATATCGTTAAATTAGCTAGTAAGGTTTACATAAAAGCAACCAGTAAGCCTAAATGATAACAACATCTTATTCTTGCAACGTATGTCAAACATTTTTATTTTCCGACGTTTATTTATTATTTGAATTTCACCACATTATAACTTTTTTTTCTTTTTTAAAATGTTTAAATTTTTTTCATAGGTGGTTTTGTATCATATGTTTTTCCATTAAAAATTTTCAGCTTTGATGCAAAAATTGTTCACATAAACTATGATTTTAAAGATCTTGTTGCAATTATATTTTATTTATTTTATTTAATTAAAATATATTATATATGTATATATTTAAGCTTAGTGTATGATAAATTCTATATAGAGTCTTCGTTAATAAACGATGCAATATTTTTATGAGTTTGTGAATAATCGCTTTAAACTATCAATTTCTCATAATTGCTTTTTATATTTCCATAAAAACAGTTGAAATACTTAACTTATAATAAATTTCAGTAAAATTATTAAGTACATCACTATAGTAATTTATATATAAGTGTTCGGTATTTTCAAAATGACTTTTCGATAATCTAATAATTCATTTAATTATTAGTAAAAATCTAGTTCGATTTTTGTAGAATATTATTAACACAAATTTTCAAAAATTCCTAAAGTTTTACCTTTATAATGTAAAAATTTGTTAAATTGTTTATGTCAAAAGAATTAACGAGTGTGAAGTTAGCTTGGTAATGTTTTTCAAGAATTTAAAAAAATATCCAAAGTTTAGTTCCAATTATTTTCCTTACCTTAATAGCTAAATAAAAACTTTTTTTTAAGAGAACGGTCCTTTGTCTTTAATAAAAAAAAAAATCATTGGATTGGGGCTTGGCTTTTAGTGTTGGGCCCCTTAGAAAAAATGAGTTATTTTATCAAATTTTACTTAGCTCGAATTAAAAAAAAATAAAAAGAATTTTTTTTTTCTTTTAATATTCATATTTATTAATAAATAAATTCTGTACAACACTTTTTTTTTGCAACTGTTATTATTTAGTACTATTTAGCCTTGTTCAAAATTTCCTAATTCCGAAATAAGGCCAAATAAAACAAAATTTTAACAATTAAAAAAAATATGTATAACATTATTCACAAATAAATATAAAAATCAATAAAAAAAAATTAAATTAATTTTCTTTTTGTTTTTAATTCGAGCTAAATAAAAATCGATAACAAAACTTATATTTCGTATTGTTTGGCCTTATTCCGGAATTAGGAATTCTATAATAAGACTAAATAGTACAAAATACTAACAGTTGAAAAAAAAAGTGTTGTACAGAGTTTTTTTTAGTAATAAATATGAATATTAAATGAAGAAAAAAAATTTTTTTTTTTTAATTCGAGCTAAATAAAAATTGATAAAACACCTCATTTTTTATAAGGGGCCCCATACTAAAAGTCAAGCTCCAATCCAACGGATTTTTTTTAAATCAAAGACAAACGATCGTTATCTATAAAAAAGTAAAAAGTTTTTATTAACTATTAAGATAATGAAAATAATTGGATCTAAAGTTTGGACATTTTTTTAAAATTCTTAAAAAACGTTACCAAGCTAACTTCACAATCGTAAAGAATTATACCATAATTGAGCAGTTACTTGCCAAAGCTTCTTCTTAATCTTAAATTTTGAAAGTATTTTGTAAACAGTCAAGTTACAATAACAAAGTTTATTTAAAGTTTTAGCTTTGTGTATAACTTGCTTGATTTTTGTCAGAAATGTTTATTTTGTTTTGATTGACTTTTGCTTCACTAAACTAAGAAAGGCTGTAGAACAATAAAAAAAACAGTAAATTTTAATAAATTTTCACCTTGATATGACACGTAAATTTTTCAAGTTTTTTTTTTTGTTTAATAAATGATAAATCTCAAAAGTTTATAACTTGAAACAATTAATTTTAAAATATTTTTAGTTTTTAAACATCATTACGTATATGCCTTTTGATAAAACTTAGAAAAAAAGTTTTACGCTTAAGTAATTCTAGAGCTTTCTTAAACTAAAGTTTTTTAAATGTTTTAAAAATTTTCAATCAGGAATATAAAAAATATTTTAATAACTTTATTAAACATTAGTTAAAAAGTAAGCAACAGCGAAGTTTATTAAAATGAACTAAAAATTTGATAAATCTAAATAACTTTTTAGTTGAACTTGATCAAACTTCTATTGTAGTGGCATAATTTATTGCATTTTTAAATTTTCTCACATAGTTATAAGCTTTTAAAATTTTTGTGGTATAAAAATTTAAACGTACAACACACAACTTGTTAACTGTCAGCAAACGCCATTATGATTTTAAGAAAAAGATTTTTAAAGTTTTAAGAGTTTCTGTAAAAATTAAAAAATACTTTTAAACTCTCTAATAAGCATCAATAATTTTATATCAAATAGTTAAACTAAAACATGGTATCGTAACAATTTTTTGATTCTAAAAAAACTTAAAGAAATAGTGAGTTATTGTTTTAGTTAAACTGTGGTTGTTTTTAACCAATATCACTTTATGATGATAGTTAAAAATTCAAAAAAATATATACATAAGAGGGGAAAACAAAATCATAAACATTAATTGATTTTTTTTACAACCGCAACAATTTGATCGACGAAATTTATTACTTAATTTGTATATAATTTTATTTTAAAAACTAAGTATTTAACGTTCAAAATATTTAATAGCTTGTAAAAAACTATCTAAAGTTAGTAAAACAGTTGACAGAACTTTTGTTATCTGAAGCGATTTTAACGTAAAACGTTTCCATGCAAAGTTAATTAATTCTTATTGCGCACGTTTGAAAATAATTACAGTTAGCACTGTTTAAGCATAACTAACATATATAGGTTCGGAATCCTCTGAACTTTAAACAAACGTATGATGTTACTGTTAATGTTTAATTTTATATTAAAAACAATTTCATTTTTTTAAGTTGTGTCAAAATAAACTCAAATATATTAATAATATCATCAAGCAATAACATTATTATTTTTAATAATGTATCACTTAAAATTATCATTTATAATGTAGCTTGTCTCGGATGCTGTTGTTCTTGGTCGTGTGCTGAAGTTCTTCATTTATTGAAGTTCTTTATTGGCGCGAACATCTCAACTTTGTTGATGATGGCCGAAATAAATATTGGTAAAAATTATCATATAAGGTAGCAATTATATTTACTTTTGTCCCGGATTACACTAAATAACCATGTTTATTTTTTATATAACATAAAGATGAACATTCAAGAACATTTTTCAGTCATATATTTTCTTGTTGTTAACTAAACATAGTTTACAACAATTTGACATATCGTTCTTCGAAACGAAATCTAATTCAAATAATTAGTGCTTACTGTACTTGATTTAAGTTAAAATGAAAAAGTTATTCTTATTATCAAGCTAACGACTTCATGAATAAACAGGTTTAACATTTTTAATGAGCTAAAATGTTGTGATAGGGTCTTTAATAAAAGTCCTTAATTATATAATAATAACATTTATTGTAAAACATCTCAAAAAACAAAACAACATAATAAGTTTATTGTCTGTAGAAACTTTTTTTTTTTAACCTTGTTGAAAGTTTTAGATATAATATATTTTTCAAATTTCGATCAAAAATTAAATTTTAAATTGTTGAGTGTATTCTATAACGCATATGTGTGTCTGATGAAACCTTATAAGGACGAAACCACTAGAAAATTTTTGTTGATGGTCGTGCGAAGGCAATTGACAACTAATATATTTTTAATAAGTGTTTTTACTTTTTCAAATAATCAAAAACATTTACTTTATCCTTTGATCTCTCGGTTTACTTTAGTTTAGCAATATACCTTTTATGTAATCTAATAAATATTTTTTTTAAAAACAGGTTTTAAAAAAACATTTATCTTCTATAAGTAAAAGAAGAACTGTAAGCTGAGAATAAACTTTCAATTTACGTTTTAAGCCAAAGTATTATAATTATTTTTTTTGGTTAAAACAACCTATGCAGTCAAAAATTTCTTACAAGGTACACATTAAATGAAAAATATATGTTAATATTTTTAACATGTTTACAAATAGTACAACATAAATAACATTTCTAATTTAAATAGAAGTGCAAAATACTATTTAAATACATTTTTGTTAAACAGGTTTTATTTATGGAAACAAATAGATCATTCACTAAAAGTCATCAAACTGGACACTCAAGTATAAAACTATTTCAAATCTTCTGAAGTATTTATCTTCTTAACACTTTGTTGACTTGTACAAAACCGTACCAGTCATTAATAATCTTACATAAAAAAAAACGGTAATAGTTGTTTATATCTACAACAGAAAAATACTTTTGGCTAGAACTTAAAAGAAACTGAAGTATTTTCTTAATTTATTTACTTTGAATTTGTTGAACAACCCTTAAGTATATTTATTAATATATAATTAGTACTTTATATATTCTAGATTAAGCATATAATAAATCAAAATTTTTAAAATAAGCTAATGGTACCTTTTAGCTTTTTTTGGTAAAGGAAATACTATTATTATTTTTCATAAGACCTTATTTTAAATACTCAACAGTAATGCTTTTTTAAGCTTAGGAACATTTAAACTTAAAGCAAATTGTTCATTTAAATAACACAAAACCATTTTGATGATTTAAACTAATATCTTAAGTAGTTGGTATGAAATAAACGATTAAGTTATTTTAAATAAGTGATCTATAACTTATTGTAACATTTGCAAATTAATAGACTTTACATTGTTACCAATTAAAATATCTACTAAATATAAAAACAACAAATCAATTTTCAGCCCAAAAATGTTAAATTAACAAAGTCAAAAAACAATTATAAGCATAATAAAGTTTACAAACTAGTTTATACAGCAGAAACTTTTCTAAAAACAAACAAATTGTTACCTAAGGTATAATTTTTTAACAACTGAACATTTGCTTGAATGGATATTTGAACGTTATTTAAAGATTTTAGTAATCTTCTTTAAATTCTTAACTTTATCATTTAAAAAATTAAATTTAACTTATAATTTTATGTGCGAATATAAATAAATTTTGAATGTTTTCAACTGTTTTTAAGTAAAAAACGTAACTTTGGAATGCTTACAAAACCTAATAACAAAAAATAGGAAAACTTATGATGTTAAGTAAATGTATTTTGTATAGACTCAAAGTAGCGCATGTTTTTCTAGAATGTTACTATATACCAGTTGATATCTTTAGTGCATTTTCTAGGTACATATTCAAATTAAAAGCTAAACGGTTTCATTCAAGTCATATAACATTTTGATTAGAATGTTTTACAATTTTACTTCTATTGTTAACAACTTAGATTAGTCTAAAAAATGTTTTTTGCTAAAAGTTTACTTTACTGTGCTTTTGTTTTTGTAGTCACTTAGTGATTTTAAATAAATCGAAAGTTCGTAGAAGTTTTGGTTTTAAATTATTGCTACTTAATTATGATTAATTTCAACATATACTACAATACAATGTATGCAAATAAAAACAAACTCAAGCTTTTATTAGGGGTTTTAGGTATTAAAATTTTGTAACCTCATTATATTTCTTCAGACGCTACTAATACTTTGGTTTTTTCAATCAAAATGAATTATTATTTTGTTATTGTCTGTAATCTATGTTTTATAATTTTAAATATTATTGAACGGTGCAAATCTTTTAGTTTGAAACCAAACATTATGATCTATGTTACAAAAATTCTTTTTCTTAACTTAAAATTTGTAAATACATATTTTCATATCCTATATATCATATTTTTATCAAAACAATAAGAAACATTGATAAATTTATTTTTTTATTTAAAATATTTAAGTCGTCAAGCTGTTTCAAGTTTATCAAACGTAGATATTTTTCCAAATTTTAAAGATCCAAACTTTTGAAATTCGCTCAAGGGCTATTATATTAAGAGAAGAGACATGTTAAAGTAAAAAGGTTGAAAAAAAAGTTCGACGAACGTCAAATAAATATTGTGTTGTGTTTGCATGAAGTATTAAAAGTGTGAGAGGTTTTGTTGAAGAAGCTTTTTATTATATACTTATTATTGAGTCAGATTCGTTTGGTCTAAAAGAACATAACTTAAAAAAACTATGTTTTTAGAAAAATTACAAATATATTTTTAGTGCTTATATTAAAGCCTGCCGTTGTTTGTTTAAATATGCTGTTTAAAAACAAAGATAAAGTTTACTTTAGCTGTATTTTATAAATGACTAAACTTTAAGTAAAAAATAAAATTAGGTTGAAAGTTAGAGTCTAAGAAATTAAAAGTAGTTAACTCAGATAAATTCTGTTAAATTATTATGTTTCATCAACTATTAGGTTTACTAAAGTTTAAGAAATTTTATTTATCAAATTATGGATTTAGAATATTTTTGTACTTTTCCCAACTAAATATTATTCCATTAAAACTAAGTATTAAAAAAAAACTCTTTGTTTTTTACTTCGAACTTAACTATCGTGACTTTTAAAACAACAGTATTACTACTTGAATAGAGCATAGTAAAAAAGGAAACTGTTAGTATTTTTTATCAAACATTAAATTTTATTTATAAATTTTAAGAGGGATTTTGAAATAGAAATTAAATTTACAGGTTTTGACCTTTGGTAATTGTTTGTTTTTCTCAAGATAGAATCAAGAAATTATAAATGTTTTATGAAGAAACAATGGTATAACGATGTTTAACAAGCTTATCAATTTAACTGTCGTGTTTATGATCATGCAAATTACTTTAGGTAAAGAGAAACTGTTTTGTCAGAAACGTGAAAATAGAAAACATACGTTTAAAGGTTTGATTTAATGTTCTTGCAAATAGTATTTTGTCTTACTACATTTAGTTTAACTGTTACTAATGCTATTTAAGTTATAGAACTAATTTCCAAAACCTTGTATTCCAGTGCTATTAAAGTAGCAATTTTTACTAAAAGCCTAAAGGTATAAAAACTTATTATCATTATTTATAAAAACGAAACTGAGACATACTTTAAATATTTAAGAATACTTATTTGAAAGGATAAAAATCTATTATTAAATTACAGCTTTATTATTTCACAAGATGTTATTTAAAAAAAAATTATAATTGCTAGAGTATAAAAATATATCAAACTACTTTTTTAAATTCATTTTAAGTAGTACTTAGGCTAAGTAAAGTTTCTACTCAAAAAACAGTCATGTAAAGTGAGCCACAAACTTGTTTTAGTTTTAAACAACTCAGATTTAAAATAAAAATAAAAACCAAATTAAAACTTATGCGTGTTAGTAAAAAGAATATCAAATAAAATCCAATAAAATAATAAGATTGATAGGTACTTTTTGTTTAAAGTATGAGTATTAAACATTACTTTATGTCAGCGATTGGCAAATTGTGGCTTGCGGGTCAAATGCGGTCTGCAAAACATATATGCGATCCATGCTTTATAAATGACAATTTAATTATCTTACTAAACTCGTGATTTTTATACTAAATAAAAAAATATAGCTTAAACTTGTATTTTTACAGCTTTTTACCTTAAAGTACTTAAAATTAACCAACTATTTACTATAAACTATGAATCGATAAACAATTTAGAATTTTTTAACTTTTTGTTTGTGGCAGGAAAATGATTTTTTTCAAAGTTTTGTACCAAAATAACATTTTTGTTATTTATTGCTGTAAACTCTGTTTAGTGCTATTTTAATACATTTTTTGTTTTGTTTGTTAGTTTTATTAAACTTTTAATCAAAAGCCTCCTATTAGTTTTAATAAATATCTAAATTCAAAGTTAATTAAAGGTTACAAAGTCATAATTATCTTAAATGACTAAATTTAAATTTTCTGAAAAAGTATAAGTTTTGCAATTACTTAAATATTCTACGCAATAAGTATTCATCATTAAAATATCAAAACTAATTTCAGATAAAGGTGAAAATAATGGAAGTTTAACAACAAAGCAATGGATACCAGATTTGTGTTGTGGCAATCGACCTTATAATTCTCAAATAAGAATGTGTTGTTTTGGAAAAACAATATCAAGAAATATTATGAGATGTTGTCCTGATGGAACAATACTGCCTATAGATACTATTTGGTAATCACTTTGTTTAAAATCTAATAAAAGTTGCGATTGTACTATTTTTGAACTGTATGCTATGGCTTAAATATCAATAAAACCTCACTTATTTTGTACTTTAAAAAAGTTATACATGTCAGTTGTTTTTCGTAATTACTAAACTCCACATCTTACGATTCTTAAAAAAAATCTGAGAATTATTTTATTAAGGTTTAAAGATTTTGGCCAATATAGATATTTTGTTATGAGAACATAACAAAAGTCTAGGTTAAAATGTTATTATATAAGTAAAAGTTAAAAACATTTTAAGAAATAACTCTTTTTTAATTTCTTTTTTATTACTTAAAGACATAACTTACATTTCTGTAGATAGAATATACTAGTTTAGTTAATATTCAAAGTACAGTAACCTCTCACTTATTTACGCAAATTGTGTCCATTGAAAAAATGCGTTAAGATACGAGAGATCGTAAAGATACGAGAGGTACCAAATATACTTACTATAATGACTTTTTTTTATATTGATTCTAGTTAAAAGCAGACTGGGGACTTTTTAACAAATTGTATACTTTATTTATAAATATGAAAACAGAAGATATGAAAATATACATACAGTAACCTCTTGCTTATTTACGCACATTGTGTCCACAGAAAAAATGCGTAAACATATCAGAGATCGTAAAGATACGAGAGGTACCAAATATACTTACTATAATGGCTGTTTTTTGATATTGCTTCTACTTAAAAGCAGACTGGGGACTTTCTAATTTTTAACTATTGTATACTTTATTTATAAATATAAAAACAAAAGATAAAATTACACATATACTAAAATAAAAAAAGATACAAATTTATATAAAATAATAATACTCGTAAAAAACATTTTACTAGTTTTAAAATTAAAGAAATTTTATCTTTATTTATATGTGATTATTTGATACTTAACACTTATATTCTATTACATTTAGCAGATTCAATTTATAATTAAACACTTCTTTACAATTAAGAAATGGTGTGTTGTCTATATATACATCTATATTTAAGTTTGTTTCTATAGCCTTTTTCAAAAATATGCTTTTGGTGCCGTAATGGATTTCTTCTTTTGAACAAAAACATATAAAATATTTAAAAAAATTTAATAAAAATTGTTTATGTTACTACAACTTTTTTTAAATTTAATCTCTTATTGTTAACAAAATTTTTGATAAACTGAAGTATAAATGTTTATCAATTAGTCAAGGAGCATAAGTTTACAAAGTCTAAAGATATAGAGAGGTGAGTTAGCATTTAAAAAATATTTTTCAAATTAAAAATAAACAATAAACCTAATTTGTGAAATATTAAAAAAATAATTTTTTTATTTTTTAAATTTCTTACAATTCTAAAATGCGTAACTAAACGAGAGGGCGTAAAGATGCGAGAAGTTACTGTACATTAAAGAATAATGATTTAAATTTATATAAATAATAATACTTTTAGAAATTTTCTATTAGTTCTAATAGTAAGTAGATTTTATCTTTTCTATATGTGACTTATTTGATACTTAACATTTATATTCTATAATACTTAGCAAACTCAATTTACAACAAATCTTTTGTTTACATTAAAGAATGGTGTGGTGTCTTTACAAAATTTGTTTCTGTAGCATTTTACAAAAATATGCATTTAGTGCTGTAATGGATTTCTTCTTTTGAACTAAAATATATAAAATATAAGAACAATGTTAAATAAAAACTGTTATGTTACTACAACTTTTTTTTTTAATTTGACCTTTTCCCACATAAGGATAAATTTGTGTTGCATTGTATTAAAGATATAGTAATGAAGTTTTTGAGTAGGAATGAAATTTCATGCCATAAGAATTTAAATTAATCTCATATTGTTATCAAAATTTTTGATATGCTGAAGTATAACTAAATTTTTATCAATTAGTCAAGGAACATAAGTTTAAAAAGTCTAAAGATATAGAGAGGTGAGTTAGCATTTATAAACATATTTTTAATTAAAATACTCAATAAACTTAATTTGTACAAAATTAAAAAAATAAAGTTTTTATTTTTTGAATTTCTTAAAATTCTAAAATGCGTAACTAAACGAGAGTGCATAACGTCACGAGTGCGTAAAGATGCGAGAGGTTACTGTACTTTCAAAAGGTATTTTTGTAAATTAATTTTCTTATATAATATTTTTATTTTAAAAATTCGTTTTCGACAAAAAAAAATGTAAACTAATGGTTTCAGTTATTGTTTTTTTTTTGTAACATATATTTTTCATTATATTTTTTATATAAATCTCACACATATCATTATGCTTTGAACTACAAGTTATTATTAAATTGAATGAAAGTGAAAATTGATATTCTAATAGAGATTATTTTACATAAAAGTAATTTAAACGGCAGTTTAAATAGCTAAAATTATACTTTATTAAAAAACGAAATTGTAACCTCGTTTTTAATGCAGACACTTTTTACCAAGTTTGTTAATAAAACAATTTGTGAAATATAAAACTAGTTGAACGGAGCTTTTATATATTGATACGAAAATTTATACCATGATAGCAATTGTTTAATTTATTAAGTAGGAAGTTTACTATGAATCATATTTATCTCTTAAGTTTGGTTTATTTATGGTAAACATTTAAATTTAGTCTTAGTAAACTTTTAATCGTATTAATTGACATTTTGAGAAAAATATAGTTTTAAAAGTTTTACATTTAATTGTATTACGTTACATTTTAAATTAAATTACTTAGATTTTATAAATATACTTTATATCTTGTTTATATATAATAGATTAACTCCAAGCTTATTTTCCGCATAAACAAGATAAAAGTAAAATACAGGAAATGTTTGACATAAGTTTTATGATTTTTATAATTTTGACAGTAATATGTAAAAAACCTTTTATTTAAATAAACATTTTTATTTTAGTAAATAATATTTAAAGATTAAAGTTTTGCAGTTTTGACAAACATTTAAGTTAACATTATCTTAAGTTTTTATCTTTTAAACATAAGATAATTGAAGTTTGTTTGAGTGCACTACTTTGTCAAAATAAATGTAAATGTCCAAAGGCAAGTAATTTAGAATACTTAGGTTTAAGTTTTGGAGAAATTGAAAACTATTAAGGTTTTTGTAATTTTAAGTATACTTCTATTTTAAAAAGTAAGCTTCTTAAAGATATACAGTTGTTAAAGCATTTGCTTTCTTGAAAATTGATTTTTACATAATTTATTTTAAAATTACTGTACTTTCCTTTGTTCATACTTTTACTTCTCTACACCATAAAATAAAAGTTTATTATTAAATTTTACAGTCGCTGTCATCCACAGTCAACTTGGGTGAGAAAGCAATTAGATGAAATGTCAAATATTGAAAAGCGACAGATCAATTTAGTGAAGGAAATCAAAGCTTTGATAACACAAACTAAAATGTTAGTTCAACTTTGACAAACTTTCAAAACTTGTAATGCTCTTTTTTCTCATAAATAATACTAGTTTCGTGTTTTATAGGTATTACGTTTTTAAGTAGACGACACTGTTATGTTGACTGCAATGCTACGCAATATTATTAATATGAGTAAAGTTTTAACTTTAAGTTAATAATTTTAAATTTAATTGCTAGTCTATAATTCAATTTAGGTTTGTTAATGAGCACAAAGATATTTGTAAATAATTTCGGTTAAGTATACTGATTAAGATAGTTTTATGCTTTATATTTACTTTAATTTTACAATGTTATATGACCTTTTTGTTATAATAAATAATGTTTTTTTAAAATTAAACAAAAAATTTTATTTTTTAAATTCTACAACTAATTCTAAAGAAAACTAAAGTTAAAGCATATAACTATGTTAATCAGTTTGCTCAATAGAAATTGTTTGCAAATCTATTTGTATTTATTAATGAACCTAAGTTGACTTCTAAGTTTAAAACTTAAATTGATGTGATTTACTTAAAATAAATATTCAATTTAATTAAAATTGAAATTTTATTCTACAAAATTATCTACTGTATTTTAGTTTTTAATAATTAGGTAGCATTCCTGTTTACAGTGTTACTTAAACATTTATCGATATTTTTAAAGTTATAAAATTTCACTTGTAACTAACACATAGTCAAAAAAGAACACGATTTTATCTTCATTTAAATTTCAACTAGTACATGCGCGCTTAACTCTTGTAATAAATTTAATTCTTAATACTTACCAAACTACATTCATCTACACTTTAGTATGTCGTTAGTTAACTGGAATTATTATATGTAAAGCATTTTATGAAAAACAAAATATTTAATGAATATTTTGAGATAAAATTAAATAAGCAGTATTTGAATTTTAGACTTAGACTGTATTTTTTTAATTAGGGAACAAAAATATTTTTTATTGCTGGATATAATAAATATTAAATTTTTAAGGCACATAATTAATTTACAAGAACAAATAAAAACATTGGATTCCCAAGCACAACAACTTTACGAAACTTTTGTTAAAAAAATAAATATTGACATTAATGATTCAACAGAAGCTCAAAATGTTATAAAAATGGTTAGAATATTACCTTGATTAAAAATGAAAATTTTTAAGATGTTTTTATTATCGTTAAAAGCTTTTATTTTTAAAGCAGTCTTAAGAAACTTTTAAGATTATTTTAGGTAAACAATTTTCTTATGAAATATGTGTGGTTATATTAGAGTTGAACCACTTATCATGTGAATCTATTAACAAAATAAACAGATTAATTTCAAGTATGGAAACGAAAATAAAGTTAACATGGAAAACGAGCATAATCTGTTAGTAAAATCACAAATACCTCAAATATCACAGCTGAAAGTTGTTCTCAGAAAGGTTGTTAATAATCATGTACAAAACATATGAGATTGTAATATGGTTTATTGTAAACTTTTATTACTTATATGAGAATATTTAAAAACTTAATTTTGTTAACAGCAATGACTGTTTTATTCAACTACTTACATTTTTTCAACTAAAGTTTTCCACAACATAATTTAGATTAAATTTCAAAGGAAAAAAAAATACAGATTTAATTTTTTTCAAAGCATATTAAAATGGATTGAATTAATTAAAATTTGTAAAGCTTTTAATAACATTTTACTTAATGAAATGTTTATTTTTTAGTATCATTGATTTTTGAGTAACATGAAACATAGCATTATAACAAAATCATAAACAAATAAAAATTAAAAGTATGTATTTTTTAGCATAAAAGGTTAAACTTAAATTCTTCGAGTAGTGCTTATGTCTACGTTAAATTTTATTAAGAAATAATATAAACTGTTTAATAATTAAACTTATATTTAATAAAAGTTTTTTCTTAGAATCACTAGTTCTTAGTTAATGAAAAAATTCCTGCTAATATATCGTTATTTTTTTGTGTCAACCTAAATAACAATTAAAGTAATTTTAAAACGCTTTGACGTCTACGTTCCTTTAGAGTTTAGATTAAAATACTTTGTGGTTTAAAAAAAAAAAAAAAAAAATTAAACTTCATTTGAACCATGGAAGCATATTTTCAATTTTCAAGTAATTAGTAGTTTGTATATATGTGTATTTTTACTCAAAACTATTTTTCTCTTTTTAAAAGTTATACGAGATTTAACACGCTAAACCTAAACATTAAAATCAATTTAGTTAAATTTAATTAATTTCTTTTATTTAATATTCTTCAAAATGTTGCTTCTTCTAAAATTAAATATTTATAATAGTTTTAAATTATCAAGTCATATATATCAATATTAACCTACAATTTAAACTTTCTGTTGTTTTGTTTTAATTATATTTCATGAAGGTGTACAATAATTTATGAGATTAAATTACAAACCTTAGTCTAAATACAGTAAGCATTAAAATTAATAAATTATAACAAACAAGTTCCGATTAACTAACAGTAGTTTACGTTTGCAAATAACTTTGTAAAAATTTACTACAAACGTATGTAATTACCACAATAGTGTTAGAAACATAAACTTTATTGTGAATTTTTACAACATACGTTAATTGTGAAATCTAAAAAAAAAACTCTTTCTTAAATTATCATTTTTTTATTTAGGTATTTAAAACTGTATACTTTACTACTAGGAATTTATTTATATATAATTACTATTAACAAAAACTAACAAAAGTAACAAACTTAAAACAACTTGTACAGATGTTTAAGTTTTCATGTTTAGACTTTACAAACGTGACCATAAAATTAAAATTTCAGAGAAAATGTTTTATCAGTTTGTAAGCGTGGTATATGTACGTTTAAGATTTGAAACCAAAAAATATCTTTTTGTTTTACAATGAATAAAGCCTGTTGTGTGGCTTAAAAACATTGTTTACGGTAATTAAATTTGTTTGAAAAGTAACAGATTTGAACAAAATTTAATGGAATTTCATCGTTTAAAAGGCTTAGATTAATTTTTAAATATCTTTAAAACAGGCTAAAAGAAGCGTAAAATTAAGCAACGAAATCAACAGAGTTGAAAGCCTCGTTTTTAAACGTCAATCAATATTGATAAAAATTTCAAAAAAACACCAAAAACTAACTAAGCTCACGTCGATTTTCGAACTAGAAAATGAACTTTTTATGATAACTGAAAACGATCATCAGCTAATTATTGACTTCAGAAACACTTTTGACGAGATCATGACAGATGTTTTGAAGATTGAAAGCTCATTGGCTGTGGAATATCCTGAAACGAAAGTTAATACTGGCTTCCAAGTGAAAGATTACACTCAAAGTCTTGAATTTAAGCATCTGAAACTGAAACAGCAGCTTTTCAAAGACAATAACGAAAATATTTTCAATAACAAAAGTAAAAAGCAAGATTGGAAAAAATTAGTTGTCAAAGATAACTTGTGCAGTTTTACAAAATGGACAGAGTACTTGAAGAGTTTTGAAACAAACTTAATTTTGTTTAAAAATGAAACAATGGCTTTTAAAAACAAACTTAAGACAGTAAATAGAAAACTATATTAAGTATTAACAACAAATAAGCTTTAAACAACTATATTTCTTAGAGAATGAATAGTAAACAGTATTTTTTTTACAAAGTTATTTTTGTCTGTTTTATACAATAAGAGTATAGTATAAAAGTGACTAGTGAAGGATTTTTCAAGTATATCCGTTTATACTTTTAATACTTTTAATTTTGAGATATTAAAACTTTAGAAAAAAAAATCGTTACTAAATATAACTTTTTTCTCAACGTACTTTAGATTTTAAACTTAAATGATTATATATATATTTTTTAAATTTAGTGTTATGGTTTTCCAAGCAAACGTTTTCAAAGTATTCTTAGTAAGTAAACTCATTTTTATTACTAGTTTATTATTCGTAAGTATTTTGTTAGTAACCTAAATCAACGGTTTCCACTAAACTAACTTTAAAAAAATCTCGCATACTTTATAATAAGAGAGTAATTTTAAGTATAAATTTATTTATATTTTGTTTTGATAATGTTTTTTATGTGAAACGGTTTTAATTTTTTTTCTATTAACAACTAATTTTTTCACATAAGTAATTTTAAGTTTTATAAGAAAATTACCTTTAAATTTTTATGAATACATTATACATAAAAAATAGTTTATTTTTATTAAGACTTACATTAACTTGACCTAACGAATTTAATCAATAAGTTCAGTACAATCAAAAATATAAAACAGTTTAACTCTATGTTTTACATGATTTTATAATTTGTTTTTAGTGTTTTAATAAATATCTTTTTCATTAAGCTTTTTTCAACATAAAACAAATATTTAATTTTTACTTTAGAGGAAAATGTTTTTATAAAAGTTTTAAAACTAAAAAGTTACTAAACAATGTTTTATAAAATTTGCTTATTTATTTATAAAAAAAGTTAATTAAAATTCAGATGTTTTATTTCCCTAGTTATTTATGTTTTTCCTTTATATTTTTAAAGTTGTAAATCAATCATTTTAGATAACCTTTTTTACGTATTAAAAAATGTTCATAGCTAATTAATATTTTTTTTTGATTAACCGTAATACGTTCAAAAGATTTTTTTTTTTTTCTACAAATCTATTGCTATGTGAAAATTAATAAATTACAATATTCGTTGTTACTTCTTCAAAAACTAATACTATAACTTAATGAATTGTATAAAACAGTAAAAATTATCTACAACGAATTGTAAGATTTGTTAAATATAGTTTAGTTACAAGTGAATTATTTATGATAAGATTAAGTTTTTGAAAATTTTATTTGTTAAAAGTTAGAATTTAATTTTAAGTCTTATTTAAAAAATTGAGTCAACAGCTCAAGGTTTGTAAAACATAACTGTCAAAAAAACCTTAAACTTTTATACATGATGTTTTTTTGCGAACTATATAGCAAAAAAATCAAATGTTTTCTTTATTTATCATAAATAGCTTAATGAGATATCATATTTAATTTTAAAATAAATAATAATATAGTTTTTTTTAATTAAAACTTTCAGTTTTATTTTTGATTTTTAGTTTACTTAAAAACTGTTAGGTATTTTAGTTTGGTTCAGTCTAGTTTCAAATGTTCGTAGAATAAACTTAAACTTTAAAAAAATATTTGATCAAAATTAAATTAAGTACAATTTCGTTTGATTGATTATTGTGTTTTAAAAGTTTAACTAAAAGTTAGATTATTATTTAATAAACAAATGAAAAAAACTTTATATGTTTTTATTAATTATTAATGCATTTGATGAAATTCAATATAGGCAGTTGTAAATTTTATTTACTTTACACCTTTAATTTCTTTAAATACTTAAGCATGTGAGAAATACAAAACTATAGTTTAAAATAACATCTTTTTTCTGCTTCAATTAGTTATTTGTTTGTTTTACCAAAATTCTGGTTTCTATTACTAAATTCAACTTTGCCAAAAACAACATTAAATTGAACTTTATACTTATCCTTAATAATTGTGATTAATATTGATGTTAAAAGTATAATCTAAGTTTAAATACTTCGGTTAAAAAAGATTATAGTATATAAACAATGAGAAACAGTTAAATACAAAACTGTTATTGTGTGCTAAAATAAGCTTTAATTCTAAATTTTATAAATGAATAAAATTAAATAACTCTTAATATAAAATAGTAATTAAAAAAAGTTTTTTTTTTAAATTTATTAGCAGGTTTAAAAAGTATAAATTTATAAAAAAAAGAGTAACTTGTTGTCTTTAAAAGAAAATACAACTAAATTTTTTTTCTAGCATTTTAAAAATAAGTAATCAGTTTTCTTGATAACCGTGGTTGATTAACTTTTGTAAAGTATGTATTAAATCCGTTAAAAATCTTAATAAGTATTTTTCATATTTTCAAAATTTAATTTGAGTAAAACCATATTTAAAATTTTTATATAACTTATACAAATATTTCTGAATTTCACATTGATTTGTATTTTATTTTTTGTAGGTAATATACTAACATACTTGTTAATAACTTTGTTTTTAATTACACAACTTATAGGTTTATTATTTTGTTAGTATATAAAATTTACGTTTACTACTAATAAAATATTGCATTTATAAAACTTTCACTAGCGTTTAAACTTTTTTTTTAAATATGTAGTTTCCAACGTCATAATACCTAAATGAATATTTCTATATTGGCTAGTCTACATTATGTTTACATTATTTTTTGTTTATTAGAATTACACTCTTTTATTTTAATTGATAAGAAGTGTGAATTAAAAAATTTCAGCCATTAAAAACGGAAAATGAAAAATGTTAAAAATTGATTAAAGGTTAAATCTAAATATTTTAGTAGTAACTACAAAGTATTAAGAAAGTTAAACAAACGTTGCTAGCATAAAAGTTATATTACAAACAGAGTTTTATAAAATTTTAATAAACTATTATAAATATAGACTATAGTTTTTAGAATAGAGAAACATTTTATAAAGGATAAATTGTTAATAAAAAACTATGATAGTTAAACAGACTGTTTTACGTTTTTACGAAATAAAAACATTAATATACCTACAAATTAAATTCAAAACTTTATTCTTAAAGCAATATTTCACGTATAAAGTAATTTTATCTTAATAATTTAGATGTTAAAATTTTATAGTATAAATCATAAAAAAATATAAAATGCTCTAAAATAACTTTTAGTTTCTACTTAAAAATACTTCAGTTTTTTTTTGGTAAACAACTGTAACTGTCACACTGGTTTTAGGTAAATTTATTAACTACTGGAACAGATTTTCACAAGAAATAAAGCAGTAAATAAGACTAGCTTGCTTTTAATCCTGTACATTCTATATAATTCACCTTGAGTGTTTTTTTTCCTGAAAGATTTTACCAGCATTAGTTTGCGGTCAATAAATCGAAAATATTATAAAATTATAAAATACTCATACATTAAAGAGCTGTTTGCTTTCTTTTGATTGGTTTTAATTTTATTTTAGTTAAAAAAATTATTGTTAAGTGTATTGTTTTGATACTAAAAGAATTTGTACACTAAATTTACAACTGAAATTTTTTTTAATAGGTTTTATTTAAATTTTATGCTTAAAAGTCAACTTATATGTTTTTTTTGTTAAAATCGCTAGCTAGATTTACTACTAATATTTGTCCTGGACGTGACATTAAACTGTTCTTGTATATGACTTGATAACTAAAATATTTTTTGTACACCAGATTCTTTGACCAATTTTTTTGAGTGTATTTTGTCATTCAATAAACAATACTAGAATTAGCTTAATTCAGTTCTGGTTTATGTAAACAACTACAACTTTCACCTTGATTTATATAAACTACTAGAACATATTTGCACACATTAATAAAATACTAAAAAAGATTATCTATGCTTTTTATCCTTTAAATTCTCTACAACTTGCCTCGAGTGTTATAATTTTCATTGAAGATTTTGCCAGCATTAATTTGCGGTCAATTATCACAGAAAAGTTGTACAGTACTCCAATACTTATACATCTTAAAACTGTCTGCTTTCTTTTAATTGGTTTCAATTTCAATTAAGTTTAAAAGTTTCAAGTAGAAAAAATATAGTTTATCGTTTTGATATTAGATATAAAGAGTTTTTACACTAAATTTACAATTGAAATTATACAGTGATATCTATTATACATTTTATATAAATTTCAAGCATAAAAATTTAATTATTTTTTTTGTTATTGAAATCGCTAGCTAGGGTGCATAATTACTTTAAATAATCTTTACATAAAACTATATTGAACCTACAAATAATGTTAAGTTTAAAAGTAGGTTTAAATTGTTATAGTGCAAACAATAACTTTAGTGTAACCTAAAAAATAAAAATAGGTATTAATTTTTGATTTTTTGAATTATTTAAAACAATGATATATTAGACTTTTTATTAATCAAGTTTATAAACAATACTACCAGACCTAGCTTTAGAATTTATTAATAAAATTTCGTTTTAATTTTGCCTGAAAATAAATATTTTTTTTATTTTCAATTAAAACTTTTCTTTACAAAGTTAGTTTAAACATTTAGCTAATTTTAAATTTTAGATTACATTCTCTCTATATTCGTTAATATTGTTAAATTAGTTAATAAGGTTTACATAAAAGCAACCAGTAAGCCTAAATGATCACAACATCTTATTCTTGCAACGTATGTCAAACATTTTTATTTTCCGACGTTAATATATTATTTAAATTTCACCACATTATAACTTTTTTTTTTTAATGTTTAACTTTTTTAATAGGTGTTTTTGTTTCATGAGTTTTTCCATTACAAATTTTTAACTTTGATGCAAAAATTGTTCACATAAATTATAATTTTAAACATCTTTTTGCAATTATATTTTATCTATTTAAATTGTATTGTATATATATATATATTTAAGCTTAGTGTATAAATAAATTATATATAGAGTCTTCGTTAATAAACGATGCAATATTTTTTAATAAGTTAGTGTACAATCGCTTAAAACTATCAATTTCTCATAATTGCTTTTTATAGATCCATATAAACAGTTGAAATACTTAACTTCTGATAAATTTTTGTAAAATTATAAAGTATATCAATATAGTAGTTTAAAAATAAGCGTTGGGTATTTTTAAAATGACTTTTCGATAATCAAGTAAGTCATTCAGTTATTAGTAAAAATCTAGTTCAATTTTCGTAGAATATTATTAATACAAGTTTTCAAAAATTCATAAAGTTTTACTAAAACTTGTTAAATTGTTTACGTCAAAAGAATTATACCATAATTAAGCAGTTGTTTGCCAAAACTGCTTCTTAATCTTAAATTTTGAAAGTATTTTGTAAACAGTTAAGTTACAATAACAAAGTTCATTTAAAGTTTTAGCTTTGTGTATGACTTGCTTGATTTTTGTCAGTAATGTTTATTTTGTTTTGATTGACTTTTGCTTCACTAAACTAAGAAAGGCTGTAGAACAATAAAAAAAAACAGTGAATTTTAATAAATTTTCACCTTGATATGACACGTAAATTTTTCAGTTTTTTATTTGTTTAATAAATGATAAATCTCAAAATTTTTTAACCTAAAACAATTAATTTTAATATATTTTTAGTTTTTAAACATTATTACGTATATGTCTTTTGATAAAACTTAGGAAAAAAGTTCTAAGCGTGAGTAATTCTAGTACTTTCTTAAACTAAAGTTTTATGAATGTTTTAAAAATTATTCATCAGAAATATAAAAAACCATTTTAATAACTTTATTAAACATTAGTTAAAAAGTAAGCAACAGCGAAGTTTATTAAATAAAACTAAAACTTTGATAAATCTAAATAACTTTTTAGTTGAACTTGATCAAACTTCTATTGTAGTGGCTTAACTTGTTGCATTTTTAAATTTTCCCACATAATTATAAGCTTTTAAAATTATTGTGGTATAAATATTTAAACGTGTGCCACACAACTTGTTAAGAAAAAGATTTTTAAAGTTTTAAGAGTTTGTACAAAAACTATTAAATAATTCTAAACTCTCAAATAAGCATCAATCGTTTTATATTAAATAGTTAAACTAAAACATAGTATTATAAAACTTTTTTGATTTAAAAAATTTAAAGAAATAGTGAGCTATTGTTTTGTTTTAACTGTGGTTATTTTAAACTACTAGCACTTTATGATGATAATTAAAAAATCAAAAAAAATTATACATAAAAGCGGAAAACAAAATCATAAAGATTAATCGTTTTTTTACAACTGCAACAATTTGATCGACAAGATTAGTTTGTATATAATTTTATTTTAAAAACG
This sequence comes from Thalia democratica, assembly GCF_965202585.1. Lineage (NCBI taxonomy): Eukaryota > Metazoa > Chordata > Thaliacea > Salpida > Salpidae > Thalia > Thalia democratica. Next base: position 58,663,117 of record NC_139166.1, on the reverse strand, counting down.
CAAGTATTTTACGTTCAAAATATTTAATAGCTTGTAAAAAACTGTCTAAAGTTAGTAAAACAGTTGACAAAACTATATCTGAACCGATTTTAACGTAAAACGTTTCTCTGCAAAGTAAATTATTTTTTAATGCGCACGTTTGACAATAATTACAGTAAGCACTGTTTCAGTATAACTAACATACATAGATGCAGAATCCTCTGAACTTTAAACAAACGTATGATGTTACTGTTAATGTTTAATTTTATATTAAAAACTATTTCATTTTTCAAGTTGTATCAAAATTAATTCAAATATATTAATATTATCATCAAGCAATAACATTATTATTTTTAATGCTGTATCACTTAAAATTATCATTTCTAATGTAGCTTGTCTCGGATGCTGTTGTTGTTGGTCGTGTGCTGAAGTTCTTTACTTATTGAAGTTTTTTATTGGCGCGAACATCTCAACTTTGTTGGTGATGGCCGAAATAAATATTGGTAAAAAGTATTATATAAAATAGCAATTATATTTACTTTTGTCATGGATCACACTAAAATAACCATGTTTATTTTTTACATAACATAAAGATGAACATTCAAGAACCTTTTTCAGTCATATATTTTCTTGTTGTTAACTAAACATAGTTTACAACAATTTGACATATCGTTCTTCGAAACAAAATCTAATTCAAATAATTAGTGCTTACTGTACTTGATTCAAGTAAAAATGAAAAAGTTATTCTTATTATCCAAGCTAACGACTTCATTAATAAACAGGTTTAACAATTTTAATGAGCTTAAAAGTTGTGATAGGGTCTTTACTAAAAGCCTTTAATTATATAGTGACATTTATTGTAAAACATAAAAAAAAAAAACTATATAATAGTTTATTGTCTGTGGAAACTTAGTTTTCTTTTTTAACCTTGTTGAAATTTTTAGATAGTTGTATAATTTATTTTCCATATTTTGATCAAAAATTAAGTTTTAAAGTTTTAAGTGTATTCTATAACGGTTATGTCTGCCCGATACGACCTTATAAGAACGAAACCATTAGAAAATTTTTGTTGATGGTCGTGCGAAGGCAATTGACAACTAATATATTCTTAATAAGTGTTTTTTTTTTTTTTTTTTTTGGATCATCAAAAACATTGATTTTATCCTTTTTTCTCTCGGTTCACTTTAGTTTAGTAATATATCTTTGATATAAACTAATAAAGATTTTTTGTACCACAGGTTATAAAAAAAGTATTTATCTTCTATAAGTAAAAGAAGAACTGTAAGCTGAGAATAAATTTACAATTTATGTTTTAAGCACAGGTGTTATAATTAAATTTTTTGATTTAAACAAACTAAGCAGTCAAAAATTCCTTACAAGATACACATTAAATGTAAAAAAAGTATGTTTATGTCTTAAACAAGTTTAAAAATAGTACAACCTAAATAATATTTCTAATTTAAATAGAAGTGCAAAACATTATTCAAGTACATTTTTGTTAAAGAGGTTTTATTTATGTAAACAAATAGATCATTCACTGAAAGTCATCTAAACTGGACTTTCCAGTATAAAATTAAATCAAATCTTTTTAATTATTTTTCTACTTAACACTTAGTTGACTTGTACAAAACTGTACCAGTCTTTAATAAGCTTAAATAAAAACAAGAAGACGGTAATAATTGTTTACACCAACAACTAAAAATACTTTAGACTAGAACTTAAAAGCAATTGAAGTACTTTATTTATTTATTTACTTTGAGTTTGTTGAAAAACCCTTTAGTGTATTTATCAATAACCTAATTAGTATTTTATAAATTATAGATTAAGCATATAATAATCAAAACTTTTGAAATAAGCTAAAGATACCTTTTAACTTTCTTTTGGTAAAGGAAATACAATTATTATTTATTGTTAAACTTTATATTAAATACTCAACACTAATGCTTTTTTAAGCTTAAGTTCATTTAAAGTTAAAGCAATATTGCTCATTTAAAAAACACAAAACTATTCTTGATAAATAAAATTAATATCTTAAGTAGTTGGTATGAACTAAACCAATAGGTATTTTAAATAAGTAATCTATAACTTATTGTAACATTTGTAAATTAACAGACTTTACATTGTTACTAATATAAAATATCTACTAAGTATAAAAAAAAACAAAACACTTTTTAGCCCAAAAATATTAAATTGACCAAGTCAAAAAACAATTATAAGCATAATAAAGTTTACAAGCTAGTTTATACAATATAAACTTTTCTAAAAACAAACGAAATGCTACCTAAGGTATGAACTTTTGAACAACTGAACATTTGTTTGAATGGATATTTAAACATTATTTAAAGATTTAAGTAATCTTTTTAAAATTCTTAACTTTGTCGTTTAAAAAATTAAATTTAACTTTTAACCTTATGTGCAAATATAAATACATTTTGAATGTTTACAACTGTTTTTAAGTAAAAATCGTAACTTTTGAATATTTACAAAACCTAATAACAAAATGTAAGAAAACTTATGATGTTAAGTAAATGTATTTTGCATAGATTTAAAGTGGCGTATATTTGTCTAGAATATTACTGTATACCAGTTGATATTTTTAGTGCATTTTCTAAGTATATATTTAAACTAAAAGCTAAACAAATTCATTCAAGTCATATAAAATTTGGATCAGATTGTTTTACAATTTTACTTTTATTGTTATTAATTTAGATAAGTCTAAAAACATATTGTCTGCTAAAAGTTAATATTACTGTGCTTTTTTTGTAGTCACTCAGTGATTTTTTTTTGTATTTAGTGGTTTTAAATGAATCGAAAGTTCAATTCGTAGAAGTTCAATTTTAACATTATTTTTACTTAATTTAGATGAACTTCAACATATATTAAAATACAATATTTGCAAATAAAAATAAACTCAAACTTTTGTTAGTGGTTTTAGGTATTGAAGTTTTGTAACCTCATTATATATTCAAACGCTTTGGTTTTTTCAATCAAAATGAATAATTACTTTGTTTATGCCTGTTATCTAATTTCTAATACTTTAAATGTTATTGACGGTGCAAATCTTTTAGTTTGAAGCCAAACATTATGATTTATGTTACAAATATTCCTTTTCTTAATTTAAAATTTGTAAATACATATTTTCATATCCTATATATCATACTTTTATCAAAACAATAAGAAACATTGATAAATTTATTTTTTTATTTGAAATATTTAACCGTCAAGCTGTTTCAAGTTTATCAAACGTAGATTTTTTCCAAATTTTAAAGATCCAAACTTTTGAAATTCGCTCAAGGGCTATTATATTAAGAGAAGAGACATGTTAAAGTAAAAAGGTTGAAAAAAAGTTCGAGGAATGTCAAACAAATATTGTGTTGTGTTTGCATGAAGTGTTTAAAGTGTGAAAGGTATTTGTTGAAGAAGCTTTTTATTACATACTTATTATTGAGTCAGATTTGTTTGCTCTAAAAGAGCAAAACTTAAAAAAAACTATGTTTTTAGAGAAATTACAAATATATTTTTAGTTCTTATATTAAAGCCTGCCGTTGTTTGTTGAAATATGCTGGGTAAAAACAAAGATAAAGTTTACGTTAGCTTTATTTTATAAATGACTAAACTTTAAATAAAAAAAAAGGATGAACGTTAGAGTCTAAAAAATTAAAAATAGTTAACTCAGATAAATTGTGTTAAATCATTATGTTTTTTAAACTATTAGGTTTACTAAAGTTTAAGAAATTTTGTTTATCAACTTGAAGATTTAAAATATTTTTGTTTTTCCAACTAAATACTGTTCCATTAACACTAAGTATTTTTTTTAATTCTTTGATTTACTTCGAACTTAACTATCGTGAATTTTAGAACAACAGTGTTACTGAGCCCAATAAAAAAAGAAACTGTTAGTATTTTTTATCAAATATAAAAATTAGTTTAAAAAATATAAGAGGAATTTTGTTAAAAAAAACTTGAATTTACAGGTTTTGACCATAGATTATTGTTTTTTTTTTCGGATAGAAACAAAAAATAATAAAAGTTTTATGAAGAAAAAATGGCATAAAGATGTGTGAGAAGCCTATTAGTTTAACTGTCGTGTTTATGATCATACAAATTACTTTAGGTAAAGAGAAGCTGTTTTGTCAGAAACGTGAAAATAGAATACATACGTATGCAGGTTTGATTTTATGTTTTTTGTAAATAGTGTTCTTGTCTAAACACATTTAGATTTTTAGTTTAACTGTTACCAATGCTATTTAAGTTTTAGAATCAATTCGAAAACCTTGTATCCCAGTGATAATAAAGTAGCAATTTTTACTAAAAGCCTGTAGCTATATAAATTTATGGTCATTATTTTTAAAAACTAAATTCAAACATACCTTAAATAATTAAACATACTTATTTTCTAAGGAAAAAATCTATTATTAAGCTCTAACTTTATTATTTCATAAGATGTTATTTTAAAAACTAACAATTGCTTAAGTATAAAAATATATTAAACTTAAACTGCTTTGTTTAAACTACTTTCAGGTAGTACTTAGGCTAAGTAAAGTTTCGACTTAAAAAAAATCATGTCAAATGAACCACAAGCTTGTTTTAATCTAATAACTTCATATATTTAATTAAAATAAAAACCAAATGTAAAGCATATGCGTCTTAATAGAAAGAATAACGAAAAAAAAAATTAATAACAATAAAAGATTGATAGGTTCTTTTTGTTTAAAGTTATATGAATATTAAACCCTACTTTATGTAAGGGATTGACAAGTTGTAGGTTGCAGGTCAAATGCGGTCTGCAAAACAAAATATGCCATCCTTACTTAAAAATGGTAGTTCAATTAGTTAATTTACTAAACTCGTGATGAACTCATTAGGAAACTACAGCTTTAATTTGTTATTTTATAATATGTACACTAAAATACTTAATACTAACTAACTATAAACTATGAATCAATGAACAGTTTGAAATTTTCAAATACTTAGTTTGTGGTGTTAAACTGATTTTTTTTTTTCAAAATTTTAACGAAAAAAAAAGATTTTTGTTATATATTAATGTAAACTTTGTTCAGTGTAATTTTTAGAAAACTTTGTTTTGTTTGTAAGTTCTATTACACTTTTAATAAAAAGCCTCCTATTAGTTTTAATATTTATTCAAATTAAAAACTAATTAATTGTTAAAAAGTTATAATTATCTTAAAAAACTAAAATCAAATTTTCTGAAAAAGTGTAAGTTTATACAAAGACTTAAATAATCTACGTAATAAGTTAACATCATTAAATCACAAAAAGTCAGTTTAAAAACCAAAACTGTTTTCAGAAAAAGGTGTAAACAATGGAAGTTTAACAACAAAACAATGGATACCGGATATGTGTTGTGGCAATCGACCTTATAATTCACAAATTAGAATGTGTTGTTTTGGAAAAACAATATCAAGAAATATTATGAGATGTTGTCCTGATGGAACAATACTGCCTATAAATACTATTTGGTGAACAATTTGTTTAAGTTTTAATAAAAGTTGCGATTGTACTTTTTTTGAACCGTATGCTATGGCTTAAGTATTAATAAAACCTCACTTAATTTGTACTTTAAAAAAGTTATACATGTCAGTTGTTTATCGTAATTACTAAATTCCACATCTTACGATTCTTAAAAAAAATCTGAAAATTATTTTAAAAAAGTTAAAAAAATTTGGCCTCAAAATTTTATAATTATTTTATTATGAGAACATAACAAAAGTCTAGGTTAAAATGTTATTATATAAGTAAAAGTTTAAAGTATCTTAAGAAATAACTTTTTTTTTATTTCTTTTCTATTACTTAAAGACATTACTTTCATTTCTGTAGATAAAATATATTAGTATAGTTAATATTCAAAGTACTTACAAAAGGTATTTTTGTAAATTAATTATCTTATATAACATTTTTATTTAAAACATTCGTTTTCGACAAAAGAAAAATGTAAACTAATAGTTTCAGTTGTTGTTTTTTTTTGTAACATATATTTTTCATTATATTTTTGATATAAATCTCACACATATCGTTCTGCTTTGAACTACAAGTTATTATTAAATTGAATGAAAGTGAAAATCGATATTCTATTAGAGGTTATTTTACATAAAAATAATTTAAACGGCAGTTTAAATAGCTAAAATTATATTTTATAAAAAAAGAAATTGTAACCTCGTTTTAAATGCAGACATTTTTTACCAAGTTTGTTATAAAACAATTTGTGAAATATAAGACTAGTTGAACGGAATTTGTATAAATTGATACGACAGTTTATACTATGGTAGCAGTTCGTTTAATTTATTAAGTAGGAAGTTTACCTTGAATAACATTTATCTCTTAAGTTTGATTTATTTATGATAAACATTTAAATTTAGTCTTAGTAAACTTTTAATCGTATTAATTGACATTTTCGGAAAAATATAGTTTCAAAAGTTTTATAGTTAATTGTATTATGTTACATTTTAAATTATATTACCTAGATTTTATAAATATACTTTGTACCTTGTTTATATATAATACATTAACTCCGAGATTATTTTCCACATAAACAAGATAAAAGTAAAATCTAGGAAATGTTTGACATAAGTTTCATGATTTTTATAATTTTGAAAGTAAAATGTAAAACACCTTTTATTTAAATAAACATTCTTATTTTAGTAAATAATATTTAAAGAGTAAAATTTTGCAGTTTTGACAAACATTTAAATTAACATTATCTTAAGTTGTTATTTTTTAAACATAAGATAATTGAAGTTTGTTTGAGTGCACTACTTTGTCAAAATAAATGTAAATGTCCAAAGGCAAGTAATTTAGAATACTTAGGTTTAAGTTTTGGAGAAATTGAAAACTATTAAAGTTTTTGTAATTTTAAGTATGTTTCTCTTCTAAAAAGTAAGCTTCTTAACTTGTGTTTAGTAGCTTAAAAGATATACAGTTGTTAAAGCATTTGCTTTCTTGAAAATTGATTTTTTCATAATTTATTTTAGAATTACTGTACTTTCCTTTGTTCATACTTGTACTTCTCTACACCATAAAATAAAAGTTTATTATTAAATTTTACAGTCGCTGTCATCCACAGTCAACTTGGGTGAGAAAGCAATTAGATGAAATGTCAAATATTGAAAAGCGACAGATAAATTTAGTGAAAGAAATCAAAACTCTGATAACACAAACTAAAATGTTAGTTCAAATTTGACAAATTTTCAAAACTTATAATGCTTATTTTTCTTATAAATAATACTAGTTTTGTGTTTTATAGGTATTACATTTTTAAGTAGGCGACACTGTTATGTTGACTGTAATGGTACGCAATATTATTAATATGAGTAAAGTTTTAACTTTAAGTTAATCATTTTAAATTTAATTGCTTGTCTATAATTCAATTTAGGTTTGTTAATGAGCACAAAGATATTTGTAAATAATTTCGGTTAAGTATACTGATTAAGATAGTTTTATGCTTAAATTTTACTTTATTTTTACAATGTTATATAACCTTTTTGTTATAATAAATAATGTTTTTTTTAATTAAACAATACATATTTTAAAGCTCTACAACTAATTCTAAAGAAAACTAAAGTTAAAGCATATAACTATTTTAATCAGTTTGCCCAATCGAAATTGTTTGAAAATATATTTGTTTTTCTTAACGAACCTAAGTTGACTTCTAGGCTAAAAATTTAATTTAATATGATTAACTTAAAATAAATAAGTTATTTTTTTTAAGTTCAAATTTTATTTTATAAAGTTATCTACTGTATTTCTTTTTTTTTTTAATGAGGTAGCATTCCTGTTTATAGTCTTAATTAAACACTCACTGATATTTTTAAAGCTATAAAATTTCACTTGTAACTTACTCATAGTCAAAAAAGAGCACGATTTTATCTTCATTTAAATTACAACTAGTACATGTGCGCTTAACTTTTGTAATAAGTTTAATTCTTAATACATCCCAAACTACATTCATCTATACTTTAGTATGTCGTTAGTTAATTGGAATTATTATATGTAAAGCATTAATTGAAAAATAAAATATTTAACGAATATTTGGAGATAAAATTAAATGAGCAGTATTTGAATTTTAGACTTAGACTGTATTTTTTAAAATTAGGTAAAAAAATATTTTTTATTGCTGGATATAATAAATATTATATTTTTAAGGCACATAATTAATTTACAAGAAGAAATAAAAACATTGGATTCCCAAGCACAGCAACTTTACGAAACTTTTGTTAGAAAAATAAATATTGACATTGATGATTCAACAGAAGCTCAAAATGTTATAAAAATGGTTAGAGTATTACCTTGATTAAAAATTAAAATTTTTAAGATGTTTTTATTATCGTTAAAAGCTTTGATTTTTAAAGCAGTCTTAAGAAACTTTTAAGATTATTTTAGGTAAACAATTTTCTTATAAAACCCGTGTGGTTATATTAGAGTTGAACCACTTATCATGTGAATCTATTAACAAAATAAACAGATTAATTTCAAGTATGCAAACGAAAATAAAGTTAACATGGAAAACGAGCATAATCTGTCTGTAAAATCACAAATACCTCAAATATCACAGCTGAAAGTTGTTCTCAGAAAGGTTGTTAATAATCATGTACAAAACATATGAGATTGTAATATTGTTTATTGTAAGCTTTTATTACTTATATGAGAATATTTAAAAACTTTTTTTTTTTAACAGCAATGACTGTTTTATTCAACTACTTACATTTTTTCAACTAACGTTTTCCACAACATAATTTAGATTAAATATCAAAAGAAAAAAAAATACAGATCTAATTTTTTTCAAAGCATATTAAAATGGATTGAATTAATAAAAATTTGTAAAGCTTTTAATAACATTTTACTTAATGAAATGTTTATTTTCTAGTATCATTGATTTTTGAGTAACATGAAACATAGCATTATAACAAAATCATAAACAAATAAAAACTAAAAGTATGTATTTTTTAGCATAAAAGGTTAAACTTAAATTCTTTGAGTAGTGCTTATGTCTACGTTAAATTTTATTAAGAAATAATATAAACTGTTTACTAATTAAACTTATATTTAATAAAAGTTTTTTCTTAGAATCACCAGTTCTTAGTTCATGAAGAAATTCCTGCTAATATATCGTTATTTTTTTGTGTCCACCTAAATAACAATTAAAGTAATTTTAAAACGCTTTGACGTCTACGTTACCTTTAGAGTTTAGATTAAAATACTTTGTGGTATAAAAAAAAAAAAAAAAAAAATTAAACTTTATTTGAACCATGGAAGCATATTTTCAATTTTCAAGTAATTAGTAGTTTGTTTATATGTGTATTTTTACTCAAAACAATTTTTCTCTTTTTAAAAGTTATACAAGATTTAACACGCTAAACCTTACATTAAAATCAATTTAGTTAATTTTAATTAATTTCTTTTATTTAAGATTCTTCAATAGTTGCTTCTTCTGAAATTAAATACTTATAATAGTTTTAAATTATCAAGTCATATATATCAATATTAACCTATAATTGAAACTTTCTGTTGTTTTGTTTTAATTATATTTCATGATTAATAAGATTAAATTAAAAATCTTAGTCTAAATACAGTAAGCATTAAAATTAATAAATTACAACATGCAAGTTCCGATTAACTAACAGTAGTTTACGTTTGGCAAATAACTTTGTAAAAATTTAATACAAACGTATGTAATTAAGACACTAGTGTTAAAAACAAAAAACTTTATTGTGAAGTTTTATAACATACGTTAATTGTGAAATCTAAAAAAAGCTCTTTCTTAAATTATCATTTTTTTATTTAGGTACTTAAAACTGTATACTTTACTACTAGGAATTGATTTATCTATAATTACTATTAACAAAAACTAACAAAAGTAACAAACTCAAAACAACTTGTACAGATGTTTAAGTTTTCATGTTTAGACTTTACAAACGTGACCATAAAATTAAAATTTCAGAGAAAATGTTTTATTAGTTTGTAAGCGTGGTATATGTACATTAAAGATTTGAAAGCAAAAAATATCTTTTTGTTCCAAAATGAATAAAGCCTGTTGTGTGGCTTAAAAACATTGTTTACGGTAATTAAATTTGTTTGAAAAGTAACAGATTTGAACAAAATTTAATGTAATTTCACCGTTTAAAAGGCTTAGATTAGTTTTTAAATATTTTTAAAACAGGCTAAAAGAAGCGTAAAATTAAGCAACGAAATCAACAAAGTTGAAAGCCTTGTTTTCAAACGTCAATCAATATTGATAAAAATTTCAAAAAAACACCAAAAACTTACTAAGCTCACGTCGCTTTTTGAACTGAAAAATAAACTTTTTATGATAACTGAAAACGATCATCAGCTGATTATTCACTTCGGAAACACTTTTGACGAGATTATGACAGATGTTTTGAAGATTGAAAGCTCATTGGCTATTGAATATCCTGAAATGAAAGTTAATACTGGCTTAAATATAAAGGATTATACTCAAAGCCTTGAATTTAAGCATCTGAAACTGAAACAGCAGTTTTTCAAAGACAACAAAGGTCATTTTTTAAAAGAAAAAAGTAAAAAGCAAGATTGGAAAAATTTTAATTTCAAAGATAATTTGTGCAGCTTTACAAAATGGACTGAATATTTAAAAAGTTTTGAAACAAACTTAATTTTGTCTAAAAATAAAACAGTGGCTTTTAAAAACAAACTTAAAATAGTAGATAGAAAACAATATTAAGTATTAAATTCAAATAAGCTTTAAACAAATATATTTCTAATAGAATGAATAGTAAACAGTATTTTTTATATAAAGTTATTTTTGTCTGTTTTATACAATAAGAGTACAGTATAAAAGTGACAAGTAAAATGTTATTCAAGTATTTTCGTTTATATTTTTAATACTTTCAATTTTGAGCTTTTAAAACTTTAAAAATAATTCGTAATTAAATGTTATTTTTTCCTCAGCGTACTTAAGATTTTTAAACGTAATTGATTATACATAGTTTTTTTTTTTCAAATGTAGTGCTTTTGTGCTTTTCAAAGAAAACATTTTTGAAATTTGTAATTATTAGTAAGTATTTTGTTAGCAAACTACATCAACGGTTTCCACTAAAGTAGCTTAAAAACGATTTTCGCATATTATACATAAAAAAGAGTTGCTTTAACGTATAACTTTATTTATATTTTATTATGATATTGTTTTTAATGTGAAACAGTTTTAATTTTTTTCTATTAACAACTAATTTTATCACATAAGTAATTTTAAGTTTTATAAGAAAATAACTTTTAAATTTTTATGAACACATTATACATAAAAATAAGGTTATTTTTATTAAGATTTACATTAACATAACCTAAAGAATTTTATCATTACGTACAGTACAATCAAAAATATAAAATAGTTTAACTCTATGTTTAACATGATTTCATAGTTTTTTTTAGTGTTTTAATAATTTTTTTCTAATTAAGCTTTTGTCATCATAAAACAAATATCTTATTTTTACTTTAGAATAAAATAATTTTATAAAAGTTTTAAAATAAAAAAATAATAAATCATTGTTTTATAAAATTTTCTTATTTGTAATAAAAATCATTAAAAATTCAGATGTTTTATTTTTCATACTTATTTGTGTTTATCCTTTATATTTTTCAAGTTGTAAATCAATCATTTCACTAACCAATTTTTACGTATTAACAAATGGTCATAGCGATTTGTTTTTATTTTTTGATTAACCGAAATACGTTCAAAAAACTTGAGTTTTTTTTGTACAAGTCTATTGCTATCTGCAAATTAGTAAATTATTTTATTTGTTGTTACTTGTTTAAAAACTAATACTATAACTTAATGAACTTTATAAAACAGTATAAATTATCTACAACGAATCGTAAGACTGTTTAAAGACAGTTTAGTTACAAGTAAATTGTTTATGAAAAGATTAAGTTTTTAAAATTTTCTTTGTTTAAAATTAGAACTCAATATTAACTCATATCTAACGAATTTAGTCTACATCACAAGGTTTGTAAAACATAACCATAAAAAATTAAAAAAAATTTATACTTGATGTTTATTTGCAAACTTTATAACAATACAATCAAATGTATTCTTTAAATGTAATAAAAAGCTTGATAAGTATCATAATTCATTAAAAAAAATTATATAAATAATTATTTTTAACTTTTACTTTAAGTTTTTTTTGATTTACGTAAAAATTGATAAGTATGTTAGTTTGTTCAGTCTAGTTTCAAATGTTAGCAGAATAAACTTAAACCTAAAAAAGATATTTCATCAAAGGTATATTAATTATATTTTCGTTTGATTAATTATTGTGTTCCTAAAGTTTAACTAAAAGTTCTTTTATTACGTAATAAACATATATAAAAAAAAAACTTAACATGTTTTTACTAGTTATTAATGCATTTGATGAAATTCAATATTGTATGTTGTGATTTTTATTTATTTTACACCTTTTTTTTTAAACACTTAAGCTTGTGCGAAAAAAAAATTGTAGTTCAAGTTATCATCTTTTTTTTTTGCTTCAATTAGTTATTTGTTTGTGTTACTAAAATTTTTATTTTTATTACTAAATTCAACTTTGCTAAAATTAACATTTCATTAAAAATTTTTAATTATTCTTAAAAATTTTGATTAATATTGATTTTAATAGTATAATCTAAGTTTAAATATTTCGGTTAAAAAATATCATAGTATACAAACAATGCGAAACAGTTAATGACAACTGTTATTATGTGCTAAAAAAGCTTTAATTCTAAATTTTATAAATGAGTTTAAACTAAACAGCTTTTAAAATAAAAAACGTTTAAAAAAAAAGGGAAATTTTGTAATTTATAAGCTGGTTAAAAAAGTTTAAGCTTATAAAATAAAAAAAGAAAAACTTGTTGTTTTTTAAAAGAAAATACAATTAAAAAAAGTATTTAAGCTTTTAAAAAATAAGTTATCAGTTTGCTTAATAACCGTGGTTGATTAACTTTTGTAAAGTATATATTGAATCCGTTAAAATCTTGATAAGTACTTTTCATGTTTTCAATAATTAATTCAAGTAAAACCATATGTGAAATTTTTATATAACTTATACAAATATTTCTAAATTTAAAATTAATTTGTAGTTTATTTCTTTCAGTTAACTTACTAATAAATATGTCAATAGTTTTAATATAGTTTTAACATACTTTTCAATAACTTTTTTTTTTTTATAACTAATAGGTTTAATATTTTGTTACAAAAAATTTACGTTTACTACTAATGAAATGTTGCATTCATAAAACTGTTACTTGTGTGTAAATAATAATTTAAGTTTTCTTAAATGTGTATTTTCTAACGTCATAATACCTAAATGATTATTTTTATATTGCTTAGTCTACATTATTTTTACAGTTTTTCTGTTTATTAGAATTACATTTTTTTACTTTAATTGATAAGAAGTGTAAATTTAAAATTTCAGCTATTAATCACGGAAAATGAAAATTTTTTGTATATTACTAAAAGGTTAAATCAAAATTGTTTAGTAGTAACTACAAAGTATTAGCAAAGTTAAACATACGTTGCTAGACTAAAAGTTATATTACAAACAAAGTTTTATATAACTTTAGTAAATTTGTATAAATGTAAACTATAAATTTTTAAAAAAGACAACATTTTATTAAAGCCTAAATTGTTTATAAAAATATATAGTTAAAAAGACTGTGTTTTGTTTTGTCAAAATAAAAACAATAATATACCTACAAATTAAAAACTTTATTTTTAAAGCAATAAATCACGTGTAAAGTGACTTTATCTTAACAATTTACGTATGAAATTTTAAAGTATAAATCATAAAAAATATAAAATGCACTAAAATAACTTTTAGCTTCTACTTGAGCAATACTTTAGTTTTTATTTTGGTAAACAAGTGTCACCCTGGTTTTAGGTGAACTTATTAACTACTGGAACATATTTGCACAAGTAATAAAGCAGTAAATAAGATTAACTTTCTTTTAATCCTGTAAGTTCTATAAAATTTGCCTTGAGTTTTATAATTTTTTTCTGAAAGATTTTACCAGCATTAGTTTGCGATTACTTAATAGAAAAAAAATTATAAAGTAATGCAGTACTTATATATTTAAGAGCCATTTGCTTTCTTTTGATTGGTTTCGATTTCATTTTGGCCTAAAACAATCTTGTTAAGTTAATTGTTATGATATTATAAGATGTACATTAAATATTATGTACTTTAAATTTACAACTGAAAAAACTCCATAATACATTTTATTTAATTTTAAGCTTAAAAATTAATTTATATGTTTTTTTTATTGCAATCGCTTGCTAGAATTATTGCATAACTACATTGAGTAACTGTTATATAAAACTACATTGAACCTATACTTAATATTAAGCTAAAAAGAAGGTTAAAAAATGTTTTAGTGCAAACAATAACTTTAGTGAAACCTAAAAGCATAAATAAACATTTATTTATAAGCGTTTCTTTCATTATACAGAAAATTAAAAAGCTTTGCTTGTTTTAGACAAATCACCAGAGTAAAACTTTTTAAAGTAGCTAGCTCAAACAATAAATCAAGCTGTCTTTACATTAGTATTATATAAAAACTCGTGCTTATAGTTCAACATAAGTATCTCAGTAAATATAATTCACTAAAATACTTAAGCAACATATTAAAAATAAAATACTAAGTGTGCAATTATGTAGTTAACAATTTAATACTTATAAAAAATTATTAAACTTAATTATGTATTATAAACTGAAGGTTATTTTCATACTTGAAATTGTTAATTGTACTTCAATTGTGTTTCTTAAATATTATGAAATTTTGTTTTCAACTAAAAGAAGCTTTTGTAGTAGAGTAATAAATTTATATTCGGATATGTCAAATAGTCGTATATGATAAGTGTGATTTTATCAAATTTCTATCATAGTATTGTATGGTTAAGTAAAAAATATTTATTAACTCACATAAATATTCTCCAAGTTTACTAAACATATAACAAACATACTAAACATATAACAAACATTAATAATTAAAAATATAAAAATTTGAATAGCGTAGCTAAAAACTAAGTATTCAAGTGTGCACAAAAACCTTGAAAAGCTTATTAAAGATTTTGATTAATTTAATTAAAAACAAATTTTTTATTTTCTTATTTCTAGTTAGATTACATATTTCTAAAAGTGATTTTATTATCTAAAACATAGTTGAAGGTATATATTTGTACTCCATAAACAAATCTAATTTCTTTTTAACAAACTTTTAACCTATTTTAACGTTATTAACGTTAACATATTGACTTAAAGTATTTAAACCGTGTGAACTGTTGAAATAAATATAATCTTTCAAAGAACTATAGAAAACTTTAAAATTTTTCTTTACGTCATTTAAGATATTTTTAAAAGTTTAATTAAAGCAAAAAGTCCTTTAAAGACCAACAAGAGAATTGTTAGTTTTATAAATGCAATAATATCTTTGATATAAATAATTCAGGTTGCTGTTGAAAAGGCAAATATATAAATTATAAAATTATTTAAAATTATAGTTTTTATGTCAAACTTTGTAAAAACCTTACTTTTGGTGATTGTTATCAATACGATCACAATCAAAAAGATAGTGTGTTTTAAATTGTAATATTTATTAGCACAAAATGTTTTAGCATTAAGTATGCGAAAATAACATAAACATATTTAAACTCAACTATAAAATGTTTATTTAAGTTTTACTGTCATTTTCGTTGTTGTGTCAAATACATATACACATATATTTCATATAACATCTATTACATTTTACAACTTTTGAGATTTCACCTAACTTCTTCAACACCCAAACTGGTTGTTTATGGCAACAATTGTGAAGTTTTTGATAAAAAATCTCATGTAAACAGATAATACAATTTTTCAAAGTAAAACCTAGATGCTTTATAAGTCAAAACTTTATGATAAACAAACTTAACTGCTTTTTATTTAAATATTCAGTTTCAAGTTACAATTACCACTTAACTTGGGTTTTAAAATAATTATGACACCTGAACAAGTATAATAAACAATTAAAGTCTAAAATACCTTTTACAACATCGAATTAAACTTTAACGTGTTTGAAAATTTATACTAATCTTACTTCGACATAAAACGTTCGATTCGATTAAATTAAATATATTTTAAGGGTGTATAAGAACTCGTTATTTTAGTTCATTAATTTTTTACTCTAGCTTATTTTATGAAACATGTCGTGTCAAAACGTCAATGAAAATGATTGAAATCCAAACATATACTTCTGTGTAAACTGGTATCTGAACGATTAAAATATATCTATAATTATGACTAGTTAATTTTAAAGGCTGAATTTAGATAATTAAGATAAAATGTTTTTTTTTTTTAATAATTAATTTAAAAAATACACAAAAAAACACAAAATAATATTTTTTCTTTAACTAAAGGTATTTTAAAAGAAAAAAAAACCGGAAGGATTATTTTTTAATTTAAGCTTTATATATGCGTCAGCACTATTTAAACATAAATAAAGCAAGAAGATTAAATTCCGATAAAATATCTTAAGCTAAACTTAACGGATTTTTACAACTGTTTGATGTGAACTTAACTTCATTAAGATTGGACTTATCTCTGAATATCATCAAACAGAAATTAACAAATTTTTCTTAGGAACTAATTAATAATTACTAATTTTTACGTGATTTTTTACTTTTTGCTTATTGGAGTTTGAATCAATCAGTTTATTTGTAATTATAAAAATTATATATATGATAACAGTTTCTTAATTAGTTTTTGGTCAGTCTTAATACCAATTGTTTTAAAATTTTACTTTTGCAATTGGTAATAAAAGTTTTACTTTGAAAATTAAAGCAATATTAAAAAAGCATAGTATTTAAACAAGCATTTGTAGGAGATTTTTGTTGTTCATAATTATCTTAAACTAATAGTTATCTTCATTGATTATATCAACCTAAATCAAGTATTAAAATTTTAGTTATTAGAAAAAAAGACATTTGTTTAATTATTTTAATTTATGTTCAAATGTTTAAAACAGAAATATGTTACATGGATTAAATTTGATTAGAACAATAGTCAGTGTAGCAGTCATGAAAATAATTTATACGATAACTTAGCCTAAGAGTAAAACAGTAACAAGAGGTTTTACTAAACAGTAAGTATAATAAAAATAATCTAATATTTAATAATTGAATACAAATATTTTTCTAAATGCTACTATCAAACAAAGGATTGAAACTGTATTCAAAATAAAAATTACATGAAACACATGACCCGTGGACGGATTCAGCTCATTTACAGAAATTTAATATTTTAAAGTGAAATTAAGATTAAAAACAATTTCTTTGAAACATATAAAATTGAGATTGTTTGTTAAAATTTTATTAAATATTATTTTACGTCGACTTTGGCTATAGAACAATTTTTTTAAATTGACATTATGTTATAATTTTTCACTTAAAAAGTTATATCTATAATAAATGTATGTTTTTTATTCTGCAAATTGATTTTTCTGATATTTTTTGCCCCGCTGAGTTGTCCACAAATGTTCTTAACTTTATTAAAAAAAATTAACTATATTTTAAGAAAACTAAACTTAAAGCAATCTAAATAAAAAAAAAGTTTAGTAATTAAGAAAAAGAAGAGTATCATAGTAAAATATTGAAATTATTTTTTTTCATAAAAAAAAATCAGTTAATCATTCTAAAGTAACAAACAAACTGCAGAAAATGCGAAATGTTACAGAAAGTTTCAAACAAAAACATTTGTTACTTTTTTTACTGTATTTTAAATCAATAAAAATTACATTAGTATTATTTTTAACTACAAGCAAGAAAACTTAATATTTATTGAAACCGAATATTTTATCTTAAAAAAATATTTTATTTTAGTACTACCACATACACATTAAATTTCATTGAAAACTAACGTGTCTCCTTTCAATTTTTCAAACTTCTTTAAGAATATAACAGATATTTTTTTTAAAGATTTTAATTCTACTAAAGATTGATAATGTAAATACTGACATACTTTTGTAAGTAAAAAAGTTAACACGATGATTTAATCTTTCGATTTTAATCAGTCTTTAAAAAAAAAATTCTCAATTTTTTATTTAAAACAGTGCGTCTTTTTTTTCAAATTATTTTTTTTTCGTATAAGTATACATAAAAGGTAAATTCTAGTTCAACTAAATCAATTTACTGAGCAAAAATAAACTAGTTTATAAAACAATTTTTTAATGTACCGTTTTAAGTAACTAAACGAATTTTTCTTTGAAGTTAAAACTTTCCAAAATTTACAAAAAAATCAACTACAATCAGTGTTTTTTTAATTTATAGCATTAAACAAGCTAATGAGTAGATTTTTAAATTTGCTTCAAGAACTTGTATGTGAATTGTAAACAAATATACGAAAAAGATTGGGTTTTAACAATGTACAGATATAAACCTTCTATAAGTATTTTTTAAACCTGAAGTTTGCAACTTAAACAACAAAGATCATATGTGCTTTTGATGTCTTATTAAAGCATAAAAAAAAGTTCTATTATCATTTGATATTTTTTTAAGATGTTTGTGAACTTTTATTGTGAATATTATTTAATTTTACGACAGTTAACAAGGTTATGTAGTAGGCCATAAAATATTTTATATCACAAAAAATTTAAGCAGTTAAACATGTGAGATAGTTTGTATTGAAACAAATTATGACTATATACAGTTTACTTTTGGCAAAGTTCAACTAACATATTAGTTTGTTTTATCAAAGGTTTGATTTCCTTCGCTAAATTACTATGTCGTTTTTCAATATTCGACATTTCTTCTAATTGATTTCTTGCCCAAATTGACTGTTGATGAACAGCGACTTGAAGTAGTTTGACTAATTCGAACAATTCGAAAAGTTAGAAAAACTAAATAAAAAAACGAAAAAAACCGCCTAACTGTAGTTTAATTTTTCGTTAAAAAAATAATTTTAGAATTAATTTAAAAAGGTACTTATTTTTAAAACTCCAATGATAGTTTGAGTTTTTTAGTTTAAACAAATATAAAAATAATAGATTGAAAAAAATAATAAAAAGTCAGAGTTTCAAGAAATTTTAAACTTAAATGTGCTAATTTTCCATATTTAAATCTATATACTTAAAAAGAATATGAGAAATATATCATTAACAACTTTAAAAAATATACCGTAGTATTAGTTTTATTATTTTTTCTTAAAAATAAATTGTTTTTGTTTTCCAGTAAAAATTTAAACAAGCATCTAAGTTTTGTCAAAGTTCTTCTATAATACGTTATAGTTTTGTTCAAAAATTATTAAAATTTTGAGCAAAAAAAAAACCTATTAAACCATAATCTAACAACATCTTTAAAAATTTAGCAAAATATGTTTTAGACAATTTTGAAAATTATCTTTAATTTCTAGTGTACTTTTTTTTAAGAAACTTCCCAAATAAACATGAAGTGGCAAATTCTTACTTATAAAATTACTTTCAGTATTTTTGTTGATGCACATTTTCACACAATCTACTTTTTATTGGTTTCTAGTTTCACAAGTTGCTTATAAACAAAATTGTGAGAAAAAGAGACTAAAATAAAATGTGAAATTTAAATTTGAAACCAATTTGTTTGTTATTTTAACTTGATTAGAAATACTATAAAGAAACAGGTGGCAAAACAAAATACTATGACACGAAAGCTTTATAAACTTTTTTAGAATACAATAAAAAAAGAACATTTTTATAACATGCAGTTGTGTACTTCATCTCTTATAACTTTTTTGTACATGGATTTAATTTTACTTTAATAGTTTTATGACTTAATTAAGCCGAATAAAGAACTACTATTACAAAAAAACAAAAACTGTATTGATTAATTACTTTTTGGGTACTGTTTAAAATGCCGAATAGATATGTTTGAACTTCGACTCTAATTTAGTTACTAAGTACAAATTAAACATGTGAAAACTTCTGAAGTTTTATTTGTAAGGGTTTTCATATAAAAACACTCTATTAGTTTTATAATATTAAAATCAAAACGGCCTAAAAATTAGTCCAAATATAGTTTACAGTGTTAAAGCAACCTTTCGACAACAATTGTTTAAAAAACTTCTTTAAAAATAAACTTTTTTTCTCAACCGCCACAGTAGCGCTAGCTTTTACCAACTTTAAAGCTAAAAGTTATTATTAATATACACGAGAATTAGTATTTAAACTATATATAAACTATTGAAAATAGTATCTTTAGGCAGTGTTGTTCCATTTTGACAATGTTTCATAATATTTCTCGATTATAAGGTAAACTATAGCTTTTAATATTTATCACAATTATATTATGTAATATATGTCTTTGTTACATAATATGAATTGTTTTGACCACTTACAAAAAAGAAATTTTGTAAATAAATTTTAAGAAGTTTTTTTTAATAGATTTTCAAAATTTAATATTTTTCAAGAAAAAAACTTTAGAATTAAAATCAGTTAAAGCGCTCAATCTAATACTGGTTATCGAATAAAATTAATTAATAATTTATTACTCTGCGTTCCGTTTAAAATTAAAAGTTGTGTTCAAGTGTGTTAAATCCTTAGTCTATAGTTTTTAACTGTTCGCTTAAATTTTGAAAAGTATAGTTTAAAAACTTTTTTTGCAATTTAATAAAACATAACACTTGAAAAAGTGTTTAAAGATAGTTTGCAAATTAGTTTTAGAGCAAACGAGTTTGGGGAAGCACTTTTGTTAAAATTGTAAAAATAGAATAAATTTGTTTCAAAGTTTGGTTGTATCAGTAGACAACTTCTCTGCAATTTATTGTATTCCTATTAACTTGTGTTATACTTAGAAAGTTTTTCAAAATTATATGTTTGTATCAGTTCAATCTTAGAACTATACTTAAAGTTATTCTATTATAATGTAGTTAAAATCTACTTTCAAACACTTTTGTGTTAAAAACATTGTGTCAGTGTCATTTAAATTTTAACTTTTTACCCACAAATGTTTCGTTTTAGACATTTGAACCCTTAACCAATAATCTACTTTTAGGAACATTAATCTTTTATTGTTAGACCCTTTTATTTAAAACCAATATTAAGAATTAACTTTATTGTAAATTATACCAACTATAAAATATAAATTTATACTGTTTATTTTGTAAAAAAAAATACTAATTCTAAACTAAAATAGCATAAATAGAATAAAAAATTAATACTTTTCGTATTAAAACTAATCAAGACTAATCAAAACTAATCACGTTTGTATTTTATTTTTATAATAAAATGACGGTCAAAACAAAGCAATTATTCATTACAATCGGAAAATACCACAAAATACAGAATGTTTGTTAACAAAAAAGATAAAACTTTAGATTAACACCTTTAAAACCGCCTATTTGTCCTAATCTATTTACAAGTTTTTCATTTTATTTCTAATACAAATATACGTTTTGTGATATTTTGATATAAAAGTACTCAATATCTCATTAAGTTTATTTATTTTTAGATACATATTTTGGGTTTTTAGAGTAAAATTAAATTTAGAGAGTATATCTAAAACACAAATTGCACAACTTAAAACACCATACACTTTTATAATTTTAAAAACACAAAATATCTAGTTATTGTTTTTAAAAGATTTTATAGTATATAATATAATAAATTTATGGACTATTAGAGAATTTTGGTGTTTAATTAAATGTTTCCTTTAAGTGAAACAAAGTTGACCATTTATACTTACAAACTAACTTTTATTTTCATTAGCAATTTTGATTAGTTTGTAAATGTTTTAAAGTACAGCATAAAACATATAATATTTTAATTAAAATTGCTAACAAAGTTAAAATATTCAATTCGAAAAACTTTCGGAATTTTATAACATTTTAAAATTTTATCTTTACCTATATATTTAAAATATTTTTAGTTGGGCTATTTTTCAGTCTTAAATAGTGTTTTTAAGCATTTAAATAGCACTTTTAAAAAAGAAAAGGCTATAAAAGCTTTTCTTAAGTTTTTTCTGTAATAAACATCAACAAAAAAATTACTTTGAGGGTTTTTGTAAATTTACTCTATACTTACAGAAAGCTTTACGATACAGAGCATACAAGACACTTTACTTTAAAGTGTTTAGTATTTTTTTATTTACTTGTTTTTGCATTTTCATACTCATTTTAGTAACCGCTCGCTTGGCAAAAACTTAAAAAGTAATGGCACCACTCTTTTAAATAAGATATAGTCCTTTTTCTAATTAGTTATCCATTTACACCTTTCACAACTTTAATTTTGTTGACACCTGATAGCCAAAATTTCCCAAAAGGAACAAAACCGTTAACTTTTGAAAACCTTTATCTGTACAATTTAAGTTATGTTTTTTAACATTTTTATTACCTGACAGACTATATTTATTTTCTACTTATTAAAAATTCAATATAATTTAAGAAATCAAAGGTTTTTTTTAATATATTTTTCAAATGCAATTTATAAAGACTTTAAAGGTTTTTGTATTTATTAAAACATACTAAAAAGTTGTAAAAATATCATAACAATAGTCGTTTAACTTTAAAAAAAAATTTAACCGTCGATAGTTCAAACAAATACAATGGTCATCTTGTTTTTTGGTAAGCATATCAACGACTGGTACAGTTTTTTACAAGTAAATAAAGTATGAACTGGAAAAAAAATCTTCAAACTTTACGCTGTAATTATAACCCGTAAAGTTCAGAACAAAAGATTTACGTTTTTGTGTTTTTAAATGACTAGCTATATGGAAAACGGGCAACTAATGCTAAACGTTTTAAATTCATTCCAAGCTTATACTTTTATTGAAATTCTTAATGCACTTAATTTTTTAAACAGTACACAACAACAAATAAATAATTTTTCTTTAATTGGAAATTATCTTTAAAATCGTTATTCATTGTTATTTTGGCAATTTTTATTTAAATTTAAATAATTACATCAAACAAAACATCAAAGTCTATCTAAACTTTTTTTGTTTAAACTTTTATTTATAAAAGTTAGTCGTTATGCTGCAAAAAAACTTTATTCAAATGTTTTTAAGTATTTTGTACAAATAATCGAAAGTTATATCTGGGAATCAAATTAATAATTACTTGTATAAATCATGTGTGCAACATTCAATATATAGTTCTTTTTCGTTGAAAAAAAATTCTGTCAAATTTATAACATAATTCAGCTCAGTGATTGAAAAAATGTACTAGTTTTAAATTTGTTACTGTTGTTTAACTTTGTGTAGCCAACTAAACTAACAAACAAAGTGAGAAAATTAAAACAATTTAACTAATTGACTACTAAAATTTGTCAGGCTTCGTTTACTGCATTTGTAATGTTTAGAAATATCGTAATTAAAAGTCATTATTTACCTTAAAAAATATATACTTTACAAACTATGTGTTTACTTCTAATAAGCTTAAATTTGTTAATAGTTTTATTTGTTTTTATTATGATTTTATAAGATCTGCAGCTGCAACTTTTTTAAAAACTTTTTATGGTAAAAACTATGTTAAACTTAACAATACTTATTTGTTATTAAAACTCAGCTTAAATTTTCAAAGTAAATGTTTTAAAACAATTTAATACTACTGTCTACTTTAGCTACTTCAGACAGAACAAAAAACTTTGTTTACGTTGAAAGCAAACTTTCGCTAAAACTTTACTCCGATCTTAATATGATATAAACAGCTTTAAGTTTAAATTTTACTATAAAATTTAAGCTCAATAAAAAATGTTACGCCTTCGTTGTTCAATGTTAACTTTTGTTGAGTTTAAAACTTTTTCTTTCTTATTGTTTAAAAATAAATAAGAACACTCAACCTGTTAATTAATGTTGAGGTTAAAGAAAAGGTTCATAAACTTTGATATGTGATAATATTTTGATATTAATTAATCACACATAGAAACAACTGTTTAAAAATAATATTTTGTTAATGTAAAACAAGGTTTGATGTCATTTTTGCGACAGTTTTAACTTATCTTTTTTTTTTTTGCTGCTTTATTATCTATTTAAAAAATTAAATATTTTTTTATCGTGTTGTAACAATATTTTTTTGAACTATGAAGAATATTTTATTTGAAGAAAAATAATTAAAACCAAAAACAAGTCTTCACTTTATCAGATATACATAAACTTTAAATTTTCATGTTCATAACAAACTTTTAACGAAATGTTATGTTAAAGCAGTGCTATTTAATAGTGTCCAGCCCATGCATATACAAAAATAATTATAAATATTATTTTGTACTTTTTTTTTAGAAGTTTTCAAACAATAAAAATATAGCTTTAGTACTGTCAATACCTATCATTTAATCAATATGAATTTAATGTGATCAGTATGTAATGTATAATTTTATAGTACACAAAGTATTATAAGTTATAATAAAACTAACTCTTTCTAAATTAATCTAACTGAATAAATTTGAAAAACAGTTAAAAAGTAAAGCGTACAAAATATTATTATTTAAAAGTTTAGTGTAAGGTTAAAGGAGACCACAATGTAAATTTTTAATTACTAAAGTTAATAGCTCATCAGAGTAAATTTTAAATGTTATCACTAATTAAAAGCTTAATTTACGATAATGAATGTTTACACCAAAAACATTCTTAGTAATATTTTGGTCAATTTTAATTTGTCTCTCAACTTAGTTTAAAATATCATAAAGCGTTAGATTTAAACTTCAAAGTTAAATTATGATGTCAAAATAAAACTCGTTATTAGACAATTAATTAGAAGATAATAATATTTTTAGGATAAACAAAAAAAATTAGTTGCTGATTTATAAAATATACAGTTTGTACAACTGCGACACATGGGTTAAATTTAATGTAACATTTTTTATAAAAACATATTTATTTTTATGTCCTTAAAAACAATTTTATTCTTAATTTTTAACGTTACTTTACTACTACTTAAAAGCCTTACTTAAAGTAATTTTTATGTAAATTAAACCGTCATTATTACTTCAAAAGAAAAAACAAAGAAACAATATTAAAAAAAAATCACTTAACTTAAGTTAAATTTTTGTTTTGAATATCTAAAACTTAAAACTATTTATATGATAAGATTTACCATTTTATATAAAGGTTTTTAGTTAAACTGTTACGACATTGTGGTAGTTTGTTTTTATCACAAGCCTGTGAACTTGATCAAAACTGAGAGCCTAAACATGGACTTACGTGTGCCGTGAGACAAACTTGAGTTTCCATAAAGCTTTGATTATATCATTTTGATCATCAGACCACAGCTCTCGTTAGATTAAGACCCAGGTTTTTTTTTATAATTGATATTCGTCAATTAGTCGCAACCGGGTCTCAGTCTACCGTAAACTTATTGTCTGATGACATTAGTTGCTGACTTGAGCTTGTCTCACCTTAAATAAAAGTCCGGGATTAGGCTGTTTTGACATTCGCCGATCTTTTCTTTTATCTGATATAAACCGAGCGTACCAGCTGTGTTGTCTAGTAGGCAATTTAATATTATGCACGGCAAACGTACAAAGCTAACGTCACTGATCATACTAGAAAACGTTAGCTCCATGGTTAAACATGACAAACCTTTTGTAGATTGATTAGTGCAAAATTTTCGGTTCCGACTGACTGATGAGTTCTAATTAGAACAAAACTTAGATCCGAAAGCGTGTAATGATCGAAGTGGTAGGATAAGACATTTATTTTACTCGTGTAAATCGTTTTCAATCAAAGTTTTATTGATTCATTAAATGTTTATAATAAACAGTAAAGTCGTGATAAGTGTAAAGTTGTCGATAACTAAATGTGATTGGTCTAAAACACTGTAAACAAACCTTGGTGTGCCTTGAATTGATGTTTTTCTCAGTTTTTTATTTACACTTAAAGTTAAATGAACCATTGTGTATATAAAAAAACTACTCAATAAAAAATACAGTCTTATTAGGGTAATTTCAAAAAAATCAATCAATTGTACTTGTACTAAAAATATTTAGTTGATTTTTTTTAAATCAGCACAAACTTTAGTAGCCAATTAGTCGAAAAACTGACATTTTAAGAGTAATACTAATACAGTTCTTAATTATTGTCAAGTTTTATTTCAATGTAAGCAAGCAAAAATAAATTAGTAAAATAAATTATTTAAAAAGAAAAATGTACTTTATAACCAAATGAACAAAGCTACATGAGATGAAAACTTTTTTAAATGTCAAAACAAAACAATAATCTTTACAACATTTTACATATGTTCAACTAGTACTCTAATTAAAAATAGATCCAGGTGCCACAAAAATAATCAACAACTGAAACAAAATGTATAGTGCAAAAGTAAGAACAAACATAATATAAAACACTCTATTATACAAGTATACTTGCATTTTAGCTTACAAACAAATTACAGTTTCTCTGTGCCTTAATTTAATAAGTTTATTAGTATATTTTGCTTGCAAACAAACTTGCTTTTAAAAGTCTGTAACAATTTTTTTTAAGTTTCGCATTATCAAAAAAGTTTTATACTTTTAGAGATTGAATGAAACGTAAAAGTCTTATAGCTTATAAAACTTAATTCAAAAAAATCTGTAATATTAGAGAAAAATCTTAAGCAAGAATAAGTAATTTTATAAACTAAATATTTTAGGCCTTGCAGTTAATAGGCTAGTTTAGTTATTAAAATTAAAACATTCAAGCTTACTTCAAAATAGTTTAGTTGGTTTTATGAAAGCCAACTCAAGTTAAATCACAACCGTTTTAAATATTAGGTTAGAAATAATCAGCACTGCAGTTTTGTAAAATAAATTTAAATTTTGATAACACAAATTGATATAATAGCCAAACTTAATCAAGCTTTTATTATAGTGTCGTAACTTATAGCATTTTTTAATTTTCAAACGTAATTATATGCTTTTAAAATTTTTGTCGTATAACTTTTTTATAATTTGACACACAACTTATTCACTTTAAGCACTTGGCATAATAATTTCAAAAAGGTTATTTTTAAGAAAAAAAATGTATAAAATAACATTCTAAAAACCAACAATCATATTCGATAAAAAACTTGAACTAAAATATTGCATCTGATATTTTTTTTAAATATCAGTAGTAGTTGATGAGAAATTGTTTTTAATTTTATATTTATTTTTAAATTAAGTGGTAGTTTGAAACCAATAATTAACTATGATTACAATAAAAAAAAATAAACAATATTTTTGAACCAAAAGAGGAATAAAAAAACATTATTTTGTGTTGTTAATTTTTAGGTCCGACAATATGTTTTAATATTTACATTTTAGAATGAATACTTAGATATTAACACTTACAGTACTGTAAATCATTTGTAGTCAATTAGTTTAAAAAAAAATCACTTTAATAAATGTGCTATTTTTTTACAGTTATTAAGAATTAGATATGTGGTTAACTATTGCAAAGATAAACTTCTAAAGTTACACTTTTACTTATTTGTAAAACACTAAAACTTACAAAAGTTACGTATCAGTTTAAGTTAATGAATTTCGATTTTGATAGTACTTAAGCCGTTTTTTTATTTTTATTGACAAAACTAATATTTTCTTTAAATACGTTAAAAGTTTGTGGCAATGTAACAAAACATAAAACTGACAAGCATCAAATGCGCAAAAATCATGATGACAAAAAGTAGCACTGACAACAAAAATCTCCATAGAACTAGCGTAACTTAAATTGTTAGTAATGTTTTTTAAATTTAAAATCTAGGTACTTAAATATAGCTTTTAACTGCTTAGTTACTTTTTAAATAGCAATTTTTAAAAAGAAAATTAATTTTATCACTTTTATATAACAAAAAAATTTCCAATTACAAAAGTTGTCCTAAAACTGCGGCTATATACAAAACAATAAATTTTATAACTTTTTGTTACAAAAGTTGATAATCATGTTGTATTTTGCTTGTAAGATAGTTGATCTACATTTTTCTTCTTTTTTTATAATTATTTGTCTATGTAAACTTTTAAATTTTGAAGGTGCATGTTTTGAAAACACCATAGCTAAAAATACGATTTTCCGATAGCTTGACCCGTAAAGATTTTTTTATAGAGAGTTGGGTTTTGTTATTCATGAAAGGGTTTCGACTGCCAAAGTACATCAACAAAAATCAAACTTGAAAGACTAATTGTTTCAAAAAAGACCATCCCAGCCATGTAAGGTAAAAGTTTTTTTAATACTTAATAAAGAAACTGAAACAAGTATCTTTTGAACATTTTTATGATTTATATATTAAAATAAAAAATAAATTAAAATGTTAAAGTAAAAATTCTACATAGCCAAAAGTTTTAATCAGATACAATTTAATTGTTTAGGTTAACTTTGGTAGAACTCGTAGTATAACCAAAAGTAGTCTACAACAGTTACTAAATTTATACTTACTTTTAAAAAAATCAATACAAAAATCACAGATTAAAATAAAAAGTTACCAAAAACCTTTTAAAAAACTGAAATTATCTATCAGATTAAAGAACATTATGAGCTTAATTAAAGGTACTTTTCTTTTTAAATACCGAAATTCTACAAGATACAAGAAACTGGTTATTAAAAACAGACAAACCTACTTAATTTAATAACTTTAAACCGATTAATACAGTTTTGTAATATTTACTTTAATTAAAAACTTACTAGATTAAAACTTAAGTACTAAAACAATATTATTCAAGAACTTACTTTTCCTGCGTATCAAAATATAATTCAAACAAACTCAAACTTTTATTTAATCTTAAAAATGTCTACTTTTTTTTTCTTTCATCATAACTACAATACATAAAAGTAAAAAAATAAGTACATTTTTTAGTATAAATTCTATTATAACTACAAAACTATTGCAAAAGTTTTAAAAGTAAAAAAAAAATTAAGCAGATATTATTATATTGATATATGTCTTACACTTGTAAAGTTTTTTAGTTAGCGAAAAAGTTTTTTTTTGAGTAAGTCTATGTGTTTAAAAAATCTTATTTATTTTTAATTTTAAAAACAATTTAAACATTGAACTGTCAACAGGTAGATTTTTATTGTTGTAAATATAAACGAAAAACATTGATAGAAAATAAAAAGTTAAACTGTATAAACACAACTTAGGCAATTGAAATATCTATGACTAATTGTTGTACACATGATCATATTTTAGATTTCACAGACATTTTTATAAAAAAAGGTAAATCTAGACATTTGAAAATGTTTATTGAAAAAAAATTAAATTTTCGGTTAGAAACCAAAATATTTACTAAAATGATTAAACCTTATTGTATGGTTTACAAATAATACTGTCTCTACATAGCTAAAAAATGACTAATTTTATATGTTTTTGATTAACAGCGTTTGCTATTTATATTGTTTGAACTTTTATTTAAAATGTTTAAGTCATTATGATTGAAAATTTTTCACCACATGCAAGCAGTTGTCTAAAATTAGAAAACAGTTTACAAAAATGTATTTATGACGACTTCGACATAAAAAATTTTCTTCAAAATAAGTAATTTTATTTCTTTATTTTTGAAGAAGCAAAGGTATAGTATAACTAACATATATGAATGTATAATCTTTATACAAATTTTATACAAGCATATGATTTTTTTGTTAATGTTTAATCTTATAATAAAATATTTTATTGAAATGAGTTAAATGGAGATAAATTTCAATAAATAACGCTATTTAACTGCTCTGCGTTGAACTATACATAAAAGTTTACTGCTTTGAATATTATTGACTTAAAATTATTATATTACGTAACAATAGTTTTTGTTTTTTTTATGGTTAATTAAACTAACATAAACATATTTATTATGCAAATCACATCAAAAATATAAAGTATAACCGTTTTGATTCGTATATTTTCTTATCGTTTACTAAATAAAGTTCACAATTTGAATTTAACTGTAATATTTTGAAACAAAATTTTAACCAAATACTAACATTTTTTATCTTTTTTATATTAAACAAAAGTGATTGTGAAGAAATTATGCTTATAATCCAAACTAACGAGTTCATGAACAAAAACGTTAAAGATTTTTAATGAGCTTAAATTTTGTGATAGCATCTATACTTTAAGCCCTTTATTTTATATTTAGACCTATTTTAAAACATCACAGAAAAACAGTATAATGAATTTATTGTCTATGGAAACTTATTTTTATTCTGTTATTTTGTTTAAAGCTACTTATAGTAGGGGTAGGGAGTACACCACATTTTTTTGGTCATGTTGTAAAATTTATATTTTTCTTTTTGATTTAGATGTGTTTTAGCATCATTAAGAAGAATTTAATATTAAAAAAAAAAAATTGCAAAAAAAAAAAATTCCGAACCCAAAAATTGATTTTGACCCAAAAAATCACTTATTTTCATTATTTTTGACTTAAATAGTCATAAAGTCACTTATACATGTCCTATACTTATAGTTTTTATCTTAAATTAAAGTTTACAGTTATAGGCAAACATTTAAAGACATTTCAACTGTTTTTGTTACATTATGATGTCATAATCACACAAAATATGTAAATGTTTTCGATAAAATAGTACTTTTTAAAAATTTAATAAGCATAGCTCTATTTAAATTTTTTTATTCTAAAAGTAACAGTTACTTTAACATTTTAAACAAACTTCTTACTTACCTTTAAAGATTTAAATGATGTGGTACTGGTATGTATATTAGCGTGATGTTTGAAGTCATAATTCATTCAGTCATAAGTGTTTAAAAAACTCTTAGATAATTATTCAATTAGTATAACAACAAAATAAATAACCAAACATTAAAAAATTATAATGTATTATAGGCAAGATAATTTTTTATGGCATCATTAAGTTAATGATTGCAAATAATGATTATATTATTATAAAGAAATAAAGAATATTGCAAAATAAACGAACAATGAACTGTACCATTTAGTTATAATACTACAATATAATACACAATTTTTCATCTTTTGTGATTTTGGGTTAGAACAAATGTTAAAAATGTTAATAGCAACATCATAAGTTGTTGGTAGGCAATCTCCCAGAATTATACTTAAATTACTACTATTATTCATCTGTAAAAAATTAACAAAAACTGTTTTTTTAATCTTTAACAGTATAGTGAACTTTATAAATCTTTAGTACAAAAGCAACTAAGAAGTAAGTAATCAAATTTTTTGAGTCAACTATAAAACACTTGAAGATCTTGTAGATATCTAATACTTTTCAAACCACTTAAACAATAAACTAAAAATTAAATAAATTTCTATCTAGTGTGTAATAAAACTATAAAAAATTTAATAACTATTAAACTTTTAAAATAAATAAAATAAAGCAGATAACATATAATTTAACTTTAACTTTTTATCTAAAACTCAAAATTAATATATTGATGATTTGTTGCACTAGCCAGTTTTACTGCACTGATAAAATAAAACTGATAAAAAGTTGCATCATTGATTTTAAACTTCATTTCTCATAACTGCAACAAGCTCTAAATATTCTCTTGAGTTCAACAATGAATGATGCAAGCATTAGTTCATTACACTAATGTAAAAGCACAACAGCAGAATAAATTAGCTCTTTTTAATAAAATGTACCCTTACAGTCAACATTTACATATTTTGTGTGATTATGACGTCATAATGTTACAAAAACAGTTAAAATGTCTTTAAATGTTTGCCTATAACTGTAAACTTTAATTTAAGATAAAAATTATAAGTATAGGACATGTATAAGTGATTTTATTACTATTTAAGTCAAAAATCATGAAAATAAGTGATTTTTGGGGTCAAAATCAATTTTTGGGTTCGGAATTTTTTTTTTGGAAATTTTTTTGTTTTCAATATCAAATTCTTCTTAATAATGCTAAAACACATCTAAATCGAAAAGAAAAAAAAGTCTAGCAAACATCACCCAAGTACTCCCTACCTCACTTATAGTCATATAATGCATTTTCAATATTCAGACAACAAATTAAATAGTTAAATTTCAACTGTAATCTTTAACAATTATGTCTGAGTGATTATTTCTAATAAGGAAAAAATCGGTGGTAGAATTATAATGATCGTGCGGTGCAACTTAGCGCTTGTTTCAAGTATTACAAAATACAATTAATTACAATAGACTCCTTTTTTCTATAACTTCTAATTAATTAAATATTATTACTTCTAAAATGATTATTTCTTCCGAAAATTACTTCTAAAAAAACTTTTCTGAATACAAATGTTCTTAAAATAGAAAAAATATTATGAAATATAATCTTAGTTAATTTTTTTTAATTTAATAATTTGGTTAATGCAGTAAAAAATATGTTTTTAACTTAAATAACCAGCAGTACAGCCTGGAGAAAGTTACAAACTTCATTTGAAATATATATTAACTTTGATATAAATTTTTGTTTAATACTTTTTATTAGTTAAAACTTATAAACTTCATTTGAGGTAAGTCATCTACACTGGACTTTCCAGTGTAAAACTATTTTTAATCTTCTGAAGCGTTTATCAACTTAACACTTAGTTGACTTGTACAAAACTGTACCAGTCTTTTATAAGCTTACATAAAAACAAGAAGACGGTAATAGTTGTTTACACTAACAACTAAAAATACTTTAAACTAGTATTTGATAGCAAATGACACTTTTAATGTTTTGCTTTTATTTAACTTTTTTTAACAACCCTCTTGTTTTATTTCTTAACAACTTAATTATTATTTTATATACTATGGACTAAGTTTTTTATTAATTAATACCTTACATGTTCTAAACAAAATGTATAATACTACAATACTTGTTAAATCAATTAATTGCAACTTTAATTATTTTGTTTCTAGTAAGAAAAATACTAACTTTCTCGTTTTTAAATTTTTTTCAAAATATTATAACACTAATGATTTTTTTTAAGGTTGAGTATATTCAAAGTTGAAATAACAATTTAATAACAAATAACAATAACACAAATAACAAATGTAATAACAAATAACAATGAAATAAAAAATAACAATAAAAAAACACAAAACTATTCTAGTTAAGCTAAATAAATCTATAACTAGTTTCTTTAAACTAAACAATTAAGTTATATTAAATAATTAATCTATAACAAATTGCAACATTCGCAATCTAGTAGATTGTACATTGTTACAATTATAAAATGCCTACCACGTATTAGAAACAAAAATTAATTAATTATCAACTCAAAAATATAAAAGCGAAACAAATTGAAACCTATTACAACCATAAATTATAATAAAACTTAATAACATTTTTAAGTAACAAAATAATAAAAGCAAAGTTACTTGAGGTACACATTTTTAAGAACTAAACATTTTGTTTGAGTCAACACTTAAAACATCGTAGGTATATAAAAATATAACGATAAAATATATGTATAAAATTACTTTCAACTTTATAAAACCTAACTTTTAAACATGTAAAAAACTAAATAGTAATTGTACAACATTACTGTTGAATATATGTTTACTTTACTTATGCTTAAAAAAGTGTAGATTTTTCTAGATTGTTTTTTATACCTATTGTTAGTTATTCTAAACTATCTAGATATGAATTTTACTTGAAACTGAAATAAAACAAAATTATTTATGTCTTACAAAAATTGTAACAGTTAATTTTGAAATTTAGCTATTATTGTTTAGAAATTAGTTTAAAACGTGTTATTTGCTAAAAGCTTATTGTACTATTTTTTTTTAATCATTCAGTGAAAATTTTTGGTACTTAATGTTTTTAAATAAAACGAAAGTTTGTACAGGTTTAACTTTTAACATTATTGCTATCTAATTTAAATCAATCACAGCATAAATTACGACACAAAAACTTGCAAAATAAAAACAAACTTAAACCTTTGCTGGTGGTTTTAGGTGGTAAACTTTTCTTACCTCATTTTATCTATCAGACACAAAAATACTGTAGTTTTTTTTAAATCGAAATGAATAATTGTTTAGCTATTGTCTATGGATTTTGTTTTAAATCATTTTAAATGTTATTGAACGGTTTGAGTATTTGGTTTAAATCTAAACACTATGATTTATGTTACAAAACCATCATTTTACTGAAAAAGTATAAATATTTATATTTTATAGACAATATATAAAACTTTTATCAAAACAGTTAAAAAATTATTTTGTGCTTTGGAATACTTAACCGTCATGCTATCTTAAAACTATAAAATATAGAAACTTTCTTCCAAACTTTAAAGATCCGAACTGTTGAAATTAGCTCCAGGGCTACTTTACTAAGAGAAGAGACATGTTTAAGAAAAAAGGTTGAAAAAAGTTCGACGAACGTCAAATAAATATTATGTTGTGTTTGCATGAGGTGTTAAAAGTGTGAGTAGTTTTATTTAAAAAAATATTCAAAATTTATTACATATTTTCAATTGAAGCAGATTTATTTGGTTTGAAAAATAATATGTCTAGTTGAAATCTTTTTTGTTTTTAGAAACTCTACATTTTATTAGTACCGATATAAAAGCTTTTTGTTGTTACTAAAACATTAAAGGTATATATGTACACATGTAAAACATTCTTTAGCTTCTCTTTTAGCTTCAAATGTTTTAACGATCATTAAACTTAAAGCATAAAAATATTATAGGTAAACAGTAAAATTTGTACTATTAAAAAAAAAACATATGTTTTTAAACTTTTTTGTTAAAAACAATTATTTTTAAGAAGTTTCTTTTATCAACTTTTACCAAAAACTCTTGGATTCTTTTTTCTCTTAGCAATTTGTCATTAGTTTTAAGCATTCTTTATAAAATTCTTGGAATTACTTTAATCTAAATTATCGTGACTTTAAAACCACAGTTTTTCCTTTTTACTAATGAAAATTGAAATGTTTAGTATTTTTTATTTAATATAAAATTTTGTTTATAAAGTAAGAGAAAAGTTTTTTGAAATAGTTAGAACTTACTAGTTTAAAAATTTTATATTAATTTTTTCAGATAGAATCAACAAATGATAAATGCATTTTTAAGAAGAAACAATGGTATAACGATGTTTGAGAAGATTTTTAGTTTCACTGTCTTAATTATGATCATGCAAATCACTTCAGGTAAAGAGAAGCTTTTTTGTCAAAAACGTGAAAATAGGAATCATACGTTTTTAGGTTTGATGTTATAAATAGTTTAGATGTCTTAAAATATCTAGTTTATCTTTAACTAATGTTATCCTATATTAATTGTAGAACCAATTTAAAATATAAGATAGAAAGTTTTAACAAAATTCATTATTAAATTTTTATTAATAGCAAATAGCTTTAAAAAGTGTTAAATCATTAAATTTGTTGTTTTAAAATAAAATTAAAGTTAATGTTAAATGGGTATTATATTAAAACAAGAAAAAAGACTATTTTTAAATTACAATCTTGATCTTAAAAATAATTAAATAAAATGATAAATTACTTATACTTTAAAATATGCATTTAAACTAAAACTAATATGCTTTAAATACTTTTAGATATTACTTAGGCTAAGTAAAGTTTCGACATTCAAAAATTCATGTAAGTTACACCACAAGCTTGTTTTAGTACGTTAAAATTATATTAATTTATCTTATATAAAAACTAAGAGTAAAAATTCTTACGTGTTAGTAAAAAACAATTTAAATTAAACTTGAAGAAAGTTTTAAGATTGATAGATACTTATTATTTAAAGTTGTTCAAATGTTATCAGTGCTTTAAATCAGGGATTTTCAAACTTTGTTCCGCGGATCAAATGCGGCTTGCAAAAGAAAATCTTTGATTTCCGTATTAAATATAAAAACTAAATTTAGTAATAAGCTTAACTTGTACTTTTTTAAATTTAATTAAACTAAAGCATTTATTTGTTATACTAAAACAACGTTCATTTAAACACTTAATATTTACCAACAATTAATATCAACTCTGAATCAATGAAAAATCATACGATAAAGTGAGTATATGATGTCAAGTATTTAGACAAAGCTCAACGAAAAACTAATGCTGTTCGTTCTCTATAATTGTAACTTTTCATTGATTTATAGCTATAGATAGTTTCATATGCTAACAAAATCGTTGTTTTATATTTTATTTTATTTTGCAAGGAGTAAAATAGTCTATGCAATAAACACCCTTAATAATTAAAGTAACAAAAAGCTGTTTGAAAAAATTAAAATTAATTTCAGATAACGGTGTAAACAATGGAAGATTAACAACAAAACAATGGATACCGGATATGTGTTGTGGCAATCGACCTTATAATTCACAAATTAGAATGTGTTGTTTTGGAAAAAAGATATCAAGAAATACTATGAGATGTTGTCCTGATGGAACAATACTGCCTATAGATACTATTTGGTGATCAATTTTTTTCTAAGTTTTAATAAAAGTTATTGGTTTAAACATTTTCTTACTGTACACCCTTATACTTTATATACGAGTTTCAATAAATATAAACACTATGACTATATCTTTTTATATGGATCTTAAAAAGTAAGACATGATAAAAGTAAAAGTAATTACCGAGTTTTCTACTTAAGTTTTATTTTTGATTATCAACTTTTTTTTGAAATAAATCATTAAAACTTACTTAGTTTGGTTTTTAAATTATATTTAATATCTAGTTATAGAAATCAACGATAAGTCTTGAGTAAATTAGTTTTTTAATAAAGAAAATTTAAGTAAAAAATATTGTTTTTTATTTGCGTTAAAGACTAAAATAGTTTCCATACCCAAAACTAACTAAAAACTTTAACTTTGTTTTTGTTAGTAAATTATACATTTTAGACTTATTCAAAGTAAATTTATAACTTATTTTAGTTCTATTTGTTGTACTTGACTTTAAAAAAAGTTTTTTGTTTACATGAAACAAAACACTAGATAAAAATAGTAGTTTTAATTAAATTTTTTGTTTTAACATACGTTTAAGGTATAAAAACCATTAATATAAGTGTCACACATATCGTTTGGTTTCAAAATATATCTTATTTTTCAATTTAATCTAATTGAAAACTTTTTATTATATATTTTTCGTAAGGGCAGCCTACAAAACGTTTGAAGTCGCTAAAATTAACTTTTTTATACAAAAATATTGATTTTACTGATTTATTTCAACTGTAGACTTTGTTCTCACAGCTTGGTTTATATAACAACTTGTGAAATTTTAAACTTTAAAATTTAATGAAAATTGTGTAAATTGATGCGACAATTTTTACTATGATAGTAGTTTGTTTAATTTATTATGTATCACTGCACGTTTAGTCTGAACAACAAATTTGTCTTAAATTTCGATAATCAATGGTTGAGGTTGATATTTAAACCTTAAAATTGAAATTTAGTTACAAACAAACTTTAAAACATTTTACTTGACACTTATGGAGAACAAAGATAAATTTCTAATTTTTTAATGTTAGTATTATGTTACATTTATTCAATTTACGTAAAGTAAAGCAGTTAAACTGCTTATACTTTGTACCTTGTTTATATAAAATTGATTGATGCCAAGCTTATTTTCCGCTTGACAAGATAAAAGTAAAATATAGTTGACATAATTCTCGTGCTGTTTATATTTATGACAGTAAAATGTAAAACATACTTTACTTAAGCAAACATTCTTATTTTAATAAATAAAAATTAGAGAGTAAAATTCGGTAGTTTTAAACAAATATTTACCTTAACATTATCTTAAGTTTTTATCCTTTAAATTAAAGATAATTGAAGTTTGTTTAAATGCACTTTTTTTTTGTCGAAATAAATATAAATTTCCAAAAGCAAGTAATTTACAATACTTAGGTTTAAGTTTTAGAGAGTTTTAAAACTATTAATGTTTTTGTAATTTTAAGTATGTTTCTCTCTTTAAGAGTAAGCTTCTTAACTTGCGTTTAATAGCTTAAAATATATACAGTTGTTAAAGCATTTGCTTTCCTGAAAAACGATTTTTACACAAATTATTTTCTAAATTACTGTACATTCCTTTGTTCATACTTGTACTTATTTACACTATAAAACTAGAGTTTACTATTAAAATTTACAGTCGCTGTCATCCACAGTCAATTTGGGTGAGAAAGCAATTAGATGAAATGGCAAATATTGAAAAGCGACAGATAAATTTAGTGAAGGAAATCAAAGCTTTGATAACAAAAACCAAAGCGTTAGTTGAACTTTGTTAATCTCTTAGTTTATAACCTTTAAAAAATTTACAAAGCTCTTTTTCTCACATGTTACACTACTTTCGCGTTTTAGTGGTAAGAAATTTTTATGTAGACCACACTGCCTTGTTGACTGCAATGATATGAAGTATAAGTCATATGAGTAAAATTTTAAATTTTAGTTAATCATTTTAAATTAAATTCTTAGTTTTAAAGTCAATTTAGTTTCGTTAATGAGCACAAATATACTTTCAAATAATTTCGATTTAGTAAACTGATTAATATATTTCTATGCACAAGCTTTAGTTTATTTTTTATGATAGTTTTTGAACTTTTAGTTGTCTGTTGTGAATGGTTTTTTTCATATTGAACTATACAGTTTTAAAATTCTACAACTAATTCTAAGGAAAGTAAAGTTAAAGCATAAAACTATCTTAATTAGTTTACTCAATCGAATCTATTTACAAATATCTTTGTGCTCATTAACGAACCTAAGATGACTTGTAAAATAAAAGTACAATTTTAAATGATTGACTTAAATTTTTAATCTTTTATAGAGTTTTCCTACTTTAATTTTGTAAAAAAATTACAGTTTTATTATGTTTCTGAATGAGGTAACATTCCATCTTATAGTCTTACTTAAACATTTATCGATACTTTTAGAGCTTGTACTAGTTGTAATTTAAAAGAATACAAAATCGTGTTCTATTCTGACTGTGTGTAACTTACAAGTGCTTCTAACTAGTACATGTACGCTTTACACTTGTAATATAATTAATTCTTAATACTTCCCACACTTCATTCAGTTATACTTTTGTATGTCATAAATGTATGTGGACGGTTAATTGTAATTATTATACGTCAAGAGTTTTATAAAAAAACAAAATTCTAAATTTGGAGATAAAACTAAATAAGCAATGACTAAATTTTAGACTGAGGCTTAATTTTTTTTAATCAGTTATAAATAATACTAAATCTTTTAGGCACATAATAAATTTACAAGAAGAAATTAAAACATTGGATTCCCAAGCACAACAACTTTACGAAATTTTTGTTAGAAAAATAAATATTGACATTAATGATTCAACAGAAGCTCAAAATGTTATAAAAATGGTTAGCATTTTACCTTGATTTAAAAAAAAAAAATTAAAATGTTTTTTATTATCATTATCAAAAGCTATGGTTTTTAAAACAGTTTTAAGAAGATTCGAAGGTTGTTATCGGTAAAGAATTTTCTTATACAATTTATATTAAATTAGAATAATGAGAATTGGACTATTTTTCATATAAATCTATTAATAACATAAACAGATTAATTTCAAGTACGGCAACGAAAATAAAATGGAAAACGAAGGTAATCAATCAGAAAAATCACAAATACCTCAAATATCACAGCTGAAAGTTGTTTTCAGAAAGGTTAGCAATGACTATGTACAAAATATGTGAGATTACAATATTTTTTATTCTTTTTGAAACAATGTTTATGTCACTTTATATCAGAAGACTAAAAAAGCGAATTGTTCACATCAATGATTGTCGTATTCAATAACTTATATTTTTTCAACTAAAATTTTGCACAACATAATTCAGATAAATTTCAAAGAGAAAAAATTTATTTTAAAAGATAATAAAATAGATTATATTATTAATTTATTTAAAGCTTTTGATATTATAATGCTTAATAAAACTTCTTTTATTTTTCTCTAGCACTGACTTTTGAGTAACATGCAACATAATACGAACATAAATTCATAAAAAATAAAAAATAAAAGTATATTTACTTTCGCATATTAAATTTAATTAAAACTCTTCTCGTAATGCTATCGTTTATGTTGATTTTTATTAAAAACTAATAAAAACTTCTAACTTAATACAATTATTTTCTTATAGTTACCAATATATTTTTCTTAATTAATGGAAAAATATACTGCTAATAAATCGTTATTTTTATTGTTTCAACCAAAATAATAATTAATGTAATTTTAAAACGCTTTGACGTCTACATTTCCTTTAGAATTTAGATTAAAATGCTTTGTGGTATAGAACTAACTATAAAAAACTTAAACTTTATTTGAACCATTGACGCATATTTTAAATTTTGAAGTAATTGATAGTTTGTTTATATATGTATGTTAACTAAAAGCTACTATTTTTTTTTGCAAAAGTTTTAATAGACCTAACACGCTAAACCTAAAAACGGAAGTAGATTTAGTTAACTTTAACCAATTTCTTTTATTCTAAATTATATAAAATGTTGCTTTTTCTACCATTGAATGTTTCTAATAGTTCTAAAACATAAAGTTATATATAAGTTAGTCTATAGTTTTAATTTCCTGTTGTTTTGTTTTAATTCTATTATATGAATGTGTAAAATGAGATTAAATTAAAAGTATCAATCTAAATATAGTAAGCATTAAAATAATTAAGTTTTCAATGTGCAAATTTTCCGGTTAAAAAAAAAGTAATTTACGTTTGGCATACAAGTTTCTAAAAATTTACTACAAAAATATGTTGTTCAGAAACTATTGTTAAAAACAAAAACTTAGTTTGGACTTTATTATCACATACGTTGAATGTAAAATCTAAAATAAACCTGTTTCTTATTTAATTTTGTTTTTTATTCTTAAAGGTATATACTTTATTAGAAATTAATTTTTCTATAAATGTTGCTAAAAAAAACTATTAAAAGTAAAGAGTTTTAAAATAAACTGCAGAGATGTCTAAGTTTTCATATTTAGACTTTACAAACGTGACTTTAAAAATAAATTTTCAGAGAAAATGTTTTATCAGTTTGTAAGCGTGGTATATGTAAATTAAAGATTAAAACAAAAAAATATTTTTTGTTTTACAATGAATAAAGTCTGTTGTGTGGTTTAGAAACATTGTTTACGGTAATTCAATGTGTTAAAAAAATAACAGATTTTAAACTATAAAATATCTAAATTTTAAATTAAAAGGCTTAAAATAATTTTTAAGATATCTTTGAAACAGGCTAAAAGAAGCGTTTTATTAAGCAACGAAATTTACAAAGTTGAAAGCCTCGTTTTTAAACGTCAATCAATGTTGATGAAAATTTCAGAAAAACACGAAAAACTGACAAAACTCACGTCGCTTTTTGAACTGGAAAACAAACTTTATATGATAACTGAAAACGATCATCAGCTGATTATTCACTTCAGAAACACTTTTGACGAGATCATGACAGATGTTTTGAAGATTGAAAGCTCATTGGCTGTGGAATATCCTGAAGCGAAAGTTAATACTGGCTTAAATATAAAGGATTATACTCAAAGCCTTGAATTTAAGCATCTGAAACTGAAACAGCAGTTTTTCAAAGACAACAAAGGTGGTTTTTTAAAAAACAAAAGTAAAAAGCAAGATTGGAAAAGTTTCAATATTAAAGATAATTTGTGCAGTTTTACAAAATGGACTGAATATTTGAAAAGTTTTGAAACAAACCTAGTTTTGTCTAAAAATGAAACAGTGTCTTATAAAAACAAACTTAAGACAATAAAAAATGAAAACTATCAGAAAAATATTAAAAACAACAAATAAACTTAAAAAAAAACACTTTTTAGAAAATAAAGTTTACTTAATAGTACTTTTCAAATACAAAAAAAAATGTTTGTAATATACATTTAAAGAGTATAGTATAATTAAGTTAGAAATTGTTTATTTCAAGTTTAAAACTATGCGGATATTCTAATTAAAATTTTCATTCTGTAAGTTATAAAAATGTTATAAGTTAAAAATGAATCGTAATTAAAAGTATTCCAGCCTATACGTACTATAATTTCTAAAATTTTCTAATTGATGTTTTCATTTCAAACGTAATGTATTTTTCGTTTTCAGCGGAAATTTTCTTAAAGTTTGTAGCTATCTAAATAAAGTATTCCAACGGTTTCCATTATGTTAACTTTGTCGTATCCTTAACGTATAACGCTATATATAAACATTCTTTTGATATTACTTTTTATTTTGTACGATTTATTTTATTTGACTTTTGATAATTACAATAATCACATAAATAAATTTAGTTATTGTAAGAAAAGAACTTTAAATGTTAGTGCAAAAGTTATATATATTTAAACAGGTCATTATTTTAAAACTAATATAAGACATACCTATTAAAATTTCTCTTAACGTACACTACAACTAAAAATAAAAAACCAGTTAATTCTTTTTTTTACACTTTTTAAATAAATTATTTTTAGTGTTTTATTTAACTTTTGATCAAATTTATTTATTTATAAATTTTTTAAAAGTAAAAATTACTGTTTTAAAAGAAATTGATTAGAATTTAATTGCAAAATATTACCTTTTAAACTTGTCTTGTGTCTTTACTTTAAAAAAAAATTGTTTTCAATCAAATGCTTAATAATTTTATTTAATTTACTTTTCCTCTTGAAAATTTTCAAGTTGTAGCTTAATCATTTTATATAACCTTTTTTACGTATTAAAAAATTGTGAAAAGTATATAAAACTATATATGATTTTTAATTAACT
Organism: Thalia democratica; assembly: GCF_965202585.1. Lineage (NCBI taxonomy): Eukaryota > Metazoa > Chordata > Thaliacea > Salpida > Salpidae > Thalia > Thalia democratica. Next base: position 58,620,597 of record NC_139166.1, on the reverse strand, counting down.
GAAATACGTTCAAACGACTTAGTTCTAAACCTAACAGTTTTATTTTTGTTTACAAATTTATTGTTATATGCAAGTTAATATATGATTTTATTTTGTATATACTTGTTTAAAACAATTTTATGTTGCTTTATAAAACTATAAAACAGTGTAAATGATTTATTATAAATTTAACAAAATCTTAATTACAAGGGAATCATTTAAGATAAGGTAAATTTTCTAAAAATTTTCTCAGGTTATAATTAGAAGTAAAGTTAACTCTTTTTTACTATATATAACTCTACAGTTAAGGTTTGAAAAATTTAACTAGTAAAAATAGTTTCTATAATATTCATATATTATGTTATTTTGACAGCTATTTAATCACACAATAAATGTGTTTTTTATTTTATCATTTACAGCTTATTGAGATATTTTAACTCATTTTCAAACAAATAATTTTAAGTTACTTTGAGTGTAAACTTTTAATTTTTAGTTTATGATTAATATAAAAGTTGCAAAGCAATTTAGCTTGGTTTAATCTATATTCAATAAGTAGTAAAATTAACTCACAAAGTATTTTTTTGATGATAGTTTTTATAAACTAGGTTTACGTTTAAGAAATAATCGTTTTAAAAAATTTTATCTTTAATTTTTTTGAATTGTTTTGTCGTTAATGTTAGGTTTCCAAAATATAATAATATTTTTTACTTATTGTTACAGCACTCAATAACAGTCAGTTAAGTAGTATGGTGAAACTTGTGATTTTTTACCACATAATTTTCAATAATTTTAAAATATGTGACAAAAATAAACTGTAATTAGATTGAGTTGGTAGAAATAAACTTGCTACTACATAACTAAGTTTAGCGTTTAAGTTTATGTTATAAAAATTTTGTTTTTTTTCGCTAAATTATGGTTTAGCTTTTCAATATTTGACACCTCATCTTATTTTTCTATTTATTTAAAATAATTGTAAGAGTATTTTTAACCAGATTCTATTAATGTACTATTTTAGATTTGGTAGAAAATATAATGGTCAAGTATATTTATTACACATACTACATATTTTTTCTTTTGCTTTTATTTCAATTTTAAAACCTTTTTAAATAAATTTTATGTACACTAGTTAAACATTTTTGATTCGAATAAGGACAACCAAATCGAATTTAACTAATTTTTTAACAAATATGTGCTTAAAAGCCTAAATTAAATATTTGAATACTAGTTACCTATGCTTGATTTCTAGATTTAAGACTTGTTTCAAGCATAAAAGCGCAGAAAATTAGATATACTATCTTTAACTGAGTTTTTATTATTATAAAAAAAAATTTAAATATTAATTAAATTCTTTTGGACCTTTAGCATTAAACTTTAATTTAGATACTTCGAATATGTTAAGTTATTTAAAATTAGGTTATAAAGCTATGTTATTCTTTGGTTATACAAGTCTTAATTTTTTAAAATATCGACTTTTAAATATTCAAACGTTAAATAATAATGTTTTATTTGTGTAGCAATTTATTTTTTTTTGGAAATTCTTAAATTTAATTGTAGTAGAGTAGAAAATGTTTATTTGTTATGAAAAAATATATGAAAATAGATCTTTTAAAAGAACTTCTAAATAATTCAGTATACTAATGTTTAAGAAGAACCTATATGTGTAAGCAATAACTGAAAAAAAAAAATTTTCTTGTTTTAAACTGCTGTTTTAAGCTGTTTTGAGTATTGCTCAATGTTCAAGCAATTGAAAACATTTTTTTTCTTTGCATTTTAGTCTTTTATATACATAAAGTTTGTCTTAAGTATGGTTGCTGAAAAGTCGAAGCATTAAAATTTTTTAATGAAAACGACTTATTACATAGTTAAGTGGAAAATTGCATTATGAAAACTAAAACTAAAACATTGTTCTCCGTTTTTTATTTGAGTGAATAAAAATAAAACTAGTTTTAACTGATATTTTATATAAAACTAAGAATAAGACTAGAAATCAATACTTTAGTATTTGTACACTTTATTATACAAATTAGTCGAAGTAATAGATTATAAATTATAATACCGATTGAGTAACTTAAATTATTGAAATCAAATATTTATGTACAGGTTGAATTATAAAAAAATCTGTTTGTTACTAAGACTTTGTTACGGTCAAGATTTTGAATGCATTTAAACGTTAATCGATTGCAGAACATTTGGTTAATAATTCAATTTGTGGAAACAGTTTTAACTAAAGTAGATTTAAAATTATTAAAGCTTGTAGTAAAGTAAACTTTACTTGATTAAATTAGAAGCCATTTGTATTTTGTTAAGGAAACCTGTTCTGGTGTTAGCAAACGGATTTTGACAACACTATTTCTTTTTTTCGTAATACTTTATAAGGGTTGTTTTATCATTGTTTATCTTTAGTTTTACATTTGATTAATTATAACGTAAGTAAACTTATATAATTTAAACTGTTACTAATTGCTTTTATCTTTTAAAATTTTCTTGATTACTTTATGATTACTTGATTACTTGGTTACTGTGTAAGTTTGTAAAGTCTTATTACTTGTTAGCTTTGTACTCTACTGATGAGAATTGCAGAAAAATATTAAGTTTTATTGAAATTGTGTGTCTTGTATATCTTATTGTCTATTTAACTTAAATTATTTTGAATAACAGCTTACTCGATTTGAAATAAACAATTTTAAGTAAAGTAAAGCAGTTAACAATTACGTTATTTTGGAATAAACAGTTGGTATACTTAAGTTTTTGTTTTAAGGTATACTTTAAATTGTCAACTTAAAAAAAATAGTATGACTTACGTACCATATCTTCTGAACCAATCTACTGAAATGTACTACTTTTTGTAATTAGATAAAGTTACGGTGAGTTGTAATACAACTATACAAAAAGGATGGCAAATCGACAATGTAAAGCGATAAAACTACTACTGATATTTTGTTGAAAACTTAATTTTGAAACTTAAATAGTTAAAATCATAGTTGCCTTAAAAATTCTTTAGAAGTTTATTTTGAAACTGTTTGCAAATTCTTAGAGTAAGTGATGTTTTATTTTACGACAGCTATAAAGGTTGTGTAGTAGAACTTAAAGACATTTTTATCCACAAAAACTTTCGAGCAGCTTAACATGTGAAAAAATTTACAAAATAATAAATTATCAGAATAAGCAATATAACGTTGGACAAAGTCTTAGTTTGTATTATTAATGTTTTGATTTCTTTCTCTAAATTGATCTGTCGCTTTTCAATATTTGACACTTCATGTAATTGCTTCCTCAACCAAAATGACAATGGCTTAAAGATTAATTTAAAAGACTCAAAATAATCAAAAATAAACGGCATAAATGAAAACAACGGCTTAATTAAAATTTATGTTTATAATTTTTTAATTTGAATTAACTTGAAAAAGAAATTGTTTTTAAACGACCTGTAATAGTTGAGATTTTTGTGCATGTTTAAAAGCCTATATTCTAATAAAGTTTGAAAATATTATTTTGCATAAACTATTAAAAAGTCTAAGCTTCTAGAAAATTTAGACTTAACTATGCTAATATATTTTATAGTTTAAAATGTTCTAATAAAATAGAAAAAAAACAGAATATCGTTAATAACAATTAAAAATATTTTTTTATTTTTATATCTTCGTTATTTTTTATTAAAACAAGTATTTTTGTCAAAGACAAAACTTAATGTTACATCAAAATTTTGTCAAAGTAATTTTGTATTACATTATAACATATTTAAAAGAAATTTAAAGTTTTAAACTATAGTTTTAAAACTATAGTATAATACCAGAGTAGAAAGTTTAAGAAACGTAACTTTGAGGCTTTAATTAAACACACATACTTTAAAAGTTAAAAACTTTATCGACGCAGAATTTCACACAGTCTATTTTTAGTTAATTTCAAATTTTACAAGCTTTTTTATAAACAAAATTGTGAGAAAAAGTGACTGCAATTTAAATGAGATCTTTAAAATTTGACATTTGTAAACAAATTAAAGACCAATTTTACATAAAATAAACTATAAAGAAACAGATAAAAAAACAAACAAAATTAACTCCGAACTTTTTATAAAGTATTTAAACTTAAAAAATAAAATCATTTTGGTTAAACATAAAGTTATATACTTATTTAGTTATGATTTTTATAATAAATAACTCTGCTAGTTTTGATAGTTTTATGATCTTAGTTTATATTAAGTCAAAAAAGAACTAGTTTTATAAAAATAAAATTAAACTCAACTGTTTATATACTTTACTGTTTTTTTTTTAATTCTGAACTAATATGTTTGTGTTTTAGCTGTATTGGATAATTTTTGTATTTGAAAACTAAGTTTATATTAAATATATACTAATTCTTAATAAATACTTTGTAAGTATAATTGTACAAAAACACTGTATTAAGTTATTTTACATTTATTGACCTAAAAGTATTCTAAATATAGTTTTGAAAAAAATCAACTACAATTATTTGAAAACCTACTACAAAAAGAAATTGTTTAACTTAAGCATTACACTAAAGCTAGTTTTTAGTAACTTTAAAGCTCATAAAACACAAATTAATATTTAAACGTTAATAAATTATTACCAAATAGTATTTATAGGCAGTATTGTTCCATCAGGACAACATCTCATAATATTTCTTGATATTGTTTTTCCAAAACAACACATTCTTATTTGTGAATTATAAGGTCGATTGCCACAACACATATCTGGTATCCATTGTTTTGTTGTTAAACTTCCATTATTTACACCGTTATCTGGAATTTCTTTTGACTAATTTATTTTGTGATTTTGTATTTATTGAGTGTGTTTAAATTTTGTAAATGTTGAAAAAAAAACTTTAAAAACAGTTGTAGAACAATATTTTATTTTTACATGGCATATAACTTCTTTAAATATTTATCAAAAGTACTTATCATTTTTTAAATTATATACAACATTTTGTTATATTTGTTAACGTTTTTCAGATTTAAGTTAAAACCGATTAATCAGCTATTAAAATTTCTCGGTGAAGAACTACTTTAAAAAATTTCACACTTGTGAAGTGCAAGAATTAATAATTGCATATTAAAGATTGTTTTGACAATATAAATTATTTGTTAAGTTAAGATGTTTTTGAATCTTTAATCTATAAAAAGAAACAACTATTAAATTATATTCAATTAAAGCTCAATCTAATACTAATTATAAGAAACGTGTGATTATTAAGTTCTTACTCAGTGTTCCTATTGAAATTCAAAATTGTTTTGAGCCGTATGAAATCGATAACCAATAATTTCAAATTTTATGTTTAAATTTTTAGATTATAGTTTAATAACTAGAATTTATTTATGAAAAAGTAGCACTTGAAAGATTTCAAAAACAGTTTGGAAATCACTATAAGTAAAGAAAAGCAAATTTGTCAATAGCGTTAAAATATAACACGTACATTAGGAGGTTTAATTGTACCAGTTGACAACTTGTCTGCAATTAATTTATGTCTTAATTAACTTGTGTCATACTTAAAACTTCGTTCAAGTTGGTATGTTTGTACCATTATAAACTTAGAATTTTGTGATACACAGACTGAAAGTTTAAAAGAGTTAAAAATATTTTTTTTAAAGAGTGGTGTTTAAAAATAAACATTTAAAAAAAAAAACTATTTGTTATAATTTAGTTATAATGTTAAAACAAAACAGTTTCATGTTCAAAAAAAACTATATGAATATTAGGTGTACTAAAATTTAACCTTTTACACCAACATGTTTCTTTTTACAAATTTTAGCCTATAAACGATGTTTTTTAGGATCTTTGAACTATCAGTTTTCGAGCTGTTTGTTAAAAAAAGTGTTAAGAACCAAGCTTATCATTAATTGATATTTCTTTTCACTGTTTGATTAAAAAAAAGTACTAATAAAGAATTTAAAGCTAAATTTTTAGGTTATGAAAACTAAAGTCGGACAATAATATTATATGTTTTAGTTTTAAGAAAACAAATAAAGAGATCTAAACTACTAGAGGAGAAATAATAAATTTATTCTCTAAAGAATTTATTTTGCAAACTAAGTTTCGGTCAAAGACCTCGTTAGCGCTTAAATAAAAATTCTAAAAAGAAATGTAACAGTCATGGAAATAATAAATAAAAATAAATAAATAATTTCAAAACAGAACAAACTAAATGTTAACATCAAGATTGAGTATATGGTAAAGTTAAATTTTAGTTAAGTTTCAAAATCAACACAACAACATATAACGCAGGACAACAATAAAAAAAAAACTAAGTTTTGTATTAAGACTGATCAAAATCAAACACGGTTTAATTTTATTTTTACAATAAAATAACGGTTAAAACAAAGCAATTATTCATTAAGAATGAAAATTACCACAAAATGCGGAATATTTGTTTACAAAAAAGATAAAATTTTAGATTATCACCTTTAAAACCCCCTATTTTTATCTTAATCTTTTTACAACATTATTTTTCAGCATAAACACCAGTTTCGTTATTTTTACCTGACAGACTTTATTTATTTTATACTAAATAAAAAAGTTAACAAACTTAAACTTAAAAAATTTTTTTTATTTAAATCATTACAGACTTTAAAGCTTTTTTGCTTTAATGAAAACATACTCAAAAGTTGTAATAAGATCACAACAATTGTCGATTAACTTTTAAACATTTTAACTGTCGATAGTGTATACAATTATAATGGTAAGCATATTAACGAGTAATACAGTTTTGTTCAAGTAAATAAAGTATGAACTGCAAAAAATAACTTCAAACGTTATGCTGTAATTACAACCTGTAAAGTTCAGTACAATAGACTTATATTTTTGTGTTTTTTGATGACAAGCTATATGAAAAACAGGCAAAAATAGCAAAAAAGTTTTAAAGTCATTACAAGCTTATACTTTTATTGAGACTGTTATGCACTTAGTTATTTAAACATTACAACAAATTAACAGTTTGTTTAAATAAATTATTTTTTTATATAATAAAAATTATATTTAAAATCGTTTTGAACTGTTTCATCAACTATTTTTACCTTAATTTAAATTATTACATCTAAACAATATATCAAATTTCTTTTAACTACTTTTTTTAGTTTATTATTCATAAAAGCTTAGTCTTTTTGCTGCAAAAAATTTATTAAACTATTTTGAAGTACTTTGTACAAATAATTAGAAATTATTTCATAAAAATAAAACAATTATATACTTTTTGTACGTAAAATTCAAAATATAACTTTTCTACGTTTAACACAAAGTTATGTCAACTTTATAATATTATTCAGCTCAGTAATTGAAGATTGTACTAGTTTAAGTTTTGTTGCCATTGGTTAATTTGTGTAGCAATCTAAATTTACAAACAAAGTGAGAAAATCAAAACAATTTAACTAAGTAACTACTAAAACTTATTAGTTTTCGTTTACTGCATTTGTAATGTTTAGAAATATCGTAATTAAAAGTCACTGTTTACCATTTATAATTAAGTACTTTACTAACTATGTGTGTAATTCTAATAAGCTAAATTTATTAATAATTGTATTTGTTTTTATTATGATTGTATAAGAATAGAAGCTGCTACTTTCTATTAAAACTTTTTATGGTAAAAACTATGTTGAACTTAACAATATTTGTTTGTTGTATAAACTCAGCCTAAAGCTTTGAATTTTTTTTTTAAACAATTTAATACTACTGTATACTTTAGCTACTTTACACCAAACTAAACTATGCTTTGTTTACATTGAAACTAAACTTTTGCTAACACTTTACTCCGATATTAATATGATATAAACAGCTTTCAGTTTAGATTTTACCATAAAGTTTAATCTCATTAAAAAATGTTACGCCTTGGTTGTTCAATGTTAACTTTTGTTGAGTTTATAACATTTTTTTTCTTATTGTTTAAAAATAAATAAGAACATTCAACCAGTGTTAATTAACATTGAGGTTGAAGAAAAGGTTCACGAACTTTGATATGTGATAATAATTTGATATTAATTAATAACCTACACATAGAACAACTGTTTGAAAATAATATTTTGGTAATAAGTTTGATAAATAAATATCAGAGAGTGTTGCTGTCATTTTTGCGATAGTTTTAACTTATCTTTTAATTTTTTGCTGCTTTATTAACTATTTAAAAAGTTAAATACTTTTTTACCGTGTTGAAGCAATTTTTTTTGAATTATGAATAATGTTTTATTTGAAGAAAATTAGTTAAAACCAAAAACAAGTCTTCACTTTATTAGATATACATAATCTTTAAATTTTCATGTTCATAACAAACTTTAAACAAACTGTTATGTTAAAGCAGTGCTAATAGAGTCCAGCCCATGTATATACAAAACTAAATAAAAATATTAGTTTGTACTTTTTTTTTAGAGGTTTTCAAACAATAACAATATATCTTTAGTACTGTCAATACCTATCATTTAATCAATATGAATTTAATGTGATCAGTATGTAATGTATACTTTTATAGTACACAAAGTATAATAAGTTATAATAAAACTAACTCTTTCTGAAAAAATCTAACTGATTAAATTTGAAAAACAGTTAACAAGTAAAGCGTACAAAACATTATTGTTTTAAAGTGGAGTGTAAGGTTAAAGGAGACCACAATGTAAATTTTTAATTACTAAAGTTAATAGCTTATCAGAGTAAATTTTAAATGTTATCACTAATTAAAAGCTTAATTTACAATAATAAATGTTTAAACCAAAAACATTCTTAGTAATACTTTGGTCAATTTTAATTTGTCTCTCAACTTAGTTTAAAATATCATGAAGCGTTAGATTTAAACTTCAAAGTTAAATTATGATGTCAAAATAAAACTCGTTATTAGACAATTAATTAGAAGATAATTACATTTTTAGGATAAACAAAAACAAATTAGTTGCTGATTTAAAAATATGCAGTTTGTACAACTGCGACACATGGGTTAAATTTAATGTATCATTTTTTTATAAAAACACATTTATTTTTATGTCCTTCAAAACAGTTTTATTCTTAATTTTTAACGTTACTTTACTACTACTTATAAGGCTTACTTAAAGTAATTTTTTATCTAAATTAAACCGTCATTGGTACTTCAAAAGAAAAAATAAAGAAACAATATAAAAAAGTTTTTTACTTAACTTAAGTTAAATTTTTATTTCGAATATCTAAAACTTAAAACAATTTATATGATAAGATTTACCATTTTATATAAATGTTTTTAGTTAGACTGTTACGACATTGTGTAGTTTGTTTTTATTTCAAGCCTGTGAACTTGATCAAAACTGAGAGCCTAAACATGGACTTACGTGTGCCGTGAGACAAACTTGAGTTTCCATAAAGCTTTGATTATATAATTTCGATTATCAGACCATACGCTTTCATTAGATTAAGACCCAAGTTTTGTTCTAATTGATAATCGTCAATTAGTTGCAACCGGGTCTCAGTCTACCGTAAACTTATTGCCTGATGATCTGAGGTATCATAAACATTTAAACTAACTTAAGCTTACCTCACTTTAAATAAAAGTCCGGGCTAAGGCTCTTTTGACATTCGCCGATCTTTTATTTTATCTGATTTAATCCGAGCGTACCAGCTGTGATGCTTAATAGAAAATGTATCTAATCTTATGCACGGCAAAAGGACAAAGCTGACGTCACTGATCATATTAGCAAACGTTAGCTCCATGGTTAAACATGACAAACCTTTTTGTAGAATAATGGCCCCAATTTTTTGGTTAAAACTGACTGATGAGTTTTGATTAGAACAAAACTTAAGTCCGAAAGGTTGTAATGATCGAAAGGGTGTAATAAAACATTTATGTTGTTATTTTACTCGGATAAATAGTTTTAAATCGAATTTCTACTGATTGATTAAATGTTTATAATAAACAGTAAAGTCGTTATAAGTGTAAAAATTTTTGATAACTAAGTATGATTGGTTTTATAAACAGTAAACAAACCTAGGTATGCATTAAATTGACATTTTTCTAATAAACATATATTCAAAGTTAAAAGAACCATTGTGTATATAAAAAATAATTACTCCACAAAAACTACAGTCTTTTTAGTGAAATTTTGAAAATATTAATCATATGTATTTGTACTAAAATTATTTTGTTCATTTTTTAAAATCAGCACAACTTTTAGTAGCCAATTAGTCGAAAAACTAGTATTTTAAAATTAGTACTAATACAGTTTAAAATGTTTGTCAATTTTCATTTTTATGTTAGCAAGTAAACATAAAATAGTAGAATGTGTTTAAATGAAAAAAATAATATATTATAACCAAACAAACAAAGGTCACAATAACACGATCTTTACACCATTTTAAGAAAGATACCGGTGCCAAAATATAATGAACTACTGACACAAAATTTATAATTAAAAAATAAAAACAAACACCATATAAAACACCCTATTATACAAGTATACTTGCATTTCTGAAATTATGTAAGTAACTAATTTCTGTTAATCTGTGTCTTAATTTAATGTGTTTATCAGTATAATTTGCTTGCGAGTAAACTTGCTTTAAAAAGTTTGCAAAAGATGACAAGTTTGTTGTAAATAATATTAAAAAATACCTGTTTTTATTCAGCGTAGTAAGTTATGTATTCATAACTAAATGTTTTATATGTTTGTAGGTTTTACTAAGGATAATCGTGTTGATATACCAAATAATATAAATCATTACTTAATAAATAAATTTTTTAAGATGTCTACTAATTGTAATGACAAAAAAAAATTCACACTAAGTAAACCACAATAACGTTTGTAAAAAAGCTTTACGACAAAAAATTGTGGTTTTAATCGTGCTGAAGTTATGTAATCTCAATTTTAATTGCAAGTGCTTTAAAATTTTGTGGTTATTTTAATTTGTTGTAAATGATTGTATTGTTTTTCTTTAAAAAATTTCTCAGTCGATAGTTTTTCATAGTTCTTAAAACAAATCATTAGGTTTTATTTTAAATGTAATATTTTAATATCCTCATTTCCTAACATAATATCTAAAAACTATATATATATTTTATTCTTTGTTAGTAACTAAAAAAAACTTTTTAAATACAAACAACACCGAATAAAAATTTTTCAGCAAACATATTTTGTTGAAAAATATTTCTAAATTCTAAAATGTTTTTTCTTTAATTAGCTGTCAACTTATAAAGAAAATTGTTTACATAAGCTACAACTTTTAAAACGTTGTTGTGATTGTAGAAATTTTTCTAACAACTTGATTTTCATTATAAAAAACTTAATTTTTTTAAACTAAATATAAAAATCAAATATAAACTGAGTCTTCAAATATAATGGCAGCCATAATTTAAAATGTTTTTAATATACACATCAAAAACTACGGCTGCCATTAAGAATAACTAGGCAAATGTACTTAAACACTGTTTATGTATATTTGCACAGTTATTTTAAATTGTCAACTTTTCACTACTGTTTTTGTTTGTTTTCCATAAAAACAATTAAAATACTTAGCTTATAAATTACTTAAGTAATTTTGTTTAATACAATGCCATCACCTTTTGGAAAAAATAGTCAGTTTTTTGAAATAATTTTTTTGGTTTTCCAGTGCACTAATTTCTTTAGCATTGGTAATTTTATTCGATTTTTGTAAAAATTATTAATATGAGTTTGTAAGAACTCTTTACTTTTTCACCTTTATAATATAAAACTTATTGTTTACGTCAGAAGAAATATACCATAATTGAGCACTTATTTGCCAAAGTAGCTTCCTTATCTTAAATTTTGAATGTATTTTGTAAACAGTTCAATTACAAAAAATATTTATTTAAGTTGTGTATGACTTGCTTGATTTTTATTAGTAATGTTTATTTTATATTCTTAATTTATTTTCTACTTAGTTTAGAAAAAATATGTAGAAAAATAAAACACAGTTAAACATTGTACATTTTGATTCAAACATTTTAAGTTTTAATTAGTTATTTCAAAGTTTTTCACCTTCAAAAGTGTTTTTAAATTGTTTGATAAAGAAGAAAACATAAATGCTTTCAATCTTAAAATTTTAATTCAAGAAAATCTATAACTTTAGAAAAAATCATTAGCAAGAATATTTAATTTGTTAAACCAAGCAGTTTAGGCCTTGCACTTAATAGGCTATTATAGTTGTTAAAACTACAACATTCAAGTTTCTTAAAAAATATTTTGTTGATTTCTGAAAGCCAATTTAAGTTAAATCACAACTGTTTTAAATGTTAGGTTAAAAATAATCAACAGTGCAGTTTAGTAAAATAAATTAAAACTTTGATAACACAAATTGATACAATAACCGAACTTGATCAAACTTTTACTGTAGTGACATAATTTATTGCATTTTTAAATTTTCTCACATAATTATGTGCTTTTAAAATTATTGTGGTATAAATATTTAAACGTATAACACACAACTTGTTAAATGTCAACACATTCCATAACAATTAAAAAAAAAAATTCAATTTTTTAAGAATTTATAAGTTATAGTATTAAATTAAGTAGTAGATATAAACCAATAGTTAGCTATCATTATGATAAAACATTTAAAAGAATATCTATGAACCAAAAGAAGAGAAAAAATAAATTATATTTTTTTTACAGCAAAATCTTTAAGCATATACTTTAAATTATTAAAATTAATTACATTTTTACTTTGAAGATGACTTAATTAGTGTTTTAAATTTTTAAGTCTGATAATGTAATTGAAAATGTTCAGTGAAAGTCATCTAAACTGGACATTCAAGTGTAAAACTATTTCTTATCTTCTGAAACATTTATCTACCTAACAGTTAGTTGACTTGTACAAAACTGTACCAGTCGTTAAAAAGCTTACATAAAAACAAGAAGGTTCGGGTGTCAGAATGACACAGCGACAAAATGACACGGTGCGTCACTTTGGCACGGTGCGTCACTTCGACACGGAGGGTCACTTTGGCACGGCGACAAAATGACACGGTGCGTCACTTTGGCACAGCGACAAAATGACACGGTGCGTCACTCTGGCACGGTGCGTCACTTTGGCACAGCGACAAAATGACACGGTGCGTCACCTTGGCACGGTGTGTCACTTTGGCACGGCGACTAAATGACATGGTGCGTCACTTTGGCACAGCGACAAAATGACATGGTGCGTCACTTTGGCACAGAGGGTCACTTTGGCACAGCGACAAAGCGACACGGTGCGTTACTTTGGCACGGAGGGTCACTTTGGCACAGCGACAAAATGACTTGGTGCGTCACTTAGGCACGGTGCGTCATTTTGGCACAGCGACAAAATGACACGGTGCGTCACTTTGGCACAGAGGGTCACTTTGGCACAGCGACAAAATAACATGGTGCGTCACTTTGGCACAGCGACAAAATGACACGGTACGTCACTTTGACACAGCGACTAAATGACACGGTGCGTCACGATAGCATGGATTAACAAACTTATATGCAAAACTAAACTTCTTCAGTAATATAACTTTTAATTGTAAAATTTTGATAGTAATTAGTTAAACAAAAGATTTATTATACGTTTTTCAAACTATAGTAGCTTGATACATTTGAAACTATATATGTTACATTGCTTTAAAATTTAAGTCATAGTATAAAAACATAAATTTCTTAAGTTTGTTTTTTACGTTTCACGACTTTTCATATTTATGTAATGAATAAAATTTAGTATTTTTTGTTGTTAAGTTTAATTAATTTATTATCAGGAATTGTTTAAAAAAATAACTAAGATTTAAATTAATACAGAGTTATTTCGTAGTAAGAATAAGTCATGCGTGTTTTAACTGTAGTTTATAAAAATACAGAGTTAAGCTGCTTTTGTAGTAACTAGCCATTTATATTAAATATGTATATATATTTATATTTAACAAAAATTAATAAGTTAGGATGTTTATTTAAAACTCTGTATTGAAAATATGTTATAAACTTGTCTGAAAGCAAATAATTAAAATAAACGGACCTGGAGCCTAAATTTATGAAAAAGTTAAAAATAGTATTATGAACAGTTGAAAGAAAATTAAGAGTCTGATGCAACCATTCATGCGCATTTATATATTTATCACTTAAAAAAAATCACTAGAAGAGGTTATACATACAACATTGCTGCTGCAGCCTTCTAATTAAAGCTGCAGCCATTCTATCAAAGTTAATACTTTAAGTCTTTTTTATTTTTACAAAACGTTTTAGTCTAAAATACAAAAAATTAAACTTAGAGTATGACAGATATTATAGTATTTTATTGCATATAAGGATTTAATTGCATTTGTATTTAATACAAAATCAGTAAATAAATTTTATAATGATACAGTAAAAGCAGATTTTAATTTTCGTGTAAAACATTTCTTCTACTTTATATTCTTGAGCTTTATTACAAAGTTTTAAAAAACTCGGTTTTGTCTTAACTCTGTTATGAAAATAATATTTAATTTTCTATTTTTAATCTTGCAACCTATGAAGTCGCCAAAATAGCGCAAGTATAAATTTTTGTAAGCATAAAAACGTAAAATAAGAAATGCATTAGAATTTAGAATTACAACAGCAGAAAAGTTGCTTTCGATAACGTCCGAGTTTTAGTTTATAAAACAAATTTTCCTCTGTATTTACATCTACTAGTTTATTGTTTTGATCTACTGAATGATTGATCTAAAATGAAGATTGTATTTTTTAAATCAGAATGTTGCTGAAGTTTAAATTATATGAGTTTTTATCTTTTTAGTCGTAAAATGGCAAGTCATTTTCTAATTTTTATTACTCGTTTTAAGTTCTAGTACTAAACTGTGTTTAAAATTTTCCATTCGAAAGTAATCAAAAATAAATTTTCGTTAATTTTTGCAGTCGTATTTTGTTAAAAAAATTGCTGCTTTTGCATCTTTGTGAACGTTGTTTGGTATAAACAACTAGTTGTTGTTTATTAAGCACAGATTTTAAGCACACCTAACACTTGCTATTGCTTAAAAACGAGCATGTTTTTTATAAGTACGACGATGAGAATAGAAGGTATAAACATTACAAGTTTCACTTTATTTTATGAAGTCACGATCAAAAATTCCTGCGGTCTTTGTTTTTAAAGTTAATTAATGTGATTGTTGCTGATTCTACAAAACCGGTTAGAAGACAGGAAACCGAAAAGTTTCCTAGAAAAATAAGATCGTTGTCCATACCAATAAAAATTGAAGTTTCACAACAAATCGTTCCCTCCCTTATTAACCACCGTGTCATTTTGTCGCTGTGCTAAAGTGACCTTCCGTGTCATTTTGTCGCTGCGCCAAAGTGACGCACCGTGTCATTTTGTCGCTGTGCCAAAGTGACGCACCATGTCATTTTGTCGCTGTGCCAAAGTGACCCTCCGTGCCAAAGTGACGCACCGTGTCGTTTTGTCGCTGTGCCAAAGTGACCCTCCGTGCCAAAGTGACGCACCGTGTCGTTTTGTCGCTGTGCCAAAGTGACCCTCCGTGCCAAAGTGACGCACCATGTCGTTTTGTCGCTGTGCCAAAGTGACCCTCTGTGCCAAAGTGACGCACCGTGTCATTTTGTCGCCGTGCCAAAGTGACCCTCTGTGCCAAAGTGACGCACCGTGTCATTTTGTCGTGTGCCAAAGTGACCCTCTGTGCCAAAGTGACGCACCGTGCCAAGGTGACGCACCGTGTCATTTTGTCGCTGTGCCAAAGTGACGCACCGTGTCATCTTGTCGCCGTGCCAAAGTGACCCTCTGTGCCTAAGTGACGCACCGTGTCATTTTGTCGCCGTGCCAAAGTGACCCTCCGTGCCAAACTGACGCACTGTGCCAAGGTGACGCACCGTGTCATTTTGTCGCTGTGCCAAAGTGACGCACCGTGTCTATTTGACGACCGTGTCATTTTGTCGCTGTGTCATTCTGACCCGCTCCCAACAAGAAGACGGTAATAATTGTTTACACTAACAACTAAAATTACTTTAGACTATCACTTAATAGTAATTGAAGCATTTTATTTATTTCCTTTAACTTGAATTTCCGAACAACCCTGTAGTATAATTATTAATAACTTAATAAATACTTTATATATTCTAGATTGAGCATAAAGTAATAAAATAAAATTAAATAATCTAATAGCAAGTTTTAGCTCGTTTTTTTTTGGTATTTCTTATTAAACTTTATCTTAAATACTCAACACTAATCCTTTTTTTAAGCTTAAGTTCATTTAAACTTAAAGCAATATCGCTCATTTAAATAACACAAAACTATTCTTGATGAATAAAATTAATATTTTAAGGTATGAAATAAACCATTAAGTTATTTTAAATAAGTAACCTATAACTTATTGTAACATTTGCAAATCAATAGACTTTACATTGTTACCAGTTAAAATATCAACTAAATATAAAAAAACAAAAACTTTTTAGCCCAAAATATTAAACTGACCAAGTCAAAAAACAATTATAAGCATAATAAAGTTTACAAGCTAGTTTATACAACATAAACTTTTCTAAAAACAAACGAAATGCTACCTAAGGTATAAACTTTTGAACAACTGAACATTTGTTTGAATGGATATTTAAACATTATTTAAAGATTTAAGTAATCTTTTTTAAGTTCTTAACTTTGTCGTTTAAAAAATTAAATTTAACTTTTAACCTTATTTTTCAAATATAAGTACATTTTAATTGTTTACAACTGTTTTCAAGTAAAAATCGTAACTTTTGAATATTTACAAAACCTAATAACAAAATGTAAGAAAACTTATGATGTTAAATAAATGTATTTTGCATAGATTTAAAGTGACGTATGTTTTTCTAGAATGTTACTGTATACCAGTTGATATTTTTAGTGCATTTTCTAAGTATATATTTAAATTTAAAGCTAAACGAATTCATTCAAGTCATATAACATTTCGATCAGACAGTTTTAAAATTTTACTTTTATTGTTAACAACTTAGATTAATCTAAAAAATGTTGTTTGCTAAAAGTTTACTTTACTGTCCTTTTGTTTTTGTAGTCACTCAGTGATTTTAAATAAATCGAAAGTTCGTAGACGTTTTTGTTTAACATTATTGCTACTTAATTAAGATCAATTTCAACATATATTACAATACAATATATGTAAATAAAAACAAACTCAAACTTTTATTAGTGGTTAAAGGTATTAAAATTTTGTAACCTCATTATATTTCTTCAAACGCTTTGGTTTTTTAAATCAAAATGAATAATTACTTTGTTATTGTCTGTAATCTATTTTTTATTATTATTGAACGGTGCAAATCTTTTAGTTTAAAACCAAACATTATGATTTATGTTAGGAAAATTCTTTTTCTTAACTAAAAATTTGTAAATACATATTTTCATATCCTATATATCATATTTTTATCAAAACAATAAGAAACATTGATAAATATATTTTGTTATTTAGAATATTTAACCCTCAAGCTGTTTCAAGTTTATCAAACGTAGATTTATTTCCAAATTTTAAAGATCCAAGATGTTCAAATTCGCTCTAAGGTCTATTATACTAAGAGAAGAGATATGATAAAGGAAAAAGGTTGAAACAAAAGTTCGACGAATGAAAAATATGTTGTGTTTGCATGAAGTGTTAAAAGTGTGAGAGGTTTTGTTGAAGAAGTTTTTTATTACATACATATTATTAAGTCATATTTGTTTGGTCTAAAGGAACATAACTTAAAAAACTATATTTTTAGAAAAATTACAAATACATTTTTACTGCTTATATTAAAGCCTGCCGTTGTTTGTTTAAATATGCTGTTCAAAAACAAAGATAAAGTTTACTTGAGCTGTATTTTATAAATGACTAAACTTTAAGTAAAAAACAAAACTAGGATGAAAATTAGAGTCTTAAAAGTTTAATCTAGTTAACTCAGATAAATTCTGTTAAATAATTATGTTTTTTAAACTATTAGGTTTACTAAAGTTTAAGAAACTTTATTTATCAACTTATGGATTTAGAATATTTTTGTACTTTTCCCAACTAAATATTATTCCATTAACACTAAGTATTTTTAAAAACTCTTTGTTTTTAACTTCAAACTTAACTATCGTGACTTTTAAAACAACATATTACTATTTGACTAGAGCATAATAAAAAAGGAAACTGTTAGTATTTTTTATCAAACATTAAATTTAATTTATAAATTTTAAGAGGGATTTTGAAAAAGAATTTAAATTTACAGGTTTTGACCTTTGGTAATTGTTTGTTTTTCTCAAGATAGAATCAAGAAATTATAAATGTTTTATGAAGAAACAATGGTATAATGATGTTTAACAACCTTATCAATTTAACTGTCGTGTTTATGATCATGCAAATTACTTTAGGTAAAGAGAAACTGTTTTGTCAGAAACGTGAAAATAGAAAACATACGTTTAAAGGTTTGATTTAATGTTCTTGCAAATAGTATTTTTGTCTAACTACATTTAGTTTAACTGTTACTAATGCTATTTAAGTTATAGAACTAATTTTCAAAACCTTATATTCCAGTGCTATTAAAGTAGCAACTTTTACTAAAAGCCTAAAGGTATAAAAACTTATTATCAGTATTTATTAAAACGAAACTTAAACATACTTTGAATATTTAAGCATACTTATTTGAAAGGATAAAAATCTATTATTAAATTACAGCTTTATTATTTCACAAGATGTTATTTAAAAAAAATTATAAATGCTAGAGTATAAAAATATATCAAACTACTTGTTTAAATTTAGTTTAGGTAGTACTTAGGCTAAGTAAAGTTTCTACTCAAAAAACAGTTATGTTAAGTGAGCCACAAACTTGTTTTAGTTTTATTTAACTCATATTTTAAATTAAAATAAAACCAAATGTAAAACTTATGCGTGTTAGTAGAAAGAATATCAAATAAAATCCAATAAAATAATAAGATTGATAGGTACTTTTTGTTTAAAGTATGAGTATTAAACATTACTTTATGTCAGGGATTGGCAAATTGTGGGATGCGGGTCCAATGCTGTCTGCAAAACAAATATGCGATCCATGCTTTATAAATGATAATTTAATTCACTTATTAAAATCTTGATTTTTATACTAAATAAAAAACTATAGCTTAAATTTGTATTTTTATAGCTTTTTACCTTAAAGTACTTAAAATTAACCAACTATTGACTATAAACTATGAATCGATAAACAATTTAGAATTTTTTAACCTTTTTTTTGTGGCAGGAAAATGATTTTTTTCAAAGTTTTGTACCAAATGAACATTTTTGTTATTTATTGCTGTAAACTCTGCGCTATTATAATACACTTTTTGTTTTGTTTGTTAGTTTTATTAAACTTTTAATCAAAAGCCTCCTTTTAATCAAAAGCCTTAAAAATTAAAAGTTTTAATAATTATCTAAATTTAAAGTTAATTAAAGGTTACAAAGTCATAATTATCTTAAATGACTAAATTCAAATTTTCTGAAAAAGTATGAGTTTTGCAATGACTTAAATATTCTAGCAATAAGTATTCATCATTAAAACATCAAAAATAATTTCAGATAAAGGTGAGAATAATGGAAGTTTAACAACAAAACAATGGATACCGATATGTGTTGTGGAAATCGACCTTATAATTCACAAATTAGAATGTGTTGTTTTGGAAAAACAATATCAAGAAATATTATGAGATGTTGTCCTGATGGAACAATAATGCCTATAGATACTATTTGGTGACCAATTTGTTTAAGTTCTAATAAAAGTTGCAATTGTACTATTTTTGAACCGTATGCAATGGCTTAAGTATAAATAAAACCTCACTTATTTTGTACATAACTATACTTTATTAAAAAAAGAAGTTGTAACCTCGTTTTCAATGCAGACATTTTTTACCAAGTTTGTTAATAAAACAATTTGTGAAATATAAAACTAGTTGAACGGAATTTGTGTAAATTGATTCGACAGTTTATACTATGAAAGCAGTTTGTTTAATTTACTAAGTAGGAAGTTTACTTTGAATCACATTTATCTCTTACATTTGGTTTATTTATGATAAACATTTAAATTTAATCTTAGTAAAAAATACACTTTTAATCGTATTAATTGACATTTTCGGAAAACAAAAATATAGTTTTAAAAGTTTTATAGTTAATTGTATTACGTTACATTTTAAAATAAATTACTTAGATTTTATAAATATACTTTATATCTTGTTTATATATAATATTTTTATAATTTTAAAAGTAAAATGTAAAAAGCCTTTTATTTAAATAAACATGCTTGTTTTAGTAAATAATATTTAAAGAGTAAAATTTTGCAGTTTTGACAAACATTTAAATTAACATTATCTTAAGTTTTTATCTTTTAAACATAAGATAATTGAAGTCTGTTTGAGTGCACTATTTTGTCAAAATAAATGTAAATGTCCAAAGGCAAGTAATTTAGAATACTTAGGTTTAAGTTTCGGAGAAATTCAAAACTATTAAAGTTTTTGTAATTTTAAGTATGCTTCTATTTTAAAAACTAAGCTTCTAAACTTGTGTTTAGTAGCTTAAAAGATATACAGTTGTTAAAGTATTTGCTTTCTTGAAAATTGATTTTTACATAATTTATTTTAGAATTACTGTACTTTCCTTTGTTCATACTTGTACTTCTCTACACCATAAAATAAAAGTTTATTATTAAATTTTACAGTCGCTGTCATCCACAGTCAACTTGGGTGAGAAAGCAATTAGATGAAATGTCAAATATTGAAAAGCGACAGATAAATTTAGTGAAAGAAATCAAAACTCTGATAACACAAACTAAAATGTTGGTTCAAATTTGACAAATTTTCAAAACTTATAATGCTTATTTTTCTTATAAATAATACTAGTTTTGTGTTTTATAGGTATTACGTTTTTAAGTTAGCGACACTGTTATGTTGACTGTAATGATACGCAATATTAGTAATATGAGTAAAGTTTTAACTTTAAGTTAATCATTTTAAATTTAATTGCTTGTCTATAATTCAATTTAGGTTTGTTAATGAGCACAAAGATATTTGTAAATAATTTCGGTTAAGTATACTGATTAAGATAGTTTTATGCTTAAATTTTACTTTATTTTTACAATGTTATATAACCTTTTTGTTATAATAAATAATGTTTTTTCTAATTAAACAATACATATTTTAAAGCTCTACAACTAATTCTAAAGAAAACTAAAGTTAAAGCATATAACTATTTTAATCAGTTTGCCCAATCGAAATTGTTTGAAAATATATTTGTTTTTCTTAACGAACCTAAGTTGACTTCTAGACTTTAATTTAATTTAATATGATTAACTTAAAATAAATAAGTTATTTTTTTTAAGTTCAAATTTTATTTTATAAAGTTATCTACTGTATTTCTTTTTTTTTAATGAGGTAGCATTCCTGTTTATAGTCTTAATTAAACACTCACTGATATTTTTAAAGCTATAAAATTTCACTTGTAACTTACTCATAGTCAAAAAAGAGCACGATTTTATCTTATTTTAAATTACAACTAGTACATGTGCGCTTAACTTTTGTAATAAGTTTAATTCTTAATACATCCCAAACTACATTCATCTATACTTTAGTATGTCGTTAGTTAATTGGAATTATTATATGTAAAGCATTAATTGAAAAATAAAATATTTAACGAATATTTGGAGATAAAATTAAATGAGCAGTATTTGAATTTTAGACTTAGACTGTATTTTTTAAAATTAGGTAAAAAAATATTTTTTATTGCTGGATATAATAAATATTATATTTTTAAGGCACATAATTAATTTACAAGAAGAAATAAAAACATTGGATTCCCAAGCACAGCAACTTTACGAAACTTTTGTTAGAAAAATAAATATTGACATTGATGATTCAACAGAAGCTCAAAATGTTATAAAAATGGTTAGAGTATTACCTTGATTAAAAATGAAAATTTTTAAGATGTTTTTATTATCGTTAAAAGCTTTGATTTTTAAAGCAGTCTTAAGAAACTTTTAAGATTATTTTAGGTAAACAATTTTCTTATAAAACATGTGTGGTTATATTAGAGTTGAACAACTTATCATGTGAATCTATTAACAAAATAAACAGATTAATTTCAAGTATGCAAACGAAAATAAAGTTAACATGGAAAACGAGCATAATCTGTCTGTAAAATCACAAATACCTCAAATATCACAGCTGAAAGTTGTTCTCAGAAAGGTTGTTAATAATCATGTACAAAACATATGAGATTGTAATATTGTTTATTGTAAGCTTTTATTACTTATATGAGAATATTTAAAAACTTTTTTTTTTAACAGCAATGACTGTTTTATTCAACTACTTACATATTTTCAACTAACGTTTTCCACAACATAATTTAGATTAAATATCAAAAGAAAAAAAAATACAGATCTAATTTTTTTCAAAGCATATTAAAATGGATTGAATTAATAAAAATTTGTAAAGCTTTTAATAACATTTTACTTAATGAAATGTTTATTTTCTAGTATCATTGATTTTTGAGTAACATGAAACATAGCATTATAACAAAATCATAAACAAATAAAAACTAAAAGTATGTATTTTCTAGTTTAAAAAGTTAAACTAAAATCCTTCGGATAGTGCTTATGTCTACGTTAAATTTTATTAAGAAATAATATAAACTGTTTACTAATTAAACTTAAATTTAATAAAAGTTTTTTCTTAGTATTACCAGTTCTTAGTTAATGAAAAAAATTCCTGCTAATATATCGTTATTTTTTTGTGTCAACCTAAATAATAATTAAAGTAATTTAAAACGCTTTGACGTCTACGTTTCCTTTAGAGTTTAGATTAAAACACTTAGTGGTATAAAAAAAACTAAAAAAAAATTAAGCTTTATTTGAACCATGGAAACATATTTTCAATTTTCAAGTAATTAGTAGTTTGTTTATATGTGTATTTACACTCAAAACTATTTTTCTCTTTTTAAAAGTTATACAAGATTTAACACGCTAAACCTAAACATTAAAATCAATTTAGTTAATTTTAATTAATTTCTTTTATTTAAGATTTTTCAAAATGTTGCTTCTTCTAAAAATAAATATTTATAATAGTTTTAAATTATCAAGTCATATATATCAATATTAACCTACAATTGAAACTTTCTGTTGTTTTGTTTTAATTATATGTCATGAAGGTGTACAATGATTAATGAGATTAAATTAAAAATCTTAGTCTAAATACAGTAAGCATTAAAATTAATAAATTACAACATGCAAGTTCTCGATTAACTAACAGTAGATTACGTTTGGCAAATTACTTTGTAAAAATTCACTACAAACGTATGTAATTAAGACACTATTGTTAGAAATAAAAACTTTATTATGAATTTTTATAACATACGTTAATTGTGAAATCTAAAAAAAAGCTCTTTCTTAAATTATCATTTTTTCATTTAGGTAGTTAAAACTGTATACTTTACTACTAGAAATTAATTTATCTATAATTACTATTAAAACAAACTAACAAAAGTAACAAACTTAAAACAACTTGTACAGATGTTTAAGTTTTCATGTTTAGACTTTACAAACGTGACCTTAAAATTAAAATATCAGAGAAAATGTTTTATCAGTTTTTAAGCGTGGTATTTGTACATGAAAAACTTGAAACCAAAACATATTTTTGTTTTATAATGAATAAAGCCTGTTGTGTGGCTTAGAAACATTGTTTACGGTAATTAAATTTGTTTGAAAAGTAACAGATTTGAACAAAATTTAATGGAATATCACCGTTTAAAAGGCTTAGATAAATTTATCTTTGAAACAGGCTAAAAGAAGCGTAAAATTAAGAAACGAAATCAACAAAGTTGAAAGTCTCGTTTTTAAACGTCAATCAATGTTGGTGAAAATTTTAGAAAAACATAAAAAACTGACTAAGCTCACGTCGCTTTTTGAACTGGAAAATAAACTTTTTATGATAACTGAAAACGATCATCAGCTGATTATTCACTTCAGAAATAATTTTGACGAAATTATGACAGATGTTTTGAAAATTTAAAGCTCATTGGCTATTGAATATCCTGAAGCAAAAGTTAATGCTGGCTTCCATGTGAATGATTACACTCAAAGTCTTGAATTTAAGCATCTGAAACTGAAACTGCAGTTTTTCAAAGATAATAAAGGTGGTTTTTTAAAAAACAAAAGTAAAAAGCAAGATTGGAAAAGTTTCAATTTCAAAGATAATTTGTGCAGTTTTACAAAATGGACTGAATATTTGAAAAGTTTTGAAACAAACCTAGTTTTGTCTAAAAATGAAACAGTGTCTTAGAAAAACAAACTTAGGACAATAAAAAATAAAAACTATCAGAAAAATATTAAAAACAACAGACAAACTTAAAAAAAAAAACACCTTTTAGAAAATAAAGTTTACTTAATAGTACTTTTCGAATACAAAAAAAAATGTTTGTAATATACATTTAAAGAGTATAGTATAATTAAATTAGAAATTGTTTATTTCAAGTTTAAAACTATGCGGATATTCTAATTAAAATTTTCATTCTGTAAGTTATAAAAATGTTATAAGTTAAAAATGAATCGTAATTAAAAGTATTCCAGCCTATACGTACTATAAATTCTAAAATTTTCTAGTTGATGTTTTCATTTCAAACGTAATGTCGTTATCTTTTTCAGCGGAAATTTTCTTAAAGTTTGTAGCTATCTAAATAAAGTACATATTCCAACGGTTTCCATTATGTTAACTTTGTCGTATCCTTAACGTATAACGCTATATATAAACTTTCCTTTGATATAACTTTTTATTTTGTACGATTTATTTTATTTGACTTTTGATAATTACAATGGTCACATAAATAAATTTAGTTATTGTAAGAAAAGAACTTTAAATGTTAGTGCAAAAGTTATATATATTTAAACAAGTCATTATTTTAAAACTAATATAAGATATACCTATTAAAATTGCTCTTAACGTACACTACAAGTAAAAATAAAAAACCAGTTAATTCTTTTTTTTTATTTTTTTTAAATAAATTATTTTTAGTGTTTTATTCAACTTTTTATCAAATTTATTTATTTAAAATTTTTTTAAAAGTAAAAATTATTGTTTTAAAAGAAATTGATTAGAATTTAATTGCAAAATATTACCTTTTAAACTTGTCTTGTGTCTTTACTTAAAAAAAAAAATTGTTTTCGATCAAATGCTTAATAATTTTATTTGATATACTTTTCCTCTTGAAAATTTTTAAGTTGTAGCTCAATCATTTTATATAACCTTTTTTACGTATTAAAAAATTGTGAAAAGTATTGTAAAACTATATATGATATTAATTAACTCAAATACGTTCAAACGACTTGGTTCTAAACCTAACAGTTTTATTTTTGTTTACAAATTTATTATTATATGCAAGTTAATATATGATTTTATTTTGTATATACTTGTTTAAAACAATTTTACGTTGCTTTATAAAACTATAAAACAGTGTAAATGATTTATTACATATTTAACAAAATTTTAGTTACAAGTGAATCGTTTAAGAAAAGGTAAATTTACAAAAAAATTTCTCAGGTTATAATTAGAAGTAAAGTTAATTCTTTTTTACTATATATAACTCTACAGTCAAGGTTTGAAAAATTTAACTAGTAAAAACAGTTTCTATAATATTCATATACTATGTTCTTTTGCTAGCTATTTAATCACACAATAAATGTGTTTTTAATTTTATCATTTACAGCTTATTGAGATATTTTAACTCATTTTCAAACAAATAATTTTAAGTTACTTTGAGTGTAAACTTTTAATTTTTAGTTTATGATTAATATAAAAGTTGCAAAGCATTTTAGCTTGGTTTAATCTATATTCAATAAGTAGTAAAATTAACTCACAAAGTATTTTTTTGATGATAGTTATTATAAACTATGTTTACGTTAAAGAAATAATCGTTTAAAAAAATTTTATCTTCAATTTTTTTGAATTGTTTTGTCGTTAATGTTAGGTTTCCAAAATATAATAATATTTTTTACTTATTGTTACAGCACTCAATAACAGTCAGTTAAGTAGTATGGTGAAACTTGTGATTTATACCACATAATTTTCAATAATTTTAAAATATGTGACAAAAATAAACTATAATTAGATTGAATTGGTAGAACTAAACTTGCTACTACATAATTAAGTTTAGCGTTTAAGTTTATGTTATAAAAATTTTGTTTTTTTTCGCTAAATTATGGTTTAGCTTTTCAATATTTGACACCTAATCTTATTTTTCTACTTATTTAAAATAATTGTAAGAGTATTTTTAACCAGATTCTATTAATTTACTTCTTCAGATTTGATAGAAAATATAATGCTTAAGTAAATTTACTACACATACTACACATTTTTTTATTTTGCTTTTATTTCAATTTTAAATACTTTTTAAATAAACTTTATGTACACTAGTTAAACATTTTTGATTCGAATAAGGACAACCAAATCGAATTAAACTAATTTTTTAACAAATATGTTCTTATAAGCCTAAATTGAATATTTGAAAACTAATTACCTATGCTTGACTTTCTAGATTTAAGACTTGTTTCAAGCATAAAAGCGCAGAAAATTAAATATACTATCTTTAACTACATTTTTATTATTATAAAAAAATATTTAAAATTTAATTAAATTCTTTTGGACCTTTGGCATTAAATTTTAATTTAGATACTTCGAATATGTTAAGTTATTTAAAATTAGGTTATAAAGCTATGTTATTCTTTGGTTAGACAAGTTTTCATTTTTAAAAATATTGACTTTTAAACATTCAAACGTTAAATAATAATGTTTTATTTGTGTAGCAATTTAATTTTTTTTGGAAATTCTTAAACTTAACTGTAATAGAGTAGAAAATGTTTATTTTTTATGAAAATAGATCTTTTAAAAGAACT
Organism: Thalia democratica; assembly: GCF_965202585.1. Taxonomy (NCBI): domain Eukaryota; kingdom Metazoa; phylum Chordata; class Thaliacea; order Salpida; family Salpidae; genus Thalia; species Thalia democratica. Next base: position 58,593,809 of record NC_139166.1, on the reverse strand, counting down.
TCTAAATAATTCAGTATACTAATGTTTAAGAAGAACCTATAGATGTAAGCAAAAACTGAAAAAAATAAGTTTTTTTTTTGTTTTAAACTGCTGTTTTAAGCTGTTTTGAGTATTGCTCAATGTTCAAGCAATTAAAAACATTATAATTTTTTTTGCATTTTTAGTCTTTTATATACATAAAGTTTGTCTTAAGTATGGTTGCTGAAAAGTCGAAGCATTAAAATTTTTTAATGAAAACGACTTATTATATAGTTAAGTGGAAAATTGCATTATAAAAACTAAAACTAAAACATTGTTCTCCGTTTTTTATTTGAGTGAATAAAAATAAACTAGTTGCAACTGATATTTTATGTAAAGCTAAGAATAAAACTAGAAATCAGTACTTTAGTATTTGTATACTTTATGATACAAATTAGTCGCAGTAATAGATTATAAATTATAATACCGATTGAGTAACTTAAACTATTGAAATAAAACATTTATGTACAGGTTGAATTATAAAAAATATTTGTTTGTTACTAAGACTTTGTTACGGTCAAGATTTTGAATGCATTTAAACGTTTATCGATTGCAGAAAATTTGGTTAATAATTCAACTTGTGCAAACAGTTTTAATTCAAGTAGATTTAAAATTATTAAAGCTTGTAGTAAAGTAAACTTGACTTGATTAAATTAGAAGCCATTTGTATTTTGTTAAGGAAACCTGTTTTATGTTAGCAAAAAGATTTTGACTACACCATTTCTTTTTTTCGTAATACTTTATAAGGGTTGTTTTATAATTGTTTATCTTTAGTTTTACATTTGATTATTTATAACGTAAGTAAACTTATATAATTTAAACTGTTACTAATTGCTTTTATCTTTTAATATTTTCTTGAATACTTTATAATTACTTGATTACTTGGTTACTATATAAGTTTGTAAAGTCTTATTACCTGTTAGCTTTGTACTCTACTGATGAGAATTGCGGAAAAATATTAAGTTTTATTGAAATTGTGTGTCTTGTATATCTTATTGTCTATTTAACTTAAGATATTTTGAATAATAGCTTACTCTATTTGAAATAACAATTTTAAGTAAAGTAAAACAGTTAACAATTACGTTTATTTTGGAATAAACAGTTGGTATACTTAAGTTTTTGTTTTTAAGGTATACTTTAAATTGTCAACTTAAAAAAAATAGTATGACTTACGTACCATATCTTCTGAACCAATCTACTGAAATGTACTACTTTTTGTAATTAGATAAAGTTACGGTGAGTTGTAATACAACTATACAAAAAGGATGGCAAATCGACAATGTAAAGCGATAAAACTACTACTGATATATTGTTGAAAACTTAATTTTGAAACTTAAATAGTTAAAATCATAGTTGCCTTAAAAATTCTTAAGAAGTTTATTTTGAAACTGTTTGCAAATTCTTAGAGTAAGTAATGTTTTATTTTACGACAGCTAATGTTGTGTAGTAGAAGTTAAATAATTTTTATCCACAAAAATTTTCAAGCAGCTTAACATGTGAAAAAATTTATAAAATAATAAATTATCAGAATAAGCAATATAACGTTGGACAAAGTCTTAGTTTGTTTTATTAATGTTTTGATTTCTTTCTCTAAATAGATCTGTCACTTTTCAATATTTGACATTTCATGTAATTGCTTCCTCAACCAAAATGACAGTGGCTTAAAGATTAATTTAAAAGACTCAAAATAATCAAAAATAAACGGCATAAATGAAAACAACGGCTTAATTAAAATTTATGTTTATAATTTTTTAATTTGAATTAATTTGAAAGATAAATTGTTTTTAAACGACCTGTTATAGTTGAGATTTTTGTGCATGTTTCAAAGCCTTTATTCTAATAAAGTTAGAAAATATTATTTTGCATAAACTATAAAAAAGTCTAAGCTTCTAGAAAATTTAGACTTAACTATGCTAATATATTTCATAGTTTAAAATTTTCTAATAAAACAGAAAAAAAAAAAACAGAATATCGTTAACAACGTTTAAAATTTTTTTTTTTATGTCTTCGTTATTTTTTATTAAAACAAGTATTTTTTGTCTAAAGACAAAACTTAATCTTACATCAAAATTTTGTCAAAGCAATTTTGTATTACATTATAACATAGTTAAAAGAAATTTAAAGTTTTAAACTATAGTTTTAAAATCATAGTATAATACCAGAGTAGAAAGTTTAAGAAACGTAACTTTGAGCCTTTAATTAAACACACATACTTTAAAAGTTAAAAACTTTATCGACGCAGAATTTCACACAGTCTTATTTTAGTTAATTTCAAATTTTACAAGCTTTTTTATAAACAAAATTGTGAGAAAAAGTAACTGCAATTTAAATGAGATCTTTAAAATTAGACATTTGTAAACAACTTAAAGACCAATTTTACATAAAAAAACTATAAAGAAATAGATAAAAAAACAAACAAAATTAACTTCGAACTTTTTATAAACTATTTAGATTTAAAAAATAAAATTATTTTGGTTAAACATAAAGTTATACACTTATTAAGTTATAATTTTTGTAATAAATAACTCTGCTTCTGCTAGTTTTGATAGTTTTATGATCTTAATTTATATTAAGTCAAAAAAGAACTAGTTTTAAAGAGATAAAATTTAACTCAACTGTTTATATACTTTACTGTTTTTTTTTTTAATTCTGAACTAATATGTTTGTGGTTTAGCTGTATAGGATAATTTTTATATTTGAAAACTAAGTTTAAATTAAATATATACTAATTCTTAATAAATACTTTGTAAGTATAATTGTACAAAAACACTGTATTAAGTTATTCTACATTTATTGACCTAAAAGTATTCTAAATAAAGTTTTGAAAAAAATCAACTACAATTATTTGAAAACCTACTACAAAAAGAAATTGTTTAACTTAAGCATTACACTAAAGCTAGTTTTTAGTAACTTTAAAGCTCATAAAACACAAATTAATATTTAAACGTTAATAAATTATTACCAAATAGTATCTATAGGCAGTATTGTTCCATCAGGACAACATCTCATAATATTTCTCGATATTGTTTTTCCAAAACAGCACATTCTAATTTGTGAATTATAAGGTCGATTGCCACAACACATATCTGGTATCCATTGTTTTGTTGTTAAACTTCCATTATTTACACCGTTATCTGAAATTTCTTTTGACTAATTTATTTTGTGATTTTATATTTATTGAGTGTGTTTAACTTTTGTAAATGTTGAAAAAAAAACTTTAAAAACAGTTGTAGAACAATATTTTATTTTTACATGGCATATAACTTCTTTAAATTTTTATCAAAAGTACTAATCATTGTTTAAATTATATACAACATTTTGTTATATTTGTTAACGTTTTTCAGATTTAAGTTAAAACCGATTAATCAGCTATTGAAATTTCTCAATAAAGAACTACTTTAAAAAAATTCATACTTATGAAGTGCAAGAATTAATAATTGCATATTAAAGATTGTTTTGACAATATAAAGTATTTGTTAAGTTAAGATTGTTTTGGATGTTTTGAATCTTTAATCTATAAAAAGAAACAACTATAAAATTATATTCAATTAAAGCTCAATCTAATACTAATTATAAGAAACGTGTGATTATTAAGTTCTTACTCAGTGTTCCTATTAAAATTCAAAATTGTATCGAGCCGTATGAAATCCATAAGCAATAATTTCAACTTTTATGTTTAAATTTTTAGATTATAGTTTAATAACTAGAATTTATTTATGATAAAATAGCACTTGAAAGATTTCAAAAACGGTTTGGAAATCACTATAAGTAAAGAGAAGCAATTTTGTCAATAGCGTTAAAATATAACACGTACATTAGGAGGTTTAATTGTACCAGTTGACAACTTGTCTGCAATTAATTTATATCTTAATTAACTTGTGTCATACTTAAAACTTCGTTCAAATTTGTATATTTGTACCATTATAAACTTAAAACTTTGTGATCCACAGACTGAAAGTTTAAAATAATTAAAAAAAAAAAAATTATAGAGTGGTGTTTGAAAATAAACATTAAAAAAAAAACTATTTGTTATAATGTAGTTATAATGTTATAACAAAACAGTTTCATGTTCAAAAAAAACTATATGAATATTAGGTGTACTAAAATTTAACCTTTTACACAAACATGTTTCTTTTTACAAATTTTAGCCTATTAACGATGTTTTTTAGGATCTTTGAACTATCAGTTTTCGAGATGTTTGTTAAAAAAAGTGTTAAGAACCAAATTTATCATTAATTGATATTTATTTTCACTGTTTGATTAAAAAAAGTACTAATAAAGAATTTAAAGCTAAAATTTTAGGTTATGAAAACTAAAGTCGGTCAATAATATTATATGTTTTAGTTTTAAGAAAACAAATAAAGAGATCTAAACTACTAGAGGAGAAATAATAAATTTATTCTTTCAAGAATTTATTTTGCAAACTAAGGTTCGGTCAAAGACCTCGTTAGCGCTTAAATAAAAAATCTAAAAAGAAATGTAGCTGTCATGAAAAAAATAAATAAAAATAAATAAAAACAGATTTTTACTTAAAATTTTTAATTTAAAACAGAACAAACTAAATGTTAACATCAAGATTGAGTATATGGTAAATTATATTTTAGTCAAGTTTCAAAATCAACATAACAACAAGATATAACGTAGGAAAACAATAAAAAAACTAAGTTTTGTATTAAGACTGATCAAAATCAAATACAATAAAATATCGGTCAAAACAATGATATTTTTCATTACGATTGGTAAATACCTCGAAATGGGAATATTTGTTTACAAAAAAGATAAATTTTAGATTAACACCTTTTAAAACGCCTTATTTTATCTTAGTCTTTTTACAACATTATTTTTTAACATAACACCAGTTTCGTTATTTTTACCTGACAGACTTTATTTATTTTACACTAAATAAAAAAGTTAACAAACTTAAACTTCAAAATTTTTTTTTATTTAAATCATTACAGACTTTAAAGCTTTTTTGCTTTAATGAAAACATACTTGTAAGTTGTAAAAAGATCACAACAATTGTCGATTAACTTTTAAACATTTTAAGTGTCGATAGTGTATACAATTATATTGGTAAGCATATTAACGAGTAATACAGTTTTGTACAATTAAATAAAGTATGAACTTAAAAAAATAACTTAAAACGTTATGCTGTAATTACAACCCGTAAAGTTCAGTACAATAGACTTATATTTTTGTGTTTTTTGATGACAAGCTATATGAAAAACAGGCAACAATTGCAAAAAAGTTTTAAAGTCATTCCAAGCTTATACTTTTATTGAGACTGTTATGCACTTAGTTACTTAAACATTACATTCATAGTTGCCAGAATTTTTCTGCTATTTTTGCCCTCATTCAACTTCTATAGGAAAATTGACATATATAAATTTTTAACCGTTAAGTATCGCCCAAGAGCTAAGTTTGGCTTTCTTTGAATTTCAGTAAATGAATTAGTCTACAAATAAAACACTATACTATAGTGCTATTCTTATTAACTTTCAGTTTACTAAAATTAACTTCTTTAGACTAAAATACTAAAAGAATAATTCTTGCAAACTAAAAGTACAAATTCCGGTATTTAAAAGTTGCTTACAGTTTTTTGCTCATACTTAAAATTATTTTCAAATGCAGAAATCTATAAGTTAGGTTCGAGTTTTTTGAGTTCGCACAGTCGGTTAAATTTGCAAATATTGAGTTCGCACTGCTGTTTAATTTTGGATTTAGAATTAAAAAAAATTGCATAGTATGTAACTTTTTCAATTTTAAGTTAAGTGAATTTAAGTTTAATATTTGCTTCAGAATATTATTATTTATGAGTTTTTTTTTTCTAATTTATTTAAATAAATGTATAAAAACATTATAAAATTAAAGAAAAACAAAACAAAAAATTTTTAAATGTACTAAATGTTCTAATCAAAGAAATCATTTCTTGATTAAGAACTTTAATCATATATTTCTGTAAATTCAGTCTCAAAATAGCAGTAATAAACACTTTTTTTTGAAAAAAAGCAAATTATAAGATTGTTTTTATATTTTTATAAAAAAAACGATTCTTTTAAAATTATGTAAATGAAATGGTACTTAATGTTTAGACAATGATTTTTTTATAATTTACAGTAACTTCAAAATATGTAACCTTTTTGTAATAAATTTTGGTTTAAATTTTAACGATAATAGTGGATAAAAGCTTTTTTTTCTTATTATTAGTAGAGTATTTTAAAAAATACATTAATTTATTATCGAACTGTAAATTTATATAGTTTTAGACTTTTATTTTGAATACAAAGTGAAATTTAGCAAGTGTACTTAATGAAAAGGTTATTTATCAGTTTTATAATAAATTTTATTAACAAAAAAATCTTTATTTATTTAGTTTGTATATATTCCTACAGTGAACAGAATTTTTGGATAAACTTAAAAAAAAAAGATATCTTTTCTAATAATTGGACGTATACAAATTCAGTACATTTACCTTTAGGATACAGAAAACTTTTAGATGTAAAAAATTCATTAGCTTAAAGTAGCTAGTTTAATTTTTGTAGCTAATTTAAGTATTTTTTCCAATACTTGAAATATATTAAGTAACTTGTTGAAAAAATTTGCAATAAACTAGCTAAAAAAATGTATTAAAAACTAAAGCTTTATCATAGTTAACATATAAAAAAATCAAATAATAAAAACAAATCAAAGTAAATGCAGAAATATTAATTGCAGAAATTGTAATAGTTCACTGTCTAAAATCCTGCAAAACTATTTACATAACTAAAAATCACATCTTATAAACAGTAAAACTTATTTTACAATATAAAACACCTAGAAGAATTTATTTTAAATTTTAAGCTGGTCTTTTAATCTTTTTTGTTCATCATAATAATGAAAAACAAATGGATTAAAGCTATTAGAATTAAATTGCTTCTATTGGTACTCCTTAAAACTAAACCATAAAAATAATAGGTAATACTATTTAAGCTTCATAACTAAATGTTTTATGTCATTATTTTAGGTATTTATTTGAAAAATTAATAAGAAAAAGGTCAAAAAACATCAAATTATCTACTGTGAAATTAAAAAGACTAATCAAGTAGATTTTTAAAAATTTCTACACTATTTTTTCTAAAAGGTAGTTTTCACATAAAATGTAGAGCTTACATTTGTAGTTTCAAAATTTCATTTCTATAAAAGCTTTTATGATAAAAAAATTATGAATAACTTTAAATTTAGTATGAAGAAAATATAGAAAGATACAGCTTAAAAAGCATTTTAAGATCAAAACTACTAAATATCAAAATATTCTATTAAAAACAAAACTTCCAAGGTACGAGGTAAAAATTTAACTTAGTTTTAAACATTCAATTATTTTAAACATCTGAACGAAAATAGAGGTTTAATAAAAAAACAATATGAATTTAAAAATATTTTAAAATGTTACATAAGCTTGGTTTATACAACTGATTTGTTTAAGCATTTCTAAAAAACTTGTAAATCAGAAATCAACAAGACAAATAAGTTTTAACAAAACCAACAATTCATAAGTTGAAACACTGAATAAAAAACTGTTTACTATTTCTAAAATTTTAAAAAAAGTTTGTATACTAAGTTAGTAAAATTTTACATTTAATGTAAAAAATAGTTTAAATAGACTAAAACTAAATAAACTCGTAACTAATAAAAAATAAGTAGAAAAAACATCAGTAATAACATTGTAGATTGTAAAGTTGGCTTAAAACATAAAGAAACTCCAAAGCAATTAAAACAAATTGCTTTAAACAGTAACTGTTTTTTATTTTTAAGCCACTTAATTAATTTTTCTGTCTAAAAAATAACACCAAAATGTAAAAAAAACCATACAAGGAGGAATTTTTTATTGAAACCCTCAATCTTTCAACATACATCACTTAAAAAAGTTAACTGCTACAGTATATAATTTTAAAATGTTTGATCTTTTAATAAACATGACTATTAATAATAACCAAAAATTTATTTTTTGTTCAAAACTAAATAAATTTAAAAGATCTAATAATACAAAAAAAAATTTTTTTGAACACACTTTAATTAAAAAAGAAGTAGTTTATATAATTACTTAAGTTGTTTTGAAACTATTAGTTCTATATCTTCAAAAAACACAAGAACAACATTTTGTGAACATTTAGAACACAACTAAATTTAATTAAGTGCAAAATTTGTTACATAAAACTGTTGATAATAAAATAATAAATATGCACTGAACTAATTGAAAATAAAAAAGGTTAAAAAAAAATATTTTTTTAAAGTTTGCCTGAAAAAACATTTAGAACAAATTACTTCAAGTTACCCTAGGAGTGAAGTATGTTATTTTTAATGTATTATAATTAAAATTGCAAACAATTAGGAAATGAAATACTTAGTATATAACAAAAATTCATATATTTATAGTTACAAAACATATATAAAACCAATTTAATTTTTTTTCTTTTAGTTCAAACAATTATCTAAATCATTTTATTGTCTATCATTGTAAATTTAACATTTGTTAAATATTTTTAAAATTAAATGTGCTCTTAATTTTAAACAGCTATATTTAAAAATTAGTTAAAAATTTTAAATAAACAACATATAATTTAGTTAAAAATCTACAGAGTAAGACCAAGCTATACATTTTTTCAAAATTCTTTAGCATCTATTAAACTTCAATTCAACCGATACAGTATTCATGAAGTAATATTAAAGTTAACTAAAAATAAAAATTACAGTTCTTTTGATCAGAAAGTTGTATTACATGCCACAAAACAAGAGCAAATTATAACAGAAAATAAAGCATTTTGAGTATTTTCAATCTCTAATGTTTACTTAAACTTGGATTAGCTTTCTAATAAAAATAAAAATTTTTATACAAAAGTTTTAAAATTTGTTGATTTTTTTTTGCATTTTAGTAAATTTATATCTAAGTTTAATTGATATATTTAATGTTTTTCTTAATTGCAAAAAAAAAATAAAGCAAATTCAAGGTTTTTTGCTTATTATTTGTTAAGAACATATAAAAGGTTGTGTAAATTAGTTAAAACTTTTAAAATATTACTACAAAAGCTTTGTTTTACATATGTTTGTATTTGAAACTTTTTACAGAAATTAGAATTTCAAAAACTTGTTTATCACTCAAAAATAAATTTTTAAATATTTGAAAATCCATTGTAGTTAAATATAATATTATTATACATTTTAAAACGAAGAGTTAGAAAAACAATATAAGTATTATGAAGTGGAAAAATTGGAATCATACTTTTATTAAGTTGAAAAAAAAAATTTTAAAGGTAAAAAACTTTTTTTTTTAACTAACTTAAAGACCAAAGTATCTTTTTAATTAGGGAAGATGGTCTAAAAATAAATAAATAGATAAATTACAAACACTGATGAGTTATTTAGAATAAATGAAATATTGAAAAAAACTAACTTAAAGAGATGAGTGCTCCTGGAACAACTATCAAATTGGAACAGTCTCTCGAAATCTTAACCAAATTTTTGCGATTGGCTTTACTAAAATGTGCTTCAAGTGATATGAATTCCTGTTTAGTCAAAAAAGTTTTTTGTTAAATAGGTTGAACTAGAATAAACACATTAATACTAAACAAAAAATATCATTAAAAATAGAAAGCTATAAAATTTATTCAAGTATAAAACATTAAAAATTAATCAATTTGTACAAATATTTTAATAAAAAAGTTAAATAAAAAATAAAAAACAACTTTGATACAAATACAAAATACACTTTATCAAACTTAATAGATTACTAGAAATAATTGGATGTTTACTGATAATACTTTTAATGTTTATAAAATGTTCGAATAGAATTTAGTTAGATTTAAATTGCTTTCATATGCAAAACATGTACGTGTAGTATATTATTCTTCAATATTAAACACTTTTATTAAATGAAAACTGTGGACTTTAACATACTTTGGAAGAAACAATCTCTCAGTAAAAAAAAATATAAAAGTATTGTTATATAAATATCTCACTAGTGGCCAGTGAATTAAATTAAATTATGTAAGCTTAATTGTAGCAAATTTTTACTTTTTAAATAGAGAAAAATAAGTTGAAAAAAACTTAAATTTATGTCAAAATTAAGGCCAACATCAACTGCTAAAAAATACCTTAGAAGCTTTTATATAAAACCTTTTTTTAGGTTTTTTGTTTTCTTTGGTTTAGTGTTAAAAAATGTCAGAATTCTTTGAAAAGTTGAAAAAAAGTGTATATTTTCTCAATTTAAAACTTATAATCTTTTGAAAATTTCATTGATGTATTTATGGTAATTACAAAGTATTTCTAAAAGAGAATAAGTATTTCAACTGCTTGGTGCTAAAATATCTTCATTTTTATGTTTTAGCAAATACGATAAAAATTCTATATACAATTTTACAAAACAAATTATCATTAGGAAATTAAGTAATTTTAGGTTTATACAAACAACATCCTGATGCCTATTTGCACTTTTTTCTTGAAAAAATACCAAATAAAAAAAATTAAGTTAAAAATTTTAAGTTTTTAAATAACTTATTGTGTTTACCAATACTATTCCAACAAAGTTTAAGAAAAATGCTAAAAAAGTTTCTCTAAATTAGTCTTACAGAAATTTTTCTCTAACATTCTGCAAAAAAAATTTGTCAAAACTATGAAGAATTCGGAGTAGTTTTCAAACTGTATAGTCAAAAAATAGTTGGATTTAAACTTACATAACTTCTTAAATACTTTAAGCAGAAAAACAACAAAACCAATTTTAAAACAAAGAAATCAAACTATGTTTAACACTTTGTACAATTTTTTTTCAGCAAAATTATTTTATTATAACCAATGGCCGCTTTAATCCGTTTTCAGCTTACTGTGTTCAGGTAAAGTTTATACAAAATGATAATATTTTAGAAAACAAGCATGCATAGTCTAGTCCATTTATGAAAAAAATAATGAATAAAACCTGTTACTGAAGTTTTAATCATGAATATCTATAAAAACTACATGCTAATAGTAGATCAGTAGGAAAATTAACTTAGTTATTTTTAAAATCAAGCAGTACTAACAAAATTGTAATAAAAGTATTAAGGGCATAGGGGAGTTAAACACTTTTTCACATTTTGATCTTATTTTATTGAGTTTTTAAGCTACAAGATGATTTTTACTGATTTTAATAATAAAAAACAATTTTTGAGATATATCAGGTCAAAGTGGGAGGCAACAATAGATTCCTTTTGGGAGGGGCAAACTAAAATAGCAAAAAAAGACTATTTCACTAAAAATCTATATTCTCTTACGTTTTTTGAGATAAATACCTCAAACTTTCAGGATATGTTGTTTAAAAATCTTTAAAACTTTTTCAGAAAGAATGTTTTTAAAATTAAAAAAATAAAATTATAAAAAAATAAACAAAAAACAAACAGTTTTTTTTTTGTTTTTTTGTCACAAATTATTTATTTTTATTTTTTTAAATTCTCTTCCTACACAATTTTTTTAAAATTGCAAGGAGTATATTCTGTAAGTTTGTGGCATTTATCTCAAAAACGTTACGTAGAAGAAGATGGATTTTTAGTGAAGTAGTCTTTTTTTGCTGTTTTAGTTTTCCCCTCCCAAAAGGAACCTATTGTTGTCGTCCAATTTGATCTGCTATATCTCAAAAAGTTATTTGATTTTTTTTAATTTGTAAAAAGCAACTTGTAACTTGTAGTACTTAAAATTCAATATTATAAGACTAAATTGTAAAAATGGTGATCTACATCCCTAAGCCCTTAACATGTTTTTAATTGTTATTCAAAATTTTTGGTAGGATGATTAATTAAAATTAACTTTTTTCAAATGTTGGCTAGTATTAGCATGGTATTTAAGACTTGAGCATTTCGCTTGTAATCTCTTCTTACAATATCTACATCTTATGTGGTATGAACTAGAAACATCAGGCATAATCCAGTCTATTAGTAAAATCATATTCTGTATTTAATAGATAAGTCTTATTTATGTAAAGCAATAATCAACTACTTTACCTTTAAACTCAGGAACAGATTTCCATTTAGAAGTGTATTTTTGTTTATTGTTCCTAGTAGGTGCTTCCATTTCGACTGTTATCATTTTTAACCAGCTGTGACAAATAAATGTTTTAGTGCTTTATATTAAATAGGCTGTTATAAAGTTAACTATCATAAAATAACAAATAATATTTTTTTAGTATTTTGGATTAAATAAATCTTTGGAATCATAATTGTACATATTTTTTACTAATATTGTTACTTTTTTTAAATTAATCAATTTAAAGTTCTTGACTTAAATGCCTATTTAAATATTTTGTTTTTAATTTTATTTTACTTCCATTTATTTGTTCATTTTTTTTTTTCAGATTTGTTAACAACAACTGAGGATCTCCTATAAGCAAATATAGGAGTAAAACATTGTTTTGTTAGTAATAAGGTATTAAAATAAATATTAAATATTTTTTTTTACTTAATACTTAATAAAAATTCATTAGTTAGTTAGATAGATGTTTTTCCTACTTTTTAAACAACTTACAAATGTATACTTTGCTTTTAACTATTCTAACTACTAAGTTGAAGTAGTTATAATTTAGCTGAGTTAATAATAATCAGAATTGCCTATCTTTGAGGCAAAATAGTCAGCCTGTGTTACCTGAGACTAGTTAGAGTTTATAATAAAATAGAAACAGAACGTTTTGGTTAGCAAATTTTCGAATAAAAATAATACTAGTTAAGTTTAAATACAAAAAGATACCTAAATAATTACAAAAGAACTTTAAAAATCAATAATTGTAAGAAATAAAAACTGGTATGAGATACTTAAAAATCAGCACTAGCATGAGATTTCAAAAAAAGTTCATACTAGCCGAAGAGTGCCACACACAGTATGTATCTAAAACTTTTTTAAACTGAATATATCTTAAAAGTTAATTGAAACTGTTTTTGGTTGTATAAAAAATCTTACTATAGACTTTATGGATGATACTATAAAAAAACTAATCTACTGATGTGAAATTTCTACATGATACAAACAAATTTTAAAACTGAAACATTAATTTTTAGCACAATCATTTTATCTAAAGTCCACCACAAAAATTAATGTACATTTTCATTGACTATTTGAATGCTTTAAAAGAAATAATTTTATTTTTTGCTCATATATTGTAGGATATGGGAAATGTGAGCAGAAATTTTTTTTAATGAAGCAAATCCATCAAATTTTTTTAATGAATATTTTATTAAAACTGTTCTTAATGATTCCTTTTTGTAACAATTAGATGATTAGGATCAATTATTTAACTACCATTTTAATATACTTATTACACAAAACTTATTTTTAAATTTTTTAGGATTATTTTACATAATACTTTGTTAATTTTTTTAGTGAATAAAAGACATTGTTTAGATTTTGATTTAAACACAGCTGTTTTTAGAAAAATTTGTACACTTCTAAACTTAAGCTATGAAATCATAACTTCTAGAATTCTTCAAAAACATGATTTATCAAAACCAAAATTGAAACAAAAACATTTATCAAATAACAGAAGAACTTATTTAAGAAGTCAAAGAAGAGCTAAATAGAGTAAATAAAGTGTTAAAAATTAAAAAGAAAACATTATATAACTGTTAAGTTCTAAAATAATACTTAAAATGTTTTTTACTAGTCTAAAGTCATTTAGCTAACTCTTGAATAATTAATAAGTATACAGTTAAAATATTTAGTAGTTACAAAAGGAGAGTGTTTAAAGATATTTTTAATAAGAGTTAGCTTATAAAACTGGACTAACTTAATAACACATGTTAACCAATTTTATTATTTTAATGGTTATCACAGTTATGCACATTTGTAGGCTACTTTGTATATGGCTACTATACAAACAGTCCTAGACTTTAAAAATGTGTGGCATTATTAAATTAAATTTTGATGTTCAACTTTTGGAAGTGCAAAACAAAAAGTTCAAAACAAAAAGTGCAAAAAGTGCAATATTTCATCATTTTACTCAAAGTGCAGAACAAAAAGTGCAGAATTACATTAGTCCACTCAAAGTGCAAAAGAAAAAGTAAATATTTCATATGTTGCTAAAATCAAAGGTTAAAGTTAAAAAAATAAAAAAAATTAAAAGACTAATTTAAAAAAATGCTGACTCAGCAAATATCAGAAGAACTACGTTTCACTTAAAATCGGACCCGTTTAATCACAAAGAAAAACAAATTATGCAAAAAATAAAAATTCCTTGACAAGACGTTAAAAGGTATCCGTGATGAGCAACTCGATAACCTAAAAGTTTTTCGTGCACCAGGTCCTAGAATCAAAAATTTTTGTCGTTCAATAAACTATAACTTCAACATTATAGTTTTCAATACTATATAAAATTATTAAAGTACTTAATTATCAAGTTAAAATTTTATACATATATGAGTATGACGTGAGGATTCTAGTAGATTTAAAACAAATTTAATATATTCATTTATGACGTCTAAATAAAAAAAAACTGTTCTTTCCGTAATGAGAAAATGAAAAATGTTTAAACAAAACTAGAAAATAACTGCACGACAAAATAAGTGTCAAAATGATGCAATATTGAATGAAGTAGTTGAAAATCAATAAAATAACAATTTTAACAATAACTGTTAATATAAGCTTAATTTAAATTTATGCTTAATTTGAATAAAAATTAAATCAAGTACATAAATCGCAAAAAAAATCCTCATTTTTTTGTTTGGCACAACTTTTATGAAACCATCTTGCACAACTAGAACAATCCGTCTGAAATATAGTATCTTAAATAAATATTATAATATCATACGTTAAAAACTTTAAATAACTTATTTTAGTTTCTTTATTTCTTTATTTAGTACATTGTCCTAAAATATGTTTATTAAACTTTCTGTAATAAATAATATAAAATAAAAATAAAAGGTGAATTACATTATGTAGGTTTTGTTCAAATGAAGGTTCCAACTCCGGTACACTTTCAATTGGTTGGTTTTGGTTTTTACTATCACTAGAGCTGCATTTCACTTCCTTAATCTTTTCAGATCCCAACATAACTCTCGAAGAATATTCCGGGGCTTGACCATAACTTAATCTCAAGTCTTCTACGTTTGAAATCTTCTTGTTCATAAAAAAGTTTCTCACTTTGTAAGTTTCTTTAAGCAACTTATCCTTCTTAAACTTCCTCCAACCAGTAAGTACAAACTTGACAAACACCTCAGATGCTTCCTTTGGACTAGACTGCCAAATAGTAAAAAAAGATGTTTGATTAATGACTTTTAAGGTTTCTGAAAAGTTTTCCAAGGTAATATCTATCTTCGGACGCATTCTTTAAAGTTTTTTGAATTATTTATGTTAATATAATTTTCTAAAACAAATTTTTCAATTAATACTTACGGAAAGCACAGTTTTTTTATTGTGACGTCATAAATGAATATTTTTTTTTAATTTTGAATTTGCTAGAATCGTTACGTCATACTGATTACGTATACGAAATTTGGGTTCGATTGAACGAGTAACTTTGACGTAAACATTACGGAAAGCACAGTTTTTTTTATTGTGACGTCATAAATGAATATTTTTTAAAAAATTTAAACTTGCTAGAATCGTTACATCATACTGATTACGTATACGAAATTTGGGTTCGATTGAACTAGTAACTTTGACGTAAACATTACGGAAAGCACAGTTTTTTTTATTGTGACGTCATAAATGAATATTTTTTTTTAATTTTAAATTTGCTAGAATCGTTACGTCATACTGATTACGTATACGAAATTTGGGTTCGATTGAACTAGTAACTTTGACGTAAACATTACGGAAAGCACAGTTTTTTTTATTGTGACGTCATAAATGAATATTTTTAAAAAAATTTAAATTTGCTAGAATCGTTACGTCATACTGATTACGTATACGAAATTTGGGTTCGATTGAACTAGTAACTTTGACGTAAACATTACGGAAAGCACAGTATTTTTTAATGTGACGTCATAAATGAATATTTTTTTTTAATTTTAAATTTGCTAGAATCGTTACGTCATACTGATTACGTATACGAAATTTGGGTTCGATTGAACTAGTAACTTTGACGTAAACATTACGGAAAGCACAGTTTTTTTTATTGTGACGTCATAAATGAATATTTTTGAAAAATTTTAAATTTGCTAGAATCTTTACGTCATACTGATTACGTATACGAAATTTGGGTTCGATTGAACGAGTAACTTTGACGTAAACATTACGGAAAGCACAGTTTTTTTTATTGTGACGTCATAAATGAATATTTTTAAAAAAATTTAAAATTGCTAGAATCGTTACGTCATACTGATTACGTATACGAAATTTAGGTTCGATTGAACTAGTAACTTTGACGTAAACATTACGGAAAGCACAGTTTTTTTTATTGTGACGTCATAAATGAATATTTTTAAAAAAATTTAAACTTGCTAGAATCGTTACATCATACTGATTACGTATACGAAATTTGGGTTTGATTGAACTAGTAACTTTGGCGTAAACATTACGGAAAGTAAATTTTGAACTTTTTTGTTTTGCACTGCGAGAAGTTTTACATTAAATTTTGCAGATAGGTTGTTTCAAGAAATCTTATTTACCCATTTCATTAATACTCAATCTGTTGTTTTTTTTTTTTGAGTAAATAGTGACCAGCAAAAATGTGCAAAAATTAAGCCAAAGAGGCAATTTAAAAAAAAAATTTAAACTTTATTTTCGTTTTTGAAAAAATGATAAACTTATGTTTGAATAAATAGTAATTTAAAAATTCATTATAACATTCAAATATATAAAATAGATTACAAAAATTAAACAAAAAAGAAAACTTTTTGATAAAAATCTTTAAGTATTTTAAGACTTTAATTACAATTTATTTTTTATTTCTAGGATATTTTAATTTTTTATGGTAGACAACCATCAGATTTACTTCACCCTCTATTTTGCTTCTTAACATTAAATTGAACACTTTGTCAATTTAAAAATTTGTATTATCAGTGTAATTAAGAATTTGGAAATGTTTCATAGACAACTTACTAAGCTTAATATTTTGCTGAAAGTCTTATTTGTCTTATTTTCGTTAAACAATATAAAAAAGTTTATATAAGCTTAAATTAACATTTAAATAATTAATTTTCTACCTAAAATAATGAAAAAAATATATAACTAACTGAAATTTACTGAATATACTGAATTTACTTTTTAATACTGATGATTTTTTTTATAAAAGTTATGAGCATGAGCATTTTTTAAATATTTCCAAATTTAATTTATTTGAAGAGCAGTGTTCTTTTAAAACCTTTTATAATGTTTTAACTTGTCAGTTTAAATTTATTATTTTAAGCCTTACAACTTGTAGTTACAAGCATTGTTACTACAGTTTATAAATTTTGACAAATTATTTTTCAAAATGTTTTGTACAACGAGATTCCCCTTTACGTTTACGTGACGCCCCTCAAGGCCGTTCTGCTATAAAAATCAAAATTTAGGTTAAAAGAGGTTTATGCTAAGCTAACAGCTATTGTGGAAAATAGCTCATTTTTTAACTAATTTTCTGCGTTTCAGCTACATTTGGCTTCTATGATTACATTACAACAAATAAACAGTTTATTTAAATAAGTTATTTTTTTATTTAATAGAAATTAAATTTGAAATCGTTTTGAAATGTTTCATCAACTATTTTTACCTTAATTTAAATTATTACATCTAAACAATATATTAAAAAATTTTTTAACTACTTTTTTTAGTTTCTTATTCATAAAAGCTTAGTCTTTATGCTGCAAAAAAATTATTAAACTATTTTGAAGTACTTTGTACAAATAATTAGAAATTATTTGATAAAAATAAAACAATTATATACTTTTTGTACGTAAAATTCTAAATATAACTTTTCTACGTTTAAAACAAAGTTATGTCAACTTTATAATATTATTCAGCTCAGTAATTGAAGATTGTACTAGTTTGAGTTTTGTTGCCATTGATTAATTTGTGTAGCAATCTAAATTAACAAACAAAGTGAGAAAATTAAAACAGTTTAACTAAGTAACTACTAAAATTTTGGCAGTCTTCGTTTACTGCGTTTGTGATTTTCAGAAAAATCGTAATTAAAAGTCACTGTTTACCATTTATAATTAAGTACTTTACTAACTATGTGTGTAATTCTAATAAGCTAAATTTATTAATAATTGTATTAGTTTTTATTATGATTGTATAAGAATAGAAGCTGCTACTTTTTATTAAAACTTTTTATGGTAAAAACTATGTTGAACTTAACAATATCTATTTGTTATCAAAACTCAGCTTAAATTTTCAAAGTAAATGTTTTAAAACAATTTAATACTACTGTCTACTTTAGCTACTTCAGACAGAACAAAAAACTTTGTTTACGTTGAAAGCAAACTTTCGCTAACACTTTACTCCGATCTTAATATGAAATAAACAGCTTTAAGTATTAATTTTACTATAAAATTTAAGCTCAATAAAAAATGTTACGCCTTCGTTGTTCAATGTTAGCTTTTGTTGAGTTTAAAACTTTTTCTTTCTTATTGTTTGAAAATAAATAAGAACACTCAACCTGTTAATTAATGTTGAGGTTAAAGAAAAGGTTCACGAATTTTGATATGTGATAATATTTTGATATTAATTAATCACTTACACATAGAACAACTGTATGGAAATATTATTTTGTTAATGTGAAATAAGTTTGATAAATAAATATCAGAGAGTGTTGCTGTCATTTTTGCGACAGTTTTAATTTATCTATTAATTTATTTGTTGCTTTATTACCTATTTAAAAAATTAAATACTTTTGTACCGTGTTGTATTTTTTTGTATAATTAAGAATATTTCATTTGAAAGAAAAATAAAATCAACAACAAGTCTTCACTTTATCAAATATACATAAATTTTAACTTGTCATGTTCCTAACAAACTTTAAACAAAAGTTATAACAAAGCATGAATTATTATTTTTTGTTCTATAGTACTAGTTATGTAAGAGCAGTGTTTCTTAAATAGTGTCCAGCCCATGTATATAAAAAACTAAATAAAAATATTAGTTTGTACTTCTTTTAATGTTTTTAAAACAGTAACAATATAGCTTTAGTACTGTCAATACCTATCATTAAATCAATATATGAATTTAATGTGATCAGTATGTAATGCATACTTTTATAGTCACAAAGTAGTATAAATTATAATAAAACTAACTCTTTCTAAATAAATCTAACTGAATAAATTTGAAAAACAGTTACCAAGTAAAGCGTACAAAATATTATTATTTAAAAGCTTAGTGTAAGGTTTAAGGAGACCACAGTGTAAATTTTTAACTACCAAAGTTAATAGCTTATCAGAGTAAATTTTAAATGTTATCGCTAATTAAAAGCTTAATTCACGATAATGAATGTTTACATCAAAAACATTCTTAGTAATATTTTGGTCAATTTTAATTTGTCTCTCAACTTAGTTTAAAATATCATAGAGGGTTAGATTTAGATTTCGAAATTGATCATGACGTCAAAATAAAACTAATTATTAGACAATTAATTAGAAGATAGTAATATTTTGAAGATAAACAAAAAAAAAAAGTTGCTTATTTATAAAATATACAGATTGTACAACTGCGACACATGGGTTAAGTTTAATGTAACATTTTTTATAAAAACACATTCATTTTTATGTCCTTAAAAACAATTTTATTCTTTATTTTTAACGTTACTTTACTACTACTTAAAAGCCTTACTTAAAGTAGTTTTTTATCTAAATTAAACCGTCATTATTACTTAAAAAGAAAAAAAAAAGATACAATATAAAAAATGTTTCATTTAACTTTAGGTAAATTTTTATTTTGAATATCTAAAATTTAAAACAATTTATATGATAAGATTTATCATTTATATAAAGGTTTTTAGTTAAACTGTTACGACATTGTGTAGTTTGTTTTTATTTCAAGCCTGTGAACTTGATCAAAATTTTGGACCTACGTGTGCCGTGAGACAAACTTGAGTTTCCATAAAGCTTTGATTATATTATTTCGATCATCAAACCATACGCTTTCGTTAGATTAAGACCCAGGTTTTGTTCTAATTGAAAATCGTCAATTAGTCGCAACCGGGTCTCAGTCTACCGTAAACTTGTTGCCTGATGACCTGAGGTATAATAAGTCTTTATGCTAACTTGGACTTGTCTCGCTTTAAATAAAAGTCCAGGCTTAGGCTCTTTTGACTTTCGCTGATCTTTTGTTTTATCTGATTTAAATCGAGCGTACCAGCTGTGTTGTCTAGTAGACAATGTATGAAATATTATGCGTGGCAAACGTACAAAGCTGACGTCACTGATCATACCAGCAAACGTTAGCTCCATGTTCAAACATTAACACCTTTTGTAGGTTGATTAGTGCAAATATTTCAATTACGACTGACTGATGAGTTCTAATTAGAACAAAACTTAGGTCCGAAAGCATGTAATGATCAAAGTGGTAGGATAAAACAATTGTTTTATTATTTTACTCGAATAAATAGTTTTAAATCAATTTTCAACTGATTGATTAAATGTTTATAATAAACAGTAAAGTCGTGAAAAGTGTAAAATTGTCGATAACTAAATATGATTGGTCTAAAACACTGTAAACAAACCTTGGTGTGCCTTGAATTGATGTTTTTCTCAGTTTTTTATTTACACTTAAAGTTAAATGAACCATTGTGTATAAAAAAAACTACTCAATAAAGATTACTGTCTTATTAGGGTAATTTAAAAAAAATCAATCAATTGTACTTGTACTAAAAATATTTAGTTGATTTTTTTAAATCAGCACAAACTTTAGTAGCCAATTAGTCGAAAAACCGACATTTTAAGAGTAATACTAATACAGGTCTTAATTATTGTCAAGTTTTATTTCAATGTAAGCAAGCAAAAACAAATTAGTAAAATAATTTTAAAAAGAAAAATGTACTTTATAACCAAATAAACAAAGCTACATGAGATGAAATTTTTTTTTAAATGTAAAAAAAAATAATAATCTTTACAACTTTTACATATGTTCAACTAGTACTCTAATTAAAAATAGATACCGGTGCCATAAAAATAATCAACAACTGAAACAAAATGTATAGTGCAAAAGTAAGAACAAACACAATATAAAACACTCTATTATACAAGTATACTTGCATTTTAGCTTACTAACAAATTACAGTTTTTCTGTGCCTTAATTTAATAAGTTTATTAGTATATTTTGCTTGCAAACAAACTTGCTTTTAAAAGTCTGTAACAATTTTTTTTAAGTTTTGCATTATCAAAAAAGTTAGAGATTGTTAGAGATTGTTAGAGATTGAATGAAACGTAAAAGTCTCATAGCTTATAAAACTTAATTCTAGAAAATCTGTAATATTAAAGAAAAATCTTAAGCAAGAATAAGTAATTTTATAAACTAAATATTTTAGGCCTTGCAGTTAATAGGCTATTTTAGTTATTAAAATTAAAACATTCAAGCTTATTTTAAAATAGTTTAGTTGGTTTTATGAAAGCCAACTCAAGTTAAATCACAACCGTTTAAAATATCAGGTTAGAAATAATCAGCACTGCAGTTTAGTAAAATAAATTAAAATTTTGATAACACAAATTGATATAATAGCCAAACTTAATCAAGCTTTTATTAAAGTGTCGTTACTTATTGCATTTTTTAATTTTCAAACGAATTATATGCTTTTAAAATTTTTGTCGTATAACTTTTTTATAATTTGACACACAACTTATTCACTTTAAGCACTTGGCATAATAATTTCAAAAAGGTTATTTTTAAGAAAAAATGTATAAAATAACATTTTAAAAACCAACAATCATGTTCGATCAAAAACTTGAACTAAAATATTGCATCTGATATTTTTTTTAAATATCAGTATTAGTTGATGAGAAATTGTTTTTAATTTTATCTTTATTTTTAAATTAAGTGGTAGTTTGAAACCAATAATTAACTATGATTACAATAAAAAAATAAAGAATATGTTTGAACCAAAAGAGGAATAAAAAAACATTATTTTCTGTTGTTAATTTTTAGGTCCGACAATATGTTTTAATATTTACATTATAAAATGAATACTTAGATATTAACACTTACAGTACTGTAAATCATTGGTAGTCATTTAGTTAAAAAAAAATTCACTTTAATAAATGTACTATTTTTTTACAGTTATTAAGAATTAGATATGCGGTTAACTACTGCAAAGATAAACTTCTAAAGTTACACTTTTACTTATTTGTAAAACACTAAAACTTACAAAAGTTACGTATCAGTTTAAGTTAATGAATTTCGATTTTGATAGTACTTAAACCGTTTTTTTATTTTTATTGATAAAATTAATATTTTCTTTAAATACTTTAAAGTTTGTCGCAACGTATCAAAATATAAAACTGACGAGCAACAAATGCGCAAAAATCATGTTGACAAAAAGTAGCACTGACAACAAAAATCTCCATAGAACTAGCGTAACTTAAATTGTTAGTAATGTTTTTAAAATTTAAAATCTAGGTACTTAAATAAAGCTTTTAACTGCTTAGTTACACTTTAAATAGCAATTTTTTTAACATAAGAAAATTAATTTTATCACTTTTATATAACAAAAAAATTTCCAAGTACAAAAGTTGTCCTAACACTGCGGCTATATACAAAAAATAAGTTTTATAATTTTTTGTTACAACAGTGTATTTTGCATGTGAGATAATTTTTCTATAATTTTGCTTCTTTTTATACCATTTGCCTATGTAAACTTTTAAACTTTGAAGGTGTATGTTTTAAAAGTTTTAAAAGTAAAAAAAAAATTAAGCAAATAATATTATATTGATATATGTCTTCCACTTGTAAAGTTTTTTAATCAGCTAATAAAAATTTTTTGAGCATAACAGTATTTTCAAAAAATCTTATTTATTTAATTTTAAAACGATTTAAATACTAGAGTATAAAAATATTTTGAACTGTCAACAGGTAGATTCTTAATGTTGCAAATATAAACGAAAAATATTGATATAAAAAAAAATTGGGTTAAACTGTATAATCACGATTTAAATAATTGAAATATCCATGACTAATTGTTGTACACATGATCATATTTTAGATTTCACAGACGTTTTTTTTAAAAAAAGGTAAATCTAGACAACTTGAAAATGTTTATTGAAAAAAAATTAAATTATTGGTTAAAAACCAAAATATTCACTGAAATAATTAAACCTTATTGTATGGTTTACAAACAATACTGTCTCTACATAGCTTAAAAATAGCTAATTTTATATGATTTTGATCAACAGCGTTTGCTATTTAAACTGTTTGAACTTTTATTTAAAATGTTTAAGTCATTATGATTGAAATTTTTTTAATCACATGCAAACAGTTGTCTAAAATTGGAAAACAGTTTACAAAAATGTATTTATAACGACTTCGACATAAAACATTTTCTTCAAAATAAGTTAATTTTAATTTTTAATTTTTGAAGAAGCACAGCTATAGTATAACTAACATATACTGACAAAGAATCTTAATTTAAATTTTATACAAGCATATTATGTTTTTGTTAATTTAAATCTTATAACATAAATATTTTATTGAATTGAGTTAAATAAAGATAAATTTCAATAAATAGTCCTATTTAACTGTTCTGCGTAAAACTATACATAAAAATTTATTGTTTTGAATATTATGACTTAAAATAATTATATTAGGTAACAATAGTTTTTGTTTTTGTTATTGTTGATTAAACTAACATAAACATATTTATTATGCAAATCACATCAAAAATACAATGTGTAACCGTTTTGATTCGTATATTTTCTTATCGTTTAATAAATAAAGTTCACAATTTGAATTTAACTGTAATATTTTGAAACAAAATTTTAACCAAATACTAACGTTTTTTATCTTTTTTATATTTAACAAAAATGATTGTGGATAAATTATGCTTATAATCCAAACTAACGATTTCATGAACAAAAACGTTGAAGACTTTTAATGAGCTTAAATTTTGTGATAGCATCTATACTTTAAGCCCTTTATTTTATATTTAGACCTATTTTAAAACATCACAGAAAAACAGTATAATGAATTTATTGTCTATGGAAACTAATTTTTATTCTGCTATTATGTTTAAAGCTACTTATAGTCATATAATGCATTTTCAATATTCCGACAACAAATTAAATAGTTAAACTTCAACTGTAATCTTTAACAATTATGTCTGACTGATTAGTTTTAATTAGGACAAAATCGGTGGTAGAATTCAAATGATTGTGCGGTGAAGCTTAGTGCTTGTTTCAAATATTACAAAACAAAATTAATTACAATAGAAACCTTGCTTCTATCACTTCTAATTAATTAAATATTATTACTTCTAAAATGATTACTTCTTCAGAAAACTACTTCTAAAGAAAATATTCTTAAAATAGAAGAAAATATTACTTAATAAACAAAAATGCAGTAAAAACTATGTTTTAAACTTATATAACCAACCTTAAACCCTAAGGAAAGTTGTAAACTTCATTTAAAATATATATTAACTTTAAACTAATTTTTTGTTTAATACTTTTTATCAGTTAAAACATATAAACTGCATTTTAGGTCAGTCATTTGTACTGGACTTTCCAGTGTAAAACTATTTTTAATCTTCTGAAGCATTTATCAACTTAACACTTAGTTGACATGTACAAAACTGTACCAGTCGTTAATAAGCTTACACAAAAACAAGAAGACGGTAATAATTGTTTACACTAACAACTAAAAATTTTTAAACTAGTATTTGATAGCAAATGAAACTTTTAATGTTTTGCTTTTATTTAACTTCTTTTTAACAACCCTCTTGTTTTATTTTTTAACAGTTTAATTATTATTTTATATACTCTAGACTAAGTTTTTTTTTTAATTGATACTTTATATGTTCTTAACTAAGTGTTTAATACTATAAAAGTTGTGAAATCAATTAATTGCACCTTTAAGCTTTTTGTTTTTACTAAGAAAAATACTAACTTTCTTCTTTCGAAATTTTTCAAAAGTATTATAACACTAATGATTATTTTTAACGTTTAGTATATTCAAACTTAGATTAACAATGTTTTTATAAGAAACTCAAAACTATTCTTGTTAGGCTAAATAAGTCTTTAAGTAGTTGCTTTGAACTAAACAGTTAGGTTGTGTTAAATAAGTAATCTATAACAAACTGTAACATTCGCAATCAGGTAGATTGTTTCAATTATAAAATTCCTACCACGTTTTAAAAACAAAAATTAATTAATTATTAACTCAAAAATATAAAAGGGAAACAAATTGAAATCTATTACAAGCATAACACATTATAAAATTAATAACTATTTTAAGTAACAAGAAATAAAATCAAAGTTACTTGAGGTACACATTTTTAAGAACTAAAAATTTTGTTTGAGTCAACACTTAAAACATCGTAGGTTTATAAAATAATAACGATAAAATATATGTATAAAATTACTTTCAACTTTATAAAACCTAACTTTTAAACATGTAAAAAACTAAATAGTAATTGTACAACATTACTGTTAAATATATGTTTACTTATGCTTAAAAAAGTGTAGATTTTTCTAGATTGTTTTTTATACCTATTGCTAGTTATTCTGAACTATCTAGATATGAATTTTATTTGAAACTGAAATAAAACACAATTGTTTATGTCTTACAAAAATTGTAACAGTTGATTTTAAAACTTAGCTATTATTGCTTAGAGGTTAGTTTAAAACATATTATTTGCTAAAAGCTTATTGTACTGTATTTTTTTTTATCATTCAGTGAAAATTTTTGGTACTTAATGTTTTTAATAAAACGAAAGTTAGTACAGGTTTAACTTTTAACATTATTGCTATCTAATTTAAATCAATCACAGCATAAATTACGACACAAAAACTTGCAAAATAAAAACAAACTTAAACCTTTGGTGGTGGTTTTAGGTGTTAAACTTTTCTAACCTCATTTTATCTATCAGACACTATAAATACTGTAGTGTTTTTAAATCGAAATGAATAACTGTTTAGCTATTGTCTATGGATTTTGTTTTGAATCATTTTAAATGTTATTGATCGGTTTGAGTATTTTGTTTAAATCTAAACACTATGATTTATGTTACAGAACCGTCTTTTTACTGAAAAAGTATAAATATTTATATTTTATAGACAATATATAAAACTTTTATCAAAACAGTTAAAAAATTATTTTGTGCTTTGGAATACTTAACCGTCATGCTATCTTAAAACTATAAAATATAGAAACTTTCTTCCAAACTTTAAAGATCCGAACTGTTGAAATTAGCTCCAGGGCTACTTTACTAAGAGAAGAGACATGTTTAAGAAAAAAGCTTGAAAAAAGTTCGACGAACGTCAAATAAATATTATGTTGTGTTTGCATAAGGTGTTAAAATTGTGAGTAGTTTTATTCAAAAAATATTCAAAATTTATAACATATTTTCAATTGAAACAGATTTATTTGGTTTGAAAAATAATATGTCTAGCTTAAATCTTTATTGTTTTTAGAAACTCTACAACTTTTTTAGTACTGATATAAAAGCTTTTTGTTGTTACTAAACATTAAAGGTATAAAAACATGTAAAACATTCTTTAGCTTCTCTTTTAGCTTCAATTGTTTTAAAGATCATTAAACTTAAAGCATAAAAATATTATAGGTAAATAGTAAAATTTTTACTATTAAAAAAAAATTATGTTTTTAAACTTTTATGTTAAAAAAAAATATTTTTAAGAAATTTCTTTTATCAACTTTTACCAAAAACTTTTGGATTCTTTTTTCTCTTAGCAATTTGTCATTAGTTTTAAGCATTCTTTATAAAATTCTTTTAATTACTCTAATCTAAATTATCGTGACTTTATAACCACAGTTTTTCCTTTTTACTAATGAAAATTGAAATTTTTAGTATTTTTTACTTAATATAAAATTTTGTTTATAAAGTAAGAGAAAAGGTTTTTGAAATAGTTAGAACTTACTAGTTTAAAATTTTTTAAGATTAATTTTTTCAGATAGAATCAACAAATGATAAATGCATTTTTAAGAAGAAACAATGGTATAACGATGTTTGAGAAGCTTTTTAGTTTCACTGTCTTAATTATGATCATGCAAATTACTTTAGGTAAAGAGAAGATTTTTTGTCAAAAACGTGAACATAGAAAACATACGTTTGCAGGTTTTATGTTATAAATAGTTTAGATGTCTAAAAATATCTAGTTTATCTTTAACCAATGTTATCCTATATTAATTGTAGAACCAATTAAAAATATAAGATAGAAAATTTTAACAAAATTCATTATTAAGTTTTTATTAATAGTAAATAGCTTTAAAAAGAGTTAAATCATTAAATTTGTTGTTTTAAAATAAAATTAAAGTTAATGTTAAATGAGTATTATATTTAAAAGAGAAAAAAAAACTATTTTTAAATTACAGTCTTGATTTTCAAAAATAATTAAATAAAATGATAAACTACTTATACTTTAAAATATGCATTTAAACTAAAACTAATATGCTTTAAATACTTTTAGATATTACTTAGGCTAAGTAAAGTTTCGACATTCAAAAATTCATGTAAGTTACACCACAAGCTTGTTTTAGTACGTTAATATTATATTAATTTATCTTATATAAAAACTAAGAGTAAAAATTCTTACGTGTTAGTAAAAACCAATTTAAATTAAATCTTTAAAAAGTTTTAAGATTGATAGTAAAGTTTGATTATTTAAAGTTGTTCAAATGTTATCAGTGCTTTAAATCAGGGATTTTCAAACTTTGCTCCGCGGACAAAATGCGGCTTGCAAAACAAAATCTTTGATTTCCGTATTAAATATGAAAACTAAATTTAGTGATAAGCTTAGCTTGTAATTTTTTAATTCAAAAAACTAAAGCTTTTATTTGTTATATCATATCAACGTTCATTTAAACACTTAATATTTACCAAATATTTATTATTAACTCTGGATCAATAAAAAATTATACGATAAAGTGAGTAAATGATGTCACGTAGTTAGACAAAGCTGAACGAAAAAAATAATGCTGTTCGTTCTCTATACTTCTAACTTTTAATTGATTTATAGCAATAGATAGATTCATATGCTAACAAAATCGTTGTTTTATATTTTATTTTATTTTGCAAGGAGTAAAATAGTCTATGCAATAAACATCCTAAAAGATTTAAGTACCAAAAAGCTGTTTGAAAAAACTA
Source organism: Thalia democratica (assembly GCF_965202585.1). Classification (NCBI taxonomy): domain Eukaryota; kingdom Metazoa; phylum Chordata; class Thaliacea; order Salpida; family Salpidae; genus Thalia; species Thalia democratica. Next base: position 58,565,581 of record NC_139166.1, on the reverse strand, counting down.
AAATTAATTTCAGATAACGGTGTAAATAATGGAAACTTAACAACAAAACAATGGATACCGGATATGTGTTGTGGAAATCGACCTTATAATTCACAAATAAGAATGTGTTGTTTTGGAAAAACAATATCAAGAAATATTATGAGATGCTGTCCTGATGGAACAATACTGCCTATAGATACTATTTGGTGATCAATTTTTTTCTAAATTTTAATAAAAGTTATTGGTTTAAACATTTTCTTACTGTACACCCTTATACTTTATATACGAGTTTCAATAAATATAAACACTATATCTTTTTATTTGGATTTTAAAAAGTAAGACATGATAAAAGTAAAAGGATTTACCGAGTTTTCTACTTAAGTTTTATTTTTGATTATCAACTTTTTTTGAAATAAATCATTAAAACTTTCTTAGTTTGGTTTTTAAACTTTATTTAACATCTAGTTATAGAAATCAACCTAAAGTCTTGAGTAAATTAGCTTTTTAATAAAGAAAATTTAAGTAAAAAATATTGTTTTTTATTTGCCTTAAAGACTAAAATAGTTTCCATACCAAAAACTAACTAAAAACTTTAACTTTGTTTTTGTTAGTAAATTATACATTTTAGACTTATTCAAAGTAAATTTAAAACTTATTTTAGTTCTATTTGTTTTATTTGATGTTAAAAAAAGTTTTTTGTTTACATGAAACAAAACACTAGATAAAAATAGTAGTTTTAATTAAATGTTTTGTTTTAACATACGTTTAAGGTATAAAAACCACTAATATAAGTGTCACACATATCGTTTGTTTTCAAAATTTATCTTATTTTTCAATTTAATCTAATTGAAAACTTTTTGTTATATATTTTTCTTAAGGGGAGCCTACAAAACGTTTGAAGTCGCTAAAATTAACTTTTTTTGTACAAAAATATTGATTTTACAGATTTATTTCAACTGTAGACTTTGTTACCACAGCTTGGTTTATATAACAACTTGTGAAATTTTAAACTTTAAAATTTAATGAAAATTGTGTAAATTGATGCGACAATTTATGCTATGATAGTAGTTTGTTCAATTTATTATGTATCACTGCACGTTTAGTCTGAACAACAAATTTATCTTAACATTCGATAATCAATGGTTGAGGTTGATATTTAAACCTTAAAATTGAAATTTTGTTACAAACAAGCTTCAAAACATTTTACTTGACACTTATGGAAAACAAAGAAAAATTTTCAAATTTTTAATGTTAGTATTATGTTACATTTATTCAATTTACGTAAAGTAAAGCAGTTAAACTGCTTATACTTTGTACCTTGTTTATATAAAATTGATTGATGCCAAGCTTATTTTCCGCTTGAACAAGATAAAAGTAAAATATAGTTGACATAATGCTCGTACTGTTTATAATTTTGACAGTAAAATGTAAAACATACTTTACTTAAGCAAACATTCTTATTTTAATGAATAAAAATTAGAGAGTAAAATTTGGTAGTTTTCGACAAATATTTACGTTATCATTATCTTAAGTTTTTACCCTTTAAATTAAAGATAATTGAAGTTTGTTTAAATGCACTTTTTTTTTGTCGAAATAAATATAAATTTCCAAAAGCAAGTAATTTACAATACTTAAGTTTAAGTTTTAGAGAGTTTCAAAACTATTAAAGTTTTTGTAATTTTAAGTATGTTTCTATATTTAAGAGTAAGCTTCTTAACTTGCGTTTAATAGCTTAAAATATATACAGTTGTTAAAGCATTTGCTTTCCTGAAGAACGATTTTTACACAAATTATTTTTTAAATTACTGTACTTTTCTTTGTTCATACTTATACTTATCTACACTATAAAACTAGAGTTTATTATCAAATTTACAGTCGCTGTCATCCACAGTCAATTTGGGTGAGAAAGCAATTAGATGAAATGGCAAATATTGAAAAGCGACAGATCAATTTAGTGAAGGAAATCAAAGCTTTGATAACAAAAACCAAAGCGTTAGTTGAACTTTGTTAATCTCTTAGTTTATAACCTTTAAATAATTTACAAAGCTCTTTTTCTCACATGTTACACTACTTTCGCGTTTTAGTGGTAAGAAATTTTTATGTAGACCACACTGCCTTGTTGACTGCAATGATATGAAGCAAACGTCGTTTAAAATTTTAAATTTTAGTTAATCATTTTAAATTAAATTCTTAGTCTTAAAGTCAATTCAGTTTCGTTAATGAGCACAAAGATACTTTCAAATAATTTCGATTTAGTAAACTGATTAATATATTTCTATGCACAAGCTTTAGTTTATTTTTTATAATAGTTTTTGAACTTTTAGTTGTCTGTTGTAAATGGTTTATTTTATATTGAACTATACGGTTTTAAAATTCTACAACTAATTCTAGGAAAGTAAAGTTAAAGCATAAAACTATCTTAATTAGTTTACTCAATCGAATCTATTTACAAATATCTTTGTGCTCATTAACGAACCTAAGATGACTTGTAAAATAAAAGTATAATTTTAAATGATTAACTTAAATTTTTAATCTTATATAGAGTTTTCCTACTTTAATTTTGTAAAAAAGATACAGTTTTTTTATGTTTTTGAATGAGGTAACATTCCATCTTATAGTCTTACTTGAACATTTATCGATACTTTTAGAGCTTAGAAGCACTTGTAAGTTACACACAGTCAGAATAGAACACGATTTTGTATTCTTTTAAATTACAACTAGTACATGTACGCTTAACACTTGTAATATAATTAATTCTTAGTACTTCCCACACTTCATTCAGTTATACTTTTGTATGTCATAAATGTATGTGGACAGTTAATTGTAATTATTATACGTCAAGAGTTTTATAAAAAAACAAAATTCTAAATTTGAAGATAAAACTAAATAAGCAATGACTAAATTTTAGACTAAGGCTTATTATTTTTTTTAATCACTTATAAATAATACTAAATCTTTAGGGCACATAATAAATTTACAAGAAGAAATTAAAACATTGGATTCCCAAGCACAGCAACTTTACGAAAATTTTGTTAGAAAAATAAATATTGACATTGATGATTCAACAGAAGCTCAAAATGTTATAAACATTGTTAGCATTTTACCTTGATTTAAAGTAAAAAAAAATTAAAATGTTTTTTGTTATTATTATGAAAAGCTATGGTTTTTAAAACAGTTTTAAGAAGATTCGAAGGTTGTTATCGATAAAGAATTTTCTTATACAATTTATTATATGTTTTGGTTTTAAGAAAACAAATAGAGAGATCTCAACTGCTGGAGGAGAAGTAATATATTTATTCTTTCAAAAATTTATTTTTGCAAACTAAGTTTCGGTCAATTTTTGACCGAAACTTAGTTTGCAAAATAAATTTTTTAAAGAATAAATATATTATACAGTTTATATTAAATTAGAATAATGAGAATTGGACTATTTTTCATATAAATCTATTAATAACATAAACAGATTAATTTAAAGTACGGCAACGAAAATAAAATGGAAAACGAAGGTAATCAATCAGAAGAATCACAAATACCTCAAATATCACAGCTGAAAGTTGTTTTCAGAAAGGTTAGCAATGACTATGTACAAAATATGTGAGATTACAATATTTTTGATTCTTTTTGAAACAATGTTTATGTCACTTTATATCAGAAGACTAAAAAAGCGAATTTGTTCACATCAATGATTGTCTTATTCAATTACTTATATTTTTTCAACTAAAATTTTGCACAACATAATTCAGATAAAATTTTAAAGAGAAAAAAATTATTTTAAAAGATAATAAAATGGATTAAATTATTAATTTTTTTAAAGCTTTTGATATTATAATGCTTAATAAAACTTCTTTTATTTTTCTCTAGCCCTGACTTTTGAGTAACATGCAACATAATACGAACATAAATTCATAAAAAATAAAAAATAAAAGTATATTTACTTTCGCATATTAAATTTAATTAAAACTCTTCTCGTAATGCTATCGTTTATGTTGATTTTTATTAAAATTTAATAAAAACTTCTAACTTAATACAATTATTTTCTTATAGTTACCAATATATTTTTCTTAATTAATGAAAACATTTACTACTAATAAATCGTTATTTTTATTGTTTCAACCAAAATAATAATTAAAGTAATTTTAAAACGCTTTGACGTCTACGTTTCCTTTATAATTTAGATTAAAATACCTTGTGGTATAGAATTAACTATAAAAAATGAATTAAATTAAGTTTTATTTGAACCATTTACGCATATTTAAAATCAATAAGTAATTAATAGTTTGTTTATATGTGTATGTTAACTAAAAGCTACTATTTTTTTTTTGGCAAAAGTTTTAATAGACCTAACACGCTAAACCTAAAAACGGAAGTGGATTTAGTTAACTTTAACTAATTTCTTTTATTTTAAATTATATAAAATTTTACTTTTTCTACCATTGAATGTTTCTAATAGTTCTAAAACATAAAGTTGTAAATAAGTTAGTCTATAGTTTTAATTTTATGTTGTTTTGTTTTAATTATATTATATGAATGTGTAAAATGAGATTAAATTAAAAGTATTAATCTAAATATCGTAAGCATTAAAATAATTAAGTTTTCAATGTGCAAATTTTCGGTTAAAAAAAAAGTAATTTACGTTTGGCATAAAAGTTTCTAAAAATTTACTACAAAAATATGTAGTTCAGAAACTATTGTTAAAAACAAAATCTTTGTTTGGATTTTATTATCACATACGTTAAATGTAAAATCTAAAATAAACCTGTTTCTTTTTTTTTTAATTATTCTTAAATGTATATACTTTACTAGGAATTAATTTTTCTATAAATATTGCTAAAAAAACTATTAAAAGTAAAGAGTTTTAAAATAAACTGCAGAGATGTCTAAGTTTTCATATTTAGACTTTACAAACGTGACTTTAAAAAAAAATTTCAGAGAAAATGTTTTATTAGTTTTTAAGCGTGGTATATGTAAATTAATGATTTAAACAAAAAAATATTTTTTTGTTTTACAATGAATAAAGCCTGTTGTGTGGCTTAAAAACATTGTTTACGGTAATTAAATTTGTTTGAAAAGTAACAGATTTGAACAAAATTTAATGGAATTTCACCGTTTAAAAGGCTTAGATTAATTTTTAAATGTTTTTAAAACAGGCTAAAAGAAGCGTAAAATTAAGCAACGAAATCAACAGAGTTGAAAGTCTTGTTTTCAAACGTCAATCAATGTTGGTGAAAATTTCAGAAAAACACGAAAAACTTACTAAGCTCACGTCGCTTTTTGAACTGGAAAATAAACTTTTTATGATAACTGAAAACGATCATCAGCTGATTATTCACTTCAGAAATAATTTTGACGAGATTATGACAGATGTTTTAAAGATTGAAAGCTCATTTGCTGTGGAATATCCTGAAACGAAAGTTAATACTGGCTTAAATATAAAGGATTATACTCAAAGTCTTGAATTTAAGCATCTGAAACTGAAACAGCAGCTTTTCAAAGACAATAACGAAAATATTTTCAATAACAAAAGTAAAAAGCAAGATTTGAAAAAATTAGTTGTCAAAGATAACTTGTGCAGTTTTACAAAATGGACAGAGTATTTGAAGAGTTTTGAAACAAACTTAATTTTGTTTAAAAATGAAACAATGGCTTTTAAAAACAAACTTAAGACAGTAAATAGAAAACTATATTAAGTATTAACAACAAATAAGCTTTAAACAACTATATTTCTTAGAGAATGAATACTAAACAGTATTTTTTTTACAAAGTTATTTATGTCTGTTTTATACAATAAGAGTACAGTATAAAAGTGACTAGTTAAGGATTTTTCAAGTATATTCGTTAATACTTTTAATAATTTTAATTTTGAGTTATTAAAACTTTAGAAAGTAAACTCATTTTTATTACTAGTTTACTATTCGTAATTATTGTGTTAGTAATCTAAATCAACGGTTTCCACTAAACTAACTTTAAAAAAATCTCGCATACTATATAATAAGAGAGTTGCTTTAACGTATAAATTTATTTATATTTTGTTTTGATAATGTTTTTTATGTGAAACGGTTTTATTTTTTTTTTGTATTAACAACTAATTTTTTCACATAAGTAATTTTAAGTTTTATAAGAAAATTACCTTTAAATTTTTATGAACACATTATACATAAAAAATAGTTTATTTTTATTAAGACTTACATTAACTTGACCTAACGAATTTAATCAATAAGTTCGGTACAATCAAAAATATAAAACAGTTTAACTCTATGTTTTACATGATTTTATAATTTGTTTTTAGTGTTTTAATAAATATCTTTTTCATTAAGCTTTTGTCAACATAAAACAAATATTTAATTTTACTTTAGAGGAAAATGTTTTTATAAAAGTTTTAAAACAAAAAGTTACTAAACAATGTTTTATAAAAATTGCTCATTTATTTATAAAAAAAAGTCAATTAAAATTCAGATGTTTTATTTTTCCTAGTTATTTATGTTTTTCCTTTATATTTTTAAAATTGTAAATCAATCATTTTAGATAACCTTTTTTACGAATTAAAAAATAGTCATAGCTATTTAATATTTTTTTTTGATTAACCGTAATACGTTCAAAAGACTTTTTTTTTCCTACAAATGTATTGCTATGTGCAAATTAATAAATTACTTTATCCGTTGTTACTTCTTCAAAAACTAATACTATAACTTAATGAATTGTAAAAAACAGTATAAATTATCTACAACGAATTGTAAGATTTGTTAAATATAGTTTAGTTACAAGTGAATTATTTATGATAAGATTAAGTTTTTGAAAATTTTATTTGTTAAAAGTTAGAATTTAATTTTAAGTTATATTTAAAAAATTGAGTCAACAGCTCAAGGTTTGTAAAACACAACTGTCAAAAAAACCTAAAACTTTTATACATGATGTTTTTTGCGAACTATATAGCAAAAAAATCAATTGTATTCTTTATTTATCATAAAAAGCTTAATGAGATATCGTATTTAATTTTTAAATAAATAATAATATAGTTCTTTTTAATTAAGACTTTCAGTTTTATTTTTGATTTTTAATTTACTTAAAAACTGTTAGGTATTTTAGTTTGGTTCAGTCTAGTTTCAAATGTTCGTAGAATAAACTTAAACCTTAAAAATATTTCATCAAAGGTAAATTAACTACATTTTCGTTTGATTAATTATTGTGTTCCTAAAGTTTAACTAAAAGTTATATTATTACTTAATAAACATATATAAAAAAAACTTTATATGTTTTTATTAATTAGTAATTATGAATGAATTTAATAAAATTCAACATGGTATGTTTTGAATTTCAATTATTAACACCACAATTTTTTTTATTGTTTGTTTTCTCTGATAACACCTGTAAAAAGTTTATAAATATTTAGTTTTATTTAATATACCTTAATTTTAACTTTTACCAAAAGCTTACTAAAAATACTGAATGTATAAAAAAAAGTCTAACATTTGCAACTAGTGGTGTTAAAAACACAGCTGAACACAAACTTTTAAAAAATATTTAAGCATGAGAGAAAAACAAAATTATAGTTCAAGTTATCATCTTTTTTCTGTTCAGTTAGTTATTTGTTTGTTTTACCAAAATTTTAATTTCTATTACTAAATTCAACTTTGCTAAAAACGACATTAAATTAAACATTATACTTATCCTTAATAATTGTGATTAATATTGATGTTAAAAGTATAATCTAAGTTTAAACATTTCGGTTAGAAATATCATAATACATACAATGCCAAACAGTTATTTAAAAAACTGTTATTATGTGCTTAAATAAGCTTTAATTCTAAATTTTATAAATAAATTAAAAATAAATAACTCTAAAAATAAAAAAAGTTATTTAAAAAGAATAATTTTGTAATTTATGAGCAGATTAAAAAAGCTTATAAAATAAAAAAAGAAAAACTTGTTGTTTTTTAAAAGAAAATAAAATAAAATAAAAGTATTTTAGCTTTTAAAAAAATAGTTATCAGTTTGTTTAATAACTGTAATTGATTAGGTTTTGTAAAGTATGTATTGAATCCGTTAAAAATCTTGATAAGTATTTTTCATGTTTTTAATAACTAAATCGAGTAAAACCATATGTGAAATCTTTATATAACTTATAAAAATATTTCTAAATTTAAAACTAATTTGTAGTTTATTTCTTTTAGTTGACTTACTAATAAATATGTCAATAGCTTTAACATAGTTTTAACATAGTTGTCAACAATTTTTTTCTAATTTCACAACTCATAGGTTTAATATTTTGTAAGTACAAAAAATTTACGTTTACTACTAATAAAATGTTGTATTTATAAAAATGTTACTTGTGTGTAAATTTAAATTTTCTTAAATATTTAGTTTCTAACGTCATAATACCTAAATGAATATTTCTATATTGGCTAGTCTACATGATTCGTACATTTTTTTGTTTATTAGAATTACATTTTTTTACTTTAATTGAAAAGAAGTGTGAATTTGAAAATTTAAGCCATTAATCACGGGAAATGAAAACTTTTGAATATTACTTAAAGGTTTAATCAAAATTGTTTAGTAGTAACTACAAAGTATTAGCAAAGTTAAACTAACGTTGCTAGCCTAAAATTTATATTACAAACAGAGTTTTATATAATTTTAGTAAATTTTTATAAATGTAAACTATATATTTTTAAAATAGACAACATTTTATTAAAGCCTAAATTTTTAAAAAAGAATATAGTTGATAAGACTGTGTTATGTTTTGTCCAAATAAAAACAATAATATACCTACAAATTAAATTAAAAACTTTATTTTTAAAGCAATAAATCACGTATAAAGTAACTTTATCTTTACAATTTAGGTATTAGAATTTTATAATATAAATCATAAAATATTTAAAATGCACTAAAATAACTTTTAACTTCTACTTTAGCAATACTTTAGTATTTATTTTGGCAAACAACTGTAACTGTCATCCTGGTTATAGGTGAACTTATTAACCACTGGTACAGATTTGCACAAGTAATAAGCAGTAAATAAAATTAACTTGCTTTTAATCCTTTACATTCTATAAAGTTTTCCTTGAATATTATAATTTTTCCTGAAATATTTTACCAGCATTAGTTTGCGGTTACTTAATAGAAAAAAAATTATAAAGTAATGCAGTACTTATACATTTAAGAACTATTTGCTTTCTTTTGATTGGTTTCGAATTCATTTTGGTCTAAAACAATCTTGTTGGGTTAATTTTTATGATATTATAAGACTTTTTACACAAATTTACAACTGAAAAAACTCCATAATACATTTTATTTAAATTTAAGCTTAAAAATTATTTTATATGTTTTTGTTACTGAAAACGCTTACTAGAATTTTGTGCATAACTACTTTGAGTGACTGTTATATAAAACTACATTGAACCTATAATTAATATTAAGCTAAAAAAAAAGGTTTAGAAATGTTTTAGTGCAAACAATAACTTTAGTGAAACCTAAAATCATAAATAATCATTTATTTATAAGCGTTTCTTTCATTATACAGAAAATTAAAAAGTTTTGCTTTTAGACAAATCACCAGAATAAAAATTTTTAAAGTAGCTAGCTCAAACAATAAACTAAGCTGTTTCTAAATTAGTAATATATAAAAACTCGTGCTTATAGTTCAACATAAGTATCTCAGTAAATATAATTCACTAAAATACTTAAGCAACATATTAAAAATAAAATACTAAGTGTGCAATTATGTAGTTAACAATTTAAAACTTATTAAAAATTATTAAACTTAATTATGTATTATAAGTTTAAGGTTATTTTCATACTTGAAATTGTTAGTTGTACTTCAATTGTGTTTTTTAAATATTATGAAATTTTGTTTTCAACTTAAAAAAGGTTTTGTAGTAGAGTAATAAATTTATATTCAGATATGTCAAATAGTCGTATATGATAATTGTGATTTTATCAAATTTCTATTATAGTATTGTATGGTTAAGTAAAAATATTTATTAACTCACATAAATATTCTCCAAGTTTACTAAACATATAACAAACATAAATAATTAAAAATATAAAACTTTGAATAGCGTAGCTAAAAACTAAGTATTCAAGTGTGCACAAAAACCTTGAAAAGCTTATTAAAGATTTTGATTAATTTAATTAAAGACAAATTTTTTATTTTCTTATTTCTAGTTAGATTACATATTTCTAAAAATTATTTTATTATTTAAATTATAGTTGAAGGTATATATTTGTACTCCATAAACAAATCTAATTTCTTTCTAATAAACTTTTAACCTATTTTAACGTTATTAACGTTAACATATTGACTTAAAGTATTTAAACCGTGTGAACTGTTGAAATAAATATAATCTTTCAAAAAACTATAGAAAACTTTAAAATTTTTCTTTACGTCATTTAAAATATTTTTAAAAGTTTAATTAAAGCACAAAGTCCTTTAAACACCAACAAGAGAATTGTTAGTTTTATAAATGTAATAATATCTTTGAAAGAAATAATGATGCTGTTGAAAAGGCAAGTATATAAATTATAAAATTATTTAAAATTATAGTTTTTATGTCAAATTTTGTAAAAACCTTACTTCTGGTGATTGTTATCAATATGATAGCAATCAAAAAGATAGTGTGTTTTAAATTGTAATATTTATTAGCACAAAGTGTTTTAGCATTAAGTATGCGAAAATAACATAAACATATATAAACTCAACTATAAAATGTTTACTTTAGTTTTACTATCATTTTCGTTGTTGTATCAAATACATATATATATATATCATATAACGTCTATTACATTTTACAACTTTTGAGATTTCATCTAACTTCTTTTACACCCAAACTGATTGTTTATGGCAACAATTGTGAAGTCTTCGATAAAAAAATCTCATGTAAACAAATAATACTTTTTTCAAAGTAAAACAAAAATGCATAATAAGTCAAAACTTTATGATAAACAAATTTAATTGCTTTTTATTTAAATATTCAGTTTCAAGTTACAATTTACCACTTAACTAATATTTTAAAGTAATTATGGCACCTGAACACGTATAAAAAACAAATAAAGTCTTAAATACCTTAGACAACATCGAATTAGACTTTAACGTATTTGAAAATTTATATTAATCTTACTTTAACATAAAACATTCGATTCGATTAAAAAAATATATTTTTAAGGGTTATAAGAACTCGTTATTTTATTTTTTGACATTAATTTCTTATTTTAGCTTATTTCATGACACATATCTTGTCGAACCGTCAATGAGTAAAATTCAAATGTTTATTTTTGTGTAAACTCATATCTGATCGATTAAAATATATTTAAAGTTATCATTATTTGATTTTGAATGCTGAATCTAAATATCTCATGAAAAATGTTCTTTTTAAAAAATTATAAACAATACAAAAAAAAAACACAAATTAATATTATAGCTTTAACTAATGTTATTTTGAAAGGAAAAGAGCCGGGAAGATTATTTCTTAAATTTAGCTTCATACATGCGTCTCACTATTTAAACATGTGTAAACCAACAAGATTCAATTCCGATAAAATATCTTATACTCAACTTAACAGATTAAAATAACTGTTTGAAGTGAAGTTAACTTCAGTAAGATTTGACTTACCTCTGAAAATCATCAAACATAAATTATTAAATTTTTCTTAAGAACTGGTTGATAGTTACTATTTTATTACGTGATTTTTTACTTTTTACTTATTGGAGTTTTACTCAATAAATTTGTTTGTATTTCTTCAAAATCAATAAATGATAATAGTTTCTCTATTAATTTTTTAACAATCATAATACCACTTGTTTTGAAAGTTTACTTTTGCAAGTGATTATACAATTTTTACTTTGTAAATTACAGTTAAAAGTAATTATTAAAAAACTAATTATTTAAACAGCATTTGTAGCAAATTTTAGTTATTTAAAATTAAAACCTATATTTATCCTCATTGAATATCTCAAACTATATCAAGTATGATAAATTTTATATTAGAAAAAAAAAACATTTGTTAAGTTGTTTTAATTCAATTTTGAATGTTTATAGCAGAGATATGTTGCAAGGATTAAATTAATAGAATAATAGTTAGTGTATCACTCATAACAATAATTTATACAATAACATAGCCTTGGATTGAAATAGTAACAAAAGGTTTAACTAAACTGTAAGTATAATAAAAATGATCTAAAATTTAATAATTAAATAAAAAAACAATTTTTTTGAATGCTACTATCAAACAAAGGATTGAAAATTTTGTACAAAAAAAATATATATGAACCGTGGGACGGATTCGGATCATATGCAGAAATTTAACTATTTTGAAGTGTAACTAAGATTAAAAACAAATTGTTTAAAACATATAAAATTGAGATTTTTTGTTAAAATAGTATTCAAAGTTATTTTAGATCGATTTTGGTGACAGACTAAGTCCTTTAAATAAATATTTTGTTTTAATTTTTAATTGAAAAAGTTATATCTGTAATAAATGTATGTTTTTTATTCTGCAAATCACTTTTTCTGATATTTTTAGCCCCGCTGAGTTGTCCACAAGTGTTCTCAACTTTCGTATAAATACTTAACTATAATTTAATATAACTAAACATAAAGCAATCTAAATACGATGAAGCTTAATAATTAAGAAAAAGGAGTATATGATAATAAAACTTTGAAAAGTATGTATTTAGAAAAAAAAAAAAAAAAAAAACATTTAATCAATCATTCAAAGTAACAAATAAACTGCAGAAAATGCGAAATGTTAAAGAATGTTTTAAATAAAAACATTTGTTACTGTTTTTACTGTATTTTAAATCAATGAAAAATACATTAGTACCATTTTTAACTACAAGCAAGATAACTTAATATTTATTGAAACCGAAGATTTTATCTTAGAAAAATATTTTATTTCAGTACTACCACATACACATTAAATTTTCATTTATACTAACGTGTCTCCTTTCGATTTTTCAAATTTCTTTAAAAATATGACAGAGATATTTTTTTATAGTTATTAATTCTACTAAAGATTGATAATGTAAATACTGACATACTTAAGTTAGTAAAAAAGTTAACACGATGATTTAATCTTTTGATTTTAATCAGTCTTTAAAAAGAAAAAACTCTTATTTTTTTTGTTTAAAACAGTGCGTTTTTTTTATAAAGTATTTTTCTTTCGTATAAGTATACATAAAAGGTAAATCCTAGTTCAACTAAATCAATTTACTGAGCAAAAATAAACTAGTTTTTAAAACACTTTTTTAATGTACCATTTTAAGTAACTAAAAGAATTTTTCTTTGAAGTTAAAACTTTTCAAAAATTTACAAAAAAATCAACTACAATCAGTGGTTTTTAATTTATAGCATTAAACCAGCTAATAAGTAAATTAATTGCTTCAACAACTTGTAAGTGAATTGTGGTCAACTATACGAAAAAGATTGGATTTTAACAATGTACAGAGATAAACCTTCTATTAGTATTTTTTGAAACCTAAAGTTCGCAACTTAAACAACAAAGATCATATGTGCTTTTGATGTCTTATTAAAGCATAAAAAAAAGTTCTATTATCATTTGATATTTTTTTAAGATGCTTGTGAACTTTTATTGTGAATATTATTTAATTTTACGACAGTTAACAAGGATATGTGGTAGGCCATAAACTATTTTATACCACAAAAAATTTAAGCAGTTAAACATGTGAGATAGTTTATATTGAAACAAATTATGACTATATACAGTTTACTTTTGGCAAAGTTCAACTAACATATTAGTTTGTTTTATCAAAGGTTTGATTTCCTTCGCTAAATTTCTATGTCGTTTTTCAATATTCGACATTTCTTCTAATTGATTCCTTGCCCAAATTGACTGTTGATGAACAGCGACTTGAAGTAGTTTGACTAATTCGAACAATTCGAAAAGTTAGAAAAACTAAATAAAAAAACGAAAACAACCGTCTAACTGCAGTTTAATTTTTCGTTAAAATAATAATTTTAGAATTAGTTTAATAAGGTGTTTATTTTTGAAACTCACATGATAGTTTGTGTTTTTTAGTTTAAACAAATATAAAAATTATAGATTGAAAAAAATAATAAAAAGTCAGAGTTTCAAGAAATTTTAAACTTGAATGTGCTAATTTTCCATATTTAAATCTATATACTTGAAAAGAATGAGAAATATATCATTAACAACTTTAAAAAACATACCGTAGTATTAGTTTTATTTATTTTTCTTAAAAATAAACTGGCAAAACAAATTACTATGACACGAAAAGCTTTATAAACTTTTTTAGAATACAATAAAAAATGAACATTTTTATAACATGCAGTTGTTTACTTCATCTCTTATAACTTTTTTGTACATAGATTTAATTTTACTTTAATAGTTTTATGACTTATTAAGCCGAACAAAGAACTACTTTTACAAAAAACCAAAAACAGTACTGATTAAATACTTTTTGGGTTCTGTTTAAAATGCCGAATAGATATGTTTGAACTTCGACTCTAATTTAGTTACTTAGTACAAATTAAACATGTGAAAACTTCTGAAGTTTTATTTGTAAGGGTTTTATATAAAAACACTCTATTAGTTTTATAATATTAAAATCAAAACGGCCTAAAAATTACTCCAAATATAGTTTACAGTGTTAAAGCAACCTTTCGACAACAATTGTTTAAAAAACTTCTTTAAAAATAAACTTTTTTTTCTCAACCGCTACAATAGCGCTAGCTTTTTGCAATTTTAAAGCTCATTAATTAAAAGTTATTAGAAGTATACACGAGAATTAGTTTTTAAACTATATATAAACTATTGAAAATAGTATTTTTAGGCAGTGTTGTTTCATATCGACAATGTCTCATAATATTTCTCGATTATAGGTAAACTATAGCTTTTAATAATTACAAATATATTATGTAACATATGTCTTTGTTACGTAATATGAAATATTTTGACTATTTATTGAAAATATGTTTTGTTAATAAAATTATGGAAGTTTTATTAGTAGTTTTTCAAAATTTAATACTTTTCAAGAAATAAAAACTTTAGAACTAAATTCAATTATGCTCAATCTAATACTGGTTATCGAATAAATGTAATAAACCATTTATTACTCTGCGTTCCGTTTAAAATCAAAAGTTGTGTTTAAGTGTATTAAATCCTTAGTCTATAGTTTTTAACTGTTCGCTTAAATTTTGAAAAGTATAGTTTAAAAACTTTTTTTGCAATTTAACACAACACTTGAAGAAGTGTTTAAAGATAGTTTGCAAATTAGTTTTAGAGCAAACAAGTTTAGGGAGGCATTTTTGTTTAAATTGTAAAAATAGAATTAATTTGTTTCAAAGTTTAGTTGTATCAGTAGACAACTTCTCTGCAATTTATTGTATTCCTATAACTTATGTCATACAGTAACCTCTCGCATCTTTACGCACTCGTGACGTTACGCACTCTCGTTTAGTTACGCATTTTAGAATTCTAAAAAGTTCAAAAAAAATTTTTTTTAATTTCAATAATGCACAAATTAGGTTTATTGTATATTGTTAATTTAAAATATAATTTTAAATGCTAACGCACCTCTCTATATCTTTAGACTTTGTAAACTTATGTTCCTTGACTAATTGATTAACTTTTAGTTACACCTAAGTGCTTTAGAATTTTTTGTTAATAATAAGAAGTTATATTAAAACAAACAATGAATGTATACTGAAATAATGTGTGAAAAACACAAAAAAATAAAAAATACTCTTGCCCTATATATGAATAAACATCTAGTAGAAAGCTAATGAAACTTCCAAGCAAAAAGTAGCAGTGATCCGTAATAAATACAGAGCTTACAATAAACACAAATCTTAATTGTTTATTATTATTAAAATTGGTTAAATTTGTCTACAAGTATTATTATTTTGTATTAATTTAAATTCTTTTTTTCTTAAGTGTGTATAGTTTTATCTTTTGTTTTCAAATTTATAAATAAAGTAAAAAATTTGTTAAAAGTGGGAAAGTCTCCAGTCTGCTTTTAACTAGAGGCAACTACAAAAAACAGCCATTATAGTGAGTATATTTGGTACCTCTCGTTTCTTTACGATCTCTCATATCTTTACGCACTTTTTCTGTGAACACAATGTGCGTAAATAAGCGAGAGGTTACTGTACTTATAACTTTTTTTTAAATTATATGTTTCTGTCAGATCAATCTTAGAAATATACTAAAATTTATTCTGTTATAATGTAGTTAAAATCTTTTTTCAGACACTTTTGTGTTAAAAAATTGTGTGGGTATAATTTAAATTCTAACTTTTCACCCAAAAATTAATTTTTAGACATTTGAACTCTTAACCAATAATTTACTTTTAGGATCATTGATCTATTATTGTTAGATCCTTTTATTTAAAAACAATATTAAGAGCTAACTTTATGTGAATATTACCAACTATAAAATATAAATTTTTACTGTTTTTTTTTGTAAAAAAAAAATAAAGCTAAAATTTTAGATTTTGAAAACTAAAATAAGATAAATAGAAAAAGTTTTTGTATTAAAACTAATCAAAACTAATCACGTTTTTTTTTTTTTTTTACATTTAAAGCATGGTCAAAACAAAGCAATTATTCATTACGATCGGAAAATACCACAAAATACGGAATATTTGTTAACAAAAAAGATAAAACTTTAGATTAACACCTTTAAAACCGCCTATTTGTCCTAATCTCTTTACAAATTTTTCATTTTATTTCTAACACAAATATTTGTTTTGTGATATTTTGATATAAAAGTACTCAATATCTCATTAAGTTTATTTTTTTTTAGATATATATTTTGGGTTTTTAGAGTAAAATTAAATTTAGATAGTATATCTAAAACACAAATTGTACAACTTAAAACACCATACACTTTTAAAATTTCAAAAACACAAAATATTTAGTTATTGTTTTTAAAAGATTTTATAGTAAATAATTTAATAAATTTATGAACTGTTAAAGAATTTTGATGTTTAATTAAATTTTTCCTTTAAGTTAAAAAAAGTTGACCATTTATACTTACAAACAGATTTTAATTTTTCTTTAGCAATTTTGATTAGTTTGTAAATGTTTTAAAGTACAGCATAAAATATATAATATTTTAATTAAAATTGCTAACAAAGTCAAAGTATTCAATTCGAAAAATTTTCGGAATTTTATAACATTTTAAAATTTTATTTTTACCTATATATTTTAAATATTTTTAGTTGGGCTATTTTTCAGTCTTTAGTAGTGTTTTTAAGCATTTAAAAAGCACTTATAAAAAAGAAAAGGCTATAAAAGCTTTTCTTAAGTTTTTTCTGTAATAAAACATTAGAAAAAAAAAATATTTTGAGGATTTTGCAAATTTACTCTTTACTTACAGAAAGCTTTACGATACAGAGCATACAAGACACTTTACTTTAAAGTATTTAGTATATTTTTTATCTACTTGTTTTTGCATTTTAAAACTCATTTTAGTAACCGCTCGCTTAGCAGAAACTTAAAAAGTAATGGCACCAGGGGCGTAGCGTGGGGAGGGACGCTGGCGCATGCGTGCCACCCAAAAAAAAAGAGTTGAAAAAAAACGCAATACCTTTATCCTTTATTGTTTATTTTTTCTGCTTAATTTGCCTTTTTTCAACTATGTTTTTCTAGTATTTTAAAAGTAAAACTAAATTTCGAATACCAATTAGTGACAAGTTAGGGAAATTACCCAGTATACTGATTCGGTGCGTAATTGCAAATGCGCACCGATGTTGATGAAAAACTCCATAAGGAAAAATTTTATAACTTCAATAAATTCATATGAATTTAGACTCAAACAGTACGCAACTAGCTAGTGCACCGCATTAGTATAACCTTATGACAGATTTTTTTTAAACGACAAATGCTAACATTTTGTTAACAAACCATGAAGCTAAACCTGTTTTATAGTGATAATGATTCAAGAATAAATAAATTGTAGTAAAAATAGCAATAAACAACTGCTAATAAAATAAAAATATATTGATAATAAGAATAAAAATTATTAACAATATAATTTAAAAGAAAAGTAACAAAAAACAGAAAAAAATAAAATAATAAATTAAAATAAATAATAAACAAACAGTTCATACTGTGATTACAGTTTTAATCTTACTATACAAAAATTATTGTTTGAATTATTTTAACTTAAAATTTTTATTAAAAGTAGTTTCTTTTTTTTATTAAGGTAAGAAACAAATCAAAATTTGTTATTCTATCAGCCATAAAGTTTAAAAATTAAACAAATTAAAAATTTGTAGCAAGTTATTTTAAAATTTCTTTAGTTACATCATGAATTAATTTATAGCAACTTGTAAAACAAAATTTTTACAATCAATTTTTAGTCTGAAAGACATAATAGATTAATTTTAAATTAATTTAGTTTTAAATCAAATTTTAAATGGTATTCAAAAAAAAATCTTTCTACCAACTGTTTCTAGTATTTAAAAAATGATATTCCCTAAAGATCTTAGAAAAAGTGATTTTAAGATAAGTGAAATGTTATATTTCTTGTGAATTTTTAAAAGCATTGAAAAAGTTGACCTTAAAAAATTTATCTTTTAAACATTTTGTTTTGTATCAAAAACATTTAGTAAAATCTTTCCACACCATCAGGATAACTCAGGATTTTATGAAGTTTTGGAAAACTTTAGTATGTCTCAGTAAAAGTCAGGATAACTCAGAATGTTTTAAATATTTTTAAGCTCAGGCTGACTAAGGATAGATTTGTTTTTTTTTAATTCAAGGTAGATTTAGTGGTTTTAAAAGCTTTGTTATAAAGCCTAGTTTCTATAAGTTTAAAAACAATAAAAAAATTCTTTAAAAGAATTTAAAATGCTTATGACATAAAAAACTACCTCAATACAGTTAATTTAACTCAAAGAGTGAGGCAAGGCAATCCTGATATCTTCAAAATTAATTGTTTTTTGTTTTTTTGTAAAATATGTTTTATTATACTAAAGAAAAAGTAAACACTTGTTTTTATTAATTTTTAGTATATTATTTAAAAAAATATTCAAAGTGATATAGTATGGAATGTTGCAAGTCTAAAAATATGTCAGATAGTAAAATTATCTGAAGTTCAATAGCTTGAATTGAAAAATAGCAGACCAACATCAGATATTGCTATTACTCAAGACTGCAGTTCAAGTGGTATGAAATTTTTATTTTTAATTTTGTTTATATTATAAATTTTCTTCATTTATAAAGATTTATTTTTACAGTTTTATATTGTAATATAGGTAAAAATGTAGAAGTTAAAAAAAAACTAGCGCTTTAGATTTAAAACTTTCAATTTTAATACTGAAGATTTAACATTTTTACATATAAGATTAAAATAGTATACTAAAAGCTGCAACAAACTAAAAGTATGAATTTTTTTGAGTTTAATACAATTTTTTTTTGCTGATATAAAATAGATATTGAACATTATTTAAAAATTGCACAGAGAAAAATGTTCTGAGGTATTAATTTTTATACTTAGTTGACTAACTATTTAGAGTTTAAGGCCATAGGGGGTTGGGAGAGGGGGGTAAGCCATGTTTTTTAGAAGTTGATCTTATTTTATAGACTTTTTTTAAGATGCTTTTTATTTTTTTAAAAGATTTGAATTATTTTTTGAGATATGACCAGTCAAAGTCGGGCCGCATAATAGGTTCCCTATGGGAAGGGAAAACTAAAACAGCGAAAAAAGGCTAGTTTGTTTAAAATCTATCTCCTAATACATTTTTCAAGCAATCTTCTTCAAACTTTAACAGTTTAATCTTTATACAATAAAAAAAAAACATTACTTGTGAATTTAAAAATTTGTAGTAATTTTTTTTTTTTTTTTTAAAAAAAGACTATTTTTTTTTTATAAAATTTTAATTTATTTTAATTATCTAAATTCATAAGTAAATTTTTTTTCTGTAATGTAAGGAACATTTTCTAAAATTTGAAGAAGATTGCTTGAAAAATGATGTAGGAAATAGATTTTTAGAAAATTTTTAAATTTCCTTGAAAATTGACCCCGAAAAATTTGCGGCCCAAAAGTTTTAATTTAGGGGATTTTTTGAGAAAAAAATTGCGCACCCCCTGACCAAAATACCACGCTACGCCACTGAATGGCACTCCTTTTAAATAAGATATAGTCCTTTTCTAATTAGTTATCCATTTACACCTTTCACAACTTTAACTTTGTTGACACCTGATAGCTAAAATTTCCCAAAAGGAACAAAACCGTTAACTTTTGAAAACCTTTATCTGTACAATTTAAGTTATGTTTTTTAATATTTTTATTACCTGACAGACTTTATTTATTTTCTACTTAATAAAAATTCAATATAATTTAAGAAGCCAAAGGTTTTTTTTAATATATTTTTCTAATGCAATTTATAAAGACTTTAAAGGTTTTTGTGTTTATTAAAACATACTAAAAAGTTGTAAAAATATCATAACAATAGTCGTTCAACTTTAAAAAAATTTTCGGCGATAGTTCAAACAAATACAATGGTCATCTTGTTTTTTTGTAAGCATATCAACGACTGGCACAGTTTTGAACAAGTAAATAAACTATGAACTGGAAAAAAGAACTTCAAACTTTAAGCTGTAATTATAACCCGTAAAGTTCAGAACAAAAGATTTACGTTTTTGTGTTTTTTAATGACTAGCTATATGAAAAACGGGCAACTGATGCTAAACGTTTAAAGTTTTATTGAAATTTTTAATGCACTAAGTTTTTTAAACAGTACATCACAACAAATTAATAGTTTATTTAATTTTTTATTAACTGGAAATTATTTTTAAAACCGTCATTCATTGTTATTTTGTCTATTTTTACTTAAATTTAAATTATTAGATCTAAAAAATACATAAAAGTCTATCAAAACTTTTTTTGTTTAATCTTTTATTTATAAAAGCTTAATCTTTATGCTGCAAAAAACTTTATTCAATTATTTTGAAGTACTTTGTACAAATAATCAAAAGTTATATCTGGAAATCAAACTAATAATTACTTGTATAATTTATGTATGTAACATTCAATATATAGTTCTTTCTTCGCTAAAAACAAAGTTCTATCGAATTCATAATATAATACAGCTCAGTAATTGAAAAAATGTACTAGTTTTAGATTTGTTACTGTTGTTTAACTTTGTGTAGCCAACTAAACAAACAAACAAAGTGAGAAAAATAAACAATTTAACTAGTTGACTACTAAAATCTTGTCATTCTTCGTTTACTGCATTTTTAATGTTTAGAAATATCGTGATTAAAAGTCACTTATTTACCTTAAAAAATATACACTTTACAAACTATGTGTTTACTTCTAATAAGCTTAAATTTGTTAATAATTTTATTTGTTTTTATTATGATTTTATAAGATCTGCAGCTGCAATTTTTTTTTAATTTTAATAGTAAAAACTATGTTAAACTTAACAATATTTATTTGTTATTAAAACTCAGCTTGAATTTTCAAAGTAAATGTTTTAAAACAATTTAATACTACTGTCTACTTTAGCTACTTCAGACAGAACAAAAAATTTTGTTTACGTTGAAAGCAAACTTTCGCTAACACTTTACTCCGATCTTAATACGATATAAACAGCTTTAAATTTAAATTTTACTATAAAATTTAAGCTCAATAAAAATTGTTACGCCTTCGTTGTTCAATGTTAGCTTTTGTTGAGTTTAAAACTTTTTCTTTCTTATTGTTTAAAAAGAAATAAGAACCTTCAACCAGTTAATTAATGTTAATGTTAAACAAAAGGTTCACGAACTTTGATATGTGATAATATTTTGATATTAATTAATCACTTACACATAGAACAGCTGTATGAAAATAATATTTTGTTAATGTGAAACAAGTTTGATAAATCAATAACAGAAAAAGTTGCTGTCATTTTTGCGACAGTTTTAACTTATACTTTTTTTTTGCTGCTTTATTATCTATTTAAAAAATTAAATACTTTTTTACCGTGTTGTAACAATATTTTTTTGAATCTTGAAGAATATTTCATTGAAAGAAAAAAAATTAAAATCAAAAATAAGTCTTTAGTTTATCAGATGTACATAAACTTTAACTTGTCATCTTCATAATAAACTTTTAACAAAAGTTATAACAAAGTATGAATTATTATTTTTTATTCTATAGTACTAGTTATGTAAGAGCAGTGTTTCTTAAATAGTGTCAAACCTATGTCTATACAAAACTAATTAAAAATATTTGTTTGTACTTTTTTTAGAGGTTTTCAAACAATAACAATATATCTTTAGTACTGTCAATACCTATCATTTAATCAATATGAATTTAATGTGATCAGCATGTAATGCATACTTTAATAGTCACAAAGTATTATAAATTATAATAAAACTAACTCTTCCTAAATAAATCTAACTGTTTAAATTTGAATAACAGTTAACAAATAAAGTGTACAAAATATTATTATTTAAAAGTTTAGTGTAAGGTTAAAGGAGACCACAGTGTAAATTTTTAACTACCAAAGTTAATAGCTCATCAGAGTAAATTTTAAATGTTATCACTAATTAAAAGCTTAATTTACGATAATGAATGTTTACACCAAAAACATTCTTAGTAATATTTTAAATAATTTTACTTTGTCTCTCAACTTAGTTTAAAATATCATGAAGCGTTAGGTTTAAACTTCAAAGTTAAATTATGATGTCAAAATAAAACTCGTTGTTAGATAATTAATTAGAAGATAATAATATTTTTAGGATAAACAAAAAAAAATTAGTTGCTGATTTATAAAATATACAGTTTGTACAACTGCGACACAGGGGTTAAATTTAATGTTACATTTTTATAAAAACAAATTTATCTTTATGTCCTTCAAAACAGTTTTATTCTTTATTTTTAACATTACTTTACTACTACTTAAAAGCTTTATTTAAAGTAATTTTTCATCTAAATTAAACCGTCATTATTACTTCAAAAGAAAAAATAAAGAAACAATATAAAAAAATGTTTTATTTATTTTTAGGTATATTTTTATTTAAAACAGTTTATATGATAAGATTTACCATTTTATATAAAGGTTTTTAGTTAAACTGTAACGACAATGTGTAATTATTAAAATTAAAGCCTGTGAACTTGATCAAAATTGAGAGCCTAACCCTGGACTTACGTGTGCCGTGAGACAAACTTGAGTTTCCATAAAGTTTCGATTATATCATTTTGATCATCAAACCACAGCTCTCGTTAGACTATGACCCATGTTTTGTTCTAATTGATATTCGTCAATTAGTCGCAACCGGGTCTTAGTCTACCGTAAAGTTATTGTCTGCGGACCTGAGGTATCCTAAATCTTTAAACTAACTTAATCTTGTCTCACGTTAAATGAAAGTACGGGCTTAGGCTGTTTTGACATTCGCTGATCTTTTCTTTTATCTGATATAAACCGAGCGTACCAGCTGTGTTGTCTAGTAGACAATGTATCAAATCTTATGCACGGCAAACGGACAAAGCTGACGTCACTGATCATACTAGCAAACGTTAGCTCCATGTTTAAACATTACAAACCTTTTGTAGATTGATTGGTGCAAATTTTTCAGTTACGACTGACTGATGAGTTCTAATTAGAACAAAACTTAGGTCCGAAAGCACGTAATGATCAAAGTGGTAGGATAAAACAATTGTTTTATTAATTTACTCGTATAAATAGTTTTAAATCAATTTTGAGCTGATTGATTAAATGTTTATAATAAACAGTAAAGTCGTGATAAGTGTAAAATTGTCGATAACTAAATGTGATTGGTCTAAAACACTGTAAACAAACCTTGGTGTGCCTTGAATTGATGTTTTTCTCAGTTTTTTATTTACACTTAAAGTTAAATGAACCATTGTGTATATAAAAAAATTTCTCAATAAAAAATACAGTCTTATTAGGGTAATTTAAAAAAAATCAATCAATTGTACTTGTACTAAAAATATTTAGTTGATTTTTTTAAATCAGCACAAACTTTAGTAGCCAATTAGTCGAAAAACTGACATTTTAAGAGTAATACTAATGCAGTTTTTAATTATTGTCAAGTTTTATTTCAATGTAAGCAAGCAAAAATAAATTAGTAAAATAATTTTAAAAAGAAAAATGTACTTTATAACCAAATAAACAAAGCTACATGAGATAAAAACTTTTTTTAAATGTCAAAACAAAATAATAATCTTTACAACATTTTACATAAGTTCAACTAGTACTCTAATTAAAAATAGATACCGGTGCCACAAAAATGGTCAACAACTGAAACTAAATGTATAATGCAAAAGTAAGAACAAACATAATGTAAAACACTCGATTATACAAGTATACTTGCATTTTAGCTAACTAACTAATTACAGTTTCTCTGTGCCTTAATTTAATAAGTTTATTAGTATATTTTGCTTGCAAACAAACTTGCTTTTAAAAGTCTGTAACAATCTTTTTTAAGTTCTGCATTATCAAAAAAGTTTTATACTGTTAGAGATTGAATGAAACATATAATTCTTATAGCTCATAAAACCCTCTTCAAGAAAATATGTAATAGTAGAGAAAAATCTTAAGCAAGAACAAGTAATTCTAAAAGCTAAATATTTTAGGCCTTGCAATTAATAGGCTATTTTAGTTATTAAAACTAAGCTTACTTTAAAATAGTTTAGTTGGTTTTATGAAAGCCAACTCAAGTTAAATCACAACCGTTTTAAATATTAGGTTAGAAATAATCAGCACTGCAGTTTTGCAAAATAAATTAAAATTTTGATAACACAACTTGATATAATAGCCAAACTTAATCAAGCTTTTATTATAGTGTCGTAACTTATTGCATTTTTTAATTTTCAAACGTAATTATATGCTTTTAAAATTTTTGTCGTATAACTTTTTTATAATTTGACACACAACTTATTCACTTTAAGCACTTGGCATAATAATTTCAATAAGGTTATTTTTAAGAAAAAATGTATAAAATAACATTCTAAAAACCAACAATCATATTCGATCAAAAACTTGAACTAAAATATTGCATCTGATATTTTTTTTAAATATCAGTAGTAGTTGATGAGAATTTTTTTTCAATTTTATCTTGATTTTTAAATTAAGTGGTAGTTTAAAACCAATAATTAACTATGATTACAATAAAAAAAATAAAGAATATGTTTGAACCAAAAGAGGAAAAAAAAAACATTATTTTGTGTTGTTAATTTTTAAGTCCGACAATATGTTTTAATATTTACATTTTAGAATGAATACTTAGATATTAACACTTACAGTACTGTAAATCATTTGTAGTCATTTAGTTAAAAAAAAATTTCACTTTAATAAATGTACTATTTTTTTACAGTTATTAAGAATTAGATATGTGGTTAACTAATGCAAAGAAAAAATTCTAAAGTTACACTTTCACTTATTTGTAAAACATTAAAACTTACAAAAGTTACGTATCAGTTTAAGTAAATGAATTTCGATTTTCATAGTACTTAAACCGTTTTTTTTATTTTTATTAATAAAATTAATATTTTCTTTAAATACGTTAAAGTTTGTGGCAATGTATCAAAACATAAAATTGACGAGCAACAAATGCGCAAAAATCATGTTGACAAAAAGTAGCACTGACAACAAAAATCTCCATAGAACTAGCGTAACTTAAATTGTTAGTAATGTTTTTTAAATTCAAAATCTAGGTACTTAAATATAGCTTTTACCTGCTTAGTTATTTTCTAAATAGCAATTTTTGAACATAAAAAAATTATTTTTATCACTTTTATATGACAAAAAAATTTCCAAGTACAAAAGTTGTCCTAAAACTGCGGCTATATACAAAACAATAAGTTTTATAATTTTTTGTTACAACAGTTGATAATCATGTTGGATTTTGCATGTGAGATAATTTTTCTATAATTTTGCTTCTTTTTATAACATTTGCCTATGTAAACTTTTAAACTTTGAAAGTGTATGTTTTGAAAACACCATAGCTGAAAATACGATTTTCCGATAGCTTGACCCGAAAGATTTTTTTATAGAGAGTTAGGTTTTGTTATTCATGAAAGGGTTTCGGCTGCCAAAGTACGTCAACAAAAATCAAACTTGAAAGACTAATTGTTTCAAAAAAGACCATCCCAGCCATGTAAGGTAAAAGTTTTGTTATTACTTAACAAAGAAACTGAAACAAGTATCTTTTGAATTATTTATGAATTACGTTTTAAAATAATTAAAGATAAAATAAAATATTAAAATAAAATAAAATATTAAAATAAAATTCTACATAGCCGCAAGTTTTAATCAGATAAAATTTAATTGTTTAAGTCAACTTTGGTAGAACTTGTAGTATAACCAAAAATAGTCTACGACAGATGCTAAGTTTATACTTACTTAAAAAAAAATCAATTCAAAACTCAAACGGTTAAATAAAAAATTACCAATAACCTTTTAAAAAATTGAAATAATCTATTAGATTAATGAGTATTATGAGCTTAATTAAAGGTACTTTTCTTTTGAAATACCGAAATTCTACAATATACAAGAAACTGATTTTTAAAAACAGACAAACCTACTTAACTTAATAATTTTAAACCGATTAATACAGCTTTGTAATATTTGAAAACTTACTAGATCAAAACTTAGGTACTAAAACAATATGATTCAACAACTTACTTTTCTTGCGTAACGTACTATAATTCAAGCAAACTCAAACATTTATTTAAACTAAAATATGTCTACTTTTTTTTTCTTTCATCATAACTACAATACATAAAAGTAAAAAAATAAGTACATTTTTTAGTATAAATTCTGTTATAACTACAAAACTATTGCAAAAGTTTTAAAAGTAAAAAAAAGTTAAGCAGATAATATTATATTAAATTAGATTTAACTGTAATATTTTGAAACAAAATTTTAACCAAATACTAACATTTTTTATCTTTTTTATATTAAACAAAAGTGATTGTGAAGAAATTATGCTTATAATCCAAACTAACGATTTCATGAACAAAAACGTTAAAGATTTTTAATAAGCTTAAATTTTGTGATAGCATCTATACTTTAAGCCCTTTATTTTATATTTAGACCTATTTTAAAACATCACAGAAAAACAGTATAATGAATTTATTGTCTATGGAAACTTATTTTTATTCTGTTATTTTGTTTAAAGCTACTTATAGTAGGGGTAGGGAGTACACCACATTTTTTTGGTCATGTTGTAAAATTTATATTTTTCTTTTTGATTTAGATGTGTTTTAGCATCATTAAGAAGAATTTAATATTAAAAAAAAAATTGCAAAAAAAAAAAATTCCGAACCCAAAAATTGATTTTGACCCCAAAAATCACTTATTTTCATTATTTTTGACTTAAATAGTCATAAAGTCACTTATACATGTCCTATACTTATAGTTTTTATCTTAAATTAAAGTTTACAGTTATAGGCAAACATTTAAAGACATTTCAACTGTTTTTGTTACATTATGATGTCATAATCACACAAAATATGTAAATGTTTTCGATAAAATAGTACTTTTTAAAAATTTAATAAGCATAGCTCTATTTAAATTTTTTTATTCTAAAAGTAACAGTTACTTTAACATTTTAAACAAACTTCTTACTTACCTTTAAAGATTTAAATGATGTGGTACTGGTATGTATATTAGCGTGATGTTTGAAGTCATAATTCATTTAGTCATAAGTGTTTAAAAAACTCTTAGATAATTATTCAATTAGTATAACAACAAAATAAATAACCAAACATTAAAAAATTATAATGTATTATAGGCAAGATAATTTTTTATGGCATCATTAAGTTAATGATTGCAAATAATGATTATATTATTATAAAGAAATAAAGAATATTGCAAAATAAACGAACAATGAACTGTACCATTTAGTTATAATACTACAATATAATACACAATTTTTCATCTTTTGTGGTTTTGGGTTAGAACAAATGTTAAAAATGTTAATAGCAACATCATAAGTTGTTGGTAGGCAATCTCCCAGAATTATACTTAAATTACTACTATTATTCATCTGTAAAAAATTAACAAAAACTGTTTTTTTAATCTTTAACAGTATAGTGAACTTTATAAATCTTTAGTACAAAAGCAACTAAGAAGTAAGTAATCAAATTTTTTGAGTCAACTATAAAACACTTGAAGATCTTGTAGATATCTAATACTTTTCAAACCACTTAAACAATAAACTAAAAATTAAATAAATTTCTATCTAGTGTGTAATAAAACTATAAAAAATTTAATAACTATTAAACTTTTAAAATAAATAAAATAAAGCAGATAACATATAATTTAACTTTAACTTTTTATCTAAAACTCAAAATTAATATATTGATGATTTGTTGCACTAGCCAGTTTTACTGCACTGATAAAATAAAACTGATAAAAAGTTGCATCATTGATTTTAAACTTCATTTCTCATAACTGCAACAAGCTCTAAATATTCTCTTGAGTTCAACAATGAATGATGCAAGCATTAGTTCATTACACTAATGTAAAAGCACAACAGCAGAATAAATTAGCTCTTTTTAATAAAATGTACCCTTACAGTCAACATTTACATATTTTGTGTGATTATGACGTCATAATGTTACAAAAACAGTTAAAATGTCTTTAAATGTTTGCCTATAACTGTAAACTTTAATTTAAGATAAAAATTATAAGTATAGGACATGTATAAGTGATTTTATTACTATTTAAGTCAAAAATCATGAAAATAAGTGATTTTTGGGGTCAAAATCAATTTTTGGGTTCGGAATTTTTTTTTTGGAAATTTTTTTGTTTTCAATATCAAATTCTTCTTAATAATGCTAAAACACATCTAAATCGAAAAGAAAAAAAAGTCTAGCAAACATCACCCAAGTACTCCCTACCCCTACTTATAGTCATATAATGCATTTTCAATATTCAGACAACAAATTAAATAGTTAAATTTCAACTGTAATCTTTAACAATTATGTCTGAGTGATTATTTCTAATAAGGAAAAAATCGGTGGTAGAATTATAATGATCGTGCGGTGCAACTTAGCGCTTGTTTCAAGTATTACAAAATACAATTAATTACAATAGACTCCTTTTTTCTATAACTTCTAATTAATTAAATATTATTACTTCTAAAATGATTATTTCTTCAGAAAATTACTTCTAAAAAAACTTTTCTGAATACAAATGTTCTTAAAATAGAAAAAATATTATGAAATATAATCTTAGTTAATTTTTTTTAATTTAATAATTTGGTTAATGCAGTAAAAAATATGTTTTTAACTTAAATAACCAGCAGTACAGCCTGAAGAAAGTTACAAACTTCATTTGAAGTATATACTAACTTTGATATAAATTTTTGTTTAATACTTTTTATTAGTTAAAACTTATAAACTTCATTTGAGGTAAGTCATCTACACTGGTCTTTCCAGTGTAAAACTATTTCAAATTTTCTGAAGTATTTATCTACTTAACACTTAGTTGACATGTGCAAAACTGTACCAGTCGTTAATTAGCTTACATAAAAACAAGAAGACAGTAATAATTGTTTACACTAACAACTAAAAATTTTTAAACTAGTATTTGATAGCAAATAAAATTTTTAATGTTTTGCTTTTATTTAACTTTTTTTTTAACAACCCTCTTGTTTTATTTCTTAACAGTTTAATTATTATTTTATGTACTCTAGACTAAGTTTTTTCTTAGTTGTTACTTTACATGTTCTAAACTAAGTGTTTAATACTATAAAAGTTGTGAAATCAATTAATTGCACCTTTAAGCTTTTTGTTTTTACTAAGAAAAATACTAACTTTCTTCTTTCGAAATTTTTCAAAAGTTTTATAACACTAATGATTATTTTTAAGGTTTAGTATATTCAAACTTAAATTAACAATGTTTTTATAAGAAACTCAAAACTATTCTTGTTAGGCTAAATAAGTCTTTAAGTAGTTGCTTTGAACTAAACAGTTAGGTTGTGTTAAATAAGTAATCTATGACAAACTGTAACATTCGCAATCAGGTAGATTTTTTCAATTATAAAATGCCTACCACGTTTTAAAAACAAAAATTAATTAATTATAAACTCAAAAATATAAAAGGGAAACAAATTGAAACCTATTACAAGCATAACACATTATAAAATTAATAACTATTTTAAGTAACAAGAAATAAAATCAAAGTTACTTGAGGTACACATTTTTAAGAACTAAACATTTTGTTTGAGTCAACACTTAAAACATCGTAGGTATATAAAATAATAACGATAAAATATATGTATAAAATTACTTTCAACTTTATAAAACCTAACTTTTAAACATGTAAAAAACTAAATAGTAATTGTACAACATTACTGTTAAATATATGTTTACTTATGCTTAAAAAACTATAGATTTTTCTAGATTGTTTTTTATACCTATTGCTAGTTATTCTGAACTATATAGATATGAATTTTACTTGAAACTGAAATAAAACAAAATTGTTTATGTCTTACAAAAATTGTAACAGTTGATTTTAAAACTTAGCTATTATTGCTTAGAGGTTAGTTTTAAACATATTATTTGCTAAAAGCTTATTGTACTGTATTTTTTTTATCATTCAGTGAAAATTTTTGGTACTTAATGTTTTTAAATAAAACGAAAGTTTGTACAGGTTTAACTTTTAACATTATTGCTATCTAATTTAAATCAATCACAGCATAAATTACGACACAAAAATTTGCAAAATAAAAACAAACTTAAACCTTTGCTGGTGGTTTTAGTTGTTAAACTTTTCTTACCTCGTTTTATCTATCAGACACAAAAATACTATAGTTTTTTTTAAATCGAAATGAATAATTGTTTAGCTATTGTTTATGGATTTTGTTTTAAATCATTTTAAATGTTATTGAACGGTTTGAGTATTTGGTTTAAATCTAAACACTATGATTTATGTTACAAAACCATCTTTTTACTGAAAAAGTATAAATATTTATATTTTATAGACAATATATAAAACTTTTATCAAAACAGTTAAAAAGTTATTTTGTGCTTTGGAATACTTAACCGTCATGCTATGTTAAAAGTAAAAAAGATAGAAACTTTCTTCCAAATTTTAAAGATCCAAACTGTTGAAATTCGCTCAAGGGCTACTTTACTAAGAGAAGAGATATGATTAAGTAAAAAGGTTGAAAAAAAGTTCGAGGAATGTTAAATAAATATTGTGCTGTGTTTGCATGAAGTGTTAAAAGTGTGAGTAGTTTTATTTAGAATAGTATTCAAAATTTATAACATATTTTCAATTGAAACAGATTTATTTGGTTTGAAAAATAATATGTCTAGCTTAAATCTTTATTGTTTTTAGAAAGTCTACAATTTTTCTAGTACTGATATAAAAGCTTATTGTTGTTACTAAAACATTAAAGGTATAAACACATGTAAAAAATTATTTAGCTTCTCTTTTAGCTTCAATTGTTTTAAAGATCATTGAACTTAAAGTATAAAAACATTATAGGTAAATAGTAAAGTTTGTACTATTAAAAAAAAATATATAAGTTGTGTTACATCATTATGTTTTTAAATTTTTATGTTTAAAAGTTTATTTTTAAGAAGTTTCTTTTATCAACTTTTACCAAAAACTCTTTGATTTTTTTTTTCTTTTAGCAATTTGTCATTAGTTTTGAGCATTCTTTATAAAATTCTTGGAAGTACTTTAATCTAAATTATCGTTGCTTTAAAACTACAGTTTAGCCTTTTCACTAATGATAATTGAAATTATTAGTATTTTTTATCAAATATAAAATTTTGTTTATAAAGTAAGAGAAAAGCTTTTTTAAATAGTTAGAACTTACTAGTTTAAAAATTTTATATTATTTTTTAAGATAGAATCAACAAATGATAGATGTATTTTTAAGAACAAACAATGGTATAACGATGTTTAAGAGGCTTATTAGTTTCACAGTCGTATTTATGATCATGCGAATTACTTCAGGTAAAGAGAAACTGTTTTGTCAGAAACGTGAAAATAGGAAACATACGTTTGCAGGTTTGATGTCATAAATAGTTTAGATGTCTTAAAATATCTAGTTTATCTCTAACCAATGTTATCCTATTTAAATTGGAGAAAAAATTCAAAATATATGCTACAAAATTTAAAAAAAATTCATTATTAAATTGTTATTAATAGCAAATAGCTTTAAAAAGTGTTAAATCATTAATTTTGTTGTTTAAAAAACAAATTCAAGTTAATGTTAAATGAGTATTTTGTTAATAAGTAAAAAAAAAACTGTTTTTAAATTACAGTCTTGATTTCAAAAAAAATACTTATACATTAAAGTATGCATTTAAACTAAAACTAATATGCTTAAAATACTTTTCGATATTACTTAGGCTTAGTAAAGTTTCGACCTTCAAGAATTCATGTAAGTTACACCACAAGATTGTTTTAGTACGTTAAAATTATATTGATTTATCTCATATAAAAACTAAGAATAAAAATTCTTACGTGTTGGTAGAAAACAACTTAAATTAAATTTGAAGAAAATTTTAAGATTGATAGATATTTATTATTTAAAGTTGTTCAAATGTTATCAATACTTTAAATCAGGGGTTTTCAAACTTTGGTCCGCGGACAAAATGCGGCTTGCAAAACAAAATCTTTGATTTCCGTATTAAATACAAAAACTAAATTTAGTAATAAGCTTAGCTTGTACTTTTTAAATTGAAAAAACTAAAGCTTTTATTTGTTATATCATAACAACGTTCATTTAAACACTTAATATTTACCAAATATTTATTATCAACTCTGAATCAATGAATAATTATACGATAAAGTGAGTTTATGATGTCACGTAGTTAGACAAAGCTCAACGAAAAAAATAATGCTGTTCGTTCTCTATAATTGTAACTTTTCGTTGATTTATAGCTATAGATAGTTTCATATGCTAACAAAATTGTTGTTTTATATTTTATTTTCTTTTGCAAGGAGTAACATAATCTGTGCAATAAACATCCTAAATAATTTAAGTAACAAAAAACTGCATGAAAAATTAAAACTAATTTCAGATAACGGTGTAAATAACGGAAACTTAACAACAAAACAATGGATACCGGATATGTGTTGTGGCAATCGACCTTATAATTCACAAATTAGAATGTGCTGTTTTGGAAAAACAATATCAAGAAATATTATGAGATGTTGTCCTGATGGAACAATAATGCCTATAGATACTATTTGGTAATCAATTTTTTTCTAAGTTTTAATAAAAGTTATTGATTTAAACATTTTCTTACTGTACACCCTTATACTTTATATACGAGTTTCAATAAATATAAACACTATATCTTTTTATTTGGATTTTAAAAAGTAAGATATGATAAAAGTAAAAGTAATTACCGAGTTTTCTACTTAAGTTTTATTTTTGATTATCAATTTTTTGAAATAAATCATTAAAACTTACTTAGTTTGGTTTTTAAATTTTATTTAATATCTAGTTATAGAAATTAACCATAAGTCTTGAGTAAATTAGTTTTTTAATAAAGAAAATTTAAGTAAAAAATATTGTTTTTTATTTGCCTTAAAGACTAAAATAGTTTCCATTCCCAAAACTAACTAAAAACTTTAACTTTGTTTTTGTTAGTAAATTATACATTTTAGACTTATTCAAAGTAAATTTAAAACTTATTTTAGTTCTATTTGTTGTATTTGACTTAAAAAAAAAGTTATTTGTTTACATGAAACAAAACACTAGATAAAAATAGTAGTTTTAATCAAATTTTTTGTTTTAACATACGTTTAAGGTATAAAAACCACTAATATAAGTGTCACACATATCGTTTGTTTTCAAAATTTATCTTATTTTTCAATTTAATCTAATTGAAAACTTTTTATTATAAATTTTTCGTAAGGGGAGCCTACAAAACGTTTGAAGTCGCTAAAATTATTTTTTTTTATACAAAAATATTTATTTTACAGATTTATTTTAACTGTAGACTTTGTTCCCACAGCTTAGTTTATATAACAACTTGTGAAGTTTTAAACTTTTAAATTTAATGAAAATTGTGTGAATAAATGCGACAATTTATGCTATGATAGTAGTTTGTTAAATTTATTATGTATCACTGCACGTTTAGTCTGAACAACAAATTTATCTTAAATTTCGATAATCAATGGTTGAGGTTGATATTTAAAGCTTAAAATTGAAATTTAGTTACAAACAAGCTTTAAAACATTTTACTTGACACTTATGGAGAACAAAGACAAATTTTTAAGTTTTTAATGTTAGTATTATGTTACATTTATTCAATTTACGTAAAGTAAAGCAGTCAAACTGCTTATACTTTGTACCTTGTTTATATAAAATTTATTGATGCCAAGCTAATTTTCCGCTTGAACAAGATAAAAGTAAAATATAGTTGACATAATTCTCGTGCTGTTTATAATTTTGACAGTAAAATGTAAAACATACTTTACTTAAGTAAACATTCTAATTTTAATAAATAAAAATTAGAGAGTTAAATTTGGTAGTTTTCAACAAATATTTACGTTAAGATTATCTTAAGTTTTTATCCTTTAAATTAAAGATAATTGGAGTTTGTTTAAATGCACTTTTTTTTGTCGAAATAAATATAAATTTCCAAAAGCAAGTAATTTACAATACTTAGGTTTAAGTTTTGGAGAAATTGAAAACTATTAAAGTTTTTGTAATTTTAAGTATGTTTCTCTCTTTAAAAGTAAGCTTCTTAACTTGTGTTTAATAGCTTAAAATATATACAGTTGTTAAAGCATTTGCTTTCCTGAAAAACGATTTTTACACAAATTAATTTTTAAATTACTGTACTTTCCTTTGTTCATACTTATACTTATCTACACTATAAAACTAGAGTTTAATATTAAAATTTTCAGTCGCTGTCATCCACAGTCAATTTGGGTGAGAAAGCAATTAGATGAAATGGCAAATATTGAAAAGCGACAGATCAATTTAGTGAAGGAAATCAAAGCTTTGATAACAAAAACCAAAGCGTTAGTTGAACTTTGTTAATCTCTTAGTTTATAACCTTTAAAAAATTTACAAAGCTCTTTTTCTCACATGTTACACTACTTTCGCGTTTTAGTGGTAAGAAATTTTTATGTAGACCACAGTGCCTTGTTGACTGCAATGATATGAAGCAAACGTCGTTTAAAATTTTAAATTTTAGTTAATCATTTTAAATTAAATTCTTAGTTTTAAAGTCAATTTAGTTTCGTTAATGAGCACAAAGATACTTTCAAATAATTTCGATTTAGTAAACTGATTAATATATTTTTATGCACAAGCTTTAGTTTGTTTTTTATAATAGTTTTTGAACTTTTAGTTGTCTGTTGTAAATGGTTTATTTTGTATTGAACTATACGGTTTTAAAATTCTACAGCTAATTCTAAGGAAAGTAAAGTTAAAGCTTAAAACTATCTTAATTATTTTACTCAATCGAATCTCTTTACAAATATCTTTGTGCTCATTAGCGAACCTAAGATGACTTACAAAATAAAAGTATAAATTTAAATGATTGACTTAAATTTTTAATCTTATATAGAGTTTTCCTACTTTAATTTTGTAAAAAAATTACAGTTTTATTATGTTTTTGAATGAGGTAACATTCCATCCTATAGTCTTACTTAAACATTTATCGATACTTTTAGAGCTTAGAAGCACTTGTAAGTTAAACACAGTCAGAATAGAACACGATTTTGTATTCTTTTAAATTACAGCTAGTACATGTACGCTTAACACTTGTAATATAATTAATTCTTAATACTTCCCACACTTCATTCAGTTATACTTTTGTATGTCATAAATGTATGTGGACAGTTAATTGTAATTATTATACGTCAAGAGTTTTATAAAAAAACAAAATTCTTAGTTTGGAGATAAAACTAAATAAGCAATGACTAAATTTTAGACTGAGGCTTAATTTCATTTTAATCAGTTATAAATAATACTAAACCTTTAAGGCATATAATAAATTTACAAGAAGAAATTAAAACATTGGATTCCCAAGCACAGCAACTTTACGAAGTTTTTGTTAGAAAAATAAATATTGACATTGATGATTCAACAGAAGCTCAAAATGTTATAAATATTGTTAGCATTTTACCTTGCTTTAAAATAAAAAAAATTTAAATTGTTTTTTATTATTGTTATTAAAAGCTATGGTTTCTAAAACAGTTTTAAGAAGATTCGAAGGTTGTTATCGTTAAAGAATTTTCTTATACAATTTATTATATGTTTTGGTTTTAAGAAAACAAATAGAGAGATCTCAACTGCTGGAGGAGAAGTAATATATTTATTCTTTCAAAAATTTATTTTTGCAAACTAAGTTTCGGTCAATTTTTGACCGAAACTTAGTTTGCAAAATAAATTTTTGAAAGAATAAATACATTATACAATTTATATTATATTAGAATAATGAGAATTGGACTATTTTTCATATAAATCTATTAATAACATAAACAGATTAATTTCAAGTACGGCAACGAAAATAAAATGGAAAACGAAGGTAATCAATCAGAAAAATCACAAATACCTCAAATATCACAGCTGAAAGTTGTTCTTAGAAAGGTTATAATAATATTGTACAAAATATGCGAGATTACAATATTTTTGATTCTTTTTGAAACAATGTTTATGTCACTTTATATCAGAAGACTAAAAAAGCGAATTTGTTCACATCAATGATTGTCTTATTTAATTACTTATATTTTTTCAACTAAAACTTTGCACAACATAATTCAGATAAAATTTCAAAGAAAAAAAAAAGCAGATCAAATTTATTTCAAAAAATAATAAAATGGATTAAATTATTTATTTTTTTAAAGCTTTTGATATTATAATGCTTAATAAAACTTCTTTTATTTTTCTCTAGCACTGACTTTTGAGTAACATGCAACATAATACGAACATAAATTCATAAAAAATAAAAAATAAAAGTATGTTTACTTTCGCATATTAAATTTAATTAAAACTCTACTCGTAATGCTATTGTTTATGTTGATTTTTAAAAACTAATAAAAACTTCTAACTTGATACAATTATTTTCTTATAGTTACCAATATATTTTTCTTAATTAATGAAAAAAACTACTGCTAATAAATCGTTATTTTTATTGTTTCAACCAAAATAATAATTAAAGTAATTTTAAAACGCTTTGACGTCTACGTTTCCTTTAGAATTTAGATTAAAATGCTTTGTGGTATGGAACTAACTATAAAAAACTTAAACTTTATTTGAACCCTTGACGCATATTTTAAATTTTGAAGTAATTAATAGTTTGTTTGTATGTGTATGTTAACTAAAAGCTACTATTTTTTTTGCAAAAGTTTTAATAGACCTAACACGCTAAACCTAAAAACGGAAGTGGATTTAGTTAACTTTAACTAATTTCTTTTATTTTAAATTATTTAAAATGTTGCTTTTTCTACCATTGAATGTTTCTGATAGTTCTAAAACATAAAGTTGTAAATAAGTTAGTCTATAGTTTTAATTTTTTGCTGTTTTGTTTTAATTCTATTATATGAATATGTAAAATGAGATTAAATTAAAAGTATTAATCTAAATATAGTAAGCATTAAAATAATTAAGTTTTCAATGTGCAAATTTTCGGTTAAAAAAAAGTAATTTACGTTTGGCATAAAAGTTTTTAAAAATTTACTACAAAAATATGTAGTTCAGAAACTATTGTTAAAAACAAAAACTTTGTTTGGATTTTATTATCACATACGTTAAATGTAAAATCTAAAATAAACCTGTTTCTTATTTTTTTTTATTCTTTAAGGTATATACTTTACTAGGAATTAATTTTTCTATAAATATTGCTAAAAAAAATATTAAAAGTAAAGAGTTTTAAAATAAACTGCAGAGATGTCTAAGTTTTCATATTTAGACTTTACAAACGTTACTTTAAAAATAAATGTTGTTAGAAAATGTTTTATCAGTTTTTAGGGAACGGGTCTAAATTGCGCGAAGATAAAATTGCACGAGGTTACTAAATTGCACGTGGGGACTAAATTGCATGAGCACAAAATTGCACGAGTGTACAAAATTGCACGAAGATACTTTTGCACGAAGACTAGTTTGCACGCAGGTACAAAATTGCACGAGGGGACAAAATTGCACAAAGACTAATTTGCACGGAAGCTCAATTTTGCACGAGTTACAATTTTGCACGGAAGGTCAATTTTGCACGACAGACAGTTATGCACCGAGGGTCAATTTTGCACAAATAGTTATAACTTAAAATAACTAAATAAGAAATATATAAAAACCTTTATATTTTATAAAAAAAATAAAATAAGCATGTATTAGTGTAGTTAATTTTAAGTTATTTAGGTTTATATTAGTTTTATTCATTTTTTAATTTTTTTACTTTTTTGAGATTGAAACTAAATTATTGTGTTTATTAACTTATAAAAAATTAAAAAAGTTTTTAATAAAAATAAAAATAGGGTTTTATTTTAATAAAAATATCCCTTATTAAAGAATAAACATGTATTGATGTAAACTTAAATTAAATTTAAATTATATAAACTTTAATATAAAACAAAACAAGATTAAAAAATAGAATAAAAATAATAACATTTACATGGGTAGGTGTTAAAATTGCACGAGCGTACAAAATTGCACGAGGGGACAAAATTGCACGAAGATACTTTTGCACAGAAAAAAACGAGCATGCAAAACAGTGAATCAATTAAAAAAATTTAGAAAGGAGAAAATCCGTTCGATGAAATTTTTATTGTGCATTGTGTAGAAAATTCTGTTACGGCTGTGTACTTCCATAAATTATACTTAAATTGTTTTTTTTTTTTAACCTTTTAAACATAATTTATCTATCATTATTTTCTACTTGTCTAAACTTTATCTTAGTTGCATTACTATTTGCACGCGTTTTGCTCTAATTATATCTTAAGTTTCTCCTGCTCTGTTTTTTCTCTTTATCTAACCCAGACTTGCGCAAAAGCACTGGCAGAAGCAATTTTCTTCTTACTTTTTTAGAAGAAAAAGGAGATACAAGCTTTTGACGAAAATAAGACAAACAAGATACTACAACAGCTAGAATTACTTAATTTCTATTTTTAACAAAAAAAAATTATTAGTATAAACAAAACTCTTTTTGGTAGTAATATTTTATTAACGTTTAGAATCTAATTTTATAAACTAGTTTTATTTTTATTTTTACAAATTATTTAGTTTGTTAATTTTGAATTTTTTAATTATTAGTATTTCTTTTAAACTTTTTTAATTATTTATTTCATTTATTTTAACTTTTTTTAATAATTTTATTAACTTTTGTTTTGGACTTTTATTTTATGTATTTATTATTAAGTTTATTAATTTTTATAAATCTTATTTATTTTTTGATTTGTTCAAAATTTATTTACTATTTAGTTATTTGATTTTTTAAATTCTGACTTCTTTATTATTTACTTTAATCTATTTAACATTTATTTTTTTCTGAGAAATAACTTTTTTTAACTTAAAAATATCATTTTTTTATTTTTCTAGTTACTAAATTTTTTTTTTATTTACTTATTTTATATTTAATTGTTTTTTTTTAATTTTACTTAATATTGTTTACTTATTTTTTTATTTTTTTAATATTATATAGTTTTTTTTTCGTATT
Source organism: Thalia democratica (assembly GCF_965202585.1). Taxonomy (NCBI): domain Eukaryota; kingdom Metazoa; phylum Chordata; class Thaliacea; order Salpida; family Salpidae; genus Thalia; species Thalia democratica. The sequence continues at coordinate 58,526,023 of NC_139166.1, read as the reverse complement.
TTTCTATTATTTAATTATATATTTTTTTTATTTCTGATTTTTTTATAAATATATTATATACATTTTTTCGTGCAAAATTTTCTCGTACAATTTTGTCCCCTCGTGCAAAAATGTCTACGCGCAATTTTGACCCGTCTCTGGGTAGGAAACAAAACTCGTGCAAAATTGACCCTCCGTGCTAAATAGTCACTCGTGCAAAAATGACCCTTCGTGCATAAGTGTCTGCGTGCATCATTGTCTGCTCAGGCAAAAATGTACCCTCGTGCAAAAGTGAACCTTCGTGCAATTTTGTCTACGTGCAATTTTATCTTCGTGCAATTTTGTGCTCTCGTGCAAATCAGTCTTCGTGCAAAAGTATCTTCGTGCAATTTTGTGTTTTCGTGCAATTTTGTCCCCTCGTGCAATTTTGTACGCTCACGCAATTTAGACAGCTACCCCAGTTTTCAAACGTGGTATATGTAAATTAAAGATTGAAACAAAAAAATATTTTTTGTTTTACAATGAATAAAGTCTGTTGTGTGGTTTAGAAACATTGTTTACGGTAATTAAATGTGTTGAAAAAGTAACAGATTTTGAACTATAAAATATCTAAATTTTAAATTAAAAGGCTTAAAATAATTTTAAGATATCTTTGAAACAGGCTAAAAGAAGCGTAAAATTAAGAAATGAAATCAACAAAGTTGAAAGCCTGGTTTTTAAACGTCAATCAATGTTGATGAAAGTTTCAAAAAAACACCAAAAGCTGACAAAGGTCATGTTGCTTTTTGAACTGGAAAATGAACTTTTTATGATAACTGAAAACGATCATCAGCTGATTATTGACTTCAGAAACACTTTTGACGAGATTATGACAGATGTTTTGAAGATTGAAAGCTCATTGGCTGTGGAATATCCTGAAGCGAAAGTTAATGCTGGCTTCCATGTGAATGATTACACTCAAAGTCTTGAATTTAAGCATCTGAAACTGAAACAGCAGTTTTTCAAAGACAACAAAGGTGGTTTTTTAAAAAACAAAAGTAAAAAGCAAGATTGAAAAAGTTTCAATTTCAAAGATAACTTGTGCAATTTTACAAAATGGACTGAATATTTGAAAAATTTGAAACAAACCTAGTTTTATCTAAAAATGAAACAGTGTCTTATAAAACAAACTTAAACAATAAAAAATAAAAACTATCAGAAAAATATTAAAAACAACAAATAAAGTTAAAAAAAAACACTTTTTAGGAAATAAAGTTTACTTAATAGTACTTTTCAAATACAAAAAAAAATGTTTGTAATATACATTTACAGAGTATAGTATAATTAAGTTAGAAATTGTTTATTTCAAGTTTAAAACTATGCGGATATTCTAATTAAAATTTTCATTCTGTAAGTTATAAAAATGTTATAAGTTAAAAATGAATCGTAATTAAAAGTATTCTAGCCTATACGTACTATAAATTCTAAAATTTGCTAATTGATGTTTTCATTTCAAACGTAATGTCTTGTTCGTTTTCAGCGGAAATTTTCTTAAAGTTTGTAGCTATCTAAATAAAGTATTCCAACGGTTTCCATTATGTTAACTTTGTCGTATCCTTAACGTATAACGCTATAAATAAACTTTCTTTTGATATAACTTTTTATTTTGTACGATTTATTTTATTTGACTTTTGATAATTACAATAATCACATAAATAAATTTAGTTATTGTAAGAAAAGAACTTTAAATGTTAGTGCAAAAGTTAAATATATTTAAACAAGTCATTATTTTAAAACTAATATAAGATATACCTATTAAAATTTCTCTTAACGTACACTACAACTAAAAACAAAAAAAAAGTTAATTCTTTTTTTTACATTTTTAAAATAATTTATTTTTAGTGTTTTTTTTTAACTTTTTATTAAATTTATTTATTTTAAATTTGTTTAAAAGTAAAAATTATTGTTTTAAAAGAAATTGATTAGAATTTTATTGCAAAATATTACCTTTTAAACTTGTCTTGTGTCTTTACTTTAAAAAAAAATTGTTTTTAATCAAATACTTAATAATTTTATTTGATTTACTTTTCCTCTTGAAAATTTTCAAGTTGTAGCTCAATCATTTTATATAACCTTTTTTACGTATTAAAAAATTGTGAAAAGTATGTAAAACTATATATGATTTTTAATTAACTCAAATACGTTTAAACGACTTGGTTCTAAACCTAACAGTTTTATTTTTGTTTACAAATTTATTGTTATATGCAAGTTAATATATGATTTTATTTTGTATATACTTGTTTAATACAATTTTACGTTGCTTTATAAAACTATAAAACAGTGTAAATGATTTATTACAAATTTAACAAAATTTTAGTTACAATTGAATCATTTAAGATAAGGTAATTTTCTAAAAATTTTCTCAGGTTATAATTAGAAGTAAATTTAACTCTTTTTTACTATATATAACTCTACAGTTAAGGTTTGAAAAATTTAACTAGTAAAAATAATTTCTATAACATCCATATATTATGTTCTTTTGCTAGCTATTTAATCACACAATAAATTTGTTTTTTATTTTATCATTTACAGCTTATTGAGATGTTTTAACTCATTTTCAAACAAATAATTTTAAGTTATTTTGAGTGTAAACTTTTAATTTTTAGTTTATGAATAATATGAAAGTTGCAAAGAAATTTAGCTTGGTTTAATCTATATTCAATAAGTAGTAAAATTAACTCACAAAGTATTTTTTTGATGATAGTTTTTATAAACTAGGTTTACGTTTAAAAAATAATCGTTTTAAAAAATGTTATCTTTAATTTTTTTGAATTGTTTTGTCGTTAATGTTAGGTTTCCAAAATATAATAATATTTTTTACTTATTGTTACAGCACTCAATAACAGTCAATTAAGTAGTATGGTGAAACTTGTGATTTTTTACCACATAATTTTCAATAATTTTAACATATGTGACAAAAATAAACTGTAATTAGATTGAGTTGGTAGAAATAAACTTGCTACTTCATAATTAAGTTTAGCGTTTAAGTTTATGGTATAAAAAATTTGTTTTTTTTTCGCTAAATTATGGTTTAGCTTTTCAATATTTGACACCTCATCTTATTTTTCTAACTATTTAAAATAATTGTAAGAGTATTTTTAACCAGATTCTATTAATGTACTTCTTCAGATTTGATTGAAAATATAATGCTTAAGTAAATTTACTACACATACTACATATTTTTTTTCTTTTGCTTTTATTTCAATTTTAAATACTTTTTAAATAAATTTTATGTACACTAGTTAAACATTTTTGATTCGAATAAGGACAACCAAATCGAATTTAACTAATTTTTTAACAAATATGTGCTTAAAAGCCTAAATTGAATATTTGAAAACTAATTACCTATGCTTGACTTTCTAGATTTAAGACTTGTTTCAAGCATAAAAGCACAGAAAATTAAATATACTATCTTTAACTACATTTTTATTATTATAAAAAAATATTTAAATATTAATTAAATTCTTTTGGACTTTTGGCATTAAACTTTAATTTAGATACTTTGAATATGTTAAGTTATTTAAAATTAGGTTATAAAGCTATGTTATTCTTTGGTTAGACAAGTTTTCATTTTTAAAAATATCGACTTTTAAATATTCAAACGTTAAATAATAATGTTTTATTTGTGTAGCAATTTAATTTTTTTTTGGAAATTCTTAAATTTAATTGTAGTAGAGTAGAAAATGTTTATTTGTTATGAAAAAATATATGAAAATAGATCTTTTAAAAGAACTTCTAAATAATTCAGTATACTAATGTTTAAGAAGAACCTATATGTGTAAGAAATAACTGAAAAAAATAAGTTTTTTTTGTTTTAAACTGCTGTTTTAAGCTGTTTTGAGTATTGCTCAATGGTCAAGCAATTGAAAACTTTTTTTTTTTGCATTTTTAGTCTTTTATATACATAAAGTTTGTCTTAAGTATGGTTGCTGAAAAGTCGAAGCATTAAATTTTTTTAATGAAAACGACTTATTACATAGTTAAGTGGAAAATTGCATTATGAAAACTAAAACTAAAACATTGTTCTCCGTTTTTTATTTGAGTGCATAAAAATAAACTAGTTGCAACTGATATTTTATATAAAACTAAGAATAAAACTAGAAATCAATACTTTAGTATTTGTATACTTTATGATAGAAATTAGTCGAAGTAATAGGTTATAAATTATAATACCGATTGAGTAGCTTAAACTATTGAAATCAAACACTTATGTACAGGTTAAATTATAAAAAAAGCTGTTTGTTACTAATACTTTGTTACGGTCCAGATTTTGAATGCATTTAAACGTTCATCGATTGCAGAACATTTGTTTAATAATTCAACTTGTGCAAACTGTTTTAACTCAAGTAGATTTAAAATTATTAAAGCTTGTAGTAAAGTAAACTTGACTTGTTTAAATTAGAAGCCATTTGTATTTTGTTAAGGAAACCTGTTTTATGTTAGCAAAAGGATTTTGACAACACTATTTCTTTTTTTTCGTAATACTTTATAAGGGTTGTTTTAATTTTGTTTATCTCTAGTTTTACATTTGATTAATTATAACGTAAGTAAAATTATATGATTTTAACTGTTACTAATTGCTTTTATCTTTTAACATTCTTTTGATTACTTTATGATTACTTGATTACTTGGTTACTATATAAGTTTGTAAAGTCTTATTACTTGTTAGCTTTGTACTCTACTGATGAGAATTGCTCGAAATATATTTAATTTTTTTTAAATTGTGTGTCTTGTATATCTTATTGTCAACTTAACTTAAGTTATTTTGAATAACAGCTTACTCTATTTGAAGTAAACAATTATAAGTAAAATAAAACAGTTAACAATTACGTTTATTTTGGAAAAAACAGTTGGTATACTTAAGTTTTTGTTTTTAAGGTTTACTTTAAATTGTTAACTTAAAAAAAATAGTATGACTTACGTACTATATCTTCTGAACCAATCTACTGAAATGTACTATTTTTTGTAATTAGATAAAGTTACGGTGAGTTGTAATACAACTATACAAAAAGGATGGCAAATCGACAATGTAAAGCGATAAAACTACTACTGATATTTTGTTGAAAACTTAATTTTGAAACTTAAATAGTTAAAATCATAGTTGCCTTAAAAATTCTTTAGAAGTTTATTTTGAAACTGTTTGCAAATTCTTAGAGTAAGTAATGTTTTATTTTACGACAGCTAATAATGTTGTGTAGTAGAACTTAAAGAATTTAATCCACAAAAATTTTATAGCAGCATAACATGTGAAAAAATTTACAAAATAATAAATTATCAGAATAAGCAATATAACGTTGGACGAAGTCTTAGTTTGTATTATTAATGTTTTGATTTCTTTCTCTAAATTGATCTGTCGCTTTTCAATATTTGACACTTCATGTAATTGCTTCCTCAACCAAAATGACAGTGGCTTAAAGATTAATTTGAAAGACTCAAAATAATCAAAAATAAACGGCATAAATGAAAACAACGGCTTAATTAAAATTTATGTTTATAATTTTTTAATTTGAATTAACTTGAAAGAGAAATTGTTTTTAAACGACATGTTATAGTTGAGATTCTTGTGCATGTTTCAAAGCCTTTATTCTAATAAAGTTAGAAAATATTATTTTGCATAAACTATAAAAAAGTCTAAGCTTCTAGAAAATTTAGACTTAACTATGCTTAACTTAAATACATTTCATAGTTTAAAATTTTCTAATAAAATAGAAAAAAAAAACAGAATATTGTTAATAACGTTTTGAAATATTTTTTATTTTTATATCTTCGTTATTTTTTATTAAACCAAGTATTTTTTGTCTAAAGACAAAACTTAATGTTACATCAAAAATTTTTCAAAGTAATTTTGTATTACATTATAAAATAGTTAAAAGAAATTTAAAGTTTTTAACTATAGTTTTAAAACTATAGTATAATACCAGAGTAGAAAGTTTAAGAAACGTAACTTTGAGCCTTTAATTAAACACACATACTTTAAAAGTTAAAAACTTTATCGACGCAGAATTTCACACAGTCTACTTATAGTTAATTTCAAATTTTTCAAGCTTTTTTATAAACAAAATTGTGAGAAAAAGTAACTGCAATTTAAATGAGACAAAATTAGACATTTGTAAACAACTTAAAGACCAATTTTACATAAAAAAAACTATAAAGAAACAGATAAAAAAAGAAACAAAATTAACTCCGAACTTTTTATAAAGTATTTAAACTTAAAAAATAAAATCATTTTGTTAAACATAAAGTTATATACTTATTTAATTATGATTTTTATAATAAATAACTCTGCTAGTTTTGATAGTTTTATGATCTTAGTTTATATTAAGTCAAAAAAGAATTAGTTTTATAAAAATAAAATTAAACTTAACTGTTTATATACTTTACTGTTTTTTTTTTAATTCTGAACTATAATGTTTGTGTTTTAGATGTATAGAATAATTTTTATATTTGAAAACTAAGTTTAAATTAAATATATACTAATTCTTAATAAATACTTTGTAAGTATAATTGTACAAAAACACTGTATTAAGTTATTTTACATTTATTGACCTAAAAGTATTCTAAATATAGTTTTGAAAAAAATCAACTACAATTATTTGAAAACCTACTACAAAATGAAATTGTTTAACTTAAGCATTACACTAAAGCTAGTTTTTAGTAACTTTAAAGCTCATAAAATACAAATTAATACAAGTATACAAGGATTAATATTTAAACGTTAATAAATTATTACCAAATAGTATTTATAGGCAGTATTGTTCTATCAGGACAACATCTCATAATACTTCTCGATATCGTTTTTCCAAAACAGCAAATTCTTATTTGTCATAATAATATTATAAGGTCGATTGCCACAACACATATCCGGTATCCATTGTTTTGTTGTCATATTTCCATTATTTACACCGTTATCTAAAATTTCTTTTGACTAATTTATTTTGTGATTTTGTGTTTATTGAGTGTGTTTAAATTTTGTAAATGTTTAAAAAAAACTTTAAAAACAGTTGTAGAACAATATTTTATTTTTACATGGCATATAACTTCTTTAAATTTTTATCAAAAGTACTAATCATTTTTTAAATTATATACAACATTTTGTTATATTTGTTAACGTTTTTCAGATTTAAGTTAAAACCGATTAATCAGCTATTAAAATTTCTCGGTGAAGAACTACTTTAAAAAATTCACACTTATGAATAACAAGAATTAATAATTGCATATTAAAGATTGTTTTGACAATATAAAATATTTGTTAAGTTAAGATGTTTTTGAATCTTTAATCTATAAAAAGAAACAACTATAAAATTAGATTCAATTAAAGCTCAATCTAATACTAATTATAAGAAACGTGTGATTATTAAGTTCTTACTCAGTGTTCCTATTAAAATTCAAAATTGTATCGAGCCGTATGAAATCCATAACCAATAATTTTAACTTTTATGTTTAAATTTTTAGATTATAGTTTAATAACTAGAATTTATTTATGAAAAAATAGAACTTGAAAGATTTAAAAAACGGTTTGGAAATCACTATAAGTAAAGAGAAGCAATTTTGTCAATAGCGTTAAAATATAACACGTACATTAGGAGGTTTAATTGTACCAGTTGACAACTTGTCTGCAATTAATTTATTTCTTAATTAAGTTGTTTCATACTTAAAACTTCGTTCAAATTTGTATGTTTGTACCATTATAAACTTAGAACTTTGTGATACACAGACTGAAAGTTTAAAAGAGTTAAAAATATATTTTTTTTAAAGAGTGGTGTTTAAAAATAAACATTTAAAAAAAAAACTATTTGTTATAATGTAGTTATAATGTTATAACAAAACAGTTTCATGTTCAACAAAAACTATATGAATATTAGGTGTACTAAAATTTAACCTTTTACACAAACATGTTTCTTTTTACAAATTTTAGCCTATTAACGATGTTTTTTTAGGATCTTTGAACTATCAGTTTTCGAGCTGTTTGTTAAAAAAAGTGTTAAGAACCAAGTTTATCATTAGTTGATATTTCTTTTCACGGTTTGATTAAAAAAAAGTACTAATAAAGAATTTAAAGCTAAATTTTTAGGTTATGAAAACTAAAGACGGACAATAATATTATATGTTTCAATTTTGAGAAAACAAATAAAGAGATCTAAACTACTAGAGGAGAAATAATAAATTTATTCTTTCAAGAATTTATTTTGCAAACTAAGTTTCGGTCAAAGACCTCGTTACCTCGTTAGCGCTTAAATAAAAATTCTAAAAAGAAATGTAACAGTTATGGAAACAATAAATAAAAATAAATAATTAACTTCAAAACAGAACAAACTAAATGTTAACATCAAGATTGAGTATATGGTAAAGTTAAATTTTAGTTAAGTTTCAAAATTAACACAACAACAAGATATAACGTAGGATAACAATAATAAAAAAATTTGTATTAAACTGATCAAAATCAAACACGGTTAAAGTTTATTTTTACAATAAAATAACGGTCAAAACAAAGCAATTATTCATTACGAATGAAAAATACCACAAAATGCGGAATGTTTTTTTACAAAAAAGATAAGATTTTAGATGAACACCTTTAAAACCGCCTATTTTTGTCTTAATCATTTTACAACATTATTCTTTAACATAAACACCAGTTTCGTGGTATTGCGAAAATAAAAGTATTCAATATATCATTAAAGAAATTCTTTTCTATTTAAAGATTAGTTTTTGGATTTTAGAGTAATATTAATTTATTTATTATATTTAAACAACAAACTGTTCAATTTAAAACATCAAGCACTTTTATTATATTTGAAAACACAAAGGATTTAGTTAATGTTTTTAAAAGATTAGAAAATAAATAATTTAAATAAAATTAGGGAGTATTAAAAAAATTTAATGTTCAAATGTTTTCTTTAAGTGAAACAAATTTGACTATCTATACTTACAAACAAATTTTGATTGAAAATTTTTAAAACGTAAATGTTTATAAAATAACAAAAACAAATGTAGAAAGAAAATAATACATTTAATTAGTTTATAAATGTTTTTAAAGTACAGCTTAAAATGTAGAACAGTATAATTAAAGTAACTAACAAAGTCAATAAAATCTAATCAGACAAAGTTTAGCGGTTTTATAACATTTTATTATTTTTATTTTTACGTAAATATTTTGAATATGTCTAGTTGGGCTAGTTTTCAGTCTTTGAAATATTTTATTAAGCATTTAAGTAGCGTTTATAAAACAGTAAAGGCCATACAAGCTTTACATAAGTTTTTACTGTAATAAAACATTAACAAAAATAATTTAGGTTTTCTGTAAATTTACTCTATACTTACAGAAAGCTTTACGATACAGAGCATACAAGTCACTTTACTTTGAAGCATGAAGGACTTTTTTGATCTACTTTTTTGCGTTTTCAAAACTTATTTTAATAATTGCTTGCTTGGCAAAACTTAGAAAATAATCGCACCACTCTTTTATAAGATATAGTTCTTTTTCTAATTAGTTATCCGTTTACATCTTTTACAATTTTACTGTTGTTGAAACCTGATAGCCAAAGTTTCTCAAAAGGGACAATATCGTAAACTCTTAAAATATTCTTCGGTACAAGTAAGTTAATACTTTTCTCTATTATTTTTACCTGACAGACCTTATTTTATACTAAATAAAAAAGTAAACAAACTTAAACTTCAAAAAGAAAATTATTTAAATCATTAAAGACTTTAAAGCTTTTTTGCTTTAATGAAAACATACTCAAAAGTTGTAATAAGATCACAACAATTATCGATTAACTTTTAAACATGTTAACTGTCGATAGTGTATACAATTATAATGGTAAGCATATTAACGAGTAATACAATTTTGTACAAGTAAATAAAGTATGAACTGCAAAAAAAAACTTCAAACGTTATGCTGTAATTACAACCCGTAAAGTTCAGTACAATAGACTTATATTTTTGTGTTTTTTGATGACAAGCTATATGAAAAACAGGCAACAATTGCAAAAAAGTTTTAAAGTCATTCCAAGCTTACACTTTTATTGAGACTGTTATGCACTTAGTTATTTAAACACTACATTACAACAAATTAACAGTTTATTTAAATAAATTATTTTTTTATTTAATGAAAATTATCTTTAAAATTGTTTTGAAATGTTTCATCAACTATTTTTACCTTAATTTAAATTATTACATCTAAACAATATATCAAAACTTCTTTTGACTACTTTTTGTTAAGTTTCTTATTCATAAAAGCTTAGTCTTTATGCTGCAAAAAATTTATTAAACTATTTTGAAGTACTTTGTACAAATAATTAGAAATTACTTCATGAAAATAAAACATTTATATACTTTTTGTAAAATTCAAAATATAACTTTTCTACGTTTAAAACAAAGTTATGTCAACTTTATAATATTATTCAGCTCAGTAATTGAAAATTGTACTAGTTTAAGTTTTGTTGCCATTGATTAATTTGTGAAGCAATCTAAATTAACAAACAAAGTGAGAAAATTAAAACAATTCAATTAAGTAACTACTAAAACTTATTAGTCTTCGTTTACTGCATTTTTGATTACAGAAATAGTGTAATTAAAAGTCACTGTTTACCATTTATAATTAAGTACTTTACTAACTATGTGTGTAATTCTAATGAGCTAAATTTAATAATAATTGTATTTGTTTTTATTATGATTGTATAAGAATAGAAGCTACTACTTTTTATTAAAACTTTTAATGGTAAAAACTATGTTGAACTTAACAATATTTGTTTGTTGTATAAACTCAGCCTAAAGTATTGAAATTATTTTTTTTTAAACAATTTAATACTACTGTCTACTTTAGCTACTTTACACCAAACTAAACTATGCTTTGTTTACGTTGAAACTAAACTTTTGCTAACATATACTCCGATCTTAGTATGATATAAACAGCTGCTAGTTTAGATTTTATCATAGAGTTTAATCTCATTAGAAAATGTTACGCCTTGGTTGTTCAATGTTAACTTTTGTTGAGTTTATAACATTTTTGTTCTTATTGTTTAAAAATAAATAAGAAAATTCAACCAGTGTTAATTAACGTTGAGGTTGAAGAAAAGGTTTACGAACTTTGATATGTGATAATAATTTGATATTAATTAATAACTTACACATAGAACAACTGTTTGAAAATAATATTTTTTTAATGTGAAAGAATGATTGAGAAATAAATAACAGAGAGTGTTGCTGTTATTTGCGACAGTTTTATTTATCTTTTAATTTTTTTGTTGCTTTATTTTTTTATTTAAAAAGTTAAATACTTTTTTACTGTGTTGTAACAATATATTTTTTTAAATAACGAAGAATATTTTATTTTAAGAAAAAAAATTAAAATCAAAAATACATAAACTTTAACTTGTCATGTTCATAACAAACAATTTAACAAAAGTTATAACAAAGTATGAATTATTTTTTTTTCTATAGCAGGAGCGTGTTTTGACTGTTTTCCTGTTTCCTAAGAACTCCCTGAAAAAAAAAGAAAAGAAAAAAGAAAAAAAAATTCTTAGAATATCACTAAAAACGTTGTTTATTGACTTTGTTTTGGTTATGAAATAAACTTTGAATAATGAATGTTGAATTTATAAAACTGAAAGATTAAAAAGTTTTCTTAACAAAAAATGCTCTTTTTTGCCCAGCTGAAATAGATTTTAAATAAAGTTTCAATCGTGACGTCATAATAGGTAAAAGTTTTAAAGTAGCACTTTCTTTCTAGGAAAGTTTTTACTAAGATGCTCTTAGTTCAAACTATAAATTGTTACTTAGTGTAAATAACTTTTAATACAGTATTGTTTTTGAACTAGTACTACAATTTTACTTAAAAAATGTCCAATATAATCACTTAAATTTTTATTTTACCTATTTGATTGTATATAATAATGTTCTGTGAAGCTTTTGTACTTAAAAATTTATATTTTTTGTTTATGTGTCAACCAACTTGGTTTAAACCTTGAAAAGTTCAATTTATTCCTGTATCATTTAATGGTATTTTAATATTTTTTTTATTTAAGTTGTTTTATTTTTGTACATCTTTTGGCCAAAAAATTAATTCTTGGTTTTTTGATGTTTTTAACTTAGAGAGATTTCAAAATCATTATTAGAATTCCTGCACCATCAGGCAAACATTTAATTATAACTTAAAGATATTTTAATTCAGTTGTAAAAGTCTAAACATTTTTGGTTATTACCTAGGATGATGTCGCAAAAATATCAAGCTGAAATTATATAGTGTTTAATAACTTTTTGAACCATAATTTTAGGCTTAAAATTAATATTTTAAGCCTTGTATGATTGATCTAAAACTATACTTCGTTTTAAACAAGCTATATAAATACATAACTAGAATAAAATTCATTTGTTTTAAACTAAAATACTTAATTGATTTTATTTTACAGTATAGTAATGTATATAAGTTATTGTATCATTTGCTTTAATTCATAAAAAAAGCAATTAAATATTTAAGTTTTATTAGTTTATGAAAAATAAGTTTTGTTTATGTATTTATAAAATATAATTATTTAGCCTATAAGTATGGTAAAAGAGATTACTTAAAAAATGACAAAATTGAATTTAATATAATGTTAGCTTGATATTGGTGCGACATCATCCTAGGCAATTATCCATTTTTTTAGTGAAATTTAAATTTTTATAGATGAAATTACTTGAAAAAATGTTTTTATTATAAATTAATTTTATTCCGGCTCTTTTAGTTTTAGTTTATCTAAATTAAATACAGTATAATAAATAAAAATACATAATATTTTTCCATTACTACTTATATTTTTTTATTTCTGAGCAGAAAAAAGCATTTTAAAAACAGAGTTTTTCGGCTAAATATTGCGTACTTAACTGGCAGTACATACCTAAGAAATGTGTACTTACGCGGGAAGTTAGGAAGAAAAAAAAATTGTGAGCCCCCTTTGAAAAAAGTCTAGACACGCCCCTATTCTATAGTACTAGTTATATAAGAGCAGTGTTTCTTAAATAGTGTCCAGCCCATGTATATACAAAACTGATTAAAAATATTAGTGTGTATTTTTTTTTAGAAGTTTTCAAACAATAACAATATAGCTTTAGTACTGTCAATACCTATCATTTAATCAATATATGAATTTAATATGATCAGTATGTAATGCATACTTTTATAGTCACAAAGTATTATAAGTTGTAATAAAACTAACTCTTTCTAAATAAATCTAACTGAATAAATTTGAAAAACAGTTAATAAGTAAAGCGTACAAAACATTATTATTTAAAATTTTAGTGCAAGATTAAAGGAGACCACAATGTAAACTTTTAATTACCAAAGTTAATAGCTTATCAGAGTAAATTTTAAATGTTATCACTAATTAAAAGCTTAATTTACGATAATGAATGTTTACACCAAAAACATCCTTATTAATATTTTGGTCAATTTTAATTTGTCTCTCAACTTAGTTTAAAATATCATGAACCGTTAGATTTAAACTTCAAAGTTAAATTATGATGTCAAAATAAAACTCGTTATTAGACAATTAATTAAAAGATAATAATATTTTTAGGAAAAACAAAAAAAAAAATTAGTTGCTGATTTATAAAATATACAGTTTGTACAACTGCGACACATGGGTTAAATTTAATGTAACATTTTTTATAAAAACACATTTATTTTTATGTCCTTAAAAACAATTTTATTCTTAATTTTTAACGTTACTTTACTACTACTTAAAAGCCTTACTTAAAGTAATTTTATATGTAAATTAAACCATCATTATTACTTTAAAAGAAAAAATAAAGAGACAATATAAAAACTGTTTCATTTAACTTTAGGTAAATTTTTATTTTGAATATCTAAAACTTAAAACAGTTTAGATGATAAGATTTACCATTTATATAAAGATTTTTAGTTAAACTGTAACAACAATGCGTAGTTTTTTTTTACTTCAAGCCTGTGAACTTGGTCAAAATTGAGAGCCTAAACCTCGACTTACTTGTGCCGTGAGACAAACTTGAGTTTCCATAAAGTTTTCGATCATCAAACCAAAGCTTTCGTTAGACTAAGAAACATGTTTTGTTCTAATTGATATTCGTCAATTAGTCGCAACCGGGTCTTAGTCTACCGTAAACTTGTTGCCTGATGACCTGAGATATCATAAATCTTTATGCTAACTTGAGCTTGTCTCACGTTAAACGATAGTCCGGGCTTAGGCTGTTTTGACATTCGCTGATCTTTTGTTTTATCTGATATAAACCGAGCGTACCAGCTGTGTTGTCTAGTAGACAATGTATGAAATATTATGCGTGGCAAACGTACAAAGCTGACGTCACTGATCATGCTAGCAAACGTTAGCTTCATGTTCAAACATTAAAACCTTTTGTAGATTGATTAGTGCAAATATTTCAATTACGACTGACTGATAAGTTCTAATTAGAACAAAACCTAGGTCCGAAAGCATGTAATGATCAAAGTGGTAGGATAAAACAATTGTTTTATTATTTTACTCGTATAAATAGTTTTAAATAAATTTTCAACTGATTGATTAAATGTTTATAATAAACAGTAAAGTCGTGATAAGTGTAAAATTGTCGATAACTAAATGTGATTGGTCTAAAACACTGTAAACAAACCTTGGTGTGCCTTGAATTGATGTTTTTCTCAGTTTTTTATTTACACTTAAAGTTAAATGAACCATTGTGTATATAAAAAAATTACTCAATAAAAAATACAGTCTTATTAGGGTAATTTAAAAAAAAAATCAATCGATTGTACTCGTACTAAAAATATTTAGTTGATTTTTTTAAATCAGCACAAACTTTAGTAGCCAATTAGTCGAAAAACTGACATTTTAAGAATAATACTAATACAGTTCTTAATTATTGTCAAGTTTTATTTCAATGTAAGCAAGCAAAAATAAATTAGTAAAATAATTTCAAAAAGAAAAATGTACTTTATAACCAAATAAACAAAGCTACATGAGATGAAAACTTTTTTAAATGTCAAAACAAAATAATAAACTTTACAACATTTTACATATGTTCAACTAGTACTCTAATTAAAAATAGATACCGGTGCCACAAAAATAATCAACAACTGAAACAAAATGTATAGTGCAAAAGTAAGAACAAACATAATTTAAAACACTCTATTAAAAATGTATACTTGCATTTTAGCTAACTAGTTTCAATTTCTCTGTGTCTTAGTTTAATAAGTTTATTAGTATATTTTGCTTGCAAACAAACTTGCTTTTAAAAGTCTGTAACAATCTTTTTTAAGTTTTGCATTATCAAAAAAGTTTTATACTGTTAGAGATTGAATGAATCGTAAAAGTCTTATAGCTAATAAAACTTAATTCAAGAAAGTCTGTAATATTAGAGAAAATTCTTAAGCAAGAATAAGTAATTCTAAAAGCTAAATATTTTAGGCCTTGCAATTAATAGGCTCTGTTTTAGTTATTAAAACTAAAACATTCAAGCTTATTTTAAAATAGTTTAGTTGGTTTTATGAAAGCCAACTCAAGTTAAATCACAACCGTTTTAAATATTAGGTTAGAAATAATCAGCACTGCAGTTTTGTAAAATAAATTGAAATTTTGATAACACAAATTGATATAATAGCCAAACTTAATCAAGCTTTTATTATAGTGTCGTAACTTATTGCATTTTTTAATTTTCAAACGTAAATATATGCTTTTAAAATTTTTGTCGTATAACTTTTTTATAATTTGACACACAACTTATTCACTTTAAGCACTTGGCATAATAATTTCAAAAAGGTTAATTTTAGGAAAAAAATGTATAAAATAACATTGTAAAAACCAACAATCATATTCGATCAAAAACTTAAACTAAAATATTGTATCTGATATTTTTTTTAAATATCAGTAGTAGTTGATGAGAAATTGTTTTTAATTTTATCTCGATTTTTAAATTAAGTGGTAGTTTAAAACCAATAATTAACTATGATTATAATAAAAAAAAAAGAATATGTTTGAACCAAAAAAGGAAAAAAAAAACATTATTTTGTGTTGTTAATTTTTAGGTTCGACAATATGTTTTAAAATTTACATTTTAGAATGAATACTTAGATATTAACACTTACAGTACTGTAAATCATTTGTAGTCATTTAGTTAAAAAAAAATTAACTTTAATAAATGTACTATTTTTTACATCATATTCATATTGTATAACATATAATTATATAACATCTATATCAGTTATCAAGAATTAGATATGTGGTTAACTATTGCAAAGATAAACTTCTAAAGTTACACATTACTTATTTGTAAAACACTAAAACTTACAAAAGTTACGTATCAGTTTAAGTAAATGAATTTCGATTTTGATAGTACTTAAACCGTTTTTTTTTTTTATTGATAAACCTAATATTTTCTTTAGATACTTTAAAAGTTTGTGGCAATGTATCAAAACATAAAACTGACGAGCAACAAATGCGCAAAAATCATGTTGACAAAAAGTAGCACTGACAACAAAATCTCCATAGAACTAGCGTAACTTAAATTGTTAGTAATGTTTTTAAAATTTAAAATCTAGGTACTTAAATATAGCTTTTAGCTGCTTAGTTACTTTTTAAATAGAAATTTTTGAACATAAGAAAATTAATTTTATCTTTTTTATATAACAAAAAAATTTCCAAGTACAAAAGTTGTCCTAAAACTGCGGCTATATACAAATAATAAGTTTTATAATTTTTTGTTACAACAGTTGATTTTGCTTGTGTTTTATTATTTTTTCTATAATTTTGCTTCTTTTTTTATAATTATTTGTCTATGTAAACTTTTAAACTTTGAAGGTGTATGTTTTGAAAACACCATAGCTAAAAATACGATTTCCCGATAGCTTGACCCGTAAAGATTTTTTTATAGAGAGTTAGGTTTTGTTATTCATGAAAGGGTTTCGACTGCCAAAGTACGTCAACAAAAATCAAACTTGAAAGACCAATTGTTTCAAAAAAGACCATCCCAGCCATGTAAGGTAAAAGTTTTATTAATACTTAATAAAGAAACTGAAACAAGTGTCTTTCGAACATTTTTATGATTTATATATTAGAATAAAAAATAAATTAAAATGTTAAAACAAAAATTCTACATAGCCAAAAGTTTTAATCAGATATAATTTAATTGTTTGGGTTAACTTTGGTAGAACTCGTAGTATAACCAAAAGTAGTCTACAACAGTTACTAAATTTATACTTACTTTTTAAAAAATCAATACAAAAATCACAGATTAAAATAAAACGTTACTAATAACCTTTTGAAAATTGAAATTAACTATTAGATTAATGAATATTATGAGCTTAATTACAGGTATTTTTCTTTTGAAATACCGAAATTCTACAACATACAAGAAACTGATTTTTAAAAACAGACAAACCTACTTAACTTAAAATATTTAAACCGATTAATACAGTTTTGTAATATTTACTTTAATTAGAAACTTACTAGATCAAAACTAAAGTACTAAAACAATATGGTTCAACAACATGCTTTTCAAGCGTATCAAAATATAATTCAAACAAATTCAAACTTTTACTTAATCTTACTACTTAACACTTTGTTGACTTGTGCAAAACTCTACCAGTCGTAAAAAGCTTACATAAAAACAAAAAGACGGTAATAGTTGTTTACACTAACAGTATGTCTACTTTTATTTTTCTTTCATCATAACTACATTACATAAAAGTAAAAAAAAAATTGGTGCATTTTTTAGTATAAATTCTATAACAATTACAAAACTAGTGCATAAGTTTTAAAAGTAAAAAAAAATTAAGCGAATAATATTATATTGATATATGTCTTCCACTTGTAAAGCTTTTTGATCAGCTAATAAATTTTTTTTGAGCATAACAGTATTTTCAAAAAATCTTATTTAGTTTTAAGAACAATTTTAATATTAGAGTATAAAAATATTCTGAACTGTCATCAGGTAGATTTTTAATGTTGCAAATATAAACGAAAAATATTGATATAAAAAAATATTGGGTTAAACTGTATAATCAGGATTTAAATAATTGAAATATCCATGATTAATTGTTGTACACATGACCATATTTTAGATTTCACAGACGTTTTTTATAAAAAAAGGTAAATCTAGACAACTTGAAAATTTGTATTGAAAAAAAATTAAATTATTGGTTAAAAACCAAAATATTCACTGAAATAATTAAACCTTATTATGTGGTTTACAAACAATACTGTCTCTACATAGCTTAAAAATGACTAATTGTATATGTTTTTGATTAACAGCGTTTGCTATTTAAATTGTTTGAACTTTTATTTAAAATGTTTAAATCATTATGATTGAAATTTTTTTATCACATGCAAACAGTTGTCTAAAATTGGAAAACAGTTTACAAAAATGTATTTATAACGACTTCGACATAAAATTTTTTTTTCAAAATAAGTAAATTTTATTTCTTTATTTTTGAAGAAGCAAAGCTATAGTATAACTAACATATATGGATGTATAATCTTTATACAAATTTTATACAAGCATATGATGTTTTTGTTAATGTTTAATCTTATAATATAATCTTTTATTAAATTAAGTTAAATGGAGATAAATTTCAATAAATAACGCTATTTAACTGCTCTGCGTTAAACTATACATCAAAGTTTATTGTTTTGAATATTATTGACTTAAAATTATTATGTTACGTAACAATAGTTTTTGTTTTTGTTAATTAAACTAACATAAACATATTTTTTATGCAAATCACATTAAAAATATAATGTATAACCGTTTTAATTCGTATATTTTCTTATTATTTACTAAATAAAGCTCACAATTTGAATTTAACTGTAATATTTTGAAACAAAACTTTAACCAAATACTAACATTTTTTATATTTAACAAAAGTGAATGTGAAGAAATTATGCTTATAATTCAAACTAACGACTTCATGAACAAAAAAATTGAAGACTTTTAATGAGCTTAAATTTTATGATAGCATCTACATTTTAAGCATTTATTTTAGTATTAGGATTATTGTAAAACATCACAGAAAAACAGAATAATGAATTTATTGTCTATGGAAACTTACTTAAATTCTGTAATTTTGTTTAAAATCTTATATAGTCTCATATTGATTTTCAATATTTAGACAACAGTTAAAATTTTTAAATTTTAAATATAATCTTTAACAACTATGTCTGACTAATTTGTTCCAATTAGGACAAAAACGGTGGCAGAATTATAATAATCGTTCTGTGCAGTTTAGTGCATGTTTAAAATATTACAAAACAAAATTTCTTACAATTAATAGGTTATAGAAAAAATGTTTCCAAAAATATATTCTGATTAAAAATATTAATAGAGTAGAAGAAATATTATGAAATGAAGAAAATGGAGTAATAACTATATTTTTAATTTAAATAACCAGCAGTACAGCCTAAAGAAAAATAGAAACTTCATTAGAAGTATATGTTAACTTTGATATAAATTTTTGTTTAATACCTTTTATTAGTTAAAACTTATAAACTTCATTTGAAGTAAGTCATCTACACTGGTCTTACCAGCGTAAAACTATTTCAAATCTTCTGAAGCATTTATTAACTTAACACTTAGTTAACTTGTACAAAACTGTACCAGTCGTTAATAAGCTTACATAACAACAAGAAGACGGTAATAGTTGTTTACACTAACAACTAAAAATTTTTAAACTAGTATTTGATAGCAAATGAAATTTTTAATGTTTTGCTTTTTTTAACTTTTTTTTAACAACCCTCTTGTTTTATTTCTTAACAGTTTAATTATTATTTTATGTACTCTAGACTAAGTTTTTTCTCTGTTGATACTTTACATGTTCTAAACTAAGTGTTTAATACTATAAAAGTAGTGAAATCAATTAATTGCACCTTTAAGCTTTTTGTTTTTACTAAGAAAAATACTAACTTTCTTCTTTCCAAATTTTTCAAAAGTATTATAACACTAATGATTATTTTTAAGGTTTAGTATATTCAAACTTAAATTAACAATATTTTTATAAGAAACTCAAAACTATTCTTGTTAGGCTAAATAAGTCTTTAAGTAGTTGCTTTGATTTAAACAGTTAGGTTGTGTTAAATAAGTAATCTATAACAAACTGTAACATTCGCAATCAAGTAGATTGTTTCAATTATAAAATGCCTACCACGTTTTAAAAACAAAAATTATGTAATTATTAACACAAAAATATAAAAGGGAAACAAATAGAAATCTATTACAAGCATAACACATTATAAAATTAATAACTATTTTAAGTTACAAGAAATAAAATCAAAGTAACCTAAGGTACACATTTTTAAGAACTAAACATTTTGTTTGAGTCAACACTTAAAATATCGTAGGTATATCAATCACAGCATAAATTACGACACCAAAATTTGCAAAATAAAAACAAACTTAAATCTTTGCTGGTGGTTTTAGGTGTTAAACTTTTCTTACCTCATTTTATCTATCAGACACCAAAATACTGTAGTTTTTTTTAAATCGAAATGAATAATTGTTTAGCTATTGTCTTTGGATTTTGTTTTAAATCATTTTAAATGTTATTGAACGGATTGAGTATTTGGTTTAAATCTAAACACTATGATTTATGTTACAAAACCATCTTTTTACTTAAAAAGTAAAAATATTTATATTATATAGACAATGTATAAAACTTTTATCAAAACAGTTAAAAAATTATTTTTAGCTTTGGAATACTTAACTGTCATGCTATCTTAAAAATATAAAATATAGAAACTTTCTTCCGAACTTTAAAGATCCAAACTGTTGAAATTCGCTCTAGGGCTACTTTACTAAGAGAAGAGACATGTTTAAGAAAAAGCTTGAAAAAAAAGTTCGACGAACGTCAAATAAATATTGTGTTGTGTTTGCATGAGGTGTTAAAAGTGTGAGTAGTTTTATTTAGAATAGTATTCAAAATTTATAACATATTTTCAATTGAAACAGATTTATTTGGTTTGAAAAATAATATGTCTAGCTTAAATCTTTATTGTTTTTAGAAACTCTACAATTTTTTTAGTACCGATATAAAAGCTTTTTGTTGTTACTAAAACATTAAAGGTATATACACATGTAAAACATTCTTTAGCTTCTCTTTTAGCTTAAATTGTTTTAAAGATCATTAAACTTAAAGCATAAAAATATTATAGGTAAACAGTAAAATTTGTACTATTAAAAAAAAATTATGTTTTTAAACTTTTATGTTAAAAAAAAATATTTTTAAGAAATTTCTTTTATCAACTTTTACCAAAAACTTTTGGATTCTTTTTTCTCTTAGCAATTTGTCATTAGTTTTAAGCATTCTTTATAAAATTCTTGGAATTACTTTAATCTAAATTATCGTGACTTTAAAACCACAGTTTTTCCTTTTTACTAATGAAAATTGAAATTTTTAGTATTTTTTATTTAATATAAAATTTTGTTTATAAAGTAAGAGAAAAATTTTTTGAAATAGTTAGAACTTACTAGTTTAAAAATTTTATATTAATATTTTCAGATAGAATCAACAAATGATAAATGCATTTTTAAGAAGAAACAATGGTATAACCATGTTTAAGAAGCTTTTTAGTTTCACTGTCGTATTTATGATCATGCAAATCACTTCAGGCAAAGAGAAGCTTTTTTGTCAGAAACGTGAAAATAGGAAACATACGTTTGCAGGTTTGATGTCATAAATAGTTTAGATGTCTTAAAATATCTAGTTTATCTTTAACCAATGTTATCCTATTCGAATTATAGAACCAATTTGAAATATAAGTTACAAATTTTAATAAAATTTATTATTAAATCTTTATTAATAGCAAATAGCTTTAAAAAGTGTTAAATCATTAACTTTGTCGTTTTAAAATAAAATTAAAGTTAATGTTAAATGGGTATTATATTAAAAGAGAAAAAAACTATTTTTAAATTACAATCTTGATTTTCAAAAATAATTAAATAAAATGATAAATTACTTATACTTTAAAATATGCATTTAAACTAAAACTAATATGCTTTAAATACTTTTAGATATTACTTAGGCTAAGTAAAGTTTCGACATTCAAAAATTCATGTAAGTTACACCACAAGCTTGTTTTAGTAAGTTAAAATTATATTAATTTATCTTATATAAAAACTAAGAGTAAAAATTCTTACGTGTTAGTAAAAAACAATTTAAATTAAATTTGAAGAAAGGTTTAAGATTGATAGGTACTTATTATTTAAAGTTGTTCAAATGTTATCAGTGCTTTAAGTCAGGGATTTTCAAACTTTGGTCCGCGGACCAAATGCGGCTTGCAAAAGAAAATCTTTGATTTCCGTATTAAATATAAAAACTAAGTTTAGTAATAAGCTTAACTTGTACTTTTTTAAATTTAAATAAAGTTAATCATTTATTTGTTATACTAAAACAACGTTCATTCAAACATTTAATATTTACCAAATATTTATTATCAACTCTGAATCAATGAAAAATTATACGATAAAGTAAGTTTATGATGTCACGTAGTTAGACAAAGCTCAACGAAAAAAATAATGCTGTTCGTTCTCTATACTTGTAACTTTTCGTTGATTTATAGCTATAGATAGTTTCATATGCTAACAAAATCGTTGTTTTATATTTTATTTTATTTTGCAATGAGTAACATAATCTATGCAATAAACACCCTTAATAATTTAAGTAACAAAAAACTGCATGAAAAATTAAAATTAATTTCAGATAACGGTGAAAATAATGGAAGTTTAACAACAAAACAATGGATACCAGATATGTGTTGTTGAAATCGACCTTATAATTCACAAATAAGAATGTGCTGTTTTGGAAAAACAATATCAAGAAGTATTATGAGATGTTGTCCTGATGGAACAATACTGCCTATAGATACTATTTGGTGATCAATTTTTTTCTAAGTTTAAATAAAAGCTATTGATTTCAACATTTTCTTACTGAACACCCTTATACTTTATATACGAGTTTCAATAAATATAAACACTATATCTTTTTATTTGTATTTTAAAAAGTAAGACATGATAAAAGTAAAAGTAATTACCGAGTTTTCTACTTAAGTTTTATTTTTAATTATCAACTTTTTTTTGAAATAAATCATTAAAACTTACTTAGTTTGGTTTTTAAATTTTATTCTATATCTAGTTATAGAAATAAACCATAAGTCTTGAGTAAATTAGCTTTTTAATAAAGAAAATTTAAGTAAAAAATATTGTTTTTTATTTGCGTTAAAGACTAAAATAGTTTCCATACCCAAAACTAAATAAAAACTTTAACTTTGTTTTTGTTAGTAAATTATACATTTTAGACTTATTCAAAGTAAATTTAAAACTTAATTTAGTTCTATTTGTTGTATTTGACTTTAAAAAAAATCTTTTGTTTACATGAAAAAAAACACTAGATAAAAATAGTAGTTTTAATTAAATTTTGTGTTTTAACATACGTTTAAGGTATAAAAACCATTAATATAAGTGTCACACATATCGTTTGGTTTCAAAATATATCTTAGATTTCAATTTAATCTAAATGAAAACTTTTTATTATATATTTTTCGTAAGGGGAGCCTACAAAACGTTTGAAGTCGCTAAAATTAACTTTTTACATACAAAAATATTGATTTTACAGATTTATTTCAACTGTAGACTTTGTTTCCACAGCTTGGTTTATATAACAACTTGTGAAGTTTTAAACTTTAAAATTTAATGAAAATTGTGTAAATTGATGCGACAATTTATACGATGATAGTAGTTTGTTTAATTTATTATGTATCACTGCACGTTTAGCCTGAACAACAAATTTATCTTAAATTTCGATAATCAATGGTTGAGGTTGATATTTAAACCTTAAAATTGAAATTTAGTTACAAACAAACTTTAAAACATTTTACTTGACACTTATGGAAAACAAAGATAAATTTTTAAATTCTTAATGCTAGTATTGTGTTACATTTATTCAATTTACGTAAAGTAAAGCAGTTAAACTACTTATACTTTGTACCTTGTTTATATAAAATTGATTGATGCCAAACTTATTTTCCGTTTGAACAAGATAAAAGTAAAATATAGTTGACATAATGCTCGTGCTGTTTATAATTTTGACAGTAAAATATAAAACATACTTTACTTAAGCAAACATTCTTATTTTAATAAATAAAAATTAGAGAGTAAAATTTGGTAGTTTTCAACAAATATTTACGTTAACATTATCTTAAGTTTTTATCCTTTAAAATTTTAATTAAAGATAATTGAAGTTTGTTTAAATGCACTTTTTTTTTGTCGAAATAAATATAAATTTCCAAAAGCAAGTAATTTACAATACTTAGGTTTAAGTTTTAGATAAATTCAAAACTATCAAAGTTTTTGTAATTTTAAGTATGTTTCTCTCTTTAAAAGTAAGCTTCTTTACTTGCGTTTAGTAGCTTAAAATATATACAGTTGTTAAAGCATTTGCTTTCCTGTAAACGATTTTTACACAAACTATTTTTTAAATTACTGTACTTTTCTTTGTTCATACTTATACTTATCTACACTATAAAACTAGAGTTTATTATCAAAATTTACAGTCGCTGTCATCCACAGTCAATTTGGGTGAGAAAGCAATTAGATGAAATGGCAAATATTGAAAAGCGACAGATCAATATAGTGAAGGAAATCAAAGCTTTGATAACAAAAACCAAAGCGTTAGTTGAACTTTGTTAATCTCTTAGTTTATAACCTTTAAAAAGTTTACAAAGCTCTTTTTCTCACATGTTACACTACTTTCGCGTTTTAGTGGTAAGAAATTTTTATGTAGACCACACTGCCTTGTTGACTGCAATGATATGAAGCAAACGTCGTTTAAAATTTTAAATTTTAGTTAATCATTTTAAATTAAATTCTTAGTCTTAAAGTCAATTTAGTTTCGTTAATGAGCACAAAGATACTTTCAAATAATTTCGATTTAGTAAACTGATTAATATATTTTTATGCACAAGCTTTAGCTTATTTTTTATAATAGTTTTTGAACTTTTAGTTGTCTGTTGTAAATGGTTTATTTTATATTGAACTATACGGTTTTAAAATTTTACAACTAATTCTAAGGAAAGTAAAGTTAAAGCATAAAACTATCTTAATTAGTTTACTCAATCGAATCTATTTACAAATATCTTTGTGCTCATTAACGAACCTAAGATGACTTGTAAAATAAAAGTATATTTTTAAATGATTGACTTAAATTTTTAATCTTATATAGAGTTTTCCTACTTTAATTTTGTAAAAAAAAATACAGTTTTAATATCTTTTTGAATGAGGTAACATTCCATCTTATAGTCTTACTTAAACATTTATCGATACTTTTAGAGCTTAAAAGCACTTGTAAGTTACACACAGTCAGAATAGAACACGATTTTGTATTCTTTGAAATTACAACAAGTACATGTACGCTTAACACTTGTAATATAATTAATTCCTAATACTTCCCACACTTCATTCAGTTATACTTTTGTATGTAATAAATGTATGTGGACAGTTAATTGTAATTATTATACTTCAAGAGTTTTAAAAAAAAACAAAATTCTTAATTTGGAGATAAAACTAAATAAGCAATGACTAAACATTAGACTGAGGCTTAATTTTATTTTAATCAGTTATAAATAATACTGAATTTTTAAGGCACATAATAAATTTACAAGAAGAAATTAAAACATTGGATTCCCAAGCACAGCAACTTTACGAAACTTTTGTTAGAAAAATAAATATTGACATTAATGATTCAACAGAAGCTCAAAATGTTATAAAAATGGTTAGCATTTTACCTTGATTAAAAAAAAAATTAAAATGTTTTTTATTATTATTATTAAAAGCTATGGTTTTTAAAACAGTTTTAAGAAGATTCGAAGGTTGTTATCGGTGAAGAATTTTCTTATACAATTTATATCAAATTAGAATAATGAGAATTGGACTATTTTTCATATAAATCTATTAATAACATAAACAGATTAATTTCAAGTACGGCAACGAAAATAAAATGGAAAACGAAGGTAATCGATTAGAAAAATCACAAATACCTCAAATATCACAGCTGAAAGTTGTTCTCAGAAAGGTTAGCAATAACTATGTACAAAATATGTGAGAAAACAATATTTTTGATTCTTTTTGAAACAATGTTTATGTCACTTTATATCAGAAGACTAAAAAAGCGAATTTGTTCACATCAATGATTGTCTTATTCAATTACTTATATTTTTTCAACTAAAATTTTGCACAACATAATTCAGATAAAATTTCAAAGAGAAAAAAATTATTTTAAAAGATAATAAAATGGATTAAATTATTAATTTTTTTAAAGCTTTTGATATTATAATGCTTAATAAAACTTCTTTTATTTTTCTCTAGCACTGACTTTCGAGTAACATGCAACATAATACGAACATAAATTCATAAAAAATAAAAAATAAAAGTATGTTTACTTTCGCATAATAAACTTAATTAAAACTCTACTCGTAATGCTATCGTTTGTGTTGATTTTTATTAAAAACTAATAAAAACTTCTAACTTAATACAATTATTTTCTTATAGTTACCAATATATTTTTCTTAATTAATGAAAAAATTTACTGCTAATAAATCGTTATTTTTATTGTTTCAACCAAAATAATAGTTAAAGTAATTTTAAAACGCTTTGACGTCTACGTTTCCTTTAGAATTTAGATTAAAATGCTTTGTGGTATAGAACTAACTAAAAAAAACTTAAACTTTATTTGAACCATTGACGCATATTCTAAATTTTGAAGTAATTAATAGTTTGTTTATATGTGTATGTTAACTAAAAGCTGCTATTTTTTTTGCAAAAGTTTTAATAGACCTAACACGCTAAACCTAAAAACGGAAGTGGATTTAGTTAACTTTAACTAATTTCTTTTATTTTATATTATTTAAAATGTTGTATTTTCTACCATTGAATGTTTCTAATAGTTCTAAAACATAAAGTTGTATATAAGTTAGTCTATAGTTTTAACTTTCTGTTGTTTTGTTTTAATTCTATTATATAAATGTGTAAAATGAGATTAAATTAAAAGTATTAATCTAAATATAGTAAGCACTAAAATAATTAAGTTTTCAATGTGCAAATTTTCGGTTAAAAAAAAGTAATTTACGTTTGGCATACAAGTTTCTAAAAATTTACTACAAAAATATGTAGTTCAGAAACTATTGTTAAAAACAAAAACTTTGTTTCGATTTTATTATCACATACGTTAAATGTAAAATCTAAAACAAACCTGTTTCTTATTTAATTTTTTTTTTATTCTTAAAGGTATATACTTTACTAGGAATAAATTTTTCTATAAATATTGCTAAAAAAAAACTATTAAAAGTAAAGAGTTTCAAAATAAACTGCAGAGATGTCTAAGTTTTCATATTTACACTTTACAAACGTGACTTTAAAAATAAATTTTCAGAAAAAATGTTTTATCAATTTTTAAGCGTGGTATATGTAAATTAAAGATTAAAACAAAAACATATTTTTTGTTATACAATGAATAAAGTCTGTTGTGTGGTTTAGAAACATTGTTTACGAAATGTGTTGAAAAAGTAACAGATTTTAAACTATAAAATATCTAAATTTTTAATTAAAAGGCTTAAAATAATTTTAAGATATCTTTGAAACAGGCTAAAAGAAGCGTAAAATTAAGAAATGAAATCAACAAAGTTGAAAGCCTGGTTTTTAAACGTCAATCAATGTTGATAAAAATTTCAGAAAAACACAAAAAACTGATAAATATTACGTTGCTTTTTGAACTGGAAAACAAACTTTTTATGATAACTGAAAACGATCATCAGCTGATTATTCACTTCAGAAATAATTTTGACGAAATTATGACAGATGTTTTGAAGATTGAAAGCTCATTGGCTATTGAATATCCTGAAGCGAAAATTAATGCTGGCTTCCAAGTGAATTATTACACTCAAAGTCTTGAATTTAAGAATCTGAAACTGAAACTGCAGTTTTTCAAAGATAATAAGGATGATTACTTCGAAAACAAAAGCAAAAAGCAGGACTGGAAAAAATTAGTTGTCAAAGATAACTTGTGCAGTTTTAGAAAATGGACAGAGTATTTGAAAAGTTTTGAAACAAATTTAGTTTTATTAAAAAATGAAATTATATCTTACAAAAACAAACTTAAGACAATAAAAATAAAAAATAAATAAAAAAGACAGCAAGCATTGAGAACAAACAAACCTTGAACAATTATATTTTTAGAGAAGTAACGTATGATACGTGTTATTAAACGGTAAAAAGGTTAATATCGAGTAAAAATTTTTATTAAAGCTCTTTTAGTTGATATTTTGTAGTTTGACTTGTTAAAATGCTTCAAGTTAAAAAATAGCTGTAACTACATGTTATTTTGGCCTAAGTGTACTTTTAATTTTAAATTTTTACTGTTTATTAGTTTTATTTCAAACTTAGTGCCTTTTCCATTAAACATTTAAATTTATATCTGCAAATTACACAACAGTTTAAATTATACTAACTTTAAAACAAATTTAGTATCTTATATATTTGGATAGTTGCTTTAACGTATGACCTTATTTACGTTTTCGTTTAATATTGCTTTTTTTGTTTTATTTTTTATGTCTACTAATAGCTATTTCATCACATAATTTAATTGAACTTTTGAAAAAAGAAAAACTCCAAAGCTTTTATGTGTAAACTTTATAGTTAGAAAACTTAGTTCTTGTTTTTTAAGACTTGTAGCATATTAAGCTAAAAAGTCGTTATAAGTTGATAACAACTAAACTATTTAAAGTAAGTTATATCTGTTTTTTAGATCAAAAACAATTTAGTGTGTTTTAATTAAAATAGATTTTAAGCTTATGTTAATTTGTTTATTTGATTTTTCAATTTATTGAAAACATTTTGATAAACGCTTTGTCATAGAATATATTAAGAAAATATTACCTCATATATTGTCTTGTTTATAACTGTAATGAAACTCATGTTTTATAATAAATAAAATTCTGTTAATAATAAATGATAATAAAAAAATAAAGAAAATAATGTTCAATTTTTTTTAGTAAAACTAAGTTAAACGAGTACTATACAAGTTATAAATTTTACTACAAAAATGGTAATCGATTTATTTTTTGATTTTAAGGTGTTAGTGCAGGTATATTCACAAATAAACTAAAAAACGCTAATGTTTTTTATAAACCCTTATGATAAATGTAATCTAAGTTTGTAAGTCAAATAAAACTATACATAAAAGTTTATCAATTTGAATATTATAAGTTAAAATTATTATATTAGGTAATAATAGTTTTTGTTTTTGTTATTGTTGATTAAACAAACGTAAACATATTTATCATGCAAATCACATCAAAAATATAATGTATAACCGTTTTGATTCGTATATTTTCTTATTATTTACTAAATAAAGCTCACAATTTGAATTTAACTGTAATATTTTGAAACAAAACTTTAACCAAATACTAACATTTTTTATATTTAACAAAAGTGATTGTGAAGAAATTATGCTTATAGTTCAAACTAACGACTTCATGAACAAAAAAATTGAAGACTTTTAATGAGCTTAAATTTTATAATAGCATCTACATTTTAAGTGTTTATTTTAGATTTAGACTTATTGTAAAACATCACAGAAAAACAGAATAATGAATTTATTGTTTACGGAAACGTACTTAAATTCTTTAATTTTGTTTAAAATCTTTTATAGTCTCATATTGATTTTCAATATTTAGACGACAGTTAAAATTTTTAAATTTTAAATGTAATCTTTAACAATCATGTCTGACTAATTTGTTCCAATAAGGACAAAAATGGTGGCAGAATTATAATGATCGTTTTGTGCAGCTTAGTGCATGTTTAAAATATTACAAAAAAAATTCTTACAATTAATAGGTTATAGAAAAAATCTTTTTAAAGAAAATATTCTGATTAAAAATATTAATAGAGTAGAAGAAATATTATGAAATGAAGAAAAATGCAGTAAAAACTATGTTTTTAACTTTAATAACCAGCAGTACAGCCTAAAGAAAAATAGAAACTTCATTAGAAGTATATACTAACTTTGATATAAATTTTTGTTTAATACTTTTTATCAGTTAAAATATATAAACTTCATTTGAGGTAAGTCATCTACACTGGTCTTTCCAGTGTAAAACTATTTCAAATTTTCTGAAGTATTTATCTACTTAACACTTAGTTGACATGTGCAAAACTGTACCAGTCGTTAATTAGCTTACATAAAAACAAGAAGACAGTAATAATTGTTTACACTAACAACTAAAAATTTTTAAACTAGTATTTGATAGCAAATGAAATTTTTAATGTTTTGCTTTTATTTAACTTTTTTTTAACAACCCTCTTGTTTTATTTCTTAACAGTTTAATTATTATTTTATATACTCTAGACTAAGTTTATTCTTAATTGATACTTTACATGTTCTAAACTAAGTGTTTAATACTATAAAAGTTGTGAAATCAATTAATTGCACCTTTAAGCTTTTTGTTTTTATTAAGAAAAATACTAACTTTCTTCTTTCCAAATTTTTCAAAAGTATTATAACACTAATGATTATTTTAAGGTTTAGTATATTCAAACTTAAATTAACAATGATTTTATAAGAAACTCAAAACTATTCTTGTTAGGCTAAATAAGTCTTTAAGTAGTTGCTTTGATCTAAACAGTTAGGTTGTGTTAAATAAGTAATCTATAACAAACTGTAACATTCGCAATCAGGTAGATTGTTTCAATTATAAAATGCCTACCACGTTTTAAAAACAAAAAATATGTAATTATTAACACAAAAATATAAAAGGGAAACAAATTGAAATCTATTACAAGCATAACATATTATAAAATTAATAACTATTTTAAGTAAAAAGAAATAAAATCAAAGTTACTTGAGGTACACAATTTTAAGAACTAAACATGTTGTTTGAGTCAACACTTAAAACATCGTAGGTATATAAAATAATAACGATAAAATATATGTGTAAAATTACTTTCAACTTTATAAAACCTAACTTTTAAACATGTAAAAAACTAAATAGTAATTGTACAACATTACTGTTAAATATATTTTTACTTATGCTTAAAAAAGTGTAGATTTCTCTAGATTGTTTTTTATACCTATTGCTAGTTATTCTGAACTATCTAGATATGAATTTTACTTGAAACTGAAATAAAACAAAATTGTTTATGTCTTACAAAAATTGTAACTGTTGATTTTGAAACTTAGCTATTATTGCTTAGAGGTTAGTTTTAAACATATTATTTGCTAAAAGCTTATTGTACTGTATTTTTTTTTATCATTCAGTGAAAATTTTTGGTACTTAATGTTTTTAAATAAAACGAAAGTTTGTACAGGTTTAACTTTTAACATTATTGCTATCTAATTTAAATCAATCACAGCATAAATTACGACACAAAAATTTGCAAAATAAAAACAAACTTAAACCTTTACTGGTGGTTTTAGGTGTTAAACTTTTCTTACCTCATTTTATCTATCAGACACTAAAATACTGTGGTTTTTTTTAAATCGAAATGAATAATTGTTTAGCTATTGTCTATGGATTTTGTTTTAAATCATTTTAAATGTTATTGAACGGTTTGAGTATTTGGTTTAAATCTAAACACTATGATTTATGTTACAAAACCATCTTTTTACTAAAAAAGTATAAATATTTATATTTTATAGACAATATATAAACTTTTATCAAAACAGTTAAAAAATTATTTTGTGCTTTGGAATACTTAACCGTCATGCTATGTTAAAACTATAAAATATAGAAACTTTCTTCCGAACTTTAAAGATCCAAACTGTTGAAATTCGCTCTAGGGCTACTTTACTAAGAGAAGAGACATGTTTAAGAAAAAGCTTGAAAAAAAAGTTCGACGAACGTCAAATAAATATTGTGTTGTGTTTGCATGAGGTGTTAAAAGTGTGAGTAGTTTTATTTAGAATAGTATTCAAAATTTATAACATATTTTCAATTGAAACAGATTTATTTGGTTTGAAAAATAATATGTCTAGCTTAAATCTTTATTGTTTTTAGAAAGTCTACAATTTTTCTAGTACTGATATAAAAGCTTTTTGTTGTTACTAAAACATTAAAGGTATACACATGTAAAACATTCTTTAGCTTCTCTTTTAGCTTAAATTGTTTTAAAGATCATTAAACTTAAAGCATAAAAATATTATAGGTAAACAGTAAAATTTGTACTATTAAAAAAAAACTTATGTTTTTAAACTTTTTAGTTAAAAACAATTATTTTTAAGAAGTTTCTTTTATCAACTTTTACCAAAAACTCTTGGATTCTTTTTTCTCTTAGCAATTTGTCATTAGTTTTAAGCATTCTTTATAAAATTCTTGCAATTACTTTAATCTAAATTATCGTGACTTTAAAACCACAGTTTTTCCTTTTTACTAATGAAAATTGAAATTTTTAGTATTTTTTATATAATATAAAATTTTGTATATAAAGTAAGAGAAAAGATTTTTGAAATAGTTAGAACTTACTAGTTTAAAAATTTTATATTAATTTTTTCAGATAGAATCAACAAATGATAAATGCATTTTTAAGAAGAAACAATAGTATAACGATGTTTGAGAAGCTTTTTAGTTTCACTGTCTTAATTATGATCCTGCAAATCACTTCAGGTAAAGAGAAGCTTTTTTGTCAAAAACGTGAAAAAAGGAAACATACGTTTGCAGGTTTGATGTTGTAATAGTTTAGATGTCTTAAAATATCTAGTTTATCTTTAACCAATGTTATCCTATTTAAATTGTAGAACCAATTTGAATATAAGTTACAAATTTTAACAAAATTTATTATTAAATCTTTATTAATAGCAAAAGGCTTAAAAAAGTGTTAAATCATTAACTTTGTCGTTTAAAAATCAATTCAAGTTAATGTTAAATGGGTATTATATTAATAAGAGAAAAAAACTATTTTTAAACTACAGTCTTGATTTTCAAAAATAGTTCAATAAAATGATAAATTACTTATACTTTGAAATATGCACTTAAAAAAAACTAATATGCTTAAAATACTTTTAGATATTACTTAGGCTAAGTAAAGTTTCCACATTCAAAAATTCATGTAAGTTACACCACAAGCTTGTTTTAGTACGTTAAAATTATATCAATTTATCTTATATAAAAACTAAGAGTAAAAATTCTTACGTGTTAGTAAAAACCAATTTAAATTAAATCTTTAGAAAGTTTTAAGATTGATAGATACTTATTATTTAAAGTTGTTCAAATGTTATCAGTACTTTAAATCAGGGATTTTCAAACTTTGGTCCGCGGACCAAATGCGGCTTGCAAAAGAAAATCTTTGATTTCCGTATTAAATATAAAAACTAAATTTATTAATAAGCTTAACTTGTACTTTTTAAATTCAAAAAACTAAAGCGTTTATCTGTTATACTAAAACAACGTTCATTCAAACATTTAATATTTACCAAATATTTATTATCAACTCTGAATCAATGAAAAATTATACGATAAAGTAAGTTTATGATGTCACGTAGTTAGACAAAGCTCAACGAAAAAAATAATGCTGTTCGTTCTCTATACTTGTAACTTTTCGTTGATTTATAGCTATAGATAGTTTCATATGCTAACAAAATCGTTGTTTTATATTTTATTTTATTTTGCAAGGAGTAAAATATTCTATGCAATAAACACCCTTAATAATTTAAGTAACAAAAAACTGCTTGAAAAAATTAAAATTAATGTCAGATAACGGTGTAAATAATGGAAGTTTAACAACAAATCAATGGATACCAGATATGTGTTGTGGAAATCGACCTTATAATTCACAAATTAGAATGTGTTGTTTTGGAAAAACGATATCAAGAAGTACTATGAGATGTTGTCCTGATGGAACAATAATGCCTATAAATACTATTTGGTGATCAATTTTTTTCTAAGTTTTAATAAAAGTTATTGATTTAAACATTTTCTTACTGTACACCCTTATACTTTGTATACGAGTTTCAATAAATATAAAAATCATATCTTTTTATTTGGATTTTAAAAAGAAAGACACGTTAAAGACTAAACCGAGTCCTCTACTTAAGTTTTAATTTTGGTTATTAGCTTTTTTTGAAAAAGTTCATTAAAACTTACTTAGTTTTGTTTTTAGATTTTATTTAATAACAAGATATAGAAATTAACCCTAAGTCTTGAGTAAATTTTTTTTTAATAAAGAAAATTTAAGTAAAAAATATTGTTTTTTATTTGCGTTAAAGACTAAAATAGTTTCCATACCCAAAACTAACTAAAAACTTTAACTTTGTTTTTGTTAGTAAATTATACATTTTAGACTTATTCAAAGTAAATTTAAAACTTAATTTAGTTCTCTTTGTTGTATTTGACTTAAAAAAAAAAGTTTTTTGTTTACATGAAACAAAACACTAGATAAAAATAGTAGTTTTAATCAAATTTTTTGTTTTAACATACGTTTAAGGTATAAAAACCATTAATATAAGTGCCACACATATCGTTTGGTTTCAAAATATATCTTTTTTTTTTCAATTTAATCTAATTGAAAACTTTTTATTATATATTTTTCGTAAGGGGAGCCTACAAAACGTTTGAAGTCGCTAAAATTAACTTTTTTTATACAAAAATATTGATTTTACAGATTTATTTCAACTGTAGACTTTGTTCCCACAGCTTGTTTTATATAACAACTTGTGATATTTTAAACTTTTAAATTTCATGAAAATTGTGTAAATAAATGCGACAATTTATGCTATGATAGCAGTTTGTTTAACTTATTATGTATCACTGCACGTTTAGTCTGAACAACAAATTTATCTTAAATTTCGATAATCAATGGTTGAGGTTGATATTTAAAGCTTAAAATTGAAATTTAGTTACAAACAAGCTTTAAAACATTTTACTTGACACTTATGGAAAACAAAGACAAATTTTTAAGTTTTTAATGTTAGTATTATGTTACATTTATTCAATTTACGTAAAATAAAGCAGTTAAACTGCTTATACTTTGTACCTTGTTTATATAAAATTGATTGATGCCAAGCTTATTTTCCGCTTGAACAAGATAAAAGTAAAATATAGTTGACATAATGCTCGTGCTGTTTATAATTTTGACTGTAAAATGTAAAACATACTCTACTTAAGCAAATATTCTTATTTTAATAAATAAAAATTAGATAGTAAAATTTGGTAATTTTCATCAAATATTTACGTTAACATTATCTTAAGCTTTTATTCTTTAAATTAAAGATAATTGAAGTTTGTTTAAATTCATTTTTTTTTGTCGAAATAAATATAAATTTCCAAAAGCAAGTAATTTACAATACTTAGGTTTAAGTTTTAGATAAATTCAAAACTATTAAAGTTTTTGTAATTTTAAGTATGTTTCTCTCTTTAAAAGTAAGCTTCTTAACTTGCTTTTAGTAGCTTAAAATATATACAGTTGTTAAAGAATTTGCTTTCCTGTAAAACGATTTTTACACAAATTATTTCTGAAATTACTGTACTTTTCTTTGTTCATACTTATACTTATCTACACTATAAAACTAGAGTTTATTATCAAATTTACAGTCGCTGTCATCACAGTCAATTTGGGTGAGAAAGCAATTAGATGAAATGGCAAATATTGAAAAGCGACAGATCAATTTAGTGAAGGAAATCAAAGCTTTGATAACAAAAACCAAAGCGTTAGTTGAACTTTGTTAATCTCTTAGTTTAAAACCTTTAAAAAATTTACAAAGCTCTTTTTTTCACATGTTACACTACTTTCGCGTTTTAGTGGTAAGAAATTTTTATGTAGACCACACTGCCTTGTTGACTGCAATGATATGAAGCAAACGTCGTTTAAAATTTTAAATTTTAGTTAATCATTTTAAATTAAATTCTTAGTTTTAAAGTCAATTTAGTTTCGTTAATGAGCACAAAGATACTTTCAAATAATTTCGATTTAGTAAACTGATTAATATATTTCTATGCACAAGCTTTAGTTTATTTTATAATAGTTTTTGAACTTTTAGTTGTCTGTTGTAAATGGTTTATTTTATTTTGAACTATACGGTTTTAAAATTCTACAACTAATTCTAAGGAAAGTAAAGTTAAAGCATAAAACTATCTTAATTATTTTACTCAATCGAATCTATTTACAAATATCTTTGTGCTCATTAGCGAACCTAAGATGACTTATAAAATAAAAGTATAATTTTAAATGATTGACTTAAATTTTTAATCTCATATAGAGTTTTCCTACTTTAATTTTGTAAAAAATTACAGGTTTAATATGTTTTTGAATGAGGTAACATTCCATCTTATAGTCTTACTTAAACATTTATCGATACTTTTAGAGCTTAGAAGCACTTGTAAGTTACATACAGTCAGAATAGAACACGATTTTGTGTTCTTTTAAATTACAACTAGTACATGTACGCTTAACACTTGTAATATAATTAATTCTTAATACTTCCCACACTTCATTCAGTTATACTTTTGTATGTCATAAATGTATGTGGACAGTTAATTGTAATTATTATACGTCAAGAGTTTTATAAAAAAACAAAATTCTAAATTTGGAGATAAAACTAAATAAGCAATGACTAAATTTTAGACTGAGGCTTAATTTTTTTTTAATCAGTTATGAATAATACTGAATTTTTAAGGCACATAATAAATTTACAAGAAGAAATTAAAACATTGGATTCCCAAGCACAACAACTTTACGAAAATTTTGTTAGAAAAATAAACATTGACATTGATGATTCAACAGAAGCTCAAAATGTTATAAATATTGTTAGCATTTTACCTTGATTTAAAATAAAAAAAATTTAAATTGTTTTTTATTATTATTATTATTAAAAGCTATGGTTTTTACAACAGTTTTAAGAAAATTCGAAGGTTGTTATCGGTAAAGAACTTTCTTATACAATTTATATTAAATTAGAATAATGAGAATTGGACTATTTTTCATATACATCTGTTAATAACATAAACAGATTAATTTTAAGTACGGCAACGAAAATAAAATGGAAAACGAAGGTAATCAATCAGAAAAATCACAACTACCTCAAATATCACAGCTGAAAGTTGTTTTCAGAAAGGTTAGCAATGACTATGTACAAAATATGTGAGATTACAATATTTTTGATTCTTTTTGAAACAATGTTTATGTCACTTTATATCAGAAGACTAAAAAAGCGAATTTGTTCACATCAATGGTTGTCTTATTCAATTACTTATGTTTTTTCAACTAAAATTTTGCACAACATATTTCAGATAAAACTTCAAAGAGAAAAAAATTATTTTAAAAGATAATAAAATGGATTAAATTATTAATTTTTTTAAAGCTTTTGATATTATAATGCTTAATAAAACTTCTTTTATTTTTCTCTAGCACTGACTTTCGAGTAACATGCAACATAATACGAACATAAATTCATAAAAAATAAAAAATAAAAGTATGTTTACTTTCGCATATAAAATTTAATTAAAACTCTTCTCGTAATGCTATCGTATATGTTGATTTTTATTAAAAACTAATAAAAACTTCTAATTTAATACTATTATTTTCTTATAGTTACCAATATATTTTTCTTCATTAATGAAAAAATTTACTGCTAATAAATCGTTATTTTTATCGTTTCAACCAAAATAATAATTAAAGTAATTTTAAAACGCTTTGACGTATACGTTTCCTTTAGAATTTAGATTAAAATGCTTTGTGGTATAGAACTAACTATAAAAAACTTAAACTTTATTTGAACCATTGACGCATATTTTAAATTTTGAAGTAATTAATAGTTTGTTTATATGTGTATGTTAACTAAAAGATAATTTTTTTTTGCATAAGTTTTGATAGACCTAACACGCTAAACCTAAAAACGGAAGTGGATTTAGTTAACTTTAACTAATTTCTTTTATTTTAAATTATTTAAAATGTTGCCTTTTCTACCACTGAATGTTTCTAATAGTTCTAAAACATAAAGTTGTATATAAGTTAGTCTATAGTTTTAATTTTCTGTTGTTTTGTTTTAATTCTATTATATGAATGTGTAAGATGAGATTAAATTAAAAGTATTAATCTAAATATAGTAAGCATTAAAATAATTAAGTTTTCAATGTGCAAATTTCCGGTTAAAAAAAAGTAATTTACGTTTGGCATACAAGTTTCTAAAAATTTACTACAAAAATATGTAGTTCAGAAACTATTGTTAAAAACAAAAACTTTGTTTGGATTTTATTATCAAATACGTTAAATATAAAATCTAAAATAAACCTGTTTCTTTTTATTTTTTTTTTATTTTTAAAGGTATATACTTTACTAGAATAAACTTTTCTATAAATATTGCTATAAAAAACTATTAAAAGTAAAGAGTTTTAAAATAAACTGCAGAGATGTCTAAGTTTTCATATTTACACTTTACAAACGTGACTTTAAAATTAGAATTTTCAAAGAAAATTTTTTATCAGTTTTTAAGTGTGGTATATGTAAATTAAAGATTAAAACAAAAAAATATTTTTTGTTTTACAATGAATAAAGTCTGTTGTGTGGTTTAGAAACATTGTTTACGGTAATTAAATGTGTTGAAAAAGTATCAGATTTTGAACTATAAAATATCTAAATTTTAAATTAAAAGGCTTAAAATAATTTTAAGATATCTTTGAAACAGGCTAAAAGAAGCGTAAAATTAAGAAATGAAATCAACAAAGTTGAAAGCCTGGTTTTTAAACGTCAATCAATGTTGATGAAAGTTTTAAAAAAACACCAAAAACTGACAAAGGTCATGTTGCTTTTTGAACTGGAAAATGAACTTTTTATGATAACTGAAAACGATCATCAGCTGATTATTGACTTCAGAAACACTTTTGACGAGATTATGACAGATGTTTTGAAGATTGAAAGCTCATTGGCTGTGGAATATCCTGAAGCAAAAGTTAATGCTGGCTTCCATGTGAATGATTACACTCAAAGTCTTGAATTTAAGCATCTGAAACTGAAACAGCAGCTATTCAAAGACAATTACGATGATTTATTAAATAACAAAAGCAAAAAGCAGGATTGGAAAAAATTAGTTGTCCAAGATAACTTGTGCAGTTTTACAAAATGGACAGAGTATTTGAAGAGTTTTGAAACAAGTTTAAATTTATCAAAAAATGAAATTGTATCATTTAAAAACAAACTTAAGACCATAAAAATAAAACAAGATAAAAAAAACAGTAAGCATTGTGAAAAAACAAACCTTGAACAATTATAGTTTTAAAGAAGTAACGTGTGAAACATGTAATTAAACGGTAAACAAATTAATATCGATTAAAAATTCTTATTAAAGGTTTTCTAGTTGATATTTTGTAGTTTGACTTGTTAAAATGTTTTAAGTTAAAAAATAGCTGTAATTAGATGTTTTTTTTTTGCCTAAGTATACTTTTAATTTAAAAATTTTACTGTTTTTTAGTTTTATTTCAAACTTAGTGCCTTTTACATTAAACATTTAAATTTATCTCTGCAAATTACACAACAGTTTAAATTACACTAACTCTAAAACAAATTTAGTATCTAAAGTATTTAGAGAGTTGCTTTAACGTATGACCTTATTTACGTTTTCGTTTAAGATCGCTTTTTTTGTTTTATTTTCATGTCTACTAATAGCTATTTCATCACATAATTAAATTGAACTTTTGAAAGAAGAAAAAACTTCAAAGTTTTAATGTAGAAACTTTATATTTAGAATAATTAGTTCTTTTTTTTAAGACTTGTAGCATATTAAGCTAAAAAGTTGTTTTAAGTTAACAACAACTAAACTATTCAAAATAAGTTAATTTTTTTTAAAACAAAAATTTTTTAGTGTGTTTTAATTAAAATAGACTTAAAGCTTATATTAATTTGTTTATTTGATTTTTCTTTTTAATGAAAACTCTTTTGATAAACGTTTTGTTATAGAATGTATTAACAAAACATTACCTCATATATTGTCTTGTTAATAACGGTAATGAAACTCATGTTTTATAATAAATAAAACAACTGTTCATTTTTTTTTAGTAAAACTAAGTTAAACGATTGCTATACAAGTTAAAATGTTACTACAAAAAAGGTAATTGATTTTTTTGATTTTAAGGTGTTAGTGAAGGTATATTTACAAATAAATTAAAAAGGCTAATCTTTTTTATAAACTCTTTTAATAAATGTTATCTAAGTTTGTAAGTCAAGTTATATCTATAAACGCTGAATAAATTTTTTACTACTTTTTTATATCACTAAAGATTAAACAAAAAGTTATTTTCCAATATAATTGATTACAATAATCATTTTCCAATTTTTTAATAGAAAGCTTTAAAAATTCTAAGGTTTATACTTATCTTTAAACGCTATATTTAATTTGAGCAGTTTACTATACCTACAATGAATGTTTAATTTAATAATTAATTGTAAATATGTGTATACAAGTAATTAAAAACAATTTTAATATTGTTAAAAACAATTATTTACTTTTAAAACACTTACTTTTTTTAGCACTTTTACTAGGTACTTAAAGTTTTAAGAAAGTGACATCTCTTTTAAGTCGAATAAAGACTTTATCTTCATTTAAAAAGCAAATATTTTCAACTTTATTCATGTCAATCATTGTCTTTTAAAGTAATAGACTGCTATGTTAGGTACTATAAGAATTCACTAACGTATAAAAATATTTTTTATCAACAATAGTTTCCTTTTTTCCTTTTATTAGTTCAGTTTTATAAAAAAATTATTAATGCCGTTGTATATTACTTTGAAAACATGAATTTGAATTTATTAACTAGAGATAAACTTGTTTTTTTTAGTTTGT
Organism: Thalia democratica; assembly: GCF_965202585.1. NCBI lineage: Eukaryota > Metazoa > Chordata > Thaliacea > Salpida > Salpidae > Thalia > Thalia democratica. The sequence continues at coordinate 58,485,201 of NC_139166.1, read as the reverse complement.
TTTATTTTTTCTCTTAAGTCAAATTTTTTTTAATTTTCTATTTTCAATGCTTTAAAAACAGCGGTTGACCTTAAATCCTAGAAGCAGTTTTAGAATAATTTTTGCTTTTTTTAAAATTCAAAATACTTTTTATTTATCATCTAATAAAATCCTATAAGTTTGACTATCATTAGTACATGATTTTAATAAATTATGTTTTAATTAAACTTAGCTTTTTATAAGGTTGATAAGTGTTTTGACCGCTAAATGTATTTAATTTTATGTATTTCTATCATAAAATATAAAAGTTAAAGTGTCCGCTTTAATGCGATTATTATTAAAATTAATATATTACAGTTTTTTCTTTTGAAGCTTCTATAAAACTAACGTATAACAACGTTAATTGGTAACAATTAGTTTTGCGTACAAATTGTTTTAGTTATAGATTTTAAACGTACTTTTCGTTACAGTTTAGTTAAAAATAATAAATAACATTCTCAAAAACTTTAGAAGCTTTATTTAGATTTTTATTAAACTATCTAACTTTTAATTGTTCAAGTAATTATTATTGTAGTTTTTTTTTCAATTTAACCGTATTTTTAAATCTTAAAGATACAGAAAATTATTAAGTACAAAAATTTAAAGTATTTGTTTACAACAAAAGCACTTTTATATATAATAAATTGACCACAAGGTTTTTTTTGAGGTCTGCACATGGTACTGAAAAGCAGTATAGTATATATAAAAATTATGTTAACTTATTTATCCAACAAGGAAATATATTTAAATAAAATAACTTACTCGTATTTTTATAAAAAAACAACTAAACGAAATCGTGTTTTGATCGGATAAAAAACTGGTTTTAATTATCAAGCTGTGAACTATTACAAATTAATTTTTGATAAATTAGTGTTACTTACATCAAGAACCAATTTCATGAATAAACAAATATATTATTAAATAAAATATAATTTTTTGTCTTGCTGGTAACTATAATACTATAATTTTAAAAATGTTACAACCGAAAATTTAATCTGAAATTACGTTTAAAAAGTAAAGTATATGCACAGGGACTAAAAATATTAAATAAAAACAAAATTTAAAACAAAGATTAAAAGGATTCATTTTATAGTTTCATTATAATTACAATATTTATGAATGTTTACAAAAACAAAAAATAATACTTGTAAGCAGCATACTTTGAATTTATTTAAACAGTTATTAACAAGTATTTACTATTACGTACCATAATCCTTTTAAACATTGATTAAATCTATAATTATATGCTTAATTAAGCTTTATACGTGACTAAGATGACAGTTTGAAAACATATAATTTTAGCTGTTATTGAAATTTACTTCCAAATATGTATAAACCCTTTATGAATAAATTTGATAATGATATATTTGATAACTTTGCTTCAAATGTTATGCTTTTTGAATATTTTCTTAGCACCTCTTAAATTGTATTAAAAAATATCAAAAAAAAACGATATTAAAGCTAAGTATAGCAAAATTAGTTTTTAAGTGAACTCTTACAACTAATTTTAGAAGTTTTTAGAATTACATTACTTAAGTCAAAGCTGATTATAAAAAATTATAAGCTAAATAAAAACATTAAAATAACTTATTTAGTCAATTTTTTTTAGTTTTATAATGAATTGTAAATTAACTTTTTGTTTACTAGACTTGACTTTTTTTTTTCATTAAAAAAACACTACTAAATTAGGTTAATTGAGATGAAAACAAAAGTTGTTTTGAAGTTATTTTTTTAAATTAGTTACAAAGTTTTTTTAATACTAATATTTTTAAGATACTACGGCACCAGCTACCTACTGCAGTAATATTTTGAAACATCAAATATAACGTAGACTAAGTTCTAAGTAAACTTAAGCTATAATAAAACAAAAACTTCACTTCAAAACAAAAACTAAAAATTTTTAGTTTGCAAAATATTTAGAATTTTTCTCTCGTGCTTGTTTCAAAAAATAAAGTTTTAATGTTTGCAGCTGAAAAACTAAAGTAATCTTTAAATTTGGACTACTATCGTGTCAATATGGTGTTAGATGCTTTTACTGTTCTGCCTATAAACAGGTTTAAAATGTATTTTTACTTTACATTTACACGATGCCATTTATTACCGTATTTACTCGTGTAGTTGTTTTTTTTTAAACAATATGCAGGTTTGAATGTTTCACAGTATTCGTTTAAGTTTGACCACAATTGAGCAATTGACTGTGTAATTCTAAACTCTTTGAAATTAAAGTGTAATAGAATAGCTTTATAACTTAATTTAAAAACATAAATAAACATATCTTAACTAAAAAGTTTGTGAAGTAAAATAGAATAAATTGCTTTTGTTTAACTCAAAAAATACGAATTGAATAAAGGTTTGATGAAAATCTATAAGTTTTATGAAACTTTACAATTTAATAAACTAATCGTATAAAAAAACGCTTGATACGATGATAGGTTAAAAAAATAACTTTTAATTAATCATTTGTATACAATTTATTAAAACTATAATAATATTAAAGATTTTACATAATGACAAACTAAGAGTTTCGAACTTTTCAATTAAAAAAGTTATTTGATTTAAAACAAAAATTGTTTGTAAAATGTTTGACCACATTTCTTAAAACTAAATTCAAAAATAATAATTAATATAAAGTTTAAAAAATGACTTCACGATTGTCTGTTTTTTAATTTTTATGCTTTTTAGTTTAACTAAAACTGTTTATGAAAATATTTTTGTTAACTGTTTTGAGACTGCAATTTATTCGTAGTAAATTAGTTCAGTAAATCGATTGTAGTAGGTATTCGTTAAAATAACTTTGAATTGTTTTTTACTAGCAAAAAATATATAACCAGTACTTGAAGAAAAAGAATATTTTATTTATTTTTTAAGCTTAGTTTACTTCATTTATTTAATTGATATCTAAAGTGTATTTTTACTAAAGAAATATATATTTAAAAACGCACTGGACTTAGAAAAATAAGTTTTATAGTTTTATTTTTATTTTGGTTGATTTATCTCGAAACTGTAAAACATCGTATCTTTTTGTTTACTTTAAGTGGTATTTCTGTACTTGTTTTTTGTTTGTACGGTACAATGAAATATTTCAAATTAAGTTTTAAATTAACAACGTTTTCATAAATAACAGTTTTATTATTTGTAATTTGTTTAAACATTACTATTAAATTTTAAGCAAAAACGTTGGTTTTAAAATAAATTTAATGTGTTTGTGGTATTCTAAAAGAAAATGAAATTATTATATAGATAACATATTTTCAACAATATTGAACAAACCAATTTTAAGCATGAATTTTAATAGTTTATGTCTTTATAAAGTTAATTAAAAACCTTTATAATAACCAAAACTTACATTTACGAAACAAAAAGGTAGTAGAGTATTTTTTTTGTTTTAAAAATTTAATAACAATATGATATAGTAGTAAATTATGTATTAGCATGAAATTAAAGCCTTGTTTATAAGTCAGATGAAACTGAACAAAAAGATGCAGTTTTATTAATAAACCAGATGTTTTTTTCTGTTTTAAATGCAATAACAAAAGGTTATATTTAGATGCAAAGTTATTAAACAAAGCTCTTTTGAATTTACTTTGCTGTAACTTTAGATTATTTGAACTAAAATTTTTTAATTATTTTTAATAGTATTAGTCTAGAATCTTTCATAGAACATTTTTTCTCAGTGTGCTAAGAATTACGACACTTTTTTTTCACAAAATAGGTAAGAAATGTACAACAAGTATAAATACAATTTTTTTTAAATTAAAAACTACCATAAAACTCTAATTAAAAAGAGAATTAAAGCTTCAAATACTTTAAATTACAGTTTAACTAAAACAAAATTTACAAGTATTTGTTATAAACAAGCACAATTTTATATTTTTACACATGTAGTTCTGAATTTACGCCGCATGCAAGAAACGTTTGTATTTGGAGGGGATCCAGTCCGCGATATAACCTTAAGTATGAAAGTAGGGGTGGGCAACTTACGTCCCGCAGAGTGGAAATAACCGGCCAGTCAATGTTTACATGTTTTAAGTGAAATCTAACCCGAAAAATTAAAAAAATCTTCGCTTAAGTGAGCTCAGTGAAGATTAATTGAGTGAAAATAAATCTAATTCTACTATATATATACCGTAAGCCACCTTATTAGCTGTAAAAATTCGTGTTGTTATTTTAAACTATAGGTAATCGTAATCATCATCATGTTATTTATTCCACTATGACTTTAAGTGACTGATGTACTTTGTATTATAGACTGTTGTGCATTTATATTTAATATATGTAAAGTATCTTTGTTGTTAATAATATATTATGTAATAATGTACTAACTATTAGTTTATGTTTTACTACTTTTAACTAAAACATTTATACTTGTAAACTATAATTAGCGTATAATTGTTGATGAAATGATGTATTGTATGATTATTAACTTAAATCACTTTAAACTATTAAAACTAAATGTAAGTATTTATTAACGACATTATATCCTAATGTAGATTTCCGATAAACAAATTATCGTAAATAAGTACAAAAATATTTTAATATAGTAATTTTTTTTAAACATAAATAAAAAAATAAACTATCAGTAAACATATAAGTAAAGTTTTTCTATTTAAATTCTAAACTAACGTGGCCTAAAAACTATCAACCTGTTTTCAATTAACTTAGTAATTTAGTTTAAAAGGTTGTTTAAAATTTTTTTAAGTAAAGTTAAATTCAAACTGTTAGCGTTGTTTTAATCCGTTACTTATCAAATTATCGAATAACAAATTATCGTAAATAAGTACAAAAATATTTTAATATAGTAATTTTTTTTAAACATAAATAAAAAAATAAACTATCAGTAAACATATAAGTAAAGCTTTTCTATTTAAATTCTAAACTAACGTGGCCTAAAAACTATCAACCTGTTTTCAATTAACTTAGTAATTTAGTTTAAAAGGTTGTTTAAAATTTTTTTTAAGTAAAGTTAAATTCAAACTGTTAGCGTTGTTTTAATCCGTTACTCTCAGTATAAAATCCTTCATTGGATTTTAATCTAATTGGTCTACACCTATTTAAACAGTGCTGGTTATAGGTAAAACTTAGTTATTAAAAGTATTCCTGCTATGTTTATCTATAATTAACTATTAGTGTCAGCTAAAATATTACACTGAGATATTTTTTTTAAACAATACTTATTTTTTAACGTTTAAATTTTTGTTTAGTGTAAAAATAATCCTAAGTAAAATAGGGTTTCAAACAAAGCCATGAGTTTATTATGAAGTTTCAAAATAATTATTTTTTATTTTTGCACAAACACCATAAAAAAGTTTTATTTTAGTATGTGAAAGCTTATTTCAAATAGATAAAAATTTTAATTGTTTGTATTCTTTTATTTCTTATAAATAAATAGAAACCAATAGAAGAGTGAGATAACAAAGTTGTACTAAAAAAATAGTTGACTTTTATTCTTAATAATAATCTTTTTTTAATAAAATAGTTTTTAGCTATATTTGTATATGTTACTTCTTTTTATCCATATTATTTTTTACTTGAAATTAATAAAAGTCTTTTTTTAGGTTCATAAATTCGTCTCTTTTAATTTTTTCATTATCTAGCTAACTACTTACCAGTCTGATGTTTCTAATCAAGTTTAAATAACGAAATAAAAGTAATTTCTGTTGATGGTGTTGAATATTTCAACCTATTCTGTTGTTGGTATTTACTATATTAGACTAAATTTACATTACGAATTTACAATATGCATATAATATTAAAAAAATTGATTTCTGTCTGCACGAACAACTATTTTTTTGGCATAAACTTATTTTGATTAGTAATTCAAAAAACAATTTAACAATAGTATTTTTATTGACGTGAACAAATTTATATACATTTATAAATTCTCATAGCTAAATATTGGTTTAGCAGTACATTTTATTAAAATCTTCGAAGCTAACTGTTTCTTAATGCTTTACAGGAAGTTAATAAATAAGTAATTTTTTAATTAGACTTGTTTAAAGCGTAAAAATACTAAGCGCTAATTAATTTTTCGTTTAATAAAACTTTTATAAGACCCGTGTAATCTAATTATAATTGTCATAACAGAAACAATTAACCTTGAATTATAACACTTCTAACAAAAATCGTTATTAAGATCTCCCAAGGTTTGCGAACAAATTATCTTTTTATTGTTTTTTAAACTTTTATGTTTTTTAACGAAAATATATGTTTTCATTTTAAGTTATTTTAACTACTGTTCTGAGTGTTTAAATACTCACAATAAATACTCACTTTATTTAATGATAATAAAGAATACTACAAATAAAATACAATAAATTTTAGTTATCTATCCCAAAAGCTTTTTTATTGTTGTTTTTTTTTTCAAAATTTTTAAGGAATAATACTGAAGTATAATTGACATAATAAAAACAGAGCTTTTAACTTGAATAATATACTTCGGTTTACTATGTTTTAACGATTGCTATATTTTTTTACAATGTATTTTAATGTATATTAGTTTAAATATTTTAGTTTTATTTATAGTTTCTTAGTAAAAATAAATTTCATGAGATAAGTTTTTAAGTAAAATTAAAGCACAAAATATTTGTTTTTTATCAAGTTAAGATAAACTAAATTGTTGTTTTTAATTAAACTAAAGTACACTTTATACTTCTAAAAAAGGTGTTTTAAACTTGTATACAATAGAAAATAAAATGACTAACTTTTAAAACTTATTGTATATACTTTTAGGTAAAACAAAAATCTCTAATCACCCAATAGAATAGTTTATTTGAAGCCTAACCTTAATTACAGCTTTTAATTTTTTTGCTGTTAATAGAGAAATGAATTAGTTATGATTTCAGTTCTAGTGTACAGCTTCAAGACAAACCCATACAAATTAACTAATAAGCTTAAACTTTTTATAAAATCTGCACTAATCTAATTAGTTATTTCAACTATAGATCTAGTTTAAAATAAAATATACTAACAAAATAACAATGTACACTTTTTTTAAATAGCGATTTGTTTTTGAACATTTTATTTACAATAAAAACAATTATATTACGAACTGTAATAAAAACTTGTAAGCAATGCATTACCACAAAATTTTCCTTCGACTATGGTGTTCGCAAACAAAAGCTTGTTAATAAAAATGATTACATAAAAAACAAGTTATGCAGAAGTAAGGGTATCAATAAAGCTAATTACTTCGAAGCTAACTTTACTAAGTATTTTATTAAGTAGTGCAAATGTGTTCCAGTTATTAATAAGTTCACCAAAACAAAAGATGGTAATTACAAACAGTTGTTTACACCATTGACAGAAAAAATTGTCGAATATTGTTAAAGAAAAACCTAAAAAGTATTTTATCTTCTTTTCACTTTTTTATGATCGATATTTACATTTATTACCTTTACTTGTCAAATGAACAATGTCATACTTAGGTTAATGCTATAAAAAATGAAGTTTTAAGTGCAACTATTATTTACATTAATATTTTTAAACTGTTAATTATAATCATAGCATTTATATTCTAAAAGCTTTTTTTTAATAAATTTATACAACGTTCAAATACAAACCTTTCTATACTGAGTGATTTAAAGTCTCAAAAACATTTAACATATTTAAGTTATAAGCCACCCATATATCTGTATGTTTAAAATAAACTTAATATTTTTTAAAGAATTTTGTAGGTAATAAATTTTTTCAATGACTTAAGGATGAGATAATTAAGTATTACACTTCTAATTGATTTCGTTGAAGATATTGTTTTCAAATAAGTACAAAAAACTTAAGATACTTTACAATAGCCAAACTATAAGTACGTTTCAAAACTTTTATGTGCATTTTGAATGATACTTTAACTTCAAAAATTTACGAGAGCCGAAATTTTAATAGTTAAAGTCACACTTATTGATTATTTTAAAATATATAAGTCTTGATTATATGGTAAAAAAATAAATGACAAATATGTACGAAGTTTTGTTAAATAAATTTTTCGATTATACTTAAATATTTTAAAGCGGATTATCATAATTTAAATTAGACTTTTACAGTTGCTGCAACTTAGAGTCAATTTAGATAAGTAAGAAACTTTATTAAAAGCAAAATGGTGAAAGGTTAAATCATTCTTCAGTAAACGAAATCAAAAAATCATACACGAAACGTTAATAGATATCAAAAAATTGTATTTAGAATACAGTTACATTTTTGTAACAAATTTGATTGCTTAAAAACTTTAGTCGTAAAAAAACTTGTAGCTTTCACCAGAAAATTAAACCGACTGTCATGGTTGCAATGTTTATAAGTAAAAAGAATTGTTTTTTGAAATCTAACATCATTAACAAAGTAATTCTATAAGATATTATCTTAAGTTCTTTTAATACAATAATCATAATGAACAAAGCAAAGATCTAGATAATAATAATTTTGATGAAATTTTTTTTAATTTATAGTTTTACTTTACTATCGTTTGAAATTTAGTTTAACTTAACTAAAATACTTTACAATTTTTACAAAAGTCATTATTTATTTAAAGGTAAAAGTATTAACTTTAAAGTAGTTATGTAGTTATTTGTTTAATAAAACCCAACATATCGTTTTGTTTTAAAAATCAAACTTACTTTTCTATTAAATCTATTGAAAAGTTATCTATAATAAACGTTCTTTTTCGTAAGAGTAGCTTGAAAAGATAAAAAATTAATTAAATTACTTTTTTATCTTTTCAAAAAATTAGAAATCTAGTTTAAGTTGCGGACACTTTTCTCACAACTAAATTCAAGGTAAATAGTCTAAACTCCGTACCTTTTTTTAACTAACTAATTTCAAGCTTTTTTTTTCATAAAAAAATAAAAAAACTAATTTATAGTAAATATTTGACGTAACGTTCATGCTGTTTTAAGTTTTTACAGTTATCTGTAAACTATTTAGTTATTTAAAAAAACGTTAATTTCTAAACAATAATACTTCAACAAAATTAATAAGTAGTTGTCTACTAATATTTATGCTAAAACTAACTTATTTTCAACTCAAAAAAATTTAATGTTTTTAAAAATGCATATAAAATAAATGGTTAAAAGTCAGTATTTTTGCTTTTAAACTCTTAAAGTAATTTTTTTAAACTGCTGGCTAGCTTATTAGTTTAAAACTTTTTTGTAATAATTATTTTTAAATTGCGTTTCACAACATAAGTACGTATGTATATTTTTTTCAACATTTGTCTTTATCAAAACCCTAATAAGAAAATATTTTTTACAGAATGCCTAAAATAATTCGTATACTTGCGTTTGTTTACACTTAAACTTATATATATCATATAATAAAAGATTATCTTATATTTTTACAGTCGCTGTCATCCACAATAAATTTGTTCGAGGAAGCAATAAAATAAATTGACAATTATCAAAAAGCGACAGATCAATTTAGTGAAAAGATGCAAAACCTTGATAACTTATACTAAAATTTTCTAAATTATGTATTTTGTTGTAAAATATTTCAAACGCAAATCATTGAATTTAAAAATAACTGTTTGAAGTATTTCATTTGTTTTGATGGTTAGTTAAATTTTTTATAAGTAAAAACTATTAGTTTGTAAAAATTAATAAGTTAGTTAAACTTTGTCGAACTTTAAACATTGACAACTTAATTTAGTTAACTCGAACAAGTTTAAATATTTTATGTATAAAACATTTTAGTAACATATTTTTTTTAATTATTAGTATTATACTTGATTTTACTAATTTTTAAACATAAGTTTGTATAAATGAACTTGTAACTTGAACTGCCTGTTGTTTTTAAAATAAAAATTCCCTTTACAAATATGTAAAATTTATTTATACATCTTAATCAAATTACAGTATCCAATAAGAAAATATTTATGAATGTATTTATAAACAACTTCAAGTTTCTTACATAGCTAAGTATTTTTGTTATCAAACTCGCTCGTTTTTAACTGTATAATAAAATAAAACTATGCCTTAAAATATTTTATTAGTTTTAAGTCAAACATTTAAAGCTTTATGCTTTAGTAGTAAATTTCTATATTTTAAGTCAATTTATTTACAAATATTGTTCAACAAGCTACTTGAAGTTACTTGTTTATACAATAAATTCAACAGATTGTTTTACAAATTTTCCAGTAAATTATACAGATTTTCAGGTTTTTATGTTCAGACTTATCAAACGTGACTTTTTAAACCAAAACTTAAGTTTAGATAAAATAAAGGTTTTTAAGCGTGATATATGTTCCTTAAAGTTTAGAAGCCTAAAAAAAGTTGTCTAAAACCTTTTGTGTGGTTTAAAAGATTATTTACTGTAATTAAAACTAATTATAAGTAGTCGATTTAAAACGAAGAAAAGAACATAAAGTCAGTCTTTTTAAGGGTTTAAATATATTTCTAAACATCTTTGAAATAGGCTAAAAAAAACAAACCCTAAAACTTAATTTGGTAAAGTGGAATATCTCGGTATTGAATTTCAAGCAATGCTAAATAAATTTATAGAATGAAACAGAATTTTTATTGAACTTACGTCGATTAAATAATATCTGATAAACTTTTTATTTCAAATAAAGTCTGGTAAAATAATGTTCAAAAATTTTCTAATACTTGCCAATTAACTGTAATAGCTTTAAAAATTAGTATTTGATAACGTTCATTTCCGTTTTCTTTTAAATTATTTTTATTCTTTTAAAGCCAATTCAACTACTTTTAATTGACTTTGTATTTTAATCTAATGTTACTTTTAAATTATGATCTTAAAAAATTAAGTTCCGATTTTACTCAACAGTTTTTTTATTTTATTAATCTTTTTTTCAGTAGGTGCTACTTTTAACATAAATAAAATAATATCAAAATAACTAAAACATATTAGAAGTTTAGTTACAATAGTTAGTTTACAATAATCGAAAATACAATATTTTTATCTACTTAAAATAGATAACATTTAGTATTGGTGATTTGTGAAGTAGATTTTATTAAATAGTACCTAAACACATTGAAAGTCATGTTTTCCCTAAAAGTCAACAGTTATTTTGAACCATTTAAGGTTTTAGCTTCTATTACTTGTTTTTATAGATTTACAGTCCTTTTGTAATTTACAGTCTATCTACACTTTTTAAAATAAACTTACAAGTTTTTTTTTGTTAAACATCTTTATATTTTTTAAATCGTACAGATATGTTCTTAAATTTTGTTTTTGTTTAAAAATTAACCAACAGTATTTTAGGGTTTTTAGAGGTTATCCAATAGCAAGATAAAACATTTTTAATATCATGTATATTTCGTTGTTGTACAAAAGTTACTGCTGACAAGATAAATCGTTCATTATTACAAAAAAAGATTAGACCAAATTGTTTTATAAATGCATCAAAAACTCCTAATAGTTAAATAATACATTTTGCTTATTTGATAAATCAATCTTATCTAATTATTTAGTAAAACAAAACATTAAATAAAAATTCTAAAAAAAAGTAAAAAGTTATGTTTTGCTCTTATTTTAAATGTTACCTTTAAAAATAAAGCTACAAAAACCTCTATTATTTTACGTGATAAACATATAGATAATCTAATACTTACTTGTACCTACAATATGTTTAAGAACTACTCTGGCTATACGTAAAGCTTTCTATAAAATTTGTAGCAAAACACCATCGATAATTTAATCTGAAGCTAAAGTAAAACACTAAATAGAAAAAATTCTAAACATAATTTGTAAATAAGCAATTTTCAAAGTAATGGCTTTCAAATAAAATTCTGCTTTATTCTCAAATGATAAATTACATTGTGATTTATCATATTTTGGTAAATTTTTGCTAGCATCGTCAGTTACTTTTAAACCAAATTCTTCCAATATGTGTGGTATTTCTTTCACACACAAAACTGATATATGCAGTTTATTAAACTATACTAAGGTTTTAGCTTTATTTTTATAAGAAAAAATATCCATAAAATAGATAGAATTAATCAAAAAGTTACATACTAACTTTTAAAAATCTTAAACTTCAATTCATATTTTTAGCTAACAAATGTTTTTCATCAAACATATAAAAGCTAGCATTTATAAAAACTTTTTGAAACTATACTAATAACACTTGATGTATTCTAACTTGATTTTAACAATAAAATTTTTATTAATAAAATTAGAAACAGTGAAAGTCTTGTACTATAGAATTTAAACTTCATATTATATCATTTTTAGTTAACAAATATTTTAAATCAAAAGTTAACAACTTAAGATTTGTAAATTAGTAAAGTGTTTTTTGGTATTACTAAATTAAATAGTTTGTAATGGTTCTATATTTAATTATATATACATAATTATATATATATAGTTGAAGTTAAACTAAAGGTTAAAAGAATGTGTAAATTTAAAAAAAATATTTTGTTAATTGATTTTCCTTGATGCTTGTAAATATTTACAAACAGAATTAATATTACTTGTCAAATTACACAGTTGTTTGCTAGGTAGTAAGTATACAAAAGTTTGTTAAAACACGTTTCAATGAGTAACGGTTTTACTTATCTCAATTTACTTAAAAATTAGTTAAATCTCTAATGACATGCTTAACTGAGTTTAAACGTGGCTAAAAACTTATGTTATGCTTAAAACAGTGATTGTTTAAAAATAAACAAAAATATCATATGGTTTAAGTTCATAGTTATTTAAAATTTATAGTTATTTTATTTCTAGGTATATTTAACTTTTTTTGTAATAATAAAAATAACAAAAAAAAACGAGATTACTTTAGATGAAGTTGTATTTAAATACAAAGTCAAATATAAGTATTTTTATTGGGATTAAAATAGTGAAGAAAATTAAATGAAAACGGAAATTAATCTTGATAAGTACTAATTTTTAGATCTACTATAGTTAATTTGCTAGTATTAGAAGAGTTTTAAATATTAGTCTTCCAAACTTTATTTGAAAATAAAAAAGTTGAAGAGCTATTATATTAGCGTCGTAGATTTATTCAAACTTCTATTTTTTTAAGTTTAATTAGCATTACTCGACGTTTAAAACCGATACACTCCACTTTATAAATTTAATTCGTTAAACTTCGGTTTTTTAGCCTGTTTCGAAGATGTTTAGGAATAAATTTACGCTTTTTAAGAGATTATTTTTTTCATTATTTTAATCAGCTATTTAAAAGTAGTTTTAATTACATTAAATTATCATTTAAAACCACATAATGGGCTTTATTCATTGTCGAATAACTTTATTTTTAAGCTTTCTAAACTTTAATGTATATGTATCGTTTAGTTTGTCTAAACTTAAGTTTTGATTTTGAAAGTCACGTTTTATAAGTCTAAACATAAAAATCTGAACGTCTATACAATTTGCTGGAAATATTTAAAAACAATCTGCTGAACTTATTGTACAAACATGTAACTTCGAGTAGTTGATTTATTTATGTTTAGGGAAAAATTGAATTAAAATATAGAGATTGACTACTGAAGTATAAAGCTTAAAATGTAACGTTACCTAATGTTCGTTTAACCGAGAATTTGCACATTGTAGGTTTAAAAAGTTCAATGTATACTGTAATTAGATTAAGATGTATAAATAAATAATACATATATGTGAAAAGAAGTTTAAGTTACAAGTTCATTTATACAATCTATTTTAAAATTAGTAAAAACAAGTAAAACAATAGTAATAATGTATGTTAAAAAAATGGGAACAGGTCACTTTTGCACGAGCATCACTTTTGCACGAAAGGTCACTTTTGCAGGAGGGGACACTTTTGCACGGCGACTCTTTTGCACGGAGAGTCACTTTTGCACGGCGACTCTTTTGCACGAGGGGACACTTTTTAACGCAGGGCAATTTTTGCAAGGCGTCGTTTTTGAACGAGGAGACACTTTTGCATGGCGTCATTTTTGCACGAGGAGACATTTTTGCACGGCGACATTTTTTCACGATGACAATTTTTTACGGCAGCATTGTTGCACAACGATACTTTTGCACGAAAAGACACTTTTGCACGGCGTCATTTTTGCACGGCGACAATTTTTCACGATGACAACTTTTTACGGCAGCAATGTTGCTTAACGATACTTTTGCACAACATCACATTTTTACGATAAAAGTTTTGTACAGCGAAATTTTGGCACTACGACTTTTTCACATGGAACATAAATGTTGCATGCAGGCCGATTAAAAGTTTTTTTAGCTAGTACTATGTCTGTAACATAGAAAAAAAAAAAAAGCTAAAATTTTAAAACATACCTATATTAAATGCAAAGAATAAAAGATTTAAAATCTTAAACAGTAAATGTTAGTGTTAGAAACAAACTAACGAAAAGATAAAATAGTACAATTTATAAAATATTCATACGAGGGACAAAAAATTTAATTAATAGACAAATTACGATAAAAAAAAATACTTCAAGTGTAAGTAATTTGTTTACAGTTTGATTTGAATTTTTATATATTAATAAACAACTATGCCTTTTTATATACTTTACTTTACAGGTACAAGTTTATTGTCCCAATGATGAACTTAGGCATCAAAACCTAGACCACTTAAACTAAAAGGCACATAAAGAAAAAAAAGTTAACACAAATTGTTAATTTATTAAACCAAATATAAAAACATAATTTGATATAAAATTTGTAGGTTAACATAAAAAGCAAAATATTACCACAAACTTATACTTTTTTAAGATTTGATGTATAACGATCAACATCAAATATTTAAATGCATTGACTAACAACAAAGATAAAAACCTAACGCTCCAAGGACATTAATAATAGACTGGCCAGATGAATAATCATAAAATAAATTGAACAATGATATATCATTAATAGAGTAAAGGTGCTGCTAATTAAATAAAATTATAATTTTAGCTAAATCTTTAAATTAAATAAACGGTTGATAAAAATTACATATTAACTTTACCAAGAAAAATATAATTCAGATAAAACTTTTTAAACTTTAATAGAAACTCTTTAACATTTTTGCAAGAAACTAATTAATAGGGAAGTTTGTTCCATACTTCAACTGACCAAAAAAAAAAGAATCCTGCCAAGCCTCATTATTGAAATATTGCAGCGGTTGAAGACTAATATGGTAAATTTTCTTTAAATAGATTCTATATGGCATTTTTTTTTATTATTATGTAGAATAGATTAGTGTTTTATATTTCAACTTAGGGCGAGTTTAATGACAAAAAAACTTATTTTCATTTAAAGTACTCAAAATTGTATTCATTTAAAATTAAAAAATGTTTATTCATCTAGTTTATTTAAATTAAAATATAAATATGAATTAATGAATTGTGGTACGTTATTATATCGTTCTACGTAAAACTTTAATTAAAAACTTTACATTAAAATTTCATTATAAAACTACCACACTTTATTCATTCAGTCTTTGGATATAAAGAGCCTTAATAAGTTTTTTCTCATTTAAACTCGCCCTAAGTTAAATATAAAACACCAATCTATTCTACATAATAAAAAAAGATATTAGCCATATAGAATCTGTTCAAAGAAAATTTACCAAGTTAGTCTTCAACCGCTGCAATATTTCAATAATGAGGCTTGGCAGCATTCTTTTTTTGGTCAGTTGAAGTATAGAACAAACTTCCTAATGAATTAGTTTATTGCAAAAATTTTAAAGAATTTCAATTAAAGTTGAAAATGATTTATCTGAATTATAATTTTGTTAGTAAAATTAATAAGTAATTTTTATCAACCGTTGATTTAATTTCAAGATTTAGCTTAGTTTATAGTTCAATTTTATTAGCAGCACCTTTACTCTATTAATGATGAGTCATTGTTCAATGTATTTAATGATTATTTATCTGGCCAGTCTATTGTTAATGTCCTTGGAGCGTTAGGTTTTATTTTTGTTGTTAGTCAATGCATTTAAATATTTGATGTTGATCGTTATACATCAAAGCGTAAAAAAGTATAAGTTTGTGGTTAAACTTTGCTTTTTATGTTAACTTATAAATTTTGGATCAAATTATGTTTTTATATTTGTTTTAATAAATTAACAATTTGTGTTAACTTTTTTTTTTATGTGCCTTTTAGTTTAAGTGGTCTAGGTCTAGGTTTTGATGCTTAGGTTCATCATTGGGACAATAAACTTGTAACAGTATAGTAAAATATATAAAAAGGCATAGTTGTTGATTAATATATAAAAATTCAAAATAAACTGTAAACAATTTAATTACACTTGAAGTATTTTTTTTATCGCAATTTCTAAATTAATTAAATTTTTTGTCCCTCGTATGAATAATTTATAAATTATTTTATTTTATGTTTTCGTTAGTTTGTTTCTAGCATTAACATTTACTGTTTAAGATTTTAAATCTTTCATTTTTTGCATTTAAAATAGGTATGTTATAAAATTTTAGTTTTCATTTTTTTTATGTTACAGACATAGTACTAGCTAAAAAAACTTTTTATCGGCCTGCATGCAAAATTAATGTTCCGTGCGAAAACGTCGTAGTGCCAAAATGTCACTGTACAAAAATTTCATCGTAAAAATGTGACGTTGTGCAAAAGTATCGTTAAGCAATAATGCTGCTGAAAATATTGTCATCGTGAAAAATTGTCGCCGTTCAAAAATTTCTCTTCGTGCAAAAATGACGCCGTGCAAAAGTGTCTCTTCGTACAAAAATGACGCCGTGCAAAAGTGTCTCCTCGTGCAAAAGTATCGTTGTGCAACAATACTGCCGTAATAAATTGTCATCATGAAAAAATGTCGCCGTGCAAAAGTGTCTCCTCGTTCAAAAACAACGCCTTGTAAAAATGACCCTGTGTGCAAAAATGTCTCCTCGTGCTAAAGTGACCTTCCGTGCAAAAGAGTCGCCGTGCAAAAGTGTCCCATCGTACTAAAGTGACGACCGTGCAAAAGTGACGCCGTGCAAAAGTGTCCCCTCGTGCTAAAGTGACCCTCGTGCAAAAGAGTCGCCGTGCAAAAGTTTCCCCTCGTGCAAAAGTGATCCTTCGTGCAAAAGTGACGCTCGTGCAAAAGTGTCTCCTCGTGCAAAAGTGACTTTCGTGCAAAAGTGACTTTCGTGCAAAATAGACACCCAACCGAAAAAAATGTATAAATGAAATATAAAAACTAGAACTTCGAGTTTCACTAAACTAAGTTGTCAAAGTTTTGAAAAGTAATTTTTAAATTAAAATGGCAAAAACTTAAGTACTATTTGTTAATAATATGTGTTTATAGTTTATGTAAATTTGAAGTTTATTTAAATGTATTTCTGTAATAACTTTTTTTTAAACTAAATTTTAGTTTGAACATAGATGATAACATGCTTTTAAATTACTTTATATAATTTTTTAATGAAAACAACAAAGTTAACGGTTTTTTTGCATTAATTTTTCTCATTTATTTAGAAAAGTATATTAGTAACTTTTAGAATTTTATTTTGAAAATAAAACATTTTTATATGATGTAAAAATTAAAGACAAAATATTAGTTTGGTCAATCTTGTTTTCCGTGATCAGCTTCCTTCATTTTTATATATGTTTAGAATTTAGATTATTGTGTTTCAAGTGATTAACATACTTAAAATTATTCAAGCGAAACAGACTAATTAAAGTTATTATTAATATTTATATATAATAATATTAGTTAATTTAATCGGTTGTAGTAAACAAACAAGTACATAAATCCATTAGAGTAAAAATAGTTAAATTTTACTTATATTTTTTTGCTGAATTCTATTTATAGTTTATATTCTTCTACTGATTATATTGTTTAGTTTTATTTATAAACTTAAAAGATATATATATATATTATATATTTTGGTTTTAAGAAAACAAATGGAGAGATCTCGACTGCTGGAGGAGAAGTAATATATTTATTCTTTCAAAAATTTATTTTGCAAACTAAGTTTTGGTCAGAGACCTCGTCAGTGCTTAAATAAATCTAAAAAAAGATATGTGACAGTCATAGAAAATAGCATTTAAACAATTAAATTAATATAAAACCAAATTATTACTGAAAATTTTTACTTAAGAAACTAAACCAATCAAATTTTAATATTAAGACTGAGTTTTAGTAGAAGTTTAAATTTTTAGCTAAGTTTTAAAATCAATGTAACAACAATAATAATAATAATCAAAGCTGTATGTAGCTTTCTTTTTTCTTCTAGTTAATTTACAGAGTAAACATTGCTTAAGCAAAAGTGTAATTAATGAAGTGAGCTTAAAATTTAATTGAATTTAGTGTAGCTTATTTTAATTGTGACATAATTATTGAAAATTTTAACAATCTTGTGCTTTTAATCGCTACTAAAATTTAAAATCCCGCTCAAATGCTTTATATGATAGCTTATAGTTAAAATAATTTTTTATCTAAAAACAAAACAAGTTAAATTATGATACTAAGTTTGAATTTTTTGCAAAGTTTAAATTCTAGTTAAATTTAAAAATCTAAGAACAACACAAATAATAATAGTATATATGCAAGGATTATTCCTTGGGCACAACAGGTCTCGACAATTTTGGTTTTTGAGACAAAGTTAATTTTTAAATTTATTTATTTACAAAGGCAACAATGTTTCTCCCCTAAGGGATCTTCAGGCCTGTAAAATAAAATAAACTAAACATAAGACGATGGACAACTTAAGAAAATACAATAATGCAAAAAATATAATTGAATTCAAATTAAAATTTAAAAATGTATAGTGCTATTACTAGATAATTAATTAAAAAAATTAAAAGTTTTATAATAATGAAAAATACTTTTTAAATTTTAAATATGATTTATACTTACAATAGATGATTTGTTCTATATAGATTTGGATTTAGCTTATAACAACACAAAACAAAATGGCGCTTAACAAATGAGGGTACAAGTAATAACAAAAATAGAATTAAGTGATAAAAGAATTAATACGCTAAGTTTTAAAATAAAATTTCCTTAAGTGCGGGCAGGTGTAGAAGAGCTCTTGTCTTTTGTTTAAAATTCGTCTCCTTGTTAGCAAGTGCTATTTCTATTTTTTCCAAATTGCAAGTCTTACAAATTTTACCTATATTCTTCATTTCTCTGATCTTGTGCATTATGCTCCATCTTAAATCGTAGCTGATGTTATTGTTTTTTAGTCTCCAGATGTACTTGGAAAGCTCTGTTCCCTTGTTGTTTTCATTCTTAATGTCACTAATGTGCGCATACCATATCTTTTTGAACTGGCCTCCTGTGGATCCTATGTATTCTTTTGTTTCTATCTGACTGGTAATCGTCGCCTTATAAACAACATTCCCCTGCGAATGGGAATTCCTCGCACTTCCGAAAACTCCACTTCAAAACTTAAATTACTCGTAATACAGGTTTTGTGCATGCTATTAATTTTTGTAACTATAGTTTTCTTAAAGTTAAAGTTTTTTTTTTCTAAACTATTCAAGAAAAATTTTCAAATTTTCGTAACTATTACAAGCACAAAATTACTTAAATTTACAATATTCAAGTCAAAATAAAATTTAACTTGATTAAAATGCATCTTAACTTAAGCCCACTTATTACTATTAACCTTATTTTTATTTAAGCAATGTTTACTTTGAAAATCAACTAGAAGAAAATAGAAAGCTAAATACAATTTTTTTTTCACTATTATTATTTGTGTTGTTCTAGAATTTAAACTTTGCCAAAAATTCAAACTTAGTATCATAATTTAACTTGTTTTGCTTTTAGATAAAAATTTATTTTTACTATAAGCTTTCATATAAAGCATTTAAGCGGGATTTTAAATTTTAATAGCGATTAAAAGCATAAGATTGTTAAAATTATCAATAACTACGTCACAATTAAAATAAGCTACACTAAATTTAAGTAAATTTTAAGCTCACTTCATTAATTATATTTTTGCTTAAGCAATGTTTACTCTGTAAATTAACTAGAAGAAAAAAGAAAGCTACATACAGCTTTGATTATTATTACTATTGTTAATTTAAATTTAAACTTCTACTAAAACTCAGTCTTATTATTAAAATTTGATTTGTTTAGTTTCTTAAGTAAAATTTTTTTGTAAAAATTTGGTTTTATTATAATTTAATTGTTTAAATGCTATTTTCCATGACTGTCACATATCTTTTTTTAGATTTATTTAAGCACTGACGAGGTCTTTGACCGAAACTTAGTTTGTAAAATAAATTTTTGAAAGAATATTTTAATATAGATATATAAATATATATTTAAATTTTTATGTTTTTCAACTTGTTAAAATTCTATGCAATTTAATTTAGCTATTTTAATCTCATTTAAATATTTTCAATAATGTAAAATCTCTATATTTACAGCTCATTTAATATTTAGTTACAATAACTTTAAGAGGCAGCGATCCGCATGCAGCAGTACTAAAAAAGTTTTTTAATAATAAAGCTAATGGTCTATTAGGTCAAACTAGTTCTACAACCTTAGCAGAAAACAAAGAAGAGACTTTCGAAAGAAGGTTTTATACTACTAATAACAGCACACGATTAGATCTTCATGATAATTAGTTGTTTTTACTTACAGCAGCTGTTTATCCACGGTATCGATTTGACTTTTTCCCTGCTAATCATAATTAGAAGGTTGTAAGGCTACTGAAATCAGAAGTAAAATATCATAGTTGTCGTGAGACTGATCAAAGTGGTCAAGTTGAAACAAGATTCAGTTGATCAAGATATTGAGACAGAAATTGAGTTTTATTGGCTGAAAAAAAATTATCTGCTGAAGAATTGGAAGAAGCTAAAGTCTTGTCTTGATTGAACTCAAAAAAGAAAAAAAAATATCTTGCCAGGTTTGTAAGAAGTAATCTTTCCGCACCATCATTTTCTGTCAATTCTGAAAGGTTATTTTACGAAGCTGGTAATTTGTAGGAACAAAAGCGGAATCGATTGCTTTCAAAAACTGACAAAAAACTTTTTTTTTAATCACAACTTTAAAAAACAAGAAAAGTTTTCTTCGTAGCTTAAGTACGAAGTTTGTTCTTTATAAAACTACATAAAAGTTAAAACATTCAGGATCCAGATCCGAATCTTGCTGGAACTTAACTTGAAAGAAAGATCCGGATCTGACAGATCACTACCCTTTGTGCGAAAGTGTCACTTCGTGCATTTTTGACACCTACCAGAAAATCAGAAGATCCCTAAAATAAGCAATGAAAATACTGAAAACAAAAATTTTAATTTGTTTAAGAATATTACTTAAAACATTGTTTATAATTTTAGATGATCTTTCAGCTCTTACCTTTTATGGTAAATGTAAAATTGAGAAACATATTTTATTTACCTTAATTAAAAATTCGTTCCTATAAAACTAAATTTTAGCTTTTAAACTGCCTTAAAAAAAAGTTTTCTATCAAAATTATTCATTAATTATAGGTTTGACAACAAACTGACATATAAAATATTAATTTGAATTTTATTCATATGACCATTATTTCATATGACAGAAGAAAAGTGTGGTTTACTTTAAAAAATAACCACAAAAATGTAAAATTAAAACTTACATATGAGAAAATTTACACTTCAAATTGTTTCGCTGAATTAAAAGTTCGACAAAGTTCAACTAACTTGATAGTTTTTACGAGATATTAATTTTTACTCGTAAACAGTTTAAGGTATTTATATAAATGAATGAAACACTTCATACAATTCTTTTCAAGTCAATAATTTGCTTTTGAATTGTTTTACAATAAAAACTTGTTTTTAGAATAAATTATTTTTAGTTACCGAAGTTTTTATTTGCTTTACTAAATTGATCTGTCGCTTTTCAATATTTGACAATTCATAATATTACTTCCTCACCCAAACTGACCGTGGTTGATAACGATTATAAAATTAAAATATAAAATATAACTCTATGATTTAGATAACTACAACTATAAATAAAGTTAAGACTAGAACTTCATTTGGTTTTTTTTTAAGTTTTTCAATTATGAAAAGAAAAATGCTGAAACAAATTGTTTTCTTGTTGGTAAATGCAATACGAAAGTATTAACATCAAAATAAAATAAAAAACTGATAAATTTTGTAAGCAGTTTAAAAAGTTTTTTTTTTTAACTTAAAATTGCTAAATGATTTACTTTTGACCGTTTACATTTACTTGTATAAAATTTTGCATTTAAAGCAAACTGTATCTATATCTAAGTTATAAAGAAAGAATAAATTATTTGCACAACTACTAGTCAAAAACTGTTAAATATTTTTGTTAACTTTTTCAGTTAAGAAAGTATTTCATTAAACATCTAAGTAGATTATAGTTAATTGTCAAAACTAAAAACAGCATGAACCTTGTATCAAACATTTCCTATTTTTACTTTTATGTTTGTTTATGAAAAAAATAAGCTTAAAATCAATTAAATGAAAAAAAAGTACGAAGTTTAAGATGTTTTCTTTCAATGCCATAATATACATAGATAAGTAAAAGTGTGTTGTAATTCTTGTTTTGTTACTTAGTATACTTAGTTTATATAGTATATTTAATTTTTTTAAATAAGATATCAAGTTTCATAGTGTGGTTTCGAATTATGTTTTAATATAAATAATCAAACTCAATCATTAATTAACCAATTTATGAGAAACTTATGATTTAAATTGAATGTGCAGTAATACGTAACAGCTTAAACAAATATTTATCATAGCATCAATTTACACAATCTTCGTTCAATTTGTTTAAAGTTTAACAATTTGATTTATAAAAAACGTTTAGAGAAATTTTCTCCAACTTAAACGAATACTATAAAATTCTTAAGGAATTTAAAAAATACTTTTAAAGCATTATTAATCTACTTTTATAAAAAAATAAATTTAAAGACATGAAATATTAACATTCATCAAACTGAAAAGTAAATGATGTTTTGAAACTAAACAGTATGTGTAATATTTATTCTGTGTTGTATAATTTTTTTTTACTTAATTATAACTAATTTTTTCAAAGTTTGACATTTGATGTAATTTATTACTAATCTTAACTTATTGAGTAGTATTCGCTGTAAGGTATATAGTTTAAATTTAACATTTTGGTTAATAAAGCACCATATTATAAACAAACCTAAACACTTAAGGGCAGTACTACGATAACGTGTTTATTAATTCTTAAATTCTAATTGTTATAAATCGGATTTAAATTTAATAAAATTGAATACAAATTGGTTATTAATAACAAGTTTGCAAGCATTACTAACCAAAATGTAAAAGTTAAAAAAGTTGCTAACGGACAGTAATATTAATATTTTTGTAACTTATAATAATTTAAGTTTTTATTTATGTTATTTTTTTTATTTGTTGAAAATAAAATAATCAAAGTATAGAGTAAACTTTAATAATGGGAAAAAAAAACTTGTAAAGTTCTAGTTTAACTAATTTATATATTTTTTTATTAACCTGTTTTAATATAGTTACTAAACTAGCACCACCTTGTATTAAATTTTTTTTTTAATATTTTTATTGAATGCATTATAAAATATTAATTATGTTTTAAACTTAAAAAGAATATCTTTTATCGAGTGGAGTTATTTATGTGTTTTAGTACTAATTTTTTATGTAGATAAAGTTATAAAAGATCAAAACTACATGCGAATTTTGTAAATTTATACAAAGATTTTTGAATTAAATAACAATGCGGTTTTGTTTCACATTTTATATACATTTCAAAAAATTTAAAATATAGTTGTTGTTTACTTTTTTGCCTTAGAACTTATATTTTAGTTTGTTTCAGTTATTAAAGTGTTTCTACTTTAACTATTACATATGTTAGACTTTTAAGTTTTAGACTTGTAGGTAAGCTTTTTAAATACAAACACCAAAACAAATGTCTAAAATACATTGTTTAAGTATTTTAACAACTTTGTTTTTATTTGATTGCTCTACTTTAACTAAATTTATATCAATTGTGAAATTTAAAAATTTTAGCCATTAGTCAATTATAATAAACATTTTCCAAATTTTTTAACTAAAAAATACTTTAAGCACATAAAAAATATTAACAACAATCTATCAAGTTTATAGATTTAAGGGTGTCCTATATTTTACTAATTTTAAACTTTTAATGATTTTTAAGTTCGACACAAATTACATTTTTATTTTAGTCAAATCAAAGAATTTAATTTATAAGTGTATATTTATTTTTTTTTAATTATCTATATTTTTTACACAAACTTAAAACGACTTTGCTAATTTTCAGTGTACTCAAAAATAAAAAAAGGTCTTAAGTAGCTACTTACGCAAAAATTTAGTTTATGTAAATGTTAGTTATAAAGTAATAATTTTAATTTCAATTTTATTTAAAAAATATCGTACTATTCCTAATTTTATTTTGCAAATCAAAAAAGTATACTAAAAATTTAAACACTTGTTTAATAGATTTATATATTTAAAACAATAGAAAGCTTAAGTCTAATTTGTAAATTGAAAGTTTATTTTTATTATGTCAGTTATACTTTAGTTTTGTTTCTTAAGTAATGTATAATTATGAAAACAGCTAAAAGAAGCTTTTTTGGATAAATTTATATATTTTATCATCTCTGTTTCACAAACTTCTGTATGATTATTAATGAAGTAAGTATTGTAAGTATTTTTATACTTTTAACAATAGAATTAACTAAAGCAAGCATACAAACTTTAAAAGCAAAGTAATAAATTAAGTTTTTACAAACCTTTAAAAAGCTTAATGACGGTTTAATCATGAACTATTTCAGTTGAAGGTTAACATTCATATTTTGTTATGACGTTTATAGGTCGTTTGCATGTAATTCGAAGTGGTTTTCTTAATTAAAATTTTTATTAGCGGTACATACTTTTACCCTACAAACAGTTCTAACTGATACTTTAAAAATTTTAACACATTTATTAACTTGTTGTAAAATGTTAAGAAAAAATTGGTTTTAAAGCTATTTTTAAGTTTAACATAAAGTTATGAGATTTTAAAAACATTTATAAAATTGTTTACCTAATAATTTTATTCTAATTACTAATTGAAATAAGTTTTGATTTTAGAAAAAAAAATTGCGTGTAGACAGAAATCTTTTTTGGTATTAAATACAAAATGTAAGTGGTAAATCCAAAATATTGTTTAAAAATTCAACACCAAAACAGAACTTACTTGTGTTTTTGAATTATAAGTTTGACTAAAAAATAAGTATATTGGTATAAGGTTAGCGAGTTAATGTAAAAAGGAGGCAACCTTAAGAAATTAAAAAAAAAGTTAATGTTAGTTTTAAATTTATGAAAATATTTAAACTTAGTTTACTTGATTACGATCAAATTAAAAGCAAGCTTGTGTTCTTCACTTTAAATGTTTTATAACATAAAGTGTTAAAGCATTTAAGTATCTGAAAAACATAAGAACATAACAACTTGACATGCAGCAATACAATTTTTTACTAAGATTTTAATTTGTACAATCGAACTATTTTTATTGTACTTTTAATTGTTTTTCATAATAAATTTTTCAAGTTGAATTCTATAAAATTGACACCAACTTTAAATTTGATTATATAACTTGAAAATTTGGTTTAAGTACTTAAGTAAACAAAGCCTAAAAAATGTTGCTTTATTAAATAGAAACTATTTGTAATCAGTCATTAAATCAAAGAATTTTTACATATTTATACTGAGATAAACTTAAAGGTATGTTTTAAACAAAAACCAAACATATATTGCAGCTAAAATCATTTTTATTAATTAGATTTAGTATAAGGACTAGCGATGAACTCTTCATTTTTAGTAGACTTTTGTTACATAACTGTAGTATTGAATCTTATTCTGTCAATAAAAAAATATTAAAATTAATTGATTTTTTCCTCTTGATTTGAAATATGATTTCAATTACGAAAACTAAATTTAATATAATTTTGTGCAAAAAGTTAAATTTTACTTGTTTTGAAACTTCAAGATAAGTTTACTTAAAATCTATTTTAACTTAAGATTGTTTGACAAAAACTATAACTTAAATTGAAAACAAAATGAATATGTATTATTTTGAAAAAAAAAAAAATTGCATAAAAACTATCTCAAAAATACTTTTTAGCTGAACATATGTTAAATACAGTTAAATACATATAGATGAACCATGACCGAAAACAACTTTACTAATCAAATATTATTTAAGCGCCAGCAATTTTTTACTAAGTAACTAACAAGATTAAATTTGAACGTTTGATTATATACAGAGATTAAGGGATTAATGCAACGCTAACGGTTTGAAGATAACTTAACTTAATTAAACTTTTCCTCATTAATTGCATCTATCGGATAGAGTGATTTTCTCATACGAATAGTGTGTAAAGCTTTCACATATAAAGACCGACATTTAAAAACATATTAGTTATATTTTTATTTGATTTAAATGATAAAACTTTTTTACTGACTACACACAATTTTTATTTATCCTATGCATATTATACAGAGAAATTCTATAAAGTTGGTTTTAAAAATTTTTGGGTTATAAAGTTATACTAAGTTACTGTAAATATTAAATAAGTATTATAAAACGTTTAAATAAAGCTATTTTTATATAAAAAATAGTACAAGTATATACTACTAGCGAAATAAAATCAAGACAGCAATGGTTCAATGACATCATTATAATCCAAACTGTGTACCGGTTTAAACTTGCTTATAGAAACAAAAATTAAAGTATATGACCAGATACTGACATGCAAATAGTCTGAACAATGCATTAAACGGATATCTACCAACAGTAAAGTTTTCATAAACGTTAGTAACGTAACAAACTTTAGTTCTTTTGCAAATTGTATCTTTTTAAACTAGCATTATAAACTAAAAAATTTCTTTAATGTTAGCTAAATATTAACTGAAACTTTAAAGTTTAAACTCATTACTACTTTAGTTTGTTTTAAGAAATAAATTATCTATTTTTAGTTGATGCTTCACATTGTTTTAGGTATAAACAGCTTGTATCGTTAACTAAGTATCAATTTATTATAAAAAAAGTTATATCATTTGTAACCTCTTACAAACATACAAACAAAATGAAATTTTAAATTTTATCTAAGTTAAATTGGTCCCAGTAGCCAGATTTGGTTTTAACTGTTTAAAAAGGAACATTATAACTCAAAACATTATTTATGGAGCTTTTGTAAATTAAACAAACTTTATTAAACAGGTTATTTCAAAATGGTTTAGCTTTTAATTTTAAGTTAGTTACAATCAGCTTCGACGAACATAAAGTAAATTAAAACCTTTGGGAGTTTTATTAAAGAAGTTTTTTTAAACATTGTTTTACTGCACTCAAGTTTTAATCTCGTTTTATTATTTATTTTTAATTCTTATCAAAGAAATGCTAAAATGTACTAAATAAGCATAAAATAGCTTAAAATATTAATATTAAAGTATAAAAAGGTAAGTAATCAAATTTACTTATAGAAAGTTTATATTTATTTGTGAGTAAGTTTTACTAATAGCTAAATTTGTACGTTTTCAAACTGTCTCTATAGTCACGTATGGAGCTTATAATTATAGTTTTAATTTCTGTTTAAAAGGATTATGGTATGTAAAATTATAAAATTATGGTTTAAATAAACTTAAAGTATGTTTCATTAAAACTAGTATTTATTATGTTTGTAAAACATTCATAAAGCATTCATAAATATTGTAATTATGATGAAATTACAATTAAAAATTTAAACCTTTTATTTTTGTTTTTACTTTATGTCCCTGTGGATAAAATAAGAAACATTAAACAATAAAACATATACAATTTGGTATAAACAAATGTAAGGTCATTATTTAACGAATGTTAACTTATTGATACTATATATAAGAGCTTTATAACTAAAATGTCAAAAAATATGGAGCTTAAAGTATAAGAATAGAAAGTAAAAACTTAGCAAGACATTTTTGAATATTTTAATCACTACTTAAAGAATTAATCGCTTCAAATAAAGATAAAACCTTATAAATTTATCCATAGCATAGTTGAGATAAATGCCAATAACTTTTTTTAAATGTAAAAATCATACCACACATATTGAAAAATTGGTTGAAAAATAACTGACGATTCACAAGAAGCTTGTGAAATTTTGACCAAAATGATTAATCACAATGTAATTTTTTAATAAAATTTAACATACGGTTTTAAATAAACTTGAAATATTGAAAGATAGATAGTTAAAAATAGCAAGATTTTAACATTTGTATTTTAGTGTTTGACTGTAATTTTAGATATAGTTCACGGTTTTAGCATTTTTTTAAATATTAAAATATAGTATAAAATATTTGTTGGTTTATGAAATTACTTCTAGATGTAAGTAAGACTAATTTATCAAATACTAAATTGTAATATTTCATAACTAATAATTAAAACCAGTGTTGTTTTCGCGATCAAAAAACGATTTTGTTTAGTTTTTTTACTTAAGTAACGGTAGATTATATTATTTGAAATATTCTTTTTTTGTGGGAAAACTAAATTAACATGTTTATTATATATTCTATAATGCTAATCAGTATCCTGTACAAACCACAAAAAAATCTTGTGGTCAATTTAGTAGATAAAAAATTCTTTTGTTGTAAACAAATCTTTTAAATTTCAAGATTTAGTAATTTATCGATACCTTCGACATTAAAAACTGCGGTCAAAATTAAAATAGCTATTGGCGAAATAAAGCTACTTTAATAATTAAAAGTAAGTAGATGAAATAAATTCTAAATAAAGTTTCTAAAGTTTATGAGAATATTATTTACTATTTTTAACTGATCTATAACTAAGACTACGTTTAAAAACTATAACTAAATATAATTTGTACGCAAAAATAATAGTTACCAATTAACGTTTTTTATGTCTTAGTTTTATAGAAGCTTCATAATACAAATTTGAAAACAAATCATTTTCATAATAAATGCGTTAAAGCGAACACTTTAACTTTTAGGTTTTATGATACAACTAGATACAATTGAAAATATCTAGCGATCAAAACACTTTAAATATAAAACGAGTTTACTATATTCTATAACAATTAATATTTAAACTAGGGATGGATAACTTTAGAAGTCAGGAGGTCATATTTACCAAAAAAAAATTTTCCAGGCTGATTCTGTTTTTAAAGCTATACAATATCAAATTTTAAAGACCTTACAAAAAGCGAAGTTTAATCAAAACATAGTTTATTTACCTAATGGTATTTTGACTTAGTGGATTATATTAAATGATAGTTACAAAGTACTTTAATTTTTAAATGAGCAAAAATATTTTTAGACTAGTCCTAGGGTTTAAAGTTAACTACCCTATTTGTAGCATAAAAATTGACTATTAAGAACAATCGGACTTTGAAAGAAAGTAAAACAAACTGAAACAATCAAACTTTATTTTTAGTTAATACATTTAAAATCTTATTATCAAAGTAAACCATAACAGCAATAAAAAAATTTTTATACAACTGAACTATTTAAAAGAAAAAGAAAACTATTATTGATAAAAAAGTATTTTTATACATTTGTGAATTCTTATAGTACCTAATATAGCAGTTAAAGATATTATTTTCAAAGACCTTGATTGACATGAATAAAATTGAAAACTTTTGCTTTTTATTTAAAATAAAGTTTTAATTCGACTTAAAAAAAGATGTCATTTTCTTTAAACTTGAAGTACCTAGTAAAAATGCTATATAAAGGTTAAGTGTTTTAAAGGTAAATATTTTTTTTACAAAACTAAAATTTTTCTTAGAACTAATTGTATGTAGATATTTACAATTAATTATTAAATTAAAAACTATTTGTTGGTTTAGTATACTGCTGAGTTAAATATAACATTTCAAAGACAAGTTTAAACCTTGAAATTTTTATAACGTTCTATTTAAGAATTGAAAATTGCTTAGTATAAGCAAAATTTGTAAAAAAAAATAATGTTTGTTAAAACTGTAGTAGTATAAATTTTAAGTAGTAAAAAAAACGTATTTAGTGTTTATAGTTTTAACTTTACCTACAAACATAGGTTAAATTTATTGTAAGATTGATATAACCTGTGAATATATCTTCACTAATAACTTAAAATCAAATAAACTGGTTTCTTTTTTGTTTAATTTTTTTCAAATTGTATAATATTCAATTCATTTAAACTTAATTTTATTCAGAAAATTTGAACAATTGTTTTTAATTTTTTATAAAACATTTCATTACAGTTATATACAAGACAATATATGAGGTAATGTTTTGTTAATAAATTATGTAAGCAAAATTTTATCAAAAGAGTTTTTAATAAATTGAAAAACCAAAAAAATTAATTAAAATTGACAAAAGCTTATTATCTTTTTTAAATTAACAATATTTAAGTTTTTTTGATCTAAAAAGCAGATTTAATTTATTTTACATAGTTTATTTGTCATGAACTTCAAAAATTTTAATGTCTAAACTTCATATATAGAAAATTACTTCTTTTTATTTATACTTATAACATATTAATCTAAAAAAATCGTTTTAAATGCATAACAACTAAACTATTAAAAATGAATTAAATCTGTTTTTTAGATTAAAAAAATTTAAGTTTTATTTTTACAGAAGTAAAAGTTACTTATGTGACATAACAGCTATTAGTAGACACAAAAAGTAAAACCATATTTCAAAAAAAAAAGAAATATTTAACGAAAACTTAAATAAAGTCATACGTTACAGCAACTTTCTAAATAATTTAGATACTATATTTATTTAAAAGTTAGTATAATTTAAACTGCTGTGTATTTTGCAGAGAAAATTGGAAACTTTTTAAATGTTTAAAATAATTTTAAATGCACTAATAAACAGTATAGTTTTTGAAATATAAGTATACTTTGGCTACAATAACTTGCAGTTCCAGTTATTTTTTACTTATAAAATTTTAACAAGTCAAACTACAAAACATCAAATAGAAAAGCTTTAACAACACTTTTTACTTTATATTGAACTGTTTACACGTTTAATAACACACATTTAATTACACGTCGCATCTTTAAAAATCTAATTGTTTAAAGTTTGTTTGTTCTCAGTGCTTAGTGTCATTTCTAAATACTTTTCTTTTTATTGTCCTAAGTTTGTTTTTGTAAGATATAATTTCACTTTTAGACAAAATTAAGTTTGTTTCAAAACTCTTCAAATACTCTATCCATTTTCTAAAACTGCACAAATTATCTCTGACAACAACATTTTTCCAATCCTGCTTTTTGCTTTTGTTTTCGAAGTAATCACCTTTATTATCTTTGAAAAGCTGCAGTTTCAGTTTCAGATGCTTAAATTCAAGACTTTGAGTGTAATCATTCACATGGAAGCCAGCATTAACTTCCGCTTCAGGATATTCAATAGCCAATGAGCTTTCAATTTTCAAAACATCTGTCATGATCTCGTCAAAGTTATTTTTGAATTCAATAATCAGCTGATGATCGTTTTCATTTATCATAAAAAGTTCGTTTTCCAATTCAAATAGCGACGTAAGTTTTATTAATTTTTCGTGTTTTTCTGAAATTTTCATTAACATTGATTGACGTTTAAAAACGAGGCTTTCAACTTTGTTAATTTCGTTGCTTAATAAAACGCTTCTTTTGGCCTGTTTCAAAAGTGATTTATAAGTAATTTAACCCTTTTTTTGATTAGTTTCATGACTGTTTTATATTATAGTAATTAGTTTCAAACAAAAAAAAATAATTACAATAAATAGTATTTTTAAACAACACAACAGGTTTTATTCATTGCTGTTAAATTATTTTTTTATAACTTTTTTTTATTGTTTCCAAACTTTAATGTGCATATATCACGCTTAAAAACTGTATAATAAATTTTTAGTTTTGTTTTAAGTCACGTTTGTAAATTCTAAACATGAAAACTTTAATATCTGTACAGTGTTTTGTATAAACGTGATGCTTAAACAATAGGTTAATTAATTATGGGAAAAAAAATCATAGTGTAGAAATCAACAAGTTAAGTGTGATAATTTATGTGTGCTTAGTTATTTTTTTTATTTTACAGTCTAAAACCAACGAGTTTGCTGAAAATTTGTAAAGATAAATTACTAAAACTTCAGTTTTGATTCTATATTTTTAACTAACTAATTTTTGTAGTAAACTTTTACAAAGTAATACGCTAAACTTACTGTTTGTTTTATCTAGAACTTGTATGTTTTAATTTATTAAGTTTAGTATTTACTATAAAAAAATTAAGATATCTAAATAAATCTTAATGTATTCATTATAAAATGGAATTAAAATAAATAAAAGTTTAAATTATAGACTAGTTTATTAACACAAACTAATGCTTAATAAAAATTAAAAATGTTTAATGCTAAAAAATAAAAGTGAATTACTAAAAAGGTTTATATCTGAGATACAAGAAATCAGTCAAGTTACACTCAAATAAATTACGTGTTCAAGTAAAGTTTGTTAAAACTCATTTTTCTAATTTAATAACGAAGTTAGGTATTTTCCAATTAATATACATAAAAAACTTTAAAGTAAATTGATAAAAAGCATTCTAAATTTATATTAAAACATAGTTTTTTTCAAGTTTAGTTTACTACTATAAAATTTTTAAAACTTAATTTCAGTTATAGAGAAGTTAAAGCAGTGATTCTTAGCCTGGGATAAATTTACCCCTGGGGATAAATTCCCTTGTTTTAAGGGAAAATTTTTATTACTACAACAAATTTAAAATTAATGTTTATCAATTTTATTTTTAGTTTATAAGTTAGTATTAAATTGTAATTCTTGTAAATTAAATAAACTCTATGAATTTTACGACTTTCAATATTTAATAAGCTTAAAGTTCAAAATTAAACACTGTTTTATATACTGGGGTTAAACTTGGTTAATACCTTCTATAAAGAGGTAAATTTAATAATAACCTGCCAAAAAATAATTTAGGTAAAACATGAAAAAAGGTTTTGAACTGCTGCGTTAAAAGGTTTAAAAGTAATTTTAATGATTATTTTCGATGATCGATTAAAACTAACGACTTATAAAAGAACGTTTTCTTTTTTATTTATAAATTTATATTTGTTGTTGTCTGAAAACAATTTTACCAAAAACAAGTTTACTTAATAAACAAATTTTAGTTGTTTACTATAATACAGCGAAACGTTAGCACTACGTGTATATTTTATAATTTGTTTTTTTTCTATAAAATACTTACTTAAAGTATCTACTTTTTATATATTCGTGTTTATATTATGTTAAATGTTTTGAAAAATTCAGTGGTTATTAATGATAAAGGCTCAAGTTGTCTTTATTTAGTATAATAATTATAAAAGTTTTATAAGATTTAATTAGTTTTCAATTTCTAACAAAAATTCTAGTTCAAAAAATTTAACTTGTTGATAAAAATCTTCCTTGCTGTAAACAGGTATAAGCTTACAAGTTATAAAGAAAAAAACTAATATAAACATCCAAAAAAAATTATCTTAATCTCGTTTATTTTGTACATGATCATCAACAACCTTTGTGAGAACAACTTTAAGCTGTGATTTTTGAGGTATTTGTAATTTTTCTGTCAGGTTATGTTCATTTTCCAAATTAATCTTATTTTCGTTGCCGTACTTGAAATTAATCTGTTTATATTACTAGCAAGGTTAACAGAAAAAAAGGATAATTCTAATTTTACCATAAAAAATTTTGAAGTTTAATATTTTTAAATCAAATAGTAAACTTATACGAATGTTTGACGTTTTTTGAAACTGTTTTATGAATCAAAGCTTTTAATAACATAAAAAACACTTTAAAACTTTATTTTCCGAAGCAAAAAAATGCTAACAATATTTATAACATTTTGAGCTTCTGTTGAATCATCAATGTCAATATTTATTTTTCTAACAAAAATTTCGTAAAGTTGTTGTGCTTGGGAATCCAATGTTTTTATTTCTTCTTGTAAATTTGTTATGTGCCTTAAAAATTCAAATATTTTTGTTTGAATAGCTCTATAGAAAATTTAACTACTAATAACTATACACAATCTTTTTAAAGCCATAGTTTTTGTTTATGGAAACTTAAGTATAAATGTATATTTATAAAAAATTAAGTAACTGATTACACTTACCGTCAAACCAAACCATAATTAGACAAACTGTGGGAAACTTCAAAAAATGTTTGAGATAAACTTATTACGAGTTTTAATCGTACATGTTGTAGTTGTAATTCATTAGATAAAATCATGTTGGTTTCTTAATATGCGTTAATTACAAGTGTAATTTATTAACTCTAAATATTTAAGCTAGACTATGAATTAGAGTTTAACATCATGGAAACTATCATTACTTTAGATGTTAAATTAAACTTGTTATATATATTATTTATAAATACGTTTGTGATTACCGTTATTATCATTATTTACTTATTAACAGCAGCAGTAACAATAAACCGACTGATAAACTTAAAATTATATATTTACAACTTAAGTAAATGTCATATATTTAAAATTAAAACCTTCCTCGTATGATTTATACTGCATACCATTTCAGTCAACATAACAGTGTCGTCTATTTATAATTTAATACCTATGAAACACGAAACTAGTATAACTTATGAGTAAAATGAGCATTATAAGTTTTGAAACTGAATTAAAAGTTTAACATAGTTTAACAAACGTTTTAGTATGTGTTATCAAAGTTTTGATTTCCTTCACTAAATTGGTCTGTTGCTTTTCAATATTTGACATTTCATCTAATTGCTTTCTCACCCAAATTGACTGTGGATGACAGCGACTGTAAAATTTTATTTATGGTTTAAATAAGTACAAGTATAAATAAACGTAAGTATACATTGATTTTACATGTCATTGTGTAAGATTATTTATAGGGTTTTTATATACATAAGTATCATTCAAAGCTACTCAACGCAAGTTATGAAGTCTTGCTTTCGAAACAATATAAAACTATTTAAATTTGCAATCAGTTTGAAGTGTTTTTTATTTCTACAAATCTAAAACCTACGTATCCTGAGTTACTAGCTTTTAAACGTTTGTATTTATTTTAATAAAAAATACACTAAAAAAAGTCTTCAAATATTTTTAGTTTTCCAATCGTTAGGTAATCTTAAATTTACTATTTGTCACAAACTGCAAACTTTTTCTGAACATTAAAATAAAAATATTTGTTTAAATAGTTAAAGTATTTAAAGCTTTTTTCAAGTTTAAAACAGCATTAATTTTTTGTAAAATATTTGCTTAAATACATCATTAACTTTGTTTATGTCAAAAATAAGCTTGAAATCATTCTATTCTATAAAAACAAGGTGCAATGTATAAGCAATTAACTTTGTTTGTCTTATTTTACGTAAACTAATTTAAGATAAACATAAAACTAACTTTTTAATTTGAAATTTTGGAAGTTGTATTTTAATTTTCCATAGTGTAAACTAATATGCTTTTAAGTTTGTTTTCTGCTAAGTTTAAATTTAAAGTTTCAAATATCAACCTCAGTCGTTTTTATTAAAATTAAAGATAAAATTGTGGTATAAATTGAACGTGCAGTGATACATAATAAGTTAAACAAATTACTATCTTGGTATAAATTGTAGCATCATTTTACACAATTTTCATTCAATTAGTTTTAAATTTCACAAGTTGTTTTGTAAACAAAGTTGTGGGAAAAAAGTATGCATTTAAAATATGAGTTTGAAAGCTTTTGTTTTTGAAAAATAAAAGTCTATTTTAAAAACTTAAAAAACCATTAAAGCTACTGTTTTGAAAATAATATTTTAAAATCTATATTATTTATATTGATTTGATTGAATAATAAGTTTTATTTTAATGCCGAATGATCTGTTTGAAAGCTGATAGAAAAATGAACGTTAAAAATTTTCTAGAAAAAATAACCAAGTAAAAACGTTGTAACTTATATATTCTTTTCGTGAAAATAAGATATTTTTTTATAAAAATGTCATAATAGATTATTGCATTACAAAATTTACTTTTATAGCTACTTTGCAAAATAACTAAAGTAGTATATTCTATCCAAAGAATTGATGCTAATTTTTTTTAGTAATATTGAAGAAAAAGTTTATAAAAAAAAAAAAAACTATTAAGATTAATTTAATTTTTACTTTTATAATACTACTTTAAGCAAGGCTTTTCTTGTGCTCTAATAATAAAAGTATAAATATAATTACGAGGCAAATAGTTATTAATTTCAAAATTTTAGTTTTAATGAAATATTTCTCAAAAAAGTTATTTATTTCACAAAAGAACTATAAAATGCTGGGTTTGATAGTTAACTAAAACTACTTACAAGTATTACTTTTTAAAAGTACTAATTAAGTAAGATTGTATATGAGCCGTAGCATACAGTTCAAGCGCAACTTTTATATGAATTAAAACAAATTGGTCACCAAATTGTATCTATAGGCAGTATTGTTCCATCAGGACAACATCTCATAATATTTCTTGATATTGTTTTTCCAAAACAGCACATTCTAATTTGTGAATTATAAGGTCGATTGCCACAACACATATCTGGTATCCATTGTTTCGTTGTTAATCTTCCATTGTTTACACCGTTATCTGACATTTTATTTTCAAGTTTTCAAACTGAAGCTTTGTTGTATAAATAATTAACAATGATTATAGCGCGAATTGTTTAACCCTTTCAATTCTTTTTCAGATAAGGCTAACTAAACATTTTAAAACCATTATAACTGTTTTGTCGTAATAAATTTAAAACAAAATAATTTAAAAAACTAATCGGGAAGCTGAAGATAAGAAGTTTAAAAAGTCTAAAAATAAAACAACAATTTTAGTAAAAACAAATAGAAACAAGATTACATATATATAAAACGATCTTTTTCGTTGAGATTTATTTAAAAAAGTTGTTTGATATCCAAAACTTAGTTTTTGATTAAATTAAATGCTTTCGGTTCATAACTTACAATAAAGTGCTTGTTAATATTAAGTAATAAAATGAATTTTGATTTATACAACAAATTAGAGCTAAAAAGTTCTATTTCAATTGTAAAATTACAAGGTTAGTCAAATTTATATTTCAAAAAAAATTGTACATTTTGTCTGCGGACCTCATTTTTCTAATTTATGATATAAAGTACTGATAATATTAAATAATTTTTGATAATAAGTATCTATCAATCTTATAATTTTATTCAAACCTAATTTGGTAATCACGTAGAAATTTTTACATTAGGTTTTCAAATAAACTAAACCCGTATAAATTTATTAAAACTAAAACAACTTTGCGGCTCAACTTAAATGAATTCTTAATTTCGAAACTTTACGTAGCCCAAATAATACCTAATAGTGTTCTTTGCATATTAGTTTTAGTTTCAATTTAAGACACAATCAGTTATAAATTTTTCTAATGAGTTTTTTAATATTTTAAGGCTATAAATTTAAAACAGCTTGAAATAATTTTTATGGGAACGGGTCAAAATTGAACAAAGACAAAATTTCACGAGTTTACTAAATTGCACGAGAGGACTAAATTTCACGAAAACGAAATGGCATGACGGCACAAAATTCACATAGATACTTTTGCACGAAAACAAATTTGCACAAGAGGACAAAATTACACGAGGGGAAAAAATTAAACGAAGACAATTTTGCACCAAGGGTCAATTTTGACGAGTTAGAAATTTGCATGAAGGGTCATTTTTCACAAGAGTAAAAAAATATATATAAACAAAAAAACTAATATTTGAATTTTAAAAAAAGAAAAAAAAAGTTTTTGAACGAGGGTAAGCGTTAGGGTAAACAGTGATAATAAAAAAACCTAAATAAAATTACTAATAAAAAGAAAAGAAAAAATATATATATAAATTTTATTAGAAGTTATAATAATAATAAATTACCGACAGAGGGTAAGAGTTAGGGATAACAATAGAAATAAAACTAAAAATAAATAAAAAATGTTGTAAAATATAAGATAAAACTAATAAATAATGAATAAAAAATCAACCCGTGCAAAAATTTCTTTGTGCAAAATTATCTGCTTGTGCAAAAGTGTCTTAGTGCAAAAGTGACCCTTTTTGCAAAAGTGTCTTCGTGCAATTTCGTACGCTCGTGCGAATTTGACAGCCACCCCATTTTTATATGATGCCTATTTAATATAAGTTCAAGTTTTTTTTTGAAATAAAGTTAATGATTTAACACTTTATATACCTTTTGGTAATTGGTAAAAATTATCAATGAATTTTATTTAAATACCATAATCTAAAATTTGTTTTAAAGCTTAAATAGCACTGGTTAAGGTTAAATGAACAAAAATGTATAAGAATTGTTAAATGCACAAAGACGTATAAAATGTATTATTACAAGTATACTATTAATAACATCAAACCTAAAAACGTATGGTTTCTACTTTCACGTTTCTGACAAAACAGTTTCTCTTTACCTGAAGTGATTTGCATGATCATAAATACGACAGTGAAACTGATAAGCTTCTGTAGCATTGTTATACCATTGTTTCTTTATAAAATTGCTTTTATAATATATTGATTCTAACTGAAAAAAAGTAATTTAATATCAAAACATTTGATTTGGTGAGTTAAAACTATTTTCATAAACTTATCTCTAACTTTATAAATATAAAATCATTAATAATTTAAATTTTTCCTAGACTCTAGTCATAAGGTAAACTTGTAGTTTTGAAAGTCACGATAGTTTAGTTCGAAGTAATTTCAAGAATTTTATAAAAATGCTTAAAACTAGTGACGGGTTTTTAAGGAAGAAAAATCCAAATTTATGTTATTTTTTTAGTTGATAAAAGAAACTTTCCTAAAATAGCTTTGTTAAACATAAATTAAAAAAAAAAACATTATGTAATAGAATTAACTTTTTCTGTTAAACAAATTTTTTAACTTTTTATATATTATTTTTTTATACTTAAAGTTTAATGATCTTTGAAATACAGCTTAAGAATGTTTATACCCTTAATTTTTTAGTAACAACGAAAAGCTTTTAAATCAGTCATATAAAAAATATAAACCTTCTAAGCCAAATAAACATTTCAGCTAAACCTATTCTTATTCAAACCTAATAAATCTGACACAGTTGTAAAAGAGTAATAAAATATTTTTTCGAACAAAACCTTTCACACTTTAAACACTTCATGCAAACACAACACAATATTTATTTAACATTCCTCGAACATTTTTTCAACCTTTTTACTTAAACATGTCTCTTCTCTTATTATAATTGCCCTTGAGCAAATTTCAAAAGTTTGGATCTTTAAATTTCTGAAAAAAAAATTTCTATCTTTTTTACTTTTAACATAGCATGACGGTTAAGTATTCCAAAGAAAAAAAATAATTTCCTAAACTGTTTTGGTAAAGGTTTTGTATATTGATAACAAAAAATAAAAAACTTCTACTTTTTAGTAAAAATGATTGTTTTGTAAAATAAATCATGATATTTTGATTTTAACCAAATAC
This sequence comes from Thalia democratica, assembly GCF_965202585.1. Taxonomy (NCBI): domain Eukaryota; kingdom Metazoa; phylum Chordata; class Thaliacea; order Salpida; family Salpidae; genus Thalia; species Thalia democratica. The sequence goes on along the minus strand of NC_139166.1, from coordinate 58,445,908 downwards.
TTAAACCGTTCAATAACATTTAAAATGATTTAAAACAAAGTTTACAGACAATAACAAAGCAATTATTCATTTCGATTTTATAAAACCACAGTATTTGTAGTGTCTGATAAATAAAATGAGGTAATGAAATTTTAACACATAGAACCACCAAATAAGTTTAATTTTTGTGTCGTAATATATGCTGTGATTGATATAAATTAGATGTCAATAATGTTAAATTTAAACCTCTACGAACTTTCGTTTTATTTAAAAAACTAAGTACCAAAAATTTTTCCTGAGTGATTAAAAAATAAAAATTACAGTAAAATAATCTTGTAGCAAATAATATGTTTTAAACTAACTTCTAAACAATAATAGCTAAGTTTCAAAATCAACTGTTACATACTTTGTATGACTTAAACAAATTTGTTTTATTTCAGTTTTAAATAGAATCCATGTTTAGGTAGTTTACAATAACTAGCAATTGATACTAAAAAAATCTAGAAAAATTTCGGCATTTTTAAGCATAAATAAACATATATTTAACATAAATGTTGTACAATTCCTATTCATATTTTTTAAAATTACGTTTTTTAAAGTTAAAAGCACTTTTATACACATTTTATAATGTATTTATTCTTTATACCTACGAACTTTTAACTATTGACTTTAACAAAACTATTGTACCTTAAGTATTTTTTCTTTTATTATGATGTTACTTAAAAAAGTCACTAGTTTTTATTATAACTTATGGTTGTAATAGTTTTTGACTGTTTCCCTTTCATAATATTAAGTAAATATTTAATTAACTCTATTAATGCGTGCAAGGCTTTTTATACTTGAAACAATGTACAACCTACCAGACTGCGAATGTTGCAATTTGTTATAGATTAATTATTTAATATAACGTAATTGTTTAGTTTAAAACAACTAATAAAATATTTATTTAGCTTAACAAGAATAGTTCTGAGTTTTTTTTATAAAAACATCGTCATTTCAAGTTCGAATAAACTCAAACTTAAAAATAATCATTAGTGTTATTATTATTTTTTAAAAGTTTGAAACGAAAGAGTTTATAAAAAGGTGCAATTAATAGATTTAACAAATATTATAGTATTAAACACTTAGTTTAGAACATGTAAGTTTCTAAATGTCTACGGTATATAAATTACTAATTAAGTTGTTAAGAAATAAAACAAATAAACTAAAAAAATAGTTAAATAATAAAAAGCATTAAAAGTTTCATTTGCTATCAAACACTAGTCTAAAGTATTTTTAGTTGTTAGTGTAAACAACTATTACCGTCTTCTTGTTGTTATGTAAGCTTATTAACGACTGGTACAGTTTTGTACAAGTCAACTAAGTGTTAAGTGGATAATTGTTTCAGAAGATTAGAAATAATTTTACACTGGAAAGTCCAGTATAATTGACTTACCTCAAATGCAGTTTTTATGTTTTAGCTAATAAAAAGTATTAAACTAAAATTTACTTCAAAGTTAGTATATACTTCAAATGTAGTTTGCAACTTTCTTAAGGCTGTAAGGTTGGTTATGTAAGTTAAAACATATTTTTTACTGCATTTAGTAATATTCTTTTCTATTCTATTAATATTTGTAATCATAATATTTTCTTTAGAAGCAATTTTTCTATAAAGTATTAATTGTAAAAAATGTATTTTGTAATATTTTAAACATGCACTAAGCTGCACCGCACAATCATTATAATTCTGCCACCGTTTTTGTCCTTATTAAAACTAATCAGTCAGACATAATTGTTAAAGATTACATTTGAAATTTGAAAATGTAAATTGTTATCTAAATATTGAAAATACATTATAAGACTATAAAAAACTTTAAACAAAATTAAGAGTTAAACTAAGTTTTCATAGACAATAAATTCATTATTTTTTTTTTCTGTGATGTTTTACAATAAGTCTAAATCGAAAATAAGGGCTTAAAATATAGATGCTATCATAGAATTTAAGCTCATTAAAAATTCTTGATTTTTTTTGTTCAGGAAGTCGTTAGTTTAGATTATACGCATAACTTTTCTACAATCACTTTTTTTTTAATATAGAAAGTGTTAAACACTTGGTTAAAATACTTGTTTAGTACTTAAGTTTTGATCTAGTAAGGTTTTATTTCAATAAAGTAAACATTACAAAAGTATATTAAAGTATATTATACAGTTTAAATAAAGGATAAGAACTCTAGTATTTTCATACTCTCAAATCCTTAAGTTTCAGTTGCAGATGTAATGTTAATTTTATAATCGGTTTAAAATTTTCAATTAAAGTAGTTATGCCTGTATTTTCAAATTAGTTTTCTTTAAACTGTAGAATTTAGGTATTTTAAAAGAAAATTATCTTTGATTAAGCTCATGGTACACTTATACTGGATAATTTATTTAGATTTTGAAATGATATTGATAACTTTTTATTTTAACCTATGATTTTTCTAGATCTTTTGTAAAGTATGTATAAATTTAGTACTTGTCGTAGACTAGTTTTGGATATTCTACAAATTCTACAAATAAACAAAATGAATAAATAAGTTTTATTTTTTTTTAAATTCATTTAAAAAGTTAATTATAACAAAAGTAAAAACATTATTAAACCTAATCGTTTTCAAACTAACTGATTAAAACTTTTGGCTATGTAGAATTTTTAAGTTAATATTTTAATTTTATTTTAATATAAAAAGAAACAAACGTTATAAAAAAAACCTGTTTTAATTTCTGAATAAGCTTTTTTAACATAAAAAAAAAACTTTACTGAGGTGGTGTTTTTTTGTAGCAAGTAGCTTTTCAAGCTTGACTTTTGTTACTGTACTTCAGCAATCGCAACCCTTTCATAAATAACAAGACATAATAGACTATTAAAATTTCTTTTTCTTTACATTTTCAATTACATAATCAGAACTAAAAATGAACAACATAAATGAAGACATTTTCAAATGTAAAAGTTAAGCTTATTTAGTAATTTAAAGTATATGCTTATAAATTATTGGTTTAAAACAGCCGGTCTTAACCTTTTTTTCACATTTTAATCCTTTTTGGAAGTTAACTACTAAATTTATCCGCAATAAACAAAACAGGAGTGTTTAGTTTTAAGGAAAAAACTATATTTTTCTAATCTTAAGCTTATTTAATACAAAAATGAGTAAAATTTAAAGATTTTATTTAACTTAAAAAAACATTAGAATTGAATACTAACTTAGTTATTAAAAATACTACTAATAAACATAAATTTAAATAACTTGCAATAAAAACATTAAGCCATAAAAAAAGGGAATTTAACCCCAGGTAAAGAACCACTGGTTTAAAACTACCACTTAATTAAAAATTGTAGTCAAAATTAAAAATAATTTCACATCAACATCTAATTATTTTTTTTTTTAAATACTAGCTTATAATTTATATCTAATTTTTGATCGAATATAATAGATAATTGTAAGAAAGTTTTCTTTAAAAGTTGGAATTTGATGTTTTTTTTTATAATTTTTGTCGCATGTGCTGACAGGTAACAAGTTGTGTGGCATTCGTTTTAAATGTTTATACCACAAAAATTTTAAAAGCATATAATTATGTGAGAAAACTTAAAAATGAAATAAAGTACTTCACTAAAATAAAAGTTTAATCAAGTTCAATTGTTGTATCAATTTGTGGTATCAAAGTTTTAATTTATTTTACTAAACTGCACTGTTGATTATTTCTAACCTAATATTTAAATCGGTTGTTTCTTAACTTAAATCTCATAAAATCAACTAAAATATTTAAAAAAAACTTCAATGTTGTAGTTTTAACAACTACAATAGCGTATTTTGGGCAAAGCCTAAACTGTTTAGATTATAAAATTATTTATTGTTGCTAATGATTATTATAAAACCACAGATTTTCTTGAATTAAATGTTTTAAGCTATGAGACTTTCATGATTCATTAAATCTCAAACAGATTAAAACTTATTTGATGCAGCAAAACTTGAAACAATTACTTAATACATAAAATGTCTAAATCAAAATTTACAAAGTTTAACTGTCTTTTACTTTTTTTCATTGTTTGTTTAGTAGAAAATAAAACTAACTAAATAAAATAAACATTACTAACAAAATTCAAGCAAGTCTTACACAAAGCTAAAACTTCAAATAAGTTTTGTTTTTGTAATCGAACTATTTACAAAACACTTTAAAAATTTAAAATAAAGAGGCAACTTTGGCAAATAAGTGCTCAATTATGGTATAATTATTTTGACAAAAAGAATAATTTTTACAGTATAAAGGTAAAATGTAAAGAATTCTTGTAAATTTTTGTAAATATGTTTATAAAATTAAATTAAACTTCATTGCTAACTAATTTAATTTACTAGAACACCGAGTAATAATTTTACAATACTAAATAGTATTAATGAAGTATAATTGTAATGTACTCAACTAGTTTACTTCAATAATTAATAAGCTAAGTATTTAATTTTTTTGTATTGAAAATAAACAAAATAAAGTAGTGAGAAGTTGACTAATTAAAACAGTTATGCAATTATACATAAAAATATCAAAATCTACGGCATTATTTAATATCAAAGACTGAGTTTATATTTTAAGTCTACACTGAGTTCAAAAAATTAAGTTTTTTTATGGTCAAAACAAAACTATGAAAAAAAACGTCTATAATCGCAACGAGTTCTTTGAAGTTTAAATTCATGTAAACATTTTTTTTATTAAAGTAGGCAGTTTATTATAGAAAAAAAAATTTTAAGAATTAATAAATTCTATTCTCCAAAATATTTTTGATAAAAAATTAATTTACTTTGAAAATATTTATCTGGCGTTGTTTGCATTAACTTTTTTTTTATGAATAAAAAACAGTATACATATTTTTCAGATACCATGCTATGAACTGAGGATACTACTTTGTTATAATAAAAAAACTTTTTACTTTATTTTAAAGAATAGTGAAAAAATTTTGGTAGTAAGATTTTTTAAAGAAAAACAACACAATCATCCATTAAAAACTTAAATAATCATATAACTATAAAGCACTTGCAATTAAAGTTAATATTACATTATTTTAAACCATTAAAACCATAATTCTGACATAGACCTTTTGCTTAGCCGTTATTGTGCTTTACTTAGTATGAATTTATTTGACATCTTAGTAGATATCTTAAAACTTTTAAGTAATGTTTTATATTATTTGGAGTATCAACACGATTATCATATGTAAAACGCACACATATATATAACATTTAGTTATATATACATAACTTGCTACGCTGAATAAAAAAAAGTGTTTTTTCACATGATTTACAATTAACTTGTGGTATTATGCTGACTTTTTAAAGCAAGTTTATTCGCAAATAAATTATACTAATTAAACTAAGACACAAAAAAACAAAAAATGTTTAGTTAGCTAACTTAAAAGACTAAAGTATACTTGTATAATAAGGAGTTTAACTTTTTTTGTGTCAGTTGTTAATTATTATGTGGCACCGGTATTTACCTTTAAATGGTGTACTAGTTGAGCCATTGTGTTGTTTATTTGGTTATTAAATATATGTTTTTATATTTAGACATATTTTACTAATTTATTTTAATACGCTTACATTTATAAAAATTTAAAGTATTTGAAACTGTATTAGTATTACTTATAAAATTTTAATTTTCCGACGAATTAGTTAATAAAACTTTTGCTGATATGGGAAAAAAACAACAAAATGTTTTTATTACAAATACAATTAATATTTTTTATATACACTAATTAAACTGTAGTTTTTATTAAATAAAACTATTTATTATATACACAATGGTTAATCTAAGTTTAAGTATAAATAAAAAAACTAAGAAAAACATTAACTTAAGACACACCTAGAATTTTTTTAATTCTTTTTTAAACCAACCATATTTAGTTTTCCATAAATTTGACTAAAAACGACTTTACTGTTTATTATAAAAAATTAATCAGTCAACAGCAGTTGGTTTTAAAATTATTTATCCTAGTAAAATGATAACATAAGATTTTATCACACCACTTGGATCAAGCTTTCTGACGTGGGTGCTGTTCTAATTAAAACTCATCAGTCAGTCAAAACCGTAAAATTTGAAATTATCAATATACAAAAGGTTTGTCATGTTTTACTACGAAGCTACCGTTTGCTGGTGTCAGCTTTGTTCTTTTGCTGTGTTATATATAACACTGTCTACTAGGCAAGACAACTGGTACGCTCAGTTTAAATCAGATAAAAGGAAAGATCTATAGAGCCTAAGCCTGAAATTTTGTTTAAGGTTAGACAGCTCAAGTTAGCAACTAATGTCATCAGACAACAAGTTTACGGTAGACTGAGACCCGGTTGCGACTAATTGACGAATATCAATTAGGACAAAACCTGGGTCATAGTCTAATGAAAGCATATGGTCTGATGATCAAAATTATATAATCAAAGCTTTATGGAAACTCAAGTTTGTCTCACGGCACACGTAAGTCCAGGGTTAGGCTCTCAATTTTGATCAAGTTCACAGGCTTGAAGTAAAAAAACTACACAACGTCGTTACAGTTTAACTAAAAATAATTTAATAAACTTGACAAAAATTCTTTTTATACAAATTGTACTAAGTTATAAATATTTATCATAAAAATTAATCATAGAAATTAAGTGAATGAAAATAGTCTGTTATCGTTATTGTTTAACTTTGGATAATTTATCACTAAGTTTTTTTCATTAAATTTTTAAACAGTTTAGTTTTATTTTACCCAACCACTAATACAAACAGTCGCTACTGAAACAAAATATAGTTTTACAAAATTATTTTACCCTATAAATTCTTTTGTCAGCTATTTTTGTTTACTATTTAACCAAAACTGAAAAAAAAAAATATGTATTAAGCGTTAAAAAAATATAAGTCATTTCAAGCTTTATTTATATGAACATTTGTTTTATTAATGGTCTATATAATTTTTATTAAGATGAAATTCAACATATTTTTAAAATAAACTTATGTAGAGTATCTTTTTGATTTAGTTAACCTTTTAGAAAGTTTGAACTTTTTTTGCAATAGTGAGTTTCTTATTTCAAATACAAACATAAGCTCACTTTTATCTAAACCATCATAAAATTATATATAGAGTATTTGTATATGGGTATTATACATCAGATATTTAAAAACAAAAATAATACCAATTTAAACTTTGACAGTTTGGCATAAACTATTTAGTTACAAAAACATACAATTTCTATATTTAGCGATGAGGCTTGTAGACTATGGTAAGTAATATTTACTTGTTTTAATGTATATAAATCTTTCTCGTCAGAAAAAAAACAATTAAGAAATACAAACTTTAAAATAATAAAGCTTAAGGTTTTAATATTGTTTCTTTAGTTTTCTCTTTAGAAGTATTTATAACGGATAGATTAAAATAAAAAAACACTTTAAGTTCTGCTATTAATCAGTAGTAAAATAACGTTTAAAATATAGAAAAAAGTTTTTTTAAAGGCATAAAAATAAAAGTGTTTTGATAATATTTTTACATTAAACATACCCCATGTGTCACAGGTTTTCTTTGTACTAAATAATTTATAAACAAGCAACATAACATTCTTTAATTTAATTTTTTTCTGTTTATCGAAAAAATTCTGTTATACTATAATATTGGTTCATGATAATCTAAACTTTGAATGAGACACAAACAAGAAAAATTCTAAAATGTTACTAAAGTGTTTTTGGTGTAAACAGCAGTTATCGTAAAATAAGCTTTTAATTAGTATATAATTGATTTTTATTTAAAATTTAGTTTAACAAGTTATTAACTTAGGTGGTTAAATATTACTGATGTGGTCTCCTTTAGCCTTACACTAAATTTTCAAGTAGTTATATTTTGTACACTTTATTTGTTAACTGTTTTTTAAATTAAATCAATCAGATATTTATAGAAAGAGAATGTTATATTTTTACATATACTACTTCGTGACTATAAAAGTGAACATTACTTACTGATAACATTAAATTCATATTGATTAAAGGATAGGTTTTAACAGTACTAAAGCAGTTTTGTTATTGCTTTATAAACGCTAAACAAAAGTAAAAACTAATATTTATAATTAGTTTTGAACATACATTTTGAACAGACACTATTTAATAGCACTGGTTTAACATAACATTTTGTTAAAAGTTTTTTATGAACATGACAAGTTAAAGTTTATGTATATCTGATAAAGTGAAGACTCGTTTTTAAAGTTTTAACATTTTATTTTCAAATGATATATTCTACATTATTAAAAATACATTGTTACAAGACAATAAATAAATATTTCATTTTTGAACGTAAAGATATAACAACAAAAAATTAAAAAAAAAATAAGTTAAAAATTTCGGATAAAATTACAGCAGCATTTTCTGTTTTTGATTTATCAAACATTGTTTAACATAAACTTAAACAAAAACTGCGACAATAGATCTTTGTGTAAATGATAAATTATTATCAAAATATTACTTACATATCAAAGTTCGTAAACTTGTTTTTAACCTCAACATTAATTAACTGCTTGAATGTTCTTATTTATTTTTAAACAATAAGAACAAAAATGTTATAAACTCAACAAAAGTTAACATTGAACAACGAAGGCGTAACATTTTTTAATAAGTTTAAACTTTGCGATAAAACCTAAACTTAAAGCTGTTTATATCATATTATAATCGGAGAAAAGTGTTAGCAAAAGTTTAGTTTCAACTTAAACAAAGTTTTTAGATCTGTCTGAAGTAGCTAAAATAGTATTAAATTGTTTTAAAACATTTACTTTGAAGTTTTAGGCTTAATTTCTATTACAAATAAGTAAAGTTTAGTTTGACATAGTTTTATCATTAAAAATTCTTATAAAAAAAAGCTTAAAATATCATAGTAAAAAAAAGTAAAGTTTTTTTTAAGTATTAAAATCTATTAGAAGTACACACATAGTAAGTGAAGTACTTAATTATAAATGGTAAACAGTGACTTTTAATTACGATTTTTCTGAAAATCACAAACGCAGTAAACGAAGACTGCCAAAATTTTAGTAGTTACTTAGTTAAATAGTTTTAATTTTCTCACTTTTTTTTGTTAGTTTAGTTTGCTACACAAAATAAATCAACGTCAACCAACCTAAAACTAGTACTTTATTCAATACCTGAACTGAATGCCATTATAAATTTGGCAAAACTTTGTTTTAAACGTCAAAAAGTTATATACTGCATGTTACAGTTAAAAAGTAAGGAAAACAAGCAATTATTATATAGTTTTTAAGATATAATTTTCGATTATTTGTACAAAGTACTTTAAAATAGTTAAATAAAATTTTTTGCAGCATTAAGACTAAGCTTTTATAAATAATAACTTAAAATTAAAGTAGTTTTGAAAATTTTTTATATATAGTTAAGATGTTTTAATTTAAGTTTAAGGAAAACTACTTAATAAAACATTTAGTTACGATTTTTATCCATAAAAAGATAATTATCATGAAATAATTAAAAGCACAATTATATTTATTAAAATGATATGTTAGTATGTTGTAATGTATTGTTTAAAAAACTTTGTACATTAACTGTTTCAATAAAAGTGTAAGCTCGGAATAGCTTTTAAAATGTTAAGCAGTTATTGCCCGTTTTTCATATAGCTTGTAATAAAAAACACAAAACAATTTTTTTTTAACTGAATTTTACGTAAAAATTGAGGTAGAAGAAAAACAATCGAGGTAGGTTGAAGTGTAATATTTTGAAATTAAGTGAAAATAATTATAATAAACATTGAAAAACGATTTTAAAAATTAAATCATCATAAATAGATAAACAAATAAAAAATGAAACTTTTTTTTATTTTTTTGTAAACTATTAATGTTGTATAACGTGTTTTTTCAAAACTATGTACATTGTATAATAACAAAATAAAAATCTTACTTTGGGACGACTTAAAGTTTTGTGTTACTCTACACGTTTTTATACAGCTTGTCAATAAAAACGCCAAAACGCAAGTCTTCTGTACTGAACTTCAACGGTTATAGTTAGAGCTTAACGTTTAAAATTCATTTTTAAACATAATCATTATATGCTGTTGTTTTAATATATTTTTAAACTAGTTAAACAGATTATTTTCAACTTTTTTTTTTTTTAATTAATGTTTAGGTCTAGAAAAATATTTAACGAAAATTTGTTTGTAAGTATAAATGGTCAGTTTTGTTTTACTTAAAGGAAGTATTTAAACACTAAAATACTTTAATATCCGTAAAATTTATTTAAAATCGATACTTTAAAATCAATAACTTACTATTTTTTTTTTTAATTTGCAAAAATGTATAGTGTTTTAAATCTAAAATTTTGTTGTTTAGACAAAATAACTAAATTTAGTATTACTCTAAAAACCGAAAAATATTAACAAGAAAACAATTTATTTTAAATGAGATATTGAGTACTTTTACGTGTATCACGAAACTGATGTTTAAGTTTGAAAAAAATTTGTAGAGTGATTAAGATAAAAATAGGCGGTTTTAAAGGTTTCTTCTAAAATTTTATCTTTTTTGTAAACAAACATTCCGCACTCTGTGGTATTTTTCATTCGTAATGAATAATTGCTTTATTTTGACCGTTATTTTATTGTAAAAATAAACTTAAACCGTGTTTGATTTTGATCAGTTTTAAAACAATTTTTTTTATTATTGTTTATTGAACGATAAAAAAAGCGCTCAAAAAGTTTGTTTAAGGACCTAGTGTACGAAGGAACCTTTCGGTTATCGAGTCGTACACCACATGCTTATAAAGTTTCTTACGAGCTACTACACATAGCTTTTTTTGTCATCTAAATATAAATCTTTAGTAATGAACAATCAATTAAACGAAATGAAAAATGAAAGAAAATAAAACTAAACGTAAATTAGCTGAATTTTGTGCTTAATAATGTACTATGAATCTTGTTTAGTAACATATGAACTAAAAAATATATAAACAACTTTAAATTTATCTTACTTTAATCTTGATAACCTAAAATTTTAGCTTTTGATTCTTTATTAGTACTTTTGTAGGAAACAGAAACAGTGGTATATAATATTAATTAATACTAAAACCGGATTTTAACAATTTTTTAAACAAACAGCTCAAAAACTAATATTTCAAAGATTCTAGAATAAAAATCGTTAAAGGGAAAAATTTTGTCAAAAGAAACATGTTTGTGTAAAAGGTAAAAATTTAGGAGAACTATTATACGTATATTTTTTTACATAAAACATTTTTATTACAACATTATGCCTACAATGTATCAAAAAAGTACTTTTTTAAATAATTTTTTTTAAACACCACTCTTAGTAAAAAAATCTAGCATTACAAAAAAAAAAACTTGTTTTTTTGACTTCTTTGTTACTATCAATCTGTGTATCACAAAGTTCTAAGATCATAATGATACAAACATACAAACTTGAAATTTTAACAAAGTTCTAAATCAATAAAAGTTAATTAAGATACAAATTAATTGCCGACAAGTTATCAAATTATACAATTAAACTTCCTAACTTATGGGGTAGCTGTAAAATTTGCACGGGCGTACAAATTGCACGAGTGGACAAATTGCACAATTGCACACAGTTTCACGAACACACTTTTGCACGAGGGGATAAAATTGCAAAAAGATAAAACTTTACGAAGACAATTTTGCACGAGCAGACAATTTTGCTCGAGTTTTAGATTTTTTATTAAAATTTTATCTTATTTTACTATCAGTGTTACCCCTAACCCTTAACTTCGGTCGGTATCTTTTTTTTTCTATTATTAACTTATCTTTTTTTTTACTTTCATTGTTACCCCTAACCCTTACCCTCGGTCAGTAGCATTTTTTTTTTTTAATAGTTTTTTATTTTATTGATTCTTTTGATCTATTTAAGTATATAACTTTTAGTTTGACCAAAATTTTAATCTTAAATTATAGTTTAAATAATTTATAAAAAGTTTTGAGTCATACTTTTTGTTTTGCTATCTGTTTCTTTGCAGTTTCTTTTTAAGGTAAAATTAATCATTAAATTGTTTACAAATGTGTTATTTTAAAGATCTTATTTCAATTGCATTTTTCAATTTTTCTCACAATTTTGTTTATAAAATAGCTTGTGAAAATTGAAACTAATTGAAAGTATACTGTGTGAAGTTGTGCGTCAATAAAATTCTTAAAAGTAATTTTAAGTATGTATGCATCACTGCTAGTTTAATATTTATTTTGTTAGGTTTGTAAACTTAATAAATGATAGTAAGTTTACTGAAAGGTTCAAAATTAATTATCCTAAGCTTTTCTGGTATTATACTATGGTTTAAAATGTTTAGTTATAAATTTGAAATTTTCTTTTAAACAATTTTATAATGTATTACAAAATTACTTTGAGAATTTCTTTTTTAGTATCAAGTTTTGACTTTAAACAAAAAATATATGTTTCTTATAATAAAAAATAACTAAGCCGTATTACTACAATACATAATATTTTCAAACATTACTAACAATATTCTGTTTTTTTTTAATTTTAGTAAAAAGTTTTCTATGGAACATATTACCATAGTTAAGTAAAAATTTTCTAGAAGCATAGATTTTTTTTATAATTTGTGCAAACTATTATTTCTTAAATTTATTAGAAGTAAGGCTTTGAAAAATGCACTAAAAAACTCAACTATTACATGTCGTTTATAAACAATTTCTCTATTAAAGCAATTCAAATGAAAAAAGAATTAATTAAGCCGTTATTTTCATTTAAACCGTTTATATTTAATTATTTTGAGTCTTTTAAACTATTCGAATAATCTAGTCGCTGTCAACTTGGGTGAGGAAGCAATTAGACGTATTGTCAAAAATTTAAAAGCGATAGACCAATTTAGTGAAAGAAATAAAAACTTTGATAACACAAACTAATACGTTAATTGAACTTTGCCTAACTTAGTAGTGTGCATAGTGGTAAATCATTACATTATAAATTTTTCACATGTTTAGCAGCTTAAATATTTTGTGGATTAAAATTATTTAAGTTCTACCACACGACCTTGATAATTGTTGTAAAATATAATAATTTTTACAATAATATTTCACAAAAATTAAAAAATAAACTTCTAAAGTATTTTTAAGCCAACAATGATTTTAACAATTTAAGTTTCAAAATTTAGTTTTCTACAAAATATCAGTAGTAGGTTTATTTTAGTACATTGCTGAATTCTCATCCTACTTGTATAGTTGTATTACAACTTGCTGTAACTGTACATAATTACAAAAAATATATATGAACAAAAAAGTAGATTAGTTCAAAAGATATGATACTTTAGTCATACAACTTTTTTAATTTGACAATTTTAAGTACACCTTAAAAACAGATTTTTAAAATTAAACAAGTTACTAACAACTTAATGTACTACAGATATACCTTAATCTTATTTTCAATACACTACAAAGTTCAAACATTTTATAAGACATATAAAGTTTTAGAAATACTAGATGCATTTAATTACACGTCTTTAATTGCAATCTCCTATAAGTTTACAAAATAAAAAGTTAAACAAAGCAGTTTTAGCTTAAATTTCCAAAAAAATTAATTAGCCTAATATCAACAAGTTTACAAACAAAATTAATTAATCAACTAAATTTATTCAGTTTCTTATCTGATATCTATTGTTTATTGTTTGTTTCAAATCAAATCACTTGAATATCATTAGTTTTAGATTTTTTTATAACTCTTAGTCATACTGTTTTATTACAAATAAAAAATGGAGACATTAACTAAACACTCCATTGTTAATTTTTCACTTTTTTTTTACTATATACTTTCAAATAAAAGTACTATAAGATGGTTTTTATTTTTCGTTAAACATATAAGGTTTAGTGTTATGGTGTAAAAAAAATGTAAGCAGCTTATGCTCTTAAACTAAACTGTCAACAGCTACTATTATAAAGCTTTATTTAGTTTGTAGCAGGGGTGTCGCGTAGGGTGTTGCATTGCCGCAATTGCACCACCTTAATTTTTTGTAAAAAATAAATTGAGTATCTATAACGTTTTGTATTTGTTTTAAATAAACTTTTATTAAATTCAAATTTAGACAACGATAGTTTTGCTCACTGCCGCAAACTCTTAGCTGCCTGCCGCAAATTAACTAAATAAAGCAAAATTTCTTCAAGGATTACCGCAAAATACCTTGCGGGAAAAAAGCTAAGTTAAAAATTTCCTAAAACAGTACAGAAATAAGTATCATTCCAAAAGTTATTGTAAACAAAAAATAAAAACAAAGCTAAGCAGAGCAGAGGCAACTCGAGTATAGGCGACTCGAGTAAGGGAAAATCAATCGGAATCAACTCGAGCACCGGTAATTTGAGCACGGGCAACTCGGCAATTCTTTTTTTTTTTTTAATTTTCTGCACCACCTAAGAAAAATACCACGCAACGCCTCTGGCTTGTAGTATAAGTTATGGAAGTTTTAGATTCAGTTTGTATGTTATGTGTATATATTTACAATAAATATAGTATTTTTGTAGATTTAGACACCACTAATGTTTTTATTCTAACATAAGATTTATATCTGGACTCTAACCAAAGCTAGTTTTTGTTTTTTAGTTTATAACAAGCTATAATTCAATTAAGCAGAAGTAAACGTTTAGGCTTTTAGTTGTTTTAAGTATATAAAACATTTTTAACTATTAAAAATTAGAAGTGTTTTTTCGAAAAACTTGTCAAAAGAAAATTTTTAAAGTAGTAAAAACAGTCGTATTTTAGAGTAAATTAAAAACTATACTGTTGCTAAATTTTAAAATTTATAAACTAAAACTTAAAAAATTGTTTATGTTTGTTTGTTGCTTATGCAAACTTTAAAGTTGCAAAAATCTTATAAATAGTTTTACTAAATATCAAACAGAAAAGTATATTAAGTTGATGCAAAATAAAGTTAAACATAGTATGTATTAGTTTTACTCAAATAAAAAAGTTTAAATTTTAGACGTCAGATTTATCAATTAAGATTTTGTACTTTTAACTTTTTAAAAATTTGTTAACAACATAACAATAAAAAGAATGTATCACTAACAAAACTAAAAATTCTATATATACCTTAGCTTAAGTTTTGTTTTAAAACTACATAGAACTTAAAATTTTACTAACTATTTTTAGTTTAATGATTGTTATAAAAAAGTATATATTTAGAATCTTTTAAATATTCATTTTATACAAGGTCAAACATGCTTACTATTACAATATAATAGACAGTATTATTAGAAAAGTTTTAATCTTACTTAAAATTTTAGTGGTAAAATTTTCACACAAATAGTAAAAACATAAGTAACCGAAACTAAAATAATTATATTAAAAGGATGGTATTGGTTTATTTTGCATTTATAACTGTTTAGACATCGTTATCTTGCTTAATTATTTTACAAATCTTGACAGTAATCTGCAAATTATATTGTTCTATAATCAGTGCACTTAATAAATTCTATTAAAATAACTCTAAGATGTGGTCATGAAATTAAATATAGTCATTGAAAAGTATTAACTAAAAATATAGAATTTAGTAAAACGACTGAATTTGTTTTGAGACCTCGTTGGCAAAATAGACAAAAACGAATCCGTATATATAATATTTTAAGTAAATTTACTAAAATTTGCGTTGATTTACCCTTAGATAAAAAAAAATATTTTTATATTTTAACTTTTATACAAACGTTAAACTAAATACTTCTTTAAGACTTTATTAATGACAATGAATATTTTGTATCACGAAGTATATCAAAATAAAAGTTTTAATCTTTTGATTAGTTCTTAGTTTTGTATTTGATAAAATTTCTTTTATATTTAGTACATTGAAAATTAATTTACGTGAATAATAAAAGGAGAACAATGTTTCAGCTTAAGTTTTTATAATGCAATTTTCCACTTAAAAGTGTAATAAGTCTTTTTTATTTCGATGTTTGTACTATTAAATATCCATACTAAAGGCGAACTAAATGTATATAAAAGAGTAAAACTACAATAAAATAATATTTTTTTCAATTACTTGTACGTTGTGCAATATTTGAAAAAGCAGTTTAAATTGAAAAACTGTTTACTTAGTTTTTTTAGAAATTGCTTGCACGTAAAAGTTTTGGTTAAACATTGAAATACTAAGAAAATGAATTTTTTTGAAAACATTTGCTTTTTATATACTTATTCATAGTAACAATAAGTAGTAACAATAAATTTATCATACAGTACTATATATAAATCCAAACATTGCCAAAAACAAATTCAAGCAGTAACAAAAATAAAAATTTATTTCTTAAAGTTCTAAAATATAAAAATTTACATTACAAAAATAAATAAAAAGGTTGGTATACTTCTAGTATAACCTATTTTTTTTGAAAGTAACTAGACAAATTTATCCAAAGTATACTTAAATATCAAAAAAAAAAATTTTTTTAAATACAATGTATAAAAAAAAAACTAAAAGTACTGTTTTTACGCTTTAGAAAAGTCTTAAATTAAGAAACACAAGCAGTGGTGATTAAATTTTAAAATATTCACTGTAGTTTTTTAAGCAAGCACTTACTAAAAAAATAAATATAATTCGATTCGGTTTTCTTAGTTTGAATCAAAACTCTTTAACTAATGTACATAAAGATTGTTTGTTAAGCATAAAGAAATAGAATAAAAGTTATGAAAAAGAATTATATAGTTTGTGCAATTACTTAATTTGTTCATTAAGTTTTTTACCAACCTAGAAAAACTACATATATAGAATATGTTTAAAGTTACTAAATATGTGTGTATTTACATTTCTTTCTTAATAATTACAAATTACTTACTTTGTGAATTGTTTTTTTTTCAGCTTTCGAAAACTGTTTTATCACCACAGATTCAAAAGTTGATATTTATAGGTAGTAGCTATCTAACTTTTTTTCAGAAGCTATCTAACTAAGTTTTAGAATAAATGAAGATTGAATTTTATTTTCATATTAGACTATATTTAGAAATCAAATTTTATGGATATAAGCTTACTTTTTGTTGCTGATACAAATTTCTTTTTATAATATGAAATATATAATTTTCAGACCAAAAACACTATTTACATTTTGAGTAAGCACTTTTCGTAAAACTGCAAACTGACTTAAACTAAAAGTGTGACTTAATGTAAAGTTATGGCCGCAAAAAAAAAGTTGGGCCTATTTTCAAGAGGTTGACGACTGAAACTTGGTGTACAAACTAGCTATAATTAATTGATATTACTACATAAACTTTATACTATGATTTTTTTTCAATAATTCAATTTTTTGTTGTATTATTGCTTCTAATTTTAAGTTTTTTATTTTTGAACATAAGTCTTTTAAATATTGATATCGATAATAAGTAAACGGGTCAAAAATGCACGGATTGTTTCTTTTGCACAAGCTTTAATTGTTCTAAGTAAGAATGTTTGAAGTTTAAAAATTGTAGTACACTTATAATCATTTCAAAATGCTAAAAAAAAAAAGATGTCGAATGTTGGAAAACTGAACTATAACTAAATGAAAGAAATTAAAATTTCAATAACACAAAGTAAAAAGCTAAAAAAAAGTATTTCAATTACAGTTTGTTTTTGTCACATATTTTTAAATGCTTAAAAAGTTTAAAGTGAATAATTTTCAAGCTTCACAACACTACTAAACTGACTGCCATCGATTGCTATATAAATTATTAAAAAAATATTAACATTCTATTAAAAAGCTAAACCATAATTTAGTAAAAGAAATTAAAGTTCTAATATCACAAACCTAAACGCTAAAAAAAAATATTTTATTTATAGTTTGTTTTTGTCACGTATTTTCAAATGATTTACGTTCAGTTATGAAATTTGTTTTTAATTCAGAATACAACTTAAATAACTGTCGTCAAGTTCTTTATCAATTATTAGTAATGAAAATTAAAATTTTTGAAACCTTACAATGATAACAAGGTAACTCTATAAATTTTACTTAAAAAAATGATTTACAAAACGTAAATCTAGTTATATTAACTTTGTTCAAAAATATTATCTTACAAACAAATTTTACCACTGTTTGGTTACCGATTTAAACAAACTAAAATACTTCTTTACGTTTACTTAATAAAAATAAATGAAACAAAAAATTTTATACATAAAGCAATTATAAATCATTTGTTTGAAAATGAGCTACGATATTTCAATAAACTTTACATGAAAAAAAAAATTACAAATTTTACTATATGATTATGTGGCTAGCAAATGAATATCATATATAAAATTATAGGAACTTATTTTAACAGTTTGAATTTACTAACTTTGAATTATAGAATTATGTTTAGTAAAAAAAAATAAACTTTAGTTCTAATTATTAAACAACCTAATTTTAAGAACTTTACCTTATCTTAAATGAATTACTTACAACTAAAACATTTTTAAGAACCTAAAACTCCGTAAAAAGTTATTTATACTGTTTTATAATTTTATCAAGTAATGTATTATTTTAGACAAAAACTAAACAAAATTATTTATTAAATTGCATATAACAATAAGTTTGTACCAAAAAAAAAAAGTTTTAATTTATACTGAAGTCTTTTAAACGTATTCAGTTAGTCAAACAAAAATTAAAAAATTACTTTTTATGTTTTTTCTCTATAAAGTTTAATTATTAAAGCTTATTTGTTCTTAATGCTTAACGTCTTTTATATATTGTTTTATTTTAATTAACTTAACTTTGTTTTTATAAATTACAATTTCATTTTTTGACAAAATTAAATTTGTTTCAAAAGTCTTCAAATACTCTGTCCATTTCGTAAAACTGCACAAATTATCTTTGACAACTAAATTTTTCCAATCTTGCTTTTTACTCTTGATTTCGAAGTAATCACAGTTATTGTCATTGAAAAGCTGCTGTTTCAGTTTCAGATGCTTAAATTCAAGACTATGAGTGTAATCATTCACATGGAAGCCAGCATTAACTTTTGCTTCAGGATATTCCACAGCTAATGAGCTTTCAATTTTCAAAACATCAGTCATTATTTCGTCAAAATTATTTCTGAAGTGAATAATCAGCTGGTGATCGTTTTCAGTTATCATAAAAAGTTCATTTTCCAGTTCAAAAAGCAACATGACCTTTGTCAGTTTTTGGTGTTTTTTTGAAACTTTCATCAACATTGATTGACGTTTAAAAACGAGGCTTTAAACTTATTGTAGAAGAAAATGTATTGTTTTGTTTCAAATGAATGTTCAAGCTTTTTTTTTTGAAGTTTTTTAAAGGTCACGTTTGTAACGTGTAAACATGTAATATTAAACATCTGTAAAGCTTGTTTTAAAACTTTTTACTTTTGATAGTTTTGTTTAACAATATTTATAGAAAAATAATTCCTGGTAAATAAAAAGTTTTAAATATCTAAATAAAAAAAAAAGATAATTTAAGAGATAGGTTTATTTAAGATCTCACAGTTTACATATGTGATAATACAGTCCAAATTATTTTTTTGTTTCAAACACTATTTTCTTAACTAAATATTTTTGTAGTACATTTGTAGCCGAACATAAGTTACTGTTTTTTTAACCGAAAGTTTGCACATTGAAAAATTAGTAATTTTAAAGCTTACTGTAATAAGGTTAAGTTACCTGATTTAAACTTCTTATACACATTCATAAGAATAATTAGAAAAAAAAAGTTTAAACTACAAGCTAAATCATATATATAGTTTAAAGTTTAAGAACTTTTAGAAATATTAAATGGTAGAAAAAACAACGTTTAGAAGGACAGTTTCTATAATAAAACTAGTTAGTTAAATTTAACTAAATCAGTTTTTGAATTTAGGTTTAGCTTGTTAGAACTTTTATAGTTTTTACAAAAATAAAATAATAATTAATTTTGAATAATTTAATTTAAAGTAATATACATATATAAACATACTATTAATTAAATCAAAGTTGAAAGTATGAGTCTATAGTTTATATAAAGTTTAACTATTTTAAAGTTTATTTAATTCACAGACAAAAAATATTTAAGTTTTAAATGCAAAAGTAAAGATAACTTCGTAGTGTTTCAAAATTATTTGAATGATGATTTTAGTTCGCACACTTAAATTAATAATGTACTAGCAGTATATTTTTTATAATTGAGAAAAATGTATTTGTTACTCTTACAAAATATAAAAAATACTTTTATTAAAGATAAGTTTAATTGTTTAACAATTTATATTATTTATTTATTAAATTAAGCTAAACGTTAGCATTAAACAAAGAGTTTTAATTCATTATTTTTAAAGCTTAAAAATACATACTTTTAGTTACTATGTTTCATGATTTTTTATTCATATTATGTTGTATGTTACTCTAAAGTTAGTCTTATGAAAAATATAAAGAAAACTTTTGTTAACTATAATAATAATAAATGGTGTACCAGATTTAATTAATAAAATCAGTTTTATTGATTTTTAAAATAGTTTAAATGTATATAATTTTTAAACTATATCTAGATATGTTTTGCAAAATAAGTTTTAGTAATTAGAAAAAACAGTCACTGCTGTAAACAACTTTTTTTAAATCTTCTGATACGGATTAAAATAAACATTCTTATGAAAATAATCTAAATCTTTAATCTCGTAATTTAAAATCATGAATATCAACAACCTTTCTGAGAACAACTTTAAGCTGTGATAGTTTAGACATTTGTGATTTTTCTGTCAGGTTATGTTCATTTTACATGTTAATTTATTTTCGTTTCTGTACTTGAATTTAATCTGTTTATACTTGTAATAAATTTAACATCAAATTTATGAAAATACAAATAGTTGCTTCAAGTTTAACAACAAGCATTTTAAATTTTTGTCTCGAAAAAAACAAAATTAAAAACAAAATAATAAATAAAGTTTAAAACCTTACTCATATGACTTATACTTCATATCATTGCAATCAACAAGGCAGTGTGGTCTACCTTCAAATTTCTTACCTTTAAAACGCGAAAGCAGTGTAACGAAGTGAGAGAAAAGAGCTTACTAATTTTTTTAAAGGTTATAAACTAAGAGTTTAACAAAGTTTAACCAACGTTTTGGTTTGTGTTATAAAAGTTTTGATTTCCTTCACTAAATTTATCTGTCGCTTTTCAATATTTGACATTTCATCTAATTGCTTTCTCACCCAAGTTGACTGTGGATGACAGCGACTGTGAAATTTAATAATAAACTCTAATTTTAATAAAAATAAAAATAAAACACGAAACTAGTATTATTTATGAGAAAAAAGAGCATTACAAGTTTTGAAAGTTTGTCAAAGTTGAACCAACATTTTAGTTTGTGTTATCAGAGTTTTGATTTCTTTCACTAAATTGATCTGTCGCTTTTCAATATTTGACATTTCATCTAATTGCTTTCTCACCCAAATTGACTGTGGATGACAGCGACTATAAAATTGAGGAATTTTATTTTGTGGTTTAAACAACTTAAAGTATAAAAAAAGCAAATAAATTTAATTTATATTAAAGTTCGTTTTATAATTTTGAAACTATTATCTATACAAAAAAAAAGCACCTCGAACAAACTTTAATCTTTTTTATTTAAGAAGTATAAAATTTTACATAATGTTAATATAAATAGTTGCTCTAAAATGCATAATTTTGCTGTTTAAATATAATTGTTTTTAAATAGGATTTTTTAAAGTAATAAAAATATTTACAGTTTATTTTCATAATACAAATTTCATGTCAAATACTTGCTAGATTACACAATTAACTTTGTCGAAGTCAAAAATAAATTTGGTGTTAATATATTTTATAAAAATAAGGTTTTAAGTATATACTTTTTTTATTTTTTTTTTTTTTCAATTTACGTAAACTAAATTAAATTGTAACGTATTAGTAACACTAAAAACTCGGAAAGTATATTTTAGTTTTCAGTAAGTATCAAATAATAAATATTAAAGTTTGTTGTTAACTAAGTTTTGTTTTAAAGGTTTAAATATCAACCTCAGTCATAAATGAAACAAATTTAAGATAAAATTGTGGTTTAAACGTGCAGTGATACATAATAAGTTAAACAAGTTACTATCATAGTATAAATTGTCGCATCAATTTACACAATTTTCATTCAATTAGTTTTAAGTTTCACAAACTATTTTATAAACAAAGTTGTGAGAAAAGTGTATGCGTATAAAATATGAGTTTGAAAGCTTTTATTTTTAAAAATAAAAGTCAATTTTAAAAACTTAAAAAGCCATTAAAGCTACTGTTTTGAAAAATAATATTTAAAAATTTATATATTTTACGTTGATTTAATTGAATAATAAGTTTTAGTTTAATGCCGAAAGATCTATGTGAAAGCTGATAGAGAAATGAATGTTAAAAATATTCTAATAAAAATAACCAAATAAAAACGTTTTAACTTATTTATTTTTTTCGTAAAAATAAGATGTTTTTTATAAAAATGTCATGTTAGATTATTGAACTACAAAATTTACTTTTATAGCTACTATGCCAAATAACTAAAGTAGTATATTCTATCCCAGGGTTTCCCAAACTTATTTTCTAAACCGCCCCTTTTCAGAAATTTGAAAAATAATCGCCACCCACGATTTTACTAAGTAGTTTCTCTCTTGATTTTGAGCCGAAAAAGTTGTGTTCGAAATGTAATTTAGTCTGGTACTTCTTATGCACGCCCTTTTTGGCTGTATTCAAAGAAGTTTACATGGCTTGAAAAAATAAGTTAAATTTGTTTTCTTATAAGCCCAGTAAATTGTATTAAAATACTTAGTTATTAAAAAGCCTTGTGTAATCTGTAATCAATCTTGTTTAAATATGAATTGTTTCGAAACTAATAAAACCTTTAGGTTACAGGTGGACAACTTTTGTAGTCAGCAAGTCATATTTACTGAATAATCTTTTCTAGTTTCAACTCGTTAAAAAAATGTATATGCAGGCTGCATAATTTAAAAAAATAACATATAAGAAAACTAAAAAACTCGAGCAAAATTGTAATAAAATGATTTAGTATTATTGTGTTCTAGGAAATACTATTGTGAACTGAAAACCAAATTGAAAGTGTATTTCAAAATATTAAGTATCAAAAACTAAATTTTGTTTATTTTACACAAGTAGTTTTCAAGTTACTGAGTGGGTCGAAATTTGACTGGATCTTAACCGTACGTTACCCATACAAAATCTTAACTTAAACCTGACATTATAATAATCTCTCATATAACAAATTTCGGACATTTAGAAGTTAATACTAAATAACTTATTTAAGCTGCACAAAATACTTAAATTATTTTATTAATAGTCATATTTTAAAATTACTATACCAGAGATTAACAAACTATAAAAGAATGAACAGTTTGTTTTACCCATAACAAAATAAATATTTAACATAACTTCTGATCTAGTTTGAGGAAGTTTTACCGACTGGTTGATTATCTTACATCAAAAGTGGTTTTATCAACAGCTTCAGTTAATGGAGTAAAATTATTAATTTCAATGCTAAGATATATTATAAGCAAGTTAGTAATAAAATAAAAACTTAATTTTAAACTTTTTAAACTATATGTTTTGTAGTAGAATACCGTAAATAGTATTTGACTTGGAATAACCTTTAGGAAATTAAATCTTAACTTTAACATTTCATTTTTTCTTGATTTAAATTCAAAAAAAATCAAAAATTAAACAGTTAATTTTGTAAACAGAAAGTAATTGATTAAAAAATTATTTTAATGAGGTTTAAATTTTGTTTTGTAACTGTAGCATTCTTTATGATGGCTTATTTAATACTGTTTAAACTTATTTTTTCTCTAGTTATTAGCCTATAATAATTTACCAAAGGAAAATAGTGATATACTAAAAGCTATTGTTAAAGTAATGAAATAAACAACACATTCTAATTGCTAACATATAAAAAAGGAAGATAATACAAAAAAGAGTTGTATTAATAATGTAAAATTCCTTAATATATAGATTTTTCAACAATAATAAATCAAATTATAAAATAAAATTAAGTTTAAGAATCTTTTAAATGAAAATTTTGAAGTCATTTCAAATACAGACCTCAAATCTATACTCTTTTAAAACCAAAAATAAAATTTTTGAAATAAAAACTTTAATGGTTATGAAGATTTTTTAATTTGTACAGATTAAACAAGTAATAACAAAAACATGTCAAGCAAATTTCTTTTAAACAAATACTTTAATCACTATGCTATAAAAACTTTTAGTGTAATGTAAAACGACAAATATAAACTACAAAATTAACCAGGTCAAAATAAAACTATTAACAGATTTAAAACATAAACCATTTAATAAATACAGTAGACTTTCGCTTGAGTTCGATTTGAACAAAATCAAAAAGTATTTTTTTTCACAAAATGATAAATTTAAATATGTTATATGCAATAACGTTATGAATAAACATGAAATCAACTAAAATATAAAACAAAAATTTGTTCAAAAAAAAAGATCATTATAAGCTATTAAACACTATGTTCTTTTTTTTTTTGTATTACTTAGTTAGTAATAGACTTTATTTTAGTTAAATTTTAGAAAATATAAATTTGCACTTTTTTTGGGTAAAGAGTGCGAACTGAAGAGGAAGTCTACCGTAACTAATATTTATTAGGCATTACGCAAACCTGTTGTAAAATGATAACTTAATAATTTTTTTTTTATAAAAAGACTACTTAAATACAATACAAACCAGGTTAAGTAAGAATTATTTTAAAAGATTAAAAAATAAAAAAAATAAAAATTTCATAAAATAATGTCTGCTACTGTCTAATTAAAAAAGAAGGATGAGGTTAATGACTGCTTGAAAGTTTTTCTAACCTGATTCTTAATCAGTAAAACAAAGCCTCCTTTACAAATATCTAGATAAGATCTTTTGCTCAAAATGTTGATAAATGAACTGAAAGCTTTCTCAACAACAAAGATAGAAGGAAAAACTATAAACAACAATCTAAATTCCTCTCAAATGGTTGGATATTTTTGCCTTAGTTTTGTTGAGTCCAAAAGCTTTCATCTCGTTCTTTCGAAAAAATTACTTTTTGTTTGTAAGTCTGAGAAGGTTTCCTGTAAGTCGTTTACTTCAAAAATATCTGCCTCGAAAGGATCCATATTTTTTTTTTATATGATAGCTTTTTTGTGTCAAATCAAAACAAAAAAAATTGTAATCGTTTAGGAATACTGGTTGTTTTTATGTAAATCTAAGTAACTAGTTAACAATATTAACAAAAAATAAGACAAAAAAAAATAAAACTCAAAGTCGGTTAAAAGTTCAACTACCCTTGTTAACAAAAAGTTATGTTTCAAATAATCATTGATTTTCTGTCAAAATTCAAACAAAAAACTCAAATAAATAACACATATTTTTATTTTAAAATGTAAAGTAAACTGTAAAAAAAAAATAGCCAAATGAACAAAAGTTCTTGTTTTTAAACTTTCTTTCAAGTAAACATTTTTGAAAATATTTTTTATAAGCAAAATTCTAGTACTTAAGTAAGTACCTAAAACAAATTACAAACTTAATTTTTTTAAAGTAGGACTGATATGAAGTGAAAATCATTCAGTTATTTGTTTTTGCTTTGTCTGTGTTGAATAACTGTTTTAAATTAA
This sequence comes from Thalia democratica, assembly GCF_965202585.1. Taxonomy (NCBI): domain Eukaryota; kingdom Metazoa; phylum Chordata; class Thaliacea; order Salpida; family Salpidae; genus Thalia; species Thalia democratica. The sequence continues at coordinate 58,420,377 of NC_139166.1, read as the reverse complement.
TAATAAATAAATCTTTTAAACTTGCATGCTTTAGCTATTTTATCATATACTGGCAATACCAAGGTATTATGTTTAAAAATAAACTAAATGCTTATTTTTGAAGAAATATGAAAAAAAAAATCTTAAGTAAAACTTTTGTGAAGAAAAGTATCGCAATTATTCATTACAAATTTAAAATATAAACTCTTAAACTCTACAGCTAAAAACTCCAAGCATCTAAAATCTAAATTAACGTTACGCGATTTTACACCTATTAAAACCACAATTTTTATTATAAACTAATTGTAAAGCCGTTGTTAAGCTTTACTTAGTAAAAAAATACTTTTTATTAAAATTAACAGCTAATTTTAGAGTTATCTTTTACAATTTTTATTTATTTTAGTTAGAATACAAACCCAAATACCCTTTGTAAAACGTATTTATACTATTACGTATTGTCGTTTTGACTAATTATGTATTCATATATTACAACCATATAAAAAAAAATACTTCTTTTTTTTAATGTTGACACTTGACAATTAGTTTTCCGCTTTTGCAGACTTTTTAAATCAAGTTTATGGGTAAACTAATTTCACATTAACAACGTAAAAATTAAGACGTACACTAATAGAAATTGAACATTTCAAGATAGCTTATACCCAAAATACAAAACTACAAGTATGTTAGCGTTTTTTATTTGTAGTTGTTCTTATTTTTGCGCTATGTTTATTGTGTCAGTAATAAAATTATGTTTTGTTACACAGGTATCTATCCTTAAACATTGTACTATTTGAGACTGTGTAAAACTTTGTTGTAGAGTTTGTTTTTATGTGATCTTCAAAAAGTTATGCTTGCCATGAAGTTTTGTTTATTTAGTTATAAATAAAGTTTTGTCTTATAAATATGTTAAACCGTTTTTTTTTTATTCACTGCATTTTAAATTGTTCGACAAACACAAAGTGTGTTAAAATTACTTTTAAAAAGTTTAGTTACCGACTAATTGGTAACTAAAAATTGTGCTGATATTTAAAAACACATGTAAACCCAAAAATGTTTGTAATACAAATGATTTATAGCATTTAAATTCGTAAAAATGTTGAAATAATTTTAAAATGGTAAAAATTTACATGCACTTAGGAGTAATTTTTAAGTTCGGCGGATCACACGAAAATGCTAATAAGTAAATTATTAAAAGCAATTAATGTTTTTTATAAAACAACGTACTTTTTAAATGAAAAACCTTTATACTGAATTTTTAATTCACTTTTTATGAGCTATATACGATATGGTCTGTTATGTTGGGGCAGAACTACCTAAATATAGTTAATGAAATAAATGTAGTGTTAAATAAATCACTAAAGTACATTCACTATAAAAAGTACAACGAGAGTGTAAATAATTTGAATATTACAAAAAAAAATATTAAAATTATTCAAATATGAGTTAGGAGTTTTTATGTTCAAATTTTTAAATAATTTTTTACCAGTAAGTTTTAAGTTTTACTTTAAAAGTATAACTAAAATATTCAACAAATTCCTTTTAAACATATTTATTTTTCTCCTACCGAGATTTAAAAACAGTAATGGTTATAAATCACTCGCTTACCAAGGTACTAACCTTTGGACAGACCTACCTTTTAGTTTAAAAGACCAAAGCAATCTTGGAATATTCCAGAATGAATCTTGGAACTGAAAGATTATTTATTAAATGATTAATAAGTTAATTACAGTTTACATAAGATGAACATTTTCTTTCTCATAAACAATAGACTAGTTAACATTTTTCATTTGAGGTTTTTATATATTTTAAAGTATAATGTATGGGTTTCTGTAGCATTGGTCATGTCTAGTTTGTAAAAAGTTGTAATAACTATTTTTTTTGTTTGTACTTTGTTAATATACAAGTAAACAATTTCATTGAATAGTCTACATTTTAACAGTGTAAATAAACTTATTAGTCTCTACATATTTTTTGCCAAATAAAGTTAAATATTTAAATTACAAGCTGAAATTACTTATAACATTTAAAACTAGTAATAGGTTGACTTTTTTATGGTTATCATCGTTTTTCTTTTTTTTTTTTTACAAAGAAAACTAATTTACTTTTTAAAGTGTTTTTTGTGCTCGTTTAAATTATTATTTTGGTTTGATTAAACTCTAAAATTAAATTCAATTAAAAGTTATAAAAACTGATAGTTGTAATTAAAAACGAAATTTTTTTATTCTTTTTTTTAGTTTAAGCATAGTACTGTTTTTGGATACAGATTTATTTTACTATATATTTTTTTCATTGCAGCTTTATTTTAATTATTTTGTTTTAATGTTGTAGCTTTATTTTATTTTCACTTATGTTTTGATAAGTTGAAATGAGTTTATAGTAGAATCCAAATTCTTAAACATACTTTTCAAAACTTAAAATTTATTTTTTATTTAATAACTTTTTAATCGTATAAAACATCGATTTGTCATTGATGACGTAAATATGTCAACTAACTATCAATACTAATTAGCGACAGTTGTAACCACGTAAATATTTAAACTTTATTTTACTAGTTTACATTACAAAGGAAAATTTAAAACTAAAATATCTAGCTTTATTTAACTATAAAATATAAATATTTAAAATATATAAAAAACCACATTTCATTTTTTTCCTTAAATTTAACTGAGATCTTTCGTAGTAAGTCCTATCAAAATTTATGTTTTACTAAATTAAACTGTATTGAATATGAAATAAGAATATAGTGTATGTAATTTAAAGTTTTAGAATATAAAATGACGTAATAATCGAATACAAATACTAACTAAATGCAGATACTATAGAAATTTGTTGTACTAATAAAACTCGTTAGATTAAAATTAAACTAAAATAAATCAGCGATAAAAATAAAAATAAAACTAAACTTTAAAAAACAAAATTTTACGAGAAACTAGTTACTTTAAAATTACTTAATATAAGGATTTAATAAGACCGGTTTGGTATACGAACTTTTTCTGCTTACATAAACTGGGCCTTAATGATTGAAAGTTTAAGGCTCACATAATATGTAGCTGAAAAGAGTTCTCCGCTCTAACTAAAACTGAAAAGTTCTCTTTTTTATAATTTTTGGCACATAATGCAAAGTAATTTACTATAATAATAACTCGATTACAGCTTAAATTAGTTGTTCAAAACAAAACACTGAGTAATTCGAAGGTATGTCTTATTTCAAATAATAATTAAAAACCAATAATGATCAAAAATTGTTCTTTAGATAAAAGTAATAAAATGTTCATGAGTAGTGATATTTATTTGCATAACTTAATATTCTCTATACAACAGCTAATTATTGATAAGTGTTTTATTTACTTCAATATAAATAAAGGCAAAAATTGAGATTCAAAATATTTTTAATAACTAACAGTCGTCAGTTATTAAATAATCAAAAATAAAATGTTTGCAAAAACTCATTTAATAATCAAAAAATACTTAAAAGTGATCAGGGCAACAAAAGAATTGCTTTTAAAATCCAAAACACTTTTTAATACACTAATATAAATACTTAAAAAATATTCTAAATTAGTCAAAGATATACATTAAGTTACTACTGATGCAATAAAAAAGTCATTATTTTTCTGAACAATAATGAATTTTTTTATATTTATTACATTTATATTTATACATACTAGTTTCTGTTAACAAAATAATTTTATAGGCAAAATATTTCAAGTTCATAGATATGTCGTGTGTATGTTCATTGTCCAAAAGCTAGTAGAAACTGCTTAAATTTATGCTTTTTTCTATTATTTATTGCAAAAAAAATTAAAAGTAGTTTCAAAAATGTTTATTTGTTTAGAATAAAAAAAAACACAAAAATTTTATTGGTAGAAAACTCGTAAAGTTTTTACTATATAAAAATTCTCGATTTTCCTATCACAAAAATATAGGTGGAATATATTATAACGTTAAAAGTATTTTTAAACATAAATTTGTTCAAAAGCCTAACAGTATTTTAAAGTTTGTTTTTATTACGTTTTTTTTACTTTTATTTATTCACATATTACTATCTTTTATGGCTGGAGTTATAATGGTAGAAAACATACAGTATAAATAAAGTTTACTTATTTTTATTCAAAGTTTTTAATTATTTTATAGTTTTACCTTATTAAAAAGACTTACTTTTAAGTACTTTAACTAATTTAAAAGGACAATGCATAAAACTAAACCATTTCTGTTTAAAAACTTTTAATCATAACTTGCATGAGTTAGTCCTGTTAATTACGTAAAAGTTGTCATGGATATAAATCAAGTACATAAGAAAGTTATGTGTTTCATTTTCTTAACCATAAATTAATCTAGTTAGTTATAGAAGTTTGAATTAGAACAAAAGTAACAATAAAGATAAAGTCAAATCATTTAAATAGGCTAACATGGTTGTACAATTTTGTAATACTAATGTAGGGGATAACGTACATAAAGAAAGTGTTATGGTTATGAAGTTTTAATAACTACTTTTAAAACTTTAACCAGAAGAGAAATTTATTTTTAATTACTTATTGTCCTTTTGTCAATTACTTATTGTTTTAATATATTTGAGTACAATGTAATTTAATGTAGAAGCTTTTTATATAAAAACTTTGATGAAAATAGTTTGTTAACTGAACTAGGTTTTATAATTGTCTAGTTGTATACTACATATCAAGTGATTACTACAAAGCCTTATAACGTAATCTACTCTAACTACTAACAGACACATAAAACAACTTAAGTACTTAAAAATAAGTGATATAGTGAACAGTTTGAAGTCTTGCTTTTTAGGGTGTTTTTCTCTGAAATTAAACTACATCACAAAAAAAAATTAAATCTTGACTTTGATATTACAATCATGATATTAAAAGAAAAAGTTGTGTTGTTTTTTTGTAATTTCAATTGTATGTACTTTCCTACAGCTTAGTTTAGTTTGTATCATGGATGATTTTAGCGGTAATGAACCGGAGCAAATGGAAGGGATTGAGGCAGGAGATAACGCGGCAAGAGTAGCAGCTATTGTAGCAGAACAAGATGATGCCGATGAAGCAGCAAATGAGGCAGCAGCAGAAGAACAAGGCGGCGGCGAAGCAGCAGGAGTTGAAGACAAAGAAGAAGTATCCAATGAGGCAGTTCAACAAAAAAGAAAACGAAGAAGAAAAGCACGAAAAGGTCACCTCATCAAGGCTTCCAATGACAACCTTAGCAAGATATTTGTTGGAAATTTGTCTTCAGATACTAGAGCATCGCACCTGATGAATTATTTCGGTGGCTTCTGTCAAAGTTTAAGCGATGAGTATAACGAGCTCGGTATTACACCTACGCCTACTGTTGTTGACGCGTGTATCATTTGTAAATATGATGAAAAAACTAAAAAAATGAAGTCCAGAGGCTGCGGCTTTGTTATGTTTAGCAGCAACTGGGTAGCCATGGATGCCATAGCAAGAAATAGGCATAGAATTCAAGGCTGCAGGGTCGTAGCCAAAATGTGCAAAAACAAAGATAATAAGATTGAAGTTGCGGATATCGCAAATCTCAAAGACTGCCATGTGAAGTCTTACTTTAAAAGAGAGTTCGGAGAAATTGCAACCTATAAGCGGTTAACAGATCTGAATGAAGATGACGATAAGGTAACCAGGACGTACTGCCATATTACTTTTGAAAAAGATGGAGTTGTTGAGCATGTGTTGAAACAGGTCAACCGTGTAATTAAAGACCAAAACGTGGTTGTCACAGAAATATTTAAACCTGGACGACAGCGCCAAGGTAACCGACAACGTCAAAATAACCAAGGTACCCAACACCGCCAAGCAAACCAACGTGACCAACACCGCCAAGCAAACCAACAAAGTCGGAACCGCCAAGCAAACCAACAAAGCCAGAACCGCCAAGCAAACCAACGTCACCATAGAGACCATCATTATGACCACGGTGATCAAGAAGGTCACTATCGAGATAGGGTTGCTCATGACTACCGTGATCAGGAAAGTTACCGTGGTGACAGGGCTGCTCATGACTACGGTTATCAGGAAGGTCACTATCGAGACAGGGCTGCTCATGACGACCGTGATCGCGAAAGTTACTATGGAAACAGGGATTCTCATGACGACCGTGATCAGGAAGGTTACCGTGGTGACAGGGTTTATGACTTCGATTATGAGGAAGTCTACGATGGAGACAGTGTTGTTAATGATGATGGTGAACAGGAAGATTACTATCGAGACAGGGCTGCTCATGACGATCAGGAAGATTACCGTGGAGATAGGGCTGCTCATGACGACCGTGAATAGGAAGGTAACCAGTCACTTTAGTTTATCAGCAAAATGAAAATCTCCATCTATGAATTGTATTTAATTTTGATTATTTCTTTGTGTTTTATTTGAGTATTTAGGTTAAAATTTTTCGTTTTGTTACCAATAAATTCACAAATTGAAAATATTGTATAATTACTGTTTACTTAAATTTAAACTTTGAAGTATATATATAGAGCTACTTATGTTGATAAAAAATCTTCAATCTGAAATAATTTTATTACAGGAATAATCGCTTTAATAATTAAAAATTAAATTTCAAACCTAAAAACACTTTTTTGGTATAAATTGGTTAAAGATATTTTGGTAACAGAATTTCTATTTGATGTAGGTTTATTTTTGTACGTTTAGTAAGAATTAATTTTATAGTTTACCAAAAACTCGTTCATTTCTCTAGATTTTTTAGTGAATGTAATAAACATGTTCAAGTAAACCATTAGTTTAAAAAGTTTTCTTGATTTTACTTTTTCATAATGCTTTAATACTCTGAATACTCCACTATGTAATAAAAGAAATTTATATCTTTCAAAAAGATTTCAAAAATTAATGACTAAATTTGTCCGGAAAATAATTGTTATTTTAATTATATACGGAATAAAAAAATAAAGTCCAATTGAAATAATAGTTAATAGGTCTTAGTTTAGACTTGGAAAAAATATTAAAAGAAAAAACATACTTCGGCGAGACTACTGTTGGATGTTTTGATTAGGTTCGCAGTGCAAATATAACTACTCCCTGTTTCAATGGAAATAATAATTCTTGAATAAAGCTATAAGTATTGATAAATATTTGTATTAATATACATATTAGGATAGAGGCTATTTCACTGTTATGCGAAGTGAACCAATAAACTTCTTAGAATACTAAACTGAACTAAATTTATTAAATAGTAGTATAAACTTCACTAGTATAGTCGAGTTTGTTTGTTTTTTTACAGTTTTAAAGCTTATAGAGTGTAAAATTACTTTCGTTCTTTGTTATCATTAAAGTTTAATACATGATTTTTTTTTTTTTAAATTTTTTCGAGGTTAACTATTTTTTATCCTTTAAAAGTTTCATTGTATTTATTAATGAGTAGTTTATTTAAATGATGAAGTTTAAGAGTAGAAAGAGTTTTAGAAAGGTCGGACAGCTTGGACCTGCATTTTCAAATGTTCTTATGTTGAGTAGGTTGTGATGTTGCATGATTAGAAAAAACAAAAATGTGAAAAAATAGTTTTTGATAGCATTTATTAAGAAGAACGAAAACTTTTAACCGTGTTTAAGTACAAATAAAAAAAAATTTTTAGGTAAATGGCTTGATGAATCTGAGTACAAACTTAATTTTACGTGTAATAAAATAATTATCGAATTTATATTTGGCCAGGTAGATAGTTGTATATGAAAAAAGTAACTTTAAGCGAAATAAGTGATCATTAACGTTTTTTAAGAAAATAAAATTGTGAACTTTTTGACTGCGCATAGTTAAGTATAGTTTTGTTTAAATAAAGAAATAGTAGTCAATTTTTAATAGAATGTATGTCTAGCCATAGTGCAGACCTATACAAATCAATTTGTCGTAAATTTAAGTATAATCATAAGAACTGCCAGCTATAAAGCTTTTAAAAGCTTCATTTCAGGAACGAACTAAACCTGTTAAGTGAAACTACATAGCTCATTAATTTTTGATTGAACGCAAAACAAACTGAAGCTGAACTAACTTTTAATACTAACAAAGTTTTTAAGAACATCATGGTTCAGACTTTAATGTGAATTAAATTCCTTTTGTGATGTACTTTTTTTCGAACGTAAATTAATAACTGCGATGGTTTTAGTAGAAAAAATTAGGGAAGTATTTATAATCTATAAGGATAGAGAAATATGCTTTTATTATTAAGAAGAAGCGTAGATTTATAAATCTTATTTTAGTATAAATATTTCTTTTTATACGTGTTATATAAAGTTTTTACTATGTATCAGTACTGTATTTTAGTAACTAAATTTATATTATTCACACAAATTTAATAAACAACTATTTAGTCTGAAGAAAAAATCAATATCATTCAAGTTAATTCTATTCTTCAACTATTTCAGTTTTTGTACCGAATCTAAAAACTTTTAATAGCTAGCTGCTTTAAGTATGCATTTTTGTAAAATATGTACTAGTATTTTTTTACAGCTTAGTGATTTGCTAGTCTGAAAAAACTAAAGTTTTTAATATTTTCTGCTTTATTTGTAAACTCTGTCTTGTTGGTGTGCTAAGTGAGACAAAACTTATTGTTAATTTTTTATGGGGCATGTATTTAAACAGTAGTTATTAACTTTGTAATTTATTTAACTTTTTCAAGAGAATAAAAGTAAAAGACACAAATTAGATTACAAAGGCTGTATTTTATGCTTTTCAGTACATTCAAGTCTTGTTAAAAAAATAAATTATTTTTGTTAAACTAGTTAAGATTTCTTTGTTATATTAAACGTTGATATACCTTGTTACTAAATTTAAATTTTTTTAAATTATTTTATCAAATTTTTCTAGTTAAGTGGAAGTAAATTTTTTTTCGTAGTTTGTAAAAGTATATAAAAGCCTGAAAAAATTTTTACTAAAAAAAATAGAATTTACAGTTGTAAAAAAAGGCAATGATTTGAAGTCACATACAAGTTGGAAAATTTTTGTTTGCTTTTTCATGTTTATTAAACATATTTATATAATCGAATTAAAGTAATTATAATATATAAAAAAGTTTATAACCAAAATATTCAAGTTAGAAAACATTCTGACTTTAATAAATCTTCTACATCCCATACAAAAACATCTGGCGTTGCCACTGATATATGCTATTTAAATAGCTTAAATATATAAAACTAAATAAAAAAACGATAGTATAGCCCTAATTATTTTATTAGTTTTCTACATTTCTAAGCTAATCACTTTTAAATCATTCGGTTAGATTTTTAAAAAGGTTGTTATAACAAACACATTAATACAAAAATTATTAGTACAAACAATCTTTAAATTGTTAATTTTATGTTTTTGTAGTTATTAATACTAAACACCATGTTATATAATGGAGTTAAGCGTTGAGACAGATGTTGCACGAAAATGTTTAGAAAACTTACTATAACAAAAATTTAAAAAAAACTTTTGTTTCCAAACCGTTTGTTATAATGTAGTATTTTTATCTCATTAAATAAGATTTAAGAAAAAACTAAATTAAGGGATTTTTTAAATTGTAAATTTTCCGATTCTCTTACAAAAAGTACCACGAGATGCAGGAAAACGAAAGTTATCAAAATAGTAAGTTACGTTTTGATAAACTGATAATGAGCATTTGAGAACTGTAATAAGTTTAAGTATGCTCTAAAACAGTAAAAAAGTTTTCTTTTATTTTATTTCGTCTAACTGATTGTTTTATTAATCAAGATTTAAATAATTAGATGATAAAAATTTATGTATAATATATGTAGAAAATTGTAAAAGCATGTGGTGTACGACTCAATAAACGAAAGGTTTTTTAGTACACCAGGTCCTTACACCAAACTTTTTGAGAACGTTTTTCATCATTCATAAGCAATATATAAAGGCAAACTTTAAAAAAAGTAAACAGGATTAGTTTGAACTTGCCTTAAAACATAAAATACACATTAAAAAAAATGTTTTAAGTTCTTTAAAGTTGATATACTTTACAACTTTTGGACAGTCTTAATTAACATGCTAGTGTTAAGTTATTGATGCTTTTAAATATTCGCTTATCTGAAAAAACGACAGTAAAGTGTTAAAATAAATTTATCATTTACTACAATTATATTTTTTAATGTGCACTGTTGAGCTAAGGCTTCAAAACCTGAGCCACTTAAACAGGACACACAAGAGAAAAAAGACAAAAATAAAATGAAAAAATTTAAATTTAGAAGATTGCAATAACAAAGGAGAGAACTCCATTTAGCTTGTTTTGATTCACACAAAACAACAAGCATACAAAACTTAACTAAAAGATTGCAACTTATTTTTAGTAACTTTAATCACTGATCACTGAACTATATCGACTTTTTCAGGGTCAAAAGAAAAGTTGGCTCGGTCTTCGCCGAACTTTGCGACGTACCTTCTTCTTTTTTCCTCGCACGAATGCGTCGCGTCTTCACTCGAACCTGATGCGTTTCTCCTCCTTCGCAGCTCCACGCGGTCAGCAAGAACGTCAAAAATTTTCTAAAAAAAATATTTTACTTTTTTGATTGAAATACTGACGAGTGTTTTATTTGAACGTTTAAAATAAGACGACTCAGTTGTTTACGTACAAAAAGTGACCAGTACACGTACAAAGTAAAAAAAAAACTATTCTAATAAAACTCAATTGTTAGAGTACAAAGATGGGAAAAATCAACATACAAACCTGTTTGTTTATCAAAGTGTTGAACTTGACGAGATCGTGCAAGATCTCAAACTCTTCTTTCTTGTAAACGAAATCGAACGTGGACCACGGGTTGTCTTCCGAGAAAATGTCGAAATCGCCTCTCGTGTCGTCATCTTTTCTCATCACTCCTTAAAAGAAACAATAGCTAACGTTTAAGCAAAAAACTTTAAGTACCACAAGACTAATTATCAAAATATTTTTTAAGTTTATTTGTTTAGGTGTAGCGAATAAAAATAATAGTTATAATGTATTCTTTAAAAAACAATTTCAACAAACAATAGAAGTTGACCAAAATTATTTTTTTCCTTTTTTGATATTTTTATTTTTTTATTCAAAGTTGTTTTATTGAACAAACCGGGTTCGCTGAACTTCCGGTAGGTGACGTTGCACAGGCAAAAGTGCACGACTACCGGGCAGTCAGGGTTTTCTCCGTCGCTGAAAACGTACATCTCCTTCAGTCCCTCCCGCTCGTAAACCTCTTGGGCGTTGATCTTGGGAAAAGGGATTTCGTGCAATTTCGCCCACTTTTCCGCCACAAGCAGGTCCTTTGTTAAAAAAATTTATTTACATTCAGTTATAAAGTACATTCCGTGTAAATAGTTATAGTTTAGATTATTAAACTTGAAAATTGTATTTACGACATTTGATTTTTTAAAAATGGTTTTGAAGTTTAAAATAAAAAGGTATAGTATTTCTTAGTTTGGTTGGTAAAAGTTCGAATTTATAGAACTTTTTTGTTAGCTGATGGATAAAGTTAGTTAACGTTATTGATGTGATTAATTTGTTAACAAAACCTGAAACAAACAGAAAAAGCTTGTATGAGCAACAAAACTCATAGTTTCATTAATAATTTTTTTAATCTTTATTTTTAACTAGTATCACTAACAAGTTTTGTAGTAAAAGTTAAATATTATAAAAAAAACACTAAAGTTTTTATACAAAAAGTTTTAATTAAAAAATTAAGTACTAATAACTATTTCATTCGAAACTTATAAGAAATGTGACAAAATTTATAAAAAGTAAAACTGGATGGAACTATTTTCAATCATCATTGCTTTCTTATAAAACTGTTGAAACCAACCTCAAAAGGGTTCATGTCGTCTTTTTCTCTGCTACTGAAATCAAACGATATTATGACGTCACAACGCCTTTCGGGACGCAGCGCGAGCGGGTAAGGGGTGTTGAGCACGATGCCCGCGTCTGCCAGCAAAACTGCCTTCTTTTTGCTCGGAAACAAGTTCTCTTGCACGTCATCAGCTACCTCTGCTATTATGACGTAATTGACGTTTAAGTTTGTCATTTAGATAATCCAAATCAACTTACCTTCGTCGCATGAACATGAAGTTTTCAACTCTCTCATAAAGTTGAAAACCTTTGCCGCTCTATAACTTCTAGTCTGTTTGTTAAATAAAAGTTATCCAGTTTAGTTTATCTAATTTAATATAATGATTATGAATGTTTGATACATTTAAACAAGTTTTACATTTTTATGAGATATATTCCTAGCGAAAATATGATTAAAACAAAAGGAATATGTTCAGGACTTTAATGCTAGCAAAGTATGTTTGATATCAAACCTTGAAAAATTTCGACTTCATTAAAAGTTGAAGCATAAAATTTGATGATGTTGATGATTTGTCCTTGTTTTCGTTTTGCTCTTGAGCTTCCATAGTTTTCTTTACTTTTTAAAGACGTAAGTTAAATCAATACCATGAACTTACAAACTTAAAAACCTTCTAAATATTTTCAAACAACAATATTGCATTAATATATCACTTTAAGAGCTACTTAAAATGCATTTAAAACGATATTGTTTATTAAAGACTTTACTTTGTGCTCAAACTTTCTACAAGTTATTTTAAAAGAATACTAAGAACTGATAAAATTATATAAAAATATTGTATTTATAAATATATTAAAAACTTAAATCTTCCGGTAATTCATCTTTCTCTCCCGGCACCGAGTAGAAATTTTCTTCTCCTAAAACCCTGTCTAACATGATTGCGTACGCTGAGCCCCATATCCCCTATAAAAATTAGAATTAAAAAAAAAACAGATTATAGAACTAAGATTAGTAGTCATAAAAACATAAAGTCATAAAATACTTGTATCATATTCAGTGCAAAAGATTTAGGCTTTATCTACATTTTACATTTAAGCACAAACCATGAGAAAATGCAGCGACGGTTCCGGGTACTTCTTCGAGATGGCTCCCATGAAAAACTTGCTGTTCAGGTCCTGGGTTCGCACAAAAGTGCCGTACTTTGAAAGCCCCACCTCAAACGGGCTGAACTCCAGCCAGTCTGTTCGTTTTGAATAGCATATTATTGTTGTTTAAGTTTCAAGGTTAGTTTGAGACTTGTAAATTTTGCTCATTGTCTCTAGGCTTTTTACATTTAGTTACAAGCTAGTTATTGATTTGTGACTTACAGTTATCTACAAGCTATATGGTGTGTCATAAAAATGTAATGCTTTACTGTAAAGTATGTCAGTATAATTCTAAGTTTCGCAAATTTATGTTGTATACTAACAAATAATATAATTAACCTGATTAGTTAAAAAGAAAGGCTTATTTCAACGAAGTGTTTCAGGAAAGAGTTGGTAACTAAATAATAGGTTCGATAAAAAAAGTACAGACGTAACTTTTAACTTAACTACGAAAAAAACTAAATAAAACAAAAATTATCCATCTTTAAAAATATTATATTTTCAGAAAAAAGCTGTGTGACAGTTTTTTCTTTTTTGTACTAACGATTTAAAGTTGTGTTCTTTAATGACATTCTTGTTTTGTTTATTACAAGTGCTTAAGTTTAGCATCGTTTCTATTGGTTTGTTTTCTAAAAAGGTTTCAGTGAACATTTGGCAAACAAGTACATTTTAGTAGAGAACTTACTATTAAGGTCTAAATTGCACACGCTTTAAACATCGTAATTTTAATATTAAAACTTGTACCATTGTAAATGTCGGCTGATTCGTTAGATTTGACGTACACACCTGACATCATTGGAAGCGGTGCCTGACCCTTGCTCAATTTATCCTGAAAGTCGGAAAGTTTTGCTGTTTCCACTCTCTGTTAGAGTTTATTATGTTATGGGAATTTGTTATAAAACGTAATTTGCTTGAGTTGACAATAATAAAAACAGTTTGGTGTTAAACTATACAGTCATGGAGTGCAACTAAAGTTGATTATTACGTATTTGTTAGTTATCAAAAATTTTTATCTCAGAAACTATTTTGTGTTAAGTTTGTTCATCTTCTTACCAGAAAAATATATTCAGTTTCTCAGTTATCAATGTTTTGAAGGTAACTTTAAAAGTTATAATTTATTATTCTAAACATTTTTCAAGTGAGTTGTTTAAAATTTTATTTATTTCCAATGTAACAAACCTTACCATAATGCTCAAAAAAGCCTTCAATTTTTTAATTACATGTATATTTTACGTAAAGCAAAGTGATAAAATCTTACATAGCTAAACTTTAATTTTCAAACTAACGTCACTGCCTAGCAAATGCTCCCCAACTAAGTGTCCGAAAAAATCAGTGAAAGTTATTGCTCTTCCATCTTCACATTTTCCAACAATTGCTTTCCTGAAAAATAATTCAATATTTAAATATTTTGTACAGTTGTTAATTTTTGCTTACGTTTTAAAAAGTTCAAGAAAAGTTATATATATAAGCTCGCATTAAACAGCTTCATGCACAATTAAAGAACAATTTAAATAAACTTTCACCCAAAAACCACCTCAAAATGACGTCATAGCATACAGCAAACTAACATGACATAATACCGCGTTAAAGTGACGTCATATGACAAACTAACATGACTTCATATACGTTGCTGGGGCGGAGGAGGCGAACGAAGTGCTTGCACATGTTCTTCTTGACGTCATCAAACGCGTGATCGACCCCGTACTCGGGAAATGAGGGGTGGGCGTACAATGCGGACATACACCTTTGTTGTTTGAATAATTAGAGTTTATTTTCTATTTGAATTATAAAACTTTTACGTAGCTTGTAAATACTAGATTTTTTTAGAACTAACTGTTTGAAAAACAAACATTATTAAGCTTTTTAATTACGATGAGTCAATCGAATAAATCTAAAGTTACTTCGCTATATTAATACTTTTCAAAAACTTGTAATTATCATTCATTTTTACAGCAAAATCTCACCAAGTAGAGCCCGAAACTCCGTTCAGGTAGGTGGCGCAGTCGAGCAGCCCCGTTTCGTGCAGGGCCGAAATTGCTCCGGTAAACCCGCACAGGGCCCTGTACCCGCCCCCGGACCCCAGAACACCGATGCACGGGGTCTCGCTTTCGTTTCTGGGGCCCCTCTCGTTGCCCAGCAACGCCCTCAGGTTCTTGGTGACGATTTTAGAGCGCAGGCGGCGGAAATTTTTTTCTTCCTGACACAGGGCCAGCTCGTACCTCATGCCGTAGTCTTTGCTGTTGTAAAAGTTTTTATCTAAGTAGAGTGCTGAACAGTTTGAAATATTTTTCTTTTTGTTTTAAATCTAATAAAACTCACTTTAGCTTACGTTTGAATTCAACATCTACTTCTGAACCCTTTAAAAACATATTGTATTTGATATAAAAAAGTTTATATTTAATTTTATACTTATAAAAACTGCTATTATCTATTAGTAAATTCGGACTTTTACTTTTGTTTTAAGCACAAAGACAGGTTTGAAAGAAAATTTGCACACTTTTTTTTAATCAATGCGTTAAGTTCATAATTTTCCAGTTATTTAAACCATATCATAAACTTTAAAACTTTATCATTTAAAGTATTGTTATCAACTTTCTCTTACTAAACTTTTAATAACTAAAACGAATTTAATAACTCCAAATAAATACAAGATGAAAATTAAAAAATACTTTAGAAAACTTGAAAGTTTTAACAACGTCTTCGTTTATTTCAATTTCATTTAGATCCAACTGCACTTCACCCATTAGGTTGTCAGATATGTAATCTCCGTCAATAAGTCTTATCTGTATTATTAAAATACTTTTTTAGCGCTTTATCTAGCTATTATAAAGTTTTCAATAACCACATTTAGAGCTCCGTATAAAGCATGTACAAATAAAATTTACTTAGACTATACCGTTAGGATGTTTTATGGTTCAAATCTAACAAAAAGGAAATACAGATTTTTTGGATACTTAATTACAAATTATTTTACTGCATTTAATAAAAGTTTTAACTTATTTAAGCGTGTTATATTTTTGTTTAATCAAAATTAGCAACAAATAACTTTGCAAATAGTAGGCGTTTTCGGTTTAGGGTTGAGGAAGTACTCAAACGTTTCAAACCACTGCGGAAACTTGTCGTTCGGTATGCACTTGGTTTTTTTAAGCGAATCGGCTGTTTTCATTATTTCCACTTCAACGTAGCAATCAGGCTTGTCGACTAAATAAATATTATTGTTTGTCTCCTTATTTATGCTGTTTTTAAATTTGTAAACTTATCTAGCTTTTTAACTCTAAACACCTTCATGTATTTGTTTACAACATAGCTTAGCAGTATATTATTTGATAACATAAGGTCAAAGCAAGTCAAAAATGTTAGCATCAAAATACGAAATATTTCTTTGAACTTTGTTTAGTTTTTGTTATATAGCCTCCACAAAGTTTGAAAAGTTTATGTAACATGTATAGTTGTTTAAAATCTCAGTTAACATATATAAATGAATCAATTTGCCAACACACATGAAGAAGAAAGATTCTTTTATTTTGACTCGCAACAAACTCAGTATATAGATAAATTGATTAATAAGTAAAAAAAAACTAACTTAAGTCCCAGAAAAATCCTTTAGTAATATTTCTTCCTTCCATAACGGTTATTTCCATTAGGTCGCAAAGATTTGCTTTTACCTAGAAGAATCATTTTACTCATGGTTACAGATATAAGTTACAAAATAAAAACATAAAAGATAATTTGTGACTATGAATATCTTTTTTTGAGTTATTAAATGTTTGCTTATCTGCTGTAACATATTAAGTTATTGAAAACATTTATTTGACATATGCTTTAGACTTGATACTTATTTTGTGGAGAAATGTTAAGTAATTATTCGTTTTTCACACATTCAATATAAGTTGCTCTGCTTTGTTAATAAAGTATCGAGCATTTAAAACAAAACACTAGTTTTAATTTTAATAATAAGTATAAAAGTTCAAAAGTCTGTTTTTTAACAAAACTGTTATAAAAATGAAAGAAAAACAACGCACAATTAATTAAATTGAAAGTTTTCAGTTTATCAACAAAATCCATTTTGTACTGAGTAAAATTTATAACTGTAAAAACAGTTTTGGTATACAAACAAACAACAAAGACTTACTCTAAACATAGAAAACTTCTCCGCTGAAATAATATAGTTAAGAAATATTAAAGAATTTTAAATATTTCATAAAAACTACTAATTAAATAAGAGTAAAAAGTTTGGCAATTGTTTACTTCTTATTTAGAACTTAACTTTCAAAAAGGTTAAACTACTTTTAAATCGCTTCTTAAATATTTCAATACGAAAATTGATCTTATAAAACATAAGTTCAAAAAAAAAATTGTGAGTAATTTGTATTAAGAAACTAACTGTTTGCCATGATATTACTTTTGAGTCTTCGATTTTTGATGCAAATTTTTCTTTATATTTATTGATTAGTTTTTAGTAATTTCTTTTAAATAAAAAGTTTTAGCACACGAGTATTTTACGTAAGTTTTAAAACAAAAAAAGTTAGTTTGTGAGATAAATATTACTTATTTAAAGTTTTGTTTGTATTTATAGTTGGTTATTTAAGTATAAAATAAAAAATTCTTATGCTACAAAAACTGTATAACACTAAAAAATAGTTTATATTTAAAAAACAGCTCAATTTTTTTTTCTTATTATAAAAAGATACTAACAAAACATTACATAAACTACGACATTAAACAACTTTTTAAAACACTTAATATAAAGCAGTGATGTTTTTTCTGTTTTTCACAAAAACTTTTGCTACACCATTACCTACTTACTAATCTTTTAACACTTTATTATTAATCACAACTTTGACAAAATTAATGCGTCATACATTGTATGCAAAATGTATACAAAACTAAACCATCAATAACAAAGTATGACCATAATACTACTCAACAAAATTACTCAAACTTACATAATACGCTTCAAGTTAGAATATTAATTTGAGCTCAAGATGAGTTTAATAAAATGAAGGGAGGTATCTGTTCTGTTTAAAGTATTTTAATATATTTTAACAAACTTCAGCTATATGCAAATTTCATGAATTTTATTATTAAAACACAGTTTATCTTATAAATACAGTTTGACAGAACAAAATATTGCTATATTTAATGAGTTTAAAATAAAATTAAAGCGTAAAAGAAAATTTAAATTGTAAAAGAGTTGTTTTAGTGTACTTTCTTTCTTAAATTTGTATATATATATATATAATTTACTACAAAGTGTAACATTTAAAAGGAGGATAATTGTTTTTTATATACTTTTGCATATAACCGAATGATTTAATTTTAGCTGAAGATTATATGCAAAAGCACAAATGAAACAATTTTACTATTTTTTTTTAATGTTACATTTTGTAACAAGTTGTTTTAAAGCCCTTTAAATAGGCTAAGTAAAAATTAATTTAATTAATCTAATTTTGTTTTATACATAGAATAAATTGAAATTATGAACTACATGGACTTTTTCTTAATATAAAAATTTATTGAAAAATGTAAATCTATAAAAAAATTGAACATACTTACTATAAATAAAACCACTCTGCTCAAATTTGAAAATTACGTCATGTTGTTTTTTTATTTAGTGCGATTTATCATTCTTCTACTTAATGCATTGATTACTTACTTTTAATTTAAATAGCTTTAAATCGTTTTACATTAAATGCATGCTTTAACTTTTCATGTATATATATATATATATATATGAATATTTATCTATATATATTTATTTATTTATGTATATCACATAATAAATTAACCAACAGAGTTATTTGTTTTTTTTTTAACGTTAACTAGGTAATTGCTCTTACTTGTACACTTTGGTAGTTAATTTAAATTAGAATGGTGTATTTATAACAACATAAATTTAATTCTACGTAAATAATATCTAAACATGTTTTCCATTCCTTAGCATGAACTTAAAGAGGTTGTCTTAAGGGGATTTTATAATCAGCTAATGCTAGCAATAAACTAGATCATATCAACAACGTCAATCATAATTAGCTTTGTTTCAAACTTCCTGTTTTGTAATCGTTTGCTTGTGCGTAGTTCTACTGCATTATGTGTTGTCATTTAACAGCTTCTTTTAAATATATTGTGCTCTAAATACCATAAAAGTTTTCAAAGTATGTTATCAGAAAAAGGATTATAAATGTTTAGATTTTTTTATATGATAAAAATATTCTATTTGTTAAAACCTGAATATATAATTTAAAAAAAATATTTTCAAACTCTTGTGTATTTTCGCTATAAAAAGTTTTAGAACCAGAAAATTCTGCCTAATCTAAAGACTAGAATTTACTATTTAAAAAAATTGTCAGTTTTGAATATTCAGTGCGTAGATAACTTTTTGATAATGATAGATTTTTCTAATTTTCAATGCAACAAAAAACTTGTTAATATTACAAACTAGCTAATTATAAAGTATTCAATTTATGCTAGAACGATTTGATATGAAATAAATGTTCCACATCTACATTTAAAAACCTCGTTTAGTTTGTATAGTTTTTAATATAAGCATTATCAATTTAAACTTAATACTGTACAAACTTAATTAGTTGATAATATGTAGTCTGCTAATAAAACAATTTTGCAATTTTAAACGGCTAGCAATTATTAAACTATACACTAGTATGTATTTATGCCCAAATAAGATTCAAAATTTATATACGAAAGAATCAATTAAATTTGTAAAAAAAAACCTAATATTACAAGTAAAGCGTTTTTTAATTGTAAATTTCCTATTTTATAACAAAGCGGTCTGATTTTTTTTTAAATTCTAATATCGATTTATTTTTATTTGTACATTGTCTTAGAAATGTTGAAAACATTAGCTTTTAGCCATTCTTTTGTTAGTAGTTTCGACTTAAAAATTGGTCAATTAATATAAAAATTTAAATTTGTAGCAAATTATTAACTTTTTTACATAACACTCTTTTGAACAAAGCTCTAATGCAGTATACTGTTTTATATTTAAACAATACATACTTAAATTCAAACAGTTTAGTATTCAAACTTTAAACCTTGTATATATTTTTTAAAGATTCAAATACTTTTCAGCATAGTTGTAAAACAGATTTTAAAAATGTTTTAGTTTTTGAAAATTAATTATAACTTAATCAATTAAAAATCGTCTTTAAGACAGAATATAAATAAATAAATATTTCAAATTTTGGTTTTTATTTTACTAATAAGCTTTTACTGTTGTTTTTACTGAGATGACTGTCTTCTACATAAGTTAAGAATGCAACAAAAAAACGTTCACTTTTTTTTTAATTGTTCAGCTTCAAAATTACAAACGTCTCATTTTCAAGTCGGCTTTCGAAATTGTAGAAAAACCTTTTCCTCTGAAAAGCTTAAATTTTTACAGCACCTATGATGACAAAACTTAACTACATTTTGTTTATTGTTACAACCAATTACACCGTGTCCTGCATGGTTTCTAATCACTTTCGTTTTGCAAGATGGGCTGAGACAACCGAAGTTTTGTTACCAAGCACGAGCTTTTGGTTTTTCATGAGATCTTTTTTCTTTAAACAAAAAAAAACGACCGCTGAATGATAAAAATACTTATAATTTGAATATTAATATATTATTATTATATAATTGGAATAATATGGAATATATAGTTATACGACAAGCGACTGTGCTCCGATAGCTAATAGTGTTTGTTACAAACTTCTTTGGCAAGAGCCTTCAGGAAAAATAGTGTTTTAACCAACTTGTTTTTCAGCAATCATACAGTCTAGAATTAATTAAGGTTTTGGTTGTACAAATGTTCAAGTGCTGACAGTAAAAAATTTAATAATGCTGAGTTATTTTAATCATATCTTGAAATAAGTTTTTAAAAATAAATAAATTATCATCATAATTTGAATAACTAGACTTACATGAGATTATTTCAAATTATTGAGTAGTTTTTATATGTTGCTTAAAAAATTTTTAAAACATACTAAAAAATTGTATTTTTTTATTAATTTAATGCTTTTGTAAATAATTTTTTCAGACTATGTCTTGACTAACATAATGTTTTTATTTTAACCTACATGAACTTTTTCATAAACACGTTCACTTTTTGAGATGTTGTCCCTTTAATTTATTTTTAACAATAGTATTATTTTTTTCAAACCAAATTTTATATTTGAAACTATTTTAACCTTGACAATCTAACTTATAAACTTTAGTTATGAAACAAAAAAATAGAATGATTTTTAGTAACATATTTTTTTGATAAAAGTTTTAAAACTAACAATTTACTAAGATGCATGCTTAAAGCAAGTGCTTTAAATTAAGCTTTATGAGAGAATTAAAAATTAATAGTACACTACACTTTTCTTATGATTTTATTAAACTTTTTTATGACTAATGCATGTTTGTTTAACCTGCAGTATACAAACAGTTTAAGTGTATAGTATTATTACTATTTTAAATGCATGACGGATCTTTTTAACAAAGCCAGATAAAGCCTTGGGTATCGTTGTATTTGACAAAACAAAGTTTTTTTAAACAATGCAGGAGATTATAAACAATAAATCTAAACTTTTTATTTTTGGACCAGCTGGTTATTGTGACAATTCGAATAAAGTTCAAAAATAAACTATTGACTTACTATAATAATTAAAACTATCAAATTTCCACGAAAAAATAACCTGTTAGATAAAACTTCCTCTAAAACCTATTTTATCAATGATCTAGCACAAATTGGCCGGATTCTTTTTCAATTTAATGCTCGAACCATTGCTAAATTATCACTTATAGGTTTAAGCTGGGTTTCCAAATGTTTTTTTTTCGTAAATTTCTTCAAGGTTTTCTGAATTTCTTACATGTTTTTAATAGTACAAGTTTTCTGGTCTATTTTAAATTAAGTTTAAAAAATTTCTTAAATAATATAACATCATTGAAAAGATACTGTAAAGGTCATAAAATGTCTTTTTTGATACAAATTTTTTTATCTATATGATAGAATCTTCGTATCTAACCGAAATTTCATTACTTTACATGTAAAAATTTTAAGTTTTTTTGTGATTTTGTTCGAAATTTCAGTTTTTATTTTAAATCTCAAATTCCAGGTTTTTTGTCAACCCTGTTGTAGTTATAAAATACTTTGAAGTTATCAAAAATAATAGGAATATTAAGCCTGTTTACCTACTCTTATCTTCATTTGATGTAAAACATCTTTCTACAAATGTCAACTTTAGTGAACTTATATAAGTTAATGTATATGTTCTAATAGTTTAAGGAAGTCAAACAGTTTAAGACTATTTCTATTAATAATCAATATAAAACGACCTTAAAATCTAACAACTTAGCAAAAATCAAATACCATTTGTTTATCTTTTAACGTCTTTCAAATTATTGCAACAATTGTATTTCAATAAAAATATGACTTAATGTTACCAAAGCTGCCTTTTACTATAAGTCATGTCTAACTATGTACCTCACATAGTTTGCACTTATTAGCCAAACATACAGAGAGCATTCTAACATATACAAATGACGCTTAAGTGTTAGTTAAAATAATTTTATCTTACAACTAAACTAAAAAAAAGACAATATATTATTTCAAATTTAACTTTTACTACTAAATCTAAAGCGTTTACTTTTTTTGTTATTTTAATGATCAAAGTTCATAAAACTGTTAAACTAATTACTATTTTAATCTTTTTAAAGAAACTTTATTTTGGTTGTTTTTACAATATCAAACTTTTGTAAAAGTGTATATATTACATAAAAAATTCCGAATAAATCATATATAAATATATAATAATACAAAATGTTTATTAATTAATGACATTAAACTTTGATTTTTTTAATAAATTTTTCATTCTATAAACACAGTTTTTGTCAGGACACGTTTTTTACAGCAAAAATAAGTAAGTTTTGAGCAGACTTAATTAGAAATTGATTTAGAAACTTAAAACACAATAAAATTGAAACAAAAAACTATTCCCAAGCAGTCCTTCTTCTAGCATATATCTGTTAAATAAAATTAGAAATTAAAATTCAAAAAAAGAAAAAGAATACTTTTTAAGAGAAACACAATCTAATTAAAATAAAAACCACCATCAGTTTAATGATTAACATGTATTTTTTTATGATTATCTTAATGAATGCATATAAAGTAATTCATTAAATAAATTAGAGTAACAAAAGAAGTACTTTAAATAAATACTTTAAAAAAATATATTACAGATACTCCTTTTTTAAATAAAACAATATAAGTATAATGATGTAGAAAATTAAAAAAAAACTAATTATATACTTTTAAAACATGGTATAAAATCATAAAAAAACATTATGGTAGTAGAAATGTTACAAACAACTGAATTTAATAAAACTTATAAATTTAAATAAACAAATAAACCTTGTCATTGTGGCCTCTACCCCTCATGTTTTCTTCTTCTTCCTTGTACATTTCCCTCATCTTCTCATCTCGCTCATTTCTTCTCTTCTCCATTTCCAACTCCTCTCTCCTCGCCGTTTCCTTTTCATTTCGCCGCAACTCCATCATTTCTTCCATTTCCAATCGTCTGAAATGGAAGAGTGACGTTATAATTAAGATAATCTAATTAAGCTAGATCAGGGTTTCCCAAGTTTTTTTTTTTTAATGGCCCCTTTAAGAAAATTAAAAAAAAAACTATGGCCCCCTTCTACCAAGATTACTCAAAAACTACCATAAAAAACACTGAAGACCTTTTTTATTTGCTCGTTATCAACAACTCCAGAATATCTTGTGGAAGTTTCAAATTATGACCTCATACCCCCCTGTGGCCCCTTTGCTACTCTTAGCCCCTGAGTATCTGAAATGGCCCCGGAGGGGGCCACTTGGCCCACTTTGGGAAACCCTGATCTAGATAATCTTTTTAATAAATCCAATTATTGTTTGTTCGAGGACGACAACATCGAAAATACTTAAAAATAAAAATGTGTAGACTACTTGATGTATTTTAATGTGAAAGCGATTTTAAAGGTACTTATAAGTTATTATAAATATGTCTCTTTAAAGTTTGAAAATAATTACAAAGTTTACAATCCGGATTGAGCCTATCAAAAAACTACTTTGAACAAATTAAGTTAATGTATGTAAATATACCTTTGCATTTTTTTCTTCTCGGCTTCTTCTCTGTCGAGCCTCGATGATTTCTGGTTGATTTCAATTTCTTCCAACAATTCCTCCCTCTCCTCAATCAATTCCTGCTGTTTTTCTCTTATCTTTTCGCTTCTTATCTTCATTTGCTCCCTTCTTTCGTTCAGCACCTTGTAATAAAAAAAAACGATTTCTCAAGTTATTTAGTTTTAAGTTGAATTCTTTAATTTTGATATTGTGAAACTAGACACAAAGCAATCAAATATCTATAAAAATATTAGTGTTTATAGTTCAATAAACATTTTTTTTACTTATGATAACTATAAAAGGTAAATTCTCTTGACACAGTACATAATACTAATAGTTTAATAATACTGAAAGTACCAGTTAAAACAGATTAGAAAACAAACTTAGAGTTAAAATAAAATTTTGAAAACTAAATAAATTTTAATGCTTGAAAACAAGCTTAACAACATAAAACAATTTTATTGTCGGAATATTTAAAAAACCTGATCCATCAATTTTTTCCTGGCGCTTCTCTCCCTGCTCCACTCGTGCTCCCTCTTCTGCCACACTCTCCTCGCCTCCTCCCTGTACAAGACATCCATCTCCTCATCCCGCTCCTTGTTCATCTTCATCTGGCGCGCCACTTCCTGTGACGTCATAATTAACAATTTGCTTGAAAACAAAATGCATTAGAAGTTGCCACGCATCTGACTTCATACTTCCTGTGACGTCATAATTAACATCTTGCTTGAAAACAAAATGCATTATAAGTTCTCACGCATCTGACATGATACTGCCTAGGAATAACATCAACAACTTGAAAGTGTAAAATATTTCAGTGTTGGGGTATTTCATTTTTTAATAAAGTGCCAGAAGAAACAAACGATTTTTTTGGCGAACAAGAAGCTGCCAAAAACTAAATATATTTTAGAATATATATATATATATAAATTAATATATACTAATAAAACACTAAGTTTTCAAATACAACTGTTTCACTATTCTGTTAAACAAAACAGATCTTCAGTTTGTTTATTGTGATAATATCTTAAAACAATTTGCTATATACATATAAAATACAACTGTTATTGTACGTATTTACAAACTACTTCTCAATAGAATTTAAAACTAGTAAGTTGTTTTGTTTTATTTCAATAACTTATTTTTCAAGTTTAATTTAAGCAAACAAAAATGATATTTATTGGTTATCAATTATTTTTGTAACATTTGGATTTCGACAGTTAAAATGACCTTACTTGATACTGTTATTTTTAACTACTAAAGTAGAAGACTATGAACTAAACACAATTTAGTAATAAAAACTGTTTAGAGCGGTACTTGTTTGTTTGTACTATAAGTGGGAAGTTAAATTAATAATTTGGTCAACTTCCTAACAACAGACGTACTTATGTACTGTACATAAAACTTGAGCGTACCCAAATTTTTATTTACGAACATGTTTTATTTTCAGAAAAATTTATAATTAAAACCAATTGAGACACTACTTATCCAATTGATATTAAAAAAACAGCAACATATTGAAAGTTAAAACAAATTTTAACAAACTTCTTTCATGAATTCAACGTCGTTCTTGACCCTTTGAACTCTTTCATTTTCAATGGAGTTTCTCCTGTCTTCTTCTATTTTCATGTTCTCCAGAATCTGCCGATCCATTTCCAGCTCCTCTTGAACTTGCTGACTCCTCCGCAACATCTGTGCTTTGTACTGGTGGTACAAGAACCTGAACGAAAACACATAGATAAACGCGGACGGTTTAAAATATATTTTGATTTCGTATTTCACAAATTTTTAAATTGAAAAAAAAAATTGTTGTAAACTTCTTAAACAAATTTAACAAATTATTTTAATTTCTTAATAAAGAAAAAATAATTATTCATTTTAAGATTACAGAAAAAAAAGCGGGATTAACAATTTTTAATTAGCTACATGCAACTTAAACTTAGTCAAATGAACACAAACTACTATATAGTTAATATTGTACTTTCGAACAAACACAATACAAACCTTTTTAGCTGCGTGTTCTTCCTCCTGACTTCCAACTGTTCCCTCTTGTCCTGCATCACCTGCATCTTCCTCATTTCTTCTTGGATCGTCTCCTGCTCAGCTCTCAGTTCACGAGCTTCCCTCTCTCTTTCCTTCACTTCCTACAACAACGTTACTATAAAAGTTTTCAATAACTGTAAAGCAGACAGTTTAAAAAAAAAAAACATTTACACTTCTTGCTAATTTATTTCACATCATCTTTATAAAAAGAGTAGGACAAAACTATTTTATGAAAAATTTATCATTTTAATCTGTATAATTTTTCCAATCTTCATTTTTAACAAAAACATCTAGTAAACAAACAATCATCTGCTGCTTCAACGCTTCAACTCTTTCCTTTTCCTTTTCATATTTCCTCTCTTCCTCCGCCTTCAACCTTTCCACGGCTTCCAACCTCGCTTTCTCGTAATCATTCGCGAATTTCCGTTCCTCCACTTCCCTCGACAAGTTCTCCTGTCAAACAGTATTTTTAATGACACATTACTGTAAATAAACCGTCATCAGTTTTAGAAACTGCATTGATTTTAGTTCAATTTTAATAGTTTGTATAAGTTTTTTTTTTTAATTTTGCAACCGCAGCTATAAATTTTACTGCAATATAAAATTCTCAGACAACAAGAGTTTCCTGCTTTATAACTAAATCCTTAGCTTTTAAGGTTTTAATAGAATTTATTTTGAATATAAATTGTATTTCAAAAATATTTTTAAATAATAAAAATTAACTCAACAACTTGATAAAAGATAAAAATTCATACTTAACACAAATTTATAAATTAAATAAAAAATATTATTAGATTTAAACATCTAAGAATAGAGAATTAAATTTCGCTGTAACAAAACATAACAGTTAATGAACACACTGGTTTACCAAAACTCAAAATAATGTTGTATTTCAAAAAAGTAACAAAACATCCTAGAAACTTATACAGGTGTACATACTTGTATTCTAGCTTGATTTTGCTCGCCCCAAGCCTCAATCACGTTTTTTTTGTGTAAATTTCTGGCAAGTTGTTGCAAATCTGCGTTGTTTTCCTTCCAATGTTCGTACAACTTTTTTTCTGCTATCTAATAAACATGCGCTTATTACAAGAGTTTAATGTAAATAGTAAAATACAATAGTTATAAGTTACTAAATCACATATATAAAAACTACATTAGCATCTTAAAAAAAATAAATTTTCAAATTTATTAATTCTAAAGTTTATTCATAAAACAATGTTTCGCTCATTTAATCAATGAGATTAAAAATATCCTCAGTTACAATTAAATTCTTCCTTTTGGTTAAAGAAACGGATGATCTCAATAATTTCATTGAATTGTTTAATTGATAATTCGAGGAATTTAAATTTATTTTACTTCTTGAATTCAAGTTGAAAACTTTGATTGTCACTTTTAAATAAGATAAAAGTACACTACTTTTATTTACTGTTGAAGAACTATTGTAAAAAGCAGCTAGAAGCTGTAATACAAACATAATAACACAAAATCAAAATAAATCCTTTTTATGTAAAAACACAAGTCAAATACCTGTTTACGTTTTTCTTCTCTAGCAGACTTTATTGACTCGGCTCTGTAAAACAAATAATAAAATAACGTTTATACAGTTTTTGATATTTACAACAATGAACCTTTCTCTGAGCTCTTCAGTGGTCTCAGGTCTAGACGAGCCGGTCGATCTGACATTTTTCAGCTCAACTTTGAAGGCCTCCCTTTCTTTGAACAGCAAATCGCCAAGCTTCTGCCTTCTGCGGTGCAATTTTTCAACTTTTTTGTGCTTTTCTTCCAGCGTTGAATAAGCCTTCATACTGGATAAATTTGTAAAAAGAATAAATAAAAACTATGAACTATTTTGATTTTTATCTTAAGGTAAACTTTTAAGTCTAATGGATAAGGCATAACTATTTAAAACGGTTGATATTTCAAAATCTATAAAATGCTATTACACAAGTATCTAAGTTACACTTGTCTTTTTTTCTTTTTTATACAAGTTAAAATTATTAACAAAGAATAAACATAAGTTCTCATGCAGGTAGCAATTTAGAGCATTTCCAATGCTTATTTTGATTTAAATCCGCCTCTAAACCTCGTATTGTACTTTTTAGTATGCACCTTTATTTTTGTTATATTTACAGACACTTTTACTTTATTACTGTTGCAAACCTCTTATTGTAGAAGTACTTGTTTGTGAAGTTGCTCTGCTTATTGGAGCGGAACTGGTTCTGGTTGAAGAAGTCGGCGTTGGCGCGCAAATTCTCCCTCAAAACCTGCTTCTGCTGCCTCATCCTGCTCCGTTGCGCCTCCAAGTGAAAGTTGCGATCCTGCCAGTAGTTCGGCATCGTTGGTAGCGCCATTTTGTTTGTTTATTATTATTCTAAAAAAAATGAAAATGCAGTGATAAAAATTTGTTACAGTACATCTTGTTTTGAATGGAAAAACTTTGTTAAAAAAATTGAGTTTTGGGGCAAAATACTTGAAAAAAAAGTTCACAGTCGTTTGATATGTCAGCGAAAAACAAAAAAAAAGTGCATATTCAAAAAGTCCAACGGAAAATAAAAAAAAAGCTCAAGGCCAGCCGATGTACTTGAGGAAGAGCGCCTTCAGCAACCTGGCCTCGTAAGCCACCGTGTTCTTGCCGTCGAAAGGCAGCTCCTTGGTGGCGATGTCCTTGCCGTACAGCTCGCAGTGGTCCAGAAACTGAACGACGTCGTGCAGCACCTCGTCCCGCAGCGACATCATGTGCTTGGCGAGGTTCTCGAGGAGGGAGAGGAGGCACCTCTTGGCGTAGAACCACGTTTCCACGCCCAGCTTGCGCTTGTACGGCTCGAGGGACTTGATGACGCGGGAGACGCCGAAGTCGAAGTTGGACTTGGCGCAGTAGAGGGTGCCGATGACGATGTTGACGATGCACAGGTGGAAGATCTTCCTGTCCGGATCCTCGTACGACATCCGCTCCTCCTCCTTCTCGATCTTCCGCATCAGCTCCTCCGCCTCCTCGTTCTGACTGCATACGTTTGAAGTTTGTATGTAAATATGAATTGTAAGTGTATCGTATATTAAGATGGCTGTTTATGGTAAAAAGTTAGAGGTTCAAAACTTTTCTATAAGTGTATATTGGCTGAACTCATAAAAGCAGGGTTCGTGCGCGAATTTTTTTTCATTTAGCCTGACTGAGACCAATTTAACCTGACATTTTTTCAAAGTAAGGAAAATCACCTTTAGGAGTCATTTTAGGTATTGGGGTTCTTGATTAGTATTATTGTAGTCTCCGACTTCAACCAGCTTTATCTGAACAATATTTTGAGCTTTAAAAATCTGCAAAAGACAACTCATAGCTTGGTTACAACTCAATAAAATATGACTAAATTGTGAAAAATGTGATTGACCCCCACCTTATGCCCTTAACATAACAAATTCAGCGATAAGTTTTAAAATAAGTGTTTTATCTAATCTGTTACTAGTGGAAAAATTTGATACATATTACTAAACGCAATATCTAAAGTAAATTAAGCACTAAGTAAAAACATTATAACCAGAAGATTTATAATAAAACGACGTGCATTGTCGTGTTTTATTAAAATTTAAAATGAAACTCTTACACAAGTATTAAAATAAGTAAAAACTGTTTATTATAGTATTTTGACTAGTTCTTAAAATTGATACATAATTATAAATTGAAAAATCTAAATAAATACAGTGATGTTGACGTCGTATCAGATTTAAAAAGCTTACACTAAAATTAAAAAAAAAACCTTTAATGTATTGTTCTTGTAAAGAAAAATTAATTGTACCTAAAATTTGTACTCCCACAAAATTTATATCTCAAAGCTAAGTTTTAGTGTTGTGAATATCTCTAATAACTTTAAACAAACAGTAAAATATATGAATAAACTGCTAATAGTTTTAATCTAAAAAGTATTTGGTATAAAACCTTTAAATTAGAAATTAAAACAGTTCAACCAACTAAGCTATGAAAAACATAGCTGATGTAAACAAATTCAAACAAACAGCTAAGTTGTTGAACTAAACTGAAATTTTTAAACTGTATTTGTTTTATGAATTTTCATAATTATGACGTAAATAATCTACTCAAAACAAAAAATGAAGATTCATAAATTTTTTTTAGAGATTCAACAAAAGGTGTTATTTACATTTATTACATATTACATATTTATTATATTTATTATTACATATTACATTTATTTTTACAAATACTGACTGATTTTGTCTTTAATAACTAGATCTTTATTTAGAAATAAATTCACATGTCAGTTTGATCTTAAAAAGATTTCTCAATTTTTTTAATCAAAAATTTTCAAGCACTTGAATTGAGAAAAACTGAGATTCTCAAATTTTTAAATAAAAAAAACTGATTTAGCCTGACGTTTTTCAACTTAAAAAAACTGATTTAGCCTGACTTAGCCTGACGCGCACGAACCCTGTAAAAGTGATTAAATCTTGATATTACTGAAAGCAAGCATGACAATTTTTAAATATGTAGATATTAACTTACAACAAATCAGCGCATTTAAAACCAATCTTTTTTTTTTAATTAAACCTGGTTAACAGAGTTTGACGACAAAACACACGAACCTGGTCATGATGTAGGAAACGCACAGGTTGGCCAGCACCACCGCTTCCACGTCCAGTATGCTGTCGTAGTGCTTCTTCACTATCGGCTCGTAGAACCCGGTGGCCTCCTTGAACTTGTTGTCCTGCATGAACAGCACGTGCGCCACGTTCAGCCTCCACGTGTCGTGCTCGTTGCAGAACTCCACCGACTTCCTGAACACTTTTTCCACCGCCGAGTAGTTCTCCTTGTCCCAGTAGATCTTCGCCTGCTGCATGAGCACCGGTATGTACCTGCAATGTAAAATGATAATTTATTTTTGGGTAGGCGTTTGATACTATGATATTATCATCAATAAAACTTTTGAATTTTTTAATAATGTTTTGTTTAAGGTTAAGTCAAAGTATTAGTTAAAGTCGAATATGTGAACAAAACAAAAGATAACTAAAAGTAATTATAAGCATTTTGTACGTCAAAAGTTTTAATTTGAGAACTATTGTTTGCTTGGAAATTACACTTTTAAAATTTTTAACAGTTTTTAAAATTACTTTAATTAAATTTAATTATGTTAATATTCTTTTAAACAAGAACAAACAAATAATTCCTTCAAATCGTTCCCTCACCTCTCAATGGCCTCGTCGTACTGGTTGACGGCCTGCTTGACGCCCTGCTCGTCGTGCACCTCCCTGCACTCCTGCACCTGCTTCGTCAGCTTCCGCAGCTCGTCCGTCTGCTTCGACGCCATCGCGTCCAGCTTCCTGAACGCCTCCTGCTCGCCCGTCTGCTTCGTGATGACCGCGTCGATCAACTCGTACATGTACGGCGTCAGGTACTTGTACGTGTGATCGGGGTACTCGGCCAGCACGTCGGCCGCAACATCGAGGTACTCGTGCTTCACGTACAGCAGCAGCAGGTTTCCGAAGGTTTCCATCGGGAACGTTTGCTGCTGGAGGAGGAAGTGCAGCTTTTCGAACCCCTCGTTGGCCTTGTCCTTCATGTTCATCAGCGCCACGTTGTGCAGGGTGTAGTAGTCCAGTTCGTCCTCGCGCCTCGGAGGCATGTCCGTCAGCGCCTCTCCTGCGTTGCACAGTGGAGTGAAATTGATAGATAGAGATAAAAGAAGTCAAATATTCATAGTGATTTGAATTGTTAAAAAAATGGTTGTATCTTTACTCGAAGATACTAAACGTTATGGTTTGATAAGCAAATGAGGTCGGTAGTAAGAAAATAATTATAATCAAAAACTATATTATGTTTTGTTTTTAAAAGTTTAATCAATGAAAATAAACCCTTAAATAAATCAATCTTGTGATCCAATGAGTTTTTTAAATTGTAATAGTTTGCATAAAATATATTTTGACAGCCTCCATGAACTGTGTAAAGTATTAAAACACCTGATTTGGTTTAACTTTGTTTGATAACCATTATTAAGTTTAAAGAATATCTATACATTTTAGTTTCTTTTACATTTATACCCTAAACTAACTAATATACGTCGTCCAAAAATTTCTGACTCAACAATATCAAATGTAAGTTTTATATTTCCTAGCAATAACGCCAATAACATTTTTTTTTACTCTTAATTGCACACTCCAGAATATCTAGTGTAAGTTGTTGTTGCTGCCTTGCTAATTATGCCTTTTGACTGCCCTAAAAATCAAATGATACCCTCCTCTTTTTGTCTCTTATAAATTACTGCCCTATTATAGTTAAAATCGACAAAATTATGGAGTCATGAATAGTAAAGGGGCCACAAGGGAGCCATGAGGCAATAATTTGAAACATTAACTAAATATTATAGAGTTGATGGTGAAGAGCGAAAAAAAGGTCTTAGGCGTATTTGATGGAGTCTTGTCGGAAAGGGCCATAGCTTTTTTTTTACTTCTTTAAAGGGGGCCTTATAAAAAAGTTTGGGAAGCCCTGCTATAGAAAGACAATGCATTATTATTACACAAATTAATACAGGCTCTTATATTAAAACTTAATGATCATTGATACTAAAAAGCTTACAAAATCTACTTGTTCAAGAAAGGTACTTGTTGAATATGTTAATAGAAAAATTTTGGATTTAAAAAAGTTTTATAAAGGATATTTTACTAGTTTATACCAGATGAAGGCATTGGAAATAAAATAATTTTGTAGATATTTAGGAAAATTTTGGAATTTTTCTCTGACTTTTAACAACTTTTAATTTATTTTTACCATTAGAAGGCTTTGGAAAATAAGGAATTTTGTAAACTTAAAATGACAAAATCTGACTTTTTTCTTATTTTAGCAAATTTCCTGACTTTTTTTCAAAACCCCCTAATTTTTCCTGACTTTTGTCATTTTTTTTTTCCTGACTTTTCCTGACCATGTGGCAACCCTGATAAGTGGTTGTAAATCGTTTTTTTTCACGACTTAAATATATTTAAACTAAAAGGGTTTTTTTACATTTTTTTTATAAATTTTGCAATGAACATCTCTTGAAATTTGAGTTAATTATAGAAGAAAACAAATTTTTAGTGATTTTTATTTATTTGCTAATTTATATTTGTCCTCCCAAAAGGAGCTTGTTGTACTCTTTAACTTTAACAGGCTTATTTATTTAACAGGCTAATTAGGGTATGTAAAAATCAAATTGTAATTAATTTTTAGCTCTACAATACACAATATATTCAAGTTGTGAAAAAAAAAAACGATTTATACTCCTTTATACTCTCAACTTTAAAATATAGTCTTTTTCTAAATTGTATGGATTGCAGCTTTTTTATTGTAAATTTTCTCAGAAACTAAATTTTAAAAAAAGTCTATTTAATTTCTATTTTTTAATTAGAGACCACTAATGTTCAGGAAACTTTTCTGATGTAGCTTAAAAGATATCTGGTGTTTTTAGTTTACAAATAAAAACTTGTATAAAAAAAGCTTTTTTTTAACTAAAATTTTATTGTAGAATGATTTAAATATTAACATTTGACTTACTGTAAATAATTGAAAAAGATAAATAGAAAATTATAGAGAATATAAAGTTTAAGTGATATAATCTTTTTTGTTTGTACCTTCCAAAAGAAACTTTAATTGTTCATAATTAAATGTTACTTTAATTTTTGTTAAGTGGCTAAAGTCTAATAAAAAAAATTATACTTTACAAAACAAGATCAACTTGTAAAAAACAGGGGGGACATTCTATTGCTTGAAAGTTATTATTTAAGGCAAACTTTTATAAGAATAGCTATAATATTTTAATTTTTTTATTAACTATGATTGTAATTGATCATAGTAGTCCAAACCTACTCTTAGTAAATTTATTAAATTATTATTGCTACTGAAACTCAATAATAAGTGAAAAAAAAAAAAAAAAAGGTGTTTTTATCTTTTAAGAAATTGTTTAATTGAAAACACACAGAACAAAGCTTTTTTTTTTAATATACACGCAAAGTTAAAGTTTTCAATCCAAGTTTGTTTCAGATGAAAATAAAGTTGATCTTACAAAACAAACTCTGTTTAATCTTTAGTCTTAACTTAGAAAAATATGATTGTAAAAAACTTTTATATTAGTTCTATTGAAAATTAAGGTAAAACCTAATTTATATTAATATTAATTTAAAGTGAAAAAAAAAACTTCATTAGAGATAATAATAATAGTATATGTATAACAAATAGGAACATATAAATCAAGTAAAATACTTAAGACATAAAACGCACTTCTAATGAAAAGTTATTTACATAAAGCAAAAATATCCAAAGTTTTATTTCTAATAAATATTAATATTATTTTTATATTATTATATAGAAAAAAAAGTATTTTATCTAAGTTTCACAAACTGATAGATTACACACCACCACCACATAAAAACAAGCTAGACTTTCAATTGTTAGGGAAATGTCCTAACAACAAAACAAAAATTGGAAAACAACAAAATAAACAAACATCTTACCTGCTGCTTCATAGTTCTTCAGCTGATACTCAATGGCAGCTTTGAGGTTGAATGCTTCAACGAGCGCGGTTTCCTTCAAAAGAGTGGTGTTTCCAACAGACCTGACATCCAGCCCCTCAGTTGTCATGCCAACGCTCAGCTCTGGATGCTCCCTTATACCCCTCTCAATGACGTCAGCAATGTTTTTCAGCGCTGGAGCGTACTGCTTCTGACGGTAGTGACATAACGCTATGTTGTACGACAGATTGGCGCGGTAGCCTGCCAGCTGTATTGCTTGCTGAAATTTTTCACATGCCTGCTCAAACTGCCCTTCCTTGTAAAGCAGGCAGCCAAGGTTTATAATGTTCTCTGGGTCTTCCTTGTTGGCCGCTTGCTCTACCAGGCTCTTGGACCCGGAGTAGTCTTCCTCCATGTACTTGATTGCAGCCTGCAGCTTGTTGACTTTTGACTGGTAGTTTGGGTTTTCAATGGAAAAGGAAGCCCTCATGGCTGCTTGGTACTCGCCTGATTTGTACAGTGACATTGCGTAGTACATCTTGTAGTCGTCATGGTCAGGGCACAGCTCTTGCAGTTGACTGTAAGCTTCAGCCGAGCTGTAGTAGTCCTGGCTCTGATAATAGCAATAAGCTAGCAAGGAGAGTGTGGCTCTGAGCTGAGGTTGTTTTTGCAGTTCAACGTTTAGCAGCTCAATGGCATCAGTGTACTGTTCGTTTCGTATTTTGCCATATATTGTAGATGTAAAAGAGCCATCTCTTATGGTTTTTAAGTTCATTTTATATAAAATTCTACTTCAATACAAAAATATCAAACCCCTTTCAAAACTATTAATCAAAAATGACTAACTTTATTATTTATTAATTATAATTTCGTAATAGGCTCTAATTTTTAGTTTAGAAAAAAACAACAATAACTAAATTGTATTGAACTTTATAACACTTTAAAATTAAATAACAATTTAAAAAAAAAAAATAGTTTTTAAAATAGAAATCATTTTATTAATAGAACTAATTTCGATTGAAGGAATTTTTAGATAACTCTTAAAATGATCTTTGAACTATAAAAAATATAGTTTTTAACACTTGTTAAAAAAACACTAAAAGTTTTATAATTATTATTACAGTCTCAAATTTTTTTTTTCCTATTAATTAAAATATAAAAAGTCAGTAACACAAAAGTCTTTAAACAATAGTTTTGGTGCTGCTTATAATAAAATGAATTTTAAAGCTAAGAATTTTTTAATACTTGAACTGTTTATTTATCTTGAAATTCTTTTCAAACAGGTTTTGCAATACTTTTAAAACCTAAAAATACACTTAAAAAAAAATTATATGTATGCTAGTCTTAAAATAGTACAAAGAAACAATTTAAAAATAAGCAACATAAGTAAAAATTATTCTTTAAAATACTTATAATAACTTTAAAAACAAAAGTTCAAGTAGGAAAGTAAAATTAATTCAATTCTGCAAATACAAACGTTGTGTTTTTTTAAATAGTATAAAATTGTTATGATATGAAACTTAGATAAATAAATTCATGACCATTTCTAAAATAATATAACAAAAAATTATGTTGAAAAGTCTTGATGAAAAAATAAAGTTTTAGTTAACCTTAAACACAATTTTTAAACTGATGCGCAGTACACTTATTTTCATTTGTTATTACTAAGTATTAATTGGTACTATCTTCAACTGAAATGAATAATTTTAGTGAAATATAAACAAACAGTTTAAGGGTTGCCTCTCTTAGTGGTAAAAACCCAGCCTTAGTGAACAAGTGGTAGTCTTAGTTACTTTAATCTAAATAAAGTTAGCCTGAGTTTGATAGAATTCAAAAAAAAGTAGTAAAATACAAAAACTAAAAATTATACTAGTTTTACTTAAGCAAGATATTTAAAATTATTTAAAATGAAAACTTGCTTTACAAAAGCCTTAAAAAGTATAAGTTAGCATGATTTTTCAAATAATATGAAAAAAATTTAAATTTAGGCAAAGTTGGCATGTACTTTAAAAAATATACAGAAAATCCTCGGTAGCCAGAGTGTTTATATAATAAAGGGCTGTCATTTTTTCAGTCAAAAACTGTCCTGAGTGTTCTTAAAATGTCCTGAGACATCCTGAGTTTTAAGTTCTTAAACAGGCTATAAAAAATTAAATAAACTTTTTATTAACTATAAAAATCAAGTTATTAAATAACAAAATAATGGAACTAGATCAACTAAATTACATACAAGATTTATAACACTAGCCTGCAAAATTATTAAAAAAAAACTATCCTGAGTTTTTCTAAAACAAGCAAACTGTATCAGCCACAGCTCATACCTTTTAAATTTTTTATCTGTCCTAAGTCAGCCTGAGTTAATAGCTTTTAAACTTTAATTTGTCTTGAGTTTTCCTAAGTTTTTTTTTTAATTTCAATATGTCCTGAGTGTGTGACAAGCCTAATAATATAAAAATAAATAGACATATTAAAATATCATTTTTATTAAAAAAAATTAAAGTAATTATGTTGTAAGGTATAAAAATCATTTTGTTTAGCTTAAAGAAAACAATGTATTTCTTTCAACTTACTATAGTAAAGCTATAATTTACCATTTAATAAAATTACAGTAATATATTGTTTAAGACCATAGGGAGGGGGGGAAGGGGGGGGTTAACCATGTTTTTTACAAGTTGATCTTATTTTATAGAGTTTTTTCCAAGCTTCAAGATGCTTTATTGTTTTAAAAAATTTGAATTATTTTTTGAGATATGACCAGTCAAAGTCAGGCGGCATAATAGGTTCCCTATGGGAAGGGAAAACTAAAACAGCAAAAAAATACTTTTTCATTTAGATCTATCTCCTCCTACATTTTTCAAGCAATCTTCTTCAAACTCTCACAGTCTAATCTTTATACAATAACAAAAAAACGTTACTTTGGAATTAAAAAAAATGTAAAAATATATTTAATTTGAAAAAAAACAATTTTTTTTTAATTTTTGTGATAAAATTTTTATTTTTTGAAATTACTAAAATTCTAAAGTATCGTTTTTTACTTTTATTATAAGGAACGCTATTATAAGGTCCTGAAAATTTGAAGAAGATTGCTTGAAAAATGAAGGAGGATATAGAATTTTAAAGAATTTTAAAATTTCTGAGAAAATTGACCCCAAAAAATTTACGGTCCATACGTTTATATTGGAAAATTTTTACAAAAAACTAAATATCTCAAAAGTTAAATAATACTTTTGAATTCTATAAAAACTGGCTTGTAGTTTGTACTACAAGCTTTCATATAAAAGCCAAAGTAAATTTTTGTAAGAAAAATGTTGGACCCCCCCTCTATGGCCTTAAATACAGAGATGAGAGGTATAATTTAGAAACTTTACAGTATTAATTTCAATATAACCTCTATGCCACAAACACACAACTTAAATAAATTTTGACACCAATATACTATTTATAGCGCAAAAATATCTGCAGGTACAGAGTTATTTAACAGGTATTACTGTATTGCTTTTAGATTTTAGTTTTTCCAAGCAAAAAGTGTATGTAGACTAGAGTTTCCCAAAGCAGGCAATATTACCCCTTTTAGGGATTATTTTGGCTATGAAGGGACGTTAATTATTTAGTAAATAGTAAAAAAAATTATATGAATAATTAATTAACAAGTAAAGGGACAATACCTAATAAATGGAGGCAACTATTCTTGAAATTTTTTCCAAGGGGTGCTTAAAAATAGTCTGGAAAACATTAACTTTATAAAAAACTATTTACCAAATGATTACACAAAAAATGGTCTTATAGTTATTATGCATTTATAGAACTAGTCTTTAATTATGTCTAATTTAATATAACTTGTATTGTATATTCTTTCAGGCAGTGCTGCTCAAACCAATTATTTGTACAGAAGCAGTCAATTTTTTACTGGATAAAATCAGACAAGGTAGTCTATACACATAAATTTCTTTGTAAAAACAATTAAAATTTTGCAGAAAATTTGTTAAATGTACAGTTATGAACCGGTTTGTTTTTTTATTTTTCTAACTAAAATATTAAATATTCACAGCACTCTGAACTGTACCTTAAAAAAACACCAATATATGCAATTTTAACGTATTGGCTATTACCCAAAGTACTCGAACACAAACAGTTTTAGATATATATATATATACAATACCGTTTGTATTTAAAAAATAATAATCATTAGAATAATGAGTATTATATAAATTTATTAGTATTAACTTGACTTAAAACTCAAAAAAGTTAAAGATTAATTTAAATATATGTACAACTTTAACGTCTAACTAGTAGTAAAAACAAAATAATACAAGTAATAAAATTAACTGTCTTGAATCTAACACAGTAACAAAAAGTTAATGATTAAATTTAATAAACCATAGATATACTTTATTTCATACTTATATAACAATCATTCTTTCATTAGCCTGACAATCATAAAATTCATTAAAAAGACCCATCATAATCTGCTGCACATAGAACATAAATAAAATTTCAATATAAATAAAACATACATACAGAAGCCTATAGATCTACTTGCAGTGCTTTAACAAAACATTTTTATACATATACTTAAAACTGTCCTGGACATGACATTAAACTGTATCTTGGTTTATGACTCGATAACTGAAAGATTTCTTTGAACACCAGGTCCTTGGACTACTTTTTGTTTTCTATCTTTTTTTAAGTTTTAAAAAGCTTCAGGGACACTAGACAAAAACTTTTGTAAGAAAACAAACTGCTTGGAGGAGCTTATTAGCAACCAAAAACAATATTTTCAAAAACTTTAAAGTATAAAAACATTTGACTTGTTTAGTTTAACTTGATATATTTTTAATGTAGTCTCAAAAATTTTGTCCTGGACATGACTTTAAACTGTATCCTGGTGTATGACTCGATAACCGAAAGGTTTTTTCGTACACCAGGTCCTTGGACCAAATGTTTGAGTGCTTTTTTTCTTCATTCAATAAACATATAAAAAAAGTACTGTTAATCCAAGCTATTTCTCATTAGCTTAACAGTATTAGCTTATGGCAGTTAGCAACTGTATTTCAAAACAAACTTTTACTTTTTTGTGTTCAACATTCACTTCAAAATTTTGAATTGATTGCACAGCTAGAATTAAAGTAGTTGCAACATTTTTGACTAAATATGCTTATTTTTTTAATTATAAATCTTAATTCATATGTACAAAAAGGATAAAACTACTTAAGAAATATGTGTAGAAACATTATCATCAACTTTCTTTTATGAATTTGTGCGTCGAATTATTTTATGTTCAATTTAATAATAACGTTTAGTTAAATCGTCAGTTACGAAAAGGCAAATGACAAAACCAAAATATAGTAAAAAAGTGCTTTTTTATTTTTATCATATAACCCTTTTTTTCATGTTATTACATATAAACAAAACTGTTAACATTTACGATGCAACTTAATTTGACAAACTTAATTTTTACTATTTAAAATTTTTTTTACCAACATTAACCTTTATTTATATAGCAAAGTTGTCTAAAACCTTAGTGATAGTTAAAAAAAATAATAATAAAAGTACTTGTGTTATGACTAATTAAAAAATATAAACAAATACCGATTTTATTGGTGATATAACTTTAGTTAAAAACTTTAAAAGGTAGCGTAACACTTTTAATAAATTAATGGTGTAATATAACAGAAAAAACAACAATTTGGATGATATTTTTTGTTTTATAAAAATTAGAAGTATGCTTTTGTGTAGGACTAGTTAAAACAAGCTTAATTAACTTAATTTCTTTTTGTATGTTATACTAGAAAGCGTTTTACAAGTTTTGTCACTTTTGCACGAGAATAAAAAATATCATAATCATAAAAAAAAAAACGACAAAGTGCTTAGTGGCAGAGGCGTGTTTTGACAGGTTTCCTGTTTCCTGTGAACCCCCTGAAAAAAAAGAAAAGAAAAAAGAAAAAACGATTTTTAGAATATCACTAAAAACTTATTACTTAAAAAATCCACGTTGTTTATTGACTTTGTTTTGGTTATTTGATAAACTTTGAACAATGAATGTTAAATTTATAACACTGAAAGATTATAAGCTTCTGTAACAAAAAATGCTTGTTTTAGCCCAGCTGAATTTAGACTTCGAATAAATTTTTAATTGTGACGTGATAATAGGTAAAAGTTTTAAAGAAGCATTATTTTTCTGGGAAAGTTTTTTGAATGATTTATTATCAAGTTTTTGTATCCTGTTTTACTGGTATGCTTAAAGTTCAAAAGTTTTTATTTACCTTAGAAAGTTTTATTCCATCTGTGCTTTTTATTAATTCTGTTCCAAACAAAATATGAAACTTAGTGATAATGCTCGTAAAAATTATGTTCTCAATTGTTT
The DNA here is from genome assembly GCF_965202585.1 of Thalia democratica. Taxonomy (NCBI): domain Eukaryota; kingdom Metazoa; phylum Chordata; class Thaliacea; order Salpida; family Salpidae; genus Thalia; species Thalia democratica. The sequence goes on along the minus strand of NC_139166.1, from coordinate 58,379,454 downwards.
TATTTAACTGACTTGCAATTTTATTTTCGACAATTTCTAAAGGTTTTTTATTGAGTTTGGTATTATACAACAGATTTATTAAGTTATTTTTCAAAGTTTAAACCAATGATTGTAATATACTAAGACTACCTGCAAGTTTTGGTCTTTAATTACCTATATTAGTGATAATTCAATGTTCGTTATTTTCGTTAATTAAATAAACTGTATGTAATATATTTGTTTTAAATAACGAATTTAAATTTTTATATACAATTTGTAAGTTCATAACTTTTTTCTGGTTCTTTTAGTTTTAATTTACATAAATTTAGTACAATATAACAAATAAAAAATATTTTTTTTCTTTTATTACTTATATGTTTTTTTTTTCTAAGCATAAAAAAGCATTTTAAACACAGAGTTTTTTTTTTGCTAAATACTGCGTACTTATCTGGCAGTGCATACCTAAGAAATGCGTACTTTAGCGGCAAATAAAAATCAAAAAAAATGTGAACTCCCTTTGAAAAATGTCTAGACACGCCCCTGCTTAGTTGTAACAGTGATGGTACTAAAAAAATAGAATAAAAAACTAACTAAAAGTAAAGTTTAGGGGTAAAAATGTAACATAAAAACATAAAGAAAATTAAATTAAATCTGTGCAAAAGTGTCCCTTCGTGTATTTTTGATACCTATTTGTCTTATTAAGTATTCGTCGTCAAATTATACTAACAAGTGTAGATGTTTTATAAAAAAAAAATAAAAATGTTGAATAAAAGAATATGTATAAAAAAATGGAGTTATTTTTTTTCACTTGTTCTATGTGATTTTAAACATTGAATAAAGTGATAAAACTTAGTTTATCTTCAAATTAACTCAAAGTAATGTAGATTAAACAAAATCAATATAGTTTAAAATAACAGTTATACAAATTAGTTTGTAAAAGAGATTTTAAACTTTTGGTTATTCTATTTTTACAAGCGTAGTAAAACAAAAGTATAATTAGCAACTAAATAAACTTTATGCTATTATTAGTTCATGGTACTTCTCATTACGAGAATCTCGTAAACGTGATTTAGAAAAATTTAAACTTAATCACAATAATATGTAGTGGTAAGAAAAATTAAAAAAAAATTAACTTCTTGTTTTGTGTTTTATCAACCATTGCAATCTCTAGAGAAAAATTGTTATTATATACAGCAACCTGCGAACTAGGTACGCCCTGCTGGTATTGCATTTTTTAGCAAAAAAACGCTGTGTTCAAAATACGTTGTTTTTATTACTATGAAAAAAAAATCTAACAGTAGTAACAAAAAACTATGGTATTTGAAAGTAATTTATACTAAAAAAATTTTTAGTAAATAAAAACCAAAAGAACATTTAGATAATTAATGAACTTAAAAGTTCTATATTAATCTCATACTTAAAACAAACATACTAAATTATAAACGTTTAACGAATATAATTAACAATGCAATTTAAATTTGCTGATAAAAACCTTAAAAATGAAAATAAAAAAGTCATTAAAAATTTTGACAAACTATAACTATAGAGCAATTGATATTTAGCCTAACTTAGGCTGCCTAATTGACTTAAGATTTTGGTAACTATTGAAAAACATATAAACAAAACAAGTTAAAAGTAAAATTGTAAAACTAGTAAAAGATTTAATAAAAAATAAGTACTACCTTAAAGTGAATTTTTGCAAGTTAAAGATTTACTTTTTATAGACGAGGTCATATAGTATGAATAAATTAGGCTGTTCATAGTGCTAAACGTAACTAATTAAAATTTAGTTTTACTTTTAGATACACAAGTGACTAGTTTTACAATTAAATTTTAGTGGCCTATTATCGCTGTTAATGTATATTTTGATTATTGAACGGTAAATAAAGAAAGCGTTCCAAATGTTTGGTCTAAGGATTTAGTGTACAAAGGAACCTTTCGCTTATCGAGTAATAAACAACATGCTTATAAAACTTTTTACGAGCTATTAAATATAATTTTTTATCATCTAAATAATTAAATATTTAGTAACTTAACAATTAATTAAACGAAATGAAAAAATAGACGAAAATTCACTGAATTTGTGTATAAAAATGTACTTAAAAACTTTTCTAATAACATAAGAACTAAAAAAAAAACATCGATAACTTCAAATCAAATTATATAGATAAACAATACTATTAGGAAACATGTGACTACTTGAATGATAGGTTGCAACTTCTTCAAAGAATGTAAATATGTAGCATTGTTTCGGCAGCTTAAATATTTAACCTACGTTTTATTAAAACAACAGTAAAAATTTCAATTAGTTTTGTTTACAGTGGCTTTGAAATAAAAAAAATTATTCAACTTCATAAAATAACTTATCAGTTGTACTATTTATTTTTTATACTATTTTATGAGTTCACAAAACTAAACTTTATTAGACAAAATTTTGAACTATTAACTAAAGTTGCTTACTAAACATTATTTGCTAGTGGTCGACGATATTTAATTTAAACTCAGAGGAAATTTTTAGTAAGTAATCAAAGTGTTACAAAACTGTAATAGACGAAAAAACTAAAAAAAAACATTATATAGTTATTTGAAAGGCATAAAATTAAGATTATTGAACTAAACCAAAAAACCTAATTTCTGAAGTTTAAAATACAAAATAGGTGTAAGAGCCTTTTTTGATTACTTAGATAAAAATTCGTACTTAAATCTTGCTAGTATACTTAAAGGGTAGTTTGATTTGAATATTTGATGAGTAAGCAAAAAAAAGTTGTTTTTCATGTTATTATTTTAATTTCTAAAAGTAATTTATTATCAATTTTTAGTATGTTTGGATTAAATATAAAAGTATAAACAAACAAAGAATAATTTTTAAAAAAATCTTCTGTCTCAGTAAATATGCAAGTCAAACAGGTCTTTATGTATACTTATCTTAAAATCTAAGCTTCAATTGCTGACTTGTTAAAACTAAATACATTAGGTGATATTTGTTTAAGCGATATATACTTTACCTTACATTAACATTATAACTATTTTTTTAATATCAAGTAACTTAAGTTACATTAGTGGCGATGCAGTGGTTTGTAAGGGGTGCGCAATTGTTATTTTTTTTCAAGATCTTAATGATTTTTTCCTTATCTTAAAACTTTTGTCTTTAGCTTTACAAAGATCTTATTTTAAGTTATTTATTTTATTATTAAAAAAAAAAACAATCAAAGTTACTGTTCTAAAAAATACTTATTTGTAATTTTAAAACATAGCCCTTTTTCAACAACTGTAGCTACTTTTTGACTATTAAACCTTCATTAGAACTTTTTGTATTTGAACAAATATAAACTAATATACTTAAGGGTTGATCATGCTAATTCGATCATCAGACCACAAGTTTCGGTAGACTGAGACCGGTTTCGTCCTTATTAGGACTCATCAGTCAGTCACAACCGAAAAACTTGTAGTCGTCAATCTACAAACGGTTTATCATGCTTTCGCATGAAGCAACCATTTGCTGGCAATGATTTCATCATCATAAATCATTGCCAGCAAATGGTTGCTTCATGCGAAAGCATGATAAACCGTTTGTAGATTGACGACTACAAGTTTTTCGGTTGTGACTGACTGATGAGTCCTAATAAGGACGAAACCGGTCTCAGTCTACCGAAACTTGTGGTCTGATGATCGAATTGGCATGATCAACCCTTTTGTTAAATTTGAGCTTGTCTCACGGCAAACGAAAGTCCGGACTTGTTCTGCAGACTTTCGCCGATTTTGTTGCTTATTTACTTAATACAAATATTTAACTTATTGCAATAAGTTATATACCTATAAAAATTTTTATACAATAAAACGAAAACTTATGTTTTTTTTACGACAATTGTCTCAACAAACAAAAACTTCAATCTCCTCTAGTTACAATAAAACTGTGATAACATCACAGTGTGATAGCATAATATATTTTATAAACAATTATTCTTAAGTAAATGAAAGTTAAATGTTATCAACAGATCGCTCGCTTATTTTATTAAGGTTAAGTATTAATGTTATAAAACTGAACTTAATATTATAAAAAATGAAAAGAAACAAATTAAACGTTTTTGTTGAAATAAAAAAAGATTTAAACCAAAATCAAAAGTATCAAAAACGAAACAAATTTAATGACAAATGTAAAACACGAGACATAAAGAAAAACTATTTACTAGCAATTTTGGAACGCGAGATTTAATGACAATAAAATTAAGCTTAATAAGAATGAATATAAAAACACCAAAAAACTTATACTTAACTTATTACTATAAAACAAAAACTTTGAAAATAAAACCAAGGGTAATAGTTATCAATAGCGAAAAAACAAACATAAAACACCTAAATATCTTAAAAATAAATAACAAAACAAAACGTAAAGTTTAAGTCAGACAAAGCATAAATTTCTAAAACAAACTACAGGTAGTAATATCTAATAACAAAAAATATTTATCTAAAACATGCAATGTTTATCAAAAGCTAGAGTACTTACGATAAAAAACCTAAATTTCTCCTATAGAAAAACCTAAAATGCTTATTTTTTGCATTTGGAATTAAAATGCAGCCTTTTCCCTTTTTTTGTTTAAGTAAATTCATTACTTTTCCATTAAAACAACTGCAGTTTTAAATTAAGTCTTGACCAATAGAAAAAAAAACTTAAGTAGTTTAATCTCTAGACTGATCGATAAATTTTGTTAATACATTTCTTTTTCTCTTCAAAAATGAAAAATTCCTTTCAGCTTTGGTTGAGCATATAGGTATAGTTATTAGAACTGCTAGAAGTTTTGTAGTTCCACTAAAAATTTCAGATAGTTATTAATTTTTAGGTATAACAGTTTTATTACTAATCATCATTTATGGATCTCCATCAATTGTATAAAACCTTTAATACGTTTTGAAGTTTTTTTATAGTCTACAACAGGATAAAAGCTGTGCACTGCCTGCATAAGGTCATAAGGAAAACTTTGTTAAAATAAATTATCTAAAAAGTACTGAAAACCTGAACTTTTCTGCAACGTTGGCACTTAAACTGTCACAAACTTTTTTTTGCGGAAGAAGAGAGGAAAATTATTGCATGAGCCTTAGTGCTTTAGTTCAAAAATCTAACAACAGCATCTTGGAAGTTATTCACATGTTCTTTTTCAAATAATTGCATTACATAAAACAAAACATCTACTTCAGGCATTAGTTTAGAATAAATGTTAAACCAAAGAAATCTAAAAAGCTAGAGTTTAAACAGAACTTTTTGGTTTAACTTATATTTGTTAGCTTTGTTAAACTGTTTAACTACCATTTTTACTAATAAAATTTTATAAAAGCCATTAGGCTATATTTTGTTCTGTATTTTTATTTTATTCACTCGATAGAAAAAACCATTAAAATACTCAAAATTTTCTTTTTGTAGACATATGCACCCTACGTGCATTAATCATGTTACGATTATGTTTCTGTCCAATTGAAGCTATTCGTTTTTATTTTACAAAGGAATTTTTTTCTTCTCGTTTTCGATATGCTTTATTAATAACCCTACTATAAACTAATAATGAAAATTTATATTTTTATTGTATGCTATCATTTGTAAAGAACTTTACGCTTACTTCTAGACTTTAACCTACTAATTAAAATTAATTTAAAAGTTTCACTGAAGTAAAAATACTGTTACTATGTTTTCAATCAATAATTGTCTTGAATTTAATTTAGAATAAGATTCTATAAAAAACCTAAAGTGCTTGCAAATAAATATAAGAAAGAAAAAAAAACCTTAAAATTATGGTCAATGGACTTGTGTTGAGAAAGATTTTTTGGTCATTGAGCCTCACACTATATATTTTGTTAGTAACTTTGATAAGTTTTAGTTAAAACACTAATAAATATTTAACTATAAGATCAACATAAATAAAATATGTTTTTATTTCATTTTAAACGATTAAAAGTTTAAACACATGTTATTCTTTATATATTAACTTTATTTATTATTTTGTCTACCAACTTTTCACTAAAAACGCTTTTTATAGCTCATAAGATTTTTATTAACTTTTACTAACAACTTTAAAAGTTTATCAAGTTTAATTACAGTCAAATATATATAATTTTTTAATGTTAATAAATTAAAAAAATATTTATGTCCAAGTAAATTATAACTTTGCTTTAAATAAAAAAGCACATCACATAACACCCTATTAAGTACTTTCGCCAAATGCTTTACTTTAATAATAGTCAACTTTTTATTTTACATTTCTACTTTGTACTCAAAAAAAAAGTATAAGTTTACTGCACAGCAAAATTTATAATATTAAAGTTTAATAACCCTAAAGTTTAAAACCTAAATTGAATAATTTTCAATAGTTTAATATAAACACTTCTACCAAACAAAAGTTGTTTTAAATTTAAAAATACCGAGCAAAGCAAAATGTTTACTTACATAGCTAAAATATCCGTAAAAAATTGATGAAAAAATTAGACAGCAATTCGATAGCAGACAGCAACAACACAAAGTTTTAATTCAATCATCTCAACTTGATTAAAACAGTCCACTACTTTTCAAATTCGGACGATTTAAGTTCCGACAATTTAGTTATTATTAATTTTAAGTTAGTTTTAACTAATTTGTTTTTAAGTACTAAAAAACTAAAATGTTTTATTAATGTTATTCTTTGATTAGAGTTACATGTGCAATTTTAGTTTTCTTGAAATTTAAACCTATTTTCGAGATACGGCAAAAAAAAAATTAGATGTTACCTAAACATAGTAACTTATAGTAACTATTATTTCTCTGTTTTTTGTTATACTAATATCTTTTTAAGATTTTTTGTCTTTGTAATCATTTTATTTAGTACTAGAGCTTTTTTTGAATTTACTTTACACTTTGAGATGTGGTCCCTGAATTTATTTAAAAATGTTGACTGGTCAGCATTTGAATTTTCTGAAATTAAGTTGATATGTAACCTAATTCATTGGAAAAAGAAGGTTTGTTATTAATAAAATATGTAGATTAAAATTTTTTAACAGTGTCTTTATTTAGACGGGTAAAAGATGTTTTGTTTAACAGTCTTTGTATTAAGACGGATAAAAGTAATTTAATTATTAATATTTTGTCACAGTAAGTTTTATTTGTAAACGGACACATAAATTTCTCTTAATGAATTGATAACAATAGCTAAAAGTACAAAATGCATGTCGATAACTAATATTTTTCAAACTACGGTTTTTAATCCTAAACTTTTATACATTTTTCGTGTTGAATATATTTTTGTTTGCATTACAATTGTATAGCATTAAATTACAATTATACTTTAAGTTTTAACTTTTCCAGTCAATATGTTTAACTAGTGTTTAAATAATATTTAAAAGATACGGAAAACTAAAGTTAATTTGCTTTACTTCAGTTAAATTCTATTGTGTATTTACAATAAAAGTTAATGTAATCGAATGCAAACGAACAATTTGATAAAATTTTACTTTCATTTACGCATGAATATTCCAAAGATGATATTCTGTTGATAATTTTTAGGCATGAATTTTAGCATCGGTGTTTCTTTTAGCTATTCGCAAAAATAAAATTGAAACTACAGATTTATTTTAAACAAAAACTTGAATAAATTTTCAGTAGTCAGTTTTTATTAAAATAGTATTTTAGTTGTTATCGTTTATATTAGCTGTTTATATACATTTTTAAAGTTTAGTTTTTATTTATGTTTTTTTTATAACGTGTATGTAAAGTAGAAGCATTTTAAATCTGATATGACCAGTAAATTAATGATTTATATATTATCAGCTAAACTAATGTTGTATGTATGTTTACTGAACGATAAAAAAGTGCTCAAATGTTTGATCCTAGGACTTGGAGTACGGAAAAATCTTTCGGTTATCGAGTTGCACAACACGGATACCTTTTAAAGTCTCGTTGTCATAAGTTGAAAATTATAAACTTTTTAGCTACAAATACCCAAGACTAAAAGTTTAAATAGTATTTTAGAGCCTTAAGAAAGTTATTTTTTATATTGTTTAAAGCGATGAGAATTAGTTTAAATATATAAAAATATTTTGCTGATTGCGTTATAGTCTAGTTTAAAAAATAATACTTTAGACACTACAGAGCATTTGTCTATATAATTTATAGATAAAAATCACTAAAAATAATCAAAATTTAGTTAGCATTTGGCCTTAACTAAACTATAATTAATTTTCAACTTTTTCTCCCCTTTGAATTTGTTTTCAAATTTCTTTATCAGAACTTTTTTATTTTCTTGTATCCAAATCAAAAATTTGCATATAAAAAAAACTGGTATAAAAACTTGTATAAAAGCAATCAAGGCGTTAATATTAAAAAAAAATGACAGCCAAAAAACTTTACCAATTACAAGGTTCCATTCCTTTAAGTTTAAATATAACATAACTTACATATAACTATAACGACATGCAAATTTAAAACTTATTTTTTATAAAAATTGTATGCAAATACAGTAAAAACGGGTAAATTCTTTAAATATACCGAAATACTTTCTCATTATTACTAAAAAGGATGGTAGCTTGAACAAATCTGCAGTTTATAAACTTGATCCAAATAACAATTATGAATTATGTGTTATGTTTATACACATTAAGCTGTTCGTTTTATATTACTAAAACTGCTTTAACTGACAAGTATAAACTAAAACTACATTTTTAAGAAGCTTAAAGCGCTGCAGATTCGTAAAAGCTACATCCCTGATACTAACAAACCAAATAGTACTCCAGCACAAAACAAAAGTTGTTTGAGTAAAATATTTTACTGCATTTGCAAGAAAAATATACCAAGTCTTAAGTAGTTAATGACATATTATTTTTTAAACAACTATACAAACTCAAAAAACTATATATTATTTTAAAACTAGATATAATAGACTTAAATGTGCATTTTAAACTTAAACTTAAACAGTATAATCTATAAAACTAAGTTTAAAATTTTTTAGTAAGGTAAAACATTTTTATTTCGTTAAATAAATTTTTCATAACAAAATTCAATTTTGATAAGAATTGTGAAACCTGTTTTTGCAATAAAAATGAATTGTATACATTATTTTTATAAACTTTTAAACTAAAAAATGTAGTTGTTTGAATTAAAACTAAAAGTATCAACACGGTAAGTTGAAAGCAGTTATCTAGTAAATTTTTGGTGCTTTTAAAATTATCTTTATTTTTAAAACGTACATAAAAAAACAAATTTTCAATTGTGTGTATGAATTTTCAAAACCCATCAATAAGTATATGTTAAGAATGTATATATATTGTATGTTTAATTTTTCTGTTTATGAATATTAATTTTGGCTTTTTATTTGATACAAATTTAACACTGAAGTTTATTTTTTTGCGCTAATTTTAGAAATAAACATTAATAATTAAAACATTATGTTATCATAAAAACTCAAATATAAAAATAGCTTAAGATTTTCCCCTTTATAATTTTAAGTAAAAAGTTACAATTCTACAAGTAAGTTACATTGTGCTATAAACATTTTTACTATAACACTAAAGATTTTATTTTGATTAATTACACGCTTCAACGAGCATTTAATGAAAGCAATTTTTGTGTAAAAATAATGTTTTTCTGACTTGTACATACTTTAAGGTGCATTACTATAAACAAAAAACTTAAAAAGACTCTTAATAGTAGTACATTTAAAAAATTTGTTTTAAAGTTTTGAAATGTTGTTTATTTCTTGTAAATAATTTTCTTTGTTTTTAGGTTTGCGTAGCTTTATTTTTGATTAGAAAAACAGATATTACAAGTTTAATCATTTATGTTAAAAACGTCAACGCATATTTGAAACTAGTACTTAAAAAAATCTTATTACAGATAAAAGCTAAAACACAATAAAGAAGTCAAATATAAAACCTCTTCAAAATGGTATGATTTGTTTATAAGCGTTATAACTGATGAGACATACTTATACTACAAACTTTTAGTTAGATGTATATGTTAAAGTGTAAAGTGTGTACACAAGAAGAATATAACTGTTTTACTTAAGTAGCTGAAAGTTTAAAAAATGTTTATCAAAACTATTGAAAGTAACTTAAAAATATCTATTTTACAAAAGTAAAACGGTTAAATTTTGTATAAAAATGTTATGGTGTAAAAAACGGAGACATATTTTTTTAACACTATTCACTTTAGAACTTGTTTAAACTTTAACTGTTATTTAAAAAAAAACACTAAATTAACAGCTTTATCAAGTGCTTTTAAAAAATGTTTAATAGTATGTTTATTACAAACAGGCTGTTCCAAATGCCATAAACAAAATTGTAAACTTAAATGATGAAGAATTTGAAAGTAAGATAAACTTTCGGTTTGAAATTGAACAATTTGACAATTTTAGAAGTATTAGAACTTCAATAGCTGAAAACTTAAACAGTTCAAATTTTTCCGAAGGTTCGTTTTGTAGCTAAGTTTTACTAAAAATTAAACGTTTTTAAGGTTATCATAGTTAGTTTATTATTTTTGAGGTTAATTTAAAAACATACTCTTGAAACATTTTTTAACACAGAACTTGTACAAATGATAATTTAGTTTGACTAGCTTGTTTTAATAATGAACTTTAATACTTTTATGAAGTAGAATAAAGAATTGCTTTAACTAAAAATAAAAATGTTAAGCTATCATATTAATACTCAAAAATTACTGACAAGATTTATAAAATTTACTAGCAAAAAAGAAAATTTTTACCACTAAAGTAGCTGAAACAATAACACAATGGACAGTCGAAAATTATGAGAGCCATGAAAATTTTCATCTTGACCTTAAATCAGAAGATATAGGTATTATTCAAATTTAACTAGCACTATAAAAGAATAAAAAACTTAAAATTCTGAGTTCAAAATTGTACTATTATAAAATATATATTATTAAATTTTTGTATTGGAAGTTAGGAAAATTACTATAAAAATTAAAATATGCGTCAAACACAATTTTTTTGGCATTGTTCCAAAGTAGGAAAACAACATCTAAAGAAAAATCTGATGGTTTTAACTTGTCATTTTTATAAAAGTAGTTTTTAAATAATAGTTATTACTGGCAAAAATAGTAAGGTCATTAACACAAACATGTTTTCAAAGGTGAACTATTGCTAGATACATTTAATCTTGCAATTAAAATGAAGGAACAAACTGGAGAAATTAAGAATAAATTAGAAAACATAAAAATGAAACTTTATGTTGATTTAAAGCTAGACAAAGACATTGAAACTTTACAAACCTTTATATCAATATTCAAACCAAAAATATATGTTATGGATGTTTGGTTACCAGCAAACGTGTCCAATGAAGAACTCGAAACTTTTTTTAATACTTTTTCATCAACTTATAAAAAGGTAAACATGTGTTAAATTACAAAATATTTATCTTATTAAGTAGGGGCGTGTTTTAACTTGAAAAAACTATGATAAACATAAGAAAAAAATTAATATGGGTTCTTTAAAATAAATTGCTACAAACTCATTTCTATATGTTAACTGTTCGATATTAAGTAAACACAGTTTTTTTTAAGAATTAGGCCAAAAATGAAGTAGTTTCATACGTTATTCTAGAACAAAAAGTATACACTTTATAATAATGCTCTAATTACAAACGGAGCTCATTTTAAAATGAAACTTTTCATTCAAAATTAGCCATTCAAAATTGTTTTAAAAAATATTCTAAAAGGGTTTCATTTTAAACTATAGAATTTTTGAACAAATCGCATGTTATTTTACTTTTAAAACACTAGTAAAACTGTAAACAGTTTTTCATTAAGTTGTAAAACAGTTGTTTACGTCTTTTATTAGTTTGTTTTTACAAACATATATATTTTTAATTTTAATTTGAACTTTAGATTAAAAAAAATTAGCATTAACATAAAACTAACCATTTAATCTTTAAAGTAATTAGTTTATTGTAAAAGTATAAAACCACAATAATATGATAATACTAATAAACTAAAAATTAGGTTTTAGTTTTTTAGAAAGTTAAGTTTTTAAAACCTTTAACTTTATGATAATTGACAATATTTTTTTTACTTTTCTATTTTTAGTTTTTTTCAGTGTAAAAGTTACTTAGATTTTGGATATCTATTGACAATATTAAAATGTATTATACTTGTTACTAAAATACTATTTACAATAAGTTGATAATATAAAGTCGCGAGCTGTCAGCCGTAAAACCTTGGCTGTTTTAATAAACTTGATATTTTTTTATTCTGACTTCAAGTAAATAAAAATTGTTTTTGTTTTATGTATTATGGATTTAGTGAGGAGACTTAAAGGTAACAATTTATACTTAAAATTTCGGGTAAATTTAATAAAGCTAAATGGTCTACAAGCTGTTTTTTATTTTATCTCGTTTGCATAATATAATAAATAAATTATTTCCCAAATCTTACCAAACTTATAAATCTTACCAAAATCTTACCAAATTTTCCAAATCTTATTTGCAGCCACAAGCCAAACTTTCTGTTTCTTAAAATTTACATATTAAAGTCATATAAATTTAAATCATATTTAAATCATACAAAACTTTGCCAAATGTTCTGAATATTTTTCTTTTACAAACCATATCTAATAAAACTAAGATTGTGTCAAGTAAATTAATTATTAACTAAATAACAATACTAGCAGATCCCACATATAGTTTTGACGAATTTAAAAACACTTTGTGATTGCAGTGTCATTCACAAGATCGCAGAAAATGTCAGTAACTCACTCGATATGTATTTCGATATTGACGAAACTAAATTTAAATCTTTGATTGAAAACACTGCAAATTCTAATGTAAGCATGTTCTTTCTTTAATAATATGGTACTTTAACTAAATAGAACTTTTAATTATTCCAGTTTTCAAGACTTGTAATTACAGTCATCTTCCGTTTAAGTACGCACTACGAACATGGCAAAAAAATTGCGTACTCTACTGAGAGTCCGTATATAAGGGGTTATTTCTAAAACTTTTTTTATTAAGGATAATTTATGCATTTAAAAACCTTGTACGTCATAACGCCATCAAACAGTACCCTAAAGCAAAGTATAAACGTTTTTCATTCACTTCTTTCTATTGAAGATATTAAAAGTGTTTAGTGATTATATTTATATAGATACGTATTCTTAATTTGTAAATAGTTGTGTAGTATATAATTATGGAAATAATTTGTAAAGTAAAGATTTTAATTTTGACTCTTATTCGAAAACTTGAAAAAATAAAAATAAATTCACTTTTGCTATTAAGTCAGTTTTTTTGATGTTTTTAAAACAAAAAAGCAGTTCAAACACTTTTATAACCAGTTTCCTTAAACGTTATAAAATTTTTCTTTAAGCGTCCATTTACCCCTGATGGTCATACTGCGCTGTTTACTGAGATTATTTTTTACCCGACATTTTTTTAAATATAATAAAACTTTCATAAAAATTTATTATAAGTGTTTTGACTTAAAACTAAAAGTTTTTTGGGTTAAAATTAAACGATATGATTTTAAAACTTGTCAACGAATTCTCTCCGAAAAAGTTATTGCAAATTAATTTTGTAACAACAAACATGTATAAGTTTATAAAACAATTACAGTTTGGTTGCTGTGTTATGTTAAGCCACCTTGGTTCAAATACTTTCCATTTAAGAAGAAGCAAAATATCTGATGTTGCTGTCCTTAATTGTTAGTTTTTGTAGGTTAATTGGATACACTTAAATTTTTAGTTCATCATATATGCCTTTTATTGTCACTATTTTGATACAGTTCAAAGCCAGTTGTATAAACCAGTTGTTAAAGCATGTTTAATTAGAACTTTTTTGTATAATTTAACTATGTGATAGTGTTAGGTAGTAAAACTTAATTTTATTTATTGATTGTATGTTCACAACAGTGGAAGGTAGTACCGAGATCAATTTAAAAAATCTAAACGAGCAAAACGTTGATAGCCTAGAAAAGCAGTCGGAAAACACTGAAATAATTACTTCAATAAACACACCAGAAGAAATTTTCAAAATGAAAGAACTTTTTTTGAAGTGTCACAGAAATGTACATGTGCTATACATATTTCTAAATGAATCGTTATCCACATGCTTAGAAACGATTCTTGATGCGCTTACCTCTGATAATGTTTCTGTAATTAAAAGTAATTTTGCTGATTTATTTTACTTGATCTAACTGGTAAAAAGGTTATAATTGAAACTCTCACCTTTTAGTTTATCTATGATAGCGTTGATCTAATTTAAAACGAAAACATTAAGTTAAGTGAAATATTGAAAACAGTTTAAGGAAGTTTATTTTTACGATATCAGAAACTTGAAAGAGTTTTTAGAAATGTCTGAAGATATTATGACAAACATAAGTGATAAACTTCATCTTTTTACTTGTACTGATTACACAAAGAATGAAAAAAAAAGAGATTATTAGTTTGGGAGATAAGATTATGAAAAAGTATAGTTTGGTTTGTTTGTGCGATTTCGTTTCTGTTAATATCTAGTTTAATGTGGAAGACTTTATAGTTATACGTAGTTTATAACTTGTTCTACCTTGCATACACTTTATCTTCCCAATCAAAAGTAAATGTTTAAAATAATGTAAAATAGTTTTTTCGTAACTCAAATTTATTTCAAAAAAAAAAATCAAAAATTGATAAATTTACAGGAAAAAACAACAACAATAACATTCAGAGGTACATTTAGAGGTTATAAAGGATGGATCTTTGAAGGAAAATTGTTAGTTATAATAGTATTATATTGTAATAAAGCTTCAATATTTTCGTCGCAAATATAACTTTAACGTAAAAGAAGTTTGTAAATGTTTTAACTACCAACTTAGCTCTGCAATTTTACAATTTTAAAGCTTTTTTGATTACAGAATATACTTTCATTTTTGTTATAATACTTTAATTAATACCTAAGAATTATATTTTAAAGCATTCATTTTTTATTGTTTAAACAGTATTTAACTATATAGTAGAACAATATTAACTGTTAAAAAACAGATTTCATAAACATTGCAGTAGTCTTGAAAATGCAAGAATCATTTCTCAGGATTCTATAGTTTGTTGTTTACATTTGTTTTTTTCTAACAAGTGTATAAAAATAAATTTTTAGAGGTCTTATATAATTTTTTTTTAAAGACACAGCTATATCTAAAATTACTTTAAACAACCTTAACCTGTTAAAATATATTTATTAGTAAAACTTTATAACTAGTTTTTGTTTATTTTTATTTCGGTCGCTTAATCTTTGGTAAATTTCAAACTGAGCTTTTTACCTCTACTGAACCTTTATATATTAGTTTTTACGTAAAAATATTTTTGAGTATAAAGTATAAAAGGTAAAAAATCATTTACAAAATGTCTTAAATATCTATTTAACGCTATTATCAATATTGTAAAGTTATTTTTTCCGTTACTGGTAGTTGTTGAAAATCAAAAAAAGTGACCGATTTTTTTGCAAACCGATTTTTTATTTGAATATGATAATCAGTCAGTTCCGGACGTAGTACGTGATGTTATTAAACTGAATGATAACGATTTTAAAAGTATGGTAAATGACATGTTTGATTTGAGAAAGTTTACAAAATTCACAACTGTGCGGGACTCGATAGCTGAACACTTTGACACATCCCTTTTTTCCAAACGTTAGTTTTTATTCAAATTCCGCATTAGATTAATTTAAGTAGTTTTTATTGATACTAATTTTTACATTCATTAGTTATTAAAGTCTTTGAAAAACTGTTTTAAGGTTTGTGCTTTAATTATACATACTGTCAATTGCTTTAGTGATACATACCTTTTAATGATTAACATTTTAAAGTTGATTAAGCTTGTGACTTTCACATATCAAACTATGTCAGCTTATATGAATATTTTTAAATTAATATCATTACAGCTACGAAAACTTTGTTCATCAATGCTACAATACGAACATTCATAAAGTTAACGCCACCAAGTCAAGACATGACTTCAGGCACATTTATAAATAAAAAAAATATTTAAAATATTTTTATTGATTATAACCTAAACGTTACAATCTGAAAGTTTAAGTTAACTTTGTTCGAAAATTTTAATTGAATTAAACTTTAAGTTTTTCATTATTTTGTTTTTTATAAATAATCTATTATTTTTAAACATAGTTTTAATGTTCGAGTAAAATATGAGTAAGTATAAATGTATGTGCTCTTTTGTAGTGTTTAAAAGTAACTTTACCTGAAGTTAGTTTTTGAAGAAAATTAAAATAAATAATATTTTTTAGTAATTAAGGTATTAAAATAAAAAAATAACTTAATAGGAAAATTACTTTTTACATTATTCAAGTTTTTCAATTATAATAAAAGAACTAGAGATTAAATTACTAAAAGTAGTAAGAGACAGAAAGTGCAAGTTTTATATTGAAATCAGTCCAGACGATTTAGAAGTTTTAGATCGTTTTCTAAATACTTTTAAACCACGTATGTACTTGATTCGTATAAGACTATCAAACAGTTTTGCCGAGGATAAATTGTGTAAACTGCTTGAAACTCTTAAAAATTTTTGTAGGAAGGTTTGTTTTAGCTGTACAAATTTAATTTTTTTAGTAGCTTGATTCGTTTTGAGTAAATCGTGAATTTTCCAAATGAGTTGATCGATAACAAATCAATAAATTTTCAGTACTAGAAACATTTTTTCATTTACTTTGTGTTTTGTTTTAAGTAGCTTAAAACGAGTATAGAATTATAAAATTTAGTTTTAAATAAACCGAAGTTACAATGATATTGGCATACTTTTTAAAATCAGTATTTATTTTTCAGTTTTTAAAGTACTAAAAACATAAACCTTCTTTTTGTTTTTAATTAACGAAAAGATTCAACGTATAAAAACAATTTTTGTTCTTAAAATTTATAATTTTCTGTAGACTGAAATTAGAAGTAAAATTGACTTCACATCACTTAAAATAGTTTTATATTTATCGTAAATGACTTTTTTTATTAATAAAAAATAATTAGAAACTTAGTTAAAAAAAGTGATTTAATTTATCATATTTTATTTTGTTTTCATATAAAAAATAAATTTTATGTTGATTGCACACAATGGTTTCAAATTCACTACTAAATTAATGCATACAAACCTCTAAAATTGATTAGTGTTTACTTATAAAACATATTTTTTTGTGTGCACGACTAATCAAACTCTGGCAGTTCAGTACTTAAAAAATGTTTAAAGGGGCCACAACTCAAAAAGTATGGGATATTTAAAAAATATAAGAAACTTCTTGTAAGTCTAATTTGTTCCAACAAACACTTCTTTTTAAACTTAATTATAAATAAGTAATGAGATATTGATAAAACAACTTTAACACATGCTAATTTTTAGTTATTTTCGAAGTTCGTTTTAGTAGCTTGTTTTGATTCTTTTTACTTTCATCATCTTAATAATTAGACTTCTATCAGCTTTTTTTTAACCATATGTTACTTTTTAAATTCTTACCCTTTAAACACTTTTGCAAAAAATTTTGAATGTTATATAATCATTGATTTTAATGTAACGTAAACAATACTCAAAATAAATTTAATCTTAAGTCGAAATGAGAAATTTGTTAAAATAAACATCTCTTATAAACTATAAATAATTATATATACACTAGCTTTAAAAACTACCTTCTCACATTGATAATACGTTATAATGATCACTACATGCTAAAGGGTTAATTACAGTTCAGTTTATATGTTTACTATTGGGTTTCAAATAAAGAAAACTAAAACAGATTCCTCAAGTTTTTTTAGAAAATTTAAGAACGGTTGGCAATAAAAGTATTTTCAACGAAGTTTTACAAAATATTAGTGGCAGTTTATTTCTTAGCTTTTCATCTGATGGGTATTTTGATAAACTCTTCAGAACTGGTGTTAACAAGTTTGAGTCTATTCTAAATAAAATTCAATGTACTAATGTGAGTAAAACTTTAATTTTTTTATGTTAGTTTAAAAACATTTTTATCTAAAATATAAAAAAAATACTAAGTAAATTTTAGCATAAGTATTATTTTTAATATAATCACTATGATAAATAACCTAACACGTTAAAAACAAAAACATATTTTCAGTTTGAGTGCGAAGTGATGTTAAAATATTACTTCACACAAACTTATTACTTAATAAGAAACAAAAACACAGATCTCATTTCTTCTACTGGTCAGTTGTGTATGTATTAAATTTTTGTTTTAGTTTTTGCCAACTCTATGTGTTTTTTAACGTTTTCTACAGTTATTTTTTTATTTATAACATACTTTTCGGGTTGTTTTTACTATAAACTTCTTTTACATAAAATATTTTTAATAAGACTAATTTTATAAGTTAGAAATGTAGTTGGAAAACGTAATAAAGTTTTATTGTATTTTATACAGCATACGGAACAAAAAAAATTGATCTAAGAAAATTTGATGGGCAAAGCACAGCTAAGTTAGGAGATATTTTACTGAAGTATGAAGTTCAAATTAAAATAAATTCAAAAGAAGAAATGATGAATTTATTTCAGATTATCATGAAATATCGTGTTGATATTGATTGCATATCGGTTTTTATCAATGACACATTTGAAAGTTATGTTATAACAATGGTTAAAATTCTTTCAACTCATAAAGTTACCTTTAGTGTAAAACTTTGTTTTAGGTTAATAGTTTTTATCATTTGCCTTAAATGTAAAAATTAATACCTCGCTTTGATATAAAAACTTTTATTGTTATGATTTTGAATGTAAATAGTTACAAATTTTAAAACTGGTTAATCGCTTTCACAGTGCTAGTTTAATTAAAACAGACCAAAAGAATGACACTGTTCAATTTAAAAAATGCGAAGGAAGTTTTAGATTTGTCTAACGATTTAATGAACAACGTCAAGTCCTTACATTTGTATACAAAAGTTTTAGGAACAAATTTCAAAGAATTGGTTCAAATGGCTGAAAATATCATGAAAAATCACGTTAAGGTTAGTTTGTATTAAAATTTGTTTTTGCGTCAAAAATAGAAAAAAAACACTCCAAAACTATATCTACAAAAGATGTTAAATTTAAATAAAAGTACTAAAAGGGTTCCCGTGTCAGAAATAACAAAAATTATTAACAGGGAAAAGACATTTGGCTCAATACGAATGGTGGAAGGAAAAGTATTAAAGGAATAAAAATTTAAATAAAATAATATTCAAAAGAAGAAATGATGAATTTATTTAAAACAAAAAATTAAATCTAACCCATTCTTAAGTTTAATGTTAAATTAAGGTTTTTTTATCGTAGACTTCAACTAATATGCATTTTTTAGTTAATTGGTATGTTTTTTTTTTAGTTCAAACTTAAATATCGTTTCGAATCATTTTAGTAAACAATATTTTTAAATAAATTTTTGGAATTTTTTTTTAAGTAAAAAAAAATGCTATAGGTATTTTTCAATGTACATTATGCTTTTACATATCAACAATTATACAAAAATGTATAAATCTTTAGCTTTAATTTTTTACAAGTTGCGGATAAATATTCAAACTTACATTTAAAAGAATTGTACTTATTTGAAAAACGCTTTAACACAAATTATAACAATTAATACTATTAAAGTTTTTAAAAGGTTTTACTTGAAAAGTTTGTTAGATAAATAGTATTTGAAAAAGTACTTTTACTTGAGATTAACATTTCCTTGTAGTCGCTTATTTTTTAAAATATATACAGAGTTTTAGAAAAAAATAATTTTTTAATAATTTTTTCAATAATTGATGTATTAAAAGCTTACGTTTTGCTTTAATTTTATTTTTTATGTTTTAAGCGCAAAACCGATAAAATTTAAATAAATACATTTACAAGTATACAAATTTAAAATATCAACCGATTAAACTAATGTCATAATTTCTTTTATTCATATAGTCTAAAAAATTGTATTTATATTTTAACAGCTTTTTTCGGGTGTCTAAACATTTTTGAAACTACTTTTAATTTTTTTTGCAATAAATAATAGAAAAAAGCATAAATTTAAGCAGTTTCTACTAGCTTTTGGACAATGAACATACACACTACATATCTATGAACTTGAAATATACTGCCTAAAAAATTATATCGTTAACAGAAACTAGTATGTATAAATATAAATGTAATAAATATTAAAAAATTCATTATTGTTCAGAAAAATAATGAATTTTTTATTGCATCAGTAGTAACTTAATGTATATCTTTGACTAATTTAGAATATTTTTTAAGTATTTATATTAGTGTATTAAAAAGTGTTTTGGATTTTAAATGCAATTCTTTTGTTGCCCTGATCACTTTTAAGTATTTTTTGATTATTAAATGAATTTTTACAAACATTTTATTTTTGATTATTTAATAACTGACGACTGTTAGTTATTAAAAACATTTTGAATCTTAATTTTTCCCTTTATTTATATTGAAGTAAATAAAACACTTATCAATAATTAGCTGTTGTATAGAGAATATTAAGTTATGCAAATAAATATAACTACTCATGAACATTTTATTACTTTTATCTAAAGAACAATTTTTGATCATTATTGGTTTTTAATTATTATTTGAAATAAGACATACCTTCGAATTACTCAATGTTTTTTTTTTGAATAACTAAATTAAGTTGTAATCGAGTTATTATCATAGTAAATTACTTTGCATTAATCATTTGAGATTATGCTTTGGTTTATTTTACTTTTAATTAAATAAAATAAAGCTTTTCTAAAAGAAATTTTTCCCTTTATATTTTAAAACTTTATTTTTAAGCCTACACTATACTTTTTTTTTTAAATTACTAGTTTTATTTAGATAATATATACTTTATCCAGATCTTTTTACCTACTAATTTGAATTGACACAAAACTTGTACTAGAGTGAAATTTCTTTTAGTAAGCTGTTTTAAAAATGTTTTTTTAGATTTAGGAAAAGTTTTTTTTCATTCTAATGTATTTATCAACAAATGTTTATAAGTTTAAATACTTAAAATGTCTCTTTACTTTAAAAACTTCTATTAAAAAAAAGTTTATATAGCTCACAAAATCTCTTTCAACCTTTACTAACAACTTTAATAAGTTATCAAAATTTAACTACAGTAAATTAAAATAAGATTTTTATGTAGATTAATTAAACTTCTTAAAATATATTTAAATATATATGATCTAATAAGTGTTACGTTTGCGTTAAATAACAAAACAGCATTAAACAGTGTTCTATATTTTTTTGCCATTATCTTTATTTTAATATAATATGAACAAAACAGTAGAAATTAGCTTTAACAACAGCATAAGCTTGTTTTCAACTTTAACGTACAACTTAAACAAGTTTTAGTTAAGTATTGAAGTAAGTCGTGAGATTTAGTCACCATTTTCTTTTAATAAATTGTGGAAGTTGAAAACTTGATTTTTCATCATTTCAACAACTAAATATTGAAATCGGCTAGTATTATTTTTAAGAAAATTCTAAAAGTTTAGTTAAACGCCCGTATAATTCAGCTGTTTTGTACACAAAACTTTGAGTCTAAAAGAAAAACTATTTAGCAAACAGCAAAGTTTACACTGTTTTAAAACTATTTCTTTACACACTTATACTTTTCATTTAGTTTTAAATTTTCTACATTTTTGCTTATTTTATGTAAAAAAATATGCCCAGTAAAACAAAATTTTGTTTTCTTTTTTCTATTTAATAGTAAAAATTTAAAAAGAAGTATATATCGCGAGTTATAAAAAAATAAACAACAACGAAGTATAATTTAAAGAATATAAATATTGTCTGTAATTAAAAATTCAGTATTTAGAATGTGCATTTAATAATGAATTAAAATATTGTAATAATAAAGTAGCTAGCTTAAAAATAAATGAAAAATAAGTTGACAAAAGTTTAAGTTAATTTTTGTTAACGAGTTAAGGCATTATAGTTTATTGTACAAAAAAAAAACTTGTTATTAAAATAATATATTTTAATTTAGTAACAAATCAGCAAGACTTTTAGAGTATTACATAAAATCATACTGAAATAATTTAAATTTTGTGTCATGTACTATAAGTAACTGTTATAAAAAATCATGTACAGTTTTTTAGCTCTAGTTATATTGAAAAGCTTTCTTTTTTTGTTAGATTAATAAAAAAATATTCTAAAACCTTGAAAATCAGCCTGAGAGGAATAATATTTTTTTCAAATATTCAGTAATTACAGTAATACTGTCTCTTTTATACTTGTTTCACATTTTTTACCATTTTTTTCAATGTTTTCAGCAATGTTCGCTTGATTTTTTTTCGGTAACCTGCATAAAATAACAACATCAAATGAATACAAAATTTTAAAGAATACACTTTTACAACAACAAACATATAAAAACCTTCAAACCTAAATAAACAGATTTTAATAATAAAATTAGCAGCTTTTAAATTTAAACATGTTACTTATAGCTTTAAAACAATTGTGTTAAATAAAAAACACCCAAATATTAAGACTTAAATTATTAAAAGCAAGCTTTTAGTAAAACAAGAACAAAAAGTAGCTAAAGAAATAAAATTTAAATTCTAAATTGACTTTACAAGATTAAAAACGTAAAAAAAAATAACAGGTCTGTTTGAAAAGTAAAAATAAAAATTACTCTTAAAAACGCTCAGGTTGAAAAACAAACCTGCCGTGCTCGTAGAAGTACTCCGCCTCACCCACCGTGCCCATCATGTCAACCCCGGTGGTTTCCGGCAACTGCATGGTTACCACGGCGCCCGCGGTTGCTATGAGGCAGTCCACGGTGCCAGGCAGCCAGGGGATGGTTTGTTTGAAGGTGAGGAGCAGGGGAGCCACGATGGAGCCTGTGCTGCCCACTACCGACGCTACCCCCACCGCGTTTGCTCTAAAATGATGTTTGTTCGTGTTTTTTTTCAGTTTTTATCAAATGCGTATTTTTGAAGTTTTTATCGAATGCTAATTTATAATCACTCATGTTTTTTGCTTGGAGTTTTTTATCGAATGCTAATTTACAACTATTCATTTTTTTTTTGTTTGGAGTTTTTATCAATCATTATTTTTTTTAAGTTGTATTGTTGTTCTTATTTGTCGTTTTGACTAATTTTTGATTTTAGTTTTAAATAAACTGAGCTACTTTCATAACGTCATTTTATTCAAGCTAATCTAATTTATTAAAGCACTCATATGCATTTTAGCAAAAAAAAATTGTTCTTTTTACTATGTTGATGAATGTTTTGAACCAATTTTTGATCAAGTGCGCTTTAAAAAAAAAATTGTTTTCAAAGTTTTTATCAAGTCCTATTTTTATTAGTTATAAATTAAAATATAAATTTTAGTTTAAATTTTGTTAGTTTAAATTTTAATTAATTTTGTATTATTCAGATAGTTTGAGTTAAAGACCTTGTTTAAAAATCTTAGTTTTGTTTATTCAACAATGATTACGGTAACAGAATAAGTATTAAGTCATGAAAGTTTTAGCTTAGATTATTGTATACTGAACTGTTTTTATGGTTCTGTTTAATTGCAGTATAACTAATTCTAATTTTTATTTTGGAAAATATGTTTCATATAAGTTTATTGAAAATACAATATAATAAATCTAATGAAATCACCATTAGATGTATAAAAAATGTCGGTATTAAAACAAATGTGATGCGTTGCATTTTAAGTGTTGAATATATATATTTAATTGATATTATCAGTTGTATTTAATAACTTAAAAAGTTTTTTTTTTTTTTAATTTTAACGTTGTAGACAAAAAACAAAAAAGTAAAAACTATTTCTGAAAAGATATATTTGTGACTAATTAAGGAAGTTTTCTTAGTAAATTTTAAACTAAGAAAATAATTTATTAAGCTGTTTAAATGTGCTTCATACTTCAATAAAGTGTTGTAACTATAAAAATAGAGTAGTAATTTTTTTATATTAACTTTTACCTCTAATAGATACAAATTTCAAATTTACCTTAATACAGTTGGGAATAACTCAGCTACAAATTGATAAGTTATCCCGTAAGCTCCGGCAATAAAGCACTTCGTCATCATTGAAAACACAACTACGACTTTCTCTGCACCTAAATTATTAATATCAATAAACACTTTAAAGGTATTTAGAAAGTTTTTAAAAAGGTTTTCGAAGTTTTATATTCCAAAAAGTATAAAATAATAAGAACACTACAACTACTTGTTTACCAATATAGTTTAAGACCTTTTGCAAGAGGCTTCTTATAAACAACTTATAATTAAAGCCTACTCGATATCACTGAACAAAACTAAAAAAATGTATTTAAAAGGCAAAGTGTTTATAATTTTCTAAAATCGTTTTTGTATGCTATTCTTTAAGAGAAAGTTTAAAAAATGATTGTTCTCACTCATTATAAACGAAAGAATATCTCTAGTGCAAATTTCGATTCTCCCGTAAATTGTGCTTAAGATATTTTTTTTTGCTTCACAATACAAACTCCAAAATATCTAGTGTAACTCTCGAGTCTATTTTGAAGTGTAACAAAGACTTAATTTTTTTGCTCTTCATTACAATCTCAGTATATCTAGTGTGAGTTTAGATTTTTCGTGAAATTTCCCCTTTAGCTCTTTTGCAGCTTGTCGTCTCCCGACTTGCTAAAATGGCCCACTCCAGGAAATCCTGGCTTAGACTAGTAGTTTTTTTTTTTATTTCTGCGGACGTCTTAATTACTTAGTGCTTTATTTTAGCAACAGGAAAAACAATTACTACTAATTTTAACATCAAAACTTTTATATCACATTCCAACATAGACCGAACAGACAAACAAAAAGCAAAATGAAAATACTTACACCTAAAAAAATGCTACCGCCAAGTCTTGACATATTCACAAATCATAAAAACCCTAACGTGATAAAGTCTTCCCGACACTTTTAAAACTTATCTCCACCGGAAAACTATTTCAAAAAACTCCCTAAGCAGAGAACAACACACTTGTGTTACCGCGTCCGAACTGTTCGCAGAGGATGGTTGTAATCAGGCACAATCCGCACATGAGTAGCATCGACACCAGCATCTTCTTCCTCCCAGTCCGCTCCATGAACATCCACACGATGACGAACGCGACAAGCTCCACTGCGCCGTCTAACGGTTTATCAATATGATTAAATTTTGAAATTAAATATAATTGAGTTTTGTTTATTATCGCTATCAGCACCACTGCGCCGTCTAATGGTTTAATGAGTTTGCGTGTTCGAAAAATTAAGTGATTGGAAATTTTTAAATGTTTTCATGTTTGAAGACTGTATTTAAAATGGACATTAAGCAGACCAATAAAAAAGGTTTTTTTGATAATTTATTGATGTTTATATTTTCATAAAGAAGGTGTTATTTTTACAACTCATCTATTTTTTATCGCTCTCTCTACGCAACAAAATATTTTGATTATAACAAACAGAAACACCAAAAGTTTTACTCGCATAGAGTATTGTTGACGAAAATGCTGCCCTGCAGAGTGTCGACGCTGTAGTTAACACTGAAGTAAACTTCACTGGTGATAAACCTGTTTTCAATATTAAATTGCTAATAGTTTTCAAATGTTTCATATAAAGAGTAAGCATGTTTGTGTGTTAAGCCAATCACTTCAGTTTCCAGTAAAACAGTAATCAGTAAGAGGTATCTCATTTTGTCTTTATTAAATTAGCAAAGTTCTTTTTTATGTTTTTGTTTATCAGTAAACAAACTTAAGTTAGTTTATTCCTTTATCACTTTTATTTATAAAATATATTCACAAGTAACGTGGTAGTATTGCTCAAGTTTTTCATATTTCTATTACTCTTAGTAACTTTAAAAACATAATATTTTTAATTAAATAAGTTTAAATAATCATTCATAATATTATCTCAAACCACAGAAGCGTAGACAAAAAAAGCGTGTTTCTAATTCTTTTTGTTCGGAATAAATCTAATATTGAACATTCTTCTACTTCTTCTAGCTAAAAAAAAACAATTGAAACTAAAGCCAATTACATGAAATGAAATTGTTAATTTAAAACGTTTTTTAGACAATACATTGAAAACAGGATAACTAAAAGAACTAAATATTTATAGTTAGATGTAGCAATTACTGGTTTCACTGCTGATCAGATCTTTAAACTACAAAGCCGTAATAAAAGATTATAATAAAGTGACAAGAGCTCAAAAAATAGAACTTATAATTGTAATTTATATAATTGAAGTTTTTATAGTAAATCATGCATAATAGAGCTTTAAATGCTGTATAATAACTAGTTAAACTAATAAATACAAGCAAACAGATGTTAAGGTGGTTTTAAAATTAAATTAGCGTTTTTCACTTTTTTTATTGAAAACACGTTTTACAAACAAGCTGTACAATATACATAAACAGCTCGAATTATTACTAGTTAAATTCGAGTTAGTTATAGTTAAAAAAACAATTCTAATGACTTCTATAAACTTTAACTCAAACTACTCATACCGTAACAGCTAAAACACGTATCGTTTAGAAAACGTTATAAAACTTTCATACTATAAAAATCATGCAGATTTAGCATTTTGTAAAAAAACACAAATTACAAAAGTAGAACATTTTAGCATCTAAACAACCTTCGAGTTAGAAGCCTTCTCCCATATTTCGGGTTCAACAAGTTTATTGCCGTTGAACTTTGCCAGTCTTCTAGTAAGCTGAAAAGTAAAAAAAAAAAAACTATAAACTTAACGAAAATCCTTGTATAGTATTTTTCACATATAAGTACTTAAAGAAAAATTGTTTTTTTTTCTGCTACCATCTTTGTTTATAAAAACAGATATGCTAAACAAAAATGATTTGAAGTTATACTTGCTAATTAAAGACTATATTTTATTTATATTACTAATTTTGTTTTATGTATACTTACTGATAGTTGTTTAATGTTATATTTTAATACTAACAAAATATTAATAAGATAAAATATCAATGTTTATTGATAATTATTTTATTTTATATTTTCACATCGATAAATACTTATTTATTTTATACTTAACTCTAACTGATTTTTTACATATCTGAATATTTTACCTGTTTGGCTTGTTTAATTTTGCCCATTGAAAACAGCCATCTAGGGGATTCGGGGATGAAACAAACCACCAAGGGATAGAGAATGCACAGCAGTGAGAGAACAAGCTGAAGTATAAGTAAATCAATAAATAAATAATAAACAAACTAAGTAAATAATGATAAAAAATTTTACTACAACGTTTGACAATAAAAAGTTTCAATAGAAACAAACAGTTCAAGACAGATAAAACTTCTAACCCAAACATATAAAACGAACACTGATTAAAAAATAACTAAATATTGTTTTAATCAAAGTAAAGCAAATATTCTTAATGGAAAAACTTAGTTTTTTAAAATTAACAATTTATTATTAGTTTCGATATAAAAACTGACGGTAATTTCGTGCCAACTACGCCAGTTGTACGCGATTCCTGAGAGAACCATGTAACCAACCGAGTACATCCCCTGAATTTATTTCATTTATTGATTGTTTGTTTTATTATTTATTTATTTTTATTCATTACCTGAAACCACATCCCGAGCATGTTTCTGTACTTGTTCGCGCAAACTTCCAGTACTGCAAAAATTTTGTGTTGTTCAAAATACAGCTTAAATCATTAAGAATCGATTTTATTTTTGTTAATGTGTATCAGTTTAAACTGAAAATAGTGTTCTGTAACAGTTTTTATAACTCACTTTACGGTTCAAAAGTGTTTTTAAAAATTGAAAAACAAAATCTAACCTCAATTTAACAAGTATTTTGACAACACTTGTTAAATTTTACTTTTACAAATCTTATTAATTGGCTACGTTGATTAAGTTAATGCTAAGTTTAATAAAGATTAATAATTAAAAACTTCACCTACCCTGAACCGTATTGTTATTCAAAAATACGTTCCAGTTTTACAATGTTTTCGTGTTACATAACAACAAAAAAACATGTTGAAACAGTAGTAAAATACTTAATGCACAATACAATAAACAATTGTAAAAAGTGGTAATAAAGATATAATAAAGCAGCAATAAAACACTTGATGAAACGCACAGTAAACGTAGCTTGATATGAAGATTCCGTTGATGAAGATTGACACGACCATCCTGGTGGCGACGAACCAGGAGTATTCATGCGTGAAAGCTGAACCCACCTGGGCTGCTATTGACAACAAGGTGCAACATATTATAACCGTCTTCCTTCCATACCTGAACATTTCACATTTATATCTAAGTTTAAGTTTAACTAAATAGTCAGCCGAGTTTTGTTGGCATCACTACAGCTTTCACAAATTAAAAATATTAGTTTTTAAAAACAAAGTGAAAAGTTAAAAGCTCCCTTCTTTAATGTGTTTAAACTTAAAGGTAATCTTGTTATACTACAATAATCTAAAACAAAGTCTCGATATGAAAAGACCGATTGAACCAATGAACAGGTCAACCGTCAAACTAACTTTAAAATTGATTAAATCCGTACTACTGTTCTAAAAGTTATCAAGCTAAAACACAAACCGCGTTATTAATTCGAAACAAAGTAAGCAGTGAAACTACCTGTCTGATACTATTCCGAATACCACAGACCCAATCATCGTTCCGGCCATGTAGATAGAAGTAGCCAGGCCGTCTAAAGGAGCTCGATCACAAACCAACTCGAACTGTTGGAATTATTCAAAATGCATGACTTGATATAGATATAGAAATTAAAAATACTGTTTTAACATGGTTCTGTTTGTATTCATACTTTTTTTTAGGAATTACAGCTTTATGTAAATATTCTAAACTGAGCAACAAACATTCTACTTTAAAATTTCTTAGGCGTAAAAGAATAAAAGTCATGGTTTCAAACAAACTTTTGAGCTAGAAACAATGAACCTCTGTATAGAAAAAACAGAAACATACTTCGGTGACAACGGTAGAGGAGAACAAACTGTCATCGAATTCGTAGCCGTCCACACAAGCTTCAGTGTGGTTTCTGTCAATACAGTCTACCGGGTTGCTCGATCTACATCCTTCTATATATTTGTACCTAAAATTATTGTTATAACTCAATCAACGAAACACTAATCTTTAATAGTTAAAGTATTAGTCTAATAAATAGGTTTTGAATAGACTAAACACATTAGAGACGTATTTGTAGGTTAAGTTAAAGTCAGTGTCATATTTCAATACTTTAGTAATAAAATCTTCGACAGTTTAGTATAATGCATATATAATTACACTTAAAATGAACTTTTTTTATGTACATTTAAAAACAAGATTCATCTTCAGTAACAAAGAGAATCATAATACAAGCAAGAACTTAAATAAAGTGCACAAGCTTTATGTAGAACTAATTGAAACTGATTTTAATTATATTTTCATATATGTTTTAAATATGAGTATACACTTCTAAATGTTTTTTGTGAAAAATAATTAGTTAACGTATAAAAGTGTTTTGAAAATGGATCAAGCGAAATCTTGTAGATTTATTTTTCTTAAAATCTTATATTTTAGCCAAAAATGATTTGAAATTATTTTAAATCCGGATTTTACAAAGCGGCGAATTAGTAGATAACATACGATGAAAGTAATAGAAAGGTCTGACGGATATTTGAAGGGAGATTGAGACTTACACTAGATATCATGGAGCTTGTTAGAAAAATGAAGGCACGTCAAACCATTTGGGAGAATTATTAGTAAGGTAAAACAACCACCTTACACTGGACATTCTCAGGTTTGTAATTAAAAATAAGGCGATTGTTTTTAAATTTTTTTGAGAAGGTAGCGATTGTGAAAATTAGTTTATAAATCTTGTTTCTATATACATTTTGTAAAGAGTACATGCTTACCTCTTACAGTTATTATAGCTCTCTTCTTCATATGGTACAGTTAAGTTTAATATTTCGTTTTCAGAATAGTTTGATTCGTTCAGAGCAGATTTACACCTAAAATTGCATTTGAGAAAACTTTAAATATTAATGGATACAATCAGCTGGTATTAAAGTAGTTGTATTGTTGTATTTCTATTTTAAGAAATTCTTAAAGTTAATGAATAATTAAAACAGAACAACGTCAACAAAATTATAATATTATAGGTAATACTTTTAAAAACTCTATTATCATTGTTTTTAATAAATTAAATCTTTCTTAAAAAAATACTTTATTTGATAAGTTATTTTTATAAACTTTATTAAAACTTGTTTTAAATGAAATCATTAAGGTGTTAAAAATATTCACAGCTTGCAAAAGGCTTCGGCTTGGTAATTACAGAAACCTTGTAAAACATACAATATTTACTAAAAACAATTTTTTTCTTATTCTCTAATGAAGACATTTTAGTACAAATATTTTATTGAATAAACTCTTTAAAGCTGCAACAAAAAGTTAAACATAGCAAACTACACTTACCTGAAATCAGGACTGTAATTTATAAAAACCGGACTCATTTCAATCATGGCTGCGAAAACTGCTACGTACCCGATTATCAGACCCAGAAGTTTCTGCGATCTTCCGAAGCCTCCCACGTCTTCGAGAACAATATCGTAATCCATTGTTTGCAGCCTTGAGACTTAATTGAAATGTTCTGTTGCTAACTGCTTTGCTGCTGAAACTATTACGCCTTTATTGTAAAAACACTGCAAAAACGTTTTAGCTTTTTTTGTTCATTTCTTTTGTGTGTAAGGTTAGTTTCAAAAGTGAGCTTAAAACAAACTATTTTTTTAGACTTTAAAAGTTAAAAAAAAAACAGTTAACTTAAAACAAATCATTAATAACGAGCTATATAAGTGCTTAACTAATTGTAAACATTTAAACAAAAATATTGTTTACTATTTTCAAAAGCAAATAAAGTTTTGAAAAAATTTGCGACAGCATGTGAAGCATGCAAATAAATAGTGAACTAATATAAAAATAGGTCAACTTAAGAGTTCATTGGAATTTAAATGACTATAAACACTGAGACTTTCAGCTTTTTCTACCTGCGTGAAACTAAAAAAAGTAAAAGAAAAAATCACCAAGAAAAAAGTTCTGTATGCCGCAAACTTCATTGTAATATATTAACAAGTTTGAAAGGACTGATATAAATTACTTTAAAATGCATACGAACTTCTTTGTGACAGATAAATACAAAAATAAATGATTTATTTAGCAGGTTTAATTTAAATTGCAATAAATTGTAAAACCGCAAGTCAGCAAATTGCTTATGGTGTAATAAATAAAACTCTGTTCACTCGTTTAAAAAGTTTTTATAGCGTGTTTTTGTTACTAATATAGTTTGAGTTTTTGCTTAAAAGACGAAAATAAAAACTTCAAACTGATTTTGTTTTTATAAATTTTGTTTATAATTTTTTTCGCTGCAAACTTAAGTAAAAAATAAATGTTTAACAAATTTTCAATGAATATTTAGATATATTTTAGTCTGTTTAAAAATAATTTTTGTACATTTTTGAATTATTAAATTAAAAAAACGAACTACGAATGGTTAAAAAAAGATTCTGAAAACAAACTTATGAATAAAGTTTTATAATCAATTTAAACTTCCAGCTAACTAACTGAACGATTAATTAAGACTACTTAATTTATTGATTAAGTTGTTTACCATATGAAAGTTTGTTTTTTTAATTTTAATTATTAACTAACAACATTACTATTTGCACAAACAGCTGTAAAAGATAATGCACTATATCGAATAAATAGAGTACATACAAACCTGTTATAGTATAAAGTTTTTTTTTATAAAACTGATTAACAATAGTTAAATGTTTGCAGAATAATGCCTTTATCAATAAAAAAGCAGTTTCAAATCTATAAGAAAATATACACAGTTCACTATTTTAAAACATAAAAGCTTACTTAAAGTTTGAAACAAACCGACAACCTTTTAGTCGTAAATTGTTTTACAATGAATGGACCTGTACTTTCTGGAAAATATACTTTAGTTTAATAACAGTATACGTTTTTACAGCAATTTATTAAGTCAAATGGTTGTTTAATCTTTACAAAAAAAATTAAAATTTTAAATTGTATATCATAAGTCATATTTTATAGCAACTTTTTTTACAACAATTTTAATACTTATGACTTGTTTTAGTTAAATACTTTCTAATCAAAGTTTGTTTTAAATAACTTAAAACTATACTTAAGGTCTTTTGATGTTCATCAAATATAAAAAAGTCTGAACTGAATGAATTATTTAAAATAGAAATGTTAGGTTTTAACGCTCAACAATTTTTATTTAAGTACATTCCAAAAAACACTATAATAAGCTATTTGTATATAAATAATCTTATTCATCTATATTGAAAACATACAAAACTTTTTAGCCTAAAAGAAACACTGAATATGACAATAAAGAGTCGTGGTAAAATTTTACTGCACGTTTTGTTATTTAAGAATCTTTTTAATATTCAGGTGTTACAAAATTAAAGCAAACATAAAAGTTTAAAAGCTCTTAACTAGTTCTTATATTTTTGAACAACGAAAAAATGCGTCAAGCTATTTGAAATTAACGTCAAGTTTTTACAAAAATAGTTTTAAATGAATGTTTCCAAAAAAAATATATAATTTCCTTTATAGTCATTGTTTATAAGAATAACGATAAATCGAAAACTACATCTCAGGCTAAATAGTTTGACAAAAAGAGTGTAAAAGTACATAAGGCTAGTATTGCCATAATCGGCAACAAACATTTTTTTTTACTTAAAATTTACAATGTTGCTTAGTGAGTGATTTGTTTTAAAAAATATATGCATAATTTATGACAGTATCTTATATATAGTAATAAGTATTATAGATTAACACGTAAGTGTTAATTACACACATGTATCAAACTTTCTAAAATATTAACGAGTCGAAAATGTTTATATCTTTATTTTAATTACATTCTTCATATTTAAAAATAACTGGTACATTAGTGTTGTTAATTAAAGTACGCTAGTTGTAGAAAAGTTATTTTTATTGGTCTGTTAGACTATCCTTTATAGCTAATATTTTGTAAGATTAATTACACAGTTTTTTAAAGCCGTGTTAATGAGAACAGAAAATAGTACCAAAGTTTATTAGACTAAATTTTTCAAAGCCTAATACTTAGTCGTTATATTAAGTTGCTCTATATAATAAATGTTTTTATATAAAACTTAAAAGTTTTGTTTTGTCTTACATTCAGATTTTCGTAAAGTATTATTAATTTGTTTTAGTATAATTTTAAGTTTAAGAGCTTAAAACTTTTTTTAATTTGACACAGGATTTGGGAGGATTTTATATAAAATGGGTAATACATTCAGATAATGCTGCTCGCGGACCGCATTGTACAGAAAAAAAAAGTCTTCTACGGACCGCAGTTATTCAAAAAAAAAGGTAAAAGAAAACAATTAAATTATGTCATTTAAATCTAAGTATGGTAAAATATGCAATAATAAAGCATATATAAAACTAATTATTAAGTTAAAAGCCAAAATGTAAGTTTTTAGTACCAGACCTAATTAAGAAATTGTTCATAAATAAGTAAATAACTTCACTAATATGGGCCATAAATAACATAATGCAAATGATATACTTTGGTTTACTGAGATACAATGATTTTCAAGCACTAGGCAATGTTCATAAATGTTAAGCTAACAAAAGCTATATATACTATTTTGAATTATTAAATTCAAACAACACGATATTTATTTTATAAAGCACGTGTTTTTTATTTTAAGCTTGCATTAGTATTCCTAAATCTTAAAAAAATGATTTGCTAAAAAGCTTTAAAACAACTATAAAGTTAAAGTTTAGTTCAGCGGAAAAATTAAGAAAATTTGAAATGGAAATAAAGGAAAACATCAAAATTCATTTTAATAAGCTCATATAAAATTTAAACAGTTAAATTCAGTTATTTACGAGCATAACTTTCAGTAGAAATCTGAAATATTTCTACAACTACTGACCAATTCTATTAAATATTTATATTGTCTGTTTATTTACATTAATAAGTATATAGTTAAATTAAATATATTTCCGCTATTGCCTTCAAAAAACTAGTGGTCAAAACTAAATAAGTTTTATTTTATAACATGTTTGATTTAATTGTTTAAAAATTAAAACTAAAATTTTCTCTATCACACTAAAATTTTAATGCTTTATCAAAATTCAAAAATCTTTTAAAAACAGTAACATTATGCGTTTTTCGTTTTGTTAAAGACTTTTTCTAACCTATGAGCATTTTTAAATTCGTTAATAGAAACTTAGTTCCACTAACAAACCCACCAATTGGTACGGCCAGGCGCTAGCTTACTCGAAAACCGCGATGAACCTAAAAAACATTTTGAAAGTAAACAGCTAACACGTGAACAACATGTTTTTGATGACAGCATGCTTGTGGTGCATTACCGCATGATCAAGTGCTTCACGAAAGGAACCGGATAAACAATGAGCTATCCATTTTGTTTGATACCGCACTTTAAACTCTATTGGTTGAGAATTACGTTGTGATTTATCATTTTGGTCAAACTTTTGCATCGTCGGTTTTTTTCTAAATTTTTCAATAGTGTGGTATGAACACACAGAGTAGTGTATATATAAAATTTATTCAGCTTCACTTTTAATGATTTGATAATGTATTTCGCTTGATTTAATAAAATGATATTCAACAAAATAAATCAAGTATTGGAAATGTATCACACTTTACTTTTTAATTATTATTGTTAAAGTTAAATTGATTCTTTTTTACTTACTAAAAACTAAAAACTAAACATTTGTAAGCTAATAAACTAATTTTTGTATTACTAAATCAGTCTTTATTGTGTTATATATTCTACATGTGTTAGTCCTTCTACATCAAAGTGTAAATAACTTTATAAGTATAAGTTTGCGTGTTAAAGATTTTGCTTTCTATGTTAATCTATATATTTGAAATAAAACTTAATTATGTTTTAATTTTCATTTTAAACAAAATGAACTTTTTGTGTTATTTTTATTCTTCTTCTCTTCGTTATGTGTCTTTCAGTTTAAGTGGTTGCTGCCTTGGTCCATCGTGTTGACATAAATCCCAATAATGATATTTATATATTTAAGTAAAGCCAACACAAAATTACAAAAGTAAGAACTCTAACAAAGGTTTGAAATGAGTTCCGTTTTTTGATGTTCTGCGTTGTTTGCAAATGTTTATTATTATAACTTTTTTTCAAATTAAATATGATTGTAGTTATAACTTTTGTAAATGTCAACAAATATGAGTTTTGTAAAATTTTTGTTTTGAAAAGTTAAATGTATTTATGAAGTAAAAAACAATAAATACTTTCTTTGATTTTTATTAAAGTGTATTAGAAATTATTTCAATATACGTTTTTAAGCTACCACTGTGTACAAGTGGGCTTAAAGTATAATGTTAACGTTTAGGAAGCTTGATAATGAAACACTCAAGAAGTTTAAGTTTAGTATTTGAGTATATACAGTACAGCTAAGAAGTTACAAAAATTAAGTAAACAATATTTTTAAGCATAACTAAGTGAATAAAACATATTATTAACATATCTGTAATCATATAAACACTTAAACTATATATAGATAAAAAACGGCAATAAAAACCTGATATTTACAACTATAAATATCAAAATATAAATCATGAACTTTTGTTGAACTATAAATTGTTAGAAATGATCGGGTTATAAGTGATCGGGTTATAAGTGATCGTATTAGAAGTGATCGAGTTAGAAATGATCGGGTTAGAAGTGATCGGGTAAGAAGTGATCGAGTTAGAATTGATCGGATTAGAAATGATCGAGTTAGAGATGATAGTGAACCGTTTTTATTGCATATCATTTGTTTATTTAAATGTTTCTTTGATACTAACTGTTTAGAATAAATATAGTAAAAAAAGGTAGTTGTAAAATTTTTATTACATTTTTAATAAGAGAGTTGCAAGTAATAAACTCCCAAATTTAAAACTAATTTTCCAGGAATTTTGTGATAGTAATGCTTTAAAGATTGTTGAATTAGTTTTACTTATCTATAAACTGTAGGAAATTTGATAAAAAATAGTTATTTAAAACTTAAACACTTTTAAAGCACTTAAATATTTTTTGTTTTATACATTTGTTTTTACTTGGTAAAACTAAATCGTTTAATTTATTAGATTTGTATACTGTTCAAATTAAATGTTACTTTTTACGTTATAAATTGATACAGCTAGAATGTATACGAATATGATTTAGTAAATATTGTGGCGATATTTATATAACTTACGGTGTTTTTAATAAACAAAATAATATGTGGACGTATGATGTAAAAAATCTAAAGTGCTTAATTTAAAAAATGTTTTGTTAAAGGATCGAGTACTTTAGTCAACATATTCAATTGTAATGGTGTTTTAGAATCAAATACAAAAGTAACAGTTTCCTGATTTTTATAAAAACATTTACAATTTATAACCGATACTTATTTTGTATAACACTGTATAATACATTTTAAACTGTAGATACATTTTGTAAAGTTTTCAAATTGAACGCTTTAAAAAAAGACTGGACAAAGTACAAACGCAAAAAATAATTAAATGTATACTTTTTTAAGCTCTACAAGTACAACAAAAGTATTTTAAGCGCAGTAAGTGTAAAATATTATACTCTGAGTAAACTCGTCTACATAAATAAAATAAGCTGTTTAGTTTTGTCATTTATGAAAAGTATTAAGAAAATACTAAAAGTGTATCTATGGTAAGACTAAACTGTTTAAGTTAGTAGTTAAAATGTTATGTTACAAAATCCTTTTGAAAAACGTGGTATTTAATTTGAAGGTTGTAAACAAAAATATTTTTTATTTACTGTGTACTTTGTAATGGTGTTTTTATTTTCTTTTAATTTTACTTAGTTGCAGGTATATAGTAAGTTTCATAAGTTTTTCTCACTGAAGGCTATTTAATAGTCATACCATTTGATTGGTAAACTCCCTAATCAATGTTACAGTATTTCTTATTCCAGCAAAATAATTTATAAAAAAGTATTTAATTTTAGACAAAAAAGTTATAATATATATTCATTGCTGTTTTTTTATATAAACTACCAAATCTGTTTTCAGAGTTGACAAAATGCAAACTTTAATTTATCAATGATGATAAGTGTTATATTTTACTACATTTGTATATAACCTTTAACGAAGTAAGATTAGGTTCAGTCTGGGCAGAAAGAGTCAACTTTTAAATAAATTTATTTTATCAAGTAGTACTTTGAACTAAATGGTTACTCTTTAGGAGTAGGTTTATATTAGCATCAATAACTTATTTACCTGCATTCTTAAGTTTTATAAAGTAGGACTATTTGTTTTTAAGCTTTTTAGTTTCATGTGAAAAACTTTTTTTTGTGTTAAAGATTGCTCACCATGGTACAATTTATTAAGATACATACTAGAATTCAAAAATTAATAACAGCTTATTGCACAATTTTTATTCGAAAAAAAATTAAAGATAATTATATTTTAAACTTCACTTAGGCAACCGAAATACAAGTCTGCCCAATCAGTGTAGAATCTAATACTTGTTACAAGTTAACTAAAAGTTTATCAGCTCTGAAAGCAGTAGGTATACTTTTAACAGGTGTTTGAACTAACGTAAACATGAAAGTAAAAGTGAGGCCCCGTAGATTTGAAGAAGAAGGTAACAGAGGTAATGGGCCACCAGGAGGTAACAAAGTCGGAGGTGTCAAAAATCCTAGAGGTAAAAGATCACCCAGAGTTAGTAAAATTGGCAGCGTCAAGAAGCCCAATCGCTACCGCCCAGGAACAGTGGCTCTTCGCGAGATACGCAGGTACCAGAGGTCAGCTGAGCTTCTGATCCGCAAGTTGCCCTTCCAGCGCCTCGTTCGCGAAATCGCACAGCGTTTTAAAACCGACCTGCGTTTTCAAGTGGCAGCAATCAGCGTTCTTCAAGAAGCCGCCGAAGCCTACCTGGTGGGATTGTTCGAGGACACAAACCTGTGCGCCATCCACGCCAACAGAGTGACCATTTCGCCCAAGGACATGCAGCTTGCCGGTCGCATCCGTGGCGAACGGTAGTTCTAAAAGCCAGGCAACTCGATTTTTATTGTTATGTTTTTTGTGTAATTATATATTATCTTCATGATAAAACTTGCTTTAATGATGTTTTTAAAAGTTGTGGAGCATCGTCGTACATTTTCATTATAAGTTTATTTCAAATAGGTATTTCTTCAATCTTATCTTAATGACTATAGATATAAAAAGTTAAAATATTTTCTAGTTTATATGTGTTTGTTTGGCAATCATAATTTCTTAAACGTACTTACTTCATCGCTTCAACAATAAAACTCCAAGAATTCTACTCGTTTTGCTTTTGTTGATTATAAATAAATAAAGTAAGATATATTTTACATATAAATGAAAATTTTAAAGAAATTAGCAAAAATCATAAATGATTATATTTACAACTGTTAGACAATTTACTGTGTCGAGAGTAGTTAGCAAAACCCTGGTGGCATGAAAGGTGAAGCTAAACTAAGTTTTAAAGTCTTAATTTTATAGTTTAGATCTTAAGCAAACGTGCAGGGGCGTGTTTTGCATTTTCAATTTGCACGTTACAGTAACCTCTCGCATCTTTACGCACTCGTGACGTTACGCACTTTCGTTTAGTTACGCATTTTAGAATTCTAAAAAATTCAAAAATATTTTTTTTTATATTGCACAAATTAGGTTTATTGTATATTTTTAATTTAAAATATGTTTTTAAATACTAACTCACCTCTCTATATCTTTAGACTGTGTAAATTTATGTTCCTTGACTAATTGATGAACATTAAGTTATTCCTCAGTATATCAGAAAATTTTGTTGACAATAAGAGATAAAATTTAAGTTTTCCTTAAACTTAAATTTGTATTTTGACTTTTGTATATGAATATAGAAACAAATTTTAATATAGAAATCATACCATTTCTTAATTGTAAACAAATGCTTAATTACAAGTTGAATTTGCTAAGTACAATATAATATAAATGTTAAGTATCAAATAAGTCAAATATAAATAAAGATAAAGATAAAATCTATATGTTACTAAAATTAGAAAAAATTATTTTATATAAATTTAAACCTTTTTTTTATAGATGTATAACTTTATCTTTTGTTTTCATAATCATAGATAATATAAAAAAATTATTAAAAGTAGGAAAGTAAGTACATTTGATACCTTACAGCCATTACAGTATGTATATTTGATACCTCTCGTATCTTTACGATCTCTCGTATCTTTACGCATTTTTTTGTGGACACAATGTGCGTAAATAAGCGAGAGGTTACTGTATTAGCATATTTTTTCTTAAATTGGGTCCATAAAAGACTGTGTTAGTTCATTCATAATATTATTTTTAATACAAACTAATACTTGTAGTTGCACACTGTACACTTTTACATATATCTATCTATTATAAAGTAAAATGTTTTTTTTTATGTTCGTTAGTGTTTCAATTGTTCTTTAATGTAACATAAACTCAATCATTGGCATGTCATATATAAAGTAGCCCTAAATATTGTTTAGATCAGTTTTATTTAGGTTAAAGTTGTTATTTAGTTATTATGGTCATTAGTGTATGTGTAAAACATACTATGAGCATTAAAAGTTATATTTAAGTAACCAATATCTATAGGTTATTAAATGAATATTTTCAAATGGGCTCAAAGTAAAATTTTACTTACGCCTTAGTGCAAACAAAATAACTTACTATATTTTTCTTTTTTGAAAAACTTTAGTATTTATTAAATCAAAAATACTTTGCTTAAAATGTTATACTTTCAGAAGAATCAAAGCAATAGTTTATAAACTTCCTAACTGAGCTATTTTAGCTATACGAAATCAAGTTTTTGTTTCAAACAAACAAATTTCAAAAACATCACTTTTTACCAAGGGAGTTGTTTCTTTTAACAAATTAAGTAAATTGCAGGTTGTCAGAAGTTTTTTTTTATACTTTTGAAAACATAAATGTTAGAATCTTAGAAATATAGTACTATACAGTTATAAAACTTACTAAAAACTTATTAAGTACTATATAAAAATAAAACTAAGTATTTAAAGTTTTAGGAAAGACAAAGTTGTTTTGGAATAATAAAAACGTTGATTTTAATTTTTTTCTTTTTATCGTATAGATTAGCTCATTTTAAAAATGTTTTAATACTAACACTTTACTTATAAAAAAATGAGTCGTGAATAAGTGTGCAATTTTATTGAAATTTAGATATATACAGAATTAGTGGGAATTGTTGTAAATTCAAAAGCTCGTTCACACCAGGTCACGATGAGAAACAGTTTTGACGTTTCCTGATTCGTTGATATCGGCTGGCCTAAAAAAAAACTTTTCTAATAATTGTTTGAGTTTAAGTTAAATTTTCTGTATTTAAGTTAACGGTTTTGCGTACAATCAATATTTTTTAGTTGACTCCAAAAAAAGTGAAACTTTAAAAATTTTAAGCTAAGTTTATGGTAAAACATAATTCTAATTAGTATCGTTTATCTTAAATTTCTTATGCGTTTGACAACTTTTGATTTTGTCACTTTAAATTGGTCAAAAAGTTCTTCAGCCAAATAAAAGCAATTATGTTGGCTAACAATTGATTATAAGACTTATAAAACATTTTGTATACAAACTGAAAAATATAAAAATTAAAAAGATGATAAAAAACACCATAAAAACATATACAAAGTCATCGAAACAATCCAAAAAAAAAAATATATATAAAACAAACATACCTGTAAAGTTGAGCTCTCTGTTTGGTGGTGTCATCATGCAGGAAGGCGGTGGAATCTGTCCGAATAACCCGAACCCACACTACCACCATAATGGCCACGATGACGATAATTCCTGCCAGGATTCCAATAACTACTCCTGCTACGAGCGCGCCGTCTGGTGGAGAAAAAAATACTGTGTTTAAAAATTATTGAGATTTTTCTTCTATGAAAAAATTGATACACAGCTTAATTAAACTTTAACGAATAACAAAGAACCACGAAAATAATTGCTGGTATAATATTAGTTAGGGTTTGAAGATTATCTGTTTGTAAATATACGCTTTTAGTTTCTATCAAATCTTTGTGTAATTAATACTTTAATATTAGAAAGAATGAATGTTGAGTATAATATTTTCTAGTTTATGGTAAAGTACTTAATTAGCTTCAGTAAACTCTATTTTATGATGATTAACATTGATTAGATAAAGTTTAAGTATTAAATCGCCAAACTTTATCAAAGTTACATAATAAAATTTCTCAAAATTAGGATAGCGCAAATTAAAAACATAATTAGTTTTATTTACAAGCTGTTTAATACAAACGTAATTGTTTATGCTATACTTACTTAGTTAGAGCTTAGGTCAGCTTCTATTTTCAGTATCAAAGTATATGTTAACTAGCTAAAGCTGACATCTCAAACTTTCGATAAAATAGTTCTTAGCTTGTTGCTTATGACAAGTTCAAAATTAAAAGATCTATAAAGTATAGTTTATTTAATATTTAGCTCATTTTTATTTCGGCTAATTTTAATCAAATTACATAGTTTAATGTAAAATGTTAACAACTTAATATGTTTAATCATGTTGTAATTAGTTTATAAACTACTTATAATTTGTTTACAACAAACACGGCTTACTTTTTGTCAAGTAAACACACCAGACGTAGATAACACATTTTATAATAAAATCATTGATACTGTTTACAAGATAGACTATTTATTCCACATGAGTAAAGTACAGGGTACGGCAGCTTTTTATAAGTAACAGGTCAATGTTCCTTGAAAAAACTGCTCGATGAATATAGGAAAAAGTTTTCTTGTAAAGGACGAGTAATTACAATTATGTATTAAGAACCTGATCATAACAATAAAACTTTTACGTAAAATTTAAGGAAAAGTTTTGCCGAGGTTAAAACCTACTTTGTCTGGGTTTGTATTGTACTCCATGGCCTTGCTTAGTCTGCTATTATGACTGTAATGAATACTGTTTTAGTAATTATATGCTTAGAAGTATTCATTTATTTAAAAATCTTAGTCCAATTTAAGAGAAAATAACCAACAATTCATTCAAAAAAGTATATGATTAATTATACTGTAAACCTTTTTTTTTGTACGTAACCGTTTAATGAAAATAAAAGAAGTTTAAACTTATGTAAGCTTTGAAATAATGTGTTTTTTTATTATTAAAGTTTAAATACTGTAAAATATATTTAACATATATAGTTATTCATACTTAGAGAGACAAGTTGTTTAAAGATTTTACTTTCTTGTAGCAATAAAGTAATAAAAATTATGAACTAATCATAGTGTTTGTTCATTACTCTGCAAGATATCACTGATTTCTGTAATTATCTTTAAATATATTTTCTGCATATAAATTCTTAAAAATACGTTTAAGCGTACAAATACAAAACAAAATTTTTATCAAGTGCATAGAAAAGTTTATTCCTTATTAGGCTTTGATCTGTTCGAATTTTTAACACACGTTTTTAAAATGTTATTGAAAATTACAACCGAAAGAACTTAAAACAACTTAAACTAACTGGTATAACGGCTTTTAAGAATTTTTTATAATAAAAACTAAGCACAACTATAAAAATTAAAACTAGTAAAAGTTTAAATAGTATGTAGATAAACAAAACATTTTTGACCTGTTAATAAGTAAATATGCCGAAATTATTTATAGTTTAAATTCAAACTGAATGAATTTGCAGGTATATTTATTTTGTTAGTTAAATAAATAAGTTTATACAACTATTTTACATAAATTTAAAAAAAAAAGATACAAAAGTAATTATTTAATCTTCAAAGTCACACGCTTTATTACTCAAAAGGGCTTGAGGTGTATGTAGTTTTACTTGTTCATGTTAAAAAACTTATTAAAACTCAAACTTTACTTTTACTTTACGATAGAGCCGTTAATCTTTACTTTTAAAAAAATGCACGAACTTCCGAAGTTTTAAAACTCTAACTTCTAGAAAAATGTGTAAATTTTAGGTGTAGTCAACCTGTCGCTTAAGTACGCATTTTTAACACAGCGCAAAAAAAAGTTTATTAAAGATTATATCATTTTTTAATAATTTTTAAATTTTTTAACCGCTAGGTGTCGCAAATCCACAGGAATGCACCATATCGCTTTTAGAAAATAAAAATTAAATTAATTTACTTGTTTTTTCACCACACGATGTCGCTGTTCCATTCCTCCACGTCCCCTCCTCCACCCTAAAGCTTTCCCCTCCTCCACCCTAAAGCTTTAGCCAAACTCATACTGAGCGAAATTTTTTTTTTTCTTAAAAAAAACTCTCTTACGTAATTTGCCATTTCAAATGCATTTTATAATTTTTATATTTTTAATAACATTTTGTTACTATGCTAACAAACTCCAATTTTTATTTATTTTCCACTTCACACAATTTTCTTAATTATAATTAAATACATTTTTATCATAAATTTTCTTTTGCTATAATCTTTATTATATTTAGTTATAATAATAAAAATTACAAATTTCTATTACATTAATAATAATCAAACTTTATTAAAATTGTTTCTGCACCAATTTTTTAAAATCAACCATTTTTAAAATAGCTTACTAAAAGCAATTTCACTCTAGTACAAGTTTTATGTCATTTCAAATTAGTAGGTGAAAAGATTTGGATAAAGTGTATATCATCTAAATAAAACTAGTCAAAAGTCAGAAAACTAGATAAGTTGTTATTTAGTTATTATGGTCATTAGTGTAGGTGTAAAACATACTATGAGCATTAAAAGTTATATTTAAGTAACCAATATCTATAGCAGGGTTTCCCAAACTTATTTACTAAATCGCCCCCTTTTCAGAAATTTGAAAAAAAATCGCCCCCCACGATTTTACAAAGTAGTTTTTCTCTTGAGTACAAAATTTTAAGCCAAAAAAGTTGTGTTTGAAATGTAATTCAGTCCGGTACTTCTTATGCACGCACTTTTGGGCTATGTTTAAAGTGGGTGGGTGTCACTTTTGCACGACCGTCACTTTTGCACGAACGTCACTTTTGCACGAAGGGACACTTTTGCACGAGCGTCACTTTTGCACGAGGGGTCACTTTTGCACGAAGGGACACTTTTGCACGGCGACACCTTTGCACGAGCGTCACTTTTGCACGAGGGGACACTTTTGCACGGCGTCACTTTTGCACGCAGGGTCACTTTTGCACGAGGGGACACTTTTGCACAGCGTCACTTTTGCACGCAGGGTCACTTTTGCACGAGGGGACACTTTTGCACGGCGACTCTTATGCACGGAGGGTCACTTTTGCACGAGGGGACACTTTTGCACGACGACTCTTTTGCACGGCGACTCTTTTGCACGGAGGGTCACTTTTGCACGAGGGGACACTTTTGCACGGCGCCACTTTTGCACGAGGAGACATTTTGGTACGGCGACATTTTTTCACGATGACAATTTTTTTACGGCAGCTTTGTTGCACAACGACACTTTTGCACGGAGAGTCACATTTGCACGAGATGACTCTTTTGCACGGCGTCATTCTGCACTAGGATACTTTTCTGCATGCAGGGTCATTTTTGCACGAGGAGACACTCTTGCACGGCGACATTTTTTCACGATGACAAATTTTTATGGCAGCTTTGTTGCACAACGACACTTATGCACGGAAAGTCACTTTTGCACGAGGGGACGTTTTGCACGGA
This sequence comes from Thalia democratica, assembly GCF_965202585.1. Classification (NCBI taxonomy): domain Eukaryota; kingdom Metazoa; phylum Chordata; class Thaliacea; order Salpida; family Salpidae; genus Thalia; species Thalia democratica. The sequence goes on along the minus strand of NC_139166.1, from coordinate 58,334,896 downwards.
GGTACATTTTTGCACGAGGGGACTCTTTTGTACGGCGTATTTGATCTTGCAAATGTTACTCTCTCATTGGCTTATTTCATGATCACGTGGTGCTGGTATTAGTATCTCTTGATACTTTGAATAAACATAAGTTCAAACTTCAAAATGTTACTCTCTCATTAGCTTATCACGGTTATGCAACATTAAAGTAATGAAATAATCCAAGTTTAACTCATGAAAAATAAGCTATTTTACTGCTCTTTTTATTCTCACGCTGAGTTAAAAAGTAAACTAAAAATAAACATCAAGTAAAATCTTAAATACCTTTACACTTCATAAACTAATTATTATTTTTATTTTACCAATTTAACAATTGTTTAAAATTAAAATATTTGTTTAACAAACATATAATGCTAGTTTTAACATCAGGAGAATAAAAGTAAAACATAATACTTAAGATTCGTGTTTTAAAGCCTTACTAAATTAAGTTTTTTTTTTTTTTTTTAATTAACGAAATACAGATTGGTTTTGTTTAAAGTATTCTAAATTGTTTATATTTAAATTAAAAAAATCTTATTCATCTGTTTCAATTGTTTAAATGCTATTTTCCATGACTGTCACATATCTTTTTAAATTTATTGAAGCACTGAAGATATAGTTGATCAAAACTTAGTTTGTAAGATAATTTATTGAGAGATTAAATTCATTCATCTACTTTATTTAAATTTAGATTATAAACATTAATTAAAGAAATGTGGTACGTTATTATATTGTTCTACGTAAAACTTCAAAAAAAAAGCTTTATATTTAAATTTCATTATAAAACAACCACATTTCATTCATTCAGTCTCCGGATATGAACAGTCTTAATAAGCTTTTTTTTTCTCTTTTAAATTCGTCCTAAGTTAAAATATAAAACACCAATTTGTTATACATAATAAAATAAAGATATTAACCAAATAGAAACTGTTCAAGGAAAACCGCTGCAATATTTCAACAATGAGGCTTGGTAAAGTTCTTTTTTTTATATTGGTCAGTTGAAATATGGTGCAAACTTCCTAATGAATTAGTATCTTGCAAAAATTTTATTTAATTTCGATTAAAGTTAAAAACGTTTTATCTGTGTTATATTATGGTTAACAAAATTTTTAAGTTCTTAACCGTATTAAAAATAAATTAGTTAAGTAATTTTTATCAACTATTGATTTAATTTTAGGATTTAGCTTAGTTTATAGTTCAATTTTATTAGCAGCACCTTTACTCTATTAATGATGACTCATATATCAATGTATTAATGATTATTTATCCGGCCGGTCTATTGTTAATGTCTTTGGAGCGTTAGGTTTTTATTTTTGTTGTTAGTCAATGCATTTAAATATTTGATGTTGATCGTTCTACATCAAAGCGTAAATAAGTATAAGTTTGTGATTAAAATTTTGCTCTCTATGCTAACCTATAAATTTTATATCAAATTATGTTTTTATCTTTGTTTTAATAAATTAAGAATTTTTATTAATTTTTTTTCTTTTTGTGGACGATAAACTTGTAACCGTATAGTAAACTATATAAAAAGGCATAGTTGTTGATTAGTATATTAAAATTCAAAGTTAACTAGAACAATTTACCTACACTTAATGTATTTTTATATCCTATTTCCTAAATAAATCAAATTTTTTGTCCCTTGTATAAATCTTTTATAAATAACTTTAATTTATTTTCTCGTTAGTTTGTTTCTAACATCAATTTTTACTGTTTAAAATCTTAAATCTTTAGTTTTTTTCCTTAAATATAAAAAAACATTCTTAATATTTGGTAATAATATTGATGCTGTGACTTCGATTTAACTGGAATGATAAAAACTACATGATTTTTACATGATTCCCACCTACACAATCAATTTTTAAAATATGTTATAAAACTTTAGTTTTCAGTTTCTTTTTATGCTACAGATTTGATACTAGCTAAAAAAGACTTTTAATTGGCCTGCATGCAAAATTGATGTTCCGTGCGAAAAAGTCATAGTGCCAAAATGTCGCTGTGTAAAAATTGATCTTAAAAAAGTGACGTTGTGCAAAAGTGTCGTTGTGCAACAAAGCTGCCGTAAAAAATTTTCATTATGAAAAATGTCGCCTAGAAAAAGTGTCTCCTCTTGGAAAAATGACTGCGTGCATAAGTTTCTCCTCGTGCAAAAAAGAAGCCGTGCAAAAGAGTCCCCTCGTGCAAAAATGTACCTCCCTGCAAAAGTGTCGTTGTGCAAGAAAGCTGCCGTAAAATTTGTCATCGTGAAAAAATTTTGCCGTGCAAAAATGTCCCATCGTGCAAAAATGACGCCGTGCAAAAATGACGAAAGTGCAGTAGTGTCACCTCGTGCAAATGTGACTCTCCGTGCAAAAGTGTCGTTGTGCAAGAAAGCTGCCAAAAAAATTGTCATCGTGTAAAAATGTCGCCGTGAAAATATGTCTCCTCGTGCAAAACTGACGCCGTGCAAAAGTGTCCCCTCTTGCAAAAGTGACGCCGTGCAAAAGAGTCGCCGTGCAAAAGTGTCCCCTCGTGCAAAAGTGACCCTCCGTGCAAAAGTGTCGCCGTGCAAAAGTGTCCACTCGTGCAAAAGTGACCCTGCGTGCAAAAGAGTCGCCGTGCAAAAGTGTCCCCTCGTGCAAAAGTGACGACCGTGCAAAAGTGACGCCGTGCAAAAGTGTCCCCTCGTGTAAAAGTGACGCTCGTGCAAAGGTGTCTCCGTGCAAAAGTGTCCCATCGTGCAAAAGTGACCCCTCGTGCAAAAGTGACGCTCGTGCAAAAGTGTCCCTTCGTGCAAAAGTGACGCTCGTGCAAAAGTGACGCTCGTGCAAAAGTGACCCGTTCCCGTTTAAAGTAGTTTACAGGGCTTTAGAAAATAATCTACAGTTATTTTCTTATAAGCCCAGTAAAGTGTATAAAAATACTTAATTATTAAAAATTCTTTAGTAACTTGTAATCAATCCTTTTTAAATATGAATTCTTTCAAAACTAATAAAACTTTTAGGTTAGTGGTGGACAACTTTTGTAGTCAGCAATTCATATTTACTAAAAAGTCTTTTCTAGTTTCAACTCGTTAAAAAATAAGATTGCGGGCTGCATAATTTAAAAAAATAACGTATAAGAAAATAAAAAAACTGGAGGGAAATTGTAATAAAATGTTTAGTATTATTGTGATCTAAGAAATACTATTGTGAACTGATACCCAAGTTGAAAGCGTATTTCAAAATATTAAGTATCAAAAAACTAATTTTATTTATTTTTCAGAAAGTAGTTTTCAAGTTAATTAGCGGGTCGAAATTTGACTGAATCCGAACCGTACGTTACCCATCTAAAATCTTAACTGAAACCTGGCATTGTAATAATCTCTCATATAACAAATTTTGGACATTTAGTAGTTAATACTAAGTAACTTATTTAAGCCGCACAAAATACTTAATTTTTTTTTTATAAACAGGCATATTGTAAAATTACTATACCAGAGATTAAAAAACTATAAAAGAATGAACAGTTTATTTTACACATAATGAAATAAATATTAAAACATAATTTCTGATCTAGTTTGAGGAAGTTTGACCGACTGATTGATTATCTCACATTAAAAGTAGTTTCATCAACAGCTTCAGTAAATGCAGTAAAATTATAAATTTCAATGCGAAGATATATTATAAGCAAGTTAGCTATAAAGTTAAAATTTTAATTTTAAACATTTTAAAATATATGTTGCGTAGTAGAATACCATGAAATAGTATTTGACTTGGAATAACCTTAAGGAAACTAAACCTTAATTCTAACAAAAATTTTTATCTTAATTTAAATTTAAAAAAAATCAAATGTTTTACAGTTAATTCTGTGAACAGATAGTAATCAATTAAAAAAAAACTGTTAATTAGGTTAAAATTTTGTTTTGTAACTGTAGCATTTTTTTTGATGGCTTATTTAATTGTGTTTATTTTTTTTTCTAGCTATTAGCCTATAATAATTTATCAGAGAAAAATAGTGAAAAACTAAAAGCTAGTGTTGAAATATTAAAATAAACAACACATTCTAATTGCTAAGATACTTTGAATTAAGATAAAACAAAAAACAGTTGTATTAATAGTTTGAAAATCCTCAATATATGAATTTCTTAACAATAATAAATCAAGTTAGAAAATAAAAATGAGTTTAAGAATCTTTTTGATGAAAAATTTTAAGTCATCTCAAATAAAGACCTTAAATCTATACTCTTTCAAAACCAAAAAATCTTTTTTGACATAAAAACTTTAATGGTTATCAAGATTTTTTTATTTATTAAATAAACAGATTAAACAAGATTAAATAAATAATTTTCAAACAAATATTTTAATCACTATGCTTTAAAAACTTTTAGTGTAATGTAAAACGACAAATATAAACTACAAAATTAACCAGGTCAAAAAAAACTATTAACATTTTTAAAACATAAACCATCTAATAGTTTCAGTAGACTTCCGCTTAAGTTCGCACTTTGAACAAAATCGAAAAAAGGCGAACTCAAAAATGCATTATCATTTATTTTTACAAAATGACAAATTTCAATATTTTATATGCAATAATGTTATGAATAAACATGAAATCAACTAAAACATAAAACAAACATTCATTTAAAAAATAGATCTATATGAGCTGTAAAATATTATATTCTTTTTTGTTTTATTGATACTTAGTTAGTGTTAGACTTTTTTTTATCTTAAACTTAAGAAAATATAAATTTGCACTTTTTTTAGGTAAAAAATGCGAACTCAAGAGAAAGTCTACCGTAATTAATATTAATTAGGCATTATGCAAACCTGTTATAGAATAAATAACTTAAAAGAATTTTTAATATAAAAAGACTACTTAAATACAATACAAACCCAGGTTAAACAAGAAGTATTTTAAAAGATCAAAAAAATAAAAAAACTTTCATAAAATGCTGTCTGCTACTGAATTCAAATATAATGCGAAGGATGAGGTTCATGAATTCTTGCAAGTTTTTCTAATCTGATTCTAAATCAGTAAAATAAAGCTTTAAGTCACCTCCTTTACAAATATCTAGATAAAATCTTTTGCTCAAAATGTTAATAACTGAACTGAAAGTTTTTTTAATACCATAGCTAGAAGGAAAAGCTATAAAGAACAATCTAAATTTCTCTTAAATGATTGGAAGCTTTTGTCTTAGTTTTTGTTGAGTCTAAAAGCTTTCAGATCGTTCTTTGGAAAAATTTACTTTAAGTTCAAGGTCAGTTTGTAAGTCTGAGAACGTTTCCTGTAAGTCGTTTACTTTAAAAAGATCTGCCTCAAAGGGATTCATATTTTTATCTATATGATAGCTTTATTGTGACAAATCGAAATTTTACTTTTTAATAATTCAAAATTGTTAAACATTCCAGATTTTTCCAGGTTTTTTTTTGCCTAAATTGTCAAACTCCAGGTTTTTCCAGGTTTCTAGGTAAATTGGCAACCCTGTATAGTTTTATTTCTTAGTCTAACTTGGTAAATTTTCAAAAAAAAATTGGAAATATCATGAGGTGATACTTAATAATAGACACCATAGATTTTTATAAACCATTTATGATAACAAATAACATATATCTCAGGTTAAAAAATGTCGAGATGGATTCCGATCGTCTATGATTTATGTAATTTTTGAGTAAAAAAATATCTGAATGAAAATACCACAGATGTTCTTGTGCTAAAACTTTATTTCAACTAACGGCGTGAATGAAAATATGTAATTTACTTGAAAGTAGGAATCATAAGCAATCGGTTTTTTTTCTACATTTTACATAAACAAAATAAACTTTTTTGTTTAAGTTTTACCTCAGAGTCAAATATTTAATAGCAAGCTAAAACTAGTAAAAAAGCAAGATAAAAAGTAAAAATTTTATAACTGCCCAAAATTTTAAAATCGCCCCCTTACTAGTTATCGCCCACCCTTTCGCCCCCTTACTAATTATCGCCCCCCGACTTACTAAAATCGCCCCCAGGGGGGCGATATCGCCCACTTTGGGAAACCCTGATCTATAGGTTATTAAATGAACATTTTTAAATGGGCTCAAAGTAAAATTTTACTTACGCCTTAGTGCAAACATAATAATTTGCTATATTTTTCTTTATTGAAAAACTTTAGTATTTTTTAAATCAAAAATACTTTGCTTAAAATGTTCTACTTTCAGAAGAATCAAAGCAATAGTTTATAAACTTCCTAACTGAGCTATTTTAGCTATACGAAATCAAGTTTTTGTTTCAAACAAAATTCAAAAACATCACTTTTTACCAAGGGAGTTGTTTCTTTTAACAAATTAAGTAAGTTGCAGGTTGTCAGAAGTTTTTTTTTATACTTTTGAAAACATAAATGTTAGAATCTTAGAAGTATAGTACTATACAGTTACAAAACTTAGTAAAACAAGAAAATGTTTATTTTTTATAAGTATTTAAAGTTTTAGGAAAGACAAATTTTTTTTTAATTATAGAAAAGTTAATTTTAGTTTTTTCCTTTTTTTCGTATAGGTTAGCTCATTTTAAAAATGTACTAACACTTTACTTATAAAAAAATGAGTCGTGAATAAGTGTGCAATTTTATTGAAATTTAGATATATACAGAATTAGTGGGAATTGTTGTAAATTCAAAAGCTCGTTCACACCAGGTCACGATGAGAAACAGTTTTGACGTTTCCTGATTCGTTGATATCGGCTGGCCTAAAAAAAAACTTTTCTAATAATTGTTTGAGTTTAAATTAAATTTTCTATATTTAAGTTAACGGTTTTGCCTACAATCAATATTTTTTAGTTGACTCCAAAAAATAACTTTAAAATTTTAAGCTAAGTTTATGGTAAAACATAATTCTAATTATTACCGTTTATCTTAAAATTTCTTAAGCTTTTGACAACTTTTGATTTTGTCACTTTAAATTGGTCAAAAGTTCTTCAGCCAAACAAAAGGATTTATATTGCTTAACAATTGAGTATAAGACTTATAAAACATTTTGTATACAAACTGAAAAAATATAAAAATTAAAAAGATGATAAAAAACACCATAAAAACATATACAAAGTCATCGAAACAATCCAAAAAAAAATATGTATATATAACAAACATACCTGTAAAGCTGAGCTCTCTGTTTGGTGGTGTCATCATGCAGGAAGGCGGTGGAATCGGTCCGAATAACCCGAACCCACACTACCACCATAATGGCCACGATGACGATAATTCCTGCCAGGATTCCAATAACTACTCCTGCTACGAGCGCGCCGTCTGGTGGAGAAAAAAATACTGTGTTTAAAAATTATTGAGATTTTTCTTCTATGAAAAAATTGATACAAAGCTTAATTAAACTTACTAAAATTTTACAACAAAATAACTTTCAGAAATAGTCAACAAGAATTTTTTTTTGTACTTTGAAAGCTAAGAATCATAAGAGTTTGTTAAAATAAACAACCATTGATACTTTACTATAATTAATAATTATTTCGTGTTTAGCTGCTTTTAAATAAAAAAACAGAAAGTGATGTGGGGATGGAATTTAGTTTTGTACGTCTAAAAGCTTGCTAAATATTTTTATTATTTAATTTAGACTTGTTGTGAATTTTTTTTAAATCTACAGTATATGCAACACACCTATAGTATATGCAACATATAATATATGATACAAATAAGTAGGTAAAAATAAATAAAAACTACTAAATTTTTTTTTTAATGCTATGCTAAACTGCTTTTTTAATACTGGTGAAATATGAAAAATAAAGTTGTTAAAGACGGTTTTATAACTATTTCAGGTTAAAAAATGTCAAATAGAAGATATTTTAAGTTTTGTATGAATTTTCTGTTACTATGACTTAAAAGATGTTGTAATTTAAAATTAAAACATTTTTTATCATTTGTATTATGTAAAACCATTTGCTACAAGTGGATTTAACAATTAATTATTTTTAACTATAAAAAATACTACAATGTTTAAAAACTTTGAAAAATACTAAAGAAAAAACAGCTACTAGTTTTTTTTAACAAACTTAAGTTTTCAATTTTTTTTTTGTGACAATTACTAATTCATGCTACTAAACTGCATTAAAACTTTTTGTTACAATAAAAGTTTTTTTTTCTATGCATAAAATAATAATAATGTTTGCACAAATTATATATATTCAAAAATATGGGTTTAACTACAATCTTTGCATTTTTAAAGACAAAGTTCAAATTTGAAAAATACACACTCAAACAAACCTATTTGGTAGTTTTTGGTATTTGGTTAAAACAAATATCTTTATTTTTTATAAGCCGTCGTCTGTCGCGAAAATTGTATTTTTTTAATACCTTAGAAATAAGATTGTTAGTAAAAATTATCTTTATTCCTTTTGTTAACTTTTGGTTTAGTTTTTTGGTTCTTCAGTACGATTTTATTTAAAATGAAAAAGTATATAACAGTAAAGAAAGTAATTATCATAATTATTGCAAGTAGATCTATGATTACTTTATTAGAATAATTTTTAAACAAATTAAATGTTAAAAAATAATTGTAAGTAAATAGTAAAATCTCAAAACAACATGCACTAAATCTACAAGACTTTCTAAAGTGTAGAGCAATTTAATTCAATCAAAGCACTATAGCATCTATGCCACTACAAATTTGGCGGAATTTTTGGAAGTTTTGTGTTTACTTGGTGCAGACGGCAACAGTGAGCATGAGAATAACAACCACAGCTACCACCAGTCCACATATCAGCCCGATCAGCAGGGGGTCTGTAGGGTCAACGAGAAAATTGAAAGTTTTGTTAGTCGTAAGAAAAAGAGTTATAAAAAACGTGCATTTAGTATAAAAAAAATTGAAAGTGTAAGACAAAAAAAATTTGATTATATGTGTTTAAAAGTTAAAACAAACAAAAAGAGGTCAAAGATTTAAAAATTTTCTAATTTATTTTTTTAAAGCAAAAACTAAATATATGTTTTAAAAAACTTAAAACACACAAAAAAATCTAACACTTAAATACAATATTTGTTAGTAAGTAAATGAATGTTAACAAAAACAGTAAAATTTAAAAAAGGAACAAAATGTTTTAGTAGTATGCAGAAAATAGTAAATAAAAGTTTAAAAAAATAGTTTCTCGCATCATTAAAAAGCTTAGATGATTAGCGAGACTCTAAAAGCAAAAACACAATAATTGATTTTAAGCTGAAGCAATCGTTTTAAACGTGCACAGTTCCTTTAATTAGTCAAAATGTACATTGATTTAGAACAAGTATATGCGTTTACAGCTTTATAGCGTCTCACTTATCACTTTTTTTTAAGTTTAAAATAATAGAAGAAAAAATGTTAAACGGCTAACTTTTTTACATTATCAAAAGGTTTTATAGAATGCTTTTAGTATTTTATAAAAGAAATGTTAGTGGGTTAGTAACAAAATGAAACAAGCACTCTTTAGTTAATAAAAACCCAAAAAAGAACTGTGATCGTTATGTTATTAAAAAGCTCAGAAGATATTTAAGATAAATTTATTCTTATAAAGTTTAAAGTAAATTTGTTGAAATTTATTCAATTTCAAACATATTTTAGATTAACTATCTAGTTTTACATCATTTCAAAAATAATTTTTAGCAGCATATGCATTTAAGCTTTTAAAACGTAAACGAAATTATTTTTTTTTAGTTACTTTACTTTTAATACGTTTATACTATATGAATATTTGTAGGCTAGGTGAAGTCCCTAAACTCAAATGCTCGAACTAATGACAAAATGTGATATATAGATGTATACATATATATATATATATATATATATGTATGTATGTTTGATAAACTTAATGAATTTATCTATAATGTGTGAATGATGATTTCACACAAAAAAATTCTGACCTCTGACTCCAAATGTCCATAGGGCGGCTGTACTTACTAAATATACGTTTAGTTAGTTCACAAGTGTTTTTTCACAAACTTATTTTATTTCCAAACTAGTTAAAGATTTTATGTTTTTTGGAACAAGTTATTTTATATAAAACACGTTCTAAATATTATGTTCAAAAACACTCAATAAAATAGCTTTCAGCGGTCACAAGTGTGCCTGATTCTTTTTGCTTATAACAGTTTTTAAATTCAATGACTTACTCTTTTAAATACTTTAGGATTTTTCTAATTAATTTAAAAGTTATCAAAGTCCAATTGAACTCACTGAGTGACTGGCAACGGTCGCCAGTGTACCAAGTACCGCACACGCACACCGGGTTCTCTTCGGCGGGCCTCCTCGTGCAAGTCGCTCCGTTCTGACAGTAGTCAGCTCCGTCCAACAAGCACTGATCCTCGCAGCTGAAAGTTGTTTGACAGTTTGATTCATAAGCGTTTATGTTTAGTGCTCGTAGTAAATAAAGTGCATGGCAAAGTTTTAGAGTTGTTCGCGTATACAAAGCTAGTTATATACACTGGTTACAAGTGGAAAAATACTACTCAAAATGCCTTTAACTTACTTCAATTGTTTAGAATTAAAAAGGCACTTAATTATATTTAAAAATTCTTATCAAAACAAACAATGTCATAAGTATATACGCCATGATAGAACAAAAATTTAATAACTTTAACGCAAAAAATAATGTAAGTTACTCTGTTCCGGGATTTTCTGGGTCTCTGTCACGGAACCCATCAGGACATCTCAGTGGAGTAGTTGTAGTGATAAAAGGTGTCGCTTCTGGTGCAGTGGTTGTTACAACTGGTTCTGATGTTGTTTCTACTGGTTCTGATGTTGTTGCAACGGGCGTCAGCTCACAGCTGAATAATAAGTTTTGTTTTAAATGTGCATTCTAAAATAGTTTTTGAACTCACAAAATATTTTTGCTTAGAAAATAAAGCACTTTAATATTTTATCTTATAACTTTATATCTAATAAAGACTTTGCTTACGTTTCAACCTCTTATTATAACTTTCTAAACAAGTACAAAATAAATAAAAATAATCTATAAAAAGTAGTATTGATCAAAAAAGTAATAGTATTACAGATTTTACTTTATACCAAACTTAACAGGTCTTAACTTAGCAGTCTTAAACAATAGGTAAAAAAATAGCAATAAAAAGCAAAAACTTTACCAACTTTGTACCGGGGTTGGTGGTATCAAGGTCTGTGTACCCATCCTTACAGCTGCAAGCGAAATTAGGGAAGGTGTCTGTGTTGGAACATTGGGCGAAAGTTGAGTTGCACGTAGATCTGGCATCAGAGCTTGAACACTCGTCAATTGCTGGAAACGTTTTAGATTTAGTAGCGAACAGTAAAAAATCTTATTTTTTGAAACTGAATAGATTTCGAATATTAATTTTATTCATTATAAGTTTTGAATGTATTTAGTTTAGTTGTTTATATAAACAGCTCTATCGGTTTAGGTTAACGCTTACGAAAGCAAAACAGAACTAGAAAATAAATTATTAAGAACCACAAGTTCTAATAGACGATATATAGTTACAAACCCATGACGCCAACAGCGACCGCGTTGATGCTGGCTGCCAAACCGGAAGTAGCCGGGTCGTTGACGAACGTCTCGTTGATATTTCTTATGACGTCATCGGTGGTGGTGAACGAATCGTCGTTGACGACCATGACGTCAGACGTTGCTATGACGCTTCCGCTCGACAGAGTCACGGAGTCGATGCTGACGTAGCTGAGGTTGAGCGTGTCGAGTATTTGTTTCACCTGTTTTTAGTTTTTGTCGTATAGTAAGGAAGTTAGAGTGACAGTCCGAATAATAGTATAATTTATATGTTTTATTCAAAAGTTTTTTTCTACTTTTGTTCAATAGACTGCACAGTGAAGTTTAGTTTGCTTGTACACACAAATTAAAGCTGTCGATTAGACTTTATGTTTTACAGCAATAAAAACGTTAATGATTTTAATATATATCTAGGTTATATTTTTTCTAGTTTATTACCAGCTGATTGTAGCGGGCGAGGAAATCGAGGTATCCGCTCGAACTGCTGTTTGTGAGAGATTCGTCGAAAGTCGAATCGAAAGTAATGGTGAGTTCGAACCGGCTTGTTTCTGCAAGCATCAAAGTTGACAGTGATTGTTTTAAGTTTAAGAAAAATAGTTAAAAGTGAAACTTACCGACACACGTTCCGTTGAGGGCAACTTCAAATCCTGAGCAGACGACTGGAGCCGGAGTTACTAAGATGTTTTTGTAAGGTTAGGTGTGCACAGAAAAAAAAGTGTAAACTTTATTAAAATAGTACAAGTAGAACATAACACAGACAGACTTGCAATTACACTTAATTTTTTGATTTTGGCAAACAATTTAATCAACGTTGTTAAAATTCACAGAAGAATATCTTTAAAAATATTATATATATATTAATTATTATATATATTAAAAAAAAAATTCACTATTTTAAAATTTAGCTTTGTTTGTTTTGTTTTGTTGTTAGTTTCAAGTAGCTTTTCAGTGTTGCAGTATTTGTGTATTATTATTTTTTATGGAAACAAAAATTTTTCATTTAAGCAAAATTTTATAAAAACATGCATTGTTTCAAGAACATGAACAAACTTAATATGTAGACTGTTTGGAGTTTTTGTTTTAGATAATTTATTTAAAATTTAATATAATTTTTTTTACTAAATCATTAAAAAAGATTGAAAAGTAGATAGTAAAACTTAAACGTCATAGATACTTATTTTTCACAATTCATGGATGCATTTAAAAGCAAGTGTTTACAACAAATTTGATATGCACATGAACACAAACATACATTAAGTTGTAACAAACATTTGGTTGGTCACGAGTATAAAAAGCAAATAATTTTAGAAAATATGTTAAGACTGATTGTAGTGTTAGTGTAATCAATGTTGTTTTATGTTTGTCAAAGCTTACTATACACTAGCGCTCTTTCAACGAAGTAAACCTGTAAAACTAATCTATGTTAACAAAAAAAATCTAACAACTACTTTTTAGTAAAAACACAACTTTAAGCTGGCAAAGTTAAACAAAGTTAAAACTAGCCATCTAAAAATTCATGCTTATCAGTGCGAACACAAAACTTTTGTTAGTGGTTAAAACAAACAATCTGTAATAATCCTTTGTTAGATTTTATTAATTTTGATACCAAGCTTTTGTAGTAAGTGTGCCAATACTTCTTCATGCAGCCGCAAGTGCATCCTTAGTCTTAACCAGTACCTTCAGTTGTCGTGGTAACCGCAGGTTCTTCAGTTGTCGTGGTAACAACAGGCTCTTCAGTTGTCGTAGTAACAACAGGTTCTTCAGTAGTCGTAGTAACAACAGGTTCTTCAGTAGTCGTAGTAACAACAGGTTCTTCAGTTGTCGTTGTAACAACAGGCTCTTCAGTAGTCGTAGTAACAACAGGTTCTTCAGTAGTCGTAGTAACAACAGGTTCTTCAGTTGTCGTTGTAACAACAGGCTCTTCAGTAGTCGTAGTAACGACAGGCTCTTCAGTTGTTGTGGTAACAACAGGTTCTTCAGTTGTCGTAGTAACAACAGGCTCTTCAGTTGTTGTAGTAGCAACAGGTTCTTCAGTTGTAGTAGTTACAACAGGTTCTTCAGTTGTTGTAGTAATAATAGGTTCTTCAGTTGTCGTTGTAACAACAGGTTCTTCAGTTGTAGTAGTAACAACAGGTTCTTCAGTTGTCGTTATAACAACAGGCTCTTCAGTTGTCGTAGTAACAACAGGTTCTTCAGTTGTCGTTGTAACAACAGGTTCTTCAGTGTTAGTAGTAACAACAGGTTCTTCAGTTGTCGTAGTAACAACAGGCTCTTCAGTTGTCGTAGTAACAACAGGTTCTTCAGTTGTCGTTGTAACAACAGGTTCTTCAGTTGTAGTAGTAACAACAGGTTCTTCAGTTGTCGTAGTAACAACAGGTTCTTCAGTTGTCGTAGTAACAACAGGTTCTTCAGTTGTCGTAGTAACAATAGGTTCTTCAGTTGTTGTGGTAACAACAGGCTCTTCAGTTGTCGTTGTAACAACAGGCTCTTCAGTTGTCGTAGTAACAACAGGCTCTTCAGTTGTCGTAGTAACAACAGGCTCTTCAGTAGTCGTAGTAACAACAGGCTCTTCAGTTGTCGTAGTAACAACAGGCTCTTCAGTTGTCGTAGTAACGACAGGTTCTTCAGTTGTCGTAGTAACAACAGGTTCTTCAGTTGTCGTTGTAACAACAGGTTCTTCAGTTGTAGTAGTAACAACAGGTTCTTCAGTTGTCGTGGTAACAACAGGCTCTTCAGTTGTCGTAGTAACAACAGGTTCTTCAGTAGTCGTAGTAACAATAGGCTCTTCAGTTGTCGTAGTAACAACAGGTTCTTCAGTTGTCGTGGTAACCAAAGGATCCTCAGTTGTTGTGATTATAATAGGTCCTATTGTCATTATGAGGTGTAAAGTTTTTTGAAGGCGTTAATTATCACTACACTTGTTTTTAAGTTCATTTTTAATTCTTTATGATTAATTTTTAAACTTAAAATTAAACTCATAATTGTTTTTTTTTTATGTCTATTATATAAAGTTTGAATACTAATGTATAACTGAACATTAGTTTAAGTTGTTGACTTTTATATTGTGAAATTGAAAGATATTAGTTTGTTTTTTGTGCAACTGTTTTTACTTTTAATTTTTCAAATTGTCTTATTCATCACAAAAGAACCCCAACATTAAATTTTTTTTTTCTAGAACAATGTTTTTAAACTAAGTTCAAACAATTGCTTAATTCATTTATTTAAAGTATAAATTGTACATTTTTTCTTCGATTTCTCTAAAGACTCTGTTTTGTTATTCTTACTTGCCAAAACTTACCATCTGTTGTTGTTTCCGGAGTAGTTGTAACAGGAGTGGGTGTAACTGGAAGTACATCTGTTAAATGTGTATTTACAGTTGTAGGTTAAAATTATCCAACCGATTAACAACTCGTTGTTTTTGTTTATTTAAGCACGTTTTCGTATAAGTAGTACGTTTTTTGCAGTTTGAGAAAGTCAATATACGAATCAATTAGTGTTTTACGTTGTAAATAACTTTGTGTGTTTTAATATTTTGGATAAGCTTAGATTTTACTTTAAAAAAAATCTCACGTGTTAGTACTGCGCCCGCGCTTTCAATTCCTTGGAAAAAAGAAGTAACGGTGAAGGAGTAAGTTCGGCCTGGCACAAGACCAACGATACTTGCTGTTCTCGAGTTGTTGTCTGAAAAAATATTTGAATAAATTTTCTTATAAGGTAGTTGAAATTGATTTCATTGATTCAATATACTTGAAAAAAAACAAAACTCTTGAAGTAAAAAAACACTATATAAAAATTTTTGAACTATAAAATAATACTTTATAATAAAAGTTTTTAGGAAAAGTTAAATGAATCGAAAATTCCTTACTAGTTTTTTTAAGTGACTCACACATCATACACTTACCTACAGAAACTTCAACCTCGGGCCTTGTACTGACCAGGTAACTGTCAACGCTACCGTTAACTGGTGCTGACCATGACAGCTGAGCGTTCGTGTAAACGACCGAGTCAGTTGTTATGACAAGATTCGTCGGTGCCTCGGGAGCTGTTTGGATAATTTAAATAAACTATTTAGCTGTACTGCATGAAGAGCAAGTCTGAAAATAAATTCTCAAGTTATTATTTAAAAGTTTGTATTTTAATGACAAGTGAAAGTAAGACAATTGAAACTGGCTAAAAGTACTTCTTCAAATATCAAGATATTAAAAGGATTAACTGCAAAAGTTTTTGCCAATTTTTTTTTACGAAATAAAACAAAACTAAAAACCAGAAAAATATTAAAAACCTGTGTACTGTGTGACTGTTCTAACTTCACTAACTTCCTCCCCAACGTAACTTGCAATTGAGAAACGGTACAGAGTTGTAGGACTCAATTCATCGAAGGTATACTAGGAATAAAAATAACTAATTTATTAGCAACATAGTAGCATAGAAGCGTTGTAACTAACGGATTTAGCGCCAATGGAAGGACCGGTTTGTCTGACTAGATCTCCTGAAATTTCCTCTGTAACATTCAATCTAAATCCTATAGCAGGAGATGTTTCCGAAAGTACCCAGCTCACCTAAAGCGAGAATGAAAAAAAAAGTAACATAAATAAATGCAACAAACTTGATTTTTCTTGTTTAAAGTGAACTACTAACAAATTTTAACATCAGAGAAGGTTTTTAAATTTCTAGAAAAAATAAAAAGGTATATCACCAAAAAGGAGTAAAGATACAAGCATTTATTAAAACTCACAGTGATACTATTGCTAGTAACATCTTCAACAAGGTTAATGCTCTCGAATGTCGGTGGACTGAGACCTTCGGGAGTCTTGAAAGACTGCTGAGCGGGTCTGCTCAAGGCTTCACCAAAAGCAGTCACAATAAAAACTGATAAAAATAAAGTAGCTTATTAAACAATATTTTAGTTATTTTAAAAATCACGATTTTTAATAAAACTGTTTTCGTTTTATGCATTTAAGGCTTCTTAATCAACTTAGTTAAAATAAAATGATTCAAAATAAAAGGCTTACATCTGTACGTTGAAGAGAGGTCGAGACCGGTGAAGGTGATCGAAGTCTGTGTCGAGTTGAGCCTCTGCTCGAACAGGCGAGTTTCAATTCCGTCCAGCTGCAGGTAGATGCTGAAAAAAATAAATTCATACCTCCTAATAACTTAACTGGTGGAAAATATTATTTCTTGAAACTCACTCGAAGAACTGTCCGACGGACACGGAGCTCCACGTGATGGTGACGTTGTTGTAAACCACAACCGGAACAGCGACCACTGGCGGCGTGAGCTCTGTTAAAATTAAATGTATTCAATTTTGTTCATCTACTAGCCTTTTGTAAAATAGCATGTACAACTTATTAGTTTGTTAAAGTTTAACGGCGTTTTTGCTGCTCTTACCTGTGCAAACCCTTCCGCTTGGTTCAGACCGAGAGGCAAAGTACTCGTTACATTGACACCTGTGATTTTTTTTAAATATTTTTATTTTTCGGCATCATTAGAATATTTTACTTATACATATGAGCAATGGTTAAGGAAATCAGTACCAAAACAAGGCACCTTAAAAGTTGATTCCAATAAACATTTAACGTTTAAACAACTTTTTCTTAAAAAACTAGCAATGTTCAAAAAATTAGAACCGGAAAAATTAAGTTAGAATAGTTTTTGATATTATTTTTTAAACAGTCAATTAATTTAAAAACAACAGAGTGTTTTTGTCCGGCAAAAGAAAATGCAAACTTACTCATAAGAACCATCAGTGTTTGTGCACAGTGCGTTTGCATCGCAAGTGTTATTACCGTTACATTCGTTGATGTCTTGACAGAATGTTGCATTCACTTGTTCGTACCCTTTAAAATTATTTTATCATGGTGTTGTTACGATTGAAAGAACTCAAACATACATAATCTTATAGTAAAAGGAGTTTGCTTAGTTAGTTACTTATAGATAAGTTTTATTATCTTAAAACTAAAAATGGTAGTATGTATTAGAAAATGTAGTGTAATTTTGAACTTATTTTTTTTAAAGATAAAAGAAGAAAGTTTTAAAACCTTTACCAGGTTTATAAGGACTAATAGTAAGACATAATTAGTGTTGAATTCTTAAAAGTTTTATTCTTGAAAGTACACAAATTTAATAAAACCATTGTTATCTAAAAAATATCTATTAGTCTAAATAAAACTAAATTTTCACTCGACACTGAGCAAAATCAATAAAAAGTACTTAAATTCTGCATTATTGAAGATTTAAAAATTCGAACTATATCTAATCTAAGTTGTTCAAACTATTCGTACCATTATTGCAGACGCATACGACTTCAGCTTCCTCATTCCTCTTGCATGCCGCATTCACGCATGATTGCGCTTCATCGTTGGAACACGTGACGTTTGCTTCGCAGTTCACGCCATCAACCAGCAGGAACCCGTCCTCACACGAACACACGTAAGAACCTTGAAACGTTAATGCAAGTTGTTAGTATTTATTTTTGTTATATAGGTCCTAGGTTAGTTGGTTCGGGTCTTATAAGGACTTTTACCACAAAATTATAATTATGCAAAGAATATTATTTTATTATTTGAAAAATGTTACGGTTTATATAACTCATAGCTAAAATTACTTAATATAAGCGTTTTACAAGTATTTGTTTAAACTAACGAACCTTCAGTGTTTGCACATAATTGCTGACAAGGAGATCCATCGCATTCGTCAACGTCTGTGCAAGTCTTCATGTCCAAAGAAAGCCTCAGCCCTTCTGGACAGCTACAATCGAAAGAACCTGCAAAACATTTGTATTGTCGGTTGTATTTTAAAATAAGACTTAAATTTAATTTAGTCTAGGGTAATCAAAATAAAAAAGAAGGAATTAACTATTTTAATATACTACAAAAAAATGTACTATCGATGCCAACGAAATTTGTCAAAAATTTGAACAACTAAATAAGTTTGCAGTACCTTTTTGTAAAATATATTTTACAAGAGGTTTTCTCTTAATTAAAAGTATTTAACTTTTGTTTCAACTTATAAGCTAACCTAGTGAGTTAGTGCAAATATGACTGCATCCACCGTTTTCAACCACACATTCGTCGTTGTCATCGCAACTGAGGGCTGTTTCATTGAAGGTGAATCCCTCGATACATGTGCAACTGGAATATATTGGCGTTTTTGTATAAAATAACTGCTAGCATGTTATAAGCAAGAAAACTTGGATTTTGATACTTTTATTATTTCTACGTACTACAAAACTGACCAGCATTTTAAAGAACTTACTTTTAAATTTAAACTATATGTAAGTACTGAAAACTATAAAAAACACAAGGTTGTTACTTAAAATTATTTTAAATATTTTAATAGATTTAATTATAAAGATTTTTTAGTAAAAATTAAAACACACTTGTATCCTCCACTAAAGTTGATGCAGATTGCGGTTCCGCACTTTTCAAGTTCGCACTCGTCAATATCAACGCAAGTTTCAGACACATTGTCCTTCGTATATCCTTCCAAACACACACACCTGAGTTGACATTAGATAATTGAATTTCAAGTATAAATTGAATATGTAGACTTTTGTGTTTTTAAAAAACTGTAAATGTTTACATTAATTTTGTGTTTTTTGTTTCAATGTAATATATAACATTATATTTTTTTAAATAGTTTAAAAAGAAACTCACTATGTTTGGTCTTTTTGATTAAAAAGAAAGAAAACGTCTACAAAATATAGTAATGTCCTTTATTTCGTAAGTTTAACCTAAATAAATCATTTACAAAACTTATTTTTAATTTACAAATTCTCGTACTCAAAAGAGCCAGGTAGATTGTTACATTCACTGTTGGATGGATTACAAGTATTTGTGACGTTGCTTTCACATTCGTTTATGTCGTTACAAGTCTGATTGCTCGATGAAGGCACAAATCCGTCCAAACATTTACAACTGTGAAAAGTATTGTTAAATAAGTATAGAAAATAAAATTTAAAGATGCACACAAACATACATAAAGCTACTTTATGATTTGCTGTACACTGACATTGTGTAAAGATAAAACTTAAATAATGAACATGATGTTAACTAGTTTACAAGTACTAACGAGTAAGTTCCGGGTTCGTTCACACAAGAAGTTGTTGCGATGTTGCACTCACTCAGGTCTTCAAGACACTCGTTAATATCAACACATGATTCTTCCATTGCTGATACGTTGTATCCTGGACGGCACAGACACCTAAATAAATTATAAGACTGTTTAAGACACACTTTGTTGCACAAGTTTTTGATTATTCTGTGCAGAGTGTTTGTAAATAAGTATTTTTCCAAAGACAGTCTATTATAACACAAAATAAACTGGTTTATCTTTCAAAGTTAACATTATTGCTTGTTAATTTAACTTAGACAAATGATATCTGTTGTTTATAGTTCGGTAAAAAAATATGATTTGTTAAAAATTCTTACTAATAGAAACTTTAAAACATTACCAGTATTTTAAAAGAGTATCAATATAATCTTCAAATTTTAGTCCTATTCAAGCAGTAAATAGTTTTCTAAGAGCCATTACAACAAACTCACTGGAAGCTGCCGATGGTGTTCAAGCAAGTTTCGGTTGAGTTGCTGCACGGCGTTGCGTCACACTCGTTGACGTCATCACACGTCACGTTGTCGCCTGCCAGCTGGTATCCGGTTTGGCAGGAACAAGCGAAAGTTCCTGCCACGACGTTCTCCGGCTTACACTCCTGGCTGCACGGGTTGCTCAAGCAAGCTGTGAGTAAAAATTGCACGGTAAGTTTTAACTGTTGGCTTGGTCGGTTGACAAAACTGCTATTAGTTTGTTTGTTTTTTATTTAAAGTTGTTGATACTATTAGTGAAAATCGTGTATTGTCTTCTTAAATGAAATACTTTATATAATAAAGTTATTAGAATGATGGTTTACGAAACTATTTTTTCTTATCTTTTTTTCATAAAAGCTTTAGACAAATTTGTATATACATATATTTATATACAAAACGATAGAAAACTAACGATCTTCGTAGCAGACTGCACCATTACCGGAGAATCCGTCCGGGCAAGCTCCACACTCCCTTCCCCCTGCGGTGTCGGTGCAGGTAACATTGGGGTAGCAGGGGTTTATAGAGCACCCTGAAATTGTTTCGTTGCACACAGCGCCCCCGAAATCCTCGGGACAATCGCAAGATGCAAGCTGGAATTTAATATCGGGTTGTTAATATTTTCTTTGTGAAATAAAATGAACTATGATGCATTACTGATGTACATTGTGTTTGAAAACAATAAGATGTTTGAATGACATTTATGAAAACTAATAACTAATGTTTTAACTTTAACACTATACTAATTAAGTGTAAATTTAAGTCAACATGTTAAAACAAAGTTATCCCCACACAGAAAAAAACTTTAAAATTGGTGTAATTTTTTCAACCAACCCTGAAGTCAGCTTGATTGATGACGAGGGTTTCAAAGTTGCAACCTCCTCCGTTCTCGCATCCACAAAGCTCAGTTATGACAATGAGTCTTGTAGTTTGGTTTCTCGCATCAGCAGCGTAGAAGGTCAGTGGACTTGTTGGCGTTGCGTATGAGACGGGAGTCCATGAGAAGAGACCACCTTAAAGAATACATTCATAATCAAAATAGTATAATTGAAATTGTTTTTTTAATAATAATCGTTTAAATGTTTTTATTTGTTTTAACGTTTTATAGTAAGGTTTGTTGTAAGTTAAACTGAAACTAGCCTATATTTTATTGTTAAATGTTTTGATTTTTGAAAACTAATAAAATTGTCTCACTTCTAGAGGAGAAATTATGGAAACTGAGTTTGCTTTAAAATATAATGAAAGAAATTAATAAATTTATTTTTTTTGTTATTTACTTTTTAAACAAAAGTACAAGTCGCAAGTTCTAACTTGTCGAGTTGAGAGTGGCTTCCGAAGCTGCGTCGCCAGTCATGAGGTAAGTGATGACGTCACCTTCATCAGGGTCAGAAGCATTCAACTGAAGCGTGAACAGTTGGCCGACTTTCACTCGAATCGTGATTCTCTCAGCATCAAACGATGGTGCCGTGTTGCCTGGAAAGAAATTGATGATAGATATTCTCTTGAGTCAAGTTCAAAGTTCAGTTCGTTAATGATACATAGACTGTCTATTTTTTTAAAGTTTAATAATTATTTATGATTCAGTTTAGAAATTAGCGATTTTTTATACATATAAACTATAGTTTCAAATATTTTAAAAGCTGTTCAATTTTGTAATTATAGCGTTAATTATTTATTTATCAGCAGAAAAACGATAAATGCTTTCAAGAACAACAAAATAAATTGTTTACAGCTGTTTGTCTGAAAAGAGTAATTGATGTTTAGAGAGAAATTTAGTAAGTTATTAAAATGAAAAAAAAATCTTTCTATCAAACTTATTTTGGTGACTTTTTTATTTTATAGCATGTTCTTCATTTTAATAAAATAATCTGTTAGCAGAACGTAACATACATTTGTTCTAAGTTAATTTTTAACACGTCTAACTAATTACCGCTACTCAGCTCTTCATTGGTGGTTATTTCGGCGATGATGCTCGAAGCACGTGACAAATCGTTTGTGTTGAGCAAGGTGTAAATGCAACCGGTGAACTTGTATGATGCGCTTCCCTGTTAATTTAAGTTGGAACTTTGTTGATCAGCTAGCATTAAAAAAAGTACATTATCAATTTTTTATAACTAACTAGAATGTAGAGTTAGATACATTACCATATCAAAGTTAAATATTTAGTTGAAAATTTTTCATTGTAACAATTTTTTATGCTAATTTGTTATAGATTTTAAAAACGCTTGAACATACTAACCTCAACAAAACTTCCATCAAAGTTGCAGCTAGCAATAGCAGGATCAAGGAAAGTTTGATCGACGGATCTAAGCAAGGATACAATGTCCGCTTGCTGGAAGCTGGGATCGTTGAAACTGGCGTAAGATCCGGTTGTGTATGTAAACAATGACTCTGCTTCTGCAACTCGCCCTATTAGGTACAAAAAATATAATTATTATGTTTTTAAAATTTAACCATTTTTAGTAAACTGGTTAAATGTTGATTATTAATAACTAAAATTTAGAACGCTTTTCAATGTTTATCATTTAAAACACATATTTTATCTACTTCAATAATGTTTACTAACACAAACACTAAGTCTTACTTATTCATATATAATAAGTCTAAATTAAATAACTATTATGGGAAAAGTCATATGTTCAGGAAAAGCTTTAACTCACATGATTCGGCGAATCTCCTTATCCTGGAGCTGACCACCCACTCATCACTAATGTAGTTATTCCACCTCTGTTCTTCATCGGAGCTGGGTGACATTAGTGGCATGTACCTGACGCTTAAAAGATCCAACACGCTTCCGTTCCTCAACGTGAAGTCGTTTGACACCATGTCGTCGGCGAAACCTTCAAGTATGTATGAGTGTAAAAAGGCGTTTATTTAAAACTTTGCATGTATTTCTCTATACTTTAACAACGAAGTAGATTTACGAACCTAAACAAGTATAAACATGTATTTTATCCGCTGAAAACGAATACTTACCATAAAGACCACTTAAAGTGACGTCGTTAGGAGCAGAAACTTGAATTGAAAGTCTGTTGTCAGTAGCGTATATTGCTATTCGAGGAATGCTGTTGTTGTTAGTAAGTACCAATAATGCTGGGTTCCCAGCTACTTCAGTCGATACAAAGTAAACAATGATATTTCCTCCCGTCGGTTGTGTCAAAACTAAAATTTTAAATTAAATAGAAAATTGTCTATGATTTTAATTGATTTTTACAACTTACATCCACCATTCAAATTTGCAACTTGAGTCGAATTGAACCTCACTCGATCAATTGAAACCGACATGTTGTCGAAATCGTTCGTTTCCGAATTGTCGAGATCGACCTGAACAACCATAGAGCCACCTTCGTAAGGTAAGCTGAAAGCTACAGACGTGAAGACCGTCGTGTTAAGTTCGTTTCCTGCGTCGTCTAAGCTCTTGGTCATGCGAGCCTGCATTATTTTTATTCAAGTTTTAGTTCTTAATAAAATATTAATAGTTTCAACTTTTATAAACACAAGAAATCTTGTTTTCGAGATTTTGAAAAACCAGAGTAGCGTTAAGATATAATTTACAGCTTATTTTCAAGCAATTTGAATAAATATGAACAGTTTATATGACCAACCTGAACATCGAATCCCTGGTTGTTAGTGGACAGAGTGTATTCTCCAACTCCAGAGTATTGGTACTTGACGTCGTCCAAAGTGATCATCTGCGGATCGAGGAACCCAAAAGCTTTAATTTAATTTTCACAGTCAGTTTTTGTTTTATTGGTTATGCGGAAGGAAAAACGTTTTACACAATAATTGATAAAAATATTTACTTAAGCTTTTTACTTAATTTTAAATAATTTGTAGTTATGGCTTATCTAAAACATAAAACTTACCGAATCGTGATCTTGAATATCCGAAAGAAGAAGTTGATGGTCGTTTTTGCTGGTATCTTAAGCACCAGATCGGGTTTTCAGAATTCACGCAGCAGTCAATTCCAGGTTGAACGTCAGACTCTGTTAATAACCGGTTGTAATTCAATTTATCACAACTCATTTTGTACACAACTAAAAACTCTTAACAGTATGATTTAAGTTGACTATTTTAAGCTTGTGGTGCAAAAGTATTCAATGAATATTTTAATCGAAATAGGAGTTCTAGCTCAAGTTTACATCAGAAAAAAAGGTGAACTGTTTTCTTTTAATTTTTGTAATTTTTGTAATTCTTTTAATTTTTGTAATTAAAGCAACTGCTCCATTGATCTATTCCACACTTCGCCCTTAATGTATTCTGTTTTATCCTAATTTATAAAATGCAAAAACTTACCGATGCTGGCTTGAACGACGGCATCAGTGTAGTCGAAGTACGACAGCGTAGGAACCGGATTCCTGGCGAAGTGTCCCCCTCCAAACGGGTATCCCCCCGTCAAGAGACTTCCGAACACCTGGTCGTAGCAGCAGGTTGCGGGGTTGACTCCGAACAGCTGCACGAAGCAGTTTGAACCTGCGAAGTAGGAAATGTTAGTATATTGTTAGTGATATTTGTATAAAAAGTTTAATAAGTTTGGTAAATATGTACTTTTATAAAAAGTTATAATTTTAATATTGTTATTGCTAGTGATTATTGAATAAGCAGTCTTACAAACCAGTCCACGTTTGAAGGGTTGTTTTTACTTCATCGCTGAGTCCAGGAGCCGTCAGGTAGGTCGGGCGAACAAACGAAAAGTCCATTGAAACGTCAAATATGGTTGGTGGGCAAGCCTAGGTGTTTATAATAAATTATTTAAATTGCTTATTTCTAAAATATACTTTAAGGTTTTTTTATTTACAATAAGAACACAAAGTATATACTTATAACTTCAAAACAGAACAAAATTTAAAACTGTTTTGTTTGTCATGTACAAAAACTTTCCGTTTTTAATATTTTAAATGTAGTTCTTTTTTGCAGCCATTAATTTGAACTAACTTATAAAGCAGCAATGACTATCTCTAGAAAAAGGTAAACAATAAAATTAAGGAAACAGTTTTAGTCAAACATCAAACTTACGGTTCTCTCAAAAAGCCATTCTGACGGATCGGGTTCTGACTCGAACCACCTCTGGCATCTTTGCTCGGGACTTTCCTGGACGACGTCGCCCAAGCTGTCCAACCTCAGAACGATCCTTCCCTTGACACCTGTGATTGATGTATTTTTTATAATGAATTGAAAACAATAATGAAAAAATTTGAAGTTGTTTTTTTTTCCGATATAATTGCTACTAGATAGATTATTAATATGTCTAATTATTACAATGAATATCATTACCTGTGCTTTCCTCTGTGAAAAGGTCGGGTCTGTTGATGATTGAAGTCAAAGCGGCAGGGTGCAGTTCGTTGCTGTTCGGAGTGACGTAACCGATGGAGGCCTGCTTGTTGAAGATGTTGTTCGCGTTCATGTCCAAGTACCTGGTTATCATGAACGAGCGTTGTCCGTCGGTCACAAGGAACGCTTGGTAGGTTATACCCTGGGTAATAAGAAGTATTAGAATAATTTGCAGTTTTCTGTTTTAATTTTATACGTTTTACTGTTTTTTACATACACTTATACATTGTGCTAAATTTTATATTAAACTAAGTTTAGTAGCACACTTAAATTATTTTTAACCTTTAAAGTTTCTTTATAAAACTTACAGTGTCGGTTGGTAGTCGGAAGTCATCGGAGAAGTAAGAAAGTTTCTCAACTGTGATCTTGAAAACTTCAAGAGGAATAAAGTTCAACAATGAAGTCTCATTTTCAGCGCTCAATCGAATAGTGTCTCTGAGATTATCCATCAGAGTTAAAGCGGCTACAATAAAAGTTTTTTTTTTGTCTTTGTAACTTTAAATTATTTAGTCTTAGTGTACTCACATGTTAAATTAATTGTTTTTACTGTATATAACTTAAAAAGAGTAGAGCGGAATCCATAAAACTTTTTCAACTAAAATTAAACAAAGTATTAACAAGTTGTTATTTGCTAGTTTTAAAATATATGTTTTACTCAAGTATCATCTTGACATTTTAATCTTTTTAGAACACATAGTTTTTCTTGACAGAGTTAGCACTGACTGTAAAATACTACCTTGTCATTAGTTTGAAAACTTTATCAAGAGTAAATATAAAGTCACTACCTTGGTCGGCGCTGCCCCTCTGTATGAACTGGTAGTAGATCCTGCTGTCCTGACCCGAGTAGTCCATGCTGAACCAGAAGGGAGCGACCAGGGCGTTCTGGTTGGTCGGAACGAAGTCCCTGAACTCCTGCACGCTCGAGAAGACGGCGGGAGGGCCGAAGTAGGTGAACTGGGCGGTGGAGGTGATGGCCGGCTGGAGCACGAACAACCCGTTCGATGAGAAGTAAATCCTGTTTGTTTTAAATAAATAGATTAACGAAAAATACAACCTTTAATTTTTTTTTTAATTTGACATTTTTAATTTTTGTTGTTACTGTTTATAAGAATTTATATTTATAGGAAAATGTTTGATAGTTTAAAATATAAACTTAGTTTTAAGTTTATAGGCCAGCTATACAATGTCGGCTTAACGACATAATAAAGCATTCGTATTGTTTAAATGATAAGTTTTGTTTGATCAATAAAAGATAGCGTTTGAAAAATATTATTGTATAGATAAAATAATAATGTTTTTACTAAAAAACGTATGACAAAGAAAAGCAACTTGATTGTTTAAAAGGTTAAAATAACATAAGATATTACCAAACAAAAACAGTAACAACAACTAAACTTTAGTTTAGTTTCAATGTAGATTAATTAAAACGTAAGTAAACTTAAATGATTTTAGCTGCTACTAATTGCTTTTGTCTTTTGTTAATCCTTAATTACTTTATGATTACTTGGTTACTATATAAGTTAGTAAAGTCTTATATCTTGTTTGCTTTATATTCTACTGATGAGAATTGCTCGAAATATATCTAGTTTTATTACTATCTTATTGTATAACTGCTGGTCACTTATGTTCCAGTATTTAAAAACTCTAAACCTCAAAAAAAGATTTCAATTTTGTTTGAAATAAAAGATGTAGTAGATAAAAGTTTTAATAACGCGTAACAAATTTATATTTTTATTTTCACCTCTCATAGGTAGTTGAACCAACGGGTATTCCGGTCTGACTGACGAACAAGGGCGTCAAAGCATCGGGACTGAAGGCTCCTTTGGCGAGCAAAATATCGCCGAACATTGGTCCGAATGGCTGCAGTTCGATGGCTGCAATAATATCATAAATTATTTTTTCAAAGTGCATGCGTTATTAAGAACAATAATAACGACCGAAGTATAACTATTTAAGTCTAAACTAGAAACTTGACCATATTTAGTACAGTTTAAGTCAAAAACCTAAACTAGCTTACTCGACTATGAAATTGACAAGAAAGTTATTTAACAGATACACTTTTCTAAATCCATATATTGTGTTTCCATTGTTACCTACTTAAGTAAACAAACTAACGTTGGCAGACTGATCCGTCGAAAGGACCATTGCTGGGCACTTGGTACATGTCAATACACGAGCAAGTGAACCCTGGGGTCGTGTTGTTACAAACGGCAAACTCGGAACAGTTGTTCAGCGAATCGTCCAAACATTCGTTGATGTCTTCCTGTTAATATAAAAAAAGGGTTAGGAATTTTTTTTAGCCATCAATGATTTACTCAAAACGATATCTTTTGTTTCCTTAAACTTTTTTATTTTTAATAACTAAGGATGGTGTGGTTCTTAAATACTGATTACATTGTAAAAAGAGGATTTCAAAGATTCAGTCATCTAAATAAAAAAATAATTTGAAAACCAAAGCTACCTCGCAGTTTTCACCAGTGATGCCGTCTTGACAAGAGCAGAAGTATGAACCAATCGTGTTCATGCATTCACCGTACTCTCCACAAATTCTTATTTCAGTCGACTGCAGTTGGGAGCACTCATCAATATCTGAATAATTAACAACAAAATTAGGAACAAAGAATTAAATCCTAATATTGAGTTAAATAAAATAAAAATATCAACATGTTCGAAAAAACTTCTAAAACATTAAATAAAATAAATGGACTAGGAATCATTTTTTTTGATAACTTATGTCAAACTATAATGATAGCATTGACGACAGCATCTACTAAAAATTTCTTTTATTTTTTTCTCAAGCTAGCTTTTAAACAAAACGCTCGTTGAAAACAAAACTGTCGGACCGACCCCGTTCGCAGTTGTCTCCCTGGTACCCGTCGTCGCAGGTGCACTCGTACATGTTCGCGTTGCTGAAGGAGAACTGGCAGGTTCCGTTGCCGCACGGGGAGTCCAGGCAGGGGTTGGCGCCCGGCACGCAGCAGTAGTTCGGCGCCGCGAGCGTGGGGACGAAACCGGGTCGGCACTGGCACTCGAAACCCGAGTCCGTGTCTTCGCAAACCTGTTGTATTTAGCATTTGGTGTTTGAGTGTTTTTGAATATTCAATTTTTTGAATGCAAGAAGTTTTTTAGATACTCCGTTTGTCAAGCAATAACAAGTAACTACTTTTGGTGATGCATCTATAAAACTTGCTTTTTCAAAGCTAGTTTAGAAGAAAATTTAACAAAAATATTCTTTTTTATCAACTCACGGATGAAGACTCGTCGCAGAAGCTGTTGGCAACGCACCCGTCTTGTTCGACGCACAACCCGGGAACTTCGGATTCCTGGTACCCCGGCCTGCACCTGCACTGGGGCGAGTCATCGGGTAGAAGGTAGCAGTCGCTGTTGGTGCACATCGCAGCCGACACTTCGGAGCATGGGTTGACCGCTGTGAAAAGTTACAGTTTTTGGTCAGATGAGTTGTGAGTACCAACACAACAGAGCGATTGTCAGTAAAACATCAGTGTTAATCAAAACTTGGGTTTAAAATTTTTCTTTTTTTTTGAAATTTTTATTACTAAGTTGTATTATTCTTAACTCTTTTAAAACCAGTAATTTAAACAAATCATTAAGTCTTTTAAATACTAAATACTATCTACAGTTAGTAAAACTAAATAGTTTTTTTTGTGGTTTATACTAATAAATTTTCACGTTTTTTGTTTTATACTATCTAAAACACCGAGCTTAAGATTCAAATTAACACCTGGTGGTTTATTATTTATTGAATTTCTGATTTTATTTTCTTCTCGTGACGTTTACAGTATAAAGTGAACTTCTTAATGCTGGTAGATGTAGTTGATTAACAACAAGTTAAAGTCTGTTTAATTCTTTAGTAAACCATTTTTATAGTAACCTTATGCAGTTTTGAGAAACTATTTAATTTATTAAATATCTGCAGCTTAACCTTAATAAACTACATTAAAGATCCCAAGTATGCAAAAAGCTCAAAGTTTTAAAGAGAAAGCTCATAGGGAATTGTGACGTCAATAAAATCGTTTGCAGCTTTGAACTTATTAAATATATCAAATTTTTACACCCTTCATACTTATAAGCAACAATCACTCACGTTGGCACGTTCCGTTTCCAACAAGGTCGAAATGCTCGTCGCACTCACAATTGAACCCGCCGTTGAAAGGAACGCATGTGTGGTCGCAAACATCCCCAGCACTCAAGCAACTGTTTTCATCTGCGATAGGTATAAGTTAAAATTTATGAATAATTGTTTTAATGTAGTACAGATGCAAGTTAACTTAAAAAAATACTGTCTAAAAATACTGTTAGAACTACTTAACGTACTATTGATGGTTTTCAATATAAACTGCTTTTATTTTTGTTTAATTAGCATATATTTATAATATGTATACTTAAAATAAATATTTTGTTTCATACTAACAGCAGCTAGTTCCGTTTCCAAACTCGTCAACGTATCCGCAGGGACACTGGCAAGAGAAGGAGCCTGCCTTGTTGACGCAAGTCGCTAACTGGTCGCAAGTGTTCAGTATCTGATCGTTGCACTCGTCTATGTCTGTTCGTTATAAAATAACATTGTAAAACAATAAAATTGTTGTTTCAAAAATAGGTTTTCGGTTAGAAAGTTTGGCATGTAAGCATAAAAGTTTGAAAACTTGAGGCGGCCCTCGTTAGTGGCTTGTTTGAAAAAGCTTTGTATGCATTTGCAAGAGTAAAGAAACAAAACTAAATTCAAACTGATTTTCAACGCTTTTTAGTTTTACTGCACGTAAATAGAAAATACATAACAATTTTTTTGATAATAATTAAAAACTCACCGGTACAAGCGCCACCGAGCTGATTTCTTTCGTAGCCGCTCGAACAAACGCACCTGCCCTGACCGTCGCTGTTCTCAACACACTCCTCGTTTGCCAGGCTCTCGCAGTTCAGCTCGTTGCAAGATATGATTTCTTGAAATTTTTAATTTCAATTTGCAAAAGCTAATATAAAAACACTAGTTCTATAACTGACAGCCGTGTACTTTTTAAGCTGTTTGATAGTTCCGCTTTTTTGATAATTGAAATAGTTAGAAAGTAAAAACAAAAATCTTTTATTAGTTAATATATTTAGAACTAGTATTATTTCTCAAGGAAAGCTATCACAAACCAATGCAGGTGTCGTTGTCACCGCGCAGGAATCCTTGCTGGCACTCGCAAGTGTAAACTCCTGCTTGTTGTTCGGTGCAAACCTGGTTGGTTCCGCATGGGAACCCACCGGCAACACAGCCGTCAGATACTAAAAATTAAGTATTTTCACCTTATAAGAAGTAGTTACATTTTAAGTTTGTCCGAAAATGTTGTAACCACCGATTCAAGAGTTTTAGTTAGCTTTAGTTTATTGAAGAAAGTTATTTTTTTTTTAAAAAGTAGTTACATTTTTACCGTTTAAAATATTTTACTTGACAAAAACGAATACAATAATGAAAAATCGTTTTTAAATAGTTAGTTATTTTTGCGTAAAACCACGCACGAATTTCAAATGAACTTTTAAACCAAAACTGAAAAACGACTTTGAAACTTTTACAATTCCTTTGTTAAATATAAATTTAAGAAAAAACGTTAATGAAATACAATGTATATAATTGAAACAAAAAAAGTTAGAAATACAAGACAATTAAAATTCGTTTAAAGTTTGTTTAGCATCAAAACTTAAGTACAGATAATATACTAAGTACATAAAAATCTAAGTTATTTTTGAACACAGCCATAGCTTGTCAACTCACTTTGACAAAGGCCAGAAGTTTGGTTGCGGGTGTAACCGTCGTTGCAGACACATTGCGCTCCAGTTGAAGTGTCTTCACAAGTTTCTACTGAAGAGCAGTTCGTCTTTGCGCATGTTGCTATCAAAACATGTTTGTTGTTTATACGTTTTTAAATTAAAAGAATTATATTACAGAATTTTATAACTGTATACTTAAAAAAGTTATGTTAGTATTAATCTGTTGCTATCAAAAATCAAATTGTTATATAGACTTCTAAAAGTTACAAAGAGTATCGTTACAGAACTTTACAACGGTATACTTTGAAACATTAGATTAGTTTTTATACATTTGAATTAAAGCTGAGAACTCTAGTTGTCGATTTTAAAAGGTAAACAAAATTATAAACTATTTCATAAAATAAGGTTGAATGAAATTATAATAGTTTTTTAGATGCAATAAGACATTGTAATTACATTGGAAGGTGTTACTCACCGACACAGCTTTCGTCGACAACAATGAATCCTTGTGGGCAGACGCATGTGTAACTTTCATCTACCAATTCGCAAATTTCATTCATGTTGCAAGCTTCGACGTTGGTCTGGCAGCTCTCAACTACATATAACTTACAATTAAACTAAAGGTTTAATTTTCTAATGCATTTTTTTGAAAAGTTAACTAGTTTTAAATTATGACTCAATTAAAAATTACCTGCATGCTTAAAAACTACAACTATATAAAAGTACTATACGAAAAACAGCATTAACTTACGAGTACATGCTCCTTCAAATTCAACAAAGTTGGATCTGCATGAACAGTTGTATCCAGATATTAGGTTTCCAATACAAATCTGATCTTCTCTGCATTCAAGACCGTTTGCAACGCATCCATCAACAACTGGAGAAGATAAGATACAGCACAACTTTAGTAGGTTGCATAAAAAAATCAGTTAATACATGTTTACTAAGGTAAATAAGTTAAAGAAATAGCTTTTTTTAATTAAATGAAAAGTTTTGCAGGAAAAACTAATTATATAGATAAAGCTTACACTTGTTATAAAGTAGTTCACGAACTGAAAGTTAAAGTGTATAAATATTACTTTACATATTTAGGATTGTTATTTAATCTAAGTCATTTTTTATTTTACTAATGTAGTTAATTTTCTATATAAAACTATAAAAACTAACTTAAGTTAACAAACTCATAAAACGTTAAACAGTATCTAAACTGAGATTTATATTTTTCAGGTTTGCCATAAAAAAAATCTCGTTTTGTTAAATAAAACTAAAATTTAAAAACTTATAAATTTAAAAAAATTAAAAACAAACTTTGACAGATATTAGCTTCATCTTTTTCGTATCCATCGTTACATTGACATTGTCCACCATTTTCAAGATCAACACAATTTTCATTTGTGGAACAATTCACATTCAAGCAAGTTGCTGTAAAAATATTATTGCTATTACACAGAAGTAATCAATTGGAAACACATCATTTTTATACAATTTTGAATTCAATTTTCTTTTACAACAGATATAGCATTCATGTGATTAACTAACAAACAAAACTAACTACAAGAAAATATTTTTATAATTTAAGCTTGAAAGAAACTTATCAAAGTATAACTTAGTGTTGACATAAATATAGACTCATTAGTTTTAAACACACAACATTAGCTGTAAAAGTTCCATATTTTTGTTTAACTTACGGTTACAGTTTCCGTTAAAGGTAGTAAATCCTTGCGGGCAAACACAAGTATAATTTCCACTTTCAATATTCAAAATACATTCTTCGTTTGCGTTACAAGCATCAGGATGTGTCTGACAACTCACAGCTGAAATTTAGAACATTTTTAATAGAAGTACAATTAAGAATGAAAAATAATATTAACTTACGAGTGCAAACTCCTTCAAATTCAACAAAGTTGGATCTGCATGAACAATTGTATCCAGATATTTGGTTTCCAACACAAATCTGATCTTGTCTGCATTCCAGTCCAAACGCAACACATCCGTCAACAACTGTTTTGATATAGTCAGTGTTACATTAATATTAAAGTACAAAACAAAACTTATATTATCTATAAGTGTATATTTATTGATTTATAGTTTGTGAGTTAAATTTTGGATTGATTAAATATTAAGAAGTCTTGAAAACATTTTTTGTTCCTTAAGAATTAAACTAAAAGCTACAGCTAAATTTAAGCTAGAGAGCCCAATATTTTTAAAAACCAACTTTGACAGATATTAGCTTCATCTTTTTCGTAACCATCGTTACATTGACATTGTCCACCATTTTCAATATCAACACAATTTTCATTTGTAGAACAGTTCACATTCAAGCAAGTTGCTGTAAAAATATTGTTGCTATTACACAGAAGTAATCAATTGGAAACACATCATTTTTATATAATTTTGAACTCAATTTTCTTTTAAAACAGATATAGCATTCATGTGATTTACTAACAAACAAAACTAACTACAAGAAAATATGTTTATAATCTAAGCTTGAAAGGCACTTAGTACGATTATCAGAGTATAACTTTGTGTTAACATAAATAAAAACTCATGAATTTAAAACTCACTACATTAGCTGTAAAAGTTCTATATTTTTGTTTAACTTACGGTTACAGTTTCCATTGAAGGTAGTAAATCCTTGCGGGCAAACACAAGTATAATTTCCACTTTCAATATTCAAAATACATTCTTCATTTGCGTTACAAGCATCAGGATGTGTCTGACAACTCACAGCTGAAATTAAGAATATTTTTAATAGAAGTACAATTAAAAACTAAAATAATATTAACTTACGAGTGCAAACTCCTTCAAATTCAACAAAGTTGGGTCTGCATGAACAGTTGTATCCAGATATTTGGTTTCCAATACAAATCTGATCTTGTCTGCATTCAAGACCGTCTGCAACGCATCCGTCAACAACTGGAGATGATGAATATATTAACTTTTATTGGTTGCATCATAAATTAGTACATACATATGAACTAAAGTTATAAAGTTATAAAACGTGTCAATTTATGATACATTAAGATAAGAGCTTAATAAAAATAAAATTTTGTAGATAAAACTAATATCTGCTTTAAAATAGTTTATGTAACAAAAGTTCAAAGTGTATGGAATGTTTGCTTCCTATACTAAGGAGTATTTAGTATAGTTTTTATTATTTTTTTAATTTTTAACTTTAAAATGTAATTAGTGTTTTTAAAAAACTCATAAAACGTTTAACAGTATCTAGATTTAGCTATACATACTTCAGGTTTGCCAAAAACAAAAACTTTTATAGTATTTGTTTGTTTTTGTTTTAAATCAAACTAAAACTTTAAAACTTATATACTGTAAAGTTTAGAAAAATTTAAAAAACCAACTTTGACAGATATTAGCTTCATCTTTTTCGTAACCATCGTTACATTGACATTGTCCACCATTTTCAAGATCAACACAATTTTCATTTGTGGAACAATTCACATTCAAGCAAGTTGCTGTAAAATTATCAACTATAAACCTTTTTGATCAATTTAAAACAGTTATATGATGATCGCTAAAAACTTAAGTGTTTTGTTGTTAAAATAAATAGCGTATCTTTATATTAAAGTGTTTAAAAAATGTTTACTGCTAATAATGTTTAAACAAATGTTAACTACATTTATAGCTCAAACAGCAAAATACTCATTTAGTTTCTCTTAATACATAATAACTATGTTATTAAACAAAATATAAGCAAAACTTGTATTGTTATACATTTATGTGTTTAATTTTTTTTTTAGATGAATTAAAACATTTTTTTTTACTGTATCGAAATTTTACTTACGGTTACAAATTCCATTAAAGGTAGTAAATCCTTGCGGGCAAACACAAGTATAATTTCCACTTTCAATATTCAAAAAACATTCTTCGTTTGCATTACAAGCATCAGGCTGTGTCTGACAACTCACAGCTGAAATTTAAAGTATTTTTAATAAAAGTACAATTAAAAACTAAAATAGTATTAACTTACGAGTGCAAACTCCTTCAAATTCAACAAAGTTAGATCTGCATGAACAAGTGTAATTTCCAGATATTTGGTTTCCAACACAAATTTGATCTTCTCTGCACTCAAGACCGTTTGCAACGCATCCATCGACAACTAATTTATTTCAGTCTCTTAGCTTAGTTATCGTAAACAATCTATGTAAAACCAAAACATTTTA
Organism: Thalia democratica; assembly: GCF_965202585.1. Taxonomy (NCBI): domain Eukaryota; kingdom Metazoa; phylum Chordata; class Thaliacea; order Salpida; family Salpidae; genus Thalia; species Thalia democratica. Next base: position 58,299,582 of record NC_139166.1, on the reverse strand, counting down.
CTCATTAACTTCCATTTAAACAGCGCTCATAAAAGTAAACAAAACAAAAACTATATTTTTTTAACTTAACTTTAGTTTTGCAAGAAAAAAAGGAATAATGTTGTTTATAATGTGATATCCCACTCGAACTCATAGACACTTTTAGAAGGCTTATAAAAGCTTTATTGTATACAAAAAGGAAATCTCTCGGTTTTACAAAAAAAAAACGTTTTATCACTCACGCTGGCATATTTTGTTCTCGTCTCGTTCGTAGCCGGGCTGGCATTCGCACTGACCGCCGATTTGAGTGTCGAAGCATTCTTCAACTGCCGTGCAACTCAGCTCAGCGCATGTAGCTGGATATAAGTTAAAAGTTAAAACCCTGATTTGAAAATTTTTAAAACGCATAGAGCAGTCTTTTTATAAACAATTGTATTTCAAAGTACTCTACTGCATGGTAAGCTTTACTTACGGTTACAGTTTCCGCTGGCATTGGTGAACCCTTGAGGACAGACGCAAGTATAGTTTCCACTTTCAAGACTCAAAGCGCATTGTTCATTTTCATTGCAAGCATCAGGGTGCGTCAAACAGCTAACTTCTACATTTTTAAATTATTTGCTTAGTTAAACTGAAACCAAATGTAGCTTTGTACTAAAAGATTAAGAGTTAAGACTTAAACAACATATTACTAACAGTTTGTTAGGATGATTTAAACTATTCAAGCAAGATTATATTAAACAGTTTTTTTTTTATAAATTAGTTATTTTAAATCCAGTAAAAGTATTTTGACAAAAACTAATAAGAAAAAAGCAATATATTAAAAAAAACTATATGCAATCAGTCAATTTATGCATAAAAACTGAACGCAGGTCGAACTTACCAGTGCAGGTTCCATTGAACTTAACAAAGTTAGATTGACACTCGCAAGTGAAGTTTCCAGAACTTTCCACGCAGACCTCATCGTCGTTGCAAGGTTCACCTTGGGCCAGGCAACCGTCGACAACTGAATATAAAAGAGTTTAGATGAACACGGCAATGGTGGTTTGAAAATATAACAAAAGCTGATTTAATTTGACAAAGTTCGTTTTAAATGTGTTAACTTAATAAACGCTCTCTTACCTATACATTTGCACATGTTGTCGTCGAAGATTTCACCGTCTTCACACTGAAAAACCGATAAAACAGTTTATATTTATATTAATGCTTATAAGTGAGTATGTGAAACAAGTTCACATTGTATGAATCTCGAAAAACTGTTTAAACTACACTTGAAAGTTTTTAACATTTCCAGTTATGCTTTCTTATTTCTCAGAAACCAACAACTTAAAGCACAAACCACGAATGCGTCTTCGGGGAACGGAGGCGGCGGCAGGAAGGGCGGAAGTGGTTCGTCTTCCTCGTCCTCCTGGGGAGGTGGTGGTGGCACAAGCGGAGGCGCGACGCTGCTGCTGTCTTCCAACTCTTCTGGGAACGGTGGCGGCAACAAAATAATCGGTGGTGGCTCATCCTTGGATCCTTCAACTTCGTCCTCCGGCATGGGTGGTGGTAGGATCGGTGGTACTGGACCGTTGTTCTGGCCGTCGTCCAAATCCTCAGGGAACGGAGGTGGCAACAAGATCACTGGTGGTGGCCCTGTGGACTCTTCGGTTTCATCCTCAGGCATCGGTGGTGGCAATATTGGTGGTACTGGGCCGTTGTTCTCACTTTCTCCTATGTCTTCAGGGAAGGGTGGTGGTAACAAAATCACTGGTGGTGGAGTGTCTTTAGAGTCTTCAGGTTGATCCTCAGGCATAGGAGGAGGCAGTATTGGTGGTACAGGGCCGCTATTTTCATTTTCTCCTAGGTCTTCAGGAAACGGAGGTGGTAACAAGATAACCGGTGGAGGTTGATCGTTGGACTCCTCAGATTGATCTTCAGGCATAGGAGGTGGCAGAATAGGAGGAACTGGTCCATTGTTCTCACTCTCTCCTAAGTCCTCTGGGAACGGAGGTGGTAGAAGAATGATCGGAGGAGGTTGATCCTTAGAGTCTTCAGGTTCTTCCTCAGGCATGGGTGGTGGCAAAATAGGAGGAGTAGGACCGTTGTTTTGGCTTTCACCTAGGTCTTCAGGGAAGGGAGGTGGTAGTAAGATCACTGGTGGTAGTTGATCCTTAGACTCTTCCGGTTCGTCCTCTGGCATGGGTGGTGGCAGGATTGGTGGTACTGGGCCGCTGGTCTGGCTCTCTCCCAAGTCTTCAGGGAAGGGAGGTGGTAGTAAGATCACTGGTGGAGGCTGATCCTTGGATTCTTCAACTTCGTCCTCTGGCATGGGTGGTGGTAGTATAGGTGGAACCGGTCCGCTGTTATCGCTTGACGGTTCATCATCTGGGAATGGTGGTGGCAGAAGAATGATCGGCGGCGGAGTGTCTTTCGAGTCCTCAACTTCTTCTTCTGGCATCGGTGGTGGCAATATTGGTGGCACCGGGCCACTGTTATCACTCAGTACATCGTCCTCGGGCATCGGAGGTGGAAGGATGGGAGGAACAGGTCCAGCGTTCTCGCTTTCGCCATCGTCTTCGGGGAAGGGCGGAGGCAGTATAGGTGGAACGGGTTCACCACCTTCATCCATGTCTTCGGGGAACGGAGGCGGGAGAGTGATGGGCGGCGGTGCTGTGATTGCGTCGTCGAAGTCCGGGAATGGAGGAAGCATGGCGGGTGGGGGGCTGCTGCCTTCATCGAAGTCGACAGGGAAAGGCGGGGCGAGTATCATCGGAAGAGGGATGTCGGCTATTAAAGTAAAAATGCATTAAGTTTTAGTTAGTGTGGAAAAAATAGCTGAAAATTTAGGTTAGAACTTTTAATACCTTTGCACGAAGTACCGTTTCCGCAGAAGCCGGGGATGCACTCGCACTTGGGCCGGTTGTCTTCTCCTAACACGCAACGAGCGTTGCAATGGCACTCTTGCTGGCAGACTAGTTCTGAAAAATAGTAGAAGTTTTAAAGTGTTCAAAAAAAACAGGGTTTGTTAACTTACCTTCAGAGCAATTTTGTCCGCTGAAACCAGGCGGGCAAAGGCATTCGTAAGAACTTATTCTGTCTACGCAAGTGGCACCGTTGTCGCAAGGGTCGACCTCGCACTCGTTTCTCTCTGTTTATTCATTTAGCGTTTAAATTCAAAAAAAACAAAATTTCAATAAAAAAACAAACCGAAACAGTTGTACCCGTCTCCCTCAAACCCGGGCCGGCAGTCGCACACGAAGCTGCCTGATAGGTTAATACAGGTGGCGTTCTCGCCGCAGGGATTTCCCTGGCACTCGTCCAAATCCTCGCAGTTGAACCCGTCACCCGTGTACCCGTCCCGACACTCGCACGTGTATGAACCGTCGGTGTCGGTGCAGTTGGCCGCGCTGGAGCACAAGGAGAGCTGGGCGTTGCACTCGTCGATGTTCTCGCATCCGCCGCTCACGTTCAGCGCGTAACCTGTGGGTTTGAAACGGAGGATTAAGGGCTGATTTTGATAATTTAAATTTTTGATTAGTGTGTGGATGAATCACAATAACTTGAATTTTTTTATTAGCTTTCAAATACGCTGATGTCAATTTTTTTAAAGCTAGTTTGGTTAGATCATAACTTAAATGTTTGAAATAAGTTATATTTTTTCTAATATACTTGGCTTTTAAACTATTTTATAGATGATCAAACCAAACTGCGAAGAAAAATTAAATAAAATTTATAAATTATTTAAATTTTGTCAAAAAAATCTAAAGAAAAATATATCAATTAAAACAATTTACCTTCCAAGCACGCGCACTTGTGTCCGGCTCCCACCCTGACGCACACCGAGTTGCCGGCGCACGTGTCGGCGAGGTCGCACGCGTGGGTCGAGTTGTCGCAGTCGGTGGAGTTGCAGACGCAGTCGAACGAGCCGAAGGCGTTGACGCACGCGTGGGTCGGAGGGCAGAATCCCCCCATCTCGCACTCGTCGATGTCGACGCACAGCTCCCTGGTGAGCGAGGAGAAACCGTCGGCACACCTGTTTGAAGTAGAGTGTTAAATGGTGTTGTTATTTAAAATGTATAATTGAAGTATAAGTATTGCATAATTAACGACAAAAATGGCAAAGCGCTCAAAAAAGTTCGGTTTAAGGAGCTGGTGCACGAAAGAACCTTTGCGTTATCGTGTCGTACAAAACATAGATGATGCATTGTTGTATGAGTTTCATTTTTAGAAAAACGATGACTTGCAATAGGCTTTTTGTTAAAAAAAACGAAGAATTTAAATTAAAATTCGACAAAAATGATTACTAGTATTATGATATAAGAATTTTCAGCTTTTTGGAGAAGCTGTCGGCACACCTGTTGGGAACAAGTAATGCCTTAAATTTTTTACGTTTCTCTTAATGTTTTTTAATAATTAGACGAATATTATTGAAAAAACATTTAATGAAAAAATGGAAGAAAATAAAAGTATATAAATTTAAAAAAAAATAATTGTAGAAACGAGAAGCCGTCGGCAAACCTGTTTATTCGTTGTTATTTTATTTTAGTATATTATAATATTTAACTCACTAAGATTCAAACTATTTGCTTTTTAGGTAAAAAATTGTTGGAATAAGATTAAAGTGATAAATATTTAAACCAACAGTTTATATTTTACATAAATCATTAATCTATACGATCGTTTTTTTATTAATAAATTTGCAATAACATATCATCTTTTAATATATATTTTATTTGGTTTTAATGGGTTGCTTGGTGGTTCCTGTTTTAAAGTTAAATAAAAGCAAACAAGTTCAACAAAGTTTTCTAAATTTAGTAAATTAACATTTAAGAAGCTATATTTGTAACAATTGTCTACTTTCTTAAACTACATCTTCATTTGTATGTAGCTTGTCAAATGCTAATTAACAAAATTTGAAACTTTTGTGTATTTGTTTTACTTATTTTTACGAAAGGTTACTTCAAAAAAACGTTAAACTCATACTTGAATTAAAATTTCAGAGTTTGCTTTTACGTGACAGTGCGCTAAATTTAAATTTAGAAAATGATATTTTGGCATATATGTTCATCAGGGCGTGGAATTATTTCATTATACGCAGTTTTACTGAAGCGTGGCAGCAGATAGGTGTGGTAGCTTAAAAAATGTTTGAAATTATTTTATTAAAAACATGTAAACTATATCTATAGATAATAATGTTAAGACATATAAACAATTATTTTCAACTACACATGTTTCACAAAAAATAATTATATCTAAATTTAGAAACATGATACTTTAAAATTTTAAGAAAAAGTGTTTAATATAAATTTAAAATATCCGTTTCAATAACAATATTTTGAATTTCAAGCAAAAAAGGTATAACATTGTAACAAAATTACAATTTTACGGCTCAACCTAAATTGACAAGTATCAAACTAAATTTTGTATTTTCAACGCTTGAAAAGACTGACATTTAACAGACTAACTCAAAACTTAATAATTTCACAATGGCGCCGAAATTTCCTATAACTACAAAGTACTTGTCCTAAAACAATAAATCCAAACTGACTCGCATCTGAATCCTCCTTGGACGTCGACGCAAACCTCAGTGGTCCTGTTGCAATCATCCCTACCCAACTCACACTCGTTCACGTTCACGCAGCTGAAAGTTCCGTTCACCTCGACTCGGTCGTATCCCTGGTCACAGACGCATTCGAACGACCCCGGAGTGTTAGTGCAAACTTCGTTGGTGCCCACGCACGCCCCCTGCTGGCTGCTGCACTCGTCCACGTCATCGCACTGCTGCACCCCGTCGCCATGGTAACCGTCGTCGCACTCGCAACTGTAGCTGCCGATCGAGTTCTGGCAGGTTGAGTTGGCGACGCAGCTGTGAAATTGTTTTAATTCATTTTCTAATAGATAGTTCAACTGACTTTTTTAACAGCTTATATTTTTGAAGTAATATAATTTTGCTGTAAATTAAAATAGAAGCTCTGCAGAATAGCTCTAGACTAGTTAAGTTGAAGTAGCTTACACAATTAACTGATACTAATTTTTAACTGAAAAACCTAAAGTTACTCATTGACTTGTTTGTATATTGTTTTTCCTGAAAAAATTAAAATGTTTAAAATCTTTAACGCTTGTACAGTTTTGAACTAACATTCACCATTAAAACTTAATACCTAATATTGCCTACTTTTTTGTTCCGGTTATTTTGAAAAAAAAAAATCATAAAATAAATATAAAATAAAAAACTCTTAATACCTTGTGTTATCCAGGCACTCGTCGGTGTCAACGCAATCCGAAGTAGGATCGCCAGGGACGAGGTCCTGGAATCCCTGGGGACACACGCACTCGTAAGATCCGTTGGTGTTCACGCACAATCGGTCATCGTTCAAGCACGGGCTGGACAGGCACTCGTTGATATCTTTGTATAAGTTGAAGCGATTAAAAATAACTTTACAAATTTTTAATGTTCAAGCAGTTTTTTATTTATTTTGGTTCTGCGGTCGTTACAGGAATCATTTAAAATCTTCAGAGCTCTTTTTTATTATTTTTTGGTTTCAAAATTTGTGCGCATGCATTAAAACATATAACGTTAGATTCAAAAGTGTTTAATTTCTTCAACAACTCAATGGAAATAAAAACAAGAATTTCAACTTAATAATTTCATATATTTTATTTTTAAGTTACTATAGTTTCAATACTTTTATGCATTTAAATACATTGAATACATTAAATTTCTTTTACCAACAAAAATATTTGTTTTTTTAATTTTGTCTTATTAAAACAAATGGTTAACATTACTTTAAACAAAAATTTAACATAATAAAATCATAGAAGTATCCTGATTAATACAGTTATATGCATGCAAACTTATCAAACAGTTAACAAGCTTTAATTTTAACCAACGTTAATTTAACACATACAACTTATTCATACAAACAAAACATGCGCACCAGTGCAGTTTCTTCCCGGCAAGTTGACAACGTCTTCGCTCGTGTCAGTGAACCCTGCCTTGCACTCGCAAAAGTAAGTTGAGAAAGTGTTGTTGCAGTGGGCGAACTCCGAGCAGTTTCCGCGCTCAACGAAAGCGCACTCATCCAAATCTGACGGTTTTTCAAGCGTCGAAACAATGTTAATATCACTTTTTTAGTTGTTAATGCATTTTTTCATACAGATCAATATTTCTTTGCAACACTTTAAACTTATTCAAATCTAAGTAATTTGTACTGTACATAAAAATTGACATCACTTTTTCATACACATGAATCATTTTTTGCAACATTTGTAGGTGTTTTACATTATATATTTTTTTATTCATTTTACACATCCAAATTTGAGTTGTCTTTAAATATTTGATTAATAGTTTTCTTTTCATTCGAACACTCACGTTTTGCTTATTTTGCAACATTTTATGTTATACTTATTTCATTGCACATTCCACATTGTTAATCGTTTAGAAAAAAAAAGTATCTAATGTGAGAATAAAGTTTTTTATTGCAATTTAGATCTGCTTACAGTATAAAAATGTTTTAAAATTTTGTTTTTGAGATAAGGGAACTTTTTTATAAGTAATCATTCTTTTTAATACTTTAATTTTCTTAATTATCGAAAACATTTTAATAGTGTAAATTTATGAAAGAATAAAAAAAAATTGTGTATTTAACTACTTTTGTACCTTAGAACTTTAAGGCATATAAAAAAATTACTAAGGTACATAAAGTTTTATAAAACATTATTTTTAGTTCTTTGAACTTATAGTTTGATAAAAACTTTTTAAGGATTAATTTTTTAGGTTGTTAGCAATTAAATTAGATAACTCACATACAGTATCAATTAAAAAAATAAAACAATTTTACGGAACTACATTATCTATTAAGTTATGTTGTTTGTAATTGAGTATACTTTAAAAAAAAGCTTTTATTAAATAAAGTATATTTTTCTTAGTCTAAATTGTTCAAAATATAAGTAGAGTATGGTTTGAAACTAAAATTTTGTCGTAACTTCTGTTTTAATTACAACTTTTAAGTAGTTCTAGTTTCTCAACTTTTTTACAACACAATTACAGGAGTTTGCATTTATAAAACACGAATAAATTTTAAACTAGAAAAATTAAACTTGAAATTTTACTCTACACTGATTAATGATACATGACAGCACTTATACAAAACAGTTTTAGTTGTTGCAGCAAACGCGTGCAATCTAACCAGCTATAGTGAAGTTGCTATCGGTTTCATTGGCTGCCTGGTTGAGTAGGTTGAGCACTTGCTGCAGACAAGTCGAATCGCACTGATCCACAACCAGCACCACGCTGTTGCTTCCACTGTTTACTGTTAAAATATAATGCTATCAGTTATTAGTTTGCCTAAACTGTTTTATAATATGTTATTGGTTGTTTGAAATTGCTTAAAATTAGGTTAAACTAGTGACTGTTTCAAAAAATAATATGAAAGCGTTCGACCAGTAAGTAACTGACTTTGAGTTTAAAAAGTTTTGTGTTAATTAAGTTTCTGTTTTAAGTTTTAGTAAGCAAACGAAAACTAAAGATGTCATTAAAATTAACATGTATACTTTTGTTTAAGTTGTTTAAGTTTATAAACTGTTTTAACAATATTTATGTAATAAGATACTAAAGCTGGGAAATGTTTGTGTAATGACAATTTTTTTGAAACTTTTCATACCTTAAAACTACTTTTCAATGTTTTTCGAAAAACTTAAGTGTATATAACGATATACTATTTTATTTAAATTATTGCACAAAGTGAAACAGATAATAGTTTTTTTTTCTTAATTATGTAATTAGAACACTTGAAAAACATTTGATACTTGTTCATATTATAGTTGATTTGCTTTTTGAAATTAAATTAATTTATGATCTACTTCCGTTAGAAGTGTTTTTTAAAAACTTTAAGTTGTCTTAAAGAAAGTTTTCGGGTCAGCAGTTTTTACATGTTAATTAAACAATTCAAAGGACAAACGAACAAGAGTTTAAAAAAAAATGTAAATTGTTTTCGATACTTTAGTAACATAAAAAAAAAACTTAAGAGCTTTCGTTTTGTAGACGAGTTATTTGAAATACTTTAAGTACTATAAAAATACTTTCATAAAACTAATAAGTAATTTACTAACTAAAAGCTAAGCAGTGCAAAATTTATTTCTTATGTTTTGCTTTAGTTATAGAATAATGTTATTTGTTTCATAAAATTTAAATGCATATTGCAATCGTTGCCAAATTAAGGTTTTTGACTTTAGATTTTATACAAATGGTTAATTTTCTTTACATTAGAAAATAAAAACTTGTATTTAGTTTTCTGCCTTATGATGTATAACTACAAAAATTTTTTTTCTCAAACACAATAACATTTTAAAATTGGTTTTAAAGTTTATGATCGTTTTCAGTATACAACCTATATACTCTTGACATTTAATTTGTATGTAACATTTAAAATTTTTGGATAATATTCGAGTTTACTTTTTTAGCCTGATTTTAAAAACAAACTTATATAATTAACGGGTTCAAGTTTTAAATTTTTTTAATTTATATGTTGTATACCTTTAAATTATTTTTATAAGTTTTTGAAAAGTTATACGTACAATGACTTAGCCCTTATACTAGAAACACATTATTCACAAGTAAACAAATAACATAACAAAAAACATTTTGCAACACAATAGAACCAAGCCTATGTACATTTATTTCTTGCGCTTTTGTTGTTTAAGAAAACAAAGTTTGTTCATTCGTTTTGTGTTCGTTAAAAGAAAATTAGATTTATAAAGGTAGGGTGAATAAAGAAAATTTGTCGTATCATTATTACGTAGGGTGCAGAAACAAAGTAACAGCAAATATTGGTTTCCATAACTACAACGAGTACTAATATGGAGAAAAACTTTGTTTAAGCATATTTTTATACTTAATTTTAATGTTTTAATAATAAAAAAAAAAAACACAGCTTTACAGTTAAAGTTTACGTATATTCAAATATAAGCACTAGATAAGCAAAATATTTCAAATTCATAAACTATAATTTTTCATTACTTTTTGTTATATTAGTTTTAAAATTATTTTACATAACTTAAAGTAAAGAGTTTTTGAGGAATTATAACAAAAGTATACAAATTAATAATTTAAATTAACAAAAATAAAAATTAGAAGCTAGTTGATATTTTTTCCTAAAGTTTTCTGATAAACAAAATACTAAAACATATAAATTATTACATTCTAGTCAAATAAAAATAACCAAAACTAACCTTGACCATAAGTCGAGCTGAAGGCAAAAGCCAGAACGAACAAAATCGAAAACGTTCTGCTGCCTAAAATCATGTCTTCTACAAAAAATCTTCTTATCAGTATATTGTTTTATTTACCAACTAAAAAAACAAAACAAATTTGTCTTCTTGTTCGTACTTGGAAAAAAACTCTTCAAGAGTGATTATTATTCGTTGTGCTTTTCCACTTGGCTTGCCAACCAGACCCTTGCGCTTTCTTCTGCTCTCTCTCAACTTTCCATTGTTCGCACCAGCCCTTGACTTTCTCGGATTTTGAAAAAGCCACCTTAAAACTTCGCTGCTTGTAGTTTTTATTAATTGGTTTTAAACGACCTTGGAGTTTCGGCTTAGTTTTTTAGATATTAATTTTGAAAGTGTTATTGCAACATTTTTACTTATTATAGTACATGTCTAAAAAAATGTTATCAAGTTTAAACAACTATACTATGTTTTTTCTTTGAAAAGTAATTAAAATACTTAGCACACTAAAGCTTTTTTATTTTTAAACTACCCATGGTGAAAGCGCTAATTTAGATTTAAACCAGAAATTTTCACATGCGTTAAAGCATGTTTATGAAAAAAATGTTGTACTTAAGTTTACAACAACATAAAAATTTAGCTTCTAGTCTTTTAATATGTCGAAAATTATATAAAAACATATTTTATCTAAGAGGAAAAACAATTTAGTATATCGATACAAATTGTTTAAAAATATAGCAAACTACTAAACAATAAGAATATTTAGCATTAAAGTTTTTAGTTTGTAACGGTAAGATATACTTGCATACGTTGAAAAACAAAAATTAAATTAATCTTAATGAAAAACCTAAAGTATATTACTTGGGTTGTTTTATTTTAGTTCACTGATATAACTGTGATAAGAAAATACTTTGATAATAATAAGAAAAAGTGTTTGTTAAACAATTTGTAAAAAATGTTTATCATTTCAAACATATATTTAAACTATACTTTGGGTTAAAAAATGCTTGTAATTTTAAATAACCATAAAAGACTTTATGTTTCTAAAAAGTAAACACTGTATTTACAGACAAACTAACTGAAGTTACGAGCTCACAACACACTAAAAATTTTTTTTTAATGGGTTTGTATACAAATATATTTTTAGCTTTAAAACTTCACTTCGGTTTAAAAAGAAATTGTTTATCAACTAGTTTTTTGAAAGAAAATCTTGATAACAAGTTATAGATAATTTAGTTTTTCATAAAGAAAACTGTTTTGCATATCAAGTTAAAATTTAGTAACTTTCATAAAAAGTAAATATGAAGTTAGTATTTTGTTTTGTTCTAGTAAAAAGCTTTTTTGGAAGTTAATTTAATATAAATATTATCAAAGTTTATAAAGTGTTTTTGTTCATCGAACATAGCTTGTAGTTACTCAAATTACTGCCTAAAAAAAGTTAACAATGAAAAGATTAAAGCTTTAATGTAATTCAATGTTGAATAAAAGGCCTTGTTACTTTGTTTTAATAACTAGTTATAAGGTTTTACCTTATTTAGATTTGGTTGTTATGACTTGGTCTGAAGCTTAAAACAGTTTTACAAAACATGATAATATTTGCTATGACAACCACATAAGTTTTCCGTGTGTTTACATACTTTAAAATTAGCTTAAATTATAAGTTCAACCAAATTGCGTACTTTTCAAACATCAAACCTAAACTAACTATGTTATCATAAACTTCTAATGTTTACATATGATCAAAAAACACCTTAAAAAATTATTTACATAAAAACTTTTTCTATTAAAGCAATAGAAATTTTAAATGATTGGATTGTTTACTAAAATAAAACTTAATAACAAACAAGTTTTTATATTAATCATTACTTTTTTTAACATTTAAAAATAAAGAATGTGTGTTCATTACTACTTTTAGATGAATCTATTTATTTTTAATTTCTACATTTATAAACTTTTTTTCTACAAAACAAATGTGAAATGAATAAAATAAATGTGAAAGTCAATCAACATTATGACTGAAAACCGCAACAAATAGTAGTTTGATGTAAAATAGTTTCATTATCAGTAACTATCTCTTAAATACGTTTAAGAGTTAAATATACGTATCTTTTTGACTAAAATGATAAATATTAAAATACTTTCTTACAACTGTCAGAAATTTTTAATTTAGACTTTATTCTTTTAATTTCTTTATAGTAAGTGAACTTAAACTTCAAATGATAATCTACATACGTACTGTCACTATTTTAAAAGCTTAATTGAGTTTTAACTTAAAACGTAGTTAGCTTTTAATTAAGTAGCACAATCAGAAAATTGCAAAGGTAACAGGTAAGTGTCGATTGATCAAGTTGTGTAGTGGCAACGAGCTAAAACGTGATAAAGTATTAAATGTCAGCGGATACAAACTATGAGTTACAAAACTGAGTTTTCTACAAATTAATTTACAAGCCATTTTTTTGTTAGTTAGAAGGTTTACAAAAACTATAAACATACACTTTTTTCTTAAAGTCAAAAATAAATAAGTATTTTTTTTATTATAGACTAAAAATTTCGTTTTTACTTTAAAATTTAATACTTTTAAGTAATTATAAAATAATAGAGTTTGTAAAAAACTTAATTATTGAAAATTTGAAATTTTTCGCTTTAAACTTATAAGTTTATTAAATAGCAACTTTTGTTCAAAAATCTAGTGTACGGAAAATCCTTTCGGTTATCGCGTCATAATCCACGGATACAGTTTAACCTTTTGTCCACCAGAATTCATTTTTGATTTGTTAGGTTTAGAAATTATACTATCTAAAAATTTTTTTTAACTTTTTATGCCTTGTTAATGAAAAGCATTGATAGATCAGAACATCAGTATAATCAAAAGAATTAGAGTTTAAACTCATGTAACTAGACATTTTCATTTTTTCTTTGTAGAGCACTGCTTTAAAGTTTATTGCGGTAGTAAAACTACCTTATCGTTAGTACTACTAAGAAAACTAAAAAAAAAAACTTAAAGAAGCTAAAAAATAAAAAAAAAATTTTAAGTAAGACTACTTAGGTTTAAACTTGCAATGATACTTAACAAAAAAAGGTGAGCTAGTTTAATATTAATAAACGGTTATTCGAAGTAGCTTAAATTTTGTAACTAGTTTGAACTTTATTAAAGAACCAAAAATGTTTATTTTCATATTTTCTTTAGTTTAACACAAATTTTGTTTACAGTTTAATGAATATATACTAACAATTTTTAGAACTTAAAACAAAACAAGTTCATTTAAATTCATTTGAGTTCATATAAACAGTACATATTTAGTAAAAGTACGTATTTTTACGATTTAGATCTTCAGTCGTGTAATCCTCACTGTATATCATAGAAGGAGACTATTTCTAAATAAGTCATCAGTTTTCAATTTATTCTAATACACAGCTTCTCAATAACTAGGAATATTTCTTGTGGTTGATATATTGCAACAGTTTATATTTTGTCAAATGATTAATTTATTTTTCTTTTAAGTGAAATAGTTATGCAATTAACAACTTAGCTAGCGACTAAATTTTATTTGTGTACTAAACAAATAAAAACGAAAATATATTGGAATAAAAGTTTAAAAGTGTGCTTAGGATTAACTTAAATTAAACTGTGGTTTCAATTTCAAGGTTATATTGTTATAATACGGTGCTTTAAAAATTAAAAATATTCTTACAGTTTTTAAATCCTTTTGTTTTGAATTTGTTTATTATAATAAACGTCTCAAAATTATAGTTCTTTTCCTTCTTTTACTGTTGACAATTGTTAAATTGCAAGAATAGGATATATAAAAAAACTGAACGAGTTCTTGTTTTATTAAGTTTAAAACAGTTTATGGGCATAATAAGTCTATGTATTTTTTGTAGTAAATACCTAAGTACTCTTAAACATAAACCAAACATTTGATTTTGGTATAGTTGTTGTAAGTTTTTTTTTTTAAACATCTTTTACCAGAATATTTTAAAATATAAGTTAATTACAAAAATAAGTCTAGTTTTAGCGTAAACAAACTTAAATACAACTTAAGCTAAGTTATAGTTAAAGTAATAATAGTTAAGTAGTAAGTATTACAAATGTACCAAACAAAAGTAGTTTTTTATTGAGTTACACAAATTTGCTAATATATTAGCTTAGTTTCAATTTATTAAAGTAAGCTTATTGTTGCTGTATAGCTTTTTAGACAATGATAGTTTATATGTGTTTAATACAAACTAGTTTTCAGTACAAAGCTATTCTCATAATGTGAACTATGCATTGTATGTAATATAAAATAAGATAACGTTAATTAAAGTAGAAATAATAACAAAAAAAAAGGCATTTAGATTTCGTTTGCTAAACTTAACCTATAAAAAAGTTCTAAAAACTGATTTAAACAGACTTTTGTAAAAGCTAAGCAGAGTTTTGTTTCTTCAAAATGAGTTTAATTCAAATATTTTTCTTATTTTTATTTGCCATTCATGGTTCAGCTCAAAACATCTTCGAAACGACGCAGCAGACGAACAAGAGAATTTCGGAAAAACTTTTCTTCACTAAAAACTCGTACGCGATGCGCGCGGCGAAGAGCATCGAGCGCACGCTGACGAAAGACGAGCTGGGAAGCGGGAAAAAACTGAGGAGCTGCCGGGAAAGCGCGCTGATGCATCCGATGACGCAGGGAGGAGGAGCGCAGACGCTGTACAAGGGCGACGGGAGAGCGGGGAGAAAAGCTTTCTGCTACGCGGGCTACAACGACGAGAGCTTTTTCGGGGAGGAGGCGCGCGACTGCAGCGACGTCAGAGACTTTGTGACGAACAGGAACGAGCAGATGCTCTACGTGTCGAATGACGTAACCGAGGGAGAAAGTCCGATCAAGCTGAAGTACCGCGGGCTGAACGAGAGCAGTTACGCTGGAGGCGACTACCACGTGACGTTCGCCAAAAGTGACGTCATAGTTAATTGCAATAAAGACGAGTACTTGCTGGTGATGCGCAAGAAGCGGGAGGGATTTTATGGAGAAAACGTCTTCGACAGGGACCGCTTCCGCGCGCACGCCGATTACCAGACGGGCTTCGGCAACAAGCGAGGCGAGTACTGGCTCGGGCTGAGGAGAATGAACCAGGTGACGGCGGTCGACGGGAGAAAGTACACGCTGAGGCTGAGCGTGAACGCCCTGTGGTTCGGAACGCGGTACACCCGCTACTTTTACTTTCGGGGCGTGAAAGTGGGCAGGTCGCCTTTCCACAAGATCACATACGATTCGGTGAAGCCGAAGATTTATAATTATTTGTTCTCGACCGAACTGATACCGAACAATTCCTCCTTCAGCACTCCCTACTTGGACGTGGACGGTTTTGGGAGTTGGGACTGCGCCGGTCACCACAAGGCCGGCTGGTGGTTCGACCGAACGAATTGCCTTGAAAGGCCGCTGACCAGCTGGTCCAACGCGAGGTTTTGGCAGCTGGAAGAAGTGTATTGGAGCGAGATGCACTTGAGAAGGGACCGGAGCGAAGAAACCGAGCTGGAGAAGTTTGTTGTTAAGGAGCAAAGGAGAAAATTTAAAAATGTTTATGATGTTTTTGATGACTTACAATAAAGAAAAAAAAAACATTTTTTTTGTCTTACTTAATAGAACTTTAAATTTTTTGACGACTTACTACAACAAGTTAAAAAAAATATTTTTTTTTAAAGCTTGGCTTACATAAACTTAATTTATCCGAAAGTTTTAAGATGATATAAAACTAAATTCTAATTTAAATTTTACTTTTATAAAAATAAATTATTAAAATGAATTTATGTAGATGACTTTCTTTTTTTTTTATTGACAGTTATAAATTGTTCATTCTGTATTAAAAAAAAATACTTTTATGTGTATAAATCAGCCCCTACCTTTTTAATAACACATTTGACTTCAAAACTATTAACACTATCTTCTATTATAATGCAAAAAGCTCTTGGTATTACAAATTCGTTAAAAAGATCTTAATATTGAAGTTTATTATTATTTAACTAGAATTTCTTATCATCGTTTTTCAGTTGTTGTTTATTTTACTACGTCCCAGGGAATTTAAAGTAGATTATAAGTTGAAAACATTAGTTTTTATTCAAAATAAATGTTAAATAGTTTACTTTTATAATTTGGGAATGTAAAAAATGTTAAATAAAAATACTTAACACTTTTTAAATAAATTAAGCTATTTAACACACATTTTGGACATCGATAAGGTATAAACCTTAGACCCAGGCAAAAGTGCGTATCACTAAGATTTGAAAATGTTACCCTTTTCACAACGAATAGTAGCTAATATAATCTTATTTTCAACAAAAATACGATTTATTCTAGTTCACTTTATAGGATTGTTGCGAAAAAATTTTATACTTTTGTCTTCTTATAATCAAGTTTTTTTTCATCAAAAATTTTTATCCCACGCATTTTAAGACTAAATTTGTACCTTACGCGGTCTCTTAAAGTGCGTATTTTTGTATAATTCAATTGTACTTTTTGCTATATCAAGTTTACTAATACTAATAAAATATTACTTAATAGTTGGTAGACACTAGCCGATACTGTTTTGAATTTAAAGTATTTAAAAAAGTAAAAGTCTAAAAAGTTATAAGCTAGTTATTATTAAATTAATTGTCAATATTTCAGTTTTTTTATTTAAAGAATACAAACTTGTACGTTTACTTTCATAGATTTAATAAAATAAAAATACTTTGTGAATAAAAGCAACTAATTCTGTTGATTTTGACTAAATGTTTTTATTTGAAACTAAGTAGAATTTAACTGTTTAACTAAAACTTTTTTTTCATCCAAAAAAGTTTACATAGTATGCGTTTAAAAACGAAGAAAAAAAAATACACATAAAAACAAAGAAGCTTTATTAAAATATTTTATACTTGTGTTATACTTCTTGGTGTAATTATTTAAGGTTTCTAAATGATTACTATATACTGTTGTGCAAATTTGTTTTTTTTTGTTTTTGCACTATTTTAATACAAATTAAAATTAAAAGTTTTAAAAACAAAAAAAAAAAACAATTTAAAGTTTGCTGATTTACAACTTTAAATACAGCATATAATAAAAAATCAAAACAAAAAAATTCTTCAATTTATATTTATTAAATATTATAAAAGTGGTTAACATAGTTGAACATGAAAAGTCAACAAGTGCATACATGCTCTAAAAACTTTTAAAAATTTAACATGACATAAATGTTGTTATCAATTAAAGCATGAGTTTTTAAAATAAATTTAAGTTAACTATAAATTGTACAACAGTTAAACTTTAATTTGTTTTTGTTTTATATTGCCGTAGTTTAAATTAAACATTAGTTTTGCAAAACTGAGTTTATCAAAAAGCAAGAGCAAATTTTTAAAATATTTTTATTAAGCTATTTTAAATATTTATTGCATAAAATACAAATTTAACTTAGTGATTTATATATTGATAGACATTTCACCGATAAGTGTATTTTTCACAGCATTGGCCCTCCTTACTCTGATTGGTCCCGACCTTAGTGACATTGTTTTTAAACTGCTAGCTTCCCTTCGGTAGCGACTCATCAGAGTAGGACATGTCTGTAAGTTAAGAAAAAAACTTATAAAATTTAATTTATACTTATTGTAGTTTAAGTTTTTATCATAACTGTATAAAATAGGTTACAACAGCTAACGGTTCGAATTGTATTATAAATAATAAGTGTATTCTGAACATAAAAGCAACATTGCGCGGTAAATATTAAGTTAAGTTCGTTTTGAAATCTATAAGTCTTGTTATTTAATTATCGCGGAATTTTTTTAAAACTTTGTTGCTTGGTAAAATGCTGCAAGTTAAAGCAATCGTAATGTATTCTGACAGTTTAAATGGTGTATTTGTAGAGCCTGAAATCAATGAGTTTTTGTTTTATCGTTTAACAAACAAATGCTACTACTTTATAAGAAAGTTTACCACAAGTTAGTAACTCACTGTCATGTCAGCCACGCAGGCGCTGTCGCCCTCCAAGCACACGTCGACCTCGCAATGGACGTAAATTTCCGTTTCAAAACTCGTCCACACGAAAGCCTCGAAGCTGAAGTAGGGGAAGTACCTGGGGGTGGTCGGGGTCGTGCCGTTGTCGACTTGCACCGTGCCGTCCGCGACGTTGCCGCAGCTGGTGCGGAAAGTTTTGTTTACAGAACAAAGAAAACAGTGCAAAATTAAAAAGAAAAGTTGGTACAGAACCTAAAAATAAGCGTTTTAATACTCGCAACAAAACTACATCAAAGCTTATTGAAGTAAAGTTTAATAGGATTAACGCGACTTGTCTCAAAAGCATTTCTTACCCGTTACTTCCAATCAGCTCGTAGTTATCGTCGTAATTGTCTGTTTCAGATGCGAAGCAGTTGTACAACTAGAAATAATTGAAATTAAACATTGACGAAAAAATTCAAGTCTTATGTGCACTAACCGTTGACACGAATTTGTCCGTATGATTTGCTATTCTCGCCTCAACGTAAACTGTATCTGTCAGACTGTAAACTTTACCGGCGGATACGTCGGTACCTGCAGCAGAACCAGTTCCTGGACCCTCAATTAAGTACAGGCCAATGTCACTTATATTTGCGCTTGATGTTACGTTTGCTCCTATGAGGTCACTGTTAAAATAAAAAGTAAGATATTGGCACTTAGAACTGTGCAGAAAGCATCTGTTTATTTAAAAAAAATTACACCCAGCAGATAAACTTAAATAAAACTAATTTTTAAATTGAATATTGTAAAGAGAAGTTTCATGTTAAAAATATTAAAATCTCTGACATAGTCAGGTTAAAATAAATTTTGTTAATTAAAAAAAAAAACTTGTTTTATTATATATCTAAAATCACCTTAAAAGATATCATGATTACACGTAAAAAAAATAGAACTTTTTTTTCAACTTTAAATTAGTTATAAATTTTTACATAAACATTCTTATGTGTATAATTTTTTTTTTTTTACTTTAAGTGGGAGTTATTTATACAAAAAACAACACTAGAAAAAATTTTGTAAAAAAAATTTGGCCAAATTTTAGTTTTTTGATGTGATAAGTTTTTTTAAACCAGAAATACTGTGTTTACACAGGTCTCAAACTGTTTTTAAGTCAAGTAATAAGTAGGTATTTAAAAGTGACATTTCTTTTTAGCTTTAAATAAAAAAATTCAACTACTTAAATCCTTACTGTGTAGCTAAACAAATTGATTTGTCGTAAGTAACGTTCAGCAGTGTCTTTGCATATCGGCATATCACTGCGACCCTCCCACACTCTGACCTTCTGATCGAGCTCGATTCCAAGTACGGAATTCTCGAAACCAGCACAGTCACTTCGGTCTGAAAGTTTCAATTAGTATAAAGTTTGAAAAAATACTACTTTCAAAGTTAGAAGAATATGAAAATTTACTAAACTTTTTTAAGTATCATAGTAATAATGGTTAAGCTAAATTCAAACTAACGTAATTTGCATAACTTTTGTACACTGTTGAAATACCGCAAGAGTTGAAGTCGTCAATTTCAATTTCGAAAGTGTCCGGCGAAGTTCTAGCAAACGTGCATTTTGAATCAGGTGCCACTCCGTTGTCGTCGCAATACTCTGTATACCCCAGTACAAGACCCGATGCGTTCGCTCTCACATCGGAGCTTTCTACAGGGAAATCGCTATCACCAATGACACTGCGTTTTTATATGCTTTAGCAACTACTTGTAGATGAACAAAACAAAAACAAGATTATATTGGTATTTTTTTGATACTTTTTCATACTTTTAAAATCAACTTTACGTTTATAGGAATTTTTATGCACATACGTGTTTTTATATAAAACATTTTTACAAATATTTAATATAATATTGTGTTTTTTCTTATTGTGGAAAAATTGTATACCTTATAGTGATGTTGTTTCCACAAATTGCAGTGATATTTTGACCTTTTAAAAATTTTTAACTTATAATTATTATATCAGAAGATTTCAGTATTTATAAGTAAAAAAAGTAAAATAGAGCTAATTTTTTTTTTGTATTAGTAAGTTAAAATATAAACCAAAATACATAGTTATTATCATTTACTCACCACTACAAGTAGAAAGTGTAGTCAGAAGCACACATATGACCACTAAATACTTGCACATCAATTCTTATCTATTTTGTAAAATATTCTGCATTAATTTATTTGTTTAAGATATTTTATCATACTCATTTTTTTAACTTTGTATTATAAAATTAATGCTTTTGGTTAGCTAAAGCCATTTAGATACAGTTTAAATTAACTACAGTCTTAAGTAGATTATGATATTAAAAACTTTATTAACTGTTGTTTAAATAACTTGCATAACTTAAAAACATCAAAAAGTTTTGTTTTGCTAAAACAAAAAATCTAGTTACCATACATTAATAAACAAAACATAAAACTCCAAACTACGTTTTATATTTTTTAATTAAAATAAACTTAAACCACTGAAAAAACTAAAACCACTATGCCTAAAATGTTTTATACGTCTATCATAGACAAAACGCTGTTACTAACAACTCTAAAAAACTTTTACAAATAATACAAGCTGTTGAAATTATCTCTGCAAAATTTACATTTAACGTTTAAAACACAACAACAGCACCGGAAAAGTGAATTATACATCCGTATTTCCTGGTATAAACTCAACACAAGCTCAATGCATAAAACTTGCTGTTGTTTATAATCTTTCAAGCTTTGATTGCTGAAGTAACATAATCATTTCAAACTGTCTACAAGTTTTGCTACTTTGGCTTGTAAACTAGTTGTGTGTTTAGCGACGAACAAGTTCTTTATAGATATCAAATAAAAACTATTTTGCGTTCGAAAAAGTATAAATGAAATAAAATGAAGGCTTGGATATCAGCAGGAATTTCAACTCTTGCACTTTGCTTTTGTGCACTACAAGCTGTTGCGGAAGAAAAATATTCAGGTCAGTTTTGTTTAGGAAATATGTTTAAATATTAATTTGTTTTGTTATAAGCAATAAAAAAAAATTTTTTTTGGTAAAAAAGAAAAATTGACTGCTGTCTGGACTTTGATAAATTTATATAAACAACAAAAAAGTATGTTTAACTATGTGTTGAATTTTAATTAAAAGTTTTGTTCATTAATAAAAAAATTATATTAATATTTTGTAGAGTTATGATAAAAGATTGAGTTTAATACAGTTTTCAAAATAAAATCACTTTAGTGCTTTAAGTAAAGATTAAATCAAAAGAGTTAAACAAAGTTTTGTTTAACGTTTATTTTTAATGTCTTAAAATTCATTCTTTAACGGAAACTTCTTACCGCATAATAAATGCTTGTATATGACTTTATAAAAACAACGTTTTTGTTAATTGTTGGAAGTAGTTTTGTTGTTGATCATTTATAACTTAAAATTACACATTTTTCTTTTTTTAAGTTATCTTATTTATAACTTAGAGCTTTTCGAGTTACTCAATTTTAAAGTATAATACAAATAAAAACTGTTATCTAGAAGACTTATTACAAAATCTATCTGTTTATGATTTGATTAATAAATTCGTAAGTTGTAAACATAGTTCGTTTAAGCAATAGGTTTAGTAAACAATTTATGAACTTCAATTAGGTTTATAACTAAAAGTACCAAGTGTACAAGCATAATTTTTTACTCATTTGTAGTAAAATCAAAATAATATCCGCTTAACAAAAATACTGTGAAGCATGATAAAATCTTGGTATAAAAAGATGCTAGAATTAAAGTTTCAGCAAAATTAACAAAAAGTTCAATTGTCTTTAACTTTTTAAAATACTGCTTCATGTTTATTTGGTAATTGAAATCAGAAAAAGAATACCATTCATGCTTTAATTTTAAAACTATTAATGAAATGACGGTTTATAAATAACTGTTACCTTTTCAAATGTAATTAACAATAGTCCTATTCAATAAAGCTAAAATGATTGTTGAGAAAATTTATTTACAATTTTATACAGTATAATTAAAAAAAAGTAACTTTTCAAACTTTAAATGTGTTGCCTAGATTGGGAAAATAATTGTAAGTTTAAGCAATTAGTGTTTGTTTATGTATTTACAACTATGTTTTGAACTAACAAAAAATGAAAATCTTTTCAAAACACTATATTTACGTACTTAATATACTATCGTTTTTACAAAAGTTATATATTTTTTGTTGGAGAAAACAATATTCAGACTTTTTTTATCATATACATATGGTTATTTGTCTATTCAGCTAACACAATACCTTAAATTTTTTTCACAGGTAACAAAATAGAACATAAACTAAATATTTTTTACAGATTTGAAAATAAAACATATATTTTTAATATTTTTTCACAGACAACAAAATAAAACTAATTTCTAATGTTTTTTTCACAGATAACAAAATGAAACTAATTTTTAATACTTTTTACACAGATAACAAAATACAACTAATTTTTTAATATTTTTTTCACAGATAACAAAATACAACTAATTTTTAATACTTTTTTTACAGATAACAAAATAAAACTAATTTTTAATATTTTGTTCACAGATATCAAAATTCAACTAATTTTTAATGTTTTTTTCTCAGATAACAAAATAAAACTAATTTTTAATATTTTTTCACAGATATCAAAATAAACAACATCGAGCCGCACGAGGGCGGTAATGGCGGAGGAGTCAAAATAATCGCTTTCGGAAACAGTTTGTTTTTTATTAATATTAATAAATATTTATGTTTGATATTAAGATAACACTTAATTTTTGATAGCTTATTTATATGTTTAAATGCAGATAAACTTGTGTATGCTGTTTTTTTATAAAAAACTTCGTGTTTATTCAAATAAAAACTGTGCTAGAGCTTTTATGGACGTGTTTCTTTAAAAAATTGCTGTGAAGTGCTGCCTGTGCTATAACACAAAATAAAAAGTTAAATACCTAAAAAAAAATATTTAAACGTAAAAGTTATTTTTTGAATTGGATTTAAAAGTTTTTAGTAAACAAACTCTATTGGTGGTTTTTTACAATTTACGATTTGTAATTACAGACTTTAAAATTGTGAAATGTAGGTAAGAAAAGCAACTAATCAAACTGTTTTTTTTTTTTATATTTTTAGTCAGAACTTAAAAAGTTATCTCTTTATCAACATGGTACTTAGTTTAAACATAACAAGGTGTTTAGTTACAGCAAACAAAAACAAAAGGCTAACATGTTCAAATCGAAAAAAAAGGTAAGACTTTAAAGTCTTATTAACTAACAATGTACAATCTTTTTTGAGTAGATAAAACATTGTTGTATTTTATTTTGAGAGTTACAAGTGTCTATACAACTAACAATTTTTACATTAGAAGCTATTGTATGCTTTGAGGTTTTACATCTACTAGCTGGTTCAGTAAGCGTTTGTCGAGAAGGTTCATGGTTAATTTTTTAACTTCTTAACTTAGAAATGATTTTCTAGATGCTAACTAACGGTTTTTTGACAAGAAAGTTTGTTCTCACAAATATTAAACTATATCTAGCTGTTTTGAAACTGTTTGTTGATTTTTGTAGCACTTTAACTTACAAAGAATTTTTTACCAAAATTTTGTACTAATAATTCTATCGCACAAAACTATTATTAACAAACATGAATGGCGAGCAAAAAACTCGATAGATAAGCATTTTTCACTCAGATTTCGATGTTTACATCATAGATTAATTATCACGTTCAGAAAAAAAAAAGATTTTTTTGTGGGACTAATAAAAACAAACTGATTGTATAAAATAAAAGAACTCATCATTCCAGATTTCGACGCGGAGCTGGATTGGGGATCGAACGCTCCCCGCACGAAGATGTTCCTGGTGTCGGCGTTGAGGGAGTATCCCTGCGAGTTCCACCAGGAGGCGAGCGACGAACAGCAGGCAGTCTGCTACACCGTGTTAGTTTCAACATAATATGAATTTTAACTTATTAGTATTATATATATATATAATAATTTCACGTTGTTAGCAGTTGTTTAGTGCAGCTGGACGTTTTGATTGAGTGAACTTCATTCAAAAACAACTTGTCTAAACTTGTTAGCGATAGTATCAAAACACAATGATAAAATGGGTTTATTAATATGTTACAGCAACTATAAATTACTAAATGACAAACAGTTAAAAAATAAGCTTAAAATTAACTGGCCTACTTGCAAAACAAAAGTAAGTTTTTTTACTCTTCTTAATTTTAAAATCTAACAACTCAATGCCTAACACTTTATAAATGATATTTTGATTCAAAAAACAAATCATGCGACTACAACCTAAAGTACGTTGCTATTTAGATCTAAATTAAAGAGCACTACATAAAACACTTAACAAGCGTTATCGATTTATAAGAATAGTACTATTTTTCTTAATTTAAAGTACAATACAGAACTAAAAACACTGTAATATTTAATAAAAATATCCGAGTTAGCTTAAAATTATATCGCTGGGTGCAGGTTTATGATTTCCATGCCACAGTTTGCCAGACCGTGTGATAAGCTAAAGAAGGTTAACATTGCTCTCTTATTAAACTAATTGAACTTAATATAAATGTTTGTTATACGGAAAATTAAAATATTGCTTTATTTTTTACTCAAACTTTTTCATCGAGTTTCTGATTGAACTGCTTGCTGTATGAGCTGCATCTTCAAAATACGATTTTAAATCTTATAAAATGCACATTCACGAAATAAAAATTAAAATATTTTTTTTTTAATGAAATTTTAGTTTTAGGTTGTGTCTTGCATTTAAAAAACAATAGAATAAATAAGGTACGTGCAAGTTACTTCCGTTCCATTGTTTAACTGCATGACTATTTTTCTATGTTTCCTTACTTAGCATTTGTAATAAATTACAAAATTGTGCTAGTTTTAAACTATAAGTATCACTAGATCTGTGTTGCATTTAAAAAACGATAGAAAGAACAACATACGTGCAAGTTACTTCCGTTCCATTGTATTAGCTGCATGACTGTTTTTCTATGTTTCCTTACTTGACAGCTTTTACGTTGAAATGATAAAATTAGTTGCTATAGATAAAATTACATTAAAAATTAAAAAAAAAAAACTTTTTTAGCATTTTAGTGCAATTCAAAATACGTTAATATATGTATTAAACAGACTTATTTTATAAACACTTATTTACTTATTATATGTTTTTATTTTAACTTTTAAAGGTCGCACAACTTTAAAAACCTAGTTTACATTAAACTGTCCTTAAATATTTTAAGTTTATAAATGTATCAATTTAAATCAGCCTTTTAAACACAACTTACAAAAACCTAATTTACATTATATATATTTAATATTTATAACTTTTTTTTTATTAACTTTCAATCACCTTTGGGAATAAAGCTCACAAAAACCTTATACAGGCCCAACATGAGGCAGGACACCTACTACATACAGATGGAAGTGGACGGGTACCGGCTGGAGAACAGGCAGCTTTGCAGGGGCAGGTGGAACCACCACACCTGCAAGTTCCAAGTCAGTTTCAGCGCGTATATTGTTTGAAAGCCGCGTAGAAATACGATTGAACAAAAAGCTGGTTAGCTGAAAGCAGCGTAGAAATATTAAGTATGATTTTGTAAAAAAAATGTTTGTTTAAAGCACGGTTCACCAAGCTCATTTCAATTATTGTCCACATGACAAAAGTTTTAAAACAGTCGCCCCCTTTGTTAGATGTCGCCTTTTTAGTAGTTAATTGCCCATTTACTTTTTCGTTCCCTGATTAGCTAATGCCCCTGATAGAGAATATAAGTGAACGATTTAATACTGTTTAACTGCCGTTCGCAGAGTTCAATAACGGTCAGACATGCAGTTAGTTGATTGGCATGCAAGTAGTAAAACTAGTTCGATAAACATTATTGTGAAATTTAAAAGGTGAAAGACGACAAGTCGCCGTACGTCAGGTCCCTGTCATCCCACTCGATGCTCCCCGAGTCCGTGCTGCGGATCAACGGGAAGATCTTCACCGACATCATAGCGAGCAGCAACGCCACCGCCACCAACGGCAACGAGGAGACGCTGAACAGGGTCTACCTCACCTCGGGCGACTGCAACCTGTATAAAGGGGTGGACGAGTTGTTAGTTGCTTGTTGTACTATGAACAAGTGTTTTATAGTTAGAACTGTTAAAAATGTTACTTGAAATGCTAACGTTTACTAAAACGTTATTTTTTTATTTTAACTTCTGGCGACATTTCTGTTCAAGTTGCGTTGTCGAGCTCCCAGCTGTTTCTGCTGCATCTTTAAAATAAAAAAAGATAATTTTAGAAATGCACATCTAAAACTGCAATACAAGTTAATACATAAAATTTGCGGTTATAAGGTACAAAAGAAAAACAATTTTTAACTGTGTTTATTTCCTAACTCTGCCTTGCATTTAAAAACACAATAGAATGAATAAGATACGTGTAAGTTACTTCCGTTTCATTGTATAAAATGCATGACATTTTTTTTTCTATTCCTTACCTAGCATTTGTAAAAATTTCATTTGTAAAAATTTTATTAATAGTTTAGCTAATAAGTTTTGATGAAGTTATAAAAAAGTATAAATGAAAAACAATACAAACTAAGTTTGCTTTTTTTTAGTTATATAACTAATCTACAGTTTTATTAATTATATTCCATTTAAACAAAATTCTTAATCTAAATTTCATATGATCACTATCCTAGAAATAACAACCAAGATCGAGATTTATACATGTAAAATTTAAAGACAAGTTAAACATTTAATTTTGACAAAAACTTGGTTTACAATTAACCAGCAAGAAAGCATAAGATTACGTTAATAAAACAAAAATATATAAAAATATATTTAAAAATAATGCCTATTACTGAGACAGAAAAATTTAAAATAATATTAAAGCTCTACTTCTATTGCACTAAGTAGTGAGAGCTCGGCTAAAGTTTACGAAGAAAAAAACAAAAATAAAATAAAAATAAGATTTTTTATTGCGAATACAACTTTCAGCTACGGGTTGCAACTGGACGGTGAGAATTCGAACGACGGATTCATCAAGTGCAAGATCGAGTCTTCCTACGTTGGTAACCAGAACGTCTCCTTCATAGTAGGTGGGTACGGAAGATCGAGGCTCGACAAGATGATTAAGAGGGTCAGCGCCGATAACAAGATATACACGTTCCAAACCCATGCCGGTTAATTGAATTTATTTTAACAAGATATACACGTTCCAATCCCATGCGGGTTAATTGAGTTTGTTTTAACAAGAAACACACGTTCAAAACGCACGCTGGTTAATTGAACACTTTTTTTGAGATTTTTTATTTGGGTTTAACTTGATAGTAAACGTTGGTTATTGGTTTTGTCAGAAGCGAAGTAACGACTTTACACAAGTTTGAACTTTTCAAACAGATACCATACTTCTCAGTTGATTATACGCGGTTGACTGAAGTCTAGTTTTAGGTTTTAAGTTTTTTTAAATCAATTGAATTTTAAAATTTAAGTAGTTTCATTATTATGAAATATAGGGTTTATAGTTCAATATAGTATCTAAAGATAAGATACTCAACATACAATCAAAGACTATTTAATCCCTTGTAAGCATAATCATTACAAACAAATGCGGAGTTTTTGTTAAACTTTTTATCTTTTTTCCAGTTGTGGAAAATGTAGAACCTAATGTCGGTAGCACTGCGGGAGGACTCGAACTAACAATTAAAGGAAAGTACTTTGATGACAACTCTGGTATTAAAGCAAAAGTTAGCTTAAAAAATGCTTTGATAGGTATAGTCTGAGGACAATTGACAAATATTTTTTTTATTTGCACGGAACAAAAATATGTAAATTTTATTGCGGAAATGATAAAAACTAAATTATTGAAAAAATTAAACAACGAACCAGGTGTTGGTCGGAGGCGAGATTTGTGACGTCACAGAGGTCACGGACGAGCAAATAACCTGCGTTTCTCCCGCCAAACCCGATTCGGCCAATCAGACGCTTCGCATGGGCGGCAGGGGAGTTTTGGTCGAGATTCTGACCGACGTGAACACGCTGTACAACGAAACCGACTCTGAATGTTTGTCACGTTTGTTTTAAAAAAGTTAAAACAGTTTTACACACTGTTAATAAGCAGCTGATTAGTTTAAACAGCTTTAAAGCGGTTTTGTTTTTTGACTGAATTTTAATCATAAGGTCAACATGTTTTTTACTTGAACTTCTTTACATCAAGCTCTCAAGACTGCTGCTTAGAGCACACATATGCCTCGTTAAAACAAAAAATAAAACCATTTTTTCACTAACCAGACTACCACTCATACCGTTCGGACGAGGCGAAGCTGTGTCACCAAGAAAACGTGACGGGGGTTGTGATGACGAGGGCTTCAGGCTTCTTCAGGCCCACCACCACTTCCAAGTACAGGTTCTACTTCTCATCGACCGGCGACTGCGCGTCCTGCAAACTGCACATGGACACCGGATCCGGACTCGTAAATTCTTAAATAACATGATCTGTTTTGTTTATCGTTTGACACATAAAGTATAAAGTAAGCTACTAAGAGTTTAAAGCTTATTTAAAAAACCTTTTTTTTCATACCTGATTTTTTTTTCGTTTGTTTAGGTTGAGGTCACAAAAGAAGAAAAGAAGTCGGACTTCATGGACCTCACAGCCAATATTGGATACTATTTCGTGGCGAGCGCGTCCCCCGGTGGCGACTGCGACGAGAAAATAGAACTGAACGTCAGGATAGACGACACGGTGTTCACCGAAGACCAGCTTGGTCAGTTGATTTGCTTGAAATAAAGTATTTGTTGAACCACCACCTCATACTAGGAAGGATTATGATTTGTAAAATAAAACATATTTTGGTAAACATATTAGTTATTTAGAAGT
The DNA here is from genome assembly GCF_965202585.1 of Thalia democratica. Classification (NCBI taxonomy): domain Eukaryota; kingdom Metazoa; phylum Chordata; class Thaliacea; order Salpida; family Salpidae; genus Thalia; species Thalia democratica. The sequence continues at coordinate 58,270,565 of NC_139166.1, read as the reverse complement.
TTGATATTTTTATCAAAACGTGCAAGCTATCAAAACATTTCAACCAAAAGTGCATAAGACTATCCTAAATGATCCAAAACTTTTATAGTTTTTTATGCGGTTTTAAACAAACTACACAACGCAACGCCACAGACGCTTCGCAGAAGGACAAGATGTCGATCTACCTGTCTTCCACGGTCGACGACGAAGTGCAGGAGGTACGGCTGGAGGAGTGGCAGCAAAACAGCACGTCCGTCGAAGACCAGGTGAAGGTCGGCATGAACTGCACCGGAGGCTGCTCCAACGAGTTGTTCAGAGTGGAGCTGGGGGGCAAGCAAACAGGTCTGTTGATTTGTGAGATGTTTGTTGTCTTTTGATGTTTTTCTTTTAAGTTAAATAGAGCAAGTGGTCTCCAGTAAAAACACGGCAGTTTTTGACGCTTTTCTACAGTTTTTTTTTTGCCAAATTTTATAAGTGTTCTGTTTTTAATGCTTTGAGTGTTTTGTTTGGTAGCATGTTGAACTTGTCACTTTTAAAGACTGGATGGAAGTTGGGCTGGCTCAGGACTTCGTGAAAGATAAAATTGAGGCTTTGGAAGTTTTAGACACTGAGAGCAACGAAATAGTGGAAGTTTTATTAAACGAAGTAAATGGAACGCAAGTTGAATACACAATTACTTTTAAATCTAAAAGAGGTTTGTCACATGTTGTATAGTATTAGTACAAAACGGTTAGATAATTTCAGCCACAGTAAAAATGTGCTTAAATTTTACAGTGGTAAAAACAAATAAATCAATAACTTACTGTCACTATAAGAAACAATTTTTTACAGAAGCACTTTATAACATTTGTTTAAACTTTTGAAAATAAAGTTTCTTCAGGAAACTGATATAGGTAGCCATGTTAAAAAAACTGTCTTTTTTTCATAGTCTAATTCAGGGTTTCCCAAACTCATTTACTAAATCGCCCCCTTTTCAGTAAGTTGAAAAAAAATCGCCCCCCCCCCCCTGATTTCACAAAGTAGTTTTTCTTTTGAGTACAAACTTTTGAGCTAAAAAAAATTGTGTTCGAAATGTAATTTAGTCTGGTACTTCTTATGCACGCACTTTTGTGTTCAAAGTAGTTTACAGGGCTTGAGAAAATAATTTACAGTTATTTTCTTAGAAGCCCAGTAAAGTGTATTAAAATACTTAATTATTTAAAAGCCTTGTGTTATCTGTAATCATATCCTGTTTAAAAATGAACTGTTTTGAAACTAATGAAACTTTTAGGTCAGTGGTGGACAATTTTTGTAGTCAGCAATTCATATTTACTAAAAAAATCTTTTCTAGTTTCAACTCGTTAAAAATATGTAATAGCGGGCTGCATGATTTTAAAAAAATAACAAATAAGAAAATTAAAAAACTCGAGCAAAATTGTAATAAACTCATGTACTATTATTGTGATCTAGGAAATAATATTGTGAACTGAAAACGAAATAAAAGCGTATTTCAAAATGTTAAGTATAAAAAAACTAAATTTTATTTATTATGCACAAGTAGTTTTCAATTTACTTAGCGGGTCGAAATTCGACTGGACCTGCGACTGGATCTGAGCCTTACGTTACCTAACTGAAATCTTAACTGAAACCTGACATTATAATAATATCTCATACAACAAATTTTGGACATTTAGAATTTAATACTAAGTAACTTATTTAAGCCGCACAAAATACTTAAATTATTTTATAAATAGGCATATTCTAAAATAACTATACCAGAGATTAAAAAAACTAAAAAATGAACAGTTTATTATACACATAATAAAAAAAAAATTAAAAGTTAATTTCTGATCTAGTTTGAGGAAGTTTGACCAACTGGTTGATTTTCTCACATGAAAAGTGGTTTCATCAACAGCTTTAGTTAATGCAGTAAATTTATTAATTTCAATACTAAGATATATTGTAAGCAAGTTAGTTGTAATATTAAAAATTTTATTTTAAACTTTTTAAACTATTTGTATCGTAGTAGAATACCGTGAAATAGTACTTGACTTGGAATAATATTTAGGGAACTAAACCTTAATTCTAACAATTCTTTTTCTTTATTTAATTTAAAAAAAAAATCCAATGTTCTACACTTAATTCTGTGAACAGAAAGTAATCAATTAAAAAAAAATTAACTTGGTTAAAATTTTGTTTTGTAACTGTAGCAGTCTTTTTGATGGCTTATTTAATTTTGTTTAAAAAGTTTTTTTTTCTAGCTATTAGCCTATAATAATTTAAAAGAGGAAAATAGTGAAAAACTAAAAGCTAGTGTTGAAGTATTAAAATAAACTAAGTATGTTCTAATTGCTAATATAATTGAATTAAGAAAAAACAAAAAACAGTTGTATTAATAGTCTAAAATTCCTTATATAATAATAACTTTTTAAACAATAATAAATCAAGTTAGAAATTAAAATTGAGTTTAAGAAACTTTTAAATGAAAGAGTAGAAGTCATTTAAAATAGAGATCTCAAATTTATACTCTTTTAAAACCAAAAAAATCTTTTACAATTTAAAACTTTAATGGTTATCAAAATTTTACAATCAGATAATAGTTATATAGTTATATAAGTTATATACAGATTAAACAAGTAATAACAAAAACCTGTCAAATAAAGGTTTTTTAAACAAAAATATATTAATCACTATGCTATAAAAACTTTTAGTGTAATGTAAAACGACGAATATGAACTACAAAATTAACCAGGTCAAAATAAAACTATTAACAACTTTAAAACATAAATCATTAAATAAACATAGTAGACTTCCGCTTAAGTTCGCACTTTGAAAAAAATTAAAAAGCGCAAACTAAAAAAATTATTACCACAGTTTTTTTTACAAAATGACAAATTTCAATATGTTATATGCAATAATGTAATGAATACACATGAAATCCACTAAAACATAAAACAAACTTTCATCAAAATAAAACAAATCTATATAAGCTAACAAATACTATATATATTTTGTTTTATTAATATTTGGTTAGTAATAGATTAGTAATAGACTTTATTTTAGTTATATATAAGAAAATATAAATTTGCTCTTTTTGTTTGGGTAAAAAGTGCGAACTCAAGAGAAAGTCCACCGTAATTAAGATTTATTAGGCATTATGCAAACCTGTTGTAGAATAAATAGCTTAATAAAGTTGTTATTATAAAACGACTAATTAAGTACAATACAAACCAGGTTAAATAAGAAATTTTCAAAAGATCAAATCAAATTAAAAAATTTTCATAAAATAATGTCTGCTACTGAAGTCTAATATAATGTGAATGATGAGGTTCATGACTGCTTGCAAGTTTTTCTAATCTGATTCTTAATCAGTAAAATAGAGCCTTAAGTCACCTCCTTTATAATATTTAGATTAGATCTTTTGCTCAAGATGTTGATAACTGAACTGAAAGCTTTCTCAACAACATAGCTAGAAGGAAAAGCTATAAACAACAATTTAAATTCCTCTTAAATGATTGGATACTTTTGCCTTAGTTTTTGTTGAATTTAAAAGCTTTCATATCGTTCTTTGGAAGAATTTACTTTAAGTTTAAGGTCAGTTTGTAAGTCTGAGAAGGTTTCCTGTATGTCGTTTATTTCAAAAGTATCTGCCTCGAAGGGATCCATATTTTAATCTATATGATAGCTTTTTTGTGTCAAATCTAAATTTTACTACTTAATATGTTAAAATCGTTAAAAATTCCAGATTTTTTCCAGGTTTTTTTTTTGCCGAACTTGTCAAGTTCCAGGTTTTTCCAGGTTTCTAGGTAAATTGGCAACCCTGTATAGTTTTATTTCTTAGTCTAACTTGGTGACTTTTCAAAAAACAAATGGAAATATCATGAGGTGATAGTTAATAAAAAATAACATAGATTATTACAAACCATTTATGATCCCAAATAACATATATGTCAGGTTATAAAATAGTGAGAAGGATTTCAATCATCTATGATATATGTAATTGTTAAACAAGGAAATATATGAATGAAAATACAGTATTTACTTGAAAGTAAGAGTCATAAGGACTTGATTTTTTTCTATTTTTTACATTAATGAAATAAACTTTTTTGTTTAAGTTTTACCTCAGGGTCAAATAATTAATAGCAAGCTAAAATTAGTAAAACAGCAAGAAAAAAAGTAAAAATCTCATAACAGCCCAAAATTTTAAAATCGCCCCCTTTTCGCCCCCTTACTAGTTATCGCCCACCCTTTCGCCCCCTTACTAATTATCGCCCCCCAAATTACTAAAGTCGCCCCCAGGGGGGCGATATCGCCCACTTGGGAAACCGTGGTCTAATTGCTTATAATAACTTACGTTTTTATACAAAAACAAACTGATTTTCAGCTAACCTGTCATTTAGATTTATTTTAGATTTAGATACTATTTTAGTTACAAAAAAGAAAGTTTTCATTGTTTTTAAATCTTAAGGTAACTGGTATCGCTACCTAAACGTTTCGGCTTCCGCCGGAGTTTCAGACCTCGACGTCGAAAACCTCGTTGCGGGAATCCCCGATTACAAAACGATCACTTTCGAACACCAGGGCGTCCTTTCAAAGCCAGTGCCGGTGGATGGCGCCACGGAGCAGGAAATAATTGACGCAGTTTCGTACCTCTACGAACCGCACTGCCCCCTAGAGTTCACTTTGGAAGGAGTGAAAAAAGACAAGTTTCTGTTCTAGTGAGTTGATGGTTACTTTATTTGGGTTTTGTGTACTTGAAGTTAAAAGTAGCACTAAACTGCGTTGTTGAACGCATGTTATCAGTTGTATTATGACGTCACAGCGACCAGGAGACGGAGGAAACGCGCAAGGGATCGGTGGTCGTGGAAAATTCTTTTTGCGGCACGTACTCGGCGAGGAACCTGTGGGAGGTGTTCCACGACGACGATGAACCAATCAGAACCAGCATTTACAAAGACGTTTGTTTCACACTTGTATTAAGTTGTAAGCGGCCTGCAGCTTTTTCATTTACTTTAAGTTTCAATCAATGTATACGACATTGAAGGTAAGAATAACTGTGATAAACCATATCTAAAAAATAATAGGTGTTTGTTTTGTTTTAAAGGTATAATACTTTAACATTTTTATGATAATGTTAATTAAAAGATATACCAATGAAAACACAATGAAAAATTTACGACGTTGGAAACAAAAAAAAAACTGAAAAGTCTTCATGAAGTAAACTAAAAACAAATACAAATAAAGTTTTTACAGACTTCAATGATTTTTATATATAGCGACCAAAAAAACTAACTTATGTTCTAATAAAGTATTGTTCACAGTTCTGCATGGCGTACAGAGGGAAAATAAGGTCTTACGTGAGAATGGAGTTTAACATGAAGGAGGGCGTAGGGGGGAATCAGCAGGAGTTTGACAAGAACGTGCACGTTACATTACCCGGTTTGCAGGAAAGAGAAGACTGGACTTACGCTTGCTGGGACCTTGGAGAAATTTTAGAGGAAAGTCAGTGGTGTTTTCAGCGATTGTTTGCGCATGAACCTATTGTACATGCTTTCATACTATTTGTGAATTAGTGACTTTTTTTAATTAAGCTTTAATTAATATAAATTAGCTATCATTTTTATTAGCTTTTTTTGTTCTTAGTTTTGTTGTATTAAATGCGTGTTGCGTTTGTTTTGTGTCACTGTATTTGTTCATTTCGCTGAATAATGAGATTCGTTGAGCATTGTGCTGTGTATTGCCGATTTAAGTTTATAAAAAGTGTTTGAGAATTTACTTTTAGTAAATGACAAATATTGAGGATGTGATTAATTTATGAAGTAAGTGATCTTTAATTGTAATTAATACAATTTTTTACTTTTGTTGTGTAGTTTAAAAAGATGGTTTCAAAGATTAAATGGTCTTGTTCAAAGACAATAAGTTGTATTAAATTTTTAGAGTACACCGAGGCTAGAGATTTTAGAATTGGAAGGTTTATCTTGGAGAGGTCGGGAGACATATACGTGGATAACCTCTTCTTCGGTAGAAAAGCACCTGACGAAGCGACCATTCAAGGTTTATATCGTTCAACTTTTTTTTTTCATTGTTATTATATAAATTACCCAAAAGATAAAAGAGTAACTTTGTTTGTTGAAATCATTATTAAGAAAACATGTTTAAAGTAAAGTACAACATCTCAAAACAACAATGACTTTAATATTTTGCTAACGCAATGATAAAGTAAAATAGAAATTTTTACTCTTTCAATCAACTAAGTTTTGTATATTAAGAACTTTTGGGCGAAAGATCACCGCCGGCAATACCCCACGTGAAGCTGAAGGAAGTTGTGGTGAACAACGCAGTTGAAAATTTCTTCCAAATCACCATGAAGAGCCACGACTGCGGCTACAACTTCCCGTTGCTTGGTGAGTACCAGTTTTCACGAAACTGAAAACTGCTGTCTTAATAAGCATATTTGTATTTTGGCATTTTTTTTTAGTTTTGACGAGTTTACAATCTACTTTTTAACCATGGCTTGCAATTTGAATCACAGTTTTCCTGTTTTTATATAAATAATTTATTAACCTTATTTCCACGCTTGTAAAACAATATTTAAAAATGTTTAAGGTAGACTGAATTAATTATATTTGATGCTATACTATTAATGTTGCTTTAGTTAAGTTAATAGACGACTAATACATTAAAACAGCTAACTAGTAAAACTAACACTTTTTTTGAAGAACTGGCTTTTCTCGGAGACAAAACGGAAGAGGCATCGACAATCGGATACAGAAATGAAAACAGTAATAACAGTGTAAGTAATGTTTTATAGAGAACAAACGTTTATTTAAATAGTTATTTATTGTCAGTTAAAAAAATATGTTCTGAAAATAAACCTATCAAATAGCTTGTTTTGAATTAAGAAAGCTACCTCAATTTTAATAGCAAATCATAAATGGTTTTCTCAACTAATCTTTTAAAAGTTAACATTAAACTTAATTAAATAATTTTAATAGATTTATTTATTTGAACACCAAGTTAGTTATAGTTGTAACTTATAGTAAGTAAGATAATATTGTTTGTTTTTGTAATGTTATCATTAGTATGATTAAATATGGTTAAAGATAAATTTTACAGTCGCAAAAAGTGTAATAACGTTTATATCGGGTTTGTAAACAAACTAAAGGCGAAAAGATAAAAAATGTGCTTGATTTGGATACACTGAATCGTATATTCATTAAAGTTTAAGTAAACCAATGCTACTTACGTATTTAATAAGTTTACAAGAAAACTCTTGTTTAAAACATTACCTAACAGCTTGCTTGAATGCACAACAATATATTTCTTTACACTAACCGCTGTTTTCATAATTAAGGATTTTTTCCATTTAATAAACTGTTTAATCTAATTCTAACAAAAACGCTCAGGCCACTGTGACCCGTACTTCAGCGGCGAGCCCTCCCATGGGCGGAACCTTCGACGTCACTTTCGAAAACGACCAGTTTGCGCCGATACTCAACATTCCCGCCAACATTTCCCGCCAAGATTTTCACACGCTGGTCTACAACGTGGACGGAATTGAGAAGGTTGAAAACTGGAGATGGGGCAATTGCTACGGGTTTGCTAAAAAATTGTTATCTTTTAATTTTACTTATTTAAACAACACACTAAGTTGCACTCATAAAATGCTAAGGTTGTTTGACAAAACTGTAAAATGAAATAAAAATAAAAATGTTTCAAAATAAAAAGCTTGAAGTTTGAGGTTAAAAATCAGTAAAACTTTTCACTTTGTAGCTTAAACACGACATTAAAATTTTATAACAATTATAATTTATTTTAGAGTAGCAAAAAGTTGATGTTTTTGTTAAAACTTAGTTGATTTGTTAACAAACTAGTTTTAACTTTTTAAATGTATTCATAGTGTTTTAAATTTTTTTAGCCAATTTTACAACATTATAAACAAAATACGAAAAAAAAGAATCTTTTAAGCTACTTAAAAAAATTTGTATAGCAACTTAATACAAAGATTCCAAAGTCAGCAATATTGTAACACTAATGACTGTAATAAATTAGAAAGTAAATTAATAAACGAGAAAGCATAGTTTGAAAATTGTTTAGCCTTTTCAGCTAAACATATATGCAATAATATCAAACCGCTTTTAAACCTGAAAACAAAACTCAGTTATCAAGTGAAAACAAACGTTTAAAACTCAAGTATCAAACACGACGCTTTTCAGTAAGTGTTCATTTACCTTGAACAGTAGTAAGTTCGAGATATTTTCATCGACCAACCAACAGGTACACCTACTCGATGAACATAGTGTCGCCGGGAGGGTGGAAGGAAATGATCGCGGTGGACGGGAGCGGGCTGACGGGCAACAACGTGCAAACGTCCACGTACAAGCACCAGAGGGGGCACTTGAGGCTGGCCCCCATCGCCGGCGACTTCCTCAGAACCGCCCACGACAAGCCGCAGGTTTTTGTTTCAGTCAAGTTCTCACGCCAACAGTGTTTAAAGCCTGATCGGTGTTTGAACAGAGCCGTTTGAGCTGTTAATAAAGCCTGACTGGTTTGTCTTGTCTCTTTTGCTACTAAGATGGATTCTTGTTATTATTGTTAAAATGCTTTGTACGGTATTTGAAATATTTTGTAGTATAAGTAAAAAAGAAGCATATGGCTGCGTTTGAGTTTAGACTTATAACGTGTTTATACTGTTATGATCTATATTTACGACAGTCAAAGTGCTGATTTAGTTGAAGGTTTTCTGCTGCAAATGCATAACATTTCTAAAAAGAAATCTCATAGACATATAATGTATTTTCAAGTCTTTTTGTTTCGCACAAAGCAAAAAAAAAAAACTTTTAAACTAGTAATTTTTATAGAGTTTAGAGTTTTATTAGTTTATTGACTTGCTCATTGTCTATAACGATTTCATCTACTAACATAAGTAAAATGATTGCATATATTAAACAATTAATTTTTTTTTAAGGTATTTACTTAAAAAGCCCACAACATCTTTCTTCAAAAGAAACGTTAGATTGCACATGTTCACAAGATCTTTAAAAAATAAATTTATTATTTACTGTATCTATTAAACAAAAAACAACCGAAAAATCGCAAAGGTGCAAGTCTTCATCAACAACATTCCTTCTTCGTGCTCAGCCGACCATGACGGAGAAAACTCTGCGTCGTGCCAATTCGAATGGCTGGAAGCGGAGACCCCCAAAATTGAAAGAGTTACTTACTACAACGGGACGGACGGGCAAGTTGAGTACGGCGACTCGTTAAGAATGCTAGGTAAAAATAAAATTTCGTTACGTTGTTTTGATAAAGACGAACTAATTGAATCGTAAAACGTGATCACTTGTTTTTAGCGCAAATGAAAAAAAAAACTTTTAGTTTATTGAAGCAGCTAAAACTTTATCTATTAGAAAAAGATTTTTTAAACAAATCAGTTTAAAAAAAAACACAACTTTCAAGGCACTGGATTCACCACATCCGACACGGTTTCGACCACTATCGGCGGGGTTGAGCTGCTGCTATTGCAAATGAATCCTGAAGGGAACAAAACTCTTTTGCATTTCAGAGTTATGAATAGCCCGCTCGGAGACGACCAAGAGATCGTTTTCACGGTCGAGGGAAAAGGTTTTTTGCTCAGCCTATTTATTTGTCTTCTGTGCGTCCTGTTTAAACAAGCAACGCGGAAAAATTAACCTTAACTTTCAAATTTTTCTGTTGTTAGATGTGCAGACCAGTAGAACAAGCTTTAAAAATACAATCAGTTTCACTTATACCATTTTTATATCAAATAAATGTTTTGTTGATGCCTTATAGTTGAGTTTCTATTCCAACGCTGAAAATCAAGAAAAACTAATATTCTATTGAAAACTAATGATAACTTGTCGTTAACACTAAGTTTTTAAACTTAGGAAGAGCAACATTTACCGTCAGCGACAAAGTAAACGTTACCGGAGGAATAGAATTCATTCAATCAGTCGATGCAGGCAACGGGTGTCAAACCTTGCTTTTTATTACTGGAAAGGGTTTGATATTTATTTAAAGTACTTATAAATGATGTTTTTAGTTATGAAATAATTGTTTTTTTGTTTACAACTTTTAGTAATGCTCTTTGTAGACATCTTAGAATAGAGAAAAAATTAAATAAAGTTTTTCAATGAAAACTGATGCTGGTATTTTTAGATTTTAAACATGTTGGCTTTCTTTTAAATGCTAACAGACAGCTTTTAAAATTTAAGTTGAAAGATCAATAATCATTAAACAAGTAAACTTTGCTCGCAAGTTAAATGCCAGCTAATTTGGCCTGCATTGTTACGTCACAAACACGTTTCAGGTCTCGTGCCGCCAGAAGGCAACGTCACCGTGCGGGTGGGCGACGTGTTCGATTGTGACGTCATAGCAAAAAACTTCTCGGAAGTGACCTGCGTCATAATGGGTGACGTCAGCGCGCTGCCCGATCCCACGTTCATTGAAATTATTTCAGCGGGTCGGATCCACCTGCAAACGGAAGTGCCTCCAATTACTGATTTCAGCGGCTCGGGCGCGAAACTGATCGGCGTGAATCCGAAAGTGTCTGCCAGATCAGGGGGTTCGTGAAATGTAAAAAAAAATATGTTAGAAGTATTAGTTAATAAACTGTTTATAAATTTTTTAACTTTTGAACCAGTGTGCGTGTTACTAACTTTCACGGGCGCATTTTTAAACAATTATTTTTTATAGGCTTAACTGTAACTTAAACAGTATTTTACTTTAACTCACTGTAGGCACCACCATAACGATATCCGGTGAAAACTTGGGCGCAAACGGAACGGTGACGGTGGGCGGCGTCCCGGCAAATGTCACCACTTGGAGCGCCGACGAGATCGTGCTGAGCACCCCAAAGCTGCTGCCAGGCAACCACGAGCTCGTCGTCAACGTAGACGGCGACGGCTGTCCGCACGTCGCCAAGTGAGTTTTTATTTTGTTTGAAGAAAGACAAAAATAAAAAAGAAAAGGTTTAGATTGTTTTTTTTTTGTTGTTGCTCAGCATAAAAGCTTTATGAAAAAAAAAAAATTAAAACGCTGCTTTTCAGGGACCTCATCGAGTACCCGTTCAGGATAACTGACGTGGAGCCGAAGAAGCAGTCGGTGATGGGCGGGGCGCTGCTGACAATTTGGGGCGAAGGTCTCGCCGATGACGTGCAAGTAAAAGTAGGGGATTCCCCGTGCGAGCTGTACAGCGTGGGAAGCGGCATCGCAAAGTGCACTACTTCGCCCGCCACCAAAACCCACCGAGTCGACAACCAGGGGTCACACAAAAGTTAGTCACAATCTCAGTAGTTTGCCACACTTTTGGTAAATTTTTACTAATTTAAAGCTGTTTTGAGACTGGAAACGCGTTTAGTAAAGAAATCGGTTAGCATAAGAGTTTCTTTGTGTTGCTTAAAAAAGCTACAATTGTCTCAAAAATAGTCTAATTTGAATAAAGACAGCCGCTGTCATAGAACAACAACAACTCTAGTTCAAAACCCAAACCTTTTTTTGTTGCTACACAAAACTTGCGTAACAACGAATTTTCGCAGGTTACGGGCTGGGGTTCGCGTGGAACCCGCAGGTCACCCGCGCCCAGGTGGGCGACGAGATCGAGTTCGCGTGGGAGCTGCCCCAAGGCATCCAGTACGTCGTCATCGGGCCCTTCACCACTTCCGACCCCGTCACCCAGGAGCACGACGGAAACGGGTTCAACGTGCCGCCCACCAGGAAAGGTTTGAAAATTTATAATACCGAATCTCGTGCCTTTGCTTGAACTGCCCGGTGCGCTTAAGCGTTTCAGCTTTTTGTTGTAAAAACGTTTGAAGCTAAATTGCAGTTGAACAATTAACCTTTGGTTGCAGTTGTTGCTGAGCACAAACATAGAAAAGTAGGGTTTTACTTAAAGTTGATGTGAGCAAAACATACATCAAAGTTCCAAAATCCTTAGGATAAATAGCTAACTGCATTGAGCGTCAGATGACTAAAAGAAACAAACGACTCACAATGAATTGTTTTCAGGTTCGTTCAAGTACAGGGTGACGGAGCCGGGCACCATCTACTACAAGTCGCTCATTTGGGACTGGAGCGAAATGGGCGGCAGCATCGTCGTCACCGAGCGACAGCCAATCAGCTATGACGTCACTGTTTGGGTAAACCCCGAAGCTGAGAAGATCGGGGTTCGTTTTGCGTTTGAGTTTTACAATAAATAGTAAAATGGCTTCGTCAAATATTTAGTTTTAAGTTTAGTTTAACCCTTGATGTCTATATTTATTACTTTATATTTCTAAAGTTTAACTACAACTGAAGATCTCTGATAATCTGATAATACGTGAAGTATTGTTCTATAACCGAAATATTTGGTTAAAGAGTTGTTATTAAGTAGTATTCTAGGTAAAGTATGTTGTAACAAAGATTAAGTCGAAAAAACATATATATAATACATATACCTTATTTTTTACTTAAAACAAATGTTTGAAGGCTTCAAGAAAACTAGGTTGTTGTGAGACTAACATTTTAAAATACTGTATGTCAAAAAAAAACTAATCAAAGATTAAAAACCTAATCATGGCTTTGAACTTTAAATTTCATTTATATGTTACAAATTTTAAGTAAAATATATGTTTATAAAACTACAGAATATCACTGTGGAGTCTAGCATGGAACAAACTGGAATCATAACCTCTATATCACCATTAACTGTTGATCGCCAAACTGAGATCACGTTCGAAGGTACAAAAGCTTTTTAAACCTTGACTAGTTACATTAAACTACCCTGCCGTTACTAAATTAGTTTTGAGAGATCATATTAAACTAGCATTTTTCAAAACAAATTGTGCTGAAAATAGACTATGCAATAAATAATATGTATACTTGAAGCATAATATTCACTAAATGCAACACTTAAATTTCATGTCACCAGTTGAAAACATCGACGAGAGTCCGAGCGTGACGGTGGGGGGCGTGGACTTGGTGTGCGGATCTGAGGTGCGGGTGCAAGGTGGACCTTGGACGGGATACATTGACAGTTTCAAGTGCCAGCTGCCTTCTGACAGTCAACTGGCTGTTGGTGGGTTTTTTGTTACAACTTTAAACGTTTTCAACAATGACTTGTTTCCTGTCTTTAAAAAATGACTTCAAATGTATTAAAAAAAAATTGTTTCTTGAAATACCAGCGCACGCTTAGTTTTGAACTTATGAAAAACTACTTTTTAGTTTTAAAACGAAGTATAACTTGAAAATAAATTAACTTAGAATTTAAAATAGAGATCACTAAATGACATATTTAATACTTAGAGTGAAAATTATCATTAACTTTTATCCAGCAGTAATTTTTATCTTCTTTACTTACTTCACAGAACATTCTAAAGTCAACATGGTTTACTAACGGGGCTTTTTAAGTTTTTACAGCAACAACAACAGCTTAAAAAAAAAACTATTATCAGTAAAGAACTTATTGTTTTAAACTCTGTTGTGACGTCACACAGGCCGGCACGAGGTGGTGGTGAGCACACCAAAGGGAAATTCCCTGATACGAGCGAGAGAATTGGAGAGGAGGAGCGTCGTCGTTCACCCCAGAGTCGACACAGTTTTGCCTAGCCAGGGTTCGCAAGTGGGCGGAACCGTTTTGTCCATACAGGTTCGTGGGCTTTCCCGTTTTTGAAACATTTTGTTGGTTTTTGCCAAGATGCAAACAGTTAAAACTTTACAGTTAGCTCTATTGCTTGCAGTATTTGTGCTCCAACAACCGGGCAAAATGGCTGTTTAAAACAAGTTCTTATAAAAATAATAACAAACTAACCTTCTAGTATATAAACATGACTAAAAAGTGAACAAAAACGTCAGGGTTCGGGATTCTCAGCTGGAAGCCGGGTGTTGATCGGTTCCCTGTTGGAATGTCGCGTGCTGCAAGCTTCATACGACACTATTGAATGCGAGACACCCGAGTTCGCGGGAGAAAAGACCTTCGATGTTTTTGTCGTTGAGAGGTGAGAAAATAAAAAAAAAAATTTTTTTTTCAGTTGCTTTTAAATTCAAATTAACAATTTTGTCTCTGGAGAGTTTTAATATTTTGATTTTAAAGCTGTGTTTAACTTATGATTCTAAAATCTTTAACCTATATTTTATTTTTAAAGTTTATATAATAAAAAGTTTTAGTTTAATTATTCGGCTTTTCTGTTGTTGACTTATTAGTTTTTAAAAGCTTCACTACACTTTCAAACTTAGAACTGTTTAGTTTACAATAATAAACTTGCTGTGAGATTGAAAACTATACACTAAACATCCATACAACAAAAGTCAACGTTATAAGATTGTTTAAACGTTTCTACATTTCATCAGCGGAGTACAGGTGAACAACACTGATCAAAAGTTCGAATATTCAGATTCGTCCACGCCCAAAGTCACCGACGTCATTGTGACGGACGATTACGTCTCATACTCGATAAACGTCACTGGCACAGGTATGAAGTTTAAACATTAAAAGTAAAAAATTAAAACTTTTTTTTTACTGTAACAGCTGACGTTGAATTGCTCACTTTGGTATTAAAGATTTTCCTTTAGTGTTTACGAACGGCTTTGATTTTTTATCATGTGTTAATATGTTTTTGTAGTTAAGTCATAAGGTAGCGATAAAATGCTACATATTAAATAAGTAAAAAAAACTTCATAAGCAAACATTTATAAACTTAAATTATAATTAACTTAATAAAGTTACATTTTTGTTTATGTAGTACTTCACAAAGTTTATAAGTCAGTGACTTAAAAAATTTAGTTGTTGTATTTTCTCTAACACTGTAGAATAAAAACAGAACTTTAAATTGTTCCATCTACGCTTAATTCTTAAACACCAGTGACAAAAGCTTGAACTCATTTTTTATTTATACTAGTTGTTTTAATAAGGTTTTGGCGAAGATCCTACAAACATAAGGGTGCACATTGGCGAAGACCATGAGTGCACACCGGCCGCAGTAACGAATGGAAATTTTGTTTGCACTCTGAACTCATTACTGCCAGTTGGATCACATAACTTAAAAGTTCACATCATAGGAAAAGGTATATTTAAAATTTACGAAAAAAAACTTTCAATTTTTTTTATTCTTTTTCTTGTAAATTTAAACGACCCAAGCCTTTATTGAAAACTGTACCAAACGTATCACGTGTGTATTTTCAATCAATGTCACGTATCACACATTAGCTTGTTTGAATTTTTGAACCCATTGTCTCACTCAGGTCTGGCGGAGTTCGAGGACGGGTTGAGCGAGGAGGTGGTGAGCAGGAACGACATACTTTCGGTGGAGCCGGACACGGGCAGCGTGGAGGGAGGGACCGAAATCACCATAAAAGGTTTGGGTGCAACGCTTGAACGCGCTCAATGCTGTTTCAGCTCGATCTTTGCTTGTTGCGGAAAATAAAACAATGGGTTTTGAACATAAATTTTTGATGAGTTTTAAAAACTGATAACTGTTTCAAGACTTTCGTTTAATATGTTTGTTAGCTTACACTAATGAATGAGCGCTAGTTAGCTTATAAAGTTCTTTCAAAGGCCGATGAAAACTAAATTCGAAATCATCATAAAAGGTTCGGGTGTAATAATTAGTGATTATCATCATCTTAGTTCAGTCAGTTTTGCTAATCGACTTTTTACTTTAAAATAGAAAAAAAAAATTTGTCAAAAATGTATCTTCTATACTTTCATAAAAAAAAAATTTCTAGCAACTCATACATAGTTATCTTTTTAAAAGTTTAATTTACGCTAAAAATGAGCGCCAGCTAGTTTTCAACAGTTTGTTATAGAGCGTTATCTATTAATATTTTCCTGCCACTCGATAAACCAACATAAAAAATTCACACAAAATGTACATATATATATATTTCAGGAAACGGATTCGTTCAGGACGACGGGTTCTGGGTGAAAATAAAGTACGTCGACTGCCACGTGAAGTCCGTCACCCTCGACACAATTGTTTGCGTCACGGGGAAATCCCCTCAGATGGTGGGCAACGTGCAGGTGAGTTCGAACGGGATCAGGTACAACGAGCTGCCCAGGTTCACTTACTCCGACTCCGAAACTCCCGCCGTTACCAGCATCCAACCCTCGTCAGGTATTCAAACATTACTTTCATGTTGCAATGATGGTATCGTGTTTCGCGTTTAATCTATTGATTGAAAGTGCTGTTGTATAACAACATAGTTTGTATGATTGTAAAATGTTCATACGATCATAGTTATATTGTTGAAGAAAATTACACCAAAGCAAAACTAATAGCAATGACTGAAACAAAATATTTCATTGCCTTTAATCTTAAACGTTTTTGTTTTCAACAAAACAGGGATCCAGCTTGACGAGATAACGATCGTCGGCGCCAACTTCGGCAACGACTCGACCGGCGTCGTGCTGTCGACCAACGACAAACCGGGAATCCCCTTCGCCAAAATTACCACGATCAACGACACGCACATCGTCGCCACCTTGAAGGAGTACGAAGCTGGTCCGCTAGACGTTCGGGTGAGAAAGCTTTGGTTGTTTTGGCAAGTTGCGAAACTCTGCCTTGGGCCGCAGCAGACGCGATAGGGGACTAGAAAAAAATTGTTTTAGTTTTTCTCGAATTCGTTTAGTGTTTATTTAAAACGGTCTGCACGAGCTTAATTGTTAACTTTTTAGATGTACATACCGTCAAAAGGACTTGCCTCGGTCGACGTTGCTTTCACCTATACACTGAAAATTATCATGATCACACCTGATACCGGTTACCTTTTTTTTAAAAACTTTAAAATTAATAGTTTAACATCTGTTACAAAGTACATAATTTAATGCTTACTTTAAAATGTTTTCCATCAAAACTATCATAAGCGTATATGCTGTTTGATTTTGTAAACATGTTCAGCTACTATTGATAAAAAGATTATCAAAATTGATTATTATTCTATAGGAAGTAGAACACATATTAATTATAAATACTTGAAAACTTTTTACATTTTTATAAGGCACTACCTAAGGTTTTTTTCAAACTAATTTTAAACAAATAACGCTTCGCAGGAAGTTTCGGAGGCAATCTGGAGGTGACGGTGATCGGCGACGGTTTTTCGGAACACACCGTCGTCACAATCGGAGGCCGGATGTGCGAAATAACCAGCGTCACTTACGGGTACATCACATGTCTGACCCCGGCCATGAGCAACGACCAATCGGCTCGTGAGCTGTTTTGATAGTTTTTGTTTACAACGAGCTCATTAGAACTTTGTGGGCTGAGTTTCACAAGAAAGTTTTAGCGGGCAAAATAGTGCGGCTTTAACTTTTGCGTGAAATCAAGTAGCTGCAAAATTTTTTTTTAACAAAAACAAACGTGATTGAAATCACAGTTCGGCAGCTTGAAAATAGAAATTAAACTTTTAGCTATTCACTAACACAAACATACCGATACAAAAACAACAGAATCCGTGGAAGCTGAAGTCGTTGTAACGAGCCCGGGAAACCTGACAGCGGTAGCCTCTTTCGTGTACGACCAGGACAAAACGGCGGTGGTGACGGCGGTTTCTCCTCAGAGGGGCGGCACCGGCGGCGGGACCAGGGTCACTATAACAGGGACCAACTTCGGACTGTTTGTCGTTGTTCAAAAAAGTTGAAGTGTTTTTAAGTAAAATGCTATTTTTATGTTCTAAAAAGTTTTGCATCGTTGCATTTAATGAATGGCAGTTAATAAAATTTATTTAATACTAAGTGATGGTGTTTTGACTGATTTTGATTGAAAATAGGTAAGATAGATAAATTTCACTAAAAGAAAATTATGAAAAGCACTATTTCTAGACGTAAGAAACATTAGTATTTGGTTATTTTATCCGTTCAAATCAACTTTTAGTACACTTTTTCAACCTTGAAATTTAAAAACAAGTTCACCAGCATTTTATAAAAATTTTAACATTATGTTATTAGATCTGCACCCATGGAAGCCGACGTAACAATCGGAGGAGTTAATTGCGAAATTGAGTCAAGTTCAGATACTGAAATCACGTGCATTACTGGAGCCAGAGAGCAGGGAACCATTGAAACTCAAGTAAGTAGCGACCACTTTTGTTTCAACGGTACATAAGAAATTAGTGCAGTTGTTTTGATTACCAACGATTGCTTGTAAAAAAGTTAACTCGGATGAATGCAATTTTTTTGGTTAAAGCATACCGAGCTCTTAGCGAGTGTTAGAAACAAAAAGGTGTTTAAACCTACATTTAAATTTTTCGTACAATGAAAAATAATGAAACGAACATAGGTGGAAGTGATGTTGTCAGGTACGGGGATAGCGAGGCAGGATTCGGCCTACTTCTACTACATAGACACGTGGTCGTCGACCTTCACTTGGGGAGGAACGCCCGTGCCAACCACCAAAGACTTCGTTGTCATTCCTAAAGTTCGTTTCAGCTGTTTCAGAGTCAATGAGTGAATTGAAATAAGTTTTCAGCTGATTAGTGGCTTTTTGTTTTGTTTGTCATCCCTATAATTGTAATGTAGTTGTGAAAAATAAAAATTGCTAAATGTTTTTTTAACTTCAACAGTAAAACAAATTAAAAATGATAGGTCTATTAAATAAATGATAGGTTTTTTTGATAAATGCATAAGTATGCAAAGTTATTGTGACTCATAGTATAACTATTATCATTATTTGAAAGTTTCTAAAAAAAAAGTGAAGTGTTTAATCATATAAGTAGCACATTGGCTATACAGTCTTATACTTAACAAACAAGTATAGTTTATCGACATTAATTTAAAGTCTGTTTGGCTGGTATGTTATACTAAAGCTTTTGAATGTAAACATAAACTAGCCTATGTTTTAGAGACTAAAATTAATGCAAAATATACTTAAATGAGAGACAAAGCTGTTACTGCTAATTAATAATAAAATAATAAGCCATGGTGTTATACAACCATAAATTAAAAAAAAAATAAAAAGTATTAAAATGAAAAAGTATTTTTTTTTAAAAAGTAAGTTCCTCATTTTGACATAAAATTTGAATTGAAAGTTCGGCCAAAAATAAAATATATTTAGTTTACTCAAGCAGTGATATTTTTGCAGGGCAAAACAGTACTGCTCGACACGCACACTGAAGTTCTGGTGATGCTGCTCATTGACGGAGGAAAGTTGATTTTCGACGACGAAAACGACGTTTCGCTGCACGCAGAAAACATCCTGATCACCAACGGGGGAGTCTTGCAGGTTTGATGTTTGTTTGACAACTGAGCTAAGTTTAAAGGCTTTGTGGTAGTTAGCTGTTTCGTAATTTCTTTCTTTAAAAGCCACCATTTTCTATTATTATAACTATTTTTTAAGAGCTGCAAGTTTTACATTTAGTTTTTAGCGTATTTAACCCTTTACGAAATCTATAAATTTACAATTCTCTAAAGCCTCTACAACAACCAATTCAAAACGATCACAGTCAAAGAAAAAAAAAAGACTTTCAAACTTTCAGGTTGGGACGGAAGACGAGCCTTACGAGAGGAACACGGAGATCGTGCTGTACGGCCAGCTGAGATCGCCGGAGCTTCCCATATACGGAGCGAAGACGCTGGGAGTGAGGGACGGCGTTTTGGACTTGCACGGCCGGCACATTCCGTTCACGTGGTCCAAGCTGGACGAGACGGCGGCGAAGGGAAGCAGCCAGGTATGAGTTACATTTTTTAACAATGTGGTTCTTAACATCGAACAAAAGCATAGTTTTATGCTTTTGTTCGATGTTCATACAAAAACGCTAGATTTTAAAATTTTGTGTTATGATGAAAAACAATTACAAGTTGTACTTTTTTTTTTCTAATTTATTTAGCTTGTTTTGAGTTACTGACATCTTTGCTTTTACTTTTTTGAAACATGTAGGTTGTGTGGCGTTCAAATGCGGACTTGTTGGCAAGCTCATCTCTAAAATTATATTATGAGTCTTGCTTTAAAATCATTTCAAGCACAAAAGCTTAATCTAAGCAGAGTAGTTTTGTTTTGCGTAAAAAACGCAACTAGGCGTTTATCTTCTAGGACACATATAGTTAATTCGTTTTCTACTTTGATTGGTTGATATTTAAACAAAGCACTTAATTTTTATATATTATGTTCGCTACGAAGAAACTATAACTGCTTTGTGTCGTCTCAATTTATTTAAAAACCCATGTTTGAAAATTTTAACGTGTCTTGATTGGCAGTTTGTTTCTACACATTTTTAGTAAAGTTAAACTTTTTAATATTTTCCAGATAACGATTCAGCACCCTGTCAACTGGCGAGTGGGTGACGAAATTGCGATAGCGTCGACCGGTCACAGGCACTCGCAAATAGAAAACGAGAAGAGAAAAATAACAGCAATATCGTCCGGTGCGTTGTTTCACTAGTCGACGTTTACTGAATAGCAGCTTTTAAATTATCACATTGACTTGTTTAGACGTGTTTGCAAACAAACAACTTTTTTAAGTATAAGCTATTTAAATTTTGAAGATGTTCAAAAGTTTAGTTTTCACACAACATCCACATTAAAACTTTGAACGACCTTATATTTCAACATTTTACGGTAGATAAAAGAACTTTAACGTTGGACGAGCCGTTGGAATACGAGCACTTGGGAATCGACGAAACGTTCGGGACACACACCGTAGAGTTCAGAGGTAAAAAATAACCCGCTTACTTATCTACACTGGGGTGAGAAACAATGTTTTCATCAATTTTTTTTTTCAGCCGAGGTCGGACTGTTGTCAAGGAACATTGTCGTCAGGGGCTCGAACGACCCTGCTTGGCAGGATGACGTTCCCGCGTGCGAGGAAGGTTTCGACACGGGGGAGTTTGCCACACAAACTTGCTTCCAGGTTATTTGTTGCATGAGTTGACAATGTTTTAATATAATTTATTATAGCCGAGTTTGTATCTTTCAGCTTATCTTAATGCGATGAAAATTTTTCACATTATCATTTTATTTACTATATAGTGTAATGTTTTTTTTTATATCTTTAACAAAGATATTTTTACCATTCTGTATGTTTTCCTATTTTTTATCTTCTTAGCCTGTTGTTAATATTTAGGAAAGCTGAGGTAAAACAGTTTTAAAGTTTGTAGTATGGTACGTGGTCTGAACGTGAATCTGTAAGTTAAGTGATAACAATTATATAACTAATAAGATATTTTTTAAACATTATTAGATTTTAAGTAAATACGTAACAATTATAAAACACTCTCTGAAGTTTTTTGTGACAGTTAGATACGTATTTCTCTACTTTTCATCAGAAACTTACAGTAGAACAAAACATAAAATTATTAATAATTTATTTCCCAAAAGCAAAAAAAGTTAAAACTAAGAAAGTAATTAGCGCAATAAATGGTCAGTGTAAAGTAATCAATATTTATACTAAAATACTATTGAAACAAATGGAAAACAAAATGGATAATTTAAGTAAATAAAGACACTTTGTAATCAAATTATTTTTGTTTGCACAATTATGGTTTCATTATAAATATTATACATACTATAATATAAATTAATTAGATATATGATAAACTAGCTTAATTAGTTAACTGAACCATTTTGACAAGTTTAAATTTCTAAACATTCTCATGCAAGTTCAACGTACGATTTCGCGTTGCTGCGACGAAGACATTTTTGTAGAAACTTTTATATCAACTGACAATATTTTATAATTCAGGGAAGATTCGGGGAGGAAGTGGGTTCGGATCAGTTCGGAGCGTCGGTAATGATCCACGCGAAAGAAGCGAACTCCTTCGAAGCTGTTGCCAGGATCGAATACGTTGAACTCACCTACGTCGGGCAGGCTTTCAGGCTGGGAAGGTAAATTGAAACTTGACCAAAATTTGTTAATTTTTAGTTATTTTAAATATATTATTTTGGTTAACGCTGTATAGTATTGTATATTATTACAATTACTACTATTACTACATAACTTTAAATTTATCTCTTATTTATTGCTACTTATCCAATGACGAGAATACCTTGAATTGTTGCATTCAATGTCTTTTATACACACTTTTTGAGAAGAACTTTTATTCTTTGTAAACATAAGTAGAACCATTGAAATGAAAATTAAAGTTAAAATTCTCAAAACAAATCTGATCTTCTATTTTATTTGAACACTTTGTTTCAATTTAAAGTTTTGTAACTATTGCTCAATCTGGCAGGTACCCAATTCACTTTCATCTGATGGGGGATGTGACTGGCATGTACGTGAGAGGATGTGCCATTCACAAGACTTTCAATCGGGCTGTTGCCATACACGGTTCGTGTTAAGTTAATTATACCTTGTTTAATATATTTGCAACTCTTTAGCATTTTAACGATACAATACTTTTCTACACTCTAAACACTAATTGATGCTACACATGACTGCATATGAAAACACACAACATGCAGTCATTAAACCAGTGCTTCAAGGCTTTGTTTTTATGCATTTTATTTTCACAGGAACGGACAACTTGCTAATAGACAGAACGGTGATATACGACGTCATGGGCGGAGCTTTCTTCATCGAGGACGGAATTGAAACGGGCATTGTGATGCAGTTCAACCTGGCCATTTTCTGCAGGCAGAGCACTTCTTTATTGAATGATGACGTGACACCTGGTTTGTTGCGTTTCTTATTTAAAAAAAATGATAATTAAAATTGTGGCTGCCGGAATTGGTTTTTGTAAAAATAGTTTTTTCAAAAGTTATATGGTTAAAACATTTAGTATTGCAACAAAAATAGTTTCGACAAATAAAACAAACGTTAATCAATAAACATAATCATAGACAAGCATTTAAATATTTTACTAAAAATCGTGACTTTAACTGTTCTAATCATAAAGCAGCAACGTTAATTTCAAAGTCTTAATTTAAAACGAACAAATGTTGCCATCCAAAACTGTCAACTGAAAAACTCATTTATATATACAAGAAATGTTAAATAACTTGAATAACTCCCTAACAGCCGCGTACTGGGTCACCAACCCCAACAACACGGTAGTCGGCAACCACGCGGCCGGCGGAACCCACTTCGGGTTCTGGTACCGGATGCACAGGAACCCGGACGGACCCTCCTACACCCCTGACGTCTGCCAGCAGAAGGTGGAACTTGGTATTTTCAGGAACAACACGGTACACTCGCACGGGTGGTTCGGGCTGTGGGTGTTCCAATCGTACTTTCCCGTGGTCGGCAGCAGGTTTGAAGTAATTGTTGTTTGAACAAGAGAAAGGCTGGTTGTTCGTTGAAAAAAGTGTATTTAGCGTTTCGTGTATGTTCACTGTAAGGAGATTAAGGTTAAAAGTTATGATTGCTTGAAGTACCAACATAAAATAAGAACTTTGACTCCTGAACGTATTTTTTAGCAGCGCAATGACGAAACCACCTAAAACATAAAGTTTACTGCCAACTTATTTCAAAAAGATAAAAATCAATGTCTACATTACACTTTAACTTTTAAACCTTCACAAAATCCTAAGAGATATCATCCAAAATAAAACACTTTCATTGTATTTTTGTATAAAAAACTTCTATTTAGGTGCCTTGAAATTAAGTTTATAATCTTTTCAAATTTCAATATCAACTTAAAGTAAGTTTAAATACAAAATCCACGCTTCATTAATGCTTTTTCGATCGTTAAAGTCGTGTTGGGTAAAAAAAGTAGAATCATAAAAATACTAACAATACATGATCAAGTTCCGTCACACAGCTGCTCTGGAACGGTTAAATAAACTCAACAATTATAAAATCACTTATTTTGATTAACCATTTTCCATTCAGCTGCTCGGGAACGGTCCCCTCACCGGCCAGGTTCCACTCCCTGACGACTTGGAACAGCGAGAAGGGGGCCGAGTGGGTGGACTGCAGCGCCATGCAGTTCCACGACTTCGTCATGGTCAACAACGAGGCCGCCTCCATCGACATGAAGTTCATCAAGGGCACCGGGTACGGTTACGAGAAAGGGGCGATGGTGAAAGGGGGGCTGATGGTGGGCCACGCCTCCATTTCTCCCAGCGGGTTTGAAACCCGCGTTGCCATGGTGAGCTTGAGAACTCACAGTTTTGTCTACTTTAAGTTTCAGCAAACTTTAAGTTCTTAAAATTATTAAAACTAAAAAAAAATTGAAAAATGATCTTTTAAAGTTGCAAAGGCGTGTTGGTTGAAAGTTTTTATGTGAAGATGTATTGTTTTATAAACGATAATTATTGTTTATTTTTCAAGTATTATTAATTGATTTTATTTGATTTACTCTTTTGCTATTTTATTCGAGTTTGTTTATAAAAGCTAAAACTCTCTACCTATCCATTGTTTTTTTGCTCAGAATCAATAAACGAAAAAATTACTTTTAACAACAGAGGTTGCCGCTGTCACCGGGGTTGACGGTAGAAGACGTGGAATTTCACAACTTCAACAGGGGAGGTGTGGCTTTCCAAATGACAACAATTGACGGTACTTGCACTGAACTGTGCGGCGGTTTCTACTACGTCATGAAAGGTTTTATTGTTTATGTTTTGTAAAAATCGTTTTCAAAGCTATAGAGTTTATGTCGAATCGCCTAAACTGAACCAATTATTTTACTAAGCACCACCTGTTTAGTATAACTGGTTAAAATAAGCTGTTTTAGAAAGTTTTTACAAAAAGATTGTTTACTGACTTAAAAATGAATACAGGTTTGTTTATCTAAGCATGGCTGCTTTCATTGTTAAAACTTTCCAACCTATCATGCAAACTTTTTCAACTAGCCTATAATCTATCTTAATGTTCATTAAAATATCAGGGTTATCATGGACGAACGTGAACAAAAAAGTTCATTGGAAGTTTGATCACGAGGGCGTTCTTCAGGACGAAGATGGATCTCTGACGGGATCCGCGCCAGGATCCAAGCTGGTACCGCTCAGCGGCATCGTCAACTCTTCCGACTGCACGGTTTGTTGAATCATAGCTCATTTACTTGCGCTTCACTTCTTTTTTGATGTTTTTTTGTCAATTGTTATAAGCTTTGTTGGAACGGCTAGTAATGTGTTTTGCTTAAATTTCAAAAAAAAAAAAAGTGTATACATTTATAGGTGAAATGTAAGGAAATAAAAATAAAAAAATGGTTAAATGAATAGTGAATAAACATGTGAAAAGTAATAAGCGCTATGCTCAAAATATTCTATGTTGATGTATTTTTTTCTAACAGAAACTTGAGGGTGTCGAGTTTTCAGGGGGCAGTTTCTCTTCTCTACTCTGCCCTCCAGAGACAAGATTTCACAGGCTGGCCATGATGGGGACCATCCCAAGATCGCTTCTCACCAAGGATCTTCTCCTAACTAACGAGTTCGGCACCTCCTCGGTCACCTACGCCCCCAAAAGAATGACCCACAAACCAGGTTTGATATTAACAAATGAAACGATAAAATATTTATGCAAATTGTTTAGAACAATTTTTAAAACTGTTAAAAAATTATTTGTAAAAATTGAAATAATTTCAAAATCGAATAATTTAATTAAAATTGAAAATTTTTTTAAAGGTTGGATGGCGTTGTTGTACAGTAAAAAGTTGCACGAAATAAACTGGAGGGGCGCGGACGGGTTCACCAATATTTCTTACACTGCCAAGTACTACGACTTCATGCCGGGCGATTACGTCATAATGAGGCATGAACTCGAATCCGCTCCTGACGTGTTAGTTTATTATGTAATTGGTATTTGTTAAGTTGAAAAATAGTATAGTGCAAAATATTACTAACAAGTTGAAAAACAAATTTGAAACCATATTAAACCTCAACGCAGCTCTGTTCAAATGAAAGAAGCCTCAAAAAAGTATAACTGAAAAGAAAATTAACATTGTTATCATAGAATACATAACAAAATATTAGAGTGGATTTGGGCCCGGCAGCTGTGGAAGTGGGTGACACGGTGCCACTGACGACCGACAGCGAAAACTTGGACTTCTACTTCGACCCGCTGACGAAGAACCTGGACTACAAGGTGGGCAACACGGAAGGGGGCAAGAAAGAGAAAAGAGCTTTGGAAGTTGTCGATGACAATATAAAGCACGTTGCAGTCGTACCAAACATTTACCGGTCAGTTGTATTATATATAAGTCGGTGAAAATTATAAAGTTTGATTTTCAGTAACGGAAAGTTTGTTTTAGTAACTTGTTTGCATAACTTATTTGCATTATTAAACTGTTAAACGGGTCATTTTTTAAACCTTTTGTTCAGTGACCTTTTGCTGGAAGAACTTTCCAATCGAAAAGTTCTTTTTACGTTTAGTACAAATTTAAATACAAATATTTCAGTTGCAAGAACGCGGGATGCGTGCCGGACGTGGGAGGCGACGCGGTGCCGCCGGGAAGGGAAACCCCCGAGAACGCGTTCAACTGGAGCAACATAACGTTTCCCTCCAGTGGCAGAAATAAGAGGGAGTTGGGACACCCGTGCGTTGAAATTACCGTCAGTTTAGCTTGATTTGTTAAATTTTTATGTTATTTTTTAACTAAGCACATATTACATAGTTTAAAAATACAAACTATATGCAGGTGTTCAATACAAGGAAGGTACATAGTTTTAGATTTTTATTCCACTTAAATTTAAACTTTACATAGTTGTACATAAATAACTGAGTCAAAGTATTGTCCAAAAGTTTGCGTTTTATTTTACGTTTGAGTTATTCAAAACGATTTTTATATTCACACAGACGGATGGAGACTCGTTGACGGTTGAAATCCTCAGGTCTGCAGATGGCATCGACCTTTGCTGGTGCCTGGTTGACGTGGCAACGGTCGAACTGACCCATCTGGTCGTCAAGGGGGTGGTCCAGTTCAAACCGGATGTCGACTTCGAACAGTTCACTTTCAACGCCACCACCATACAAGTTATCGTTAGTCAACCTTTTATTTTTTTTTAGTTTTATTAAATTTTTATTGCGGTAATTGTGAGAAGTGTTTACAATTTGTTTTCTGAAATATTTTTATTGAAAAAGAGCCGTTAGTAGTGTTTATTTTTGAGTGTAATTTTTGTTATTATTTTGGTTGAAAACAGTTCAATTAAACAAGTGTTAGTCAAGTATTACAACGATTAAACTACAACTGTTTATACCAGTTTGATCGTATACGAAGAATAATGTTTTTCAAATTTTCCTAAAAAATTAGATAAATTTTATTGATTAACTCAATAACACCTAAAAGGCGTTATTAAACTTTAAGATAAGTTTTCTGGTTGAGGTGTTTAAAGTGCTACAAATGTAAATATATAAAACGTTTTTTCTACCAGGGTGGTCGACTAATTGCCGGTCACGTGCCTGAAGATCCTTTCCTGAAAAAGCTGACAATTAATTTGGCGGGAGAAAGGTCTGATACAGTTGAAGAAGTCGACTTCACAGGTCAGTTGAACATGTGTCTAATAAAAAAAAAAGAATACTTTATACATATCTTGTGCTTGGTATTTTAAGTTAATGTTAAATTTAATTAGTACAATTATAGCCGTTATATTAAATGATATATAATTTTCTTCTTTTTTAGTTATAATAATAAATTTAAATGTTATTTCGTATCTTCAATTGATAGACGTTCAGACATATTCGTAATATCAGAGGCATACTGATCAAAGATAATTAGTCATTTTAAATTAAATGCATTTTCACAGGTTTAACCCTTACGAGTATGTTTGTAGAATGTTACTCTTATACTTTTATTATACTTTGATATACTTTTATACTGTTATCTGTATAACAGTATAAAAGTATAAGAGTAACATTCTACAATATGCACTGATAGTATATTAATTTCAACAGGAGTAACACTGGGCAGGAAAGCGATCGGTTGCTTCGGAGGGTGCGATTTCCACGGGATCCACCACAACGTTCATTGGACGAACCTGGAGGAGACAGTTGAGGCGGGAAGTGCCAGCATCAAGCTGACGGAAGAAGTGGAATGGAACGTGGGAGACGAAATTGTTATAACCACTACGAGCTACGCGTTAGTTTTGTTAATCGCACAAGTGTATGTTCTTACTGTTTTGTAAATATAAGCTGATGTAGTCATTCAACTGTTCTGTTTTTACCTGTAGATATTTGTTGAAACTATTTAATTGCAATATTTAAATACTCAAATTTTAAGTTTTGTTTGAATGCATTTACACGAAGCTTTCAAATTTCAAAGACTGTGAATAAGCAAGTGAAAATTTAATATGAACTAAGGAAACTATAACTTAAACTTTTCTGATTTTTTTTTTGATACGTTACAGTAAACTAATTATATGCTTTTTGACTGCTTTTGTGTCTTGTGTTAAAACAGTTAAAGAGAGCCTTACTAAAAATTTCTATAGATTTTTTTAATACGACAAAGAAGCAAATAAATTTATTTGAATAAGGTCAAACCAAACTGAGAAGCGGGTGATCGTGTCGAAGTCGGGTGCAGTGTTGGGACTGGACTCGGCGTTGGAGCACAGGCATATGGGAGAAACTTACACTATTAACGGCAGGACATTTGACATGAGAGCTGAAGTCGGCCTGCTTACCAGAAACATCAAGATTGTTGGTTAGTTGTTTAGTTTGATTTGTTGAGAAAAAAGAGGTTGCTTTATTAATGAAAGAAATTTACTTTGAAGAAGGTGATAATTTTCAATGGGCGTATAAATTTTAGTAAGCTTGCTAAATAGTCTCATTTTGTTGAAGTTATAATCGGAAACATGCTAACAATACATTTACAATACTTTGTTTTGATTAAATTTTGTTTTTAGTTTTTTGTTATAGAAATGCTAATTTTTATACAAACAGCTTTAACTTGAAACATGTAGTTATTTTGATATCTCTAAAATTTTAAATAAATTACTAGAAAGTTTAAATTTTTTTAATTTTTCTAATATAAAGAACATAAAAAAACGCTAAAATATTATCTACAAAGTTATCAAAAATATGGATTTTAATTTTTTATAAATATTACGTCACCATAATAAATTTTAGGAAAAGAATACGACACGATAGACAAAGACGCGTTTGGAGCTCGCGTTTTGGTGGGATTTATTCCTGCTGCTACAGATATCTTTGGTTTGTTGTTATAATTAAATATAAATAGCTACTAGGACAAATTTCACGTTATGTAGATTAACAGTAAAAAATAAATTTCGATGTAAGTTTTGCCTCATGAAATAAAAATTGCGATATTAGCTCATGAATTTTGAACATTATTTTTAAAATTTTAGTCAACTTAAGTAGTATAATAATTAATGAAATATTTAAAATGATTAATAATGTTTATTAGGTGCTTTTTTTGTACTTTAGGTTGGGGCCGCTTCACCAACGTGGAGTTTCACAGGGCCGGCCAGGAGGGTTTCACCGAAACCTACGACCCCAGATTCGCGTTGTCGTGGGTTAACACGGGACCCGTGCTCGGCGCGAGGCCCTCGTTCGTCGAGGGGTGCAGTTTCCACGACAGCTATTCCACGGGTATCGGTGTTTTCGGGGCGCAAGGGATCGAAGTGAGGAACAACATCGTACACAGGCCGATTCACGACGGTTTGAGCTAAAACTTGTTTCGTTGTTTTACAAGATTTAATTTTATAGCTTAATTGTTGTTTTTAAGCATGTTATACACTATAGTGCGATGAAATAACAAAAAAAAACATCTAAGTACTTTTAAATTTAAATATAATTTGTTATAAAAGATGACTAGTGTTGTTTTGATACAGGTATAAGGATAGGAGGGGATGACATTGTCGTGGAGCACAACCTGGTGGCTCAAGCCATGCTGAGGGGAGCTTACTGGGACCGGTTCGAAAATAGAAACAACCTGGTAAAAATACTTGAGAGTTGTACAAGATTTTCAAAAATGACTTTAAACTGGACTCAGTCATAATTATAGAATTTTTACACTAATCACGAATTTCATTCAGGATTGGCACGCGAGCTTCAAGCTGGTAGAGGGCAGGAACACGACGCTTGTTAACAACGTGGCGGCCGGGTCAGAAAGGCTCGGGTACAGGACCAACGGGCAGGACTGCGACGCCGAAACTAAATGGAGCGGTCGGTTTTTTTAAAAGTCATTATACTCAAAAATTAAAATTTTCGATCTTCATTGGACAAATAATTTCAATTCTTGTAAATATATCAATAAAAAAACACTTTTATCAACAAATAAAAGAAGTTAATACAAATGTATCAAAGAAACCAATAAAGTTCATAATAAGAAAGGTAAATAATAATTAACAAACTTGATAATAAAAAAACTTTTTACAGGAAACGTTGCGCACGGGTGCTTGCACGGAATCCACATATTCAAGGGGGATGAGAGCATGAAGTGCGTCATTTTGAACGGATTCACAGTTTACAAGAACTGGGACTTTGGCGTTTACCACCAGACGCCGTCCAACGTCGTGCTGAAAGACACCATCATCGCAGATTCATGGGTGAGATTTTGTGTGGTAAAGTTTCGTAGATAAATTGGTACTTTTAAAATATATTAACAAAATAAATATTTAAGTTTTGTAGTTGGTTTTGATTAGTTTTTATATTTAAATTTTTAATAGCTTTCTACTAACCCTTCCATAGAATACAGTTATAGAGCAATCGTTGTTTCTTAAAGTCATTTATAAAACCAAAGGTATGAACCTTTAACAAACTTGAAAACCGTATAAAGGACAACACACTAACTGTAAGCTATATAAGTCAAAATTCAAATTAAAAACAATGAAAATTTCCAACAGCACATGGACTACACGCCACTGGTGTACGGACCTCCGTCTCTTTCCCACCTGTACGAGGACAAGTACGCTCGAGTGGAAAACTTGCTGCTGATCGGGCGAAGCGACCATTTCGACGAGAGCGTGGACACCATGGACGAAAGCACGGACAGAAGTTTATTAATCCGCCACGTTTCACCGTTAGTTGGCGTTGTTGAGTCGAAAAACAAGTTGACGTGTTTAAAAGAAAACCATCTGGTATTTCAAAAAATGAATTATACTATGTAAAAGCTTTTAGACTTGAAAATTATCAATATTTTAAGTATATTTAGTATACGAAATGTTAGTTTAAAATTTCAAATTGAGTTATAAGGCTTTCATAAAAACTTGTTTTAGTAATATACACTATTTGACTAGAAAAGCAACCATATACTTAAGTATATGTCTAAAGATTTAAAATTTAACTTTTCTTGAAGGTTTGAACTTTAGGGTTATTATAACATGTTAGAGTAAATCAGGGTTTCCCAAACTCATTTACTAAATCGCCCCCTTTTCAGAAATTTGAATAATAATCGCCCCCCACGATTTTAAAAAGTAGTTTTTCTCTTAAGTACAAACTTTTGAGCCAAAAAAGTTGTGTTCGAAATGTAATTTAGTCTGGTATTTCTTATACACGCACTTTTGGGCTGTGTTCAAAGTAGTTTCCAGGGCTTAAGAAAATAAGGTACTGTTGTTTTCTTATAAGCCCAGTAAAGTGTATTAAAATACTTAAATATTAAAAAGCCTTGTGTAATAAGTAATCAATCCTGTTTAAATATGAATTGTTTTGTAACTAATGAAACTTTTAGGGTAGTGGTGGACAACTTTTGTAGTCAGCAATTCATATTTACTAAAAAATCTTTTCTTGTTTCAACTCGTTAAAAAAATGTAATTGCGGGCTGCATAACTTAAAAAAATAACATATAGAAAACTAAAAAACTCGAGCATAATTAAGATAAAATGATTTATGATTTACTATTATTGTGATCTAGGAAATACTAAAGTAACTGAAAATCAAATTGAAAGTGTATTTCAAAATCATAAGCATCAAAAAACTAAATTTTGTTTATTTTGCACAAGTAGTTCCAAGTTACTTGGCGGGTCGAAATTTGATTGGATCTGGACCGTAAGTTACCCATCTGAAATCTTAACTGAAACCTGACATTATAACTATCTCTCAATTAACGAATTTCGGACATTTTGAGTGAATACTAAGTAACTTATTTAAGCCGCACAAAATACTTAAATTATTTTATAATTATTAAATAGGTATAATAAATAGGTATATTCTAAATTATCTATATCAGAGATTCAAAAACTATAAAAGAATGAACAGATTTTTTTAAACATAATGAAATAGATATTAAAACATTATTGCTGATCCAGTTTTAGGAAGTTTGACCGACTGGTTGATTATCTCACTTGAAAAGTGTGTTTATAAATAGCTTCTGTTAATGCAGTAAAATTATTAATTTCAATGCTGAGATATATTATAAGCAAGTAAGTTGAAAAATTAAAAATTCAATTCTAAACTTTTTAAACTATATGTTTTCTAGTAGAATACCATTAAATAGTATTTGACTTAAAATAACCTTCAAGAAACTAAACCTTAATTTTAATTTTTTTTTCTTCATTTAAATTCAAAAAAAATCAAATGTTTTACAGTTAACTTTGTGAACAGAAAGTAATTGATTAAAAAAATCTTTTAGTTGTGTTAAGCTTTCTTTTGTAACTGTAGCAGTCTTTTTGATTGCTTATTTAATACCGTTTAATTTTATTTTTTCTCTAGTTATTAGCCTATTATAACTTACCAGAAGAAAATAGTGAAAAACTAAAAGCTAGTGTTCAACTATTAAAATAAATAACATATTTTAATTGCTTATATATAAAAATTAAATAAAACAAAAAAAGTTGAATTAATAGTTTAAAATTATTTAATATATAGATTTATTAACAGTAATAAATCAAGTTAGAAAATAAATTTGAGTTTAAATATCTTTTAAATGAAAAATTTTAAGTCATTTCAAATAGAGACATCAAATCTATACTCTTTTAAAACCAAAAATAATTTTTGAAATAAAAACTTTAATGGTTATCAAAGTTTTTTTATTGCTACAGATTAAACAAGTAATAACAAAAATATGTCAAATAAATTTCTTTTAAACAAATACTTTAACCACTATGCTATAAAAACTTTTAGTGTAATGTAAATCGACAAATATAAACTACAAAATTAACCAGGTCAAATCAAGCTATTAACATATTTAAAACATAAAACATTTTATAAATACAGTAGACTTCCTCTTCAATTCGAACTTTGAACAAAATAAAAAAGTGTAAACTCAAAAATTATTACCATTTTTTTTACAAAATGATAAAATTAAATATGTTATATGCAATAACGTTATGAATGAACATGAAATCAACTAAAACATAAAACAAACATTCATAAAAAAAAAGATTTATATAAGCTATTAAATATTGTGTATTTTTTGTTTTAATAATTTTTAATTAGTAATAGACTTTATTTAAGTTATGTTTAAGAAAGTATAAGTTTGCACTTTTTTTGGGTAAAAAGTGCGAACTCAAGAGGAAGTCTACCGTAACTAATATTTATTAGACATTATGCAAACCTGTTATAGAATAAATAACTTAAAAAAAAATTTTAATATAAAAAGACTACTTAAATACTATACAAACCAGGTTAAACAAGAAGTATTTTAAAAGATCAATTAAATAAATAAACCTTCATAAAATAATATCTGCTACTGAATTCTAATATAATGCGAAGGATGAGGTTCATGAATGCTTGCAAGTTTTTCTAATCTGATTCTAAATCAGTCAAATAGAGCCTTAAGTCACCTCTTTTATAAATATCTAGATTAGATATTTTGCTCAAGATGTTGATAACTAAACTGAAAGCTTTCTTAACAACATAGCTAGAAGGAAAAACTATACACAACAATCTAAATTCCTCTCAAATGATTGGATACTTTTGCCTTAGTTTTTGTTGAGTCCAAAAGCTTTCATTTCGTTGTTTGGAAAAAATTACTTTAAGTTCAAGGCCAGTTTGTAAGTCAGAGAAGGTTTTCTGTGAGTCGTTTACTTTAAAAAGATCTGCCACGAAGGGATCCATATTTTTATCTATATGATAGCTTTTTTGTGTCAAATCCAAATTTTACTACTTAATATGTTGAAATTGTTAAAAATTCCAAGTTAAAATTTTTTTTTGCCTAAATTGTCAAATTCCAGGTTTTTCTAGGTAAATTGGCTGTATAGTTTTATTTC
Organism: Thalia democratica; assembly: GCF_965202585.1. Classification (NCBI taxonomy): domain Eukaryota; kingdom Metazoa; phylum Chordata; class Thaliacea; order Salpida; family Salpidae; genus Thalia; species Thalia democratica. The sequence goes on along the minus strand of NC_139166.1, from coordinate 58,236,640 downwards.
TTAGTCTCACTTAATGACTTTTCAAAAAACAATTGGAAATATCATGAGTAGAAAACATAGTTTTTTAAAAGCCATTTATGATCCTAAATTACATATATGTAAGGTTAAAAAATAGTTAAATGAGTTCCGATCGTCTATGATCTATGTAAGTGTTAAAAAAATATATAATTGAAAATATGTAATTAACTTGAAAGCAGGAGTCATAAGTACTTGATTTTTTCTCTATATTTTACATAAACACAATAAACTTTTTTGTTTAAGTTTTACCACAGGGTCAAATATTTAATAGCAATCTAAAATTAGTAAAATAGCAAAATAAAAAGTAAAAATTTTATGACAACCCAAAATTTTAAAATCGCCCCCTTTTCGCCCCCTTACTAGTTATCGCCCACCCTTTCGCCCCCTTGCTAATTATCGCCCCCCGAAATACTAAAATCGCCCCCAGGGGGGCGATATCGCCCACTTTGGGAAACCCTGGAGTAAATAGTTTAACTGTTTCAAAACTTTAAATTATAATTAGATAAGTTGCAAATGTTCAAATTGATACTTCAATTCCTAAAAAATACAAAAACATGATTATACAAATGATTAATCGAAACACAAACTAGACAAAGAACTTAAACTTTTAATTAAATAAGTTTCAAACGTTCAAGTTTTACTTATTTATCTAAAAATTGAAAAAGAACTTATATAAAAATAACTATTTAGTTAACTGTTATTAATTAATTGTACTTCATAGGACGGCGAGCAAGAAGCCACCGAGGTCGCAAACAGGAGGCAAGGTAGGAATATTGCTGCCGTTGTTTCAGAGCGGGCTGACGGGCGCGCCCGACAAGGGCTGGTTGAAAAACATGAACTACCCGGCAATCAGGGGAAAACTGGAAATACACAGTTGGTGTTGTGTTAGAATAAGAAAATATTCACGAGTGCTATAACTCTATATGTTTCATTTTGATAACTTTGATATTTTGTTTATGTTATTTGAAAAATAATTTGAAAGAAAATATTTATCAATTAGAACAACTGAACTGGTCATTTTTTATCAAATATAACCATTTTTCATTATATAATTGATTAATTTCATTAAATTGTTCAAGTAGACGTTTAGCTACTTGACGAAAAGTTATATACTTTCCACTTACTTATATTCCCTAAACAAAGACATTTATTTATTCAGACTCTACGTTCTACGGTTTCAATAAGAACTCCGAAAGTTCTAGGGACCTGGTGTTCCAGTCGAGCAAATCCAACGAAGACGCTTACCCTCCGACCTACTTGTCACAAATAACACTGGAAAACGTCGAAGATGACTCCATCGTGCTGTACTTGCGACCCAGTCTTGGGTAAGTCTTAATTAATTGTCGAATAATTTAGTTAAACAATAATTTCATCAAAATCGTTCCTTTTTAAACAAGTAGTGAACTACTGTAGAAAGACTGTGAACAATTTTTTGTTAATGTAATCAAAACAATTTAGTTTTAATTTATTGGACTATTTGTAATTTTGATGCTCTTGACAACTAGCATTTACATAAAAACATTAGTAAGGCGCTTTTACATTACTTTTTATAGAAATAAGTTAAACAAATACTTTATTTGTAAATGTTGAACAGTTTCATAAAACTACTTATAACGTCCTTGCATTTACCCAGCAAGATAAATCCGTCTGATTGCGTGGACATGGAGTGCGACGCCCACAAAAACGTCCTGATCAAAGACACCGACGGATCCCTGCTCGGATCACCGGGATCAATCATTCCCGATGTTAGCACATACTATTTTTATTGACTACTATTGGTTGCTGTTGGTTATAAAAGTATGGTGTTTTTTTATCAATGAGTGTTAAAAGAGTCTTGTTAACTACAGATTACCACGAAAATGACGTTTATTATTTTACGTTCACTAATGCAGTAAATGATTTTCTGCAATTGTATAATCGATAATAAAATTTAAGGGTTGCATACAGTTCAAAAAAAAACTATCTAAAAATATTAATGTTATAAAGGCCGCATACGGTTGGGACGACAATTCGATGAAGCAGAGGGGTTTGGGAGATTACAGGATTCCAAAGACGATGCTGACGAGAACAAACGGGAGCAGAATACCCGTGGAAGATATAATTGATCACAGAGGTATGTTAAAACAGTTGTTGCCTTATATTTTGTTTTTAAACGATGAACGTAAAATAGCTTCTTTCTTTAATTTTTTAGTAAAATGTAATTTTTTTAATTGCTTAAATTAAGTTGAAACTCTATGTAGCTTTCATGCTTTTTATACTTTAAAAATTTGTTTTTTAGGATTTTTGAACCTCGTAAAATTTAAGCACCACCATTGCACTTGCCAAACATGTCTCAAAAAATTGCTGTACATATCAAGTTGCGGAAACGTTAATACCAAAGCTCAATTGAGCCCATTCAAAATTCAACAGGCATAGTGAACACTGGAAACTGCACGTACAAGGAAAAGTGGCAGGCGTTCGACTGCAGCGGAAACGGCAAGGACTACACGATGCTGGTGATCGAAAGCATGGACGAAGACACTGAACTGAGGAGGCTTTCTCCGGTGGCGTTGCTCGGTAACCGCTACATCGATCTCAACAATGGTCAGTTGCCTGGGTTGTTGATAGCTTTAGAAACAGTTGGTTTTTGAAAAATAACAGCCTTGCACCTATTGACACAAATACAAAAAATTACAAAACTAAAGCTAAAAAACACAATTTTAACTTTTCAAAACATCCGTTGGTACTACAAACATATTTAATTTGTTTCTTTCATAGGACCAATGGTTGGTGCACTAAATAAATAAATGTATAGTCTAAAGCAGTGATTCTTAACCAGGGGTAAATTTACCCCTGGGGGTAAATTCTCTTGCTTTATGGGTAAAGTTTTCTTTTTTACAAGTTATGTGAATAAAAAGTTATTAATTTATTTTTAGTTTTAAAGTTAGTATCTTACTGTAATTTTTTTTTAATTAAACAGACTTTTTAAATTTTACGACTTTATATATTTAATAAGCTTAAAGTTCAAAAAATCCTTTAAATCCTGAAATTAAACACTATTTTGTATATTGAACGTAAACTTGGTAGTTGTTTTCCAAAAATGGGTAAACATGGTAACAATCTTCCCAAAAAGGGGTGAAACATGATAAAACGGTTAAGAACCGCAGGTGTAAAGCAATTTGCTTGCAAAACTTCATACCTCCCTGAACTTTTAATTTGAACAAGTTGACAACCTTCAGGACCGCAAGACCACGGCTGGTGCGCGGGCTACACGTGCCAGAAGCGGCTGTCGACCTTCTTCGCGCTGATAGCGACCGACACCCACTACGACCTCTACTTCACCGGGTACCCGCCGCGCGACCTCAGGCTCCATCTCATCAACGCCGATGAAACTCAAGCCGTCAGATTGGGAATTTAGTCAGTTTGAATGCATGACTTCTTAGTTTGTCTAATTAACAGATATTTCTACTTACTACGAACAAATAATTTTTAGCAACAACAGAGATAACCTATTTTGAGATGTATTTTTGAGCAATTAGTTTTTTACAAGTTTTAAAGTTATGCTTGTACGTTTAAATATATTTTTAATCAATTTTTATGTCATATATGTCTGAAAATAGCTAAAATCATTTAATTTAATTTGAATCTAGTTAATAAATTGTGTTTTACACCTTTTTTTTATCTAAAATGTAGAGTTTTATGTTAAAATAGTATAGATTTAGATTATTTAACATGCTCTTGTATTTATGTACGACTAATACGTTTTTCTTAAATAGCTACCCGAAACCAGAAAAGTTAGATGTATACAAAGCAGATAATTACTTTGAACCAAACGAAAGCGAAATCCCAGACCTTTCAGCAGGTAATTTTATTATATATTCAAATAAAAATATTATACATAAACATGTGTATATATAGTTTGCCATAAAATAAAGTATACCTGCAATAAATCTTATATAAAAATAAAAATAACTATGCATCGTTTTTGCAATAAAATAAACAACTTAACTTTTAAAGTATCACAGTTTTATATGTTTATAAATTTTTTTTTAATAAGTTTATTTAAATGTTTTAAAATGTGTTGTACGAATATCTTTATATGCTAAAAACAATAAAAAAATCATTAATTCCAAATAACCCTGAAAACAATACACAGGATCAACGGGAGCGAACTTTATGGACATGGCCAACGACATTTTGTACGTGGTGGTTAGGGGTTCGGACGCAATCGACATCAAAACTTCCGCCCTCATCGTCATCACGTTCGGATTTCCCGCCGTCACGGTCGACGAGTTCTTCGGCGCCAATTTGGTCAAAAACCTCGCTCTGTTCGTTTGTTTTATTTATAGAATGTAAAAAATTAAATTGTAGATTAAATGTCAGTAATTATTAAAAATAATTGTTTTTTTACTGAAGTGCATGATGATTATGTGTAAGATTTATATAGTAAGGTAAATTTTAAGAGTCGATTGTAATATAGCACAAAAGTATACGAAATATTTTTCGAAGTATAATATTTCAATCAATTGTTACTTTTAGTTAAGTTATTATATATATCTTTTTACAAAATTAAAGCTTCAGCTTCATAAGAAAAACAATTCTGTTAGAAAAACCATCTTTTTGCTCTATCGCGAATTAGATTATTAATAAATAGTTGGTTTTAAATATAACTTTAAAATTTTGCAGGTATTTGGAAATCCCTGAACATAAAATTAAAGTGGTCGAAATAGTTCGTGAAGATGGAAGATATAAGAGGTTTTTTTTTTAATACACATCAGGGACGTAGCTAGCTCAAAAAAGTTACGAATCTGCAAAACCTAAAGCATCTGAAATAATACGTCCTAGCGGTAACAAAGCAATTTAAACTACCTCTAATATTATTGAATTTAATCTGAAAATACGCAGTTATGCTAATACATCAAAAATTGAATGTTGAAGTACGAGTGATAACTGTATACAAGGCAATTTATTTTGCTCCACACCCCATATGACTATTTATGTCATGCCACTTGTGTAAACCCAGAAAACATTCATTAAAAAAAATCACAATTTAACTCAAAAACATTAATATTGTTTTCATTCAAACATTTAAACGTATAAAATCAAACATTTAACGTAGTCAATAGTAACAACAAGTTATGCAAGTTTTTGTAACATAAAATTGTATGATTTTGATTTTTGAAGCTACAGCTTCCAATAGGTTTAATTTTGCATTGTAGATTTTTGACAAAACAAAGCTTTAACGCGCTAAATGTTACAATTTGGATGTATTTAATTTGTTCAATTTTTTTACGACACAAAAAATGCTAAAGAGTACATATATGTCAAAATTATCTCTCAGGAGTGCAAACTAAGCATAAATGAATACTAAAAGCTAAGAAAGCAGAGTCTTTTCAAGCTAAGCTGAAACAAAAGCAAGTTTTTTCGCACATAAGTATACGTTTCTGTAGATTTGCAGAAACGTACCAAGCCACGTCCCTGATACACATTATTACGTACTTACCAGTGGCGTCGCGTGGTATTTTTTTTAGGTGGTGCAGAATTAAAAAAAAAACCCTACTTTAAAACTCTTTTTCATCTTAAATAAAGACTTTTTTCTATAACAATTACATTAAATTGCTAATGTAACTTGGGAAATTTTGTTTAAAAATAAATGTTTTATTTTTAAACAAAAAATTATTTAAAAAAATAACTTTAAAAAAAAAGGTAAATACTCTAAAAAATTAAAGCAAATATAGGAATATAAAAAAAAATTAAGTAATTTAAAAGACTTAAAAATGTTAGCTCACTCATGAGTATTAATTTTTAAGAAGTAGAAAATATTAAACAGTAGAAAAAAATTAGACAAAACAAATTTTTATTATATTGAAAAATACAGCAACTTTAATAGTTCTTTATTTTGTCTCAACTTTATTTAAAAATATTTGATTAAACATCATACTAAGAATGGTTATTTTATTAATAATTAACTTAACAAAATAATAAATGTCTTATTAGACTTGGCAAGGAAATTAAAAAGTCTAAAAACAAAAAAAAATGTTATATACAAACTGCAAGTTTATTTCGCAAATTATTATTACAAACTGCAAGAGAACAACTTACATTACTTAGTAAAAAAATTTTAGAAATTTTATATAAGTTGGACTCAAAGTCTTTAGATGTTTCTTTTATAAAACAAAACAGTTTGCTAAAATAGATATTTAAAACACTTGAGAAAAAAAATGTTATAACAAAAGTAATTTTTTTTTGTATATATAAAAATATATTGATACTTAAAAATTTAAAACTTCTCTTCAACAAAAGTATAAAATTTTATAAAACTTTGGATGAAAAAGTTTGATAAAAATTGCTTTAAGAATGATGGAGAATATAGGTTTTAAGTAAAATTGTATTTTTTTGCTGTTTTGGTTTGCTCCTTGTATAATAAATTATTGTACTCTCTGGCTTTGACCACTTGTAACTAAAAGTTTAATTGGAAATTTCAAGTTTATTAAAGAGTAACTATTAGCTTTCTGAAAAAGTTAAAATAAGAACAACATGTAAAAAAATGCTTATACCCCCCCCCCCTCTTACCCTCACTATTTTGCACAATTTTTTTTACAAACATTAAGATTTTTATTAAGATTAAGATTGTTGGAGGTTTAGTTTTTTAATATGTTTTTTGTAGGTATCTTTTCTTTATTTAATTTTAATATGTTTTTCATTTTGATGACAGTATTTTTCTCAGGAGCTCAACTTTTTAAAGTTTAGTTGGTGAGGCTGTTAAACTTTTCAAGAATTTAAAAGATTATTAATAAATATGTAACCATTATAGCAGTAAAAAATTGGTTAGTTAGTTTTCATGTGGCCATAGGGGTAAAACACTTGTTTTTTAATTATAAATAAGCTTGTTATTTTCAGAGTAAAAAACTAATACTGCTTTAGTCAGCCTGAATATTTTTATAATTTGGTCTGTTTTAATTTATTTTGGGTCATCTTGAGTTTTTAACATTTCTATGTTATCCTGATTATGAGGCAAGGCAACCATATTTCAACAATTTTATCTAAAATTTTTGTTTTGTTTATGAAAAACTTAAACCAAAAGTCATATAAAATTTAATAAATTTTCATAAAATGTTAAACTACTCTAAGTAATCAAAGTTTCTAAGTTAAGGCTAATTACTTTTTTTAAATATGTGACTGTTTCAATAATACTAAATTCCATTTAATATAAATCTAGATTATTTTTCTGTAAGAGTGAACTAGAAGTTTATTATAATTTTCTTAATTTTTTTTTTCAGAACTTAAAGTTTACATTTAAATATAATTTAATTAAATATTTTATTAAATTTATGATAACAATGATCAATTATAGTTAAGTTTATGTATGCAGATTAAAATAAAAAATCAAATTTCTTAGACTAAGATGATTTAAGGTTTTTATCTTTTTTTTTCAAAATATTTAATTTATGACAAGTTTTGTTCTTTTATTGTCCAGTTTTAATAGAAGTGATCTGTTAAATTTAAAAAAATCATGTGGGTACATAAACTCAAGTTTAATCCTTTGCAGTAGCTTAGCTTTGTTTTTATTATATGTTTACAATAGCTTGTAGATGATACTTATGCATGTCCTGATTTAGGGAATTTTCAACTTAGTTTACTTACCGCAAGATATTGATTTTGCGGTAATTCTTGAAGAAATTTTGCTTTTTTGAGTTCATTTGCGGCAGTCAGCTAAGAGTTTGCGGCAGTGAAGTGGGCAAAATGGTCGTTTTCAAAATTGGAGTTTTAAAAGAGATTTCGTTCTAAAAATAACGAAATCGTTACAGATACTTATTTTTTTCTTACAAAATTTCAAGGTGGTGCAGTTGCGGCAGTGCAACACCCCACGCGACGCCCCTGGTACTTACATTGTTTTTTTTTAATAAAAAGTTTGCAAGTTTAGTTTTAAGACAATATAATTTTTCCTAATAAAATATTAGAAAACTTACTACTTTTCTTTATACTTTAAGTTATACATTCTACTATTATATCATACTTACAATAAAAAGTTTTACGTGTAATGTAATACCGTTAAACTTTTTTCTTAAATTAGTTAAACAAAAAATAAATACAATTGTTTCAAGGTCAACAAATGGCACAGTTGAGTTTTCATTTACTTTGGACGAATCTATTATAAAAAGTCCCGGCGATGTAACCACTAACTCGTCGAAAGAACACAGAATGTCCATCGCAGAAGAACTTAATAATAAAACAAGCCAGGTAGCATTTCAAAGCTGTTATCTGTTTATATACAACACATTATTGGTGTATAGATTCTTCATTTTTTTTTCAATATGCCAAGTTAGTTTACCAAACCAATTTTGTCTATTGCTTATTTGCAGTAGTTGGTCACCTATTAATAATATAACTTTGCACTTTCATGAACGATACGTCAAACTTAATTTGTGCAATTACAGCTGATTGAGGACTTCTAAACGGTAGCATTTTTGAAGCTATTATTTGTTTATATTACACATTTAAATGATGTATAGATCCTTCATTAAATAACAACATTTTATAGTTGACAAAGTAAACTACTAAGTCATTTTTATGTGTTTCACATTGTAGTACTTTGTAACCTTTGCACAACTTCAACACTTTTATGTACATTAAATTTGTCCACAGCTGATCCAGGACTTTCAGACGGGAGAACTGGCAAACGCCCTCAACGTGTCCTCATTGCAGTTAGAAGCAACAAAGTCCACCGCTGATGTCCTTCCTCCTGCCAATGGTTTGTTTTTTATACAAATAGTTACTGTGATTAATAAATTAGTCATAAATTTTAAATGAAAAAATTGACTAAAACAGTTACCTATAACAATATTAAAAACAATTGGAAGTGTTTGTAACTAAAACAACCAAATTAATCATGAATTTTAATGATATAACTTTATTTAAACAGTTATTGACAATAGTGTTTAAAATGATTGAACTAGCCTTTCAAATAGTCAACTACCGTGTTAAACTGTAAACTGTTAGTTGAAAATCATGAGTTAAAGATTAAGCAGGGTTTGAAATAACAAATTGCAGCGAGCGACGTCGTGGAAGTGCAGACGAAAATTCTGATGCCGGCAAAGCAGCAGGTGGAAAACATGAAGGAGACCATTGAGGAGCTGAACAACAACTTCCTGTCGAGAGTTTCCATATTCGATAATGAGGTTTGTGGAGAAAAATGCTGTATTTATTTCTCTTTGTTTCACACTCAACTAATAGTATACACTTAAGTTTTTTTATAAGGTCCATATTGAATAAGCCCAATAAACGCTTTCTAAAAAAAGATTTAAATCACAAAGTAACACCACTTTTGAACAATTTTTCATAATGTAATCTTTGTATAACAATATTTGGTGATCTAAATTTTTACAGGACTCAGAAATTACTAGGTTGGGCGGAACGTGGAAAGCTGAGATGTCGCTTGAACCTGAAACAGGGGTACCAGCGTCACTGGTCGGACCCACAACCGTCATTTTCGAAAATGTGAGTGTTTGCTGAAAAAGTTATTTAGGTACGATATGTTGGCAACATACTACAGCAACCAGCTACAAGATAAAAAATCTTTTTTTGAACAAAAACGCTGTGATAGTTTATTAATTTTTTTGATACTCTTTTGAATGTATATCTAAAAGACATAAGGCATTATTTAAGTAAAACTCCAAAAAGTTAAGAGTTATTCATAAGTAACTAAAAATTTTTTAACTAAAAAGCAACTTAATATTTTTGAAACAAGTTGACAATCGTGTAGTTTAAATATGTTTTATCAGGGATACGCAGACTTCAAGCAACTAGCGATATCACACCCAGGAAACCACACGTTGAAGTTTAATGTTAGTTTGAAAAATTTCAGATGAAAAAAGTTTCAATTACTTTGAAAAACAGTTGATTTAGTTTTTTATTAACCTTAATATTTTTTAATTTTGCAAATTGTTTTTAATAAATAAAGTAAAAAACCTAATACTGCGTTGGTAGTATGAAGAAAATATGTTTTACTAAAAGTCTCTAAATTTACATGCTATACTAAAAAAATGATATACTTAATTTGAAGATAATTGAGCCAACGACTATAAACCTCGGCGAAGTCGATTTGCCAATAACAGTGATTGAAAGAACAGTCAGAGCAATACTGAGCAACGAAGACAGTTTGAAAAACAGCAGCTTGATAGGAAAAGACGCGAATGTAACACTGGAACTGCTGCTTGTCGACGCGGAAGGTCAAGAACTCGCTAATATGGGCTACAAGGTTATCGTTTTTGATTTTTATTTTAAAATAAAAGCTTTTTCTAACTATAGTAAGTGTTTGTTGACAACAAAAAATCGTCTTTTAGAACTTTACGCTTAAACAAATAAAAGCAAAGTTGTAGAAAAGCACGTTTTTATTTCTGTTCATCCTTTAATTTATACACACCTTAGTTGATAAAAAAATGGAAACTTTCTAATATTTAATACAAAAACTAATTAAAATAAATAAATATTTAACCAAGTATTTACTATAACTGGAAAATTTAACAAATAACTTTGTAATATTCAATAAACCATATTTTAAAAATAAATCAACCTTGGAATAAAAAACATTCAACCAAATAATACTTTACCGAACAACAATCACCAGGGCAACGGTTGGTCGGTGAAAGTTGAGTTTGCAGATCCGGGGAATTCCGGAGAGGCGATACTCGACGGGGACTCGTATAATTTCACCATGGCTACTACGGTTACCACGGGTATGAGGGTGGCGGACACCAAGGAGGGTTTCAGGTACAACTTCAAGGTTACCATAGCAACCGAACCCAACATCTACCCGTCCATGGTCATTTACCCCCCAACTTTTAAAGTTTGTTTCTTTTGTATAAAAATGTTTTATAATCACTTAGTATTTATTTTATTATCTAAGTGAGTATTGTTTTAGGCTGTTGTTGAAATATAACAAGATTAAATGATTTTATTTCTAGGATTCAAAAGTAAACTTTTTCTTTGCCTCAGTATATTCACAAAGTAAAAAAAAATAACCTAACTATTTTTTTAAGAAAATGCAGATTGAAAAACTTCTCACCTGTTTTAAATAGTTTATAAACATAATCAATGAAAACAATTCAGGTGATGTCTGCAGAAAACAACGTAAATGAAACCACTGCAGTCAAAAGAACTTACAGGTAAAAATAGTAATAACTTTTTTTCTATTATAAAAAGCGCAACAATTATTAACCTTTAAATTATAATTAAGTTTTAAGTAAACTTCTACTTATATATTCGCATGCGGTTAAAAACAGGCAGCTATAAATACAACAGATAGCTCTAAACATTAATTAACATTAGCCCAAACAACACAGAACAAACTTGAGAACGGGCAGAAGCCGTCACAGGAGGTCGGTAGACAGCAGTCAAGAAGAAGAAATATTGGCGTCCTCGTACAATAACTTCGTCGTCGGTATGATGTCCCCGGAAATTTCTGAAAATTCTCAAGTTGACAGCGTCACTGCCACCACATCCGGTACGTTTTATTATTTAATTTCAAATAGGTTTTTATTAAAAGCTTGTGTTAAATAAAAGTGAAAAGTTATTTTTATTCTGTATGGTATAATATTCTCAAAAGATAACATTTTGCGTTTTTTGATTTCTAAACTACAAACCTCAAAGCATTTTTTTATACTGAATCACCATTAAAAAGTTAACCAACAAGTTGCTTACAGGTTCTCAAACTGAAATCGAGTTCGTCGTCGCGTCAACCGACGAAGCTTCGGCGTCCCTGTGCCAGGCCTACCTAATTCACCAAATGGCCTCTCAAAGTTTCACCTACCTGGGACAAACAATCCCCTACTCCAACCCTTCCTGCTTCCTAAGCCTCATCCCTTGAGTGTTGTGACAAATTTTGTGTGCTTTTATGATTTTTTTCTTTTTTATATAAGTAACTTAAACACTTTCATAAAATCAACTTATTTAATTTGTAGCTGCTTTAATGAAAAACATTTTAAAAGTCGCTTGAAATTCATTTTAATTTATATGCGATCTTTATTTTTGAGTCTGAATGTTTTGCAAAATAAATAATATTGTTTTATGAAGCAACTTCAAAAATTTTGAATCATAATTAGTTATAAAAACACTAATTCAAAACTGAAGTTTATAACCTTCAGTGCTATATTAAGCAAATCTTATAAGGCATATATTTTTCATGACAATCTTAATTGTTTAGATTAATTTTGAAATAGGTTAAGTTTTAGAAAGTTTTATATAAGTTTTCGAGAAATTAATTGTAAAATTTTTTAATGATAATACTACTATGAACGACTATAAATAAACAAATCAAATACTTTTTTAAATCCTGGTTCAATTTCGTATAGTATTGTAGAAATAAAAAGAAACATTAATCAAAACACAGTAACAACTCATAATCTAAAAAAAAATTCAGCTCCTAGTTTTCACTACTATTAAGTTTTTAAGTTTAGCATATTGATAAAGTACAATAACAATGCAAAGATTTTAAGTCCAGTTGTCTCTTAAAACAGTGTATAAAAGACACTCAAAATATTAAATCAAATATATTCCACCTTATTTTCGTCATTAATTACAAAGTATGAATGAGTAAATTTCAACTTGTATTTTGAATCTAATCAAAATAAACAATTCTTAATTACATACAAAGTTTGCTAAAAAAGTATATAATCAAAATACTTATTATGATAAAAATCAATTAAGTATAAACACCAAAAAAAACATTAAGTAAAGAAACACTATAATCAGGTTTTTCCTACGTAAGGGTAGGTTTTCTATAAAGACACAGGTAGCCTCCATATAAGATAAGTAAAAATTTTATAACAGGTTTTATTTGTTTAAATTTTATCAAAGATTAAAGCTTCTACACAATTTTGAATGTACAATATTGAAATATGCTTAGTTTTTGTGTATAGTGTCTCATGTATGTATAACACTAAAACATCGTAGTTTGAACATTTAACAAATTATTCTTTAACTTTCAAATGAATGAACGTGTTTTATACATTCAAAGCTCAAACTAAGCTTTAGTTTGTATTAATTAGTTTAATATATTTTAAATTGATAATTTACTATAACAAAGTTTATAACTTTAAAGTATCTAAACAATTTCTGTATAAGTTTTTAGAATAAAATTGTATAAAATCAGTTTAATTTTAGTTTTAGAATTAGAAAAGGAACGATCGTTGGTTTAGTAAAATCGTAAGAAAAAATTAAGTTTTGCCAAAATAAAAGTTTTATAAGAAGTTATATTTTCGTTAACATTTTACTTTAAATATATAAAGTAATGTAAAATAGTTTATCTTCTTTTATTTTAATTTAAAAGTTTTCATTAAAATTAAATTTGTAATAAAAGCTTGATATCTAATCACCAAAACTGAATTTTGTTTAAAAGTTTTCATTAAAATTAAATTTGTAATAAAAGCTTGATATCTAATCACCAAAACTGAATGTAAGTAAAACTAACAAAAAGTATTAATTTTTTTTTTAGTAATTAAAAATAGTAGTCAAAGATATTAAAATTTCTTTCAAATTAGACCAAATAGTATATAAAAATGATCTTTTATTTATTATTGTGAGTCGTCAAAAACACCATAAAGTTTTTTTAAATTTTTTCTGTTGCTCCTCAACAACCGACTTCTCCAGTTCATTTAACTTTGCAACTGAAAACAGAATTTTTGTTATACTCAAAACAAAATATTTTTTTTTTAATCCTTTGTCAAAGTCCAATTAACTTATAAACTTCAAGCTACTTCAAATAGCTACTTATTAATATTATTTAAATTAGTTTTTTTTTTAAGCTGAATTTACTAGTTTAAACCAAAATAATCTTATTAAAAAACTTTTTTTTTTACTTTTTAGCTTTGGTAAAAACTTTTTTTGTGATACTAAAGTTCTTAAAATTTTATTACTGCAAAATACTTGAAAGCAAAGCATTACAAAGAAAAACTGAAAAACCGTAAAACTATCTGCATAGAAACGAATTTGCAGTGCTTGCTTAGTTTGAATTTTACTTGTACATCCGTATAGTATTTTTTTTAGTGTTCTATCTTAGATATTTATTTTTTTATAGTAGGTAATAAGTATATTTTCCCATAAAAAACAGTTTGAAATAAGTAAATAAAATAATTTGGTACTGTTAAGCTCTAGAGGTACTGTTAAAACAATAAATTTTAGTTAGTTTAAAACACTTTTTATCTTTACCACGTCTGAAGTTTTTACTCAACGACTATGAAAAAAAAACACATTTAACATTAAGCCAAACTTTAAAAGACAAATCATTATTAGAGAAGTTTATATGCTAGTATTCAAGTCTAAAAAAGGTAAAACTTTTTTTAAGTAATTACTTCTCTATAAAAACAATGTATTTAGCTTTGAAACTTTTCAACTGCCGTGTTCAATGCATAAATCTACGCTCAGTTGAACTTTAGATTGAATGAACTTAATTGTTTTACACTGTCAGTTTTGCTAATAAGAATATCTTTAAAAACTTTTTAGTTGATGTAATTGTAAAACATTTATTTTCCTTAAAAGATACAAAAAACGACTATTAAATTTACGAAACGATAGAAAAGAAAAACACAACTTAGTAAAGTGTTATTTTCAACATGTGTATTACCACACCACCACCAACAACAATCCAACGGTTCAATAAACAAGCGAGTTCATGGTTACGCAGTACATACTAATGCTTATTACACCTCTGTTACACCTCGATTCTGCTCAAGATAGCCGAAGATAGATACCCTGGTAGTTTATAATAAAAATAAAGTTTAATTGTTTCTGCAAGACAATAACTTTGTATGGTAGAAAACTGTTCGCAAAAGTGTCTTAGATTTGATTTCTTTGAACTATTTGTTGTTTTTATATTTAAAAGAATTATACGAAAATACAATAGATTAAATGTTAGAGAAAAATGTATATACTTGGTTTTGCAATTTAGATATAAAAGTTTCAAATGAGTTTATCAATTGTTCGTAAAAAAAATTGAACGCCTTACAAGATACAACGCATTTTTGTAATTTTCAGTTTTGAGTTTCCTTTTTTTTCTCATGAATAGAAAGCATGCAATATACTGCACGCTTTATCATCAAAAAAAAAAAAAAGAGGAAATATCAAAGAGTAAATTACAACAGTGAACCACAACTTTTTAATCTATCAGTATAAAACGAAATCTCTTTATAGACGTTTGGTTTAAAAACAACACGTTAAACAGAAAAATATTTTGTTTCAAGTTGTTTTATTTCTATGATATTTAAAAAGTCATGAAGAGTTTTAGTTGGATATGTGCATTAAGGGAATCAAAGTATTTCATTCAAATTAAAACTTGTTTAAGTACTTTTTTTAAAGAGTTATTCATAATTTAACATTAACTAAAGATGCAATTAATATTTTATAGGCTTTTAAGCTTTATATTTTTGTTGTTTGAATACTTTTTTCATGACAGCTTAGTTTTGTTTTAAATGTTTCCTTTTTTATCTGTAAATTAATTTAGTTTAGTTAAAATAGAATTTAATTTATTTTTAAAGTTTTAATAAAAAACAAAATTTTGAATTTATTATCTATAATCTACAGAAGAATAAAACTAGTTTTTATGAAAAAAAAACAGCTACACAGACACACATGTACAAAGACAAAAATATTAATATTTCTTATTTTATTAAAAAAACAATATTTTGTTTTAAAAAACTATAATTTACAAACTTAGTTTTAAAAAAAAAAATGGGGCAGGAAAGTAATACTTCCACTTTAGCCAGCAATGAAAATATTGACAACATGTTTGTTAAGTTTTATATTTGTTTGATACACATAACTATTTCCATTTTTTGCTAAACTAAAATATTATAAAAGAGTTTTTAATGGTAATCTAATTTCCACTACTTTTATCAGTATTTTGACAAATAACAAA
Source organism: Thalia democratica (assembly GCF_965202585.1). Lineage (NCBI taxonomy): Eukaryota > Metazoa > Chordata > Thaliacea > Salpida > Salpidae > Thalia > Thalia democratica. The sequence continues at coordinate 58,220,733 of NC_139166.1, read as the reverse complement.
CATTTATTTATATTAATTTATAATTTAGTAACTTTATTTACAAACTCAATAATAACTTTAAAAAGGTAAAAGTATTTCGTTTCAAACTAATATTTTACCAAATACATCTTGCCTAAACAACTTTAGAACAAATATAAAATTTAAAAACGTACTAAGATAATAGATTTATTGAATTTTTTTTTTCTTTTTATGTTAAAAAAAGGTTTTAAATAAACTTTACGAACGACTTAAAAAGTAACATCGATAATATTTAAAAGTTTTACGAAGCTTTATAAAACATGAATGTCATGTTTTTTTTTTTTTTTTCAAAGATAAATCAAAAACAAAAATCATCCCGAGCTACTGTAAACGAAAAAAAATGCATTTTATGTAGTTGCCTTACATTACTTAAACTTTAAAATCTTATATTTAAAAAAAAGGCATAAACATAAACAATAATTTTATGTTTATACAAATTTCTAAGAACATTACTATAACTATTAATGACTAAGTAATCTATTTGAAAAAATAAGTTATATAAATCAAACTTGTATAAACTTACTACATTACTATTTAAACGGTACTCATTATATTTTTTATCAAATCAAATTTCAGGTACGAATCCCACGTTGATTTCGAAAGAGCGGCAATATTTTCAGTTGCTGCATTCATATTCGTTTTGTTTTCGGTTGTACTTGTGCTGCAGTTGAAAATAGTAAAACGGAAGCTTGAAAGTAAGCTTGTTTTGAATATCGTGCTTTTAAATGTTGTAAAACGTTAGTGAACTTAGACTTTGGCAGCTAGTAAAACTTAAATTAGATTATCTTTAAGTATGGTTTAAAAAATATACTTTTCCATCTAACAAATGCCAATAAAAAACAAAATATAAAATAAAATAAAAAGCAGCATGTACTTAGTTTAAACTGATAAGCAAGCTTTTTTCTATTTTTTCTATGTTGAGTTTGTATGGGTGTATTTTTTGATATTTAAACTATTTGAAAAGTTTTTCTTTACCGTTTTTAACAGAAGAAAAAGCTGAATTTACAGCAAAAAATTCTCCTCCGTATAGCATCACGATGGAGCGAAAAAGCAAACAAATTCCCCTTCCGAGCTATTATGACGTCATCAAAAAGTATGAGACACACCAGATTCCTTCCTTAAAAAACTTATAGATTTTTATTACCATTGTATTTTTTTAAACTTTATTTAATTACTTTATTTTTAGTTATATTTATAAATCGCTCCTCTTAATTTTTTTAACTTTAATAATTATTTAAATTATAATGTGTTCATTCATCTTAATGACTATTAAACTTTATTTAAAAAACTTTGTTCCGTAGTATTTAGAATCATAGACACTATCATACTTATTCATAAGCAAGCTTAAGGCTTTAACTTTTTTCTAACACTTACAATATTTTAAGTTTAGTTTTATTTAACTTAAAAGCTGTAATTTTACATTTTTTATTAAACAGACAAATTCTAAAAATGTTTTAAATATTTATAATATTTTCATTATTTATCTTAAATCTTAATTTTTCTATTTACAAGCTTTTTACTTGTGAAACTATCATTGTAGATTACTTTATTTTTAAGAAATATTTTATTATAATCTATTTGAAAAAAAAATAACTACAGCTAATTTTAGAATCATTAAACTTTTGCATAATGTTTTCATTTTACATACTTGTTATACTGTTCATTCTAAACTTAACTCAAACCTTTGACACACTTTTAAAATAATGAACAACCCTTTGAGATAGACGTCAAAAAGATTTTTTATAATAATTAATAAGTTCATTTTTTAGATCAAACTTATTTTAATCATAAACTTTTTTTGATTCTTTATTGGTAAATGCTATTTTAATAATATTTACAAACTTTTTAAACCAACTTAATTTTAAATGTTTTCAAAGTCTTTAGTAAAGAAACTACTAAACTTAATTAAAACAGTATTCAAATGAAAACGTAGATACCAAAAAATATAGAGAAAAATTTATAAGTTTAAAATTAGGGTGCAAGACCATAGTTATTTGTAAAAATTACTTGTTTTCATAGAATATTTATCTCTGTTTATATTTATTTGCTTGTTCAAAGTCCTAAACGAACTAAGTAAAGTAACTTTCCAATTTACGTATGTATTTAAATAATCAGATATAATCATCAAGTTGTTTTTGACAAACTTTAAATAAGTTTTCATTGTGTGCTTTATCGAGTTTAAAGTAAACGTTTGAACAAATTTAAAAACAAATGGCATGATACAGCATATTTCTAATTTAAAATACCTTCAAAATTCCGCAGTAAAAAGCGAATAATTTTATTCATTTATTTGCATCTTATAATCGTCGAGGCAAGCAAAAATTTTACTTCGATTAAACGCTCCGTTAGCTTCTGTTTGCAGAGCGTGCACAAGGTTTAACTGTTTTTGCAGCACAATAGATGTTACAAGCACGCTAAATATTTCGGGTAGCTATCGGATATGCACGAGGGGACAAAATTCCACGAAGATACTTTTGCACGAGAGGATAAAATTGCACGAAGATAAAATTGTACGAGCAAACAATTTTGCACGGGTAATTTTTTTTTTTTTACTTACACTGCTACCTCTAGCCACGGATGGTTAAATGCTTTTAAAGTTTTCATATGATGTTAACAGCCATACTTGGGTTTACAATATGAGTTTAGCAATTTTAAGCTTAAAATGTGAATGTACTTAGTATTTCTTTATTCAAAAGTTCTAAAACGTATATTTTTTCTGACTTTTTTTATTGATTATAACCAATAAAAGCAATACTCAAGTGATAGAAAGAGTGTCAAGCTCACTTGTTGTTATCCTATGCACTGAGAGTTTTTGAATCAATAAGTATCGGTATACACATTTATTTTTCAATGTTATAAAAATAAGAGCTACCTTTAATAAATGCCAGTGTTAAGTGCTAGTGTTTTAAAATATTTTAGTATTTGATTAAGTATTTTATTATTGAGATTAAAAAAAATCTAGAAAATTAAATGTTTAGTAGCCGAACTATAAATCAACTTTGTGGTGTTACTCAACTTTTGTTTGGAAAACACTTTATAATAATTTTATTCAAACAAATTTAACTGCAAACCAAAAGTGATAGATTTTTAAACTTGATTAAAATTTTGTATACGAATATTTAACATTATGTAGACCTAAATTAATTGTCTGCTTAAATTTAAGCCATAAATTTCATACAATCAGATTATTATGAAATATAATTTGGGTTTTTGTAAAACATAGGCTAATTTTAACATTGTTTCGTAAATTTCGGAACAGTTTATTAAATTTAAACTGTTTTTTTTATCAATTAGATCTTATTAAACAGTTAATCATCCTTCTCTTTTTACAAAAATAGAAGTTTAGTATTTGACTTGATTAGAAGTACAACTTAAGTACCGTACTTTAAGTTCTTTTATTTAATTTTTGTTTATAAACTCACGCTGATTTTTTAATTCAAATATTTTTAAGTCTAACCCTATAACAAACTAGATAGTATTATTTGACACTAAAATGTATGGTTTTCTTTAACGTAAGATAAATGTTAAAAACATTTTAATATACTTAAAGTGTTGCAAAAGTTTTAACTTATGGTAATATATTAAGCACAAGTTTTTAAACTACTAGTAAAAAATATCACATAACAAATTTTAAAATCATATATCAAATATGATAGTTTATTTTTAACCTTAAGTCTAAAAAAAAACATATTACTAGAACTTATATAGATTTACGTACTTGAAAACAATGAATATGTATCAAATGTTGCAGTTTTAGAAATCACTAAGACGTTAAGTAATTAATAATACTAATTTCCATACTTGAACTGATTTTAAATATTATTAATAGTAATATTAAACTAGTTTATAAAAAGGTAGAAAAAAAAACTCATGTACAGTTTTAAGTTTATAGTATGGTATACTTTTGAGTTTTCTTTAATAAAAATAAACTTAAGTCTTTATAAAAGTTTGTAACAAAATAAATTAAACCATAACTTAAAATGACTTAAAAATTATAAAAATTAAAGAACAGAACCAGTAAGTACACATCTATTTTATATGCTTTAATCAAAATCGAAAATAATCAGTAATCTAGTAATTAAGTTTTTTAGTTGCCCCTTTAAACTATATTAATCTTTTAATAAATAAACTTTATAATTTTTAGAAATAACATAACTATCAAAGTGTTATTTGTTAAATGCAGTGAATCTTGCGTAGTGACTTCACGTCAAAATTCACAGTGAAAGTAATGTAATAAATTATATCTATAGCTAGCCTAAATTACAATATTTATTAACATCTATTATAGTAGCAATCTACAGCTGTTTATATATGAAGCTGATGTAATTGCAGAAAAAATTACTGAAATACGTATATTTGACTTGATCTTTGCTTCTAGTTTTTACTTATGTGGCATTCATTCAGCAGTATAGAACGTTTTATATATAACAAAACTTAAGCATGAACAAGCAACTTAAAACTTTTTATTTTTAAATTAAAAATTAGTAGTCCATAGTTTTCTATAAATAAACAAAATTTTCCCTCTTGTCAACTGATCATTTAAAATGCAACAATATGTTGTACAACCAATACTTCATAAGTTTTATTTATGTTCTACTATAACGTTTCTTTTAAACATTGAGCATTGCACAAATGTTTTAAATGCTTTTGAAATTTTCTATTTTTATAAAAAGACCAGAAAAATAAAAATTAATATAAATAAGTCTTTAAAATAAATTTTTACTGAAAATAGCACCGGTACCCTACTAAAAACTTTTAACTTAAGCACCTAAAATACACACAAACTGTACAAATAACTGAATTAATATTAATAAAAATCAAAGAACGAAATGAAAATGTTAACATCTCACTGCTGGTTTTCAAATAAAATTTATCTTTTTTCTTCAAATGTATCTAAATCTAATTTAACGCTCGAAAACAATACTAAACTTTTCGTTGCTTCACATGTTTTTTTTTTGATCAATCATCGTTGTCCAAGTCGTAAACTAACTAATTGTACATTTGATGTGAAAAGCAACAAATAGCTGCCAACTGTGATTACTTTCAAAGGTTATGCAAACAAGTTCTAAAAGTCAGTGAAGGTTGTTTTTAGGAAGTAAATTTGTAAGCACTAGAATGAACGACGAAACATTTGGTATTTACGGCAGCTATTTTGTGACCTAACCTTCTAAAATTAATGTTTTGCAAATTCGACCACGTATGATCTACTTGATCATATGATTCAACATAGTTTAAAACAGCATTATTATGTACGACGATTCTTCTTTCATATACTGTAGAAGTCGTAAACCTCCATGCTACGTTAATTTTGGATATATTTTTTTGCTGAAGGCTTTCGGTTATAAATTTAATGAATATTGCTGTGAAACCTTCAAAACATTAGGTTTTCATTCGTAAAGGAACAGTTTGAAACATTGCTACGATATTTTTTCATATCACACACTTTCGATAAGAATGTTCAGATCGTTTGTTAGTAGAAGGTGAGTACTTTTTGACTGATTGTAAAATTTTCGGTTTTTACTAGACATTACACCAAACACACAAGCTTCATTTTTAATAAAAGAAGTTTCAAGGCGTTTTCGGCCTAATTTCATTTGTGGTAGTTTGTTTACTTCATAAAGATTTTGTGGAACAGAATGTTTAACATCAGCAACAGTTTTGATTGTATTTAAATTTTACCCCCAAGGTCAGTGTTACTTTTTCCGATCAATACTATCATTTTTGATTTCGTGGATGTACCTACTTAGTCTTGTGTTTTCCTTCTTTGTGTCACTTTGAATAACCGTCTAATAAACTTTTAAATTTGAGAATCTGAACTGGTTGAAAAGTGTAGGCACTTTACGAAGTTTTTTTTGAAATTTTAATTGTTTAGCTCTATTTATAATTTACCTATTTTTTTTTTATACATTTTTGTATAACTTAGTTTAATACTTTTGGTTTTTATATACTGCCCTTTTTTATTGTTGTTTTTTTATGTTATCGTTAGTTAACTTAACTTAAAATTACTTAAAATCAAATAATTCTGTAATTCACCTAATTTCCAAGCTAAAACTATATGTAAAGTTTATCCATTGCTACTTATTAGTTTATTTGCTTGTGATCATCGCGCAAGCAAGAAACCATTGTAAAGCAATAAACTAAATAGAACTTTTGATTTAGTTTTATCTGTATAGCCCCTTCAGTGTGTAGCTCTCGAAATCTTTCAATTCTCAAAATGAGTTTATCATTAAGTTGCAATTAACTCTACCATGTTTCACTTATATAATAAAACGTATTCGAAGCTATTAAGAAGTAATAAAACTCTGTTAGTACTTTTTATTAACTATCTAATAGAATTATTGTTTTGAATAAGTCTTTAAAAAATAAGTACCTGGAATTAACAACATATAAAACATATAATTAAAGATATTTATTAAAAACCGTTTTACCAAGTGTTATCTGTTTTTTTTTGTAAAACTAAAACTTTATTGTAATAATCTGTAGTTTAATTTGTTTATATGAATCATTTTTTGTTAAACTAATTTGTTATGTAATAAAATTAAATAAAAACGTTTATACTCAAACAGCATATGTTTTCTAATTAATTTAGGTGATTTAATTAAAAAAAAATAACTATAACTATATTTAGTTTTATAGAATGCTTTATCAAAGCTTTAAGCAATTCTATATCGATTATTTTAAACTTGTATAAAATTAAAATCATAAAAAAAATAATTTTAAGTTGCAAACTGACGTTAAAACTATAACGGCATAACTAAATACATACATTAAAAAAGTTTAAACAAACTTTGAATCGAGTATTAACTAATAAATATAAATTTCTGTGAAGCTATATCTTCCTCCTAAGTACATACTTTTCTGGCACACGCTTACCGTTAATGAAAAATCTTATAAAAAAAACGTTTAAAGTGCAACTTTTAAACTTTTTGAATTGAAAAAAACCAAGTCAGTAAATAATTTGAATGGCTAAGACGGTTTTTATTAAACTATGTCTGTGTTTGATAAAACTAAACAAAAAAAAAATGTAGAAACTTACAATAATAGTATTAGAATTTACAGTTAAAAACCAGAACTAATGATCTCCTCATTTAATATAAAAGGCGAATGGTAATGAGGAAAATGAGGAAAACTTTTGAGGGAAGTTGATTATGAAAAACCTATTCAATACCTGTTTTTATCAAAAACTTTATACTAAAACGACTTAATATTCAAATTGAACAGCATTTTTTACTTAAAGTACTTAAACCGGTGGCAATCTTTTAAAAATAATACTAATTGAAATAAACATTTACTAAGCTTATGATTTGGATTTTAAAGTTTGTTAATTTTTTTTATTAATTTGAAAGTACATCTTTCAGTTTAAAAGTTTAAAAGCAATTTAAAGCTAAAATATAAAGATGTTCTTTATGATAGTATATATAATATTTTAGACAATTTTAGTTAGTTTTGTGAAATAAATTACTTTTGACAGAAATAAACAAGCGTTCATAACAAATAGACTAGAAATTATTCAGTACGAATATTTTGTCTGTTTTAACCCGAAGGAAAGACAACTATACTTAGCTTGTTATATTTAAGATAATTATTCAAAGTCCATAGTATTGTTTCAAATAATGTTTGTATAAAACATTTAAGTTTAACAGTAAAACCAGTTTTATTATTATAATCATCAATAAACTAAATTAAACTCATTAGCTTAAAAGTTGTACGGAAAGTTTATAAAACAAGCTGTAAAAAAAAATGAGTTCTTTATACTAGTGAGATATTTCTTACACATTGGGTGGAACTATTTTCTTACAGCAAGCTTTCATTATGATTTTTTTTTACAAAGTTATAGTATTTAATTCAAAAAACACGCTTTTTATTACTTTTTAGTTTTTTTATCAGTTGTTCGACTACAGTTAAGTACAACTATACTTAATACATACACATCTAAGCACTATATGGCTTGCATGTCTTATAGACAATTATTAATGTGTCTACGCAATTTCCTATTTCCTATGCACTGCACAACACTAAGTGTATAATTTGTGATCTAACTTATTCATTTCTTCATTTACAGTGAGTAATTTATATGCTTAATTTTTAATGTTCTATAGTAAAGTACTTAATTAGTTGTGTTAGATAAGCTTGTTGAGAAGTTACAAGATTTAGATAACCAGGTTAGGTTTTAGCGACAGGATGTATGTACTAGTATGGAAATGTCCGTTATTAACTGTTAATGATTTTAGAAAAATCACATTTGATTATGTTTGATCTGATGATTTGAGAATGATTATTTCATTACAGTTCACTTTCAAGAGCTATTAAAATATTTTTAAAGATAGATTTTAATACTTTTGTGATTATATTGATATTGAAAAACAAAAATAAATGTTTTCTTCCTTACACAAACGCTTTTTTAAGTGCAAAAACAATAAAAAGAGAGCTTTAAACTAGTATAAGCTTTGTAACATCTTAGATTGTGTAAATACTTATAAGTTGCTTAATTTTATAAAATTAATTAAGTTTTTTAGTAATTATTAATCATAAAAGCTTTCTTAGCAATAGCAGTTTGATTAGTGAATACGGGTGCACAACTTTTAAAGTTTGTACAATTAAATTTCTGGCAACTAAAGTTCTTAAACAAATGTTTAACAGGCTGGATCTTTAAAGAATAATATATATTTGAAAAAAATACATAAAATCTATTGTGACCGTAAAATTGCTTACATTCTTTTTCTTTTTTTTTGCAAAATTTCAAATATTTTCTTAGATATAACTAGAATAAAATATCTAGAAATTTTTCTTATCATTTTTAAATAAGTATTTTCTAAGTTCTTTTTCTGTCATAGTCTTATTAACTAGATCTACATAAGAATATTTTATTTTATTAAAAAAAATTTTACTATTTCAAATATTACCTGTTTAACATTTACTTGAAAATTTAAATATTCGGAACTTTAACTGTCTGAATGTTAATTGTCATACAACCTAGAAATACCTTTCAGCTTTGTTGTTAAGCGGTTTTAAATTATCTTAGTGTGTAAAATTTTTAGCATATAATATGTTTAAACGTCTTTAGTACAAAAATCGCTGAAGTTTTTTGAAATTTTCATGCTTTAACTTTTGTATATTTTGTTTTAATTTACGTAAACTTACTTTTTTTGTAGAATATTAAATTGTATTGCGATACTTTTTTAAACGGATTTTACAAGTTGTTCACTAATATTTCAAACTACTTTAAAAGTTGTATAAAAAAGTTAAAAATAAAAAGATTAGATTTGGGCTGTAAACTTTCTTTTTTATTAGAACTTTTCTACAGATATTGTAAGTAGATCTTTTAATACAGATACTTTCCATAAAAAAGTTATTTAAAGTTTTTACTGTAACAATAACATCTTTACGCATAAGAAAACGCTTTTAATATTTGTAAAAAATACAACAACTTACATTTAATCTACAAATTTACATTAATATGATACATTAGTATTTTTAGTGGTCATAGATAGATTTTTAAACTATGTAATAACTAAATAAAATGAAGATGTTGTTTAATATACAAACAGTTAAAGTAATATAAGATAATTATTTGTAAAAAAATTCTAAATTTCGTTATGAAACATACTTACATAATACAGTCAAGTAGTTATTATGCGCAAATATAGGCTGTACTGAAAGTGGTTTGTATTTAACCTAAAATATGTTACCACGTTGTTTTAAATCAAAAAGTTTTTTTTTATTTATAGCTCTAAACTAATTTCTTACTCAAGATAAAGGTTTTACCTTAATTCGAAAAACATTTTTATAAATTTAACCTTTGTTTGAGACTTAAGTATTAAATATTTACAAATTTGTAACTCTGAAACAAATGATTACAGCGGGTTCAAGTTTTTTAGCTGTGTAAGATAATTATTTTTAACTTCATTTATAAAAAAAACTTAAAAAGTAAAACTAAAAAAAAGAAAAATTCAAGAATTTTTTTAGAAGAAAAAATGCTCAAGCTTTAAAATTAATTGCGCATCTTATGATGAATATTCCGCTAAAATATTAATGTGTTTACCTGCTAAAAATTGGATACTAAAAATTATATATCTAGACATTTAATCTTTTTTTCTTTTGTAATTTTGTATGTTGCTCAACGAATTTCTTAGCTATCGTAAATAAACAAAATATTTCATATATTATGTAGTTTTTTCCAAAACGTGAGTTTATGTTTATTAAATACTAAAATTATTTTTTATCAATCTTTGTTTAATAACGTTTTACTGTTTTTAAGTTTACTTTTTAGTTCATTTAAAATTATAAAATAGACTTTGCGCTTTTAAAAAGCTACTTCTGTACAATTGTAAAACAACAGAAGAAACTAGTTCTGCTTATAAAACACACCTAATAGTTGTTAGATATTCTGTAATTTACAAAGCTTTATCAGAATTCTAGTAGTTGGTCTAAAATTACTAGTAAACAGTTTTTATTTTTTTTCTTAAAAACACTATAAACTTCTAAATAAAAAAAATCAAACGTCTTTTTTTGTATTTATTTTATAATGATTAACCTAATTTCTATCGTAATAAACTATTAAAAAGGTTATGATGTTTTTTATACAGTTTTAAATTTTTGAAAAACATCTATTACACTAGATTATAATTTATGCTTTTGTATTAACTGAAAAAATAGTTTCTTTTATTTATTAGTTCAATTGCATTTCAAATTCTACGTATCGTTTAATTAAATTATTTCCTAGTGTTAGTTCAAAACTACATTTAAACATATAAAAAACATAGTTTTATGCCATAAAATCTATAACAAAATATGTTTCATTTAACTAATGAAAAATAAAGTTTGCAAATTGTGAATTTCCAAGTACAGTATAAATTGACGTTCATTTGTAATGCACGTAATATGAAGGCGTGCTGCAATGTTTGCAATTCTCCTTCAGCTTGCGGAACAAGTTAGACAAGTTTAAGTTGATCAGTGCAAAGTTTAAGCAATTAGATTATATCTTGAAAGGTTCTGCAGTTTCGTCTATCACTTAGCTGTCGTTTACATTTTTTTTTAGTCAAGTAAGATTTTTTTTCAGCCTAGGACAGAGTAAACTGTGATTGAAATAGTTTTTGACTGTATATATATATATATATATATATATATATTAAAGGTTTTATAAAAAGTTCTGGTCGATAGTGCTCGACAAACTAAATTGGAGCAAAATATTTAACTAATTATATAAAAACTATAATTTCTACAGCTGTTGTAGCAGTCTAACAGACATGCTCTGTTATAAATTGAGAGAATTGGGAAAAAAGGGTTGTTAAAGCACTATATATACTACGCATGAACGATTACGTCGCTTTTTATCGCATGCGCTTCTTGATCGCATAGACTATACAGAACAAAAGTCAGTGTTTTACTTTTTGCTAGTTTTAGTCTTATATTATACTTGTGTTCATTTATTTACGATTATAAAGTATTATTGGTGTTTTATATTTTACGTTGTGAGTTCTTTTAATAAATAATTGTGTTTATACATTTTTGTTGTTTTAGCTTATACTACTTGACCATTCATTCGCGGTATATTAATCGATAAGTAGCGCGACATGAATTCAAAACAAGTTGCCAAGAAATTGGCCAAAATGACAACTCGCTCTGAGTCAGCCAACGCGCCTGATCCCGTTGTTAGCGAAACAGAGAAGTCTCGACCGCCGGCTCCGTCTAGGGAAAGTACCGAAGAGTCGAGCGATCGTCACACTGTTTCACACATGAAATGTAAAATTTCATGTGCTCCTCAGTAAGCTATTGATAGTTTATTACAGTAGTAAACAGAAATTTATATTTTGAAAAGTTTTATAATAATTGTGACGTAGTGATGGTACAGTTTATTGTACGATTAGCTGAATTTGAAACAATACGCTGTAAATGTTAATTTATGCTTTTTAAGAAAGTTTAGAAAGGTTATTTTGGAAAAATGTTTTAAGCTATTAATAAACATTTTTTAGACTGTTGTAAAAATGTTATAAAATACTCGTGTTTGTCGCTTCAATTTTATTTTGTTTCAATATTTAGTTGGTTGTAATTTTGTTAAAAAAGTATTTTTGATAATGTATGCATATGTTTTGTTTTCGCTTTTCTTGTTTAGTGTTACATTTATTATCTGATTTTTCGATTTCTATTTTTTCTAAGTTACAGAGTTTGCAGCCGAATTTAGTATTGAATTTTGATTTTATCCTGTTTAATATTTTCCATTTAATTTTGTAGTCTGTATTGTTATCTTTTAAGTTCCATATGTAGTTCGCTAGTTCTGTTGTGTGTCTTTTGTTAATATTGTTGAATGATGATTTGTGGTTTCTGTATCTTTGTTTAAAAGTATTGTGGATACTGCTTTGTTGTTTTATTTGATGTTACTGTTGCTTTATATATTATATTTGACACTAGGCATTCGTTATTTAAAGGGCAAGGTTCTTTACGGCAATTACAAAGTTTATCTTTCATGGTGTTTTAACCGTCTATATTGCTTTTGTTTAATATTTTATTATTGTGAGCTATTATTTTACTTCTGAAATTATTTGTACAACTGTGAATTATTTTAATTGTGTTTCGGCTGAATATTTTATGGAATAGGTGATTATAGTTTTATATAATTAGATAAATATATATATATGTACTTTGTTCACTAGTATGTTCTATTTACTTAGTTTAACAGCTGCATAATTGTTTTTTATAGTTGGCCTAGTTCAGTAAAATTGAGAAATAACTATTTTTTGGTTAGAGCTTTTCATAAGCAATACTAGACGCTGGTTAAGAAAATTTATTTAACAATCATTAATTTAAAACAGCTGATAGTTAAAACTTAACTGAAAAACTTTCATTAAAGGCAATAAAATAAAAGTTTAGTTGTAGCTGAAGGTTGATTTTAACAGTGTGCTATAAGATCAAGTATAATTAAGATTTGATTTGTTTTGAAAACAGTTAACTTGATATCTAATAAGATCTAAAAGCTCTTACGAAACAAATTTACGTGTAATATTGACAGACACCTTTTTACGCAAAAAGGCATGCTGTAGTACAAGTTTCTTATATAAAACGTGAAAATATACTTCCAAGTAATTTGAATTTTGTCCTATCTAGTAAATTGTCTGTATAACACAAAAGTTTTCACTTTAATAGCTTTCAATTTTGCCTAAGGCCTTAGTATAAAGCATTTTAATGCTGTAACATCTTTAAAGACTTTACAGTGTTTTTTTTTTGTAATTTTATTTTTTTTCCAAGTTTAAAAGTTATAAAACTTTTTTGTTTAACTTACAAATTATACACAAATAAAAACAGAGGAACACAATGTTTTTAATGAGTACAACTAAACTGTTTAAACTTTATAACTTACTTTTTGTAAAAAACTTTTCGTGATCTTTATGAAAAATGGTGTACCAATTTTTTTGTATTTTTAACTGTTTTAATTTTTTAATAAAACCTTTTACACTTTGACTTTTTACGTGATTTCTTTATATTTAAAGCTTGTGTGTTGCTCGAAATTAGAAAATTAAACTATTTTTATAAACAAAAATTATTGTATGAATCTAAGAAACTGAAATATTATTCAAAAAGTAAGTTTATTACCACTTAACAAGAAAAAATGTTTTACATCAATTTTTGTTTTGTTTAACTATTATTACTGTACAATTACTTTAAAAATCTTTTTAATAGCAGAGTATTTTGTTTTGAATAAGCTACTTATAAACTGTTTGATAAACTATTTTTTTAAACTATATTGTAAACCTTAAGTAAAACACACATCATTACTTTTAGCTAATCAAATTCGAAATTAGAAAATTTTAAGTGAAAACATTAAGAATTTTAAATTAAATTTTCAGCTAATCAAATTCAAGCGCTCTTTTTATCGTTCAATAAACGATATATAGTAATTTTTAAAACTGTGCATTAACTGTAAACGTCGATACAAAATTACTAGTAAACCGTTTTTCACTCGTTCTTAATACAAAATTTGTTGATTTTTTCCCGACAACATATGCTTGTGATCTTTATGTAATAGTCTAACTTTTAAGCTTCAAATTATTTTGACTAATATAGTAAAAGTTTTAAAAACAATTTTTTAGTTGATGAAAAACCTTTAAAGATTAACAATGTTTTGCGGTTAAATTTTTTAAACAGCATAAGAATTTATTTGGTTTAATGTTTTAACATTAAAATTATATGTTACAGTGATAAATTTTTACGATAAACAATAAAAGAAACATTGGATTTTAACAACTTTTGAGGTAAGGTATGTTATAAAAGTTTTATAAATAAGTATTTAAAAGTATGTTTTGTATTGTTTCAAATAGTAACCTGTTAAAACTTTTTACATGTCAAAAATTGAAACAAAACTAAACTTTATGATTAAAATAAAAAAACGCATTTAATTAATTGTAAAATTTTAGATAAAATTATATTTAAACGTGATACGTTTGTGAATGCTTAGAATAAATAAATCATTTATTTTGCCAAAATTTTAAAGCTTTAAATGGTATCAAAATACTAAAGTTTTTATGAATATTTTAAAGTAAATGTATAACGTTTCAAAATTTACTTCAAATAAAGTTAGCTAGATTTTTAAATTACACTGTTTTGCTTAAGTTTTGCATGATCATGTTAGATTCTTTATAAATTTAGCTTTTGAAAAGAGCTATTTTTGGTTTAATAGTATGATTTATATATTTGTTTTTGTTTTGACAATTATTTGAACGCATTTGTACCAAGTTTATTACAGTACTTTGTTACTGTTTTAAATAAAAACTCACATAAGTATAGAACAATATAACGTATCATTATAAACTAATTATAATTTTATTAAAATAAGTGCTAAGTATAAAAAAAAATCACATAAAAAGTCACATAAGTGTATATTAGTGAAAAAGTATTATTAAAAACTAAGTACTTTTGCATTAAAATAAGTGTTAAACTCAAAAAATATATATAAATCATACTAATAAAATCAAAAATTGTTTTTTTTTATAGTTCTATATTTATAAAGAATCTAGCACTTTTTGCCAAATCTAAACAATATAGTATCAAATATATAAATAGTTGACTTTGTCTAAAGTTTATAAATAAACTTTTATTATTTATTAATTTAAAATTGTATTGAGTTTTGTTAATTTTTTGTCTTTCATAAGTATGATAATTATATTTTTTTTTTTATGAAACTTAGTTTAATGCAGTTGTAGGTGATTTATAATAATATTTTGTTACTATTATATACTTTTGTAACATTGATTTATCTCTAGGTTAAACATTTATATTTAAGCAACAAAATAACTTTATCAATGTCAAACTGTCTATAAGTATTTTGTTTAGTTGAACAATTTTATAGAACTTTAATGTACTTATAATTTACCCAATGTAAAATTATTAGAAAAAAACTTAATATTTTTTTTATACTTAACCGCATAATACTTTTCATTTAAATTACAACAAAAGTTGTAATAAAACCACGCACTAAAGGCGTGTCACGTGCTTGGCTTTTCCCTGAAATAGAGAAAAAAAAATCAAGACATTTTTTTCTTTCTATAAGTAGCATTTCAATACAGTTTTTTCAGCAATTGTCAATGGTTCATTAAGCATAAGTTGTTTCCTTTTTTTTTTGTGCATTCTGTTTTAGAAGTTTAAGTTTTAAAAACACTGTTTATCATAAAACTTTGTTGTTTCAGCTTTAAGGTGTATATATGTTTTTTGATGTGGTCAAAGGTAAAGTTTTAGTTACAGGGCCAACACTGACATATAAAGTTGTTCTTTTAATAAAAGTATAAGCACAGTAAGTATAAAAATAAAATTAAAAGACTATAATAATTATGACTTAAGGTGTATAGAAATACCATAAAGCATTTTAAGTCTTAAATGTTTTAAAATTTCATTAGTTTTACACTGTTTAAAAAAGAGGTCAGATTTTTTTTAGTTGGATAATTTCAAAGCTTTAGTGTAGCAGTTGCAGAATTATTCGTATGGACTTTTTTTGTGACGTATGTGTCGTTTTTATCCCAACTTAGGGTATAATTAAATTTGGGTTATCTTGACTGAAGCTTTTTTGAATCTAGTGGTTTTAATTTATATACTTAATTTATATTTTACACACTCATGACGATTTAAGGATAGAAAACCATTAAACGGAACTTACAATCTTTATTTAAGAAAAGTTTAAATTATAGCAGCTATATTCTTTTATAATTTTATTGCGGTAACCTAAAATATTTCAGAAAAATTTTAGCCTAGTTTATAGTAGTAAGTAGAGTTGTTTGATATTTTTAATAATCTTTTTTTGTGAATTATTTTGTGAAAATGGTTTTCAATAAAGTATGGATTATATTAAATTTTATAAACACATCTGTAATAAAAATTTTTTTTACGTTTTTATAACACTAATGTATTTATAAAGAACTTAAAAAAAGTATCAACATTTTAAAGATTGTTTGAAACTATATTTACACTTTTAACTTAAGCATATTCAAACTTTACCTCAGTAATGATAAGTTGGTCTCTACATTACACAGATAAACTTCGCTAAAAAAGCTAATAATGTGTTACACATGCAATGTACAAGCTACTTATGGCAAGCTAAATAAGAAAATTACACACCACAATCCACATTATGAATTAAGCTTCTGGAAATTAATCTAAATCATTTTAGTGCTAACCTACATGTTTTTTTCAATAAGTTTTTTTTTTTTGTTTTCCACATATAAACCAAAAGTTTTAAGAGAAGTTTTGCTTTGTATATAGTTTAAAAACATAAAATTTAAGCGTTTTTCTTTAACACAGTTTAAAGTAAAACTACAGTTAGATATTACATCACTTCAGAATAAAAAAGGTTTAACTTATCCGTAACACAAGAAAAGTTAAATTATGCAGTAACTTTTTGCTTAAATAAGTACTTTGCTAATTTCACTTTATTATAATAAATGGTTTGCATTTTTTTTAACATAGTTACACCTGTTAAATATAAAAAATAAAATAAAATAAACCTAATTTACCAGTTTACTTAATCTTTAAAATTTCCTAAAAACCTCTAAAAACAATCAAACAGATTTAAATTTTAAAAAATGAGCAAAAGAGTGTGCGTTATTGGTGCGGGTCCTTCGGGGATGTCCCTGTTGGGCAACTTGAAAAGGGAGGAACTTGAAGTGACGTGCTACGAGAAGCAGGAGCGACCCGGCGGCCTGTGGAACTTCAGCTGGCGTACTGGCATGGACGGATATGGAGAAAACGTTCATTGCTCCCAATACCAGGACCTGTTCAGCAACGGGCCCAAGGAGTGTTTGGAGTTTCCCGAGTACACTTTCGCCAGGCATTTTGGCAGGGAGATTCCCTCGTTCCCGCCGCGGCCCGTCCTAGAGGACTACCTGCGCGGCTACTGGAAGTTTTTGGGGATCGAGGAGGAAAAAGACGTGTTGACCAATCACTGCGTGCGGGGCGTGACGTTTGACGAAAAAAAGGAAACATTCACGGTTAAAGTCACGGACCTCGTTGGGAACAAGGAGTTTGAGCAGACGTTCGACTACCTGTGCGTCGCCACCGGCCACTTTTCCGTGCCCAACGTGCCGGAGTTCCCCGGAATGAGGAAGTTTCCCGGCCGCATCCTGCACTCGCATGACTTCAGGAGCGCGCGGGAGTTCGCGGGAAAGGATGTTCTGGTCGTCGGGGGGAGCTACAGCGCTGAGGACATCGCCCTCCAGTGCCACAAGTTCGGCGCAAGGAGCGTCACCATAACGTACCGGACGGCCGCGATGGATTTCAAGTGGCCGGATAACGTTAAGGAGCTGCCCTTGCTGCAGAAAATTGACGGAAAAACCTGCACTTTCAAGGACGGCAGCCAGGTCAAAGTGGACGCGATAATCCTGTGCACTGGGTACAAGCACCACTTCCCGTTCATGCCTCTCGAATTGCGCCTGCAAACCTCCAATATCTTCAATCTGCCCAACCTGTACCGCGACCTGCAGTGGCACGCCACCACTAGTGGCGTCAGAGATTGCGCGGGAAAACTGTTCTACCTGGGCATGCAAGACCAGTTCTACACGTTCACCATGTTCGCGGCGCAGGGAAGGTGGGTGGCTGGAGTCATTGGTGGAAAAATAGAGCTCCCTCCAGTGGAAGAGCGCAAGAAGGAGATCAAGAGGTGGCTGGAGACGAACAAGGACTTGGACGACTGCTACAAGCAGATCAGGGCGCAGACCGAGTACGTGCAAAGGCTGGCGGCGGAAGCAAAGTACAACGTAGATCTGAACGTGGAAGACTTGTTTGTTGAGTGGGAGCATGACAAGCACGTGGACATATTGACGTACAGGGACAAGTCGTTCACCTCAAAGTTTTCCGGCAACAAGGCTCCGTTGTGTGGGTTGCCGTGGATCGACAACTATGACGACGATGTGGAGAAGTTCATTGAAAATATAAAAATCGAATGAGTTTGTGCTAATTTTTTTGTTTCTCAAGAAATAAACAACATCAAGTGATATATAAAATAAATAAAGATAACTTTGTACTGCAGCATTAACGTGCTGTACACTCATTTAACTACTATTGAAAAAAAACTTATGATAACTGTATACTACGATTTCCAAAATTTTATGAATTCAAAAACACTTTGTTGTGCTCAAAAGTATTTTCAAATTTGTCTTGTGTATTTTGGAATAATAAAAAAAAGTATAATGTATTTTGTATCGAAATAATAATTATTCAAATAAACGTTATATTTATTTTTGTCTGTTCTTCATAGATTCAATAAAGAATATCAAAATTGATGATTCTGTGTTTGTCTTTTTATCTACCTTACTTATATACACTGCATTCATTACCTGATTCAAAATAAAACTTAAAACCATTTTTAACTACTGCTCTTTTATTTAATCAAAAATTATTCACGCTTATCTAAAAGATTGTGTTGATAGCTAGTTTTTTTACGTCTCAATTTTTATCACTTGTTTTAGTACCCAAATATGACTAAAATAAGTGATAAAATGACTAAATAGATGCATTTTCACAAAATAAAAAAAACATTCGCTTTTTATCGATTGATTTTTCAAAAAAGTCAAAAAATATCTTTTAATTAAAATTTAAAAATTGTAACAGGATGTTTTAATGAAATTTGTTTTATTTTACTTTTACTCTAGTAAAAATATTTCTAACCAGATACAAAATGAAAAATAGAAGCTATACACTATATTTACAATTTAAAATTGCTTCAAGATATTATCGTTTTTATACTTTTTTTTTTGACTCAAAACATTAACGGCAACTAATTGTATGTAGGATAAACAATAAAAACTTCTACAAACATTCTTTGGTTGTACTGTTTTTAAAGAGCTTAGTTTTAGAACTGATTAATCAAACTTAACTATATTTAGTTCTAAAAATTTCCAAATTTTAATTTATTGTCGAGTTTCATATCAGTTTTATGATAAAAGCATGATACTTTTGTGCTGATTTAACTTTTAAATATATTTTTACTTGGGCTTACAACTAAAGATTGGAAGTTTATTGAATGTTTTAAGCTTTACATATTTAGTTTCTACCATACGTATTTAGGTTTATTAAACTAAAATTTGAAATTTTAACTATCTAACTCTGTTACTCAAAATAAGAACATTAAAAAATAGTAATCTAGAAGTTATTTCGGCTAACTTAAGCAAATTCGAGATGTACTTCGTTATTCAACTCGCTCGTTTATTGAACTGTAGGATAGATGGTTGTGGTTGTGTGGTTTATCCCAGTGTTTATTGAATTGTAAAAATATTTTTCTTCTTAACTACCAAAATAGCATTTAACAAAAATGTATTTTTGCACTCGGACTTTTTTGTGGCTTTTAATTTTTCGTATTTTTAAATAAGAAGTATTTTCTTACAATAACATCAAGTTTTTCTGTAAAAACTTACAATGTAACACATTTAAATTCATTCAAATGAAAACTAAAACTAGGCGCAAATTATCATAGTAAACACATGATTGAAAACTTTCAAGGGAAAATTTAAAGGGGTTGTTTTAAAAAGACTTTATTAGAAATTTATACTTTCATATTTACATAAAATTATATAATTATTTATAGAAACATAAATAGTTAACAAAAGTTTTACTTGTTTGAAACATCCATACTTGCATAAAATTGTTCTAAATATTTTTTTTAAGTTTTGTTTGATGTTTAAAAGTATATATATGTGTCATAGTCGTTAAAGAAAAACTTCAAACGTAGTAAAAAAAATATTTAATACTAGCTAAACTTTTAAGTCATTATTTTCTAATATTAATACTAAATTTTAGTTTATTAAATCTTTTTTTTCTTAGAAATTATATTTCAAACGAATCAAGTACTTTTCATCTATTATCTTAATAACTTTATAATAAATATCTAAGATGAAACACTGATAAAACACTAAAAGCGTTTTCAAATAAAATTCAAAACTAAGCAAGCACTGTAAAATTGCTGCATTAAAAAGTGTTTGTTTACGAAATTCATGAAATTTTAAGTTTAAAATAGTTTTTTTAGTTATTTATATTTATGTGACTTTTTATGTAATTTTTTTAACTTGACACTTATTAAAATGAAGTTTTAGTTATTTATAATAATACTTTGTTATAGTTTTATACCTATGTGATTTCTTATTCAAAACAGTAACAAAGTATTGATAAAAACTTAGTACAATTGAATTTAAATAAATTTTAGTTTAAAAAAGTATACATAAATCATACTAGTAAACCAAAAATTTTTTTAAATGCTATGTTTATAAAGAATCTAACATTATCATTCCAAATTTAAGCAATACAGTATAAAATATAAATCTAGCTAACTTTATTTAAAGCAACTCATAAAGCTTTATATATTTACTAAAAAATTTTAATGAAAATTTAGTATTTTATACCACTTAAAGCTTTAAAATCTTGGCAAAATAAATAAATAACTTATTTTAAGCATTCACAAACGTAACACCTTTAAATACAATTTTATCTAAAAATTTACAATTACTTAATAGCGTTTTTGGAATTAAAAACATAAAGTTTAATTTAGTTAAAATCTTTCACAATTAGGAAGTTTCAACAGGTTAGTATTTAAAACAATACAAAACATATTTTTAAATACATGTTTATAAAACTTTTGTGACATACCCTTCCTATTAAACAGTTTAAATTCAGTGTTTTTTAATTGTTAACCTTAAATATAGGTAAAATATGATTTTAATGTTAGTTTTTTTAACCAAATAAGTTCATGAGCTATTTAAAAACTTTATCCGCAAAACATTGTTAATCTTTAAAGGTTTTAAATCAACTACAAAGTTGTTTTTGAAAAGTTGACTATATTAGTCAAAGAAATTTAAAGCTAAAATGTTATACTATTACATGAAGATCCAAAGCATTTGTTGTCGGAAAAAACACAACTACTTTTATATTAAAAATGAGTAAAAAACGGTTTACTAGCAATTTTTTATTGACGCTTACAGTTTATGTAAAGTTAAAAAAAATATAGAATAGCTTAAAGCAACGATGTGTTTTACTTAAGGTTGTTAATATTAGTAACAAAAATATTAATATACAGTACATAAGTAGCTTCTTTGAAACAAAAAGCTTTTTTTGTAAGTTAAAAGACTGTAAAAATAAGTGTAGAATAGTAATAATAGTTAAACAAAACAAATATTAACATAAAACACTTTTTTTTATTAAGTAATAATAAACTTACTTTTTGAGTAATATTTCAGTTTCTTAGACTTATACATTTTTTTTTTAAATAATAACTGTTTAATTTTTTAATTTATAGCAACACACAAGCTTTAAATAGAAAAAAATCACGTAAAAAGTCGAATTGTAAACGTTTTTCATAAAAACTTAAAACAGTTAAAAGTACAAATAAATTGGTTTACCATTTTCATAAAGGTCACAGTAAAATTTAAAGTTCTAACTATTTAGTTGTAATCTTTAATAATGTTGTGTTTTTATGTTTTTATTTGTGTATTATTTGTAAAATGTATATAAAAAATCCCTCATATATTTTATGACGGATTTCATGTTCAATTAATGATAATTTTAGTAAAATGTACATGGATCATGTCTTACATAAAAACAGTTTTGATTAATAAAAAGCGTAAGACATTTAAAATAGTGATAATTAAGTGTATTGAAAAAATGTTTTTTTTTTCTTCAATGACCGTTAGAAAGTTAAGCTTAAATATTTTCTTGCTAGTTCAGCAAATATGCAAATAATCTGCATGATTTTCAGGGTGGATTGAAAACTCGTTTTTTTTTTGTTAAGCCAACCAGATCAAAGCTGCTTTTACCTTTTCAAAATAACAAATACTTGCTTCTGTTTTGATTTTCAATTGATACAAACACAACAACAAAATAACCTATACTTTTATTATAACAAATGTAATTTAAATACAGTTGAAGCAGAAATGTTATAAGTATATTAAAAATGATATTTAAATGATATAAAAAAGTTTTAAAGACCTGTAAAAATAATTTATTTATGTACAAGTGTAACAAAAAAATGGTAATATAATTTATTAAATGTAAGTTTTAATACTAAAACTACTAACTTTACTATTATGTGTCATTTATGCACTAAAAAATGTATATTTTGTTGAGTTTTATGTCTACTTTGACGTAAAAGCTAATTTATCGTCAGTTTTTCTACTAAAACAGCTCTAATTTGATATAATAAATAGATTAAAAGTCATTTTTTTATATATCGCCATTTATGAACGAAAAGGATCATTTAAACGTTTTTTTTTTATCTTTAATGGAATAACTGATAAGATTACTTTGCTTTAATCTACTTATACATCTGATTAAAAAACTTTGATTCAATTTACAGATTTAATTTTCACTAAACTCCTTTTACGACATTTATACTTTTTTTTTGTTTTTAATAAAAAGTTTTCTTTAGTCAATAGTTTCATAAAAATATGTTTTTTTAACAATATAGCCATTTTTTGTAGTTCATATGTGAATTGTTAAATAAAAAATTAGATTTAATTTATTAAAACCTTCTCAAGATATTAAAAAGTATTTTATCAAATTTTAGAATTTTAGTAAGTAAAAATAGTATTTAACTGTTTTTTATTTATTTTTAAGTTAAAAAAAAAACATTTTATGTTGTGGTGTACGATTCGATAACCGAAAGGTTTGTTTGTACACCAGGTCCTTAAACCAAACTTTTTTATCGTGCAACAAACACTATATATATTGTCAACCAATTGTATGTAACAAATAAAATTATAAACCTATTCTTTTTAACTCTATAGAAAGTGCTTTACTTAAAAATTTCATTTCAAATAAAAAGTTTATACTTATTTAGTTTCAAGTTTGTTTAAAGTTTTTTTAATAAGTAACTTATCCTAATTATTATCTTTTAAATGTTAAAATAATTAAAATAAACAACCTAATGATTAAGAAAATTAATAGAAAAAGTATGAATTGTTCTTATTTTATTTTTTAGTTAATAGTTTCTTAAAGTTTTACTAATTGAAATCGAAAATAGTTTTCGATTTGTAGTTGTGTTTTACGTGAAAATTGTTCTTATTTAAAAATTAAAACGAAGCTAAAGAAATAAAAACAAAATATAAAAAAAGTAATATATTTTTAGTGTAATACAGTAACCTCTCGCTTATTTACGCACATTGTGTCCACAGAAAAAGCACGTAAAGATATGAGAGATCGTAAAGAAATGAGAGGTACCAAATATACTCACTATAATGGCTGATTTTTAATATTGCTTCTAGTTAAAAGCAGACTGGGCACTTTCCCACTTTTAACTATTTGTTTACTTCATTTATAAATATGAAAACAACAGATAAAACTATACATATATTAAAAAAAACGGATTTGAATTTTTGTAAAATAATAATAATATGAGTAGAAATAATTTTACTATTTTAATAATAAGTAGAAATTATCATTATTGATATGTGACATTTATATTCTATTCAACTTAGCAAATTCAATTTATAATAAGGCATTTCTTTATTAATAAATAGGGCAAGACTGTTGTACTATTTCTTTGTGTTTTAAACTCTCATTATTTCATTATTAAACACAGTCATGTTTATTTCAGAATTTTGATTTAATCTCTTATTGTTAACAAAATTTCTGATATACTGAGATATAACTAAATGTTTATCAATTAGTCAAGGAACATAAATTTACAAATTCTAAAGATATAGAGAGGTGTGTTAACATTCAAAAACATATTTTAGTTTAAAAATATACATTAAACCTAATTTGTGCAATATTAAAAAAAATAAGATTTTTATTTTCTGAATTTTATAGAATTCTGAAATGCGT
Organism: Thalia democratica; assembly: GCF_965202585.1. NCBI lineage: Eukaryota > Metazoa > Chordata > Thaliacea > Salpida > Salpidae > Thalia > Thalia democratica. The sequence goes on along the minus strand of NC_139166.1, from coordinate 58,196,430 downwards.
AACTAAACGAGAGTGCGTAACGTCACGAGTGCGTAAAGATCCGAGAGGTTACTGTATAGAAATAAATATTTAGTTTTATTTACCGGAGGCGAAAGTGTGTGAACAAATAAAAATATTTGTTTTTCTATTTTAGTCATAATAAGTTCAACTAAACTTTTTTTTTAATGTTATATATGTGGAACATGATAATTTAATTTCTTTAAAACGTATTTAAGAGACCATATCTTAAACCATATATAATTATAATTAAATTTTTTTATTTACTTTTTTTTAAATATTAAAAAGTTTTACAAGTGAAAGTAAAACAAAACATGTTTAACTATATCTCAAAAAATATTTAAAGTTTTTAAAAGAAAGTAAACTTTTAAATATCAATAAGACATTCACACGTATTTTTTATTATTTTTTAAATATGCAGTACATTTTGAGTCGTGGCAGTAAAAAAAAAAAATTAGAGCTGTCCTAATTTAAATAGTCGTGCTGAACTTTGATTAAATAGTCGTGCCTACAATTAAGTTGCAGCATTTAGTGTAGTATTCGCCAAATATTCGATGTAATTTTGTCTCGGAGAATTCTCATACAAAGAGTCAAAAATAACTACAGACCTTGCGGAAGACGCTAATACCCCTTTTAAAGACCAAATTTGACTCTTTATATGAGAATTATCCGAAACTATTTTTTTATGACGAAAAATAACTTTTTTTTTGTGACGTCGTTTTCGAAAAAAATACGTCAAAATTAAAATCAAAGACTGAATTGCAAAACTACAGACCTTGGGGAAGACGCCTACCTACACCATTTTTTTAAACCAACTTTGACTCTTTATTTGAAGATTCTCCGAAACAAAGTTTTTTTAGGATATCAAATATAGAAAAAAAATCTATTGTGACGTAATTTAAGGTAAGTTAAAATTTATATACTTAAATAAAAACTGTTTTCTGAAACTTCAGACCTTATTGAACAAGAAGGTACCTTTTTTCTGGTATATACTTAACTTTTGTATGATAAATTATCTTTTTAAAAAAACTTCGAATACTTGGCGAGTACTACCTTAAATGCTGCAAGTCCTACAATTGATCTACTAAATATACAACAATCCCATCATGTGATCACTGCTATTTTAGTTAACTTATAATCAGTTGTTGCAAATTTAAACAATCCAATACCTAAGTAAAATAGTTACATGCTAAATTACATTACTATTTAGAAAATAAAAACCAATAAAAAATGATAAAAATACTATTTAAAAATAAATAAATAAAATGAAATGCTTTTTTTTTCAAATATTGCTAGTAACAATTAAAGATAATTCAGGGTTGCTGCACACTCAGGATGCTCAGGACACTCAAAACAACTCAGAATATTTTAAGGTTATTGATAATCTCATGTTGTATCAACAAAGCTCAGAATAACTCCTGATTTACTCAGGATATTTTTAATTTTGTTTTAAACTAATGCTGACTCAGGATAGTTTTGTTTTTTATAAAAAACCTTGAATAGTTTTTACATTTTAAACAGTTATATAAATTTTGATGTAATTTAGTTGATTTAGTTTCTATGTTTTGTTATTTTGTTAACAGTTTTGTTGAAGAACTAATTTTTTATTAATTTTCTAAAGTTTGAAAAAGTTGAGGGTCTGAAAAAACTGTGAATGACTCACAACCAAACAATAGGTTTCTTATGTAAGGAACTTTTTACTAAGCTACAAGATGCTTTTTAAATATTTTAAAAATTCAAAATTGTTTTTGACATATAGCTGGTCAAAGTCAGAGGCAACAATAGGTTCCTTATTGGAGGCACAAACTTTAAAATGACAAATAACTAGAAATCACTAAAAATCTATCTTCTACATTTTTTGAAATAACTACCACAAGTTTTTAGGAAATTTTCCTTGCTATATTTAGAAAATTCTGTCAGTTATTTGTCATAAATGTTTTTTTGTTTATTTTTTTACTTTTAAAAAAAATTTCCCTTTGAGAGAATTATTTTTTTGTATTAAGCAACACTTCCTAAAATTTTGAGGTAGTTATGTCAAAAAGCATAGGAAAAGATAGTAGTGAAATAGTCTATTTTTGCTGTTTTAGTTTGCGCCTCCCATAAGAAACCTATTGTTGCCTCTGACTTTTACCGGTTATATCTCAAAAATTATTAAGATGATTTAATCTGTAAAAAACATCTTGTAGCTTAGTAAAAAGTAAACAAAATAAGAACAAATTATTGAAATAGTGTTTCACCTCCCTATGCCCTTAATCCAAATCTTGTCCTGATGTTTCAGTTATAAAATTTATTTACTTTGAAAGCATAAATGAACAGATTTATCAAGTGTAAATTTTTATGGTCCACATCAAACCCTGTCAAAATATTACACACCAACTTTAAAATTTGTAATTTTCACACATAATTTATTTTTAGAATACTATTTTTCTTAAACAGCAGGGTTGTTGTTGTCAGAGCATGCACTTGACAAACATATACAATAAAGAACACCTATCTGTAAACAGAAATAAGTTATTTTTCAAATAATATTAACTTAATGTTTACAAAGTGGTTTACTTTTTTTTTAAAGAAGTGATATTTTTACAAAATGAAAAAATATAGGTGATATTGCTATGAAACACTAAATATTTTAAAGTTAAAAAGTATTTTAAAACTACATAAAATGTATATTTTATCATATAAAACATAGATTGTTCAAGATAACACAGTGGGCTGAAAACAGGGATCAAGCGGCTATTGACATAAAACTGTCATAAAAAGCAGTATAATACAATTTAAAGTTACACTTAGTGTTACAATATGAATAATGTTTGTTTTTATTTAAAAAATAGTTTAAATTTTAATTTCTAATAAAACTTTAAAGAAAAAAACTTAAAAAAAAAAGAAAATAATAGTTGGCTACCTCAAAAGAGTCACATTTACTCACATTTTAGTTTAAATATGAATGAATTTTCAATATCAAGCTGGGTGAAAATATACTCTAAATACAGTTTATTTTTAATTTAAGGCTGTTCTGTGTGTATCAAAGTTTGTATTATTAATAACGTTACATTTGTACTAGTTTATCAAAAGAAAAAAAAACCGTAAACATTTTGAACAATAAAAACTCTTATTTGTTGCAAAACAGTGCAAAAAAATAATTTAGCCTGTGACCAAAAAAATTACTATAAATTTACTAGAAAATATAAGTCAAACAGTAAGTTCTTAAAACTTCTTTGAAATTAAGTTTCTAAAATAAATAAAACACTCTATTCAGTAGCACAAAGCATATGTAACAACGTTTCCCATTCTGAACTACATGATGAAATTTTTTCATCTAGCTGCAAAAACGTTGCGCAGTCCAACTTCTTTACAATAAGTGCAATTCAGTGTGTCTAAAGTGTTGTTAGAATAAAATAATAATAAGAAAAATAGTCACTCTTGTCCCATAATCGATTTAAACAATCTTTTAAATTTTCATACTGAGAAGTTTTCCTTGAAAAGTTCTTTCTGTACTGTCTAACTTGTTGTTAGCTTCCAATCCACTTTCGGTGTAATTTAGCAAACCTCTACAGTTGTTTTGCTCAATTAGTTCAGCACTATGTGCAAGAACAGTATGCGGAGTTGGTGTAAAGCGAATCCATTTAACCGACATGACAAGCATCATTGTATTTTGACATAAAACTGAGTATTTCTCTACATTAATCTTTCTGTTAGAATTTATGAGGCATAAAATAATGGAAACATACAAAATAATTTTGTCGATGTTTTCTTTTAAACTAACATCAGAAATATGCTTTGTCAGCAGAGTCCTATTATTGGTGTTTAGCAAAGTTTTGACTACGTTACCTGTTGTAGAAGTTCCACCATGGCCTGTGGGATCCGGTTTTTCAAGAGCAACATTAATTTATTCTTCTAACTATTTCTGAATTTTTCTTTTTGACTATTAAATTATTTACACCTTGACTTTTAGATATTCCTTCAAACTTTGATTCTGACCAATTAAAATGTCCAGCCACAGCATGATAACATGTTTTATAGATCCATCCAAAAACCCTGAGGTAACTGTAAAGCGGATGTAAAGTCAAGTGCTCTTCATTTGTAATTGGTTCCTTAGTTACTCCCTGTCTAACTTTATAGTCATTTGGTTTTCGATTTTCAAGCAAGTGCCATTTCTCTTCACATATTTGTTTTGTTTGTTCAAGAGAACAATCAACAGGAAATCCTGCTTTAACATAATCTGAAGTATTACATTGTTTCTTGCTATAACTACAAAGGCAACAGAAGGCACCTCCTAGACCAGTGAGCAAACTGTGTAGCTTACCATCCACCATTGCTAAGCTACCATGTTTTGACCAATACTAACTGTTCTCATCATTCTTGGAGCTTAAATGATCTCTAAACATAAGTAAGTGAATCTATACACATTAAGAACCTTCTAGAACATACAAAATGGTCTTTTTTGTCATAGTGAAAAACCAGGGATAGGATATTATATCAAATTTTTAAACAGAAATATCGCTTGTCAAAACCTAAAAAAATAGTTATATTCCACATGATAGATTTGTCTGTAAATTTGTATATAGAATCCTTGTCATTTTTACTAAATTATAAAAAAAAATATGTTGGTTGTATGGTGGCGAATTGAGAAAATTAGCCCTAAAGAATACCCTAAATTGCCAGAAATCATCAATGAATTTTCGGCGAGAATAGAAGATTTTTTATTATGAGAAATAATATACTTTTACATTTAAATATTCAAAGAATTTTGACTTTTTTCAATTACCACTAAACCAAAGAAATGAAAAAACTTAAAAAAAAGTATTTGTATAAAAGCTTTTAAGGTGTTTTTTAACAGTAGATGTAGACCTTAATTTTGACAAAAATTAAGCATTTTTTGAGGCTTTTTTAAACTTAAAAAAAGCAAACTTTGGCTACATTTAAGCTTACATAAATTTTAGTATACTTTAAGCAGAACAGAAATAAACCCAGTTTTTAAAAGACAAAACCCCGCTCTAAACAATTAAATAAAAATCTTGCTTTAACTGTTTAGTCGCGAAAATAGTAAATGGCCACTTGCCAGCCCACTGTGGATAAGTCATGTATGCTAAACTTTTAGCTGAACGAGCACATTAAGGTTTTCAAAACTAAATTATTTATAATGTTTATATTTTACAGCATAAATTAAAAGAAAAACGTAAAAAAAACAGGAAACAGAAATAAAGAGTGGCAATACAATTAGGAAAAAACTTCATATTCACTGTTAAAGACAAATGTAATTGTTAGAACCTTAAGTTTTTTTAGTAATAAAACATCAGTACTTTTCTTTTTTCAATTTTAAGAGTTTTAAAAATTATCAAGACATAGTTTTTTCTTTATTCAAATAAGTGAGTTTCATCATGCTTAATTTTACTCACCCTTTAATGATTTAACTTAATTATCAACAAATACTTCTAAATTTTAATAGATTTAAAACTATAAGGACTATTGTTAAAAATACATTAATATTTTATTTAATTCTAACATTTATTGATCAACAAAAAAAAGGGCTCAAAATATTTGGTCCTAGGACCTGATGCACAAAAAAATCTTTTGCTTATCAAGTCACACACCATATGGATACCTTTTAACGTCTTGTTGAGGACAAGACTAAGTTAATACTTACTATAAGAAAAAAGAAAAATTGTTTTGATACTAATTTGAATTTTGGTACAGTATATTTTTGGTTTACTTTTTTTTGAAAGGGAGGTTAGCATACATTCTCTCCAATACACAGAAGGCAGAGAAAAAATATCATTTTAATCTAGGCAAATGATAGTGTTACATGTATCTAATTACAAAGAACTTAATAGTTTAGAACAGGGTTTCCCAAAGTGGGCCAAGTGGCCCTAGGGGGCCATGACAGATACTCAGGGAGCCATGAGCAACAAAGGGGGAAGAGGGGGGGCCATGAGGCCATAACTTGAAACTTACACTAGATATGCTTGAGTTGCAGATGAAGAGCAAAAAAAGAAAAAGGTCTTATGTGTATTTTATAGTAGTTTAGAAACTTGCACTAGATATTCTTGAGTTGCAGATGAAGAGCAAAAAAAAAACAAAAAGGTCTTATGTGTATTTTATCATAGTTTATGAGTAACTTATATGTTGAAGGGGGCCATTGCTTTTTCAAACTCTTTAAAGGGGGCCATTTGCAAAAAAGTTTGGGAAACCCTGGTATAGAATATACTTTAAATGAAATCAAAACCTTAACACATGAGCTAAATCTAAGAGAATATATTTTAGGAAATGTTCAAGCTGAAATAAGAACTAACTACTTTAATTTATAATATAAAACATTTGCTTGATATTGTTATTAATATAAAAAATCATACATAAATCTATAAACAGGGGTTGCCACACTTTCAGGATAGTTTGTAATATTTGAAAATTTCAAGATAACTCATGACAGCTTAGGATATTTTGAATTTTTTTTTAACTTAGGATACTTTTTTATTAATAAAAGACTCAGGGTAGTTTTAAGAGTTTTAAAAATTATCAAGACATAGTTTTTTCTATATTTTAAATTATATTTAAATGATTTAATTTCCATATTTTGTTCTTTTTAATTATTTTTATTTAATTTGAAAATGTATATAGTACTTTTTTTATGGATTTATTAAAACTCAGATTAACTCAGGACAATTTAAAGTCCCTCAGGATAATTTTTTTCATTAAAAGAATGGTAACCCTTATAACAATATAAATGTCAATTTTTGGAATAACATATTGTCACTAGCACTGGCTGCTGAAAGATTGTGGCTTAAATGTATCACTGTTGAAAACTTCAGTACATATTTGTAGTTGTAAATTGCATTAGAAACATTTTATCAGAGTTTTTTAATTGGCTCTGCTCCTCTTTTTCTTCTGTTTTTCTTAACTGTAATTTTATTTTAGTTGCATCATTATTTCTACAGGTCTCATTATGATTGGCTCGTTTGTGACACTACATTCAAGCATTCACATTACAAATCTTAAGAATTTAGATAGCAAATAGAAGATGCCATTTCTTTGAATAATGAAAATACTTTAGTGGCTTGTCATTTGGCAAACATCCACAAGGTTAAAATTTACACATTAAAAATCACAAAGTGTGGGACAGAACAGAAATACCCAATCAAGTGTTTACCAACGGTGCAACTAAAAAGTAATCCAAAAAGCATGTATTTATAGCCACCAAACAGAACCAACAATCATCTGTTGTTAATAAAGTTAAAAATGATAAAATACTCCAATATAAAATCAGTAGTTGAAAACTAAATAATAGAAAGCAATGCACTTAACCTTTGCTTGTAAAACTAATACTTAAATTAAGTCAATGATGAAATTCTATATCAGGGTTGTCACATTTTTAGGATAATTCAGGCTTGTTTGAATTTGTTTCGTAATGATCATGCTAGTTTGGATTTTTTCGTAAATTTTAGGCTAGTAACTGAGATATTTCAAAAAATTAAGACTTCAGTTTTTATTATGACATCAAAAATATTTTAACAGAGTTGTCACACATTCAGGCAAATAGGCTAGTTTTAAATTTTGTAAATCTTAGGCTAGCTAAGGCCAATTCAGACTAGTCTTTTTTTTGAGTTATCTTGAAAAACTCAATCTGACTTCAGCTAGCTTGGTTTTTCTGAAAAGCTCAAGCTAGTTTTTTGAAAGATTAAAATTAGACATAGGAGATCTTATTTCGTTGAGTTTCAACTATGCTACAAGTTGCTTTTTACAGTTTCAAAAAATCAATATAATTTTTGAGATATAGCAAGCCAAATTCAAAGAGTACAATAGGCTCCTTTTGGGAGGCACAAACTAAAAAGGTGAATTAAGACTATTCCACTAAAAATCTGTCTCCTACGTTTTTTGAGATAAATACATTAAAAATTAATCCCAATAAAATTTTAAACAATCAAAAAGTAAAATATTTTTATTTTGTTTTATTGTCATAAAATTTTTATAATTTTAAATTTGTTGCAACATATTTTTTAAATATTGCAAGAAAAATTTGCTGAAACTTGGAGTGAAATATCTCAAAAAAAAAATGTAGAAGGAGTTATATTTTTAGTGAATTAGTTTTTTTTTGGTTTTTTAGTTTGTGCTTCCCATAAACAAACTATTGTAGCCTCCGACTTTGACTCTCAAAAGTTATTTTAAAATTTAAAATCTGTAATAAGCAATTTGTAGCTTAACTAATACTCTACAAAATAAGATCAAAATGAGAAAAAAAGTTTTTTATCCCTTTATGCCTTAAAGTTTCCAATATTTTAATAAATTATTATTTAGTGTATAAAAGTCTAATATTTTTTTTGAAACAATATACTAAACACTTTTACTTTAAAAAAAGCTTCATGTTTGAACTACAACTCAGTCTTTTTGAATACAAACACTCCAATTGTCCTTAAGAAATGTTCATTTTTGTAAATAATATTGATTCAAATAAATTTTTTATAGTCAGTTTCCTTGGAATCTTTAAAGTCACTAAAAGTCTATCTTATTTTTGTTTTATGAGCTAATGACCTCAAGTTTTCAGGAAGAGCTCCTTCCAATGCTGAAAAAGAAAATCATCATAAAAAATAAAAAATAATAACATATTTTTTCCGAAAAAGAGTTGAAGCTTATTAAAATTCTTTGTTTTTTACCTAAAGGTTTCCTTCCTGCAGATTACTCTTTAACTAGAAGAAAGTTATAACAAAAATGTTTTAGAAATATTAAAAGTTGTAGGAGAAGTTAGTTTTAAAACAAAACTGTTTTTATTTGTCTCTTTAGTTTTTACCTTCTTTAAGTAACTAAGCCTCAAAAAAAAGTATTTATGTGTAACAAAAACTGATATCTAGCTAATATTTTAGCTTTTAAGCCATTAATAATTTTCATGAAGAAATGTTGTACTACCTTTATGCCCAGTCTTTTCTTATTGTGCAATAATTAGATAAATTAAGCTTCAATATAAATAGTCTCAGTAAGTGAAACTTATACATTAGTTGGAATGATTTGGTTACCAAAAGCTAGAGCAGCTACCTTTTATAAGTTTTGGGTCAAGTTTCATAGAATAAGTTCTCTGTGGCTGCAGATAACTACTTAAAGTAGTTGTATTGATCAATTTAAATAACTGTTATAAACAAAAAAAGCTGAAAAGTACTTTGTGTTGCTGCAGATTGTTTTCCTTGCAGGTCACATTTGGCTCATGGGTCCAGACCCCTAAGTTACAACAATCAAGAGCAATAAACCTCACTAAATTTATGGAACCAAAGTACTAAAGCAACAAAGAAATAGAATATAAATAAGTGTGTAAAATTTAAAAAAATGCACAGACAGTACTGTAAAAAAAGTTTTTATTCAAATAAATTTGGCATAGGATATAAACATTTTGTAATTTTTGCATTAATGATTTTTTTGTTAAATTGATTTTTAACGTAAAAAATTGTTTAATATATCTGATATAATGAATTATTTATTGAGTTACTGTAATAAATTTGATATACTTGTAGTTAGCACTGGTCACAAATAAAAGTAATGTTGGTTAATTAAACTATAAACTTTAACAATAACTGGATCCCTAAGTTTTTATGCAAAAAGAGCTTTTCACTTTTCAGATTTTAATTACTGATACTTTTCATAAAACTGACTCATGGACCATCCACCACCCGCCTCTGGCAACTTGTTCGACTTTGACTTTTCGGAAATCATCCACGACTTGCTGAGCAGCCTCAACGGCGAATCCAGAAACACTCTGCTGCAGCTGAAAAACTTGCAGGACAAGGTGGCCGTTGCCAAGCAGCGGATAGACAAGGTGGATTACATCAGAACTTCCAAAGAGTACCAGCAAGCCCACTTGGATTGCCTGTTGAAGCAGCTGAAGATAAAAGAGGACGTAATCAAAAAGTACCAGAACTTTTGCACCAACTCCTAGCTGATTAAAAACATTAGGGGTTTTCTGTTTCTTTAAATATTTATGATGGTTTTTAATGGTAAAAAAACTGTTTCTTGTTTAAACTGCTAATATAGTTGCAAATTAAATCTTTTGGTGGTAAGTATGACTTAGTTAAGTAGAAGAATTTTAAAGTGATTTTACAGATCAAACATAGTTTTTGATGCTCAACAAACATTTTAAAATAAAAATGTCGGTTGTTTCCTTTATGTGAGCGTAACTTAAACTTATTTTCTTGTCTTGAATTGCTAAGTAAATGTTTAATTTAGATGCTTATGTAGTTTTTTTGACAATCAGGTAAATTTTTATCATGTTTTTAAACATCTTTTGGATGATACACTGCAGTTTTTAAAGTTGCATGCATCTTATATAAATTGAAATGTTTATATGAATTTAAAGAGTTATAAATTTTTACTATAACTAATAAAATTCACTTTTACCAAGTCTATATGTATAAAAATACTGATTATAATATTTTGTATAAAATGTTTTAATAGTTTTTTATAACTGTTTTATACTTAGTTTATCGTAATTATAACTAGTAAAAGGTATTACAAAAACAAAGCTTTGTTTTATAATGAGTTAAAGCTTTCAGTTTACTTTAAGATAAATTTGATTTTAAAAGTTTTTATTTTTGGTGTAAAATGGTGATGATTTTTTTACTGAGTTTTTTTATTTTTCTGTCTTCAAATTTTATAATTTAAAGTAAAAAATTAATTAAAGATGTATCATTTACATTTTAAAATAGATTTTAGTTTACTGAAAACAAAAGTAGTTCTCGAAAGTAGTTTAAAACTTTTAATTTGATTAACTACCTTATAGAGTTTTTATAGAAAAAACATTGTATAATTTGTTGCTTATTTGATAAAAGTATAATAAAAAATTCACAAAACATTCTGACTTTGTCCTAGCTAGACTAATTTTAAAAGTATACTTTTGTATGTTTAAAAACTTTTAAACATTTAAAGTATATAAACTTTCTAAAACTTTTTATATTTAGTATTTTATTTTGAATTTGTGCATTATGTGTATTTTAATATAAAAAGTGTAAAGTTAAAGTTTGAAGAAATTGTAAAACATATTTTTATTTCCTTTTGATAAATTACTTCTATAGAAAAATCATAACACCTTTAAAATATTACCCTTTTATATATTGCATAAATGCTTAAAATTGTTGCGTTTTCTAATAAGGAGCTAAAAGTTACAGTAATTATGTGTTTGAAAATAAGTAGTTTTTGAATACTTTTAAATTTTTTAAATATTTTAAAAGGTATTTTGTTTCAATTGACAAACTTTGTTAATTATAACTTTACAGCCAATTCTGCTATTTGTATCAGTTAATAAAACTGTTAACTATTGAATAAATAATTGCTTTGAACTTGATTTTCAAATATTATCTATATAAGTTCAATTTAGTTATTTGTGTTAGCTAACTGTTCGATTATTAAAAAAACCTTAATATCTTTTTATTCGAACTTGTTTTTTTAGATCTGCATGTTGACCTGTACAATAATAAATTAGTTTATTAACTTTTTATATTTAAATTATAGGAACTTATAAAAATCTGAGTGTCCTTGATAAACTTAAGAAAAATGACTTACCTATTTTACTGGGTTGCTAAAAACCTGGAAAATCCTGGAGATTGAGAAAAAAAAACTGGATTTGTTAACAAACATCACTAAAAAACCTGGAATTTTTGACAATTTTTACATTTAAGTAGTAAAATTTTGATTTGACACAAAAAATCTATCGTATAGATAACATTTTTTTTGTCATCATCAACATTTTTTTTATTTAAAACATATTCAAAGAAGCTTTAGGATATCATTTCAATGTCATTATACTATTTAACATAGTTGTTAATCTTAAACTAAATTTTTAATTGAAAATAAAGCCTAAAACGTGTAATTTTATATACCTGGAAGAAATTCTAAAAACTTGGAGAATATTTGCCAAAAAAAAACTTTTGTAAACTTTTTATAAAGACGGTGGTTATAAACGGTTAATGACATATTTTACTTTATTTACCTTAAAAATATGTTCGTAACGTTTAAAATCCATTTTTTTTTGATAATTTCCCTATAGATTTGCTATATTTTATGGATTTCCTTATATATTTTTTTCAAACCTTTAGTGGGAACCTTGTACATATCGTTTACCAAATTTTAAACTTTTATAAGCACAAAACTACCTGGAATAGTATTATAAGATTTGTATTGTAACATGACCAGCCCAAGTACTATGTAAGAGAACGTTAAGAAAGCTATAAGCAAGTATTTAATTATAAAAAAGTAAAAGTGCAACGATATAAGGTAAAAATAAAGCTAAAAGCTGTAAAACTTTTGAAAGAAAAAGAATATTTTTTTGATAACAATTTGGTTAGCTTTGTTAATAAAATTGTATGTTTATAAAAAATTTCGCCTGGTAATAAAAAATCTTACTAGTTTTTATGTTTTATTAGTTATCAATTTTTTTAGGTTTCAGGTGCCTTCATTTATATCTTGTTATAGTTTAATTTGATTAGTATTTTAGAAAACTTAGATTTCATTTAGGTTATTACTAAATATATATTTTTTCAAATAAGCTATAAACATAAAGTCGTACTATATAAAAGCTTAACTAAAGTAGCCTAAATTGTTAATGCAATCAAGTTATGAAAGAAAAATCCATTAAAACTCTCAGTAACAAAGCTACACACATTTCTTAATTAATCATAAGAGCACCGCACTTAAACCTCTAACCTGAAACAACTAAGAGAAACAAATTAAAACTTATACTGCTTACTTAGAAACCAACAAATAGAAGCAGTTAACATCTGTTGCCTCAGTCTGCAAACTTGCTTTGACAGAAGTACATCAAAACTACTCTCTTCTGTAGCATTAAACAGCAAATTTAGTATATTTAAGAGATGCAATGCCAACTTTTTATGTTTGTTATAGTTACTGCAGTTTTTTTAGATTAAATGTAGGTCGTTTTTAATTTTTTGTTCAAATTATTCTTTTTACCTACAGTACACTTAAACCTTATAAGCATTTTACAATATGTTTTGTAAAAAAAAAAGAAAATTGCGTTGTTAAAAAGTTTTAAGTAGAAAAACTTTAGGGTTTCCCAAACTTTTTATGAAAAGGCCTCCTTTAAAAAAAATAAAAAAGCTATGGCCCCCTAAAACAGCATTTCTCAGAATACTACAATTAAAACCGCATAAGATGTTGTTTGCTTTATCTTCAACTCTAAAATATCTAGTTTAAGTTCTAAATTATGGCCTTGTGGCTCCCCCTTTTACAGCTTATGGTCCCTTAAATTTCCTTAAAAGTTTTCCATATTATCTAGTATAAGTTTCAAAACTACCATTAAAAATTCCTAAGACCTTATTTTTGCTCATCCTAATCAACTCTCGAATATCTAGTGTAAGTTTCAAATTGTGACCCTTAAGGCCCCTTTACTGCATATAGACCCCTAAGTTTCTGCAATAGCCCTCAAGGGGACCACTTTTGGAAACCCTCATTTAGATAAAAAGTTATGTGCTAAACATGTTCTAAATTTTAAAGATAAATTTTATAACATGAATATAGTTCCAAGCTATTAGTTATTTCAGACAGCTTTTAAACAAATATTTTAAAAACGTGTTTTGCTTTTTCATGTAAAGTTTTAAGGTCCCTTTCTCAAGTTCTTTGACGAAAGCTTTTTTGAGCATCGTTTCATTTGTCCGAAAAAAATAATTGTAGCAAAATTAAAATCAGGGTATTTATCTTTTTATATTTTAGATATGTTTATAAACTTCAGCAAGTATTCTTATTTTTTGTTCTTAACACTACTATATTTATATATTTTATAAAACTAACCTTTCACATATTTGTTTTAAGTTTTTCAATATTTAAATACTTTTAATAATAATTAACAGAGTTTAAAAAAGACCTGTTGTCTTTGGTATCGAAAGTTTTAAATAGATTAAACTCGTTTTTTCACGAAAATAAATTCATCAATGTTACAAAAAGGCTTACTGTTTACAAATGTTAAAAAATAATTGTTTTGTTTAAATATTTGAAAACAAAACAAAATTTAAAAAAAGGACTTTTTTTATTAGATCTTTTCAAATTAATTTAAGGTAAAAAAAATTGAAGTTTCTCGATGAATACGGCATATTTATTTTATGACATGCTTAACGCGATTTAAATAATCTAGCATGTTAGAACAAGCTTAATATTCACATACAAAATAACAACCAGCAGAACTATCATCAGGTGTTACTTCATAATGGTTCCAAATTTCGTTTGAACCATTTTGAAAGCGCCACATCAAATAGTCTTTACCATCTTCGTCTCTAGGATTACCTTCATACCAACCCCCCAGTTGAACCTCTACATTGTCTGAAATTATTCTCCACATTATCACCTTCCGTCATGTTCAAAACTTCGCTAAGCTCGCTAAAAGTTTTACCTAATTTAAGCTTAAATTCTATTAGTTTGAGAACTGTTCTATTCAAGTAATTCTTTTTTATTGTTTTTACAATAAAGTAGTAGTTCCTTAAACATTAAACCTACGCGTTGTACGTTGGTTAACTGATTATGATTTAGGAGCAATAGTAATAAGTTATACTAATTATAATTGTAAACTCATTGTCAAGTACACTATAAACTTTTAATTATTTTAGAAGTAACATATTTTGGTGACAGGTAAAATATGCACGAAGGGAAACTTTTTAACTAGGTCAATATTGCACGAGAGTAAAAAAATTAACAAGTGAAAAAAAAAATGAGGGTAAATGATAGGGGTAACAGTGACAGTAAAAAAATAAACGACCAAAGGTAAGGATTATGGGTAAAAGTAATAGTAAAAAAAAAAAGTATAATTTTCAACTAGAGCTTAAGTGGCTTTGTGCAAAAGTTACTCCGTTTAAAAGTGACCCTTTGTGTAAAAGTGACACTTAATGCAAAAGTATCTTCGTGCAAAGTGTCTTCGTGCAAAAGTATCCCTTCGTGCATTTTTTAAAGCCACCCACATATTTTATAAACTTAATTCTTTATTTTAGTTTTAAACGTAAACGTCAGTAGCTTTAGCTAAAATTTACTTGATATCAAATACTTTTAGAGTAAGCTCTGAGATACTTATAAAACTGAATGAAACTTACTTTATTCCTTGTAAAGTGTACAATCTTGGATCATGTTGTATGAGGTCACCACCCCTGGACAAACAATGTTTTCTTGCTTCACCAGTTTCCATATACTGGCTGACAAGCTCAAGCTTGTAAACTGTTTAAAGTAAAATTTGTGTTCTACGCTATTATTGTAGAAACATAACTTAATGGCCTTATGATTTATTAGCAAGCAGTTTAAACATTTTCAATAGATTGATAACTTTTTGTTTTTTAGTTTTAGGTTTAGAATTAAAATTTTTCTTTAGGTAAAGCTGTTTGGTTGTGACAAATTTCGTCTGAAAAACTACCATTTAAAACTAAAGCAATAAAACGGGTAGGCTACAATAGTAATAATTTTAAATTTTCTCATGCATAATATCATGAAAAAAATGTAACATATATTATAATAAACTAGTACCATAATAACATTTAAACCTTTATCTCTCACCCACTTTACAAAGTTTTAAATCTAAAAAAGAGGTTACTAAACTTTTTTTTATAAAGCCCACTTTATAGAAGTTAAAAAAACTATGGCTACCTCTCACAAGATTAGTCAGAAAACTAGCTTTAGATATGCCTAAGTTTTTTTTTTCTCTTCATCATCAACTCTAGAATATCTAGTGTGAGTTTCAAGTTATGGACTTTTGGCTCCCCATTTTTCAGCTGATTGCCCTTTAAATTTCTAAATTTTTCTTTAATATCTAATATAAGTTTTAAGACTACTATTAAATACGCCAAAGATCTATATTTATTTCTTATTTGTCTTGTTCTTCATCGTCAACTCCAGAATGCGTTGTAAATTTCAAATTGTGGTCCCTTTGATAATTACGGTCCCCTTTGGCCCCTTTGCTCCTGTTTGGAAAATCCTTATCTAAACCCTAACCCGTTTACCTATCTACTTCAATCTTAAAAAAACCAATCGAAAAAAATTATTTAAAACTTTGATTAACAAAAGCAAAGTATTAGCCAATAAGAAGCTCCTAAAGTTTGCAGCTGACAACAACAAAGCTATGAAAATGTTATTTATGTTGTTTTTGTTTTGGCTTTTAAGTCTATTTAAATGTATGAAAATAATTTATACTACTTTTATTATCTTATTAGGCTTAACCATTAGCTATAAAATGAAATATAAAAACCAACTTTATATCAGATGTTTTACATATAGGATGTTAAAACACTTTTTGTTAGTATTAAATCTTTTTAGTAGTTAAAAAAAGCCCTCCAATGTAATTTTAGACAAACATTCACCATAAATTTTTTTAACTTTAGCTAAAACTTGTTGTTCAATAAAAGCGATATTTGTGCGTAAAAAACTTGACATATAACCATAAGTTAAAAACTAATAACAAAATTATCAAAATCTATAATATTTTGGGTAATCTCACGAATTTTATTTACTGCTCACGTCTAAATATGCTGGTTGCTATCAATATGCCAAGATTAAAACTTAACTAAAGTCGGGGGAAAGTAGAGGCAAACTAGTTAAATAACCAGTTACACGAACCAGATACTTTAAACTATATTTTGAATATGTGTATTTCACCTTGGCACTATTTTGTGCATTCTTAACTGCAACTACGTAATAAAACTGCTTCAAACTTTTTTCACACTTTATTGGTTCATCTGGAATAGGGAACTTTCCATTCTCGCAAGTTCTTTTTCCTTCACCAGTTGCATTTAGCCCGAGGTCGCAATTTATTGTGACGTCATGACCGTTGAAGACCATGCTTCCGGTTGGATCGCTTAGACTACCGTTAGTTGGCGCTTCAAAGTCAACTAGACAAGGTTCACCTAAAAATTGAATTGAACTAGCATAAGCTAATTGTTTTAAGACATGTTTTTAGTTTTTAATAACTCAAAATTTTAAAAGTAATTTAAATGTTTTAGGTAGTTTAAAACAAATTATTTATTCATTTATTTAGTTTTACTGTATGCTGACTTTATGCAATTATAGAATTATTAGATTGAGATTCGTCGTCAAAACATAGATTTTTAAAAACTTCAGATTTTTATTAATTATAAAAACAAGGCTTTTTATCAAAGATAAGCACTTTATGTTTTGAACATAACAAGTTTTGAAATTACTAAAAAAGTATCAATTGAAAAATTATGAAAAGTGCTTAAAACCTCCGGTGTTGTTTTGAATTAATTTCTTTAAGTATTCTTTTCTATTCTGCAATTTAGTGTATTCATCTTTTAACTTTATCAAATTATCCTTAAGATTTCTGTTGTAGTTTTTTAGCTGTTTTGTCTCGTTTCGGTTGATGCACATCTGCAAAAACACAAGCCTTATTTTCAACAAAATCGTGTTTAAAAGCTTGATTATAAAACATACTGCAAATGTACAGAATCTTTAACAGTATGTTTTTAATTAAAACTAAATTGAAAAGTAACAAGAGTAGCAAAAGTGATTTTTAAGAGCAAACCTTTGTTGAGTCATTCCTTACAAAATATTTGACGCTGAAAAGCGTTGAGAGAGCAACAAACGTAGACAAGAGGATAACTATTATGAAGCGTATCACAGAAAAGTTAATTTCAAATGCCATCTTTATGTCTGCAGAAAAAAAATCTTAGCATCGTGTATATTTGAAAACCATTTATATAAAATCTATTTTGTACTAAAATGCTATTTTTACTTTATGTTTTAGTTCAAGCAACATACAGTTGTTTTAAAACCAAAAATCTTTCTTTATTTTGATAAAAAGCGTGTTGAATATCTGCAATTGCAAAACGTTGATTAATTGATTAGAATTGTTCAACATGTTGGGTAAAAATTATAGTTATACTTAAAAACACATGTTATATATTGGAAACTAATATGCTTAAAATTCCTGTAGAAATAATTCACTTTATTAAAAGTATTTCTTATAAACAAGTTTAAAAGAAAAGTTTAAAAAGAAATCTACGAATTACTAAATAAAATATCTTTAACTAACTACATCAATAAGTTATGCACCTTGAATTCAGGCAAAGTGCGTACCTCACGAGAAATGAGTACCTTATACTATTGAGACAAACTTTAAACTTTAAAACAAATAAAATATCTAAAATGTACTTATTTTAAAAGACATACAAACTAATTTAGTTTATTTCAGAGTTTAATCGATTGAAAAACTTTTATATTTTTTTTGATCTTGTATAAACCATATTTTTATTCGATTTAAAAAAAAAAAATTTTTTTTTAATTTTTGATAAAACTCAATTTTGACTTTTGGTTCGTACCTTATTAATGTCCTTACTAAAATCTAAATCATTGAAACTATATTTATAACATTTACACAACGCGTAAACTACAAAAATTAGTATAAATGATTTAACTTAAGACTTTTAAGATTAAGATTTACTGTCGAAAATATCTTTTAATTTAAACTGTGATCATTATTATTTTTAAATAAAAAAATTGAATTATTATAATTTTTAAATAAAAATTAGTAAATTGTATACACGTTATAACAAATTCAATTTTGATATATTTTTTCCAAATAAAAACTACTAATCTATATTACCTAGTTTACAAAATTGTGATTAACTGTTAAGTAGATTTAACCGAAATTTTATATAATCACTGAAGTAGAAAGTTTTTTTAATAAAACAGTATTAAGGCTTAGTTTTAGTAATATAATACTGTTTATACAACAAGATTGATTGTACAATAAAGTGATAAATTTAGAAACAGTACTTTAAAATTTTTTAAGTAAAGTTTGGCTGTAATAATAAAACAACTTTGCGTACAATTAGCTGCCTGTTTAAGATTAAGCAAAGGTGTTATTTAAATACTTTCATAAATTATATTTGATGTATTATTTTGATTAAACGTTTAAAAAAGTTAATAAAACAATGCTATTTAAAAAATGATAAACATGAAATCAAACTAGTTTCTTTTTAATAAACTTTTTCTTTTAATAAGGACAAATCTTAGTTTACTACGTGAGTAATTTTTTACCAATGTTTGAAAATTTTGTGTACAAAACGTTTTCCAAACTATCATATTTACATAACACTGATGTAATTTATTTTAAATTACTATTATCTTTTCGACAAATGACATTTTAGTTAAATGCAAGTAAACCTTATCGCTACATATCAGTTCTTCAAAAAAAATTTTTACATGAATCGTTTAATCGTTTGCCTAACGTTTTAGTTTCAGTATTATAATATCTTTTTATTTTTGTTTATTTGTGCCCTATCGTTTAGTTTGAAACTCCTAAACTTTGCTCCCATATACTTTTTTTTATACATAAACAGTTGTGCATAATTAATAAAAGACAAAACAAAAGGTACAAAATAATGTTTTAATATATTTTATGTCAGCATAAAATGATAGTTTAGCAAATTGCTTTTTAGTTAGTAGTTGTTATAAAAGTATAAAAAAAAAGTAATATAAGAAAACTTTCATGTTTATTATTAAACTAAATAAACTTTTTATTACTTCCAATAGTTTACTGAGGTGAATACAAGTTATTAACTTTTGATGGCTTTTTAGAATAAAAACAACCCTAATATAAAAACAGTTTTGTAAGTAGTTTGATTTGTGTAAGTTTTAATATGTTAGTAACACTGTATTAGCCACTGTTCAGTGTTCAGTTTCAACGAGTTGCTAAAGTCAAAATAGGCGCATAATAATCATCATTTTAGAAATAATCTTTTTGCCTTGTTAGATTCTTACAAATTTTGAAATAGTTTTATAAACACTTTATGTAACTCTGTTGTTAGAAATTTAAGCAGTACAGTTGTATCTAATTAAAAAAAAAAATTAAGTAAAGCTTCTATATTGTGCTTGGACTTATTCAAAAAACCTCCAAAATACTTATTAGGTGTATTTTTATAATTGTTAAAGTACTATTTTTAACTACAAATGAATATAAATTGTAACGAACAAACTATCATTCTCCATGAAAATATAACAATTTGTTAAAACATTTTTGCAAACAAAATCCACCATAAGTTTAATTATAAGATTTTGTAAAGTTCTGTTTATAATTCAACTGTTTTTCTGTATTCTTTCTTTATAGTATTGAACAACTGCAAATGTGTGTAACATCTTTAAACTTTAGTGTATATAAAAAAAAATATCAGATAGAAAATTAAATTGTTTTAAGTAAGTACACTTTAAATGTTATCATACTTATACTAATCACTAAGTTACATATAATCATTAGGTTGATTAAACAAACTGAACAAAATTTTTGATAAAAGGCACTAACCTAATTGAATAAATGTTGTAACACTTACCCGGTATTTATTGATCTGCTTACATCTTCTGTTACTTAAGACAGTATTCGCATGTTTGCACACGCAGTATGTTAGGAACATGCTAATTTAT
The DNA here is from genome assembly GCF_965202585.1 of Thalia democratica. Taxonomy (NCBI): domain Eukaryota; kingdom Metazoa; phylum Chordata; class Thaliacea; order Salpida; family Salpidae; genus Thalia; species Thalia democratica. The sequence continues at coordinate 58,176,045 of NC_139166.1, read as the reverse complement.
ATAGGTGTAAAAAAGCTTTTATAACAGAATAAGATTTTTAATAAATATGAGAGAGTAGTACATAATGCTTTAAATGTGTTGTTTTAAGGCATTATTATAGTTAATGAAAGTTAAGATAAGTGTCAAGTTGATAAAGTGATGCATTGTCCTTGTGATGTGAGCCGCAAAGTAAAATCGTGCTTGTATGAAACTCATTTGCTGGAGCATAAGGGCTATGTGAGTGTGAATTTATTGTTATACATTTAATAAGTGAGACTGATCAGAAGTTATAAGTGGCTGAATTTATTTGCAATAATAAACATGTAATACGAAAAGTAATTTTTTTAACAAAACAAAAATTAAGAAAACGAAGTTTTTAAATTCTTAAACCCTCTTGGTTACTTTTAAAAGTTAGAAACTTGAAACAATAGAAAAAATTATATACCTGAAAATGAAATTTGTTTAAATATATCAGAGTTGTAATTAAAAGTCATAAACAACAAGTTAATTTTTTTAGACAAGTTCCGCCTCCTAACCCATTTTTCATAAGATGTCTGAAATTGTTTTTTTTTTCATGTAATTTCAGTTAAAGTTTAAGCTCAAAAAAAAAACAATTCTAGTAAGTCTGTTAACTTTTATTGGCAAAAATGTACACTTAAGTAAGTGCTAAAATATTTGCAGATGCTCTTCCTGGTCAACACTCATCACATACTTTTGATAGACAATTATGAGGAACACATTAAAGTTCGCAAGTTCCCTGCAGGATTCACGTACAACGCTAAGTCTGGAATTGAGAAAAGTTTGAATTTATCAAAGAAACAATGAAGACAAAACGGATGGAAGTGTCACTGAACAGCAGAAAGGATAAAGTTGACAACAGTTAGTTAATATTATTTCGTAGTAACTATGCTTTGTAAAAATGTATAGCTTGTAATAATTATTTTTTTGCAATTTTTGTGTAGTTGTTTATAATGTTTAATGTTTATAAACTGATAAAACATAATTCAAGTTTATTTCTTTTGAGCTACTTCGTTTGAAAATATTTTTAAGTACCATGTTTCTGTCAATGCTTAAACAACTGGGTCTGAATTTTTGTATTATACTTTTGTAAAGCTTCGAGAACTGCAAAAAATTTTATAAGCTAATTTAACAAGCATATAATTTTTATCGAAATACCGTCTTGTCGTCGTCAAAATTATTAAACTTGTTGTGGCAAAACAAAAAAAAAAATAATCATTAATATATTTGAAATTAAAAATGAGATATGCTAGTTAGTTATACTAAATAAATATTTTGAAGTGCTTTATTTTAATTTCTGTGTAAACTTTGTACTAACAAAATTGATAAGTTTAAAATAGTCAAAGATTAGAAGAATTTTTAAAGAAATGATACGTAGAACCCTAAAACACAAAAAACTTTAAATCTTTAAACTTTAGAGCAAAATATTATACATACTACTGTTAATTTGTTAACTATTAGATTGTTTTGCCTGTTGCTGTCAATATCTTAAACTTTATGTTGTATTATTTTTTTATATGTTATATATTTATGATTTAATTATGTCAATTAGTTAAAAAAAATATTATTAACAGCTTAGTGGTTTTTTATCTAATGTCACAACAACTTATTATAACACTAAATAACTTGAAGATAAGCAAAAAAAAAGATTACAAATCTATTTATATACGTAAAAATACAACTTTGTAATTTTAAGTTTGTTGTTAAAAACTTTTGAATTGACTTTTATCAAAATACTTATTTAAATCTACAAAATTAACCGAAACCTTTCTTACATATTTTACAACGTAGTTATAAAAAAAGTATTTACGTTTTAAAAGTATTATTATTAAATATAATTATTGAGATACTTACGTAGTATAAAAAGAAATTATTTAAACATAGTTTTATGTAAACGAATATTATTTATAATGTTATTTAAATTATTAAGTTATTTAATATCCGAACATCCTATCTTAAATATCAGTAAAAGAAAACTCATTTTTGTTTAGAAAAAACACAAAGCTACTTTTTAAATAAAATGCATAAAAGATTGTTTTGAATAAATTAATATTTTTTAAGTATTCTTATAAAGAATTTGGTGAGATTTAATATTACTTTTTCACTTACAAAGTTTCAAGTGTCTGAAAACAGCATAACTATTTTTCTGAAATATAAATATTATAAATTGATAAAATGTAGTTGAAAAAGCTACGCGTTGGTACAAATAAAAACAACATCCCCCACATTTGATTCGTACATAAACACTTGTGTAAACACATAAACGTATGTTTTTGTTTCATAATAAACACCATAAGTGTGAAGGACTTCATTGTAAGTTGTTTAAAATAAGGATGTTGTTCATCATTGATAAAGTATATGATATTTTTGTTCTTATTTTAAAGGTTTTTCTAGACAAAAATTTATTAGGTTGTAGTTTAATTTAGTCTATATCAAACTAACTAATCGCTGATCTTAAATCCTAAAAATGTTTAAACTAATAATTAGAAACTGTATTTAATGTTTGATACTAGTAAAAACAACAATTAGAACTCACCTATTTTAGGTCTTAAATGAAGAATAAAACAAATCTATTGACTTGTTTAAGCAGCAAAATTATACCTAACTTATTTGCTTAACATACTTTTAGTTAAAGTTTTAAAAACAAGCTGTTCTGGATTATACGTTTAGATTAGCTAGCTGAGAGTTAGTTCGGAGACTTTTTTATCACCAGCTATTGAGTTACACAAGTAAATAAACAGTATTTAGTAATTTAAACTTGTCTGTCTGTATTGAACATTAAATTGAATCCGTTCAAATTTTATTTTGCAGTTTCGGTCATTTTATTAACACGTCTGTTAACTATATTGTTTCTTGTATGTTAAATATACTATAACAAATGAAAATTTAGACTATTTTCAAATGCTTCTTTTAAAAAGTATGTAACTATTGCTACAAAAAGGACACATTGTTTGCAAGTAGTGCTTTGATAATAACTTTTTATACTAAAATAAAGACTTATATACTTAAACCAGATTGGTATTTCTACTTTTAATTTTTTTACTCAGGATAAAAATGATAAAATCTTAAAATGTATTTAAATATATTTTATAATTTATCTCATTTTTGAGCCAATATGTAGTTTATGATAATTAGCAGTTTAAATCTGTGTTTTTATTATTTCTACATTAAGCCATTAAATTTTCAAAACTTTGAAACAGAATATAGTTTGTTGGAAAATTAAACAATTGTTATAAAACATATAAAGATGTTTTTTTTATCAAAAGCAGTTCTTATTAATTTAAAAAAGATTCAAAATATGGTTTTACACAAAAAATCAATAATATTAAAGTATGCAAAATACGTCAAAATTCACAGCTTAAAGAAAAGTTAAATCAATTACATACCTTTTTATCAGTTTTTTTTTTCTTAATTTTTCTTGACTTAGAAGAAACATTTCTACAGAAAGTACTTTTCACATGTGCAAATCTACAAAAAAGTAAAAAAACTAAAATGTTTTGATTTAAAAGTGTTTAGAAAATATTGAAAACAAAAAAACATGGCTCCCTTATGTGAAAATTAAAATAATGCTAAAAACTACTAAAGCTTTAACCTTAAAGTAAACACACTAAACAAAATATTGAAAACTGTTGTATTAATACTATAAAACAGCATTTAAATAAATGTAGCAGCCAGTTCTGCATTTTTAGAATGACTAACAGTTATCTTTGTACACATTTATTAGTATTTTAAAAATAACAAGTGGTTTGAATTTCAGGTTAAGTGACAATAATTAAGTTGAAGGTAGACGTTTAGTTATATTGATTCGGGAACAGTTATTTTAAGAAACATTTAGGGATAAGGTTTTTGCTTAGAGTTTAACTAATTGATACAAATTATAGAGAAAAAAAAACGATTTTATTTGAATAGCTCCTTACCATAAGGAACAAAACTAGTCTGTTTTTTATTTTATTATAACAAATGTTAAACTAAAGTTCTAAAAGTAAGACTCAAAAAATATTATAAAACTTTAAACTAAAACAATAGCATCGATACGTTATTTTTAGAATTTTCTCGTATTTCAATTTGATAACTCTTATTGTAATAAATTTTGGTATTTATTATACTTAGAATTTAGTCTAACAACAAGTTTGTTTAGTATCTTTTTTTTAAATATTCTAAACTAAGTTTCTTATAATAAACCAGCAACATTGTGAGAGAATGGAATAATAAACAGTTATTTGTTTCATTTTAAGCTTAACTATTATGCTGCCTGATAAGCTTAAGTGGTGAAGTAGGGTATCAATCCATAGCAAAAAGCTATGTATGTTAGGTTATGATTATTATTTTTTAATCTTAAAATGTTCATTTATTTGACAGCAGTTTAATACTTTTACAACCGTTTCAAATTCTTAATAAATATAAATATTGTTTATATCATAAAATAAATCGTTAACAGTAGCAGTAACTTTTACTTGAGGAGAATATTTAATAATTTTGCTAAGAAACTAAAATCTTAGTTTGAGCATTAAAGATTAATTAATAAATTTCTAATTTTCTGCTCAAACGCTAGTGTATAGTGTTTTAATGAAGTAAAGGAAAATATTACTCACCCTTACCTGCTAATCTAAAACTGCTTTATGTTGGCCGTTGCGATATCTACTTTTAGAAAGACCCTTGTATTTTAGATTCATTTGGCTCTTAAAGTATTATAAAAACTTGCTCTCAGATCTAAACCAGGTATTTTTAGAGTTGATGTTTTAAATTAGTAGAGGTAAATGTTGGTGTAGACCAGGGTTTCCCAAAGTGGGCCAAGTGGCCCCCTTGGGGGCCATTTGAGCAAGTCAGGGGGCCATAAGCCGTAAAGGGGCCAAAGGGGGGGGGGGGCCATGACTAGAAAAGGGGCCATAAGGGAGCCTTTTCAATTTTTGGCCGTCTTTGAAAATTACGTAAATTTTTGCAACAGCAATTTTAGAATTTTAGTTTTTGGCCCTGAGTTTAGATTTAAAATCCACTTTGTGTAAGTTTATTCTAGAAATAGCTTTAGTGCTTAGGTCAGATAACTCAATGTAAAGTTCAATCTTATGCCAATTTTATTTACAGTATATGTTTACTTTACAGTTTCAACCAATTAAATTATGAAATTTACAGTCTAAAGATGTTGCTTAAAACAAAGTTAAACATCAGCTGCTCAGTTTTTAAGTAATTTAAAACAGTTCAGTTTTATAAGGTAATGTGAATTATTAGATTATTAGCTTATCTGATATAGAGAGATAGTTATTTGTGTATCAAAACTGCAACTCCTACTTGATTCAACATGCCAACCAGGCAATCTCATCAAATGTATTTCAAGTATCAGGGTTGCCACTCGGTCAGGAAAAGTCAGGAAATCAGGAAAAGTCAGGAAAAATTTAGAAAAATTACAAAAGTCAGGAAAAGTCAGGAAAAAATGGGGGGTTTTGAAAAAAAGTCAGGAAAAGTCAGGAAATTTGATTAAAAAAAAAAGTCAGATTTTGTCAGTTAAAATTTACAAAATTCCTTCTTATCCAAAGCCTTCAAGTGGTAAAAGTTAATTAAAAGTCCTTTAGAGTCAGAAAAAAATTCCAAAATTTTCCTAGAAATTTACAAAAATATTTAATTTTATTTCCAATGCCTTCAGCTGGTATAAATTAGTAAAATATCCTTTAATAAACTGCAAAATGTTCCTTATATGTCGTTTGTTTATCTAGATACATTTATGCTAGGATTTGCTAAAAAAATGTTTCTTTTTTCAGACAAGCTGTGTTTATAAGGTAATAATACAAGTATTTTGCTGATAGGGCTGTTTATTACAAACATCAATCATACACATATGGTTTAAATGATGTACTGGAAGTTTGATGATTGAATTCAGCAAAAAACTATTGTTTATAACCTGTATTAAAGTTAGATTGAAAGCTTTATATAGTTTTAAGTGTTAGATTATGTATTTTAGAATATGTTTAATTTAAGAGCTTGATTTAGAAAAGTCAGGAAAATTTTGGTAAAAAGTCAGGAAAAAGTCAGGAAAAAGTCAGGAAAAGTCAGGAAAATTTTCTTAGCTTGATGAGTGGCAACCATGAAGTATGTTTTCATATATTTATACACATGTTTTAGCAAACAATATTTTATTAAAACTAGTTGTATTTAAAGTTATTTTAAATTTACAATATGATGAATCAGCAAAAAAAAAAAGTTGTTTTTCATGTTATTTTTTATTTTATCTATTAAAGCTTTATTCTTTGATTAATTTCTAATATGTATGGGTAAAGTGGGATAGGGATAAGGGTAAAAAAACAATAAAGCTTTAAAAAAGTGTATCGATTCTGTAAATATGCATATCAGACTGACCTTTAAGTATACTATTCATTAAATTTTAAATTGTAAGTTCTTAGAATTTTTAATAACTAACATAAAACATAACTTTTCAAAATTCAATAATGTAAACAACTTTTTTTTTAAATGTAGATTCTTACTTAAACTAATATAGATTTTTTTTTATGGTTGACCCTATAAGTTATAAAATTGTAACTTTCTAGCATATTGCTAGTAAAACTATTATATTTTTATAAATAAATGTTGTGTACGTTGGTTTAACTTTTATATTAAACCAAACCACATTTAAAAATAATTTTTAGTTACCTTAAAAATTAAGTAGTAGGGTACCATTCTTAACTACCACTCTTATTAAATATTTCCAATAAACTCTGACTAACTCTTTTTTTGGTTAGTATGAACCATTTATTATTCTTACACATGTTGCCTTGAGCTTATTTTTTGTACAATTTAAACTTAAGATAATTAAGACTTAAAAAAAAAGTCAAAAGTTGTTTACAAAATTAATGGTGTGAAGTTCATTACCAAAATGTTTTTCTCCACACTAATCCATTGACCTTAGTTGTAAGTGTTCACATTTTTCTTTCTTACTAATCTTCATCTATTTTTTAAATCTTTACAATAAACTTTGTATATACTTGTTAGTAATGTTAAAAGTGCTAATAACCTATTTTATCTATTACCAGTTATAAATGAGATTTTTTTCAAATTATTTAAAGTATATATGAAATAATATAATAAAAAAAACTTAATAATATTTGAAAAGGTTTAAATTTTTTATCACTGAAACCTTGTAAAAAATATAAGAGTTTATTTCCACCTTTTTTTTATTTAATTAATCTCTTTACTTTACAGTAAATTTGAGCAATATTTTAAAGTTTAGTCAAATAAGTATATACATTTTTTTTAAACAAGTCATATGGTGAAATTGAATGTTTTTTAATTACTTCTCAGTTTACTTACATTACACTTAACATTTTACATACAGGGTTGCTAAATACTTGGTACACTCAGAATAAATCAGGATATTTTGAAACTTTTGAAAATCTAAGAATGACTCAGGACAGCTTAGGATAACTCAGGGTTTTTTCTAACTCAGACTGACTTAGGATAAGTTTAAATAGAATAATAGACTGAACTATTATTTTGAATTATTGAAAAAGATTTAAGATGCCATTCTCAAATTATAATATTTTTTGGAAAAGTAAAGTTGCTCTTGTAAACTTATAAATTACCCATGGATTGCTCTTTTTATTCTTCATACAAAATTGTTTAAAACTTTTCAAGATATGGCTAAAATAAATTTTAAATTATAGTATTTTTTGAAAATAGTAAAAAAAAAAGAACCAGACCCAAATAACAAGTATGTTCAAAAGAAGTGTACACAAAACATTGATGACGGTGTATTAACTTTATATTACCTGTCTTTAATAATTGCAAAACAAGGGTTACCTCACACCATTGGGGAAAAAGCATTTATTCCAGCCATAAGAACAGTACTTGAAAAAGTTCTACATATCAAAAACATCAGCAATGTTCTACGCATAATGCCATTGAGTAACAACACAGTTAAACGACGCATTGATGAAATGGGAGAATGTGTAGAAAAAAAACTAATTACATTGATGTGTACCAACTTATTTTCCATACAAGTTGACGAGTCTACTTTGTCTGGAAATAAGTGTCTACTTCTTTTATGTGTACGAATGGTAGTTGGTGACAAAACCTATGAAGAATTAGCTATATCTCAGCTAATGGAAACCCACAGCACAGGCCAACCTGTTTTTAATAAGATCAAAAACTATTTTTAATCTAATAAAATACCTTTAGAAAACATCATAGGTATTGCAACAGATGGTGCTCCCTCCATGGTTGGTAGGCATGTTGGATTAATCACGTTTTTTAAAAAGGTTAATCCTAATTTATTTACAATTCATTGTGTATTCCATAGGCAACATTTAGTAGCTAAAAAATTAAGTAATCATCTACACACCTCATTGAATTTAGTTATTAAAGCTGTGAACAAAATTAAAAGACATGGTTTGCAAACTCGTTTGTTTAAAGAGCTTTGCAATGTCAATGAGGAGGAGTTTGACAACTTAATCATACACACTGAAGTCCGATGGTTATCAAAAGGAAACTGCTTGGAAAGGTTCTTAGCAGTTTTTGATACAGTAATTGAATTTTTTTCTACAAAAAACAGTGAGTTATCAATTAAACTGCAAGAAAGAAAAATTGACATAGCATACTTGTCTGACCTCTAAGGAAAATTTAATGTTCTGAACAAACTCCTACAAGGAAAAAATTTAAATATCATAAAAGTCAAGGCTAGTCTAACCAGCTTTACAAACAAACTGGAACTGTTTGAAAGAAACTTTAAAAAAGATCAATTCTGCCAGTTTTCAAGCTTAGAAAACTTAAAACATCAGCTAAGTAAAGATGAGGTATAAATTTATACATCCCACTTAAAAGAGCTAAAACTTGATATAGTTCACAGATTTAAAGATATATTTCAATTAAATGTTCCAAATTGGATAGTAAGCCCCTTTGAAGCAAGTCTTGATGAAGTAAAAGTTGAATTACAAGAAAAGTTCATCGAACTAGTTGCTGGTCCTGAGCTTAAAGTAAAGTTTTTGCGATTTGGGTATGAAAGTTTTTGGTTGCAAGAAAAAGTTAGACAAGAATATCCAGATATTTGGGAGGAAATAAGTCTTTTATTCATTGCATTTCCTTCTAGCTATGTAGTTGAAAAAGCTTTTAGCTCAGTTATAAATGTCTTAAATAAAAGATCAAACTTAGACATATCCAAAGGAGGAGACTTGAGGTTGTATCTAACTGAATTAAAACCTAACATAGAGAAGTTAGCCAGTAGTCATCAAGCTCATCCTTCACATTGAATGGTAGGAGCAGACTAAACTTACTGTAAGTTTTTTTTAATACAAGAATTAGTAAATGTTTTTATTCGAAATAGATGTTTCTAGTGTACATTTATAAAAAAGTTTTACATATAATTTTGCAGTTTGATATTGTTATATTTATAGTATTTAAAATAAGCTTTTCCAATATACCTATGAACAAAAAGAATTAACTATATGAGCTCCTTTTTTTTTATTAGCTTAAAATATTTCAATCTGGTTTAAAAAAGTTACAGCATAGTTGTCTAAAAATTATAAAAATGTTAATATATACAGAGAGATTTGTCATTATATATATAACATTGATTAAAGTATTCTAATCAAGCAAACATTTTTTTGATTTTATAACACATTACTTAGTTTACTGGTTGAAATGTCAAGAGTTTTTTTTTTTTGATTATTTATTTTCAAGTACAAATTAAATCAGATTTTAATTGTTTTTTGACTTATTCAAAAATAATTTTTATATTGATTTTAAATAATTATAGTACTATGCATATATAAGACCACATAGAATGTTTACTTATGAATTTAAATAGAATTGTTTTTTTACAGTTTTAGTTCAGCTTTTATTTAACTAGTATGGTTGCCACACAATCAGACCACCTCAAATGTTTTGAAATTAAAAAATTATCTCCAGCTGGTTTGAACTCAAAAGTTTTATTTTAAATTTTCTTATTTGTCACATTTTTTCTTATTTTTATACTTTTAAGCATTTCTTTTTCAAATTTTGGCTGTTAGTTTTTTTTTAAAATAATGACCAGGCCAGTTTTTAATCAGTCGTGATAATTTTACTTTATTTTCAAGAGTGGCAACCCTCACTTAATTAAGACCAGTTTTTTTCTTGTTAAGTTATCTTAATTAGGTATTTAAAATAGCTAGATTTATAAACTAAGTACAAATTCAACAGTCTTTAGCAAGCGAACTAGCCACATCAACTAGTCTACAGCAACGTAACTAGACAATCCAGCAATCAACACCCTAACAAGCAGTTTGCCTATCCAGAGAAAAGTGTCATCTAATTTTATAACTCAATTATGTTTTATGTTTGTTAAATAAACTAATAATTTCATTGTCCTGGACAAGACGTTAAACTGTATCCAAGTAGTGTACAACGCGATTACCGAAAGGTTTTTTCAAATACTAGTACATTGGACTAAGTATTTTTGAGTTCTTTTTTTTCATTCCACAGAATATTAATTTCTTTGCAATTTTTATGTTACAACCATTAAAAATATCAAAATGTTTTTGATTAACATTTCATTTTCTAAATTTGATATATAAGGTACGAACTAAATTATTTAATTTGTTGCAACTAACATTTACAAAGACATTTCAAATTAATAAATTGTATTTATTCCAAGTTTTTATTGTGATAGAGTAGCTTTTATTTAAACAACATTTTTGTTACTATGAAAATTATTTATTACAACCAGATGTAATGTCAGCGTTAGAAGCGAATTAAGAATTTGAATGAGTCACCTTAAAAATAAAAATAGAGTCTTTTAGTAACAGTGGTATTACGCTGAACTTATTAGAATGCACCTATTCGTTTTTAAACGAATAAAAAGAGTGAACAATATAATTTTGTGAAGCCATATTGTAGGGGGGCCATAGCCTTTTAAATTTACTCGAAGGGGGCCATTAGAAAAAAAGTTTGGGAAACCCTGGTGTAGACTGTAGACAAACTTAATTTATGATAAAATTGTTTTCTTATACCTCAATATAAGCTTACACTAAGTTTTTAATCGGCTACTGTTTCTTATTTTCACTACTATTTTCAGTGCGTTAATATCGTTTGAGTCTAAACACTTGGGGTTGGGTTTCACATAAAAAGCTTTTTATTAACAATGTACTTTTAGGCTCTTCAACTGAGGCTATCATTTATTTTTTTTATTTGAGCTGCTTATGCGAATGAAAAATAAAAAGGGAGTGAGCAGTATTTCTTCTAAATAAAAGCACTAACCGATAATAATAATTGATTTTTAATTTTTTACTTAAATAATATCAAAAAATGAACAACTATCAACTACACCTCTGGAGTCTATTTGTATTTTGATGTAAAAAACTCGGAATTTTATCTAAATTCTAATATCTGACACTATTTGTTTAGTTTAGTGTTTCTTGTGTTTAATTTATTGTTTTACAGTAGTTATTACTTATAAGTTTTTCTATAATGTTAAAACTACTTTTCTTATGGTTTGCTTAAATAAATTCAATTTTAAATAAATATTTATCAATTAAGACTTGAAATGAAATAAATCTAATTTTAAAAACATTTTGAAAGCCAACACAAGTACTATAAAAAAATAATTAAGGTGTTTTACTAAAACAGCTCCTTTTAAATTTGTCTTCACGAATGTTGTACAGATTTGTTAAAGTAAGAGTTTTAGTTTTTTTACTTCGAACTTACAAAAATTGAAGATGTAAAACAAAAACAAATTTATGTTAGAAATTCAATTAGGTTTTGTATGTGAATAAAACAGTTGATAAGCAGTTGTATGGCTATAAGTATATATTAGATACTGCATAATTTTTTCTCTAAAATAATAACCAATTCCAACCAAAATTAAAACTTGCAGAACTAATTTTGAAGGCGCTTGATCATAACAAAAAATAACTTGTTTAGTTGTCAAGATGTTTTACTAACAAAAATTTTGTTTTTTTGTCGAAAAATAGTGACACAATTGTTTGTATTCGTTATACATAACTCTTTGCTAGGTACAACATGAACTTTAGATTTGTTTGATGAACTAAAGAATATGTTTAAAAGTTTTGTTAAAACTAGTTTACTTAAGCTATTGACTGCATGTAAGTTATTAAAAAAACATTAAAAATAAATGAATTTTAGATAGTTATTTTGAGATGTTAATTGCGAAAGTAAATGAAAAGATGAAGTTATAAGTTTAATTTTTTCTAAAAAATATTAATTGTTATGAACATCTTCAATTATTTAAAAATAGAAAAGTAACAAATTTCGTCTTTTTTAACCTCGAAAGTTATTTATAAAGTATTTCAATGAAAGTATTTTAATCACATTTAAACGAGTAAAACTTATCTTAATAAATCATATCATCGTAGTTAAAAGCATTAACATTTACAATAAAGCTCTATTTAGCTCAAATTAAGTTAAAGCGATAGTGGTTTTAGAAGTAGGTAATCTTCTACATTGTAAAAACAAGTATATATATTTAGTTTTCCTTTAAAAATTTTTGTAATTTAAAAACTGATAAGCAATAACAATTACGTTAATTTTCAAATTGAAAGGTTGTAAATAACATTATAATCTATAAATAAATTAAAGTATTTAAGTTCTTATTCAAATGAAGTATGAGTAGAAACTGTGTACAAGGCAATTTATGTTGCTCTTGACTCCTGTGCCACTTGTGTAAATTGATAAAAAATTTGAATCTAAATAAGTATAAGAAAGTAATAATTTATCTTAAAAACAAGTTTGATAAGTCTAAAATTTAAAATTTATATAAAATTTTTCGCAGTTCAGAAGTAATTTGCAATTTTTTTTACATTTATTTAATTAAAATTTTAAACTTTTAGGACTTAATCAAAAAGCAGAAGATATTTACAAAAAAAAAAATTCACCACATTTAATGATACTTTTTAAATTATAACAGTTTAAAAATCTTGAAATTTTCAACACATCTTATTTTCTTTTAGCCTCAATTTTACTAAAAATTTAAGCTTTAAACACTAACATTGTTAACTTTATAACTTTTGCAGTTTTTGTGGAACTATAAAAAATCGAACATTTAACGTAGTCAGCAAAAACATCATTAAATTATGCAAACTTTTGTAACATTTAATTGTATGATTTTGAACAAAAGGCTAAAGATATTATCAAAATAAATTTTGAAGTTCATAGCTGTTTGATAGATAAAATCTACATGAGATAAATGTTTACAATCGCTCAAAATGTTTGATCCTGAGACCTGGTACACGAAAAAACCTTTCGGTAATCGAGTCGCACACTACTTTTAACGTCTTGTAAATGACAAGTTAGATGTGTTTAATTCGTTTAATTTTTTTTTACGATACTAAAAGTGCTAAAGAGTAGATATATGTCAAAATTATCTCTTAGTAGTACAAGTGCAAAACTAAATATAAATGAATACTAAAAGCTTAGAAAGCAGGGCCGTTTTAAGCTGATAAAGAACAGGCAAATTAAAAAATAAATTGTGTGTTAAAATCAATAAAAAGTTAGCTTAAAAAATAGTTTGTAAATAAAAAATAAATAAACATAAACAACACTTCAGTTTAAGAATAACTAAAATCTGATTAATTGTTCATTAAATCATGAAAAGCAACTTCACTTTTCGTTTCACATTTTCCTCTTAAGATTTATTATTGACTAAAAGTTTTAGAAACTTTTATCTCTTTAAATTTATAAATTTGCTTGCTTTCATTATGAATAATTATGTGCATATAAAGTTTAAAAAAATTAATTTTTTATTGTTTTACTTCTTTGCTTTACACTAGCACATCAACAATTTTTCAAATATAAATTACTAGCATTAGTATAATTATGAGAATTAGCAACATAATTTGATTTAAGTTTGTTAGTTGATAAATGCGTAAGTTTATAAAATATTTATTTTTGTTAGTTAAATGTAAGCGTAGCGATAACCAGGCTAGTAGATTGGTACGTTTCTGCAAATCTGCCTTACGTTGGTGTCTTGCAAGTACAAGCTTTACTTCGAAAACTATATTATTCTAGAGTTTTTAAGAGACGGAAGCACAGTTGCTAAAGTTTTATAGCTATCTATTGCCCTTGTATCAGTTTTATAGGAAGTTTAACGTACAAAACATTTTAATCGTTTAGTGTCGCCCCAGAGTCAAGTTTGACTGTCTTTGACTAGGCACAGTTGCAAGAATTTTATAGCAAATGAATTAGCAAGTTTAATCAGCAAATGATTTAGCTACAGTTAAAAGTTTGTAGTTTTATGAAAGTCAACTTTTTCATAACTAAATATTTAAACTACAGCTTTTGCAACCGAGCAGAACTGATACTGTTTTATAGGTAACTGAAAAATCACTTTCAAAAACTGTTTTTTTATTAAATTACTTATAATTTCAAATTGCAGTAGACTGTCGTTGGATTAATATTTCGTGAACTAGCACAGTCGGTTAACTTTGCAAAATATGACTTCAGATTGCTGCTTAAGTACGCATTTAAAGCAAAAAATCTTATTTAAAATCTATAACTATTTTTAATTTTAAGTTAGGTAAACTATTCTTAATATATATATTACTTTAAATATAATTATTTTTTATTTATTGATTTTTGTTTTTGAACAAGATATACAAGAAGTAATGAAAATATATTGTAAAAATTAAATTATAGTAAACAGTCAAATCAACAAAACTATTCGTTAGTTGCTATATTTAGTGGCTTTTTGTAAATACAATTTCATTAAAAAAGTAATGAATACTTAAAATCTTAAAATAAAAAAAATAAAAAATATACATTCTTAATTTCAAATCTTTATTAAAAACTTACCTCATCAAAAAGCTGTGAAAGATATTGTATTCAATGTTTAGATTATTTTTCATACTAAAGTAGTTTTACTGTAGTTATAATATATATAAACTTTTATAAAACAATTTTTATTTTAATTATTATGTTTAAAACATATCAAAGTCTATACAAAAGTTAGAATTAGTTCACTATTTAAATCATAGCAAATTGAAAGCGTGAATTAAACGTATAAACATTAAAATTTACTTCAAAACAAAAAAGTAAATAAAAGCAATTTTACTTAAATTTAGCTAGTCTTATAATCTTTTTTATTAATCATTATAATAAAAATCAAAACGATTAAAGCTATCAAAAGTACAATGCTTCTATTGGTACTTCTTAAAAATGATTTATAAGAATAGAAGTTAATGCTATTTAACTTTATTTCTAAAAGTTATTTTGTTATTAATTTAGATATAAATTTCAAAAAAAAATCAATATTTTTAAGTTTACCACTGTTTTTACAACGTGCAACTGTTTTGCGATTAGATAGTTTGTAATATTTTTGATTGTTATGTGTAAATGAAAATAAAAGTCAAGCACTAAATAAATTAAAGTTTATGTAAACGTCACGTGATAAAGTTACACGTGACAAGCACGTGTTGTATGTGTTGTTCTTAATCTATTTTATAATAAAATATTTTATTATATGTTTTGATTAAAAAAAAACAAATAAAGATATTTTAACTACTCAAGGAGAAATAATGAATTTGTTCTTTCAAGAATTTATTTTACTAACTAAGTTTCGGTCAAAGACCTCGTCAGTGCTTAAATAAATCTTATTCAAATAAAATATTTTTCAAACTCTAATAAAATATTTTATAATAAAACAGAATATACAAATTGATCTTTTTTAGATCTATTTCAGTCAATATACTTGACTTTTAATATTTTATACATGTATTATAACAAAAATTTACAACCTTATTTATATCATCTTATATAGCGAAGTTCAGCTTAAACGTTGCTAATACAGTAACCTGCAAAATAAATACACACTTAATAGAACTGCCGATACGGTACGCTTTTTTTAGCCTAAAAACGCTATGTTCAAAACACTTATTGTATTTTAGATTTTAAAAATAAACCTAAGACTACTAAATAAAATTATTAAATCATAACATAAGCTATACTGAATAGAATTAAA
This sequence comes from Thalia democratica, assembly GCF_965202585.1. NCBI lineage: Eukaryota > Metazoa > Chordata > Thaliacea > Salpida > Salpidae > Thalia > Thalia democratica. The sequence goes on along the minus strand of NC_139166.1, from coordinate 58,160,120 downwards.
TTTAATTTAAACTAAATTAGCCAGAAAAAGATTATAGACTTAAATGTTGTATATTAAATCCGAATTTTAAACCAAACATACTGCAGTCATTTTATTTAGCAACAATAAAGAACAGGGCAATCTAATCTTTCATACCCCATGTAAAGTTAAGGAACAAAATGATTAGATAAATGAAAATAATGAACACTTCAATTGGCATTTACATATCCAATTATTAATATAAATGTAAAAAACGTATAAAAATAAAACCTAGAGTAAAATTTAGATATACAAAAACAATAAACAGTGCTTTTTGACATTTATTTACTCATGATTGCAACGTAAATGTAAAAAGCGTATAAAAAAGCGAAGTTAACGAAAATAAAGTACATAGCTATTGAATTTTATTACTTATGATTTAAAAGTTTTAAAAGATATTGCTTTAGTAGTCGTTTGTCAACTTCAGTGGTTTTCAACATGTTTGTATAAGGCTTAATGTTAGTAATTATAGACAAAAATTTTCTAGGTACGCATTTTTGCTCTAGGTTCAAAGTGTGTACCTATTTGGCAGGTAATTGTACTTGCAAACAGTAATAATTTAAGTATAACAGCAGTTTGATTTTAGAAAAGTATGAAATAAAACAAAATAAAAACAAAACCTACAATTTTGTGCTATATAAAAACATAAGAAATACTTTAAATAAGAAACAACTTTTTAGGATATAAGCAGTTTATTAGGCAGTGAAATAAAGAATAAAAGTAAAAGAAGACAAAATATGATTTGTTTATATCAAAATAGTATGCTAAACAAGTGAAAAAAAGTTGAATATCTTCAAATCAAAAAGTACTTTTAGATCTACGAAACTAGATATTTTCCTAATTTCATAACTACTGAGATTTAAAGCTAATTTAAATAGCTTATCGTTTGCTTTAATGGAAAAGTTGTTTTAAAAAACAATTGAAGAAACTTAAAAAAAAAGTTTAAGCAGCAGCAAACTAAATAAAAAACACAAGTATATTTCTAAAAGTTAACTATATAATAAGCTAATTAGGACTATAACACCTTTAAAAACTAAAGGCAGTTTATATAAACTTTTATAGTTTAACTTTTATCAGAAAAAAATCCTTAAAATGAATTGTTAAAAATTTCAGAAATTTTTGATGCTTTCATTATTTAAAAGGCTTAAAGTGTCATAACTAAAAACTACCATCTACATTTTCATAAACAAGTCAAGTAAATTAACATAAACAAAATATGCTAATGATATTTCTGGGTCATTCCTATAAAAGAAAATAAAATTAAAAAATATCTAAATTTTTCCCTGCACCCTCACAAGTTTTTCGCTGCAGGGGATTCTGTTGCATGGGGCGGAAACCTGAGGCCGTTTCGTCGCTAGGCAACGCCCCCTGGCGGTCTGCTTTGGCCTGCCCTTGTAGTAGCAGCCAAGAATTCTCGTTTTTATGCCATGGCTGCCGCATGTTGCCGAGCAAACGGACCAGGGACTCGGTCTCCAAACTGGCTGACATCGGATGTTAGGACAGCTTTGTTTCCTGGTGAAAATGCTTTGTTATGACATTTTTAGTTTTTACTTATAAAAATATTGTGTTAACAAGAAAGATGTGAAGTATCTTTCTTGTTAACACAATATACAATGAAATAAACTGGTTTTAATCGTTAATAAATGACGTATTGTTTCTGCAGCTTTATTATTACAAACGTACTTTTCTAGTCTCGGCAGGTTTTTGCAGTGGGACTTTTGGACGATTGTGCCGTTGTTAGCCACGCAGTGGACCTGCCTCAGTTGAATTCCAACTCTGTTTCCGTAACACTTCTTGCTACACTGTTGGTTTGTAACTTAGGTTTCACAAAAAGGTTACTTAGTTCCTTTTTTGATAAAAAAGAAATAACTAAAATACATATAAGATTAATTAACCAGCTTTTTTGAACTTTTATACTGAAGCTGTATCAAAAGTAGAATTCTAAAAAATAGGTGAGTACGATAATTTCAACTCTTCAAAGAAACAACTGAATCTAACCTGTTTCCATGGTTTCGGCTTCCACTCAGGGCACAAGTTACTGAAACAGGTTTCTTTTTGAGGCGGAAGTTGCTGGTTGCTACGGCAACTTTCCATGGCAACCTGACGAACAGTTCCGTCTGACATGAGAACCACAAAGGATATTTTTCTGAATCTTGTTCCATTTCCGCAATCAACTGAACATTTGCTCCATTCGTTTGCGTAATATCTGTAATAACATTTGGTGTTATTACTTTGTTTCTAATAAAGAGGTATTAAACGGTTGTTGTAGTACTTGTTAAAGACTTCAACATAGCAAAAATTTATGTTACTGTTCTTTAAACATAACATTTTTAAATGAAAATACGATAAAAAGTACGCAATAATGTAGTGCATTAATTTTTGTGGTTTTAAAATCTTATTGTATGTATATTTTATGCAATTTGTGAAAAGCCTAAAATTCAAAATTTAAACGTAATGCTTATTGCACAAAAAAATGTAAAAAAAAATTATGAAACAAATTGTAGTTTTAGTTCAAAGTATTCTTTTTACTATAAAAAAATTAAATGCGTTAAAAGTTAAATAAAAGCCAGATATGAATGATTAAAAAGTCAGTACTTGACATTAAAGACCAATTATTTCCTGTAAAATTTTTAAATAACATGTTTGAACTCTACCCGCCTAATCTAGGTTAGAATTTAAATGACCTAAATTCGCCTAAAAAATTTCCAAAATGCTATGATTATTTTTCTAACTTCAATTTTTTTTCATAAATGTTTTTATAGTTCAGTATTTATAAAGGCATAAAGAAATCGCACGTCATTTTATACGTACTCCGCATGTTTATTAAATATTTTTTTCTAGACATAAATAAAACTTGTTTTTATATTGTTTGTAGAACAAAAAATAAAATATTTGTTTGTAATGTACTTGTTTGTATGTTGTTAAAATTAAGTTAAAAAAGTACCAACTGTGGCTGACAGTCTTTTCTGTTGCAGGGCCGGGTTTCAACTTGCGGCTTGGCCACTCCTTTGCAGTACCAATCGTCCACCGTCCTCACTCCGTCTTCTATGCACACCAGCTTGTCAGTGATGGTTCCCGTGTTCCCGCACTTTGCACTGCATTCCGTCAACCCCTCCTTTCGGTACTTGTATACTGAAAACAAATAATAAATTGAGTGCAAGGCAGTTTTGAGGCTTTAGTATTCTTTATGAAACTTTAATTTTTCAATCAAAAACTTCATACTTTTTGTTTTATAAAGCTTTTTCAAAAACTTTTAATGTAACAAACAATATGTATGTTTGTCAGTTATTATGAAAAGTAATATTAACGGTATAAAGCATACCACGAATGTTTAACAGTATCAAGAAAAATTAAAATCAAAAAAAAGTTTGTTTACGTAAAATGATAGTAAAAAATACCTTAAAATACAGTAGATATAGCTTCAAAAATATGAAGCTTAAAAGTAAAATTACTTGTAATTTTCAGTTGAAGACTAGCATCTGCCGATCCTGCTGTGTTTGTTCCCTTGCAAGAGTAATCGCCAACTGAGACGTTGTTGAAATTGTTGATTGAAAGAACTTTGTTGTTGTGCATCATTCTGTATTTTGTCGAACTGTTTGTTGTTTCTATAGCACTTCCTTTGAACATCCATTCTATTCTTAGTTCCGGATACCCAGTTAATGGACAACCTTTATGTGTCATTAACTAAATTATTTATCTTTATTATTTGTTTAATAAGTTTCGTCAATAAAAAAACTTACCCATCATTACAGTAGTGTTCGCTTTAACTCTGTAAATTGGACTACTATAATCGGTTAATAAAAGTTCTGGAAGTCCATTCATTTCGTTTGAGTTTAAAACTACTCCATCATTTGTAATATGAGGCGGATCTGTATATTTTATTTTAAAAAATTTGAAGAAAACTTTAATTATTTTTTTGAAAAATTACTAAAACTTAAAAGTATTTAAATGAACTTTAACTTTAACAGTACTAAAAGAGATGAAATACTCTAGATATATAAGAGATTCTATTTTTTATTTAAGCGTACATTACGTGCTCTTTATAACATAACTATATAATTGAAACTAGTAAAATAAAAGTGAGAGAGAATTTTTAAGTCATAAAAACTTAATTCATATCCAATTACGGTTTAATTTCTGACAAATATTTTTTTTAGTAGAACTGTAATTAGATGTAGCTATTCAAAATTAAAGCTCTAAATAATTTCTTTTTAGAAAATAAATTAGTTTCAGTTTTGATTGGGAAACTAATAAAAACTTATACTTAATAATGGTTTTACTTTACAGTGATTTTAAATATTTCTAAACAGTTACAAGTTTTAAGGCATTTAAAATTTATACTCACCGAAAATTTCTAGTATGGTTGCTTGGTAAGAGCTACCAAAAGGGTTTGTTGCTAAGCAACTGAAATGTCCCGTATCAGCCAAAGTGGTGGGAAATATTTCCAAAGAATTGTCGATTAAAGTTTGCGAGTTTCTTTGAAGACCGTTGACGTCTTTGTTCCATTGAACAAATGGTTCTGGTGAGCCTGTAATGTTTATTTTTAATAATACATGAAACTTGCCATGAAATGTCTTTTAGACCTTCAACAAACTTTGAAATTAATCAATGTTTCTACTCTGTATAAATTTAACAAAACATCACTGATGAAAACATAATGCTATTAAAAATTTAATGTACAAGTTAGATATTAATTTAATTTTAAACTACAAAAGCAGCTGCTCTGGTTGAAATTTTCATTATTTTTCGACATAATGTACAAAATGAAAACTCGTAACATAATACAACTTGCATCATTTTTTATAAAAGATAAACTGGCGGAATTTTTTTAACGGTCAGACTTAAGTTTTGTATTGCTTTGAATTAATTTTTAAATCTTGCAAGTTTTCAGACGTAATTTATTTACGTGAAAGTATGATTTGAGTTATGAGGTTTAGTTTAATCAGAAAGCTTTAAGTTAGTGTAAATTTTAGCATTTTTATGTTTAAAAACATGTACTATACATTAAAAAAAAGAAAGTTATGAGTATAACTTTGAAATAAAAAAGTGAAAAGTCTTAAAAATTAAAAATTAATAATTCACTTTACTAACCTCTAGTTGGGCACCTGATAACAACGCGGGCCCCTAATCTTGCCCTGACATGCGACCCAACTGTCACTGTCAAGTCCATAGACACAAAATCGTCAACATCACTGGTCGTGGACACAACTGTTGGTTTGTTGGTGACAGACAATGAAACCATTCGGCTGTCGTTTCCCCACTGATTGGTTGCCATGCAAACGTAGTTACCAGCGTCTGATGTTTTGGGGTTGAAAATTCTCAGGGATCCATCACCGAGCTTGATCATTCTGTTTTAAGATATATTACTTTCTTTATGTGTTTAACTATGAATTTTTATAAATTAGAACCTATTTCAAGGGGCTACATTACTGTTCAAACTTCGACAACGCTAGTTTTTCAAAAAGATGTAAGAGACCATAACCTCAAAAAGTATTTTAAGTTAAAAAAAGACTTATTTAGTTACAATAGCTCTAATTGATAAAATTATAGTTGTAAACAAATTGAATAATTGTTAAGGGATAAAAATAAAGTAATGAAAACAAACATGCTTTAGTAAACTCTAAAACTGCTTCTAGCCCTCTCTCAAAAATAAAATAATTTAAAACAAATCAAAATGTGCATGTAGGTCTTATTGATTACATTACAACAATAAAAAAAGCATTAACTAAAATGTATAAATCAAAAATCTACAAGTTATAAGAACTTCAGATGTCGAAGTTTGAATTATCAGAAATTGACAAGTTGTGCACCCATTTCAAACAGTGTAAATAAGAATAGAAAAATAGTTTTTACCTAATAAATCAAACCTGTCATTATTTGTAATTTCTTGCCCGTCTTTTATCCATTTCACCTCAATAGGGTATTCCCCTGTAACTTCGCACAAAATGGTCACCCGTCGCGACCCAACGACCACCACCGATCCTCCGACGTTGACTATGACGTCATCTCTGTACTGAAGGGGGTCGATAGTCGGTGCAACATGGATAGATGGCGCCTTTTTCACCCCGTTTTCGTCGGTAGGGGGAGGCGTTGTCGTGACAACCACAGTGGATTTCTTCGAGTCTAACGGAAGGTGTTTTCTTTCTCTGTAGCCTAAATTAAATTTTAATTTAAGAAACAGAATTAAAGTAAAATGCATGTCTTGTTAAATGTGTTTAATGAAACTGAGAGAAACTTGAATTTTTTTTTTCAGATTTTACCAAACTTATTGGGACGTCAGAAAGTAAATCATTTCAAAAGTATAAACAAAAAACTTTATAACTTTTAAAAGTCTAAAAATTCTAATGGCATATTTACTTAAATAACCTAAAAAGTCAGTTTTAGCAGGCACAATATCTTGTAGCTGGACGACTTTGTAGTCGTTGACTATGTGAGGTTTTTTTCTAATTACCTTCTTGTTCACAGCTTTAGTTCCAGCTGCGAGCTTCAGATGCTGCAAATGTTAAAAGTTGAAACGCGAAGTTGTGTGTTACTTGGAATTTTAATACAATTAACTTGTACAATGGAAGTCGCTCGTATGCTAAGAATTTACTGAACAGATATTTAAACTTATTCCGTCGTGTTGTTACAAACTTTCAAAATAAAAAATACCTAATAAATTTTAAAATTAAATTAAAATATTTTATTAGTATTTTGATGGAAATGTTTAATAATTCAATGAAGCTTTTTAAGTTTGTATGTAAATTTTGTAAACGTAAAATGTGACAAACTTTTCTATCGCTGTACTTGGTGATGGATTGTTGAAAAGCTTGACCCCCTTCTTGCAAATGGTTCTCTTTGACTTGCACTAAACCTTTATGAGGTGATCCGCTGGCAGCTCCTAAAGGTTAATTAGATACGAAGTTAATCTTTAAAATTTTTAATTAGTTCCTTTTCGTGTTCTTACACGCGTTGTCATGCAATGTTAAGCTGTCATACGTAAAGCGACACTAGTATTTGCTTTTGGACTACTGCAAACTTTTAAAATGCTAAGCTTTATTATTAATTTCTATTATTAATAGCTTAGAAAAATACTATACAGTTTTTATTTAAAATAAAAATTTTACGGAATGTGAAAAATTTTGCAACCATAAATTTTTCAAATCTTTTGTTGAACTTGTGTTACAAATAAAGTTAATTTTTAAAGCTTTATTAGTCTACAAAGGGTTACGTAATTCAAAAGCTCATTCAAACCATGTTAAGTGCATAAAGAGAGAATTAAAACGTTTTTTATGAACCCGCTTTATAAAGCTCCTTAATTTTTAATTTATAATGCAGTTCTTATTAAAAAATTGTACATCATTTATCAGCATATAAATCACGTTGTTGATTAAAAAATTAAGTTTGAGAAATTGCTGTTTATTTTAATTGAACACAAAAGTACAAGTGACGTAATTTATAAACACAAAAAGTTGCATTGAGAAAAGATTTCTGATGTCTCAAAAGTCAAAATTTGTTATTTCAAAATCTTTAATTTAATTAATTACTGAGTTTTCAAGCTAATTTTATTTTTCACTTATTATACAGCATCTTATCGGTATTAAAACAGTTTAAACTTTTGAAGTAACATATTGTATAGTAACAAACTTTCGAATTTAAGAATAATTTATTTTAAAAATAAAGTACTTAACGCAAAACAGTCATAAACTTAAATTAAGTTGATTAACATTTTGCTATTGGTGATTAGGATTACTTAACATAAAAAAAAATAAACTTTTGTTGATGAGAACGAGCAGCCTGCTCCTGCCCTGTCCTCCCTGGCACTTCACCACCTGCCTCCTCCTCATTCTGATCTTGCTCATCTTCAGGTTGCCCCCCTTCGTCACCATCACCTTCCCCCGCCTGCTCTTCACCCTCCGCTTGTTGACAAACCACGCGTGTTTTGATGGCGCACCGCTGAGTAAAAATAAAACTAATTAGCTGGAAGAAATAACATTTAGGACCGCCGCAATGTAAAAATAGCCTTAATTAGCTCCAAAAGGAAGACTGATGTCCGAAAATATCGCCCATTAACGAAACATCACAAAATTTGCACTGCATTGCTCGATATAGCGCGCCAAACTATCTGTGATTGTTTGAAGTCAAAATAGCAAAAGTTAACTGCAAATATATGTTTATTTTTTAATGTAAAACTAGGCCACCGTCTAAAGTTTTTGAGCAAACAGGACGCGAAATTTCCTCTGACTGATGTCACCTTGTTTGCCCACTTGCCATCAAATCGAGCTATGAGCAAACAAAGCGGCAGATAATCAAAGCTAATTGCCTTCATCGTTCTCTCCCATTTGCCGATAAACAAACTTTGTTTTGTAGCGCATTGACCTTGTGCGTGACGGTGTTTATTGTTTGCATTAAAACTCACTTTTTGAAGCTGCACTTGGCGATTACGGTTGTTCCAGGGATGACGAAGGCCTTAAGCGGGAGGGTCAGCTGTAGAGGGGTATTTCTGGCCGATTTTTGCACGAATACTCTCAGCGATCCGTTGATCTTGGTCGGGTTGGGCCTTCTTTGGATGGTCGTTTGCCCTTCTTTATTCGAAGCTGTAAAATACTTAATTAGAACAGTATACAAATTACTAAGACGTAGAAGACTTCAAAAGGTAATGAATTATATTTAATTAGACACATAGTTGACTCACCCAAGCTGGACATACATTTCCTGTGCAGTGAGCAACTCCTTTTCGCCGGAAGTGCTTTCAGGTTTTTGCAGTAAATCGATTTCGCACTAATTTTGTGCCAATTTCCGTTTCTCATGTACATGCAGACAACTTTTCTTGTTTGCCAACCTTTTCGTAACTTTGTGCAGTCGCCTTTGCACTAAAAAAAGATTTCAGCTGTGCATTTTGGAGTTTTTGAAAGTCATTAAAAAAGTAAATTAACAAACATAATGTTATTTATGAGTTATAGTAATAAATGCCCAGTAGTAACATTTTTATATAAAACTATTTTAAAACTGTTTTAGTTGTTGCTATTTATGTCAATTACAGGCAAGATACTTAATAAATTGAAAAATAAATATACTTCACTCCAATCTTCCGCAGTGAATTTCGGTTCGCACACTTTAACTTTGCACTTTCTCCTTGTCAACCGATACGGTTTGCTCTTGGAACAATATTTTGAAGGCACCTGAATCAATTTGCCTGTTCCTGTTCTTTGCTTGCACAGGAACGAAAATTCACGAAACCCGTTGCCACATTGCTCAGAACACTAAAAAGTATTACTTTTTTTCAATGAAAAATTCTCAAAATAGATGAGTAGGCTCAATTACTAGGCTAAGCTCAATGAATGGTCTTAGTCTTTTTACCTTGTCAAATGTTCAGATCTCGCTTAAATTGGTTTAATAATCTAAGAAAAAAAATCTTACTATCAAGAATATATTTGGTATGTCAATAGGCTTTTTAAAACTTACCTTCCCGAGACCAGACTTCATCCAGACAGGGGGACAGGTGGCAAACCCGCAAGGTTCAACCGACTGAGGTTTCGGGTTGGGGCACATGATTTCAGGCATGACGTCATCGTTGGTGACGTGGTGAGTGGAATTTTCAGGCATGAACTTGCACGTGACAGATCTTTTTCTCATCCCTCTGCCGCACATTTTCGAGCACGAACCGTACTGACCTACTTCCCATCTGAAAAATTATTGGATAATTTTTAGATATATTTTTAGTTTATGCTATGATTTTAAAGTTATTATAAGGAGAGCCTATTGAAAAAACTAAAATCATTTTAAATCAACTTAGTTTTTATTTTTACTTATCAAAAATGTTACTAAAAAGGCTATGTTTTAATTATAAACATAGATACATTCAGCTTTTTTAATGACACTAGTATAATAACTAACAAAAATTCAAACTGTACGATTTAGTTTATTTTTTATAATTTTCTAAATAAGTTTTAATGAAATTTTTTAGTTATGTTTAGATAAGAACAAATAAACTTATTTCATACAAACATACCAAATCAGATTTTTTTGTTTAAATTCAGCTTAAGTATGAAAAAACCGCAAAACGAAGTGACATCAAAAATTACTTTGAACAGGTAAACTTGTTTTATAATTATTAAATGCTTTATTACACTATCGGCTCGTTTGTAGCTTATGCAAACATTAACTTTATAATAAGTATTTTAAAGTTTATTGAGTTTATGCGAAGTAAACATTTTAAAAGTTTACTGAAATTAATCCTCTATATAAACAAGTTGTGAAGTGTGTTTTTTTCTCATGTAGTACTTTATTGGTTGTTATTGTATTTTAGCATTTCTAATTACATTAAAATTTTATGTTAAGCGTATAACTTACCTCATTTATAACATGATGCTATAATGATATCACAGTAAAAAGTTTTCATTTGACACTATATAAACCTTGTAGCAATCAAGTTTTTATTAGGTACAACATAATTATTTTAAAGTTAAATAGTTATGACAATACTAAAAACTGTTTAGAATTGTTTCTTAAAAGTACTTACCTAATTGGGATACTTTGACAGGGTCCAATAGCAACTAAAAAAACTGCTAGGTAAAAATAATAAGTACTTAAAAAGATTATGTTTGTTTTATACATAACATTCCGAAACTGCTAAATATAAGTGAAGTTAGTTTGTTTTATTTTCAACTTAAACTTCAATTTAAAAAAAATGAAATAAGTTATTTCTATGCAAAGTAGTAGTTATAGAACACTTTCTAAAAATATATACTTGCTCCAAAAAAGTTTAAAAGTACTAAGCTGTTTTTTATCACGATTTAAAAGTTTAAAAAAATCATAAACAAAAAAAATACCATGATATATAGAACACGAAGTTAAATTGCAAACCAAAACAAACCAAACTAGTTTTAACTTCAAAAACATTTCTCTGACCTTGTTAATAACAAACTTAACAGTATTTAGTGTAAATAATATTTTTGATTTTAATACACTACAGCTTCTTTGTTTAACAATCCTTATATAGACTGACTGCAACTTTTTCTGCAGAAAGCTTAGATCAAAGTTGTATAAAATTCACCACTACTTGAAATTGAATTGACATTATAATGAATGTGCTTTCGTGTCTATGCAATTTTATAAATTCATTCAAAATAAAATTTAATTGTTTCTAGTCTCGTGTAAACAGCTTACATCACTATATTCATGCTGTTGTCATTGAAGAATGTTTCTAGAGTTTTTAATTTAAATCGCCACAAAGCTTTGAAAAGGTCAGTTGAAAATAGTATGAAATATGAATAAGTTTTTTTAACCAGAAGGTATTTATATTTAGATTTCAAACTTTTCACACGAGATTGTAATGTTGACAGAAAACAAAAACACTGACGAATACAATGTGTTACTAAATCTGTCTGTCATAAACTTCAGCTTTAAATAAAATTGTTTCAGCTTAAGTCTGGTTCAAAGGTAAAAACCTACTTTTAAACCTCAAGCTTTAAGTTTGATTGAAAAACTTAAAAGAAAAACGTAGTTACTAAAAATATATTATTCTCCGATGAAGTCTTTTAAATCTTTCTTTTATATCCTGGAAACAAAAACAACTGAAATATCACATAAAACAATGAAAATGTTGTTTCTTAAATATGAACAATCGAAAAAATTAACATTATACTAAACAGTTTTTTTTTAGAACAAAGTACCTTCAAAAAGTACTATTAAAGTTTTCTATTTTTTTAATTTTTGCAACAAAATATCTACTGTACTATTTTAACATCTTTTAACACTAATTCAGTTTAATCAAGCGCAATAATTAAATAGTTTTGAGCACTGCGACTGATTTGAAATTTTTACAAAAAAAATTCGGCAGAAAATAATTCTGCAACATATTCTCACAACTTTTTATACCTTGCTATTCTAACAAAGTCTGCGACAACTGAACGTTCAAACGATACACAAAACGTAGTTATTGCTGTTTAAAAACGTTGCAAACGCTTTCACTTTTTTCTGTGTTGAAAATCCAAAGCAAACACGAGTTGAATGGCGAAGAACAAATGTATTTAATAAAAATTTACACACATTCGTTCTAATTCTCCACAATCTCTTATTTTTGTTTACCTACTTCCGAACTACACCACTTCACTGCATACAATTAAAACTTTTAAAATTTTTCACGTTTTTTTTTTGTACACGGTTAATTCTGCGTAGAATCACAAGCACAGGGCTGTTTGAACAGCGAAGCCGTCTTGACTGGGCTTAATGCCGGAAACGCGTTTTGTTTGGTTAGGAAAGTGCGCATTTGGTGTCGTAAATGTGCCTTTTATTTTTGTTTGGATAATTCGACCGGTCGCATTTATATGTTCATGAAGCGTTTGTTGAATACGCTTTTCAATATGTAAATAAAATTTACCTACAATACCAGTTTTATGTGTAGAACGTAAATGCTCTGCTCATGAAAGAAGCTATATTTATACTTTCGGAAACGTCATACAATTTGTAATTTTAACATAAGCGCCAACATTAAAGAACTTTTCAGAAAGCACAAAGAGTTTAAAAAAGTTATGGAGAAAAAATAAATTAAAATTGTATATTTTGTCTCAATTATGATTTAAGTTTAATATTGTAAATAGTTTTAAATAACTGTTATATACTTTATGCAAAGAACTACAATTAAAACGTAGTAACATCAGTGTAATAAAGACAAAGTTCATCACTAATAATCCGGCTTATTCAGTTTTTCACCTGGCCGTTTTTGCACAGCAGTTTCAAAACATTCAGAACCGGAGAGCGCATTTAAATGTTAGCGAGAGCAGCCGACCGCATCGAGTTGTGAAATCAACAACTCTCACGTCGATCCGCATGAGCGGTCACCGGCGCAAACACAAAGTGGTGGGGATTTGCTCTCGGTGGTGTCAGAACAGCGTCTCGTCGGTTGATTAAACCGCGCTAATTCGTTGCACTGGAGTGATGGATCAAATCGGTATAAATACATCATACCGTTTCCTATACAACCGAAATCGACCTTATATGCCACAATGCAGTTGTAATACTGGCGTTCATAAACAGTATCCTGCGCGTGACAGTTTAGTGATAAACAAACTGTATTTGTATTAACTTAATGGATGACACTTTGTTGCTGAGTTTGAACGGATAAGAGCGTCGTTACTGACGATTTAATTTTAAATAATAATAAAATTATGCAAATCAGTGATTTTTAGTTCTTCTAAAAAATAATTGAAATTCAATTGTTTGTAAAATATTTGCACGTTGATTTATCGTTATCAGTATTAGAAATATTCTTAACACTAAGTGTTAGTGCGGTATCTTTTTATAATAATAATTTATAATAATTTTATATAATATTTATAACAGTTTATTTTTGAAATCGGAATTACAGTAAACTTAAGTTAAAAGGAACTCACATTTAAAAAAATGAACTCGAATACGTTTTTTTTTAGTTTTTCTTTCATTTTGAATTGATAACTTTAGTATATCAAGTATGAAAATAGATTTTATTCAGAAATTTCAGTTTTTAATGTTTCCAAAATGCAAAAAAAAAAGAAAAACTTTAATCATTTTAAACAGCACTAGTTGAAGTTATTTAATCTAATAACTAAATAATAAATAAATCTGAATAAAGTATTATAAAACATGACTTAAAGCAAACCCTTCACTATCAAGATAAACTAGCTATTAATTTTAATTATTTATAACATTTGGAATATTGAAAAGCTTTCAATACTTAAAACTGTAAAATTAATGCTTAATTGTTTTTTACCTTTTTTATAACTTGTAAAATAAACTTAGAAACCTACCTGGAACAGAACAAAAATAATAAAATATCTAAATTTTAACTGACTTAAAAATACCTCAAAAACCTTTTAACTTCCAATTACCAAAAACTTTGAAAACCTAAGCCGATCTAAGCAGCTACTAAATAAAATCTGAACACAAATTATTCGAGCTTGTGTCTTTTGTCGAGTAGCTACTGTAAACACACAGCGCAGCCATCGCACTATTGTGCTACAACAGAGCCTGCGACAAAAACAAAAAAGAAAAAAGGTTTTTGTGTGTCGGGGTGGTCGTAGTACAACAAATTGTTGAAGTGGCACAGAAGTGCAACTCGTTATTTTTTCATGACAAAAGACCACCAGTAAGTTTTTATATGAACTTGTGTGTATTATTGCCGCAACACGTTTAACTTACTACGAGTTGGTCTATGACGTAACTTTTTAAAATTTTTAGGAGAGTTGAGACTTTTGTTCGGTTTTTTTTTTTTGCACAAATAAGACGCTTGTTTATCAGTTTTGTTTTACTGTATTTTTATATTTTACTATAAACTTTTCATAATGTTAGCATTGTAATGATGATGCCTGCTATTTAAGTTTGAAATTTCCGAACCAATATGATTTTGATCAAAAAAATAAGTTCTATTAATTAAAGCTGGTTTTCATGCTCGTAATAAAAATCTAAATGCCTCGTGAAAACACAAAAATATTTTTACAAATGCAAGGTTGTTTAGCCGAAAACTTCAGTGTGTTAGCAGCACAATGCGTTATGGGATTAATGTCGTTTTAAAACAACATAAATACAATTTTCACAAGATCTGACACCGGGCCAAATTAAAGGTGTGCCGACGAACAAATTCTGAAAACATCAAAATTTAATAACCAAGTTGAAACTTTCGCGTTATTACTAAAACCCTTAAATTATCATTTTTGTTTTTGCTTGGGCTTTTAGCGTTATTAACTTGTAACTTCATGTTATGTTCTGAAGTTTTCAAAGGTCTTTAGTGCTAATATCGATACAAAACCTTCTTAATAAAAAATCGTGATAAAGTTGATTTAAAAAAAACGTTCATAGCTTTTCACAGTTTTTTTTTTGCTGCTATTTTGTATACTTCTTATACTTGGTTGTTCATTAATAAAAATTGATTTCAAAAAACTTACGACATTATTTTTTACTTTAAAAGTATTCAATAAACTTTAATGAATTATAAACTACAGTGCTTAAATAGCATTACTACTAGTAATAAAAGCATGCTTGGCTTTCTAAATAAAATATAATAATACTTAGTTTAAAAGGATCTCTATGAATTTTTAGCTTTTAAATAGTTTGAAAACCAAGTTATATTGTTAAAGTAACATTTCTTTATATAGTGAAATAGCTTACACAACCACATTACATAATCTTTTGTTATCCAACGATGTTTTATTGTCAAACACAATTAATACTCGTTTAGGGTTGTAAAATGATGTTGTTTAATCTCATAAACATTGCTTTTATTAGGTAAAATAATACTTCAACTCTTAAAAACTTCAAAGGAAGGTTTTTAAATGACTATCAAAAGTTTTTATTTCGTTTAAAGAATACTTGTTGAGATAAATTTATCTTTGATCTTTACTACAAAAAAAACATATTGTTTGCAAACAACAAAATAATGTTTTTTAACAAACTTTATAGTTAAAAACTTTCAGTAAACTTAAGTAAATTTTTTCTAAAGAAGATTACCTTTAAAAAAATTATTTTATAGTGTTTTATTCAAGAAATTACAAAACATATTACGTTATACTATCTTAAACCAAATTTTAAGCTATGATTCATAGTCTTCAATTAATTTAGGGTCTATTATCAGCGTGAATTTTCTGCAACAACTATTTGAAATATAGTTTTACATAATTTATTGTAACAATTAAGGCTTATCTTTAGCTTTTTTTATAATTTTTTGTTTATTAATTTCAAAAGTGTTTACAATTAGTTTTACTTAACAACATAAGTAATATTAGCTTTTTTATACAAGTCCTTTTGAACTGTTAAATGACACAATGCAAATAAAAACTGTTAACATGACAGTTATAACTAAACAAATAGTACTAATCTAATTTTGCTTTGTGACGAGAAATTTGTTTGATTTATAAAAGCTTGTACATTAATGACTAAGCATACACAACATTTTTCACATTAAATTTTTTCAAAGTTTTCAAACCATGTAATTTTAACTTTAAAAGTGTTTTCCTAGGAAACAAATTCTCTTGCACAATTTGATAATAAAAATATTAATTGAAATTTATTTTCATTTTTATAACATCAAATATTAATTTTATATAATTTTTGTATTATTAATATAATTAAGAAAAAGCATGAAGTTTGTGATTAATAAAGTGAAAACAATTTAAAATTACAGAAAAAATAGATTACGTAAGCATATTTGAAGGTTTAAAATTGGTAGATCTTTTTATGGGTAATTTTCTATCGAGCTATATCGGGTACTTTTTTATGTGTATAATTGCAGTAGTTTTGCAAAAAAGGCTCCAATATTTTGATGACGTCGTATCTTATTTTGGGTAGTTTACTTTTTAAAGTCATACAAAAAAGTTACAAAAATACGTCGCGCTGAAAAGTAAATTGAACAATCTGGCTTCATTAAAAGTCGTACTGCTAGTTTTTGGAGCTTTATTTTTGTAAACACAAGAATAAGTGTCTCTGCCAATAAAAAAACACACTTTTAATGTGATTTTTTATTGTAAACAAATACAAACACGTGCATAGAAATAAAAAGAAAACTATTTAAATTTTTTAAATGTAAAGTTGTTTAATTTACTTATCAACGCTAAGTATTTTTGTAACTTTTTTGCACAATTTTTAAAAGAAAACTACCCAAAATAAGATATGACGTCATCAAAACATTGGAGCTTTTTTCTTTTGCAAAATTGCTGCAACTAAAGGTATTCAATATTTAAAATAACCAATAAAAAGTCCTACCGATTTAAAATGCTCATTAATGTAAAACCACGAAGTTATCTCAACAATTTAGCTCTCAAAAATTTCCACATCTTATTTTGCGTTACTTTCAACCGTTCGTTTTATTTTGGATATTTTTGAACCAAACTTTGTAATTGATAGATGTCAATTATAGGAACGTGTTAATTTGATTATAACACTCTACCGTGCAAAGCTAATAGATGATATCGACGAGTGTTTAAGTTTTAAATGATCAGATCAAAAGGTAAAAACACATAAGAAACGCTGTGTGAAGGCCAAGTAACCCCCTTTCAAATGTTTTTTATGCAAATATTTACATTTGATTATATGTTCGTAAATGTTTGTAGTTTAAGCTCGCTCTGGTATTCTAATCACAAAAAAAAAGGCTCTTTGTTTTTTATTTTTTTGTTGCAATTTGTTTATCCATTTTTTCTTAAACATATTTGTTCTATTTAAATATTAGAAAAGAAGTCTATATTCAAAACTTTCTTTGAATCGACCAACCTAAGTAAGTTTTAAATAATAAATAAACAAAAAAAAAACATACTTTTTTAATGATATAGTTCAACTATAAGTTTAATAACAGTTTTTTTTTTGTTTTAAAAGTTACTTAATTTTCAAATATTCATTAAAACTAGTCAGAAACACCATTAAAGATATTTTTTGTGAATAATTTTACTCAAGCAACGTCAAATTATTTACAACTCGGTCATACTTTTTTTTCTTGTTTAGAAGTATTTTGAAAGTAAAAACAATAGTTAATACAAACAAAATATATTTTTCATCTTAAAAAACAACAAACTAACTGAGCTCTGACTTCACGCGATGCCTCGTTCACCAGTTCAACAGACCTCCTTTTATTATTAAGCGGGAAACTAATTTCTAATGGAAGCCTTGTACCTGCATTCCCGCTTTCAACCCCCGAGCCGATGGATTGCGGCTTGTTGACCGTGGAACAATCGCCGGTCGGTTGCCAAGAAACGGCGGCGACAATAATGTTGCCGTGGAGACGCGATTCAAGAGATGTGACAAAAACGATGACAAATTTGTAAAATAAAAGTCTGCTGCTACTTCTAACTGCTGACATTGTTTTCAACTTTTTGATATCATCTGACTACTTGAACAATTACTCGGTGCTCTACTTTGCTGGAGCTCTGCCTCATAACTTGTTGATAAGCATGCTCGTATACTTTTTTACATTCAACTAGGTTTTAATCGCTGAAATGGTGATTTTTGTTTTAGATAATTAATTAATAACCAGTTGGGCAGAGTCCAAGTTTATATGCATTTTTTAATTATGTTACTCTTACTAATAGGTTTGATAAAGCAGGAAGCTAATGAGATTAAAACTGACTATAATGTAATTCTTTGTTTATTGACGTCTAGTCGTTAATCTACAATGGAAAATTTATTAATTGTTTTTGTGTACCTTACTTTGCGATCGGTTTTAATAAGTGCAAATTTTCACATTGTGTAATGTACACTGTCATAGCTATTGGTGTGTCAGCAGTTATTTAGTTTTTACGTGAAGCTATAAGTTATACTAAGATTTACAAAAAGGTTTTATTGCAAGTAAAGCTTGCATACAAAACAGGTAAATTAATTTACTTTTAAACTGTAGTCCAACATACTTAAAACCATAAATAACAATTTGAGTCATTCTAGGTAAAAAAAAGTCTAAGTTGATAAAAATTTAGCACTTACTAAAAAAGCTACCTAAACCATATTACACTATTGAATTTATTTATTTTGTCTTTCTGTTTTTAAAAATTTTTAAAGAGTAGAAGCCCGATAACTACCTAACTTAATAAAAAACTTTTACTGGTATTGTGATTTTATCTTTTTTTGACAACTTGTTTAATGTAAATTCATCTTAAAGTAGTTATAAGGAAAGTTTCTAAACTAATCTTTATTAACCAAGGTTTAATTAACAAAATAATTTTAAAACAATATTATTTTTGTCAGCACTTTAAAAACATGTTACAGTCCCTAAATTCCACCACATTCTGAAACAAACTTAAAAACAAAAATGCAAGTTCTTAGCTTATAAGCAGAGAAAAAATTGTTTTACTCAAACATTTTCTAGTCTTACTCTGCTCGTACACAAATTCCTATGCAAAGCCTTACATACTCAAAATAATTTGTAAGCAACGAAGTTCTAGCCTTTTTCCTTAACATGGAAAGTTATCTCATGTTCGCTATTTACCTGTACTACAAATGCTGTTATTTTTCTACAAACTTTTCGTCTAAAACAATTTATGTAGTTTCATAAAGTTTTAGTCGTTTTGTTGAACTATAAAGAAGCTTTTGTTTACAAAATACTTCTGTGTAATGTTTTTAGAAGTAATCTATGTACATAGCTGTCTTAGTTTTATATAAAAGTTATCAAACTAAATAAGTAGTTAATACACGAAAGTCGTTCGAATATAACACTAAAGTCCGTTGCTTTAATATTTCAAATGATAAAATAAAAGTATTAAGCACTTACTATAGAACGATTAGCGTTTTAACTTTTTTAATTTTTTTTTGTTTTATTAAAAAGTTGTAAAAAGTTTAAGTTGTCAAATTATCTACAGTATAACTAAAAATAACAGTGTGTCTTTTATGTTATTTTTATTACAAGTATTTTTATTAAATCAACTAAAAAACATTTCTGTTAATTGAATATTTTGTATCGAAATGCTTAAAGTTCAACATTAAGCCTCTTGTTAAAGATTTAAAAAAAGATTATAGTTTATAACTATTATAATTTGTAACGTAATTCAAAGTTGATTTAACATATAAAATATTTAAGTGTCAAAATAAACAGAAAAGCAGCAAAAAATTGAATATAAATTTTAAATGTATTTTAGGTCGCCTTCAGAACATCACTGGCAGCTTTTCAAATCTCATCAGCTTACTCAAGTTAAAGTAGTTTCAAAAAAAACCCTTTATCCCTGCTGTTTGCAGAACAAAAGATATCTAATTTGCTTACATGAAAGGTATCGTTTCGAGGCAAAGGCATGAATACATTGAGGTGCAACACTTCAAAAGGGTGTTTGGGAAAAGTTTTGAGTGATTGAATTTTATCAGCTTTGCACTCCTCTTGGCGTTGACAGCTTCTTACGTATTAGAGGTGCTCGATAAGAGTCTCTAAAGAAGCGAGATAAGATCACAACAACATCAATCATAAGACTTAAAAGTCCCGATCAGAGGAGATGTACTCAGGCATATTAACGCTTATATTTTAACAAGCTTATAAATTAATAATTTCTAATACAAATTGCGTACTTAATATAATTTTCTAGCAATATTTGTTCAATAGTCTTTATAAGCTTCGTTTTACATTTTTTTCATCAATATACAAACTTAGCTGAATACAATATTTGTTTGAAATTTCGATAAATACCAACGAGTTTTTCAAACTAAAGGTATTTCAACTTGATTTCACATGGTTTGTTCTCACTTTTTAAGTTTTGAGTTACTTTTAAATAAATTTTGTGTTGTTTTTTCCTTGCCTTTTATCAATTCAATCGCGTTTTACTTGACTTAGTTTGATCGTAACGATTGCTAATTTAATTTCAGTAAGGATAAGAGTGATACATGATACCTGAATACTGTTACTTAAGCAGTGCGTGGTGAAAACAGGCCAATTACACGGCCCTTTTGTTCCCATCAGAACACTTCAACAATGAATTAAGTCATTTTTACCTATTTTCTCTTTTTGACAAGCTCAAGTAGAAGACCTTACTAACATTTCTCATGCAGTTTTGTTTCACAAAATAGAAAAATCGCCACCAAAATAGTTAGAGCAAATAAAAGTTACCTGGTCTCGTTTTCAGTCTTGAGTAGAAGGGGACAGGGGTCCCTCTTGCAGGTGGCTAGCTTTGGAAGGGGGTGTTTCGATCGGTCGCATCTGCTGTCTGCTGCCAGGCGATTTGAGAGGTTGTCGTAGCAGAAAGGTATTGATACGGACATTCCTATGAAAATACAATAAATGAAATTTTATTATTTTTGATAAAGCTGTTTTTCAGTTAGATGTAACTTAAGCATTATTTCAAACTCTAATATTTTCATATAAAATATCTATTTTTTTTTCTACAGCCCTATGAATGCTCGCAAAAACTAAAAGTTTCATAATTCATTGTTTACAAACAAAAACTTTTAATAATGCTGTAAATTTTGATAAAACCTTCAATGTCCAAGTAAAATTGTGTTGACAGTGTCAATTCATCGTCATTACTAGCATAATTTTACGGTATGAAAACAGGTTATGGCCTTCATCCTTTTAAAGTCGGATCAAAGCCGCGATTTGTTTGCAACCCGATACGATAAAGGTATTTTCGCAGGTGCCGGCCCAACAACAAACAGGTGCCAGCGTATCGAGTTGTGCCGAAAATATCGAATTATCCGCTCGTAATTGCCTCGCTTCATGCCGCCAACAACGCCAATTTGTCCGAACGACAAACGTTTTTGAATATCTGCAAATCCCTTTTCGCCCGCTCTAAGCCCTCGCTTTAACTAAGGTTATTATTTCACGTTGCCGGGGAGTGTTTGTCTGAAATTGTGCTAAAGTGCAAACGCCAAAGTGGACAGTTTGGTGTCTGGAAACGCAAAGTTGGGTACAGACAAAAGGTAATGGCGTGCAGAAAAAGTGCTAATTGTATAATTTGTCGGCTGTTAGAAAAATTTCTGGCTTTTTGCCTTATTTTACACGAAATGGCGCAGTAAACTTTATTTTACGTTATAAGTAAAAATAGTATCTAAATGCCTTATAGTAGTCTTTATTGTGCATTTAAATTTACATAATAGCAAAGTATATTTATATCTAAATTAAAGTTTAAAAACTATCGTCTATCATAAGCTTAAATAAAAAAACAACTATATTTTTTATAGAATAAAAAAAAGTATGTTTAGGATAGAAATATTTAGAGTAAATAAAACTTTTAAAAAATGCGTTACTTTTTTTCTGTTAAAACAACTTAAAACAGTAACTTTTGGCAATGTAATCAAAATTAAATTTTTTTAGTAAAACGTTTTAGAGGTTACAAGTGTTTACTTGTTGCAAAATGCTATACACGGATTTCTGATCAAATAAGTATTAGTGAAAAGTTTCTAGGTAACTTAAAACTGCTATAAAGCTTACTAAGCTAAAGGTTATCTAAACACGTAGAAATTAACTAAGTAGAAAACAAAATATAACATCAATAAAAATATATAACTAATTTATCATCGTTTTTAATTATTTTTTCAATTTTAAACTTAAAAGTAAATTTATGGCGGCTAATTAAGCTATTAATGTTTAATATTCCAAAATCCTTTTTTAATGTGTGATAAAAATTAACAAGCTAAGCTGTATGCTACGCATCGATTTTATTAAATTATAGTTTAGTTATATACATAATTTGATGATTAACGATTGAAATAAACTCAAGATCAAACAATTTTTTTTGCTTAGTTATTTCATATACTAAACAAATATATAAAATGTAAACATTATACCATAAGCTAATTTTAAGTGGTTAAAACACTTGTTTTATTTTAAACTAAAAAAATCTAAAAAACAAAAGTTAACAATGTTACACATTTAAATATTGAAAAGAGATTGTTTAAAAAAAATTTTTTAATTTTTTATCAATCTTAATTAATAAAAGTGTGAACTGTTTAGGTATAATTAATTTACCCTTTTTGAAGTTGAATTTTGATAAACACAAGTAATTAACTACTGTATATATACTTACAATATACCTACCTGTATACTTTTTTTATTACTTTTTAACATTAGAAAAAAATATTATTAATTAATTCTTATCTTAGGATTATTAATCTTAAACCTTTTTTTGACAATTTATACATAAAGTTTCTTATTGTCGACTACTTTATCAAAATATTCCAATTTATTTGTGTTTATAAAAAATACACACATGTTGTCATACTTTTACATCTTGTTATCTTTTTATTTGTTATAAATTAACAGTTGTGATTGATTTTTTATAAAAAACACAGACAGAAATATTAAAAAAAAAACTATTTGGTGCCGAAAAGAGTTTTTTCGCATTTAATAAGAATTAGGAAAGAATTAAATTTTAGGTCAATCTAAAATAATAAAGTATGTTTAATCTGTGAAAGCTTACAAAAGATTACTGATGAATATTTTAACTAGCAAAACGCGTAGCTTGCACGAAAATAATACTAAAATATTTTAATTTTTTACTTATTTCATTTTACAAAACACCAACAACTGAATATAGTAACAACTTTAAAGTTGTAGATAATGTACATAGACACAATATAAAATAATACAGTAATAAAACAACAATAGTCATATGTTTACTACCTTTTTAAATATCCGCAAATTTTTAGAACAAATATAGATAAATCTGTGTATTTAAAACTTGAGAATTTATTATTCTCACCAAATCCACAAGTGACGCTGCAGCTTGTCCACTTGACAAATCTCCACACAAACTCCTCCTTGACGACCACCACCTCCTTCTCGATTACCCTGACAACCGATATCGGCGACCCCATCGCCTCGTTCACCCGCCGATGCGTGTCGAAGGGGCACAAACCCAAAAAGCATTTCTGCAAGTATTAATATTGTAGAATTTTTCTTTTTGAAAAAAATTTTAAGAATTGTTTAGATATAAAACAAATAAAAAACAATAACTTAACAATTAATAAAAGTTTTTTCTTCACTATGAAAGTAATTTTCAAGTAAAGTTTCGAGTAAAGCAGTAATTCAGTCAAATTTAGACATTAGCTAGCAGTAAAGTTATCTTTAAAATAAACATTTGATAGTTTTGAGCGAAGTCCCCTTTCGGCTTTGTGACGCTTGTAAAATCACCTTCTTTTAAATGCCGGCCTTACACAAACTACAAAGCCAACAATCTCCGAAGCAAACATTACAACTGCCGTTTGTTTAATCAAGAGTTCACAATCCAACTACAACACGACATTTGGGGTATCGGCTCTTATCGCAACTGATAATCTATAATCAACCTCGGATAATTTTTAAAATTCAATTTAGCTTATTAATGATGCCGTTTATAAATGGGAAAAAATTTGCCGCAATAAAATGTTTTGTTGTCAGTTTGTTGCAGAAATAGATTAAATTTTCCATAAAAAACTTTTAGTGTGTGCAGAGGTAAGTTTATAAGTTTATCTGATATTTTACTCGATAAAATCAAACAAAATACTTAGTGGCTTTTAAGTTTAAACATGACTTTCCTAAAATTTAGTTTACATGCTATTTCTTAGTTTGAGCTAGTTGATAAAATCAGTTAAAATACTTTGTACTTTTTAAACTTAAAAACTGCCTCAATAAAACTTTAGTTTATGTGTTTTTTTAAAGCTTTATAAGTTTTGAATTGCTCAGAACTGGTTTTTATTGTATAAAAACTTATTAAGCTTTATAATTAAAAAAAAAAATAAAACAGATAACAGTTTTACATCAGCAAAATTAGATGAAACAAAGACAAAAGGAAATGTATCCTCCTACAAAATTTTTAAAACGAGTAAAAAAAGTACTTAAAAATAAATTTTGAAGAATATAAATTAGTATTAAGAAAAGATTAAACTAACTTTAATTTTTTTTTTAATTTAAACGTTATAATTTAAAATTATTATTAAGTTTCTAACTGAGGATATTACTTATTCTTATAAGTACCATCTTTTTTTATAAGTTTTTTAAGCGCATTTTTATCCCTTAATTTTTTGATAATTAAATTTGTTTTTAACACAAAGTCAGCACTAGATTTCAACATCACAAACATTTATAAAGTACTTTATTTGCTTTAGTCATTTCTACTTTAAATACCTCGGTGTGAACGGGAGCCGGTCCCCTGCACCTGGGTTCGCTCTTGTACAATTCCTCCTCTTTAGTGATCCCCTCCTCCACGCATTCCACCCTCCTCGTCCTGAATCCTCCCATCCCGCAAGATTTCGAACATGCGCTCCACTCCCTCGCCTTCCATCTGTTTGTATTTAAGTTAGAAATACTTTTGCTAAAATGGTTGTGAAAAAATGTTTATAATAAAGTTTTGGTTTTGCATAAAGAACAATTCTCTGTTTAGGTTTTAGTCTGAAAAATTTTAACAGCTGCTGCGTTTTTCAGACTATGAAAGTTTGTTCGTTAGAAAAGACTTAAGTTGAGGGAATTCGATAAAGTTTGTTTCTGATACAAAATAAAGTTTATCTTTATTGAATTAGTGTAAATTAAGAGTTTTACAAAAAGACTAGTTAAGTTTTTGAATTATAGAATAATCAAGCTTAAAAGTATTTAGCTTGAATTATTTACGATCAAAGTAGGTTATTAAAGTTTTTTTTATTTAGCATAACTAAAGTAGCTTGAAAACTTACTTGGCAACTGGAGTAAACTTCAATACTGTTGAAGGTTTTTTCTGTTTCCTTTTCTTTGATTTTGTTTTCCGCAAGTTTTTACTGGCGTTCTTATCTAGAAAAAATCACTCTAGTTGCTAAAGTAAAAGTTGTTTTAAATCATCTTCAAATATACCTTTTAGTGATGTTCAAAAACTTATAATACATCAACTAAGCTCACAATAAGGTATCACTAAAACAAAGTTGAAAAATAAGTTTTATCACATTTTCGACTCAATTAAGCAAAAGTTACATCCGCAAGCATACGTCATTAAACAAAGTTAACAATTAAGCTTTGTTGCTTACAGTTAATTGAATTACTAAAACGTTTTCTAAATTAAATTAAAGTTTACTTTTATAAAATCTGTGTTTTGAACTACTATTTTTAACATTGAAACTAAAACATTTAATATTTTTGAAACATAAAAGCCATTAAAAAACTGACTAGCTAATATTTAAATATAGTTTATGACTCATCAAATATATAAAGATACTTCAAAAAGCATAATTTTACGAAATTATAGAAGTTACTAACCCTTCTTGCAGACTGTGTTGCACTCCATCACAGTGTTGGGTTGTCGTCTTGTTTCACAATTTACTGTAGGAGTCGCTCTGTTGTCGCATATGATGTACCTATTTCGCACTCCACTACCGCAACTAACACTACACTGTTCATTTAAGTAAATAAGTTAAGTAAAAATAATGTGATTTGTCCACTTTTTTAAGTAAATAAAAAACGCTTTATGGTTGTTTAAGTTTATTGTATTGAGTATAATTAAAGTAACAAATTAATACTTTTTGCTTATAAAATAATCTATTTTTTAATTAGTATTGAAAATAATATTAAGCTGATAACTTTTTTCAATGAGTTTTATTTGGAAATTTTTTCAAGCTTTGTTATCTTTAGAAATTTTTGTTGCAAAAAAAAAAACGATCAACTTACATCGGACCAGTTTCCAACGATCCACTTCGGGCACTCGAACGTGTTGCACGCTTCAATAGTTTCCGGCTTCACGAAGTTGCCGCACTCCGACTCGTCCTCATGGATCCTGATCACATCTCCGTTGTACTTCTCCTCCACGCACCTGATCGTCCTCTGCAGCGTCCCGTTCCCGCAACTCACGCTGCAAGCTCCCTTCTCGATCGTCCTCCAGCTACAAAATTGAGTCTTTAGCACCACGAAGCGGAAAGATAACATGATTAAACTAAACAGTATGTAGTTTATTTTTTGTATTTTTAATTTTAAGTGATGTAGCATGCTCAAGCGGTTAAAATAAATGTGAGAAACAACTCACGTGTGTATGCTCGAGTATTCGTAGTGTTGTTCTGGGTACTTATAAAATCTGTTGTAATAAAAAATCAATAATTTAATTAAATTTTAAAATGTTTAAATTTAAACTTTAAAAAAACTTTAAAGTAAATAACAAAATACTAAAATGTTCAAACTTTTGTACTTAGTTATACTTAGGCACTTTCATACAAAAAAATTATTTAAATCTAAAATAATAAAAACGTTGTTTTTTTTTGTAACCACTTTGTCGAAAAAATAAATATTTTTACTTAAATATATATAAAAAGACGTTTGCTTTTACGTTTTATCATAAACAACATACCTGGTGCCATTGATAGAGGGGCGCGCTTCCTTGCATAGGGGTAGCACGCATTTCACCCAGCGAATTTTCGCCTCACTCAAACCCTCTTCAATGCACCTGGAATCTGGAAAAACGTCTGAGCTGTTCGAAGATTTGCACACTGGCCTAATTTCTTTGTAGCCTTGAATATATTGGAGTAGTGTGAAAATGTATATATTGACTTAATTTCTTTATTTAAAGTAGAGAATTTCAGAGATATTTGCTTTTATTACTAATTGCTAATGAAGTTTAAAAAAAAGTAATTTGAAATTTCAAATCTTAACTATAAGCAATAACTGAGGAAAACTTACCAATAAAAAAAGGTTTTTATTAACGTGTCGTTATATTGAATATTTATTTCAACTGGTTTTGTTTTTATGCAATAGCAAAAGTTTACATAAGTTTGTTGAAAAAATTAAGTAAATTTAAAATTTTAGCGAATATTACGGTTTATACAAAAATATATGTTGTGATTTAATTTTAATCCAACTAATCCATTTTTCTGAAATATATTCTGCATAAATTAAACTAAGTAGTTCATTTATAGGTATTTTAGTTTACGCACGATATCTTCACAAAACTTAATTTAAACCGCAATAGTTTTATATTACTTTGGTTCACAAACCGCATTAATCATTTGCAACATTTTGGAAAAATAATGTTCTTTAAATTGAACAATTTAAAGAACAGAAATTACCGAAGACAGAAATTAACTGAACTAGTTAAGGTTTAAAGGTTTTGAGCTTTTTTCTCTTCTTTAAAGTAAAAAAATAAAAAAATAAAAAATTAGTTTTAAAACTACAATAACGCTTTTAATAGTTTTACAGAACAAAATTAGAATAATATTAAATTGTATTTTCCGAATAATTTTTGTTTAGTTTAAGCTTGGCAATGAATTTTAACATTAGACTATGATAAGTTTGTTATTGGCAATTTTTATTTTAATTCTTAATATTTATTACTAAAACTTAATGATTTTTGGACACGATATATATATTTTATTTTTAAAGATTGCATAACTTTTTTAATGTATTATTTTTTTCAGGCAGGTAAAGATATACTTTATGGAATTCATAGTTGCACAGAATGATAATGTTACATAGAAAAATCAAAAAATACTAGAGTTTTTCACTTTGCAACTTAGTTAAGTAATTAAACAAAATTTTAATTCATAGAAGTACATATTATAATCTTCTAATTATATGCAATGTAGATTACTTAAAAAAACCACTTCAAAAAATTATTCTTTTTAGTATATATTTTTTTTCTTTCTTTGTTTATTAAAATATCTAAAAGTTGTTTAATGCTAAGTTAAAATACTTATAAACTATAGTGTATACAAGCGAATTTTTTTTAAGTATTTTTTACAAAATTTTTGTTCAAGGTTCAACGATTTTTGAATACAGTCAATTTTCAAATGAATATTTAAAAAAAAGACTTGTTTGTATAATTAGTTTACTTAAATAAGTAGAAAAAAATGTATATACCAATTTTTAATTGGTGTGTACATAAGCTTTTTATAATATTCTAAGTTTTTAACGTTAGAAAAAGCATTAATTAATCAAATATAAAAGCTTCTGTTGAGAATCCAGAAAACATAATAAACAAACCAAACCACAATAACAAACTTGTAAAAACAATCAGTAAACTGTACCACAGTTACAAATACTATTTACTATTTAATATAAAAAGTGTGACTCACCATCGCCGCAAGTGGCTGAACATGGAGCGTGGTTGCCAGTAGCAACGGCTAACGACCAGATGACGGGTTTCAGTTTGTAGTATTTGTATCTGATGGTTCTGGCGCCCTCGTGCGGATGCTTGCATCCCTGAATGAACGGGCACATTCTGTTGACCATCATCGTCTGTCGTTTTACCTAAACGTTTTCAAAGTTTTTATCTGTAATCAGCTTTAAGTTGCTTTGATACTTTGCTAAACTTTAAAAGAACTTAAAGAACCAGAAACAACTTGCTACACTGCAAGACTTTTGTTTGTTGTATACATTTGTATGTTTTTTGTTAGTAGTTTGTAAATGTTAGTGCACTTAATTTTTTTAACTTGCTATATAATATTTTTTTTATGTACAAAAAAATTTTAAACACAACTTTTTGTGAAATTTTCAAAGTATAAATTTTACTTGTATGACGATGAATTATATTTAAATAGCTGTTTTTTTATATTTATAAAAAAAAAGTTTATTTCTGCCTTTTATGGATACACATTTATTAATGTATTTTAGCTGTAAAACTAAATTTATGTGTATATTTTAGTCTGAGAAAGTATGGTAAACTATAATTTTGAAATGATACAAGCTTGTACTATGCTTAAAAACATGTCTTAACATTTTGGCTATTGTACTGAAAAATTTACTTCGTAAGGCTTATTGGAGCTTGTACAAAGTATAAATTATTTAATTACCGGTTTTTGTTAGATAATCTTTTTGGCATTTAACACTGAACGTAGAAAGTATTTCTACTAAATATTGTCAAGAAACTTATGTTAAATTTTTTAAATAACTTTAGATTAATTGAAATTCTTGCGCGAAACATTTAAAAGTAATATACCTAAAAAGCTTTTAGTTTATGTGCCAAGTCTTATAAACTTATTTACTATGTTAACTATTACAAAACACATTATACTAACAGTATTAAGGTAGTTACCTAGTTTTGTTTGTTTTTTAACTATCATTGATAGTAAAACTTCATTAAACAATTTATGTATTAAAGGTTATGCAAACTCAAACTTTTTTTTATACTTTATACTTCTATGCTGATTTAAGATAAAATATTGCTAAGTAAAAGATTTTTTTTTATTAACTTTAACTTTTTATATGCCTTAAAATATATTCAAGTCAATTAAAATTTCGTAATAAAAGCAACTTTTAGTTGAGTTAAATTAGTTTAGCTTAAAGTTAAAGAATTTCATAATTTAAAAACATAATTATAGTTAAGAAAAAAACTTCCAGTTAGTCATTTCAAATATAACAAATGGAAAGTTTTAGTTTTTTAAGAGTTTTTGAGGTTCTTAAATTTATAACTTTAGATGTTTTGAAAATTTTAAAAACAAAACAGCAAGTTTTATGTTTTTTTACAGTTTAAGTTTTCTTTTTCTTTAAAAAATATTTCCAGTAATCTTTGTAAGGTCATAAGCATTCGCTTTATAGTTTTTGAAAAGAAAACTTTTATTTTTTTTACTAAATAAATACTAACGCTTATAAAGATTTAGAATTCACAAAAACAATCTTAAATTCAAGTGATACTTTGAATTACTTAGGAAATTAGTGTTTATTTAAAATGATAAAGTTATATGGAACCCTATTAAAAAGTGTGAAAGCACATGAATAGATTTCACTAGTAATACAGCATGCAAACTTACTACAACTTTCGCGTTTTCTTTAATCGGCCCTGCGAAAGAGTAAACAAAGTCGTCCAAATTTGACAGCTCCTCGGCATCAGCTAGCGGTTGTTTTGCTTCTTCGTTCACTTCTATCAAGCTGAGGTTTTTCTCCTCAGATACTATATCTGCAATGTAGTTTGTTACGTAAGCCGAACATAGTTGTCGTGTATTTGTAAAATTAAGAAGCTTACATTTCTAAATTTTTTAATAATAGTTTTGTAATGATTTTGAATTTTTATTACAGCTTAAGAGTATTTAAAAAAAAATTAACAAACAGCTGTTTAAAAATTAAACGAAATGAAGTGTATATGTTATGTAAATGAGCGACAAAAAAGTTTTTTGTAATGTTCATAACGACAAGAAGCTTAAGTAAAATATCAAATGCTATCAGTGTAATACTTTAAAACATTAAACTAATTTACCGAAGCTAACATCCCCAGAAACTATAATGTTTGTGCTTGATGCTGGAATCTCTGTGATTGTTTCTGAAAATGAACAATTATGATAAAGTTTTAAAAATTTTAACAAAAAATTACCGTTGTATTATATGTTTTTACTTTTTTAAACTTTTTTTTAACAATATGATAGATTCTGAGAAAAACTAGCATCAGAACTACTAACAAAAATTGTAAACTATTGTAGTTAATGTATATTAATTTCCATTATACTAAAACATTATACCAAATTATCTAACACTTAGTACTTATGATAGATTTTTTCAAATATACAAAATTTCAATTTTAATAAGTTATAACTGTTTTTGACAAACCTGTTTAAACTTTTACATACGAGTAAAAGGCGGTGAACTATAAAATTATAAAATTATTTCATTTATTTGTTAACTATATTTTATAGCTATAATTTAATGAAGCATTCTTCTTAATTTTATTTTTTTTATACGTGAGAAATAGAATTTTATACATTTATAAATTTACGGCAGCAAAATTGTATGTGTAAATTCATCAAATGATCAATCTTTAGATTAAAATATTTTTGTAAATGTCAATTGTGGTAAGGTCAACAATTTAACATGTAGATGATTCATTACAGATATTAAGTCAGCACAGATAAAATATCGAATTACTTGGAACTAAAACGAGTAGGTATTAAAATAGTTAGAATACTACTAGCAATTTAAAAAAGTTTAAATTATGATGATTAAGGAGTTGAATACAGTTTAATAGCCTTGTAAACTGATTTAAAACTCAATTTAAGTATTTTCTAAGTATGCACTTCGTAGAATATTATAAATCATTAGGTTTATACTCTTCATACGATTGTAAACACATTAACTTTACATTACTACCTCAATGTTTTAGCAATAAGTGTTTTTTTATTTTATTATTTCTTATAATTTTCAACTTTTTTAAGATATTGACAGTAACTTCTTTGCCTTTGCAACCTAGATAAGTTTGTTTTTTTTTTAGAAATATATCGCTCTTTGTAATATTTAAAATTTTATTTTTTTTAATCAAAGCTGATTAAATGCATGCAGAAAGTATCTTGT
This sequence comes from Thalia democratica, assembly GCF_965202585.1. Lineage (NCBI taxonomy): Eukaryota > Metazoa > Chordata > Thaliacea > Salpida > Salpidae > Thalia > Thalia democratica. The sequence goes on along the minus strand of NC_139166.1, from coordinate 58,128,496 downwards.
AAAATGTTTGAAAATATTTTTCTGGATTTAAAAACATGTTTATTAGTAATGATAAAGTTTTTTTTATTCTCAATGCTGATAAGTAAACTTTTAACTTTTTTTTTTTTGAAAAACTTTGGAACACACTTTTTTCACAGCCAATATATTTAAAACCGAGCGTATTATATTCATTATATTTTAAACCGTTATCACTTGATGACGTCACAATACCGCTGATCAATCTGCATGAACTTCCGTCTCCTCCGCAAACTCCGCATTTGTCATAAACTTTTCCTCCATACAACACTCCGTCGCATCCCGCACGCTGTGGAGTAGAAACTTTTTGTTTGAGTTTAAAAACAGCTTTAGGTGCGCTATAAACAGCTTGCTGTGTTGTTTTGTGAAAAAAAAATTAAAACTTACTTTAAAATTTAATAAAGCGAACATTTTTATGTTTCATGTTTTAAACCAGTTTTTTATACCAGAAACTGATAAAATCCGTCCTAGTAGGAATCAGTAGTCTATGAACTTTTATTTTTGCACATTTTAGACTAAACTGTGAAATTTTTAGTATACATGTTTTTTTTTTGAAAAAAAAGCAGCCGAAGAAAAAGTAGAACATTTTTTTTTAGTTGGTGAAAACTTTGCTAAAAGAATTATTTTGTTTAAGTAAAAAACAATCAAAACACAAGTGTTCTTAGCATTTGTTTATGGCTATCAAGTTTCTGTGTGACTCAAGATGACTACAACAGGAAAGTCTTCAGCAAACAAAGTAGAACCAACAAACAAAAATATCCGGTAATGCTATAATTCAACAATCTGCAAAAATACTATTGTTTGAAGAGTATTCGGTTCTGTTTAGATAGAAATAATCAGAAATAGCTTCTTGCAAAACTGTTTTTTTTTTCACTGTATTTTTTACGCAATTATTTCAGCTACTACTGAAGTTATATTCAAGAATAATTGCGTCTTGTGATTACTAAACGAAAAAACATGACATCGGTATGTATGATAATCACACACCAGTAGAAATGTTTCTTTGCTATTTCGAACTTGGCTATGGCTTATTCCGAATAATTTGATTTCGACCACTGTAACACGTTTTAAACCGTGTTAAAGCGAAAAAATCTAAACTCAATACAATTGTTTCTGAATTTCCGTATAAAAGAATTTTATTTCACGATTTAACAAAGCAAACATTTACATTAACAAATCACATATGCAGACCACATAGACATACAAATTGCAAAAAACATGATAATTCTTGCTATTTTGCTAAACAAACGATTTAGCAAACGAGCCTAGAAATTCTTGTTTCAATTACAGTTTTTCTTTTTTGTTGTTTTTTAGTTTTTGATGAGAAACGAGTTTTACTTTTCGTCATTTGTATAAAATTGTAAATTACTCCAACTTTATTCGGATAGTTTTATAAACATAATGATAAAGTAATGCGTTATTATTTTTTACTTTGCCAACCATATAAGGTTGAATAACTTATATGACAAAAAAGTTTAATGATGGGAACAATAATCACGTGAATGAAGCGATTTATCATATTTATTGTTTTCGCTAACCAAAATATACGCAATCTCTTTATGAACGCTGTATTATTGCTTATTATTCGCAACCACAAGTTTTTTTCTTTTTAAAACAACCAAACAAGAAAACCCAAACAAAGGAGATTACAGTTGTCAATTTTATTTTAAGCAATAAGCACACAGTATCATAATTACACTGATGGAATTTTCTTGCCGAATTACGAAAATCTTAACGGTATTTTAATCAAGAGAGTTGCGGCTTTTTGCTTGGAAATAAAATCTTCAAATATTTCTCATACCAACCCAACTTGGTATAAAAAGACGAACTTTTTCGTTTTAAGTACGCAAGGAAATCCCAGCGTTTTAAAACAAACTGTTTTCATAATTGATAAAGCACTAAATGCCAAAGGAGAAAATGTGAACTTAGCACTTCGTTTAATCTAGACAATTAAAAATTTAGATGGAAATATGTTGGTGTCTGTCATGAGGCTGATTAAGAAACTCGTTTATCCTTTTACTGTTTCAAATTCAAGCAAAAAACAAACCACACAATTGTTTAAAACATGATTTTTATACATTGTTTAATGTTGTGATGAAAAGCGTTTTTGGAAATTTTTAAAATTATTTTATAAAGAGAAAACTTTAAAGCCTATGCTGAAGTATTAAATTATTTATTCACTCACTTCGCATTTTCCTTCGATGCAAACCCCGAAACTCTTTTGCGCCTGGCAACGGGTTCCGTCTGTGACCTTGTCGGTTACCATGGCAACCTTGCCCGTCACGCTCGACCTGCAGTGGAGGGAGCAGTGGGAGTTGAGGTCCTTCTGCAGCCTTTGGTCGATGAGGTCGGAGGTGGTCAGCACGGGAAGCGTCCACTTTTGAGTTGCCGAGTTGAAACTTTCGCACTGACGTTGTCTGAAGCTTACAGAGAACTGCGGGCAGTCCTGCAATTTATATTTTAATAATGAAATTTCCTTATGTTTTTAACAAAAATTATCTAGAAGTTAGTTTTTTATTCTACGTTTATAAACTAAAGAAATGAAGTGTTTTAAATAAGATCGTCTTTTAATTATATTTTATAGCAATCCAGCAAATAAAGTTAATTAAGCTTCCTTTTTAAATATGTTTTCTTAAAGTTTTTGATAAAAAAAGACTGCACATTATTTTTTTTGTCTGCATGTAGTTTATGTGAGTTTAAAAAAAAACCTTTTTATTTCTGATAAGTTGTTATATCTCTAACTATTTCAATGGTTTTTAACTGTGTTTTAAAAATTGTTATTTACAATTAGTTAGTACCAAAAGAGTTCATGCTTCAGTTACATCTATCTTTTTAACTAAAATCTAAAAATAACAATTAATTCTAAAATTTTGCTCAGTTTATGTTATTACCTTATGAACATGACTAATTAAAGAGTAGCAGTGTAAAAATTACGTTATAATGATGAAGGGTTAGCACCATTAAACATAAAACTAATATAGTAATAACATCAATGGAAGCCTGCATAATGGACTTTGTTGATGCAAGAATTTGGTAGGACTTATACAAACAAAACGTTGTGAAACTTTAAACTTTGCTTAAACCCGGCTACTGTTTTCAAGCACCGCAGTTATCAAGAAACTTGCAAATACTTTAATACCCTTATTGGACCCCAACACACTGGAAAGTGTTTGCTTTGCGCTTATGAATGTTTTCCTCATGTCTGCGGGTTTTTTTGACTCACAACAACATAACTGACCTTATTATGACCAAATAGTTTATATTAGTAACTTGTTGGTAAAATACGTACCTCAGTCGAGCATAGTTTGTATCTATAATTTTCTCCAATGCATGTTCTGTGAAAAAAACCATGTGTTAAAATAACTTCTAAACCTAAAAATAAGCTTTTTAAAATCTTTATTTAAGCATAACTAAATTTTTTAACACAACAAGCTAACCTATTTAAAGTTTTATTTTACAGAGCAACATACTTTTATGATTTTAACAAACGGTGCAAAATTTAAAGTGTTACAAACATATGTATAACAGAAATTCGTACAAAAATTACAACGTAAAAAAAAACTTAAATTTTTTGATGAATTTGCTTTTTTGTTAGATCAAACAGTTAGTAAAGATCAAACATTTCTATTGAACTAGAACTTTATTGTGTTTATTGTATTTTTGACTTTTTAGTTTAAAAAAAAGTTTTTAATAAAAGTTAAATAGTTAACCGCAACTAAAAAAATTAAAAAAAAAAATTCTTACCCATTCAAACAAGATCTTGAAGATTTAGAAATTCCAAAACCACAGGTTTTTGTACAATCTGACCAATTTGACCATTCTGACCAAAGATTTCGCTCCTGTTGATATTGAAACTTATATCTAATTTATATTTGAATATTTCACTACAAGCTTAGTTTGTAGATTTGTTTAAAAATCTGAACAAACTTTTAATGACTTTATAAACGTAATAATCAACCATATTGTATGATAAACTAAATACATGCAATATAGTTAATGCAATTTACAAACATTGAAATATTCCAATCTATATTTTATAATAATAATTTAATAATGATAAACTACAATTAGGTCGATAAACAATTTTTGAAAGCTCAAAAACAAACCGATAATTGACATTGGAATTCATTAATCATAATAATTGATGCTTTACAATGATAAATCGACATGTAAAGATCCAATTGTATGAGAAAAAATAAATTAAAGAAATCAAAAACATGTTTTTAGACATTTTTAAACTCTCAATAATTTTTAAAGTTTTGAAAATTTTCAATCTTACATGTTTGACTACGCTGTGCCACGCTTCGTCATCGCCGCTTCCCCCTGTCACGTCATAATCCTCGTCGTCTGACGTCACGAATTCCTCTGCCTTGACTATTATCTGCAAGAAAATAAAAATAAAATTCAAGGGGTATCATGCTCAGTGCGATCAGTTTCTAACCGATTAATAAAAACTTGCCAGTCATTTAAATCAGATAAAATTGGAATCCCCGCTAAGCTCATGTTACACCTGCCAAACAAGGAATTTTATTCAATGTACTTTTTAATTTTTTAGTTGTTTATGGTCAATTTTATAAGTTGAGTTTCTATAAAGAACCGTCACTTAAGTGCTATCAAAAAACCTTCGCTTTATCTAAATCTTCTTGTAATATAGGTGTAATATTTTTAATTACTTACTTTTGTAATTTATGCTTTTAAGTACTTTTTAATAACATTTCTTACTTTTTATATGTCTTATTTTAAGAATATATGCATTAAATTGTGAAAAAGCTATTTAAACAAGGAATTTATGTTCTCCGTTGTTTAAAAAGTCATCTTTTAAGGCCATTCAAACGTTAGAAAACACTTGAAATCAACGTAAACAACAAAAAGGAAAGTTGCACAGGCACGCAATAATCTCATAAATTTCAAATTCCTCAAAATTCAAACAAATCGTTGAACAAAAAGAAGCAAGCGGTAGAAGTGATTGTTCCAACAAACAAAAGCTTGCGTGACTGCGCGCACAAACCTCCACTGCTGCTGGGGGTTGGCGAGCAAACAGCACGTGGTGAGAAATTGTTACGTCACAAAGACCCGCCAAAAGCAGCTGTTTGTGACGTTACTGTTTTGTATCGAAGACAAGTTTTGTTTACGGCGACGTTGACCGCGCAACCTACTTTATTTTGCTTTTTGTTTGGCGATTAGCGGCAGTTATGTTTACCTGTCTTATCAACGAATTACGCGCGAGAAGTGTGTGTTTACCTGCGCGCTTTAATTTGTGCTTTATTGAGCGGATTATCTTGTTTACTGATTGTTAATTGTTTATGAAGGTTATTGACTTGTCTGAATTTAATTTTGCGTTTCAATGTAAACTGATGCTTGCTTGTTACAATTATACCATAGTTTTTATTTACATCATGCAATAAAATGCATCAATCTACTGAGACAGTTCTTAATTTAGTACCCAATTAATTTTGTTTACAAAAACTTGATGTGATCGATATTTTTTTTGCTTAGGATGCCATTAATGCAGCATCAAATTTCTGCAAATGAGCACGAAAAATTTTAATTATTCAGACACATAAAATCAGGTACCTTTTAATAATCTATCAATCATTTAACATGTACTGACAGATGGGCTTATGATACCACAAAGATATTTCAGCATATTAACTCATCTAAAACTGATGTAAATTGAAGATCCTTTTAAGCTTCCAAATATGAAAATATTGAAAACCCAAATTTTAACTTTCAACTTTCTGATTTACGGTTATTTTTATAAGTTCATTAGCAATTAACTAATCCATGAATAATCATTTTATTTAAGTTAAAACAAAAATATTTAACATTTTTTAACCAAATTAAGTTATTTTTGATAACTACCGATCATTTAAAGACCTACTTTTAAACATAACATAATATGTGTTATCGCATCAAAGCATGGGGAAATGTCAAAATTTCACCATTGTCTTTCAGACTCAAGCTGTTTCACTATATATAACAAAGCGAGTGTCATGTCATATCTTGTCATTTCGCTCAGTCACTAAACAGCAGACGCTGTTATCTTTCACACAGTTATTAATTGCTATAATTAGGAGCGCGTTTTATTTGGAGATTAAATACTTTCGGTCGCTACAGAAAAGTAAGATAGCAGCAAGTATACAGCTGTAAGCTTATAAAAAAAAAAATAAGAAACCCAAAAAATATAAATAAATAAAAATGTTTTTTATAGTTAAGGTAAGCTAGATTTAAGTTTGAGTGAGCATAAAAAAATCTGAATTAGACGTTGTAAAAATCTTTTCAAATAAACAAACTCCAGATACAAATAAATTATTTTTTAAGATCAACAAAACTTTCTCTTTGGTATACAATATGACAAGCGTAGGCATTACACGAATTGTCACGCGTTTACACCGAAATACAGATGTTTATTTTAATTTTATTTGAGTTTTATTCGCTTGCAACCGCACAATCCTTCTCTGTCACAACTTGAGTGCCTTTTAAACAGTTCACTTTTCACTTTTGATTTTTAAATTTTTGCATTTAAGCCCAAATATTGCCAGCAGCTTACATTAGAAATTCCCTTTCTAGCACTTAAATTTTTTACCATCAGAGAATTTTTTGTTTTGGGTTTGTCTGCCGTTGCTAGAAAAAAATGAAACGTCTGGAAAGGGTTTTGAAACTGAAATAAATTCTTCGACCCTGAAAGAATCTTATAAAAAGAAAGTTTTTAAAGCTGTCGTGGTGAAAATTTTTAAGGAGCTGTCAAGCGACTTAATCTCATTCTTCTTCGAGAGGCGAGTAACGCCCCTGAGATAAAAAGGAAAAGTTTTAGAAACAAACACAGAAGCGAGTGCACTTCAAACTGTGCCATCCACTGAAACAAGAAATAAATTTAAAAGTTTAATCTCGCAATGCCTTTCCCTTTCGCAGAGAGCTACTTCACAATATGCTAGTGTTGCAATTAAATACAGATCAAAATTATATATGGCATTAAAAACCGTTTCGAAATAAAGTAGCAAAGTAGCACAAGAAAGTTGAAGCGGTTGAAGTGATGAGATGATGAGAAAGAGTTAGTAGGTCGCTCGCTGATTTAATCACTGAGGAACGTAATTGTAAATAAGATCTGATGACCTTGGCTGACTTGCGCGGTGCTAATAACACGATTTCACTGCAAATTTCAGCGTAATTAGCTGCCAAACTGCTTTTTTGTAAACATCAGGCGTCCTAGGTAGCTTTGAAGCTGATGTGTTTCCAAAGAAAGACTTTCTTTAATTGAGGTTAATTGACAAAGTAATAGCTTTGAGTTGTTTCAACACTTGAAGTAAAATTCATGTGAGTGCAAACAATGAATAATATAATGTTTTTCCCTAAAAAGCGTCTAAACGGTAAATATTAAAATACTCTTAAGTTTATATTGTAGTTTACGATTTTTTAGCTGTTTATCCACTAGTAAAACTAAAAGAAAATCAAAATTTTCAAGAGAAAGCCAACAAAATGATAAGCATGAACTCGGGATTAAGCGAAATCCGCAGCATGGCAAAAATCCTGAACAAAGTTATACCTAAAAAAAAAGTAAAAATAAATCAACTAAAATTGCGCGCGTGCCTTGACAGGCCACTGCTTCTAATGCTGCTAAATTTTAAACTAAAATTAGAAATTTGAGCCATGAACTTGCCGCGAACGGAAGCATTCGAAGGTCGAGTATCACGGAGTGAATGGTTTTTGACCAGAAAAAAATTCAATTTTGATTATAAAGCGCGCGCCGTAAACAAAAAGCGTGGGATGAATGCGCGGTGCTAAAAATAAAGAAGTTTTTTGTTTCATTGTGCTTTTTTTACTAGGCTAAATTTTTAACAGCTGGTTTTTTTTTTTGTGTTTTTGTCACCTGAGCAGTTTCATTCGTATTTAAGTGTTTACTTGGTACCTGTTTAAGCCTTAAAGCAAACAAGTTGTTGGGACAAAAGCCGTTAAAATATAAAGCTTCTGTTTTCATTTCTCAGCAAAAAAAAAATTGCATTCAAATAACGTTTATTTGTGTTTAATCTGTTTATTTATTTGTGTTAAACCTTTATTTGTGTTTATATTTAATTCGTGTGTTATGCGTTTGTTTTTGCCATTCAACCCGCAGTAGGCAAGCTTGAATTTTGAGCAATGAAATAACTGAAAAGATGCTCACTTATTGCACGTGTTTCGCTGTATTAACGTTCAAACTGCAAAACAAGTCAGCTGAGCACAATGGGCTCCTTTACATCAGTTTAACCTGGCAATTTCTCTTTTGTGAGCGAGATACTACGGCCTCAATAAAAATCAACACAATCAAATACTTTGAATATTTCTATCTGTGTGTGCTTTTTTTTATGGAAAAAGACATATTACATGATCGGTTTTTCGTCGTGCAAGAAGAAATGAAGCTTTGTAACGAACTTTTTTATTGAAGTAACGAATTTGATTTTAACAAAGATGCGCAAAAGTTGAAAAAAGAGTATATTTAAGTGATAAATTTGTTATGAAATGCTTCAGAGAGGTAAAAGGGTATACTGTGTAACTGTATACTATAATTTAAAATGTCTGAAACCAGTTGGAATTAAGGTAACAAATATTTTTGTGGTATCCTGTTATAAACTGTTTTGTAGCATTTAAGTGTGTTTTGAATTTTAAAACATTTGAATTGGGAATACAATTATTTTCTATTTACTTCTACAAAGTTCAATTATAAAGGTATAAATTTTGAAAATTTATGTAAAATTTGTTTTAGAGTTTAATACAAACTAAAACTTCCTGGCTGTAATTTAAAATAACACTAACATTAAAATGTTTAACTTTAACTCCAATAACTTGTTTTACAACATTTATGACAAAAGAATCTAATTAAAACCTAGTAAAGTTAACCCTAACAGTTTAATTGAACTTTTAATTGCTTTAGTGGTTTTAAGTTTCTTAAAGCTGTAACTTTTAAATATTAAAGTTTATACAGAGCTAAGCAAATGTGAGAAATGTATTAACAGAAATCGAAACTTCCTTTAAAACAGCTCTTAATTATTCATGTACTTTTCTTATTTATCTCATGTGTTCTTTTATTGATCCTAGTTGTTAAAAATAAGTTTGTCTATATATAGATGTTCCAAAAAAACTTATAGTATACTTTTATTTATGAAATGAATGTTTTTCTTAACCTGAAGTTTTTAAATTACTTTTAGTTTTGTATGCAAAATTTCTTTGTTTTTTTTCTTAACTTACAAATTCACTTGTATTGTTTAATTGTTCCTAGCCTATATGTTTATAAAAATTGCTAATATTATTAATACTTATAAGCGAATTTACTACAATAAAAAGAATGTGGATGAGTAGCTAGCTATTTTTTATAAGTTATTTTGAAACACGTCAAAATGTTTGCAGCAAATTTAACATGAATAAACTAAACTGTAAAATGAATTTATTGCATAACACATCTTTATAGCAGCAGATTATAAAGTTCAAACTGCTTATAAATTATTTATGTGTGTATACTTTAATATGATTTTGATAAAAATTGTTTCAAAACATGCCACTTTCAGGCTTCATTTTTTAATTAAGACCTGTGTATATGTTAGAAATTAGTTCTAAATGATTTACTGATTAGAAAAAAACATTGTTTATATAATATTAAATCTGACTTTTTTTTTAATGCAAAACCAAAGCTTAACCCAAAGTACTAAAACCAAACTTTATCAGCCACAAAAGCCACCAAAGGCAGGAATAAAGATTTGATGTTTACGTTTGATACAAAAAAAAACTTCGACATTGTTCATGCTTAACGCTTTTAATTGATTTATCTTTGCAGTTATCATGTTTTAAAATTCTTCAGCAAAAAGTTGAAAGGAAAATAAGCAGCGTTGTTATCAATTTACTTTTATTTTTATCTTATTTGTGCTGTTTGTACGCACATCAACAAAAAACGCAAACATGCAAACTGTTTAAAAAAAAGTTGTTGTTATCAGTTTTCTGTTTACAAAACAAATAAGAGTTTTGCTGAAACAAAACAAAAACGTTTCCTATTTTGTTCCGATCACGTTTTTGTGTCGACTGTTGCTGGAATTCGTTAATCAATTTGCCATGCTTAGTCGTTTAAGATTAACACAAACATAAACACGTGAAATACAGTTTTTAGATTGAATAATTTGATTTTAATGATTAGAAGCATCAATTATTCGCCGTTAAGTTCACTGTTTTGACGGATTTGGAGCTTTCTTGAACCTTAGTGTGGAGGTTCAACGCGAGTAAAAAATTACCAAAAACGAACGGAATGTATTGAGAAACGCTCTCACTTGTTTCGACCCACTCTTAACATTAAACGGCTTAACATGCACCTTCTCAGTAAGCAATTGTTGCGTCATAATGTTTGCACAAGAATTTAATTTCTGGCCACAGCTTTCTGAGAAGCTGTCCGGTGGGCTCAATATGACACTGTTTTACATAATTTCAGGGTAAAGGGCACAAACACAAAGCGCTTGGTTGCCAAGCGACCAGGGGATTTGCTGACGTCTGAGAGACTTTAGAGAGCAATTTGTGATGCGATTTGAATGGATTGTGATGTAATTTCACCGTAATCTTTATCCCGCTCAAGTCCCCATTAAAACAAAAGCAGAAGAGATAAACGACAAAAGTTGGTGTTTGCGATTGAAGTCGGGAAAAGCTTTAGACATGCAGATTTCAGAGAATAATTACAGGTAAAAAACAACAGTCGCTTCAATAAAGCAAGAGACAGGTTAAGACAGTTTTTATATTGAGCTTGTTTGCTTAAATCAATCAAAACAGTTGTACTTGCATAAGCTTTTAAGCATATTGTCATTATATATAGTTTTTATTGTAAAGAAATGTTTATAGTGATGTGTGTAAAAAACAAACCTTAATTTAACTTTAGGCTAAGCTTCTACAATATTCTTAATAGTTAAACAGAGTGATTAAAATGACTTTGGTTACTTTCAAGTAATTTTAGTGGTTATCAAAATTACTCATTAAAAAAATCATACACACTTTAAGATATGTATACATAAAGTAGCTGCTTACTCTTTTATCTTTTATCGATAACCGAAAGTTTTTTTTCGTACACAAAGTCCTTGGACCAAATTTTTTAGCACTTTTTTATCGTTTAATAAAGTATACTCTTAAATTATCAAAAATATTCTAGATAAACTTCTTAATGGACAACAAGTGTTAAGTTTTTTTTTCCAAGGATAAAAGTTAATTAAGCTGTTAATGTTTTGTTAAGGTTAACAAAAACTATAACATAGTTTAAGTTAAGCTCTTACAAAATATATAAAGAAACAATTCAAAAAGCATTAATAGACACATTTTTAACACATTCCTTACTCAGCTGAAAAGAAAAGTTCTCAGAAAAGTGTTAGCATTGCAAAGTGATTCCAAATAATAAAACTAGCTACTAGGCAGAGTTATCTCTACAATTGTATGAAATTAGAAACAAGCCAGACAGGCCACATGAAAAAGGCTCAGCTGCGCAACCAATAACAAGCAGGCAGAGCTGCCTGTCAAGTAACAAGATAATGGACTCTTTGTTCTGCCATCTCGCCGAGTAGCCGGTGCCTAAGACTGACGTTTGATTACGAGATAATTGTGTTGAATGGCGATTGTGTTGAGAAACTATAAAGACAACGCAAGCGGACGTCAAACACAAAGCAACAGTTTCTTGAGGACCAGAGGTCAGCCAGGGTGCAAGGCGACGCCGAATATTTTTATTGAGGGCCGCGCTCTGATAGGAAGGCTTAACTTGCTAGCTACATAAACACAAAAGTGCTACTGTTCGCAGCGGATTACCGTTGTGATACGAGGATAACCATCAGAAAAACTAACTAAATTCAAATCGCGCTCGAGCTCAAAACAAGATAAAAGCTGTCGAGTATTAAACAAACACCTCACAGCAGCGGTGGCCACCTCATATAAAGTGAAACGATCAAACGTGCAAAAGCGACGCCGAGCAAACTTTCAGCAGCAGAGAAAAACTTTTGCTTTCTCTTTTCAATGTGTGTGTAAATGCTGCCTGCCCGAAAGAATGCTTGCAAGATAATCGATTAAAGTTGAACTTGAAGCTACTTGCTCGCCTCATGTTATGCCGCTGTATATATATTTATGTGCTAGATGTGACTTTTATTAGTGCAAATCGATGGACTTAGCCTCGTTTTATGTTATTAATCTAGCGCTACACAATTCGTGTGGACTTTAATTAACCCTTTTTCCAATTTTTAGCTATTTTTAAGCTGAATTATTCAATTTGTTCTGATAAATTTAGACAGGAATTTAAAGTAGAAAACATGTTGTTAAAAATTACAAGTTATAAAAATAAGTTTATGAATTTTATAAAGCATTTCTTTTTTTGAAGCCTAAAAATAACAATTTAAGTTGAAACTTTTGTCTCATATGTCTAAAAAACGCAAAAACCCACACATCAATAAATTTAAAGTACAGTTTTAACATTATGGCATACGTGCGTAATCAATTTTAATGTAAATATTTACCAAAAGTAATCGTTACAAAAGGGTAAAAATAGACGCTGGAAAAGTTTGATAAGTCATTCCACATTGGCGGAGAGTTTTAGAGACGGCTGTACACATTAGTGATTATTTTTTGTATATGTTTTTGTTAAATAACGGTGCAATGTAAATTTTTGCGACGGCTTTGAAAGCAAATTGGCTGCCGTAAAAACCTCACTGAACAAAGTCTGCAGTGCTTTGTTTTGCATTGAATGAGCTACCTTTATTTTGGTGTTTATTCTCAGTAAAAAAGCAACAATAAACATTTGTGCTTTCTTTCAACCGTATTGTGCTGAAACTTGCACACAAACTCTCAGCTACTTACTGTTATAAAACTTGGGAAAAGTCCCACGTGAATTAGTAATGAAGCACTTACCAGCAGCAAGAGGAGGCAACAGCAGCAGTGATGTGTTTTCGTGTAAATACTCGCAACCCGAGTCATTCCAATTTATCAACTCAATTCTTCCAGTTCTTCTCTTTGTGTTTTTCTACTGCACAAATTTTATTCTCAGCAAATTATTTCAGCTTTCAGTTCAGATCGCTGTTAATCTCTTTTATTTCAAAAGTTTAAATGATTACACGGCGTCTGTAAAATTAATAGTTAGTGTGTTTATTACGGGCTATCTGGGACGCGAAGGCAATTAATAAACAATGATGAAAATTTTATTGTCCATAAAAAAATACTGCGGTGACCCGTGTTGCGGTCATAAAACATAAAATTAATATTTTAATTTGTTTTTATTACATTGTAAACCTTGAAATAATGTTTGCAACTAAAATAAAAAAAACAGAGTGTGAAGAAATGTTTCTTGAAAAACATAACCGTTATCACGAACCGTATTTATTTATCCTTATTTTTATTTAGCATATAAATAAAGTATAGCAATAAATTTATTAAAAAATCATTGTTGAATTTACAGAAGTTTAAAAACAAAAAGTAAGTAAATAAACTCACAAAGTAAGTCTGCAGAAACTTTTATTGATTTTCAAACAAAACAAATGTTAGCAACCAAGCTCTAAAACTTTTAGCTGCAATTCAAAACGTGATCTTAAAGTAAACTGTTTAATAACTTAATATCTAACAAAGTTCTGCATAAAAAACCAAAGTGTTCTATTTAAAAAACACTTCAAGCAAAGACTCTTTAACAGCTCACACACGTTAACAGATTCTATTAAAACTAATAGCCTGCAGGTTGTCATACATTGCAGGCAATTAAGCGCTCGTTTCATTAAAGTACAAAGTATAAACGCACTATTACTACTGCTACGCGCTATACGGATGCCTTAATAACATCTCGAGCTGCTAAGAGCGTTTCTTTTACTTTGTTTGAAAATTTCTCTCATTTTGTTTTTACGCCGAGCAGCGTTCTCTCGTTTTAAATTTGAGCTGACCGAAGCTCAGTGTGTTTAATAAATATTTAGCGAAAAATGTTTTTCTTTCGTTGCTAATTAATTGCTGGTTGCTTTTTTTTTGTCGTGACCACTTTGTTTTATTGCGGCTTTTGTACCTTTGAAGTTGACTGTAAAAAAAAAAGTCAAATTGTTTTTCTATCGCTGTATCTTTACGTATTAAAAACAAATAACAGAGATTGACTTTCGTTTCAGAAAATTATCGTTTTGTTTTTGGCTAAACAAGTACTGAAAAAATGTCACAAACATTGAATAAAAAAAGTTGTTTATTGCTCTATTCCAATTTTTGATCTATGAATTCTTTTAAAAGTACAATACACGTTTAAACTCACAAAACTTGAACTATAAAACGCTGTTTAGAGAATTACTATAACTAAATATTGACTTCAAAGCCCAATAGCTTAAAAAAAATAAAGCAGTTTCGAGTTGACATTGCTAGTAAAATTAATACTTTGAATTAATTGCTTTAATTGAAAGAACATATACGCACTGCTAAAAATAAAATGCAATTTTTTTTAATCTGCTTTAATTGAACAATCAGTTTTGGTTTAAAAGCATTTTCATGTCTGCTTGTTTAATAATGATTGTAATAAACAAACAAAGAAATTTTACTCAAAACTTGAAACTTTATACTTATTTTTTACTTCCTCATTGCTTAAATGATTAAAATAATTAGCACGCTTTTAAGATTTCAACAGACACAATTGAATTTTATTTCCTTATAAAGCAGTATTGATCGAAAAAACGCAAATTTCGAAACAAAAGAAAGTTTCTATTCCAGACCAGGTTTACAAAACGCACCGAAATAATTAATCAAACATTTCAGACTGGAAAAATCATTTTAATGTGTCTGTAACGCGTTCGATATTTCGCTGAATCGACGGCATGAAGTTGACCTTATCACCAGCCTGTTCGACTAATTACCGTTGAAATCCTCTCAAAATGCCATCGGGGTTAGCGACTTTCCGCAAAATTTATTAGACTCACAACAACAGCATGTTTATGGAATTTATGTTTCAGCACGTGGAAAGTTGAAACAATGGCCTCGTTTATTCGCCATCTGAATAAACTGGAAACCTCTGCAACCACCATGGCGAAAAATAGCAGACTGCCGCAACACCTGCGAAAAAAAAAGTTTGTTTGTCGAAACAACAAGAATTTAATCGCGGCACATGCTGCTCATGAAAGGGGATTTTCCCCCGACCAAAAACCGTTATTTTTGCCACCATCGGAGTCTCAGTCGCACTAACGAGGCCTCTAATGCGCTTAAAACTGAGGAATTTGGTGAAGGCGGTGCGGAAGTTAGTAGGAATTAATTTCTGATTTGATTTGCAGCTCGTAACGACCTTCTACAGTTTCATATTCAGACGTCTGAACTCCCACAATATGCAAAGTTTCGTGTGAGTCAGCTTTGACAAAATTTAAATAGAAATGCAATTAGAGTTGTTTGGTATTTAAAGTTGTACAACTTTTGCTCTTAAAAACTTTTGTTTATTAAGTGAATTTTTTTTTAACTTTTTTTTATTTACAGTATAGAAATCTTTTTTTTATGATAGAGTTATTTTAAATTAGTTAAGAATGTTTAATAATTGTTTTTTAGAACTTTGAATAAACTAAAATATAAAAACAGCCTATAGATACAAACCTGAAAATTATTTATTAGAACAGAAGGCTTTTGTTATTATGCACATAATTACTTATCTATATACGAGTATACTTGTAAATGGTAACATGCCTATATATAGCATATAAACCTACAGTATATATGCTAATTGACACTTTATTTGTGCATAGTCTGTTTTTTATGAAAAGCATTAAATTGCTAATTAGCTAATTGTGTTATTAAGATTTTATTGTAAGATAGTCTAATGAGCATCAATATATTTTTTTAATTTATCTTAGAGAATAAAAATGTTATATAAAATTTTCGGATAAACGTTTTAACCGTTAAATCTTTCTTTTTTAATTGAAAAAACAGTTATTGGAACGTTTTCTAATTAAAGACTTTTTTCCTATAATTTAAAGCTAAGCAGTCTAAATGTGTGAAACTTTGAATTGTAATTAAATCAAACTATTACTTTGTTATTTTACTTTAAATTATTGTTTTCTTCATATTTATATAATTTTTTGTGTTACGAAAAAAAAAAAAAAACTTTTTTGATTAATTTCAAAAAGTTAATATGGTTATATGAAATTTACAAATAAGAACTTTTCGGTCATTTAATTCTTTCACACTCACACAATAAAGTGTGTGGAATTTTAAAAGCACATATTGACAAATAAGATTAAATTTATAACACCACTTGTATGCACAATTCAAATAAAATTAGCAGTGACATATGTGTCGTTTTTATTTATTTAACTTTATTCCATTAAGTAAATAGTTCTGATACGTTTTAACAAGGCTATATTCCACTAAGTTTATCTATTTGCATGATAAAAAGCTATGTATAAATTTGAAAGCTGTAAATTTTATGTGTAAAACTTTATCTACGGCGGTTTTTGCGTTCAACAATGGCTTGCTTGTTCGATAAATTTTTATTCGCACTTGTGAAAAATAGTTTAGATTTGTCAGTGCTTTATAATAATCATTAAATTATGATCGAAACCTAACGTAAACAGCATAATTTAATTTGTTTATTCTAGCAAATTATCCGAACTCGATCACTTAAGTACGAGCGGTTTTAGCTTTTAGTTTATATAACAAAGTCATAACAATGTCAAACAAAGTTTTTTGAGCAATCTCGATGTGTTTAATGATACTTGAAGATGTTTACAGCAATTTAATTAGGTGTCTGCACGCCAAAGTAAACGTGCGAATTTATAAGTTTAAAAAACACTGATTTAAAACACATAGTCAAAGGGAAACCAACGACTTTAAGAGAAATCAGAAACAACTAAAACGGCTGATTTTTTTTGGTTTTCATAGAAAAGTGATTTTCAGCACTACCAGCGTTATTTCGGGCAATATCTGGAATAATTGTTTGATTTAATCTAAAGATAAGGAAAGCGCCTCGTGAGTTGAACGTACGAAATCTTTGTCACACATTCGTGCCTTTAAATGGCTTAAAATTATAGGGTTTAAGACAATGATCTTAATAAAGATGCTTGGCATTCTTATTGCCAGGCAGATAACTTGCTCTTAAAATAATTTATATAGAAATCAAAAGCGTTTATTTAATTTGTACGGTGTTGTTGTCGCAAAAAGTTTTAGAATGGTGAAAATGTTGTATAACTTATCTAGTAGGTTTGCTTTGGCCAATTTTGGCTAAATATAGTTGTGGGCTTTTAAAGCTGATGGAATTATAACTAAATTATGTTTTTATTAAAGATAATAAAGATAATCTTTAGTATGCTGAAAAGTATATAGTAGTAAAAAGACAAAAAATTTAACCTTCAATTTTACAAGTTAATTTTTAAATTTTTATTCATATTTCTTTTGTTACGAAATTAAATAGTTTTTTTTATTTAAAGTTCTTTTTAAATTTTAAATTTATAAACTATTAGTAGTGAAAAAAGTAAAATAGTTGTTGTAGAAATCAAAATCTAAAAATAATTTTCAGTTTATCCAATACATTTTATTTAGTAAATAAGTAAATAAAAATAGAATGAATAGTACCTTAAGGTCGTTTTTAAGACATAATCCAAAATTCTTTAAACTGTGAAGTATACAAACACTGAAAATTTTATTCATTAAAGTAATTAAAACCTTAACAATTTAAGACTTGAATCTAATAAACTACCTTGAAAGCAAAATGATAAAACATTAAAAAAAAGTTAATACATATATTGTGATTGAAATTGCCAATACTACAATATCATTTAAAATTTAAATAAAAAATACGAAGATTTTTAAGATTTTAAGTTTTAGGTGGTTTTTCTGCACTAAGATAAACCACATGAGATCTTATTTTAAGACTTTTTTTGTTGATTTGAAAACAAATACTTGAATTTTAAAGGTAATTACTTGAAAAACACAAGTACTGTCATTGTTGTTTAGCTTTCAGCATTCCAACTTTGACAATTCATCTTGTTTTTAATTAAATAATTTTTCCTTTGTAGAATCTTATTATTTTTACACAATAAATTAACTGTTTTTGTATGTTTAAGTACTTTGTTGTTATATTACATGTACTAATACGAAATTTAGCAAAGTTTTTATAAGTTGATTTATCAAATGCAAAACCTATTTTAGTATAACTAAAATTTTATATAAAATTTGAAAAAATCGATTAGTTTAAAAAACAGAATAAAATAACAAATTATTAAGCATAAGTATAAATTTTAAGCTAGATTATTTAAATATGATTAATGTAAAATCAAAACTTAACCTTACTTTATAATAACCTTATTTAGTATATTTCTAATTCTTTTTTATAAAATTAACGTAAAGGATTGGTCATACCACTTATGTCATCAAATTACAAGCTCTCGGTAGACTGATACTCGAGTTTCATTTCTAGTCTCTTCAGTCAGTCGTAACCGCAAAAGCCTCTAATTGTCAATCTATAAACGGTGTATCCTGTATAGCTTTTTGTTAAGGTAGCTTTTTGATAAAAAATAATTTGAGTAGCAGGATTGCCAGGATTGCATAAATAAAGAATTCTGAATAACTGCTCAATTAATTTTGTTGTAGTTTTCTCAAAGATATACAAAAAGTATTTGTTCTGCACTTTTGTTGTGCAGTGCCGAAAAAATACTATTTTCAAGAACTATTGTATTGAATTAGATTAGATTTTAACCGTTTAATTTATTAAAATATTATTACAAGCACCTTTAACTATTTTTAATGGTTTACGACAAAAAAGCGCTCAAAAAGTTTTGTCTAAAGACCCGGTGTACGAAAAAACATTTTGGTTATGAAGTCATACTTCAAAGAACTCGGAGTTCTTATTCAAAGTATAAATCACAATAATAATGAGCAAAAGTAGTTTATTTTTAGTCTTAATTCATATTAGACGTAACCTCAAACATACTTAATTTTTTTTCATTTGTGTTTATGCAGATATCAGTAGTTAAAATTTTTAAATTCAATTCTTTGAGTTGCTTCTAATTAATAAACACTCTTGTACGTTTAAAAATAAATTTCTACATAAATTTTTAGAAATAGTTAATTTCGTAAAATAAAAAAGGTTTTTAAATCAATTTGACTTGATTTAAAAGGTAAATATTTTCATTTTAGATAATCAATATAATAAACATTGTTGCAGTTTTGGAATAATTGTGAACTTGATAAAATAAAGTAAAACGCACTGATCATAAATATATCTGTTAAAGTTATGTGTAGATAATATTTCGTGGAATATTTACAGCTTTTTAAGATGACTCAAGTAAAAGCTGCTTGAAATCGTTTCGTTTGTTACAAAGTAATAAACCTCGTTTACGTCATCGTTGGATGAACTGATGGTGTAAAAATAGAGTGAAAGAATAAAATGTCGACAAAAGTTCTTAGAATCATGAAATACTTTTGTTTATTGAATGCTTCTGCTATTAGTAATAAGCTCAGTGAATAGTTTTACTAAAAATTAACTCAATAAACAGAAAGTCAGGGACCGGTAGGCATTTGGTGGTCTCGTTCCGAATTTCTAAAATAAAAGTACTCGCGGGCCGTCGCTCTAATTTTTACTTTTCAAACAGAACTGAAATATACAGTGTAACTTTCGATTTTTTTAATACACTGATTAAACTAGCTCTAATTTTGGTACAAATTAAGATTATACATTTATTTTATAAAATTGTATAAAAATTAAAGTTTTTTTTGTACCTTGATAGTGAATCTATGGTTAGATTTTTTTTCAACTTTTATCACAAGAATTACTTAGAAAAACGTTTAAAGGACTTCTAAATTATAATTATTAATTACGCTTATTTTAATTTAACAATTTGTATATATAAGTTAAGTACTTAAAATCGAATTTAAAAAAAAAGTAAACATATTTGTATGTAAATCTATTTATCTTATAGAATATTTGTATTATGTAGGTTTGAAATATTCGAACATGTCATCTTAAATATTAGCAAATAAAAAAACAAAGTTTTGCTGCTCATAAATCAAAATATATTTTTAGTTAGTGAAATGCATAAACGTATAAATTATAAAAACTAAATAGTTTTTTTCTAAAATAATGATTTAGATTAAAGTACTTCCATAAAGAGATTTATAAAAAATGTCACTAATTATTTACTTAAAACATTTTCATCGGTTTTGAAAACAGCAAAACTAAACTTTTTGTAAAATGAAAATATTATAAATTGATAAAATGTAGTTCAAAAAGCTACGCGTTGGTACAAATAAAAACAACATCCCCCACAGTTGATTCGTACATAAACACTTGTGTAAACACATAAACGTATGTTTTTGTTTCTTAATAAAACACCATAAGTAGGAAGGATTTCATTGTTAATTGTTTAAAATAAGGATGTTGTTCACCATTGATAAAGTGTATGCTGTTTTGCTTTGTACTTTTAAAGTATTTCTAGTAAAATATTTTACTGCATTGTACATTTAGTACAGCTTTTTCAAATTTATCTACTAATCGCCGTTTCGTCTGGTTCTCAAACGATTTTGCCCCCTGATTAATTAAACGGATAACAATTTATTAAAAGTGTATTTAAATATCATCCTTGAAGTTTAGTTATAATATTGAGTTAAACAAATTAAATAATATACAAAACCAGTATGAAAAGTTTTATATCAGTGAAAACAACTACTTAATTTTATGTGTATAAAGGTATATGAAATCTTTAGTAAGTCCAAACAATATTTACATTCAAAGACAAACAAGTTGTTCTTGATTATACGTTTGAATTAGCTAGTTGAGAGCTAGTTTGGGGTATTTTCTATCACACACTATTGAAACTCACATTTAGTTAAATAATTTAAACTGGTCTACCTGTATTGAGAAAAAAGTTTTTGAAACTTATTTTATAGTTTTTTTCATTTCATTAACACTCTTTTGAACGATAATGTTGCTTATTTGTTATATACGAAGTAACTAATGGAAAAACTAAACTATTTTGAAATGTTTGTTTAGTAAATATTTATTTGTTATCAAAGACAACAAAATTTTGTTAAAATTTTTGTTTTAAGAATAATTCAGTTTTTTTAAAACTATGAATTTTATACTTTATTTATAACATTGACACAAATTCATATAATTTACAACCTATATACATTTACACAAACTGTTATTCCTACCTTTTTTTTATTAATTTAGATGATAATGTTTGAATCTTAAAATAAGCTTAAGTTTATGATTAATAATTCATTTAATTTTCAGCGATTAGGTAATTTGTGAAAATTTGTAATGTTATCAGTGCTGCGCTATTTCTATACAAACCATTATATGTCCTTAAGTTTGATAACAGAATAAAGTTTATTTGAAATTATATAGCTATTATAAAAGTATGAAGGAAATTTTTAATCATAACATTATAAAATTATTTTTTTTAAATGGGTTTATACAAGAAATTAAAAATATGAAATAAGTTTGTTCTTGTAAAATACTTTAAGAATCATAGTTTAAACTAAGTTATAACTGGTTATATACCTGTTTGTTAGGTTTAATTTTCAAAAGTTATCTTAACTTAGTATAAACATTTCTATAGAAAGTATTCTTAACATTTGAAACCTACTAACGAATTGTAAAACTAAAGTATTTTGATTAAGTATTGTTTAGAAAATGATGAAACAAATAAAAAAAAAGGGTTCCCTTGTGTCTAAAATTTGAAAGCGCTAAAAATTTTTGAGGTTTAAACCTTAAAGTGACTATAAAGTATATTAAATCAATTATTGAAAATTTCAATATTGATACACCTAAACAACAGTAGGTATTCGTCGTCCTGTATTTTTAGTATACCATGTTTGCGCTCTAAACAAATTTAATAATATTTTTAAGGTTAGTATTGATAAAAGTTTCTATTATAACACATATTAAGTTAAAAATAAAATTTTGATAATGGAAACAGTAGTTTCAGAATATAACTTTAGGGGAAAATTTTTACATGGGGTTAAATTAATGGTTATAATTTTCGAAGAAAATATTAACTATAAGTGAAAAACTAATCTGTGTTCCATATTGTTGTAGAAAACATTTTCAAAAGTAAGTCTCTGAAAAATGTTGTACAATTTCATGTCTAAAGCAGTAATGTCAATAGTTTATTTTTAGCATATTCTCTTAATGCTATGAAAGGTATTTTATTATAAATATTTGCTTTTTCTTTACTTGAGTTTATCCTATCAATAAGTTTTATTTAAAATTTTATCTTAAAGCTTACAAAAATTCAAACTAACAAAGTTTAAGAAGTGTAAAAAGGTTTAAAAGTTTAGCTATTACACTACCTGGTTAGCATAAGTGGTGAGACATAAAATAATCTATACAAAAAACTTAATATTTTTTCAAATTAAAGACCATTTTTTGAAAATTTTGAAACACAAGGCATACATACTTATAGAACAATTTTCTATAGTAAAAATTTAGTAGTTAAATTTTTATATAAGTTTACAGAAGTGTAGTAATTTAACAACCGTTTACGATTGTTGTTATTTGTATTTATTTTTATAAGGTAGCTGTCAAATTTGCACGAGTGTACAAAATTGCACGAAGACTAATTTGTACGGGGGCACAAAATTACACGAAGATAAAATTGTACGAAGATACTTTTGCACGAAGGGTCACTTTTGCACAAGCAGACAATTTCGCACGGAGAAATTTTTGCACGGGTTATTTTTTTTTTACATTTTTAGTTTCTGTATTAGTTTTAATGTTTTTTAAATTTAGTTTTTTTTTTACTATCACTGTTATCCCAAAAACTTACCCTCGGTCGGTAAGTTATTTAAAAAAAAAATTTTCATAACTATTTTGTTAGTAGCTTTTTTTTTACTATCCCTAGTTACTTTTTTTTTACCCCTAGCCCTTACCGTCGGCCAGTATTTTTTTTTTTTACTGATTTTATTATTTTCTATTATCTGTATTTTTTACTCTCGTGAAAAATTGACCCTTGGTGCAAAATCGTCTTCGTGAAATTTTGTTCCTTCGTGCAATTGTTTGCCCTCGAGCAAATTTGGCTTCGTGCATCTTTGTGCACTCGTTCAATTTTTTTCTCATTCAACTTAGTAACCTCGTTCATTTTTGTCTTCGTGCAATTTAGACCCGTTCCCATTCTTATACTATAGAGTAAATCGTTAACAGTTGCAGTAACTTTTACTTAAAAAGGAACTTCAGTAAAGGTTTTTAATAAGTTATATTATTAGTTTGAACATTTAATAATTCTAAATAAGTTTTTTAATTTATTATCAAACTAAAGTGTTTAGTGTTTTAATAAAACAAACGTAAGTATTGCTCGCTATTCCCTATAAAATAAAAATTTCTCCATATTTTTCTATTTACGTGTTAAAACTATCTAAAATGGACCATGTCACCTTTTAGTGAAACCCTAAGTAGGTACATTTGTTTCATATCGAAAGTTTTACAAAATTTTAGCTCTAAACCTAAAACTAATATTTTTAGAATTGTTCTTTTTAAATTGAAAAGCAACATATTCGTGTAAACAAACTTGTTTTGTGTTAAAGTTTTCAAAATTTACCTCGCAATAAGCTTACAATAAGCTTTTAGGTGACTAATGTTTACTTTTGATACTAATTTTAATGTATTAGTGTTTTAGGAGTCTAAATTATAGATTAAATAATTGTTTTGAATAATGTACTGTAAAGTTTCATAATTCAGGGTATAGTTTACTTATGTACTTGGGCTACTTATGACAGTATGAAAAAATACTTTATAAGTTAGTTTGAAGAATAACCTTTTTTAATATAACAAAAAAATCGTTAAAAGAAAGGAGATTAAACCTAAATCCCAGCAAATGTCGTGTTTTGAATATTCGCAAAAGTACACCTATTCCAACGTTTGAATTTAAAATAAACAATTCAATCTTACCTAAAACTGAAGTATTTAAAGACGTTGGAATTTTTATATCATATAATTTAAAATGGAACCATCACATTAACTATATTTACTGTACTGCATCAATTTTATCTTTTCAAATTCTAAAAAGCTTTATATCTACGGATTTGGTAATTCTAAAAAAACTGTGTCTAGTTTACAACCGTCCTAAGATGAAATACAACACACCTTTATGGTCTCCATATTCTATAAAAGACATCAACTAACTAGAATCTATTCAAAGAAAATTTACGAGATTAATCTTTATTCGGTGCAACATTTCATATACGTCTTACATAGACAGACTAACAAAGCTTAATATAAAAACTTTAGAGTACAGAAGAATTGAATTTTATCTCATTACTTTTTTTAAACTGATTAACAATGAAACTAATATTGATTCTCAAACTTTCTTTAAACCTTATAAAAATAATTACTCACTCAGAGGTAATAATAGAAAATATACATGCAAATATCATTTCAACTATGTTGGTTGGCACAAATCTTTTTTCTATCATTCGATAAAAATGTGGAACAAACTTGCAAATGAACTAGTATTGTGCAAAAATCTTAAACATTTTCGATTAAACTTAAAAAGATTTGACTTAAATAAAATATTAACCAGTAAAGTTTATAAGTAATTAGTTTTGTTCATCTCTTTAGCCATTGATTTGATGTGTGGTATGTAGTTTATTGGTAGTTTAATCTGTAAGCTACACCTTCCCCTTGTAGGTTTTAGGTACTTTTCAATTTTGATTTTTTGGAAGGTCTATTGTTTATGTGCTTGGGGCTTTAGATTTTGAAATTATTGGATACTCAGTTGATTCCTAAGCTAGATTTGTGAATTGTTGCTGCCACATTTTTGAAGTGATTTTTAACTGAATTTGCCGTGGTGAAACTTTGAAAACATGACGAATGGCAAATAGTAGCTGAGATCAATGTTCTGCAAGATGAAGACAGGTTCTGAAGAATTTTGACAGGAGATGCTTGTTACAGGGATTTGTTGCTTTGGAATGTATAATTGGAGATTGGTGACTTTGGAATTGTTGAATATTTTGGTTGTGAAAGTTTTAATTTATTCAGTTTGTGTCTTGTATAAGCTTTATGTTTATGTTTATTTAATCACTTTAATTTGTTTTTATTTCTTTTTATGTTAATTTCCTTCAGTTTAAGTGGCTTAGGTTTTAATGCCTAAGTCCTTCGTTGGACAATAAACTTAATAATAATAAAAGCACTGACCGATAGTATTAATTACTTTAAAATTGTTTATTATAACGATTTAAAAACTATCAAATAAAGAAACGATACAATTAAATTTCTGAAACTTATTTGCATTCTGATTTCAAAACCTTCAAGAGTAATGTTTAACTTCCGTTATCTGACACTATTTGTTTTGTTCATTGTTTCTTGTGTTTAAATTTTTGTTTTACAGTACCTATTACTTGTAAGCTTTTTTATAATGTTAAAAACACTTTTCTTGTTGTTTAGATTTTTTCAAACAAATAACTTTCTATATCATTTAAGATTTTTTGAAAAAACTGTTTCAAAGTTCACAACAGCTTTACACAATATACAAAAACAGTGTTTTATTAAAACCATTCCTTCTAATATTTTCTACAAAGTTATTGTAAAATTTAAAATACAGTAATAGTTAAAAAAAAAGTTCTACTTTTTCTAGTAGATTGCAGTTTTAAAACACAAACTTAATTTTATTTGAACTAAGTTTTTTAAATAAAACACTTGGTAAACTGTTGTTTGGCTATAAATGTATATAACATAACATACTACATAACATTTAAAAATAATTTAATTTTAAGAAAAGTTTTTCATTTTCATAACTTATTGTAAAGATTCTTGATAAAAAGAAATAAAAAACTTTTTTTATTGTTAAGGTCTTTCAAAAACGAAAGTTTTGTTTGTTTGTTAGTCGATAAAAATTGTTTTTTTTTTTTGCAAAATTTTAAAAATTTCTTACACAGTTCTTTTGTTGGTACAGCACAACTTAAAACTTGCTTGATTAACCAATAAGTATGTTTCTAAAGTTGAGCTTGTAAAAATTCAAACTGTTAAATAAATATAAGTTGAGAAAAAAAATTGTAAGTTCTTCTTTTAAATAAGAATAGATTTGTTCGAAACCTGTTAATTAGGATAAATGCAAGCATAAAACAATAAAAATATTAAAAATTTAGTCTCATTCAAACCAAAAACCTTTATAAAAAGTTTTACAGTAAAACTACTTTAGTTACATTTAAGCAAAAAAACTTAATATAATACATTTTATTATCTAAAGACAAAAAGTCTATTATAAAGCTTTATTTAGCACAAATTAGATTTAAGCGATTTAAACTACTTTTAAAAAATTTTTTTCTTTAAATGTTGTTGTTATCAAACTAATAAGCAATAACAATTACTTTCATTTTTGAATTGAAAGGTTGTAAACAACATTATAATCTATAAATAAATAAAAGTATTTAAGTTCTTATTAAAAGCTAATCAATTTTTTACCTTATTGTTTTGTCACGTAATTACCTTAAAAACTCAAGTTTGTTTAAAAAATAAACAAAAAATCTAAGATAAAAGCTCATGTGTACTATAAAATATTTGTATTCTTTATTTAAATTTCAAATAATATTGTAATACTGGAAATTTTAATCACAATATTTGTATTGTTTTTAAAGACAAGTTTTAAGAAAGTTTTTAATTGTTTTAATCTTTTTACTGTGAGAAGAGTTTATTAGCTTGAAGTTTTAAATTATTGAAGCTTTATTACTTTCTAGAATAAAATTTTCAGTATTTCGATTCTTTACAACTTAGTAGCAGTTTGGATTTTATCATAAAAACGATCTTAAGATAGTGTTTGTTTTGTTTTTATTTAATCAATTACTGCTAATTAAAACAAAATGTATTGCATAAAATGAAAACCAATTTCAGTTTTTGATTTCTATTACAAACATTTTACTTTTTTCACTACTTATGGTTATATATTTAAAATTTAAACAGCATTTTTAAGTAGTAAAAAAAAATATTTTGGTAACAAAATAAACATGTGCACAAATTATAATACTAGCTAGTATAGTTTTAACAAGATTAAAACTGTTGTTTTCCTACTACTATATACTTCTAAATATAGCAAAAGTTATTTCCATTTCTGTTTATAAAAACTCATTAAGTTCTATTTTTAGCAATTTTAAAAGCTCACATTTAACTAGTTTTGTTCAAAGCAAACCTACTAGATAAGCTATACAACATTTTCACCATTCTAAAACTTTTTGCGACAACAACACCGTACAAATTAAATAAACGCTTTTGATTTCTATGTAAATTATTTTAAGAGCAAGTTATCTGCCTGGCAATAAGAATGCCAAGCATCTTTATTAAGACCATTGTCTTAAACCCTATAACTTTAAGCCATTTAAAGGCACGAATGTGTGACAAAGATTTCGTACGTTCAACTCACGAAGCGCTTTCCTTATCTTTAAATTAAATCAAACAATTATTCCAGATAATGCCCGAAATATCACTGGCAGTGCTGAATAAGACTTTCTAATGGAATTCAACAAAAACAAGTATGAAATTTCAGCTGTTTTAGTGGTTTTTGATTTCTCTGAAAGTCGTTGGTTTCCCTTTGACTATATATTTTAATTCAGTGTTTTTTAAACTTATAAATTTGCACGTTTACTTTGGCGTGCAGACACCTAATTAAAGTGCTGTAAACATCTTCAAGTATCATTAAACACATCAAGATTGCTCAAAAAACTTTGTTTGACATGTTATTTAAACTAAAAGCTAAAACCGCTCGTACTTAAGTGATCGAGTTCGGATAATTTGCTAGAACAAACAAATTAAATTATGCTGTTTACGTTAGGTTTCGTTCATAATTTAATGATCATTATAAAGCACTGACAACTCTAAACTATTTTTTACAAGTGCAAATAAAAATTTATCGAACAAGCAAGCCATTGTTGAACACAAAAACCGCCGTAGATAAAGTTTTACACATAAAATTTACAGCTTTCAAATCTATTCATAGCTTTTTATCATGCAAATAGATAAACTTAGTGGAAAATAGCTTTGTTAAAACGTATCAGAACTATTTACTTAATGGAATACAGTTAAATAAATTAAAAACGACACTTATATCACTGCTAATTTATTTGAATTGTGCATACAAGTGGTGTTAGAAATTTAATCTTATTTGTCAATATGTGCTTTTAAAATTTCACACACTTTATTGTGTGAATGTGAAAGAATTAAATGACCGAAAAGTTCTTATTTGTAAATTTGATTTAACCTTATTAACTTTTTGAAATTAATCAAAAAAGTTTATTTTTTATTTCGTAACACAAAAAATTATATAAATATGAAGAAAACAACAATTTAAAGTAAAACACCAAAGTAATGGTTTGATTTAAATACAATTCAAAGTTTCACACATTTAGACTGCTTAGCTTTAAATTATAGAAAAAAAGTCTTTAATTAAAAAACGTTCCAATAACTGTTTTTTTCAATTATAAAAGAAAGATTTAACGGTTCAAACGTTTATCCGAAAATTTTATATAACATTTTTATCGTCCAAGATTAATTAAAACAAAATATTGATGCTCATTAGACTGTCTTACAATAAAATCTTAATAACACAATTAGCTAATTAGCGGTTTAATATATTTCAGAGAAAAAACAGACTATGTACAAATAAAGTGTCAACTAGCATATATACTGTAGGTTTATATACTATATATAGGCATGTTACTATTTACAAGTATAATAATATATATAGACAAGTAATTAAGTGCATTATAACAAAAGCCTTCTGTTTTAATGAATAATTTTTAGCTTTGTATCTCTAGGCTGTTTTTATATTTTAATTTATTCAAAGTTCTAAAAACACAATTACTAAACATTCTTAACTAATTTAAAATAACTCCATTATAAAAAAGATTACTATACTGTAATTTAAAAAAATATTCTTAAAAATTCACTTAATAAACAAAAGTTTTCAAGAGCAAACGTTATACAACTTTTGTTAAATACCAAACAACTATAATTGCATTTATTTTTAAACTTTTTCAAAGCTGACTCACACGAAACTTTGCGTATTGTAAATTCAGACGTCTGAATATGAAACTGTAGAAGGTCGTTACGAGCTGCAAATCAAATTAGAAATTAATTTCTACAAACTTCCACACCGCTTCCACCCAATTACTCAGTTTTAAGCGCATTAGAGGCCTCATTAGCGCGACTGACACTCCGGTGGTGGCAAAAGTAACGCTTTTTGGTCGGGGAAAAACCCCCTTTCATGAGCAGCATGTGCTGCGATTAAATTCTTGTTGTTTCGACAAACAAACTTTTTTTTTTGCAGGTGTTGCGGCAGTCTGCTATTTTTCACCATGGCGGTTGCCGAGATTTCCAGTTTATTAAGATTGGCGAATAAACGAGGCCATTGTTTTAAATTGCCACTCGCTGAAACAGCAAATCCATAAACACGCTGTTGTTGCTGTTGTTGTTGTGAATCTGAATGATTTTTGCGGAAAGTCGCTAATCAGCGATGGCATTTCAAGAGGATTTCAATGGTAATTAGTCAAACAGGCTGGTGATAAGGTCAATGTCATGCCGTCGTTTCAGCAAAATATCAAACGCGTTACAGACACATTAAAATTATTTTTCCAGTCTGAAATGTTTAATTAATTATTTCGGTGCATTTTGTAAACCTGGTGTCTTGAATAGAAACTTTCTTTTGTTTCAAAATTTTCGATCAATACTGCTTTATATGGAAATAAAATTTTAATTGTGTCTGTTGAAATCTTGAAAGCGTGCTAATTATTTTGAAATTTATGCAATGAGGAAGTAAAAAAAATGTATTAAATATCAAATTTTGAGTATAGTTTGTTTGCTTGTTTATTACAATCATTGATAAACAGGAGACATGAAAATTGTTTTAAATCAAAACTAGATGCCGAATTAAAGCAGCACAATAAAAATTGCATTTTATTTTTAGCATCGTGCATATACTCTTTCAGTCAAAGCAATTAGTTCAAAGTATTACTTTTATTTGCAACAGCAAATAAACATTGGTTCAATTTTTTTGTAAGATATTAAGCTTTTGAAGTAGATATTTAGTTCTAGTAATTCTCTAAACAGCGTTTTATAGTTCAAATTTTGTGAGTTTAAACGTATATTGTACTTTTAAAAGAATTCATAGATAAAAAATCGGAATGTAGCAATAAACAACTTTTTTTTTATTCAATGTTTGTGTGGTTTCAGTTTAACGAAACGATTGAATGTAAAACTTTATTTACTTAAAAATTTAAAATATTCAAACACTTTTTTCAGTACTTGTTTAGCCAAAAACAAAATGATAATTTTCTGAAACGAAAGTCAGATTTGTTTGTTTTTAATACGTAAAGATACAGCGATAGCAAAACAATTTGCATTTTTGTTTACATTCAACTTAAAAGGTACAAAAGCCGCGATAAAACAAAGTGGTCACGCCAAAAAAGCAACCAGCAATTACTTAGCACCGAAAGAAAAACATTTTTTGCTAAATATATATTAAACGCAGTGAGCTTCGGTCAGCTCAAATCTAAAACGAGAGAACGCTGCTCGGGGTAAAAACAAAATGAGAGAAATTTTCAAAACAAAGTAAAAGAAACGCGCTTAGCAGCTCGAGATGTTATTAAGGCATCCGTATAGCACTTAGTAGTAGTAGTAGTAGTGCGTTTATACTTTATACTTTAATTAAACGAGCGCTTAATTTGCCTGCAATGTATGACAACCTGCAGGCTTATTAGTTTTAATAAGATCTGTTAACGTGTGTGAGCTGTTAAAGAGTCATTGTTGAAGTGAAGTTTGAAGTGTTTTTTAAATAGAACACTTTGATTGTTTATGCAGAGCTTTGTTTTATTAGATTTTGTTTACAGTAGTTGTTAAAAAGTTTACTTTAAGATCACATTTTGAAATGCAGCTAAAAATTTTAGAGCTCAGTTGCTAAGATTTGTTTTGTTTGAAAATCAATAAAAGTTATTGCAGACTTACTTTGTGAGTTTATTTACTAAGCTTTTGTTTTTAAACTTCTGTAAATTCAACAATGTTATTTTTATAATTTTATTGCTATACTTTATTTATATGCTAAATAAAAATATGGTTAAATAAATACAATTCGTGATAGCGGTTATGTTTTTCAAGAAATATTCCGTCACACACTGGTTTTTGTTATTTTAGTTGCAAACATAATTTAAAGGTTTACAATGTAATAAAAACAAATGAAAATATTAATTACAAGTTTTATGACCGAAAAAGGGCACCGCAGTGTTTTTTATTGGACAATAAAATATTTTATATAATTTTTTACTAATTGCCTTCGCGTCTCAAATAGCCCGTCATGAACGCACGCGATTTAACAGATTAACCGCTTTATTATCAACGTTTCAGACGCCGTGTAGTCATTTAAATTTTTGAAATAAAAGAGATTAACAGCGATCTGAACTGAAAGCTGAAATATTTTGCTGAGAATAAAATTTGTGCAGTGGCCAACAACAACGAGACGATCACGAAGAGTTGAGTTGATAAATTGGAATGACTCGGGTTGCGAGTATTTACACGAAAACACATCACTGCTGCTGTTGCCTCCTCTTGCTGCTGGTAAGTGCTTCATTACTAATTCACGTGGGACTTTTCCCAAGTTTTATAACAGTAAGTAGCTGAGAGTTTGTGTACAAGTTTCAGTACAATACGGTTGAAAGAAAGCACAAATGTTTATTGTTGCTTTTTAGTGAGAATAAACACCAAAACAAAGACTGCTCATTCAATGCAAAATACGCACGTTTGAATGCAAAACAAAGCACCGCAGACTTTGTTCAGCGCTTTTTACGGCAACCAAATTGCTTGCAAAGCCGTCGCAACAGTTTACATTTCACCGTTACTTAACAAAAATATATACAAAAAATACATTACGCAGTAATGTAAACTTCGGGCTGTTAAACTCTTTGCCAATGTGGAATGACTTATCAAACTTTTCCAGCGTCTATTTTCACCCTTTTTTATCAATAACTTTTGGTAAATATTTACATTAGAACTGATTACGCACGTATGCCATAATGTTAAAACTGTACTTGAATTTTGTGTGTTTTGTTTTTGTGTTTTTAGACATTAAGAAAAAAGTCTTAACTTAAATTGTTGTTTTCAGGTTATAAGTATTCTAAAAGTGCTTTACAAATCCACAATTTTTTTTCTATAAAGTAAAGCAATATGTATTTTTACTTTAAATTCCTCTTCTATGTTTACCAGGAGAAAATAAAAAACTTGGCTTAAAAGTATCTGGAAAAACTGGAAAACAGGTCAGTGAAAGTCCATGCGAATTTTGTAGCACTATATCAATATTAAGATCGAGGCCAAGTCCACCGATTTGCTCTAATAAAAGTCACACCTAGCACACAAATATATATATAGCGGCATAACATGAGGCGAGCAAATAGCTTCAAGTTCAACTTTAATCGATTATCTTGGAAGCATTCTTTCGGGCAGGCAGCGTTTACACACATTGAAAAGAGAAAGCGAATTTTTTCTCTGCTGCTGAAAGTTTGCTCGGCGTCGCTTTTGCACGTTTAAACGTTTCACTTTGTATGAGGTGGCCACCGCTGCTGTGAAGTGTTTGTTTAATACTCGACAGCTTTTATCTTATTTTGAGCTCGAGCGCGATTTGGGTTTAGTAAGGTTTCTGATGGTTATCCTCGTATCACAACGGTAATTCGCTGCGAACAGTAGCACTTTTGTGTTTATGTAGCAAGCGATTTAAGCCGTCCTATGAAAGCGCGGACCTCGATAAAAATATTCGGCGTCGCCTTGCACCTTGGCTGACCTCTGGTCCTCAAAACACTGTTGCTTTGTATTTGACGTCCGATTGCGTCGTCTTGATAGTTTCTCAACACTTTCGCCATTCAACACAATTATCTCGTAATCAAACGTCAGTCACAAGCACCGGCTATTTAGCGAGATGGCAGAACAAAGAGTCCACTATATTGTTACTTGACAGGCAGCTCTGCCTGCTTGTTATTGGTTGCGCAGCTGAGCCTTCTTTTATGTGGCCTGCCTGGCATGTTTCTAATGTCATACAGCGTGTAGAGATAACTCTCCCTAATAGCTAGTTTGATATGATTTATTTGTCATCATTTTGCAATGCTAAATTCTTTCTGAGAAAGTTTTAACGGCTGAAAAGGGTTCGTTAAGAATATGTTTTTGGAATTTTTTGAGTTGATTTTTGATATAACTGTTAGTGTTTTAAGTTGAACTCTCTAACAGTGCTTGTATAGACTAATTTAGTAAAATATCTTTTAATTAATAAACCTTTATGATCTACAAAAGATCTCAAAACTTCGTATTCATTAGATTATTTTTCTTGATTTTTTTAGACACTTATATATATAAAAATACTCTTAACACTCTTAACACTCTTAATAGCTGTTGAGAACATTATAGAAACTTAGTTTAAAGTAACGTTAAGTTTTATGTTTGACACATATCACTATAAGCACAGTCTTCACAACATAAACTATATATAAAAACAAGATTTTCAAAAGCTAATGCAAGTACAACTGTTTTGAAAGATTTAAGCGAAGAAGCTCAATATAAAAACTGTCTTAACCGGTCTCTTGCTTTATTGAGAAGCAACTGTTGTCTTTCGCCAGTAATTTAATCTTTGAAATCTGCATGTCTGAAGCTTTACCCGACCTCAGTCGTAAACATCACTTTTGTCGTTTATCTCCTCTGCTTTTGTTTTAATGGGGGCTTGAGAGGGATAAAGATTACGGCGAAATTACATCACAATCCATTCAAATCGCATCACAAATTGTTTTCTAAAGTCTCTCAGACGTCAGCGAATCCCCTGGTCGCTTGGCAACCAAGCACTTTGTGTTTTGTCCTTTACCCTGAGATTATGTGGAACAGTGTCAAATTGCGCCCACCAGACAGCTTCTCAGAAAGCTGTGGCCAGAAATTAAATTCTTGTGCAAACATTATGACGCAACAATTGCTTACTGAGAAGGTGCATGTTAAGCCATTCAGTATTAACTATGGGCCAAAACAAGTGAGAGCGTTTCTCAATACATTTATTTTTTTTTTTTTGTAATTTTTCACTCTAGTTGAACATCTGCATGTAGGTTCAAGGAAGTTCCAAATGTGTCAAAACAGCGAGTTTAACGACGAATAATTAATGCTTCTAATCATTAAAATCAAATTATTTAATTTAAAAACTGCCTTCCGATTGTTTACGTACGTCCTTGTGTTTAGGTTTGTGTTAAACTTAAATGACTAAGCATGGTAATTTAATTAACGAATTCCAGCGAAATTCGGCACAAAAACGTGATCGGAACAAAATAGGAAATGTTTTTGTTTTGTTTCAGCAACACTCTTATTTGTTTGGTAAACGGCAAACTGATAACAACTACTTTTTTTTTTAAACAGTTTGCATGTTTGCGTTTTTTGTTGATGTGCGCACAGAGAGCACAAATAAGATAAAAAATAAAAGTAAATTGATAACAACGCTGCTTATTTTCCCTTCAACTTTTTGCTAGAGAATTTTAAAACATGATAACTGCAAACATAAATCAATTAAAAGCGTTACGCATGAACAATGTCGAAGTTTTTTTTCTTTGAAACATAAACATCAAATCTCATTTAATGCCTTTAATGGTTTTTGTGGCCGATAAGTTTTGTTTTAGTACTTTTGATTAAGCTCTGAGTTTTTAGTAAAAAGTCAGATTTGATATTTTATAAACAAATATTGTTTTCTAATCAGTAAAGCTTTAAGATTTAATTTTTAACATATACAAGTTTTTATTAAAAAATGAAGCCTGAAAGTGGCTTGGTTTGAAACAGTTTTATTGAAAATCTTATTGAAGTATGCACACATAAATAATTTATAAGCAGTTTGAACTTTATAATCTGCTGCTATAAAGATGTGTTATGAAATAAATTTATTTTATAGTTTAGTTTATTCATGTTAAATTTGCTGCAAACATTTTTGACGTGTTTCAAAATATTTATAAAAAATAGCTAGCTACTCATCAACATTATTTTTATTGTAGAAAATTCACTTATAAGTATTAGTATTATTAGCATTTTTAAATAAACATATTGGCTAGGAACAATTAAACGAAACAAGTTAGTTTGTAAGTTAAGAAAAAAAGCAAAGAACTTTTGCATACGAAACTTAAAGTTATTTAAAAACTTTAGGCTAATAAAAAATATTCATTTCATAAACAAAAGTATATTATAAGTATTTTTGAACATCTATATATAGACAAATTTATTTTTAACAACTAGGATCAATAAAAGAACACATGAGATAAATAAGAAAAGTACATGAATAGTTAAGAGCTGTTTTGAAGGAAGTTTTGATTTCTGTTAGGACATTTCTCATACTTACTAAGCTTTGTATAAACTTTAATATTTAAAAGTTAAAGCTTTAAGAAACTTAAAACCACTATAGCAATTGTTTTTACAAGTTTAATTAAACTGTTAAGGTTAACTTTAGTAGGTTTTAATAAGATTGCTATATCATAAATGTTGTAAAACAAGTTATTGGAATAAAAGTTAAACATTTAAATGTTAATGTTATTTTAAATTACAGCTGGGAAGTTTTAGTTTGTATTAAACTTTAAAACCAATTTTACAAAAAAATTTAAAATTTATACCTTTATAATTGAATTTTGTAGAAACAAATTCCCATGGGAGGTAAGCATGGAGCGGAAATATGCGAACTAGTAGGTCTCTATATACTACATAAACTCAAGAATGCGCTCCCAAACCTAACAACAGGACTGTACCGCGACGATGGCTTAATGGTCATAGAAAAAAACAAAAGTAATATTGATATAGAGAAAATTAAAAAATCCATGCACAACATATCAAAAGAAATGGGAATAAAGTTAGATATTGAAAATCCTTCACGTAAAATTAACTATCTAGACCTAAGCTTCAATCACACATTCCAACCATATAGAAAAGAAAACAGCAAAATTATATATATTAATTCAAAGTCCAACCACCCTCCAGCAATACTGAAACAAATCCCAAAAATGATAGAAGAAAGACTTTCCAAAAATTCTAGCAATGAAAATCTATTCAATGAAATAAGTAAAGATTACAATGACGCAATAAAGTTAAGTGGCTATAATTACAAAATAAAGTTCAAAGATGAAGATGATGGAAAGAAACGGCCTAGAAAAAGAAAAAGAAAAATAATATGGTTTAATCCACCATACTGCAAATCAATAAAAACAAACATTGGCAAGAAATTTCTCCAAATAATAAACAAATACTTCGGAGTAGACAGTAAATTCAAAAAATACTTGAATAAGAACAACATCAAATTAAGTTACAGCTGTTTACCAAACATTGAGACAATCATAAAGAATCATAACAAGAAGCTCACAAACTGCAACAAGAATGATGAAGATGAAACATGTAACTGTAGAAACAAAGTGAAATGTCCTTTGAAAGGCGGTAACTGTAGAGCAAAAAATGTCATATACCAGGCCACAGTAAAAACTGACAATGCAACTAAATCATATATTGGTCTAAGCGCCAACCAATTTAAAAAAAGAGTGGCAACCCACAGAACAACAATAAATAGCAACCCAGAAGATAGAAATTACATTCAATACAAACAAGCAACTGAGCTATCAAAATACATCCACACATTGAAGAACGAAAATAAGAATTTTGAATTGACTTGGACAATACTGGAAAAAGAATATGAATCAAGACCGAGAATCGAGACGTGCAGGTTGTGCTTGAAAGAAGCATTAAAGATCCTACAAGCAGATAAGAACTGTATTAATAAAAGATCAGAAGTAATGAGTTCTTGCAGGCACAAAAACAAATTTTTATTATTCTATTGGAATGAGTCTAAAACCTAATAATTTAAATATTTTTAGCATTTTAATCATCCGTTAGTTTTTTTCAGAATTTTGTTAAGAATTTGTTGTGTTTTCGTTTATATTACTGCATTTAGTTTTTTAATTTCTTTTATTTTTATTTATTAATTAATACCAATATTTAGTTCACCTAATTATGCATTTTTCATTAAAATTTGAATAGTTAATGTTTATTTATTTTTTACGCATCAATGAGTTCAGATTCACATTACTGCCAATGTCTAAATGTTATTTACTGTTTTGAAATTATTTGAAAAGGTCGGCTAAGGCTCACCGAAACCAGGTAATAAACCAAAGCAGTGCTTAAACATTTGTTTTATTGTAGAAACAAATAGAAAATACTTGTATTCCTCATATAAATGTTTTAAAATTCAAAACACACTTAGTGCTATAAAACAATTTATAACAGGATACCACACAAATATTTGTTACCTTAATTCCAACTAGTTTCAGACATTTTAAATTATAGTATTCAGTTACACAGTATACCCTTTTACCTCTCAGAAGCATTTCATAACAAATTTATTAACTTAAATAAGCTCTTATTTCAATTTTTGCGCATCTGAGTTTAAATTAAATCACCATTACCTTAAATGGATTTCAATCAATTTTTGAATTTCTAACCGGTTTTTACGAGAAGCTAAGTATATGTTTGTGTTAACTATTTTGTAAACAAAGCATACAAAAATATTATTTTATTCACATATACCTAGCTGAAACAAAAACTTAGCTCGTGAACGCTTAAAAAAGTTCGTTACAAAGCTTCATTTCTTCTTGCACGACTAAAAACCGATCATGCCATATGTCTTTTTCTATAAAAAAAAGTACACACAGATAAAAATATGCAAAATATTTGATTGTGTTGATTTTTATTGAGGCAGTAGTTTCTCGCACAAAAGAGAAATTGCCAGGGTAAACTGATGTAAAGGAGCCCATTGTGCTCAGCTGACTTGTTTGCAGTTTGAACGTTAATACAGCGAAACACGTGCAATATGTGAGCATCTTTTCAGTTATTTCATTGCTCGAAATTTAAGCTTGCCTACTGCGGGTTAAACAAATGCTTAACACACGGATTAAATGAAATAAACGTTATTTGCATGCAAATTTTTTTTTTGCTGAGAAATGAAAACAGAAGCTTTATATTTTAACGGCTTTTGTTCCAACAACTTGTTTGCTTTAAGGCTTAAACAGGTACCAAGTAAACACTTAAACACGAATGAAACTGCACTAGTTACAAAAACACAAAAAAAAAAACAGCTGTTAAAAATTTAGCCTAGTAAAAAAAGCACAGTGAAACAAAAAACTTCTTTATTTTTAGCACCACGTATTCATACCACGCTTTTTGTTTACAGCGCGCTTTGTAAGCAAAGTTTTATTTTTTTCTGGTCAAAAATAATTCACTCCGTGATACTCGACTTTCGAATGTTTCCGTTCGCGGCAAGTTCATGGCTCGAATTTCTAATTTTAGTTTTAAAATTCAGCAGAAGTAGAAGCAGTGGCCTGTCAAGGCACGCGCGCAATTTTAGTTGATTTATTTTTACTTTTTTTTAGGTAGAATTTTGTTCAGGATTTTTGCCATGCTGCGGATTTCGCTTAATCCCGAGTTCATGCTTATCATTTGTTGGCTTTCTATTAAAAATTTTGATTTTCTTTTAGTTTTACTAGTGGATAAACAGCTAAAAAGTCGGAAACTACTTTATAAATTTAAGTGTATTTTAATGTTTACCGTTTAGACGCTTTTTAGGGGAAAAACATTATATTATTAATTGTTTTTTTTTTTTGCACTCAAATGAATTTTACTTCGAGTGTTAAAACAACTTAAAGCTATTACTGGATAATTAAACCCAATTAAACAAATATTTTTCTTTGGAAACACATCAGCTTCAAAGCCACCTAAGACGCCTGATGTTTACAAAACAGCAGTTTAGCAGCTAATTACTTGAAATTTGCTGTGAAATCGTGTTATTAGCACCACGCAAGTCAGCCAAGGTTATCTGCTTGTGAGATCTTATTTACAATTGCTTTCCTCAGTGATTAAATCAACGAGCCACCTACGAGCTAACTTTTTCTCATCATCTCATATAACTTCAACCGCTCAGCTCTCTTGTGCTACTTTGCTACTTTATATTTTGAATGGATTTTAATGGCAACGCCAGATTTAATTTTGATCTGTATTTAATTGCAATACTAGCACATTGTGAAGTAGCTCTCTGCGAAAGGGAAAGGCATGGCGAGATTAAACTTTTAAAATTATTTCTTATTTCAGTAGGTGGCACAGTTTGAAGTGCACTCGCTTTTGTGTTTTTTAAAAACTTTTCCTTTTTATCAGAGGGGCGTTTTACTCGCCTCTCGAAGAAGAATGAGATTAAGTCGCATGACAGCTTCTTAAAAATTTTCACCACGCCAGCTTTAAAAACTTTCTTTTTATAAGATTCTTTCAGGGTCGAAGAATTTATTTCAGCTTCAAAACCCTTTCCAGACGTTTCATTTTTTTAAGCAACGGCAGACAAACCCAAAACGAAAAATTCTCTGATGGTAAAAAATTTAAGTGCTAGAAAGGGAATTTCTAATGTAAACTGCTGGCAATATTTGGGCTTAAATGCAAAAACTAAAAAATTAAAAGTGAAAAGTGAACTGTTTAAAAGGTACTCGAGTTGTGACAGAGAAGGATTGTGCGGTTGCAAGCAAATAAAATTCAAATACAATTCAAATAAACATTTGTCATTTCGCTGTAAACTCGTGACTGTTCGTGTAACGCCTACGCTTGTCATTTTGTTTACGTGGAGAAAGTTTTGTTAAGCTTAAAATAAATTCATTTGCTTCTGGAATTTTATTCTTTAGAAATATATTTACAACGTCTAATTCAGATTAAACTTCCAAGAGATACAACTTGTTTTTTTTTATGCTCACTTAAACTTAAATCTAGTTTACCTTAACAATAAAAACATTTTTATTTTTTTATACTTGTTTGGGTTTCTTAAAATTTTATTTTCATAAGCTTACAGCTGTACATTTGCTGCTACCTTACTCTCTGTAGCGACCGAGCCAACAGAAAGTATTTAATCTTGAAATAAAGCGCGCTCCTAATTATAGCAATTAATAACTGTGTGCAAGATAACATCGTCTGCTGTTTGGTGACTCAGCAAAATGACAAGATATTACATGACACTCGCTTTGTTATATATAGTAAAACAGCTTAAGTCTGAGAGACAATGGTGAAATTTTGACATTTTCCTATGCTTTGATGCGATAACACACATTATGTTATGTTTAAAAGTAGGTTCTTTAATGATCGGTAGTTATCAAAAATAACTTAAATTGGTAAACAATGTTAAATATATTTGTTTTAACTTAAGTAAAATGATTATTCATGGGTTAGTTTAAATGCTTTAAGTTTTAAGAATAGCCGTGAATCAGAAAGTTGAAAGTTAAATTTTGGGTTTTCAATATTTTCATATTTGGAAGCTTAAAAGGATCTTCAATTTACATCAGTTTTAGATGAGTTAATATGCTGAAATATCTTTGTGGTATCATAAACCCATCTGTCAGTAAATGTTAAATGATTGATAGATTGTTAAAAGGTACCTGATTATATGTGTCTGAATAATTAAATTTTTTCGTGCTCATTTACAGAAATTTAACGCTGCATTAAAAGCACCCTAAGCAAAAAAAAATATCGATCACATCAAGTTTTTGTAAACAAAATAAATTGGGTACTAAATTAAGAATTGGCTCAGTAGATTGATGGATTTTATTGCATGATGTAAAAAAAAACTTTGCGTATAATTGTAACAAGCAAGCATCAGTTTACATTGAAACGCAAAATTAAATTCAGACAAGTCATTCACCTTCATAAACAATTAACAATCAGTAAACAAGATAATCTGCTCAATAAAGCACAAATTAAAGTGCGCAGGTAAACACACAAACCTCGCGCGTAATTCGTTGATAAGACAGAAGTAAACATAACTGTCGCTAATCGCCAAACAAAAAGCAAAGCAAAGTCGGTTGCGCGGTAAACGTCGCCGTAAACAAAACTTGTCTTCGATACACAACAGTGACGTCACAAACAGTGGCTTTTGGCGGGCCTTTGTGACGTAACTACTTCTCACCACGTGCTATTTGCTCGCCAACCATAGCAGTAGCAAGTATGTGCGCGCAGTCACGCAAGTTTTTGTTTGTCTCAATCATTTTTGCCGCTTGCTCCTTTTGTTCAGCAATTTGTTTTAATTTTGAGGAATTTGAAATTTATGAGATTATTGCGTGCCTTTGCAACTTTGTGTTTTGTTGTTTACGTTGCTCTTAAGTGTTTTATAATGTTTGAATGGCCTTAAAAGATGACTTTTTAAACAACGGGGAACAGAAATTTCTTGTTTAAATAGTTTTTTACAACTTAATGCATATATTCTTAAAATAAGACATATAAAAAGTAAGAAATAGTATTAAAAAGCACTTAAAAGCATAAACTACAAAAGTAAGTAATTGAAAATATTACACCTAAGTTACAAGAAGATTTAGATAAAGCGAAGGTTTTTGATAGCACTTAAGTGACGGTTCTTTATAGAAACTCAACTTATAAAACTGACCATAAACAACTAAACAATTAAAAGTACATTTAATTAATTTCAATTTATTGCAAGCGTAACATGAGCTTAGCGGGGATTCCAATTTTATCTGATTTAAATGATTGGCAAGTTTTTATTAATCGGTTAGAAACTGATCGCACTGAGCATGATACCCCTTGTATTTTACTTTTATTTTTGTAGATAATAGTCAAGGCAGATGAATTCGTGACGTCAGACGACGAAGATTATGACGTGACAGGGGGAAGCGGCGATGACGAAGCGTGGCACAGCGTAGTCAAACATGTAAGATTGAAAATTTTCAAAACTTTAAAAATTATTAAGGATTTAAAAATATTTAAAAAAATGTTTTTGATTTCTTTAATTTTTTTTTTCTCATACAATTAAATCTTTACATGTCAATCTATTATTGTAAAGCATCAATTATTATGATTAATGAATTTCAAATGTCAATTATTGGTTTGTTTTTGAGCTTTCACAAATTGTTTATCGACCTACTTATAGGTTATTATTAT
Source organism: Thalia democratica (assembly GCF_965202585.1). Lineage (NCBI taxonomy): Eukaryota > Metazoa > Chordata > Thaliacea > Salpida > Salpidae > Thalia > Thalia democratica. The sequence continues at coordinate 58,086,594 of NC_139166.1, read as the reverse complement.
TAAATTATTATTATAAAGTATATATTGAAATATTTTTAATGTTTGTAAGTTGCATTAACTATATTGCATGTATTTAGTTTATCATACAATATGGTTGATTATTACGTTTATAAAGTCATTAAAAGTTTGTTCAGATTTTTAAACAAAGCTACAAACTAAGCTTGTAGTGAAATATTCAAATATCAACTATACTAAATTTTTAATATTAACAGGAGCGAAATCTTTGGTCAGAATGGTCAAATTGGTCAGATTGTACAAAAACGTGTGGTTTTGGAATTTCTAAATCTTCAAGATCTTGTTTGAATGGGTTAGAATTTTTTTTTTAATTCTTTTAGTTGTGGTTTTTAACTATTTTACTTTTATTAAAGACTTTTTTTAAACTAAAGAGTCAAAAACACAATAAACACAATAAAGTTCTAGTTCAATAGAAATGTTTGATCTTTACAAACTGTTTGATCTAACAAAAAAGCAAGTTCATCAAAAAATTTAATTTTTTTTTTACGGTGTAATTTTTGTACAAATTTCTGTTATACAAATGTTTGTAACACTTTAAATTTTGCACCGTTTGTTAAAACCATAAAAGTATGTTACTCTGTAAAATAAAAACTTTACATAGGTTCCCTTGTTGTGTTAAAGAAATTATTTATGCATAAATAAAGATTCAAAAAAGCTTATTTTTAATTTGGTTTAGAAGTTGTTTTAACACATGTTTTTTTTTTGCAGAACATGCATTGGAGACAATCATAGATACAAACTATGCTCGACTGAGGTACGTTTTTAAGAGAAGTAAAAGTTAGAAAATACTAATATAAACTATTTGGTCATAGTAAGGTCAGTTATGTTGTTGTGAGTCATAGTAACCCGCAGACATGAGAAAAACATTCATAAGCGCAAAGCAAACACTTTCCAGTGTGTTGGGGCCCAATAAGGGTATTAAAGTATTTGAAAGTTTCTTGATAACTGCGGTGCTTGAAAACAGTAGCCGGGTTTAAGCAAAGTAAAAAGTTTCACAACGTTTTGTTTGTATAAGTCCTACCAAATTCTTGCATCAACAAAGTCCATTATGCAGGCTTCCATTGATGTTATTACTATATTAGTTTTATGTTTAATGGTGCTAACCCTTCATCATTATAACGTAATTTTTACACTGCTACTCTTTAATTAGTCATGTTCGTAAGGTAATAACATAAACTGAGCAAAATTTTAGAATTAATTGTTATTTTTAGATTTTAATTAAAAAGATAGATGTAACTGAAGCATGAACTCTTTTGGTACTAACTAATTGTAAATAACAATTTTTAAAACACAGTTAAAAACCATTGAAATAGTTAGAGATATAACAACTTATCAGAAATAAAAAGGTTTTTTTTTAAACTCACATAAACTACATGCAGACAAAAATTTAATTTGCAGTCTTCTTTTATTAAAAATTTTAAGAAAACATATTTAAAAAGGAAGCTTAATTAACTTTATTAGCTGAATTGGTATAACATACAATTAAAAGACCATCTTATTTAAAACACTTCATTTTATTTAGCTTCTACACGTAAAACAAAAAATTAACTTCTAGATATTTTTTATTAAAAATATAGGCTAGTTTGGTATTTAAAAAATAAATTGCAGGACTGCCCGCAGTTCTCTGTAAGATTCAGACAACGCCAGTGCGAAAGTTTCAACTCGGCAACTCAAAAGTGGACGCTTCCCGTGCTGACCACCTCCGACCTCATCGACCAAAGGCTGCAGAAGGACCTCAACTCCCACTGCTCCCTCCACTGCAGGTCGAGCGTGACGGGCAAGGTTGCCATGGTAACCGACAAGGTAGTTGACGGAACCCGTTGCCAGGCGCAAAAGAGTTTTGGCGTTTGCATCGAAGGAAAATGCGAAGTGAGTGAATAAATAATTTAATACTTCAGCATAGGCTTTAAAGTTTTCTCTTTATAAAATAATTTAAAAAAATTCCAAAAACGCTTTTCATCACAACATTAAACAATGTATAAAAATCATGTTTTAAACAATTGTGTGGTTTGTTTTTTGCTTGAATTTGAAACAGTAAAAGGATAAACGAGTTTCTTAATCAGCCTCATGACAGACACCAACATATTTCCATCTAAATTTTTAATTGTCTAGATTAAACCGAGTGCTAAGTTCACATTTTCTCCTTTGGCATTTAGTGCCTTATCAGTTATGAAAACAGTTTGTTTTAAAACGCTGGGATTTCCTTGCGCACTTGAAACGAAAAAGTTCGTCTTTTTATATCAAGTAGGGTTGGTGTGAGAAAATTTGAGGATTTTATTTCAAAACAAAAAGCCGCCATTCTCTTGATTAAAATACCGTTTGGATTTTCGTAATTCGGCAAGAAAATTCCATCAGTGTAGTTATGCTACTGTGTGCTTATTGCTTAAAATAAAATTGACAACTGTAATCTCCTTTGTTTGGGTTTTCTTTTTTGGTTGTTTTAAACAGAAAAAAACTTGTGGTTGCGAATAATAAGCAATAATACAGCGTTCATAAAGAGATTGCGTATATTTTGGTTAGTGAAAATTATAAATATAATAAATATCTTCATTCACGTGATTATTGTTCCCATCATTAAATTTTTTGTCATATAAGTTATTCAACCTTATATGGTTGGCAAAGTAAAAAATAATAACGCATTACTTTATCATTATGTTTATAAAACTATCCGAATAAAGTTGGAGTAATTTACAATTTTATACAAATGACGAAAAGTAAAACTCGTTTCTCATCAAAAACTAAAAAACAACAAAAAAGAAAAACTGTAATTGAAACAAGAATTTCTAGGCTCGTTTGCTAAATCGTTTGTTTAGCAAAATAGCAAGAATTATCATGTTTTTTGCAATTTATATGTCTATGTGGTTTGCATATGTGATTTGTTAATGTAAATGTTTGCTTTGTTAAATCGTGAAATAAAATTCTTTTATACGGAAATTCAAAAACAATTGTATTGAGTTGAGATTTTTTCGCTTTAACACGGTTTAAAACGTGTTACAGTGGTCGAAATCAAATTATTCGGAATAAGCCATAGCCAAGTTCGAAATTGCAAAGAAACATTTCTACTGGTGTGTGTTTATCATACATACCGATTTCATGTTTTTTCGTTTTGTAATCACAAGACGCGATTATTCTTGAACATAACTTCAGTAGTAGCTGAAATAATTGCGTAAAAAATACAGTGAAAAAAAAAACAGTTTTGCAAGAAGCCATTTCTGAGTATTTCTATCTAAACAGAACCGAATACTCTTCAAACAATAGTATTTTTGCAGATTGTTGAATTATAGCATTACCGGATATTTTTGTTTGTTGGTTCTACTTTGTTTGCTGAAAACTTTCCTGTTGTAGTCATCTTGAGTCACACAGAAACTTGATAGCCATAAACAAATGCTAAGAGCATTTCTGTTTTGATTGTTCTTTACTTAAACAAAATAATTCTTTTAGCAAAGTTTTCATCAATTAAAAAAAAATGTTCTACTTTTTCTTCGGCTGCTTTTTTTCAAAAAAAAACATGTATACTAAAAATTTCACAGTTTAGTCTAAAATGTGCAAAAATAAAAGTTCATAGACTACTGATTCCTACTAGGACGGATTTTATTAGTTTCTGGTATAAAAAACTGGTTTAAAACATGAAACATAAAAATGTTCGCTTTATTAATTTTTAAAGTAAGATTCAATTTTTTTTCACAAAACAACACAGCAAGCTGTTTATAACGCACCTAAAACTGTTTTTAAACTCAAACAAAATGTTTCTACTCCACAGCGGGCGGGATGCGACGGAGTGTTGTACGGAGGAGAAGTTTATGACGAATGCGGAGTTTGCGGAGGAGACGGAAGTTCATGCAGATTGATCAGCGGTATTGTGACGTCATCAAGTGATAACGGTACGTAAATATAATGAATAAAATATGCTCGGTTTTAATTATATTGGTTGTAAAAAATGTGTGTTCAAAAATTTTTCAAAAAAAAAAAAATTAAACGTTTACTTATCAGCATTGAGAATAAAAAAAACTTTATCATTACTAATAAACATATTTTTAAATCCAGAAAAATATTTTCAAACATTTTACAAGATACTTTCTGCATGCATTTAATCAGCTTTGATTAAAAAAAATAAAATTTTAAATATTACAAAGAGCGATATATTTCTAAAAAAAAAAAAACTTATCTAGGTTGCAACGGCAAACAAGTTACTGTCAATATCTTAAAAAAGTTGAAAATTATAAGAAATAATAAAATAAAAAAACACTTATTGCTAAAACATTGAGGCAGTAATGTAAAGTTAATATGTTTACAATCGTATGAAGAGTATAAACCTAATGATTTATAATATTCTACGAAGTGCATACTTAGAAAATACTTAAATTGAGTTTTAAATCAGTTTACAAGGCTATTAAACTGTATTCAACTCCTTAATCATCATAATTTACACTTTTTTATATTGCTAGTAGTATTCTAACTATTTTAATACCTACTCGTTTTAGTTCCAAGTAATTCGATATTTTATTTTGCTGACTTTATATCTGTAATAAATTATCCACATGTTAAATTGTTAACCTTACTACAATTGACATTTACAAAAATATTTTGATCTAAAGATTGATCATTTGATGAATTTACACATACAATTTTGCTGCCGTAAATTTATAAATATATAAAATTCTATTTCTTACGTATAAAAAAAATAAAATTAAGAAGAATACTTCATTAAATTATAGCTATAAAATATAGTTAACAAATAAATGAAATAATTTTATAATTTTATAGTTCACCGCCTTTTACTCGTATGTAAAAGTTTAAACAGGTTTGTCAAAAACAGTTATAACTTATTAAAATTGAAATTTTGTATATTTGAAAAAATCTATCATAAGTACTAAGTGTTAGATAATTTGGTATAATGTTTTAGTATAATGAAAATTAATATGCATTAACTATAATAGTTTACAATTTTTGTTAGTAGTTCTGATGCTAGTTTTTCTCAGAATCTATCATATTGTTAAAAAAAGTTTGAAAAAGTAAAAACATATAATACAACGGTAATTTTTTGTTAAAATTTTTAAAACTTTATCATAATTGTTCATTTTCAGAAACAATCACAGAGATTCCAGCATCAAGCACAAACATTATAGTTTCTGGGGATGTTAGCTTCGGTAAATTAGTTTAACATTTTAACGTATTACACTGATAGCATTTGAAATTTTACTTAAGCTTCTTGTCGTTATGAACATTACAAAAAACTTTTTTGTCGCTCATTTACATAACATATTTACTTAATTTCGTTCAATTTTTAAACAGCTGTTTGTTCAAGTTTTTTTTTAATACTCTTTAACTTTAATAAAAATAGAAAATCATTACATAATTATTACTAAAAAATGTAAAAATGCAAGCTTCTTAGAATTTACGAATACACGACAACTATGTTCGGCTTACATAACAAACTACATTGCAGATATAGTATCTAAAGAGAAAAGCATGATAGAAGTGAACGAAGAAGCAAAACAACCGCTAGCTGATGCCGAGGAGCTGTCAAATTTGGACGACTTTGTTTACTCTCTCGCAGGGCCGATAAAAGAAAACGCGAAAGTTGTAGTAAGTTTGCATGCTGTATTACTAGTGAAATCTATTCATGTGCTTTCACACTTTTTAATAGGGTTCCATATAATTTTATCATTTTAAATAAACAGTAATTTCCTAAGTAATTAAAAGTATCACCTGATTTTAAGATTGTTTTTGTGAATTCTAAATCTTTATAAGCGTTAGTATTTATTTAGTAAACAAAATAAAAGTTTTCTTTTCAAAAACTATAAAGCGAATGCTTATGACCTTACAAAGATTACATGAAATATTTTTAAAGAAAAAGAAAACTTAAACTGTAAAAAAACATAAAACTTGCTGTTTTATTTTTAAAATTTTCAAAACATCTAAAGTTATAAATTTAAGAACCTCAAAAACTCTTAAAAAACTAAAACTTTCCATTTGTTATATTTGAAATGACTAACTGGAAGTTTTTTTTCTTAACTATAGTTATGTTTTTAAATTATGAAATTCTTTAACTTTAAGCTAAACTAATCTAACTCAACTAAAAGTTGCTTTTATTACGAAATTTTAAATTGACTTGAATATATTTTAAGGCATATAAAAAGTTAAAGTTAATAAAAAAAATTTTTTATTTAGCAATATTTTATCTTAAATCAGCATAGAAGTATAAAGTATAAAAAAAAGTTTGAGTTTGCATAACCTTTAATACATAAATTTTTCAATGAAGTTTTACTGTCAATGATAGTTAAAAAACAAACAAAACTAGGTAACTACCTTAATACTGTTGGTATAATGTGTTTTGTAATAGTTAACATAGTAATTAAGTTTATAAGACTTGGCACATAAAATAAAAGCTTTTTAGGTATATTATTTTTAAATGTTTCGCGCAAGAATTTCAATTAATCTAAAGTTATTTAAACATAAGTTTCTTGACAATATTTAGTAGAAATACTTTCTACGTTCAGTGTTAAATGCCAAAAAGATTATCTAACAAAAACCGGTAATTAAATAATTTATACTTTGTACAAGCTCCAATAAGCCTTACGAAGTAAATTTTTCAGTATAATAGCCAAAATGTTAAGACATGTTTTTAAGCATAGTACAAGCTTGTATCATTTCAAAATTATAGTTTACCATACTTTCTCAGACTAAAATATACACATAAATTTAGTTTTACAGCTAAAATACATTAATAAATGTGTATCCATAAAAGGCAGAAATAAACTTTTTTTTTATAAATATAAAAAAACAGCTATTTAAATATAATTCATCGTCATACAAGTAAAATTTATACTTTGAAAATTTCACAAAAAGTTGTGTTTAAAATTTTTTTGTACATAAAAAAAGTATTATATAGCAAGTTAAAAAAATTAAGTGCACTAACATTTACAAACTACTAACAAAAAACATACATATGTATACAACAAACAAAAGTCTTGCAGTGTAGCAAGTTGTTTCTGGTTCTTTAAGTTCTTTTAAAGTTTAGCAAAGTATCAAAGCAACTTAAAGCTGATTAAAGATAAAAGCTTTGAAAACGTTTAGGTAAAACGACAGACGATGTTGGTCAACAGAATGTGCCCGTTCATTCAGGGATGCAAGCATCCGCACGAGGGCGCCAGAACCATCAGATACAAATACTACAAACTGAAACCCGTCATCTGGTCGTTAGCCGTTGCTACTGGCAACCACGCTCCATGTTCAGCCACTTGCGGCGATGGTGAGTCACACTTTTTATATTAAATAGTAAATAGTATTTGTAACTGTGGTACAGTTTACTGATTGTTTTTACAAGTTTGTTATTGTGGTTTGGTTTGTTTATTATGTTTTCTGGATTCTCAACAGAAGCTTTTATATTTGATTAATTAATGCTTTTTCTAACGTTAAAAACTTAGAATATTATAAAAAGCTTATGTACACACCAATTAAAAAATGGTATATACATTTTTTTCTACTTATTTAAGTAAACTAATTATACAAACAAGTCTTTTTTTTAAATATTCATTTGAAAATTGACTGTATTCAAAAATCGTTGAACCTTGAACAAAAATTTTGTAAAAAATACTTAAAAAAAATTCGCTTGTATACACTATAGTTTATAAGTATTTTAACTTAGCATTAAACAACTTTTAGATATTTTAATAAACAAAGAAAGAAAAAAAATATATACTAAAAAGAATAATTTTTTGAAGCGGTTTTTTTAAGTAATCTACATTGCATATAATTAGAAGATTATAATATGTACTTCTATGAATTAAAATTTTGTTTAATTACTTAACTAAGTTGCAAAGTGAAAAACTCTAGTATTTTTTGATTTTTCTATGTAACATTAATCATTCTGTGCAACTATGAATTCCATAAAGTATATCTTTACCTGCCTGAAAAAAAATAATACATTAAAAAAGTTATGCAATCTTTAAAAATAAAATATATATATCGTGTCCAAAAATCATTAAGTTTTAGTAATAAATATTAAGAATTAAAATAAAAATTGCCAATAACAAACTTATCATAGTCTAATGTTAAAATTCATTGCCAAGCTTAAACTAAACAAAAATTATTCGGAAAATACAATTTAATATTATTCTAATTTTGTTCTGTAAAACTATTAAAAGCGTTATTGTAGTTTTAAAACTAATTTTTTATTTTTTTATTTTTTTACTTTAAAGAAGAGAAAAAAGCTCAAAACCTTTAAACCTTAACTAGTTCAGTTAATTTCTGTCTTCGGTAATTTCTGTTCTTTAAATTGTTCAATTTAAAGAACATTATTTTTCCAAAATGTTGCAAATGATTAATGCGGTTTGTGAACCAAAGTAATATAAAACTATTGCGGTTTAAATTAAGTTTTGTGAAGATATCGTGCGTAAACTAAAATACCTATAAATGAACTACTTAGTTTAATTTATGCAGAATATATTTCATAAAAATGGATTAGTTGGATTAAAATTAAATCACAACATATATTTTTGTATAAACCGTAATACTCACTAAAGTATCAATTTACTTAAATTTTTCAACAAACTTATATAAACGTTTGCTATTGCATAAAAACAAAACCAGTTGAAATAAATATTCAATATAACGACACGTTAATAAAAACCTTTTTTTATTGGTAAATTTTCCTCAGTTATTGCTTATAGTTAAGATTTGAGATTTTAAATTACTTTTTTTTAAACTTCATTAGCAATTAGTAATAAAAGCAAATATCTCTGAAATTCTCTACTTTAAATAAAGAAATTAAGTCAATATATACATTTTCACACTACTCCAATATATTCAAGGCTACAAAGAAATGATGCCAGTGTGCAAATCTTCGAACAGCTCGGAAATTTTTCCCGACTCCAGATGCATTGAGGAGGGTTTGGGCGAGGCGAAAGTACACAAGGTGAAATGCGTGCTACCCCTATGCAAGGAAGCGCGCCCCTCTATCAATGGCATCAGGTATGTTGTTTATGATAAAACGTAAAAGCAAACGTCTTTTTATATATATTTAAGTAAAAATATTTATTTTTTCGACAAAGTGGTTACAAAACAAAAGTTTGAACATTTTAGTATTTTGTTATTTACTTTAAAGTTTTTTTAAAGTTTAAATTTAAACATTTTAAAATTTAATTAAATTATTGATTTTTTATTACAACAGATTTTATAAGTACCCAGAACAACACTACGAATACTCGAGCATACACACGTGAGTTGTTTCTCACATTTATTTTAACCGCTAGAGCATGCTACATCACTTAAAATTAAAAATACAAAAAAAAAAACTACATACTGTTTAGTTTAATCATGTTATCTTTCCGCTTCGTGGTGCTAAAGACTCGATTTTGTAGCTGGAGGACGACCGAGAAGGGAGCTTGCAGCGTGAGTTGCGGGAACGGGACGCTGCAGAGGACGATCAGGTGCGTGGAGGAGAAGTACAACGGAGACATCGTCAGGATCCATGAGGACGAGTCGGAGTGCGGCAACTTTGTGAAGCCGGAAACTATTGAAGCGTGCAACACGTTCGAGTGCCCGAAGTGGATCGTTGGAAACTGGTCCGATGTAAGTTGATCGTTTTTTTTTTTTTTGCAACAAAAAGTTCTAAAGAAAGCAAAGCTTGAAAAAATTTCCAAATAAAACTCATTGAAAAAAGTTATCAGCTTAATATTATTTTTAATACTAATTAAAAAATAGATTAATTTATAAGCAAAAAGTATTAATTTGTTACTTTAATTATACTCAATACAATAAACTTAAACAACCATAAAGCGTTTTTTGTTTACTTAAAAAAGTGGACACATCACATGATTTTTACTTAACTTATTTACTTAAATGAACAGTGTAGTGTTAGTTGCGGTAGTGGAGTGCGAAATAGGTACATCATATGCGACAACAGAGCGACTCCTACAGTTAATTGTGAAACAAGACGACAACCCAACACTGTAATGGAGTGCAACACAGTTTGCAAGAAGGGTTAGTAACTTCTATAATTTCGTAAAATTATGCTTTTTGAAGTATCCTTATATATTTGATGAGTCATAAACTATATTTAAATATTAGCTAGTCAGTTTTTTAATGGCTTTTATGTTTCAAAAATATTATATGTTTTAGTTTCAATGTTAAAAATAGTAGTTCAAAACACAGATTTTATAAAAGTAAGCTCTCATTTAATTTAGAAAACGTTTTAGTAATTCAATTAACTGTAAGCAACAAAGCTTAATTGTTAACTTTGTTTAATGACGTATGCTTGCAGATGTAACTTTTGCTTAATTGAGTGGAAAATGTGATAAAACTTATTTTTCAACTTTGTTTTAGTGATACCTTATTGTGAGCTTAGTTGATGTATTATAAGTTTTTGAACATCACTAAAAGGTATATTTGAAGATGATTTAAAACAACTTTTACTTTAGCAACTAGAGTGATTTTTTCTAGATAAGAACGCCAGGAAAAACTTGCGGACAACAAAATCAAAGAAAAGGAAACAGAAAAAACCTTCAACAGTATTGAAGTTTACTCCAGTTGCCAAGTAAGTTTTCAAGCTACTTTAGTTATGCTAAATAAAAAAAAACTTTAATAACCTACTTTGATCGTAAATAATTCAAGTTAAATACTTTTAAGCTTGATTATTCTATAATTCAAAAACTAAACTAGTCTTTTTGTAAAACTCTTAATTTACACTAATTCAATAAAGATAAACTTTATTTTGTATCAGAAACAAACTTTATCGAATTCCCTCAACTTAAGTCTTTTCTAACGAACTAACTTTCATAGTCTGAAAAACGCAGCAGCTGTTAAACTTTTTCAGACTAAAACCTAAACAGAGAATTTTTCTTTATGCAAAACCAAAACTTTATTATAAACATTTTTTCACAACCATTTTAGCAAAAGTATTTCTAATTTAAATACAAACAGATGGAAGGCTAGGGAGTGGAGCGCATGTTCGAAATCTTGCGGGATGGGAGGATTCAGGACGAGGAGGGTGGAATGTGTGGAGGAGGGGATCACTAGAAAGGAGGAATTGTACAAGAGCGAACCCAGGTGCAGGGGACCCGCTCCCGTTCACACTGAGGTATTTAAAGTAGAAATGACTAAAGCAAATAAAGTACTTTATAAATGTTTGTGATGTTGAAATCTAGTGGTGACTTTGTGTTAAAAACAAATTTAATTATCAAAAAATTAAAGGATAAAAATGCATTTAAAAAACTTATAAAAAAAGATGGTACTTATAAGTAAAAGTAATATCCTCAGTTAGAAACTTAATAATAATTTTAAATTATTACGTTTAAATTTAAAAAAAATTAAATTTAGTTTATTTTTTTCTTAATACTAATTTATATTCTTCAAAATTTATTTTTGAGTATTTTTTTTACTCGTTTTAAAAATTTTGTAGGAGGAGACATTTCCTTTTGTCTTTGTTTAATCTAATTTTGCTGATATAAAACTGTTATCTGTTTTATTTATTTTTTTTTAATTATAAAGCTTAATAAGTTTTTATACAATAAAAACCAATTCTGAGCAATTCAAAACTTATAAAGCTTTAAAAAAACACATAAACTAAAGTTTTATTGAGGCAGTTTTTAAGTTTAAAAAGTACAAAGTATTTTGACTGATTTTATCAACTAGCTCAAACTAAGAAATAGCATGTAAACTAAATTTTAGGAAAGTCATGTTTAAACTTAAAAGCCACTGAGTATTTTGTTTGATTTTATCGAGTAAAATATCAGATAAACTTATAAACTTACCTCTGCACACACTAAAAGTTTTTTATGAAAAATTTAATCTATTTCTGCAACATACTGACAACAAAACATTTTATTGCGGCAAATTTTTTCCCATTTATAAACGGCATCATTAATAAGCTAAATTGAATTTTAAAAATTATCCGAGTTTGATTTTAGATTATCAGTTGCGATAAGAGCCGATACCCCAAATGTCGTGTTGTAGTTGGATTGTGAACTCTTGATTAAACAAACGGCAGTTGTAATGTTTGCTTCGGAGATTGAGGGTTTTGTAGTTTGTGTAAGACCGGCATTTAAAAGAAGGTGATTTTACAAGCGTCACAAAGCCGATAGGGGACTTCGCTCAAACCTCTCAAATGTTTATTTTAAATATAACTTTAATGCTAGCTAATGTCTAAATTTGACTGAATTACTGCTTTACTCGAAAATTAGTTTCACAGTGAAAAAACTTTTATTAATTGTAAAGTTATTGTTTTTTTTTTGTTTTATATCTAAACAATTCTTGAAATTCATTTATAAAAGAAAAATGTGCAATCTTAATAATTGCAGAAATGCTTTTTGGGTTTGTGTCCCTTCGACACGCATCGGCGGGTGAATGAGGCGATGGGGTCGCCGATATCTGTTGTCAGGGTGATCGAGAAGGAGGTGGTGGTTGTCAAGGAGGAGTTTGTGTGGAGGTTTGTCAAGTGGACAAGCTGCAGCGTCACTTGTGGATTTGGTGAGATTTTAAAATTTACATGTTTCAAATACACAGATTTATCTATATTTGTTCTAAAAATTTGCGGATATTTAAAAAGGTAGTACACATATGACTATTGTTGTTTTATTATTGTATTATTTTATATTGTGTCTATGTATTTTATCTACAACTTTAAAGTTGTTACTATATTCAGTTGTTGGTGTTTTGTAAAATGAAATAAGTAAAAAATTAAAATATTTTAGTAATATTCTCGTGCAAGCTACGCGTTTTGCTAGTTAAAATATTCATCAGTAATCTTTTGTAAGCTTTCACAGATTAAACATACTTTATTATTTTAGATTGACCTAAAATTTAACTCTTTCCTAATTCTTATTAAATGCGAAAAAACTCTTTTCGGCACCAAATAGTTTTTTTTTAATATTTCTGTCTGTGTTTTTAAAAAAAAAATCAATCACAACTGTTAATTTATAACAAATAAAAAGATAACAAGATGTAAAAGTATGACAACATGTGTGTATTTTTTATAAACACAAATAAATTGGAATATTTTGATAGAGTAGTCGACAATAAGAAACTTTATGTATAAATTGTCAAAAAAAGGTTTAAGATTAATAATCCTAAGATAAGAATTAATTAATAATATTTTTTTTCTAATGTTAAAAGTGTAATAAAAAAAAATATACAGGTAGGTATATTGTAAGTATATATACAGTAGTTAATTACTTGTGTTTATCAAAATTAAACTTCAAAAAGGGTAAATTAATTATACCTAAACAGTTCACACTTTTATTAATTAAGATTGATATGAAAATAACAAAATAGTATTTTAACAATCTCTTTTCAATAATAAATGTGTAACATTGTTAACTTTTGTTTTTTAGATTTTTTTAGTTTAAAATAAAACAAGTGTTTTAACTACTTAAAATTAGCTTATGGTATGATGTTTACATTTTATATATATTTTTTTAGTATATGAAATAAATAGGCAAAAAAAATTGTTTGATCTTGAGTTTATTTCAATCGTTAATCATCACAACATATGTATATAACTAAACTATAATTTAATAAAATCGATGCGTAGCATACAGCTTAGCTTGTTAATTTTTATCACACATTAAAAAAGGATTTTGGAATATTAAACATTAATAGCTTAATTAGCCGCCATAAATTTACTTTTAAGTTTAAAATTGAAAAAATAATTAAAAACGATGATAAATTAGTTATATATTTTTGTTGATGTAATATTTTGTTTTCTACTTAGTAAATTTCTACGTGTTTAGATAACCTTTAGCTTAGTAAGCATTATAGCAGTTTTAAGTTACCTAGAAACTTTTCACTAATACTTATTTGATCAGAAATCCGTGTAAAGCATTTTGCAACAAGTAAACACTTGTAACCTCTAAACCGTTTTACTAAAAAAAATTAATTTTGATTACATGGCCAAAAGTTACTGTTTTAATTGTTTTAACAGAAAAAAAGTAACGCATTTTTTAAAAGTGTTATTTACTCTAAATATTTCTATCCTAAACATACTATTTTTTATTCTATAAAAAATATAGTTGTTTTTTTATTTAAGCTTATGATAAACGTTAGTTTTTAAACTTTAATTTAGATATAAATATACTTTGCTATTATGTAAATTTAAATGCACAATAAAGACAACTATAAGACATTTAGATACTATTTTTACTTCTAACGTAAAATAAAGTTTACTGCGCCATTTCGTGTAAAAAAAGGCAAAAAGCCAGATTTTGTCTAACAGCCAACAAATTATACAATTAGCACTTTTTCTGCACGCCATTACCTTTTGTCTGTACCCAACTTTGCGTGTCCAGACACCAAACTGTCCACTTTGGCGTTTGCACTTTAGCACAATTTCAGACAAGCACTCCATGGCAACGTGAAATTAAAACCTCAGTTTAAGCGAGGGCTTAGAGCGGGCGAAAAGGGATTTGCAGATATTCGAAAACGTTTGTCGTTCGGACAAATTGGCGTTGTTGGCGGCATGGAGCGAGGCAATTACGAGCGGATAATTCGATATTTTCGGCACAACTCGATACGCTGGCACCTGTTTGTTGTTGGGCCGGCACCTAAGAAAATACCTCCATCGTATCGGGTTGCAATTACATCGCGGCTTTGATCCGACTCTAAAAGGATGAAGCTCATAACCTGTTTTCATGCCGTGAAAGTATGCTAGGAATGACGATGAATTGACACTGTCAACACAGTTTTACTTCAACATTGAAAGTTTTATCAAAATTTACAGCATTATTAAAAGTTTTTGTTTGTAAACAATGAATTATGAAACTTTTAGTTTTTGCGAGCATTCATAGGACTGTAGAAAAAAAAAAGATATTTTATATGAAAATATTAGAGTTTGAAATAATGCTTAAGTTACATCTAACTGAAAAAAAACTTTTTCAAAAACGATAAAATTTCATTTAACATATTTTCACAGGAATGTCGGTGTCAATACCGTTCTGCTACGACAACCTCTCAAATCGCCTGGCAGCAGACAGCAGATGCGACCGATCGAAACATCCCCTTCCGAAGCTGGCCACCTGCAAGAGGGACCCCTGTCCCGTTCCACCAAAAACTGAAAACGAGACCAGGTAACTTTTTTTTTATTTACTTTAGTCTATTTGGTTGCGGTTTTTCTATTTTGTGAAGCAAAACTGCATGAGAAATGTAAGTAAGGTTTTCTTGGTTGCCTGTAAAAATTGACAATTGGTAAAATATGACTTAATTCATTGTTGAAGTGTTCTGATGGGAACAAAAGGGTCGTGTAATTGGCCTGTTTTCACCACGCACTGCTTAAGTAACAGTATTCAGGTATCATGTATCACTCATAACCTTACTAAAATTAAATTACCTAACGTTACGATCAAAGTAAGTCAAATAAAACGCTATTGAATCGATAATAGACAAAGGAAAAGCAACACAAATATTTTTTAAAAGTAACTCAAAACTTAAATAGAGAAATCAAATTATTTGAAATCAAGTTGAAATACCTTTAGTTTGAAAAACTAGTTGGTATATATCAAAAATTCAAACAAATATTGTATTCAGCTAAGTTTTTAAATTGATGAAAAAAGTGTAAAACGAAGGTTATAAAGATTATTGAACAAATATTGCTAAAAATGTTTATAGTTAGTACGCAACTTGTATTAAAAGTTTACTAACTTCTAAGCTTGGTAAAATATAAGCGTTATTATGCTTGAATATAGTTTCTTTGATCGGAACTTTTAACTCTTATGATTGATGTTGTTGAGATCTTATCTCGCTTCTTTAGAGACTCTTATCGAGCAGCTCTAATACGTAAGAAGCTGTCAACGCCAAGAGCAGTTCCAAACTGGTAAAATTCAATCACTCAAAACTTTTCTCAAGCATCCTTTTGAAGTGTTGACCTCAATGTATTCATGCCTTTGCCTCGAAACGATACCTTTCATGTAGGCAATTTAGATATCTTTTGTTCGGCAAAGTAGGGATAAAGGGTTTCTTTTGAAACTGCTTTAACTTGAGTCAGCTGATAAGATTTGAAAAGCTGCCAGTGATGTTCTGAAGGCGACCTAAAATACATTTGAAGTTTAAATTCAATTTTTTGCTGCTTTTCTGTTTATTTTGACACTTAAATATTTTATATGTAAAATCAACTTTGAATTACGTTACAAATTATAATAGTTATAAACTATAATCTTTTTTTAAATCTTTAAAAAGAGGCCTAATGTTGAACTTTAAGCATTTCGATACAAAAAATTTAATTAATAGAACAGATTTAATAAAAATACTTGTTATAAAAATAACATCAAAGACACACTGTTATTTTTAGTTATACTGTAGATAATTTGACAACTTAATCTTTTTACAACTTTTTAAAACTTTTTAACAAAACTAAAAAAAATTAAAAACGTTAAAACGCCAATCATTTTATAGTAAGTGCTTAATACTTTTATTTTAACATTTAAAATATTAAAACAACGGACTTTAGTGATATATTCGAACTACTTTCGTGTATAAACTACTTATTTAGTTTGATAACTTTTATATAAAACTAAGACAGCTATGTACATAGATTACTTCTAAAAACATTACACAGAAGTATTTTGTAAACAAAAGCTTCTTTATAATTCAACAACACGATTTAAAACTTATGAAACTACATAAATTGTTTTAGACGAAAAATTGTAGAAAAATAACAGCATTTGTAGTACAGGTAAATAGCGAACATGAGATAACTTTCCATGTAAAGGAAAAAGGCTAGAACTTCTTTGCTCACAAATTATTGTGAGTATGTAAGGCTTTGCATAGGAATTTTTGTACGAGCCGAGTTAGACAAGAAAGTTTTCGAGTAAAACAGTTTTTGCTCAGCTTATAAGCTAAGAACTTGCATTTTTGTTTTTAAGTTTTTTTCAGAATGTAGATGAAATTTAAGGACTGTAACATGTTTTTAAAGTACTGACAAAAATAGTATTGTTTAATATTATTTTGTTAATTAAACCTTGGTTAATAAAGATTAGTTTAGAAACCTTCCTTATAATTTCTTTAAGTCGAATTTACATTAAAGAAATTGTCAAAAAAAGATAAAATCACAATATATACCAGTAAAAGTTTTCTATTAAGTTAGGTAGTTATCGGGCTTCAACTCTTTAAAAATTTTATAAAACAGAAAGACAAAAGAAATAAATTCAATAGTGTAATATGTTTTAGGTAGTTTTTTTAGTAAGTGCTAAGTTTTTATTAACTTAGACTTTTTTTTACCTAGAATGACTTAAATTGTTATTTATTGTTTTAAGTATGTTGGACTACAGTTTAAAAGTAATTTAATTTACCTGTTTTGTATGCAAGCTTTACTTGCTATGAATGATTTTTGCAAATCTAAGCAGAACTTGTAGCATCAAGTACAAACTAAATAATTGCTGACACACCAATAGCTATGACAGCGTACATTACACAATGTGAAAATTTGCACTTATTAAAACCGATCCCAAAGCAAGGTAAACAAGAACATTAATTAATTTTCCATCGCATATTACCGACTAGACGTCAATAAAAAAAGAATTACATTGTAGTCAATTTTAATCTCATTAGCTTCCTGCTTTATCAAACCTATTAGTAAGAGTAACATAATTAAAAAAAAGCATATAACTTGGACTCTGCCCAACTGGTTGATAATTAATTTTGATTAATCAAAATCACCATTTCAGCGATTAAAACCTTGTTGAATGTAAAAAAGTATACGAGCATGCTTATCAACAAATTATGAGGCAGAACTCAAGCAAAGCAGAGCACCGAGTAATTGTTCAAGTAGTCAGATGATATCAAAAAATTGAAAACAATGTCAGCAGCTAGAAGTAGCAGCAGATTTTTATTTTACAAAATTGTCATCGTTTTTGTCATTTCGCTCGAACTGCGTCTCCACGGCAACCTTATTTTCGCCGCCGTTTCTTGGCAACCGACCGGCGATTTTTCCACGGCTAACAAGCCGCTATCAAACGGCTCGGGGGTTGAAAGCGGGAATGCAGGTACAAGGCTTCCATTAGAAAGTAGTTTCCCGCTTAATAATAAAAGGAGGTCTGTTGAACTGGTGAACGAGGCATCGCGTGAAGTCAGAGCTCAGTTAGTTTGCTATTTTTTTAAGATAAAAAATATATTTTGTTTTTTTCTTAGTTTTTGTTTTTACTTTCTAAAAGAAATACTTTAAGAAATACTTTCTAAACTAGAAAAAAAAGTATGACCGAGTTGTAAATATTTTGACGTTGCTTGAAAAAAATTATTTACAAAAAATTATCTTTAATGGTGTTTCTGACCGGTTTTAATGAATATTTAAAAATTAAGTAATTTTTAAAACAAAAATAACCTGTTATTAAACCTATAGTTGAAATATATCATTAAAAAAGTCTGTTTTTTTTTGTTTATTTATTATTTAAAACTTACTCAGGTTGGTCGATTCAAAGAAAATTTTGAATATAGACTTCTTTTCTAATATTTGAATAGAACAATTATATTTAAGAAAAAATGGATAAACAAATTGCAACAAAAAATAAAAAACAAAGAGCTTTTTTTGTGATTAGAATACCAGAGCGAGCTAAAACTACATATATTTTCGAACATATAATCAAATGTAAATATTTGCATAAAAAACGGGTTACTTGGCCTTCGCACAGCGTTTCTTATGTGTTTTTGCTTTTTGGTCTATTTCTATCATTTAACACTTAAACACTCGTCGATATCATCTATTAGCTTTGCACGGTAGAGTGTTATAATCAAATTAACACGTTCCTATAATTGACATCTATCAATTATAAAGTTTGGTTTAAAAATATCAAAAATAAAATGAACGGTAACGCAAAAATAAGATGTTGAAATTTTTGAAAGCTAAATTATTAAGATAATTTTGTGGTTTTACATTAATGAGCATTTTGAACCGGTAGGACTTTTTATTGGTTATTTTAAATATTGAATACTTTTAGTTGCAGCAATTTTGCAAAAAAAAAGCTCCAATATTTTGATGACGTCATACCTTATTTTGGGTAGTTTTCTTTGAAAAATTGTGCAAAAAAGTTACAAAATACTTCGCGTTGATAAGTAAATTAAACAACTTTACATTTAAAAATTTAAATAGTTTTCTTTTTCTTTCTATGCACGTGTTTGTATTTGTTTACAATTAAAATCACCTTGAAAGTGTGTTTTTTTATTGGCAGAGACACTTATTCTTGTGTTTACAAAAATAAAGCTCCAAAAACTAGCAGTACGAATTTTAATGAAGCAAGATTGTTCAATTTACTTTTCAGCGCGACGTATTTTTGTAACTTTTTTGTATGACTTTAAAAAGTAGACTACCCAAAATAAGATACGATGTCATCAAAATATTGGAGCCTTTTTTGCAAAACTACTGCAATTATATACATAAAATCGTACCCGGTATAGCTCGATAGAAAATTAACCATAAAAAGATCTACCCATTTTAAACCTTCAAATATGCTTACGTAATCTATTTTTTTGTGTAATTTTAAGATGTTTTCACTTAATTAATCACAAACTTCATGCTTTTTTTATTTATACTTATAATACAAAAATCATATAAAATTGATATTTGATGTTATATATATGAAAATAAATTTCAATTAATATTTTTATTTTCAAATTGTGTAAGAGAGTTTGTTTCCTAGGAAAACACATTTAAAGTTAAAATTACATGGTTTGAAAACTTTAAAAAATTTAATGTGAAAAATGTTGTGTATGCTTAGTCATTAATGTACAAGCTTTTATAAATTAAACAAATTTTCTTGTCACAAAGCATAATTAGATTAATACTATTTGTTTAGTTATTACTGTCATCTTAACGATTTTTACTTGCATTTTGTCATTTAACAGTTCAAAAGGAATTAGGTAAAAAAAGCTAGTATTACTTATGTTGTTAAGTAAAACTATTTGTAAACACTTTTCACATTAGTAAAAAAATATTTAAAGTTACAATAAGTCATGTAAAACTATTTTTTAATTAATTGTTGCAGAAAATTCATGCTGATAATAGACCCTAAATTAATTGAAGACTATAAATAAGCTATATGATAAAAAACATAGCTTAAAATTTGGTTTAAGATAGCATAACGTAATATATTTTGTAATTTATAGAATAAAAAACTATAAACTAGTTTTTTTCAATGTAATCTTCTTTAGAAATAAATAAACGTTTACCGAGAGTTTAAACTATCAAGTTTGTTTTAAAATGTTATTTTGTTGTTTGCAAACAATATGTTTATTTTTGTAATAAATTTATTACAAAAAGTATTTTTTAAAGAAAATAAAAACTTGAGGTTTTTTTAATAGTCATTTTAAAAAGTTTTCCTTTGAAGTTTTTAGGAGTTGAAGTATTATTTTACCTAATAAAAGCAATGTTTATGAGATTAAACAACATCATTTTACAACCCTAAACGAGTATTAATTGTGTTTGACAATAAAACATCTTTCGATAATAAAATATTATGTAATGTGATTGTGTAATCTATTTCGCTATATAAAGAAATTTCATTTTAACATTATAACTTAGTTTTAAAACTATTTAAAAGCTAAAATTCATAGAGATCTTTTTAAATCAAATATTATTATCTTTTATTTAGAAAGCTAAGCATGCCTTTATTACTAGTAGTAATGCTATTTAGGCACTGTAGGTTTTGATTTTTAGTTTATAAGTCAAAAAAGTTTATTGAATACTTTTAAAGTCAAAAATAACGTCGTAAGTCTTTTGAAATCAATTTTTTTTAATGAAAAACCAAGTATAAGAAGTATACAAATAGCAGCAAAAAAAAAACTGCGAAAAACTATGAACGTTTTTTTTTTTAAATTAACTTTATGACGATTTTGTAATAAGACGGTTTTGTATCGAAGTTAGCACTAAAGACCTATGAAAACTTCCGAACATCACGAAACATTACCAGTTAGAAACGCTAAAAGCTCAAGTAAAATCAAAATAATAATTTAAGGGTTTAGTATAACGCGAAAGTTTCAACTTGGTTATTAAATTTTGAGGTTTTCAGCTTTGTTCGTCGGCACACCTTTAATTTGGCCCGGTGTCAGATCTTATGAAAATTTGTATTTATATTGTTTTAAAACGACACTAATCCCATAACGCACTGCACTGCTAATACACTGAAGTTTTCGGTTAAACAACCTTGCGTTTGTAAAAGTTTTTTTATGTGTTTTTACTAGGCTTTTAGATGTTCATATTTCTTAATTATCAACCAACGCAGATTTAATTAATGTTACTTCCTTTTATGATCAAAAGCATATTAGCTCAACAATTCCAAATTTAGAAAGCAGGCATCATTGTTACTAAGCTTACATTATGAAAGTTTGTAATTAAATATAAAACATACACCAAAACGAAACTGACAAATAAGTGTCTTTTTTGTGCAAAAAAAAATGAACAAAAGTCTTAATTCTTCCAAAAATTTAAAAAAGTTACGTCATAGACCAACTCGTAGTAAATTAATCGTGTTGCGGCAATAATACACACAAGTTCGTATAAAAACTCATTAGTGGTCTTTTGTCATGAAAAAACAACGAGTTGCACTTCTGTGCCACTTCAACAATTTGTTGTACTACGACCACCCCGACACACAAAAACCTTTTTTCTTTTTTGTTTTTGTCGCAGGCTCTGTTGTAGCACAATAGTGCGATGGCTGCGCTGTGTGTTAACAGTAGCTACTCGACAAAAGACACAAGCTCGATTAATTTGTGTTCAGATTTTATTTAGTAGCTGCTGAGACTAGATTAGGTTATTAAAAGACTTAGGTAATTGGAAGTTAATAGGTTTTTGAGTTATTTTTTATGTCAGTTTAAAATTTATAAACTGTTTTATTTTTGTTTTGTTCCAGGTAGATGTTTAAGTTTATTTTAAAGGTTGTAAATAAGGATAGATAAATAACTAAACAATAGTTATCTAGTTTCAAGTGTAAGAAGCTTTATCAGTATCCATACTATTTTAAATACCTCGAACTAAAAACAAGTTTTATGAAAAAGTTTATCTTGATAGTTAGGGATTGGTTTAAAGTTATTTTTTACAATACTTTACTCTGAATATGTATTACAGTAGACTACCGCTTAAGTACGCAAATTGAAGCTGACCAGAAAGTGCGTACTTAGCACGGGTAGTGCGTACTTTTTGACGACATAGTGTAATATGAAATTTAGTTGTTTGTTTTCTTACAGTTAGCCACCAAATAAACGAGTCTTTTTATTCTAAATAACATTTAATACATAATTCTAGTCTGCAAAATTTTTAATAGATTTTAAAATGATTTATTTTTTCTATAAAAAGTTTTTACATAATTAATACATACATTTAATATAGAAAGTCAATGTCAGTTAATGATATAAAAAAGAATATTAAGCTCAAATATCCTTACTTTTTTTTCACTTTTCTGCAACCACTACATAAGTATTTAGTTTCTTAACATTTAATAACAGGACTGTCACAATCTCAGGCCCTTTAGACTACTCAGGATTACTCACCCTAGTTTAAAAGTTGTTAAAGTCTCAGGCTAACTCAGCAGGTTGGCAATTCTACCTGGAAACATAAAATAATCTGGAAAAACTTGATGATTAAAAATTTAGGCAAAAAAACTGGAATTTCTGCGAAGTTCTAATATAACATCTTTTATTTGGATAAATAAATTGTATATATAACGGCACAGTTAAAAATATATAAAATTTTGTTTTTGTCTTTCTGGATAAGTGCGTACTTAAGGCGGGGTGCGTACCAAAAAAAGTGCGTACTTAAGCGGTAGTCTACTGTATTTAGTTATTAGAATAAATAACGTCAATTGTTTATAATAAATAGAAGTATTTTCAGTTTTTTTTTTCGCATTTTGTAGGTGAAAAAATGCATATTTTAAATAATTTCGTTGTTCACAGCTAAATTTCAAAGTTTAGAAATTCAAAACTTATACCAGTGTGATACATTTAAAAGTAAAGCATTTTTTTTTTTAAGATGCTTACTTCTATACGAAATTATACTATAAAGACTACCATAAAAAAAAGAAAGTTTAAAAATACTAGCAAAATAAAAAAAAATTCCAAAAAGATGGTTACCGCACTGTTATATAATATTAGAAATATTTATATTACTGATAATGA
Source organism: Thalia democratica (assembly GCF_965202585.1). Classification (NCBI taxonomy): domain Eukaryota; kingdom Metazoa; phylum Chordata; class Thaliacea; order Salpida; family Salpidae; genus Thalia; species Thalia democratica. The sequence continues at coordinate 58,063,491 of NC_139166.1, read as the reverse complement.
TAAATCGTCGTGCAAATTTTTTACAAACAATTGAATTTAAAATACTAAAAACCACTGATTTGATAAAAGCATTTTTATTCACAATTAAATCGCCAGCAACGACGCTCTTATCCGTTCAAACTCAGCAACAAAATGACATCCATTAAGTTATTATGAGTACGGTTTGTTTATCACTAAACTGTCACGCGCAGGATACTGTTTATGAACGGCAGTATTACAACTGCATTGTGGCATATAAGGTCGATTTCGGTTGTATAGGAAGCGGTATGATGTATTTATACTGATGTGATCCATCACTCCAGTGCAACGAATTAGCGCGGTTTAATCAACCGACGAGACGCTGTTCTGAAACCATCGAGAGCAAACCCCCACCACTTTGTGTTTTTTCGTTGGTGACCACTCATGCGGATCGGCGTGAGAGTTGTTGATTTCACAACTCAATGCGGTCGGCTGCGCTCGCTAATATATTAATGCGCTCTCCGGTTCTGAATGTTTTGAAACTGCTGTGCAAAAACGGCCAGGTGAAAAAATTAATCAAGCCGGATCATTAATGATGAACTTTATCTTTATTAAACTGAGGTTACAACGGTTTAATTGTAGTTCTTTACATAGAGTATATAACAGTTATTTAAAACTATTTAAAATATTAAACTTAAATCATAATTGAGACAAAATATACAATTTTAATTTATTTTTTTCTCCATAACTTTTATAAACTCTTTGTGCTTTCTGAAAAGTTCTTTAATGTTGGCGCTTATGTTAAAATTGTAAATTGTATGACATTTCCGAAGTATAAATAAAGCTTCTTTCATGTGCAGAGCATTTACGTTCTACACATAAAAACTGGTTTCGTAGGTAAACTTTACTTATATGTTGAAAAGCGTATGCAACAAACGCTTCACGAATATATAAATGCGACCGGTCAAAATTTCCAAACAAAAATAAAAGGCACATTTACGACACCAAATGCGCACTTTCCTAACCAAACAGAACGCGTTTCCGGCATTGAGCCCAGTCAAGATGGCTTCGCTGTACAAACAGCCCTATGCTTGTGATTCTACGCAGAATTACCCGTGTATAGAAAAAAAAACGTGAAAAGTTTTAAAAGTTTTAATCGTAGGCAGTGAAGTGGTGTAGTTCGGAAGTAGGTAAACAAAAATAAGAGATTGTGGAGAATTAGAACGAATGTGAGTAAATATTTATTAAATTCGTTTGTTCTTTGCCATTCAACTCGTGTTTGCTTTGGTTTTTAGACACAGAAAAAGGTGAAAGCGTTTTCAACATTTTTAAAACGGCAATAAATACCTTTTGTATTTGTTTGAACGTTCAGTTGTCGCAGACTTTGTTAGCATAGCAAGGTATATAAAGTTGTGAGAACATGTTGCAGAATTTCAAATCAGTCGCAGTGCTCAAAACTAGTTAATTATTGCACTTGATTAAACTGAATTAGTGTTAAAAGATGTTAAATAGTACAATAGATATTTTGTTGCAAAAATTAAAAAGATAGAAAACTTTAAAAATACTTTTTGTAGGTAATTTGTTCTTAAAAAAACTAATTAGTATAATGTTAATTTTTTCGATTATTCACATTTAAGAAACAACATTTTCATTGTTTTATGTGATATTTCAGTTGTTTTTGTTTCCAGAATATAAAAGAAAGATTTCAAAGACTTCATCGGAGAATAATATAATTTTAGTAACTACGTTTTACTTTTAAGTTTTTCAATCAAATTTAAAGCTTGAGGTCTAAAAGTAGCTTTTTACCTTTGAACCAGACTTAAGCTGAAACAATTTTATTTAAAGCTGAAGTTTATGACAGACAGATTTAGTAACACATTGTATTCGTCAATGTTTTTGTTTTCTGTCAACATTACAATTTCGTGTGAAAAGTTTGAAATCTAAATATAAATACCTTCTTATTAAAAAAACTTACTCATATTTCATACTATTTTCAACTGATCTTTTCAAAGCTTTGTGGCGCTTTTAATTAAAAATCTTCTCAAAACATTTTTCAATGACAACTGCATCAATATAGTGATGTAAGCTGTTTACACGAGACTAAAAACAATAAAATTTTATTTTGAATGAACTTATAAAATTGCATAGACACGAAAGCATGTTCATTATGATGTCAATTCAATTTCAAGTAGTAGTGAATTTTATGACAACTTTGATCTAAGCTTTCTGCAGAAAAAGTTGAAATCAGTCTATATAAGGATTGTTAAACAAAGAAGCTTTAGCATATAAAAAACACAAAAGTAGTATTTACACTAAATACTGTTAAGTTGGTTGTTAACAAGGTCGGAGAATTTTGTAAAATTAAAATTAGTTTTGTTGTTTTTAATTTGCTATTTAACTTCGTATTCTATATATCATAGTTTTTTTTTTTTGTAAAAATTTAAACTTTTATATCGCAATACAAAACAGCTTAGTACTTTTAAACGTTTTTGAAACAAAATATTTTATTAGAAAGTATTCTATAACAACTACTTTGCATAGATATAACTTATTTATTTTGTTTCCAAATTGAAGTTTTAGTTGAAAATAAAGCAAACTAACTTCACTTACATTTAGCAGTTTCGGAATGTTATGTATAAAACAAACATAATCTTTTTAAGTGCTTATTATTGTAACTTGGCGGTTTTTTTAGTTGCTATTGGACCCTGTCAAAGTATCCCAATTAGGTAAGTACTTTTAAGAAACAATTCTAAACAGTTTTTAGTATTGTCATGACTAATTAACTTTAAACTAATTATGTTGTACCTAATAAAAAAATTGATTGCTACAAGGTTTATATAGTGTCAAATGAAAACTTTTTACTGTGATGTCATTTAAGCCTCCTGTTTTAAATGAGAAAATTTATACGCAAAGTACAAAAGTTTGATGTCTTTAGTAAGGCTAAAATACAATAACAACCAATAAAGTAGTACATGAGAAAAAACACACTTCACAACTTGTTTATATAGAGGATTAAGTTCAGTAAACTTTTATATGTTTGCTTCGTATAAACTCATTAAACTTTAAAATACTTATTATAAAATTAATGTTTGCATAAGCTACATACGAGCCAATAGTGTAATAACGCATTTAATAATTATAAAACAAGTTTACCTGTTCTAATTAATTTTTGATGTCATATCTTTTTGCAGTTTTTTCATACTTAAGCTGACTTTAAACAAAAAAATTCTGATTTGGTATGTTTGTATGAAATAAGTTTATTTATTCTTATCTAAACATAACTAAAACATTTTATTACAACTTGATTAGAAAAAAAAAACTAAATGATATAGTTTGAATTTTTAATAGTTATTATATAAGTGTCTTTAAAAAAGCTGAATGTATCTATGTTTATAATTAAAACATAGCCTTTAAAGTAACATTTTTGATAAATAAAAATAAAAAGTAAGTTGAATTAAACTAGTTTTAATATTTTCAATAGGCTCTCCTTATAATAACTTTTAAATAATATAATAAACTAAAAATATATTGAAAACCTTCCAATAATTTTTCAGATGGGAAATAGGTCAGTACGGTTCGTGTTCGAAAATGTGCGGCAGAGGGATCAGAAAAAGATCTGTCACGTGCAAGTTCATGCCTGAAAATTCCACTCACCACGTCACCAACGATGACGTCATGCCTGAAATCATGTGCCCAAACCCAAAACCTCAGTCGGTTGAACCTTGCGGGTTTGCCACCTGTCCCCCTGTCTGGATGAAGTCTGGTCTCGGAAAGGTTAGTTTTAAAAATCTATTGACATACCTAAATATATTCTTGATAGTAAGATTCTTTTCTTAAATTATTAAACCAATTTAAGCGAGATCTGAACATTTGACAAGGTTAAAAGACTAAGATCATTCATTGAGCTTAGCCTAGTAATTGAGCCTACTCACCTATTTTGAGAATTTTTCATTGAAAAAAAGTAATAATTTTAGTGTTCTGAGCAATGTGGCAACGGGTTTCGTGAAGTTTCGTTCCTGTGCAAGCAGAGAACAGGAACAGGCAAATTGATTCAGGTGCCTTCAAAATATTGTTCCAAGAGCAAACCGTATCGGTTGACAAGGAGAAAGTGCAAAGTTAAAGAGTGCGAACCGAAATTTACTGCGGAAGATTGGAGTGAAGTATATATATTTTTCAATTTATTAAGTATCTTGCCTGTAATTGACATAATTAGCAACAATTAAACAGTTTTAAAATATTTTTATATAAAAATGTTACTACTGGGCATTTATTACTATAACTCATAAATAACATTATGTTTGTTAATTTACTTTTTTAATTACTTTCAAAAACTTCAAAATGCACAGCTGAAATCTTTTTTTAGTGCAAAGGCGACTGCACAAAGTTACGAAAAGGTTGGCAAACAAGAAAAGTTGTCTGCATGTACATGAAATACGGAAATTGGCACAAAACTAGTGCGAAATCGAAATACTGCAAAAACCTGAAAGCACTTCCGGTCAGAAGGAGTTGCTCACTGCACAGGAAATGTATGTCCAGCTTGGGTGAGTCAACCATGTGTCTAATTAAATATAATTCATTACCTTTTGAAGTCTTCTACGTCTAAGTAATTTGTATATTGTTCTAATTAAGTATTTTACAGCTTCGAATCAAGAAGGGCAAACAACCATCCAAAGAAGGCCCAACCCGACCAAGATCAACGGAGGGCTGAGAGTATTCGTACAAAAATCGGCCAGAAAAATCCCCCTCCAACTGACCCTCCCGCTGAAGGCCTTCGTCATCCCTGGAACCACCATCATCGCCAAGTGCAGCTTCAAAAAGTGAGTTTTAATGCAAACAATAAACACCGTCACGTGCAAGGTCAATGCGCTACAAAATAAAGTTTGCTTATCGGCAAACGGGAGAGAACGATGGAGGCAATTAGCTTTGATTATCTGCCTCTTTATTTGCTCATTTGATTATTTGATGGCAAGTGGGCAAACAAGGTGACATCAATCAAAGGAAATTTCGCCTCCTGTTTGCCCAACAACTTCAGACGGTGGCCTAGTTTTACATTAAAAAATAAACAAATATCTGCAAACAACTTTTGCTATTTTGGCTTCAAAGGGTCTCATATAGTTTGGCGCGCTATATTGAGTAATGCAGTGCAAATTTTGTGATGTTTCGTTAATGGGCGATATTTTCGGACATCAGTCTTCCATTTGGAGCTAATTAAAGCTATTTTTACATTGCGGTGATCTTAAATGTTATTTCTCCCAGCTAATTAGTTCTATTTTGCTCAGCGGTGCGCCATCAAAACACGCGTGGTTCGTCAACAAGCGTAGGGTGAAGAGCAGGCGGGGGAAGGTGATGGTGACGAAGGGGGGCAATCTGAAGATGAGCAAGATCAGGATGAGGAGGAGGCAGGTGGTTAAGTGCCAGGGAGGACATGGCAGGAGCAAGCTGCTCGTTCTCATTAACAAAAGTTTATTTTTATTTTATGTTAAGTAATCCTAATCACCAATAACAAAAATTTAATCAACTTAATTTAAGTTTATGACTGTTTTGCGTTAAGTACTTTATTTGTAAAATAAATTATACTTAAATTCGAAAGTTTGTTACTATACAATATGTTACTTTAAAAGTTTAAACTTTTTTAATGCCGATAAGATGCTGTATAATAAGTGAAAAATAAAATTAGCTTAAAAACTCAGTAATTAATTAAATTAAAGATTTTGAAATAACAAAATTAGATTTTTTAGACATCAGAAATCTTTTCTGAATGCAAATCTTTGTGTTTATAAATTACGTCACTTGTACTTTTGTGTTCAATTAAAATAAACAGCAATTTCTCAAACTTAATTTTTTGATCAACAACTTGATTTATATGCTGATAAATGATGTACAATTTTTTAATGAGATCTGCATTATAAATTAAAAATTAAAGAGCTTTATAAAGCGGGTTCATAAAAAACGTTTTTATTCTCTCTTTATGCACTTAACATGGTTTGAATGAGATTTTGAATTACGTAACCCTTTGTAGACTAATAAAGCTTTAAAAGTTAACTTTATTTGTAACACAAGTTCAACAAAAGATTTGAAAAATTTATGGTTGCAAAATTTTTCACATTCCGTAAAAATTTTGTTTTAAATAAGAACTGTATAGTATTTTTCTAAGCTATTAATAATAGAAAGTAATAATAAAGCTTAGCATTTTAAAAGTTTGCAGTAGTTCAAAAGCAAATAATAGCGTCGATTTACATATGACAGCTTTATATTGCATGAAAATGCGTGTAAGAACATGAAAAGCAACTAATTAAAAACTTTAAATATTAACTTTGTATCTAATTAACCTTTAGAAGCTGCCAGCGGATCACACAAAGGTTTAGTGCAAGTCAAAGAGAACCATTTGCAAGAAGGGGGTCAAGCTTTTCAACAATACATTACCAATTACAGCGATAGAAAAGTTTGTCACTTTTTACGTTTACGAAATTTACATACAAACTTAAAAAGCTTCCTTGAATTATTAAACATTTGCATCAAAATACTAATAAAAAAATTTAATTTGATTTCAAAAATCATTAGGTAATTTTTATTTTTAAAGTTTGTAACAACACGACCCAATAAGTTAAAATATCTGTTCAGTAAATTCTTAGCATAGGAGCGACTTCCATTGCACAAGTTAATTGTATTAAAATTCCATGTATACACACAACTTCGCGTTTCAACTTTAAACTTTTGCAGCATTTAAGGCTCGCAGCTGGAACTAAAGCTGTGAACAAGAAGGTAATTAGAAAGAAACCTCACATAGTCAACGATTACAAAGTCGTCCAACTACAAGAGATTGTGCCTGCTAAAACTGACTTTTTAGGTTATTTAAGTAAATATGCCATTAGATTTTTTAGACTTTTAAAAGTTATAGAGTTTTATGTTTATACTTTTGAAATGATTTACTTTCTGACGTCTCAATAAGTTTAGTAAAATTTGAAAAACTTTTCAAATTTCTCTCAGTTTCATTAAACACATTCAACAAAACATGCATTTTACTTTAACTATTTTTCTTAAATTAAAACGTAATTTCAGGCTACAGAGAACGAAAGCACCTTCCGTTGGACTCGAAACAATCCACTGTGGTTGTCACGACAACGCCTCCCCCTACCGACGAAAATAGGGTGAAAAAGGCGCCATCTATCCATGTTGCACCGACTATCGACCCCCTTCAGTACAATGATGACGTCATAGTCAACGTCGGAGGGTCGGTGGTGGTTGTTGGGTCGCGACGGGTGACCATTTTGTGCGAGGTTACAGGGGAATACCCTATTAAAGTGAAGTGGATGAAAGACGGGCAAGAAATTAAAAATAACGACAGGTTTGATTTATTAGTTACACAGCTTTTTTGTTCAAACTTTATCTACACTACATGAAATGAGTTTACGACTACTCAATTTCTGACAATTAAAATTCCGACATCTGAAGTTCTTATAACTTGTAGTTATTTTGAATTATGCATTTTAGTAAAGTAAATAATAAGACTTACATGCACATTGTTATTTGTTTAAAAATATTTTAGTTCTAAGATAGAGTTAAAAGCAATATTAGAGTTTACTAAAACATATTTGTATTTATTACTTAACTTTTTATCCTAAATAATCGTTCAATTTCTTCACAAATATAGTTTTATCATTTAGAGTTATAATAACTAAATGAGTTTTTTCAATAACAAATACTTTTGAAGTTATAGCTCTTTACAATTTTATAAAAACCAGCTTCGTCGGAAATTAAACATTCATTTAACCCCTTGAATTAGGTTTAAATTTTTAATCAATCATAGTTAAACATAGAAAGAAAATATTTCATCTTAAAAGAGATTTTATTAAAATATATATTTTTTTATTATTTAATTTTTTTCTCTTAACAACTTTTCAGTTTATTCACAATTATAATTTTATTTACTAGAGTTATTATAACTAAGTTGGCCTTTTTTAAACTAAAACTATTTTTCGAAGTTATGGCCCCTTACATTTTTTTGTAGAAACTAGCGTTGTCGGAACTTGAACAGTAATGTAGACACTTGAAATAGGTTCTAGTTTATAAACATTCATAGTTAAACACATAAAAATATTAAATCTTAAAACAGAATGATCAAGCTCGGTGATGGATCCCTGAGAATTTTCAACCCCGAAACATCAGATGCTGGCAACTACGTTTGCATGGCAACCAATCAGTGGGGAAATGACAGCCGAATGGTTTCATTGACGGTCACCAACAAACCAACAGTTGTGTCCACCACCAGATATGTTGACGATTTTGTGTCCATGGACTTGACAGTGACAGTTGGGTCGCATGTCAGGGCAAGATTAGGGGCCCGCGTTGTTATCAGGTGCCCGACTAGAGGTTATTACAGTGAAATATTAAGTTTTATAATGTATAAAATTTTCACTTTTTTTTCTAAGTGATAAGACTTTTTTCTTAACTCATTAGAATTTTTTTTTTAACGCTAGTTTTGAGAATAAGTTTCTTTTTTTAAATGTTTATTACTAATTCACAAACAGACAACGGCTAAAATTTACATTAGCTAACTAAGTAGTTTATAATTCAATTCATTCATTCACGTTATTAAATTACGCAAACTTACAAGATTTAGAAAGTAAGTCAGAGCATTACAAAACTTCCGCCAGACTATATTTAATAAAAAAGTTACGCAAGTTGTATTACATACACTTTACGAGTTTTCATTTTGTACATTATGTCAAAAAATAATGAAAATTACACCCAAAGCAGCTGCTATTGCAGTTTAAAATTAAATTTATATCTAATTTGTACATTGTGTGTAGCAACATTGAGTTTTCAACAATGATGTTTTATTAAAATCACACAGTAGAAACATTGATTAATTTCAAAGTTTATTTAAGGACTAAAGACAAAATTTTATTTCATGACAAGTTTTATGTTTATTAAAAATAAATATTCCAGGCTCACCAGAACCATTTGTTCAATGGAACAAAGACGTCAACGGTCTTCAAAGAAACTCGCAAATTTTAATCGATAATTCTTTGGAAATATTTCCCACTACTTTAACTGATACGGGACATTTTAGTTGCTTAGCAACAAACCCCTTTGGTAGCTCTTACCAAGCAACCATACTAGAAATTATTGGTGAGTATAAATATAAACTGCTTTAAAATTTGTAACTATTAGCATATCTTCAAAAACACCGTAATGTAAAATAATTATTAAATATAAATTTTTATTAGCTTTACAACATCAACTATAACTAGTTTGTTTTCAAAAAACAAAGTTACAGCTTATACTTAGAATAGCTACATCTAATTACAGTTCTACCACAAAACTATTTATCAGAAATAAAAAGGTAATTGGATATGAATAAAATTTTTGTGACTTAAAACTTCTCTCTCACTTTCATCAAACTAGTTTCAATCAAATAGTTTTGATATTAAAAGTACTTACTGTACCCTTAAATTATTGATTCTAGAGTACCTGTAGAGAATTTTATCTTTTTTAGTACTGTAATTGTTAAAGTTCGTTTGAATGTATTTAAGTTTTGATATTTAGTCGATATAAAGTTAAAGTTTTATTTAAAACTGGTTATATAATATAAACAGACCCGCCTCATATTACAAATGATGGAGTAGTTCTAAGCTCAAACGAAATGAATGGACTTCCAGAACTTTTATTAACCGATTATAATAGTCCAATTTACAGAGTTAAAGCGAACTCTACTGTAATGATGGGTAGGTTATATTATTGACTAAACTTATTAAACAAATAGTAAAGACAAGTAGTTTAGATAATGACACATATAGGTTGTCCATTGACTGGGTATCCGGAACTAACAATAGAATGGATGTTCAAAGGAAACGCTATAGAAACAACAAACAATTCGACTAAATACAGACTGATGCACAACAACAAAGTTCTTTCAATCAGCAACTTCAACAACTTTTCAGTTGGCGATTACTCTTGCAAGGGAACAAACATAGCAGGATCGGCAGATGCCAGTCTTCAACTGAAAATTACCAGTAAGTTTACTTTGAAGTTTTATACTTTTGAGGTATCTTTTGAGGTAACTTCTGTATTTTAAGGTATTTTTTACTATCATTATACGTAAACAAACTTTTTTTTTATTTTAATTTTTGTTGATATTGTTAAACATTCGTGTTATGCTTTATACCGTTAATATCACTTTTCATAATAATTTACAAACATACATATTGTTTGTTATATTAAAAGTTTTTGAAAAAGCTTTATAAAACAAAAAATATGAAGTTTTTGATTGAAAAATTAAAGTTTCATAAAGACTACTAAAGCCTAAAAACTGCCTTGCACTCAGCTTTCTTATTTATTTTCAGTATACAAGTACCGAAAGGAGGGGTTGACGGAATGCAGTACAAAGTGCGGGAACGCGGGAACCATCACTGACAAGCTGGTGTGCATAGAAGACGGAGTAAGGACGGTGAACGATTGGTACTGCAAAGGAGTGGCCAAGCCGCAAGTTGAAACCTGGCCCTGCAACAGACAGGACTGTCCGCCACAGTTGGTACTATTTTTAACTTTATTAAAACAACATACAAACAAGTACATTACAAACAAATATTTTTATTTTTTGTTCTACAAACAATATAAAAACAAGTTTTATTTATGTCTAGAAAAAATATTTAATAAACATGCGGAGTACGTATAAAATGACGTGCGATTTCTTTATGCCTTTATAAATACTGAACTATAAAAACATTTATGAAAAAAAATTGAAGTTAGAAAAATAATCATAGCATTTTTGACATTTTTCAACAAATTTATGTCGTAGAAATTATTACCTGATTAGGCGGATTAGAGTTCAAACATGTTAATTTTTACAGGAAAATTTTACAGGAAATAATTGGTCTTTAATGTCAAGTGCTGACTTCTTAATCACTCATATCTGGTTTTTATTTAACTTTTAACGCATTTTAATTTTTATGTAAAAAAGAATACTTTGAACTAAAACTACACTTTGTCTCATAATTTTTTTTTTACATTTTTTTTAACAATAAGCATTACGTTTAAATTTTGTAACCAATTTTAGGCTTTTCACAAATTACAGAAAATTTACATATAATATCATTTTAAAACCACAAAAATTAATGCACTATACTATTGCGTACTTTTTAACGTATTTTCATTTAAAATGTTATGTTTAAAGAGCAGTAACATAAATATTTGTTATGTTCAAGTCTTTAACAAGTACTACAACAACCGTTTAATACCTCTTTATTAGAAACAAAGTAATAACACCAAATGTTATTACAGATATTACGCAAACGAATGGAGCAAATGTACAGTTGATTGCGGAAATGGAACAAGATTCAGAAAAATATCCTGCGTGGTTCTCATGTCAGACGGAACTGTTCGTCAGGTTGCCATGGAAAGTTGCCATAGCAACCAGCAACTTCCGCCACAAAGACAAACCTGCTTCAGTAACTTGTGCCCTGAGTGGAAGCCAAAACCATGGAAACAGGTTAGATTCAGTTGTTTCTTTGAAGAGTTGAAATTATCGTACTCACCTGTTTTTTAGAATTCTACTTTTGATACAGCTTCAGTATAAAAGTTCAAAAAAGCTGGTTAATTAATCTTATATGTATTTTAGTTCTTTCTTTTTTATCAACAAATTAACTAAGTAACCTTTTTGTGAAACCTAAGTTACAAACCAACAGTGTAGCAAGAAGTGTTACGGAAACAGAATTGGAATTCAACTGAGGCAGGTCCACTGCGTGGCTAACAACGGCACAATCGTCCAAAAGTCCCACTGCAAAAACCTGCCGAGACCAGAAAAGTACGTTTGTAATAATAAAGCTGCAGAAACAATACGTCATTTATTAACGATTAAAACCAGTTTATTTCATTGTATATTGTGTTAACAAGAAAGATACTTCACATCTTTCTTGTTAACACAATATTTTTATAAGTAAAAACTAAAAATGTTATAACAAAGCATTTTCACCAGGAAACAAAGCTGTCCAAACATCCGATGTCAGCCAGTTTGGAGACCGAGTCCCTGGTCCGTTTGCTCGGCAACATGCGGCAGCCATGGCATAAAAACGAGAATTCTTGGCTGCTACTACAAGGGCAGGCCAAAGCAGACCGCCAGGGGGCGTTGCCTAGCGACGAAACGGCCTCAGGTTTCCGCCCCATGCAACATAATCCCCTGCAGCGAAAATCTTGTGAGGGTGCAGGGAAAAATTTAGATATTTTTTAATTTTAATTTTATAGAAATGACCAAGAAATATCATAAGCATATTTTATTTATGTAAATTTACTTTACTTTTATTTCTATAAGTTTTTGAAGCTGTAGTTAATGGTAGTTTTGAGTTATGACACTTTAAGCATTTTAAATGTGAAAGCATTAAAATTTGCTGAACCTTTTTTTAATGCATTATAAGGATTTTATTCTGACGAAAGTTTAACTATTAAAGTTAATAAACACTGCCTTTAAATTCTAAAAGGTGTTATAGTCCTAATTAGTTTCTTATTTAACTTAGTTATAGAAATTTACTTGTGTTTCTTGTTTAGTGTGCTGCTACTTAAAATAACTTTTTTTAATTTTCTTCAATTGTTTATCGAAACAGCCTTTTCCTTTAAAGCAAACGATAAGCTAACTAAATTAGCTTTAAATCTCAGTAGTTATGATTTTATGAATATAATTAGTTTCGTAAATCTAAAAGTACTTTTTGTTTCTAAGATATTAAACTCTTTATTTTTTGTTTATCATACTATTTTGATCCAAACAAATCATATTTTGTTTTCTTTTACTCTTACATTTCATTTCACTGCCCAATAAACTGCTTATATCCTAAACAGATGTGTTTTATTTAAAGTACTTCTTACGTTTAGTATAGCATAAGATTGTAAGTTTGCATTTTATTTAGTTTTATTTTATACTTTTCTAAAATCAAACTGTTATTATACATAAAACGTTAACTGTCTGCTAATTCAGTCACAACCCCACGTTGAACACAGCGCGAAATGGGTACCTGGGAAATTTTTGTCTTTAATTTCTATCATTAAGCCTTATACAAACACGTTAAATGCCACTAAAGTTTACAAACGAGTATTAAGTAAAATCTTTTGAAGTTTATATTTCAATCAAAAGTTTTAAAAATGTCAATAGCTTTTATTTTATTTTCGTTAACTTGGCTTATTTATACGCTTCTACATTTATGTTGCAATCATGGGTATATAAATTGTCAAATTGCACTGTTCATTGTTTTTGTTTGTCTAAATTCTATTCTAGATTTTATTTTTAAACGTTTTTTACATTTATACTTTAATCATTGTATATGTAAATGCTAATTGAAGTGTTCATTATTTTCGTTTATCAATCTTTTTTTATTCCTATATTTTGATCGTAGGTTATAAAAGATTATATCGAATGTTTGCTATTGTTTTTAAATAAAATGACTGCAGTATATTTATTTTAACAAGCGGTTTTTATTTGAAATAAATTAGTCAATAATTTTATTCTGACTAGTTTAACTTTAATTAACTTAATTTTAATTAAGTATATTTTATGTTATAATTTAATGATTTTTTAATAGTCATCTTGTGTTTGGTTTTAAATTTTTCATTGAAAAAAGCTTTTGATCACAGCTTATTTTTTGGATAAAAATTGCGTACCATATCGGCAGTTCGTACCTAGGAAGTGCTTACTGAGTTGGCAGCTTACTGTATTAGCAAAGTTAAAGCTCAACTTAGCTAATAAATTTGATATAAATAAGGTTGGAAAATTTCTTAAAACTAACAGTATAAACTATTAAAAATTAAATATTTTGACTGAAATAGATTTAAAAAATGACTAATTTGTAGAAACTGTTTTCTTATAAAGTATTTTATTATAAAATAGATTAAGAACAACACGTACAACACGTGCTTGACACGTGTAACTTTATCACGTGACGTTTACATAAACTTGAATTTGTTTAGTGCTTGACTTTTATTTTATTTTACTCATAATAATCAATATATTACAGATTATCTAGTCACATAAACTAATATCTGTTGTAAAAACAGTGGTAAATTTGAACAAATTGTTTGATTTTTTAAAAATTTCATACATAAATTAATAACAAATTAATTGTAAGACAAAATGTTAAGTACTTTTAATTTCTATTTTTTAACAGTTATTTTTAAGAAGTATCAATGAAGTATTTTATTTTTAATAGCTCTAATCGTACTGTTTTTCATTATTATGATGAACAAAATTTATTATAACACCAGCTTCAACTTATGTTAAAAAATGCTTTTATGCTTTTTCTTGTTTATAAGTAAATTTTACTGTTACATCACTTTTTAAAAAAGGTTATATTTGTTAAAATTACTGTTCAACAACTTAAGTATTAAAAATAATATAAAAATTGAATACAATATGTTTCACAGCTTTTTGATGGGGTAAGTTTTCAATAAAATTTTAAGATAAATGTGTAACTTTTTATTTTTATAATTTTAGTTATTTATTACTTTTTTATAAGAGTGAATTTACAAAAAACCACTGAAAATAGGAACTAACGAATAATTTTTGTTGATTAGACTATTTAACATAATTCAATTTCTACATGATATCTTTCCTTCTATTATATCTCGTTTAAGTATCTTAAATAAAAATCAATTGATAAGAAATGACTGTATTTAAAATAGTATACAGTATACTACCGCTTAAGTACGCACTTTTTTTGGTACGTATCACGCCTTAAGTACACACTTATCCAGAAAGACAAAGTAAAGGATGTTATACTAGAACTTCAAGAAATTCCAGTTTTTTTGCCTAAATTTTCAATCATCAAGTTTCTCCAGATTATTTTATGTTTCCAGGTAGAATGGCCAACCTGCTGAGTTAGCCTGATACTTTGTTAACTTTTAAACTAGGGTGAGTAATCCTGAGTAGGCCAAGTGGCCTGAGATTGAGACAGTCCTGTTATTAAATGTTAATAAACTAAATACTTATGTAGTGGTTGCAGAAAAGTAAAAAGAATAATGATATTTGAGCTGTAATGCTATAAAATAAATAAATCTAGATGACAAAGTGAAAAAAACCTACATATA
The DNA here is from genome assembly GCF_965202585.1 of Thalia democratica. Classification (NCBI taxonomy): domain Eukaryota; kingdom Metazoa; phylum Chordata; class Thaliacea; order Salpida; family Salpidae; genus Thalia; species Thalia democratica. The sequence goes on along the minus strand of NC_139166.1, from coordinate 58,048,464 downwards.
CAAAATAGTTAAGTCATAATTTAATTTAAATGTACATACATTGATGTTTTGAAAATGTTTGGTAAACACAAAGTAGTTTTGTACTTTCCCTCTAACAAAACAAAATGTAGCTTAATATTTTTTTAAAATCATTGACTGACATTGACTTTCTATATTAAATGTATGTATTAATTATGTAGAAGCTTTTTATAAAAAAAATAAATCATTTTAAAATCTATTAAAAAATTTGCAAATTAGAATTATGTTTTAAATGTTATTTAAAATAAATGACTTGTTTATTTGGCTTAATTATTTGGTGGCTAGTTGTAAGAAAGAAAACAAACAACTAAATTTCATATTATACTATATCGTCAAAAAGTACGCACTACCTGTGCTAAGTACGCACTTTTTGGTCGGGTTCAATTTGCGTACTTAAGCGGTAGTGTACTGTATATGTTTAACCTCAATTTATTTAACTTAATATTAAAAGTAGTTATACATTTTAAACAAACGTTTTTGTTTAAAATGCGAACTTAAGGAGCAGTGCGAACTCGTATTTTGCAAAATTAACCGACTGTGCGAATTTACGAAATGTGAATTCGGAAATCGTAACTACTTTAATAAATAATATATTTTGAAATTAACTTTTCAATTACCAACAAAATAGTATCAGGTTTTTCGGTTGCAAAAGCTACATTTAAGTATATAGTTATGAAAAAGTTTACTTTCATAAACTAAAAAAGTAAGAGAAAAGCAATATACTGTAAATTTTTAACTGTAAGCTATTTTTGATAGTCAAAGAAAGTCAAACTTAGCTCTGGGGCGACACTAAACAATTAAAATGTTTTGTACTTTAAATTTCCTATAAAACTCATAAAAGGGCAATATATAGCTATAAAAGTCTAGCAACTGTGCCTCCGTCTCATACTGTATACTTTTACTCATTTATCAACTAACTTAAGATTATATTGCTGGTTCTCATGAAAGCAAGTTTATAACTTTAAAGAGATAAAAGTTTCTAAAACTTTTAGTCAATAATAAATCTTAAGAGGAAAATGTTAAACGAAAAGTGAAGTTGCTTTTGATGATTTAATGAACAATAAATAAGATTTTAGTTGTTCTAAAAATGAAGTCTTTTTTTTTTTGTTTATTTATGTTTTATATATTTTTAAAAGAAGTATTTTAAGCTGAGTTTTTATTGATTTTTACACACAATTAATTTTTTATTGCCTGTTTGTATGCTGCCTAGAATAAAGCTAATTAAAAAAACAAATATCATAATATTTTTAATTCCGTTGTATAAAAACAAAAACATAAGTTTTAATTTGATGTTTAGAATACTACAACTTTTTAATTGTACAATCATTTAGATATCAGACTTTAAAATTTTTAATAATTAGTTATACGATCTAAAATTGCATAAATTTAAGTACAAGTTGCTTGAAACTATAACTAATGTTATTGGTAATTATAAATTTTTGTAACGATTTTCAACTAAATCACAAAAAACTTGTTAATAATATTTGTTTTAAAACATGAACTTAGAAAAACGTTTCAAAATATATAACATTTTTTAATAAAGATTAGTAAAAGTTTGTACTAGAAGTAAGTTTTTGGGCGGAACAAAAATATTATTTTTGTATATATATTGGTGCTGTAGAAATTAGTTAACATACTTTAAAATTTATAGAATTATATGCTATTTTCTTGTTTTTTTTTAGTTTTAGTTTAAATTTCGAATTATTTGACAGACTTGAAACAATAGTCATGTTTTTTGCGAGTTCTTTCATTAAAAAAAAATATTTTATTTAAAAAAATATTTTATTAATTAAACTAAGTTTAAATTTTGTTAAGATACAACTAAACTTCAAAATTTGTTTTTCTGTACTAATTTAAATTTTTAAACAATAAAATGTTTATACATCTGCAAAAGATAAAAATAAATTTGTTTAAAGAAGGCTAATGGCCTTGCAAAACTTGATTAAAGATTAAACAATGCGCTTTATACAAATTAACATAAACCAAGTTAAACTATAATACTAACAACTTTTAAGCCAGAATACTTTAAATAAAGTACTTTATTTTAAGACTTAATTAATAAAGTTATTTTTGATTACTTTTTAAGTACTGAAACAAGCTTTTTTTTATCAATAATTTTTTAATGTTTTAAACAAGTTGAAAAATATTTGAAGCTTTTGTTAACAGATATTTAATTTTTTGCTAGAGTAAACAAAAGAAAAACGTTATTGTTTTACGCTCGATAACTAAATTATAATTTGTTAAAGAAAATATATCGAAACTGTTATTTTTAATTAATTGTTTATAAATCTAAACTAACATTTTCGAAATGATAAAAAGCATTTTATTTCTAATTTACTTGATGTGATATTAAAAGTATTAGTTACTATTTTAATTTTAATTTAAAAATATATACTTTGCTGCTGAGTTTTTTAACTAACAAAAAATTAAAAATTACCATGTTTATCTATTTCTAGTTTTTTTCTGCAATATAATATAATTTTTTAATAATTTTAGTATTGATATTTAGTAAAAAAAAAAAAGCATCAACTACTAAACTTTATTTTATTTCAATGAAAAAGGTACAAAAAAATAAAGCAAAAATAATGTTAGATAAAAATACGGTTGTAAAATTTTTCAATCTTATTACTTATTGTTAAGATCACACTTAAGTGCTTAATTGTTTGTAACATAAGTTTTAAAACAATTAAACTAATTAATTGACATTTAACAACTTAAAAGGTTTTTAAAATAAAGACTAGACTTCTCACAGAAAAAAATATAAAAGTTACAGTTTAATACAGTATTATAACATAAAGTATTTTATTAACATTTTTTTAACTTGTTTTAAACTTGGTTAAATTTTTATTTGTAAAGCACAAAAAATGTAAGTTATATCGTTTAAAATGATCTCATTTTATAACACTTCATAAGTTTAACACAACCAATGACAGAAAATACTTGAAAAATTAATTACTAAAAAAATTATATTATCATAAGTGAATTATTTGACTTAGTTTAATATTGTAATACTAAACTTTCTTTTAGTAAAGTGTTTCTTTCCAACATAAAACATAAAATCCTTAAACATTTGCAAAAAATGAAATTCTTAGTATTTTAATAAAATATTTTCATTTTAAGTTTTTATACATAAGTTTGTAAGACAAGAATAAATCAAATACTTAACTACTTTTTATAATACTAATTAAAAGCCAAGTCAAAACTCTAACTACTATGAAAGTTTTTCTTAAAAATTTTCAGCTTAATTTTTTAGAGTAATTTCAAAATAAGAATAACACGTATGGAAAAATACCTCTATGACAAAAAAAGTTTAGAACTTTATTGAAAAATCATAAGCTTGAAACAGTTGTAACTTTTTCACTAGAACTTGTTTACTTTTTTAGTTGTTGCTTTTTGTGTATTAAATTTTGTAAGCAGACTCTTAACAGTTTTGACCAAAAGAACATCTAGTTTTGAATAGATAACCGGATTAAGTAAACTATTGATTGGTAAGAGAACTATTGATGTTATTGAATGTACAATGTCAGGAATTTGGTATCCAAGAAAACTTCTAAAAGAAAATAAATTATAGGTAGCCAGCAAACTATGTCTGTTGCTACAATTAGAGATACTCTCCAAAGCATAGTTTTTTCTTTTTTAGACTTGTTTTCAGAAAGTTTCTCAGTGTTAGTTGACTTTATTTTTATAAAATTAAGACGTACCCGATTGAGATAAAAGTAACTAGCAGCAAATTAAAACTCATCAAAGTTACATTATACTTTGAAATAAAAGAAGAACCTGAATAAAAGTCAGGTAGGCACACAGCAGAAGAGCTATAAAATCCAAAAACTTTTTTGATATCAATACTGGTGTTTGGATACCGATTTTTAAACGTTTCTGAATTGAAATACCATTTATTCAAATCCCTGATTTCATAAATGCTTTCTGAAGGTGGTATATCGTTTGTCATGGAAGCTGTCCAAACATTCTCAATGTTTTCAGCTAATTTTAATAACTCGTTTGGTTTAACAATTCGGTTAACAAATTTGTTTGAAAAAAATAAATTGCTTGATATAATAAACTCCTGCGTAAATTCCTTTTTAAAAGTTATTGGTATTAACGATATTAATATTGGAATAACCCAACAAACTATCATGACAAATATCACTCTGGTATTTTCAACGTCTAAAATTCTAAAAGGTTTATAAACAGTATACAGTCTAAAACCTGTCATTGCTACTAGAATGTTTAAAGAAGTCTGAGAAGAGATTAATGTTAAAGCCCCTATTCCGTTACAACTTGAACTTGATCGCCATTCAAGATCTTTTGTGCAATAAACTCCTGAAAACTTGTTTGATGAGACTGCTATTGCACTAAGAACAAATCCAAAAATAATGTCAAAAAACGATAAGTTCAAAACAAATACCAAATTATAATACTTTGCTGAGTGCTTATTACTAATACAACTTAATTTTTTTAAATTTTTAACTATTACTATTGTATTAAATAGAAGTATTCCTGTTAAAGTATACCAAATAAATTTGTTTAAAACTGAGTTTTTTATCATTTCTTTTGATGAACTAATCGGATTTTCCTTACACTCGTCGGAATAATCGTCACAATCTAACTCATCATCATTGACTTTTTTTCTGTCTATTGAAACGGGAAAGCCTTCAGTACAATTAAAATGAGTTAAATTAGAACAATATTTTTCATCAGACTGATCTTTACAGTCATACACTAAATCACATACTTTTTAAATGTCAATAAGTTCGTTAGATTCACACCTGAAAAACCATGGGCAGTCCAGTAAGTTATTTTTGCATGTTCCGTACAAATCTTTTTCATCAAATACAAAACTCAAGTTTCGTGGTTTGTTTGTGAATGAAAACATGAAACTTTGATTATTTAAAGATACTTCAATATCGGATGCTTTTTTAGCATTACTCAGAGGAATATTGTACAAAACTAAATCAATAAAATAAAATGTTTTGTCAGGAGCTAAACCATCTTCGTTTAGTATACCGGTAATAGAAAACACTTCTAAGTTTTTGAAAAGAAAACTAAAACACCTAATGAAACGATACAACTTAGTGTAATAACATGTATGTTTTCCGAATATAGAAGTAAGAAAGTGTTCTTGTGAGCACTCATCTTCTAAGTAAGGGCACTCAAAAATACCATTTGAGGTTAGTCCGTATTCATTTGATAAAGTATACAGTTTTTGACTTTTAAATACATATTTGTTTTTATTTGAGTGATAGCAACGATTTGGACCAGGATTTGGAAAAAGGCCGGAAAAGAATATAGCTACAAGAAAATAATGGTTTGATAATACTTTTACTGAACTATTAAAAGCTGTTTTACCATGAGCACATTTTACCACACTCGACCTTTTAACTTTAATTGCAGTATTGCAAAATTTTTCATCAATACCACCTGGCAAGTCAATCTCTAAATTACAAATGATATCAAAATCAAATTGTCTGCTGTACAACCTGTTGTTGCTGTAAAACACGTCACATAGCTGCTGCTTAACTTCAGATGCTTCACAAGGGCATTCATCAGATAAGTCAGGGCAATCTATTACTCCATCACATACTTGACGTTTAAGAATAATTGTGCCATCAAAACATCGAAAACAGTAGAAATTTCCAATTTGGTCAAAACACTTGTCTTCCTCATAAGCACAGAACGACTTATTAGATAGTTTTCGAGTTGGTTGAGGTACTATATTAAGGTAGGGTGTTATAAAGTCAGCTTCACGTTTTGGAAATAAATCGTTAAACATCATTGTTTTGCATTTTAAACCAAAGTTATTACTTTTGAAAAATAATTTAGTTCTCTTTAACATTTTACTTTGGTCGACATTTATTATATCAGTGAAGCTTTCATTTGTAAAAATAACTACAAAATTAGACAAATCGTATACAATAGTTTCGTTTAATAAAAAATATCGTCCAAAAGTTGTATAGTTTTTACACCCTTCTATTTCATCAGATCCATCAATGCAGTTTATAACTCCATTACACTGTAATCTTTTTGGTAAGCATCTGCTATGGTCTAAACACAAAAATAACTGACTATGAGAGCAGTTATGTATAAACACATTTTCGTCTTTGTTACTTAAACAATCTTGTTTACCATCTTTTACCTTATCATAAGAAATACATCTATTTATTCTACACTTAATCTTACATCTACACTTAATCTCAAACTCAAAACAGTCAAAGTTTGTAACATTTTCGTCCGATCCATCACTGCAATCTCTCACGTGGTCGTTTACAGAACTTCTTAGAATGCACTTTATACTGCCGGATGTGCATTCAAATTCAGTTTTGGGGTCACAACTAGTTTTTGATATCTATTAATTAACTTAAATTGGAAAAAATTCAAAAAAGAACAACAAATTTAGTTTTAAAAACTTTAAAACACAATAAAAGAGTCACTCAACCGTTAAGAATTCATATCACTTTTTAAAAGTGATAATACGGTTAGAACAAACGTTTATTTGTACTATCGAGGTTTGACTGTTAATTAAAAAAATGTACCTAAGGAGCTGTTTAGCAGTTAAACCTCAGTAGTACAGATAAACGTTTGTTCTCAATGTATTATCATTTTATAATCGCTCACGTTTATTTGAGCACTCTACTATTATCTAGCTAATGAATTTTTTAGTCTATTATACATATATGTTTTTTAAACTTACGGTTTTAAAGCTATCTACAATTCTGTTATTTAATGTTTTTCTGTTTTCATTTTTACTGAAGTTAAATCCAAACAAAGGACGTTCTTCACTGGTATTTCTTTTAAGACAAGTAAAGCAACTGTAAAAAAGCAATGGTTGCACTTTATGTCCAAATAAACAAAAAGAAAGTTGTATGCAGTCATTTGTTACTGGGTCAACCAAAGTAATAGTTATTATCCATTTTTGGGGCTTTTTGTCATTCGGTGGAAATAAATATGAAGCAAGCAACTCAGTAAATAGGCGATATCTAATAAACCTTTTTTTTTTTTTTATGTCAAGGAGGCAATTATGAAAATGAGCTTTGAAAACCCAAAAGCAACTTTACTAGTTTTTAAGAATTTTATAAAATGTTAAAATCTTCTGCTATTACATTATCGTCTGATAACACATTGTGTTGGTAAGTACTTTTACGAGCATACCTACTGTTATCTGACGTCTTTTCAGCCGATTGGCAGTAGATATTTAAGTTTATCTAGTGGTCAAGATATGATTTAATGTAATGTCTAATATAACTTTTAATATTAGCTATATACTACTTATTTAACTTCGTTTATCATGATTGTAATATATAACCGAATATATTATCTTAGTACAGCCTAGAAAGTAAATTTTTAATTTAACCTTATTGACTTTAATGTACACCTTACTTTATAAACTTAATACAGAACAAAATACCATTTACTTGAAAACTACGAGGGGAATGCCCCAGAGTGGTAGTCACATAAATTGCTATGCTGAACTGCGATGAAGGTTTTGCTAAAAGGAATTTAGCTACATCTAGACTGGAGGGGCTTTATAATTAGGGTCTATGTTAGATATGGCTTTGAGTCTAAGATAACTTCAAATAATAAAAAAAATCAAGACAAGCAGCAATTTTAAATACTGATTTTATTCAGGTTTAAAATCAATATAAATAAATACAACTCTAGAAAATTGGCAAATTAGTCAAATATATAACTTAGCAATGTAATATTTGAAATTTGTATAAAAGAAGTTAGAAATGTTGTTTTACGTTAAACTGAAACAAACTGCTGGGTTCTAACTCAACTACTCAAAGTAAAGTACAAAACTTGTGTTCCATCAAGCAGCAAATTCAAATCAGTTATAAATGAACTGCTTCGACCACTCAGAACCAAATGCACAACCTGTGTTCAAACAAGCAGCAAAATTAAACTCAAATTAGTTGTAAGTAAACTGCTTTAAGTACTCAAAACCAAGTCTACAACCTGTGTTCCAATAAGAAGTGAATTTACAGCAAGTATAAAAAAAGAATTTCATTAATTATTTTACATCAGGAAGAACGCATTTTAAAATTAATTACAAGTGACTTGCAACTTTCAAACTTTTTGATTAGTTATTGGCCGTTCAGTTTCATGTTAATATTCAAGAAACTACTTTTTATCAGGAATGCATTGCCAATGCATTACATACTGATACTATCAATATAAAAAAATTACTTAACTACGTTCTACCGATAATACTAAAAATATAGATTCAGCACTTAAAATCTATTATATAAATTGACCATAAAGCAATAAAAATAACACTCACAAACGTGCAAGTCAGAGCTCAACGGTTTGCTTGCAGGGCAACTTTTATTAAATGTATTAGCGTTTGTTTACAGTTCTACGCAATTCTTACTTAAGTCAGAGCCAAGCTAAGACCTGTAGCGTATAAATAGTCTAAAAGTCTGCTTTGGTTGAACTACAATAGAAGTTTCTACTTTAGAAAATGTTGTCAAAAAACTAACGAAAACTGGAAATACATACAAACCAATATACTTTTTTTTTAGTTTTTCGGCGGTTCTTACAGAGGTCAATTGACCCACTGAAGAAGTGTAGTGTTCGAAAAAACAGTTGTAAGCGATCAACGAAAGCTAAAAAGTGTATTGAGATACACTTGTTTTCGTTGCTTAGTGGTTTTACTGAAGTCAGTGGACTTTATTATAAGTGCAATGCTTAGTAACAGTCGCCAACAACACCGAAAGCTGAACGCATATGTTAGCTAAATTACAATCTAAGTGACGTTTACAACTAGACCGAAACACGTTCTGGTAAACAGTTCTCTAGTTCTTGTTTCTTACCAAGTCACAAATACACTATTTTAAAAATCAGTGAAATCTTGTTCACAAAGAATCTAAAAAGCGTCTGCTAAAACAAAAGAGCGTTTGCTTTAATTGTAGCTAATTGTCACTATTATTGCAAACAATGATAGTTAACCGGAAATAAAAGTGAATAAATTTGCAAATGCAAAACGCACTAGCTATAAACAAAAAACTAAGCCGTTTAACTACGACAAAAATTCAAGTATTCTACGCAAGAACATTCATAAAACTGCAAAACTCCCGTTTCAAGCCGCGCTAGTATAATATAGTATTAGGCTAGAGTAAAAATTCTACCTTTTTTTAAGTCTCTCGGGACAAGCAGATTATGCTTTCAATGTCTTTCTTAGCTAATATATTTTACGCTAGTTTATAAAAATATTAAAGCATTGAAATATTAATTCAATGCTTAAAATTTGTTTTTAAGGCTATTTAATTTCGACTTTTGTCTTTAAACTATTGTATAACATCATATTTTTAAAAACCTACTTATGACCAAAACTTTGCAACAGAGGATAGTTTTGAATTTATAAATAATAACAACAAATACATACTGATTAGTAAAGGAGTCAAATATGTAATCATCTGTCGTCTTAACTGTAAGAACAAAAATAGCATCATCATAACAGAGATCTTTTTTGTACTGCGCGCAAGCCACGTCTTTTACCTCTTCTCTAACACATATGTTGTAATTGTATGAATTGCTGCACTCCACTTCATTTTCAGCACAACTTTTTATTGGAATGTAGTTTTCTGGTTCTGAAAATAATCAAGTTATTCGTACGTTTTTTAACCTTTAATCCCCGAAAACAATCAAAATTATTATAAGCTTAAGTTTTTCAGTACTACTCGTGTGAATGTGTTTTTTCTAAACATATGTTTACCAACGGTGACACATGGTGTTTTTAATAGAGGTGCTGGAATTTTTTTAAGTATTTAGAAAAAACTGCTAATTTAATATTTTTTTAAAACAGATTAAGTAATGTATTACAGTTACAACAAACCGTTTTGAAACAAAATTTAAAGTTAAAAAAGCCTATATTTTTTTTTCATAATTAAACGCTTTTTTGTAAATTGGGGGTAAGTTTGTTTATTACCTTCCAAAAAGGGGTATAACATTAAAAAAAAGTTAAAAACCGCTTATCTAGAATGATTAAAAAAAAAAACAGTTATAATTAAATTTGACTAGTTTGAATAAGAGTCAATAAAAATTAAAATTCTTGTAATGTGTTAAGAGTTTTTAAACTTAAATTAATTATCAATTTAGGTATTAAAAGTTAAGTAATTATAAATATATCATGTCTTTGTTAATTAAGATATTTTATATTTTTTGAGCACAAAGAAAAAAAAAATATGTAAATTGTTTAAAACAGCGGTTCTTAATCTTTTTCATATATTATCTGATCGTGGAAGTTTTAAAGCAAATTTACCTCTTTTGGATGGCAACTATCAAATTTACCCCCAATAAAAAGAATAGTGTTATAATTTGAGGAAAAATGCTATATTTTTTGAACTTTAGCTTACTTAACATAAAAAATCGTAAGATCTAAACTTAAAAATTTACAATTAATAAAATTTCATAACTTAAAAATACAAATAACAAACATTAATTTAAATAACTTATAGTAAATAAAATTTACCCTATAAAACAAGTCAATTTTTCACCTAGGGTAAATTTACCCCAGGCTAAGAATCGTTGGTGTAATAGATGAATTAAATAAAAAATGAATACTAACAAGAAGACTAACAAGTTAAGTTAAATTATTTTCGACAATAAATGTTAACTAGCGAAACTAATAAACAACCGTCGATTAAAAAAAAATAACGATTTTAAATACTTAATGTCACATTATGATGCTTGATATAGAATTCATGTTTGGTTTGTGTCGTTAGATGAGCCAATATTATAAGTAAGAAAATGCTACCAAATTTTTGCATTTTACTATAAACGTTTTCTGCAATACGTAATCCAATAACTTGGTAATAAATAAAGTTTACTTTTAAACATACTTTAAATACATTGATTAGAAAAAAAAAATATATATAAACATGTCAATCTTTTTAAAGGTATTATGTTTACTTATACTAATAAATACTTATATTAATAAAAACAATCTTTGTACAAGTTATTTACGATTTTTTTGTTTTTGTTTATAAATATATACTAAATTAAAAAATATAAAATTTTTTTTTTGTTTTTACTGCTAAATAACTACTAAAATAGTTATTAATGATCACCTTAAAGAATGACAAACTATTATACTGTAAATAAATTAAAAGTTTACAAATTAACTATTTTGTTAAAAAAACTTTAATAGTTATTTGAATTATCATATAACATAATTTTGAGTTAAATCATTATATCCTTTATAGTAAAATACATAGTAAGTAATCTAATTTTAATTTTTTAAATTTAATTACTTACGTTACAAGTTGTATAACTATGTTTGCTTAATAGTTATCATTAAAGCTTTTTGCTTATTAATAAGAATTTTATTTTTTTTACAACAAAAAATATTTTCAAAGCCTAAACTAAAACTTTTAATTTTTTGTATTTCAAAGCAGTTTAATAGCTTTTTAGATTACAAAATATGCAATGTACTAACTACTTTAGATTTTAATAAGTTCAAAATAACTTAGAAAGTTTTTATAATAGTGTTAACTTAAAGTTATTTAAAATAATTTCTTGTTAAAATCTAATTTTTTTAGGAAAACAAACAATTTTGTTTTGTGAACTAAACATCACATTAATACGTCATACATAACTAAAATCTAAAGGTCATTATTACTATGTATTTGTAGACAAATATATTTTGTTTGATACATAATACTTGCCAGCGTACATTTAGCTTGTAATGATATTAACATTTCGTTTTCTTATTTTAAAGCGGATGTTGTAAACTGTTTTACGCAGATTTCGTGACGTTTTCCAGTATTGAAAAAACAAACATTTTTTATTGTTAGGAGTTACATTTGTATCAGTGCTTATAAAACGGAATTTTACTTGCATTTACTTGCAGTAGCAGTTTTGGCAGAGCATTCGGCAGTTATTAGTGTGCTTTAAGTTAAAATGCATTTTAAACACGTTAGATTTAAGAACTAATGTTTTCATGTGTGTTTAACTTTAGTTCTCGTATAGAGTGATGTAATTGTATCTTTGTATTGTTTAGTTTATGTAAGTAAAATATAAGTGTTGTTTTGAATGTTATACTAATCTATTTTACTAATCCCTATTACCCCTCTTAATAACATCCCTGTAACGGGATAATTGGAGATTATGTGTGGCCTAAATTTTAGGAATCTTCTATAAGGAACCAGGTGCCTTATCAATTAATAAACGCAGCGGAAAAAAAAAACTTTAGTTTATAACTAAACAACTTTTTAACGAGTTTAAAATTTTGACAGTATATTTTGCGATAATACTTTACTTTACGTCATTTTACTATGATTATAGTAAGAAAAATTGTGTGAAATACTTTTTACTTTGAAACAGCAAGTCTACAATTATAATACAAGTGTGTTGTAGTGGTTTATTGAGTTTTGTTAAAAGAGAAGCTTGATGTCCGGGATGTTTTGTTAAAAATACTATATGATTTTTGCGGTTATTTCTACTTATACTTTTATATATGCTTTTTTAGTGCTTAGGTGCACATTTTATTTGCTAACGAGCATAATATTTCTTCTTCTAAGTGCACAATATATGTTGCAATTAACATAAGTCGCATGGGGCGCAGTATTTCGATCATAAAAAGATAAATATTTTTAGTTAAGTGCATAATATATGTTGCAACAAACATAGGTCGCATGGGGGCGCAGTATTTCGATTATAAAAAGCACAGTCTTTTTACTCAAGCGCACAATGTTCTTTTGAAGATGTTGCAATTCACATAAGTCGTCAGGGGACGCAGTATTTTAGTACAAAATTGCATTTTATAAGTTGCCAAGAGAGCGCAGTTATTATATTTTTCTAAGCATAGAAATGTAAAGTAAGAACCGCATTAAAATTTAGAATTACAACAGCAGAATAGTTATTCTCAATAACGTCTGAGTTTTAGCTGATAAAACAAATTTTCCTATTTGTTTACTACTACTAGTTTATTGATTGATCTGCTGATTGATTGTTCTAAAGTATAGATTGTATTTGTTTTAAATCAGAATGTTGCTGAAGTTTAAAAGTATGTTTGAATGAGTTTTCATCTTTCTTAGTCGTAAAAAGATAAGTCATTTTTTACAATTTATTACTCGTTTCAAGTTCAAGTATAAAGTTGTGTTAAAATTTTCCGTTTGAAAGAAATCAAAACTGAACTCCCCTTAAATTTAGCAGTTGTCGGTTGTTAAATAAATTGTTGCGTTTGTATCTTTTTAAAGTTGTTTGAAGCAAATAATTGATTGTCGTTTGATAACCACAGCTTTTAAGGACACCTAACACATTGCTACTGCATGAAACTTTAAACGTTTTTTTGTTTATAAGTACGACAATAGACAAAAGAAAGAATGAAGATTTTGTGTTTATTATATGACGTCACAATCAAAAGTTCCTGCTCTCATTATTTCCAAAGCCAATCGATGTGGTGTTTTGCTGATTCTACAAACCAGCTAGAAGACAGAAAGTCAAATGTTTCCTAAAAGAACAAGACGTTGTCAATGATCCAATTGATGTTTCATAAGCCTCTACTAACCACCAGAGAGGAAGAAGCCCGAGGATAACAACCTGAAGACAACAAGCCCGAGGACAACAAGCCCGAGCACAACAAGCCTGAGGACAAAAAGCCCCAGAACAAGAAGCCCGATTACAACAAGCCTAAGGACAATAAGCCAGAAGACAACTAAATGACTATCATTGTTACTTTGTCCTTATGTTGTGTTTTATCTTAGTTTTTGTAAATTATGTAATATTTGAGATAATAAGTTATTAAGTTTCTTTTTCTTACTTTTTTTTTCATCCGCGCTTTTTACACTTAAAAAAAGTTTAAAGTTAAGCAAGATTTTAAGGATTTAAATTATTTAAAACTAGGCTTTAAACACTAAATTGAAAATTAAAAAAGAAATAATGTAATGATATTAATAATACATTTTCTTATTTTAAAGCGGATGTTGTAAACTGTTTTACGCAGTTTTCGTGACGTTCTTCCATTATTAAAAACAAACAATTTTTTTATTTTAAGGAGTTAATTTCATTTCAATGCGTATATATTTGCGTTTGTCTTTCAAATACGCGTTAGTTGCTTAGTTAGTTGCTTAGTTATTCCGCGTTACGATCAAGTTTCGATTAAGTTCAACGTTTTATTCACAAATTTCGAGAATCAAGAAAACGTCTACATCGCGGAGTTGATGTTAGTATTGATATAACTTTACGATTGTTGATACTTTTTATAGATTTTATTTGTGTCGTGATTTAATAGTTTGTTTCTTCAGAACTAAGAATTATTATTGAAAATAAAGTAAATTGCATTTTTTCAAAGTGTGTTTTATTCATAACTTAAGAAATAGTTTTGTAACTTATAATTGTAGCTACTTGTAACTAAAGCTGTCAGTTAGTAAGTTACTGGAGACCACGTAGTTAAGACATAAACATAACTAATATTAAAATAACCTATTTGGTTAAAAGCTTAAATAAATATTTATTTGAATCTAAAATAAACCTATTTTTTTACCTAAAAACTTATAAGGTGTACTTGATAAAACAATTACAAAAATTATTTAAAAATAAAACCAAATTAGTATAAGACAAAAATAACCAGAGTAGTTGCGAATTTAATAATTTTTTTATATTAGATAATACTTTAAAGCTGAAAAATAAAAAACCTAAAATAATATGAAGAAAACTAGTTTTAAGTTTAATGAAAATAAAACCTTACTAAACCACAGTTATGTTCTATTCTGTATAAACTTTAAACAAACTCAAACTGAACGTAGCAACAACTTGGTTTTTAATTTCTAAAATTACATTTAATGTTAACATGTATACAAATTTGTATTAAACTTCTTTGAGTATTACAATAAATTATACATCTACACTTTTAATAAAATCTTAAATAGAGCTATCTTAGATAAAAATATTCTTAAAATCTTTAAACTATTGTTCTGAAATTAACATGTAAAAATGAACAAAGTTATACTTTTTTTCGTGTTAACTCTAACCTATAAAAACGAAAACAAAATTAAAAACTTTTAGGTTTGATTGTTTAGACTTTATAAGTAATAAAAATTAAAAAAACTTTATTAAAGTAGATCCCCTAAATTCAATTGAAAAAAAATTGAATGAATGTTTTTTTTCTCTTTACAACTGTAAATTAAGTAGTAAAAATAGGAAGTCGAATAATATGACGTAACATTTAAAGGAATATCAAAGCAAATATTTTACATTTTTTTACTTGCTTAAACCATATTTTTTGAAAAGGTGTTGATTTAAAAGAAAATTTGTATTTCGCTAATGAACTTACTTTTGTTAACTAGATAGTCTTAAAACTATAATTAGAAAAGACAGAAAAACTCTAAACTACTAAAAATTAATTTTATTCCCTAAAAACAAATATCGCATAAAACAAAATATTTCATAGAAAAATTTGAATTTGTTCAGAAAAGTAAACTAAAAGTTAAATTTTTAAATAAGATAAAAAACAACTATAACTACTTTTATGTTTGTCATAATGCATTTCTATGTTGTATACAAAAAAAATTTAGTCCTCGAGGGCCTGTGGTAGGAACCACCTTTAATTGCGGGAAGTCCCCTTTTTTGTGCTAAACCGCGTTTAGCTCTTAAGGCTTTTACTAGATTTACCTTACTCATCAGGTTTAACTTTGTAATTTTTAAGTATGTAACAAACTTAATATAAATAATTTCTTTAATGAACTGAGCTTATTGAACATGTGATTTTAATGTAAATGAAATTAGAAGTGAAAAAGCAGCCAATATATCAGCAGAATAAAACCGCGAAAATAAACACAACAAATAAACTTAAAGTTCTACAAATATAAATGTTCTTAAAGTGTTTGAATGTCACAATCTTAAATACCAAAATAGGTCTTTCTAGTTACTCAGAGTCTTAAATTGTTATGTGCTTCTTGCACGATCTTATGGCCGAAGTAAGCACAATATAATACAATAATGCAAATAAACATTAAGATCTTATAAAAAGAAAATAATAAAAAAGTTCTTATAATCAATGGTCTTATGGCCTAACTGAGCGCAATAACAAACATTGTTATAGTTTTATTGTGTTGATTTGAGAACCAACCGTCTAACGCCCCCTGGCAGTCATTTGAAAACAACAAAATTTACATTATGGTTACAAAATAACTTAAACTATTGTCTTAAACACTCTTAAAATTTACTTATGTGAAAAACAATGAGCATTTTTTGTTTCAAAACAAAAAAAAAACATTGTTTTAATCAGTAAATCTATCTTTAGTAAAAAAAACTGAACTTGATTATTATGTCAATATACTAAAACGATATCTGTAAGTTATCAGTTTATTATTTACTACAACACACTTTTAATTATTTTATTAAATTTCACTATCACAGATGGAAACAAGATGCGTGTAGTGCAGACAGCAAATTGAACTCAGAATTAGAAGAGCTACAGTTTGAACTTAAAAGCAACAAGAAGAAAATCAGGCGGCTCACTGCAACTTTGGCGGGAAAACATGCAGACAACCGCCACCTTTCGGAAGAGTTTAACAATTTGAAAATTGATAACGACGTTGGTTTAAAGGACATGCGTAAGTACTACTTTTACATGTGTTTCTTAGGTTTTTCAAAAGGAGCTTTGTAAATAGTTCATCCTCTAAAAAATTAGATTAGCCAGTAATTATTAATAACTTTAACATTTGTAATGCTTATGGTATTTTTTATATTACCTTTGATCTGTTTACATGCTAAAATATCCGATTTTTTACTTAAGTTTTTAAATCAGTTTAAAAAAAAAGTTGTTAAATCTTACAAATGTATAAAAATGTTAAACTAAATTTTAAAAAAGCTGCTAACACTTTAAAACTTGATTTTAAAGTTAACTCTGTTTAAAACAATTTTATTTATATAAAATATGCTTGAGTTGCTTTAAATGATAGTAAAAAATAACTTAATAATTACCATAATTTTCAATCGTAAAATGAAATACAAGTTAATTGATAGCATTTCAAATTATTGCAAGTAAATCAAAAATTGAGTAATCCAATCTTCAACTAACAAAGAGTCTTTTTGTTTTTATCAAGTATACAATAAAAAAATTAAAGTTGATAACAAAGAGATTAGAATGAGTTAAAACAAATTAAAGTGAGAAAATCTTGTTGCTATCATTATGGTACTATTTTTATTATGTTGTCTATGTTTTTAACTTTAATTGTTGTTTGTATTGCAAATAGTATTATAAAGTTTTAAAGTGTTTGTTTATATCAATTAAATAATTTATATACTTATTTTAAAGAAACTTTATTTGACAATCAAAGCTAAACAAAATCTAAACTTCAATCTTTTTAACGTGCAATTTATTAATGTTCTACTATACTTTTAATCATCGTGTACTTTTTTGTTTGTTTGGTAGAAAATGTTTTGAACAACTTCTAGATGTTTAAAACTTAAAGTTATATTTTTAGTATTATATGAAGAGTTCTTTAGGAACAAAGAGCTTTTGTTTTAATTTATAAGCTTAAAAAGGCACTGCTTTTTTGGCTTTTAGTATTTATTTAAATTTACTCTTTAGCACTTTTAGTGTCGTAAAAATTAGATGTATTAAACACATCTAACTTGCCCTGTACAAAACGTTAAAAGGTATCCAAGTAGTGTGCGACTCGTTAAACGAAAGATTTTTTTGTGCACCAGGTCTTAGGATCAAACATTTTGAGCGCTTGTATACATTTATCTCATGTAGATTTTATTTATTAAAAAGCTATGAATTGCAAAATTTATTCTAATAATATCTTTAGCCCTTTCTTCAAAATCATACAATTATATGTTACAAAAGTTTGCATAATATAATGATGTTTTTGCTGACTACGTTAAATGTTCGATTTTTAAAAATTCCACAAAATCTGCGAAAGTTGTAAAGTTAACAATGTTACTCTTAAAAACTTAAATTTTTAGTAAAATTGAGGCTAAAAAAACCAAGTAAGATTTGTTGAAAATGTCAAGATTTTTAAACTGTTATAAATTAAACAGTATCATTAAATGTGTTGAACTTTATTTTTGTAATTTTTTTCTGCTTTTTGATAAAGTCCTAAAAGTTTAAAATGTTTATCAAATAAATTTAATAAATTTTTCAAATTACTTCTTAGTTGCGAAAAATTTTATATAAATTTTAAATTTTAGACTTATCAAACTTGTTTTTAAGTTAAATTATGATTTTCTTATACTTATTTAGGTTCAAAGTTTTAATCGATTTACACAAGTGGCACAGGAGTCAAGCGCAACATAAACTGCCTTGTATACAGTTTCTACTCATACTTCAGCATTCCAACTTTGACAAATCATCTTATTTTTAATTAACAAAATACTTCCTTTATAGATTATTATTATTTTTGCACTATAAATTAGCTGTTTTTGTGTATTTAAGTATTTTGTTGTTATATTACATGTACTAATACAAAATTTAGCAAAGTTTTTATAAGTTGATTTATCAAATGCTAAACCTACACTAGTAAAATTTTATATAAAATTTTGAAAAAATCAATAAGTTTATAAAACAGAATAAAATAACAAAATATTAAGCATAAGTATAAATTATAAGCTAGATTATTTGATTTGAACAAAGTAACATCAAAATTTAACCTTACTTTATAATAAACTTATTTAGCTTATTTCTGACTTTTTATTATTATAAAACTAACATAAAGGATTGGTCATACCACTTATGTCATCAGACTACAAGCTCTCGGTAGACTGATACTCGAGTTTCGTTTCTAGTCTCTTCAGTCAGTCGTGACCGCAAAAGCCTCTAGTTGTCAATCTATAAACGTTGTATCCTGTATTAACGTGAAGGTAGCTTTTTGATAAAAAATAATTTGAGTAGCAGGATTCTCAGAATTGCATAAATAAAGAACTCTGAATAACTGCTCAATTAGTATTGTTGTAATTTTCTCAAAAATATACAAAAAGTATTTGTTCTGCACTTTTGTTGTGCAGTGCCGAAAAAATACTATTTTCAAGAATTATTATATTGAATTAGATTAAATTTTAACCGTTTAACTTATCAAAATATTAGTACAAGCACCTTCAACTATTTTTATTGGTTTACGACAAAAAAAAACCCTCAAAAAGTTTTGTCTAAAGACCCGGTGTACGAAAAAACATTTTGGTTATGAAGTCATACTTCAAAGAACTCGGAGTTCTTATTCAAAGTATACATCACAACAATATTGAGCAAAAGTAGTTTAGTTTTAGTCTTAATACATATTAGACGTAACCTCAAACATACTTAATTTTTTTTCATTTGTGTTTATGCAGATATCAGTAGTTAAAATTTTTAAATTCAATTCTTTGACTTGCTTCTAATTAATAAACACTCTTGTACGTTTAAAATTAATTTCTACATATAATTTAGAATAAAAAAAAAATTTTAGACATATTTGATTTCGTAAAATAAAAAAGGTTTTTAAACCAATTTGCCCTGATTTAAAAGCTATTTTTTTTAATTTTATATGATCACTATAATAAAAATTGTTGCAGTTTTGGTTTAATTGTGAACTTGATAAAAGGAAGTAAAACGCACTGATCGAAAATATAGCTGTTAAATTTATGTGTAGATGATATTACGTAGAATATTTACAGTTTTTTAAGATGACTCAAGTAAGAGCTGCTTGAATTCGTTTTGTTTGATACAAAGTCAAAAACCTCGTTTACGTCATCAGTGGATGGGACTGATGATGTAAAAATAGAGTGAAAATATAAAATGTCGACAAAAGTTCTAAGAATCATGAAATACTTTTGTTTATTGAATGCTTCTGCTATTAGTAATAAGCTCAGTGAATATTTCTTCTTAAAATTAACTCAATAAACAGTAAGTCAGGGATAGCTAGGCATTTGGTGGTCACGTTCCAAATTTATAAAATAAAAGTATTCGTGGGCCGTCGCTCTAATTTTTACTTTTCATAACGGAACTGAAATATACAGTGTAACTTTCGATTTTTTTAATAAGTTGATTGCATTAGCTTTAGTTTTGGTACAATTTAAGATTATACATTTGTTTGATAATATTACTTAAAAATTAAAGTTTCTGTTTTACCATGATTAGTGATTCTATGGTTTGGTTTTTTTTTTAACTTTTATCACAAAAATTAATTAGAAATACTTTTAAAGAATTTTAAATTATAAATATAAATCAAGTTTATTTAAATTTAATAATTTGTATATATAAATTAAATACTTAATATCGGTTAAGAAAAAAGTAAACATATTTGTATGTAAATCTATATATCTTCAGAATATTTGTATTATGTAGGTTTGAGTTATTCGAATATGTCATCTTAAATATTGGCAAAATAAAAATAGAAATTTTGGTGCTAATAAATCAAAATATATTTTTAATTAGTGAAATGCATAAACGTATAAGTTGTAAAAACTAAATAGTTTTTTTTTTGGTAAAATAATGATTGAGATTAAAGTACTTCCATAAAGATTTATGAAAACTGTCACTTCTTATTTACTTAAAAGTTTCATCTGTTTTGAAAACAGCAAAACTAAACTTTTTGTAAAGTAAAACGTTACAATTTGATAAAATGTAGTTGAAAAAGCTACGCGTTGGTACAAATAAAAACAATATCCCCACATTTGATTCGTACATAAACACTTGTGTAAACACATAAACGTATGTTTTTGTTTCATAATAAAACACCATAAGTGTGAAGGATTTCATTGTTAATTGTTTAAAATAAGGATGTTGTTAACCATTGATAAAGTGTATGCTGATTTGCTTTGTACTTTTAAAGTATTTCTAGTAAAATATTTTACTGCATTGTACATTTAGTACAGCTTTTTTCAAACTTATCTACTAATCGCTGTTTTGTCTGGTTCTCAAACGATTTTTCCCCCTGATTAATTAAACGGATAACAATTTATTAAAAGTGTATTTAAATATCATCTTTGAAGTTTAGTTATAATATTGAGTTAAAAAAATTAAAATAATATACAAAACCAGTATGAAAAGTTTTATATCAGTGAAAACAACTACTTAATTTTAAGTCTATAAAGGTATATGAAATCTTTAGTAAGTCCAAACAATATTTACATTTAAAGTGTAGAGACAAACAAGTTGTTTTTGATTACAGGTTCGAATTAGCTAACTAGCTAGTTAAGAGCTAGTTTAGGGTAATTTCTATCATCAGCTATTGAAATCCACAAATAGTTAAATAACTTAAACTGGTCTACATATATTGAGAAAAAAAAAAGTTTTTGAAACTTATTTTATAGTTTTTTTCATTTCATTAACACTCTTTTGAACGATAATGCTGCTTATTTGTTATATACGAAGTTACTAATGGAAAAACTAAACTATTTTGAAATGTTTGTTTAGTAAATATTTATTTATTATCAAAGACAACAACATTTTGTTAAAATTTTTGTTTTAAAAATAATTCAGTTTTTATAAAACTATGAATTTTGTACTTTATTTATAACATTGATACAAATTCATATAATTTACAACTTATATACATTTACATAAACTGTTATTCCTACCTTTTTTTTATTAATTTAGATGATAATGTTTGAATCTTAAAATAAGCTTAAGTTTATGATTAATAATTCATTTAATTTTCAGCGATTAGGTAATTTGTGAAAATTTGTAATGTTATCAGTGCTGCGCTATATCTGTACTAAACCATTATATTTCCTTAAATTTGAATACAGAGTAAAGTTTATCTGAAATTATATAGCTATTATAAAACGTATGAAGGAAATTTTTAATCATAACATTATAAAATTTATTTTTTTTAAATGGGTTTATACAAGAAAATATGAAATTAGTTTGTTCTTGTAAAATACTATAAGAATCATAGTTTAAACTAAGTTAAAACTGGTTATATACCTGTTTGTTAGTTTTGTTTTTCAAAAGTTGTTTTTACTTAGTAGAAACATTTCTATAAAAAGTATTCTTAACATTTGAAACCTACTAACGAATTGTAAAACTAAAGTATTTTGATTAAGTATTGTTTAGAAAATGATGAAACAAATAAAAAAGAGGGTTCCCTTGTGTCTAAAATTTGAAAGCGCTAAACATTTTTGAGGTTTAAACCTTAAAGTGACTATAAAGTATACTAAATCAATTATTGAAATTTTCAATATTGATACATCTAAACAACAGTAGGTATTCGTCGTCCTGTATTTTTAGTATACAACTTTTGCGCTCTAAACAAATTTAATAATATTTTTAAGGTAAGTATTGATTAAAGTTTCTATTATAACACATATTAAGTTAAAGATAAAAGTTTGGTTATGGAAACAGTAGTTTCAGAATAAAACTTTAGGGGAAAATTTTTACATGGGGTTAAATTAATGGTTATAATTTTCGAAGAAAATATTAACTGTAAATGAAAAACTAATCTATGTTCCATATTGTTGTAGAAAACATTTTCAAAAGTAAGTCTCTGAAAAATATTGTACAATTTC
The DNA here is from genome assembly GCF_965202585.1 of Thalia democratica. NCBI lineage: Eukaryota > Metazoa > Chordata > Thaliacea > Salpida > Salpidae > Thalia > Thalia democratica. The sequence continues at coordinate 58,026,015 of NC_139166.1, read as the reverse complement.
ATGTCTAAAGCAGTAGTGTCAATAGTTTATTTTTAGCATATTCTCTTAATGCTATGAACGGTATTTTATTATAAATATTTGCTTTTTCTTTACTTGAGTTTATCCTATCAATAAGTTTTATTTAAAATTTTATCTTAAAGCTTAAAAAAAGTTCAAATTAACAAAGTTTAAGAAGTGTAAAAAGGTTTAAAAGTTTAATATTACACTACCTGGTTAGCATAAGTGGTGAGACATAAAAATAATCTATACAAAAAACTTATTATTTTTTCAAATTAAAGACCATTTTTTGAAAATTTTGAAACATAAGGCATACATACTTATAGAACAATTTTCTATAGTAAAAAATTAGTAGTTAAATTTTAATATAAGTTTACAGCAGTGTAGTAATTTAACAACCGTTTACGATTGTTGTTATTTGTATTTATTTTTATAAGGTAGCTGTCAAATTTGCACGAGTGTACAAAATTGCACGAAGACTAATTTGCACGAGGGCACAAAATTACACGAAGATAAAATTGTACGAAGATACTTTTGCACGAAGGGTCACTTTTGCACGAGCAGACAATTTCGGACGGAGAAATTTTTGCACGGGTTATTTTTTTTACATTTTTAGTTTCTGTATTAGTTTTAATGTTTTTTAAATTTAGTTTTTTTTTACTATCACTGTTATCCCTAAACCTTACCCTCGGTCGGTAAGTTATTTAAAAAATTTTTTTTTCATAACTATTTTATTAGTAGCTTTTTTTTACTATCCCTAGTTACTTTTTTTTTACCCCTAGCCCTTACCGTCGGTCAGTAATTTTTTTTTTTTTACTGATTTTTATTATTTTCTATTATCTGTATTTTTTACTCTCGTGAAAAACTTCACAAGTGAAAAATTGACCCTTGGTGCAAAATCGTCTTCGTGAAATTTTGTTCCTTCGTGCAATTGTGTGCCCTCGTGAAAATTTGGCTTCGTGCATCTTTGTGCACTCGTTCAATTTTTTTCTCGTTCAATTTAGTAACCTCGTGCATTTTTGTCTTCGTGCAATTTAGACCCGTTCCCATTCTTATACTATAGAGTGAATCGTTAACAGTTGCAGTAACTTTTACTTAAAAAGGAACTTCAGTAAAGGTTTTTAATAAGTTATATTATTAGTTTTGTGAGCTGCTGTATCTGCCCTGGTATCCATTTTCTTATTATTCGAGCGCGTAGTGATTTGTTGTAAAGACAACGGTTTATAATTATCCTTATTCTTATTATGATGTTTCGACATATATGATTTTAATAAAGTAGGTTTAAGCTAAAATATTTTTCTTTTTTAGTTGTGAAATTTATTTACAAAATTATAAGAGAAATAAGTGCATGCAAAAACTACAACACGTGATTAAAAAATAATACAATAGTCAAAAGACTAACAGTTTCTTCGAATTTATACTAACTATCGCCCAACAATCGTAGTGAATTTCCGAACTCTTAGTCCCTTGTGCGTCGATAGCAACTATTGATTTAATATCTTGAGTGATAGATTCTCTACGACGTTACTTCCCACAGTTTAACAATGTTTAGTGACGGATGGTTTTTAGAACTGCCTTTTTTAAGAAAACGCGCTGATTTTATCCTAATTCAAACGAAGTTTACTCCTTATATAAAAATATGTTTGTTTTTTTATAAAAATATGTTTGTTTTTTTAATACTAGAAGCACGTAAACAATTATCTGCGCAAAACACTCCACAACATTCGCTTTTTAAATAAATTTATCAAGTGTTCACTACGACAGTTTGAACATTTAATAATTCTAAATAAGTTTTTTAATTTCTTATCAAACTAAAGTGTATAGTGTTTTGATAAAACAAACGTAAGTATTGCTCGCTATTCCCTATAAAATAAAAATTTCTCCATATTTTTCTATTTACGTGTTAAAACTATCTAAAATGGACCATGTCACCTTTTAGTGAAACCCTAAGTAAGTACATTTGTTTCATATCAAAAGTTTTACAAAAATTTACCTCTAAACCTAAAACTAATATTTTTAGAATTGTTCTTTTTAAATTGAAAAGCAAAATATTCGTGTAAACAAACTTGTTTTATGTTAAAGTTTTCAAAATTTACCTCGCAATAAGCTTACAATAAGCTTTTAGGTGACTAATGTTTATTTTTAATACTAATTTTAGTGTATTAGTGTTTAAGGAGTCTAAACACTATTAGTTATCGATTAAATAATTGTTTTGAATAATGTACTGTAAAGTTTCATAATTCAGGGTACAGTTTACTTATGTGCTTGGGCTGCTTATGACAGTAAGAAAAAATACTTTGTAAGTTAGTTTGAAGAATAGCCTTTTTTAATTTAACAAAAAAATTGTTAAAAGAAAGGAGATTAAACCTAAATCCCAGCAAATGTCATGTTTTGAATATTCGCAAAAGTACACCTATTCCAACGTTTGATTTTAAAATAAACAATGCAATCTTACCTAAAACTGAAGTATTTAAAGACCTTGGAATTTTTATATCATATAATTTAAAATGGAACCATCACATTAACTATATTTACCGTACTGCATCAATTTTATCTTTTCAAATTCTAAAAAGCGTTATATCTACGGATTTGGTAATTCTTAAAAAACTGTATCTAGTTTACAACCGTCCTAAGATGGAATACAACACACCTTTATGGTCTCCATATTCTATAAAAGACACCAACCAACTAGAATCTATTCAAAGAAAATTTACGAGATTAATCTTTAATCGGTGCAACATTTCATATACGTCTTACATAGACAGACTAATAAAGCTTAATATAAAAACTTTACAGTACAGAAGACTTTAATTTGATCTCATTACTTTTTTAAACTGATTAACAATGAAACTAATATTGATTCTCAAACTTTCTTTAAACCTTATAAAAATAATTACTCACTCAGAGGTAATAATAGAAAATATACATGCAAATATAATTTCAACTATGTTGGTTGGTACAAATCTTTTTTCTATAATTCGGTAAAAATGTGGAACAAACTTCCAAATGAACTAGTATCGTGCAAAAATCTTAAACATTTTCGATTAAACTTAAAAAGATTTGATTTAAATAAAATATTTACCAGTAAAATTTATAAGTAATTAGTTTTATTCATCTCTTTAGCCATTGATTTGGTGTGTGGTATGTAGTTTATTGGTAGTTTATCTGTAAGCTACACCTTCCCCTTGTAGGTTTTAGGTACTTTTCAATTTTGATTTTTGGAAGGTCTATTGTTAATGTGCTTGGGGCTTTAGATTTTGAAATTATTGGATACTCAGTTGATTCCTAAGCTAGATTTGTGAATTGTTGCTGCCACATTTTTGAAGTTATTTTTGACTGAATTTGCCGTGGTGAAACTTTGAAAACATGACGAATGGCAAATAGTAGCTGAGATCAATGTTCTGCAAGATGAAGACAGGTTCTGAAGAATTTTGACAGGAGATGCTTGTTACAGGGATTTGTTGCTTTGTAATGTATAATTGGAGATTAATGACTTTGGAATCGTTGAATATTTTGGTTGTGAAAGTTTTAATTTATTCAGTTTGTGTCTTGTATAAGTTTTATGTTTATGTTTATTTAATCACTGTAATTTTTTTTTTTTTTCTTTTTATGTTAATGTCTTTCAGTTTAAGTGGCTTAGGTTTTAATGCCTAGGTCCTTCGTTGGACAATAAACTTAATAATAATAAAAGTACTAACCGATAGTATTAATTACTGTAAAATTGTTTATTATAACGATTTAAAAATTATCAAATAAAGAAACGATACAATAAAATTCCTGAAACTTATTTGCATTCTGATTTCAAAGCCTTAAAGAGTAACGTTTTAACTTCCGTTATCTGACACTATTTGTTTTGTTCATTGTTTCTTGTGTTTAAATTTTTGTTTTACAGTACCTATTACTTATAAGATTTTTTATAATGTTAAAAACACTTTTCTTGTTGCTTAGATTTTTTCAAACAAATAACTTTCTATATCATTTAAGATTTTTTGAAAAAACAGTTTCAAATTTCACAACAGCTTTACATAATATACAAAAACAGTGTTGTATTAAAACCATTCATTGTAGTATTTTCTACAAAGTTATTGTAAACTTTAAATACAGTAGTAGTTAAAAAAAACTTCTACTTTTTGTTTTAAAACATTGCAGTTTTAAAACATAAACTTAATTTTATTTAAACTAAGATTTTTAAATAAAACACTTGGTAAACTGTTGTTTGGCTACAAATGTATATAACATAACATACTACATAACATTTAATAATAATTTAATTTTAACAAAAGTTTTCCATTTTCAAAACTTATTGTAAAGATTCTTGATAAAAATAAATAAAACTTTTTTTATTGTTAAGGTCTTTCAAAAACGAAAGTTTTGTTTGTTTGTTAGTCGATAAAAATTGTTTTTTTTTTGCAAAATTTTAAAAATTTCTTACACAGTTCTTTTGTTGGTACAGCACAACTTAAAACTTGCTTGATTAACCAATAAGTATGTTTCTTAAATTGAGCTTGTAAAAATTCAAACTGTTAAATAAATATAAGTTGAAAAAGAAAATTGTAAGTTCTTCTTTTAAATAAGAATAGATTTGTTCAAAACCTGTTAATTAGGATAACGGCAAGCATAAAACAATAAAAATATTAAAAATTTAGTCTCACTCAAATCAAAAATCTTTATACAAAGTTTTACAGTAAAATTACTTTAGTTACATTTAAGCAGATAAACTTATTTTATTACATTCTATAATCTAAAGACAAACAGTCTAATACAAAGCTTTATTTAGCACAAATTAGATTGAAGCGATTTATATTACTTTTTAAACAAATTTTTCTTTAAATGTTGTTGTTATCAAACTAATAAGCAATAACAATTACTTTCATTCTGAATTGATAGGTTGTAAACAACACTTTAATCTATAAATAAACAAATGTATTTAAAATCTTATTTATAGCTAATCAACAACGACAGTACATTTGTTTGTCACGTAATTACCTTAAAAACTCAAGTTTGTTTAAAAAATAAAAGCTCATGTGAACTATAAAATATTTGTATTCTTTATATAAATTTCAAATCATATTGTAATACTGGCAATTTTAATCACAATATTTGTATTGTTTTTAAAGACAAGTTTTAAGAAAGTTTTTAATTGTTTTAATCTTTTTACTATGAGAATAGTTTATTAGCTTGAAGTTTTAAATTATTAAAGTTTTTATTATTTTCTAGAACAAAATCTTCAGTATTTCTATGCTTTACAACTTAGTAGCAGTTTGGATATATCATAAAAACGATCTTAAGATAGTGTATGTTTTGTTTTTATTTAATCAATTACTGCTACTAAAAACAAAATGCATAGAATAAACTGAAAACCAATTTCAGTTTTTGATTTCTGTAGAAATACTTTACTTTTTTCACTACTTATGGTTATATATTTAAAATTTAAACAGCATTTGTAGTAGTAAAAAAAAATTTTTTAGTAACAAAATAAACATGTACACAAATTATAATACTAGCTAGTATAGTTTAAACAAGATTAAAGCTGTTGTTTTCCTACTTCTATATACTTTTCAACATAGCAAAAGTTATTTCCATTACTTTTTATAAAAACTCATTAAGTTCTATTTTTAGCAGCTTTAAAAGCTCACATTAAACTAGTATTGTTCAAAGCAAACTTACTATAAAAGTTATACAACATTTTCAACATTTTAAAACTTTTTTCGACAACAACACCGTAAAAGTTAAATAAACAACGCGTTTGATTTCTATGTAAATTATTTTAAGAGCAAGTTATCTGCCTGGCAATAAGAAGGCCAAACTTCTTTATTAAGATCATTGTCTTAAACCCTATAATTTTAAGCCATTTAAAGGCACGAATGTGTGACAAATATTTCGTACGTTCAAATCACGAGGCGCTTTCCTTATCTTTAGATTAAATCAAGCAATTATTCCAGATAATACCCGAAATAGCGCTGGCAGTGCTGAAAATCACTTTCCTATAGAAATTAAAAAAAAGTATGAAAATTCAGCTGTTTTAGTGGTTTCTGATTTCTCTGAAAATCGTTGGTTTCCCTTTGACAATGTGTTTTAAATCAGTGTTTTTTAAACTTATAAACTTGCACGTTTACTTTAGCGTGCGGACAGCTAATTAAAGTACTGTAAACATCTTCAAGTATCATTAAACACATCAAGATTGCTCAAAAAACTTTGTTTGACATGTTGAATAAATTAAAGGCTAAAACCGCTCGTACTTAAGTGATCGAGTTCGGATAATTTGCTAGAATAAACAAATTAAATTATGTTGTTTACGTTAGGTTTCGTTCATAATTTAATGATCATTATGAAGCACCGACAATTCTGATTTATTTTTGACATGTACATATAAAAAATTTTCGAACAAGTAAGCCATTGTTGAACGCAAAAACAACTGTAGATAAACTTTTACAATATAAAATTTACAGCTTTCAAATCTATACATAGCTTTTTATTGTGCAAATAAATAAACTTAATTGAAAATAGTCTTGTTAAAACGTATCAGCCTTCGAACTATTTACTTAATGGCATAAAGTTAAATAAATAAAATCGACAGTTATATCACTGCTAATTTTATTTTGAATTGTGCAAACAAGTGTTGTGTTAATGAAATTTAGTTTTATTTGTCAACATGTGCTTCTAAAATTCCACACACTTCTTTGAGTGAATGTGAAAAAATTGAATGACCGCAAAGTTCTTTTTTGTAAATTCGATTAAATCATATTAACTTTTGGACTATATTAAAATTTTAAGTTGTTTTCACCTTAATTTTAATTAATCAAAAAAAGTTTATTTGTTATTTCGCCACAGAAAATTTTATATAATTATGAAGGAAAAAAATAAACAAAAATTAAATACTAGTAAAATTAAAGTATTGATTTAATTTAATTACAATTCAAAGTTTCACTCAATTAGACTGTTAAGCATTAAATTATAGGAAAGTTGTCATTAATTATAATATGTTCAATATATATTTTTTTCTTTTTAAAAAAGGAAGTTTTAACAAGTTCAACTTTTATTTTATTTAATTGCATATTACATTTTTATATTCTAAAATTAATTAAAACCAAAATATAAATGCTCACTAGACTAGCTTAAAATAAAGTTTTTATAATACAATTAGCTAATTAGCGGTTTAATACACTTGATAAAAAGAACTTAGTCTATGCATACATAAACTGACAGTTAGCATGGTTTATTTACTATATATAGGCATGTAACTATTTACTGGTATACTCTATATATAGATAAGTAATTTTATGCGAAATGATAAAAGCCTGATGTTCTTATAAATGCTAATAATAGCTTTTTATCTTTAGGCTGTTTATACATTTTAGTTTATACAATGTTTTATAATGCTGTACCTAAATATTATTCACTAATTCCAAGTGTCTCCTTGATAATACAAAACGCTAAAAGCTAGAAGAAGATGTCTTGAAAATCCAAAGTTTTTGATTTAAGAAAAATTATTATAGCGTTTTATTCAAAACTTATGAAGCTGATTCACACGAAACTTTGCATATTGAGAATTCAGACGTCTGAATGTGAAACTGTAGAAGGTCATTACGAGCTGCAAATCAAGTTAGAAATTAATTCCTACAAACTTCCACACCGCTTCCACCCAATTAGAGGCCTCGTTAGCGCGACTGACACCCCGATGGTGGCAAAAGTAACGGTTTTTGGTCGGGGAAACCCCCATTCATGAGCAGCACGTGCCGCGATTAAATTTTTGTTGTTTCGACAAACAGACTTCTTTTTTTTGCAGGTGTTGCGGCAGTCTGCTATTTTTCACCATGGCGGTTGCCGAGGTTTTCAGTTTATTAAGATTGGCGACTAAACGAGGCCATTGTTTCAATTTTTGTTGCCTAGACAGTAATTCTCTAAATATGCTGTTGTTATTGTGAATCTGAATGATTTCTGCGGAAAGTCGCTAATCCGCGATTACATTTCGAGAGGATTTCAACGGTAATTAGTCGAACAGGCTGGTGATAAGGTCAACTTCATGCCGTCGATTCAGCGAAACATCAAACGCGTTACAGACACATTAAAATGATTTTTCCAGTCTGAAACTTTTAATTAATAATTTCGGTGTTTTGTGAACCTGGTCTGGAATAGAAACCTTCTTTTGTTTCTAAATTTTCAATCAATACCGCTTTATATGGAAATAAAATTTTAATTGTGTCTGTTGAAATCTTAAAAGCGTGCTAATTATTTTGAAGTTTATGCAATGAGGAAGTAAAAAAATGTATTAAATATAAAATTTTGAGTATAGTTTGTTTGCTTGTTTATTACAATCATTGATAAACAAGCAGACATGAAAATGCTTTTAAACCAAAACTGATTGTTCAATTAAAGGAGATTAAAAAAAATTGCATTTTATTTTTACAACGCGCATATACTCTTTCAATCAAAGCAATTAGTTAAAAGTTTACTTTTATTTGCAACAACAAATAAACATTGCTTTATTTTTTTTGTAAGTCATTAAGCTTTTGAAGTAGATATTTAGTTCTAGTAACTCTCTAAACATCGTTTTATAGTTCAAGTTTTGTGAGTTTAAACGTGTATTGTACTTTTAAAAGAAATCATAGATAAAATATCGGAATGTAGCAATAAACATCTTTTTTTTCATTCAATGTTTGTGTGGTTTCAGTTTAAAGAAACGATTGAATGCAAAAACTTTGTTTACTCAAAAATTTAAAATATTCAAACACTTTTTTCAGTACTTGTTTAGCCAAAAAAACTATGATAACTTTCTGAAACGAAAGTCAATCTCTGTTGTTTGTTTTTGATACGTAAAGATACAGCGATAGCAAAACGACTTGCATTTTTGTTTACAGTCAACTTAAAAGGTACAAAAGCCGCTATAAAATAAAGTGGTCACGCCAAAAAAGTAACAAGCAGTTACTTAGCACTGAAAGAAATACATTTTTCGCTAAATATATATTAAACACACTGAGCTTCGGTCAGCTCAAATCTAAAACGAGAGAACGCTGCTCGGCTAAAAATAAAACGAGAGAAATTTTCAAACAAAGTAAAAGAAACGCGCTTAGCAGCTCGAGATGTTATTAAGCTATCCGTATAGCACTTAGTTGTAGTAGTGCGTTTATACTTTGTATTTTAATTAAACGAGCGCTTAATTGCCTGCAATGTATGACAACCTGCAGGCTTATTAGTTTTAATAAGATCTGTTAACGTGTGTGAGCTGTTTAAGAGTCATTGCTTGAGGTGAAGTTTGAAGTGGTTTTTAAATAGAACACTTTGGTTGTTTATGCAGAGCTTTGTTTTATTAGATTTTGTTTACAGTAGTTGTTTAACAGATTAATTTAAGATCACGTTTTGAATTGCAGCTAAAAGTTTTACAGCTCAGTTGCTAAGATTTGTTTTGTTTGAAAATCAATAAAAGTTATTGCAGACTTACTTTGTGAGTTTATTTATTTACTTTTTGTTTTTAAACTTCTGTAAATTCAACAATGTTTTTTTAATAATTTTATTGCTATACTTTATTTATATGCTAAATAAAAATAAGGTTAAATAAATACGGTTCGTGATAACGGTTATATTTTTCAAGAAATATTTCTTCACACTCTGTTTTTTGTTATTTTAGTTGCAAACATTATTTCAAGGTTTACAATGCAATAAAAACAAATTAAAATATTAATTTTATGTTTTATGACCGCAACACGGGTCACCGCAGTGTTTTTTATTGGACAATAAAATTTTCATCATTGTTTATAATTGCCTTCGCGTCCCAAATAGCCCGTAATAAACACACGCGATTTAACAGATTAACCGTTCAACTATTAATTTTTCAGACGCCGTGTAGTCATTTAAACTTTTGAAATAAAAGAGATTAACAGCGATCTAAACTGAAAGCTGAAACAATTTTGCTTAGAATAAAGTTTGTGCGGTGGAAAAAACACAAAGAGACGAAAACATCAAGAGTTGAGTTGATAAATTGGAATGACTCGGGTTGCGAGTATTCACACGAAAACACATCACTGCTGCTATTGCCTCCTCTTGCTGTTGGTAAGTGCTTCATTACTAATTCACGTGGAACTTTTCCCAAGTTTTATAACATTAAGTAGCTGAGAGTTTGTGTTCGATTTTTAGTACAATACGGTTGAAAGAAAGCACAAATGTTTCTTGTTGCTTTTTTACTGAGAATAAACACCAAAATAAAAGTTGTTCATTCAATGCAAAATACGCACGTTTGAATGCAAAACAAAACACCGCAGACTTTGTTCAGCGCTTTTTATGGCAACCAAATTGCTTGCACAGCCGTCGCAACAACTTACATTGCACCGTTACTTAACAAAAATATATACAAAAAATACGCACTAATGTAAACTGCCGTCTCTTAAACTCTCCGCCAATGTTGAATGACTTATCAAACTTTTACAGCGTTTATTTTCACCCTTTTGTATTGATTACTTTTGGTAAATATTTACATTAGAATTGATTACGCACGTATGCCATAATGTTAAAACTGTACTTGAACTTTATTGCTTTGTGTGTTTTTTTGTGTTTTTTAGACATATGAGACAAAAGTTTCAACTTAAATTGTTATTTTTAGGCTTCAAAAAAAGAAATGCTTTATAAAATTCATAAACTATTTTTATAACTTGTAATTTTTAACAATATGTTTTCTACTTTAAATTACTATCTAAATTTATCAGAACAAATTGAATAATTCAGCTTAAGAATAGCTAAAAATTGGAAAAAGGGTCAATTAAAGTCCATGCGAATTTCGTAGCGCTAGATGAATAACGTAAAACGAGGCCAAGTCCACCGATTTGCGTTAATAAAAGTCACACCTAACACATAAATATATATACAGCGGGATTACATGAGGCGAGCAAGTAGCTTCAAGTTCAACTTTAATCGATTATTTTGCAAGCATTCTTTCGGGCAGGCATCGTTTACACACACATTGAAAAGAGAAAGCGAAAGTTTTCTCTGCTGCTGAAAGTTTGCTTGGCGTTGCTTTTGCACGTTTGATCGTTCACTTTGTATGAGGTGGCCACCGCTGCTGTGAGGTGTTTGTTTAATACTCGACAGCTTTTATCTTGTTTTGAGCTCGAGCTCGATTTGGGTTTAGTAAGTTTTCTGATGGTTATCCTCGTATCACAACGGTAATCCGCTGCGAACAGTAGCACTTTTGTGTTTATGTAGCAAGCAAATTAAGCCGTTCTCTGAGAGCGAAGCCCTCGATAAAAACATTCGGCGTCGCCTTGCACCCTGGCTGACCTCTGGTACTCAAAACAATGTTGCTTTGTATTTGACGTCCGCTTGCGTCGTCTTTATAGTTTCTCAACACACTCGACATTCAACACAATTATCTCGGAATCAAACGTCAGTCACAGGCACCGGCTATTCGGCGAAATAGCAGAACAAAGAGTCCACTATATTGTTACTTGACAGGCAGCTCTGCCTGCTTGTTATTGGCTGCGCAGCTGAGCCTTTTTCATGTGGCCTGTCTGGCTTGTTTCTAATTTCATACAATTGTAGAGATAACTCTGCCTAGTAGCTAGTTTGATTATTTGGAATCACTTTGCATTGCTAACACTTTTCTGAAAACTTTTCTTTTCAGCTGAGTAAGGAATGTGTTAAAAATGTGTCTATTAAAGCTTTTTGAATTGTTTCTTTATATATTTTGTAAGAGCTTAATTTAAGCTGTGTTATAGTTTTTATTAACCTTAACTTAATAAAACATCAACAGCTTAATTAACTTTTATCCTTGGCAAAAAAAAAACTTAACACTTGTTGTCCATTAAGAAGTTTATCTAGAATATTTTTAATAAATTAAGAGTATTCTTTATTAAACGAGAAAAAAGCGCTCAAAAATTTGGTCCAAGGACTTGATGTACGAAAAAAAAACTTTCGGTTATCGATAAAAGATAAAAGAATAAGCAGCTGCTTTATGTATACATATCTTAAAGTGTGTATGATTTTTTTTTTAATGAGTAATTTTAATAACCACTAAAATTACTTGTAGGTAACCAAAGTCATTTTAATCACTCTGTTTAGCTGTTAAGAATATTGTAGAAGCTTAGCCTAAAGTTAAATTAAGGTTTGTTTTTTACACACATCACTATAAACATTTCTTCTCAATAAAAACTATATATAATGACAATATGCTTAAAAGCTAATGCAAGTACAACTGTTTTAATTGATTTGAGCTAAGAAGCTCAATATAAAAACTGTCTTAACCTGTCTCTTGCTTTATTGAAGCGACTGTTGTCTTTTACCAGTAATTTAATCTCTGAAATCTGTATGTCTGAAGCTTTTCCCGACCTCAGTCGCAAACATCACTTTTGTCGTTTATCTCCTCTGCTTTTGTTTTAATGGGGGCTTGAGCGGGATAAAGATTACGGCGAAATTACATCACAATCCATTCAAATCGCATCACAAATTGCTTTCTAAAGTCTCTCAGACGTCAGCAAATCCCCTGGTCGCTTGGCAACCAAGCGCTTTGCCCTTTACCCTGAAATCATGTGGAACAGTGTCAAATTGCACCTGCCGGTCAGCTTCTCAGAACGCTGAGAGGTTTAGGAATTAAATTCCTGTGCAAACATTATGACGCAACAATTGCTTACTGAGAAGTGCATGTTAAGCCATTCAGTATTAACTATGGGCCGAAACAAGTGAGAGCGTTTCTCAATACATTCCGTTTGTTTTTGGTAATTTTCTACTCTAGTTGAACCTCCACACTCAGGTTCAAGTAAGTTCCAAATCCGTAAAAACAGCGAATTTAACGGCGAAGAATTAATGCTTCTAGTCATTAAAATCAAATTATTCAACCTGAAAACTGTCTTCCGCGTGTTTAGTCTTATGTTCAACTTATTTGACTAAGCATGGTAATTTAATTAACGAATTCCAGTAACAGTCGGCACAAAAACGTGATCGGAACAAAATAGGAAACGTTTTTGTTTTGTTTCAGCAAAACTCTTATTTGTTTTGTAAACGGCAAGCTGATAACAACTACTTTTTTTTTTAAACAGTTTGCATGTTTGCGTTTTTTCTTGATGTGCGTACAGAGAGCACAAATAAGATAAAAATAAAAGTAAATTGATAACAACGCTGCTTATTTTTAACTTTTCCGCTGATGAATTCTTAAACATGATAACTGCAAACAATCAATCAATTAAAAGCGTTTTGCATGAACAATTTCGAAGTTTTTTGTATCAAACGTAAACATCAAATCTTATTTAATGCCTTTGGTGGCTTTTGTGGCTGATAAAGTTTGGTTTTAGTACTTTGGGTTAAGCTTTGGTTTTGTATTAAAAAAATATCAGATTTAATTTTATATAAACAATTTTTATTTCTAATCAGTAAATTATTTAGAACTAATTTCTAACATATACACAGGTCTTAATTAAAAAACGAAGCCTGAAAATGACATGTTTTGAAACAATTTTTATCAAAATCATATTAAAGTATGCACACATAAATAATTTATAAGCAGTTTGACCTTTATAATCTGCTGCTATAAAAATGTGTTATGCAATAAATTCATTTTACAGCTTAGTTTATTCATGTTAAATTTGCTGCAAACATTTTTGACGTGTTTCAAAATAACTTGTAAAATTAGCTAGCTACTCATCAACATTCTTTTTATTGTAGTAAATTCACTTATAAGTATTATTATTATCAGCATTTTTTATAAACATATAGGCTAGGAACAATTAAACATAACAAGTTAATTTGTAAGTTAAGAAAAAAAGCAAAGAGATTTTGCATACAAAACTAAAAGTAATTTGAAACTTTAGGCTAATAAAAATATTCATTTCATAAACAAAAGTATATTATAAGTATTTTTGAACATCTATATATAGACAAACTTATTTTTAACAACTAGGATCAATAAAAGAACACATGAGCTAAATAAGAAAAGTACATGAATAGTTAAGAGCTGTTTTAAAGGAAGTTTCGATTTCTGTTAGGACATTTCTCACACTTGCTAAGCTTATAAACTTTAATATTTAAAAGTTACAGCTTTAAGAAACTTAAAACCACTAAAGCAATTGCTTTTAAAAGTTCATTTAAACTGTTAAGGTTAACTTAAGTAGGTTTTAATTAGATTGTTATGTCATAAATGTTTTAAAACAAGTTAGTGGAATAAAAGTTAAACATTTTAATGTTAATGTTATTTTAAATTACAGCCAGGAAGTTTTAGTTTGTATTAAATTTTAAAACAAATTTTACAAAAATTTTAAAAGTTTATACCTTTATAACTGAACTTTGTAGAAAAAAATACAAAATAATTGTATTCCTCATATAAATGTTTTAAAATTCAAAACACACTTAGTGCTATAAAATAGTTTATAACATGATATCACAAAAATACTTGTTACCTTAATACCAACTGGTTTCGGACTTTTTAAATTATAGTATTCAGTTACACAGTATACCCTTTTACCTCTCAGAAGCATTTCATAACAAATTTATCACTTAAATAAACTATTTTTTCAACTTTTGCGCATCTTCGTTTAAATCAGATTACCATTACCTTAAATGGATTTCGAGCAATTTTTGAATTTCTAACCGGTTTTTACGAGAAGCTAAATATATGTTTGTGTTAAACATTTTGTAAACAAAGCATACAAAAATATTATTTTATTCACAAATACCTAGCTGAAACAAAAAAAAAAGCTCGTAAACGCTTAAAAAAGTTCGTTACAAAGCTTCATTTCTTCGTGTGTGCACGACGAAAAACCGATCATGCCATATGTCTTTTTCTATAAAAAAAAGCACACACAGATTGAAATATGCAAAGTATTTGATTGTGTTGATTTTTATTGAGGCCGTAGTATCTCGCTCACAAAAGAGAAATTGCCAGGGTAAACTGATGTAAAGGAGCCCATTGTGCTCAGCTGACTTGTTTTTCAGTTTGAACGTTAATACAGCGAAACACGTGCAATAAGTGAGCATATTTACAGTTTTTTCATTGCTCGAAATTAAAGCTTGCCTACTGCGGTTTGAGTGAAACAAACGCATAATACACGGATTAAATATAAATAAACGTTATTTGCATGCAAATTTTTTTTTGCCGAGAAATGAAAACAAAAGTTTTATATATAAACCGCTTTTGTCCCAACAACTTGTTTGCTTCAAGGCTTAAACAGGTAGCAAGCAAATATTTAACAATGAATGAAAGTGCACAAGTAACAAAAACACGAAAAAATACAACAGCTGTTGAAAAAAAACCTATTAAAAAAGCACAATGAAACAAAAAACTTCTTTATTTTAAGCACCGCACATTCATCCCACGCAAAATTTATTTTTTTTCTGGTCAAACATCATTCACTCCGTGATACTCGACCTTCGAATGCTTCCGTTCGCGGCAAGTTCATGGCTCGAATTTCTAATTTTAGTTTAAAATTCAGCAGCATTATAAGCAGTGGCCTGTCAAGGCACGCGCGCAATTTTAGTTGATTTTTTCAGACTTTTTTTTAGTTAGAATTCTACTCAGGATTTTTACCATGCTGCGGATTTTGCTTAATCTCGAACCTTAAGCCAAGCATGTTGTTGACTTTCTATTAACAATTTGGAATTTGTGTACTGTTTTGTTAAATATTTTTTATCAGGCTTGTTAATACTTACAGTTAAGACGCTAATTAAGGAACAGACAAGTTTGAATATATTGTTAACTGCTTTTTTGCACTAACATGAATTTTACTTCAAGTGTTGAAACAACTTAAAGCTATTACTGGACAATTAAACCCAATTAAACAAGTATTTTTTGTTGGAAACACAGCAACTTCAAAGCTACCCAAGACGCCTGATGTTTACAAAACAGCGGTTTAGCAGCTAATTACTTGAAATTTGCAGTGAAATCGTGTTATTAGCACCGCGCAAGTCAGCCAAGGTTATATGCTTGTCAGATCTTATTTACAATTACTTTCCACAGTGATTAAATCGGCGAGCCACCTACTAACTTTTTCTTATCATCAGACATTTTCAACCGCTTCAACTCTCTTGTGCTACTTTGCTACTTTATATTTTGAACAAATTTTAATGGCAACGCCAGATTTAATACTAGCATATTGTGAAGAGGCTCTCTGCGAACGGGAAAGGCATGGCGTGATTAAACTTTTAAATTTATTTCTTATTTCAGTTGGTGGCACGGTTTGAAGTGCACTCGCTTCTGTATTTTTTTCAAAAACTTTTCCTTTTTATCTGAGGGGCGTTTTACTCGCCTCTCGAAGAAGAATGAGATTAAGTCGCTTGACAGCTCCTTCTAATTTTCACCACGACAGCTTTAAATACTTTCTTTTTATAAGATTCTTTCAGGGTCGAAGTATTTATTTCAGCTTCAAAACCCTTTCCAGACTTTTCATTTTTTCAAGCAACGGCAGACAAGCCTAAAGTAAAAAATTCTCTGATGGTAAAAAATTTAAGTGCTTGAAAGGGAATTTCTAATGTAAACTGATGGCGTTTTTTGGCCTTAAACGCAAAATTTTAAAAATAAAAAGTGAAATATTTAAAAGGCACTCGAGTTGTGACAGAGAAGGATTGTGCGGTTGCAAGCGAATAAAAATAAAAATAAAATTCAAATAAACATTTGTCATTTCGCTGTAAACTCGTGACTGTTCGTGTAACGCCTACGCTTGTGATATTGTATACCCGGAGAAAGTTTTTTTGAGCTTAAATAATATTTATTTGCTTCTGGATTTTTTTTCTTTAGAAACATTTTTACAACGACTAATTCAAAATAAATTTCCGAGAAATAATACTTGTTTTTTTTCATGGTCACATACACTTAAAAAAAATAAATTTAGTGCTTATACGTATGTTAATTAGATTCTCAAAAAAAAAACTAAATGTGAAAAAAAAAATCATTCTTTTCATAGAAATATATTTTTAAATAAGCTTACAGGTGAATACTTGCAGCTATCTTACTTTTCTGTAGCGACCGAGCCAATTGAAAGTATTTGCTCTTCAAATAAAACGCGCTCCTAACTACAGCAATTGATAACTGTGTGCAAGATAACAGCGTCTGCTGTTTAGTGACTGAGCAAAATGACAAGATATTACATGACACTCGCTTTGTTATATATAGTAAAACAGCTTAAGTCTGAGAAACAATGGTGAAATTTTGACATTTTCCCATGCTTTGATGCGATAACACATATTATGTTATGTTTAAAAGTAGGTCTTTAAATAATCGGTAATTATCAGTAATAACTTGAATTGGTAAAATTTTTGTTTTAACTTCACGAAAATGATTTTTTGTCGATTAATTTAATGCTTTTAAGTTTAAAAATAACCACAGTTCAGAAAATTGAAAGTTAAAGTTTCGGTTTTCGATGTTTTCATACTTAAAAGCTTGAAAGTATCTTTAATTTACATCAGTTTTAAATGAGTAAATATGTTAAAATATCTTTGTGGTATCATAAGCCCATCTGTCAGTACATGTTAAATGATTGATAGATTGTTAACAAATACCTGATTTTATATGTCTGAATATTTGAAATTTTTTGTGCTCGTTTGCAGAAATTTAATGCTGCATTAATGGCACCCTAAGCAAAAAATTTATCAAACACATCAAGTTTTTGTAAACAAAATTAATTGGGTTCTAAGTTATGAACTGGCTCAGTAGATTGATGTACTTTATTGTATGATGTAAATTTAAACATTGCGTGATAAATTATAACAAGCAAGCATTAGTTTACATTGACACGCAAAATTAAAACCAGACAAGCCATTCACCTTCATAAACAATTAACAATCCGTAAACAAGATAATGCGCTCAATAAATTGCAAATTAAAGCGCGCAGATAAACACACAAAATTTTATTTCGTAATTCGCGCGTAATTTGCTCGTTTATTGAAGGTAAACACTATGTCGCTAATTGCCCGACAAAAAACAAAACAAAGTAGGTTGCGCGGTCAACGTCGCCGTAAACAAAACTTGTCTTCGATACAAAACAGTGACGTCACAAACAGAGGCTTTTGGCGGGTCTTTGTGACGTAACAACTTCTCACCACGTGCTGTTTGCTCGCCAACCCCCAGCAGCAGTGGAGGTTTGTGCGCGCAGTCACGCAAGCTTTTGTTTGTTGGAGCAATCACTTCTGCCGCTTGCTTCTTTTTGTTCAACGATTTGTTTGAATTTTGAGGAATTTGAAATTTATGAGATTATTGCGTGCCTGTGCAACTTTCCTTTTTGTTGTTTACGTTGATTTCAAGTGTTTTATAACGTTTGAATGGATTTAAATGACCACTTTTCAAACAACAGGGGAATAAAAATTCCTTGCTTAAATATTTTTAAACATTTTTTAAACTAGAATTATTAAAAAATTTTAAAATAATAAAAGCTACACTTAAAACCATAAATTAAAATAATTAAAAAAGTTATAATTGAGTTTCAAGAAGGTTTATGTAAAGCTAAGGTATTTTTTGATAGCTTATAAGTGACGGTTCTTTATAGAAAATAAACTTATGGTACTGACCATCATTAAAATATTTAAAAGTACATAAAATTAAATTCCTTGTATGGCAGGTGTAACATGAGCTTAGCGGCAAAAACATTTTTATTGCATTTAAATGACTGGCAAGTTTTTATTAATCCATTCGAAACTAATCGTTCTGAGCATGATACCCCTTGTATTTCACTTTTAACTTTCTTGCAGATAATAGTCAAGGCAGATGAATTCGTGACGTCAGACGACGAGGATTATGACGTGACAGGGGGAAGCGGCGATGATGAAGAGTGGCACAGCGTAGTCAAACATGTAAGATTGAAAATTTTCATAACTTTTCAAAGTATAAATGATTTAAAAATATCTATGAACAAGTTTTTCATTTTTTTCAATTTGCTGTTTTTCATATAATTGGATCTTTACATGTCGATTTATCATTGTAAAGCATCAATTATTATGATTAACTGATTTCAAATATCAGTTATTGTTTAATTTTTGAGCACTCAGATATTTTTTATTGAGCTACTAGTAAGTATTTATTATCTTATATTAATTGAAATGTTTATAGTGTTTGTAAATTGCATTAATTATATTTCATGTATTTAGTTTCTCATACAACATTGTTGGTTGTTACGTTTATAATGTCATTGAAAGTTTGTTTAGATTATTAAACAAATCTACAAACTTAAGTTGTAGTAAAATATTTAATTATTAATTAAATATAAATTCTAAATACCAACAGGTGCGCACTCTTTGGTCAGAATGGTCAACTTGGTCAGATTGTACAAAAACCTGTGGTTTTGGAATTTCTAAGTCTTCAAGATCTTGTTTAAATGGGTTAGAATTTTTTTTTTAATTTTAAATTTCTTTGGTTGTGGTGAATAATTAAACTTTAAAAATAAACTTTTTCCTTAATTAAAGATCCAAAAATACAATAAACACAATAAAATTCCCGTTCAATAAAAGTGTTTGATCTTTACAAACTGTTTGATCTAAGAAAAAAGCAAATTCATCAGAAAATTTAAGTTTGGTGTAATTTTTGTATATAACATCTGTATTACATTTGTATGCAACACTTTAAATTTTGCAATATTTCAAAAATCATAAAACGTAAGTTATTCTGTAAATAGTTTAGCTATTAGCTTTAAATAGTTTTGCTTGTTATGTTATAAAATTTTTA
Source organism: Thalia democratica (assembly GCF_965202585.1). Lineage (NCBI taxonomy): Eukaryota > Metazoa > Chordata > Thaliacea > Salpida > Salpidae > Thalia > Thalia democratica. The sequence goes on along the minus strand of NC_139166.1, from coordinate 58,006,394 downwards.
ATAAAATAAATTAAGATTTTAAAAGGTTCGTTTTTATTTAGTTTTAAAATTATTTAACGCAAGTGTTTTGCAGAACATGCATTGGAGAAAATCATAGATACAAACTATGCTCGACTGAGGTACGTATTTTACTAACAAATTACTAATATAAACTATTTGGTCGTAGTAAGGTCAGTTATGTTGTTGTGAGTCATAGTAACCCGCAGACACGAGAAAAGCATTCATAAGCGCAAAGCAAACACTTTCCAGTGTGTTGGGATCCAATAAGGGTATTAAAGTATTTGCAAGTTTCTTGATAACTGCGGTGCTTGAAAACAGTAGCCGGGTTTAAGCAAAGTTTAAAGTTTCACAATGTTTTGTTTGTAGAAGTTTTACCAAATCCTTGCATCAATAAAGTCTATTATGCAGGCGTCCATTGAAGTTATTATCAGAATAGTTTTATGTATAATGGTGCAAAGCTTTCAGCCTTATAACGAAATTGTTACACTGCCACTCTTTAATTAGTCATGATGTTCGTAATGTAAAAACAAAGATTGAGGAAAAATTTAAAGTTAATTGTTATTTTAAGGTAATAGTTGAAAAATGTAATTGAATCATGAAGTCTTTTTGTATTAACTAGTTGTAAAAAATAATTGTTAAGATACAGTTAGATACCATAAAAATAGTTTGAGGTTGTTGATATAACAACATATAAGAAATAAAAGTTTTTTTTATAAAAAAATCTTATAAACTACATGCAGACAAAAAAGTTAAATTACAGTCTTCTTTTATCAAAAACTTAAAGAAAACATATTTAAAAAGGAAGCTACTTTTAACTCTAAATTAGTTTTGTTTGCTGGATTGATATAACATATAATTAAAAGAGGATCTTATTAAAAATACCCAATTTTATAAAGTTTATAAACGTAGAATAAAAAATTAACTTCTAGATAATTTTTGTTAAAAACATAAGCAAATTTCATAATTAAAAAATAAATTGCAGGACTGCCCGCAGTTCTCTGTAAGCTTCAGACAACGCCAGTGCGAAAGTTTCAACTCGGCAACGCAAAAGTGGACGCTTCCCGTGCTGACCGCCTCCGACCTCATCGACCACAGGCTGCAGAAGGACCTAAACTCCCACTGTTCCCTCCACTGCAGGTCGAGCGTGACGGGCAAGGTTGCCATGGTAACCGACAAGGTTGTTGATGGAACCCGTTGCCAGGCGAAAAAGAGTTTCGGGGTTTGCATCGAAGGAAAATGCAAAGTGAGAAGATAAATAAGTAGAACAAATAAATTTAATACTTAAAGATAGGCTTTAATATTTTCTTTACATAAATATATTTTAATAAAGTTTCAAAAACGCTTCTCATCACAACATTAAACAACGTATAAAAATCATGTTTTAAACAATTGTATGGTTTGTTTTTTTCTTGAATGTGAAACAGTATAAAAATAAACGAGTTTTTTAATCAGTCTCATCACGGACACCAACAAACTTCCATTGAATTTTCAGTTGTCTAGATTAGACGGAGTACTAAGCTCACATTTTCTCCTTTGGCATTTAGTGCTTTGTCAATTATGAAAACAGTTTGTTATAAAATGCTGGGATTTCCTTGCGCACTTGAAACGAAAAGTTCGTCTTTTTATATCAAGTTGGGTCGGTTGAGGTCAAGTTGAGAAATATTTGAGGATTTTTTCCAAGCAAAAAAATCCAGCTCTCTTCAATAAAATACCGTTCGGAATTTTTTAATTCTGTCGATAATTTCGTCAGTTTAATTAGCCTGCTTTGTGCTTCTAGCTTTAAATAAACTTGACAACTGTAATCTCCATTGTTTGATTTTTTTGTTCTTTTGGTTGTTTAAAACAAAAAAGCTGTGGTTGCGTATAATGAGCAACAATACAGCGTTCATAAAGAGATTGCGTGTATCTTGGTTAGTGAAAATTGAAAATGTAATAAATCGCATCATTCACGTGATTATTGTTCCCATCATTAACTTTTTTGTCATATAATTCATTCACCTTATATGGTTCACAAAGTATAAAATAACACATTACTTTATCATTATGCTTATAAAATTATGAATAAAGAGTTGGAGTAGTTTACGATTTTAAACAAATGATGAAAAGGAAAACTTGGTTCTAAGCAAAAATTAAAAAAAAAACAAAAAGAAAAACTGTAATTGAAACAAAATTTTTTTGGCTCGTTTGCTAAATCATTTGTTTAACATAAATGCGATAATAATCATGTTATTTTGCAATTTACATGTCTATGTGGTCTGCATATGTGATTTGTTAATGTAAATGTTTGCTTTATTAAGTCGTGAACTGAAGTTATTTTAGCGGAAATTCAGAAACAATTGCAATGAGTTGAGATTTTTTTCGCTTTAACACGGTTTAAAACGTGTTACAGAGGTCGAAATTAAATTAATCAGAATAAGCCATAGCCAAGTTGGGAACAGCAAAAATAAATTTTACTGGTGTGTGTTTATCATACATACCGATTTCATGGTTTTTCGTTTTGTAATCACAAAACGCGATTACTCTTGTGTATAACTTCAGTAGTAGCTGAAAACATTGTGTAAAAAATACAGTGAGAAAAAAGAACAGTTTAGAAAGAAGCTGTTTTTGAGTAATTCTAACTAAACAATACCGAATGCTGTTCAAACAATAGTATTTGCGCAAGTTGTTAAAATATAGCATAACCAGATACTTTTGGTTGTATGTTCTACTTTTTTTGATAAAGACTTTCCTGTTGTAGTCATCTTGAGTCAGACAGAAACTTGATAGCCATAAACAAATGCTAAGAACACTTGTGTTCAGGATGTTTTTTACTTTAACAAAGTTATACTTTAAACATGATTTTATAATTTATGAGAAACCTTTGATCTACTACACCTTCGGTTGTTGCTTTTTTTTTAATGAATTAATTATGCAAAATGTATAAAATTTATTTTGAAAATTTAAAGTATGGAAGTAAGTATAAGTTTAATTATTACTGTATTTTTCAGCTTTTAGTTTAAAAAACTATATTCAGTACATAAAAGTAAAAAGAAATCTTTAATGAGTTTCTAAATTTGTTTTTTACATTAAATTAACATAACAAGCTATTTATTACTATTGAAACTTTTTATTACATAAAAAAAAAAAAAAAAATACTCCACAGCGAGCGGGATGCGACGGAGTTTTGTACGGAGGAGAAGTTTATGACGAATGCGGAGTTTGCGGAGGAGACGGAAGTTCATGCAGATTGATCAGCGGTATTGTGACGTCATCAAGCGATAGTGGTACATAGTAAGAAATTATATAACTGTGCTCGTTGTTCTTTGAAGAACATGCAAGTACTTGGTATTATATACATAGGTTATAAAAGCAGTTTTTTATAAATTTAAAAGTTTCACAAAAAAAAACAGTCAAAAGATTACTTATCAGCATTGAAAATTAAAACAAAGATGTATCGTTAGTATTAAATATATTTTTTAGTTATAAAGAAATGTTTTTAAAATTTATGCATGATACGTTTTGCATGAATTTAATTAACTTTGAATTTTAAAAAAATGTATTTTGAATTATAAAAAAAGCGTGATATTGCGAGAAATAAAAAAGAACTATATCTAATTGCAAATCAAAAGAAAATTCTTTCAATCTCTTAACAATGTTGAAAATTATATTAAATAATAACGTAGAAAAAAGAAGTTATTTCTAAATCATAGAGACAGTGATGCGAAGTTAATGTGTTTACAATTGTATAAAAAGTATAAACAACATAATGATTGATAATGTTTTGCAAAGTGCTCGTTTAGAAAATACTTAAATTTAATTTTAAATCGGTTTACAAGACTATTAAACTGTATTCAACTCCTTAATCATCGTAAGTTACACTTTTTTATATTGCTAGTAGTATTTTAACTATTTTAATAGTTACTTGTTTTAGTTCCAAGCACGGAAGTAGCTGTTACGTATCTGCAAAAAATTAAAACATCTGAAATGACGCGGGAAACGTCCTAAAGGGAAAACAGCAATTTAAATCACCTCTAATTTTATTGAATTTAATAAGAAAATATGCAGTTATGTTGATTCTTTAAAAATAAAGTATTGAAGTATGAGTGATAACTATATACAAGGCATTTTATTTTGCTCCACACCCCCTATGACTCTCTATGTGTTGCCACTTGTGTAAACCTATAAAACTTGCTTTTAATATAAGTATAAGAAAACTAAAATGTAACTCAAAAACATTTGTATTGATTTTAAAATCAAACATTTAAGGTAGTCAATATAAACGTCTTTAAATTATGCAAATTTTTGTTAAACAAAATTTTTTATTTTTATTTTTGAAGAAAAAGCTACAGTTTCCATTAGAATCAATTTTGCAATGCAGCTTTTTGACATATTAAATCTTTAATGCGCTAAATTTATACAATTTAGATGCATTTTATTCTTTTAATTTTAAGGACACTAAAAATGCTAGAGAATACATACATGTCGAAATTATCTCTCAGGAGTGCATAACTAAGTTTAAATGCTGTTGTTGTAGATCGTGCGGTGAAGTTCATTGTTTATATACTTAAAGCTAAGAAAGCAGAGTCTTTCCAAGCTAAAATAAAAGCAAGTTTTTTTGAATACATAGTACCAAGCTATGTGCCTGGTTTCAAGTAATTTTGATACTTTATCTTTTGCTGACGCTATATCTGTATTAAATTGTGGACGTTACTGCAATTGACATTTACAAAAAATTTTAATATAAAGATTGATCATTTTATGAAGTTATACGTTATATCGCTTCATTAAAAGTTCAGTTTTAACGTCTTGAAGTAGACAAAATAAAGTGAAAATATTTTTTTTATTAAATCATAGCTATTAAATATAATAGGCACAAAAATAAAATAACTTTCTATTTTTATAATGCATAGAATTTTACTCATATGTAAAAATTTAAACAGGTTTGACAAAACCATTTATAACTTAATAAAATTAAAATCTAGTATTTTTTAAACAAGGAGTCATAAGTATTAAGTATAAGATAATTTGCTTAATATATAGTGTAAAGTAGTATAAATAATTTTAAAAGACAGGAACTATTATAGTTTTAAAATTTTGTTACGACAGTCACTAGTATAAATCAAAGTCTATCATATTGTTAAAACAAAATTTTTACTTGAAAAAGTAAAAAATAATAATACAAAGGTAACTATTGATAATTGATAATTTTTAGTTCAAATTAACTAACAAATTTTCAGAAACAATCACGGAGATCCCAGCATCAAGCACAAACATTATAGTTTCCGGGGATGTTAGCTTCGGTAAATTAGTTTAATATTCATAAGTATTATATCGAGTGCAATTGATATTTTACTTAAGCTTCTTGTCGTTATGTACATTAGCTGTTTATTCATGCTCACTTAAAATATTTTTTAGCCGTAATAAAAATTCCATATAAATAAGTAACTGTTAACAAAACAAAAAACAATCAATACAATTGTAAGCTTCTTGATTTTACTAATACACGACAACTATGTTTGGCTTACGTAACAAACTGCATTGCAGATATAGTATCTGAGGAGAAAAACCTCAGCTTGATAGAAGTGAACGAAGAAGCAAAACAACCGCTAGCTGATGCCGAGGAGCTGTCAAATTTGGACGACTTTGTTTACTCTCTCGCAGGGCCGATTAAAGAAAACGCAAAAGTTGTAGTAAGTTTGCATGCTGTATTACTAAGTAACTTTATAAAATTATGTTCTTGCTCTTTACTTTTTTCTTTCACACTTTTTAAATTTATGTTCGTTATATTTTTTCCATTTTTAATAAACACTATTTCATTTAGGTAATTAAAATATCACCTGAATTTTGTAAAATAATTGTTTTTTTTTGTAAGTTTTAAATCTTTATAAACGTTAATGAAAAATATGTTTTTTAGGTATGTTAGTTTTAAGTATTTCGCGCTAGAATTTCAAAAAATCTCAAGTTATTTGAAAAAATAAAGCACAAGTTTCTTGACAATAAATGGTAGAAATATTTTGTACGTTGAATGTAAAATGCCAAAAAAATTATCTAACAAAAACCAGTAATTGAATAATTTATACTTTGTACAAGCTCCCATAAGCCTTACGAAGTAAATTTATCAGTACAATAGCAACATTTTAAAGAATATTTTCAAGCATAATACGAGATTGTGTCATTTCATAATTGTAGTTTATCATGCATTTTCATACTAAAATGTCCACATAAAAATAGTTTTACTACTAAAATAAATTAATAAATGTGTACCCACAAAAGGCAGAAATAAACTTTGTCAATAATTTTTTATAAATGTAGAAAAAGAGCTATACGAATATATTTTGTGTTCATACTTGTAAATATTATTTGTACTTACTGTTTTAACAGTCTCACAACAAAATATGTTGAATTTTTTATTCAAAAATAATCAAAGTTATATTACAAAAAGTTTAATAAAAATAAATTAACATTTACAAACTACTAACAAAGTATTTAAAAATAAATACAATAAACTCGAGTCTTGCAATGAAGCAAATTGTTTTTATGCTACAGTGTCTTTATTTTCTATTTTAGGTTGAGTAAATTATCAAAGCTTTTTTAAGAAAATTAAAATTAAATCAAAATTTTAAAAATACTGTAGGTAAAACGACAGACGATGATGGTCAACAGAATGTGCCCGTTCATTCAGGGATGCAAGCATCCGCACGAGGGCGCCAGAACCATCAGATACAAATACTACAAACTTAAACCCGTCATCTGGTCGCTGCCCGTTGCTACTGGCAACCACGCTCCATGTTCAACCACTTGCGGCGATGGTAAGCTGCTACATTTTAAAAATCATTAGAAATTGTAAAAATCATATTATTTACTAGTTGTTTTTAAAATTGGTCCTGTTGGTTTAAATTATAATGAATAATTTTTAACTTATAAATACTTTAACAGTTTATTAATCTTAAAAATAATTAATGACTGTTTACCTTAAAGACTAAAATTTTAAATACAGTAATAACCACCTCTACAAGCCAATAAAAAAGGTACATATTTTTTTTATTCTATATTATTAATTTTTTCTTTGTACAAACAAGTATGTTTAAAAATGTTTGTTTAGAGCACTGTAGTGCATGTAGAAACTTCTCATCTTTACACAGCGAGTTTAGTAAAGAAAACACTTTATAAAAACAAATACAATTTTTGATATTTAATTGTGATAGTAATTTTATATAGTTTTAAACAAGTTTTAAACGTTTTATACACATAAGGACAATAAAATAAATACAGCTAAAAAAAAATGTTGACCACTATAATTTGTATAAAGTGATTTTATTCTATAGCCTAATTTGCATAGCTTTAGAATGTTTAGATAGTTAATATACTTTTAAAACATTACTTTGTCACTAAGTACTTTAGTTTTTTTTGTATAAAATTATTGATATTATTAAGTCTTCAACCAACTTGACTTCCATGACTCATAATTTTTGCTGCATCAGAACTTAAAAAAATTTCAATAAAAAACTCAAGCAAACCTTCAAACAGATTAGAAGTAGTATAATGTCTCAAAACCAATTAAGTTAAGTAATAAATTAATCACTTTTTTTTTCTAAAAATTCAAAGCGTCAATTAATAAACTTATAATAGTCTGGTGTTATAATCCATTACCAAGTTTAAAATAAATTAGTACTGCGTATTAGTAAACAATTCAAAATCATAATAGTTAGCGGTAAAAAAGGTTGTCGTAAGTTTAGAATTCGAATTTTATTTATTTATTTTCTAAGAGTAATCAAACGCTTAAAATGTAAAAACCTGAATTAGTTCAGTTCAATTTCTGTCTTTGGTTTCAATTAAAGAACATTATTTTTACAAAATGTTGCAAATGATCAATGCGGTTTGTGAACCAAAATAATATAAAACTATTGTGGTTCGAATTAAGTTTAAGTTCGAACTTATAAAACCTACAAGTCAACTACTTAGTTTAATTTAAGCAGAATATATTTCATAAACAATAGATTAGTTTGACTAAAGTGAAATCACATTATATACTTTTTTGTTAACTGTAGCATTGACTTAAGTTTATACTTAAACCTTTCAACAAACTTATCCAAACTTCTGCTATTGAAAAACACAAAACCTGTTGAAACAAAAATTCAATATAAGGACACGTTAAAAAATATATTAATTTGTTGGTAACTTTTCCTCAGTTATTGCTTATAGTAAAGTTTTTAGATTAAATTACGTAATATTTTTTTACATCTTTAACAATTAGTAATAAAAAAGGAAAATTTACCTGAAATTATATACTTAAAATTAAGAAATTAAGTCAATATACACATTTTTACACTACCTCAATACATTTCAGGCTACAAAGAAATGAGGCAAGTGTGCAAATCTTCGAACAGCTCTGAAAAATTTCCTGACACCAGATGCATTGAGGAGGGTTTGGGTGAGGCGAAAATACTCAAGGTGAAATGTGTGCTGCCCCTATGCAAGGAAGCGCGCCCCTCAATCAATGGAACAAGGTATGTTGGTGAAAGTATAGTTTAAAGCTTCTTTTTTACACTTGAATAAAAAACATTTATTAGACTTACTAGTTGCTAGGGTTTTTTAATGTTATAACACCTCATTTAAACGATTGGTGAAAATAGTTGTCTTGTGTATATTATAAAAAGAAATAAACTTTTTTAGTAAATTTTGTTTTTAGAATGGTTAAAAATGCAAAAAATAAAAAAGATATTTAATGGCATTTTTTTAATAAACTAAAATTTTAATTAATTAATTTTTTCCAAGGAAAAAAATCTTCTTTAATTTAAATTTAAACAAGTCTGTATCCTTATGTAAGTGCCTAAGTGCTATGAAAAAAAAAATCAATATTTATCATTTTAGTTGTTTACTTTATGTTTTTAAATAGTATACATTTAGGCAATTTAACGCTATAGTTTTTTATTAATTTTTCACAACAGATTTTACAAGTACCCAGAACAACACTACGAATACTCGAGCATACACACGTGAGTTATTTCTTGCTTACTTTTACCGCTAGGGCGCGCTAAAGCTCTTTAAAATCAACACAGCCAAAAAAATACATGCTGTTACGCTTAATCATGTTATCTTTCCGCTCCGTGGCGCTAAAAACTTAATTTTGTAGCTGGAGGACGATCGAGAAGGGAGCTTGCAGCGTGAGTTGCGGGAACGGGACGCTGCAGAGGACGATCAGGTGCGTGGAGGAGAAGTACAACGGAGATGTGATCAGGATCCATGAGGACGAGTCGGAGTGCGGGAACTTCGTGAAGCCGGAAACTATTGAAGCGTGCAACACGTTCGAGTGCCCGAAGTGGATCGTTGGAAACTGGTCCGATGTAAGCTGGCTGAGCTTTTTTTGCAACAAAAAGCTTTAAAGATAAAGAAGCTTGAAAAAATTTCTAAATAAAAGTTATTGAAAAAATATCAAGTTAACACTTTTTCAATACAATGAAGAAATAGACTGTTTTATATAAAAAAACAAATTATTTGGTTACTTCAATTGTATTCAGTATATAAACTTAACCAACGATAAAGCAATTTTTAGTTACTATAACGAATTGCCTTAGCTCATGTTTTTATTTATGTTATTTAATGAACAGTGTAGTGTTAGTTGCGGTAGTGGAGTGCGAAATAGGTACATTATATGCGACAACAGAGCGACTCCTACAATAAATTGTGACACAAGACGACAACCCAACACTGTGATGGAGTGTAACAAAGTCTGCAAAAAGGGTTAGTAACTTCTATAATTTCGTAAAATTATGTTTTTTGAAGCATTTTTATATATTTGAAGAGTCATAAAAATATATTATAGATTATTATTATATATTAGTCAATTTTCAATGACGTGTATGTATCAAAAATAATAAGTGTTTTAACTTCAATGTTAAAAATGGTAGATCAATACACAGATGTGATAAAGGTAAACTTTAATTTAATTTAGAAAACGTTATAGTAATTCAATTAGCTGTAAGCAACAAAGCTTAATTTTTAACTTTGTTTAATGACCTATGCTTGCGTATAAAACTTTTGCTTAATTGATTGGAAAATGTGATAAAACTTATTTTTCAACTTTGTTTTAGTGATACCTTATTGTGAGCTTAGTTGATGTATAATGAGTTTTTGAACATCACTAAAAGGTATATTTGAAGATTTTTTCTTACACTTGAATAAAAAACATTTATTAGACTTACTAGTTGCTAGGGTTTTTTAATGTTATAACACCTCATTTAAACGATTGGTGAAAAATAGTTGTCTTGTGTATAATACAAATTTTACTTTAGCAGTTATAGTGATTTTTTTAGGTAAAAACGCCAGGAAATACTTGCGGAAAACAAAATCAAAGAAAAGCAAACAGAATAAACCTTTAACAGTATTGAAGTTTACTCCAGTTGCCAAGTAAGTTTTCAAGCTACTTTAGTTATGTTAAATAAAATAAAAACTTTAATAACCTACTTTGATCGTAAATAATTCAAGTTAAATACTTTTAAGCTTGATTATTCTATAATTCAAAAACTAAACTAGTCTTTTTGTAAAACTTAAAATTAACATTACTTCAATAAAGATAGGCTTTAATGATCCAGAAACGAACTTTATGGATGTTCCTAAACTTCAGTCTGAAAAACGCAGCAGCTGTTACATTTTTTTAGACTAAAACTAAAACCTAAACAGAAAATTATTGTTTATGCCAAACCAAAATTTTATTACAAAACCTTTCACACAACATTTTTAGACAACCATCTTAGCAAAAATATCCCTTTCTTAAATAACAAACAGGTGGAAGGCGATGAAGTGGAGCGCATGTTCGAAATCTTGCGGGATGGGAGGATTCAGGACGAGGAGGGTGGAATGCGTGGAGGAGGGGATCACAAAAGAGGAGGAGTTGTACAAGAGCGAACCCAGGTGCAGGGGACCGGCTCCCGTTCACACCGAGGTTTGTAAAATAGAAATGATTTTAAATTAAAATTGTTTTTAAATGCTTGTGATGTTGAAAATCTATTGATAACTTTGTGTTAAAAATTAACTTAATAATAAAAAATTAAAGGAAAACAGTGCAGTAAAAAAAAACTATCAGCAAAGAAGGCAGCAGAGAAGATACTTATAAGTAAACGTAATATCCTCAACTATAAAAGACTTAAAAATTATGTTAAATTATAACGTTTAATTTATAAAATTTAAAGCTTGTCTAATATTTTCTCAAAATTAATCTTTAGTTTAAAAAGTTCGTTTTTTAGTATTTTTTTGTTCTTTTTCAAAACTTTATAGGATAACTGTTTTCCTTTTGTCTTTGTTTTATCTAATTATTCTGGTTTAAAAGTGTTATCTTTTTAAGTCTTTGTTTTTAATTATAAAGCTTAACAAGTTTTTATAAAAATATAAAACAATTCCGAGAAATTCAAAATACGTGAAACTTAAAAAAAAAACACACAAACTAAAGTTTTATGGAGGCCATATTTAAGTTTAAAAGGTACAAAGTATTTTGACTAATCAATTAACACATTAGATAAACTCAGAAACATTAGCACAGACTAGAAGTTTTTTTATGAAATGTTTTAATCTAGTTCTGAGCTATAGTGACAACACAAAATATTTTTATCCAAAAAAAACTTCCTATTATTAAACGGCAGCATTAACAAGCTAGATTTAATTTTAAAAGCCATACAAGTTTGACTTTGGATTATTTGTTGCGATAAGAGCCGATACCCCAAATGTCGTGTCGTCGCTGGGTTGTGACCTTTTGATTAAACAAACGGCAGTTGTAATGTTTGCTTCGGAGATTGAGGGTTTTGTAGTTTGTGTAAGGTGGCATTTGAAAGAAGGTGATTTTACAAGCGTCACAAAGCCGAAAGGGGACTTCGCTCAAAACTATCAAATGTTTATTTTAAAGATAACTTTAATGCTAGCTAATGTCTAAATTTGACTGAATTACTGCTTTACTCGAAACTTAACTTGAAAAAAATTACTTTCATAGTGAAGAAAAAACTTTTATTAATTGTTAAGTTATTGTTTTTTTTTTGTTTTATATCTAAACAATTCTTGAGATTTTTTTCAAAAAGAAAAACTCTACAATATTAATACTTGCAGAAATGCTTTTTGGGTTTGTGCCCCTTCGACGCGCATCGGCGGGTGAACGAGGCGATGGGGTCGCCGATATCGGTTGTCAGGGTGATTGAGAAGGAGGTGGTGGTCGTCAAGGAGGAGTTTGTGTGGAGATTTGTCAAGTGGACAAGCTGCAGCGTCACTTGTGGATTTGGTGAGAATAATAAAGTTCTTAAATTTTAAATACACAGATTTACCAGTTTCAAATACTATTTATCTAAGTTTATTCTAAAAATTTGCGTATATTTAAAAAGGTAGAAAACATATGACTATTGTTGTTTTATTACTGTATTTTTTTTTGTTTTGTCTATGTATTCTATCTACAACTTTAAAATTGTTATTGTATTCTGTGGTTGGTGTTTTGTAAAATGTAATAAGTAAAATATAAAAATGTTTTAGTATTGTTCGCGTGCAAGCTACGCGTGTTACTAGTTAAAATATTCATCAGTAATCGTCTGTAAGCTTTCACAGATTAAATATACTTTATTATTTTAGATTGACCTAAAATTTAATTCTTTCCTAATTCTTATTAAATGCGAAAAAACTCTTTTCGGCACCAAATAGTTTTATTTAAATATTTCTGTCTGTGTTTTTTATAAAAAATCAATCACAACTGATAATTTATAACAAATAAAAAGATAACAAGATGTAAAAGTATGACAACATTAGTGTATTTTTTATAAACACGAATAAAATAGGAATATTTTGATAGAGTAGTCGACAATAAAAAACTTTATGTATAAAATGTCAAAAAAAGGTTTAAGATTAATAATCCTAAGATAAGAATTAATTAATAATTTTTTTTTTCTAATGTTAAAAGTGTAATAAAAAAAATATACAAGTAGGTATATTGTAAGTATATATACAGTAGTTAATTACTTGTGTTTATCAAAATTCAACTTCAAAAAGGGTAAATTAATTATACCTAAACAGTTCACACTTTTATTAATTAATATTGATAAAAAAATAATAAAATTGTATTTTAATAATCTCTTTTCAGTATGTAAACGTGTAACACTGTTGACTTTTGTTTTTTAGATTTGTTTTAGTTTAAATTTAAACAAGTGTTTTAACTACTCAAAATTAGCTTATGGTATGATGTCTACGTTTTATAAATCTGTTTAGTATATGAAATAAATAGGCAAAAATAATTGTTTGATCTTGAGTTTATTTCAATCGTTAATCATCACAACATATGTATATAACTAAATTATATTTTAAAAAAATCGATGCGTAGCACACAGCTTAGCTTGTTAATTTTTATCACACATTAAAAAAAGGTTTTAGAAGATTAAACACTAATAGCTTAGTTAGCCGCCATGAATTTACTTTTAAGTTTAAAATTTAAAAAATAACTTAAATCGATGATAAATTAGTTATATATTTTTATGGATGTAACATTTTGTTTTCTACTTAGTAAATTTTTATGTGTTGTGATAACCTTAAACTAATTTAGCTTTGTAGCATAAGTTAATTACCTAGAAACTTTTCACTAATACTTATTTGATCAGAAATCCGTGTATAACATTTTGCAACAAGTAAACACTTGTAACCTCTAAAACGTTTTACCACTCAAATTTAATTTTAATGATATGGCCAAAAATTACTGTTTTAAGTTGTTTTAACAGAAAAAAAGTAAAGCATCTTTTTATATTTTTAATTGGTTGAAATATTTCTATCCTAAACATACTATTTGTTATTCTATAAAAAATATAATTTTTATTTAACCTTATGATAGACGATAGTTTTAAATCTTTTAATTAAATATAAATATACTTTGCTATTACGTAAATTCAAATGCACAATGAAAACTACTATAAGACAGTTAAATAATATTTTTACTTATAACGTAAAATAAAGTTTATTGCGCCATTTTGTGTAAAAAAAGGCAAAAAGCCAGAATTTTTTCTAACATCCGACAAATTATACAATTAGCACTTTTTCTGCACGCCATTACCTTTTGTCTGTACCCAAGTTTGCGTGTCCAGACACCAAATTGTCCACTTTAACGTTTGAACTTTAGCACAATTTCAGACAAAAACTCCTCCAGCAATGTGAAATTAAAACCTTAGTTTAAGCAAGGGCTTAGACCGGGCGAAAAGGGATTAGCAGATATTCAAAAACGTTTGTCGTTCGGACAAATTAGCGTTGTTGGCGGCATGAAGCGAGGCAATTACGAGCGGATAATTCGATATTTTCGGCACAACTCGATACGCTGGCACCTGTTTGTTGTTGGGTCGGCACCTGCGAAAATACCTCCATCGTATCGGGTTGCAAACACATCGCGGCTTTGATCCGACTTTAAAAGGATGAAGCCCATAACCTGTTTTCAAGCCGTGAAAGTATGCTAGTAATGGCGATGAATTGACACTGTCAACACAATTTTACTTGGACATTGAAGGTTTTATCTGAAATTACAGCCTTATTAAAAAGTTTTTGTTTGTAAACAACGCATTACGAAAGTTGTGCTTTTTTCGAGCATTCATTGGGCTGTAAAAAAAAACTAAATATTTTATTTGTAAATATTAGAGTTTGAAATAATGTTTAAATTACTTCTTACTAAAAACAGCTTTAACAGCTTTATCAAAAATTATAAAACTTCATTTATTGTATTTTCATAGGAATGTCCGTATCAATACCGTTCTGCTACGACAACCTCACAAATCGCCTTGCATCAGACAGCAGATGCGATCGATCGAAACATCCCCTTCCAAAGCTGGCCACCTGCAAGAGGGACCCCTGTCCCGTTCCACCAAAAACTGAAAACGAAACCAGGTAACTTTTTTTTGCGTTGGATTTATTATTTGATGGCGTTTTTTCTATTTTGTGAAACAAAATTGCATGAGAAACGTTAGCACGGTTTTCTGGGTTGCCCGTCAAAAAGAGAAAACAGGTAAAAAATGACTTAATTTGTTGTAGAAGTGTTCTGATGGGAACATAAGAGCCGTGTAATTGGCCTGTTTTCAACGCGCACTGCTTAAGTAACAGTATTCAGGTATCATGTATCTTTCTTAACCTTACTAAAATTAAATTACCTATCATTACGATCAAACTAAGTCAAGTGAAACGCAATTGAATCGACAATAGACAAGGGAAAGCAGCACAAATATTTCTTTAAAAAGTAACTCAAAACTTAAATAGAGAGAACAAATCATGTGAAATCAAAAAAGAATACCTTTAGTTTGACAAATTCGTTGACATCAAAATTTTCATCAAATATGATATCCATCTAAGTCTAGAATTTGTTAAAATGTGTAAAACAAAGCTCATAAGGACTATTAAAGAAATATTTTCAAAAGTTTCTTCAACATTTACTCAACTTGTCATGTAAGTTTATCTAAACTATCTTTTAGGCGTAAAATATAGGCGTTAGTATGCTTCAGTACGTCTCCTTTTATCGGGACTTTCAACTCTTATGATTGATGTTGTTAAGATCTTATCTCGCTTCTTTAGAGACTCTTATTGAGCGAGCTAATACGTAAGAAGCTGTCAACGCTAAGAGGAGTTCAAAACTGGTAAAACTCAATCACTCAAAACTTTTCTCAAGCATCCTTTTGAAGTGTTGCACCTCAATATATTTATGACTTTGCCTTGAAACGATACCTTTTATGTAGGCAATTTAGTAATCTTTTGTTCGGCAAAGCAGGGATAAAGGGTTTCCTTTGAATCTGTTTTATTTTGAGTCAGCTTATAAGACCTAAAATGCTGCCGGTAATGTTCTGAAAGCAATCTAAAATAAACTTGAAGTTTTTATTTCAAATATTACGTTTCATCAATTTGTCTGCTTCTTAATGTTTATATTTACACTTAAAACTTTAAACATTTAAGTTTATTTTGAATTACGTAACCAATTATAACAGTTCTCAACTACAATCTTTTTGTTAATCCTTAACAAGAGGCTTAATTTTAACTTAAAGCGTTTCGATACCAATTTCTCAACTTTGTTAAAAAACATTAAGTTTATAAAAAAAATATTGTAAACATTGATAAGTTTATATTCCTAATGCCCTTAATTGACTTACTTAATAAAAACATTTAGAACAAACTATTATTTTTAGTTATACAGTAGATATTTCAATACGTAGTTAAAATTTCAACAAAACAAAAAACTTTAGTAAATTTAAAAAACTAAAACGACGACCGTTTTATAGTAAATAATTAACACTTTTATTTTAAAGTTTATAATGTTAAAAGAAGGGATTTTTGTAATATAATCGAACTACTTTCGTACATAAACTACTAATTTAGTTTTATAACTCTTATATAAAACTAAGACAGCTATGTACATAAAAATTTTCTTAAAGCACAAAACAAAAGTTTCTTTATAATTCAACAAGACGATTAAAACTTTATGAAACTACATCAATTGTTTTAGACCAAAAATTGTAGAAAAATAACAGCATTTGTAGTACAGGTAAATAGCGAACATGAGATAACTTTCCATGTAAAGGAAAAAGGCTAGAACTTCTTTGCTCACAAATTATTTTGAGTATGTAAGGCTTTGCATAGGAACTTGTGTACGAGCAGAGTTAGACAAGAAAATTTTTGAGTAAAACAATTTTTGCTAGGCTGATAAGCTAAAAAATTGCATTTCTTTTTTAAGTTTGTTTTAGAGTGTAGATAAAGTTCAAAGACTGTAATACATTTTTATAGTGCTTCTTAAATCAGTATTGTTTTAATATTATTTTTTTTTAATTCAACCTGGATTAATAAAGAGTAGTCTAGAAACTTCTCTTATAATTTCTTTAAGACGAATTTTCATTAGTCAAACTATCAAAAAAGGTTAAATCACAATACCAGTAAAAGTTTTCTATTAAGTTATGTATTTATCGGATTTTAACTCGTTAAAAACTTAAAAACAGAAAGAAAAAAGAAATGAAATCATTAGTGTAATATGTTTTAGTAAGCTTTTTTTATAAGTGATAAGCTTTTATTAACTTGGACTTTTTTTACCTAGAAAGACTTGAATTATTTTTTTACTACAAGTATATTTGACTACACCTTAAAGTAATTTAATTTACCTGTTTTGTATGCAAGCTTTACTTGCTATGAATGATTTTTGCAAATCTAAGCAGAACTTATAGTATTTATTACAAACTAAATAATTGCTGACACATCAATAGCTATGACAGTGTTCATTAGACAATGTGAAAATTTGCACTTATTAAAATCGATCGCAAAGCAAAGTACACAAAAATAGTTAAACAATTAATAAATTTTTCATCGTAGATTAACGAATAGACGCCAATAAACAAAGAGTTACAATGTAGTCAGTTTTAATCTCATTAGTTTCCTGCTTTATCAAACTTATTAGTAAGAGTAGCATAATTAGAAAATAGCATAAAAACTTGGACTCTGCCCAACTGGTTGTTAATTAATTTTCATCAATCAAAATCACCATTTCAACGATTAAAACCTAGTTGAATGTAAAAAAGTATACGAGCATGCTTATCAACAAATTATGAGGCAGAGATCCAACAAAGCAGAGCACCGAGTAATTGTTCAAGTAGTCAGATGATATCAAAAAAGTGAAAAAAATGTCAGCAGCTAGAAGTAGCAGCAAATTTTTATTATACAAATTTGTCATCGTTTTTGTCATTTCGCTCGAACCGCGTCTCCACGGCAACCTTATTGTCGCCGCCGTTTCTTGGCAACCAACCGGCGATTGTTCCACAGCCAACAAGCCGCAATCAAACTGCTCGGGGGTTGAAAGCGGGAATGCAGGTACAAGGCTTCCATTAGAAAGTAGTTTCCCGCTTAATAATAAAAGGAGTTCTGTTGAACTGGTGAACGAGGCATCGCGTAAAGTCAGAGCCCAGTTAGTTTGTTGTTTTTTAAGATGGAAAATATATTTTGTTTTTATTAACTATTATTTTAATTTCAAAAAGAAATACTTTTTAAAATACTTTCTAAACAAGAAAAAAAAGTATGACCGAGTTGTAAACAATTTGACGTTGCTTGAATAAAATTATTTACAAAAAAATATCTTTAATTGTGTTTCTAACTGGTTTTAATAAATATTTAAAAAATATGTAACTTTTAAAACAAAAAAAAACTGTAATTAAACTTATAGTTGAACTATATTATTAAAAAAGTATGTTTTTTTTTGTTTATTTATTATTTAAAACTTACTCAGGTTGGTCGATTCAAAGAAAGTTTTGAATATAGAATTCTTATCTAATATTTGAATAGAACAAATATGTTTAAGAAAAATGGATAAACAAATTGCAACAAAAAAATAAAAAACAAAGAGCTTTTTTTTTTTTTGTGATTAGAATACCAGAGCGAGCTTAAACTACAAATAGTTGCAAACAGATAATCAAATGTAAATATTTGCATAAAAAACATTTGAAAGAGCGTTTCTTATGTGTTTTTATCTTTTGATCTATTTCGATCATTTAACACTTAAACACTCGTCGATATCATCTATTAGCTTTGCACGGTAGAGTGTTATAATCAAATTAACACGTTTTTATAATTGACATCTATCATTTACAAAGTTTGGTTTAAAAATATCAAAAATAAAATGAACGGTAACGCAAAAATAAGATGTTGAAATTTTTGAGAGCTAAATTATTAAGATAACTTTGTGGTTTTACATTAATGAGCATTTTAAACCGGTGGGACTTTTTATGGGTCATTTTAAATATTGAATACTTTTAGTTGCAGCAATTTTGGAAAAAAAAAAAGATCCAATGTTTTCATGACGTCATATTTTATTTTGGGTAGTTTTCTCTTAAAAATTGTGCAAAAAAATTACAAAATACCTCGCATTGATAAGTAAATTAAACAATTTTACATTTAAAAAATTTAAATAGTTTTCTTTATATTTCTATGCATGTGGTTGTATTTGTTTACAATTAAAAATCACATAAAAATGAAAGTGTGTTTTTTTATTGGCAGAGACACTTATTCTTGTGTTTACAAAAATAAAGCTCCAAAAACTAGAAGTACGACTTTTAATATAGCCAGATTGTGTCATTTACTTTTCAGCGCGACGTATTTGAGTAACTTTTTTGTATAATTTTAAAAAGTAAACTACCCAAAATAAGATAGGACGTCATCAAAATATTGGAGCCTTTTTTTGCAAAATTACTGCAATTATACACATAAAAAAGTACCCGATATAGCTCGATAAAAAGATCTACCTATTTTAAACCTTCAAATATGCTTAAGTAATCTATTTTTTTGTGTAATTTTAGTTGTTTTCACTTAATTAATCACAAACTTCATGCGTTTTCTTAATCATTCTTATAATACATAAATTATATTAAATTAATATTTGATGTTATAAAAATGAAAATAAATTTCAATTAATATTTTTATTATCAAATTGTGCAAGAGAGTTTATTTCCTAGGAAAACAAATTTAAAGTTAAAACTACATGGCTTAAAAACTTAAAAAATATTTAATGTGAAAAATGTTGTGAATGCTTAGTCATTAATGTACAAGCTTTTATAAATTAAACAAATTTCTTGTCACAAAGCAAAATTAGATTAGTACTATTTGTTTGGTTATAACTGTCATGTTAACGGTTTTTATTTGCATTTTGTCATTTAACAGTTCAAAAGGACTTGTATAAAAAAGCTAGTATTACTTATGTTGTTAAGTAAAACTAATTGTAAACACTTTTCAAATTAGTGAATTTTTTTTTTCTAAAAAAAGCTAAAGATAAGCCTTAATTGTTACAATAAATTATGTAAAACTATATTTCAAATAGCTGTAGCAGAAAATTCACGCTGATAATAGATCCTAAATTAATTGAAGACTATGACACTAGCTTAAAATTTGGTTTAAGATAGTATAACGTAGTATATTTTGTAGTTTCTAGAATAAAACACTATAAACTAAATGTTTTCAAGGTAATCTTCTTTAGAAGTAAAACATTCGTTTACTGAGAGTTTTTAACTATCAAGTTTGTTTTAAAATGTTATTTTGTTGTTTGCAAACAATATGTTTATTTTTGTAGTAAAGATCAAAGATAAATTTATTACAAAAAGTATTTTTTAAAGAAAATAAAAACTTGAGGTTTTTTTAATAGTCATTTTAAAAAGTTTTCCTTTGAAGTTTTTAGGAGTTGAAGTATTATTTTACCTAATAAAAGCAATGTTTATGAGATTAAACAACATCATTTTACAACCCTAAACGAGTATTAATTGTGTTTGACAATAAAACATCTTTCGATAATAAAATATTATGTGATGTGATTTTGTAAGCTATTTCGCTATATATTTTTTTTAACATTATAACTTAGTTTTAAAACTATTTAAAAGCTAAATTCATAGAGATCTTTTTAAATCAAGTATTATTATCTTTAATTTAGAAAGCTAAGCATGCTTTTATTACTAGTAGTAATGCTATTTAGGCACTGTAGGTTTTGATTTTTAGTTTATAAGTCAAAAAAGTTTATTGAATACTTTTTAAGTCAAAAATAATGTCGTAATTTTTTTGAAATCAATTTTTTTAATGAACAACCAAGTATAATAAGTATACAAAATAGTAGCAAAAAAGAAACTGCTAACAACTATGAACGTTTTTTTTTTTAATTAACTTCATGACGATTTTGTAATACGGTTTTGTATCGAAATTAGCACTAAAGACCTTTGCAAACTTCCGAATATCACGAAACATTACAAGCTAATAACGCTAAAATCCCAATCGAAAACAAAAATGATAATTTAAGGGTTTAGTAATAACGCGAAAGTTTCAACTTGGTTATTAAATTTTGAGGTTTTCAGCTTTGTTCGTCGGCACACCTTTAATTTGGCCCGGTGTCAGATCTTATGAAAATTTGTATTTATGTTGTTTTAAAACGACATTAATCCGATAACGCATTGTGCTGCTAACACACTGAAGTTTTCGGCTAAACAACCTTGCATTTGTAAAAATATTTTTTGTGTTTTCACAAGGCATTTAGATTTTTGTTACTAGCATGAAAAGCAGTTTTAATTAATAGAATTTCTTTTTTTGATCAAAAGCATCTTGGTTCGAAAATTTCAAATTTAGAAAGCAGTCATCATCATTACAATGCTTACATTATGAAAAGTTTATAGTAAAATATAAAAATACAGTAAAATAAAACTGATGAACAAGCGTCTTTTTTGTGCGAAAAAAACAGGACAAAAGTCTCAATTCTCCCAAAAGTTTTAAAAAGTTACGTCATAGACCAACTTGTAGTAAGTTTATCTTGTTGCGGCAATAATACACACAAGTTCGTATAAAAACTCATTGGTGGTCTTTTGTCATGAAAAAACAACGAGTTGCACTTCTGTGCCACTTCAACAATTTGTTGTACTACGACCACCCCGACACACAAAAACCTTTTTTCTTTTTTGTTTTTGTCGCAGGCTCTGTTGTAGCACAATAGTGCGATGGCTGCGCTGTGTGTTTACAGTAGCTACTCGACAAAAGACACAAGCTCGAATAATTTGTGTTCAGATTTTATTTAGTAGCTGCTTAGATCGGCTTAGGTTTTCAAAGTTTTTGGTAATTGGAAGTTAAAAGGTTTTTGAGGTATTTTAAGTCCGGTTAAAAAGCTAAAAATATTTCTTTGTTTTGTTTAAAGTAGATGTTTAAGTTTATTTTAAATTTATAAGTAAAAACCAGTTACTTAATTTAAGTTCAAGAAGCTTTACCAGTATCCATAATATTTTAAATACCTTGAACTAAAAACAAGTTATTTCAAAAAAGTTTGTCGTGATAGTTAGGGATTGGTTTAAAGTAATTTTTTATTATACTTTACTCAGAATATCTATTATTTAGTTATTAGAATAAATAACCTCAATTGTTTATAATAAATAGAAGTATTTTCAGTTTTTTTTTTCGCATTTTCTAGAGAAAAAAAAAAATTTAACTAATATATTTGTAAACAGATAAATTTTTAAGCTTAGAAATTAATTTTTTTGCCAGTGTGATATATTTAAAAGTAAAAAGCTTTTGGTAATTGGAAGTTTATAGTCTAAGTTTATTTTAAAAGTTATAAAAAAGGTAAATAAACAATTAAGTATTAATTTTACAGTTTTAAGTATAAAAAGGTTTTTAATATTCCAAATGTTATAAATAATTAGAATTTAAAACTAGTTTATCTTGATAGTGAAGTGTTTGGTTTAAGTCATGTTTTATAATACTTTATTCAGATTTATTAATTATTTAGTTATTAGATTAAATAACTTCAACTAGTGCTGTTTAAAATGATTAAAGTTTTTCTTTTTTTTTTGCATTTTGGAAACATTAAAAACTGAAATTTCTAAATAAAATTTATTTTCATAGTTGATATACTAAAGTTATTAATTCAAAATGAAAGAAAAACTAAAAAAAAAATATTCAAGCTTATATTTTTAAATGTGAGCTCCTTTTAACTTAAGTTTACTGTAATTCCGATTTCAAAAAAGAACTGTTATAAATATTATATAAAATTTATTCAAAAAAGATACCGCACTAACATTTAGTGTTAAGAAAATTTTAAAAGAACTAAAAATCACTGATTTCCATAATTTTATTGTTATTTAAAATTAAATCGTCATCAACGACGTTCTTATCCGTTCAAACTCAGCAAAAAAGTACCATCCATTAAGTTATTATGAGTACGGTTTGTTTATTACGAAACTGTCATGCGCAGGATACTGTTTATGAACGGCAGTATTACAACTGCATTGTGGCATATAAGGTCGATTTCGTTTGTATAGGAAGCGGTATGATGTATTTATACTGATGTGATCCATCACTCCAGTGCAACGAATTAGCGCGGCTTAATCAACCGACGAGACGCTGTTCTGACACCACAGAGAACAAATCCCCACCACTTTGTGTTTGCGCCGGTGACCGCTCATGCGAATCGGCGTGAGAGTTGTTGATTTCACAACTCAATGCGGTCGGCTGCGCTCGCTAGTATTTTAATGCGCTCTCCGGTTCTGAAAGTTTTAAAACTGCTGTGCAGAAACGGCCAGTTGAAAAAATGAATAAGCCGGATTATTAATGTTGAACTTTGTCTTTATTACACTGATGTTACTACGGTTTAATTTTAGTTCTTTGCATAGAGTATATAATAGTTATTTAAAACTATTTACAGTATTAAACTTAAATCATAATTGAGACAAAATATATATTTTTTAATTATTTTTTCTCCATAAATTTTTTCAACTCTTTGTGCTTTCTGAAAAGTTCTTTAATGTTGGCGCTTATGTTAAAATTGTAAATTGTATGACGTTTCAGAAGTATAAATATAGCTTCTTCATAAGCAGAGCATTTACGTTTTACCTATAAAAACTGTTTTCGTAGGTAAATTTTATTTACATAAAGAAAAGCGTATACAACAAACGCTTCACGAACATAAAAATGAGACCGGTCGAATTTCCAAACAAAAATAAAAGACACATTTACGACACCAAATGCGCACTTTCCTAACCAAACAAAACGCGTTTCCGGCATTAAGCCCAGTCAAGACGGCTTCACTGTACAAACAGCCCTGTGCTTGTGATTCTACGCAGAATTACCCGTGTACAGAAGCTTGTGAAAAGTTTTAAAAGTTTTAACGTAGGCAGTGAAGTGGTGTAGTTCGGAAATGAGTGAAAGTGCAAATAAAAACAAAAAATTGTGGAGAATTATAACAAACATAAGCAAATATTTATTGAAATCGTTTGTTCTTCGCCATTCAACTCGTGTTTGCTTTGGGTTTTAGACACAGAAAAAGGTGAAAGCGTTTGCAACGTTTTTAAACAGCAATAACTACGTTTTGTGTATCGTTTGAACGTTCAGTTGCCGCAGACTTTGTTAGAATAGCAAGGTATATAAAGTTGTGAGAACATGTTGCAGAATTATTTTGATGCCGAATTTTTTTAGTAGAAATTTCAAATCAGTCTCAGTGCTCAAAACTATTTAATTATTGCACTTGATTAAACTGAATTAGTATTAAATGATGTTAAAATAGTACAATAGATATTTTGTTGCAAAAATAAAAAAAATAGAAAATTTTAAAATACTTTTTGTAGGTACTTTGTTCTTAAAAAAATTATTTAGTATAATTTTAATTTTTGCGAATGTTCATATTTAAGAAACAAAATTTTCATTGTTTTATGTGATATTTCAGTTGTTTTTGTTTCCAGGATATAAAAGAAAGATTCAAAAGACTTCATTGGAGAATGATATATTTTTAGTAACTACGTTTTACTTTTAAGTTTTTTAATCAAATTTAAAGCTTGAGGTTTAAAAGTAGCATTTTACCTTTGAACCAGACTTAAGCTGAAACAATTTCATTTAAAGCTGAAGTTTATGACAGACAGATTTAGTAACACATTGTATTCGTCAATGTTTTTGTTTTCTGTCAACATTACAATTTCGTGTGAAAAGTTTGAAATCTAAATATAAATACCTTCTTATTAAAAAAACTTACTCATATTTCATACAATTTTCAACTGACCTTTTCAAAGTTTTGTGGCGATTTTAATTAAAAAAATTCTCAAAACATTTTTCAATGACAACTGCATGAATATAGTGATGTAAGCTGTTTACACGAGACTAAAAACAATAAAATTTTATTTTGAATGAGTTTATAAAATTGCATAGACACGAAAGCATATTCATTATGATGTCAATTCAATTTCAAGTAGTGGTGAATTTTATGACAACTTTGATCTAAGCTTTCTGCAGAAAAGGTTGCAGTCTGTCTATATAAGGATTGTTAAACAAAGAAGCTGTAGTGTATTAAAATCAAAAATATTATTTTCACTAAATACTGTTAACTTTGTTGTTTACAAGGTCAGAGAAATGTTTTTGAATTTAAAACTAGTTTGGTTTGTTTTGGTTTGCAATTTAACTTCGTATTCTATATATCATGGTTTTTTTTTTAAACTTTTATATCGTGATAAAAAACAGCTTAGTACTTTTAAACGTTTTTGGAACAAGTATATATTTTTAGAAAGTGTTCTATAACTACTACTTTGCATAGAAATAACTTATTTAATGTTTTTTAAATTGAAGTTTTAGTTGAAAATAAAACAAACTAACTTTACTTATATTTAGCAGTTTCGGAATGTTATGTATAAAACAAACATAATCTTTTTAAGTACTTATTATTTTTACCTAGCAGTTTTTTTAGTTGCTATTGGACCCTGTCAAAGTATCCCAATTAGGTTAGTACCTTTAAGAAACAATTCTAAACAGTTTTTAGTATTGTCATAACTATTTAACTTTAAAATAATTATGTTGTACCAAATAAAAAACTTGATTGCTACAAGGTTTTTATAGTGTCAAATGAAAACTTTTTACTGTGATATCATTTTAGCATCATGTTATAAATGAGGGAAGTTATACGCTTAACATAAAAGTTTAATGTAATTAGAAATGCTAAAATACAATAACAACCAACAAAGTAGTACATGAGAAAAAAACACACTTCACAACTTGTTTATATAGAGGATTAATTTCAGTAAATTTTAAAATGTTTTCTTCGCATAAACTCATTAAACTTTAAAATACTTATTATAAAATTAATGTTTGCATAAGCTACAAACGAGCCGATAGTGTAATAAAGCATTTAATAATTATAAAACAAGTTTACCTGTTCAAAGTAATTTTTGATGTCACTTCGTTTTGGGGTTTTTCATACTTAAGCTGAATTTAAATAAAAAAATCTGATTTGGTATGTTTGTATGAAATAAGTTTATTTGTTTTTATCTAAACATAACTAAAAAATTTCATTAAAACTTGATTAGAAAAAAAAAACTAAATGATATAGTTTGAATTTTTAATAGTTATTATACTAGTGTCTTTAAAAAAACTGAATGTATCTATGTTTATAATTAAGACATAGCCTTTAAAGTAACATTTTTGATAAATAAAAATAAAAAGTAAGTTAAATTAAACTGTTTTTAATATTTTCAATAGGCTCTCCTTATAATAACTTTAAAATAATATATTAAACTAAAAATATATTAAAAACCTTCAAATAATTTTTCAGATGGGAAATAGGTCAGTATGGTTCGTGCTCGAAAATGTGCGGCAGAGGGATCAGAAAAAGATCTGTCACGTGCAAATTCATGCCTGAAAATTCCACTCACCACGTCACCAACGATGACGTCATGCCTGAAATCATGTGCCCAAACCCAAAACCTCAGTCGGTTGAACCTTGCGGGTTTGCCACCTGTCCCCCTGTCTGGATGAAGTCTGGTCTCGGGAAGGTTAGTCTTGTAAGCCTATTAACATACCAAATATATTCTTGATAGTAAGATTTTTTTCTTAGATTATTAAACCAATTTAAGCGAGATCTGAACATTTGACAAGGTAAAAAGACTAAGACCATTCATTGAGCTTAGCCAAGTAATTTAGTCTACTCACCTATTTTGAGAATTTTTCATTGAAAAAAAGTAATACATTTCAGTGTTCTGAGCAATGTGGCAACGGGTTTCATGAAATTTCGTTCCTGTGCAAGCAAAGAACA
Source organism: Thalia democratica (assembly GCF_965202585.1). Taxonomy (NCBI): domain Eukaryota; kingdom Metazoa; phylum Chordata; class Thaliacea; order Salpida; family Salpidae; genus Thalia; species Thalia democratica. The sequence continues at coordinate 57,979,873 of NC_139166.1, read as the reverse complement.
GGTACAGGCAAATTGATTCAGGTGCCTTCAAAATACTGTTCGCAGAACAAACCGTATCGATTGACAAGAAGAAAGTGCAAAGTTAAAGAGTGCGAACCGAAATTCACTGCGGAAGATTGGAGTGAAGTATGTATATTTTTTAATTTAATAAGTATCTTGCTTGTAATTGACATAATTAGCAACAATTAAAACAGTTTTTAAAATATTGTATATAAAAATGTTACTACTGAGCATTTATTACTATAACTCATAAATAACATTATCTTTGTTAATTTACTTTTTTAATGACTTTCAAAAACTCAAAAATGCACAGCTAAAATCTTTTTTTAGTGCAAAGGCGACTGCACAAAGTTACGAAAAGGTTGGCAAACAAGAAAAGTTGTCTGCATGTACATGAAAAACGGAAATTGGCACAAAATTAGTGCGAAATCGATTTACTGCAAAAACCTGAAAGCACTTCCGGCGAAAAGGAGTTGCTCACTGCACAGGAAATGTATGTCCAGCTTGGGTGAGTCAACCTTGTGTCTAATTAAATATAATTCATTACCTTTTGAAGTCTTCTACGTCTTAGTAATTTGTATATTGTTCTAATTAAGTATTTTACAGCTTCGAATCAAGAAGGGCAAACAATCATCCAAAGAAGGCCCAACCCGACCAAGATCAACGGAGGGCTGAGAGTATTCGTGCAAAAATCGGCAAGAAAAACCCCCCTCCAACTGACCCTCCCGCTGAAGGCCTTCGTCATCCCTGGAACAACCATCATCGCCAAGTGCAGCTTCAAAAAGTGAGTTTTAATGCAAACAATAAACACCGTCACGTTCAAGGTCAATGCGCTACAAAATAAAGTTTACTTATCGGCAAATGGGAGAGAACGATGAAGGCAATTAGCTTTGATTATCTGCCGCTTTGTTTGCTCATTTGACGATTTGATGGCAAGTGGGCAAACAAGGTGACATCAATCAGAGGAAATTTCGCCTCCTGTTTACCCGAAAACTTCAGACGGTGGCCTAGTTTTAAATTTTAAAATAAACAAATATTTGCAAATAACTTTTGCTATTTTGGCTTCAAAGGAGTCACATATCGCTATAATGAGTTTTGTAGTGAAAATTTTGTAATGTTTGGTTATTGGGCGATATTTTCGGACATCAGTCTTCCTTTTGGAGCTAATTAAAGCTATTTTTACATTGAGGCGGTCCTAAATGTTTTTTTTTCAGCTAATTAAATCTATTTTTACTCAGCGGTGCGCCATCAAAACACGCGTGGTTTGTCAACAAGCGGAGGGTGAAGAGAAGGCGGGGGAAGGTGATGGTGACGAAGGGGGGCAACCTGAAGATGAGCAAGATCAGGATGAGGAGGAGGCAGATGGTGAAGTGCCAGGGAGGACAGGGAAGGAGCAGGCTGCTCGTTCTTATCAACAAAAGTTTATTTAAATTGTTTACACTTTATTACCTTTTAATAAAATTGATTTTTAAAAGCAAAATTTAAACTAACTTAATTAAAATTTGTGACTGTTTTTGCGTTTTAGGGCTGAGTTAGTAAAACAATTTTTATTTTTAATTATAATTTTGTTACTAAACTACCTTAATAATAGTTTAATCTATTTTAATACCGCTTAGATGCTTTTTAAAATGTCAAAAATTAAGTTAGCTTGAAAATTCAGTAGTTATTTAAATTAAAGATTGGGAAAAAACATTTGACTTCAGTATATTTCTGAATCAGCTCTTTGTGTATACAAATTACGTCATTTGTAATTTTGTGTACGGTTCAATTAAAGCAAACAGCAGCTTCTCGAAAATTTATTATTTTAATTAAAAACGTGATTTACATGCTGATAAATGATATACAATGTTTTTAATGAAAACTGCATTATAAATAAAAAATTTAAGAGCTTTCTAAAGCGGGTTTGTAAAAAAGTTCTTAAAAACGCATTATCAGTTATTGTTTCTCTTTAAATTCATTCACTTAACATGGTTTAAACGAGCTTTTGAATTACGTAACCCTTTGTAACCTAACAAAACCTCAAAGTTTAACTTAATTTGTAACACTAATTTAACAAAATATTTGAAGAAATTTATAATAATAAAAAGTTTCATATTATGTTAAAACTTTTGGTTTAAATAAGAACTGTATAGTATTTTTCTCAGCTATTATTAGTAGAAAATTATAAAAAAGCTTAGCTTTATAAAAGTATGCAGTAGTTCAAAAGTAAATAATATTGTCACTTTACGTATGACAGCTTTACATTGCATGACAACGCTTGTAGGAACATGAAAAGCAATTAATCAAAAATTTAAAAGATTAACTTGTACCTAATTAACCTTTAGGAGCTGCCAGCAGATCACATAAAGGTTTAGTGCAAGTCAAAGAGAACCATTTGCAAGAAGGGGGTCAAGCTTTTCAACAATCCATTACCAAGTACAGCGATAGAAAAGTTTTTGACTTTTAATTGTCGATTGTTACATAAAGAAATAAAAAGTTGCCTTTAATTTTAAAACACTTGCTATAAATTAGTATTAAAATATTTTACTTTCAAAAATCATTAGGTAATATTTTTTTTTGAGTTTGTAACAACACGACCGAATAAGTTTAAATATCTGTTCAGTAAATTCTTAGCATAGGAGCGACTTCCATCGTACAAGTTAATTGTATTAAAATTCCATGTGTACACACAACTTCGCGTTTCAACTTTTAACATTTGCAGCATCTGAAGCTCGCAGCTGGTATTAAAGCTGTGAAGAAGAAGGTATTTAGAAAGAAACCTCACATAATCAACGATTACAGCGTCGTCCAACTACAAGAGATTGTGCCTGCTAAAACTGACTTTTTAGGTTATTCAAATTAAATATTTACAATTATTTTTGATTATTAAATTCTTAAAATTTTTTACTAAAACTTTTAGAAAAACTGATATTAAATGTTTCAATAACTTCATGCTATTAAAAAATTCTAATAAATCTGTTTTTTTTTTGATTTTATTAACTAGCTTTCGACGTAACACACATAATACTTTATATTCTGTTTCTCAAACTTAAATTTAATTTTAGGCTACAGAGAACGAAAGCATCTTCCGTTGGACTCGAAACAATCCACTGTGGTTGTCACGACAACGCCTCCCCCTACCGACGAAAACGGGGTGAAAAAGGCGCCATCTATCCACGTTGCGCCGACAATCGACCCCCTTCAGTACAATGATGACGTCATAGTCAACGTCGGAGGGTCGGTGGTGGTAGTTGGGTCGCGGCGGGTGACCATTTTTTGCGAGGTTACAGGGGAATTCCCTATTGAAGTGAAATGGATGAAAGACGGACACGAAATAAGAAATAATGATAGGTTTGATTTATTATTTTTACAGTTTTTTTGTTTAACATTTTTTATACTACTTGGAATGGATACACGATTTTTAAAAGCCTGGTAATTGAAAACCCGAAAACTGAATTCATTTGATATTGGATATTTTAAGTTAAGTCTTTTTTTAAATACTAATTTATTTTTATAATATTGTGAACTTATTAATAAGACCTATATGCACATTAGTTTCTTTTTTGTTTGATATAGGATTAAAAGAAGTTTCAAAACTTAGTAAAATATGGATGTCAAAATATTTATATCTTTATTTTTATTTATCATTTATTTCGAGCCGTTTTACCATTATAATATAATAAGTTAGACCTATACGAGCATTTTTAATTTTTATATAAAGTTCAGTTACTTTTTGAGATGTGTCTCGTTACAATAAAAAAAGTAGAATTGTAAAAATTAAACAGTCTTTTAACCCCTTGAATCAGTTTTTAATTTTTAATCGTTCATAATTAAACATAGAAAATAATCAAACAGAATGATCAAGCTCGGTGATGGATCCCTGAGAATTTTCACCCCGGAAACGTCAGACGCTGGTAACTACGTTTGCATGGCAACCAATCAGTGGGGAAACGACAGCCGAATGGTTTCACTGTCAGTCACCAACAAACCCAAGATTCTGTCCACGACCAGAGGTGTTGACGATTTTGTGTCCATGGACTTGACAGTGACAGTTGGGTCGCATGTCAGGGCGAGATTAGGGACCCGCGTTGTTATCAGATGCCCGACCAGAGGTTAATAAAGTGAAATATTATTTATAGTTTTAAAATATTCACTTTGTTTCAAACGGCTAATTTTAGTATTAACTAACTTATTTAAAGTGTTTATAAAATGTTTTTTAAATATAAAAGTAGCAAGCTTTACATTAACTTTAAGCTTTCTGAATACACTAAATACTTCATAATTCAAATCATACTTTCACGTAATTGAATTAAGTCTGCAAACTTGCAAGATTTAGAACTTAAGTCAAAGAATTACAAAACTTCCGCCAGACTATCTTTAATTAAGAAATACGCAAGTTGTATTACATACACTTTACGAGTTTTCATTTTGTACATTACGTCAAAAATAATGAAAATTACACCCAAAGCAGCTGCTATTGTAGTTTAAAATTAAATTGATATCTAATTTGTACATTGAATGTATAGCAACGTTGAATTTTTAACAGTGGTGTTTTATTAAAATCACACAGTAGAAACATTGATTAATTTCAAAGTTTGTTGAAGATATAAAAGACAAATTTTTTATTTCATGACAAGTTTTATGTTTTATTAAAAATAAACGTTACAGGCTCACCAGAACCATTTGTTCAATGGAACAAAGACGTCAACGGTCTTCAAAGAAACTCGCAAATTTTAATCGACAATTCTTTGGAAATATTTCCCACCACTTTGGCTGATACGGGACATTTCAGTTGCTTAGCAACAAACCCTTTTGGTAGCTCTTACCAAGCAACTATACTAGAAATTGTCGGTGAGTAAAGTTTTTAACTTTTAAAAGTTGAAATTATTAATAACTCTTTAAAAACATATAATGTAAAACCACAATCAAGTACTAATTTTTATAAATTTAACAATATTTAAACGAGAACTAATTTGCTTTCAAAAGGAAGTTATATGTTAAATTAAGAAATGAAGCATTTAAATATAGTTAAACCATTGCATCAATTATCAGAAATTAAACAGTAGTTAGGTTCGAACAAAGTTTTTTATGGCCCGAAACTTCTCTCTTGCTTAAACTTAACAAGCTTTTAATTAAATGTTTATGTCAGTGAGACTTCATACTGTTACCTTAAACAATAAATTACAACATTTACTACAATATTTAAACTCTATACAATACCTGTAGAGTATTTATTTCTTCTAATAATTTAAAAGTAAATATAATTTGACTGCATTTAACTTAAAAATTGCTTTTTCAAGATAAAATTAAAACTTTATGAAACAAACAGACCCGCCTCATATTTCAAATGATGGAGTAATTCTCAAACCAAATGAAATGAATGGACTTCCAGAACTTTTATTAACCGGTTATAATAGTCCAATTTACAAAGTTAAAGCGAACACTACTGTAATGATGGGTAGGTTTTATTATTGACTAAACTTATTTAACAATCAATAAAGATAAATAATTTAGTTAATGATACATAAAGGTTGTCCATTGACTGGATATCCGGAACTAACAATAGAATGGATGTTCAAAGGAAACGCCATAGAAACAACAAACAATTCGACAAAATACAGACTGATGCACGACGACAAAGTTCTTTCAATCAGCAATTTCAACAACGTTTCAGTTGGCGATTACTCTTGCAAGGGAACAAACACAGCAGGATCGGCAGATGCTAGTCTTCAACTGAAAATTACCAGTAAGTTTACTTTGAAGCTTCAAATTTTTAAAGCTCTATCCGCTTTATTTTAAGGTTTTTTTTACTATCATTTTACGTATACGATAAATAAAATTTAAATGTTTTTGATATTGTTAAAAATTCGTATTATGCTTTATTCCGTTGATATTACTTTTCATAACAATTTTTAAAGAAACATATTGTAAGTTACATTAATTTTTTTTTAAGATAAAACGTAAAAAGTATAACTTTCGATCAAAAAAACAAAGTGTTATGAAAAAGTCTAAAAACTACTTTCTTATTTATTTTCAGTATACAAGTACCGAAAGGAGGGGTTGACGGAATGCAGTGCAAAGTGCGGGAACGCGGGAACCATCACTGACAAGCTGGTGTGCATAGAAGACGGGGTGAGGACGGTGGACGATTGGTACTGCAAAGGAGTGGCCAAGCCGCAAGTTGAAACCCGGCCCTGCAACAGAAGAGACTGTCAGCCACAGTTGGTACTTTTTTTTAACTTAATTGAAACAACATACAAACAAGTACATTACAAACAAATATTTTATTTTTTGTTCTACAAACAATATAAAAACAAGTTTTATTTATGTCTAGAAAAAAATATTTAATAAACATGCGGAGTACGTATAAAATGACGTGCGATTTCTTTATGCCTTTATAAATACTGAACTATAAAAACATTTATGAAAAAAAATTGAAGTTAGAAAAACAATCATAGCATTTTGGACATTTTTCAGCGAATTTAGGTCATTTAAATTCTTACCTAGATTAGGCGGGTAGAGTTCAAACATGTTATTTAAAAATTTTACAGGAAATAATTGGTCTTTAATGTCAAGTGCTGACTTTTTAATCACTCATATTTGGCTTTAATTTAACTTTTAACGCATTTAATTTTTCTATAGTAAAAAGAATACTTTGAACTAAAACTACAATTTGTTTCATAATTTTTTTTTTACATTTTTTTTAGCAATAAGCATTATGTTTAAATTTTGTAACTAATTTTAGGCTTTTCACAAGTTGCATAAAATCTACATACAATAAGATTTTAAAACCACAAAAATTAATGCATTATACTATTGCGTACTTTTTAACGTATTTTCATTTAAAAATGTTATGTTTAAAGAGCAGTAACATAAATATTTGTTATGTTCAAGTCTTTAACAAGTACTACAACAACCGTTTAATACCTCTTTATTAGAAACAAAGTTTTAACAACAAATAATATTACAGATATTACGCAAACGAATGGAGCAAGTGTTCAGTTGATTGCGGAAATGGAACAAGATTTAGGAGAATATCCTGTGTGGTTCTCATGTCAGACGGAACTGTTCGTCAGGTTGCCATGGAAAGTTGCCGTAGCAACCAGCAACTTCCACCCCAAAAAGAAACCTGTTTCAGTAACTTGTGCCCTGGGTGGAAGCCAAAACCATGGAAACAGGTTAGATTCAGTTGTTTCTTTGAAGAGTTGAAATTATCATACTCACCTATTTTTTAGAATTCTACTTTTGATACAGCTTCAGTAGAAAAGTTCAAAAAAGCTGGTTAATTAATCTTATATGTATTTTAGTTCTTTCTTTTTTATCAACAAATTAACTAAGTAACCTTTTTGTGAAACCTAAGTTACAAATCAACAGTGTAGCAAGAAGTGTTACGGAAACGGAATTGGAATTCAACTGAGGCAGGTCCACTGCTTGGCTAACAACGGGACAATCGTCCAAAAGTCCCACTGCAAAAACCTGCCGAGACCAGAAAAGTACGTTTGTAATAATAAAGCTGCAGAAACAATACGTCATTTATTAACGATTAAAACCAGTTTATTTCATTGTATATTGTGTTAACGAGAAAGATACTTCACATCTTTCTTGTTATTATAATATTTTGAAAATTAAAAACTAAAAATGGTATAACAAAGCATTTTAACCAGAAAACAAAGCTGTTCAAACGTCCGATGTCAGCCAGTTTGGAGACCGAGTCCCTGGTCCGTTTGCTCGGCAACTTGCGGCAGCCAAGGCATAAAAACGAGAATTCTTGCCTGCTACTACAAGGGCAGGCCAAAGCAGACCGCCAGGGGGCGTTGCCTAGCGACGAAACGACCTCAGGTTTCCGCCCCCTGCAACAGAATCCCCTGCAGCGAAAAACTTGTGAGGGTGCAGGGAAAAATTTAGATTTTATTTAATTTTAATTTTATAGAAATGACCAAGAAATATCATTAGCATACTTTATTTATGTAAATTTACTTTACTTTTATTTATATAAGTTTATGAAACTGTAGTTAATGGTAGTTTTAAGTTATGGCACTTTAAGCGTTTTATATATATGAAAGCATTAAAACTTGCTGAAGCTTTTTTTAATGCATTCTAAAGATTTATTCTGACGAAAGTTTAACTATTAAAGTTTATAAAAACTGCCTTTAATTTTTAAAAGGTGTTATAGTCCTAATTAGTTTCTTATTTAACTTAGTTATAGAAATTTACTTGTGTTTCCTGTTTAGTGTGCTGCTACTTAAAATGACTTTTTTTTAGTTTTTTTAATTGTTTTTCGAAACAGCCTTTTCCTTTAAAGCAAACAATAAGCAAATTAAATGAGCTTTAAATCTCAGTAGTTATGATATTATGAATATAATTAGTTTCCTAAATTTAAAGCTTATTTTGATTATAAGATATTCAATATATAAGATATTAACAAATCATATTTTGTGTTCTTTTACTTTTATTCTTTATTTCACTGCCTAATAAACTGCTTATATCCTAAAAAGTTGCGTATTATTTAAAGTATTTCTTATGTTTTTATATAGCATAAAATTGTAGGTTTTGTTTTTATTTTGTTTAATTTCATACTTTTCTAAAATCAAACTGCTGTTATACTTAAATCATTACTGTTTGCTAGTACAATTACCTGCCAAATAGGTACGCAATTTAAACACAGCTCAAAAATGCGTACCTAGGAAATTTTTGTCTATAATTACTTACATTAAGCCTTGTACAAACATGTTTAAAACCACTAAAGTTTACAAACGACTACTAAAGCAAAATTTTTAAATTTATATTTCAATCATAAGTTATGAAAATGTCAATAGCTATATTCATATTTTATATTATTTCCTTATTTCCTATTTTCGTTAATTTCGCTTATTTATACGCTTTTTACATTTATTTTACAATCATGGGAATATAAATGTCAAATTGCACTGTTCCTTGTTTTTGTTTATCTAAAAGTTATTTAAGGTTTTATTTTTATACGTATTTTACATTTATGTTTTAATCATTGGATATGTAGATGCCAAATGAAGTGTTCATTATTTTCATTTATCTAATTTTTTTATTCCTATGTTTAAATCGTAGGTTATGAAAGTCTAAATTACTCTGTTCATTATTGTCGTTAAATAAATAGACTTCAGTATGTTTGTTTTAAATATTGGATTTAAGATATAATAATAAATTTCATTACTTATTTCTGGTTACTTTAGTTTTAACTAACGTAAATTAAAAAAGTATATTTTATGTTATAACTAAGTAATTCTGTATTGGTAATCTTAGTACGTTTTTAAATTCTAAAAAAAGTCTTTTGAACACAGCGTTTTTCGGCTAAAAAGTGCGTGCCATATCGGCTGTTATTACTAAAGAATTGCATACTTAACATAGCAAGTTACTGTATTAGCAACGTGTAATCTGAAATTAGCTATATAAATTGATATAGACAAGGTTGTTAATTTTTGTTTTAACTAAAAGTATTAACTATTAAAATTAAAATATACTTACTGAAAAAGCTTAAAAAAGATAATTTTTGGAAACTGTTTTCTTATAAATATTTCGTTTTAAAACAGATTAAAAACAACACATAAAACACGTGTTTGTCACATGTAACTTTATCACGTGACGTTTACATAAACTTGAATTTATTTAGTGCTTAACTTTTATTTTTATTTAAACACAACAATCAAAAATATTACAAGTTATCTAATCGCATAAACTAATTTCTGTTGTAAAAACAGTAGTAAACTTTGAGATATTTTTTGGTTTAAAACATAATTTTTATTTAAATTAATAACAAAATAACTTTCAGAAATAAGCTTCAATAGCATTAACTTCAATTTTTTTTGAAATTGTTTTTATGAAGCACCAATAGAGGCATTGTATTTTTAATAACTTTAATCGTTTTGATTTTTATGATTATGATGAACAAAAAAAGATTATAAGACCAGCTAAATGTAAATAAGACTGCTTGTATTTACTTTTTGTTTTAAAGTAAATTTTACTGTTTATATGTTTGATTCACGCTTTCTAATTTTGCTATGATTTAAATAGTGAAATAATTCTAACTTTTGTATAGACTTTGACATGTTTTCAATATATTAATTGGAATAAAGATTGTTTTTATAAAAGGTTAAGTACGTTATAACTACTGTAAAACTACTTTACTATCAAAAATAATCTAACCATTGAATACAATATCTAAAACAGCTTTTTGATGGGGTAAGTTTTTAATAAAGATTTGAAAATAAGAAAGTAACTTTTTTATTTTTATAATTTTAAGTATTCATTACTTCTTTTATGAAACTGAATTTACAAAAAGTCACAAAAAATAGCAACTAACGAATAGTCTTGGTTGATTAGACTGTTTAATATAAATTAGTTTCTACATTATATTTTCACTTCTTCTTATATATCTTGTTTAAGTACATTAAACAAAAATCAGTAAATAAGAAACATTTATATTTAAAGTAATATATATTTAACGAATAGTTTACTTAACTTAAAACTAAAAATAGTTATAGATTTGAACAAAATTTTTTGCTTCAAATGCGTACTTAAGCAGCAGTGCGAACTCGTATTGTGCAAAATTAACAGACCGTGCGAATTCACAAAGTATGAATCCAATTGACGCTCTACTGCATTTGGAAATCTTAAGTAATTTTAATAAAAACAATTTTTAAATATAGTTTAAGTATATTGTTATGAAAAAGTTTACTTTCATGATGTAAAAAAATAAGAGAAAAGCACTATACTATAGCTTTTCAACAGTAAGCTAAACAATTTTTGATAGTCAAAGACAGTCGAACTTTGCTTTTGGGCGACACTAAACGGTTAAAATATTATGTAAGTTTAATTTCTTCTAAAACTAATAGAAGGACAATAGATAGCTATAAAGTCTAGCAATTGTGCCTCTGTTTCTTGAAAATTCGAGGAACAGCTATACAATAGAATTGTTTTCAGAACAAAGCTTGTACTTGCAAGACACCAAAGAAGACTACACTTGTAGCGACGGCTTTCTGATGGTTCTACCTGTTTTTGACGGTACTGTCTGCGACGAAACTGGATTATGGGTCTCTCCTGAACCTGTTAGATGTATTAGAAGTAAGTAAACGAAGTTTTAAGTGTTTTTATTTTACTATAGTGTAACTAACAATATAAAGTTTTTCTAATTGTACAATAAGTTTTAGTAATTACACATGCTTTAAGTTTCATGATATTTTACAAAATTCCATTTGCTAAATGTAATAGACGGTTCAGTAGAAGTTTTAGATCACTAACACCCCCTGGTAATCGTTTGCCTGGAAAATTTGTGCGAATAAAATGCAACAGCAATTTTGTGTTTTATGACAGTAAAGTTGAATACGTGTATGAGTGTTTGGACAACGGTACATTGAACAACACAGCAGAAGCAATCTGCATAAAAAGAGAGATAAAATAGTATACTACTGTTTGAAATCAATAAAAGTAGTAACACGGTATAAACTGCTTTATAGGTCGTAACCACAGTTTTAGAACTTTTAAATCGTAAGTATTTTTTATAACGCAATTTTGAAAATTTATTCTTTTAAACTATTTTTGACAACTATCTCATACAGAATTTTCTGAACCGCTTAAAACAGATGATTACGTAATTTACATAAATACAATCATTAAAATGATCAGTAATTTCTGACGACAATTGTCAACTACACTTCTTGCGCCGCTGACAACTACGAATTGTATCTTGAAGACGTCAGAAAGAAAATAAATCTTTTACTTTGCAGCAGAGCTGACAAGTGGCCTGTGAACAGCCTCCATCTGCGGTCTAAGTGAGTTTCTTTTAATAAAAAGATAAGACAAGAGTTTCAGATTCATAATTAATAACAAGGCTATTCAATACAATAAATTCTTTTAAGGGCGCTCTTTTGGACGTCAAACAAGCTCTCTGCCAGTTTCATTATGGTATTGATTACAATAGGCTGCAACGTGGAACCTTATGGAAACTTGTCTACTAATCGCCGTTTTGGCTGGTTCTGAAACGATTTCGCCCCCTGATTAATTAAACGGATAAAAGTTTATTTTAATTGTAATTAATTATCATACCGATATTTTCTTTGAAATTTAATTACAATATTAAGTTAAACTAGTTTAATTAATATATGAAAATAGTATGATAGGTTTTATACCAGTGAAAACAACTACTTAATTTTATGTGTATATAAATTTTTGTGAAATTTAAAACAAACCCTCTAATGTGTTTAAGCAGCACAAATATACCAAACTTAATCATTTTATAAATAACAGAAAGTAACTTTCCATTTAGCATCCTTTTGATAAGTATCATATTTGATAGTATGTTTTAAAGTTATTAAACACCATAAAATTGTCATTGAAAACCTATTTAAAAAAGCATTAATGTATAAGACTTATTTTGTTCATAATTTTAGTTGTTATAAAAAGTAAAGAGTTTCAATAACTGCTTTATTTATAATTAAAAACAGTTTTACTGGTTTGTTACACATAGAATTTACGTAAATAGACACTTAAACATTTTCAATAAGTTTTAATTCATAATGCTGTTATTTCATGATAAAATTAATATTTGTTTCAAACAAGTTGTTCTTGATTACAGGTTTGAATTAGCTAGCTAGCTAAGATCTATTTTGGGGTAATTTCTATCACCAGCTATTGAAATTCACAAATAGTTAAATATTTTCAAGTAATTAAACTGTATTGAGTAAAAATATAAAAAGTTTTTTAAAATTTATTTTATAGTTTCTTCCATTTCATTAACACGCCGTTGAACGATAATGTTGCTTACTTGTTTACTATGAAATTACTAATTGAAAAACTAAGTTATTTTCAAGTGTTTATTTAATAAGTTTTTATTTATTATGAAGGACAACAAAAATGTTTTAAGAAAATTTTAAATTTGGTAAAACTAGGAATTTAATATCTTATTTATAACATTTAAACAAATTTATATAATTAACAGTTTAACACATTTATACAAATTGATATTCCTAATTTTTTATTTACTTTTCTTTAAACGATTATGTTTAAGTCGTTATATTTATTTAAAGTTATAATTTATCTAATTTTAGAGTGTTTATGTAACTTGCGAAAATTAGTAATGTGTATCACTGCTTTGTTATTTCTTTATTAAACCGTTAAATTTCCTTAGTTTTAGCTACAGAATAAAGTTTGTTGGAAATTATACAGCTACTATAAAACGTATGCAGAATACTTCTAATCATAACCGGTATATTTAATTCAAAAAGTTTTTAAGTATGTTTTATATAGGAAATTAGAAATATTAATGTAGTTGTAGATTACTTTAAGAATTGTAGTTTAAACGAAATAGAGATTGATTACATATCTGCGTATTAGTTTTGTTTTTTAAAACTTATCTCCACTTAGTATAAAGATCTCAATAGAATGTATTCTAAACATGTGAAAACTACTAACAATTTGTAAAACTAAAATATCTTTATTAAGTACTGATTAGGACATGGTGAAAAAAAACAGGGTTCCTTTGTGTCTAAATTTAAAAGTGCTAAATATTTTTGAAATTTAAAACTTAAAGTGACTATTAAGTACACTACATCAATCCTTGAAATTTTGTTAGTGATATTTCAAAACAACTGTAAAATGTTTTTAGTCCTGTCTTTTTTGAATACTAAATTTGCGCTTTAAATACATTTAATAATACTTTTAAAGTAAGTACTGATTAGAATAGGTATCATATAAGACATATTAAGTTTAAGATAAACGTTTGGTTATTGAAACAGTAGTTTTCGTATATAACTTTGACTAATAGTTTTACTTGGGGTTAAATTAATGGTTTTAAGTATCAATAATAATGTAAACTATATATGAAAAAGTAATCTATATTTAATATAACTACAACTAAACTTTAATAACTTTCTTAAGTAAGTCACTTAAAGTATTATAAAAATTTCTGACAAAACAATAGATTCAGTGAATTACTTATAGCATGTTTTTTTAAATCTATAAAAGGATTTTTTTTTAACTTAAGTTTAGCCTTTCAATAAGTTTGTTTTGACTAAGGATTTATCAATGTATTGGATCTGCAAATAACAATAATAAAAAAGTTTAATTAAATATTCTGCAGTATAACGAATGCACTAACCGATGGTGTTAACTAGCTTTTAAATTTCTGCTTACAAATATTTAAACTTTATCAAACAAGAAACAAATACCAACTAAACATCTTAAATTTATTGTTATCTTAAAGCCTCAGAGGAAATTAAACTTTGTTATTTTAAAATGTTTGTTTTGTTTTGTATTTCTTGTGTATAAGTTATTGTTTCACAGTAGTTATTACTTATATTTTTTTAACTTTTTTGAATAGGTTAAAACTACTTTTTTAATTTTTTTATTTAGCTTACACAAATTAAATAAAAAATAACTTTCTTATCAATTAATATTTTGAATAAAACAATTTTAAACTTCACTAAAATTATTAAAACTATAAACAAAAACAATGTTATTCTAAAACAATAATTTTTTTGTAAGATTATTGTATAACTTAATTAAAATAATGGTTAAACTTTATACATTTTGTTATAAAACACTGCCTTTAATTAATACAAACATATGTTTATTGGAAATACTAAGTCTTTTATTGAATAAAGCACTTGGTAAGCTGTCTAGCTATAAATGTATATCATATACTACACAAAAATTTAAAGGCATATAATTAGAACAAAGTTTTGTATTTTAACAACTTTTTTAAAAGATTTTTCATAAAAAAAAACTTTTTTTTATTTGTAAGGTGTTTTAGAAACGAAAATTTAGTTTATTTGCTAGTCTTAAGAAATTAATTTTTTTGAAAAATATTAAAACAACTTATACAATTCTATTATTAGTACAACAAAAACTTTAGACTTATTTTATTAACAAATAGAATATGCTTCTAAAATTTGTGTGTTTTTTGAAAACTTAAATGATTAAAAGACAACAAGTTTAGCTTTATTCAAACTATAAATATTTATACGAAGTTATGCGGGAAAACTACTTTATTTTCATTTAAACGAACCAGTTTTATTTAAATACATTATATCATCTAAAATAAAAAAATCTATTATAAAGTTTTTTTTAGCATAAATTAGATTATATTCTATTTGAACAAGATTTTATTCAACTGATGATCTCGTTTGATTTGGTTTAAGCAAGTAAAGCATTGTTTTGTTAAAAAAAATTAAAAATTCGAATAAATTAGTTTAGAGTGATTAAAAGTAAATATTTAACTAATTTCATTTTTCTTGAAGTGTTTATGTGTTCTTTCTGATAAGCAATAACAATTACTTTAATTTTTAAATTGAAAGGTTGTATACAACATTATAATCTATAAATAAATAAAAGTATTTAAGTTCTTACTAAAAGCTAATTAACAATGACAGTAAATGTGATTTTTACGTAATTACCTTAAAAGTTAATGTTTGTCAAAATAAGTCTTAAATAAAAATCTCATGTGATTTATCTTTATTCAGAACATTTAGTTAAAATTTAAAAACTATAAAGTATTTGTATTCTTTATTTAAATTTCAAATTATATAATAATACTGGCTATTTCAATAACAGTAACTTTTATCGTTTAAAAATAAAATTCTATAAATATCTATCGTTTGTTTCTCTGTGACTATCTGTTTTTAATCATACTTTTTAGAACTTATAAACTTGCACGTTTAATTTGGCGTGCGGACAGCTAATTAAAGTACTATAAACATCTTCAAGTGTCATGAAACACATCAAGAATGCTCAAAAAACTTTGTTTGACAGGTTATATAAATTAAAACTTAAAACAACTCGTACTTAAACGATCTAATTCGGATAAATTGCTAGAATAAATAAATTTTATTATGTTGTTTACGTTAGGTTTCGTTCGTAATTTAATGATCATTATGAAGCACCGACAATTCTGATTTATTTTTGACATGTAAATATAAAAAATTTTCGAACAAGTAAGCCATTGTTGAACGCAAAAACAACTGTAGATAAACTTTTACACAAAAAATTTACAGCTTTCAAATCTATACATAGCTTTTTATTGTGCAAATAAATAAACTTAATTGAAAATAGCCTTGTTAAAACGTATCAGCCTTCGAACTATTTACTTAATGGCATAAAGTTAAATAAATAAAATCGACAGTTATATCACTGATAATTTTATTTTAAATTGTACAAACAAGTGTTGTGTTAATGAAATTTAATTTTATTTGTCAATATGTGCTTTTAAAATTCCACACACTTCTTTGTGTGAGTGTGAAAGAATTAAATGACCAAAGTTCTTATTTGTAAATTTGATTAAATCATATTAACTTTTGGATTGTATTTAAATTTTAAGTTGTGTTCACCTTAATTTTAATTAATCAAAAAAAGTTCATTTGTTATTTCGCCACAGAAAATTTTATATAATTATTAAGGAAAAAAATTAAACAAAAATTAAATACCAAAGTAATGATTTAATTAAGTTACAATTCAAAGTATCACTCAATTAGACTGTTAAGCATTAAATTATAGGAAAAAAAGTCATTAATTAAAAAACGTTCAATATATATTTTTTTCTTTTCAAAAAAAGATGTTTTAACAAATTCAACTTTTATTTTATTAATTTGCAAATTACATTTCTATATTCTAAAATTAATTAAAACCAAAATATAAATGCTCACTAGACTAGCTTAAAATAAAGTTTTTATAATACAATTAACTAATTAGCGGTTTAATACACTTGATAAAAAGAACTTAGTCTAAGCACAAATAAACTTACTATTAGCATGGTTTATTTACTATATATAGGCATGCTACTATTTACAGGTATACTCTATATATAGATAAGTTATTTTATGCGAAATTATAAAAGCCTGATGTTCTGATAAATGCTAATAATAGCTTTTTATCTTCAGGCTGTTTATACATTTTAGTTTATTCAAAGCTTTATAATGCTGTAACTAAATATTATTCACTAATTTTAAGTGTCTCCTTGATAATATAAAACGCTTAAAGCTAGAGGAAGATGTCTTGAAAATCCAAAGTTTTTGAGAGCAAATTTTATTAAAGTTTTTTAAGCATTTATAATTGCATTTTATTTAAAACTTATTTTAAAGCTGACTCACACGAAACTTTGCATATTGTGAATTCAGACGTCTGAATATGAAACTGTAGAAGGTAGTTACGAGCTGCAAATCAAATCAGAAATTAATTCCTACAAACTTCCACACCGCTTCCACCCAATTACTTAGTTTTAAGCACATTAGAGGCCTCGTTAGTGCGAATGACACCCCGATGGTGGCAAAAGTAACGGTTTTTGGTCGGGGGAAAACCCCCTTTCATGAGCAGCACGTGCCGCGGTTAAATTTTTGTTGTTTCGACAAACAGACTTCTTTTTTTTGCAGGTGTTGCGGCAGTCTGCTATTTTTCACCATGGCGGTTGCCGAGGTTTTCAGTTTATTAAGATTGGCGACTAAACGAGGCCATTGTTTCAACTTGCCACTCGCTGAAACAGAAACTCCATAAATATGCTGTTGTTGTGAATCTGACTGATTTTCGCGGAAAGTCGCTAATCCGCGATTACATTTCGAGAGGATTTCAACGGTAATTAGTCGAACAGGCTGGTGATAAAGTCAATGTCATGCCGTCGATTCAGCAAAACATTAAACGCGTTACAGACACATTAAAATGATTTTTCCAGTCTGAAACTTTTAATTAATAATTTCGGTGTTTTGTAAACCTGATTCTGGAATAGACACCTTCTTTTGTTTTAAATCTCTTTTTTGTTCAAGACTGCTTTAGGAAATAAAACTAAAATTGTGTCTGTTGAAATCTTAAAAGCGTGCTAATTGTATTAGTAGTTTTAAAATGGAAAGCAAAAAATAAGTATAAAGTGTCAAATTTCAGTTAAAATTTGTTTGCTTGTTTATTACAATCATTGATAAACAAGGAAACATGAAAATGCTTTTAAGCCAAAACTAGATGCTCAATCGAAACAGCATAAAATAAATTGCACTTTATTTTTAGTAACGCGTATTTACTATTACAATCAAAAGAATTAATTAAAACAGTTACTTTTATTTGCAATATTAAAACTGGTTTAGTTTTTCTTGAAGCTATTGGGCTTTGAAGTACATACTTAGTTCTAGTAATTCTTTAAACTACATTTTATAATTCAAGCTTTGTGATTTTAGACGTGTATTGTACTTTTACAAGAACTTATAGATAAAAAGTCGGAATGTAGCAATAAACAACTTTTTTTTATTCAATTTTTCAGTTTAACGAAACGATTGACTAAAAACATTGTGTTTACTTAAAGAAATTGGAATGTTTAAACATGCTATTTAGGACTTGTTTAGCCAAAAACAAAATGATAATTTTCTGAAACGAAATCTTAGTTATTTGTTTTTAAAACGTTAACATAGCAGAAATGAACAATTTGAATTTTTGTTTACAGTCAACTTAAAAGGTACAAAAGCCGCGATAAAACAAAGTGGTCACGCCGAAAAAGCAACCAGCAATTACTTCGCACCGATGAAAAACATTTTTTGCTAAATATACAACTTTTATTTTAATGTTTGTGCGGTTTTAGTTTAACGAAACGATTGACTGCAAAAGTTTTGTTCACTTAAAATATT
The DNA here is from genome assembly GCF_965202585.1 of Thalia democratica. Taxonomy (NCBI): domain Eukaryota; kingdom Metazoa; phylum Chordata; class Thaliacea; order Salpida; family Salpidae; genus Thalia; species Thalia democratica. The sequence continues at coordinate 57,961,271 of NC_139166.1, read as the reverse complement.
TAGAAGTATTTGAAAAACATTTTTAGGACTTGTTAAGCCAAAAATATATTGAAAACTTTTTGCGAAAAAGTCAATCTGTCGTTTAATTTTAATGATTAAAGATACAGCGATAGCAAAAAGATTTGCACTTTTGTAAAAGTAAACTTAAAGCTAAATGATTTAACTAAAAAGGTACAAAAGCCGCGATAAAACAAAGTGGTCACGCCAAAAAAACAACCAGCAATTACTTAGCACCGAAAGAAAAACATTTTTTGCTAAATATATATTAAACGCACTGAGCTTCGGTCAGCTCAAATCTAAAACGAGAGAACGCTGCTCGGCGTAAAAACAAAATGAGAGAAATTTTCCAAACAAAGTAAAAGAAACGCGTTTAGCAGCTCGAGATGTTATTAAGGCATCCGTATAGCACTTAGTAGTAGTAGTGCGTTTATACTTTGTACTTTAATTAAACGAACGCTTAATTGCCAGCAATGTATGACAACCTGCAGGCTATTAGTTTTAATAGGATCTGTTAACATGTGTGTGCTGTTTAAGAGTCATTGCTTGAAGTGATGATTGAAGTGTTTTTTAAATAGAACACTTTAGTTGTTTATGCAGAGCTTTGTTTTATTAGATTTTGTTTACAGTAGTTCTTAAACAGTTTACTTAAAGATCACATTTTGAATTGCTGCTAAAAGTTTTAGAGCTCAGTTGATAAAGTTTGTTTGTTTTTAAAAGCAATAAAAGTTATTGTAGACTTACTTTATGAGTTTATTTACTTACTTTTTCTTTTTAAGCTTTTGTAAATTTAACAATGTTTTTTAATAAATTTATTGCTTTACATTATTTAAATGCTAAATAAAAATAGGGTTAAATAAATACGATTTGTGATAACGGTTATGTTTTTCAAGAAATATTTCGTCACAAACTGGTTTTTGTCATTCAAGTTGCAAACATAATTTAAAGGTTTACAATGTAATAAAAACAAATTAAAATATCAATTTTATGTTTTATGACCGCAACACGGGTCACCGCAGTGTTTTTTATTGGACAATAAAATATTTTATATCATTGTTATAAATTGCCTTCGCGTCCCAAATAGCCCGTCATGAAGGCACGCGAATTAACAGATTAATCGCTTTATTATCAACTTTTCAGACGCCGTGTAGTCATTTAAACTTTTGAAATAAAAGAGATTAACAGCTATCAAACTGGAAACTAAGATATTTTGCTGAGAATAGAGTTGTGCAGTGGAAAACAACAAAGAGACGAAAACACCAAGAGTTGAGTTGATAAATTGGAATGACTCGGGTTGCGAGTATTTACACGAAAACACATCACTGCTGCTATTGCCTCCTCTTGCTGTTGGTAAGTGCTTCATTACTAATTCACGTGGAACTTTTCCCAAGTTTTATAACATTAAGTAGCAGCGAATAGTTGAGAGTTAGTGTGCAAGTTTCAGTACAATACGGTTGAAAGAAAGCACAAATGTTTCTTGTTGCTTTTTTACTGAGAATTAACACCAAACAAAGGCTGCTCATTCGATGCAAAACAAAGCACCGCAGACTTTGTTCAGCGCTTTTTACGGCAACCAAATTTTTTACGCCAATGTGGAATGACTTATCAAACTTTTTCTGCGTCTATTTTTACCCTTTTGTATCGATTACTTTTGGTAAATATTTACATTAGAATTGATTACGCACGTATGCCATAATGTTAAAACTGAACTTGAACTTTATTGCTGTGTGTGTTTTTGTGTTTTTTAGACATGTGAGACAAAACTTTCAACTTAAATATGTTTAGGTTATAAATTTCTTTAAAGTGCTTTAAAAAATTCACAAAACGTTTTTTTTTTAATAATTTTTAACTACAAGTTTTTTACTTTAAATTCCTAACTATGCTTATCAGGAAAAAAATTAAAAATTCGGCTTAAGAATATCTGAAATAAAAGGTCAGTGAAAGTCCATTTGAGATCTGTAGCGCTAGATTAATAACGTAAACGAGGCCAAGTCCACCAATTTTCGCTAATAAAAGTCACACCTAGCACACAAATGTATATACAGCGGCATAACATGAGGCGAGCAAATAGCTTCAAGTTCAACATTAATCGATTATCTTGGAAGCATTCTTTCGGGCAGGCATCGTTTACACACATTCTAAAGAGAAAGCGAAAGGTTTTCTCTGCTGCTGAAAGTTTTATCGGCGTCGCTTTTGCACGTTTGAACGTTTTACTTTGTATGAGGTGGCCACCGCTGCTGTGAGGTGTTTGTTTAATACTCGACAGCTTTTATCTTGTTTTGAGCTCGAGCGCGATCTGGGTTTAGTAAGTTTTCTGATGGTTATCCTCGTATCACAACGGTAATCTGCTGCAAACAGTAGCACTTTTGTGTTTATGTAGCAAGCGAACTATGCTTTTCTATCAGAGCGCGGCCCTCGGTAAATTATTCGGCGTCGCCTTGCACCCTGGCTGACCCCTGGTCCTCAAAACACTGTTGCTTTGTATCTGACGTCCGCTTGCGTCGTCTTGATAGTTTCTCAACACACTCGCCATCCAACACAATTATCTCGTATTCAAACGTCAGTCACAGGCACCGGCTACTCGGTGAAATAGCAGAACAAAGAGTCCACTATATTGTTACTTGACAGGCAGCTCTGCCTGCTTGTTATTGGTTGCGCAGCTGAGCCTTTTTCATGTGGCCTGTCTGGCTTGTTTCTAATTTCATACAGTTGTAGAGATAACTCTGCCTAGTAGCTAGTTTTATTATTTGGAATCACTTTGCATTGCCAACACTTTTCTGAGAACTTTTCTTTTCAGTTGAGTAAGGAATGTGTTAAAAATGTGTCTATTAAAGCTTTTTGAATTGTTTCTTTATATATTTTGTAAGAGCTTAACTTAAACTATGTTATAGTTTTTGTTAACCTTAACTTGATAAAACATAAACAGCTTAATTAACTTTTATCCTTGGCAAAAAAAAACTTAACACTTGTTGTCCATTAGGAAGTTTATCTAGAATATTTTTAATAATTTAAGAGTATACTTTATTAAACGAGAAAAAAGTGCTCAAAATTTTGGTCCAAGGACTTGGTGTACGAAAAAAAAACTTTCGGTTATCGATAAAAGATAAAAGAATAAGCAGCTGCTTTATGTATACATATCTTAAAGTGTGTATGATTTTTTTTAATGAGTAATTTTAATAACCACTAAAATTACTTGAGAGTGACCAAAGTCATTTTAATCACTCTGTTTAGCTGTAAAGAATATTGTAGAAGCTTAGCCTAAAGTTAAATTAAGGTTTGTTTTTTACACACATCACTATAAACATTTCTTCACAATAAAAACTATATATAATGACAATATGCTTAAAAGCTAATGCAAGTAAAACTGTTTTGATTGATTTGAGCGAAGAAGCTCAGTATAAAAACTGTCTTAACCTGTCTCTTGCTTTATTGAAGCGACTGTTGTCTTTTACCAGTAATTTAATCTCTGAGATCTGCATGTCTAAAACTTTTCCCGACCTCAGTCGTAAACATCACTTTTGTCGTTTATCTCCTCTGCTTTTGTTTTAATAGGGGCTTGAGCGGGTTAAAGATTACGGCGAAATTACATCACAATCCATTCAAATCGCATAACAAATTGCTTTCTAAAGTCTCTCAGACGTCAGCAAATCCCCTGGTTGCTTGGTAACCAAGCGCTTTGCCCTTTACTCGAAATCATGTGGAACAGTGTCAAATTGCACCCGCCGGTCAGCTTCTCAGAACGCTGAGAGGTTTAAGAATTAAATTTTTGTGCAAACATTATGACGCAACAATCGCTAAGTGAGAAGGTGCATGTTAAGCCGTTCAATGTTAACAATGGGCCGAAACAAGTGAGAGCGTTTCTCAATACATTCCGTTTGTTTTTGTAATTTTTTACTCTAGTTGAACTTCCACACTCAGGTTCAAGTAAGTTCCAAATCCGTAAAAACAGCGAATTTAACGGCGAATAATTAATGCTTCTAAACATAAAAATCAAACTATTCAACCTGAAAACTGTCTTCCGCGTGTTTAGTCTTATGTTCAACTTATTTGACTAAGCATGGTAATTTAATTAACGAATTCCAGCAACAGTCGGCACAAAAACGTGATCGGAGCAAAATAGGAAACGTTTTTGTTTTGTTTCAGCAAAACTCTTATTTGTTTGGTAAACGGCAAGCTGATAACGATTACTTTTTTTTAAACAATTTGCATGTTTGCGTTTTTTGTTGATGTGCGTACAGACAGCACAAATAAGATAAAAATAAAAGTAAATTGATAACAACGCTGCTTATTTTCCCTTCAACTTTTTGCTGAAGAATTTTAAAACGTGATAACTGCAAACATAAATCAATTAAAAGCGTTAAGCATGAACAATGTCGAAGTTTTTTTTCTTTGAAACGTAAACATCAAATCTTATTTAATGCCTTTGGTGGCTTTTGTGGCTGATAAAGTTTGGGTTAAGCTTTGGTTTTTTATTAAAAAAAAATCAGATTTAATATTATATAAACAACGTTTTTTCTAATCAGTAAATCATTTAGAACTAAGTTCTAACACATACACAGTATTTAATTAAAAAATGAAGCCTGAAAGTGGCATGTTTTGAAACAATTTTTATCAAAATCATATTAAAGTATGCACACATAATAACTTTATAAGCAGTTTGACCTTTATAATCTGCTGCTATAAAAATGTGTTATGAATTAAATTTATTTTACAGTTTAGTTTATTCAAGTTAAATTTGCTGCAAACATTTTGACGTCTTTCAAAAAACTTATAAAAATTAGCTAGCTACTCATTCACATTCTTTTTATTGTAGAAAATTCACTTATAAGTATTAATAATATTAGTATTTTTGATAAACATATAGGCTAGGAACAATTAAACAAAACAAGTTAATTTGTAAATTAAGAAAAAAAGCAAAGAACTTTTGCATACAAAACTTAAAGTAATTTAAAAACTTTAGGCTAATAAAAAATATTCATTTGATAAACAAAAGTATATTATAAGTATTTTTGAACATCTATACATAGACAAACTTATTTCAATAAAAGAACACATGAGATAAATAAGAAAAGTACATGAATAATTAAGAATCGTTTTAAAGGAAGGTTCGATTTCTGTAAGGACATTTCTCATACTTGCTAAGCTCTGTATAAACTTTAATATTAAAAAGTTACAGCTTTAAGAAACTTAAAACCAATAAAGCAATTAAAAGTTCAGTTAAACTGTTAAGAATAATTTTAGTAAGTTTTAATTAGACTCTTATGTCATAAATGTTGTAAAACAAGTTATTGGAATAAAAGTTAAACATTTTAGTGTTAGTTTTATTTTAAATTACAGCCAGGAAGTTTTAGTTTGTATTAAACTTTAAAACAAATTTTACAAATTTTTTTAAAATTTATACCTTTGTAATTGAACTTTGTAGAAATAATTAGAAAATAATTGTATTCCCCATATAAATGTTTTAAAATTCAAAACACACTTAAGTGCTATAAAATAATTTATAAAAAGATACCACAAAAATATTTGTTACTTTAATTCCAACTGGTTTCAGACATTTTAAATTATAGTGTTCAGTTACACAGTATACCCTTTTACCTCTCAGAAGCATTTCATAATAAATTTATCATTTAAATAAGACCTTTTTCAACTTTTTCGCATCTTCGTTGAAATCATATTACCATTACCTTATATAGATTTCGAGCAATTTTTGAATTTCTAACTAGTTTTTACAAGAAGCCAACTATGTGTTTGTGTTAACTATTTTGTAAACAAAGCATGCAAAAATATTATTTTATTCACAAACACCTAGCTGAAACAAAAGCTCGTGAACGCTTAAAAAAGTTTGTTACAAAGCTTCATTTCTTCGTGTGTTCACGACGAAAAACCGATCATGCCATATGTCTTTTGCTATATAAAAAAAGCACACACAGATAAAAATATTCAAAGTATTTGATTGTGTTGATTTTTATTGAGGCCGTAGTATCTCGCTCACAAAAGAGAAAATGCTAGGTTAAACTGATGTAAAGGAGCCCATTGTGCTCAGCTGACTTGTTTTGCAATTTGAACGTTAATACAGCGAAACACGTGCAAAATAAGAGCATCTTTCATTCATTGCTCAAAGTTCAAGCATATTGCGGGTTGAATGGCAAAAATAAACGTATAACACAAGAATTAAATATAAACAAACGTTTTTTACATGCAATTTTTTTTTCGCCGAGAAATGAAACCAAAAGTACAAATCGCTTTTGTCCCAACAACTTGTTTGCTTAAACAGGTACCAAGTAAATATTTAAATACGAATGAAACTGCACTAGTTACAAAAAAAAAAAAAAACAACAGCTGTTGAAAATTTAGCCTAGTAAAAAAAGCACAATGAAACAAAAAAACTTATTTATTTTTATCACCGCGCATTCATCCCACGCTTTTTGTTTACGGCGCGCGCTTTATAAGCAAAATTGATTTTTTTTCTGGTCAAACATCATTCACTCCGTGATACGCGACCTTCGAATGCTTCCGTTCGCGGCAAGTTCATGGCTCAAATTTCTAATTTTAGTTTAAAATTCAGCAGCGAGAGCAGCAGTGACCTGTCAAGGCACGCGCGCAATTTTAGTTGGTTTATTTTTACTTTTTTTTAAGGTACAATTTTATTCAGGATTTTTGCCGTGCTCCGGATTTCGCTTAATCCCGAGCTCATGCCTAGCATGTTGTTGGCTTTCTATTAATATTTTGATTTTTTTTCTAATTGATAAAATTAAAATTTTGTCCTTGTACTCAAGTCTTTTAAAAATAACTTACCGAAAGAATTTTTAGGGGCAAACAAGTTTAATTTGATACTAACTACTTTTTTTTGTGCACTCACATGAATTGTTTCTGAGTTTTGAAACAACTCAAAGCTATTACTGGACAATTAACCTCAATTAAACAAATATTTTTTTTTGGAAACACAGCAACTTCAAAGCCACCTAGGACGCCTGATGTTTACAAAACAGCGGTTTAGCAGCTAATTACGCTGAAATTTGCAGTGAAATCGTGTTGTTAGCACCGCGCAAGTCAGCCAAGCTTATCTGCTTGTCAGATCTTATTTACAATTACTTTCCTCAGTGATTAAATCAGCAAGCAACCTACGAGCTAACTTTTTCTCATCATCAAATATAAATTCAACCGCTTTAACTCTCTTGTGCTACTTTGCTACTTTATTTTTTGAACGGTATTTAATAGAAACGCCAGATTCAATTTTGATCTGTATTTTATTGCAACACTAGCATATTGTGAAGTAGCTCTCTGCGAAAGGGAAAGGCATGGCGTGATTAAACTTTTTAATTTATTTCTCATTTCAGTGGGTGGCACGGTTTGAAGTGCACTCGCTTCTGTGTTTCTTTCTAAAACTTTTCCTTTTTATCTCAGGGGCGTTACTCGCCTCTCGAAGAAGAATGAGATTAAGTCGCTTGACAGCTCCTTAAAAATTTTCACCACGACAGCTTTCAAAACTTTTTTTTTCGAGATTCTTTCAGGGTCGAATAATTTCTTTCTGCCCTAAAACGCTTCCCAGACGACCGCTTATTTTTTTAAGCAGAGGCAGACAAACTCAAATCAAAAAATTCTCAGAAGAAAAAAATTTTAAGTGCCTGGAAGGGAATTTCTAATGTAAACTGATGGCGTTTTTAGGGCTTAAACGCAAAATTTAAAAAATGAAAAGTGAGCTGTTTAAAAGGCACTCGAGTTGTGATAGAGAAGGATTGTGCGGTTGCAAGCGAATAAAAATAAAATACAATTCAAATAAACATTTGTCATTTCGCTGTAAACTTATGACTGTTCGTGTAACGCCTACGCTTGTCATATTGTATACCGGAAGAAAGTTTTGTTGAGCTTAAAGTAAAATTTACTTGTTTCTTGATTATTTTTGCTTAAGAAATATTTTTACAACGACTAATTCAGAATAAATTTCCGAGAAATAAAACTTGTTATTTTTTCATGGTCACTTACACTTAAATCTAATCTATTAATAACAATAAAAAATAAATTTAGTGCTTATTCGTATGTTTATTAGATTCTCAAATAAAAAACTAAATTTGAAAAAAAAATCATTTTTTTCATAGAAATCTGTTTTTAAATAAGCTTACACGTGAATAGTTGCTGCTATCTTACTTTTCTGTAGCGACCGAGCTAATCGAAAGTATTTGCTCTTCAAAAAAAACGCGCTCCTAACTACAGCAATTAATAACTGTGTGCAAGATAACATCGTCTGCTGTTTAGTGACTGAGCAAAATGACAAGATATTACATGACACTCGTTTTGTTATATATAGTGAAACAGCTTAAGTCTGAAAGACAATGGTGAAATTTTGACATGTCCCCATGCTTTGATGCGATAACACATATTATGTTATGTTTAAAAGTAGGTCTTTCAATAATCGGTAATTATCAGTAATAACTTGAATTGGTAAAATTTTTGTTTTAACTTCACGAAAATGATTCTTTTTCGATTAATTTAATGCTTTTAAGTTTAAAAATAACCACAGTTCAGAAAATTGAAAGTTAAAGTTTCGGTTTTCGATGTTTTCATACTTAAAAGCTTGAAAGTATCTTTAATTTACATCAGTTTTAAATGAGTAAATATGTTAAAATATCTTTGTGGTATCATAAGCCCATCTGTCAGTACATGTTAAATGATTGATAGATTGTTAACAGATACCTGATTTTATATGTCTGAATAATTAAAATTTTTCGTGCTCGTTTGCAGAAATTTAATGCTGCATTAATGGCACCCTAAGCAAAAAAATTATCAAACACATCAAGTTTTTGTAAACAAAATTAATTGGGTTCTAAGTTATGAACTGGCTCAGTAGATTGATGTACTTTATTGCATGGTGTAAATAAAACCATGATAAGTTCGCATGAAAACATTGCGTGATAAATTATAACAAGCAAGCATTAGTTTACATTGACACGCAAAATTAAAACCAGACAAGCCATTCACCTTCATAAACAATTAACAATCAGTAAACAAGATAATCCGCTAAATCAAGTTAAAGCGCGCAGATAAATATACAAATTTTAATTTCGTAATTCGCGCGTAATTTTTCTCGTTTATTTAAGGTAAACACTATGTCGCTAATCGCCCGACAAAAAACAAAACAAAGTCGGTTGCGCGGTCAACGTCGCCGTAAATAAAACTTCTCTTCGATACACAACAGTGACGTCACAAACAGCGGCTTTTGGCGGGCCTTTGTGACGTAACAACTTCTCACCACGTGCTTTTTGCTCGCCAACCATAGCAGCAGCAAGTTTGTGCGCGCAGTCACGCAAGTTTTTGTTTGTCTCAATCATTTTTGCCACTTGCTCCTTTTGTTCAGCAATTTGTTTTGATTTTGAGGAATTTGAAATTTATGAGATTATTTCGTGCCTTTGCAACTTTGTGTTTTGTTGTTTACATTGATTTTAAGTGTTTTATAACGTTTGAATGGCTTTAAAAGACCACTTTTCAAACGACAGGAAAATAAAAATTCCTTGTTTAAATATTTTTGCACATTTTTTAAACTAGAATTATAAAAAAGTCTAAAATAATAAAAACTACACTTAAAACCACAATTTAAAGTAATTAAAAAGTTATAATTGAGTTTCAAGAAGGTTTATGTAAAGCTAAGGTATTTTTGATAGCTTATAAGTGTCGGTTTTTTATAGAAATTAAAGTTATAAAACTGATCATAACTATTTAAAATATTTAAAAGCACATAAAATTAACTTCTTCGGCAGGTGTAACATGAGCTAGCTTAGCGGCGAAAACATTTTTATGAGATTTAAACGACTGGCAAGTTTTTACTAATCTATTCGAAACTGATCGCACTGAGCATGATACCCCTTGTATTTTATTTTTAAATTTTTGCAGATATTAGTCAAGGCAGATGTATTCGTGACGTCAGACGACGAGGATTATGACGTGACAGGGGGAAGCGGCGATGACGAAGCGTGGCACAGCGTAGTCAAACATGTAAGATTGAAAATTTTCAAAATTTTAAAAAGTATTGAGAGTTTAAAGATATCTAAAAACATGTTTTTGATTTCTTTAATTTATTTTTTCTCGTACAATTGGATCTTTACATGTCGATTTATCATTGTAAAGCATCAATTATTATGATTAATGAATTCCAATGTCAATTATCGGTTTGTTTTTGAGCTTTCACAAATTGTTTATCAACCTAATTGTAGTTTATCATTATCAAATTATTATTATAAAATATAGATTGGAATATTTCATTGTTTGTAAATTGCATTAACTATATTGCATGTATTTAGTTTATCATACAATATGGTTGATTATTACGTTTATAAAGTCATTAAAAGTTTGTTCAGATTTTTAAACAAATATACAAACTAAGCTTGTAGTAAAATATTTTAATATAAATTAGATATAAGTTTCAATATCAACAGGAGCGAAATCTTTGGTCAGAATGGTCAAATTGGTCAGATTGTACAAAAACCTGTGGTTTTGGAATTTCTAAATCTTCAAGATCTTGTTTGAATGGGTTAGAATTTTTTTTTTAATTCTTTTAGTTGCGGTTAACTATTTAACTTTTATAAAAACTTTTTTTTTAAACTAAAGAGTCAAAAATACAATAAACACAATAAAGTTCTAGTTCAATAGAAATGTTTGATCTTTAAAAACTGTTTGATCTAACAAAAAAGCAAATTCATCAAAAAATTTAAGTTTTTTTTTACGTTGTAATTTTTGTTCGAATTTCTGTTATACATATGTTTGTAACACTTTAAATTTTGCACCGCTTGTTAAAATCATAAAAGTATGTTACTCTGTGAAATAAAACTTAACATAGGTTAGCTTGTTGTGTTAAAAAAATTAGTTATGCTTAAATAAAGATTTTAAAAAGCTTATTTTTAGGTTTAGAAGTTATTTTAACCTATGGTTTTTTTTACAGAACATGCATTGGAAAAAATTATAGATACAAACTATGCTCGACTGAGGTACGTATTTTACCAACAAGTTACTAATATAAACTATTTGGTCATAACAAGGTCAGTTATATTGTTGTGAGTCATAAAAACCCGCAGACATGAGGAAAACATTCATAAGCGCAAAGCAAACACTTTCAAATGTGTTGAGACCCAATAAGGGCATTAAAGTATTTGCAAGTTTCTTGATAACTGCGGTGCTTGAAAACAGTAGCCGGGTTTAAGCAAAGTTTAAAGTTTCACAACGTTTTGTTTGTATAAGTCTTACCAAATTCTTGCACCAACAAAGTACATTATGCAGGCTTCCATTGATGTTATTACCATATTAGTTTTATGTTTAATGGTGCTAACCCTTCATCATTATAATGTAATTTTTACACTGCTACTCTTTAATTAGTCATGTTCGTAAGGTAATAACATAAACTGAGCAAAATTTTAGAATTAATTGTTATTTTTAGATTTTAGTTAAAAAGATGTAACTGAAGCATGAACTCTTTTGGTAGTAACTAATTGTAAATAATATTTTTTTAAATACAGTTAAAATCCATTGAAATAGTTAGAGGTTGTTGATATAACAACTTATCAGACATAATTTTTTTTTTTTAACTCACATAAACTACATGCAGACAAAAAAAGTTAACTTGCAGTCATTTTTTTCAAAAACTTAAACAAAACATATTTAAAAAGGAAGCTTTATTAACTTTATTTGTTGGATTGCTATAAAATATAATTTAAAGACGATCTTAGCTTCATTTTCTTTAGTTTCTTCATGTAGAACAAAAAATGAACTTCTAGATATTTTTTATTAAAAACATGAGCAAATTTCATTATTAAAATATAAATTGCAGGACTGCCCGCAGTTCTCTGTAAGCTTCAGACAACGCCAGTGCGAAAGTTTCAACTCGGCAACTCAAAAGTGGACGCTTCCCGTGCTGACCGCCTCCGACCTCATCGACCACAGGCTGCAGAAGGACCTCAACTCCCACTGCTCCCTCCACTGCAGGTCGAGCGTGACGGGTAAGGTTGCCATGGTAACTGACAAGGTAGTTGACGGAACCCGTTGCCAGGCGCAAAAGAGTTTCGGGGTTTGCATCGAAGGAAAATGCGAAGTGAGTGAATAAAAAATTTTAATACATCAGGATAGGCTTTAATATTTTCTCTTTATAAAAATATTTTAATAAAGTTTCAAAAACGCTTTTCATCACAACATTAAACAACGTATAAAAATCATGTTTTAAACAATTGTGTAGTTTGTTTTTTGCTTGAATTTGAAACAGTAAAAGGATAAACGAGTTTCTTAATCAGCCTCATGACAGACACCAACATATTTCCATCTAAATTTTCAATTTTCTAGATTAAACGGAGTACAAAGTTCACATTTTCTCCTTTGGCATTTAGTGCTTTATCAATTATGAAAACAGTTTGTTATAAAACGCTGAAACTTCCTTGCGCACTTGAAACAAAAAGTTCGTCTTTTTATATCAAGTAGGGTTGGTGTGAGAAATATTTGAGGATTTTATTTCAAAACACAAAGCCGCAACTCTCTTGATTAAAATACCGTTTGGATTTTCGTAATTCGGCAAGAAAATTCCATCAGTGTAATTATGCTACTGTGTGCTTATTGCTTAAAATAAAATTGACAACTGTAATCTCCATTGTTTGGGTTTTCTTTTTCGGTTGTTTTAAAGAGAAAAAAACTTGTGGTTGCGAATAATAAGCAATAATACTGCGTTCATAAAGAGATTGCGTATATTTTGGTTAGCGAAAACTATAAACATAATAAATCGCTTCATTCACGTGATTATTGTTCCCATCATTAACTTTTTTGTCACATAAGTTATTCAACCTTATATGTAAAATATAATAATAACAATAACAAGTAAAAAATAATAACGCATTACTTTATCATTATGTTTATAAAACTATCCGAAAAGAGTTGGAGTAATTTACAGTTTTATACAAATGACGAAAAGTAAAGCTCGTTTCTCATCAAAAACTAAAAAACAACAAAAAGGAAAAACTGTAATTGAAACAAGAATTTCTTGGCTCATTTGCTAAACCGTTTGTTTAACATAATAGTGAGAATAATCATGTTATTTTGCAATTTACATGTCTATGTGGTCTGCATATGTGATTTGTTAATGTAAATGTTTGTTTTATTAAGTCGTGAACTGAAGTTCTTTTAGCGGAAATTCAGAAACAATTGTATTGAGTTGAGAATTTTTTAGCTTTAACACGGTTTAAAACGTGTTACAGAGGTCGAAATTAAATTATTCGGAATAAGCCATAGCCAAGTTGGGAACACTAATGAAATATTTCTACTAGTTTGTGTGTTTATCATACATACCATTGTCATGTCTTTTCGTTTTGTAATCACAAGACGCGATTACTCTTGTGTTTAACTTCAGTAGTAGCTGAAAACATTGCGAAAAAATACAGTGAGAAAAAAACACAGTTTTGAAAGAAGCTGTTTCTGAGTAATTCTAGCTAAACAATACCGAATGCTGTTCAAACAATAGTATTTTCGCAGATTGTTGAAATATAGCATAACCGGATATTTTGTTTGTGTGTTCTACTTTGTTTGCTGAAAACTTTCCTGTTGTAGTCATCTTGAGTCACACAGAAACTTGATAGCCATAAACAAATGTTCTGAGCATTTCTGTTTTGATTGTTTTTTACTTAAACAAAATAATTCTTTTAGCAAAGTTTTCACCGATAAAAAAATGTTCTACTTTTTCTTTGGTTGCTTTTTTTCAAAAAAATCATGTATACTAAAAATTTTACAGTTTTATTTAAAATTTGCAAAAAATAAAAGTAGGACTACTGTAGGACGGATTTTATTAATTTCTGTTATAAAAAACTGGTTTAAAACATGAAACATAAAAATGTTTGCTTTATTAAATTTTAAAATAAGTTTCAATTTTTTTTTTCACAAAACAACACAGCAAGCTGTTTATAGCGCACCTAAAACTGTTTTTAAACTCAAACAAAATATTTCTACTCCACAGCGGGCGGGATGCGACGGAGTTTTGTACGGAGAAGAAGTTTATGACGAATGCGGAGTTTGCGGAGGAGACGGAAGTTCATGCAGATTGATCAGCGGTATTGTGACGTCATCAAGTGATAGCGGTTTGGAATATTATGAATATAATACGCTTGGTTTTAAATATATTGGCTGTGAAAAAAGTGTGTTCAAAAGTCTTTCAAAAAAAAAGTTAAAATTTTACTTATCAGCATTGAGAAAAAAAAAATTATCATTAGTAATAAACATATTTTTAAATCCAAAAAAATATTTTCAAACATTGAACAAGATACTTTCTGCATGTATTTTATCAGCTTTGATTAGGAAAAATAAAATTTTTAATATTATAAAGAGCGATATATTTCTAAAAAAAAAACTTATCTAGGTTGCATATGCAAACGAGTTACTGTCAATATCTTAAAAAAGTTGAAAATTATAAGAGAAAATAAAATAAAAAAAACCACTTATTGCTAAAAAATTGAGGCAGTAATGCAAAGTTAATATGTTTACAATTGTATGAAGAGAATAAACCTGATGATTTATAATATTCTACGAAGTGCATACTTAGAAAATACTTAAATTGAGTTTTAAATCAGTTTACAAGGCTATTAAACTGTATTCAACTCCTTAATCATCATAATTTACACTTTTTTATATTACTTGTAATATTCTAACTATTTTAATACCTACTCGTTTTAGTTCGAAGTAATTCGATATTTTATCTGTGCTGACTTAATATCTGTAATAAATCATCCACATGTTAAATTGTTGACCTTACTAAAATTGACATTTACAAAAATATTTTAATCTAAAAATTGATCATTTGATGAATTTACACATACAATTTTGCTGCCGTAAACTTATAAATACTTAAAATTCTATTTCTCACGTATTAAAAAAAATAAAATTAAGAAAATGCTTCATTAAATTATAACTGATAAATATAGTTAACAAATAAATAAAATAATTTTATAATTTTATAATTCACCGCCTTTTACTCGTATGTAAAAGTTTAAACAGGTTTGTCAAAAACAGTTATAACTTATTAAAATTGAAATTTTATATATTTGAAAAAATCTACCATAAGTACTAAGTGTTACATAATTTAATATATTTTTTTAGTATATAAAATGAAAATGAATATAATGAAAATTAATATACATTAATTGTAATAGTTTACAATTTTTTGTTAGTAGTTCCGATGCTACTTTTTCTCAGAATCTATCATATTATTAAAAATAGTTTGAAAAAGTAAAAACATATAACACAACAGTAATTTTTTGTTAAAATTTCAAAATTTTATCTTAATTGTTGATTTTCAGAAACAATCACAGAGATCCCAGCATCAAGCACAAACATTATAGTTTCTGGGGATGTTAGCTTCGGTAAATTAGTTTAATATTTTAACGTATTATACTGATAGCATTTGATATTTTACTTAAGATTATTGTCGTTATGTACATTACAATAAACTTTTTTATCGCTCATTTACATAACATATACACTTCATATCGTTTTAATTTTTAAACAGCTGTTTGTTCATGTTTTTTTTTAAATACCCTTTAGATGTAATAAAAATTTAAATTCAATACATAACTGTTATTAAAAAAAAAAACGGTCAGTAGAAATGCAATTTTCTTAATTTTACAAATACACAACAACTATGTTTCAGCTTACATAACAAACTGCATTGCAGATATAGTATCTGAGGAGAAAAACCTCAGCTTGATAGAAGTGAACGAAGAAGCAAAACAACCGCTAGCTGATGCCGAGGAGCTGTCAAATTTGGACGACTTTGTTTACTCTCTCGCAGGGCCGATAAAAGAAAACGCGAAAGTTGTAGTAAGTTTGCATGCTGTATTACTAGTGAAATCTATTCATGTGCTTTCACACTTTTTTATAGGGTTCCATATAATTTTATCATTTTAAATAAACAATAATTTCCTAAGTAATTCAAAGTATCACCTGAAATTTGTGATTCTTGTGTGAATTTTAAATCTTTATAAGCGTTAGTATTTATATGATAGTAAACAAAATAAAAGTTTTCTTATCAAAAACTATAAAGCGTATGCTTATGACCTTACAAAGAATACATGAAATATTTTTTAAAGTAAAAAGAAAACTTAGACTGTAAAACAACATAAAACTTGCTAGTTATTTTTAAAATTTTCAAAACATCTAAAGTTATAAACTTAAGAACCTCGAAAACTAATTAAAAAATTAAAACTTTCCATTTGTTAAATTTGAAATGACTAACTGGAAGTTATTTTTCTTTATTATAAATATGTTTATACATTATGAAATTCTTTAACTTTAAGCTAAACTAATTTAACTAAACTAAAATTTGCTTTTATTACGATATTTTAATTGACTTTAATATATTTTAAGGCATACAAAAAGTTAAAGTTAATGTAAAAAACTACTTTTATTTAGCAATATTTTATCCTAAATCAGCGTAGAAGTATCAAGTATAAAGAAAAATTTGAATTTGCATAACCTTTAAAACATAAATTGTTTTATGAAGTTTAACTGTCAATGATAGTTAAAAAACAAACAAACTAGGTAACTACCTTAATACTGTTAGTATAATGTGCTTGGTAATAGTTAACATAGTAAGTAAGTTTATAAGACTTGGCAGAAATAAACTTTTTAGAATTTTTTATAAATATAAAAAAACAGCTATTTAAACATAATTCATCGTCATACAAGTAAAAGTTATACTTTGGAAATTTTACAAAAAGTTATGTTTAACATTTTTTGGACATAAAAAAAATATTATATGGCAAGTTAAAAAAATTAAGTACACTAACATTTACAAACTACTAACAAAAAATATATAAATGTATACAACAAACAAAAATCTTGCAACGTAGCAAGTAGTTTCTGGTTCTTTAAATCTTTTAAAGTTTAGCAAAGTATCAAAGCAACTTAAAGCTGATTAAAGATAAAAACTTTGAAAACGTTTAGGTAAAACGACAGACGATGATGGTCAACAGAATGTGCCCGTTCATTCAGGGATGCAAGCATCCGCACGAGGGCGCCAGAACCATCAGATACAAATACTACAAACTGAAACCCGTCATCTGGTCGCTGCCCGTTGCTACTGGCAACCACGCTCCATGTTCGGCCACTTGCGGCGATGGTGAGTCACACTTTTTATATTAAATAGTAATTAGTATTTGTAACCGTGGTGCAGTTTACTGATTGTTTTTATAATTTAGTTATTGTGGTTGTGTTTGTTTATTATGTTTTCTGGATTCTCAACAGAAGCTTTTTTATTTGATTATACAATTTTTTGATATACAAACAAGTCTTTTTTTTTAATATTCATTTGAAAACTGACTGTATTCATTTGAACCTTGAACAAAAAGCTTTGTAAAAAATAATAATAATAAATTCGTTTATATATACTATAGTTTAAAAGTAATTTAACTTAGCATTAAACTACTTTTAGATATTTTACACAAACAAAGACAAAAAAAATAAAAAGTGTATACTAAAAAAAATAATTTTTTGAAGCGGTTTTTTTAAGTAATCTACATTGCATATAATTAGAAGATTATAATATGTACTTTTATTAATTAAAACTTTGTTTAATTACTTAACTAAGTTTCAAAGTGAAAAACTCTAGTATTTTTTGATTTTTCTATGTAACATTAATCATTCTGTGCAACTATGAATTACATAAAGTATATCTTTACCTGCCTGAAAAAAATAATACATTATAAAAGTTATGCAATCTTTAAAAATAAAATATACGTATCGTGTCCAAAAATCATCAAGTTTTAGTAATAAATATTAAGAATTAAAATAAAAGTTGCCAATAACAAACTTATCATAGTCTAATGTTAAAATTCATTGCCAAGCTTAAACTAAACAAAAATTATTTGGAAAATACAATTTAAAATTATTCTAATTTTGTTCTGTAAAACTATTAAAAGCGTTATTCTAGTTTTAAAATTAATTTTTTAGTTTTTGTTTTTTTTTTAACTTAAAGAAGAGACAAAAGCTAAAAACCTTTAAACCTTAACTAGTTCAGTTAATTTCTGTCTTCGGTAATTTCTGTTCTTTAAATTGTTCAATTTAAAGAATTATTTTTTCAAAATGTTGCAAATGATTAATGCAGTTTGTGAACCAAAGTAATATAAAATTATTGTAGTTTGAATTAAGTTTTTTAAAGATATCGTGCGTAAACTATAAAACCTATAAATGAACTACTTAGTTTAATTTATGCAGAATATATTTCATAAAAATGGATTAGTTGGATAATTAAATCACAACATATATTTTTGTATAAACGGTAATATTCGATAAAAATTTCAATTTACTTAATTTTTTCAACAATATTATGTAAACTTTTGCTATTGCATAAAAACAAAACCAATTAAAATAATTATTCAATATAAAAACAATACGTTAAAAATATCTTTTTTGTTGTTAATTTTTCCTCAGTTATTGCTTATAGTTAAAATTTAAGATTTTAAATCACTTTTTTTTAAACATCATTAGCAATTAGTAATAAAAAGCAAATATCTCTGAAACTATCTATTTAAAACAAAGAAGTTAAGTCAATATATACATTTTTACACTACTCCAATAATCAAGGCTACAAAGAAATTAGGCCAGTGTGCAAATCTTCGAACAGCTCAGAAGTTTTTCCAGATTTCAGATGTATTGAAGAGGGTTTGGGTGAGGTTAAAATTCGCCAGGTGAAATGTGTGTTACCCCTATGCAAGGAAGCGCGCCCCTCTATCAATGGCACCAGGTATGTTGTTTATGATAAAACTATAGTCAAAGCAAACGTCTTTATATATATATATATAAGTAAAAATATTTTGATTTAAATTAGTTTTTTGTATGAAAGTGCCTAAGGATAATTAAGTACAAAAGTTGGAACATTTTAGTATTATGTTGTTTAAATTTTTTTTAAAGTATAGATTTAAACATTTAAAAATCTAATTTAATTATTAATTTTTTATTACAACAGATTCTATAAGTACCCAGAACAACACTACGAATACTTGAGCATACACACGTGAGTTGTTTTTCACATTTATTTTACCGCTAGGGTGCGCTACAGAACTTTGAAATACAAAAACCGAGAAACTATATAATATTAAGTGTAATCATTTTATCTTTCCGCTTCGTGGTGCTAAAGACTCAATTTTGTAGCTGGAGGACGATCGAGAAGGGAGCTTGCAGCGTGAGTTGCGGGAACGGGACGCTGCAGAGGACGATCAGGTGCGTTGAGGAGAAGTACAACGGAGATGTGATCAGGATCCATGAGGACGAGTCGGAGTGCGGGAACTTTGTGAAGCCGGAAAGCATTGAAGCGTGCAACACGTTCGAGTGCCCGAAGTGGATCGTTGGAAACTGGTCCGATGTAAGTTGATCTTGTATTTTTTGCAACAAATAGTTTTAAGGATAACAAAGCTTGAAAAAATTTCCAAATAAAATATATTGAAAAAAGTTATCAGCTTAATATTATTTTCAATACTATTGAAGAAAAAGACACTTTTATTAAAAAACATATTTATTGGGTACTTCAATTGTATTCAATAAGATGGTCTTGAATAACCACAAAACTTTTTGTAATTACTCTATAGACACAGATCCAGCTTTATTATCTAATATGTTTAACTAAATGAACAGTGTAGTGTTAGTTGCGGTAGTGGATTCCGAAACAGGTACATCATATGCGACAACAGAGCGACTCCTACAATAATTTGTGACACAAGACGACAACCCAACATTGTAATGGAGTGCAACAAAGTCTGCAAGAAGAGTAAATAACTTCTAGAATTTCGTAAAATTATGCTTTTTGAAACATGTTTACAGACTCGATGAGTCATAAAACTTTATCATAATTTCGATTTGTCTATCATTTCAATTAATATAATATTTTGAAAATAATAAATATTATGTTTTCAATATAAATTCTGGTAGTTAAATATACACTTAAAATATATAAACGTTACTTTAAGTATAAAAAACTCTAGGCATTCAATTAGCTGTAAGTAACAAAGCTTAATAGTTAACTTTGTTTATATGACGTAATATTGCGGATGTAAAGTTTACTTAATTGAGTGGAAAATGTGATAAATACGGTTTTTAGCTTTCTTTCAGTGATACCTTATTATGGTTATTGTAAAAAGCTAAGTTGTTGTTAGTTTTTGAGACAACTAAAAAGTATATTTGAAACTGACATGATTAATCTTTTCTACTACAGCAAATACAATAATTTTTTTTCCAGGTAAGAACGGCAGGAAAATACAACAGAAAACAAAATCAAAGAAAAGAAAACAAAAAAAACCGTCAACTGTTGTGAAGTTCACTCCAGTTGCCAAGTAAGTTTTAAAGTTACTTTAGTTTTACTAAGTAGATAAATCTTTGAATATATTTTGAAATAAAATGATTGAAGTTATTTTTAAATAGACTATTTTATTGTTCAAAAGTAAAACTAATTAACTCGTAAGACTCATTATAAACTGTGTTTTATTAAAGATATTTTTTTTTTAATAGAAACAAATTCTATCAAAATTTCTTAACTTAAGTCTGTTCTAGAGACGAAAAACCTCAGCACTTTTGCTGATGCCAAACCATAACTTTGTTACTAAACACTTTACACAATTATACTAGCAAACAGCTTTATCAAAACAGATGGAAGGCGAGGAAGTGGAGCGCATGTTCGAAATCTTGCGGGATGGGAGGATTCAGAACGAGGAGGGTGGAATGCGTGGAGGAGGGGATCACTAAAGAGGAGGAATTGTACAAGAGCGAACCAAGGTGCAGGGGACCGGCTCCCGTTCACACCGAGGTTTGCGTTTGATTAGAAAAGAATTGAGTAGGTTAAGTTTTTGTGATTGCTTATGATATTGAAAATCTAGTGGCGACTTTAAAAGAAAATATTGAAAACTAAAGTATCAGGGATGAGAATGCGGTAAATAGTTTTTAAGAAAAAAGGTACTGTTAGTAAAAGTAGTGTATTCACAAGAATATAATTAACAATTAGTTCAAATCATTACTGTTAGTTTTTCTTATTTTATATATTTGAGCCAGTTTTTTTTTTTTCTCGAATTATGATTATTTTGATTTACAACTTGTTTTAGTATTTGTTTTAAAACTCTATAGATTTAAAATTTTAATTTTGTTTTGTTACGTTTTATTTTGCTAATTTAAAAGTATTTTCTTTTTAGTTATCGTTTTTCATTTTTAAACTTAATAAGTTGTTACAATATTAAATATACACAATTTAAAAAGATAGCATGTAAACTAAAGTTTAGGATTTAAAGAAAAATTTAAATCTAAAAAGCACTGAGTATTTTGTTTATTTTATCGAGTAATATATCAGATAAACTCATAAACTTACCTTTGCAAACACTAGAAATTCTTTTTAAAGATTTTAATCTTGTTTGGCAACAAAGTGATAACAAAAAAATTTTTGCAACAAAATTTTCCCATTATTAAACGGCAGCACTAACTAGTTAAATTGAATTTTTAAAGCCATCCGAGTTTGACTTTGGATTATCTGTTGCGATAAGAGCCGATACCCCAAATGTTTATTTCGTGTTGTAGTTGGGTTGTGACCTCTTGATTAAACAAACGAAAGGAAATTTGTAATGTTTGCTTCGGAGATTGTCGGCTTTGTAGTTTGTGTAAGACCGGTTTTTAAACGAGAAGATTTTACAAACATCACAAAGCCGAAAAGGGACTTCGCTCAAACCTCTCAAATGTTTATTTTAAAGATGACTTTAATGCTAGCTAATGTCTAAATTTGACTGAATTACTGCTTTACTCGAAGCTTTACTTGAAAATTAGTTTTTTAGTGAAAATTTTTTTATTAATTGTTAAGTTTTTTTTTTGTTTTATATCTAAACAATCATTGAAATTTATTTACAAAAGAAAAGTTGTACAATGTTAATACTTGCAGAAATGCTTTTTGGGTTTGTGCCCCTTCGACACGTATCGGCGGGTGAACGAGGCGATGGGGTCGCCGATATAGGTTGTCAGGGTGATCGATAAGGAGGTGGTGGTTGTCAAGGAGGAGTTTGTGTGGAGATTTGTCAAGTGGACAAGCTGTAGCGTCACTTGTGGATTTGGTGAGAATAATAAAGTTCTTAAGTTTTAAATACACAGATTTACCAGTTTCAAATACTACTTATCTAAGTTTGTTCTAAAAATTTGCATATATTTAAAAAGGTAGTAAACATATGACTATTGTTGTTTTATTACTGTATTTTTTCATATTTTGTCTATGTATACTATCTACAACTTTAAAATTGTTATTGTATTCTGTGGTTGGTGTTTTGTAAAATGTAATGAGTAAAATATAAAAATGTTTTAGTATTGTTCGCGTGCAAGCTACGCGTGTTACTAGTTAAAATATTCATCAGTAATCGTCTGTAAGCTTTCACAGATTAAATATACTTTATTATTTTAAATTGACCTAAAACTTAAATCTTTCCTAATTCTTATTAAATGCGAAAAATTCTTATCGGCACCAAATAATTTTTTTTAAATATTTCTTTCTGTGTTTTTTATAAAAAACAATAACAACTGTTAATTTATAACAAACAAAAAGAAAACAAGAAGTAAAAGTATGACAACATGTGTATATTTTTTATAAACACAAATAAAATAGGAATATTTTGAAAGAGTAGTCGACAATAAAAAACTTTATGTATTAATTGTCGAAAAAATGTTTAAGATTAATAATCCTAAGATAAGAATTAATTAATAAATTTTCTTTAAAATGTTTATATTGTAACAAAAAAAATATACAAGTAGGTATATTGTAAGTATATACACAGTATAGTAGTTGGTTACTTGTGTTTATCACAATTCAACTTCAAAAAGCGTAAATTAATTATACCTAAACAGTTCACACTTTTATTAATTATGATTGATAAGAAACTAATAAAATTGTATTCTAACAATCTCTCTTCAATATGTAAATGTGTAACACTGTTAACTTTTGTTTTTTATATTTTTTTTAGTTTAAAATAAAACAAGTGTTTAAACTACTTAAAATTAGCTTATGGTATGATGTTTACATTTTATAAATCTGTTTAGTAATTGAGATAACTAGGCAAAAAAAATTGTTTGATCTTGAGTTTATTTCAATCGTTAATCATCAAATTATGTATATAACAAAATTATAATTTAATAAAATCGATGCGTAGCATACAGCTTAGCTTGTTAATTTTTATCACTAATTAAAAAAGGATTTTGGAATATTTTACATTAATAGCTTAATTAGTCTCCATAAATTTACTTTTAAGATAAATTTTAAAAATAATTAAAAACGATGATAAATTAGTTATTTATTTTTATGGATGTAACATTTTTTTTCTACTTAGTAAATTTTTACGTGTTGAGATAACCTTAAACTAAGTTAGCTTTGTAGCATATTTTATTTACCTAGAAACTTTTCTTCAATACTTATTTGATCAGAAATCCGTGTATAACATTTTGCTACAAGTAAATACTTGTAATCTCTAAAACGTTTTACTACCAAAATTTAATTTATATGATATGGAAAAAAATTACTGTTTAAGTTGTTTTAACAGAAAAAAAGTAACGCATCTTTTAATAGTTTTAATTGCTAAAAATATTTCTATCCTAAACATACTATTTGTTATTCTATAAAAAGTATAATTTTTATTTAACCTTATGATAGACGTTAGTTTTAAATCTTTAATTTAAATATAAATATACTTTGCTATTACGTAAATTTAAATGCACAATGAAAACTACTATAAGACATTTAAATAATATTTTTATTTATAACGTAAAATAAAGTTTATTGCGCCATTTCGTGTAAAAAAAGGCAAAAAGCCAGAATTTTTTCTAACAGCCGACAAATTATACAATTAGCACTTTTTCTGCACGCCATTACCTTTTGTCTGTACCCAAGTTTGCGTGTCCAGATACCAAATTGTCCACTTTAACGTTTGCACTTTAGCTTAATTTCAGACGAACACTGCTCCAGCAATGTGAAATTAAAACCTTAGTTTAAGCGAGGGCTTAAAGCGGGCGAAAAGGGATTTGCAGGTATTCGAAAACGTTTGTCGTTCGGACAAATTGGCGTTGTTGGCGGCATGGAGCGAGGCAATTACGAGCGGATAATTCGAAATTTCGGCACAACTCGATACGCTGGCACCTGTTTGTTGTTGGGCCGGCACCTGCAAAAATACCTTTATCGTATCGGGTTGCAAACACATCGCGGCTTTGATCCGACTTTAAAAGGATGAAGCCCATAACCTGTTTTCAAGCCGTGAAAGTATGCTAGTAATGACGGTGAATTGACACTGTCAACACAGTTTTACTTCAACATTGAAAGTTTTATCAAAATTTACAGCATTATTAAAAGTTTTTGTTTGTAAACAATGAATTACGAAAGTTGTGTTTTTCTGCGAGCATTCATTGGACCGTAAAAAAAGTTTAGATATTATATATGCAAATATTAGAGTTTAAAATAGTGTTTAAATTACATCTAAGTAAAAACAGTTATAACAGTTTTATCAAAAAGAAAGTATTGTACTTATCATATTTCCACAGGAATGTCGGTGTCGATACCGTTCTGCTACGACAACCTCACAAATCGCCTGGCAGCAGACAGCAGATGCGACCGATCGAAACATCCCCTTCCGAAGCTGGCCACCTGCAAGAGGGACCCCTGTCCCCTTCTACTCAAGACTGAAAACGAAACCAGGTAACTTTTTTTAATTTGCTTTAGTCTATTTGGTTGCAGTTTTTCTATTTTGTGAATCAAAACTGCATGAGAAATGTAAGTAAGGTCTTCTACTTGAGCTTGTCAAAAAGAGAAAATAGGTAAAATATGACACAATTCCTTGTTGAAGTGTTCTGATGGGAACAAAAGAGCCGTGTAATTGGCCTGTTTTCAACGCGCACTGCTTAAGTAATAGTATTCAGGTATCATGTATCACTCTTAACTATACTAAAATTGAATTAGCCTTCATTACGATCAAACTAAGTCAAGTGAAACGCAATTGAATCGATAATAGACAAGGGAAAAGCAACACAAATATTTTTTAAAATGGTAACTCAAAACTTAAATAAAGAGAATAAACCATGTGAAATCAAGTTGAAATACCTTTAGTTTGAAAAACTCGTTGGTATTTATCAAAATTTCAAACAAATATTGTATTCGGCTAAGCTCGTAAATTGATGAAAAAAGTGTAAAACGAAGCTTATAAAGATTATTGAACAAGTATTGCTAAAAATATTTATAGTTAGTACGCAACTTGTATTATAAGTTTACTAATTTCTAAGCTTGGTAAAATATAAACATTAGTATGCTTGAATATAGTTTCTTTGATCAGAACTTTTAACTCTTATGATTGATGCTGTTGAGATTTTATCTCGCTCCTTCAGAGACTCTTATCGAGCGGATCTAATACGTAAGAAGCTGTCAACGCTAAGAGGAGTGCAAAACTGGTAAAACTCAATCACTCAAAACTTTTCCCAAGCACCCTTTGAAGTGTTGCACCTCAATGTATTCATGCCTCAAAACGATACCTTTTATGTAGGCAATTTAGATATCTTTTGATCGCCAAACAGCAGGGAAAAAGGGTTTCTTTTGTAACTACTTTAACTTGAGTCAGCTGATAAGATTTGAAAAGCTTTCAGTGATGTTCTGAAGGCGACCTAAAATACATTTAAAGTTTATATTCAATTTTTTGCTGCTTTTCTGTTAATTTTGACACTTAAAATTTTTAATATTTTAAATCAACTTTGAATTACTTTACAAATTTTAATAGTTATAAACTATAATCGCTTTTTAAATCTTTAAAAAGAGGCTTAATGTTGAACTTTAAGCATTTCGATACAAAATATCCAATTAACAGAAATGTTTTTTAGTTGATTTAAAAAATACTTGTTACAAAAATAACATCAAAGGAACACTGTTATTTTTAGTTATACTGTAGATAATTTGACAACTTAAACTTTTTACAACTTTTTAAAACTTTTTAACAAAACAAAAAAAAAATTAAAAACGTTAAAACGCCAATCGTTTTATAGTAAGTGCTTAATACTTTTATTTTAACATTTAAAATATTAAAGCAACGGACTTTAGTGACATATTCGAACGACTTTCGTGTATAAACTACTTATTTAGTTTGATAACTTTTATATAAAACTAAAACAGCTATGTACATAGATTACTTCTAAAAACATTACACAGAAGTATTTTGTAAACAAAAGCTTCTTTATAGTTCAACAACATGATTAAAACTTTATGAAACTACATCAATTGTTTTAGACGAAAAATTGTAGAAAATAACAGCATTTGTAGTACAGGTAAATAGCGAACATGAGATAACTTTCCATGTAAAGAAAAAAGGTTAGAACTTCGTTGCTTACAAATTATTTTGAGTATGTAAGGCTTTGCATAGGAACTTGTGTAAGAGCAGAGTAAGACTAGAAAATGTTTGAGTAAAACAATTTTTTCTCTGCTTACAAGCTAAGAACTTGCATTTTTGTTTTTAAGTTTGTTTCAGAATGTGGTGGAATTTAGGGACTGTAACATGTTTTTATAGTGCTGACAAAAATAGTATTGTTTTAACATTATTTTGTTTATTAAACTTTGGTTAATAAAGATTAGTTTAGAAACTTTCCATATAATTACTTTAGAACGAATTTAAATTAGTCAAACTATCAAAAAAGTTAAATCACAATACCAGTAAAAGTTTTCTATTAGGTTGTGTATTTTTCGGATTTTAACTTTTTAAAAACTAAAAAGCAGAAAGACAAAAAATGAAATTAATAGTGTAATATGTTTTAGGTAGCTTTTTTATTAACTTAGACTTTTTTTACCTAGAATGACTTAAATTGTTATTTATTGTTTTAAGTATGTTGGACTACAGTTTAAAAGTAAATTGATTTACCTGTTTTGTATACAAACTTTACTTGCAATAAAACTTTTTTGTAAATCTTAGTATAACTTATAGCTTCACGTACAAACTAAATAACTGCTGACACACCAATAGCTATGACAGCGTACATTACACAATGTGAAAATTTGCACTTATTAAAACCGATCCCGAAGCAAGGTACACAAGAACAATTAATTAATTTTCCATCGCATATTACCGACCAGACGTCAATAAAAAAAGAATTACATTGTAGTCATTTTTAATCTCATTAGCTTCCTGCTTTATCAAACTTATTAGTAAGAGTAACATAATTAAAAAATAGCATAAAAACTTGGACTCTGCCCAACTGGTTGTTAATTAATTTTCATCAATCAAAATCACCATTTCAGCGATTAAAACCTTGTTGTATGTAAAAAAGTATACGAGCATGCTTATCAACAAATTATGAGGCAGAACTCCAGCAAAGCAGAGCACCGAGTAATTGTTCAAGTAGTCAGATGATATCAAAAAGTTGAAAACAATGTCAGCAGCTAGAAGTAGCAGCATATTTTTATTATACAAATTTGTCATCGTTTTTGTCATTTCGCTCGAACCGCGTCTCCACGGCAACCTTATTGTCGCCGCCGTTTCTTGGCAACCGACCGGCGATTGTTCCACGGCCAACAAGCCGCAATCAAACGGCTCGGGGGTTGAAAGCGGGAATGCAGGTACAAGGCTTCCATTAGAAAGTATTTTCCCGCTTAATAATAAAAGGAGGTATGTTGAACTGGTGAACGAGGCATCGCGTGAAGTCAGAGCCCAGTTAGTTTGCTGTTTTTTTAAGATAAAAATATATTTGGTTTTTATTAATTATTGTTTGTACTATCAAAAAGAAATACTTTAAGAAATATTTTATAAATAAGAAAAAAATATGACCGATTTGTAAATAATTTGATGTTGCTTGAAAAAAATAATTACAAAAAATTATCGTTAATGGTGTTACAAAACAGTAAATTTAAGACTAGTTTAAAAAACATTTAAAAAATAAATAAATTTTTAACACAAAAAACTGTTATTAAACTTATAGTTGAAATATATCATGAAAAAAGTCTGATTGTTTTTTTGCTTATTTATTATCTAAAACTTAGGTTGGTCGATTCATAGAAAGTTTTGAATATAGACTGCTTTTATAACACTTAATTGAGACAATTATATTTAAAAAAAATGGATAAACAAACTGCAACAAAAAATTAATAATAACAACGAGCAATTTTTTTTTTGTGATTGCATTACCTGAGCGATCTTTAACTACAAATAGTTGCAAACATATAGTCAAATGTAAATATTTGCATAAAAAAAAACCTTTTAAAGCAGGTTACTTGGCCTTCGCACAGCGTTTCTTATGTGTTTTTGCCTTTTGATAATCTCTATCATTTAACACTTAAACACTCGTCGATATCATCTATTAGCTTTGCACGGTAGAGTGTTATAATCAAATTAACACGTTCCTATAATTGACATCTATCAATTACAAAGTTTGATTTAAAAATATCATAAAAGATATGAACGGTTGAAAGTAACGCAAAATAAGATGGGGAAATTTTTGAGAGCTAAATTGTTGAGATAACTTTGTGATTTTACTTTGATGAAGATTTTAAATCTTTTAATATGCTTACGTGATCTTTTTGTAGTAATTTTAATTTGTTTTTACTTAATTAGTCTAAAATATTATATTTAACTTTCTTAATGAGTCTAATAATACAAAAATAAATTATATTAATCTATGATGTTATAATAAAGTAAGTAAATTTTCACTGTTGGTTAATGTGCAAGAAAATTTGTTTCCTAAAAAACATATTTGAAGTTAAAATTACACGGTTTGAAAATAGTTATTGTGAAAATTTTGTGTTTGCTTATTCATTAATGTACAAACTTTTATTTTAAATAATAAAAAAATTTTGTCACTAAGCAAAACTAGATTAGTACTATTTGTTTTGTTATAACTGTCAAGATAATTTATTAGTTTTTAATTGCATTTTGTCTGTTAACAGTTCAAAAGGACTTCTACAAACAAAAGGCTAGCATTAATTATGTTGTTAAGTAAAACTAAGTGTAAAAACTTTTCATATTAGTAACAAAAACAGCTTTCAAAAATAAGTTAAAGATAAGCCTTTAAGTTACAATAAATCATTTAAACTTTAAATAGTTCTAGATAAAAATATCATGCTGTTAATAGACCCTAAATTGATTGTAGACTATGATTCATAGCTTAAAACTTGATTATTATGAAGTTATAAGGTACTATATTTTGTAATGTCTAGAATGAAATACTACATTTTTTTTTTCGATACAATTTTTATAAAAAAAAGTCTCAGTTTACAAAGAGCTATAAAATATCAAGTTTGTTTTAAAATGTTATTTAGTTGTTCGCTAATAGTATGTTTATTTTTTATCAAAGATCAAAGATAAATTATTTTTTTGACAAGTGTTTTTTTAATGAAATAAAAACTTGAGGTTTTTGTTTAATAGTCGTTAAAAAACCTTCCTTTGAAGTTTTTAGGAGTTTAAATATTATTTTGTTTAATAAAAGTAATGTTTATGAGATGAAACAACATTATTTTACAACCCTAAACGAGTATTAATTGTGTTTGACAAAAAACATCGTTGGATAATAAAAGATTATGTAATGTGATTGTGTAAGCTATTTCACTATATAATGAAATGTGAGATTAACAATATAACTTATTTTTCAAGTTATCTCAAAGCTAAAAGTTGATACAGATCTTCTAAATATAAACATTAATTGATTATTACTTTTTAATTTTTTTAATGCTTTTATCACTTTTGGTAATGCTTTTTAAACACTATTTTATTTAAATGTTAATTCTTTAATCACCAAAGTTTGTTGATAATTTTTTTTTTAACAAAAAGAACGTTGTGTATTTTTAAATATCTTACTATAATATGGAGACTAAGTAAAAGTCCGATTACAAAATAACAGCAAAAAAACTGCCAACAATTATTAAAGCATTTATCTTAAAACAACTTTATCAAGATTTTATAGTAATACGGTTTTGTATCAAAATTAGCACTAAATATCTTTGCAAACTTCAGAAAATAACAGAAAGTTACAAGTTAATAACGCTAAAAGCCCAAGCGAAAACAAAAATGATAGTTTAAGGGTTTAGTAATAACGCGAAAGTTTCAACTTGGTTATTAAATTTTGAGGTTTTCAGCTTTGTTCGTCGGCACAACTTTAATTTGGCCCGGTGTCAGATCTTATGAAAATTTGTATTTATGTAGTTTTAAAACGACATTAATCCTATAACGCATTGTGCTGCTAATACACTGAAGTTTTCAGCTAAACAATCTTGCATTTGTAAATATATTTTTTGTGTTTTTACGAGGCTTTTAGTTGTTACAAATTTTTATTACTAGCATGAAAAGCGGATTTAATTAAGATCTTCTCTTTTTGATCAAAAGCACCTTGGTTCGACAATTCCAAATTTAGAAAGCAGTCATCATCATTACAATGCTAACATTATGTAAAGTTTATAATTAAATATATAAATATAGTAAAATAAAACTGAAAAATAAGCGTCTTTTTTGTGCGAAAAAAACCGAACAAAAGTCTCAATTCTCCCTAAAATTTTAAAAAGTTACGTCATAGACCAACTCGTAGTAAATTAATCTTGTTGCGGCAATAATACAAACAAGTTCGTATAAAAACTCATTGGTGGTCTTTTGTCATGAAAAAACAACGAGTTGCACTTCTGTGCCACTTCAACAATTTGTTGTACTACGACCACCCCGACACACAAAAACCTTTTTTCTTTTTTGTTTTTGTCGCAGGCTCTGTTGTAGCACAATAGTGCGATGGCTACGCTGTGTGTTAACAGTAGCTACTCGACAAAAGACACAAGCTCGATTAATTTGTGTTCAGATTTCTTTAAGTCGCTGCAAAGACTAGATTAGGTTTTTAAAAGATTTAGGTAATTGGAAGTTAATAGGTTTTTGAGGTATTTTTAAGTCCGGTTAAAAAGCTAGAAATATTTCTTTGTTTTTCTTTGTTATTTAAAGTAGATATTTTAGTTTATTTTAAAGCTTATAAGTAAGGCTAAAAAACTAAGTAAACAACAGTTATTTAAATTCAAGTTTAAGAAGCTTTATCAGTATCCATAATATTTTAAATACCTAGAACTAAAAACAAGTTACTTTAAAAAAGTTTATCTTGATAGTTAGGGATTGGTTTGAAGTAATTTTTTATAATAATTTATTCAGATTTTCAATTGTTTAGTTATTAGATCAAATAATGTCAATTGTTTATAATTAATAGAATTTTTTTCAGTTTTTTTTCGCATTTTCTAGGGAAAAAAATATTTTTTTAATTAATATCTTTGTTCACAGCTAAATTTCTAAGCTTAGAAATTAAATTTTTTGCAAGTGTGATATATTTAAAAGTAAAAAAAAAAATTTTTAAGATGTTTACTTCTATACGAAATTATACTAGAAAAATAATTGAAATTTCCAAAAAGATGGTTACCGCACTGTTATATAGTATTAGAAATATTTATATCACTGATAATGATAAATCGTCGTGCAAGTTTTTCATTAACAATTGAATTTTAATTGCTTTTTAAAATAACAAAAACCAGAGATTTGGATAAAAACAATTTTTATTCACATTTAAATCGCTAGCAACGACGCTCTTATCCGTTTCAAACTCAGCAACAAAGTGCCATTCATTAAGTTATTACAAATACAGTTTGTTTATCACTAAACTGTCACACGCAGGATACTGTTTATGAACGCCAGTATTACAACTGCATTGTGGCATATAAGGTCGATTTCGTTTGTATAGGAAACGGTATGATGTATTTATGCCGATGTGATCCATCACTCTAGTGCAACGAATAAGCGCGGTTTAAACAACCGACGAGACGCTGTTCTGACACCATCGAGAGAAAATCCCCACCACTTTGTGTTTGCGCCGGTGACCGCTCATGCGAATCGACGTGAGAGTTGTTGATTTCACAACTCGATGCGGTCGGCTGCGCTCGCTAGTACTTTAATGCGCTCTACGGTTCTGAAAGTTTTAAAACTGCTGTGCAGAAACGGCCAGGAGAAAGAATGAAGTAAACCGAATTGTTGATGATAAAACATGATTTTACTAAATTGATGTTACTACGGTTTAATTGTATTTCTTTGCATTCAGTATACAAAAGTCGGTTAAAACTATAAACAATATTTATTAGGAAGCATAATTGAGAAAAAATATATGATTTTACTATAAATTTTCTCAAACAGTTTTTTAACTTTTTAATCTTTCTGAGAAATTCTCTAATACTAGCGCTTAAAAAAAATTTTATAATTGTATGACATTTCCAAAGTATAAATATAGCTTCTTTCATGAGCAGAGCATTTACATTCTACACATAAAATTTCTTTTTGTAGGTAAATTTCTTTTACATATTGAAAAGCGTATACAACAAACGCTTCATGAACATATAAATGCGACCGGTCGAATTTTCCAAACAAAAATAAAAGGCACATTTACGACACCAAATGCGCACTTTCCTAACCAAACAAAACGCGTTTCCGGCATTAAGCCCAGTCAAGACGGCTTCGCTGTTCAAACAGCCCTGTGCTTGTGATTCTACGCAGAATTACCCGTGTATAGAAACTTGTGAAAAGTTTCGAAAGTTTTAATCGTAGGTAGTGAAGTTGTGTAGTTCGGAAGTGAGTAAAAGTGCAAATAAAAACAAGTGATTGTGGAGAATTATAACGAATAAAAGCAAATATTTATTATAATCGTTTGTTCTTCGCCATTCAACTCGTGTTTGTTTTGGATTTTTGACACAGAAAAAGGTGAAAGCGTTTGCAGCGTTTTCAAACAGCAATAAATATGTTTTTTGTTTCGCTTGAACGTTCAGTTGGCGCACACTTAGTTAGCAAATCGAAGTGTATAAAGTTGTAAGATTATGTTGCAGAAATATTTTGATGCACAAAGTTTTATTACAGAATTTTTAAATCAGAGACTACTTAAGTACTGCACTTGGTTAAACTGAGTTAGTGATTACAGAAATAAAAATATTAAAGAAGACATTTATTTGTACAAATTAAAAAGATAGAAAATTTACCAAACAGTTCTCGTAGGTAATTTGTTCTTTAAAAAAGACTATTTAGTATAATGTAAACGTAATTTGTGTATTCATATTTAAGAAATAAAATTTTCACTGCTTATTATACTAATAGTTTAGTTGTTTTTGTTTCCAAGATATAAAAGAAAATCTTGAAAAGTTGAAACTTCATCAGAGATTTTTTTTAGTAACTACTTTTTCTTTTAAGTTTTTGAATCAAGTTTATAGATTCAGGTCTAATAATAGCATTTACCCTTTGAACCATACTTAAGATGAAGCAATTTGTTTTAAAGCTGAAGTTTATGACAGACAGATTTAATAACATATTGTTTTCGACAATGTTTTTGTTTTCTGTCAACATTACAATTTCGTGTAAATAGTTTGAAAATTAAATATGAATACTTTTTAATTAGAAAAACTTACTCATATTTCATAATATTTTCAACTGACCTTTTCAAAGCTTTGTCGCGTTTTTTAATGAAAATCTTCTTTATACATTTTTCAATGACAACTACATGAACATAGTGGTGTAAGCTGTTTACGCGAGACTAAAGACAATAAAATTTTGTTTTGAATGTGTTTATAAAATTGTATAGACACGAAAGCATATTCATATTATGATCTCAATTCAATTTCAGTATATAAGGTAAATTTTATGAAAACTTTAACTTAAGCTTTCTGCAGTAAAAGTTGCAGTCAGTCTATATAAAGATTGTAAACAAAGAAGCTATAGCTGAAAAAAAACACAAAAATAATATTTACACTAAATACTGTTAAGTTTGTTGATAACAAGATCAGAAATATGTTTTTTTTTACTAAAAACAAATTTGTTTGTTTTGGTTTGTATTTTAAGTTCGTATTTTATAATTTAAAGCAATTTTTTTAAAAGTTTTTGATTATTTTTACTTTTTTATCGCACTATAATACAGCTTGATACTTTTAAACGTTTAAAATAAAAACCATTATTAGAAGTTGTTTTCTAACTACTATTCAACTCATATTACCATTCAAATTTTTAACTTATTTCAATTTTTTTTACTTCAAATCAAAGTTTTAGTTGAAAATAAAACAAACTAACTTTACTTATATTTAACAGTTTCGGAATGTTATGTATAAAACAAACATAATCTTTTTAAGTACTTATTATTGTTACTTAGCAGTATTTTTAGTTGCTATTGGACCCTGTCAAAATATCCCAATTAGGTAAGTACCTTTAAGAAGCAATTCTTAATAGTTTTTAAAGTTGTCATAACTAAACAGTTTAAAAATAGTTATGTTGTACCTAATGAAAACATAATTTCTACAAGGTTTTTATAATATCAAATGAAAACGTTTTACTGTGATATCATTTAAGCCTCATGTTCTAAATGAGAAAGGTTATGCGCTTGATATAAAAATTTCAAGTCTTTAGTAGAGCAAAAAATAATAATAACCAGTAAATTAGTACATGAGAAAAAACACACTTAACAACTTGTTTATATAGAAGATTAATTTCAGTAAACTTTTAAATGTTTGTTTAGTATAAACTCATTGAACTTTAAAATTAATTATTTAAAACTAAAAATTTGCATAAGCTACAAAGAAAAGCCAATAGATAGTGTAATAAAGTTTTTAATAATTTTAGACCAAGTTTACCTGTTCTAAGTATATTTTTATATCATTAAATTTTGCTGTTTTACTATATTGTTTTACCCATTTAGCCGAATTAAAATAACGACTTCTGTATTGGTATGTTTATACATAGTAGGTTTTTTTCTTTTGTCTAAACATAACTATAATGATATATTTAAACTTGATTAGAAAATTAGACAAAAAAAAGCTAACTTATAGAGTTTTATTTTTAACCAACTATGTATTATACTAGTTTCTTTAAAAACTCTGACAGTATAAAACATAGCCTTTCCGGTAACATTTTTACTAAGTAGAAGAAAAATGTAGGTTGATTTAAAATATTTTTTAGTATTTTCGATAGGCTCT
This sequence comes from Thalia democratica, assembly GCF_965202585.1. Taxonomy (NCBI): domain Eukaryota; kingdom Metazoa; phylum Chordata; class Thaliacea; order Salpida; family Salpidae; genus Thalia; species Thalia democratica. The sequence continues at coordinate 57,926,293 of NC_139166.1, read as the reverse complement.
CCTTATCTTTACATTAAATTAATAGCGAAAACTTAAAAAAAATTAAAAATATTCCAAAAAATTTTCAGATGGGAAATAGGTCAGTACGGTTCGTGTTCGAAAATGTGCGGCAGAGGGATCAGAAAAAGATCTGTCACGTGTAAGTTCATGCCTGAAAACTCCACTCACCACGTCACCAACGATGACGTCATGCCTGAAATCATGTGCCCCAACCCAAAACCTCAGTCGATTGAACCTTGCGGGTTCGCTACCTGTCCCCCTGTCTGGATGAAGTCTGGTCTCGGGAAGGTTAGTTTTAAAAAACCTATTGACATACCAAAATATATTCATGATAGTAAGTTTTTTGTTCATAGATTATTACACCAATTTAAGCAAGGTTTAAACATTTAACAATTTTATAAGCTTAAGACCATTCATTGAGCTTAGCCTAGTAATTGAGCCTAGTCATCTACTTTAACGAATACTTTTTCATTAAAAACAACTTTTTTAGTGTTCTGAACAATGCGGCAACGGGTTTCGTGAAATTTCTTTTTTGTGCAAACAAAGAATAGGAACAGGCAAATTGATTCAGGTGCCTTCAAAATATTGTTCGCAGAACAAACCGTATCGATTGACCAGGAGAAAGTGCAAAGTTAAAGAATGTGAACCGAAATTCACTGCAGAAGATTGGAGTGAAGTTTGTGGTTTTAAGTTTAATTAGTATCTTTTCATAAATTGACATATTTAGCAACAATTTAAACAGTTTTTAAAATGTTTTAAATGAAAACTTAACTAAAAGGTATTTTATTACTAAAACTCATAAATAACATTATTTATCTGTAATTTACTTTGTTACTGACTGTTAAAAATTCAAAAATGTACAGCTAAACTCTTCTTTTAGTGCAAAGGCGACTGCAATAAGTTACAAAAAGGTTGGCAAACAAGAAAAGTTGTCTGCATGTACATGAAAAACGGAAATTGGCACAAAACTAGTGCGAAATTGAAATACTGCAAAAACTTGAAAGCACTTCCAGCCAGAAGGAGTTGCTCACTGCACAGGAAATGTATGTCCAGCTTGGGTGAGTCAACTATGTGTTAAATTTAAAAGTAGTTAATTTCTTTTAACGTCTGAGTAATTTGTATAATGTTCTATTTAAATATTTTGTAGCTGCGAATCAAGAAGGGAAAAGCGTGATTAAAAGAAGGCCCAACCCGACCAAAATCAACGGAGGGCTGAGAGTATTCGTGCAAAAATCGGCCAGAAAAAACCCCCTCCAACTGACCCTTCCGCTGAAGGCCTTCGTCATCCCTGGAACCACCATCATCGCCAAGTGCAGCTTCAAAAAGTAAGTTTTAATGCAAACAATAAACACCGTCACGTGCAAGGTCAATGCGCTACAAAATAATGTTTACTTATCGGCAAGTGGGAGAGAACGATGAAGGCAGTTAGCTTTGATTATCTGCCGCTTTATTTGCTCATTTGATGGCAAGTGAGCAAACAAGGTGACATCAATCAGAGGAAATTTCGCGTCCTGTTTGCTCAAAAACTTTAGACGGTGGCCTAGTTTTACAATGAAAAATAAACATATATTTGCAGTTTACTTTTGCTATTTTGGCTTCAAACAATCACATATCGCTATAATATAATGAATATTGTAGTGAAATTTTTGTAATGTTTGGTTAATAGGCGATATTTTCGGACATCATTCTTCCTTTTGAAGCTAATTAAGGCTATTTTTACATTGCGGTGATCTTATATGTATTTTTTTCTAGCTAATTAGTACTATTTTTACTCAGCGGTGCGCCATCAAAATACGCGTGGTTCGTAAACAAGCGAAGGGTGAAGAGAAGGCAGGGGAAGGTGATGGTGACGAAGAGGGGCAACCTGAAGATGTGCAAGATCAGGATGAGGAGGAGGCAGATGGTGAAGTGCCAGGGAGGACAGGGCAAGAGCAGGCTGCTCGTTCTCATCAACAAAAGTTTAACTTATTTTTTTTAAGTAATCCTTATTACCAAAAGCAAAATTTTAACTGGTTTAATTAAAAACTAAGACTGTTGTAGTGTTTTAGGACTGAGTTAGTAAAATTTAATTTAAATTCAAAATTTTGTTACTAAACAATGTGTTACTTTAAAAGTTTAATCTGTTTTAATGCCGTTTAAATGTTTTATAATAAGTGAAAAATAAAATCAGCTTGAAAACTGAGTAGTTAATTAAGTTAAAGATTTTGAAAAACCAAAGTTTGACTTTTGTATTTTCTGAATACATATCTTTGTGTTTATAAATTACGTCAATTGTAATTTTGTGTTCAATTGAAACAAACAGCAATTTCTCAAACTTAATGTTTTAATTAAAAACGTGATTTATAATCTGATATATAATGTACAATGTTTTTAATGAGAACTGCATTGTAAATTGAAATCAAAGAGTTGTTTAAAGCGGGTTCGTAAAAACGTTTTTAAAAATTCATTACCAGTTTTTTTTTTTTTTAATTTATCCATTTAACATGGTTTGAATGAGTTTATGAATTACGTGACCCATTGTAGACTAATAAAGCATTAAAAATTATCTTTATTTGTAACACAAGTTCAACAAAAGGTCTAAAAAAACTTATGGTTGTAAAAGTTTTCACATTGCGTTAAAACTTTTGGCTTAAATAAAAACTTTATAGTAATTTTCTTAGCTATTATTGACAAAAAATAATGATAAAGCTTAACTTTATAAAAGTTTGCTGTAGTTCAAAAGCAAATAATAATGTCGCTTTACGTATAACAGCTTTACATTGCATGACAACGCGTGTATGAACATGAAAAGCAACTAATTAAAAAAATTTAACATTAAATTTGTATCTAATTAACCTTTAGGAGCTGCCAGCGGACCACATAAAGGTTTAATGCAAGTCAAAGAGAACCACTCGCAAGAAGGGGGTCAAGCTTTTCAACAATCCATTACCAAGTACAGCGATAGAAAAGTTTGTCACATTTTACGTTTACAAAATTTACATACAAACTTAAAAAGCTTCATTGAATTATTAAACATTTCCATCAAAATACTAATAAAATATTTTAATTTAATTTCAAAAATCATTGGGTAATTTTTATTTTTAAAGTTTGTAACAACACGACCCAATAAGTTAAAATATCTGTTCAGTAAATTCTTAGCATAGGAGCGACTTCCATTGTACAAGTTAATTGTATTAAAATTCCATGTATACACACAACTTCGCGTTTCAACTTTTAACATTTGCAGCATTTGAAGCTCGCAGCTGGAACTAAAGCTGTGAACAAGAAGGTAATTAGAAAGAAACCTCACATAATTAACGATTACAAAGTCGTCCAACTACAAGATATTGTACCAGCTAAAACTGACTTTTTAGGTTATTTAAAAAAATATGCTATTAGATTTTTAGACTATTAAAAGTTATAAAGTTTTTTGTTTATACTTTTGAAAAAACTTACTCTCTCACCGTCTCAATAAATTTGGTAAAATCTGAAAAACTAATCAAGTTTCTGTCAGTTTTTATAAACACATTCAACAAAACATGCATTTTACTTTAATTTTGTTTCTTAAATTAAAATGTAATTTCAGGCTACAGAGAACGAAAACACCTTCCGTTGGACTCGAAACAATCCACTGTGGTTGTCACGACAACGCCTCCCCCTACCGACGAAAACGGTGTGAAAAAGGCGCCATCTATCCACGTTGCGCCGACTATCGACCCCCTTCAGTACAATGATGATGTCATAGTCAACGTCGGAGGGTCGGTGGTGGTTGTTGGTTCGCGACGGGTGACCATTTTGTGCGAGGTTACAGGGGAATACCCTTTTGAGGTAAAATGGTTGAAGGACGGGCAAGAAATCAGAAATAATGACAGGTTTGATTTATTTGTTACATAGTTATCTTGTTTAAATTTTTATTACACTACTCGAAATGGGTGCACGACTGTTCAATTTCTTACAATTCAAATTCCGACAACTGAAGTTCTTACTACTTGTAGTTATTTCAAACTATATCTATTAATGAAGATTGGTTTTTATTTTTTATAATCGTAATGTAATTAATAAGAACTATATTCACATTTTATTTGTTTTATTATTTCATTTTTGAGATAGGGTTAAAAGCAGCTTTAGATTTTATTAAAATATATTTGTTTTTATTATTTAATTTTTTCTCTTATCAACTATTCAATTTATTCACAGTTATAATTTTATTTATTAGAGTTATTATAACTAAGTTGGCCTTTTTTTAACTAAAAATATTTTTTGAAGTTATGGCCCCTTACATTTTTTGTAAAAACTAGCGTTGTCGAAATTTGAACAGTAGTTTACCCCTTAAATAGATTCTAATTTATAAACATTCATAGTTAAACACGTAAAGAAAATATTATATCTTAAAACAGAATGATCAAGCTCGGTGATGGATCCCTGAGAATTTTCAACCCCGAAACGTCAGACGCTGGTAACTACGTTTGCATGGCAACCAATCAGTGGGGAAACGACAGCCGAATGGTTTCACTGTCAGTAACCAACAAACCAACAGTTGTGTCCACGACCAGAGATATTGACGATTTTGTGTCCATGGACTTGACAGTGACAGTTGGGTCCCATGTCAGGGCGAGATTAGGGGCCCGCGTTGTTATCAGGTGCCCGACTAGAGGTTAGTAAAGTGAAATATTAAGTTTAATAATTTATAAAATTTTCACTTTTTTTTTAAGTCATAAGACTTTTTTCTTAAATCATTAGACTTATTTTTTAACGCTAGTTTCGATAATAACTTTCTTTTTTTAAATGTTTATTACTGGTTGTTAAACAGACTAAGTACTTTATAATTCAATTCATACTTTAACGTTATTAAATTACGCAAACTTGCAGGATTTAGAAAGTAAGTCAGAGCATTACAAAATTTCTGCCAGACTATCTTTATTAAAAAAATTATGCAAGTTGTATTACATACACTTTACGAGTTTTCATTTTGTAAATAATGTCAAAAATAATGAAAATTACACCCAAAGCAGCTGCTATTGCAGTTTAAAATTAATTTTATATCTAGTTTGTACATTGTGTGTAGCAACATTGAGTTTTCAACAATGATGTTTTTTATAAAATCACACATTAGAAACATTGATTCATTTCAAAGTTTATTTGAGGTCTAAAAGACAAAGTTTTATTTCATGACAAGTTTTATGTTTTATTAAAAATAAATATTACAGGCTCACCAGAACCATTTGTTCAATGGAACAAAGACGTCAACGGTCTTCAAAGAAACTCACAAATTTTAATCGACAATTCTTTGGAAATATTTCCCACCACTTTGGCTGACACGGGACATTTCAGTTGCTTAGCAACAAACCCTTTTGGTAGCTCTTACCAAGCAACTATACTAGAAATTGTCGGTGAGTATAGATTTTAACTGCTTCAAAGCTTGTAATTATTAACAAATCTTAAAAAATACCGTCATGTAAAACCATTAATATGTATAATTTTTATTATTTTCACAATTTAAACTAGATCTTTTTTTTTTCAAAAAAAAAGTTTTAGTTTATACTTAGAATAGCAACTTCTAATTAAGTTATACAACAAATCTATTTATTAGAAATCAAACGTTAATTTGGTATAAATAAAGTTTTTTAGTTTAAAAAATTTCTCTTCTTTTCATTTAACTAGTTTCAATTATATAGTTTTGTTACTAAGAGTATTTACTGTAACTTTAAATAAATTGTAGAATGTACAGTACCTGTAGAAAATTTTATCTGTTGTAGTACTGTAATAGTGGAAGTTCAATAGAGTATAAATAAATTTTGATTTTTATACGAAATAAATTTTAAGTTTTATTCAAAACTTTTTAAATTAAATAAACAGACCCGCCTCATATTTCAAATGATGGAGTAGTTCGAAACTCAAATGAAATAAATGGACTTCCAGAACTTTTATTAACCGGTTATAACGATCCAATTTACAGAGTTAAAGCGAACACCACTGTTATGATGGGTAGGTTTCAATACTGACTAAACTTGTTAAACAAATAATAAACATGAATAATTTAGTTAATGATACGTATAGGTTGTCCATTGACTGGGTATCCGGAACTAACAATAAAATGGATGTTCAAAGGAAGTGCCATAGAAACAACAAACAGTTCGACAAAATACAGACTGATGCACAACAACAAAGTTCTTTCAATCAGCAACTTCAACAACGTTTCAGTTGGCGATTACTCTTGCAAGGGAACAAACACAGCAGGATCGGCAGATGCTAGTCTTCAACTGAAAATTACCAGTAAGTTTACTTTTAAGCTTCATATTTTTGAATATGAATCTACTGTATTTTAAGGTATTTTTTACTATCATTTACCTGAAAGACTTTTTTTTTTTTTGATATTGTTAAACATTTGTTTTATGCTTTATACCGTTAATATTACTTTTCATAATAACTGACAAACATACATATTGTTTGTTACATTAAAAGTTTTTGAAAAAGCTTTATAAAACAAAAAATATGAAGTTTTTGGTTGAAAAATTAAATTTTTATAAAGACTACTATAGCCTAAAAACTGCCTTGCACTCAATTTCTTATTTATTTTCAGTATACAATTACCAAAAGGAGGGGTTGACGGAATGCAGTGCAAAGTGCGGGAACACGGGAACCATCACTGACAAGCTGTTGTGCATAGAAGACGGAGTGAGGACGGTGGACGATTGGTACTGCAAAGGAGTGGCCAAGCCGCAAGTTGAAACCCGGTCCTGCAACAGAAAAGACTGTCCGCCACAGTTAGTACTTTAATGTTGTTGTAAGTTAATTAACAAAAATCGCCTTAGGCAAAACATTAAACTGTATGACTCGATTACCGAAATATTTTTATACACCAGGTTCTTAGACCAAGCTTTTAGCGCTTCTTCGTCGTTAAATAAAATATCTAAACAATTTATTTGTGTTTAATTAAAAAATCAATAAATATGTATGTATAAAGTTACGTACGCTTGCATTATGCCCTTTGTGAATACAAAACTATAAAAACATTTATGAACATAAAAGTAGAAGCTAGAAAAGCATATTTACGTTTTTCAGCGAATTTAGGTCATAGAAGTTGTTACCTAGATTAGGCGGATTAGAGTTCAAACATGTTATTTAAAAGTTTTACAGGAAATAATTAGTCTTTAATGTCAAGTGCTGACTTTTTAATTACTCATATCTGACTTTTATTTTACTTTTAGCGCATTTAAACCCTTTTTACTTTTTAAACAAAGTCTTTGAACTAATTTTTACAAGTTTTTACATATAAGTTTAGACTTTACAACCACTTTTCGACTTTTCACAAGATGCAGAGAAGTAGTTACATATATTTTTTTAACCACTTAAATTATTGCATTACATTATTGCGTAACTTTTTATTTATCTTAATTCAAAAGTTTTGTGTTCAGCAATTATATCAATATTTGTTATATTAAAGTCTTTAACAATTACTGCAAAACCGTTTGATGCCACTTTATTAGAAACGAACTAACTTTAACATATATTATAAAAGGTATTACGCAAACGAATGGAGCAAATGTTCAATTGATTGCGGAAATGGAACAAGATTTAGGAAAATATCCTGTGTGGTTCTCATGTCAGACGGAACTGTTCGTCAGGTTGCCATGGAAAGTTGCCGTAGCAACCAGCAACTTCCGCCACAAAAAGAAACCTGTTTCAGTAACTCGTGCCCTGAGTGGAAACCAAAACCATGGAAACAGGTTAGATTCGGTGATTTTGTGAAGGATTTTAAATATTGTACTCACCTACTGTCTCAAATTAAATTTTAATACAGTTTCAGTAAAAAACTCTAAAATCATTTTTATGTTCTGTTTTTTTCAACGACTAAACTAAATAGCTTTTTTGTTAAACGTAAGTAACAAACTAACAGTGTAGCAAGAAGTGTTACGGAAACGGAATTGGAATTCAATTGAGGCAGGTCCACTGCGTGGCTAACAACGGCACAATCGTCCAAAAGTCCCACTGCAAAAACCTGCCGAGACCAGAAAAGTAAGTTTCTAATGATAAAACTTCAGAAACAATACGTCATTTATTAATGATTAAAAATAATTTATCAAACAATTTGAGTTTATTTCATTGCATTTACATATTTTCTTCTTAATACATTACTTTTATAACCAAAAATGCTATAGAAATGCATTTTTCACCAGAAAACAAAGCTGCCCAAATATCCGATGTCAGCCTGTTTGGAGACCGAGTCCCTGGTCCGTTTGCTCGGCAACTTGCGGCAGCCATGGCATAAAAACCAGAATTCTGGCCTGCTATTACAAGGGCAGGCCGAAGCAGACCGCCAGGGGGCGTTGCCTAGCGACGAAACGACCTCAGGTTTCCGCCCCCTGCAACAGAATCCCCTGCAGCGAAAAACTTGTGAGGGTGCAGGGAAAAATTTAGATAATTCTAATTTACTTAAGTTCTACAGGACTGACCTAAAATATTGTTAGCATATTTTGTTTAAACTTCACTTTACTTTACTTAGATAGCATGAAACTGTAGATGGTAGTTTTGAGTTATGACACTTTAAGCCTTTTGTATACTGAAAGTATCAAAACTTGCTAAAGGTTTTAACAATATATTTCAAAGATTATTTTCTGACGAAAGTTAAACTGTTAAAGTTTATAGAAACTGCCTTTGGTTTTTAAATGTATTATAGGCCTAATTATTTAATTATTTAATTTAGATTTATAAATATACTTGTTTTTTTTATTTAGTTTGCTGCTAAAATAAAAATTAATTTTTTTTAGTTTCTTCAATTGTTTTTCGAAAAAGTCTTTTCTTTAAAGCAAACGATAAGCTATTTAGAATAGCTTTAAATCTCAATAGTTATGTAGTTTAGAAAAAATAAAGTTTCATATATCAAAAAGTACTTTTCGATTTTAAGATACAAACATTTTTTTTTTAAATTGTTTGACATACTGTTTTGATATAAACAAATCATATTTAGTTTTCTTTTACTTTTATATTTCATTTCACTGCCTAATAAACTGCTTATATCCTAAACAGTTATTTGTTATACAACTTTCTGCTTATATATTTTTACAGCTTAATATTAAAGGTTTTATGTATGATTTATTTTATATTTCCCTAAAATAAAAATACTGTTATACATGAAACATTAACTAATTGTTAGTACTTGTGTTTAGTGTTTGCCAGTACTAGCAACGTTTAAGATTAACTTAGCTATATAAATAAATATAAATAAAATTATACGTGTTTGTCATAACTAAAATTATAAACTCTTAAAAACAAAATAAACTGGCCAGTATAGCTTAATAAAAGACTAATTTTTATAAACTGTTTTCATATAAAATATTTTATATTAAAATAGATTAAGAACAACACATAAAACACGTGTTTGTCACATGTAACTTCATCACGTGACGTAAAAAACTTAATTTGTACTGTATAAAAACTTAAATTTATTTATTGCTCAATTTTTATTTTAATCTACTCTTAACAACTAAAAGTTTTACAAATTGTCTAATCTTATAAACTAATATTTATTGTAAAAAAAAGAGATAATCCTTCAAAAATTATTCAAAATAGTTAGATATAAAAATATTTGTTTTCAGTTATAAAACACTGTGCAATAAAATACACACAAAGTTTATTGTTAAATTAAATTTAATCGAAAACGAATCTAAAAAATAACTTATTTAGATTGCTTTACTAATTTACTAATTTTTGTGAGCTTCATCAATATTTAAATATTTTCATTTTGCAAAATACTGTATTAAAATTATAAAACTACTTTTTGAAGCTTTTATTCATATGATTTTTTTCCACATAGTTAGCTGAAAACTATAGCTAAATTAAGTTTTGTTGTAATTTTATCTATTTTTTTATACTAGATTTTACCCAAAAATTTTTATTTTTTAAAGCAAATACATATAAAAAAAAAACAATAAAACTTTAAAAGTTTGTTAGCTTATACTATAAAAATGCACAAAAACATTTAATCTTAAAATTTTCGTAAAAAATTCTGAAGAAAAGCGAGAAAAAATATTTTTTAATTAAGTATTTTACAAGCAGCTTATTGAACCATTAATCCTAATAAACACATAAAGAAAGAAAATATATAGTTCAAATAAAAGATGAAAATAACTCAAAAAATATACTTAAACATATATAATTAATAAACCGGGTTTAAAAACAGATCTTTAGATTATCGAGCTTAAAACCACTCATTCATTTTAACTGTTTTAGATACACACATTAAAAAACATTTTACACTATAAGTCATAAGTTTAAACCATTATGTGATTATAATACATTAACAGTTATTTATCATTATATAAATCTTATGTAAGCAGTTTTGATGGCTAACATTAATCATTTATGTAAATTTAAAATAAAACAAGTTCATTAGTAAGTATTGTGAATTAGTAGAAATTTTATTCATTTATAAATTTTCAAAAAAAGTCTTTTAATTGTAGGCCAGCTAATAAGCTAACAAAAAAAAAGCTCATTCAGTCACAACTTTCAAGAACAATATTTTTATAAGACTTAACTAACCGCGAAATTAAAGTTTATTTTCAAACTAAACTATAAGGACAACACATTGATCAAACCGAGTTGTAATAAACACTGTTTAAAATACTAAACATTTGTAAAAATGTTTGGAGCTCTAACGGCTTTAACATACCACTTGTCTTCAATGAGACAATAAGCATAAAAATTAAAAATTTCTATTGAGAGTGTATAACAAAAATTTATTTAAAAGACTTGAATCTAGAAAATTTTCTAGATGTTAATAGCTTTTCATACTAAAAGTAGAACATTGAAAAAATTGAAATTTATTTAAAAATCTAGTTGAAAAATTAACTAACACACTTTTTAAATTATTTTAGCACTTTTTTTAGTTAACATAGTTTATTAAGAATAATAAGATTAACTTAACAAATTTAAAATAAATTTTATCTCTCACTCTTTTACATAATTTCAAAAAACATTAGTTAATCCAAATTTAAAATAAACTAAACTCTACAGAGCTTTGTGCTTTAAAAAACATCTAAACATTGAATTTTTTTCGGCTAGTCTTTAATTAATTCATTGAAATTGTAAAGTTGATGTATTTTCATATAAATTAAGGTTGTTGAAAAATAAATAGGAAGTGTATTTTTTAAGCAAAAAGTTAATTGTTATTAAAAACAAAGTTTTTAGTATATTATGTTTTATTTTTAAAACGTATTAATTGCTTTTATGTTTTTATAAGTAGTTTAATACTATTAATATATAATTATAAGTACATCAATATACTTTTATTGAATTGAGCATTAAAACTATTTTTTGTAAATAAAAGTTCCGTAAGTTTCAATTATTAACAAAATGTTTAAAGAACTTAATCATTTGATAATTAAAAAAAAACATCAGGTTTGTTTAATTAAAAACACATTACCACATCACAAAAACGTCAAGCAACAGTGCATAGAGCTGTCATGAAATGTTATCTGTTCGAGCTTAAGTACACTTTAGAAGCTCGAATGTTTTGTATAACATGCACTCGAACGTAAGCTGGTTACGATAAAGAGGAAATATTTTGACCATTGGTGAGGTGTAGGAGCCTCGCGTTCGGTGTTGTTGACTCAGCTGACACTTCACCACAAACTTGAACGGTTGCACATCTTTGCTACTTAGCAGCGTGTTTTATTTACACTATAAACGTTTTTTTTTTGTTTCTTAAAGCTTTTTTTTTTAATTAAAATTCTTATATTATTGGTACTAAAAACAAAGTTAATAACAAAAACATATACTCTTAAAGCTTTTTATAATCAATTATAAACACAGAAAGCTTGAAAGTTAATGCTTTTAAAAGTTTTTTATATTTTTTTATTGATAAATATAAACACTAAGTTTATTATACGGTTTTAAGCTTCAATTGTTATTAGCAGTTTTTAAACTTAAAGCTATGAAAAAAAAAAGTTAAAATATTTTTTTTATACTAACTTAACTGTATCATTCAGCGGTTAAGAATGTACGAACTTTGTTAAGTCAGTAACTGTTGCTAAAAATGAAAGTATACATTTTTCTTATTTAAACTTCACCATTTAGTTAACTTAAACTATAGTACAAAAATTTTAACATAGTTTTTTATAACATAATTTGAAAACCAAAAACTTTTTTTTGTATACTACACATGAGATTAATCACTCTTTTTTAACTTTATTTAAATTTTTCTCAAGCTCTTGTACTCAGTAGTAGTGCTTTTAAGTAACAACAAAAAATTGTTTTATCTAGATACAACACAACAGATTACCTTGAAAATTTTAGTAGGTTAAATATTTTTCCAATTCAAACAAACTTATAAAACTTAATACTCGTATAAATAAAACTGAATTTAATTTCATTTGTTTAATTGATTTTATAGTTCTGTTTAGTAAAGTTTAAAAAATAGCATTAAAAGTTAAAAGATATCAATTCTTGTAATTTTAAATAAGATAATGTTATTTTATTTTTCTTAATTCACTTTAAAAGGATAATGTTAATTATAGCAATGTATTTAAATGTTTCTAAAAAGTATTTGTAAAGTTAATAACACATGTTTGAGGTTTCTTATTTCTACAGTTAGAACTTGTAAAAAAATTTTCTTCACTTTGGTAAAATATTAAAACCAAACATGGTATAAAAATTAAATACAAAACAAACTAGCATGTAAAATAAAGAATTAAATATTTTGAAATAGACTTATTTGTTGGTGATTTTATAATCTCATGAGAATAATATAAAACATTATTGAAATATTTGGTAAATTATTTTATTCTAAGTTTTGAACTAAGTGTAAAGTAAAATATTCTAAACTAATTGTTTTTCGCTAAAGTCATTTAGTTTGATTTACGCTAAAAAAGTAAACTTATCTTTTTTCTTTAGCTAACGTAGTTAAATGCATGACTAAAGAAGTAAATTAAATTAGGAATAAACGAACTTACACTTCAACAGTACAACTTAGTAGATTAACAGCATGTTTTCGTAAGTAATAGTTCAAAGCTGTTTAATGAAAGCTTAAAACTGTTTATTGAATGATGTTATGCCACCAAAAAAGATCAATAGTATCACCATACCGTGTTTACTATAATGAAATTATTATATTACAAATAGGATTACTCAGCTTAACACCGAAAGTTTTTATGAAACTTGCATTAAGCATTTAAAGATTTTTTTACTCAGAAAACGAGCTTTTTATGCCTGAAAAATGTTAGTTTTAAAAAGTAACGTTTAAAGTTTGACGGTATGATTTACATATGTGTTAAAAATGACTTCGATTTTTAGTACTACTTCACTTGTCTAGATTAATGCTTTATATAAAAAATTAATTTTGAAGTTTATACAATGAGTTTTAGATAAACGATTGCACTTTTTTTTTTACTTATTACTTTAATGCAATTAGAACTTTGAGTTTTAGAATTATACTCAATACTCGTATATCTTGAACAAAGCTTTCAAAGTATAAATAGCTTCTTTTACAAAACAATTTTATTAATAAAAAGAAAAAATAAGAATTAACTTTGGTTAATAATCAAAAAATCAAAAAAATGATATAAGTTACAATAAACAAATAAAATATAATAGTGAAAACCAGCAAAATGCTACATTTAAAGAAACAGTATATACCTGTTGTGTTAATTTCAAGAAAATTATTTATTAAATTATTAATTATAAAAAAATAAAATATGTTATACTTTTTTATAGACATTATTATAAATGTTTTTTTTTTCTTTTACTTTTTGGTGTAAGTTTTGGGATCTTTAATAAAAAACAAACTACTAATGTTTTTTAAGGTCTAGTTGTTTGTTTAAACAACTTGTAAAATTATTTATTAATATTTAGAACTTTAATGCTAAGAAATACTTCATGCTTTCGTTATTTTTACACAATATCACATTATGTACTTTGACTTTCTTAAATTAATTAGGTTTTTTAATTTTCTTTGAAAACGAAGTACACACTATTATAAGTTGTAGGCATATAAAAACTATACTTTTGTTATATTACTTTATAATAATACACAAAAATAAAGAGTAGGAACTTATTTTATTATCTAATTTTTTTACAATAAATGGGAAAATAAGTTAATCTTTACACGTTTTGCTAAACCAATCATTTCTGCAGTGTTACATGGTCATTAATGCGTGACAATTGCGTAGTCTTGACAACTAAAAAACAAATTACATCAGCGAACTAATCGTTCATTTGTTTTTAAAAATATTTCAAGTATCTTTCAATCAATTTTTTTATTGTCTATTTTAATCAGTAGATGACAAGTTTTATTTAAAATATTTGGAGCTAACAAGTTTGAATGCTAAGTTAATCCATTTTGATGAAAAATACAACAATGAATCAAACAAGTTATTATAACACAATCAGAACTTATAATGTATGAATTTTTTATGTTAAACTTGTAATAAATCTAATGTTATGTTTAAAAATTTGTTGGCATATTTATAAGATACTTTCATTATCATTGCGAACTATGTGAATAAACATTTTTGTTATGAAATAACAGGGATTATATATTCTTAGTTAGAGTTTTCGTCAACGGTACCATTTAAATTTTTAGATTTGCGGAAACACTTGTTTTGAAAGTTTTTAACAAGGGATTAAATAAATTAAATTTGTTTTTATTCTCAAGAGCTATGAAGGTTCTTAAAACAAATGCTCTTTTGAATTTGAAAACTCGATCATAAACATCAACTCTGTTTAGACTAAAAACATTTATTTTTCGGATACAGTTAGTACGCATCAGTAGCTCAAAATATTTTGTATACATTACTAGCGTCTGTTGCGTGGTTAAAACAAAAGCTTTTGATTTATTACCCCAGTATGTCAGGTCGTGTGTGTACTTTGACCTAAGACCTCCAATTATCATTGGTTCGTGTTTACATATGCTTTAATGTTTACTGAGAGTTGTAAGCTTGTATATTAAAAAATAGCCATCTGCTGCGCCATGAACATGTGTTTTGAATAAAGCATAAAGTTGATGTGGAGTTAAAACTTAAGCTAGATATAAAAGTAATGTAAGAAACTAAAACAAATCCCATGAAATTGGTATGCCTGTATGCAAATGCGAAATTAAGCAGTTGCATTTTTCGGCTTTAATTTGTACGTATTATTTTTATTATGTTGTTTTAGCTTTAAAGCATCTCTTTTTTTATAAAAAAAATTATAAAAACATCTAACTAATTCTTACAGTTGTCAACCAAGTTCTTAAAAAATAACACTTTAAAAATCAAAGAAATAATAATGTATCTTTGACATTTTTACTTTAAATGTTAATAGACAGTTTGTTTTATAAATTTCAAAAAACATTATAGTTTTGTTTTCAAAAAGATAGTTTAAAAGTAAATTTGTTCATAAGTAATAATATGATATACAAAATTTCTAAATTGTAACTAAAAAAACTTAAATTGAAGCAAAAAGCTTTCAAGAACTTTAAGAATTAAGATTATTTGATTAATTTTAATAACAAAGTACAGTTTTGCTTAATGTCTTTGCATTCAAATAGTCAAGTAACACGTTAACTTTAGTAAAAGCTATTTAAGTGATAAAAAAATTATCTAAAGTAAATCTTGTACTAATTAATATACACGCTGAAATACTTTCTTATTACTAATTTGCTATTACACGTTATGTTGATTAAACATTTAAGTTTACATGTAAAATAGCTGTTTTTAAAATAATAAGTATTTAAACGTGTACTTTAACTGAAAACTATATCTAATTTTTGTACTCTGTTAAACTATTTTAAAAAGAAGTTTATGGAGAAACTAGTTTAATTAGCCTTAAACAGTTTTTTTGTTTAATTTTTTATAGATATAAACCACCTTCAATTGATTAAAAGAACAAAGGCAGTGTATGAAAAACTAAATTTTGACTAATCACAAAAAAATATACCCATAAGCAACAAAATTGAATACAAACTAAAACTCCTCGACAAACTTAGAAATTTTTGCAGAAGGGTAAAAATTAAAATTAATTTTTGTACTGATGAAGAATATAATACAAACTTAATTGAAACAGAGAAAAAAATTGTTTTAAATTCAAATTTATACCAAAATTAACAGATGAACTTAGAGAATTTAAAAAAGAAATGTTTAATTTAGTTAAACAGTTAGTTTACATTTTAACAGTTACATTATCTTAAATAAAACTATATATTTAAAATTTTTCAGTGACTTTGAGTTTTGTTAATGTTTTGTTGATACTTGGCTTAAAATTTAAATTTTGGATAGTTTTTTATTCCATTTAGATAAATTTCAAGGTATAGATATCTTCAAACTTAAAAAACAGCTCTTAGTTGAGTTAATTTTTTTAACTCATTATATTTATTAATTGCAATTAGTTTTAAAGTTAGTACTAATTTTACTTAACTATACACTGTAGCTTGAATTTTCGAATATCTAACATTTTGGTTTTTTGTTTAGATTGTCATGCATGAATAATTTCAAATAACATTATAGATAAGCAACATTATTATGTGCAGTTAACTATTTTATTTTACTTGAAGAGGTCGTAATTTTTTGTCACCGAAACCTGGTTGTAAA
Organism: Thalia democratica; assembly: GCF_965202585.1. Classification (NCBI taxonomy): domain Eukaryota; kingdom Metazoa; phylum Chordata; class Thaliacea; order Salpida; family Salpidae; genus Thalia; species Thalia democratica. Next base: position 57,909,752 of record NC_139166.1, on the reverse strand, counting down.
TAAAGTATTTAGTTTGCAATTCTTTATTTATACAGATACAAACGAAAAAAAAATTGTACATAAGGTCTAAGAAATTTTTTCTTTATCTTAAAACAATATTTTTTATTCTTAAAAAAACACCAAACTCAATTGATAATCTCATTAGCTACCAATAAAAAATATAAAATACAAACAGTACATTAAAGATCCTTACATTTGTTATATCTATTTATATATTTGTGCATAGTATTGATAACAAGTGAATATACAGTTATAAGTAAAAGAGGTTACAGGAAACATCAGTATTGCTTTAAACAGTAAAAACATACTGTAGATAACAAAAAAAAAAACAAAAAAAATCATGTGTTTTTAAAAAACGCCCGTAAAGTTTAGTTGCTAAAGTATAATTATTCAGTTACTTCTAACCGTAAGATTTGTCACATTATAATCTGCAACTGATAATTTGAGCAAGCCCATATTTGACAATTTCAGTTAAAAACGGGTGTAGATTACAACAAAAACAAAAAGCCGTCATAACAAGTCAAATTGAACAATAGTTGAACTTTTGCACCTGTAAGTATTTTCTATTAGACGCAGTAATTATGTTTACAAAACTGTCAAAAGTTGGGCACAATTTTGAATTAAATTCTCAGAGTTGACAAAACAAATTTGCTGTTTTAATGAATCATTAAATTGTTAATTATGATGTTGTCTCATGTGAAAATATTTCTATCTCCGCATAGTTTTTTTTTTTCTTATTGAATGTCAATAAAAGAGCAAAAAAAATCACTATCAGTAAGATTAAGTTAATTAAAGTATTATATTTGTTTGAAAATTGAATTTTTTTATTTTGGAAATTTAGGGTAAAAACAGTTTTAAACTTTTATATTTTAATAAAATAAATGCAAAGCTATCAATATAGTTGAAAATAACATAAATTTCAAACTATAAAAAACTAATTAAAAACAAAATTGTGACTTGATATGTCTTATTCTAAAATATACTTATAAAGCAAAAATTGTTTGCTAACATTATGTAGTATCATTTAATCATGAGTGCATGAGTTATAAAAATTTTGAATAATATGAAATATATAAAAGACATCAAAAACGCAATAATACTGTTCTATTAAAATAACATAATATTTAATGACTTATTAACTACAGCTGTTTTTTAAAGAGTATAAATATCTACAACAAAGTTTTTGTTCTTTTCAAAAGTGGTTACGTCCTCTAAGGTGCATGTAAATTGCTTTATGGACACCATTAATGTCACTTTTGCCTCAACTTTGTGACCAAATGATATTTAATTTTAAAGCCATGCTGTTGTATACAAAGCTTTCCAAAAGTTTTTTTTTTGTTTAATACTAAAATCATAACAGTTATAGTATAGTAAACTTACCTCTAAAAATTTGCAATGTCTAGATATACAATACCTAAATTTATGGCAATATGCTGTGCATAAAATTTGTACCTTTAATATATACATACATGTTCTATTAATTAAAAAACAGTATTTAATTGCTTTTATAAAATATGAACAGTCCTAGACAGGACATTAAAAGGTATCCGTGGTGTATCGACTTGAAAACCGAAAGGTTCTTAGTGCACCAGCTCCTAAACCAAAAATTTTGAGCGTTTTTTTTTGTCGTTCAATAAACTAATAAATATAAAATAATGACTTTTGTAAACAGGGTTAAATCGCTTTAATATGATTTTGCATGTATTCAAGTTACACAGTGATATAATGACAAAAAAGCTCATATATTTTTCATCAAGCTTAATAAACAGCTAGTGAAATAAAGGTAGGTATTAGTACTATATTGAAATTAATTTTCGTTGATTTTTTAATAAATTAGGCTTACACAGTATTTTTCTGAAACATGAGTATCTAATCAACTATATATGACGGAATTTAAAGGTTTCAGTCTTATAAATTTCTTTTAAATTAAGCTTTTTTCTTATGAAAACTCTTTTTTCATTCCTTTTAGAAGTTGTTTTTAATAGTATAACTCGGGATTAAAATTATTATTCAACTTAAGTATATTAACTTAACTAAGCGTTTAGCACTTCAATAAACAAACAGTATTTTAAATTAGAGTTTTAAAATTGTTTAACTATTATTCGGTGAACAGAATCAAAATAAAAAATACACATAGTGCATAAAAACTTATATTCATATACTTGATAAAAACTCGCTTTTAATTTGTCAAATTAACATTTATATCGGAAAAACTTTTTATTATAATTAAAATAAAAGACTTAGAAAGTTTAAATCATACATTTAACTATGATCAATATTTAAAAAAAATTAACTGAGTCTATATTTAGATGGTTCTAGTTAGAAAAGCGTCACACGTACCTTTTTTCAAAAACAAAGCAAAACAATTTTAAAAAGTAGTCATACATTTTTACTAGTTTACATAAATTGCTTAAAGTAGTATTTTCATGGTAGGTCAAAAAAAAAATTATATATTTAAGTGTTTGGAATTGTATTTTTAGTATATTGACTTGAACGCGTTGTCCGAACAAGTCTAGACTTGTAAGCACACAAGACTGTTTGCCTTATGAACGAAGTTGTAAAAAGTTTATTTGCATTTTGTAATAAACAAGACTGTAAGACCATAAACTAAAAATTTTGGTAACAGTGTTTTTCTTCGGAATTAAAAAATACTAAAAGTTACAAATTCAACCTAGTTTGATAAAATGCGTTGAAACGTCTAGATAAAGCTGCAAACTTTATAAAATTGTAAGTAAATAGAAAACTATTAACTTATTCTAAAATATTGTCTAATAATTACGTAATTATTCTTTTAAAATTAAAATTTAATTGAAAACTTTTGCTTTTATCAAATTTATGTAAATTTCGTGAGTATGTTTTCATGCAAGTTTTATCTTCTTCAGACTTACTTCAAATTATTGAAATAATTGTTTTAGTTTACTTTTGAACTAACCATCAAAGCTTGTATTAATAAGGATACAGTCAAAACTGGATCCAAGTCAAGTTTAAATTTTCTGTGCAAGCTCGGTTGTTTACTTGTAATTTATTAAGATATTTTGATAAACAAACTGCAAAGAACAAATCAAACGCAAATGATCAGTCATAATAATAAAGATGGATGACGTTTTTGCTTGAAAGAAAATCATCAAAAATGTTTCAAAAACACAAAGATCAAAGGAACATATGAATTCACGCTACTCTTACATTCAAACACAAATTGACCATTTAATGTTGCTTATTTAAAGTATAGAAAAATATTGTATAACTAAACAACAATTTGTGAAAGGCGTTAATCCAGCCCTATAAACTGTTGACTGACAAACTCAGAATTGGACGAGAAAATCTGCTGTAATTTAAAATTCTTTAGCAAGTTATATATTGAGATTGATTTTACAACTTTCGAACGCACCTTTTGAAGTCAAACGCTTCTTTCAACGCTCTTTGGTGTTCGGAAAGCGCCATTGTCATTTATTGCTCAATAAAATTAACCAAAGCTGTTTGTTATTTCAACTTCTGTTGTTGTAAGTTGAAAATATATCTTTTCATTTCTTTTAAGCTTTTGTAAATTTTTCAATAAAGTTTTCTAAAAGTTTGAGTAAGTTTGTAGACTGAAAAACGATTCCTGCAAAGTTTTATTTTAGGGAGAGTAAAATAAATCTACGCAGTTTTTTATCTAATGTATTATTAAAGTAAACTGAATATATGCACTTAACGGTTGAACTATTAGATTATAGGTAGGAAAAAAATAAAACTTGCGTAAATAAAAAATGAGAAAATACTTTTTCAAACCAGCAAATTGCACTTTTTAAAGTTGTATTTTTTTAAACTTTACTTTTAAAACTTATGAGGAAAATTTCATAGAAAGAATTGTGAATAGTAAAATAATAATACTCAAAACTCACTTAAACTTAATATTTTTTTTTCAACAAACATCACAGCTGAGAAAAATTGATAAGTTTAAAATTGTACTGCATTGCATATCAGACCATGTGCTACTTACTTTTTTTTCGCCAAAATGTAAACTACTGACAGTGCAGTTACAGCAGAACACATTTTTCACTGCAACACCTATTACGAGTGAGCAAATGGGAAAATGAAGCAATTATGCACTTAATTCGAGCTGAACACGGTATTACCTCATGCACCTGCTATTCCATTACAGGTGCTGTCATTATCTGCTTCTTAATTTGCCTTTTGTAATGTTAAAAACTAACTTATAAATGATAAAATAGATACAACAAAATATTCTAATGTAAGTCTTCATGATTTTTAAACATATAATTTAGGACACTTGGCTTTCAACAGTGGACGATGTTTTTAAAATTAATTTTTCAAAACAACTGGTACTTTTAAATAACTCAGCACAGTATAAATAAAACTTATTTACGTTCTACATTTCATTTATTCTTTTAAATTAGAGTTATTTTGTTTGAACTTGGTTTAGTTAAAGCTTAGTCTAAGTAGATAAATACTTGCTTAAACATTTTTTAAATTTTTAATTTTGTGTTATTTTTTTAAGTTTAAACAAAACTAATCGAAATCTATTTCCAACCTTAAAACTGTCTTTTGAAAAAATCTAAAAAAATTGTTACCTTATATTAAATAATAATTAACAGCCGTTTGATCTATACTTTTAGTTTATTATGTTATTATAAAAATTTAGTAACAGAAAAAATCACTATCTTTTTTATATTTCTTAATTTTTGTGCCTAAACCAATAAAAATTATTTTGATACAAAAAAGGTGTGAGAAATTCTTAAGCAATACAATACTTTATATAGACCTTCGATTGCGGTTATCAAAACTTGTTGTCGAGATAAAATTACTAGAAAAATGTAAATGAATTAAGTGAAAAAATTTATAAACTTTAATTTTCAACAAATGAAGTGATACTTAGCTGCTAGTGAGATGTTCTAACACTCATTGTTTGTAATTTTAATTAAATTAAACTTTAGGTGAGTCGTTTAATTAACCCAGGATGCATATTTGTTTGATATTTATTATAAGAATAGAAAATTTTCTAGCAATTAGCACAACAGTACTTTGTAAACAAATTATTGTTAACAAGTTAATTTTTTAAACACTTTAAAAAGCTATTGTTTGTTTTATATTCAACTTTACAAAAAAAATATATTTTGTGTTAAACTTATCATCGATTTTAAACTTCTTAATTTACTTTTTATTCATAGATATTTTGAAAAGCTACTTAGAACTTTATACCAGTATGTTTAAAAGTTTTTTTAAACTTATCGTATACTGTTTTTGATCAAAGTGGCAAAAAATAAACAAGGCTAAAATATGTATTAAACGAAAGTAATTTTTGTTAACGAGAGAAAATTGTAGAAAAAAGCCGAACAGGCTGCTTTTTATCAGAGAAAAACTGAATTTTACCAACATTATTTTAGGACCTGAAGTTTGCTAGTGCATAAAAGCTCAGGTAATTAATCTAGTGACTACCAGGTAACAAAATCATAAAAAAAAGTTGTTCTTGACAACTTCTTAAAAACTTAAAACTGATTTGTATATTTGCAATTTGTTTTTTTTTTTTATCACTAGAATTAGTAAAGTTTATTTTCCTCGAGTAATATCATAAATCTTACTTCGAAGAAAATATTTTTTGCATGTTTAATAGTTATTTTAAACTTTTTAAATGTTTTTAAAAACAAGGTTAATTCAGAAAAATGCAAAAAAAACCTAACCAATAAAAAAATTAGGTTTAAGAATAACTAAGGTACATTAAATATTATCTGGAACAAGTTATAATTTTCTTATTTTTTACAGCTAGTTTTGTTTTTTAATACAAGAGCAAGTTTAAATGTTTGATTAATTAAAGTTTGAGCAAACACTTTTTTTTTGACAGACAGCTAGTTAAACAGGCTTGATTGTTTAGAGGTAAACCTAATTAGCCTTTATAACTACAACTTAATATATAACTTTTTATTTTGCAGCTCAGTGCTTTAAAAACTGTTTGTTATACTTTTTACTGTCTTCATTTAGCTTTTTGTTCGGCCTTTTTTAAAGTCGTGTTATAAATTTTATAATCGATAAGCAATTGTTATTTTTATATGATAAAAAAATTATATTTTGTTAAGAGATTTGTTCTATACATGTAAGTCAAAAATTTAACTATCATAGTTATTTTTTACTATATAAAGTTAAACTTAGACGAACTTGACAACTGTATATTCTAAACAAAAAGCATATTTTTAATTTAGTTCTAAACAAAAAAGATTATTTATGTTTAAGTTATGGATAAATAACTTTCTAAAATAACCGTTTTGATATATTTTTAATGATACTTAAACTACTTTAAAATAATGATTAAAAGTTCTGGAAAAAAAATCTGAATTGTATTAGTTTTTTTAAGAAAAACTAATTTTGTTCAAGAAAAACAAAAATATGGTACTTTGATTAAACTTAAATATTTGAAAACTATATAAAAACCTATACTTTTTTAGAAAAATAAAACGACTCTCTTGATTATATAAAGATTAAAAAAGACTTCAGGAAGAAATAATACATTGAAAATACCAGCTTTGAGTCTCTGCAGATTGGAAAAATAAATCAAATAAAAAATGATCAGCAAAGTTCTGATTTGTAAACTCATAATAATCACCCTGGCCAATCAGTGTTGCAGCGGAAGCTTGGGTGCAAGTAGCAACACCGAGTCGTCTGTTGGCAAGTTTAGTGATGAGCTTAAACATTTAGATGTATTGGAGCCTGGGAAAGTTGCAATAAGAGAAGTAAAAGAAAGTAGTGCGCCGACGGATCAAAATAAAAGGTCCATTCAGCTCGTTAAGCAGGCTGTCAAGGAAATAAGAGCCCAGTGAGTTTGGCAGTTGATTTTATTTAATTACAACTGTTTGTTTATTTAAACGTAAAAATTTACATCTTGTAAAATAAGACTTTTTCGTTTGTAAAAGTTACACGGATGAACTAAATAATGGTCAGCTACTTTTTTTTTCAGTTTCATTCGATAGCATGTTGTTACAGTAACTTTTTAGCTGTTTGATGCCAAAAATCATTCAGAGCCGACACTTTTAACCTTACCTTACCCTCATCTATTAATTAGTTAAAGAAAACAAAAGGGTCGTGCAAGTTTAAAAGATGGTTTACAAACTTAAAAACGATTTAAGTTTCAAATATTATCTACAGTTTTCTAAACAATACGGTTATATATATATATTTTTTTATTCTGTTTTGTCATAATAACGAAAAGCGAAAAATATTAACTACACCTAGTTCAATAGCCGTTATTAAACATAACTGATAAAATAACTTGTTCAAACTATTGTTAAAGCCTTTGAAATTTACTTAATTAAATATGCAATAAAAACTTTATTGAGCTACTGTTTTCCAAAGGCAAACATCGTATAAATTTCACTCTACTTAAACAACTTACCATAAAAGCAAAGTTGTGTGCTTTACGTATTAAGTTTACTGGATGACTGGGCATATATTTAATTTACTTCTACTGCTTCATTTCATCGTTCGAGTTGAAACGCAACAAGCTTGCTAATTAAACTCAAATATTTGTCGAAACTGTTCTAAGTAGTAATTTGGCTAATCGCGCTTAGGAGGTATGTCATAATTAACAAAACCAAAACTTTATTCATAGCTCAGCTGCGGCCTGCCAATAATAATATTTGAAATCTTAAACCATCGAAACCCAGCAAAACGTCCGATTAAAACCTTTTATTAAAGCGAAACATTTCAAGTATGTGTCTGAGCTCTGCTGAGGAATAGAACAGCCGAGCTAGAATGTAATAAGCACCTTTAAGTTAGTATATTTCCTGTTTTTTTTTCTCGCCGTACATTTGATTTGTAAACTATTTCGTCATGTTTTAATGGGTTTTCACTTATGATAAAGCGAAGGGCCATTTGGTCTATGGCGTAAGTGCGGTGGCAAAAAAGGTATAATTTCATGTCATGAGCTGAAAGAAAATTGTTTTTGTGATGCTCCGAACAAAAGAAACTGTCTAAACAGAGATTTGTAAAGATTTCCATCTGCTAAGAGTTTTCTATTGGTTTTGTTTGTCTAGTTCAATCAAGTTTAAATGTCTTTATTGAAATTATTTGTAGAGGTTATGTATTTTTATAGAAGTATGATAAAATTTGAAAACTTCATATTTTTAACCAGTCATTTAATAATAAAAAAAAAACAATGGTAGCGTTGAAAAAGTATATTTAAAATATTTTTCACAACTAAAAAATATAAATCTATATATAATTATGTATAATAAAGGAGCACTTTACAAATATCACACAATTTATACATAAACCAGAAGTTTAGTGCTTTCTTTTTAGATAATTAAAGTTAATAAGTACGAAAAAATAATTTTATGTTTTACAAAAGTACAAAAATCAAGTAAAGTTATTGCACTGCAATTTCAAACTTGAAAACTCAATTCAGCTTCATTATGCTTGATTTTATTTAGAAAACATGTAATGTAGAAAAAACTGTTAGTGTAAATAAACCGGGAACGATATTGCAGAAGTTGCAAACGTTTACGGATTTTTTGCAAACAAAAAATAAAGTGTCCGATTGTCATTTAAACTTTTGAAAACCGTCGCTTAAAAAGTAAACATCACAGGCAAATTAATACTTGTAGGTAATTGATGTTTGTTTATTTATTAACAAGCTTTGTTTGAAAAGTTATCGATTAATTGACTTAACTATTACAAAGCTTTTCATAAAGTTTTATGTTAAAAAAACATTACGAAAACAAAACTATTACCCGATTTTTTATGCTTAAAAAACGGTTGCTAATCAACAAATTTAGTAAAAAATTTTACAGTTATAGTGCATAGGTTTTTTTGAGTAATAATTGGTTCATTTGTTTTTGGTAAGCTACTAAATTTGAAAATTACAAAATATTACAGTTATGTTTACTTCAACATAATAAAAGTAGATAGTTGAGTTTCACGGAGCTGATATTTATTTAAAAAATATATATATCTTCATTTATGAAAAAAACTTACTAAAACTCTATAAATTTATTTTTACTCTTGTTAAGATGTTTTACAAGGTTGAAAATATTTAGTATTTTTTAAGTAAGAGTTTTATTTTAGTATTCTTTTGATTAGACTAGGCTACTCTACATTGTTAAGCTATTTAATATATCTTGGATCAAAAAATTATATTTACTCAGAAACACTACGTTAAAAAACATCAACCCATAGTAAAATAATCAAAATTTATTAATAGTAACAATACAATACATAGTAAAATTTTAGGAATACAATATCCTGTGTAGCTTTATAAATGATACTATTAAAACATTTGAAAGCCAAAATAACTAAATAAAGTTCATAGTTCTGCAGAAGTTTAAAACTGGTAAACACGAAAAGAATGACTTTAATCAGTTTAAGTAGCAAGATAGAAAACTTTATAATTTAATGTCGGAGGCCAGTCTTGCTTATACGGCACACCCTATATTTGACTGATACTTTGATGTTCAAATGACTTAATCGTAAATGCAATTAAACAAATACACCAAAGATTTTTTAACTTTTACTACCAGTTTCAAGACATTAAAGCACGTTCTGATAACAATAAAACTTTCAGCCTTAGATGTTAGAAACCATTAAACTGCTGTTGAAAGTACTAGCTTTATGATTTAATACCGTACTTAAAGTCTTTTTTGTAACTTTGTTGACAGGTATTAATACTTTTTATAACTGTTATACCTTTAAAACTTAGTACTTGAAAAAGATAGTTATTTAGTAGTGTATGAGTTTTGCACGAGCTACTAGAAAACATTTTGTAGGTGTAAAGAGTGTTTAAAAGTATTTTAGTAAATTAGAGGATCGCATAAACATTGTATGCGTATTGTGTACTAGTTATAAAGCAATTTTTTATCTTATACAAGTATTATTTGATTTTTGTTTATGATATTCAGATAGTTTAAGATTTTTTACTTACATTTATATACTCAGGTTTTCTTATTTATGATTTTTAAGTTATGAAAACTGGACAATATCATAAAAAACCGTTAGAAACACAGGCATTAATAACACAAAATGTATTTGCTTTTATTCAGTTTAGCATTCTAAATTAAAAACCAAAAACTACTAATTTCAAAAAATTATAACTTTTTTCAATTAATTAACCTGCTCTTTTACTGTACTTCACTTCTTACAACAACCTCTTAAACTTTTTTTTTTCTTTTTTTAGTCGCAGTCAGCAAATTGAAACACACGACATCAGTTGAGAGTAGCGTCGTTACAGAAGCCATAGGTAGTCTCATAGGCATGTCTCAGTTTAAAAAAAAACAACAGGCATAATATTTAAAACGTATCTTTAAACTTTTTTTTTCTGACTATTTTTTTTAGATATAGCATTAAATACATGTTTTGTTTTAAAAATTTGTTTTATTACTTTGAGCATACTTACTAAAGTTCTTAAAACTACATAAAATTATATTAACTCAAGTATTAATGTTGATAATATTTTTGCAAACATTTGAAAGGTGTTTTTTTAATTATAGACTTTGTTTAACGCTATTTAAACAAAACAGTTTTGTTTTATAAATTGGGAGTTTTTTATTAATATCTAAGCCTAAGAACTAATAAAAGCTGATATAAATGAATTTTAAATTTAATATGTATTTTAAGATTAAGACAAGTTTAACCTTGGTTGTGGTTTTTTAAAGTATTTTTTATCTGTTAGCCATTCAAACAAAAAATTTGAATTAGTTAAGCTTATCTTATAATACTATAAGCATAAATAATAGTAATATTTTTATTTTAAAAACTGAATCTTGTATAACTTTTCAATAAAAGCTTTATTCTAACTTTCTGCTTAAAAAAAGTGTTGCTTTGAGTTAAAAATTATATAAAAAATAGTTAAAGTTTTTTAGTACCTGTTATATAAATTAATCTACAATTTGAACAAAACCTTATGAAAGAATTTTAGGAGTAAAATAAATTCAAAAAAAATAGTAGCTTTTTCGTCGAGACATGATGCTAGCCTGCATTTATAACAGAAAAAAAATAACTCATGTGTATAATTGTTGATAAAACAACTGATGCGTTTCGTTGTTTATAAACACATTACACTTTACAAATTGTTTTCGGCATTTCTTTTCATTGTAAACACAGTTTTACAAGCAAAATGTTTAGTGAAAAACTTTTTTACTTATCCTTTTTGATATGCATAATTTTTAACCGATAAATAAAAAATATCAGAATTCCTAAAGTAAAAGATTAAAAAAACTGGTGTTAAGGTATGTATAGATAAAAAATTACTTTTTAACTTTTTTATCAAGTTTAAAACTTAGACCTTTGGTCCAGACTTAAGTTTTTGCAGCAAGCTTCGCACAAATTTGACAGGTTTTTGACAGACAGATCTAACAACACATGTTGCATTCGTCAAAATTTTGTTTCATGTCGACACTAACGCAGTTCCATGTGAAAACTACTTTTGCTTTGAGTGCAGCTACCGTTCCGTTGACAGAACGAAAAGAAAAATTACAATTCGCGTCTCGGGTATACAAGAAAGTGCGAAGAAACTTAAAGTAAAGTGCTGCTGTCACACCTCTAAACCAACAAAACGTTTTCGAGCGACTGTTTGCCCGCTGACAGCTGTATTAGAAGTTGTCAGCTGTGCAAAAACAATTTAATAGCCTTGCGCCTTTCGCTTTTCAACGAGTTTGTTGTACATGGGCGCGCGCACAAAGGAAGCCGTATTCAGCTCGGTATTACAATGTAAACTTGGAGTATATATTCAATTGTGATCGCGCGCACGGCTTATCGTGTAGAAGCCTCACGACAGCAGAAGAAAAATTTAAATTAAAAAAAAGATGGTTTACAAAAAAATGTTTACAAAAACTTTGTGTGTTTCAGCGAATTCTAAGAAGTTAGAGGCAGCTGTTTAACAAATTAGAAAACTTTATATTTTTAAAAGCTAATTTTTTTTATCGAGCGGTTAGAACAATCTACTTTTTTTTTACAGAGCTCAGAATGGTATGTATATATCAAGTGTAATTAATTCGAAAAAAGTTGTTTGTTATACTTTTATACTGCTATATACGTCAGTACTTATGCACAGCATACCAATTAGGTAAGCTTGAACTTAGTATTATGCTTAGTTTAAGTTTTGATTGAGTTCATATACGTCAGATTTTTTGCTTTAGAATTTTAGATATGATTAAACTTGTATATAGTATTATGAAACTAAATAAATTTTATTTATTAATATATTTTTTATGTAGAAAATAAACTGATATGTTTTCTAATTTCTCTAAGCTGTTAAGGTAACATGATGTTTGCTCTTAATTATACAAAAATTGTTAATAAAAGTATACTGGTTTCCTAACAAACTTCAGCTTATATTTAAGATTTAACAAGTTTTATTCTTAAGTTTGAGAAACTTAAAAGTTTAAATTAAAGTTGTCTTGTCTTTGAGTACTGAATTCCGAAAAGCTATTTGTCAATGGCGTACTGAATGAAAATACGCGTTAAGTTTGACCTATTAGCCCGTAATTAGTGTAATTGTCGATTAGCATATGTTAAAAAACATTTGCAACCAGTAAATATTTAAATAAGATGTTGTTGAAAAAAGTGTGTGTTTTTAAAAATAAGCATGATGAATTTTCAAGTTATTTTGTTTTCAATACAACTTATTATTTTAAAAGCCTTCCTTAACATCTAAGTGAACTATACTTCATAATAACATCTAACTTCTAACCTTTGAAGCATGATATAAAAAAGAAATAAAAAATAAAAGTTTTCCAACAATTTTTCAGATGGGAAATAGGTCAGTATGGTTCGTGTTCGAAAATGTGCGGCAGAGGGATCAGAAAAAGATCTGTCACGTGCAAGTTCATGCCTGAAAATTCCACTCACCACGTCACCAACGATGACGTCATGCCTGAAATCATGTGCCCAAACCCAAAACCTCAGTCGGTTGAACCTTGCGGGTTCGCTACCTGTCCCCCTGTCTGGATGAAGTCTGGTCTCGGGAAGGTTAGTTTTAAAAATGTTTTTGTAGTTGTGGCGAACAAAGCAAAAAACTTTTTGTTTTCACTCAAACTGATTGAAATTTTTTTAGTGTTCTGAGCAATGCGGCAACGGTTTTCGAGAAATTTTGTTCCTGTGCAAGCAAAGAACAGGAACGGGAAAACTCATTCAGGTATCGTCGGAGTTTTGTATCAAACAGAACAAACCGTATCGATTGACCAGGAGAAAGTGTAAAATTAAAGAGTGCGAACCGAAATTTACTGCAGAAAAATGGAGTGAAGTAAGTTATATTATGTCAACTATATACTTTTTTATGTAAATCAGACACTACTTTACACGTGCTTTAGACTTGGTGATATATGCACTCCTTAGTGTAATAAATGTCTTTTAAAAGTTTTATAATATATACTTATATAATATGGACATCTTAACAAAATAATAAAAACTTTTTTTCCATCTGAGTTTGAACTGTTTTCAATATAGACTGAAATCTCAAATTTTGAATACTTATATTTACTTAGACTAAGCACAAACCGATTTCAAATATCATTTTTTTATTTTGAAACTTTTTTTATATCGTATGAGTGTTTAAATGTTGTTGTAACAGTTTAATATATTATTTGAAAGTTAACATAACAAGAATTTATGTGTGAGACTAAAATTTTGATGCGTAAAAGCAATAACCTTTTGAAGGGTAATAGTATATTTTCTTTAACGGATACTCGCTGTTTCAAATTCATATTGAAAGGTGTTAGAATAAAATTGCATTTATGGAATATTAAGCGAGATATAAGGTGCTCGTGAATATCAAGTAGCAACTTGTTAAACGTCTTAAAACCGTGTAGTCACATGCAGGAATGTGTTTGAACTTTTGCTAAAATTTCACCCGAATGTGAGGAATTCGCTGCACTTTGCCAGCCGAGCACTTGAGCAGGGAATGTTTGTTTTGAGTACAGCTGCGCAAACTTTTTCTAATGTGTAAGTCCTTTATACGAGTGCTGTTAGAATCAACATAAACTTTTGAGATATTTTCAAATTGTAAATGCGCGATCGCAATAGCACTTGTTGAACAAAGATTTTAAGTCATAAGAGGTTTTGAGAAATAGTTTTCGGTTTAATTTAAATTTATGTGTATTTCGTGTTTAAGAAAATGTTTATCGTTTTTTAAACTAAAACTTTAAACCCTGCATTACCTGTATTTCAAGCTTTGCGAATAAAAAGATTAAGTAAATTACACTTAATTTGTTACACTTAATCTTAGCAACTGTTATTTTTCAAGAAACTATCAAAATATTTTTTCTTTTTTTCGAGAATTTCAAACAAGTGAAACAATATTTAAAAACCAAATCGAATAAGTTTTTGTTGTTCGTAACCATACTGCCACAATACAGTTAATATAAGTATAAAAATACTAACCAACTTAAATGTTTAACAACAATAATAATATGATGATATGGTCTAACTATTTCTAATAAAAAAGAAGTAAGTACATGTTTTAATAAACTATAATAACTTTAAGTGTAAAGGCGACTTTTTGTTAATGACTCAAAGTTTTGCGAAAATGCACACTCAAATTCTTTATTTTTTTTAGTGCAAAGGCGACTGCACTAAGTTACGAAAAGGTTGGCAAATAAGGAAAATTGTCTGCATGTACATGAAAAACGGAAGTTGGCACAAAATTGGTGCGAAATCGAAATACTGCAAAAACCTGAAAGTTCCTCCTCATAAAAGACGATGCAAAATGCAATGTCAGACGAGCTTAGGTAACTTTATTCTTGTAATTAAAGACTTACAGCTTTCACTAAATTGAATGTTAATCGAAAATAAATATTTGACATAATTTCAGTGTTTGTATAAAAATAGTTTACTTATTTGTTATTCCACATTAAACACAGCTGCCAGCAGGTATCCAAGTTTTAAAAGCAGAACTAGCATGTTTCCCAACTTAAAACGATTTGATCTTAAAAATCCATCTTTCAAAGTAGTTGTGCAGAAGAACATCAGAAGTCAACCTCTTTACTTAACTCTGCCAGTTAAAGCTTTCGTTATTCCAGGAACAACAATCATTGCAAAATGTGATCAAGAAAAGTAAGTTACTTGTTAAGCTTTACATTAAAAATTCTAAAAACCAAGGCTACTAAGAATTTGTTTCAGACTAAATAGTTTAAACTGGGCTAAAGGTTTAAAACCTTTCAATATTGCTTAGATTTTACCTTTGGTAAATCATTAGTTTTATTTACTTTTTTTACAGCCTGAAAATACTAATTGATTCTTATTTTTATTTATTAAACTTTTATATTATACTTAATTTAATATCATTGAAATCAGTGAAAAATAAACAGCTCAAAGTTTTGTAACAGCTTTTTGCTGTATTTTATTAACCATTAACTATAAAAATTAAGCAAAATTAACTCTTCGCAAGCTTGTAATAAAAGCATACTGTCATCATACTAACTTAATTCAATATGTTTTCCAATAAGTTTACAAATTGTTATTTTACAGCGGTAACAAAGCAAAGACTAGTTGGTTTTTTTATAAAAAGAGGATTGTTAGAAAGAGAGGTAAGATTATGATCACCAAAGATGGATACTTGAAGTTAAACAAATTTAAGTTTAAAAGAAGGTTACTGTTCAAATGCAGTACTGGAAGCAAACACGGCAGTGTGCTGTATTTACAACCTAAAAGTAAGTAAGTTGTTAATAACATTTTTTCATTGTAGTACGTTTGTTTAGTGCAAGTATTTTTCTTGTGTGCTCAAAAAAGATTACATTAACTAAAATCAGTGGTTTTGTTTGTTAGAAAAAAAAAGATAATGACAACTTATTATACTTGGAAATTATTTTCTTGACAATTTTCTGCTTAAAAATAATTATTTTTTTATTGTAAAATCACCTTTATCTTAAACATTCAAACGCGCAATTGCATCAGATCTGTGAAGTGTGTGAAATTGGTGGTAGTGTTTTGATAAGTGTGCCACAAAAGACGCATCGCTTAAGCCGATTTAAAGTGTTCTGTTGCTGTAAATAAACAAATTACCATCTAACGCTTTTAGTGTGATTTTAAGCGCTCACTTTGCGGCTCGTTGGTAAACTAAAAGCAAATTTTTATGAAAAGCAAGCTTTTTGTACTGCTGTCCGTCTTATCTAAACTGTATTTTAATGATTTTTGTGCGGCTTTACACACATTGTACATTTCTATTGATATTAATATCTACATAAAAGCAATTTAGTCTAATATTTAACGTAACTGTTTTCTGTTCCTTATCAAAGGTCTATTACTTTATGATAAACACAAAATAGACAAAATAACAGTTTGTAACAAAATTAATAAATATTATAAAAAGCTCATATAAATAAGAATTTATTTGAGAAAACAGTACTTAGTATAATCTTGTTAAACTTATGCATGCTTAACTAAAATAAAATTACTTAAAATAGTTTCTAAATTTTATGCGTTTTATATTATAAGAAACAAAAGTTTGGCTACTACTTTTCTAAACAAATGCTTATTTTAGAGACTCATAATGAAAAGCCTCAAAAAATAAAGCCTACTGTGAACAAAATAAAACACAGTAAAGAAAAAATCAAAAGTAGTACAATCGTCAATAAGTATCAAACACTTTTTACTAAGAACGAGGTAAAATTTTATTAATTACAGTAAATTTTTGTAAGATTTCTTGTTTACATTACTGTGAGAAACCTCAATTTTTTTTATTAATTTTGATTTTAGCCAAAAAAGCTTGCTGCTCTAACTAGAAGCGAAGTTAACGAAACTTTAAACGCGACTAGAATCAAACCTAAAAAGCACAAGCCCTACATTCAAAACGACTATAGTGTCATTGAAATTCAAGATATTTTTTCTGTCAAAACTGATATGTTCGGTTAGTACTTTTAAATATTCTATGGTCGTAAAGTTTTAAAGTATTTTGTTATTGATGTTTAACGTAAAATCCACAGTTTAAAGTTTTAAACATTAAAAATGTGACAGCACAATTAAGACTTTTAAAAAGAAATAAAAAACTATAAATGTAAAAAAAAATCAGCATGTACAAACTTTATTTTCAGGTTACAGAGAACGAAAGCACCTTCCGTTGGACTCGAAACAATTCACTGTAGTTATCACGACAACACCTCCCCCTACCGACGAAAACGGGGTGAAAAAGGCGCCATCTATCCGCGTTGCGCCGACTATCGACCCACTTCAATACAATGATGATGTCATAGTCAACGTCGGAGGGTCGGTGGTGGTTGTTGGTTCGCGACGGGTGACCATTTTGTGCGAGGTTACAGGGGAATACCCTTTTGAGGTAAAATGGTTGAAGGACGGGCAAGAAATCAGAAACAATGACAGGTTTGATTTATTACTCATACGTTTATTTAAGTTTTAGTTTGTCGTCAATGCCATGAACCTTAAATAAAGTTTCATGCTGACAATTTTATTACACTTAAATATTACTTAGCTGAATTTCATGCAATTTTACTAAAATGGCAGAATAATCAAGCTCGGTGACGAGTCCCTGCGGATATTCAGACCTGAAACTTCGGACACGGGTAACTACGTTTGCTTGGCAACCAACCGGTGGGGAAATGACAGCAGGTCAACATTGTTGTCAGTAACCAACAAACCCATGATTCTGTCCACGACCAGAGATGTTGACGATTTTGTGTCCATGGACTTGACAGTGACAGTTGGGTCGCGTGTCAGGGCAAGATTAGGGGCCCGCGTTGTTATCAGGTGCCCGACTAGAGGTTAATAAAGTGAAATATTATGTTTATCAATTCAACTAAAAATTCTAACACTCTTATTTAGTAATACGAATGATTACTTTTAAGTTTTTTTACAAAAAACAAAGTGGAAGACTACATTACTAAAAAATACATTTTATGAATTATTTATTTTTTATTCACCATAGTATTTGTTAAAAAATTTTGTTTTAATTAATTTTTTTATTTACTTAGAAAACTTACAAACTTTAAAAAATCGTAGAAATAACTTCTATAAATGCTAAAATGTAAATTAAAGTAGATTAATGACTTTTAAATTAGTTCTTACGAGCCCTTATTTAAGATAAATTGTAACTTTTGATCATTTACAATTTCGTGTGAAAATTATATAGATAATAATAAAATGATGTAGCTCATAAAATCAGAAAAATTAAATTAATGTTTGATAACGAAACATTTAAAGACTATTTTCTATTTACTTGCGCTAACAAAGTTTATTTTTATCTGATTGTACATTATGTAAAATTAACTTATAAGAAATAAATTATATTGTATTTAATCAAAATCATATGCTTCATATTTATTTAAATGTAATTACAAGCTTAAATTAGCTTAGTTTTATATTTGTTTTTAGAAAACTAATAAAAAATGATTGTTTTGTTTTAAACCAGTGTTTCGAATATAAAACCCTTACCATTAATTACAATTGATCTTTTGTATTGACCATTCTGAATACTATTAAGAACTTAATTGACGAAGACTTAATCAATATAAAAATTTCCGGTAGTAGTTATGTAGCTATCCAAAAACTTATTGAAGTTTTTTTTTTTTTTACCCTTAAAACTTCAAGAAAAAACCTTAATTGATCAAAATATAATTTCCGCGTTTTCTAATCGTGAAAAAATGATTAAGAAACTACCTTGCAGTCAAATGTTAGTATTTAAGTTTAAAGGTTATCGTTGTCTCTGATTAAGTTTAAAATGTTGGAAAAACTATCATAACAATTTATATACACAATAAGATATAACATCCACACTTTAGTACAGATAGATGCTTTGTTGTAAAATTGAAAGTCAGAAAATTATACGAAACTAAAAGTTATGTCTTAACTCTTAACCTTAAATTATAATGTTTTTTCTTATTAATATCTTAATAAGACAAACTAGCAGATTTGCAAATAAATGTTTAACTTATTATAATAGACAAGATTAATACTAAACTATTTTATTATTGATTGACACTAAGTACAACCATACATTTACCTATAACATATAACTTTCATACTTTTGCATTATTTAAAAAACCATTTCATATATACTGACAATCGTTATTAATATACCAAGTGTTTGTATACTTCTAGTCACAGGTTAAAAAAGCTTTTTATAAGTTAAAAAAAACTTTCTGTGTAATTAAACCTAAATGGATGAAGTTATTTTAGCTTTTATGAAGCAATAAACAATGCTAATGTTGCTATGCCGAACATTTGTTATAACTTGTTTAATGTGGCATAAAGTTCTTACCTTTTTAATTTAAAAAAGTTTAAAAATACAAGTTATTATATTAAAAACAAACGTTACAGGCTCACCAGAACCATTTGTTCAATGGAACAAAGACGTCAACGGTCTTCAAAGAAACTCACAAATTTTAATCGACAATTCTTTGGAAATATTTCCCACCACTTTGGCTGACACGGGACATTTCAGTTGCTTAGCAACAAACCCTTTTGGTAGCTCTTACCAAGCAACTATACTAGAAATTGTCGGTCAGTCATTTTATAAGAATTTTGTAGTAAAATTTTAATTATTTTTTTTCTTGAAGCCTAAACTTTTTTATAGGAAATAACAAAACTTTTTTTAAATTAAACTTTAGCGATTGAAAAATTATAGTTTTAATTTTTCTTAAAGTTACGTTTATAGTTCAGAACCATTATAGTTGGTTTTAAAACTTTAAGTTGAAACTTGTTCGAAAAAAAATTATTAACAAATTATTTTGAAACTATTGAATTGCCCAAACAGACCCGCCTCATATTTCAAATGATGGAGTAGTTCTCAAACCAAATGAAATGAATGGACTTCCAGAACTTTTATTAACCGATTATAATAGTCCAATTTACAGAGTTAAAGCGAACACCACTGTTATGATGGGTATGTATTGCTATTTATCAAACTTGCTAATCAAAAGAAAAAAGACTCATTTAATAAACGCTAACTACAGGTTGTCCATTGACTGGGTATCCGGAACTAACAATATATTGGATGTTCAAAGGAAACGCCATAGAAACAACAAAAAATTCGACAAAATACAAACTTATGCACAACAACAAAGTTCTTCAAATTAAAAACTTTAACACCAACTCAGTTGGCTATTATTCATGCAAAGGTTCAAACGTAGGAGGGGTAAAAAAAGCTTATCTGCAACTGAACATAACTGGTTGGTAAAAAAAACTGATCCCAAATGTACTTTTTACTGTTTGTATAAAGCTAGCCCGTTGTTTTTAATACATAGCTACTTGTAGTTAATAACATACTTGTACGTACTGGGGGTTATAGTTTTTGTCTTTCAGTGTACAAATACGTCGTGGACGGCTTCACCGAATGCACGGACGCTTGCGGCAGTGGCGGCAACATGACGAGCAGACTGGTCTGCATCGAGGATGGTTTGAGAGAGGTGGCGGACTGGTACTGCACCGGAGTCCGCAAACCGAAAGTTGAAACCTTACCCTGCAACAGGGTCGATTGCCCTCCCAGGTAAATGCTTCGGTTTCATGTGCAGTTTTCAATAACGCTTTATTATTATGTTACTAGAGGCATATTTCCATTAGGCTCAATTTGTATTTTCATTTTTATTTTATTAGACAAGGTTTTAGTACACTATGAAAAAAACTTTTTAGTATACACATAGCTTTGTTGATTTTAGTTTAACTTCTTTTTCTTTTCGTTCATTTTATCGATTGATTTATTTATTTTAGGTAAAAGAGTTTATATTAAATGTGTTTAATTGTTTAGCTCGTATGAAATTGTTTAAGCATGTGGTGTATGACTCGATAACTGAAAGGTTTTTTCGTACACCAGATTCTTAGACCAAACGTTTTGAGTGCTATTTTTTATCGTTAAATAAACAATTTACATAATGACGCATTTTTAATACGTTATGAAATGAATTATTATTAGCTCTTTAGAAATGGTTTCATTTAAAGTTTTATCATTTTACAAATTTAAGCTAAGTTTATTCTTTCATTTCGTTTTGAAATAAAATCACTATTTTTAAACAATAACAGTTTAAGCTATATATACATAAAACAATACTCTTAAGCTTATAAAGTTCTGAAATACTAATTCAGTATTTTACAACAAACTGAAGAAGTTTTTACATTTTTTCATCCTTTTTTAATAGCTTAAGCATGCTTTTTAAGTTTCAACTATACGGTTTGTTTCAGTTTTATTCGCTTTGATCATAAAACACGACGTAATTCTTGTCTTTAACTGTTCAGACGAGCGCCTATAATATTACATGATTATTCACGTATTTTAATAAATAAATTGATAATTAGTGTCAGGTATCATCCGCTCATTTATTTTTGTCTTTCATTTTCTGTTATTTTTAGCGCCTTTGTAATGTGTTATTCGGTTTAAGTCTTGATTTGATTGAATTAATCTATAAATTTTCTAACTTTTTCCCATGTTTAAGCCTCCTTTGTTTTTATTTCAGTTGACTGTTTTCAAGTATAACAAACAAAGTTTTTCATCCGAATTTAGCTCCTTACTATATTGCTATATAACAAATTTTTTACTAATTCAAGAATACTTAGTAGAACCTAAATAACATTTTTTAATTTCTATGTTTTTACAAACCAGTTTAAAAAATCACATCTTGTTGGATCATCTTTTTCAACCAATAAAAACTTTAATACAGTTAAACGCTTACCTAATTTTAACAAAAATCATAACAATGCCACTTTATTAAAAACAAACTAATTTTAACATTCATCATAACAGGTATTACGCAAACGAATGGAGCAAATGTTCAGTTGATTGCGGAAATGGAACAAGATTCAGAAAAATATCCTGCGTTGTTCTCATGTCAGACGGAACTGTTCGCCAGGTTGCCATGGAAAGTTGCCGTAGCAACCAGCAACTTCCGCCCCAAAAAGAAACCTGCTTCAGTAACTCGTGCCCGGATTGGAAGCCGAAGCCATGGAAACAGGTATAAAACTGTTTTTTATATTAGTAAACATGTACTGTGGTATATACAATATGAGGCTTTATTAGTTTATTTATTTCATGTAAAAGTTGATAAAATGTTTAGTTTATTATAATCTAATAACAGTGTAGCAAGAAATGTTATGGTGTTGGAATTGGAGTTCAAACAAGACATATTCACTGTGTGGCTAATAACAACAAGGAGTTTCATAAAACTCACTGTAAACATTTACCAAAACCAAATAGGTCGGTATGATGTTATTGTTTTTTTTTTCTTTAAACATTGACTAATTCAAATTCCAATTATTATCTACGCATCATTGTTAAATTAGAACCTTGAGTAAAAGCATGTCCACAATAAATATTTTATTAATTCACAAGAAAACAAAGCTGTTCAAACATCCGATGTCAGCCTGTTTGGAGACCGAGTCCCTGGTCCGTTTGCTCGGCAACTTGCGGCAGTCATGGCATTAAAACGAGAATTCTTGGCTGCTACTATGAGGGCAGGCCAAGTCAGGCGGCGGGTGCTCGTTGCTTAGCAACAACACGACCGGAAGTTGCAGTCCCTTGCAACAGAATACCCTGCGGTGAGAAATAAAATGCTTATGTATTTTTGAATAAAGAGATAAAATATTTTTTTTTTACTTTTCTAAAAACAAATGCGTAGTTTCTTCACAGTTTCAAACTTGCAGGTTGCAATCAAAGTTCAAACATATGTAGATGAGAATGTTGGTATGAACTGATGCCTATGGAACACATGAAAGGAAATGGTAAAATGTTTATAAAGATGTCAGAAAGTTGAGTATTTTTGTAAGAATATAAAAAATTCAGTTTGTTTTTAGATTACTTGTAGCTTGGAAATGTCTCAGGAAGAAAAACAGTTTTTAGTATAATGATTTTTCAATGTACTTTAACTAAGTGTAAAATTTAAATTCAGTTAGGATTTTATTTAAATTGTTACTTATAAAATACTTTGCTTTTTCAAGTTAAAAAAGCTATCAAAATGCAATTTTCACTAGAAAAAAAAGTTGTCCGAACATCCGAACCGAACCGAGTCCCTGGTCCGTTGCTCGGCTACTTGCGGCAGTCATGACATAAAAACGATAATTTTAGGCTGCTACTACAAGGGCAGACCGAAGCAGACCGCCAGGGGGCGTTGCCTAGCGACGAAACGGCCTCAGGTTTCCGACATGCAACAGAATCCCCTGCAGCGAAAATCTTGTGAGAGTACAGGGAAAAATTTAGAATTTATTTTAGTTAAATTTTATAAGAATTGCCCAGAAATATCTTTAGCAAATTTGGTTTTTGTAAAATTTTTTGTCTTTTATTTATATAAGTTTATGAAACTGCAGTCGATGACAATTTTAATTTATGAGACTTTTAGCCTTTCATATAATAAAAGCTTTAAAACTTGCGGGTACTGTTAACAATTTATTTTAAAGATTTTACTCTGACGAATACTAAACTATTAAAGTTTATAAAAACTGCCTTTAGTTTTTAAAGGTATTATAGTCCTAATTAGTATATTGTTTAATTTAGTTTTATTAATACTTGTGTTTCAATTTAGTTTGCTGCTACTTAAAAAAATACTTTTTAAGTTTCTTTAATTGTTTTTCAAAACAGCTTTTGCCTCTAAAGCAAACGATAAGCTATTAAAATTCGCTTAAAATCTCATTAGTTATGAAGTTAAGAAAATATTAAGTAAATTTAAAACCAATTTTTGATTCTAACATATAAAACCCTTATTTTTATATGTTTATCATAGTTTTTTGATTTAAACAAATCATATTTTGTTATCTTTTAATTTTATGTTTCATTTCACTGCCTAATAAACTGATTATATCCTAAAAAGTTGTGTCTTATTTAACGTACTTATTATGTTTTTTTATTGCATAACATTGTAGGTTTCATTTTTTTTATTTTTTTCATACTTTTTTAAATCAAACTGCTGATATACTTAAAACATCAACTGTTTGCTAGTACAGTAAAATGCCCACTAGGTACGCACTTTAAACACAGCGCACAAATGTTTACCTGGAAAATTTTTGTCCTTATTTTTTTACAGTAAGCCTTATTTATAAAAACATGTTAAAATCCACTCACTAAAAATAACAAACGACTACTAAAGCAAAGTCTTTTAAAAACTGTACTTCAATCCTAAGTAATGAAAATATCAATAGCTATTTTCTTTATTTTTCTTAACTTCGCTAATTTATACGTATTTTACATTTATGTTGCAATCATGGTTATATAACGTCAAATTGCATTCTTCATTGTTTTACTTATAAAAAACTTTACTTTGGTTTTATTTTTGTATGTATTTTACATTTATATTTTAATCATTGTATATGTAAATGCCAATTGAAGTGTTCATTATTTTCATTTATCTATATTTTTTTTGTTTTAATCGTAGGTTATGAAAGTTTAAATTGCCCTGTCGTTAAATAAATTGACTGCAGTGTATTTGTTTTAAATATTGGATTTAATATTCAATATTTAAGACCATATTTTTTTTCGGGCAACCTTAGTTTTGATTAATTAAAATTTAATAAAGTATAATTAATGTTATAAATTAATAGCTTCGTCTTAGTAACCTAAGGTTTATTTTTTTAAATTTCATGAAAAAAAAAACGTTTTGAACATAGCGTTTTTCGGCGAAAAAGGGCGTTCCATATCGGCAGTTCGTACCTAGGAAGTGCGTTAATAGTTAGATGGTCACTGTATCAGCAATTATTAAGCTGAACTTTGCTATGTAACTTGATTTAAATAAGGTTGTAAATTTATTTTTAAATAAGTGTGTAAACTGTTAAATTCAAGTATATTGACTGATAAAGTTATCATAAAAGAAACAAGTTTTTATAAACTTATTTTATTGTAAGATAGACTTTGCAACATGTGCTTACCACATGTAGTTATATCACGTGATGTTTATAAGAACTTAAATTTATTTAGTGCTTAACTTTTATTTTATTTTACTCATAATAATCAATATATTACAGTTATCTAATCGCAGAAAACTAATATCTGACATAAAAACAGTGGTAAACTCAGAGATATTATTATTTTTAAACATATATCTAACTTAATAACAAAGTTACTATTAAACATAAATTTTGTTTTAGATCTAGAGGTCGTTAAAAGCTTTTATAAAATTAGATATATTTAATTAAAATTTAATTAGCATATCAAAGTAAAAAAGTTTTTTTTGAAAACAGTTTATGTAACCAGCGATGTACTCTACTAAAGTTTATTGTTAACTCCGAAAACACTAACTGCCTCATGTTAATTATTCTGTAACAAAAAATTTAATAAAATATTTATTTAAACTTATAGAATCAGATAGTCTTCGTTTATTTAGAAAAATCAAGGAACATATTTTTAAACTATTATTATTTTAAGCTTTAATAAACTAGAATATCTAACCTTGTTCAAATAATAATAAAAAATAAACTTTTAGCTATAAATTTAAGCTTAAGAATTTAAACTTAAAACAAACATTTTGTTTCATATATTATAAACACGTAACTTAATCAACAACTGCAAGATTTAAGGCTAATAACATTGATAATCTTTTTGTTTTTGTATCGTGGATATAAAAATATTTTCTTATAACAAAAGAATTTTATACTGAGAAAAAGAAAATATATAAAAGCGTTCTTAAATCGTGATAAGTAGCCTAAGAGTTAAGAAATAAATACAAACCAGTCTGAGTTTTGAAAAGGTTCAAACACACCTAAGGTTTTAAAAAAAGTTTAAGTAGATTGTGACAGCCTGAATTATCAGAGTATTAATAAACCTAAAGATGTTTAGTTTTAACTTAGCAAAATTTTAGAAATTTAAAGTTGTAATTAAGCAAAAGTAAAAAAAGTAAAAAAAAAGAGTAAGCTAAGCAAATAAAAAATCAATGCCTTAGACTTTTTATTCAAATTCAATGAGTATAAAAATATCTTGTATACTTTAAATTAAAATACATTTAAGCGTTCAAACTGAATAAGTTAAAATTTATAGCTTTACTAAAAAACTGGCATAGCTTAATAATTTTTTAAGGTTTTAAAAACATACAGACTTACCTTTTTTTAGTTTAATTAAGAAATTACTTAGTCTGATTTTATTTGAAACGTAGATAAGAAACCTTGTAGCTTTTATTGAGTTTAAAAAAATAAATATCTATCTTTTGACCAGCCTAGGTTTTAAATAATGCTTTTTTTTTGTTTTATTAGGCTTTTAGGATAATATTTTTTATCACAGTAGCCTCATTTTTCACCAAACAAAGCTTTTTTTAACTAACCTAAACAGTTTATTATGCTAACCTTGCTTCTGTACTTTACTTGTTCTTCAATACCATGGTAATTTTATTTTCCATACTTTAGTAAGCACAATTTATTTTTTATACCTAGCAACAATTAATCTCTTACTTATTTTAAAAACTTGGTTGTATTAATAGTTAAGAAAGTAGTCTAAGACAGTTTATTACACTCAAAAAAGTATATATAAAGTAAAGAAAAACTCAAAAAAAAAAACAATTTGTGTCAATGTGTACAGCTTAGATAAAACAACGCTACTTATAAAAACATACAAATTTTAACAAAGCTATATTTGCAGAAACATTTTATTATTTCTGTGAATCAGAAAAACTCTTTTTAAATATCAATCAGCACACAAACTACAAAAAGTATTTCTTAATATCTTGCTATAAGTGACTTTTTTAATTTCAAAAGTATAAACGTTTAGATTAACAAATCTGTAAATAAAAAGCTTAGTGTATGCAAATAACACATGACTGCATAACAATGCTTATGATTGATATATTTTGTTTTAAAATGACTATTCACATTACTTCCTTACTGTATTTAGTTTTTAGTCAAAAAATTAAACAAGAAAAAAAAGAAAACTAATCACCTACAAAATGACAAGTACTGACTGATACTAAAATATCTAAAAAACATGATACTACTTTGACTTACCCTTTTATTATTTTTGAATTGTTATCTTTTACTTAATTATTTTATTATTTCCTACAAGCTGCTTTTAAGTTCATGCATTTAATTTTAGAATGTTGAAAGACAGTTAAAAGTTTAAAACATATTTTCAAAAAATGTGGTTTGACTGTGTTATTTATTATTTACTTTCGCTTTATGTATAAGTCGGTTCAAAAGTTATACAACTAGATAGTTAGTATATTGTTGTTTAGTATAAAATCGAATTGGTAGGTGTCAGACTTGCACGAACATAGCTTTTGTAGATTTTGAAATACAAACAAAAACTGACAAACCATAGCGCTTTTTATCATAAAACGAAATTAAAAGTTCTGATTTATAAAATGAAATTATTTAGTTAAAATCTCATGTACTTTAGGAAAAAAAGGGGATGCACGCTTCCTATGATTTTACTATACTAACACGTTTTTCTGTAAGTCTTAAATTTTAAGCAATGTTTTTAAAACTCTTATCTCTGTTGATTGTTAACTTTCTCAACTTAAATTTAAACTGGAACGTGACTGGAATTTATGTATTTGTAAGGAATATTGTAGAAC
Organism: Thalia democratica; assembly: GCF_965202585.1. Lineage (NCBI taxonomy): Eukaryota > Metazoa > Chordata > Thaliacea > Salpida > Salpidae > Thalia > Thalia democratica. The sequence goes on along the minus strand of NC_139166.1, from coordinate 57,882,354 downwards.
ATAACTTTGTTGTTTGTACAAAGTTAGGTATAAAAACTATTTTAAAATACAGTAAACTCTAAAAGTATAAATCATTGAAATACTTTCAATCAGCTTCTTAAACTTCTAACTCTAATTTAAGTATTGAAAACCTACTACAACCAATCAACAAGTAAGTTCATCACAAATATATTTTTTATGATCATTTATTGCATTGAATAATATTAAAAAAATCAAGATTTTTTGTTGTTGTTTGTTTCTTGAAAGTTGTTGTTTAGTTTATAATGTTTCTAATTAAAGTGTGTTGTCTAAACAAAGATTTATTAAAATAAACAACGATCTTTGTAACTTTAAAAATTGCTTTCGTGAAATTGTTTTTTTTTTAGTTATAACTTAACAAACTGAAATAAAACTTGCATTATTTTATGCTCAACTTCTAGCTTTACTAAAATTCATATAAGTCAAGCGTAAGAACGACTTGCAAATAGATAATACTTGATTTCAAAAGAATTTTGTAAAATTTACAGTAGAGGTAAACAGACTAACTAAAAGTTTTTTCTAAGCCTGTTCTAAGTTTTAAGGTTTTACATCAATGTCTTTTTTAAATACTGAGTTTTTTTTATTTTTAATATAGGTTTAAACATAAGATGTCAGTTGCGGTCTTCATAGGTTAAAATTATAGAAAAATTATTTACTAGCTACTTTAAGTGTTTATTTTTGAGTCTGTACATGATTTACCAAAGTCTAAATAAAAGACTATTTCAAACCCTAAGTATTGCTTCTAAAAGTAAAAAACTTTGAATCATAGTAGTAGTATAGGTTTAAATTTTTACCTTCAAAAAATCTTTTGGTATAATCTACTTTAACTTTATATGAAAGGTCAGAGCAGAATAATATTGTAAAACATGGATGATTATTATTGTTTTTTTTTTTTGTTTGCTTTTTTGTGTGGAAATATTTTTCAATAATACTTTAAGTTTATTCTTCTTAATTTCAAAACTTGTTATCCTAAAAGTTACAAATGAAGTTTTACAGTGATATATATTGCAAAATAAGTGATATGAGAAATACTGAACTAACCAAATGCTTATATCTGTTTTCTTATGATAATATTAAAGCATCATGGGAAACACTCTACTTGTTTGTAGAACACTAAATAAATAAACCTAAAAATTATGTCTGCAATCGTTTGGCTTTAGTTTATCAACATTCACTTAATTTGCACAGTTGTCAAACTAAAATAAAAGCGTATTGTACTTTAATACAAGCAAGTGAAACTTTTCAAAGTCATTTGTTAATTTTTTCTTAAATTTTAGTAGCAGCTCGTTTTAAAATCAATATAGTCTTCGTACAACTTTTTTAAGTTTTTTTGAAAGATAATAGTGATGAAGACTGTATCAGTTTAATTAAACAATATCAACAAAAAGAAAAATGTAAAAACTCTAACAACTCAGTTTACTGCTTATAATGAGCTTAAATATGTCACAACCTTTCTATTATAACCAATATTTGTAATAAATATGTCTAAGTTTTTGAAACACTTACTTAATGCTTAATATAAAAAATTTATAACTAGTTTTTGTTTTAAACCTAATTGATCGAAAATTATTTGTAAGTTCTAAAATTTGTTTTTATGTAATTGTTATATACATATTAAGATTAGCTTGATTGCAATTTAAATACAGTTGTAAAAAAAACAAGTAAAAATGTTGTTATAAAAACTAAAATTTATATAGTTATTTAAAACTATATCTGAGTAAAATTCTTCTGCTAGTGTTAGTTCACTAAGGGTGTTTTATTAAAAAAACTAACTTTTATCGAGGTTAACAACTTTTTAAAAACATTCGAACCTATCATTTCTTAGATTAGTGCTCGAACTTTGAGAGGGGTTAGGAGGCGCTATTGGAAAATTTTTGTATGATAAGTTTGTTATGCACCATTTTTTTATCCTTACTAAAGGCAACATCGCCTGAACCGTCACTTAATTTGTATGTTGACTACCCTTGATCTTAAAAAACCGAAACAACTCATTGAAAATAAAAATGCACTAATTAGCAGTTGTATAAGCTTTGCTGTTTACTAAAACTCAAACGGTTTGTTTGTATTTTTGTAGATTACTTAATTTTGATCACAAGTTGTTCCAGGCTGTATTAACTAAAATGTATTAAAACGTTACAGGAAAATTAGTACCGAATGCAGTAAATCTTAATGGATCTGGTAGATCATTATTAGGAACAAGGCTGCTGGAATGCCTAATGTTGATATGCAAACTGGACATTTAATTTTTTAAAAACAGTTCGTTTTTTAACAAATAACTTCACGCTCGAGTAAAAACTGTAATTTTTATAGATTTTATAAATCGCATGCCTGATTAAGAGCATAATAAGCTGAAACAAATTGCAACCCTATTTGTTTTAGTTAAACGTGTTTATTGTACTATCTTAAACCTTTATTTCTTAATAAAAGAATTTATGTTGTCTTAAAGCATAGCTATCCGCATGAAGAATAGTTTTGCATAAAATTTTAAATTAACACTAAAAACTTATCAACTGGTATACAAACTCCAAAACAGTTTCGTTGAGATTTTTGTTTAAAGTAACAGTTAAACCACAAATTCATTTTTTTTATAAGCTTCATTTTCTATTGACATCAGTTTGAACATTTTGACAAAAAATAGAAACTGTTTAAACAATGGTTCAAATTAGAAAAATGCTTATTTGTATTTACTTGTAACAACTTTATAGATCGTACTGTGTAGCTTTAATACAAGCTACATAAACCATCTATATCGAAGTTGGTTCGTTTAAAATTACTTTACAAAAAAAAAACTTATATTTAATTAAAACATAGTCGTCATTTTCTAAAATCTGTAGTAAAATTCAAACTTTTCAAGTTAAATACAACATCTGCATCAAAGTAGGCATTATGAAAATCGGAATTGAATTAATTTTTTACTTGAAATGATTTTTCAAATAAGAATATTTTAAAACGCACAAATATCAACTTTAGTACATCTTTAACAATATTATTTTTTTCTGAAACTATTTAAATAAATTAAAACATAGTTCCTTTTACAATATTCATACATCAGTCAGAACAAATGCTATGCAGCTTGGCCGTTTTAAATTCCTTTTGACATAAAAAATAAAATTTAAAAATTATATGTCTAATATCATTTATAATCAAAAGTTTAAAACTAAATACAGCGATAGCTTTAAACAAAAATGTGGGGAAAAATAACATTTAGTATTTTTTTTAACTAACTAAAAAGCATAAAATGTTAAAATGCTGTGAGAAACAGTGATTTTCATGATACTAATGACGCTCCATAGTAATTGTTATTGTTTTGGCTACAACTCGATGTAATTTAAAATGGGCGTCAGTGTAAAATTAATTAAAGCTGTACGCAACCATGTATCAACTAATTAGTACCGTGCTTTTTTCAACATCAATATTTTTGTTTACTGTTGCTTTTTGCAGCATAATTCATGCTCGTTGTATTACAAGTACGAAATGCCCGTGTAACGTATGCGTATAGGCATAATTAAACAAAATTGACTCTGCGATGCGATGTATAAATGTTTTTGGCTATCTAGTTTTTTTTTTTAATACGAAGATCAATATATTTGTACTTTAATGTAACTGAACACATTTTGTACATGTGTTGCAAGTCTAAAAATTTCAACAAGCTTAACTTAAACTAAATATAGATGTTAAGTTTAGGAACTAGGTAATAAAACCTTTATGACAATAAACATTTAAATAGTTACTGCAGTTGCTAATCCCAAAACAGTTAGCTTTAGTAAAAAAAAAACTTTTCTTAGTGGTTGTTTTCAAAAGTAATGTTTATTATAATGAAAACCATGTTAACGAAATGTACGTTTCATACAATAAACTACTGAGACACTAACTTTATTCACCTTCAATAAAGTTACTTATTTGTTTAATCAAACGGTAAAGTCTAATTCACAGCTTGAAGTGTACCTAAAAGTTTAAATACAATCTTAAGTTTATTAAGTTAATATTTCATCATTTATAATTTTTATTTAGACATACTCTAATAAATAACATACTATATTGATTGATAGCTTTAACTTTTTTTAAATTGTATCTTAAAAATAATATTAAAATTAATTTTAAATAAAAAAGTTAAAGTAAACTTTTAAAATTCTTTTTTTTTTTAATCATCAAAATATATACAAAAGTATCAAATTATTAATAATTTTAACACATCGTTAGTTTATATAAGTAATTATTTGTTTTGTACAACGTAAACCAAATTTACTTGTTTATTAAATATACTTTTTGTTTCATCCAGTTTGTAAACGAATGCAAAACCTTAATAATGCGTTCGTTCGTATGTTTTTTCTTGCAATTTAAAATACTTTGTTCTAATTTGACCAAATAGCATACGGACAGAAAGATAAAGAAAAATTTTAATAAAAAATTAACTAACCATAACTATAAAGTTGAAGCTAAGCCAACTAACCACTTTGCAATTTCTCTACGAAAGTTAACAACATTACGTGAAAAACATTCTAATACTTATCAACTTATTGCAAAAACGCTAAAGAGAAAAATATGTAAATGGTGTTTACATATGTAATTAGAGTAATATATTTAAATTTCTTATAAAGGCCATAACCTTAAATTAACTTTTGTTAAATGCTTGTTATGATAAAAACTAAATTAAAAAACTTTCTAATCATATTTTTTATTCCGAAACGTGCCACAATCGGTTAGTATACTAGTAACTCAACTGTAGTATTAAACATTAGATGTTAGAAAAATTTCAAATGACAATAAAAATGTTTTCTTTGTAAACTGTAGATAAAAAGAAATGTTTTTATATCAGTACTTTAGTTTGAAACAAAATGATGGTTTGCAATAAATTTTAAACTTTTAGAATAAAACTAGATTCAAAGAATTTTCAACTTTTCTAATATGCTATAACAAACCTAAATGCTTAAAAAAACATGTGTAATTTAAGAACATTAAGTTTGATAAAATCAAGTGTAAAAAAACGTTTAACTAATTATTTAAGTAGTTAAAAAATAAAGGTCCGTTTTTTTATGAATATTAAAAGTCTATATTTACGTTCATAGTTGTAAGTTAAATGTTTTAAAAGTTAACGTTTTTTACAGCTAGTAAAGCCTGACCCTGTTAGAAGTCATTATTTAAATATATTTAGGTTATTAAGTCTTAGCTTTCAAAACTCATAACAATTTTTAAGTGATTTGCATTCAAAATTTATAAGGTTAAGTTAAAACTGTTTATTTGTTTTTTCGCCGTCAAAAATAAAGTTTGTGTCAGAGAAAATCGTTATAAAAATCTATAATATCGATACGAATATTAAATTTTGTTTAATTTGTATTTTAACTTAGTATTTTTTGGGTCTGTTAACTTGAAACTTTAGTATTTTGTTCATTTCTTGCCGCAAAAATTACCAAAACAGAGGGTAGAAACTCGCAGGATAACTTTCAGCCAACATGAAATTAACACCTGTTTTCGGCTTATCACCTGTTTGTTAATTTGTTTGCAACATTTTGTAATTATTACCACCAGCTTTGCATCACCAATCATAATCTGTAAGTTCTCACGCAATAATCAAAACTTGTTTATAAACTAAATTAGGATTTTTCAAAGTTTTCAAATTGTGTTTTTTTTTGTACTATAATTTCTTGCAGATGTCTTTTTTGTTAAACTTAGTAAAATTAAAACATATATCGTATATAAATTTTTACAAACGTTTATACAAAAATAAAGTTTAACAGTCGTTTGCAACAATAACTTATAGACATAATATTTTTTAAATTAAATCGAAAATAATTAAGTTTTTTTTCTTTTATTGATTGAACTTCAAATTATGATTGCACGGTATTTAAAACTGTATTTAACTGCCTTATGCAGTTTTAATAGAAATAAAATATTTTTTATTTAGTTATTATTTATTTATTTTTCTTCAGAAACTGTCGTTAAACTAAAATAGTGGATTGTAAACACGCTAAAAGTCATAAAACTAGAAACTATCATATTTTAACGGAATAATATAACTGTATATAACTTTTACTTTAGTATGTACCAACATAACAAAACAAAAAAAACACCTAACACTCAATAAAATGTGTTTTTGTTTTACATTATTTATTACATCATTACTTATTTTTGTAGCGTTAGAAATTTATACATTTTAAAACTTGTTTTTACATAATTTTTTTTAGTATATGTTTTTAGAACATCGAAATTTGTTTTAAATAAAATTATATTTACTTGACTATGTAGTCATGTTATATATAACATGTGTATAACACGTGCTAAATAAATTAGTGCTAAGTAAAGTGGTGAGATTCGTATTTTTTTAAGTATCCTAACAGCTATGGTTTATGAAACTACTAAATATGTTGTACGACTTCATTTTATAGTTGTTTCAATTTAAAATAAAAGCACAATTTATATTTTTTATAGTAAAAAACAGGACAAACAATTTCTAAAAACAACAACTAAATCTTTTTAAAACAAGCAAGACCGTTTAGACAGGCGTTTGATAGTCATTTACAAGTTGTAGTCCAAACTAAAAACGTTAGGTTTTAAAATATATTTCTAAGAAATAACTTTTTTAATGTTGTAAACGACATATTTCATTATCTTCAAATAAGTAAAACTTTTAAATCTATGCAGGTAAATTTTAGAATTTAATTAGTATTCGTATCATTTTTTAATTACTTAATTTTAAAAGTTTAATTTTTGTTTTTGTTTAAATTGTACTATATAAATATAAAAGTACTTAAACATGTTTTAAATATTTCTAAAAAAGCACACTATTTAATAAACAGCAAATTGTTTTTTTAATTTATTAGGCAGTATAAATATAAATGAAGAAACTCAAAATATATGATTATAGTAAACTTTCTAAACCTTTTATAAAAAAGAATCAGTTTTAGTATTTTTTGAAGACATATGTTTCAAAATTTAATAAAACATTATAAAGTCTATTAATGTTATAAGAAGTTATAGAAAAAATTAAATAAAGTATTTAAATGACAAAAGTTTTTTTTTCAAGCAGCTCTAAACTTTTTATGAAGGTGTTGAGTTGAAAGAGCAAAATTTTTTATAAGCAACAATTTAATTGAAACCTTAACTAAAATTAAACTTAACACATAGATAAAGTACATTTAAAACGAATTTCACTAAAAACAATCTTTCTTTCTGAGACATGTCCAAGTTACAAGTAATCTAAAAACAAACTTGACTTTCTATATCCTAAAACACCCAACTTCCAAACAACGTTATAAACATTACACCATTTCCTTTCATGTGTTCCATAGGCATCAGTTCATACCAACATTCTCATCTGCATATGTTTGAACTTTGATTGCAATCTGTAAGTTTTAAACTGTCAAGAAACTACGCATTTAATTTTAGAAAAGTAAAAAAAAATATTTTATCTCTTTATTCAATAATACATAAACATTTTATTTCTAACCGCAGGGTATTCTGTTGCAAGGGACTGCAACTTCCGGTCGTGTTGTTGCTAAGCAACGAGCACCCGCCGCCTGGCTGGGCCTGCCCTTGTAGTAGCAGCCAAGAACTCTCGTTTTAATGCCATGGCTGCCGCAAGTTGCCGAGCAAACGGACCAGTGACTCGGTCTCCAAACTGGCTGACATCGGCTGTTTGAACAGCTTTGTTTTCTGGTTAATTAATAAATTATTTATTGTGAACATGCTTTTACTCAAGGTTCTAATTTAACAATGGTGCGCAGATAATAATTGGAATTTGAATTAGTCAATGTTTAAAGAAAAAAAACAATAGTATCATACCGACCTATTTGGTTTTGGTAAATGTTTACAGTGAGTTTTATGAAACTCCTTGTTGTTATTAGCCACACAGTGAATATGTCTTGTTTGAACTCCAATTCCAACACCATAACATTTCTTGCTACACTGTTATTAGATTATAATAAACTAAACATTTTATCAACTTTTACATGAAATAAATAAACTAATAAAGCCTCATATTGTATATACCACAGTACATGTTTACTAATATAAAAAACAGTTTTATACCTGTTTCCATGGCTTCGGCTTCCAATCCGGGCACGAGTTACTGAAGCAGGTTTCTTTTTGGGGCGGAAGTTGCTGGTTGCTACGGCAACTTTCCATGGCAACCTGGCGAACAGTTCCGTCTGACATGAGAACCACACAGGATATTTTCCTGAATTTTGTTCCATTTCCGCAATCAACTGAACATTTGCTCCATTCGTTTGCGTAATACCTGTTATAATGAATGTTAAAATTAGTTTGTTTTTAATAAAGTGGCATTGTTATGATTTTTGTTAAAATTAGGTAAGCATTTAACTGTATTAAAGTTTTTATTGGTTAAAAAAGATGATCCAACAAGATGTAATTTTTTAAACTGGTTTGTAAAAACATAGAAATTAAAAAATGTTATTTAAATTCTGCTAAATATTCTTGAATTAGTAAAAAAATTAGTTATATAGCAATTTAGTTAGGAGCTAAATTCGGATGAAAAGTTTTGTTTGGTATACTTGAAAACAGTCAACTAAAATAAAAACAAAGGAGGCTTAAACATGGGAAAAAGTTAGAAAATTTATAGATTAATTCAATCAAATCAAGACTTAAACCGAATAACACATTACAAAGGCGCTAAAAATAACAGACTATAAAAAGACAGAAATAAATGAGCGGATGATACCTGACACTAATTATCAATTTATTTATTAAAATACGTGAACAATCATGTAATATTATAGGCGCTCGTCTGAATAGTTAAAGACAAGAATTACGTCGTGTTTTATGATCAAGGTGAATAAAACTGAAACAAACCGTATAGTTGAAATTTTAAAAGTATGCTTAAGCTATTGAAAAAGGATGAAAAAAAGTAAAATCTTCTTCAGTTTGTTGTAAAATACTGAATTAGTTTTTCAGAACTTTATAAACTTAAGAGTATTGTTTTATGTATATATAGCTTCAATTGTTCTTGTTTTAAAATAGTGATTTTATTTCGAAACGAAATGAAAGAATAAAGTTAGCATAAATTTGTATTTTGATAAAACTTTAAATTAAACCATTTTTAAAGAGATAATAATAATTCATTTCATAAAGTATTAAAGATGCGTCATTATGTATATTGTTTATTTAAAGATAAAAAATAGCGCTCAAAAAGTTTGGTCAAGGACCTGGTTTACAAAAAAATCCTTTCAGTTATCGAGTCATACACCACATGCTAAAACAATTTCTTACGAGCTAAACAATTAAACAAATTTAATATAAACTCTTTAACCTAAAAGAAATAAAGCAATCGATAAAATGAACAAAAAGAAATAGAAGTTAAACTAAAATCAACAAAGCTATGTGTTTACTTAAAAAGTTTTATTCATAATGTACTAAAACCATGTCTAATAAAAAAAAATGAAAACACAAATTAAGCCTAATGGAATAAAACCTATGCCTCTAGTAACAAAATAAAAAAGCTTTATTAAAAACTGCACATGAAACCGAAGCATTTACCTGGGAGGGCAATCGACCCTGTTGCAGGGGAAGGTTTCAACTTTCGGTTTGCGGACTCCGGTGCAGTACCAGTCGGCCACCTCTCTCAAACCGTCCTCGATGCAGACCAGTCTGCTCGTCATGTTGCCGCCACTGCCGCAAGTGTCCGTGCATTCGGTGAAGCCGTCCACGACGTATTTGTACACTGAAAGACAAAAACTGTAACCCTCAGTACGTACAAGTATGTTATTAACTACAAGTAGCTGTGTATCAAAAACAACGGGCTAGCTTTATACAAATAGTAAAAATTGCACTTGGGACCAGTTTTTTTACCAACCAGTTATGTTCAGTTGCAGAGAAGTTTTTTCTACCCCTCCTACGTTTGAACCTTTGCATGAATAATAGCCAACTGAGTTGGAGTTAAAGTTTTTAATTTGAAGAACTTTGTTGTTGTGCATAAGTTTGTATTTTGTCGAATTGTTTGTTGTTTCTATGGCGTTTCCTTTGAACATCCAATCTATTGTTAGTTCCGGATACCCAGTCAATGGACAACCTGTAGTTAGCGTTTATTAAATGAGTCTTTATTTATTTGATTAGCAAGTTTAATAAATAGCAATACATACCCATCATAACAGTGGTGTTCGCTTTAACTCTGTAAATTGGACTATTATAATCGGTTAATAAAAGTTCTGGAAGTCCATTCATTTCATTTGGTTTGAGAACTACTCCATCATTTGAAATATGAGGCGGGTCTGTTAGGCAATTCAATAGTTTCAAAATAATTTGTTAATAATTTTTTTTCGAACAAGTTTCAACTTAAAGTTTTAAAACCAACTATAATGATTCTGAACTATAATCGTAACTTTAAGAAAAGTTAAAACTATAATTTTTCAATCGCTAAAGTTTAATTAAAAAAATTTTTTGTTATTTCCTATAAAAAAGTTTAGGCTTCAAGAAAAAAAAATAATTAAAGTTTTACTAAAAAATTCTTATAAAATGACTGACCGACAATTTCTAGTATAGTTGCTTGGTAAGAGCTACCAAAAGGGTTTGTTGCTAAGCAACTGAAATGTCCCGTATCAGCCAAAGTGGTGGAAAATATTTCCAAAGAATTGTCGATTAAAATTTGTGAGTTTCTTTGAAGACCGTTGACGTCTTTGTTCCATTGAACAAATGGTTCTGGTGAGCCTGTAACGTTTGTCTTAATATAATAACTTGTATTTTTTAAACTTCTTAAATTAAAAAGGTAAGAACTTTATGCCACATTAATCAAGTTATAACAAATGTTCGGCATAGCAACATTAGCATTGTTTATTGCTTCATAAAAGCTAGAATAACTTCATCCATTTGAGTTAAATTACACAGAAAGTTACTTTAACTTATAAAAAGCTTTATAAAATGTGACTAGAAGTATACAAACACTTGGTATATTAATAACGATTGTCAGTATATATGGAAATGGTTTTTTAAATAATGCAAAAGTATGAAAGTTATATGTTATAGGTAAATGTATGGTTGTACTTAGTGTCAATCAATAATAAAATAGTTTAGTATTAATCTTGTCTATTATAACAAGTTAAACATTTATTTGCAAATCTGCTAGTTTGTCTTATTAAGATATTAATAAGAAAAAACATTATAATTTAAGGTTAAGAGTTAAGACATAACTTTTAGTTTCGTATAATTTTCTGACTTTCAATTTTACAACAAAGATATATCTATATTAAAGTGTGGATGTTATATCTTATTGTGTATATAAGTTGTTATGATAATTTTTCCAACATTTTAAACTTAGTCAGAGATAACGATAACTTTTAAACTTAAATATTAAAATTTGACTGCGTAGTAGTTTTTTAATTCATTTTTAACGATTAGAAAAAGCGGAAATTATATTTTTATCAATTAAGGTTTTTTCTTAAAGTTTTAATCGTAAAAAAAAAAAACTTCAATTAGTTTTTGGATAGCTACATAACTACTACCGGAAATTTTTATATTGATTAAATCTTTTTCAATTAAGTTCTTAATAGTATTCAGAATCGTCAACACAAAAGATCAATTGTAATTAATGGTAAGGGTTTTATATGCGAAACACTGGTTTAAAACAATACAATTATTTTTTATTAATTTTCCGAAAACAAATATAAAACTAAGCTTAATTAAGCTTGTAATTACATTTACATAAATATAAAGCATATGATTTTGATTAATTACAATATAATTTATTTCTTATAAGTTAATTTTACATAACGTACAACCAGACAAGATAAACTTTTTTAGCGCAAGTAAATTGAAAACATTCTTTAAATGTTTCGTTATCAAACATTAAATTTTTTTTTTCTGATTTTATGAGCTATATCATTTTATTATTATCTATATAATTTTCACACGAAAATGTAAATGATCAAAAGTTACAATTTTTCTTAAATAAGGGCTGGTAAGAACTAATTTAAAAGTCATTAATCTACTTTAATTTATATATTAGTATAAATAGAATTTTTTTCTACGATTTTTTAAAGTTTGTAAGTTTTCTAAGTAAAAAAAAATTAATTAATAAAAAAAAAATTAACAAATACTATGGTGAATAAAAAAGAAAATACTTCTTAAAATATATTTTTTAGTAATGTAGTCTTCCGACTTGTTTTATTTAAAAAAAAAACTTAAAAGTAATCATTCGTATTACTAAATAAGAGTGTTAGAATTTCTAGTGGAATTGATAAACATAATATTTCACTTTACTAACCTCTAGTCGGGCATCTGATAACAACTCGGGCCCCTAATCTCGCCCTGACGTGCGACCCAACTGTCACTGTCAAGTCCATGGACACAAAATCGTCAACATCTCTGGTCGTGGACAGAATTGTAGGTTTGTTGGTTACTGACAACAATGTTGACCTGCTGTCACTTCCCCACCGGTTGGTTGCCACGCAAACGTAGTTACCCGTGTCCGAAGTTTCAGGTCTGAATATCCGCAGGGACTCGTCACCGAGCTTGATTATTCTGCCATTTTAGTAAAATTGCATGAAATTCAGCTAAGTAATATTTAAGTGTAATAAAATTGTCAGCATGAAACTATATTTAAGGTTCATAGCATTGACGACAAACTAAAACTTAAATAAACGTATGAGGAATAAATCAAACCTGTCATTGTTTCTGATTTCTTGCCCGTCCTTCAACCATTTTACCTCAAAAGGGTATTCCCCTGTAACCTCGCACAAAATGGTCACCCGTCGCGAACCAACAACCACCACCGACCCTCCGACGTTGACTATGACATCATCATTGTATTGAAGTGGGTCGATAGTCGGCGCAACGCGGATAGATGGCGCCTTTTTCACCCCGTTTTCGTCGGTAGGGGGAGGTGTTGTCGTGATAACTACAGTGAATTGTTTCGAGTCCAACGGAAGGTGCTTTCGTTCTCTGTAACCTGAAAATAAAGTTTGTACATGCTGATTTTTTTTTACATTTATAGTTTTTTATTTCTTTTTAAAAGTCTTAATTGTGCTGTCACATTTTTAATGTTTAAAACTTTAAACTGTGGATTTTACGTTAAACATCAATAACAAAATACTTTAAAACTTTACGACCATAGAATATTTAAAAGTACTAACCGAACATATCAGTTTTGACAGAAAAAATATCTTGAATTTCAATGACACTATAGTCGTTTTGAATGTAGGGCTTGTGCTTTTTAGGTTTGATTCTAGTCGCGTTTAAAGTTTCGTTAACTTCGCTTCTAGTTAGAGCAGCAAGCTTTTTTGGCTAAAATCAAATTTAATTAAAAAAACTAAAGTCTGTCACAATAATGTAAACAAGTAAACATACAAAAATTTACTGCAATTAATGAATTTTACCTCGTTCTTAGGAAAATGTGTTTGATGCTTATTTACGATTGTACTACTTTTGATTTTTTCTTTACTGTGTTTTATTTTGTTCAAGCTATGAGGCTTTTCATTATGAGTCTCTAAAATAAGCATACGTTTAGAAAAGTAGTATTCAAACTTTTGTTTCTTATAATATAAAACGCATAAAATTTAGAAACTATTTTAAGTAATTTTATTTTAATTAAGCATGCATAAAGTTTACAAGATTATACTAAGTACCGTTTTCTCAAATAAAATCTTATTTATATGAGCTTTTTATAACATTTATTAATTTTGTTTTAAACTGTTATTTTATGTCTGTTTTGTGTTTATCATAAAGTAATAGAGCTTTGATAAGAAAAAGAAAAAAATTACGTTGAATATTAGACTAAATTGCTTTTATGTAGATTTTAAAATCAATAGAAATGTACAATGTGTGTAAAGCCGCACAAAAATCATTATAATACAGTTTAGATAAGACGGACAGCAGTACAAAAAGATTGCTTTTAGTTTACCAACGAGCCGCAAAGTTAGCGCTTAAAATCACACTAAAAGCGTTATACGGTAATTTGTTTATTTACAGCAACAGAACGCTTTAAATCGGCTGTAAGTGATGCGTCTTTTGTGGTACACTTATCAAAACACCACCACCACACTTCACAGATCTGATGCAATTGCGCGTTCGAATATTTAAGATAAAGGTGTTTTTACAATCAAAAACAAAATTAAAGCAGAAAATCGTCAAAAAAATAATTTCCAAGTATAATAAGTTGTCATTTGTTTTTTTCTCTATTAAACAAAACTAGTGATTTTAGTTAATGTAATCTTTTTTGAGCACACAAGAAAAATACTTGCACTAAACAAACGTACTACAATGAAAAAATGTTATTAACAACTTACTTACTTTTAGGTTGTAAATACAGCACACTGCCGTGTTTGCTTCCAGTACTGCATTTGAACAGTAACCTTCTTTTAAACTTAAATTTGTTTAACTTCAAGTATCCATCTTTGGTGATCATAATCTTACCTCTCTTTCTAACAATCCTCTTTTTATTAAAAAACCAACTAGTTTTTGCTTTGTTACCGCTGTAAAAAAAAACATTTTGTAAACTTATTATAAAACATACTGAATTAAGTTAGTATGCTAACAATATGCTTTTATTACAAGCTAGCGAAGAGTTAATTTTGCTTAATTTTTAGAGTTAATGGTTGATAAAACACAACAAAAAGCTAATAAAAAATTTTGAGCTGTTTATTTTTCATTGATTTCAATGATTTTAAACTAAATCTAATATAACAGTTTAAAAAACTAAAATAAAAATTAATTAGTAATTTTCAGGCTGTAAAAGAAATTGATAAAACTAATGATTTACAAAAGGTAAAAACAAAACAAAATGGAAAAGTTTTAAACCTTTAGCCCAGTTTAAACTATTTAGTCTGAAACAAATTCTTGGTAGCCTTGGTTTTTAGCATTTTTAGTGCAAAACTTAACAAGTAACTTACTTTTCTTGACCACATTTTGCAATTATTGTTGTTCCTGGAATAACGAAAGCTTTAACTGGCAGAGTTAAGTAAAGAGGTTGACTTCTGATGTTCTTCTGCACAACTACTTTGAAAGATGGATTTTTAAGATCAAATCGTTTTAAGTTGGTAAACATGCTAGTTCTGCTTTTAAAACTTGGATACCTGGTGGCAGCTGTGTTTAATGTGAAATAACAAATAAGTAAACTATTTTTATACAAACATTGAAATTAAAGAAAATATTTATTTTTGATTAACATTCAATTTAGTGAAAGCTGTAAGTCTTTAATTACAAGAGAAAAGTTACCTAAGCTCGTCTGACATTGCATTTTGCATCGTCTTTTATGAGGAGGAACTTTCAGGTGTTTGCAGTATTTCGATTTCGCACCAATTTTGTGCCAATTTCCGTTTTTCATGTACATGCAGACAACTTTTCTTGTTTGCCAACCTTTTCGTAACTTAGTGCAGTCGCCTTTGCACTAAAAAAAATAAAGAATTTGAGTGTGCATTTTCGCAAAACTTTGAGTCATTAACAAAAAGTCGCCTTTGCACTAAAAATTATTATAGTTTATTAAAACATGTACTTACTTCTTTTTTATTAGAAATAGTTAGACCATATCATCATATTATTATTGTTGTTAAACATTTAAGTTGGTTAGTATTTTTATACTTATATTAACTGTATTGTGGCAGTATGGTTACGAACAACAAAAACTTATTCGATTTGGTTTTATAATATTGTTTCACTTGTTTGAAATTCTCGAAAAAAAGGAAAAATATTTAGACAGTATCTTGAAAAATAACAGTTGCTAAGATTAAGTGTAACAAATTAAGTGTAATTTACTTAATATTTTTATTCGCAAAGCTTGAATTATAGGTAAAGCAGGGTTTAAAGTTTTAGTTTAAAAAACGATGAAAATTTTCTTAAACACGAAATACACATAAATTTAAATTAAACCGAAAACTATTTCTCAAAACCTCTTGTGACTTAAAATCTTTGTTCAGCAAGTGCTATTGCGATCGCGCATTTACAATTTGAAAATATCTCAAAAGTTTATGTTGATTCTAACAGCACTCGTATAAAGGACTTACACATTAGAAAAAGTTTGCGCAGCTGTACTAAAGCAAACATTCCCTGCTCAAGTGCTCGGCTGGCAAAGTGCAGCGAATTCCTCACATTCGGGTGAAATTTTAGCGAAAGTTCAAAGACATTCCTGCATGTGACTACACGGTTTTAAGACGTTTAACAAGTTGCTACTTGATATTCACGAGCACCTTATATCTCGCTTAATATTCCATAAATGCACTTTTATTCTAAGACATTTCAATATGAATTTGAAACAGCGAGCATCCGTTAAACAAAATATATTATTACCCTTCAAAAGGTTATTGCTTTTACGCATCAAAATTTTAGTCTCACACATAAATTTTTGTTATGTTAAATATCAAATAATATATTAATCTATTACAACAACATTTAAACACTCATACGATGTAAAAAAAACATTCAAAATAAAAAAATAATGTTTGAATTGGGTTTGTGCTTAATATAAGTAAATATAAATATTCAAAATTTTAGATTTCAGTCTATACTGAAAATAGTTCAAACGTCAGATAAATAAAAAAGTCTTTTTTTTTTGTTAAGATGTCCATATTATATACATATGTATATAGTGTAATACTTTTAAAAGACATTTATTACACTAAGAATTGCATATATTACCAAGTCTAAAACACGTGTAAAGTAGTGTCTGATTTACATAAAAAAGTATATAGTTGACATAATATAACTTACTTCACTCCATTTTTCTGCAGTAAATTTCGGTTTGCACTCTTTAATTTTGCACTTTCTCCTGGTCAATCGATACGGTTTGTTCTGTTTGATACAAAACTTCGACGATACCTGAATGAGTTTTCCCGTTCCTGTTCTTTGCTTGCACAGGAACAAAATTTCTCGAAAACCATTGCCGCATTGCTCAGAACACTAAAAAAATTTCAATCAGTTTGGTTTAAAACAAAAAGTTTTTTGCTTTGTTCGCCGTAAATACAAAAACATTTTAAAAGCTAACCTTCCCGAGACCAGACTTCATCCAGACAGGGGGACAGGTGGCAAACCCGCAAGGTTCAACCGACTGAGGTTTCGGGTTTGGGCACATGATTTCAGGCATGACGTCATCGTTGGTGACGTGGTGAGTGGAATTTTCAGGCATGAACTTGCACGTGACAGATCTTTTTCTGATCCCTCTGCCGCACATTTTCGAACACGAACCGTACTGACCTACTTCCCATCTGAAATTTTTTTGGAAAAGTTTTATTTGTTGTTTCTTTATTTATATCATGCTTCAAAGGTTAGAAGTTAGATGTTATTATGAAGTATAGTTCACTTAGATGTTAAGGAAGGCTTTTAAAATAATAAGTTGTATTGAAAACAAAATAACTTAGAAAATCGTATCATGCTTATATTCAAAAACACACACTTTTTTCAACAACATATTATTTAAGTATTTACTGGTTGCAAATGCTTTTTAACATATGCTAATCGACAGTTACACTAATTACGGGCTAATAGGTCAAACTTAACGCGTACTTTCATTCAGTACGCCACTGACAAATAGCTTTTCGGAATTCAGTACTCAAAGACAAGACAACTTTATTTTAAACTTTTAAGTTTCTCAAACTTAAGAATAAAACTTGTTAAATCTTAAATGTAAGTTTAAGTTTGTTAGGAAACCAGTATACTTTTATTAAGAATTTTTGTATAATTAAGAGCAAACATCATGTTACCTTAACAGCTTAGAGAAATTAGAAAACATATCAGTTTATTTTCTACATAAAAAATATATGAACAAAAAAAATTTATTTAAGTTTATAATATTATATACAAGTTTAATCATATCTAAAATTCTAAAGCAAAAACGTATATGAACTCAATAAAAACGTAAACTAAGCATAATACTAAGTTCAAGCTCACCTAATTGGTATGCTGTGCATAAGTACTGACGTATACAGCAGTATAAAAGTATAACAAACAAGCTTTTTCAAATTAATTACACTTGATATATACATAACATTCTGAGCTCTGTAAAAAAGTAGATTGTTCTAACCACTTGGTAATAAAATAAGCTTTTAAAAAAATAAAGTTTTCTAATTTGTTAAACAGCTGCCTCTGACTTCTTAGAATTCGCAGACACACACAAAGTTTTTGTAAACATTTTTTTGTAAACCATCATTTTTTTTAATTTAAATTTTTCTTCTGCTGTCGTGAGGCTTCTACACGATAAGCCGTGCGCGCGATCACAATTGAATATATACTCCAAGTTTACATTGTAATACCGAGCTGAATACGGCTTCCTTTGTGCGCGCGCCCATGTACAACAAACTCGTTGAAAAGCGAAAGGCGCAAGGCTATTAAATTTTTTTTGCACAGCTGACAACTTCTAATACAGCTGTCAGCGGGCAAACAGTCGCTCGAAAACGTTTTGTTGGTTTAGAGGTGTGACAGCAGCACTTTACTTAAAGTGTCTTCGCACTTTCTTGTATACCCGAGACGCGAATTGCAATTTTTCTTTTCGTTCTGTCAACGGAACGGTAGCTGCACTCAAAGCAAAAGTAATTTTCACATGGAACTGCGTTAGTGTCGACATGAAACAAAATTTTGACGAATGCAACATGTGTTGTTAGATCTGTCTGTCAAAAACCTGTCAAATTTGTGCGAAGCTTGCTGCAAAAACTTAAGTCTGGACCAAAGGTATGTGTTTTAAACTTGATATAAAACTGGAAACGTAATTTTTTGTCTATACATACCTTAACACCAGTTTCTTTAATCTTTTACTTTAACTTTAGGAATTCTAGTAACTTATAATCTATCGGTTAAACATTATGCAAATCAAAAAGGATAAGTAAAAATGTTTTTCAGTAAACATTTTGCTTGTAAAACTGTGTTTACAATGAAAAGAAATGCCGAAAACAATTTGTAAAGTGTAATGTGTTTATAAACAACGAAACGCATCAGTTGTTTTATCAACAATTATACACATGAGTTATTTTGTTTTCTGTTATAAATGCAGGCTAGCATCATGTCTCGACGAAAAAGCTACTATTTTAATGTTTTTTTTACTCTTTAAATTTTTTCATAAGGTTTTGTCAAATTGTAGATTAATTTGTATAACAAGTACTTAAAAACTTTAACTTTTTTTTATATAACTTTTAACTCAAAGCAACACTTTTTTTAAGCAGAAATTTAAAATAAATATTTTGTTGAAAAGTTGTACATGATTCAGTTTTTAAAATAAAAATATTACTATTATTTATGCTTAAAGTATTGTAAAACAAGCTCAACTAATTTAAACGTTTTTGTTTTAATGGCTAACAGAAAGAAAAATACTTTACAAAACCACAACCAAGGTTAAACTTATTTTAATCTTATAATACATATTAAATTTATAATTTATTTTTATAAGCTTTTATTAAGTTAATTCTAAGGTTTAGATATTAATAAAAAACTCTTAAATTATAAAATAAAACTGTTTTGTTTAAATATCTTTAAACAAAGTCTATAATTAAAAAAATACCTTTTAAATGTTTGCAAAAATATTATCAACATTAATACTTGAGTTAATATAATTTTATGTAGTTTTAAGAACTTTAGTAAGTATGCTCAAAGTAACAAAAGAAATTTTTAAAACAAAATATGTATTTAATGCTATATATTAAAAAAATATTTAGAAAAAAAAAGTTTAAAGATACGTTTTAAATAATATGTCTGTTGTTTTATTAAACTGAGACATGCTGCTACTTATGGCTTCTGTAATGACGCTACTCTCAACTGATATCGTGTGTTTCAATTTGCCGACTGCGACTAAAACAAGAAAGAAAAAAGTTTAAGGGGTTGTTGTAAGAAGTGAAGTACAGTAAAAAAGCAGTTTAATTAGTTTTAAAATGATATTTTTTTGTAATTAGTAGTTCACGGTTTTTAATTTGGAATGCTAAAGCTTAATAAAAACAAATAAATTTTGTGTTATTAATGCCTGTGTTTCTAACGGTTTTTTATGATATTGTCCATTTTCATAACTTAAAAATCATAAATAAGAAAACCTGAGTATATAAATGTAAGTAAAAAAGCTTAAACTATCTTAGTATCGTAAACAAAAATCAAATAATACTTGTATTAGATAAAAAATTTGCTTTATAACTAGTACACAATACGCATACAATGTTTAATGCGATTTTCTAATTTATTGAAATACTTTTAAAGACTCTATACAAATATAAAAAAATTTCTAGTAGCTCATGCAAAACTCATACACTACTAAATAACTATCTTTTTCAAGTACTAAGTTTTAGAGGTATAACAGTTATAAAAAGTATTAAGAAATGTCAACAAAGTTACAAAAAAGACTTTAAGTACGGTATTAAATCATAAAGCTAGTACTTTCAACTGCAGTTTAATGGTTTCTAACATCTAAGGCTGAAAGTTTTATTGTTATCAGAACGTGCTTTAATGTCTTGAAACTGGTAGTAAAAGTAAAAAAATCTTTGGTGTATTTGTTTAATTGCATTTACGATTAAGTCATTTGAACATCAAAGTATCGGTCAAATATAGGGTGTGCCGTATAAGTAAGACTGGCCTCCGATATTAAAATAGAAAGTTTTCTATTTTGCTACTTAGACTGATTAAAGTCATTCTTTTCGTGTCTACCAGTTTTAAACTTCTGCAGAACTATGAATTTTATTTAGTTACTTTGTTTTTCAAACGTCTTGTAGTATCATTGATAAAGCTACACAAGATATTGTATTCGTAAAATTTTACTGTGGATTATATTGTTATTATTAATAAGTTTTGATTATTTGCTATGGATTAATATTTTTTAACGTAGTTTTTCGAAGTATTTTATTTTATTTTTAATTTAAGGTATATTAATTTAGCTTAACAATGTAGAGTAGCTTAGTCTAATCAAAAGAGTATTAAAATAAAATTCTTAGTTGAAAAATATTAAAAGTTCTTAACTTTGTAAAACATCTTTAAAAGAGTAAAAATATATTTATACAGGTTGAATAAGTTATTTCATTGTTGAAGATATATTTTTTTTTTAAATAAATTTCAGCTCCGTGAAACTCAACTATTTACTTTTGTTATGTTGAAGTAAACAAAATTTTAATATTTTGTAGTTTTTAAATTTAGTAGCTTACCAAATACAAAAGAACTAATTAATACTCAAAAAAACCTATGCACTATAACTGTAAAATTTTTTACTAAATTTGTTGATTAGCAACCGTTTTTTAAGCATAAAAAATCGGGTAATAGTTCTGTTTTCGTTATGTTTTTTAACATAATACTTTATGAAAAGCTTTGTAATAGATAAGTCAATTAATCGATAACTTTTCAAACAAAGCTTGTTAATAAATAAACAAACATCAATTACCTACAAGTACTAATTTGCCTGTGATGTTTACTTTTTAAGCGACGGTTTTCAAAAGTTTAAATGACAATCGGACACTTTATTTTTTGTTTGCAAAAAATCCGTAAACGTTTGCAACTTCTGCAATATCGTTCCCGGTTTATTTACACTAACAGTTTTTTCTACACTACATGTTTTCTAAAGAAAATCAAGCATAATGAAGCTGAATTGAGTTTTCAAGTTTGAAATTGCAGTGCAAAAATTTTACTTGATTTTTGTACTTTTGTAAAAAATAAAAGTTATT
This sequence comes from Thalia democratica, assembly GCF_965202585.1. Lineage (NCBI taxonomy): Eukaryota > Metazoa > Chordata > Thaliacea > Salpida > Salpidae > Thalia > Thalia democratica. The sequence goes on along the minus strand of NC_139166.1, from coordinate 57,860,785 downwards.
TTTCCGTACTTATTTACTTTAACTATCTAAAAAGAAAGCACTAAACTTCTGGTTAATGTACAAATTGTGTGATATTTGTTAAAGTGTTCCTTTATTATACATAATTATACATTGATAATACTTTTTAGTTGTAAAAGATATTTTAAATATACTTTTTCAACGCTACCATTGTTTATTTTTTATTACTAAATGACTGGTTAAAAATATGAAAGTTTTCAAATTTCATCATACTTTTAAAAAAAATACATAACCTCTACAAATAATTTCAATAAAGACATTTAAACTTGATTGAACTAGACAAACAAAACCAATAGAAAACTCTTAGCAGATGGAAATCTTTTCAAATCTCTGTTTAGACAGCTTCTTTTGTTCGGAGCATCACAAAAACAATTTTCTTTCAGCTCATGACATGAAATTATACCTTTTTTGCCACCGCACTTACGCCGCAGACCAAATGGCCCTTCACTTTGTAACAAATGAAAACCCATTAAAACATGACGAAATAGTTTACAACTCAAATGTACGGCGAAAAAAAAACAGGAAATATACTAACTTAAGGTGCTTATTACATTCTAGCTCGGCTGTTCTATTCCTCAGCAGAGCTCAGACACATGCTTGAAATGTTTCGCTTTAATAAAAGGTTTTAATCGGACGTTTTGCTGGGTTTCGGTGGTTTAAGATTTCAAATATTATTATTGGCAAGCCACAGCTGAGCTCTGCTCTAAAAAAAAAAGTTTGGGTTTTGTTAATTATGACATACCTCCTAAGCGCGATTAGCCAAATTACTACTTAGAACAGTTTCGACAAATATTTGAATTTAATTAGTAAGCTTGTTGCGTTTCAACTCGAACGATGAAATGAAGCAGTAGAAGTAAATTAAATATATGCCCAGTCATCCAGTAAACTTAATACGTAAAGCACACAACTTTGCTTTTATGGTAAGTTGTTTAAGTAGAGTGTAATTTATACGATGTTTGCCTTTGGAAAACAGTAGCTCAATGAAGTTTTTATTGCATATTAAATTAAGTAAATTTCAATTGCTTTAACAATAGTTTGAACAAGTTATTTTATCCGATATGTTTGATAATGGCTATTGAAATAGGTGTAGTTAATATTTTTCGCTTTTAGTTATTATGACAAAACAGAATAAAAATATATATATATATAACCGTATTGTTTAGAAAACTGTAGATAATATTTGAAACTTAAATCGTTTTTAAGTTTGTAAACCATCTTTTAAACTTGCACGACCCTTTTGTTTTCTTTAACTAATTAATAAATGAGGGTAAGGTAAGGTTAAAAGTGTCGGCTCTGAATGATTTTTGGCATCAAACAGCTAAAAAGTTACTGTAACAACATGCTATCGAATAAAACCATAAAAAAAGTAGCTGACCATTATTTAGTTCATCCGTGTAACTTTTACAAAAGAAAAAGTCTTATTTTACAAGATGTAAATTTTTACGTTTAAATAAACAAACAGTTAAAATAAAATCAACTGCCAAACTCACTGGGCTCTTATTTCCTTGACAGCCTGCTTAACGAGCTGAATGGACCTTTTATTTTGATCCGTCTGCGCACTACTTTCTTTTACTTCTCTTTCTGCAACTTTCCCAGGCTCCAATACATCTAAATGTTTAAGCTCATCACTAAACTTGCCAACAGACGACTCGGTGTTGCTACTTGCACCCAAGCTTCCGCTGCAACACTGATTGGCCAGGATGATGATTATGATTTTACAAATCAGAACTTTTCTGATCATTTTTTATTAATTTATTTTTCCAATCTGCAGAGACTCAAAGTTGGTATTTTCAATGTATTATTTCTTCCTGAAGTCTTTTTTAATCATTATATAATCAAGAGAGTCGTTTTATTTTTCTAAAAAAGTATATGTTTTTATATAGTTTTCAAATATTTAAGTTTTAATTAAAGTACCATGTTTTTGTTTTTCTTGAACAAAATTAGTTTTTCTTAAAAAAACTAATACAATTCAGATTTTTTTTTCAAGAACTTTTAATTATTATTTTAAATTAGTTTAAGTATCATTAAAAAATATATTAAAACGGTTATTTTAGAAAGTTATTTATCCATAACTTCAACATAAATAATCTTTTTTATTTAGAACTAAATTAAAAATATACTTTTTGTTTAGAACATACAGTTGTCAAGTTCGTCTAAGTTTAACTTTATATAGTAAAAAATTACTATGATAGTTAAATTTTTGACTTACATGTATAAAACAAATCTCTTAACAAAATATAATTTTTTTCTCATATAAAAATAACAATTGCTTATCGATTATAAAATTTATAACACGACTTTAAAAAAGGCCGATCAAAAAGCTAAATGAAGACAGTAAAAAGTATAACAAACAGTTTTTAAAGCACTGAGCTGCAAAATAAAAAGTTATATATTAAGTTGTAGTTATAAAGGCTAATTAGGTTTACCTCTAAACAATCAAGCCTGTTTAACTAGCTGTCTGTCAAAAAAAGTGTTTGCTCAAACTTTAATTAATCAAACATTTAAACTTGCTCTTGTATTAAAAAAACAAAACTAGCTGTAAAAATTAAGAAAATTATAACTTGTTCCAGATAATATTTAATGTACCTTAGTTATTCTTAAACCTAATTTTTTTATTGGTTACATTTTTTTTTGCATTTTTCTGAATTAACCTTGTTTTTAAAAACATTTAAAAAGTTTTAAATAACAATTAAAAATGCAAAAAATATTTTATTCGAAGTAAGATTTATGATATTACTCGAGGAAAATAAACTTTACTAATTCTAGTGATAAAAAAAAAACAAATTGCAAATATACAAATCAGTTTTAAGTTTTTAAGAAGTTGTCAAGAACAACCTTTTTTTATGATTTTGTTACCTTGTAGTCAATAGAATAATTACCTGAGCTTTTTTGCACTAGCAAACTTCAGGTCCTAAACTAATATTGGTAAAATTCAGTTTTTCTCTGATAAAAAGCAGCCTGTTCGGCTTTTTTCTACAATTTTCTCTCGTTTACAAAAAATTACTTTCGTTTAATACATATTTTAGCCTTGTTTAGTTTTTGCCACTTTGATCAAAAACAGTATACGAAAAGTTTAAAATCTTTTAAACATACTGTTATAAAGTTCTAAGTAGCTTTTCAAAATATCTATGAATAAAAAGTGAATTAAGAAGCTTAAAATTGATGATAAGTTTAACACAAAATTTACTTTTTTTGTAAAGTTGAATATAAAACAAACAATAACTTTTAAAGTATTTAAATATTAACTTGTTAACAAAAATATGTTTACAAAGTACTCTTGTGCTAATTGCTAGAAAATTTTCTATTCTTATAATAAATATCAAACAAATATGCATCCTGGGTTAATTAAACGACTCACCTAAAGTTTAATTTAATTAAAATTACAAACAATAAGTGTTAGAACATCTCACTAGCAGCTAAGCATCACTTCATTTGTTGAAAATTAAAGTTTATAAAATTTTCACTTCATTCTTTTATATTTTTTAGTATTTTTATCTCGACAACAAGTTTTGATAACCGCAATCTAAGGTCTATATAAAGTACTGTATTTCTTAAGAATTTCTCACACTTTTTTTGTATTAAAATTATTTTTATTAATCTTGGCAAAAAAATTAAGAAATATAAAAAAGATAGTGATTTTTCATTGTTAACTAAATTTTTATAATAACATAATAAACTAAAAGTATAGATCAAACGGCTGGTGCTTATCACTTAATATTTGGTAACATTTTTTTAGATTTTTTCAAAAGACAGTTTTAAAGTTGGAAATAGATTTTGATTAGTTTTGTTTAAACTTAAAAAAATAACACAAAATTAAAACTTTAAAAAATATTTAAGTAATATTTATCTACTTAGACTAAGCTTTAACTAAACTATATTCAAACAAAATAACTCTAATTTAAAAGAATAAATGAAATGTAGAACGTAAATAAGTTTTATTTATACTGTGCTGAGTTATTTAAAAGTACCAGTTGTTTTGAAAAATTTATTTTAAAAAAAATCGTCCACTGTTGAAAGCCAAGTGTCCTAAATTATATGCTTAAAAATCATGAAGAATACATTAGAATATTTTGTTGTATCTATTTTATCATTTATAAGTACGTTTGTAACATTACAAAAGGCAAACTAAGAAGAAGATAATGACAGCACCTGTAATGGAATAGCAGGTGCATGAGGTAATACTGTGTTCAGCTCGAATTAAGTGCATAATTGCTTCATTTTCCCATTTGCTCACTCGTAATAGGTGTTGCAGTGAAAAATGTGTTCTGCTGTAACTGCACTGTCAGTAGTTTACATTATGGCGAAAAAAAGTAAGTAGCACATGGTCTGATATGCAATGCAGTACTAAATTTAAATTCATCAACTTTTCTCAGCTGTGATATTTGTTGAAAAAAATATTAAGTTTAAGTTTATTGAGTTTTAGGTATTATTATTTTACTATTTACAACTCTTTCCATGAAATTTTCCTCAAAAGTTTTAAAAGTAAAGTAAACTTTAAAAAAATACAACTTTAAAAATACAATAAATAAAAAGTGCAATTTGCTGGTTTGAAAAAGTATTTTCTCATTTTTTATATACGCAAGTTTGTTTTTATCCTATCTATAATCTAATAGTTCAACCGTTAAAGTGCATATATTCAATTTACTATGTGAATACATTAAATGAAAAACTGCGTAGATTTATTTTATTCTCCCTAAAATAAAACTTTGGAGGAATCGTTTTTGAGTCTATAAACTTACTCTAACTTTCAGAATACTATATTGAAAAATTTACAAAAGCTTAAAAGAAATAAAAAGATATTTTTTCAATTTATAACAACAGAAGTTGAAATAACAAACAGCTTTGGTTAATTTTATTGAGCAATAAATGACAATGGCGCTTTCCGAACATTAAAGAGCGTTGAAAGAAGCGTTTGACTTCAAAAGATGCGTTCGAAAGTTGTAAAATCAATCTTAATATATAACATGCTAAAGAATTTGAAATTACAGCAGATTTACTCGTCCAATTCTGAATTTGTCAGTCAACAGTTTATAGCGCTGGATTAACGCCTTTTACAAATTGTTGTTTAGTTATACAATATTTTTCTATACTTTAAATAAGCAACATTAAATGGTCAATTTGTGTTTGAATGTAAGAATAGCGTGAATTCATATGTTCTTTTGATCTTTGTGTTTTTGAAACATTTTTGATGATTTTTCTTTCAAGCAAAAACGTCATCCATCTTTATTATTATGACTGATCATTTGCGTTTGATTTGTTCTTTGCAGTTTGTTTATCAAAATATCTTAATAAATTACAAGTAAACAACCGAGCTTGCACTAAAATTTAAACTTGACTTGGATCCAGTTTTGAGTGCACCAAACCTTATTAATACAAGCTTTGATGGTTAGTTTAAAAGTAAGCCAAAATTTTTTTCAATAATTTGAAGTAAGTCTGAAGAAGATAAAACTTGCATGAAAACATACTTACGCAATTTACATGATTTTGATAAAAGCAAAAGTTTTCAATTAAATTTTAATTTTAAAAGAACTATTTACGAAATTATAAAACAATTTTTTCGAATAACTTATTAGTTTTCAATTTTTAATTTTCTTAAGTTTGCAGCTTTATCTAGACGTTTTAACACATTTTATCAAACTAGGTTGAATTTGTAACCTTTTTTTTTAATTCCGAAGAAAAACATTTTTACCAAAACTTTTAGTTTATGGTCTTACAGTCTTGTTTATCACAAAATGCAAATAAACTTTATACAACTTCGTTCATAAGGCAAACAGTCTTGTGTGCTTACAAGTCTAGACTTGTTTAGGACAACGTGTTTAAGTCAATATACTAATATAAGTTTTTAGTTAATATAGTTAATAACACTTAAATATATAAGTTTTTTTTTGACGTACCATGAAAATGTTACTTTAAGCAATTGGTGTAAACCAGGGACGTAGCTAGCTCAACAGTTATGTTAATACTTCAAAAGTTGGATGTTGAAGTATGGGTGATAACTGTATTCAAGGCTATTTATTTTGGTCCACACCCCCTATGACTCTTTATTTGTTGCCACTTGTGTAAACCCATAAAACTTTTATTGAAAGTAAGTATAAGAAAATCACAATTTAACTTAAAATCATTTTTATTGTTTAAAACCAAACATTTAACGTAGTCAATAGAAACATCATTAATTTATGCAAATTTTTGTAATATAAAATTGTATGATTTTGATTTTTGAATAAAAGCTTCCATTAGAATCGATTTTGCAATCCAGCTTTATGACTAATTAAATCTTTAACGCGCTAAATGTATACAAATTAGATGTATTTAATTCGTTTAATTCTTACGACAGTAAAAATGCTAAAGAGTACATATATGTCAAAATTATTTTTCAGGAGTGCATAACTAAGTATAAATGAATACTAAAAGCTAAAAAAGCAGAGTCTTTTCAAACTGAAATAAAAGCAAGTTTTTTCGCACATAGGTAAACGTTTCTGCAGATTTGCAGAAACCTACCAAGCTAGGTGCCTGGTGTAAACTATTAAAAATGTATGACTGCTTTGTTAAATTGTTTTGCTTTGTTTAAAAAAAAAGGTACGTGTGAAGCTTTTCTAACTAGAACCATCTAAAAATAGACTCAGTTATTTTTTTTTCCTTTTTTTATTGGTCATAGTTAAATATATGATTTAAACTTTTTAAGTTTTCTATTGGAACTAATAAAACAGTTTTTCCGATATAAATGTTAATTTTACAAATTAAAAGCCAGTTTTCATCAAACATATTAATATAAGTTCTTATGCACTGTGTGTATTTTTTATTTTGATTCTGTTCACTGAACATTAATTAAACAAATTTCAAACTCTAATTAGATATACCGTCTGTTTATTGAAGTCCTGAATGCTTAGTTAAGTTAATATACTTAAGTTGCATGATTCTAATACCGAGTCATATTATTAAAAACAACTTCTAAAAAAATAAAATAAAAACTTTTTCATAAGTAAAAAGTAATTTAAAAGAAATTTATAAGATTGAAAGCTTTAAATTATATATATATATATAGTTGATTAGATTCTCATGTTTCAGAAAAAGACTGTGAAAGCCTAACTTATTAAAATATCAACGAACATTAATTTTAAGAAAGTACTAATATCTACCTTTATTTCACTAGCTGTTTATTAAGCTTGAGGAAAAACATATGAGATTTTTTGTCATTATATCAATGTGCAACTTGAATACATCAAAATCATGTTAAAGCGACTTAACCCTATTTGTCGAAAGTCATTATTTTATATTTATTAGTTTAGTGAACGAAAAAAAAAAACGCTCAAAATATTTGGTCCAGAAGCTGGTGCACTAAGAACCTTTCGGTTTACAAGTCGATACACCACAGATACATTTTAACGTCCTGTCTAGGGCTGTTTATGTTTTATAAAAACAAATAAATACTGTTTTTTAATCAATAGAACATGTGTGTATATATTAAAAGTACTACATTTTTTATGCACAGCATAGTTGCCATAAGTTTAGGTATTGTATATCTAGACATTGCAAATTTTTAGAGGTAAGTTTATTAAACTATAAATGTCATGGTTCTAGTATTAACCAAAAAACAATTATGACTTTTGGAAAGCTTTGTTTTTAAACAACATTGCTTTAAAGTTAAATTTTATTTGGTCACAAAGTTCGGGCGAAAGTGACATTAATGGTGTCCATAAATCAATTTATATGCACCTTAGAGCAAGTGCCCACTTTTGAAAAGAACAAAAAATTTGTTGTAGATGTTATACTCTATACAAAACAGCTGTAGTTACATAAGTAACTAAGGATATATAGCATGTTATTTAAATAAAACAGTATTATTGCATTTTTAATGTCTTTAATATATTTCATATTATTCAAAGTTTTTATAGCTCATGCACTCATGATTAAATGATACTACATAATGTAAGCAAATAATTTTTGCTTTATAAGTATATTTTAGAATAAGACATACCAAGTCACAATTTTCTTTTTAATTAAATTTTATAGTTTGACATTTATCTTATTTTCAACTATATTGGTAGCTTTGCCTTTATTTTAATAAAATATAAAAGTTTAAAACAATTTTTACCTTAAATTTCCACAATAAAAAAAATAAATTTTTAAACAAAAATAATACTTTAAAAAACTTAACTTTACTGATAGTGATTTTTTTGCTCTTTTATTGACATTCAATAAGGAAAAACAAACTATGCCGAGACAGAAATATTTTCACGTGAGACAACATCATAATTAACAATTAAATGATTCATTAAAATAGCAAACTTGTTTTGTCAACTCTGAGAATTTAATTCAAAATTGTGTCCCCCCTTTTGACAGTTTTGTAAACATAATTACTGCGTCTAATTGAAAAAACTTACAGGTGCAAAAGTTCAACTATTGTTCAATTTGACTTGTTATGACGGCTTTGTGTTTTTGTTGTAATCTACACCCGTTTTTAATTGAAATTGTCAAATATGGGCTTGCTCAAATTTACAGTTGCAGTTTATAATGTAACAAATCTTAATATAATTAGAAGTAACTGAATAATTATACTTTAGCAATTAAACTTTCGTGGCGTTTTTTAAGAATACGTGTTTTTTTATAGAATTTTGTTATTTACACTATGTTTTCACTTTTTAAAGGAATACTGATGTTTTTTGTAACCCCTCTTACTTATAACTATATATTAACTTGTTATCAATATTATGCACAGAAAATATAACAAATGTATGCATCCTTAAATTTCTATTTGTATTTTATTTTTTCAATGGTAGCTAATGAGATTATCAATTAAAATTTGTGATTTTTTAAGAATAGCAAATGTTGTCTTATGATAAAGAAAAACTTTCTTAAACCTTATATAAAAACTTTTTTTTCGTTTCTATCTGTACAAATAAAGATGTGGAAATTAAATCATTTATTTACAACCATGTTTCGATGAGAAAAAATTGAGACCACTTCAAGTAAAATAGATAGTAAACTGCACATAACAATGTTGCTTATGTATAATGTTATTTAAAATTTATTCATGCATGAGAATCTAAACAAAAAGCTAATATGTTAGATATTTGAAAATTCAAGCTTACCAGTGTATAGTTAGGTAAAATTAGTACTAACTTTAAAACGAAATGCATTTAATTAATATAATGAGTCAAAAAAATTAATTAAATTAAGAGCTTTTTTTTAAGTTAACAGGTATCTATACCTTGAAATTTATCTAAATGGAATTAAAAACTATCCAAAATTGGAGTTTTAAGCCAAGTATCAACAAAACATTAACAAAACTCAAAGTCACTGAAAAATTTCATAAATCTAGTTAAATAATTTAATGGAACAGTTAATATGTAAACTAACTGTTTAACTAAATTGAAGATTTCATTTTCAAACTATCTAAGTTCATCTGTTAATTTCGGTATAAATATGGATTTAATATGTTTCTCTGTTTCAATTAAGTTTGTATTATATTCTTCATCAGTACAAAAATATATTTTAAGTCTTACCCTTCTGGAAAAATTTCTAAGTTTATTTAGAAGTTTTAGTTTGTATCAAGTTTTGTTGCTATGGGTATATTTTTTGTTGAGTAGTCGAAATTTAATTTTTCATACACTGCCTTTGTTCCTTTAGTCAATTGAAGGTGTTTATATCTATAAAAAATAAACATAAAAACTGTTTAAGGCTAATTAAACTATTTTCTCTATAAACTTCTTTTTAAAATAGTTTAACAGAGTACAAAAATTAAAAATAGTTTTCAGTTATAGTACACGTTTAAATACTTATTACTTCAAAAACAACTATTTTACATGTAAACTTAAATGTTTAATCAACATGACGTGTAATAGCAAACTAGTAACAAGATTGTATTTCAGCGTGTATATTAATTAGTGCAAGATTTACTTTAGATTAAATTTATTATTACTTAAACAGCCTTTACTAAAGTTAACGTGTTACTTGACTATTTGAAAGCAAAGACATCAAGCAAAACTGCACTTTGCTATTAACATTAATCAAATAATCTTAATTTTAAAAGTTCTTGAAAGCTTTTTGTTCAGTTACAATTGAGAAAAATTTTGTATATCATACTATTAGTTATGTACAAGTTTATCTTTTAACTACCTTTTTGACAAAAATGACTATAATTTTTTTTTGACATTTATAAAACAAACTGTCTATTAACATATAAAGTAAGAAATGTCAAAGATACATTATTATTTCTTTCATTTTTAAAGTGTTATTTTTTAAAAACTTGGTTGTCAACTGTAAGAATTAGTTAGATGTTTTAATATTTTTTCATAAAAAAAGAGATGCTTTTAAATTAAAATAACATAAAAAAAAAAGTGATAATTAAAGCCGAAAAATGCAACTGCATAATTTCGCATTTGCATACAGGCATATGAATTTCATGGGATTTATTTTAGTTTTTTAATTTACTTTTATATCTAGCTTAAATTTTAACGCCACATAAACTTTATGCTTTATACGAAACACATGTACAGGGCGCAGCAGATGGTTTTTTTTTTAATATACAAGCTTACAACTCTCAGCAAACATTAAAACATATGTAAACACGAACCAATCATAATTGGAGGTCTTAGGTCAAAGTACACACACGACCTGACATACTGGGGTAATAAATCAAATTTTTTGTTTTTACCACGCAACAGACGCTAATAATGTATACAAAATATTTTGAGCTACTGATGCGTATTAATTGTATCCGAAAAAAAAATGTTTTTAGTCTAAACAAAGTTGATGCTTATGATCGAGTTTTCAAATTCAAAAGTGCATTTGTTTTAAGAACCTCAATAGCTCTTGAGATTAAAAACAAACTTAATTTATGTAATGCCTTGTTAAAAACTTTTAAAACAAGTGTTTCCTCTAATGTGGAAGTTCATAAAAAGAAACCCTTAAATGGTACCGTTGACGAAAACTCTAACCAAGGATATATAATCCCTGTTATTTCATAAGAAAAATTTTTCTTCACAAAGTTCGCAATGATAATGAAAGTATCTTATAAATATGCCAACAAATCTTTAAACATAACATTAGATTTATTACAAGTTTAACATAAAAAATGCATACATTATAAGTTCTGATTGTGTTATGATAACTTGTTTGATTCATCGTTGTATTTTTCATCAAAACGGATTAACTTAGCATTCAAACTTATTCGCTCCAAATATTTTAAATAAAACTTGTCATCTACCGATTAAAATAGACAATAAAAAAGTTGATTGAAAGATACTTGAAATATTTTTAAAAACAAATGAACGATTAGTTCGCTGATGTAATTTGTTTTTTAGTTGTCAAGACTACGCAATTGTCACGCATTAATAACCATGTAACACTGCAGAAATGATTGGTTTAGCAAAACGTGTAAAGATTAACTTATTCTCCCGTTTATTGTAAAAAAAAATCGATAATAAAATAAGTTCCTACTCTTTATTTTTGTGTATTATTATAAAGTAATTTAACAAAAGTATAGTTTTTATATGTCTACAACTTATAATAGTGTGTACTTCGTTTTCAAAGAAAATTAAAAAACCTAATTAATTTAAGAAAGTCAAAGTACATAATGTGATATTGTGTAAAAATAACGAAAGCATGAAGTATTTATTAGCATTAAAGTTCTAAATATTAATAAATAATTTTACAAGTTGTTTAAACAAACAACCAGACCTTAAAAAACATTAGTAGTTTGTCTTTTATTAAAGATCCCAAAACTTACACCAAAAAGTAAAAGAAAAAAAAATTATAATAATGTTGATAAAAAAGTATAACATATTTTATTTTTTTATAATTAATAATTTAATAAATAATTTTCTTGAAATTAACACAACAGGTATATATTGTTTCTTTAAATGTAGCATTTTGCTGGTTTTCACTTTTATATTTTATTTGTTTATTGTAACTTATATCATTTTTTTGATTATTAACCAAAGTTAAATCTTACTTTTTTTTTTTATTAATAAAATTGTTTTGTAAAAGAAGCTATTCATACTTTGAAAGCTTTGTTCAAGATATACGAGTATTGAGTATAATTCTAAAACTCAAAGTTCTAATTGCATTAAAGAAATAAGTAAAAAAAAGTGCAATCGGATATCTAAAGCTCATTGTATAAACTTCAAAATTAATTTTTTATATAAAGCATTAATCTAGACAAGTGAAGTAGTACTAAAAGTCGAAGTCATTTTTAACACATATGTAAATCATACCGTCAAACTTTAAACGTTACTTTTTAAAACTAACATTTTTCAGGCATAAAAAGCTCGTTTTCTAAGTAAAAAATCTTTAAATGCTAAATGCAAGTTTCATAAAAACTTTCGGTGTTAAGCTGAGTAATCCTATTTGTAATATAATAATTTCATTATAGTAAACACGGTATGGTGATACTATTGATCTTTTTTGGTGGCATAACATCATTCAATAAACAGTTTTAAGCTTTCATTAAACAGCTTTGAACTATTACTCACGAAAACATGCTGTTAATCTACTAAATTGTACTCTAGAAGTGTAAGTTCGTTTATTACTAATTTAATTTACTTCTTTAATCATGCATTTAACTACGTTAGCTATAGAAAAAGATAAGTTTACTATTTTAGCGTAAATCAAACTAAATGACTTTAGCGAAAAACAATTAGTTTAGAATATTTTACTTTACACTTAGTTCAAAACTTAGAATAAAATAATTTACCTAAAATTTCAATAATGTTTTCTATTATTCTCATGAGATTATAAAATCATCAAGAAATAAGTCTATTTCAAAATATTTAATTCTTTATTTTACATGCTAGTTTGTTTTGTATTTAATTTTTATACCATGTTTGGTTTTAATATTTTACCAAAGTGAAGAAAAATTTTTTACAGGTTCTAACTATAGAAGTAAGAAACCTCAAACATGTGTTATTAACTTTACAAATACTTTTTAGAAACATATAAACACATTGCTATAAATAACATTAACCTTTTAAAGTGAATTAAGAAAAATAAAATAACATTATCTTATTTAAAATTACAAGAATTGATATCTTTTAACTTTTAATGCTTTTTTTTAAACTTTACTTAACAGAACTATAAAATCAATTAAAGAAATGAAATTAAATTCAGCTTTATTTATACGAGTATTAAGTTTTATAAGTTTGTTTGAATTGGAAAAATATTTAACCTACTAAAATTTTCAAGGTAATCTGTTGTGTTGTATCTAGAAAAAAACAATTTTTTGTTGTTACTTAAAAGCACTTCTTCTAAGTACAAGAGCTTGAGAAAAATTTAAACAAAGTTAAAAAAGAGTGATTAATCTCATGTGTAGTATATAAAAAAAAGTTTTTGATTTTCAAATTATGTTATGAAAAACTATGTTAAAAATGTTGTACTATAGTTTAAGTTAACTAAATGGTGAAGTTTAAAAAAGAAAACTGTATACTTTAATTTTTAGCAACAGTTACTGACTTAACAAAGTTCGTACATTCTTAACCGCTGAATAATACAGTTAAGTTAGTATAAAAATATATTAAAACTTTTTTTTCATAGCTTTAAGTTTAAAAACTGCTAATAACAATTGAAGCTTAAAACCGTATAATAATTTTAGTGTTTGTATTTATTTAAAATACATTGTAAACACTTTGAAGAGAATTAATTTCCAAGCATCTATATTTATAACTGATTATAAAAAGCTTTAAAAATAAGCGTTTTTTTATCAACTTTGTTTAAGGTACCAAAAATATAAGGATTTTATTAAAAAACTGTTTTTAGAAACACAAAAAAAGAACCTTTATTGTGTAAATAAAACACGCTGCTAAGTAGCAAAGACCTGCAACCGTTCAAGTTTGTGTTGAAGTAGCAGCTGAGTCAACAACATCGAACGAGAACCTCCTACACCTCACCAATGATCAAAATATTTCCTCTTTATCGTAACCAACTTACGTTCGAGTGCATGTTATACAAAACATTCGAGCTTCTAAAGTGTACTTAAGCTCGAACAGATAACATTTCATGACAGCTCTATGCACTGCTGCTTGGCGTTTTTGTGATGTGGTAATGTGTTTTTAATTAAACAAACCTGATGGTTTTTTCTAATGATTGAATGCTGAAGCTCTAAAGACATTTTATTAATAATTGAAACTTACGGAACTTTTATTTACGAAAATTAGTTTTAATGCTTAATTTAATAAAAAATATATTTTAGTACTTATAATTTTATACTAATAGTATTAAACTACTTATAAATACATAAAAGCAATTAATACGTTTTAAAAAGAAAACATAATATACTAAAACCTTTGTTTTTAATAACTAGTAACTTTTTGCTAAAAAATACACTCCCTATTTATTTTTCAACAACCTTAATTTATATGAAAGTATTTTAACTTAATAATCTGAATGAATTAATCAAAGATTAGCCGAAAAAATTCAAAGTTTAGATGTTTTCATAAAGCACAAAGCTCTAAAGAGTTTTGTTTATTTTCAATTTGGATTAACTAATGTTTTTGGAAATTATGTAAAAGAGTGAGAGATAAAATTTATTTTAAATTTGTTAGGTTAATCTTATTAATCTTAATAAACTATGTTGACTAAAAAAAGTGCTAAAATAATTTTAAAAATGTGTTAGTTAATTTTTTAAATAGATTTTCAAATAAGCTTCAACTTTTTCAATGTTCCACTTTTAGTACGAAAAATTATTAACATCTAGAGATTTTTCTAGATTCAAGTCTTTTAAATAGTTTTTTTATTATACACTCTCTATAGAATTGTTTAATTTTTATGCTTATTATCTTATTTACGACAAATAGTATGTTAAAGCCGTTTGAGCTCGAAACAATTTTACAAATGTTTAGTATTTTAAAAAGTATTTATTACAACTTAGTTTGATTAGTGTTTTGTCCCTTTAGTTTAGTTAGAAAATAAACTTTAATTTCGCGGTTATTTAAGTGTTAGAAAAATATTGTTCTTGAAAGTTGTGACTGAACAATTTTTTTTTTGCTTGTTAGCTGGCCTAGTATGAAAAAAGTTTTTGAAAATTTATAAATTCATAAAATTTCTACTAATTCACAATACTTACTAATGAACTTGTTTTACTTAAAATTTTACATAAATGATTATTTTTAGCCATCAACACTGCTTACATAAGATTTAAATAATGACAAAAAACTGTTAATGTATTATAATCACATAATGGTTTAAACTTATGATTTATTATGTTAAATGTTTTTTAATGTGTGTGTCTAAAACAGTTAAAATGAATGAATGGTTTTAAACTCGATAAACGAAAGATCTGTTTTTACATAAGGTTTATAAACTATATTTGTTTAATTATATTTTTGAGTTATTTTTATCTTTTTTTTTAAATAATAATTTTCTTTCTTTTAGTGTTTATTAGCATTAGTTGTTTAATAAGGTGCTTCTAAAAAAGTTAAATAAAAAAATCTTATCTTGTTTTTCTAAAGAATTTTATTTTATGGTATAAAAATTTTAAGATTAAATGTTTTTGTGCGTTTTTATAGTATAAGCTAAGACACTTTTGAAGTTTTATTGTTTTGTTTTATGTATTTAATTTAAAAGATAAAATTTTTTGGGTGAAATCTAAGTTATAAAAAAATCAGATAAAATTACGACAAAACTTAATTTAGCTATAGTTGTCAGCTAACTATGTGGAAAAAAATCATATGTACAAAAGCTTCAAAAAGTAGTTTTATAATTTTAATACAGTAGTTTGTAAAATGAAAATATTTAAATATTGATGAAACTCACAAAAGTTAGTAAATTAGTAAAGCAATCGATATATGCTATTTTTCAAATCTTTTTTTGCTTAAATTGAAACAACCATAAAACTTTTGTGTATTTTGTTGCACAGTATTTTATGACTGAAAACTAATATTTTTATATCTACTTGTTTTGAATAACTTTTGAAGGACTATCTCTTTTTTTACAACAAATATTAGTTTATGCGATTAGACAATTTGTAACATTTTTAGTTGTAAAGAGTAAATGAAATTAAAAGTTAAGCAATAAATAAATTTAATTTTTTATACAGTATAAATTAAGTTCTTTACGTCACGTGATAAAGTTACATGTGACAAACACGTGTCTTATGTGATGTTTTTAATTTATTTTAAAATAAAATATTTTATAAGCAAAAAGTTTATAAAAGCTTTCAGCTATATTAGCCAGTTTACTTTATTTTAAAAGTTTATACTTTTAGTTATAAAAAACATGTATAATTTTATTTATATTTATTTATATAGCTAAGTTAATCTTAAACGTTGCTAGTACTGGCAAACGCTAAACACAAGTACTAACAATTAGTTAATGTTTCATGTATAACAGTAGTTTTATTTTAGGGAAATATAAAATAAAATCATACATAAAACATTTAATCTTAAGCTGTAAAAAAATATAATCAGAAATTTGTAAAACAAACAACTGTTTAGGATATAAGCAGTTTATTAGGCAGTGAAATGAAATATAAAAGTAAGAGAAAACTAAATATGATTTGTTTATATCAAAATAGTATGTCAAACGATTAAAAAAAAAACTTTTGTATCTTAAAATCGAAAAGTACTTTTAGATATATGAAACTATATTTTTCCTGAACTACATACCTATTGAGATTTAAAGCTATTATAAATAGCTTATCGTTTGCTTTAAAGAAAAAACTTTTTCGAAAACTAATTGAAGAAACTTAAAAAAAAAGCTTTTTTTAAGTAGCAGCAAACTAAATAAATAACACGAGTATATTTTAAATCTAAATTAAACAATTAACTAATTAGGCCTATAATACTTTTAAAAACTAAAGGCAGTTTCTATAAACTTTAACAGTTTAACTTTCGTCAGAAAATAATATTTAAAATATGTTGTTAAAAATTTTAGCAAGTTTTGATACTTTCAGTATACAAAAGGCTTAAAGTGTCATAACTTAAAACTACCATCTACAGTTTCATGCTATCTAAGTAAAGTAAAGTGAAGTTATATAAACAAAATATGCTAACAATATTTTTGGGTCAGTCCTATAGAATAAAAATTAAAACTAAAAGTAATTAAAATTTTCCCTGCACCCTCACAAGATTTTCGCTGCAGGGGATTCTGTTGCATGGGGCGGAAACTGGAGGCCGTTCCGTCGCTAGGCAACGCCCCCTGGCGGTCTGCTTCGGCCTGCCCTTGTAATAGCAGCCAAGAATTCTCGTTTTTATGCCATGACTGCCGCAAGTTGCCGAGCAAACGGACCAGGGACTCGGTCTCCAAACTGGCTGACATCGGAAATTTGGACAGCTTTGTTTTCTGGTGAAAAATGCATTTCTATAGGTTTTTTGGTTATAAAAGTAATGTATTAAGAAGAAATTATGTAGATGCAATGAATTAAACTCAAATTGTCTAATAAATTATTTTTAATCGTTAATAAATGACAAGTTGCTTGTGCAGCTTTATTATCAAACTTTTCTAGTCTCGGCAGGTTTTTGCAGTGGGACTTTTGGACGATTGTGCCGTTGTTAGCTACGCAAAGGACCTGCCTCAGTTGAATTCCAATTCCGTTTCCGTAACACTTCTTGCTACACTGTTGGTTTGTTACTTACGTTTAATAAAAAAGCTACTTAGTTTGTTTGTTGAAAAAAATAGAACATAAAAATGATTTTAGAGTTTTTTACTAAAACTGTATTAAAATTTAATTTGAGACAGCAGGTGAGTACATTATTTAAAATTCTTCAAAAAATCACCGAATCTAACCTGTTTCCATGGTTTTGGTTTCCACTCAGGGCACGAGTTACTGAAGCAGGTTTCTTTTCGGGGCGGAAGTTGCTGGTTGCTACGGCAACTTTCCATGGCAACCTGACGAACAGTTCCGTCTGACATGAGAACCACGCAGGATATTTTTCTGAATCTTGTTCCATTTCCGCAAGCAACTGAACATTTGCTCCATTCGTTTGCGTAATACCTGTTATAATATATGTTAAAGTTAGATCGTTTCTAATAAAGTGGAATCAAACGGTTTTGTAGTTATTGTTAAAGATTTAATATAACAAATATTGATATAATTGCTGAACACAAAACTTTTAGATTAAAATAAATAAATAGTTATGCAATAATGTAATGCAATAATTATGTAACTAATTCTCTGCATTTTGTAAAAAGTCTAAAATTGGCTATAAAGTTTAAACTTAAATTTTAAAGATATTAAGAAAACTTTTATTCAAAAACTTCTAAAAATTAGTTCAAAGACTTTGTTTAAAAAGGAAAAGGGTTTAAAAGCGCTAAAAGTAAAATAAAAGTCAGATATGAGTGATTAAAAAGACAGCACTTGACATTAAAAACCAATTATTTCCTGTAAAACTTTTAAATAATATGTTTGAACTCTAATCCGCCTAATCTAGGTAACAATTTCTATGACCTAATTTAGCTGAAAAATGTACAAAATGCTTTCATTGTTTGTCTAGCTTCTACTTTACTTTTCATAAATGTTTTTATAGTATTGTAATCACAAATGGCACAATGCAACCGTACGTAACTTTATACATACATATTTATCGATTTTTTATTTAAACACAAATAAGTTGTTTAGATATTTTATTTCACGACGAAGAAACGCTAAAAGCTTGGTCTAAGAACCTGGTGTACAAATAATATTTCGGTAATCGAGTCATACAGCTTAATGTGTTGCCTAAGTTTTGCCTTGATTTTTGTTAATTAACCAACAACAACATTAAAGTACTAACTGTGGCGGACAGTCTTTTCTGTTGCAGGACCGGGTTTCAACTTGCGGCTTGGCCACTCCTTTGCAGTACCAATCGTCCACCGTCCTCAATCCGTCTTCTATGCACACCAGCTTGTCAGTGATGGTTCCTGCGTTCCCGCACTTTGCACTGCATTCCGTCAACCCCTCCTTTCGGTACTTGTATACTAAAAATAAATAAAAAAGCTGATAGCAAAGCTGTTTTGAGACTTTTTCATAACAATTTGTGTTTTTGATCGAAAGTTTTATAGTTTTTTACAGCTAATTTAAAACTTTAAAAGCAAAAAGTATATGTACGCATCTTAAAATAAGAAATAATTTTGTGTGTTATAAAGCGTACCATGAATGTTTAATACTATCAACAAATTTTACTGTTGTTTTTATAATTTTAATTTACTACATAAATAGAAGAATACTTTCATATGTAGCTTTAAAAGTATGAAGCTTCAAAGTAAACTTACTGGTAATTTTTAGCTGAAGACTGGCATCAGCCGATCCTGCCATGTTTGTTCCCTTGCAAGAGTAATCGCCAACTGAAACGTTGTTGAAATTGCTGATTGAAAGAACTTTGTTGTTGTGCATCAGTCTATATTTTATCGAATTGTTTGTTGTTTCTATGGCGTTTCCTTTGAACATCCATTCTATTGTTAGTTCCGGATACCCAGTCAATGGACAACCTTTATGTGTCATTAACTAAATTATTTATCTTTATTATTTGTTTAACAAGTTTAGTGAATAATAAAACCTACCCATCATTACAGTGGTGCTCGCTTTAACTCTGTAAATTGGGCTATTATAATCGCTTAATAAAAGTTCTGGAAGTCCACTCATTTCATTTGAGTTTAAAATTACTCCATCAATTGAAATATGAGGCGGGTCTGTATATTTTATTTTAAAAAATTTGAAGAAAACTTTAATTTTATTTTGAAAATTTACTAAAACTTAAGCATATTAGAATGAACTTTAACTTTTACAGTACTAAAAGAGACGAAATACTCTACATATACAACAGACTCTATTTTTTATTTAAGCGTACATTACGTGCTCTTAATAATATAACTATACAATTGAAACTAGTAAAAGAAAATTGAGAGAGAATTATTAAGTCATAAAAACTTTATTCATATCGAACTACGGTTTAATTTCTGACAATTTGTTTTAGTAGAACTGTAATTAGATGTAGCTATTCAAAATATAAGCTTTAAATATTTTCTTTTTTTAAAATAAATTAATTTCAGTTTAGATTGTGAAAACTAATAAAAACTTATACTTAATAATGGTTTTACTTTATAGTGATTTTAAAGATTTCTAAACACTTACAAGTTTTAAGGTATTTAAAATTTATACTTACCTACAATTTCTAGTATGGTTGCTTGGTAAGAGCTACCAAAAGGATTTGTTGCTAAGCAACTGAAATGTCCCGTATCAGCCAAAGTGGTGGGAAATATTTCCAAAGAATTATCGATTAAAATTTGCGAGTTTCTTTGAAGACCGTTGACGTCTTTGTTCCATTGAACAAATGGTTCTGGTGAGCCTGTAATGTTTATTTATAATAAAACATAAAACTTGTAATGAAATGAAAATTTTGTCTTTTAGACCTTCAACAAATTTTAAAGTTAATCATTGTTTCTTCTGTATAAACTTAAGAAAACATCTTTGTTTGATAATTCAATGTTACATGCACAAATTAGATATTAATTTGATTTTAAACACCATAGCAGCTGCTTTTGGTGTAACTTTCATTATAGTTTGACGTAATGTAAAAAATGAAAACTCGTAACGTCTATACAATACAACTTGCATTATTTTTTATTAATTATAGTCTAGTGGAAGTTTTGTAATGCTTTGAATTAATTTTTAAATCTTGTAAGTTTGCACACGTAATTTAATTACGTGAAAGTATGATTTAAATTATGAAGTATTAAGTTTAATCAAAAGCTTTAAGTTAATACATATATTAGCAGTTGTTTGCATAAAAACATGCGGTAAATATTTTTTTAAATGAAAGTTTTTATCAATACTAGTGTATTAAAAAGAAAGATTAAATTCTTATGAATTACATAATTATTGATTTACTTTACTAACCTCTAGTGGGGCACCTGATAACAACGCGGGCCCCTAATCTCGCCCTGACATGGGACCCAACTGTCACTGTCAAGTCCATGGACACGAAATCGTCAACATCTCTGGTCGTGGACACAACTGTTGGTTTGTTGGTGACAGACAATGAAACCATTCGGCTGTCGTTTCCCCACTGATTGGTTGCCATGCAAATGTAGTTACCAGCATCTGATGTTTCAGGGTTAAAAATTCTCAGGGATCCATCACCGAGCTTGATCATTCTGTTTTAACATACAATATTTTCTTTCTATGTTAAACTCTGAACAATTGATATTAAAACAATTGAATACTAGTTAATAGACCATAACTTCAAAAATAAATTTCAGTTAAAAAAAAGCTTATTTAGTTATAATAGCTCTAATTGATAAAATTTTAGTTGCAAACAAATTGCATAATTATCAAGTAAAAAAAATTAAGCAACCCAACAAACATATTTTAGTAAACTCTAAAACTGCTTCTAGCCCTCTCTCAAAAATAAAATAATTTTAAACAAATCAAAATGTGCATGTAGGTCTTATTAATTACATTAAAACAATAAAAAAAAATAACTAAAATCTAAATTCAAAAAAACTACAAGTTATAAGAACTACAGATGTCGGAGTTTGTAATGTTAGAAATTGAATAGTCGTGAACTCATTTCATGTAGTGTAGATAAAATTTGAACAAAAAAGCTATGTAACTAATAAATCAAACCTGTCATTATTTATAATTTCTTGCCCGTCTTTCATCCATTTCATCTTAATAGGGTATTCCCCTATAACCTCGCACAAAATGGTCACCCGTCGGGACCCAACGACCACCACCGATCCTCCAACGTTGACTATGACGTCATCATTGTACTGAAGGGGGTCGATTGTCGGTGCAACATGGATAGATGGCGCCTTTTTCACCCCGTTTTCGTCGGTAGGGGGAGGCGTTGTCGTGACAACCACAGTAGATTGTTTCGAGTCCAACGGAAGGTGCTTTCGTTCTCTGTAGCCTGAAATTACATTTTAATTTAAGAAAAAGAATTAAAATAAATGCATGTCTTGTTAAATGTGTTTAATGAAACTGAGAGAAACTTAAAAAAGTTTTTCAGATTTTACCAAACTTATTGATTCTTCAGAAAGTAAATCATTTCAAAAGTATAAACAAAATACTTTATAACTTTAAATAGTATAAAGAATCTAATAGCATATCTACTTAAATAACCTAAAAAGTCAGTTTTAGCTGGCACAATATCTTGTAGTTGGACGACTTTGTAGTCGTTGACTATGTGAGGTTTCTTTCTAATTACCTTCTTGTTCACAGCTTTAGTTCCAGCTGCGAGCTTCAAATGCTGCAAAAGTTTAAAGTTGAAACGCGAAGTTGTGTGTATACTTGGAATTTTAATACAATTAACTTGTACAATGGAAGTCCCTCCTATGCTAAGTCTTTACTGAACAGATATTTTAATTTATTGGGTCGTGTTGTTACAAACTTTAAAAATAAAAATTACCTAATGATTTTTGAAATTGAATTAAAAATTTTTATTAGTATTTTGATGCAAATGTTTAATAATTCAAGGAAGTTTTTTAAGTTTGTATGTAAATTTCGTAAACGTAAAATGTGACAAACTTTTCTGTCTATGTACTTGGTAATGGATTGTTGAAAAGCTTGACCCCCTTCTTGCGAGTGGTTCTCTTTGACTTGCACTAAACCTTTATGTGGTCCGCTGGCAGCTCCTAAAGGTTAATTAGATACAAAGTTAATCTTTAAAGTTTTTAATTAGTTACTTTTCATGTTCATACACGCGTTGTCATGCAATTTAAAGCTGTTATATGTAAAGAAACATTATTATTTGCTTTTCAACTACAGCAAACTTTTATAAAGTTAAGCTTTATTATTATTTTTTGTCAATAATAGCTAAGAAAAATACTATACAGTTTATATTTAAGCCAAACGTTTTAACGGAATGTGAAAACTTTTACAACCATAAGTTTTTATAGACCTTTTGTTGAACTTGTGTTACAAATAAAGTTAATTTTTAAAGCTTTATTAGTCTACAAAGGGTTACGTAATTCAAAAGCTCATTCAAATCATGTTAAGTGAATGAACTTAAACAAAAAAAACTAGTAATGAATTTTTAAAAACGTTTTTACGAACCCGCTTTAAACAACTCTTTGATTTCAATTTATAATGCAGTTCTCATTAAAAACATTGTACATTATATATCAGATTATAAACTACGTTTTTAATTAAATTATTAAGTTTGAGAAATTGCTGTTTGTTTCAATTGAACACAAAATTACAATTGACGTAATTTATAAACACAAAAATATGTATTCAGAAAAATACAAAAGTCAAACTTTGGTTTTTCAAAATCTTTAACTTAATTCACTACTCAGTTTTCAAGCTGATTTTATTTTTACTTATTATACAACATTTTAACAACGTTAAAACAGTTTAAACTTTTAAAGTAACACATTGTATAGTAACAAAATTTAAAATTTAAATGAAATTTTATTTTACTAACTCAGTCCTAAAACGCTAAAACAGTCATGTTTTTTAATTAAATGTGTTAACATATTATTTTAATATTTAGAATTACTTGAAATAAAATAAAATTTAAACTTTTGTTGATGAGAACGAGCAGCCTGCTCCTGCCCTGTCCTCCCTGGCACTTCACCATCTGCCTCCTCCTCATCCTGATCTTGCTCATCTTCAGGTTGCCCCCCTTCGTCACCATCACCTTCCCCCGCCTGCTCTTCACCCTCCGCTTGTTGACAAACCACGCGTGTTTTGATGGCGCACCGCTGAGTAAAAATAGAACTAATTAGCTGAAAGAAATAACATTTAGGACCGCCGCAATGTAAAAATAGCCTTAATTAGCTTCGAAAAGAAGACTGATGTCCGAAAACATTAACGAAACATTACAAAATTCGCACAGTAATACAATTATAGCGCGACAAACTATCTGTGACTCTTTGAAGCCAAAATATAAAAATTGTTTGCAAATATTTGTTTATTTTTTAACGTAAAACTAGGCCATTGTCTGAAGTTTTTGGGCAAACAGGAGGCAAAACTTCCTCTGATTGATGTCACCTTGTTAGCCCACTTGCCATCAAATCATCAAATGAGCAAACAAAGCGGCAGATAATCAAAGCTAATTGCCTTCATCGTTCTCTCCCATTTCCCGATAAGCAAATTTTATTTTGTAGCGCATTGACCTTGTGCGTGACGGTGTTTATTGTTTGCATTAGAACTCACTTTTTGAAGCTGCACTTGGCGATGATGGTGGTTCCAGGAATGACGAAGGCCTTTAGCGGGAGGGTCAGTTGGAGGGGGATTTTTCTGGCCGATTTTTGCACGAATACTCTCAGCCCTCCGTTGATCTTGGTCGGGTTGGGCCTCCTTTGGATCGTGCTTTGCCCTTCTTGATTGGCAGCTTTAATTACAGCATTATACAAATTACTTAGACGTAAAAGACGTTAAAAAAATTAACTATTTTTAAATGTAACAAACGGTTGACTCACCCAAGCTGGACATACATTTCCTGTGCAGTGAGCAACTCCTTCTGACCGGAAGTGGTTTCAAGTTTTTGCAGTATTTCGAATTCGCACTAGTTTTGTGCCAATTTCCGTTTTTCATGAACATGCAGACAACTTTTCTTGTTTGCCAACCTTTTCGTGACTTTGTGCAGTCACCTTTACACTAAAAAACGAGTTTAGCTGTGCATTTTTGTATTTCAAAAAGTCATCAACAAAGTATATTAACAAAGATAATATTATTTATAAGTTATAGTAATAAATGCCTAGTAATAACGTTCTTATATACAAAATTTTAATTTGTTTAAATTGTTTTAATTGTTGCTAACTATGTCAATTACAGGCAAGATACTTATAAATTGAAAGATATATATACTTCACTCCAATCTTCCGCAGTGAATTTCGGTTCGCACTCATTAATTTTGCACTTTCTCCTTGTTAATCGATACGGTTTGTTCTGCGAACAATATTTTGAAGGCACCTGGATCAATTTGCCAGTTCCTATTCTTGGTTTGCACAAGAAAGAAATTTCACGAAACCCGTTACCGCATTGCTCAGAACACTAAAAAGTTTTTTTAATGAAAAAGTTTTCCTTAAAGTAGATGACTAGGCTCAATTACTAGGCTAAGCTCAATGAATGGTCTTAAGCTTATAAAATTGTTAAATGTTTAAACCTTGCTTAAATTGGTTCAATAATCTAAGAAAAAAATCTTACTATCAAGAATATATTTTGGTATGTCAATAGGTTTTTTAAAACTAACCTTCCCGAGACCAGACTTCATCCAGACAGGGGGACAGGTGGCGAACCCGCAAGGTTCAACCGACTGAGGTTTCGGGTTGGGGCACATGATTTCAGGCATGACGTCATTGTTGGTGACGTGGTGAGTGGAGTTTTCAGGCATGAACTTGCACGTGACAGATCTTTTTCTGATCCCTCTGCCGCATATTTTCGAACACGAACCGTACTGACCTATTTCCCATCTGAAATATTTTTGGATATTTTTAATTTTTTTAAGTTTTCGCTATAAATTTAATGTAAAGATAAGTAGAGCCTATTTAAAATACTAAAAATTGTTTTAAATCAACCTACATTTTTCTTCTACTTAGTAAAAATGTTACCGGAAAGGCTATGGTTTATACTGTCAGAGTTTTTAAAGAAACTAGTATAATACATAGTTGGTTTATAATAAAAATCTGTAAGTTAGCTTTTTTATATAATTTTCTAATCAAGTTTAAATATAACATTATAGTTATGTTTAGACAAAAGAAAAAAACCTACTTTGTATAAACATACCAATACAGAAGTCGTTATTTTAATTCGACTAAATGGGTAAAACAATATAGTAAAACAGCAAGATTTAATGATATAAAAATATACTTAGAACAGGTAAACTTGGTCTAAAATTATTAAAAACTTTATTACACTATCTATTGGCTTTTCTTTGTAGCTTATGCAAATTTTGAGTTTTTAATAAGAATTTTAAAGTTCAATGAGTTTATACGAAACAAACATTTAAAAGTTTACTGAAATTAATCTTCAATATAAACAAGTTGTGAAGTGTGTTTTTTCTCATGTACTAATTTACTGGTTATTATTATTTTTTGCTCTACTAAAGACTTGAAACTTTTATATTAAGCGTATAACCTTTCTCATTTATAACACTAGGCTTAAATGATATCACAGTAAAACGTTTTCACTTGATATTATAAAAACCTTGTAGAAATCATGTTTTCATTAGGTACAACATAACTATTTTTAAATTGTTTAGTTATGACAACTTTAAAAACTATTAAGAATTGCTTCTTAAAGGTACTAACCTAATTGGTATACTTTGACAGGGTCCAATAGCAACTAAAAATACTGCTAAGTAACAATAATAAGTACTTAAAAAGATTATGTTTGTTTTATACATAACATTCCGAAACTGTTAAATACAAGTAAAGTTAGTTTGTTTTATTTTCAACTAAAACTTTGATTTGAAGTAAAAAAAGTTGAAATAAGTTAAAAATTTGAATGGTAATCTGAGTTGAATAGTAGTTAGAAAACAACTTCTAATAATGGTTTTTATTCTAAACGTTTAAAAGTATCAAGCTGTATTATAGTGCGATAAAAAAGTAAAAATAATCAAAAACTTTAAAAAAATATTGCTTTAAATTATAAAATACGAACTTAAAATACAAACCAAAACAAACAAATTTGTTTTTAGTAAAAAAAGAATCATTTTTCTGATCTTGTTATCAACAAACTTAACAGTATTTAGTGTAAATATTAATTTTGTGTTTTTTTTCAGCTAAAGCTTCTTTGTTTACAATCCTTATATAGACTGACTGCATCTTTTACTGCAGAAAGCTTAAACTAAAGTTTTCATAAAATTTACCTTATATACTGAAATTGAATTGACATCATAATATGAATATGCTTTCGTGTTTATACAATTTTATAAACACATTCAAAACAAAATTTTATTGTCTTTAGTCTCGCGTAAACAGCTTACACCACTATGTTCATGTAGTTGTCATTGAAAAATGTATAAACAAAGATTTTCGTTAAAAAACGCGACAAAGTTTTGAAAAGGTCAGTTGAAAATATTATGAAATATGAGTAAGTTTTTCTAATTAGAAGGTATTTATATTTAGATTTCAAACTTTTCACACGAAATTGTAATGTTGACAGAAAACAAAAACATTGACGAATACAATGTGTTATTAAGTTTGTCTGTCATAAACTTCAGCTTTAAAGCAAATTGTTTCACCTTAAGTATGGTTCAAAGGGTAAATGCTATTTTTAGACCTGAAGCAATAAATTTGATTGAAAAATTTAAAAGTAAAACGTAGTTACTAAAAAAATTCTCTGATGAAGTTTCAACTTTTCATAATTTTCTTTTATATCTTGGAAACAAAAACAACTAAACTATAAGTATAATAAGCAGTATAAAGTTTATTTCTTAAATATGAATACACAAAATACGTTTACATTATACTAAATAGTCTTTTTTAAAGAACAAATTACCTACGAAACTTTTGAAGTGAAACCACTTCACTGCCTACGATTAAAATTTTCAAAGCTTTTCACGGGTTTCTGTAAACGGTTAATTCTGCGTAGAATCACAAGCACAGGGCTGTTTGTACAGCAAAGCCGTCTTGACTGGGCTTAATGCCGGAAACGCCTTTTTTGTTTGGTTAGGAAAGTGCGCATTTGGTGTCGTAAATGTGCCTTTTATTTTTGTTTGGAAAATTCGACGGGTCGCATTTATATGCTCGTGAAGCGTTTGTTGTATACGCTTTTCAATATGTAAAAGAAATTTACCTACGAAAACAATTTTTATGTGTAGAACTTAAATTCTCTGCTCATGAAAGAAGCTCTATTTATACTTTGGAAATGTCATACAATTTCAAAATTTAGTATGAGCGCTAACATTTAATAACCTTTCAGAAAGCACAAAAAGTTGAAAGAAGTTTTAGAGAAAAAAGAAGCAAAATCATATATTTAGTCCTAATTATGATTTAAGTTTAAAATTGTTAATAGTTTTAAATGACTTTTATATACTATATGCAAATAACTAAAATTAAACTGCTGTACCATCAGTTTAGTAAAAACAAAATTCATCATCAACAATTCGGCTTATTCATTCTTTATCCTGACAGTTTTGTACAGCAGTTTCAAAACTTTTTAGAACCGGAGAGCGCATTAGAATATTAGCGAGCGCAGCCAACCGAATCGAGTTGTGAAATCAAAAACTCTCACGTCGATCCGCATGAGCGGTCACCGGCGCAAACACAAAGTGGTGGTGATTTGCTCTCGATGGTGTCAGAACAGCGTCTCGTCGGTTGATTAAGCCGCGCTTATTCGTTGCACTGGAGTGATGGATTACATCAGTATAAATACATCATACCGTTTCCTATACAACCGAAATCGACCTTATATGCCACAATACAGTTGTAATACTGCCGTCCATAAACAGTATCCTGCGCGTGACAGTTTAGTGATAAACAAACTGTATTCGTAATAACTTAATGGATGTAATTTTGTTGCTGAGTTTGAAACAGATAAGAGCGTCGTTGCTGGCGATTTAATTGTGAATAAAATGATTTTATCAAATCAGTGGTTTTTAGTATTTTAAAAAGCAATTAAAATTCAATTTTTTGTAAAAAAATTGCACGACGATTTATCATTATCAGTAATATAAATATTTCTAATACTATATAACAGTGCGGTAACCATCTTTTTGGAAATTTTAATTATTTTGCTAGTATTTATAAACTTTCTTTTTTATGGTAGTCTTTATAGTATAATTTCGTATAGAAGTAAGCATCTTAAAAAAAGTTGCTTTACTTTTAAATGTATCACACTGGTATAAATTTTGAATTTCTAAGCTTAGAAATTTAGCTGTGAACAAGATATAATTTAAAGTATTCATTTATTCACCTACAAAATGCGAAAAAAAAAACTGAAAATACTTCTATTCATTATAAACAATTGACGTTATTTATTCTTATAGCTAAATAATAGATATTCAAAGTAAAGTATTATAAAAAATTACTTGAAACCAATCCCTAACTATCAAGATATTTTTTGTTTCAAAAAACTTGTTTTTAGTTCTAGCTATTTAAAATATTATGGATACTGGTAAAGCTTCTTATACTTGAAACTATATAACTATTGTTTAGTTATTTATTTATCATAATTTACAACCTTTAAAATAAACTTAAACATCTACGTGAAACAAAACAAAAATAAAACAGTTTCTAAATTTTAAACTGACTTAAAAATACCTCAAAAACCTGTTAACTTCCAATTACCTAAACCTAATCTAGTCTTTGCAGCGACTTAAAAAAATGTGAACACAAGTTGTTTGAGCTCGTGTCTTTTGTCGAGTAGCTACTGTAAACACATAGCGCAGCCATCGCACTATTGTGCTACAACAGAGCCTGCGACAAAAACAAAAAAGAAAAAAGGTTTTTGTGTGTCGGGGTGGTCGTAGTACAACAAAATGTTGAAGTGGCACAGAAGTGCAACTCGTTGTTTTTTCATGACAATAGACCACCAATGAGTTTTTATACGAACTTGTGTGTATTATTGTCGCAACACGATTAATTTACTACGAGTTGGTCTATGACGTAACTTTTTTAAAAATTTGGGAGAAATGAGACTTTTTTTCGGTTTTTTCGCACAAAAAAGACGCTTATTTATCAATTTTTTTTTACTATATTTATATATTTAGTTATAAACTTTTCATAATGTAAGCATTGTAATGATGATGCCTGCTTTCTAAGTTTGGAATTGTCGAACCAAGGTGCTTTTGATCAAAAAAGAAGATCCATTAATTAAGTCTGCTTTTCATGTTATTAATAAATATTTGTAACATCTAAGAGCCTTGTGAAAACACATAAAAAACTTTTACAAATGCAAGGTTGTTTAGCCGAAAACTTTAGTGTATTAGCAGCACAATGCGTTATGGGATTAATGTCGTTTTAAAACAACATAAATACAAATTTTCATAAGATCTGACACCGGGCCATATTAAATGTGTGCCGACGATCAAAGCTAAAAACCTCAAAATTTAATAACCAAGAGAAACTTTCGCGTTATCACTAAACCCTTAAATCATCATTTTTTGTTTTCGCTTGGGGTTTTAGAGTTATTAACTTGTAACTTTCTGTTATGTTCTGAAGTTAGCAAAGGTCTTTAGTGCTAATTTCGATACAAAACCGTATTATTATAAAATCTTGATAAAGTTGTTTAAAGATAAATGCTTTAATAGTTGTTAGCAGTTTATTTGCTGTTATTTATAATCGTTCTTTTACTTATTCTCATTATTATAGTAAGATCTTAAAAAAATACACAACGTTCTCATTGTTTAAAAAAATCATCAATAAACTTTGGTGATTAAAGAATTAACATTTAAATAAATTAGTGTCTAAAAAGTATTACCAGAAGTGATAAAAGCATTTAAAATTTTAAAAACTAATAATCAATTAATGTTTATTTTTAGATGATCTGTATCAACTTTTAGCTTGAGATACTTTGAAAACTAAGTTATATTGTTAATCTCACATTTCATTATATAGTGAAATAAATAGCTTACGCAATCATATTACATAATCTTTTATTATCCAACGATGTTTTTTGTCAAACACAATTAATACTGGTTTAGGGTTGTAAAATAATGTTGTTTCATCTCATAAACATTACTTTTATTAGATAAAATAAAACTTAAGCTCCTAAAAACTTCAAAGAAAGGTTTATTAACGACTATTAAACAAAAACCTCAAGCTTTTATTTCATTCAAAAAATACTTGTCAAGAAAAATTTATCTTTGATCTTTAATAAAAAATAAACATACTATTAGCGAACAACTAAATAACATTTTAAAATAAACTTGATAGTTTATAGCTCTTTGTAAACAGAGACTATTTTTTTATAAAGATTGTATCGAAAAAAAAATTGTAGTATTTCATTCTAGACATTACAAAATATAGTACCATATAACTTCATAATAATAGTAATAGTACTTTTAAGCTATGAATTTATGAAAAGACAACTATTTTAGGGTCTATTATCAGTATGATATTTTTTTCTAGAACTATTTAAAGTTTAAAGTTTTAATGATTTATTGTAACTTAAAGGCTTATCATTAACTTGTTTTTGAAAACTGTTTTTGTTACTAATGTGAAAAGTTTTTACACTTAATTTTACTTAACAACAAAGATGATACTAGCTTTTTGTTTGTAGAAGTCCTTTTGAAGTGTTAACTGACAAAATGCAAATAAAAACCAATAAGTTATCTTGACAGTTATAACTAAACAAATAGTACTAATCTATTTCTGCTTAGTGACAAAAAAATATTTTGTTTAAAATAAATGTTCGCACATTAATGAATAAGCAAACACAAAATTTTCACAATAACTATTTTTAAACCGTGTAATTTTAACTTCAAATACGTTTCTTAGGAAACAAATTCTCTTGCACGTGTTAAAAATTTAAACAACAGTGAAAATTTACTTACTTTTTTATAACATCATAGATTAATTTTATTTATTTTTGTATTATTAGACTTATTAAGAAAATTAAATATAAAGTTTTAGACTAATTAAGTAAAAGCAAATAAAATTACTACAAAAAGATCACGTAAGCATATTAAAATATTTAAAATTTTCATCAAAGTAAAATCACAAAGTTATCTCAACAATTTAGCTCTCAAAAATTTCCACATCTTATTTTGCGTTACTTTCAACCGTTCATATCTTTTATGATATTTTTAAACCAAACTTTGTAATCGATAGATGTCAATTATAGAAACGTGTTAATTTGATTATAACACTCTGCCGTGCAGAGCTAATAGATGATATTGACGAGTGTTTAAGTGTTAAATGATAGAAATAGACCAAAAAGCAAAAACACATAAGAAACGCTGTGCGAAGGCCAAGTAACCCGCTTTAAAAGGTTTTGTTATGCAAATATTTACATTTTGCTATCTGTTTGCAAGGATTTGTAGCTAAAGCTCGCTCTAGTAATCTAATCACAAAAAAAATGCTCTTTGTTTTTTTAATTTTTTGTTGCAGTTTGTTAAACCATTTTTTTTAACATACAGTAACCTCCCGCTTATTTACGCACATTGTGTCCACAGAAAAAGTGCGTAAAGATATGAGAGATCGTAAAGATACGAGAGGTACCAAATATACTTACTATAATGGCTGTTTTTTGATATTGCTTCTAGTTAAAAACAGACTGGAGACTTTTCCACTTTTAAAAATTTGTTTACTTTATTTATAAATATGAAAATGAAAGATAAAACTATACTTATACTAAAAAAAAGGATTTAAATCTATATAAAATAATAAAACTTGTAGAAAATTTTTACTAATTTTATTAATAATAATAAACAACTGAGATTTGTGTTAATTGTAAGCTCTATATTTATTAAGTATCACTGCTACTTTTTGCTAGGAAGTTTCATTAGATTTCTTTTTTAAATTTTTATTCATATATAGGGCAAAAGTGCTGTATTATTTATTTGTGTTTTAAACTCTCATTATTTCATTATACTTTCATTATTTAACAAAGTCATATTTTTTAAGGATTTTAATTTAATCTCTTGTTGTTAACAAAATTTCTGATATACTGAGATATTATAAATGTTTATTAGTTAGTCAAGGAACATAATTTTACAAAGTCTAAAGATAAAGAGAGGTGAGTTAGCATTTAAAAACATATTTTAAGTTAAAAATATACAATATACCTAATTTGTGCAATATTAAAGCTAATTAATATTATATTTTCAGAATTTTTTAGAATTCTAAAATGCGTAACTAAACGAGAGTGCGTAACGTCATGAGTGCGTAAAGATCCGAGAGGTTACTGTAATTGTCTAAATTAAATATTAGAAAAGCAGTCTATATTCAAAACTTTTTATGAATCGACCAACCTAAGTAAATTTTAGATAATTAATAAGCAAAAAAACAATCAGACATTTTCAAATGATATATTTCAACTTATAAGTTCAATAACAAGTTTTTTTGTAAAAAAATTATTTAATTTTTAAATATTTTTTAAACTAGTCTTAAATTTACTGTTTTGTAACACCATTAACGATAATTTTTTGTAAACATTTTTTTCAAGCAACATCGAACTATTTAAAACTCGGTTATATTTTTTTTTCTTATTTAGAAAGTGTTTCTTATAGTATTTCTTTTTGAACGTAAAACAATAATTAATAAAAACAAAATATATTTTTCATCTTAAAAACAACAAACTAACTGGGCTCTGACTTCACGCGATGCCTCGTTAACAAATTCAACAGACCTCCTTTTATTATTAAGCGGGAAACTACTTTCTAATGGAAGCCTTGTACCTGCATTCCCGCTTTCAACCCCCGAGCCGTTTGATAGCGGCTTGTTAGCCGTGGAACAATCGCCGGTTGGTTGCCAAGAAACGACGGCGACAATAAGGTTGCCGTGGAGACGCGGTTCGAGCGAAATGACAAAAACGATGACAAATTTGTGAAAGAAAATTTTGCTGCTACTTCTAGCTGTTTACATTGTTTTCAACTTTTTGATATCATCTGACTACTTGAACAATTACTCGGTGCTCTGCTTTGCTGGAGCTCTGCCTCATAATTTGTTGATAAGCATGCTCGTATACTTTTTTACATTCAACAAGGTTTTAATCGTTGAAATGGTGATTTTGATTGTAGATAATTAATTAGTAACCAGTTGGGCAGAGTCCAAGTTTTTATGCTTTTTTCTAATTATGTTACATTGTTAATAGATTTGATAAAGCAGGAAGCTAATGAGATTAAAATTGACTACACTTTATTCTTTGTTTATTGACGTCTAGTCGTTAATCTACAATGGAAAATTTATTAATTGTTTAATTGTTTTTTGTACCTCGCTTTGCGATCGGTTTTAATAAGTGCAAAATTGCACATTGTCTAATGTACACTTTCATAGGTATTGATGTGTCAGCAGTTATTTGTACTTGATGCTATCAGTTCTACTTAGATTTACAAAAACTTTTATTGCAAGTAAAGCTTGCATATAAAAAGGTAAATTAATTTACTTTTAAACTGTAGTCAAACACACTTAAAGTAAAAAAATATAATTTAAGTCATTCTAGGTAAAAAAAGGTCTAAATTATTAAAACTTTTAATAAAAAAGCTTACTAACATATTATAAACTACTTGTGTTTTTATTTTGTCTTACTGTTTTTAAACAGTTAAAATCTGATAAATACATAATTTGATAGAAAATTTTACTGGTGTTGTGATTTTACCTTTTTGGTAGTTTTATTAATATAAATTCGCCTTAAAGTAGTTATAAGAAAGTTTCTTAACTAATATTTATTTATCCGGCTTTACTTAACAAATAACACTAAAACAATACTGGTTTTGTTTGCACTATATAAACATATTACCGCCCCTAAATTTCATTTACAGTCTGAAATAAACTTAAAACAAAAATGCAATTATCAGCTGAGAAAAAAATGTTTTACTCGAAAATTATCTTGTCTAACTCGGCTCGTACACAAATTCCTATGCAAAGCCTTACATACTCAAAATAATTTGTGAGCAAAGAAGTTCTAGCCTTTTTCCTTTACATGGAAAGTTATCTCATGAGCAATATTATCCTGTACTACTACAAATGCTGTGTTTTTTCTACAACTTTTCGTCAAAAGTTTTAGAAAGTTTTAATCGTGTTGTTGAATTATAAAGAAACTTTTGTTCACAAAGTTGTTCTGTTTAGTGTTTTTAGAAAAATTCTATGTACTTAGCTGTCTTAGTATCATAAAAAAATAGTTTTAACACGAAAGTAATTCAAGTATACCACTAAAATCCGTTACATTATACAATGTTAAAATAAAAGAGTTAATTATTTACTATAAAAGGATTGCCGTTTTAATTTTTAATTTACAAAAGTTTTTTGTTTTGTTAAATAGCTTTTATTACTCATTAAAATATCTAAAATTTTAGTTTGTCTTAAATATATTTTTTTACTTCTTTTTTTTTATTTTATCAAGTCAATTAAGTGAATTAAGAATATATATTTTATTGTTTACTATTTTTTTTGTAAACGTAGTGTTCTTAAGCAAAGTTGAATGTTTTGTATCGAAAAACTTTAAGTTCAGCATTAATCCTCTTGTCAAAGATTAAAGTGTTAGACTTTAGTTTATAACTATTATAACTGGTTACGTTTTTCAAAATAATTTTCCTTGTTAAAAACTTTAAACGTAAAAATAAACATAAAAAACCCCGCTAAACTGGTGTAAATTAAAAAAAAACATCAAATAAATTTTAAATTGCCTTCAAAACCTTACCAGCAGCTTTTTAAACATTATCAGCTGACTCAAGTGAAAACTGTTTCAAAAGAAAACCTTTATCCCTGCTTTGCCGAACAAAAGATATCTAAATTGCCTACATAAAAGGTATCGTTTCGAGGCATGAATACATTGAGGTGCAACACTTCAAAAGGGTGCTTGAGAAAAGTTTTGAGTGATTGAGTTTTACCAGTTTTGAACTCCTCTTGGCGTTGACAGATTCTTACGTATTAGAGGTGCTCGATAAGAGTCCCTAAAAGAGCGAGATAAGATCTCAACAACATCAATCATAAGAGTTGAAAGTCCTGATCAAAGAAGCTTTACTCAAGCATATTAACGTCTATACTTCATCATGTCTAAAAGTCAGTAAATTTCTAATACAAGTTGCGTACACTTTATAAATATTTTTATCAATATTTGTTCAATAGTCTTTAAGAGCTTAGTTTTACATCTTTTTTGCTAATTCTAGACTTAGCTAAAAATAGTATTTGTTAGAATTTTCGATAAAAACTAATGAGTGTGTCAAAGTAAAGGTATTTTAACTTGATTTCATATGGTTTATTCTCACTATTTAACTTTTGAGTTACTTTTTAAAGAAATATTCGTGTTGCTTTCCCTTGCTTTTTATTGATTCAACTGCGTTTCACTTGAATTAATTTGGTCGTAACGAAAGCTAATTTAATTTTAGTAAGGTTTAGAGTGATATATGATACCTGAATACTGTTACTTAGGCAGTGCGCGTTGAAAACAGGCCAATTACACGGCTCTTTTGTTCCCATCAGAACACTTCTACAACAAATTAAGTCATATTTTACCAAATTTCAATTTTTGACAGGCAACCCAGTAAACCTTACTAACATTTCTCATGCAATTTTGCTTTAAAAAACAGAAAAACCGCCATCAAATAATAAATTCAACGCAAATAAAAGTTACCTGGTCTCGTTTTCAGTTTTGGGTGGAACGGGACAGGGGTCCCTCTTGCAGGTGGCCAGCTTCGGAAGGGGATGTTTAGATTGGTCGCATCTGCTGTCTGCTGCCAGGCGATTTGTAAGGTTGTCGTAGCAGAACGGTATTGATACGGACATTCCTGAGAAAATACATTAAATGAAATTTTATAATTTTTGATAAAGCTGTTTTTCAGTTAGACGTAATTTAAACATTATTTCAAGTTCTAATATTTGCATATAAAATATTTAATTTTTTTACAGCCTAATGCATGCTCCTAAAAACTACAACTTTCGTAATGCGTTGTTTACAAACAAAAACTTTTTAATAACGCTGTAATTTCAGATAAAACCTTCAATATCCAAGTAAAATTGTGTTGACAGTGTCAATTCACCGTCATTCCTAGCATACTTTTACGGTATGAAAACAGGTTATGGGCTTCATCCTTTTAAAGTCGGATCAAAGCCGCGATGTGTTTGCAACCCGATACGATGGACGTATTTTTGCAGGTGCCGGCCCAACAACAAACAGGTGCCAGCGTATCGAGTTGTGCCGAAAATATCGAATTATCCGCTCGTAATTGCCTCGCTCCATGCCGCCAAAAACGCCAATTTGTCCGAACGACAAACGTTTTCGAATATCTGCAAATCCCTTTTCGCCCGCTCTAAGCTCTTAAACTAAGGTTTTAATTTCACGTTGCCGGGGAGTGTTTGTCTGAAATTGTGCTAAAGTTTAAGTACCACAGTCGACAATTCGGTGTCTGGATACGCAAAGTTGGGTACAGACAAAAGGTGATGGCGCGAAGAAAAAGTGATAATTGTATAATTTGTTGGCTGTTAGAAAAAATTGCTGGCTTTCTATCTTTTTTTACAACTAATGGCGCAATAAACTTTTTTAAGTTATAACTAAAAATAGCATTTAAATGTCTTGTAGTAGTTTTCATAGTGCAAATTTACATAATAGAAAACAGTATTTATGTATAAATTAAAGTTTCAAAGCTAGTCTTCATCATAAGCTTAAATATAAAAATTACATTTTTATAGAACAACACAAAATAAAGTTTGAGATAGAATTATTTATAGTATTTAAAAGTGATAAAGTTTATGTTACTTATTTTTCTGATAAAAAAACTTTAAAGATAAATTTTTGGCCATACTATTCAAATTCAATTATGGTAAGAAAACGTTATAGAGTTTATAAGTGTTTACTTAATAGTTTTAGTTATACACGTATTTCTGATCAAATAAGTATTAGTAAGAAGTTTCTAGGTGATTAAAAGCTACTATAAAGTTAACTTAGTTTAAGGTTATCTCAACAAGTAAAAATTTACTAACAAATGCAAAATATTACATCTATAAAAATTTTTAACTAATATTAATTTCTAAAGTAAACAATTAGGGTACTTTAAAAGTTAAAATTAACCTATATGGCAGCTAAGTAGGCTATTAGTGTTTAATCTTCCAAAATCCTTTTTTAATGTGTGATAAAAATTAACAAGTTAAGCTGTATGCTACAAGCTAGTTTTTTAATTAACACTTGACTTTAGTCATATATATTGATGATTAACGATTACAATAAACTTAAGATCAAACAAGTTTTTTGCTTAGTAATTACAACTACTAAACAGATTTATAAAATCTAAATTCTAAAATATATGTCCATTTTAAGTATTTAAAACACTTGTTTTATTTAGAAACTAAATAAATCTAAAAAAACAAAAGTTTACAATGTAACACATTTACATATTGAACAGAAATTGCTAAAAAACAATTTTGTTGTTTTCTTATCAATCTTAATCAATTAAAGTGTGAACTATTTAAATATATTTAATTTACGCTTTTTGAAATTGAAATTTGATAAACACAAGTAAATAACTATTGTGTGTATACTTATGATATACTTACTTGTGTAGTAGTTTTATTTGTTACACCATAAACTTTTAAAGAAAATTTGTTAACTAATTCTTACCTAAGGAATATTAAACTCAAAACTTTTTTTGACAATTAATACGTAAAAATATTTATTGTCGATTACTCATATAAAATATTCCTATTTTATCCATACATATAAAAAAGATACACATGTAGTCATACTTTTTACATTTTTTTTGTTGGCTGTAATGAATAGTTGTGCTTTTTTTCGAAAAAACAGAGACAGACTATATTTTAGCAAAAATATTTGGTGGCCAAAATGAATTTGTTCGCAGTCAATAAGAATTAGGAAAAAGTTGACTTTAGATAAATTTAAAATAATGAAGTATATTTAATCTGTGAAAGCTTACAGAAGATTACTGATAAATATTTTAACTAGTAACACGCGTAGCTTGCACGCGAACAATACTAAAGTATTTTTATATCTTAATGATTAAATTTAACAGAACACCAGTCCACCTAATTTTGTTAAACCCATAGTGTTGAGAATAAAATTGATAAGAATAATATAAATAATACAATAACAATATGTATAGGACCTTTTCAAGTATTTACAAACCTTAAATAAATTATTTATATTTTTTTAGTTTAACTTACTTAAAAAAGAAAATGATGACTTAATTAACTGTTTTTAGAAAAAAAATAAAATTAAAAACAATTACCAAATCCACAAGTGACGCTGCAGCTTGTCCACTTGACAAACCTCCACACAAACTCCTCCTTGACGACCACCACCTCATTCTCGATCACCCTGACAACCGATATCGGCGACCCCATCGCCTCATTCACCCGTCGATGCGTGTCGAAGGGGCACAAACCCAAAAAGCATTTCTGCAAGTAAAAACATTGTACAAATTTTCTTTTCTGAATAAATTTCAAGAATTTTTTAAATATAAAACTTAAAAAAACTATCACTTTAAATTAATTTTCGAGTAAAGGAGTAACTCAGTCACATTTAGACTAAAATAGGTAGCATCAAAGTAATCTTTAAAGTACTTGAGCGGTATAAGCGAAGCCCCCTTTTCAACTTTTTGATGTTTAACTCGCGCTTGTAAAATCACCCTCGTTCGAAAAGCCGGCCACAAACTACAAAGCCAACAAAATGCGAAGCAAACATTATAAACTGTAGTTTGTTTAATCAAGAGGTCACAACCCAACTACAACACGAAAGAAACATTTGGGGTATCGGCTCTTATCGCAACAGATAATCCAAAGTCAAACTCGGATGACTTTTAAAATTCAACTTAACTCATTAATGCTACCGTTTATTAATAGGAAAAATTCTTTGTAACAAAAGTTTTTTTGTAATTAGATTGTTGCATTTCATTTGATATATCAGTCGATAAAATCAGTCAAAATACTCTGAACATTTTAGACTTAAATACGGCCTACCTAAAACTGTAGTTTATGTGTTATACTTTTTAGTACTACATATATTTTGAACTTTATAAAAACAGTTTATACTTGTATAACAAACTGTTAAGTCTATTAAATAAAAACAAAAGCTAAATTAGATAACAGTTTTACACCAGCAAAACAATTTAAAAATTAAAAAAACGAAAAGTCTAAAACTAGAAAATTCCGAAAAAGAGTAAGCAAAAATACTAAACTAGGTTATTTTTAAACTATAAATAAAAAATAAAAAGATTAAACCAGCTAATGTCAAACTAATTTAAAAATCTAAACTATATAATTTGTTATAGTAATTCAGTCTGTCCTAATAGAATATATACATTTACCAATAAGTACCTTTTTCCTAACAAAACTTTATTATATTTTTATCTTAACTTTCTGATAACTAAGTTTTAATTTTTTTATACAAAGCTATCATTAGATTTTCAACATCACAAATACTTAAAATTATATTTAATTTACTTAAATAACTTCTATTTTACAAACCTCGGTGTGAACGGGAGCCGGTCCCCTGCACCCGAGTTCGCTCTTGTACAATTCCTCCTCTTTAGTGATCCCCTCCTCCACGCATTCCACCCTCCTCGTCCTGAATCCTCCCATCCCGCAAGATTTCGAACATGCGCTCCACTCCCTCGCCTTCCATCTGTTTGTATTTAGTTAAACTTAAAAATTTATCACAGATGTTTGTGTAAAAGAGTTTTTGTTTGGTACCAAAAAAATAGTTAGTCAGGTACAATGTAACTGCTAACTTTTTTGTTCTCTGACAGCTAGCAAGCTAAAGAAGACTTAATTTGAATGAATTAAATAAAGTTTTCTTTTCTTCATTGAAATAAAGTTAACTTAAAGTCTAACTAATAGTTTAGTTTAGGTTTTAATAATAAAACAATCAATATTAAAAATACTTAACTTTAATCATTTAGTTTAAGAGCAAATTTCTAACGACTTAATTTTATTAGCATAATTAAACGGACTTTAAAATTTAAAACTTACTTGGCAACTGGAGTGAATTTCAGAATAGGTTTTTTTATTTGGTTTGTTTTCTGTTTCCTTTTCTTTGATTTAGTTTTCTTCGTGATTTTACTGCCGTTCTTACCTTGGAAAAATCATTCTATTTGCTACAGTAGAAGTTGTTTTTAGATAATTTCAAATATATTTTTAGTGGTGTTTAAAAAATAATCATTTAGAAACCTACTTTAATCCAACAAGCACAATAAGGTATGACTAAAAGAAAGCTATAAAATATTTTTATCACATTTTTTACTCACTTAGGCAAACGCTACATCCGCAATAATGCGTCATAGAAACAAAGTTAACAATTAAGCTATGAATGACTAGAATATTTTCTAGTTAAAATAACCTTTGTACGTTTAAACTGTATACTGAACTACCATTATTTATGTTAAAAGCAACAGACTTATTAATTTATAAAACACAAAACTGATTAAAAGTTAGACTAATCGAAATTATAATAAAGCTCTATAACTCACCAATTCTATAAACATGTTTCAAAAAGCATAATTTTACGAAATTATAGAAGTTACTAACTCTTCTTGCAGACTTTGTTGCACTCCATCACAGTGTTGGGTTGTCGTCTTGTGTCACAATTTATTGTAGGAGTCGCTCTGTTGTCGCATATGATGTACCTATTTCGCACTCCACTACCGCAACTAACACTACACTGTTCATTTAAGTAAATAGG
This sequence comes from Thalia democratica, assembly GCF_965202585.1. Classification (NCBI taxonomy): domain Eukaryota; kingdom Metazoa; phylum Chordata; class Thaliacea; order Salpida; family Salpidae; genus Thalia; species Thalia democratica. The sequence continues at coordinate 57,819,618 of NC_139166.1, read as the reverse complement.
CTAAGTAAAAATAGGATCTGTGTCAATAGAGTAACTAAAAAAAGTTTTGTGGTTGTTCAAGACTATATTATTGAATACAATTGAAGTAATCAACTAACAACTGTGTTTTTATAAAATGTCTATTTATACATCAGTATTGAAAAAAAAATTTAAGCTAATGCTTCTTCTTTTTAATTTGGTTTTTAAATTTTTTGAAACAATCTCAAAAATCTTATCTTAAAAAAGTGTGTAGTAAATAAAATCTCAGCCAGCTTACATCGGACCAGTTTCCAACGATCCACTTCGGGCACTCGAACGTGTTGCACGCTTCAATGCTTTCCGGTTTCACGAAGTTCCCGCACTTCGACTCGTCCTCATGGATCCTGATCACATCTCCGCTGTACTTCTCTTCCACGCATCTGATCGTCCTTTGCAGCGTCCCGTTCCCGCAACTCACGCTGCACGCTCCCTTCTCGATCGTCCTCCAGCTACAAAATTGAGTATTTAGCGCCTCGAAGCGGAAAAATAAAACGATTACACGCAACATCATGTAATATTTCGTTTTTGGTATTTTTAAAGAGCTATAGCGCGCCCTAGCGGTAAACGTAAACAAGAAATAACTCACGTGTGTATGCTCGAATATTCGTAGTGTTGCTCTGGGTACTTGTAAAATCTGTTGTGATTAATTGATAAATAACTACAACTATAGTTTCTAAAATGTATACTTTTTAAAAACGTTAAAGTAGACAACTGACAAGTTATATATAGTACTTATTTAGTTTACAATACTTAGACACTTTCATTAAGAAAATAACTACTTTAAATCTAAAATTAAGAATGTTGTTTATTTTTAAAAAAAAGATAAATGGCTAAGCTTCAGTTTATTAAAAAATGTCTGAAAAGGTATTTTTTATTTTTTGCATGTTTATTCATTCAAAAACCAGACTTTGTTAATAAAGTATTTTGAATTTTGTAATATAATATTTGTTTAAAACCCGAACAACTAGTAAGTAATAATTTATTTAAATATAAAAATTTAGCTTTAAGCAAACTTTCACCATGAGCAACATACCTGGTGCCATTGATAGAGGGGCGCGCTTCCTTGCATAGGGGTAGCACGCATTTCACCCGGCGAATTTTCGCCTCACCCAATCCCTCCTCAATGCATCTGGAATCTGGAAAAACTTCTGAGCTATTCGAAGATTTGCACACTGGCCTTATTTCTTTGTAGCCTAAAATATATTGGAGTAGTGTAAAAACAAGTATATTGACTTATTTTTTTTATTTTGATATGGAACTTCAGATAAATTTTGATCTAAAATCATTACTATAAGCAAAAACAGAGGAAAATTTTCAATAAAAGGAAAGTTTTTTAAAAAGCGCTTTGATTGTAAGTGTACATCAGGCAGGTTTTGTTTTTATGCAATAGCAGAAGTTTCCATATGCTTGTAAAAATTAATTAAGTAAATTAAAACTTTCAGTGAATTTTACAGTAAATACAAAAATATATGACATGATTTTATTCAAATCCAATTAATCCATTTTTTATGAAATATATTCTGCTTAAATTGAACTAAGTAGTTGAATTATAGGTTTTAGAGGTGCCTGCAGCTTTAAAACTTTACAAAATTTAATTTAAGCCACAATAGTTTTATATAAGTTTGGTTCACAAACCGCATTGACCATTTTCAACATTTCAGTGAAAATAATGTTCTTTAATTGAAACCGAAAGCAGAAATTAAACTTAATTTAATCAGGTTTTTAGTTTTCAGATTTTGTCTGTTGTTTATATCGAAAATAAAAACTAAAAATTAAGTTATAAACCTATAACAATGTTTTAACCGCTTTAGAGAATGAAACTAGAAAGATTTTTAGTTGCATTCATCTAATTTTTTTTTAAACTTGGCAATTGATTTCAACACTAGACTGTGATAAGTTTGTGATTAGCAGTTTTTATTTTAATTGTTAATATTTATTACTAATGAATAGTTTGGTTTTAATACCGGTTTTAACTAAAAAATTTAAACATAAGTTCTTCATTTTCAAAAAGGTTTATTAATTAATTTCGCTTAGCTCTTCATCAGAACATACTTTCTAAAAACTAATTATAATGTAGTTATAGACCAGGGGTCGGCAAACTGCGGCCCGCGGGCCAAATGCGGCCCGCGAGCACGTTTTTTTTTTGAATGGAATGCGGCCCGCGAAAGAATATTTTGCGGCCCGCGAGCATGTAAATGTGGCCCGCTAAGCAAAAATATATTTAAAGTTAAATTTGTTCGATAAATTTAGTTTTGAGTTTCTGTATAACATTTTAAAACAACTAAAAGAATTTGCTGATTTAGCTAAAAAATGTGAAAAAGACAGGTTAGCATTCTACCAGGTTTTTTTATCAATTTCATAATAACTTTCTTCTTACAACAGCAAATTATTTTCTAAAAAAACAGTGTAAAAAATTCTTTGAATTAATAAGATAGTTATATAATACCTATTTGGTAAAAACAAAAAGCAAATGTTTTCCGTTCTGTACAAAAGTAATGCACAGTAATTACGTAAAATGTTATTTTTTTACTGTTTAATTTTTTTTATTCGTTTTTTATACCTAAGTTTCTATTACAGATGTTTTATTTCTAAATGTTAAATTCTAGTTTACACAAAAACATTTAAAACAAGATAATAATAATAACAACAATAATAATAATAATAAGAAGAAGAAGAAATAAGGTTAATTTTATTTTAGTATTGACACCTTTGATTTTTTAGAAGTTTTCTTTGCATTTTGAATTAATAAATTAATTCCTATGCACACCAATGAACAAAGATGCTCATATTTTAAACCACTTTTTATTTAATACTTAACGAGATATAATTTTGTTTATGCATAATTTTCTAACATTATTGTTTCTACATGTAACATCTAAGTTTGTACAGACACATTTAAAATATATATTACATAAATTAAAAAAAGTTTTTGTTAGTATACTTTTTGATTTTTCAAACCATGTTTTTTAGCAAAATAAGTTAATTTTTATGCGTTGCATACTAATATAAACAGTTGCTGTTTTTTGGAACTACCTTTTTAATACAAACTAGATTGAGAAATGGTAATTTATTAAGTTGTACATTTTTTATCAAAATACTTCAAATTCGATCAAATAAACAAGTAAAAATTTCCACACACTCAGACTATGACTATTTGAAGACTTCAAATCTCAGGCCAATTAAGTTACTTCCAGTTTTTGGCTTAAAATGCTTTTTGTATGAAAAAATATCAGGCTAGTTTTGGTCACTCGAACTGACTTTTTTTCTTTAAAGAGTGGTAAATTGAATTTATGGTGTATGTTTCGTTCAATGCAAGTGTTGGTTTTGAATTAAAATATATTTTTAATTTTACGTCTTTCAGCTGATATAATTTGAATTATTATTTATACTAATTTATACATATAAGAGTGAACAATTAGTGTTGTCAAACAATCACGGAAAAGCTTGGAATTTAACAATTTATACTTAAAAATCTGAAAAAGCCTTGAATTTGAGAATTATCGAAAACACCTGGAATTTTAAACAATTTTTACATGTAAAGTAATGAAATTTCGCTTTGACAGAAAAAATCAATCATATAAATATATTTTATTAAAAAACACATTTAAAGTATCTTAACTTTATCTTTTAAAATTTTCTACATTATTCAAGACGTTTTTTTACCTTTAACTTAATTATATACTAAACATAGAAGCAAAAAGTTGTACTTTTGAAAACTTCATATTGGTGCATTGCAACTTTGCTTTTAAATTGTCTTTACCTATTGTTGTGCTTTGTATTAGGACTAAACCTAAAAATTCTTCTAAAATGTCAAAATTAGTAAAATCACCCTTAATAAAAACTCTAAAATTAGCAATATCTATTGTTTCAGTTCTCGCATCTTAACAGATTGATTTAAATCCTAATTTGGTTTATGCGGCTTTATAATCTTTCAGAAATTTCCTAAATACGACTTCTTGTTGATATTGTAGAAATAAACAAACATATTTTACTAATGCAAACACAATTTATTTAAATAAGTTTTCAACTTTCAACGGTATCTTTTTTTATTAATTACTTTTGCTACTTTATAACTTGCCTAAACAGTTTTTTCTGATCAGTCTGTAGTAACTGAAAATAATTACATGCGTTGTTGTAACAGAATTAAGCAATTTGTTTTTTTTGTTTCTTGCAATAACTCCAAACTAACGTATTATAGTTCTTATGACTCGTCTTTTAATTCACATTTGCTCTTTTTAAATGCAATATTTTTATTGCAAATAAAGAATTGCTATAATGCTCAATAAAAAATAGGTTTTTATAATTCATTAATAGCTTAATAATTTTATATACATTTGTTTAAAGTTTTAAAATAATTTAATTGTCTATTCAAGCTAAATTACAATAACATTTTGAGTTATGTAATTAATTCTTTGTTAATAAACTTCTGTATTTCTTTATTTCGTGAACTTTATTTTAAACAGGGTTGCCAAACAATAAGGCTAGTTTAAATTTTTTTTAATTAAGACTAGGTTAAAGTTGTTTAAGAAGTTTTTATAAAACTCAGGTGTATCTAAAACTTTTATTTCAAACACTTTGAATAAATTTTTAAATTCTCAAAATATATTTTTTGACTGTTGTGTAGTTTATCAACTGTATTTTTTGTTTATTTACATATTGTGCTTTTTATAATATTGATATTTTAGTTATCTATTTAAGCGTGATTAACAGAAAGGTTTAGATTTTTAACTTTTGGTAAACTTTTTAGTATAATTTAGACATTTTTGCTTTAAAAGTTGTAACCTTGTAAAAGACTAATTAATTACTAATAAGGTATTTTATTAAAGTATTCCAGCATTAAATATGCTAAACATTTTGATTTAGCTTATTTACAGTATAAATAGGTACTAATTTTATTTAATTAACTAATTACTGAATTAATAGTGTAAGCTATTTAAGACGCAAAAAAAATTCTAGAATTAACATTTTTTAAGGTATGAAAAGGTGGTTCATAATATAAAAAATGTCTAAAAGTGACCCATAAATGTTCTTCAATTTCGGTTTTTAAAGACAGTTAGGTTGTAAATAAAACATTAAAAGTATTTTATTAAGGTTAACTTATTAAGTATCTAAGAAAGTACATATTTTGCTAAGACTTAAGTATATTAAACAATATAAATTCTATTACAATAGATATTTATATATTAAACAGGCATTTTATGTGTAGCTAAAAGTCATTTAAAGTAATTAAGTGAACAAAAGTAAAACTATCTCCGTTGTGACCAAAACTAAAGCCAAAAGATTATTAAAACATCACTAAAACTGTGGCCCGCGAAGATTTTGAAAACTTGAAATTTGGCCCGCGAGCACCAACTAACTGCCGATCCCTGTTATAGACAGTAATTTTGAAATACGTAGCTAAAAATAGTTACGTCATAAAGCATAAAAGTCTGTAAAAAATGTTTGAATTAGAATTGAATTATACTTAGCTGATTTGAAGTTGCCTGTAAACAAAACTATTAAAACAAAAAAAATTAAGATAATAAAAATTTTACCTGAAACAAAATTAAATAAAAAGTACATTACAAAAATTAGACAATAAACGACAACAATAATACTAAAATAATGCTATTTATAAAGTTTTAAATTGTAAAAATCTCTTTGTTTGCAAATTTTCGGCTCACGAGTTCTAATAAACAAAGAATCTAGAACTGAGAGATGGTAAGTGTTTCTCGCTCTATAAAGAACTTTGAACCTAGTATCCAGGTAGTTCTCAGCACAAACAGGGTTGTTGAGGAGGTGCTCTTGGATAGATGACTGTTCACCTTTCGGCATAACGTCGTCATTAAAAATATTTTTTATTAGTTTTTTCATGACATGCTGCTCTCGCCTGAGGTGGAAATGCTGAGATGTTCGACCTACGTAGTCATTTCCGCAATGACATTTAAATATGTATACTACATTACTTAAATCATGGATAGGTGTGACATCTTTCACAATTCCGTTAAGAGGGCGGTTGGTGTTGTACACAACACGTAGCGAAACGCTATTAAAGGTGGATTTTACAGCTAATGAAGCTTGCTTAGCCAGTCTTATTGAGTTTTCACTCCTATAAGGTGAAAACTCGTGAGCCGAAAACTTGCAAACAAAAAGATTTAAACAAATAGCATTTTTTAGTATTATTGTTGTCGTTTATTGTCGTATTTTTGTAATGTACTTTTTATTTAATTTTGTTTCAGGTAAAATTTCTACTATCTTAAATGCTTTTGTTTTAATAGTTTTGTTTTACAGGCAGCTTCAAATCAGCTAAGTATAATTTAATTGTAATTTAACATTTTAAACAGACTTATATGCTTTCTGACGTAACAACTTTTAGCTACGTATTTTAAAATTAATGTTTATAACTACATTTATACTACATTATTATCAGTTTTTAACAAGTATATTCTGATAAAGAGCTATACGAAATTAATTAATTGATTTATGTTTAATTTTATTACTAAAAATTACTGGTTTTTGGAAATGATACTGGATGTTTTATTTTCAAAGGTTTGCATATTTTTTTTGTTTTTATTAAAAGTTTAACCATTTTTTTAGGCAGCTGAAAATATACTTTTTGTAATTCATAGTTGCACAAAATGATTAATGTTACATATAAAAACTAAAATACTGGAGTGTTTAATTTTGAAACTTAGTTAAGTGGTAGAACGAATTCTTAAATAATACATGTATATATCATAATCTTCAAATGGTATGCAACATAGATAACTTAATTAAACCGCAAAAAAAATCATTCTTTTTAGTATACATTTTTCTATTTTTGGCCTATGTTTGTAGAAATTGTTTAAAAGTTGTTTAAAACTATGTTAAATTACTTTCAAACTACCGTATAAAGAAAAAAATATTTTTCGTAAAGTGTTTTTTACAAAATTTTCTGTTCAAGGTTTAAATATATGCATATATATTACAATTGTCAACTAAATATTTTAAAAATACATTTATTTGTATAATATTTTTTGTTTTGTTTTTTCGAAAACAAATACAAAGATCTCAACTTTTGAAGAAGAAAAAATACTTTTTCGGTCAAAGACCTCGTCAGTAATTATATAAAAAACCTTGTTCAAATAGAATCTTGTGTGTATAATTTAAAATACTTAAGTAAGGAGAAAACAAAATATTTACTATTTTTTAATCGGTTTGTACAGAAGTTTGCAATGTTACTTTAAACTCAAATGTAAAAAGTAAAAGATAATTAAAAGTGTTTAAAAGCTTCTGTAAAGAAACAAATTTACTAACAAAAACAACCAATATAAACAAACTGAAAAACAACAAGTTAGTTACTAATTGTTACAACTGCTAATTATTAAAACATGCAAATGACTCACCATCGCCGCAAGTGGCCGAACAAGGAGCGTGGTTGCCAGTAGCAACGGGCAGCGACCAGATGACAGGTTTCAGTTTGTAGTATTTGTATCTGATGGTTCTGGCGCCCTCGTGCGGATGCTTGCATCCCTGAATGAACGGGCACATTCTGTTGACCAACATCGTCTGTCGTTTTACCTACAGTATTTTTAAAATTTTAATTCGTTTTTAATTTTTTTTAAAAAGCTTTGATAATTTACTCAACCTAAAATAGAAAATAAAGACACTGTAGCAGAGAAACAACTTGCTTCATTGCAAGACTCGAATTTATTGTATTTATTTTAAATACTTTGTTAGTAGTTTGTAAATGTTAATTTATTTCTATTGAACTTGTTATAATATAACTTTGATTATTTTTGAATAAAAAGTTCAACATATTTTGTTGTGAGACTGTTAAAACAGTAAGTACAAATAATATTTACAAGTATGAACACAAACTATATTCGTACTGCTCTTTTTCTACATTTATAAAAAATTATTGACAAAATTTTTTTCTGCCTTTTGTGGGTACACATTTATTAATTTATTTTAGTAGTAAAACTATTTTTATGTGGACTTTTTTGTATGAAAATGCATGATAAACTACAATTATGAAATGACACGAGCTCGTATTATGCTTGAACATATTCTTTAAAATTTGGCTATTGTACTGATAAATTTACTTCGTAAGGCTTATGGGAGCTTGTACAAAGTATGAATTATTCAATTACTGGTTTTTGTTGGATAATCTTTTTGGCATTTTACATTCAACCTACAAAATATTTCTACAATTTATTGTCTAGAAACTTGTGCTTTATTTTTTTAAATAACTTGAGATTTTTTGAAATTCTAGCGCAAATACTTAAAACTAATATACCTAAAAACATATTTTTCATGTGTTAAATCTTATTAACTTGTTTAACTTGTTAACTATTACCAAACAAAGTATACTAACAGCTTTTAAAACAAATACCTAGTTTTGTTTATTTTTTAATAATCGTTGACAGTGAAACAACATTTAAGAACTTATGTAATAAAGTTTATGTAAACTTTTTTTTTTTAATTTTATACTTATAAGCTGATTAAGAATAAAAGGTTTCCTAATAGAAATACTTTATTTACATTTAAAACTAGTTTTTTGTATGGTTTAACAAATAATCATATCAGCTGAAGTTTCTTAAAAAAAAGCTATTTTAAATTTAGTTAAATTAATTTAGACTAAAATTATAGAATTTCAAATACTCAAACATAATTTTACTTTAGGAAATTAACTATTAACTAATCATTTTAAAAGCAACAAACATAAAAATTTTATTTATTTATTTTTTATTTCAGATGTTCTAAAGTTTAACACTTGCGATGTTTAGTAAATTTAAAAACTAAACAGCAAGTTTTATGTTTTCTATAGTTTAAGTTTTCTTTTTACTTTTATTAATATCTTTTGTGTTTTTTGTATGGGTATAAGTATAAGATTTGTAGATTTTGAAAGGAAAACTTATACTTAGTTTATTGTTGTATAGATATTTGCCTTAACTTAAAAAGTCTATCTGTTTATTATTATATAAATACTTTTAAAGTAAAAATAAGTAAAAACTTAACTTAAACTAACGTTTTTAAAGATTTAAAATTTACAAATAAAAACAATTGTTTCACAAAATTCAGGTGATATTTTAATTACCTAAATGAAAGAGTGTTTATTAAAAATGGAAAAAATATAAAGAACATAAATTGAAAAATTGTGAAAGAGAAAAGTATTAAAGTTACTAGTAATACATCATGCAAACTTACTACAACTTTCGCGTTTTCTTTAATCGGCCCTGCGAGAGAGTAAACAAAGTCGTCTAAATTTGACAGCTCTTCGGCGTCAGCTAGCGGTTGTTTTACTTCTTCGTTCACTTCTATCAAGCTGAGGTTTTTCTCCTCAGATACTATATCTGCAATGAAGTTTGTTATGTAAGCCGAACATAGTTGTCATGTATTTGTAAAATCAAGAAGCATAGATTTGTTGTTTTTGGTTTTATTTATGACTACGTATTTTAATTAAATATGAACATAGAGCTGTTAAAAAATTAAAACGTAATAAATAGTATTTGTAATGTAAGTGAGCGATAAAAAATTTTTTTTTAATTTTAATAACGACAAGAAGCTTAAGTAAAATATAAATTGCTATCAATATAATATTATGTATAAAAATTAAACTAATTTACCGAAGCTAACATCCGCGGAAACTATAATGTTTGTGCTTGATGCTGGAATCTCAGTAATTGTTTCTGAAAAGTTATTGATTTACTTAAATTAAAGTTTATAAAATGTAACAAATAGTTACCTCTGGTTATTTTTTTTTATTATTTAGCAATATAATAGATTCTAAGAAAAACTAGCATCTGAACTACTGACGAAAAGTTATAAAAAACTATAATTGTATTCTAAAATTTTTGTTATAACACATGATACTAAAAGAAATAAGCAAACTATCTAATTCTAAGTACTTATGATAGGTTTTTTTACATATCAAAGTTTCAATTTCAATAAGTTATAACTGTTTTTTTACTAATCTGTTTAAATATTTACATACGAGTAAAATGCAGTGCATTAAAAAATAGAACATTGTTTTAATTTTGTGTTAACTATATTTAACGGGTTGCTGTCAAATTTGCACGATGGGACCAAGTTGCACGAGTGCACAAAATTATACGAGGATTAATATTCACCACGATGACACTTTTGCACGAGGGGGTAAAATTGCACGAAGATGAAATTGCACGAAGGGTCACTTTTTCACGAGCAGAAAATTTTGCACGGAGACTTTTTTAAATGGGTTAAATATTTATTTTTCAGTTTTTTTATTTTTTTTAATTTTGTTTTTGTTTTTTAATTTTTTTTTTTTATATTTATTTTACCTCTAATCTTTACCCTCGGTCGGTAAGTTAAATATTTTTTATTTTTTTATTTTATTTTTGTGTTTTATTTCTTATTTTAATTTTATTTATTTTTATATTTATCTTATTTTACTATCACTGTTACCCCTAACCCTTACCCTCGGTCGGTAGCTTTTTTATTTTTTTTAATTAGTTATTTTTTTTTTAATTTTACTATCACTGTTAACCCTAACCCAAACCGCGGTCAGTAACTTTAATTTTCAATTTTTTTCATTAAATTATTTCTCAGTTTTTTTTTTTTTTTTTAATTCTTTTCTGTAGTTTTTTACTCTCGTGCAAAAATGTAACTTGTATAATTTTGTGCACTCGTGAAATTTTGTTCTCGTGCAATTTTGTCCCCTCGTACAATAAAGTAACCTCGTGCAATATTGTATTCGTGTAGTTTAGACCCGTTCCCATGTTTAACAGCTATAATTCATAAAAAACAAAAAAAATAGTTTGTCAACTTAAACGCGTGAAAACTGAATTTTTGGTATTTTTAAATTTAAAGCAGCGATATAACGTATAAATTCATTAAATGATCAATCTTTAGATTAAAATATTTTTGTAAATGTCAATTGCAGTAACGTCCACAATTTAATATATATATGATTTATTACAGATATTAAGTCAGCACAGATAAAATATCAACTTTATTTAGATCTAAATTAAAAAGGTATTAAAATATTTAGAAAACTATTTACAATTAAAAAGTGCATCTTACGATTATTAAGGAGTTGAATACAGTTTAATAGCCTTTTAAACTGATTCAAAATTCAACTTAAGTATTTTCTCAGAGAGCACTTCGTAAAACATTATTAATCATTAGATTTATAATTTTTATACAATTGTAAACACATTAACTTTGCATTACTGTCTCAGTGATTTAGCAATAAGTGTTTTTTTAGTTTATTATCTGTTATAACTTTTTATTTTTTAAGAGACTGAGAAAAATTGTTTGCATTTGCAACTTACATATATTGTTTTCTATTTTTAGCAATATTACGCTCTTTTGATATTTCAAGTTACATTTGAAAAAATAAAGTTAATTAAATCCATGCAAAAATTGTCTTGCACAACATTTAAAAATATTTCTCTGTAACTAACAATTATAATAAGTACTAACGATACAGTGTTTTTTATTTTCAATACTGATAAATAGGCTTTTATTGAATACTTGTTTTTTTTTTCTAATTTTTGATCACACTTTCTTTTGAAACCTATGTACATAAGAGCAAGAACGTTTTTCCAAGAACAACAAGCATTTTTTTATAATTAGGTACCGTTATCACTTGATGACGTCACAATACCGCTGATCAATCTGCATGAACTTCCGTCTCCTCCGCAAACTCCGCATTTGTCATAAACTTCTCCTCCGTACAACACTCCGTCGCATCCCGCTCGCTGTGGAGTAGAAGGATTTTGCTTTGTTTTTTTTTTGTATCAAAAAGTTTTAAGCGTGCTATAAATAGCTTGTTGTGTTAATTAATGTAAAAAACAAATTTACAAATTAATTAGAGATTTTTTTTAACTTTTATGTTCTAAATATTTTTTTAAAATAAAAACTGATAAAATACAATAGTAATTAAACTTATATTTATTTTCATACTTTAACTTTTTTCTTATAAATTTTATATATTTTGCAAAAATAATTCCTTGAAAAAAACATCCTGAACACAAATGCTCAGAACATTTGTTTATGGCTATCAAGTTTCTGTGTGATTCAAGATGACTACAACAGGAAAGTCTTCAGCAAACAAACTAGAAGACACAAACAAAAATATCCGATTATGCTATATTTTAACAACTTGCGCAAATAATATTGTTTGAACAGCATTCGATTTTGTTTAGTTAGAATTACTCAGAAACAGCTTCTTGCTAAACTGTGCTTTTTTCTCACTGTATTTTTTACATAATTTTTTCAGCTACTACTGAAGTTATACACAAGAATAATTGCGTCTTGTGATTACAAAATGAAAAAACATGACATCGGTATGTATGATAAACACACACCAGTAGAAATGTTTTTTTTCTGTTCCCAACTTGGCTATGGCTTATTCCGAATAATTTAATTTCGACCTTTGTAACACGTTTTAAACCGTGTTAAAGCGAAAAAATCTCAACTCAATGCAATTGTTTCTGAATTTCCGTATAAGAGAATTTCAGTTCACGACTTAATAAAGCAAACATTTACATTAACAAATCACATATGCAGACCACATAGACATATAAATTGCAAAATAACATGATTATTATCCCATTTATGTAAAACAAACGATTTAGCAAACGAGCCAAAAAAGTTTTGTTTTAATTACAGTTTTTCATTTGTTTTTTGTAATTTTCGCTGAGAACCGAGTTTTACTTTTTGTCATTTGTTTAAAATTGTAAGTTACTACAACTCTTTTCGGATATTTCTATAGCGTAATGATAAAGTAATGTACTACTTTTTTACTTTGTGAACCATATAAGGTTAAACAAATCATATGACAAACAAAAGTTAATGATGGGAACAGTAATCACGTGAATGAAGCGATTTATTATATTTATAACTTTCACCAAACAAGATATAGCAATCTCCTTATGAACGCTGTATTATTGCTCATTATTCGCAACCACAACTTTTTTCAAACAACGAAAAGAAAAGGAAATCTAACAATGGATATTACAGTTGTCAAGTTTATTTAAAGCAAAGATGCACAGAGCAGGCTAATTAAACGGATGGAATTTTTGGCAGAATTACGAAAATCCAAACGTTGATCAAGAAAGTTGCGGTTTTGTGCTTTGAAATAAAACCCTCAGAAATTTCTCACACCAACCCAACTTGATATAAAAAGACGAATTTTTTGTTTCAAGTGCGCAAGGAAATTTCAGCGTTTTAAAACAAACTGTTTTCATAATTGATAAAGCACTAAATGCCAAAGGAGAAAATGTGAATTTTATACTCAATTTAATCTAGACAATTAAAAATTTAGATGGAAATATGTTGGTTTCTGTCATGAGGCTGATTAAGAAACTCGTTTGTCCTTTTACTATTTCAAGTTCAAGAAAAAAACAAACCACACAATTTAAAAAAAAATATTTTCATCCATTGTTTAATGTTTTCATGAGAAGCTTTTTTGAACCTATATTAAATTATTTTTAAAAAGAGAAAATATTAAAGCCTATCCTATTTATTCACTCACTTCACATTTTCCTTCGATGCAAACCCCCAGACTCTCTTTCGCCTGGCAACGGGTTCCGTCAACTACCTTTTCGGTTACCATGGCAACCTTGCCCGTCACGCTCGACCTGCAGTGGAGGGAGCAGTGGGAATTGAGGTCATTCTGCAGCATGTGGTCGATGAGGTCGGAGGCGGTCAGCACGGGAAGCGTCCACTTTTGAGTTGCCGAGTTGAAACTTTCGCACTGGCGTTGTCTGAAGCTTACAGAGAACTGCGGGCAGTCCTGCAATTTATTTTTTGATAATGAAATTTGCTTATGTTTTTTTATAAAAAATATATAAAAAATGATTTTTTGTTCTACATGTAGAAACTAAATAAAATGAAGTGTTTTAAATAAGATGGTCTTTTTAATTGTATGTTATACCAATCCAGCTAATAAAGTTAATTTAGAATTAAAAGTAGCTTCCTTTTTATATATGTTTTCTTTAAGTTTTGATAAAAGAAGACTGCAAATTTAACTTTTTTGTCTGCATGTAGTTTATAAGATTTTTTTTATAAGAATTTTATTTCTTATATGTTATTATATCAACAACCTCAAACTATTTTTATGGTATTTAACTGTATCTTAACAATTATTTTTTACAACTAGTTAATACAAAAAGACTTCATGATTTAATTACATTTTTCAACTATTACCTTAAAATAACAATTAACTTAAAATTTTTCCTCAATCTATGTTTTTACATTACGAACACCATGACTAATTAAAGAGTAGCAGTGTAACAATTACGTTATAAGGCTGAAAGCTTGGCAGTTTGGCACCATTATACATAAAACTAATCTGGTAAAAACTTCAATGGACGCCAGCATAATAAACTTTATTGATGCAAGGATTTGGTAAAACTTCTACAAACAAAACGTTGTGAAACTTTAAACTTTACTTAAACCCGGCTACTGTTTTCAAGCACCGCAGTTATCAAGAAACTTGCAAATACTTTAATACCCTTATTGGGCCCCAACACACTGGAAAGTGTTTGCTTTGTGCTTATGAATGCTTTTCTACAAACAACATAACTGACCTTATTATGACCAAATAGTTTATATTAGTAACTTGTTGGTAAAATACGTACCTCAGTCGAGCATAGTTTGTATCTATAATTTTCTCCAATGCATGTTCTGCAAAACACTTGCGTTAAATAATTTTAAAACTAAATAAAAACGAACCTTTTTAAATCTTAACTTATTTTATTAAAAATTTTATAACATAACAAGCAAACCTATTTAAAGCTTTCATTTTACAGAATAACTTACGTTTTATGATATTTGAAAACATTGCAAAATTTAAAGTGTTGCATACAAAATGTTTTATTCAAAAATTACACCAAACTTTATGTTTTTAGATGAATTTGCTTTTTTCTTAGATCAAACAGTTTGTAAAGATCAAACACTTTTATTGAACGGGAATTTTATTGTTTTTATTGTATTTTGGATCTTTAATTACGGAAAAAATTTTCTAAAAAAAGTTTAATAATTCACCACAACTAAAGAAATTTAAAATCAAAAAAAAAACTAACCCATTCAAACAAGATCTTGAAGACTTAGAAATTCCAAAACCACAGGTTTTTGTACAATCTGACCAATTTGACCATTCTGACCAAAGAGTGCGCACCTGTTGGTGTTTAACATTTAAATTTAATTAATTTCTAAAAATTTTAATAAAACTTTAGTTTATAGATATAATTAAAAATTTGAACAAACTTTCATGACTTTATAAACGTAATTGTCAACAATGTTGTATGAGAAACTAAATACATGAAATATAATTAATGCAATTTACAAACACTATAAACATTTCAATTAAAATAAAATAATAAATACCTACTAGTAGGTCAATAAACAATTTCTGAGTGCTCAAAAACTAAACAATAATTGATATTTGAAATTAATTAATCATAATAATAGATGTGTTACAATGATAAATCGACATGTAAAGATCCAATTATACGAAAAACAACAAATTATAAAAAAGAAAAACATGTTCTTAGATACTTTTAAATCATTTATACTTCGAAAAGTTTTGAAAATTTTCAATCTTACATGTTTGACTGCGCTGTGCCACGATTCGTCATCGCCGCTTCCCCCTGTCACGTCATAATCCTCGTCGTCTGACGTCACAAATTCATCTGCCTTGACTAATATCTGCAAAAAATTAAAATTAAAATACAAGGGGTATCATGATCACAACGATTCGTCTCGAATGGATTAATAAAAACTTGCCATTTAAATCAAATAAAATTGAATTCGCCGCTAAGCTCATGTTACACTTGCCGAAGAAAATAAGTTTTGTACTTTAAAACATTTTAATTGTTTATGGTCAGTACTATAAGTTTATTTTCTATAAAAAACCATCACTTATAAGCTATCAAAAAATACCTTAGCTTTGCATAAACCTTCTTGTAACTCAGTTATAAGTTTTTTAATTAATTTAATTTATGGTTTTAAGTAAAGTTTTTATTATTTTAATTTTTTTTATAATTCTAGTTTAAAAAATGTGCAAAAATATTTAAACAAGGAATTTTTATTTCCCTGTCGTTTGAAAAGTGGTCATTTAAAACCATTCAAACGTTATAAAACACTTGAAATCAACGTAAACAACAAAAAGGAAAGTTGCACAGGCACACAATAATCTCATAAATTTCAAACTTATCAAAATTAAAACAAATTGCTGAACAAAAGGAGCAAGTGGCAAAAATAAAAGCTCTAACAAACAAAAACTTGCGTGACTGCGCGCACAAACCTCCACTGCTGCTGGGGTTTGGCGAGCAAACAGCACGTGGTGAGAAGTTGTTACGTCACAAAGACCTGCCAAAAGTCGCTGTTTGTGACGTCACTGTTTTGTATCGAAGACGGTAGGACTTTTTATGTGTACTATTTTATGGGCACTATTTTATGTGTAGAATTGCTGCAATCAATTCTGCCTATAATTTTATGTGATGTCATTAACATTATGTGTAGTATTTACATGTTGCTGCAATTAAGTTGCTGCAATTAAATGAAAAATAAAATACTGTCCAGGCCTTGCTTTATATAAATATTATGGATAGATTTTGTAGTTTTAAATTTATAAACAAACAAATAAAAAAAACTTGAATACACATAAACCAATAGTTTGATTTATTTGTACATTTATTTAAATTATAATTTGTAAACTAAAAAAAGTAGTGGCTAGACTTATTAAAAGATTATGGATAATTTTTTTCTAAGATTTAATAAAGAAAAAAAAAACTTGAATACACTTAAACCAATTGTTTGATATAAAATTATATTTATGTAATTTATATTTTTTATATTAACAGAAGCAATGGCTTGGCATATTATAAATATTTTGAAATTTTTATTTATTTAACATTTTGTAAACAAAATAAAAAAATTACAACTGAACGCTCATAAACCAATAGTTTGATTTGTAGTTGTATATATGTAATTTATATTTAGTAAACTTATAAAAGTAGTGGTATGCTCTTATGTGTACTATTTTATGGGCACTATTTTATGTGTAGAATTGCTTCAATCAATTATATTCAATGGGTAGTATTTAGATGTTGCTGCAACTAAATGAAAAATAAAATATTGTCCAGGCCTTATATAAATATTATGGATAGTTTTTGAGTTTTAAATTTATAAACAAACAAAAAAAAAAAAAACTTGAATACACATAAACCAACAGTTTGATTTATTTGTACATTTATTTGAATTGTGTTTTGTAAATTAACAGAAGTAGTGGATAGACTTATTAAAAGATTATGGATATTTTTTTTGTGTAATATTTAATAAAAAAAAGCTTGAATACACTTAAACCAATTGTTTGATTTAAAAGTAGACAGTATCTTATTTTTACTTAATTGCAGCAACATCTAAATACTACCCATAATTTAAATGAAATCACATAAGTTAATTGAAGCAATTCTACACATAAAGAGTGCCCTTAAAACAGTACACATAAGGCCAAACCACTACTTCTATAAGTTTACTAAATTAAATTACATATATACAACTATAAATCAAACTATTGGTTTATGTGTGTTAAATTTTTATTTTGTTTTCAAAATCTTAAATAAAGAAATATCCAAAATATTTATAATATGCCAAGCCATTACTTCTGGTAGTATAAAAAATATAAATTACATAAATATAATTTTAAATCAAACAATTGGTTATTTGTAATCAAGCTTTTTTTTTCTTTATTAAATCTTAAATAGAAAAATTATCCATAATCTTTTAATAAGTCTAGCCACTACTTTTTTTAGTTTACAAATTATAATTTAAATAAATGTACAAATAAATCAAACTATTGGTTTATGTGTATTCAAGTTTTTTTTATTTGTTTGTTTATAAATTTAAAACTACAAAATCTATCCATAATATTTATATAAAGCAAGGCCTGGACAGTATTTTATTTTTCATTTAATTGCAGCAACTTTATTGCAGCAACATGTAAATACTACACATAATGTTAATGACATCACATAAAATTATAGGCAGAATTGATTGCAGCAATTCTACACATAAAAGAGTGCCCATAAAATAGTACACATAAAAAGACCTACCCTATCGAAGACAAGTTTTGTTTACGGCGACGTTGACCGCGCAACCGACTTTGTTTTGTTTTTTGTCGGGCAATTAGCGACATAGTGTTTACCTTCAATAAACGAGCAAATTACGCGCGAATTACAAAATTAAAATTTGTGTGTTTATCTGCGCGCTTTAACTTGATTTAGCGGATTATCTTGTTTACTGATTGTTAATTGTTTATGAAGATTAATGACTTGTCTGAATTTAATTTTGCGTTTCAATGTAAACTAATGCTTGCTTGTTATAATTAATCACGCAATGTTTTATTTACACCATGCAATAAAGTACATCAATCTACTGAGCCAGTTCATAACTTAGAACCCAATTAATTTTGTTTACAAAAACTTGATGTGTTTGATAAATTTTTTGTTTAGGGTCCCATTAGTGCAGCATTAAATTTCTGCAAATGAGCACGAAAAATTTCAATTATTCAGACATATAAAATCAGGTACCTTTTAACAATCTATCAATCATTTAACATGTACTGACAGATGAGCTTATGATACCACAAAGATATTTTAACATATTTACTCTTTTAAAACTGATGTAAATTAAAGATACTTTCAAGCTTTTAAGTATGAAAACATCGAAAACCGAAACTTTAACTTTCAATTTTCTGAACTGTGGTTATTTTTAAATTTAAAAGCATTAAATTAATCCACAAAGAATCATTTTAGTGAAGTTAAAACAAAAATTTTACCAATTCAAGTTATTACTGATAATTACCGATTATTAAAAGACCTACTTTCAAACATAACATAATGTGTATTATCTCATCAAAGCATGGGAACATGTCAAAATTTCACCATTGTCTTTCAGACTTAAGCTGTTTCACTATATACAACAAAGCGAGTGTCATGTAATATCTTGTCATTTTGCTCAGTCACTAAACAGCAGACGCTGTTATCTTGAACACAGTTATTAGATGCTGTAATTAGGAGCACGTTTTATTTGAAGAGCAATTACTTTCGGTTGGCTTAGTCGCTACAGAAAATTAAGATAGCAGCTAATATACAGCTGTTAGTCATTAAGAAAAAATGAGAAACTCAAAAATTAATAAATAAAATTAAAAAAAGTTGTAAATTATTACTTAGATGTAATTTTAAGTGAGTATGAAAAAAGAAGTCTTATCCGTTGGAAATTTAATCTGAATTAGTCGTTGTAAAAATATTTCTAAAGAAACAAATTCCAGAAACAAATAAATTTTATTTTAAGCTCGACAGAACTTTTTTCCGGTATACAATATGACAAGCGTAGGCGTTACACGAACAGTCACAAGTTTACAGCGAAATGACAAATGTTTATTTGAACTTTATTTGAATTTTATTTGAGTTTTATTCGCTTGCAACCGCACAATCCTTCTCTGTTACAACTCGAGTGCCTTCTAAACAGTTCACTTTTTATTTTTAAAATTTTGCGTTTAAGCCCAAAGAACGCCAGCAGTTTACATTATAAATTACCATCCAAGCACTTAAGATTTTTCCCATCAGAGATTTTTTTTGTTTTGGGTTTGTCTGCCTCTGCTTGGAAAACATGAAACGTCTGGGAAATGTTTTGAAGCAGAAAAATATTCTTTGACCCTGAAAGAATCTTAGAAAAAGTTTTTGAAAGATGGCGTTGTGAAAATTTTTAAGAAGCTGTTAAGCGAAATTTGAAAGAATGGCGTAAATTTTTCTTCGAGTAACGCCCCACAGATAAATAAAAAAAGTTTTTGAAAAAACACAGAAATGAGTGCACTTCAAACCGTACTACCCACTAAAATGAACAATAAATTTAAAAGTTTAATCACGCCATTCCTTTCGCTTTCGCCGAGAGCTACTTCACAATATGCTAGTGTTGCAATTAAATACAGATCAAAATTATATCTGGCATTAAGAACCGTTTCGAAATAAAGTAGCTAAGTAGCACAACAGAGAGTTAAAGCGGTAGAGTTTATATGAGGTGATGAGAAAAAGTTAGCTCGTAGGTGGCTCGCTGATTTAATCACTGTGGAAAGTAATTGTAAATAAAATCTGACAAGCAGATAACCTTGGCTGACTTGCGTGGTGCTAATAACACGATTTCACTGCAAATTTCAGCGTAATTAGCTGCCAAACTGCTGTTTTGTAAACATCAGGCGTCCTAGGTGGCTTTGAAGTTGCTGTGTTTCCAAAGAAAAGTATTTGTTTAATTGTGGTTAATTGTTTAGAAATAGCTTTAAATCTTTTAAAAAACTCAGAAACAATTCATGTGAGTGCACAAAAAAAGTAATTAATATCAAATTAAACTTGTTTGCCCCTAAAAATTCTTTAGGTAAGTTTTTTTTTAAGACTTGAGTACAAGGACAAATTTTTTATTTTATCAAATAGAAAAAAATCAAAATATTAATAGAAAGCCAACAACATGCTAGGCATGAGCTCGGGATTAAGCGAAATCCGGAGCACGGCAAAAATCCTGAATAAAATTATACCTTAAAAAAAAAGTAAAAATAAACCAACTTAAAATTGCGCGCGTGCCTTGACAGGCAACTGCTGCTCATGCTGCTGAATTTTAAAATTAAGTTAGAAATTCGTGCCATGAACTTGCCGCGAACGGAAACATTCGAAGGTCGAGTATCACGGAGTGAATGATTTTTGACCAGAAAAAAATTAAACTTTGCTTATAAAGCGCGCTGTAAACAAAAAGCGTGGTATGAATGCGCGATGCTAAAAATAAAGATTTCTTTGTTTTATTGAACTTCTTACTATGTTTTTCTTTCAACATCTGTTGTATTTTTTTTTTGTGTTTTTGTAACCTGTGCAGTTTCATTCACTGTTAAATATTTGCTTGCTACCTGTTTAAGCAAACAAGTTTTCGGGACAAAAGCGGTTTATATATAAAACTGTTCTTTTATTTCTCGGCAAAAAATTAATTTGCATGCAAATAACGTTTATTCTTATTTAATCCCTGTGTTATGCATTTGTTTCACTCAAACCGCAGTAGGCAAGCTTGAATTTCGAGCAATGAAAAAACTGTAAATATGCTCACATATTGCACGTGTTTCGCTGTATTAACGTTCAAACTGCAAAACAAGTCAGCTGAGCACAATGGGCTCCTTTACATCAGTTTAACCTGGCAATTTCTCTTTTGTGAGCGAGATACTACGGCCTCAATAAAAATCAACACAATCAAATACTTTGCATATTTTTATCTGTGTGTGCTTTTTTTATAGAAAAAGACATATGGCATGATCGGTTTTTCGTCGTGCACACACGAAGAAATGAAGCTTTGTAACGAACTTTTTAAGTGTTCACGAGCTTTTTGTTTCAGCTAGGTGTTTGTTAATTAGAAAATATTTTCGTACGCTTTTGTTTACAAAATAGTTAACACAAACATTTAATTAGCTTCTCGTAAAAGCCGGTTAGAAACTCAAAAATTTCTCGAAATCCATTTAAGGTAATGGTAATTTGATTTTAACGAAGATGCGCAAAAGTTGAAATAAGATCTTAAGTAAGTGATAAATTCGATATGAAATGCTTCTGAGAGGTAAAAGGGTATACTGTGAAACTGAATACTATAATTTAAAATGTCTGAAACCAGTTGGTATTAAGGTAACAAATATTTTTGTGGTATCTTTTTCTAAATTGTTTTATAGCACTAAAGTGTGTTATGAAACTTAAAATATTTGTATGAGGAATACATTTACTATTTATTTTATTTTACAAAATTCAATTATGAAAATACGTATTTTAAGCATTTCGTAAGTTTTGTTTTAAACTTTGATACAAAATATAGTCGTCCATACTTAACCATTAAGATGTTTAAAATATTTTTTTATAAACGTGTTTTACAACTTGTACGACATATTTATAAAACAAAATCTAGAAAAAATAACCATAACAATTTTCTGGCACTTTTAAATGCAATTACTTTAGTAATGTAAAATGTTTTAAAGCTATAATTTTTAAAGATTAAAGTTTGAACACAGCTTAGAAATGTCCAATCAGAAATCGAACCTTCCTTTAAAACTGTTCTCAATTATTCTTGTACTTTTCTTATTTATCTAATAAGTTCTTTTATTGATAGAAGTTTTCAAAAATAATTTTGTCTAAATACAACCAACAAAAACTATAATTAACTTTTTTATCAACGAAATGCATATATTTGAATGAGTCTAAAGTTTTTTGCAAGTTTTATAATTTATAGTTTTAGTTTTATATGCGAATTTTCTTTGTTTTTATTTTCAACTAACATGCTAACTTTTCTTTTTTTTTTTTGTTCCCAGCCTAAATGTTTGTATTTATGCCAATGTTATCAACACTTAAAACTGAGTATTCCATAACACAAACTATTAAGATAAGTAACCACTTGTTTAAAAGTATTTTTTGGAAAAACGTCAAAATGTTTGCAGCAAACAAAACATGAGTGAATTAAACTGTAAAATAAATTTATTGCATAACACATTTTTATAGCAGCAGATTGTGAAATTCAAACTGCTTATAAATTATTTGTGTGTGCATACTTCAATAAGATTTTCAATAAAATTGTTTCAAACAAAGTCACTTTCAGGCTTCATTTATTGATTAAAACTTGTATATGTTAAAACTTAAATCTGAAAGCTTTACTGATTAGAAAACAATATTTGTTTATAAAATATCAAATCTGACTTTTTAATAAAAACCCAGAGCTTAATCAAAAGTACTAAAACAAAACTTATCGGCCACAAAAGCCACTAAAGGCATTAAATGAGATTTGATGTTTACGTTTCAAAGAATAAAAACTTCGACATTGTTCATGCGTAACGCTTTTAATTGATTTATGTTTGCAGTTACCATGTTTTAGAATTCTTCAGCACAAAGTTGAAGGGAAAATAAGCAGCGTTTTTATTTTTTATCTTATTTGTGCTGTTTGTACGCACATCAACAAAAAACGCAAACATGCAAACTGTTTAAAAAAAGTAATTGTTATCAGCTTGCTGTTTACAAAACAAATAAGAGTGTTGCCGAAACAAAACAAAAACATTTCCTATTTTGTTCCGATCACGTCTTTGTGCAGAATTTCGCTGGAATTCGTTAATTAATTTGCCATGCTTAGTCGTTTAAGTTTAACACAAGACTAACCACGCAAAAGACAGTTTTCAGGTTGAATAATTTGATTTTAATGTTTAGAAGCATTAATTATTCGCCGTTAAATTCGCTGTTTTGACGGATTTGGAACTTCCTTGAACCTGAGTGTGGAGGTTCAACGTCAGTAAAGAAATACCGAAAACAAACGGAATGTATTGAGAAACGCTCTCACCTTTTTCGACCCACTCTTAACATTGAACGGCTTAACATGCACCTTCTCAGTTAGCGATTGTTGCGTCATAAAGTTTGGACAAGAGTTTAATTCCTAAACCTCTCAGCGTTCTGAGAAGTTGACCGGTGGGTGCAATATGACACTGTTCCACATGATTTCAGGGTAAAGGGCAAAGTGCTTGGTTGCCAAGCGACCAGGGGATTTGCTGACGTCTGAGAGACTTTTGAGAGCAATTTGTGATGCGATTTGAATGGATTGTGATGTAATTTCGCCGTAATCTTTATCCCTCTCAAGCCCCCATTAAAACAAAAGCAGAGGAGATAAACGACAAAAGTGATGTTTGCGACTGAGGTCGGGAAATTCTTCAGACATGCAGATCTCAGAGATTAAATTACTGGCGAAAGACAACAGTCGCTTCAATAAAGAAAGAGACAGGTTAAGACAGTTTTTATATTTAGCTTGTTCGTTTAAATATTTAGTACTTTCATTGTATTTTGAGCATCTTGATTTTGTATATAGTTTTTATTGTGAGGACTGTGCTTATAGTAATATGTGTCAAACATAAACCTTAACGTAACTTTAAGCTAGCTTTAGTTAGACACAAAAGTTGATCAAAGTTTCAACGTAGTTTTAGTTTTAATTAAAACTTTGATGGATGTACAAATAAACGGGTATTAATTTTATGTGTTATTTTAAGTATCTTAATAAATCTATAAAAAAAGTTTCTGATAAATACGAAGTTTTGAGCTCTTTTGTAGATGATAAAGTTTGATTAAGTAAAATATATTTCACTAAATTAGTCTATACAAGCACTGTTTGAGAGTTCAACTTAAAACTCTAACAAGTTATATCAAAAATATACTCAAAAAATTTCAAAATACATATTTTTACCAAACCATTTCAAGCTGTTAAAATTTCTCAGAAAGAAATCAGCATTACAAAGTGATGACAAATAAATCATACCAAACTCGCTATTACGAAGAGTTATTTCTACACACTGTATGTAATTAGAAACAAGCCAGGCAGGCCACATGAAAAAAGGCTCAGCTGTGCAGCCAATAACAAGCAGGCAGAGCTGCCTGTCAAGTAACAATATAGTGGGCTCTTTGTTCTGCCATCTCGCCGAATAGCCGGTGCTTGTGACTGACGTTTGATTACAAGATAATTGTGTTGGATGGCGAGTGTGTTGAGAAACTATCAAGACGACGCAAGCGGACGTCAAATACAAAGCAACAGTGTTTTGAGGACCAGGGGTCAGCCAGGGTGCAAGGCGACGCCGAATAATTTACCGAGGGCCGCGCTCTGATAGGAAGGCTTAACTCGCTTGCTACATAAACATAAAAGTGCTACTGTTCGCAGCAGATTACCATTGTGATACGAGGATAACCATCAGAAAAACTAACTAAATTCAAATCGCGCTCGAGCTCAAAACAAGATAAAAGCTGTCGAGTATTGAACAAACACCTCACAGCAGCGGTGGCCACCTCATACAAAGTGAAACGTTTAAACGTGCAAAAGCGACGCCGAGCAAACTTTCAGCAGCAGAGAAAAACCTTTTCGCTTTTTCTTTTCAATGTGTGTGTAAACGCTGCCTGCCCGAAAGAATGCTTCCAAGATAATCGATTAAAGTTGAACTTGAAGCTATTTGCTCGCCTCATGTTATGCCGCTATATATATATTTGGTTGCTAGGTGTGACTTTTATTAGAGCAAATCGGTGGACTTGGCCTCGTTTTATGATATTGATATAGCGTTGCAGAATTCGCGTGGACTTTCACTGACCTGTTTTCCAGTCTTTCCAGATATTCTTAAGCCAAGTTTTTTATCTTTCCCCTGGTAAACATAGAAGAGGAATTTAAAGTAAAAAAACTTTTTTTATATTTTTATTAAAATAGATAATTTGTGAGTTTTGTAAAGCACTCTTAAAAAACTTATAACCTATATACTTATAAAACAACAATTTAATTTTTAACTTTTGTCTCAAATGTTTAAAAATTAGTGTTTAAAATTAATGTTTAAAAACCAACACAGCAATAGAGTTCAAGTTTAAATTAACATTATGGCATACGTGCGTAATCAATTCTAATGTAAATATTTACCAAAACTAATCGATACAAAAGGGTAAAAATAGACGCTGGAAAAGTTTGATAAGTCATTCCACATTGGCGGAGAGTTTAACAGCCAGAAGTTTAAATTACTGCGTATTTTTTGTATATGTTTTTGTTAAGTAACGGTAAAATGCAAGTTGTTGCGACGGCTGTGCAAGCAATTTGGTTGCCATAAAAAGCGCTGAACAAAGTCTGCGGTGTTTTGTTTTGCATTCAAATGTGTGTTTTTATTTTATTTTAATGAGCAACTTTTGTTTAGGTGTTTATTCTCAGTAAAAAAGCAAAAATAAACATTTGTGCTTTCTTCAACCGTATTGTACTGAAACTTGCACACAAACTCTCAGCTACTAAATGTTACTTACTGTTACAAAACTTGGGAAAAGTCCCACGTGAATTAGTAATGAAGCACTTACCAGCAGCAAGAGGAGGCAACAGCAGCAGTGATGTGTTTTCGTGTAAATACTCGCAACCCGAGTCATTCCAATTTATCAACTTAACTCTTCGTGTTCGTCTTTTTGTTGTTTTCCACTGCACAAATTTTATTCCCAGCAAAAAAGTTTCAGTTTCCAGTTTGATAGCTGTTAATCTCTTTTATTTCAAAAGTTTAAATGACTACACGGCGTCTGAAAAGTTGATAATAAAGCGGTTAATCTGTTAATTCGCGTGCCTTCATGACGGGCTATTTGGGACGCGAAGGCAATTAATAACAATGATATAAAATATTTTATTGTCCAATAAAAAACAATGCGGTGACCCGTGTTGCGGTCATAAAACATAAAATTGATATTTTAATTTGTTTTTATTGCATTGTGAACCTAGAAATAATGTTTGCAACTAAGATAACAAAAACTAGTGTGTTACGAAATTTTTCTTGAAAAAAAACGTAAACGTTATTACGGACCGCATTAACTTAAGCTTATTTTTAATTAGTTAGCAAATGAATAAAGTAAAGCAAAAAATTTTTTTTAAACACTACTGAGTTTATAAAAGTTTAAAACAATAAGTAAATAAACTCACAAGGATAGTCTGCAAAAACTTTTATTGCTTTTTAAACCAAACAAACTTTAACAACTGAGCTCTAAAAATTTTAGCTGCAACTCAAAACGAGATCTTGAAATAAACTGTTTAAATAACTAAACAACTAATAAAACTGTAAACAAAAACGTAATAAAACAAAGCTCTGCATAAACAACCAAAGTTTTCTATTTAAAAAACACTTCAAACTTCACTTCAAGCAATGAATCTTAAACAGCTCACACACACGTTACAAATCTTATTAAAACTAATAGCCTGCAGGTTGTCATACATTGCGGGCAATTAAGCGTTCGTACAAAGTATAAACGCACTACTACTACTATGTGCTATACTTATGCCTTAATAACATCTCGAGCTGCTATACGCGTTTCTTTTACTTTGTTTGAAAACTTCTCTCTTTTTGTTTTTACCCCGAGCAGCGTTCTCTCGTTTTAGATTTGAGCTGACCGAAGCTCAGTGCGTTTAATATATATTTAGCAAAAAATGTTTTTCTTTCGGTGCTAAGTAATTGCTGGTTGTTTTTTTTTTATGGCGTGACCACTTTGTTTTATCGCGGCTTTTGTACTTTTTAAGTTGACTGTAAACAAAAATTGAAATTGTTTTTCTATCGCTGTATCTTTACGTATTGAAAAAAAAAACAGAGATTGACTTTCGTTTCAGAAAACTATCATAGTGTTTTTAGCTAAACAAGTACTGAAAAATGTCACAAACATTAAATAAAAAAAAGTAGTTTATTGCTTTATTTAGATTTTTGATCTATGAATTCTTTTAAAAGTACAATACACGTTTAAACTCACAAAACTTGAAGTATAAAACGCTGTTTAGAGAAGTACTAGAACCAGGGGCGTCTAAAACTAAATATTGACTTCAAAGCCCAATAGCTTAAAAAATAAAAAGTAGTTTTGAGTTGACATTGCAAGTAAAATTAATATATGAACTAATTTCTTTAATTGAAAGAATATATACGCACTGCTAAAAATAAAATGCAATTTTTTTAATCTGCTTTAATTGAACAATCTTTTTTGGTTTAAAAACATTTTCATGTCTGCTTGTTTATTAATGATTGTAATAAACAAGCAAGGAAATTTTACTCAAAACTTGACATTTTATACTTATTTTTTACTTCCTCATTGCATAAATGATTAAAATAATAAGCACGCTTTTAAGATTTCAACAGACACAATTGAAATTTTATTTCCTTATCAAGCGGTATTGATCGAAAATTTCGAAACAAAAGAAAGCTTCTTTTTCAGACCAGGTTTACAAAACACACTGAAATAATTAATCAAACATTTCAGACTGGAAAAATCATTTATATGTGTCTGTAACGCGTTCAATATTTCGCTGAATCGACGGCATGACATTGACCTTATCACCAGCCTGTTCGGCTAATTACCGCTGAAATCCTCTTGAAATGCCATCGCTGATTAGCGACTTTCCGCGAAAATCCATCAGATTTACAGCAACAACAGCGTGTTCATGGAGGCTGTTTCGGCAAGTGGCAAATTGAAACAATGGCCTCGTTCTTATTCGCCATCTGAATAAACTGGAAATCTCGGCAACCGCCATGGCGAAAAATAGCAGACTGCCGCAACACCTGCAAAAAAAAGGAGCTTGTTTGTCGAAACAAAACAATTTAATAGCGGCACGTGCTGCTCATGAAAGGGGTTTCCCCGACCAAAAACCGTTATTCTTGCCACCATCGGAGTGTCAGTCGCGCTAACGAGACCTCTAACGCGTTTAAAACTGAGTAATTGGGTGGAAGCGGTGTGGAAGTTTGTAGGAATTAATTTCTAATTTGATTTTCAGCTCGTAACTACCTTCTACAGTTTCATATTCAGACGTCTGAATTCACAATATGCAAAGTTTCGTGTAAATCAGCTTTGAAAAAGTTTAAAAAGAAATTCAATTATAGTTGCTTGTCATTTAACAAAAGTTGTATAACGTTTGCTCGTATAAACTTTTGTTTATTAAGTGAATTTTTAAGGACTTTTTTTAATTACAGTATAGTAATCTTTTTTTTATAATGGAGTTATTTAAAATTAGTTAAGAATGTTTAGTAATTGTGTTTTTAGAACTCTGAATAAACTAAATTATAAAATCAGCCTAGAGATAAAAAGCTAAAAATATTTCATTAGAAAAGAAGGCTTTTGTTATTATGCACTTAATTACTTATCTATATATGAGTATACTTGTAAATGGTAACATGCCTATATATAGTATTTAAACCTACAGTATATATGATAATTGTCACTCTATTTGTGCATAGTCTGTTTTATGAAGTATATTAAACCGCTAATTAGCTAATTGTGTTATTAAGATTTTATGGTAAGATAGTCTTATGAGCATCAATATTTTTGTTTTAATTAATCTTAGACTATTAAAATTTCATATAAAATGTTCGGATAAACGTTTGGACCGTTAAATCTTTCTTTTTTGTATGGAATAAATAATTATTGGAACGTTTTTTAATTAATGATTTTTTTTCCTATAATTTAAAGCTAAGCAGTCTAAATGTGTGAAACTTTAAATTATAATTAAATCAAACCATTATTTTGGTATTTAACTTTTGGTTATTTTTTTCTTGATAATTATATAATTTTTTGTGTTACGAAAAAAAAAAATTAAATTAATTTTAATTAAGTTGAGCGAAGCTTAAAAACGAAATATAGTTCAAAAGTTAATAAAGTTATATCAAATTTACTAATAAGAATTTTTCGGTCATTTAATTCTTTCACACTCACACAATGAAGTATGTGGAATTTTAAAAGCACATATTGACAAATATGATTAAAATTCACAACACCACTTGTTTGCACAATTCAAACAAAATTATTAGTGATATAAATGTCGAATTTATTTATCTTTATGCCATTAAGTAAATAGTTCGAAGGCTAATACGTTTTAACGAGGCTATTTTCTACTAAGTTTATTTATTTGAACAATAAAAAAGCTATGTATAAATTTGAAAGCTGTAAATTTTTGTGTAAAACTTTATCTACAGTTGTTTATGCGTTCAACAATGGCTTGCTTGTTCGACAAATTTTCATTTGCACTTGTCAAATATAATTTAGAATTGTTAGTGCTATTGTTAGTGGTCATACTAATGATGAAATTATGAACGAAACCTAACGTAAAGAACATAATTTAATTTATTTATTCTAACAAATTATCCGAACTAGATCGTTTAAGTACGAGTTGATTTAAGTTTTCATTTGTATAACCTGTCAAACAAAGTTTTTTGAGCATTCTTGATGTGTTTAGTGATACTTGAAGTTGTTTGCAATACTTTAATTTGCTGTCTGCACGCCAAAGTAAACGTGCAAGTTTATAAATTCAAAATCAGCTGATTAAAAACACATTGTCAAAGGGAAACAAACGACTTTCAGAGAAATCAGAAACCACTAAAACAGCTGAAATTTCATACTTGTTTTTGTTGAATTCCATTAGAAAGTCTTATTTAGCACTGCCAGTGTTATTTCGGGCATTGTCTGGAATAATTGTTTGATTTAATTTAAAGATAAGGAAAGCGCCTCGTGAGTTGAACGTACGAAATATTTGTCACACATTCGTGCCTTTAAATGGCTTAAAATTTTAGGGTTTAAGACAATGATCTTAATAAAGATTCTTGGCATTCTTATTGCAAGGCAGATAACTTGCTCTTAAAATAATTTACATAGAAATAAAAAGCGTTCATTTAATTTGTACGGTGTTGTTGTCGCAAAAAGTTTTAAAATGTTGAAAATGTTGTATAACTTTTATAGTAGGTTTGCTTTGAACAATACTAGTTTAATGTGAGCTTTTAAAGCTGCTAAAAATAGAACTTAATGAGATTTTATAAACAGTAATGGAATCAACTTTTGCTATGTTTAGAAGTATATAGTAGTAGGAAAACAACAGTTTTAATCTTGTTAAAACTATACCAGCTAGTATTATAATTTGTGTACATGTTTATTTTGTTACCAAACTATTTTTTTTTACTACTTAAAAATGCTGTTTAAATTTTAAATATATAACCATAAGTAGTGAAAAAAGTAAAATGTTTGTAATAGAAATCAAAAACTGAAATTGGTTTTCAGTTATTCAATACATTTTGTTTTAAGTAGCAGTAATTGATTAAATAAAAACAAAACAAACACTATCTTAAGACCGTTTTTATGATAAAATCCAAACTGCTACTAAGTTGTAAAGAATCGAAATACTGAAAATTTTATTCTAGAAGGTAATAAAGCTTCAATAATTTAAAACTTCAAGCTAATAAACTATTCTCATAGTAAAAAGATTAAAACAATTAAACACTTTCTTAAAACTTGTCTTTAAAAACAATACAAATATTGTGATTAAAATTGCCAGTATTACAATATTATTTGAAATTTAAATAAAGAATACAAATATTTTATAGTTCACATGAGCTTTTATTTTAAGACTTTTTTTGTTTATTCAAATACAAAAACTTGAATTTTTAAGGTAATTACGTGACAAACACATGTACTGTCATTGTTGATTAGCTTTAAATAAGATTTTAAATACATTTGTTTATTTATAGATTAAAGTGTTGTTTACAACCTTTCAATTCAGAATGAAAGTAATTGTTATTGCTTATTAGTTTGATAACAACAACATTTAAAGAAAAGTTTGTTCAAAAAGTAATATAAATCGCTTTAATCTAATTTGTGCTAAAAAAAGCTTTATAATAGACTTTTTGTCTTTAGAAAATAAAATGTATTAAATTAAGTTTATTTGCTTAAATGTAACTGAAATAGTTTTACTGTAAAGCTTTGTATAAAGATTTTTGATTTGAATAAGACTAAATTTTAAATAATTTTATTGTTTTATGCTTGCATTTATCCTAATTAACAGGTTTTGAATAAATCTATTTTTATTTAAAAGAAGAACTTACAGTTTTCCTTTTCAACTTATATTTATTTAACAGTTTGAATTTATACAAGCTCAACTTAAGAAACATACTTATTGGTTAATCAAGCAAGTTTTAAGTTGTGCTGTACCAACAAAAGAACTGTGTAGGAAATTTTTAAAATTTTGCAAAAAAAAAAAAAAAATTTATCGACTAACAAACAAACAAAACTTTCGTTTTTGAAAGACCTTAACAATAAAAAAAGTTTTTTATTTATTTTATCAAGAATCTTTACAATAAGTTCTGAAAATGGAAAACTTTTGTTAAAATTAAATTATTTTTAAATGTTATGTAGTATGTTAGGTTATATACATTTATAGCCAAACAACAGTTTACCAAGTGCTTTATTTAAAAATCTTAGTTTAAATAAAATTAAGTTTGTGTTTTAAAACTGCAATGTTTTAAAACAAAAAGTAGAAGTTTTTTTTAAGTACTACTGTATTTAAAGTTTACAATAACTTTTTAGAAAATATTACAATGAATGGTTTTAATACAACACTGTTTTTGTATATTATGTAAAGCTGTTGTGAAATTTGAAAATGTTTTTTCAAAAAATCTTAAATGATATAGAAAGTTATTTGTTTGAAAAAATCTAAACAACAAGAAAAGTGTTTTTAACATTATAAAAAAGCTTATAAGTAATAGGTACTGTAATACAAAAATTTAAACACAAGAAACAATGAACAAAACAAATAGTGTCAGATAACGGATGTTAAAACGTTACTCTTTAAGGCTTTGAAATCAGAATGCAAATGAGTTTCAGGAATTTAATTGTATCGTTTCTTTATTTGATAATTTTTAAATCGTTATAATTAACAATTTTACAGTAATTAATACTATCGGTTAGTGCTTTTATTATTATTAAGTTTATTGTCCAACGAAGGACCTAGGCATTAAAACCTAAGCCACTTAAACTGAAAGACATTAACATAAAAAGAAATAAAAACAAATTACAGTGATTAAATAAACATAAACATAAAACTTATACAAGACACAAACTAAATAAATTAAAACTTTCACAACCAAAATATTCAACGATTCCAAAGTCACCAATCTCCAATTATACATTCCAAAGCAACAAATCCCTGTAACAAGCATCTCCTGTCAAAATTCTTCAGAACCTGTCTTCATCTTGCAGAACATTGATCTTAGCTACTATTTGCCATTCGTCATGTTTTCAAAGTTTCACCACGGCAAATTCAGTCAAAAATCACTTCAAAAATGTGGCAGCAACAATTCACAAATCTAGCTTAGGAATCAACTGAGTATCTAATAATTTCAAAATCTAAAGCCCCAAGCACATTAAAAGTAGACCTTTCAAAAAATCAAAATTGAAAAGTACCTAAAACCTAAAAGGGGAAGGTGTAGTTTACAGATTAAACTACCAATAAACTACATACCACACAACAAATCAATGGCTAAAGAGATGAACAAAACTAATTACTTATAATTTTTACTGGTAAATATTTTATTTAAATCAAATCTTTTTAAGTTTAATCGAAAATGTTTAAGATTTTTGCACGATACTAGTTCATTTGGAAGCTTGTTCCACATTTTTACCGAATGATAGAAAAAATATTTGTGCCAACCAACATAGTTGGAATGATATTTGCATGTATATTTTCTATTATTACCTCTGAGTGAGTAATTATTTTTATAAGGTTTAAAGAAAGTTTGAGAATCAATATTAGTTTCATTGTTAATCAGTTTAGAAAAAGTAATGAGATCAAATTAAAGTCTTCTGTACTGTAAAGTTTTTATATCTAACTTTACTAGTCTGTCTATGTAAGACGTATATGAAAAGTTGCACCGATTAAAGATTAATCTCGTAAATTTTCTTTGAATAGATTCTAGTTGGTTGATGTCTTTTATAGAATATGGAGACCATAAAGGTGTGTTGTATTCCATCTTAGGACAGTTTTAAACTAGATACAGTTTTTTAAGAATTACCAAATCCGTAGATATAAAGCTTTTTAGAATTTGAAAAGATAAAATTGATGCAGTACGGTAAATATAGTTAATATGATGGTTCTATTTTCAATTATATGATATAAAAATTCCAAGGTCTTTGAATACTTCAGTTTTAGGTAAGATTGCATTGTTTATTTTAAAATCAAACGTTGGAATAGGTGTACTTTTGCGAATATTCAAAACATGACATTTTCTGGGATTTAGGTTTAATCTCCTTTCTTTTAACCATTTTTTTTGTTAAATTAAAAAAGGCTATTCTTCAAACTAACTTATAAAGTATTTTTTCTTACTGTCATAAGCAGCCCAAACACATAAGCAAATTTTACCCTGAATTATGAAACTTTACAGTACATTATTCAAAACAACTATTTAATCTATAACTAATAGTGTTTAGACTCCTTAAACACTAATACATTAAAATTAGTATTAAAAATAAACATTAGTCACCTAAAAGCTTATTGTAAGCTTATTGCGAGGTAAACTTTGAAAACTTTAACACAAAACAAGTTTGTTTACACGAATATTTTTCTTTTCAATTTAAAAAGAACAATTCTAAAAATATTAGTTTTAGGTTTAGAGCTAAATTTTTGTAAAACTTTCGATATGAAACAAATGTACTTACTTAGGGTTTCACTAAAAGGTGACATGGTCCATTTTAGATAGTTTTAACACGTAAATAGAAAAATATGGAGAAATTTTTATTTTATAGGGAATAGCGAGCAATACTTACGTTTGATTTATTAAAACACTATACACTTTAGTTTGATAAGAATTTAAAAAAAATATTTAGAATTATTAAATGTTAAAACTAATAATATATCTTATTAAAAACCTTTACTGAAGTTCCTTTTTAAGTAAAAGTTATTGCAACTGTTAACGATTCACTCTATAGTATAAGAATGGGAACGGGTCTAAATTGCACGAAGACAAAAATGCACGAGGTTACTAAATTGAACGAGAAAAAAATTGAACGAGTGCACAAACATGCACGAAGCCAAATTTGCACGAGGGCACACAATTGCACGAAGGAACAAAATTTCACGAAGACGATTTTGCACCAACAGTCAATTTTTCACTTGTTACATTTTTCACGGGAGTAAAAAATACAGATAATAGAAAATAATAAAAATCAGTAAAAAAAAAAAAAAAATTACTGACCGACGGTAAGGGCTAGGGGTAACGCTGATAGTAAAAAAAAAAGCTACTAATAAAATAGTTATGAAAAAAAAATTAAAAAAATGCTACCGACCGAGAGTAAGGATTAGGGGTAACAGTGATAGTGAAAAATAAAAAAATTAAAAGATTTTTTTATTAATAAAAAAAATAACTTACCGACCGAGGGTAAGGTTTAGGGATAACAGTGATAGTAAAAAAAAACTAAATTAAAAAAAGACATTAAAACTAATACAGAAACTAAAAATGTAAAAAAAAATAACCCGTGCAAAGATGTCTCCGTGCGAAATTGTCTGCTCGTGTAAAAGTATCTTCGTACAATTTTATCTTTGTGTAATTTTGTGCCCTCGTGCAAATTAGTCTTCGTGCAATTTTTTTCCTTCGTGCAATTTTGTACACTCGTGCAAATTTGACATCTACCTTATAAAAATATATACAAATAACAACAATCGTAAACGGTTGTTAAATTACTACACTGCTGTAAACTTATATTAAAATTTAACTACTAATTTTTTACTATAGAAAATTGTTCTATAAGTATGCCTTGTGTTTCAAAATTTTTAAAAAATGGTCTTTAATTTGAAAAAATAATAAGTTTTTTGTATAGATTATTTTTATGTCTCACCACTTATGCTAACCAGGTAGTGTAATAGCTAAACTTTTAAACCTTTTTACACTTCTTAAACTTCGTTAATTTGAATTTTTTAAGCTTTAAAATTTTAAATAAAACTTATTGATAGGATAAACTCAAGTAAAGAAAAAGTAAATATTTATAATAAAATACCGTTCATAGCATTAAGAGAATATGCTAAAAATAAACTATTGACACTACTGCTTTAGACATGAAATTGTACAATATTTTTCAGAGACTTACTTTTGAAAATGTTTTCTACAACAATATGGAACATAGATTAGTTTTTCACTTATAGTTAATATTTTCTTCGAAAATTATAACCATTAATTTAACCCCATGTAAAAAATTTCCCCTAAAGTTATATTCGGAAACTACTGTTTCCATAACCAGACTTTTATCTTTAACTTAATATGTGTTATAATAGAAACTTTAATCAATACTTACCTTAAAAATATTACTAAATTTGTTTAGAGCGCAAACGTGGTATACTATAAATACAGGACGACGAATACCTACTGTTGTTTAGGTGTATCAATATTGAAATTTTCAATAATTGATTAAGTATACTTTATAGTCACTTTAAGTTTAAGCCTCAAAAATGTTTTGCGCTTTCAAACTTTAGACAAAAGGGAACCCTCTTTTTTATTTGTTTCATCATTATCTAAACAATACTTAATCAAAATACTTTAGTTTTACAATTCGTTAGTAGGTTTCAAATGTTAAGAATACTTTCTATAGAAATGTTTCTACTAAATAAAAACAACTTTTGAAAAGCAAAACTAACAAATAGGTACATAATCAGTTTTAACTTAGTTTAAACTATGATTCTTAAAGTATTTTACAAGAACAAACATTTTTTTTTCTTGTATAAACCCATTTAAAAAAATAATTTGATAATCTTATGATTAGAAATTTCCTTCAAACGTTTTATAAAAGCTATATAATTTCCAATAAACTTTATTCTGTGTTCAAATTTAAGGAAATATAATGGTTTAGTATAGAAATAACGCAGCACTGATAGCATTACAAATTTTCACAAATTACCTAATCGCTTAAAAATGAGATACATTATAAATCATAAACTTAAGCTTATTTTAAGATTCAAACATTATCATCTAAATTAAAAAAAAGGCAGGAATAACAGTTTGTGTAAATGTATATAGGTGGTAAATTATATGAATTTGTATTAATGTTAGAAATAAAGTATAAAATTCATAGTTTTAGAAAAACTGAATTATTCTTAAAACAAAATTTTGTTGTCTATGATAATAAATAAATATTTAATAAACAAACATTTAAAAATAGTTTAGTTTTTCCATTAGTAACTTCATATATAACAAATAAGCAACATTATCGTTCAAAAGAGTGTTAATGAAATGAAAAAAACTATAAAATAAGTTTCAAAAACTTTTTTTTTCTCAATACAGGTAGACCAGTTTAAATTACTTAACTATATGTGAGTTTTAATAGTGTGTGATAGAAAATACCCAAAACTAGCTCTCAACTAGCTAATTCAAACGTATAATCAAGAACAACTTGTTTGTCTTTGAATGTAAATATTGTTGGGACTTACTTTAGATTTCATATACCTTTATAGACATAAAATTAAGTAGTTGTTTTCACTGATATAAAACTTTTCATACTGGTTTTGTATACTATTTTAATTTGTTTAACTCAATATTATAACTAAATTTCAAAGAAGATATTTAAATACACTTTTAATAAATATTTATCTGTATAATTAATCAGGGGACAAAATCGTTTCAGAACCAGACAAAACAGCGATTAGTAGATAAGTTTGAAAAAAGCTGTACTAAATGTATAATTCAGTAAAAAAATTATTAGAAATACTTTAAAAGTACAAAGCAAAACAGCATACACTTTATCAATGGTAAACAACATCCTTATTTTAAACAATTAACAATGAAATCTTTCGCACTTATGGTGTTTTATTAAGATATACAAACATACGTTTATGTGTTTACACATGTGTTTATGTACGAATAAAATGAGGGGGATGTTGTTTTTATTTGTACCAAAGCGTAGCTTTTGAACAAAATTTTATCAATTTATCACGTTTTCACTTTACAAAAAGTTTTGCTGTTTTTAAAACAGATGAATTTTTTAAGTAAATAAGAAGTGACAGTTTTCATAAATCTTTATAGAAGTACTTTAATCTATATCATTATTTTACCAAAAAAAACTATTTAGTTTTTATAACTTATACGTTTATGCATTTCACTAACCTTAAATATATTTTGATTTATTAGCAACAAAACTTTGTTTTTTTTATTTTGCTTATATTTAAGATGACATATTCGAATAATTCAAATCTACATAGTACAAGTATTCTGTAAGATGTATAGATTTACATACAAATATGTTTACTTTTTTCTCAACCAATATTAAGTATTTAATTTATATATACAAATTGTTAAATTAAAATAAACTTGATTAATATTTAAAATTTAGAAATCCTTTAAAAGTTTTTCTAAGTAATTCTTGTGATAAAAGTTAAAAAAAAAACCAAACCATAGATTCACTAATCATGTTAAAACAAAGACTTTAATTTTTAAGCAATATTATAAAACAAATGTATAATCTTAATTTGTACCAAAACTAAAGCTAATTTAATCAACTTATTAAAAAAATCGAAAGTTACACTGTATATTTTAGTTCCGTTATGAAAAGTAAAATTTAGAGCATCGGCCCGCGAATACTTTTTTTTTACAAATTCGGAACGTGACCACCAAATGCCTACCGATCCCTGACTTACTGTTTTTGAGTTAATTTTTAGAAAAAATATTCACTGAGCTTATTAATAATAGCAAAAGCATTCAATAAACTAAAGTATTTCATGACTCTAAATATTTGCGTCAATATTTTATTTTTTCACTCTATATAATTTTTCCACCATCAGTCCATCCACCGATTACGTAGACGAGGTTTTTGATTTTGTAAGAAACGAATTCAAGCAGCTTTTACTTAAGTCATCTTAAAAAGGTGTGAATATTCTATTAAATTTTATCTACACATAACTTCAACAGCTATATTTTCGATCAGTGCGTTTTACTTTCTTTAATCAAGTTCACAATTAAACCATAAATGCAAAAATTTTTATTATAGTGATCATAAAAAATGAAAAAAATTAGCTTTTAAATCAGGGCAAATTTGTTTAAAAACCTTTTTTAAACACGAAATCAAATAAGTCTAAAAATTTTATTTTTAAACTAAGTTATATGTAGAAATTTATTTTTAAACGTCCAAGAGTGTTTAATAAATTAGAAGCAAGTCAAAGAATTAAATTTAAAAATTTTAACTACGGATATCTGCTTAAACACACAAAAAAAAGTATGTTTGAGGTTACGTCTAATAAGTATTAAGACTAAAAATAAACTACTTTTGCTCATTATTATTGTGACTTATACTTTGAATAAGAATTCCGAGTTCTTTGAAGTATGACTTGACAACTAAAAAGTTTTCTCGTACTCCGGGTCTTTAGACAAAATTTTTTGAGCGCCTTTTTGTCGTAAGCCGAAAAAAAATAGTTAAAGGTGCTTGTACTAATATTTTAATAAGTTAAACGGTTAAAATTTAGTCTAATTCAATATAATAACTCTGGGAAAAAGCATTTTTTCGGCACTGCACAACAAAAGTGCAGAATAAATACTTTTTGTATATCTTTGAGAAAATTACAACAAAACTAATTGAGCAGTTATTTAGAATTCTTTATTTATGCAATCCTGCAATCCTGCTACTCAAATGCTTTTTTATCAAAATGCTACCTTCACGTTAATACAGGATACAACGTTTATAGATTGAGAATTAGAGGAATTTGCGGTTACGACTGACTGAAAAGTCTAGAAACGAAACTCGAGTATTAGTCTACCGAGAGCTTGTAGTCTGATGAAATAAGTGGTATGATCAATCCTTTATGTTAATTTTATAATTATAAAGAGTCAGAAATAAGCTGAATATGGTTATTATAAAGTAAGGTTAAGTTTTGATGTTACGTTGATTATATTTAAATAATCTAGCTTAAAGTTTATATTTGTGCTTAGTTTTTGTTATTTTATTCTGTTTTTTAAACTAATTGATTTTTTCAAAGCTTTGTATAAAGTTTTACTAGTGTAGGTTTAGCATTTGGTAAATCAACTTATAAAAACTTTGCTAAATTTCGTATTAGTACATGTAATTTAACAACAAAATACTTAAACATACAAAAACAGTTAATTTATTGTGTAAAAATAATAATATTCTATAAAGAAAAAATTATTTAATTAAAAACAAGATGAATTGTCAAAATTAGAATGCTAAAGTATGAGTAAAAACTGTATACAAGGCAATTTATGTTGCTCTTGACTCCTGTGCCACTTGTGTAAATCGATAAAAACTTTGAATCTAAATAAGTATAAGAAAATCATAACTAAACTCAAAAATAAATATGATAAGTCTAAAAGTTTAAATTTTTTATAAAATTTCTCGCAATTCAGAAGTAATTTGCAAAATTTATTACATTTATTTGATGAACATTTTAAACTTTTAGGACTTTACCAAAAAGCAGAAGAGATTTACAAAAATAAAGTTCAACACATTTATTGATACTGTTTAATTTATAACAACTTAAAATCTTGACATTTTCAACAAATCTTATTTCTGATTTTTGCCTCAATTTTACTAAACATTTAAGTTTTAAGCAGTAACATTGTTAACTTTACAGCACTCAGAATTTGTAGAATTAAAAAAAATCAAACATTTAAAGTATTCAGCACAAAAGCATCATTAAATTATGCAAACTTTTGTAACTTATAGTTGTATGATTTTGAAGAAAAGACTAAAGATATTATTAGAATAAAACTTGTAATTCATAGCTTTTTGATAAAATGAATCTACATGAGATAAATGTATACAATCGCTTAAAAAGTTTGATCCTAAGACCCGGTGCACGAAAAAATCTTTCGGTTATCTGGTCGCACACTACTCGGATACCTTTTAACGTTTTGTACAGGACAAGTTAGATGTGTTTACTTCATTTAACTTTTACGACACTAAAAGTGCTAAAGAGGAGATATATGTCTAAATTATCTCTTAGGAGTAAACGAGTACTAAAAGCTGATTTCTGCAGATTTGCAGACATGTACCAAGCTACGTACCTAGCTCTTTGTGTCTAAAGAATAATTCATATATTACTAAAAACCATAACTTTAAGCATTATATTTAAACATCTAGAAATTGTTAAATTTTTCAATTCAACTTTTTTTTTCATTTTGATGATTAAAAATTTAGAAGAACACTAAAAAATTACCAACTAAAATAGATAAAACCTTTAAAACTTTGTAATACTATTTGCAATACAAACAACATTTAAAGGTAAAAAAATAGACAACATAATAAAAATAATACCATAAAGATAGCAACAAAATTTTCTCATTTTAATTTATTTTAACTCATTCTAATCTCTTTGTGAATCTGTTTTAATTGTTTATTTTATACTTGATATAAACAAAGAGACTCTTTGTTAATTGAAGATTGGATTTCTGCAAATTTTGAAAAAGCTTGCGATAATTTAAAATGCTATCAACTAACTTGTATTTCATTTTAATTATGGTAATTATTAAGTTATTTTATAGTATTATACACAAAAATCGAATTCAAGCATATTTAACTTAAATACAATTGTTTTAAATAGAATAACTTTAAAATCAAGTTTTAAAGTATTAGCGGCTATCTTTAAAATTCAATTTAACTTTTTTATACATTTTGTAAGATTTATATACATAAACTGATTTAAAAATTTTAGTAAAAAATCGGATATTTTAGCATATAAACAGATAAAAGGTAATATAAAAAGTACCATAAGCATTACAAATGTTTAAATTATTAATAATTACTGGCTAATCTAATTTGTTAGAGGATGAACTAGTTACAAAGCTCCTTTTGAAAAACCTAAGAAACCCATATAAAAATAGTACTCATTTAATACCAACGTTGTTATCGATTTTCAAATTGTTAAACTCTTCCGCAAGGTGGCGGTTATCTGCATGTTTTCCCGCCAAAGTTGCGGTGAGCCGCCTCATTTCCTTCTTGTTGCTTTTAAGTTCAAACTGTAGCTCTTCTTATTCTGAGTTCAATTTGCTGTCTGCACTACACGAATCTTGTTTCCATCTGTGATAGTGAAATGTAATAAACTAATTAAAAGTGTGTTGTAGTAAATAATAAATTGATAACTTACGGATATCGTTTTAGTGTATTGACATAATAATCAAGTTCAGCTTTTTTTACTAAAGATAGATTTACTGATTAAAACAATGTGTTTTTGTTTTAATACAAAAAATGTTCACTGTTTTTCACATAAGTAAACTTTAAGAGTATTAAAGACAATAGCTTTTAGACAATAAGTTATTTTGTAACCAAAATGTTAATTTTGTTGTTCTAAAATGACCGACAGGGTGCGTTCGACGATTGTTTATCAAATCAACACAATAAAACTATAACAATGTTTGTTATTGCGCTCAGTTAAGCCACAAGACCGTGCGAGAGGCACACTAATTAATTATAAGAACTTTTTTATTATTTTCATTTAACAAGAATTTGATGTTTATTTGCATTATTGAACTATATTGTGCTTAGTTCAACCATAAGATCGTGCAAGAAGCACATAACAATTTAAGACTTTGAGTAACTAGTAAGACCTATTTTTGTATTTAAGATTGTGACATTCAAACACTTTAAGAACATTTATATTTGTAAAACTTTGTGTTTATTTGTTGTGTTTATTTTCGCAGTTTTATTCTGCTGATATATTGGCTGCTTTATCACTTCTACTTTCTTTTATATTAAAATCACATGTTCAATAAACTCACTTCATTAAAGAAATTATTTATATTAAGTTTATTAAATACTTAAAAATTATAAATTTAAAACAAATGAGTGAGGTAAATTCAGTAAAAGCTTTAAGAGCTAAACGCGGTAAGCGTTTAGCACAAAAAAAGGACTTCCTGCTATTAAAGTTGTTCCTACCACAGGCCCTCGAGGACTACATTTTTTTGTATACAACTTAGAAATGCAGTATGACAAACATAAAAAAAATTATAGTTGAATTTTATCTTGTTTAAAAATATAACCTTTAATTTACTTTTCTGAGTAAAGTCAAACTTTTCTATGAAATATTTTATTTTTTTAGGGAATAAAATTAATTTTTAGGGAACTTAGTCTTTTTCTTTCTTTTCTAAAATATAATTTCAAGATTATCTAGATAATAAAAGTATGTTCATTAGCGAAATATAACTATTCTTTTAAATCAACACCATTTCAAAAAATATTGTTTAAGCTAGTAAAAAATTGTAAACTATTTGCTTTGATATAGCTTAATATT
The DNA here is from genome assembly GCF_965202585.1 of Thalia democratica. Classification (NCBI taxonomy): domain Eukaryota; kingdom Metazoa; phylum Chordata; class Thaliacea; order Salpida; family Salpidae; genus Thalia; species Thalia democratica. The sequence goes on along the minus strand of NC_139166.1, from coordinate 57,777,045 downwards.
TTACGTCATATAGTTCGACTTCCTATTTTTACTATTTAATTTACAGTTGTAAAGAAAAAAAAAATCATTCAATTTTTTTCAATTGAATTTAGGTTATCTACTGTAATAAAGTTTTTAAACTTTTAATACTTAAAAAGTTTAAACAGTTAAACTAAAAGTTTTTAATTTTGTTTTCGTTTTTATAGGTTAGAGTTAACACGAAAAAATGTATAACTTTGTTCATTTTCACATGTTAATTTCAGAACAATAGTTTAAAGATTTTAAGAATATTTTTATCTAAGATAGCACTATTTAAGATATTATTAAAAGTATAGATGTATAATTTATAACCAATAATATTTCAAAAATGTAGTTTGATTTCTTTGAGTTTAATCACTGTAATACTCAAAGAAGTTTAATATAAACTTGTATACATAATAGCATTAAATGTAATTTTAGAAATTAAAAACCAAGTTGTTGCTACGTTCAGTTTAAGTTTGTTTAGAGTTTAATACAAAATAGAACACAATTGTGGTTTAGTAAGGTTTTATTTTCATTAAACTTTAAACTAGTTTTCATCATATTTTTTAGGTTTTTTATTTTTCAGCTTCAAAGTATTATCTAATATAAAAAAATTATTTAAATTCGCAATTACTCTGGTTATTTTTGTATTATACTAATTTGGTTTTAATTTTAGATAACTTTAAAATAGGTTTAATTTAGATTCAAATAAATATTTATTTAAGTTAAATGTACGCTGGCAAGTATTATGTATCAAACAAAATATATTTGTCTACAAATACATAGTAATAATGACCTTTAGATTTTAGTTATGTATGACGTATTAATGTGAGTTTTAGTTCACGAAACAAAAATATTTGTTTTTCCCAATTTTTTTTAAATTAAACAACAAATTTGTTTAAATAACTTTAAGTTAACACTATCATTAAGACTCTCTAAGTTATTTTGAACTTATTAAAAACTAAGCTAGTTAGTTCATTGCATATCCTGGAATTTAAAAGGTTACTAAATTGCTTTAAAATAAAAAAAAAATGAAACGTTTTAGTTTGGACTTTAAAAATATGTTTTGTTGTAAAAAAATTAATTTCTTATTGATAAGCTAAAAAGCTTAAATGATAATTACTAAGCAAAAATAGTTATATAACTTGTAATGTAAGTAGTCAAATTGAATAAATTAAAATTAGATTACTTACTATGTATTTTACTATAAACGATATAATGATTTAACTCTAAATTATGTTATATGATATTCAAAATATATATTAAAGTTTTTTAAACGAAACGGATAATTTATAAACTTTCAATTTATTTACAGTATAGTAGTTTGTCATCCCTTAAGATGATTGATAATAACAAGATTTCACTTATTTTTAGAATAGTGTATTTGTTGACTTGGTAAGAAACAAGACCTAGAGAACCGTTTACCAGAACGTGTTTCGGGTCTAATTGTGAACGTCACTTAGGTTGTAATTTAGCTAACATATGCGCTCAGCTTTCGGTGTTATTGGCGACTTTTACTAAGCATTGCACTTATATTATAGTCCACTGATTTCAGTAAAATCGCTAAGAAACGAAAACAAGTGTATCTCAATACACTTTTTAGCTTTCGTTGATCGCTTACAACCGTTTTTTCGATTAACCCTGTAAGACCGCCGAAAAACTAAAAAAAAAGTGTATATTGATTTGTATGTACGTCCAGTTTTCGTTTGTTTTTTGACAGCTTTTTCTAAAGTAGAAACTTCTATTGTAGTTCAACCAAAGCAGAATTTTAGACTATTTTTACGCTTCAGGTCTTAGCTTGGCTCGGACTTCAGTAAGAATTGCTGAGAACTGTAAAGAAACGCTAAGACTTTTAATAAAAGTTGCCCTGCAAACAAACCGTCGAGCTCTGACTTGCACGTTTGTGAATGTTATTTTTATTGTTTTATGGTAGAATTATAAAATAAATTTTTAGTGCTGAATCTATATTTTTAGTATTATCGGTAGAACGTAGTTAAGTAATTTTTTTTTATATTGATAGTATCAGTATTTAATCCACTGGCAATGCATTCCTGATAATAAGTAGTTTCTTGAATATCAACATGAAACTGAACGGCCAATAATTAATCAAGAAGTTTGGTCACTTGTAATTAATTTTTAAATGCGTTGTTCCTGATGTAAAATAATTAATAAAATTCTATTTTTATACTTGCAGTCAATTCACTGTTTATTGGAACACAGGTTGTAGACTTGGCTTTGAGTAGTTAAAGCAGTTCACTTATAACTAATTTGTGTTTGATTTTGCTGCTTGTTTGAACACAGGTTGTGCATTTGGTTCTGAGTGGTCGAAGCAGTTCACTTATAACTGATTTGAATTTGCTGCTTGATGGAACACAACTTTTGTATTTTACTTTGAGTAGTTGAGTTGGAACCCAGCAGTTTGTTTCTGTTTAACCTAAAACAACATTTCTAACTTCTTTTATACAAATTTCAATTATTACATTGCTAAGTTTTATATTTGACTAATTTGCCAATTTTCTAGAATTGTATTTATTTATATTGATTTTAAACCTGAATAAAATCAGTATTTAAAATTGCTGCTTGTCTTGATTTTTTTTATTATTTGAAGTTATCTTCGACTCAAAGCCATATCTAACATGGACCCTAATTATAAAGCCCCTACAGTCTAGATGTAGCTAAACTACCTTTTAGAAAACCTTCATCGCGGTTCAGCATGGCAATTTATGTGACTACCACTCCGGGGCATTCCCCTCGTAGTTTTAAAGTACATGGTATTTTGTTCTGTATTAAGTTTATAAAGTAAGGTGTACGTTGAAGTCAATAAGGTTAAATTAAAGATTTACTTTCTAGGCTATATTAAGATAGTATATCCGGTTATTTATTACAATTATGATAGATATATATTAGACGTTACATTAAATCATATCTTGACCACTAGTTAAACTTAAATATCTACTGCCAATCGGCTGAAAAGACGTCAGATAACAGTAGGCATGCTCGTAAAAGTACTTACCAACACAATGTGTTATCAGACGATAATGTAATAGCAGAAGATTTTAACATTTTATAAAATTCTTAAAAACTAGTAAAGTTGCATTTGGGTTTTCAAAGCTCATTTTCATAATTGCCTCTTTGACATAAAAAAAAAATTATTAGATATCGCCTATTTACTGAGTTGCTTGGTTCATATTTATTTCCACCGAATGACAAAAAGCCCCAAAAATGGATAATATTTATTACTTTGGTTAATTCAGTAACAAATGACTGCTACAACTTTGTTTTTGTTTATTTACACATAAAGTCTAATCATTGCTTTTTTTTACAGTTGCTTTACTTGTCTTAAAAGAAATACCAGTGAAGAACGTCCTTTGTTTGGATTAAACTTCAGTAAAAATGAAAGCAGAAAAACATTCAATAACAGAATTGTAGATAGCTGTAAAACCGTAAGCTTCAAAAACATATAGATACAATAGACTATAAAAATCATTAGCTAGATAATAGTAGAGTGCTCAAATAAACGTGAGCGATTATAAAATGATATAAATTCTTTACGGTTGAGTGTCTCTTTTATTGTGTTTTAAAGTTTATATAACTAAAGTTTTTGATCTTTTTTGATTTTTTTTTTTTCAATTTAAGCTAATTAATAGATATCAACAACTAGTTGCAACCCCAAAACTGAATTTGAATGCACATCTGGCAGTATAAAGTGCATTCTAAGAAGTTCTGTAAACGACCACGTGAGAGATTGCAGTGATGGATCAAACGAAAATGTTACAAACTTTGACAGTTTTGAGTTGGAGTTTAAGTGTAGAATTAATAGATGTATTTCTTATGATAAGGTAAAAGATGGTAAACAAGATTGTTTAAGTAACAAAGACGAAAATACATAACTGCTCTCATAGTCAGTTATTTTTGTGTTTAGACCAAAGCAGATGCTTACCAAAAAGATTACAGTGTAATGGAGTTATAAACTGCATTGATGGATCTGATGAAATAGAAGTGTGTAAAAACTATACAACTTTTGGACGATATTTTTTATTAAACGGAACTATTGTATACGATTTGTCTAATTTGTAGTTATTTTTACAAATGAAAGCTTCACTGATATAATAAATGTCGACCAAAGTAAAATGTTAAAGAGAAGTAAATTGTTTTTAAAAGTAATAACTTTGGTTTAAAATGCAAAACAATGATGTTTAACGAATTATTTTCAAAACGTGAAGCTGACTTTATAACACCCCACCTTAATATAGTACCTCAACCAACTCAAAGACTATCTAATAAATCGTTCTGTACTAATGAGGAAGACAAGTGTTTTGATAAAACTGGAAATTTCTACTGTTTTCGATGTTTTGATGGCGTAATTATTCTTAAACGTCAAGTATGTGATGGAGTAATAGATTGCCCTGACTTATCTGATGAATGCACTTGTGAAGCATCTGAAGTTAAACAGCAGCTATGTGACGTGTTTTACAGCAACAACAGGTTGTACAACAAAAATTTGATTTTGATATCATTTTTAATTTAGAGATTGTTTTGCCAGGTGGTATTGATGAAAAATTTGCAATACCGCAATTAAAGTTAAAAGGTCGAGTGTGGTAAAGTGTGCTCATGGTAAAACAGCTTTTAATAGTTCAGTAAAAGTTTTATCAAACAATTATTTTCTTGAAGCTATATTTTTTTCCGGCCTTTTTTCAAATTCTGGTCCAAATCGTTGCTATCACTCAAATAAAAACAAATATATGTTTAAAAGTCAAAAATTGTATACTTTATCAAATGAATACGGATCCTCAAATGCTAATTTTGAGTGCCCTTACTTAGAAAATGAGTGCTCACAGGAACACTTTCTTACTTCTATATTCGTAAAACATAAATGTTATTACACTAAGTTGTATCGTTTCATTAGGTGTTTTAATTTTCTTTTCAAAAACTTAGAAGTATTTTCTATTACCGGTATAACTAAACGAAGATGGTTTAGCTTCTGACAAAATATTTTATTTTAATAATTTAGTTTTGTACAATATTCCTCTGAGTAATGCTAAAATAGCAGCCGATATTAAAGTATCTTTGAATAAACAAAGTTTCATGTTTTCATTCACAAACAAACTACGAAACTTGAGTTTTGTATTTGATGAAAAAGATTTGTACGGAACATGCAAAAATAACTTACTGGACTGCCCATGGTTTTTCAGGTGTGAATCTAACGAACTTATTGACATTCAAAAAGTATGTGATTTAGTGTATGACTGTAAAGATCAGTCTGATGAAAAATGTTGTTCTAATTTAACTCATTTTAATTGTACTGAAGGCTTTTCCGTTTCAATAGACAGAAAAAAAGTCAATGATGATAAGTTAGATTGTGAAGATTATTCCGACGAGTGTAAGGAAAATCCGATTAGTTCATTAAAAGAAATGATAAAAAACTCAGTTTTTAAACAAATTTATTTGGTATACTTTAACAGGAATACTTCTATTTTATACAGTAGTAATACTTGAAAATTTAAAGATATCAAGTTGTATTGGTAATAAGCTTTCAGCAAAGTATTACAATTTGGTATTTATTTTAAACTTATCGTTTTCTGACATTATTTTTGGATTTGTTCCTAGTGCAGTAGCAGTCTCATCACACAAGTTTTCAGGAGTTTTTTGCACAAAAGATCTTGAATGGCGATCAAATTTAAGTTGTAACGGAATAGGGGTTTTAACATTAATCTCTTTTCAGACTTCTTTAAACATTCTAGTAGCAATGAAAGGCTTTAGGCTGTATACTGTTTATAAACCTGTTAGAATTTTAGACGTTAGAAATACCAGAGTGATATTTATCATGATAGTTTGTCCAGTTTTTCCAATATTTATATCGTTAATACCAATAACTTTTAAAAAGGAATTGACGCAGGATTTTATTATATCAAACAATTTATTATTTCCCAACAAATTTGTTAACCGAATTATTAAACCAAACGAGTTATTCAAACTAGCTGAAAACATTGAGAATGTTTGGACAGCTTCCCATACAAACGATAAACCACCTTTAATAGCATTTATAAAATCAGCGATTTGAATAAATTGTATTTCAATTCAGAAACGTTTAAAAATCAGTATCCAAACACCAGAATTGATATCAAAAAAGTTTTTTGATTTTATAGCTCTTATGTTGTGTGCCTACTTGACTTTTAAATACATTCTTCTTTTATTTCAAAGTTTAATGTAACTTTGATGAATTTTAATTTGCTGCTAGTTACTTTTATCTCAATCGGGTACGTCTTGATTTTTATAAAAATAAAGTAAACTAACACTGAGAAACTTTCTAAAAACAACTCTAAAAAAGAAAAAAACTATGCTCTGGAGAGTATCTCTAATTGTAGCAACAGGCATAAATTGCTGGCTACCTATAATTTTATTTTCTTTTAGAAGTTTTCTTGGATACCAAATTCCTGACATTGTACATTCAATTACATCAATAGTTCTCCTACCAATCAACAGTTTACTTAATCCGGTTATCTATTCAAAACTAGATGTTCTTTTGGTCAAAACTGTTAAGAGTCTGATTACAAAATTTAATACACAAAAATAAACAACTAAAAAAGTAAACAAGTTCTAGTGAAAAAGTTACAACTGTTTCAAGCTTATAATATTTCAATAAAGTTCTAAACTTTTTTGTCATAGAGGTATATTTCCATACGTGTTATTCTTATTTTGAAATTACTCTAAAAATTAAGCTGAAAACTGTTAAGAAAAACTTTCATAGTAGTTAGATTTTTACCTTGGCTTTTAATTTGTATTACAATTAGTAATTATTTTTTTGATTTATTCTTGTCTTACAAACTTATGTCTAATAACTTAAAATGAAAATATTTTATTAAAATACTAAGAGTTTTTTTTTTTGAAAATGTTTAAGGATTTTATTGTTTAAGTTGGAAAGAAACACTTTACAAAAAATAAAATTTAGTATTACAAACATTAAATTAAATCAAATAATTCTATTATGATAACATAATTTTTTTTAGTAATTAATTTTTCAAATATTTTCAGTCATTGATTGTGTTAAAGTTATGAATTGTTATAAAATGAGATCATTTTAAACGATATAACTTACGTTTTTAGTGCTTTACAAATAACAACTTAACCAAGTTTAAAACATGTTAGAAAAAAATTGTAAATAAAATACTTTAAATTATAGTACGGTATTAAAATGTAACTTTTGTACTTTTTTCTGTCAGACGTTTATACTCTATTTTAAAAACCTTTTGAAATCGTTAAATGTCATACTTTTAGTTAGTTTAATTATGTTAAAATTTATGTTATATTCAATTAAGCACTTAAGTCTGATCTTAACAATAAGTAAAAAGATTAAAATAATTTATAACTGTATTTTTAAATAACATTATTTATTGCTGTTTTTTCCTACCTTTTTCATTGAAATATAAATAAAGTTTAGTAGTTGACGCTTTTTTTGACTAAATATCAATACTAAAGTTATTAAAAAAACCTTACTGATGTATTTTTTAAAGTTATATTGCAAAACAAAACTAGAAATGAATAAACATGGTAATTTTTAATTTCCTTTTAACTAAAAAAACGCAACAGCAAAGTGTATTTTTTTATTTAAAATTGAAATAATAACTAATACTTCTAAATACCAAATGAAGTAAATAGGAAATAAAATGCTTTTTATCATTTCGAATATGTTAATTAAGGTTGATATAAAATTAAATTGCAAATAACAGTTTCGATAAATTTCCTTTAACAAATTTATAATTTAGCTATCAAGCGTAAAATAATATTTTTTTTCTTGTTTACTCTAGCAAAAAGTTAAATATCTGTGAACTAAAGCTTTAAATATTTTTCAACTTGTTGAAAACAAATAAAACATTATTGATAAACAAAGTTTTTTTCGGTACTTAAAAAGTAACCAAATGTAATTTTTTTGTTTAAGTCTTAAAATATATTTTTTATTTAAATTCTTCTGGCTTTAAGTATTTAAAAAGTTATTAGTATTATAGTTCAACTTGGTTAAGGTTAATTTGTATAAAGCGCGTTATTTAATCTTTTAATCAAGTTTTTCAAAGCCATTAGCGTTCTTTAAATGAATTTCTTTGTTTCTTATGAGGATGTATAAACATTTTATTGTTTAAAAATTTAAGATGTACAGTATAACAAATTTTGAAGTTTAGTTGTATCTCAACAAAATTTAAACTAATTTTAATTAATAAAATAATCTTTTTTTTTTAAATACATATTAATAAAAGAACTTTTTTTTCAATGATAGCACTCCCAAAAAACATGACTTTTGTTTCAAATCTGTCAAAAAATTCGAAATGTAAATTAAAATTAAAAAACATGGAAAATAGCATATAAAGCTTTAGTTTCAAAGTTCGTTAACTAATTTTTACAGCACCAACATATATACAAAATTAATATTTTTGTTCTGTCCAAAAATTTACTTTTAGTACAAATTTTACTAACCTTCAATAAAAATTTTTATAGATTTTTAAACGTTGTAAATTTTTTTTTCTAAAGTCATGTTTTAAAACAAATATTATTAACAAGTTTTTTGTGATTTAGTTGAAAATCGTTACAAAAATTTATAATTACCAATAACATTAGTTATATTTTCAAGCAACTTGTACTTAAATTTATGAGTACAATATGCAATTTTAGATCTATAACTAATTATTAAAAAATTTAAAGTCTGATATTTAAACAAGTGTACAATTAAAAAGTTGTAGTATTATCAACATCAAATTAAAACTTATGTTTTTTTTAATACTATAAAATTAAAAATATTACGATATTTGTTTTTTAATTAGATTTTGTCTGGGCAGCATACGAACAGGTAAATTGAAAAATAAATTGTGTGTAAAAATCAATAAAAACTCACCTTAAAAATTGTTTGTAAATATAAATAAAACATAAGTAAACATAAACAAGACTTCAGTTTAAGAATAACTAAAATCTGATTAATTGTTCATAAAATCATCAAAAGCAACTTCACTTTTCGTTTAACATTTTCCTCTTAAGATTTATTATTGAATAAAAGTTTTAGAAACTTCTTTCTCTTTAAATTTATAAACTTGCTTTCATCTTGAATAATTATGCGCATATAAATTTTAAAAAATTTCAAGTTTTCTTTTCTTATTGTTTTACTTCTTTGCTTTACACTAGCACATCAACAATTTTTGAAAAATAAATTACTAGCATTAGTATAATTATGAGAATTAGCAACATAATTTGATTTAAGTTTGTTAGTTGATAAATGCGTAAATTTATAAAGTATTCATTTTAGATAGTTACATGTAGTCGTAGCAGTGGCGTAGCGTGGTATTTTGATCAGGGGATGCGCAAATTTTTTTCTCAAAAAATCCCCTAAAATAAAAATTTTGTAATTAGCTATAAAAAGATCTTTTTATAAGTAATATAATTCAATTAAATTCATTAAGTAAAATAAGTAAGTTCAAAGTAACTGTTTCAAAAAATACTTATATATTACAAATTAAACAATTTAAAAATACTATAAATTTCATTAAAATTACTTATACTTGCACAAATGTAAACTTACTAAATAAAAATTGTTTTTACTACTTACAATAAACTTTATATGTTTAAAAATGAATATATTCAATAAAACGAAAATATCTGCTTTATTTATGAAAAATTATCAATCTCTTTAATATACAATACAACAGTGATAACAACACCTCATTGCACATAAGTTAAATAAATTTACACAGAAGTTGAAATAGACCGATTTTATAACTATTATTAAAATTTATTACAACTTTTAAAAATAGTTAAAAGTATACTTTTCAAATTTAATTCATCTGATTGTATTTGTTTAAAATAAAAATCACAAACAAAATTTATTTTCATTGGCCGAAACGCTTTTTCTTGTATTTTTACAAAAAAAAGTTCAGAAAACTAGCAGTTGTCTTAACATTTATTGTAACATAAAAAAGAATTGTAAAATTGTTTAATTTTCCTTTATGCGTGACGTATTTTTGTAAACTTTTTGTACAAAAATCTGCCATAAGGTTATACTACAGCGGTGCACTAATTAGTTGCGTACTTTTTGAGTCTAAATTCTTATGAAATCAATAAAGTTATTAACTTTTTCCTTATGGAGTTTTACATCAACATCAGTGCGCACTTTCGTTTGCGCACCGAATCAGTACATTGAGAAATTTTCCTAACTTGTCACTAATTGGTATTCAAAATTTCGTTTAACTTTTTCAATACTAGATAAACATACTTGAAAAAAGGCAAGTTAAGCAAAAAAAAAAAACAATAAAGGATAAAGATATTACATTCTTTTTTTTTACTTCTTTTCTTTTTTTGGGTAGCACGCATGCGCCAGTGTCCCTCCCCACGCTACGCCCCTGAATCGTAGTGATAACCAGGTTGGTACGTTTCTGCAAATCTGCCTTACGTTGGTGTCTTGCAAATACATGCTTTTATACGAAAACTACTCTATCCTAGAGCTGTTCCTCGAATTTTTAAGAGACGGAGGCAGTTGCTAGACTTTTATAGCTATATATTGCCCTTCTATCAGTTTTATAGGAAGTTTAACGTACAAAACATTATAATCGTTTAGTGTCTCCACAGAGTTAATTTTGACTGTCTTTGACTAGGCATAGTTGCAAGACTTTTATAGCAAATGAATTACCAAATGATTTAGCTACAGTTAAAAGATGTAGTATAGTAATTTTCCCTTATTTTTTAGTTTAAAAAAGTCAACATTTTCATAACTTTATATTTAAACTACAGCTTTTGCAACCGAGCAGAACTGATACTGTTTTTTTAGGTAATTGAAAAGTCACTTTCAAAAACCGTTTTTTTTTATTAAATTGCTTATGATTTCCAATTGCAGTAGACTGTCAGTTGGATTCATACTTCGTGAAGTAGCACAGTCGGTTAATTTTGCAAAATATGAGTTCAGACTGCTGCTTAAGCTCGCATTTTAAACAAAAAGTTTGTGTTCAAAATATATAACTAATTTTAATTTTAAGTAAGGTAAACTATTCTTATTATATATATTACTTTAAATATAATTATTTCTTATTTATTAATTTTTGTTTAGTGTATGTAAATTAAATTATATTAAACAGTCAAATCAACAAAACTATTCGTTAGTTGCTACTTTTAGTGGCTTTTTGTAAATTCTATCTCATTAAAAAAGTAACGAATACTTAAAACTATAAAAATAAAAGTACACATTCTGGTTTTAAAATCTTTATTAAAAACTTACCCCATCAAAAAGCTGTGAAAGATATTGTATCCAATGTTTAGATTATATTTCATACTAAAGTAGTTTTACAGTAGTTATAACATAAATAACTTTTTTATAAAAACAATTTTTATTTCAATTAACATGTTTAAAACATATTAAATTCTATATAAAAGTTAGAATTAGTTCACTATTTAAATCATAGCAAAATTAGAAAGCGTGAATTTAATGTATAAACAGTAAAATTTACTTCAAAACAAAAAAGTAAATAAAAGCATTTTTATTTAAATTTAGCTGGTCTTATAATCTTTTTTGTTAATCATAATAATAAAAATGAAAACGATTAAAGCTATCAAAAGTACAATGCTTCTATTGGTACTTCATAAAAATAATTTATAAAAAATAGAAGTTAATGTTATTTAACTTTATTTATAAAAGTTATTTAGTTATTAATTTAGATATAAATTTAAAAAAAAAAATCATAATCTTTATGTTTACCACTGTTTTTACAACATACAACTATTTTGCGATTAGATAATTTGTATTATTTTCGGTTGTTATGTGTTAATAAAAATAAAAGTCAAGCACTAAACAAATTTAAGGTTATGTAAACGTCACGTGATAAAGTTACATGTGACAAGCACGTGTTGTATGTGTTGTTCTTAATCTATTTTATAATAAAATATTTTATTATATGCTTTGGTTTAAAAAAAAACAAATAAAGAAATCTTAACTACTCAAGGAGAAATAATGAATTTATTCTTTCAAGAATTTATTTTACAAACTAAGTTTTGGTCAAAGACCTCGTCAGTGCTTAAATAAATCTTATTCAAATAGATATTTTTCAAATTCAAATAAAATATTTTATAAGAAAACAGTTTATACAAATTGATATTTTTTAAATCTATTTCAGTCAAAACATTTGACTTTTAATAGTTTATACATGTAGTTATAACAAAAATTTACAACCTTATTTATAAGATGTAACGTTATAAGGCGTTAAATCCTGGAGATCCTGATAAGCTAAGCTTATCGGAATGTATATCACAGATGTTCTTGTGCTAAAACTTTATTTCAACTAACGGCGTTTCACTGCTCTCAAATAAATTTAAGAACAGATCTACGGAGTCTATAAAATGTTAACACACATTAGAAAAAAAGCAGAAAAAAGCATGTATAATTATGTATAGTGTTTATCTAGGTAGTAACTATAAATGGACTTTATGGTTTAAAAACAAAGTTTGGGATAAAAGCATAAAATTATAAAATTATCTACAAAAAAAACAAATTTAATAAAAGTAGGCACTAACCTCAAAAAGCTCTAAGAATAGGCAGGTTTTAAAAATTAAAATTAAATTGAGTTGTGCAGAAATGTTACGTCATAATAATTTTAAGAAATTGTTCAATAATTTATACAGCTTGAAAACATGAAGTATTAAACTTGCAAGTATATGTAAGTTTTGTGAAATAAATTAGTACATAAGCAATACAGAAAGAGCAGTAATTGCAGCAGAAGATAAAGACCTACTTCTGAATAAGCGGCAAGATTTATCGAATATCTGTCCCCATAACCGACGATTCTACTTTAAATAACTCTGTCTACTTATGTACTAATTTATTTCACAAAACTTACATATACTTGCAAGTTTAATACTTCATGTTTTCAAGCTGTATAAATTATTGAACAATTTCTTAAAATTATTATGACGTAACATTTCTGCACAACTCAATTTAATTTTAATTTTTAAAACCTGCCTATTCTTAGAGCTTTTTGAGGTTAGTGCCTACTTTTATTAAATTTGTTTTTTTTGTAGATATTTTTATAATTTTATGCTTTTATCCCAAACTTTGTTTTTAAACCATAAAGTCCATTTATAGTTACTACCTAGATAAACACTATACATAATTATACATGCTTTTTTCTGCTTTTTTTCTAATGTGTGTTAACATTTTATAGACTCCGTAGATCTGTTCTTAAATTTATTTGAGAGCAACCTTATTTATATCAATTTATATAGCGAAGTTCAGCTTAAATGTTGTTAATACAGTAACCTGCAAAATAAGTACGCACTTAATAGGTACGAACTGCCAATACGGTACGCTTTTTTAGCCGAAAAACGCTATGTTCAAAACACTTATTGTATTTTAGATTTTAAAAATAAACCTAAGACTACTAAATAAGATTATTAAATCATAACATAAACTATACTGAATAAAATTAAATTCAATTAAAACTAAATTAGCCAGAAAAATATTATAGACATAAATGTTGTATATCAATTCCGAATTTTAAACCAAACATACTGCAGTCATTTTATTTAGCAACAATAACGAACAGGGCAATCTAATCTTTCATACCCCATGTAAAGTTAAGGAATAAAAATAATTAAATAAATGAAAATAATGAACACTTCAATTGGCATTTACATATCCAATGATTAAAGCATAAATGTAAAAAACATATAAAAATAAAACCTAAAATAAAATCTAAATAAGTCAAAACGATGAACAGTGCAATTTGACATTTATTTACCTATGATTACAAAATAAATGTAAAAAGCGTATAAAAAGGCGAAGTTAACGAATATAAAGAACACACCGATTAAAATTTTTATAACTTATGATTGAAATATTTAGTTTCAAAGATTTTGCTTTAGTAGTCGTTTGTAAACTTCAGTGGTTTTAAACATGTTTGTATAAGGCTTAATGTTAGTAATTAAAGAAAAAAATTTCCTAGGTACGCATTTTTGCGCTGTGTTCAATACCTACTTAGTTGGCAAACATTAATGTTTAAAGTATAACAGTAGTTTGATTTAAAAAATATAACATAAAACAAAATCAAAGTAAAACCTACAATTGTATGTTTTTCAAAATCATAAGAAGTACTTTAAACAATACACAAATGTTTAGGATATAAGCAGTTTATTAGGCAGTGAATGAAAAGTAAAAGTAAAATAAAACTAAATATGATTTGTTTAAATCGAAACAGTATGCTAAACAAAAAAAAAGATTTTTTTTTTTCGTAAAAAAAAAAGTTCTTTTAGATGTACGAAAGTAAATATTTTCCTAATTCCATAACTACTTAGACTTAAAGCAAATTTAATTAGCTTATCGTTTGCTTTGATAGAAAAGGCTGTCTCGAAGAAGGAATTTGAAAAAAGATTTCTTTTTAAATAGCAGCAAGCTAAACATGAAAAACAAGTAAATTTCTAAACTAATTAATATAAGAAACTAATTAGGACTATAATACCTTTTAAAAATTAAAAGCAGTTTTTAGAAACTTTTAAAGTTTAATTTTCGTCAGAATAAAATCCTTAAAATGTATTGTTATAAGTTTCACCAAGTTTTAATGCTTTCATTAAATAAAGGCTTAAAGTGTCATAGCTTAAAACTACCATCAACTACAGTTTCATAAACTTATGTAAATAAAAGTCAAGTAAATTTATATAAAAAAATTATGCTAAGAAGATATTTTTGGGTCTTTCCTACAAAAAAAAAATTTAAATAAAATCTAAATTTTTCCCTGCACTCTCACAAGATTTTCGCTGCAGGGGATTCTGTTGCAGGGGGCGGAAACCTGAGGCCGTTTCGTCGCTAGGCAACGCCCCCTGGCGGTCTGCTTTGGCCTGCCCTTGTAGTAGCAGGCAAGAATTCTCGTTTTTATGCCTTGGCTGCCGCAAGTTGCCGAGCAAACGGACCAGGTACTCGGTCTCCAAATTGGCTTACATCGGATGTTTAGACAGCTTTGTTTTCTGGTGAAATTTTTAATATAAGTACAGTGAGATCAATTAGAAATAAAAAATGCTTTGTGATAACATTTTCAATTATTACTTATAAAAATAATGTGTTATAAAGAAAAATGTGTAAATTCAATGAAATAAACTCAAGTTGTCTGATAAATTATTTTTAATCGTTAATAAATGACAAGTTGCTTGTGCAGCTTTATTATCAAACTTTTCTAGTCTCGGCAGGTTTTTGCAGTGGGACTTTTGGATGATTGTGCCGTTGTTAGCCACGCAGTGGACCTGCCTCAGTTGAATTCCAATTCCGTCTCCGTAACACTTCTTGCTACACTGCTGGTTTGTTACTTAAGTTTAGCAAAAATGTTTTAATTTGTTTGTTGATAAAAAAGAAAAAAACAAACATACTTATATGATTAATTAACCAGATTTTTAGAACTTTTATACTGAAGCTTTAACAAAAGTAGAATTCTAAAAATCTTGTGAGTACAATAATTTTAACCCTCCAAAAAATCACCGAATCTAACCTGTTTCCATGGTTTGGGCTTCCACTCAGGACACGAGTTACTGAAGCAGGTTTCTTTTTGTGGCGGAAGTTGCTGGTTGCTACGGCAACTTTCCATGGCAACCTGACGAACAGTTCCGTCTGACATGAGAACCACGCAGGATATTTTTCTGAATCTTGTTCCATTTCCGCAATCAACTGAACATTTGCTCCATTCGTTTGCGTAATATCTGTTATATTATTTCTTGTAATTAGTTTGATTCTAATATAGAGGTTTTTAATGGTTGTTATAGTACTTGTTAAAGACATTGATATGATGAATTTTTATGTTACTGCTGTTTACAGCATTTGTAAATTAAATTAAGTTAAAAAGTACACAACAATATACAGTATAAATTTTTGTGGTTTAAAAAACTTATTGTATGTAAATTTTCTGTAATTTGTGAAAAGCCTAAAATTGGTTACAAAATTTAAACGTAATGCTTATTGCTTAAATTTTTTTTTTTTTATGAGACAAATTGTAGTTTTAGTTCAAATTCAAAGTATTCTTTTTAATATAAGGATTTTAATGCGCTAAAAGTTAAATAAAAGCCAGATATGAGTGATTAAGAAGTCAGCACTTGACATTAAAGACCAATTATTTCCTGTAAAATTTTTAAATAACATGTTTGAACTCTAATCCGCCTAATCTAGGTAAAAACTTCTATGACCTAAATTTGTTGAAAAATGTAAAAAGTGCTTTTATTGCTTGTTTAGCTTCTATTTTATTTTCATAAGTGTTTCCATAATTCAGTATTGATATAGGCATAAAGAAATCGCTTACATTTACTCGTCATTTTATACGTATTGTATAGGCATGTTTATCAAAAACTTTTATCTAGACATAAATAAAACTTGTTTGTATACTGTTGTAGAACAAAAAATAAAAATATTTTTTTGTAATGTACTTGTTTGTATTTTGTTTTAATAAATTTAAAAAAGTACCAACTGTGGCGGGCAGTCTCTTCTGTTGCAGGACCGGGTTTCAACTTGCGGCTTGGCCACTCCTTTGCAGTACCAATCGTCCACCGTCCTCGCCCCGTCTTCTATGCACACCAGCTTGTCAGTGATGGTTCCCGTGTTCCCGCACTTTGCACTGCATTCCGTCAACCCCTCCTTTCGGTACTTGTATACTGAAAATAAATAAGAAGGTTGAATGCAAGGCTGTGTTTTAAAAAGCTAACACAAAACTTTAAAAGCAAAAGTATACATTGATGTAAGTTAACATCAGAAATAATATTGAGTGTTATAAAGTTAGTCATGAATATTTAACACAATCAACAAATTTTACTGTTTTTTTATAATGTTTAATGTACAACATAAATAGAAGAATACTTTGATATATAGCCTTAAAAGTATGAAGCTTCAAAGTAAACTTACTGATAATTTTCAGTTGAAGACTAGCATCTGCCGATCCTGCTGTGTTTGTTCCCTTGCAAGAGTAATCGCCAACTGAAACGTTGTTGAAGTTGCTGATTGAAAGAACTTTGTTGTTGTGCATCAGTCTGTATTTTGTCGAATTGTTTGTTGTTTCTATGGCACTTCCTTTGAACATCCATTCTACTGTTAGTTCCGGATACCCACTCAGTGGACAACCTATATGTGTCATTAACTAAATTATTTATGTTTTTTATTTAATTAATAAGTTTAGTTAATAATAAAACTTACCCATTATTATAGTAGTGTTTGCTTTAACTCTGTAAATTGGATTAGTATAATCGGTTAATAAAAGTTCTGGAAGTCCGTTCATTTCATTTTGTTTGAGTATCACTCCATCATTTGAAATATGAGGTGGGTCTGTTTGTTTTATAAAGTATAACTTTTACCTTGAAGGAGCAATTCTTAAGTTAAATGCAATCAAATTACATTCAAAATTTAAATTATTTAAAGAAATAAATACTCTACAGGTATTGTACAGAGTTTATATATTGTAATAAGTGTTGTAATCTATTGTTTAAGGTTACAACATGAACTCTTACTGACATAAATACTTAATTAAAAACTTGTTAAGTGGAAGTAAGAGAGAAGTTTCGGGCCATAAAAAACTTTGTTCAAACCTAACTACTATTTAATTTGTGATGATTGATGCAATGGTTTAACAATATTTAAATGCTTCATTTCTTAGTTTAAAATATAACTGCTTTTTTTTAAATTAATTAGTTCTCGTTTAGATATTGTAAAACTTATAACAACTTACACTTAGTTATGGTTTTACATTTCTGTGTTTTAAAAAAGTTATTAATAATTACAACTTTTAAAAGTTAATTTAAGAGCTAAAAATTTTACGTACCGACAATTTCTAGTATGGTTGCTTGGTAAGAGCTACCAAAAGGGTTTGTTGCTAAGCAACTGAAATGTCCCGTGTCAGCTAAAGTGGTGGGAAATATTTCCAAAGAGTTGTCGATTAAAATTTGCGAGTTTCTTTGAAGACCGTTGACGTCTTTGTTCCATTGAACAAATGGTTCTGGTGAGCCTGTAATGTTTATTTTTAATAAAACATAAAACTTTTCATAAATGAAAATTTTATCTTTTATACCTTCAAAAAACTTTGAAATTAATCAATGTTTCTACTGTGTGATTTTAATAAAACACCACTGTTAAAAATTCAACGTTGCTATACATTCAATGTACAAATTAATTAATCTAATTTTAAACTACAGTAGCAGCTGCTTTGGGTGTAATTTTCATTATTTTTGACGTAATGCACAAAATAAAAACTCGTAACATATATATATTACAACTCGCGTAATTTTTTTTATTAAATATAGTCTGGCGGAAGTTTTGTAATGCTCTGACTTAATGTTTAAATATTACAAGTTTGCAGACGTAATTCAACTACGTGAGAGTATGATTTGAATTATGAAGTATTTAGTGTAAACAGAAAGCTCAAAATTATTGTAAGTTTTAGTAGTTGTCTGATTAAAACATGTTGTACACACTATAAAAAAGATAATTATTATCCGAATTAAAGTTAAAGATGAAATTTTTATGAATTATAAATTAAATACTTCACTTTACTAACCTCTAGTCGGGCACCTGATAACAACGCGGGCTCCTAATCTCGCCCTGACATGGGACCCAACTGTCACTGTCAAGTCCATGGACACAAAATCGTCAACATCTCTGGTCGTGGACACAACTGTTGGTTTGTTGGTGACTGTCAGTGAAACCATTCGGCTGTCGTTTCCCCACTGATTGGTTGCCATGCAAACGTAGTTACCAGCGTCTGATGTTTCCGGGTTGAAAATTCTCAGGGATCCATCACCAAGCTTGATCATTCTGTTTTAAGATATAATATTTTCTTTATGTGTTTAACTATGAATGTTTATAAACTAGAACCTATTTCAAGTGTCTACATTACTGTTCAAATTTCGACAACGCTAGTTTTTACAAAAAATGTAAGGGGCCATAACTTCAAAAAATATTTTTAGTTAAAAAAAGGCCAACTTAGTTATAATAACTCAAATAAATAAAATTATAATTGTGAATAGATTGAAAAGTTGTTAAGGGAAAAAAATTAAGTAATAAAAACAAGTATATTTTAATAAAATCTAAAGCTGCTTTTAACCCTATCTCAAAAATTAAATAATAAAACAAATAAAATGTGAATGTAAGTCTTATTAATTACATTACAACTATAAAAAAATAAAAATCAATCTTCATTAATAGATATAATTTGAAATAACTACAAGTTATAAGAACTTCAGTTGTCGGAATTTGAATTGTCAGAAACTAAACAGTCGTGCACCCATTTCAAGTAGTGTAAATGAAATTTGAACAAAAAACTATGTAACAAATAAATCAAACCTGTCATTATTTTTTATTTCTTGTCCGTCTTTCATCCATTTCACCTTAATAGGGTATTCCCCTGTAACCTCGCACAAAATGGTCACCCGCCGTGACCCAACGACCACCACCGACCCTCCGACGTTGACTATGACGTCATCATTGTACTGAAGGGGGTCGATAGTCGGCTCAACATGGATAGATGGCGCCTTTTTCACCCCGTTTTCGTCGGTAGGGGGAGGAGTTATCGTGACAACCACAGTGGATTGTTTCGAGTCCAACGGAAGGTGCTTTCGTTCTCTGTAGCCTTAAAGTACATTTTAATTTAGGAAACAGAATTTAAAGTACAATACATGTTTCGTCGAAAACTTGTTAATGAAACCAAGATTTTTTTTTAAACTACATAACCTTGATTTTTTTATGAAAGGTTGTTAACGGATGTTATATTAGCATAAAGCTATTAAGTCATTAAAAAACAACTAATTCCTAAATTTAATAAAATAAAATATATAAGCAATCAATAGTTTTGAAAATATCTATGTATATTACTAGAAATACCTAAAAAGTCAGTTTTAGCAGCCACAATTTCTTGTAGTTGGACGACTTTGTAATCGTTGATTATGTGAGGTTTCTTTCTAATTACCTTCTTGTTCACAGCTTTAGTTCCAGTTGCGAGCTTCAAATGCTGCAAATGTTAGAGTTGAAACGCGAAGTTGTGTGTATACTTGGAATTTTAATACAATTAACTTGTACGATGGAAGTCACTCCTATGCCAAGAATTTACTGAACAAATATTTAAACTTATTCGGTCTTGTTGTTACAAACTCAATTAAAAATTACCTGATGATTATAAAATTTTAAATAATTTAATAGTAATTTAACTAGTTCAAGTCTTTTAAAATTAAAGGCAGCTTTTTATATTTTATGTAAAATTTGCACGTGAAAAATTGACAAACTTTTCTGTCGCTGTACTTGGTAATGGATTGTTGAAAAGCTTGACCCCCTTCTTTCAAATGGTTCTCTTTAACTTGCACTAAACCTTTATGCGATCCGCTGGCAGCTCCTAAAGGTTAATTAAATACAAATTTAATCTTTAAAATTTTTAATTAGTTGCTTTTAATGTTCTTACACGCGTTGTCATGCAATGTAAAGCTGTTATACGTAAAAAGACAGTATTATTTGATTTTGAACTACTTCAAACTTTTATAAAGCTAAGCTTTTTCATAATTTTCTACTAATTATAGCTGAGAAAAATACTATACAGTTCTTATTTAAAACAAAAGTTTTAACGGAATGTGAAAATTTTTACAACCATATATTTTTTTAAAACCTTTTGTTGAAATTGTGTTACAAATAAAGTTAAATTTTAAAGCTTTATTAGCCTACAAAGGATTACGTAATTCAAAAGCTCATTCAAAACATGTTCAGTGGATAAATTTAAAGAGAAAATAAACTGGTAATAAATTTTCAAGAACTCTTATTTCGAACCTGCTTTGCAAAGTTTTTTGTTTTTTAATTTTTAATGCACTTCTCATTACAAACATTGTACATTATTTATCAGCATATAAATCACGTTTTTAATTAAAAAATTAAGTTTGAGAAATTGCTATTTATTTTAATTGAACCGTAAATAAAATTAAAAGTGACGTAATTTGTAAACACAAAGAGCTGTATTCAGAAAAACACAAAAATCAAACTTTTTTTCCAAATCTTTAATTCAATTAACTACTGAAGTTCAAGCTGATTTGAATTTGTTACTTATTACACACACATCATCTAAACAGCATTTAAACTAATTGAACTTGAGCTTCAAAGCAACACATTGTATAGTTTAGTATTAAGGTTGTATAGTAACACAATTTAAAATTAAAATAAATTTTGTTTTACTAACTCAGTTCTCAAACGCTACAACAGTCTTAATTTTTAATTAAACCAGTTAACATATTCTTTTGGTAATTAGGATTATTTGAAATAAAATAAAAATTAAACTTTTGTTGATGAGAACGAGCAGCCTGCTCCTGCCCTGTCCTCCCTGGCACTTCACCATCTGCCTCCTCCTCATCCTGATCTTGCTCATCTTCAGGTTGCCCCCCTTCGTCACCATCACCTTCCCCCGCCTGCTCTTCACCCTCCGCTTGTTGACAAACCACGCGTGTTTTGATGGCGCACCGCTGAGCAAAAATAGAGCTAATTAGCTGGAAGAAATAACATTTAGGACCGCCGCAATGTAAAAATAGCGTTAATTAGCTCCAAAAGGAAGATTAATGTCCGAAAATATCTCCCATTAACGAAACATCACAAAATTCGCACTGCAATACTCATTATAGCGCGCCAAAACTATCTGTGACTCTTTGAAGCCAAAATAGCAAAAGTTGTTTGCAGATATTTGTTTATTTTTTAATGTAAAACTAGGCCATTGTCTGAAGTTTTTGGGCAAACAGGAGGCAAAACTTCCTCTGATTGATGTAACCTTGTTTGCCCACTTGCCATCAAATCGTCAAATGAGCAAGCAAAGCAGCAGATAATCAAAGCTAATTGCCTTCATCATTCTCTCCCACTTGCCGATAAGCAAACTTTATTTTGTAGCGCATTGACCTTGCACATGACGTTATTGTTTGCATTAAAACTCACTTTTTGAAGCTGCACTTGACGATGATGGTGGTTCCAGGGATGACGAAGGCCTTCAGCGGGAGGGTCAATTGGAGGGGGATTTTTCTGGCGCTCTTCTGCACGAATACTCTCAGCCCTCCGTTGATCTTGGTCGGGTTGGGCCTCCTTTGGATCGTGGAATGCTCTTCTTGATTGGCAGCTTTAATTACAGCATTATACAAATTACTTAGACGTAAAAGACGTTAAAAAAAATTAACTATTTTTAAATGTAACAAACGGTTGACTCACCCAAGCTGGACATACATTTCCTGTGCAGTGAGCAACTTCTTCTGACCGGAAGTGGTTTCAAGTTTTTGCAGTATTTCGAATTCGCACTAGTTTTGTGCCAATTTCCGTTTTTCATGTACATGCAGACAACTTTTCTTGTTTGCCAACCTTTTCGTGACTTAGTGCAGTCACCTTTACACTAAAAAAAGGGTTTAGCTGTGCATTTTTGTATTTTGAAAAGTCATCAACAAAGTAAATTAACAAAGAGAATATTATTTATGAGTTATAGTAATAAATGCCTAGTAGTAACATTCTTATATACAAAATCTTTTAAACTGTTTTAATTGTTGCTAACTATGTCAATTACAGGCAAGATACTTATTAAATTGAAAAATATATATACTTCACTCCAATCTTCCGCAGTGAATTTCGGTTCGCACTCATTAACTTTGCACTTTCTCCTTGTCAACCGATACGGTTTGTTCTGCGAACAATATTTTGAAGGAACCTGGATCAATTTGCCAGTTCCTATTCTTTGTTTGCACAAGTAAGAAATTTCACGAAACCCGTTACCGCATTGCTCAGAACACTAAAAAGTTTTTTTAATGAAAAAGTATTCCTTAAAGTAGATGACTAGGCTCAATTACTAGGCTAAGCTCAATGAATGGTCTTAAGCTTATAAAATTGTTAAATGTTTAAACCTTGCTTAAATTGGTTTAATAATCTAAGAAAAAAATCTTACTATCAAGAATATATTTTGGTATGTCAATAGGTTTTTTAAAACTAACCTTCCCGAGACCAGACTTCATCCAGACAGGGGGACAGGTGGCGAACCCGCAAGGTTCAACCGACTGAGGTTTCGGGTTCGGGCACATGATTTCAGGCATGACGTCATCGTTGGTGACGTGGTGAGTGGAATTTTCAGGCATAAACTTACACGTGACAGATCTTTTTCTGATCCCTCTGCCGCACATTTTCGAACACGAACCGTACTGACCTATTTCCCATCTGAAAATTTTTTGGAATATTTTTAATTTTTTTTAAGTTTTCGCTATTAATTTAATGTAAAGATAAGTAGAGCCTATTAAAAATACTAAAAAATGTTTTAAATCAACCTACATTTTTCTTCTACTTTGTAAAAATGTTACCGGAAAGGCTATGTTTTATACTGTCAGAGTTTTTAAAGAAACTAGTATAATACATAGTTGGTTAAAAATACAAATCTGTAAGTTAGCTTTTTTTCGTCTAATTTTCTAATCAAGTTTAAATAAAACATTATAGTTATGTTTAGATAAAAGAAAAAAACCTACTTTGTATAAACATACCAATACAGAAGTCGTTATTTTAATTCGGCTAAATGGGTAAAACAATATAGTAAAACAGCAAGATTTAATGATATAAAAATATACTTAGAACAGATAAACTTGGTCTAAAATTATTGAAAACTTTATTACACTATCTATTGGCTTTTCTTTGTAGCTTATGCAAATTTTGAGTTTTTAATAAGAATTTTAAAGTTCTATGAGTATATACGAAACAAACATTTAAAAGTTTACTGAAATTAATCTTCTATATAAACAAGTTGTGAAGTATGTTTTTTCTCATGTACTAATTTACTGGTTATTATTATTTTTTGCTCTACTAAAGACTTGAAATTTTTATATTAAGCGTATAACCTTTCTCATTTATAACATGAGGCTTAAATGATATCACAGTAAAACGTTTTCACTTGATGTTATAAAAACCTTGTAGAAATCATGTTTTCATTAGGTACAACATAAGTATTTTTAAACTGTTTAGTTATGACAACTTTAAAAACTATTTAGAATTGCTTCTTAAAGGTACTTACCTAATTGGGATACTTTGACAGGGTCCAATAGCAACTAAAAATACTGCCAAGTAACAATAATAAGTACTTAAGAAAATTATGTTTGTTTTATACATAACATTCCGAAACTGTTAAATATAAGTAAAGACAGTTTGTTTTATTTTCAACTAAAAATTTGGATTTGAAGTAAAAAAAAATTGAAATAAGTTAAAAATTTGAATGGTAATCTGAGTTGAATAGTAATTAGAAAACAACTTCTTATAATGGTTTTTTATTCTAAACGTTTAAAAGTATCAAGCTGTATTATAGTGCGATAAAAAAGTAAAAATAAACAAAAACTTTTAAAAAATATTGCTTTAAATTATAAAATACGAACTTAAAATACAAACCAAAACAAACAAATTTGTTTTTAGTAAAAAAAACATTTTTCTGATCTTTTTATCAACAAACTTAACAGTATTTAGTGTAAATATTATTTTTGTGTTTTTTTTCAGCTAAAGCTTCTTTGTTTACAATCCTTATATAGACTGACTGCATCTTTTACTGCAAAAAGCTTAAACTAAAGTTTTCATAAAATTTACCTTATATATTGAAATTGAATTGACATCATAATATGAATATGCTTTCGTGTCTATACAATTTTATAAACACATTCAAAACAAAATTTTATTGTTTTTAGTCTCGCGTAAACAGCTTACACCACTATGTTCATGTAGTTGTAATTGAAAAATGTATAAAGAAGATTTTCGTTAAAAAACGCGACAAGTCTTTGAAAAGGTCAGTTGAAAATATTATGAAATATGAGTAAGTTTTTCTAATTAAAAAGTATTCATATTTAAATTTCAAACTATTTACACGAAATTGTAATGTTGACAGAAAACAAAAACATTGTCGAAAACAATATGTTATTAAATCTGTCTGTCATAAACTTCAGCTTTAAAACAAATTGCTTCAGCTTAAGTATGGTTCAAAGGGTAAATGCTATTTTTAGACCTGAAGCTATAAATTTGATTGAAAAACTTAAAAGTAAAACGTAGTTACTAAAAAAATTCTCTGATGAAGTTTCAACTTTTCAAGATTTTCTTTTATATCTTGGAAACAAAAACAACTAAACTATAAGTATAATAAGCAGTAAAAAGTTTATTTCTTAAATATGAATACACAAAATACGTTTACATTATACTAAATAGTCTTTTTTAAAGAACAAATTACCTACGAGAACTGTTTGGTAAATTTTCTATCTTTTTAATTTGTACAAATAAATGTCTGCTTTAATATTTTTATATCTGTAATCACTAATTCAGTTTAACCAAGTGCAGTACTTAAGTAGTCTTTGATTTAAAATTTCTGTAATAAAACTTTGTGCATCAAAATATTTCTGCAACATAATCTTACAACTTTATACACTTCGCTTTGCTAACTAAGTGTGCGCCAACTGAACGTTCAAACGAAACAAAAAACATATTTATTGCTGTTTAAAAACGTTGCAAACGCTTTCACCTTTTTCTGTGTCGAAAAACCAAAACAAACACGAGTTGACTGGCAAAGAACAAACATATTTAATAAATATTTGCTCACATTCGTTCTAATTCTCAACAATTTCTTATTTGCACTTTTGCTCACTTCCGAACTACACCACTTCATTGACTACGATTAAAACTTTCGAAACTTTTCACAAGTTTTTATACACGGGTAATTATGCGTAGAATCACAAGCACAGGGCTGTTTGTACAGCGAAGCCGTCTTGACTGGGCTTAATGCCGGAAACGCGTTTTGTTTGGTTAGGAAAGTGCGCATTTGGTGTCGTAAATGTCCCTTTTATTTTTGTTTGGAAAATTCGACCGGTCGCATTTTTATGTTCGTAAAGCGTTTGTTATATACGCTTTTCAATATGTAAAAGAAATTTACCTAAGAAAACAATTTTTATGTGTAGAACTTAAATTTTCTGCTCATGAAAGAAGCTTTATTTATACTTCGGAAATGTCATACAATTTCAAAATTTAGTATGAGCGCTAACATTTAATAACCTTTCAGAAAGCACAAAAAGTTAAAAGAATTTATGGAGAAAAAAGAAGCAAAATCATATATTTAGTCCTAATTATGATTTAAGTTTAAAATTGTTAATAGTTTTAAATGACTGTTTAATACTCTATGCAAATAACTAAAATTAAACTGTTGTACCATCAGTTAGTAAAACTTAAATTCATCATCATCAACTCCGCTTATTCATTCTTTATCCTGACAGTTTTTCACAGCAGTTTCAAAATTTTTTAGAACCGGAGAGCGCATTAGAATATTAGCGAGCGCAGCCGACCGCATCGAGTTGTGAAATCAACAACTCTCACGTCGATCCGCATGAGCGGTCACCGGCGCAAACACAAAGTGGTGGGGATTTGTTCTCGGTGGGGTCAGAACAGCGTCTCGTCGGTTGGTTAAGCCGCGCTAATTCGTTGCACTGGAGTGATGGATCACATCAGTATAAATACATCATACCGTTTCCTATACAACCGAAATCGACCTTATATGCCACAATGCAGTTGTAATACTGGCGTCCATAAACAGTATCCTGCGCGTGACAGTTTAGTGATAAACAAACCGTATTTGTAATAACTAAATATATTGCACTTTGTTGCTGAGTTTGAACGGACAAGAGCGTCGTTGCTGACGATTTAATTTTAAATAAAAATGCTTTTATGCAAATCAGTGATTTTGAGTTCTGAAAATAGTTAAAATTTAATTGTTCGTAAAAAATTTGCAAGTTGATTTATCGTTATCAGTAATATAAATATTTTTATTACTAAGTGTTAGTGCGGTACCTTTTTATTTTTAGAAAATTTAATTTAATGCTAGTATTTTAAAAACTTATTTTTTATTTTTATACAATTTTTAAGTTTACTACTGGTATAAGTTTTAAACTTCTGAGTTTAGAAATGTAGGTGTGAACAAGTTTATTACTTTAGTTTTTATTTTTGATCCCCTCCAAAGTGCAAAAACCAATCTGAAAATACATATATTCAATTAAATAAAACTAGTTGACAAAATTTTATCTTATAATTAAGGAATAGAGAATTGTAAACAAAGTATCATGAAGTATTACTTTAAACCATACTTTTCACTATCAAGATAAACTTTAGTCGAACAAAAAGTTTTTAGAACTAGCTAACAAAAATATCATTGGTACTGGTAAAGCTTCTTATGTTTACAAAATTACGAAACATAAACAATTTATTGTCTATAAGTTGATTTAAACTTTGAAACTTAGTTGAACATAAAGTCGAAAAAAAAACTAAACTGACTTATAAAAAACGAAAACCTGTTAACTTCCTACTACCATAATCACTTAAAAATCTAATCTAGTCATTGCCGCTACTAAATAAAATCTGAACACAAACTAATCGAGCTTGTGTCTTTTGTCGAGTAGCTGCTGTAAACACACAGCGCAGCCATCGCACTATTGTGCTACAACAGAGCCTGCGACAAAAAAAAAGAAAAAAGGTTTTTGTGTGTCGGGGTGGTCGTAGTACAACAAATTGTTGAAGTGGCACAGAAGTGCAACTCGTTGTTTTTTCATGACAAAAGACCACCAATGAGTTTTTATATGAACTTGTGTGTATTATTGCCGCAACACGATTAATTTACTACGAGTTGGTCTATGACGTAACTGTTTTAAATTTTTTTGGAGAATTGAGACTTTTGTTCGTTATTTTTGCACAAAAAAGACGCTTATTTATCAGTTTTGTTTTACTATATTTATATGTTTAATTTTTAACTTTTCATAATGTAAGCATTGTAATGATGATGCCTGCTTTCTAAATTTGGAATTGTCGAACCAAGGTGCTTTTGATCAAAAAAGGAAGTTACATTAATTAAATCTGCGTTGGATGATAATTAAGAAATTTGCAACATCTAAAAGCCTTGTGAAAACACATAAAAAACTTTTACAAATGCAAGGTTGTTTAGCCGAAAACTTTAGTGTATTAGCAGCACAATGCGTTATGGGATTAATGTCGTTTTAAAACAACATGAATACAAATTTTCATAAGATCTGACACCGGGCCAAATTAAAGGTGTGCCGACGAACAAAGCTGAAAACCTCAAAATTAAATAACCAAGTTGAAACTTTCGCGTTATTACTAAACCCTTAAATTATCATTTTTGTTTTCGCTTGGGCTTTTAGCGTTATTAACTTGTAACGTTCTGTTATGTTCGGAAGTTTTCAAAAGTCGTTAGTGCTAATTTTGATACAAAACCGTATTACAATAAAATATTGATCAAGTTGTTTTAAGATAAATGCTTTAATAGTTGTTAGCAGTTTTTTTGATGTTATTTTATAATTGTTTTTTCACTAATTCTCCATATTATAGTAAGATATTTAAAAAATATGCAACATTCTTTTTGTTAAAAAAAATCATCAATAAACTTTGATGATTAAAGAATTAACATTTAAATAAAATAGTGTCTAAAAAGCATTACCAAAAGTGATAAAAGCATTTAAAATTTTAAAAAGTAATAATCAAATAATGTTTATTTTTAGATAATCTGTATCAACTTTTAGCTTTGAGATAATTTGAAAATAAAGTTATATTGTTAATCTCACATTTCATTATATAGTGAAATAGCTTAAACAATCACATTAAATAATCTTTTATTATCCAACGATGTTTTTTGTCAAACACAATTAATACTGGTTTAGGGTTGTAAAACAATGTTGTTTCATCTCGTAAATATTTCTTTTATTAGATAAAATAATACTTAAACTCCTAAAAACTTCAAAGGAAGGTTTTTTAACGACTATTAAACAAAAAGTTCAAGTTTTTATTTCATTCAAAATATACTTGTCAAGAAAAATTTATTTTTGATCTTTAATAAAAAAAAAACATACTATTAGCGAACAACTAAATAACATTTTAATACAAACTTGATAGTTTATAGCTTTTTGTAAGCTGAGACTATTTTTTTATAAACATTGTATCGAGAAAAAAAAATTGTCGTATTTCATTCTAGACATTACAAAATATAGTACCATATAACTTCATAATAATCAAGTTTTAATCTATGAATCATAGTCTACAATTAATTTAGGGTCTATTATCAGCATGATATTTTTTTCTAGAACTATTTCAAGTTTAAAATTTAAATGATTTATTGTAACTTAAAGGCTGGTCTTTAACTTGTTTTTGAAAACTGTTTTTGTTACTAATGTGAAAAGTGTTTACAATTAGTTTTACTTAACACCATAATTAATACTAGCCTTTTGTTTGTAGAAGTCCTTTTGAACTGTTAACAGACAAAATGCAAATAAAAACCAATAAGTTATCTTGACAGTTATAACTAAACAAATAGTACTAATCTATTTCTGCTTAGTGACAAAAAAATTATTAAATATAAAAAAAAGTTTGTACATTAATGAATAAGCAAACACAAAATTTTCACAACAACTATTTGAAAGTTTTCAAACTTTGTAATTTTGACTTTAAATACGTTTTTTATGAAACAAATTCTCTTGCACATGTTAAAAATTTAAACAACAGTAAAAATTTACTTACTTTATTATAACATCATAGATTAATATAATTTATTTTTGTATTATTAGATTCATTAAGAAAACTAAATATGATGTTTTAGACTAATTAAGTAAAAACAAATAAAAATTACTACAAAAAGATCACGTAAGCATATTAAAATATTTAAAATCTTCATCAATGTAAAATCACAAAATTATCTCAAAAATTTAGCTCTCAAAAATTTCCACATCTTATTTTGCGTTACTTTCAACAATTCATTTTTTTTTTTGATATTTTAAAATCAAACTTTGTAATTGATAGATGTCAATTATAAAAACGTGTTAATTTGATTATAACACTCTACAGTGCAAAGTTAATAGATGATATCGACGAGTGTTTAAGTGTT
Organism: Thalia democratica; assembly: GCF_965202585.1. Taxonomy (NCBI): domain Eukaryota; kingdom Metazoa; phylum Chordata; class Thaliacea; order Salpida; family Salpidae; genus Thalia; species Thalia democratica. Next base: position 57,747,136 of record NC_139166.1, on the reverse strand, counting down.
AAATGATAGAAATTATCAAAAGCAAAAACACATAAAACACGCTGTGCGAAGGCCAAGTAACCCGCTTTGAAAGGTTTTTTTTTTATGCAAATATTTACATTTGACTATATGTTTGCAACTATTTGTAGTTAAAGATCGCTCAGGTAATGCAATCACAAAAAAAAAATTGCTCGTTGTTATTATTAATTTTTTGTTGCAGTTTGTTTATCCATTTTTTTAAAATATAATTGTCTCAATTAAATGTTATAAAAGCAGTCTATATTCAAAACTTTCTATGAATCGACCAACCTAAGTTTTAGATAATAAATAAGCAAAAAAACAATCAGACTTTTTTCATGATATATTTCAACTATAAGTTTAATAACAGTTTTTGTGTTAAAAATTTATTTATTTTTTAAATGTTTTTTAAACTAGTCTTAAATTTACTGTTTTGTAACACCATTAACGATAATTTTTTGTAATTATTTTTTTCAAGCATCATCAAAATATTTACAACTCGGTCATACTTTTTTTTTCTTATTTAGAAAGTATTTCTTAAAGTATTATTTTTGAACGTAAAAAAATAATTAATAAAAAAAAAAAATAATTTTATCTTAAAAAAATAGCAAACTAACTGGGCTCTGACTTCACGCGATGCCTCGTTCACCAGTTCAACAGACCTCCTTTTATTATTAAGCGGGAAACTACTTTCTAATGGAAGCTTTGTACCTGCATTCCCGCTTTCAACCCCCGAGCCGTTTGATTGCGGCTTGTTGGCCGTGAAATAATCGCCGGTCGGTTGCCAATAAACGGCGGCGACAATAAGGTTGCCGTGGAGACGCGGTTCGAGCGAAATAACAAAAACGATGACAAATTTGTAAAATAGAAATCTGCTGCTACTTCTAGCTGCTGACATTGTTTTCACTTTTTTGATATCATCTGACTATTTGAACAGTTACTCGGTGCTCTGCTTTGTTGGATCTCTGCCTCATAATTTGTTGATAAGCATGCTCGTATACTTTTTTACACACAACTAGGTTTTAATTGCTGAAATGATGATTTTGATTGATGAAAATTAATTAGTAACCAGTTGGGCAGAATCCAAGTTTATATATTTTTTTTTTAATTCTGATATAGTTACTAATAAGTTTGATAAAGCAGGAAGCTAATGAGATTAAAACTGACTACAATGAAATTCTTTGTTTAATGGCGTCTAGTCGTTAATCTACAATGGAAAATTTATTAATTGTTTTTTGTACCTTGCTTTGCGATCGGTTTTATTAACTGCAAAATTGCACGTTGTCTAATGTACACTTTAATATGTAATGATGTGTCAGCAGTTATTTGTACTTGATGCTATCAGTTCTACTTAAATTTACAAAAACTTTTATTGCAAGTAAAGCTTGCATATAAAAAGGTAAATTAATTTACTTTTGAACTGTAGTCAAACACACATAAAGTAAAAATAAACAATCTAAGTCATTCTAGGTAAAAAAAAGTTCTAAATTAATAAAGGGATTTACTACAAAAGCTTACTAACATATCTTAAAATACTTGTGTTTTTCTTTTGTCTTACTGTTTTTGAAAACTTTTAAAGAGTTAAAATCTGATAAACACATAACTTAATTGTGGTGATTTTAATTTTTTTTTATGAATTTGATTAATGAAAATTCGTCTTAAAGTAATTGTAAGAGAGATTATTAATCCACATTTAATAAAAAAAATAATATTAAAACAAAACTGATTTCGTTTGCACTATAAAAACATAATACAGAACCTAAATTTCATCTAAGCTCTGAAATAAACTTAGAAACAAAAATGCAACCTTTTAGCTTATCAGCTGAGCAAAAACTGTTTTACTCAAAAATTATCTTGTCTAACTCTGCTTTTACACAAATTCCTATGCAAAGCCTTACATACTCAAAATAATTTGTGAGCAAAGAAGTTCTAGCCTTTTTCCTTTACATGGAAAGTTATCTCATGTTCGCTATTTACCTGTACTACAAATGCTGTTATTTTTCTACGATTTTTCGTCTAAAACAATTTATGTAGTTTCATAAAGTTTTAATCGTGTTAATGAATTATAAAGAAACTTTTGTTTATAAAGTTCTTCTGTTTAGTGTTTTTAGAAAAAAAATTATGTACATAGCCGTCTTAGTATTATAAAAATAGTTTTTACACTAAAGTAATTCAAATATACCACTAATATCCGTTACATTAACACTTTAAATGTTAAAATTAAAGCATTAATTATTTACCATAAAACGATTGACGTTTTAATTTTTTAATTTACAAAATATTTTTGCTTTGTTAAATAGTTTTAATTACTCGTTAAAATATCTAATGTAAAACCAAAAATATTAGTTTGTCTTAAATGTATTTTTTACTTCATTTTTTTTTATTAAGTCAATTAAGTGCATTAGGAATATATGTTTTATTGTTTACAATTATTTTTTATAAATGTAGTGTTCTTAACCAAAGTTGAATATTTGGTAGCGAAAAACATTAAGTTCAGCATTAATTCTCTTGTCAAAGATTAAAATAATAGACTTTAGTTTATAACTATTATAACTGGTTTCGTTTTTCAAAATAAATGTTTCATGTTAAAAATTTTAAACGTAAAAATAAACATAAAAAAGCTGCTAAACTGATGTAAAATTAAAAAATAAACTTAAATGTTTAAAATTTTAAGTGTAAATATAAACATTAAGAAGCAGACAAATTGATGAAACGTAATATTAGAAATAAAAACTTCAAATTTATTTTAAATTGCCTTCAGAACATTACCAGCAGCACTTTAATTCTTATCAGCTGACTCAAGTCAAAGTTGTTTCAAAAGAAACCCCTTATCCCTGTTTTGCCGAACAAAAGATATCTAATTTGACTTCATAAAAGGTATCGTTTCGAGGCATAAATACATTGAGGTGCAGCACTTCAAAAGGGTGCTTGAGAAAAGTTTTGAGTGATTAAATTTTACCAGTTTTGCACTCCTCTTGGCGTTGACAGATTCTTACGTATTAGAGCCGCTCGATAAGAGTCTCTAAAGAAGCGAGATAAGATCTCAACAACATCAATCATAAGAGTTGAAAGTCCTGATCAAAGAAGCTTTACTCAAGCATATTAACGTCTATACTTCATCAGGTCTAGAAGTCAGTAAATTTCTAATACAAGTTGCGTACACTTTATAAATGTTTTTAGCAATATTTGTTCAATTGTCTTTACGAGCTTAGTTTTACATTTTTTTTTTAAATTCTAGACTTAGCTAAAAATAGTATTTGTTGGAAATTTTGATAAAAACTAATGAGTTTGTCAAAGTAAAGGTATTTTAATTTGATTTCACATGGTTTATTCTCACTATTTAAGTTTTGAGTTACTTTTTAAAAGTATTTGTGTCGCTTTTCCCTAGTCTTTTATTGATTCAATTGCCTTTTAGTTGACTCACTTTGATCATAACGATTGCTAATTTAATTTTAGTAAGGTTAAGAGTGATACATGATACCTGAATACTGTTACTTAAGCAGTGCGTGGTGAAAACAGGCCAATTACACGACCCTTTTGTTCCCATCAGAACACTTCAACAATGAATTAAGTCATATTTTACCAATTTTTAATTTTTGATAGGCAACCCAGAAAACCGTACTAACGTTTCTCATGCAGTTTTGATTCACAAAATAGAAAAATCGCCATCAAAGAAACTAAAACAAATAAAAAAAGTTACCTGGTCTCGTTTTCAGTTTTGCAGGTGGCCAAAACTGTTTCAAAATAAACCCTTTATCCCTGATTTGCCGAACAAAAGATATCTAAATTGCCTACATAAAAGGTATCGTTTCGAGGCATAAATACATTGAGGTGCAACACTTCAAAAGGGTGTTTGGGAAAAGTTTTGAGTGATTGAACTTTACCAGTTTTGCACTCCTCTTGGCGTTGACAGCTTCTTACGTAATAGCTCGCTCGATAAGAGTCTCTAAAGGAGCAAAATAAGATCTCAACAACATCAATCATAAGAATTCAAAGCTCTGATCAAAGAAGCTTTACTCAAGCATATTAACGCCTATATTTTACCAAGCCTAAAAGTTAGTTAACTTTAAATTAAGTTGCTTACACTTTATAAATATTATTGGCAATATTTGTTCAATAGTTTTTATGAGCTTAGTTTTACATTTTTTTTACAAATTCTAGACTTAGCTGAAAATAGCATTTGTCGGAATTTTTGATAAAAACTAATGAATTTGTTAAAGTAAAGGTTTTTTAGCTTAATTTCACATGTTTTGAGTTACTTTTAAAAAAATTTTGTGTTGCTTTTCCTTTTTCTTTTATTGATTCAATCGCGTTTTACTTGACTCACTTTGATCGTAACGATTGCTAATTCAATTTTAGTAAGGTTAAGAGTGATACATGATACCTGAATGATGTTACTTAAGCAGTGCGCGTTGAAAACAGTCCAATTACACGGCTCTTTTGTTCCCATCAGAACACTTCTACAAGGAACTATGTCATATTTTACCAAATTTCAATTTTTGACAGGCAACCCAGAAAACCGTACTAACGTTTCTCATGCAGTTTTGCTTCACAAACTAGAAAAACCGCCACCAAAATAATTAAAGCAAATAAAAGTTACCTGGTCTCGTTTTCAGTTTTGGATGGAACGGGACAGGGGTCCCTCTTGCAGGTGGCCAGCTTCGGAAGGGGATGTTTCGATCGATCGCATCTGCTGTCTGCTGCCAGGCGATTTGTAAGGTTGTCGTAGCAGAACGGTATTGACACCGACATTCCTGTGAAAATACAATAAATTATATTCTATATTTTTAAAGAATATAAAAATATAGAATATAGAATACATATATATTATTAAATTACATTAAATGAAATTTTATCTTTTTGATAAAACTGTTATAACTGTTTTTTTAATTATAAGTAACTTAAAAACTAATTTAAACTCTAATATTTGCATATAAAATATTTATTTTTTTTTACAGCCCAATGAATGCTCGCAATATAACACAACTTTTCTAATGCGTTGTTTACAAACAAAAACACTTTAATAACGCTGTAATTTCAGATAAAACCTTCAATATCCAAGTAAAATTGTGTTGACAGTGTCAATTCACCGTCATTCCTAGCATACTTTTACGGTATGAAAACAGGTTATGAGCTTCATCCTTTTAAAGTCGGATCAAAGCCGCGATGTGTTTGCAACCCGATACGATGGAGGTATTTTTGCAGGTGCCGGCCCAACAACAAACAGGTGCCAGCGTATCGAGTTGTGCAGAAAATATCGAATTATCCGCTCGTAATTGCCTCGCTCCATGCCGCCAAAAACACCAATTTGTCCGAACGACAAACGTTTTCGAATATCTGCAAATCCCTTTTCGCCCGCTCTAAGCCCTTAAACTAAGGTTTTAACTTCACGTTGCCGGGGAGTATTTGCTAAAGTTTAAGTACCACAGTCGACAATTCGGTGTCTGGATACGCAAAGTTGGGTACAGACAAAAGGTGATGGCGCGAAGAAAAAGTGATAATTGTATAATTTGTTGGCTGTTAGAAAAAATTGCTGGCTTTCTATCTTTTATTACAACTAATGGCGCAATAAACTTTTTTAAGTTATAACTAAAAATAGCATCTAAATGTCATGTAGTAGTTTTAATAGTGCAAATTTACATAATAGAAAACAGTATTTATATATAAATTAAAGTTTCAAAACTAGTCTTCATCATAAGCTTAAATACAAAAATTACATTTTTATAGAATAACACAAAATAAAGTTTGAGATAGAATTATTTATAGTATTTAAAAGTGATAAAATTTATGTTACTTATTTTTCTGATAAAACATCTTTAACGATAAATTTATGGCCATACTATCCAAATTCAATTTTGGTAAGAAAACGTTATAGAGGTTACAAGTGTTTACTAAATGCTTTTAGTTATACACGTATTTCTGATCAAATAAGTATTAGTAAGAAGTTTCTAGGTGATTGAAAGCTACTATAAAGTTAACTTAGTTTAAGGTTATCTCAACAAGTTAAAATTTACTAACAAATACAAAATATTACATCTATAAAAATTTTTAACTAATATTAATTTCTAAAGTAAACAATTAGGGTACTTTAAAGGTTAAAAGTAACCTATATGGCAGCTAAGTAGGTTATTAGTGTTTAATCTTTCAAAATCCTTTTTTAATGTGTGATAAAAATTAACAAGTTAAGCTGTATGCTACACATCTAGTTTTTTAATTAAAATTTGACTTTAGTCATATATTGTGATGATTAACGATTACAATAAACTTAAGATCAAACAAGTTTTTTGCTTAGTAATTACAACTACTAAACAGATTTATAAAATCTAAACTCTAAAATATGTGTCCATTTTAAGTAGTTAAAACACTTGTTTTATTTAGAAACTAAATAAATCTAAATAACAAAAGTTTACAATGTAACACATTTACATATTGAACAGAAATTGCTAAAAAACAATTTTATGGTTTTCTTATCAATCTTAATCAATTAAAGTGTGAACTAAATAAATATATTTATTTTACACTTTTTGAAGTTGAAATTTGATAAACACAAGTAAATAACTCTTGTGTGTATACTTATCATATACTTACTTGTGTAGTAGTTTTTTTTGTTACACCATAAACATTTTAAAGAAAATTTGTTAACTAATTCTTAACTAAGGATTATTAAACTTAAAACTTTTTTTGACAATTAATACGTAAAAATATTTATTGTCGATTACTCATATAAAATATTCCTATTTTATTCATACATATAAAAAAGATACACATGTAGTCATACTTTTTACATTTTTTTTTTTGTTGGCTGTAATGAATAGTTGTGCTTTTATTCGAAAAAACAGAGACAGACTATATTTTAGCAAAAATATTTGGTGGCAGAAATGAATTTGTTCGCAGTCAATAAGAATTAGGAAAAAGATGACTTTAGATAAATTTAAAATAATGAAGTATATTTAATCTGTGAAAGCTTACAGAAGATTACTGATAAATATTATAACTAGTAACACGCGTAGCTTGCACGCGAACAATACTAAAGTATTTTTATATCTTAATGATTAAATTTTACAGAACACCAGTCCACCTAATTTTGTTAAACCTATAGTGTTGAGAATAAAATTGATAAGAATAATATAAATAATACAATAACAATATGTATAGGACCTTTTCAAGTATTTACAAACCTTGAATAAATTATTTATATTTTTTTAGTTTAACTTACTTAAAAAAGAAAATGATGACTTAATTAACTGTTTTTAGAAAAAAAATAAAATTAAAAAAAATACCAAATCCACAAGTGACGCTGCAGCTTGTCCACTTGACAAATCTCCACACAAACTCCTCCTTGACAACCACCACCTGATTCTCGATCACCCTGACAACCGATATCGGCGACCCCATCGCCTCATTCACCCGTCGATGCGTGTCGAAGGGGCACAAACCCAAAAAGCATTTCTGCAAGTATAAACATTGTACACATTTTCTTTTCTGAATAAATTTCAAGAATTTTTTAGACATAAAACTTAAAAAAACTATCACTTTAAAATTAATTTTCGAGTAAAGGAGTAACTCAGTCACATTTAGATTATAATAGGTAGAATCAAAGTAATCTTTAAAGTACTTGAGCGGTTTAAGCGAAGCCCCCTTTTCAACTTTTTGATGTTTAACTCGCGCTTGTAAAATCACCCTCGTTCGAAAAGCCGGCCACAAACTACAAAGCCAACAATATGCGAAGCAAACATTATAAACTGTAGTTTGTTTAATCAAGAGGTCACAACCCAACTACAACACGAAAGAAACATTTGGGGTATCGGCTCTTATCGCAACAGATAATCCAAAGTCAAACTCGGATGACTTTTAAAATTCAATTTAACTCATTAATGCTACCGTTTATTAATAGGAAAAATTCTTTGCAACAAAAGTTTTTTTGTAATTAGATTGTTGCATTTCATTTGATATATCAGTCGATAAAATCAGTCAAAATACTCTGAACATTTTAGACTTAAATACGGCCTACCTAAAACTGTAGTTTATGTGTTATACTTTTTAGTACTACATATATTTTAAACTTTATAAAAACAGTTTATAGTTGTATAACAAATTGCTAAGTCTATAAAATAAAAACGAAAGCTAAAATAAATAACAGTTTTACACCAGCAAAACAATTTAAAAAATTAAAAAAACGAAAAGTCTGAAACTAGAAAATTCCGAAAAAGAGTAAGCAAAAATACTAAACTAGGTTATTTTTAAACTATAAATAAAAAATAAAAAGATTAAACCAGCTAATGTCAAACTATTTTAAAAATCTAAACTATATAATTTGTTATAGTAATTCAGTCTGTCCTAATAGAATATATATATTTACCAATAAGTACCTTTTTCCTAACAAAACTTTATTATATTTTTATCCCTTAATTTTCTTATAACTGAGTTTTAATTTTTTTTATAGAAAATTATCATTAGATTTTCAACATCACAAATACTTAAAATTATATTTCATTTACTTAAATAATTTCTACTTTAAATACCTCGGTATGAACGGGAGCCGGTCCCCTGCACCTGGGTTCGCTCTTGTACAATTCCTCCTCTTTTGTGATCCCCTCCTCCACGCATTCCACCCTCCTCGTCCTGAATCCTCCCATCCCGCAAGATTTCGAACATGCGCTCCACTCCCTCGCCTTCCATCTATTTGTATTTAGTTAAACTTAAAAAATTATCACAGATGTTTGTGTAAAAGAATTTTTGTTTGATACCAACAAAAGTCCTATACTGATTTAGTCAAGTACAATGTAACTGCTAACTTTTTTATTCTCTGACAGCTAGCGAGCCAAAGAAAACTTAGTTTGAATATATTGGATAAAGTTTTCTTTTCCTCATTGATATAAAGTTAATTTAAAGTCAAACTAGTAGTTTAATACTTAAATAATAAAACAATCAGGCTTAAAAATATTAACTTTAATCATTTACTTTAAAACCATTTTTTAAGGACTTAGTTTTATTAGCATAACTATACGGACTTTAAAATTTAAAACTTACTTGGCAACTGGAGTGAATTTCAGAACAGGTTTTTTTATTTGGTTTGTTTTCTGTTTCCTTTTCTTTGATTTAGTTTTCTTCGTGATTTTTCTGCCGGTCTTACCTGGGAAAAATCGTTCTATTTGCCACAGTAGTAGTTGTGTTTAGTTATTTCAAACATATTTTTAGTGATGTTTAAAAACTAATTATTCAGAAACCTAGCTTAATCCAAGAAGCACAATAAGGCATGACTAAAGGAAAGCTATAAAATATTTTATCACATTTTTTACTCACTTAAACAAACGCTACATCCGCAATAATACGTCATAAAAACTAAGTTAACAATTAAGCTATAAATGACCAGAATATTTTCTAGTTAAAATAAACTTTGTACGTTTAAACTGTATACTGAACTACCATTATTTATATTGAATGCAAAAGACTTATTATTTTATAAAACACAAAACTGATTAAAAGTTAAACTAATCGAAATTATGATAAAGTTCTGTGACTCTTCGAATCTGTAAACATGTTTCAAAAAGCATAGTTTTACGAAATTACAGAAGTAACTAACTCTTTTTACAGACTTTGTTGCACTCCATCACAGTGTTGGGTTGTCGTCTTGTGTCACAATTTATTGTAGGAGTCGCTCTGTTGTCGCATATGATGTACCTATTTCGCACTCCACTACCGCAACTAACACTACACTGTTCATTTAAGGATAAAAATAGGATCTGGGTCAATAGAGAAATTAAAAATGTTTTGTGGTTATTCAAGACTATATAATTGAATACAATTGAAGTAATCAATTAACAATTATGTTTTTATAAAATGTCTATTTATATATGATTATTGAAAAAAAAAATTAAGCTAATGCTTCTTCTTTTTAATTTGGTTTTTAAATTTTTTGAAACAATTTAAAAATCTTATCTTAAAAAATTGTGTAGTAAATAAAATCTCAGCCAGCTTACATCGGACCAGTTTCCAACGATCCACTTCGGGCACTCGAACGTGTTGCACGCTTCAATGTTTTCCGGTTTCACGAAGTTCCCGCACTTCGACTCGTCCTCAAGGATCCTGATCACATCTCCGCTGTACTTCTCCTCCACGCATCTGATCGTCCTTTGCAGCGTCCCGTTCCCGCAACTCACGCTGCACGCTCCCTTCTCGATCGTCCTCCAGCTACAAAATTGAGTATTTAGCGCCTCGAAGCGGAAAAATAAAACGATTACACGCAACATCATGTAATATTTCGTTTTTGGTATTTTTAAAGAGCTATAGCGCGCCCTAGCGGTAAAAGTAAACAAGAAATAACTCACGTGTGTATGCTCGAGTATTCGTAGTGTTGCTCTGGGTACTTGTAAAATCTGTTGTGATAAATTGATAAATAACTATAACTATAGTTTCTAAAATGTATACTTTTTAAAAACGTTAAAGTAGACAACTGACAAGTTATATATAGTACTTATTTAGTTTACAATACTTAGACACTTTCATTAAGAAATAACTACTTTAAATCTAAAATTAAGAATGTTGTTTATTTAAAAAAAAAAGATAAATGGCTAAGCTTCAGTTTATTAAAAAAATGTCTGAAAAGAATTTTTTTATTTTTTGCATGTTTATTCATTCAAAAACCAGACTTTGTTAATAAAGTATTTTGAATTTTGTAATATAATATTTGTTTAAAACCCGAACAACTAGTAAGTAATAATTTATTTAAATATAAAAATTTAGCTTTAAGCAAACTTTCACCATGAGCAACATACCTGGTGCCATTGATAGAGGGGCGCGCTTCCTTGCATAGGGGTAGCACGCATTTCACCCGGCGAATTTTCGCCTCACCCAAACCCTCCTCAATGCATCTGGAATCTGGAAAAACTTCTGAGCTATTCGAAGATTTGCACACTGGCCTTATTTCTTTGTAGCCTAAAATATATTGGAGTAGTGTAAAAACAAGTATATTGACTTATTATTTTTTATTTTGATATAGAACTTCAGATAAATTTTGATTTTTATTACAAATTGCTAATGATGTTTTAAAAATAAGATAATTTTTGATCTAAAATCATTACTATAAGCAAAAACTGAGGAAAATTTCCAATAAAAGGAAAGTTTTTTAAAAAGCGCTTTGATTGTAAGTGTACATCAGGCAGGTTTTGTTTTTATACAATAGCAGAAGTTTCCATATGCTTGTAAAAATTAATTAAGTAAATTAAAACTTTCAGTGAATTTTACAGTAAATACAAAAATATATGACGTGATTTTATTTAAATCCAATTAATCCATTTTTTATGAAATATATGTTGCTTAAAATAAACTAAGTAGTTGCCTTGTAGGTTTTATACGTTCATGCAACTTTAAAACTTTACAAAATTTAATTTAAGCCACAATAGTTTTATATTAGTTTGGTTCACAAACCGCATTGACCATTTTCAACATTTCAGTGAAAATAATGTTGTTTAATTGAAATCGAAAGCAGAAGTTAAACATAATTTAATCAGGTTTTTAGTTTTCAGATTTTGTCTGTTGTTTATATTGAAAATAAAAACTAAAAATTAAGTTATAAACCTATAACAATGTTTTAACCGCTTTAGAGAATGAAACTAGAATGATTTTTAGTTGTATTCATCTAAATTTTTTTAAAACTTGGCAATAGATTTCAACACTAGACTGTGATAAGTTTGTGATTAGCAGTTTTTATTTTAATTGTTAATATTTATTACTAATGAATAGTTTGGTTTTAAAACCGGTTTTAACTAAAAAATTTAAACATAAGTTCTTCATTTTCAAAAAGGTTTATTAATTAATTTCGCTTAGCTCTTCATCAGAATATACTTTCTAAAAACTAATAATAATGTAGTTTAAATGTAGTTATAAACAGTAATTTTGAAATACGTAGCTAAAAATTGTTACGTCATAAAGCATAAAAGTCTGTAAAAAAATTTTGAATTAGAATTGAATTATACTTAGCTGATTTGAAGTTGCCTGTAAAAAACAAAACTATTAAAACAAAATAATTTAAGATAATAGAAATTTTACCTGAAACAAAATTAAATAAAAAGTACATTACAAAAATTAGACAATAAACGACAACAATAATACTAAAATAATGCTATTTATAAAGTTTTAAATTGTAAAAATCTCTTTGTTTGCAAATTTTCGGCTCACGAGTTCTAATAAACAAAGAATCTAGAACTGAGCGATGGTAAGTGTTTCTCGCTCTATAAAGAACTTTGAACCTAGTATCCAGGTAGTTCTCAGCACAAACAGGGTTGTTGAGGAGGTGCTCTTGGATAGATGACTGTTCACCTTTCGGCATAACGTCGTCATTAAAAATATTTTTTTTTAGTTTTTTCGTGACATGCTGCTCTCGCCTGAGGTGGAAATGCTGAGATGTTCGACCTACGTAGTCATTTCCGCAATGACATTTAAATATGTATACTACATTACTTAAATCATGGATAGGTGTGACATCTTTCACAATTCCGTTAAGAGGGCGGTTGGTGTTGTACACAACACGTAGCGAAACGCTATTAAAGGTGGATTTTACAGCTAATGAAGCTTGCTTAGCCAGTCGTATTGAGTTTTCACTCCTATAAGGTGAAAACTCGTGAGCCTGAGCTTGCAAACAAAAAGATTTAAACAAATAGCATTTTTTAGTATTATTGTTGTCGTTTATTGTCGTATTTTTGTAATGTACTTTTTATTTAATTTGTTTCAGGTAAAATTTCTACTATCTTAAATGTTTTTGTTTTAATAGTTTTGTTTTACAGGCAGCTTCAAATCAGCTAAGTATAATTCAATTCTAATTTAGCATTTCAAACAGACTTATATGCTTTCTGACGTAACAACTTTTAGCTACGTATTTCAAAATTAATGTTTATAACTACATTTATACTACATTATTATCAGTTTTTAGCAAGTATATTCTGATAAAGAGCTAAACGAAATTAATTAATTGATTTATGTTTAATTTTATTAATAAAATTACTGGTTGTTGGAAATGATACTGGATGTTTTATTTTCAAAGGTTTGCATATTTTTATGTTTTTATTAAAAGTTTAACCATTTTTTTAGGCAGCTGAAAATATACTTTATGTAATTCATAGTTGCACAAAATTATTAATGTTACATATAAAAACTAAAATACTGGAGTGTTTAATTTTGAAACCTAGTTAAGTGATAGAACGAATTCTTAAATAATACATGTATATATCATAATCTTCAAATGGTATGCAACATAGATAACTTAATTAAACCGCAATAAAAATCATTCTTTTTAGTATACATTTTTCTATTTTTGGCCTATATTTGTAGAAAATGTTTAAAAGTTGTTTAAAACTATGTTAAATTACTTTCAAACTACCGTATAAAGAAAAAAATATTTTTCGTAAAGTGTTTTTTACAAAATTTTCTGTTCAAGGTTTAAATATATGCATATATATTACAATTGTCAACTAAATATTTTAAAAATACATTTATTTGTATAATATTATTTGTTTTGTTTTTTCGAAAACAAATACAAAGATCTCAACCTTTGAAGAAGAAAAAATACTTTTTGGTCAAAGACCTCGTCAGTAATTATATAAAAAACCTTGTTCAAATAGAATCTCGTGTGTATAATTTAAAATACTTAAGTTAGTAGAAAACAAAATATTTACTATTTTTTAATCGGTTTGTACAGAAGTTTGCAATGTTACTTTAAACTCAAATGTAAAAAGTAAAAGATAATTAAAAGTGTTTAAAAGCTTCTGTAAAGAAACAAATTTACTAACAAATACAACCAATATAAACAAACTGAAAAACAACTAGTTAGTTACTAATTGTTACAACTGCTAATTATTAAAACATGCAAATGACTCACCATCGCCGCAAGTGGCCGAACAAGGAGCGTGGTTGCCAGTAGCAACGGGCAGCGACCAGATGACAGGTTTCAGTTTGTAGTATTTGTATCTGATGGTTCTGGCGCCCTCGTGCGGATGCTTGCATCCCTGAATGAACGGGCACATTCTGTTGACCAACATCGTCTGTCGTTTTACCTACAGTATTTTAAAAATTTTAATTTGTTTTTAATTTTTTTTAAAAAGCTTTGATAATTTACTCAACCTAAAATAGAAAATAAAGACACTGTAGCAGAGAAACAACTTGCTTCATTGCAAGACTCGAGTTTATTGTATTTATTTTAAATACTTTGTTAGTAGTTTGTAAATGTTAATTTATTTTTATTGAACTTGTTATAATATAACTTTGATTATTTTTAAATAAAAAATTCAACATATTTTGTTGTGAGACTGTTAAAACAGTAAGTACAAATAATATTTACAAGTATGAACACAAAATATATTCGTATTGCTCTTTTTCTAAATTTATAAAAAATTATTGACATAGTTTATTTCTGCCTTTTGTGTGTACACATTTATTAATTTATTTTAGTAGTAAAACTATTTTTATGTGGACATTTTAGTATGAAAATGCATGATAAACTACAATTATGAAATGACACAAGCTCGTATTATGCTTGAAAATATTTTTTAAATTTGAATATCGTACTGATAAATTTACTTCGTAAGGCTTATGGGAGCTTGTACAAAGTATGAATTATTCAATTACAGTTTTTGTTTGGTAATCTTTTTGGCATTTTACATTCAACGTACAAAACATTTCTACCATTTATTGTCATGAAACTTATGCTTTATTTTAATAATTAACTTAAGATTTTTTGAAATTCTAGCGCGAAATACTTAAAACTAACATAACTAAAAAACAGTTTTTTCATGTGTTAAATCTTATTAACTTGTTTAACTTGTTAACTATTACCAAACAAAGTATACTAACAGCTTTTAAAACAAATAGCTAAATTTGTTTGTTTTTCAATAATCGTTGAAAGTAAAACAACATTTAACAATTTATGTAATAAAGTTTATGTGAACTCGTTTTTTTTAAATTTTATACTTATAAGCTGATTAAGAATAAAAGGTTTTCTAATATAAGTATTTAAATTACATTTAAAACTAGTTTTTTGTATGGTTTAAGAAATAATCATATCAGCTGAAGTTTCTTAAAAAAAACAATTTTATAGTTAGTTAAATTAATTTAGACTAAAATTATAGAATTTCAAATAGTCAAACACAAATTTACTTTAGGAAATTAGCTGTTAACTAGTAATTTCAAAAGCAACAAACATAAAAATAAAATTATTTTTTATTTATTTCAGATGTTCTAAAGTTTAAGACTTGCGATGTTTAGTAAATTTAAAAACTAAACCACAAGTTTTATGTTTTCTATAATGTAAGCTTTCTTTTTACTTTTATTAATATTTTTTGTGTTTTTTGTATGGGTATAAGTATTGTAGATTTTGAAAGGAAAACTTATATTTTGTTTATTGTTATATAGTTATTTGCCTTAACTTAAAAAGTCTATCTGTTTATTATTATATAAATACTTTTAAAGTAAAAATAAGCAGAAACGTAATCTAAACTAACGCTTTTAAAGATTTAAAACTTACAAATAAAAACAATTGTTTAACAAAATTCAGGTGATATTTTAATTACCTAAATGAAATAGTGTTTATTAAAAATGGAAAAAATATAACGAACATAAATTGAAAAAGATTGAAAGAAAAAAGTAAAGAGCAAGCACATAATTTTATAAAGTTACTAGTAATACATCATGCAAACTTACTACAACTTTCGCGTTTTCTTTAATCGGCCCTGCGAGAGAGTAAACAAAGTCGTCTAAATTTGACAGCTCTTCGGCGTCAGCTAGCGGTTGTTTTACTTCTTCGTTCACTTCTATCAAGCTGAGGTTTTTCTCCTCAGATACTATATCTGCAATGAAGTTTGTTACGTAAGCCGAATATAGTTGTCGTGTATTTGTAAAATTAAGAAGCTTAGATTTATCGTTTTTGGTTTTATTTATGACTACGTATTTTAATTAAACATGAATATAGAGCTGTTAAAAAATTAAAACGTAATAAATAGTATTTGTAATGTAAGTGAGCGATAAAAAAGTTTTTTTTTAATTTTAATAACGACAAGAAGCTTAAGTAAAATATAAATTGCTTTCAATATAATATTATGTATAAAAATTAAACTAATTTACCGAAGCTAACATCCGCGGAAACTATAATGTTTGTGCTTGATGCTGGAATCTCAGTAATTGTTTCTGAAAAGTTATTGATTTACTTAAATTAAAGTTTATAAAATGTAACAAATAGTTACCTCTGGTTATTTTTTAATTGTGTTCTATTAAATTTTTGTTAAAACACATGATACTAAAAGAAATAAGCAAAGTATCTAATTCTAAGTACTTATGATAGGTTTTTTTGCATATCAAAATTTCAATTTCAATAAGTTATAACTGTTTTTTTACTAAATATTTACATACGAGTAAAATGCAGTGCATTAAAAAATAGAACATTGTTTTAATTTTGTGTTAACTATATTTAACGGGTTGCTGTCAAATTTGTACGAGGGGACCAAATTGCACGAGTGAACAAAATTATACGAGGATTAATATTCACCACGATGAAACTTTTGCACGAGGGGGTAAAATTACCCTAATCTTTACCCTCGGTCGGTAAGTTAAATATTTTTTTTTATTTTTTTATTTTTATGTTTTATTTCTTACTTTAAATTTATTTATTTTTATATTTATCTTATTTTACTATCACTGTTACCCCTAACCCTCACCCTCGGTCGGTAGCTTTTTTATTTATTTTTTTTTATTAGTTATTTTTTATTTACTATCACTGTTACCCCTAACCCAAACCCTCGGTCAGTAACTGTTTTTTTCAATTTTTTTATCAAATTAATTTTCAGTTTTTTATTTCTTTTTTATTTTAATTTTTTTCTGTAGTTTTATACTCTCGTGCAAAATTGTAACTTGTATAATTTTGTACACTCGTGAAATTTTGTTCTCGTGCAATTTTGTCCCCTCGTACAATAAAGTAACCTCGTGCAATATTGTATTCGTGTAGTTTAGACCCCTTCCCATATTTAACAGCTATAATTAATAAAAAACCTAAAAAAATAGTTTGTCAACTTAAACACGTGAAAACTGAATTTTGGTATTTTTAAATTTAAAGCAGCGAAAATTAAATATATATATATGATTTATTACAGATATTAAGTCAGCACAGATAAAATATCAACTTTATTTGGAACTAAGTTAAAAACGTATTTAAATATTTATAATACTACTTGCAATATAAAAAGTGTATCTTACGATTATTAAGGAGTTGAATACAGTTTGATAGCCTTTTAAACTGATTTAAAATTCAACTTAAGTATTTTCCAAGAAAGCACTTCGTAAAACATTATCAATCATTAGATTTATAATTTTTATACAATTGTAAACACATTAACTTTGCATTACTGTCTAAATGATTTAGCAATAAGTGTTTTTTTAGTTTATTATCTGTTATAACTTTTTATTTTTTAAGAGACTGAGAAAAATTGTTTGCATTTGCAACTTACATATATTGTTTTTTATTTTTAGCAATATTACGCTCTTTTAATATTTCAAGTTACATTTAAAAAAAATAAAGTTAACTAAATCCATGCAAAAATTGTCTTGCACAACATTTAAAAATATTTCTCTGTAACTAACAATTATAATAAATACTAACGATACAGTGTTTTTTATTCTCAATGCTGATAAGTAAACTTTTAACTTTTTTTTTTTTGAAAAACTTTGGAACATACTTTTTTCACAGCTAATATATTTAAAACCAAGCATATTTTATTCACAATATTTACGTACCGTTATCACTTGATGACGTCACAATACCGCTGATCAATCTGCATGAACTTCCGTCTCCTCCGCAAACTCCGCACTCGTCATAAACTTCTCCTCCGTACAAAACTCCGTCGCATCCCGCCCGCTGTGGAGTAGAAGGATTTTTTTTTTGTATCAAAAAGTTTTAAGCGTGCTTTAAATAGCTTGTTGTGTTAATTAATGTAAAAAACTAATTTAGAAATAAATTAGAGATTTTTTTACTTTTATGTTCTTAATATTTTCTTTTAATAAAAACTAATAAAATACAATAGTAATTAAACTTATACTTATTTGCATACTTTAACTTTTTCAAATCATTTTTATACATTTTGCATAAATAATTCCTTGAAAAAACACAACAACCGAAGGTATAGTAGATCAAAGGTTTAGTTATAAAACTCTGTTAAAGTATAACTTTGTTAAAGTAAAAAACATCCTGAACAGAAATGCTCAGAACATTTGTTTATGGCTATCAAGTTTCTGTGTGACTCAAGATAACTACAACAGGAAAGTCTTCAAAAAACAAATAACAAACAAACAAAAATATCCGGTTATGCTATATTTTAACAACTTGCGCAAATACTATTGTTTGAACAGCATTCGGTTTTGTTGAGTCATAATTAATCAGAAATAGCTTCTTGCAAAACAGTACTTTTATCCGACTGTTCCTTACGTAATACTTTCAGCTACTTCTGAAGTGATACACAAGAATAATCGCGTCTTGTGATTACAAAACGAAAAAACATAAAATAGGTATGTATGATAAACACACACACTAGTAGAAATATGTCTTTGCTGTTTCCAACTTGGCTATGGCTTATTCCGAATAATTTAATTTCGACCTCTGTAACACGTTTTAAACCGTTTTAAAGCGAAAATATCTCAACTCAATGCAATTGTTTTTGAATTTCCGTAAAAGAAAATTTTAGTTCACGATTTAATAAAGCCAACATTTACATTAACAAATCACATATGCAGACCACATAGACATGTAAATTGCAAAATAACATGGTTATTCTCGCTATTATGTTAAACAAACGATTTAGCAAACGAGCCGAGAAATTCTTGTTTCAATTACAGTTTTTCCTTTTTGTTGTTTTTTAGTTTTTAATGAGAAACGAGTTTCACTTTTCGTCATTTGTTTAAAATTGTAAATTACTCCAGCTCTTTTCGGATATTTTTATAGCGTAATGATAAAGTAATGTACTACTTTTTTACTTTTTGAACCATATAAGGTTGAATAAATCATATGACAAGCAAAAGTTAATGATCGGAATAATAATTTCGTGAATGATCGATTTATTATGTTTATAACTTTCACCAACAAGATACACGCAATCTCTTTATTAATGCTGTATTATTGCTCATTATTCGCAACCACAACTTTTTTTAAACAACCAAAAGAAAAGGAAATCTAACAATGGATATTACAGTTTTCAGGTTTATTTAAAGCAAAGATGCACACAGCAGGCTAATTAAACTAATGGAATTTTCGGCAAAATTAAGAAAATCCAAACGGTATTTTAATCAAGAAATTTGCGGCTTTGTGCTTTGAATAAAATCCTCAGAAATTTCTCACACCAACCCGACTTTATATAAAAAGACGAACTTTTTGTTTCAAGTGCGCAAGGAAACTTCAGCGTTTGATAACAAACTGTTTTCATAATTAATAAAGCACTAAATGCCAAAGGAGAAAATGTGAACTTTGCACTCCGTTTAATCTAAACAATTGAAAATTCAATGGAAGTTTGTTGGTGTCTGTCATGAGGCTGATTAAGAAACTCGTTTGTACTTTTACTATTTAAAGTTCAAGAAATAAACAAACCACACAATTAAAAAATTTCATACATTGTTTAATGTTTTCATGAGAAGCTTTTTTGAACCTATATTAAGTTATTTTTATAAAGAGAAAATATTAAAGCCTATCCTATTTATTCACTCACTTCACATTTTCCTTCGATGCAAACCCCGAAACTCTTTTGCGCCTGGCAACGGGTTCCGTCAACTACCTTGTCGGTTACCATGGCAACCTTACTCGTCACGCTCGACCTGCAGTGGAGGGAGCAGTGGGAATTGAGGTCCCTCTGCAGCCTGTTGTCGATGAGGTCGGAGGCGGTCAGCACGGGAAGCGTCCACTTTTGAGTTGCCGAGTTGAAACTTTCGCACTGGCGTTGTCTGAAGCTTACAGAGAACTGCGGACAGTCCTGCAATTTATTTTTTGATAACAAACTTTCTTTATTTTAAGTTAATTTTTTGTTCTACATGTAGAAACTAAATAAAATGAAGTGTTTTTAATAAGATGGTCTTTTTAATTGTATGTTATACCAATCTAGCTTTTAAAGTTAATTTAGAATTAAAAATAGCTTCCTTTTTAAGTATGTTTTCTTCAAGTTTTTGATAAAAGAAGACTGCAAGTTTAATTTTTTGTCTGTATATATTTATGTGAGTTTTTTATTAAAAAAAAGCCTTTCATTTCAAATAAGTTGTTATATAAACAACCTCTAACTATTTTCTATAGTATCTAACTGTATCTCAAAAGATATTTTTTACAATTAGTTAATACACAAAGAGTTCATACTTCAGTTACATATTTTCAATTATTACCTTAAGATAACAATTAACTTTAAATTTTTGCACAACTCCTTACGAACATGACTAATTAAAGAGTGGCAGTGTAACAATTACGTTATAAGGCTGAAATCTTGGCACCATTTTACATAAAACTAATCTGGTAATAACTTCAATGGACGCCTGCATAATAGACTTTGTTGATGCAAGGGTTTGGTAAGACTTCTACAAACAAAACGTTGCGAAACTTGAAACTTTTCTTAAACCCGGCTACTGTTTTCAAGCACCGCAGTTATCAAGAACCTTGCAAATACTTTAATACCCTTATTGGGCCCCAACACACTGGAAAGTGTTTGCTTTGCGCTTATGAATGCTTTTCTCGTGTCTGCGGCTTTTTATGACTCGCAACAACATACCTGACCT
Source organism: Thalia democratica (assembly GCF_965202585.1). Classification (NCBI taxonomy): domain Eukaryota; kingdom Metazoa; phylum Chordata; class Thaliacea; order Salpida; family Salpidae; genus Thalia; species Thalia democratica. The sequence goes on along the minus strand of NC_139166.1, from coordinate 57,726,361 downwards.
TACTATGACTAAATAAGTTTGTATTAGTGTTTTTAACTTTATGTTTAGTAAAAAACGTACCTGAGTCGAGCACAGTTTGTACCTATGATATCCTCCAGTGCATGTTCTGTAAAAAACATGCAATAAAATAATTTCTAAACGAGAATTGGAAGAAGCTTTTTTAAAATCTAAACTAATTCAAAACAAAACTTTATACTAAACAACGAACGTATTAAAAGTTTTTATTTTACAAAATAACTTTTCTAATGATTTTAAAGTTTTAAAAATGAAAATGTTACAAACACATATAATACAGATGTTTTATACAAAAATTACACTGTTACTGTAGAACTAAAATTTTATGACGAATTTGCTTTTTTCTTACATCAAACAGTTTTTAAAGATCAACGAGAATTTTATTAAGTTTATTGTAGTTTTCTGATCTTTAGTTAAAAAGAGTTCTTAAGCTAATTTTTATTAACTATCCTTAAAAGAAAAAGTTGAAAACTGTAAATTTTAAAAAAACTCTAACTTCTTCAAACAAGATCTTGAAGACTTGGAAATTCCAAAGCCACAGGTTTTTGTACAATCTGACCAACTTGACCATTCTGACCAAAAATTTCGCTTCTATTAGTATTAAAAATTCATATTAAACTAATCTTTAAACGTTTACTACTACATTAGTTTGTAGGCTTGTTTTAAAACTGAATAATCTTTCACCTACTTTACAAGCGATGTTATCAACAGTGTTGTATGAGAAACTTTATACATGGAATTTTCTTACAACAATTTACAAGCATTAAATATATTCAATCTATGTAAAATAATAAAAATCTACAAGTAGGTCAAAAAACAATTTCTGAGAGCTTAAAAACAAACCAATAATTGACATTTGAAATTAATTAATCATAAGAACTGATGCTTTACAATGATAAAACGACAAATTAAGATACAATTATATGAAAAACAACAAATTGAAAAAACTAAAAACATGTTTTTACATATTTTTAAATCATTAATACTTTTTTAAATTTTGAAAATTTTCAATCTTACATATTTGACTGCGCTTTTCCACGCTTCGTCATCGCCGCTTCCCCCTGTCACGTCATAATCCTCGTCGTCTGACGTCACGAGTTCATCTGCCTTGACTAATATCTGCAGGAAAATGAAAATTAAATATAAGGGGTATCATGCTCATAATGATCACTTTCTAACCGATTAATAAAAACTTGCCAATCATTTAAATCGAATAAAATTAAATTCGCCGCTAAGCTCATGTTACACCTGCCAAAGAAATTAATTTTATGTACTTTTAATTATTTTAATTGTTTGTGGTCAGTTCTATAACTTTAATTTCTATAAATAACCGTCACTTATAAACCATCAAAAAAAATTTTGCTAAATCTTCTTGTAACTCAGGTATATCATTTTTATTTAATTACGCTTGTAATTTATGCTTTTATTTTTTTAAAGTTTGTTATATATTAAGTTATCAAAATGTATGCATTAGAATTATACAAAACTACTTAAACAAGGTATTTCTATTCACCTGTTGTTTGAAAAGTCAGCTTTTAAGGCCATTCAAACGTTGAAAACACTTAAGATCAACGTAAACAACAAAACACAAAGTTGCACAGGCACGCAATAATCCCATAAATTTCAAAATTATCAAAATTCAAACAAATTGCTGAACAAAAAGAAGCAAGCGGTAGAAGTGATTGCTCCAACAAACAAAAGCTTGCGTGACTGCGCGCACAAACCTCCACTGCTGCTGGGGGTTGGCGAGCAAACAGCACGTGGTGAGAAGTTGTTACGTCACAAAGGCCCGCCAAAAGCCGCTGTTTGTAACGTCACTGTTGTGTATCTAAGAGAAGTTTTATTTACGGCGACGTTGATCGCGCAACCGACTTTGTTTTGAATTTTGTTGGGCTATTAGCGGCAGTTGTGTTTACCTGTCTTATCAACGAATTACGCGCGAGATGTGTTTATCTGCGCGTTATAATTTGCAATTTATTGAGCGGATTTACTTGTTTACTGATTATTGTTTATGATTGATTAATTGTTTATGAAGGTTATTGACTTGTCTGGTTTAAATTTTGCGTGTCAATGTAAACTGATGCTTGCTTGTTATAATTTATCACGCAAGGTTTTTATTTACACCATGCAATAAAGTACATCAATCTACTGAGCCAATTCTTAATTTAGAACCTAATTAATTTTGTTTACAAACACTTGATATGATTGATATACTTTGCGCTTAGGGTGCTATATTAATGCAGCATTAAATTTCTGCAAATGTGTTCGAAAAATTTTAATTATTCAGACATAAAAAATCAGGTACCTTTTAACAATCTATCAATCATTTAACATGTACTGACAGATGAGCTTATGATACCACAAAGATATTTTAACATATTTACTCTTTTAAAACTGATGTAAATTAAAGATACTTTTAAGCCTTTAAGTATGAAAACATCGAAAACCAAAACTTTAACTTTCAAGTTTTTCAATTAACGGTTACTTTTAAACTTAAAAGCATTAAATTAATCGACAAAGAATCATTTTCGTGAAGTTAAAACAAAAATTTTACCAAATAAAGTTATTTCTGATAATTACCGATTATGAAAAGACCTACTTTCAAACATAACATAATGTGTGTTATCGCATCAAAGCATGGGAACATGTCAAAATTTCACTATTGTCTCTCAGACTTAAGCTGTTTTACTATATATAACAAAGCAAGTGTCATGTAATATCTTGTCATTTTGCTCAGTCTCTAAACAGCAGACGCTGTTATCTTGCACACAGTTATTAAATGCTATAATTAGGAGCGCGTTTTATTTGAAGAGCAAATACTTTCAATTGGCTCGGTCGATACAGAAAAGTAAGATAGCAGCAAGTTTACAGCTGTAAGCTTATTTAAAATTAGATTTCTATGAAATAAATGTTTTTTTTTTCAAATTTAGTTTTTTATTTGAGAATCTAAACATACGAATAAGCATTAAATTTATTTTTTGTTAGATTAGATTTAAGTGTAAGTGACCATATAAATAAAAACAAGTATTATTTCTCGGAAATTTATTCTGAATTAGTCGTTGTAAAAATATTTCTAAAGCAAAAAAATTCAAGAAGCAAGTAAATTTTACTTTAAGCTCAACAAAACTTTCTCCCGGTATACAATATGACAAGCGTAGGCGTTACACGAACAGTCACGAGTTTGCTGCGAAATGACAAATGTTTATTTGAACTTTATTTTATTTTTATTCGCTTGCAACCGTACAATCCTTCTCTGTCACAACTCGAGTGCCTTTTAAACAGTTCACTTTTCATTTTTTAAATTTTGCGTTTAAGCCCTAAAAACGCCATCAGTTTACATTAGAAATTCCCTTCCAAGCACTTAAATTTTTTCCCTTCAGAGAACTTCTTGTTTTGAGTTTTTCTGCCTCTGCTTGAAAAAAAAAGAAGCGGTCGTCTGGGAAGCGGTTTCGAGCAGAAAGAAATTATTCAACCCTGAAAGAATCTTGAAAAAAAAAAGCTTTGAAAGCTGTCGTGGTGAAAATTTTTAAGGAGCTGTCAAGCGACTTAATCTCATTCTTCTTCGAGAGGCGAGTAAAACGCCCCTCAGATAAAAAGGAAAGTTTTCGAAACAAACACAGAAGCGAGTGCACTTCAAACCGTGCCACCCACTTAAATGAGAAATAAATTTAAAAGTTTAATCGCGCCATGCCTTTCCCTTTCGCAGAAAGCTACTTCACAATATGCTAGTGTTGCAATTAAATACAGATCAAAATTAAATCTGGCATTGCCGTTAAAATCCGTTCAAAATATAAAGTAGCTAAGTAGCACAAGAGAGTTGAAGCGGTTGAAAATGTCTGATGATAAGAAAAAGTTAGTAGGTGGCTCGCTGATTTAATCACTGAGGAAAGTAATTGTAAAAAAGATCTCACAAGCATATAACCTTGGCTGACTTGCGCTGTACTAATAACACAATTTTACTGCAAATTTCAGCGTAATTAGCTGCTAAACTGCTGTTTTGTAAACATCAGGCGTCCTAGATGGCTTTGAAGTTGCTGTGTTTCCAAAAAAAAATATTTGTTTAATTGAGGTTAATTGTCCAGTAATAGCTTTAAGTTGTTTCAACACTCGAAATAAAATTCATGTTAGTGCAAAAAAGCAGTTAACAATATATTCAAACTTGTTCGTTCCTTAATTAGCGTCTTAACTGTAAGTATTAACAAGCCTGTTGAAAAATATTTAACAAAATTTTACACAAATTCAAAATTGTTAATAGAAAGCCAACAACATGCTAAGCTTAAGGTTCGAGATTAAGTAAAATCCGCAGCATGGTAAAAATCCTGAGTAGAATTCTAACTAAAAAAAAGCTTGAAAAAATAAACTAAAATTGCGCGCGTGCCTTGACAGGCCACTGCTTCTACTGCTGCTGATATTTAAACTAAAATTAGAAATTTGAGCCATGAACTTGCCGCGAACGGAAGCATTCGAAGTATCACGGAGTGAATGATTTTTGATTTAAAAAAAATGAATTTTGCTTATAAAGCGCGCGACGTAAACAAAAAGCGTGGGATGAATGTGCGGTGCTAAAAATAATAAAGTTTTTTGTTTCATTGTGCTTTTTTAATAGGTTTTTTTTCAACAGCTGTTGTATTTTTTCGTGTTTTTGAAACCTTTGCACTTTCATTCATTGTTAAATATTTGCTTGCTACCTGTTTAAGCCTTGAAGCAAACAAGTTGTTGGGACAAAAGCGGTTTATACATAAAACTTTTGTTTTCATTTCTCGGCAAAAAAAGAATTTGCATGCAAATAACGTTTATTTATATTTAATCCGTGTGTTATGCGTTTGTTTCACTCAAACCGCAGTAGGCAAGCTTTAAATTCGAGCAATGAAAAAACTGTAAATATGCTCACATATTGCACGTGTTTCGCTGTATTAACGTTCAAACTGCAAAACAAGTCAGCTGAGCACAATGGGCTCCTATACATCAGTTTAACCTGGCAATTTCTCTTTTGTACGAGATACTACGGCCTCAATAAAAATCAACACAATCAAATACTTTGAATATTTTTATCTGTGCGTGCTTTTTTTATAGAAAAAGACATATGGCATGATCGGTTTTTCGTCGTGCACACACGAAGAAATGAAGCTTTGTAACGAACTTTTTTAAGCGTTTACGAGCTTTTTCAGCTAGGTGTTTGTGAATTAGAAGATATTTTCCTACTCTTTTGTTTACAAATTTTTTACACAAACATATAATTGGCTTCTCGTAAAAACCGGTTCGAAATTCAAAAATTGCTCGAAATCCATTTAAGGTAATGGTAATTTAATTTTAACGAAGATGCGCAAAAGTTGAAATAAGAGCTTATTTAAGTTGATAAATTTATTATGAAATGAGGTAAAATCTGAGAGGTAAAAGGGTATACTGTGAAACTGAATACTATAATTTAAAATGTCTGAAACCAGTTGGTATTAAGGTAACAAATATTTTTGTGGTATCTTTTTCTAAATTGTTTTATAGCACTAAAGTGTGTTATGAAACTTAAAATATTTAATGAGGAATGCATTTACTTTTAATTTATTTTACAAAATTCAATAATGAAAATACACATTTTAAGCATTTCGTAAATTTTGTTTTTAATTTTGATACAAAATATAATCGTCCATACTTAAACATTAAAATGTTTAAAATATGTTTTTTTTATAAACGTGTTTTACAACATGTATGACATAATTATAAAATAAAATCTAGAAAAAATAACCTGAACAGTTTTCTGGAACTTTTATATGCAATTACTTTAGTAATTTAAAGTTTTTTAAGGCAATAATTTTTAAATACTAAAGTTTATACAGAGCTTAGCAAGTGTGAGAAATGTCCTAAGAGAAATCGAACCTTCCTTTTAAAACGATTCTCAATTATTCATGTACTTTTCTTATTTATCTCATGTGTTCTTTTATTGATAGAAGTTTTCAAAGATAATTTTGCTAAAAACAACCAACAAAATCTGTAATTAACTTTTCTATCTATGAATTGCATATATTTGAATGAGTCTAAAGTTTTTTGCAAATTTTACAATTTATAGCTTTAGTTTTATCGAGTTTTCTTTGTTTTTATTTTCAACTAACATGCCAACTTTTCTTTTTTTTTTGTTCCCAGCCTAAATGTTTGTATTTATGCCAATGTTATTAACACTTAAAACTGAGTATTCCATAACACAAACTATTAAGACTAGTAGCAACTTATTTTAATGTATTTTCTTGAAAAACGTCAAAATGTTTGCAGCAAACAAAACATGAGTGAATTATTCTGTAAAATAAATTTATTGCATAACACATTATTATAGCAGCAGATTATAAAGTTCAAACTGCTTATAAATTATTTATGTGTGCATACTTTAATATGATTTTCAATAAAATTTTTTCAAACAAAGTCACTTTCAGGCTTCATTTATTAATTAAAACTTGTATATGTTAAAACTTAAATCTTAAAGCTTTACTGATTAGAAAACAATATTTGTTTATAAAATATCAAATCTGACTTTTTAATAAAAACTCAGAGCTAAATCAAAAGTACTAAAACAAAACTTATCGGCCACAAAAGCCACTAAAGGCATTAAATAAGATGTGATGTTTATGTTTCAAAGAAAAAAAAACTTCGACATTGTTCATGCGTAACGCTTTTAATTGATTTATGTTTGCAGTTATCATGTTTTAAAATTCTCTAGCAAAAAGTTGAAGGGAAAATAAGCAGCGTTGTTATCAATTTACTTTTATTTTTATCTTATTTGTACTCTCTGCACGCACATCAACAAAAAACGCAAACATGCAAATTGTTTAAAAAAATTAGTTGTTATCAGTTTGCCGTTTACCAAACATGTTGCCGAAACAAAACGAAAACATTTCCTATTTTGTTCCGATCACGTTTTTGTGCCGAATTTTGCTGGAATTCGTTAATTAAATTACCATGCTTAGTCATTTAAGTTTAACACAAACCTAAACACAAGGACGTACGTAAACACTCGGAAGGCAGTTTTAAAATTGAATAATTTGATTTTAATGACTAGAAACATTAATTGTTCGTCGTTAAACTCGCTGTTTTGACAGATTTGGAACTTCCTTGAACCTACATGCAGAGGTTCAACTAGAGTGAAAAATTACCAAAAACAAACGGAATGTATTGAGAAACGCTCTCACTTGTTTCGGCCCATAGTTAATACTGAATGGCTTAACATGCACCTTCTCAGTAAGCAATTGTTGCGTCATAATGTTTGCACAAGAATTTAATTTCTGGCCACAGCTTTCTGAGAAGCTGTCCGGTGGGCGCAATATGACACTGTTTTACATAATTTCAGGGTAAAGGGCACAAACACAAAGCGCTTGGTTGCCAAGCGACCAGGGGATTTGCTGACGTCTGAGAAGCTTTAGAGAGCAATTTGTAATGCGATTTGAATGGGTTGTGATGCAATTTCGCCGTAATCTTTATCCCTCTCAAGCCCCCATTAAAACAAAAGCAGAGGATATAAACGACAAAAGTGATGTTTGCGACTGAGGTCGGGAAATTCTTCAGACATGCAGATTTCAGAGATTAAATTACTAGTGAAAGACAACAGTTGCTCTTCAATAAAGCAAGAGATAGGTTAAGACAGTTTTTATATTGAGCTTATTTGCTTAAAAATTTTCAAAACAAATGTACTTGCATTAGCTTTTGAGCATCTTGTTTGTATATATAGTTTTTATTATGAAGACTGTGCTTATAGTAATATATGTCAAACATAAACCTTAATTTAACTTTAAGCTAAGTTTCTATAATGTTCTCAACATCTATTAAGAGTGTTAAGAGTATTTTTATATATTTCAAGTGTCTAAAAAAATCAAGAAAAATAGTCTAATGAATACGAAGTTTTGAGATCTTTTGTAGATCTTAAAGGTTGGTTAAATAAAATGATATTTTACTAAATCAGTCAAGCACTATTGGAGAGCTCAACTTAAAACTATAAAAAGTTATATTAAAAATCAAGTCAAAAATTTCAAAATACATGTTTTCAACAAACCCTTTTCAGCCGTTAAAACATTCACAGAAAGAATTTAGCAATCCAAAATGATGACAAATAAATCATATCAAACTAGCTATTAGCGAGAGTTATCTCTACACGCTGTATGAAATTAAAACAAGCCAGGCAGGCCACATAAATGAAGGCTCAGCTGCGCAACCAATAACAAGCAGGCAGAGCTGCCTGTCAAGTAAAAATATAGTGGACTCTTTGTTCTGCCATCTCGCCGAATAGTCAATGCATGTGACTGACGTTTGATTACAAGATAATTGTGTTGAATGGCGAGTGTGATGAGAAACTATCAAGACGATGCAAGCGGACGTCAAACACAAAGCAACAGTGTTTTGAGGACCAGGGGTCAGCCAGGGTGCAAGGCGACGCCGAATATTTTTATCGAGGTCCGCGCTCTCTTAGGACGGCTTAATTCGCTTGTAACATAAAAACAAAAGTGCTACTATTCGCAGCGGATAACCGTTGTGATACGAGGATATAACCATCAGAAAAAATAACTAAACCCAAATCGCGCTCGAGCTCAAAACAAGATAAAAGCTGTCGAGTATTAAACAAACACCTCACAGCAGCGGTGGCCACCTCATACAAAGTGAAACGTTCAAACGTGCAAAAGCGACGCCGAGCAAACTTTCAGCAGCAGAGAAAAACTTTCGCTTTCTCTTTTCAATGTGTGTGTAAACGCTGCCTGCCCCAAAGAATGCTTCCAAGATAATCGATTAAAGTTGAACTTGAAGCTATTTGCTCGCCTAATATTATCCCGCTGTATATATGTTTGTGTGCTAGGTGTGACTTTTATTAGAGCAAACCGGTGGAATTGGCCTCGTTTTTAATATTGATATAGCGCTAAAAAATTTGCATGGACTTTCACTGACCCGCTCTCCAAATTACTAAATATTTTTAAGTCAAATTATTCAATTTTCTACTGGTAAACATATAAGAGGAAATTTAAGTAAAAAACATGTTGTTAAAATTTATAAAGAAAAAATTAATTCAATGTATTTGTAAAGCATTTGATTTAAATTTATAATCTAAAAATAACTATTTATGTTAAAACTGTGTCTCATATTTCTAAAAAACACAAAAACACACACAGCAATAAAGTTCAAGTACAGTTTTAACATTATGGCATACGTGCGTAATCAATTCTAATGTAAATATTTACCAAAAGTAGTCGATACAAAAGGGTAAAAATAGACGCTGGAAAAGTTTGATCAGTCATTATTCATTGGCGGAGAGTTTAAAAGACCTTAGTTTACATTACTGCGTATTTTTTTGTATATATTTTTGTTAAGTAACGGTGCAATGTAAGTTGTTGCGACGGCTGTGCAAGAAATTTAGTTGCCGTAAAAAGCGCTGAACAAAGTCTGCGGTGTTTTGTTTTGCATTGAATGAGCAAACTTTGTTTTGGTGTTTATTCTCAGCACGAAGCAACATTAAAAGTTTGTGCTTTCTTTCAACCGTATTGTACTGAAATTTTCACACTAACTCTCAGCTACTTACTGTTATAAAACTTGGGGAAAATTCCCACGTGAATTAGTAATGAAGCACTTACCAGCAGCAAGAGAAGGCAACAGCAGCAGTGATGTGTTTTCGTGTAAATACTCGCAACCCGAGTCATTCCAATTTATCAACTCAACTCTTGCTGTTTTCGTCTCTTTGTTGTTTTCCACTGCACAAATTTTATTCTCAGCAAAAAGTTTCAGTTTCCAGTTTTATAGCTGTTGATCTCTTTTATTTCGAAAGTTTAAATGACTAAACAGCGTCTGAAATATTGATAATTCAACGATTAATCTGTTAATTTGCGTGCGCTCATGACGGGCTGTTTAGGACACAAAGGTAATTTATAAACAGTGATGATAAATTTTATTGTCTTATAAATAAACACTGCGGTGCTCCTTTGCGGTCATAAAACTTATAATTAGTATTTTAATTTGTTTTTATTATATTGTAAACCTTTAAATTATGTTTGCAATTAAAATAAGAAAAACCAGTGTGTGACGAAATATTTCTTGAAAAACATAACTGCTATTACAAATCGTATTTATTCAACCCTAGTTTTATTTAGCATATAAATAATGTAAAGCAATAAATTTATTAAAAAAACATTGTTGAATTTACAGGATTTTAAAAACAAAAAGTAAGTAATTAAACTCACAAAGTAAGTCTGCAATTACTTTAATTTCTTTAAAACCAAACAAACTTTATCAACTAAGCTCTAAAACTTTTAGCTACAATTCAAAATATGATCTTAAAGTAATCTGTTTAATAACTACTGTAAACAAAAACGTAGTAAAACAAAGCTCTGTATAAACAACCAAAGTGTTCTATTTAAAAAACATCACCTCAAGCAATGACTCTAATGCAGCACACACACGTTAACCGATCTTATTAAAACTAATATGCCTGCAGGTTGTCATACATTGCAGGAAATTAAGCGTTCGTTTAATTAAAAGTACAAAGTATAAACGCACTACTACTACTACTAAGTGCTATACGGATACCTTAATAACATATCGAGCTGCTAAGCGCGTTTCTTTTACTTTGTTTCAAAAATTTCTCTTCTTTTGTTTTTACGCCGAGCAGCGTTCTCTCGTTTTAAATTTGAGCTGACCGAAGCTCAGTGCGTTTAATAAATATTTAGCAAAAAATGTTTTTCTTTCGGTGCTAAGTAATTGCTGGTTGCTTTTTTGGCGTGACCGCTTTGTTGTATCGCGGCTTTAGTACCTTTTAAGTTGACTGTAAACAAAAATTCAAATTGTTCATTTCTGCTATGTTAACGTTTTAAAAACAAATAACTGAGATTTCGTTTCAGAAAATTATCATTTTGTTTTTTGCTAAACAAGTCCTAAATAAAATGTTTAAACTTTTCAATTTTTTTAAGTAAACACCAATTTTTTTGTCAGTCGTTTTGTTAAACTGAAACATTGAATATAAAAAAGTCGTTTATTGCTACATTCCGACTTTTTATCTATAAGTTCTTGTAAAAGTACAATACACGTCTAAAATCACAAAACTTGAATTATAAAAAGTAGTTTAAAGAATTACTAGAACTAAATATGTACTTCAAAGCCCAATAGCTTCAAGAAAAACTAAGCAGTTTTTATATTGCAAATAAAATTAACTGTTTAATTAATTGCTTTTATTGTAATAGTAAATACGCGTTACCAAAAATAAACTGCAATTTATTTTATGCTGCTTTGATTCAGCATCTAGTTTTAGTTTAAAAGCGTTTTCATGTTTCGTTGTTTATCATCGATTTTAATAAACAAGCAAACAAATTTTTATTGAAATTTGACACTTTATACTTATTTTTTACTTCCTACTTTATAATTACTAATTCAATTAGCACGCTTTTAAGAATTCAACAGACACAATTTTAGTTTTATTTCCTAAAGCAGTCTTGAACAAAAACGCAAAAGTAGTTGTCTATTCCAGACCAGGTTTACAAAACACCGAAATTATAAATTAAAAAATATAGGCTGAAAAAGTCTTTTTATTGTGTCTGTAACGTGTTTGATATTTCGCTGGATCGACGGCATGACATTGACCTTATCACCAGCTTGTTCGGCTAATTACCGTTGAAATCCTCTCAAAATGCCATCGCAGATTAGCGACTTTCCGCGAAAATCAGTCAGATTCACAATAAAAACAGCAGGTTTATGGAATTGCTGTTTCAGCGAGTGGCAAGTTGAAACAATGGCCTCGTTTATTCGCCAATTTTAATAAACTGGAAACCTCGGTAACCGCTATGGTGAAAAATAGCAGACTGCCGCAACACCTGCAAAAAAAAAAAGTTTCTTTGTCGAAACAAAAAAATTTAATCGCGGCACGTGCTGCTCATGAAAGGGGTTTTCCCCGACCAAAAACCATTATTCTTGCAACCATCGGAGTGTCAGTCGCGCTAACGAGGCCTCTAATGTGCTTACAACTGAGTAATTGGGTGAAGGCGGTGTGGAAGTTTGTAGGAATTAATTTCTAATTTGATTTGCAGCTCGTAACTACCTTCTAAAGTTTCATATTCAGACGTCTGAATTCCCAATATGCAAAGTTTCGTGTGAGTCAGCTTTAATAAGTTTTGAATGAAACGCTATTATATTTTTTTTAAATCAAAAACTTTGGATTTTCAAGACATCTTCCTCTAGCTTTAAGCGTTTTATATTATCAAGGAGACACTTAAAATTAGTGAATAATATTTAGTTACAGCATTATAAAGCTTTGAATAAACTAAAATGTATAAACAGCCTGAAGATAAAAAGCTATTATTAGCATTTATATGAACATCAGGCTTTTATAATTTCGCATAAAATAACTTATCTATATATAGAGTATACCTGTAAATAGTAGCATACCTATATATAGTAAATAAACCATGCTAGTAGTCAGTTTATTTGTGCTTAGACTAAATTTTTTATTAATGTTTTAAACCGCTAATTAGCTAATTGTATTATAAAAATTTTATTTTAAGCTAGTCTAGTGAGCATTTATATTTTGGTTTTAATTAATTTTAGAATATAAAAATGTAATCTGCAAATAAATAAAATAAAAGTTGAATTTGGTAAAACTTCCTTTTTTGAAAAGAGGAAAATATTTATTGAACGTTTTTTAATTAATGAATTTTTTCCTATAATTTAATGCTTAATAGTCTAATTGAGTGAAACTTTGAATTGTAATTAAATTAAATCATTCCTTTGGTATTTAATTTTTGTCAATTTTTACCTTCATTATTATATAAAATTTTCTGCGGCAAAATAATGAATAAACTTTATTTAATTAATTTGAAATAAGGTGATCACAACCTAAAATTTCTATATAGTCCAAAAGTTAATATGATTTAATCAAGTTTACAAATAATAACTTCGGTCATTTAATTCTTTCACACTCACACAAAGAAGAGTGTGGAATTTTAAAAGCACATATTGACAAATAAGATTAAATTTCATAACACCACTTGTATGCACAATTCAAATAAAATTATCAGTGATATAACTGTCGTTTTTATTTATTTAACTTTATCCCATTAAGTAAATAGTTCAAAGGCTGATACGTTTTAGCAAAGCTATTTTCTATTAAGCTTATTTGTTTACACGATAAGAGGCTATGTATAGATTTGAAAGCTGTAAATTTTATGTGTAAAATTTATCTACCGTTGTTTATGCGTTCAACAATAGCCTACTTGTTCATTAAATTTTTAATTGCACTTGTCAAAAATAAATTAGAATTGTCGGTGCTTTATACTTATCATGTAATGATGAACGAAACCTAACGTAAACAACATAACTTAATTTGTTTATTCTAGCAAATTATCCGAACTCAATCACTTTAGTACGAGCGGTTTTAGTCTTTAATTTATATAACATGTCAAACAAAGTTTTTTGAGCATTCTCGATGTGTTTAGTGGTACTTGAAGATGTTTACAGTACTTTAATTATCTGTCTGGACGCTAAAGTAAACGTGCAAGTTTATAAGTTCTAAAAAGTATTATTAAAAACACTTTGTCATAGAGAAACAAACGACTTTCAGAGAAATCAGAAACCACTAAAACAGCTGAATTTTCATACTTGTTTTTGTTGAATTCTATCGGAAAGTGATTTTGAGCACTGCCAGCGCTATTTCGGGCATTATCTGGAATAATTGCTTGATTTAAACTAAAGATAAGGAAAGCGCCTCGTGAGTTGAACGTACGAAATCTTTGTCACACATTCATGCCTTTAAATGGCTTAAAATTATAGGGTTTAAGACAATGATCTTAATAAAGATGCTTGGCATTCTTATTGCCAGGCAGATAACTTGCTCTTAAAATCATTTACATAGTAATAAAAAGCGTTTATTTAATTTGTTAGGTGTTGTCGTCGCAAAAAGTTTGAAATGCTCAAGCTTTTGTATAACATTTATAGAAGGTTTGCTTTGACTAATTTTGGATAAATATAGTTGTGAGCTTTTAATGCTGATAGAACTAAAACTAAACTATTTTCGCTAAAGATAATAAAGATAACCTTTGCTTTGTTGAAAAGTATATAGTAGTAAAAATGCAACAATTTTTATCTTGTTAAAATTATACAAGCTAGATTTTAAGTTTATTTTCATATTTATTTTGATACCAAATTGAAATATTTTATAACTACTTTAAAGTGCTGTTTAATTTTTAATTATAAGTAGTAGTGAAAAATAAGCATAAGTAGTGAAAAAGTTAAATATTTTTTGAAGAATCAAAAACTGAAAACAGTTTTCAGTTTATCCAATTATATTTTGTTTTTAGTAGCAGTATTTATTTTAATGAGAATAGAATATATAGTATCTTAAGGTCGTTTTTATCATAAAATTCAAAATATTATTAAGTTACAGTGAATATAAAAACTAATAATCTAATTATATAAATGATTAAAACTTTAACAATCTAAATTTTGAAGTAAACAAACTTTTCTTAAAATAAAATTTATAGAATTTTATTTTTAAACGATACAAAATACTGTTAATAAAATTGCCACTATTATAGTATCATGTAAAATTTAAATAAAGAATACAAATACTTTATAATTTTTAAATTTTAACTGGATGTCCTGATTAAAGATAAACCACATGAGCTTTTATTTTAAGACTTATTTTGACAAACATTAACTTTTAAGGTAATTACGTAAAAAACACATGTACTGTTATTATTAATTAGCTTTTAGTATGAACCTAAATACTTTTGTTTATTTATAGGTTGTAATTTTGTTTACAACTTTTCAATTCAAAAATTAAAGTAATTGTTATTGCTTATCATAATGAAAACACAAACATTTCAAGAAAAATTTGTTAAATATATTTACTTTAAATCACTCTAATCTAATTTATTCGATTTTTAAATTTTATTAACAAAATAATGTTTCACTTGCTTGAACCAAATCAAACGAGATCATCAGTTGAATAAAATCTTGTTCAAACAGAAAATATTCTAATTTATGCTAAATAAAGCTTTGCAATAGATTTTTTGATTTTAAATGATATAATGTATTAAAATAAAACTTGTTCGTTTAAATGTAACTAAAGTAGTTTTCCTGCAAACTTCGTATAAAGCGTTATGGTTTGAATGCAGCTAAACTTGTTGTCTTTTAATCAATTAAGTTTTTACAAAACACACAAATTTTAGAAGCATATTCTATTTATTAATGAAATAAGTTTAAAGTTTTTGTTGTACTAAAAAGAGAATTGTATAAGTTGTTTTAATATTTTTCAAAAAACTACTTTCTTAGGACTAACCAATAAACTAAATTTTCGTTTCTAAAACACCTTACATATAAAAAAACAGTTTTTTTTATGAAAAATCTTTAAAAAAAGTTGTTAAAATACAAAACTTGTTCTAACTATATATCTTTAAATTTTTGTGTAGTATATGATATACATTTATAGCCAGTCAACAGCTTAGCAAGTGCTTAATTCAATAAAAGACTCAGTATTTCTAATAAACATATGTTTGTATTAATAAAAGGCAGTGTTTAATAACAAAAAAATAAAAAGTTTAACTATTATTTTAACTAAGTTATACAATAATTCTACAAAAAAAAATATTGTTTTAGAATAACATTGTTTTTGTTTATAGTTTTTATAATTTTTGTGAAATTTAAAATTGTTTTTTTTTTAAATATTAATTGATAAAGAAAGTTATTTGAAATTTAAATTCTTTAAGCTAACTAAAAAAAATAAAAAGTAGATTAACCTATTCAAAAAAGTTAAAAAACTATGAATAATAATAACTACTGTGAAACAATAACTTAAACACAAGAAAAATAAAACAAACATTTAAAAATAACAAAGTTTAATTTCCTCTAAGGCTTTAAGGTCACAATAAATTTAAGAGGTTTAGTTGGTATTTGTTTTTTGTTTGACAAAGTTTAAGTATTTATAAGCAGTAATTTAAAAGGTAGTTAACACCATCGGTTAGTGCTTTCGTTATACTGAAGAATATTTAATTAAAATTTATTATTGTTATTAGCAGATCCAATACATTGATAAAATCCGTAATAAATAAACTTTCAATTGTTCAAAACACGTCCTAACCTATAACCAGTAGTTTTTAAACTCCTTAGACATTAATACATTTAAAATAATCCTGAAAATAAAAAAACTGTAACCGCCTAAAAACTTATTGTAAGCTTATTGCGAACCAAATTTCAAAACTTTTTACAAAGAATAAGTTTGTTTTTACGAACTTTATGCTTTTCTATTAAAAACATAAACTCTTAAAATATTAAGTTTCGGTTTAGAACTAATTTTCAAAAATTTTCGGTATAAAACAGGGTAATATATACTACTAACTCATTGTCTTCCCAAAAGGTGGTAACACCTCTTTTAGACAATTTAACAGGTAAATAGAAAAAATTTGGAAAAATTTTAATTTTTGTGGTCAGGGTGAGCAATATTTACGTTTTTTTATCAAAACACAATACAGTTTTGATTAAGAAGAAAATTATTTTATTTGTTAGTCTTTAATGCATAAACTAATAATCAACTTATTAGGAAAACTTATTGAAGCTTCTTTTCAGATAAAAGTAACTGCAACTGTTAACGATTCACTATATAATGCAAAATAGTATGACTATTAACAATCGTAAACGAATGCAAAAGTACTATACTACTGTTAACTTAAATTAGAACTTAGCTACTAAATTCTAACTTTGAAAGATTTTTCTATAAATACGCTTTGTGTTTTAAAATGTTCAAAAAAGGATCTTACGTTAGATTAATAGGCTTTTTATTAATATAAATATTACATATTTTACCACTGATGCTAACCACGTAGTGTAATAATTTAGTTTTAAATAAATTAAAGAAGTATTTATTATTTTTATTTTTTAAACTTTGTTAATTAGAAATGTTTTTAAAAGCTTAGTTAAAAATATTTATGAGAAAATCTTAAAATAAATTTATAGAAAGGCAAAACTTTAAATAAAATAAAAATCAAATCTTATTATTAAATACCGTTTATAGATTTAAGAAAAGATGCTATAAATAATTCACTGAATCTATTGTTTTATCAGAAACTTTTATAATACTTTAAGAGGCTTACTTAAGAAAATTATTAAAGTTTAGTTGTAGTGATATGAAATATAGATTACTTTTTCATGTATAGTTTACATTATCATTGATACTTAAAACCATTAATCTAACCCCAAGTAAAACTGTTTGCCTAAAGTTATACACGAAAACTACTGTTTCAATAACCAAACGTTTATCTTCAACTTAATATGTCTTATATGATACCAATTCTAATCAGTATTTACTTTAAAAGTATTATTAGATGTATTTAAAGCGCAAATTTGGTTTTCAAAAAAGACAGGACTAAAAACATTTTACTGCTGTTTTGGAATATCACTAGCAAAATTTTCAATGATTGATTTAGTGTACTTAATAGTCACTTTAAGTTTTAAACATCAGAAATATTTAGCGCTTTTAAATTTAGACACAAAGGAACCCTGTTTTTTTTTCACCATGTCCTAATCAGTACTTGACAAAGATATTTTAGTTTTACAATTTATTAGTAGTTTTCACTTTTTAAAAATACATTCTATAGAGATATTTGTACTAAGTAAAGATAAGATTTAAAAAACAAAACTAATACGCAGGTATGTAATCAATCTCTATTTTGTTTAAACTACAATTCTTAAAGTAATCTACAACTACATTAATATTTCTAACTTCCTATATTAAACCCATACTTAAAAACTTTTTGAATAAAATAGACCGGTTATGATTAGAAATTTCCTGCATACGTTTTATAGTAGCTGTATAGTTTCCAACAAACTTTATTCTGTGTCTAAAACTAAGGAAATTTAGTGGTTTAATAAAGAAATAACAAAACAGTGATATACATTACTAATTTTCGCAAGTTACATAAACACTCTAAAGTTAGATAAATTATAACTTTAAGTATATATAACGACTTAAACATAATCATTTTAAAAAAAGTAAAAAAAAAAAGGAATATCAATTTGTATAAATGTGTTAAACTGTCAATTATATAAATTTGTATAAATGTTATAAATAAAATATTAAATTCCTAGTTTTACCAAACTTAAAATTTTCTTAAAACATTTTTATTGTCCTTGATAATAAATAAATACTTATTGAATAAACACTTGAAAATAACTTAGTTTTTCAATTAGTAATTTCAAATTAAACAAGTAAGTAACATTATCGTTCAACGGCGTGTTAATGAAATGGAAGAAACTGTAAAACAAATTTCATAAAACTTTTTATATTTTTACTCAATACAGGTTAAATTACATAAAAATATTTAACTATTTGTGAATTTCAATAGCTGGTGATAGAAATTACCCTAAACTAGCTCTTAGCTAGCTAATTCAAACCTGTAATCAAGAACAACTTGTTTTTCTCTACACTTTAACTGTAAATACTTATTTAAACTAAGTAACGAAACAAATATTAATTTTATCATGAAATAACAACATTATGAATTAAAACTTATTAAAAATGTTTAAATATATATTTACGTAAATTATATGTGTAACAAACCAGTAAAACTGTTTTTAATTATAAATAAAGCAGTTATTGATACTCTTTACTTTTTATAACAACTAAAATTATGAACAAAATAATTCTTATACATTAATGCTTTTTTAAATAGGTTTTCAATGACAATTATATGGTGTTTAATAACTTTAAAACACACTATCAAATATGATACTTATCAAAAGGATGCTAAATGGAAAGTTACTTTCTTTTATTTATAAAATGATTAAGTTTGGTATATTTGTGCTGCTTAAACACATTAGAGGGTTTGTTTCAAATTTCATAAAAATTTATATACACATGAAATTAAGTAGTTGTTTTCACTGGTATAAAACCTATCATACTGTTCTCATATATTAATTTAACTAGTTTAACTTAATATTGAAATAAATTACAAAGAAAATATCGGTATGATAATTAATTACATTTAAGAAAAGTATTTATCTATATAATTAATCAGGGGGCGAACTCGTTTCAGAACCAGCCAAAACGGCGATTAGTAGACAAATTTCCATAAGGGTCCACGTTGCAGCCTATTGCAATCAATACTGAAAGTGGCAGAGAGCTTGTTTGACGTTCAAAAGAGCGCGCTTAAAAGAATTTATTGTATTGAATAGCCTTGTTATTATTTATAACTCTGAAATTTTTGTCTTTTCTTTTTATTAGAAGAAACTCACTTAGACCGCAGATGGAGGCTGTTTACAGGCCACTCGTCAGTTCTGCTGCAAAGTAAAAGATTTATTTTCTTTCTGACGTCTTCAAGATACAATTCGTAGTTGTCAGCGGCGCAGGAAGTGTAGTTGACAAATGTCGTCAGAAATTACTGATCATTTTAATGATTGTATTCATACAAAACTCCGTAATCAGCTGTTTTAAGCGGTTCGGAAAATTCTGTATGAGCTTAGTTGTCAAAAGTAGCTAAAAAAAAAGTGTTCAAAAATGCTTTATAAAAAGTACTTACGATTTAAAAATTCCAAAACTGTGGTTACGACCTATAAAGCAGTTTATATCGTGTTACTACTTTTATTGATTTCAAACAGAAGTATACTATTTTATCTCACTTTTTATGCAGATTCCTTCTGCTGAGTTACAATGTACCGTTGTCCAAACACTCGTACACGTATTCAACTTTACTGTCATAAAAAAAATTGCCGTCGCATTTTATTCGCACAAATTTTTCAGGCAAACGATAACTAGGGGATGTTAGTGATCTAAATATTCTACTTAACCGTCTATCACATTAAGCAAGTAAAATTTTGTAAAGTTTCATAAAACTTAAAGCATGTGTAAATACTAAACTTATTGTACAATTTGAAAAACTTTTTACTGGTAGTTACAATACACTAAAACAAAAAAATTGAAAACTTTGTTTATTTACTTCTAATACATCTAACAGGTTCAGGAGATACCCATAATCCAGTTTTGTCGCAGACAATACCGTCAAAAATAGGTAGAATCATCAGAAAGCCGTCGCTGCAAGTGTAGTCTTCTTTGGTGCCTTGCAAGTACAAGCTTTCCTCCAAAAACAACTCTATTGTATAGCTGTTCCTCGAATTTTCAAGAAACAGAGGCACAGTTGCTAGACTTTATAGCTATCTATTGTCCTTCTATCAGTTTAATAGAAAATTTGAAATACAAAACATTTTAATCGTTAAGTGTCGCCCCAAGAGCTAAGTTTGACTGTCTTTGACTATCAAAATATGATTTAGCTTACAGTTGAAAAGTTATAGTACAGTGTTTTTCTCTAATTTTTTTTAATTTCTGAAAGTAAATTTTTTCATAACTGTATACTAAAACTATAGCTTTTGCAACCGAGCACAACAAATTCTGATACTTTTCTTTAGGTTATTGAAATTTTACTTTCAAAAATTGTTTACTTTTATTTCATAAAAAATACTTGTGATTTCTAAATGCAGTAGACTGCCAGTTGGATTCATGTTTTGTGAATTTGCAGAGTCGATTAATTTTAAAATACTTGAGTTCGCACTGCCATTTAAGTTTGCATTTTATAAAAAAAACTTGTGTTCTAAAACATATAACTTTTTTATCTAAGTTAAGTAAGCCATAGTTAAATACAAATATTTTTAAAATAAAGCTATTTCTTATTCACTGATTTGTTTTTAATATAATGAAACAAGATATATAAGTTTCGTAATGTAAAAATTAAATAACATCAACTAAAACTATTCGTTAGTTCCTACTTTTAGTGGTTTTTTGTAAATTTGATAACATAAAGAATAAATAAAAACTTAAACTTAAAAAATTAAACAAATGACATATTATATTTAAATCTTTTTTTTAACAATTTACTCCATCAAAAAGCTGTGAAAGATATTGTATTCAATGTTTAGAAAAAGTAGTTTTACAGTAACTTTAACATATATAACCTTATTAAAAAAAAGCTTTATCACAATTAACATATTAAAAACAAATCAAAGTCGGTACAAAAGTTAGAATTAGTTCACTATTTTAACCATAGCAAAATTTAAAAGAGTAAATTGAATGTACAAACAGTGAAATTTACTTAAAAACAAGAAAGAACATAAAAGCTTTTTTATTTTAAACTGAAGCTGGTCTTATAATCTTTTTTGTTCATCATAATAATGAAAAACAATACGATTAAAGCTATTAAAAATAAAATACTTCTATTGGTACTTCATAAAACTAGTTCATAAAAAGATAGAAGTTAATGCTATTTAAGCATATTTCTAAAAGTTATTTTTTTATTAATCTAGATACAAATTTAAAAAAATATTAATCAATATCTTTAAGTTTACCACTATTTTTACAACATATAACTGTTTTGCAATTAGATAATTTGTAATATTTTTGATTGTGTAAATGAAAAAAAAAGTCAAGCACTAAATAAATTCAAGTTTTTGTAAACGTCACGTGATAAAGTTACATGTGACAAGCACGTGTTGTATGTGTTGTTCTTAATCTATTTTATAACAAAATACTTTATTAGAAAACAGTTTCTACAAATTGGTCATTTTTTAAACCTATTTCAGTCAAAATATTTACTTTTAGTTATAAAAACTTTACAACCTTATTTATATCAATTTATATAGCGAAGTTCAGCTTAAACGTTGCTAATACAGTAACCTGCCAACTAGGTACGCACTTCATAGGTACGAACTGCCGATATGATACGCTTTTTTAGCCGAAAAACGCTATGTTCAAAACGCTTTTTTTAATTTAAAATTTTTAAAATAATCCTAATATGACTAAAAAAAATTAATAACTTATAACATAAACTATACTGTATTAAATTAAATTTAATTAAAACTTAATTAGCCAGAAAGAAATTATAGCCTTAATTGTTGTATATTAAATCCTATATTTTAAACAAACATACTGCAGTCATTTTACTTAACAACAAACAGTGCGATTTAAACCTTCATACTCTACGATAAAAATGAAAGAAAAAAAGTTAAAATAACGAACACTTCAATTGGCATTTACATATCTAATGATTAAATTATAAATGTAAAATAGGTATAAAAATAAAACCTAGAGTAAAATTTATTTAAGTAAAAACAATGAACAGTGCAATTTGAAATTTATTTACCCATGATTGCAACATAAATGTAAAAAGCGTATAAATAACCGAAGTAAACGAATATAAAGAACATAGCTATTGACATTTTCGTACTTTATGATTGAAGTACAATTTTAAAAACTTTGCTTTAGTAGTCGTTTGTAAATGTTGGTGGCTTCTAACATGTTTGTATCAGGCTTTATGTTAGTAATTAAATTTCTCTAGGTACGCATTTGTGCGCAGTGTTCAAAGTGCGTACCTAGTTGGGAGGTTACGGTACTAGCAATTAGTTAATATTTTAAGTAGAACAGCAGTTTTATTTTAGAAAAGTATGAAATAAAACAAAATCTAAGTAAAACCTACAATCGTATGATTTTTAAAAACATAAGAAGTAATTTAAATAAGACACAACTGTTTAGGTTTAAAGAGTTTATTAGGCAGTGAAATGAAATATAAAAGTAAAAGAAAACTAAATATGATTTGTTTAAATCGAAATAGTATGATAAGCAAAAAAAACAAGGTTTTTATATCTGAGATTTAAAGCTAATTTAAATAGCTTATCGTTTGCTATATAAAATCGTTAAGAAAAGGCTGTTTCGAAAAACGATTGAAGAAACTTGAAAAAAGTTTTTTTTTTAATAGCAGCAAGCTAAACAAGAAACACAAGTATATTTTTTTAAACTAAATTAAATAAGAAACTAATTAGGACTATAATACCTTTTAAAAATTAAAGGCAGTTTTTATAAACTTTAAAAGTTTAAATTTTGTCAGAATAAAGTCTTTAAAATAAGTTGTTAAAAATTTCAGCAAGTATTAATGCTTTCATTAAATAAAAGGCTTAAAGTGTCATAACTTAAAACTACCATCAACTACAGTTTCATAAACGTACATAAATAAAAGTCATGTAAATTTACAGAAAAAAAATATGCTAATAATATTCTTGGTCATTCCTATAGAGTAAAATTAAATAAAATAAAGTCTAAATTTTTTCCTGCAACCTAACAAGATTTTTGCTGCAGGGGATTCTGTTGCAGGGGGCGGAAACCTGAGGCCGTTTCGTCGCTAGGCAACGCCCCCTGGCGGTCTGCTTCGGCCTGCCCTTGTAGTAGCAGCCAAGAATTCTCGTTTTTATGCCATGGCTGCCGCAAGTTGCCGAGCAAACGGACCAGGGACTCGGTCTCCAAACTGGCTGACATCGGATGTTTGGACAGTTTTTTTTTCTGGTGAAATTTTTAATATAAGTACAGTGAGATAAATTAGAAATAAAATATGCTTTGTGATAACATTTTCAATCATTACTTATAAAAATAATGTATTATAAAGAAAAATTTGTAGATTCAATGAAATAAACTCAAATTGTCTGATAAATTAATTTTTATCGTTAATAAATGACAAGTTGCTTATGCAGCTTTATTATTTAAACGTACTTTTCTGGTCTCGGCAGGTTTTTGCATTGGGACTTTTGGACGATTGTGCCGTTATTAGCGACGCAGCGGACCTGTCTCAGTTGAATGCCAATTCCGTCTCCGTAACACTTCTTGCTACACTGTTGGTTTGTAACTTAAGTTTAGCAAAAATGTTTTAGTTTGTTTGTTGATAAAAAAGAAAAAAACAAAAATACTTACATGATTAATTAACCAGATTTTTAGAACTTTTATACTGAAGCTTTAACAAAAGTAGAATTCTAAAAATCTTGTGAGTACAATAATTTTAACCCTCCAAAAAATCACCGAATCTAACCTGTTTCCATGGTTTTGGTTTCCACTCAGGGCACGAGTTACTGAAACAGGTTTCTTTTTGTGGCGGAAGTTGCTGGTTGCTACGGCAACTTTCCATGGCAACCTGACGAACAGTTCCGTCTGACATGAGAACCACGCAGGATATTTTTCTGAATCTTGTTCCATTTCCGCAATCAACTGAACATTTGCTCCATTCGTTTGCGTAATATCTGTTATAAAATTTCTTGTAATTAGTTTGATTCTAATATAGAGGTTTTTAATGGTTGTTATAGTACTTGTTAAAGACATTGATATGATAAATATTTATGTTACTGCTGTTTACAACATTTTTAAATTAAATTAAGTTAAAAAGTACGCAACAATATAAAGCATAAATTTTTGTGGTATAAAAAACTTATTGCATGTAAATTTTCTGTAATTTGTGAAAAGCCTAAAATTGGTTACAAAATGTAAACGTAATGCTTATTGCTTAAATTTTTTTTTTTTTTTTAATTATGAGACAAGTTGTAGTTTTAGTACAAATTCAAAGTATTCTTTTTAATATAAGGATTTAAATGCGCTAAAAGTTAAATAAAAGCCAGATATGAGTGATTAAGAAGTCAGCACTTGACATTAAGACCAATTATTTCCTGTAAAATTTTTAAATAACATGTTTGAACTCTAATCCGCCTAATCTAGGTAACAATTTCTATGACCTAAATTTGTTGAAAAATGTAAAAAATGCTTTTATTGCTTGTTTAGCTTCTATTTTATTTTCATAAGTGTTTCCATAATTCAGTATTTATATAGGCATAAAGCAATCGCTTACATTTACTTGTCATTTTATACGTATTGTATAGGCATGTTTATCAAAAACTTTTATCTAGACATAAAAAAAACTTGTTTGTATATTGTTGTAGAACAAAAAATAAAAATATTTGTTTGTAATGTACTTGTTTGTTTGTTGTTTTGTTAAAGTTAAAAAAGATACCAACTGTGGCGGGCAGTCTTTTCTGTTGCAGGGCCGGGTTTCAACTTGCGGCTTGGCCACTCCTTTGCAGTACCAATCGTCCACCGTCCTCACCCCGTCTTCTATGCACACCAGCTTGTCAGTGATGGTTCCCGCGTTCCCGCACTTTGCACTGCATTCCGTCAACCCCTCCTTTCGGTACTTGTATACTGAAAATAAATAAGAAAGTAGTTTTTAGACTTTTTCATAACAATTTGTTTTTTTGATCGAAAGTTATACTTTTTACGTTTTATCTTAAAAATTTTTTAATGTAACAAACAATATGTTTGTTTAAATATTGTTATGAAAAGTAATATCAACGGAATAAAGCATAATACGAATTTTTAACAATATCAAAAACATTTAAATTTTATTTATCGTATACGTAAAATGATAGTAAAAAAAAACCTTAAAATAAAGCGGATAGAGCTTTAAAAATTTGAAGCTTCAATGTAAACTTACTGGTAATTTTCAGCTGAAGACTAGCATCTGCCGATCCTGCCGTGTTTGTTCCCTTGCAAGAGTAATTGCCAACTGAAACGTTGTTGAAATTGCTGATTGAAAGAACTTTGTTGTTGTGCATCAGTCTGTATTTTGTCGAATTGTTTGTTGTTTCTATTGCACTTCCTTTGAACATCCATTCTATTGTTGGTTCCGGATACCCAGTCAATGGACAACCTATACGTATCATTAACTAAACTACTTATCTTTACTGTTTGTTTAATAAGTTCGGTCAATAATAAAACCTACCCATCATTACAGTAGTGTTCGCTTTAACTCTGTAAACTGGAGTATTATAATCGCTTAACAAAAGTTCTGGAAGTCCGTTCATTTCATTTAGTTTGAGAATTACTCCATCATTTGAGATATGAGGCGGGTCTGTTTATTTAATTTAAAAAGTTTTGAATAAAACTTTGACTTAATTTCGTATAAAAATCAAAACTTATTTATACTCTATTGAACTCCACTATTACAGTACTACAACAGATAAAATATTCTACAGGTACTGTACATTCTACAATTTAATTAAGGTTACAGTAAATACTCTTAGTAACAAAACTATATAATTGAAACTAGTTAAATTAAAGTAAGAGAAAATTTTTAAATTAAGGTTACAGTAAATACTCTTAGTAACAAAACTATATAATTGAAACTAGTTAAATTAAAGTGAGAGAAAATTTTAAACTAAAAAACTTTTTTTATACCAAATTAACGTTTGATTTCTAATGAAGAGGTTTTTGTATAACTTCTTTAGAAGTTGCTATTCTAAGTATAAACTAAAACTTTTATTTTGAAAAAAAAAAATCTAGTTTAAATTGTGAAAATAATAAAAATTATACTTATTAATGGTTTTACATGACGGTATATTTTAAGATTTGTTAATAATTACCATCTTTGAAGCAGTTAAAATCTATACTCACCGACAATTTCTAGTATAGTTGCTTGGTAAGAGCTACCAAAAGGGTTTGTTGCTAAGCAACTGAAATGTCCCGTGTCAGCCAAAGTGGTGGGAAATATTTCCAAAGAATTGTCGATTAAAATTTGCGAGTTTCTTTGAAGACCGTTGACGTCTTTGTTCCATTGAACAAATGGTTCTGGTGAGCCTGTAATATTTATTTTTAATAAAACATAAAACTTATCATGAAATAAAATTTTGTCTTTTAGACCTTAAATAAACTTTGAAATTAATCAATGTTTCTACTGTGTGATTTTAATAAAACATCATTGTTGAAAACTCAATGTTGCTACACACAATGTACATACTAGATATAAATTTAATTTTAAACTGCAATAGCAGCTGCTTTGGGTGTAATTTTCATTATTTTTTGACATAATGTACAAAATGAAAACTCGTAAAGTGTATGTAATACAACTTGCGTAATTTTTTTATTAAAGATAGTCTGGCAGAAGTTTTGTAATGCTCTGACTTACTTTCTAAATCTTGCAAGTTTGCGTAATTTAATAACGTGAAAGTATGAATTGAATTATAAAGTACTTAGTTAGCTAATGTAAATTTTAGCCGTTGTCTGTTTAACAACCAGTAATAAGCATTTTTAAAAAAGAAAATTGCTATCAAAACTTTCGTTAAAAAAAAATTATAATGAGTTAAGAAAAAAGTCTTATGACTTAAAAAAAAGTGAGAATTTTATAACTAATAAAACTTAATATTTCACTGTAATAACCTCTAGTAGGGCACCTGATAACAACCCGGGCCCCCAATCTTGCCCTGACATGGGACCCAACTGTCACTGTCAAATCCATGGACACAAAATCGTCAATATCTCTGGTCGTGGACAGAATCGTGGGTTTGTTGGTGACAGACAATGAAACCATTCGGCTGTCGTTTCCCCACTGATTGGTTGCCATGCAAACGTAGTTACCAGCGTCTGATGTTTCCGGGTTGAAAATTCTCAGGGATCCATCACCAAGCTTGATCATTCTGTTTTAAGATATAATATTTTCTTTATGTGTTTTACTACGAATGTTTATAAACTAGAACCTATTACTATTCAAGTTCCGACAACGCTAGTTTTTACAAAAAATGTAAGGGGCCATAACTTCAAAAAACATTTTAGGTTAAAAAAAGGCCAACATAGTTATAATAACTCTAGTAAATGAAATTATAATTGTGAATAAATTGAAAAGTTGTTAAGGGAAAAATTGAATAATAAAAAAATAAATATTTTAATAAATCTGTTTTAAGATGAAATATTTTCTTTCTATGTTTAACTATGAATGATTAAAAATTAAGACCTAATTCAAGGGGTTAAATGTTTATTTTCCGACGAAGCTGGTTCTTATAAAAATGTAAAGGGCTATAACTTCAAAAAGTATTTGTTATTAAAAAAACTCATTTAGTTATAATAACTCTAATTGATAAAACTATAAATGTGAAGAAATTGAAAGATTATTAAGAATAAAAAATTAAGTAATAAAAACAAATATGTTTTAGTAAACTCTAATACTGCTTTTAACTCTATCTCAAAATTAAAATACTTTTAAACAAACAACAATGTGCATGTAGGTCTTATTATTTACTTCGCAATATAAAAAAAATGCTAACTAAAATACATAATTCAAAATAACTACAAGTTATAAGAACTTTAGATGTCGGAATTTTAATTGTCAGAAATTGAGTAGTCGTGAACTCATTTCATGTAGTGTAGATCAGGGGCGTAGCGTGGGGAGGGACACTGGCGCATGCGTGCCACCCAAAAAAATAAAAGTATCAAAAAAAGAATGTAATATCATTACCCTTTATAGTTTATTTTTTCTGCTTAATTTGCCTTTTTTCAACTATGTTTAACTAGTATTCAAAAAGTTAAACAAAATTTTTAATACCAATTAGTGACAAGTTAAGAAAGTACATGTTATTACTCAATATATTGATTCGGTGCGTAATTGCAAATGCGCACCGATGTTGATCAAAAACTCCATAAGGAAAAATTTTATAAGTTCATTAACTTAATAATAATTTAGACTCAAAAAGCACGCAATTAATATAGCGCACCGCTGTAGTATAAACTTACGGCAGATTATTTTTCTACAAAAAGTTTACATAAGTACGTCACGCTTAAAGAAAAATTAAACAATTTTACAATTTTTTTTTTATGCTATATTGTTAAGACTACTGCTAGTTTTCTGAACTTTATTTTTTTAAACATACAAGATAAGCGTGTCGGCCTATGAGAAATAAACTTTGTTTGTGATTTTTATTTTAAACAAATACAATCAAATGAATTAAATTTAAAAAATATGCGTTTAACTATTTTACAAAGTTGTAATAAACTGTAATAACAGTTATAAAGTTGGTCTATTTTAACTTCTGTGTAACTTTATCAAAATTATGTGCAATGAGGTGTTGTTATCACTGTTGTATAGTATATTAAAGAGATTGATATTTTTTTTCGTAAATAAAACAGATACTTTTGTTTTATTGAATATATTAAATTTTAAAGATATTAAGTTTACTATAAGTAATAAAAACAATTTTTATTTAGTAAGTTTACATTTTTGCAAGTATAAGTAATTCTAATGAAATTTATACTTTTATTTAATTGTTTAATTTTGGAATATATAAATATTTTTTAAAACAGTTAACGAACTTATTTTACTTAATAAATTTATTTCAGTTATATTACTTATAAAAAGTTTTTTTATAGCTAATTACAAAAGTTTTAATTTAGAGAATTTTTTGAGAAAAAAATTTGCGCACCCCCTGACCAAAATACCACGCTACGCCACTGGTGTAGATAAAGTTTGAACAAAAAAGCTGTGTAACTAATAAATCAAACCTGTCGTTATTTTTAATTTCTTGCCCGTCTTTCATCCACTTCACTTTAATAGGGTATTCCCCTGTAACCTCGCACAAAATGGTCACCCGTCGCGACCCAACTACCACCACCGACCCTCCGACGTTGACTATGACGTCATCACTGTACTGAAGGGGGTCGATTGTTGGTGCAATATGAATAGATGGCGCCTTTTTCACCCCGTTTTCGTTGGTAGGGGGAGGCGTTATCGTGACAACCACAGTGGATTGTTTTGAGTCCAACGGAAGGTGCTTTCTTTCTCTGTAGCCTTAAAGTACATTTTAATTTAAGAAACAGAATTTAAAGTACAATACATGTTTCGTCGAAAACTTGTAAATGAAACCGAGAATTTTTTTTTAATTACATAACTTTGATTTTTTTCTATGAAAGGTTGTTAACGGATGTTATGTTAGCATAAAGCTATTAAGTCATTAGAAAACAACTACTTTCTAAATTTAAAGAAAAAATATATAAGAAATCAATAGTTTTGAAAATATCTATTTATATTACTTAAAATACCTAAAAAGTCAGTTTTAGCAGGCACAATTTCTTGTAGTTGGACGACTTTGTAATCGTTGACTATGTGAGGTTTCTTTCTAATTACCTTCTTGTTCACAGCTTTAGTTCCAGATGCGAGCTTCAAATACTGCAAATGTTAAAAGTTGAAACGCGAAGTTGTGTGTATACTTGGAATTTTAATACGATTAGCTTGTACGATGGAAGTCACCCCTATGCTAAGAATTTACTGAACAAATATTTAAACTTATTCGGTCTTGTTGTTACAAACTCAAATAAAAATTACCTAATGATTTTAAAATTCAAAATTACTTAATAGTAATCTATTTCAAGTCTTTTAAAACTAAAGGCATTTTTTTATATTTTATGTAAAATTTGCACGTGCAAAATTGACAAACTTTTCTGTCGCTGTACTTGGTAATGGATTGTTGAAAAGCTTGACCCTCTTCTTTCAAATGGTTCTCTTTGACTTGCACTAAACCTTTATGCGATCCGCTGGCAGCTCCTAAAGGTTAATTAGATACGAAGTTAATCTTAAAAGCTTTTAATTAGTTGCTTTTCATGTTCTTATACGCGTTTTCATGCAATGTAAAGCTGTTATACGTAAAAAGACAGTATTCTTTGATTTTGAACTACTTCAAACTTTTATAAAGCTAAGCTTTTTCATAATTTTCTACTAATTATAGCTGAGAAAAATACTATACAGGTCTTATTCAAAACAAAAGTTTTAACGGAATATAAAAAAATTTTACAACCATAATTTTTTTAAAACCTTTTGTTGAAATTGTGTTACAAATAAAGTTAAATTTTAAAGCTTTATTAGCCTACAAAGGATTACGTAATTCAAAAGCTCATTCAAAACATGTTCAGTGGATAAATTTAAAGAGAAAATAAACTGGTAATAAATTTTCAAGAACTTTTATTATGAACCTGCTTTGTAAAGTTTTTTGTTTTTTAATTTTTAATGCACTTCTCATTACAAACATTGTACATTATTTATCAGCATATAAATCACGTTTTTAATTAAAAAATTACGTTTGAGAAATTGCTGTTTATTTTAATTGAACCGTAAATAAAATTAAAAGTGACGTAATTTGTAAACACAAAGAGCTGTATTCAGAAAAACACAAAAATCAAACTTTTTTTTCCAAATCTTTAATTCAATTAACTACTGAAGTTCAAGCTGATTTGAATTTGTTACTTATTACACACACATCATCTAAACGGCATTTATTACTCAGATTGAACTTGAACTTTTAAAGTAACACATTGTATAATTTAGTATTAAGGTTGTATAGTAACACAATTTAAAATTTATAAGAATTTGTTTTACTAACTCAGTCCTAAAACGCTACAACAGTCTTAATTTTTAATTAAGCCAGTTAACATATTCTTTTGGTAATTAGGATTATTTGAAATAAAATCAAATTTAAACTTTTGTTGATGAGAACGAGCAGCCTGCTCCTGCCCTGTCCTCCCTGGCACTTCACCACCTGCCTCCTCCTCATCCTGATCTTGCTCATCTTCAGATTGCCCCCCTTCGTCACCATCACCTTCCCCCGCCTGCTCTTCACCCTACGCTTGTTGACAAACCACGCGTGTTTTGATGGCGCACCGCTGAGCAAAAATAGTACTAGTTAGCATAAAGAAAAAAACATTTAGGACCGCTGCAATGTAAAACAGCTTTAATTAGCTCCAAAAGGAAGATTTATGTCCGAAAATATCTCCAATTAACCAAACATTACAAAATTCGCACTGCATTACTCATTATAGCGCGCCAAACTGTATTAAATGTTTGAAGCAAAAATAACAAAAGTTAATTGCAAAAATTTGTTTGTTTTTTTAATTTTAAAACTAGGCCACCGTCTGAAGTTGTTGGGCAAACAGGACGCGAAATTTCTTCTTATTGATGTCACCTTGTTTGCCCACTTGCCATCAAATCGTCATATGAGCAAACAAAGGGGCAGATAATCAAAGCTAATTGCCTCCATCGTTCTCTCCCATT
The DNA here is from genome assembly GCF_965202585.1 of Thalia democratica. Classification (NCBI taxonomy): domain Eukaryota; kingdom Metazoa; phylum Chordata; class Thaliacea; order Salpida; family Salpidae; genus Thalia; species Thalia democratica. Next base: position 57,694,694 of record NC_139166.1, on the reverse strand, counting down.
TGCCGATAAGTAAACTTTATTTTTTAGCGCATTGATCTTGTGCGTGACGGTGTTGTTTGCATTAAAACTCACTTTTTGAAGCTGCACTTGGCGATGATGGTTGTTCCAGGGATGACGAAGGCCTTCAGCGGGAGGGTCAGTTGGAGGGGGATTTTTCTGGCGCTCTTCTGCACGAATACTCTCAGCCCTCCGTTGATCTTGGTCGGGTTGGGCCTTCTTTTGATCACGCTTTGCCCTTCTTGATTCGCAGCTACAAAATATTTAAATAGAACATTATACAAATTACTCAGACGTTAAAAAAAACAAACTATTTTTGAATTTAACACATGGTTGACTAACCCAAGCTGGACATACATTTCTTGTGCAGTGAGCAACTTCTTCTAGCCGGAAAAGCTTTCAGGCTTTTGCAATGTTTAGATGTCGCACTAGTTTTGTGCCAAATTCCATTTTTCATGTAGATGCAGATAACTTTTCTTGTTTGCCAACCTTTTCGTAACTTTGTGCAGTCGCCTTTGCACTAAAAAAAGAGTTCAGCTGTGCATTTTTGAGTTTTTGAAAGTAATTAACAAAGTAGTTTAATAAAAATAATAATGTTATCTATGAGTTTTAATTATAAATTACCTTGTAGTAACACTTTTTCTATAAAAAAATTTTAAAAACTGTTTTAAGTGTTGCTAATTATGCCAATTACAGGCAAAATAGTAATTAAAGTTAAAAACACAAACTTCACTCCAATCTTCTGCAATGAATTTCGGTTCGCACTCATTAACTTTGCACTTTCTCCTTGTCAATCGATACGGTTTGTTCTGCGAACAATATTTTGAAGGCACCTGAATCAATTTGCCTGTTCCTGTTCTTTGCTTGCACAAGTAGGAAATTTCACGAAACCCGTTACCACATTGTTCAGAACACTAAACAGTGTTATTTTTCGAATGAAAAATACTCCTTAAAGTAGGTGACTATGCTTAATTACTAGGCTAAGCTAAATGACTAGTCTTAGTCTTTTAACCTTGTTAAATGTTCAGACCTTGCTTAAATTGGTTTGATAGTCAAAAAAAAAAGTTCCTAATATCAAGAACTATTTTATGTAATTTTAAAATGTTTTTGAAAAATAACCTTCCCGAGACCAGACTTCATCCAGACAGGGGGACAGGTGGCAAACCCGCAAGGTTCAACCGACTGAGGTTTCGGGTTGGGGCACATGATTTCAGGCATGACGTCATTGTTGGTGACGTGGTGAGTGGAGTTTTCAGGCATGAACTTGCACGTGACAGATCTTTTTCTGATCCCTCTGCCGCACATTTTCGAACACGAACCGTACTGACCTATTTCCCATCTGAAAAATTGTTGGAACATATTTTTCAAGTTTTTGCTATGAATTTTAAGCAAATATAAGGAGAGCCTATCGAAAAGATACGAAAAACTTCAAATCAATCCACATTTTATTTCTACTTATTAAAAATTTTACTAAAAAGGCTATGTTTCATATACAAAAATGTATACTTTCAGAGTTTTTAATAAAAGCAGTACAATTGTTGATAAAAATTCAAACTCTATATGTTCGTTTTTTTCTAATTTTCTAAGCAAGTTTTAATAAAATGATATAGATATGGTTAAATAAAACAAACAAACTTATTTTGTATTAACATATCAAAACAGAAATCATTAATCATTATTTTAAGTCAACTTATGTATGGTAAAACAGCAAAATATAGTAATATCAAAATTTACTTTGAACAGGTAAATTTTTTTTATAATTATTAAATGCTTTATTACACTATGCATTGGCTTACTTGTAGCTTATACAAACTTTATTTTTCTAATAAGTAGTTTAAAGTTCAATGAGTTTATGCGAAGTAAACATTTTTAAAGTTTACTGGAATCAATCCCTCTATATACACAAATTATGAAGTGTGTTTTTTTCTCATGTACTACTTTATTGACTACTATTGTTTTTTAGCCTTTCTAAATGCATTAAACTTTTATGTTAAGCGTATAACTTCTCTCATTCATAACATAATGCTAAAATAATATCACATTAAAACGTTTTCATTTGACATTATATAAAACTTGTAGGCAATCATTTTTCATTAGGTGCTACATAATTAGTTTTAAATTCTTATACTATGACAACAAATAATGACATTATTAAAAATAGTTTTTAATTGCTTCTAAACGGTACTTACCTAATTGGAATACTTTGACAGAGTCCAACAGCAACTAAAAAAACTGCTAAGTAACAATAATAAGTACTTAAAAAGATTATGTTTGTTTTATACATAACATTTCGAAACTGCTAAATGTAAGTGAAGTTTGTTTGTATTATTTTCAACTAAAACTACAATTTGAAAAAAAAATGTATTAAGTTATATCTATGTTAAGTAGTAGTTATAGAACACTTTCTAATAGTTTATTTTGTTCCAAAAGCGTTTAAAAGTACTAAGCTGTTTTTTATTGCGATATAAAAGTTAAGCAAACATCATAAAGAAAAAAAAGTACTACTATGATTTATAAAGTACGAAGTTAAATTGCAAACTAAAACAAATCAAACTAGTTTTTGTAAAACATTTCTCTGACCTTGTTAACAACCAACTTAACAGTATTTAGTGTAAATACTATTTTCGTGTTTTTATACGCTAAAGCTTCTTTGTTTAACAATCCTTATATAGACTGACTACAACTTTTTCTGCAGAAAGCTTAGATCAAAGTTGTATAAAATTCACCACTACTTGAAATTGAATTGACATCATAATGAATATGCTTTCGTGTCTATGCAATTTTATAAACTCATCCAAAACAAAATTTTATTATCTTTAGTCTTGCGTAAACAGCTTACACCACTATATTCATGTATGTAGTTGTCATTGAAAAACGTATAGAGAAGATTTTCATTAAAAAGCGCGACAAAACTTTGAAAAGGTCAGTTGAAAATAATCTAAAATATGAGTAAGTATTTTAATCAGAAAGTATTAATATTTCAAACGTTTCACCCGAAATTGTAATGTTGATAGAAAACAAAAACATTGACGAAAAAAATATGTAATTAAATATATATGTCATAAACTTCAGCATTTAATTAAAATTGTTTCAGCTTAAGTCTGATTCAAAGGTAAAAAGCTATATTTAGACCTGAAGCTTTAATTTTAATTGAAAAACGTAAAGGTACAGCGTAATTACTTAAAACATTTTATTCTTCTGAACTTATATCTTTCTTGTATACTTTGGAAACAAATACGACTGAACTATAACAGAAAAACAACAAAAACCTTATTTCTTAATATGAACTGAACACTCAAAAAACTTAACATCATGCTAAATAGTTTATATTTGAAGAACAATTTACCTACAAACCATTTTTTTTATACTTTCTATATTGCTGCTATCTTTTATCTAGTGCAAACGAATATCTGCTTTACTATTTTCACATCTGTAAACACTAATTCAGCTAATTAAGTGCAGTACTTAAGTAGTTTCGAGCACAGCGACTGATTTCAACTTAGTGCAACAAAACTTTGTGCATCAAAATAATTCTGCAACATATTCTCACAACTTTTTATACCTTGCTATGCTAACAAAGTCTGCGGCAACTGAACGTTCAAACGATACACAAAACGTAGTTATTGCTGTTTAAAAACGCTGCAAACGCTTTCACCTTTTTCTGTGTCGAAAACCAAAACAAACACGAGTTGAATGGCGAAGAACAAACGTATTTAATAAATATTTGCTCACATTCGTTCTAATTCTCCACAATATCTTGTTTTTATTTGCACTTTTACTCACTTCCGAGCTACACCACTACACTGCCTACGATTTAAACTTTCAAAACTTTTCACGGATTTCTGTACACGGGTAATTCTGCGTAGAATCACAAGCACAGGACTGTTTGAACAGCAAAGCCGTCTTGACTGGGCTTAATGCCGGAAACGCGTTTTGTTTGGTTAGGAAAGTGCGCATTTGGTTTCGTAAATGTGCCTTTTATTTTTGTTTGGAAAATTCGACCGGTCGCATTTATATATTCGTGAAGCGTTTGTTGCATACGCTTTTCAACATATAAGTGAAGTTTACCTACGAAAACGTTTTTATGTGTAGAACGTAAATGCTCTGCACATGAAAGAAGCTATATTTATACTTTGGAAATGTCATACATACAATTATAAAATTTTATTTAAGCGCTAGTATTAGAGAATTTCTCAGAAAGATTAAAAAGTTAAAAAATTGTTTGAGAAAATTTATAGTAAAATCATATATTTTTTCTCAATTATGCTTCCTAATAATGTTGTTTATAATTTTAATCGACTTTTGTATACTGAATGCAAAGAACTACAATTAAACCGTAGTAACATCAGTTTAGTAAAATCATATTTTATCATCAACAAGTCGGTATACTTCATTCTTTCTCCTGGCCGTTTCTGCACAGCAGTTTTAAAACTTTCAGAACCGGAGAGCGCATTAAAGTACTAGCGAGCGCAGCCGACCGCATTGAGTTGTGAAATCAACAACTCTCAAGTCGATCCGCATGAGCGGTCACCGGCGCAAACACAAAGTGGTGGGGATTTGCTCTCGATGCTGTTAGTACAGCGTCTCGTCGGTTGATTAAACCGCGCTTATTCGTTGCACTAGAGTGATGGATCACATCAGTATAAATACATCATACCGTTTCCTATACAACCGAAATCGACCTTAAAGGACACAATGCAGTTGTAATACTGGCGTTCATAAACAGTATCCTGCGTGTGACAGTTTAGTGATAAACAAACTGTATTTGTAATAACTTAATGGACGTCGTTTTGTTGCTGAGTTTGAAACGGATAAGAGCGTCGTTGCTGGCGATTTAATTTTGAATAAAATGTATTTATCAAATCAATGGTTTTTAGTATTTTAAAAAGCAATTAAAATTCAATTGTTTGTAAAAAATTTGCACGACGTTTTATCATTATCAGTAATAGAAATATTTCTAATAGTGTAACCATCTAATATATAACCATCTAAACCATAATAGTGTAAACAAGTGCGGTAACCATCTTTTTGGAAATTTTAATTATTTTGCTAGTATTTATAAACTTTCTTTTTTATGGTAGTCTTTATAGTATAATTTCGTAAGGAAGTAAGCATCTTAAAAAAAATTGCTTTACTTTTAAATGTATCACACTGGTATAAATTTTGAATTTCTAAGCTTAGAAATTTAGCTGTGAAAAAAGATATAATTTAAAGTATTCATTTTTTCACTTACAAAATGCGAAAAAAAAACTGAAAATACTTCTATTCATTATAAACAATTGACGTTATTTATTCTTATAGCTAAATAATAGATATTCAGAGTAAAGTATTATAAAAAATTACTTTAAACCAATCCCTAACTATCAAGATAATTTTTTTCAAAAAACTTGTTTTTAGTTCTACCTATTTAAAATATTATGGATACTGGTAAAGCTTCTTATACTTGAAACTAGTTAACTATTGTTTAGTTATTTATTTATCCTAATTTACAACCTTTAAAATAAACTTAAACATCTACGTGGAACAAAACAAAAATAACTGACTTAAAAATACCTCAAAAACCTATTAACTTCCAATTACCTAAATCTTTTAAAAACCTAATCTAGTCTTTGCAGCGACTTAAAGAAATCTGAACACAAATTATTCGAGCTTGTGTCTTTTGTCGAGTAGCTACTGTTAACACACAGCGCAGCCATCGCACTATTGTGCTACAACAGAGCCTGCGACGAAAACAAAAAAGAAAAAAGGTTTTTGTGTGTCGGGGTGGTCGTAGTACAACAAATTATTGAAGTGGCACAGAAGTGCAACTCGTTGTTTTTTCATGACAAAAGACCACCAGTAAGTTTTTATATGAACTTGTGTGTAATATTGCCGCAACAAGATTAACTTACTACGAGTTGGTCTATGACGTAACTTTTTAAAATTTTTGGGAGAATTGAGACTTTTGTCCGTTTTTTTTTGCACAAAAAATACGCTTATTTATCAGTTTTGTTTTACTGTATCTTTATATTTTACTATAAACTTTTCATAGTGTAAGCATTGTAATGATGATGCCTGCTTTCTAAATTTTGAAATTTTCGAACCAAGATGTTTTTGATCAAAAAAATAAGGTCTTTATAATTAAAACTGCTTTTCATGCTAGTAATAAAAATCTAAATGCCTTGTGAAAACACAAAAAAAATTTTACAAATGCAAGGTTGTTTAGCTGAAAACTTCAGTGTATTAGCAGCGCAGTGCGTTATGGGATTAATGTAGTTTTTAAACAACATAAATACAAATTTTCATAAGATCTGACACCGGGCCAAATTAAAGGTGTGCCGACGAACAAAGCTGAAAACCTCAAAATTTAATAACCAAATTGAAACTTTTGCGTTATTACTAAACCCTTAAATTATCATTTTTGTTTTTACTTGAGCTTTTAGCGTTATTAACTTGTAAGGTTCTGTTATGTTCGGAAGTTATCAAAAGTTGTTAGTGCTAACTTCGATACAAAAACGTCTTATTAGAAAATCTTGATAAACTTGTTTTAAAGTAAATGCTTTAATAATTGTTGGCAGTTTTTTTTTGCTGTTATTTTGTAATCGTTCTTTTATTTATTCTCCTTATTATAGTAAGATCTTAAAAAAATACACAACGTTCTCTTTGTTTAAAAAAATCATCAATAAACTTTGATGATTAAAGAGTTAACATTTAAATAAAAATATTGTCTAAAAAGCATTACCAGTAGTAATAAAAAAATATTTGAAACTTAAAAAAGCATTAACCAGTTAATGTTCATTTTCAAATGATCTCTATCAACTTTTAGCTTTAAGAAAACTTCAAAACTAAGTTATATTGTTAATCTCACATTTCTTTATATAATGAAATTGCTTACACAATCACATTACATAATCTTTTATTATCTAACGATGTTTTTTGTCAAACACAATTAATACTCGTTTAGGGTTGTAAAATAATGTTGTTTCATCTCATAAACATTGCTTTTATTAGGTAAAATAATACTTAAACTCCTAAAAACTTCAAAAGAAGGTTTTTAAACGACTATTAAATAAATACCTCGAGTTGTCAAAAAGAATTATCTTTGATTTTTACTAAAAAAATAAACATATTATTTGCGAACAACTAAATGCTGTTTTAAAACAAACTTGATAGTTAATAGATCTTTGTAAAATGAGACTATTATTTTTATAAAGATTGTATCGAAAAAAAAATGTAGTCTTTCATTCTATAAATTACAAAACATTGTACCATGTACCTTTATAATAATCAAGTTTTAAGCTATGAATCATAATCTACAATTAATTTAGGGTCTATTATCAGCATGAATTTTCTGCTACAACTATTTAAAGTCTAAAGTTTACATGATTTATTGCAACTTTAAGGCTTATCTTTTGGTTTTTTTTTAAGCAATTCTTTTCACTAACGTGAAAATGTTTACAATTAGTTTTACTTAACAGCATAAGTAATACTAGCTTTTTGTTTGTAGAAGTCCTTTTGAACCGTTAACTGATAAAATGCAAATAAAAACCAATAAATTATCTTGACAGTTATAACTAAACAAATAGTACTAATCTATTTCTGCTTAGTGACAAAAAAAATATTAAATTTAAAATAAAAGTTTGTACATTAATGAATAAGCAAACACAAAATTTTCACAATAACTATTTGAAAGTTTTCAAACCGTGTAATTTTGACTTCAAATACGTTTTTTAGGAAACAAATTCTCTTGCACAAGTTAAAAATTTAAACAAAATTAAAATTTTCTTACTTTTTTATAACATCATAGACTAATTTAATTTATTTTTCTATTATTAGACTCAGCAAAAAAATTAAATATAATGTTTTAGACTAATTAGGTAAAAACAAATTAAAATTACTACAAAAATATCCCGTAAGCATATTAAAAGATTTAAAATCTTCATCAATGTAAAATCACAAATTTATCTCAACAATTTAGCTCTCAAAAATTTCCACATCTTATTTTGCGTTACTTTCAACAATTCATATCTTTTTTGATATTTTAAAATCAAACTTTGTAATTGATAGATGCCAATTATAGAAACGTGTTAATTTGATTATAACACTCTACTGTGCAAAGCTAATAGATGATATCGACGAGTGTTTAAGTGTTAAATGATAGAAATAGACCAAAAAGCAAAAACACATAAGAAACGATGTGCGAAGGCCAAGTAACCCGCTTTAAAAGGTTTTTTTATGCAAATATTTACATTTGACTATCTGTTTGCAAGGATTTGTAGCTAAAGCTAGCTATGGTATTCTACTAAAAAAAATGCTCTTTTTTATTTCTAATTTTTTTGTTGTAGTTTATTTGACCATTGGAGCAACTTTGAGGCAAACACAAAGCTAAAAAACTTAAAAACAAAATTTCAACATATTTGTTTTATTTAAATATTAGAAAAGCAGTCTTTATTCAAAACTTTCTTTGAATTGACCAAGCTTAGTAAGTTTAAGATACTTAAAATACAAAAAAAAATTATGATATATTTTAACAAGAAGTTCATAAAGGGTGTTTTGTTTTAAAGACTGTAAGTTTAATTACAAAACTAGTTTATTTTAAAATATTTTTTAAAACCAGACTGAAATTTACTGTTTTATAACACCATTAGCTATAAATTGTTTGAAATATATTTTTTCAAGCAATATCAAATTATTTACAAAGTGATCATATCTATTTCTTCTTATTAAAAATGTATTCCCTTAAAAAACAACAAACTAACTGGGCTCTGACTTCACGCGATGCCTCGTTAACAAATTCAACAGAACTCCTTTTATTATTGAGCGGGAAACTACTTTCTAATGGAAGCCTTGTACCTGCATTCCCGCTTTCAACCCCCGAGCCGTTTGATTGCGGCTTGTTGGCCGTGGAACAATCGCCGGTTGGTTGCCAAGGAACGGCGGCGACAATAAGGTTGCCGTGGAGACGCGGTTCGAGCGAAATGACAAAAAAGATGACAAATTTGTATAATAAAAATCTGCTGCTACTTCTAACTGCTGACATTGTTTTAAATTTTTTGATATCATCTGATTACTTGAACAATTACTCGGTGCTCTGCTTTGCTGGAGTTCTGCCTCATAATTTGCTGATAAGCATGCTCGTATACTTTTTTACATTCAACTAGGTTTTAATCGTTGAAATGGTGATTTTGATTGATGAAAATTAATTGACAACCAGTTGGGCTGAGTCCAAGTTTATATGCTTTTTTTAATTATGTTATACTTACTAATAAGTTTGATAAAGCAGGAAGCAAATGAGATTAAAACTGACTACAATGCAATTCTTTGTTTATTTGCGTCTAGCCGTTAATCTACAATGGAAAATATATTAATTTTTTAATTGTTTTTGTGTACCTTGATTTGCAATTGGTTTTAATAAGTGCAAATTTTCACATTGTGTAATGTACACTGTCATAGCTGTTGATGTGTCAGCAATTATTTAGTTTGTACTTTATGCTATAAGTTCTGCTTAGATTTGCAAAAAACATTCATAGCAAGTAAAGCTTGCAAACAAAACAGGTAAATTAAATTACTTTAAGCTGTAGTCAAATATACTTGTAGTAGTAAAATAATTTAAGTCTTTCTAGGTAAAAAAAAGTTCAAGTTAATAAAAACTTAGCACTTATTAAAAAAGCTTACTAAAACATATTACACTATTAATTTAATTTCTTTTGTCCTTCTGTTTTTTTACTTTTTAAAGAGTTGAAATCCGATTAATACATAACTTAATAGAAAACTTTTACTGGTATTGTGATTTAACCTTTTTTGATAGTTTGATTAATGTAAATTCGTCTTTAAAAAATTATAAGGAAAGTTTCTAGACTATTTTTTATTAATCCAGGTTCAATTAAAAAATAAATATTAAAACAATACTGATTTAGTAAGCACTATAAAAATGTATTACAGTCTTTGAACTTCATCTGCACTCTAAAACAAACTTAAAACAAAAACGCAATTTTTTAGCTTACCAGCCGAGCCAAAATTGTTTTACTCAAAAATTTCTTGTCTAACTCTGCTCGTACACAAATTCTTAAGCAAAGCCTTACATACTCAAAATAATTTGTGAGCAAAGAAGTTCTAGCCTTTTTCCTTTACATGGAAAGTTATCTCATGTTCGCTATTTACCTGTACTACAAATAATGTTATTTTTTTACGGTTTTTCGTCTAAAACAATTCATAAAGTTTTAATCGTGTTGTTGAACTATAAAGAAGCTTTTGTTTACAAAATACTTCTGTGTAGTGTTTTTAGAAGTATTCTATGTACATAGCTGTCTTAGTTTTATATAAGAATTATAAAACAAAATTAGTAGTTTATGTACGAAAGTAGTTCGATTATATTACAACAATCCCTTCTTTTAACATTATAGATTTTTAAATAAAAGTGTTAATTATTTACTCAAAACGGTTGTCGTTTTAGTTTTATAAATTTGCAAAAGTTTTTTGTTTTGTTGAAAAGTTTTAACTACTTATTAAAATATCTACTGTATAACTAAAAATGATAGTTTGTTCCAAATGTTTTTATTAAGTAAGTCAATTAAGGGCATTATGAATATAAACTTTTCAATGTTTACAATATTTTTCTAAAAACTTATTGTTCTTAATCAAAGTTGAGAACTTGGTATCGAAACGCTTTAAGTTAAAAATTAAGCCTCTTGTTAAGGATTAACAAAAATATTGTAGTTGAGAACTTTTATAATTGGTTACGTAATTCAAAATAAACTTAAATGTTTGAAATTTTAAGTGTAAAAATAAACATTAAGAAGCAGACAAATTGATGCAAAACGTAATATTCAAAATATAAACTTCAAATGTATTTTAGGTCGCCTTCAGAACATCACTGGAAGCTTTTTAAATCTTATCAGCTGACTCAAGTTAAAGAAGTTTCAAAAGAACCCTTTTATCCCTGCTGTTTGCAGAACAAATGATATCTAATTTCCCTACATGAAAGGTATTGTTTCGAGGCATGAATACATTGAGGTGCAACACTTCAAAAGGGTGCTTGAGAAAAGTTTTGAGTGATTGAATTTCACCTGTTTTGCACTCCTCTTGGCTTTGACAGCTTCTTACGTATTAGAGCCGCTCGATAAGAGTCTCTAAAGGAGCGAGATAAGATCTCAACAACATCAATCATAAGAGTTAAAAGCTCTGATCAAAGAAGCTCTACTCAAGCATATTAACGCCTATATTTTACCAAGCTTAAAAGTTAGTAAACTTATAATACAAGTTGAGTAAATAATGAAGAAACTTTTAGAAATGTTTGTTCAATAATCTTAATAAGCTTTGTTTTACACTTTGTTCATCAATTTACAAACTTAGCTGAATACAATATTTGTTTGAAATTTTGATAAATACCAAGGATTTTTTCAAACTAAGATATTTCAACTTGATTTTACATGGTTTATTCTCACTATTTAGGTTTTGAGTTACTATTTTAAAAAATATTTGTGTTGCTTTTCCCTTGTCTATTATCGATTCAATCGCGTTTCACTTGACTTAGTTTGATCGTAACGATAGCTAATTTAATTTTAGTAAGGTTAAGAGTGATACATGATACCTCAATACTGTTATTTAAGCAGTGCGTGGTGAAAACAGGCCAATTACACGGCTCTTTTGTTTCCATCAGAACACTTCTACAACAAATTATGTCATATTTTACCAATTGTCAATTTTTACAGGCAACCCAGTAAACCTTTCACTAACATTTCTCATGCAATTTTGCTTTAAAAAACAGAAAAACCGCCATCAAATAATAAATTCAACGCATATAAAAGTTACCTGGTCTCGTTTTCAGTTTTGGATGGAACGGGACAGGGGTCCCTCTTGCAGGTGGCCAGCTTCGGAAGGGGATGTTTCGATCGATCGCATCTGCTGTCTGCTGCCTGGCGATTTGTAAGGTTGTCGTAGCAGAACGGTATTGATACGGACATTCCTATGAAAATATAAAAAAAAATATTTATTTAAACACTATTTTAAACTCTAATATTTGTATAAAAAATATTTAGTATTTTTTTAACAGCCCAATGAATGCTCACAGAAAAACACAACTTTTGTAATGCGCTGTTTACAAACAAAAACTTTTAATAACGCTGTGATTTCATATAAATCCTTCAATGTCCAAGTAAAATTGTGTTGACAGTGTCAATTCATCGTTATTACTAGCATACTTTTACGGTATGAAAACAGGTTATGGGCTTCATCCTTTTAAAGTCGGATCAAAGCCGCGATGTAATTGCAACCCGATACGATGGAGGTATTTTTGCAGGTGCCGGCCCAACAACAAACAGGTGCCAGCGTATCGAGTTGTGCCGAAAGTATCGAATTATCCGCTCGTAATTGCCTTGCTCCATGCCGCCAACAACGCCAATTTGTCCGAACGACAAACGTTTTCGAATATCTGTAAATCCCTTTTCGCCCGCTCTAAGCCCTTAAACTAAGGTTTTAATTTCACGTTGCCGGGGAGTGTTTGTCTGAAATTGTGCTAAAGTGCAAACGCCAAAGTGGACAATTTGGTGTCTGGACACGCAAAGTTGGGTACAGACAAAAGGTAATGGCGTGCACAAAAAGAGCTAATTGTATAATTTGTCGGCTGTTAGAAAAAAATCTGGCTTTTTGCCTTTTTTACACGAAATGGCGCAATAAACTTTATTTTACGTTATAAGTAAAAATTGTATCTAAATTTCTTATAGTATGTTTTATTGTGTATTTAAATTTACATAAAATCAAAGTATGTTTATATATAAATTTCAAAACTAGCCTTTATAACAAGCTTAAATAAAAATTATATTTTTTTATAGAACAGCAAAAAATATTTTTAGGATAGAAATATTTAGAGTAAATAAAGCTATTAAAAGATGCGTTACTTTTATTTTTCTCTTAAACCAACTTAAAAGAGTAATTTTTGGCCATATTATCAAAATTAAATTTTGGTAGAAAAATTTTTTAGAGGTTACAAGTGTTTACTTAATGCTATAAGTTATACACGTATTTCTGATTAAATAAGTATTAGTAAAAAGTTTAAAGATAGTTAAAATATGCTATAAAGCTTACTTAGTTTAAGGTTATCTCAACATGTAGAAATTTACAAAGTAGAAAATAAAATACTACATCTATAAAAATATATAATTAATCTATCAGCATTATTAATTATTTTTTAAATATGAAATTAGAAAGTAAACAATCAAGGTAATTTAAAAGTTAAAAGTAACTTTATGGCAGCTAATTAAGCTATTAATGTTTAATCTTCTAAAATGCTTTTTTTAATGTGTGATAAAAATTAGCAAGCTAAGCTGTATGCTACACATCGAGTTTATTTTAATTAACATTTAATTTTATTCAGATAGTGTGATGATTAACGATTGAAATAAACTCAAGATCAAACGAATTTTTTGCCTGGTTATTTCAACTACTAAGCAGATTTATAAAATCTAAACTTTATACCATAAGTTAATTTTAAGTAATTAAAACACGTGTTTTATCTTAACCTGAAAAAATCTAAAAAGCGACAGTTAAAAATATCAAACATTTTAAAATTAAAAAGAGATTGTTAAAATACAATTTTGTTGTTTTCTTATCAATCTTAATTAATTAGAGTGTGAACTATTTAGGTATAATTAGTTTACGCTTTTTGAAGTTGAATTTTTATAAACATAAGTAATTAACTATTGTGTGCATACATATAACATACTTACTTTATATTAAGAGTTTTTTGTTACATCCTAAACTTTTTAAAATAATAATATTAATCAAATTAGAATTAAAAAATTTTTATTTTGAGTTGATATTTAAAAATGGATACGTAAGTTTTTGATTGTCGACTAGTATTTAACAAAATGTTTTTCAAATTCGTGTTGATTATAAAATATTTACACGTAATCATACTTTTTACATTTTATTTTATTTTTATTGGTTGTAAATAAATAGTTGTGCAATTATTCAAAAATACACAGGCAGAGATATTTTATATTTGGTGGCAAAAAGAACTAGTTCGCATTCCATAAGAATTAGGTGAGAATTAAGTTTTAGCTTACAGAAGATTACTGATAAATATTTTAACTAGTAACACGCGTAGCTTGCACGCGAACAATACTAAAATGTTTTTATATTTTACTGACTAAATTTTACAGAACACCAGTCCACAGAATCTAGTAACATTTATAAATTTGTAAATAAAATACATAAAAACAGCATAGAACAATACTATAATAAGATAACAATAGCCGTATGTGTACTATCTTTTTAAATACCCGCAAATTTTACTTGGGTTTTACATACTACATGTATAACTTCTATACTAATAATACTAACATACTTAATAACTTTAACATAAAAAATAAAACTATGATTCAGTTAGGAGTTTTTAGAACAAACTTAGACAAATCTGTGTATTTGAAACTTGTAAATTTTTAAAACTCACCAAATCCACAAGTGACGCTGCAGCTTGTCCACTTGACAAATCTCCACACAAACTCCTCCTTGACGACCACCACCTCTTTCTCGATCACCCTGACAACCGATATCGGCGATCCCATCGCCTCATTCACCCGCCGATGCGTGTCGAAGGGGCACAAACCCAAAAAGCATTTCTGCAAGTATTAACGTTGTACAACTTTTCTTTTGTAAATAAATTTCAATGATTGTTTAGATAAAAAACTAAAGGAAAACAATTTAACAATAATTTTTTTTTTCACTTTGAATTTATCTTTCGACTAAAAAAGTAATTCAGTTAAATTCAGACTACAATAGGTAGCATCAAAGTAATCTTTAAAAAAACATTTGAGCGATTTAAGCGAAGCCCTTTTTCGGCTTTGTGATGTTTGTAAAATCGCCCTCGTTTAAAAACCGGTCTTACACAAACTACAAAGCCAACAATCTCCCAAGCAAACATTACAAACTGTAGTTTGTTTAATCAAAAGGTCACAACCCAACTGCAACACGAAAGAAACATTTGGAGTATTTACTCTTATCGCAACAGATAATCCAAAATCAAACTCGGATGGCTTTTTAAGTTCAGTTTAACATGTTATTCCTTAACAATGGGAAAAATTCGTTGCAAAAATTTTTTTTATCAATTTGTTGCAGAACTAGATTGAATTCTTTATAAAGAATATATAGTGTGCACAAAGGTAAGTTTTTGAGCTTATCTGATATATTATTTAATAAAATCAGTCAAAATACTTTGTTCGTTTTAAATTTACATACGACTTTCTTAAAATTAAGTTTACATGCTACTTTTTAAAATTACATATATTTGAATTTTTTTGAAATAAATTTAATTTATTGTAACATATTGTTAAGTTTAGTAATGAAAATAAAAAATAAAAAGAAAACACTTTTAAATTAGCAAAGTAAAACAAAGACAAAATTAAAGTTCTAAATCTATAAAATTTTGAAAAAGAGCAAGCAAAAAATACTAAAACAAGTTATTCAAAACTGTAAACATAATTCGAGAAAAGATTAAACTGGCTCAAGTATATAAAATAAAAATAGGTAACATTTATAATTTAATATAATTGTTAGTTCTGTCATTTTGAATACACTACGTTTACTAAAAGTACATTATTTCTTAAAAAATTATTTACCGCATTCTCATCCCTGATACTTTAGTTTTCAATATTTTCTTTTAAAGTCGCCACTAGATTTTCAATATCATAAGCAATCACAAAAACTTAACCTACTTAATTCTTTTCTAATCAAACGCAAACCTCGGTGTGAACGGGAGCGGGTCCCCTGCACCTGGGTTCGCTCTTGTACAATTCCTCCTCTTTAGTGATCCCCTCCTCCACGCATTCCACCCTCCTCGTCCTGAATCCTCCCATCCCGCAAGATTTCGAACATGCGCTCCACTCCCTCGCCTTCCACCTGTTTTGATAAAGCTGTTTGCTAGTATAATTGTGTAAAGTGTTTAGTAACAAAATTATAGTTTGGCATCAGCAAAAGTGCTGAGGTTTTTAGTATTTGAAAGTTAGCTCGTCAGAACTGACTTAAGTTAAGGAACTTTGATAAAAAAAAAATCTAATAAAAAATAAAAGTTATCTCAATGAAACACAGTTAGTAAAGAGTGTTACGAGTAGATTAGTTTAACTTTTGAATAATAAAATAGTCAAGCTAAAAAAAACTTAACTTCAATCATATATTTTGAAAGTATGTTCAAAGATTTATCAACTTAGTAAAACTAAAGTAACTTTAAAACTTACTTGGCAACTGGGGTGAACTTCACAACATTTGAGGGTTTTTTCTGTTTCATTTTCTTTAATTTTGTTTTCTGATTTTTTTTCCTGCCGTTCTTACCTGGGAAAAATCATTTTATTTGCTGTAGTGGAAAAGATTTGCTATGTCAATTTCAACAAACTTTTAAATTATCTTCAAAAACTAACAACAGCTTAGCTTTTTCAATAACCATAATAAGGTATCACTGAAAGAAAGGTAAAAAAAAACGAATTTATAACATTTTCCACTCAATTAGGCCAGCTTTACATCCGCAATAATACGTCATAAAAACAAAGTTAACAATTAAGCTTTGTTACTTTCAGCTAATTGATTGCCTAGAATATTTTCTAGTTAAAATAACGTTTGTATATTTAAACTTTATATTGAAGTACCATTATTTATATTGAAAGCAAAATACTTGTTAATTTTAAAACTTACATTTAAATGAGAAGTTAGACTTATCGAAATTATAATAAAGTTTGTGACTCATCGAATCTGTAAACATGGTTCAAAAAGCATAATTTTACAAAATTCTAGAAAAAACTAACCCTTCTTGCAGACTTTGTTGCACTCCAGCACAGTGTTGGGTTGTCGTCTTGTGTCACAATTTATTGTAGGAGTCGCTCTGTTGTCGCATATGATGTACCTATTTCGCACTCCACTACCGCAACTAACACTACACTGTTCATTTAAGTGAATAAGTTAAATAAAAAACAGGATCTGTGTCAATAGAGTATCTAGAAAAAGGCTTGTGGTTATTCAAGACTATCTTATTACATACAATTTAAGTAATAAATAACAAATTTTTATTTTCTTCATTAGTATTGAAAAATAGTATTAAGCCAATGATTTTATAATAAATTTTGTTTTTTAGTTTTTTAAAACTATCTTATCTTAAAAATAATGTGTTTAAAAAAACCAGTCAACTTACATCGGACCAGTTTCCAACGATCCACTTCGGGCACTCGAACGTGTTGCACGCTTCGACGCTTTCCGGCTTCACAAAGTTCCCGCACTCCGACTCGTCCTCATGGATCCTGATCACATCTCCGTTGTACTTCTCCTCAACGCACCTGATCGTCCTCTGCAGAGTCCCGTTCCCGCAACTCACGCTGCACGCTCCCTTCTCGGTCGTCCTCCAGCTACAAAATTGAGTCTTTAGTCATAGAGCGAATAAATAAAACGATTACACGTAAGAGCAAGTAATTTATCTGTTTTGTATTTTTAGTCCTGTAGCACGCCCTAGCGGTAAGAGTAATTGAAAAATAGCTCACGTGTGTATGCTCGAGTATTCGTAGTGTTGCTCTGGGTACTTGTAAAACCTGTTGTGAAAAATTGATAAATAACTATTATGTCAAATTGCTTAACTGTATACTTTTTAAAAACGTTTAAGTAAAATATAAAAAAATTAAATCTTGAAATCTTTTCAGTTTAAAATATTTAGGCACTTTCATAAAAATAGAAATTTGAAATAAATAATATTTTAAATTTGAAATAGAACATTTTGTTAATTTTTAAAGGTAAGTGGTTAAGCTTTAGTTTATATTAAATGACTTAAAATATATTTTATTTACCTTTAGCATCTTTAATCACTCAAAAAACAGACTTTGTTAATAAAGTTCTTTTTTTTTATACTATTAATAACACAACTACTTTTCACCAAACTACTTCTAAATAGAGTGTTGTAACAGTAAGAAATCCTTACAACTAGTAAGTCTAAAACTATAGTATTTAAAAATAAGAAAAGAGCTTTAAATATACCTGGTGCCGTTTATGGAGGGGCGCGCTTCCTTGCATAGGGGTAGCACGCATTTAACCCGGCGAATTTTCGCCTCACCCAAACCCTCCTCAATGCATCTGGAATCTGGAAAAACTTTAGAGCTGTTCGAAGACTTGCACACTGGCCTCATTTCTTTGTAGCCTGAAATGTAGTAAAGTAGTGTAAAGTAGTGTATAGACTTAATTTACTCATTTTAAGTATAGCACTTCAGGTAAAGTTTACTTTTTTATTATTAATTGCTAATTATGTTAAGCAAATTATATAATTTTAAATCTAAAATCTTTACTTTCAGCAAAAACTGAGGAAAATTTACAGATAAAAGAAAACATTTTTTAACATGTACTTAAATTGAAAACTTATTTGAAACAGGTTTTGTTTTTATGCAATAGCATAAGTTTACATAAGTTTGTTGAGAAAACTAGGTAAATTGAAACTTTAGTAAATGCTACAGTTAATAAAAAAATATATAACGTGATTTCACTTTAATCCAACTAATCTATTTTCTATGAAATATATTCTGCTTAAATTAAACTCAGAAGATGTTATGTAGGTTTTATAGGTTCATAAAAGATAGCTTTACAAAACTTAATTCAAACCACAATAGTTTTATATTAGTTTAGTTCACAAACCGCATTGACCATTTGCAACATTTTGGAAAAGTAATTTTCTTTAATTGAAACCGAAGACAGAAATTGAACTTAACTAGTTCAGGTTTTAAGGTTATGAGATTTTCTTTGTTATTCAAATTTAAATATAAAAACAGAAAATTGAATTATAAACCTACATCAGTGTTTTAACCTCTTTACAGAATGAAACTAGAATAACTTTGTACCCTTCTGAATAGTTTTTGTTTATTTTAAGCTTGGCAATGGATTTTAACACCAGACTGTGAGTTATTACTATAATTGTTAATATTTATTACTAAAACTTACTGGTTTTTGGACATGATAATGTAAATTTTTTTTTAAAGGTTTTAACTTTTTTATTTTTTGTTATAGTTTTATCTTTTTTTTTCAATCATGTAAAGATATACTTTATAGAACTCATAGTTGCACAAAGTAATTAATGTTACATGAAAAATGTAAAATACTGGAGTTTTTAATTTTGAAACTTTGTTGAATGATAAAACAAAGTCTTAATTTATAAAATTACATATTACAATCTTAACTCTAAACATCTTATCTATCTATTAAATCTTAACTCTAAACAGTAATGAACTCTTATTAAAATTATCAGATGAGAAATTAATTAACAAATACAACTAATATAACTAAATTCAAAGACACCTAGTTAGTTGCTAATTCGTCGAACTGCAAATTCCTTAAAATGTAAAAAGTGTGACTCACCATCGCCGCAAGTGGCAGAACAAGGAGCTTGGTTGCCAGTAGCAATGGGCAGCGACCAGATGACGGGTTTCAGTTTATAGTATTTGTATCTGATGGTTCTGGCGCCCTCGTGCGGATGCTTGCATCCCTGAATGAACGGGCACATTCTGTTGACCAACATCGTCTGTCGTTTTACCTTAACGTTTTCAAAGTTTTTATCTTTAATCAGCTTTAAGTTGCTTTGATACTTTGCTAAACTTTAAAAGAATTTAAATAACCAGAAACAACTTGCTACACTGCAAGATTTTTATTTGCTGTATACATTTTTTTTCACTAGTTTGTAAATGTTAGTCTAGTTATTTCTTTTACTTGTTATATAACACATTTGATTTTTATTGTACAAAAAGTTTAAACATATCTTTTTTTGAGAATATTAAAGTATAACTTTTTCTCGTATGACGATAATCTATGTTTAAATAGCTATTGATGTATATTAATAAAAGTTTGTAAATTATATTTCTGCCTTTTGTGGTTACTTATTTATTAATGTATTTTAGCTGTAAAACTTAATTTATGTGTATATTTTAGTCTTAGAAAGTATGATAAACTATAATTATGAAATAATACAAGCTCGTACTATGCTTAAAACCATATTTTAAAATTTTGGCCATTGTACTGATAAATTTACTTCGTAAGGCTTATGGGAGCTTGTACAAAGTATGAATTATTCAATTACTGGTTTTTGTTAGATAATCTTTTTGGAATTTTACACTCAACATACAAAACATTATATTACTTATTGTCAAGAAACGTATGCTTTATTTTAATAAATAACTTAGGGTTTTTTGAAATTCTTGCGCAAAATACTTAAAACTAACACACTAAAAACCTTTATTTCATATGTTAAATCTTGTTAAATTACCTACTTTGTTAACTACTACCAACAGCTTTTAAGATAAATACCTTGTTTTGTTTATTTTTTAATTATCATTGACAGTAAAACTGCATTAAAAAATTTATGTAATAAAGTTAATGCAAACTCAAAATGCTTTTTAAACTTTATAGTTATACGCTGATTTAGGGTAAAATATTTCTATTAAAATATTTTACCTATAATTTAGAAAATTTAATTTTAACTTGTCATTTCAAAAGTAACAAATTAAAAAGTTTTAGTTTATTAAAAGTGTTACAGGTTTTTAAGTGTAATACTTTAGATTTTTCGTAAGTTTTTAAGACAAAACAGCAAGTTTGATGTTTTCTTTATTCTAAGTTTTATTTTTACTTATCAAAAATTTTTCATGTATTCTTTGTAAGGTCATAAGCATACGCTTTATAGTTTTTGATAAAAAAACTTTTATTTTGTTTATTATCATATACCTACTTTAAAAAGAAAAACAAGCAGAAATTAAATTTAAACTAACGCTTTTAAAAATTTAAAATTTACTAAAAAAACATTACTTCACAAAATTCTAGTGATACTTTGAATTACTTAGAAAATAGTGTTTATTTAAAAGTGGTAAAATTATAGATAATATACTACGTAGTAAAAAAGTTTGGAACAATGAATAATGAAAAAGCACATAAGTAAATGAATTTTATTAGTAATACAAAATGCAAACTTACTACAACTTTCGCGTTTTCTTTAATCGGCCCTGCGAGAGAGTAAACAAAGTCGTCCAAATTTGACAGCTCCTCGGCATCAGCTAGCGGTTGTTTTCCTTCTTCGTTCACTTCTATCAAGCTGAGGTTTTTCTCCTCAGATACTATATCTGCAATGTAGTTTGTTATGTAAGCCGAACATAGTTGTCATGTATTTGTAAAATCAAGAAGCTTACATTTGTATTGATCGTTTTTTATTTTATTAACAGTTACTTATTGCTGCTAAAAATAATTTTAAGTGAGCATGAATAAACAGCTGTTACAAAAGTTAAAATATTATAAAGTGTATATGTTATGTAAGTGAGCGATAAAGTCGTTTTTTTTTGTAATGAAATAACGACAAGAAGCTTTAATAAGATTTCAATTGCATTCGATACAATGCTTATAAAAATTAAATAAATTTACCGAAGCTAACATCCCCGGAAACTATAATGTTTGTGCTTGATGCTGGGATCTCCGTGATTGTTTCTGAAAATTTGTTAGTTTATTTTAACTAAAAATTATTAATTTTAACCGATAGTTACCGTTGTATTATTATTTTTTACTTTTTCAAGTAAAAATTTTATTTTAACAATATGATAGACTTTTGATTAATACTAGCATCTGTCGTAACAAAATTTTAAAACTACAATAGTTCCTGTCTTTTAAAATTATTTATTCTACTTTACACTATAAATTAAGCAAATTATCTTATACTTAATACTTATGACTCGTTGTTTAAAAAATACTAGATTTTAATTTTATTAAGTTATAAATGGTTTTGTCAAACCTGTTTAAACTTTTACATATGAGTAAAATTCTATGCATTATAAAAATAGAAAGTTATTTTATTTTTGTGCTCACTATATTTAACAGCTATGATTTAATAAAAAAAAATATTTTCACTTTATTTTGTCTACTTCAAGACGTTAAAACTGAACTTTTAATGAAGCGATATAACGTATAACTTCATCAAATGATCAATCTTTATATTAAAGTATTTTTGTAAATGTCAATTGCAGTAACGTCCACAATTTAATACAGATATAACGTCAACAAAAGATAAAGTATCAAAATTACTTGAAACCAGGCACATAGTTTGGCACGTTTCTGCAAATCTGCAGAAACGTATACTTATGTGCAAAAAAACTTTCTTTTATTTCAGCTTGAAAAGACTCTGCTTTCTTAGGTTTAAGTATTCATTTAAACTTAGTTATGCACTCCTAGGAGATAATTTCGACATGTATGTATTCTCTAGCATTTTTAGTGTCGTAAAAATTAAACGAATTAAATGCATCTAAATTGTATAAATTTAGCGCCTTAGAGATTTAATTTGTCAAAAAGCTGCATTGCAAAATTGATTCTAATGGAAACTGTAGCTTTTTTTTCAAAAATCAAAATAAAACAATTTTGTGTTACAAAAATTTGCATAATTTAAAAACATTTCTATTGACTACCTTAAATGTTTGATTTTAATTAATACAATTGTTTTTGAGTTAAATTGTGATTTTTATACTTATTTTCAAAGCAAGTTTTATTGGTTTACACAAGTGGCAACACATAAAGAGTCATAGGGAGTGTGGAGCAAAATAAAATGCCTTGTATACAGTTATCACTCATACTTCGATACTTTAACTTTAAAGAATCAACATAACTGCATGTTTTCATATTAAATTCAATAAAATTAGAGGTATTTTAAATTGCTGTTTTCCCTTTAGGACGTTTCCCGCGTCATTTCAGATGTTTTAGTTTTTTGCAGATACGTAACAGCTACGTCCGTGCTTGGAACTAAAACAAGTAACTATTAAAATAGTTAGAATACTACTAGCAGTATAAAAAAGTGTAACTTACGATGATTAAGGAGTTGAATACAGTTTAATAGCCTTGTAAACTGATTTAAAACTCAATTTAAGTATTTTCTAAGTATGCACTTCGTAGAATATTATAAATCATTAGGTTTATACTCTTCATACAATTGAAAACACATTAATTTACATTACTGCTTCAATGTTTTAGAAATAACTTCTTTTTTGCTACGTTATTATTTAATAAAATTTTCAACATTATTAAGAGATTGAGAGAATTTTCTTTGGATTTGCAGTTTAGATATTTTTTTTTTATTTCTAGCAATATCACGCTTTTTTTATAATTAAAAAATATTTTTTTTAATTCAAAGTTAATTAAATTCATGCAAAACGTATCTCGCACAAATTTTAAAAACATTTATTTGTAATTGAAAAATATATTTAATACTAACTACACATCTTTGTTTTAATCTTCAATGCTGATCAGTAATCTTTTAAACACACTTCTTTTATAACCTATGTATATAATACCAAGTACTTGCATATTCTTCAAAGAACAACGAGCACAGTTATATAATTTCTTACTATGTACCACTATCGCTTGATGACGTCACAATACCGCTGATCAATCTGCATGAACTTCCGTCTCCTCCGCAAACTCCGCACTCGTCAAAAACTTCTCCTCCATACAAAACTCCGTCGCATCCCGCTCGCTGTGGAGTAGAAAATTTTTTTTTTTATGTAATAAAAAGTTTCAATAGTAATAAATAGCTTGTTGTGTTATTTAATGTAAAAAACAAATTTAGAAACTCATTAAAGATTTTTTTTTTACTTTTATGTACTGAATATAGTTTTTTAAACTAAAAGCTGAAAAATACAGTAATAATTAAACTTATACTTACTTCCATTCTTTAGATTTTCAAAATAAATTTTATACATTTTGCATAATTAGTTCATTAAAAAAAAGCAACAACCGAAGGTATAGTAGATCAAAGGTTTCTTAGAAATTATAAAACCCTGTTTAAAGTATAACTTTGTTAAAGTAAAAAACATCCTGAACACAAGTGTTCTTAGCATTTGTTTATGGCTTTCAAGTTTCTGTATGACTCAAGATGACTACAACAGTAAAGTTTTCAGCAAACAAACTAGAAAACACAAACAAAATATCCGGTTGTGCTATATCTTAACAACTTGTGCAAATACTATTGTTTAAACAGCATTCGGTATTGTTTAGTTAGAATTACTCAGAGACAGCTTCTTGCAAAAATGTGCTTTTTTCTCACTGTATTTTTTACACAATGTTTTCAGCTACTACTGAAGTTATAAACAAGAGTAATCGCGTCTTGTGATTACAAAACGACAAAACATGACATCGGTATGTATAATAAACACACACCAGTAAGAATTTTTTTTTGCTGTTCCTAACTTGGCTATGGCTTATTCCGAATAATTTAATTTCGACCTCTGTAACACGTTTTAAATCGTGTTAAATCGAAAAAAATCTCAACTCAATGCAATTGTTTCTGAATTTCCGCTAAAATAACTTCAGTTCACGACTTAATAAAGCAAACATTTACATTAACAAATCACATATGCAGACCGCATAGACATATAAATTGCAAAATAACATGATTGTTATCGCATTTATGTTAAACAAATGATTTAGCAAACAAACCAAAAAATTTTTGTTTCAATTACAGTTTTTCCTTTTTTTTTTAGTTTTTGCTTAGAACCAATTTTTCCTTTTCATCATTTGTTTAAAATCGTAAACTACTCCAACTTTTTATTCATAATTTTATAAGCATAATGATAAAGTAATGTATTATTTTTTACTTTGTGAACCATATAAGGTTGAATAAATTATATGACAAAAAGTTAATGATGGGAACAGTAATCACGTGAATGAAGCGATTTATTATGTTTATAATTTTCACCAAACAAGATACACGCAATCTCTTTATGAACGCTGTGTTGTTGCTAATTATTCGCAACCACAACTTTTTTGTTTAAAACAACCAAAAGAACAAAAAAATCAAACAATGGAGATTACAGTTGTCAACTTTATTGAAAGCAAAAAAAATGCACTTAACAGCCTAATTAAACTGATGGAACTTTTGGTAGATTTACAAAAATCCGAACGGTATTTTAATCAAGAGAGCTGGAGTTTTTTGCTTTGAAATAAATTCTCAAATACTTCTCACACCAACCCAACTTGATATAAAAAGACGAACTTTTCGTTTCAAGTGCGCAAGGAAATCCAGCGTTTAAAAAAAACTGTTTTTATAATTGATTGCCAAAGGAGAAAATGTGAACTTTGTACTCCATTTAGTCTAAACAATTAAAAATTTAGATATAAATTTGTGGGTGTCTATCAGAAGGCTGATTAAAAACTCGTTTATTTTTATACTGTTTCAAATTCAGGCGAACAACAAAGCACACGATTGTTTAAAACATGATTTTTATACGTTGTTTAATATTGTGATGAAAAGCGTTTTTAGAAATTTATTAAATTATTTTATAAAGAGAAAACTTTAAAGCCTATCCTGAAGTATTAAAATTATTTATTCACTCACTTCGCATTTTCCTTCGATGCAAACCCCGAAACTCCTTTGCACCTGGCAACGGGTTCCGTCAACAACCTTGTCGGTTACCATGGCAACCATACCCGTCACGCTCGACCTGCAGTGGAGCGAGCAGTGGGAGTTGAGGTCCTTCTGCAGCCTGTGGTCGATGAGGTCGGAGGCGGTCAGCACGGGAAGCGTCCACTTTTGAGTTGCCGAGTTGAAACTTTCGCACTGGCGTTGTCTGAAGCTTACAGAGAACTGCGGGCAGTCCTGCAATTTATATTTTAATAATGAAATTTGCTTATGTTTTTAATACAAATTATCTAGAATTTATTTTTTTATTCTACGTTTATAAACTATATAAAATGAAGTATTTTTAATAAGATCCTCTTTTAATTATATGTTATATCAATCCAGCAAATAAAATTAATTTAGAATTAAAAGTAGCTTCCTTTTTAAATATGTTTTCTTTAAGCTTTGATAAAAGAAGAGTGTAATTTAACTTTTTTGTCTGCATATAATTTATAAGATTTGTTTAATTAAATGATTTTATTTTATATATGTTATTATATCAACAACCTCAAACTATATTTATGATATTAAACTGTATCTTAACAATTTTTTTTTACAACTAGTTAATACAAAAAGATTTCATGCTTTAATTACATTTTTCAACTATTACCTTAAAATAACAATTAACTTTAAATTTTTCCTCAATCTATGTTTTTACATTACGAACATCATGACTATTTAAAGAGTAGCAGTGTAACAATTACGCTATAGGGCTGAAAGCGTGGCACCATTATACATAAAACTTATCTGGTAATAACTTTAATGGACGCCTGCATAATGGACTTTGTTGATGCAAGGATTTGGTAAAACTTCTACAAACAAAACGTTGTGAAACTTTAAACTTTACTTAAACCCGGCTACTGTTTTCAAGCACCGCAGTTATCAAGAAACTTGCAAATACTTTAATACCCTTATTGGGCCCCAACACACTGGAAAGTGTTTGCTTTGCGCTTATGAATGCTTTTCTTATGTCTGCAGGTTTTTATGACTCACAACAACATAACTAACCTTATTATGATCAAATAGTTTATATTAGTAACTTGTTGGTAAAAAACGTACCTCAGTCGAGCATAGTTTGTATCTATGATTTTCTCCAATGCATGTTCTGCAAAACACTTGCGTTAAATAATTTTAAAACTAAATAAAAACGAGCCTTTTTAAATCTTAACTTATTTTATTAAAAATTTATAACATAACAAGCAAACCTATTTAAAGCTTTCATTTTACAGAATAACTTACTTTTTATGATTTTTACTAACATTGCAAAATTAAAAGTGTTGCATACAAATGTAATACAGATGTTTTATACAAAAATTACACCGAACTTTATGTTTTGATGAATTTGCTTTTTTCTTAGATCAAACAATTTGTAAAGATCAAACACTTTTATTTAACGGGAATTTTATTGTGTTTATTTTATTTTTGGATCTTTAATTATAGAAAAAGTTTTTTTTTTTAAGTTTAATAATTCACCACAACTAAAGAAATTTAAAATCAAAAAAAAAATTCTTACCCATTTAAACAAGATCTTGAAGACTTAGAAATTCCAAAACCACAGGTTTTTGTACAATCTGACCAAGTTGACCATTCTGACCAAAGAGTGCGCACCTGTTGGTATTTAGAATTTACATTTAATTAATTTTTAAATATTTTACTACAACTTAAGTTTGTAGATTTGTTTAATAATCTAAACAAACTTTCAATGACATTATAAACGTAACAACCAACAATGTTGTATGAGAAACTAAATACATGAAATATAATTAATGCAATTTACAAACACTATATACATTTCAATTAATATAAAATAATAAATACCTACTAGTAGGTCAATAAAAAATTTCTGAGTGCTCAAAAACTAAACAATAATTGATATTTGAAATTAATTAATCATAATAATTGATGCGTTACAATGATAAATCGACATGTAAAGATCCAATTATATGAAAAACAACAAATTACAAAAATGAAAAACATGTTCTTAGATATTTTAAAAATCATTTATACTTTAAAAAGTCTTTAAAATTTTTCAATCTTACATGTTTGACTGCGCTGTGCCACTCTTCATCATCGCCGCTTCCCCCTGTCACGTCATAATCCTCGTCGTCTGACATCACGAATTCATCTGCCTTGACTAATATCTGCAAGAAAGTTAAAAGTTAATTACAAGGGGTATCACGCTCATACAATCACTTTCTAATGAAAAATAGAAAAGAAATAGAAATACAAGGGGTATCATGAACTGTGAGATTAATAAAAACTTGCCAATTATTTAAGTCCAATAAAAATGTTTTTGCCGCTAAGCTCATGTTACACCTGCCGAATAAATTAATTTTTGTACTTTTAAATATTTTAATTCTTTATGGTCAGTACTATAAGTTTATTTTCTATAAAAAACCGTCACTTATAAGCTATCAAAAAATACCTTAGCTTTACATAAACCTTCTTGAAACTCAATTATAACTTTTTTAATTACTTTAATTTATGGTTTTAAGTGTAGCTTTTATTATTTTAAAATTTTTTAATAATTCTAGTTTAAAAAATGTTTAAAAATATTTAAGCAAGGAATTTTTATTCCCCTGTTGTTTGAAAAGTGGTCATTTAAAGCCATTCAAACGTTATAAAACACTTGAAATCAACGTAAACAACAAAAAGGAAAGTTGCACAGGCACACAATAATCTCATAAATTTCAAATTCCTCAAAATTCAAACAAATCGTTGAACAAAAAGAAGCAAGCGGTAGAAGTGATTGCTCCAACAAACAAAAACTTGCGTGACTGCGCGCACAAACTTCCACTGCTGCTGGGGGTTGGCGAGCAAACAGCACGTGGTGAGAAGTTGTTACGTCACAAAGACCCGCCAAAAGCCTCTGTTTGTGACATCACTGTTTTGTATCGAAGACAAGTTTTGTTTACGGCGACGTTGACCGCGTAACCTACTTTGTTTTGTTTTTTGTCGGGCGATTAGCGACATAGTGTTTACCTTCAATAAATGAGCAAACTACGCGCGAATTACGAAATAAAATTTTGTGTGTTTATCTGCGCGCTTTAATTTGCAATTTATTGAGCGCATTATCTTGTTTACTGATTGTTAATTGTTTATGAAGGTGAATGGCTTGTCTGGTTTTAAATTTGCGTTTCAATGTAAACTAATACTTGCTTGTTATAATTTATCACGCAATGTTTTCATGCGAACTTATCATGGTTTTATTTACACCATGCAATAAAGTACATCAATCTACTGAGCCAGTTCATAACTTAGAACCCAATTAATTTTGTTTACAAAAACTTGATGTGTTTGATAATTTTTTTGCTTAGGGTGCCATTAATGCAGCATTAAATTTCTGCAAACGAGCACGAAAAATTTCAATTATTCAGACATATAAAATCAGGTATTTGTTAACAATCTATCAATCATTTAACATGTACTGACAGATGGGCTTATGATACCACAAAGATATTTTAACATATTTACTCATTTAAAACTGATGTAAATTAAAGATACTTTCAAGCTTTTAAGTATGAAAACATCGAAAACCGAAACTTTAATTTCAATTTTCTGAACCGTGGTTATTTTTAAACTTAAAAGCATTAAATTAATCGACAAAGAATCATTTTCGTGAATAAAACAAAAATTTTACCAATTCAAGTTATTACTGATAATTACCGATTATTGAAAGACCTACTTTTAAACATAACATAATATGTGTTATCGCATCAAACATGGGAAAATGTCAAAATTTCACCATTGTCTCTCAGACTTAAGCTGTTTCACTATATATAACAAAGCGAGTGTCATGTAATATCTTGTCATTTTGCTCAGTCACTTACCAGCAGACGATGTTATCTTGCACACAGTTATTAATTGCTGTAGTTAGGAGCGCGTTTTATTTGAAGAGCAAATACTTTCAATTGGCTCGGTCGCTACAGAAAAGTAAGATAGCAGCAAGTATTCACCTGTAAGCTTATTTAAAAATATATTTCTATGAATAGAATGATTTTTTTTTCAAATTTAGTTTTTTATTTGAGAATCTAATTAAAATACGTATAAGCACTAGATTTTTTTTTGTAATTAATAGATTAGATTTAAGTGTATGTGACCATGAAAAAAAAACAAGTATTATTTCTCGGAAATTTATTTTGAATTAGTCGTTGTAAAAATGTTTCTAAAGAAAAAAATTCCAGAAGCAAATAAATATTATTTAAGTTCAAAAAAACTTTCTCCGGGTATACAATATCACAAGCGTAGGCGTTACACGAACAGTCACGAGTTTACAGCGAAATGACAAATGTTTATTTGAATTTTATTTTATTTTTATTCGCTTGCAACCGCACAATCCTTCTCTGTCACAACTCGAGTGCCTTTTAAATAGTTTTTTTTTATTTTCAAAATTTTGCGTTTAAGCCCAAAAAACGCCATCAGTTTACATTAGAAATTCCCTTTCAAGCACTTAAAATTTTTACCATCAGGGAATTTTTACTTTGGGCTTGTCTGCCGTTGCTTGAAAAAATGAAAAGTCTGGAAAGGGTTTTGAAGCTGAAATAAATTCTTCGACCCTGAAAGAATCTTATAAAAAGAAAGTTTTCAAAGCTGTCGTGGTGAAAATTTTTAAGGAGCTGTCAAGCGACTTAATCTCATTCTTCTTCGAGAGGCGAGTAACGCCCCTGAGATAAAAAGGAAAAGTTTTAGAATCAAACACAAAAGCGAGTGCACTTCAAACTGTGCCACCCACTGAAATGAGATATAAATTTAAAAGTTTAATCGCGCCATGCCTTTCCCTTTCGCAGAGAGCTACTTCACAATATGCTAGTGTTGCAATTAAATACAGATCAAAATTATATATGGCATTAAAAACCGTTTCGAAATAAAGTAGCAAAGTAGCACAAGAAAGTTGAAGCGGTTGAAGTGATGAGATGATGAGAAAGAGTTAGTAGGTGGCTCGCTGATTTAATCACTGTGGAAATTAATTGTAAATAAGATCTCACAAGCAGATAACCTTGGCTGACTTGCGTGGTGCTATTAACATGATTTCAATGCAAATTTCAGCGTAATTAGCTGCTAAACTGCTGTTTTGTAAACATCAGGCGTCCTAGGTAGCTTTGAAGCTGATGTGTTTCCAAAGAAAGACTTTCTTTAATTGAGGTTAATTGACAAAGTAATAGCTTTGAGTTGTTTCAACACTCGAAATAAAATTCATGTTAGTGCAAAAAAGCAGTTAACAATATATTCAAGCTTGTCTGTTCCTTAATTAGCGTCTTAACTGTAAGTATTAACAAGCCTGTTGAAATATATTTAACAAAACTTTACACAAATTCAAAATTGTTAATAGAAAGCCAACAACATGCTAGGCTTAAGGCTCGAGATTAAGTAAAATCCGCAGCATGGCGAAAATTCTGAGTAAAATTCTAACTAAAAGAAAATAAAAATAAATTAACTATAATTGCGCGCGTGCCTTGACAGGCCACTGCTGTTCATGCTGCTGATATTTAAACTAAAATTAGAAATTTGAGCCATGAACTTGCCGCGAACGGAAGCATTCGAAGGTCGCGTATCACGGAGTGAATTATTTTTGACCAGAAAAAAATTCAATTTTGCTTATAAAGCGCGCGCCGTAAACAAAAAGCGTGGGATGAATGCGCGGTGATAAAAATAAAGAATTTTTTTGTTTCATTGTGGTTTTTTAATAGTTTTTTTTCAACAGCTGTTGTTTTTTTTTTTTGTGTTTTTGTCACCTGTGCAGTTTCATTCACTGTTAAATATTTGCTTGGTACCTGTTTAAGCAAACAAGTTTTTGGGACAAAAGCGGTTTGTATATAAAACTTTTGTTTTCATTTCTCGGCAAAAAAAAAACTAGCATGCAAATAACGTTTATTTATATTTAATCCGTGTGTTAAGCGTTTGTTTCATTCAAACCGCAGTAGGCAAGCTTGAGTTTCGAGCAACGAAAAAACTGAAAAGATGCTCACATATTGCACGTGTTTTGCTGTATTAACGTTCAAACTGCAAAACAAGACAGCTGAGCACAGTGGGCTCCTTTACATCAGTTTAACCTGGCAATTTCTCTTTTGTGAGCGAGATACTACGGCCTCAATAAAAATCAACACAATCAAATACTTTGCATATTTTTAACTGTGTGTGCTTTTTTTTTCTTAGCAAAAGACATATGGCATGATCGGTTTTTTGTCGTGCAAGAAGAATGAAGCTTTGTAACGAACTTTTTTAAGCGTTCACAAGCTTTTTGTTTCAGCTAGGTTTTTGTGAATTAGAAGATATTTCCGTACGCTTTTGTTTACAAAATGTTTTACACAAACATATACTTGGCTTCTCGTAAAAACCGGTTCGAAATTCAAAAATTGCTCTAAATCCATTTAAGGTAATGGTAATTTGATTTTAACGAAGATGCGCTAAAGTTGAAATAAGAGCGTATTTAAGTTGATAAATTTATTATGAAATGAGGTAAAATCTGAGAGGTAAAAGGGTATACTGTGAAACTGAATACTATAATTTAAAATGTCTGAAACCAGTTGGTATTAAGCTAACAAATATTTTTGTGGTATCTTTTCTAAATTGTTTTAAAGCACTAAAGTGTGTTATGAAACTTAAAATATTTATATGAGGAATACATTTACTTTTTATTTATTTTACAAAATTCAATGATGAAAATACACATTTTAAGAATTTCGTAAATTTTGTTTTTAACTTTGATATTAAATATAATCGTCCATACTTAAACATTAAAATTTTTAAAATATGTGTTTTTTATAAACGTGTTTTACAACATGTATGACATAATTATAAAATAAAATCTAGAAAAAATAACCTGACAGTTTTCTGGAACTTTTATATGCAATTACTTTATTAACGTAAACGTTTTTAAAACTATAAATTTTAAATACTAAAGTTTATACAGAGCTTAGCAAGTGTGAGAAATGTCCTAACAGAAATCGAAACTTCCTTCTAAAACGATTCTCAATTATTCTTGTACTTTTTATACTTATCTCATGTGTTCTTTTATTGATAGAAGTTTTCAAAAAAAGTTTGTCTAAAAACAACTAACAAAAACTATAATTAACTTTTTTATCTACGAATTGCATATATTTGAATGAGTCTAAAGTTTTTTGCGAGTTTTATAATTTATAGTTTTAGTTTTATATGCAAGTTTTCTTTGTTTTTATTCTCAACCAACATGCTAACTTTTTTTTATTAATCCCAGCCTAAATGAATGTATTTATGCCAATGTTATCAACACTTAAAGCTGAGTTATTCTATAACACAAACTATCAAGATTAGTAGCCACTTATATTAATGTATTTTCTTGAAAGACGTCAAAAATGTTTGCAGCAAATTTAACATGAGTGAATTAAACTGTAAAATAAATTTATTGCATAACACATTTTTACAGCAGCAGATTATAAAGTTCAAACTGCTTATAAATTATTTATGTGTGCATACTTCAAAAAGAATTTCAATAAAACTGTTTCAAACCAAGCCACTTTCAGGCTTCATTTTTTAATTAAAACTTGTATATGTTAAAACTGAAATCTTAAAGCTTTACTGATTAGAAATCAATATTTGTTTATAAAATATCAAATCTGACTTTTTAATAAAAACCCAGAGCTTAACCAAAAGTACTAAAACAAAACTTATCGGCCACAAAAGCCACTAAAGGCATTAAATAAAATTTGATGTTTACGTTTCAAAGAAAAAAAACTTCGACATTGTTCATGCGTAACGCTTTTAATTGATTTATTGTTTGCAGTTATCATGTTTTAGTACACTTCAGTAAAAAGTTGAAGGGAAAATAAGCAGCGTTGTTATCAATTTACTTTTATTTTTATCTTATTTGTGCTTTCTGTACGCATTTCAACAAAAAACGCAAACATGCAAACTGTTTAAAAAAGTAGTTGTTATCAGTTTGCCGTTTACCAAACAAATAAGAGTGTTGCCGAAACAAAACAAAAACATTTCCTATTTTGTTCCGATCACGTTTTTGTGCCGAATTTTGCTGGAATTCGTTAATTAAATTACCATGCTTAGTCATTTAATTTTAACACAAACCTAAACACAAGGACGTACGTAAACACTCGGAAGGCAGTTTTTAAATTGAATAATTTGATTTTAATGACTAGAAACATTAATTGTTCGTCGTTAAACTCGCTGTTTTGACAGATTTGGAACTTCCTTGAACCTACATGCAGAGGTTCAACTAGAGTGAAAAATTACCAAAAACAAACGGAATGTATTAAGAAACGCTCTCACTTGTTTCGGCCCATAGTTAATACTGAATGGTTTAACATGCACCTTCTCAGTAAGCGATTGTTGCGTCATAATGTTTGCACAAAAATTTAATTCCTGGCCACAGTTTTCTGAGAAGCTGTCCGGTGGGCGCAATATGACACTGTTTTACATAATTTCAGGGTAAAGGGCACAAACACAAAGCGGTTTTGCCAAGCGACCAGGGGATTTGCTGACGTCTGAGAGACATTAGAGAGCAATTTGTGATGGGATTTGAATGGATTGTGATGTAATTTCGCCGTAATCTTTATCCCTCTCAAGCCCCCATTAAAACAAAAGCAGAGGAGATAAACGACAAAAGTGGTGTTTGCGACTGAGGTCGGGAAATTCTTCAGACATGCAGATTTCAGAGATTAAATTACTAGTGAAAGACAACAGTTGCTCTTCAATAAAGCAAGAGACAGGTTAAGACAGTTTTTATATTGAGCTTTTTTGCTTAAAAATTTTCAAAACAAATGTACTTGCATTAGCTTTTGAGCATCTTGTTTTTATATATAGTTTTTATTATGAAGACTGTGCTTATAGTAATATGTGTCAAACATAAACCTTAATTTAACTTTAAGCTAAGTTTCTATAATGTTCTCAACATCTATTAAGAGTGTTAAGAGTATTTTTATATATTTCAAGTGTCTAAAAAAATCAAGAAAAATAGTCTAATGAATACGAAGTTTTGAGATCTTTTGTAGATCTTAAAGGTTGATTAAATAAATGATATTTTACTAAATCAGTCAAGCACTATTGGAGAGATCAACTTAAAACTATAAAAAGTTATATTAAAAATCAAGTCAAAAATTTCAAAATACATGTTTTCAACAAACCCTTTTCAGCCGTTAAAACATTCACAGAAAGAATTTAGCAATGCAAAATGATGACAAATAAATCATATCAAACTAGCTATTATGAACAGTTATCTCTACACGCTGTATGAAAAGAGAAACAAGCCAGGCAGGCCACATAAATGAAGGCTCAGCTGCGCAACCAATAACAAGCAGGCAGAGCTGCCTGTCAAGTAACAATATAGTGGACTCTTTGTTCTGCCATCTCGCCGAGTAGTCGGTGCTTGTGACTGACGTTTGAATACAAGATAATAGTGTTGGATGGCGAGTGTGTTGAGAAACTATCAAGACGACGCAAGCGGACGTCAAATACAAAGCAACAGTGTTTTGAGGACCAGGGGTCAGCCAGGGTGCAAGGCGACGCCGAATAATTTACCGAGGGCCGCGCTCTGATAGGAAAGCATAGTTCGCTTGCTACATAAGCACAAAAGTGCTACTGTTCGCAGCGGATTACCGTTGTGATACGATGATAACCATCAGAAAAATTACTAAAACCAAATCGCGCTCGAGCTCAAAACAAGATAAAAGCTGTCGAGTATTAAACAAACACCTCACAGCAGCGGTGGCCACCTCATACAAAGTGAAACGATCAAACGTGCAAAAGCGACGCCGAACAAACTTTCAGCAGCAGAGAAAACCTTTCGCTTTCTCTTTAGAATGTGTGTAAACGCTGCCTACCCGAAAGAAAGCTTGCAATATAATCGATTAAAGTTGAACTTGAAGCTATTTGCTCGCCTCATTTTATGCCGATGTATATATATTTGTGTGCTAGATGTGACTTTCATTAGTGCAAATCGATGGACTTGGCCTCGTTTTATGTTATTGATCTAGCGCTACACAACTCGCGTGGACTTTAACTGACCTTTTTTATAATTTTTCCAGCTATTTTTAAGCCAGAATTTCAATTTTGCTCTGAAAAATATACGTAGGAGTTTAAAGTATAAAATGCATCCTTCAATATTACAAATTAAAACTGATTTAAGCATTTTATAAAGCATTAATTCCTAAAACTTTAAAACAACTATTTAAGATAAAACTTTCGTTTCACATGTCTAAAAAAAACAAAAAACACACACAGCAATAAAGTTCAAGTACAGTTTTAACATTATGGCATACGTGCATAATCAATTCCAGTGTAAATATTTACCAAAAGTAAGCGATACAAAAGGGTAAAAATAGACGCTGGAAAAGTTTGATAAGTCATTCCACATTGGCGGAGAGTTAAAGAGACCGCAGTTTACATTAGTGCCTATTTTATCGTGCATGTATTTGTTAAGTAACGGTGCAATGTAAATTTTTGCGACGGCTGTGCAAGCAATTTGGCTGCCGTAAAAAGCTCACTGAACAAAGTCTGCGGTGCTTTGTTTTGCATCGAATGAGCAACCTTTGTTTTGGTGCTTCTTACAACCGTATTGTACTAAAAATCTTACATAAATTCTCAGCTATTTGCTACTTACTGTTATAAAACTTGGGAAAAGTCCCACGTGAATTAGTAATGAAGTACTTACCAGCAGCAAGAGGAGGCAACAGCAGCAGTGATGTGTTTTCGTATAAATACTCGCAACCCGAGTCATTCCAATTTATCAACTCAACGCTTGGTGTTCTTCTATTTGTCTTTTTCACTGCACAACTCGCTGTTTATATCTTTTTTCACAAAAATTTTATTTACTAAACGGCGTCTAAAAAGTTGATAACTGAACGATTAATCTGTTAATTCGCGTGCGTTCATGACGGGCTATTTAGCACGCGAAGGTAATTAAAAATAGTGATATGAAAATATTATTGTCCAATAAAAAACAATGCGGTGACCCGTGTTGCGGTAATAAAACATAAAATTAATGTTTTAATTTGTTTTTATTACATTGTAAACCTTGAAATAATGTTTGCAATTAAGATAACAAAAACCAGTGTTTGACGAAATATTTCTTGAAAAAACATAACCGTTATCACGAACCGTATTTATTTATCCTTATTTTTATTTAGCATATAAATAAAGTATAGCAATAAAATTATTTGAAAAAGAAAACTGTCAAATTTACAGAAGTTTAAAAACAATAAGTAAATAAATTCAAAAGGTTAGTCAGCAAAAACTTTTATTGTTTTTAAACGAAACATATTTTAAGAACTGACTTCTACAAACTTTCTACTGCATTTCATAACGTGATCTTAAAGTAAACTGTTAAAAAACTACTATCAACAAAAACCTAAGCTCTGCATAAACAACTAAAGTGTTCTATTTAAAAACCACTTCAAACCTCACTTCAAGCAAAGACTCTTTAACAGCTCACACACGTTAACAGATCCTATTAAAACTAATAAGCCTGCAGGTTGTCATGCATTGCAGGCAATTAAGCGTTCGTTTAATTAAAAGTACAAAGTATAAACGCACTACTACTACTGCTACGCGCTATACGGATGCCTTAATAACATCTCGAGCTGCTAAGAGCGTTTCTTTTACTTTGTTTCAAAAATTTCTCTCATTTTGTTTTTACGCCGAGCAGCATTCTCTCGTTTTAGATTTGAGCTGACCGAAGCTCAGTGTGTTTAATAAATATTTAGCATAATGTATTTCTTTCGGTGCTAAGTAATTGCTTTTTTTTTTTGGCGTGACCACTTTGTTTTATCGCGGCTTTTGAACCTTTTAAGTTGACTGTAAGTAAAAATTCAAATCGTTTTTCTATCGCTGTATCTTTACGTATTAAAAACAAATAACAGAGACTGACTTTCGTTTCAGAAGACTATCATTTTGTTTTTTGCTAAACAAGTACTGAAAAAAGTGTTTAAATATCTTAAATGTTTAAGTAAACAAAGTTTTTCCATTCAATCGTTTCGTTAAACTAAAACCACACAAACATTGAATAAAAAAAAGTTGTTTATTGCTACATACCGATTTTTCATCTATGAATTCTTTTAAAAGTACAACACACGTTTAAAGTTTACTTACAAAACTTGAACTATAAAAATATGTTTAAAGAATTACTAGAACTGAATATTGACTTCAAAGCCCAATAACTTTAAAAGTTATAGCAGTTTTTATTTTATATTGCAAGTAAAAGTAATACTTTCAATTGATTGCTTTAATTGAAAGAGTATATGTGTGTTGCTAAAATAAACTGCAATTTGTTTTATGCTG
The DNA here is from genome assembly GCF_965202585.1 of Thalia democratica. Taxonomy (NCBI): domain Eukaryota; kingdom Metazoa; phylum Chordata; class Thaliacea; order Salpida; family Salpidae; genus Thalia; species Thalia democratica. Next base: position 57,657,028 of record NC_139166.1, on the reverse strand, counting down.
CTTTAATTGAGCATCTAGTTTTGGGTTAAAAGCATTTTCATGTTAATTTTGATTATCAATGGTTGTAATAAACAAGCAAACAAATTTTACTCGAAACTTAACATTTTATACTTCTTCTTTTTTTTACTTCCTCATTGCAAAAATAACTAAAACAATTAGCCTGCTTTTAAGATTTTAACAGACACAATTAAAACTTTATTTCCATATACAGCGGTATTGATCGAAAATTTTGAAACAAAAGAAAGTTTCTATTCCAGACCAGGTTTACAAAACGCACCGAAATAATTAATCAAACATTTCAGACTGAAAAAATCATTTTAATGTGTCTGTAACGCGTTCGATATTTTGCTGAATCGACGGCATGACATTGACCTTATCACCAGCCTGTTCGGCTAATTACCGTTGAAATCCTCTCGAAATGCTATCAGGGGTTAGCGACTCTCCGCAGAAATCATTCAGATTCACAACAACAACAGCGTGTTTATGGAATTTTTGTTTCAGCGAGTGGTAAGTTGAAACAATGGCCTCGTTTATTCGCCAATTTTAATAAACTGGAAACCTCGGCAACCGTCATCGCGAAAAATAGCAGACCGCCGCAACACCTGCAAAAAATAAAGTTTGTTTGTCGAAACAACAAGAATTTAATCGCGGCACGTGCTGCTCATGAAAGGGGGTTTCCCCGACCAAAAACCGTTATTCTTGCCACCATCGGAGTGTCAGTCGCGCTAACGAGGCCTCTAATGCGCTTAAAACTGAGTAATTGGGTGGAAGCGGTGTGGAAGTTTGTAGAAATTAATTTCTAATTTGATTTGCAGCTCGTAACTACCTTCTACAGTTTCATATTCAGACGTCTGAACTCCCAATGTGAAAAGTTTCGTGTGAGTCAGCTTTGATGAAAATTTTGAAAGAAAAGCATTATAAGTATTTGTAATATATCAAAAGTTGTATAACGTTTGCACTCAAAAACTTTAGTTTTTCAAGAATATTTTTTAACTTTATGTGTTTTTTTATAAAGAAGATATTCAAATTTGTTGATAATGTTTAATTATTGCATTATAAAACCTTGAATAAACTAAAATGTAAAAATAGGCTTAAGATAAAAAGTATTTATTAGAACAGCAGGCTTTTGTTATTATGCATAGAATTACTTATATATATATAGAGTATACCTGTGAATAGTAGCATACCTATATATAGTATATAAACCATGCTAACAGTCAGCTTATTTGTGCTTAGACTAAGTTTTTTTAAGTGTATTAAACCGCTAATTAGCTAATTGTATTATAAAGACTTTATTTTAAGCTAATCTAATGAGCATTAAAATTTTGGTTTTAATTAATCTTAGAATATAAATATATAACATAATTTTTTCTGATAAAAGTGAGAACCACTAAAACTTTATGAAATGAAAAAATAATTATTGGGACGTTTTTTGATTAATGACTTTTTTCTTATAATTTAAAGATAAGCAGTCTAAATGTGTGAAACTTTGAGTTGTAATCAAATCAAACTATTAACTTGGTATCTAAGTTTTGTTAATTTTTGCTTGATAGATCTATAATTTTTATTATTACGAAATATTAGATAAACATTTTTTTCATTAGTTTCAATTAAGTTGAACAAAACTTGAAAACGAAATATAGTCCAAAAGTTAATAAGGTTAAATGAAATTTACAAATAAGAACTTTTCGGTCATTTAATTCTTTCACACTCACACAAAGAAGTGCGTGGAATTTTAAAAGCACATATTGACAAATAATATTAAATTTCATAACACCACTTGTATGCACAGTTCAAACAAAATTAGCAGTGATATAAATGTCGTTTTTATTTATTTAACTTTATGCCATTAAGTAAATAATTCTGATTCGTTTTAACGAGGCTATTTTTTTACCAAGTTTATTTATTTGCATGATAAGAGGCTATGTATAAATTTGAAAGCTGTAAATTTTATGTGTAAAGCTTTATCTACAGCGCTTTTTGCGTTTAACAATGACTTGCTTGTTCGAAAAATTTTCATTTGCACTTGTCAAAAATAAATTAAAACTGTTAGTGCTTCATACTAATCATGAAATTATGAACGAAACCTAACGTAAACAAAATGACTTAATTTGTTTATTCTAGCAAATTATCCGAACTCGATTACTTAAGTACGAGCGGTTTTAGGTTTTAATCTATATAACAAAGTCATAACAATGTCAAACAAAGTTTTTTGAGCATTGTTGATGTGTTTAGTGATACTTGAAGATGTTTATAGTTCTTTAATTTGCTGTCTGGACGCCAAAGTAAAAGTGCAAATTTATAAGTTTAAATTCGGCTGATTAAAAATACGTTGCCAAAGGGAAATAAAGGACGTTCAGAGAAATCAAAAGACACATAAGCTACTGAATTGTCATAGTTTTTTTTTGATTTCCATCGGAAAGTGATTTTGAGCACTGCCAGCGTTACTTCGGGCATTATCTGGAATAATTGCTTGATTTAATCTAAAGATAAGGAAAGTGCCTCGTGAGTTGAACGTACGAAATTTTTGTCACACATTCGTGCCTTTAAATGGCTTAAAATTATAGGGTTTAAGACAATGATCTTAATAAAGATGCTTGGCATTCTTATTGCCTGGCAGATAACTTGCTCTTAAAATCATTTACATAGTAATAAAAAGCGTTTATTTAATTTTTACGGTGTTGTTGTCGCAAAAAGTTTTAAAATATTGAAGTTGTTGTATAACTTTTATAGTAGGTTTGCTTTGAGTAATACTAGTTTAATATGAGCTTTTAAAGAGCTAAATACAAAACTTTTTGATTTTTCATAAAAATTAATAAAAATAACCTTTGCTATGATGAAAAGTATATATATTAATAAAAGTACAACATTTTAGATATTGTTTAAATTGTACAAGTTAGCTTTTAAGTTTGTTTTAATATTCATTTTGCTACCTTTTATTTTATTGTTTTAAACTGTTTTATTACTTCTAAAAAGTGCTGTTTAAATTTAAATAAAATAAACTTAAAGTAGTTAAAAAAGTAGAATATTTGTTATCGACATCTAAAACTGAAAATAATTTCCAGTTTATCCAACACATTTATTTTTTAGTAGCAGTAATTAATTAAATAAGAACAGAATACATAGTAACTTGAGGTCGTTTTTATCAAAAAATGCAAAACATTTACAAGTTATAAAGAATACAAATACTAAAAATTTATTTCTACGAAGTAATTAAAACTTAAATATCTTAAGACTTAAAGTTAGTTTACTATCCAGAAAGTAAAATAACAAAATATTTAAAAACTCGTAAACATTCAGTACATATATTGTGATTGAAATTGCCAGTTTTGCAATATATTTTGAAATTTTGATATAAAATACAAAAGTTTTATAATTTTTAGTTTTTAATTGTTTTTCTCCACAACGATAGTTCGCATGAGATTTTATTTTTAGACTTTTTTGATTATTTTAAAACAATAGCTAGAGTTTTTAAGGTAAAAAACACAAGTACTGTCATTGTCAATTAGCTTTGAATAAGAACTTAAACAATTTTGTTTATTTATAGATTGTAATGTTGTTTAGAACCTTTCAATTCAATAATTAAAGTGATTGTTATTGCTTATCAGTTTGAAGATAACAGCATTTAAAGGAAAATCAGTTAAAAATTTACTTTAAATTACAATCTAATTTGTGCTAAATAAAGCTTTATAATAAACTTTTGTCTTTAGATAATAGAGTATACTAAAATGAAACTTATTCTTTTGAATGTAACTAAAGTACTTTTACTATAAATTTTTGTATGAAGCTTTTTGTTTTGAATGAGACTAAATTTATTATTCTTTAATTGTTTTATATTTGCATTTATTCTTAATAAAAAGATTTTAACAAATATCTTCTTAGTTAAAAAGAGAATTTACGATTTTCTTTTTTTTTTACTTTTGCAAATCACGTCTCACCACAATAACTATCTAGAAGTTTTTAATAAATATTTATATTTTTTTGTAATCTACAAGTATTTAATAGTAAATTTTTACAAAACTTAACTTAAGAAACATATTTTTTGGTTAACCAAACAAGTTTAAAGTTTTTGTTGTACCAAGAAAAGAGTTGTGTAAAATGTTTTTAAATAAAGTTGTTTATTTGTATTGATTTTATTTAAATTATTCTGTTTGCTAAAGTACTATTAAACTACTGATTAGTATACTATATATTTCATCATAATAATACTTAGTAATTTTAATTTTAGCACAAAGCTTATACTAAAAGATTTTATATAACAAATAAGTTGTATACTAAACATTTTTCATATTTTAGTCATTGATAGATATTACATTATTAACATTTTTTCATTGAAAATGTTAGTAGAGTTTTGTTGAAACTTTATTGTGTTTCCCCTAATATTTGCTGAGTCAGCAAAATGAAAAGTTTTTTTTTGGATTTTTTTTATTTTTATTTATTAAAGATTTATGCTAAAACACTTTTTAATATGTTTGGGTAAGGCGGGTTAGGGATAAGAGTATAAATTAAAACAAAACTAAAAAACCTTTTAGAAATGATGATTCGGCAAATATTAGGAAAAATATCTTAACTTTACAATCGGACCGATGTTAGAAAAGTCCTTTTGTTGATGTGACGGGAATCCCCAAATCTTTGCTGAATCAGCATATAAAAATTATAAAAATGTTATGTTTTGATTAGTTTTTAATATTTTTATCTAAAGTGGGTTAGGGTTAAGGGTATAAATATTAAAAAAAAAATTAATTGATGATTCAGCAAACATTAGGGGAAACTCCTTTACTTTAAAGTTAGACCCTAATTAAATTAAAATTTTAAAAATAAATAAACTAGTAAACATAATTTTGTACAACTTTTTTTTCAGTCATTGTGTACTTCAAAAGATTCGTGCAGCCTAAAATAAATTTTGTGTACATTAGTGTGCACCAGGGACGTAGCTTGGTACGTTTATGCAAATCTACAGAAACGTATACTTATGTGCGAAAAAACTTGCTTTTATTTCAGCTTGAAAAGACTCTGCTGTCTTAGCTTTTAGTATTCATTTATGCTTAATTTTGCACTCCTGAGAGATAATTTTCAAATATATGTACTCTTTAGCATTTTTAGTGTCGTAAAAAAATTGAACGAAATAAATACATCCAAATTGTAACATTTAGGGCGTTAAAGCTTTATTTTGTCAGAAAGCTGCAATGCAAAATTGATTCTAAAGGAAGCTGTAGCTTCAAAAATCAAAATCATACAATTTTATGTTACAAAAATTTGCTAACTTGTTGTTACTATTGACTACGTTAAATGTTTGATTTTCAAAACAGTATAAGTGTTTTTGAGTTAAATGGTGATTTTTTATACTTATTTTTAATGAAGGGTAGGACTTTTTAATTTTTTATGGGTAATTTTAAATATTGAGTACTTTTAATTGCCTCAATTTTGCAAAAAAAAAAATCCAATATTTTGATGATGTCATTAACTTTACTTTGGGTAGTTATTAAGGTTAAACTTTGTAAAAAAAAAAAATTTGCTGTCTAGGCCTATGATAAATTCACTTTGTTTATTTTTCTAAATATAAAAATAATCATATGTGAAATAAAATAATACTAAACATTTCGCTACGTTAACAAAATTGAGGAAATATAATTATTTTAAACCTTGATATTTTTTGTGTGAGTTACAATTTTAAATTCAACCACAAATTAAGCTATTGACTTTGAAAATTTTTCTTTTTTAGATTATTGATGACTTTAAGTTATCATATTTTATAAAAAATTCATTATTTTACATGTAGAAGTAGTTTAAAAATTACAGATTTTTTGATGATTTTTTTTTAAACACTATATTTTTTCTATTTTTTTAATTTCAAAAGTTCCAGGTTTTTCCAGTTTTTGTTTAAACTGTCAAGTTCCTGGATTCCAGGTGTTTTGGCAACCCTGCTCAAATTTTAAGGAATTATTCCTTTCAATATTTAAAAATAGTAAAAGATGACAATTAAAACCTACTGTACTCTCCTATTTTAATGATTTATATCAAAAATTTGTTTTGGTATAAAAAATCTGTATAAAGGTACTTGTAGTATAGATTAAATTTCATAAAGTGACATCAACTTGTAATAAAAGTGATCTACACCCTCACTGTACCCAAGGTGGCTCCTAAAGTTTTTTTCAAACTTCTTTCAATTTTTCAAAATTTGATATATTTTTTTTAATTCAAGTCTTATTTACTTTTCTGGACAAAATAAGTGATCAGAATTTCAAGTCATTCTATGATTTTATATAACATTCCAAGATTCCCATAAGCATTTAGGTTTGATGGCCACCCTGTTAACTTTATTTCAAACTATAAAAAGGTAGCTTTTATTAAAGTACATAACTCATGTATAATTAGTTCAAAATTTTTTATGAATCACATTCATCAATAAACTATAACAGAAAAATTTTAAAAATCATTTTTTTTAATTTGTGTTTGAATTTAAAATTGTAACTTTAGGTTAACAAAAAATATTTCTATAACTTTGTTAACATATTATTCTATTGTTTTATTTCAGATATGATTATTTTCATATTTTAGAAAATTAAAAAAGTGAATTTGTCATAGGCTTAGACAGCAATTTTGTTTTTTTTACAAGTTTAAGCTTCAAAACTACCCAAAGTAAAGTTAATAACGTCATTGAAATATTTAGTACTTTTTTTTTTGCAAATTTGCTGTAATTGTAAATACTCAATATTTAAAACTACCTATAAAAATTCTTAACGTTTAATGAATTTTTTCTTGGTTTACACAAGTGGCAAAACATAAAGAGTCATAGGGGGTGTGGAGCAAATTAAATTGCCCTTTATACAGTTATCACTCGTACCTCAACATTCCATTTGTGATATATTAACATGAATGCATTTTTTCAGATTAAATTCAATAACATTAGAGGTAGTTTAAATTGCTGTGTTACCGCTAGGACGTTATCACGAGTTATTTCAGATGTTTTAATTTTTGTAGATTCGTAACTATTTTTGAGCTAGCTACGTCCCTGGTGTGCACCAGTGTACACTTTGACGACCACTGAATCTAGACTCTAGAAGTTGAAATAGCCACAAAATCATTTATTAGTAGTTTTAAAACAATTTAAGAAATTTTCTTAGTTTTATTTTTGTTTAAATAAAAAATAAACCTTGACCATATAACTCACTAAAAATGAATACTATTTATAAAAAATTAAGTAATAAATCATTTATATTTTTGTAAAAAAAAAGAATTTTTTATTGTGCTTTAATTCAACAAAAATTTAGGAAATATATTTTGCTTTGAAAATAAATTAGAATTATGTTTTATCCTTTTTAAAAACAAAGTTATATTACGTACCTTGACACAAAATTTTTAATGCGGCTCGTCGGCCGCAGTTTGCGTTAGAGACTTAAGCTATTTTTAACTATTATTAGTTTACATGTTTTTATTGCAAATATACAAACATAAAAATGAAAACTTAGTTTTTCAAAAACAGAAAAATATATCAAAAATATAATATCCCAAACACATTAATTTATCAAAAGACTCATCAATTCATAAACTTCAAAGTTTTAGTTAAAACTTTTTTTTATGTCATTGTTTGGGCATTTTTGCACAACTAAATACACGGAATCGTTTGAACTTGCAGCTGCCTAAATGTATCCAAATTTTTTGATTCAATCCATAACAAAATGTTGAAAAACTGTTTTCATCCATCAAATAACTTTCTATTTTCTCCTGAAAAACATAAACCTTATATCCTAGAGTCATCGCATGAAATTGGAGTTGAAAACATTCAATATTTTCTATACGTTGAACATCTTTGACATAAATAAACTTGTTTGTATTGCTATCTAATACTTCACACGTAGTTAAATTATTTCCACCAATAACAAACAGTTTATTACCAATGCTAACGGTACCATGGTAAGATCTTTCATCTAACATATCAGGTAATTGCGTCCATTTATTTTCATGAAAGCAATACGCTTCAACAGAATTTGTAGGGCCAAGAGATTCTTGTTTCTTTATGCGACCTCCAGTAATTACAAGTTTTCCTTCAAAAGCTGCACAAGACACATTTAGTCTACTTTCAATCATTGAAGCTATGTAAGTCCATTTGTTACGTTTTTTATCAAAACACATGCAAGAACCACTTACAGACAATATGTTTCTTTCATTTTTGAGGTACCCACCGAGAACATAGATCTTCTGCATAAAACTGCAAACATGAAAATTATCGCGCTCATCCAACAACGGAGGCAAAGCATCCAATTTTTTACTGGATTCAGAATACTTTTTAAAGGTACAATTGGGCCAGCTGTCACTTATAAAGTACAAGTCTGAACCACCAGCGACTACTTTAGAGTTGTGTGTATCTAAGGCGCATATTTGGTTGCTGCTTACAGAACTATTCAAAGAAAATGGAAATTCTGTTATTCTTAAACTTTTGTTCATGCATACAGCAATACTGAAGTCTTTTTGAGCACAATACCTAGTTTGATACGATACAGAAGTCCTTTCGTTGAAAATTTAGTTTGTAATTGTAACACTTAGCAGACTAATTTCGTTGAAAAACAGAGCTTTAATATTACTAGGGTAAATAAAGTAACAAAGTACTATAGTATAATCAAAATAAGGTTAGCTCTATTGTTGGTAAAGTTAATAACAGATTAAATGAAATCTTTTTTTTGCCATTGCCCTACTTAATAGTCTTTTTAATCTGTAAAAAACTAGTAACCAAAAGATTTATTTATGATAGTTTCAATCAAAATCAAATTTAATTTTGAAAACTAAAACTTTTCAATTAATGCTTAAAATTGGGTGCACGACTATTCATTTTCGGACAATTTAAATTCCGACAATTCAAATTCTTAGAAATTAAAGGGCCACAACTAAAATTAAAAGGGCCACAGCTAAAAAAGTAATTCATATTTGTCAAATATAAAAACACATATGTAGGTCCTACTAATATCTACGGGCCATTTTATTCTTTTTGCAGATATTGAATATTTTTTGAGATATGGCTTAAATAAAGTAAAAAGTATATTTATTTTTAGTAATTTAAAATATCTTAAAAACTATTTAGGATTTTGCAAAAAAGAAAAAGGTGGCTTGTAGGTTTCAATAAGATCTACATATGCTTTACTTTTTTTTTAAATTTATATTACTTTTTCAGATATAGTGTTTTAAATATTTTTTCAAGAATTTGAACTGTCTGAATTGGAGTTGTCCGAATTTGAATTGTCATGTAACACTTAAAATTATGTCTAAGAGTTTGTTCGTAAATCTGATTGGAACCAAAGCAGAGTTTAGTATCATTGCTGTTTTATTTTCGAAAGGTGTAAAAGTGCATTTTTTCCGTAAATAAAATAATTTGGAAATTTTAATGTATAAAATGTGTTCATTTTTAATATTGTAAGTTATTTATTCATAACCTGCACTAAACTATACTTAGTTTTTGTTTAAATACTTAGTTTTCAAAGATAACTGACTCCAAAAATACTAAAGTAAAACTGTTTGGTGTGATTTAATTAATGAATACTTAACCTGATTTAAAATTAGCCAGAAAATTTATACTATCAAGTGTATAAAATACTTCTATAATACTTTATATACTCAAACAGCCTAATATAAAACAAAATTAACAAATTAACAAACATTTATGTGATTTTTTGTCCTTAAAAAACATTGTTGTGACATATAACAACATTACCTAGCTACTAACATAAAATATCGATTAAGAAATAACTTTTTTTGTAAAATAAGTATATATAACTTTATTGATAAAAGCCAACTTTTAGCCCTTAAAGTTGAACAAACTATATATTATATACAAATTACTGATTTTTCAATACGAAACGAAAAAGGTTTTTTATTAATTTGTTCCCAAAACAAGTTAAGTTTGTCAAAGTTTAGTTCATGTAAAATATTATATCAAAAGTAGTTAGTTCTTGTTTTTATTCTCTTCAGCATGAGCGTACAAGTATTATCAAATAACTATAATAAGTTCATAGTAAACTTTTTAGTTTTGAAAGACTTTTTCATACAGCTGTTAAATGTTTTTACTCATAAGGTAAGTGAATCATTACATAAGTTAGTTCTAAGCTGCACGTTTAAGAGTTTGGTATTAACTATTAATAAATTACGATAATTCAATAATTTTAAATATGTAATTATAATGCCCAATTTTACTTTGTGAATGATTTTTTTTTAAATCAAATAGCTGTGAATAACTTTGAGTTTCTTATTAACTAGATCCGGTCAGGTAACTGGCCAGAAATTTATGCAGTTCTGGCGGATCTGGCCCGTGGGTCGTACGTCGTTCACTTACCTAAACTGTAGAAATTTTCTCCCTTTAAAACATGTAAAAGTTTGGTTAAACTTTTACAAAACGAATTAGTTAAATTTAAAATACCTATTGTTGTGCAGTTTGAACCAATTTTCGTTTACATAAAACGTTTAATTGTTTTGAGATAAAATTTTTATAGTTCCAAATTATAGCTACTAAAGCCGACTTCACTATTTCAAATTCAAGTATTGAATCTAAATAAAAGTCAAAAAGTTTGGTACTAGAATTTTTTTTTTTCGTTATAAAGCGTTTTTTTAAAGCTTAAAACTTGTCTTTGACTAGAGCTTTAGAAGGTAAAGAAGTATATATAAAAATATTGTTTCTATTTTCTAATATTTTGTTTCCGCTATTCTTATTTGAAACAATATTATATCAAGTAGGGTTTTTTCACTAATTTAAGTTTGAACCAGTTAACTTAATAAATAACTTTGTAAATGTACTACTGTTAATAGCATACTTTTAAATTTTAGTAGGATAATTAACTAGAATAACATAAACTTAAAAAATACTCTTAATAAAATTAAATGCTAAAGTTTTTAACTTTTGCATTAAAATATCTTAAAAGGTCTAGTAAAATAATTTTATCAAATTAAAAATACGTGTAATTATTTTGTAAATACAAATAATCGTAAAAAAGAAAACATTTTTTAATCTAAGTTTAAACGCAAGCATAACATTTTGAATTTTCGAGTTAAACTACTATTAAAAAAATTAACAAACTATAAATACTGTTTAAATGTTTATACTTTAAGTAAAGTAGAACCTCTTTAAAGTTAAAAAAATATCCGAGTATAATTAAATGATGAAGAAAAAGTATTTGATAAGTAAAACTTAGTAGTAATAAAAAAATTGGTTTATAGATAAAGTATTGACTTTTATTTAAAGCACTTAAAACAGGAGCTTTGTTGGATTAAAAACGTTATGTAAAAATATTCCGTTTAATTTCTGTTTGTAATTGTCAAAAAGCGGCTGGATTAAAAGGTTAAAACTCAATTTCAACTAGTTAAACTGGCTATTTTAGTATTATACTTCTTAGCGGAAGTCCTTAACTATATATATTTAAACAAACATGATTTTGAAGAGTTTTAAGCGCAAGAAGAAATGGATATTAACAAACTTAACACAAGTTGGCCAAACAGCCTTAAAGGAAGTGACAAACTTCCAGGAATGCATAATTTCCGGAACAATTGTTTTGCCAACTCCATACTACAGGTGTTTAACCACACTCCAGCATTGATTAATTATTTTAGAAATCACCCTTGCAACTGTAAAAAAGAGAAACAAAAAAGTGAATACAGTTTTGACTGCTGCCACTGTTCGATGAAAGAGTACATAGATCTTTTCGAACAATGTCATGCTAACAACACTCACGTAGTTCACAAAGAGTTCTTGAAAACAGTCATGAGAAACCACCAGGAGTTCAAGTTCGGTCAGCAAGCCGACGCCAGTGAGTTTTTCGATCACCTTTCAGATAAATTGGTAGATTCGAAAAAGAACAGTATTTTGAACGACATATACGGAAGCAAAATAGCAAACATATTTCGATGCAAATTATGCAATAATGAATGGCGCACTGTTACTACTGAACACTTGTTGTTGAATAAGGGAGACATAAAAGACCAACTCCTTGAAAAGAGCAGAGAGAAAGACTGCGATGTAAAACGAACCTGCGAAAAGTGCAATAAACTCAAAGACTGCGCTGAAAAAACTGTTATCAACTGTCCTCCTCATGTTTTGAGCGTAAAACTGTTAGACTTCGCCCCTGATAAGAAAAAGACAGTTTTTCCAGAAAAAATCAACATAAGGCCCTACATGGAATCTAACACCGGAGGCGCTGTAGTGTATGAGCTCTACGCAGTTGTAGTTATGACAGGAGATGTTTCATCTTCCTTCAAGCATTACTTTGCTCACTGCAAGGCGCCCAGTGGGCAATGGAACACTTACAACGACGAGAGTGCGCGAAATGTGTCGGTGGAAAATGTTTTGGACAGCAGGCCGTACTTGTTGTACTATAGAAGGTTTTCCACTGAGTTTTGATTATAAATGCGTCAATAAATATTGTAATTACTTTAAGAGTGTTGTAAAACTTTTTTATTAGTTTCAGATTTTCTTAATTAAACAACTTATCGTATAAAAATAAAAATTTTAATGATCCCCATTGATTTATGGTATTCATCAAACTAGTTACCCAATTGTAAATAAACATATTACAGGTTACCAACCCTTGATGATAACTGGGTTGAACCAGAAACATATCAGACCAAACAGGCTGAAAAGCTTCTTGAAGAAATTTCTACTGAAGTAAATTTGCCAACTTTATCAGTCAATGAAGAAAGCGAAAAGAATGTTGCAACAAAACCACGTATTTTCGAAGTTAATGACTACAAAAGATCTCTTATTCTAAATTTTGATAAGATAGACAAAAAGGTAAAAACAAAAGTAAGCTCAAAAATTAATTCGGAAGAGGTGACAGAAGTTTATCATGGCTATTTAGGCATATTCAAAACTGACGACTTATCTTATCTTTCTGATAACACTGAAAAAGACGACGGCTGCTTTAATTTGAAAAAAGCCAGAAAGGACTTTTACAAATATTGTGAATTGTTTAAAACTGACGTCAACAGTACAGAGGGTATAAAAAGTGATACGAACAGCCTAGCTGATTTTGATGTCAACAACAATGATAAGTGTGGTGAGGAAAACTGTAATGTTGAAGTTCAAAGTGTGAAAGCAAACTTCGCCAGTTTTGAAAATATGCTTTTTGAAGCAGCTGAAAACGATGAAGTTGTGAATAAGGAGAAAAACCAATTCGATGATTCTGATGGTTTTGGAAAATCTTTTCTGAGTTTTAATAGTGATATAATTTTTGAAGAAGATAAATAGTTTACAAACAACTAATCATTGCCTTTTACCTCGTGTTTACCGCAATATGCATCCTTAATTAACTATATTTCTAATATTATTTAATTGGTTTTCTTTTTCTATCGTAATAATATAAGGTAAAACATTTCTACAGGTATGAAGATTTTTTAAACTTATTTTTAAGCAAAGCATTTAAAATGCAGTTATCACTTACAATCTTAAATTTAGTATATTTTAAATAGTATAAGTCTACTACCGTAATTGGTGAAAGTAACAAAGTAAGCTTTATATTATTAAGAGAATTACACACTCTTAGACTCTTAGACTTAATATCTATTTTATTAAAGTTTATGACTTAAGGAGTTTAAATCAACTATCGTAATTAGTAAAGGTATATAAAATAATGTTTATTTTTATCAATACATTTATCAGCATTTAAACTTAATTAGTTAATTTGAATTTTTGACATTCTAATTATGAAAAAAATCTCTAATTTAGATTTTTCTGCTTATATATAAAAACATACTTAAAATACTTTAATCAGTTTATACATCACATATGGTGATGAAGAAGAATGTGTTAGATCGGAACACCAAATAAGCACGTTATAGAAAAAAAACTCAACAAATATATTCGGTAAATAAATATCTTTCTTGGTTAAGTTTATTCACAAACTAATTACGAGTCTGATAAAGTCTGTAAAACAAAACATAATGAAAACTAAGTAAATACTTATACATGTCCCTCAGATTTTATCTACAAAGGAGATAGAACGATACATTTACCTAGCAAAATAAAATTGTTAAACAAGTTGTAAACTTAAACACAGTTTTCAGGTCTAAAAATCAACGAAATTAAACACAAAAATAAAGTAAAACATTGAAAAGTTACAATTTACTTAGTTTACTATTAAACAAAAATATTAATACAAACTCAAGTTTAAACAAACAAACAAATTGTAACAAAAAAAAATTGATAGTTCATGTTCACTTATCGTCACTCGTCTGCTGAATACGAGCATTCAAAAACTCAGTCACTTCACCGATTTTGAACTTTTCAGCTTTGAAGAACGAAACCACTTGCCATTCATCTAACCACCTTGACACTTCACTCAATTCGCTGATAATCATCTCTTTCATGTTTTCAACTTCAAACCAAGTAGAAGGTGCATTACTGATAGCAGTAAACACTGAGAAAATACTACCACACACATTTTCCAAATACTCGATATTAACCAACAGTTCGACTTTTTTGAGATTCAATCTCTGCGTCCTCATCCGAGATCTCTTTGAACATACGGCTGTTAGACAAGTCTCTGCGAAGTTACCTACAAACCTTTTGTCGCACCATTGGCCTGAAATCCATCAATTAGACCATATTTTACAGTGACCCTTTCAACTTAAAAATAAATTAATATCAGCAACATCTGTGTCACGAAGCTTATGAAAAGCATCATAAAGTCTTACATGGAAACACTGGAAATAACCGGGTAATTTTACACAGTCATCCCGGACACGTTGTTCTTCGGAAAAAAAAAACTTTGGTGGTCTGTTTGCTTTTCTGTAGAAAATATAAGTCAAGAAAGTATAGGTCAAAGCAAATCCGAGCCATTCCAGTTCAACATCAATTATGAAGAAAGCCATTAGTACAGAGGAAAATTACACAATGCTTATTCAGATAGAACCTTCCATGTGGGAGTACAGAACATCAGAACTTTTCTTAAAGTCTATTTCTCAACTTTACCAGAAAAGACAAACCTCTGCAGTGGTAAGTTTGCTTTTCTCAGATAAGGGATACTACTTAGAGATTTGCAATTTTGCGTGTTAAATTTTCTTAGAAACTTACGAGTTTGAACAGTTAAGCGACCTGATCCATCAATCTTGACAACATGTTGATGGTAGTCTTTTAGTTCCACTACTTTTCCACTTTTCCCCCAGTTGTTAGGAAAATTACCTGTTTGGTTTTGTATCACGACATGATCACCGCAGTTCAGTGGTGGCAACAATTTTGTGTGCTCACTTAAACTTTCGAAAGACTTAACATAACGAATACTGAGAGAATCTTTTACTCCATTTGTCACGCCACATTTTTGGGATTTGCGGGTTATTGTAAGTCATAACATTCATTCTAACGTAAGGTAATAACTTCTTTAAATTTCGTCTCAAAAGTATCTGTGCAGGGGATAGTTTGCATTCCGGATCAGGCGTATTTCTCTGCTTAAGTAAAGTTTGTAACATTATTTCGTTATTTAGTTTAAAATTTATACCAACGTTTTCCATTAACAATTGCTTTGTGGCCTTTACTGCTAGTTCTGTCTTACCGTTAGAAATAAGATTTGCAGATGACATAAGATGGTGTATACCCTATTGTTTTAGAATATCCTTGGTAACTTTTGCTGACTTCTCTGGAACACCAAAAGTAACAAAATAAGTCGCAAAGCTTTACATAGTCTTTTAGAACCAGACTCATTTGATCCTAATTTTATTCTTTGTTGTTCTGTCCAACCTGTAAGTCTGTCAGCGGCTACAAAATAATACCACCCTCTGAATGATCACAGACAATTGATTAAAAGGGAACTTTTAGAATCAATGGTTCATTTGGAGGTAGGCGAGGATTTCTTTGGGATTTGTACGGTTTTCGTCGCGATCAAGTGTATAGAAGTACGTTGTTCTGTCCCTGTACCTCCTTTTTTTTCTAAAGCGTTTTTCCGCTCGAACATATTTTTCCTACGACCTTGGCTACAAAAGTTATCAAATTGTGTGTATACAATCCACCAACCAGAAGTGCATTTGACTCATCAGCATATTTATTGTGACTTTGATAAACTTTTTTACGGGACTTTATCCAGCATTGTTTACAGGCAGAACACTCAATATACCTCATATTTTTACTGCTCCAAACAAATTCATCAGTTGATTTATTACATATGCTACATGTTATTTTACCTTTTTGGTCTTTGTGTGGTTTTCTTTAAGGCTTTGTATGAGGAAACTGAGGCCGTAACAGCGGGTTGTGACATATCATCACGTGCCATCTATTTAGCCTCAATAAAACCGATAGTCTCATTGACATTTTTCTCATCTAGACTTTCCCATCCTAGCACCTCTTTACGGATATTTTCATCTGCTACACCAGTCACCATAACATCTTTAAAGATTGTGTTTGAAGTCTAAAACTTAATTGCAGCCATCTCTTGGGTAAGTACAGGTATAAGAACATGTTCTTGGGCAGCGTTATTCCTTTTAAACGGGCAGCAAATGATCTTGTGTTTTCAGTAAAATCCTGTCTTGTAGTAAGAAAGTCTGACCGTCAAACAATAACTGAAACAGGAATGACTGCTAGCTGCTTGATCATGCCTAAAAGCTCTCGCTCACTTAAATTTACTATGTCTGTATGCCCCTTTAAAATAACATCACCTAGATGTTCCTCACAGCACTGGTACAGTTGACGACGTTTTTCTGCCACTATCATCTCTGTGTTGTCTTTGAACATAGTCCATTTTTGCACAAATATGTTTTAACCTTCTTCATTTCCGTCTCTCCTTATTCGAGGTTGATCCATCTTTGGAGGCTTTGGTTTTGAAGAACTTGCATTAATGCGAACATTGTTGTGAATGATAAGGAAAGAGGCAGCTACAAAAGCATCGACATCTGGTGTTTCATATGTGCAGATCTCAAAAGGACATTTGATCACAGGTATTGTTGATTCAACTCAGTAAGACTTTATCATTAATAAATATCTTTCTTGGTAAAATTTATTCACGAACTAATTACAAGAATGATAAAGTCTCTAAAACAAAACATAAAGAAAACTAGGTAAATACTTATACATTCTTGTCAACCAAAAGTAAAAAGGACTAAACCAAAAGCGGCTGGTTCTAAAGATACCAACGAATTTTCAGGTAAAACTCAAGTGCTTTTTAGATTAATCATAATTCCCATTTATAAGCAGATTCTTAACCAAATGTATGTTTGTTTACACACCAGGTTTTCATAAGTAAAGTTTATTAAGTCTAGCGGCTTAAAGCTTATAGTTTTTGCTTTTAAGACTATCAACATTTTCTTTTAAAAGTAAAAAGCATACAATTTATAACAGCTAGACTTACAAAACCTAAAACTATTACAGCTCTGGTCTTAATTAAAAAAGGTTTGTCATGGTGGTTTATATATCAATGCATATTTTTTTAAATATCATTAACACACTTTTTAAACTTTTATATAACTTCTATAAAAATACTTTACTACAGTTGTATAGTTTTTAAACTCAAACAATTTGTTTAATTAGAAAGAGTTATATATTTGACATAGTACAATAAGCTTCATAATATAAAGTATTTTATTATAGAAAAAAAATTGGTTTCAACTATTTACTTATTTAGTGTTAAAATAAACATCAAAATAGAAAACAGTTATATGATTTTTTTCGTTTTTATCAAATTAACAGGTTGTAAAGTCTTTTTTTTTATATAACATACACTGTACTGTAATATAAGTAGATTATTAGTAATAACTTGATGAGAACAATGTTTATGTAAAATATCAAACAAACATTATTTTGTTGTATACAATATACCTGGCTTATAAGTTTTATATATACTTTTTGATAAAATTTCTTTCTCTCCTGTGCAAAAACATTTTAAACATTTTCATAGTTATGTATACAAATTTTAAGCGAAGCATCTTTTCATAATTGAAAAAAAACACAATTAGTGTTTTTATCTTCGTTAGCTAACATAAAATGATAATAATAGGTATTTTTATTTTTGTGGTTGAAGAATTTAAGTGTTATAGTGAAAACCTAGTTTAAACTATGTTTAAAATAGTTTTACTTTTACTGGTTAAAACTACATCATTTAGCAATACTCTTACCATGTAAATGAAATATTTAAGACTTTTAAAACTCTCATTTATCATTTCAAAGCTATTTTTAACCTGCCAATTAAAGTTCATTGTGTATTGTGTTTATTAGATGTAAAACTAATTGACTTTTGAGTATCTTAGTCTGAATATGTGTAAATATAGTTAAATAATAACTATTTTTTTATGCTTAATAACACTTATTACTCTTCTTTTTAACTATCAAATTGCTAGCTACGACCCTTTTTTTTACATATACTTTTTTCTTTTACATTTCAAAAAATGTATAGTAATTTTTAAATATACAACCAGATTTTAACTAATTAATTTCTATTTATTACATATTTCAGTATATATTTGTAAAAGTTATTGGTACACTACTTAATTTTTTTAATAAAAAACTACTTTTACTGTTGATTAAATGACCATGTTACAATATTTTTACGAAAATACATAATTTAAAATACGTCATGAATATAAAAAACTTACTTACTTAAACTAAAATATAATGCAATTTATTTTTGACTTTCACTACTGTTATTCTTTTCGTGTAAATTATTTTTTGTGTAAATTTATCATTATAGCACATAAGCACATCTAACTATTACAATTTGTGCTTTGAAAAAAATTAAAAGATATATCAGTAAATTTTAGAGTTTTTAAGATAGATAGTTTTTTAAAAGATTTTTAGTTTATTGCTTCAGATTTAGTTAAATTGTATTGTTATAGATTTGCTTATTTGTCATTAAAGCTTTTTAACGTCGTGCGTTATATATAAGTTTAACAAACATTTAAAAAATGTTTTATTTTTAATTTACTTTATTTAAAAAAAAGTTTTTATTAACTTTTAAAAATGAAGCATACTAAAAACACTAGAGAGCAGCAACAAAATCAACAACAACAAAAACAATTACTGCTTACAATATATGTAACTGTATATATGTATGATAACAATATATGTATTATTATTTTTCATTTATACTTTTATACAATTTACACAAGTAGTAGTTTTTGTTGATTCAAAACTTAAATTAGATATGTCTAACTAAACATTTTCTGACATTAATTTAAAGTGCTTTTTAACTAATTAACTATAATAACAATATCTAATATTTAGGTTTGTAGTCATCATCATGAAAATATTAGCTAAGTAAAGTAATTTAAAGTTATGCTAACTACTAAGAATATTTCGTCAAAGATACATTAGCCATTATTTGATGAGTTACTTGACCGCATAATACGGCCTGCGGTATCTCGTGATATCTGTTTCATAACTTTAAATCTCTTTCCACACTCCTTTCTTTTAGTATAGAAACTTCTGGCAATGATAACACGTGTTTCGAACTCACAATTGTATCTTTTGATTAGCTGATTACTGCCTCTGTTAAACAAACTTATAGTTGCAACTTGTAAACTTTTTTTAAACATTTATTTTTTCACAAAATACGGTTTTGGTATTTTATTTATATAATTACTCAGTATTGTTTACTTGTTCTTAAATTTTTGTCTCATTTACTATAAACGCAGCACAATGTGTTATTTAAATTATGATAAAATTTATGTAACTGTTTTTTATTTCAGTTTTGTAAGTAACTAAACTAGTGTTGATTTAACTAAGTGATGACGAAATTAGTTTACTGCAAGAATTAAAACGGTCTTCTTTAAACTATTATTTGAATAGATTTACATTTTTAGTTAGTTTAGCTGTTTCATATTTTTGATTTGGCTAAAACACTTTTTACTCAAGTAGCGAATGTGTTACCCGATGAGTCCCATTGAGAGCGAAATTAGGTAGCATAGCATGTATTTTTTTTGATAGTCTTAAAGTTAAATCTGTTATAAAAGAAAATCATTTGAATAATTAAAAAAAAAATTGTTAGTATAACACAACCTATCTCTTTTTGTCTAGTTTTTTTTTAAATGTTAACCATAAGTTATTAACGCAGTCTTAATCTTAACATAGGTTTTACTAAAAAAACAATAGGTTTAAATTTTAAAGATTACACACAATAAATTTTTATTATCGTTTGTTATATACAAATTTTATATTATTATTTTTCATAATTATTAAAAAAAGTTATGAACTATCCATTTTAGATTTTTAAAGATTTGTAGCCAACAAGTAGGAGGACCTGATATTAAAAAATAAAACTGTGTTGTTAGCAACACTTGCTTAAATACTTAGCTATGATTGGCTAGTTTGAATTTTTAAACTGAAGAACAAAACTGCTTTTTAAAATTTGAGTTGCTAAGTAATTCTATTTGTGACCAATGTCAAAACAGTCCAACCAACTTGCTGAATTCATAGTCTACAAATAGGTGAGTTGCATCATTTATACGTAATGTTTGAACTAATAATTGCTCTTATAAATTAAATGATATAGTTATATTTTATTAATGAAGTTTATCATTTTTAATTTTATCCTATAGTATTGGTTTTTAAACTTAGATAGTAATTATAAAAATTTTATCCTAGAAATTTCCTATTTCAAAACATTCAAACTTCAAATTCTTGTATTATAGAAGGCTCAAATACTTTGATAGTATCTAGATCGAAATCTAACAGCTAAATTAAAATATACTATTTAGTTAGATAAAGTAGGTTCTTTAAGTAAAATATTGTGTTTCTATGAAACTTTTTTGGTATAAAGTATTTGTAAAGTATTTTAGCCATAGCTAGCTACATTACCACAGGTTAGTATTATTAAAAAGTTATAATTAGTTAAGGCCATAGGGGGGGGGGGGGTAGAAGCCATTTTTTGACCAAAAATAACATATAGACTTATATTATAGTAAATTTCATAATCTTTCAGATGCTTTTTTTAGATTTTAAAAATATTAAGTAACTTTTTTTTTATGACCGGTTATATAAAGGGTTGTCTTTATAAAGGGTATATAAAGGGTAACTTTAAAGCCGTTTTTCTCGAGTTTTTAAAAACGGGCTTTAAAATCTATCTTCTCCTTCATTTTTCAAGCAATCTTCTTCAAATTTTCAAGAAATGTTCCTTACATTATGAGAAAAAAACGTTATTTGTGAACTTTAATAATTTTAAAAAATAAAAATTTTATGACAAAAAAAAAAAAAAAAAGTGATTTTTTATCAAAAAAATTTATTTTTTTTCAAAAAAAAGGTATTTTTACTTGAAATTTTTTAAAGTCACAAAAAACGTTTTTTTGTTATTGTATAAAGAATAGACTGTGAAAGTTTGAAGAAGATTGCTTAAAAAATGAAGGAGGAGATAGATTTTGAATGCATTAGTCTTTTTTTGCAGTTTTAGTTTTTCCTTTCCTATAAGGAACCTGTTATGCAGCCCGACTTTGGCCGGACATATCTCAAAAACTAATTCGAATTTTTAAAAACGGTAAAAAGCAACTTGAAGCTTAGTAAAAGTTCTATAAAATAAGATCAACTTGTAAAAAACATGGCCTACCCCCCCCCTATGGCCTTAACAGCTTGTAAAGAAAGACAGTTGTTATGTACTTTAATTAAGCTTCAACTTTAAGAAGTGTAAAGTCAAAAAGTATCCATAGTCATATTGTTTTGTTAGCTCAATAAGACAATTAAGAACAATTTAATATTTCTATTTAAATTGTATAAATCTAATGCAATTTTTAACTAAAAAAAAATTGATAACCTAAACATTAAATTAACTTTGTAGCCATCTTTCTTATAGTGAAATTTTAAGAGGTGTTTTAAGGGCATAGGGGAGTAAATCAATTTTTTTCTTTGTTTGACCTTATTTTTTTTCTAACTAAGCTACAAGTTACTTCTTATATGTTTTAGAAATTCAAAGTAATTTTTGAGATATAGCTGGTCAAAATTGGAGGCTTCAATAAGTTCCTTATGGGAGACAAAAACTAAAATGGCAAAAATAGACAATTTTAGTAATTTGCTGTATTAAGTTTTGCGCCTCCCTAAAGGAACCTGTTGTAGTCTCTGACTTTGACTGGCTACATCTCAAATTTTTTTTCGAGTTAAAAAAATCTTGTAAAAAGTAATTAAATCTTTCTATTTAGGACTTTTTATATTCTATAATAATAATTTTTTTTTTCAAAAATCTACCTTTATTTTAATCTATTATTTTGAAAGTTGTTTTCAAACATTTGAGTCTTTTAAACTATGGGAGGATTTTTTTAGAATTTTGAGGTCTATGGCTTAAAAAATGAACGAGAAGAAAGATTTTTAATTAATTTTTAAATTTCTCAAACAAGACAAGGAAAAATTTGTAGTCAACACGTTTGTATCCAAAACTTTTTATTAAAATTACTTTGTCTCAATGGATATATAAAATTTTATATTCTATAAAAAATCGCTTGTAGTTTATACTTTAAGCTTTCATATAACAGTCTGTCTTAGTTTAAAAAAAACCTTTACCTGCCTATGCCCTTATTTTCTTGATTTTACTGACATACTACTGTAACTGTCATAAAGCTCATCAACATCAATTATTAAGAAGTATGCAGGGTTGCCACATACTCAGGGTAATTCAAGATATTTTGAATTTTATTTTTTAGCTCAGGCTGACTCAAGTTAGTTTTGTTTTTTTACAAAAAAAAATTTTTAAGGGTTTTTTAAATCTCAGGACAGTATTTTTTTAGGTTTTTATTAATCTCAAAACAGATTTTTTCTAGATTTTTAAAGAAGTTTAGTTTCAATATTTTATAACCAATTTTGTTGCATAACTTTAATTTTATTAATTTTGGAAAGTTAAAAAAAAAACTTTTTTTTAAATTTAAAAATAATCAGGATGACTCAGTACAGTATAAGCCTTTAAGGTCACTTTTTTTGACTCAAAGAGTGGTAACCCTGAATATGTCAATCATTTCGTACATATATAAAGTTGTTGTGTCTTAAGTTGTGAGTTTCTACAATTCTTCTGTGGTTTCAAACTTTTTAAAAATACTTTAGATTAAAAACTAACAATTTCCCAGTTCCTTTATGTTTTGAAGTGTATTATTAAATGATGTTGTATGTAAGAATATAAATGAGTTAAAAACTTAAGAATACTTATTTTTATAATTTCATTGTGCCTCTTAGCATATTTTATGTTCTTGTTGTTGAATAAAGCATATGCTTCAATTAAAATAATTTATGGAAAATTGAATAACCTATTGGACTTTGTAGTGTACATCAGTTTGAAAATTGTAAATAAGGGCATAGGGGGGATAAAACACTTTTTTCACAATTTGATCTTATTTTATTGAGTATTAACTAAGCTACAGATGCTTTTAAGGCCATAGGGGGGGTCTGACATTTTTTTTTACAAAAATTAACTTTAGCTTTTATATGAAACCTTTAAATACAAACTACAAGCCTGTTTTTATAGAATTAAAAAATATCTTTTAACTTTTGAGATATTTTATTTTTTGTAAAAAGTTTCCAATACAAACATATGGACCACAAATTTTTGGGGGTCAATTTTCTCGGAAATTTAAAAATTCACTAAAAATCTATCTCCTCCTTCATTTTTCAAGCAATCTTCTTCAAATTTTCAGGAAATGTTCCTTATATTAAAAGGAAAAAACGTTACTTTAGAATTTTAATAATGTAGAAAAATAAAAATGTTATCACAAAAATTAAAAAAAAAGTGTTTATTTTTTCAAAATATTAATATTTTTACAAAAAATTTCTTAATTCCAAAGTAACGTTTTTTTGTTATTGTATAAAGATTAGACTGTAAAAGTTTGAAGAAGATTGATTGAAAAATGTAGGAGAAGATAGATTTTAAATAAAATAGTCTTTTTTTGCTGTTTTAGTTTTCCCTTTCCATAGGGAACCTATTATGCGGCCCGACTTTGACTAGTCATATCTCAAAAAATAACTTGAATTTTTTAAAACAATAAAAAGCATCTTCAAGCTTAGAAAAAACTCTTTAAAATAAGATCAACTTCTAAAAAACATGCTTTACCCCCCCTATGGCCTTAACAGAATTAAAAAAATCAACATATTTTTTGAGGGTCAAAGTTGGAAGCAACAATAGGTTCGTTATGCAGATTTGCCACAAGGTCAGGAAAAGTCAGGAAAAACTAAAAAAAGAAGACAAGTCAGGAAAAATGGGGGTTTTTGAAAAAAAATCAAGAAAAGTCAGGAAATTTGACAAAATTCAAAAAAAAACTTCAGATTTTGTCAGTTTAAGTTTACAAAATTCCTTAATTTCCAAAGCCTTCAAATGGTAAAAATTAATTAAAAGTCTTTTAAAGTCAGAAAAAAAATTCAAAATTTTCCTAGAAATTTACAAAAATATTTAATTTTCAATGTCCTCATCTGCTATAATTTAATAAAATATCCTTTAAAAACTGCGAAATTTTTCTATTTAAATATTGAAAACAGCCCTACTTAAACTGATTAAGCCCAAGCTGATTTTGTAAGCTTTTTAGTATTGATGATCTGTAGCAAGGACACTTCCATAGTGAAACTGTGGTATATACACAAAAGTTTATCTAGTATAATTTTAAAGTCAAAGTGTTTTTTGTTTAAGTAAATAATTGAGGTAGCAAAATTGATAGTAAAAATAAATTAGTGCAAAAAGAAAAGAAGCGAAGCCCACAATTTGTGTCTCGATTTAGAGAAAAGATTTTCTTCAATAAGTGGACGGGCAGCACATGAGAGTAATTTAAATAAAATGAGGCAAATGGTTTTAACTGTCAAGAAAATGAAACGGAATACAGACCAGATGAAGGAAACCATATCTTCATTAGATGAAGAGTTTGAAGTGCTAATAAAGAACTGGAGAAAATAAACTTTAGTACATATAATAAAAAAAAAAGTGTTTGATTAAATTCTATATTCTTTTTAGGTTTTTATTGTAAAAGCTCCTTTTATTTAATGTGTTGTTTCGTTTATTTAGATACATCTATGTTTAGAAATGATAGAAAATTGTGTCTTTTTTCAGATAAGCTGTGTTTATAAGGTTATAATACAAGTATTTTTCTGATAGAGCTGTTTATTGCAAATACATTAATCACACAGAGATGGTTCAAGTGATATAATGGATGTTTGATGATTGAATTCAGCAAAAAAACTATTGTTTTAACCTGTATAAAAATAAGATTGAAAGCTTTATATAGTTTCAAGTGTTAGATTATGTATTTTTGAATAAGTTTAAATTAAGAATTTGATTTATAAAAGTCAGGAAAATTTTATCAAAAAGTCATAAAAAAGTCAAAAAAAATTTCTCAGCTTGATCTGTGGTAAACTTGTATAATAAATAAAAAGTGTTTGATTAAGTTTTTTATTCTTTTAAGGTTTTAATTGTAAAAGTTGGTTATTGTTTTAAGATATTAATTGTAAAAGTTCGTTATTGTTTTAAGGTTTTAGTTGTGAAAGTTTGTAATCAATCTAAGGTTTTAATTGTAAAACTTCCCTATATGTTGTTTCGTTTGTTTAGGTATGTTTAAGTTGGGAAATGCTGAAAACTTTTGTCTTTTTTCAGACATGCAGTGTTTATAAGGTAATAGTACAAATAATTTTCTGGTAGAGCTGTTTATTGCAAATACATCAATAATACACAGATGGTTCAAGTGATGTAATGGATGTTTAATGATTGAATTCAGTAAAAAAATCTGTTGTTTTAACCTGTATAAAAATTAGATTGAAAGCTTTATATAGTTTCAAGTGTTAGATTATGTATTTTAGAATAAGTTTAAATTAAGAATTTGGTTTATAAAAGTCAGGAAAATTTTACCAAAAAGTCATGAAAAGTCAGGAATTTTTTCTCAGCTTGATCTGTGGCAACCCTGCTTATGGGAGGTGCAAACTAAAACGGTGAATATATAGAAATCACTTAAAATCTATCTCCTCCTACGTTTTTTAAGATGACTACCTGAAATTTTCAGGAAATATTCCTTGCATATTTAGAAAATTCTGTCGGAACAAAATTAAAAAAAATATATAATAAAAAAAGAAAAAAAAAAAAAGAAACCTTTTTTTTGTATGATTTATATAAATATTTTTTTTTTTTTTAAAATTCTTTCCAACAAAATTTCCTAAATATATCAAGGAAGACTTATTGAAATTTTGAGGAAGTTATCTCAAAAAACGTAGAAGATGATAGATTTCTATTGAAATAGTCTATTTTTGCCGTTTTAGTTTGCTCCTCCCATAAGGAACCTATTGTTGCTTTTGACTTTGACCAGCTATATCTCAAATTTTAATTTTTAAAATATGTAAAAAGCATCTTGTAGCTTAGTAAAATCTATATAAAATAAGATCAAATTGTGAAAAAAAAGTTTTACCCCTCCCCCTATGCCCTTAACACACTTCAACTGAGCTCTGTAAAAAATAAGTACTGTAAGGGAAAAATAGAAGCTATTGTAGGTTAAAAGTGTCCATTAAATGTAATTGCTATAGATTTTTATATGTTAATGGTTAATAATAGATAAGTTACTTAATGTTAAAGCAGACTGTTATAAAACTTTATTATATTTGTAATTATTAAGTCTAAATTAAATAAAGTAAAAGTATTTTTATTTTTAATAAACACATGCATATACCTTCTTTAACTTCTATTCTTTCCTTACAGTATTTATTTTTTTACAAAGTTCAGTTGAAGTTTGTTAATCCGTTAACACACAGAAACATATGGCAGTGTAATTAAAGAAGGATACTGTATAATTTGTTATTTAGGGTTGCCACTTTACCTGGAATCCTGGAAAAACCTGAAATTCGACAATTTTCACATGTTCAGTAGTAAAATTTCTATTTGACTAAATAAATCTATCATGAAAAAAAAAAATTGTCATCATCAAACATTTTTTTGTTAAAAAAAAATATTTAAAGTAGTTTTACAGTATCTGTTCAATGTTTTTATACTATTTAACACAGTTTCTTACCCTGAGCTTAACTTTAAACTAAAAATAGACCCAAAAATATGTACATATAGAATCCTGGAAGAAATTTGGAAAACCTGGAAAAAAATTGGAAATAACGAGTAACAACCCTGTGTTATTATTATATATTCCAGTGAACTTGTTTACTAGGGTCTTTTGTTAACAAAGGCTTAGATTTATATTTTGAATAGTTAACTATAAAATATGAATTTTTTTATAGTTCTTACTTTAAGTTCTTTTTTAAAGCCAATGTTACTTTCTGTAAAAAGGCCTCAACTAATGTTTTTTTTCCTTATTAACTACTTGACTTATTCATCCATGTTAAAGATTTTCTGTTTTAAAACTAACTTATACTATAGTTTTATGCTAAACTAATTAGCTTGTGTTACCTACAGACAAACCATTTTAAAAGTTACTAGAGTAAAAATAATAATAATAAATGCTTCTATCATCCGTTGGGTTGGCTATGGCATAGAGAATAAAAGTGAATTATATCTTCTCCTTCATTTTTCAAGCTAGAGAGCTCAAATTTTCAAAAAGCATTCATTTTATAGTTTAAAAACCTTTGAATAGTGGAATTTAAAAAAATTATAAATCAGATTTTTATTTAAAAAACAAAAAAAAAAGTTTTTTTTTTATAATTTTTTTTTTTTTCAAAGTTATAAAAATTTTTGCATTCAATCGATTTAAATATTTGTTATAGACTTGCTGTGAAAATTTGAAGAAGATTGGTTAAAAAATGAAGGATAAGAATAAGATGGATTTTTAGTGAAATACTTTTTTTTTTGCGTTTTTTGGTTGCCAACATGGTCAGGAAAAGTCTGGAAAAGTTTGAAAAAATGCAGAAAAATTCAGGAAAAAATGGGGGGTTTTGAAAAAAAGTCAGGAAAAGTCAGAAAATTTGATAAAATTTATAAAATAGTCAGATTTTGTCAGTTTAAATTTACAAAATTCCTTATTTTCCAAAGCCTCCAAATGGTAAAAATTTATTAAAAATTCTTTAAAGTCAGAAAAAATTCCAAAATTTTCCTAGAAATTTACAAAATTATTTAATTTCCAATGCCTTCATCTAGTATAAATTAGTAAAATATCCTTTATAAAACTGCAACATTTTTCTTTTTTCATATTGAACAAGTACCCTACTTGAACAAGTAGATTTTGTAAGCTTTTTAGTATTGGTGATCTGTAGCAAGGACACTTCCATAGTGAAACTGTAATATATACACAAAAGTTTATCTAGCATAATTTTTAGAATCAAAGTGTTTTTTTGTTTAAGTAAATAGTTGAGTTCTTTATAATTAAGCAGTTAGTTTAGTATTTTATGTAACAAACTGGTATGTATAGTTCGTTATCAATTTAAGGTTTTAATTGTAAAAGTTTCTTATATGTTGTTTCGTTTATTTATATACATTTATGCTCGGAAATTTTAAAAAAATGTGTCATTTTTCAGACAAGCTGTGTTTATAAGGTAATAATACAGTTATTTTGCTGATAGAGCTGTTTATTGCAAATACATCAATCATACACAGATGGTTCAAGTGATGTAATGTAGGTTTGATGATTGAATTCAACAAAAAAACTATTGTTTTAACCTGTATTAAAATTAGATTGAAAGCTTTATATGGTTTCAAGTGTTAAATTATATTTTTTAGAATAAGTTTAAATAAAGAGTTTGATTTTGAAAAGTCAGGAAGGTTTTGTTAAAAAGGCAGGAAAAATCGGGAAATTTTTCTCAGCTTGATCTGTGGCAACCATGCTCAAAAATTACTTAGAATTTTGTTAAACAGTTAAAAATGTCTTATAGCTCAGATTAAGTTCTACAAAATAAGATCAAGAACGTAAAAACAAGGTGGACCCCCTCTATGTCCTTAGTATTTAATAGATCTTTTTAATAATGTTATTTTATAAAGCGCCTGTTCAAAACTCCATTCTTGATCAGGTCAAACTGTGTGGTTTGCAATTTTAACTATCTGCAATGGATTATTGTGTTTTATTTTT
The DNA here is from genome assembly GCF_965202585.1 of Thalia democratica. Lineage (NCBI taxonomy): Eukaryota > Metazoa > Chordata > Thaliacea > Salpida > Salpidae > Thalia > Thalia democratica. The sequence continues at coordinate 57,628,144 of NC_139166.1, read as the reverse complement.
GCAGTTCTTTAAAAACTACTGCAAAAATATTGTTTAAGTAAAAACTATGATATGAGAGATAGTTTCAAGTTCTTGCTCTGCTCTCCCTACAACTTTGCATGTTGTCACTGTCTTTAATCACTTACATTCTTAAATTTCTATTTAATTTTTATGATGCTTAGTTTACTTAAACTTATTTTTTGTAATTGGCCTTTTTAGAGTCATGTAAAAATCATATTCATAAAGTTTAAAGCTCTGTAGCTTTATAAAACTCAGAGCAGATAGATTAAGTGAACTTTATTAAATATGACAATACATAAATTGTCTTCAAACAATTTATATAAAATCATTTAAAGTAATTAATATTTTATTAAATTAGTTTGAAATGCCATACTTCAACATAATTAAGGGCATAGGAGGGAGGGGTAAGACACTTTTTTCACAATTTAATCTTATTTTATATAGTTTTTACTAAGCTACAAGATGCTTTTTACAGACTTAAAAAATTCAAAATTTTTTTGAGATATAGCCAGTCAAAGTCAGAGGCAACAATAGGTTCTTAATGGGAGGCGCAAACTAAAATGGCGAACAACTAGAAATCACTAAAAATCTATCTCCTACGTTTTTTGAGATAACTACCTGAAATTTTTAGGAAATGTTCCTTGCATATATAGAAAATTCTGTCGGAACAAAATTTAAAAAAATAATAATTATAATTATAACAAAAAAAAAAACTGATTTTTGTTTATTTTTAGTATAAAGTTTATATTTTTTAATTTAAAAAAATTCTTTCTAAAACAATTTTTTAAATATATCAAGGAACACATTCTGAAATTTTGAGGTAGTTATCTCAAAAAACGTAGGAGAAGATAGATTTTTAATGAAATAGTTATTTTGCTGTTTTATTTTGCCCCCCCCCCCCCCCCCCCCTTATAAGGAACCTTATGTTGCCTCCAAATTTGACCGGCTGAGTTTTTTAAATCTATAAAAAACATCTTTTAGCTTAGTAAAAACTATATAAAATAACATCAAATTGTGAAAAAAATTGTTTTACCCCTCCCTCCTATGCCCTTAACTTGTTTTTGTGCGTTTAAGCCAGAAGTTGACAGGCATTTGGTTGTAGCAGGCAAAACTACTGTCATGTCTATAATAAATAGCAACTTTAGAAACAAAAATCTTGAATTCTTAAGAGCTTTGTTACATTAAAAAAGTAGTTAATTATGTAAAAGTATTTCAGTGCTAGCCAAATATTGTAAATAAAATAACTAACAGAAGCTTCCTCATTGTGTGGGAATTTTGTATAGAAGAGCAACTATTTTTGGACTTCTGAAATAACGAGCACTCCTGATTCATCAATGAGGTAGCCAAGTTCGAGTTCGTGTGGAGCTTGCACATTAGAGAGTGGAGCTTGTGCATTTGGAGTATGGAGCTTGCATGTATTGAAGGGGTGACAATTTTCAACTAGGATGTGGGATCTGTTCTTAAAATTCACTTCAAATTAATCTTTAAGTTTTGTTTATTTACAGCAAGAAAGCTGAATACTTTTAATCATATCTTATTTAATCTTAAGTTACTACATTTTATTATTTTACATAAATAGGATATTTAGTTTTCTAAATTTACCTCTAACATTTTGTTATTTACTGTTTGTTTGTTCAATTTGTTAATGTATATATTTCTGATTCTTAGTTTAAGTATCTCTGAGTTTTAGACCTTGCATCAATTTATATTTAAAAAAAAATGTAAAAAGTAAAGTTATACAAGCAATATTTTTGCAAGCTTAAGTAAGTATTTCGTGTCTAGCTTCTTGCTGTAAATAACAAAATTAAGTTTTTAAAATTATTTTTGTGCTCGCTGTTTTTATTCATTCGTTTGTGTTTTTTGTATACTTAGTTTAATTGTAAATAATCAATAGCTTAAAGTTTTGATAATTTCCTGGAACCGTAGAGGAAAAAATATTCTAGGAAATCGTAATTATGTAATGTCAAGTTCTAAAGTCTTTGATAAGTTTTTTAGGTTACTTGATTAAGAGTAGGAGTAAATTAGATTTAGACCATTTGAGACTGCCCAAAAACCATAAAAAAACTTTTATTTACGTTAAGATATGTCATAACCCTTAGATTATTAACCATATTGAAATTCCAAAATTAGTTGACAATTGTTGTTATCAGTAATAACAGTATCTATAATTCTACTTATCATTCAATTGTTTCTTTTAACCCCTATCTTTTATCCAAGTGACTCAAACGAATGTCATTTTTTGTTTTATAACTCTAAAAAGACTTCTCTAACCCTGCGTTTGTGTTTTTTTAAGCACGAATGACAAATTAACCAAGTGTCATTTTTGTTGGTAACATGAAATGACACTTACTAACCCCTCAGTTGTGAACTAGCTTATATTCATCACAGTTTCTCAACTGAATGATGCTCTTTATGTTAGCACAAAGTTAAATTCTCTCTCAGAGTCACTGGTGATGTTTTTTATCTATGTATTTTACATAAACAACAGCCTTTAGTTAAAACATGGTTAGACTTATATACGAAATATGTGTGAGAAATTGTTTGTTGAAAATCTTAAATTTAAGTGCAGTTAAATGTCTCAATATTATTGAGCAACTTTTCTCTTTGGCTACCAGGTACTCAATTATTATTTCTCTTTAAGCCTTTTTTATAAGACAGCGCTACCAACTAGTAAAATTGAACTACAGTTTATAAATTTTTGAGTGTACTAAAAGTAACACCTTCGAGTAGTTGATAACATTTAGAGCACGACAAATATTTAGATTAAGTTTAACTTTTTGTATAAGGTTTTTTTGATTATACTGTTTGGCCAAGTCTAATATGCACAAAGGGTCAATTTTGCACGAGATTATAAAATTGGCAGCGGTAGTAAAAATATTTTTAGTTATAATTAACTAAATACTAGAAAAAAAATTAAGCATTATTAAAACCGACTAAAGGTTAGCAGTGACCAGAAAGAATATAATAAAAAATTTAACCCGTGCAAACGTGTCCATTCGTGTGGATTTTCTGACACCTACCCTATGCAGTAATGATAAATTTTATTATGTTGTTAAAGAGTATTAGTACTTTTAAAATAAACATTGCATGCAACCATTAATGATAATATTTTTGAACTATAACAGGCAGGTTAGGTATACAAATAGCGTTCAGTTCGCACTCGAGGTTTTCTTGTAACTAACGTGATTTAATTTAAATCACTTTAAAATTAAACGAATTATTAATTTTAATACGTCCGTACATTAATGTATGATTTTATTTAGGCATTCGCGGTTATATCAACTTGCTGCCGAAGCCATATAGTGGTCGTGGGCCATTTCTTAAAAATATTTGTGGACTAAAGTTACTCTTCCAAAGTATCAAGTGTTAGTTTTGAATGCCACGTAAAGTTTACCTAATACTACCTCCTTTAATTTTAAAATAGTATACGTTTCAAAAAATTTTGTTTGCATGTCAAATTTGGGGGCCACATTTTTGTTTTTGTGGGTCGCAGTTTGCAGACTCTAACAATGACCTAAGTTACAAAATCTGAAGCATTACTTCAAGCTTAGTATTTAATAAAGTAAGCTATTTATAAAAATGTTTAGAATTACGAGTGATTAAAAAAGCATTAAATTTTATATTTTAATATAATCTGAACCTTTGTTTCTTTAAGTTTTGGATGTCATTATATTTATTCATTATAAATGTTTACAATTAGTCATTTTAAGTCCAGGTATAAAGTGAGTTGTACTCAATAAAAGTTAAGATAACTTAAAAGTTTACTTATAATTTGTGTACTAGCTAAAATTCTTGATTTAATTTAATATTACAATCTTAGAGTATGGTAATATTTAGAAAGAGTTAGAAACACCAATATGAAATACCAAGTTCATTATTTTTGTTTAGCGTGATTAGGGTAGACTGTGGTGAAAAATGTTTTTTATTGATAGTCACTAGCTAGGTTATACTTAATTCAATTGTCTTAATCATTCAAACTTTATTAAAACCTTATATAAAACTATTTTGGTATAAAGCTTATCTAAGTTTAGTAAAATATCTAAAAGCAAATAATAAACTGTTATTTGTATATTTGACATATAATTTATAACATTCAACCAAAACAACTTCCTGACTAGAATATTTTGTTTCATTTACACAATAAATTTACAATTGTAAATTTTATGCAAAGAAATTAGTATTAGTAAACATTTTATAAGTGTTTGTAAAAATTAATAAATCGTTGCAAGGAATGTATCTTTCAAAATGTGTAAATTGAAGAAGAAATTTCTTGTCATGAAGTTATACTCAAACAAAAAGATTGTTTTAGGCCTATCTAATTTAATATAAAATTGAATCATACTTAAAACAATAAGGATCAACAAAATTAAGTGTAAATATGTTTTCTAAAATGTTAAAAGTTTTGAATTTTTTTTTGCGCTCTTTAAATGTGTTATGAGAAATTATGTTTAACAATTACATTAAGTATTTTAGGCAAGTGTTTCCTAAAGTGTGCAGATATATACCCAATTTAACTCAGGCTTTATTTTGCAACAAATGAGATGAATTTACATAATTACCATGAAATCTATTTTGCATCAAATTTTCTATAAAATGCAAATTCAAAGCAGTAAGGTTAATACTACTTTAAAATTAATTTTATCGAAGTATTTGGATAAAAAGCAAAGTAAAGTATGGAGAGTATCAAGTTAAACCAAAATAAAAACATGCTAGGAAAGGGCAAAAGTGCTAACCATGCTTAGTAAAAAGAACTGTGTATAATGTTAAAAAAAACCGGCAGTAGGACTTAAAAAATATTTTAAACTATTTAAACCCTACCTCCTGGGATTTTTAATTCTAAACACAGTTATTTTTACCAAGTCTAGTGCTGGTTATTTTCACGGATTATTCAAGCAACAGACGATTGCCAACCGTTTACTTCCTTGCAAGTCGAATCACCGCCGTTCGCTGTTTTGAACCCCAAACCGCAAAAGTGTTTGACTTCAGTTCCAACAAAGTAATAATCGTGCGTTATACCGTTAATGTTTATACTTAAAAAACTCTAACTGAAAAAATCGGAAAAAAGTATTGAATTATAAAAATTTTTAAATGTTTTTATATATTAATAAAACTGTTTAAATACTAAGATTTTCTTCTAAATTCTAACAAAATAAAATAAATTTGTTTTTTGTATCTGAGTTTGTACAAAAATATTACACATTTTAAATGCGTCGCAACCAGACTTAAAAAAATTATGTGAAGCTATAAAATTAGAATTTTTTTATAACTTCAATTCAATAAATTAAGTCAATTTCAGAGCAAATTTTATTTGTACATGGTACATTTAAAAACACTAATAAGAAATAATTTTCAATAATTTAATTCACTGTTTCAAACTTAAAACCATCTATTCAAACTTTACATTAACCATTTAAAATCTAGTCTAGTTACAACATTTCAAGCATTTTGGAAACAGATAAGGTTTCGAATGTCTTCCTGCTTCGCAAGTAAACACTCTGTTTTTGGACATGTTTTTCTGAGATTGTCCAAAAATATTCTTTTTGGCGGTAAAACGTTCTTTTGCGCATCATCCATCTTCCCTCGCTGCCATCATGCACGTTTTTATATTCTTTATCTTTACTGTCGTTGCATCTTTACCGACGTCACAGTTCGTAGAGTTGCACACTAAAGACCCACGTTGCAACCTGTTACAATCAGCAGTGCTCTTAAAAATGGCAGAATTTTGTTTTACATTTAAAGAAACTTCCACAGTCTAAATGTGTCTTTTATTTAAAAACAGTTTTTTTTTATATAATCTAAAAACATGAATAATAAAACTTAACTAAAACTCTAGGTATTGATTTCCATTATCATATGTTGTTAAAAAAATTATAAAAGATGATTTGTTTATATACAACATTAATTAAAATATACAAACTGAAAGAAGCTATATAATTACAACCATATACTTGTAAAAATTAGCTAGTTATGTAAAATTATAGACCATATTGACCATATTAGTTATAATGTGTTTTACATTAATTCTTTGAGTTTTACTTTATATAAGTTGTAAAAAGAAATTTGAACAAGATATAAAATCAAGAATAAAAAATGATAATCATCAAATTAATAATCCGGATAACATTGAAAAACTGCTGTTCATTAACCGTGTTTTCCTTAATTCAGGTTCGAAACGTTTTGCGCAAAATTTCTATCACATTTGTAATCCAGTTCAGTGCCCTTAATATAGCTATCACCATTTCTAACCGTGTTAGTGATATTATAAGACTGAGTATAGTAATAGCACAGTTTTTAAGCAGTAAATTTACTATATTTTTAATACTGCTTTATAAGTTTACAGAGCTGTCTGCAAAATAAACACCTCTACTTTGAGGTTTTTTTTCTATAATATGGTTACCTTCATGGCAAAGTGTTTTACAGCCGAATCGTTAATCCCACAATTGATCAGTCCTTTACTCTGTTCAAAACTATTCGGGTGTTAAGGCTCATAAGTCATAACTGAAAAATTGTTGCAGGTGAAAGACACATTTTTACCTTCAGGGTAACTTTCTATAAGCACTTCGTCAAAGAATCCTTTCTCTGGTGCTTTTGGTCTTTTGAAACCTGCTTAAAAACAAAAGTTTTTAATGTACGATGAAAAGACTACGTATTTCAAATACTTAATTTACCAATACAAGCACACGTTTTTCACACCTTCACTTACGTACACTCTCAAGTAGTGACGTATCATGATTAAAGTAACACAACAAGTCATCCATAACAATGTATATAAACCTACAGCTAAATATTGTGAGGATGAATCAATTTGCATCATGCAAATGATTATTTGTGTGCAACCTTTTTGATTGATGAAAAATTGCACACACTTAATCAGTTGTACGATGGCAAAATAATCTACAACTACTGATTGCGGAAACAAATCCATCAGCATTGCATCAATCAACGCAATGCTTAATAGGCAGCGGGTCAGAATAACCCGACGACATATTACACAAGCGTAGGTGTTAAATATGCATGACGGGACTTTTTGCATGAAGACAGTCTTGCACAAGGAGTCACTCATACACGGCTTGAGTTTTTACTTATTTTTGTTAATTATCATACATTTAAAAAAAATTCTCTTTCATTTTCACTATTACCCCTCACCCACGGTCGTTGACTTTATTTTTACTCGTTCTTGTTTTTTTTATTAATTAGTTTTTTGTTTATTTTTTATCTTTCTAGTTTTTTTAACTTAAATTGATAATTTCTAAACGATATATTTTATTTATTTTTATAATTACTGCTACTCCTAACCCTCACACCACGGTCAGTAACTTTTTTTTTTCTTTTTTAACTTTAATAATTAAATTTTTAATTTATTTTTAATTTTTCATGTTTATTTCTAAATATTTTTGTTAATAAATATTTGATTTTTTTTTATTTTTCACTTTTACTATCACACCTAACCCTTACCCTCGGTAGGTATTTTTTTTTGTTTTTGTTTTTTTATTGAGTAATTTTTCATGTTATCTAATTTTATTTCTTTATTACTGTCTTGCTAAAATAATCTTCGTGCAAAAGTGTCCCTTCAAGCAAAAATATCTTCGTGCATATTTGACCAGTCTCCACTACACAGTGGGGATGAAATTCGTAAGTTATGAACATTTATAACTAGTTCTTTTGGCTTGCAGTGCTTAGGATCAGTTTCTCCACAAAAAGCTATAAAGTAATAAAAAATGTGCACACGTGGCCAGTTGTTCTTTTTTCAAACATATTTTGTTATAGAGTAGAGAAGTTTTTAATCTTGTGGACTAAATATCTTTCAGAAAAACTGTCTCAAACTTTCAAGGATGGGAGTTACCTTATTTTTTGTGCATTTTCTCACAAGGGAAACTCTAAGCACGCCAAAGCCACCAGCACAGGTTGAGTTCATTCTTTTATGTTCTTCGCGATCTGATCCACTACGATGACTAAAGTATGGAACTGGACAGCCTTAGTCTTGATGCTTAATATGTTTAGAATTATGTAAAGCTTTTGAAGATTTTTTTGTATAACGTTTATGTCAGAAACAATATGAAAAAGTACAGGACTGTGCTTTATATTTCTTTCCAACAAAACTAAATAACGTTTTTCGTTTAAATTAGTTAGGTTTAACCAGAATTTTAAAGAGTATAACTTTCTCTTATAATTTTGAATGTCATAAGTTAAGTAACACTATTTTTTAGTTTTTACGAAGTTGGTCTTTATAAATCGAAGTTAAAACATAATAAAAACTTTAAAAAATACATTAGTTGTGTAAAACTAGATTATTAAAGAAATAATTGAAAAGTTTGCTCAAATTGAATTAAGATCTAAATTTTAAACGTGAGTATCAAATTTCATAAAAATACTTAAAAACTAAAAATTAGAGCTTTGGCAAGTCAAGATAAAAAATAATTGAAGTTTTGAAATACTTACTGATTCATCAGATTTTTTTCCTTTAACACTACATTAAGTTAAAAATAAAAGAACATGTGTAAACGCACCTCAAAAAACGAAAGCATCGGCGAAACTAATAAATAAAGCATTGGCTTTGTCAAGTGCGTAGAAAATATTTAGCACTTTACAGAAAATAAACTCTTATTAAAAAATATATAAAGTGTTATTAACTTTTTATTTGATTTTAAAAATACAACTGAAACGTAAACTTACAAATTTTAGTACGTTTTTTATATCAAGACACTAAAAATATTAAATTACCATTGTTTTTTATTTTTATTGTCTACTGTGCACAGAACTTACTTTTCAGTAGTTCCGTTTCTTAATATACTTAAAGTTTAACAGTTATTTTCAAGTTAATAAATACTGCAAACAAAGCTGTCAAACATTTAGCAGGAGTTAAAAGTCGGGTATTAACTATAAATTTAAGAAGTTTCTTACAACGTATCTCGTTTAAATGCAGCTACCAGGTTTATAAGCTAGTGTTAAATTTTGATCGTTATACGTTTTGTACTCAGGTAATTTTCAAACGTTTGTGCTTAGCATAGACGATTTTTATTACATTTGTCTATTGATTTTAAACAAAACAATTATAAAGTAAGTCAAAATTTGTATACTGAAAATAGTTCCTTGAAAATAGAAGAAAAAAAATCCCAAAGCATAACTATTGCAGCTATTTATTTATAACTAGTTAAAAATCGTTTTTTCTATGAATGTATTATTAAAAAAAAATAATTTATGGTTTATTGGTCATTCAGTAAGAAAATAAATTTTTACGAGTGCGAAAAATCGTAACTTAATCAAACCTTACTAGCTTTAGTAATTTGACTAGAGTTAAAAATATTCTTTAAGTACAATTTCTAACCTATAACTTTAACGACAAAACATAATATTTTTACAGAACAGTGGTCCCAAACTTGTTTTAATAAGTTAGAAATGTATGAAGTGACTGGTAAAATAGAACCAAAAATAAAACCTAGCATCTATTTTTGTAGATGAACTTAGTCTTATTAGCAATATGTCTAACTTGTTTATTTTAGTCAGTTTAATAGTTTATAATTGTAATTCCATCTAATATAAGAAAATAGTCTAATTAAAAAACCAAAAAGTTGTGAATATTGTTTTGAATATACATATGGTCACAGCAAATTTTTTTAAAATAGTTACATATTGATTTACCTTGTTATAGGTAATAAAAAAATTTTAGTTATTAAAACTATTTTACTTTTACAGAATAAAAAAGTGTTTTTTAATTATAGGTATGTTATTTATGCTCTTCATTTAAAATTTATTGTATGTACAATGTATATTTATAATCAAGGACTTATGTTTAGTTTTTATAAAAAATAGAACAGCAAGTTATTTAGAGCAAAATGACAATTCAGATTGATATAAAGAACTTTAAGAGATCTTATTTCGAAAACGAATTTAAATTAAAAAAGGTGTAGTTTTAATCAATAAAATTATGGTTGTAAAAAATATTTATAAGTATAAAAAACTTATAATGACGCCTAAAATTGCCCACACTGTAGGAAGTTAAAATAAAACAGTTTTAGACATAACTCAAAAACTATATAAATAAGAAAAAAAGTTATCGTCGGTCTAGCTATTAAGATTATAATAGTAGAAAGAAATTGATAAATTTATTTATTGAAAAATGAACACCACAACAAGTCAGAATTATTAGAATTTGAATTGTAGTGCATCTCTAATCAACCAAACAAAAAATTACAATTTTGCTTTAGATTTGATAAACCGTTTGTTACTTAATTTTTTTTATAATTTTATTGTGACTTAAAGTAAATTAAGTTGGATTTCAATAGTAATTTTGATTATAACATAAATCTATGAAAAATCTACGAAAAGCACATTGCTAACAAAGCTTAAAGTGACGTAACAAATCCACACACAAACAGTTGCTTTTATAACTTTGTATTTATTAATGTACATTACGCTGTCAGAAAACTGGGTAGCTGAAAAATTTGAACAAGCGTACAAAATTTCACCAGGGGACGAAATTGCGCGAGTGTACAAATTTTTCACGAAGACACTTATGCACGGAGACATTTTTGCAAGGGTTAGATTTTATTATTTTTTTTTTACTATCTTTTTACCCCTAACCCTCTGTCGATAGCTTTTTTTCGACTATTACTGTTACCCCTAACCCTCAACCTCGGTCAGTTGCTTTTTGTGGTTTTTATAACAATTTTTATTAGTTATTTTTACTATAACTCTTATAATAATTAGATACTGTTATAATAAATAACTCACCTAACTCTTACCCTCGGTCAGTAACTTATTTTTTCTATTCGTTGTTTTATTAGTTCATCTTATAGTTTTTTTTACTCTCGTGCAAAATTGAATCTTGGCGCAAAATTCTCTTCGTGCAATTTTGACCTATTCCCGCTTGCAGCATCTAATGTTTTCAGTGCAATACTAAAAACCTCTTGTAACATAACTACCATTAAAGTTGATTTACTAATGTAAAATTACCAAGTTTTTTTTTACAATCAACATAATTCGGCGAAAGTCAGCAGAAGCCTGGACGATCGTATGCCGTGAGACAAGCTCAAGTTTAGCCTAGCGGACAATGTATTGAACGTTGCACAGCAAAAGACAATGCTGACGTCACTGATTAGTGCCAGCAAATGGTTGCTTCATACTTGCATATATACTCCGTTTGTAGATTGCAAGTTTTTCGGTGTGACTAACTACTGAGTCATAATCAGGACGATAGCAGTCTCAATCTACTGAAAACTTGTGGTCTAATGATCAAATTAGTATGATTAACCCTTTTGTTAAACTTAAGTATTTTTACGGAGTAAATGTAAGCCTTGATAGACTGACGTTTATTTTACATATTCTTTTTGTTTAGTTTGGGGGATTTTTTTCTCAAGCTTAAATGTATACTAAAAGTAATTAAGTTATATACTCTGAAATATAAATTATATTTAACTAAAGTTGTACTGTATACCGTATAGTTTGAAACTAATGTACACTCCTATAAATAAATTGAAATATTTTATGTACTTAAGTATAAAAACAGCAACTTTGCTACAGTTAACCGATAAATAGAAAAAATAAAAATATATTTTGAGTTTTTAATTGAAAATTAGTGATCACAATGTTAGATTATAATGAATTTAGATCTGCACAAAATAAAAAAATAGGTTAGTTTGAGCGAAGGCGTTTGCTGGTACGGAAATCTCCAAAGCTTGAAAATCTACAGCAAAAGAAAACATTAATTAAAAACTGCCTGAACACAAAAACTTTATATAAAAATTCATGCAAAAAAAAAGCACAAATTTCTAAAAAACGAAAAAAAATCGACGAAAGATAGTACTTAAAAACATTTTAACTTAGTTTTTTTTTAATTTTCTATCGTTTTTGCTAAAGACATTACTTCATAAAGATAGCCTCTTATCTAGAACAAAAGAAAAAACATTATAAAACAATGTGTTTAATTAAGCGACAACAGAAAATCACAGTAAAATTTTCACAGTTTGAAATATTCACGGTAAGGTAATAATAGTTTTGAACCAACTTTCTTGTAAAAACAAAAAAAAATATATTAACTGTATTAAACTCATATAAGTTTTCCAGCAATAAAAAAACAAATCGACAAAAATAACGCAGTAAACACTTCACAGTTACATAAAAAATACTTCACAGTAAAATGTTCAGTCTACATTCTGTTTATTATAGTATTTAAGAAAGTAAAATAGCAATTTTTATCATACCAAAAGTTTTAATTTTACTGTTACATAAAAAAAACTTCACAGTAAAATGTCTACACTCTGTTTGCTATAAAATCTAGATAAAGTTTAATAACAAACTGTATTACAAACAACACAGTAAAGGTTTTCACAGTACAATCACAAATAAAATGTTTAACAGTGAAATGTGGAATAAAAACACATGCAGGTTTTTTAGCAAATAAAAATAAAATAACCTGCGACAAAAATAAAAACAGTAAATACTTTACAAGTGAAAAATATTTCACTGCACAATTCTAAACCCTGTCCCCCACCGAACCCGCCACTTTTTGAGTGTCTAGCGCCAGCAAGTGTTGGATCAGGTACTCGCTCGTGACGTCACTGGGCATGAAGTAGGAGGGGTGGTGGCGGTCGGTGCTCTCGTCGTCGCTGTCCACGGTGACGTCATCCAACTGTGACGTCATCTTCTCGTGGACTTCCTCGCCCAGCAAGCAGTACAGGCACTCCGCCATCTCCTCGTGCGTCAGGTGCTCCCCTGTGAAAATTAAAGAATTAATGAATTATTTGAGAAAAAAAATTAACATTTTCAAACTTTTCTGTTGAATACTCTCCTAAGATGTTATAAATATCTTTTAATTTAGAAAGAAAAAATGTTTTAAATTTCTAATTCTTATTTTTTAGATTTGTTGCAAGTTGAAGCCAATTCTTTTTTTAGTGCTTAAATTCTGTTTAAACCCTCACTCCTAAATTGTAATTAAATTTGGTTGAGTTGTTAAAATTAACCTTTCTTCGCACGATAAGTACTTTCTAAAATTGCTATAAATATTTTTTAATTTGAAAAATTTTTAAAGCTAATTAACTTTTTGTCTCAGAGTTGTTGCACCTTCAAACTTGTCCTATTTGGTGACTCAATTATGTCTAACTTTCCTAAATTGTAACAATTATCTTTTTAAGTCAATACAGTAAACTTTAGAGTTAGGTTGTTATGAAGTAAATACATTTTCTGCAAACAAACCAAGTTCAGTGATGAGTTAAAAAAAAAAAAGTAATGAGCAATAAAATTATCATCTGAAATTTTTCTCTGGCATTTTCTAATTACTAGATTATCTACATTTTTAACCTAGTTTTAGTTAGTTTCTATAAAGTCAAGAGTACAGAAAAAACCCGGGCATAAAAAAGCTGACACTCAAGCAATTAATAAGAGTCAATTACTAGTTACTTAATATACTTAAAAAAAACTATCAATTAATACGGAAAAACTTTCTTTTTAAGTACAAAAAAAAATTAACACCAAACAAACCAATGCAATGCAGGTGTGAACAGTTTGGAGAAATAAGTGTTAAATGTTTTACAATATTTATTCAACTTTGCTCGTAAGAAATTGGCGGTTAGAAACATCAAATACTTAATCACTTTTCAACTCAGGCAAATTTCAATATTAACAAACAAACCGAGGTGCTGTAGGACATGCAGCAGGTAGTTCCTGTCCATCACGTTCGGCTTGTCCTTCTGGGAGTTGAGAGTTTGGAACGCTCTCGTCACCTCGTTCACCGACAACCCGAACGCAGGCCGGTGGTTTATGTAAACTGCAGAAGAATATCGACCATACTTGAAATGCTTATTATTTTGTTAAATCGTTAAAATAAGTTAAAAAACGAAAACAAAACATTTACATTAGTTTTGCTTAACTTTTCCAAATAAAGTTTTAACAATTTGATTTCAAAAAAAAGTAATATTTAACATTACTGAATGTAAATGTTATTATTCAAAACATTTTGTTTATAAGAAAACTTATATTTTGATAGCAACAAAGTGTTAAGCATTTGGAAAACTTTCTACTTACTATACTCAACATTTAATGAGTATAAAAATTAAGACCCTAGTTATAAGCACCTAGAGTATATGCAAATTTTATAATGCTGTACCTTAATTTTTAAGTTAGTTTTTATTTAAAACTTTCTACCAGAGTTCCTTAGTAACTGAGAAAAAAAACTACTTTTGTTATATATACAAATCAGTATGGTTATAAGTTTATTTCTTACAACATGCTTAATTCAAGGCAACGATCACAATAACAAAGTGGTTTAAATTTGATTATTAAAACATACTGTAAAAAGTCAACTTAATAGCATAACTTGTATCAGTCATTTCTATATATGTAACTAAGTGTTTATTTATTATATATGTTTATATATATTAGCAGTATTTACCATACCAGTCAATGAATAACCTCTAAATTAGAATTAATTAAATGTTTCAACCGAAACATAAGAGTACATAAGTTTAAAGTTTTTAAATAAGTCAAATTTATCATTGCTGTTACTGCTTATTCAAAATTTTTGATAAATTCATTAACAACAAAATAGTAATTTTATTTGATACCACTTCTGTTAACATTTTTATGAAAAACAAATTTCCGGCTTGATCTCGATAATTAAAAATAAATAAATCTAATTTACACTGCTGATAAAAATTTGTTAATTGTTTATTACCTATTGTTAGGTTCGAGCTAAAAATTAATTAAAATTAATTTAAACTAAATTTAAGTTGTTTGATTTTAAATTTATTAAAACTTTTAATATAACATTGAATGAAGTATATAAAAGCTAATTGGCTGAGGAATAAGAGCTCCTATCAAAAAATATAAAATAAGTTGAAAACTTTTACAATATGAGTGTAAAAAATTATGAGAAAACTAAAAAAAAAGTACTAAGTATTAGAAACTTAAAAAAATTACCATTAATCAAACTTGAATAATTAAAAAACCATAATAAAGAACTTAATATTTAGATGAAAAATATAAAATTAAAAGTCAAAACTTAACTTCAAGTACTAAAAATTAGTCTAAGACTCAGAAAAAAACTAGCTTGAGTTTGTAAAAAAAATCAAACCTGAGTCAGATGTGTTTTTCAAAAAACTAGCCTAAGTTGGCCAGATCTTTTTAAAATATAAAACTAACCTGAATTAGCCAGTAAAAGTGGCAACCCAGTAATATTCATATACATGTATACCTCTACTGCTAGATAAGTTTAAACGAATCAATTAGTTTTATAAGCATATTCTTATTTATAATTGACACTTATTTATTGAGGAAACTGTTGTTTTTACTGTATGTTGTTCAACATAAACTTTTAGAAAGCTTAAACTAGTATAACAACAAGTATAAGGCGTTAATTTAGTTTCAAAGTTTTAATTAATATTAAAACAAACTTTATCTTTTGTACATTTTTTGAATTCATAAAAAGTATTTTGCTGTGTTATTAAAACTTACGTTTAATGAAGTCGTCCAGGTTAATTTTGGTCACATACTTGTTTGTTTTGGCGTAATCCCTAAACTTCACTTCATTGATCATATCTTCTATCTGCGAATTGTGTGATAAATTGCATTAGTTCATTATCACCTTTTAGACGGATTAAGTTAGCGTTGATAAGAAAATGTTCATAAAGTTATTAAAAAAAAACTTGTTAATTTGACAATTGAAGAAGCTATAATTGGAAATTTTTAGTGAGAAAAAAATTGGAATAAAAAATTAAGTTTAGTATAGTTTTTTATTTTTGAACAAATCTGTTTTTTATGTTTTCATTTAAAATGTTTTAATTTAAATATTTTATCAATATCTTCAAAAAGACTTGAAAACGGTAACATTAATTAAGAACTACTCAAACATACAGTTAAATAAATTTTTTTTAATAAATTTAAAATTAAATGTAACTAATAGAACAAAGAAAAATTAATAAAGACAAGTTATAAATAAGTTTGCAAATATTGCAAAAATAATCTCTATGTATAATTAAGTATGTAATTTAATTTTTTGTATAATTATACAAATTTTAAACTTTTTTGTTAAACTAATAAAAATTACTCTTACATAAAGAAGTTTTAGAAAACATGTTAGTCAACTCAATCAAATTCTAAACAAATTAAATTGGAAGACTTTTGGTTTTGTTTGTTTTTAACTGTAATAAAAGTATTAAACTGTTACTCATAAATAAATGAGTTAATATATTCAATTTGAATAAAGTTGAATTTATAACTATAAAACCCTTTCAAAGCAAAATATTTTTTTCAATTAAAATCTAAATAAAAACCTCGTTAATAAGTTGTTTCAAGTTTTTAAATTTATTTTTTCCGAAAACTTAAATTTTGTTTCTATGCCAACTAACAATTAGAAAGTAGTTTAACTTTAACGGTAGTTTACATCGTCTATTTTTAGAACAAATTCAAACTGTGATTAACAAAATGTGGTTATTAGATTAATTGAATGAAAATATTATGTAAGTTAAACTTGTTATATTTAGCAATTATGTACATATAAAACTATTTAATTTTAGATTGATTACTTTTGTAAAAAAATGACAGAGCTTATTTATGTTTAGAGCTTCTTTTTGTAGATACACTTTAAAAAGATAGAAACTAATTACTTTTAGTTAGAGTTTTACAGAAAAATGATATTCTATTAAAAAAAAACTTTTAAGAACAAAATTAATTGATTCATCTGAGCTTTACAAATAGTAACATGCTTTAGGTAAAGAGAATGAATGATTAACAATGTACGTTTATAACCGAGCTGCAATCAAAAGTTGTGGAAGAAACTTTGTGTTTTGTATAAGAACTTGCAGTTCAAAACTAACAAAAAACAAAAACAACGAAAACAAACAAGAGTCACAAAAATCTGGCAATCATGAATTTTCGCCTTTGTCCGTAGTAGGCGAGGATTTTAAAAAGCTTTTTAAAGTCAACGACAGACAACTGAACCATAATTTACACAACAACAATAATTATTACGAAAATGTAGTAATTAGAAGTGAAAGTTTAAGCAAACTCGCTGTTCGGATCAGAGAAGTTTGCAAGGAAGTTTATTGCAAAGGCAAGGAGAATTTACCTTGGAAAGAACAAGTTGCCAAAGTTTACGAGAAAAGTTTGGAAAAGCTGCCTTCGCGAGAAAACATAAGAAAATCGTACGAAAGATCTGCGGAAAAAATCAATGAAACTTATCACGTAGGCAAGAAAAAGTTGCCATCATTTGAAGAATTTAAAATTTTAGCCAATGAAAATTACCCACCAACTGAAAATCGTCTGCAGAAAGTCAAACTTGAATTTTTCATCAAGTTAAAAAAAATTTCCGAGGACAGAATAAACAAAATTAAGAAGACCGGTTCGCAAGTTTCCGTGCATGAAAAAATAAAATTCACCCAAGACATCAATCATGATACTAATATTAAAAATATTAACATTAAAGCTGTTCCGATAGCCGAATTTTCAAGCAGATCGGCAGACAACTCTGTCAGAAACTTGCAAAATCGTGAAAAGCATCATGAAAATTTTCAAGCCGCTGAAGCAGGAGCCGCGAGCAAATTGGCGACAAAGTTGAACGAGCAGCTGGATTCGATCAGCAAGAGCAGTTACGCGAAGAAAACGCAACAGGCGTACAGACGAGTCGCTGACAACAACGAGCTCAAAGTGGAAAAAGTCAAATCGGCCAGGAAAGTGTACGGGGATGCGATTGGCGGGAAAGCGAAGCAGCTCTACAGCGACCTGAAAGCAGACGAAAAGGTGAAAATAATGAAAGAAGTAAACGACAGATGGAAAGATCACTACAAGAATCTTACAGGGGAGTCGCTCACAAGCACGGTTGAAAGAACCTACAGAGGTGCGAGGACCGAAGCTAATAACTTGTACGTCTCGGCCAGGCTGTGGGTGGAAAAAAACAAGGGGACGGACCTTGGGGAGGTGGCCACGTACAGGGAGCTGGTTGCGAGGGACAGTTTCAACAGGGACGGCATGAAAACCTTCCCGCTTCTGGTGCTTCCACTTTTGAACAAAACCTTCCTCCTTCTACTCGTTCCGACGCTGGTGCTGCCCAGGAAGATGCTGCCGAGGAGCTTCTGGTCGGAGAAGCAGCGCAACATGTACCTGGTGCAGAACCACTTCGAGAAGATGTCGGAACTTCACGACGTCGTGCTCATGCTCGGCGAGGCGAAAAGCGCGGGAAATTTTTCCGCGGCAAAACCTTGCGGTTTCGTCGAAGAGGCGGTTAACACACTGCAGAGGAACGAGCCTGTGTGCAACAAAACCCTGTTAAAGATGAAGGACGAGTTCAGGAAAAACCCGTTCCTGGTGGACGAGGCAAGCGTGCCGGTTTTGAGGGCCGTTTGCAAGATGTTCGAGGTGAACAGCTTCGGCACGATCGACGTTTTGAGGGGGAGACTGCACAGGCGAGCGCACGACCTCATGCTGGTGGACGGGAAACTGCAGGGGGAGGGTTTCGGTCGGATGAGCGGGGAAGAAGTGAGTGAAGCTTGCAGCGCGAGAGGGGTGAACGGGGTGGCTGTGAGCAGGGAGGCGGGGGAGTACTGGCTGGCGAACTGGGTGGAATTGAGTGGTAGGTGCTTGAAGGTGGACTCGAACTTCTACTTGTACGCCATGATGGCCAATATGGGCTTCAATCAGGATAATTTTGAAAACAGGATTTTCGGCTAATTTTTTTGTTTTGAGTGGGATAATGTTGAAACAGCGAAATAGATTTTGGCTTGGAACGGTAAAAAGATTAAAAAAACTTAGCAATTGCATTTGCTTTGATGAAAACAATGATAATTTGAAATTAAACAAAGTTGTGCAAAATTAAAATTGATTGACCTTTTTGGTAATTGATAAATTCGCAAGATTAAAACAAAATAATCAGATAAGTACCAAAAGTTGAAAATTTTACTTTAAAACTTATTTCACAGCTAGTATGCTTTATTTACTTTGGAAGTTTATGAAGTAAACATAAATTTTAAGAGTTTTTCTGCTTAAAACTTCATAATAGAACTTAAATACATACATTTTAAATTTCTGTCAACAAATGTGTTAAAACTATTTAAACTTAAGAGAAAAAATATGTTATACTTTTCTACTTTAATTTTTAATCTTTTTTAAAGTTCTAAATGTCAAATTTTATAACATTTTATACTTAAACTAAGTTCAGATTAATACTACTACTGCATAGTTTCAAAATTAATTAAGTACAAGAAAGTATTCAATTACAAAATGATCTTTAAATATTTGTAATGCATTACTTTTAAGCTTTGACTTATTAATTATTTATAAGAAACAGAATATATTAACCGAAAAAAACAAATACAAGTAATAAAGTAGATTTTGAGTAGATTTAATAACCTTAAGATGTTCAATATATGGATCAGTCTACTTTTAAACCAACATTAAATCCACTATATCTATAATACTAAAATAACAAAATAAACTAACTCAAACAATACATTTTAAGTAACTCTAACAATTTAAATTACTTATTAATAATACTTTTATTGTTTTATTTTTTTAGATACATGGTTGCCACTCTTAAAATAAATAAAAAATCAAGGTGACCTTAAACTGCATTAAGTCATCCTGAAGTTTTTTAATCCTTAAAAAAATAAGTTTTGCCTCTGGCGCAAACTACTTGCCCATGATCATTTTTATTCATTATTAAAAGGAAGGTGTGGTATGTATATGCTATTTTGCATTAGATGTTCACTAAACTTATGAAAAATGCTTTTTTTAAATATTCATTATTAAAAGGTTAAATCTATTCAGATTAAAATAGTTTTGTAACCATGTTAACAAAGTTTATGTATAAAATAAAATAGTTAAAATTTTTCTTTGAAATTTTAATTTACTTACTTAAATCTTACTAAATAAAGTACTCACTTGTATGAATAAACCTAAATCATGATAAATATTTATTTCATATTTAAAATAAAACTACAATGCTATTTCTAAGAATAGTGAATAACTAACCAAAACTGAAAAATTAATAAGAAATCATTTCAAAATCAATAAAATCATGTTCTTGGACAAAATTGGTTATATAAAATAACAAAATACGCTGTAAATTGATCAACTAAATATTATTCTATGTCTAGAAAAAAACACGTTCTGAGATTTATTTAAAATCTTAAAACTATTCTGAGACTTTTATAAAAATCAAAACTGCCCTGAATCATCCTGAGTTAGAAAAAAATTTCAAAATATCCTGAGTTTCCCTGAGTGTGTATTTCACAAAAATACAATACTGTATATATTTTATCTCAAATAAATTGCTAAAAAATTTAAATTAATATGTATCACAACTGGTGTGTTTCAAAACTGTTATGTTAGAAAAGCTTCAAGTAATAGGCTAAATCATATTCATGTAAATTTTAAAAAGAAGTGATTGTATGTGATACTAATTTACTACAACTTTAAAAAACTGATAACTTTAATGTACTTCAAAAAATATTTTTACAACAAACTATAGTTGTTTACAATAACGTTAAAAAAAAAAATTATTTGAATTTGATTTTATTAAAAATGCTTGAAAAATTATGATATTATTTAAACATATCATATCCTTTAAAACTGCTCAAAACTTTATAGTTTAAGTGTAATCTTTAAAAAGGTAAACGTTTTGAAAGTTTAGCTTGAGAAAAAGAATTTCAAGGGTTTTTTTTTCAAGACATACCAAGTTTATCAACTTTGAAAAATATCATAAAACAAGAAGGTTTTTTAGGGAGTAAAATATTTTGTGTCAACCCTGATTTTATCATTATAATATACTGTGAACTAAAAACTTTTAATAACATTTTAACAGTGATTACCAGCATTGCAAGTAAACTTGGATAGCTAGATTTCAGAAACTTTGCAAAAAAAACTAGTAACAAATTTGAAATTAATAATGACTGTTTTTGACTGAAATCATTGATGTATGTAACTTATTTAATCAGATACAAGTTCGTTCTTGACAGAGGAAACAACTCCTGGCAAAAAAGAAGGACCATAGTTATGGAACATAAGAAGTTTTAGCAAACCGTAACAAAACACGAAGCAACATAAATCTTTTTTTTAAATATTTGTAACTAATAATCTTAATCACTTTACTAGTATAAAAACAATGTAACAAGCTGTTTATATTTAAGTATACAATAAAAAAACAATTCACAAAAAAAAAATAGTACAGAGTATTGCTTGTAGAAATAAAAACAAAAAAAAGTCAGGCTTGGTCAACTAATAGAACTAAACAGTTACACGAACCTCTAAAAACATTTAAAAAGAGCCAACCTCTTGTTCTGACAAAATACTTGCTGAAATAAAAGTAAAGAAAAAAAAGAGTTTGGTCGTGCGACTATTAACATTAAACAATAACACGAACCAACCTCTCAAACACTTCAATCAAAATAAAGCGAGCCAACCTCCTGTTCGGACGGGTAGAAGCCCAGGCTCCTCATGATGTTGGGTATCTGCTCCAGCTTGATGAAGTCCTGCGCCCTCCGCACCTCCATGCTCTCCTCCCCCTCCTCTCTGATCTGCGCGTAGTAGAACATGTCCACTATCTCCCGCATCAGCTCCCCCTCCCTCCCCCCTTCCAACAACGAGTAGAAGGGGTCCAGGGGGGATTCCCCCTCTCCGAGCCTCTCCATCGCTTCCAACGCGCTGTTCGCATCCGGGTTAGTAAAAGAAACTTGGTTTTGAAAATTATAGCCGCAAACCTTCAACAATAACTTTCAAAAAAATTAATTGAAAACTTTATTGTTATTTATTTAACTTAAAACTATGAACCTCAGTTGTGACCGTTGATTTTACAACCCTGGCCCATAAGTCCTAAAACTATGTTTTCACTGTTCTTATCTCATTTAAACCCTATTACAAACAAAACCCTTTAAACCAAACTTTAAACCACGTGCAAAAAATTAAACCTTTGCTGTTATTTTTTATTAACTTAACCTTCAGTGAAACTTAGGTCCGTTGTAAACTACAATAAAAGTCATTTAAGTTTTAGATAAAATATTCTTTTTTAACATGTATAAACTATATTTTAAATTTAATAAAACCGCCTCGTAATCGATTTTCCACAAAAACTTGAAAGCAACCAATAAACAACCAACAAATACATGCATATGTGAAATAACACTCACTCGTAACTGATCTTCCACATGTGCACTGAAGCGTTAACCGAGCTGGCTGCGAACACGAACCTCCCATCATAGCTGCACTCCACCTGCGACACTCCCCCTGCACTGCCACCCAGCGGCTGACCCGTCGCACCCACCGACCTGTGCTGGCTGCCGTCTAGTGGCAGCAGTTGCAGCCCCACCTTGGTGTCGGTGGCGTAGCACAGGACCCGCTTGTACTTGACGCCGTTCGGCGGGGTCGGAACTTTGGGCACTATCTTCAACCTGCAACGAGGGTTGCGATTTGTTTTTGCGGTTTGCACAAGTATGATTGTTAATGCAAGCCGGTGTAAATAGTTTGATTGGGTCTTTCAAGATTTTGTTGTTTTGAAAATCAAAAAGAAGCGTTTTGAACTTGCTTCTAATTTAACAAAATTAAAAAAGCATAAGTGATATTAAAAACCATATCAAGCGTATCTTAATGCATTTACAAAACAAACGCTGTAGCTAAGTAGTGCAACATTTTAATCTAATAACGCAATTTATCAATTTATTTCTAAAAAATTTAATCGTCCACTCAAAACATCACTGAAAAAACTCACGAGTAAATGGGAGAGTCGAATGTGGGGGCGAGGAAGGTGTACCTGCACATCTTGGTGGTGGAGTTGTACAGCTTCAGCTTGTGCTGGTTGTTGGAAGTCAGCAGGAACACTTCGTTCGAAGACACGGCGTCGCAGGGGTAGAACTCCAGCGAGAGCGGCAGCGCTGTCTGCTCGATTCTGTGGATGGACTTCAGAGACAACGTGTCGTTTGAAGAGTTGGCGAGGTCGTATTCCACCTGAACAGTTTTTTTTTTGTGAGCTACCACATAAGCAAAAATAAATACTTTTATTTTTATACAGAATTATTTTCCCATGACATAACGTTTCAAAGAATACAGTAACCTCTCGCATCTTTACGCATTTTTTTCTGTGGACACAATGTGCGTAAATAAGCGAGAGGTTACTGTACAGTTATGGAACAACGTTTTACTCTGTCAGAAATAATTAACAGGATTCTTTTACATAGACTACTAGTATTTATGTCGCTAGAAGAGTTGGTCATGTCGTACTTTACCTGATTTTTTTTTTGTGTGAGCTAACACATGCAACTAAAAATACTCGATTTTAAAGAAGACTTTATTGAAAACTTTCAAAAGAAGTTCTATTATAAAACAAAACTCCTCTTAATTAAATGTCTTCTGTTATAATTAGGTTCTAGCACAAGTAGAATTGATTTATGATGGAATCATTTGAAACAAATACATGTACTTGTTTTCTTTGAAATCAAGTTGAGAGCTTTAATTGTAGCACTCAAAAATGTTCTACTTGAATATAAAAAAGATTAGGTTGAAGTATTGCCATGAAGACGGCCACATAATTTTTTTTTATTAAAAAACATTACGATGGAACTTATTTTTGCGATCAATAGTTTAATTTTTTAACTCCTTAACTTTTGTAAGTGAGTTCCTACCCTCAAGGTTGTAAGCAGCAAAAACAGATTGAGAACAATCACATAAATGTAGATAAAACAAAAAAGTTTTAGAAATTACACGTGGTATAAGTTTTTATGAATAATAAAAACTATGTTTTTCCAGTAAGGGTGTATATTAAAATTATAATAAGTTACACATGATAAAAACTATTTTATAACCTGCTTAAAAAAGTTCAAACAGGCATTATACATAGTAAAGTCTGAAAGACTATATGTGTCCGCATAGTTTTCACATAAAAGCAAGTTTTATACCGGACTGTTATATGCTCTTGTAAACCTTTTTTTTTAACTTAAATATTAGTTTGAGACAACTTGGTAACTGAAAAGAGTTCAGGAAACCTGCTTTCATACGACAGAAAACAACTTAAATTGAAAACCAAAACCTAGAAGTTAAAAAAAAAACTAAGTTAAGTAGATGTCGTTCAGAAAAGCTGTTTCCAAACAAAAGTTACTCATATTAACATAATTGTATTAAATTAACAAATAATTATATTAATACCATGTTTCGGTCGCTTCCCAACGTGATCAGCCTGCACTCCGTTGTTTCGTCATCAATGCCGAACATGAGATCGTTTATGACGTCATAATGCGACTTGTACCTGCCCAGGCACTTCCACTTCTCAACCGTCTTTTCGAACACCGTCACTGTGAAGCAGGCGTCCTTCATGAAAAAATAACTAATTCTAATTATATTATGTTTTAAAAGTTGTTTTGTTTCTATTTAAAAAAGGTATCTTTACAGCTATATGCAAATATTAACTTTGAGTAATCTATTTTTATTTATAGTTATTAACATAATATTTATTTATTTGCTGTTTTTTTTTTGTATAACTTTTGTATCAATGTTTGGCAAAGTGCAATTCATTTCGAACCTACAGCTGAAGATTCAAAACAATTTTATTGTTTTTCTAAAACATAGGTTTTTTATTCTTAAATTATAACTTTTACAATAAACTATATCTAGTTAATTATATCTAGTTATATCGTATTAAAACTTAATTTCTTCAAAAATATAACAGTATTAAATTTGAGTAAGCTTTAAAAGTCTTTTTTTGGTAGTCTGTCTATACGCAAACATTGATTTTAAGCATTCTACCTACATTGTATATTTTTAACTTAAAATAAACCGAGACGATATTGTATACCGATCAAACATAAAAGAATAAATTAAATAAAAAAATTACATTACAGTTTAGAATTGTTTATATAAAACTTGCAAAATTCATCCTTCATCTCAACTCACAGCAGTGGCGAGATACTTGGAATGGTGGGAAAAGGCCATTTTGGTTATGGATTCCCGCGAAAAGTTGAAGTTCTTCTCCGTGGTCAGCGAATTCGCGTCCAAAATGCTCACACCACCATCCATAAATCCGCATGCTGAAATTTGATATTTGAATATTTTTTAATAATAAAAAACACCAGTTTCATACTCTACCCTTTTACTATCCAAAAATAAAAGCTATATTAAAAAAAAACTTTGGTGATAAACAACGCGAAATATTAATGTGTGAAAATACAAATCTAAAAATTTACAATTTGTTTAACATGGAAAACAACATGCTTGTTTAAAGTACAAGTTTATTTACCAGTGAATTACTTATGTCCTTGGTTATACATATCTAAAAATGCATAACTTATATAGACAATGTTATTTACATTACTATTACTACAATGCATAGAACTAATTTTATTAATAGTATGTATATATGTTATTTTTGCTTAATTAGGTTGACTTGGGTTACTAAATTTAATGTACACATTACATAAAGACATGGCAAACATTTTCTTTAAATATTACATTATGACTTTCGTACATCTACAAGCTTACGTCAAATTTCATAAAAACATGTTTGGTAGGAACAACTAAATAAAAGTGTTCAAAATTTACTATAGTTTCTAATCAGTTGGTCATTTAGGTTTACAACTTTAAATAACAAACCAACCGA
The DNA here is from genome assembly GCF_965202585.1 of Thalia democratica. Classification (NCBI taxonomy): domain Eukaryota; kingdom Metazoa; phylum Chordata; class Thaliacea; order Salpida; family Salpidae; genus Thalia; species Thalia democratica. Next base: position 57,602,580 of record NC_139166.1, on the reverse strand, counting down.
TTAATGAGGAGTCGTGGTTGAACACCAAACTGTTTACCCCGTGACCTCTCACCTGAGTGAACAGCCTTGTTGCTATCACTTCCCTTTATTATTATTACGTTTTCGATAATTGAAAAGTTATCAAATCATTTTTTATTACATTAATACACTTTTGAAATCATGTTAAGCTTTTTTTTTTTTACCTTGTGCTATTGAATGTCTTTTTATAGCTTTTAAATTTTTCAAAACAAATTTAATAACAGTGGAAAAAGTTTTTACAAAGTTGTATAATGTAATATTGTAAAACAAAAACAGAGATTGAAATAACTTCGAACAACCAATTCATTACATTTAACAAGCATGTAAATTATAACAACTTAGTTGTGCATTGTGAAAAAAAAAACACTTAGTTATAAATTGTGCTTATTAACAACTTACTTTTTATCATAATCACAAACTTTAACCAGTCCGTTTTTACTTCCAATGCATATAAGAGACCTGGAAGTAAAAAAAAAAAATTAATGACTAAAAATACTAATTTAGTTTAAGACCTGAATTTAAAAAAAGCTATATTTAGATTAATTAGGTTTTGAGAAATATCAAAACTTATATTTTTACTAAACCACATACATTTTTGACTAGAGAATTTGAAGTTATGGTAAGATAAATGTATTTAAACAGAGTTATGTATTTGTGCTATCTATTTTATAATAATTTACTGTAATTGTAAGTTGACTAAAGTGTAAGGTTTATTTAGAAAAACTACATTCACTATTATCATTTAAACTGTTTTGTATTCTTTTTATGTGTTATAAATATCAAAACATAATAAAAAAATTATGCAAATTGATAAAAAACCTAGTTACTAACTTATCAGAACTCATCAAAAAGTTTTATGAAACTAGTAAGCAGTTATGACATCAAAAATCATTTTATACACACAAATTGTTTCGAAAAAAAAAAGTAAACTTGATGCGCATAGAACGTTTTTTTATCAGACTTCTAGCAAGCTGGAAAAAAATATATATACCTAGGATTTTATACTTTTTTGTAAAACTTCCTTATATCATTTTGGGTGGGTTTAGAGTGTTGGACAAAATTTTAGGATTGCTTTAAATACATGCAGTATTTTACCGGTACTCTTGAGTTAGTTTGTTTATTTGTTTTTACTTCATCATTAGTTAGAACTCTACTCAAATAAACATTACAAATAGTTAAAAATTTACCCAAAATAAACCGTTTGCGCAGAATAAAACTACAAATTACACACAATTACAAGTATAATCATTATAGACGTTAAGGGGCTCAAATGACCGACTAGTTGAAACTGTTTCAAAACTGCGCAGGGTACTTTTTTATAAACAACTGCATTTTTTTAAATAGATATTTATAAGCCTGTGATCATGAATACATAGAGAATACTTTTTGACTTTTTATTCGACGGTTTGTTTTTCTTTACCATATATGATTGTTTTAAATTCTTATGTTATGATTGTTTAAGGTCTAGATGAATTTTAATGCAAAAATTTTTTTTATTAAAAATAGTTATCTATACTTGCTTTGATCAAGTATTTAAGTAAAGAAGAAATAAAATATATTTGTTTTTTTATGAGAAAGCCCCTAAGATAAAAATTACTGCAAAGTAGAAAACTTGCTACAATGTTGCACTAATAAGTTTAATTACTTTTAACAAAAACATTATTTTTTAAAACTTCAAAAAACTTGTGCTAGTGTATTTCGCCGTTGAATTACTGTTTTTTAAGAGCTGTATAAACAATTATTACATCAAATAACTATATTAAACGAATTTTATTATAAACTATAAAATTTGGACACATAAGATATTATTGTCCAGTTTTAAAGTAAAGAAAACTATCTTGTACAAAAATTTTAAATTAATGTAGTTTTGATAAATCAGAATTGCTAACTTCTAATCAAAAATTTTTTTTTATGTGTTTTAAAAAGCTTTTAAGAAGTTTAACGGAAATTTTTTTTCAATTGATTCTTGTAAATTAGAAACTTAGCAGTATTAAAATGATAGTAATTATTAACCACGTTATGTGGTTGCAAAAAATTTCAATTTTTTCACAAATCCCATTTGACTATTTTTCAGAAAATAAGTATTCTATATTCAAAACTGTGTAAGCCAACAATTGCTGTAAAAATTTATGACGTCAGTATTAGAATCCTATGACAAGATAATTGTATGATACAGGGACGTAGCTAGATCAAAATAGTTACGAATCTGCAAAAATTTAAACATCTGAAATGACGCGTGATAACGTCCTGGCGGGAACACAGCAATTTAAACTACCTCTAATACACAACCGACGGTTCTTCTTCAAATAAAACCTTGGCGCTTTCTCACCTTTCATATTTTTCATCCACCTTTCACATACACACACACATTCACTTAACATATATTAATATAATTATATATCCTAAGTAATATATACAGGGTTCGTGCGCGAAATTTCTTTCATTTAGCCTGACTGAAACCAATTTAGCCTGACATCTTTTCAAAGAAAGGAAAATCCCCTTTAGAAGTCATTTAAGGTATTTGGGGGTCTTGATTAGTACTATTATAGTTACTGACCAGCTTTATCTCAAAACTATTTTGAGCTATATAAATCTGCAAAAAGCAACTCATAGCTTAGTTACAACTCAATAAATTAAGACTAAATTGTGAAAAAGGTAATTGACCCCCTATGCCCTTAACATAACAAATTCAGTGATAAGTTTTAAAATAATTTCTATATCTAATCTATTACTAGTGTAAAAATTTAATATTACTAAACACAATTGTTCAATTTATTTAAGCACTAAGTAAAAACATTATAACCAGAAGATTTATAATAAAACGACGTGCATTGTCGTGTTTTATTAAAATTTTAAATGAAACCCTTACATGAAATTAAAATAAGTAAATAATGTTTATTACAGTACTTTGACTGTTACTTAAAATTGGTACACAATCAAATCCTAAACTCTAAATAAATAAGTCATATCAGATTTAAAAAGCTTACACTTCAATAAAAAAACCTTTAATATTTGTTTTTGTAAAGAAATATGAGTTATACCTAAAATTTGTACTCCCACAAAACTTAGTATTTAAATCTTGAAGCTAAGTTTAAGTGTTGTGAATAACTCTAATAACTTTAAACAAACAGTAAAATATATGAATAAACTGCAAACAGTTTTAATTTAAAAGTATTTGGTATAAAGCCTTTAAATAAGAAATTAAAACAGTTCAACCAACTAAGCTCTGAAAACATAGCTGATGTAAACAAATTCAAACAAACAGCTAAATAGTTGAACTAAACTGTAGTGTATAAACTGATTTTTTTTAATGAATTTTCATAATTATGACGTATATAATCTACTCAAAACAAAATAATGAAGATTCTTAAAAATTTTTTAGAGATTCAACAAAAGGTTTTAAGCATTTATTTTTACAAATACTGACCGATTTTGTCTATAATCACTAAATCTTTTTTTAGAAATAAATTCACATCTCAATTTCATCTTAAAAAGATTTCTCAATTATTTCAATCAAAAACTTTCAAGCATTTGAACTGAGAAAAACTAAGATTCTAAAATTTTTGATCAAAAAACTGATTTAGCCTGACGTTTTTCAACTTTTTTCAAAAAAACTGATTTAGCCTGACGCGCACGAACCCTGTATATAGTTTTAATCAATTATTATTAATATATCTATTTCGCACAAGTCACTTTCTATTCTACGACATTTCATATATTCATTTTACCCTCGGACTATAATTCTTCACACCTTTATGTGTTAAGTTCCAAGTTTAATTGGAAGCCTGTACTCAAATCACAGAAAACCGTACTTTTTTACCTACTACGCCCAAGAGAGCTAGTATGTTTTTTACTGCAGGTTTATACTTAGCATATGACTACCTCGTTGTTTTAAATTTTAACTTTCATATATAACACAGTTTACTTATTAAATATTTAAAATATATGTATGGGATATTTAATTTAAACACCCGACTGCTATTTTATCAATCAATTATTTTTTCAATTATTAAATACAATATATATGTAATTTAAGTCATTGTGATTTTATGTATGTCACTGTAACTTAATTATCGGTCAGTACTTTGTAAGCTCAATAACAAGTTTGTTTTTTTTGTGTTTTGTTTTCTTAAATTTTAATTATTTTAATTTTGATCTTTACATTTGAACTAACATATTTGTTTTATTTTGTTCAAAATAGATTAGAAACATAAAAACTAAATTAACATACTCTGCAATACTAATTAAATAGTTGAAATAACCTTATTTATATTGTGACATAATTGTTAGATGTAATGAATTATTTTGTTTGTTTATTAACAATAGCAAAATTTGAATCAGTTTTCTTTCCATTAACGTGAGTTGTTTGTTTATATTATTATTTTGTTGTGTATTTTAGTTTACTTTACTTATTTTAGACTTAATAATCACAAATATTATATAGTTTTATAACAGTCGGATTTAATATTAAATATTTTACCTATTATTAACTATTATCTGTAGAAAATATTTTATTTTAATGAATACATGTATACACCTACTTTACTATATGCTTCTATTCTTTCATTACAGTAATTATTTTTTTACAGAACCCAGTTGAAGTGTGTTGATTCGTTAACACACAGAAACATATGTTGGTACAATAAAGGAAGATTACTGTATAATTTGTTTTTTTTATATTCCAGTGAATAATTAATGTTGAATTTATCCATATGCTATGGTTTATAAAATAAGTTAGTTCTTACTTTTATTGATAGTTAATTATAAAGCTGCCCTTCAATTCAAATGCAATGTTTTCGAAACCTTTGTTAGGACATCAGGAATAAATTAGCTTTCAGTTAAACTTGTATCTAACTAAAATTTTTCTTTAAATTGAATTAATTCAACATATCAAAGTATTTAACAACAGGCAAGTTTCTCATACTAAAAAATTTAAGATCAAATTACCAAACACTCTAAAATTGAGCATTGAAGGAAAAAAAGAAAATTCTAAAAATAATAAATACTACAACATAAAAAAAATCGCAATATTAACTTTAAAATAAGCATTAAAACAAAAGAAAAATAATGATAATAAAACAATCAAACTTGTTGAGTGATACAGATATGAGCTATAAGTGACAGCGAAACAGTTGTAGTGCATTAAATAGATATTAGCTGACTATAATTATTAATTTTAAGTAACCAAACAATCAAACATCTATAAATTGAGTGTTGAAACGAAATTAAATTTCAAACAACCATTTATTGATATTTAAACATGTTGTAAAAACATACTTTACAAAAGAATCAATTCAATCTGAAGATCCTTATACTGAAAAATATTCATTACGATTTTAGACAGCTACTAAGTTTCTCTACTGAACGGATTATGAAACTGCGATTCTTATTTAAAAAGTATAATAAACAATGAACTTTACCGCAAGATCAACAACAACAGCATCCGAGACAATCCTACGACCGGTTTCGTCCTTATTAGGACTCATCAGGCAGGAATAGTCGCGAGAAACCGCTATTGTGATCTTAAACAAGCGGGCTTAAGTACAATGCACTGAAGCGACCGTTTGTGAGTAAAGTTGAAAAAATGACACAGCTATATCATTCACAGCTCAACGTCTCAGACATTGTCAGCTTGTTGTGAGATTATAGTCTGCGCTCGTTTGATCAGTTTTAGCCAGTATTTATTTCGGCCATCATCAACAAGTTGAGATGTTTTATGCCATCGATAATAAGCAATGAACTTTACCGCAAGATCAACAACAACAAAAAGAAAATTCAAAAAGAAAATTCCTAAAAAATCTAAACATTTAAACAACAACACAATCAAACTTGTTGGGGGAGGTGGATATGCAGTGGAAGGAGGACGAGCACTCGCTGATGAGGTTCACCATCTTGCACCCGTTCGGCTGGTAGTTCACCATCTGTCCGTGGCTTGTACTCACCACGCACGTGGGCACCACGAACGCCGGCTGGTTTATTGTGACGTCAGTGGGAAACCCCTCCTCGTGGTCCAACCTGCACATTAGTTGAAATTTTATTTTTAAGGAATTTTTTAATGTTACATAAAATAGTTTTAAAGCTCTTCGTTTTCTATTGGGTTGTTTGAAGTTTATTTTTAGTTTGCAGTGTTGACTTTTTATGCTTGTGATGATTATGTGTGTAAAAAAGTTTGTACCCTGGAAAAAGTCCATATTACAGTGCTGAACTATGATTTATAAGTTATCTTTTTTTAAATATTTCAGTTCAACTTTTTTTTTCTACATAAATTATTAAAGAAATAGCTTTATGGATTTTTTCAAAAAAAAAAACTTATCATTAAGTAGGTTTTATTGTGGCTAAGTTTTCCTTTAAAACTGTTTATAAATTAAAATTAAGCTGTAACTTAGGTTATATATTTTTTTCTTTTTAATGTAAGAACATAGACTATTAAGTTGAACAGGAAAAACATAAGTTATTACAGCAACAGTTGTTTAACATGGTTAAAAATTTCAGAAAAAAATTAAACAAGGTGTTTTTTTAATTTTAAAGAAATATTAATATTAAAAACTATAAAAGATCACAATCCAATTCGAATTCGTTTATGCTAATTAAATCTTAAATAAGAGTGACTAGATCGGCTACAACAAGTTTTAATTTTAAACAACATACACAAATTTATTAAATTTTTAAATATACCTAACACAGTTTGTTTAAAACAGCTAACATCAGTTAAGTTGGTTTTTTTTTCAGCAGCAATTAGATACTAGGAGCCTTACAGCAGCAATTAGTTTACAATACCTAAATACTATGACATAAGGCTCCTAGTATCTAGTGAAACTCTTCACAAAAAAAACTTAAGTTTGGTAAACTGTTATACATTGTTTTCGAAATTTATTCAATCTTAAAACAAACCTTACACACGCTGCTCAACTCTGACATCAGTCAAAGTCACTCTTTTATGGTCAACAACACTCGCAAACAACCCCTTTACAACCAATAACAAAACTCACAGCTCAAGGTGTTGGATAACTCACGGCTCAAGATATTAAAAACAATTTACACCAGTAAAAGTTAATTCTATAATCATTTTTACAATAACTACAAAAGATAACTTTACTACAAAAGAAACAAAATAAAAACTCACAGTTCAAGGTGGTGCTCCCTGCCCGTGTCGAAGCTGAGCGACACGATGTGCCCGTTCAACTTGTGCTCCCGGTTGTCGATGTAGTGCATCATCATCAGGTTCTGGTCGAAGAACTTGATGCACCCCCCCGCGTCGCCCACCACCACCAACCCGTCGTAAGTCTGCTGCATGGCGGTGATTCCCCTTTGAGACAAGCGGATCATCTTGTGCGGCCGCCGCTTGTACGACTTCACCACACCTGTGAGTTTTTGTTTTTGTTTACTGCTCACTGTCGCTGCTAGCGGTAGAAATTTTAGCGGGTTGCTTGTTAGAGCCAACAGTGAAAAACATTTTTTTTTTGTAAATTTGCTACCTGATTGAGTTGAAGTAACTTAGTGCAGAAGTCCAATATGCTTTAATTTGAAGTGTTTACGGGTCGTTAGCACAATAAGCGGTTAAAAATATTGTTTTGATAGTAAACATAACTTTTGTGCATCGATTAGAGAAACAAAAAAAATTAAAACATAAGTATAACAACAGAGAAAAATAGTAGTCAAAGTATAGTAAATTTAAACGAATATAAATGTATGAACATTTACCAATCAAAAAGAAACTGCAAAGATAAAAAAATCCAAAAATAAATTAAAACACTATCATGATAACTTAATGGCGTTCTCAACTTTAATGTTTCAATCTAAAGCTATAAGATATTAACTGCGGTGAGATAATTGTACCTTTATTTTGAGCTGATCTATTTGGGTTCCAAACAGCTACATGACCGTTCAAAGTTGATGTGAGGCAAACGTCTTTAGGTGAGTGCTGTACATTTAGTTAGATCAAATAAAAGTGTATACATACATAGAAATTAAGAAAAATTCTGGAACGGACCCTAATACGTTTAAAATCTAAAAAGTACTATAATAAACTAATGAAGTTTAAGCGTCCAAAAGTTACACAACTTAAACTTTTGTAATTTATTTAGAAGCAATTTCACGATTTTGAAAACAAAAGCTTAAAATAATTTCCGAAAGTACAGTTGATCATTTTTTAGGCTTTTTATCACACTTAAATTAGTTATTAGAAAAAAATGTTTTCCAATGCTAACCTGGAACAAGGAGGTGTTGAACAACCCGACACTTTTGTTGAAAGTGGAATCGTTCAAGGCGGGAGCGTCGAACTTCAGTTTTCCCGACTGAAAGTTTGTTCGAATTGTCAGTTACAAATGAACCAAACTTGTGTACGGCATTCTAAACTTGAGCTAACAGTTAATATACAGCTCATAGCAGCTTGTTTCAGTTTGAATACTAACACAATTAACTTTGAAAACATTTCAAACATAAGCAAAACCGAGCCTAATTTTATTCAGCAACAAAACACTAAACAAGTACTAATTTCATCAAGCAACCGACCCGCCACGAGTAGAATATGACCTGGGTGTCGCTGTTGCTGACGATGAGGTGGGGGTCTTCCGGGTGGAAGCTCACCTTGCGCTGCACCTTCAGCTGCCGCTGCTTCAGCTCGGCTTTCAACGACGGCACGCTGCTCACCGTCCAGTCCCACAGCAGCGCCTTTGAAAAACATTTGTGAACAACTTTTCGGGTGTTGATTTTGATAGAAATTTGAACTTTTTTTATGTGATTTTTTACTGTTGTTTTTTATCGTTTAATAAGTCATTATTATCTGCTTAGTGATCACTTTTGAGCAATACATTCCCTCAAGGGCACTTTTTATTTTTTTTTAAATCAGACAATTATAGTTAAACTTTTTTCATGACTTTGTCTTGAAGACTAATTCATTTTCATGTTAAAGTCAATGTTTTGCTACACTTCTCACTTTTGTTTCTAAGAGCATTTAAAAAAACTAAATTTAAAATGGTGGTTAGAACAAAAATACTCAAAAGAACTATATAGTATATAAAACTATATAAATATTCATTTATAGTTTTTAGCTTTTAAAGTAGGCAAACATTAGTTCTTTGAGAAATTAGCAAGCCTAAAAAAATGAGTGTTGGCTATAAATTAACAGGTATATTAGTAATTTATACTCACACGGTTGCATAATTTATTATACGGAATAGATACAAAACTAAACCAATTTTGTATATCTTTTTAGTTGTTCAATTATATGAATTTCATTATAACGACAAAAGTTTATTCGAGTTGTTGATATTTCTCATTAAACAGCCAACATTGTTATTGAAACCTTACACAACTGAACACAAATTGAGTGAAGTCAAACAAACTTGTTGGTGGGTGTCGTGATGGGTGATGGCGAATATGTACTTGGCGTCGTGGGAAATGTTGATTGCCGAAATGTACTCGTCACTTGTACCATCGACCACGTCGAATATCGTCTGAACTGGTATGCTGTTTGCATATAATGGTGTGAAATAAATAATACTTGGATTATTTATCACAACATTGTTTGTTTTACCTTATTGAAAATTTAAAAGTATCTAATCTGCTTGACAAGAATTTTAAAATGTGCCACCTTAAATTTTATCCAAAATTGCCGTTTAACGTAAAAATAATTATAGTTTTACAACTTTCGATAACTGAAAACTTTACACTCATTGTTCACTTAGTCAAACAATCAAACATTAAAACTTGTGCAAATTACCCGGTATAGGTGTCCCACACGATGACGCAAGCGTCCTTTCCCTTGTCGCAAGTAACCAGCCATCTCCTGTCCCCGCTGCTGCATATGTGGGTTATCGCGTTCACCTGTGTAAACATGTCAACTGTTGGATAATTTACATTGTTGCTTTCATAGCTTGCTTTAGTAAGTGTTTGAACAAAACTAGTACAAGAAACAACACGGAACATGTATGAAAGTTACTGTACTTTCACTTTATGAATGTACATGCGTTCAATAGGGCACTCAGTTGCTTTAAAATATACTTTTTAAACTACTAAGTAGACTTACTTTATTTTAAATATTATTTCTGATAAAGTTTGAGAAATGCTGACTTATAAAACATACATTTCTACATTTATTGCATATATGCACTTAAGCCCGCTTGGTTAAAATCACAACAGCGGTTTCTCGCGACTATGCCTGCCTGATGAGTCCTAAAAAGGACGAAACCGGTCGTAGGTTGTTTTGGATACTGTGTTTGTTGGTCGTGCGGTGAAGTTCATTGTTTATACATTTACTATAGAAAAAAAAAAAGAGAATAATAACTTTTTTTAAGTTTTGGCTTCGATAGACATAGACAAACCTACTTGACTCAACATATACAAATTACTATGAAACCTCAGTTGTAATAAGTCTTATTAGCTTGATAATAAAAGTTAATCAAGATTTAAGTAAATGACTATTTTAAAATTAAAAAATTATTTTCTCATTCTGACTAGTGTGAAGAAACTAACACCAAGCCACTACCGATCACCGAACGCAAACTAACGTGTCCCTGCAGGGGAAGCTGCTTGTTCTTCGCGTAATCGTACAGCACGACCAGCTGCGCGGACGCGTACACCACCGACGTCCTCGAACCCTCCTTGCCGCTGTACAGGTTGATCACCGGCAGCTGGCAGTTGTACCCGAACGTCCAGCTCAGGCTCATCGCCTGCTCCAGCTCCATCTCCTCTTCGCTCACACTGTATGTTTGTTGTAAATGAAACAATTGGTAACGTTTTTTTTTGCGATTTTCTGCACTTTTTTTTGATAAAAATACTAGTTTTTTTAACAAACCAAAATTTATTTACTCTTCACTCACACTTTAAATTTGATATTTAAAAAAAGATTTAAGTCAAGTTTGTTTTTGTTTTACAAAAATACTTAACTTTGTAAACTTAAATAAAATGCTGCTTTAACCACGCTCCCTTTGTATCAAAAATACTTTAAAATCTAAATTATGTAATATAAAATTTGTAATAAACTTTGTTCATCACTCACATTTTAAATTTGTTTTGATATAGAAATACTTAGTGATTTTTTTTTGCGATTTTATGCGCTCTTTAATTTTTTTAACATAAATCATTGCTTTCATAAAAACTATTATTATCTTAAATGCTTTTTAACAAATATGTTTTGATAAAATAACTGTTTTTTTTTTGTGAAATTAGTTTGTATTGCAAACTTGTGTTAAGCTGTAAATACTGCTTTAACTGTATTCCGTTTTAATTGATTTTAATTATTATTTCTATAAGTTTATTTTAAATATTACAACTATGTAAAAAAAGATTAAACATAATATTAGTAAAATGTTTTTAATTAGATTAAAAATATACTTTTTGTTTACTTATCTAAATAGCCAAAATATTGATAAAACTTGCCTTATGTAGAAACTTACATTCTAAATAATGTCTAACGCGTTTTGATTTTATTTAAACGAATCAAAACTAAAAAAAAAATATATTTTCATTCAAGTATTTTAAATAACTTAATTATATTTAATTTATACAAAAGTTATTTGTTGTAGTTATCCAAGTTTTATTATAACAAACTAAAAAGTTTTAAGATGAGCTAAAACCGCTGTTAAATTCAAAGTAATTCATTAGTAGAAAAACCTTTCATAAAACAAACAATATGGTTGGTTTAATGAAAATTGTAAAAGTAATTATTGTTAGAGGAATTATAATCCACTTTTAAATTCAGTGCCCAATTTGCAGATACAATTGTTGCTGAAGTCGTGTAATCCTCTTTTAATTTATTTTTGATCTTGAAGCAACACGTTTGTCATTTAATAAATATTACGTCACTAGGCGGTTTACATGCACGAAAGATTATAGCCAAAATCTTTTTTTTAATATAATTTAAAGCTGTCTTTGTAAGTTAAAAAACAGTATGTATAAAAACATAAATAAAATAACCAGAATTATAATAATAACTGCAGAAATATAAGAACAATTATAATAGCAGAAATAATAATAAAAATATTTCTTATGTAATTTTATCAAAAGTTTACAAACAACTAAAAAAAAACTATTTTGAATACACAACTAAACAGTACAGTTTCCAAAAATTTTCAATTTAATAAAATGTAAATCAACTCACTTTAGCAGCTCAGTGGAATTGGAGTTATAACGGGGTGCTGAACTTTGATTAACACCAAGTTCTTCATAATTGTGCTAAAAAATTAATAATATTAAAAAAAATCCTTTGTTGTTTATAGATGTTTAAAAGGCAAATTTTAAGCAAGACATTTTTTAGTACAACACTTTACTACTTTACTTTAAATTGTAAAATAAGTTTATATAGTAAATTTTATTGGACAAGATTAAAAAGTTATGTAATGTGTTTTATATACAGTAGTTATTTTATTACTTTTTTTCTTGTTTATTTAAATTTTTACTTTTAGTTATCTTAACAAAAAAAAAAAACAACACTTAGACAAAAAATTTCATCAACAAAAAGACAAGTTTAAATTAAAGCTAATTTTCAAAGCAATTTAAAACTAATTAACTAACTGGTTTTACTTCTTTGTCAACTAAACGAATTTCATCCTCTGTTTTACCTGTTAAAAAAAACAAATTAATTTACATTCTAAAGAGAAAACATAAACTTTGTAATAAATTAAAAAGAGAATATATTTTTTTAGTAACTTTGTTTTCCAAACTTGACACTTAATAAAATTATGTATTAAAACCATTATAAAATTTTTATGCATCAACTCAGTTTTTATAATCAATTTTAATCACTGTATTAAGGGCATAAGGGAGAGGGGGGTAAAACACTTTTTTACAATTTGATCTTATTTTATATAGTTTTTACTAAGCTACAAGATGCTTTTTACAGACTTAAGAAATTCATAATAATTTTTGAGATAAAGCTGGTCAAAGTTGGAGCCAAAAATAGGTTCCTTATAGGATGGGCAAAAAAAGACTATTTCACTAAAAATCTATTTTCTCCTACGTTTTTTGAGATAACTACCTCAAAATTTCAGAAAATGTTCCTTGCAATATTTAGAAGATACTGTCGCAAAGTATTTAATTTTACAAATATTAAAAATTAAATATTTTATGTTAAAAATAAATAAAAAAACAGTTTTTTTGTTATAATTTTTTTTGTTCCAACAGAATTTCCTAAATGTTGCAAGGAACATTTCCTGAAAGTTTGAGGTAGTTATCTCAAAAAACGTAGGAGGAGAATGATTTTTAGTGATTTCTAGTTAATTGCCGTTTTAGTTTGCGCCTGACATAAGGAACCTATTTTGACCAGCTATATATCAAAAATTATTTTGAATTTTTTTAATCTGTAAAAAGCATCTTGTAGCTTAATAAAAACTATATAAAATAAGATCAAATTGTGAAAAAAGTGTCCCCCCCCCTACGCCCTTAAGTTAAAAAAAAGTATACTAAACTTAATATGTATAGTCTTAAAGAATTTTAGAATGTTATTTTATCAGAAGTATAACAAAAATGTGAACATAACATCATAAAGGTTCAACTTTGAGTTCTAATAAAAAAAAAAAAACTAATTATCATGATAATAGTTTTGAGAAAATAGAGACTCCTTTTTTTACCAAAATATTATGTTTTAAATTTTTGTTTTTATACCTTTTATGTTGTTATTAGATTGTAGTGTAATTTTAAGCATTAAAAAACGTATTTTACATGCATGTAAAAACAAGAATTAAGTTATTTAGATAAAGCTAATTAAAACTTATTTCTAATGTTTACTTTCTGTTATATAGACTTAAATCTAATTTCAAACATTAAATAAAACTATAGCCTCTATTATATTTAAAAAAATAATCAAACAAAACTATTTGAACTATTTAGTTTTGCCTATTTAATAATAAATTATTGTGTGCACATTATTTATTTTAATGTCAGATTCTATGAATTAGAATTTATACAAAATTTTTACCTTTTAAACAAAACAAAAGTACAACAAAAATGCATCAAAAAAAATTTGAAATAAATATTTATAATACAGTTTATTTGCTGCACTATTATTATAAAATGCAACCAAAATAGTTTTACAAAGTAGTTAGTAAAACGTTAGAAGGTTTTTACAAAATAAGTAAGTTATTATTGGCTAAAAGTAAACCTTAGTTACTACAATTGAAAATAAGCATTTAAAACAAACAACAATGAACATTGGTTTATATACGAATACTTATTTCTAAGCTTACTTATATAGTAAAAACAAAAGTCAAGTAATTATGTTTGTATGATTGAAAACTTTACTAAACATTCTTTTCTACGTTTTGTAAATTAAGGAAAACACTTTTTGACAAATTTCTAAATGAAAAACACAAGAAAATTAGGTACCAAAACCAATAGATATAATTTAATTTAAAAAATAACAAACATGTTTTTCAATTAACAAATATTTTATTAAGTATACTATTTTGATTGGAGGCAGGTCAGTTTGAACAAAAACATTTTTGCAAGAAGGGTCACTTTTGCAGGAGTGTAAAAATCATATGTATAAAATAAATTAATTAACTAATAAGAAAAATTAACAGCGATAGTAAAATAAAAACCATTAACAATTAAAAGAAATAAAAAGTTTCAACCAGTGCAAAACTTTCTTCGTCCAAAAGTAACCCTTAGTACGTAAGTGTCTTCAGGCAAAAAGGACATTTTATGCAAAAGTGTCCTTTTATGCATTTCTGACACTTAGCAATTTTGATTAAAATTGCATGTTGTAAAAATAAAAAATAAAAAGTTAATTTAAAGTGTAAAAACTAGATGGAATAAACAAAAGTGTAAAACAAAAACTAAACTAAAAATTAATCTTTTTGAAAAGCTTTTTAATTGTAAGTCATTATATGTATCAAATAAAAAGTTTTTAAGACAATTGAAAACTTTAATGCGAAACAAGATTTTTTAAAAGTTTAATTATTACTTTTTTCATACTTACAATTTGACATATAAAAATTTAAGTTAAATATTTACATAACGCTTAAATAAACTAAATTAGCATTATTATTGAAGAAAATTATCTCATTGTACATGAAATAATACATATGCAGAAAAAAATTGCACTATAATTTTAGTGGAGTGTTTGAAATCTAATGATTAGCACATATTGAAAAAAAAAACATATTACAAAACTTATATTCAAAAGAACAAAATATACTAACATAAAATATTTCAAGTAAAACCACAAACTTTTTATCAAATTAAAAAAAAAAAAATGGCTTTATAAAAATGAAAAAATAAAAAGTCTAAAAACTATTTAAGGTGTAATTACTAGTTTAACATTTTAACTTTAACTAAAGCATGTTACTGTAATTATACAACGTATTAAATAACCTGTCTCAATGATTTCACTCAAATCTGTATCTTGGGTATTTGTAATCACTTTTGCTATCTCATTTTGACTTTCACTCATTTTGTTTAAAAACTAAATAAATATTGATAGCTTGAACATTTTTTTACGTTATTATTAAATTAGATTATTCTATAAATTTTAATTTTGATCGATAACTAACAAATACTTAACAAGCGTTGAAATCATAAACACTTTGTTGTTATATAGTCTATTTAAAATGTACATTTATGTACCATTTATACTATAGTTTAATAGCAAATAGTTCAGTTTTTGACAGACTACATCAGTCTTTTTTTTATGTGAAGAATTACAATACTATCTTAAGCAACAATAGTAGCTAGATAAATACTAAACGTAAGTAAATGAGTTTCTGAAATATAATATTATACTAGTAATAGTACAATTGAAAATCAACACAATTAAAAATGAGATAATTTTGTAGATTGTATAAATATTTTTAAAGTTAGACAGAGTGTGCATCAGTTTTCTATTGCAACTATGTACGCTTAAAATATGCTAAATCTTTTATGACCTAACTGTTATGTAAAACAAAATCATTAGAAAAAAATTAGGAAGGTTTTGAAACAGATAAAAATAATTGAAGAGTTTCAAATGTTTATTTTATTATGAAGTACTGCAGAACTTAATGATCAAATATACAAATAAAATAGCTTAAAATAAAACCTTACTAAGAATGTTTAAAAAAATCTGAGTCATGTAAAATTTAAAATAAATTGCTTTTTTTTTCAATTTACTAAACACAAAACTAGGGTTACGACTCTCTAAATCAAAAAAAAATGTCTTGAGTGACCAAAAACTATCCTGAGTGATCTTAAACTGTCTTGAGTTATCCTAAGTTTTTTTAATCTTAATTTTTTTCTTTTTTTTTTAATTAATGAAAATCAAGTTCTTCAACAAAGTTGGTTATAAAATAATTAAGTATTGAAATTAAACAAATTAAATGTCATTAGAAATCTAGAAAAAATATGTCTTAATATTATTAAAAAAACCTAAAACTATCCTGACTTTTTATAAACAAACAAAACAATCCGGGGTGAGCCTGATTTTAAAATTAAAAATATCCTGGGTTATGCTGAGCTGTTGTGAGTCATCCCGAAGTTTTCAAAAACTTCAAATACACTAAGTTTCCTGAGTGTGAGGCAACCCAGCAAAATTCTGCTGGTCTTCTACAAATATTGTAATACAAAATTTAAGTTAAGTCAAAGACTTTGACAAAACATATTTAATTAACTTGAGGCAATACAAAAATTTTTAAAAACTTTTTAAACCCAAACATAAATCAAAATTCAAGTGATTTATAACAACTTAATAAAAGATACGTCCAATCTTCATTTATTTTAGGAGTCAGGCAGATCTGATATAAAATCATACAACTTAAGTGACAAGTAAAACTTAAAATAGTATATATTATTATTTGGAAACTTTATATACTAAGCAAAAAAAATATTAGTGGTTAAATGTTCAAAGTTTTTTTTCAGATCCTATACACCTACACTCAATTTTAAATCTCTTAAAGCAGGACTGTAATTTAATCATTCATATTTCTTTAAAACTACAAAATATTATGAACCCTACATTTGTTATAATTCAGTAAAGTTATCCCTAAGTTAAAATCAATAATAAACTTAACAAAGTTAGATTATAAGGTAACTTTAATATCGCAAAACTTTTTAAACTGTAATTAACTCAAATTCATTAGAAATCTAATAAAAAATAGATTACATGACAATTCAAATTTGGACAACTCAAATTCCCACAATTCAAATTCTTGAAAAAATATTTAAAAGACTTTATCTCAAAAAGTAATATAAATTTGAAAAGAAAAATACATATGTAGATCTTATTAAAATCTACAAGCCACTTTTTGTTTTTTATAAATCTTAAATATTTTTTAAGATAGTGTAAAGTTATTAAAAATAACTATGTTTTTTTACTTTATTTAAGGGCATAGGGGAGGGGGGGGGTAAACACCCTTTTTTGGTTTTTGATCTTATTTTATATAGTTTTTTACTAAGCTACAAGATGCTTCTTACAGATTTAAAAAAATCAAAATAATTTTTGAGATATAGCCGGTCAAAGTCGGAGGCAACAATAGGATCCTTATGGGAGGCGCTAACTAAAACAGCAAATAACTAGAAATCACTAAAAATCTATCTCCTCCTACAATTTTTAAGATAACTACCTCAAATTTTCAGGAAATGTTCCTTGATATATTTAGAAAATTCTGTCGGAAGAAATTTAAAAAAAAATAAGAAATAAAAATTTTATATAAAAAATGAACAAAAAAACAGTTTTAAAATTGTTTAAAACAGCTATTTAATCTGATGGAGTAGGGGTCCTAATGACAAGTTTGAAAACTTTCTGCATTGAATAGTTAAACTCAAGAAACAATGGTCAACATATATACAAAAACATATATACATAAATGAAACACAAAAATGTTATATATACATACATACAGGGTTGCCACTCGTTTTTTCAAAAATTTTTCTAGGTTTTTCAAATTTCTTCCAGGTTTTTAAAAGTACACATTTTTGGGTCTATTTTTAGTGTTAAGTTAAACTTAAGGTTAGAAACTGTGTTCAATAGTATAAAAAGATTGAAAAGATACTGTAAAGCTACTTGTAATGTATTTTTTTATAAAAAAATTTTTGGTGATGACAATTTTTTTATCTATATGATAGATTTTTGAGTCAAACCAAAACTTTACTACTGAACATGTTAAAATTCTTAAAAATTCCAGGTTTTTCCAGGATTCCAATTTAAGTGGCAACCCTGATACATAATCAGTGTAAAAAGTTTACTCAAAACATCATACAGTTTTAAACAAAAAAAAATTGAAACAATATTATAAAAAGGAGTATTTCACTTAAATCAATTTTGATTTGAACAAAATAAAAAAGCATCATAAAGGTTTTTCAACTAAACTAAGAATTGTAAGAGCAGAAATTTGAAAACTAATAAATATATTAATGAAAAAATAACCAATTTTCAAGAATAAAATGATAATTCCTAAATTATTTTTGTGGCAACTGGTCAATGTACACAAAGACACTTTTGCACAGGGGGTTACTTTTTTTGCACAATAGTAAAAAAATATTTTTAAAAGTAAAAATAATAAACAAAAATTAAAAATATATATATCAACCCAAGGATGAGGGTTAGGGGTAACAGTGATTGTAAAAAAATAACAAACAATTGAAAAATTCAAAAAACAATGAAAATATAATATGAAAACTAAAAAAAATATTTATGAAAATATAAAGTTACCAATTAATAGTAAGGGTAAACCCTAGATAACAGTGATAGTAAAAAAAAAATATATATAAAGGAAAAAAAAATCAACCCATGCAAAATTTTATTTGTGCAAAAGTGATCACTCGTGCAAAATTGTAACTTCGTGCAATAATGTCCCTTTGTACATATTTGATACCTACCCTCATTTTTTTGTATATGTACTAAACTCAGAATGTTTCCAATGCCATAATTAGCACATCTCTACCATATGGTTACAAATTTAAAACAATTCACTAGATTTTATTTATTTTTTAAAATGAAAAAAATATTTAAGAAGTAACTAAAATAATTATTTTAATTATCCCCAGTAAGTTTTATTTAATAATGCTTTTTTAATTTAATATTTTCTCCTTACATTCTATTCTTACATTCTATCCTATTCTTACTTAAGTCATATTTTTAAATTGTATTATACTGCAAAGCTTGGTGTAACTAATTGTAACTACACTAACACAAAAACACCAAACAAAAAAAAAACAGTTTCAGAGCTTAAATGAGATGTGTTGACATTAAAACAGATTTTTTATGCAAGCTAGTTAGTAAATGTTTATTTTACAGACAACATAAAACTTATAGTAAACATCGAACAAACATAATAGAAAAAACATTATATTTTTTTTCTAATTTTGTGTATTTTAACTAAAATTTAACGAAAAATATTTTTTGTTTTAATTACGATTAAATTGCTAGTAGCTTTAATTAAGTTTTACATTCGGTTGGAAATTGTTAAATGTTTTTTTTGATAAATAGAAATTTGTTTTATTTATAACCCTTAGCTTTAATAAGTAAATTAACATTTTCCACCCGCACACAGTTCCCACACGATTCCCATCCCATCAATTCTCACCTGAATCATTTCCCACCCGAATCAAGTTCCACCCGATTAATTCCGACCCTATTTCCTGAAGCCTGAGCTACCGTAGAATAGAAAAGATAAAAAAACCTTAGATTATTCAATATAATTCTAAAATTATAAACTTGACAACTGTAAACAGATTTAGTGCTTTTTCTTACTTATTTTCTAATTGACAAATAAAAACACTGATGAAAAGGAGAATAAAAATGCTTCTTAACAGCTGTAAATATGTACATTGTACAGAATTATCTTATATCACGATAAATTCAAATACTTTGTTAGCTTGTTTAATAGAGGGAAGGAAACCATACAAATTCATTGAAGCCAAATGTAGCTGAAACGCGGAAAATTGGTTAAAAAATAAGCTATTTTCCACAATAGCTGTTAGCTTAGCATAAACCTCTTTTAACCTAAATTTTTATTTTTGTAGCAGAACTGCCTTAGGGGGCGTCACGTAAACGTAAAGGGGAATCTCGTTATACAAAACATTTTCAAAAATAATTTATCAAAGTTTATAAACTTTAGTAACAATACTTGTAACTACAAGTTGTAAGGTTTAAAATAATAAATTTAAACTGTGACAAGTTAAATCATTGTAAAAGGTTCTAAAGGAACACTGCTCTTCAAATAAAAAAAATTTGGAAATATTTAAAAAATGCTCATGCTTATAACTTTTTTAAAAAAAATCATCAGTATTAAAAAGCCAATTTTTAGTATGTTTTAAAATTTCAATTAATTATATATATTTTTCTTTTTTTCAGATAGAAAATTAAATAACTTTTTTAAATGTTAATTTAAACTTATTTAAACTTTTTTATATTGTTTTAGGAAAATAAGACGAAATAAGACTTTCAGCAAAATAGTAAGCTTAGTAAGTTGTTTATGAAACATTGCCAAATCCTTAATTACACTAAAAATACAAATTTTTAAATTTACAAAGTGTTCAATTTAATGTTTAGAAACAAAATAGAGGAGGGTGGAGTAAATCTGATGGTTGTCTAACATAAAAAATTAAAATATCCTAGAAATAAAAAAATAAATTGTGATTAAAGTCTTAGAATACTTAAAGATTTTTATCAAAAAGTTTTCTTTTTATTTAAATTTTTGTATTCTATTTTATATGTTTGAATGTTATAATGAATTTTCAAATGCCTTATTTAAATTTCAAATTTTATGATTTCATTCAAGTAATATAGTTTATAACCAAAACATTACTATATTCAAATTACTATTTATTCAAACATAAGTTTATCTTTTTTTCAAAAACAAAAATAAGGTTTAATATTTTTTTTTAGCTTTTAAAAATGTCTATTTGACTTAATTTTTGCACATTTTTGCTGGTCACTCTTTACTAAAAAAAAACAACAGATTAAGTCTTAATGAAATTGGTAAATAAGATTTCTTGTAACAATCTATCTGCAAATTTTAACTTAATTATGTCTTGCATTATAAAGTCTAGGACTGTTTGTATAGTAGCCATATACAAAGTAGCCTACAAATGTGCATAATTGTGTTAACCATTAAAATGATGAAATTGGTTAACCTGTGTTATTAAATTAGTCCAGTTTTATAAGCTAACTCTTATTAAAAATATCTTTGAAGACTCTCCTTTTGTAACAACTAAATATTTTAACTGTATACTTATTAATTATTTAAGAATTATCTAAATGACTTTAGACTAGTAAAAAACACTTTATCTGTTATTTTAAAACTTAACAGTTATATAATGTTTTTTTTTTTAATATTTATCATTTTATTTACTCTTTTTAGCTCTTCTTTGATTTCTTAAATAAGTTCTTCTGTTATTTGATAAATATTTTTGTTACAATTTGGTTTTGATAAATTATGTTTTACAAGAATTCTAGAAGTTATGATTTTATAGCTTAAGTTTAGAAGTGTACAAATTTTTCTAAAAACAGCTGTGTTTAAATCAAAACTAAACAATGTCTTTTATTCACTAAAAACAATTAATCAAGTATTATGTAAAATAATCCTAAAAAAATTAAAAATAAGTTTTGTGTAATAAGTATAACAAAATAATATTTAAATAATTGATCTTAATCATCTAATTGTTATAAAAAAGAATCATTAAGAACAGTTTTAATAAAATAATCATTATAAAATTTGATGGATTTGCTTCATTAAAAAAGTTTTCAGCTCACATTTCCCATATCCTACAATATATGAGCAAACAAGTAAAGTTATGGCTTTTAAAGCATTCAAATAGTTAATGAAAATGTACTTTAGTTTTTGTGGTGGACTTTAGATAAAATGTTTGTGCTAAGAATTAATGTTTCAGTTTTAAAGTTTGTTTGTATCATGTAAAAATTTAACATCAGTAGATTAGTTTTTTTTGTAGTATCATCCATCAAGTCTATACTAAGATATGTTATACAACTAAAAACAGTTTCAATTAACTTTTAAGATATATTCAGTTAAAAAAAAGTTTCAGATACATACTGTGTGTGGCACTCTTAGGCTAGTATGAACTTCTTTTGAAATCTCATGCTAGTGCTGATATCCTTTAAGTATTTCATACCAGTTTTTATGCCTTAATTATTTCTTACAAATATTGATTTTTTAAATTCTTCTGTAATTATTTAGGTATCTTTTTGTATTTAAACTTAATTAGTATTATTTTTAATCAAAAATTTTATAACAAAAACGTTTTGTTTCTATTTAATTATAAACTCTAACTAGTCTGAGGTAACACAGACTGACTATTTTGTCTCAAAGAGTGGCAATTCTGATTATTATTAACTCAGATAAATTATAATTACATTAACTTAGTAGTTAGAATAGTTAAAAGCAAAGTATACATTTGTAAGTTGTTTAAAAAGTAGGAAAAACATCTATCTAACTAACTAATGAATTTTTATTAAGTATTAAGTAAAGAAAAAATAATAATATTTATTTTAATAGCTTATTACTAACAAAACAATGTTTTACTCCTATATTTGCATATAGGAGATCCTCAGTTGTTGTTAACAAATTTGAAAAAAAAGTTTGACCAAATAAATGGAAGTAAAATAAAATTAAAAACAAAATATTGAAATAGGCATTTAAGTCAAGAACTTTAAATTTATTAATTTAAAAAAAGTAACAATATTACTAAAAAAATATGTACAATTATGATTCCCAATATTTATTTAATCCAAAATACTAAAAAAATATTATTTGTTATTTTATGATAGTTAACTTTATAACAGCCTATTTAATATAAAGCACTAAAAAATTTATTTGTCACAGCTGGTTAAAAATTAAAATGTCAAAATTGAGGCACCTACTAGGAAGAATAGACAAAAATACACTTCTAAATGGAAATCTGTTCCTGAGTTTAAAGGTAAAGTAGTTGATTATTGCTTTACATAAATAAGACTTATCTATTAAATATGGAATATGATTTTACTAATAGACTGGATTATGCCTGATGTTTCTAATTCATACCACGTAATGGTGTAGATATTTTAAGAAGAGATTTAAGTCTTAAATACCATGCTAATACTAGCCA
This sequence comes from Thalia democratica, assembly GCF_965202585.1. Classification (NCBI taxonomy): domain Eukaryota; kingdom Metazoa; phylum Chordata; class Thaliacea; order Salpida; family Salpidae; genus Thalia; species Thalia democratica. The sequence goes on along the minus strand of NC_139166.1, from coordinate 57,579,546 downwards.
ACATTTGAAAAAAAATAGTTTTAATTAATCATCCTACCAAAAATTTTGAATAAAAATTAAAAACATATTAAGGCCATAGGGATGTAGATCACCATTTTTACAATTTAGTCTTATAATATTGAATTTTAACTTAGCTCCAAGTTGCTTTTTACCAATTTAAAAAAATAAAATTACTTTTTGAGATATAGCAGGTCATATTGGACAGCAACAATAGGTTCCTTTTAGGAGGGGCAAAGTAAAACAGCAAAAAAAGACTACATCACTAAAAATCTATGTTCTTCTACGTTTTTCAAGATAAATGCCACAAACTTTCAGAATATGCTCCTTGCAATTTTTAAAAATTGTGTTGGAAGAGAATTTAAACAAATAAAAATAGATAATTTGTGACAAAAAAACAAAAAAAAAGCTGTTTGTTTTTTTTAAATTTTTTTATAATTTTATTTTTTAATTTTTAAAACATTCTTTCTGACAAAGTTTTGAAGTACTTTAAACAACATATCCTGAAAGTTTGAGGTATTTATCTCAAAAAACGTAGGAGAATATAGATTTTTAGTGAAGTAGTCTTTTTTTTTGCTGTTTTAGTTTGCCCCTCCCTAAAGGAACCTATTGTTGCCTCCCACTTTGACCTGATATATCTCAAAATTTTTTTTTTATTATTAAAACCAGTAAAAACCATCTTGTAGCTTAAAAACTCAATAAAATAAGATCAAAATGTGAAAAAAGTGTTAACCCTCCTATGCCCTTGATACTTTTATTAAAATTTGTTTGCATTTCTTGTTTTTTAAAATAACTAAATTAATTTTCATACTGCTCTACTATTAGCATGTAGTTTTCATAGATATTCATGATTAAAACTTCAATAACAGGTTTTATTCATTATTTTTTTCATAAATGGGCTAGATTATGCATGCTTGTTTTCTAAAATATTATCATTTTGTATAAACTTTACCGTAACACAGTAAGCTGAAAACGGGTTAAAGCGGCCATTGGTTATAATAAAATAATCTTGCTAAAAAAAAATTCTACAAAGTTTTAAACATAGTTTAACAAAGTTTGATTCTTTTTGTTTTAAAATTGGTTTTGTTGATTTTTTGCTTGAAGTATTTAAGAAGTTATGTAAGTTTATATCCAACTAGTTTTTGCCTATACAGTTTGAAAACTACTCCAAATTCTTAATAGTTTTGACAAAATTTTCTTGCAGAATGTTAGAGAAAAATTTCTGTAAGACTAATTTAGAGAAACTTTTTTAGCATTTTTCTTAAACTTTGTTGAAATAGTATTGGAAAATACAATAAGTTATTTAAAAACTTAAAATTTTTAACTTTATTTTTTTTATTTGATATTTTTTCAAAAAAAAAAAAGTGCAAATAGGCATCAGGATGTTGCTTGTATAAACCTAAAATTAGTTAATTTCCTAATGATTGTTTTATTGCGTAAAATTGTACATAGAATTTTTATCACATTTGCTTAAACATAAAAAAATGAAGATATTTCATCACCAAGCAGTTGAAATTTTCTCTTTTAAAAATACTTTGTAGTATATTACCATAAATCATCAATGAAATTTTCAAAAGGTTATAAGTTATAAATTGAGAAAATATACACATTTTTTTCAATTTTTTAAAGAATTCTGACATTTTTTAACACTAAACCAAAGAAATCGAAAAACCTAAAAAAGTTTTTATATAAAAGCTTCTAAAGTATTTTTTAGCAGTTGATGTTGGCCTTAATTTTGATAAAAAATTTAGGTTTTTTCAACTTATTTTTCTTTTTTTTAAAAGGAAAAATTTGCTACATTTAAGCTTACATAATTTAATTTTATTCACAGGCCACAAATGAGATATTTATATATTCAATACTTTTATGATTTTTTTTACTGAGATATTGTTTCTTCCAAAGTATTTAAGTCCACAGTTTTCATTTAATAAGAATGTTTACTATTAAGTTTTTGATTTAATTTAAAATATATTATTAAAAATAATTAAGAATAATATACTACACGTACATTTTTTTGCATATAAAAACAATTTAAATCTAATTAAATTATATTCGAACATTTTATAAACATGATAAAAGTATTATCAGTAAATATACAATTATTTCTAGTAATCTTTTAAGTTTGATAAAGTGTATTTGTATGAAAGTTGTTTTTTATTTTTTGTTTAATTTTTTAATTGAAATACTTGTACAAATTAATCAATTTTTAATGTTTTATACTTGTATAAATTTTATAGCTTTCTACTTTTAATTATATTTTTTTTTAGTATTTAATGTGTTTGTTCTAGTTCAACCTATTTTAGAAATTTTTTTTGACTAAACAGGAATTTATATCACTTGAAGCACTGATTTTAGTAAAGCCAACCGCAAAAAGTTAGTTAAGATTTCAAGAGAATTTTTCAATTTGATAGTGCCTGTCAAAGTTGTAAAACAAGTAGGATTTTAATTGTCCCAGGAGCACTCATCTCTTTAAGTTAGTTTTTGTTTTAATATTTCATTTATTCCATATAACTCATCAGTGTTTGTAATTTATCTGTTTCTTATTTTTAGACCATCTTCCCTAATTAAAAAGATACTTTGGTCTTTAAGTTAGTTAAAAAAAAAGATTTTTACCTTTCTAAAGTTTTTTTTCAACTTAAATAAAAGTATGATTCCAATTTTTCCACTTCATAATATGTACATTGTTTTTCTAACTCTTCGTTTTAAAATGTATAATAATATTATATTTAACTACAATGGATTTTCAAATATTTAAAAAATATTTTTGAGTGATAAACAAGTTTTTGAAATTCCACTTCTCTATAAAACGTTTCAAATACAAACATATGTAAAACAAAGCTTTTGTAGTTATATTTAAAAGTTTTAACTAATTTACACAACTTCTTTTATGTTCTTAAGCAAAAAACCTTGAATTAATTTTTTTTTTTTTGCAATGAAGAAAAACATAAAATTATCAATTAAACTTAGATATAAATTTACTCAAAAATCAACAAATTTTAAAACTTTTGTATAAAGATTTTTATTAGAATGCTAATCCAAGTTTAAGTAAACATTAGAGATTAAAAATACTCAAAGTGCTTTATTTTTGTTATAATTTGCTCTTGCTTTGTGTCATGTAATACAACTTTCTGATCAAAAGAACTGTAATTTTTGTTTTTGGTTAACTTAAGTATTACTTCATGAATACTGTATCAGTTGAATTGAAGTTTAATAGATTCTAAAGAATTTTAAAACAATGTATAGCTCGATCTTACTTTGTAGATTTTTAACTAAATTTTATGTTGTTTTTATTTACTATTTATTTAATATAAATATAACTGTTTAAAATTGAGAGCACAATAATTTTTAAAATATTTAAAAATTTTAAATTTACAATGATAAAAATTAAATGATTTAGATAAACATTTGAACTAGAAGAAAAGTTTTAAATTAGTTTTAAATAAATATATATAAAGGTATATGTTCTGTAACTATAAATAAATAAATGTTTGTTATTTGCCAGTTATTTCATTTCCTAATTGTTTGCAATTTTAATTATTATACATTTAAAAAAACATACTTCACTGCTAGGGTAACTTGAAGTAATTTGTTCTAAATGTTTTTTCAGATTAATAAAAAAAAATATAACTCTTTTAATTTTTAATTAGTTCAGTGTATATTTATTATTTTATTACTAACAGTTTTATGTAACAAATTTTGCACTTAAGTAAATTTAGTTGTGTTAAATATGTTCACAAAATGTTTTTCTTGTGTTTTTTGAAGTTATAGAACTAATAGTTTTATCACTAACTGTTTTGTAAAACAACTTTAGTAATTATATAAACTACTTGTTTTTTAATTAAAATGTGTTCAAAAAAAATTTTTTGTTTTATTAGATCTTTTAAATTTATTTTATTTTTGAACAAAAACATAAATTTCTGGTTATTATTTATAGTCATGTTTATTAAAAGAACAAACATTTTAAAAGTTATATATAGTAGCAATTAACTTTTTAAAGTGATGTATGTTAAAAATTAATGGTTTCAATAGAAAATTCCTCCTTTGTGTAGTTTTGTTCCATTTTAGTGTTATTTTTCAATCAGAAATGAATAATTACGTGGCTTAAAAATAAAAACAGTTACTGTTTAAAGCAATTTGTTTTAATTGCTTTAGAGTTTCTTTATGTTTTAAGCCAACTTTACAATCTACAATATTATTACTGATGTTTTTTTCTGATTATTTTAATTAAATAAGAGTTTATTTAATTTTAGTCTATTTAGTCTATTTTTTACTTTAAATGTAAAAATTTACTAATTTAGTATACTAACTTTATTAAAAATTTTAGAAATAGTAAACAGTTTTTTATTCAGTGTGTCAACTTATGAATTGTTGGTTTTGTTAAAACTTATTTGTCTTGTTGATTTACTGATTTACTAGTTTTTTAGAAATGCTTAAACAAATTAGTTGTATAAACCAAGCTTATGTAACATTTCAAAATATTTTTAAATTTAATTTGTGTTTTTATTAAACCGATATTTTCGTTCAGATGCTTAAAACTAAGTGAAATTTTTACCTCGTATCTTGGAAGTTTTGTTTTTAATAGAACATTTTGATATTCAGTATTTTTGATCTTAAAATGCACTTTAAGCTGTATCTTTTTATCAATTTTCTTTATACCAAATTTAAAGTTTTTCATAATTATTTTATCACAAAAGCTTTTATAGAAATGAAATTTTGAAACTACAAAAGTAAGCTCCACTTTTTATGTGAAAACTACCTTTCAAGAATAAATAGTGTAGAAAATATCTTAAATCTATTTGATTAGTCTTTTTAATTTCACAGTAGATTATAAGATGTTTTTTGAACTATTTCTTATTAATTTTTCAAATTAATACCTAAAATAATGACATAAAACAGTTAATTATGAAGCTTAAATTATTACCTACTATTTTTATAATTTAGTTTTAAGAAGTACCAATAGAAGCAATTTAATTCTAATAGCTTTAATCCATTTGTTTTTCATTATTATGATGAACAAAAAAGATTAAAAGACCAGCATAAAATTTGAAATAAGTTCTTCTAGGTGTTTTATATTGTAAAGTTATTGTAAAATAAGTTTTACTGTTTATAAGATGTTTTTTAAGGTGTTTTTTAGTTATGTAAATAGTTTTGCTGGATTTTAGACAGTGAACTATTTACAATTTCTGCAATTTATAATTTCTGCAATTGCTTTGATTTGTTTTTATTGTTTGTAATTTTTATATGTTGACTATGATAAAGCTTTAGTTTTTAATATATTCTTTTTAGCTAATTTATCGCAAATTTATTCAACAAATAACTTAATATATTTTAAGTATTGGAAAAAATACTTAAATTAGCTTTAAAAATTAAACTTCAAACTAATGATTTTTTTACATTTAAAAGTTTTCTGTATCCTATAGGTAAATGCACCGTATTTGTACACGTCCAATTATTAGAAATGATATCATTTGTTTTTCTAAGGTTATCCAAAAATCCTGTTCACTGTAGGAATATATGCAAACTAAATAAACTAAAGAGTTTTTTTTAATAATATTTATTATAAAACTGATAAATAACCTTTTTTTTAAATACACTTACTAAATTTCACTTTGTGTTCAGTGTAAAAGTCTAAAGCTATATAAATATTAGAATTCAATACTTAATTACTGTATTTTATATATTAATCTATTAATAATAAAAAATGCTTTTATCCATTGTTATCGTTAAAATTTAAACCAACATTTATTACAAAAAGGTTACATATTTTGAAGTTACTGTAAATTATAAAAAAAAATCATAGTCTAAACATTAAGTACAATTTCATTTAAAGATTTTTAAAATAATCGTCTTTTAGTAAAAATTGAAAAACAATCTTATAATTTACTTTTTTTTCAAAAAAAAGTGTTTATTACTGTTATTTTGAGACTGAGTTTACAGAAATATAAAATTTAAGTTTTGAATTAAATTTATTTCCTTGATTAGAACCTAAAGTACATTTAAAAGTTTTACGTTTTGTTTTTTTCTAAAGTTTTTATATATTTATTTAAATACATTAGAAAAAAATTACTCAATTAAAAATAATATTTTGAAGCTTATGTTAAACTCAAATTTACTTAACTTAAAATTGAAAAAGTTACATACTAAGTAAATATTTTAAATTTAAAATCCAAACTTAAACAGCAGTGCGAACTCAAATTTTGCAAATTTAAGCGACTGTGCGAACTCAAAAAACACGAACCTAACTGATAGACTTCTGCATTTGAAAATTTTAAGTATGAACAAAAAACTGCAAGCAACTTTCAAATCAGCTAAATAATGATACCGGAATTTGTACTTAAAGTTTGCAAGAATTATTCTTTTAGTATTTCAGTATAAAGAAGTTATTTTCCGTAAACTGAAAGTTAATAAGAATAGCACTATAGTATAGTGTTTTAGTTGTAGACTAATTCATTTACTGAAATTCAAAAAAAGCCAAACTTAGCTCTTGGGCGATACTTAACGGTTAAAAATCTGTATATGTCAATTTTCCAATACAAGTTGAATGAGGGCAAAAATAGCAGAAAAATTCTGGCAACTATGCATACAATACTTTAGTTAGCAAACTATTTTATGGTCGTCAAGCTAGTTAATAAAATTAAGTAAAGGTTGTGCGGTACTTTGAATAATAAACTTCAATTTAAAAAAACATCAAGCTTCGAACTTATGAATATTAAACTACGCTAATTTATTTCCGTTTGGTAATCTTACTAGAAGCAAAATAGATAGTATCATAGTATTTTATACTTCCTGATTGCAAATATAAAATAAGTAAATCTGTCACGCTATCTACAAAGTTAAACTTTACACTTTGGCAAATTTTTATAAAATGTATAATTTTTATTAGGATAACATTGTTAACTAAAACTTTTAACTCGCGAAAATTTTTAAAAGGCAATCAAGCTCCATTAACAAACAAAGTTATTCACTTTTTATTCGCAATTAAGCTTAAAATAAAAATATATAATTAAAGCTACTGTAAATTATAAAAAAAAATCATAGTCTAAACATTAGGTACAGTTTAATTTACAGATTTTTAAAAGAATCGTCTTTAAAAAAAATAGAAAAACAATCTTATAATTTACTTTTTTTCAAAAAAAAGTGTTTATTACTGCTATTTTGAGACTGAATTTACACAAACATAAAATTAAAGTTCTCAATTAAGAAATTATTCCATTGATTAGAACATTTAGTACATTTAAAAGTTTTACGTTTCGTTTTTCTTTAACTTTCTAATTTTTTTATATATTTATTTAAATAAATTAGAAAAAAATTACTCATTTAATAATAATATTTTAAAGCAAATATTAAATTTAAATTCACTTAACTTAAAATTGAAAAAGTTACATACTATGCAATTTTTTTAAATTTTAAATCCAAACTTAAACATCAGTGCGAACTCAATATTTGCAAATTTAACCGACTGTGCGAACTCAAAAAACGCGAACCTAACTGATAGACTTCTGCATTTGAAAATTTTAAGTATGATTAAAAAACTGCAAGCAACTTTTAAATCAGCTATAAAATGATACCTTAATTTGTACTTTTAGTTTGTTAGAATTATTCTTTCAGTATTTTAGTATAAAGAAGTTAGTTTCAGTAAACTGAAAGTTAATAAGAATAGCACTATATTATAGTGTTTTATTTGTAGACTAATTCATTTACTAAAATTCAAAGAAGGCCAAACTTAGCTCTTGGGTACTTAACGGTTAAAATTTTATATCTGTCAATTTTCCTATAGAAGTTGAATAAGGGCAAAAATAGCCGAAAAATTCTGGCAACTACGAGTATATGTCACTGAGTAAACAAATGTTTTACATAGTAAGTAAATCTACTCTTACCGTAGAACTCTAATTACAAAATTTGCTTTTACACCTGTTTAAAATAAATTGTGTAATTCTAGTTATTAAAAAAAAAATGTTACTTTAGTTTTAAACAATAAGAATTTATTCTATTTTACAATGATTTCATTACAGTGGTAAATACTTCTATTAATATTTGTTAAACAGTTTGAAAATAAACGAGAAATGGCTCAGTCACAGTATGGCAAATTATATATTAATTCTTTTTAAACAGTTGTATTAAAGATAGTTAGATTAATCTATTACTGAGGTTAACAAACTTATACTAAACAAACAAAAGCATAATAAAATCTTTATAATATTTGTTTATAAGAGTCCTATATTTTAAAAACTTTTTTGCATATTAAAAATTTAAAAATCATAAAACTTTTGATCTAAATCAAAGACTAACAGGAATATTTAATATATAAAAAAGTTTGTTCACTTTAGTCAAATAATTAAATTGGTTATGTTTATTATAACTAATGATCAGACAGTAAAGACTAGTGATAAACTGTTGAAACAAAAAAAAATAATCAAAAAATCATTTACGTTTTTTTAAGTTATAGTCAAACTAAATTACTTTAAAAAAAGAATTGATTAATAATTTTACCAACTTTTTAGAGTTGTAGTCAGTATGTAAAATATATTTCGTAAAATTATTTGTTTAATTATTAAAACCTCATTAAACAGATAGAACAAAAATTATTATTATTATAATAAATGATATCTACATAAATTAATATAGTTGAATATTTTTTTTTTGATTTATAAAAGGGTCTTCAATAATAGTGAAGTGCTGTAAACCTTAAGTTCTGATCAAAAAGTTAGTAATAAAGTATAAAGCTTTGTGCATAAACAACAATAAACTTATGATAATCTCTATTTTTAATCTCTATTTTAATAAGGATGTATAGATATCTTAATTTATAGTATTTGTAAACAGTTTTAATGGAAAAGCTTAAGTTTTATGACTTTGAAAGTAACGACTTTAAAAAGATTTTTACACTATTTTAGACACAATCATATCAATCACAAAAAATATGTAATAAATTGTTTTTAATGACAAAAAAGTGTAAATAGAAAAAAAAACTACTAAGTTGGTTAAATTTAAAAACTAAGCTTATATAAAAGATATTAAGATTGTATACATACAACTTGAAAAAATAATTTATGCTTTGTTACAAATAAAGTTTTTCTTGAAAGTTTTAAACTTCAAATTCTTTTATTGATAATTTTTTTTTCTAACTAATAAGTATTATTAATGTAGTAAGCAGCAGTAAATTGTTAGAAAGCATAAATCATTAGTACTTTTATTGTTATTTGGTGTTTTTAACAAAAAAGAGATTAAATAAAGCATTAAAATTTAAAACTTGTAATATAATTTTTTAGATCCTAGTTAGTTAATAGTTTTAATTAATTTTTACCAGAATAAACCACTAGGTTATATTTTATATTGATACAAAATAATAAGCAATTGGAATTTATTTATTATTTACGTCAGTTTTCATTATTGTGTATATATAATTCTAAGCTTTATTTCGAAGAATTGTAATAATATTAATACTTTAACAGTGCTAATCACAGGTAAATGTGTATTTTCAAAGTAAAAGTCAAAGTGGGGTGGGTAGAACTCGCCTCAATCTGCGCTTTTTCAGCTTTCATCATCTACAAAACAAGGCCGCTGAAAGCAGGGAAACCACCGAACAATAAACATTTGGACGGTTGTAATGAGAACACCAGTGATGGAGCTACAGGCAGCAAAACTTCCGTGGGAATTAAAAATCAGACTCAGGTGGATAAAATGCGAAATGCCGCAAGTTTCGAAGAAGTATCTCAAGTCAGTGGTTCAAAGTTTGTGGAAGAATCTGAACTGACTGAAGAGTCCGTCAATGAAAATGAGGAGCTTTCAGAAGAAAATTTAGTAGGCAAAGGCGAAGCTGTAGACGTTGTCCCGGAAAAATCAAATGCAAAAGCTTCATATGCAGATCTTAAACATGAGATTGAAAATAAGGAAGGTGTTCTTGAAGATGAGATTGAAATTCAAGGAGAAGCTCTCAAAAAAGAGCGCAACGGTTCAAAAGAAGCTTTTAAGCAAGGGATTGAAGACGCGAAAAAGAATCTTAGGCAAGATAACACAAATAAAGAGGGGACACTTGAACATGGTGTTAAAAAGCCTGAAAAATCTCTCCAACAAGAAATTGAAGCTCCAAAAGAAGTTTTTAAGCAAAATACTGAAAAACTGGACAGAGCTCTTCTAAAAGATATTTCAATTCGAAAAGAGACTCTTAAATATGATATTGAAAAGCAAAAAAAATCTCTTCAACGGGAGATTGAAATTCCAAAAGAGACTCTAAAAAATGATATTGAAAAGCCAGAAAAATCTCCTGTACGTATAAATATCGAACCAAAATCTGATAAAAACATCCTTTCAAAAAAATTTGGAAAAGGTCCTGTAAATCGCCGCGACGGCCTCCCAAGGTCCAAACACATACGCAGCTTTAAAAACAATCCGACATCCTCGCAAAAAGAGAAACTTTTGTATATTCAAGCAAGATCCGAAAAGCAGTCCAACTTTTTCGAATATTATGAAAAGTGTTTTGATAAAATTCGTAAACGATTAGCCAAACTTGAGTTCAATACATTACACAGTTTTTCTCAATGGCATTCGGATGCTAAAAACGATTTATCTAAACCAATTGTTTGTTTAGTAAGAAACAAAAATGAAAAGTTGCGCAAAAAGTGCAACTGTACGCCTAAATGCAATCAGACAGAATTTGTTGCTGACTTTGCGTTGGAGTTGCGGAACAGTCTTTTTCTAACGTCATCTTCCGACAATATCTATAGTAATTTAAATGAAGAACTGAAAGGAAGTATGGTGACTTTATTCAACGATTTATTTGACGTTTGTAATCTACTGAAGTCGGCATTTTCCAACTTCTGCGAGGGAGCACGTTTGAAATTTCGAAATGGATCCGTTTGGGACCAGTTGAAGACTACGACTTCAGAAAACCTCGTTCAAGCAAATGAATGGTTAAAGACAGATCGTGTAACTCCCTTCTTCAAGACGGCAAAGTTTAAAATTGAAAAAGACATTTACGAACGTTTGAATGCTGAAATCAAGCAATTTTCTAACGATGACGCAAAGATGGTTCCCAGTTACGATTTTTTATGTCGTTTATAATAACTTGTAAATATAAATTAATATAGGTTTTATTTTGATGATTTTTCTAATGCCTTGGTTGTACACTTGTTTTTGTTCAATAAATAAAAATATATAAAATACACAAACTGCAATATCTATATGAATTAAGTATGAAGGTACATTAAGACTTTTTAATTCATTATTTTTGCCATTTATAAAATCTGTCCGAAAAAGTATATATTTTAAAATTAAACGTGAAATAAATGTTTATTTTACATAATCAGTAAACTTAAAATATAATTTAAACTACTTTTTGTAATTATAACTACTCAAAAACAAATATTAAAACAAAAAAACTTAACTCTAAAAAGTGGTAGTAACACAGCTTTCGTAACAAGTTGAAATTATTTCGCTAAAGATTTTATAGGCCTATATTTTAAATAAACAAACTGTTGTTAAATGAGTTAGAATAAATGTGATGTTGTTCAAATCATCTTTTTTCTTTTTATAGTTAATTATAAAAGTTGAAATAAAGCTAAATACACGTAAACAACTGAACGTTTTTAATCTAAATAAAGATTTTTTAAATTTCCATTTAGTAACTAAAATAGCCGGTTCTAAATCTGAGTTTAAAAATAAATATATTAGTATTTTATATATTCTTGCTAATTTTAAAATAATATGCTCAATTTTGTTATTTTTTAAAAGCTTATATAGAACTAGTCCAATATGAAGTTTGTAGCAAATAAAATTGATGCTTCTAAAAATGTAATAAAAAGAACAAAATTAACCAATTAAAACCCCATAAAGTTCTTCAAATATGCGCTATTTTAAAATTTACCGTGTGAAATTTTAAGATACATTATTATTGAGCCAATCTAGTCTAAACTTCGATAAACGTATCGAGTCATGGCTCCTTAAAAGCCATTAGTACATTACTTTATATTAAAGTTTGTTTAATTTAAAAAATATTTCTCCTCCACATTTTATGTCAAAAATTTAGTGTTTAACTACAAACCAAGTAATAAAACATCGTTATTTCAGGGTGAATATAAGTGTATTAGATTTTACTATCACTTAAACTGTTTTACTTTTGTAACAGTTGTTCGACTGCAGTTAATTATAAGTAGATTTTTTTGTAATATATAAATCTAAAAATAATAATGATTGCATGTCGTATATATAATGAGCAATGTGTCTACGCAATTTCCTATTGTAGCCATAGCACTAAGTGTACAACTAATTGACAAACTTAAATATTTCTGACTTCAAAAAAAAAATGTCAACTTTTTCATTTAAACTATAATTTTTTTCCTAATGATAGTCTTGTTACATTGTCTGTTAAAACAGAAATTTCAAGCAAAACACTTGCAATCTGTTAAAATTAAGTTTTTTTGTCAAAATTGGTGCGATTTGCAAACGTTGAATCGAACTAAAAATATTAGCATAAGTTAATAAATAAATCGAGCATAATTTATTTAATACAAATGTTTGCTCCTTATACTAATCTATCATATTTCCTTAAACTTTCATTAATACTTTACTTGTGTAGATCGGCTTGATTTTACGCATTCCTGAAGGTCGTTTTGAAACTTTATAACTAATTTGTTTATTAATAAAATTTCGTATAAAAAGTTTTCGCTTATTTAGTTAAAACCTATTTATTTCAGATATTCTCAAAATCACTTAAACAATTGGCGTAAAAAAAAAATATTGATAAAAAATGTTGATCCTTTTCTTTTAATTATTTTACCTTTTTCTTTATCGTATCCATAATAGTTATTGCCCACTGATATTAGTGATAAAGATCTACAAAAGTTAATTTAATTAGGAATTAAGTAGATAACGTATAGGTTTTAAATATAGTTCTCTTGTATTAATCACGTTTAAGTTCAGTTTCATTAAACTTTTGTTTTATTGGTTTCACAATCTTAAAACAACAAAATTATTGTAAAACTATAGACTTTGACACGTTCTAGGACTTTTTTCCGTTAACAGAACTAAAATATGGGTATACCGTTTATGACTACAGCCTTAATAAGTTTTTGAACCGTAATTTGAAAATAAGAAATTAAATTGCATTAACCTGGCTCTAGACTACGCACTTTTGCGCTGTGTTCAAAGTGCGTACTGGAACAGCAAGTTGCATTGTAAAAAATTGGTATAAATGTTTAATTAAAAAAATTAACCACTAGGTGGCACTAAAAATCACTTAAATGACCAGAGGTTGTGCAGATTTTGTTTTAAGACTAACAAAATAATTAAGTAACTGTACAGGTTTTCCAACAACGCGGTGTCGCTAATTTTTTCCTCATACATTGTTTACATCACCATAGAAGATTAGTCGGTCCCATAAAGCGCAAAAAAAATTATTCCTAAAAGTTCCATTTTAAATAACTTTCTATTTCGAATGATTTTTTTGAAATATAACTAATATTCTTTATATTTTTACTTTATATAGTATTCAGCACACGTAAGTGTTCATTAAATGGTTTTTCATTAAATAGCCGATTTGAAAAGACTTAAATGTTTTTTTTTTTTGAACTTTAGCTTTTTAAAATACGCTGTCCGAAAATCTTTATTTACAGTCTTAATTGCAAATAAAAAATAGTAAATCTACTACGCTACATATAAAGTTAAATTTTACAGTCCGGAAAAATTTCATAAAATATATACCCTTCAGTAATAAAACATTGTTAACTAAAACTTTTGAACACATGAAAAAGTCTACAAACACAAACAAGATCCATTTACAAAAAAAATATGTTAATTATTTGTTCAAAATTAGGCTCAAAACTAGCACTTGTCACTTAGTAAATAACTTTTACCGTAGAATTTGAAGTACAAAATTTGCTTTTACACCTGTTTAGAATAAAATCATAACAATGTGTAATGGTAATTAGTAAAGAAAACTTCCTTGAGTTTTGAACTTATATAAATTTATTTGAATTAGAGGTCAAGAAACCCTTATACTAAATTAAAATTAGCAGGATATAAGTCTTTATATATTTTTATGCACTATGCAGTTATGTGAGTTCTTTTTGTTTCAAAATGAATTTGAATATCGAAAACTGACAATTTTAAAACTTTGGATGCAAATTAAATAGTCAAGGGATGTTGATTATATGTAAAAACATATTTACATCAATCAGTTTAATTACATTGAGAATATTTTTTATATTAAAAGATCAACTGGTAAAATTAGTGATCCATTGTTTAAACAAAAAACTTAGTAAAATACATTACTTTTTTTAATTAAGTGTGTAATCATTATAAACTTCTTAAAAATTTATTACTTATAATCAAAATAAACTATTCAAAAAGAAAAAGTTTCATTAATGATTCTCTTAATTCTTTACAGTTATATTCAGTTTGTAAAATTAGTTTTTTATATTATTTTTAAGCAAATAAAATAAATTTAAATCTCGTAGAACTATGTGTTTTATTGTAAAACCTCTTAAGTTTAAAAAAACAATTTGTAGTGGTTATAAATAAAATATACATTAAGTTAATACAGTTGAAAAATGTGTTTTTGTTTATTTAAAAGTATTTATTATGAGAAAAGTGCTGTAAACCTTAAATTCCTATTAAAAGTAAATAGTTAAGTACAAAGGTTTGTGCATAATCAACAAAAAACTATTGACAAACTCTATTTTTGTCCATTAGACGTATAGACAATTTTTTCCTAATATTTGTAAACAGTATTTCATAAAAACTTAAAATTTTTAACTTTGAATTTAAAACCCTGAAACTAATATTATACTATTTTATACAAAATTTTTATCAGTTGCTAAAATTATGTACTAAACTATGTTTAATGATAAAGTAGGATAGTTATAAAATTTATAAATAATAATTTAAATACGCACTTGAAAAACACTAAGATTGTATAAAAGGTTATTAAACTGTAGACATAAAACTTAAAATATTTATTTTAATGAAAATAATATAAAAGTTTTTCTTGACTATTTTTAAAATTAGTTACAAAGTGTTGTTCCACAATTTGCTTTTCTAACTAATAATTGTTCTTAATGTACAAAAAAGTTCACCTAGAAACAGCGGTACATTGTACTTTAATTTATGATTTTCGCCGTTAATAAGTGTTTTGATGAAAACGTGCTCAACTAAAATATTAAATTCTCAAAGTATAACCTAGTTTCCTTGACCCTAGTTTGTCAACAGCTTTGATAATTTAAACAAAAATAAATTTCTAGTTTTATTTAAAATTGATAGAAAATCATATGTTACCTTTTGTTTATTTCTTAGAGTTAGTTTTCATTATTACATCTGAAAAATTTTATTAGAATTTTTTGATAATAATATTATTATTTTTACAGTTCTAATCACAGGTAAATGTTTATTTTCAAAGTAAAAGTCAAAGTGGGGTGGGTAGAACTCGCCTCAATCTGCGCTTTTTCAGCTTTCATCATCTATAAAACAAGGCCACTGGGAGCAGGGAAACCACCGAACAACAAGAAGTTGGACGATTCTAATGGGAATACCAGTGATGGAACTTCCGGCAGCAAAACTTCCGTGGGAATTAAAAATCAGTCTCAGGTGGATAAAATGCGAAACGCCGCAAGTTTCGAAGAAGTATCTCAAGTCAGTGGTTCAAAATCTGTGGAAGAATCTGAACTGTCTGAAGATTCCGTCAATGAAAATGAGGAGCTTTTAGAAGAAAATTTAGTATGCAAAGGCGAAGCTGTAGACGTTGTCCCGGAAAATTCAAATGCAAAAGCTTCATATGCAGATCTTAAACATGAGATTGAAAATAAGGATGGTGTTCTCGAAGATGAGATTGAAATTCAAGGAGAAGCTCTCAAAAAAGAGCATAACAGTTCGAAAGAAGCTCCTAAACAAGGAATTGAATATCCGAAAGAGGTTCTTAAGCTGGAGAATAGAAATGTAAAAGACACACAAAAACATGAAATTAAAAAGCTGGAAGAAGCTTTCCACCAAGACATTGAAATTTCAAAAGAGACTCCTAAAAATGATATTAAACAGCCGAGAAAAACTCCTGTGCGTAAAAAAACCGAAACAAAAACTGATAAACACAGTCATTTGTATAAAATTCAAAGAGGTCCTGTAATTCGCCGCGAAGGACTCCCAAGGACCAAACAAAGACGCAACTTTAAAAATAATCCGAAAGGATCGAAAAATGAGGAATTTATGTATATTCAAGCAAGATCCGAAAAGCAGTCCAACTTTTTCGAGTATTATGAAAAAAGTTTTGATGAAATTCGTATACAATTAGCAAAACTTCAGTTCAATACATTCCAAAGTTTTTTCAATGGCATAAAGATGTTAAAAAAGAGTTATTTAAACCAATTGTTTGTTTAGTAAAAAACAAAAATCAAAAGTTGTGCAAGGAATGCAACTGTAGAAATAAATGCAATTGTACAAAATTTGTTGCTGAATTTGCGTCAGACTTGCGTAACAGTTATTTTCTTACATCATCTTCCAAAGACATCTACAACAAGTTCCATGAAGAATTAAAAAGCTGTATGGAAACGTTATTCAACGATTTGTTTGAAATTTGTAAACAACTGAAGTTAGCATTTTCCAACTTCTGCAAAGGAGCCATTGTCAAGTTTAAAAATGGATCTGGTTGGGATCAGCTGAAGATTAGAACTCAGCAAAGCCTAGTTGGAGCTCATGTCATGTTGAAAACAGATCGTGTAGATCCCTTTTTCTAGTGTAGATCCCTTTTTCAAACCGCAAAGTTTGAAATTGAAAAAGACATTTTTCTTCGTTTCAAAGCTGTAATCGAGCAATTTTCTAACGATTACGCAACGATATATTTCGATTACGAGTTTTTATCTCGTTTATAGTAACTATAAGTAAGTTATAAATTACATATGTTTTGTTTTGATAATTTTTTTATAATACCTTGGTTGTACACTGGTTTTTTTTTATTTAATAAAAATTTATAAAGTATGCAATTTGTTATATGTATAAAGGTATATAGTATGATTGTTAGATTTGTAAAGTACTGGATGTGTTACTTCATTGTTTTTGTTATTTATAAACTAGCTCGATTAAGTATCGATTTTGCAAGAATATGTGGGAACCATGTAAACTTAACATAAACAGGAAATTTTATACATTATTGAAAACAAGCTCTTGTAAATACAACATATACTAAAACAAAAAAAAGTTTATTCTTGAAAACAGTAGTAAATAGTTTTCGCAAGAAGATGAATAGAACTTAAAGTTACTGTCCTAACGATTTTATCGGTTTATTAATAAAACAACTGTTATTTACTAGATTTGAGTGATAGTGCAGATAATGTTCAGATTACCTTTTTTTCTCTCCTTTGATTTTTTTTTTCTCTAATAAAACTAAATACAACGTGTAAAATCATAATTAAGTTGAAGTTTATTACTCGCTTTTTAATAATAAAGTCTATTTGTATAACTGAAATGAAACAACTTGTAAAAATTTATTAAATATTCTTGTTACTTTTAGAAATTTAACACTCGATTCTGTTATTTCTATCTAAAGCTTATATAGAGCAAATTCACTAAGAAGTCTGTAGATTAAACAAATTATGCTTCTAAAAAGAAATTGAAAATAATAAAAATAACAAACTCTATCCCAATATAATTCCACAAATATACGCTATTTCAAAACTAAAAAGTGTAAAAGTGTGAAAAGATCTTATTATTGAGCTAAGCTAGTCTAAAACTTTGATCAACTTTTCGAGATATGGCCCCTTTAAAGACGTTGAGACATTATTTTATAGTTTTATACTTAGTTTATATCTTAGTTTCTAAACCATACTACTTAATAGTTAACATCTAAAATTAAATGTTAAAGTACAAACTAAGTAATAAAACATCGTTATTTCAAAGTGAACATAAGTCTATTAGATTTTACTATCACTTAAACTGTTTTACTTTTGTAACAGTTGTTCGACTGCAGTTAATTATAAGTAGATTTTTTTGTAATATATAAATCTAAACATAATAATGCTTGCATGTCGTATATATAATGAGCAATGTGTCTACACAATTTCCTATACAAATTGACAACAGCACTTAGCGTACAACTATTTGACTAATTTTTTTATTTTTGAATTCACGGAAAATTTTGTAAACTTTTCCATTTATGCTTCAATTTTTTTTTGTAATAATTATTTAAAAACAAAACAATAAATTTTGCAACTTCTTCGTAACATTGTCTGTGTATCTAGATCAGGGTTTCCCAAAGTGGGCCAAGTGGCCCCCTAGGGGGCCATGACAGATACTCAGGGGGCCATGAGCAGCAAAGGGGGAAGAGGGGGGGCCATGAGCAGTAAAGGAGCCACAGGGGGGCCATGAGGCCATAACTTGAAACTTACACTAGATATTCTTGAGTTGTAGATGAAGAGCAAAAAAAAAAAAAGGTCTGATGTGTATTTTATGGTAGTTTAGAAACTTACACTAGGTATTCTTGAGTTTCAGATGAAGAGCAAAATAAAAAAGGTCTTATGTGTATTTTATCGTAGTTTATGAGTGATCTATATGTAGAAGGGGGCCATTACTTTTTCAAACTCTTTAAAGGGGGCCATTAGCAAAAAAGTTTGGGAAACCCTGATCTAGATAATAGTAATAAAATATGAAACTACAAAGTCTCTTTTATTTCTACATTTACAAATTTAATTTTATGTTTAAGTCAGAAGCTCCTTTTGACATTCATACATCGATCTAAAAAATATTAGTATACGTTAGTAAATAAACTGAGCAGAATTTATTGAATACAAATGTTTGCTCGTTATAATAATCAAACATATTTACTTAGCCTTTATACTTTACTTCTGCAGATAGGGTTGATTTTACGCATTCATGATGGTCGTTTTGAAATTTCTATAACTAATTTGTTTATTAATAAAATTTCGTATAAATTTTTTTGCTTATTTACTTAAAATCTGTTTATTTCAGATTTTCTCAAAACTCCTGAATAATGACCTTTTAAAAAAATAAATTTAAAATATTGCTTCTTTTCTTTTAATTGTTTATTCGTTTACTTTTTCGTAACCATAGTAGTTATTGCTTACTGAAATGGATCTAAATGGGCGACATCATTTACTTTGGGAATGATCGATTCATACTGTGCAAAGAAAGTTACACGATTTCGCTAGAAATTTGTTGCTTCACACTTATGTGTGAAGTGAACTAGTTTATGCGTGAAATAGTTTAGGACTCATCAGGCAGGCATAAAGGCGAAAAACCGCTGTTGAGATCAAACCAAACGGGCTAAATTGCATATGCACTGAAGCAATCCTTTGTGGGTAGAGCCATAAAAATAGATAATGGTCGTATAGTAAACTTCATTATTTATTATTGATGGCCAAAGTAAATACTATTTAAAACTGATCAAATGAGCGTTAACTAAAATTTTGCAATAAGCTGACAATGTCTTAGACGTTGGGCTGTGAACGAGTTGGCTGCGTCAATTTATCGGACTTTAGCCACAAACGGTCGTATCGTTTCATATCAGGGGCGTAGAGTGGGGAGGGACGCTGGCGCAAGCGTACCACCCAAAAAAAAAGTAATATTTTTATCCTTTATTGTTTATTTTATCTGCTTAATTTGTCTTTTTCAACTATATTTATCTAGTATTCGAAAAGTAAAACGAAATTTCGAATACCAATTAGTGACAAGTTAGGGAAATTACCCAGTATACTGATTCGTTGCGTAATTGCAAATGCGCACCGATGTTGATGAAAAACTCCAAAAGGAAAATTTTTATAACTTCATAAGAATTTACACTCAAACAGTACGCAACTAATTAGTGCACCGCAGTAGTATAACCTTATGACAGATTTTTCTACAAGGACAAATGCTAACATTTTCTTAACAAACCATAAAGCTAAACCTGTTTCACAGTAAAAATGATTCAAGAATAAACAAATTGTAGTAAAAATAGCAATAAATAACTGCTAATAAAACAAAAATAAATTGATAATAAGAGTTAAAAAAATATTAACAACATAATAAAAAAAAAGAAAAAAAAAGGAATAAATTAAAACAAATAATAAACAAACAGTTCATACTGTGATTACAGTTTTAATCTCACTATAGAAAATGTATTGTTTAAATTACCGTAAACTTAAAATTTCTATTAAAAGTAGTTTCTTTTTTTATTAAGATAACAAACAAATCAAACTTTGTTATTCTATCAGCCATAAAGTTTCAAAACTAATAAATTTTTGTAGCAAGTTATTTTAAAATTTCTTCAGTCAAATCATAAATAAATTTATAGTAACTTGTAAAACTTATTTTTTACAATCAATTTTTAATCTAAAAGACATAATTGATTAATTTTAAATTTAAATTTATTTAGTTTTAAATCAAATTTTAAATGGTATTCAAAAATGTTTTTCTACCAACTGTTTGTAGTATTAAAAAAATACTTTTCCCAAAAGATGTTAGAAAAACTGTTTTTGAGATAAATGAATAGTTATACTTGTTGTGATTTTTTAAAAGCATTGAAAGAGTTGACCTTAAAAATTTATCTTTTAAACATTTTGTTTTGTATCAGAAACATTTAATAAAATCTTTCCACACACTCAGGATAACTCAAGATTTTATGAAGTTTTGAAAAACTTTAGTATGACTCAGTAAAAATCAGGTCAACTCAGAATACTTTAAGTATTTTTAAGCTCAGGCTGGCTAAAGATAGACTTGTTATTTTTTAACTCAGGGTAGATTTAGTGTTTTTAAAAGCTTTGTTATAAAGCCTAGTTTCTATTAGTTCTAAAAACAATAAAAAAGTTCTTTAAAAGAATTTAAAGTGCTTGTGATGACACATGACATTTTTAAACTAACTCAGGATAGTTATTTTGACTCAAAGAGTGGCAAGGCAATCCTGATATCTTCAAAGTTAATTATTTTTTTTTGTAAAATGTGTTTTATAATACTAGAAAAAAAGTAAAATTTGTTTTCATTAGTTTTTAGATTATTATTAAAAAAATATGCAAAGCAATATTGTATGGAATGTTGCAACTCTAAAAACATGTCAGATAGGAAAATTATCTAAAGTTCAAAAGCTTGAATTGAAAAATATGTTTGTTAGATGTTGATCTTTTTTTATAGAATTTTTTCTAAGCTTTAAGATGCCTTTTATGGTTTTAGAAAATTTGTATTTTTTTTGAGATATGACCAGTCAAAGTTGGGCCGCATAATAGGTTCCCTATAGGAAGGGAAAACTAAAAGAGCGAAAAAAGACTATTTTGCATAAAATCTATCTCCTCCTACATTTTTCAAGCAATCTTCTTCAAACTTTCACAGTTTAATCCTTATACAATAAAAAAAAACATTATAATAGCAAATTGTTAGCAATCTATTCTATTCATAACATTTCGCTTTTTTTTACTAAAAAATAATTTTGTGCAACACATAATATGCAATGAGGTGTTGTTATCACTGTTGTATTGTAAATTTAGATATTGTAAATTTAAGAGATTGATATTTTTTTCTTAAATAAAACATATACTTTCGTTTTATTAAATATATTAATTTTTCAAAATATAAAGTTTACTGTAAGTAGTAAAAACAATTTTTATTTAGTAAGCTTACATTTGTGCAAATATAAATAATTCTAATAAAGTTTATACTTTTTCTAATTTTTAATTTTGTAATATATAAGTATTTTTAAAAACAGTTGCTTCGAACTTATTTTACTTAATGTATTTATTTTAATTATATTACTTATAAAAAGATCTTTTTATAGCTAATTACAAAGATTTTACTTTAGGGGATTTTTTGAGAAAAAAAAATTGCGCACCTCCTGACCAAAATACCACGCTACACCACTGGTACCTACTAATTTAAGTTAAAGTTGAACAATAAAAACTTAAATGAAATCAGTTTTAAACAACATTTTACCCAGGTAAGTAAGTTTGATTTATACTTTGAAGCATCTTTGAAAGTTTAAAAACTTAACAAAGTTTGCCTGAGGTGTTTAGTTAATTTAGTGGCAATCTTAATCATATCATATCGATAAATAAATTCTGCAAAACTTAAAAATAATTTAAGAAATTTTCAAAAATCATGTATATCAACATTTTTTGTATTCAAACACTGAAAATAATATTCAGTGTAAACTATTGTTTTTAATTTCTAACACAAGACTAATTGTGAGTTTTTTATTAATAACAAAAATATGTAATCTTAGGTTTTTATAAAATTTTATATTATTAACAATTATATTTTTAGCTTGAAATAAAGTTTTAACTAGCTAAATTAAAACAATGTAATATAAAAAAAATCATTTTTTTTTGTTCTTTTATTTATAACTTGAATAACTTTTATTTTGTTTACTTCAAGCAACTTCTTTAAACAGTTTACAAAAAAACTGAACCGGAAAAAATGTTTATAGACTTTACAGAATTTAAAAGTAAAATTGAAAATATTGTAAAAATAGCAAAACCATTAAGTATAAAAGCTCTTAGCGTCATTCGCAAAAAAACTAGCACGATGTAAGGATTTTAAAAAAATAATTAAGCAACGTACTTATTGGAACGTTCATTAACAATTCAAATTTTAGCTTTTAAAACTAAACTGTTTGTAACACTTGTAAATAAAAGAAAGCAGTATTATGTTAATAGTCAATGAAAACAAAAGAAAAAACTCTTTTTATAAACTTTAAAGCCCAAGAAGATATTTTAAAAAACCAAAAAAACTTTAGTTCGTCGAATAAAACATTGTAGTTACAAACTTACAGAAAAAAAAAAAGAGTTTGTCCTAAAAACAACAGGTCAAGTTTCAAATAGAGAATGTGTAAGTATAATCGCAGTAAAAAATACCAGTTGTTCAAAAAAGTTCATTAAAAAAATAAACAGAAAAAATTACAACTAAAACTAGAGAATAAGCTTATAAAGGGAAAAGTCTTTTAAAATTATATCTAAAGCGCTCATTGAAAATTTTCAGGGTCTCTTTAGATGAGGTTTGTTGTTGTTTGATATAAGTTTGCATTTTTTTTAGTACCTTTTTAGTTTGTCTATATTTTATGCACATTTTTATTAATGTATAAATTACTTTATATACGTCTAAAAATGTTATTTGGTTAACATAACACCTGAATTACATAACAAAGTGAGCAAATTACATTCTTACATAAATTCAGTCTGTACTAAGAAAGCAAGTTTAAAATCTTGTAAACGTATTACAGCATAAAACCTGATACTAAAGCATTTGAAAGTAAAGTTGTATAAAACTAGAGCTGAACTTATTTTTTTTATTAGAATATTTTTTATTCAAGTAAATACTTTTACAACGAAAAAACTTTAGTCTTTAAAATTCTGGCATTAAAAATATATATGTAAGAAGAGTAGGCAGTCTTTTATGGTAAAAAATAAAGTTTGTTTTAAAAGTTTTAAGCGGACTTAACTACTTTTGTAAGTTTTTAAAGAGAAAGTGTGAGTGCAGAATTTTTACAGATATAAGCAATATTAAATACGCAGCAGTTTACTAAAAAATCAATATAAATAAAATAACAATAGACTTAATTTAAACCTCAAACTTGGTTCTATTAAAAAAATGTTGTTATTTTATCGACAAAGCACGTTGCAGGCCAAAAGTTTTTGCTTTGCCGACACTTAATCAAAAGCATTTATGTACAAAGTTTATATTTCTACTTAGCAAATTTAATAATTAAACGGGCAAGTCTTTACGTTTTTTTTCATGTAAATATATATTGACCCTCTTTATATTAAGTTGACAACGTGAAGAAGCAAAAAGTTAAGTAGAAACCGAAATGCCCTTCAAGTTTCATATTCTAAAATAAAAGATGTTAGATCTACACAGAAAGATAATTGTACAAGCAATAAACGGTAGAAGTAAATTAAAAGTAAAAAATAAATCACGTAATTATTATTTTTTACGCAATAGTTTCACACTAAAAATTAGTACATATTTTCGATTTTTAAGTCAACAATAAAAGCATAGAACTTGAAATTACCAAGTCCGAAGTAGGATACGAGAAAAAGAAATATAAATTTTTTTATTTACTTACTGAACGTTGTAAAATGTTAAAAACTACTTTAGAAGGCAGCTGCTTAGTGGATACTTAGTGAGTGATAGTAAGTATCATGTATATTGGATTGTAAATTTTTATGTTTGAAAAACTTTAAGTTTTAGATTATAATTTTGCTTTTCTCTAGTTTTTAAGTGTTACTCGTAACAAATAGTCAACCAAAAAAAAAAAGTTTTTAACCAAAACTCAATGCGCCCCAAATCTCTACCGAAACAAAACATTCTGCAACATGGTTCAATAATGAACATGTTTTAAGTCGGCTTTATCGAATGTGCAACCAGGTCACTTAGTTGCAAGGAAGCACAATAAATTACTACGTCGTTGCACGATCTGCAAAAAAATTTTTATGCGCAAACAATATACTAAGAGCGTGACCATATGCTTAGTTGTGACCGCCGAAGACTAAAAAATAACTGTACAAAAGTGTTACTTGCGCATAGAAGTATTGTTGTTTAGGTGTTTTAGTAAAAAAAAAGCGTTTATGTTATAAACACTGACAGGGGAGACGCATTTGCTCAGCTGAAAAGTTCTTAATAGAAAAAAAAAACACTTTTTGTTCAAAGTTTTCAATCGTCATCAAGCTCTGCACCTTGGTCTTTTCCGAAAAGTTTCCCCTTCAGGTACTTTTTGAAGTCGGGATGGCCGTAAGCGTACACAAGCGCGTTGGTTGTCGACGAGGTTTTCGCTGCGATCGAAGCTGCAAGCTGAATTTCACCTGTTACTTCCTGTGAAAATAAAAGCAGAATTTTTATAATATTCTTATAAGGTTTACCCGTGTTTTTCATTTGTTTATTCTATTAGCTTTTAAAATTATTTGACAAGTTTAAACTTGAACGTTGTTCTCCAAGTGTAAATAGTAAAGAAGTAGAAACATTAAACTAGTTTATTGTATTTGTAATAAAAATATTTTTTTTTTACTCATTGTGAAAGGCTGTGTTTTTCATTCGAGTATCTTTTTCATTTGTATCCTAATACAATAATCATTTTTCTCCAGCTTTGTAACTTTTAGAGTTAAGAAATTAAAACAATTAAGTTCGCATAAACGGTGTAAAATCAAAAAAGTCAGTTAAAGTAGCTTGTTAGTAGTTATTAACGTATATTAAAAACAGTTTGTTTGTATAGATCAGCATATTTTTATTTTTATAAAAGGAACTTCGACTAAAAGAGAATGTGGTGAAAGTGCTCCTAAAATAGCATCTAGAAAATGTTTACAGTTTATTTCTCTCATTTACGTACTAAGGAAGTCCAATTTATTTATAAAAATGTCAGTGTTTATCAAAAAAAAAAGACTTCCTTTTTAACTTTTCAACCAATCAAAAGAGACTGAAATAAAAAATTTTAAAAATGATTGGTAGTAAAAGAAAATGATAATTCGTTTGTACTGTAACTAACTATTTTAATATTTTTATTAACAACTATAACAAAATAAACGAGTTAAATTTAAACAGTTATCCATGCTTAGTTTAATACCAAAACCTTAAATGAGATTTTCTGCGTTATGAAATAAATGTTTTACTAAATAAATTCATATTAGGAGCTAACTGCTTTTCATTTTTATTTAAAACGTAAAAAGTTTCAAAAAAAGTTCTATTTGTTTTGTATACATTCTGTAATTATTTTAAATACACATTTTTAATAACTAAAATTCATCAGTCTTTAACTTTATGTTTTTGTTTTTAATTTTACTAAGTAGTTTTTAAGAATACCTCTTTAGAAATTTTTAGTTGTTTAGAGAATCAGCTAAAAACTTTTTATAAAAATATAGAATTAGAACAATAAACACTCTCACAATAGTTCTGCTTTTGTTAAATAAACTTTTTGTAACTGCTAAAAACACTACAAAAAACGTAATTAAGTCCAGCAACTAAAATTGAGTGTTTTCGATAACACATTTTACATAAAATATAAACATTAACTTACTTTATGGTTTACAATAAACAACAATTAGAATTGTAAACTAACATCATACTTATTTTTACGCAACAAAGGTTTTGCGTTGAAAGTAAAAACTTTAGAGCTGCTTAATAAAGGTTTATATATAAGTAAAAAATACTTGTATTAACTTTTACAGAGTTCAGAGAAAACATTATACCACTTTCTATGTGTGAATGTAAACAAAAAGCATGTTTGATAAACGCGAACCAGTAACTTAAAAGCCCTGTTCACACTACATGATATAAATAATAAATGAAACATATTTTTTTTTGTTTTTGTAGTTAAAAAACATAGAGAAAGTATTGCTTATTACTGAAGATTAACTGAAATAATAGCATAACGTGAAACAAAGTTTAAAACTGTAACATATGTTTAGTAAAATTATTTAAGTAAAGTACAAAAACTATAATTATAACGAACCATTTTAAACAGCATAGCAAAGCCTCTATAGCAATGATAGCTTGTAAATAAAGCCAAAGAAAATACAAAAGCACTAACATATTAAGATGTAAATAAGCACATACGTTTACAAATAAAACACTATAAAAAAGTATTTGAAAAAACTTGGTCAAACATTAAAATGTTGAAAACAGCAACAAATATATTACACAAACACAAATTCACACTAATTAAAAAAAAAATTATTCAATAATTTTGCAAATTTAGTTAAGTTGTGTAAAAAATTATCTTTTATTTATATTTATTTCTGAGGATAATTCGATATTAAAACATTAAACTTGTAATTATGTAAAACAATGTCTGTTTTATTTTAGAAATAAACTCATACTACAAATAAAAGATAACACAAAAAACGATTTTAAAAAACATTTATTTTTTTTTAACTATTAATTTATAATAAATACAAAAAGGAAACTAAGATACCTGACTGTAGATATAAACGCAATGGTGACAATTAATTAAAATGTAAAACAAAAACCACCTGTTTTGCTAATTAAACAAAATAAGTAAAAAACGAAACATCTTTTAGCAATATTGAAAAAAGTCTTGATTTTTATTTTAAAAATAAATATATACATATTTTCATAAATTAAAAAAACAAACTAACGTATCCGAGTGCGGATATGAACGCGATAGTGGCGTATGGCGTCCAACCGGCCACGAAAGCCATGACTGCCTTCACCGTGGTCCTGAACAGCTTGCTGTTCCGCTGCCGGTCCTTCTCCCGCCTCGCCGTCGTCTTCTCGTGACTCAACTGTGACGTAACATTGCGGAAGGTGCGCGCGATCATGACGTAACAGAAGGTTATGGCCAGCAGGGGCGCTGTTGTAAGTATTTTATATCATAATGTACAGGGTGTTTTTAGTTTAATATGTAGCAGAAAAAGTTGTAAGCTAGATGATGGTCGTGATAAGCTTCAGAATCAACTGTCAATGTTTTAGTTGGTTTAAAGAACTGTTTTTACGCGTGCAAATTTACAAGCATTACAAATCAATTGATTCTATCACTTGTAGAATTAGAATTGTGTAAAAACGTTAACATAGACAATGTATTTAGTTGTAAAAACTACTTAACTTTAGTCTTTTTTTTTATACTAAGTTTAAAAATGATAAAAAAAAATTTATTTAATTAATTTTAATTTCTACTACCATAACTTGCCTAAATATTTTTTTAAGAAATCATATAATTGATTATTTAATCTTTGGAGTTTAAAATTTTCAAGTGAAAAACTTTGAATTTACTTTTCATCGTAAACAGTAAAAAATATTTAGTAGATTAGTTATAGTTAAACGACAATTTCAACTGACCGATGAAGCCACAAGTCACGATGAAAACAACGAAGACCACAGTTGAAGTGTCACTTTCAGTTGAAACGTCGCTTTGGTAGTAGTTGAAAGTGCAGTGAATGTGAAGTTTGTCGTAAGCGAACTCGCCGAAACCAAAGTAGGGTAGTGCCGACAGCAAGCCACTATGTTAAAATAAAACTATTGAAGTAATTATTATTTGAATTAAGTAGGTTTAAAAATTATATTTAATTCAAACATTTAAATTTATCGTATGTATATCTATAATTACTTTTATGCTTATAGTCGTAAAGTTCATAAACATATAGTATAAAGGTTTGTAGTTCTTTAAATAAACACAAAACTACTAAGCGGTATTTAGGTTATATCAAAAAGCAAACTAAAAGAAAATAACTAACAAGTATATTTAAGTTAAAATACTTAAAAATATATCAGGAAAAATTCTAGTACGTAAGTTTGTTAACCTTGGAACACATCATTAACTTAAACACTAATAAAATTAAATTTAATTTTTAAGTTAAAAAAACATTAAGATTTATAAGCTTAAAATGTTTCATTTTTTAAATAAGCTTTATTAGTTGCTATTTTAAAATTAAACAAAGAATAAATACGACTAAAAACAAAAACAAGTATTTCAATAACTTCGTTTGAAATATATTTATTTCAAAATAATGATGCAGATCTTAAATGAAATGTTTAATTAGTCGTAAATTTAGAATAATGTTTAGTTCTTGTTTTTAATTGTAGTTACATAAATATTAAATCTTGCTATTAAGCTCTAGTCTATTATATTTCTTTTTTGTAAAAAAAAAACAAGTTTTATTTGAAAATATTTATATTATGACTTTCTATTGTATGAACTAAACAAAGTTGAAAGTTAAATTAAAATATTCAAGTCAATAACTGTATAAGTTATTTATTTCAACTAACAATACGGCTTAAAGAAAAAAATATTTAATATTAGTTTTAAAACAAGCTGTTTTAAACAAACTAAATTTCAGAATTTTTTCTAAACAAGAGACATATTTTGATAACTGATAAAACTTCATTAATGTTCTTGTAAACTTTGTGTGTTTTATTTTTGTAAACCGTGTAGAAAATAAAAATGATTAATTTTTTATCTGAATTGTTGTATGGCTATTTATCTGTAAGTTAACATTTTTATTTAAATATTTTCTATTATAGTTTTAAAACTTTTTAAATAGCAATTATATATCAATGTTAACATGAAGTTATACAAATTGTCCTGGACAAGACGTTAAAAGATATCCAAATAGTGTATAACTCGATAAGTGAAAGGTTCTTACGTGCACCAGGTCTTATGTTCAACAGCTTTAAGCGCTGATGTTTTCGTTCAGTAAACAATACAATATTAGCTTGTTTTATGTAAATACAAATAAATTAAATTATTTAAGAAGTCATACTTTATTTTAAGTTTAGTTTTTAAAAGCTAAAGTTTAATGATGTCAATGTCGAGTAGTTTATTAAGATTTACTCAAGTTAAATAAAATATAATTTAGAAAAAACTTTTACCTTTTACCAATATAAAGGTGCTTGGGTTTACCAATTTTTTCTTTGCATTACAGAAAAAAAATTACAATTTTTTAACCTTCGAAAATAAAATTGTTTGCAGTATAAAAAACTTTATTTGAGTTTAATAAGTTCTCGAAAGAAAACATTAAAATATATCTTTACATTTAGAATAACTACTTCCAAAACACGTTTTATTCATTGCAGTTTTACAGTTTATAACTATTTACGTCTGAAACGTAAAACTGTTTTGATGTTTTTTCTTTATATTTTTATTAGGCTAATGACATGAATAATTTATTTTATCAGTAAACTGTGTTTAGAGTTTACACAAACCATTATTACAGCTAAATATTTACGTGTTTAGGATTTTACAAATTATTTCTTTATTTTTGTACATATACGTATGTTACTTATAAATATTAATTAAACTATGAACTCTATCGTTAATGCTTAACTTGATGAGTTTAAAAGTTATATAAGTTGAAAAAAAAGTACTATATCTAAAAATATATTTTTTTTAAATATGAACGTTTAAAAAAAAATTTACATGAAATAAAAATGATTTTTTTTAATGTCCAGAATTGAATAAAACCTAAACTTTAATTTTTTGCTCTAACCTTAATATTATTGTTGTTGTAAACTGCTTAACAATTGAAAATTATATATAATGTAATTTTGTAGATGTTTTAAAAACTTTAAGTTTTATGTGAATCAAAAAGTTTTATACTAAAATACTGTATATCAGTCTAACGTTGTGTAAAAAATACCAAAAAAATACCAAAGTAAAGTAGTCATTTATTTTATCCTTACTTGAACGCGACTTAAGCTTAAATACGATTCTTGTTTATTGTTTTTAAATAATTACTAAAGTATACGAGCATACAAGATTGAAACTAGTTTTTATCTTTCGGGATTAAAAAGGTGTTAGTTGTAATTTAATTGCGTGCTTTACCGAATATTGTTTACAAATTTGTAATTTTATAAAGGTAATTTTAGATAAGACTGTTGACAGCTATTTGTAGGACGAAAGAATAATGGTTTATCAAAGCGAAAGTTTAAGCTAAATAAAAAATAGAGCTTATTTTAACTATTAGAAAGAAAAAACTAACGCTGCAGTCCATACGAAAGCGAGTTTTGCCGCCGAAGCGAAAAATTCTGGTTGATACTGCCCCCTGTGGCACCTTGTGATCTTGTGCCTCTCCACTGCGATGCTGGCCAGCGTGTATATCTGCGCATACGCGAACCATCCGTCCATGAATGCTTGTTGGTGGCATGCTGGTTGAAATAGTCACAAGTTTACTGTTTTTTTAAAGTTAAACTTTTAATTTTACATGATTGATATATTATCAATACATAACTGTAACTTTAAAATGTATTGTTTTGTAAAAAGTTAAATACTTGAATCATTTTGGTTATTTTAGTCATTAACTTTATTATGACATTTTTTTGTATTCATTTGAAAGTGCTCCTAAGCTGTTAATTATTATGTAGGCGCTTGATGTTGGTATTTTTAGTGGAAAGTTTAAACTCATTGATCGAATTTAGTTAAGACAAGTAGTTTTGAAAATTATTTAGACATTTTTGTGGCTATAACATTTATTGAAAAAAACAAAAAAGAACACTAAAACAGTAAATTTGTAATTTAAACATACCTAGAAAAACATTACTAAAAAAAACAGTTTTATAAAATGTGTAAATACCACAAAAAAGCTAAAGTAGTAAGCAAACAAGCAGTAAACAAATAAAATACTTTTGATAACACAGTTAAATAGTAAAACTACGTTAAAGGTTTTACTATTTTATTTTAAAATAATTACGTAATTAATATGACGTTATTTTCTTTTAACTAGAACAAACAATTCAGAAACTGACTGCTAACTGTTTTATTTTTTCTATTTGTTCAGCGCAATATGTACTTAGTAAGGAAAAGCTTAACTTTTAGCCTTAGCGTGGTTGTAAAATACCTAAAAGTTTTGAAACTAAATTAGTCAAACTAAGTATTATTAATTTAGCTTTTACGACTTGTAAAAAAAACATGCAGTATTTTCAACAGTATACGTATGTACTTTGTTGTAACTACAAAAGCTTTTACTAGTTTGTTAATTCTAAATATTCAGTTTTTAATTACTACTTTAATAGTTATTACTAAAATATCTACTTTGTTTGATAAAAATTACTTAGTTTTCACATTTATTTCATAATATCAAAACAAACTATAAAACAATTATATTTGTTATAGTAACATAAATTTTAAATTAATAGCGCTTATTTTAACTTTTTAAAACTGATGGTAAATTTTATTTTATTTTATTGTCGTTTATATATAAAGTATTTGAGATAATTTTATATTATTATAAGAGTTTAAAAGATAAATTCTCTTTGCTTGCGTTGAAAAATTTTAATACTCAATTAACAGCAACGCGGCATAAAACTAAAGCAAAAAAATAAATTATAAAGTGTTTAATTTAATATGTAGCTTAAGTTTTTATCTAAATTACTTAATGAGACAAAATTTCATAATATTCAAAACTTTTTTTTCTAAATGTTTTTCTTTAGAAATTTACCTAAAGATAACAGAGTTTTTAAAAATAAAAACAAATTAAAAACAGCTTTAACACTTGAATAATAAAAATAAGTACAACTACTAGTTGTTAATGTTTTTTAAATTTAAGGAAATAAATTTGTTCTGATATTTGTTAACTTTATTTTTATGAATGCGTTCAACTCAAGATCTTAAACATTTTAAATTTCGTGACTTCTATAAAAAAATTTTTTATATCATATTAAACAACATTGTATCACAAGATATAAAAACATAAAACAAAGCTTCCGTGTAGCAAAAGCTTAAAACTAAGTATAAAAATAAATAAATATTTAGAGAAATTGTTATTGTAAAACTGTTGTGCAATAGTTTTTAGTATTTTTGTATAGTTTATTTTAATATTGTATTTTGTTACCAAATAACCTTTACCTCCTTTGTCAATTTCAATTTTTTTTTTCAACTATTACAAAAACATAATAAACACTAGATTATTCATATCTTATTGTAATTTTATTGTTACAAGATTACATAAATGTTAACACTTTTAAAGTGCAATTAGATCGTGTATAACAACTTTACTTGCGGTTACAAACTACAACATGGTGATCAAAAGGCAAGACAACTTCACATAAAAGAAAATATTTAGTTTTTACATCAACGTATTGTTTTTAAGGATTTTTAAGAAATGCAAGCACTACAAAATGCCTTTTTGTGGTTTAATTAATCAATGTTTTTTTTAAGTAGTTTTTTTTAATAATATATAAAAGCTTTTTTACTCCAAGGTTTCTAGAGCATTTAAAAAAGATCTATGAGTTATGCTGAAAACTATTACTACTACTTTTGAAAATAATATATTTAATAATATGTACAAAATATAAAAGTACAAAGCTGGTTAAAATAGTTGTATAACAAATTCAAAGATTGTTTTCTTTTATAAGCTTTACAATGCACGTTTAAAAATACTTAAATAACCAAAATTTGAAAAACTTTACTTAACTTAAGATAACAAGTTTTTATTCCTACCAACAGTCTAGGTTTAGATTAACTTATGTCATAATTTTAAAAAAGCTAAACATTCTAGTATGTGTTAAAAGAATCTAACAATTTATCAATTAAGAATTGTAAACATACCGTTTTGAGTGAATACTGTTCTACGGTTTATGCAGGACTTAACGACAAACGGCAGTTGAAAATTAATTCCGATATTTGCAAATACCAGCGACAGAAGGTTGAAGTTGATCAATTGCTTCCTACGCGAGTTGAACACCCTGGAAAAAAACTGATAAGAAATTGAGCTTTTTGCAAGAATTCATTGCGCTATTGCAAAAAATAAGAGTTTAAATATGAAGAAATGTTAGTCGATTACTACGTATGTTAGATAATTTTGTAATTCATATAAAAACTTTTGAAAACAGTCATTTTTTAATAACTTTAGACACTTAGTTTATAGTTTTTTTTTGTATTTAGAAAACCTGGTGAATATGTACACAGAATATAACTTTAAAGGTGGTAAAAAAATCAGTTTTAAATATTTTCAAACTTCTTTAAATTTTAAACTTAATATATTACCCTAAATAAGCTTAACACATTCTGATGTTTAAAATTAATAATCTTAAGTATTGATTATTGAATATATAAAAAACTTTGCGACAATAATGTAAACGTTATATAATGTAGACTTAGTGCTTTTAAAACATATTTAGTTTTAAATATACTTCGATAATCTCTTTTTGTTTTAAACTTAATTTTTATTTAGGAAGCTATAAGATAATCAAACTGAGAGAAATTAAAAAATGTATATACTACTTAAGAAAGGAAACCATATTAATTCGTTAATTATTAATGCTGTGCCGTAATATAAATTGTAAAAATAAAGAATATGTCTAGACAAAGATTAGAGAAATCATATTATTCAAAATTTTCACATCTGAAGTAAATAAAACTTAGAAGAGCAAAACAACAAAATTTATTATATAAAATCAAAAAATCAATTTTTTTCTTCAAAAGCTGAAAGAAATATGAAGTTATTGTTACTTGAGTAAAGGATTATGTACATGAATAAAGTTTTAAGAACCTATATGTAAATACGTCAAAACAATTAAAGTTTGTAACATTTTGATAACAACAAGCTATTTTAGAATAAACAAACATAATATTTTCAAGTTAAAATCATAAAAGCGTAGCAGTCGGATACTTTAAATATTTAAAACAGGTTTTTAAAACTATTTTCTACAACCGCACACTTAATAGGTTATAAAATGTAGTCGCCCCTTTTATAAAACATTGTCCCTTTACTGGTTAAATAAATATTTTATATTTTATCCCGTACTAGTTATTGACCGCTAGTAACCTCCAACTGTAAGGCGATATCGCCCGCTGTGGAAAACCTTGATTTCAATAAAGCGGTATAAGGTAAAATTTCACTTAACGGAAAGTTATTTTTTTCTAAGTGTAAACGTTTAGTTAACTTTTATTACTAGCACATCCTTTATTTTATTAAAGTAGTCTGTTTAAAAGAAAAACTTAAAGCTTACTAACTTCATTTCAGTTTGTTGAGAATAATAAAACTCAAAATTGAACAAAAAGAAAACCACCTTTTCAGACTAAATATAATTGAAGTTATTGTTTGCTTGTCTAAAATACTCAATCGAATCTGAAGCAAAA
Source organism: Thalia democratica (assembly GCF_965202585.1). Lineage (NCBI taxonomy): Eukaryota > Metazoa > Chordata > Thaliacea > Salpida > Salpidae > Thalia > Thalia democratica. The sequence continues at coordinate 57,545,069 of NC_139166.1, read as the reverse complement.
ACTAACTTCGCAGCTTAGAGAAAAAAACAAGTTTTTTCTTCGACATTGTAAATGTTTAGTTTTTTGATGATAAAATTAAAGTAAAGTAGAAGAGTAATAAAATGTTATGTTTTTGATAAATAGCTTAAATTAAAAACTATTTAAATATGCTTATTTGCAAAATCAAGTTTATTTCAATCTTAGACATTTATAACAATTAACTTTTATAGACCACATATTTTTCAAAATATTGCTTAATACAAAAAAAAACGAATAAATTTATTTTTAACAAACCTAAAGTGTATATAAACAATATCGTCAATATAGCAAATAAATATTTTTATCTAGTCGAAAAATATTTTGTAAACATATAAAACAGTACGGTCAACATCTATTAAAATATGAATTAAAAATATTAGATAACCGAGATAACAGGTTCTAGAGTCTAGACAATGGTTTTTTGAACATATAAAACTACAAAAATTAATTATACTTTAATTGCAAATTAGAGCTAATACAAAATCTAAAAAACACTAAAATAAGATGTTCTTCAACAGTAAACCTCTACAAATTTGTGAATATATGAGAAAGCTAATAGAGAATTTTTATTCTTTTAATTTAAAATAAACAACAAAACAAACGTACTTTGTGAATAAAACCAAAATCACCAAGTTCACAACGCAACCAACAATTGCTACAATCGTCATAAAAACCGCGAAAAAATCTAGAATAACGGATTGTAATTGGTTAACAGGCATATCAGTTGAATTTGATTGGCTGACAGGCGCTTCAGTGAAGAACGATGCATTCCTCACCAGGTTTGACATTTCAAAGAAAACAAATAAAACAAACTTGTAAAGTTTTAATTAAAGAAAAAGGTAGTTTGACTAAACACAATCTTGCACTTCGGAGAAAAACATCTGAAAATGTTGATTTTGCACAAAAGAGATATTGCTGTATTTTACTTTTTTTCATGTATTTCTCTTATTTTTTTCTAGTGGTTTTTACGTAATTTTTCGGCTTATAACTAACACAAACTAAATTATATTTCAAAATTTCAATCACTTTTTTGTTTGATTTTTAATTTGTTTAAGAAATCGAAGTACAATTACTTTTAATGATAAGTCAAACAAGTAGAAATGGAGTTCTTAATTAAAAGACACCATTATTAAAGATTTTTTTTTACTTTTAATATATTTATAAATACACGATAAACTATATATACTAATATATAATTTTTTTTATAAAAATAAAAACAAAGTTTTTCTGTTGATTTTGTTTAAAAAAAAGTAATTAATTAAGAGCTCTTAAAAAAACACTTATCATGTCAATTATAAATTACAACACTCTTAATGTTTTTGAAAAACAAAAAAATATTTAGGACTTTTGTCGTTTCTATTTGTTACTATTTTTTTACTACACTTAATAGATTTTTTTTATGACTCTAGTTGTTAATCAGACAATTTTAGCTCTCAACTTCCAGGACGTAGAGTGATTTTTTTTTATTCATATCACAAACAATATTTCGCTCAATGAGCTCGTACATAAGTATGAACTAATCCAAAGAAAAGACTCATCAAACTATCATATAAACAAGATAATAAAAAAGGTTAAAAGTTAACTAGGAACTATACTTCCTTCAAATTTCATACTCAATAACAAGTCATTTAAATAAAATTTATTTGTTTGAGAAGAACTGGATATAAAAAAACCAACAGTAGTTTCTTCATTATCTAAGTTATAAATTAGAATTATCAATTTAGTTAAATTCACTTTATTCAAGGTGGCAGGTGCAAAAACGTGGAATACTAGTTTGTCTAATATTTCAAACGGTGTTTTAGTTTTATTTAAAGTTAACATTGGTCTTCTATTTGTTTTCAACTTAGATAAAAATAATCTTTATACAAGAAAAAATCAAACTGTAAAACAAAATTGTCAAACAAGCTCTCAGTTTACTAAATAATGTTATAATTGTTTTAACAACAATTACATAAATCCATGTAAGCAATTTAGAAATAATATTTTCGTTAAACATTTCAAAATGTTTGTAAAATTTAACATTGTTAGAAAAAAAAAAAAATAAACATAACTAACAATTTTTTATTACAAAAAAAAAAACACTAGTGAAGTAGCAATGGTGATACAAGTTTTATTACATTTGGCTATAAAACGAAACGCTTGCATTTAGACTAAACATACAAACTAACATTGAGTTTAGGGTAAACTTGATATTCACAAAAACTTTAATTTAAGTTTTATTTTTAAGATCCTTGTTTAAAAGCATTATAATGTTCATATACATCATTAATTGATGTTAACTTATATTTGAAAGTAGATAATGCATAAACTATGTTTCATTAGAAACAAGAAAACCAAACAATAAAAAGTAATCTTGGTCTTGTTTTTAAAAAGTACTTACTATTAGTATTTTAGCTAACTTTCTATCAACTATGAATTATTCTGACAAGAATGAGTAAGTAACTTTTTTTAAAGTTACTTTTCTCAGTGGAAATTAAAGGACTAATTTCATAAAAATAATATGTTTATAACAGTTGTTTTTGAATTAAAACTCTAGGTTAAAAATATTAAATAGTTATTTGCTTTTTTTCATATTAATTAATTTGAAAAACACAAACTTTATTATAAAGGTTCTGAAATATCATTCAAAAGTTTATAAAAACTAGTTTAGGTTTTATATAAATAATTTATAGACTCCGTAGATCTGTTCTTAAATTTATTTGAGAGCAGTGAAACGCCGTTAGTTGAAATAAAGTTTTAGCACAAGAACATCTGTGTTTTTTAAATACATTTCTTAAATTATCAATTATGGTTCTTTGGTTTTTTAACTTTAAAAGGTTATGTATGAATTAAAATTATGATAAAAAATACTTAAAAATTAAAATATGAGCATAAATATATATATTATAATGAATTGCTTTTTTAGACAAAACAATAAAAAGTTATTGAGTTTTTTTACCGATATCTGTAATTAACACTAATTACCAAAATTGATTGAAAAAATAATAATTTTCCCTAAGTATCGAAAAAAAACTCAATATAACTGTTTTTTATTATTTTTTAATATTATACCTATAAAAGAAACTTTGGTTATGTAAAAACAAAATAAATTCAAAACTTTCTAAAACTTTCAAAAATTAATTTCAAACTATGAAAATATGTATTTTGAGATAATTAGTTTGTAGAAACATTATAAAACTTTAAACTTCAAGTCATATATAACTAAATTCTATATTAGCTAGAAGTTATAAAAATTAAGTATAAAAAAGTTCATATTTTATGAGTTATTAATAAAACTATAAATATTAAAATGATGTTTTTTTACTACAATAAATTATTGCATACGTATTGAATTTATATAAAGTATGTATAAAAATTAAGTTGTAAACGTTTTTCTGAACTCATCTAAATGTATGAGTCAGATTATCGTTAGTATTTATCATGCATCCTGTATTTCTACATGAGTTCACTACTCAAAAAATGTTAAGTACTTTAGATAAGGTGTCATTTAAACAGTAAAAAGAAGTGAAGTAGTTTTTATCGTTTCAAGTAGAATTTAAATAAAACTTTGCTATAACAAAATAGTTCACTGCTTGACCAATCAAATAAAATAAGTTATATTTAATAAGGCATAAAATCTCAAACAGACAAAACTTTTACAAAAGTAATGCAAATTATGCATTTTGCTCTTTATTACTGTTTAAACTAAATATCTAAACTGTACCTTATAAATTATATAAGAAGTTTATGAAAAATAATGAATTTTAAAATGAAATAAAAAACAGCTCTTTTTGTTTTTATACAATGTAACGTCGACTTTTTATTTAAAACTTTTGTATACTTGAGAAGTATAAAAACTTAGTGAAACCTTTGGTTTTTTTTAAGAATTTTTTGAAACTTTTATGTCTTAAATTTTTTGTAGCGTTTGTTTTCAGTTTCTAAATATTCCAGGAAAAAAAAAAACTTTATTTGAAAATTAGTAAAACTTTTAATCGTCTAAAAAGTATTATCTGCAAAACTTTGTTTGAAATTAGACATGTAACGATTTTTAGTAGTTCGTCACAACACAGTGACTAAACAAGTCATTTTTTTAGTCTTTTAAAATACTTGTTCTTTTTAAACTCAGTGTCAAGACTAAAAAAAACCTAAAATAATGGTTAAAACAGTAAATTTTTAACTAATTTAAGTTTAAAAGTTTTTTTAATAAACTCAAGCTAACTTATACTAAAGTTTTTTTTTAAAGGCAAAAAAACTATTTCCTTAAAAACTTCCAGTATTTTTACAAATGCTTTTTAATTTTCAAGTTTATGTGTACAATTTAAATTTGTTTAAAATCAAAGTTGAAAAGTAATAATAAATTAGTTTTAACAATGGACTTTTATTGCAAAATTTTATTTTTAAGATGTTAAATATTTTTTGTTTCCCGTTATTACCTGTTTTAATTAGCCTTTTTTTAAACTTTTCTTCTCTTTCATTTCGTTTAGCTGATTGTTTTATTACTAAATACTATTTTAGGAAAGTTTTTGAATGTATTTATATACCATTTGCAACTTATTACTAATAGATTACTCATTCTGTTTTATATTTTATTACACAAAGCTTTTCAAAACTATACGAGTTTCTTTCTCAAGTGATAAATGTTAAATTAAATTTGAAAAAATTTTGGTTTGTGAACAGCTTTAAAAATTACTTTAAATTATGACGTATAAATCGATTCAAATAAATACAAAACTTAGAGATTTAGCAAGTAAATCTAAAGTAAAGGTACGTTTATTAATAGATTGTTAATAATTTTGCTTTTTCTTTTAATGCTATTTGCGTATTCAAATTAGGTCGCTCTTCCTCAATCAATATTGAATCCAGGGTGTAAAGTTCGCTTCGTTTACATTGTTTCAAAACTTTAAAGTTTTGAACTATGTCAGAGTTTTGACAGGGTGTGCAATTAAAAAGATGTTCAAATACTGCGCTATTTTTATCTGTTCCGCAGTGGAATTCGTCGGAATATTTGCCGTGATGTTTCTCCAAAGTAAGAGATGCTCTGATCTGCAGAGCAGGTGTATTTATAAACAACATTTGCGTCAAATACTTCCGAGCATTTACTTTTGTTGCTGAAGTAGTCAGAAACGTTTTTGCTGGTGTATGCCGGTTTAATATTAATGTTGTGTTTTTGAAATATGAATGCTATTCGTTTTTGGAATCTTATTATACAACTACCTACGTAAACTGTTGTGAAATAAGAGTAGTTTTCGGTTTCTGTTTTCTTTTCATTTTTTATGTCAATATTTTCATTTTATTTAAATATTGAGTTTTCGATTTTGTGAGCTTCAAGAAATTTGTTGATTTTGGACTCTAAAAGGTTTTTTGGAAACTGATTCTTAAGTAATAAGTTTTTAACTTTTGTAAGTTCATCTTTAAAAGCGGTACAATTTGAGCATATATTAAGCGCTCTGTTTAGATAAAAGTTTATTAAACCGAGTTTGCAAAATTTAGGACAAATACTATTGTATTGCATTATTAGACCTGTGTGTGTTGCTTTTCTGTACACATTTGTGTGTAGTTGGTTTCATATTTGTTTTACTTCAGTGTCGAGAAACGGTAGTTTTCCGTCAACGGATCTTTTTAAAGTAAATTCTAAGTTTGGGTGTAGAGTATTCATTTCATGATAGAAGTTTGTTAGTTCAGTTTTGTTTTGTGTGACTACGAATATATCATCTACATATGTTGTGTAGAATAATGGTTTTGTTTTTGAGTTTGTTTGTAATTTGTAATTTTCTTTTGATGCTACAAACCAATTGGCTAGGATTGGGGCCAATGGGCTGCCCATTGCAACACCGTTTGCAGACTGTTTGTTTGTAGACTTTTTCACCATCAAGGAAAATACTTTGGGAGCACAACTGTAAAAATATTCTTAATATATTTTTAGTAATTTTAGTTTCTTTGAAAATTTAGTATTAAGCTATCATAAAGCTATTGAAAAAAACAAAGCTATTGAAAAAGTTTAGTATTAAGCTATTATAAACTTATGTATTTATATTAGTGTTTACGTAATAACGTGATTTTTTCTATAAATGATTTTTAAAAATTGTCTTTTTCCTATGAGTTTAATTTTATCAGAATTTCAATCGATGATTTAAAACTACTATACTATAATTGATGTTTATTAAAAGAGTTATATAAGAGCTTTACATACATTTATGTAACTAAATTGCCATTTTAATTGTTTTAGCAGAGTAGATTGATTTTCAGATGTTTTTTTTTTAATTCTATTTATTTTATTTATTTCAACTATTACTTATTTTTATTGCTTCCTTAAGTTATAAGAGACAAGCTCAAATTTAACAAAAGAGTTGATCATGCCAATTCGATCATCAGACCACAAGTTTCGGTAGACTGAGACCGGTTTTGTCCTTATTAGGACTCATCAGTCAGTCACAACCGAAAAACTTGTAGACGTCAATCTACAAACGGTTTATCATGCTTTCACATGAAGCAACCATTTGCAGGTAATGATTAGTGACGTCAGCATTGTCTTTGCCGTGCAACGTTTCAAACATTGTCCACTAGGCAAGACATCTGGTACGCTCGTTTTAGTACAATCAACAAAATCGGCGAAAGTCTGCAGAACAAGTCCGGACTTTCGTTTGCCGTGAGACAAGCTCAAATTTAACAAAAGGGTTGATCATGCCAATTCGATCATCAGACCACAAGTTTCGGTAGACTCAGACCACAAGTTTCGGTGGACAATGTTTGAAACGTTGCACGGCAAAGACAATGCTGACGTCACTAATCATTGCCTGCAAATGGTTGCTTCATGTGAAAGCATGATAAACCGTTTGTAGATTGACGTCTACAAGTTTTTCGGTTGTGACTGACCGATGAGTCCTAATAAGGACGAAACCGGTCTCAGTCTACCGAAACTTGTGGTCTGATGATCGAATTGGCATGATCAACCCTTAAGTTATAGGACTATTTCTTTCAAAACAATTTAAAGTACAAGTATACTAAATTACAACTTAAAACTATTAAAAATTGAATTTCTAATTATTTTAGCATTTTTTATGGGTTTTAATCAAACTTTACATTAGTAACGAAATCGAAATCTAGAAAACGTTGCATAAGCTCAAAAATAAATAAATAACGACCTATAAACTATATGTAAAACAAAATATGACTATTTTGTTTTAAAGCTTTAAGACTTCTTATATTAACTAATAAAAATATTTAGTTTAAGTTTCTACTCATAAAATTTAATTTGCTTTCTTTCTGTTATTGATATAGCTTTAAAAACTGTTTTAGACAACAATGTTTGAATCTAGTAAATAGCTTATTTAAGTATATGTTTTATAAAACGCTATATTATAAAAGCTATAGTTTTTTTTCTGAACAACCGTAAAATTTTATTTTTTAAGTTAACAAAAACTTAAATAATATGAGTAAAAAATATTTAACAAAGTTAGGGTAACAGGTTAAATTATTTAACTTGATGATTTCAAATGGTGGTAAAAATATTAAACAAAAATAAGAAATTAACAAAAGCAGTTTCCATAAAGTGTTACAAAACTTGTTAAAATTTAAAATAAACAGTGTATACGTTTTGATAAAACCAAAACTTATGTAACTAAAAGTTTAAAAACATTATGGTCAGTCCAATAACTTCGTTTGAAATCGAAAACTTCCAATATTTTTACTGTAAAATTAAAAACTTCGAATAAGAACTATCTATATCATGTAAGAAATATTGAAACAGAATTTTTATCACTAAATTTCGTTTACATCAGTTAAATTTAGTATATGAAATAAGTAAATTTAATTTAAACAGGAAAGTCTAAAGAAAATTTACAGAACTAGAGATCAGTGACTTACTTAAAATAAGTTTTAGTTTTATTAAGTTATATCCATTAGAATAGAATAGCTTTATTTTTGTTTAAAAGATCACTCTTAGTAACGAATCAAAATATTTTTAAATTTATATTTAAATTTCTTATCTATCTAAGAAGTTACAAAAATAACTTTTCTAAACACAATTGGTTTTTTACAGCAAGTTTTTTAACGTCAAACTACTTTTTAAGTGTTATAAAGGTACTTTGGTAACTTTTCTTAATTTTTAAATTATTTAGTTTAAAAATTGCAGTTTTTAAATAATATGTACTGATGATAATATTTTGAGTAATTGTTTTAAAATATATGGTGTTTAAAAGTATATTTCACTGTTAATATTAAATTATTATCAGTGTTAGTGCTAAAATACTTTTATTATACAAAGTTAAACGACTTTCTTTTGAAATCTAAACAAAACAGTTTCATGAAAATATTGAGAATATTTTCATGATGCTTTGAGTTTGTTTTAAATAGTCAAGTTTATAACAAGTTTATAGTATTTAAAACAATTTAAAAATATTGATTATTGTACTGGTAATTTTAAGTTGGTATTTTTGTTTAAAATTTTTAATTACTTTAAAAACTTCTAGAACCAGCATAAAAAGTTTATTATTTAATATATAAAAAAAAACAGTTTTTTGATTTACTTTATTTACTTTTTGTTTAACATAAATATTAAAAAAATATTCGAAACTACACTTAGTCGCGGTTTAAATAAGTCTGCTAATTAGCAAAAAAAAAAAAAATACAAACAAACTTATTGCTTTTGATTACAACTAGACTCATCAATAACTTTAAATTCATTTCAGATTGTATAAAGTGAATTGATTAATAATAAAAGGTTTATCTTAAATTACATACGCGTCGAAAAAGCTGTTTACGTTTTTATTTAAACGATTTTGCGTTTTTTTTTTTTGAAAATGGTTAATTATAAAGAAGAAAAAAAAAAAATTTAGTAAAAATTTACTACCAGTTTTTAATGAAATACTATCCTAATATAAATAACTTTTAGATAGTATAAACTTGCAATAAATGTTTGATGTGATTAAAACTGTGTCATTTTTTAACTAGTTAAGGTATTACTGGTTGTTAGTTTTTGTACTAATTTGTTCTAAGTTTTAGCTTTGAGTTATAAGGTCTATCCATTAATAGCTTTGTTATAGAGTTTATATTTAAACATTATCTATATCAACAACTAAACTTATGTAAACACTTGAATAATAAAATATTTTTGTCACATCTTTTTTTACTTTTAGTAAATGTTATTGTGTTTTTAAATTAGTTTATCCAATTTAGATTTAGCTTCTCGTTTATCCTTACAGGATTTTTTTTTTAAATTAGGTATTCTACTTACAACATTTTACCTAAATTTAATTTGTAATTTACTTAGTTATAAAAGTTGTAATAAAGTAAAATCTGATTAATTTTATAAAGAAATTTGTGTAAATATACATAAACAATTTGTCGACGTAAAAACTGTTTAAAATTAGATTAACTTAGCTAGATTCTAATCTAAATCTAATATACAGATAGTTTAGTTACAGTACCTGTGATAAAATGAAAAATGTATGCTTACATAATAGATAAATTTTAAAATATTATATTTAGACTAAAAATTGCATAAGCAATAAATATTAAAATTATAGTAAAAATATACAAATTTAAATTAGAATCAACTTTAAAACGCTAAAATGCTAAATATTCTTTGTTTAAAGAAGACTGTATATATTTGTTACTGAAATGAATGTTTTATATATATATATGCTCAACCGAATGAAAAAGAAAATGTATTACTAATGTTTTACGCCTTAAATAATGTTTTTTTTACAAATTTTTGGGTAATTTATTTTTTATATACCGAACAACCTTATCAAAATTAAAACGAAACATTAAACAAAACTAATATTCCTAAGATATTTTTATCTAAACTACGATATAAGAAGTTTTAATTATTATAAAATTCTCTTTATGCTGATAAACCGTTAACATTCTGAAACCAGAGGAGGTTGGCATGCCAACTTCCAAGGGTTTGTTTAGAAGGGTAGGGGGGTCAATGGTTGACTCATGGCTAAGAGGTCTTTGGCTCTGAATGCGAGCACTCTTAGCCCGAGTTTGAATCCTAGTGTCTGGAAGACACTCGGGATTTGGACTGACCCGTGACATAGTTTAAATTTACTTTAACTAAAATTATTTAATAATATAAAATACAAAGCTGTTGGGATAAATTTATGTACTAAACACTTAATAGTAAACCAATTTGTAACAAAATATAAAAAAACTTAAAATGAATAAAGTAGTTAAAATTAGACAAAAATTACAATAAAAAAACTCAGGTATGAAAAAAATCAACAAAATTTTATAAACTGTTATAAAATTTTATACAATGTTAACAAAATTCAAGAAAATACTTAAATTTGTCTAAAAACAATTTAAGTATTTTGCTTATAAAAAAAGTCAATAAAATTAGTCACTAGCACACAGGAAAAGGTGGATCTACTGGAAAACAATAAACTTCACTCCAATTCTTTCCTCAGAACTCAGACTACTCTCTCTAACAATGCCCCAAGCTTACAATAGTCATTTCTTTGAATGATGACTGTTGTTATAGCAACAATTTCAAACTTCTTCTACTATAACTTGTCAACATCTCATTTGTTGTTGTTTTTAGCTTTCCCAACAACAAAAAATTTCCAATTAAAAAATAGAAAATTGTAATTAAATAACGTATCGTTACAATTCTACTCAAAACAATAGATTTTTCTTAACACATAGACATTTTTGAACTATTAATAAACTTTTTAGCATACTAACGAAAGTATAACTTATTATATGAAAACTGTTTAAATTTGAGGAAAATTTCCATTAGATCAAATATTAAAAAATATTATAATTTTGTTTTATGGAACATAAACAAACTAAAGTCAATATTTTTAGTTTTTTTATACAGTTTATTTATAGAAAACTTTCTATTTGTTTTACAGTAAAATATCAACTAGTATATATTTATAGTTTATTATTATTATTATTATTGGAGTTTATTGTGCAAAGATGGACTCGGGCATTAAAACCCGAGCCGCTTAAACGATACACACGAGAAAAGAAGCAAACAAATTACATTCAATGAAAATTAAAATCTAAAAACAACACAGTAAAAAAAAATTACAAACAAATAGTCCTGTACAATAGATAATAACTTAGTATGCACATAGAACAAAACGAAATAAATTCTCATATAAAAACCTATGCATAGACTAGAAAAGATTACACATTTACAAAAATTATATATAAAAACTTATAATCTGTAGGGGGAAGGCGTAAGGAAGAAAAATTGATCTTAGTGATACTAATATTTTAAAATGAATTTTTATTTGTTAATCACTGTATTTTACTTGTGTTTATATTATTTAAATCGAATTTTTTTAGTTTTAATCGAAATTGTTCCACCCTCCAGCACGAAACCACATCCTGCGGTAGCCTATTTCACATATTTATTGTTCTGCAGAAAAAAGAGTTTTGCCACTGACTGTTATTAAAATTATATTTACATTTTATTTTTTTATTATTTCCTCTCAAATTATAATTGGTCCTAGAAAAAACAAAAAAATGATTGAAAAATTCTTTATATTTACCATTAACAACTTTAAAAAGTGTTATCAAGTCTAACTGCCATCTTCTATACTCTAGAGACTCCAATCTGAGTTTCACCAATCTATCTTTGTATGAGGTATTTCAAATGTTGCATCTAATACAAACAAAACGGGTAAAATTTCTCTGCACAGACTCAATCCTAATAATGTCTTTTTTTAAATAGGGTGACCATATTGGGGTATTGTATTCGAGTTTAGGGCGAACGTAGATTTTAAATAGTTTAGTAAGAATACTAGCAGAACTGGTCTTAAAACTTTTAAATATTTGATATGATGAGTTTTGAGCCATTTTGTATAAATAACTTATATGTTTATTCCATTTTAGATTTTCAGATATATGTATTCCCAAGTCTTTAAAAGATTTTACTGCTGATATTTTAGTTTTATTAATTAAAAGGTTAATAGAGAAGGGTTTATTTTTATTGATGGTTAGAACTTAGCATTTTTTTGGATTTAAATCAAGTTTTCTTGTTTTTAGCCATTCGTGAATATTATCTAATGTTATTTGTAAAGAAGTTTCTGACTTGCTAAATACTTTTGCGTCATCTGCAAATAGACTTATTTCGCTTTTAATGTGAGTATTAAAAGTGATATCGTTGATGTAAATTAAAAAGAGAAGAGGACCAATGACTCCACCTTGTGGTACTCCACTGTGAATTTTTAGAGGATCTGATAATGTGTTGTTAATGAGTACACTTTGTGTCCTATTATTTAAAAATTCGCTTAACCAATTCACTAAGTTATGATCAAAACCATATTGAGTCATAATTTTTAATAATCTAATGTGTGACACAGAGTCAAAAGCTTTTTTGATGTCAGTTTAGACTACTGTGACTGATTCATTGTTTAAGTAAGTTATTAGCCAAGTATGTAAACATGTTAATAATTGAATTCCTGATGATCGGTTGGGAACGAAGCCAAATTGTTTTGGTGTTAATAAATTAAAGTCGAAGAGGTGGTTAAATATTTTTTGGGAAATAATGTGTTCAAAAATTCGGGAAAACGTACTGGTTAAGGATATTGGCCTATAATTTAATGGGTCGTGTTTGATACCTTTTTTGTATACTGGAATTACATAAGATGTTTTCCATTGTTTTGGTATTTCTGACAATGCTAGGGAGCAATTAAAAATTAATAATAAAGGAAAAACTAATGATGGAATAGCATGCTTAATAAAATAAGGTGGAGTTTTCTCTGGCGTTCTAATAATTTTATCTTTAAGATGCTTCGTCGATGTGTTAATGTCTCCAGAACTTATAATAACACTTTTCATTTTACTGCATGTTTTTTTAGGTTGCTTAAAACTTTGATGATTTTGATCTTGTTTAAATACATTTTGAAAGTTTTTATTGAAGAGTGTGGCTCTTTCAAAATCTGAAATTACTGTTTTGTTTTATGGTGATCAAATAGGGGAGGCAATGAAGTATTTAATTTAATTTTAGATTTAACGTAGCTATAAAACTTTTTTAAATTTGGGTTAGTGTAGAAGGATTTTTCATTTTCTAAATTGTATTTTTCAACAGCTAATTCATATTCTTTTGATTTAATTTTATAGTCTTTGGAGAATGATTTATTTTTCTTACTTTTTTGTAAAGAATAAGTTTTTCTTTTAATAATTTCTTAATGTTAGATGGATATTTTTTGCATTTGTTATTTTTAGGATAAGGTGGAATAAAGAGTTTAATTGAAGTTTGAATTAAGTCGATAAATTGGTCATAAAAGTGTTGGAGATTTTTTGATTTATTAAATCATGAAGTCCAATCAATGTTTGATAAGTATTTGTTAATATTTTTAAAATCAGCCTTTTTAAAATTATATGAAACTACTTTAGAATTATGTAATTTTTGACTTTCAGTTTTAATGTTAAATGAGATCAAGTTGTGGTCACACGTGGTTGTTAATGGGAAGCTAGTTAAAAGAGATGATATTTTATCTAAACCCAAATGGTTGCAAATTAATAAATCGAGTATGTTTCCACTTTTATGAGTTGGTTTTTCAATTACTTGAGTTAAAAAATTATCTGTGCAGAAATCAAGAAAAATTCATGGAATTCATTAAAGCTTGTATAAGGAATTCTCCAGTTAATGTTTGGCAGATTGAAATCCCCAAGAACAAAATAAGAATAGCTATCCGGCAAAAACAACTTAATCAGTTTAATTACATTTTTAACAGTTGGGGCACATTTCGCAGCCAGTGGAGGAAGGTAGATACACAAAAATTTAGTTTAGTCTTTTTAAAAATCACATCTATACATAAATATTCAAAACCAAGGGTATTAATCAAGTTTATATCATTTTTAACACTAAAAACTTTAAAGGAATCTTTGTAGAGAACTGCAACACCTCCACCCTTATCCTATCCTATCCTATCGTTTCGGACAATGTTATAATTACGAGGACAAATAACGGCATCGTTGACTTTAGAAGTCAACCATGTTTCAGTTGAAAAAAATAAGTCAATATCTTTCATATATAAATAGTTTTCTAAAATATCAACTTTATTTAAAACAGATCGTATATTAGTATAAAAAATCTTTAAATTACTGTTAATATAACTATTTATAGAAGACTGATTAATCTTATCAGAACTAGCAGATAGATTCAATTTTTTATAAAAGTTTAAAACGTCTGACTTACAGTCTGTCCCATTAATCCCAGAGCCTCTGGGTGTCGAATCGAAAAAGATGATTCGTAGCTTCCACTATCTCATTGTTCTTTATCAAATATTTTATGTTGAGATTATTTTGTTCTGCTAAAACTTGTTTTCTTTTTAATTCTTCTCTTAGCTTCTTAAATTTTTTCATTTGTTCAATGGTTCGATCTTGATTTATGTAGATTTTAACTTCAAATTCATTTGTCACATACTTGAGATTTCTCAGTTTAATAAGTCTTTCTTTAGCTTTTTTGTCATTGAGTTTTACAATTATAGGTCTGATTTTTCCATCTTCAAATTTACCTATACGGTATAAGGATTTTAGTTCGTGTTTCTCGATTTTATTTTCACCTAAAACTTCTTGTAGGACTTTGAAATCTTTCTTGCAGCCATCAAGTTGAGGAACACCTTTATTTTCAGGAATATTAAATACGATTATATTTAATCTTTTTTTCTCAACCTGCTTTTGTTCGTTATCAGCTTCTATTTTACCTTTTACAACATCGATTTTATTGTTTATGTCGGTAAGAACTTCAACTGGCTTGTTTTTGACAATATCAGCATAAGTTGCTTCAAAACTGTTAATTTTAGTATTGATTTTGGAATAAAAGTCTTTTGGTTTCATCGTTTCCATTGCATCAACATATGTAGAAAACTTTGATTCAAACTTCTCAAATTTGGAAGAAAACTCTGTTTTGAATTCCAAAAAACTTCTTTGTAACTCTGTGACTTTTTCTTCTAAAGAAATAACTCTATTACTAAACATCACATATTTGTCATCATAAACAATAATTTTAAGATAAACAACCAAAATATTTTTGTTCTTTTCGAGAAGGTATTGACCATTTGTCCTTTTTTTTTATTGATCAACTTATCTTAAAAGTTATATAAACTTTTTTAATATTTTAAATTATGCAAAGATTAAATGTCTTAAAAAATTTAAATATAAAGCATTTGCTGTTTTGATTGTAAATACTTATCTTTTTTTTAAGTTGATCAATTTCTTACAGGGTTAAAGTTTATACACTTTAATGAGTCCAATCCCTTTCGTTTCCTTTGACCCTCGCTATAAACCATTTATCGATCGCAAGAAAAACTTTTAACTCCGAAGGTACTTGCAGCCGTGAACTTGTAAACAATATGTTTGCTCGAATAAAATCAAGCTCGATAAAGGATACTACAGCATATTAACCTGTGCGAGTAAACTTATGCTGTTTATAAAACTGTGAAATTGTTAAGTAACTATTTACTAAGAAAGAATTTTAATAACTGACCACGGGGACGTTCCGCTCGGCTGTGTTTTCACTTCCGCTTTAGTATTCATTTTCTCCATACTTTTCATTTTGTTCAACTGCGTCTGCACTAGAAAGAGGAATAGAGGAGAAAAGAAGAATGGAGAAAAGCGAATCACTGTGACGTCATGGAAAGACGTCTTGCGACAAATTTTTACGTCATCATCCAATTAGCAGCCTGTTGTCGCTCCTATGCAGGTGGCCGAGAAATAAGCCCCAGGTCGCCGTTGCCCAAGCAACCACCTCCCCAAGAAGCTATGACGTCACAAAAGCCGCAGGTTTCGTTGGATAGCGAGATCGGAAGTTGGCTGATGAAGCGGAACATGAGAGACAAAGATTTAGGCAAATTCTCCTGAAATTCCCGCTCATCGTCGGTCGTTAGTGACGTCATAGAAAAAAAAAGTTATTTTGATTAGAAGCATTTTTAGTATTTATGTGTAAAATTTTGAATCTCTCATTTGTGATTGTTCAGTTGTTTGATGTTGATGTATGTTTAAATATTTTCTAGCGACGAGTGTGCTTACTATTTTTAAGTTTTAATTTTTAGCATTTTAAATTTAAAAACACAATTTCGCTGAAATAAAGTTTAGAAGTCAACGTACTGTTTAATTTAGATTTTTTTAATTTAAATCCTTCATCTAATATACCGGTTGACATATCCAACAAACAGTAAACTTGCAACAAAACTAAACTTTTGATTTCTCTTGTTAGTGTATATAGATGTAAAAAGCTTGCGTAAGCAATCTTTGTTTTAAGTCTTTCATTGTATATATTTTTCTAGCTATGTACATAAAGATATTAAAAAGTGTAATATAAATGTTCATACTATGATGCTTTAGAACAGAAATATAAGTTTAAAACTTTAAATTGTTTAAAACTTTATAAATGTTAACTTATATATTTGGTTATAAATCTTATACAACGTTTTAGAATTAGTGTTAGTTAGTTTAGTCGTTATAGAAATATTAACTTTTTCATATTGACGAAAAAAATTTTAAAAATTTATTCAATATATACATTTTATACCTAAAAATTGTTTTTTTTAATACTTTTGTTTGTTTTCAACTATTAAAAAATATAAAGTAGTAAATATAAAACACTTGTACTCTAACATTTTTATAAGCTTTGTAAATTTATATATAAAAATACCCTAATAAATTTAGCTTTAAAAAGAAGCAGAAGTTACTAGTAAATTCATTGTTTATTTTCTTCTATTCTTTTGTGTTTGAAGATTGCTGTAAACTCATAAAATACTTTAAACAAATTGTATAAAACAAAACATGCTGTACAATATAAAAAATGTAAAAGTTTTTAAGTTCCGTACTGCTGTCAATAAATCAATTTTAAATAAAAAAAACTTTTTGTTAATTTGTTTTAGTTCAAAAATGATAATTCAGAAAAAACTATAAGCATTAACTAATGTAAAATGTTTAAAAAGCGACTTCTAAGCTTAATTACTTATAAATGTTAACATCCAGTATAGTTTTCTTTAAAAACCACCTCATTCAAGCTCGTAAACATAAGCATTCCTTTATCTAATTTGTTGTTATGTTAACAAAGTACAAGATCACCATATTTTTAATATCAATATTTAATAGATTCGATTTTTTTAACAAGTATAGAATGAAAACTTTTTCACAAGTTTTTTGCCGATACCAACTTTTACCAATAACTTTTTTAAAAACTTCGTTAATATACAAAATATATAATTTTTCTACTTATAAAAATTGAAGTCTATAATAAAATGTTTATACATAAACTTAGATTAAAGTCTACGAAAACATTTCTATTACATTAAAGTCAATATCAGCACAATAAAATTTATAATGACAATGTGTAATCATGCAATGCACAATAGCTATTATTACGCTTCAACAGCTAACACTCTGCAAACTATTCAGTTGTCAATACTGTAAATTTATGTACACCTTAAGTAGCTGTATATATATATTTTTAATAATTTAATTAAACAAAAACAAATTCTGTCTGTATTGAGCAGTCTTGCTGCTTTAGAAAGCCTTGATTAACATAATGAGTAAGAAAAGTAATAGTTGTAGATTGATAAAAAGTTTACAACTTGTTTTATTTTGCTGAAGCTATATATTAAAAAAATAATTTGTTACATGTTAAAAAGCTAATAAAATACTATAAACAGTAAAAATATTTTTGTTTTATAAATGCGTATATACATAAAATTTAAAGGCAAAACGTAATAATTTTGCAAATGTGATTAGTAAATATAAAACTAGTTCTGATTAAATTTTTAACATTAACTTAATTTTTTTAATTTCCTAAAATTTTTAAACGGAGTTTTTCAAAATACTGTTTAAATCCTTTAGTAATGATATACATTTTAAAAAACTAAGAAAAATTCATTAGTTTTGAATGTACATGTTAACTTACATTAATGTATTGTTTCTCAAACTCTTAATAAAATGCAACCGAAAAAAAACTGCAATTTATACTAAGTAACCTAGCATATAAACACTAAAACGTGTTTACGTTTTTAAAATTTATCATGAGAAATACTTGTGACATTTAATTTATCACATCTTGATCTTTAATGAATGCCTATAGAGCTTAATAAATTCCATATTTCAAAAACACTAGCACCAATTTTCTACTTATTTTTTTTTCTATAGCAAAAACTTTACTTTTATTCCATACAAATTAGTAGCCTTGAGCGTATTTTTGGTGAAAATCGTATTGCATAACTTCATTAGAATATTGAAACAGTTTTTATTTTGTATTAATTGTAGTGGTTTGTTTTTAAGTCAATAAAATAAAGACTGAACTCGGTTTAGGTATTAAGGCTAAATAATGTTTTCAATTTGCTTCAATTTAATCAGTTTGTGTTTGAATATTTTATACTGTAAACAAGTTTAAACATTTTTTTTACTTGTTTGAAGAAAGTTTTGATGTTAGGTTTACAAAATTTATATATATATTTATGCAGCAATGTTTTGGTATTTTACTCTGCAATATTTTTATATTCGAAGTAGCTTCCTTATTTAAGTTATAAAAAAAAGTAACAGTTTGTGCTAGTTCTTTAAGTTCAATTTATAGAAACTAATTAAATCATAAATGCATTAAATTACGACTCTTATTTATTACAAAGTTGTTATTTTTATAGTAATAGAGAGTGAAACTTTGTATAAAATAATTAAAGCACTATGTTATTTTTAAGTTGTATTAATAAAAACGTAACTCGTAATTTTTTAAAAGTAAAAAAAAAAATAATTACATAACTTAATTTAACAGTATTTAAATTATGAAACAAACAAGTTTCGTTTAGGTTTTTAAACTTTAATAAAACAATAGTTAAAACAAAAGTTTAAGGTAATTTTTATTTTGTGTGAATTATAAAATTAACAATCTATCATAAATTAATCATTAACAATATTTCAAACGACAAAACTCAGATCTTTAGTTTAAAAACTTCTGAGTTTAACAGTAATTAGAAAGTCTAATTTATTTTTCAAAAGTAAGTTTTCAATTTTTGATTGCTAATATATAAATTTAATATCTACATTAATCGTTAAAAGTTACCAAAACCGATATATTAAAATAATGATTTTTCGATTGCTATTTTTATAATTTACTAGCTTAATTTGATTTAACTTAAAAAAAAACTATTAAAAAAAGTTTGGTTTTTAATCATTTCTCACATTTTAATAACAACTTAAAACTAAACAAAAATGGTTAAATATTCAATAAAAAAACAAAACTTTTGTTATTTGTTTACTTAACATGAACTTTAACAAATTGTGAGTTTTACAATAGAAAATATATATACTAAATTTAACTATTTTTTAGTACTATTTAAGTAAATTTCCTTTTTTAATTTTTTTATGACTAATCCACACAATAATTTATTAAGAATTTCTTCAGAAAATTAAAGTTAGTTTTTTATTTAAACCTTGAATAAGTAACAGTTCTAAATTTATATGTTAAGTATTATGGTGTTTGAATTTATATAATTCGTATAAATAAAGCTTTCAAAATATTGTTTTGCAAAAATTTTCTTTACTTTTTTTGTTGATATTATTTTACGAATGAATAATATCCTTCAAATAGCTAGTTTGAAACTTAAAACAAAATATTTGCATGGCTTTGAGGTTAATCAAACTTTTTATAAGCAATAAAAACCTATGAGGCATTAATTGTGTAAACGTTCTGCCGTAAAAATTATATTTTACGTATTTACACTATTTTTTATGAATATAAAACTTTGAAAAAAGTATTTAGCTTATTTTTGTTTCAATCTAACTAGAAGAAAACTTAAATACTACAATTTTAAAGATCTACTAAGTAGTAAACCAGTAAGTAATTTTCTAATGTTTAATATATAAAGTTTTATGTTAATGATAAAACAAAAAAGGCTTTTGTAGCACTACTTATTGATTCTAATGAGTAAGAAAGTTTCAATTGACGTTTTAGCATTAATCATACTTTTAACAGAAAAGTCTATGTTATATACTATATATATATATATATATATATATTGTACAGTCGATTTTAAGTTTTTTCTTAAAAGTTATACTTGTTGTACAGTTCTTTTAAATTTTGTTAAAGTCAGAATATTTTGTCTTCTTATATATAAGATAATTTTTTTTGTCTTATTTTGAAAACTAAAAAATATTCTTTTTTAGTTAATATATTTTGTTTTTGTTTATATTTTAGCTTTTAAATATTTTTTAGATAGACGAAAAAACTATAATATAGTTAAGCCCTAAACTTTTTTATACTTTTTCCAAAAACATGTTTTTTTTTTCTAAACTTTTGAATTTTTAAACAAAATAGTTAAAAGTTTTGGTATTTTTACTTTTTTGATCAGTACACATACAAAAGATGTTGTTTATAAGTACCAAATTTCAAAAGTTTTGAAATTTTTTAAAGTTTTTACAAAATATTAATTTAATAATTTTTAAGTAAGTTACTAACAACATATTAAGTTTTCATCTTAAAACCAGTAACAAGTATTTACTATGTAAAAAATTATAATTTCAGATAAAAACATGTCATAGTGAAGTGTTAGAAATAATAATTATGCCAAAACGAAACATTAGAGAGAGGTTAATGTGCAATTACACAGGTTAGTTACTAAAACTCTGAATTTATTCAATGAAAAATTGCAAAACTTTTTGTTTTTCTTATAAAGACAGTTTATGCTTGAGTTTTTTTTTATCTGACAAAACTTTAAGTGCGTTAGTACCTTATGTAACCTAAATGAAAATAACTTTAACAAATAACTCACTTCAAACAAAACGAAAAAAAGAAGTTAGATTAAGTGCTATTTTATATAAATTACGCCCACGTATAAAGCTGAAATTATGCATAGATAGAATATATGCTTACTGAAATTATTCACAACTTAGTTATTTATTGTTTCTGTGAAGTTTAACTCTCAATTGTTTCTTATTTAAGTGAGATTTTTGTGTTCATTTATTTAGTTAAGTTGGTAGCTTTTTTAAATTAAAAGTTGCATAATATTTTCTGAAATGTTTAAACTTTAAAGCATTTTTTCTTGTCAGTGCTAAAACAAAAAATTACTTATTTGAACTTACAAATAAACTTTTTAAAGCTTGATACTTTTAATAGAGTACAACATTTTACGCAAATATAAAGTTGTTGTAAAAATGTTGTATATGTCTAAAAATATGTTTATGAACTTAAAGCAACAGAATACTAATAAAGCTTCTTTTTTCTAGATTACTTTAAAAAAATGTTCTTATTGAGAAAATACTTTTGAACAACATAATAAAAATATTTTTCTTAATGTTTTAGGACTACAGTGTGTTTCTTTAAATATAGAAAGATATTTTTAGAAGATATTAAGTGTTTAAATAACTTAAAGTGTGTTTATGAGTAAACGCACTAAATAAAAACATGATGCTCAAGTTAGTCACTACTACGTCATCACTTACAACAAAATGATTAATTCTATAAAATATAAATTTTCCTTGAATAGTTCACGTTGAAATTATTTAGTCAACTTTTATGTTTACAAGAAACTAGATATTGGATAATATTCCTTTAAATAAAAAATAATGTTTATTAGTTTGATTAAAACTTTCTTACAATTGTATATTTTAAATAAGCAGTTAAAAGTTTATAGACTAAATATAAAAAATAAATAAATAAAATAATGTATGAATTTGTATTAATAATGTAAGAAAGTATAAATATTTACGTACTTAAAATTAGTTTTATATTTAGTTTAAAATTTAAAATACTTTTTGTTATTTTGTAGTTTAAAACTTAAAAAACCTAATCATTTTCGATATACTTTTATTGCTTGAATGTTGTATTTCATAAGTATTTTAATCAAGAACAGTTATTATTCTTGAATTTTATTTTTTAAATTACTTTTTAAACTGTAGTTTGTTTTATATTTAATTTCATGTACAAAGCTATTTTTATTTTAATTTTTTTTATACTTTTACTTGTCATTTTTAAATCTTGTAACTCTCTTAAAATAAATAACAAAATAAACGTTTAGCCTGATTAACAAAAATAATGGCACATAAAAAATCAGAAAAGATGCAAGAAACCGACTTTCTGCTCAAAAACGACAAAACGATAGAATCGAAAACGAAAGAAGAGAAGAATCTAGACCAATGGGAACCGGTCACGTACGAAGAGCTTCCCCATTGGCTGCAGGACAACGAGTTCATCCGCAAGTGGTACCGGCCACCGCTGCCCTCAACCAAAACCTGCCTAAAGTCCATATTTAGGCTCCACAACGAGACAGGCAACATCTGGACGCATCTGGTGGCCTCGGTGATGATTTTAGTTGGCGCCATAAACTACTGGGTGGAAAACGCGGAAACGGCCACTTTCGACAAGTGCCTGGTGACGCTGGGCTGGGCGTCCGCCGTCGCGTGCTACCTGATGTCAACCCTGTACCACGCTCTGTTCTGCCACTCCGAAAGGGTGTGCGTCTTCAGCGGCGTGATGGACTACTCCGGCATCACCCTGATCATGACCTGCAACTACCTGCCCTGGGTCTATTTCCAGTTCAGGGAAAACCCCTGTTACCAGCACGCGTACATGTCGGTGATCCTGGTGGCGGGGATTTTGTGCCAGTGCGTGTTCTTCACCGGCAGGGTGGGGGGCGCGCAGTTCCGTACCACCAGGTGGTGCCTTTTCTTCTTATTGGCCCTCAGCGGCCTCGCCCCGCTGGTCCACTTGCACATAAGTCCGGGCTTCCACCTGGCCCACCTGAAGTGGTTCTACTGGCAGCTGCTGTTCAACGGCGTGGGGGGAATTTTCTACAACTTTCGGTTGCCGGAGAGGTGGTTTCCCGGCAAGTGCGACCTGTGGTGTCACAGCCACCAAGCGTTCCACGTGTGCGTGGTGGCGGCGTGGTTGTCGTTCTTCGTGGGCGTGCTGAGGGCGCAGGAGGGGAGCGCTGAGGAGGGGGAGGGCGGTTTCGGCATAGGGGGTTTTGGAGAAAACGGCGGGAACGTATCGTTGCATTTGAACGACTGGAACTTTTAATTTTTGCAATTAAAAACAATTAACTTTTTTTATAAGGTGAACTGCTTTTTATTAAGAATACACAGCAAGTTTGAATATAAGCTTGTTTTTTAAGTTTTTTTTAATTAATATTTATTGATCAGTTCAGTTATTATAGTCACTATCGGGTATGTTTTTTTTCTCTTTAAGCTATTTTTTATGTAAGTGTAACACCATTTTAAAATGTATGTAAGCGAATATGTATTTCTATTTAATTATAGTTTTTAATTTTTCACTGCCAAATAACTTTTTTTTAGCTCAACTGTTTTTAATTTTTATCTACTTATTACATGTTTAAATAAAATTTAAATGTTGTTTTTAAAATAAATTATCTTTTTATTTTTGTAATAATTTAACTTAGATGCCATAAGACTCATTTAAGATGTTAACAGTTTTTAAGTTTGTTCTAACATTTGTATAAAATTTAAAAACCTGAATAGGCAACGAAGCAAGTTTGCAATTTTTAAGAGACAGTTTTCGACTATAGAGAAAAAAATATTTATTTAAATGTTTTTGGCAAAATCAAATATTTTTTGTATCTCAAAGCTTTTTTTATATTAAGTTTATTTTGCCAATTGCTTCATCTATGCAACTTTTTCTGTTGTTGGTAAATAGTAAAATAAAATATTAATCGAAGCTTATTAAGATTTGTTTGTATAATGCATTTTAAGTTGTAAAAATGACTAATTTTGACTGGCTAAATTTGACGAATAAGTTTGAAAAATTTTAGCTGCATAAAAATTTGTACTAAGAATTATCTGTGCTTTACATTTTTAAATTGTGTAGTAAAACAAACGTATTGCAGTATTTTTAGTTTATTGATAGGTTTCAATTACTTTAAATTTTTACTTTTTGTAGTTGTTTAAAATATAACATTTATATAAATTTGTTGAAGATGTATAAAGGTTTCTAGCAAAAATAAAAACAAAAGTAAAAGATTTATCAGTTAGATTGGAGTATAAAATCAGTTTGTATTTTTATGCCTTTTTAAATGATGTTACTAATTGCTATTCGAACATATTCGCAGTTAACTAGATATTACTTTAATAAAAAATTTTAAAGCTATATACATAATAAATTAAAGTGTATAAATGTGCACCGTATTGCAAATATAAATTTTTAAGTAAACAGAAGTACAGACAACAAATATAGCCTACTTAAGTATGTTTTATTAAATCTCAAAAAAGTATTCAAAAGTCAGAATTTTTAAATGTTAAACAGAAGAAAGTTGAATAGAGTTTAAGCCAGTATCATACTTTAAAAGTTAGTTTTAAAACTACTTGTTTAAACGGCTGTCTTTAAGACTTTCAATAAAATTCTACGATTTAAAATAAATTGTTTAACTTTTTTTGAAAATAATTTTTAAAAGTCTTAAAAAAGCTGTTTGTTTTATTCTAAACCACTTATAAATAAGAGTATTTTAATCTAGGTATATTAAAAAGCTGTTAGTAAAAAAGGAAAATTTAATTTTAAACTAAACGAAAAATCTAAATGTTATTATTCGTTTAGAATAATAACAAACATTTTTAAATGATTAGAAAATCTAATTTATTAGACTTATGTAAAAAAAAAGTTTATCTTATTAAGTTGTTATACAAGCTAAAAAATTGTAATATATAAAAGACCAAGTTTAAAAAATTTATTTATAAATACTAATAGGTTGTAGTAAGACGAATAGCAGTATTTTTAATACTTTATTAAAATAAAGACATATTAATATTTAGTTAATTTTCAAAAACAGTATGCTAGACTGACATTTAAATACTATTAAAATAAAAAATTACACTCGTATCGGGAGCAAATTTTCTAAACTTTTGAATTTTTATTTCTACTTAACTCTTCAGTCTTTGTTTTGATATGCGTTATTTGTTTACTACCAGGTGGTCTGAATATCTCTAATCTGCTTTGGGCTGCGTATAAATGTATTTTACTAAATACCTACGAAAAGGTCATTATATATTTTAAAGGCAATTTAACTGGTATAAAAAATGATATAAAAATCAATTATCCTATTTATAACACTTAATCACAAAAGGTTTATATGTATATTAAAAGTTTTACTTATAGTCGTTTTATAAGACTTTTTATCGGAGAAGCAAATATTACTACAACAAGACGTTTTGTATAAGTAATATTAAGCAAACTTAAGTCTTATTATTAAAGTTAAATTAGAATGAACTCAGGTTTTTTACATCTTAAATCAAAAACATATCTCCAACTTATTTATGAAACTTTACTTAAGTTGTAAGTTATTCTCTTAAAAATTTATATCCCTGAAATTGTATATAATGATTTGGAAAGTAACATTTTATATTTATTATGTTGCTCCATAGCAACTTATACAAACTAATATTACTTGTTATACAAAACCCAAAATATATGTCTGTATCAGACTTGTTAAAATGCTAACAGTTACTATGGTAATTCAGCAATGAAGCCTATAAACTTTGGTTTGTTTTAAGTTAGTAATTTCACGCTCGAGTAAACAAAGCAGTGCTTTATAACATGTCTGGTCTGTATTATTATAGTTTTATGTATTTTAAGTTTTAAAAGCTGTATTTTTACTAATGGTCTAATTTACAGTAAAAAAATACTAGTGTAAATGTTAGTTAGTTTAATTAATAAATTTTTGAATGTGTTCAACTAAAGTGAAAATTATGTATCAGCTTTTTAGTATTACTCATTAAAATAAGCTTTTTCGCCTGTGTGAATGACTACTCTTTTCATATTTAATCAAGTTGTAAGTACTAAAAGTATAAAGTTAGAAATATATTTAATAGTATTACAATAAATTTTAATAAATCTAACTTCCAGAAACATCCTTTGATAACTTTGAATTTATTTTGAATCAACAATTAATACTTTAAGTAGATGAACGTTGACAGATTTAAATAATTTTTATATAAGTTTAGAAAGTTTTAAAATATTTAACTTTTCCTAAGTCTATGGATTCGGTGTATCACTAATTAGAATTTATAGTCAGAATTAAAAACAACTTTTTACGTTGAAGCTAATGAATGTTTACAAACATTAATTTAAAAATTAAAGGTTACGATTGTTATTAAGTAAAAATACATACATTTAAAGTTTCTAGGGACATTTTTGGCTAAAACTTCCTTATAGATAATCACATAAAATGTAAAACATTATTTTTAATTAAATAATAAAACGTGTAAAAAACTTATGGGTATAGAGGTAAGATGTTCTCACATATTTACATAGCAGTATATAATTGTTTTTTAACTATCTTACGCAATATTTTGAGGCCAGACTTCAAAAACTAACTTAGATATTTTGTTTTAAAACTCAGAAATATTTTTTATTGAGTCCTATTTGAGTACAGCTAATAATTTAGATACATTATATATCTAGTTATCAAATAACGGCTTACAAATAAAATATTCTAATGAAGCTATTATTTTTATTAGGTAACCCAAATTAACAACCTGTTAATTATGTCTGCAGGAATTTGGTAGTCGCGGGCCAAAATTTGACAAAAAACGTCTACGCAAATCTATAATTGTAATAATAAACTCAATTTTTATAAGTAAAAAATTGTATACTTCAGATAAAAATTCGTGAACAAGCTTTCATTATATACTTTTTAACAAATATTAAATATATTGCATATTTGTATAAAAGAGATGATAATATCAAATTTTGTTAACTTTGCAACAAATGAATTAAATGATTGCTTATGCTAACGAATTCAAATGAGGTTTTTAAAGGTGAATACATTGGTTGTAAATACAGTAGCCTGCCAACTAGGTACGCTTTTTGAACATAGCTAAAATGCGTACCCAAATGGCAGTGAGTAGCTAAGAAATTTTTTGTCATTATTACTTACATTAAGCCTAATACAAACATCTTAAAGGACACTAAAGATTAAAATCGACTATCAAAGCAAAATCTTTTTAATTTTATATTTCAATCATAAGTTATGAAAATTTCTAAAGCTATGTTCTTAATATTCGCGAACTTGGCTTATCTATACGCTTTTTACATTTATACGGCAATCATGGGTATATAAATGCCAAATAGCACTGTTCATTATTTTGTTCTAAGTTTAGTTCTAAGTTTTATTTTCATACGGTTTTGAGATTTATATGAGTGTTAAATGCAGTGCTCATTGTTTTAAAATTTTTACTTCTGTTTTTAATCATGGGGGATAAAAATTTAAATCATCCTGTTCGTTACTGTCGTTAAACAGTTTAACGGTAGTATGTTTGTTTTAAATATTGGACTTGATATGTAATTTTAAAATACGTAAATTTTTTCTGGTTTATTTTAATTCAATTTTTTAAATAAAATAAAATATAATTTAAGTTATAGTTTAATAAATTTGTATCAATGAATTTAGGTTTATTTTGAAAATTTCAAAGTAAAAAAAAGACATTTAATTAGCGTTTTTAGGCTAAAAGGTGCGTATAAAACTGGCAGTTAGTACCTAGGAAGTGCGTACCTAGTTGGCGTGTTATTGTATTCAAAAGTAAACAAGCTTTGAAATAGTTTCTAAAAATGTATAACTTTAGTTGCCGCTTTTAAATTCTTATAGTATATCATTTCTGTACTAAAAAAACATTGCTGGTTTTTAAGCAAGTTATTATTTGTTTATTTACATTTTAAAAGTATTTAAGAAAAATTTAAATGATTCAAAATATTAAGGATTACTAAAAAATTAAGGGAAGTTTTCTTTTCTATCTAAAATTGATTTATTGACAGAAATACGGAACTTGAAATCTTTTACAATTTATTTTTGTTGTATAGCATGTTTTGTTTTATACTTACTAAATTTTACTAAAACTTTACTAAATGTTTTTATAAGTTTACAGCAATCTTTAAACACTAATGAATAGACGAAAAACAAACAATGAATTTACTAGAAACTTCTACTTCTTTTTAAAGATAATTTTTATTAGGGTATTTTTATATATAAAATTACAAAGCTTATAAACAAGTTAGAGTACAAAAGTTTTATATTTACTACTTTATATTTTTTAAAAGTTTAAAACAAGTTTATTCAAAAAAATCATTTTCTAGGAACAAAACCTAAAAATCGAAACAGTTTTTCATATTTTCTCGTTAATATGAAATAGTTAATATTTTTATAACTACTAAGCTAACTAGTACCAATTCTAAAACATATCATAAGCTTAATAACCGAACACATAAGTTTAAACCTTTAAAATTTTCTACAGTTTTGAGTTTTGGAATTTTACTTCTTTTTTAAAAAAACATAGTATGAGTCACAACATTTATAGTACACTTCTTAGTATTTTTATGTATATAGCTAGAAAAATATATACAATGAAAGACTTAAAACAAAGATTGCTTACACTAGCTTTTTTCATCTATATACACTAACAAGAGAAATCAAAAGTTTAGTTTTGTTGCAAGTTTACTGTTTGTTGGATTTGTCAACCGGTATATTAGATGAAGGATTTAAATTAAAAAAATCTAAATTAAACAGTACGTTGACTTCTAAACTTTATTTCAGCTAAATTTTGTTTTTAAATTTAAAATGCTAAATATTCAAACCTGAAAATAGTAAGCACACTTGTCGCCATAAATATTTAATCTTAAATCAACATCAAACAATTGAACAATCATAAAACGCGCTTTAAAAGTAAGAAATACCAAAAACGTCCCAAAATATTTAATAAAATTTCATAATATGACGTCACTATCGAGCTACGACGGGCGGTGGGAGGGGAATTTCAGGCGGAAATTTCTCTAAATTGCTGTTTCTTATGTTCCGTTTCATCAGCCAGTTCCCGATCTCGCTCTCCAGCGACACCTGCGGCTTTTGTGACGTCATAGCTTACTGGGGAGGTGGTTGCTTGGCAACGGCGACCTGGGGATCATTTCTTCGGCCACCTGCATAGGAGCGACAACAGGCTGCTGATTGTACGATAACGATGTTGACGTAACAAACTTGTCGCGTTACGTTGCGTCTCTCGATGACGTCACAGTAATTCTCTTTTCTCCTTTATTCTTTCCCCCTCCACTCTTCCTTCTGGTGCAGACGCAGTTGAACAGAATGAAGAGCGTGGAGAAAATGAATTTCAAAGCGGAGGTACATCCGAGCAGAACCAGTGCTACATGTGACGTCATAATCAATTAATTACTTATTTTATAGTTTTGCACCTAATAATAGAAAATCATTAAAGACATATTGATATAAGTATATACTAAGGTTGTATAAACATCTATTTTCAGTAATATTTTATTTGTTTTGTACATATATTTAATATATTTTTAATACATTGTCATATATTACATTTTTAAGAAGCTACCTCAGCTGTCAGTTTTGATCGCGCGTAAAGTTGAAGTTTTACGTTTTTGAAGATTTATTTTTTTTTTCGCACAAAACTACGAGATTCTAACTGTCATTTACCCTACATAATACACAAATTTTTATCTATTTAAGTTGCACAATAAAAGTTAAACTTGTTAATTAAAAATAAATTAAAATGTTTTTAAGACCTTACAATGGTCATATCCTATACAGAAAAAGTAGTTTATAACAACAGATTACAGTTTTTATAAATTTTTAGATTATTTGAAACAGCGAAAGACAGATATTAAACAAAAATAAATATTTCACATTAGTTAAAAAGTTTATTTGTTTCTCTTTTCTAAACTACAACAGTAGAATAGGTAAAAGAAGTTTTGTTTGAGTTTTTTAAACTTAACTTAAAATCATAACAAAACTTACTGTACTATTAACTTTCAAACTTCCAATAAGCATTTTTGTTAAGTTAAATAGAAATTGGTAATTGTAAAAACAGACATCATTTTACGTAAATTGAAGTATATCTAAATTCAATTTTAAAGTTCAGAAAAATCATTAAGATAACTTTTATTTACTCATCATTTATGGGAAAATGAATATTTTTTTTATTAGTTGGACAATTCACTGCAAGTAAAACTAATTGCGCTCAAACTGTTAGTATAACTCTGTTGTATATTAATAATAAAAATATGCTTTCTACTAAACTTTTAAATTAACTATAATGTTTGGTACTAATCGTCTTTTTAGACATTACGTTTATTTGTTAGCTAATTATTTTTACTTAATACTTTTGCTAAAACTAAAACTGAACAAAAACACAGGTATGAAACAACAGAAAATTTATTTTACGTTACCAGTTTGTATCAATAGAAAATTACATATACTATAATACTGTTGTAAACAAACATATCTATGTTTTGAAGTTTAAAAATAAAAAAATACTACAAGTTAACATTTTTAATTTTTGATAAGTATAAATTCGAGACAATAAATCAAATGCATAGTGAAATGTTGTTAAGTTAAACTCTTTAGTCAATGAAAATTAGTTGAAAGTTTCAAAGATATTTTTGTAAGAATGTAAGTGTTTATATTCAATGTATTTGTACTTCGAAACGTCTAAAAATGTATAAGACACATATTTAACTTCGGATTACTGTATTTATACTTTAATACTAATTACACAATATACTGCTAGAATTTTTCCGAAATAAACTGAAAGAGATAAGAGAAAAACAAAAACTTAAACTTATAGCTTAAAAACATCAGTTTTGTTTGTTTTTTAAACAAATACTTAACTATTTTTATATAAATAAAAGTATTTTTGTAGTAAACGTTTTCTTTAAACCTATTATAGTACATTATGTTAAATAAAAAACAATTTTTATATTTTAACTATTTTCTTTACAATTTGTTTCGCTCAAACCGACAATCACTAGAATAGTTGAGTTTACAACAAAGGCTTGAAAACTAAACTGCAGCTTTTTAAAAATATAAGTTAGTTTTATAATATAATCTAAATAACTAAATCGACTTTTAACTAAACTAAAATTTACAGTTAATTTTCGAATATTGTTTCTTATAGTATTTTAAGTAATCTCTTAATTAAACATTAAGATTTGAAATATTAATGTACATTTTTAATAGTCCCTTTGTAAAACTTGAAACTAACTACTTTCTTATCAATTATGTAAAAATTAAATGCTTGCTATCAGTAGAAAAGATCACTGCAAGTAATACTAGCTGCGTTTAAGCTGTAGGTAAACTGTTTTTTTTTTTTTTGATAAGATACATGTATGTATTTTTTTCTGTAAATATGCAGATTAAGCTTTTAACATACCTAAAACTTAAGCCTTAACCGAATTGTTATACTTTACTTTTGGTTTTCAGCTTTCCGTTACTTGTAATAAACAACTTATTTTTTATAAAAGATTTAAATATAAAACTCTAAAAACTAACGCTCCAAACGCAAATATAAAACAACAACGAACTGATTTAAGCAAACCAGCTTCTGTTGAAAAAAAAAAGAACATTAAAATACTGTAGTAAGCAAAACCTATTGATTGGAGCTAAAAATAAAAAATCAGTTTGTATTACGCGATAAATTTATTCTTAATTTTTTCGTCAATATAGTTTTCAGAAAATAAATCATATTATGTCCTACAAATTTTCTCAGTAAATTTGTATATTTAGACCTATTAATTTTAATAAATTAAGTTTGTATTTAAAAAAAAAAAATTAGTAAAAAGCAAAATTCCATTCATAATTGACATGTTTTCAAACAGCGTCTCTTTTGTAGCAAAATCAAATAAAAAACATTTTAACTTATAATATTTTCTGAATAATGTGTTTTACCTAGCTTTTTTTTGAGTTTTTAAAACTGGTAACAGATAAAGGTTTTTATGAAAATCATAAATAAGAGGTCAATTTCTAAAACTTTTATTTTTCAATCGGTATGATTTTTTTAATGGTAGTCAGTAACTTCTAATAAAATATTTTCTAGCATTAACTCTTAGTTCATTTTTAAGTTCTTATTTTACACTCGATCATTACGTCATTTTATATCTTATAGACTTTTAAATTTATAGAATTTAAAATACTTTTATTGTAGTTTTTACTTACTGAGTTACTGATATGATAACCTTTATCAAAAAGTATTAAAAAATAAATATAATAAGATCTGTTTTGTTAATTTTTTTAATAAGCTATGCACCGGAAATAAGTTGTTTAAATGCAGCATTTTATAAAATATATTTTAAGCTTGCTAATTAGCATTGCTTAAGTAATGCCATTTTAGTATATAAATGTTATCAGTTATCAACTTGTTTATTTATAGTTATAGTTTACCAGTTTTTATTTACTTTAACAGTCACGCAACTTATACAGTTAATACACATATTCGTTTTCTACTGCTTATCTTCTGTTGTTACATGTGCATGTATTTTTTCAGAACTCAGTGAAACTGTGTGGTCAGTTTATATAGAAAAAACGTTTAATACTTCAAGTACAATTCGCGTCATATTAACAACACATAATGCTTTTAACTTTAACATTTTGTCGTTTGATTGTCAGTAATATTATTAATTAAACAAGTTAAACATAGCCCTTGTTACTCTTACAAATAATTATTCGAGGATATATCAAATTGTTGTTTACTTTGTTTAATGAAGAGAGTTAAAAGAGTCGGTTTTTTTACAGAAAGAAGAAACAAAATGTGTCAACCTATATTTATATATAAATATATATACATAGATAATAATCGGAAGATAGAAACAACAAAATTTTTGATTATTAAATTAACGAAACACATAGTTGTTGATACAATAACTAAATGTATAAACCTAAATGATCACAAGTAATAAACATTATGCAGACTTATTGCAAGTGTGCATAATTCATAAAATATATTATTTTTTCTTTGATGTTGGTATACAAAGTAATCACACAAATTGCGACTGATAAAACAAACTTACAACAGAAAAATTAAACACCGTTTTTCAAAAATTTTGTATAAAATTTCAAAAGTTTAATTTACAGTTTCAACATTAAATTACCATTTTACGTAAGCAATGAAAAATCCATTACAGAAGTAGTTGTTAAAAAGCCATATCGATCGAAAATAATTAAAATAATAAAAATATGCTTAAATTTCATTTCCTTTATTATGTTTTAAACTAAACCACAAGCACTAAACTTATTTACTTTTACAAAAATGAGTTATCATTGACTTATCGTTAAGTTTTTAATTAGTTTTCTTTGATGCTTAACATTTTCGTTTGACAAATCAAAATAAATGTACGTCAAAGCTAATAGAGTTATTAGGGTTAGATGTAGTTTTCAAATATAACGTTATATTATTGACTTAACAAATAATAGTTGCCGCATATAAAAAGAATCAATTTGATGCTATTGTCTCATTAATAATTTTGGTCAGAAAAAATTTTTAAAACTTACCGATCGTGTACAATAAATTGTAGTTTAAATTTTACTGCGTTTATTTTAACACAATTTCTATGTATACAATTTTCTATTGATGTAATCTATTCTAGGTTGACTTATCAAGTTAAGCTTATTTTGTTAAATTTTTTTGTGTCTTTTCAATTTTAGTTTTTAGATTTTTTTGTATAAGTAATTATTAAGAAGTTGTTTATTACAAGCTAATTAGCTAAAATAAATAACGTAAATAAATAAATAAAGTAAAATTAAAAAGTTAGCTGAAATTAAACAATTACGTTTTTAGCAGATTAGTTTATTGCAAACTTTTGTTTTAATTTAAAGCTTACATATGAAAAAATAAAATACAATATTTTTTATAAAAAAGTTAACATTATTTTAATTGGTTAGCTACTTTAGCTGATAAATTTTTGTATAAGATAAGTGCCAAACATTTTTTGCAGTAAAAGCTTACGAATTCTTAAAGAATAGTAATACTACAAGAAGTATTTTCTTTTAATAATTGTAGATAAGAAGTTTAAAAATTTTAAATATACTGTTTAAATATTTACTCTCAAAGAAAATAACTTTTTTTTCTTTTGAAATACGACTAAAATAATATTATACAGTACTGTTTTCATTAAATTTAATGCAATCATAACGTTTATAAACGTGTATATTTTTAAATAAATTTTTATACTAAACGTTTACTTAAAAAAAAATACTGCAGTAGCTGTTTGTATGCATAAAGTAATTTAGTTTAAAATATTTTGTTTTGAACTAAAAAGTGATCACTGATCAGTGCTTGTTAGAGGGTATTATGTTAAAGAACAAAAAAGTAAATATATTTTTTTAATTCTTTTAATGACTACTTTGAAAACTTTGATCAAACTCTAAAAAATTGAGAATTAATATTGTATTAAATACAGTTCGTAGTGCCTTTTTGTTTCTGTCATATTTTTTGATATTTTTCAAAGACCATCGTTGAAACTATAAAATTAGTTTTAAAATGCAGTAATTAAGATTTTTTAAAAGGTATTTAAAAATACGGGTAGCTGTCAAATTTACACGAGCATACAAAATTGCACGAAGAGACAAAATTGCACAAGGGCACATAATTGAACAAAGATAATTTTGCACGAGGGGACTAAATTACACGAAGACAAAATTGCACAAGGACTTTTGCACGAAGGGTCACTTTTGCACAAAGACACTTTTGCATTGGGACATTTTTGCACGGCTTGAATTTTGTTTTTATTTTTACCATACCCTTCCTTACCCTTGGTCGGTAACTTATTTTAGACTTTTATTAATTATTATTTTTAAAACACATTTTTTTTCCTATCACTGTTACCCCTAACCCTTACCCTCAGTCGGTAGTTTTTTTACCTTTTTAATTAATTTATTTTTACTTCTTCAATTTATTTTTATAATAATGATTATTTTTTTATACTATCATTGTTATCCCTAACCCTTACCCTCGTTCAGTAACTTTTTTTTTATTAGTTTATCTTTTTTTTTATATAGTTATTTTTTACTCTCGTGCAAAAATTACCTTCCGTGCAAGATTGTAACTCGTTCAAAATTGTCTTCCTTAAATTTTGTCTTCGTGCAAATTTAGTCCCCTCTTGCAGTTTAGTAACCTCGTGCAATTTTGACCCGTTCCCTAAAAATGTAGCTGTTAGTCCTATAACTTTAATTCAACTCAATTTATTTGCAGCGTATTTCAAGTTTTTTAAAAAACAGTTATTTATTACACAATTGATATGATTGTGAAATATTTAGAAGTTTGTAAGACCATAGTTTAAAAAATTAAGTTTGCTAGTTTTTCATTACAGTTTTTAAGGTTCTTGTTTTAGAACCAACAACATTAATATTTTAAAAAAACAGCTAATAAACAAATAATATGCATTATGAAAATAAAAAACTATAAACAAACTTTACAGCTTTAAAAAGGAACAAGTGAAAAGTTTAATTAACGATTACTCTGTAATAAGAGCTAAGCAAGTTTGTTTTACTTCTTAAAAAATTTAAAATCTTAAAATTAATTGAAAATCACATTGCGTTTTTGTGCAGTCTACTTACTATTCCGTGTTGTATAATGTCCTTTATTTAACTACAAAAAAGATGACACCTTGCTTTCAACAGTATAGCGTATAACAATATTAAAATTATTATTTAAAACAGTTGTTATTAAGAATAAGTGCTTTTGTAAATTGATATTGGTTTACCGATACGACACTATGTACAGCAGGCACGTATACTTATGTGTATTTCAGCTTAAAAAGACTCTGCTTTCATAGCTTTTAATGTTTAACTCCTGAGAGATAATTCTTACAAATATGTACTCTTTAGCACTTTTAGTGTCTTGAAAACTAAACGAGTTAAATACATCTATATTGTATACATTTAGCGCATTAAAGATTTGACTTGCCAAAAAGCTGCATTGCAAAATTGATTCTGATGGTAGCTGTAGCTTTTTCTTCAAAATCATACAATTTTAATGTACAAAAGTTTGCATAATTTTTTGTTATTAAATGTTTGATTTAGAAAACAATATAATTGTTTTTGATTTAAATTGTAATTTTCTTATACTTATTTTCAATGAAAGTTTTATGGGTTTACACAATGGCAACCACATAAAGAGTCATAGGGGGTGTGGAGTGAAATAAATTGCCTTGTACACAGTTATCACTTATACTTTAACATTCCATTTTTGAAGTAAATACATAACTGCATATTTTCATTTTAAACTCAATAACATTAAAGGTAGTTTAAATTGATGTGTTCCCGCCAGGACGTTATCACGCGTCATTTCAGATGTTTAAAGCTTTGCAGAT
This sequence comes from Thalia democratica, assembly GCF_965202585.1. Classification (NCBI taxonomy): domain Eukaryota; kingdom Metazoa; phylum Chordata; class Thaliacea; order Salpida; family Salpidae; genus Thalia; species Thalia democratica. Next base: position 57,509,017 of record NC_139166.1, on the reverse strand, counting down.
TCGTAACTTTTTTGAGCTAGCTACGTCCCTGATGTACAGTAATCGGAACAAAATTGTTAAAAAATCACTGATGTTTTTGCTCTGAAATTATGATTTTCTTTTTTTCAACTGGTTTTTGATCATTTGTACTATCTTACAAGCTCCAACAAAGCAAGAATGCTTTGATTTCAATGCACAGCATCTTACTTACATTATTTTCATGGTTGGTTGCTTTTTTGTGGTATCCGTTTTTACAAACTGGAATTCTAATAGTCACTATCAGAGCTCTTATTAATCATATGAATAATAGTTCAATAATTTCGAATGAGCGTCTACATCAGGGTTTCTTAAAGTGGGTCAAGTGGCCATGAGCAGGAAAGGGGTCAAAAACTAATATTTAAGTTTAAAAACAAAGTTTTTAAGAGTTTAGAGCATGGTTTCCTAAAGTGGGCCAGATGTTAAGGGGCCAATGAGCAGTAAAGAAGCCACAGGGGAGCCATGAAGTGATAATTTAAAACTTACACTAGTTATTCTGGAGTTGATTATGAAAAGCTAAAAAAAAGATCTTAGGTTTTTTAAATGGTAGTTTTTTGAGTAATATCATTGGAGGGGCGATAACTTTTTTTATTTTTTTAAAGGGGGTCATTTGAAAGAAAGTTTGAGAAACCCTGGTCTACATAGTATGATGAATAAAATGTGTTTAACTTTTTCGTTTGCGGTAAGTAACTTTGGGCTGGTTCTAGTGCAGCTGCTTGTTATGGTTAAAGTTGTAGGATACATTGTCGATATTTTTTGTTTAACTCTAACTTAAACTGGTTCTATTTAGATTTTTCGTATGGAGACTACAAACATAGGCTATTCCCAATTTTATCAAATCTGAAAATAATGAAGACAGTAATATCAATTTTCCATACGCAAAAGCTAAACTACCTAAATTGAATAAAAAATGAGAAAATGTATAGGTTCAATGGAAATAAACATGTCAAAACAAAGGACGGGATAGAACTACAGGTAATTGGTATTGCACAACAAAATGTATTAAGAAACCTTGCACAAATTCTACAATAGAATGCTGTAGAATTGAAATCTGTAAAATAAAGCTTATTTATTCATAAGAACACACCACATAATTAAAAGGCTTGTAAATAAATTAGAAAATAACATGTGAAACAATGTAGTTAAAAATTGTGTTTATATTTCAAAGTAGTAAAACCTTAGAAACTTATATATTAAACAAGCATAAAACAAAACTTTATATTCTAAACGTTTTACTTAATAAAGTTTAAGATAATGTTTCAAAAGAACACATCTGCATTAGTGTTTTGAATTGTTTTTTTTAAATTTCAGATTCTTTAAACAAAGTTATGAAGTTTATCATTGACACAAATAAAGCACAATTTAAAATTCACAGCAGTGGTTAAAAGCTGTTTAAGTCAGTTTGTTCAACTTATCATTCACTTTGCTTGTCAAATAACATTTAACTTTAATTCTTATTTGTATTTTTTAATTAATACAACTTTTTATTTTTTATAATACTTAATATTTTTTCTGTTTTGACAAAAGTAATCGAAACGTAGTGTGAGTTTTTCTAAAATATTATTTTCCATCAATTAATTTACAAATTGTCTATGTAGATACTTAGTAATTAACTAATTTTTATTTTTATTCTATTTTATAAGATAACATAACAGACTTACTATTACCTTTATTAGGTATATGGACAAAAACGTTAAACTAATTTATTAAATTTTAAAAGATAACACGTATGTAGGCAATGACAATAAAAAACATATATAATTAATTATTTTATACTTAAGTTTGCTTCTAAATAAATAAGTTTTTATTTTTGCTAAAATATCTATTTTTATTTTGTAAATTAACAAGTGATAATAAAATACAAACGTACATAAAATTTTAAGTACTGTGATCAAAAACATTTAGCTTCAAAATTAATCAAAATGAAACAGATCTAAGTTCACTTTCTTTTTACTTACTGTCAAACTACTAAATTTTATAATTTGAGTAACTGATCTGAATTAAGTAAATAAGTTTGCAAATATGCAATTCTTTTTTTTTTGTTTGTATCAAATTACAAACATTGATTTTAATTTATTAAGTAGGTTAGTTAATTTGTTGATAAACACATATTTACAACCATTTAATGTTGCAGACTTCTAAAACGTGTTTGTATGATTTTTTTAATTACTGGGAAAAAGAACAAATACCCGCAATATAAATACAAATTTTCATAAAATGTGTCCAAATTGGTGCTCAATAGTTGTACATCGAACTTTCCTACCGCTACAAGACAATCAACAAGAAGTATTCCGATTTAGACAAACTTACTTTTACTCAACTTACATCTTAGCAACTGCTAACATGTTTTCATTGTTAGGAAAGCTTGTACAAAACATGATGATGGTGTTAGAAAAAAATGTACGTCTTAAATGTTGTATTATAGTTGTTTAAGTATGTTTATAACTTGAAATTTTTTTGAAAAGTAGTAATGTAGTATATCCGTTTAATAAGAAAAAAAACATTAATTAAACTAATTAGTTGGTTCCTTCTATCTAGTTTTACTTAAATTTTCTTTCTTTTTTCTAGTAAATTTTATTGAAAACTTTTTTTTTTCCGCAAAATTTCACTTACAAATTTTTGACTCCTTCTGATCTAGTATTCAAATATTAATTTTTTGAACCCGATAACTTATTTGACTAAAATAATATCCGACTATACTTAAAAAAGAAGTGATATAAAAGGAGTCTAAGTTAAATTATCATTGTTGTCAGAAGTTTAACTTTAATAAATAAAAACCTTATGTATTGAAGTTTTGATACACTTCTTAAGTTTAAAGTACTTTATTAATGCTTCATACTTCAAAGTATACTGATATCTAAATATAAAATATTTTTTAAATTTGAAATTTTTTTTTAATTAATTTAATTTTTTTGCATATTAAATATTGCCTAATAAAATACTATTTTAGTTAGTGTCAGATTAGTTTATCATTAGTTATAAAGAACGTGAAATACATTTTTTATGTAAAATAGTTACAAAAATTAATTGAAAATCGATTTTCGAAAAAACTAATCGAATCGATCAATCTCAATTTTTTGGTAGCCTTTTAAGTATTAATATCAGCTAAGTATTGAAAAAGGTTTTCTTTTTAAGTTTACTACTTCTTCATGCTGTAATTAAATTATAACTTCGATACAAAAACTATTTTTAGTATTTACAAAACATTTAAATTAACTTAAATTCTGTTAAGGATTACTACTTTTTAATTGATGAATCATCATATAATTTCTTTTGAAAACTTTTAATATAAACTAAAAATTAGAATTAGTTTTGTTCTTTTTAAAAATATACAAATAGTTCAATCCGTTTAAAAAACTATAGTTTTAGGTATATGTATGGTTTTTTTTAATTAAATGTACGTAGTCACAAAAAGATGCCAATTACGTTATACATAGTTTTCTTTTACATTTTTCTAAAGTACTTGTTATACTTTAAACGATTAAAACAGTCTATGTATTTTTTAAGCCTTATAAACTAAAGGATAAAATATAAGTTAGTTAAAAACAACACATAACATTAAATTAGTCATATAAATATAAACTGTAATGAATATAAGTATCACAAGTTTTTTAGCACTGCTCAGAAAGCTTACCTACTAACTAACAGGAATTTACGTGACAAGTATAATTTCCTGATACATTGTTTTATTTCCTGTATTTAGTTTTATTAATTTAGCTTCGAAAGCATCTGTGCAGGAAGTCTAAAAATAGGTTTTTACGGTAAAATAACTCTCAGTTAAATTTGAATAATTGTATTTCATTACTCATGTTTCAACGCATATTGACTATACAATTTACATAATAGTTTCGTGGATAAATCTTTTTAGTAACATAACTTGTCTACAAAACTAATTTATTCAAGCACATTTCATTTTATTTCATTGTCTTTATCTTTTAGTTACAGGTTTCTGTAAAAAGATGATTAGTTTTTTTCATGGGTAGAAAACACTATTTTAATAAGTTAAAAACGGTTTGTAACTTACACTTAAAATAAAACCTAAATAGTAAACAAATATATTTATGAATAGGTTCAAATTTAAAAAAGTCCGTTTCTCAGGTTATAAAGTAAAAATTTGTTTTATTGTTTTATTTTGTGCTAATTCTCAGTGGAATATTTTTTATTTCTCTACGGAGCAATTGATTTAACATTTATATATTTTTGTAAACACAAAGTTGTTAGGTCGGTTGTAAAATAAATTGTCTAGTTTTTATTTACTTTTACTATTTATGTCTAAACAACGAGCGAATAAGAATTATGAAAAACCTAAGTATAACACTATAAATCAGTATTTAAGCCATCAATTTGATATCTAAAAATGTTTTTTGTACATAGCAATTTGCAAACAAAAAATGTTTTAGCTTATTAATATATAAATCGCATACTATATCAATCTTAAAAGTAGTTTTATTAAATATAAGACAAAAACTTGTATAAAGTTTTGGTTTTTATATTTATTAAACTAATAAACAGATATCAATACTTCGACTTTGAATAGTTTTATTTATTCAAAAACATAAAAATGTTCATTATCTTTAAATGTAAAACATGATAGATAAAAGTTTAGTTGAAATAGTATTATAAATCAATAGTTTCTATGTAAAAATTTTGATACGCTATCTTGTTCAATGAGTAAAACTTTTATTTTACATTATAGTTAAGACAATTTAAGGTCTAAGTGTGCTTAATATAGTTTAAACTCATTAAATAACTTTAATTATGCACGTTGTTTTATTTTTAAACTATTAAAAATACTTTGATTGATATTTGAATTGCACTGTTTCGAGAAAATAAGCTAAACAGAAAATAAAATTAAACACAAATAAAAAGCGCTGATTGATTCAATTTATAATTTTGCGCAATGCAAGTATTGCTTTTTTTTTTTGGCAAGTAACTTTCGCAATTTTCGATGCAGAAGTTGTTCACACAACTTACGAGCTTTTTAACGACGAGAGAAATAACTTTTTTCTTCTTATACAAAAAACTTACACTGATTTTAATTTGCAGCTTTTCATAGCAGATGTTTATCACTTGTTTTTGTCACTTTTTTTTTTTGAACTGGTTTGTTTTGGTAGTTTAAAAGTTGACTGTGAGTTTTTTTTTTAGTTTTAAAATTAGTCGAGAAGTTTTTTTTGTTTATAAAACATAATAAGTCATTTTAAGGCATTTAAATACATTACTTCAAAGTTTTACGGTCTGATAGCTACTAATTCTCTTAATATTAAATTTTAATTTGTTTGTAGCTTAACCTCGTTTTGTTATCAATTTTTGAATAGTAATAGTCTATTAAATTTTATCCTACATTTATAGGTAACAAATAAATAACAACTAGTTTTATCGAATAGCATGCGTATTAAATGCTCAATAATTGTTTTGTTTACAGTGCTAGTTTTAGTTTATTTGTTTTTCTGAGAAAGGCTACTGGGTAATAAAGTTTTATTAAGTACGTTTAACTGTTTAAGAAGTTTTGTATTTTAATTTGTTCTGTTGTTAACCTTAAAAGTATAACCTTATACTTTTAGTGTATTATTATTCCGATTTTTTTTTAAATTTATAAGTATATATTTTCCAAGTCTGGTTTTGTAACTAAAACAAAACTTTTTATTTACTTTGCTAACTTGAGTTCCTAAACCTATCAAAAAATATACATAAAATTAAAACAAAGTTTAACTTGAGTTTTAACATAAAGATGCTGTTTACAATTACAAATGCTCAAATTTAAAATTCATAAACTAATTTTTTTCGTCGTTTCTATGAAAAAGTTTTACATGTTGGTTTTTTTGTATCTAATCTTATGACATAGGACTTGTATGATAAACTTAAATGTTCTTTATATCTAAAGATAAAGTTCAATTTTATCGAAAAAGATAAATTTTATCAAGTTTTCTGCGTATTTTTTCTTAAATATTTATTAGACTGTACTCAACTTATTTCAAACACAAGCGTATCATAATTAACGTTCAAAAGCAATAAAAACAATTTTTATGTTTAACTTATACATACTGTTTTTTCGGTTTTTCTTAGTACACTACCGCTTAAGTACGCAAATTGAACCCGAGCAAAAAGTGCGTACTTAGCACGGGTAGTGCGTACTTTTTGACGACATAGTATAATATGAAATTTAGTTGTTTGTTTTCTTTCTTACAACTAGCCACCAAATAATTAAGCCAAACAAACAAGTCTATTTATTTTAAATAACAAAATACATAATTCTAATTTGTAAATTTTTTTTATAAATCTTGAAATGATTTATTTTTTCTATAAAAAGTTTCTACATAATTAATACATACATTTAATATAGAAAGTCAATGTCAGTCAATGATTGAAAAAAAAATATTAAGCTACATTTTGTTTTGTTAGAGGAAAAGTACCAAACTACATTTTGTTTACCAAACATTTTCAAAACATCGATGTATGTACATTTAAATTAATTTATGACTTAACTATTTTGTATTTGTAGGTTTTTTTAACTTTGTCATCTATATTTATTTTATAGCATTACAGCTCAAATATCATTATTCTTTTTACTTTTCTGCAACTACTACATAAGTATTTAGTTTATTAACATTTAATAACAGGACTGTCACAATCTCAGGTTACTTTAGACTACTCAGGATTACTCACCCTAGTTTAAAAGTTGTGAAAGTCTCAGGCTAACTCAGCAGGTTGGCCATTCTACCTGGAAACATAAAATAATCTGGAAAAACTTGATGATTGAAAATTTAGGCAAAAAAACTGGAATTTCTTATAAGTTCTAGTATAACATCCTTTACTTTGTCTTTCTGGATAAGTGCGTACTTAAGGCGTGATGCGTACCAAAAAAAGTGCGTACTTAAGCGGTAGTATACTGTACCTCTACTCCGCATTGCTATGTTTCTACTATAAAACTGTGGTAAAAATGGATGTAAACAAACAAGTTGTTAAAATCGCAAAGCTTAATATAGTTTTAAAAAGCTTATAAACTTTTAAATTTATAGTAAATATTATTAGCTATACATTAATACTTTTCGCAGTATAAAGTTATCATCATTTTTTAATTATAATTTTAAGTATTTTTTATTAAAATTTTATAAAAGCGTTTACATAAGTATAACGATTCGTTGTAAAAAAATAATTCTTAAATCTTTTTGTATAAATTTAAATACTACTTTTTTTTATTTAGCTGAGCTTTCAAAAACCTCAAAAAGTGCTTTCAGAAACCAAAACAACTCATACATAAAAATTAATTTTTAGATTGTTTAAAACAGTGCACTTAAAAAATCTTTTTAGTGCAAACAAGCTTTGAAAATTACTTAACTATATAAAATGTCCAATTATGAATAAAAATTGATTTTACTATTTAACATGTTAAAAATTAACCGTTTTTCAAACGGTTAATCATGTTTATATCTTGCTCGGCAATATCTAATGTTAAGATTTCTAAAACTTAGAAGTTTCTAATATTTATTTGGTCAGAAGAAAAACCAGCTGATGTTTTAGTTGATTTTAAAACGATACAGTTTTATTGTTATTTTTAGTTTAATTTAAGTAATAAGTTTCCTAAAAACACATTGAATGAATGCAAACGGTATTTTTATAACTGCATATTATGCTTAAACTATTTTACCGCTTGAAAAAAAGCACTTAAAACTTGTATTGCTATAATATAAAGTTTCTCCGAGTCAGTCTAAAAATAAAGCCTAAAGTTTCACATGCCATGAGTGTTTTTATGTAGAAATGAAATAGTTTTGTGGTAATTTTTATAAGCACAACATTGATAATCAAACTTATGCACTAGCTTGACATTAATTTATAACAACATAAAATTAAAGCAGTTGTGGATAAAAGCTATCAACATTTCTTGATCACAATATGCATTTTATACTTTTTTTTTGAGTTTCTAATAAAATGTTACAGCAAACATAACACTGTGCATACAACTGAATAAAAACATCTTAAAAAACAATTTAATTTGAGTTTTTAACTAATTACAACTAAAAACGTTAAAGAAATGTTTACTTGTATTAAATTTGATTAAATATAGACAAGTTTTCTCACTGTAGTTTTGTTCCAAAATTATGTAAAGATAATGTGTTAAACACTTTACTAATTTTATTTTTAAAATATATAAAAACATTTTGCTTGATATGGTGTTTTTATTTAAGCAGTGTTTGACTTGTATACAAAATAAAATTTACATTTGTATAATATTAAAAAACACATGTTTTAAATTTGCATGTTGAACTTATCTGTGTATACAAACGTCAATTGTAAAATGTAATATTGTAAAGTCTTTTTTTTTAAAAGCTATTAAAAGTCATAAAGAGTAAAAAGTTTAAAAGTTGTATACTTATATTTTTAAACTGTAATGCCCGCAAAATTGTGGTTTCTTTTAAGTCGAAAAATAAGTTTTTCGAAAGGTTACAAAACTAAACAAATAATTTTAAAACAAGGTTAGCCTAGGTTCAGTATTAATTTGTACAAAATAAAGCAATTAATTTCTTTATTTTTTTTATAATTATTTTTAAGGTAATTATAAGTTTACGAATAAGAAATTTTCAAGAAATTTAAAGCGATATTTCTAATAAAGCTTGTGTAAAAACTTAAGTTTGTTTACTTGTTAGCTTTTTTTATACAACTTTAAGTATTGAGTTTTTTTTTTGCTTTAAATTAGTTTTTAAATTGATATTTTAAAATATAGTTATTTAGAAGTTGATTATAGTTTAGAATAAAAACAGCCTACTTTAAATTTTTTTTTATTAAAATCGGATTAGTTTTTTTCAAAACTATAACACATTACTAAAAAAAAATTTATTATAACAAGCAGACACCTTTTAAAACTTAGTCCAAAGTTAAAAATAAATTTAGTTCTATGTATGTAAAAATAATACTTTAGTTATCAAATTTTTAAAAAGAGCAAAGTAATAGAGACATATTTGAATAAAGTTTTATTAACATTTCAATTTGTTTACCAATAAGATATGTTTTCAGCATAAATGATTGTATCAGTTTATATAATCACATGTTATAGTTTGAACTGTTTGTTTACAGCTTTTTTTCACCTCGTGATTATCAATTACACTTAATATGTACTACTTAATAACTTATTGGTCACTTTTTTAAACTGACGAGCTTAAGTTAGGCTATAAATTTTATGCTTTATGAAAAATTTAAAGGTTTATTTTTTATTATTTTTATTAGTTTAGTTATCAGTAAAAAAAGTCGTATGTTTTTGTTACCATTTTTAATTTCGACGAATGTTTTTCAACTTACGTTTTCTACTAGATGTGTACAAACTTTTGATAAAAATTTATTTTTACAACACTTTATCAGAACATGTTTTTAAATAATACTAATTTACTACAAAAGTTTTGTTAAAAATCTTACTGTACTACTAAGTTCTCTGCATTTCCTATAACTTTATTATGTTTTTTTTTTGTTTAACACAATATTTTTTATGTTTTAACTATAGCTTTGAAGTATAAACATTTTAATTTTTTCTAGTAAATGTTACTAAGTTAAAAACTATCTATTTTAAATATAATATGAATAAATAATTTTAACTATTTTTTTATTTAGCTAAAGTGTTGGATCAAGTTGTTTTTGGCGGTATACTAATAGATTTGTTTATTCAGCTAATAAGTTGTTTTTTTTATAAATCAAATTTTTATTTTGGTTGTTTAAAGACAAAAAGTTTATTAACACTGTTTTATTAAGATTTTAAATACTTCTTGAGAAGCCGTTTAGTAACAATTTTTTTTTCAATAATTTGTATGTAAATATTATAAAAAAGTATTACGCGTCATGAAAATAGCTTAGTTCATAGCTTTAAAATATAAAATAATTTACAGTTTAAAAACAAAATAATATAGTTTTATTAACTATGAGGGTAGATTTTAAAGTTTTTTATTGAAGTTTTATACTATGTTTACAAAAAACTGAAGTAAAAAACTTTTTTTTAAAAGTGTTGTTACTTTATTGCTTAAATTCAAAAGTAAAGTAACATAAGTAAGCTTGAAATTAAGCTGAAACACGTTTAAATCTAACTACTTAATAACTAAAAACATAGTTTTTTGTGCTATGAATAAAAACCACCGATTACAGGACAATTCAAATGCGGACAACTCATATTCAGAAATTCAAATTAAAAAAAAAAATATTTAAAAGACTATATCTCAACAATTAATGTAAATTTAAAAAAAATAAATAATATATATGTAGATCTTAACAATATCTACAATTCATTTATTTCTTTTTTGCAAAACCTTAAATATTTTTCAAGAGGTTTTAAAATTACTAAAATAACTATGCTTTTATCTTTATTTAAGCAATATCTCAAAAAATATTTAAAGTTTGGGAAAAAAAAGGCTTGTAGACATTAATATGACCCACCTATGTATTTTTTTATATCAGACAACTATAAATTAATCCGTTATTGTAAATTGTTTTAGTTTTGAAAATTTCTAAACATGCTTTGAAATACACTTTTATAATTCTAAAAAACAAATATTTCATATATTGTTTTAGAAGGGTTTTATTTATGAACTTTTAATTAGATTGATCATAAACAAATTAAAAAACATATAATGAGTTTTTATAAAGAAATTATTATAAACAATTTATCTTGTTAATTTTTCTTTAATAAAAACTTCAAATTTTGCTTTTTATTTACTTTTCTACTAACGAATTTATTCTTTCAAAAATTTATTTTACAAACTAAGTTTCGGTCAAAGACCTCGTCAGTGCTTAAATAAATCTAAAACTTGTTTTCTTAAAACCAAAACATATAATACTTTTCTACTAATTTGAAGATTTTAAATATGTAAAGCATACTGTTATACAACTTAGCTATATTATTTTACAGCTCTTAGAAATATTTCATGTATTTTTGCTTTTGTAAAGCTTTTCAATAGTAAAATAGGTAGAAATTTGTTCTGCACTTAATCAATTGATAAATAAGTTTTTTTAAACTTGTTTAGTTTATTTTGGTATACAACACTATGGTCTTTATTTTTATCACAATTAACCAATAAAGACCTATTAAAACACCTGAATAATTTAATTAATTTCTTAAATTACTTTTGTTAGACATTTAAGTTTACCAACCAAACATTTTTTTATTTTCTGCTTTGTTTATATCAATACGTTAAGAGTAAAAACGCATAGTAAGATAAAGAAAGTAGTTTATTTTACAACTATAAAGGAAAAAGTTCTTTTAAAAAAGATGATACTTTATCATATATTAGTTCTATAACTTAGTAAAATATACAAATATATAAAAAAACATTCAAATTCTTTATACACCTAAAATTTACTTAGCGTTTGTTTTAACAAAACTAGCCTTCGATATTTTTTTTATATGATTATAAATTAGCCACTAAAATTTTAAATTTTGTTATGACTGTATTTTTTAAGTAATTTTAAACTAACAATTATTTTTTAATATAAGCTTCAAAGCTATATTACAATATTTATCAAAGTTGATAAACTTATTTTTAACAATTCAAAATGTATCAATAGTATAGTTTTAACAATAAATCGTTTTATAAACAACGCACCATTACAATGACATGTTTTGTTTCTAAATATTTTTTCAATAAAAAGTTTTGATTGTTTCAAGTTGAAATTTAAGAAAAAAATTGTATTGTGTGGAACATTTTATTTTGTATTTCATTATTAGGAAACCCTTATAATTTTTTTTCAGAAAAATTTTTTAGAACATAGATGAAGGTATCTGCATTTTTACTTCAGCTAGTACTTCTTACATATGTCTCATCTAGGAACGATCTAACTATAGGTAAGACTTGCAATGTATCATTTGTTTTTGTTACACTTTGTTTTGTAATTTAGTTTTACTTTAATGTAGTTTTTCGTATGTATAATTTGCTATAACACTAGACAAAATTAAGGCTTCAAAACATATGAATTTAAAACAAGTTAATTCAAACTACTTATAAGAAATAGTTAAGAGGTGCCTGCTTTTACTAAATACTGTTTTTTTTTACTTTATTTTTGTCATACCTGCAAGTTATTTCATTTATTCAAATCACAGAGAAGTGCAACTACAAACTGCACAACACCAAGCCAGGCTCAAACGACACAATTTCCAGCAACTTTAGGGGAATATTTGCCAAAATCGAGTACAAATTGCCCAAACATCCGTCATTTTTCCTCGATGTTACGGCCGATGATAACCGAACTTACAGTGTTTGGTTTCCTTTAGGTTTAATAACTAAATTTTTATATAACAAAACATTGTAAAAATATAAAGTAATAAATATAGTTTATATTAGTAGGTTTTTTGTAAGTACATGTTTCAAACTTATATTATTAGCACTATTTATTCTAAGAAGTTCATTAAAACAATGTTTCGTTATTTTACACTTTTGAACAAATAAAATTTTTAATTCGATGAAACGAGTTTTATTTAAAACTAAGTTAAAGTTATTTAACTGGATTTTTCTTTTATCAAAATACGTTAGATTATTACTATTAGATTTAAAAGTCTGTGGGTAAATAATTGTTAAGTAACTATTAAGATTTGTTTTTCAAAGAAAAAGTATATAGTTACATAAAAAATAGTGTTTTTAAATGATAATTAAAGTTAATTTTGTATCATAGTTAAGATTAACATCCTGAAATCAGTTTGAAGTATTTACTAATACCTTGAACTACTTTTTTTACTAAGAAAAATTGTATCACTTAGTTTTTTAATATCGACTAAACTTTTTGTAGATTGTCAAAACGGTAAAAATTTTTGCTCGATAAAAAATACGACAACATATTTTTCGAAGTTCATCGTTAACTCATACAACACTGAAAGCAATTTGGCAATATTTGAAATAAACCTGCAAAAATATGAAGGTATAAAATATTTTGACGTGAAACTAACATATAACTGGACTGTCTGTACGATGCCAAGAATATTTGTTGATAGTAAGTATTTAGCTACTTTATAAATTTTATAATGAAAAAAAAGACGCTTGCTAAGCATGATTTATTTTTAACAAGTATTTATTACGGCCACCATCAACAAAGTTGAGATGCTTCTTGCATCTTAATATTTCATGAACTTTTCCACACAACCATCAACAAAAATATCCGAGACAATCTACGACCGGTTTCGTCCTGATTATGACTCATCAGGCAGGCATAGTCGCGAGAATCCGCTGTTGAGATCTTAACGAGCGGGCTTCAAGCATATGCACTTAAGCGACCGTTTGTGGGTAAAGTCCGATAAGTTTACGTTGCCAAATCGGACTTTACTTACATTTGGCTGCGTCAATTTATCCTGCTTGATGAGTCCTAATTAGGACGAAACTGGTCGTAGGTTGTCTCGGATACTGCTGGTTGTAGGGTAAAGTTCATTACTTACTATAATGATTTGTTTTGTAATGTTAAATTTAAAAGCTTACACCAAATTGTTGAATAAATGCTTTTGTAAAACTTAATTATATTTTCATCTACACTAGTTTATTTTAAAAGAATTTTTTTATTTGATTTTAAAAAAGTTTAAGGTAAATCAACTAAATAGGCGCTGTTTTTGGAAAAAATAACTCGGTCTATTTTTCTATCAATTCTTAACTATATAAAAATTATCTTTATTTATTATAGTCTATAACAGTATCAATATAAATACATCTAGGTTAGGGGTGGGCAACGTAAATAATTTACGGGCCGGATCCAAAAAAAAAAAAGTTCTCAGCGGGCCGGAGCATTTCAAGTAAGTGATCAACCGGATTCAGTTGGATCCTTTTTTAGATCCGGATCTTTATTCAAAAATGTTATCCGGATCCGGCTAAATACTGATTTTTGACAAGGTTCGTATCCGAATAGAACTAACTTCAAAAGACTTGGCTCCGGCTGGATGCTAATTGATCTGGTGTTTTAAAATTTTAAAAACATTTTATTAATTACCAAGCTTCTCAAGTATAAAATTTCAAGTTAATTTTTATCAAGTACTCATAATTCTGTATTTATTACAACTCTGGACCGAATTAATACTAGTTAGTTTTATAAAAACAATAATTTACTTACTAAAAGGTACTCGAGCCTATGATTTCAAACTTAAAAACATTAATAAATTTTAACTATTCGAAATTATCTAATTTTGGTAATCCTTGGCTCGAGGCTGCATCAATAATATTATTCAGAAGTTAACTAACATTCCAATATTAAACTAAAATCTTTTTATTTAAAAAAACTTATGAAGATTTATTCAAAATTTTGTTAGATTGTAAACTGTTATTACAAACATACAAAAAATATATTTCCTAGACAAATTATACTTAAAGTTAATGAGATATTGTTTTGAAATATTGTCATCAGTTGGTCATCATTAAATTTAACCGTTTAATTAATCAAAAATTCCTTAATCAAAATATCGATAGCAGAAAAGAGTGCAAACTGTAGTCTCTACTTGGAATATTCTACTAAAATGTAAAGTTAAGCAGTTTTACTAAAAGTAGTGTCAATGTTATTAAAAACTACTTTTCTTAACATTTATAAGAACAACTCACTACACATCTGGGAAAGACATCAATTTTTTACATGTCATTTTTTATGAAAATCATTATGATAGGTAAGATCATCAAAGTTAGTTCAGCAAACAATTTATTTGAATAATTTGAGAAAGAATTAATTCAACTGACTTGAAACAGGACAAGGTAATATAACAAAAGAGTGTTTTATTACTACAAAAGTTAAAAGCCATTTTTAAAAACATTTTCAGGTAAAAGTTTTAAAGTTTATTTTGTGAAAATAATTTAAAAAAGGTTTTGTACAAATTTTGTAATATTAAGATTCGCTTGTAGGATTTCATACAAATTTTAAAAATGCCTAGCGGGCCGGATCATCCACTCGCGGGCCGGATAAATTTTGTCCGCAGGCCGGATTCCGTTTAAATTTAAAAAAGGTTTGGGGGCCGGTCATTTTGACTCCGGGGGTTGGATCCGGCCCGCGGGCCGTACGTTGCCCACCCCTAATCTAGGTGATATCAAGTCATAATTTTTCTAAAAGCGTAAACTGATAAAATTTAATTATTTGCCTTGTAAAGTAATTTCATTTCAGGGAACGTACCGGAATCGAAGAAACCAGAGAGCTGGCTCACCACTGGAATTTTGGCGGTACTAATCATATTCGTCACTGTGATCACTTTCGCCTTGTGTTTCTCTATTTTCTGTTAGCTCTAAATCAAACTTAGGAAATCAGAACTAGTTTAAAAAATGTTTGTCTAAAGTTTTAAAACGTTGTCGATAAAACTAAAAAGCTTTGTTTAGATTTTTGTTTAAGTCGTACACTTACCTTTTTTTTAATTTATATAAATAATTACACAAAACTAATAAGAACTAGTTTTTTCGTGAGCAGGAATTAATCATTAAGTTTTGGTATTGTGCTTTGAGTATTTATATATTTTTATAATCTATTTTGTCTCTAAATACTTTTTTTACTTTTGTTAAAATTATTCTGCTTCAATTTAATTATCTAAGCTTTACAAACTTAACATTCTAATTGTGATTAACAATAACTTTATACAATTTTAAAATCTATAAAATTATTAAACTGAAACTTAGTTTAGATAATTTAGGCTTATTTTCATTTACAATAAAATAATTTCATTAAGATGATAATTTGTTTTAAACAAGTTTCAATCAAAGTATAATTAAAAGATGATAATTTTTTGTTTTTGTGTACGTCCAAAAACTTTTGTACATTTTAAAAAACTCATGCCAAAATTTTGACTTCTGATTTGGTTACTATATACTTTGTTTTATTTATTGTTTTTTTATTTTTTAATAATAGAAAATATATAAATCGTTTGATAACTATAATATGTTACTAATTATTGTTCTTTTAATCTTAATGTTAATTAGATAGCTTGGTGTAAAATTATGTATATCTCAATACTGTATTTATTGATTATTTAAGTTAGTATTTTTATTTCTTAAGTTAGTATCTACAGTACTTAATTAGAATTTAATAATTTTTACAGATAGAAACAAATAAATATGTGTATAATAATTCAATACCAACAAAATTAGCATAAAAACTTTTTAATGAGTAAAAGAGTAATGCTAAAGCTCCAAAATTTCATTACCGTATTTTGATGCTTTTCATTAAGTATTTATTCATAAAAGCTGTTTTGTAAAACTAACCATAGATCTTTTGCGATAAACTTAACAAACCCTGCTTAAGCGGTCATTTTTATTTGGCTACATTTTATATTTATTTGTAAATAATAACTAAGTTTATTTAAAATAAAAAAGGCACCTTTAAATTAAAGTTTTTTTGTAATTGTTTTTACTTATAAACCTTATATATCTGAATTTCAAGTGCTTCAATACAAAGCGAATCATTTATTACTCAAATTTATTAGAAGAACCTCTTAAATATGTACACAGTAAAATTCCAGAATGCAAAAAAAAAGTTAATTAACGACATAGTAATACTTTCACATTAGCTGTAAATTGTGTGTTTCTGCTGAAATGTATAAATAAGTATTTTTTGTCTTAAGAATATTTTTCGGCGTAAAGGGTTTGATTGAAACAAAAGTAAACTTAACCATTTTATTTGTTACCTAAACAAGTTGAAAAAATGTTTTGTATATGTTTTGTCCTGGACATGACATTAAAATGTATCCTGGTGTATGACTCGATAAACAAAAGGTTCTTTTGTACACCAGGTCTTAGGACTAAATATTTGAACGTTTTTTTTTTTCGTTCAATAAACTAACTAATAGTATACCCTTATTACTTATATATACAATTTATAGTACACTCATGCTAACTCACGTTTTTTATATTTGTTATTGTTTTTTTTAGGTCTTACTCAGCTAGTTATTGGTCAATTAGGCTTGTGAGTGATAACCCTGATTACAGTAAAACTATATTTTTGATTAAAATGTAATTTGACTTTAAACCAAGGCTGATGCAGGCTGGCTTTTGCGGTGTAAAATAAAAATAATTGTGATAAGAAAAATTATAAATTACTAAGCATGGTAAAATATTTTCTATAGTACATTTATATTAGGAGGTTTAATCAGTAAATATTCTATTTACTAAAAAATAAAAATTAAACTGAATCATAACTTTTAAAAATGCTCAATTAAAGTAGTTGCAACCAAGAGAGCTAAAAGTAACAGCTTTGAATGTGAAACTGGTTTAGAATAAAAAAAACTTTTTTTAAATCAGTACAGTTTAAGTTTTTCAAAATGTTGTCTTCATTAATTTAGTTTTTTATGTTAAGGCAAGTTTAGTAAAAACTACTACGCATTTTAAGTTATTAAACTCTTGTTTCACTAGTATAAATAAGTTACAAGAATTGTTCGCTGTTTTATTAACTATTCTTTGAGATCTCAGAAAAAAAATTAAGTTAAAAATTAATTCTTTCAAATTACGTATTTTTTTATTAGTATTATTTTGTTAAGCAATTTTAAACAAAACAGCTTTTTATATCTTTGCAGTTTTATTAATAATTTGGTCATAGACTCAAGCTGACTCAAGATTGTACGGTCTAACTCAAGATAGTTTTTTTGTTATTCAGACTAATGAGTGACTGCCCTGATTACAGTATAATTATTTTTAATTTAAATTTAATTTGACTTTAAACCAAGACTGACTCAGGTTGGTTTTTTGCAATAAAAAAAGTGACAAAAAACATTATAAACTACTAACTATAATTATATGATTTTTATTGTCCATTTTTTAATTCTTGTTAGAAACTTTAGTCAGAAAAATTTAAGAAACAAAAATGTTATTTAACAAAAATACTTTTTAACAAAGTCAGTCAAAATTAAGAGAGCTATGAATATTAGCTTTGGATGTAGAACCAATGTAGAATAAAAAGTTATTTTTTCTAAGGTACAACTTGTACCGTACAAGTTTAGTTTAAGTTTCTAAATAAGTTGTTCTCATCAACTCATTTACTTTTTTGTTGTTTTTTAGTATTTTAGGACGAATATAGTGAACAGTAAACGCTGCTTTCAATGTGTAGTTTATTATCAATTCTTTTTTTTAACACTGGTTTGCGAATTTATTATCTTTTTTTTTCGTCCGCCTTTGCAAAATAAATAAATACAATAGTAGATGTAATAAAAAAGTTAAACTTTTTTATTCAACTAGTAAATTTTTTAACCATTGCAGTGTTTAAGAAATGAAAATTTTGAGATTATTTGTTAGGTTTAAGGTGAACTTTACTTCAGTTAAACTAAGGCATATATGTTTTTTTTTTTTGTAAAACTCCGGCTGTTCAGAAATTTCTTCCAAAATCTCATAAAATAAGCTTTAAATTTTGATGAGTTTAAAAAAAAAAGCCAATTACTTAAATGTTTTTGTGGATTTCTACTTATC
Organism: Thalia democratica; assembly: GCF_965202585.1. Classification (NCBI taxonomy): domain Eukaryota; kingdom Metazoa; phylum Chordata; class Thaliacea; order Salpida; family Salpidae; genus Thalia; species Thalia democratica. Next base: position 57,490,637 of record NC_139166.1, on the reverse strand, counting down.
TTAAAAACTCAGAAAAGGCTTAGCTATAAGTGAAAATATTGCAGGCCAACAAAAGCTGTTTAAACATTTATCTTTCTTTATTAAAGCTCAAGCTTGCTACAAGTTTTTGTGCAAAATTTTTGCTAATTAGATTTTTAAAACCCTCTGTTAGGTTTAACAGTTTTTTCTTAAACTTTCTTAGAAACAAAGTCCTTGTATTCTAGTATCTAATTTTACTAATAGTAGTTTTCTTTCTTCATGCATTTGCTAAATCAATTATAAACTAAGGCTGGCTTTTTGTTAAATATATGTTTTTTTAATTAGTAAACTCAGCGTTTTGTATTTATTATTACTTACGCAACTAGATTTAGGCATTAAAAATATATTTTTGAAACTTAAGTACAACTAAAACACATGTAATAAAAACATTTGTAACAATGAAATTTTAGAGTAAAACTTTTGAACTTAAAGTTGATTTAGAATAAAGAAACTTTTAAACATTCAAGATTAGTCAAAGTTTCTAAAGAGTTTTTTTTTGGTAAATTAAGAGGTACTGTTGTTTTTTAAATAGATCAGCTATTTAATCCTAAATTAAAACCGAACTAGTATTTTAAACACTACAAAATATTTTTAATATTTAAGCGTTACTTTTGATTTATAAAATACTTTGTTTTATAACTTAAGTTTTGTATGGTATTAACTGAAATTTTATCAATTAGCTGTGATACTTCTATTGAGTTGTTCATTGATTCTCAACACCTACAATAAACTTTACAGAAAGTTAAATTAAGAAAAAAGTTACCGACAAAAACGACAATAAGATCCAACGTTGCTCAGACGAAAGGCTAGCTGAAATTGTTAAAAAAAATAAATCTTAAATCTTTTAACGAAGATTACCTGAATTTGATGTTAAAAAATACGCAGATTTTTGACATGAAAAGATAATAAGATATTGAAACAAGGCACGTGGCATCACTTGAAAGGCAACTTTTCTGACACGCAGTTTAGTGACGGTGATGACAACATAGCATTGACACGCCAAACACCACCAGGTGTGCGATACGAGTGAAGAGGTGTGCGATACGTTTGTTGAAGAAGTTCATAGACATGTTGTGGAAAACGTTTTGCCTAAGCTGAAAGCCGCTTCAAATGAGCGCTTACTTGGTGTACTTGCTTCCAGCTGGGATTCTTACAAAAAAAAATCATACTTTTTAGAGGTTTTCCAGCATCTAACGCTTTGGATTGAATATGTTCCAATAGATGAAATACCAAGGGACGGAATTGAAAAGGTTGGTTTAAATCAGTTCAAAAGAGAGTTAATCTTGGAAAAGGAAATCAAAGAAAGAAAGGTTATGAAGAAACGCACTGATGAAAACAAAGTAAGCGCAGAAGTTAATTGAGACGAAATAAAGACGAACCATGGTACGCCTGTCGAAGTAGGGTGCTACAAAGAAGTTTTCGCAGACTTTTTTGTTAAAGAAACTAGTTATCATAGATTTTAGGTTATATCAAATTTTGTATTAAACCTTGTTGTGTTTTTTTTAATAAGTTGGTCAGACTTTAAAACAAATTAAATCTTTTTTTTATAATACTAATTAGTTTAAGAACTGGTTTAATACTAATTTTTAAAAAGTTAATCAAAATGTAAAACAAAATATTAGCCAAGTGAACAAAGTTAAAATCTTTAATGCGTTTTTAATCTATACTTTTATCTTTATTTTAAAAAGCTAGAAACTTTTTTTAGCTAAGGGTTTAAAATATAAATTTTTCTTCTTTTATTTTTTTAATATAAACGAAATTTTCGCAAGTGAAATATAAATAAATGTTAAATACCAAGTCACTTATTTAAATTATAGTATTGATTTTAATAATTCATTTAACGTAATTAGAGTAATTTTTTTCTTGTTTAACAATAACCAGCATTAAAAAATTGAAATAACTTTGAATTTGATTAAGTTAAAGGTAGTATGATATTAAATCATTTACAAGATTATAGTATATATAACATTCACAAAAAAGTACTACCAAACAGAGTTGCTAAAATTCGAATTAAAAAAAAGTTCTAGATACTACTTTTTTTTGTTTTTTAGTTGAAATGTCATGATGAAAATTCATTGCAATAAACTTGAGGTAAAAGTTATAACTATGCAAAGAAAACTTACCGTTACTTACTACTAAAATTTTATTTACTTCTAATTCTTTGTTTTAACACTTACAATTTTAGCAATATAATTTAGGTCTGTATAAGGTGAGAGTTTTACATCTAAGTTATCAAGAGCAAAATTTATTTAGCTATAGTTGTTCAACAAAGCGTATTTTTTATTTACTACATTTTATTCAAAAATTTGAAGCTAAGTTATATTAAATAGTTTAAGAGAATACGTAAAAACATACGAAAGGAATTTTTTTGCACGCTTGCTTAGATTTAAAAAAAAGTTGGTAAGAAAGGTTAGGGACTGAATTTTAAATGTGTTTACAATAAAAGTTAACTTTTTTCTCAGGATAGCACAAAAAAAAATTATCAAAACTAAGATAAATACAAGTTTTGTTTTAATATGTTAAAATAATATTTTCTGATACACTTTCAAAAAAAAATTACAAAGTAGTAAAGGGAATCCCCTAAGAACTATTTGTATAGTACAATCTCACTAGCACCACTACATTAAAATGTAATTTTTCTTTTATTGATTACAATTTCAACATCTCAACTATGTACAATTTACTTAATTAAGTCCAATTACAGCATAAAGAAATACAAGTACTGCAGTTTTGAATAAAAATGACCAAAAGTTTAGTTTTCATAAACATGATTATTAAAAAACCTGTTTATAAGTCATTTGTGCAATTTTTTTTAGCAAGTTTAATATCATGAATACTATATAAATCTTCTCATAGTGGAAATTGTAAAAAAAATGGAACATAACTTCAGCAAAGTTACTTGGTTGTTGTTCATGAAAATTTGTATACATCCTCTGCAGTAGCAGTAGGAAGATGGCAGTAGCAGAAGAAATGAAAATCAACTCGATTCTACAATAACTGTGACATTGCCATAGAAAATAAGAATTTTGCAATAGAATATAATAATTTTGCTTTGGAAAACAATTCCAGCAAAGTTAAAAACAGTCCAATTATTCAAAACTACACTTGAATTACACCCTAAATAGACTAATAAAAAGCCTATCAGGGTTCAGTCATGGGACCACTATTGTTTTATACATATATTACAATTACATTCTTCTACTCACCATTGCTTTTTCTCATTAATATATTTTACGACTTAATTGATACTTTTTTAAAGCTTTAAAAGAATATAACCAAATATGTAAGTGATATACAAGCATGTCTTTATCATTTTTCTGTGAAACATTGGTTCCTAAACTTTGCCACTGCTGCTTGCTTACCAAATTCGGCAAGGTGTTTTTAAGATTCTAAGTTGTTGTTGAGGAGTCCCACCAATTCATCATTAGTTATTAAGTTGAGCCCAGTAGCAACAGGTGGATTTAACAAACAAAACTTACAATTTCCATAGCCTTACCCTGTTTACAGATCAAAAACTTGGGCAACATGGAGAAACGTATTATTAAGAGTTTTTGAATATGTACATCTAAGCAGTTTGATTCAACATGTTAATATGTGGATAATGTACCACATTGTCATTCACAGTGTTCATTAATCTAAGATCTTCATACAGCCTTAGGAAATAATTTGAAAAGGTCTTGTTTGCTCACCCTCAGCAATGTGTAAAAATTGTACTGTTACCTTGTGGGTAAAGAAATAAATTCTCTTTCAAAATAATGTATCTTAAAGATGCTTTTTATAGAATTAAAAAGACTCCATTAACTTTTAAAGTACAACAAGTTTCAAAAAAGTTCAAATAAAATCCTATGGAATAAAAAAATTTCAGGGACATATTTCTTGGAATTAAAGAAAACCACTTAATATTTATCTCCTTAATTTTTAAAGCAATTTACTTCAAATTTTTAGGAAATGTCCTTTCAATATTATGAACAAATTGTAACAAGAGGATTGTTGAAAAAATAATAATTTAACAACTGAAATTCAAAAAAAATCAAGTTTTTTGTTTATTTTTTATATGAATAAAAGTTTCTAAAAAAATCTGTTTCCCACAAGTTAATCAAAGTTTATTATAAATTATTTTAATAAAGTTTTAAAACAATTGCTAAAAAATTGAAGGAGGAAATAGATTTTTAGTAAATAATCTAATTTTGCCCTTTTAGTTTGCACCTCCCATAAAGAACCTATTGAACCAGCTAACTTTGATTGCTTATATCTCAAAAGTTACTTCGAATTTTGACAAGCAGTAAAGAGTAGCTGGTAGCTTTATTAATTATATAAATAATAACACTAAATTAAATAAATTGTTTTATCACTCCTATGCCCTTAACATTGAAGTTAATAAATATGCATTCAAGTGAGTACTTAATTTGGTAAGTTTAAAGTTACCATATAAAAATTAAAAAAAAAAACAACTTTTTTCTATTATAAATATAGTTAGCTATTTTTTTTGCATAAAGTTTTTACTCTCAATTGATTTAAACTTTTAAATTAAGCATTGGAAAAAAGTATTTCTCAAAATTTAGTGAACATCTTAGGCATACACAAAAGCATACACGTACAATCTTCCTATTAATTAAAAAGAAGAAAATGAACTTGAGGTATAAGTAGTTAGAGCCAGAGACAAACATTTTTCTAAGGATTTGAAAAAAAAACCAAGATGACTCAAGGCAGTTTTTTGTCGCTCAGGACAGTTTTTTTGACTCAAAAAGTGGCAACCCTGGTTGTACCAAAGAGGTTTTTTTTTACACTTAGTTTTTATTGAAATAATATCTAATTAAATTTTTGTAGTTTCATTTTGCTGGCCAAGTTTTAATCTTTGCTAGCGGCAGTTTAAGCACCTATGATATAGCCTTGACTTATTACTAAATGTAAAATTTTGGTGACATTCAAAAAAAACATGTCAATTATTTTTATATACTTGAGTAAGTTTTGAATAAAAGTCACATGGCAGCCATTTCTTTGGGCTTACTTTTTTTAGTCTAAAGTTTTTTCAGGTTATTTGTTTTAAGTTTTGTAGCAAAACTCGGACTGAAGTTGTTTTTTCCCAAATCTCCAACAAACTTTTTTGATTTTTTTTTTGGAAAAATAAGTATATATTTTTACTATATTTTTAAGTTAAGTTTGATTGAAACTGTAATTTGTTTTTAGCTAATAATGTATCATTTTAATAAAAAAAATTCCTGAAAATGGAGAAGCCAAAGTAGTTGAAGTAATGCAAAATAATTTTATCAGATTATGATGTACTCAAAAATGACAAACTACTATTATAAAAAAAATTAAGTATTTTGTCATTTAAAGTTTTCTTTTTTAATTTCTTAGAACAAACCTTTACTTGAAATCATGTTTACTTAGATGGAATATATACAAATAAATATAAAATAACAAATTTAGCTTAAAAATAAATTTTAATGAGAAGAGCTTGGAACATATATTACAATCCTTTGGAGGATGATAGCTATGGTGACTATGTTCAAAAAAAGAAACAAAAACTTGATGTAAACAAAACTACAAACAAAACAGTTAGATTAAGTTATTCCCAATGCCCCATACGATTTAAAAAATGTTTATGTACATACTTTTATTTAAGAAACTAAAAGCTGTTTTTAGTTAAGTTGTACTACAAAACAACTTGTTATACTATTCAAATCTTGTATGAATTTTCATAGTATTATGCATGAAAAAAGCACTTGTTGTTTGTTTTATTTAAGTATTTTAATTATTATTTTGAAATTATAATATGCAGCTCACTACTGTTGTAATTTTTTTATTTTATTAATGCAGTTATGTTAAATATATATAACTTCATAGTAATTTTTAACTTGATTTGTTTCCCTTTGCTTATATTTTTAAATTATACTTTCAGCCCAAAATTTCTAGTGATGAGTCTTTATGCAAAGGCATGTAAGTTCACTTTAACTGTATTTTAAAGCTTACATTAATATTTTTTTAAATTTGATACAAAACTACAAGAATAAAAATAATTTTGGTTGAAAATTTAAACTTTCAATCACAATCTTTGTAGTGTAGCCATACAATCTGCAACTAAAAACAATAACATATTTGTCTGGTTTGTAAAGTTAGTTTTTAAACTATTTCTGTTAAACATTTTTGGTATGTTTTAGTAATTATATTTAAATAAACTTTTTAGAACTTTTATTTTGTTTTATTTATTTACTCTATTAGCATTGGCTTGTTTAACATCAGTGAAGTTAAAGTTGAAATGTTTATTATACAAATATTTGAAATTTTTAATTATCATTTACAGACACTTCAACCCATTAGCTGATAACAACCTAGTAACTGCTAAGCGTGAAGTTAAAAAGTAAGCCATTTTTTATAACTTGTTCTTTTTTGGTGAAAATGCTTCTCTCTTTCCTGCAAGTTTTATGTAAAATTTAAAAAAATATAAACAAATTTATACTTTAAAGTTAATAGTTTAAAGTTGTAGTTTTATACTTTAAACTTTAAAGTTTAATTTGCCTGGTTGACTTATAGGAAATGAAACTAATTTAAAGTTTATAACAAACACTACAAAGTATTTTTATAGATTTTTTCAGTACGTGAAGCTAATATAAACTTCTTTTTTGTTGGTTTGTAGTTATTTAATTTAATGGATTAATCTTTTAAATTTTTTATTTAGAGCTGTAAGAAAAAACCAAATAAAACCAGCTTCACCAAGTAATCCAGATGTTGAACAATGTGTCAGCATTACTCACAAGAAACACAATCTGTTAGTTTTTGTCTATTTTTATGTCTTCAATTTTATCTTTGAGTAGTTCAACAAATATACCTTCATTGTTAAGTATTAACATTTATTAAAATTAAAGTAACAATAGTTGTAATATCAATGTTTTTTTGTTGAAACTTAGTATTAACAGACACTTCAATCCATTAGAAGGCAAAAATTACAAACAATTAATAGCAGCTAAACATGAAGTTGTGGGGTAAGTCAATTTTTTTATTCCGTCATTAAAATAATTTAAGTTAAAATCTAATCTTAAACAGATGTAAGGTATCACTTGATGAGCTGCAATGTCAAAACAAGAGTCCAATAAAACCATCCAAGTTTAAAAGACGATCCGCCCCTTCAATGCATAGTTCAACTAAGAAAAAGGTAAGAGAGTAACATGAATAACATCAGACTATAAAGGAGTAGATCAATTTTCAAAAAAATCATTTCTACATCAAAAACTACGCTACCAGTTGCTTTTTACCCTTATATAGTAGTCAAATTTAAGGAATTATGGAAGGGGACAACTAAAAGGCTAAAAATACTATTTCACTAAAAGTTTTCTTATTTAGTTATTAACCAATCCTTTTTTATCAATAAATTGCAACTTAATAATATTTTTTTGATAATATTAATAACTTAATTTAAAATAAGTTTGCCTTAGAATTTAAGATATATTAATAATGATAAATAAAGATGTATTTTAAATATGTTTTTAATAGTATTTAATTATAATTATTAATAATTTTTAGTTACTTTAATTTTAAGCCTTTTGAAAGCAAGCATAAGGTATAAGATTTCTTGAACTTCAACATTGATCTACTTAATGTTGCTACTACATTAGCTCTGTACAAGGCAAATAGAGTAGAATGCTAATTACATTAACATGGGTGGCAAATATCTGTAATTTACCAACTTAGGTATAAAAACTGAAAAAATCTGGAATTTTAAACAATTTTTACATCCAAAATAATGCTACTTACATTAAATACAAAAAATATTTGATATAAAGTTTTTTTGTATCATTTAAAAAACTTTTATTATTATAAAACACTTAAGGGCATAGGCGGAGAGGGGGTCTAACATTATTTTTTAATAAAAATAACATTGGATCTTATATGAAAGCTTGAAGTACAAACTACAAGCAAGTTTTATATAATTAAAGAATCTTGTTTAAATTTTGAGATAATGTAATTTTTATAAATATTTTCTGATACAAACGTAAGGACCGCAAGTTTTTCTGGGTCAATTTTCTCGGAAGTTTTAAAAATCACTAAAAATCTATCCTCTCCTTCATTTTTTGAGCTAAAGACCTCAAACTTTCAGAAAACGTTCCTTTTATAGTTTACAAGACTTTGAATGTTGGAAATTTTAAAAATATTGAAAAAAAATTTTTGATTAAAAAAATAAAAAAATGTTTTTTTTTTAAGATTTTATTTTTTTTAATTATAAAAATTCCTGCATTCAATCTTTTTAAACTTTAATAATACACTTTCTGTGAAAATTAGAAGAAGATTGCTTAAAAAATTAAGGAGGAGATATATTTTTAGTGAAATGGTCATTTTTTGTGTTTTTAGTTTGCGCCTTCCATTAGGAACCTATTGAGGTCACCGACTTTGATTGCTCATAACTTAAAATTTACTTTGAATTTTTTCAAGCGGCTAAAATTATCTGATAGCTCAGATAAAACTCTATAAAATAAGATCAACTTGTAAAAATCAAGGTGGGCCCCCCTATGCCCATAAAAAGTAGCACTTTAGTATCAGTTTAATATTGTTCTACTATTTTATACAGTTTTTTTTACCTTAAGTTTAATTTGATACCCCAGGTTGACAAAAAAACTTGTATTTTTATTAACTACTAAACTTCAAAAAAACATGGAAAAAGTTTTCAAAAAACAATGGAAACCCTGTGTTAACTTATGTTAAAACTTATGAAAAGTAAAGACAATGTTATCAACTGATAAATCAATATCAAAAATGAGTGAAAGAAGAAACAGTATATTAAGTCAGTGGATCATTAAGATTTTGCAACTCGTGCAAAATTAATAACTAAAAAAATTTCTGCTGCGCACACTATATCATAATTAAATCTATTTTTTATGCAAAAAATATTTTAAATATGGTTGGTTTGTATTTGTGGCTACTGACAAAACTAAGCACAACGGTTTTTTAAAGATCAAAAAGTGATTTTTAAGATAAAATTAGATATAAGTTGTTTATTAAAAAAAAAATTTTTAACTACACAATAAAATTTGTGTGCACATTTTGAGAAACACTGCTTAAATCACAAAAAAACTGACTTAACAAATTTAATTATCTTTTATACAGCAGATAGCAGCTACTTTGAAATGACAATTGTTTAAAATTGAATTTATAATTAACATAAAATTCTTAACTCCAGCCAGGATACTTTTTTTAAATATGTATAAATGTAATATCTTTTAGAACATTCACTAATGAAAAAATTGTAGAAAAACTTTTAGTACCGGTCAATATGTCTATTAAATAAAATAATTTTCAAAGTTAAATTTTAAATTTGTTATGTTTAATTTATTTATTAGTTTTTCTATTAAAAAATTGGTTTACCAATAAACTTTCTAGGACAGCTTCAATGATTCGGGTATTAATTTTTCTGGAAAACCTGAAAAAAAACGAATTAGGTGAGTTTCTAAGCATATTTTTTTACTCTTTTTGTATAAATTGCAAGTTTAGTAGTATAAGTAAAATAAAATAAGTATTAAGTATAAAAAATTATATTGCCGTAGTAAAACGGTCAAATTACAGAAGTAAAAAGTTCAATTTCCTCAAAAAACATATGAAATAGGATAAAAATATTTATAGCTACTAATAGTAAATAGTTGATAAAAAAAATATTGAAAATTATAGGTTTAATCAACATAATATATAAACGCTTTGAGTAATATTTTTGTTGTAAACAGTTGTGTTCAGTTTATTAAATTATGTAACAGTTATAAAATTATAACATTTAGGTTTTTTAAATCATCTTTCTGGTATGTCAAACTTATTTTTTAATGTTAAAAGTTGTTGTAGTAAACTAACAAGTTTTAATCTTATTTGACTATAAATATAATTAATTAAAATTGTCAGAGACGCTAACTGGTTTGTAGATTCCACTGGAAGTTGTGAAAAACTACGAAAAAGAAAGAGAAATAAAACAGAAAAAGATGACAAAATAAAAAATGCCAGAGGTTCATTTCCAGTCCTTAATGGAGCATTCTATATTAGTAAAGTTTGTATATAGTTTATTTGTAACTATTTTAAAGTGTTTGATTTTCTAAGATTTATTTGTAACTAGTTCATAAAGGGTGGCCACAAAAACTATAATCCTGGAAAAACCTGGAGTTTGACAATTTAGGCTAATAAAACCTGGAAAAGTCTAGAATTTGATAAATTTAAAAAAAACCTTAGAATTTTTAACAAAAATCACTAAAAAACCTAAAATTTTAAGCATATTTTACATGTTAAGTAGTTAGATTTCAATACGACACAAAAATTTATCATGTAGATTAAACATTTTTGTCGTCATCAAATTTTTTTAATTAAAAATAAAGTTTTAAAGTAACTTAACAGTAGTTTTTCAATGTTGTCGTATTATTTAACACAGTTTTATACTTTGAACTTAATTTTAAAATTAAAAACAGACCCAAAAACAAGTACTTTTAAAAACCTAGAAGTAATGTTGAAAACCTGGAGAAAAATTTGCCAAAAACTAGTTGCCACCCTTTTCAGAGCTTTTATGTAAAATATATTGTTCTGTTTCTAATTTAACATGTTTTATTTAAAACATTGCATTTTTATTTCCATGATAGTTTTCTAGCATTAGAAAATAGAAAGAGTTATATATAAAATGTATTGACATGTTTTGGTCATGAGTTTTTGAGTTTTAAGAAAAACTTACATTTTTGGTTGTCTATTCAAGTTAGTTTTAATATAATTTTGCAGTTTTTTAACAGCTATTATAAATGTTTTACTAATGGCCGACCTTAAGGTTTTATGTATTACTCTTTTTTTCAAATTTAGAATTTTTGAAAAAATTAACAGATATTAAGCTTGTGGCAAGTTAAGTTTTAGTAATTCAAAATAGTTGTTCCTTTAAAACTTTTCTCAAAATACAACTAAGAGAATTGATAGTTACTTGAATTAATTGCAATTGAGTTATTTTCTTTGTTTTCTCAAACAAAATATTCTTTTAACAAATATTAAAGCACAAAATTACTTGTTATTATTTGCGGAATTTCTCTCAACATAAATTTATTTTATAGAAAACAAAAAAATTGAATAAACGTTGCAATTGGAATCTACCAAGTACCAAAGAAGAAATACTGAGTTTCGACTACTTACTACCTCCCCCCGATCATATTTACCCGGATATGAGTAAAATGAATCATATTTACCCTGCTGAAGTCGACATAGGTTGGTACTGAAGTTTGTAATTGAAGAGAAGTTATGGTAATTTTTTGAAGTCATAATCATATTTTTTAAAACTGTAACTTTTTGAAAATTCGTAATTTTTTCTAACTTGAGGTTTAGATATACTGTGCACGTATCAAAGAGTATTTAAATAAAATTTCTCGAAATGATAAAACAAACTTAATGTAAAGGACATAGTGGGGTCTAAGATTTTTTTTTTGAAAAAATTATCATTGCATTTTACTTGAATACTTAAACTATATACTATAAAACAGTTTTTATTTATCATAACATTTTATTAACTCTAAAGAAATAATTACTTAATTTAAAAAAGATTCGATAGGAACGAATGAAATAGAAATTATTCATTGTCAATTTTCTCAGTATTTTAAAAAAATCACCAACAACCTATATTTTTCTTCGTTCTTAAGCAATTAAATTCAATAGGAAATGTTCTTTGCATCATGAGAAACATTTTTATTGATACTATTTAAAAAGAAATAAATAATAATCATTTTATGACAAAAATAAACATATTTTTCAGTTTGATTGTATGAAAAAAAATTATCTAAAACAAAAGAAGTAGGATTGTTTTTAAATAGGTAAGATTAGACTGAGTAGGTTTGAGAAAAGTTGCAAGGAAAAAGAGCAAAATACAACTTCAATAAAATTGTATCTCTACCTTTGATACAATTTTATTGAAATAGTATTTCGCCCATTTTATTTATTTTTCCATATTTATTTTACTGTTTAAATTCCATACTTGTATCTCAAAAATTAGTTTGATTTTTCAAACGATAAAAAGCTATTGCTAGTCAAGTTATAGATGTTTGAAATATTATCAACTTGCAAAATAAGCTCCTTACATCTTGTTACTCAGTTAAAGTGCTAATTTTTTTTGAAAATATATTAGTCTTTTGGTGTATGAATGTTTTTATAACACATCAGAACTCTAAAAAAGTTTTTCATTTCAAATGTCTTTGATATTGATACATTTTGAACGTCAAACAAGGTAAAGTTTTATTTTATATACAGAAGAAGCAATGGAATACTTGATAGAAGAAACTAACTTTGTAAACGTTGAAGAAAATGATGAAGTTTCAGATAGTTACCAATGTAACAGGTATATTTTAACTTTCTATAAACTTTGTACAATTATCAAGCAAACATTAGTTGAAATTTTTTTAATGAAGTGTAAACTTTTTTGATTAAATATCAAATTTTACTAAAATTAATTTAAAAGAATTGTTCCATGTTTACAAAAATTTATAAACTATTTTTTTCTAAGTTAGTAAAATGATCACATAAATAACATACGTTAGATAAATTAACAACAAAAGTAGTTTTTATCATCTAAATCACAAATTGTTTATAATATCTATAACTTAATTTAATTTTTATAAATAAACAGATTCACCAACAATTATGTAGAACAAAAAACAATAAGTTTTTTTCTTTATGCATAGAGATTAAAAAAAAATCGCATTATAAATCTATTACTTGACTAGTTTATGTATAGTATAATAAATTTAAAAAACTATAAATAAAGTTCTACATGTTTTACTGCACAATTTGTATTAAATAATACTAATTAAACATAAATAAACGTTGGAAAAATTCATAAATTTGACTCAGTTTTATAGGTGTAAAACATTTCGTTAATAATTTGATAATAAACATACTAAATCTAATATCTTTAGAAATTAGCATTTTGTTAATAAAGAACTATACTGTAGGTTGTACCTGCTTGGAAAAAATGTCGACCTTAACAACCTAGATACTATTCTACAGAAAAGAATTATTGTCAGAGAAAATGTAAGAGTTAATTTGTAAATACACTTGCATTTTAAGTATTTATTAACTTTTGTTTTATATAAGTTATTGAAAAGTGTTTAATTTCATGATAAAATTTTGCACAGTTTTTAATTAGATAAACTTTTTATTCAAATGACGTTATTTTAAATAGAGTTCTATTAAAAAGGCTATTAAATCATTAATGTATTTAAATGAACAATAATATGTGTTTCCTAACATCCTTCGGTTCTGTAAGTCCTTAACTTTTTGACCTAAATATAAACGGTAAACCTTTTTTTTTGAGTTAAAGTGTAACTAATTTTAAACTGAAGTTTCAAAAGCTAACTATTTTCTAAAAATATTTAGTTAATATTTCAATTTTTATTTTATTTCAATTAGAATAAATAGTTTTCAATGTGTTGTATAAAGTGTATGAAAAAGTTTATAAATATTGCAAAGTTTAGTTAAATTTATTGTTTTACAAAAGCTATTAAGTTGCACTTGCCATGGATAATTATTGCCAGTAGTCAGCATAGAAATTGGAATGTTAAAAAAAAACTTTAAAATTGTATAATATATAACAAAATAAGTGCTATCAACATATAAAGCTATTGTATTGGTAATTTTAAACTTGTATGAAATGTTATATATATAATGACATACTAAAACATTGAAATTTGTTTTTATTTTTAAAATAGCTGGGTAAACTTAACAAACTTATGTAATTTTTTTATACGTGTTTTGAGTATAATAACAGTGTTTATTATCATACTGTCCAGTTTTTGGAAGTAAGATTCTTAAAACAGGGTTGCCAAAAAACCTGGAATCCTAAAAATTACTAAAAAACCTGGAATTTTAAACAACTTTTACATGTTAAGTAATAAAACTTGGATTTGACACAAAGTTTATCGAATAGATAACAAAAATTGTTTTATTAAAAAACACATTTAAAGAAGCTTTACGATATCTTTTCAATGTCGTTATACTACAAAACACAGTTTTTTACCTTAAACTAAATTTAAACTAGAAATAGACCTTAAAACGTGTTATATTTAAAATTGAAAATCTGGAGAAAGTTTGCCGAAAACATTTGACAACCTTGTTAAAATAAAAACTAAAGCTATTAATGTAATTCCATCTGCTTTTGCTTAAAAAATGTCTGTTAGTTGACCAGAAAATTCGTATTAATGATTTAATATCAAACTATTTTTACTGATGCATGTACTAAACAACAAAATACTGTCCATTGTAGTTTAAGAAAGAATTCTGTTTTTCCAAAGCCAATTTAATGTCAGCATAGTCTTGTAAATGTTTTTTTTGTAGATTTTGACAAAAAAATTAACTTCTTGAATAGTGTATTGAATAAAATTTTTTATGTTTAAAGAATATGATTAACATATTTTAAACAAAAATATTTACACTTTAAAAGCTGTAATAAGTACATCTTACACTTTCCTAAAATGTTGACAGTTGTGTTTATTTAAATATTTCCATTGTACTCTAAACTGTAATATGTAATGTATTTTTGAAGTTGTTTTGTCTATTAAACCTCTTAATGATAATTAAATTTTAGTTGTAGCATATTGTATATTGTAAATAGTGAAGTTAAACAATAATAAAAATAATTTTTATATTAAAATTACTAACCCACTTATCTAAAGTGCGTACAAATTTAGCGATCTACTGTGCCTAACTTTTGAAACTTCTGATACATACTATTTATATTTTTATATCAACAGCATGTAAAAAAAGAACATTACGTTTTAACTAAATATGTTTAGACTGCTGTATGTATTTCTACTTAAAGTTTATTAAATGTAGTCTGAGTTAGTCTTGCATTTAAAAAAACTCTTGATTAGTTTTAGAAGTTTATTAAGGGCATAGGGGGGTCCGACATATTTTACTTAAAATAACATTGGGTCTTATATGAAAGCTTGAAGTACAAACTAAAAGCCAGTTTTTATAAAATTAAAAAATATTGTTTAATTTTGAGATATTTTTTTTTAAGTTTCTGATACAAACATATGGACCGCAAATTTTGTAGGGTCAATTTTCTCGAAAATTTAAAAAATCACTAAAAATCTATTTTCTCCTTTATTTTTTGAGCTAGAGACTTCAAACTTTCAGGAAACGTTCTTTTTATAGTTTTAAAAACTTAGAATATTGAAATTTAAAAAATATAAAAAAATTAAATTTTAGTTAAAAAAAAAAGTGGTTTTTTTTTAATAATTTTTTTTTTTTTTAATTATAAAAATTCCTGAATTCAATATTTTTAAAATTTAATAATACACTTTTTGTGTAAATTTGAAGAAGATTGCTTAAAAAATAAGGAGGAGATAGATTTTTAGTGAAATGGTATTTTTTTGCGTTTTTAGTTAGCGCTATCCATTAGGAACTTATTGAGGTCACCGACTGTGATCGCTCATATCTCAAAAAATACTCTGAGTTTTTTCAAGCGCTTAAAAATGTCTGATAACTAAGATAAAACTCTATAAAATAAGATTAACTTGTAAAAATCAAGGTGGACCCCCTAAAACCTTAATAAACGGTACTAGTATTTACGTAGCTAACAAAAATTATATACATAATAATTTTTGTATTTATTTGTAGATTTTATTTTTCTTGTACTTAATCTTTGGTATATACTATGGCCAAGAGAGATACTTATTTGTGAATATCATAAAAACCCTAATACTGAGTTACTTCAATAACAATCAAATAATATGCTTTACTTACAGGTTCTATAAAAATTTCTACTTTAAAACCAAATGTAGTAACATAATAATACTGATATTTCTTCTCACAGCAACCAAGTATACGTAATTTCGTGATTAAAGTATACAACGAAGTGTTTAAAATGTTTCACCTGAACGTTGTCGGCTTGGTGGAGCGGAGTTTCGAAAGTTGCAAGTTGAAAATAAGACACAAGTTTAAAATTAAAGCTGATGAATTCATGCTGAAATCTGATGGTAACTTGCGCATATTCAACGATGAAGTTTGTTAAGTATTTGTTTTTAATAGTTTTTTCAAGTTTTGTACTAATTGTTTCCCACAAAATCTATTGTTTCATTGTTGTTGTGATTACTTAGCAAAAATACAAAATATTTTCAACAGTATGTTAAACAACAAAAAGGTTATTTTTTCATAAGTCTTGTTTAAAATTAATTTGGTTAAATTTATTGTGAAATGCCTGAGCATTTAGAAAATATCTGTTAAAAAATAACCTTTAATACGGCTTACAATCATATAAAAATGATAAAAAATGAACTACAATAGTTCAAGGTGTTTATTTAAATTGTGTTTTGCAAAATCGAATTTAAAGTACCATAGCCTTAGCCATAAAGTTAACTATAGCCAAATCAACTTGTGTATTTCCCATTTAATTTCGAACAGTTAAGGTTTAACTTGTTTGTAAATGGTACATTCTCAGGACACAATTATCTCCAAAAATGTTTAGTTTTGAAAAAAAAAGAATACCTAATAAAATTGTAAAGAATGAAATGATATAAAACAAGCACCTAGTAACTTTATTAACAGAAACAAGTTTATAATATATAAACTATAAATATATGTACTACTCTTGAAATATGAATCTAGAAGTGTCTTTTTAAACAAACGACTATTTCAAGAACTATTTGAAATAACATATTCGACTTATGAAACATAATTTTTGAAATCCTTATTTTTACAAGTTAGACGAAGATCAAATTATTTCAAAATTTCACAAAAGGTGCGAAATTCGACTGAAACGACCGCGCTGACCTTCGACCGCAGCAGATGGGAGAAGAAAATCTCGGCAAAACTTCAGGGTCACGTGACAAAAAGCGACCAATCGCACGAGTGGGTTGAAGCTGTCATTGAAGACAACAGAGATCTGTGCGCTAATATTTTCCTGAGAGCCTGCCAGGAGCAAGCGCTGAAAATGATCGATGAAAACGCACAAAATATAGTAATTTGATACTTGTTTTTGATTTAATTATTGTAATTTAATTTTTCTGCTGTAGGTTCATATGATGTTTTTTTTTTGAATATTATTGTTATTGCTTTTTTGAGTTTTTGTAGTATAGTTATTCCTCTATTAAACAGTTTTTTAATCACATTAATCAGTTTTTTTTTTATTCTCTTTTAGGCAACTCATCTGCCAATTATTATTCTTTTAATTTAGATTATTAGTTCAATAGTATTTTTCTGCAATTTTTAATATATTTCCAGGCATTGGATGCAGCACTGAAAAGTCTTAAATTAAATGCAGAAAAAGAAGAAAATGATGAAAATTATCAAATGGCACTCGTCTTATACAAGCAGATTGTTGATCATTTGAAAAAAGCCATTAAAAGTTAGCTTTATCTGAGTCTTTCAAATTTGCTATACTTTTGATCATCAGTAAAAAAGAAATATTTTACGCATATTTGAAGATATAGTTTTAATTAACTTTTAATTAATATAAACCAACTTGAAATTTTTTTTTGTGTGAGTTTTTGCTAACAAAAATGTAATGTTTTGTAACCCAACGAATGTTTAATATGCTTTATTTATTACTTTGTATCTATTTACATGCTATAAAAACTTTATCCTTCACAAAAAATAAGGTGTATAAGTTTCTATTACTACTACTTGAAACCTCTAGGAACATATTTAAATTTATCAGTTTACTTTCAAATAAAAAATACTTATTAATACTTACAAGATTTTATAACACATTCGTTGTGCTTTCCAATTCAAACTCAACCATTTGGTTTTCTTGGTTGAAATTGTTTTCAGTTTTGTTTGTATATTCTTAGAGTTGTCTAAAATAATATTTATTTAGTTATGTGTAATACCACAAAAGCCGTAAGCAACTTGTATCCAATGCCTTATAAAGTTATATTATAATTTTATTCATTATTAAAATTGTTTATAGAATTAAAGTTATAATTTCAAGGCTGTACAAACAGCATTAGAAAGAACAAATACAACCTGAAAGTGTTGGTATACGAGAAAAAATTTGACGAAATGAAAGAATTGGCGAGAAAAAAGAAGTTGAACACAAAAGTGACGTTTTGCGAAATTGAAGACAATTCTACTGGACACGATTATTCCAACATAATGTCTTCGGCCATGAATGATCAAGTCACTTCTTGTAAAATTGTGGATAATTACATCAGAACTGAAACACAAGTTAGATTTTTAATTGAAGTTTTCTGAAATGCATTTATTTTTATTTTTTCATGGTAACTTTATTGTATTATTATTTTAGTTAGTTAGCTGCTTATCTATCAGTTGTAACTTTTACCAAGGTCTTTAAAAAGTATGTAAGGTTATAAGTCTTTTGTTGAAAACCTCTTAAAAGGAGAAGCTGTTTATATTATAAGTAAAGTGCTTTGTATCTCCGTTAGTCTTCATTTGTATTTCTTAGAAATAGGTTTATTTCTCTATTCTAATAAATATCTTTACTGTCTTCTAAACTCTCTGAAACTCGTGTGTTGCAAAAAATGGTGAGCAAAAAATATAAATAAAAACTTTTCTTGCTATATTTAATTTTCTTTTATGTGTGTCACACTTATGTAGTGTGCAGCGCATTGGTTTGCTTAGTTAGTCCTTTAAAAATTACAAAGACTTTTTTATAACGAACGTATACTTTTCGTAGTTATTTGAACACTATTTGAATAAAAAAAATTCAACTGAAGTGAAGTAAGTAGGGTTGCCAAAAAACTTGGGATTTTAGAAAAACCTTTAATATGACAAATTAGGTAAAAAAACATAGAATTTGAGAAATTTTAAATAAAAAAATGTAAATAATTTTTTCATGTAAAGTATTGAAATTTCGATTAGGTACGAAAAGTATATCATATAGAAGAAAATAAAATATCATTGAATATTTTATGATTAAAAATCACATTTAAAGTAGCTTTACAGTGTCTTTACAATGTTTTTATACTAATTAGGACAGTATTTTACCTTGAATATTATTTTATATTAAAATTTACCTAAAAACTTAATCTTTAAAAACCTGTAAGAAATTGAGAAAACCTGAATTTTTTTTTTAATTTTTGGCAATCCTGAGTAAAGTTTTTTTTTTTTTAGTTTTAGTTTATATAAAAGTACATAGTCTCAAAACAATTAACTTGAGTTAAAAATTGTTGTTTTTCTTAATATTTTATTTAAAAGAAAAATTTTGCAGATAAACAATTTTGAGAGGTTCATTGAAGCGGTATGCGAGGGATGTGAAAACTTGAACAGAATTCAGCTGATAACCGGCAGGGAAACGGGATACGACAGATTCTTGCAAGACGAAATGTTGGAACGAGTTGCGAATGACGCAATGAAACGCAACAATTTGCAAGTTGAAATCAAATACAAGAATCATTTGCATGATCGACGTATCACGTTCGTTTAAACTTTAAACTTATTAGAGTAAATTAAAATCTTTAAATGGTTTCAAAAGTCAGGGCTGTCAAAAAACCTGGAAATACCGAGAATTTGACAATTTAGGTAAAAAGAAACAAGGAATTTTTAACAGTTTTTACACGTAAAATGCTGAAATTTAGATTAGATACAAAAAATCGTTCAATAACACTAAATTTCTTTTTGTCTTCCTAAAGTTCTATTTTTATTATAAAACGTAATTAAAGTAGCATTCTAGTACCTTTTAAATATTTTTATACCTTTTAAGACACTTTTTTACCTTAAACTTAATTTAATGAAACGGGCAAAAAAACTATTGAAAAAAAATTCAAAAAACCTTTGCAACCCTGAACAGTGAACTAGTAACAAGTCAAAAAAGTTAATGTTTAATTATTTGGTAAAGGGGAAATATCTAATAAAGGGAGGAGAATATCTTCAAACTTTTAGCAAGTGGGCGATTGTGAAAATGAGTTTGAGAATCTTTGCTTGAAACATTTTATTTTGATCTCGTGTATCTAAAAAAAAACTTATTAGAAAAAAAAATCATTTTAATACTTTCTGTATTGTTACTACATAAATATTTTTGAATTTTTTTTGTAAACTTATAAATAAAAACAAATTATACAGTAATCTTCCTATATTGTACCAACATATGTTTCTGTGTGTTAACGAATCAACACACTTCAACTGGGTTCTGTAAAAAAATAATTACTGTAATGAAAAAATAGAAGCATAGAATAAAGTAGGTGTATACATGTTTACATTTGAATTAAAATAAAATAATTTCTACAGATTTTTATAGGTTAATAGTTAATAATAGATAAAATACTTAATATTAAATTCGATTGTTGTAAAACTATTAACTATTAACCTGTAAAAATCTGTAGAGATTGTTTTATTTTAACTTTAATGAAAACATGTATACACACCTACTTTATTATATGTTTCTATTCTTTCATTACAATAATTATTTTTTTTACAGAACCCAGTTGAAGTGCGTTGATTCGTTAACACACAGAAACATATGTTGGTACAATAAACGAAGATTACTGTCTGAATTGTTTTTATTTATATTCCAGTGAACTTGTTTCACTAAGATCTTTCTTTAGCAAATGATTAAATTTATATTTTGAACAGTTTTGTAAACTTATTAATTTTGTACTTAAACATGATTTCGTTATTTGGAAAATATAAAAATAAAACTGTAAACTTTAGAATTCATTAAATCAAAATTTTTAGAATGATTGCATTGTAAATTTTCTGGTAAGAAAAAAAAAAGAGTTTGTAATCAGTGAGTTAGATAAATAATTTAAAACACTTACATACTGACATCATGTGTAAACAGAATGAGCACTGGTTGGATAGTGAAGATAGGCAGAGGTTTGGACATCTACAAGGGGAAAATAAAATGTAAGGGGACAAGAGAAATGTACAACTCACTAAAATGCAAGTCCACCGAAGTTGAAATATTTCATGAAACCAATGCTCGCAAGTAGCGGTCAAATAGAAAATAACAACTTTACTTTTGTACTTGTTAATACAAGTGTCTTGCAGCTAATGTGTAAACATCAAAATTGTTTACTAATTAAGTTTGATAATATTTAGAACCTTTTTAAGGCTGCCAATCTTATACATTTCATTATTTATCAATTTTGAATACTAGGTGAATTTTGCTATTATTTTTGAATGCAAAGCCATAAACTCCATAGTTCCATTATTGGCTATTACATGGAATTGCATTCCAATATTTTTTACAGACCTCTTTTTCATATGCGTGCCTTACTTTTGATACACATAAAACTTTTACTTAAAAATGGAGATTTATCGTAATTTTTTGTTAGCATATAATTTTGTATTTTTCTGATAAAATAAACAAACAATCAACTAGTTTTAGAAATTTAGAAACAATGTAAGTTTAACTTAACTGTGAACATTTTTTTTTCATTAAATGTTTACATAGAAAAATATTCTTAGGAAGTTTATACATTAAGTATTTTCTGTATTTATAACTATTTAAATTTCGAATACAAGTCAAAAATATTATTTCAACTGTTTTAATTTGTGTTAATTTCTATTTTAATTTTGGCTTCATGGTTTGTGTTTTCAACTTACGGTTCAGAATCAATAATTGTTTTCAGCAATTAATGTATTGGTGAATAACTTGTATAAGTGCTATTTAATAGTTTGTTTTTTATTTTAGTGACTTTTTGTCGCTGGTATAAAAATGAACTTTGAAAACTAATAGATATTCTACTAATTTTTACACGAAAAAACGAAAGTGCAAACTCTTTAGACGTTTGACATCTAGGTAAAAAATAAAATCATATTATTAAATGAGTTGTCAAATAGAATCCCATAAATTATTTTGCTGACTCTCTAAAATATTGACGAAATACTTATACTTTCAAAGACACGTTTTCTCTGTAAACTATCAGCACAGTTTCTAAAGAACAGTTCCAAAAAGTTTTAGTTTTTAAATAAGTTAATGAAATCAGTAAAGTCAGTTTTTTGTCTGAATGTTGGTTAACTTTTGTTAACCTATAAAACCTTTGAGCTTATTTAAATGAGGCTTTTGATTTCAAACAATTTTTTGATCTTAATTGTAAGAGAAAGCTTACTTAGTGATTGAAACTTGTTTATATAAAATGTTAGCTATAATTTTTCTAATGGATACAATTTGATTACGGCATGATCCGACAAGCTTTTATAAATCGTGGGCCAACTTCTTTAGAAAAAAGTCTTCTGGGATTCAAAAAAATATTAATGCAATCAAAAAATAATAATTTTTAACAAAAAAAAAGTCATAGATAAAGCAATAATAAAGGACTAGTAATTACTTATTCAAGCGTCTTATTGTAAGTTTATACGAGTTTTCTTTTTGATGTTAAAAAGTATACTGTCAGACGCAAACTTTGAGGGTCGTTTTTTGCCAACACCTGACTTGGTAATAATAGCTAACCGAAATCATCTTATGCAGATGTGATCAACGTATGGATTTGGCTTGCTAAGCACAAAAACCTGTCCGGACAGTATTATTAGTTGTAAAACAGCTGAAAAAAATCCTATAAAAATATTTTTTGAATATGCTCTTAGTTTGGTTTTCGAATCCACAGAAACACTAGATAAATATAAAAATATTACTATTTATATATAAGTATTTTGTGTAATTTTAGAGCATAAATGTTATAATAAGGTTTCCACTCGAGAGGAGTTTTATTAACAACTTCGGCCTACAAAAGACTTGAATTAAACTCTCTGTCTAAAAAGGTTACTCACCCCTAAAGTAAAACGCATCTACAACCAGCTAGTTACATAAAATAAACAGAAGCATATCTAATTTTCAAAAACATCTGTCAATATTTTTTTTTAGTTGTAAAAGACAGTTTCTTTTTCTATAGTTTTTTTTTGTTGTTAACAATTCACAAAAACTTTGTTTTTGTAAAAAAATTATTGATTATTTTTTCTTTAATTTATGATATGTGCACACTTTGTAATAACTTCATAAGTGTGACTTTTTGTCGCTGGTATAAAAATGAACTTTGAAA
The DNA here is from genome assembly GCF_965202585.1 of Thalia democratica. Lineage (NCBI taxonomy): Eukaryota > Metazoa > Chordata > Thaliacea > Salpida > Salpidae > Thalia > Thalia democratica. The sequence goes on along the minus strand of NC_139166.1, from coordinate 57,467,694 downwards.
ACTAATAGATATTCTACTAATTTTTACACGAAAAAACGAAAGTGCAAACTCTTTAGACGTTTGACATCTAGGTAAAAAATAAAATCATATTATTAAATGAGTTGTCAAATAGAATCCCATAAATTATTTTGCTGACTCTCTAAAATATTGACGAAATACTTATACTTTCAAAGACACGTTTTCTCTGTAAACTATCAGTACAGTTTCTAAAGAACAGTTCCAAAAAGTTTTAGTTTTTAAATAAGTTAATGAAATCAGTAAAGTCAGTTTTTTGTCTGAATGTTGGTTAACTTTTGTTAACCTATAAAACCTTTGAGCTTATTTAAATGAGGCTTTTGATTTCAAACAATTTTTTGATCTTAATTGTAAGAGAAAGCTTACTTAGTGATTGAAACTTGTTTATATAAAATGTTAGCTATAATTTTTCTAATGGATATTTCTAAGTTATTGATTATTTTTTCTTTAATTTATGATATGCGCACACTTTGTAATAACTTCATAAGTGTTATTTTGGATCTGTAATATGCGCACAGAGTATTTAAACTGCTTTTGGAATATTATGAAGTCTGCTCTCAAGTTTAAACATTTTTTATTTTACTTTTGTATTACTACTAAATCTGTTTTCATGTTATAAGTTTTTTTTAATATGACGAATACTGTAATGAAATGGGGCATTATAGTTTTATTATCTAGTTCACATTTTCCGAAAGTGATTCGTTACAGAAATTTAGGCGGCCACAAGCAGCAAAGAGGCAAAAGGGGTCGTAAATAGCGAAGAAACTACAGGGAGGCTATGAGACCATAATTCGAAACTGACATTAGATGTTCTGGAGTTGAATATAAAAAAGGTCTTAGACGTATTTAATGGTAAAAATATTGTCAAAGGGGGCCATAGCCTGTTTTATTTCTTTAAAGGGTGTCTTATGAAAAAAAGTTTGGGAAACCCTGATCTAGTTAGTTGCTATCATAAAGTGAAAGTTTTAAAACAGTTACAAAAAATTATTACTGTGTTTAAAATTACAAGAATTCTAGCTAGTTTTGTAATTTATAGTTAATAGTTTCAAAGACTTACGAAGTTAAACATGTGCTATTGGAAAAAAAAACACTTTTATTTTTGCACATTAGCTTTTGATGAATTTTATTTGCTTAAAAATGCAACTTTTAAATAACTTAATATTTGAGTATAGTCAATTTAAAATATCTAATTATTCTTTGGGCTAGCTGTAACATAGTAATTAGATTTAAGTCTTTGTAATCTAAATAAATTTTGTAGTTTAAGCTTATCGTAAATTATTATATATAAATAGACATTCACTTAGTTTTAATTCATGTTCGAGTTGATCATAACTTACACGAGGCTTTATCGTAGATAGGTTCTCTAATAAATAATTATGCTGTTAGTAAATTTTTATTTTAAATTGATTAATAGTTTCTGTAAAATATGGAATAACTTTGAAAATATTTTAAAATTAGTACAGAAATGTATCAACTATATAAATTTATCATAGCATCTAATGGTATTATATTAAAATAAGCATTATTTTATTTAGCTGCAGTTATAAAAAGTATAAAAGTTTTACATTGTTAAACCGTTTATTTCAAAAAATGATACTACAAATAACAATTAGAATAAGTAAGAGTTTTTACTACAAACATAATTTAAACATTTTTTTTACTTCCACAAAAAAAACGTAAAATAGAAAATTGCTTTTTTAAAAAGCTTCACAAAACTAGAGAAAATATTTTTGTCTAAACCTTAAGTTTTGGTGAAATAAACAAGAACTTCTGGTTTCTTTTACTTAACCTTTTACTTAACATTATATTTCTAGATGTATATCAACGCGAAAAAAAAATTAAAGATTAAGAGTCTTTCAAACCATTTTAAAGTACACTTTTTTTAAATGTGTGTTTTCTGAAAACAATGAACTTATTAAAGCTAATTATGTCATAGCATTTTAAATAATTTAACATGATTGATAGTTTTTCAAAAATCGAGCAAAAACGTAGTTATTTTTCGTTGTCAATAAAAAAATAACAAAAAGTGAGTAGTATTTGTTATTACTTACAATACACAATTTTTTTACAAACCAAAACTAACCAAGCATAAATTCAAATTAACAACACAGCAAAAAAAAGGTTTACGCATAGAGAACGTTAAAACAATCGATAAAAACTTAAATTTAAAAAGTTTACTTATTCAATAAGCTCATTGGCGCAAATATTCGCAAATACAGTAGTGCTGTTGGTAATAACCGTTTTCGTTTTTAAATTTACCATGTTCTACATCAATAGGGTTATAACGTATCACGATATGGCGTTTTGCCTCTTTGGCTTTTGGGTATGTTGGGTACAACCACCAATCATTAGGGGCGATTGTGAATATTTCTTTGTTTGATTTGCGCCGCCAAACGGAAGTGTACGTACTGTCGGCTGGGTCACGCTCAATTCCAGTGTAATAGTGACCTGGACCAATGTTCAGACTATCGAATATATCTCTGTAAAAGTTTGATTGAGTCAAAAAATACAATGTTAAAAATCAGTTAAAAACCTTAATTTGGTCTAACTTTATAAACATTCGATTTAATGCGGAAGGATAGTACAAAAATTAGTTTTTACAGAAAATAAAAGTTTAAACTGAATTAAACTAAATTTTTTTTTTAATTTCATGGTTAGAATAGTCTAAAATTGAGGTATAATAATAACATTGTTTATTAAATGACATAAAAAACGCGTTTAATTGGTCCTAGGACTTAGTGTACAAAAAACTTTTCGGTTATCGAGTCGTAAACTTTTTGGATAGTGTTTAATGTCTGTCCAGGACAACCTTTTTAATTTTTTATTAAATAAAACAACGAACTTTCTTCCGCCCAAAGTGGAAAGTCTTGGGTCGAACTGAATTAAATTTGCGTTGAAATCAGATTCACAAACTGTTTGTGCGTCTAGCCAATAATATTTTTGATTTACTGCCTTCAGCTCATATTCTGTTAAAAAATAAAGGTTTAATTAGGTTTAAAAATTTCAAGTTCTAATTTACCATTTCTAAACAAGTATGTAAAGCATCAATTTTTAACAAATTTAATGAAAACGTTGACTTTGAAAAATGAAAATACTCAAGCTAAAACCAATTTAGAGGTATAACTATTTTTAAAGCTTTATTTGTAAACTGTATAATAATCAGGCACAAAGTCTTAAACTGTTAATCAAGCTGCATCTTGATTTTCTAAGGACTTTTTCCGGGTACACCAGTAAAATAAATGATGATTTTGTTTATTTTTGTACCCGGTAGCACTCTATGGACTTCTGTTCAAACTATTCAAATAATTTAAGCAATACCATATCTGCTGTCATCATATTGTGACAATTAGAATTGTACTACTATTGATTTTTACTATATTTACAGTAAGTTAAACTTTTATCCTATTTGACATCACAATTTTGTACTTTTTAAAATTTAATGATGTCTTTGTGTTAATATTAAACAAAACACGTGTTTTAAACCCACTTGAACTGCACTGAATATTTTTAGAGGAAAGACTACCGCTCAAAGTGCCGTCCGATTGACAATCGATTTGGTTGTCAGCCCCAGCGTCCATTGTGAACCCGTTGTCGCATGAGTAACTGATCGATTGCCCCTCTAAAACCATTTCGAGTCCTTCAACTGGCCAGTTTATGCTGCCGTATTTGAGAACTGCCGGACTATAACACCCTGGTATTTTAGTTTTTATTCACTTTATTTATTAATCATCTAACGCTACTTTAATTACTTTTTTACGCATAGGAAAAAAAAGATGTTATTGTTGAATTTTCTACAGTTAACTTATAGCTCACATATATGTTTTTATTTTATACTCGGTAAATAAATATCTAGACTAAATAAGTTTTTGTTCGCCAAAACAAGTATTTCCTATATTGATTAAGTTTTTACTTACGAAGAAGTGTTAATTCTACAATCTAATTTAAATCTATTTATACTCAAAACATGTCTATTTTAAATTTCAACTTTGAACTCGAAATTGAAAAATAAGGACTAGCGAGTATAAATTAAACTAATAAAACTAGTAGTAAAATTTAGTTTTTTTTTTTAATTGAGTCAAAGTGTTTCTATTTAAATAAAGTAAGCTGCTTTCTTTTACTTTAAGAATAACATTCAAGAACTTCTAGAAATCTAATGTTTTAAATGTTTTTTATGCGTTTTAAACTGTTATTACCGTAATAAGTGGTTTCCTTACCGAAATAAAACTATTCAAACTACTTTTTTTGCAGACTGGTGCAGTTACACCAAAAGTGCCACCACTACACGTGAAAGTCAAAGATGTTGAGATGATCAAGGTGTTGGTGAATGAGTGAGGAAAAAACATGCCCGATTTGCAAGTAATTGTTGCTTTTGTTCTTGGAAGTTGCTTGCCACTAGGGACTGGATCAGGATATAGTACAGAGTCGGTATTGTATTCCACGTCATAAGTTTCTTTGACTGGTACGGAGTCACAGTCTGAAATAATAAAGCTTATTAACTGAACACAGAATAACTTAGTTACAGATCGTTTTTGTTTAAGGCAACATTTTAGTTTCAGCGAAACATTAATTGCTTCAACTTAAAAAGCTAATGTTAAGGCGTAAAATCGAATTTTTTAATATTTATAATAAGCTGAAGGTTATGATAAAATGTGTAATACATATTTATTATTCGTTGTTAGCCCCCTGTTAAAAGCTGTTATTAGTGTTTATAGCATTTAGTTTTATTTAAGTTCTAAAATAAATGTTATTACACAACTAATAACAAGTTTGCTACTTCATAGTTTTATTTAGAAATAAGCGACTTACTTGGTTCGCAGTCAATAGTGTTTGGGCAACGGCATTCATAATCGTTTATTTTATCCTTACAAACTTCACAAATAAAGTATTGCTGTTGGTAATAACCGTTTTCGTTTTTAAATTTACCATGTTCCCCTTCACTGGGATTATAACGAATCATAATATGGCGTTTTGCCTCTTTGGCTTTTGGGTATGTTGGGTACAACCACCAATCATTAGGGGCGATTGTGAATATTTCTTTGTTTGATTTGCGCCGCCAAACGGAAGTGTACGTACTGTCGGCTGGGTCACGCTCAATTCCAGTGTAATAGTGACCTGGACCAATGTTCAGACTGTCGAATATATCTCTGTAAAAGTTTGATTGAGTCAAAAAATACAATGTTAAAAATCAGTTAAAAACCTTTATTTGGTCTAATTTTATAAACATTCGATTTAATGCGGAAGGTTAGTACAAAAATTAGTCTTTACAGAAAAGAAAAGTTTAAACTGAATTAAACTAAAATTAAACTTTCAAAAAAGCTTTATTTCAAAAATTAATACAAAATTTCAAAAATAAAACTAGTTATGTAGATCTAATCAATAACAATACAATAGTATTAAATAGTTTTAAAAAAGTGTTAATAAAAAGAGATAATTAACAATAACAAAGAACTATTAAGTTTGAATTGTCTGAAATTACACTGTCAGAACTTGAGTAGTCGTGCACACTTGAACATCAGTTGACAATATTTTAACTGGTTTTATTTTGTTAGAATTCGATTTAGTGTTAAATCTTAGTATATTTTATTTAACAAATTGATAAAAACAAAATTCAAAAAAGACTAAAATTTTGTTTGTGATTTATAATAACAAAGAAAGAGTCTTTAGCTATTTTGTTTCATTAAAAAAACAAACTTTCTTCCCTCAAGAGTCGAAAGTCTTGGGTCGAACTGAATTAAATTGGCACCGAAATCAAATTCACAAACTATTTGTGCGTCTTCCCAATAATTTTTTTGATGTATCACTTTGAGCTCATATCCTGTTGATGAGTAAAAACTTATTTAGATTCATTTTATAGTATCTTGATATATAAGTAAACTTATAACTGTATTATTTGTTAAGAAATTAAATTTAACTAAAAAGTTAGGCTTTTACGAAAATAAAATCACAAAGTGTAAGTTCCAAAGTGTTTTGAGCTCTATCATATTTGTATTTGTCATACAATAATAATAACTGATATTGTATCAGTTTAAAATGTTAGTTTAGCTAAAGCATTGTATATGTAGCCATAATTAATACTACTCTTTTAATGATGTTTATTTGCTAATTTAAAACAAAAAACATGTTAAAAAACCCACTTGAACTGCACTGAATATTTTTAGAGGAAAGAGTACCGCTCAAAGTGCCGTCCGACATACAATCAATTTGGTTGTCAGCCCCAGCGTCCATTGTAAACCCGTCGTCGCATGAGTAACTGATCGATTGCCCCTCTAAAACCATTTCCAGTCCTGCAATCGGCCAGTTTATGCTGCCGTATTTGAGAATAGGTATACCATAGCACCCTGTATTTGTTCTAATGTTAAATTTTAAATATTTAATACTCAAATTATTACTGTTTTCTGCATGAAAAAAAACAAATGTAACTATTAAGATGTGTACAGTAAAAAAATTATATCTTACATAAACTTTACTAAATTTTATACTTAACTAAATGATTAGTTGTTTGTACGAAGTAAATAACTTCTAAGTATTGATATACAAGTCAAAAGAACTATATCTAAGTTGTATTTTGTTTTTTTACTGAAAGTTCTTTTGGGCAATTGAAAAATTAGTTTCAACAAATACTTTCTATAAGCAACAAAATTTGAAGTTCTTTTTACAAATTTAGATGAAATTATTAGGACAAAGCTAAAGTTAAAGTGATTGTTTTTGTACACGTTTTAATTTTTTTTAATTTATTGATTTTAATAACGGTTATTGTACACTTTGCTTAACTTTAGAACCTGGTAGTAGGTAACAACCATAATAATTTTCTTTCTTGCAAAATTAGAACTATTCAAACTACTTTTTTTGCAGACTGGTGCAGTTACACCAAAAGTGCCACCACTACACGTGAAAGTCAAAGATGTTGAGATGATCAAGGTGTTGGTGAACGAGTGAGGAAAAAACAGGCCGGATTTGCAAGTAACTGTTGCTTTTGTTCTTGGAAGTTGCTTGCCATTAGGGACTGGATCAGGATATAGTACAGAGTCGGTATTGTATTCCACGTCATAAGTGTCACTAATGGGCATGGAGTCACAATCTGAAAATATATATATATATGGCTTATAATAAAAGTAAAATAGTATGTTTTGTAAGTTTGTAGATAAAAAAGTTAATAATTACTTACATTATAAAATAATTGTTGAAAACAAGATAGTAAATTGAGATTTTATCAGCTAACCTTAACTATTATATAATTATAAATTAATTTTAAAATAGCATAGTATAGTAAGTTTGATCAATCCAAAAAAAACTTGAATCATCTTCTAAAATATTAAATATTTAATCTGAATATGTTGCACAAAAGCCTTGAAACAGCAAAATTGTCAGTCACAAAAATTTTTGGCGCCAAAAACCTTTGACGTTTACAAAAGTTTTGCAGTTATACAAGATTTCATTTTATATTTTCTTTAATTGCAATGTTAAAGTATAGTTTTTACGCGTAAAACTTTGAATAATTGTTAAAATGTGGATTGAATACAATAAAATCGCGTCTAGTTAAACTGGATGTCTTGGTTTAAAATGCTTTGTGGTAAAACTCATCATTGAATCTATACTATTCACGCTTTGACTTCTATAAACTGTGAAACTGAGAAGTTACTTAAAAAAATTGTTTAGCTACTAAGTTACTGGGACACTTTAGCAAGCTTTGATGTAAAAAAATAAGTTTTTAAGTAAATTTTCTTTATGTTACTTTGTTTGTGTGTTTAATTTTATTAGTCATTTATTAGTAGCGACGTATGATCAATTCATAAGAGTCGTAAAGAAACATAAGTAACCTAAATATATCTTTTTAATGTTTATCGGTGTGCTTTCCTTTAAAAATACTAAAAGATTGAAAAAATAAAGAATATAGTTGTATTTAAGACAATTTATTTATCACACGGCGTCGCCACTGATATTTACTACATACTACATTTGGTCGACCGAGTGTAATTATTTTCTTACCTTTTAAAGGTTATTTTTTCGAAGGTTTTAATAAGTGTTTTGTTTTAGACAATACAGATATTTTAAAGACAAAATATAATTTATATGGTAGTATGTAAATAATAAGATTAAAAGGTAGTTTAGGTGTTTTAAGTATCCATAGTCTGAATTAAGATTTTTTTGTAATAATATAATTTAATGATATAACATTAACTAATTATTATATATTTTTTTTTTATAAGTAAAACTATTTGTTAATTTTAATACCATCTGTGCCACAAAAAAACCGCATTTAAAGCTGCAAACTTTAAAAAACATATATGTCTCATTTAAAAATACTTTTAGGTTAATAACTTAAACTTTCCTTTAAACAACTAATAGTAAATAAAAACAAACTTTCAAAATTATGTAGTTGAACCAAAAAGACTAAGTTAAAACATTTCTATACAGTAAATGTTTACGTATTACTTTCATTCAAAACAAAAAAGTAAGAATTACAAGCTTAACTAATCTTAATGTAAACAACAACTTCTTGTTCAACAAATTAAAGTTAGGGAACAATAAATAAATACATACACTCTACAAAATTGTTAATAAGTATTCTTTTTATTATAAAAAATGACTTACTTGGTTCGCAGTCAATAGTGTTTGGGCAACGGCATTCATAATCGTTTATTTTATCCTTACAAACTTCACAAATAAAGTAGTGCTGTTGGTAATAACCGTTTTCGTTTTTAAATTTACCATGTTCCCCTTCACTGGGATTATAACGAATCATAATATGGCGTTTTGCCTCTTTGGATTTTGGGTTTGTTGGGTACAACCACCAATCATTAGGGGTGATTGTGAATATTTCTTTGTTTGATTTGCGCCACCAAACGGAAGTGTACGTACTGTCGGCTGGGTCACGCTCGATTCCAGTGTAATAGTGACCTGGACCAATGTTCAGACTATCGAATATATCTCTGTAAAAGTTTAGCGAAGTCAGAAAATAATGTATAATGTTGAACGTCGGTTACATGACTATTCAAACTTAACAACTCAAATTCCTATAAGCTTTTTAAAAGAAAGATCTCAAAAAGTATAATTTACTCGACAATTTAAAATAAACCTCTAATGTAGAAACTAATAAGAAAATAATAGAAAAAACTAAACTGCTTAAAGTTACTACTTTTTATTACTTTCAAGTCTTTCAAAAAAGCTTTATTTCAAAAATTAATACAAAATTTCAAAAATAAAACTAGTTATGTAGATCTAATCAATAACAATACAATAGTATTAAATAGTTTTAAAAAAGTGTTAATAAAAAGAGATAATTAACAATAACAAAGAACTATTAAGTTTGAATTGTCTGAAATTACACTGTCAGAACGTGAGTAGTCGTGCACACTTGAACATCAGTTGACAATATTTTAACTGGTTTTATTTTGTTAGAATTCGATTTAGTGTTAAATCTTAGTATATTTTTTTTAACAAATTGATATAAACAAAATTCAAAAAAAGCTAAATTTTGTTTGGTATTTATAATAACAAAGAATAGGTGTTTAGCTATTTTGTTTCATTAAAAAAACAAACTTTCTTCCCTCAATAGTCGAAAGTCTTGGGTCGAACTGAATTAAATTGGCGCCAAAATCGTTTTCACAAATTATTTGTGCGTCTTCCAAATAGTATTTTTGATGTATCACTTTGAGCTCATATCCTGTTGATGAGTAAAAACTTATTTAGATTTATTTTATAGTATCTTTATATATAAGTAAACTTATAACTGTATTATTTGTTAACAAATTAAATTAAACTAAAAAGTTAAGCTTTTACGGAAATAAATCACAAACTAAAACAAATAAAATGTTATACTAATTTGAAAATTAAGAACATTTTGTATTGTAAAAAAATATAGTCACAAAAGTCTTAATTCGTTAGTCTGAGCTGTACATTGATATTTTGAAAAAAAAAACTATTTTCCAAGTATACCTATATATTTACCCAAAACTTTATTCTTTTTTGTATTTTATAACACTCTAGAAACACACGTGTAAGTTTAAAAGTATTTTGAACTCTATCATATTTGTATTTGTTATACAATAATAACTGATACTATATCATTTGTTAAAGTTAGTTTAGTTAAATCATTGTATATAAAGCCATATCTAACACTAATTTTTTAACGACGTTTATTTGCTGATTTTAAACAAAAACATGTTAAAAAACCCACTTGAAATGCACTGAATACTTTTAGAGGAAAGAGTACCGCTCAAAGTGCCGTCCGACTGACAATCGATTTGGTTATCAGCCCCAGAGTCCATTGTAAACCCGTTGTCGCATGAGTAACTGATCGATTGCCCCTCTAAAACCATTTCGAGTCCTTCAACTGGCCAGTTTATGCTGCCGTATTTGAGAATAGGTATACCATAGCACCCTGTATTTCTTTAAATGTTAAATTTTAAATATTTAATACTCAAACTATTACTGTTTTTTGCATTAAAAAAACAAATGTAACTGTTAAGATGTGTACAGTAAATAAATTATATCTTACATAAACTTTACTCAATTTTATACTTAACTAAATGATTAGTTGTTTGTACGAAGTAAATAACTTCTAAGTATTGATATACAAGTCAAAAAAACTATATCAAAGTTGTATTTTGTTTTTTTACTGAAAGTTTTTTTTGGGCAGTTGAAAAATTAGTTTCAACAAATACTTTCTATAAGCATCAAAATTTAAAGTTATTTTTCTTATTACTAAGTTAGATGAAATTATTATGACAAAGCTAAAATTTAAGTGATTGTTTTTGTACACTTTATTATTATTTTTTTTAATTTAATGATTTTAATCACGGTTATTGTACACTTTGCTTAAGTTTAGAACCTGGTAGTAGGTAACTACCATAATAACTGTTTTTCTTACAAAACAAAAACTATTCAAACTACTTTTTTTGCAGACTGGTGCAGTTACACCAAAAGTACCACCACTACACGTGAAAGTCAAAGTGGTTTCGATGGTCAGGGTGTTAGTGAATGAGTGAGGAAAAAACAGGCCGGATTTGCAAGTAACTGTGGCTTTTGTTCTCGGCAGTTGCTTGCCACTAGGGACTGGATCAGGATATAGTACAGTGTCGGTTTTGTATTCCACGTCATAACTGTCACCGGTGGGCATGGAGTCACAGTCTGAAAAAATATATATGGCTTATAATAAAAGTAAAATAGTATGTTTTGTAAGTTTGTAGATAAAACAGTTAATAATTACTTACATTATAAAATAATTGTTGAAAACAAGATAGTAAATTAAGATTTTATCAGCTAACCTTAACTATTATATAATTATAAATTTATTATAAAATAGCATAGAATAGTAAGTTTAATCAATGCAAAAACAAATTGAATATCTTCTGAAAAATCAAGTATTTAATCTGAACATGTTGCATAAAAGCCTTGAAACAGCAAAATTTTCAGTCACAAAATTTTTTGGCGCCAAAAACCTTTGAAGTTTACAAAAGTTTTGCAGTTATACAAGATTTCATTTTATATTTTCTTTAATTGCTATGTTAAAGTATAGTTTTTACGCGTAAAACTTTGAATAATTGTTAAAATGTGGCTTTGAATACAATAAAATCGCGTCTAATTAAACTGGAAGTCTTGGTTTAATATGCTTTTTGGCAAAACTCATCATTGAATCTATACTATTCACGCTTTGACTTCTATAAATATTGTAAATCTGAGAACTTACTTAAAAATTGTTTAGCTACTAAGTTACTGAGACACTATAGCAAGCTTTGAAGTAAAAAAATAAGTTTTTACTTAAATTTTCTTGATGTAACTTTGTTTGTGTGTTCAATTGTATTAGTCATTTATTAGTAGCGACGTATGATCAATTCATAAGAGTTGTAAAGAAACATAAAGTAGCTTAAACTTTTTTTTTTATGTTTATCGGTGTGTTTTCCTTTAAAAACGGCTAAAAATTGAAAATATATAGAATATAGTTGTATTTAAGACAATTCATTTATTACACGGCGTTGTCACTGATATTTACTACATACTACATTTGGTCGACCAAGTGTAATTAAAGGTTATATTTTCTAACTTTTTTTATAAGTGTTTTGTTTTAGATAATATAGCTATTTTAAAGACAAAATATATTTTATTTAGTAATATTGTAAACTATAAGTTTAAAAGGTAGTTTAGGTGTTTTAAATATCCATAGTCTGAATTAAGATTTTTTATAATAATATAATTTGATGATATAACATTAACTAATTATTATATATATTTTTTTTATAAGTAAAACTATTTCTTAATTTTAATACCATCTGTGCCACAAAAAAAAAACCGCATTTAAAGCTGCAAACTTTAAAAAACATATATGTCTCATTTAAAAATACTTTTAGGTTAATAACTTAAACTTTTCTTTAAATAGTTAATAGTAAATAAAAACAAATTTTCAAAATTATGTAGTTGAACCAAAAAGACTAAGTTAAAACATTTCTATACAGTAAATGTTTACATATTACTTTCATTCAAAACAAAAAAGTAAGAATTACAAACTGAACTAATTTTAATATAACAACAACTTCTTATTCAACAAATTAAAGTTAGGGAACAATAAATAAACACATACACTCTACAAAATTGTTAATAAGTATTCTTTTTATTATAAAAAATAACTTACTTGGTTCGCAGTCAATAGTGTTTGGGCAACGGCATTCATAATCGTTTATTTTATCCTTACAAACTTCACAAATAAAGTATTGCTGTTGGTAATAACCGTTTTCGTTTTTAAATTTACTATGTTCCCCTTCACTGGGATTATAACGAATCATAATATGGCGTTTTGCCTCTTTGGATTTTGGGTATGTTGGGTACAACCACCAATCATTAGGGGTGATTGTGAATATTTCTTTGTTTGATTTGCGCCGCCAAATGGAAGTGTACGTACTGTCGGCTGGGTCACGCTCAATTCCAGTGTAATAGTGACCTGGACCAATGTTCAGACTGTCGAATATATCTCTGTAAAATTCAGATTATAAGAAAGAGTTTGATGTTAAATGTCACTTTAAAAATCTTTAAATATTGTTTACATTCGATATTGGTAAAAGTTTTTTTTTCATAAAAAAGTTTTAGGTAAATTTAAAAACAAAAATGATCTAAAAGGTTTTTTTTGTATTTAAAATAAAAGATGGGTGTTTATTAATTTTGCTCATTTTTCATAAAAACAACAAACTTTCTTCCATCTAGATTTGATAGTCTTGGGTCAAATTGAATTAAATTGGCACCGAATTTTTTTTCACAGTAAGTTTGTGCGTTAACCCATAAAAATTTTTGCTGAACTACCTTGAGCTCATACTCTGTTGATAATTTAAAATTTAACTAGATCTTTAATTCTTAAACTATAATGTTCTAATTATAAATGTGTACATATTAATTTTCCAAAAAAAAAATATTTAAAATATCGAAAAAAAATACTTTTGACAGTATTTCTATAAAAGCTGCGTTTATGAAAAAGAAAATTTATTAAATAGGTTGTAAAAATTTGGTGTAGTAAGACTTAATTTTTTTGTATTATAAAATTGTTTATGATATACGTAACACTTGTTTTGAACATAAAAAAAAAACACTTTATGTTCAAAACAAGTATTACCTATCTCATAACGAATTTAATCATACAAATAAATTAAGTCTTACTACACCAAATTTTTATAAAATATTTAATAAACTGTCCTACACTATTTTTAGTTAAAATTCTAAGTATATAATTTTCGTTATTTGTTAGATTTTTGTTTAAAATCTATTGAATACTTTTTTTTGTTAAGTTTTTTAATCTTACAATTAAGTAACTTTAATTCCCGGCTGATAAATATAACCTTGATTAAGGTTCATTAGTTGTTTTATACGAATAAGTTTTAATAATCTTAAACTGTAATGACTTTATATACATTTATAATCAATTTTATATTAATTATAGTAAAACTTTATTTTTAAATTTTATGACCACAAAATATGACGTTTCGTACTACTCTGAAACAAAAAAACCCACTTGAACTGCACTGAATATTTTTAGAGGAGAGAGTACCGCTCAAAGTGCCGTCCGACTGACAATCGATTTGGTTGTCAGCCCCAGCGTCCATTGTAAACCCGTTGTCGCATGAGTAACTGATCGATTGCCCCTCTAAAACCATTTCCAGTCCTGCAATCGGCCAGTTTATGCTGCCGTATTTGAGAGCTGGAGCGTTGCACCCTGTTTTTTGAATTTTGTATCGTTTTAATTAGTAAGCATTTTCTAATAGTGTTGTTTTATGTAATAGTATATGTAATATGTAATAGTGTTTTTTCTTTGATAGTTTTCAAATATTTTTTTAATTTAGAAGCTCGTATTACCATTATAGCTGCTTTACTTACAAAAAAAAATTCAAATTACTTTTTCTGCAGACTGGCGCAGTTGCACCAAAAGTGCCACTGCTGCACGTAAAAGTCAAAGTGGTTTCGATGATCAAGGTGTTGGTGAACGAGTAGGGAAAGTACATGCCGGATTTGCAAGCGATCGTAGCTGTTGTTCTCGGCAGTTGCTTGCCGTTTGGCACTCGACCAGGGTATAGTACAGAGTCAGTGTTGTATTCCACGTCATAAGTTTCACCAACTGGAATGGAGTCACAGTCTGAAATAATTAAACTTTTATAACTTCTAATTTAACTGTTGCTTATGTTTCATTTATATTTGATTTAATACGTTTATATTCTATACAAGCTTACTGTTACTTCACAAAAGCAAAATTTCTAAGTTTTAGATAAAACCTAAAAATGTTCCACGATCATCATCATTTATTTTTATTGTTAAAACAACTTACACGGTTCGCACTCAATGTTTTCTGGGCATCGGCATTCGTAGCCGTTTACTTTGTCGACGCAAACTTCTTTATTTTTAATGCAAGGGTAAGGCTCACATTCGTTGATTTCTGAAGAAGTTATGTTTGTTTTAGTTCAGGTTCTTTGATAGCTAAAACAGTTGCAAGGTTGGTTAAACAACTTTTATGAAAACTTTGAATAAAAAAGAAATAAACATATTAACTTCGGCTGTTCATGTTTTTTTTTTTTTTTTAATTTTAGTTTTTAATTTTACTAAAAGCCGTTTATCAGAGTGACTACGTACAAAATGACGTTTTATTATAAAACTATGCTACCGAAAACAACCTTTACTGAAAGGTATTATTTCTTAAATTAGAAACGGATACTAGTATGGAAGTATTTAATAAATATCAATTCAGTTTCAAGTACCTTTGCACTGGGGAGGATTTGCGTAACCCGGTTCACATTTATCTCGAAGACGAATCACTTTGAAAAATTTTCATTTGTTATTGTTACAGTACTCAATCGGTAATTTTTGTAATTTACAATCTATATGACAATATAAAAATTTTTTTTTAACTGGTTTGTAAACTTTAAAGTTAAAATTTTTACGCTAAAAATTGAAGTACCGTAAAATTTTTTTTTTTACACAAACCTTAATAACAACTAATCTTTTAAACGAATAAAAAACGTAATTTTGTTTTTTAAAAGTCAAAATTGTCTTTCAAAACGCTTAATATAGTTTGAGAATAAATATAATATTAAACAAGATATATTATTCGTCAACTTACCGTTAAATATTGCTTTATAACAAGCTCCGTCGATGAAACAACACGACATCCTTGTGCATGATGCTTTGCTGTAGTTTTGATGTTTTTTATCAAAAAATTATGTTTAAAATTTTTGACATTAATAGTTAAGAATATTCAAAGTTTATAATCAGCTTTAATGGTTTGTAATACACATCAAACAAAAAAGGTAAAAACACTTAAAAATTTATTTCGCAAGTAACTTGTTGGCAAAAAGTTATATCCCGAAATTCGCCTAATGTCAACTTATTAGAAGTTAAAATTAAAAATCAAAAAAATTACACATACTTCAAGCTATTTCAAACTTAAAAAAGTACTCTAGACAAAAAAATTATGCTGTTATAAAGTTTAACTTTAGTTTTAGTTTTTTTCCTATACTTTTAGATTATACTTTGACTTAAACTACTTGTTATTGCTTTTTCATATGTTTTTACAATAAAAAATTAGATTCTTCGAAGCTATAAAAGCATATATCTTGCGTAACTTTTACAGTAAAAATTGATTTTATTTCACTTTTTGTCTACAGCAAACTTTTACGTTGATTTTATTTTTTTCGTAAATAAGTTTTAAACTGAGTTTGTTAACTTTTGTTTAATGAAAAAGATAAATATGTGTAATTAAATAGTTTGGTCATGTTTCTAAAAAAATGTTCGTATATTAAACGTGAAAAAAAAAATTAACATTACTTTAAGACCAAAGATGTAAGCTGTTTATAATTACGCATTTTTAACCTAAGCTCAACATGCGTCTATTCGCGGTAGACGAACATATATAACACATACCTGTTGTAACTAGCAGAAGTACTGCATAATGGTGCGCCTTTTGAGCAACTTCTACGTAAAACCGAACCAGGATATCCGTCTCTACCACCGATTGTCAGCTTAGCTAAACATCGTGTAAATCGTTTTATTGTTACACAACATTTTCAATTTGTTATTGTGCAAACTGTTTGTAAGCATTACCGGTAGTAGTAAGCACTAAAACGACTAATTTTTTGTCACTTGTTTCCCGACAAGTTACTAATTGAAAAAATGATGATTTTTTTTCCTTTTGTTTATTCAAAACAATCATAGAAACTTACTCGGTTCATTTTGTAGCTCAGGCGCGACTGATGGCTTGAACATTAACGACCCGAAACTCATACCTATCAGAGTTATAAAAACAATATTAGTAACGTAAAAAAATTTCAGTTATAAGTAATACTAAATTATAAAAACTGACCTTTATTATAACACCTGGCGTTCAAGGAAATTTCCGGTGAGTCGTCGTAACAGCAATTCCTGCATTAAAATAAGTAAAAGTTTAAACATTAATTAGTTATAAACACATTTAAGTATGTTTTTCAATAAATAAATATACAAATGTAACCATGACTTTATAAAAAGTTGTAAATTTTCAAGAAATTAGACAATTTCTTAAACTGATCAACTCATCATATGCTAGTTTATATAAAAATAGAAAAACTTTTAAAATTAAAATAAATCATGTATTTAATTTATTGAACGACAAAAAACAAATGGTCAAAAAATTTAGTCCAAGGACCTAGTGTACGAAAAAACCTTTCGGTTTTCGAGTCGTACTTTACGGATACAGTTTTATGCCTTATACAGAAAAGTCTTATTCAGAATATTTGAAAATTTAACCGCGAAATATACTTTCTATTCACTTACTTTATAAATAATACAAGCTTGGTATTAGTTTGCACCAACTTACATATAACCTTTTAGGGAAGCAGCACTAAAACACATAAGAATGATTTTGAGAGACTTAAGAGAAACATAAAAGAGTATAAACAAGTAATTTTGTTGTTTACTAAATTTTTTTAAATCAAACTCTATTTTTTTTAAACGCAATTTTTTAATTCGGTTCTTTCGTTTTGTCTGTTAGCTAATCAAGTATAGAAAAGTAAAATTGTTTATAACTTTATTATACTGTTTTATATGAAAATTACAAAAATCAGTTTGTGTAGCAGTTTTATTGTAGTTGAAGTTAATATTTTAGTTTCAATATATAAATACTTGCAAACTAACCTATTTTCACAAGTTAGTCTATCAGGAATAGGTTTTAGAAGATCGCATGGAGACCGTGTGAACGGATTGGTATCACAATCACCCTTTGCCAATGACAATACATGTAATAGACACAGAAGCGTGGTAACTGCAGTAATCATCTTTTGCATTGATAATAGATTAAAAGAAAAACATTTTATAATTTTATATATGAATATATATTTTTTGTTGACTAAGTTGAAATTATAGCAATTTTTTATAAGCTTATATTTACAAGATTGAAGTTTTAAAAAATAACTTGTAAGACTGCGAAAAACTACTACAATGAGGTTATTTGCACTTAACTTGCAGCTTTATATAAATATTGTATGGTTATGATGAGATTGCTAAAACACTTAATAAGTATAACTGTAATACCAAGCATTTATAATTTTTTGAATTTTCGACTACGCATCTCCTCAAAAATAATTAAATTAATTTAATTTTTTTTGTAGTTTGTTAAAATCAAACGTAGGCTTATATGTAAACTATTTTAAATATAATTAAGGGAAAATTAAAATACATACCTTTCAACTTAAACTTAAGACTTTATATTTAATTTTTTTCGGATGTTTTAATGCAAATTAATAAATATAAGAAGTATCTTTATACAGAAAAAACTATTTTTTAGGTATTAGCTTTAACAATATTGTTGAATATTGATTTGTATACGTACTGCAGTATACTGATTAAATTACACAAATTATTAAACTTTTTCCGTCCAGTTTTACTAATAACAATAAACAAAAACGTTATAACTCATACAAATATAAGATTATTTTTTATATAGTAGTAATAGCTAGTAAGTTAGTAATGTTTGGTTATAAAGTATGTTTATACAATAAATACAGCAGACAGGTGTGTTAAAATTCTCAAAACTAATTTGTTTAAGTCCAAGTTAAAACACTTAGTGTTTAAAAAAAAATTCTGCGTATATTATATCTTATACTTGAAATCGTAGTTGTTTGAAATAAGCTTTAACAAAAATTGATGTTAATGAATTATATTAGTTAAATAATATTTGAAATGTTATAATATGTTTTGTCTACGTTTAATAATACTTTTTTAAGTAAATTGATTTAACATATTAACAACTAATCTAAAAATAAAAATAGTTTCAAATTGTTATAAAGTAAACTAACGTTTAAAAGTTAAATCTGCTTTTTTTATTACATGATACTTTTTGCACAGCCTTACTAAGTTTTAAAATACTTTTTAGTATACTGAAAATTCAAATAGTTTTGAAAATTAACGGAGTTAAAGTTGAACTAATTTAATATAAATCTCTATTTTTTATGGTTTTAAACTATTCCATTTTAAAAATTTATCACAAGTGAAACTTAGTGCTTTAAATATTATAAAATGCTAAGCAAATGAAAACAAATTTTGCTAAATATGCTTAAAAAACTTTTTGTGTGAATGTGTTTTAAACTTTTAGTAGACAAGTTATTCGTCAAACTAAAACTTAGTTTAATTGTTATAAAAATATTCTACAAAACTTAAAGCTTAATTTTTATATTTTTTACTGCTAATCATATACTTTTTCCTGCTTTTATAAAAATGCCAACAATATTTTAGTTCTACTTCAGTTTAAAAAATAATGTAACTCCATGTTGATAAAAGTAAAGATCTGAATATTTCTAAATGGTCTACAAACTGCTGAAAGTTTAAAACACAAGACAAACAATACGATACTTGAAAAATATTAAAACAAAAAAAAGGTAACAAAGCTGTAAAAGTTAAAGTTGTTGTAAAATGACAAGGAAATGTATGTCGCATTATAAAAGGTATGTCATATATCCCTTAAGGCACTGATTAACCTAAATGCCGACACCTACTTTTATTACTTAAGTTTGTAACTTCTTAAATTATAATTTAAGAGGATTATGTGAAAATATAATACAAGGTAAATAATACTGTTGCTTTTATATAATGTTTGTTATACAAATCGTCATAATTAGGTTACGATGTAGCTTTCGGCTTTTATACTTGTTTGAGTTTGAATGTTATGATACTTTAATTTTTTCCGTTATTATTGACAATTGTGGCGACCGTAAGAAACGCAATTTAGTTTTGATATACTTGATATTTTACGCACAACGTACACAGCTTTATATTACATTATTAAAGATAACTTTCTTAAATCAATAGTTATAAACGTATTTGATTTAAACTTTTACACGAAATTCAGAACAAATATTTTCATTTTTTGTCTGGAAGTGTTTTTGCTTTATTTGATATAGTTAAAAATTTAATTTGCTTTGAATACGAGCTTTGCATTGCTAAAAACTAGAAGAAACGAAAATGTCAAGATTTTATATCAATTTAATGAACTTACGTTAGCTTTTTGTAGAATCCGTTCAAAGTTTTTAATTAAGCTTTTTTTTAGTTATCTAAAGCAAACTGCAGCCTGTAAAGCAAAAAACTTCTGCAGCACTCGAGGTACGTTTTGGCTGACAACATAAATCATAAAAACAATGATAAATATTTTTTGAGAACAAATCTTACAATTATGCTTTTAGTAAAATAATTACTAATTACAAGTAACTTATTGTTAATTATTTCATCACATTTTTATTTCAAAACATTGTTTTTTAAACATAATGTTACAGTTATTTTAAAAATGTTACAATGATCTGCGAAAAACTTTTGCTAAGAAAATTAGTCTTCGAGTTTTAAAACCAACTTCTGTTCTAAATTTCTAAACCTTTTTATTCATATCATTTTTTTACGGCTGTTCATAATTACCGTAGTTGCTTAAACTTTATATACATTTTTTACTTATAACTAGTGATGTACCGGACCCACAATTTCGGGTCCGGCCGGACCCGGATCCGGACTTTTTTTTCAAATTAGAATCCGGCCGGAACCAGATCCGGACTTTTTTTTCAAATTAGAATCCGGCCGGAACCGGATCCGGACTTTTTTTTCAAATTAGAGTCCGGCCGGAACCGGATCCGGACTTTTTTTTCAAATTAGAATCCGGCCGGATCCGGATATTAGACAAAAATGGCAATATCCGGCCGGACCCGGATAGTGAGTCCGGTACATCACTAGTATAAACTAGCCTGAGTCAGAATGAGGTTTTTAAAAACTGAAAAAAAAGAACTTTAATCTAATAATAAGTAGAACAGCTAACCACAAGGTTTACAAATTTAGGTGTTATTTAGAATTAAAAATCTGAAATCAAGTTCTTGAACAAAATACACTATAAAATTACAAAATATTGAAAACTGGATCAGCTCAAACCCATTCAAAATCTAAAAAAAAACTAGCCTGAATTTTTATAAAAAACTAAACTAGACTGAGGCAGTCTAAGATTTTCTAAAATTCCCAAAAATTTTCAAACTAGCAGGGTTGCCACTGTTTACGTCATTAAAACTATCTAGAGTGAGTATAAACAAGCCTGAGTCAGAATGAGGTTTTTAAAAACTGAAAAAAATACTTTAACCTAATAATCAGTAGAACAGCTAGCAAAGGTTGACAATTTGGTAGTAAAGTTGTGGACTCATTGTGGTACACTTAACTTATTAGTACTACCCATCATATTTAAATCCTACCTTATTTAATTAGTATCTAATAAATACTAAATTCTAACTGAGACTACTTTCTATAATCAGACACGAGAGTTTTGAGTGATGAATCTTTTATATAAAACACAACAAGAAATACTAGCATATACAAAATTATTTATTTATTTAGTAACACTTTAAAAACTGGAAACTCTTTAAACCTTTATCAAAAGACTTAAAACAATAAACTAAAAATTAAATAAAATTTTTAGTAAACAGGAAACTGTAAAATTTAAAAAAAAACTATTAAACTATAAACCTGGCTTAAATATTTAAACAATTAAACACCAGTTGAAACATTCACTTTTAAAACAAAACACTACTTACAATAACCATTCACAAAAAAATTCAAGATATTTTGTTGCATCAAGCTGCACACCAATCTAACTAAAAGCTTACATATAAACTGCCTGTCATGTTCTGATGTTTTGTTGCACCAGTATTTAGTTTGAAACATTTCGTCATATGATTCTCATTGGCTCGTACATTCAAGCGTATTAACTCTAAATATTCTCTGAGCTCAACTTTAAACAATAAATAATGCAAGTATTCAATATAAAGTTTTCAATTTTACAAAATATGTAAAAAGTTGCATTTCTAAAGTGTTTATTTATAAGTTTAAATGTAAACAAATGTAAATTAGTCACGTGTACAAAATGAGCCAATCACGGTAAGTGTTTAATTTTAACTGACGAAAATGACTCTTATTAATTTACACAGGGTTTGATTTTGAAAAAATACTTTTCAGTATGCTCTTTTTTATTAAGTAGATCCGGGTCCGGCCGGATCTCTGTTAGGATCCGGCCGGACCCGGATCCGGACTTTTTTTTCAAATTAGAATCCGGCCGGAACCGGATCCGGACTTTTTTTTTAAATTAGAATCCGGCCGGAACCGGATCCGGACTTTTTTTTCAAATTAGAATCCGGCCGGATCCGGATATCAGACAAAAATGGCAATATCCGGCCGGACCCGGACCCGGATAGTGAGTCCGGTACATCACTACTTATAACTTGTTTTTGTGCTAGTAAAGTATATAAGCAGATAAACAAAAAATATTTGAGCTTGCTTCAAACATTTTATGAAAATATTTACCGAGTTAAATTACTTGTTTTCTGTTGTTTTGCTGATTCGTGCGTTAGTTGCAAAATAGTATAGTTCAAAATGGTGTCAAGATTAATAGTTTTGTAGGCATTAACTTTAAAATTTACTCGTTACTTATCAAATAATTTTCTAACTTCAAGGTTCAGAGTTAATCTAGAACTTTTACAAAAACTGTTCTTATAAGCTAACTATTATCACTATCAGTTTTTAGAACACTAATACTGTATTAATATTTATAAGCTTACTTTAAAAAGCTTATATTGAGCGTAAGCAATTACATACTGCAGTATTAAATTTTTTAAATTTAAGTTTCAATTAACTTATCTAAATAACAATTTTTGTAAAATGTCGTAAAAATATCAAAAGAAAAAAAAGATAAAATTTTAGTTAACAACTATCAAAACCAAACTTATTGTCATATTTTAAAATATATTGCCCAAATTATTTTTTGTAAAAGAAAACAACTGTTGAAATAATACACGGTATTGGTTTTATAAAGCAGAAACCTGTTTTTTTAGTTTATTAAAACAAGTCAGTATTGTCTAGACATAAGAGCTTAAATAGTTTAGTTTAAAAATAACTTTAAATTTAGTTTCTCAATTTCAGATAACTATTCTTTTTATGATTCAATTTCAATATATTAGTTATTTAGCATTCGATAAATTGCAAAACAGGCATTAAATTATGCAACAGTTCAAAAAGAAGATTTTTTTCGTAAACTACAACTCAAAATTACTAAATTTTAAAGCTATAGGAGCATATTTTTGCAAAATTTTGGGCATAACAGTTAAAAAAAAGTACATCAAAAGCAAACTTCAAAAAATGCAACATATTTCAAAAACTGTTGAAATTTTTAATAAACACAGTGCTTACGAACTCTAAATTTTTTATCTTTCAAGTGTACATCTAAATTACTTTGAACTATCCAAATTAAAAAAAAATCAAAAAATAAAAACCATCTAGTTTTCGCCTAAACACAAAGTTTTGTTTTCCAAATAAAAATTCTTTACAGTCTTGGTACCTTCCGCTCAACTGTCAGTTTACAACACCCATGTTCAAATGCACAAGCACAGCAAGCTGGCAAACGACGGCATTTCCACACCGCATTCGTGCAGCACCAGCTTGATGGTGAACCACAAAGTGACCAGAATGAGAACGAAAGTCAAAAAAATGACGACACATGACGTGGCTATTTTGACGATGAAGTATATGGTGCCTTCCGCCATCGATTTTCCCAATTTACCGACAGTTTTAACAAAGCCCCCTTCAACGTGAATCGGGTTGTGCTGTATGTATCCGTGGAGCTCACTTTTATTTAAATGGCCGTGACTGGACAGCATTGAGGCGTGGATCTCTGCGAGCGCGTTGTCGCTCTGATACAGCATCTCGTAGGACTTTGGAGGGGAGGAAAGGTGCAGCAAGTGCTGCATCACAGGCACGTTGACGTGGTGGGTGGGAAGCTCGATCTTTGATGACGTCAGCTTTAGCTTGGTCACTTCGACTTCCGCTTTTTCGTCGAGAGTTCCGTTGAAGAAGGCGAACTGCTTGTCTTTTATCGTAAACACGTGACTTCCTTCGGTCTGCGGCGAGAAATCGTGAATGCCGAGCCTCAGGTAGCCGCACTTGGTCATCTGAGCTTTCTGTACTTTCCCCTCAACCAAAACCTTAAAAATCGGCGTCGACGCGAACCTGTCGCCGACACGCAGGGACTTGAGGAGGGTCGCTCCGACCGGCCGGCAGTAAATTTCCTGCAAGACGTTTGTTCCGACGGTGGCAAAGGCCTCCCTGCGCAGCATCGTCGAAAGAACCAGCGAAGGATTCACGTGCTGGGTGGACATCAAGTTGGTCAAGTGCATTCTGTCGTTGTGACACTGGCTGAGCAAAATCTGTTCTTTTTGCTTTTTGAGAAATGCGTCGTAGTTGATTGAAAACGAGATGAACTGTTGAGCGCGCAACTTCGTTTTCTCGTCGACTTTATCTGCACTACGTTTCAACCTGTTAACTGTGTCAAAGGAGGTTTTCCCAGACCCGCTACCAACTAGAATAGAATGCGCTTTTCTTGCTCTTTGTTCGGTGGGCTCGAAGTGACTTACTTTTTTCACGCCAACCACAAACTCGTTGACTGTGCAAAACAAACGTTCGTATTTCGCGGCGAAACATTTCTTAACGTGGTCCGGACATTCGACAAATGTGCCAAAAGCCAAGTTGGACCCGAGCACTCTTAAGTATTTTATCTTGGCCACACCGTTCTGAACTTTTAGCAGGTTCAAGTTGAACGGATCAAACTCAACAATAAATCGTTTAGAAGCCCCCTTTGAATGTTGGTTTCTGCTTGTTGCCTTTGCTGACCTTTGTGGTGCTTTGTACAGACTCTTATATACTATTGCCTGATTGTCAGAAGTGCAGCGTCCTCTGTGAATGTCGCAGTCTTCGAGACTGTAACGTTCCTCACCGCTGATAACCGATATTTCGTTGCCGTTTTCCAACGAAACTCCAATCGTTACGTTTTTCAAAAGCCTGCCATCCGCGTCGTAAACTCGCCCGCTCCCCTTCACCGCGCCCGAACTCTTCAACCTGGACTCATCGTCTTCCACTTCAAGGTGTGTCTCGAAATCCCTCGCGATCAGCTCGTCCGTATCGTTGCAAAAAACCTTGGGAACCGGGAACACGATCCTGTGCTCCTGCGACTCGCACGTTCCACTCTCCCCGTTCACGCTGCATCGTATGGCCGGGTCCAGAAAGGACGTGTACTCCCCCGTGATCTTGTTCAGCACCAGCGTTGTTTTCGTCAGCACCGCGTTGGTCACGTTGTGCCGGATCGTGTTGTACCACTTGTAGCTCGCCACGTGCCTCCTGCCGGTGGTCCACGTGCTGTTGTCTTGGTAGCCGAGCTGCGACAGCTTTTCCCCGTCGTAGAAGTGGTCGTCTCTCATTTTTCTGCACGTCTTGGAATCTGGGGCGGTGTTTTTAGTCGCTCCTTTTGTCGTCGACTTCTGCCCGACAATGTCTTCGTAGTCGTAATAGTAAGTCTTTTGTATCTGGCAAGCCCAAGCGTCCACCACTTTTATTTTTGACTTTGGCGAGTAGACATCGCTTTTGAAAGGCACAGATTCTTTGATTTTGAATTTTGAGCAGTCGGGCGGCGCTTGCAGCTGGTAGCTTCCGATCTTTTTTTCCGGGTAGCACAGCTTAATATCACTAAAATGGCGTTTGTTGTTGTTTTTGCT
The DNA here is from genome assembly GCF_965202585.1 of Thalia democratica. Taxonomy (NCBI): domain Eukaryota; kingdom Metazoa; phylum Chordata; class Thaliacea; order Salpida; family Salpidae; genus Thalia; species Thalia democratica. The sequence goes on along the minus strand of NC_139166.1, from coordinate 57,442,123 downwards.
TTCCTGTATTGTTTGGCTCGAGTAATCGTCGAGAAAAATGTAAGAGTCCTTCAAAATGCAAAAACTTTCTTTAAAGTAGCATTTGTTGACTTTCCCCTTCCCGTAGTAAACCTCATCGTTTTCAGGGTTGTAATATATATTTACGTTTCTTTTTACTATTTCCTTATTAAGTTCTGACTGTTTTTTACGCGTTTGTTCATTATGTACATCAAAACCCCGTTTCCGCTCGTCGATCCATTCTTCACACGTTAGCTTGTCAGGTCTTTCAAGCAGGTTATTTGTATTACTTTTAGACAAAGCAGAGCAAAAGTGGCCGCTCAACTTCAAAACATGCTGCCCCTTTTTGATGTTTTTAACTTTGAAAAGAACCACAGCTTTATCTGAAAAGCAGTATCCGCGTTTTCTCTGTTTGTTCTTTATAAAGCATTTTGAGTTTATAAACTCTTCAGACTGAACGGTGTCTGAGTGCGCGTCGTACAAAAGCTTCGTACTGACTCGCTCGAACTGACTCGCTCGTACGATTCCCTGAGAGCAGTCTCGCAACCTTTCTTTAACTTCATTTGGTATGGCACCATTGCCAGTTTTAGTTTCAATGAGGCCGTATCTTACTGCATCGTAATTTAATGGTTGGCAGGCAACACCTTCAAACAAAACGCGTTTTTGGTCACTGTCAAGTTTAAGTGCACGTGCAAATGCTAGTAGCAGGGAAATATGTATAAACAGCTTTGCAATATTCATAACCTGTAATTTTGTTGCAGTGCTTAATGGTTTTCTAACTTTAAGTTTATGTAGTTAACAATTTTATATTTAGTTTTTTTAGATAAAGTATGAAAGTTATATTTTAATGTCTATAATAGAATGTTTATAAATATTATGTATAAAAAGTTTAAAACTTAATTAGTAAGTTTTCATATTTATAAACTTATTAAATATAAGTTAATTTAAATACAAATGTTTAGTTTACATACAACTAACTTCTATAATATTAACTGGGTAATACTAAAAAACTGTGTTATATTTTTTATTTATTTTTACATTTATAACAATAAAATACAAATAAACTAGTTTCGTTTGGGTGTGAAACAAAACTTAAATCTTGACAAATTTTAATAAAATAGTAAACTGAAGTCTACAGTGTACAGTAAAATAATAATCTGCACATAGTAATCTGTGATGTAAAATGCTTAACTTCACCCTATTTTGTACAGGTTATATTCAAACATATAAAAAATCAATTCTAAAAACAAAACTATAGGTTCTTTAGAACTGGTTTTTAGTTGTTTTAAAAATACATTTGTATTATAACTTCTATTCAAATTAATTAGAATTTTTTCTATAACGTAAAAATAAAAATAAAAACTAAACTTGAATTGTACAGAAATATATTAAAAAAAGTATTGAATTCACACATTTAATAACAAAAATAAGTTTTAATTAACCACTAAAATTCTTAAAACATTGATTATATTTTGTTATTAAAAGAAAACTTTAAAGTGTTGTTAAAATTATAAAAATACAAACAAGGTTTTTTGTGGTCGTATTATAAGTAACTAAATTATATATTTTAATGTTTAAAACAAACAGCATCATTATCTGAATTTACTTTCACTAAACTTATTATAAAACAACAGCTTCAACTAAAAGTAAATAATAATTATAAAATTATTAAATGGGCTAACACCTTATTGGAACAAAAGTTTAAACTTCCTGTAAGCTAACTTATGAATAACTTTTTAAGATATTCAAACTGATATAACTGTAACAGAAAATTGTTAATCACAAAAACTAACCATTTGCTAGGAGTACTACTTGAAGTGTTTTTTCAAAACTTCACCTTTCTTTTAGTCTCACTTGTTTATTTCTAACAACTCGAAGCTAATGTGTTTTAAATTAGTTTACTTTTATTTACAAAGCTGTTTAAAACTATTTTTTTTAAGCTAAATATTTAGAGGATATAATGAAAATTGTTTATCAAATTATTTAGTCACTTAACTAATTAGTTAACCGTTTAACAAATTGAATTACTTTAAGTTGTTACTTAAAATGATAACCAATGTTTAACTAAACAGTGGTGTTTTAATTTGTGTGACTTAACTGTTGTTGTTTGTTAAAATTAATTTTAAACTGTTCAAATAGTTATTTAAGTGAAAAAGTGGTTATAAAATTGATGCAAAGGTTTCAGTTGTACTTAACTACTTGTAATAACTTATAGTTTTTAGTAATCAAATTTCACATTGTAAGAAATTTTTATTATATTTTTCTAATACTTTAGCATACATTTTATTTTCTAGAAATAAATAAATACAATTTCAAACTTGAAATGAGTGTATATATATTTAAATATCATTACACAAACTAGTTTACTTTATTAACCACTTATATTAAATAGAAATTTTTAAAGGAATTTAAAACTGCAGAGCCTTGATATCTTTTGATTTTATTTATCAAATTATAAAATTTATGCACAGTATTAATAGTATTATTACTTTCAGCTAAAACAATATATACAGATTGCCAAAAGCTTTTTTAAGATTTAAAAAAAAAATTTCTCCATTACTATTAAAAATATTAACTCAAAAAATACTCCGATGGTATATCAACTTTGAAAAGATGCAGTAAAGCTACTTTAAATAATGTTATTTAATGAAAAAATTCGAATGAAACAAAACAAATTTCATTTTCATGATCGATTTATTGTATCTAATCGAAATTTCGTTAGTTTTTGTTAAAAGATAGCTTAAAGTTCAAAAATTAATAGTGGTTTTGTTCGAAATTCAAAGGTTTTTGGCTACCCATGTATATAAGACGCTTTCAATTTTCTATACATTTATTTTATTAAGCTTATTTCTATAAAAAACCTAATATTTTTATATGTTAACTAAGAAACAAAATAGTAAATGTGTACAAATTAAAATAAACACTACTACAGTTTTAAACATATCTATAACAAACTGATATTGTTCAAACAAGTAAAAATGATTCTTTCAAATTTTAATAATTGTAGTAAATTTAATAGGATTAGTTTTATAGCATTTTTAATAAACTTAACTTTTAAAAAACTTGCTTTTTAGTTTAATTTAATCTGAGATCAGTAAACTTTAGCCTGCGAATTGTTTATTATATAACCTTTTCAAGATCACCTTAATTAAAAAGCTACTCAAGTTATGTTTTAAAACCATGTTTAACCAGATTTTAAGTCAAGCGAAATACGAACCGTACACTGAACGAAATCGTGAAATTACTTGATGAATTTAAGACGCTTCATATCTACATGAGTTAGACATAGCGGAAATGTAGCCCACGAAAACCTAATATGTTCCTCATAAAACACTGCCAACCCCTAGCGTATAATGAAGCCATTCAAGAGCCACAGTATTTTTAAAAATAATACGTTTATAATAAAAAGTCTGTATAAAAGAATATGTTAAAGGAAATAAATAGAAAACAATCATAAAATAGCTTAAACTTGGACATTTTGCATTGTTTTTTAACTAGGGAGTGCATAACTAAAAAAAAGAATCTAAAACAACCTATTTTTTTCTTGAAATTTTGCAAAGTTTATAAAAACTATTTTCGTCTAGCACTCGCTAGCTATGGAAGAAAAATACAAATTTAAGCTAACTCATCAATTGAAAACAACTAATTCAGATGAACTGTGATCTGTGGTGCTATTTATCGTTTACAACTTCGGAATTATCAAAAACTCAAATTATAGCAACACCAGTACTTTATAGAATACATAAAACTTTTATTCATATATAATGTTTGTTATTTACTATTATATTACATTTTGATCAAAACTAATGCTTTCATTTCTATTAAGTTTATTTTAGAAAAAACATATTTGACTACCACGTATTTTATTTAACAAAATTTGATGCAGTGTTATATTTTGTTTCAAAACTGATTAAGTGTACATACAAAAATTTTTACAAAATTGTTGTATTCAGAGTAAAAAAGTAGTGATAATTAGTTAAAATAACATATACTTTATGAACAATAATATAAAATATTAACCTAGCACTTTCTTATATTAATGTGAACTACAACCAACAATTATAATCAAATGCATGTTTTTAATATAAATATATTAATTTAAAACAAAAATATCTTATAGCAAAATAACATACTCTTTATTTATTATTTTTCAACAAAATTCGACAAAAGGTTCAAATGAAACAGTTTTGTTTTTATTCAAACTAAAAATTAAACAGCAGACATAAACAAATAGGATACAAGTTACAAAAGAATAAATTTCATACAAAAAAGATCAATTTAAAAAAATTGAACTAAAACACTTGCTTTCATAATATGACTTAACAAGATGTTTAAGGTAAAATAAAAACTTTTTTTTTTCAAGGCAAACTGAATTTGTCAAGCCACGAAAAATCGTCGCTTTCCAAATCGTAATCGGAAGTGACGTCACACAACCTTCCGTCGTCATGGAAACCGAAATCGGGAACTGTTTGTTGTGGAGAAGGGGATTTCCGAAACAAGTAGTCGATGTTGTCGTGCATCCGGTCGCACGGCGTCATACTAGCGACTCGCTCCACGCAGTGTGACGTCACATCACTATGGAAACAGTCGAGGGGCCGTAGCTGGTCTATGACGTCATCGCTGTCGATTTCCGGCAGTTGTTGAGCTGACGTGTGATTGCTGAAAAGAATATTTTATTTTTGTAAATTCAAAGCTATTGTTATAATGAACAGTTAGGTTGTTTACTTTTTTATAGAAATTATGAAAGAGAAATTTGCTAAAAACTCATTAATGATTTGATCCCTAAAATTTCAAATTTATTAAAAAAATCATAAAATATATTTTCATTAGTTGCCTTATCAATGCTTTTTTATATATTGAGACAAGAATTTTATTTTTAGCCAGGACTTTACTAAAAATTTTGTCTATGACCCAAGCATTATGATCTTTAGTTTAACCAAAACTTTGTAATTTAGTATGCTTTTGTAGCATTTCAAAACTTGAATCTCTTAAATTGTTACTTGAAACTTGAAAACCAAATCGTGTATCCTTCCCTTGATCATTACATTTAAAATACTTAAATGAAACTGTCCCGAGCCAAATCTTTTCAACCACATTTGGTCAAAACTTTTTATCTAAATTCTGGTTTATACTGGTGCTACAAGTTAAATGTTTTCACAGATTAGATTAACAAAAATAATCATACGATTTTTATCTGATATGCTGTAATTTGTTTATTATAGAAATATATTTTGAATGGGTATTAAAAGGCAGTTATTAAATTAAAAAACAAAACGCTAAAAGACACATAGATATCAATAGAGGTAGTTAAATCAATCAATCTACTTGTATTTAGAAAAAAAAAATGATTTAAATAATTTAAATTGGTCAAGAACTTTAAAATTATAAATGATTTAAGATTTTTTTAAATAAAAAACTTTGAAATTATATCTAGAGCGTTGCCATTTTTTGCATAAAACAGCCTAAGGTACATTAAGCTTGCCTGAGTTGATAATAAAACTGAAAAACATAATAATAAATTATATAAAAAAATATAATGAGTCATAAACCGAAAAAAATACTGTTTTTAATCTTAATATTTCAAAACAAAAAAATAATTACAAAGGGACTTAGTAAAAAAACACCATAAAAAATGTAATAAAAAAAATATTCTAATGTATAAGAATAATGACCAAATTAGCCTAAGTTATCCTGAGTGTGTGGCAACCCAATATTTAGTAAAACAAAAACAACTTGTTTTCATTTTTTGCAAATCAAATTTTTCATTTTCGATCTACTTATAATTATAAGAGCAACTTAAGTTGGGGGAATTAAAAAATTTAAAAATACTTATAATCAACACAAGTTAAAAGGCTTGTCTGTAACAAATTAATATATATATAGAAGTATTGTTGAAATAAATGTTTGGTAGATTTAACATCAATTTTAGATATAAATAAACTGGACTTTAAAAATACATTACACACTGTTTTTATCAGTTTATTTCAAGACAACCAAACAACATAAGAAGTCCTTTTACCATTTTGTGTTTAATGTTGTAATTAATTGTGTACCTTAATCATTGATAACTTTAACTAATTATTTTAACTATTATCAATTCGTTCAAACTTCTTATATATAAAGTATGAATTACATCGCTAGTTTATCTCATAGTTTGATTAGGTGGTTAATAAAATCTGTTTATATATACTTTTTATCAATTTTTATAATGAATAAAATTTAATTTTAACTCAATTTCAACAGACAATTCAAACAAACACCACTAATAAACAGTGGTAAAAAGCGCTTGCGTTAATTTATTTTACTGAAATAATGTGACAACTAGAGTTTGATTGAAATTATCAAACTTAATTTATTATTGTAATAATTGTACCTATATTTTTTGCCTAAAAACTTTGTAGCTGAAATGTTTTACTTTTACTTAAAAACACTAGACTTCTCAATAAAAGGAAAAATTATAAATCTTAAGTTGCTAGTAAATTAAATGAAGTACTTCTTTTAGTAAATGCCATTTTTTACTTTCTTAAATTTCAACAAAACCATTTTATATTTAAACTTCAAATAAAATTTATTTTAAAAACAGAAACAAAAGTCTTATGATTATGAATTCAAGTTATATTGTTTCTATATTTGTGATTGTTGACTAAACTTAATTCGACTTGAAATTTTTTTTTTTATAGAGTCCAAAGAATATAATAATTAATAGTCATATGATTAGGAATTCAAATATATCTTATCTATATTTGTTATACCTTATCTATTGAATATACTTAACACGGAAGTAATAAAGAAGTTGAATCATTAAAAAAAAAGTTCATAGGCACACTTCAAAGATAAGTTACAAAACTGCAAAATTTTTTTTTTATAAACATTAAATAAAGATAAAACTATTTTTACATAATGAGCCAAATACTTGAATATTTATTTAGGTTTAATGGGTAAGCTGCTATTAACCTCATATCCCTAACCTGTTTAACCAAAATTTATAAAGAGTAGTACTTTAAATTTATCATATAAAAAAACTTAAAAACTAGATAAACTTGAAAAAACATATCAAACTTTAACCAATCATTTTGATCAATACTACTATAGCCTGCGGGTAGATTTGTTAATATAATATAACACTTGTGAGACCATGAATTTTCAAAACATTTTTGCTTTTAAGTAAAACTTTTGTGCAGGAAAGTTTACAAAAGCTGTCTTCGAAATAAAAGCTAACTTTGTATCTCAAATTACTACACACTTACAAAAAATATGGATACTTTTATATTTTTTATTAAAAAATTCTACTGATGTTTAAATCAAAAACGTAGATGTAACTTACCACATATCTGTAAAATTGATTGTTTTCAAAGAAGAGTGGTAATCTGAACTTAATAGTTTTGATTTAAACTAGCTAAACTTAATAGTTTTGATAATCTAAACTTACTAGTTTTGATTTTGGACCTAGCTTCTATCAAAAAACATTTGTTGCCCACCATTGATTAAAAATAAATAGACTAAATTTTATAAAAATAGAACATGGATACAAGTAAATTAAAAAAAAAAGATTAATTCAAATAAACCTCGCCAGCTAAGGATTAATTAAGGGCATAGGGGAAGTCAACCTTGGTTGTTTTTACAAGTTGATCTCATTTTGAAGAGTTTAATCTGGCTATTAGACATTTTTAGCCGCTTAACAAAATTCAAAGTAACTTTCAGATACAAGCGATCAAAGTCAGTGACCTTAAGAGGTTCCTCTCAGAACGCGCAAATTAAAAAGGTGAGTTAAAGACTATATCCCTAAAAATCTATCTCCTCCTTCTAATTTTTATTAATCATCTTAAAATTTTCATAATAAGTTCATTATGAATATTTAAATCGATTGAATGCAGGATTTTTTTTAATTTAAAAAAACTGAAATTTAAATACATGGTTGCCACTCATCAAGCTAAGAAAATTTTCCTGACTTTTCCTGACTTTTTCCTGACTTTTTACCAAAATTTTCCTGACTTTTTAAAATCAAGCTCTTAAATTAAACTTATTCTAAAATACATAATCTAACACTTTAAACTATATAAAGCTTCCAATCTAACTTTAATACAGGTTATAAACAATAGTTTTTTGCTGAATTCTATCATCAAACTTCCAGTACATCACTTCAACCATCTGTGTATGATTGATGTTTGTAATAAACAGCCCTATTAGCAAAATACTTGTATTATTACCTTATAAACACAGCTTGTCTGAAAAAAGAAACATTTTTTAGCAAATCCTAGCATAATTGTATCTAGATAAACAAACGACATATAAGGAACATTTTGCAGTTTATTAAAGGATATTTTACTAATTTATACCAGCTGAAGGCATTGGAAATAAAATTAAATATTTTTGTAAATTTCTAGGAAAATTTTGGAATTTTTTTCCGACTTTAAAGGACTTTTAATTAACTTTTACCACTTGAAGGCTTTGGATAACAAGGAATTCTGTAAATTTAAAATGACAAAATCTGACTTTTTTTTTTAATCAAATTTCCTGACTTTTCCTGACTTTTTTTCAAAACCCCCTATTTTTTCCTGAATTTTCCTGACTTTTGTAATTTTTTCAAATTTTTCCTGACTTTTCCTGATTTCCTGACTTTTCCTGACCGAGTGGCAACTCTGTAAATAACAAAAAAACCTTCATCTTTTTGTTTTTTTTTTATCTAAAGTTTATATTTTTTGATATATTAAAAACCCAACATTCTAAGTCATTTAAACTATAAAAGGAATGTTTCCTAAAAATTTAAGGTCTCACAAGATGAAAGATAAGATAGATTTTTAGTGAGTGTTTATATTTCCGATAAAATGGAACCTGAAAAACTTGCAGACCTTACGTTTGTATTGGAAACTTTTTACGAAAATATCTATATCTCAAAAACTAATTGAAATTTTTATATTCTCAGGGTTGCCACTCTTTGAGCCAAAAAATCTTCCCTGAGTGACCAAAAATTTCCCTGAGTAACCTTAAATTTCCCTGAGTTTCCCTGAGTATTTTTCAAATCTTAAAATATTTTTTTCTCTTCTAACACAAATTATTAATACCTCATTCTCATTTTTCTTCTTTAATAATAAAAGGAAGGTTGTATGTGTATGCTTCTGCATTAAATTTATGAAAAAAAACTGTTTTCAAAAACTCAATCTTAAAAGGTTTAAACAACATTAGGCCAAACTAAAATGGCTCTGTCAGCTACCTGCTTTGACTCTAACCATCTTGTGGCGCAAAATGATAAAGGAAAGGTGGTTGACCCAGTTTCAGTTACATAGTCATTTCTTCTGGCCGATGTGTGATCAAATAAGCAATGGAGATGTTTTAAAACTTTTTTTATTTTCCAAGGTGTAGCTTCAACACCGGACTTGAATGCACCATGAATAATGTGCAAGCTGCAGGACCCTGTGTTAATAAGTTGAGGTAGACCTGAAGCCTCTCTATCAAAGTCAACTATTTTTGCAAGAGCAACGTTCACATTTGGTCCATCCATTAAAATTTGGATCAAATTTTTTAGGTTTAACTCTTGAATTTCGGTCAATAGGGCTTTTTTTAAATTATCTGCAGTACAGTGACCTAAAAATGCTGAAGTAAAATATTGACAGTGTACTTTTTTTTTCTTCATGCATCTCACCACCAAATCTAGTTGAGTTTTTTGCAAGACTTTATTGAAACACTCATCAAATGAAATGGAATAAAAAGACGAGCACAAAACAGTTTTTTTTAAGACATCTTTAAAAAAAGGGGCTATACCAAAGTTTGTTATATATGAATATTTGGTTCTATTCATGCAGAACTTTTTTGCAATTTCTCTATCAGAAAACATGGTAGTGAATAAAGTGTTATTATTATCGCAAAAGTTTCCTGACCAGTTTTCTTTGGTACACTTGAGAGCCCAATAAATTTCAGCAGCTGTTGAAGAAGTTGCAGCTGATATACTAGTTAAACTATATGGCCCACCCAAAATAAGAAGTAATTGCATTATTTTTACTCTTATAGGCTTTCAATTTAAGATGTTTTTTCGACATACTGTGCGATTTCAATGCCCTTATACCCATGTTGGATAAGGCCATTGGTGTATCATCACCACACCACTTATATTTAAACTTCTCTTTGTCTACATCCTCAAGTAACCAATCTTTGAAGTCTTCATGGTTAAGCCAACACTTTTTAAACAAGGTTTTAAACTGTACTTTACTCATAATACTTAAAAAACCTTTTAAATTAAGTCTTCAAAAAAGTTGTTATGTATATTAAAACATTCACACTAAAAAATTAATTACCATTACTGCTACTACTTTTGAAATTATTATTTATAAACAAAAATTTTACCTCTATTTTTTTAACAAAAGTAATACAACACTAATCTGTATTCATTTTAATTTTTTTTACTGAAAACAAGTAGTTGTAAACAAATAACAAATAACTTTATTATTTAAAAAATAAGAACTAATAGTACAACATAGTGTTTTTTAAACTACATAAGTAACTAAAAATAAAAAGTTTACTAGAACTTTTCAATGAATAGTTAACAACAACTTTCGTTTCTCTAAACTGTTTAATTTTACTTAAGTAAATATAAATTTAAAACTAAAAAAAAAACTACAATGTTAATACTAAGAATATTGAAGAATTAGCCGCAAGGCTAAAAAATTCAAAATAACCACTTAAATAATAAAAATTACTACTTTTGAACTAAATATTGAAACTGGATTAACTAAACCTCATTCTAGATCTAGAAAAAAAATTCCCTGAGATTTTCAATAACTTCCCTGAAATTTAGAGAAAAAATCAAAACTTCCCTGAGTTTCCCTGAGTTAAAAGAAAAATGCCAAAATTCCCTGAGTTTCCCTGAGATTCCCTGAGTTTCCCTGAGATTTTCTACAGTTTTAAAATTCCCTGAGATTCCCTGAGTTCCCTGAGTTCCCTGAGTGTGTGGCAACCCTGTATTCTATAAAAACTCGCTTGTAGTTTATACTTTAAGCTTTCATATAAGAGTCAATGATATTTTTTGTAAGAAAAACCCTTAATGTTCAGTTATAGAGCAAATACTTTACCTTTTTGCAAATAAAGAACTGTAGTCGGAAAATAAGTCGTCGACCCAAGTTTCCGAAGACCCGATTGACTCTTTCGAACCGTTCAGCTGCGCGCTCATTGGGCTAACTGATTTGCAATCGACGCTCATTGGCTGCTTGCTGGCTTTCAGGTGGGTGGTGGAAGTCGGCAGGTTGAACATTTCGTTCAGGGCGCGGTCCAGCATCGCGACGTCGTTGCTATGGCTGCTCTGTTGCGATGACGTCATGGAACCCTCGTTTCTATCGTCAGCTGTTTAAATGCTTACATACGAATGCAAGTGATAAAAGTACTATCGAACAGAAGTTTTAAAAACCTTACATTTTTTGGAATTTAACACCGATACATAAAACTATTTGATTTGTGAGAATACTTAAAACAAAATAAAAACTAATAGTTGAAAAAAAAATATTATAAATATTACACTAAAGATTTTAAAATAGACTAAATATACCTTTTCCTTGAAAATCTTGAGACAAACTGATATGAAAAGAAGATGTTTTATTTTCAGCTGTTTCTATTGAGCTATCCTGAATAAAGTTTTATAAATAAAGATTTCAACATAGTGTTCGACAGAATATTTATACTTTGATTGTTTACCGATGAAATATTTAGTACAACCATCTATATGTTTGTTCCTTTTGCTATAATAAGTCATTAATAAAAGTACTCTTATTATTTTGTAGTTTTAAGGTATGAATAAACCATTGATATTCAAAACAGCTCTTAGCTTGAAAACATTGAATTAAAAGAAAGGTATTTACTTAAAGAATGTTTGTCTTTAACTAAGATTAATCATACCTTCTCTTGGCTGTTTCGATGAATTGGAATTAATTTGGGATCTTTTTGAGAAGATACTTCGTTATGTAGAAGATCATCCTTCAAATTATCTAAACAATAACTATGGTTTTTTAACTCATAAACAAAAAAAAAAACTTAATAAACTTCATGATGGTAACAAACGAATGGAATTTAAAAAAATGTGGACTAAAATGATTTGTTTTTCATTAAAAAACTAAAAAAGTTATAATTTACTTAAATCTTACCAAAGCTGTGGTTATCGTTTCTTAAATAATTAGTTTCCAAACTGTAATCAGGTAATTGATTCTTAAATGAAACCAGGTTTTCGTTTGAACTGACTATATGATAGTTGTTTCTGAGAAAAAAGTGGAGCAATATTTAGAATATTAACATGTTATAAGCAAAATATAGCATACTCACAAACTAATATTTAAAAATATAAGGAAATTAATAAACTTTATCAATATATTCAGGCACTTGATATTTTATTAACTAAAAAACCCTATATATATATCTTATTGAACATTAAAAGATTGTAAACTGTACAAATGAGTTTATAAACATTTTATTTGTAGCAGCTTCAAAATTTTGAGAAAAAATATTATAAATTAAAAACTAAACAAAAGCAAGTACTATTAAATCAACTTGTGTCGTAAAAACTATGGCTTTTAGACAAACTAAAGTAAACTATTATTGTAACTAAATACTAAGACGACTGTAACAAAAACACAACTTTAAACTCTAATAACACAAACCTTTTTATTAAAGAAAAAATACTTATAATGAATTATTTGATTTTTGAATTAAGGTAAATCAATCAAATTAAACTAAATTGCTTAAGTATTCAATCGCTGTATTGACTTATTATTAGTATTCATTGCTTTTCTATCTGAACTAGCTATTAAGACATCAACTGAATAAAAATTACTGCAATTTCACAGTTCAGTAAATGATACAACTAACTTGTTGTTTGTAAAAGTGGAAATACAAGTTGGATGAAAATTGGTTTGTGTTTGGTGAAAGGTCATTCCCTGCACAAATAGAATTGGAGTTACAATCTTGACTATTTATTAAAGAACGCTGTGATAGTGCGAGATGCTCATGATTTAGTTTTAATCTGCCTTTAACTAGAGTTTAGGTAGTCTAAAATTTATACTGTTAACATAAAATATCCTAGACTGAGTAAACTATTAATCTGTATGCTCAATAAAAAAACGAGCAAACTAAATTTATCATGCACAAATTAGAAGTGAAACCTGTTTCATAATTTTTTCAGTGCATTCAACAGAAAAATTTTACAGGAAATCAGTGTGTAATGAGCAATGGTATTTTTTATTCGCGCACACTAAAAATAATTCACTGTATAATGTAAAAAATACTTTTCTACAAAAAAAAAACTCAATGCTAGTTATCGAACAAACATTTTTTAATCAAACAAATCATATTTCAAACTGTTGTTATAAAGACTAATGTCAAACTTGCAATACCTAACCAAACTATTTACAACCAACTTGACTTGTTACGCCCTGGTGCAAGGTCTGATGCAGGCGCTGGTACCTGAACTGCTGACTTCTGATGTACATTGGAACCGGCTGAACTGGCGGGGCAATTTTCATCAGGTAACCGTCTTCAGTGGCTCTGTACAGCCTCTGTGTTGATTGTTTGGTTTATTTACACGTTTCGTAAGTTTCAAGGTGTGAATAGCTAGATTTTAAATACCTTTTTTAGACTGTCTATTAAATATTTTTTATAAGTACTTTTTGCATCTACATTAAAAGTCTTTGATACTTTTCAACCTATAAAATCTGAATAGTTTGTAAATTTATTTCAAGCTTAAACAGAAAAAAAAATATTAGTTATATATTACATATTATAGCTTTTTTCAATGTAATCCTGAATCGTCAGTTCTGTAGTAAAAACTATAAAAACTTGCATAAATTAACCCTTGCATCAAATCGCAGCCTAAACAAAGCTTGCTTGCAGTAAGGAAGCATTTCTTTAACAAACAGGTCGCTTCTTAAACTTGCTCGAATTGAAGTTCTCCAAATAGCTATAATTAGAGGAGTTAGTTTGAAGAATTTACTTATTATCAAGAAAAATCTATCATTTTAAGCAAAACAAAAACATACAGACGGGCTTCAAGTTCCTGTAGTAGGCAAAGTTGTCCTCCACCCACTTGTATATTTGCTTGAGAGTCATTCTTTTGTAAAGCGTGCTTTCGAGAGCAAGCACAACCAGGTTAGGGTAGGAGTAGGGAGGCTGTGAGTTTGTGTCTGATGTCTGTTGATAAAAATACACATTAGTAAAAAAATACGTGGAATTTATTTTTTAAAATATACATATTTGTTTTTACAGCTATATTGAGTCAAACTATACAATACTTCTGATTTTTTTGTCACTAATAGTCCTAATAGTAAAAACTTTAGCATTTTCGCTTTAAATTAGTGCTAACTAAAGTTTGCAACTGTGCACAGTTTTATAATAAAGTTTTTGTATTGAGGTGAATGGTAAACATGAACTAAACAGTTTTTAAAACTATAATTAGTTTTACTAGTTCTTAACTTTTAACATATTTCAATTTCACTTTGAGTACGACTATTTCTACAAATAGTAACATTTTTTAAAACAATGAAATATGTAGAAAATCTATTTTGTAAAAACTGGAAATCACTCTATTCAATGAAAAAGTGATATGATACACATAGCCAATGGCAAACCTTTTTATTTTGCATTGATGGAAGTAAAATTTTTCGACAAACATTTTTCCTTATTCGACCAGGTAGATCTAAATTATCTTCGTGACTTTGTATTTCAGCTTTGCTTTTTTTCCTAACTGTTTGAAAAACTAAATTACATTACTTTTATTTAGCTCTTAGTGATTTCAGAAATATAGTTGGTACAGGTGATAACTAACTTAAAAATACAGTTAATTACTGTTTGGCAAGTAAGATTGAGAAAAACAAAGGTTTATGAAGTGCTTTTAAAAAAATATTTACTTATTAATAATATTCTTCAGTTATTTTTTAAAACAGTCACAAATTTATTTATCTAATTAAACATTAATTTGGTAAATTTTTAGATAAAAAATACTAATAAAACTTGTGGCTAGAAGCAAACTTACTCCAAATATACAAACCTAAAAGCTTGGATAACAAAAACTAACAAAAAATATACAACTGACATGTTTTCAAAATAGGATTAGTATAAATAAATAAGTATAAATACCAAACTTGTATAAACATATATAAGTCTGGTTATAAAGATAACACAAAAATAGAATAAAAAAACAAGATTTCAAAATCAACTGAAAAATATCTAATTAAAATATAAAAGCTGCATACCTAAAATATATTACTAAAAATTCTAACAGAACAACACAAAATCTTGAGTCTCAATAATTTTATTTAACTTTATTTCTGTCCAATAACAATCCTTTAAAAACTTTTGCATTCCATAAACTTTATAACAATCAAAAGATGTTGTTCTGAGAAACCTACAACAAAAATTGCTTAAAACAGTAAACAAGTAATTAACAACGAACCTGGCGTAGTGAAAATATCGTTTAAGTTTTTTTTGTTGTCAATTTTTGTGGGAGGTAGCTTTTTAAAGTGTTTGTTAGTTCTGGATGTTGAGGCTTCATTGTTGGTGTACGTTCCACTGTTCAGAAACTTTCTAAGGCTTTTAGTCGCGGGACTTTCTTTACTTGACTCTGAACAGTACTCTTCTATGTTCACCTTTTTCAAGCAGCCAGTTGCTTTGCAGTCGAGCTTGAAAATTACATTATTTTTCAAATCACCATTGGATTTAAGCTTTCGCAAGTCAACCAGCTTCAAGCCAGGTGAGCTGAGTGTGGAAAAAGAACTTGGTAGCTTCAGTAGTTTAGCTTTACAAGGTTCTTTTGGCTGTGTTTTTTGTCTTTTAGAGGCTTTTAAGTTGTTTTTAAGAAATCTTTCTTTATAAGATGTGTCCTTTTTAACTACTGTTGAACTTCTTAAAATGTTTTTTTGTTGGAAAACTTTGTCAAATTTACTTTTTTTATTATTTTCATCCTTAACATTTTTCAAAAAATAAAACTCATTTTTGCTTTCCATCATAAAACCAAACCTACCAAATCATTTATAAAAGAAAAACAACTTCTGCTTAAAAAAATATGGATTTCAGAGTTAGTGTAAGTAATAACCATAAACTACATCTTCTAGCAAAAAATAATAACAAAGTTAGTCTAGAACAGTCAGAGATAAAAAATTGGTTTAAGAGTTGTAAGCACATTATTGTTTATGATATTTATTTATACATATGTTATATATAGGGTCAACACATTTGAAGCGTATAAGCTGTTTAAAACTACCTAAAACTAGCTCAGTCATATAGAAAACACAATTATTTTGATTAAACAGCTTATTTAAAAAATAAAATTTGTAGAAATACTATTTAAAGTACTAACATGCTTTAAATTACAATTCTATATCAATTAATCAAAAATTTAACTACAAAGCTATTCTTATTAACAGGTTTGCTAATTTTCAAGGCAAAATAGCTAGCCTAAATGAGCAAAAGTTAGTCTCAGTTACATCAAGCTAGCCTGAATTTACAAAAAAAAAAAAGGCAATTATCAAGAAAAAAAATTGTATGATCAATAAACAACAAAAAAAACACTTAATTTATAAGTAATTGTTTATATTTCAATAGATATGGTGGAGAAAATAAATTTCCTTGGGACTACTTAAATAAAAATGGGCTGCTTATTTCCTTGGGACAACAAATTTAACTCAATATTGGAAGGTATTTAACAAAAAGTGCTTGTTGGTTTCTTTCTAAGGATATAGAACACAAAATTTTAGGAATTCCTTCATTAGGAAACAATTTAAATAATTTTTAAATATTC
The DNA here is from genome assembly GCF_965202585.1 of Thalia democratica. NCBI lineage: Eukaryota > Metazoa > Chordata > Thaliacea > Salpida > Salpidae > Thalia > Thalia democratica. The sequence goes on along the minus strand of NC_139166.1, from coordinate 57,425,361 downwards.
AAAGATTTATATATCATTTCTGTATTAAGAGTTTGTAAGAAAGTGTTTGTAAGGAAGTAATGGAACTTTTTTTTTATTTGAAGATCATTAATAATTTGGATATTGACACTACAAAAAGAGAGAAGACTTTGTTGAAAGTTTTTTAATGTTTTTTATCTAAATCATATTTATCTTACAAATCTCCATAACAATAGATTAACAACAAAGATTACTTATAGGCGAAATCATAAACATAAATATGAGTATTGTCAACAACATTGCCTAACAAGGTGTTAAAGTTTGCAACATTTTTCTTATTTATTGAAGAAATTGAGACATGTTTAAGAAAATTCTAAAAGTAATGAAGAAAAATAGGAAAGAGTATCAAGAGAAGAAACCTTTTAAAGAAGCTAATGACATTTTATTTAAATAAGACTGTAATGAAGAATAACTCTTGTATTATAATTTTTATATAAAAATAAAAATGTAAAATATAAACACACATGTAGTTTACCAAAATGTTATTACCAAATTAGCTACTTTTCTTAATTCTACAAGAGAAAAGTTAACTTTAAGAACCAACCTTTTTTGTTTATATTTTTTTATTTTACTTTTTTTAATAGTAATATGGCAAATTTCAACAAATTTAAGTGGTTAAGGTTTAATTTCAGGAAAAAAAACTCTAAATAACTGATAGAAAAAGTTTTGTAGAAAAGTACAAACAAATTCTAAAAGATATTGTAAGCAAAAACTGATAAATTTTTAGATCTGTTAACCTCATAAAATTACCAACAAAACAAAAATTTTTAATTGGCTAACAGTTGGGAAACTAATTTTTAGTACTAATTTTTTATATGATTTGCACTGAAAATATTTTGCTAAACTCTACCATAAAAATTTTAATTTTGAGTTGCATCAGATACTCAAGACTGTTCATTTTCTTTTTCCACTTACTTATGATAGCAATTAAAATATTTGTACTATTGAACTTTTATCATGATAATTTTTAAATTTAAAATAATATTATTTTGTATGCAAAAAAAAGTTATTGTTACTGTTTATTGTTTTATATAGCTTATAGTAAGGACTAGATAAGTGTAACCTATGGGCCAAATGCTACACTCAAGCAAAATTACTGTCTCATTATATACTTTTCAGCTTGCAAAAGAAAAAAACTAGTGCAGAAAAAGCAAGTTCAACAAGCTTTTTGTTTTTCGTTATCAAATTAAATTACAAGCTGAACTTGGAGTTATTATCATAATTAAACATTATTTGACATTAAAATAAATTCTTTCAAACAATATAAATAAGACTTAATTTTTCAGAACAAAATATATTTCATGCTTCTTTTGTCAGTTGTATACTAAGCAATAAAAATAAAATTTCAAATCTAACTTATATAAATTAAACTTATATTTTCGGCCAAGCCAATTGTTATTTTTATATCGAAACCAATGTTCAGACCTGGAGGAAAAGATCCGATAGCAGAATTTAAACAAAGTATGGTAAATTACCAGTTTAACTGCTTCTGTGAAGCTAGTTATGTCGGAATGACCTCAAGACAATTTGGCAAAAGAATAAAAGAACATATTCCAAAAAGTATGATTAATTTTGTAAGAGTAATAAGAAAACTAAATCTATTAGAGTAATAAATGCTTCAAAAAGATCTGCTATTTCTGAACACTTAGTAAATAACCTTGATTGTGCTAGTAATTATAATTTAAAAAGATTTAAAATTGTTAAAAATTGTTTTCACATTTCGGATTTAATTAAACTTGAGGCTATTTGTATTTTGTTAAGAAAACCTAAGTTGTGTAAACATAAAGATTTTGATTATACTGTTTCGTTGTTTTCTTAAATTGTTTTATAAGTTGTTGCTCTGTTTTATTATTTATTAGTTGCATTGTAATTAGAAGTACTTATGTATTGATAATTACTCTTTGCTTTATTATTATTAATTACGTTGATTGCATTTCCACTATATAAGTTAGATTTGAAATTAAATTTTTATTGCTTAGTATACAACTGACAAAAGAAGCATGAAATATATTTTGTTCTGAAAAATTGAGTCTTATTTATATTGTTTGAAAGAATTTATTATCATAAAACTTTTTTTTATGGTTTTAACAAACTAACACCAAAGATATGTCTTTACTGGTCAAAACAGGTAGAAAGTTTAAAAAATACACTATTAAATACAGTTTGTGTTTAATATATGTAAAAATATAAACTATTCAAATTAGAAATCTATGTAGTTAATAATTAATTTGCTTTTATGAAAAAAATGGGGGGGGGGTAAACCATGTTTTTTACAAGTTGATCTAATTTTATAGAGTTTTTTCTAAGCTTCAAGATGCTTTTTATCGTTTTCAAAAATCAAATTATTTTTTGAGATATGACTAGTCAAAGTCGGGCAGCATAATAGGTTCCCTATAGGAAGGGAAAACTATAACAGCGGAAAAAGACTATTTCATTTAAAAACTATTTCCTCCTACATTTTTCAAGCAATATTCTTCAAACTTTTACAGTCTAATCTTTATACATAACAAAAAATCATTACTTTGGAATTTAAAAAAAAAACAATTTTTTTTTAATTTTTGTGATAAAATTTTTATTTTTTAAAATTATTTAAATTCTAAAGTAACGTTTTTTCCTTTTATTATTAGGAACGTTTCCTGAAAATTTGAAGAAGATTGCTTGAAAAATGAAGGAGGAGATAGATTTTTAGTGAATTTTTAAATTTCCGAGAAAATTGACCCCAAAAAATTTGCGGTCCATACGTTTATATTGGAAAATTTTTACAAAAAATTAAATATCTCAAAAGTTAAATGATATTTTTGAATTCTATAAAAACTGGCTTGTAGTTTATACTTGAAGCTTTCATATAAAAGCCAAAGTTAATTTTTGTAAAAAAAAATGTTGGACCCCCCCCCCCCCCCTATGGCCTTAAATGCTTTAAAAATGAAGGAAGAGATAGACTTTTAGTAAAAATTTTTAATTCTGAGAAAATTGGCCTTGAAAATGTTTGATTCCATTTGGTTGTATTGGATTTTTTTACAAAACTTGCAATATCTCAAAATTAAATTGATTTTTTCTTTGTTCTATGAAAAGCATCTTATAGTATATACTTAAAGCATTGAAATAAAGACCAATGTTAATTTTTGTGAAAAAAATTGAAGAAGAAAATAGATGTTTAATATTTTTTTAAAATAAATGACCTTAAAAAGTTTTTGTTCCATATGGTTGTATCAATTTTCTTTACAAAATAGGTTATATCTCAAATGCTAAAATACCATAAAACAACTGAAAAGGTACTGAAGTTTTACTTCAAATACGTTTCATAATAAACATGACTCTAAATAATAATTTTATACTGGTATGTGTTGATCACTGGGTTTCAATCTCGCAACATTTCACTCAGAAACTTTTCAATGCTGTCATTAAGGGCATGGGGGGTCACCTTATTTTTTAAAAGTTAATCTTATTTTGTAGAATATAATCTGTGTTATCAGATGCTTTTTACCGCTTGACAAAATTGAAAGCAATTTTTGAGGTATGTATAAGAATCTATACTCTCCTTCATTTTTTAACCATTTTGAAAAATAAAACTTAAAATACTAACCTTTTTTTTTATATTCTTGAAATTGCAATATTAAAAATTTTCTAAACTATAAATAGAATGTTTCCTGAAAATTGAGGTCTCTAGCTTCAAAATAAAGGAAAATATATATTTTTAAAGAAATTGTAACAATATTCCAAGTTTCACTTGAAAACCGTTTTGTTTTTAAGAGAAAATTAAGAGTTATTGCACTTCCAATTCTTGCCCGGGCAATTCTGATGTACCAAAAAGTGAGAAAGTGAGAAAGAGAATAAATAGAATGAGAGTGCATTCTTCTTTTATGACATAAAAAGAATGAGAGAGCATTTCTCTTTTAAGGCATACAATCAAAACTGTATGATGCAGATTCATTTAATGCTTTTGGTCACAAGCTGATAAGGTGATACGAGAGATTGAGCTGTGTTAAACCGCCAGGAGCTGCAGAGACTGTTTACAAGAAAGACACTTGAATATTAGTATTGAGTTGTTTTATTAAATTTTAGTATATATATTTATAATTGTATTTTTAGATTTAAAGATTGTTATTTACAGAAAGTTTTGTAATTTTCTTACTGTACATTTTATAGCTCTTTTGATTTTCAACAAGTGATTTACTTAGAGCATTTTTTACAGTTTATAATATAAAGCATTTTTCACATAAGTTACATACTTTTATAGTTCTTGTAGTTTTCAACACTTGGTTTTGCATTTAATTATAAGTATTTCTTAAAATGTTATTGAATTTTTTATAGTGATTATCATACAGTATTTTAGTACACAAATTACATATTTAATAGTTTTTGTGATTTTTACACTTGGTTTGGTGTTTATTGAAGTTTGTTAAATAGATAAACCAACTCAATTGTTTTGCCTGATTATTTATAGTAGTATTGATATCTAGTAATACTAAGTCTAGACTAAATTAGTAAATATGTCAAATTCCAATAGTAAAGTCCACTTAGATTAAGCCCTAAGCATAAGCTTTCTAGGGTAAATGAACCTTTGGGTGTTGGGTCACCAACACCCATTGGTTTCAATTTTTTTAAACCAACACCCATTGGTTTAAAATTCTAAGAAAAAAATGGTTATTACATACATATTATAGATTAAATCTATTGAATTTTTTTTTTGAATTAATGATGATGATTTATGTTCAAAATTTCATGTTTTATTTTCAAAAGTTCAAAATCAGGTTTTTTCTTTTAATTTTCATACTCCAGGTATCAGGGTGAAAAGCATCATTGTTTTGCAACTCTATTAGTAGAGTATTTTGTATAATATATAAATTATGTCACTTTGTATTTTATCATTAAATTTTTAACATTTTTGATCTTTTTTCTTAAGTTAGTACACATTAATAATTATTACATATACTTATTAAAAGAATTTGAATTTTTAAATACTTTAGTGCCTTAGTTTTATTTATAAAAATTACAATCAGAGTTATAGTGCTTTTTGATTTAGATTTTCTTCTTGGTTATAATGATACTTTTAGGCACAATTTAAAGAATTTATGGTTTACAAAACATTCTTTCTTTGAAACCTAACTATTTGTTCTTATTTAACTACTATTATTCTTATATATTTTAAAAGTTCCAGCATGCCTGAATTTATACTTTATAAACTTATTATAAACATGTTTTGCCAAAAAATTGTTATTGAGTTGTGACTTAGTTTATTTCAGGTTAATCTATATTATTAAATTTAAAATTATTATTGTTCATGTTTATAATAACAATATAAATAAATGAGTGGTATGTAGATCAATGACGAAAATGTACTTTTTTAACACAACATATATACAAGCATTTCAAAATATATAACAAGTTTGAAATATTAACTTCACTTTTACATCTATAATCTTATACTCTATTTAAAACTGACAAGTTTTTGATACTTTTTTAAGCAGCGGGGTGATAGAAGCAATTAGTGGGTGTTACTTTTGCACGAGCGTCACTTTTGCACCAGGGGACACTTTTGCACGGCGACTCTTTTACACGAGCGTCACTTTAGCACGAGGGGACACTTTTGCACGGTGTCAATTTTGCACAGAGGGTCACTTTTGCCTGAGGGGACACTTTGGCACGGCGACTCTTTTGCACGGAGGGTCACTTTTACACGGCGTAATTTTTCACGATGACAATTTTTTACTGCAGCACTGTTGCACAACAATATTTTTGCACAACGTCACATTTTTACGATGAAATTTTTGCACAGCAACATTTTGGCACAATAACTTTTTCGCACGGTACATCAATTTTGCATGCAGGCCGATTAAAAGTTTTTAGCTAGTACCGAGTCTTTAACACGAGCGTCATTCCATTTACGGTACAACTTTTACGGTTTTTACTAAAGTTCTTTAGCTTTGACGCTCATCCACATCCTTATCTTTACTTCCACAATAATGTTTTATACATCATCTTTTAGCTTAGAGTATCTAGTTTGTGAACTATTATTTTATTTTTATATTGGGTTGGTATAAATGGTGCTGTAGCCCATAGAAAAAGTGGTACATTATGGCTTTTTTTCAGTTTTTTTGGAAAATCTAACGATAAACAAATAGTTTTGACTTGATATTTTTTTTATGCATATAAAATAATATTCTGCTCATTCTCTATGTACGATTTTTTATAAAACAAATTATTTTTTAAGAAAATAGGTGATTTATTGTTTTCATTATATTATGGTTTATCTCAATAAATATTCAACTAAAAGTAAAATGAATAAAAGATTCACACAGTACTAATTATTCTGCATTGTTACCATGCACAGTTTTTATTTTAACGAATTACTTTTTGAAATATTAAGCATTGAAATTTTCCTTTTTTTTAATAACTGTAAGCTACTTAGTCTTAGAAGTACAAAACAAACGCAAATGATTTGTTTGAAACTAATTTTCTTAGGTGGCGCTACAGATTATTAAACTAATTTAATATATAATTTGATGCAATTTTTTATCAACATATTAGCAAATAGTTTCTTAAATAATTTATTTTATATTATGTCAGTATGAATGGTGCTGTGGGAACGGGTCAGAAAAGAACGGGCGTAACTTTAGTACGGAATGACACATAAACACAAAGTTAAACTTTAGCAAAGAGTGACACTTTAGCACGGAGTGACATATTAGCACGGCGTCACTTTAACTCAGGTAACATTTTAGCACGGAGTGACACATTAGCACAGAGTGACACTTTAGCACGAAGTGACACAATAGCAGAAAGTGACACTTTAGCACGGAGTGACACTTTAGCACGGCGTCTATTAACTCATTTTACTAAAACATTTTAACGAAGGTATTTTAACACTTTTAGTTTTATATTTTCAACAAATATCTTTTTGTATAAAACTAGCAACGTAACAAGCTCCAGGCCTTTTATAACATCATAATTAGCTTAAATTAGTTTTAGTTAGTAAATTAAAAATATTGCTATTATTGATAAATAAACTGACTTTGTTTCAAAGCTCCGATAAATCAATAGATTATTAAAAATGTACTTAATTGATTTTTATAATACACAAGGTTTTAACATCGTCAAACAAAACGATGCGAAGTTCCTCTTATTTCTACATCTACGTGTGTCGCAACTTTTTAAAACGTATGCAGGTGTTAAAATTTATATATATAGACTACTGCAAATGTAAATAAACTTATCTCACTTATTTTTTATCTATTTAGCTTTTTTATATTTTTAAACTTTTAAGAAACAGCACAACTTAAAGTTTTACAAGAAAAACTTTTATTTGATTGTTTTATAAGTTTTCGGACTCATGTTTTGCCTTTCTTTTTAAGGTTATTAGATATACAAAGCTAAACATCATTTAGATGTACAGTTTTAAATCTATTAACATAAAATAACCAATTTTTCATAATTTATGGATAAAAAAGTTCTCTAATTACCTAAATAAAAACAAACAAACCTTAATTTGATCTGTCTACTTGAAAATTGTAATTAAGAAGCTTTTGACAAATCTGACTGTGAATTAAAAAAAAAGAATCAGAAAGGGTATGTAGCTCAGAAATAAACCTTTTAAATTAATATATTAAAAAAAAAAAAACAATATTGCGTAGTAACTAAATTATAATTTTTTATTTCAAAAATAAGTATTTTTTTAAATGCTTTTAGACTTAAAGAGTTTTTTTTTATTTTCATATCTAGCTATTTTGTTTTAGCATGGTTTGTTTCAGTATAGTATTTTTGGATTTAGAGTTATATTTATAATATTAGTTTTCAATAGACTTCATTTTTAATAAATTTTTCAATAAAATACTGAAAAATACATATATTTTTTAAACATATATTTTTTTCTAAACTATTAGCAGTTGTTTATATTTCATTAACAAAATAGAACTTATTTTTTAAAAGTATTTGAATATTTGTGTTTTTTTTCTCTGTTTTGCTGTAAATAATCAATAGTTGGTTCACATGGGTGGGTGTGTTCACACTGTTGAATTATTTTTTTTTTGTTCAGCGCTAGTAGACACTTTGTTTTAGCCACATGATTTTCCCACACTTAGTGGTTTTTATTGTGGCAACTTTAATTAAGTAAGTGTCTGGTATGCGTCCACCAAAAGGTTTTTTTTTAATTTTTGTTGGTTAGTTAAATTTAAAGAGGGTAAAGAAGGAACAAATGATGAAGCTTAGAATTTGTTAAACAACATCAATTGTTGAGACAGCTAGCATTATTTTCTGATGTTTTTCTTCTTTTAAAATTTATTTAAAACTCTTTTTAAATGTATAAAATGCAATTTATTTCTAAAGCCTAACCAAGTAGTAAGATTTTTCATTCTAATGAATAAATTTTGCGAAACTAAAAACCTGGCTCTTTTAAAATAAAAGCATTTTATAACTTTTAATTTAAGCCCATGTAGGAAGTGATTAAGTATGTATGGGATCTAAACCATAATTTAAATATGTGCTCAGTAAGTATGTGTCTGTGTAAGGTAAGCACCCACATAAGGTACGCACCTTAAGAAATTTGTGTCCGTGTAAGATACGCACCAACTTAAAGTACCCATTTTAAGAAGTATGTAAGTTTCCATTGTACTGTGGTTGTAACTATTTGATTTGTTGTGAAAAGTTGTTTAGCTAATTCAAAATAACTTTTTTCAACAGTCATACAGTTACAAACACACAATCAACAGTATTTTATAACCAAAAGTAAGTCAGTATGATTGTAAAAAAAGCAATTCTGATTAAAAAAAAAAATAGTTATTATTTTTTTTTGTTGATACTAAGTACCAAAATTTAACCATTCAAAAAACAATTATTTGTGCTCTTTTTATTTGTTGTTATTCTCATTATATCACAACTTTTGTTTGTTGTAGATAAAAAAACATATATTTTTTGTTTTTGATTTGCAGATGTAGAAACTTTATGTTTTGACCATTGTTTTTCAAACTGCTTACATGTGACCTAAATATGATTAGTTGACAACATAGTTTTTTAACTAAAAGTTTGTACAGCATATTTTAGTTTAATGTATTTATGTTAAAAACAATCAATTAAAAATGTTAAAATTAAAAACAATTATCTGTTTTTGTTTTAAGTTCGATTGAAAGATCCTGTAGCCTGTAGAAAAATAGTTATAGGCACAAATGGGTGCCCATATTACTCAACAGAATTCATAGGAACATTTTCGATTTTATTTATTTTTGGAAATATTTTTTGGTGTAAGAAATACTTTTTGTATAAAAAAAAATATAAATAATATATATAAAATATAGTTGATTGTGTCGTTGTAACTGTATGATGTTGAAAAAAGTTTTTTTGAATTAGCTAAATAACTTTATACAATAAATCAATTAGTTACAACCACAGTACAATAGAAACTGAAATAGTTAGGAAAATCATCAAGAACAACCATGTTAGCTCTGTTGACAACTTAAAATAAAACACTAGTTCATGGATTAACAAGGGTAAAGGTTACTTTTTTTACAAAAGATGAGACATAGGGTGGGTCCACTTTGATATTTATAAACTTATTTATTTTTGTTGAGTTGTTGTAATGTTGTATGAATTTTTAAAATATAGTAGTTTGAGTAAAAAGTTTTCTGTAGAAACATGTGGACTGCAATTTTTTATTTATGTTAATTATAAATCAATATCTTAATTTGCTAAGACTTTTTTTGGCTAAGATTTAAAAAAGTTCAGAAAACGTTCTGCTCGAATAACTTCGCGGCTACTTCAAAGACTAAGTAGCTTGAAATTAAAAAAAAAAGGAAAATTTCAATCCTTAATATTTCAAAAAGTAATTCGTTAAAATAAAAACTGTGCATGGTAACAATGCAGAATAATTAGTACTGTGTGAATCTTTTATTCATTTTACTTTTAGTTGAATATTTATTGAGATAAACCATAATATAATGAAAACAATAAATTACCTATTTTCTTAATAAACAATGAACTTCACCGCAAGATCAACAACAACAGCATCCGAGACAATCCTACGACCGGTTTCGTCCTTATTAGGACTCATCAGGCAGGAATAGTCGCGAGAAACCGCTATTGTGATCTTAAACAAGCGGGCTTAAGTACTAAGTACTGAAGCGAACGTTTGTGGGTAAAGTTGAAAAAATGACACAGCTATATCATTCACAGCTCAACGTCTCAGACATTGTCAGCTTGTTGTGAGATTGTAGTCTGCGCTCGTTTGATCAGTTTTAGCCAATATTTATTTCGGCCATCATCAACAATGTTGAGATGTTTTATGCCATCGATAATAAACAATGAACTTCACCGCAAGATCAACAACAACAGCATCCGAGACAATCCTACGACCGGTTTCGTCCTTATTAGGACTCATCAGGCAGGAATAGTCGCGAGAAACCGCTATTGTGATCTTAAACAAGCGGGCTTAAGTACTAAGTACTGAAGCGAACGTTTGTGGGTAAAGTTGAAAAAATGACACAGCTATATCATTCACAGCTCAACGTCTCAGACATTGTCAGCTTGTTGTGAGATTGTAGTCTGCGCTCGTTTGATCAGTTTTAGCCAATATTTATTTCGGCCATCATCAACAATGTTGAGATGTTTTATGCCTGATGAGTCCTAATAAGGACGAAACCGGTCGTAGGATTGTCTCGGATGCTGTTGTTGTTGATCTTGCGGTGAAGTTCATTGTTTATTATCGATGGCATAAAACATCTCAACATTGTTGATGATGGCCGAAATAAATATTGGCTAAAACTGATCAAACGAGCGCAGACTACAATCTCACAACAAGCTGACAATGTCTGAGACGTTGAGCTGTGAATGATATAGCTGTGTCATTTTTTCAACTTTACCCACAAACGTTCGCTTCAGTACTTAGTACTTAAGCCCGCTTGTTTAAGATCACAATAGCGGTTTCTCGCGACTATTCCTGCCTGATGAGTCCTAATAAGGACGAAACCGGTCGTAGGATTGTCTCGGATGCTGTTGTTGTTGATCTTGCGGTGAAGTTCATTGTTTACTATTTTCTTAAAAAATAATTTGTTTTATAAAAAATCGTACATAGAGAATGAGCAGAATATTATTTTATATGCATAAAAAAAATATCAAGTCAAAACTATTTGTTTATCGTTAGATTTTCCAAAAAAACTGAAAAAAAGCCATAATGTACCACTTTTTCTATGGGCTACAGCACCATTTATACCAACCCAATATAAAAATAAAATAATAGTTCACAAACTAGATACTCTAAGCTAAAAGATGATGTATAAAATATTATTGTGAAAGTAAAGATAAGGATGTGGATGAGCGTCAAAGCTAAAGAACTTTAGTAAAAACCGTAAAAGTTGTACCGTAAATGGAATGACGCTCGTATCTTAAACAGTAAAAGTTAATGTTAGAAACAAACTAACGAAAAGATAAAATAAAATTATTTAAAAAACATTCATACCAGGGACAAAAATTAAATTTATTTAGAAGCTAGGATAAATAAATACTTTAAGTGGAAGTAAATTGTTCTAGTTTATTTTGAATATTAATATTCTAATCAAAAACTTTGACTTTTTATACATTTTACTACACGTTTACAAGTTTATTGTCCATATGATGGACCTAGGCATCAAAACTTAGACCATTTAAACTGAAAGACACATAAAGAAAAAATAAAATTAACACAAATAGTTTATTTATTTAAACAAAGATAAAAACATAATTTAATATAAAATTTATAGGTTAACATAAAAAGAAAAATTTTAACCAAAAACTTATACTTATTTACGCTTTGATGTAGAACGATCAACATCAAATATTTAAATGCATTGACTAACGACAAAAATAAAACCTAACGCTTTAAGGACAATAACAATAGACTGGCCAGATAAATAATCATTAAATACATGGAAAAATGACTCATCATTAATAGAGTAAAAGTGCTACTAATAAAATTGAACTATAAACTAAGCTAAATCTTAAAATTAAATCAACGATTGATAAAAACTATTTATCAATTTTACTATTACAAATACAATTCAGATAAAACTTTTTTAATTTTAATCGACATTCTTTAAAATTTTTGCAAGAAACCAATTCATTTTGAAGTTTGTTCCATATTTCAACTAACCGATATAAAAAAGAATTCTGCCAAGCCTCATTATTGAAATATTGCAGCGGTTGAAGACTAATATGGTATATTTTCTTTGAACAGGCTCTATATCACGAGCATAAAGTTAATTTTATAGACAAATTTATAAATTTTTCAAAAAACATAAAACTTTAATGTCAATTATTTTCCTTATCTTAAAAGCTATCTAAAAATTTTTTTTTTATCTTAGAGAACGCACCTTTGTCTTTAATTTAGGAAAAAAAAAATTGGTTTGGGATTTGAATTATTTCATGGGGTCCCTCCAAAAACAAAGGTTTTTTTTTCTTTTTTTCATTCAAATTGCCTTATAACCAAAAATAGTTTTTTTTTTTAATTTTTTTTTTTGATTTCCCTTAGTTTGCATGTTATTCAAACTCTTAAATAGTTATTTTATAAATAATGTTAATATCTTTTACGATTTGGCCCCAAAACAAAATGATGTATATTACACTATCATTTGCCTTGGCCATTTCCTAGATAAAAAATTGATAAAAGGAAAAAAACGATTTATAAGAATGTAAATTACAACAAATTTAATTAAACTATAATAATTTAATTAAATTCGTTGTAATTCACATTACTTTTATCGTTAACATCTTTTTTTAGTTGAGTAGAACAGATTGGTGTTTTATATTTTATCTTAGGACGAGTTTAAATGAGAAAAACTTATTAAGGCTGTTTATATCCGGAGACTGAAAGCTTTTAAATCTTGAAAAGATTTAGTTGATGCAATTCGGTAAACGTGATTAATATGGTGATTCCATTTGGAATTTTTATCAATAAAAATTCAAAGATCATTAAAAACTTTAGTTGAAGATAAATTGATATTCTTTATTTTAAAAACAAAAGTAGAGATAGTAGTGTGTTTTTTTAATATTTAGAACTTGACATTTACTTTGGTTTTAGTTTAATTTAATTTACTTAAGCTATTTGTTAATTATATCTGAGGAATATTGTAAAGTTGTGTTCGATTGGTATAACATTTTTGTCATCTGCGAAAAGGCTAATGTTGCTGCTACCATCAACTTCTGAAGCTGTATCATATATAAACTCTTTTAACTAACTAGACTGCTATAAATTTTGTATTGCAATTAGTTTTTTTCAAATGGAGAGATATAGTGAAAAGCTTTTACTCTATATAGATAACTTAGTAGACATATTGCTTCAAAAAGATACCAACCAAGAGTGTTAGCAATCTAGTAATTGAAAACAGAACGTTCATTTAGGGAAAAAAACTAAATAATTTAGTGAGTATAAGGTTGTTAAAAAAACAAGATGATCAAGTATTTTTATAGAAATTATATGTTGAAAGATTCTGCCAAAGCTATTTGTCAAAATTTTTTTTCTGTTATTTGAAGGGTTGTATTTGCGTATTGGTATTGCAAATGAAAATTTTCATTGTTTTTGCCAGAGAACAATTAAAGTTTAGTTATATATTTGAAAAAATATAGAAAAAGTAGTACGTTTAATAAAATACGAAGGAATATTATCTGCTGTTCGTACTATTTTATTTTTCAATTGTTTGATAAATTTATTTTTTTCATCATTGCTTTTAAGAAAATTTGTGTTTCTAGACTGTTTTTATCAATAAGTTTAAAAGATATTTTTTTCATTAAACTATTAAATATGTTTGGAAAGGCCTTATATAAAAAAAAGGCTTTATCATAATCAGATACTATTGTAAAATTGCTTTCGTTATGCAATACTGAAAAAGCAGGTGCTATCTTAAGCTTAGATTTTACATAGCAGTAAATTGTTTTGCATTTATGTTCTGCTAAATTTATTTCGTGCGTTTCTTATTATATATATAAATATACTATAAATAAAATTAAATATTTAAACGCATTGAATTACATTTTTTTAAAGATTGACAATAAAAATTAAAAACCTATTTGAAACTTTTTAATAATTTTTTTTTGTGTTTGTTTTTTTTTTATTAAATATCAATTTAAAAAATAGTGTACAATAGAAAAATCGAAAAGTTGTATAAGATATTTTTAGTAGTCTTTAAATTATAATTGTTTGCTAAAATTATGCGCAAACTTCTACATTTTTTGTTAGAGTTAACCATTAACTATCAAAACTATTTATAATCAATCAATTTATACATTTTAAGATTACGTTATATTTTGATACAGAATAATTTTTTTAGTTATAAAAACAACTAAGTTATTTATTTTATACCCAATCATCATTTATTTGTTGTTTACAATTAGAAATATTTACAATAAACGAACAAAAAGAAAAATAACGAAAATAAGAAAATCTAAGGTAAAGTTACGAGTGATCCCTCTCAAAAACTCAACTATGTTGCTGTTACCTTTAAAGTTATAAACGAGCCGATGAATTCTATCATCTGCCTGTTTCATATATTCAAAACAACTTGACTTTAAAAGCGAATATTATTTAAGTTGAAAAAAAAAATTATGTAAAATTTTACTTGAGAAAATAAAAGTTAGAAGCGTGCAAAAGTGAAGCTCCGTTCAAAATTGTCTGATTGTTTAAAATTTTCGCAGTTTATAAGTACATCCGTGATAACATAACGCCGTGCGAAAGTGAAGCTTTGCAAATATGTCGCTATGCAAAAGTTTTGATGTGTATAAATGTCGCCGTGGAAAAATGACGTTGTGCAAAAATGACCCTGCGTGCAAAAGTGACGACCGTGCAAAAACGACCCTGCGTGCAAAAGTGACGACCGTGCAAAAGTGTCCCCTCGTGCTAAAGTGACGACCGTGCAAATGTGTCCCCTCGTGCAAAAGTGACCCTTTGTGCAAAAGTGTCACCTCGTGCAAAAGTGTCTTCGTGCAAAAGTGACGCTCGTGCAAAAATGACCCTTCGTGCAAAAGTGACGCTCGTGCAAAAGTGTCCCCTCGTGAAAAAGTGTCTTCGTGCTAAAGTGACGCTCGTGCAAAAGTGACCCGTTCCCAGAAGTAATATATAAGCACGTATACTATTCCATAATATATTTAAGAAAAACTTTTTAAAATATATTTATTACAGCTTGTTCCTGATATCAGAAATATAAAACGATTTCATTTACTTTGTTATGATAAACAAGTTTGATTGTTTGTGTTCATAAACTAAAAGTAAAAAAAAAAATTACATAAAACTTATTTTAAGAGTTTTTTATTTTTAATTTAACAAAAGATTTTTTTTTCTTTTTTTTAAAAAAATTTCATGTGTACGTACAGGAACAACCTAACAAACTTTTATACTCATATGAAATCAAAAAGTAATGAAAACTTGATATTTTTGAGTATAAAGCAAAGAGCATTTTACATTATTGTCGCAAAGGTGATAAATAAAATATTTCAGGCACATTTTCTTTAATTGTTTATCTTTTTCATTTTTATTTATTTATTAAGGACACTGTTAAGTGCAAAACCGTGAAATAAGTTACATTTTTGTGAACGATAAAAAAAGCGCCTAAACAGTTTGGTGTAAGCATAACTGCCAGAATTATTCATCTATCGATTGCCCTCCTATTTGTTTTGTAGGAAAATTGACGTATACAACTTTCACTATCGTGATCGCTAAAAATTAAGCCATTTATTTGTGTCGTTCAATAAACAGTAATAGTTAATCCAAGAGAATGTTACAACACTAAACTTTTTATAATTTTAGAAGAAGTTTGCACAAAACTATAAAAGTATACAGTGTAAAATTTTACAAAAGAGGGTTCATATACACATCAACTAACTAAATACTAAACGCTTTCGAACTAAAACGGCGCTGTAAGTTTTTCACGTACTTAAAGGACTAAACACAAAACTAAAAATTCGAAACTTCAATATTTAAGCTTAAAAATTCCAACACAAACACAGGATTTTAAAAAACCATTTATCCAAAACTAATCTCAAGCATGAGCTTCGAACTGATGAGCCTGACCACTTTGTACCTCGTCCTCATCGTTTAAAGATCATTGGGGAAAAATTGTCAAAATGGTGTCGTTGTTGGAGGGAAGGAAGGTCTGGACGGGTCTTAGAAGGTATTTGAAAAATCCTCAGTTTGATATTTAAGAAAACTAGTTTAACGATATAAGAATATCACAATCACAACGAGCCGTTTGTAATCAAAATTTTGTTTTTAAAATAACAGTCTTAAGGTTTTTGTAATAAGTTTTTCAATATTTGGAACAGGGAAAGCTAAAAGAGGCGGCATGCAGTGACGACTGCGCGCAGTTCAGAGGAAAAGTTATGAAAGGAAATACAGTGGGTGAGTCTGCAGTTTGTGTTTTTTAAACAGTTTCCCATTCATTAGAGATAAATGTTTTGGTTTTACACGACTAAGTCGAACAGCAGAAAAAAGAATATATGAGATGTAGTTTATAAATGAGATTAGTTAATTTTCAAACAGGTTACTTTACTACTAAATAGTTTTCGCTTAAAGTTTTGTAAAAAAGTGTTTTCAAAGGACTGAAGATTTTTTTTAACACGCACATTTTCACATAGTTAAGTGATTCATCGATAGCTGTGTTGTAATAATTTTTTTATTAGATAAAAAAAATTTAGTCAAAGACCTGATCGTGATGGCATGAATCTGTCAGAATGCAACTTAAATTTCCAATTTGCAGTTGAAGCAGTAAGAAAGACAAAAGTACTCGAACTTGTAAATAACAATTTTTCAAATGATGGCTACGAAGTAAGCACAAAGTGAGTCTGACCAATATTTTTTTCTTAATGTAACGCACTGCGAACCAGTGGCGACGCGTAGTACTTTTGTTAGGCGGTGCGCAAAATTTAAAAGTGCTTAAAACCATTAGTTTAATATAAAAAAAACTTCCTTAATTATAATTATTTTGAAATAATTTTTTGTCTAAAGCTAACATAATTAATCTATTTTAACTGGAAGCAGCTTCAACATATTTACTACTATTATTACTAAGGTTTATTAAATTCAGTTCTTTCAAAAACGTTATACTTATAGTCTACTGCAGTGCTTCTGAACCTTTTTCAAGTGGCGGAACCCTTTTCCAAAGTTCAACTTTTCCGCGGAACCCCTAATTTAATTTTACATAAAATGTTTAATATAATATTTCCTGCAAAAAACAAAAGAATTTCAGTGAAAAACAAAACTTTTAGCAAAACTATATCATTGTTAGAAATTATACCAATTGTAATAGTATTAAGTCGAGTCAAACTCAAAGTGCGCCAGAGGCAATAGGTATTTTATGATTCTATAATAAATAAATGAAAACAAACATGATTAATCGCAACGTCATAAAAATCTTTCCTTGCATAATTAAAACAAAATGATAGCTACAACAATAACGAAATGAACATAAACCTAATCGAATTCACATATTAATGTAATAAACGAGTAAGATGCCTAACGAAAAATAAATAAAAAACATTTAGTGCGAAACTTGAACTTGTCTCGTAGCAACAAGCATGTCAATGAGCGGCTGGATCTTGGATAAACTGAGACGGAGACAGGCAAATAAGGTTGGAATCAGCATACTGTTCCTTTGCTTCGTTTTAATGTTTGTTACATGCGAAAAGCCGGACTCGCAAAGATAAGTGATGGTGAATGGCAAAATAAATTTTACTGCACGCTTTTCTAAGACGGGGTACTCTGAAATTGCACATATCCAAAAATCTAAAAGCTCCTTCCCTTTGAAACTCAATTTTAAATTGCTATCTTCAGATAGTTGCAGCAATTCGTCTTCTGTATTTGTAGGAAGATTCACTTCTTCTGAAGCAATATCTCTCATAAAAGGATTCTATGTGTTCCATTTTTTTTGAAGTTTTATGATTTATGTTTTTTTTTTTCTTTCAATTTTTTTTTTAATTTCAAAGGCTTCGCAGAACCCCTGAGAGGCGTCGCGGAACCCCATATCAGAAGCACTGGCCTACTGTTTTCTTTTTGCCACATAGTTAGTGGTTTATAAAGTAAACAACTTTTACAAAAACCACTGCTATTCAAAGAATTATTTTTTAACCTCATAATATGTTACAACTTCCAAAAGCCGGTCTTAAAAATAAAATTAGACAAAATAAATATTTGGAA
The DNA here is from genome assembly GCF_965202585.1 of Thalia democratica. NCBI lineage: Eukaryota > Metazoa > Chordata > Thaliacea > Salpida > Salpidae > Thalia > Thalia democratica. Next base: position 57,407,201 of record NC_139166.1, on the reverse strand, counting down.
TTTTCTTTAAATTTATCTGACAGCAAGTCTTATTGTACGCTAGGGTGCATCTGTTGCCCTTCAAAATTTAAAAATTTTGAGTATAGCTTAGTTTAACTCTTTACATGAGTTAAATCACATAAACAAACAACACAAAATAAAATTACCTTTATACCTTTTACCACCGTCGGGGTATTTATTTTTTTCTAAAAACATTCCCTATGTAAATTGTAAGAACGGGTCGCTTTTGCACGAGGGGACACTTTTGCACGGAGACACTTTTGCACGAAAGGTTACTTTTGCACGGCGACTCTCTTCCACGAGCGTCACTTTTGCACGGCGTCACTTTTTCACGCAGGGTCACTTTTGCACGAGTGGGCAATTTCGTACGGCGACTCTTTTGCACGAGCGTCACTTTAGCATGAGGGGACACTTTTCCACGGAGAGTTTTTTTCGCACAAAAGTAAAAAAATCTATAAAACAAAAGAAAAATTAATAGTATAAAACAAACAAGAAAAATAAACAAAAAGATTAGTTAGTAAAAAAAAAAGTTACCGATCGAGGGTAAGGGTTAGTGGTAACAGTGAAACTCTTTTAATAAGTTTAATTTAAAAAATTAGTTTTTCAGTTACCAGAAATAATATCAGAAGTATGAGCTATTCTTGTTATGTATAACACAGTTTCTATTTGGCAGCTTTCTTGATAGACTTTTTTAATAATCGTACATTTTACCAGAACTTAATTTTCAAAACCTGTTGGTATTAATACACCTACATTTAATTACAGCTAGATAACAGTCGTGAAGAAAATTCTTAAAAACTTACAAACAGTATTTTTTGCAAGTTTTGCATTTTTTATGTGAGTTTTAAAAAAAAACATTGTAGTAGTGTTAATTTTGTTTCAAATGTGTTCTTTTGTAAAGTATAAATACGCTTAGTTTAAATTTAGTTTAAACACAGTTTAAATTTTGGTTAGTCTGCTTTTACAATACATATACACAACATATATAGGGTTTTTAAAGGCAGCATTCATCACAAATCTAGTTTAAAAAACTCAATGAGTACAGAATAAAGATGAAAAATTATGAAAACAGGTTTACAAATATTGTAGCATCATTATACTAAGATTTTTCATGATGAACTAAATTACAGTTATTGTTAAAATAAAGCTGTAAGTATCTAAAAAATTAAGGTTAAAACTTCACCTTAAGTTTTGTATAAAAACCGTTTTTGCAATCAGGTTGAAATCGATGTTATTGTTTGTAAAAAGTAAAAAAAAATGGCTATACAAATGAGATTATTGTACTTAAAGGTCCTGAATTTCAAACCTTGGTTAAATGAGTTCAATTTTAACACGAAGATATTCCAGCAGAGCAGCTTTTATCAGTCTTGACATCTATGTACTTTTCGGATATAATAAAAAGTTTGAGTAGGTAGCATGTGAAATGTATTCTGCCAAAACAAAATACTGGGAGGAATTGAAACCTTTGTGTGACTAATCGACAGACTTTAGTGTTTGTACCTTTATAAAAAGTGTTTATGTAATTGGCGGTCTTATTGATTTTTATGCATATAAAAATGTTGTTATAGATATAACAAACAACTGAATAAGTGGAATAAAAGAGCACAACTGAAAATTGAAAGAAGTTATTTAGCTTGTACAATTTTCAATGGTAAAATTGTTGTCACTAGTGGTTATAATTCGAATGGAAAAATGAGGTCAGTAGATCCATATGATCATCGTGATAACAAATGGTAGTTTTTATCTGATATGATTTTAATCAAAAGTGGTCATTTTGCAGAAGGTATGGGTAACAAAATGTTTGTAGCTGCTGCTAGAATCTATTTTAACATTTTTGTTGCCGAAACAGGCTTTTAAAAGCTCTTTTTCAAGAATGATTAGAAAAAAAATAATTAAGTTTTATAGCCATTTTTGGCTACTATAGTTTGTAAAGATCTTGATAGTTGATAGAAAAATTAAATTTTTTGGTAATTAGTTTAAAAAACCTCAATGCTTATAATTAAGCTTAACAAGTCTAAATTTTATTGTCATTTATGTCCTGGACAAGACATTAAAAGACATTTCGTAGTGTACAACTCGATAACTAAAATGATTTTGTGCTTCAGGTCCTAGGACGAAATGTTTTGTGCGCTTTTTTTGTCTTTCAATAAACAATGATATCAAAATTATGAAATAATTCATTTGTACTTTTAGTCTTTTTAAATTAAGTTTAGTTCATTGGTCAAATTTTTTTTTTGTTTATACATTTTAACCGTTACAAAAAAAATCTTTATAAAAAGGTAATTTAAATTATTTCAAATTTAAAACAATCACATTACAAACTAACTGACACTTATTATTTATAATATTAGTATTTTATAATCTTTTTTTCTCGTTCTGGTCAGCGGATACGTACAACACAACCCGATTCACGTTGAAGGGGGCTTTGTTAAAACTGTCGGTAAATTGGGAAAATCGATGGCGGAAGGCACCATATACTTCATCGTCAAAATAGCCACGTCATGTGTCGTCATTTTTTTGACTTTCGTTCTCATTCTGGTCACTTTGTAGTTCACCATCAAGCTGGTGCTGCACGAATGCGGTGTGGAAATGCCGTCGTTTGCCAGCTTGCTGTGTATTTGAACATGGGTGTTGTAAACTGACAGTCGAGCGGAAGGTACCAAGACTGTAAAGGGTTTTAATTTGGAAAACAAAACTTTGTGTTTAGACGAAAACTAGATGGTTTTTATTTTTTGCCTTTTTTTTAAATTTAAATAGTTCAGAGTAATTTAGATGTACACTTGAAATAAAAAACTTAGGAATTCGTAAGCACTGTGTTTATTGAAAATTTTAACAGTTTTTGAAATATGTTGCATTTTTAAAAGTTTGCTTTTAATGCACTTTTTTTTAACTGTTATGCCCAAAATTTTGCAAAAATATGTTCCTATAGCTTTAAAATTTATTAATTTTGAATTCTGGTTTACTAAAAAAAACTTGTTTTCGAACTGTTGCAAAATTTTATGCTTGTTTTGCAATTTATCAAATGCTAAATAACTGATATATTGAATTTAAATCATAAAAAGAATATAGGAAATGCCGTCCTTTGCCAGCTTGCTGTGCATTTGAACATGGGTGTTGTACCTCAGTAACGAATAATTAACGACTGCGAAGGGTCTAAGGTCAAAACTGCAAACCTATTCAGCTCAAAATGTAAACAGTCTGTTTTTGATATATAAAAAGTTTGAACATATTTTACTTTGCTTTTATCGTTTTAGTGAGACTTCGTAAACAAAAAAATTAAAAGTACTTAAAAAAATTACTGTTTAAGTGCACTGTGCTTACTGTAGCTTAAATAAGTTAAAAGGCACTTCGCTACTATTCGCAAAACAAGTTTGTGGGTGTTTTTTATAAATTATTTTTTATAACCTTAAGTTTGAAATTTCCAACTGATTCTTACCCTTTACAATCACTGTTTATAAAATCATTTTAGGTTTAAAAGTTTTGTTTATATGAAGTATTAAAGAATAAAAAAATGTATTTTATTTTTATTTCTATTTGTTGAGAAACTTTAAAATTATTAAGTATAGTGAGTTTTAAAACTATCTTACACAACCTTTTATAAAATAAACAAAAAAAAGTTAGTTTCTGAATCGTCATTACTTAGTGAAGAATACTTTTGATTAATTCTTAATCCTTGCTCCGATACGGTGTTTGATACCTTATTTTATGTATCAATTAACTAGTTGATTAAAATAAAGACTTTTTTTATGTAATCAATCACATCGATTTGTTTTTGACAAAGTAACAAACAATAAAAAATAAAATAAGTGACGTTTGTTTAACAATAAAGTCGATCCTTTTTTTTTTTTTAATTGTTACTTTTATATAAAAAATTAAACAAGAAGTTAAGTGTATCAACATGATAAACTTTTACGTTGGTCTTAAAGATGCATAATTTTTTGCATTTTAAAACTAAAGCAAAACTTTGAAAATATATAAATCAGTTTCAAATTTCAATGAAAGCTATTACCTTTTTTATTGTAATTAAGGCTCTTTAAAATTACAAAAAACTGTTGGCAAAATGTATGACAAAAGAATTTAATTAGCATCAATTAATACTTGTTATTTAAACATTTTAAGACTTTTCAATGAAAACAATTGACGCTAGAACAATATATAAGATAAAGCAAAAATAAAGTTCCACAAAAAAAAAGCACAGAAGTCAATAAATAAAAGTAGTTTTTCGCACTTGAAATTTTTCTTTTTTTCAGTAAACAACACTCTTAAAATAAATAGTTTCTCTAAATCAAACAAGAAACTGAAAATGGTGTATATAAAAAAAACCTTAACAATCGTAAAAAAAGTTAACCAAAAATAATATAAAACGTGGTTGAAGCTAAAAGTTTAATTTTAATTTTTATTATTAAAGAGTTATACAAGTCATGAAAGCATGAAAAAATAAAAACATTCCAACTTAAGCATCAAAGTTGTCGTGACAACCGTCACACTTGCATCTTTTCCACCGCGCATGTGCAGCCAGCCGGAACGTCCTCGACCACCGTCACCCATTCGTTCCTGTCGGCCAGCAGCCTCTGCACGTTCATGGGAACGCGGACCTCGTACGAGAACTTGTTTTGGTCGGCGGCGAAAAAGCCATATTCGTCCTTCGACACGCACCTGACGCAGCTGCAGCAGGCCTTCTGAAGGACGGCTGGCTTCCGGTGCGCGTCCCTTTCGTAGCTGAAGATAGTGTAGATGATTGTTGATAAAAAAAAAACAGTAGCGTTCATTTTAAATGTCTTAGGTGGATTTTTGTTCATTGTCAATGACGCTTGTGGTGTTTCAAGCAAAAGCATGTTTTTTAAGACTTATTACTTGACGTAACTTTATTAAAAAGTATTTTTAAATATTTTCATCTTTATAAACAAAGTTTTTGTTTCATTATTTTTTTAATTAACTACAAATTTGATACTCATTAGACTTGTTGTGTAATTTTTTTTTTCGTGGCTAAAGGCATAGAAAGTTTTAACTAGCAGCTTGTTTAAGATTGAACTTCGACACTTGATATCTTTATGCTTATGCTATAGTTTGTGACCTATCCATTTTTACATAAAATTACAAAATTTAATGAACAAAGAACTAAATACGCACTAGAGAATCCACGGTGAGGAACTTCTGCTTTCAATTGGCTGTGTGTTGTACATCAAGCCCCGGTAGTTGTTGTGAAAGTTGGCAGAGTAAGGGCATTGGCGCCCAGACACTGTGTGCTTTCTACATGAAAACTGCAAAAACATTTATTAAATCTATTACTAAACACTTTGAAAGTTAAAACTATTCAAAAGTATAATTGTAATAGATTATCAAAATCATATAAAAAAAGAAAACTTTACCTTCGTTTGTTTAGCATATTTAGTTGAGTTGTTTTTTAAAACTTTATTTAAAGTCACAGTTCTATGTCATACTTCAGTACAACTTGTATAAAACTTAAGATTTAACTTAGTTTTTGTAAACTTACTGGCTTTTTCCTAATGACAATTTCTCCTCCATAAAAACCTTCCTTTTCCAATGTGTAAGTTTCTCTCAAAACACTGTTATTAGATTTTAAAAGTCAAAAATACATTGAATCAAGTTAAAATTCAAATATGAGTCGATGAACTTTACATTGCTTTTATTTTTTCAAATAAAGCTAATAAACTCTTTTAAACTTTTGTTTACAGTGAATGTTACCTATAACATTAGTACTACTGTTTAATAAGTACTACTATCTAATAAGCGATCAAAAAGATCTAAAGAATTTAAAGAATTTTAATTCTACGTACAGTGTAACTAACTTACTTTTTACTTAAGTTTTGTTTTGCAAGTAGACTTTCAAAGCATAAAAACGCAACTAGCAAGAGAAACAAATCAGAGATTTTATTCGTATACATCTGTTAATTTTTTTTTACCGAATTATTACTCTAATAGTTTGGTTTACTCTTCTGTTTAAGCAACTTTAAATTTAAGTATGTTTCTTTTGAATTTAAGATAACTAAAAGCACAATTTAAAGTCATCAAATAGGAATTGTGTAAATATTTTTTCATAAACTAACTTTGCGTTTTGTTTGACAATAGTAAAATGTTAGTCCCAAATTTTGGCTTCTTATATACGACTTTTCTACTAAAAAAGAGAAGTTATTGTTATTAAATTATTGGTAATTAGACACAAACAAACTCGGAACTATCACCCAAAGCGTAATTTAAACCTTTCCCAGTTCAAGTAAGTGAGTTATGTTTCATCAAGTAGTTCTCACGCTTAATCAACTAAATTTATGCTTCGTTACTGTTTCAAATTAAAATTTGAAGTTATCAAGCTTAAGTTAAAGTTATAAAAAAGTTAAAATGTTCGAAAGAAGTTTTATATATTGTTTTTTGTTTAATAGAATGAACTAGTTTGCAAACGAAAAATGCAGGAACAGCTCGAAAATGCACGAGCTTAAACTGTTTTGAATTTTTATAATTAATTTTTTTTTACTTTTGCAATGCTAATTTATAATAAATTGATAATTTGCAGATTTATTTTAGGATAGGATTTTTCTGATTCAAATTTGATCAATTTCTGCAAAAGTGTCGCTCCGTGCATTTCTGACACCTAGTCGAAAAATGTATCATGTTGTCTTTTGTAGGTTTTTATTGAAATTTTTCATAAATTTAATTTGTATTTTGTGTTCCTAAATTTACTATTTTCTTGCAATTTTTAGTTACTGTTTCTAACTTTATCGCATTTTAATAATGATGAATATAGTTCGTTTTTACTATTTTTCTGTGTTAACTACTCTGATGAAAGCTAAAAGTTTTGAGAATGTTCTATTATTATGACGTATATTTTTTTTCCTTAAACTACTTAACTACACGATTCATTTCAATTTACTATTGTAGCTATAAACTGATTCTAGTAAAATGTACTGAATAGTATAGAGTACTTGCGTTAAAAAACAATACAACACTTTATTAAGCTGGATTTTTTCTTTCAAATAATTTAATATTCTTATTTTCCATGGTATTTTATTGGTATTGATATAAAATACTTTTTAAGCACTAAATTTTATATCCAAAAATACTAAGTTTATTAAGATCAAGTATTAGAAAGTGTAATTTTAGTGATTATTTGTTACTTAAGAAAATCTTGGTTTACTTTTCATATAATTAAAATATTGAGTATCAAGTGATTCTCTTGAAGCTTTATTTACTAAAAGTAAATAAAAGAAACTCAAATTTTAAAATTTTCAAACATTTTAGTTTGTGTAGTTTGTATATGCAACCTAATGATAAATATAATGATAATTAAAAGTATTATAATAGTAAATCAAAACAACTCTAACTTTTATTTATTCATAATAGATGTGTTTAACTGTTACAAACACTAAACTAATAAATAGTTGTATACAAAAATATTGTTTAACAGCTTTTGAATATAAAATTAAACTATTTTCGATAAAAACTAAAACTTTTACAAAAAATTAAAGCTAATGAATACGTTTTTAGCCTTTTTTTTTCAAATACAACAGAAAACTATGGATTCCTGTATACAACTAATTGTTTAGAAAACTTTGTTAAAAACAAAACAAATGTCTCTACAAAAGTTTTAGCGAAGCCTATGACTGTATAATTTCAAAAACTATTTTGTTTATGATAGTTTTTCTTGGTTAAAAATTAACAACAAAATAATGAAAAGTTTTTTAATCAACTATAAAAAACTGGATAGTAAATTAAGATGATAAAAACTAAATTGTGGAATTAAAAAAAAAATGTTTAGTACTTTAAGACAGAAAAGTATACTTATAATATTTATAAACAACGTAGAATAAAAAACTACTTTTATATAATATAGATCGGGTTCATCATAAACTATTAATTTGTATTAAAGATTTAACGAATGTTGGTGTATTTCTTAAATCAAATATTTTCAGTTTTTTGCAGATATTGTGGCAACACTGTTTTGATGAGTTGAGCTCTTTCTTTCCAGTATTCTGTATTTTCGTTTAGCGTAAGACCGCTTTGCTACCATAACACCTTTAAAAAAACAATAAATGAACGATGGTTTAAAAATCTACAAGTTTATTGCATACAAGTTCAAATCGATTTCGGACAACAGTCCTTCATCAGTAAACTTTAATTGATGCAGGGGAAAAATCACAAGTAAAAACGATTGACTGTGTCCTGGACCGATTTGAGAATTATTTATAAACCTTGACCTTTAAAAACAAAATAAAATTGATGCTTAAATTTTTCAAATATTCGTTAAAAACTACAACTTATTTTGTAAAGAAACAATTTTTATGAAAAACTATTGAAAATTCAAAAATAGAACAGTTAAATAAGTTAAAAAAGTAAGCATCTTGCTTGAAAATTGATTTATGTAAAATACTGCAAATCTCAAAAAACACTTTTGCTTACCTAGAACTAATATAAAGCCGGCAGCCGTTGCGAAAAATACGATCAAAATTGAAGATGGTTCTGTTTCATTCGATGATCCTAAATAGTTTACAAAAAAAATACTATAACGGTTAATACAGGTTAACATAAGTATTTAAAACCTTGAAATAATTCAAAGCTTAAAAACCAAAACTTGAAACCAAATAGCTTAAAAAATTGCATACAGTCTAATTTAGTTTTTTTATATAGAAGCTTTTACACAAAAAAAAATAAATTTTATTATTAAAATACTCAAGTTAAGATACCCAGAACAAGCCTATCATAATCGTCAAAATCTTAGTTACTTACATTAGAGTTTTGTTTCAATCTATAAAAATAAATTTAGTCAACTTACTTACTGCAACAGCTTCGTTGACTTCTTTAAAAACTATTAAAATAATTACTTGTTAGATACTATAAAAAAGCTAGCAAAACATAAAATGTTCTATTAACTTTTTTTTAATGTTACTTATCTTAAAAACGTTTATAAAATTTATTAAGTATATGCAAGGAGTATTCCTTAAGCACAAAAGGTCTCGACAAAACTAATTTCGGAGACAAAGTTAATATAAAATTTATTTACACAAAGGCAACGACGTTTCACCCCTAAGGGATCTGTAATTATAGATACTACTATTTAGAGTTATTTGTTTTTTATTTTTGTTAATTTAATTATTTAGTAATAAACTATATTAACATAATGATTTTCCATTTTACTTTTAATTTGATTATACTGTTTTCCACTATTATATTTTTTAATTTTCCATCGTCTTATCTTTATTTTATTTTGCAGGCCTGAAGACCCCTTAGGGGTGAAACGTCGTTGCCTTTGTCTAAATAAATAAATTTTATATAAAATTTATTAAAGCTGGCTTTATTTATCTTTGGACTAAAGTGAACAAACTATTTAAAATTACAAATACAATAAAACAGAACATATTTATATGACCACAAATCACGATAATTAAGTCGTTCTGTTTATAAATAAATTATTAGAAAGAAAAAAGTAAGCTTAGAAATACTTTATTCACATTAATACTAAGTTTGTTTGATTTTAATCGTATAAACTATAAACTTTACTAATATGTAGAATTTTTTATAAATTTATAACCACTGGATAAACTAAAACAATAATGTAATAACTACCTCGTTTTATCTTGTCTTCGTAGCTTACAGTTGAAGATAATATGGTTTTAATGTTTTCATCAGTAACATTTTCTGTGATGTTCAGGCTGTGTGTTTGTACAACCAAAGTCAAAAAAAAACAAATTTTAATCGTTTGTAAAAGGTCCATTACTATATGAACTTTATTTCATAATTGTACAAACTTTGTTTCATAATTACAAAACTAAATTCGACGATTGCTCTATGACGTAAGATTTAAGCTAGTACAATTTGCTTAAAAGTTTAGTTGTTATTTTGAAAAAATATTTGACATTAATAGGGTCGGCAGTCTGTTTTCCTTAAAAAAGTTACTCGCAGGCCGTACTGTATACAAAAAGCTCTTCCGCGGGCCGAATCAAATTAATAGATGTAATAAATAAATACATAATATTTTTAATAAATAGTGTGATGAAACATGCATTTATTAAATTAGTAATTATTAATAGCAGTATTAATTACTGTTTGTATTTTGTTTTAAAAACAAATGATTTTAAATTAAAACTACATTGCAGGCCGAAAACTTTTGCTTTGTTGGCTGCAATTTGCCGACCCCTAGACAACAACTGTTTTTCGTTAGATATTTACCCCAATATCTTTAAAGAATATTTATTTTAAATAACTTATTAAGGTTTTTCATTTGATATAAGATTGTAGAGTAGGCATAAAGAAAATATCTTCTTAAAAGATTTTGTTGTTATGCTGAAATGTATACATTTACAAACGAAATTTACTGTCGGTCGGTGTTAAAAGTTAAATAAACTTAACACCTGCAAAACTCAGGTTTTTATCCAAAACAAAGAAACCTAATCTTAATATTGCATCTGTTGTGGTTATAAGTAGTATAGATTACTACTTTCCAGACTAATTCAAGCGAAGTCATCAAAGCTTTGACCTTTCAAAGCAAACAGTACAGCGTAATAGATCGTCTATTTTTCCACGATCAAACGGTGCAATAAATACTTGTTTTACGTATTTAATTAAAATTGTCTTAAGACCACTCTGTCTTAGTTCAACCTGTTATACTGAATATTTGAGTAAACTTTAGTCAAATATTTGACACAAAATGTCTGCTTTATTGTGAATATTAGGCATCAGTAACTACGTGTATATAGTTATAATTTTTAAAAATTCATAAACTATTAAGTTGTACTAATCTAGTATAAATTTTTAGGTATTTAGTGTTACTTTGTAACTTTTATAAGCAGCCAAAAAGATTTTTTATTTAACTTAATATCGAGCTTTAATGTTAATCTACTCTTTAAACATTGATAAGTTCTGTCATAAACAATATTTCTTAAAAGATAAAGTTTATTCAAAATATTCAAATGTATACCAGAAAGAAGCTAAAAAAGTTTTGTTCAACTCCAGTCTTTAAATTTCTTAAAATTCGTCATTTTCTAAAAAAATGATGTATTCTCTTAATCAAATTCAAACTTTTTGGCTTATAGTTCTTTTATAACTTTCTAATCAAGCTACATTTGAGCTTAAAATTATAAAAGTACACCTAAAACATATGGTGCACAAAATTTTGCAAAACATCAGAACTTTTTATTATAAAGGATTTTTTTTTTGCAGTTACAGTCTAAATAAAAAAGCTTTAACAAAAAAGATCGATAAATTTTGTAGGTTTTGTGGTTTTTCAATAATTTTATATCATTTTATTACAGTAGCAATTCTTCAAATCTGAGTAGTATTTTTGTTTGTCGTTTTTATTTTGTATTTTTCGGACACTTTAGTATTTATTAAAATACCCGAAGATTATTTAATGAACATAAAAAAAAATTTGTTTTGTCTACTACATTTTATGTATGTATGTGCTTTTTTTCATCCTCACAATAGTCAATTATCTATATAACCTTTAAATAGTTTTAAAATATATACATAGTTTAAATGTTTTTAATATTAACTATACTTTTATTTCAAGCAGTACTTTTTTATTTAAAAAAAAATTGTACAAAAGAATTTTATAAGTTAAAAAAGTAAAAGTTTTATACTTTTAATTACTAGGTGGTAGTTTAATTAAAATATAAAATGTTTTAGGTTTTACGTAACTAGTTTTATTTTGTAATATAATTTTAGCTGTGAAACGGATTTAATAGTGTTCACAAAACTTAAGAAACTAAAATTTAAAAAATGCGTAAATCAGTTTTGGTGTACGTAGTTTTAAAGCTAAATGCGCTAGTTAAGTATTAGGTTTCAAAAACACATTTTAAACTTGATTTTATTTGGTGGTAGTTTAATAAATATATAAGACGATTCTGGTTTTATATAGTTAGTTTTATACCAAAAGTATAAATACATAAACCAAAAGTATTATAAAATAAATTTTCTTATAATACGAATTTATATATGAAACGGGTTTAATATTGTTCACAAGATTAAAGTAGTTAAAAAAAACTACGTAAATCAGTTTTTTTTTAATTCGTAAATAACAAAATTAATTTATGATCGCCTCAACATAACTTTAATGAAAATTTCGATAAAGCCCAAAAAGACTTTGAGTAATTGTATCTTCTATATGTCTCCCCACTAAAGTTTTTTTTATAATCTTATTTGATTTTGTAGTAACTTGTATTGTAGGAGTTTCAACTAACTTAAAATGAAAATTTTCAACTTGAATTTTTGAAATTTCAAATTTCAGAATTTATATTACCGTACATCATAGCAAGATAAAACATAAAAAGTTATAATTAGCAACTTGATCACAATCACTATATAAAAGATCTTACTCATCATTCATCATTAAAACAAATGCATTGCAACGTATAATATCAATTGATAGTAATTTAACAATTAATTTACATATTGTAGCGTTACTTTCCTTATATAAACCAACGTGTTTTTGTTGGATCGCCGCAAGAAAAAACAAACAAAAAACCAAGTGCTTTAAAAAATTGTTTTTAAAGACTTTAAATGTACTTTATATTATAACTTTAAAGATTTGATCTGTTACATTATTGATGTTAAAAAAAAAACCATTAAAAGTTGTTCAAACAATATTTATTAGAAAGTTAGTTTTGAAGCTAAACTATATTAATTTTATGTTTTTTTTAATTATATTAAACTCATTTTCAAATAGCTTAATTTTATCTTAATATTAATAAAAGATCTTTAAGTACAGTAGAGATCGATAATTGTGTATATTTTAAACATTTCTAATAAGATCTTGTTTTCATTACTTTATTTCGTTTGTTAAAAGTATTAGCATAAATTTGGATCTAACTCATTTTAGATATTTAGTGCATACCTCTTAAAGTACACATTGTGATACTTTAGGTTTAAATAATTTACAAAAACTAGTTAATAAATTGAAGTTAATTACTTAATTATTCAAAAATATAAATTTAAGCATTTGTTAAGGCCATAGGGGGGGGGGGGGGGGGGTCCGACTTTTTTTTTACAAAAAATAACTTTGGATTTTATATAAAAGCTTTAAATACAAACTACAAGCCTGTTTTTATAGAATTCAAAAATATAATTTAACTTTTGAGATATTTTATTTTTTGTAAAAAGTTTCCGATACAAACGTATGGACCGCAAATTTTTTGGGGTCAATTTTCTCGGAAATTTAAAAATTCACTAAAAACCTATCTCCTCCTTCATTTTTTGACCTAGAGACTTCAAATTTTCAGGAAATGTTCCTTTTAATATTTTAAAGAATCTGAACGTTGGAATTTTTGAAATTTTGAAAAATAAAAATTTTATCCACAAAAAACTAAAAAAAAGGGTAGTTTTTTGACAATAATTTTTTTTTTTACTCAAAATTAAAAAAATTCCTACAATAGATCTCTTTAAAGTTTAATGATACACATTCTGTAAAAATTTGAGAAAGATTACTCAAAAAATGAAGGAGGAGATAGATTTTTAGTGAAATAGTCTTTTTTCGCATTTTTAGTTTTCGCCTTCCATAAGGAACCTATTGAACGCCCTTTCTTTGATCGCTTATATCTCAAAAGTTACGTTGAGTGTTTTTAAGCGGTTAAAAGTGTCTGATAGCTCAGATTAAGTTCTACAAAATAAGATCAAGTTGTAAAAAACAAAGTGGACCCCCCCCCCCCCCCCTATGGCCTTAACAAAAGATCCTAGCGAAAAAATGTCACTGGAGTATATAATAATTAGAAAATATACAGTATCCTTTCTTTATTGTAGTTAGTAATAACAATGCACTTAATTACAAGTATTATATAACTTTATAACATTACGTATTTTATCTATTATTAACAATTAACCTATAAAAATCTATAGCAGTAATTTTTATTTTTAATGGACACATGTGTATACCTACTTTAGCTTCTATTCTTTCCTTACAGTATTTATTTTTTACAGAGCTCCGTTGAAGTGTGTTAATTTGTTAACACACAGAAACATGAGTTAGTGTAATAAAGAAAGGATACTGTATAATCGTTATTATTGTTAATTACATAACTAAATTTTAGTACTTAAGAGTAAACGATATAACACTAAAATTTTTCTTAACATTTCGAAAGAATTAAATAAATTATGTTTAAAATACCAAACTATATGACTATGTTTATAAAGCAAAACAAACAGTGGTGATGTCACCAGGTATAATGTTACAAAGTTGGCAAAACGCAATCTATAAAGTTTTTATTCAGTTACAACTTGGTATAAAAACTCGTATAGTTTTTAACAGTTAGTTGGTTAAATAACTATCTTTGTTTTTTCAGTATAATAAATTTAATCAGACTTAAAACTCATTAGAGTTTAAATCAGAAAAGTATACAGTTTAGTTTTTGTATAAAGAAAGAAAACTGTATGATTTTTTTATAAGTTACTAACAAGTTGTAGAAGATTTGTTTTTTAGAAATTACTTATACTTTTTAGCAAGTTAATTTCTAAACTACTTTGTTGCAAATATATTTTTGAAAGTATTTAAAACAAATGATCATAAAACTAACTTAATGACATTTAGTATATTTTAGAATGATTCAAATGTTATTGACACCAAAAAAAATTGTTCTTTGTGTCGATTAACTTTATTTAATTTTGATAAATGAGTCAATAGTGAAAACTAAAGTTTTTTTTTTTAATTTACAAAAAACTGCTTCATTTAATTTTTTTTTTCTTTATCGTCGTACTTTGTAAGTATAAGCAACTATTTTATAATTTAATTATGTACATCATTTTTAACCGGTAGTTATTTCAGCCATCATCAACAAAGTTGAGATGTTTTCACGACATCAATAATAGATATTAACTTCATCTGACGACCAACAACAACATCATCCGAGACAGTCGGACGTGGATTGTATAAAATGCTGTTATAATAATAAGTTTGAAATACGCAACTAAAATGTAAGAGTTTATTTAACGGTTCTTTATTGATTAACTTTTTAGTAACACCGTTTTAGTAAAATTATAACATTTTAAACTATTTTTTCTGCGTTTTAAAAGTTTAATGGAAATAAGTTTTTGCTAAAGAATTTAGTTACTTTTCGTTATTTAGTAATAAAACTGTTTTAAAATGCTTTTTGTAAAACTAAATTAAAACTAAAGAAAATTTTTAAAACTAGGTTATAAATTTTTTTTTACTTATTTAAAAGAACTTTTTTACACTTATAAAAATGTAATACAGTTATTTAAAAACAAAAATTTCAAAGTTTATAAAAAAATTATGTTTTTTTTTCATAACATGCATTATTTAATATTTCTTATTACATTAAAACTGTTTAGTCTTTAATATTAAGTAAAACAGCAAAAACTTTACGATTGAGCTAGACATTTCTATAAAACAAAATATATTCTAAAGACAAAAAAATTAATTATACAGTTGTATTGAAGTAGCTATAATTTTCTACATTTTATACTTGTCAGCTTTTACTATTCAAACTAATAGACCGATTAAGACAGTTGGTTGCTAATTAGAACGAGATTATAGTTTTATCCCTCACAGACAACAGTTTAAATCAGAATAAAATTTCTATAAAATTAAACTTTTTTTTTATAAGACCTCAAGTAGCGCGAGGTGAACAGTGTTTTAAATATGTCATCGAATATTTGCTTAATTACTTATTAACCTAATAGTGTACGTCCTTGATTCTAATTTTTTACTGTTACAAATAAAACCTGTTGGTTAAATATTGCACGTTTCAACAACACTTGTAACTTTGATTAGAAACTATATCGTATCTTATCTTAATATAAAAATAGTTTTGAATTATGCAACTAAAACGTTGTGAATTTATTAAGCGGCTTTAACTTTTTAGTAAAACCCTTATAAAAAATCTTAAACTATTTATACTATGTTACTATCTAATAACTTTTTTGCTGCATTTTAAAAGTTGAAGGGAAAACAATTTTAGTTAAAGAATTTAGTTATTTTCCGTATTTAATAAAAGACTGTTTTTATATAATTTTTTTTAATATGTAAAACTAAATTACTATTAAGTTAAATATTCAAAATTAAATTACGGAAAAAAAAACTACTTATTTTAGATATTTTTTTACATTTATAAAAACGAAATATAATTTTTAAAAAACAAATTCTTCAAAATTTAGAAAACTTTCTAGATATTTCAATTAAAGAAACAAGATACCATAATGAGACATAAACAGTTTAAATTACAATTAAATTAATAATTTCTCATACAATTTCACAAAAACTTAAGTTTTATCGAACCTCTGAAAAACTGCACTAGACAAAGTCTGGAAAAAAAAAGTGCTTAGGCAATCAGAATCAAAAATATTTGTATTTGAAAATCAATACCTGCTGAGTAATTTTACGGTGCAATTAGTTTAATATGAATATAGTGTTACAAAAAGTTTAAGTTCCACACTAAAAATTGAGACTTTGCATGGCAGCAAACACCTTTTAATTTTCAAAACTTTTCAGATAATTTTTCAATAAAGTTTTTTTATTTAGGTATTCATTTGCTTTATGTTCAACTTTAATTTTAAATACTGTCAACACAAACTCCTGAATAAAATAAGATATTTCTTCAAAATACAGTAAGCAAAATACTGCGTTAACAACACATAAAAGTTTTAATTTAAGCTAATTAAAATATTCAAAAATATCTAAATTGATTTTTTACCTAATTTATTGTTTTTAAATAGATAAAAACATAAATTGATATCTTTTATTGATACTCGTTTAAACAGCTCTATTAAAATCAAACAAAATTTGAAATTTTTGAACGTTCTCGATAAAAAGAACTAAGTTTAGTTGTGAAAACTGATTTGTTTTTGTATTTAACTTTTCGATAAACTTAAGAACAGCTTTGTATTATAAAATCTTAATTTTAATGTTTTATAACATAAAAAAAAAACTTTTATAGTAATAGTTTTATACTTTGGTTAAATTTATAAAAAAATACATAAAAAACCGTTTAGTTAATAATATCCAATTATTTTCCAATTAAAAAAGACAAGTCAGTAACCTATTTTATTAGTTTGTTGGTATTATTAAATATTATTAATTGTTTGTGCAAAGTTTGACTCAGACATAAAAACTTGAGCCACTTAAAAAGAAGACACACGAAGAGAAAACGAAGACAAATGTTTAAAACCAAATAGAAAAGTATATAAAAAAGTGATTCAAATGTGACTAAAATAAATATACACAATCAAAATAAATTTCAATTATCTTTTTAAAGTATATTTATAATAAAAAATTTTCAAGAAAATATATAAGCTTGTGTTATACAAATAAGTTTATATAAAATGATATTAGTGGGAAGACGTATAGAAAATATAATTACTAAAAGTAGGTTAACATCAGCAGTAAAAAATTAGAATAAATTTAAGTTTTTAAATACTTAACTATCATTATATTTTAGTATCAAAATTTACCATAATATATATTCGAAAATAATTTTGAAACATAATACTAATTTAGCGCATTTAACTTTAAAACTACGTAAACCAAAACTGATTTACGCATTTTTTCTTTTAATTTCTTAAGTCTAAAAAAAAAATATTTTTTAGTAATTATCAGCGTCCTAGCATGATGTTGCACCATTATCTAGCTGGAATTATATTATTTCTTTGTTTTTGACGAAACAAGCAAAGCTTATTAAAGGCTAAAATTGAAGAAAAATAAAACACTACTCGCCTTCATCTCAAAAATACTTAGTCTGTATCAAAGCAAAAACACTGACTACTTAAGATAGTTCACAAATAAACATTAAAAAAAAAGTCAAAAGTTTTTTTTTTTGAAACATGTTACAATGACTAAATAGATCTAAAATGTTTAACTTTTATATATAATTTAGGGACACGTTCAAAATCCTACCGCGATCAAAATCCACCCGCGTTCAAAATCCACCTGGTTCAAAATTCACCAGATCAAAGTCCACCCGAGTCAAAATCCACCCAATCAAAGTCCACCCGAGTCTAAATCCACCCAATCAAAGTCCATCCGAGTCTAAATCAACCCGAGTCAAAATCAACCCGAGTCAAAACCAACTCGGTCAAAATCAACCAGAGTCAAAACCAACCCGATCAAAATCAAACTGTTTAATTTGACCCAAATCAACGGAAGGTCAGAATTGCACCTCGCACGTTTGCACGGGTTGACTTTTTAGCAGGGTGCGTCTTTTCAGCACTGCGTCACTTTAGCACGTAGTGTCATGTTTACTTAGCGTCACTTTAGCATGAGCTCCACTTTTGCACAGCGACATTTTTGCACAGTGTTACATTAGCACGAAGGTGGTACTTTTGAACTGCTACAATTTTGCACGACGTTACTTTTACACAAGGTTTACTTTAGCACAACTTCATTTTGCACGGCAACACTTTTACACGGCAAAAATGTTTAATGTCAGCAGATTGCATGTTCGTTTTTTTTTCGAAATAAGAATTAATTTCTAACAGAATTTTGTAATACCGAAACTACTTATATGACTAAACAACTGTTGGAATAAAAGTAACTTCTAAGAGAAAAAAATCAGTTAGTAAAACAATTAAAAAGATAAGTAAAACAAAATTATTAAACATCAAAAACAAAATAAATAATCAAAAAAACTATAAAAGTTTCAAAAAGTGCGATTTTTAGGGTAAAATATTAAAAAAAATTTGAGTGTTTAAAAATCAAACCTAGTGTATAAAAAAAAAGATACATTGATATTAATTTTTGAAGTATTTTAAATGTTGAATTAAAGTTAATAACATTTGTAATAGTGAAGAAGGTAATAGTTCAAAAATAATAACAATAAAATTTACGGTAAATGATAATCCAAATAGTCCCTCCTAATTTTATACTCCCAAAGCCATTCATAATTAAAAAAACCACATTTGTTAAAACAAACTAATAATAAATTAAAAAGTTGAAGCTATAGAAATTTGTAAATTAGAAGAATCTTTAATATCAGTTGAACATTAAACTAAAATAAAAATTATATAAAAATGAATGTAATCTTAAAATTAAGCTTATAAAAAGTTACGAGAAAGAAAATAAAAATATAATTTTATAGTTTAAAACTTTTTCTTTTGATAAAAAAGTGTTGTTTTTTGTGTTTTGTGCTTTACTTACAATTTCCTTATACTTTATTTTATAAGAAATTTCAACTAACAGTGTTTATGAAAAATAAAACAAAAATAAAAGAATGATAAAAAATTGCTACGTGATAATAAAAAAAATTATAATAAAAGAAAATAGAATTTAAGTAAAGCTTTTCTGTTGAATCTGTAAAAACTATCACCTATTAATAATATTTTAAGAATCTTATTGACAGTTTTCTAATTAACAATTTTTAATAACAAATCATAAAATACAAAAATATTTTACCGAAAATATAAATGAGGAATATCTAAAATATTAATAACTATATTATAACAAATTAAAAGTTTTTTTTTGGTTTTTAAAGTTTTTTTTTAATTGTATATTAAAGTTTATACAGTTTTTTTTTTCTTTTTGCTGCTATTTTTTTAATTTTTAATATTATCTTTTTTTTATTAAACTATCTGTTTTTGAAAAACTAAAAATTATTTTGTCCAAAGTATCTAAAAATAATAGTTTTTTTTTACATAAATACAAATTTTTTCGATATTACTTAAATAATAGTCCAAATTTAGGAGCTTAACATTTTTTAATCAATTCTACATTCTTTTACATAAAATACATCATATCTACAATTCATTGAATTTGCTCCATTATTTTGTAAATGGCACCTTAAAAACTTAGTAATTAGACTTTAGCTAGTGAAATTATATACTTAAATTAAGTAGTGGTAAACAAATAAGTTAAGTTTTGTTAGATATTACACTTTATTTTTAAGAAAGTACTACAAAAAAGATATCTTATAAGTTTTCCAATTATTTTTTAAAATGTCTAATTTGTATATATGTTGATTAAATAAAGTATGTACTACAGACTACAGAGTTTAAATTTTCAATATAAGTTATTTTCATAAAAATTTTTACTACACTGTACCAACTTAAAAAATTATTTTATTATTAGGTTCAATCCAGTTTTTAAACTGATTACTTAAGTAATCGTATTAAATTTAATCTCTATCAGTTAAAGTTTAAAAATTCATTTCAATGATTGTCTTTAACTTAATTTCCAACAATTTAAGTTAAAAGTCCTTATCTGCATGTTTTCAATTAAATAGTTACAAACGTTCTATGTTTTTTAGAAATATCAAGTTGCATAGAAATTGCGTTTAAGTAAGATAAAATATTATATACTGTTCAATATATCATTGTTCATTAACATTTATTAATACATAAAAATGGAAATGTTATAATTTATTCGTTAATGTTTTTTTAACATAATTTTCAAGGTAAAAAAACATTTGTTAAAACATTAAAAAGTTTTAAGTATTTGGCATGGAAAATAAAGAAATATTTCTTAAAATTTTAATTTTTTTTAAGTATTTTGCATTAAAAATAAGCAATATTTTGAATTGGTTATAACAAATTTGAACAGTAAAGAGCATAATAGTTGAAACAAATTGTTTTTTAATATATTTTTCAATAAATAAAACCAAACATTAATAGATACTTAATCTAAATTTAATATTGTAAAAACTTCATTTGGCAATACAGTAAAGGTAACTTCTTAAAATCAATTAGTGATCTTTTCTTAACAAATATTTCTAATATTTAAAAGTTTTAATTTGTAATAGTAACACATACTGAGGTATTTGATTTTAGTTCACTTTTCTAACAATAACTTTATTAAAATCTTATGGTATTGGCTATTTAATCTATTCGTAACTTCAAAAGATTTAAATAGCTAAAAAGGTTATTTAATTTTTATATATGTAAAAAGTTAAGATCTTAAAAATTGTAGTAATATTTCGATAATACAACATAACAAATAACAGTGTGTATTTGTATGTTCTGAAAAACTTTACAAAAACCTTTTATTTGTACTAAAAGTTCTATTAATGGTATAAAATGATGTACAAAAGCTTTATCTTTATTAAATAATATATTTATTGTTTTTAAAATTAAGCTTTAAAGTTCTAAGTAAGTTTAGCTTACTTTATTCTAAATATAGTTCACAAAGAAACTAGTTAACATAAAGTAATGTTCATACCAATTAGATCACCAGACCAAAAGCAATCAGACCCGGTCTCAATCTACCAAGTGCTTGTGGTATGATGATCGAATTGGTATAATTAAACCATTATATAAAACAGAGCTTGCCTCGGCACAAAATTTTCCGGACTTTTTCTGTTGGCTTTCGCTAAAGTTGTCATTTGATTAGAAACTAGTTAACTTTAGAGCTAAGATTTAAAAAATTACTTCTGAACTTAAGTATCTTGTAAAAATTATACAAAAGAAAACACAAACTAAAAAATAACAATTTCCACAATACATTTTACTATGTTTTTAAAATGAAGACTAACGAAGATGCAGTTGGATTAAATCGGGGTCGGCAGGCAATTGGTTCTAGCGGGTCAAATTTTAAGTTTCAAAATTTTCAGCGGGCCGCAGTTTTAGTTTAGTCAGTATATATTTTTAATCGGTTTTAGTCACATTTAGCTACTTATAGGGGTCTGGCCTTGTTTAGCGGGCCAAATTTACATGTTTGAGGGCCACATTTACATGCTCGCGGGCTGCAGATTTACACTTCGAGGGATGTAGTTGGCCCGCGGGCCGGATTTTACCAACCCCTGGATTAAATGGATTAAATTGTAGTAGAAATGGTAGCTTTTACTTGTAATACACAGTTTTATATAAATGTTATCGTGTGACGTGCTTATTTAAAAATTACTTTAAAAAGTTCTTAATTCTAAAATTTCATAACTAAAAAACAGTAAAATTTAATTGATAGTTGTGTGATTGTGATTGAGATCGTACAAAATTATTTTTCATTGGACATCCATTAGTTACTTAAAATTTTCAACGTAATCATATTTAGATAGTAAAATTTTATTTCATACAACCTGACGTTGTTTAATTTTATTAGCTCTGGTAGTTATATTTATATTAAAAATTAAGCTTTTTTAAAATAGCTGCTTGCCGGCTATGGTCATTTAAAAATATATTCAGTAATCAAGAAAAAAAAAATTCAAAAGTTCCATCTAACAAACAAAAATACTAAATAACAATTCCAAAAACATCACATAAAAAGTTTAATCTGTAGTACAGTGCTTTATTATTAGTCGTTTTATAAAGGACAGAAAACAATAATTTTAGTAATTGCTAGTTGTTCCTACAAATGAGGTTTGTTTGATATTGATAATTGGGGGTAGGGGAATTATTTAAATAGTATTTGATTCAAAACGAAATAAATAAAGCGAGGTGTTTGTTCTGACTCGGGTGAATTTTGACTTGGGTTGATTTTGATCGGGAATTTCCGGCTATTCACCACCTTAAAAAAATGTTTAAGTGACCATCCATATCTCCAAAAGTATTATATACTTAAAAAACAAAAATTATGAAGGTCTAATTTATATTTACAATCCAGTTTTTTTTTTGCAAAATTTTGAATATCTTTTGACAAATTTATAAATAAGAAAAGTAACCATATTTTAAAATTTACTTTAGCCATATCTTAAACAATATTCAATTTTTTTCCAAAAAAAAAGAAATGGCTCGTAGGTGTTATTATGACCTACATACATATTTTTAATATTTTTCAATATACATTAATTTTTAGAATCCGGCCATTTAAATTTTTTCTTAGACTTTAAATTTTCCGAATTTGAATAGTCGTGCAGTCGTGCACCTGCAAAGAACAAAGAAATTCTTGTGTTTTGAAATGTTTTAGTCAAGAAAAATAACTACAGTTTCTCCTTATTTCAGAATAGTTGTTGTGTTTTTTTTTAATTTGTTGCTATATGAATTTGATTTCTTTAAATTTACTCTAACATATATTTTTGTTTTGTTGTTTATGTTACTCGTTTCTTGTTTTTTTATTTATTTAATTTTTTCCTTTTAAAGGGACTTTAAAATTTATTTTTTCACTACAAGTGTTTTCCTTATCGTTGTCTTTTTTTGATTTTTAAAGTAATTATTCCTGTAATTTTTATTTTATTTATTTTTTTTTTCTAATATATTCAACAGTAAATTATTATTTTGTTGTTCATGTTTACAATTAATATCTTTTATTCATTTAAAGTTAAACCAACCATTTCAATATACATTTTGTTATACTTGTTAGATTTCAATGTAAAATTTGCCACAGACTAATTCGAGCAGAACATTTTATTTGAATTTTTTTTTATCAGTGTTCAGATTCAGAACTCTTTATTGCTAGGTATCTGCTAGCCCTGTTTTTTGAGTAAGTTTTAATGTTAATTTTAAAGTTTTAATGTTTGAATCTGTAAATTGCTTCGGTAATGAAAAAAAAAGTGGCTTTTACATATATTTTTTTTCAAAATCTTAGTTTCTTTACTGTTTAAAATCTAATGTACTTTAAATGCAAAAATTAGTAGAAAGTATTTTATAGTTAACTTTGTAAATCATCAAAAATAGTTAATTGTTTAGTATATGGAATTTTAGAATAATAAAAATCGGAATTTCTAGTTTAAAATTTTAAATAAAAATATATGTACTCGATAACAAACATACAGTTTTTTATGCATGTATGAATTGAATGGTTTTCTTCAAAAAACTACTAACTTTAAATATAGATTTGTCAATTTTATAAAGTTAGAGTTGAGAATAATGAACAGTAGAATAAAAGGTATTGCACAAAAAACTGTATCCATTGATGCATCTTAGTCTTTTAAAATTTTGTCAATTCTTATCAACTATTTGCTATGTACTTTACAGGCTAGAGTTATAATGTATAATTTTTTGTTGATAAACAATGATCAATTTAAAATCTTAAAATGTTGGTGATACACCTAACTAAATAAAAGTATTGACAAAATAAGTATATATATATTGTTTTATTACTTAATTAAGACACAACTGTTGCCTATAATAATATGAAAACTGTTTCTGTTATGTTTCTAGACACTCAGCAGTGTTTACATTTTTGTTTCCATTTATTCATGACTTGTAGTTGCATTCTTATGTATTTATTTAAACAGATAATACTTGTAAACTGTTAATTGACTACAAAATATGCCATTAATGTAAACTGTATGTCAGGCTAATTCAGGTTAAATCTTTTGTTTTTGAAAGTTAGCAAAACTTTACTTTTGTCAGTTCAAAAGCTTGAAAATTTCAAACTTTTTTTGAGTAAACTATTAAATTGTCATTTTCTTTCTGAAATTTTCATAAGGCTTTTAAAGGCAAATTGTTTATTTTTTGTAAAGGGAAGAGCAAGTCTGATGTTTTCTTCAATAAAAACTCAGTATTTGTTAGTAAAATATTTGAAAAGTTCAGAACTCATATAAAAATTTGAGAATAATTTTTATTTTGATTTAAGTTGGAAATAAGATGTGTACTAATTTTATATAAACAATATATAGGTTTTTGCAGCAATACTGTCTGTTTAAGAGCAGCAGTTACACAACAGTTTAAGTTCTAAAGACTGAAGCTTTTATGATATTTTTCAGGGACCATACCTTTTTAAATGATTTTAATTTTAAAGTAAATATTATATTATTTTTTTTTATCAATAAGCTACTCAACTACAACTTATCTAATAGATTGTATTTTTCATCTGTTATAAGACTAACTGGGTGGTGACCAACACAGGTTAGGAGTAGACACAACAGGAGTTTTTAAAACTCATCTTCATAAACAACCCTTGCAGATTTGCTAAAAAACCAAAAAATACCTAGAATTTGACAATTGAGCCAAAAAAAACCTGAAATTTAGAAAACATTACAAAAAAACCTGTAATTTTAAACAAAAATCCACCAAATACTCTAGCATTTTAAGCAGTTTTTACATCTATAGTGACAAAACTTAATTTATGTACAAAAATATATCATATACAATATTTTTTTGTATAACTTGATTTTTTTTATTATAATACACATTTAAGTAGCATTACAGTATTTTTAAATATTTTATACCATCTAAGACCTTAAATTTAGTTTTACACTCAAAATAGACTTTAAAACTTGTATTTTCAAAAACCTGGAAGAAATTCAAAAAACCTGAAATTTTTGTCATAAAATTTTTATTATTTTTAATTTTAAAAAATTGTAAGTCTTGTTTTTTCTTTTAATATAACAAACATTTCCTAAAATTTGAAGAAGATTGCTTGAAAATTAAAGTAGGAGATAAATCTTTAGTAATTTTTAAAATTTCCTAGAAAATTTACCCTGATAAATTTGCGGTCCATATGTTTGTATCAGAAACTCTTTACAAAAAATAAAATATCTTAAAAGTTAAATGATACTTTTGAATTCTATAAAAACTGGCTTGTAGTTTGTACTTAAAGCTTTCATATAAAAGCCAAAGTTAATTTTTGTAAAAAAAAGTGTTTTACCCCCCCTATGGCCTTAACACTAACCCAACTATAGCCAAAGTCACAACTTATCATAGAATTTTTGTATCATAACTTGACAGTATAAATTAAACTTAATTGAAAGTAATTAGAAGTCAGTCTACTGTTATAAATAATGTTATAGAATATTAGGATACCTCAGAATTCTTGTTTAGGTCTAGATTGAGTTTGTTATTATTTTGTTTATTGACTAGCTTCAGTTATTAACATGTTGATACTGAGAATGTGAATGCTCTTGTAATATGGTTGTCAAAAAATTTAGAAACCTGGAAAAACTTGGAATTTTAGTATTTTTGAAATAAACCTGGAGTTTGTAACAATTTTAACATGTTAAATAGTAAAATTTTAATTTGACTTATATCTATCATATAGATGAAATTTGTCATCATCAAAAAGTTGTTTAAATAAAACATTTTTAAAGTAGCTTTAGAGTATCTTTTCAATGTTTTTACACTATCTAACACAGTTTCTTACCTTAAACTTAACTTTAAACTAAAAATAGACCCTAAAATAAGTATATTTTAAAACCTGGAGAAAATATTCAAAAATATTTGGCAACTCTGTTATAATAATGTAGTTGTTAAAATTTTATTAGTGGCTGTGTAAAAATGGTTTTTTATACATTAAATAGATTTCAATGTTAAGTAGAAATGCAAAAAAAGTGAATTCAGTGCTAAGGTAAATGGTTTTGTTGTTGAGCAGAGTAAAAATATAAAATATCTAGGTAATGACAACCTGAATTTGAAGGCACTTTTATAATGCCTTAAATCAATGCTTTTCGGATTTTTTTTTGAGTTTATAATTGAGTTAAAATTTTGATATAACTGCTTTGAAAATGGGGTGTTACTGTTGTTTCATTGTTTCACAAACTCAAGCTGACTTACTAGTTTGATGTAACTCAAACTGTTTTTTTTTGCTACAAGGACTCCCTTTTTATAAAATAAATACTTATCTGCTTTAGTTATACCAAATTGGATTTTTTAGTTTTAACTTTAGTTTTACTAAAATACTTATACTGACCAAGCCAATTATTCAAGTTCAATATTTTAAATCTCGTCCAAGGTGCTAGTAAAGGACTTATATGTAAACAATGTTTATAATATGATAAAAGTTTATGAAATCATATTCAATGATAAGTAGCATAGTTGAAAATATCAGAGTAGATTAAAAAATCTCATTTTCATGCAAAACATTTTAATGTAATACTAGTATTAATGTTTTCATATAATATTTAACATTTTATGTATTTGATATTTTCTAGTTTTTAAGGCATAAACATTTTCATACTTGTCATTAGATAAATAAGTACAATGTAGTTGTTTTATTATTGTATATTATAATTGGGTAAGATAAAACTAGCTGTACTTGAAAATTATTGAGGTTTTTAGCAATTTTTAATATATAAAAATAGTTTATAAAGCAATTAAAAAAAAAAAACATTAAGTTAAAGTTTTTTATTTTTTAGTAATAGCATATAGTTAGTAGCTATGTGACTAAAATATCAAAAATAATTTAAATTAAAAGTTTGTTGTTTTTAATAGATTAAATACAAAAATATTCTCTTACAACAAATCAGCTATCTGAAATTTAAATATAAGTAAAATAATAATTTTGAAATCTTTTATACAGTTTTACTAAAATTTTGTTACACTGTTTGTTTCTGAACTTTGTTTTGTTCTCTGGTAGTTATATTTAGGTAAGTTTTGTTTTTATTATTGTTGTTAAACTATTCAATCCTAGTTTTAGTTATTCTTTAAATCATTTCAAAATACTAAGTACTTTACTTTATAGTTCATTTAAAAATACAATTAAGTTGATTACAAATTTTTATTTTGTTATATATGGTAAAAATATCTGTATATAATTACTTTTTATAATTTTTTTAATAAAAAAAAAACTATGAAGTATATCTTGTTATGATTTTATTTAACATGTAAGCTAAAGTATGCAAACATTTAAGAAACATGGACATACAGTTGTTGTGCCTCTAACATTTGTAAACTTAAATATCTATAAAAATGTTTACAAATTCAATTTTACTCATACAAGTATAAAGCATTAGAAAAAATTATAATTAGAAATATTATAAATGTAAGTTCTATAAGTAAAAGTATTTTAACTTTTATTGTGGTTTTATTCTTATTTAAACTTAACAAACTTTTTATATACATCATTTTACAAAACTAAAGATAAAGACTAACTGGAGAAAACAAATCATTTTTAAACTACTTAAGTTGAAATAAGTTCTGAGAGTAACATTAATCTATAATTTACAGCAAGCAAGGTTATGTTTTGTTACAACTAAATCGATTATATGAAATATTATTAAATTTTAGTATGTTTTATTCTCTGATAAAGTTTTTCTTAATCCATTTTATAGAATGCATAAGATGATTTTTTCTTGTGCAAAAACTATTTTGTAATAAATAATTATATTTGAAATATTTAAAGATTTATTTTAAACTATTAAATATATAGTTTTAATGTTTTGAGAAAATGTTAAGCAGTTACCAGTTGGAATAACATTTTTAGTGACTTTGTATCAGGTTTACAAATGGGTAATGGTGCTCAAATGATTTTTTTAAAAATTATTGATATATTGATCGTGTATATATACCCATAATAGACCAGAATAGTGTTGATCCAGAACAGGTTTCCCAAAGTTTTTTTTTCAAAGTATCCCTCCAAAAGAATTTCTCAAAATACTACCATTAAAGCCGCATAAGACTTTTTTTGCTCTAAACCATCAACTACAGAACATTTAGTGTAAGTTTAAAATTATGGGCTTGTGGCTCCGTCTTTTACGGCTTGTTGCCCCCTAAACTTCCTAAATTTTTCCATTTCTATATATAGAAATATTATATCTCATATATAAGATATCTATTAATATCTAGTATACATTTCAAAACTACCATTAAAAAGGCCTAATACCTTTTTTTTGCTCTTCATCATCAACTCCAGAATATCCTGTACAAGCTTAAAATTATGACCTCATGGCCCCCTGTGATCCGCTTACTGCTCATGGCCTTGTTTGGAAAACCCTGATTTAGATGTAGGGAGTGCAATTTTGTACAAAATTCATAATTTAATCTTATCAAAAATACTTTTTAAATTTAGCCAAAGATTAAACTACTTGAAATTTCCAAACTAAGTAAAAGTAATTATAAAAAAGTAAAGTTGTCAGAATTTAAGTAATACATTCTTAAAAATATTTTGCTGTAAGAATGTTTTTAAACTAACTCTAAAATATAAAGTTCCTTAATTAGTAACTTTTGTGCTGTAAAAGCTATAAAATATTTTGTTTAGTAGATGCTTAGTGTAAAGATTTTATAAGTAAATCAATTAAACTTAAAAAAATTCTATTAGGTATTTTCAAAGAAAGCTTTGGGTAAAACTGTCTAAAGAAGTTTTTTCAGAAAACAAGAAATGCACTATAAAAGTTTCTTAAAATTGTATTAAATTGTGCACAATGTGTTTTTTTGATAATTGGCCACATGTAAAAATTAAATAGCTAAAAATTCTAAGGTTGAATTTGTAATTAAATAAAAAATGTTAAGTAAATTATAAAAGTAAAAATTTTACTAGTGTAAGTAAACAGCCTATTTCAAAACAATTTATCAAACAAATTTGTATAAAAACTCTTACTACATGTAAACAGATTAAACCTAATGAAAAAGAACATGGATGTGAACCAATTGATAAGTGAGTCGCGCGAAATCGCCGATTTGGAAATGTACAGGGACCAGTGGGAGTCCGCAAGCCACTGGTTCGCCAGGAAGAAGTTCCTCACCGTCAACTGGCCCAACTACCACAACAAGAAGAGGCTCATCTGCCTCTCGGAGGTGTGGGCCAACATGAGGTTCCACGGCAACAGGTTTGTATGTGTTATGCTTTGATAACTATTCTAAGTTTTATTTAAGGTTAGTTTTGTAGCAATTGTTTATTAGTTAGTTATTATTAGTTAGTAAAAGTTATTTACAATACACATTGTTGTAACAATTACTTAAAACTCATGATTTGCTTCTTATAAAACTCTTGTTTAAGGAAAAAGCACCTTCCTTTTTATTAAATGTAAAATTATAGTTTAATTTTAGTTTTATGCTCCAGTTTACATGTAATTTTTTCAATACAAGTATCATATAATTACTTGAACAACTTACATACATATAAATTTCAAAACAGATTGATCTTTTAAAGATTTTATTTCATTTTATTTCAAAAATTAAAATACTATATTTACATTATAAATAAAACATTGGATAAAGTAATGTTGAAAAAACTATTTTTAACTATCTTCAACAGTTATACATTTTAAGCTTTAAAAGTGTTTCAATATATTACAGAATTTGGCTGATTAATAAAGTAGTATATTATTTTTAATACTGTTAGTTTGCTTGTTTATACTTTTGTAACAAAAAATTAATCAAAAAATTTCCAGTATTAAAAGTAGTATACAAATAAAGGTAAATATAACAGTTAAGTGTTTTAATTTTTATACACGCTTAAATATTTTTTTTTGTAGAATTATTGCTTACATTCATAGTGTTTACAAATCTTATTATATAATATATATTTTTTCTCATGTAAATTAATAAGCAAAATTTTGTTATGATTAATATGGATTGCTGTTTTTTAGTAGTTTTCAATTTAATAAATAGTCTTTGTGTTCAAGGTAACTTTCATATTGCTGTTTATAACCAATTTTGCATTAATTTAATTAAGGAGTGGTAAAATTAAGTACCATCAAATATTGAAATTAAATTCATTTTTGTATGCAATAAAAATGTTATACTTACCTTTATAAATCACTTGTAAGTAATTTCAAAAAGTATCTCCAGCAAAGTAGTTAACTAAATTTATCTTAATGTATAAAATGCTATATAAAATTATAAACCATAAAGGAGGTTGTATTGGCTTAAAATTCATTTAGTATTTTTTTAAAAGTAATATTTATTTGCCTACATTTAAAAAACATCTTAATTTATACCTTTTTTAGTTTATAGACAACTTTTTACGATATTTTTAATGTTTTTTAATGAATTAAAAAAAGTTCATTGTGTACTTTATTGGAAGTAAACATAAAGGATTTTAAAGGTTTTATTCAAGTTTTCTAGGCTTAAATTCTAACAATTTAGAATATGATAATGCATAAAGAGGAAGATCTTCAATTTTTTTATTCTTTTCAAAAATATTAAAAAAAGCTACTATTTATGAAATTATAGTTGAGAAATAGTTTTAGGTATAAATTCTAGAAAATTTTGTTAATAAAAAATACTTTAAAAATATTGATACTCATTGATTACTTGAAATATGATAAGTTTTCACATAAAAACTAAATTCATATAACAAAATTTTAAAGTAAGACTTTTTCTCAATTGAGTAATTTTTTTGTGATTTGTAGGAAATTAATTTCTATAGTTTACTAAGTATATATCTATCATATTTGGAACAATCTTTTGAAAGTTATAATGCATAACTTCTATGCATATTGATCAAAAATCTTATCTTTTAAAAGTAATATCCAGGATGCATACAAACATCTTCAGTTTAAACATCGCATTTAACAAAAAACATAGATTTTAATACTAGTAGTACCTTTTTATTTAATAGAACATCTTCACTTAGAATAAAGTTTCATTTAAAAATTAGTAAAAAAAAAACTCCAATATTTTAATATAAAGTTCATAGAAAAGTATGAAACTCCATTTATTTTCTCGCTTAAGTGAGTTTTATTTAAAAACCATTCACAAATAATTTTTATTTAAGTGACTCTTATATAAAAACAGGTACCCAGCAGCGGCGGAAGCTGAAGTGAAGAACATGGAGCAGGGAGTCGGCGACGCTCACAACTTGCTGCAGGAACATGAGTATCAGGTGGCAGGTTAATTTATTATTAAGTTAAATTTGTTTCCCTTTATTTTTTGAACAAAGTTATATTGAGTTTAAAAATAATTTTTGTTTTTATTAATGTTATAGTAACAAGTAATGATTTTAGCTAGTGCATATTAAAATTAACTTTTACACTTTAAGTTTAATTTGAAAAGTGACCAGGTTTTAAAATCCAACTGGTAGTTTAACCACCTCATCTTATGTAAAACATTTTTACTTGTATAAAACTTCATGTCGCAGTAAAACCTTTTTTTTGTAGAACATTTTCTGTTTTTCTAACTCGTTTCGTTTTCACAGGCAAACAACAACCAAGCCAAGCGGAGGCGGCACAACAACTAGACCCCTACTACAGCAAGCTACCTTACAATTTTAAACCCATTTATTTTGTCAAGGGGGACACCTTAAGGCCCCCGACCCCGCCATCTCCTGTTGTTGTTACCTCGCCACCTGATAATAAACCGTTAATATCAACTGCCTCGTCTCATATTTCAAATAAAACTAATTTAACTTACGTAAGTAGCAAGGCCGGCCCTTCCGGCGTGAGTATTAAAAACGATATTTTCAGCATGTTCGGCGATTCGGAAAATCCAGTAAACATTGCAACGGGCAGCATGCCTTCGCTAGATTTTCGTAACAGTAGTTTAAGTTCGCGTAACGTTTTAAATCAAAACAGTATTTCATCAAGCAGCACAAGTAAGTTGAACAGCACCTCGGCCGTCAGCAACCCCGTCATCGGGGAGCTGTCGAAAAAGTGCGAGGCGTTGCAGGTTTCGCCTGTTAGCAAGCCGCAGCACCCGAGGAAGAACCTGATCGAGAAAAGCCCCGAAAAGCCGCTCAAGAAGCAACCGGTTCAGAAGAAGCCGCCGTCGAGGAGAAGGGAGCAGAAGCAGGGAAGTTTCGACCGGAACCACCCGCAGCAGAAGCAGTTCAGCAGGGAAAAGTTCCCTCAGCGAACCCAGAGGTCGTACAGGAAGGAGGGAGAGATGCTGGTGAAGAAGACGAAGCCGTCGTGGTCGAAGTCGCGCGGGGTGACGAGCGTGGCGATGGCGGTGAAGAAGAACCACAAGGATTTGTGCGAGGTGGAGATTGAGACTGCTGACAAGTTGCACCGGTTGCTGCACACGGGCAACTTCAGGGTCAAGTTGGAATTTTGGTTGGTTCATTGTTTGTAAGAATTTTGTCGTTTTTATGTTTTAAAGTTTGTTTGTCTAGAATTTTTTTTTAATTATCACTTTTTATTGCATAAACAGTTTAAAGTATATCTTGTTTTTATATGCTTGATAAAAGACAAGACTTCAGTTGTTACTCTAGTTATTTGTTTGTGCATAATATAAAGCGTGTTACGCATAGAAGAAAGAAGTATAATTAATTATTTTATCCAATTAATTTTAAAGTGATAATTGATTCAGTTAAGCATTACTTTTCGTTAATAAAATTTGTGTTGTTTTATTAATAAACGTTAAGATTATGAATTATTACAAGAGTAAGTGTTCTTTAAAGCATCAGTTTTTATTTTCTCAAATATATAAAATAACTTGGCTTGTTTGTAGAAATTTAAAATTTAACAAAAAAGAAATTATTTCAGCTTCTACCAACTAAATAAAGATGATGTGGCGCTGTACGAGGAGTGGAGCAGATGTTACAGCTGGAGAGAAAATATCGCCTTCGACTTCCAAAGTTGGGTTTGCGAAGTTTACATCGACGAGGTTTTCGTTTCGTTCGGTGTGGCTAGCAGCAAGGTGAGATTGAAATACTTTTATATTAAAAAATAATTTTTGTGCTTTTCAAAGCGTATCGACTTTTTTGCAAGCTTCACACAGGGTTGCCACTTTACCTGGAAACCTGGAATTTGACAATTTAGGCAAAAATAACCTGGAAAAACCTGGAATTTTTAATAATTTTTACATTTTCAGTAATTATCAGTAAAATTTGATTTGAAACAAAAAATATTTCATATAAATAAAATTTTTTTGTCACAGAAAAAAAAATTATTAAAAAACACATTTAAAGTAACTTTACAGTATTTTTTCATTGTTTTTATACTATTCAACACATTTTCTTATATAGAAATTAACTTAAAACTAAAAATAGACTCAAAAATGTGTACTTTTAAAAACCTGAAAGTAAATTGGAAAACCTGGAAAAATTTTTGAAAAAACGAATGGCAACCCTGTTTACATTTTTATTTAAGATAGTTGTTTTGTTTGATACTATGTAACTTTTAGTAGTTAATTCGAATAAAATAAAAACTACTCTTTTACTTTTTATACATATACAAAAACATTATTAGTCAATTA
Source organism: Thalia democratica (assembly GCF_965202585.1). Lineage (NCBI taxonomy): Eukaryota > Metazoa > Chordata > Thaliacea > Salpida > Salpidae > Thalia > Thalia democratica. Next base: position 57,373,592 of record NC_139166.1, on the reverse strand, counting down.
GTCTTTCAAGTTAATGTAGGTAACAGTAAAATTTCGCCAAGTTTAATCAGTGTGTAAAAGACAAGTTCAGCTTGTATTGTTCCCAACAGTTCGACAGCCAGCTTCGGGCGGTCACGGACGCAATCGAAGTGCTGAGGACACAGGCCACCTTCCTCAAGTGTTACAAGCGGGTTGACATGTCTTCCGTGGAGGGAGGAAGTATCGTGTACGACATCGCGGTCAGAAGCGAGAAAATGCGAAGGCAAGGTTTGAAAATTTGTTTGTGTAAATAAAGTCTTGAGTTTGAAATAGTGTTCGGAAGGTTTTTCAAAATACTTTGATTGTTTACTGGTCTTAAGTTGGCATTTTTATGGCATAGTAGTTTTTATATTTTTAAAAATTTTATTTAGTAATAAAATATAAAATGCAAAGTTTGTTTTAAAATTTATTTCGAAAGCTAGTTCACTTATAAAAATGTTAATAATTGATAAAAGCAAAAGAAAAGTAGTCAAAAAAAAAGTATTTTTTTAAATGAAAATCTTTAGTCCTCAACTTTTTATGTCTGTTTTTTAAAACATAGTTCTACATAAATGTTGTTGTGTTTTTTTATACAATTATGACAATCTAGAGTCGAATAGAAAAAGTTATTTAAAAAAAATGCAGTTTTTTGCTTAACAGAACACTTACATAACAAGCAGACAAACTAAACAGACAAGGAGCTGTACCTGCCGCCGTGCAACAGCAAGCACCGCAAGTTCACGCGGGCGCCGGTGGAAAGCAAGAGCGCGCGCGCGGGCACCATGGACGGCTTCGTGCTGGTGCGGGCCGAGGGCGGCAACCTGGCCAACTCCCTGCAGAAGTCGGCCAAGCTGAACGACGTGCCGTTTGACAGGACCTACGAGCAGGTTGGTGCTTGTTCGTTTTGAAGAAAAAAATGCTTTCGTGAAGTTTTTGCACTATACACCGCTAGCAAAAATTTCGAACATTGTAAAATATTGTTTGTTAAAAAGACAGTTGCGTGCAATATTAAATGTAGTTGATGAAATTTAGGCAATAACAGACTTTTTATTTAAGTTAAATTAGTTTCTTGTCAGTAAAAACTAATAACTTTTTATTCAAAATCTACTATTCTTATTTGGTATACTTTTATTTTAGCAACTATATTTATTTTTATTTATTTTTGTTATAAGGGATCAAAGTTGTTAATTTAGCACACACCCCCTTAGTAAATTTTATTAAAAATGTTTTTTTATTTGCCTTTGGTTTGTATCTGTGGCCATGCTAAAGTTTATAAGTTTATGATTTTTCAAAGTCTATAAGGAAAAGTGGTCAAAGATAATTTCAGGTAAGAAACTTACCTAACTAAACTTTTAAACTTAGGTGCAAATTATTATCTTAGCTCAAACGCCTTTGTATTTATTTATCCACAACTTTAGAATATCTCTCAGTTCTTGTGTCTTGTCCCCTTATAACACCACAATATTATTTAAATAAATAGATGTTATCTTTTTTTAAATTCAAAAGTATGTTTGTAATAAAGCACATTATTGAAACCGTATTTTCAATAACACTGACAAAATTCTACGAGTAACCTTCCAAATATTTTGCAACTTTGTATTTATATTTTCGTGTTAAACACTACAGCAGCAACTTCCAATCTGTAGACTTATTTATCAAACACAAACACAGGTAGGCGAGGAGTTGTGGGAGTGCTCGGTGCTGTTGGCGGGCGAGCTGGTGAGCAAGCAGCAGTCGTCGAGCAAGAAGGATGCGAGCAAGCAGGCGTGCGAGCGCGCGTGGGAGGAGCTGAAGAAGAAGTGCTTGGTCATCGAGGAGCAGAGGAACAGCGAGAACGGCGTCTCCAGGCAGCAGATCGTCGACACGTGAGTGTTCTTGATTTTTATTTTTCCATTGTAAAAAGTTTGCTTACATTGAAAGCGTTTTCAAGGCAGCGTATTGTTGACCGTTAGCGAACATACTGATTATTTTTATCAAAGTTCTCCGAACGCTTTTTCAATGCTTTATTGATCATTTTTGGTTGTACATTTTCTTCTCAGAATTTTGCAAGTGTTGATTCGTACGAGTAAAATGAGTTATTTAGCTGTTTAAATGTTAAAACTTAAAAGCTTTAGTTGTTTATTACTGTCCAATAACAAAATCAACACTAAACTTTTGAACAAAAAACGGTTTTGCTTGCTGTACATTCTCTTCTTATTTTTTGTAAATACTGATTCGTATGAGTAAAATGAATTATTCAACGGTTTAGAAATTAAAACCGTAAAAACTTTTGTTCCTGGGGGACCACCCAGTAACAAGAAATAAAACCTAAACCTCACCAACAAAGTTAATTTAGCAAGTTGCTTTATATAGTTAATAATATTGTAATAAACAAAACAGTGGCAACCTAGCAGTTGGCAGCAATGCAAACGTGATCGGCGATGAAAATATTGGCAACAGAATGCTGAAGAAAATGGGGTGGGAGGAGGGAAAAGGGTGCGGTAACATGGGTTGGTTTGTTTTAACTAGTTGTAGTATTTAAATTTCCATGTATTTAACTAAAAATTTGTCTGTCATTTTTTGTAATTACTTAATAATTTAAAAAGTTTATATTACAGAGTTTTTACCAGTTTTGTCAAGTTTAATTGGGTTATTTGTTTCAAAAGTATCAAGTACAAACGTTCTGCAATACACTTGTTTTAAAATTGTTTTGTTAGAAATAACAAAAGATGTAAATAAGGAAACGGAATAAGCGAGCCGGTGCAAGCGGGCGGGCAAGTTGGCAGGGGCTGTCTGGGAAGCAACAAGAAAAATAGAGATGTCATTTCTTATCAGGACGCTCAGAAAATTGTGGAGTTAGATTTGTTATATATATATATATATATATATATTTTGAGACTCCGTAGATCTGTTCTTAAATTTATTTGAGAGCAGTGAAACGCCGTTAGTCGGAATAAAGTTTTAGCACAAGAACATCTGTGATATACATTCCGATAAGCTTAGTTTATCAGGATCTCCAGGATTTAACGCCTTATAACGTTACATCTTATATATATATATATATATATATTTTTTTTAATATTTATGCTAAACATCAACTATTTGTAAGTTTTATCTGTGTGTTTGACATTAATATATCATACCTTTATGTTCATATTTTTGTACAACTTCGTATGCGAATCACCAGTTTGTGAATGTAATTATTATTTACAACTTAAATTGTATTTTATTCATTTACTGAGTAACCTTTTTATATGTGTTTTTAGTTATTTTATGTTTCTGACTCACAATAATTAACTAAAGAGTTGAAGAAGTTAGACATTTTTATGTATAATCTAGGAACTATTTGTTCAAAACATTTTTTTTTATTCAAAATTTTTAACTTAGTATTAAAGTCAGGGTAAGGTGTTTGAGCTATCATAAGAAATCATCAAGAAAATTTACTTTTTTTATTTAGTTATCGAAATACAAAATATAAATGACTACTGTTAATATCATTCAAGTTAAATATTTCAATCTTAATTTCTTTATATAAAACTTGGTTTGATTGAATAAATTTTTGAATATTTTGTAATAAAAACAAACTTCTAAACTGAACTTTGGTATGAAAGGTATGGTGTTAAATAACACATTTTAATTAACTGAAGTTATAGAAACATATCATATAAGTACAGTAGACTACCGCTTAAGTACGCAAATTGAACCCGTCCAAAAAGTGCGTACTTAGCACGGGTAATGCGTACTTTTTGACGACATAGTATAATATGAAATTTAGTTGTTTTTTTTCTCTCTTACAAGTAGGCATTAAATAATTAAGCCAAATATACAAGTCTTTTTAATTTAAATAAAATTTAACACATAATTCTAATCTGCAAAATTTTTTAATAGATTTTAAAATGATTTATTTTTTCTATAAAAAGTTTCTACATAATTAGTACGTACATTTGTGATAAAAAGTCAATGTCAGTCAATGATATAAAAAAGAATACTAAGCCATATTTTCCATATTTTGCTTTGTTAGAGGGAAAGTACCAAACTACATTGTGTTTACCAAACATTTTCAAAACATCAATTTGTGTACATTTAAATTAAATTATGACTTAACTATGTTGTACATATTTTAAGTTTTTTTAACTTTGTCATCTAGATTTATTTATTTTATAGCATTACAGCTCAAATATCATTATTCTTTTCACTTTTCTGCAACCACTACATAAGTATTAAGTTTATTAACATTTAATAACAGGACTGTCACAATCTCAGGTTATTTGTTGATTTAAATTTGATGTAAATATATAAAAAGTTTATAAAAAATATACAAAAAATTTAGAATCTTTTTGTACTTCCGGATAAGTGCGTACTTAAGCGGTAGTCTACTGTACTTTAACATTTAATTATGAATTTAGATAAAAGTTTGTTTAAAACCAAATATGTGTTTTGAAAAATAATAATTAATAACTTTTTTGTAAGAGCTTATTTATTTGTATTTAAAAATATATACATTTCAATAACTTAAATTCACCAAAAAACAGATTTTCAAACTATGCAAAAATTGAAAAAATACTGGTAAAGATATAGTTAAATTTTACAAAAAAAAATAGTATAAGTATTAATACTGTAGAATTAATGACTATTTAGGTTATTGTATCGAAATAACATTTATCTATTAAGCTTAGTTAAAGTTTATTCAATTTGAATAAAAAATCAACATTTATCATATTTTGTATGTTTTTTACCATAACTACTCAATTTGTAAACAACACAAAATAAATTTTTATTTTTTTAAATTTTAATAAGTTTTAACTAAACTCCATTAAAACGTTTTTATTTCTGTACAATAACCTAATCAGTCATTAATTATATAATGTTTAAATTTATACACCATGTTTCTACAAAAATTTAAATACATTTTTCTAATGTTTTATGATTTTTTACATATTTTGTCATTTTAATATTTTTTAATGCAGCACCCCAGTTTGAAAATCCGTTTTGCAGTGAAACGGAGTGACTGTAATTTTTGTAATAAATTATGTTTTTAAATATATGATTCTTCAGTTTAAATTGACTTCCGTGTTAAATCTGTCAGACATTTAATTAAGCTTGTTTATGTGTACCAAAAGTACTATATTTGCCTTTAGTTAGTAATTTCGACAATTAAAATTACATCTTCTCTTCACTCTTTAAGGTGTTTCACATCTTTAAGTTTTTTTCACCGGCCTTATTAAACAAATTTACTCAATTGGTTTTTAGCTCATTGCCATGTTGTAAATTATATATTGGCAACACAATATATTCATTAAAAAAATGTTTTAAAAAATATACACTTAAGCAGATTTTTTTTATTTTTGGACACGTTATAGTTTCATAAAACTAAAGTTTCCAAAAACAAAATCTACTTAAATATTCAAGCTTAATTGACGAAGAAAACAATTTTGCTAACACTTGAAATTTCTAGTGGATAAAAAGCTTAAGTTGTCTAAAATATTTTATTGCAGTCAAAAATATTTTTTCAATGGATTATAAGAAAGGTTTACAAAGTACGGTTTTAATAACAAACTTCGAGGTTAAAACGGTGTATTGTTTTATATCTTTTACTAATATCTGTTACTATTTATAAGCATAAACTTTTTCTGTTCAACAGAGAGTACATTCAGAAGAACGAAACTGGCGAGTTGGTGTTCTCGAACGAGCTCACGGCAGAAGAAAGAAAAAAAATCCACCAGATTGCCAGGAGGTGTTATGTTGTAATTAAAATACACTTTATAGTAAAATTTCACTAGTAGGTTTTTCCTTCTTACTGGAATTTATAATGAAAAATAAGTGAAAAAAATTTAAATATTTTAGTAGTTTTTTTTAAATTAAACAAAATTAACTTATATAAATTATTTTCTGGCCCTGTAACTCTTTACTTAATTTATTCCCGTCACACAACGTTGAAAATACAAAACAGGTACAACCTCAAGTCTCAGAGTCACGGAAAAGGGCAAAACAGGTATCTGTCGCTTTCCAGGAAAAAAACTCCCCAGCAGATCATAGACGAGCTGAAAAACAACCAGGCCGTGGGCTACAGAATCGTAGAGCAATAAACAACTCAATATTTAAGCTAATGTATTACTGTCGAAAAATCCAAAACTGACCTGATGTAATCGATGGAATTCTTTTGATTAAGTCCTAAGTTTATTAAGTATTCTAAAGTTCATTTTTAGCTGTTTTTGTATTAAGTATTACATTAGTATATTTATTAGAAAGAAACAAGTTTTTACAAGTATTAATCCTACGGGTACAATAAAGCCCTGTAAGAATTTATTTTATAGTTATTTAGTTTCCTTTTCTAGGATATATAACCCTTCTTTTACTGGTTTATTTAATCTTAAATGTTTAAGATAAGCTTTGAAAGATGTATAATATTAATAACTCATTATTCCTTTATAGGCAAATTTAGCGAACATTAATCATATATTTTTATAAAATATTTGCCTAGTTTAACTCTTTAATTTAAGTTTCAATGTGCGTAGCCAAAAGAATGAGTTTCACTTAAAATTTAAAACTATTTTCCAAAAATGTTAACCACGAAATTAAGAATACTTATGGTAAAAAATGTACACAAACTAACCACTTGGTAATATTTAGCTTAATGTAGTTTAATTTTATCAATTGATTATCATTTATAAATTTACGCAGTGATATTCAGGAAAGCCACTCATTGAGGCCAGCTATAAAATCAGGCTGTTATTGTTTTGTTAAAAATCTCAAGCTGACTTTTAACAGAGGGTGGAAAAAATTTGTTTAATTTTCCCAAATGATCATTGCTCAAGTTTTTACTTAAATATTTAAATTTTGCTTGTAATTACAAAATTACATTTAGAGTTAAATTTTTATATTTATATGTTTTCAATAAATAATATTTATGATTAATAAACATAATTAAAATAATTATTAGAATTATTTTATATGTAGTTACATATTTGTTAAACTTATTTGTTATTGGTGAATTAGCATAAAATATGAAATGGTGCTCAATAAAAAATTATTAAAAAAAGATAAATAGTTTGTAACTATGTAGTGATATTAACTAAGTTTTTGTCGTAAATATTTTTTAAATAGTTTACAACATATTTTTGTACTAATTTTATTGTACAATTGACATTTGTACGTCGTAAAGAATTCATTAAAGTTCGAAAATAATTTAAACTAGTTTATTGATAGAACTTGAAAAAAAAAAAAAAAAAACTAATTTTATCAGCTGGATTAAGAGGTTTATTTTTCTGTGTTGAAGAAAATTAAAAATTACTTGCTTTTGACATTATTAAAACTAAAATACTGAAAGTTATCTGCTGTTTGGAAAATTTAGTAAAAATGTGTAATGGTTTAAATTAGGGGTGGGCAACGTTTTTAATCCGCGGTCCGGAGCAGTTAAGCTTTATTCAGTTAACAAAAATTATTCAGATATAAAATTCAATTGTGTAAAATACTAATTCTTAGTGATCTTTTGTTTATTATGTACCTATTACCTTTTTTACTTTTCATGTCAAGTCCCTTAATATTTTATAAGTTTCAAAAATTTGGTTAAGCGGGCGAAAAACTATTAAGTTTTATTGATTGATGTACAAAACCTACCAATTACTAGATTTTTTAACTGTTTAAAAATAACAAAAAATTATAAGTAAAGGCATACTTAAGCTACTCTGCAAACTAAGAATATTAAGAAAAGTCGTATCCGGTATATCACTAGTTAGTAATATAGTATTTATACTGGAACAAAAGTTGTCTGTTTGAAGACTGTATTTAAGTTTTAACTAAAACCTTTTTGTTACGCATGTTACTGTTTAAATGCGGTATTTTAAATTGAAATATTATCAGGCAGCTTTGATTTAAAAGAAAGAGTTTAAGTTCATCAGATATAGTTGTTTAAAATACAGATAAGCTTAATTTATAGTGATTTGATAAATCGTGTCGAAATTTGCGTCTGGCCCTGCTGAAGATGCTCTATATATAAAACGGTAATTCTTAGTGGAAAGCAGGGTTTCCCAATTTGGGCCAAGTGGCCCCCTTAGTGGCCATGAGCAATAAAGGGGCCATGAGGTCATAACTTAAAACTTACACTATATATTTTGGAGTTGATGATGAAGTGCAAAAAGAAAGAAAGGTCTTGGAAATTTTTAATGGTAGTTTTGAAAATTACACTAGATATCATCGAAAAATTTGTGTAAATCTAAGAGGCCACAACCCCTAAAAGGGGGAGCCACAGGGCCATAATTTAAAACTTACACTAAATATTATGTAGTTGACGATGAAAAGCAAAGTGAAAAAAGGTCTTAAGCGGTTTAATGGTAGTTTTTTGAGAAATTTTGTTGGATGAGGCCATAGCTTTGTGAATTTCTTTAGAGGGGCCTTTAAAAAAAAAAATTGGGAAATCCTGGTGTATAGAAAGTGTTTTTCTTTATAAATTTAGAAACTATGTGCATCAACCAGAAAAGATAAAGAAAATAAAACTAGAACTGAATTAAAAGTTAACATTATTTTTACTATAGAATATTATGAAGTTTTTTATTAAGAATTAATAAAAAAAAACAGACATTTGAAGCACAAATAAAGTTGTTTAAGTGTTTTTTAAAGTTTAAACTTTCATTACTGTTTTTATTATTTTCTGATTAATAAAAGTAAAATTTATATGTTTTAAAAGTAATGTTTATTAAATGACAAATAAAGCGCTCAAAAAATTTGGTCTTAAGACCCGGTGTACGAAAATATTTTAGGTTATAGAGTCGTACATTACTTTAATACAGTTTAGCGTCATTGTCTAGGATAAACAAACAAAACTTCAAAAACTCAAAACAAATTTTCTTAGATACCAAAAATTTTCTACTCTTATAGTAATTATTAAGCTTTTATTTAGTTGATGAGAAAGTTTAGACCAGCAATTCTTAAACTGAGAGTAAATGCTTTACAGGGGAAATTATCTCCCAAACAAATAAATGCACAAATAAAAAATAAATCTTTTTAAGTTTGATTTGATTTTTTGTGACCAAACTGGATTGAGTTTGAGCTGAGTTGACGGTGCTGCAGCCATGATTGGTGTGAACTCTGGATTTATTTCCCTGGTAAAGCAGAAAAATTCAGCAATTCAAGAAATTTATTGCGTCGTACGTAAAGCATCGCTAGTTTCAAAACATTCTAAAGAGACTTCACGAGCATTTGTCTGTCTTAATAAAATCGTTAATTACGTTAAATGTTCAGCGTTAAACATTCGAATCATCAGCAAGTTTTGTAAAGATATGAATGCATATCATACTACACTTTTATATCATACTCAAGTTCGATGGTTCTCAAATGAAAGTATGCTCTCGTGTTTGCGAACTAAAAGACGAACTCAGGTTCCTTTGGTTGCAAAACAAAAAAAATATTGTCTTGATTTGATGGAGATCGATTTTATATACTTAGCTTACCTTTATTTAAAGTGTAAAATCGATTAAGCAGAAAACTGCAAGGTTCAGAAATCAAAATAATCGCGCAAATTGATGTCATCCATATGCTTTTATGACAAAGCTCAATACTTGGATTAAATAAGCAAAATAACAACTTTGCATCATACCACGGCTTGACTGAGATAACTTGATGTAGTTTTGAACAAAATTTGAACATTATCGACCATCTACAAAAGTTGCAGCATAAATTTATTATTTTCCAGAAACAAGTGCTTTCAGCATTTTGATACAGCTAACAAGAAATGCTTGAAGTAACGTGGAGAATGTTTCTGAAGCAATACGAAAATAATTTATTGAATTTATAAACTCATCTTTTGCAAAAGACGACTTCCATTCTTGTAACCTTTGGGCGTTTTGAAATGAAACGCAACTCTGCTGTCCACGATTAGGTTTCCAACCTCTGAATAAATCAATTCTACACAAGTTCAACTTGTGCAAAAGCAGGTTCTCTGCATTGCTAACCATCAAACCTAAATCACGAAACCGACTTAAATCAGAATTTTTTATGCATTATCTACTACTTCCACAAACATTGATCTGCTCGTTGTAAAAAAACAAGAACAGCGTCACGTTAAACGTAATTGAAGTTGTTTGTTACTTTTGTATAAGTTTTTTTTTTTAGTAAAAATTACCTCGTATACAAGGATAAATTTGGTAACACTTTCCATAAAAGGGTAAAAAGTGAAAAAAAGGCTAAGATATATTATTCTAGACCTTTATGTTGTTGAAAAAGTACGACATGTTAAATGTAATAAAATTTTTGTATTTTAAAACTACAGCTTTACACTGTTGATTGTGACAATATAAGCGCAAAATTGTTTGCCATCTTTAAAATATTTTTTTTGTTAATACGTAGTTATAAGGAAACCATACAGTACATAATTTAAGTGTAATAACTTCGATCAATTAGAATTTATACTTAGTTAGAAGTAAAAAATTCTACTTTACATAATTGCAAAAAAATATATATGCTTTATAGATATACCTAATTAAATTAACTTTTGTCCCGAGATTTTGAAATTTATTTTTAATATAGTAACTTTAAACCAAGTAAAATTTTATCAACTTGGTTTATACAACAGTATTTTTTCTCAGCATATCTAACTTCTGCCTTTGTTTAGTTTTCTTCGATGAAAAAAACTTAAAATGGTCTTTAATTTTGTACACCTCAAGTTATAATTAGAAGTTTTAAATACAAAATATATTAATGACATTTAAATACTTTTTTTTTAGTTTGTAAATGTATATATACAAAAAGTCTATTAGAGATTACAAAGTTTAATGCTGATAAAAACTTAAAGAGATAAAAAAAACAAGTTTAAAAAATCTCTTTAAACTCATAGTAAAAATATACTTTTACAGTGTAACAACTTTTTCTTTTTTTAAGAAAAAAAGTATATAAATTGGTTATAAAAACCAAAAACAAAACACCTATTTAATAAAATAAAAAATTATACTAAAAGAATAAATAAATTATGTTCTGCACACATTTGGTATTTGCAGAAAGCTACAATTAAAGTAAAAATAGTTTGAGTAATGCTAAAAGTAATACTTGAAAGTAAAAGACAGTAAATCATAAAACTTTAAAGAACTTTAAAGCCTTTTCAGTCCTAATTTTTTATTAGAATGCCTAATATTTTAATAAAAGATCTAAGGTAGTACCAAATTTTTTGTCATTGAAACTAAGAAAAATTATAAGTTATCATTTTTGGAAACATTAGGTGTAGAAATTGATTAAAACTCAAAAAACAGTATTTTTTAAATCAGTAATCATGATTTTATTATACACTAAGGATGAGTTTGTTAAAAAAAAAATTAAAACACATTTATACAGCACCGCTAAAATATTGTCAAAAATAAAGTCAAAATAAAAAAAGTTGATAAATTATTTTAATAGAAGAAAATAATCTACTTTAAAATACATACTACCTGCTGACCCTGTAATTTCTCATTAACTTTTCTTTAAGCAAAAAATTATGACTGTTATCTATTATTTTCAGTAATTAGTACCCTTTTCAATTGATTAAAAGAGTTCAAAAAAAGACAGATAAGTTTTTTTTTAAACTTAAGTTATAAACCTTATTTAAAAAATAAATCAAAGTTTTTAAAAGTTTTTCAAGAAGAACTAAAATTTAATTATATGCTATGAAAAGATAATGAATGTTTTCATTATGTTTTCATAAAAAATAAATTAAACACGTTCACATAGTACCGCTTTAATTTAAAAAAAAAAGAGTATATTAAGATAAAGGGTAGCAGAAACTAATTTTATGCAAAACAAAAAACATGCTACCGTAGCTAGACTTGTAAATTCCTATTGCTCTTTCGGCTAAGCAGAAACTTATGTCTGCTTGTTTTTCTTTTTACCAAGATAATTCTCCAACTAAAATAATCTTACTTTTCTCCCTTCATTTACCCGAAGTCAAGTTGGAGTTGGGCGAAGTGGTGGTCGTTGTCTTCACCACCAGGTGGGGTTTTCTCTCATATTTTCTGAACAAAATGGTCAGCGTTTGAAACGGCTTTTCAAAGCAGAGAACGATGCACACGCCGGTCATCATGTAGCAGCACGCGTAGAAGCCGTACTTCAGGCTGCTCGTTCTCACCTCCCCTCCCAACCCCCGCTTCAACCCGTACACGAGCGCGTTGAAGAGAGGAAATATCAGCGCGCTCACCGCCGTCCGCTGGATGGCGCCGTACAGCCGTCTTTCCAGCAAATTGTTTTTCTGTTTAAGGGGTTTTCCCTTCTTCTCCCTGTACAGTTGTGCCTTCTTGCAGCACAGCGGGTAGACGAACATAACGAGCATCATGAGCTTGGCTACGAGCGAGCACGTTATCAGGTACTTGTACACGCTCACCTTCTTGTCAACCAGCAGGCACCCCTCTGAAGTTATCACGAAAGTGGGAAAGTACCCTAAAACGGCCGCCCCGACAACGACCGATGCCGCGACAAACTCCAACGCCAGGCTGAGAAAGTTGACGGTTTTGTAGAGGGGAGTTTTGAACTTTTTCATGGACGGCTCGGAGTAGAGCATCTGGAGCCGGTACCACAGGAAGAGGAAGATGTTGAGAGCGCACAGCAGGCTCATTAGGTTCTGGCAAACGTTGGCATGGTAACACGCCCTGCACCCCACCTTGTTGTCAGGGGCGAGCCTGCCGACGAGCAGAAACGCCTGGTTGGCTGAAATTTTCACGCAGGCCACCGCCGGGTAGCCAATGGCGAGGCAGATCAGGTTGCGGGACTTTTTGTTTTTTTGGAAGAGGCGCTTGATGATGGCGAACTTGAGGAAAGTGAAGAAGACGAACAAGTTGAAGAGAAAGGCGACAACGAGGCACACTTGAGCCAGCTTCCAGTTGTTTGTGACGACTTTGTACGTCACGATTTTAGTGACGTTTGTGACATCATATTTATTGCATACCTGCAAGTCAACCTGAATTTCTTCTATCATTTTATTTCAATATCAAAACTGTTCAGCTGAAAATTGTAAACAGTTTTATTTTTACTTGTATTATATTTGTAGGTTGTATGGATTGTTTAAAGTTAAACAAGAGTAAATAAAATACAAATATTTAACTTTAGAGTTCTTCTAAATAAACAGAAGCAATTCAAAATTCTATAAAAGTATTGATAAGAATAAAAATATCTTAAGTTTAGTCTGCTTATGATGTATATTAAGTATTTTTAAATGCTTTTTTTTACAAAAGTATAATTAAAAATGTCATACGCTTATTAATAATTTAGGACTATAAATGTTAAAAGAAATAAAAAAAAATTCACAAAGAACCCAACATAATAACATGTATGTATATAAATATATATATACATAACCTTTTATGAAAGAATTTACTTTTAGCTTTAAATTAAATATCTAAAGGTTAAGTATTGACATTAAGTTGAGAAATCGTTAGAAAAAAAAAGTTATAGGTTAACGAAATTTAAGTATTATGTATGTAGTTTTACGTTTTTTATATATACTTTTAATGAAATTTTTTCTAAACTTTATTAAAATCTAAAATAAGTATTTAAAAACCATGAAAAAAATTATATCTCATTAGCATGAACTACTATAAACATAAAAAAAACTTTTATGAGCAAAAATATATATATCATTTCGAATTGGTCAATATTTAGTTATTATTTACTGAACAAAAATAACCTAACATGTTTATCTTTAAAAAAAAAATGATTAAAAGTTAAAACAAGTTTTGACTAAGTAAATCATAAACAAACTCTTTAAAAATAAAAACAGACGAATTGTTATATAACAAAGTTAATTAAAAGAAGCTTTAAGTTTATCATGATTGTTATTTTATTAGTAAAGCAAAAACACTACAATGACTAAAATAAGTAGTATTAAATAGAAAGCATTAAATCTTAAATATAAGTTAAGTTGAAAATAATTGGAATGTAGATAATTTAAGTATTAAGAAATTATACTTAAGTATAATAAAGTTAATTTTATCGAGATTAAAAAAAAATTATGTATTTTATATAAAGTACAAAAGTAGTAAAAACTTATTAATTAACAGTAATAAGTGTAGTATGTTGGTTTTGTTTACAATTAAATATGTTTTTCACATAAAATTCTTTTAACTTTTTTAAGGTTTCAGTCGATAATAATAAAACTGCTTACAAAAACGATACTTTAAAACAGAAAAATTAAAAAAGACTTTTTAGAACTCACATTTCAAAAGAAAACTTTCCTTTCAAAGCAATATTAGCTTCACTTCAAAAAATGTAAAACAAATATTCTGCTTTCTAATACAACTACCTATAACAAAAAACGATTTAAAAATTTAAGTTTAACTTCGACTAACAACAAATGATCTAGCACATCAGCAAAATCAGTATGAAACTCTTTAAAAATCTTAAGTAAAAAATATCAAAAGTATTTTGTTGTAAAACAAAAACAAAAAGGTTATTCTTCAGCAATTTGAAGATTGAAAGTTGTTCTAGGTGCGAAAAGTTTACTTTTTTGAAAACTTCCTGTTTCATGTTACAAAAGTTTCTTGTTTCTACTTAACTGTTTTAAAAGTTAGTTTTTGTAGTTTTAAGAAAGGCTGTTGTTCCGTTTTTTAGAATAAAGAAGTTACTGGTAAGTCATTTAAAGTTATTTCGAATGTTTTTTATCTTTAAAGCGTTTTCAGTCTGTTCGATTTAATTTAGTATCAATGTAAAAAAGTAAACAAGTAGCATGTGCTATAACTAAGTAAACTTTTTGTTTTGAAGTTTCAATATTTAAGATTTGCTACAAAAATGTGCTTTATATCAACATTTATGTATAAAGTATTTGTGTTTGAACTTTTTGATTAAAGTTTTGTTTATACTAATCGATGTTGTTTATAAAAAAATATGTTAAAATGTGTTTAGTATTCAGTATAATTTTGCTGAAAGCATAACATATAACATACTTGCCAAAAACCAAATAAAGTTCACATTATAAATAAAACATACAATTTTAGCTTAAAAGGCTGACTATATGAAAATTAACGATCTTATCAAAGATAAAAAAAAAGGTTTTGACATGTACTTAATTTTTTCTTTAAAAAAATATTTAGTTTAAAACGCTTAACTTATTCAACAAAAAGTGCAGCTAAACTGTAATTCGCGACAAGTTCTTAGTATTAATTCGCGCTAAAGAACGAAAAATTGAAACAAATTATTTTAGTTACATAATTTAGTAATATACTTGAATTTATATTGGTTTAAATTTTTATACAGCTTTTCTAACTGTCTAATAATGCTTATGTTAATACAAAAAAAAATTAATTTGGTAATTTGAAAACTATTCAACTTAAAGTAAATAGAATTGAAAATTGTTTAAACTTGCCTTATGGCAGATTGGTACTTAAGTGAATAAAATACTAAGTTAATATTTTGTTTATAAAAATAAAATAAGAATTTATTTTTATTTTCTTTATTTAATATTATATAAAAATTTTAAACCAATTAGTTTTAATAAAAACTTTAAATGCAAAGTAATATTTATGCAAAAATCAACTAAAATCTTTTTTTTAAGTAAAACGATTGTCTGTTATAAACTTCTTTGTTTTTTTATAACAACACTTGTCTAAAGTTACCGCAAACTGGTGGTAAATCTGAGAATCTTTTTATGAATAAAACCACACACGGATGTCAAATTGTATCAAGTTACTGAATAAAACTAAAAACGCTGCAAAAAAAATTACTCACGCCTATTGTTTTAAAAAACAGCTAGCTTTTTTCAGCATAGTTATTTGCATATCTAGCTCAAAAAGCTTGGTAAAAAAATAGCGATTTTTTTTTACTTTTTATATTAATCAATTAACTTTGTGAAAACTACTGCCTAATACTAATTATTAACATTAGAATAAAGTAAATTTGGTCAAAGCTTGCAACATAAACCACATATTGTTTTTATGTGCGTTAATTTAAAAGTAGCTACTGTTGTACTTTTGATAAAACAAATTTTTGTCATGCTGTGAAGTTTTTGAAGTATTAATTGCTGTTCTAAATAATCGTTTATCGTTTATTCATAAATACTGTTATTTTTTTGATTTTTAAAAATGTTAAAACATATAGTTTGCTAAAAAAAGTAAAGTAATGAAACAAACTGTGTTATAACTATAAAACATATTATGTCTAGAAATAAAAATAAAAACTAATAAAATTATTTTTTTTAATATCAAGACAAATTACAATAGAACTAATGATTAGTAAATTTGAAAGAAAATTCACAACAGCCTAATGAACTTATGTAAAATCATGAGGACTATTTTTTACTAAACTGTTGTATGTACAGTGCATACTGTACACTTTACAGTAAATGTTTAAAAAAGTGAATTATTGTAACAAATATTTAATTTCAAGCTTTTTATTACGTTTTATGCAGAAAAGTATTTGAAAACCAGTTAGTTTGTTAGTTGCTCAGTTGTAAAAAAATACACACATGTTTTTCTTTTTTACAAAAAGAAATTCTAAGCTTTAAAATAACTTAAAATGTATATAAGTTTCAATTTATAAATTTCATATGTTTATAATTCATTTTTTTAAACATGTATTATACTTTTTATGAAATAAATTTTAAGGTAACAACTAAAACTTAGACTAAAAATATATATATATACCTTTAAAACAAAGAAAACAAATTAAGTTCTTTTTTTTTGTATCCAATAATTTCTTCAACAAATAAAGTTAGTTGGTTTCTGTATACACAACTAATTTATTTAATCTTTAAGTTTATAGTAAAATTTAAGCTTAAACGCAGTAACTAGCAAACTAACTAACAATTTCCTCAAAAGAAGTTTGTTGTTGTACTGCCAAAAATAACATAAAAGTTATCATATTTTTTTGTTTAAAGAATTACATAATATAAAAATTATAATGACATAATTGTTTAATAAGCGAAAAATCAAAAAAGAGGAAATTTAGACATTTTTATATTTACCTGCTTAAAGCTAAAAAGACTTGTTTTAAACAAAAAAAAAACTTTAGCTGACTATCTCAAATAGTTGTAGTTTAAAGCAAGCTAAACAACTTTACAAAGTTGTTACTAATAAATGACAATTCGTTACTAGTATTCAAATTACAAGTCTTAAATATTTTAACAGCTGCAAAAAATACCACATAATAAATTAATCAAGTTTAAACTAAACAAGCCTTCAACATACTTATTTTCTTAGGAATTTACATTTTCTTAGGAAATGTACAACCATTAGAAACGTATCACTCAAGTTCTGAAATTAAATAATAAACAGCATCACCACGTAGACATATTTAACTAAATAAATTACTGTTTTTTTACTGTAAGTTTAAATTACTGTAGCTGTTTTTTTTAACTAAAGTTTTTAACAAACTGCTGTTCAGAAGTTATAAAAGAATTCTCTAACGATGAAAGCAAGCAAATTTTTATATAAAAAGTATAGCTATTAAAATGTACTTTAAATTTTTAATAACCCTTTGTTGTATAAACAATATACTCCATTAAATAAAAATAAAAGTATCAAGTAAAAAGCATTAAAGTTTAGTTACAAGTAAACTATCTAACTATTTAGTTTAAATTAAATGTACTGTAGTTAATTTAACTTAAAAGAAACTAAATACGAACTTAGAAATACTTTTTTTTAAGATAAATAAACTTCTTTTTTAAAGTGAAATCCAAAAATAAATAAATTTAATTAAAAAAAGTAAAAAGTCTAAGAAGTTTTATTAGTTGCCTTAAAGTTAAACCCAAAACTAACATTACAATGGTTTAAATTTTTTCAATGCTTCAGTTGATAACATTTTAAATCAGAAAAACTAAAAAGAGCTTTTATAACTCAATTTCAATTCATTTAAATCAGAAAACTTTGCTTTAAAGAAATAAGTAGCCGTACTTCAAGAAAAAGACCAAAAATTGATTTTAATTCTTCTTTCTAGTAAAGTTACCTTAAACAAAAGAATTTTTAATACTTTTTAAAATCATAAGTCTACTAAAAAAGGTCAAAATAAAACCAACAAATTTTAAAGCATATAATGCAAATAAAAGCAATCAAATACATTAGTAAAAACAGTATAAAATTTAGTTTTAAGTTGTAAGTAGTAAAAAAAAGGTGTAAAAAGTTTGGTATTTAAAAATATTTTGTATTAAATAACAAAATTTACTTGTGCCTTACCTAACTTCTGTAAAAATGACTTTTTCTCGTTGTAATAAAATCTATTGTTAGTATAGAGGAAGTAAGTTACTACCAAGTTATTGAAAGTCTTTTTTTAATGTTTTCATTTTTAAAGCATTTACTTTCAGCTCGATTTAATCAAATATCAATCTAAAAATGTACACAAATAGCATACGCAAAAATTCAGTCTAGATAATCAATTTAAAGCATCAATATTTAAGACTATCTTTAAATCAGCATCTGTGTATTAAGAATTTGTCCTTAAGCATTCTATAAAAGCTTGTAAACATTAAACCATTTTGTTGAAAAAAAATTGCTTAATAATAAACCGTATTTAATCAAATTTTACTGAAATTACAAAATATATTGAATTAAAAAAAAAATGTTCACAATGTAATCAAAACAAAAAAGTTTAACTT
This sequence comes from Thalia democratica, assembly GCF_965202585.1. Taxonomy (NCBI): domain Eukaryota; kingdom Metazoa; phylum Chordata; class Thaliacea; order Salpida; family Salpidae; genus Thalia; species Thalia democratica. The sequence goes on along the minus strand of NC_139166.1, from coordinate 57,355,081 downwards.
AAGTGGGCTGACTACATAAAAATCGAAAACTGCAAATAAAGAGTCGTATAGCTTTTTGAACATAAACTTTATTTTTGTATACAAAAAAAAAGATTTAAAATAAAAACGGTTAATTGTTATCAACAAAAGACTGAAACATAACTGTGATACAAAATAAGTTCTAGTGATATATTGAGCTAAAAAACGACAAATTAAAACGAATCACCTTAATTACCCAGCTCAGTAATAAATTCGATAGAATAAATTAACTTTAATAAAAAGCCATTTAAAACCTCTAATTAGACTTTATCTGAATACCTAATGAATTTTAATTTTGTAATTTGCAACTAATAGTAAATTACTGAACAAAAATTAAACTTGACTTAAAGCAATTGGTACTTATGGGAAAAAAATCAGTTACTAATTATTTTCTTATTTCAAAATAAATGATAAGACTTCTAAAAATATAAAAGCAAATGAACTTTTATTAAACGCTTAACTACAAAAAAATGATGATTATAAAAAGCTAACTAGAAAGCTTTGATTAAAAAAAAAAAAATTCTGTTATGAACACTTTATTGTAATAATGCTTGTCTAAAGTAACCGCAAACTTAAAGAACATTTGAGACTTATTTTGTAAAATGAAGCCAAACAAGGCTGTCAAAAATTGTTTACCGTATCAAGTTAATGCTAAAAATAAAACCCTTACAACAGAAAAAACCTTTGCCTATTGTTTTATAAGCTAGCTAACTTGTTTTATTCACAGTATAGTTATTTAAGAATTCAGATATACACGTTTAGTAAAAATATAAAGCTTTTTTTTCAATATGTTGTAGTTTCATCAATTCACTTTGTTAGACTACTATGTATTATGAATTAAAGACACTAAAACAAAGTAAACTTGGTCAAAGGTTGCAACACAAACCACAAATATGTTTTTGTTATATGCGTTAACTTAAGAGCAGCTACTGTTTTTTTTTTCTGATCTAAACAAACTTTTATCATATTGTGAAGTTTTTAACAATATTAAATAGTTTTTCTTGATAAAACAATTTTCTTGTTTTAATGTCGTTTTTTTTATAAATACAGTTTTTTATTGTTTAAAACTTTAAAACATGAAACTGGCTAAAAAAGTATAACAAGCAAACAATCTGTGTAAAAATTAAGAAATAAATAGTTTCGGAATAAAACAAAAACTCTCGAAGCTACATTTGTTTTATTTTAGTGTCAAAACAGACTACTGTTAAATTACTAAATTAAAATTTTGGAAATAATTAACAACAATCATATGAGTTGATGTAAAATTATAATGTCTAATTTTTTACAACACTGATGTATGTACAGTAAAAGTTAAAAGAAAAGTGATTTACTAGGGACAAGTTGAAAGTTTAAGGCTTTTTGCTTACGTTTTTGCTATTAGTCACTTGAGAATATGGTAACTTATAAGCTGCTTAGTTTTCAAATATTTATACACTTTTCCTCTTTTTTGCAACAAGAAATCCCAAACCCTGAAAAATTCAATAAAAAGTTTCAGGGCTATTATCAGTTAGTAAAGATTATATACATACATTATGTTTTAAATTATTTTGAAGTTAACAAATAAACTTTTGGATATAACTTTTGTAATTTAAGCGTTAAAGTGAAGTTCATTGTTTTTATTAAATCAAAAAAATTCTTGTTCAAAAAAAGTCAGTAGGTTTCTGTATATATATGTGATCAATTTGATACTTATGCTTATAATAAAATATCAGTTTAAACACAGTAAATAACAAACTAACTAACAAAACTATCAATAATTAAGTTTTTATTATACTGCTTATAATAATATAAAAGTAATCATAGTTATTGTCTTGCTTAGAAAAATCGGCCAATAATACAACTATAGACATAATTTTCATTAAGCAAAAAATCTATAAAAAAGTAAATTTAGATACATTTATATTTGTCTGCTTATAACTAAAATGACTACTTTAAAAAAAATAAAAATCTTAGCTAACTTACTAAAATGTTTTAAGTTTAAATTAAATTAAACCACTTTACTAAGTTGTTACAAATAAACGATTAGTCTTTGCTTGTATTCCAACAACAATTTTTTGATTTTATAAGAAGTTAAACAGCTGCAAAAAAAAAACCACAAAATACATTAATCAACTGTAAATTAAACAAGCTTTCAAAACTTAGTATACCTGGTTTTCAAAAAAATTTGATAAAAGTGAACAACCTTTAAAAATGAATCGTTCAATGAAAGGAATGTTCTTCTTATGACGCAGGTTTAACAAGTGAAAACACTGCCTCTGATTGGTATGCATTAATTTTTTTTTAAATATATTTAATTTAAAAGCTGACAGCCTAGTTTAAGCATAAAAATACTTAAGTTTAAAGATAATATCACTAAAATTTAGTTTGCACAGTTTGGACATAACTGTTATCATAAAAAAATAGTTAGTTGATATTTGCAAACTTTTTTTTTGTTTCTTAGCTTTGTTAAGTTTATTTTAAAAAGTTATTTTATTCGAAACAAGTTGACATAAAATAAAGCTTTATCAAGTCAAATGTTAGTTATATATTTAGGTTATAAGTATTTTTTACTATTTTAAAACTTCTACGCATTTTGTGATTCAAACTTCCTTTATCTTTCAGAAGTTATTAAAACGGAACTGAAGAGCTTAAAGTATATAGCAAAAAATTTTAATAGCTTTCTTAAAATCGTTTAATGTAATTAGTATAAATTACAATGTACAAAAGTATGTCAAAAACATATAAACCACATGTAAATGTCTAGTAACTTATCAAAAGAGTATGCACACATTTTTTTCTGTTTACAATTTTGAAAATGATTTTTTTAAATCGTTTTTTTTTTACTTTAGTAAAAACCTTTTAACAAATATAAAATGCTACTCTAATTTGTTATGAATCTTCAAAAATTAGTACAACACTTTAAAAGTAAGATTATTAATTAGATTCCTTATCAATGAAAAAAAGTATTTGAACTCAGATAAAACACACTTTAATAAATACAAAAGTTGAAGAAACACTTTCAGTCTGCTAATGATCAAACTGGATTTCTAAATTAAAATATAAAAGGTTTTGTTTTAATTAAGAAAAATTTCTAGTGCAAAAAGGTCTGCAAACTAAATTAACCTTTTAACCAATTCAAATCGGAGCAATAAATTTTAAATCAACACCGAACTTCAGCGGAAACACAGCTATATGTTTATGTTATTAATAATATATCCCGTGCAAGTGTACAAGTCACAAGCTTTTATGTTTATTACAAATAAACAACAAGTTTATCAACATGAAATTTTCATAACATGCTTGTTTTAGTAGTAGTTGTTTCAGACATTGTTTTTTATTTTCGTTATTAAGAAAGGAATTTTAGTACACTATAATGCGTACCATTTACCATACAATTTTTTAAGATCTCCAATCATTAACAAACTGCATAGAAGTTTAAAAAGGTAAATTATGTTTATACTAAATATTTTTTATTGAATGTTTCACATTAAATATTTTACCTTTTTTGGTTTAGTTTTTGAAAAATCAGTTTTATTTATCAATAAACTTATTTAAGTCGTGTAAACATTAAAACTTTGTTAAAAATGTAAACAAATTTTAGCAAAATAAAAGTTTATACAAAACATTTTTGGATACTATTGTTTTCAGTGAGCTATTTAAAAAAGTTTAATAACTTTTGCGGTAAAATGCTGTTGGAATTTAGACTGCGTACGTTTATTTTTTTGAATGTATATCAATCAAAAGCAGTGTAAGATTTAAAATCTGCGTCATAAGATAAAAATTTCCTTACTTAAATGATTCGTTTTCAAAGGTTGTTCATTTTTAGTAAAATTGTAGGAAAACCAGTGATATTGAATGCTTTTTTAGCCTAAACTTGATTATTTTATATTTTGGTATTTTTTTACAACTGTTTAATTTGTTAAAATATTAAATTTGTTAATTAAATACTACTAACAAATTGTCATTTATTATTAAAAAAATTGTAAAGTTGTTTAATTTATTTTAAATTAGTCAGCTATACTTTTTATTTTATTTAAAACAGGCCTTTTTGGTAAAAAGCAGGTAGTTGAAAATGTATCTAAGTTTACTACTTTCTTGATTTTTTGCTTATTAGAAATTATTTTATAATATTTTCTATAAGTTAATTTCTTTAAACAAAACAATAACTATAATTAGTGTGAAATTATTTAAGGCAGTACGAAACTTTTTTTTTATAATAACTTTCTTAGTTAGTTTGTTAGTTACTGTGTTTTAGCTTAAACCTTTCTGTAAACATAAAGACAAAGTTAATATTAATTGTATACAAAAACTTCTAACTCTATTGGATACAATAAAAACAATAAACTTAACTTCATTGCTTTAATTCCAAGCTATTATAAATTCTACTTTAAAGTTTATTTTATTTGCTATCTTAAAAACAGTTTTAAACAAACTAAAAGGTATTTATGTGATACTTGCTAACCAAAAGTAGTTTGAAACTTATTTTATTTAACTTTTTTAAAGTTAAGAATTTTTTGTGGTAAAAAATAAAAACATGTGTATACTATTTTGTGATTGAACAAATAACAAATTAGGTTCTAAAGTAACTTACTGCAAAAAACATAAACAAAAAACCCTAAAATTTTTAATTTATTTTTGTAGATCACATTTTAATACGTTTACTGTCCTGTACATACATCAGTGTTGTAAAAAAAAAGTCATTATAATTTTACGTAAATGCATAAAATTATTAATTGAGTAGTTTTTTTAATTTTTTTGACACCAAAATAAAACAAATGTAATTTTTAAATACTATTTTGAGACTTGTTGAGTTTTTTACTTTTAACACAGTATGTTTGATTATTATACTTTTTTTTAACCAATTACTTGTTTTAACTTTTTAAACAATTAAGTAAAACACAGTGTATTTGAAAAAACGGTAATTAACACATAAATGTGTTTTAGTGAGAAAAGCTTATAAAAACTTTACAGCATGATAAAAGTATGTTTTATCAGAAAAAAACAGTAGCTGCTCTTAAGTTAACGCATATAACAAAAACATATTTGTGGTTTGTGTTGCAACCTTTGACCAAGTTTACTTTGCTTTAGTGTTGTTAATTTATGTTAGATAGTAGTTTCACAAAGTAAGTTGCCAAAACTACAACAAATAAAAAGGTTTTTGCTAATTTACAAGCGTGTTTTTCAGAATACGTAAATAGCTGTAATGTACAAAAAAAGCTAGCTGTTTGATAAATCAATAGGTATGAGTTGTTTCTGTTGCAGCGGTTTTTTTTAGCAGTAACTTGGTACAGTTATCATATTTTGATAGTCTTTTGTGGTTTTATTCATAAAAATATTCTCATACTTACCAAAAGTTGGTGTTTACTTCAGAAAAGTGTTGTTTTAATAAGAAAAAAGTTTATAAGAAACATTTTGTTTAGTTTTAAAAACTGTTTAAAACTTTTTATGAGTAGTAAAAATTTAAGTTTACTTTTTTATAAACATAGTTTTCTATAGTTAAATCTTAATTTAAACTCGTTGGCTTTTATGATTTTTTTTTACTAATTCTATTTTATAAACTAATTAATAATTGAGTTCTTATTCACACAAGTACCAATCTGCCTCAAGAAAAGTTCGAGCATTTTTTAATTGTATTCACTTTCAGTTGCACAGTTTTCAAATTACCAAATTAAGATTTATTATGTACTAAGATGAGCATTAATTAGAAAGTTAGAACAGCTGTTAAAATATTTATCAATTTTAATTGAAGTTTATGGCTAAACTGCGTAATTAAGGTAACTTGTTTAAATTGTTACGTTTTTGAGCGCAAATTAATATTAAAAATTATCGAGTGTTACAGTTGTTTTGCATTATTTTGTTAAATAAGTTAAGTACATTAGTTATTTTTTGTGTAAGAGAAAGTAAAGTGTATGCTAAAAAAATCTTTACGAATATTTATCTAAAGTATTTATTTTTTATGTAGTCAGTCTTTTCAGGCTAAAATTATTTCTTTTATATTTAACATAAACTTTATTTTTATTTTGTAGATATATACAGTATATTCTATATTTTCAGGAGAATAATATAAAACAAGAATTAAATTTAAACAACTTTTTTTTATTAACAAAACCGTTTTAATGTATTTAAAAGCTTTCATGGAAAATTTCAAAAACGAATCTATTGTACGTAAATGCTGATTTAAAGTATTTTTTTGTAGGAAATGTTAAGTATTTACACTTCAAATAAACAGTTTACACGAAATGTTAGCACATTATATTTGTTTATTTTTCTACATTGACTTTTAATTAAATCGATAAAATGTGTTTTTTCAGTTAAAAATCATAAGAAAAAAAGCTTTTAACATTTGGTAGTAGCTTCCTTCACACTGTTAAATGAAACAAAAGTGTTTTTTACCATTAGTAAAATTAATTATTAGAACAGTTCGGCAAGGAAAAAGTAAATTTTGTAACATGAAACAGGATATTTTAAATAGCAAACTTTGTGCATTTTAGATAAATTTTAGTTTGTAGATGACTGAAATAAAACTTTATTTTTTATTTTACTATAATTTTTTTTGATTTTTTGTAATTAAGATTTTTAAAGGACTTTTACATTGTTTGGTTGAAGTGCTTTCATGCTTTGTTTAATTTTATTTTATCCTATCGTAAGTTGATCTTTTAAATCTTAAGTTAAATTTAAATACTAAACATCCTTTGTTTCAGGTAATTTTACTAGATATTAGAAACAAGTTTTCTTATAGTCACTTTTTTGATTTGCAGATACTATTTATACAACTTTGAAAGAAAAGCTTTTAATTTAAATGATTTAAATTTAAATGTGAGTTATAAAAGTCCTTTTTAAGTTTTTCTATTTAAGGTGTTATTTTTATAAGCAGTTATATGATTATTGACTGAAGCGATTTAAATGTTTGTTATGATAGTATTGCGTTAAATTTTAAAGTAACTAAAAAAACTTATAAGACTTATTACTGTTAATTAATTTACTTTTGTTTTATGATTTCACTGTATAAAAAAAGTTTGTTTAATCTTGAACTAGTAAGGTTATACTACTTTATTAGTTTCTTAATTATTAAATGTCTTAAGTATAGTTATTTTCAATTTACTTGTAATTAAAGTTTTAATGGTTTTTAATTGATACTATCTATTTCAATTACTGTTGTATTTTTTATTACAGTACTGTCATTAAATTAAAGCCTCTTCAACTTAACTTTATTTTTGTATAATACTATGATGCTTTTGTTATTAGAGAGTTCATTTATGAATTATGATTTGCTTAATATGAGTTTGTTTTAACATGTAACCTTTAGTTGAAACAATTACGATATAGGTGTTAGGAATTATATATTCTATTGAAAATGTTTTATAATTAAAGAAAGTAGTGAATTATTCAAAAATATTAATACTGTTCTTTTAATAAAAGTGCTATTTTTTGTTTATGATAGTTCAATATGAAAAGCTATATTTAAGTTATAAAAAAACATGTAATAGATTTTATTAAAGTTTGCAAAGATTTTTAATAAAATCTTATATGAAAAAACGTAAAATTAAACCTGGTAACACTATATATTTGTTACTTTTAAAAAATGTTTCGATTACTTTATCATCTTAATTATTAGTGCCTCAACAAAACTTACACATGTTTCTTTATGCAATAACTTAACCTTAGAATGTACACCTAAAATAAAACATTTATTTAAACATATAGTTTATTAAGAAAATTAGATTCAAAAAAAACAGAACATACGTTTTATAAAGCTAAATTTATTAATCTTCAGCAAGCTTAATAAAACGTATGTTCTGTTTTTTTAAACATCTAATTTTCTTGATAAATTATTCAAAAGCTTTTCAAGTGGACTCTGTAAAAAGTTTTTAAGTTTATTTAACCACATTAATATATATATATATATATATTAATGTGGTTAAATAAACTTAAATAAAATATATATATATATATTTGTTTATTTATAAATAGTTTTTTTTAAGTTTCGGACAATAGTGCTCGACAAGTTAAATTGAATCTAAATATTTATTTACTTAAGTAATAAACAACAGTTTTATACAGCTGTTTCGTATATGAGATATTTCAATCTCATATATTTCTCAGTAAAGCTTTAGTTTATTAAACATGTTTTGGAGAAATTTGAAAATAAAAACTTTATAAATACTATGACGTAGGAACAATGAAGGTTTTCGTGCAGTAAATTAAGTCTGAAAAATACAATAAATTTAGTTTTGTTATTTGTTTAAGAACTTGTGCATTTTGAAAAAGTTTTAGTAATTGCTATTAAAAATTTGTAAAGTATGGAAAAAAAACATTGTAAAAATTAGAAAATGTTTAAAGCTGCTCTTGTGCGCGGCTTAATTTTTACTTTGATTTAAAATTTAACTTGGTTTAATTTCGCTAAAAAAATATTTTTGGCAATGAATGAATATATTTTGTCTTTCGCTTTTCTTGTTCAGTGTTATAGTCTTTATAACTTAGAAATCTAGATTTTTTTTGAAGTTGCAAAGTCTGCAGCCGAATCTAGTACTAACTTTCTGGACAAAACCTTCATTATTACTACGTCATAATATTTACAAAATTATTAAATTCAAAATTTCTGCAAAACATGATTAACGAACTTAAGCTTTACTGAGGAATATATGAGATAAAAGTATCTAATGTACAAAACAGCTGTATAAAACGGGAACGGGTCAAAATTGCACGAAGACAAAATTGTACGAGGGGACTAAATTGCAAGAGAACAAAATTGCACGACTGCACAAAAATGCACGAAGATACTTTTGCACGAGGGCACAATATTGCACAAAGACAATTTTGCACCAAGAGTCAATTTTGCACGGAGGGTCAATTTTGCATGAAAAAAAAAAAAAATAAAAAATAAATTAATAAAAGACAAAAAGATAAAAAAAAGTTACTGACCGATGGTAACGGTTAGGGGTAACAGTGAAAGTAAAAATAATATCAAAAAAATAACTAATCATTATAACAAATAAATAAAAATAATAAAAATATTTGATAAAAAAAAACGCTAGCGACCGAGGGTTCGGGTTAGGGGTAACAGTGATGGTAAAATAAGAAAAATTAAAAAAAAAAAAAAAAGTCTCCGTGCAAAATTGTCTGCTCGTGCAGAAGTGTCTTCGTTTAAAAGTTACGCTTTTTGAAAAAGTATCTTCGTGCAATTTTTGTCCCCACGTGGAATTTGTACGCTCGTGAAAATTTGACAGCTACCCGTATAAAACTATTCTTTATTGTATAATTTAATAATATAAATGAATAAATGTATACATATATATATAAAGTTTGTACTTATTGTGAAAAAATTTAATTTTTAGTTTTTAAATATTTAAAGTTGTAATTAAAAAAAAATCGTTTAAAATTTTCAACTATGAATATGAAAAGTAATGACAAATATTTAATATTCATTATATAAAGACTAAAAAAAATCACTTGAAGACGCTTTTATTCTTGTTTATACTTTAATAAAATGTTTTGAATTATCAAAGTGTAGTTTACTCAAGAGAACTCTGAAGTTAAATTGTTGTTATCAACTCAAACTTATTTAATTTTAATTTTTAAGTAATCTGTACAACTTGCAAAATTGATATGATGAAAAAATCTTGAATTTTCAGCTTAACACTTATCTCCATATTAAAATAAAAATGATAGAAGAAATTCGAGTGAACTTATCGGTGTGCGGTGGTGATGACATCACTAACATCGTGACGTACAAAGTCGTCACAAACAACTGGAAGCTGGCTCAAGCGTGCCTCGTCGTCGCCTTTCTCTTCAACTTGTTCGTCTTCTTCACTCTCCTCAAGTTCGCCATCATCAAGCGCCTCTTCCAAAAAAACAAAAAGTCCCGCAACCTGATCTGCCTCGCCATTGGCTATCCGGCGGTGGCCTGCGTGAAAATTTCAGCCAACCAGGCGTTTTTGCTCGTCGGCAGGCTCGCTCCTAACAACGAGGTGGGGTGCAGGGCGTGTTACCATGCCAACATGTGCCAGAACCTAATGAGCCTGCTGTGCGCTCTCAACATCTTCCTCTTCCTGTGGTACCGGCTCCAGATGCTCTACTCCGAGCCGTCCATGAAAAAGTTCAAAACTCCCCTCTACAAAGCCGTCAACTTTCTCAGCCTGGCATTGGAGTTTGTTGCGGCATCGGTCGTCGTCGGGGCGGCCGTTTTAGGGTACTTTCCCACTTTCGTGATCACTTCAGAGGGGTGCCTGCTGGTTGACAAGAAGGTGAGCGTGTACAAGTACCTGATAACGTGCTCGCTCGTAGCCAAGCTCATGATGCTCGTTATGTTCGTCTACCCGCTGTGCTGCAAGAAGGCGCAGCTGTACAGGGAGAAGAAGGGAAAACCCCTAAAACAGAAAAACAATTTGCTGGAGAGACGGCTGTACGGCGCCATCCAGCGGACGGCGGTGAGCGCGCTGATATTTCCTCTCTTCAACGCGCTCGTGTACGGGTTGAAGCGGGGGTTGGGAGGGGAGGTGAGAACGAGCAGCCTGAAGTACGGCTTCTACGCGTGCTGCTACATGATGACCGGCGTGTGCATCGTTCTCTGCTTTGAAAAGCCGTTTCAAACGCTGACCATTTTGTTCAGAAAATATGAGAGAAAACGCCACATGGTGGTGAAGACAACGACCACCACTTCGCCCAACTACCTCGTAGCTTCGGGTAAATGAAGGGAGAAAAGTAAGGCTTTTAATTGGATAGTTGCCAGGATTGTAACAAATAAAAACATGCAGCCATAAGTTTCTGCTTGACTGAAAAATAAATGAAAAATTATAAGGTCAGCTACGGTTATGTGTCCTTAAAAATAGTTTTTGTATTTTGTTAAAATAGATTTTATTAAAATGCTACGTTTTTATCTTTTAATAATTTTTAATAACATTTAAGGTTTGCTTAGCAAATGTGTCCTAGTATAATTGTTTGTTAAATTACCCCTATGAAGGGATAAAGTTTGGGGCATTTTATTTGGCAAATTATCTGGTTTGAAACAAAGTAAGACATGAGACATAAGTCTCTGGTAAACTGAAAAACTGAAACAGCAATAAGAATTTACAGGTTCAGCCATGATATAGTGTATATTGACTAGTGGCAAAATTATATTAATTAATTGCAACATTTTATCTTTATATAATTTTTTAAACTAAAATTTAAGCGGTGATATGTAAACGTGTTTAATTTCATTGTTTGTGATCAAAGTGATTTTAGCATATAAGTTAAAAAAAATTTCATTTAAAGAACTTAAAAAACTTTAACTTAGTTTAAAATAAATTTCCATATCTGAGTATTAAAAATAAAGTTTTCTTTAAAGTTTTTATTTTGACGTCTTTAAAAATTAATGCGGTTGTGTTTTAGTAAAAGTAGTTATTAGAAGTTTTAAATTTTATTAAATAAATAATCTGTAAAAGTTTAATATTTTTTTAACAATACTTCGTGATATACGAGGTTTTACTTTCACGTCTGATTCGTTAAATTTCTTACAGTGATGTTTAGTATAACTGAAACTTTTTACTGTATTAAACGTCGCAAGATTTAGTTTTTATAACTATTTAGTTTTGACTTCAATGTGTGCATTTTTTTAATTTTCTGGTTTCTGTAGCTGCTTTTAAATAATTGTACTTTTCAAACTAGTATTTTTCTAAGAAAGTAAAACGGAGGATAATACTCAAAATAAATCATAAATTATTTTATACTTTTTATATTTAGTAAAAAGCCTCATTTTGCTTTACCCGTGAAAGTTAGAAAAAGTCATTAAGTTGAACTGCAACTATTAACAATAAATATGAAAATAAAACAACAAGCTCTATCATCATTTCTACTATATTAGAAGAATTTGAAACTATATCAAAACAAGTTTGAATAGTAAAATAAAGTTAAATGCAATAAAATGTAATAACTATAACTAAAACTTTTAAACTTAATGACTTTACAATCAATTTTTTTTTTTCTTACAAGTAGTTTTTTAAAGTTACAAATGATCAATACTCAGTATCGTCGTCATTTACTTTAAACTAAAAAAAATATATAGAAAAAAACATAACAAAACTACATTAAGTTGTAAATAAATTAACACGGCTAGTGTACTTAAAGTCAGTCTGATTTGAGTATTTTCTGAGTCATCATTAAATATAAGTTAAATAATAATTAAATTAAAATAGAGTATGAAGTAAAACATACAAGTTATAAAAATAGATAGCATATTTTTAGGTCAGTCAGAGTTGAAAAAAGCTAATAAAAGGCTGAATCAGCAAAAAAGAAGCTTTTTTTTATGTTATATTTAATTCTAATGATTAAAAACATTTTTTTTTGATTAATTTTTAATATATTTCGGTATAAGGGATAAAGGTATAAATAAAAAAACCAAACATTTTTTTTTTAACTGATGACTCAGCAAACATGCTATTCAGACTGATCTTTAAGTACACTTTCTGACAAAATACAACAAAACATTTTATGTTATTTGATTTCAATCCAGTTTTTGAATTTTCTGAATCTAATTGTAGCATGTTAACTTACAAATTTGTTAATTAGTGTTGTAAAAGTTTTGGTTGTAAAAATAAAAAAATTCTTGTTATGTTAGAATTTATTGGCGACAATATAAGTTTGAGATACAAACATATGAACATATTCAACGTTTATAAATTAAAGCTACCTCAAAATAAATAAAAAGTTTTATCTATGTTTTCTCTATATTTAATAAATAGGTTGGTTTACCCAAGTATGTTTTAAACAAACTGAAAAATGAAAGATATTTTGTTCTATGGATACTACTTTAAACTCATCAACACTCTACTTATCAAAAAAAGATGAATTATAAGCAAAACCCTAAACAATTGCTGAATTATAATATTTTGTTTCCTTCTGACCTTTTTTTCAATACTTAAGACTCTGATTTGATTGATCAAGTGTTTTTGTAAAGTTTTATTGGCTCAATTTAGGAAATTTTTACTTATTTTGCCCAAATATGTTTGTTTACAATAATAAACTAATTTAACGAGCGTTACTTTGGCTCGAATAGTTTGCAAGTTTTACATAAATTTACATTATTCGAGGGACTTCTGGCTCAAGTACTTTGAATTTATATAAAACTTTCAAAGGTCATATAATACTTAAAAATAAAATTAGAAAAATAATACTTCCTTAATATAAAACTTAGTTAAATAAGAATATTGAAATTAAAAATTATTTGAAAAACATTATATATTTGCAGTAAAGAAATTTGCATGATAAATTTGAATACTTTGGAAAATTTTATTTGGGTATATCTTAAAAAAAAATAAAGGAAAAAAGTATATTTCCATCATAAAAAACTTAGTTTTATAAGTAAATTATTTAATTATAAATTTATTTAAAATTTAAAATAATTAATTTTAAAGTTTTGTAAAAAAATACAAAAAAATCTATTCTAGCTAAAGTAACCCTCGTACTAATTTAAAGATTAGGTCGTTACTATAGTTGGCTGAACTATTATTTTTGCAGTTAGTCTTAAATATTTTATTGATACTTGAGTTCACATACAAACAAAAATTTTCTATGATCATCTTTAAGCTATTTTGGATAAAGTATAAAAAACTTTTGCCAAGTTAAATTGAACAAACTCAGAATTTTGTCTTGAAACTATATAACAAATAGTATTTAGTGAGTATTTTAAAGTAAAAACAAAAGCTTTTCCCAATTCTTAAATCTACTGTTTAGTCTTTTTGCTTTAATAAAACACCAAAGTATAATATTATGGTTAATAACCAAAATTCCTTATTTTTAAACTAATATAGTCTATGTTATACACATTTTTAACTAAACAACTATTCTTTTATGATACTAAAAATAGTTTCACTAACAGTTATAATTTAATTTCAAAATATATTTTTTTTAAATTTGAAAAAAATTAAATAATTATTTTAAAACAAAAAAATATTATAAAAATGTTAAATTTACTCTTCTCTTTAAATACATCATAGTTTCAGTATTAAATAAATTTATAGTAACAACTTTTGGGTAGGTGTCTAAATTGCGCGAGCGTACAAAATTGCACGAGGCGACAAAATTGCACGAAAACACAAATTTGCACGAAGACTAATATGCACGAGAGCGCAAAATTGCACGAAGATAGAATTGCACGTAGACAAAATTGCATGAAGGTTAACTTTTGCACGAAGACACTTTTGCACGAGGGTATATTTTTGCACGAGCAGACAATTTTGCACGCAGACACTTTTGCACAAAGGGTCATTTTTGCACGAGTGACAAATTAGCACGGAGGGTCAGTTTTGCACGGATTTTGTTTTCTTCCCAGGGACGGGTCATATTTGCGCATTGACATTTTTGCACGAAGAGACTAAATTGCACGAGAAGACTTTTTTGCACAAAAAAGTTTATATGATATTAAAAAAATTAAAAAATAGAATTAAAAAATCTAATAACTAAACAATAGAAAAATACAAAAAAAATGGTATAATATTAAAAAAAAAAAATTGAGTTATAAAATTTTATAACTAAATACTAAAAAACTAAAAAAAAACTAAGTAAAAAACTATAAGTAGAAAAAAAAACAAATAAATTAAAATAAAAATAAATATTAAGCAAAAAATAACAAATCAAATAGTAATAATAAATAATTACTAAACAAAAAAAAATATACATACAATATATTTAAGTAAAAAAAAACTACTTTCAAGTAGAAAATAAAACATAAATGTTACAAAGATTAAAATATTTAACAAAAAAAGTCAGAATTTTAAAAATCAAATAACTAAATAATAAGTAAGTTATAAAAAACGTAAAAATAAAAATATTTATAAAGTTTAAACTTTAACAAATTAAATTATGAATAAAATTTTTAAAATAAAAGTTAATAAAATTAATAAAAAAAAGTCAAAATAAATGAAATAAATAATTGAATAAATTTTAAAGAATTAATAATAATTAAATACGTCAAAATGAACAAATTAAATAATAAACAAAAATCAATCAAAAAAATTGTATAAATAAAAATAAAAACTAGATTATAAAATAAGATTCTTACCGCTTTTAAAGTATAATTACCAAAAAGAGTTTTGTTTAATTTTTTTTTTATAAAAATAGAAATTAACTAATTCTAGCTGATGTATCATTTTTTGTTTCATTTTAGTCATAAGCTTGTATCACCTTTTTCTTCTAAAAACTTAAGAAGAAATTTGCTTCTGACAGTGGTTTTTCGCAAGTATTGGTTAGATAAAGAGAAAAAACAAAGCAGGTGAAACTTAAGAGCTAATTAGAGTAAAACGCGTGCAAATAGTGATGTAACAAAAATAAGGTTTAGACAATTAGAAAATAATGATTAATTTATGTTTAAAACTTTTATATAAAACAAAAAAACAATTTTAAGTATAATTTATGGAAGTACACAACCGTAACATAATTTTCTGTACAATGCACAACAAAGATTTCATCAGACGAATTTTCTCCTTTCTAAATTTATTTAATTATCTCACTATTTCGCAAGCTCGTTTTTTTCTGTGCAAAAGTATTTTCGTGCAATTTTGTCCCTTCGTACAATTTTGTACGCTCGTGCAATTTTAACACCTACCCATGTAATTATTATTCATTTATTTTTATTTTTAATCTTGTTTTGTTACATATTGAAGTTTAGTATAATTTTAATTTAAGTTTACATCAATACATGTTTATTCTTTAATAAGGGATATTTTCATTAAATTAAAATTCAAGTTTTATTTTTGTTAAAAGTTTTTAAAATTTATATTAGTTTTTAAACACAATAGTTTAGTTTCAATGAAAAAATTTAAATAAATTAAAAAAAATAATAATAATAAAATCAATATAAACTTAAGTAAAATAAAGTTAATTGCTCTTATACACGCTTATTTTTTTTTATTTAATATAAAGGTATTAATATATTTCTTATTTAGTTATTTTAAGTTAGTATTTTTTGTGCAAATTTGACTCTCCGTGCAAAACTGTCTGTCGTTCAAAATTGACCTTCCGTGCAAAATTGTAACTCGTGCAAAATTGAGCTTCTGTGCAAAACAGTCTTTGTGCAATTTTGTCCCCTCGTGCAATTTTGTGGCCGCGTGCAAACTAGTCTTCGTGCAAAAGTATCTTCGTGCATTTTTGTACACTCGTGCAATTTTGTACTCGTGCAAATTAGTCCCCACGTGCAATTTTGTCTTCGCGCAATTTAGACCCGTTCCCACAACTTTTAGTTTGAAATATTTTAAATTTTTAGTGATTATATATATTTTAAATTCATATATAAACAGAATTTGTACATATAGAGGTTGAATAAAAAATTGTCTTAGATACAGAGTAGAATACAGAGTTGCCTCACACTAAGGCTAGTTTGAACTTTTCAAAGATTTTGTGTAAAATTCAGACTGGCTTGGGTTTTTCTGAAACTTTTTTGCAAATCTCAGGCTAGTTAGATCTTTTCTTTAAACAAAATTTTAGGCTAGTGAAATTAATTTATTTCTGATTTTAAAAACTTTTTACTTAAAAGTTATCTTTATTTTTTAAACTATTTAGTTCTTTTGTTTTAAAAATAAATTCTTAAGGGATTTATCCTTGATTAACGGTATATTTCTTAGTTATAAAACTTGTCTTCTACTATTCTTCTTAATTTTCATTTCAATAAGTCAAGATGGCCTAAGGCTAGTTTAAAGCAACTCTGGCTAGAATATTTTTTACTCAGACTAATATTTTTACTCTAAAAAGTGTTAACTCTGTTGTTGTTCAGTTTTAGGTTTTAGTATGAGTCAGGTTTGCCTTTCACTCATGCTACTTAAAATTTTTCTTCTAAATTGAATTTGACCAAGGATGTTTTTTTTTTTTTGCAAAACTTAAGCTAGTTTTTACATTTTTGTCAAGTCTCCGGATGCTTTTATGACTCAGATTTTTAAAGTGTGAATTTTTGTTTCAAGTCAAACTAATGTTAATATAATGATGTTAATTTTTAGTATTCAGAATTAATTGGCTTTATACTTTTTCAGCTTTTGCTTTTCTCTTATTTTTTAAAAAACTTAAAATGACTCAGACTGGTATGATAACTCATGCTGGATTGCTACACTTAATGTTTCATATGCTTTATAGTTCTTAAATTTTTTACTTTACCCAAACTTTGTTAACTAGTATCGCTTTTAAAAACTTCGGTATATTTTTATTCAAAACTTATACTAGTAAGTATTTTTTTAGTAATCAGTTAGCTTAGAAATTTTTAAAGCTTAAGACTAGTTTTTTAAATAAAAAATAGTGTTTTAATTTGTTAGTATTAAGTCTGTTTGTTTTATATATGATATTTCAGGTGTTCAATCTTATTTACAACATGTCTTTTCAGTGCTCTTACATATTTGGCTCTTACTACTGTTTTAATTGTCGTTTTTTTTTTTTTGCAATTAACACATTTTTTATATAATATACTAGTATTTTATTTAACTTTAACCATGCCAGAATTTCAATGTATTGAAATAAGCTTCAAGTAGTTACAGTAAGTTGTTCAATTTAAGTGTGTAGTACCATCCTCAAATTACTATTTAAATTTAAATGTGATTATTAATATTTTTTGGAGAAATATAAAAACGTTTAATTAAACACAAAACTTAAGAAAATTTTTCCACTGCTAAGTATTAGTTTAGATCATTTTTATACAGTTTAATTAGATTAAAAGCAGGTAAAGGCATTTAGTTGTTTAGAAAAACAGGATCGTCGTCACACACTTAGACTACTTAGGATAACTTTTAGGATAGTTCAACAAAAATTAAAACTTTGGAATGTTTGAACTTTAAGTAAAAGCTTATACAGAGATATATTTTTTTGAATTTTTTCAAATAAAAATTCAGAGTAGTTTTCACACACTTCCTTAATGTTTGACATTTATTAAACTCAAAACTTTTTTTTTGCGTATTTGTTAAGTTTTTTTATTTATTTTAAGTTTAAGTATTTTACGTTTCAGCTTTTTAATTTTGTTTTTATTTTTTGCAAAGATTATCATTTAAATTTAATTTACAAACCTTAGGCTGGCTTTTTTACTTCAAAGAGTGACAATTCTGTAACAAAATTTTAATCAAATTACTTTATCAGTGTTCCACACACTCAGGATACTTTGAATTTTTTTTTAGGCTGACTATGGATGGTTTTGTATTTTTATAAACAAAATATGGTAGTTTTAAGATTTCTAAAAATTCCAGGACAGGTTTTTCTATATTTTAAATGAAATCTAATTGATTTAGATTCAATACTTTGTTGTGACTCTCGTGAAAAAGTGACCCTTGGTGCAAAATTATCTTTGTGCAAAAATGCACCTTCGTGCAAAAGTATCCCTTCGTGCATATTTTACCCTCGGTGCAAAAATGTCTTCGTGCATATTTTACCCGTCCTCATTTAGTGGGCATAGCGGAAATTTGTTTGCAAAAATTAGTATGTAATAGGAAAGCGATATAATTAAGGTTGACGAAGTAAAAGTTTATTAAAAAGAAGACTAACTGATAAACATAATAACAAGTTGCAGTTAATACAAGGATTACATGTTTTATAAACAAAGAGAGTTATTTGCAAGCGTAAAAATGCATTAATAAGGTCAATTATAAGTGGTTACATATTCCTACCACTACAGGGTCTCTGAAACTAGATCTTAGGGTGCACATAATTTTTCTTATGGAGTTTAGAGTGATTTTTCAAGATTTTTTAAAATTTAAATTAATAAACTAACTTTATACCGATATGTTAGTTTAAAAAAACCGACAAAAGTGACAGGTAACTGTATTTTAAGCTTGGTGTTATACACAGAATTATATGGTAATTTGAAAACTAAAAGTTTTAAGTTTTTTTTAAAGTTTTAAAATAATTTTGTATCAAAAGAAAGTTTTTTAGGGCATAACTTTGTTAGTCAATGTTATTTTCTAAGACAAAAATCAAAACTTGGTGTACAAGTCAATAATGCCCACTACAAGTAGATTTCAGTGATTAAAACTTAAACTTGATTAAACTACTAAAAGTATTTTTAATACTAAAAGTTCAACTAAAACTACAGTTAAAGTTTTCGAATCACCATTTGACTACAGAACCTAGGGCCATTTAAACGAGCCTATTCTTACAAGAACTTTAGACAAATTAAAACGTTACGTAAAATTTTATTTAAAGTTAAAGAACTAACAAGTAGAAAATTGAACATTTATTTGTTTATGACTTAAATGGAATAATTGGTTTAACTGATACTTATATTTTTTATTGAACGATAAAAAAAAGCGCTCAAAAAAATTGGTCTGAGGACCTGGAGTACAAAGGAACCTTTCGGTTCTCGAGTTATAATGCATAAACCTTACAGATTCGCCAGTCAAGTTGAAGTTAAAAGCACTGCACGAAACCACATTTTTCCAAAGCATAATCAGTTTTTTATATATTTTAAACCTATTATAATTAAGTTAGTAAATCTCTTATCATAACGTTATTAAACTTAAGAATACTTTTTACAGGAAAACTTTAAAAACTGTAAATTCTAAGGTTGTTATTAAATTTAATTATTTGACAAAATATTTCAACTTATATATATTAAACAAACTATTCTAGAACTAAGTTTTACCTTTCAAAAGAAACTGGCCTTTGTGTGGTAATAAACAACGTTTTACAACTAAATATAACATTTTACACATCTGTAGAATGTTAGGGCTAAAATTCAAAATTTGTCCTACTGCTTAAAACAATTAAAACTACGGTTTTTTATTTAAATAAACACTATAAAGCAACTTATTTCGTAATTCTAATATATTTTTTCTTATAAAGAAAACAAAATCTAGTTTAAACTAAGATACTTTTACTATATTTATCAATTATTTTTAACAATTTAGAAGACAAAAACAGTTCTAAGGTTCAAACTTATTTTATATTCTTGGAAACTTTACTTTTGTTTATTTAGTTACATTTGGGAACCTTTGTAAGTTGTATCATCTTGAAATTTTATGAAACTTTACATTACTTAAAAAGCTTAAGTAACAACAATTAACTTAATATATTGCTTAATCTTTAGTTTTTTTATTTAAAAGGTACAAAAGTTACAGATACTCAATTTTATCAAAGTCAAATTTTATGATTCTTTTCTTAAATTGCAGTTTCATGTGGTTTATTCAAGTTTTAGCAGAAGAACGCAGAAGAAACTTCGATAAAATCGATTTTATCACCTTCCATTACACAACTATTTTGTAAGAGTTTTTTTTATTTTCAGTTGTTAAATTAGAAACAATTTAAAATTTTGTTACGATATTATTGGCTTGTGTAAAACCTGCTATTTTTTTGCTTACTAAAACTTGCCTTAGCTTGTCAAAGCCAATGTATGCGTAGACTTTTGATCAGATGAAAGTTAACAAATTACTTTTTGTTAGATTAGATAATAAAATAGTACTTTATAATACAATTTATAATAAGCAAAATAATTATTCAAAATACTTTAATTGAAACGAAAGTTTTTCTAAATACAATTTTTTAATAAAACTTTATTTTGTTTTAAAAGTAAAAACTACATTTTTCGTTCTTAAAAATATTTATTACAAAGATTATTTTATCAATTAGAACAAAAAAAGTTAATGTTTAGTACAAAGTTTAAATAATTTTTATGTATAAACATTAGAAACTGGAAAATTAAATTACAGTAAATTTTAATTTGGTTAAAGTTAAAACTATCAAAATTTTCTTTGTTTTAAATACTTATTCATTTTCATTGTTAAACTAATATGTTTAAATTAGAACAACTTATAAGCTGTAAATTACAAAAAGTAGTTTAATCTCATTGCAAAAGTGTTATAAAATTCAAAAGAGTTGAAAAATTATTTTAGACGAAATAGAAACATAGCAGCAAGAACTTTTTTTATCAAAACATAAATTTCATATAAGCTTACAACCAAGTAGCTACTTCAATTTGAAAAATTATGCTATGTTTTTCATTATTTATAGTTTTAGTTTTCTCTTTGTTTTTTCTATTTTTAAATTTGCTTTTAAGAATTAATTTTATTCAACAGTTTAAAAGTAAAAAATAAAACAGCATAAAAAAAACAAATTCTAGCGAGTATATGTATCTGCCTGATGGAATCTGCATCAAGTATTAGACAGAACACTACAAAATTGCATATGTTTGAAAACGTTTTAAAGCTTTAAGTGATCTAATATTGAAAAATTGCTATAAAAAATTGAACCAAGCTCTCTAATGTAACGTATTTCCTTTAAAAAGACATTTGATGTAAAGAAACTAAATTACCTTTGAGCTGATTATATAGGTATTAAATTAGTTTTAATCTTAAAAATTAATGCTTTAAAAGGTTATTAAAACAACGGTTGAGAAAATAAAATAAAATAAAAACAAATTTATTAGTTTTTCTAAAGAATACACTTTGGTAAAAAAAAATATTGTTCTTTTTTTTTTTTAGTTTCCAAGGTAGTTTTATTATTAATGCAAATATAGATTAGTCTAATAATCTTTTAAGAGGATCAATATCAAACAAATTTTCTACAAAATGATTGTAAAGTATTTTAAGACTGTTATTGATTTAAACTACCAGCAATCGGTATCAAAACAAACCAACAAAAAACTTGTAAACAAAAAAAAACTCAAATCTGTACTTAGCGAACAAATTTATCACCTGGTTAAATGTTTGGGTCAAAAGTCACAGTGGGCATTGTGTAGTGACACGTCAAATTGTCGCTGCTTTTCGAAACGACTTTTCTACTTCTTTTCGACGAGCAGAAGAACATTCTCCTGAACAGCTTGATGTAAGCGTTTCTGAAGTGCACGTTCATCAAACCGTATATGACACTGTTGATGGCGCTGTGAGACAATTAGCATTTCAGTTAATGACTTTGTATCAACTACTTCAAGGTTAATGATTCTAGTGAACTATTAAACCGCATACTATTAAAGCACTTTGTTTTTATAATTAATACTTTTTAATTTGTAAGTTGTAATATGTTTTACCATTAATAAAAAAACTAGAACTGACTTCAATTTATTTACAATAAATAATTTTTTCTTTTTTTCAATGGATTTTTTCAACACTAAGCCCTTGTTGTAGGATAAAACCTGTTGCTAACCTGTTGCTAAGGGCCAGCCATCCGCAAGCTCTCTTGACTACAGCAGATGACGTAGTATCTATGAGACTCATGAAAGCGTACGGTAACCATGAAAGCAGGAAGCAAATCAGCACCACAACCACACTTTGCATCAGTCTTTTCTGGTTTAAACTAGGTCATTAGCTAATTTTTGGTTTTAATCTAATGAAACAGTTCATTAGTAAATAACTTTTATCTAATCGTTATATCGTTATATCACTAAATTGCTTACTTAGAAAATATCAAATTAATATTAAAAAATAAAGTAAGAATTGCGTTAAATATGTTAAGTACATCTAAATTTAAGTGTGATTTAGAAGTAGTTTTAAGCTAGGAATTGTAAAAATTTTTTTTTTTTTTTTAATCTCTTTTGTACTTTTAATTAAATTCTCCCACTACTCCATCACTAAAAATCAAATATATTCTACAAACCTCTCGCTCCTCCTCTTTCCTCTTGTTCCTTCTCTGGTGCCTTTCTAATGAGGAGTGGCGGGAATAATGAGTTTTTATGTTGGGGATTTCCGTAGACCACGTGGAAACAGTTTCATGCGTCATCTGAATAAGAAAACATGAAGTTAGAACTTTTCAAAATATTTTCTTGCTTTAAAAAATCTTTTCAGCTAAGCATGTTTTGGTACGTTCTTGAAAAGGAAAACACAAAAATTAGAGAAAATATTTTTTATACTGAATAATTTTTACTTATAACAGTTGTTTATATTTTTAGAGGTTATTGTACAAAAAATATATTTAATGTAACTATTTTACGTTTGGACAGTATATAGAATAAAATATTTTTTAAAGTTCGCAAGTTTTTTATGCAGTTAAACTGTTTTATTTTCAATGGTTTTGTTTAAAAAATAGTAGATCTTTTATAAAAATATTCGGTTGTAAAAAGAAGAAGCAGCAAGTTTTAAAAAATGATTTCAGATTCTAGCTTACATTTTTATTGTTTTTTAAAGTTTTCGCTTATAGTTAAAGTTTTAATTAAGTTTTGTTATAAAGTTATTTTTTAAATATTTTATTTTGTCAAACGTGTTAACTTGTACAGTTTCTCAAACTTTTAACTCTAGCCTAAAATTAATGTAATTTGGTTGTTTTTACTTTTTATAAAAAACAACGTTTTTATTTTATCTATATTATTTAAAAATGTTTGTAAATTTAACATTAATTTTTTTTTAGTACTTTCAACAAACAGTAATACAGAAAAGGTTATACTAGATCAATACATATTATATTGCTAAGGTATGACCAGGTAATGAATATCGATCTTTAAGACTATTGATAAAAATGAGTGCAATAGGAGCGATAACAAACAAACAGTCTTTAAGTGGTTAGCTGAAAACATTTAAAATTGTTTTTTATACATTTTCTACAGCTACATTGAGAAGCTGAAATTTGACAAGTGAGAAAAAACTGGTAAGTTTCTTTTTCAAATGGGTTCTAAGAACAAAAAGGTAACTTTTCACATAAATAAATTATAGAGGATAATTTTCGCTGTTCGTTTTTAAGTATCGACATCTATTATTTACATAACAAAAAAACTAATTAAAGATACTGTTTAGAATTTTTGTTACTTTCTCTTTATTTTTAAAAAACAAGCTAACCAAGACTGTTTAGACTTTTCATAATTATTTATTTTATACATATGTAACTTATAAAGTTATTTATTTTAACTAAAATGATTGTTCAATTTCCTGAAATTTGAAGAGCTTATTTAAATAAAAATGTGCAAAATAAATATTTTATTTACTACCAGGTTTCGGTGGCAAAAAAATTACAACCTTTTCAAATATAATTAAATAGTAAACTGCACATTAACAATGCTGCTTATCAATAATGTTATTTAAAAAAGATTTTCATGCATGAATAAGATTTAAATAATATTATAAATTAGTAACATTGTTATGTGCAGTCTATTTAGTTATACTTGAAAAGGTCGTATTTTGTTTGCCACTAAAAACCTGGTAGTAAATAAAATATTTAGTTTGCACATTCCTACATGTTTTACTTAAAAAAAAGTGTTTTTTCATTGCAAAAATTTGTCAATGATCATAAATGTGGAAAAAATGAAAAACAATATAAACTTAGAAATTATTTATTGAATTTTTAATAGTAATTTTTTTAACTCAAAGAAATGGTTTGTTAGAAGCTAAACGTTTAACAACACGGAAGAAATGAGTTTTTTAATCAGTGTAAAACTTAAGCAGTTTAAAACTTTTTAAACCAAATTTAAAAGCTATTTGCACAAATTTACAATTAACTTAGAGTAGAATAGTTTCAGTAAAAGTTTTTGACAGACAAGTTAAAATAAAAGTATTAATATTTGTTGCCAACATTTTCTGTAATGGAAACAATTACGCATGTAAAAAACAATCGCATGAACTTTGGCGTGTATTTATAACATGGGAGAAAACGCAAGGTGGTTATTTTTAACTTTTAAATGATATATTTTTTTAAGTTCAAATCTAATTTCTTCTCACATTGGCGCGTCAAATTGTTTGTTTTTTGCGTTAAAAAACCTCAATGTCTTTTTGTCGAAGTTTAAAGTGAGTTCTGCTTCTAAAAATTCTATATAATAACAAAAGTGACCAGAAAAACTCACCTTTAGAACAAACAAAGGTATCTAAAATAAATAAGGACAAAGTTAGAACAACTATAAAAAAAATTAACAAGTTTAAACTAACGTTGTTCTGGAGTCTAGCTTTCCTGACATTACTAATCAGCGCTGAATTGCGAAAGTACCTGCAACATAAAAAACGTGTGATTGATATTTTACAAACGTTGATGTCTTTAAAACTCGTGTAATTAATAAATATCGAAACTGGCGAAAATAGAAACTTACTAATTGCAAAGGTGAAAGTTACTATATTGATTATTTCAGTGTTTTTACGTCACAACAACAAATGAATCATATGCTTGCATGCTTATTGGGTCCTTCGTGCATTAAATCGCTGAAGGCTTTAGCAGTGATTTAACTTAAAAGTATTAACTTTTATAAAAACCTTAAAACATTATGTCTAATACTCAAAAGAGATCACTTCCTGTTTGCATTTATGTTTGTCTTTAAGGGTTTAAAAATATGAACTCTGTTTGCATCTCGTCTGACTTTTTGTATGAGAGAAAACTTGATTAATTCTTTTAAAAAAAAGACCAAAAAAATGTATGTTTTTTAATCCAAATTCTAAAACTATTTATTTTGCGTGTTTTTTTTCATAAACTTTTGCTTTGAAAGAAAAAGTGTCTAAAAATTTAAGCAAATGACTTAATAGCTTGTTTTTTATTTACACAAAACTCACACGAAAAGTCTGTAGTAGCAGAAAGCGGTGATGATCAGAGGTAAGAATATGGCTAATGAGATGAGGAAGTAGTTGTAAGATTTGTTGTAAGTTCCAATGTCGTTCCACATACAAGACAGCATCAGCGGGTCGAAACCAACCATTTTGCGTGTTTCTGTTAAGAAAATTTAACATTTTTGTTCTAAATGTTGATGTTAATCTATTTCCAGAACAAATTATAAGTTGTGATAAGGTACAAATTCGCTTTATATCTTAAACTTTCGGTATTAATTTACTTTAACGTTTTGGAGTATGAAACATATTTTAAGTGATAATAAATAACACTTTCAAGTATAGGTAAAATATTAAATGATTAAAATACTATAACTTATACTTTTTTACAATAAAATCATAAAAATTGTCAAGTTTTTAAATTTTAGATAAGAAATACTAACCAAACCATCCCACTGCAATTGGAAGGGAAATAAGGAGTCCTTGCACCCACAATGCTGAAATAGCAGTTCCTACTTGCCTGTACAATATCATTTAGACTTATGAAGTTTAAAACAGCTTAAGAAATATCGTTAAACGTTTTTTGGCTTACAGTGAGCTGACAAGCGGTAATTAGCTTTGTTTAATGATGTTTCGACTAAATTATAAGTTATGCACTGATGAATAGCACGTGGGTTAAACTCGAATAACTCATAAAACACTTTTAGAAAAATTAAACTAAATAATGTTTTAAAAGAAGATACTCAGCAAAGCACATTTTTTTTAGTTATTAGATTTTTTTTCCAACATACAAAAAATTTCAAATTTTTGCTTGACCCCCATTTCCTACCTATATATTTAAGGTAATTAGTGTTGAGGCGTAACGTATGATTTTTACAGTTTAATGTTTTATGTTAATGCAATTCTTTTAGTATTCGGGTAAAAAGTTTTTTTTTTTAATACTACTTTTTAAGTTTTTTTTTTTTAATCACGGTAAATTTAAACAACTTTTTAAACCGTACTCAACTAAATTGAACTAACAAAAATAATAATAATATTCATTAAAACTATTACGTCACTAACCATCGTTTACTGAAAAACTTTTCGTGGGTGCTGGGGTGAAGGACCTTCAAGTACCTGTTGGTCGCTATGGCCATCAGGGAAAGCATGGACACCTGGCAACAGAGGGCGGACCCGAACCCAAGAAAGTTGCACAGAAAAGGACTGTCCTCCAACGCATTCTTGTACCCCTGTTATATGATTTTGAAAACTGATTAAAAAATAGGCATTTGAAAAGATTTTTTTAAATCACCGTAAATCAATTTTCGTTTATAATTTGTTATAATAGCAACATAAAAACAATGGAGACTGAAACAGAAGTTTAAAACAATAGCTACAAAACCATAATGCCATTGAAGTTTAGTTTTCTATTGAACGTGATGCTTAAAAAAATCAAAGGCCGTTTATTTTTGTAAAGAACAAATTTTTGATTGAGCAGCCACCGCGCACTTGTGACAGCTTTTATGACGTCACCCTGCGTGATGAAACTTCGTGAACTAACTAAACGTTTTTTTAAGGTTACTTATATCAGAATTTTAACAACCGGGTTATAGCTAACAAAAATTAAAAGTAAACCATAAAAAATATACTTTTTTAACTTTAATTGATTGTAAATCATATTTTTTTGTGATTTTTTTTACTTCACGAAAAAACAATCATCATATATTGTTAAATGTTTGTTTACAATAAAGCATGCCACTTAAAAGTAAAACTATAATTCATTCAACAAAAAATGATATGCTATGTCGCCAGGCGAGATTCATATCTTAATTTTTATTGATTCTTTCGAATGCCATATTGCGTTTAGAGTGGAAATGAGTAGTTTTATTTGCACTTTAAAAACGTTTCAAACAAGATTTAAATCTATAAACCTCTTGTATTTGAAAAAAAGTTTAAGTATTTTTGCAAATATAAATATTTAATAATATAAAACAACTTGAAAAATTAACTTAGAACTTGAACTAATTCATAAGCTAAATTCCAGTTTTGTTTATTAGAACTATAATTATAATTACGACTTTAGTTAGAGCAAAAAGATATTTTAGTCAGTTCTTAATCAAATACTAAAATAAAAAATTTTAGGTACTATAGTATAAACGAATTAGTTTAAGCACTAAAACAATTTAAAAAGTCTTTTTTCAAATAAAAATGAGCTTAGGCAAAAACATGTATTAAAAAATCTTAAAAAATGTTTTAGGCCCAACATCATGAATATAAAACTTTATTAACTACATGCTAATAAACTTTCAAAAAGCCTTTAAACAAACAAGGCCAAAACAAAAAACTTTCAAAGACTTTTTTAAGCTTTAAGGCAAAGCGAACATATTTCATTATTAATGGAACATCACTCAAAATCAAACCAACCACTAGCACGTTGGCAAGGACGACCGGTAGGTACCAGGCGGTAATGAAGAGATCGGCAACAGCTAGATTTAATATGTACTCGATTCCGGCAACTCTCAGTTTCTTGTCTGTTTTCACCGCGGCCACTATCAGTAGGTTTCCAATCGTCCCTGGTGTTTATTGTATGTTTTAAGAGCACACTGACTTGTAGTTGAAGTATAATTATGTCGTTAGGCTAATTATTGTTTCAGAACTTAATTAAGAAACTTGTTTTAAAACTTTTTTTCGAACTTCAATTAAAAACTATTTGTGAAACCGATAGTATGTAAACTTGTAGACTTTTTTTTTTGTAATGTTTTTGTCAGAGTTTTAGCCTTAAACTTTAAAAACTTTTCTAAGTTTTTACTACTTTTAAAAGTGATTAATGTTGTTTTAAACAAGACTGCATTTTTCAAAGTTTAAAAAGATATAAAACGAGTAAAAAGCAAATTTAGCTACACTTTTAAAATAAATTCGTCCAAAGCTAAAAAATACCTCTTTTTGAAATTTAAATTTGTTAGGAAACAGTACAAACTGTAAAGTTATCTTGTTTTGACATCAAAGCTAAACTATGTTTGCCAAATTTTAAAGTCTTTAAAAAAAATTCTCTTTTAATTTGCATTAATTTTGACAATATAAAAGTTCAACAAGTTACAAAACACAATAGATTTTTGCATACAAGGTAAAATATTTTTTAATTTAGTGAAAAATTCTTTATTTAGGTCGATAAGGTTACTTTGAGAACTTTTTTACGGTTACAAAAGTATGTAGAAAAATTTCGCCAGAAAACTTCCCATATTAAAAAAGAACTTTTGCAACAATTTTATTATTACGGAAGATGCGGTTAGAAAAAGAAATCAATAAAAGATGGAAGTTTTGTAAGCGGTTTGTTATTGATAGATTGGTGTCATCTACGTAAAGCAGTGTACAAGAATTTTCAGTTAAACTACAATTTTGGTTCAAATAAAACGTAGTGGTGTTATTAATTTCAAACCGTATGAAATTATAAAAATTGTGTTAGTATTTTAAGTAAATACAAGAAAGTGAGTATACAAAGTGTTCAAACCCTCCATTATAATTTGATTGAATCAGTTTTAATTGCTAAACTTTAAGAAAATTTTCAAAACATTTGTATACAAAGTTATTTTTTGAATAAAATGTTTCTTAGAAAAACTCATTGTGATTAAATTGTTTCTGCTACAACTTTGCTTATGTTTAAAACTACAAATAGTTTTGTAACTTGTATAAGTTAAATTTATTTTACAAAATTTATACTTATACAAAATTTTTAGATGAAGCATAGTATATTACTTACTGAAACATATAAAAACTATTTCTTTTACATTTTCAAACAGACAACAAAGCAATATGAACGAAAATAAAAATTGTTGAAAGCTACATGAATAATTAAAATTTATTCCACAGAAATTATAGAAACTGACGTACTATTGTTCTTCGTGTTTATAAGTACGTTTATTGCACTTGACTACTTTTATAATAGCATAATATGACTATCGAAACGACGGTGAAATGTTCAACTTCAACGCTTTATCATTGATGGTTTGCTTACATGTGAATTAAATGTTACAAAATATTTAGATACCATTCAAAAAAAAAATTTAAACAGTCGACTTGAAAA
This sequence comes from Thalia democratica, assembly GCF_965202585.1. Classification (NCBI taxonomy): domain Eukaryota; kingdom Metazoa; phylum Chordata; class Thaliacea; order Salpida; family Salpidae; genus Thalia; species Thalia democratica. The sequence continues at coordinate 57,325,642 of NC_139166.1, read as the reverse complement.
CTCAAAAGAATGAAAAAAATTATTCAAAAATTACCAACTAACCGAAAGTAGTGACAATGATTAAAAAAGGAATTTCGAAAAATGGATTTTGAAGTGAATTTAGTTGTTTTGATTGGTTTAGATAAGATGTATCAGGAAACATGGTCGTGTTTGACATTTTACTGCTTCCCTTTAAACGGCCTTTTAAGTAATGTGCGGACTTAAAGCTTGTTTATCGTTAACTATTGTTTTTAATTAATGTCTGTTATAAAAAATATTTCTTTTATGTGAGTTCAGTTCTTTTTATGTGAGTCGGTGAAAGTTATAATTTTGTTTTAAAACATGCTTAAAATTGTCTTAACTTGTTTAACTAGGTATGATTATTTGTAATAAACTGACGTATTAAGTTTACCTTAAATTTTTGTATACAGACTAACAGTTTTTAAATTTTGTTCGTTAATGTTACTATTTTAATGAAAATAAATTAACTAAGGGTTTTTCGTTTAAAGTAGTAAAACACAAGAATAACAATATTTATTAACTTATCATAAATTATAGTTTTATTATTTGTATGTAAAGCAAGTTGTTTTAAACTAATTAAAAACATCTTTATACTAATTAAGATTCAAACTGAACTACACATTTTTATAACAATGTTTAAAAAAAGAAACAAAAATATGTTACAATAATGTTTATTTGTTTATTTAATCTTAGTGGTTTAAAGTATTTAAATTTTATATAATTTTTCTTCTAAGATTGATTGTTTTATAATAATTTGTGACTAAAAAAATTAACTAAAAATAAATTTAACTAGTATCTAAACAAAGCTTAAGCTATTAACAAATACAACATTTAAACTTTTAAAACTTGACTCTTTTAACTGTAACTTTATCGCTTTCTAAACTAATTATGTATTATTAAGGTTTGTCTAAACAGTTTATGTAAAACTCGAAACAAAATTGAAACAAATAAAAACTTTCTACAATAGCAATTGAAGTTTAGTTCTTACGGCAAGTATAAAAGATTTTAACAAAAAAATAGTTTTTACTATTTTCAAAGTTTTTTGTACAAATTTCAAACAAAATGTGTCAAGCACTAACAGCTTTTCTCAAAAAACCAAACAAATTACACACAGAAGCTATGAGTCACTACTTCCCCGATAAAACAAATCATTTATGAAAAATTCTGTTTCTTGTGAGCATTTCTCCTATAAGCGCAGCGATAGCGCGAAAGGTTTAAATGATAAAATTCAAACCAAAAATATTGAAATATTTTTTCTAACATTGAAACTGAATCAACTTCGCTTTTTAAGTTAAGCAGGCTATGTATACTCAATAAAAAAAAAACCTTAAAAACTGCAGTTTATAAACAGCAGAACACTTTAGAGAAGCTTGAATACAATGAAATAAAAGTTTTAAATTACTACATTCGCAACTGCTCTTTAGCGCTTGCCGTGACGAACGGCCATTCATAAATTTTTCCGGTTTTTCTTTCCTGTAATTTGTTACGTGCAACATTTTTAGCATGTTGCAGTCAGTTCGCTTATGCAAAAAAATACAATGTTTATTTTTTAGTTCACATTCTATACATAATTTTTACATTAGTAAATTTAAAATTAATAAGTGTAAAATTTGTAAAAAGTTGTTATAAGATTTTTTTACCAAACAGCACATTAAAATAAAATCTATTTGCCTTTTTTAGACTGATGGTAGAGGTAAAGAACAAAGTTTCTATAATATTATACTAGCTTTTAGAAGTTCGAAAAGTAATCTATTTACAAATTTTATTTTAACTTGAAAAATACTTTTGAATAGCTAAGCGATATTATTAAGACTACTATTGAAAAGTATTCTTTAAAATGTTTTTTAGTCTTTTATCTTACATAAGCTTAGCTATAATTTTTTCTTTTGAAAAATAGCTAGTCAATGATTTGTTGTAAGTATATTTCAAACTTTCTTATCTTTTTGCAAATCACTGTGTTTTTATGAGTTATATTTTTAAATAATAATTTATCATAATAGTAAGTATACACATATAAATTTAATAGTTAAGAATGTACAAGTAGTTAGTACTTGTTCTATATTTTAAAAATTCCTTTTTTTTCTGGATGTTAAGTTTAATTGGCCTTAACAGGTAATGTAAAACAAAAATCTCGAGTTTCAGTATTAAACTAAATCTCTTTTTGACATGTAAACTATTATCTAATTTTGTTAGAAATAAACTTAGTTCAAGATCTGTAGAACTCTGTAAAATACCTAAGTGAACATCTTTCTAAACGATTAATTATTTTGTAGTTTTATTGTACTAAACGACAGTTAATAAAAGTACTTATCTGTTTAAAACTCCAAAACTACTGCTCAATAACTTTTTTGTTTTACTTAACGTGGGCGTTTTAACGCTTAAAAGTTTTTACTTTGAATAGGTGGCTTACAACAAAGTTTAACTTAAGTCTAAAAAGTCTAACTTTTTTACAAACTAAAATGAAATAATGACTGCATTTAATCATTATAAATTTCAATTTCTAATTTGCAAAAAAAAAACACACTTCAATTTCTCACTGGGCGCCCTTGCAAACATAATTCTAAAAAATAGACGTTTTTGAATTAGTATTCTTATTGAACCTATTTTGTTTAAAAAAAAAAGTAATGTACAAGAAGTGTTCATTGTAATTTAATTCAACATAGAACATAATTAAAATATCAATGCACTTTGAAACAGGCTATATGTATAATACAACTTGTATACTTTTTTATTCGTGAACTAACACATGTACTAATAAATAAAACAACGTACAACTTTTAGATATTAGGCAAAATTCTTAATTTAAAAAACCTAACAAAAGTGTGTTTCAAGCAACATAAAACCTTCTAATAACGACGAAGTGAACTCAAAATAGCATAATCACTTCTAATAACTGGCATGTCTATAATAATCCAACATATGGGGCAACCGTTTCCCCTTCGACCGTACACTGTTTTAACCGTCGTAAACTTCAACGGAGTTTTATTTTCACTGCATCACCACAGAAAGAAACAGACTGCCGTTTCAACATTGCATTCAAAGTATGTGCGAGTCAGATTCATTCGCTTCGATAAAATGACTTGATTCGTTTCGCTCGAGTAAACTTCGACTGAAGAGAGACTTAATCGACACCTCAAGTGACAAACACTGTCCGTTATGAACTACAGCACCGCTCAATTTCAAGCTTGGTGACAAGAGTCGTCCATTTATTTCAACCCAAACCGTATGTTTCTATTATTTTTAGAACGGTTTCATTCTAACAACCACTTACTGCCCAAGTTTTGTATTAAAAATATATTTGAAAAAAAAAACATACTTTTTGTTCATGCTGGATACTTCGATCCGTTCGCAAGACCCAGTACTGTAAACTCAACATTTATTTTACTCGACTTTACTATATCACACTCTTCCGAGAAAAAAGAATATTTTGCAAATTAGCACATCCCAAAGTAGTTTTTCGTTTTAAGCAACGCAGAAAATGTTGATTTACGATTTTTAGCGTTTTTGCTGACTAGTATACCACAGTACCAGTAAAGTATTTTGCTTTCCATTAACTGAATATTTTTTACTTTCTTTATCAGCAGTCCAATGAGCAACCCTTGTTTTTAATTAAAATAAAATTATCATTTGTTTGAATTTTAAATTAAGCTTATAAACAGCACAGTTATATACACAATAATTTCGTCTGTTTTTTTTTTAATTTTAAGCTCTAACAACCAATGGATAACTTAGTCATTTTTATTTTGAGAATTTATAGCTGCGACTTTTTAGTTGCGGTTTGTATAATAGTAAATAAAAAGGTGTATAATTAGTGTATGTAAAAAACCTTTAATTATAAAACAAGTTTTACTTAAACGATCATTGTTTTATTTATTTTATTTTATTTAACTATTAATACTTTAATTAATTGTTACTCTGTATTTTGCTATGATAAATAAATTTATATTTAATTTCGATGTTTTGTAGTTCTCCTTCAAAATTTTTTAGTGATTCTTTTCATTCACATCAAATTTTCTTGGAACTTTTATTTCAACAGATTTAATTGAAATTTTTCTCTAAGATTAAATTATTTGCTTTGTTATCGTAGTCTATCATGACTTTAAACATAGTTATTAGTTAAGGGGCCATAAAGCCGTAGTTTAAGACTTAAACTAGATATTCTGGTGTCGATAATAGAAAAAAAAGTTCTCCGGCGTATGTAAGAATAGTTTTGAAACTTACACTAAACTAGTACTTCCTAAAGTGGGACGTTTTATAAAGTTAAGGTGCCATAAGCTGCAAAGAGGGGGAAGCGTAAGGTTATAGTTTGAAATTTACTTTAGATATTCTAGAGTTTATAATGAAGAGTAAAAAAAAAAGTTTTTGGCGTATTTGAGGATAGTTTTGTTTGAGAAATTTCAAAGAAGGCGTTATAAAAAACCCATGAGATTTCCTGGTTTAGGAAATATAAAAAAACCTATAATTTTTATAAAATTACCGATTTTTCTTTGACATTGTTTATTTATATGAGCAGATTAAAATACAATATGAACTTACAACAAAAATTTTAGAAAAGTTATTTTAGATCTAATAAAAAAATATTAATTTAACTCTTGAAACTTTTACTAGATTTTCAATGTTAAAAAAAAGTGTAGGAAAATTACACGAATTGTCATAACTCTAGTAAAATAAATATAAAGTGTTTATTTGAAATGATTTAATAAAAATAACTACGTTTACTTCGAAAAATCATGAAGAATAACAGTTTTTGAAGTTTAGTGAACTCTTCTTTTAGTATAGTTTGTTAACTGAAAACTAAACTAAAAGGTTTATAGATTCTACAAATGCAGAATGTCATAAACTATTAACAAGTCTTCTATAAAATAAATATTTTTAAGTATTTTTATTTCACAGTTTTTTAAAAGCATTCATAAAACATAAAAAGTTTATCCATTTCAAATCATAAACAACCTTGAAAACCAATAAATGATTTCAAAACTTTGGATTCTATTAATTACGTAAGTTGTTTTATGCAAGTTTTATAGTATACTGTGTAAAACTAAACAACAATTTAAAATATTATAATAGTACAAAGTTTGTTTTTATGTTTTAATCTTACTCCTATATATCTTAATACTTTAGTATCTACTAACTTATATATATAAGCAAAAATTTTAAATACCAGTAGTTATACAAATACGTCCTAATTCTTATTAAAAATGGATTGTTTTTCAGATCCTTTGTTTAGTTAAACACACATGGAAGCCCATAAATCAGTAGTTGTGTTGTAAATGTAAACGTTTTCGTCTTCTTCATTATCATTTCCGTTAAATTTTTACAATATTTTTGTTTTGAATAAGAGAAAATTCATCCTCATGTATTTCTAAACGATCTGTAAGTGGCAACTGCTTTGTTCGAGTGATTTTTTTTGAAAATTTGTCAAATACTTCATAATGTTGCGTGTTTCCAACAATAACAAGAAATTTGTTTCCTATTGCTACTGTTTGATAACTGTACTTTTCTTCTGTTAAATTAGGGATGTATGTCCATCTTTTAAGGTAGTGGTGGTATACTTCCACTGAATTTTCGGTACTATCAATTACTCCAGTGACTAAAATGTTTCCATCAAAAAATACGCATGAAAGACTACATCAATTTTTCCTATAAAAAGGCATTAAGTTTAAAAGACAAAGAATTTTTGGAAACAATTCTTTTCATTCTTTAGTTTTATTTTGAATAACATTGAGTGTATACACATTGACCCAAAATTTTTCCTTAAAAATAATGGTTTTGTTAAATTTTAAAGTTGACATTGAATTTATCTCTTCAAATTGAATTTTATTAGTAAATATGAAACAAAGCATTGCTTCTTTTTTGATATCACTATGACAATTTGCTTCATAAAGCATAAAGTTTACGACGGTTTTCACTTTAAAATCTTTTTAGAGTTGATCGATTGCATTTTTTTTTGTCAAGAAAAAATAATCAAACGGGTGTCTTTAAAACGTGTGTGAGAATTTCACAAGACAATTATGGCAACTGAATCGTCTTCAAAAGATCAAACATGAACTTTTCTCTAGTAACTACGTCATAGGCTATCCAGTTTACTAAGGCATCAAAAATTTCAATCTCAGAACTTACATTGAGATCTAATCTTGAAATGATAAACCTCAAAAATTTGTAGTCAATCGTCTTAAATTCGCATGTTTTCGATAAGCTGACAAAGTTATGTTTTATTGAAAATATTAAACTTTTTCTCAATTCTTTTTGCGAGAAAATCTTTGCTGTGTCCGAAAAAACTAAAACGGTCTTCTGTATACTATAAGTTTAAGACAATAAACACTTTACTTGCTGAAGTTTTGCTTCTTTCAAAAATGGAATAACTTTTTTTGCTTAACTTAAATTCACCGGTTTTAGAGTTAATTTTTATTGTTATATAACTACTAAAACCTTAATTTTATCAATTTTCAGCTAGTACTATACTGAAGATGACATTATATATATATAATCTTAGTAAAAGAAACAGTTACTTTTCAGATTACTCAACTAAAATTATATCTTATAAACTGTAAAGATAATCCGAATTGTTTTATTTTTAGGGTACAACTTTATTAAACAAAAAAAATTGATTAAAACTTTGGAAATACACAGATTTTAAATAACTTATAAACTTTTAAAAAAATCTTCAAACTTTGGCTAAAAGACCTAATACTTGTAATGATAACTGTGCAGAATAACCATAGAAATTTTTTGAAATTATTGTTTGTAAATTAACTTCCTAGAAGTATCTTTACATGGGAACGGGTCTAAACTTTCATAGGGGAATAATTTCACGAGGGCTAAAGTTGTACGAAGATACTTTTGCACGAAGACAAATTTGCATGAGGGACAAAATTGCACGAAGAAAATTTTGTACCAATGGTCAATTTAGCACGAGTTACACTTTTGCAAGAGAGTAAAATAAAAACAGAAAATAAATTTATAAATAAAACAGAAAAAAAAACTAAAACATAAATTGATAAAAAAGAAAAAAAAAAGTTAATGACCGAGAGTAAAGGTTAGGCTTAGGCGTAACAGTAATAGTAAAAATAAAAATAAGAAAATAATTAATAAAAACTATTATAAAAAATTAATAAATAAAAACAAATTAATTAAAAAGAAACATTGCCAGATTACAACTAGCTGGGAGTCGCACATAAGAAAACCAACAAATGTTTTGCACATAAAAAATTATTATGATTAAAAAACACTTAGATAAAAAATAGTAATTGTGTTTGATGTTTAAAAACTATTAATTGTGATAAGTGTTGACTAAAACTGTATAAACTTTTTTGAAATATTTTTAGCTTTGATTTGAATGATAAAAAAAAACTACTAAGTGCTTGAGTCTTGTTTGGTTTTATATATTTATGTGTGATAATTTAGTTCACTGTGATTACTTGCTTATAACTGAAACCTGTTTTAAAAAAGTTGAACAACAATTAAAAAGTATTAGCTCTTATAAAAGGGGAATTTAATAAACCAGCATTTTGTAAATAAAAACACCATTTTTTGAACCAAACTAACTAAAAATTAATACAACAAGCAATTCCCCAGAAAAATGTTTAAGAAAAGGAAATTAAATAACAACAAATCATTTGTAAGTTATCAATAATTTATTACATAAATATATTTTTAAATTTATTGAATATGTAGTTCTAAAATACTCTTTTTGTCCTTTTATATTACTAAAAAATTTTATTTACATTTTTCTTTAAAGTAACTTCCTTCTAAGTTATTTTATTAATGATTGCATAGTGTTTCAAACCAAAATATTGAGATTATAAAAGTGTGTGATGTAAAGCTTAAACTTTAAGTTAGTGTTTGATTTTTTTACTGGGTGAATTTTATAGACTTCTAAACTGATCGATTTAACAAAGTATTCAATTTAAATTGTTCTAAGTTGAAAAGCTCAGACTAGTTAAATATAGTTTGGAAACTTAATAAAACTTTTTAATCCAGTTTTGTATTCAAAACAATAATAGAAAAACAGTAACTAGTAAAATTTTCTTAATAACTATTTACTCTTAATGTTATTAATTTAATGTATTTTTTTGTCGAACTAGCACTGTTTGACTTACTATACTATAAATTTACAAATCATGCTTTAAATCATTATAAAATCAATGTTTTTGACGAAATTATTAATAATTTAAAACAACTGCTTTTACTATAGCAGATTCCTGGAGAAATTTTAGCTTTACATATATCTTTGAAATCAGTTTTTAGTTACATATTTTATTTTTATGTTATTTTAAATCAAAATTTTCATTTCAGTACTCATTTTAAGCTCAAAACTGTGTTTTGTTATTTTTCAATTATCTGTCAATATTATTATTATTTGTCAATAAATATGATTTTTTTAGTTGTTTTAAAAATTTTTACATTAAAAGTTTGACATGCACTATGATAAATCTAAGCAATTTTAATGCTAGTATTGATTGATTGTTTTTAAAAGATGAAACAACATTAATTTTTAGTTAAAACAATAAATTAAGAAAAAATAAAACTCTTATAAAAATGTTGAGGTCAGTATAACTTTACCAGTTGAAACAATATCAACATTTTAAGAATAAACATACAAATGAGAACTTTTAATAGTTGAAAAATATCTAAATGAATTTATGGAGCTAATACATGCAGGAATTTTCTTTAAGAGAATAGGGGGGTCCACTTTGATTTTTACAAATGGATTTTATTTTATGAAGTTTTATATGAGCTATCTGTAATTTTTAACCACTTAAAAAATTTTAAGTAGCTTTTGAGATATAATCAATCAAAGACAGTGTGCTTAATAGATTCCTAATGGAAGGGGCAAACTAAAAATGCAAAAAATAGACTGTTTCATTAAAAATATTTTTTCTTCTTCTTTATTTTACAACCAATCTTCTTCAAATTTTCACTGAAAATTCATTTTTAAACTCTAAATTGCTTTAATGCAAAAAGTTTTAAGTAAAATTAAAGAAAAACAAAAATTACATTAAAAAACCACTTATTTTTTTTAAATCAAATTTATTTTTGACATTTTTAAAGTCTTTTAAACTACAAAAGAAAGGTTTTCTAAAAGTTTTATGTTACTAGCTCAAAATATGAAGGAGAATATAGATTTTTAGTGATTTTGTAAATTTCTAAGAAAATTTACTTAGAAAAATTTGTGGTCAGTACGTTTTTATCAGAAACTTATTCTAAAAATTACAATATCTCAAAAGTCAATTTTTTTTACAAGTTGTATAAAAACTAGCTTGTAGTTTGTACTTAAAGCTTTCATATAATAGCCAATGTATTTTTTTTGTTAAAAGAAATGTTGGACTTCTCTATGCCCTTAATATATCCCAAGTTTTTTATGTGATAGTATTAAAAATATCATAACAGTATAAGATTTAACTAGAAGTCAATACAGTAGTGTTTGAAGTTGTTGAGTTTGTAGTAAATAGAAGCTTGGAGTCTTAAAATGTATGAAATTGTGTTTTTAAAACATATTTAATTTTTGGTAAAATCGGTTAGAGTGTTTAAAGTTTAGCTTGAATTATAAATTAAAGATAGTGTAACTCATAGTATTTATTTTTACTTAGTAAAGACCAGAGTTCCCACTTTCCTGAATTAAACTTTTTTCTCTATTGTTGCAATTTTAGGCAAAATCATTGGATTTCTTCTAAAAAAATTAAACAAATTGTAAAAAATCTATTTGAATATTTTTCTCAAAGCTAGACCAATTTTGTTACATAATGCATAAATTTTTTATGATCAATTTTTATAACCCTTAAACTAAGTAAAAATAAGATTATTATGCCTTTAAGAAAAATTTAGATGCCTATGTTATTTTATCATATCAGATTTAAAAACTGAATGCTCACCCTGTGCCTAATTCATCCATACTTAATGCAATTTATTTTCATTGTGTTATTATAGATGCTTTCAACTAGATACACTGTTCACAAAAACTTTCTGAATTCTAAAAATTTAAATTCTATTGAAATTAAAAGTGAGATGAAGATGAACTGTAGCTATAGTCACTGGTTTTATAACTATTAAGAATCCATTCACCACAGGAAGTAGCTAAAACAAAAGTTAACACCAGTTTTTTAAGTAATTGCATTTGTCAAAAATATCTAATTTCCCATGGTAACTTTAGTGGTTAAATAAAGTTTTAAAATTTACCAACAAAATAGTGTGGTAATAAATTGAGATAAAATATGATATTTGAAAGTTGATAAAAGTTTCTGTTTGATAAAATTTATATTAAAAAATGATTCTGGGTTTTCAATTAAAAAAAAAAATAGTTTGAACATTCTACCAAGTATATAGTAAAAAACAAAATAAACTTATTAAAAAAACTCTGTGTCAAAGAACACAAAGTTTCTTTACTAGTAATCTTACAGCAGTCATTAATTTAATGAACAATTTCAAAATTAAAACTAACAAAATAATAGCTGCAAGTAATACTATACACTTTATTTTTTTAGTAATGGACAGTTTATACTACTTCAAGTAAGAATGAATAATTTTTTAGAGACCTTCACAAAAGAGGAGGAAAAGTGAAAGTTCCTCTAATAGTGAAGATGAAACAAAATGCATCAAAGCTGAAAAAAAGAAAACTTTGAATCCCATGGTACAATCAGTGAGTCAAGTTTTTTTTTTGATTTTTCTTGAGTTGAAGTATAAAAATAAAAAACTTAATTGTTTAAGTTAACCGTATCACCACAAAACTACTGGACTAATTACAAATTGTGAGAGAAGCATGCTTGATTAAAAAAAGTTTTTGTAGACTCTTTCTTTGAGTTGTTTTAAAGCAATAAATAGTAAAATTTATTTATTTTCAAAATTAAACTTAGCTAATGTTGGTCTGATTTAGCTGAATATGAACAAAAAAATCAGGTTTAGTTTTTAAAGTTAATAAACTACTTTTAAGCTGTAAGTTTATTTATGTATATAAAATAAAAACAAATTGTACAGTAATCTTCCTTTATTGTACCAACATATGTTTCTGTGTGTTAACAAATTAACACACTTCAACTGGGTTCTGTAAAAAATAATTACTGTAATGAATGAATAGAAGCATAGAATAAAGTGGGTGTATACATGTTTTTCATTAAAATAAAATGATTTCTACAGATAATAGTTAATAATAGGTAAGTAAAGGAAGATTACTGTACAAATTATTTTTATTTAAATTCTGGTGAAGTTATTTCACTAGGATCTTTTGTTAGCAAACGATTAAACCTATATTTTAACAGTTATATAAAAAATATTAATGAATAGTTTACAAATAAAAGTACAACTTGACCTAATTAATGTAATGCTTGTATACTTTTTAAGTTCTGATCATTTTAAATATCCTGATATTTTTATGTTTTTTTTATCAGTTGTATTTTTTGACCAATTATATTTAAAAAGTAATTTTTTAAATAATGTATTTTATAACTATAATTTTTTTGACCGACTTTATAAAAAAATTGTAAAAAAAAAAAACTGTTTACTAAAAATAAAAAATACAACTTAATACTTTGTTAGTTTTAGTTTTTTAAAAACTGTTGATTGTTGTTTTAAATAAACAGGTAGTATTTGTTTCTAAAGAAAGTTAACAAGTACTTTTTACTAAAACTAATCTTATTTTCAAAAAGTTTGTTTCCATAAATAGTTAGTAGTTATTTAGTTTGATTTTGTGTTCTGTTTTAACTTGGTCTGCTGTTACAATATAATATAAAACACTTTAATTTAACATATAGCTATTTGAGGTTCTGAGTTTTAATTAGAGCTTACAAAGATAATTTAAAGAATTTTTAAACTTTTCTTTTAAATAATTTACTTATTAGGTACAAATTACATTGCATTTAGCTCTGTAATCAAGTTTTATAGATCTCAGTTTAAGAAATTTTTCGAACTAATTTCTCGTTTATCACTTGAAAATTTTTAAGTAGCCATGACTAAGTTTTTGATTTTTGTGACAACCTTTTTAAAACATTTTAAATTGCATTGAATTTTAGAATAATAAAAACCCAAAAATTATTTAAGTAAAGGTTTTACGTTATGCTGTGCTGTTGAAAATAACAAATATTATAAAAACTGAATCTTCTAATCTTTGAAGATTTAAGCTTTCAAATTAGTCTTTGTTGTCTGTGAAATGATTAAGAAAATAATATTTTACCTATGCTGTGGTAAAGACTTATGTTATGTTACACTTGTGTAAAACTATATTAGTATAGTTTAAAATATTGTAAGCATAACCTCGAAAAATATAAGTATTAAAGTCTTTATATCAAATATTTTACTCTAATATGAAATACTTCATCTTTACTTTGTTACTAATTAATGTCCGTGAATTTAAAAGAACTATTAAGTGTTCTTTTAATTTAGTTTGTTATACAATTGAAATAAAATATAAATAAGTAAAACAAATTAAAAAGCGTAAAAAAAGAATATCTTTCAAGTTAATTTATTTAAACAATTAAAGTTTGCAAAATATCATGTTTCGATTTTAATTTTTTTTATAAAAAGGTGTTGTGGCTAATTTATTTCAATTACAACGTTTTAATATATTTTAAATGAATGCTTTTATGAAAACTAAGCTAATTTTCATAGAATATTAGGTTATCAAAAGCTTTTTGAGTTTAAGTCAGTTTTGTAAAAAGTTTCTTATGGTCAACTTTGAACACATCTTTTTTGTAAAATAAATCTTGAGTAATAAAACATCTAATAGAAATAAATTTTTGTTAAGCCTTTTAAGTTAAGCACCTCATACTTTTCAGGCATTTTTTCTTACTTAATTAAAAAAAAAACTTTTAGTAAGTAGGTAAGTATAAATTAATAGTATAACTATATATTTTAATCGTATAATAGTTTTATTTATAAAATCTGTTTAATCAAAACAGAAAACAAAATTTTTACTAGTAGTTAAAAACTTAAAAAAAAAAATCACCACTTGCTACTAAATTGTACAAAATCATAGATTTTTAATGAAACCGTCTTGTTTTATAAGTTTTTAATTATTATAGAGTCCTTACAAAGCTTCAAAACTTGGATTTTTTTATCTTTAAATTATTTATTATAAGTTATGTAGAAATAAAAAAAAAAAACTATTAGATAGCTACTGTAAAAGTATACAAACAGGGTTGCCAAAAAACCTGGAATCCTGGAAAAACTTAAGATTTGACAATTTAGGCATAAAGATCTGGAAAAAACTGGAATTTCAAATAAAAATCACTGAAAAGCCTGGAAAAAAACTGGAATTATTAAGAATTTATATTTAATGTACTGAAATTTCAATCAGAAACAAAAAATCTATCATATAACTAAACATTATTTTTGTATCATTATTATTTTTTTTATTAAAACGTACATAAAAAATTAGCTTTACAGTTTTATTTCAATGTTGTTATGTTATTGAAGACACTTTTTTTAAAGTTAAATTTCGTTTTACACTAAAATGGGCCAAAAAACTTGTCTTTTAAAAAATTGGAAGAAATTCAGAAACCTGGAAGAAATTAACAAAAAACCTTTGGTAACGCTGATACAATACAAGAGTTTGTGAAAATAATGTTTACCCGCCTCATGGCTTTGAAATGTTATAGAAGCTATAAGTGAACATATGTTTTGAAATTGCTATAATAAACTATATTGTAGTTTACATATCGTTTGATATATTTTTTATGAGTATCTAGAATCAATTAGAGAACTTTAAAATGTCAAAGTTCTTTATGATTTCTGCTTAAAGTTATGAAAGTAAAAGGTTAAGTTCGTTCAGTCATCTAAATTTACAACAACTATATCATTAATTTAATTTTTTAATATAGTATGTTGTTCTTATTAATTATTTTAATTGTTATACTCAAAAGAAAGACATATAAAATAATGAATTTTTAATGAAGTATAATTCATCACCTTATAATTAAACCCAAAAAAAAAACAAATTATACTTAATTAAAAATTCATTATTTTATCTGTCTTTCTTTTGAGTATAATAATTAAAATAATTAATGAATAGTATTATTGTACAAAAAACCATAGTTGTTTTTTATCAGCTATGTTTTTGTCTCTTAAAAAGTTTTTTATATTTGCTTAATAACCTAACTATTAATAAACTTAATAAACTACTTTCATTAATATTTGAAAACACAAAAAAAAATAGACAAAAAATATGTTTTTGTGATCTAGCTTATATGGCAATTTTTTAAAGACTAACTTTACATATATTAATGTCCCTAGACAGGAAAATTATAGTAACAAATATCTAAAATTGAAAGAATTTCAATATCTTTTAATTCAAAAAATAAAGTATTGAGGAAAATTCTTGATGGGTTTTAAAGTTTTTACTATAAAAATAAATAAATGTTTAATTGATGAAAATAAAGTTATAAACTTTAATTGATTAATAACAATAAATATCTAAGTAAAAGTTTTTTGGTCAAAAGAGTATAAACATTTTTTCAAACTTAATATTCATAAAAACTTACATGTTACTACTTTTAAAAGTTTATACTTTACACTGTTTTGTCTTTAATGGATTGAAAATATGCAAGTTTTGATACTTATAAATTATTCTTAATAATCTTTTTTTATAAATACTGAAATACTTAAATATTTTACTATCATAATCTTCTTAATTAGACTTACAAAAGCATCTATTTATTAAAATTTTTAACTATTAATGAGGTATGACTAAAATAAGCTTAAAAACTTACTGGATTATAGTAATTAATTTTTTTTTCGAGTCTTAAAAGTATATATTTCAGACTTTTTTAACCATTACAATCTTTTTATAAAGACTAACAGAAGCATTTAAATAAAGTATATGACTTTTAAAGATATGGCTTCTTAAACATTTTTTTATAAAATTCAATTATTGCAATTTGTTTTTGTCATGTTACGTTAAAAATTGTGTTTTTTTAACTCAACGATAAATGAACAGCGCATAAATTTCAATTTCACAGACGTCAAGGGTCCGGAAGAGAAGGGAGAGCAGCTCATCGTCGTCGGGTTCGTCTAGTGACAGCGATGTCGGCTACAAGATCACTTACAAGTCCACCAGGTCGGCAAAACCGTCCGGTCTCGAGGACATGGGCGCAACCAGGACGTACGAACTGGACACAGACAAGAACGTTGGTTTTTGTTATTGTCGTATAGATTTGTATTTATGATAGTATTACATGTGTTATTATGATTATTTTATTGTCAGTTATACTTTTGAATAGTTTCATTTTTTTTCTCATATTGTTTAACATAAAAAGTGAATTGTATAATAAATACAACTTAAACCAGCAGTTCTTAAACTTTTATTCATTTTTTACCCCCTTTTGGAAGATTATTTCCAAATTTACCCCCAACTTACAAAATAATTTTTAGTTTTGAGGAAAAAAACTAGATTTTTTGAACTTTAAGCTTATTATATATAAAAAATTATTAAAATAAAAATATTTTATTTAACTTTAAATAAATTACAGTTAAACACAAACTAATAAACTACAAATACAATTAATAAACATTAATTTACATAACATGTAATAAAGAAAACTTACCCCCTAAAAGAAGGGAATTTACCTCCAGGGGTAAATTTACCCCAGTTTAAGAATCGCTGACTTAAACTATTAAAGACCATGAAAAGTAACCTTCTATTTAAACTTAAATTTACAAAAATTAAACAAGTGAAACGATTAAAAAATAAAACCTTTTATGTTATAGCTTTACAAATTGCTTATGTTCATTAGTAACAATCTCACCACACTTTTAAAATTAAACATGACTTATTTCTTACGAAAGGTGGACGCGCAGGCGTTGTTTGAGAAGCAGCAAAAATTGCAGGAGCAGATAAAGGACGGAGAGATCGACCCTAACTTGTACAGAGGAGCGGCCGGATACCGGCAGTTCATCAAACCACGCGTCAGTTGATAATTTGTTAACTTGATATCAGGGTTGCCGAAATACCTGGAATCCTGGAAAAACGTGGAGTTTGACAATTAAGACTGAAAAAACCTTGAAAAACCTGGAATTTGGAAAAATTTGAAAAAAAAACCTTGAATTTTGAACAAGATCAATAAAAAACCTGGAATTTTAAACAATTTTTACTGATAAGTAGTAAAATTTTAACTTGTCAAGAAAAATCTACCATAAGGATAAACATTTTTTGTCATCATCAACACTTTTAATTATTAAAATAAATATTTAACCTTTACAGTATCTTTTCAATGTTGTTATACTACTTAGCACAGTTTTTAACCATAAACTTAGCTTTAAACTAAAAATAGACTCAAAAACGTGAACTTTTAAAAACCTGGAAGAAATTCAGAAAACTTGGAAAACATTTATCAAAAAATTTTGGCAATCCTGTGATATTTATCTTTTATGTGTGTCTTAGTATTAACATCAGTACTTAAATTTAATAATTGTTTTCTTTTAGTTTGTGGTGATAGTTTAATTTTGTTTAGAGCTAGTAATGATTTTTTTGTGTTTTTACAATATGGTAATTTTAATGGGTTATATGTCAATCACTGATGTGTTTTACTGTAAACAATTATATTTTTAATTGGGGAGCGGGTCAGAATGACACAGCGACAAAATGACACGGTCGTCAAATAGACACGGTGCGTCATTTTGGCACAGCGACAAAATGACACGGTGCGTCACCTTGGCACGGTGCGTCAGTTTGGCACAGAGGGTCACTTTGGCATGGCGACAAAATGACACGGTGCGTCACTTTGGCACAGCGACAAAATGACACGATTGGTCACTCTGGCACGGTGCGTCACTTTGGCACAGAGGGTCACTTTGGCACAGCAACAAAACGACACGGTGCGTCACTTTGGCACGGAAGGTCACTTTGGCACAGCGAGAAAACGACACGGTGCGTCACTTTGGCACGGAGGGTCACTTTGGCACAGCGACAAAACGACACGGTGCGTCACTTTGACACGGAGGGTCACTTTGGCACAGCGACAAAACGACACGGTGCGTCACTTTGGCACAGCGACAAAACGATACGGTGCGTCACTTTGACACGGAGGGTCACTTTGGCACAGCGACAAAACGACACGGTGCGTCACTTTGGCACGGAGGGTCACTTTGGCACAGCGACAAAATGACACGGTAGTTAATAAGGGAGGGAACGATTTGTTGTGAAACTTCAATCTTCATTGGTATGGACGACGATCTTGTTTTTCTAGGAAACTTATCGGTTTCCTGTCTTCTAACCGGTTTTGTAGAATCAGCAACAATCACATTGATTAATTTTAAAAACAAAGACCGCAGGAATTTTTGATTGTGACTTCATAAAATAAAGTGAAACACGTAATGTTTATACCTTCTATTGTCCATCGTTGTACTTATAAACAACATACTCATTTTTAAGCAGTAGCAAGGTGTAAGGTTTGCTTAAAAGCTGTGCTTAATAAACGACAAATAATTATTTGTATCAAACAAAGTTCACAAAGATGCAAAAGCAGCAACTTTTTTAACAAAATACGACTGCCAAAGTTAAAGGGAACTTATTTTTGATTTCTTTCGAATGGAAAAACTTAAACACAGTTTTGTACTAGAACTTGATACGAGTAATAAAAATTAAAAAATGACCGCCATTTTACGACTAAAAAGATAAAAACTCATATAAACATATTTTTTAAACTTCAGCAACATTCTGATTTAAAAAATACAATCTACATTTTAGATCAATCATTCAGCACATCAAAACAATAAACTAGTAGGTGTAAACACAGAGGAAAATTTGTTTTATAAACTAAAACTAAGAACTTATCGAAAACAACTTTTATGCTGTTGTAATTCTAAACTCTAATGCAGTTCTTATTTTTCGATTTTATGCTTAAAAAAGTGATACTTGCGCTCTTTTGACGACTTAATAGGTTACAATTTCGAACTAAAATACTGCGTTCCCTGACGATTTACGTTAGTAGCAACATCTTCAAAAAATCATTGTGCACTTGACTTAAAAGATCGAAATTTTGCGCCTCTACGCGACTTTTGTTAGTTGCAACATATATCGTGCACTTAGATGTATAATGCTCTTTCGCAAATAAAATTGTGCACCTAAGCACTAAAACTGCATAGATAAAAGTATAAGTACAAATAACCGCAAATAAATTAGTTTTTTTAGCAGAACATTCTCTACATCAAGCATCTCTTTAAATAAAACTCAATAAACCACTATTACACACTTGTAATAGACTTTTGTAGACTTGCTTTAACAAAGTACAATTTTTCTTACTATTATAATACTAAAACTAATAGTATAAATGCTGTTTAATTCCTTAAATGCAAAAAAAATACTATAATATCTGTCATACTCTAAGTTTAGTTCTTTATATTTTAGGCTACAAAGTTTTGTAAAAATTGAAAAGATTTGTAGTATTAACTTTATTAGAATTAACTAAATTGACGATAAACTTAACATTTAATACACTATTTTTAAGAACAACTAATTTTTATTTATTAGGACTCAAGTTGTATAACCTCTAGTGCTTAATTTTCTTAAAAGTGATAAATTTATAAATGCGCATAAATGGTTGCATCAGACTCTTAATTTTCTCTCAACTGTTCATAATACTATTTTTAACTTTTTCATAAGTTTAGGCTCCAGGACCGTTTATTTTAATTATTTGCTTTTAGACAAGTTTATTATACAGTTTCAATACAGAGTTTTAAGTAAACATCCTAACTTATTAACTTTTGTTGAATATATTTTTGTATGTTTTTGGAAATTTAGGACTTAACATTAAAGAAATTTATTTTTAACTGCACGTAATAGATTGTTAAAGCATGTGATTTACGACTCGATAACTGAAATGTTCTTTGGTATAACTTTTCGAGCGATAACGTTTTGTCGTTTAAAAAACAGTAATAATAAAACTTTTATGTTTTAACGAACTACTAGGTTAAAATATTAAACATATTTAATATAACTGGCTAGATACTACAAAAGCAGCTAAACTTTGTATTTTCAAAAACTAGAGTTAAAACACGCATGACTTATTCTTACAACGAAATAACTCTGTATTAAATTAATTCTTAGTTACTTTTTATAACAATTCCTGATAATAATTAATTAAACGTTTAACAAAAAGTACTAAATTTCATTCATTACATAAATATGAAAAGTTGTGAAACGTAAACAGTAAAACTTAGGAATATTTTTGTTTTTATACTTGGACTTAAATTTTAAAGCATTGTATCAAATATAGTTTCAAATGTATCAAGCTACTATAGTTTGGAAAAAATATAATAAATCTTTTGTTTAACTAATTACTATCAAAGTTTTACAATTAAAAGTTATATTACTGAAAAAGGTTAGTTTTGCTTATAAGTTTGTTTATCCATGCTATAGTGACACACTGTGTCATTTTGTCGCTGTGCCAAAGTGACGCACCGTGTCGTTTTGTCGCTGTGCCAAAGTGACCCTCCGTGCCAAAGTGACGCACCGTGTCGTTTTGTCGCTGTGCCAAAGTGACGCACCGTGTCATTTTGTCGCTGTGCCAAAGTGACCCTCCGTGCCAAAGTGACGCACCGTGTCGTTTTGTCGCTGTGTCAAAGTGACCCTCTGTGCCAAAGTGACGCACCGTGTCATTTTGTCGCCGTGCCAAAGTGACCCTCCGTGCCAAAGTGACGCACCGTGTCATTTTGTCGCTGTGCCAAATTGACGCACCGTGTCATTTTGTCGCTGTGCCAAAGTGACCCTCCGTTCCAAAGTGACGCACCGTGTCATTTTGTCGCTGTGCCAAAGTGACGCACCGTGTCATTTTGTCGCCGTGCCAAAGTGACCCTCCGTGTCAAAGTGACGCACCGTGCCAAAGTGACGCACCGTGTCATTTTGTCGCTGTGTCATTCTGACACCCACCCTTTTAATTGTACCTTATTTTTTCATGTGTTACAAATGTTTAATTCAAATACATATATAAAATAAATATATTTGTTTATTGCTTTTAAATATTTGTAAATTTGGGTAATTTTGTATTTATTCTGCTGACTTTTATAGTATTTTTTTAGAGTCAATTCTTTTGATTAATGTTATACATGTTTGTTTTTCTGGATACCTAGAAGTTGAAGAAAATAACTTTTTTTACATTGTACATTCTTTCAATTTTATACTAAGTCAATATTAAAAGACATAAAAAAAACTCACTGAAATATTTTAGATTCAAATTAAGTTATATTAAGAAAATTTGCTTAAAAATATTTTTTATTTAACTCTAATGCTATATGTTTTGGTTTTAAGAAAACAAATAGAGAGATCTCAACTGCTGGAGGAGAAGTAATATATTTATTCTTTCAAAAATTTATTTTACAAACTAAGTTTTGGTCAAAGACCTCGTCAGTGCTTAAATAATTCTAAAAAAAGATATGTGGCAGTCATGGAAAATAGCATTTAAACAATTAAATTAATATAAAACCAAATTGTTACTGAAAATTTTTACTTGAGAAACTAAACAAATCAAATTTTAATATTAAGACTGAGTTTAAGTAGAAGTTTAAATTTTTAGCTAAGTTTTAAAATCAATATAACAACAAAAATAATAATAATCGAAGCTGTATGTAGCTTTCTTTTTTCTTTTCTAGTTAATTTACAGAGTAAACATTGCTTAAGCAAAAGTGTAATTAATGAAGTGAGCTCTAATGAACTCCAATGCTTTAGAATTATTTATGTGATGTGTTGAAATGTTTCTTTTCCTAGAAAAATATATACAGTATGACCACTAAACCTGAAATCCTGAAAAAAACCTGGAACTTGAAAATTTAGGCTAGAAAAACTTAGAAAAATCTGGAATTTGAGAAGTTTTGAAAAAAAAAAAACTGAAAGTACCTGAACAAAAGTCTTAAAAAGCCTGGAGTTTTAAACAATTTTAACATGTTAAGTAGTAAAATTTTGATTGAAACGAATAATCTATCATATCGATAATATTTATAGTCATCATCAAATTTTTTTTATTGTTAAAAACACATCCAGTATCTTTTTAATTTTTATACACTATTTAAAACAGTTTTTTACCTTAAGCTTATCTTTAAACTAAAAATAGACCAAAAAACTTTTACTTTCAAAAAAATAAGATAAATTCAAATAACCTGGAAAAAAATTCTCAAAAACCAGTGGCCACCCTGTATCTATAATTTTATTAAGTTTTTTGTTTGTTTTCATAGGAAAAAAAAAACTTATACATTTTTATATCTAACTGAATCAGCAAAGCCATTTAAAGTGATATTATAATACAATAACAATCTATAATGAAGTTTACGTACTATAGTTGTACCACTAAGTTTTTGTTAATAACATTCTTTTATTTTCAATTAAATTAGTACTTTGTCTGACTTTGCTGCTAACGTTACGCAATTAATTTTACGTAAACTAAACTTTGAACATTAGCAGTAGACACAGAAAACACACTACTTTATTTGAAACTAAAACGTAGGAAGTGGTAGAACTGAAGTTCATATATATATATACTGTGATTATATTATTAAGTCCTTTTCACTTTTTAAATCGATCTTTGATTACCTTTTTTTATACCATGTTGAAATTATGCAGAGTATATGAAATGTTTAACTTTTTGCTTCTTTTCGGTTTTTTTTGTATACAAACGAAAGTTTGTAGCTTGTAAATAAGATTGATAAACAAGCAGATACAGCCTTTTCAGTTAAAGTTGTAGTTGTTTTCAGTTTTTATCTTTGGTTTACTATCAAATTGAAACTAATTACCTTTTATATGAACGAGAAGTTTAAAATTTATATACTTTTCTAAGATTTTTTATTTTGTGAAAAAGTTTGCTTAGCTTTTTTCCTTTGAAATTTTTATTTTAGTTTTCAATAAATCTTGTTTAATAGAAATGTTGACAGAATTTGAATAGTTCAAATACGTCAATGATGTTATAGATAAAAATATGATTTAATTTAAGTAACAACTCATCTCCTGTAAATTTTTTAACATTTAACTAATGAGACACAAAACTTTTTCCGTAACCAAAGACTAACCCACATAAGTAAACTAACCTGGTAACCAACCAAATCTAGTTGAAAATATTTGAATATAGTTTAACAGCAAGGAGTTCCTAACGCAGATTCATCTTCCAATTACGCAATCAAATCTGTTCAAAAATATTAAGTCCTCTTTAGTTTTTATATTACTCATAGTGCAGGATATAGATAAGTATAAAGTATTTCATAACATTTTTAGTTATTTATATACCAATTAAATTACCACATAAGTAACCATAGCAACCAAATTACCACAGGACACCCCGCTTGCCAACGCGTCATCCGGGTTGTCGAGGAAGGGTCCCATGCGGGCCCCTGAACATCTGAGGGCAACCGTGAGATGGGACTACGCCCCAGATATATGTAAAGATTACAAGGAAACGGGCTTCTGCGGTTTCGGGGGTTAGTTTGGAAATACTTGAACATGTTTTCGCATGGTTTTTGTTTTGATTTAGTTTTTAAACAGTAATTTGTTTGGAGCATATCATGGTTTACTGATTTTTCAATAATAGTTTTAAAAACTTTCAAATCAAATAAATTTCATAGAAAGATTCTACACTAATTTACCCTTGTATTGCCGCCTTTTCTGCAGTTAATTTAAAGGTTTTCTGTCAAAATTTTGCTCATATTTAGCTTATGTATTTATGTAAAAGACTAAAATTTTAAGTAACATTCGAAATATTTGATATTAATAATTTAAATTCAGTTAATTTTGTTGAAATTTGAGTCAGGGTTGCCATTAAACCTGGAAAAACCTGGAGTTTGACAGTTAAGACAAAAAATAAAACGTGAATTACAGAAAAAAAATCTTTGAATTTTAAACTTTTTTCACATGTAAAATAATGAAGTTTAGATTAATACAATAATATTTATTGTTTTAATTAAAAAATAAAAATTTTAAACACAGATAAAGTAGCATTGCAGTACCTTTTAAACAAAATTTATTCAATTTGAGAAATTATTTTACCCTAAAATCATATGTTATACTGAAAAAGTACAAAAAACTTGTACTCTAACAGTATGTATGATTTAGTTTTTAAACAGTAATTTGTTTGGAGCATATCATGGTTTACTGATTTTTCAATGATAGTTTTAAAAACTTTCAAATCAAATAAATTTCATAGAAAGATTCTACACTAATTTACCCTTGTATTGCCGCCTTTTCTGCAGTTAATTTAAAGGTTTTCTGTCAAAATTTTGCTCATATTTAGCTTATGTATTTATGTAAAAGACTAAAATTTTAAGTAACATTCGAAATATTTGATATTAATAATTTAAATTCAGTTAATTTTGTTGAAATTTGAGTCAGGGTTGCCATTAAACCTGGAAAAACCTGGAGTTTGACAGTTAAGACAAAAAATAAAACGTGAATTACAGAAAAAAAATCTTTGAATTTTAAACTTTTTTCACATGTAAAATAATGAAGTTTAGATAAATACAATAATATTTATTGTTTTAAATAAAAAATAAAAATTTAAAACACAGATAAAGTAGCATTACAGTGCCTTTTAAACAAAATTTATTCAATTTGAGAAATTATTTTACCCTAAAATCATATGTTGTACTAAAAAAGTACAAAAAACTTGTACTCTAACAATCCTGAAAAAATAAAACAACAATGGCAATCCTGTTGAGCTTTAAACGGTCAATGCGTGTCAGCGTAATGCTAACAATTGAAAATTTAAGCACCCACTACAATCAACAGACAGCTGCAAGTTTCTGCACGACCGCAGCGACTACAAGCACGGGTGGCAGATCGAGCGGGAGGTGCAGGAGGGGCGGTACGGGCAGTCGAACGAGGAGAACTGGGAGGTGTCGTCGAGTGATGAGGAGGACCTTCCCTTCAAGTGCATCATCTGCAGGGACTCCTTCAACGCACCCGTCGTCACCAAGTACGTTTGTTTACTATACACGGTATATAACAGGGGCGTAGCGTGGGGCGGAACGCTGTAGCTCCGCCTAAAAATTAAAAATTGTGCTATTTTTTATTTATTTTAGAGTTTAAGCCTTTAAACACGCTGCATTTAAATGAGTCCCTGCTGTAGAACCTCTTACTACGTCAAAGTAACTTTGTTTTAAAGCTCTGGAATTGAGCTTTAAAATAATAGAAAAAAACACATATTACTTTAAAAAATAACAGGGTTGCCGCTTTACCTGGAAACCTGGAAAAACCTTGAAAAACCTGGAATTTGACAATTTAGGCAAAATAACCTGGAAAAACCTGGAATTTGAGAAATTAAAAAAGAAAACCTGGAAAAACCTGGAATTTTTAACAATTTCTACATATTCACTAGACAATTCTTAATTTCATTTAGATAAATTTCAAGGTATAAATATTTTATTATTATTATTTTTAGTACGTACTATGAGTGGTTGACTAGATAAATAGTTTAAATTTATACAAGATAACGCATAATAACGTTTTGTCACCTTGAGCTGTTATTAATTAAAGAAAAATAGTGTTTACTGTTGGTACTCCCTTTTAGTTTTTTATTATACTAAACATTTTTTGGTTAGCAACATTTGTTATGTTTTTATGATATTTATAGTATATTTATGAGTTTAAATAACTAAGTTTTCTTTTTGCTATATTAAAGTTTACGGCAAATGTCTTTAAATTACATAGATGCATGATACAGGTATTATCGTACACGAATTTTTTTTGAAAAAGTTTGGGTTTTAGTCAATTTGACCAAAATATTTTAACTTGTAGCAATTTTTAGTAACTTTTTTTTAGCACTCAGTTTTGCCAAAGTTAACAGCGTTTTTGTCGCTGATTTGAATTGCTTCGTTCATAAGGTTCATTGGTGAAGGGTTTCTTAACACCAAATGTTGACAAAAAATGCATCAGCAGCGAGCAATTTCTGGTTTCACCAACCACCTCAAATGAATCTTTTATAATTTATATTCAGAATTATAACTTAACACAAGTCCTAACATGCAATTTTTGAGTTTATCTTATTTATCGAAATTTGACAATGTTTTAAAAAGGCTGCGGTAGGATATTTAGTTTGTAAAACAATCCGTTCTCACTGAGTATCATTTAAATTGAAACTGTTTTTATAAAGCCTTTTTTTTTTATTGTTATTGGTTTATTCTTAAATTTATAGATTTTTTTTTAGTTTTTAGTCTAACTTAAAAATAATTTATTGTATTAATAAACTAGAAATAAGTATAAAATGTATTTATTTTGAGATTTGTTATTTATTCTATTCCGTGCATGATCTATCTAATCAACATTATAACTCATACTGATATGTTTTGTATTTTGAAATTTTGAGTATCTTGACCAGTTAAAACCTTTTTGATATATAATTATAAAGTCCATTCCTTTTTTATAACATTTTCTTAGCTCAAGTATTTCTCTGGCCAATAGAAGAGTATTAATTTTCTTGTAATCACCATTATTGAAGTAACTTGTTTAACCCATATTTTCTTCTAACAAAGTTAACAGCTTTTTTAATACAAAAAACGAGTTTTTATGTTAAACGTAAAGTTTAAAGTCTTGTTTTGTGTTTTGATTAACTTTCGTACCGTTTAAAATCCAAGTTTAAAAATTGAGCCTTTTTGTATGCTGTTTGAATTACAGAATGCATATTTACAGTATACAGTTTGAATGCATACTTTCTAAATGATGACTACTTATAAACAATACGTTTTACCAGGTGCAAGCACTACTTCTGTGAGAAATGCGCGTTGTCGGAATACAGAAAATCGAAGAAGTGTTTCGCGTGCGGCAAGCCCACCTCGGGTGTGTTCAATCCTGCCAAAGGTTAGATGTTTTGTTGCTGTTAAATGTTTAAAGAAAATTAATGAAATATTTTATTAGTTTTTTCGCTAAAAACATTGTTATACTTTAAGTTGAAAAATTATTTACTAATTTTAAAGTTTATCAAACACTAAATGTAAACTTTTCAAAATTGTCTAAATGTGTCTTCGTAATGAAAAATGATAAAATTGTTTACTTTAATTATTCTATCTAAGAATTCAAGTTTATATTTATTTAGAAAATTGTCTAGTAAATTTAAGATTACCTCAAAATTAAAAATAAGTTTTTTTAACTAATATATTATTTCAGAATAAAAGTTATTATGATTGTATGACTGTTGAATAATCACCATTGTTAAAATGTTTTATTAAATACTTAATACTTTTAAACTTGTTGACCTACATTATGAATAGTATAAAAACTAAATATTACCAGTATTTATTTGTAAACAGATTTAATTGCGAAATTGGAAAATGAATCTGCGTTAGAAACTCCTTGTTGTTAAACTACTATCAAGTGTACTTTTCTGAACTTTTATGCGAATTTTATTTTGTAAACTAGTATAAGTTTGAACGACATTTTTAAGTAAAAAGATGTATTTAAAATTTTTAATTGGTAAGTATTTTTAATATTTATAGTTCTTAATTTTTCGTATAATTTTTTTTTCAATTTCTCATCCCTCTTACCAATAAAGTATTTTTTTAGTACGTTTTTGCTCAAATAGTTCTATAAAACGACAGTAAGTATTTTCAATGATTTTAATTGTAATTTTAAAGTTGGCAAAACTTATTAATTAACAATTAAGTGTTTTTGTATATTTTAAATAAGTTTATTAATTAGTGTATATATTTTTAAGCACAAGTCTATAATAGTTTATCTTTTATATACACTTTAAACTATCTTAAACTAGAAGATTAAAACTAAAACACAATTTAAACCTAGGTTAATTTTAGTCAGAAGTCAATTATTTTGTTGTTTTTAAATTAATAAAACTCAACATTAACTTGTGTTTTAAAATTTTTAACGTTTCAATTTTTATTTCATATTACTCATTTTTATTTTTTTTAATCATAAAGTAAGGTAAGAGTTTCTATTAGTTGTGATCACCAATCTTTGGAAATATATTGACAAGTGGTAATAAGGTTGATAATTATAACCCACGAATGAAGTTATATCAAAATTTTATTTTTATTTACTCTGTTAGATTAATTTAAAAAGGAACAATCCGCAATAAAAGTCGTTGGAATAGTTTTAAACTAAGTTTCAAATATTTGTAACTATTTTCAAACATAAAAACTTTTAAAGACAACACTTTACCCACAAACTACTACACTATTTTGTACATTATGGTTACACAAGCTCTTGTTTTCAAATCAGCTTGTAAACAGTGTGAATTGAAAATCTAAGACAAACGTTTTTGTGCCTGTTCATTTAAATGTGGCATCAAAATACTTATGTATCACTATCATAAATTATAACTGAACAAGACTGGAGATTGTCTACTAACCTGTATTAACGTGTCAATATCAATATGTTTATTTTTACACAGTACTAATTAAAAACTTCCAAGTACAAGAAATACAAGTCTGATAGTTAGATATATTTTTAAAAATGAGATCTTAAAAAACTATTTAGCCTCATTCGATCAGTGTAGTTTAATGTTCAAAATACGCTTGTATATGTATTTTAAAAACTAGAAATGTTTTATGATATTTTATTTACTACAAAAAACTCGGTCAGGAAATCAGGAAAAAATAAAAAAAATAACAAAAGTCAGCAAAAAATGGATGGTTTTGAAAAAATGTCAGGAAAAGTAAGGAAATTTGATAAAACTAAAAAAAAAGTCAGATTTTGTCTGTTTAATTTTACAAAATTCCTTGTTTTCCAAAGCCTTCAAATGGTAAAAATTAATTAAAAGTCCAAAAAGTCAGAAAAAAATTCCAAAATTTTCCAAGAAATTTACAAAAATATTTAATTTCATTTCCAATGCCTTCACCTGGTATAAATTAGTAAAATATCCTTTATAAAACTGCAAAAATTTTCAATTAACATATTGAATAAGTACCTTACTTGAACAAGCAGATTTTGTAAGCTAATTAGTATTGATGATCTGTAGCAAGGACACTTCCATAGTGAGACTGTGATATATACATAAAAGTTAATTTAGCATAATCTTAGAATCAAAGTGTTTTTTTGTTTAAGTAAATAATTGGTTTCTTTATAACTAAGTAGTTAGTTTAGACTTTAGTATTTCATGTAACAAGTTAATGTGTATACTTTACCTCTTTATAATTTTTTCAAAGTTGTTTAAATTTAAAAAATAAGTTATAAGAGAGGTATATGCCAAGATTAAGTTTACTTATTATTTTTATTTTTTGTAGAGTAACTTAAGTTTTTAACGTAAATAAAGAGTATATTTATTTGTTACAAATTTTATACTAAATGATAAGAGGAAATATTTTATACAACAGGTATAAAGTTTACTTTTTTGTGTCTTTTTTTTACACATAAAAAAACGGAGAAAATAAATTTTAGTACATACATTTGAAAAAAACAGTATTTGATTAAGTTCTTTATTTTTTTAATGTTTTAACTGTAAAAGTTCGTTATTATTTTAAGATTTTAGTTGTGAAAGTTCGTTATTAATTCAAGGTTTTAATTGTAAACGTTCCTTATATGTCGTTTGTTTATCTAGATACATTTATTCTAGGAAATGCTAAAAAACTGTGTCTTTTTTCAGACAAGCTGTGTTTATAAGGTAATAATACAAGTATTTTGCTGATAGAGCTGTTTATTACAAACATCAATCATACACAGATGATTAACTGATGTAGTGGAAGTTTGATGATAGAATTCAGCAAAAACTGTTGTTTTTAACCTGTAAAACTAGATTGAAAGCTTTATATAGTTTCAAGTGTTCGATTATGTATTTTAGAATACGTTTAATTTAAGAATTTGATTTAGAAAAGTGAGGAAAATTTTGGTAAAAAGTCAGGAAAAGTCGGGAATTTTTTCTCAGCTTGATCAGTGGCAACCATGAAGAAAATCTTTTAAAAGACAATTTAATAGCCTTTATCTAGTGAATGATTAAAATTTTCTTCACTTCAGATAAAATACTTCAAGGCAAAGGGTTGAGTACTTTATATTTCTTTGTTATAGTTTCTGTACTTTCAGGCAACCTGGTTGTCATTATAAGATAGTTATGTAAAGTGAAACATTTATAAAATACTTATGCCTCTTTGAAAATAAAACTAAGTCTTTAAAGTTTAATTTGAAATTTTCGATTCATAAAACCCATAAAAAGTTGGTTGTTGATATATGACAATATAATATTCATTTCTATTAAAATATGTTTTAGAATCAAGTATTAGTTGTAATGATATAGATTAAGAGTAAGGTTTATAAATTATAACTTATGTCTTCAAATTCTTTTTTGAATAAATATGGATAGATTTTTTTATTGTTTTGAATCAACTATTATCTTAATCAATAATTTTTATGCATCTAGTTTAATTACAGTTAGATAACATTTTAATAAAAAAAAGGAGCCACCATTAATAATATCAAAGCAACTTATTTTTTGTTAATTTACCCGGTTTAAAACCCAAGTGAAGACTTTGACTTTACTCCTTAAAAAACTCAAACTTTTTAGATTGTTCAGTTTTAGCAAACTACAATTCATTTATATTTTAATATATTTCTTTGCTCATTTTTAGTTTTGGTTTAAATTATTTTTAAACTTTTTTTTTTTAACTTCAAAAAACCATTCATAAAATATTTTTTCTTAATTAACATCATTTAAATATAACATTTGATACATTAACAGGCCACATGCTTGGGCTATTCAGGGTATTTTGAGTAACTTTGGCTTGTTAAAAATTTTGACGCGTGTACCTAACTTCTGTCAGTAAAACAAAATTTAAATTGAAAAAAAAGAAGGTTTTTATGCATACAAAACTATGTTTATTATTTCATTAATACATATAATTAGTCACGTTAAAGGTATAGTAACATTTTTAATTTGAAATCATGTTATTTTTGTAGTTTGTCAGAAGTCCATTTTATTTGGTTTTTAGTACTAAATAAACTTTAAAATTAAATTTTCCTACTTATTGTACAGATGCTTTTAAACAATAAAATTAGATTATACTTACTTTGAACTCAGGTTTGTTTTTTATACAATTTGAATTAGTATCAACAACAATATTTGTTGTTATTAATGTATTGTTGATAACAAACTGTAGAAGTAGTTACCAATGTATTGTTAAAATAAGGAGCAAATCGATTTTTTTAAATAATATGTTAAAAATGTAGTTTTGTCGAAAGATTGTGAGAGAAAAAAAAAGAAATACTTAAAAGTATATAGTTGTATATTGATAAGTTTTTGTTTTTACAGATTTTTAATTTCTGCTATTTAACTAACTATTAACTTAATTTTCTTGTAAATAGCATGGTGTCAAATATGCACGAATGAACAGTGTTGCACGAAGTATCACTTTTTCACGAAGACAGTTTTGCATCAGTTATTTTTTCTTTACTAGTTATCTTTATTATTTATTTTTATTTATACTACCACTATTATCCCTAATCCTTGCCATCAGTCGTTTTTATTCTTCTTATATTTTGCTATAATTTGTTTTTTATTTTTTTATTATCACTGTTACTTCTAACCTTTACTCTCGGACAATATTTTTTTAGTTAATATTGATCTGTTTTTATCTCAGTTGCAATTACTAACAGTTTAATTTTACTGTCACTGTTACCCCTAACCCTTACCCTTGGTCGGTAGTTGGATTTTTGTTACCTTTTTATTATTTTTTACTCTCATGCAAATTCGACCCTTCGTGTATACTTGTCCCGTTTCTCTTAAAAAAATATGGTAGATGAAAACAGCTTTGTAAAAACCATAAGAAAACATAAAAACATATTCTGCCCCATTTTTAAAATGCAAAGAAACTTTTGTGAGGGCCAGACTAAAAACAGTTTTAGTTTAAGATGGAACCCCCAAAGAACCAGTTGAAAAAGAATCGAAATAAATTTTAGTTCAGTTGATAAGGGGAATAGTTTTTCTTATTTAAACACTTTTTTGTGAATCATCGTGGTGGTAATGAAAGTATAGGGTTCGGTGGTGCTCACAGAAAAACTTTTTTAAAAGAATCTGAATTAAATATTTTGGAATACAAAGAAAGTTAATGGACTAAAGGATTAAATACAAGTATAGACTTGAATAAAACTGTTGGCGAATTTATTTTATTTTATTTCCTGGTATTGGACGATGAATGTGAAAAGGGAAAATTGTTACATTAATGTTTTAACTTGTAAACTTGTTTGCATTCTTGAGTTATTTTAGTTTGTTTAAATTTAAGTTTATGTAATTTATTTTGTGTAAATGTAATTTTTTTTTTATTGTAAACTTATAATTTTTGTAAATTCTTACATTAAAAAGAAATTAATGATAATGTTATTATAACTCATGTTTACTTAAAATTCTATCAGTTTTAAATGTATAGTTTGCAACCGTCTTCACTTGAAAGTACACTTGTGACAAAAAACGTCATTTACCCATAAATTAAAGATATATCTTTTCTTTTAAGACTTTATTATGCAAACTAAGAGCTTAAATAAAAAATCTAAAAAGATATGTAACAGTCATGGAAAATAGTATATAAAAAATTGAATAAAAAAAAATTAATTAATAAAAAAATTAACTAAATTTTAATTTTAAGGTTAAATTTATGGTAAAATATAAATTTTAGTTAAGTTTCGAAATCAATATAATAACAATAATATTAATAATAATAATAAAAAATAAAAAACTATATGTAGGCTTCTTTTTTTATGCTTAGTCCAGGCTACAACTTGTATGCGTCCGACAAACGACGTGGTACAAACCTGATCAGTCAAGCGTTCCAACAACATGATAATCAACAACGACTTTCGCCTGCAGCTTTTAGGTGAACTTGAATATTAGAAAAGTATCTGCGTTTAAACTTCGCAGAATATTCAAGTTTTGATCCGCAGTTGGTACTGATAAGCTGTGTATCTGTATTTAAATTTGCAACTTAAGTGGAAAGCGTTAAATGCAGAGAAGAAAAACTGCCTTTAAAAGATTGTAACTAAAAAAAATATAAAACAGTTATAAAATCTAGATAGTCTTATTGTTACTTTAATAAAATTAAACCTCTGCTATTTACAGACAATAAAAACTAATAAACACAGTTAGAATAAAACACTTAGTTTTATATTTTCGTTTAATAAATTTAGACACTGTAACTTAGAAAATGTTTAGAAAATTTACATTCGAATTTAACTTTTATACATTATCTTCACTTAAATGTAACATCAAAATAAAAAGTTTTATTTTTCTTAAATGATGTTTTTGTACTTATAGATGTTTTAAGACTTTTTCTTAAAATAGTAATACTACAGAAATGTAATAAAGTTGTTTTTCAATCTCAAATAGATTACTTTAAACCAACTTACAGTTATGTTAGTTTTAAACAAGTACAATAAAAGTTGTTTTTTGAAACAACGCAAACTTTAAATAGTTTTGCTGAAAGTTTTTTTGTCGGGCTACAAAATAAAAGCTGAAAGCTCACACCATTTTAGCATTGCTTTTAAGACTTTTATACAGTCTAGTGTCTAGATAAAAAAGTGTAACGACCTTTAAAATTATTAAATTTTACAACATATTTTTTTCATACAACAATTTTTCATGACCTTAATTTATAAAGAAAGTTGCATTGAATTAAAAAAATAGTCACGACGTTCAAACTTCAACATCACATTTGATGGCTTAATTTTTCAACTCTATAAAAAACTTTTAACAAACAAACTTTGATGAGTGTTTTTAATATTTTATCGCGTGTACCATACACGTAAGCTTTGTGCACGCCTACTGAATTGTTTTTAGTTAAATAAACGAGTTCAAGTAGCTGTTGTTTTAGTGACAATATTAACTTTATGTGATTGTTGTTTTAAACGTGGGTGATGTGAAAAATTTTCAAGTGTAAGTACAAACAACAATTAAAAAAACAAACGTTCAGCTGTATATAAAAAAAAACTGAAACGCTTTTTCTAAAACAGATACTTTAGTGATTTGAATAAGTAAGAGTTTGTTACCCGTGGTGTTTGATTAAAAATATTATAAACCATTTTAAACTATTAAATCGGTATAACTTTATTCTAGGGGTGGGCAACGTACGGCCCGCGGGCCGGATCCGGCCCGTAGAGTGAAAAAATCCGGCTCCTGACGTTTTTTAAACTTTATTGGGATCCGGCCCGCAAATGAAAATGACTGGCCCGCAGCAAAGTGACAGGCCTGCAAATGGTAAATATTATAAAACTTTCATAAAACTTTGTATCATATTTTCAAAAAAAACAAAACTGTAAGAATCTGACTTTAAAAACATGCTAAAAAATAGCTTTGTAAATTGATGTGTACTAATAAATACACTATTTTGTCCTATTATTTTGTGTTATTCTATTCTAACTTAGTTGGAATATCTATTTGTCAAATTATCCCAAGCAAAGTGTTTTTTCAAGTACGATTTTTTACAGACGTACCTTAGTCAATAACAATGTTAATTCTATTTATTAACAACTTTTAAACATCTGACATGTCTCAATCTGCATCTTAAGTTGTCATACACGAGAAAGTAATTTTAGGGATAATAATTTATCAATTGTATCCATAAAATCTGATTCCGGCCGGATCTGAAACTTTTATACAAATTAGAATCCGACTGGATCCGGATCTCGACTTAAAATTAGTATTCAGTCGGACTCAAATCTAAAAAGTCATTATTCAGCTGGATCCGGATACTGGATCCGGTAAATCACTAATTCGAAATGCTGCGGCCCGCAAACAACTAATTTCTTTCTGGATCCGGCCCGTTGATTGAAAAACGTTGCCCACCCCTACTTTATTCGGTAGCTGTATTAACATGTTGTACAGTTTTTTTATTTTGTTGTTTAGAATTTTTTTTTTAAAGTCAGTCAATAATAAAAATTATTTTTATAGATTTTTAATAACGATTGCTATTTATTATAAGTATAATCTAATAAACAATATATTTAATAAAAAAATAAGTTACATAAATTTGTTGTTCTCACTAAGTTAAAACAAAGTAGCTTTTAAGTCAAAACTATGTATTTTGATAAATGAGAGAAATAAGTTTGAAATTCTTTCAAAGTTGGGTAAGTAAAAATTAAAAAAAACTTAGACTGCCAAGACTGTTTTGTTTATGAAAGTTATACAACAAATATTTTTATAGCTTTTCTAGAATATTTTCTAAACAATATAACTGCAAAATAATCTTTAATTATTATATAGGTTTACAAGCATAAAAAAACAAAATGAAGCTGATAGCTGTTCAAGTAATTCTCATGATTGTTGTCGTTGCAATGATGGCAATTCATCCAACGCAAGCATTGGCCAGAGTGCCATTAGTAAAAGGAAAAAGTGATAGAATAAAATTATAGCGTAGAAATTCTGAACAGTAACTGATGAGAAACGAACATATTTTGCATTTATTAGTTTTTTTGGATGATAAAAAATGAATAAAACTTCTTCTGTTACGTTCTTATTTACGTTTCGTGTTTTGTTTTTTTGTCTACTTCTAACAATTGCTTATTGAACGACGAAAAGGCGTACAAAAAGTTTTGTCTAATGATCTATATATATCTAAATATATATTACTTACAGTGAGGCTTATAATTTTATAGCTACTCATTATTAAACTATGGATAATTTTATCAACATTCTTATTAAAACTTTTACTTTTGTATTGATTACAACAAACATTTTGAAATAACTGCGACCAGCGAGCAGAGTTTTTTTTAGAAAAAGTTGTCCGTTATTTTAAAAAAGGTTTCTGACTTCAGCTCTAGTACAATCTAAAAGTTATTAATTAGTAAGTTTTAAAAAGGATGTTAGAAAATAACTAGTATTAATTTTAGATTAAACTAAGTGGTTTTATACTAGCAAAAATATTTTAAGAACTTAAATGTTTATTTTCATCTAAATTATCACCGCACTTTACAACTCAACAAAATTTAAAATATATATTGCTGTTTATATTTCGCATAGCAAGGTATTTATCGAATAAAAAACTTTAATCTCTTAGACTTTTTATGAATAACAGCTATACTTAATTTAATAGATAAATATAACATACATGTGAACATTTACAATGTTTTAAAAATGATAAAAAAAGCAGGGGCGTGTTTTGACTGGTTTCCTGTTTCCTGTGAACCCCCTGAAAAAGTAAATGACAGAAGAAAATAAAATTCTTAGAATATCACTAAAAACGATGTTTATTGACTTTGTTTTGGTTATTTGATAAACTTTGAATAATGAATGTTGAATTTATAACATTGAAAGATTATAAGTTTACTTAACAAAAAATTCTCGTTTTTGCCCAGCTGAAATAGATTTCAAATAAAGTTTTAATTGTGACGTGATAATAGGTAAAATTTTCAAAGTAGCATTTTTTTTTGGGAAAATTTTTACTAAAATGCTCTTAGTTCCCATTATAAATTGTTTCTTAGTGTAAATAACTTTAGATTAAGTATTGTGTTTCAACTAGTAAGTACAATTATAATTACACCATGTCTAATATAACCACTAAAGTTTTATTTCACTTAGTTGATTGTATATAATAATTTTGCGTAAAGCTTTTAAACCTTAAAATGTTCAATTCAGAGAGTTTTCAAAATAATCTTTAGACCACTACACAACTTGGCAATTTATTCTTTTATCATTTATCATAATATTTTTATTTAAGTTATTTCGTTTTTGTATATCTGTTGGCCACAAAACTGATTCTTGATTTTTTGAAATATTTAACTCAGAGAGATTTCAAAACCAGCATTAGAATCCCTGCACCATCAGGCAAACATTTATAACTTTAAGATATTTTAATTAAATTGTATAAGTCTAAACATTTTTTTAATTCAAATTTCAAATTTTATAGATTAAATTACTTGAAAAAAATATCTTCATCATAAATAGATATATAAATGTAAAGAGTTTAAAAGTTAAAAGAATGTTTGTAAGAACTCTGTCTATACTAACATTTAAATCAAAATTGAAATTCTCTTTATAAAAATTTAATCTAGTTTATTTATTTTATAGTATTATTGTTTCTTTATAAAAAGGTTAATTTTTTTTAGTGTAAGTTAGTTATGTCTGTAACAATTAAAGAAATAAAAAAAAATAGTTTTTTGAACCTTTTATTGGAAGAAAAAATTCAAAAAAAGATGAGAGGAAGAGCAACCCCTGATGTTGAAATTACTCTAAAATTATATTAATGGCTAAATATTGCGTAGTACGCACAATGCAATTAACTACAATTAACTGGCAGTGCATATCTAAGAAATGCGTACTTAAGCGGCAAATTAAGAAAAAAAAAATGTGAACCCCTTTGAAAAATGTAACTTTGAACACGTCCTGGTACAAAGTTAATAAAGGTTTAAAATAAAAAAGTTTAAGAAACTTTTTATTAAACAATATTTTTTTTACTTATTTACAAAATAAAGGGCAGTAATTATTTGTTTTACGTCATTTTTAACTAATTCGTATTTGATTTCAAGATTTTTGTTTCTTTGTTTCTTTATAATTTTTTTTTAATTAATGTACTTTATCTACAAAAAAGTTCGTAAAGATATGCTTAAAAGTTTTTTTATACAGCTTTAAAAGTTTACAAAAATAGAATTTTAAATTATTATTTTCATAAGACAAGTATAAACTTTAAAATCAAATAATGAACTAGACATAATGTAAAGCACTTTGGAAAGTTCAATGACCGTTTAATACTTTATGTACTTTCTCTAACAACATTTAAAACACTGTTTACATAAAAAATATCGATAAGAAAGAGAAAAATCATGTAAATTTAGAAGTTATCATTATTTATCGTGTTCAAAACACTAAAAAAATGTTTTTATCAAGTTAAACAAGTACATAATAAGCTTTTATTCTTAGTATGAATATTTTTCAAAAGCTGATAGTGCTTATTTTTGTTTTGTTACTTTAGTATTCAGGTTTAATTTTAGTATGATGTATGTGATGTGTATGGGTAGCTGTCAAATTTGCACGAGCGTAAAAAATTACACGAGGAAATAAAATTTCACGAAGACACTTTTGCACGAGCAGAAATTTTTGCAGGTAGACAAATTTGCATAACTTTTTTTAATCTACTTTTATAATTTTTTTTAAATTTAAATTATTATTTTTTTCTAATTTAGCTTTTTTTTTTCTACTATAACTGCAAACCCTTAACTCTTACCCTCGATCGGTAGCTTTTTTTTTCTTTAATTAATTTACTTTTATTTGTTCTTTATTTTTTTTAATAGTTTTTATTAGTTATTCTTATTTTTAATTTTACTATCACTTTGACCCCTAACCATTACCCTCGTTCAGTAATTTTTTTTTTCTTTTTGTTTTTTTTATTAATTTTTTTTTTTTTTTTTTTTAATTTTTTTTACTCTTGTGCAAAACTGACCCTCCGTGCAAACTCGTAGCTCGTGCAAAATTGACCCTTGGTGCAAATTTTTCTTCGTGGAATTTAGTCCCCTCGTGAAATTTAGTAACCTCGTGCAATTTAGTTACCTCGTGCAATTTTAACATAAAAATATGTGTTGTTGTTTTGTAGACGTTAATAGTATTAATACAAGGAATAGATTCAAAATTTTCTTTATTTTTGAAGCTTATTGCTTCAGTAGTTACTTTATTTATAGATAAATGTTACAGTTTACTAATACTAAAAGCCTTATTTTCTAAAAATACTTTTACAATACCCCTTACAGTTTGAACAGCTTTTGTATATAAATACTGTAACATTTAAATTCATGCATTAGATTTAAGCATGTTTTGTTTACTATTGATTTCAAACCAAGCAGCAAATTTTAAATATGTTACAAAAATAATTGTATTGCTTATATTGTTTGGTTTTATAAAATAAACGTTTTAAATTTTTTTTTTGATGAAAATCTGATGCTCTATTTATCTTATAATTTGTAATATTTAACCACTTTAGCTGGAAGCAGTTATTAAGTTGTGTTTATTGTTAAGTAATTATTTTTACTATTGTGTGAGCTTTTAAATATTTTAGGTACACTTTTTTTTATAGAAAATCAGTAAAAGGCATTGAGCAAAATTTATTAAAAAAAATCCTGTTTTATTAAAAAGAAGTTTTTTAGATAAATAATTGGTCTATTACTTAAGGAATTTATAAAAATAAACAATAAAAGTTGTTACATTTTACATACAACTAAAAATTACATTTTTAAAACATCGAAATTTACTCGTTAATCTAAAATATTTTTTTTTAATGTTTAGATGCAACTTATAAAAAGATATTTCTAAACCACTTTTACATACATTCTACTTTTTGTGTTAACAAAATTAGAAGTAATTATTTACAAGTAAGCAATATATAAATAAAAAACATGTTTTAGAGCTGTTAAAACCAGAGATCTGTTAAAAAAGCTTATGAAACAGCTGTAGTAGCATGGAATTTTTATTTAAACTTTCAACTTTGTGCTTTTTCTTTGTGGTTGTCAACGGAAACTCGTTCAATTATGGCTTTCAGCAGTGCCGGGTAACCTGCAGTGACAGCAGCCAGGACTTTATCAACCTCGTTAGCAACCGGCCCGTTGCGATGGGGAAGCAGGGACGGTCGGGGCTCCTGGAATCCGAGGACCAAAAGGGGAGCCCGGAACAGTGGGCGATGTACTGATGAGAAAGTTGGATGGAATTGTTCAGAAGAACGAAAAACTCGAGGCAGAAGTTGAAAAATACAAAAAGTTGTTCTCCACTCCTCATATTAGAAGTTAGGCTTATAAGCTAAAAATATTAAACGATTGTAGCCAAGTTAAATTGACTCATTAACTATAGAATTCAATTGAGTTAAATCCTAAATTTTGTAGAAGTTTTTAGAATAAGCAAGCTTTCAGTTTTTTTTAATGTATAACTTTGTAAATTTAAACTTTTATGTGAATAAAAGCATAGCAAGCTTAGTACGTTTTTTATTCCTCATATAAGAAGTTAGAGTTGATTACTATAACTATTAAAAAAAGTAAGTTAACTTTAGTGATATTTTTATAAAATAGTTTTTGATTGAATTTAAAACCTTACGCTTTATACAATGTCTGTGAAAAAACAAGTTTTCAAAGTAAATTCAACTAACTTTGTACAGTTCTCATTTAATAAAAAAAAAAGTAATTGAATAAAAGTATAGAAATCTTGGTATTTACTTGCAGTAAAAGTTTGTGGTTCCGGGGTGCAAGACAGAACTGTTGTTAAAGACAGCCAAATAACAGCAGTTTCTTTTTGGGACAACAATGAAGTTTATCAAAGTTACCATGGAAGGCTACGCAACACTGAAACTTGGATTGCCGGAAGACCAGCATTCAACCAAAACAGTTTGTACACAAATAATTAAACAAAATTAGTTTTTCATAAAATTTTAGAGCATAACTACTTTATAATATGTTATAGACAAGCACGAAAGATGGATTGAAGTCAATTACCAGCAAGAAAAGACAATTTACGGTGTGGTCACGCAAGGGAGGAGTAATTCCGATCATTACGTCACATCGTACAACATATTGTACAAAACTGGTGAACATTCCAATTTTAAATACATACTCGACGAAAATGGTGATGAAAAAGTATGCTCCTTTTATTTTTAGTTATTGATATGCTATTCATAACGGTTATGGGTTCTCATAATCAACCTTTTAGTCGGACATAACGGTTCAAAAATTTGTATAAAAATATTTAGGATGTGACTTGTCATTTCAACAAACCATATAATTAAATAAAAACAAAAAAGTTGTTTAATAACTAAGAAATAAACATCCAATTAACTTATTTTCAAGCGAATGATTATTTACTAAAGTTTAATAAAACTAAGTTTTATAAAACCTACTTAAGTTTATGCTTGTAAACGACCTGAGGTTAGAATAGTAATCTCTAAAGGGGGCGATATGGCTCAAACATAGCAAAAATATTAATACTTATCCACTTTGTCAATAAAAATCTATCTTATTAAATAGATAATATCTAGTTATGTGTTTACAATGTATAATTATTTAAGTGTTTGTCATGTTTTTGTTTGAAATGTAAAAATAAATATTTTTGACACAATAAAACTATTTAAATAAGTTTAGAAGTAATTAGAAAATAACTAAAAAACAATCAGGTTGTTAAAATCGAAATTCTATATTTAGCATCCTTATTGCATAACTTATTATTGAAATAAGTAGATTGTATGTGGTTTAGTTTTACTTAGTAGTTAAGGAAAGTATTTAAATAGTATAATAGAAAAACCTTTTTCTTTATTTTTATAGTATGTTTATACAAATACAATACTTAGAATTGTACAACTAGACAAATACTTATTTAATCTCTTCTAAATAAGTACCTTTAACACATTTCTCTCTCCTTATTTTATCAAAAAATGAAAAAAAATTAAAGTAAATTTTATTTAGGTTTTTCCAGGAAACTTCGACCCAGATACCCCAGTAATCAACAATTATCCCGAACCAATAACTGCTCAATATTTTAGAATAAACGCAGTTAGTTGGAAAACTCATATTACTGTAAGATTTGAGTTTTTACAGTGTTAAACTTGAAACTTCTACTTCAATTTCTTTAATTCTTTAAATAAAATCATAAAAGTTAATTAAATTCTTATTTACGGTTAAATTATAAACATTACCTTAACTCAAAATGTTTGTTTCTACTAAAATACCATAATTAAACATTTTTTTTTTAAATAACTATAAGCAGCTTCTTTATAATTTTTTCAAAATATTTTCAAGTTGTTAGCTTTTGTTTTATTACGTATAACATGTTATTTCTTTAAAACCAAATTGAATACTTCTCTTTTATTTGAAACTCCCAACTGTATACAAGTTTAAGCTTAGAAGTAAAGTACTCAAATTAACTAAACAGAAGTAATATAAAGTTGTTTGTAAAAAGTATTAAATTTTCAAATAGAAGCTTGAAGTAAAATCAAATTGATCTAAGTTTATATAATTATAATTATTATAACTCCTCTCGGAGTAAACATGTTAATTTTCTTGTATTTTTCTTGAAACGTAAGCAAACATAAAACAGTTGTATGATTTAATTTAAACAAAAATATAAAATAAATAGTTTATTATATTTATTTAAAATAAACTAAAACATATTTTAATTCAAATGTTGGAATGAAAGTAGTCTGCCTCTTTTGATTTAGAAAACTGGACAGTTTTTGAAAACTTGACTAAATAAAAATTAAAAAAACTTTATTTGTTTTAAACATTATAACAAGAAATACAGTTTAGTGTTCAAACGATAGGAACATAAAATTAACAAGATATTTCAATAATAAAAGTATGAAAATGCAACTTTTGATAATAAGTTTTGATGAGAGAAACAGAGTAAATTTTACATTTTTAGTATCTGCACATGTTAGTAAAGCTTAAAAAGACATGCTTTATACGGATGCTTTACTTATTTACTAGCTTTTTTTTATTTTATTGCAGTTAATAATATTGTATTAACTTTTTAATATTACCAATATTTTACTTTAAAATATAGAATTCAAAGCTTGTAATATTATTTAAGTCGATTTTTATACATCTAAATTTAGTCATACCTTCTTTCAGCATTAGTTTGTATCATCAAACTTTCAAGCTGAAGTTTTAATGTAACTTTGAACCAGGGTTTTTAAACTCACTTTTATATTTGGTCCCAGTACAAAATTTAAAAATAAGTACCTCAATTTTAGTATATCTAAGAATAACTAGTGTCAGTTAGTTTTGTTATAATCTTTAAAAACTCTCAAAATTTCAAACTTGCCCTCCTATTCACCTCATAACTACTTATCATAATCAGCTTAAACTTTTAGCACTGTTAAAACAACTTAAAAAAATAGTAAAATAGTTATCTATTTGACTTTTAAAACTTATTGTTTAGTTTGTTAATGTCTTTTATTCTTTATTTAGTTTTATTACTAAAAAAACCGCATTGTAAACTTTAAATTTTTAAATTAGAATACTTATCTAATTAACATAAAGTTTATCATCTACTAGGCAATACATAAAAATTATTACTAAACTCACACTTAGAAACTAATTTGCTAAAACATGTAGTCTAAATGCTTTCTTAAAGTGTTGTTAAAAGATAATCGATAATTATAAAAATAAAAAGACTTATTTTGTATAGAGCTGAGGTAGTAAGAAGAAAATGTATATTCTATATTCATGGATTTTAAACAAATTAATTAAATCGTTATTTAAAAATTCCTTATTTTACCTCCAAAGTCAGTCGAATGCATTGAATATCCTTGTAAGAAAATGTTTACCTGCTAAAAAAATTTCATTTTATTAAAACGTTAAATGTTCTACGAGTGTGAAGTTAGCTTGGTAACGTTTTTCAAGAATTTGAAAAAAAATGTCCAAACTTTAGATTCAATTATTTTCCTTATCTTAATAGCTAAATAAAAATTTAATTTTAATTTAAAGAGCGGTCCTTTGTCTTTAATTTAAAAATCCATTGAATTTAGGCTTGACTTTTAGTGTAGGGCCCCTTAGAAAAACATCGATTTTTTTATAAATTTTTACTTAGCTCAAACATAAATAATTATGTAATAAAATTGGTTTTGTTTTTTAATATTGATATTTATTATTAAATAAACACTGTACACCACTTTTTTTTTTCTAACTGTTAATATTTTGTACTATTTAGCCTTATTCTAGAATTTCTAATTTCGGAATAAGGCCAATTAAAACAAAATATTAAAAGTTGCTAAAAGAAAAATTATGTATAATATTATTCACATATAAAAAAAAAAAAAAATAAAGTTAAACTTTTTAACAATTCGAGCTAAGTAAAAATCGATAACAAAACTCATATTTCTTACTATTTGAACCTTATTCCGGAATTAGGAATTCTAGAATAAGGCTAAATAGTACAAAATATTAACAGTTAGAAAAAAGTGGTGTACAGTGTTTATTTAATAATAAATATCAATATTAAAAAAAAAAAAAATTATTATTAAATTTTTGCATAAAATAAACGAAATAATATATATAATTAAGTATCTTTAAAACAGAAACTCTAAATTAAATAAAAATCGCATTCTTTAGCTGTTAACAGAGTTTTATAAATGAAGTGAGTACTTTAAATACAGGTTTAGACAAAAATTAAACTAACATTAATGGCTAATGTGGCAAACATAATATTTTTCTATAATATATACTTTAAAATTAAATTAAGAATTATGTAACTACGTATGTTCTTTAATTAAAAGTCATAAGATAAGAGCTGTCAGAAAAATTTTGCTTATCACTGTAGAAATCTTTAAAAAGTAAGAAAATAAAAAGTAGTTGTTAGATTTTGTTTTCAGCTTAAGCAAAATGTTTGATTTTTGAAAAACTTACTTTCAAAAAAGTATTTTAGTTTGTTTTTTCAAAAAAAAGCATTTTGATTCTTAAACTTCTGATAAAGTAATATTTAAAAACCGTAGTTTGACGCTTCTTAAAAACAGTTGTCCTATTTACTATTATATAAGTATTTGTAATGAAAATCTAAATTAAAAACAAACAAAAGGAAAAGATTTGTTTAATAAAACAGCTAACTAAACTAGTAAGTGTGTACAGTAACCTCTCGCTTATTTACGCACATTGTGTTTAGAGAAATAATGCGTAAAGATACGAGAGATCGTAAAGATACGAGAGGTTCTAAATAAACTTACTTTAATGGCTGTTTTTTAATATTGCTTCTAGTAAAAAGCAGACTGGGGACTTTCCCACTTTTAACAACTTGTTTACTTTATTTATAAATATAAAAACAACAGAAAAAACTATACATATATTAAAAAAAGGATTTAAATTTATATAAAACATTAATACTTGTAGAAAAATTTTACTAGTTTTAATAATAAGTAGATTTTATCTTTATCTTTATTTATATGTGACTTATTTGATAATTAACATTTATATTCTATTCTACTTAGCAAATTCAATTTATAATTAAGCATTTGTTTACAGTTAAAAAATAGTGTAGTGTCTATATTAAAATTTGTTTCTATAGCCTTTTACAAAAATATGCATTTGGTGCTGTAATGGATTTCTTTTTTGAACAAAAACATATAAAATATACGAGAAGTATTTAATAAATTAATTTATTTTACTACAACTTTTTTTAATTTGACTATTGCCCACACAAGGATAAACTTGTCTTGCATTGTATTAAAGATATATTTATGGATTTTTTGAGATTTCATGCCATAAGAATTTCAAGAATTGAAATTTTTTATTTATTTAAATGTATAAAAGGAGGTAATATTTCAACTAATAAATACAGTCATATTTTGTTCAGAATTTTAATTTAATCTCTTATTGTTAACAAAATTTCTGATATACTGAGGTATAACTAAATGTTTATCAATTAGTCAAGGAACATAAATTTACAAAGTCTAAAGATATAGAGAGGTGAGTTAGCATTTTAAAACATATTCTAAATAAAAATATACAATAAACCTAATTTGTGTAATATTAGAGAAAATATTTTTTTAATTTTTTTAATTTTTTAGAGTTCTAAAATGCGTAACTACACGATAGTGCCTAACGTCACGAGTGGGTAAAGATGCGAGAGGTTACTGTACTCGTTTTGTGTTTTCATTAATGTTTACAAAACTTGTTATTTGGAAATAGAAAAAAAGCTTTTTAGTTTCAATTTTAAGCTTATTTTCTGCTTTTAATTTTCTTATTGAGATTAGTTTATTTAAAAAATTTCTAAAACGTTGTCCTAAATTTAGTATAAAAAAATTGTTATGTTGTTATG
The DNA here is from genome assembly GCF_965202585.1 of Thalia democratica. Lineage (NCBI taxonomy): Eukaryota > Metazoa > Chordata > Thaliacea > Salpida > Salpidae > Thalia > Thalia democratica. The sequence continues at coordinate 57,281,048 of NC_139166.1, read as the reverse complement.
TAATAGACATTCGTTAAATCCGTATCCTAGACTTACATACTTGATTGATTCTTTGGATATTTTCGTCAAAATTTATAGTTAAGTTTTTAATTTTTTAATTTGTATGAACAAGAAGCAATGTTACTTTGAAACAATAGTAAAGTTTCTCTAAAAAAGCATACAACTAATTTGCTTACGAAAAACTATGTATATTAGCAACTTGAATGGTTTATGAAATACGATTCAATCAAGTTTCTTTTAATGATTTGTTCTATCATTAACTTTAAGGTAAAAAATTGATAAAAAAACTAGATTTCAAAAATACTATCTTTTAACATAACATTTTTGACACAAAAGTGCAAACTCAATCGACCGCCTAATGTACTGTACCGACAGATGCTATCTAAAATGTAATACCTTGATACAAATATCTATAAGAATGTTTACTATAGAATGAACACGTTAATAATAAGGAATAAATTTAGGAAGTTTGTTTTTTTTTGAAAATCATTACTTAGATAGTAACTCTACTTATATATAATTACTTAAACTAATATTACTAAAAACCAGAGTTTATAATTTTCAATACTTTTAAATCAAAATTTACAGCTTGAATGATTTTTATATGAATACAAAATATTATATTAATGCATGATTTGTTTACTATTTAGTTCATAAAGCAAATTGTAAGTATGTTACAAAACAAAAAACTCTTTTAAAAATATAAATTGCTACTTAGGTCGAAGACCAAGACAGTATTGTTGAAATAAGTGATTTCTCTTTATTTAGTAAAAAATTGTTTTTGTAGAATGAAGTCGATAAACTACAGCTTGTATTAATTCTTACTTTTTTGTGTTATAATTAGTGATCTACCAGATCCAAAATTCGGAACCGGAACCGCCCATTTTTGCTTGGAACCGGATCATAAGTTAGAAAAAAGATTCGGAACTTGAACCGTCCGTATCTTAAAATGTTGATCAAGTATTTCACTAGCTATAATGTAACTATAATTTTTTTACTATATAAATATATCATAATTATATAACTATAGTAGATTAATTTTATTAGACTTTTACAAAATTAGATTTTTACTTGTTTTAACTTATAGAATTAAACTTTTTGTTGATTTTGTTAAACAAGTGAAATATAGACTATACACTTATCCTTACATAAAGCTTAACTTATTAAAACGATATGTTTCTAAAATTTGAGCACCACTAAAATTGCAAAGTAATCTGAGCTTTAAGTCGTTAAAACGCTTGAATTAGCTTATATAGAATTTAATCGATGTAACTATCAGTTTAGTTAATAAAAATTGATATCGTAACTGCATCAATTTTTTTTTTAATATTTAAAAAATAAAATAACTGTTAAACAACAAGTTTATCTGCAAATATTTAATTCTAAAGTTTTAAAATAGTAAATACTTGTTGCATTGTGTCCTTTCAGCTAGATAAAAGTAATTTAAAATTTAGTTTTTGCAATAAACGTGTTAGAAAGGATAAATAAATTAATAAAATAAAGTTCTTATATTTGCTAAAACCTCATTTAAAAGTAAATAAACTGTAACAGCTTAACATCCGCGGCAATTAATTGTCAATTTTAAGTAGTTTTGCTTTAAGTATTTATTACAACAAATTTTCCCATTAATAGTTAATGAAAAGCTAGAAAGTTATAAAATTATTGACATAGTGAAAACTTTGCCCTATAAACTTTGCATAATTAGCAAAGTACCAAAAAATATACAAAAGATAAACTTGAGTTTAACAACTACCGTTTTGTGATAACATATTTTAATCTTTTTACTATAATCAAAAAGCTTAAAATAGTTAATTTAAAAAACTTAGAACATTTCTTATAAATCAATCGTATCAGGTTATATGAATTAAAATAAATACAAAATTTAAATTATATCTTTCCCAGACATTAATTTAAGATATTAATGTAAGATCGAATGAAATCTAAAGTATCCAATTTTAGTGTGTTTTATTCAAATTGAGCTCAATAATAATCCGTTGCTTCAAAGAACAGGTCTCATTGTTTATTTTCAATAAAATGTACAATTTTCAAGTTTTGACAGTATCAGACATTTAAATAAGCCATTAAAAAAGTAGATAGCTTAAACAACTGTAGTTATTTTGAGGCTATTCGTTTCATAAAAATTTAAAAGCGATAAAAAAGTTTAAAATATTGTTGAAGGGTTAAATTACTTTTTGAATTTAAATTAAATAATTTATAAGGTTTGATTTAAACCTTTGAAGTTCTTGAGATCTTTTGTATAAATTTTTACATTGGAACGTTTAGTATTACTTTTATTGAGCTTTTAAAAGAAAGGTTTACTAACAAACAAAATTTCACAACAAATAAAACTAAATTTATTAGTATGAACTTATGAAGTATAATATTAAAAAGATAATTTATTAAATTCTTAACCTGACCAACATTTAGACTTTAAGCTTTTTTTTTAAGCAACTAAATAAAAAAATATGTTTTCCTTAAAATTTTACTAAAAATAATTAATCTTTTCAGAAATTAATCAATAAAATATGTGGGAATTAACAAAAGGTCAATTTAGTCTGTAAATAAGTTTAGATGTTTTGTTATTTATATAATTGTCAGAATTAAGCTATTCAAAACAATAATAGTATTTTTTCTAATTGAAGTAGTATTTGATATGAAGCTTATTGTTTTTTTTTAATATAGAAAATAAATACATTACTACATTTTGTTTTTATAAATTTTCTTAATAAGAATTTTTTTCATTTTTATCTTAAAAATAAAATGATTTGATTTCAAAATCTATCATAGAACTTAGTCTTTAAAAAATTTTCTGGAAAACTATCAAAAAAAGTCTAGTACTAAAGAGTTTATCGGAATTGGTATGTTTTTTTTAGAGATATTTTTATTGTAGCATTCGCTTAGAAAAATCTTCGTTTAATTTTATACGAAAATATTAGTAAAATTTTAATAAGTATGAATTGCTAACATATCATGTTCAACTAAGGATAGTTTTTAGTCTCAACCATTAGTTTTGTTTGTAAATTGATAATCGTGATTTTTGTACACTCAAAAATGTTCTAAAATGTTTTATTTGTTATCAATATTTATAACAGAAGTTTTTAATTAACGTTTAACAACAAAAATTAAAAAAACAAACTAGTTTTGTTGAATGAAAATATATATTTCAACTTTTTGCTGTGAACATTTTGAGTTATTAGTTAATAATACACGGGCAAGACTTTAAGGTATTCAAGTAAGTGAAATTGTTCGATAAGATTTTACGATACCCATTAAAAACACATCACATAAATTAAGGAACAAATTTGATTTTAAGTGTATTAGATATTAAATCTTACTCCTACAAAATTGACAATCTTTTAAATTTGATAGTGGTTTTACAAAACTTTAAAGCTTTATGATCTATGATATATTTTAAACAAATTTCAATAGTATCAGCAACTAAAAGTGTTTTCTAATGACTAATTACAGTTTAACCTTTTTTGTTTAATAGCAAAATGTAAATAAATACAAAATTGTGTTTCTTTAAGATAAATTTGCTGTAGGTAATTGCTTATTATTAGTTTACATTTGTTTTAGATTTATTAATTTAAAAGCTTTAACACATTTAAATACATTTTTTATCACAGTTTTACTTTTTTAAACACCATAAAACTCAAACTTATGTAATTTACAGTTTTAGTAGATTTCTGTTTCAACATGCTACATAATTTTATTTATTTAGAAACTTAATAATATTTATCTAAAGGTTTTAACTTAAAAATGATTAGTTTTTTTTCAGTTCCTAAATAAACTTTAAAGTAAACTTTATATCTATACTACAATGCAATTATTTAAAGTTCTTTAAGTAAAATATATTGAACAATTTAAATATTCTACATTACTTTGTACACAATTTTTGATTTAAATATTGGCAAAATTATATAATTTAACAACTTAAAATAAAAGTTCCCGTTAAAACTTCTAATTACCTAAGAACTTTAATAAAAAAATAGTTTTGCGAAACAGTTTTTTCTTTCAAAGTTTTAATATTTTAGGCAGTTTGTTTTGTGTATATCTTTAAAACTTTAATAACTTAAAAAATATTCATCTGTTATTAAACTGCATTTATATTTTTTGATTAACAAATATTACATTGGAAACTGCGTTGAATTTGTTTAAGATTTTTAGTTTTGTTTATTTTTAGTTCAAAAACATTCAGTCAAAAAAAACTTTTTTCTTTCTGATGAAAATAGAAATTATATTTTAAAGCTTTTACAGCTTTTAAAACAAGCCGTAAAAATCAGTTTTACAAGAAAAACATCTGTACATTAAAGTTGTACATATAACTAATTTACTTGTCAGAAATTAAACTTATTCTGTAATTCTTATGTCAAAGAAAATATTTAGCCTAAAACCAACACTCTGCTTAATACTTATACAAAAAACTGTTTGTTTTTTACACTTATCCAAAGATTTCGGCATATATTTTCAAAAACAATTAAAAATAAGTTTTTTAAATATTTGATATTCTTTATTACAAACTACTTCGTGTAAATTCAAAAACAAGTATAAATTTCGATAAAAATACTTTATAAAAACAACTGAATTCATTTAATTATTAACCTAATTCGGTTTCTAAATTTTAAATATACTTATAAAATATAAAATATAATTTAACTAAACTTTATGATATTTAAAATATTTCATAGAAAAACGGAGTACTATGTAATAATATGAGATTAGATTAACTTTCATTCAAGTATCTTTCAAAAATATGGTAAGCCATATTTAAACTACTTTGTTCTTTTGAAACTTGATAGCTAAATACTTCATATCGCGTAAAGCAATACTACTAAAATATTTAATATTTAAGTCTTTCATTTATGCCATTTGCGGTTTGGAATTACCCAGCCTCACAAAATAAGAGTAAATAATTAAATGCGTAAAATAGTGTGAATTATTGCGACTAATTACTGTATCTTTAAATAAAAATTATGAAGAGCTCCGGAATTTGAACTTAGAAAGCTTTTCTCTGTTTATTATAACGGTAAAATAAAAAATAAAATATGAAAGTAATTTAAAGTACAGTGATTTTAAACCGTGTAGTTTTTTTAAAATTAAAAATAAAAATAAAACTGTAATTTAAATGATTTTTTAATAGATTCTAAGATTTTATCAAGTAAATAATTATCTAAATACTCTTTTTATATAATTAGTATAAAAAAAAACATTTTCTTTAATTTTAATGCAAGCTCACATGGTCGGAAATATGTTTAACGTTTCTTTTAATGTGTTTTCAAAGGTTTAGAAAACGTGGTAAAAAAGTATAACTACATTCATAAAAAAAAAGTTGATACAAAAAGTTTCAATATGTTTAATCAAAAATAAAACAAAATTATTAAAATTTTTATTTCGCCTTACATATATCTGGTTTTCAAAACAGTAAAAAAACTAATTTTCTTTGTAATAGCTTGTAGTTATGAAGATATATTGTTCGTTTTAACGGGTTTAAACAGTTTTAAAATTTTAAACTACAATGACATCGCAATATAAAAATAACAAAACAATGATAAAAAATAATTTATTTCACACAAAACTAAAGTTTCAAAAAGAATCATACTTGTTTTTTTGTTCAAGTTTTATGCTTTTCAGTTTTTGAACATTTCAATGTTAAGAATTTATGTTTATTTAAGTACATACTTCTAGACAAAGATATAATTATTTAGAAGCTTAAAACTAAGATTAACAAATATATAATTTTTCAAGACATACTTTTAACGTTTAAAAGTTGTGATTAGCTTATACAATGATTTTGTTTTTGTAGATATTATTCAGCTCCTAGCTCCAAATTTATGCAATAAAAAAAAAAACAATTTATGAAATATATTTTGTATCAGTTAAGATAATAGTTTATAAATAATTTAAATAGTTAATTAAACTGCAACTTAAATAACTGTAGATAAGGATTTCAGTTTTATTTGCAAGTGGATAATAAATTAACACTTTATGATAAACGTTATTGTATTATCTAATACCAAAGTCAAAAAATATGTACAAAGTTAATAAGGTATTACTTTAATTTAAAATTTATTTAATTTTATATTTAATCAATATTGATAAGTTATTTACAATGTTTAGCCGCTATGAGAACTTAATTTTAATTTTATTTTTTTAGAGAAAATTACATATAATTTATAGCGAAATGAAATAATTTGACTTTAAGTGTTTTAAAATTTGTATCCTTCTGTTTTCGTAAAATCGTGATTTATAAGAAAGACGCAAAGCTTATACTACATGGAAATTCTTTTATAAGATTAAAGTCGCTCTAAATGTTTTTTTTTAAGTGCCTGTTAAAGTTTATTATTAATTGTCTGTAAATATAGAGATTACTAAAAATAAATTAACAATTAGTTTAAAGTCAAATAACTCATAGTATAAATTAACAACAACTAAAAACATGTACTTTAAGTATACGGACATACAACTAGAATGGTGTAAAATATTGTTTTTCAGTTGTTAGTTGATGAAAAACAAGGTGTGATCACAACTTAATTGGAAACAGCTTTTGATTTATTTACTGTGTTTTGATGTATTAAAACCACAAAAAAATGTTTAATTTTAATAAAGCAAGTTTACCTTAATTTTCCTTATGTTTTATAATATTATTTTACTTTAAGAATTTTTTCATAATATAATATGTCTGTTTTAAAATATGAAAAAAAAAAAACTTGTAGTATTAAAAAAAAAATTCGAAATTAAAGCAGTACTAATAAAAAATTTTAACTGTTATGAAATTATACTTTTATTTTAAAAGTAAATTATTAGTTATTAATATAAATTTAATATTTCAATATTAAAACTTTCAAAACTTTTATGGCAAGTTTTTAGAACGGTTTTTTGTGACGAGCATCTGTACATAAAATACTTTCTTAAAATTAATTAGTTAGTCAGAAACTAAATATCTGTTTCTATTCTTGTGATAAAGTAAATACTTAGCTATAAAAAATATGTTTAGCTTAAAACTAATTCAGAAAACTTTGTTTTTAATACTTAAACAAAACTTGTTTAGCTTTTAAAGCAAGTCGTAAAATCTGTTTCCTGTGACAAGTATCTGTACTTTCAAGTTGTACATATAACTATTTTAATCGTAAGAAAATATACTTATGCTGTTATTATTATGTTAAGAAAACTATTTAGCCTAAAAAAAACTGTCTGCTTAAAAATTTCGCAAAACAGTTCGTTTTTACACTTATTCAAAGCATTCTGTATATGTTTTACAAATTTGTTTAAAAGTAAATTTAAAAAAAAATTATATTCTTTCCTTTAAACTGTTTGGGGTAAATTTAATAAAGTTTATAAAATGTTCAACAAATATTTTACAGATCAATTTTATTTATTTAACAATAATCTTTATTCGGTTTTTAAATTTTGAAATACTTTTGAAAATGTTGTATGTACTTTAACTAAGTTTCATAATATATAAGAACATATTTTATTAAAAGTAAGCATGAGCTCTCTATTTTATAATGATATGAGAATAAAATCTCTTTTATTTGAGTATCTTTTATCTGATAAACTAAGCTGAATACTTCATGCCGCATAAAGTACTTTACCTGAAATGTTATATTTTTAAGTCTTTGAATTATACCATTTGTGGTTTGGAATTACCCAACCTCACAAATTATGAGAAAATAATTAGGTACGTAACTTAATGTGCATTATTGCAACTATTTACTGTATCTTTGAATCAAAATTATGAACAACTCCGGAATTTGAACTTAGAAATTTATTTTTTGTTTATTTTAATAGTAAGATAAGATGATAAACTATGGAAGTAATTAAAAGCAAAGTTTTCTTTAAACCGTGTTGATTTTTTTAAATTAAAAACAAAATTCAAATTGCATTTAACATGACTTTAAGTAGTTTTTAACATTTCATCAATTAAATGATTATTAAAGTACTTTTTTTATATAACATTATTATACAATTAGTATACAATTCTTTTTATTTAAATTTAATGCAAGCTCAAGAAAGATGTTAAAACATCTCTTTTAATGTGTTTAAAAATTTTTAAAATGTGGTGAAAAAAGTTTAATTACTACCATAAAAGTTATGTTGTTACAGTAAATCGTAATATGTTTAATCAAAAATTAAATAAAACAAAATTATTGAAAATGTTACTTTGATTTACAAACATCTGGTTTTCGAAACAGTAATAAATCTAAGCTCAGCTTTTAGTTATGAAGATACACTGTTTGTTAAACCGGTTTGAAACATTTTTAACATATTAAACTACAATGACATTGTAATAGAAAAATCACTAAACAATGAAATAAATTTTCATGAAATTTTAAGTAAACTAAGTATTTAAGAAAAATCATACTTAATTTTTTGTTCAGGTTTTCAGTTGTTAAAAATTTCAGTAACAATAAAGTATGTTTATTTAAATACATACTTCTAGATAAGTATGCTGTTATATACAAACTTTATTTTACGATTAACAAGTATATACCTTTTCAAGAACATTTTAAACGTTGTAAAAGCTATGATTAGCTTATACAGTGTTTTTGTATTTTTAGATATTATTCTACTCCTAGCTATATACAACAAACAAACAGTTTATGTATTGTATTTTGTTTTTATTAAGATAAAAGTTCAAAAATAATTCAAGTAGTTAATTAAACTGTGACTTAAATAGTTTTAGATAACTATTTTAGTTTTTTTATGAGCGAATAAAGAGCTGAATCTTTATGATAAACGTTTTTGTATTATTTAAATATTTTCTAAAAAATTAAAATCAAAGTTATAAATATGTACGAAGTTAAAAAGGCCTTACTCTAACTTAAAACTTATTTTAAAATAGTTTTATTCTAAACAACATGATAAGTAATTTTTACTGTTTAGCCGCTTTAAGAACATTTATTTTCATATTCTTTTTAAAGACAATTACATACAGCTTCCAGCTAAATCGATTAATTTGACTTAAAGTGTTAAAAAGTTTGTATCATTTAGTTTTCGTAGACTTTTTAATAAAACGCAAGCTTATTTTACACGGAATCGTTTCATAAGTTTAAAATATTTCCAATGTTTTGTTAGGTGCATGTTAAAGTTTATTGTTCATTGTTTGTGAATGTAAAGGATTACTAAAAATTAGATTAATAATTATCTAAAAATTAGATAACACATAGTATAATTTAACACGACTAAAAAAATAAACTTTAAGTGAAGGTATACACAATAAGATTTGTGGTAAAATACTATTTTTCAGTTATTAGTTTATGAAAAACAAGGTGTGACAACAACTTAATTAAAACATCTCTTTATACTTTTATTGTGCTTTTATGTAATAACACCATAAATAAATGCTTAGTTTTATGAAAGTAAGTTTACTTTAACTCTCATAATGTTTTATGATAGTATATTACTTTAGAAGTTTGTTCATAACTTAAAATGACTCTTATGAAATATGAAAGAAAAGAATTGCAGTCTTAAAATTTAAATTTAGAAATTAAAGCAAGGACTAATAAGAGCTTTGAATTCCTTTTTATCAACGTTAAATAATATGCGTTGTTGCAGCTAACTACTGTAATCTAAAATCAAAAGTAAAAGCACCTTAAAATTAAAGTTTAATGTTTAATCTTAGCTTTTTTCCCGATCACTATGCAATAAGAGATGGTAATTTAAGACAAAATATGAACTCAAGTCTATAGTAAAGTAAGTTTAAGCCCTGCAGACAATTAAAAGTAAAAAAAGTGTATAAGTAAAGTTTTTATCTCAAAATCTTTTTAAACTGATTTCTAAATATAAATAAAGTAACTAACTTTTTGAAAGGAGTAAAGTCATTCTTTTAAATGGTTGTATTAACCTAAACTAAGAAAATAACAGTCAACCATAAGATTTAAGTTTTATTATTATAAATTTAAAACGAATAAAAGGAAACAAAAATTTAGCACTTTCAGGTCGCATTACATCAAGGTCCTTTTAGTTAAATAAAATCAACAATTTGTTTTTATAAATAAAATCTGATAAAAGGAATGTAATTACCGAAAAAAGCAAAGATAAAAAAGTCCTTTAGTGTTTACGATTAAAATGTATCTAATAACAATTAAAAGGGAGTTGTTTGTAGTTTAAAAATGTAATACTTAATCTTAAAATATAGTGTGGAAAATAATTTTTCTTATTCAAAAAATACGTTTACTTTATTCTATTTCGTTTAAAGTACTATATAAAGTAAATTTACAACGAATTAAAGTTAAGTCTTTAGAAAATTATAGAGGTTTAAAAAATATTTTAAGTTTAATTTTTTAATTTCACACATTGAACACCGTAAAGTTTCTTAAAACCTAAATAAAAAGTAGGTAATTGACAAAAATTAAAAACTTTTAATTTTTTTTTGTTAGAAAAACACTTGAAATGAAATAAAAAGATAAAAAAACACTTAAAACCATATAAAAAAATTAAGAAGCTTTTACAACAGTGTTTTTATCAACATTCATTCCATTCAATTTCAACTGAGCAGAAATCTCATCTATTGTGTCACGTGACGCTAGACAAGGCTGATGTTTTAACAAGTGAACGAGAAATTTCACTTCTCCATCATCTTCGTACGGAATCAGCTTGCCAGTTATCTGGGTGAACCCGTTGCTTTTGTGAAAGTGGGCCGACCTGTTGCTGTGGCTGACCGCCATCACCAAGGGCGATCGTTCGTCGTCATAGTGACAGCGGGAAATGAGGTCGAGGGCACTTTGGTACAAGCTGGTGCCAATTTTCATTGAGGTGTACTCGGGAGAAAGGGCACAGAAGATTGCATTCCACATCGGACCCATTTGTTTCACTGACGACTCAAGCAAATTGTTCTCCCAATTTTCATATCTGTAAGATTTTTGTTTATAAATAATAAATTTAAAATAAAAAAGTTAATGACTTCATGTTATTACTTCATGTTTTAAAAATCTAAAGATTGTTTTGTTTACTTTTTGCGTATAAATTGAAAAAATGCTTTAATATTAGTGTTTGATCGTAGACAAGTATTTAGAAAAAAATAGAGTACAATTATATACAGAACTGAACAAAACAAAACTGAACTAAATACAAATTTAAGAATAATTTTTTACAAACTTTTTAAGTCTTCTCAATGCTTCTGGATTTATTTTTTGCATTTCTTGCCTGTCGTATGCTCTGTCATATGGTTCCTGGTCTTTTGCCTTCCAGCCCCAAGAACCTTTATCCGGTAACAATATCATCACTCCGCCGATTATTTTCTCTTCAAAGCAACAATTTTTACGAAAAACTGCTTTCACACACATCAATACCGCGTTACCGCTTCCCACTGTTGCGTCATAGTTGGCTTCAAAGTAGGCGCGTAAAAATTTTTTGCCGAGTTTTCTGTCGTCAGTAGCAACCATGTAGTTGTAGAGGGGATACTTAATGAATGATTTGACCCAGCATTCTCGAATTTGCACCCAATCCTCGTAATTGTGGGTTATTTCTATGCTGTGGTTGCAAGGTTTTGATTGGCTGTTTAAAAAACTTTTATTAACACTTTTATGTTATGAAACTAATGTGTTTAGCTTAAACATCTTACAGAATTTAAAAGTAAAGTTTGTACAAAAATATTGTAAATGTAATTAAAGTAATGTTAGTTATTCACTTACAAAAACTAAAGTTGTAGATCTTTTTAGCTGTAAATGCATTAACAATACTATAGTTTTTTCGTTTACACTAACTTTTATAAAATCACAAAAAAAAACTTACTTTTCCATTTTCTGCATTTGTTTTTGCTTTTGTTTTCAAAAAATTTCAAAGGTATATAACTTTACTTGCTTCTTATTTCAATTATTCGTAGTACTTTAAAGCTTCATATGCCTCTTTTATACGTGCAATTTTTTTTTCTCTCATTGCAGTTTTTCTCTGTTATCTCAAAGTATTTTCTCTGCTTATCTCAATAGTTTCAAAGTATTTTAGTTAAACATTTTACACTATTTCAATAAAACAAGAAACAATATTCAAATTTTTTGTTTAAATTAGTTACTCAATCAACTTCTAATAAACTTCTTGACATTTTAGTATATATATCCATTGTAACAAAATACATTGAGATTAAAGAAAATGTTCATCAACTTTTAATAAATATAGAAAGTAAACTAATCTATTTAAGTTTACACAAAACTATTAATAAAGCGTGTTTCTAACTTTAAGTTTAGCTATAAATAAGTTTATAAAAGAGAAAAAAACGTGTAACTAATTATTCTTTATAAAAAGACTCAAAAGTATTTACAATATGGTAAATTTTTTTATCGTGGTTTGTTTAAGTAGTATTTAAGAAAACTTTTTAATATTAATAATATAAACAGTTTTTGACTATTATTAATGTTTTTAAACCAAGATTAAAGAAAAATTTATAACACTAAAAATCATACACTAATTTTTCATCAACTATAAATGAGATTTTGTAACATGCTTTTAAAAGTTATCATTAGGTAAATACATTTATATTTAGTATGTTTTCCAGATAAAATTGAATATTTATAACAAAAACAGATATAAGTCAAGTTAAACTTTTTTTTGACGGATAATCTTCAAGAAAGGAACACATAGTGTTGGCAAAAATAATTTTGTAATGTTTTTTCTTTTACTACTTCAAGAAATAATACAATGTATTTTATTTAATTTTGAAATTTATAGCTCTAAAAATTACATTAATCATAATGTCTTTTTAAATAAAATAACAAGTCGTATGTTTGTTGAATGTAATACATAGTAAAGAACTTAAAATTAGTATCATGACAAGTACACAGTTTATTATAATTAGTAGGCTGGTTAGAGGAGTGTTAGTAAATGTAAATAATTTTGACTTCAATTTAACTGTCACTTATATCAGTATTAGTAACACAAGTACTGATAATTTATATTATAGACTGCTTTGGTGGCGCTTAAAGATATTTAAACTATTGTATATAAATTTGGTATACGTAGACTCTAAATTTAAATCAAAAGAAAAATCGTTTTCTTAAAATATAATTTTATCATGAAAACTACTGTGTGAAAATTTATTATAAATTTTTATGAAAATTTCAACAATAAGTATCATTAAGATTAGCGCATGTTTACTTAAAATTATACCAAAAATTAATTTTGTTGTGAAAAATAAAAGCTTATATTTTACTTATACTATATTTAATTTGTTTGAATTACATTAATTACAGTTTTAAAAATGCTTTGATTACCTTTTAAGTTTTAAAAAGCCTTTTTGCAGCCAGAACCCATTTACTATAGGAGACTTGAATAACTCTAAAAATGTGTTTAGATAAATGAAAGAAAGATATTATTATACAAAATTATTAAAAATAAATTTAAGTATGCAAAAATACAGTTTAAAGTCTTGTGATTTGAAAAATAATGCCTGATGAGAAATTTTGATGTTTGAAGTGAATTAAAATATCGTAACAAACTATGATAACAACAAGTGAAAATAGATGTTTCTTTAATAATGAATAATCTAGTTAGTTGTTAACAATTTTCATTCAAGTTTGCAAATTTGAATAGTAATTTATACTTTTTCACAGCAAATAAAGTAATTTTGTTTATTAACCGACAAAGTTTTCTTTTAAGATTTATTAGACGACCAGATTAAAAAGATTGATAAAAAATAGTTAGGTAAATAACTATAATTTGAAAAAAGAGTACTTACTGTACTTTGTAAATGATATTAATTATTATTTTCTTATAGATTTGTCTGTAAATACTTCAATCTAGGAAGTAAGACAAAAGTACACAACAAATATTTTTATTTCGCTAATAGTTAAATGAAACAAGTATTTTAAGTTATTTTTAATACTTTTTGAAACTATTTTTACATGAAAATATTTGTATTAAACTTTCCGTTAAAGCTTAGTTTGTGATAAAACAATAAATAAAAGCATAAAAAAAAACAACAGTCATAATATGACTTTTGTGACTTACAAAGTTTATTTTTTTGACAGTTTAATTTACTATATATTTTTCAAAAAAGGAACATTTTTTTTAATAAAAACAGTACATACAAGTTTACATATAACTAATCTACTACACAAAAGCCAAGTCTACGTCGCTAATCTTATTAGAAAGTGAAATGAAGCTATTTAAACAAATAAGTATACTTAGCTAATAAATAGTATGAAAATAGTATATAAAATATTTTATAAAGATAAACTTTTAATAAGCTTTAAGACACTTTTTTTTACAGAATCGTTTAGATCAGTTAACAAGAAAAAATGTTCAAAAAATACATTACAAATTAACTTTATTTATCATAAATTGACACAACGTTGGTGATACAAATCAAACATTTATATTAAATGTTCGTTATACTTTCGTTAAATTTAAAAGTATATTAAAAAAGTTTTCTATACTTTAATATGAGAAAACTATAAGATTGCTGTCAAATATCTTTAAACAATAGGGTAAACCATCTTTAAAAACCAAATTTATTAAAAAATGCAGATTAATTGATTGCGAAGTAAACGTTATACCGTAAATATTCTTATCTACTTTTTTTAGATATATAACTTTTTATTTAGAATAATTAAGTTTTTTTTTGAAGTTAATTTAAAACTATTATTTAATTAAACTATACTTGTGTATTTAAAACACAAATTTAGTTGAGTGTGTAAAAGTATGACTAGTTAAAATTTTTTTTATTGGTTATAAATTTCGCTTTTGTATAATTAAAATAATTTTTCTAGCATCTACAATTTACTACAAAATAAGGGAACGGGCACTAAGAGTCATTTTTAAACGAGAAGTGACTTTTGCACGGAGGGTCACTTTTGCACAAAGGGTCATTTTTTTAACGAGAGTAGAAGTAATAAGAAAACTATAAAAATAATAAAATAAACAAGAACAAAGAACTAAAAAGAAGAAAAAAAAATTACTGACCGAGGGTAAGGGTTAGGAGTAACAGTGAAAGTAAAAATTAAAATGAAATGATAACTATTAAAGAACATCATTATAAAAAAAAAAACAAGAAAAAGAATAAAATAAAATAAAAAAAGGAAAAAAAGTGATCGGCCGAGGATAAGGGTTAGGGGTAACATAGATAGAAACATAAAAAAATAAATTACTAATATAAAATGTTTAAAAATAAAAAACTAATATAAATTGTTAGAAAAGAAAACTAAAAAAAAATCAATATACCGATCGAGGGTAACGGTTTGGGGTAACAGTGATAGTAAAAATTAAACAAACAGAAAATTTAAATTTATAAAAAAATAAAAATTAAAAAAAAAAAAAACTAATAAAAAAAAATTCTAACTGTGCAAAAGGTCTCCGTGCAAAAGTGATCATTTGTGCAAAAAAGACCCATCCTCAAAATTGACGCAGTCAAAAGTGCCTTCATGCAAAAATATCCCTTCGAGCATATTTGACTCCTAACCGAAAAATAAAGTTAAACATACTTTAAAATTTAATCTAAAGAACTTTTTTGAAATAAAGTCAGTTATTGCAGATATTAGTAGTAAAGAACATTTTAAAGAAATCCATGTAAATCTACTACACTTAAATTTTCTTACAATTAACAAATGACATTCGTGAATTAGGTTAAATAACTAAAACAGAATTTACTCATAGAGTATATTAGTATAATTACGAATATAACGTATATAAATAATTTGTAGGCTGGTTAGAGGAATGATAGTAAATACAGATTTTTGTGACTTCAATTTAACTGTCACTTATATCAGTATTAGTAGCACAAATACTGATAATTTGTAATACACACTGCATGGTGGCGCTTAACGGTATTTATGAAATTGAAATTAATAAAGTCTAATTTTATAACTAAATCAGACTTTTAAATAAAATGAAAAACGGTTATGGAAAATGCTTTTAGTTAGTTAAACTTTTTTGAATTGTTAAAGTTAAGATCTATAAATAATTAAAGTATTTGCTTACGTTTGATAACACTATGATAAAAGTTTGTCTCAAAATTTTAAAACTTGTTAATAAAAAGGACTTACTAAGTTTAATAACTATAGACTATGAAGTTAATAGCTTATACTTTTATTATAATATTTTGCATATGTCTTTTTCAAAAACTTTAATTATATAACATAAGTGTATAGCTTTTGTAGTATTAGTGAAAAAAAAAATACAAAACATTTAAAGACTGTTTTTTTATAAATGTTACTACAAACACTATTTGAGCTATTTTGATTTTTAGAGCCTAAATTCTGAAAAACTCAACAAAAATATAATCGAAAATATAATTGTTTTTAAACAACATACATTAGTATCGAAATATCAGTAATTTTGAATTATTATAGACGCAACTTTAGTTAAAAAACAGTCTTTAAAGTAAAGCAATTAGTAATAATTTAAACCTTTGCGTAGTAAATGTATAGTATTTTGTTTTTTAGGTTTGATATATACTCTTGAATGGATTTTTAAATGGGATATTTCAAAAGCAGTTTTGTAATTTATACCTTATTATAAATATAGGTTAGACAATACACAGGTACTAGTCTATATTTTTTTTCTATGAAACATAATGAAAAAAAGTTAAATGTAGTTTTAGAAATAACTCAAGCGACAAACTTTATATGTATATTGCCTTTATTAATACATATTTATAATTTTTGCGTATATGAGAACATTTTAAACTCAAGTAACTTATAAGTCTGCGTTATTTTATGAAAAATTATTTAAAATACAAAATTGTTTTTAGTATATACTATTTTTAACTTTACCACTAAATTTGAATTTATTGAACATTTCTCTATGTGCAATTATCTGTAATTGTTTAGTTGTGCTGACAGTTAATTGTGTACGGTAAACTTTGTTATTTGTATGGAATTTTCTTTGTGCATACAAATAGATAAAACACTTTTTATATAAATGCGTCACAAAAACTAATTTACTTTTACGTTGCTAAATATTTATATAAACTTAATTTATACTAAAGAGCTACATTAAGTATTAATTTTAAAATTCCTATTTTAAAGATATCTGTTTATCAATTTTTTAAACACTTAAAATACTGCGTTTAATTAAACGTAGTAATAAAAAATATTTTTTTGTTTAATTAGTTTTTATATAAACATTTAAAAGCCCTCTATTTCAATACAAACTTTTAAAAGTTTTAATCACTTGTTAAGCTTAGTAGTAAGAACATTTTACAATTATTACTTATCATACGTTTAAAAAAATTTATAATTATTTCAACCGTAAAGTTTTTAGATAAAAGTTTATGAAACTTTAAGTAAAACATACACTTTAAAGTTTTTGTTTCTATCGTATTTCAGTGAGAACGGAAAAAAAAAAGTCTATCTGTATATTTTACCAAATCGAAAAAATAACTGCTAATTAATTTCTGCAAAAAAAAACGACTATTAAGAACAATTTTCAGCGTAAACGTATTTAAATGTTTTTGTTAAACTTTCTTAAAGAATGTTTTGTATCAATAAACCTTTCTTTTATCATTGCAAAGTTTAAAAGTTAAACTGCAGTTATATAAACTTTTATTTTTAATTAGTTTGCATTTCAACTTTTTTTAATAATAAAATAACAATTTTTAAACAAGTTTAATAGAATTTAAAACATTATAAATCCAACTTTAAACTTTTTCGACGCTTGACTTGTTAAGGTAATATACAAATGACATCAAGATTTAAGCACCTAAAGTTAATTGCAAAATAAACTGAGATTGAAGAATTGAAGAACTTTTAGTCAAAAAATTTGATAGAGTAAAGGCAAAAAAGTCATTTGAAAACTTTTTTAACAAAAAATAAAAATATTGTTTAACATTAAGCTTATCAGAAATCATCTAGTTTATAACTCAAAAAAAATCAAAAACATGTTACATTTAGGCCTTTTAGAAAAAAAAAAGTTAACCAAACAGATAAACTTCTTGCTTAGTGCAACTTTAGTAGTAATAAAGATGTTGAGCGATTTTAAGTAACATGTATGTTTCACTGACTGTAAAAGCTAAACTGTTACACTTTTGAAACCTTATTCGATACTAATTAGTTATAGCAGCAGATAATACAAAATTTTTAATTTTCAATCTTAATTAATCAAGTTTTTTTATATTTATTGCATAAAATTAAATTTAAATGAATATCCTAAACTAAAATGTACATAGTGTACTTTTTATTTTTGAAATTTTGTATAATCAACAAACTGTTAAACATCAATTTTATTTATTAAACAATTATTTTTATTTAAACTTCTACAGCTCTATGAAAAAGATCTTTTATAATTTTAGTACACCGAAAACGCTAAAAGTTGTTAAGTAATTAAGTAGTGAAACATTTTATAAAAACTGTTTAAAAGTTTATTATACAAGGTATATAACTATACATATTAGTATATGCACAAAGTTTTAATACTATACTTTTAATACTTATTAAAAAGACAACAAAATAATGTAACGTCAATTATATGTTTAAATTTATTAGATATTTAATCTTTGTTAGTTTTAATAAAAATAATAAAAATAATAATTCTTTATTTTAAAGAATACAATTTGTTGTTTCTTTTAACAAACTGTCTAAATTACAAGTATTGATACTATTAGATTTTATTAGCCAATGGATAAAAAAACGAATATTTTTAATAGTTTAACTAAATTCAAATGTAAAAGAACTGCAAATAGTTTGTATATCTAGTTTAGCTTCAAAATATATTTCGAAATTAATTAAAATGTGTAAAATTAAGGCTATACTAAATTACTACACCTTTGTTTTTATCTAAATGTTTTATAAAGGATCTCAAAAGAAAAGAAAACTAACAAACATAAATTTATTAAAAAATAGTTGTACATTTTTTTATTAAGCTAAAAGTTTTTATAGCTTAAAATTTAAATTCTTATTTTTTTTAGACTTGCTATAAATTGGTCAAGTGTCAGTTTCTACATATCAAACTTAAGTTAAATCTTCTTAAACTTCATTTAAACTTAGTTAAAAAGCATTCCTTTTGCATATAGTTTATTGAAAAAAGTATCTGCTCTTAGTTTTCAACTGAATAATTTTTTGTAGAAATTTGTTTAAAGTTAGTGTGGTTTTGTTCTAAGATAAAATTTTCGTAATCTTTTATACATTTATATATACTTTTTACAGTGAAAATTTTGAAAAGTGAAATTAGAAAACTACGAAAAAAAAACAAGCTGATACACTATATAGTTTTATTTAATTAAAATATTTTTTTGTTTTACAATTTAATAGTAAACTTTAATGTAAACTTTATAGTTGTGTCACAAGGCACAAGTAATAATCTAAATATTATAAAATTGACATTTTGGTTTTATTTAAGAGCTAATTTATAGTTAATTTACAGAAAAATGTTTATTTGGCTTAATGCTTTAACGAACAACGTTGTTTAAAGATTAAAACAATACTTTAAAGTATTCATCTTAATTATTCTAGTATGAAATGATTTATTTTAAAACTTTATTTATCTTAAAATACTCATACACAAGTTATAAAACATTTGAACGATTTTACATTACTATTACATATTTGATTTTTTAAAACATAAGTGTTTATATAACTTAACAAAACTTACAGTAAAAACTTCATTTAACACTTTTTCTTTTTTAACACCTTTAGAAAGAAAATGATTAAAAAATTGAAGTTAACTTTAATTAAATATTAACCACAACAACTTCTTTTAAAGCGAACTATGCTTTAAAACTACTTTTAACTCGAACAAAGTAGCTAAATATTTTTTTAACAAGACCAGTTTTAAAATTTTCTAAAGTTGTTACTTAGATGTTTACCATTCGTGGTTTTGCATTATCTTTTAAAAACTCGTAAATTATTGCAACTTTATAATGCAATCCTATACCAAAAATTTTTATAAAAAGGAAAGCTTAAGTTTTTAAATTAACTAAGAAGTCCGTACTTACACGTGGTATAGTTAAGGATAGTAGTGTATGATTAAAAAATGCTAACAAAAATAACTTAAAATACATTAAAGTAGTGATGACATTTATTTTTGTTTATACTTTTAAAAATGTTATGCTGTACTGCAAAGTTTAGATACCTTCTGAGAGTTTTAAATAAAAAGAAATTCAGACAAAAACTGTTACTAGTTGTTGTTCTGTAATTTAGTAGTAACTTGTTTTGAGAAAACTAAAAAAGTTTTCATGACGCATTCAGTAGTATGTTCCCTCTACAGGTAATTATTTACCACTAAGTCGACAAATTGCAAATTTAACAGGAAACAAGAAACATTATTTTTATCATGTTATTTGTTTTCGGTATAAATGCGTAGGTTTTAAATTTATATTAAGTTTTGTTTCAACAAAAAATATGATTTGAGGGTTTCAAGTATGTTATATAACTTGAAAATAAACGACATTGTTTAAAAAATTTGTTTTTAAAAACTAATGATCTTTATAAAGATTAAATTCTCAAAAAAAAGATTTCTTTTCTAAAGCTTTGTTTAATTTAAACTTTAACAAAATCAACTAAAAATGTAAAGTTTAAAAAAATTATCATATTCATATTTATTTAAATAAAATATTAAGTTAAATTAAATATGATAAATAAACTTCAAAAACTAAGTTTTATTACTTGAAAATTTAAAAGAGTTGCTATACATATACTATTTATTATTAATATAAGTAATGGCTCATTAATTTTAAAACTTTAACTAGAATAAATCTTAATTAGGAAGTATTTTAACTACATAATTAAAACTATGTTTTATATTATTTAATAAGTAAAGTTTGCTTTTTTCAGTTATAGAAATCAAATCAAACCAAATTGAAAAAGTGTAAAGTTATAATTTACTCACAAAAGCTACAATGTGTTAAAAAAACAGACATATAAGTATATTTAAGCTTTTGAATTGTTTTCGACTACCAAAATATATTTTACTTGTTTTTATTAATTTGTTATATTGACTAAGAAGATAAGTCATATAGTTTGATGAACAAAATAACATCTTGTTTAAAATCAACTTTATTTGTTCTTTTAAATTATAACTATTTAGATAACCTATATTAACTATGTTTTTTATATGATCAATAGTTTGTAGATAGCTTTTTTTTTGAACCGAAAACAAACTTTTTATGACTTATGTTTATTAGTAATTTTTATATTTCAAACTATTGTTTTTTGTTCTATTTTGTTAATTAACAAGCTTATCGGTAATCATGTAGTTTAAAAAAATTCTAAAAGTAAACGTTTTTTGCATTATGCCCTTCCAGAACAGCGGTCGGTAGGCAATTGGTGCTCGCGGGCCAAACTTCAAGTTTCTAAAGTCTTTGCGGGCCGCAGTTTTAGTGACATTTGAATAAAACTTTTGTTTTAGTCACTTTAGAGAAAGTTATACTCATATTCACTTAAATATTTCAATTTTTTTTAGCTTTACATAGAATGTCTATTTTAATTTAAATCATAAACAGTTCTTTGAATAAAATTTACATTAACTTATGTACTTGAGTGTTAATAAACTTTTTACTTTCTTAAAGACTAATAAGTAAACTTAATATGTTTGTAATTATTTACAACCTAACTCACTATAAAAACCGAGCTTAAAAAAGTTTATGGGTCACTTTAATGCATTTTTTATACTACAAACCTTTTTTTTCATGTTTTTGAAGATATTTACTTTTAAAAATATTTTTTTTCGTCTAAAATAGTTTACACTTTTAAAAAAAATTAGTAATTAGTTAACTAAATAAAACTAAAACCTATTTGTATTGTAGAGGGCAAAAACAAATTTCTTAATATGATTAGTTCTCGAATACTTTAAAAAAATACCTTATTAGTAATTAATTAGTATTTTACATGGTTGCCACTTTAAAAACAAAAATGTCTAAACTATACAAACCAGTCTAAGTTTCTTAAATATTGAAAAAGCTCAAAACTTAGTCTTTATCAAGATTAAAAACCTAATTAAAATATCATCATTATAAAAAGTACACAATATTAAAGAAGACAAGAAAGAAAATTACAATTACTAAACTACATTACAGTATTAAAAACTATTTTGAGAACTCGAAGAATTATTTAAAGTTTTTAAAATAAAAGTTTCACACGCACCTGAGTTTAAAAAAAATGTCTTAACAGGTTTAACCTAGTCTGAAGTTAATAAACATTTAAACTAGCCTGTTTGTTTGACAACCCTGTTTAAAAGAAAGTTCACAAAATAAAGAAATAACGAAGTTTATAAACAGTGAATTAAGTGTATAGCAAAAAAAGTATTATAAGCTAGCTTCAATGAAAAATTAAGTTATTAAACATATTTAACAAAAGTATAAAAGTTTATTAAGCCATTAATGAAGTACAATACTCATTTTTTATTGAGCATTATAGCAATTCTTTATCTGCAATAAAAATCTTGCATTTTAAAAGACTAAATGTGAAATATAAGACGAGCTATAAGCATTAAAAAACGTTATTTAGGAGTTATTGCGAGAAACGAAATAAAAAATCACTAAAGTCAGTTCCAACAAAACCCATGATTATCTTCATTAAGTTCAGACTGATCGAAAAAATGTTAAGGCAAGTTATAGAGTGGCAAAATTAATTACTAAAAAGAAGATACCGTTTAGATATCGTTTACATATTTAGATTTAGATTAATTTTCAGTCGTGTTTAATAAACGACTGAAAATATTAAAGCCGCATAAATCAAATTAGGACTTTGATCAATCTGTTAAGATGAGAGCACTGATACAACAAATGTTGTTTATCCTAGAATTTTCATTACAGGTGTTTTTACTAACTTTGACATTTTAGAATATTTTCTAGGTTTATTTCCAATGCAAAGCACAGCAATAGGTAAACACATTTTAAAAGCAAATGTGCCATGCACCACTATAAAGTTTGTGACAGTACAAAAATTATATCTCCTTATTTTAGTATAAAATTAAATTAAAGGTAAAAAAAAACTCTCTTAAATACAATATCAATATTAAAAAATACTCTTTAGCTACTTTAAATATGTTTTTCATAAAAAATACTTATACGGCATATTTTTTGTTTCAAATCAAACTTTTATAACTTTACATTTAAAAATTGTTTGAAATTCTAGGTTTTTTCAAAAAATCTCAAATTCAAGCTTTTTCCAGATTGTTTAAGTATAAATTGTCTAGTTCCAAGATTTACCGGGATTCAAGTTTTTTGGCAACACTGATTATTCACACTTATATGTATACAGTAGGATAAATAGTATTTCAAATTATATCAGCTGCAAGACTTAAAATTTAACATATATTATAACTCAAACCAACACTGTGTAAAGACCAAAACATATATCATAAGTTTAATTTTAAAGAAAAAAAAATCCAGCCTTAGTGAAAAAAAAACTAGCCTAATATTTTCGTATTTAAAAAGCAATTTAAGCCAATAACTGAAAAAAAGACTAAGTTGACCTGAGATTTAAAGTCTTCAAATGGTCATAATCTGAAATTGTAGCAATGTTTAGTTATTTATTTAATTGAATTTGAACTAATTTGATTAACATTGTACAAACTTAATAAATTTACCATCCCTAAATATATTTTGTATTAAATAGGTAGTTTTTAAAAAACAGCAATCGTGTATATTGGTATACAACACATTAAATTTATGTCAAAAAACATTGTTTGAAAAATAAAAATGTGTACATCACAAAAATTATTTTAATTTATGTCATATATATAGTTTTTAATGTTTCTGAACACACTTATATATTACAAGTAGAAAAAATAATATTAGAAATTTATGCATAAACTAAACCTAATCTACCTTAAGTTTTAAAAACAAGTGGTTTAAAATATAAGCATCTTTGTACATTGGTGTGCATTGGAATTAATTATAAGTGCAAAAAAACTAATAAAAAATCTAAATGTGTCAAAACCAAAATAAAATCAACCTTATTTTTTATTATTATGTTATATTAAATGTTTGTGTGCACACTCAAATATAATATTTAGTAATGTTACACCATAAATAAAACTTAGGTATAAAAAATATTTAAAATGAATACCTAAACTGTAAAGAAATGCTTTTTTAGCTAATTACTGTGCATTACTTTTGTACAAATGGAAAATATTTGCATTTGGTTTATTTACTAAATAGGTATTATATAACTAACTTACTAAATCTAAGCACTCTTTACACACTTTTTTCAGATAATTACTTGCTGCTGTAAAAAGAAAACTATTAAAAAATTGAGAAAAAAACCCTGTTAGAAAGCTAATCTGTCTTTTTCAAATTTTTAAGTTAATACAGTTATGTCTTTTAACTATTTTAAAATTTTATACAGGAACTAAAAATAAATCAAATAAAACCAAATTATCAGAAAAATTTAACTTAAAACATATTTTTGCTCAGCGGGCCACATTAACAAGAAATTCTTTTGCGGGCCGCATTCTATTCAAAAAAAAAACGTGCTCGCGGGCCGCAGATTTATCCTTCGAGGGCCGCAGTTGGCCCGCGGGCCGCAGTTTGCCGACCCCTGTTCTAGAATCTAGATAAAAGTAAGTTAAAGTTTAGTTGTTGCAATAAACGTGTTAGAAGAGACTAACTAACTTATTAAAAATTTAAGTTCTTACATTTGCTAAAACCTCCTTTGAAAGTTAATTTAGTACAGCAACAATAATTACGTAGCTTTTGACTGTCAAAATTAGTTAACTTAAATTAATTATTATTGCAATAAAGCTTATATTTTAATGAATTTCTTAACTAAAGTTCTACACAATAACCGACATAGTGTACTTTTTGCTCTATAAACTTCTTATAATTAGCAAATTATCAAGACAACTATAAGAGATAAATTTTAGTTAAAAAAGTACTCAAAGTATTTGATCGAAAATCTGATGTACAAAGGAACCTTTCGTTTATTAAGTTGTACAACACTTGAATACAGTTTAACGTCATTGTAAAGGACCAATAAAGTTAGCAAGCTTTAGTTTTGTGAGAACAGTATTTAATAGTTCGACTATAAAAAAAAAAGCTTAAAACAATTAATTAAAACAGTTTAAGAAAATTTCGTATAAGTTTGTTATATCAGATACGATATTATTTAAATTAAAATAAATAGAAAACTTTAATATTATCTTTCCCAGGCATTAATTTAAAATATTAATCTAAGATCGAATGAAGTTTAAAGTATCCAATTTTAGTGTGTTTCATTCAAATTGAGCTCAATATTACTCCGTTGCTTCAAAGAACAGGTCTCATTCTTTACTTTCAATAAAATGTACAATTTTCAAGTTTTGACAGTATCAGACATTTAAATGAGCCGTTAATAAAGTAAATAGCTTAAACAACTGTAGTTATTTTGAGGCTATTCATTTCATAAAAATTTTAAAAGTGACCAAAAAGATGAAATATTGTTGAAAGATTAAATTACTTTTAAAATTTAAATTAAATAATTTATAAGGGTTGATTTAAACCTTTGAAGTTCTTGAGATGTTGAGTAAAAATTTTTACATTGGAACGTTTTGTAATACTATTATTGAGCTTTTAAAAGAAAGGTTTACTAACAAACATGGTTTCACAACAAATAAAACTAAATTTATTAGTATGAACTTATGAAGTATATTATTAAAATGATAATTTATTAAATTCTTAACCTTACTAACATTTATACTTCAAGCTTTTTTTTACAAACTTAATTAAAAAAACTAAATTATTAGAAATTAATAATTCTTTTCAGAAATTAATCAATAAAATATGTAGGAATTAACAAAAGTTCAATTTTATCTGTTTATAAGATATATGTTTTGTTATTGGTATAGTTGTCAGAATTAAGCTATTTAAAACAGTAATAGTGTTTTTTCTAATTAAAATAGTATTTGATATGACGCAAATTGTTTTTTTTTTTGAAAATAGAAAATAAATACTTGTCTACCTTTTTTTTTTTGTAAATTATCTTATCAAGAAATTCTTTTCATTTTTATATAAAACTATAATAATTTGAATTTAAAATTTATCCTAGAGCTCAGTTTTTAAATAGTTTTATGGCAAAATATCAAAAAAGTCTAGTACTAAAGAGTTTATCAGTATTAGAATGTTTATTAAGAGATATTTTTATAGTAGCATTTGCTTAGTAAAATCTTTGTTTAATTTTATACGAAAACATTAGTAAAATTTAGATCTGTATCTAGATCTGTATCTTGCTAACATATCATGTTCAACGAAGGATAGTTTTTAGTCTCAACTATTAGTTTTGTTGGTAAATTGATAATCATGACTTTTTTACAGCCAAAAGTGTTCTAAAAGGTTTTGTAATTTATCAATATTTATAACAAAAATTTTGAATTAACGTTTAACAACAAAATTTATAAAAATAAACTAGTTTTGTTGTATAAAAATAAAAATTTCAACAATTTGCTGTGAAAATGTTAAGTTACTAATTAATAATACATGGGCAAGAATTTAAGTTATTTAAGTAAGTGAAATTGTTCGATTAGATTTTACGATACCCATTAAAAACACATCACACAAATAAGTAAGAAATTTGATTTTAAGTGTATTAGATATTTAATGTTACTGGTACAAAATTTACAATCTTTTAATTTTGACAGCGGTTTTACGAAACTTTAAAGCTTTATGATCTATGAGATATTTTAAATTAATTTCATTAGTATCAGCAACTAAAAGTGTTTTCTAATGACTAATTAAAGTTTAACCTTTTTTGTTTAAAAGCAAAATGAAATAAATACAGAATTGCTTTTTATTAAGATAATTTTGCTGTAGGTAGTTGCTTATTATTAGTTTGCATTTATTTTAGATTTAATAATTTAAAAGTTTTAATACACTTAAACATGTTTTTTATTACAGTTAAACTTTTTTAAACACCACAAAACTCAAACTTATGTAACTAACAGTTTTAGTAGATTTCTATTTCAACATACTACAAAATTTTATTTATTCAGAAACTTGATAATATTTATCTAAAGGTTCAACTTAAAAATTAATAGTTTATTTTTTCAGTTCATAAATAAACTTCAAAGTAAACTTTATACTTGTACTACAACGCAATTTAATTAGTATTCGAAATTTAAATACTACAATTTTTAAATATTAATACTATGTAAAAGGTAAATTGTAATAAATTTGTTTAAAAGAATAGTTATTAGCTGAATGATACAACAAATATTATTAGTAAAATAAATTTTACTTTTAATTTCAATTTATCTGAATATTTAAAGTTCTTTAAATAAAATATATTGTGCAACTTAAATATTATACATTACTTTAACACACAATTTTTGATTTAAATATTGGCAAGGATATATATCTAAACAACTTAAAATAAAAGTTCCCGTTAAAACTTCTAATTACCTAAGAATTTTAATAAAAAATTAGTTTTGCAAAATATTTTTATCTTTCATAGTTTTAATATTTTAGGCAGTTTGTTTTGAGTAAATCTTTAAAACTTTAATAAATTAAAAAGTATTCATCTATTATTGAACTGCATTTATTTTTTTAAATCAAGAAATATCACATTGGAAACTGCGTTGCATTTGTTTAAAATTTTTAGTTTTTTTATTTTTAGCCAAAAAGTATTAAGTCAAGATAAACTAAATTCATTCTGATGAAAACAAAAATGCTGTTTTAAAACTTTTAAAGCTGTTATAGCAAGTCGGAAAATCAGTTTCACAAGAAAAACATCTGTACATTCTAGTTATATATATATATCTAATTTACTTGTCAGAAATTAAACTTATGCTGTAATTCTTATGTCAAAGAAATTATTAAACAATCACTAAAACAAACACTATGCTTAAAACTTATACAAAACAATTCGTTTTTTACACTTATCCAAAGCTTTCTGCATATATTTACAAAAATAATTAAAAATAAGTTTTTTAATATTTGATATTCATTCTTATAAACTACTTCGCGTAAGTTTAAAAATAAGTAAAATGTTCGATAAAAATGTTACAAAACAACTTTGTTCATTTAATTAATAACCTAATTCGATTTCAAAAATTTAAATACATTTTTAAAATATAATATACACTTTAATTAAACTTTACAACATTAAAAATTTTTTATACAAAAACGAAATATTTAATAATAATATGAGAATAGATTAATTTTCATTCAAGTATCTTTCAAAAATATGGTAAGCCATTTTAAATTACATTTTTCTTTTGAAACTTGATAGCTAAATACTTCATATCGCGTAAAGCAATACTTCTAAAGTATTTAATATTTAAGTCTTAGATATACAGTATTTGCGGTTTGGAATTACCCAGCCTCACAAATTATGAGAAAATAATTAAGTAAGTTAATGTGCATTATTGCAACTAATTACTGTATCTTTCAATAAAAATAATGAACAGCTCCGGAATTTGAACTTCATAAGTTTTTCTCTGTTTATTTTAACAGTAAGATAAGAAAAAAAAATCTGAAAGGATTTTTAATTAAAGTGAATTTAAACCGTGTAGATTTTTTAAATTATAAACAAAAATAAAATTTGTTTAAAATGATTTTTAAATAGTTTTTAAGATATCATCAAGTAAATGATTATTAAAGTACTCTTTTTATATAACATTTTTATATAATTGGTATACATATTTTTTTTTTTAATTTAGTGCAAGCTCACATGGCTGGAAAGATGTTAAAACATTTCTTTTAATGTGTTTTTAAAGCTTTTAAAAATGTGGTGAAAAAAGTATAATTACAACCAAAAAAGTAAAGTTGTTACAGTAAATCGTAAAATGCTTAATCAATAATTAAATAAAACAAAAATATTGAAAATGTTACTTTAATTTACAAACATCTGGTTTTCGAAACAGTAGTAAGTCTAAGCTCCGCTTGTAGTTATGAAGATACACTGTTTGTTCAACCTGTTTTAAACAGTTTTAACATTTTAATCTACTTTGACATTGCAACAGAAAAATTACAAAACACTGAAATAAATTTTCATTAAATCTTGAATAAATTAAATTTTTAAGAATAATCATACCAAATTTTTTGTTCAGGTTTTTCAGTTGTTGAAAACTTCAGTAACAATAAAATATGTTTATATAAATACATACTTCTAGATAAATATGCTGTTATATACAAACTTTATTTTACGACTAACAAATATATACCTTTTCAAGAACATTTTTAACATTGTAAAAGTTATGATTAGCTTATACAGTGTTGTTGTATTTTTTAGATATTATTCTACTCCTAGCTATATACAACAAAAAAACAGTTTATGATTTATATTTTGTTTTAATTAATATAAAAGTTTAAAAATAGTTTAAATAGTTAATTAAACTGCGACTTCAATAGTTGTAGATAAATTTTTAGTTTTTTATGAGCGAATAAAGAGCTGAATCTTTATGATAAACGTTTTTGTACTATTTAAATACTTTCTAAAAGATTAAAATCAAATTTATAAATATGTACGAAGTTAAAAAGGCCCTACTTTAGTTTGAAGCTTATTTAAAAATAATTTTATTTCAGACAACATGATAAGTAATTTTTACTGTTTAGCCGCTTTGAGAACATTTATTTTCATTTTCTTTTTAAAGACAACTAGATATAACTTCAAGCTAAATCGATTTGTTTGACTTTGAATGTATAAAAGTTTGTTTCTTTCTGTTTTCGTAGACTTTTTAATAAAACGCAAGATTATTTCACATGGAAATCGTTTTATAAGTTTAAAATCGTTCTTATGTTTTGTTATGTGCCTGCTAAACTTTATTGTTCATTTTTTGTGAATGTAAAGGATTACTAAAAATTAGATTAATAGTTATTTAAAAATTAGATAACACATAGTATAATTTAACACGACTAAAAAAATAAACTTTAAGTAAAGGTATATACAATAAGATTTGTGGTAAAATACTATTTTTCAGTTATTAGTTTATGAAAAACAAGGTGTGACAACAACTTAATTAAAACATCTTTTTATACTTTTATTGTGCTTTTATGTAATAAAACCATAAATAAATGCTTAGTTTTATGAAATTAAGTTTACTTTATCTCTCATAATATTTTATAGTAGTATCTTACTTTAGAAGTTTGTTCATAACTTAATATGACTCTTATGAAATATGAAAGAAAAAAATTGCAGTCTTAAAATTTAAATTTAGAAATTAAAGCAAGGACTAATAAAAGCTTTAAATTCCTTTGTATCAACGTTAAATAATATGCGTTGTTGCAGCTAACTACTGTAATCTAAAATCAAAAGTAAAAGCACCTTAAAATTAAAGTTTAAGATTTAATCTTAGCTTTTTTCCCGATCACTATGCATTAAGAGATGGTAATTAAAGATAAAATATGAACTCAAGTCTATAGTAAAGTAAGTTTAAGCCCTGCAGACAATTAAAAGTAAAATAAGTGTATAAATAAAGTTTTTATCTCAAAATCTTTTTAAACTGATTTCTAAATATAAATAAAGTAACTAACTTTTTGAAAGGAGTAAAGTCATTCTTTTAAATGGTTGTATTAACCTAAACTAAGAAAATAACAGTCAACCATAAGATTTAAGTTTTATTATTATAAATTTAAAACGAATAAAAGAAAACAAAAATTTAGCACTTTCAGGTCGCATTACATCAAGGTCCTTTTAGTTAAATAAAATCAACAATTTGTTTTTATAAATAAAATCTGATAAAAGGAATGTAATTACCGAAAAAAACAAAGATAAAAAAGTCCTTTAGTGTTTACAATTAAAATGTATCCAATAACAATTAAAAGGGAGTTGTTTGTAGTTTAAAAATGTAATACTTAATCTTAAAATATAATGTGGAAAATAATTTTTCTTATCAAAAAATACGTTTACTTTATTCTATTTCGTTTAAAATACTATATAAAGTAAATTTACAACGAATTAAAGTTAAGTCTTTAGAAAATTATACATGTTTAAACAAGATTTTAAGTTTAATTTTTTAATTTAAAACATTAAAATCCCTAAAGTTTCTTAAAACCTAAATAAAAAGTAGGTAATTGACAAAAATTAAAAAATTAAAATTTTTTTTTTTGTAAGAAAAACACTTAAAATAAAATAAAAAGATAAAAAAAACACTTTAAACCATATAAAAAAAAATTAGGAAGCTTTTACAACAGTGTTTTTATCAACGTTCATTCCATTCAATTTCAACTGAGCAGAAATCTCATCTATTGTGTCACGTGACGCCAGACAAGGCTGATGTTTTAACAAGTGGACGAGAAATTTCACTTCTCCATCATCTTCGTACGGAATCAGCTTGCCAGTTATCTGGGTGAACCCGTTGCTTTTGTGAAAGTGGGCCGACCTGTTGCTGTGGCTGACCGCCATCACCAAGGGCGATTGTTCGTCGTCATGGTGACAGCGGGAAATGAGGTCGAGGGCACTTTGGTACAAGCTGGTGCCAATTTTCATTGAGGTGTACTCGGGAGAAAGGGCACAGAAGATTGCGTTCCACATCGGACCCATTTGTTTCACTGAAGACTCAAGCAAATTATTCTCCCAATTTTCATATCTGTAAGATTTTTGTTTATAAATTGAAAATAAAAAAGTTAATGACTTCATGTTATTACTTTATATTTTAAAAATCTAAAGATTGTTTTGTTTACTTTTTGCATGTAAATTGAAAAAATGCTTTACTATTAATGTTTGATCGTAGACAAGTATTTAGAAAAAAATAGAGTACAATTATATACAGAACTGAACAAAACAAAACTGAACTAAATACAAATTTTAGAATAATTTTTTTACAAACTTTTTAAGTCTTCTCAATGCTTCTGGGTTTATTTTTTGCATTTCTTGCCTGTCGTATGCTCTGTCATATGGTTCCTGGTCTTTTGCCTTCCATCCCCAGGAACCTTGGTCCGGTAGCAATATCATCACTCCGCCGATTATTTTCTCTTCAAAGCAACAATTTTTACGAAAAACTGCTTTCACACACATCAATACCGCGTTACCGCTTCCCACTGTTGCGTCATAGTTGGCTTCAAAGTAGGCGCGTAGAAATTTTTCACCAAGTATTTTGTCGTCAGTAGCAACCATGTAGTTGTAGAGGGGATACTTAATGAATGATTTGACCCAGCATTCTCGAATTTGCACCCAATCCTCGTAATTGTGGGTTATTTCTATGCTGTGGTTGCAAGGTTTTGATTGGCTGTTTAAAAAAAATATTATTAATACTTTTATGTTACGAAACTAATGTGTTTAGCTTAAACATCTTACAGAATTTAAAAGTAAAGTTAATATAAAAAAATGTAAATGTAAGTCAAGTGATGTTAATTATTTTTTTATAAAAACTAAAGTTGTAGATCTTTTTAGCTGTAAATGCATTAACAATACTATAGTTTTTTCGTTTACACTAATTTATATAAAATCACAAAAAAAAAAAACTTACTTTTCCATTTTCTGCATTCGTTTTTGCTTTTGTTTTCAAAAAATTTCAAAGGTATATGACTTTACTTGCTTCTTATTTCAATTATTCGTAGTACTTTAAAGCTTCATATGTCTCTTTTATACGTGCAATTTTTTTTTCTCTCATTGCAGTTTTTCTCTGTTATCTCAAAGTATTTTTTCTGCTTATCTCAATAGTTTCAAAGTTTGTCAATTAAACATTTTACACTATTTCAATAAAACAAGAAACAATATTCAATTTTTTTGTTCAAATTAGTTACTCAATCAACTTCTAATAAACTTCTTGACATTTTAGTATATATATCCATTGTAACAAAATACATTGAGATTAAAGAAAATGTTCATCAACTTTTAATAAACATAGAAAGTAAACTAATCTATTTAAGTTTAAACAAAACTATTAATAAAGTGTGTTTCTAACTTTAAGTTTAGCTATAAAGTAGTTTTAAAAAGAGAAAAAAACGTGTAACTAATTATCCTTATAAAAAGACTCAAAAGTATTTAAAATATGATAAATTTTTTTATCGTGGTTTGTTTAAGTAGTATTTAGAAAAAATTTTAATATTAATGAAATAAACAGTTTTTGACTATTTTTAATGTTTTTAAACCAAGATTAGAGAAAAATTTAGAACACAAAAAAACATACACTAATTTTGCATCAATTATAAATGCGATTTTGTAACATGCTTTTGAAAGTTTTAATTAGTTAAATACATTTATATTTAGTATGTTTTCCAGATAAAATTGAATATTTATAAAAAAAACAGATATAAGTTAAGTTAAACTTTTTTTTGACGGATAATCTTCAAGAAAAGAACACATAGTGTTGGCAAAATTAATTTTGTAATGTTTTTTCTTCTACTACTTTAAGAAATAATACAATGTATTTTATCTAATTTTGAAATTTATAGCTCTAAAAATTACATTAATCATAATGTCTTTTTAAATAAAATAACAAGTCGTATGTTTGTTGAATGTAATACATAGTAAAGAACTTAAAATTAGTATCATGACAATTACACAGTTTATTATAATTAGTAGGCTGGTTAGAGGAGTGTTAGTAAATGTAAATAATTTTGACTTCAATTTAACTGTCACTTATATCAGTATTAGTAACACAAGTACTGATAATTTATATTATAGACTGCTTTGGTGGCGCTTAAAGATATTTAAACTATTGTATATAAATTTGGTATACGTAGACTCTAAATTTAAATCAAAAGAAAAATCGTTTTCTTAAAATATAATTTTATCACGAAAAGTACTGTGTGAAAATTTATTATAAATTTTTATGAAAATTTCAACAATAAGTATCATTAAGATAAGCGCATGTTTACTTAAAATTATACCAAAAATTAATTTTGTTGTGAAAAATAAAAGCTTATATTTTACTTATACTATATTTAATTCGTTTGAATTACATTAATTACAGGTTTAAAAATGCTTTGATTTCCTTTGAAGTTTTAAAAAGCCTTTTTGCAGCCAAAACCCATTTACTATAGGAGACTTGAATAACTCTAAAAATGTGTTTAGATAAATGAAAGAAAGATATTATTATACAAATTTATTAAAAATAAATTTAAGTATGCAAAAATACAGTTTAAAGTCTTGTGATTTGAAAAATAATGCCTGATGAGAAATTTTGATGTTTGAAGTGAATTTAAATATCGTAACACACTATGATAACAACAAGTTAAAATAGATGTTTCTTTAATAATGAATAATCTAGTTAGTTGTTAACAATTTTCATTCAAGTTTGCAAATTTGAATAGTAATTTATACTTTTTCACAGCAAATAAAGTAATTTTGTTTATTAATTGACAAAGTTTTCTTAAAAGATTTATTAGACGACCAGATTAAAAAGATTGATAAAAAATAGTTAGGTAAATAATTATAATTTGAAAAAAGAGTACTTACTGTACTTTGTAAATGATATTAATTATTATTTTTTTATAGATTTGTCTGTAAATACTTCAATCTAGGAAGTAAGACAAAAGTACACAACAAATATTTTTATTTCGCTAATAGTTAAATGAAACAAGTATTTTAAGTAATTTTTATACTTTTTGAATCTATTTTTACATGAAAATATTTCTACTAAACTTTCCGTTAAAGCTTAGTTTGTGATAATACAATAAATTAAAGGATTAAAAAAAAACAACAGTCATAATATGACTTTTGTGACTTACAAAGTTTATTTTTTTGACAGTTTAATTTACTATAAATTTTTCAAAAAAGGAACATTTTTTTTAATAAAAACAGTACATACAAGTTTACATATAACTAATCTACTACACAAAAGCCAAGTCTACGTCGCTAATCTTATTAGAAAGTGAAATGAAGCTATTTAAACAAATAAGTATACTTAGCTAATATATAGTATGAAAATAGTTTAAAAAACCTAAAGTAATTTATAAAGATTAACTTTTAATAAGCTTTAAGACACTTTTTTTTTACAGAATCGTTTAGATCAGTTAATAAAAAAAAAATTTCAAAAAATACATTACAAATTAACTTTATTTATCATAAATTGACACAATGTTGGTGATACAAATCAAACATTTATATTAAATTTTCGTTATACTTTCGTTAAATTTAAAAGTATATTAAAACAGTTTTCTATACTTTAAAAAATAAAAAAAACTTTAATATGAGAAAACTATAAGATTGCTGTCAAATATCTTTAAACAATAGGGTAAACCATCTTTAAAAACCAAATTTATTAAAAAATGCAGATTAATTGATTGCGAAGTAAACGTTATTCCGTAGATATTCTTATCTACTTTTTTTAGATATATAATTTTTTATTTAGAATAATTAAGTTTTTTTTTGAAATTAGTTTAAAACTATTATTTAATTAAACTATACTTGTGCATTTAAAACACAAATTTAGTTGAGTGTGTAAAAGTATGACTAGTTAAATAATTTTTTACTGGTTATAAATTTTGCTTTTGTATAATTAAAATAATTTTTCTAGCATCTACATTTTACTACAAAATAAGGGAAGGGGCACTAAGAGTCATTTTTAAACGAGGAATGACTTTTGCACGGAGGGTCACTTTTGCACAAAGGGTCATTTTTTTAACGAGAGTAGAAATAATAAGAAAACTATAAAAATAATAAAATAAACAAGAATAAAAGAACTAAAAAAAATTAAAAAAAAAATTACTGACCGAGGGTAAGGGTTAGGAGTAACAGTGATAGTAAAAATTAAAATGAAATGATAACTAATAAAGAACATCATTATAAAAAAAAAACAAGAAAAAGAATAAAATAAAAAAAAAAGGGAAAAAAAGTTACCGACCAAGGATAAGGGTTAGGGGTAACATAGATATAAACATAAAAAAAACAATAGATTACTAATATAAAATATTTAAAAATAAAAAACTAATATAAATTATTAGAAAAGAAAACTAAAAAAAATCAATATACCGATCGAGGGAAACGGTTTGGGGTAACAGTAATAGTAAAAATAAAACAAACAGAAAATTTAAATTTATAAAAAAATAAAAATTAATAAAAAAAAAACTAATAAAATAAAATTCTACCTGTGCAAAAGGTCTCCGTGCAAAAGTGATCATTTGTGCAAAAAAGACCCCTCCTCAAAGTTGATGCAGTCAAAAGTGCCTTCATGCAAAAATATCCCTTCGAGCATATTTGACTCCTAACCGAAAAATAAAGTTAAACATACTTAAAAATTTAATCTAAAGAACGTTTTTTAAAATAAAGTCATTTATTGCAGATATTAGTAGTAAAGAACATTTTTAAGAAATCCATGTAAATCTACTACACTTAAATTTTCTTAAAATTAAAAAGTGACATTCGTGAATTAGATAAAAATAACTAAAAAGGAATTTACTCATAGAGTATATTAGTATAGTTACGAATATAACTTATATAAATAATTTGTAGGCTGGTTAGAGGAATGATAGTAAATACAGATTGTTGTGACTTCAATTTAACTGTCACTTATATCAGTATTAGTAACACAAGTACTGATAATTTGTAATATACACTTCATGGTGGCGCTTAACGGTATTTATGAAATTTAAATTAATAAAGTTTATTTTTATAACTAAATCAGACTTTTAAATAAAATTAAAAACGGTTATGGAAAATGCTTTTAGTTAGTTAAACTTTTTTGAAATGTTAAAGTAAAGATCTATAAATAATTAAAGTATTTGCTTACGTTTGATAACACTATGATAAAAATTTGTACCAAAGTTTTAAAACTTATTAATAAAAAGGACTTACTAAGTTTAATAACCATAGACTATGAAGTTAATAGCTTATACTTTTATTAGAATATTTTGCATATGTCTTTTTCAAAAACTTTAATTATATAACATAAGTGTATAGCTTTTGTAGTATTAATGAAAAAAAATACAAATTATTTAAAGACTGTTTTATTAGAATGTTTCTACAAGCACTGTTTGAACCATTTTGACTTTTAGAGCCTAAATTCTAAAAAACTCAACAAAAATCGAAAATATAATTGTTTTTAAACAACATACATTAGTATCAAAATAACAGTAATTTTGAATTATTATAGACGCAACTTTAGTTAATGAACGGTCTTTAAAGTAAAGTAATTAGTTATAATTTAAACCTTTGCGTAGTAAATGTATAGTAATTTGTTTTTTAGGTTTGATATATACTCTTGAATGGGTTTTTAAATGGGATATTTCAAAAACAGTTTTGTAATTTATACCTTATTATAAATATAGGTTAGACAATACACAGGTACTAGTCTATATTTTTTTTCTATGAAACATAATGAAAAAAAGTTAAATATAGTTTTAGAAATAACTCAAACGACAAACTTTATATGTATATCGCCTTTAATAAAACATATTTTTAATTTTTGCGCATATGAGAACATTTTAAACTCAAGTAACTCATAAGTTTGCGTTTTTTTATGAAAAAATATTTAAATTTTAAAATTATTTTTAGTATATACTACTTTTAACTTTACCACTAAATTTGAACTTATTGAACATTTCTCTATGTGCAATTATCTGTAATTGTTTAGTTGTGCTGACAGTTAAT
The DNA here is from genome assembly GCF_965202585.1 of Thalia democratica. NCBI lineage: Eukaryota > Metazoa > Chordata > Thaliacea > Salpida > Salpidae > Thalia > Thalia democratica. The sequence continues at coordinate 57,243,735 of NC_139166.1, read as the reverse complement.
TGTGTACGGTAAACTTTGTTATTTGTATGGAATTTTTATTGTGCGTACAAATAGATAAAACACCTATTATATAAATGCGTCACACAAATTAATTTACTTTTACGTTGCTAAATATTTATATAAACTTAATTTATACTAAACAGCTACATTAAGTATTAATTTTAAAATTCCTATTTTAAAGACTGTTTATCAATTTTTAAAACACTTAAATTACTGCGTTTAATTAAACGTAGTAATAAAAAATATTTTTTTGCTTAATTAGTTTTTATATAAACGTTTAAAAGATTTAATCACTTGTTAAGCTTAGTAGTAAGAACATTTTACAATTATTACTTATCATACGTTTAAAAATATTTATAACTATATTTATTCTTTCAAAAATTTATTTTGCAAACTGAGTTTCGGTCAAAGACCTCGTCAGTGCTTAAATTGTTGAGATCTCTATTTGTTTTCTTAAACCAAAACATATAATATTTTTAACTATTTTAACCGTAAAGTTTTTAAATAAAAGTTTATGAAACTTTAAGTAGAACATACACTCTAAAGTTTTTGTTTCTATCGTATTTCAGTTAGAACGGAAAAAAACTCTATCTGTATATTTTACCAAATCGAAAATATAACTGCTAATTAATTTCTGCGAAAAAAACGACTTTTTAGAACAATTTTCAGCGTAAACGTATTTAAAAGTTTTTGTTAAACTTTTTTAAAGAATGTTTTGTATCAATAAACCTTTCTTTTATCATTGCAAAGTTTAAAAGTTAAACTGCAGTTATATAAACTTTGATTTTTAATTAGTTTGCATTTTTTTTTATTGAAAGGAAAACAATTTTTGAACAAGTTAAATAGAATCTTTAATAAGTTTCATTATAAATCCAACTTTAATTTTTTTCGACGCTTGACTTGTTAAGGTAATATACAAATGACATCAAGATTTAAACACCTAAAGTTAATTGCAAAATAAATTGAGATTGAAGAATTGAAGCACTTTTAGTCAAAAAATTTGATAGATTAAAGGTAAAAAAGTCATTTGTAAACTTTTTTAACAAAAAATAAAAAGATTGTTTAACACTAAGCTTATCAGAAATCATCTAGTTTATAACTCAAAAAAATCAAAAACATGTTACATTTAGGCTTTTTAGAAAAAAAAAAGTTAACCAAACAGATAAACTTCTTGCTTAGTGCAACTTTAGTAGTAATAAAGGTGTTGAGCGATTTTAAGTAACATGTATGTTTCACTGACTGTAAAAGCTAAACTGTTACACTTTTGAAACCTTATTCGATACTAATTAGTTATTGCAGCAGATAATACAAAATTTTTAACTTTCAATCTTAATTAATCAAGTTGTTTATATTTATTGCATAAAACTAAATTTAAATGAATATCCTAAACTAAAATGTACATAGTGTACTTTTTATTTTTGAAACTCTGTATGATCAGCAAACTGTTATACATCAATTTTATTTATTTAACAATTAGTTTTACTTAAACTTCTACAGCTCTGTGAAAAAGATCTTTTATAATTTTAGTACACCGAAAACGCTAAAAGTTATTAAGTAACTAAGTGGTGAAACATTTTATGAAAATTGTTTAAAAGTTTATTATACAAGGTATATAGCTATACATATTAGTATATACACAAAGTTTTAATACTATACTTTTAATACTTATTAAAAAGACAACAAAATAATGTAACGTCAAATATATGTTTAAATTTATTAGATATTTAATCTTTGTTAGTTTTGTTTAAAATAATAAAAATAGTACTTCCTTACTTCAAAGAACACAATTTATTGTTTTTTTTAACAAACTGTCTAAATTACAAGTATTGATGCTATTAGATTTTATTAGCCGTTAATAAAGCCATTGGATTAAAAAAATGTAATTATTAAAAGACTTTAACTTTTTACAAATGTAAAAGAACTGCAAATAGTTTGTATAATTATTTTCAGCTTAAAAATATTTTTCCAAAATAATTAAAATGTTTAAAAGTCTGTATTAAGGCTATACTAAATTACTACAACTTTGTTTTTATCTAAATGTTTTATAAAGGGTATCAAATGAAAATAAAACTAATAAACATAGATTCATTACAAAATAGTTGTACATTTGCTTATGAACGTGAAAGTTTTTATAGTTTTAAATTATAATTCTTTATTTTTCAAACTTGCTATAAATAGGTCAGCTGACAGTTTCTACATTTCAAGCTTAAGTTAAATCTTCTTAAACTTCATTCAAACTTAGTTAAAAAGCATTCCTTTTGCATATAGTTTAATAGAAAAATTATCTGCTCTTAGTTTTAAACTGAATAATTTTTTGTAGAAATTTGTTTAAAGTTAGTGTGGTTTTGTTCTAAAATAAAATTTTTGATAAATTTCATACATTTGTATATACTTTTTACAGTGAAAATTTTGTAAGTAACATATGAAAAAAAAAACAAGCTGATACACTCTAAAGTTTTATATAATCAAAATATTTTTATTACAATATGTTTTAAAGTTTTGCTAATTAAAAAATATGTTTTTTTTGTTCTTTAATTTAATAGTAAACTTTAAAGTAAACTTTATAGTTGTGTCATAGCACACAAGTAATAATCTAAATATTAAAAAATTGACATTTTGGTTCTATTTAAGAGCTAATTTGTAGTTAATTTACAGAAAACTGTTTATTTGGCTTAATGCTTTAACGAACAACTTTGTTTAAAAGTTAAAACAATACTTTAAAGTACTTATCTTAATTATTTTAGTATGAAATAATTTATTTAAAAACTTTATTTAGCTTAAAATACTCATAAACAAGTTATAAAACATTTAAAGTATTCTACATTACTATTACATATTTGGTTTTTATTAAAAATAAGTATTTATATAACTTAACAAAACTTACAGTATAAAACTTCATTTAACACTTTTGTTTAACTTATTACTTATAGAAAGAAAATTATTAAAAAAATGAACTTAACTTTAAAATAAAATTATCCACAACAACTTCTTTCAAAGCGAACTATGCTTTGAAACTTAGCCTACTTTTAACTCTTACGAAATAGCTAAAAACTTTACATTTTTTTAAATTTTCTAAAAGTTATACTTAGATGTTTACCACTTGTGTTTTTGCATTACTTTTTATAAACTCGTAAATTCTTGCATCTTTATAATACAATTCTAGATCAAAAATTTTTATATATAGTAAAGTTTAAGTTTTAAAAGAAAACAAACTAAGAAGTCTGTACTTACACGTGGTATAGTTAAGTATAGTAGTGTACGATTAAAAAATTCTAACTTAAATTACTTATAATAGATTAAAGTAGTGATGATGTTTAGTTTTTTTAAACATTTAAAAACTATTATGCTGTACTGAAAAGTTTAAATATCTTCTAAGGGTTTTAAATAAAAAGAAATTTAGAAAAATTGTTACTAGTTGTTGTTCTGTAATTCAGTAGTAACTTGTTTTGAGAAAAATAAAAAAAATTATGACGCATTTAGTAGTATGTTTTATCTACAGGCAATTATTTTACCATTAAGTCGACAACTTGCACATTTAACCGGAAACAAGAAATATTATTTTTATCATGATATTGATTTTCAGTATAAGTGCGTAGGTTTTAAAATTATATTAAGTTTTGTTTTTACAAAACAAAATGTTTTGAGGGTTTCAAGTATACTATGTAACTTTAAAATAAACGATATTGTTAAAAATTAATAATCTTTCTAACAATTAAAATCTCAAAAAATAAGATTTTTTCACTAAAGCTTTGTTCAATTTAAACTTTAATAGAATCAACTAAAAATGTAAAGTCTAAATAAATTTATTATCAAGTTAAATTAAATTTGATAAATAAACTACGAAAACTAAGTTTTATTACTTGAAAATTTAAAAGAGTTTCTCTATATATGATATTTATTATATACATTCTACTGATAGAAAAGTTATAAGTAACTGCTCATTAATTTTAAAACTTTAATTAGAATAAATCTTAATTAGAAAGTATTTTTTAACTACAGTATAAAAACTATGTTTTATATTATTTGATAAGTAAAGTTTGCTTTTTTCAGTTATAGAAATCAAATCAAACCAAATTGAAAAAATGTAAAGTTATAATTTCTTCAAAAAAGCTACAATGTGTAAAAAAACTTACATGTAAGTATATTTAAGCTTTCATATTGTTTTCACCTAATAAAATATTTTTTACTTGTTTTTATTAATTTGTTATATTGACTAAGAAGATAAGTCATATAGTTTGATGAACAAAAAAACTTCTTGTTTAAAACCAACTTTATTTGTTCATTTAAATTAAAATACGATTTAGTATTTCAACTATTTAGATAACCTAAACTAACTATGTTTTTTACGTGATCAATAGTTTGCAGATAGCTTTTTTTAAATCGAAAACAAACTTTTTATGATTTATGTTTATTAGTAATTTTAATTTTTTAAACTATTGTTTTTTGCTCTATTATGTTACTGTATTATATTACTGTATAACAACTACTTTTATGTATATAATCAAAACTTTTTTTTATTTATAAAAAGCTTATGTTATTTAGAAGTTTACCTATTTTATTATAAACACAACTTAGGTTTTTAGCGTATACAACGCATAGCATTTGTTATAAGTTTTTATTTAAGTTTATTTTTGTCAAATAAACTTAGTTTGGCCTCGTGCAAATAACAAAACTTTTTAAAACTTTCATAAAGTTTACGGTTAAGGGTAAGTTGTAAGATATTTTTACCGTTATAAAAATATTTTCATTCACGTTGTAGATATAACTGTTATGCTAATTAAAAATCTTTGCTTTTTCGTAGAACTAAAACTTGAACTTTTTATAAATACCTTAAAATATTAATTAAAAACTGTTTTTAAAATATATTATATTCTTTGTTTTTATCTTACTAGCTAAATTAAAATACATATGTAAAATATTCAATAGATACATTAAAAATGACCTTATTCACTAACAACAAAAATATTTTATATGCTCTAAATTCTAAGAAAGTATGTTGTAAAAACTTTTACTTAAATTAAATACATTTTTATCCTGAAATGAGTAGAAGCAAAATATTTTATAAAAGTTTGAAAAAGCAGTGACTTTTTGAAAAAAATCTTTCAAAGTATTGTTAACCTTTAACTATACATAGTTTATTTAAGATTATTCAGTCTAATAAAAAAAAGTACGTAAAATAATATAGGTTATTGCGAGTGTTTATTGTAATGTTAAATCTAAAGTATAAGAACCTTGAAGTTAAGATTTAGATCTTGAACTTAAGAAGCTTTTTTTTCAGTTACTTATAAAGTAAAAGATGGTAACATAAGATAAAAGGTATGAACTTAAATTAAAAGTGAAGTAAAATAAAACCTTAAAAAGGTTTATAAGTATATTATTTAAAATTATTGCGATTAAAAATTTTCATATGATTAAATTTTTTTTAGTAAATTAATATTAAAGAGAATTAAAATATTTATTTTATAAAATATTGATAACCAAAAATATATACGCAATTTATATGCGATTTTGATTATAAGAAAGATAATCTAAAAATATACCTTAATGTGATTTTAAAGCTTTGGAAACTGTAGTAAAACAAAATATGTAAATTTTATAAAAGTAAAACTATTTTAAAGTATCGTAAAATGTAAAAATTTTAATAACAAAATACACAATTCATTATAATTTTCTTTTGCTTTACACAGATGAAAGTCTGTATTTTTTAACGCTAATAATTACGAATTTGCATTGTAATACATTTTATTTATAAAGTTTTTTTTGTATTACCCAGTTAAAATAGTTAAAAAATTTAAGACTACAACGACATTGCGATAAAAAATTTATTAAATCGCATTAGTTATTACTTTTCTTTAAATTTTAAATATATTAAACTTTAAAAAAATTTTTTATCTGTTTTTGTTTTAAATTTTTTTAGTTGTTTTACAGTTCAGTATCATTAAAATTGTTGTTTGTAAAACATAAATTTTGATGCTTAGGTAGGTAAAGAAATCTTTTTGTACGTTTAAAGGTATTTATTTTTTCCTTGTTTGTATTTAATGTTACAAAACTTATGATTAGTATACATTATATTCAGAAACCATTGTGCTAGTTTACTCATACATTTATGCTAAACAAATTTATAAGTTTTAAATACGTATTTATTATGTTTTATCTAACAGAAGGGCTTAAAGATGCTTAAATTAAAAAACAACGGCTTTAATAAGTTTATATAAGATATTTAGTTATTTTATAATTAAGTAAAAGATAACTATAAATGTTAAGAAAATTTATTTAGCATTATTTAAAAACTTCGAAAAGATTTAAAGATAAATGTACAAAAAGAAACTTATTCAAACTTAAATATTTATAAATCGTACATCAACACAACGTAGATAAAAATAAAACAAATTAAAGTTTTTGTAAAGTTCAGTTTATATAAAGTAAATCAATATTAAATCTAGTTTCTTAAACAACATTGCTTAATCAAGAATGTTGACAAAGTTGGTGACTCTTTAGTATTTAAACAAGTTAATAAAAAAATTAATAAAATATTTTTATTTACAGCATGCTTCAAACTTTTGTTAAATGTGTTTATACAAAAGTGTTTGCACTGAAAAAATTACAATAACCCTTGAAAAAAACAATAAAACACAAAAAATCTAATTCTTGAAAATTAAACTCACAAAGTTTTTTAATTAAACCTTGATTACACCTACAATTTTGTCTTTGAGAACTACCTTGAGTTGAAAAAATATCAAAAAAAAAATTATTTTATTAAATAAAACTTTTTATTGCTTTAAATCGTTTAGTTTAATTTAATTAACAGTTTGCAACTATGTCTGTTGTTTAGCGTTTTAAAAAGAAATGCTTTAAAATTTTTTACAAAAATTTTACAATAACTTAAAAGCAGTTAAACGGTTTTCTCAAGTTTCTGATTCTAATAAACTGTAGTATAAATCTAATACCAAATAAATTATGAAACACTTCAAAAACTTACATTATAACTTTACGGCAAAATGTTATGTTGTTGTAAGTAAATGTACAAATATAACAAGGATACTATAAGCTGACTTAATTCAAATAAGAATTTTAGGAATTTTAAACACTTTATGCATGTTTTTTAAAACTAAAACTTTAATAAATTGTTAAATCTCTGTTTAACCTGTGAAAAGGTTTAGCTGTATTTACACAAAATCTGTTTGCCAATGTTTTTATCGGTAAAAGCGTGCTAATTTAAGTTGATATATATTTTTTAACAATTTTTATAGTGTTTGTAAAATCTGTTATACCAAGCTATATTTTACTTCAATCACTTATACATGTTTTTGAACAGTAACAAGATATTTTAATAGTTTATTATTTCTATTCAGCCGATTAGTTATTTTTTCTTTAACTTTGAAGGAAAATATGGTACAACATCCCGAAAATAAACGAGATAAATTATTATATTAATTAAAAATTTGTACCATTCTTTTTGTAAGATAAAAAACTTTTTTAGACAGTTACAGGTCAAAATGATTGTATACTCTTCTAAACTTAAATACTTGTATTAAGATTTGTTTAGTTTATGTTACAACTGTTTAGTCAGTTTCTTATAAATCGAAAATATAACTTTAACAGCAACTTTTAAGAGTGTGAACCGAAAGCTGTAGCCTTCAAACTAATTAAAATCTGTCCACCGTAAGTTGCAAATTAAGTTCTGTGTATCCCAATGTGCGAACATCTTGTATAAGTGTCAAGTTTTCCGTAATGTACAGTGCAGGATTTCCCAAATATTTTTTTATAAAATGACCATAAAAACCGACCTTTATTTTTGCTCTTCATCATCAACCCCAGAATATCTAGTGTAAATTTTAAAACGTTTTCTTACTTTAGTTCTTAAATTATAAAAAAATAAGTTTGCCTTAAAATTTTAATTTCTAATACAAAAACTTTCTTCTAACTATACTTTTTTCTACTTTTCTTACAGTCAAAAGATTAGAAACAGCTAATCTTAAAATATAACTTCAAAGATTTAAAGCATACGGTACTACAAGCTTTTAATTTTATATAATTTTATTCTGAGTTTGAAAAAGCAATTTCAGTTTTAGATCAAACAAATCTTAAATTTAATTTTATGTTTAAATACTAAAACTATTATAAAAAAAATACTTTAATAAAAATAAAGTTACTATACATTCGAAGTCTTGAGTAAAGTATTTTATAATAAACAATGATAAGAATACACTACAGTTGATGAGGTATAAACTACAAAATTTATTTTTGACACCATATATTAGTTTATGACGCTTTTTTTTGATATAAAAGTTAAAATTTTTAAATTACACTCTTAATAAGGATTTTATATAAGATGTTTTTTAAGTCATTACTTTGTCAAATTAAATTAATCTAATTTTATTTTGTCAAATACGTAAACTTTTAAAACAAGTTATACAAAAGCTTTATGAATTTTAAACTAAGCAAATTTAAGTTAAATCTTAATCTTTAAACTTTTAATCAAATAGTTATGTTAAACAAACTAATTCTTTTTTCTCAGAAAATAATAACGTGTATTTTGTTTAATAATTTTAGAAAAAAACTATTATTAATAGCTTTACCAGAAAATAAGTTTGATCGTTGAAACCATATAATGATATAAAAATAAAGGTCAAGATTTTGAAAAATTAAACTCTATGCTAAACTGTATGGTTATAATTATCAGTTTTTCATAAAAGGTAGTTTTAAAATTTTAGTAGCTTGTCTGAGAATTTATTTTTAAATGATATTAGATTATTAAACATTACAAAGTATTTAAAACACAATAAGTTTGTTTTAATTAATTTTTAATGCTGTTGTTATGTTACGCTACTAAAAATATTTGGTTGAAAATACGCTTAGAATCTTACTTTGTTTTATTTATTTTTTGTGTTGTGTATGAAATTTAAATTTAAAAAAAGTTGTCATTTTTCAAAAATATTAAACTTTTTAAATAAAAAAATTGTTTTAAAAAACCAAACTGATAAACCGTTACAAATTCATTTGAATTATAATTTATTTTAATACAATTATAAAGCTATACAAGTTAAAGATTAAAACAAACAGTAATTAAAAAAAGTATAAACAACTACAGCACAAAAACTATAATGAATTTTTCAGTAAATATGCTTTTACAAACAAAATGGTTCATCGATAGCAAACATGATTTAAAGCAATGATATTGCAACAAAAAGTAAACAAAAATGAATGTCTTTAATGTCGAAATTAATAAAACGGAAACGGGTCAAAATTGGCACGAGATTAATAAATTGCAGAAAAAAAAATTGCATGAGGGCATAAAATTGCACGAAGATACTTATGCAAGAAGACAAATTTGCACCAAGTGTCAATTTTGCACGTGTTACAGTTTTGCACAAAAATAAAAAAAAACAGAAAAAAAATATATAAAAAAAAAACTAAAATATAAGTTATTTAAAAAAATAATAAGTTACCGACCGAGGGTTAGTTATTACAGTTGTACTAAAAGAAACAAAATCGAAAAAAAAAAAAAGTATAAAAATAAGAAAAAAAAAGTTTCCTACCAAGGGTAAGGGTTAGGGGTAACAGTCAAATAAAATAAATAAAAAAAAAAAAAATATTAATAAAATAAACTTATAATTTACCGACCGAAGGCAAAGTTTAGAGGTAACAATGATAGTAAAAAAAAAAACTAAATTTTAAAAAAATCATAAAAAAAACCATTTAACTGGTGCAAAAATTATCTGTTCGTGCAAAAGTGTCTTCTTGCAAAAGTGACCCTTCGTGCAATTTTGTGTCGTCGTGCAATTTCGTACGATCGTGCAAATTTGACAGCTATCATAGTAAAACATATCTTTGTATATCTTTGTAGTTAAAATAATATTTAGTGTATATGTACAGCTCTTTTAACATAAGACATATATAATTTATAACTACATAATTGGATGCTAAAACGATAGTAAATGAATAGGGAGATTAGCTACAAATACTATAACTGTTTAAGTAACGAACTATAAATATAAAAATATATTTTAAATTATTATAACGCAATAGTATAAGTAATAAAAAATTAATCGGTTTTTTTATTAGAGCTTTCTTTAAAAAAAAATTTAGTTTTTTGATAGCAAGCAAAATAAATAAGTAATGATTTTGATGATTCTCACCTTATTTATGAAGCAAAAAAACTGAGTAGAAAACTTAAAAATGTATGTCGAAATGATTCATATGATAAATACTTGTTTATTTTTAATAACTAACGTAGTGTTTTCTATTACAAGATAATATAAAACTACTTGGCGTAAAACCGGTGTAAAAATAGTTTAGTTGTAACTTTGAGAAGATTTTTCATTTTGCGCAATACTATTTTTAACTTTATAACTTAAACTATTTATATGCAATTATCTGTAATTGGTTACTTTTTCTACATTAGTTGTGTACGAAAAAGCCCGGTTATGCATATGAAAACTATTTTGTGCTTACAAATAGATCAATACTTTCAAATTTAGCGTCACAAAAACTAGTTTCAAAATTTAATTATAAAAAAGATTATCTAAACCAAATATGTATTAAAAATTTGTTTTACATTTTTATAACGTTATAAATTGTAGTAAAACTTCTTACTTTAACTATTTTCAAAGAGTTGTTTAAACTTATTTTTTATCTAAATAACTTGTTTTCTTAAACCAAGTGATTTAATACTAAACAAAAAAAAGACTTGTTTATTGAAAATTTGATATTAAAGGGTAAAACTAGCTACATAAAAATACACTACTTCTATAGATTTTCTTCAAAATAATGTTAAAATTACATATTTTCAACATTTTTACAACAAAAAGTATATATTAAATCATATAAAAGCGGATTGAACAACAAATCAATTACAAATAATGTATATCTTCTTGTCAATTGTAAGTTAACTATCTGTACGATTTAACTTTATCTTAATAAATATGAAGTAAATGTTTAGTTTTGAATTTTAAGATATATAGTTGTGAATAGCAAACATTATTTAATAATTTAAAAGAAACATTTTAATAGAGTTTTTAATTAAAAAAAAAGATTAATATCTTTAACATTATAATGCAACGAACGCTAACAATTAACATTAAGCGAAAAATAATTTGTAACTAAAACCTCTCTTTAGTATAACAGAAAATAATATGCAGTACAATCTATCATCAAGTTCAAACAATTAGATAACCAGTTTTAAATACTGTTTTGATAAAGCTAGAACTTTAAATGGATAATTAAAAATAAAGATTTTATTTAAGTGATCAAACAATGTAGACTTGCTTATATACTTCGTATAACTAGCGAACTTTTACTTAATAGTTTAGTTTGTGTTCAACAGATGTTATTTCGTGTAAAAAAACTTCAAAATGGCTTTAAATTAATACGCTAAAGTATTTCTTTTTTTTGATGAGAAAATTTCGTAAAAATTCTTTAAACAGGTATAAAAGAATTTGAATTCGGATAAATACAAATTTTTATATTAAACTATAAAACTAAACTTCATGAAAAACACATCAAAGGAACGTTATAATAAAATAACTTTAAGTGTATTAGATATAAAATCTAATTTGAATTTATTCAATTCTTTAATAATACCATATATCAGCAAAGAAATAGTTCTATTGTATTTTAATAAAATAAACTGAACAAATAAAATTTTTGACAGTATCAATATTAGAAAAAGGGTCGGTGATTTTAATGATTAAAATCAAAGAAAACTTATATCATAAAATGGGAAAAAAAATCTCAAAAAAAAATTTGCTATGTATCTTGTCTGGTGATTTACTTTAAGATATCATTTTTAATTATGCAGCGAAAACTAAAACCTTTTAATAAATTATAACTTTCTGAAGATTTTTAGTTCATATAAACTTTCAAGTATATAGTTTTAAAAGAATATGTTTAAACATTAATTTGTTAATTCAATACAAGTTTATAAAGTCATATTACTGCATTAGTAAAGTAAAGAATTTAATAAACTTCATTGTTTATAAATATTGTTTAAGAGATATTTGTTTCAAGGATGAATTATTATGCTTTCTTTAGCTTTTTTAATCATAAACAACGTTAAATATAAATCACAAATCAAAACTGCATAATAATATATAAAATATAAAATACTAGTACATGATATTACATGGAATGTTTCAAGGTAGCATTAAAAGCATATTAAAAAGTTTTTACACGATACTAAATGTCAGAAAAAATCATATGATAATTTTTTTCTGATTTAGTAAATTAAAGATCTTTTAACTGTATTACTTTATGAAGTTTTAGCTACTAATAAGGTAAATTTTATATTTTATAACAATTATGTGCATGAAACTTATATAAAATAGATCTTATACAAAACACTATATAAAGTAGAAAGGCATTAAATAATAACTTATTTAATCTAAATAGTATAAGCTTGGTTATCCTTTAAATAATTTACAAAAATAAACAAATTGAGGTGACAAAAACATTTTCAACAAAAGCAAAAGTTATTCACAAAAAATTAACAAGGTGTTTTTCAGTTGTTTTATTTTAAACAAACTAACTTTACGAGCCTTTGATATTTTGTGATTGTAATTTTTAATAACAAGTCTTAAAACAGTTTGACAAAAAAACCTTAATGTACTAATTTTAATCTAAAAAACACAATTATTTCTTCATTTAGTTTCTGTCATATTTTTTAAAGTTAAGTAAAGTTTATTCAAAATGGTCAACTAATAATTTACTCCTATACTAACTTGTTTTTTTTTTAATAATGTTTCATTATGCTACTTTTTTAAATTATAGAACTAGAAAATTAAAGTAAAATATAATCATCAATTATTTTTCGAATTTAGCAGTATTTCAACTAAATTTGATAAACAGTCATTTTATGTTTTTTTTCATACAGTTTCTTGTTAATGATTTTAAGTAACTGTATCGTAAGACATATATTAAATACTATTTAAAACAATGAATTTCATAAAAAAAAATTATTAATAGTTTTTGAACAGTATTCAGAAACGATGCTAAAATAAAGTTTAAAAATATTAAAGTTTAATTATACTTTTTTTTTAACATACAAAATTAAAAACATAAACAGATCATGCTGTATTTTAGTATCAGCATTTGTTTTGATATAAAGGCTATACAAATTATAATGCATTGAAAAACTTACGACAGTGAAAGGTTTTTTTTTTAATTATATTTATTTTTATTAAAAAACTTTTATTCTATTTCATGTACTCAAAAATAGTTTATATTTTGTCCGTAGATTCGAGTTTACAGTAGTTTATAAATTTAAATTAATTATTGATCTTATTTGAGAAATGATAATTAAAACATAATTGTTAAAACAGCTGTTTTTAGTTAAATAAGCGAAAAGTTATATAAGTTCACTGGTTTAAAGCTCCGTTTTTCTACTTTTTAACTTTTGTGCAAAAGACAAATGTTTTAACTATATATAAGTAATTAGCTATACAAATTGAAAAGTTTCCATCTTCAAAACAATTAAGGACACTTGAAAACTATGACTAATATAAAATTGTTCTCACATACTTTCAAGCTGATTTTTGTGTGAAATTTAGTACATATAATATTTTAATCGAGTATAAATAAATTCTAAAGGCTTACTTAGTTTTACCAGCAGTATTTGAAACTATAGTCAAAAATGACTTATCATATTTCCAAACTATACTTTTGTATAAAGACTCAATTAGTTTAGTACCTAAACATTGAAAACAAATAAATATATTTTGTACAATATTTAATTTTTACCGTTTTTTCTCATAAATTTTAGATAGAAAATTATGTTATTTTTTTTTGTCATTAAGTACCTGGTAAGTATATCAGTATAATGAATCAAAAATAGATATGATTACAGTCTCATAAAACCAAAATTTATAAGTCTAAAGTTCATTACAGTAAAGATAAAGTTTTTATTAATAGATTTTTATACTGCTTTAAAATAATCTGATAAACGATAAGCTTACTTTAAGCTAACGACGTTGTAATTTATTTGTTTTAGGTATCTAACTAAGGAAAAAATTAAAGCCAAAATAAGTTCTTATAAGGTAAAGTTTTAAAGTAATACTAATATATTAACACGTATGTGAGCTATTATTGAAACATTAAGAAAACGTATAAAAACTACTATTATTAAACGTTCATGAGTTTTTCGATTAATTCGACTGTGTGTTAGTACTTACTTCAACGTATGTTTTTAAATATAGTTTTCTGCTAAAAATATAATAAAAATGCAATATACTTGAATTTCGTTTCGTTTTAAGCTTAAACTTAAAAGTTTAGGAAACTTTGTAAAAGATTGATACGTTTCTGATTTTTTACAGTCGATTGTCTAAACTCATAGTTGTAATTTGAATCTTATTTTTATGCCTTAACAATAACCATAAAATAATGTTTTAATTGCTTTTTTTATTCAAAATAAACATTAACAACCAATAAATTAAAACGTTAATAAAGAAATAATAAAACATATACAGACTCGTAAAATTATTAAATATTTAGACAACTTTACTTAAAATCAATTACTGAATAGAATCTATTTAAAACTAATACATGCTTAGTTACTCAAGAAATTCTCAAGTAAAAAAACAACAATTACAAACAAATAATAAACATTAGATAAATTATGAATAATATTCAGTACTTTACGCTTATACTGTTAGAGTTTTTCTACAGAAACTTCTAATTTGTGTTTCAATTATATATTAATTTTTTTTCATACAAAAAATATGCAAGCTTTTAAGTTTTAAAACTTTTAAAAACTAAAATAAAACTTAATTTTAAGTTTTATTTATTAAATTTGTTAAAAATAATAGTGTTTATTTTTACAAAACTTTGTCACTCAAAGTAGAAATTTACTTTTTTCTCATTAAAACGAAAAATAGTTGGTTTCAATTTTTTATAATTTTAGGAGTCTGTATTTCGTACGTTATAATATTTAAATTGTTTTAAGTAACTAATGTACTTATTTTTAAATGTTTTGATTGTAAAGCGAATGCAAAAAGTTAGTTTAACAAGAATTATTTAAACACTTGATAAATATAAAGGTAAAACTTTGTACAGTTTACGGACAAATATATAGGACTACAATTATATTCAGAGTTGTTTATTGTTTTTTAGAGTAACAATATTAATAATGTATTTTTCAGCTAAAAAACAGAATTTTCAAGCTTAATCATTTTATTGTTAACTCAAAGTTATGATAATAAAAAAAAAATTGTTTTGTTCCCCTAGCTACTTGTGATATAAAAGAAAAAAAGTAAACAAAGCGCCTTTTCAAGTTAACAAAAAAGTAATTGAGGTTTTTAAACTAATTAAAGGCGTTGTTTTTCGTTAAATTTTGAACAATACTTTAATATTAGTACCATAATGCATCATTTTGTTTACTTTAATAATCGATTAAACTTTACTCGTGACTTGTCGATTTCCTTTTATTATTTGATTTTAATGTTCCTAGCAACTAATATCAGCATAAAACGAAAAGTAAACACTTTAAAGTATAAAATGAGAACATAGTGTGAGTTTTTTGGTTTCAAATACAAGTAAAGTACGCAGATACGCAAAAAAGGCTAAGTAAAACACAGTAAATTAAAAGTATATAGCTACTTTTTTTTCATTTTGATTAGAAAATAGAATTTCAGTAGTGAAAACATTAACTTGTATACAAAAATTTAAATAAGTTAAACGAAATTTTTGCAAAGTTTTAAGCTTAAAATATGTGACCTAAATGATACTATTTTATTATAAATTATTTAAAACACTTAAATGTTTTAGAAAAGTTTTTTTCTAGCTGTTTAGACTTACAAGTTAGTGGTAGTAGAAATATTTAACAAGCTATAACAAGACAAGATTTAAAAGTATTTTATTTAAGTGTTGAATTTAAGTACGATTTTACTACATTTGTATTTGAAATTTAAACTTTATCACTTAAAAAAAGTCATGCTTTTGATAGATTAATTTAGATCAAATTTTATTCAAATATCCTTAAAATTCTTAAAACTGCTAAAATTTTGAAAAAAAAAAAAAAAAGTTACTGAATTATGATAAAATTTATTTTGTTAACTTAGAAATGAATAATCTTATTTTCATAACAATTTACACTTTGGTTCTAATCGCCAATGGCAGCGCAAACTCCTTCAACTTCGGCTTTCAGCAGTGTCGTGTGACCTGTAGCGATACCAAGGATTTTGAGAATGTTGTTAGCAACCAGACGGTTGCTATGGGCAAACAAGGACCCCCTGGGGTGCAAGGACCAAAGGGAGAACCCGGAACATCAGATGTCGAGCTTGGTGAAAAAATTGTCCGTTTTTTTAATATTTCCGAGACAAATCAGAAACTCGAGGCTGAAGTTGAAAAGTACAAGCAGTTGTTTGCCACTCGTCATATTAGAAGTTAGAGTTTACGTCTCATTATTTTTCACTTAATTTCATAGTCTTTGTTTTTTAATTTATTTTACATATACTGTAAACTAGTACCTTTTCATATAAAATGTTTAAAAAATATTACGATTTTACCAATAAGAATTAAAAATAATTAAAGTTAAAGTTTGTGGTTCCGGAATTCAAGACAAAACTGTTGTTAAGGACAGTCAAATGACAGCAGTTTCTTTTTGGGAATACAACAATGAAGCCCAGTACGGACCTACTAACGGAAGGCTTTTTTCCCACAGTTCTTGGATAGCCGGAAGACACGCATTCGATCTAAAAAGTTTGTTCAAAAATATTACAAATTTTATACAAAAACAACTATGTAAGCTTTATTTATTCTAATTTTTCTTAAATAATATTAGACGAACACAACAAATGGATTCAAATTGACTATGAACAACTAAAAACTATTTATGGAGTCGTCACACAAGGCAGATATAATATCGATGTTCATTATACTAAATCCTACAACGTACTGTACAATGTTGAAGGAAATACTCAGTTTAAGTATTTACTTGATGAAAATGGAGAAAAAAAAGTTAGTTATTAGAAGTATAATGCAAATAAATAAACCTGGCTAATAAGAAATTAACACAAAAAGGATATTTGCATATATGAAAATGTACATACAACTATGTTATTGCACCCTAATTATCTTTTGTTTCACTTATAGTTCTAAATAGCAGTAACATTATTTACTTTTGTAAACATTTAAGCTTGTAGCGCAAAGTTGTATTTAACTTATAAACACTTAGTAGAAGCTTTATTTGTAGTTTAAAGAACATTAAGTAAGGTTAGACCAAAGTATATTATTGTAAATATAACAAATTTTACTCAGTTTAGTAGAGAAAGTTAAATTAACATTTTAAAGAAGTAAAGTTTTAAATAATTCTTATACATTTATTATTTTTATAAAGGTTGGATTAGTTTTTAAATTTGTTATACTTAATTGTAATTAATAAATTCTAATTTATTTAAAGCGAATTTGCATATCTCATTGTTAACAACTCAAAGCATATCTTCCTTAACTTTTTTTTTTGTTGAACTTTAGGGTACTAATAAAACACAGTTTACACAGTATATAAAACCAGTTTTTTTTTTTGCAATTATGTAACTAATCTTAATGATCGTTAAATATATGTGCACGTAAACTATTATCTTTTTTAAATAGTTTGATTACTAAGTTTTATTTAAACTTAGTAGTTCAATGTGCAATCTCCAAAAACAATTGTTCAGGTTTTTCCAGGAAATTTCGACTCGGAGACTCCTGTAATCAACAACTTTCCTGAACCAATCACAGCTAGGTATTTTAGAATAAACGGGGTCACGTGGAACGGGCACATCACTTTGAGATTCGACTTCTTACAGTGTTAAGCAAACAAGAAATATTTTAATTTCAATGTATTGTTAGAACAAAAACTTTAAAATGAAGTATTACTTTAAAGCACCAGTTTTAAAAATGTAAGAAATATCATTTACATTGTTAGCTTAAAAATAAATAAAATTTAATAAAGTTTTCAATAAATTTAAAAACCTTTTTTGTCTATTTGTTATTACAATTATCATTAATTTAGATGAAACATGTAATTAAGTATGTAGTTTTTCCTTTATTTTCAACATACTTCATCGGTATATGTCACAAATACTTATTAAACTTTTTAAACTCAAACTTAAAAAAAAAAAAAAAAAAAAATGAATACAAATAAAACACCCATTAAAGTGAGTAATTTAGTATTTTAATAATTAAAAAGTATGAATCATATGATTATTGTGCTATAAGTGAAATGTAAATAATTCTACTTACAGAAACTTGAAAATTATAAAGTTTGGTTGGTTAGCGCATGAGGTCAATATTAGTTTTAATATAACTTTAAAAAAAAATTAATTTTGCTGAAGACTTTTATTTTGACACTTTTCCAGCAGAAGTTTATAAATAAGAAATTTAAATGACTTAACCACACAAAAAATTTAAAAATTATAAAATTCTTAAATATTTTTTTAATAATTATTATTTTTCTTTTATTTACATTTGTTTGAACAATCGAGTTCACTCATGGGTACTTTCTATACTGGTGCTGTCAAAAGTTTTATATGTGAAGTTTGTTTTTTAATTACAACAGAACTCGTTCTTTAAAGTAAGTTTGTATTGTTGAATAAGTTTAAAGAAAAGCCAGTAAAATTAAATATCTAATTATTTTAAAAATTGTCTCGTTGTAACGTTTATTTGATGGTTTTTAAATAGAGTTTGATGAAAAATTCAATATATATAACTTGTATTTATTCAAATTAAAATACTTTTGCACCTGTTTAAACTAGTTTTACAAAATGTTCTCATCGATATGTATTTAAAATGTAGTACTTTTAACGTTTTTATTTAAGTATTTATTTTTTCACACGTAACTAAAGCTATTTAACATAACTTATACTATTGTATAATATTTCAATAATTATACGAAGCATATAAAGCAAACGTTACACTGCTTTATCACTTAAATAACATGATTATTTTTATTATTATTAAATGAATTAAGCTTTATCATAATAGACATCGAAAACTAATTCTTAAACTATTCAAACATGGTGATAAAAACTAACATTTTCTCTTAAATTAAAAAGAGGTTTGTGCTATTAAACACTTAATCTGTATGCATATTTTTGAGCGTAGATTACTTTATTATGTTCAATAAGTTATAAATAACTGATATAAACTTAAACTAACTATAGTTTTTTTTATGTTTTGTTAATATGAAGGTGTTTTTATATAAAAAGTAAACATTTACTTGATCGTTTTTAAGATAAAGTTAAGTCGTACGGATTATTTTATTTTAAATTAACAAGTAAATGCACTATTTTTTTATTTAAAATAACTAAGCTAATTCATTTTATAGCCGCTTTTGTAAGCACTCTACAAATATATTATTTTCAAATCGTGTTGAAAAGGCATAAAACTTAATAACGATTTGATTCGTTCGAACAATGTTTTTAAAGTTTTACTGTTCATTATAACAAATAATAGAATGAAAAATCTTATTTGTTAACTTAACAACTGTTTTCAATTTTTGTTTTAAAGTATTTTTAGTTTTAATATCTTGTTATAACAAACTGTTAGGAGGAAAATTTTTTTTTGGAGAATTTAATAGTTAAACAATTTCTATATAAATCTACAATTACTTTTAAAAAATTCTTTAAAAAAAAGAATTTTCACTAAACATAATTTTCAGTACTGTTTTAGTGTAGATAGTTTCTCAAAGATATAACTTCAAAATTAGTTTTTGTGACGCATTAAAACTTGAAAATTAATTTTTCTTATTTACTTATCACAAAAAGTTTCCATATACATAACCGAGTTTTTTCACACAAAACTAACTGTCAGTAGAACTAACTAATTACAGGTAATTGCATATAGAATAAAGTTTAATAAATGCAAATTCAGCGGTAAAGCTAAAAGTAGTATTTTTAAAAGTAACATTTAAGCTTAATTCAACGATATTTGCCTTGTTTTCACTTAAATTAGTAATTAAATCATTAATTTCACGTTAAATATCTTTTTGTGACAAAACTATATTAAAACTAAAAAACGTTCTAAAAATATAGATGTTTATCATATAAAATTTCAAAACACCTATTTAAGTTTGTTACTCCGTATTTTATTTTATAAGTAAAGTTAAAAACCTCAAAATACTTTCTTACTTATTTACATGCTATCAAAGATTCAACCTATCAAAAATAAAATAACTCTAACACAATAAGCATTCATTTTTATATAACTTATACCAATGACACACATTATTATTAAAAATCCTAACTTTTATCAACAGATTGTTATTCAATAGTTTTAGTTCAACCCTACTTATTCAATTGTTATCTTGTTAGCGTGACAATTTTATAACTATAAATGATAAGTGATGTTAGAAGACAACTGCATGTTTTTTTTAATGAATTTAGCTTTAATAGTTTAAAGTTGTATTTATTTCGATTTTAATCTGTGTTGTTTAAGTACCGTTACTTTTCCACATCTTTTTCATTGTAACCTCATCGCTTTAAAATTTTTGTGTCCTATCGAAAAACTATAAGTTGCGATTATAAAGCAAACATTTATAAGTGAAATAATGTTGAAAAATTTATCATTATAAATTTTTATCGTTTCTTTATTAAAAATACTTATAAAAGTTTTGTAATAAAGTAATGACATTAAACTTAATGACTATTTTTTACTGTCTTACATATTTTTTGAAATTTCTAAAATCGTTTATTTATATGAAAGCTGGTAAATCAAACTAAACGTTTTCAAAAATAAAAAAATCCTGTTATTAAGTTTTGCAGTTAAATTTTTCTTTTAATTTTGTATAAAAACTAAAATCGAAGTTTTTAAAATATTGTATATATATAGATATATGTAAATTATCATAATTCTTAACAGAAATATTGATAAAACTGACAGCTAAAATGAAGTCACGAATCACGATATAATGCTTTCAATAAAACTTTTCTAACCAGTCTACAACTTGTATATGTATTCTGTATTGTAATGCCACTAATTTTGTTTTTAACTGGTTTTATTGTCTTTTTGTTTAAATCTTTTGAGTCAAATCCTATGAAAAATGTACGATATGGGTTAAAATAAATCTTTTAATTTTTAACTCGTAGAAAAGTTTTCATTAAAATTAAATATAAAATCTAACATTTTAGTGATATATGTGTATTTTTAAAAATCAAAACCTTTTAAGCTGTGTTTTTAGAAGTTTGATTAACATTTCTATTATAACAACACTACGAAAACTAAAAAAAATATATACTTACAAAGATAAAAGTATAAAACCTTACAAGTTCTAAAAAGGATTTAAATATTCAAGTTAATGTAAAATTCACTAAATATAAAGAATTAGAAATTTGAACGCCGATTTTATTTTTATTTAAAGTATCAAATGTTTAAACAAAAGTGTTAATACTTGTATACACTTCTCAGTAGATAGGTTTTTTTTTTTCTTAGTGTTTTGACAAATATTTTTTATTGAACAAAAAAACATAGCGTTTAGATACTTTGTTCTAACAACAAGAAATAGAGAGTGCACAAATGAATCTTTCGGTTTTAAAGTCGTACACCACATTTATAAAATTAAAAAAAGTATTATACCGAGAGTTCCGATTATTATTTGTTCTACAGTATTAATTACTTTGATGTGAACATTTAAACCTATTTCAATAAATATATGTATAGGATATTATCTCTTTTATAACAAAAGTTATGGATTTCAAAATCAATAGTAATAAACTATTTTGCTTGTTTACTTTAACTTTTATTTAGAATTAGGGTCGGTGAACCGATCCCCGCGAGTAAAAGTATCTTGCCTGCAACGTGGAATTTATCATAAAAAAACATTTGCTTTAAGTTTTATTTACATGCTCTTTTTTTTAATACTGTAATGTCTACTTTATAAATATTTTATTGAACAGTTGCTCTTTAATATAAATAATTACATTTAAGTATGACTTTAAAAAATAATTTATCCAGAAAAATCTTTGAGTGATTTTTTTAGCGAACAAAACTTTTAACAAATACATATACAAAAGGCACCTGACATTTTGCGCTAGAACACAAAATATTACGTGATGATAAAGGACAGCACTAATTAATTTGTAAAATATAGTAATAATAAAAATAGAAAATATAATTATTTTAAAGCTACAACTCACTATACTTTCTTTTATAAATTAAATTTATATAAGTATATTTTTTATGACTAATAATTAAAATCGTAAAAACTTTTAGCAGCTTATTTTGGTCTATACTGCAAAAGTATGTAAGTTTTAACAGACTTACATACACTTGAAAAAACTTTTAGAAAAAAACAAAAAGTACGTTATTTACTTTAACCGTAAAATTGTTTAACTTTATTTTTAGTCAATAAGTTGTATAACTTTAACATTTTTGATAAAAACTGATTTTAATTCAATGAATATGCTATTGTTTATAAATTTTGTGTTTGAAAAAAGTATTTATACAAAAAAAATATTTGTAAACAGTGACAAGTTTTTTAAACTGTTTTGTTTTATACACAGCACATTAGAAAAAAACGATTAGGAAATTAAACGCTTCATCTATACTAATATGTTTTAGTATCCTCTAAAAATAGGAATTAAGTTTCTAGATAATCTAAGAATTAAAAAAAATTAAAAAAAGTGTAAATTGGAATCAATCCGTTTAGTTTAAGGTTTGAATTTCCAAAACATTGATATTTATTCTTATATATTTATATGGTTTTAACTAATACATTGGTTTGCTGGAAGATTTATCAATAATAATTTATACACAAAAATAGCGAATAAAACACCCTTGATAGTTAATTTAAAAAAAAAGTTTGTTTAGCATTGTTACACAATTTGAGGTAAAACGATTGAGATTTTAATTCATTAAAATTAATTTGTAATTTGAATAAATTTTCTTATAACCATAAACTTTTAAAACTTTAAAGCCTCTTACTATAAGTACAGTAACCTCTCGGATCTTTACGCACTCGTGACGTTACGCACTCTCGTTTAGTTACGCATTTCAGAATTCTATAAAATTCAGAAAATAAAATTTTTATTTTTTTTTAATATCGCACAAATACGTTTAATGTATATTTTTAAATTAAAATAAGTCTTTAAATGCTAACTGACTTCTCTATATCTTTAGAATTTGTAAACCTATGTTCCTTGACTAATTGATAAACATTTAGTTTTACCTCAGTATATCACAAATTTTGTTAACAATAAGAGATTAAATCAAAATTCTGAAATAAACATGACAGTGTTTAATAATGAAAGTATATTTAAATAATTAGAGCTTAAAACACAAAGAAATAATATAGCAGTGTTGCCCTATATATTAATAAACACCATTTTATAATTGTAAAGAAATGCTTAATTATAAATTGAATTTGCTTAGTAGAATAAAATATAAATGTCACATATAAATAAAGATAAGATTATTTCTACTTGTATTATTATTATTTTATAGAAATTCAAATCCTTTTTTTTAATATATGTATAGTTTTATCTGTTGTTTTCATATTTATAAACGAAGTAAACAAATAGTTATAAGTGGGAAAATGCCCAGTCTACTTTTAACTAGTTGCAATATTAAAAAACAGCCATTATAGTGAGTATATTTGGTACCTCTCGTTTCTTTACGATCTATCACATCTTTACGCACTTTTTCTGTGGACACAATGTGCGTAAATAAGCGAGAGGTTACTGTATTACTTATTTAAAAGCTTGACGTTTTTGACAAGGTAAATTGAGATAATTTAAAATTGACAAAGTAATGACTCAGTAAACATCTGAAACTAAACTCTTACTTTGAGTGCTATCTAAAAATTTTGAAGTTTTTTCTCGGAAAAGTGCGGTATAAACTAATATTTAAAATAAAGTAATGTTATGTAGTGTTTTTACTTTATCATAGTTGTGTTAACGTTTTTGCTTTTTACTAAATATTTTACTTATTAAAAAAAAAAAGTTTTAACTCCTTTATTTATTTAAAATTCTTTTTTTTAATTAATATTTTTATGTAGTTATACTTCTAAAACTTAAGAACTATTTTTTGTAAAACCAAACATTTTTTAAAAGAGTTTATTATTTGACAAAAGCAGAACGAAACAAATATTTCATTACTTAAAATAAAATTTCACCTTTGGTTATTGAGATACTGGACTAAAATTTGTCTTAGAATTTAGAATATACAAAACGGCTTAAAAGACATAAACACTATATATAACTGTTTAAAACATAATATAAAAACAAAGCTTTAGAAAAAAATGATATTTTTGTATAACCAACTGAACAGATACTAAAACAAACCTTTTTAAAAAGTCAGTCACAACTAAATATCAAAACATTTTTAGCTAAAAACTTCAAATAGATAAAATTTTTATGGTTTCTATACAAATAAGCTTTTTTAACTAGTTAAACTAGTTAAATAAAATTAAATATTCCAACAAACCGTAAAAAAATTAAATCCTAAGCCAACTCGTATTGTCGTTGTTATAATTTTACTTTTGCTTACAACAACATATTATTTAGCTGTTTAAAATGTTTCAATATTTATTAGAAAATAAATTTATATCTACTTCGCTGTTTTTAACAACTTTATAAAAACTTCAGTTAGCTTTGAGTCAAATTTTTGAGAAAACTATTTATCTGCTTTTCGAAATTTTAAAACCTTAATGGACTTCGTAAAAGCATAACTGGTTAAAAAATACAGAAAAACCTTAAAGTTTGTTGTTGTAAACTGCTTATAAATCACTTAAAGCTTAAACTAACTAAAGAAGTTTGATGGTTATTTTTAAGACGAAGAATAAATATAAAAGACAAGAATGTTAACTTAAAAACAAAGTGTGTAGAATTTTTAACAATTAATTTTTATCTGTTTCAAAACGATGTTTATATTTTAATAGTAGTCGTCGCTTTTTTAAGACAAATTCTTTTGTATATAATTCTTCAAAATATTTTACTGACTGAAACGCTTAAATCAATGATTTAAGTTGCATTAAAACTTTATATTTAAGATTTTTAAATTTTTTCGTACCTGACACTAATGAAAGGTATGAAAAAAGTAAACATTTATTAACCAAAAAGATAATTTTTTCAAACTAATTAAAATTTATCTATTATGTAAATTAAGCCTGTATAAATTACAAATACATTAATCCTAAATAGTATTCATGTGAAAGCATGATAAACCGTTTCTAGATTGACGACTGCAAGTTTTTCGGTTGTGAATGACTGATGAGTCCTAGTAAGGACGAAACCAGTCTCAGTATACCGAAGACTTATGGTCTGATAATCGAACTGGTATGATCAACTTTTTGTTTAACTTAGGCTTGTCTCACAGCAAACAAAAGTCCAGGCTTCTGCTCTGCAGGCTTTCGCCGATGTTTTTGTTGATCCTAAATAGTAGTTTTAATTAGTTATACAAGCTTTAACAATTTTTTTTCTGCAAACTACAATTGAGCTACTAAACAACTGATAAACAGATAAGTTTAACAAAAAGCAAAATACATGTATGACTTAAAAGTTAAGTTCCTTTAGTTCGGTAAGAAATATAATAAATAAGATACTCATTGTCATGTAAAATATCCATAATATAATTTAGTTTGTTATCAACCGGTAAAACTAACAATCTATCTTTATAAACAAATCTATTAAAAAGCGAATTAGTTTTTATTAGCGAATAAAAATCTAGACCTTTAGGTGTTTCAAAGCAAAATAAATATGTAAATAATTTGTGTTTTTTGAGTTTTCACTTAAACTAAATCATTGGCAATACTTTAACACATCTTTATTTTTTACTTCTATTTACACTTTTTTCACCATGTTTTTCGCGATACTTTAAAAACACATTAAGATATACTATTAAACTGTTTTTACAAAAACGTAAGATTACATTAATTTTTCCAAAATTTAAATTTTAAAACTACTAAAAAACAATATTTTCTTCTATATTCATTTACTTATTACATTTAGAATATATATAAAAAACAACTTTTAAATATATATGCAGGTCTTTTACTTACTTTACATTAAATTTTGGTTTTGTTTTTATCTTGAATACCATCACTTACTACATAGAAAACAACATTAGTTTAACTTCTAGCTAGAAGATCAGTCATATGTACAACTTAGATGCACAGATGTTTATTATGAGACCTGATGTAATTCTAAAAATTACGCATTTATAACACCTTTCAAAAACATGTTAAGAATATTGTTTCTTGTTTCCGGTCTTATTTTACCAGATGTCTATTTAGTGACAATATAATTGCCTGTAGATAGAAACCACTACTAAATGCGTCATAAGACGTATTTTAGCTTTTTCTCAAAACAAGCCAACTTTATTAAACTACAGAACAATCCGTTTTAACTGTATAAAAAAAAATTTGACATTTAAAACTGTGAGAAAATTAAATTATTAATCATTATAATATTTATATTATTAAATGTTCGTCTATGTAACATTTAATTTGTAATTAAAAAGAATCAAAAAAAAGTGAAAAAAAAGACTATGTTTTATTTAAGTTTTAAAGTATGAAATATTAGTTTTGATTCTAAGACAAATAAACAAAAATAAATTTAAAAATGTACAGAAGATAAAAATTAATGAATCATATTATTAAACAAAAATTTACTCAATATTGCCAATCAATTTAAAATGTTTCATTATTTCAAAACTGAAAAATTAAATTATTGTTTTTTTAGACTTGCTGCTAGCATAAAAAAATGTTTGTTAAAAAAGCCGAAAATATAATTTAAAAGATTATCAATGGCTGCATAAATTTAAGAAAACTATCAAAACTAAATGGTTAAAATTAAAATTAAGTCTCAGCTTAACATTACCTAGATAAAATATATTTGTAATTGTATTTGGTTTATGTTCTACTAGAACTTATGTAAAATTTTTTGCAAGCAAAATTTTAAACAAAAAGTATCTATACAATATACTCCTATAAAACCTTTAGTGCCGTTTTTTAGAATTTTAGTAATATACTTTGTTCTGTTTATTTTAACAAAGGCCTATTAGATATTGGTAAAATATTTGTTTGAAAAGTAAAAAGCTTTATTGTAATGAAACATACAATTTAGCTTTAAGCAAGGTAATTTTTTTTTATTAGTTTTAGATATTAATACATAGTTAATTTTGAAATGTAGAACCTGTTCGTACACCAATTAATAGTAAGTTTTTTGTATAAAACAAGAATTATAGCTATTAACCTATAAAAACTTTTAAGTTCATGAAGAAATGTATAGTTGTTTTTTAACGAATCTATGTTTTTAGGTTTTATTTTGACCCTTCATAAAAAAAGGTGTGAAATTTTTTTATTACAATTCTAATAATTTAAACGATATTTTGAAGCTGAAACTAAGTTTACAAACTATTTTAGTTCTTTTAAATTTAAATTAAGTTAAATTCCTAAATAATTACAGTTGTTTAATCCGTTGGCCTTATTAACGGCTACTATTAAACTCAAGTAGTATGAACATTTTTAATTTAGAAAGTTCGTTTAAAAGAAACAATAAATTGTATTTAATAAATTGTGGTGTTTAAATCTTGAAGTCATTTGTATATTACCTTAACAAGTCAAGCTTTGAAAAAAATTAAGGTTTGATTTATAATGTAACTTATTAAATATTCTATTTAACTTGTTTAAAATTTATTGTTCTATCGACTAAAAAAAGCAAAAATACAAATAAATTATAAAACCAAAGTTTATTTAACTGTAGTTTGACTTGTACTTGAATCCATATAACGATAAAAGGAAAATTAATTGATATATAGTGTTCCTTAAAAAAAGTTTAACAAAAAGAAAAGTTTACCTAAATTTGAAAAATAAATATACAATCGACAGCTTTTACGCTGTAAATTGTTCTTAAAAATTGTTTTTTTTTTGCAGAAATTATTTAGCAGTTTTACTTTTATTTTGGTAAAATATACAAACATACTTTGATTTTTCCGTTCAAACTGAAGTAATATAGAAACAAAAACGTTAGAGTGTATGTTTTACTAAAAGTTTAATAAACTTCTAATTAAAAACTCTACGGTTGATATAGTTATAAATGTTTTTAAACGTACGATAAGTATAATATTTAGAATATTTCTACTACTCAGCTTAACAATAATTAAAACTTTTCAAGGTTTATACTTAAATAAGGGGTTTTCTAGTTAGTCAAAAATGTATACATGTTAAACGTTTATAAAAAAACTAATTATGTAAGAAATATTTTTATTACTACATTTAATTAAACTCACTATTATGTGTGTTTAAAGAAATTGATAAATATATATTTAAAAAAAAGAAATTTAAAAGTAAAATATAATGTAACTGCTTGTAAAAGTTAAGTTTATATAAATATCTAGCAATGAAAACTTAAAATTAGTTTGTGTGGCGCATCTATTTAAAAAGTGTTTTATCTATTTGTATGCACAAAGAAAATTCCATACAAATAACAAAGTTTACCTTACACAATTAACTGTCAGCACAACTAAACAATTACAGATAATTGCACATAGAGAAATATTGAATAAGTGCAAATTTAGTGGTAAAGTTAGTGGTAAACTATAAAATTAGAATTTTATAGTTAAACTACTTTTTCTTCAAAATAGTGTAAATATATAAGTTACTTGACTTTAAAAATTTCTCATATATGCACTAAACTAAAATTAAGTATTAATAAAGGCGGTATAAGTAGAAAGCTTGTCGTTTGAATTATTTCTAAAACTACATTTAACTTTTTTTCATTATGTTTCATAAAAAAAAATATACTAGTACCTATGTGTTGTCTAACCTATATTTATACTAAGGTATAAGTTACAAAACTGTTTTTGAAATAGCCCATTTAAAATCCCGTTTGAGAGTAAGTATCGAAAAAAAAATACTATACATTTACCACGCATAAGTTTAAATTAAATTGCTCTTCTTTAAAGACAACTGTTCATTAAGTAAAATTTTGTCTATAATAGTTTAAAATAGCTGACATTTTGATGCTAATGTATGTTGTTTAAATACAATTTTTTTTTCAAGCTTTATTTATTTTTTCAGATTATAGGATCTGAAGTTTAAAATGTTTCAAGTAGTGTTTTTAGAAACGTTTAAATTAAACAGTCTTTAAAGATTTTGTAATTTTTTTTATGAATACTACAAAAGCTGTTTGCTAATGTTATATAACAAAAGATGATAAAAAAAACTTATGCAAATTTTTCTAATAAAAGTATAAACTATTACTTTCATAATCTATGGTTTTTAACTTAGTAAGTCGTTTTATTAATAAATTTTAAAATTTGTTACAAATGTCTATCGAACTGTTATTAAATGTAAGCAAGTATTTATTTTACCTTTACATTTTTGCTAAACAGTTCAAAAAAGTTTAACTAACTAAAAGCAAATTCTTTAATTATTTTTATTTTAATTAAAAATCTTGTTTAGTTACAAAAAAAACTTTTTAAATTCAAGTTTTATAAATACCTTTAAGCACTACCAAAGCAGTATGTAATATAAATTATAAGTACTTGTGTTACTAATACTGATATAAGTGACAGTTAAATTAAAGTCACATTAACTTGTAATTACTAACACTCCTCTAACCAGCCTACAAGTTATTTATACAATTTATATTCGTAACAATGCTAATTTTATCTATGAGTAAATTCTGTTTTGCTTATTTATAAATAATTCATGAATAGAGTTTATTAATTCTTAGAAAAATCTAATGTTCGGAACATCGAGATTTAAACTTACCTTAAGATTTTAAAAACTGTTAAATAAAAACAGCTGATAGTTAAGAGATTTTCTAAAAAAAAATCTTAATATCTACATAAATACTCAAGAAATTTAACAACTGAAATTACGTTCAAAACTTTATCAAATCTTGATTAATACAAATTTAAACTGTTAAAAACATTCACAATAAAAAAATTACTTACAAAATATTGTCAAAAAGTATCTGGGTAGATAAGGTTTTCATGAATGTTTTTTATTCAGAAATATGACTGTGTTAGAGTTATCAGTTCGGTTTTCAAATTACTTAAATACTTAAAAGATAAAAATCAAAAGCGATAAACTAATAAGAATGCATGTAAACATTTTGTGATATTTAAGTACATATTATAAAATTGGTTTCAAAATTAAAAGTTAAAAACTGCTAGTAAAAATAGTTTTGAAAACACTAATTTTTTAAATTTATCAAAAACTAATATATTATTATTGCGTGTTTTTAATTAAAACGAGTCATTTAGAAACCGAGAACTAATTAACACAGAAGGCATAAAATTTTTATTAACTAGCTATAATACTAAAACTTTATATAAACTAAATGAACAAATAAATGTGTTTTTCTAGATAAAATTACTATAATAAGATTTTAAGACTTATATTTCAAAATCAAAATCACAAAATATCAAAAGCCTGAAAAATAAGTTTTTTATCTTTTAAGAAAAGTATAACACCTAGTTAATTTTTTGTGAATAACTTTTGCTTTTGTTGACAATGAATTTTTCACCTTAATTTTTTTATTTTTGTAAATTATTTAAAGGATAACCTAACTTTCACTATTTAAATTAAATTAATTAATATTTAATGACTTTCTATTTTATATAACTTTTGTATAATATCTATATTATATAAGCTTTATACACTTACTTGTTATGAAATATAAAATTTACTTTATTAGGAGCTAAAACTTCATGCAAAAATATAATTGAAAGGTCTTTAATTTACTAAATCAGAAAAAAAAACATCATATAATTTTTTTTTGACAAATAGTATCATGTAAAAACAGTATAATATAAATTTAATGTTATCTTAGAATATCATATGCTAGTGAATATTTAATGTATATATTAAGATACAGTTTAAACTTGTGATTTGTATTTAATGTTGTTTATGATTAAGAAAGCTAAAAGAATCATAATGTTTCAGTTCAAAACGAAATAGTTTTAAAAATATTCTACAAATACTCAAGTTAATTAAACTTTTTACCTTAGTAATGCAGTAATATGCCTTATAAACTTGCAATGTAAAACATATTTCTATAAATTTCTTTTAACAACATTACGTTTTTTCTTATACTTCAAAGTTTTTATGTACTTAAAATTTTTAGAAAACTATAATAATTAAACGGTTTTAGTTTTAATTTTATCTCCATAATTAGAAATTATATCTTAAAGTAACTCACCAGACAACATACATAGCAATTTTTTTTGAAGTTTTTTTTATTTTTTTTCCCATCTTATAAAATAAATTTTCCTTGATTTCAATTAACTTGGTTTAAACCATTAATATAACTAATCCTTTTTTTTATATTGATACTGTCAATAATTATATTTGTTCATTTTGTTTTACAATAGAAATCTTTCCTACTGATTTTGGGTACTATCAAGTTTTTTTTATTAAATGCAAATAATATAGTATATCTAATACACTTGAAATTATTTCGTAAAAACGTTTCTTTGATGTTCTTTTATTGAGTTTAGTTGAAAATTTAATTAAAAAACTTGTATTTGTCCGAATTTAGATACTTTTTCGCCTATTTAAACGAACTTACAAAACATTCTCAGCAAAAAGAAAGTATTTTTAGCGTATTCTTTAAAAAAAAATATTAAAGCTTTTTTACACAAAATTACATCTACTGAACACAAACTAAACTATTGAGTAAAAGTTAGCTAGTTATACGAAGCATTTAAAATATTACATTTTCCAATCATTTGAATAACATAATTGTTTTTAGTTATTAATTTTAAATTTTTGCTTAGTGAAAATAGTATTTAAAACTGGTTATCGAATTGTTTGAATTTAGTTATATATTGTACTGCATATTATTTTTCTGTTATTTAAAAGAGAGGTTTTAGCAATTAAATATTATTCCTTTAAAAACAATTGTTAGCGTTGATTGCATTAAAATATTTAATACACTAAAAACTGTAACACTTTTTCTAAGAAAAACTCAATTTAATTTTTATAACAAATTCTATAAAAAAATTGTTATTCACCACTAAACATCTTATTATTTAAAACTAAACATTTACTTAGTCTGTATTAAGGTAAAGCTAAGTCCTACGGATTAATTAACTTACTATTAAAATAATTAAAACAATTATTTTTAGTTGAATTATTGTTCTATCCATTTTTATAGGATTTTAAATATATTTGTTATTGTAATAATTTTATAACTATGTAATTTGTTAACACATTGAAGAGAACCTATTGAAGTATTGTTTTTATAAGTAGTAAGCTTTATCCTTAGAAGTTTTAATTTTTAATGAGCAATTTTTTTTTGTTTTAGTTTAAAAACACTTGTTTTAAGAAATCAACTTATTTTAATAATAAATATTTAAAAATATTTTAAAATAACTGTTTGAATTTAGTTAAAGTAAAAAGTTTTACTACACCTATTTATAACGCTGTAAAATTGTAAAACAAACTTTTAGTATTATTTTTATGTAGATAATGTTTCTGAGAAATGATTTCGGAAAATAATTTTTGTGACGCATTAAGCTTTAAAGTATTTATATATTTGTACGCACAAAACAGTTTTCATATACATAACCGAGTTTTTCCGTAGAGTATTAAATGTCATAAAAGTTAACCAATTACAGATAACTACACATAAAGAATTTTAGTATTAACACTAAAAATAGTTTTCGACAAAAAAAAAACGTCTTAGTATTTTTGCACCATTTTCACGCAAACTAATGTTAAAATTTCAACTAAAAGTTTCATTTTTTTGTAACAAAAAACACTACGATAGTTATTATGAATAAATAAATGTATATCGTATGAAAAAATTTGACATACGTTTTAATGTTTTTTACTCACTTTTTTGCTTTATAAGTACGGTTTGAAGCATAAAAATAGTTGTTTTTTATTTTGCTTACTATCAAACAATTAGAACTTATTTAAAGTAAGCTCTAGTAAAAACAATAATTTTTATTACTTGTACTATTTATTAATAATAATTAAAAATGTATTTTTATGTTTAATGGTTCGTTACTTAAACAGTTTTAATATTTAGAGCAAATCTCCCTATTCAATTACTATCTTGTTAGCATCCAATTATATGAATTATAAATAATAGTTGATGTTAAAATAGTTGCATTATATGTTTAAAATAGATTTAAAATGTACTAAAAACTAGTTCAATAATAATAGTACAAGTATATGTTTTATTGATTTTGATGTTTGACATTTTAGTACTATTCATTTTTACTTGTTTTTTATAGCAACTTCATTGCTTTAAAAGTTTTTGCGTCTAGTTCAAAAAAAGAAAAGCTCGACATCTGAGGTTCCGGGTTCTCCCTTTGGTCCTTGCACCCCAGGGGGTCCTTGTTTGCCCATAGCAACCGACTGGTTGCTAATAACATTCTCAAAATCCCTGGTATCGCTACAAGTCACACGGCACTGCTGAAAGCCGAAGTTGAAGGAGTTTGCGCTGCCATTGTTGATAATCAGAACCAAAATGTAAATTGGTAACAAAACAAATTTCTTCATTCTAAACGTAATAGGAAAAGTTTTTACTTATACAGTAAGCAAAAAATTTGTTTTTGATTGTTAAATGTTTAAAAAAGTTTGCTTTAAAAAAAAATATTTAAGTCATAGTTTGAAAGAAAGTATATTTATTATCTTGGTTTTATCATTATTTATAACTATTATGTATAGTGATTAAGTCTAACTTTAACTTGTGAACTGCTACAAAAATTATTTTTTTGAAAGAAAAGTATGTATGTCGTAAATAATAATCAACAAAACTAACGTTTTATATAATATGTTTGTCACAGTACTAAGCGATTTTTTTTCGTCTTACCTGTTATAGTTTTGTTTCTATTTAAAACGAAAAGCTCACTCTAGGTTCTCATTTTATACTTTGAAGGTGTTTACTTTTTGTATTGTGCTGATAATAGTTGCTATGAACATTAAATCGAACAACAAAAAGAAAACGAAAAGTCACGAATAAACATATCAATCAATTATTAAAGTAAAGAAAATCACATATTTTGTATTAAAGACTTTTTTATTAAAGTATTGTGAAAAGGTTATTACAAACAACGCCTCTAAACAGTTATAAAACCACAATTAGATTTTTGTTAACTTAAAAAGGCGCTTTGTTTACTTTTTTTCTTTGAGTAATAAGTAACTAGGGGAACTAAGTATACTTTTTTGAACTTTTAAAATAGTTCAGGAGTAGTAGTTAAAATAAATGTCTAAAATCTTAACTGCTGCCATAGATACATAAAAAAAAACTTATCACCTTTATCAAAATACTCTAAAGCAACTTTTTTATGTATTAAAGTATACAAAAATTTACATTTATACATTAAAACAGATCATATACTTCTATATAAACACTTTTTTATATATCGAAGTATATTACTATCACGTTGTTAACATTTTTGTATATAAAAAAAAACTAAAACAATGTTTTATACAAAGTATTATGTTTTAATATATACAAAGTTCTAAGGTTTAAATGTAAACTTAAGAAAAATAAGAAGTGCTGAAAGTTTATGTGAATTTTTAGTTAATCAGTTAAAAAAAAATTACAAGCAAACTTATAAGTTTAAGCTTTGTACAAGATTTAAGGAATGTATAATCAGTATATTTTAAAATTGTTTTGTTATTAAAACTTTTACAATGCAGTAAGTTTTTATCAAATAAAGTTTAAATATTCAAAAAAAAATCATGAGCGTTAAAACGTAGCACTTAACTTGTTGTACATTAGTTAATAGCTTTATAAAAGTTTACATGTTTATGAATAAACGAAATGCACAATAAAAACAATTTTTGTTAAATATTAAACATTTAAAGCTTCAGTTTACTCATTGATTAAATATTTAAGTATTATTCATTAAAACATCATTAACTAAATGTAAGCTTAATCATTTATCAGGTTATTTTTAGAGCCGTTTCTAAAAACTTGATCGAATATTTTTCTTCACTGTTATGAACTTATAACTTAAAAATTTTGGTTTAACATATTGTATCTATATCTTTTTTTTGGGTAGCTGTCTAAATTACGCGAGCGTACAAAATTGCACGAGTTCACAAAATTGCACGAAGATACTTTTCACAAAGGGTCACTTTTGCACGAAGACACTTTTTCACAGGTTAAATGTTTTTATTGATTTTTTTATCTTTTTGTTATTATTATTATTTTTTTAACTTTTAATAATTTTTTTTACCTTTTTTTTTTTTTACTATAACTGATAACCTTAACCCTTACCCTCGGTTGGTAGTTTTTTTTTTAAATTTTTTATTTATATTGTTTTCACTATCACTTTTACCCCTAACCCTTTCCCTCGGTCGGTAGCATTTTTTTTTTATCATTATTTTTTTATTTTTTTATATTATAATTTTTATTAGTTATTTTTTTAATATATTTTTACTATCACAATTTCCCATAACCCTTACCCTCGGTCAGTAACTTTTTTTTTTTAATAATTTTTGACTTATTTTTTCTGTTTAATTTTAATTTTTCCTTTATTTTTTACTCACGTGCAAAAATGTAACTCGTGCAAAATTGACCCTTGGTGCAAAATCATCGACGTGCAATTTTGTTCATTCGTGTAATTTTGTGCCCTCGTGCAATTTTGGCTTTATGCAACTTAGTCGCCTCGTGCAATTTAGTAACCTCGTGCATTTTCGTCTTCGTGCAATTTAGACCCGTCCCCCTTTTTTTTACTAATACTCTTCCAGCTACTTAATGGCAAAACAAAAAAACTAGCTTTTAACAAAACTTTAAATCAAAACTTAAAAAAATTACATTTTCCTAAACTTTTTTATGCTTAGGTACAGTGTTTTGAATACTAAATTATTAAGTTTTTGTAAAAGTTAGAGTTTTTACAAAGTATTTTTAAATTGTTAACAGTTTTTAACTCCTTGTATTTGATTTTATTAAAAATATTAATACAAATGTTTATTAAAGGTAATAGAGCATTTTTGAGATTTATATTGATGCTTTATTTAAAGTGTTTATAAAATTCAACTCATATAAGTACTTATGAAACCTTGAATAACTTTTTGCTAATTTAAAAACATCATTTGTTTATTTATTATCCTTTTAATCACAGGTGACTAGGGAACAAAACAGTTTATTTTTAAAATTTTAATAGCTTTTGAGTGTGACAATAAATATTTTAAGCTGAAAACTTATTTTCAACATAAAAATAAAAGTTACATGAGTTATTGAAAGAAAAATATTAAACATCTTTATAAAAATTTCTGAACTTATTTATTTGTTCCTAATCTACACAAAATAATACGTTAAAATTTGGGACATATCTTTAAACTTTAACTTGACGCGCTTATTTGTTTGCCTCTAAAAATCAGTACTAACGAAATTAAAAACAAAAATTATTAAAAAACATTCAGATATTTTAGATCGATACATGGAGATTTATAATTTTATATATAACTTAAACTTAAACCTTTTCATATAATAAAACGAAAAAAATTGAATTTGGAGTAAATTTTTTTTTGTAACAGTAAAAAAATACTTAATAATGCATTAATTTTTTTACAAAACTTCAAGTTAAGTATTATTTTTATTTTTGAAAAATATAAAACTCTAAAAATATTGCTTGTTAACTTACAGAAAAAAAAATATCAAAGTTAGTATAGTAGTGAGGTAAACAATTAATAAGTATTTGCACCAAAATTTTAAGTTGAATTCATTAAAATTTATTTATAGCGTATTTTGTTTTAGCTTTTGTTTTTTTTTCGTAATTGGGTTAAAGACTTTCTAAACTAACGTAAAGTGAATAAACATTATATTTACAATATTTGGCAGTTTTAAATAAATACCATTTAGTTCATAATTTTGAAGAACGCTTTCTAAATATTTAATAATGCTTACGAAACTGGATTTACTTGCTTTAATTCTTTATACACATTTCATTTTATTCGTTGTCAATGTTCATTTAAAAAAAAAAGCCATTTAAATAATATTTTATCGGTAATATTAAAGCATAAAATAATAAGCAAGTTGATCGATTACTTTCGATAATCGACTTGTAATAATTCAGAAATGTAGTAACTATTTAAAATTTGTTTTTTATTTTTTAAAACAACACTTTCTAAATTCTTAAGTTTAAGTTAAAAACGAAATTCAAGTAATGCATTAATAGTATATTTTAAGCGAAAGATTATAATTAAAAACAGTTACGTTGTAGTAAGTTCTAATTACTAACATACATCTTAAATAATCGAAATGAACGTTTTTCCATAGTAGTTTTTAAAAAATTTCTAATGTCTTTATAAACGTTTGCATGCTTATAAATAAACCAGAATTATTTGGAAAAATTTATCTTTTAAAGATTAATTGTTAATAGCTTTAGTTTTCTCGTCAATTAAATACCTAAAGCAATTTGCACTTAAGTGTCGTAAGTCAAATGTAAGGTTAATCATTTTCAGGTTGATTGTAAGAAATAAAAAACTTAAAACAAAGACTTTATCTACACTGTCATGAACTTATGACCTTAAAATTTTGGTTTTATTATATTTTCATCATATCTATAACTTATCATTTAGATTAATATGCTACAAGGTACTTAATGACGAAAATTAACCAGTAAAATAAGTTTTTTACTATTACTTAAATGTAACTTGTAGAACTTAGTCACCCTTTAAAAGTTATTTATACTCGATTTGAATATTAATGTACTAAACTACATACTAAACTAAAGTTTGAATCAAAAATGCAGCTCATAAGTATTTGATAACAATTTAAATTAGTCATGATTTTCTAATATTAGTGTTTTAACTGGTTTTGAGATGTAAACTTTTCAAATTGTAAATTTATCTGTTTATAAATATTTGGAATATTTTTCTTTTTTCAGAAACATTTAACACTAAAAACAAATTAACCTGTAAACTTATTAAAAGATGCGCTTATTGAACTAAAAACAACTGTTTAAAAATTTATTTTTTAAATATTACTTTTTAATTTTTTTATAAATCAACTTGGTTTTATAAACTATTGTAAGTTTGTATCTCAAGATAATAAATTATCTTTTTTAAAGTAGATTAAAAAAATTAACTTTTTAAATTTAAACTAAAAGTAAATATAACTTTATATTAAAGAGCTTATCAATGTCGCATGTTACATTTAAGCTTTATACTTTGGATAAACACATAAAACTTTAAATATAAACTGTAAGTCATTAAGAACAGGCAATAATCCAAAAAAAAAATTGAAATTGATTTTTTGTTTAAAAGTTTATATGTTTTCAATTAACAACTTACATTACCTTTTGAACCTTTTCCTTTAATTCACAATCAATAACATAGTACAACTTATAATAGTCACTTGAAAGTTTTAATTATGTTGAAACTATAGTAAACCACAAATTGAATTTTTTTCAGTAAACTCTACACGAGTGGCGTACATTGAACTACGAATAAATTAAAACGACTTCATTCGTGTAGTCGTTGTTTGTTTTAAAACTAGCAAGTATTATAATTATTAAACTTGGACTAAAATTATTTCGAACTTTTAAAAATTTTTCATAAGACCAATACTTTTAAGTTTAGATGGAAAGAGTGTTTACAATAATGAATTTAAAAGTATGTTTTAGGTGAACTTAAAAGTATTTACATATATTTCTGAAATAAATAGTGAAAATGTTATAGTTTAGTTATACTTATTTTTAACACATCGAATTAAAAAACAAAAAACAATTCTGCGTTTTTATCAACTTTTTTTACAAGCACTCACATAATGTGGCATTTAACTATGACGTTAATTCTAACGTAGTTACTAATTTAAACTAGTACGCTAATAACCGCTTATCAATGGAATATTTAAACTATTTGTATGAATTAAACTGTCGAAGTAATGATAAACTGGCGAACTGCTTCCAATATCAAATCGTATGTGATTTTAAATTGATAGTATTTATGATATAATATAGTAAAAACAATTTTACTTCTAAAACTTGAAAATATTTTAATAAATAATTGAAAAGACACTGAATAAAAAAGGTTATGAAATAACAGTTGTTAAAGTTTGTTCAAGTACTATGAGATTCGAAAATTCAAATTGATGGTGTTCATTTAACTACAAAAACTTATATTTTTTTGAAACCTAAAATTAAAAACAGTATTATAATAAAACGGTATTTAAATAAAAAAAGTAAAATAACTAACCATTTTTAATAATTAGTCATTAAAGTTTAACAAATTTTGAAAATATGTATTTAATATTTTTTTTTAACTTAATTTATTTTATTTGCTATGAAATTATATAAGAATTCTTAAAACTAACCAACTATCAAAGTAAAAGTGAAAATAAAATATTTATTAGC
This sequence comes from Thalia democratica, assembly GCF_965202585.1. Lineage (NCBI taxonomy): Eukaryota > Metazoa > Chordata > Thaliacea > Salpida > Salpidae > Thalia > Thalia democratica. Next base: position 57,204,495 of record NC_139166.1, on the reverse strand, counting down.
TGTTTAAAAATTTAATAGTCATCATTCAATAACATATATTTAGATTAGACAAACAATAGCCTTAAAAATAAAAAAACTACAATTCGCTTTTTGATAAATCTTATCGTTAATTATATTAAAAAAAAAATTAGACAACTTTTACTATAAACTGATTAGTTTGTAACGGATAAAAAAAACTCTTGTTATTGAAACGTTCAAACAGAAAATTTATAAGTGTATAACTTTTAATATTTTAATAGTTGTTAATAGACACCTAAACTTTCTTATATTTATGTTTTTAACTACGAGTACTAACAAAACCGTATGTATTTGTTAACTTAATGAATTAATAAAATTAAAAATATTTTAAACATAATTTGATATATCAAAGTCTAAAATAAAATCCTAGTTTTGTTTTAAGTATTTACTAGACTAAAAGTTATTACGAACAAGTTTAAGCTTAGCTTTTTATCCTATTTTATACTATGTATAATTGAATATAATTTGCACAAAATGTTTTAAACTATTTAATTTAATATAAATTACAATAGGCATTTTCAATTCAATATTAAAAAAAGTTGCAGTAATAACGTACATTAGTCAATTTGTTTTCTTTGATATTGTATTAGACAAGACTTTATAAAACCAAAAGTATTGAAAATGAAATGAATATTATAAAAATTTGACAACTACTGATTAAAATGACAACAAATAACAAAACTATAAATTCAACTTCTTAAATTTGACATGGAAATAAATGATGTTCTACATCTTCCGTGTTGAAAAAAAATATTCTGTTTAAAAAATAGATAACTTTAGAAACCATTACTTACCAAACATTTATTTTTATATCCGATACTTAAAACTTCAACTTATTTGATAAGTTTTTAATGAACTTTGAAAATTATATTTTAAGTAGTTTCAAAGAAGCCTCTGCACATCTTTGTTTAAATATGTAAAAAAATGGAGAAAATGTCTAAACTTTTTCTAAATTTAAAGTTGTAGCAAAAATAGGTTTCTTCTAATCATTGTATATTAAATCCGTTTTAAAAGATTACGTTTATATGGGTGTTACTAACTTTTATACGAAATTAAATAAATTTAAGCTTTTAAATTGCTTATTGAAAGTGGATAGCGAGACGTATCAAATATTTAACTTGTATGCAAATGTACTTTTTAATGTCTTGTGATCTTAATCACAATTTATTTTACTTTAGTCGATGCTTCTACATAAAATTTCTTTTTTACTATATTGTAAGACAATCAGAAAATGCAAATCCTCCTATGCTAAGCAATTTAATTTATAAAAAAAGTTTACCAAAAATAATTGGTGCTTTGAATATTCCTAATACTGAACAGCAATAAAGAAGTGTTCAAACAATTTAAGTATAATTTAATTAACTTAAATTATTCTCAATGTTTTAAGATAAACTTATTAAGGACTTAATACTAATTTGATTTTAGTAATATATTACACTGTTTTAACGTAATTTTAAAAAGCTTGATATTTGCAATTAGATATAACCTTATTTGTTTTTCCATTTATTTACATCCAGTAAAAAATTAATTTGCTAAAATTAAATTATTTCTCTAACTCTTTGGTTCTTATTAGAGTTATTTTAAGAATTTTTAAGAATTTGAATGTAATTATAAGTATTTTCGTTTTAGTTTAAACTTTTTGAAATTTTTTTATATAAAATTTATTTTATAATTTAAGTAATTAAATAAACACTTCTGCATAAATAACAAAACAAAAAAGAATTAAAAGAAAATAAGTACATTTGTATAAGATTATAATTTTTTTTTGGAACAAATGCTTATATCTTAAAATAACTTTGATTCAAAGTGATATTTCTTTAAGCTCACTTACTAGAACTATTTGTTAAGATATTATTTCAATTGTTTTAATTATCAAACAAAAGGGCACTACTAATGTCAAATATTTGATATATTTTTCTGTTGACTTTTATTTAGCAAAGAAATATTGAAACTAGCTTCTGTGAAACGCTTAAATATTAAAACAACTAAATTTAGTTAAACGCTCAAACTAGTTTCAAATGAACATGACAGAATATTTGTGAAAATATTTGACATCCTGGATATCTATCGAAAAACTTTTCCATCAAAATCACAAAAAAAGCTTAAAACTGGTTTCTGTGGTATATATAAATTTGAAATTATTTAATCTGTCTGTACACATAAAAAAATCTCATATACTTGCTGAGTATTTCTGTAGATAATTGGATGTTAGGTAAACTTACCAGTTTAAAATAAATGTAGAAGGAGAATTAATAGACTATGTTCCTTTTTTAAATAATTTATACTAAAATAGACTGTCACAAAAATAAACTGTGGTAGTTAAAAAATTCATACTACAATAATCATTTTTCAAATTCTATTTTTAACTTTTATCGTTTAACTTATTGAAAAAATATAAATTATGCTGTAACTAAAAGTTTTGTATAAATTTGTACAACTTGTGACGTACATATATTTCTCATTTAAAACAGTTTCAAAAAGTTTTTTAAACTACTTAAAATGTTTGCTAAATTTTAGCTAGTAATAAGATAAAAATACTTGTTGTGTATATATATTTTTATTTTTTAGAGAGGAGTATTAACAAACAATTCTGTAAGAAAACAAAAGTATAATTTACAAAGTACAGTAAGTTTTTAACATTTTTTTTTCAATTTATAACAACTTACTTAACTATTTTTGAATTTACTATATTTAAACTGGTAGTTTAATAAATCTTTTAAGAAAACTTTCTCAGATTAATAAAAAAATTGCTCTGTTTTGATGTTAAAGAGTATAAATTACTATCCACATTAACAAACTTAAATGAAAATTGTTAACAACTAACTAGATTATTTATTATTTAAGTAATAGCTATTTTAATTTGTTGTAACCGTAGTGTATTACGATATTGTAATTAACTTTATATTAAACATCTAAAAATTGCTTTAGACATTTAATTTTAAACCACAAGATTTTAAACTTTATTTGTGTATATTTTTTTTCTTTATTGATTTTTGTAAAACAATATCTTTCTTTTGTTTATTTAAACACATTTTTTAGAATTATTAACAACAACTAAAGTCTCCTATAGCAAATGTGTATTGGCTACAAGCAGGCTTTATAAAACTTCCAAGGAAAGTAAAGCATTTTTAAAACTGTAATTAATTTAATTCGCTCAAATTAAATATATCATAAGTAAAATAAAATCTTATATTTTACAACAAAACTTTAAGTAATCATTTGCTTATCTTAATGATACTTATTGTTAAAACTTTCATAAAAATTTATGATAAACGTTCACACACTAGTTTTCAAGATTAAATTATACTTTAAGAAAGTGACTTTTTTTTTTTTAATTTATATTTAGGGTTTACGTATTTCAAGATTAATTACAATAATTTAAATATCTTTAAGCGCCACCAAAGCAGTGTGTAATACAATTATCAGTACTTGTGCTACTAATACTGATATTAAGTGACAGTTAAATTGAAGTCACAATAATTTGCATTCACTATACTCCTCTAACCAGCCTACAAATTATTTATATACATTTTATTCGTAATGATACTAATTTTAAGTTCTTTAAATGTATTATATTCAAGAAACATACGACTTGTAGTTTTATTTAAAAAAACATTATGATTAATGTAATTTTTAGAGCTATAAGTTTCAAAAGTACAGAAAATGCATTATATTGGTTCTAGTAGAATTAGAAGAAAAATACATTATAAGTAATTTTTTAACATTAATATGTGCTCCTTTCTTTACAATTATTCAATAGAAAAATGTTTAACTTTATTTATAATTGTTTTTATTTATAAATACATTTTTATTTGGAAAACATACTAAATATAGACCTGTTTAACAAATAAATACTTTTTAAAGTACAGTATAAAATCTTATTTATAATTGTTGAAAAACTAGTGTATTATTTTTAGTGTTCGAATTTTTTCTTTAATCTTGTTTTAAAAACATTACAGTCAAAAACTGTTTAATGCATTAATGTTTAAAAGTTTTCTTAAGGAATACCTAACAAAACCACCATAAGAATCATCTACCATGTTTTAAATTATTTTAACTATTTTTATACTAATTATTAGTTAAAATTTATTTTATAAATTTAGTCTATAGATAAACTTTAAGTATAAAATACACTTTATTAATAGTTTTTGTTTAAACTTAAAAAAATTAGTTACTTTCTATGTTTATTAAAAGTTGATGATCATTTTCTTTAATCTCAATGTATTTTGTTACAATGTTTATATATACTAAAATGTCAAGAAGTTTATTTAAAACTAATTGTGTAAATAATTTATATAAAAGATTGAATCTTATTTCTTCTTTTATTGAAATAGTGTAAAATTTTTAATTAACAAACTTTGAGACTATTGAGATAAGCAGAAAAAATACTTTGAGATAACCGAAAAACAATTGTAATGAGAGAAAAAAAAGTTTGCATGTATAAAAGGAGCATACGAAATAAAGTATTACGGCTAAATAAAACAAGAAGTAGTTAAAGTTATATATATTTATAGTTAATTTAAAACAAAAGCATAAACAAATAAAAAATGGAAAAGTAAGTGTTTTATTTATTTTTGAACTTAAATGTTTTTTTTGTGATTTTTTATATAAGTTAGTATAAACGAAAAAACTATAGTATTGTTAATGCATTTACCGCTAAAAATATCTACAATTTTACTTTTTATGAGTGAATAATTAACATTGCTTGACTTAAATTTACATATTTTGGTTTTAATTTTACTTTTAATTTTTTTTAGATGTGTTAGTTAAACACACTAGTTTCGTAACATAAAAGTATTGATAATAGTTTTTTAAACAGCCTATCAAAACCTTGCAACCACAGCATAGAAATAACCCACAACTACGAGGATTGGGTGCATATTCGAGAATGCTGGGTCAAATCATTCATTAAATATCCCCTTTATAGCTACATGGTTGCTACTGACGACAGAAAACTTGGCGAAAAATTTCTACGCGCCTACTTTGAAGCCAACTATGACGCAACAGTGGGAAGCGATAACGCGGTATTGATGTGTGTAAAAGCAGTTTTTCGTAAAAAGTATTGCTTTGAATCGGTGGAGTGATGATATTGTTACCGGACCAAGGTTCTTGGGGCTGGAAGGCAAAAGACCAGCAACCTTATGACAGGGCATATGACAGGCAAGAAATGCAAAAAATAAACCCAGAAGCATTGAGAAGACTTAAAAAGTTTGTAAAAAGTTGTTCTAAGATTTGTTTATAGTTCAGTTGTAATTCGATTTTTTTAATACAACACTACACTATTTCAGTTCAAATAGTTTTTACAAACGAATACTGATAGTATAGCATTTTATATTTTTATATGCGAAAAATAAATAAAACAAGCTTTAAAGTATTTAAAGCTTTTAGTATTTTAAAACTTAAACTAATAATATAAAGTCATTTTACGTTTTACCCCCTTTTATAGTTTTTAATTATAAACAAAAATTTTACAGATATGAAAATTGGGAGAACAAATTGCTTGAATCGTCAGTGAAACAAATGGGTCCGATGTGGAACGCAATCTTCTGTGCCCTTTCTCCCGAGTACACCTCAATGAAAATTGGCACCAGCTTGTACCAAAGCGCCCTCGACCTCATTTCCCGCTGTCACCATGACGACGAACGATCGCCCTTGGTGATGGCGGTCAGCCACAGCAACAGGTCGGCCCACTTCCACAAAAGCAACGGGTTCACCCAGATAACTGGCAAGCTGATTCCGTACGAAGATGATGGAGAAGAGAAATTTCTCGTCCACTTGTTGAAACATAAGCCTTGTCTGGCGTCACGTGACACAGTAGATGAGAGTTCAGCTCAGTTGAAATTGAATGGAATGAATGTTGATAAAAACACTGTTGTAAAAGCTTCTTAATTTTTTTATCGTTAATGATTACAAGTGTTTTATATTTTTTTTATATTTTCGAGTGGTTTTCTAACAAAAAGTATTTTAAAAGAAATGTTTTATAAACTTTGTTAAGTACCTATTTTTAATATAATTTTTTACAAACAAACGGTTTTAAGAGTAAAAATTTATATTTAAATTTAAAATCTTGTTAAAACCTTCAAAATTTTTGAAATAGTCAAGTTCAGTGTTGGATATATACATGATATAGTACTTTAAACGAAATAGAATAAAGTAAACATGTTTTTTGAAGAAATAAAAATCAATTTCCCCAATTATATTTTAAAGTTAAATATTAAATTTTTATGTTACACCACAGCTGACTTTTAATTAAAACTATTTAAATTCTAATCGTAAACCTTAAAAAAAAAATTTAACACTAATATTTTCTGATGTTACATTCCTTCTATTAGACTTTTATTATAAAAACAAGTTGTTGACTTTATTTACATAAAAACGACCTTGATGAATTGCAACTTATCAATACTAAAATTTTTGTTTCCTTACATTCGTTTTACATTTGAAATAATAAAATTTAAATCTTATGGTTGACTGTCTATGTCTTGCATTTTTTCTTAATATAACAATTTAATAGAAACACTTTATTCTTTTTAAATAGTTATTTACTTATATTTATGATGAAATGACTTAATATAATATTTAAGATAAAAGCTCTAATTATATGTTTTTACATAAAAACACCTACAGGGCTTAAGCTTACTTTACTTTAGACTTGAGTTTATACTTTATCTTTAATTACCATCACTTACTGCGTAGTGATCGGGAAAAGACTAAGTTTAAACCTTAAACTTTTTTTTTAAGGTACTTGTACTTTTGATTTAAGATTACAGTTATTAGCTGCAACAACACATTTTATTTTACGTGCTTAATGGTTTTTTCTGTTAGACTGTATAATTCCAAATCAAACATGATATAAATGTAATAAACAAAAGTAAAGTATTTGAGAACTACTGTTTTATGCGACAAAAATCGATAAGTTAGGATATTAAAGATTGTTTATCATTTTTTAAATGCATTTAACTACACATTACTGCATTCTCTTATTAGTATAAAAATTTCGTTTATATTTACTTTCAGTATAAAAAATTTTTTACACAGTTTTCTGTTTTTTTAAAACCGTTGCTTTTTTTTCAAATTACTTTAATTTGATACACTGAATATAACTATTATTTTTAAGAATAAAGTTTTTTTTTGTAAAAAATACAGTGAAAATTATACTAAGCTGTTATACATTATAACAAAGGTTTAAACATACTGAGGGTAATGTTTTTTTATTGTTTAAATTGATAGTAATTGAATTTATGTAGAACTTAAAGTTTTGTTTGAGTGTTAAAAATAAAGTTATTTGTGCTAATTTCAATCTAAACATATTTTTTATAGTCTAGTATTTATTTTCTCACTAGAACAGAAACAGATATTTAGTTTTAGACTAATATATTAATTTAAAGAAAGTATTTTATGTACAGATGCTCGTCACAAAAAACAGTTCTAACAATTTGCTGTAAAAGTTTTAAAAGTTCTAATATTAAAATTTTACTCTAAATAATATTTAATATTATAATCAAAAAATACTAGAGCACAAATTTTAAACATTAAAAAGCTTTTATTAGTCCTTACTTTAATTTTGAAACTAACATTTTAAGACTATAAGTTTTTTATTTCATATTTCATATGAGACATATTAAATTAAGAACAAATTTATAAATTAAAATACTATTATAAAAAATTTTGAGAATTAAAGTAAACTTACTTTTGTAAAATTTAAAATTCTTTATGGTTTTATTACATAAAAGCACAAAAAAAAAGTATAAAAAGATGTATTAATTAAGTTGTTGTCACACCTTGTTTTTCATAAACTAATAAATAAAAAGTAGTATTTTATCACTAATCTTTTTGTATGTACCTTTGATTAAAGTTTATTATTTTAGTCGTGTTAAATTATACTTGGTGTTATCTAACTTTAAAATAATTATTTATCTAATTTTAGTGATCCTTTACATTCACAAACAATGAACAATAAGCCTTAATAGGCACTTAACAAAACATTGAGAACCCTTTTAGACTTATGCAACGATTACATGTAATATAAGCTTGCATTTCTCTAAAAAGTCTACGAAAACTGAAAACTACAAAATTTAAAACACTTAAAGTCAAACTAATCCATTTAGCTCGAATTTGTGTGTAATTGTCTTTAAAAAATAAAAAAAAGTTGTCAAAGCGGCTAAACAGTAAAAAATTACTTGTCAATATTATTTGAAACAAAATTATTCTTAAATAAGTTCCAAACTAAAGTAAGGCTTTTTTAACTTCGTACATATTTTTAACTTGGACTTTATTTTTTTCAGAAAATATTTAAACAATATAAAATGATTATCATAAAGATTCACCTTTTGTTTAACTCATAAAAAAACTGCAATGCTTATCTACAATTATTTAACTCGTAGTTTAAATAACTACTTAAATTTTTCTTAAACTATTATCTTAACTAAAACAAAATACAATTCTTAAACTGTTTGTTTATTGTATGAAGCTAGGAGTAGAATAATATCTAAAAAAACAAAAACACTGTATAAGCTAATCATAACTTTTACAACACTAAAAATGATTTTTGAAAAGGTATATATTTGTTAATCGTAAGATAAAGTTTGTATATAACAGCGTAGTTATCTAGAAGTATGTATTTAAACAAACATATTCTATTAATACTGAAATATTCAAAACTGAAAAGCCTGAACAAAAAATTTGGTATGATTCTTCTTAAAGCCTTAGTTTATTTAAGGATTCATGAAAATTTACTTCAGTGTTTTGTGGTTTTTTTATATTGCAATGTCATTGTAGTTAAAAATTTTAAAACTGTTTAAAACCGGTTTAAAAACAGTACATCTTCATAACTACAAGCTGAGCTTAGATTCATTACTGTTTCGAAAGCCAAATGTTTGTTAAGCAAAGTAAAACTTTAAAATAATTTTGTTTTATTTTATTTCGGACTAAACAATTAACGATTTTTCTGTAACAACTTTACTTTTATGTTTGTACTTGTACTTTTATCACCACATTTTCTAAACCTTTAAAAACACATTAAAAGAAATGTTTTAACATCTTTCCGACCATGTGAGCTAGCATTAAAATTAAATAAAAAATTTTTTATACCAATTATATAAAAATATTATATAAAAAGAGTACTTTAATAATCATTTACTAGATAAAATCTTCAAAACTATCTAAAAACCACTTTAAATATTTTTTTTTGTTTTTATTTAAAAAAATCTACACGGATAACCAGTTGTTTTACTTTAAATTATGTTCATATTTCATTTTCTTATCTTACCTTTATAATAAACAGAGGAAAACTTTCTAAGTTCAAATTCCGGAGCTGTTCATTATTTTTATTTAAAGATATAGTAATTAGTTGCAATAATGCACATTAACTTACTTAATTGTTTTCTCATAGTTTGTGAGGCTGGGTAATTCCAAACCACAAATCGTATAATTCAAATATTTAAAAATAAAACATTTGAGAAATACTGCTTCATGCCACATGACGTATTCAGCTATTAAGTTATTAAAAAATTCAATTTAAAAGAAGTTTACAAAATATTTGAAAGATACTCGACTGAAAGATAATCTATTCTCATATCATTATAAAATTATGAGCTCATGCTTACTTTTAGTATAAAAATCATTTAATGTATTATAAAGTTTAGTTAAATTATATACAACATCTTAAAATGCACATAAAATTTATAAAATGAAGTAGATTATTTATTAAATGATTAAGTTGTTTTGTAACATTTTTATTGAACTTTTTATCACTTTTATAAAGCTTACCCGAAATAGATTATAATAAAGAATACAAAATGTTTTTTATTTATTAAAACTTATTTTTAATTAAATTTGTTAAATATATACAGAAAGCTTTGAATAAAATTAAAAATGAACTGTTTTATATAAGTTTTAAGCAGAGTGTTTTTTAGGCTAAATAGTTTCTTCAACATACAAATACCAACTTAAGTTTATTTTCTGACAACTAAATTAGTTATATGTACAATTTAAAAGTACAGATGTTTCTTAGAGAAAACAGTTTTTACGAGTTACCTTAAAAGCTATAAAAGTTTTAAAACAGCACTTTTGTTTTCTTATAAGTTTTTCTATATTGTTAGTAGTTTATCTTAAAAAACATTTTAATTTTATATAAAACTTTAAGTTATGTTCAATTGTTAAAAACAAAGATTTATATTTTTAAGCTAAACATATATTTCTTATATTTCGAAACAGATATTTACTTTCTGACTAACATAAAAATCTTTTATGTACAGGTGTTTGTCACAAAAACATCTCTAACAACTTGCCTAAAAAGTTATAAAAGTTATAATATTAAAATATTAACCTTAGATTAAAAATTAAACTGTAATCTAAAAAGTGTTTAAAGTATTAGTACTTGCCTTACTTTCTAAATTTATATTTTAATACTGTAAGTTTTTTTTTCATATTTTATAACAGAAGTATGTATTTAAATCAACATATTTTGTAACATTGAAATATTCAACAACTAAAAAATCTGAACAAAGAACTAAGTATGATTCTTCTTGAAAATAAAGTTTATTTGAAACTTGATGAAAAATTATTTCAGTGTTTTGTGGTTTTTCTATTGCAATATCATTGCAGATTTAAATGCTAAAACTGTTTAAAAACAGTTAAACAAAAAATCTGTCTTAATAACTACAAGCTATTGCAAAGCAAATTTGATTTGTTACTGTTTCGAAAACCAGATGGTTGCAAAGCAATGTAAAATTTTTAATAATTATGTTTTGTTTAGTTTTTGATTAAACATTTCACGATTTACTGTAACAACGTTACTTTTATGGTTGTAATTATACTTTTTTCACCAAATTTTCAGAATATTTAAAAACACATTAAAAGAAATGTTTTAACATCTTTCCAACCATGTGAGCTTGCATTAAATTGAAAAACATGTGTTATACAAATTATATAAAAACTTTTATATAAAAAGAGTACTTTAATAATCATTTACTTGATGAAATCTTAAAACTATCTAAAAATTGTTTGAACCAAATTTATATTAATTTTTTATTTCAACCTGTCTATACGGTTTAAAATCACTTAACTTTAAATTAAGTTCATATTTTATCTTCTTATCTTACCGTTATAATAAACAGAGAAAAGCTTTCTAAGTTCAAATTCCGGAGCTGTTCACAATTTTGATTTAAAAATACAGTAAAAAGTTGCAATAATGCACATTAACTTACGCATTTAATTATTTTTTCATAACTTGTGAGGCTGGGTAATTCCAAACCACAAATGGTATAAATGAAAGACTTAAATATTAAATATTTGTCAGGTATTGCTGTACGCAATATATTTAGCTCTCAAGTTTCAAAAGAAAAACGTAATTTAAATGTGGCATACCATATTTTTCAAAGATACTTTAATAAAAATTAATCTATTCTCATATTATTATAAAACATTCCGTTTTTGTATTAAAAAAATTTAATATCGTAAAGTTTAGTTAAAGTATATACAATATTTTAATATTATGGTTAAAATTTAGAAACCGAATTAAATTATTAATTAAATAAATAAAGTTAATTTGTAACATTTAATCGAACATTTTACTTATTTTTAAATTTACGTGTAATAGTTTGTAAGAAAGAATATTAAATATTTTAAAAAGTTATTTTTATCTATTTTTGTGAAATTCGTGCAGAAAGCTATAAATATGTGTAAAAATAGAAATATTTTATATAAGTTTTAAGCAGAGTGTCTGTTTTAGGCTATATATATATTCTTTAACATAGGAAATACAGCATAAGTTTAATTACTAACAAGTAAATAAGTTATATGTAAAATTTAAATGTACAGATGTTATTAATATGAAAGAGATTTTCTGACTCGCTCTAAAAGCTATGAAAGCTTTAAAACAGTATTTCTGTTTTCATCAGAATGAATTAAGTTTAATTTGACTAAATATTATTGGACTTAAAACAAACAAAATTAAAAATCTCCAACAAATGCAACGCAGTTTCCAATGTAATATCTTTAAAATTAAAAAGATAAAAGCGAATTAATAACAAATGAATATTTTTTGAATTATTAAAGTTTTAAAAATATACATAAAATAAATTGTTATAAATATTAAAGTAAAGCAAGATAAAACTGTCTTGCAAAACTATTTTTTTACTAAAATTCTTAGATAAGTAAAAGTTTTAGCGAATATTTTTATTTGAAATTGTTTGATAACATAAATTTGCTCATATTTAAATCAAAAATCACGTGTAAAAATTAAGTAGAATACTTAAGATGTTTAACAGATTTTATCTAAAGAACTTAAAATCTTCAGATAATTAAAAATTAGAAAGTAACTTTTGTTTTAATAAAAGTCTTTGTTATAGAATTGAGTAAAACAGCTAATTATAAACAAATTGATTATAAGTTACCTTTTACATAGAGTTAAAATTTGTAAATTACAATACTTAAATTTCGAATTCTAATCAAATTGCGTTTAAATATAAATTTAAAGTTTACTTCAACGTTTATTTATGAATTCAAAAAAACAAACTACTAGTTTTTAATTTAAAAACTTTAGATAAACAATATCAAGTTTTTAAGTAAAAAAAAACTTCAAAGCATGTTGAAACGGAAATCTACTAGTCTTAGAAGACTGTAAATTCTATTAGATGGAGTTTTTTAGTGTTAGAAAATGTTTTCACTGTAACAAAAATATGTTTAAATGTATCAAAGCTTGAAGTATTTAAATCTAAAACAAATGCAAACTAATAGAAAAATATTACCGCCAATAAATCTATCTCTAATTATAAACAGTTCTGTATATACTTTAAATTTTTATTTTAAACGAAAATGTTAAACTTTAATAAGTCGTCAGAAAACTTGTTTAATTGCTGATACTGTCGAAATTTGTTTAATATATATTATAGATCATAAAGCTTAAAAATTTTGAAAACCACTGTCAAATCTAAAAGACTGTAAAATTTGCACGAGTAAAAATTATTACCTAATACACTTAATGTCAAAATTGTTTTTAAATGCGTGTGATGCTTTTTTAATCGTAAAATCTAATTGAACAATTTTATTACTTTAATATCTATCAAGTCTTGCCAATGGATTATAAACTAATTACTAAAAATTTTCACATGAAATTGTTTAAATATATATTTTTATACAACAAAAATATTATAAACTATACTAAATTATTTTATTTTATTTTTGTTTCTAAACGTTAATTCAAAATGTTTTTTTTTTAAATAATAATAAACAATACCTTTTAGAGCATTTATGGCTAAACAAAAGTCAGATTTTTGATATACTAACAAAACTAATGGTTGAGATTAAATACTATCCTTACTTTAAGAACATATGTTAGCGATTTATACCTAATAAATTTTTTTTAATCTTTTAGTATAAAATTAAATAAATATTTCTTAAGCAAATGTTACAATAACAATATATCTAAGTAAGTATTCTAATACTGATAAGCTCTTTAGTACTAGACATTTTTAGATAGTTTTTAAAGTTACTTTTTAGAAGCTAAGGTCTATGATAGATTTTAAACTCAAAGTATTTTATCCTTAATATACATTAAACAAAAATTATTGTTAAACTAATTTACAAAAAAAAAGTGTAGCCACGTGTTTTTTTCTAGTATAAAAATAAAATACTATTTCAGCTTTAATTTTTTTTTTTAATATTTTAATTCTAATATTTATATAAAGATACAGAAACTCATTTACAGATAAAATTGACCTTATGTTAATTCCTACACATTTTATTAATTATTTTCTAAAATTATTAAATAAATTTTTAGTAAAGTTTTGGTTTAATTTTTTTTTTTTTGATTAAGTTTATAAATAAAAGCTTAAAGTCTAAACTTGGTCAAATTAAAAGTTTTTAAGTTTAGTTCTTTTTATATTAATTTTTTCTTTATTTTTTAAACAAGCGGCCTAATGTATACCGGTAAATATGTTTATATTAACACTATAGATGTTTATCGTTTTAAGATTTTATAAAAAAATATATTTAATTTTTTGTTTTTAACTTAAGCATTTTTTTCTAATTAATTTGAAACTAAAAGTTAGTTTTGAAATACTAAGACTGAAACTAAAAAGTAGAAAAATTCTTAAATAGTGTATTGTAAACCACAGTTATAACTTTTTAGCAAAAAATATAAAGTTCATACCAACATGTTCAATTTTATTTGTTATGAAAAAATGTTTGTTAGTAATACTTTTTCTTTTGTAAAGCTTAATAGAAATAATACAATAAGTTCATATTTAAAACATTTTCTAAAAGTATTAAGAATTTTCAAGGTTTAAATTTAACGTTATAAATTATTTTTTTAAATTCAAAAAGTAATTTAACCCTTCAACAACATTCTCAAACTTTTTTGTTCACTTTTAAATTTTTATCAAATGATAGCCTTACAATAAAATACAGTTGTTTAAATCAACGACTTTATTAACGGTCCATTTAAATGTCTGACATTGTCAAATCCTAAAAATTGTACAGTGTATAGAAAAGATACAATGAGACTTGTTTTTTTAAGCAACGGAATGTCTTTGAACTCTTTAATAAAACACACTAAAATTTTATACTTTAAATTTAATTTAATCTTACATTAATCTTTAAATGAATGTCTGGGAGAGATAACTTGTTTTAATTTAATTTTTAATAGTATCCTACCTGATACAACAAAATTGTAAGAAATTTTCGTAAACTGTTTCAGGATTATTTTAATTTTTTTTTATAAAGAATAACTATTAAATACTTTTTTCTAAAAAACTAAAGCTGTTCAACTATATTGTTTCTTAATTATGACGTTAAACTGTATCCAAGTGGTGTATGACTCAATAACCGAAAGGTTCTTTTGTACATCAGATCTTTCGATCGAACGTTTTGATTACTTTTTAACTTAAACTTATCTGTTATAGTTATCTTGATATTAGTAATAATAAGAAGTTTATAGAGTAAAAGGTACACTATGTAAGTAATTTTGTAACTTTAAATTTTTAAAATATTCATAAAAATATTTTACCACAACTTCCGTTGTTATAAGTTAATCTAAAATACAAATAAATTAAAAAATAATAAACAAGTTTATTTGAAAACTATTTGGGAGTTTTTTCTTATCATAATAAATTTTCAAGGATACATTCCTTTTATCATATATTTATAATAACAAGATGTAGATTTTATTTCAACAAAACAGCTATGTAATGTTATTGTAATTTTTAAATGTAATGCATTTAGTACTAGTAAATTTTTCTTTCGTAACATTGTTTTTACTAATGAAATAATAACAGTTATGTCTAATAATAAAAATTTTTTAAGTTGCACAAAAGGTAAACTTCTTTCTTTATTGTTTTTAGTTAAATCAAAGTTCGAATAACAAAAAAAACAAGCTTTTTATTAATTAACGCTTATTTATGTTTTTTTTTTTATTTACTTTAAAACTACTGTTACCTGTTTCAATAAAAATTTTGCTTTTAACATTCAAATTCCAAACTACACTACTGCTTCAAATAAAATAAAAACAGCTTCAATCCGGAATACAACGTTTCATTGTAAAAGTTTTTGGCTAAATTTTACCTTTATCTTAAAATTTGCCTTTAAACTTTACTTCATTTTGTTTAAATAGTTTGTAATGAAATTGCTAGTTAAAAGCCTTATTTAAAACTTGACAGTTTAGAAAAGATATATTCAGTAATTGAATTTTGACAAAATAATGACTTAATAAACATCCTCTGGTTTCCTAAAAAATTAAAGTAAAACAAGTACTAGCTGTTTCGTTATGTTTTGTTAATATCAAAGTTCATATGATAAAATAAAAATAATTTTAAAGTTGTTTTGATCATATATTTTTTACTTTAGTTATTTTCTCAAAACTTTGTTTTTATCTTTCTTTAGAAAAATATATACGCTAAGTTTAAAACGCGGATAAAAAGTATTTTTTCAATTATTTATAATTATTTTATGTTTTTAATACAGTTTAAGCATATTTCGAAAAATGATGTTACTATTTGTAGTTGTAATGTTAGTTTGAAAATATATCTCATATCAAATTAAACTTCTTAAATGGTAGTCATTTATTGCTTGCTTTAATTTTTTATCTTTATTTGAAAAATAAAACATTAAGTTTACTGAGCAAAAAATAATAATTTGGTAAAAACTAACAAAATTGAAATAGTATTATTTTACTTTTTATAACTTATATGCTTAAATGTTATGTAAGAACGCAAAATTAATACAATATAAAAAAAGTTAAATCAAATTTTTAAAAACCACCGTTACGTCATATAATTAAAATTGAAGAATATTAATTATACTGGCAAATAAGTTGTTTGTACAGATGTTTGTCTTGATAACATCTCACACAAACTTTTGTTTTCAAAAACAATAACAGTTTTATAACATTATTATTTCAAAATTCCAATAACTAATACATGTTTTATTTTATTAATTCTTTAAATTTGATAAAAACTTCATTCTTTGGTGTTAAAAGTATTAATCTAAACAATATGTGTGCTTAAAAAAAATAACATAAGAAAAAGAAGTTTCGATTTAAATTTTAGAATATAAGTTAAAATTAAAAAATATATATAAGCAGTGTTATAAGCTTATAAATTAGGTAACAATAAATAAGTAAATACATTTCAAAACCATAACATACAAGTGTTGTAAAGTAAAATGTTGTAAATATATTAAGCGAAGTTATCAACAACCAATTTATAATATTTCGAAAGATTTCAAACAATTAGCATACTAATCAGTGTTATAGTTAAATTTTAAAAAGTAAGCACCTAAAAGTTGTCTAGTTTATGACATAATTCAGTAAGTCTATAAGAAATAAGTTGTAAATTTGCGAATTAGGGTTCAATTTAAGTAATGAATATTGTTAATGTTGTCAACATCTAAGCTTACAGTTCGATTTTTTTGAAAAGAAGTTTTAAAATGTAATAATATATATACTTTCACAGTTAAAAATTAAGTTTTAATTTTTTTTTATTTAAGTGTAATTTTTTTAAAAAAGTTTTTCTTTAAGTATGTACTTATTGATAGTTGTAGATTTTTCCAATAAACTATATATCAGATAGTACAAAGAGTACTTTTAAACCATAGTATATGTTAAACTAAAAGGTTTAATACAACTGTTTTATAAACAATTAAAACAAATAAGTTACAGGACAATCAACTATAAAATACCTGAGTCATATCGACAACTAGGTCTTAAGTTATTTTAAAAAACAAAATATTTACAACTAATACAACTCAGATTATGTTTTAGTTTTTTTAACTGTATTGAGTGAACTGCTTATATTTATAAATCGTTGTTTTATGTTTATTGATTCATGTTTTAGTTTAAAATTTTATATAAAGGAAAAAAAAACTAACACAGTAACCAATGCATTACAAAGACATTGAAATATTTAGTTTTGATCGATCCATCCAATTAAGTAAAAACACATTTAAACCATAACATTTTTTTGTTATTTCTGTAATATTAAAAACACATTAATATCTATAGAGCAAATCAGTACCTTGAACTGAGTTTCCAAAACATACGACATTTGTTTTATTTTTAATTACGTGAAGTGTGAAACGTGTGATCGAAACACCACATGATAAAAAATAAAACAATGGGAACGCAGTTTGTCATTCTATAACCTAACTTAGTTTGTTTAAATTTATTTAGCAAAATAGGATATCTTTTAACGTTAACAACAAAAGTCTCATGCTAATTTTGAAACAACTAATGGACCATTTGAAAAACTGATGGTAACCTTTGAAAAAAGTATCATAAAAAGTACTATCTAATTTTCTTTAAATAAATATGATACACTGTTTATCTGAATTGTACTTAAACGGTATCTAAAAGGTTGATATTTTTAACTTATAAGTTATTTATGACATCAAACTATCAACTAACGTAGTACTTTTTTAATATTCAAAAAACTTAACTTGTTCGACTTGTTTAAAAACACAGTCTTTTTATTTAAATTAAAAAAAAACGTTTTTTAAATAAGCGATTATGTTTTAACATTAAAATTCATAGACTAAAAAAACAATTTAATTTTAAAAACAAAGCGATTAAAAAACTATATCCTTACATACAAAGTTAACCACAAAAACACTTATGAACATGTTTATTTAGCTATAAAAACGATTACTGTGAACTTAAAAGTATTATAAGAAAGTTAATAAGTAATTTTGATTTAAAACTAACTTTGAAATACATATATTACGTCATAAGCTAAAGAATGCAGTATTTCAGGCAACTTTCTATAATTATCTTGATAAACACACATTGCTTTTTGCGTAATAAAGGCTGTAAAGTACAAATATTGATGCAAAGTAACTTCACGTCTATAATTTTGACAATGGCTTGATTAAATTCTTAAGTTTATTTAAAACCTTAAATTATTTTTCCATAAATTTGTAAAAAGATTTTGTTATTATTTGATTTTTAGCAAAATCGATTGACCTATATAAATTTTCATTTAATACTTACTTTAACCTGTTGCTTATAGAAAACAGTAATTTCAAAAGCTTTAGTTTACACAGTATTAAATATAATTAACTCTAATAAAAATGATAACTTTTAAATTTTTTAGTACAGTTTTTGTTATACCGTTTTAAAGTCACTCTGTTTTAAAAAAGGTTAAACTGCTTAGAAAAAATTACCATGTGTAAATTAGTACAGTCTTATAATTAAATCTACAAATAATCAATTTCCTGATATTTTTAAATTACTTTTATATTATTTTTGGAATTGTTCTATCTATCTAAGAACTAGTATAGAAAGATATATTGAAGTAAGTTGTTTTCAGATACTTGTATTTAAAAAGAGTTAACATATAAAATACAGATAAAAAGTTTAAAATTTGTAACAAATATTTAATTGTTTAAACTAACTGCTATTTCTTTTTATAACGATTCTACTTTTTAAAACTTAAGGAGGAAAAATTTAATATTATCTAAGTTTATTACGTAAAATATTAACTCTTTAACTCTGATTGTTCTTTAAAAGAAAAGTTAAAAAAATTAACAGTTGTATAGCTTTATAAAAACTGAGTTAAAAAAATAATGTTTTAAGTAGTAAAGATAAAAGTAGTACAATTTTTTTGATAAATGAATTTATAAAACAATGTTTTGCTATATTTACAATTGATGTTATAAAAATTTTATATACAATAAATATTTTCTTCAAATAAAGTTCTGAAATAAGTATTTTTTCAATTATCAAACTTTCTTAATTTAACGTGTAACTTAGATATAAAACATTTAAGAAAAGAGAAAGCTTACTTTTTAAGTTTTGCACATTAAATTATTCTATAATGTAAATAAATAAATACACAAACCAAACTTTAATTAATTAAACCACGAGACAATATATAAACTAAAAAATTTTGCAGAAAAAATTGCTTTTTTGCAGCAGTTTGGAATTTAAAAAATAGTTTTGCTTTTTTATTAACTTAGTGTAACTTTTTCAAGATACAACGTAATATTATTTTATATAACAGTAAGTAGAAGTATGATCGAGCTTTTAGAAAAGTATTTAAATACTAATGTAAAAAGGCAATGTTCTTCGCTTTAACACGAACAAAATAATATCCACTGGAGAGCATAAGAGTTTCAATTGTTCCATTACTCATACAAATTAAGTTTGTTTAATTTATCAATAAGAAATTAAAAATGCATACATTCAGGAATGACCTAATTTATAAAAAAAAGTTTTAACCAGTTACGAAAAA
Organism: Thalia democratica; assembly: GCF_965202585.1. Taxonomy (NCBI): domain Eukaryota; kingdom Metazoa; phylum Chordata; class Thaliacea; order Salpida; family Salpidae; genus Thalia; species Thalia democratica. Next base: position 57,184,753 of record NC_139166.1, on the reverse strand, counting down.
AAAAGGATAATTTACTCATTATGATGAATTAAATCTACATATACGGTACATATTAAATGCTTATTTATCGAAATTAAAAAAAAAAACTTTTATGTTTTCAGATATAAAAAAATATTTTAGAACTTTTTAAATAAATTAGTACACGGTGCAAAATACAACAATTTTTACCGTGCTAACTTAACATAAACGTTTATATTTTTAACCTTACATCTAAGTTTAATAATTGATAAGTAAACTAATATTACATGGGAAATTTATAAAGTCAAAATTCTATACTCTTTGTATTAACACTATTCAATAGGTGAAACAAGTAATGCTGTTAAAAATAAGTTCTGTCAAAAAAATTTACTTGATTTACAACAAAAGTTTTAAACTCGATGTAAGCCGAGAATTCGACTATGTCGTATTTAATAAGAAACAGAAGAATATATTCGTGTTAAAAGTAGGCTAAACGTTTGTACACAGAGGTTTAACCTGATTTAAAAGATAAAATTTGTATACTATGTTGCGTTGATAAAAGCGACTTTTTTAAACTTTCACAGTTTTGTTTCTGCTACATTACTTAAGAACGAAAATTTAACAAACATTTAGCTAAACATTTACATATGTTATGCAAAGTGTTAAAATTTTTAAGCAAATGAAGCTGGTAAAGCGTAAAAATTTAAAAAACCTTTTATTCAGTTACTTGTTATTTCTTAAAAATAAAATTTTCAAATATGTTTAACTGATTAATATTAAAACAAAAAATATTTTAATTTAATGACTATGATTAAGTTAACTTAAGTAGAGTATTTAAATAACTTACCTTAGCTTAACTAGCTAAAAATACTATTAGTTTGTACAAAAACTTTAATTGATTAAATTTTAGTTTTTTCCATTAAATGATGTATCTAAATCTTAGCAATTTTAATTTAGTATTAACTTTTAAAATAAGTTATTGAATTCAATTTTTGCTACTAAGTTTTCTAAAACAGTAATTAAACTTTAAGAATAAGTTTTAGATTCGTTTTAAACCATTCTCGTAATTTACGTCGTTAATAACATTTATTGTAATGTTTTTGAAGAAATTTGACAAGTAATAGCTTTTATTTGGAAACAAAACTTTTATAACCTAGACAGTTTTTGTGTTTGATTATACTCAAAAACCGTTTAGTCTGCATTTCAACTATTTATAAAAAGCAAATTAAATAATTTAGAAAGAAAATTTATGTTGTTACATAAATACTTATTTAGTGAATTTTGAAAATTCACTAAATTTGTTTGAAAGACGAATAACAGGTTTAATAAAAATTAAACATAACTTTATTTGAAAAAAAAAATCATACTGTTAAAAAACTAATTTCAAACATAATGTTGACTATATTCAACATATAGCTTATCTATGCTTGGTTTATATTTTCAACGAAATTGCGCTTTTTACTACTAAAATTGGTTTAACGTAAATTATTGCCTAAGATAAACGTTTTTTGTTATTAATTTGGATCTTATGTTATCAGCAAGTTTTTAAAATTTTACCTTAAAAAAATTAAATTCTTAAAAAAATGTGTGAAGCAATGTGAAGCGTTTGTAATGAATTCAACTTCCACCTAAATAGAAACTTTCATGTATAAGCCACATTATGATATTGACATTAAAAAATGTATTAAAAGGTATTTGTTTTTTTAGTGAAAAATTGTTTCTGTTTTGCCAAAAACATAATTTTTAAAACGAGTGCTAACTTAAGTTTAAAGTTTTAAGTTTAAAGAAAAAAATAATCAATAAATTCTAAAATAAAGCGTTAAAGAGTTACTTGCTTAAGTGTTTTATCTTGTATTTAATTTTAAAATTCGATGTCTACAATAGTATTTTTCTACGGACTTCTTAACCGAATAACAATTTAGTTGATTAATAGAAATAATTAATATAGAATATTTTATATCAATACTAGTTGTTAGTATAGAAAATAATAAAATTTTACAAGGAGTTCAGGAACGTTTATTTTTAAATTGCTTCACAAAAAAACCAATTTAGTTTAATCAGAGCACGTATATTTTTTACAATTATATTGCTCAAGAAAACAGTTCATAGAGTTTCATTAATTAAAATATAAAACGTAAGATTGTTAACCAACATTTATATTAAAAATCCAAAAATGTATAAGAAAAAATCGATCAATATAAAACTAAAACATCACTGAAATACATTACTTATAAAACATAGCAACTGTAAAAATATTAAATATTACTTAACTAATGTTTAGTGTTACGACTTAAAAAAATATTAAAGTTTACTGTTAGTAAATGTTTTGTATTTAGTTTTTTATAAATTTTGTTTAAGCTTATTTTGAATATTGTTTATATATGGTTTAACTAAAAAACTACTGACTATACAGAATTAATGTAAAATACTCTTTATATAATCTATTTATATATTCTTTATATATTTCATAGAAATACTTTAGTCTTAATGTAAGTAAAACATTTATTTATTTTTTTACAGTGCGTAGTTTGAAAATGAAGCTAGTGATGTTTCTAAAACCTTTTCGTCGTTTAAAAGTATTTATTTATTTTTAATCCAATTTAACATTTACGTAGTAGATAAAAAGTAGTAAACTTTTCTAAATAAAGGGGTTTCCTTACAAAATAAAACATTAATTGATTTCAAGTTTTAACCAGGTCAAAAGTTTTATTTTTTATAAAATAAAGTACATTATTTACGTAAATGTACATTCGTAATAATTCGTTGTGAGTAGTAGTTTAAGTTTCAAATCTTAAATGTTGATTTCATCGGTAAAAACATTTTTGAGCTTAAACAATATTTTTAATGATTGCTTTGTATAAACCAAATTCTACTTGTACAATAACTTTTATAACTATTCTTACGTAAAATAACATTTTCATTCGTTTAATTCTAGATTTTTAAAAGTTTTTTGACCTGCAAGGCGTCTGAATATTTTAAATTGATTTTAAATGTCTACTATTCTATCGATGATAAAACAAAAACTTTTAAAGTTTTTTAGAGCTTAAAAAGACAGAAAAGCTACAACTATTAGAAAAATTTTATTAATAGATCTATAAAGTTTTTTTTAATTACATGTAAGGGAGATGTAAGTTAATAAAAACACTAGCCTATATACTAACAAAAGTAATGTAAACGCAGTAAATAAAATGCTATCTAATACATAAAGCGGAAAATAATTATCGATTAAGTTAATTCAAATTATTAGAATGCTCAAGTGAATTATATTTTTTGTCAGTTTATTATTTTTTATTCAAACTTTGTAAACACAAGTATATTTATCTAACTTACTTTTTTATAAAGTTGTTGAATTGCAAAAAATGATATTCACCACACAATCAACAACAACAGCATCCGAGACAACCTGCGACCGGTTTTGTCCTTATTAGGACTCATTAGGCAGGCACAATTGCGAGAAACTTTTCGAATTAAACATGTTCATTAATATATATTTCCTTTCTAAATATTTTATAAAAAGAACTTTTACTAGTATTATTTAAAAATAAATAAAATTGATAAAATAAACAACTTTTTTGTTAATTTTATAAATTAGTTTTTCAAAACAAAAGCAAAGTTTTATAATTTATAAAATAACAGCAATAATTTAAGCTTATAAAATACTTTTTATTCTAACGATAACTTTAAATTAATGTGTATGTAATTGTACTTTTACTTATATAACAAACACAATATTAAAATACTAAACTTGAACAATTTTATTTTTCTTTAAAGCAAAAGTACAAAAAAAGAAAGTTAACAAGCTCAATTTAAATTAATTAAAAAGTAAAACTTTAAAAATTTAAAAGTGCAAATTTTCAACTTCACTACATTTGAAGTTTTGAAACTCATTACTTAAAAAAATTGTTAATTTATCGCTAAATTTTACATAAAAGTTTATAGATTTAGTCATATATGGTACACTTTAATGCTTCGCTGTTTGTATCGAAGCTTGTAATGTAACCAGTTCCGCCTTCGAGCTAATATTTTTTAGTGTTTTGTTTGACTTAGTTTACAATAGTTTACATAAAAAACTATTTATAGAATATTTCAAAAAATTCAAAAATGTATACATTTAACGCCTAACAAACAAACTTAAATCTATAAAAATAAAAAAAATTAAATGACAATTATATATTTTTACTAAGGTATGCTTCTATAAACTTTCTTTTTTTTTAATTTTTTTTATTCAAGATAGTTTGTCATTCGTTTAACTTTGTAAACTACTAAAAATTTTAGTTTTATACTCGTTTAGCTTAATTTCTACAAATATAAGTTATTCATTAAAAAAAAGCTAGTGCTATAGTGCTTGCTTTAAAAACTTAAATTTTTTCCAATTGAAAACTGTGTTAATTTGCTTTATTTTCTTCTAGATGAACCTATATATACATATAGCACTATTAATAATAACAAAATTGATCTTTAAAAATGTTTTTACCTACAGCATCGAAAGCTTAAGTTTTACAACTAAAACAAAAAAAAAATAAAGTTTCATTAACCAACTTAAGTAAGCAGCAAAATTTGTTGTAAAGGTAAAATTAATATTTCTAGATTTTATATTTTGTACACAACGATATTTAAATACAACCTGCATTTCTAAAAAAAGCTACTAACCGATCGTATTAAATACTATACATAGTAAATAATCTTTAAAGTTATATAAAAGAAATATTCGTTTAGCTAAAACCAATGATATGTAAAGAATATTAGTTTCTTTTAAGTTTTTTGCTTTAAGTGTGTTTATAGCACTTAATAAAAATCATTACATTTAGTAATAAATAAAAGATGTGTAAAGAAATACAAAAAATGTATAAATATGTTTCATTATTAAAAATCTACATTTATAAAAACTATTTTTATTTTAAAAGATTTTTGTCACTTAAAATGTTTATGTCTAAATTTTTTAAGTATTTAAGTTCATAGTTAGTAAGATAAAGGATTTTAAAATACTAACGATAGCTTTAAGTTTTCACAACATAATCTAGTAAGTATTTAGGTCACACGATGTTAATGTTGTACTACTTTTTTTCTAATGAGCATGTCAAAAAGTAGTAGCAACTTAAGGAAAAGCTCATTTCTCTCTTAATGTATTACTGCTCAAGGAAAACGGTGCTCGAGGTTAAGTTTTCGCATGTTTCTTAGCTAAAATCTATTTGTAACTGTCATATCAATATCTAACTAGTTAGTGACAACATGTTTATGTGGTTATCTTAGTGTGACAGACTGTTAAGTTTTTCAGAAATATATTTTTGGTGCTCAGACATAAAATATACTTGCTAAATACTTCATGATTCTTGTCTCAAATAGATTCTTATTTGCAATGTAATTAGCTGTTTAGCTAGATTAAATAGCTTCTAAATCTTATTTGTTTGAAAAATAACAAAGGTTTAAACTTGATTCAAATTTCTTAAAAACTAAAATAATACTTAGTCGAAACAAAACAAAATGACCAATTATAAGTATCAATTATTATATTTTTGGAACTGATCTATCTATTTAAGAACTAATATAAAAAGTCTATTAAAGTAGCTCGTTTTAGACAGTTGTCTTTGAAAATAGTTAGTATTATAAGTAGTACAAAAAAAACAATTTTCAAATTTCTAACAAATATTGAATTATTTAAACTAACTTCTATTATTTTTTAAACCAGTTTATTTTATCTATGTCTGAAAACTTTATACTTTTAATCTATATTACGTAGAAAAATAAATTTGTAACTCAGTTTTTATAAAATTATAAAATTTATCATTTTTAAACTTTCTTTTTAAAGATTAAATAAAGTTTTTAACATTTTTTCCTATAAATTTAAAAATAAAGTTAAAATCAATAAACTTTTAGCTATAAAAATTTGTTAATTTATAAACAAAACTATGATCAAAAAATTTTATAAATTGTGAAATCATGCTCTTTAATTTTGAACTTTAATTATTTATTTTAGCCATTAATAAATTAAATTATATCTGAAAGTTTGTATTAAAATAAAATACACAGATAAGACATTAAATTATATTAAACAACAAGAATTTATAAACATTATAACCTTAAAATCACATTTTGTAGAAACAATAGCTTTTTTGCAAAAGTTTGGAAGTGTTTTAAATAGTTTTGCTTTTTTATTCACTCAGTGTAACAGTTTTAAAAACAAAACGAAAGATTAAATTGTATGCAAGTTTGTATAAGTATAACCGTCCTTTTCGAAATAAATTTAAATATTGGTTAAAAAAGTTCAACATTCTTTGCTTAAATTACAAATAAAATATTATCCACTATAGAGCATAAACGATTTAATAGTTCAATTTAACCATACAAATTTAATTTGTTTTAATTATCAATAATCGATTGAAAATGCATACTTTTAATAGTGAGCTAATATATAAAAAAAAGTTTAACATAATTAAAAAAAAGATGATTTAGTTTTAATGGCGAATTAAATATACATGTGCGGTACATATTAAACGCATGTTTCTCGAAATTAAATAAAAAATCTTTTATGTTTCTCAGTTTAAAAAATGTTTTAGAACATTTTTAGTAAATTAGTTTACGGTTCAAAAAACAAAAACGTTTTCGTTGCTAAATTGACATAAACATTTATATTTTTAACTTAACACCTAAGTTTAATAATTGATAAGTTAACTAATACTATATGGGAACTTCATTAAGTCAAAGTTCTCTAATCTTTGTATTAACACTATTCAGTAGGTGAAACAAGCGATGCTGTTAAAAAATAAGGTTTAACAAAAAAAAAACTTAACTTGATTTACTACAGAATTTTCAAACTTGCTGTCAGTCGAGAATTAGGCTGTGACGTATTTGATAAGAAACAGAAGAATATATTCGTGTTTTAAGTAGGCTAAACGTTTGTACACAGAGGTTTAACCTGATTTAAAAGATAAAATTTGTATACTGTGTTGCTTAAATAAAAGCGACTTTTTTAAACTTCCACAGATTTGTTTCAGCTACGTTATTTAAGAACGAAAATTAAACGAACATTTAGCTAAACATTTACATATGTTATAAAACATGTTTAAATTTTTAAGCCAATAAAGCTGGTAAAGCGTAAAAATTTAAAAACACTTGAATTCAGTTACTTATTATTTCTTAAAAATAAAACTTTCAATTATGTTCAACTGATTATTATTAAAACAAATAACATTTTAATTTAATGAGTAAGTTTAAGTTAACTTAAATAGAGTATTGAAAAAACTTACTTTAGCTTAACTAGCTAAAAATATTATTAGTTTGTACAAAACCTTTAATTGATTAGATTTTAGTTTTTCCATTAAATGATGTATCTAAGTCTTAGAAATTTTAAATTTAAGCTAGTACTATTTTGTAAAAAAAAACTTACTGAATTCAATTTTTGCTACTAGGTTTTTTAAAACAATAATTAATTAGTTTTAAATTCGTTTTAAACCATTCTCGTAATTCACGTCGTTATTGCCATTTATTGTATTGTTTTTTGAAGAAATTTGACAAGTAATAGCTTTTATTAGGAAACAAAACTTTTATAACCTAGACAGTTTTTGTGTTTAATTATGCTTAAAAACCTTTTAGTCTGCATTTCAACTATTTATTATATACAAGTTAAACAATTTAGAACGAAAATTTATGTTGTTACATAAATAATACTTTAGTGAATTTTAAAAATTCACTAAAATTGTTTGAAATACGGATAACAGGTTTAAAAGAAAGTTTGACACAAATTTATTAGAAAACAAATACTTGTTCTGTTAAAAAACTAATTTTAAACATAATGTCGACTATATTCAACTTATAGCTTATCTATGCTTTGTTTATATTTTGTACGAAATTGCACTTTTTACTACTAAAATTAATAAAACAAAAATTTTTGCCTAAGAGAAGCGTTTTTGTAATTAGTCTGGTTTTTATGTTTTCGGGAAGTTTAAAATTTATACTTAAATCCTTCGAAAAATGCGTCAAGCAATGTGAAATGTTTGTAATTAATTCAACTACCACCTAAATAGAAACTTGCTTATACTAGCAACATTTTAGATATTGACATTAAAAATATTAAAAAAAAATTTGTTCTTTTTGTAAAAAATCGTTTCAATTTTGCAAAAAACACATTTTTTGAAACGAGTGCAAACTTAAGTTTGAAGTTCCGGAATGTGGAAAAAATTAATCATACATCTTAAAATAAAATATCAAAGAGTTATTTGCTTAAGTTTTTAATCTCGGGTTTAATTTTAAAAGTTGATATCTACAATAGTATTTTCCTACGGATTTCTTAACATAAGAACAATTTAGTACCTTGATTATTAGAAATAATTACTACAAAAGATTACAATTTCGTATAAGTTCTTTATAATAAAAAAAAAATTATGAGCGTTCATTTTTAAATTGCTTCATAAAAAAATCTAATTTAATTTTGAAAAGAGCATGTATATTTTTTACAATTGTAGTACTCAACAAAACAGTTCATAGAGTTTCAGTAAATAAAAATAAAACGTAAGATTATTAATCTACTTTTTTTTCAAAATTTAAAAGTATACAAAAAATTTCGATTAGTATAAAACTAAGACATTACTAAAATACATTACTTATAAAACGTAGCAACTGTAGAGATAACATAATTTCTTAACTAATGTTTAGTGTTACCACCTGAAAAATATTAAAGTTCAATGTTGGTAAATGTTTATTAATTAATGCATTTATATCATCGGTTTTGTATTTATTTTTTTGTAAAATATTGTTGAAGCTGTTTTTAAATTTTATTTAAATATTATTTAAATATCATAAAAAACTTATGACTATACAGAATTAATGTAAAATATATTTGTATATTCTAATAAAGACTTCAGTCTAATCATTTTTTTTATTTTTTATAGTGCGTAGTTTGAAAATGAAGCTAGTGTTGATTCTAAAACCTTTTTTTGTTTAAAAGTATCAATTGATTTTTAATCCAATTTAACATTTACGTAGTAAAAAAAATAGTTGACTTTCTAAATAAAGACGTATTCTTACAAAATAAAACATAAATTGATTTCAAGTTTTAACTAGTTCAAGAGTTTTATTTTGTTTTAAAACGTAGTACATTATTTACTAAAATGTACATTAGCAATAATTCGTTGTAAGTAGTAGTTTAAGTTTCAAATGTTAAATGTTAATTTCATCTATAGACATTTTTAAGCTTAAACAATACTTTTAATGATAGCTTTATATAAACCAAAGTCTACATGTACAGCGACTTTTATAATTATTCTTACGTAAAATATTTTTTCTTTCGTTTAATTTCAGGTTTAAAAAAGTTTTTGACCTGCAAGGCGTATAAAAATTTTAAGTTGATTTTTCTTGTGTACTATTCTATCGATAGTGAAACAAAAAATTATAATGTTTTTTAGAGCTTAAAAAGCCAGAAAAGCTACAATTATTAGAAAAATTATATTAATAAATCTATAAAGTTTTTTTTAGTTATTTGTGAGTCAGATTTAAGTTAATAAAAATACTAGTATTAATACTAACAAATGTAACGTAATGACATTAAATAAAATGCTATCTAATATATAAAGCCGAAAATAATTATCGATTAAGTTAATTCAAATTATTAAAATGCTCAAGAAAATTATATTTTGCGTCAGTTTGTTATTTTTATATTAAAACTTTGTGAACACAGATATATTTACCTAACTTACTTTTTTATTAACTTTTTGGATTGCAAAATTATGAACATCATCACACGACCAACAACAACGGCATCCGAGAAAACCTGCGACCGGCTTCGTCCTTATTAGGACTCATTAGGCAGGCACAGTTGCGAGAAACTTTTTGAATTGTGGATGTTCATTAGTAAATAATAAATTTCTCAACAATTTATAAAAAAACATTTATTACTAGTTTTGTTTATTAATAATAAAAGTTGATAAAATAAACAATTTTTTTTTATTAATTAAAAATTTTTATTTTCACAATTTAAAAGCAAAGTTTTACAATTTATAAAATATCAGCAATATTTTAAGTTTATAAAATACTTTTTATATTAATGAAAACTTTAAATTAATGTTTGTGTATTTATACTTTTACTTATATAACAAATACAGTATTAAAATATTAATCTTGAACAATTTTATTTTTCTTTAAAGCAAAAGAACAAAAACAAAGTTAACAAGCTCAATTTAAATTAGTTATAAATTAAAACTATAAACAGTTAAAAATGCAAGTTTTCAGCTTCACTACAGTTAAAGTTTTGAAACTCATTACTATCAAAATTTGTTAATACATTACTGAATTTTACATGACAGATTATAGATTTAGTCACATATGGTATGATTTAATGCTTTAATGTTTTAATTGAAGCTTGTAATGTGTACAATTTCTCCTATGAGCTAATACTTTTTTAAGTGTTTTGTTTGACTTAGTTTACAATAGTTTACATAAAAAAATTATCTATAGAATATCTTATTAATAATTCACAAAATTCGAAAAAGCATACATTTAATGCCGAACAAAACAAGCTTTATATAAAAGAAAAAAAAGTTTAATGACATTTATATATTTTACTAATGTGTGCTTCTATAAGTTTTATAAACTACTTAAAATTTTAGTTTTGTAGTAGTTCAACTTAAGTTCTACAAAAATAAATTATTCATTGAATAAAAAATCTACTGCTATAGTGCATGCTTTAAAAATTTAAACTTTTTCCAAATCAAATTTTTGATAGTTTACTTTCTTGTCTTCTAGATGAACTTATAGATTTAAAAAACATGGAAAAATAAAAATAAACATTTTTTTACATATAGCACTGATAATAATAACAAAATTGACCTTTAAAAATGTTTTTACCTACAGCAAAGTAAGCTAAATTTTACAACTGAAACAAAAAAAAAACTAAGTTTCATTAACCAACTTAAGTAAGCAGCAAAATTTGTTTTAAAAGTAAAATAATATTTCTAAAATTTATATTTTGTACACAACCATATTTAAATAAAATCTGCAACTCTAAAAAAAAGCCATTAACCGATCGTTTTAGATACTATACATGGTGAATAAACCTTAAAATTATTCAAAAGAAATATTAGTTTAACTAAAACAAATGATATGTAAAAATATTAGTTTCTTTTAAGATTTTTGCTTTAAGTGTGTTTATAGTACTAAATAAAAAACAGTACATTTAGTGTTAAATAAAAGATGTGGTAAGAAATACAAAAAATGTAAAAATATGTTTCATTCCTAAAAATCCACAATAATAAAAACTTATTTCATTTTAAGAGCATTTTGTCATTTAAAATTTTCATGTCTAAATTTCTGAAGGTTTTAAGTTTATAGTTAGTAGATAAAGGTTTTTAAAATACTAACGATAGCTTTAAGTTTTCACAACATAATCTAGTAAGTATTTAAGTCACACGATGTTAATGTTGTACTACTTACTAATGAGCATGTCAAAAGTAGTATCAATTCAAAGAAGAGCTCTTTTCTCTCTTAATGTATTACTGCCCGAGGAAAACTGTGTGAGGTTAAATTTTCGCATGTTTCTTAGCTAAAATCAATTTGTAACTGTCATATCAATATCTAACTAGTTAGTGACAACATGTTTATGTGGTTATCTTAGTGTGACACACTGATAAGTTTTTCAGAAATATATTTTTTTGTTGCTAAAACATAAAACATACTTGCTTAATATTTCATGATTCTTGTCTCAAATAGAATTTTAAATGTAATCAGCTGTTTACTCGAATAAATAACTGTTTAATCTTATTTGTTTAAAAATAAGAAATGTTTAAACTTGATGCAACTTTCTTAAAGACTAAAATAAAGCATAGTAGAAATAAAACTAACTGACTAATTACATAATTAATTATTCATATTGTTACTGGAAGTTTCAATTAATCTCTCTAAAGTATTTACATTGTAGAAAGATATAACTAAACTTAATTTGTTTGAAAAATTGTTTTAATATATAATAACTTTTTAAATATTATTGACTTAACTTTAAAAGTTATTGTTTGTGATTTAATATTAACAATTTATAAATTTTTAAAACATCTGCATTTATATTTTAAATGCTTAGCTTACAATTTAGCAATAGTTTTGGTCATACTAAAATTAATTAGATGAGTTTCAGCTTAATAAATTATATTTTTTTCTACAAATTTTAAACTAAATAAATCATAATTGTTTAAATTTAAAATTTAATGTAAGCAGTTCTTTCTTTCAGCTTAAAATAGACCAAGTATTTTATTGATATACCGTTAATAATTCAATAGTAAATAGCTTTTAAAACATTTAATTCAAAATGAAATTCTGAAGATGTTGTTTGATTAGCAAACTTTGCAACTAAACTTTATTGAAACATCTCAATCGAGTTTAATTAACAAAACGTTTGCGAATAAACAAGAAATACACATTTTTTGTTTGTAATATAAGAAAAGAAGAGTTACAAAATTTTTAAGATTTTAAAGTAAAACGTACAGAAAAAAAATAAAATTTAAAAATTATATAAAAGTATGTTTATAGTTTAAATGCAAAAACGTAATTTTAATTTTAAAAATTTGACAATTTGATTAATTTTAGGGATATTGTATAGGTAAATGATAAAAAAATATAACTAAATTTTTAAATAAACGATGTTTAAACAAATGAAAAGTAAACTAAACATAATTCTTAAACAAATTAAAAAAAAATGATATTTTCTTATAGTTATACTAAAAACATTCACATTAAATATTGGTACAAAATAAAAAGTGATGTGTTTATAAATAAAAAAGTTTCAATTCAAGAAACAATTACAAAGTCAAAATAAACTTTTTTAAACAACAAAAGTTTTGAACTTCTGTGGTTTATAACGACTTAGCAAAGCAAAGCCTTGCGAGGGTAGAGAAGAAAATTCATACTACGGTGTTCATCAGTGTGTGACGAATTTTACTCGGGATTGTGACGTCATAACTGCTACATTCTCTCTCATTTCTGCACACAAGTAAAAACCTAAACGTTATTTTACATTTGAAAAAGAATTTTATTAGTAGTATTTATTTTCTGTTTAAACTTTAAAATTATAAATACTCACTTAAATTGTGTTATTTGATTGGTTGATTTTAACTAGTCGAAGATCTTCTTGTAATTGGTGGTGTAAGTTCATGGAACACAGAAATTTTGCGGAAGGGCGAGCGTTGTTGTCTTTATCAGTTAATTTCTTAATTGTCCGGCTCTGCAAATTTTCTCATTTCTTAAAACTGTACTTGTTGTTGTAAAAAAGAGAAATTAGAAAAGCTACTAGAGTTTAAAATATATTAAAAACTTAAAGTTATTCGTTAAACAATACTACTATTAGGTTACTTAGGCCTCTAACCAAATTTGGTAAGTATGTGTTCATATAGTTAGGAAGTTCGTTTTCAATGTAGTTTATCTTCAACACGTGTTCACTATAAGCACTGTGATGCCTAGGAGTGAACAGAATCAGAAGAATCTGTCCACAACTATATACATCACAGTTTAGCTTATAGTCAACTTGATCCTTCTAAAAATAACAGTATAAAGTGTTTTGGTTATAAAAAGAAAATAAATGTTATTTTTCTTACCAGTTCCGGGGCCTGGTAGTACTGTAGATCTCCAGTAAAATTTGATAAATTGCTTTCGTTCAGCCCAGTTATTCTTGCCAAGCCAAAATCAGCGAGTTTAACTCGATAATCTCGGCCCAGCAAAATGTTCCTGGGGCTCAGATCTCTATGCATGATTCTTTCATCATGCAGATAATCGAGCCCCTGCACAATCTGAATAAAACCCATCAAATGTAAATAAAGTATTTTGAAAAAATTTCTAGTTTTATGTACAAAAGTGTTCATAATGAAATATTACTAATCGAATAATATAATACAAATGTAAGTCTATACACAAAATTAGCAAGTACGTCAACAAAAACAAAACATATAGAAATTTAACTGACCTCCTTAAAAATATCTATCATCATTTTAGGGCATCTTGATCTCCAAGAACCCAATCTATTCATCAGATCTTCTAGAGTCATTTGAAATGCAAGTTCTGTTATTAAATAATAGAACTTGCATAATGAACCATTATCTTCGTTTTGCAGCAATGAGTGTAGACCTAAATAGATACAAAAACTGTAATATTATAAAAGTAATAAAACTATTTTTTTGAAGTTTTATAAAAAAAAAAAATTTATGCGAAATTTAGTTTAAGTTTTATTTTTTTTATTTGTTTACAACATTCAGTTAAAATTTACTTTAATTAAAACTTTTTGTATAAAACACTTGTTTAAAACTTACGGTTTCTATATTTGTTCTGACACTGTCGTTCGTCTCTGATTTCATTTAAGTCGTTCAGCTTTTTAATCTTTTTTTCTTTGAAGATATGAAGGAATTTTTGTTCTTCTACCACTTTCCTTTTGGCCCAATGCGAATAAACTAGATCTTCTTCGTCAACATCATCGTGTTCTTGTATTTCTTCTTCACTATACATGTTTTACACATCATATATTTACTAATCAAATTTGAAAATTAAATTTTTTACTAGTATGTAAAATGATAATAATAATTCGTTTAGTTTTAGTTGAAAAATATATTTACAGAAAGTGAGTTTAGTTATAAAATATCATAGTTACTTTATTAAGCACAGATCAATTTAATAAAATTTTAAATTAAATTCTGTAAACTTCAATGAATAATAAATTGCTAACGTAATACTAAACAATTCTTTTAGTTTACTTTCTTGCCACCCTTTTTGCGGCATTTCCGTAAAGCAGTCGTGCAAAGTGATGATGTTGTTGTGTTTCAACCTGCATTGAATTCGTGCTTCTTCCAAAACATCTTCTCCAGATTGTTGAGTGTTCTCACTAAAAACAATTTTTTTATTATAACACTTTATTTAACCCAATTTAAAATTATATAGCAAGTGTTATGTTATTTAAGATACGAACTTAGAAATAAAGCTCTAAGATTTTTTTTCTATAGCAGAGTATTATTTTAAAATCTAGTTTTAAAAGTCAGCACTTAAGTCTGCTGTTTCTGCAGTCAAATATTTAACTAAAAGTTTCCAATACGTTTACTTACTCTACTTTTACTCTGATCATTTTAACTGCAACCCGGTCTTTTAACAATCTTCTTTCGCATAGGAATACCGATCCATACGTACCCTGCGTTTAAAATCACAAAACTTTTAAATTATATAAAAATGTGCGCGTTTCAAATACAAAGGTTTTTTTAGAAGTAGTATAAACACAAATCATAACTTGTTACAAAAATTATTATAATATAACTGTATTGTTAATTTGATTAATTTTATTACTTTTAAAATTCATTTTAATAAAACTGTAGTTAAGTATTAAATTAATATACAAACTGATTTTAAATAGATACGTAGTATATATAAAGGTTTATTTCAAGATGTAAAACTCGAGTCCTTTAGTTTTACATCTTGAAATAAACCTTTTTTTAATAAAGCCCTTAAGGTGGGCTCAGTGTGAAAGATTTGATTTATCAAGTTAAACAACTTAATTTCATATATATATATTTATATAATAAGGTTAATGTTCAAACTTAAACACCTTCTACTGAGCCCACTTAAAGGGCTTTTAAATAATTTATTGAAATTTTGAATTTGAACTGGCTGAAGATTAGAGACAATCTTTTTTGTCTTTATGAAACATATGTTCCAGAATTTTTTAAAATCGCCATTTCAATAAATTATATATATAAATAAATATATATATATAACAAACACACCTGTAGGTTTTTTTCAAGATGTAAAACTTAAAGAACTCGAGTTTGGTGCTTATGCACTCATCAGCTCCAAAACAAGTTCAAAATAAAGCACAAAAAAAAACACACAAATGAAAATTAAAAAAATTAGCATTAATAGATTATGAACTAATTTTGGAACTGTCAAAAATCATGCAAAACAGCTTGTGCAAAAATTAATTTATAAATCGTCAATAAACTGGCAAAAAATCATAAAACTTCAGTAAGTAACTATATATTAGGACAGATAATTGAAAGGGATAAAAATAAAATTAAGATAAAAGTTAAATAAAACTGAAATTTAAATAGTTATAAGATGAAATTAAAACTTGTTAAATTTTAAAAGCGATGTTTTTATATGTCTACAAGACGCAAGTTTGTATCATTATATTTTGTATAGTTATGACGTAGTTAGTATAAAAAGATAGTATACAAAAAACTTGAAATAAAATCAAAAAAATAAAGTTTTACCAAATTAAATATAAACTGTGTTATTATTAACAATTAAAACCAAAATCAAAAAATTTTACAATTTTTAATTTATTGCGTAGGAATTATAAATGAAAGTTATTGATTTTTTTTTTTTAAACAAATCTACTTAAAAAAATCAACCATTTAGCAATTAACTATCCAGTAAAGTTTAAAATACTTAAGATATTTAACAAGAATTATTTGAGTTTTTTTTTATTAAGTTGTTTATTAATTTAAACTTACAGCACCAAGAAGATCAATGACGTCATAATCTTTAAAAAATCGAGACTCCAAAGGTTGTTGATCTTTTCGTTCTTGATCTTTTTTGTCTGTTTTTGGAACTAATTCCTGCATTGCAATCTACAAATTTAAAAACTTTTAAAAATATTTTTAACATTTCAGTTAGAGCTTGAAAAACAGTTGAAAGTATTAAAATTTTTTAAACAAATCAAAAAACAAGTTTTAGATCTAAAGTATTTTCAGATGAAAACTCGACAGTTTAAATAAAGTCTTTATTTGAATAATTAATTTTTTATTTTTTTTCTATTTTGAATAAGATTGCAGTAAATATAAAACCGTATTTACTAATCTACTATTTTTATCAGCATTTCCTTTTATTAAATTTTAAATAAAACTCATGCGTATTATATTTAATATTAATTCTAATCACATATTCTATTATCATTTTATTAAATTTTATTAAATATTTAAAATAGTTTTAATTATATTTTTATTGTTCTAAAATGGTCATTGAACAATTTCAAACACTTGTTTTGATTAAAGAACTATAGAAAAAATTATTTTTGAGAATATATGGAAAATGGTTATTTACCTTTTTTACGCTTAAAATGTAGTTAAAGGTTAAAAAGAAGATTACTTTTAATACATTATCATAATTTTTCTTATAATTATGTTTTTGTTTTTATACTTTAATTCTTGAACATTTAGTCAATCTACGATGTCGACTAAAGTTTAAAAATTAAAGGTAAACTTATTAAATTACTTCATTAGAATTGTTGTTGCTTCTTCTTCTTTTAAAAAAGTATAAGGTGACTATCATTAATACTACTACTACTAATGCTGATATTATCACGATTACAATGATAATCGTGGTGTCATTTGAAGTATGAATAATTTGTGTTGTATGATAAGAATCTATGCTTGTAGTATTGTGTATTCCTGAAATCTCCTTTTCACACAAAGTTTGAGATTTAAGTTCGTAATCATAATCAACTGGGCATTTCTCTTCAACATTAACATCATCCAAAAATTTTAGAAGAAGATCGTAGCATTCAAGTGATGAAAGTTTTTCATTTTTAATTAAAAAATATTTAAGGGTTTTAAATTTTGATTTAATAAACTTTCTTTTTACAAAATCAGCTTCTTTTTCTGTTAAGTTTGCCAATATGTAATTTTGGTCGAGGCAAGAAACTTTAGAATGATTTATTGTTTCCCGTCTGTCTATCATAAGATATTCTTTCGAGCCATAAATGAACTTATAGAAGCTCGTCATACTTAATTTTTACTTTATTTGTATTATATTCCTGCTGTATGTATTCAATATTAACGTCAACTGATGTTTAAGGTTTTCATTACAAAAAATTATATCAAATTTTTGACCTGCTAGGTAAGTTATTCAAATGCTAATAAGTAAAATATTTTTATTTTCAGCACTACGGGTAAAAACAAAGGAATAGTTTTTAAAGCTTCTTTGAATAAATTTTTTTTTTATCTTAAGACTGTAATACTAAGCAGTTGTGACGCGTGATGACGTCATAAGAGGTTTTGAGAAATAAAAACTGTTTTAAATACATTTATACATCATACTTAAATGTTCAAGTACAACTTAGTTTTGCTGTTATATCGAAGTTTTAAAATAAAACGAAACAATTTTTCATGTACCTTTAAGTGTTTCGCATTCCTTAAATCATCTTCACAAGTCGTCATTAAGGCATAAATAAAAAAAAGTATTTTTACCTTATTTTTCACGTTTAACTATTGTTAACAAATGCAAATAAATACTTTTATATCAAGTAATATAAGCTAAAATTAAAAATAAACCAATTTTTTATAAGCTAGCTGGCTGTTTTTAAGAAGTTTTTTATGTGCAGAACTATATAAATAGAAACAAGCTCATAAAATATATACAAAAAACTACTTTTCTATCTATAACATTAAATTATTGATATTAAACAAAACAAATTAATAACAAAAATCAACCTAACGTTGTTTAGAGCTTCTGTTAATTTAGTTAAAAAAAAACAACTTATAAATCACAAATCTTTAGCGTCATTTAGCGGAGTTAATTTTTTTTTAATCTTTGTACCTTACAGACAGTTTGTTTGCTTCAGATTTAAATAAAGCTTTTGAGCCTACATAAAATAAAACTTACTAAAATAGTCCAAAAATTGTGTGTGTTAAAAACTTCGTAGTAATTAAGCGATTGCTTAATTTTTTCCCCTAGTCAAACTACAACATTTTACAGTAACCTCTCGGATCTTTACGCACTCGTGACGTTACGCACTCTCGTTTAGTTACGCATTCCAGAATTTTATAAAATTCAAAAAATAAAAATTTTAATTTGTTTTAAATATTGCACAAACTAGGTTTAACGTATATTTTTTAATTAAAATATGTTTTAGAATGCTAACACACCTCTCTATATCTTTATACTTTGTAAATTTATGTTCTTTGAATATTAATAAACATATAGTTATACCTCAGTATATCAGAAATTTTGTTATCAATAAGAGATAATATCAAAATTCTAAAATAAATTTGACTGTGTTTAATAATCAAAGTATAATGAAATAATGAGAGTTTAAAACACAAAGAAATAATACAGCAGTCTTGCCCTATATATTATTACACCATTATATAATTGTAAAGAAATGCTTAATTATAAATTGAATTTGCTAAGTAAAATAGAATATAGATTTTACATATAAATAAAGATAAAGATAAAATCTACTTATCATTAAAATAGTAAAATTATTTCTACTCGTACTATTATTTTATAGAAATTCAAATCCTTTTTTTAATATATGTATAGTTTTATCTGTTGTTTTCATATTTATAAATAAAGTAAACAAATAGTTAGAAGTGGGAAAGTGCCTAGTCTGCTTTTAACTAGAAGCAATATTAAAAAACGGCGATTATAGTGAGTATATTTGGTACCTCTCGTTTCTTTACGATCTCTCATATCTTTACGCACTTTTTCTGTGGACACAATGTGCGTAAATAAGCGAGAGGTTACTGTATTTTATTGTGTCTTTACCACAGTTTAGATACTTGTTTTGCTTTTCATATAACACTGCTTTTTAAATATTAGATTCTTTTTGCGTACTTTTTCTATTAGTTTATTCATTTAATAAAAACTTGTTCTTAAAAGGTGCTTAATTTTTATAAATACTTTGTTTAGATCGATTTTAAACCGGTATTAACATAACATATGTCTATTTTTAACACTTAGGCCAAAACCATTGTCTAAATTCAAAAAATGAAGTTGTGCAAACTGCATTACCTATTTTTTATAAACGTTATTAGACAAAGCAGTGCTCTTTAATTGTGATTTTTTATTTAAAAATAACCGTACTGTACATTGTATATTAACATTGCAAAAAAAGTAATTGATAGAGTCAAAAACTGTTTTATGCCAAAAGTAATTAAAAGTGATCAATTTCCATAGCAAAGTAAAAACTTTACTGAAAAGAGTTATTTTTTATTCTAAAAGACTTTAAGTATTTAAGCATTTTATTTTATAATCCTGAATGAGCGCTTAGCTGTTTGAAACTTTTCTATATTAAATTTTGACAGAGTTTAAGACAATCATTTTAGTCATTTAAGACATAATACGCTTTATATTTTTTGTTTTAAAACAAAAAATGTTATTTTCTTTAGGTCATAAAAAAAGTATACAATTTTTATAATTAGTATTATTAAACGATAGGGTTTATTTAAGTTTTCATATATATGTTATAACTCATGACTACTTTTTATAGACTTTATTGTTATTTTTTATTTTTTTTGAGATCTTAATTTTTAATTTAAGTAATTCAAGCTTATTATAATTTTGAATAAAGTGTTGGGCTGACATGTCGTTTTGTACATCAAGTCCGTTGGTCTATATTTTATTAAGCAGTTTTTCCTTTTTCATTTTTCTTTAATAAACTTATTCAAATCGACTTTAAATTAAGAAGAGACAAAAAAAGTATGTTATATAATAAATTTAGAAATTATTTTGAAAATAGTACGAAAAAAAATCTAAAATGAGTCTAGCTATGCTAGGACATTAAAACATTTTTACCATAAAAAAGCTATTCTTTTTATTAAATACTGAAAAAAAATGTACAAATTTTAGGTGTAGTAGAAACATTTATTAAGTTATAAATGATTTTCATTTACAAGTTGAAGTACTAGTAGCAGGGTTTAAACAAATAAACTCAGCTTCTCCTTGAGTGCAATGTCTACCGTAGTAACTCTGCGTTCCTCGAATATCTCTTAGATCAGTACCAAAGTATGTAACCCAACACGCAGGCAGTTTGAAATTACTTTTGCGCACCCAACAAAAAGAACCGTGAGTTTCTTCGTCATAAACAACTCCGTTTGTGAAGTATCCCAACTCGGGAGTGATCATATCTAACCCGACTACATAGCTTCTTCCGAGACCGATGTTAGTACAACCAGTTGTAAACTTATGAAGAGTTTCAAAATCGTTTCTGTTAGTAATTGGAGCTAAAATTCCCCCTTCTTTTTTGCAGAACTTTCTAGCATCATCTACTGTCAAAATTTTTTCCGGGTAAAAGGTAAACTTCCCACTAGAAGTTGTAATTGAAGTGTCATTACAATGCTTGTGAGGGATGGGCCATTTACGAGGCATACTTATTGCTAAAAAAAAATAATTAATACTAAACTTTTGTGTTTATATCTCAAAAAACGAGATTAAAACTATTATCTGCTAATAATGTTTGATACGTTTTAACTCTAACTTAAATTTTTTTATTTTTTTACTAAAAGAAAAAAGATCTAAAACTTTTTATTTCAATTACACAAGGTTATTTTTGTTTAACAAAAACTGCAACACTAGAAAAATCTAGTTTAGTATGTGTTATACTATTCTCATTTATAAATTTTTTTAACCTATTTTTTTTTAATAAATAATTATTTTATGCTTGTTTTTATGCTTGTTCTTAAGATATTAAAATAAGCGTATTTAAACCGATTGTATTTTATATTAAATATCATTACTTTTCTATTTAAGAAATTAATACTTTTTAATTTTAAAAGCAAAACTATAAAATGATCAAACGGTTTTTTAATGCAGTAATACAGAAATAAAAACATATAGAAATATAATGAATGCTCTACTTAAATACGTTTATTATAAACAAACTTTATCTATCAAAAATTTTTAATATGAATTGATGTCTTTTAGAAACAATCACTAAAGTACACCAAGCTTTGTTCAAATCAGGCGGCTATAATTTTACTGACTATAGAATGTTGTTTCTAAAAATATGCACCTAAACTTGATTATTACAATTTCTTTTTAAGTAATGCTAGTACCGTTTATTTAAACTGTTTTTTAAGCGTAAGTTTTAAGTGCCTAAATATGTATTTCGAGACCGATGTTAGTACAACTACTAGCGAACTTATGAAAAGTTTGAAAATAATTTTTTTTAGTAATTGGAGTTAAAACTCCCTCTTTTTTGCAGAATTTTTTAGCTTCATCTACTGTCAAACGTTTCTCCGAGTAAAAGGTAAATTTACCACTGAAAGTTGTAATTGAAGTTTCATTAAATTGCTTATGAGGGACGGGCCATTTACAAGGCATACTTATTGCTAAGAAAAAAAAAAGTATTATTAATACCAACTTTGTTTTAGTAATATCTTTGAAATTAAAAGTTAAGTTATAACTTTTTAATGATGTTTCAAACTTTTAAGTTTACTTTAAACTTTAGTATTTTGCACTTAAGAAAAAAATAATCTGAAACTTTTTATTTTAATTAGACAATAATTTTTTTTTAAACAAAAAAGCCAACACTTAAAAAATCTAATCAACAAAAACATCGGCGAAAGTCAGCAGAGCAAAAGTCTGGACTTTTATAAGCTGTGGGACAAGCTTAAGTTTACTTTATCTAGCTCAGGTCTAAACAAGTCTAAATTATTACGTGTTATACTTTTTCACTAGCCTATTTTTTACTTAACAAACCACTTTTTTATACCTTATTTAAATTTTTTTAAACATGAATAAGTATATTTAAATCGACTGTATTTTACTTTAGAAGTCATTAATTTTATGATGAAAAAGTTTTTACTTTTTGAATTCGAAAGAAAAATTAGGTAATGATCAAACTGTTGTTTACAATAGTACAAAAATATAAATGAAATGAATTAAAATTACAGCTTTACTTAAGTATATTCAACATAAACAAAATTGTTCCATTAAATGTTTTTTATTTAAAATGAAATTTCTTTAGAAACAATTACTAAAGTGTATCTAACTTTATTTAAATCAGGCGGCTATAACTTTACTACCTTTTTTCTAAAGAATGTTGTTTTAAGGATATGCATACAAAGTTGCATACTACGAATTTTCGAATACATCAATATTGTTCATATAAACTTATTTTAAAAGTGAAATTTTTAAGTGCCTAAATACATATTTTGTAGTTAGAAAACAGAAATAAATCATTACAAGTAGAAAATAAATCTAAATAAACTGCTTGAGTCTGTTAAACTAAGCCTAATGATATTCGTTGTAAAATACTACAAACTTCTTAAGATTAACATATTACAACAGCTATTTAAATAGTCTTATTATTGGTATTTGATGTGATCTTTTCTATTTTTGAATGATAAACATATCACCGCTACCTTAAGGACATTTTTGAAATAATCTATGTCAATAAACATCACATTTAGCAATATGGTGTTGCTTTTGTAATGATTAATAGCAAACAGATATCTGAAATAACTTGTAATTTATTACGACATTAAAACTTTAACAACTGAACAGCTGTTTTTGTCAAAAGTTGAAAATAATAAATTTTATATTCCAAGCTTACATTAAATTTGCAAGCATATTCAATATACTTCTAGTAACACAGTTACATATATTGGTTTTCGGAGGTTAAACATAAAGTTTGTAATTTATTTTTTTAACCAATTAAAAAATTAACTTTTTAAATTCTAACAACCAAATAGTCTACTTTCAATGATAAACAGCCGAATTCTTTAAAATTAAAATAGTAAATCATATTTAAAAAGTGTATCTAAAGTTAATTGTTAAGTTAACAATTGAAAATAAAAACTAGTTATATAGTAGCTATATCCCAAAGAACAAATATAGTATTTTGTTTATGATAATTAAAAACCTTTCTTAAATAGTAAACAAATAACTCTGCACAATGTTTTTTAAATAAAAAGACTTAAAAATTAATTATTTTGACAACTTTATTTAAAAAGAAGCATTTCGAGCTATATATATACAAAATAAACAGTGGGAAAATTACTTTAATCCTCAGATATTACCTTAACATAAAATAAGTAATTTAAAAACTTAATCAGATTAAGGTTAATCTTCAGCTTTGTTTTAAACAATTGTTTTTTAAAGGAATATTATTGTATTTAAGCTAGTTTCATAAGTGGTAGAAAACTAAATATAAGCTTTACCAAAAAGTAATAGTATTGAAGATTAATACTGGTACTAAAAGTATTGTTTTAAAACTTAATACACTAACTAAAGCTAATCAGTAAGATTTACTAAAATTAACTTATTACTATTAAATTTTGACTTCTTCTTAAACTACAATAATTAAACTTACTGAAGTGAACAGAAGTATTTTGTATTCAAAGAATCTCTGTTAAAGTTTTCACACTCAGAATAAGTTGAAGTTCTAGTGTGTAACAAATTTAAATCAAGAAAAAGTTAATACTTTTAAACTATATATTGGTTTAACCCAATAATAGATATAATCAAACAAATTTTAGTATTTATTATATTTAGTTTTCTCTAAATTTTTTCTATATAACTTTTTACTAATACTTATACCATCTAGAAATAGTATGTAACATGAATAAAAATCCTAAATGATATTTTTCTGAGGGTGTACCCTTAAGCATTGAGACTTAAAAAATACAATAAAATTGTTTGATTTGAAAACAAAAATAAAGCAGAAATATACACTAGATTCTAAACCAGGGTTTCTCAAACTCATTAACTAAATCAACCATTTTCAGAAATTTGAAAAAAAATCGACCACCATGATTTTAAAAAGTAATTTTTCACTTGAGTAAAAACTTTGAGCAAAAAAAGTTGTGTTCGAAATGTGTTTAGTCTGGTACTTCTTATTCATGCACTTTTTGGCTGTGTTCAAAGTAGTTTACAGGGCTTGAGAAAATGACTAACAGTTATTTTCTTATTAGCCCAGTAAAGTGTATTAAAATACTTTTTTATTAAAAAGCCTTGTGTTGTAACGAACCACTCATTACATTTTTTGTTTCGTTTTATTTCAGAAGAAATAAAGTTAAAGAATTTTAATGTTTTAAGTGACGTCACAATTGGTATTGAGAATGGAAAATGAGAAAAAGAAGCGTGAAGTAAATTTGAGAGAATGAGTTTAAAACTTAGCTTGCAGACGCCATTCGGGCGGATTAGTGACAGGAGAGAAGCGAGTCGGGTGGACTACTGCCGGGGGAGCGAACGCACACAACGACGTGGAAATAGCACAACGACGGAGAGGCGAGTGAGCTGGCAAGGGGAATTAAGTTTATTTAAGACTTGTGTTAATTAAACGAGGATAGGAAACTTTATCGTCGAGTCGATTTACAATGTTAAACATATTCAAGAGAATGTTTAACACTTGGTTAGCGTGCTTATGAAACTCTTAAAAAAATTGTCGGTAGAAATTTTATACCACTTTGTTTTCTTACATCTTATTCACTTATTTCACAGTGTTTTTATTAATCTTGTAAATATATATAACGTGCACTTATAACTAGTTTTTTAGCATTGTTTCTATAGTAAGTACTAGTATATCAAATTAAGCCTGCGTTCCATCTGAACGTCTGTAATACTTTAAGTTTAAATAACCGTTTCTTATTATCTTATATAAGAGCAGCTAAACCAACCAATCAACATAGTTATTTAGGACGGTTACAGTGTAGTCTGTAATCAATACTGTTTAAATATAAATTGTTTTAAACTAATGAAACCTTTAGGTAAATGGTGGACAAATTTTGTAGTCAGCAAGTCATATTTACTAGAAAAAAATTTCTAGTGTAAACTCGTTAAAAAAATATACTTGCAGGCTGCATAGTTTAAAAAATTACATAAAATAAACTTAAAAAACTCGAGCAAAATTATAATAAAATGATTTAGTACTATTGTGATCTAGGAAGTACTATTGTGAACTGTAAAACAAAATTGAAAGTGTATTTAAAATTATTAAGTATCAAATAACTAAATTTTATTTGTTTTGCACAAACAGTTTTCAAGTTACTTAGCGGGTCGAAATTTGACTGGATTGAACCGTACGTTACCCATTTGAAATCTTAACTGAAACCTGACATTATAATAATCTCTCATATAACGAATTTCGGACATTTAGAAGTTAATACTAAGTAACTTGTTTAAGCCGCACAAAATGGGAACGGGTCACTTTTGCACGAGCGTCACTTTTGCACGAAGACACTTTTGCACGAGGGGACACTTTTGCACGAGGGTCACTTTTGCACGAAGGGTCACTTTTGCACGAGGGGACACTTTTGCACGGCGACTCTTTTGCACGAGCGTCACTTTAGCACGAGGGGACACTTTTGCACGGCGTCACCTTTGCACGCAGGGTCACTTTTGCACGAGGGGACACTTTTGCACGGCGACTCTTTTGCACGAGCGTCACTTTTGCACGAGGGGACACTTTTGCACGGCGTCACTTTTGCACGGAGGGTCACTTTTGCACGAGGGGACACTTTTGCACGGCGACTCTTTTGCACGGAGGGTCACTTTTGCACGAGGTGACACTTTTGCACAGCGACATTTTTTTTAATTTTTATTTATTTTTTAACGTAAATAATACTCGGTTTTAAACGCAAGTTGTTTTTAATAACTAAAATGTGGTAGTTTTTTAATGAAATTTTAATTTAAAGTTTTTTTTGAAGTTTTACGTAGAACAATATAATAACGTACCATAATTCATTAATTTATATTTATTAGCTTAATTTAAATAAACGAGTTGAATACACAATTTTAATTTTAAACAAAAACAATTTGAATACATTTAATGAAAATAATCTGAATTTTATTACTTTTTAAACAGAAAGATAAACTTAAATTAGTAAGGCTTACAACACGAATTTTGAGTATTATTTTTACTTATTTTCTCTTGATGTTATAATTAGCATTATATAGCTGTTAAAAAAATATTTTAAATTTATTTTTATTTCAAATAGTTGTTATATTAAAAAAAGATTTAGTTAGTTTATGAAGTGTAAAGGTATTTCAGATTTTACTTGATGTTTTTTTTTTAGTTTAGCGTGAGAATAAAAAAAGCAATAAAATAGCGCATTTTTATGGTTTAAACTTAGATTACTTTATTACAATAATGTTGCATGATCATGATAAGCCAATGAGAGAGTAACACTTGGAAGTTTGGACTTGTGTTCATCAAAAGTATCAAGAGATGCTTACACCAGCATTCCATGATCATGAAAAAAGCCAATTAGAGCCTAACGTTAATGTCTTTGGAGCGTTAGGTTTTTATTTTTGTTGTTAGTCAATGCATTTAAATACTTGATGATGATCGTTCTACATCAAAGCGTAAATAAATATAAGTTTGTGGTTAAAATTTTGCTTTTTATGTTAACCTATAAGTTTTATATAATATTTTTTTTTTATTTTATAAAAAATATACTATATGTGTTGTTTTATTTTTTCTTAATGTGTCTTCCAGTTTAAGTGGTCTAGGTTTTGATGCCTAGGTTCATCATATGAACAATAAACTTGTAACCGTATAGTAAAATATATAAAAAGGCATAGTTGTTGATTAATATATTAAAATTCAAAATAAGCTAGAACAACTTACTTACACTTAAAGTATTTTTTATCCTAGTTTCTAAATGAATTAACTTTATTGTCCCTGGTATGAATCTTTTATAAATAATTTTATTTTATCTTTTCTTTAGTTTGTTTCTAACATTAACTTATACTTTTTAAGATTTTAGATCCTTCATTTTTTGCGTTTAATATAGGTATATTATAAAATTTTAGTTTTCAGTTTCTTTTTATGTTACAGACTTGGTAGTAGCTAAAAAACTTTTAATCGGCCTACATGTAAAATTGATTTTTCGTGCGAAAAAGTCATCATGCCAAAATGTCGCTGTGCAAAAATTTCTTTGTAATAATGTGACGTTGTGCAACAATGCTGCCGTAAAAAATTGTCATCGTGAAAAAATGTCGCCGTGCAAAAGTGTCTCCTCGTGCAAAAGTGACACCGTGCAAAAGTGTCACCTCGTGCAAAAGTGACCCTCCGTGCAAAAGAGTCGCCGTGCAAAAGTGTCCCTTCGTGCAAAATTGACCCTCCGTGCAAAAGTGACGCCGTGCAAAAGTGTCCCCTCGTGCAAAAGTGACGCTCGTGCAAAAGAGTCGCCGTGCAAAAATGTCCCCTCGTGCAAAAGTGACCCTGCGTGCAAAAGTGACGCCGTGCAAAAGTGTCCCCTCGTGCTAAAGTGACGCTCGTGCAAAACAGTCGCCGTGCAAAAGTGTCCCCTCGTGCAAAAGTGACCCTTCGTGCAAAAGTGACCCTCGTGCAAAAGTGTCACCTCGTGCAAAAGTGACGCTCGTGCAAAAGTGACGCTCGTGCAAAAGTGACACCCACCCGCACAAAATACTTAAATTATTTTATAAATAGGCATATTCTAAGTTTACTATACCAGAGATTAACAAACTATAAAAGAATGAACAGTTTATTTTACACTTAAAAAATAAATATTAAAACTTCATTTCTGATCTAGATTAGGGAAGTTTGACCGACTGGTTGTTATCTCAGATTAAAAGTGGTTTCATCAACAGCTTCAGTTAATGCAGTAAAATTAATAATTTTAATGCCAAGAGATATTATAAGCAAGATAGTTGTAAATTTAAAAATTTGATTTCAAACTTTATAAACTATATGCTTCGTAGTAGAATATCATAAAAAAGTATTTTACTTAAATAACCTTTAAGAAACTAAACCTTAATTCTAACAATACTTTATATTCTTTATTAAATTTAAAAAAATTAAAACTTAAAGGTTTTAGAGTTAATTTTGTGAAGAGAAAGCAATCAATTGAAAAATTTTTTTTAATTAGGTTAACATTGTCTTTTTGATGGCTTATTTTATTCTGTTCAAATTTTTTTTTTCTAGCAATTAGCCTATAATAATTTAAGAGAGGAAAATAGTGAAAAACTGAAAGCTATAGTTGAACTATTAAAATAAACAACACATTTTAATTGTCAAAGTATTTTGAATTAAGACAAAACAAAAAACGGTTGTATTCATAGCTTAAAATTCTTTAATATAAAGATTTTTTAACAATAATAAACTAAGTTAGAAAATAAAATTGACTTTAAGAATTTTATAAGTGAAAATTTTATAGTTATTTCAAATAGAGACCTCAAATTTATACTCTTTTAAAGCCAAATAACTTTTTTTTTTTAAACTTTAATGGTTACTAAAATGTTTTTATTTATACAGATTAAACAAGTAATAACAAAATTCTGTTAAATAAATATCTTTCAAACAAATATTTTAATCACTATGCTAAAAAAAAACTTTTAGTGTAATGTAAAACAACAACTATAAACTACAAAAGTAACCAGGTCAAAACAAAACTATTAATAACTTTAAAACATATACCACTTAATAAATACAGTAGACTTTTGCTTGAGTTTGCACTTTGAACAAAATCAAAAAGTTCAAACTCAAAAATCATTACTATTTTTTTAACAAAATATCAAATTTCAATATGTTATATGCAATAATCTTATGAATAAAAATAAAATCCACTAAAACATAAAACAAACATTCATTAATAAAAATAGATACATATAAGTTAATAAATATTTTTTTTATTATTACTTAGTTAGTAATAGACTTTGTTTAAGCTAAATTTAAGAAAATATAAACTTGCATTTTTTTTGGGTAAAAAGTGCGAACTCAAGAGGAATTCTACAGTAATTAATATTCATTAGGCATTATGCAAACCTGTTGTAGAATAAATAACTTATTAAGTGTTTTGTTATTAAAAGACTACTTAAACACAATACAAACCAGGTTAAAATCGAAAAAATAAAAACTTTCATAAAATAAAGCCTGCTACTGAAGTCTAATATAATGTGTGGATGAAGTTCATGAATGCTTGCAAGTTTTTCTACATCTTGTTCTAAATCAGTCAAATAAAGCTTGCTTCAAGTTACCTCCTTTACAAATATCTAGTTTAAATCTTTTGCTCAAGATGTTGATAACTGAACTTAAAGCTTTCTTAACATCATAGTTAAAAGGAAACGCTATAAACAACAATCTAACTTCCTCCCAAATGATTGGATACTTTTGCCTTAGTTTTTGTTGAGTCCAAAAGCCTTCATATCATTTTTTGGAAAAATTTACTTGAAGTCAAGGTCAGTTTGTAAGTCTGAGAAGGTTTCCTGTGTGTCAACGTTTACTTCAAAATTATTTGCTTTGAAGGGATCCATGTTTTTATCTATATGATAGATTTTTTATGCCAAATCGAAATTTTACTACTTAGTATGTTAAAATTATTAAAAATATCAAGTTTTTTTTTCCTAAATTGTCAAATTCTAGGTTTTTCCAGATTTCTAGGTGAAATGGCTACCCTTTATAGTTTTATTTTTTAATCTAACTGAGTAACTATTCAAAAATTTCAAAAAACAATTGGAAATATCAAGGGGTGATAGTTAATAATAGATAACATAGATTTTTACAAACTATTTATGATCCCAAATAGCATATATGTCAGATTATGAAATCGTGAGAGGGATTCAGATCGTCTATGACCTATGTACTTGTTAAATAAGAAAATATATGAATAAAAGTATGTAATTTACTTGAAAACAGGAGTCATAAGCACTTAATTTTCTTTTCTATACTTTACGTAAACAAAATGGACTTTTTTATTTTAGCTTTACCTCAGGTTCAAATATTTAATGGCTAGTTAAAATTAATAAAATAGCAAGATAAAAAGCAAATAATTTATGAATACCAAAAATTTTAAAATCACCCCCCTTTCACCCCATTACTAGTTATCGCCCACTCTTTCGCCCCTTTACTAGTTATCGCCCCCGACTTACTTAAATCGCCCTCAATATTTTTTTTGATAAATGTGATTAATCTTATGTTAAAAACTTTGAATTAAACTAACATTATTCTAAGAATCAGTGTTGGTTTTAACTGTCTAATGAACAAAAACCAGAGGTGACTTATAAGGTTAAAAGACTGTATAAACCAAAATGATTTTCCCCTGACTCATGAATAACAGCTGAAAAAGAATAACTTCGAACAAAAACATGAATTATAGTTAAATAAAAGTTTAATCTTTTCGTAATATTTACAACTATACTTGTTTAAAAAAAAAACATAAAAAAACAGTCTTAACATTTTGTAAAAAAAAAAAAAAAATTAGAAGTCTTTCGTAATCTAAATACATTTTTGAATCCGCTTATATAAACAGATTCTAACATATGTTAGCAAAGTTTATTGTATGTTTAAATTTTTCAAAGCTGTCCAATTTTTTATATACAAAAGGCAGACTATCTTCAAGTTATTCATTCTGAATGTCTTCAAAAATTTGTTACTTGTGCTATTCTATGTCGTTAAGTGAATTCGTAAAAATTGTGTTCAAGCAATTAAATAGCATATTTCTGTGAAAGTTAGTCTTCAGACAATAATTAGTACCGAGATGTTTCGTAGTAAACATTTCCACAATTATTTAAAGATTGGATCTCATCTGGTATGCAGATCATATTTATATAAACAAATTTTACAAATTTAGTAGTGTATCATTTGATATATATCTTTTAGTAAGTTTATAAGTTATTGTATCTTATATCGTTTTAGATAGTTGTAAAATTAACTAGTAGTTTGAGTTTTTACAGAGTCAACATGAAAAAAACTAAAACAAATTATAATTTTTTATAACTAAAATATAAACACAAAAACTCGCAATTATAAACTTAAATATAAATAAAAAAAAACAAAATTTTGTTTCAATTTAACAGTTTAGTTAAAAACAACTATAAATTTAAACTTATTTGTTTTAAAATAAAATAGCAGAATATAGCAAAGACCTGCAAGCTCAGAGAAGAAAAAATAAACACACATTTTTTATTTTTCTTAAAAGCACCGGAGCCTGGTAGTACTGTAGTTCTCCTGAAAAGCAAAAAGATTTTTTTCGTTCAGCCCAGTTATACTTGCCAGGCCAAAGTCAGCGATTTTAACTCGATAATCTCGTCCCAGTAAAATGTTTCTGGGGCTCAGATCTCTATGCATGATTCTTTCATCATGAAGATAATCGAGCCCCTGTACAATCTGAATAAAACCAATCAAACTTAAATAAAGTTTTTTGAAAAAATTTCAAGTTTTTTGTACAAAAGTGTTCATATTGAATTATTACTAATCGAATAATATGATACAGATATAAGTCTATACACAAAATTAGCAAGTACGTCAAAAATAACAAAACATATAGAAATTTAACTGACCTCCTCAAAAATATCTATCATCATTTTGGGGCATCTTGATCTCCAAGAACCCAATCTATTCATCAGATCTTCTAAAGTCATTTGAAATGCAAGTTCTGTTATGAAATAATAGAACTTGCATAATGAGCCATTATCTTCGTTTTGCAGCAATGAGTGTAGACCTAAATATATTCGAAAACTATACTATTATAAAAGTAATAAAACTCTATTTTTGAAAATTTTATGAAAATAAAAAACTTTTTTGCGAAACTTTGTTTAAGTTTTATTTTTCATTAGTTTACAACATTCAGTTAAAATTTACTTCAATGAAAACTTATTTGTTTAAAATACTTGTTTGAAACTGTCGGTTTCTATATTTCTTCTGAAAATGTCGTTCGTCTTTGATTTCTTTTATGTCGTTCAGATTTTTAATTGTTTTTTCCTTGAAGATATGAAGAAATTTTTGTTCTTCTACCACTTTCCTTTTGGCCCAATGCGAATAAACTAGATCTTCTTCGTCGACTTCATCGTGTTCTTGTATTTATTCTTCACTATAAATGTTTTACACATCATATATTTTTTAAAAAAATAAAAAAAAAGAAAATTTCTTACTAGCCAGTTAAATGATAATTATAATTCGTATAATTTTAGTCGAAAAATATTTACAGAAAGTTAATTTAGTTAGAAAATATCATAGTTACTTTATTAAGTATAGTGCGAGTAAATACAAATAAAAATAAAATTCGTCAACTTCAATGAACAATAAATTGCTAACGTAACACTAAACAATTCTTTTAGCTTATTTTCTTTCCACCGTTTTGGCGGAATTTCCTCAAAGCACGCATGTAAAGTGATGATGATGTTGTGTTTCAACCTGCATTGAATTCGTGCTTCTTCCAAAATATCTTCTCCAGATTGTTAAATGTTCTCACTAGAAACAATTTTTTTATTATAAACAATGAAAAAGCTAACTTTACAATTAAATAATAAGGTTTATGACATTAAAAACGTAAACTTAAAATTACAGTTCTTAGATGATTTTTATTTTTGCTAAGTATTTTCTCAAAATCAGGTTTTGAAAATCAGCAGTTAGGAAGCTGTTTTTGAACTTTAATTTCCAACTAAAGTTTTTTTTTAAGCATTTACTCACTCTACTTTTACTCTGATCATTTTAACTGCAACCCGATCTTTTAACAATCTTCTTTCGCATAGGAATACCGATCCATACGTACCCTGCGTTTAAAATCAAAACTTTTAAATTATATAAAAATGTGCGCGTTTCAAATACAAAGTTTTTTATTAGAATTAATATAAACACAAATCATAACTCGTTACAAAAATTATCATAATATAATTGTATTGTTGATTTGATTAATTTTATTACTTTTAAAATTAAATTTAATAAAACTGTAGTTAAACAATAAACTAATATACAAACTGATTTTAAATAGATACATAATATATATGAATATAAAGTTTTTTATAATCACAAATTTTTCCAACAATCTTTGAGTTAAAATAAGTTACAATTAATTGGAAGTATATTTTCAAAAGTTACAATTTTAATTTTTTGTATTAAGTAGAAGTTTTAAAATACTCGTAAAAAAAAGACCTATAAGAAAAATTTAATTACAAATTTTATACGATAATTAAGTTAAACGAGTAAACTTTATAAAACACGATACTTTATTTTTGTTAACTAAAGATTAAAAAGTACATGATACATTTAAACTTTTTAAACCTTTTAAGATTTTATATATATCGTTATAAGAATTTTTTAAATACTAAATAAAGCACTACTTATTTTATTAAGCACAGTATATTTTTTTCCTATTTTTATGATAAACTAAGCTATACCAATTTACCGACGTAGTTGGTATAAAGAGATAGTATATATAAAAATTAAAAATAAAATCAAAAAAAAATTTTACCAAACTAAATAAAAATTGTGTAATTATTATGAATTAATATCAAAAACAAAAATTTTCACAGTTTTTGATTTATTGCGTAGGAATTATAAATAAAAATTATTAAATTATTTTTTTTTCTAAAAACAAGTCTACTAAAAAATCAATCATTTAGCAAATTAACCACCCAGTAAGGTTTAAAATATTTAAGATATTTAACAAGAGTTATTTAAGTTTTTTTTCTTAATAAGTTGTTTATTAATTTAAACTTACAGCACCAAGAAGATCAATGACGTTATAATCTTTAAAAATTCGAGACTTAAAATCTTGTTGATCTTTTAGATCTTTATCTTTTTTGTCTGTTTTTAGAACTAATTCCTGCATTGCAATCTATAAATTTAAAAACTCGTATAAATATTTTCAACATTTCAGTTAGAGCTTGAAAAACAGTTGAAAGTATTTACATTTTTTAAACAAATCAAAAAACAAGTTTTAGATCTAAAGTATTTTCAAATGAAAACTCGACAGTTTGAATAAAGTCTTTATTTGAATAATTAATTTTTATTTTTTTTCTATTTTGAATAAGATTGCAGTAAATATAAAACCGTATTTACTAAACTACTATTTTTATCAGCATTTCCTTTTATTACATTTGAAATAAAACTCATGCGTATTATATTTAATATTAACTCTAATCACATACTATATTATTATTTTATTAAATTTTATTAAATATTTAAAATAGTTTTAATTATATTTTTATTATTCTAAAATGGTCATTGAACAAGTTTAAACACTTGTTTTAATTAAAGAACTATAACAAAAATTATTTTTGAGAATGTATGGAAAATTGTTATTTACCTTTTTTACGCTTAAAATGTAGTTAAAGGTTAGAAAGATATTGTTTTTAATACATTATTATAATTTTTCTTATAACTATGTTTTTGTATTTATACTTTAATTCTTGAACTTTTAGTCAATCTACGATGTCGACTAAATTTTAAAATGTAAAAGTTAATTAATTAAATTACTTCATTAGAACTGTTGTTGCTTCTTCTTCTTTTAAAAAAGTATAAGGCGACTATTATCAATACTACTATTACTGCTGAAATAATCACGACAACAATGATATTCATAGTGTAATTTGAAGTATGAATAATTTGTGTTGTAGGATAAGAATCTATGCTTGTAGCATTGTATACAACTGAAATCTCCTTCTCACACAAAGTTTGAGACTCAACAGTGTAATCATAATCATCTGGGCATTTATGCTCATTATTTACAGTACCGTGATATTTAGTAAGTAGATTGTAGCATTCATTTGATGAATTTAATTTTATTTTCTTTACGAAAAACTTGAGATTTTCAAAAGTGGAATAAAGAAACTTTTTTTCTACAAAATCGACTTCTTTTTCTGTTAAGTTTGCCAATGTGTAGTTTTGGTCGAGGCAAGAAGTTTTTGAACGATTTAGTGTATCTAAATCGTTTACCATAAGATAGGCTTTCGAGTGTCTGATAAACTTGAGGAAGCTTGTCATACTTTATATGTATTTTATCTCTACTTTATTCCTGTTATATATTGTCAACTCTACAGTTAATTGTTGTATTAGATTTTCTTTAGATAAAACTTATATTGAAAAGTAATTTGTTTTGATTTTTATAAGTAAGCGACTCAAATTCCATATTAAGCTTTGCTGTCAATAAACTTTTAAACTATATTCAGTAGTTCTATTACCTAAACAAAATTTAATAGTTTTTAAAAACTATCGTTTAAGTTAATGTACAAGTTAATTAAACTTTATTATCTTAAGACTGTTACACTTAGCAGTGGTGACGAATAATGACGATATATGGGTTTTAAGCAGTACAAACTGTTTCAAATACGACATACTAAAATTATCAGTTTAAGTTTTATCAATTTTGCTCTAGCTTCTTTTTATAATCAAAAAAAATAAAATAGTTAAAATTTCTCATCTTTTAAGACAACGCGTCACCACTGGTTAAAAGCTACAAGTAAAACGAAAACTACAACTTTTTAAATACTTTTTTTACGTTAGTTCATTTGTAAATGCTGCAAACGAAGATCTCATATATTGTAATTTAAAACAATATTTTAAAGTTCTTATGCTTACCATGTTGTTTATATTTCTAATTTATGGTTGTACTAAACTCAAAAAACTATCACCATAACAAACAAGTTTATGCAGCTTATACAAAAAGACGAACTAAATGGTTTGAAAATAGTTATAAACAAATACCTTCATGATGTTTAATCATAATAAAATACAAATCTTTAGCGTCATTTAGCGGACTTTATTTAAAAATTTATTTACTTTACATGCTTGTGGACGTTTACTTGGATGTAAATTTTCATGATAGTATCTAGTATAATAATAGTTTCATTTTACAACATGTGTAAGTGCAAACTATTTTAGTAGCAAAAACTTAACTAATTATTCTTTTAGCTAACTAATGATATTAGAAAAAGGCAAATATGTCCTACAGCTCATATTTTGCAACTACAGCTGATATATTTGCAACATAATTTTAAAACAGTACTGTACACATAATTTCGCATATAGTTTTTTTTGTAGGCTTTGTTTTATTGGTTGTATTTTTCAAAACTTATTAAGTATATGTTAATGAGTTTGAAAAAAATTAATTAAATGGTTTTAAACCGGTATGACTCTAACTTATGTTTAGTTTAGAAACTTAAGCCGAAACTTGTTTTAAACTTAAATTCTAACGTTTTTAGTTCAAGTAAAACGTAGTGAATGTGTAACATGAGTTGAAAATATAGCAGGGCTTTTTTACGAAGATGTTTTGTTCACAATTACTCGCAATAAATTTCTTACATTAAAATACTTTTTTTTTCATAATTAATTAGTAAATTCAAAATTATTTTTCAGATAACATTTATAAGAACGGTTATATTTCTTATTCTGCAATTATTTTTTACTTTTTATTTTAAAGCATTTTCTTTTTATTAATACTTTTAGTGCTTTCTAAAAAACCATGAATAAGAGACTAATATAACTTCTGGTAAATTTTAAAATACGTTTTATTGTTTAAGATAATATATCAATTCAATCTAAATCTTAAAACTTT
This sequence comes from Thalia democratica, assembly GCF_965202585.1. Lineage (NCBI taxonomy): Eukaryota > Metazoa > Chordata > Thaliacea > Salpida > Salpidae > Thalia > Thalia democratica. Next base: position 57,147,827 of record NC_139166.1, on the reverse strand, counting down.
AAAACACAAACTTTTATTTAGTCCTAAATCGTGTAATAAGCACACATTTTTTAAAAATAATAATATTAAGTAATACAGCTTATTTATTTTTTATATATTTACTTCTACTTTGATTATATAATAAGTTTTTCTAGTGTTGTTTTAGTAAATAAGCCTTCAATTATTAGAGACTTAAATAAATTATGTTTTATATGTAAAGTGCATTTTTAAAGTATAAACTTATATACATAAAACTTAAACATGTATAGCTATGCTAGAACACAAACATGAAAGTTTCTTAATTATTAACGTAAAACAGCAGTTTTGTGCATGCACAAACTACTTTATTCAAACCATGATGTTTTGATCTATTGAGTTTATATTTGATAAATATAAGTACAATTTTTTAGTATGGTAAAAATTTTATTAGATTACAGTCGTGCATTAGTTACAAGTAGAAGTACTTGCAGCAGGGTTTAAACAAATAACTCTAGATTTTACATCAATGAATTGTTTACTGTACATAGTTTCCATTCCTTGTATGCTTCTAATATGAGTGTTGAAATAAGTTACCCAGCTCGCGGGTAGTTTACCGTTCTTGTTATAAACGTAAAACAAGGAACCGTGAACTTCTTCGTCAAAAACAACTCCGTTTGTAAAGTATCTCGTTTCGGGTCTAATCATATCCAACCCGACGAAATAGCTTCTTCCGAGACCGATGTTAGTACAACCACTGGCGAACTTATGAAGTGTTTCAAAATCATTTCTGTTTGTAATTGGAGCTAAAATTCCCCCTTCTTTTTTGCAGAAATTTTTAGCTTCAATTACTGTCAAACTTTTTGCCGGGTAAAAGGTAAATTTACCGCTGGAAGTTGTAATTGAAGTGTCATCACATTGCTTATGAGGGACGGGCCATTTACGAGGCATACTTATTGCTAAAAAAAGTTTTATCATTAATAATAAATTTATTGTAGTAATTATTATGATATTAAAATTTAAGTCATAACTTTTTATTGAAGTTCACAAACATTTTAAATTTTACTTTTATCTTTAGTATTTTTACGATACAAAAAATATTTCTTAAACTTTTTATTTCATTTAGACAACAATATTTTCTAAATAAAAAGGCAGATGATCTAAATAAAAAAATCTAATTTATTATGTGTTTTACTATTCTCACTTACAGTTTTTTAAACCTAATTTTAACGTAATAACTAATTTGTTTATACTTGTTTTGAATTTTTTTATAAGATAAAAAAAACATATCTAAATTAGTTGTAATTTGACTTAAATATTATTATTTTGCTATAAAAAACTTTTATTTTTTATACTTTAAAGAAAGTTAGGTAGTGATCAAACTGTTGTTTATTGCAATAATACAAAAATATAAATATATAGAAATGAATTTAATGCTTTACTTAAATATGTTCAATACAAGAAAAAAAATATTTCAAACATTTGTTATATAAACTGATATATTTTAGAAAATATTAATAAATAACATCAAGCTTCGTAAAAACATACGGTTATAATTTTACAGACGTCGTGCTAAAGAATTTTGTTTTTAAAAATATGAACCTAATTTTGATTAAATTTTTTTTTTGAATAACGTTGATACTGTTCATTAAACTTATTTTAAAAGTTTAACTTTTAAGTGCCTAAATATGCATTTTGTAATCAAAAAATCATAATTTAATCATCAAAAGTAGAAAATAGTTCTAATAAAAGCTGCAGTAGTCTGTAAAATTAAGCCTAATTGTATTTGTTGTAAAACGCTTGAAACTTTGTAGGGTTAATATACTACAACAGCTGCCTAAAATAGTCTGATAATATTAGAAAATTTGACATTGTCTTTTCTGTTTTTAATTTATAAATATATCCGTGCTATTTTTCGGAAATGTACTTTTACATTTTTGAAACTATTAAAATAGTGTAGTAAATAAATAACAATATAATGTTGCTTTTAATATAGTAATAAACAATCTGGATTCTAAAATATTTTTAAATCTATTATGACATATATAACTTTAACTACTGAACACATGTTTTTGCCAAACATTTAAAAATGATAAACTTTATATTCCAAGTTTACTTATAATAAGCAAGCAAAACATATTCAATATGCTTCTAGTAACACAGTTGCATAAATTTGTTTTTAGATTAACATAAAGTTTTTTTTTGATTTTAACACACTTCAAAAAAATTTTTTCGAACTTTAAGAAATTAATAGTCCGCTTGTTAGCTAAACAACCGAATTTCTAAAAATAAAAAAGTATTTTTACGCAAAGCTAATTTTTAAGACACCATCAAAACTAAGTACTAATTTTATAGTAGTTCTATTACAAAGAATATAGTGGTGTTTTTGTTTATGATATTTAACAAATCTTCCTCACATAGTAAACTAATAACTGTGCATAATATTGTATAAATACATAAACTTAAAAGATAACTGCATTTCATTAGAAGCATATCGACTTATATATATATAAATTTTAAACAGTAAAGAGAAAGACTTTAATCCTCTGTTATTAACTTTAACAAAAAGAAAGTAGTTTAAGCACTTTTTTAGATTAGGTTTAATCTTTTGCTTTGTTTGAAACAGTTGTTTTTTAAAGGTATATTAATGTATTTAAGCTAGTGTCTTAACGGGTACTAAATATAAGCTTTATCAAAAAGTAATAGTAAGGAAGATTAATACTGGTACTTTTGTTTTAAAGTTTAGTACACTAACTTAAGATAATCTGTAAGATTTACTTAAATTAACTTGTTACTATTACTATTATTTTTTAATTTTAACATGGTTTTAAACTACTATAATTAAACTTAATGAAGTGAACTGAAGTACTTTTGTATTAAAAAAAATCTATGTTCAAGTTGTCACTTTCAGAATGAATTGAAAATCTAGGGTGTAACAAACTTAACAAATATAACTAATACTATTAAACTATATATTGGTTTAAGCTATTAATAGGTATAATCAACCAAACTTTAGTGTTTATTTTAATTAATTTCCCATAACATTTTTTTCTATCTATCTTTTTTACTAACACTTATACCTTCTAAAAAGAGTGTGTAACATGAGTTAAAATCCTAAATTATATTTAATGACGGTTTACCCTTAAGCATTGAGAATTAAAATAAACAATATAATTATTTTATTTTAAAACAAAAACGAAGCATAAATATACACTACACTCTAAACATGCGATGTAGGACACCACATTCTAAATATACAAACTATTTTTTTATCCGTATTGAACTTTTGATTGTGCAAAATTTTGAAATAAAATGAATATTGTTTTTGATAAATGTGTTTTAATCTCAGTTAAAACCTTTAAATTAAAATAATATAACTGTAAGAATCAGTGTTGATTTTAACTGCCTAATGAACAAAAGTCAGAGGTGACTACAAAGGTTAAAAGACCGTTTAAACTAAAATGATTTTCCATAGACTCATGAACAATAGCTGAACAAGAATAACTTTAAAAAAATACTTGAATTATTATTAGATAAAAGTTTATTCTTTTAATAATATTTATAACAAAAATGGTTTAAAAAAAAACATTAAAAGCAGTCTCAATTTTTTGTAAACAAAAGCAACAAATTCAGAAGTCTTTCGTATTCTAAATACATTTTCATTTCTGCTTGTTCTAACATATAATAGCAACATTTATTGTATGTTCAAATTTTTCAAAGCTGTCCAATTTCTTATATACAGAAGGCAGACTACCTTCAAGCTACTCATTCTGAATGTTTTTAAAAGTTTATTTTTTTGTATAACTCTATGCCTTTAAAGAATTCGTAAAAATTGGGTTCATGCAATTAAATAGCACATTGCTGTGAAAGTTAATCTTCAGACAATAATTAGCACCCAGATGTCTCGTAGTTTTTCATAACTGTTTAAAGATTAGATCTCATTTTGTAACGCAGACCATATTTTTATAAACAAAGTCAACAAAATTATTAGTCTAACATTTGTTATATATCTTTAAGTTAGTATTTCTGTAGTTATACCTAATATCGTTTTCAATAGTTGTAAAATTAACTAGTAGTTTGAGTTTTTACAAAATTAACATTAAAAAATCAAAAACAAATTTTCACTTTTTATAACTAAAATTAAAACACAAAGACTCGTAACTTAATCATAAATAGACAAAAACAAACGTTTGTTTTAATTTAACAGTTTAGTTAAAAAAACTAAAAACTTGAACTAATTTGTTAAAAGAAATAGCTAAGATAGCAAAGACCTGCGAGTTAAGAGAAAAAAAATTACTACGGTGTTCATCAATGTGTGACAAAGCTTTCGTTTGATTGTGGCGTCATAACTGCTAAACTATCCGTTATTTCTGCACACAAGTACAAAAAAAAACTTAATGTTAAAAAAATTTACAAAATATGTTTGTTCGTAGTTATTTTTTTCCGTTTAGACTTTAAAATTAGTTAACAGCATAACAAAATTGCGTTCATTGATTGGTCAATTTTAACTAATTAAGCATGTTCTTGTAATTGGTGATGTAAGTTAATGGCACACAAAACTTTTTCGGTTGTTTTCTTAATTTTCTGAATCTACAAATTTTCTAGTTGCTAAAAACTGTGCTTGTTATTGTAAAAGAATGTTATAAATGTTACTAAAGATAAAAATTATATTTAAAACTTACAATTATTCGTTAAACAATACTACTATTAGGTAACTTAAGCCTCTAACCAAATTTAGCAAGTATGTATTCATATAGTTAAGGAGTTCCTATTCAAAGTAGTTCAACTTAAGTACCTTAGTGATAGAAGTACTGTGATGCCTAGGTGTGAACATAATCAATAAGATCTGTCAGTCACTTTAGAAATCACTGTTAAGCTCATTATCACTTTTATCCTTCTGAAAATAACATTATGTGATATTTTTATAATAAAAGTAAAATATATACTTTTTATTTTTCTTACCAACTCCGGGGCCTGGTAGTACTGTAGTTCTCCTGAAAAGAATGAAAGATATTTTTCGTTCAGCCCAGTTATTCTTGCCAGGCCAAAATCAGCGAGTTTAACTCGATAATCTCGGCCCAGCTAAATGTTCCTGGGGCTCAGATCTCTATGCATGATTCTTTCATCATGCAGATAATCGAGCCCCTGCACAATCTGAATAAAACCCACAAAACTTAAATTAAGATTTATGAAAAAATTTCATGTTTTTCGTACATAGTGTTCATAATGAAATATTACTAATCGAATAATATGATACAAATGTAAGTCTATACACCAAATGAGCAACTAGGTCAAAAATAACAAAACATATAGAAATTTAACTGACCTCCTCAAAAATATCTATCATCATTTTGGGGCATCTTGATCTCCAAGAACCCAATCTATTCATCAGATCTTCTAAAGTCATTTGAAATGCAAGTTCTGTTATGAAATAATAAAACTTGCATAATGAGCCATTATCTTCGTTTTGCAGCAATGAGTGTAGACCTAAATAGATACGAAAACTATACTATTATAAAAGTAATAAAACTCTGTTTTTGAAAATTTTATGAAAATAAAAAACTAATATGCGAATCTTAGTTTAAGTTTTATTTTTCATTTGTTTACAACATTCAGTTAAAATTTACTTCAATGAAAACTTATTTGTTTAAAACACTTGTTTGAAACTTACGGTTTCTATATTTGTTCTGACATTGTCGTTCGTCTTTGATTTCTTTTATGTCGTTTAGCTTTTTAATTGTTTTTTCTCTGAAGATATGAAGAAATTTTTGTTCTTCTACCACTTTCCTTTTGGCCCAATGCGAATAAACTAGATCTTCTTCGTCGACTTCATCGTGTTCTTGTATTTCTTCTTCACTATACATGTTTTACACATCATATATTTTTTAATCAAATAAAAAAAAGAAAAATTTCTTACTAGTCAGTTAAATGATAATAAATTTCGTATAGTTTTAGTTAAAAAATATTTACAGAAAGTGAATTTAGTTATAAAATATCATAGTTACTTTATTAAGTATAGTGCGAGTAAATACAATTAAAAATAAAATTCTGTAAACTTCAATGAACAATAAATTGCTAACGTAACACTAAACAATTCTTTTAGTTTATTTTCTTTCCACCCTTTTGGCGGAATTTCCTCAAAGCAGTCATGTAAAGTGATGATGTTGTTGTGTTTCAACCTGCATTGAATTCGTGCTTCTTCCAAAACATCTTCTCCAGATTGTTGAATGTTCTCACTAGAAACAATTTTTTTTTTAGAAAAAATGAAAAAGCTAACTTTACAATTAAATAATAAGGTTTATGAAATTTAAATTGTTAACTTAGTATTACAGTTCTTAGATGATTTCTATTTTTGCTAAGTATTTTCTCAAAATCAAGTTTTAAAAATCAGCAGTTAAGAAGCTGTTTTTGAACTTTAATTTACAACTAAAAGTTTCTTTTAAACATTTACTCACTCTACTTTTACTCTGATCATTTTAACTGCAACCCGATCTTTTAACAATCTTCTTTCACATAGGAAGACAGAACCGCAGGTGCCCTGTGTTTATAACCACAAAACTTTTTAACTAACATAAAAATATAATTAAAACAATAAATTCAATAAAACTTTTGTTTTAAATATATTTTTCATTATTATAAAGGCTCCTTAAGTGTGAAGCGCTCTAGAAATTTATTGTTTTAATCTCAATATAACATAAAAATGAGCGCGTAACGAATACAAAGGTTTTCAGGAGAGGTAGTATAAACACAAATATAAAGTATTGTATTATAAGTAATTATAATATAACTTTAGTATTTTCTTAAATATTTTTTTGCTCAATGAAAGTTTAACAAAATAAAGGCTTTTAAAAAACTTTTTCAAATATATAAACAGAATTTAAGTTTTAGAATTACTTTTTTTTTATTTAAAATGTTTACACCATCAACAGGTTAAAATAAACTACATATACTCAATAAAATATTTTTTTTAAATACATATTTTGATTTGAATATATAGAAGAAGTTACAAAAAAAGTAGTTAAAAAAATATTTTTATAAGCCAAAGTTGTAAACACAAAATTCAAAATATGTTTAAGTAAAATCAGTAAAAACGATAGAAATAGAATATTCTAGTTTATTCAACTAACAATTAAAAAGTATGTTTGACATAAAAACTTTTTTAAGCATTTAAGATTTTTTATTTTTTCTAAGATCTTTTAAAATATACAAACAAAACACTATTTTTCAGTCGACACATTTTCATCTATTTTTCCTTTTTAATTTTAATATACTAAGCTATACTATTTTAAAATCGTAGTCACTAACAATAAAATAAAATATCACTAAATAAAAAATAAACAGTTATACTAAAGAGAATTATAATCAAAAACAATAAGAAACTAGTTTCTAACAAACTTTAGAGGAATGTTTAAAAAACTTGTCACATTTCGATTTAGTAAAAAAAATGTAAAATTTAACGTTTCTAAAAAATATCGATCATTTAGCAATTTAAACATTCTGTGAAGTTTAAAATATGTATATTATTTAACAAGAACTATATTAGTTTCTTTTAATCAAGATTTGATTAATTTAAACTTACAACACCAAGAAGGTCAATGACGTTATAATCTTCAAAGAATCGGGACTTGAAGGGTTGTTGACTTTTTCCTTCTTTATCTTTTTGGTCCTTTTTTGGAACTAATTCTTGCATTGCAATCTATAAATTTAAACATTTTAAAAGTATTTTAAACAGTTTAGTTACTGCTTAAAAAACAGCTAAATATGTTAACAATTCTTGAGAAAAAACAAAATAATTTATTTTAGATCTAAAGTACATTAAGCTTTAATTTTGATAATTTGGAACAAATCTTTATCGAATAATTTAATTCCTTTTTCTTTTTTGAATAAGATTGCAGTATATGTAAAATTGTACTTACTGAGGTACTAATATTAAAAGCATTTGTTTCTTAAGTTAACCAAATAAAACGTATGCCTACTATACTTAATACTTAGCTCAAAATTATATACAGCATCAAAATTACATTTGATTAAGAATGTTTTAATTGTTTTTATAATTAAAAATTTATATTGATTAATTTTAAAACTCATTGAAAAAAAAATTACAACAAAACTTTTTTTTTTAAATAACTTGAAATAAATGTTTGCCTTTTTTACGTTTAAGAAAGCAATTCAATGTTATAATAGAAATTAAATTACAAAATGTTTCTTCATTACTAGGTTTCTGATTCTATGTTTTAATTTTTAAACATTCATTCAATCTACAATATACATTTAAAGTTTAAAATATAAATGTAAATCAATTAACAAGAAACTTACTTCATTAGAACTGTTGTTGTTTCTTCTTTTAAAATAGTATAATAACGCGACAATAATCAATACTACTACTACTGCTGATATTATCACGATAACAATGATAATCATAGTGTTAATTGAAGTATGAACAATTTCTGTTGTAGGATAAGAATTTATACTAGTAGTATTGTATACGCCTGAAATCTCCTTCTCACACAGAGTTTGAGATTTTAATTCGTATTCATAATCATTTGGGCATTTCTCTTCAACATTAACAGCATCTAAAACTTTTGTAAGCAGATCATAGCATTCAAGTGATGGATTTTTTTCGTTTTTAATTACAAAATACTTAAGGCTTTTCAAACTTGTATCGAAAAATTTTCTTTTTACAAAATCAACTTCTTTTTCTGTTAGGTTTGCCATTGTGTAGTTTTGGTCGAGGCAAGAAACTTTAGATTTTTTCAACATTTCTAAATTATCTATCATAAGATAAGCTTTCGAGCCATTGATAAACTTAAGGAAGCTTGTCATACTCAATGTAAAATTTGTCTATACGTTATTCCTGTTACGTATATACATTTTTAACGTCAATTGTTGTTTTAATTTCTCATTAAATTCAATTTATATCAAAAATAAAGTTTTTCCTAATCTAGTTTACGCATTATATATAAAAAATAATAATCTATTAAGCTTTGCAAAACTAGATTTTTTAATTATTATTAATGATTCTCAAACAAAAAAAAAAAAAGCATGCTTTGTCAAAATTTTTTACTATATACTGTATAAAAAACTATAGAAAAGAGAAATTAATAAAACTTTATTATCTTAAGAATGCAATACTAAGCATTGGTGACGCGTGATGACGTCATAGGCGGGTTTTGAGCAATAAAAACTGTTTTAAATACATTTATACATCATTAGGTGCTCGATTTTTTAAGTTTGCTGTTTTAACAAAGCTACATTTTTTATATAAAAGAACTAAAGGTTGTTTAAACTGCTCGAAACACTATAAAATATGATTACATGTATCTCTGTTTAACACTAATCTATAAGTTAAACAAAAACTAAATATTACATTTACTTTTACATTTTTTACTGTAACTTTTAGTAAGTAGATGTAAATATTGAGTGTTTTAATCTTAATAAACAACGTTTTACAAGACTTATTATTATTTGCTAGTTTTAATTATAAATTTTATACGTACTGAACTGAACTCAAAAAAAAATTTTATACAATAAATAAATAAAAATTTCTACATCAATAAGACATTTTCTAGTAAGATTAAACTTTTGTTAAACAAAACCTGCCATAGTGTAATTTTAGTTACAAAAAGTTTTTGTAAATTTATTTTATGAAAATGTTTACTATATATCTGTAGCGTCATTTAGCGGATTTTAATTTAAAATTTTTTTTAAGCCTTATCTTATTTTTTGTTTCTTAGATATATTTGTTTGTAAACCGGTTTAAGTTAATTTTAAAAGCTCACTGTAGTATTTTATAATTTATTGAAGCGTAAAATCCTACAGTAACTAATTTTTAATCAACTTGTTCTCATAGTCAGTTATAAGTTAAATGAAATTTGTGTTTATACTTTAAGTATTTACTTTATACTTTAAACTTTAAATTCAAATATTTAATATTTAATTTATTAAAAAAGTTAAAAAAAATAATGTTTATTAGTACTATCATAAGGAGGTTTTTGTAAATTTTTATCTACCGTTTGCAACTAAGTGTGTATGTATTCAGGTTACTCATTTTACTTTTATTTTTACTACACAAACGTTTTCAAATCTACACAGAGTTTGTTTTTCAAGTGATAAATGTTAAATTAAATTTAAAATATTTATAAATAAACAGTTAGAAAAAATCTAAGTTTAAATTATGACATTTGTATATAGAATTTAAATAAATACAAGTTTTAGAATTTAACAACTAAAACTTAACTTAAGAAATGTTAATTAGTAAATTATTTCGGTTTTCTATTTATAATATTGGCGTGTTGAACTTAGGCCGTTCTTCCTTAATCAATTTTAGTTACAATTTTAGTTAAAATGTTGTACTATGTCATATTTTAACTATGTTTGCAACTAAATAATTGAATTAATTGAAAAAGGTAAATTACTAACAATTTAATAACAAACATATATTTAACTATGTTTTACTTTCTAAACTATAAAATTTATGTATGTTTAAACACTTTGTTCATACGTCTTAATTAAAAGTTATGTTTTAAACTGTTTCTTAGTTAAATATTTTTAAATTAATTTACATTTATTACTTAATTACAATCTTAGCGTAGTTTTAAAAACGTTTGTGTAATAAAATTAAAAACAAAATGAGTTCATACAAACTTAATTAATTAGGACATAATACTTATGTGTATAATTTTTTGTTTTTTTGATTTTTTTGAACTACAAATACTTCTTAATTGTAATTTTTTTAATTTGTTAACATACATCATTCAAAATATATTTTAACCGGTACGAGTATAAATTCTTTTTACTATACAAAGATAAGCTAAACCATTATCTGAGTTAGTTGTTAAACACCCGTTTTCATAAGTAAAAAAAACTTAAAAAGTGAATAAAAAACTTGAACAAATATCTTTTTTTGAACGCTTTAGAACCTTTAAAGAAATAAGTTTCTTACTAATTACTTCTAACATAGTTTTTAGTTGACATAGCGTATTAGATAAAAAAAATAGTTTTTTAACTGTTATTAGTCGATGTAAAACTGTTTTTGTAAATAAAGTAAAGTATTTTTTTTTTAATGTAGAACGCATCAATAATTTTGTTTATAGGGTTATACCTTTTATACCGCTTTAACTTTAGATTATTAGTTTTTGCTTTTTTCTTATAAATGAATGTATTAGACTCCTTAGAATAAAATATAAACCATCGTATAGAATGATTTTGAATAGAGACAGGAAAATTTTAAATCATTTTTGTTAGTACTTAATTTTTGGTATAAATTAAAATTATAAGACCATAAATTTTTTTATTTTCTAATGAGTCATAAAATAAAGAGGTAGTATTTTTAACACTAATATTATAAAGTAATACAATCAGCTTAAATCACGGGTATGCAACATTTCTAGTCAGCAGGCTAGATGAGGAAAAATTTATTCCATGGCGGAACAGAAAACTTTAACTTCATTAAAAAAACGAAAATTATTCAGTTATGCAATTTATAGCGAAAAAATACTTATTCTATGTGATTTTTTTTTATTATTGAATTTTCAAATCTGCCGTAAATTGTACTAAAACCTTTCTAATTTTTTGCTGTCCACTTACAAATCACAGAATATCTAGTGTAAATCTAGCAGCGACGGATTTACAGGTCTTTATTTTATGTTAAGTTGGCATTTTTCATCGTACTTTAAGCGTACCGGATTCCAATTAAAAATCGTTGGCGGGCGATATGTTGGCCACGCTTAGTTTAGATTGTTAAGTGCTTACTTATATCCTTTAGCATTAAATCTTTTTTTTTTGTAGATTTTGATAAATATTTATTAATTTTTTATTGCTAATGTTTATTAGTCTTAAACATCGACTAAACTACACACTTTTATTCTATTTTAAATACAACAACTATTTTAGAAACATTATTTTAAAAAATTTTAAAGATAAAACAAGTTGTGATAAGAAATAAAAATTTATTTTACATTTCTCATAAAATAGATGAATTTCGCAAAAAATATATTTTTTATAGAACTTAAAATTTGAGACTGTTAAAGTTTACTTATTTATAAATAAAAATACAACTTTTTGACATAGTAGAAAATTTATTTAACTAAACATTTTTTAGTTACAAGTTGAAGTACTAATAGCAGGTTTTAGACAAATAACCCTAGATTGTACTCCACAATGTTTACTGAAGTAACTCTGCGTTCCCTGAATATCTTTTAGACCAGTACCAAAATAAGTAACCCAACAAACAGGCAGTTTGAAATTACTTTTGCGCACCCAACAAAAAGAACCGTGTACTTCTTCGTCATAAACAACTCCGTTTGTGAAGTATCCCTTTTCGGGAGTAATCATTTCCAATCCTGCGAAATAGCTTCTTCCGAGACCGATGTTAGTACAACCAGTAGTAAACTTATGAAGAGTTTCAAAATCATTTCTGTTAGTAATTGGAGCTAAAATTCCCCCTTCTTTTTTGCAGAAATTTTTAGCTTCATCTACTGTCAAGCTTTTTTCCGGGTAAAAAGTAAATTTTCCACTAGAAGTCGTTATAGAAGTGTCATCACATTGCTTGTGAGGGAAGGGCCATTTACGAGGCATACTTATTGCTAAGAAAAAAAAGGTATTATCAACACTAACTTTGTGTAGTAGTATTTTCGAAATTAAAAGTTAGTTTATATATTTTCATGATGTTTCAAACGTTTGAAATTAACTTTAATCTTTAGTATTTTGTATTTAAGAAAAAAAATCTTAAACTATTTACTTCAACTAGACAAGAAATTTTTGTTAAACAAAAAAAGCAACACTTAACAAATCTAATCAACAAAAACATCGGCGAAAGTCAGCAAAGCAAAGGCCTGGACTTTTCTAAGCCGTGAGACAAGCTAAAGTTCAATTTATCTAGCTCAGACCTAAACAAGTCTAATTTAATATGTGTTATACTTTCTCACTAGCGCCTATTTTTTACTAAATATATCACTTTTTTATAACTGGATTGAATTTTTTCTTATGATAATTAAGTATATTAGTAATGTCCTATACAATGACGTTAAACTATATCCAAGTGGTGTATGACTCGATAACCTAAAGGTTCCTTTATACACCAGGTCCTAGGACCAAATATTATGACTTTTTTTGTGTTTAATAAACAAATTCTTTAAATCGATTCTATTTTACTCTAGAAATCATTGTTTTTATAATTAAAATATTTACACCTTTTAAAATTGAAAGCAAAAGTAGGTAATGATCAAACTGTTGTTTAATGCAATAAGACAAAAATATAAATGTAAAAAATTAAATTTACAGCTTTACTTAAATATGTTCAATATAAACAAATTTGTTCCATTAAATTTTTGTTATTTAAAATGATACTTTTTAGAAACGATTACTAAAGTACATCAAGCTTCATTTAAATCAGGCAGCTATAATTTTACTCACTTTTTGCTAAATTATGTTGTTTTTAAAAGTGTGCACATAAATTTGATTGCAATTTTTTTTTTTGAAATACGTTATTACTGTTTATATGAACTTATATTAAAAGTTTAATATTGAAGTGCCTAAATATGTATTTTGTAGTTAAAATAATAATAACTTAGTCATAAAAAATAGAAAATAAATCTAAAGAAAACTGCAGTAGTCTGTAAAACTAAACCTATTGATATTCATTATAAAACACTAGAAACTTCCCAAGGTTAACTTACTACAACAGCTGTTTAAACAATCTGATATTCCTATGACATTTAATGTTATACTTTCTGTTTCAAATTTATAATTATATCACTGCTACGTTTCAAAAATGTACTTTTATATTAAGAAACTATTGAAGTCGTGTACATGACATTAAACTGTATCCTGGTGTATGACTCAGTAACCGAAAGGTTTTTTCGTACATCAGGTCTTTGGATCAACTTTTTAAGCGCTTTTGTTTTGTTCAATAAACAAAAAACTAGTTTAGTAAACATATAACAGCATAATGTTGCTTTTAATATCAAACTGATATTTAAAATGTTTTGCAATTTATCATGGAATATATAACTTTAACTACTGAACAATTTTTTTGTCAAAAATTTTAAAATGATAACCAAGCTAACCTTAAATAAGGAACCAAAGCAAATTTAATAAGTTTATAGTAACAAAGTTACATACATTTGTTATCAAATTAAACATAAAGTTTTTATTTTGGTCTTTACATACATTAAAAAAAATAATAACTGAATAGTCTACTTACATAGTTAAACAGCCAAATTCCTAATTAGTTAAAAAGAAAATCTTTTTGAAAAATTTTGTGCAAAGTTAATTGTTAAGTTATTATTTAAAAAAAATACTAATTTTATACTAGGTCTATTACAAAGAACATAAACAGTATTTTTGTTTTTGATATTTAACAAATCTTCCCTACATAGTAAACTAATAACTGTGCACAATATTTTTAAAATACATAGACCTAAAAGATAACTGCTTTGACAACGTTATCTAAAACTTGTCATATATATAATTTTTAAACAGTGAGAAAAATGACTTTAATCCTCAGTTATTAACTTTAACATAAAGAAATTAGATTAAACAATTAATCAGATTAAGGTAAATCTTCGGCTTTGTTTAAAACAATTTTTTTAAAGGAATACTACTGTATTTAAGCTAGTTTCTTAAGTAGTAGAAAACTAAATATTAAGTTTAATAAAAAGTAATAGTAATGAAGATTAATACTGGTACCTAAAGTATTGTTAAAAACTTAGTACAACAACTTAAGCAAATCAGTAAGATTTACTTCAATTAATTTATTACTAAAAAGTTTTAACCTGTTTTTAAACTAAAATAACTAAACTTGATAAAATGAACAGAAATATTTTTGTTTTCAGCAAAAATATATGACCAAGTTTTGACCAAAATATATGACCAAAATATATGACCATGATAGATTGAGCAGGGGGGAGGCGTTGCTGTCTTTGTTAAAAATTATTTAAAAATTATTGAAGTTAAAAGTGAAATTATTGCTTTTGACGGTTTTGAATTTATATGCTTTGATTTAATTCTCAACGGATTAAAGTTAAGATTTCTATGTATTTATATTCCTCCAAATCTTTCTAAATCTATAAAAATTGTATCAAACATGATTGACCTTATTAAACATTTCACACCAAAAAATTTTTATTTCTATATTATTGGTGATTTCAATTTTCCCAATATTGATTGGAGTATTCCGAGCTCAACTTTCAATGAATGTAATAAAAATTTTATTAAGTTTTGTTCAGAAAACTATTTAACTCAAATTATTGATTCACCTACTCATAAAAACGGTGGTATTCTTGATTTAGTGCTTTGTAATTGCATGGGGTTGGATAGAATTAAATTTCATTCAGTAGATTCACCTTTAACTAATACTAATGACCATTCCCTTATATCTTTTGGCATTATTGTTAAAAAGAGCATGAAATCAGCTACTGTGACACTTTACCCAGATTTTTCCAGAGCGGATTTTAAGTGTATCAACGAATATTTGTCTAGTATAAATTGGAAATTTATTTATAATAAATCAGAGAATTTACAGGAGTTTTATGATAAATTTGTTAACATTATTAATCTTACAATCAAAAAATTTGTACCCTTGAAGAAGAAAAATAGAAAACGTAAGATATATCCTTCTAATTTAAAAAAGCTACAAAAAGAAAAGCAAAAACTATACAAAAAATGCAAGTTAGATCAGCAGATTACTGAAAAATACAAGCTAGTTTCAAATGCATACGAAAAAGCTGTAAAAAAATTCGACATACAATATGAAAAAAGCTTCTGTCAAAATACTAATTCAAAAAAATTTTATTCTTTTGTAAAATCAAAGCTAAATCTATCACCTTCTCTTCCTCTTTTACTTGATGAAAATAACTCACCATTAATTTCCGACTTTGATAAAGCCTCTTATTTTAACAAATCATTCCAAAAAGTATTTAGTAAAGATTATGAAGATGAACATTTTATACTTATTGATAAGAGTTGTCCTGAAATGCAGGATTTTTTTATTAGTAATAACGAAATAATTGAATCTGTAAATCATTTAAAAGATAAAATACTCAGAACAGCAGAAAATATACCTTCGTATTTTTTAAAACGAACTATTAGCTCTCTCATTTTTCCAATCTCGTTAATTTTTAATTGCTCTTTAGCGACATCTTTCATACCAAGGCAATGGAAAATATCTTATATTATACCAATATTCAAAAAAGGAAACAAAAATAATCCATTAAACTATAGACCAATTTCACTAACTAGTAGCTTTTGCAGATCTTTTGAACATATAATTTCCTTAAAAATACTTAATCATCTTTTCTTAAATAATCTTATTTCTCCGAAACAATTCGGTTTTCTTCCTAAACGAACTTCATGTATTCAATTATTGGATTACCTTCATTCATGGTTAGTATCTTTTTTTACCAATAAATCTATCAATGTAATTTATACAGACATTCAGAAAGCGTTTGACTCTGTTATTAATTAAAACTTTATCTCAATACAAAATTAATAGAAATCTAGTTGAATGGTTCAAAGAATTTCTTCAGGAAAGAACACAAAGAGTAGTTATCGGTAACACGTTCTCAAAATCCTTACCAATTTTTAGTGGAGTTCCGCAAGGAGGGGTTATAGGTCCACTGTTATTTATAATCTATATAAATGATATAGCCTTAGAGGTTGATTCTAATAGCAACATTAAGCTTTTTGCAGACGACACAAAAATATTTAGCCAATCTAACTTAGTTTTACAAAAATCTTTAGATAAAATCTACCATTGGTTAAAAGAAAGGAGATTAAACTTAAATCCCAGCAAATGTCATGTTTTGAATATTCACAAAAGTACACCTATTCCAACGTTTGATTTTAAAATAAACAATGCAATCTTACCTAAAACTGAGGTATTCAAAGACCTTGGAATTTTTATTTCAGATAATTTAAAATGGAACCATCATATTAACTATATTTACCGTACTGCATCAATTTTATCTTTTCAAGTTCTTAAAAGCTTTATATCTACGGATTTGGTAATTCTTAAAAAATTGTACCTAGTTTACATCCGTCCTAAGATGGAATACAACACACCTTTATGGTCTCCATATTCTATAAAAGACATCAACCAACTAGAATCTATTCAAAGAAAATTTACGAGATTAATCTTTAATCGGTGCAACATTTCATATACGTCTTACATAGACAGACTAACACAGCTTAATATAAAAACTTTAGAATACAGAAGACTTGAATTTGATCTAATTACTTTTTTTAAACTGATTAACAATGAAACTACTATTGATTCTCAAACTTTCTTTAAACCTTATGAAAATAATTACTTACTCAGAGGTAATAAAAGAAAATATACATGCAAATACCATTTCAACTATGTTGGTTGGCACGAATCTTTTTTCTATCGTTCGGTAAAAATGTGGAACAAACTTCCAAATGAACTAGTATCGTGCAAAAATCTTAAAAATTTTCGATTAAACTTAAAAAGATTTGATTTAAATAAAATATTTACCAGTAAAATTTATAAGTGATTAGTTTTGTTCATCTCTTTAGCCATTGATTTGGTGTGTGGTATGTAGTTTATTGGTAGTTTAATCTGTAAGCTACACCTTCCCCTTATAGATTTTATGTACTTTTCAACTTTGATTTTTTCGGAAGGGCTGTTGTTAATGTGCTTTGGTTTTAGATTTTGAAATTATTGGATACTCAGTTGATTCCTAAGCTAGATTTGTGAACTGTTGCTGCCACATTTTTGAAGTGATTTTTGACTGAATTTGCCGTCATAACGAGTGGCAAATAGTAGCTCAGATCAGTGTTCTGCGTGATGAAGACAGGTTCTGAAGATTTGACAGAAATGCTTGTTACAGGTATTTGTTGCTTTGGAACGTATAATTGGAGATTGGTGACTTTGGAATCGTTGAATTGTGAAAATTTTAATTTATTCAGTTTGTACTTTGTATAAGTTTTATGTTTATGTTTATTTAATCATTGTAATTTGTTTTTTTTCTTTTTAGTGTCTTTCAGTTTAAGTGGCCTAGGTTTTAATGCCTAGGTCCTTTGTTGGACAATAAACTTGATAATAATTAAATTATCAGACAAAAAGTAATTGAAATTTTAATGTCTAAATAATCTAAATAAAAAGAAAACATTTTGACATTTTTAAACTCTATTCTCAAATTAACCTTATAATAGATTTAATCAACCAAATTTTAATATTTATCTTTATTAATTGTCTCTAACTTTTTTCTATGTATTTTTGTTTCCTAATACTTTACCATCTAAAAAGTGTATGTAAAATGCAAAAAATCCTAAATAATTTATATCTGAGGGTGTTTAACTTTTAAGCATAGAGACTTTAAAAAAAAATATTTAAGTAGTCTTCATGTTAAAATAAACTACATAAACTTGGTTAATGTATCTTAAAAAATACAATTTTTAGTTTTAGTTTCTAGTATAAGTTTTAAATAACTAATTAAAAAAATATTAAATTTCGTTTTTGTCAAATATCTCTATTAACAAAAAAAAAAACTATCATTCAGCAAATTATGCATGCATAAATTTCATTCTCTATAGAAGTTGATGTACTCCGAACTGCTGGGGTTTCTAGCTTTATGTGAAAACGCCTCTGTAACAGGCGCGGCAATTTCGACAGGAGCCAGATTAGCAGTAGCTTCGGGGCCATCTTTATCTTTAGTAGCTACCTCGGTCTGCGACCGAGTGCAAGAGTGTGTAAGAGCTGATTCGTTTTACTTATAGTGTAAGTTAAGATGTAGACTAACAAGTATCTATATGCTTTATTATACAATAAAATCAAAGACACGATAAGAAAGGTTTATTACAGGCTTCTTGCAGTTCACAATTCTAGTTGGCTGTAACAAATAGTTGCTCGTACAGTTTACTGGTTCTGAAAGTAGGGACTTATACTTCCTCGTTGACACCGGATTTAGAGCGCTCGAGATAAAAAGATAAAATATTTAAATAAAGAAAATTAAAAATAAAAGTAATAAGCTTATGCCACTGAATGCGTGGGCTTATGCGTGGAGTTCAATGTTCAAATTGATCAAATCTGAAAGTTATTGTTGAAAGACAGTTTGTCTGCTACAGTATGCGTAGGCTTAATAGTATGACACGATAACAACTCAAACTGAGTTGTAAGCCCCGTCGACGTTGCCAAAGTAGGTATACAAATGTATATAGAACAAGATATAAAATCTACGAAGTTATGAAGTTAAGTACAAAGTAAATGTTTCAGACAAACAAACAAATACTTGAATAAGATTGTTTTTCCAGAGATCATCTAGCTTTTCCAAGATGGCGACTTACACTCAGAGCGCCAAGAGAAGGTTTTCCCAAAGATCAGCTAGCTTTTTCTAGATAGCGGCTTACGCTTCGGACTGGAAACTGGCGTAGTGATACTTCTTGTTAACGTCGAAATCCTAATGGTCTGTTTTTTCGTTCGCTCGGCTGCTTATACACGTCTTTCTTACACAACAATTACGCCTGGTTGCATAATGTAACGTGCTGGTTAAAGCATAAAACCCGGCGTGATTGGTAGTCAATTCTACATGGCAAAAATGCGTCAACTAGCGGTTGTTATTATTTGCTCGAAACAATGTTTTTAACAACTAAAAAGGTTTTATCATTTTAACAATTATTAATAAAAGAAAAGGATTTAAAATGAAATCATTTATAAACACGAATTTTGGACTATCGAAGCAAAAATAATATAATTTTCACGACGATGTCCAACATCGACCCTATTAATTTTTTTTTTGTTTTTTTATGAGTAATTTTTTTTCAAAGCAAAAAACTAGCTTCCTATTTGTCAAAACGTCGTTATCTTTATAGTATTTGATTTTTAAAGATAAATTTAAGAACAATTGGTGACAAAGGAGTAAAAAGAAGGATTAAAAAAATAAAATAAATAAATTGTATGCATACTAACAAAAAGTGAAATATAAAATACATTACATAAAATACATAAAATACATAATATACATAAAATACATAAAATACATTACATGACAAAATTAATTTATTTTCTTACTTGCATATAAGTTTGTATTGTTATTTAATACTGTTTTAATTTTGAAATATGTATTTTTTTTCTAGAGTTAGTCAGAAAAAAAAGTTTACTGATACTGTTTTTAAATCTATATGAAGTAGAAGATTAACAGATTAATATTTCAACAAAGTAACTTACAAGGAAATTTAATAAGACATGTTTAGTCAAACTTCAAAAAAAATTCTAAAAATAAAAAAAAAAGTTAATCGAAGTATTTAAAAAAAAAACTTTTTTTTTACACTCAGCATTTTTATATGTAAAATTTTTTTTGTTGAAGTTTAATATAAAAAGAATAACTGTGCATTTTTCGAAAGTAAAGCATGTAACATATTACAAACAGTGAAGATAAAGTATGAAGCAATTCATAAGAATGTGTGAAAAAGTTTTATCGAATTATTAAAGTAATGTCAGTTTAGTTTTTAAGAATATATATAATTTTTCTTTAAAGAAAGTATACTTAATTTAAAACTGTAAAGTAGCGTACTTTAAAGAAAATTACTAATGTTAGCACACATAAACTAAAAATATCAATTTTCTTTAGCATAAATTATAAAAATCTGAGTGTTACTGGCATAAATATTAAGAATACATACCAAATATAATGCAGCTGTATTTGATAGAACTAACAATCAAAAAACTGACTTTTTTAGGCATAGTTTATTTGGGTTTTATTTATATATTTTAAATAAATGAAGTAAATTAAAGTTAAAACCGATTTTATCATGTAACTGTTAAAGTTTTAAAAGGCTAAAGTGATAATATAAGTAAAATTTTTTTTTTAACAAAATAGCAAAAGTAGTTTATTACATAGAGTAAACAATTTATTATTTAACTTTTTGATACCATAAGCTTATGAACTTGACGCTGTTAAGTGAATTAATAGTTTGAAATATTTACACTTAAATCACTCAACTCATGCAGTAAAAAAAAAGATTAACAGCTTGATTGACAATTTCAATAAAACTACTTAAGTAGTGTAAAATGTTGAAACAAATTAAAGAAAAGTTATTTCTTATTTAAAAGAAAAAGTTTATAGTAAAGAAAAATTTATATAGGTTTTACTATTTTTCATTATAAATATTTACAAAAAAGTATTTCCTTAATATTAGAAATTAAACTTTCCTTTTGTGTTACTGTAGACTTTATTATTTGACTTAGGTTGTTTTGAAAGCAATTAGTAATTGACTTTATCGGACTAATCTTAAATCGTTTTTCTACTTCTATTTTTGATGATTGGGAATTTAATCCATGAAAGCTTTTGTTAAGAAGAAGATTAAGGAAAATATAAACATACAAAAAACAAACATGTGATAAGTAAAGCTAGAAAAACAACATTTGTAGCAATCTGATAGATAAAAAGTTGCTCCGAGTTTGAATGTTTAAACATTAGCTTAAAGTAGGGGTGGGCAACGTACGGCCCGCGGGCCGGATACGGCCCGCAGAGTGAAAATTACCGGCCCCCGACCGTTTTATAAACTTTAATGAGATCCGGCCCGGGGAGGGTCAATATTACAAAATTTTCATTAAACTTTTTTTAATACTTTACAAAACTGTAAGAATTTGACTTTAAAAACATGCTAAAAAATTACTTTATAAATTAATGTGTACTTATAAATACACCATTGTGTCCTAATATTTTGTGTTGTTCTGACTTAGTTGGAATATCTGTTTGCCAAATTACCCCAAGTAAAGTGTTTTTTTAAGTACGATGTTTGTCAATTACAATGTCAATTCTATTTATAGATATTAGTTAAACATCTGACACGTCTCAATCTACATCTTAAGTTGTCAGACTTGAGAAAGTTTTGTGAATATGAAGGATTCAAAAAAGTGATCAACTGTATCCATAACATTAGAATCCAAACGGATCCAAAACTTTTTTAAAATAAAAATCCGACCGGATCTCGACTCAAAATTAGTATCCAGTCGGATTCGGATCTAAAAGTCATATTTCGGCTGGATCCAGATACAGGATCCGGTAAATCACTAATTCGAAATGCTACGGCCCGCAAAAGACTTATTTTTTCTGGATCCGGCCCGTTGATTGAAAAACGTTGCCCACTCCTAGCTTAAAGTATAGCTGTTGCATTTCACTGTGAGTGGAGTCAATGCAGAAACTATGTAAAAATAGTACGAAAAACAAATCGAATACATCAGCATGTATTAGTATAAAGTGTCAAGATTTAGTAATTATCACTGATATTTAATTAGTTTTCTTCCTATTTGAAGCCAGAGAAAAAAATGTTGGTAACAATGTTGCAACTGCTGAACTTAAAAAGGCGATTTGATGCAAAATCAAAGCACCGTATAACGTTAAACATCTACTATAATTTCTTTTATCTTATTTAAACAGAAAAGTGAGACTAAAGAACTTGTGTGAAAATTATGAAAAATATTTTACAAAATCACACAAAAAAAAACAACCCGTAAAACATAGCTCAAGACATTAGACAA
Source organism: Thalia democratica (assembly GCF_965202585.1). Classification (NCBI taxonomy): domain Eukaryota; kingdom Metazoa; phylum Chordata; class Thaliacea; order Salpida; family Salpidae; genus Thalia; species Thalia democratica. The sequence goes on along the minus strand of NC_139166.1, from coordinate 57,125,371 downwards.
AAGCATAATCCTAGTTTTTATTGATATGAGTCAAAGAGTAATGATAAGGATAAACACTGTATACTTATTTCTAATTATAGTTTGAAAGGTATTGGTTTAAATGTATTTAATTTTAAAATGAGATACTGAAACAAAACTAAACAAAAAAATACAAGCAAATTCAGTACTAGTCGAGTAAAAGATATACTATTGCTCTTTAAAGTTTACTTAGTGAAAAATTAATTATAAAAACCTAGTGTAATTTTCAGCTTACTAAACTTATCTCTACTTCATTGAACGCTGAAATGTTTTTAGAAAATGAAAGCAAAAATAAAACTGTTACAAGTCTGAAAAATATTTTAAGTTTAAGTTTTACGAGAGACACTAAAGATAAGAAATTGGAAAGTTTACTACCGCCACAAAATAACGACTCAGTAATTTTACAAGCGCTGTATAAAAAAAAAGTATGAAATTACAAGTTGAAAATTTTTGAATAACTTGAAATTAGAGATAGATGGCGAAGCGACATTCCAAACCTTTTAGATTAAGCAATTTAATTGACGGAACCTTTTAATAAGATTCTATAGTGACAAAAAATTAGCTTAACAGCTAAAAGTTATTTATACTTTAAGTTTTTTTTTTGAACTGCAAAAGTGATGAAACAAAAATACGGAAAATTAACTTTATTGACAGAAGCTTCTGATAAATTTATTTAGTGCGCTTAGCGCAATAACTAAACTCTAAGGAGTTAGTTTTTACTGCAAGTGTTTTGAATTTTAAAAAAGGAATGTGTCGTAAATTGTGATAATGGAAACAAAAAAAATGTTTTTAAAAACCAAAGTGGTTTTATCATTTCAAGTATCATTAATAAAAGAAAAGGATGTGAAAATTAAATTATTTATAAACTCAAGTTTTGGACTATCGAAGCGAAAATAATAAAACTTTCACGTCGATGTCCAATAAAGTTAATCATTCAAGAAAACCGTTTTTATTTTCCAATCAAGTTGTTTATCAAACTAAACTTACAGCACAGAGAAGATTAATGACGTCACAATCTTTAAAAAGTCGGGATTGATAGTTTTCTTCATTTTCTTTTTTTTCTTATTTTTTGTCTATATTTGTAACTAATATCTGCAACTTCAAATTAAATTAAGATGATTTCTGACATTTGATTACTATCATTAAAAAAATTCTCTAAAATAATGTCATAAAGTTGCATATACCTAAATACAAGTCTAAGCTTTTAAAGCAACAAACGTTATTTAGAAAGCAAATACATTTAAGGAAAAAAATAAAAAAAATCTTAAACAAGTGGACATATAAAACTTAAATATGTTTTATATTATGAAAAGCATAGCTGTAAACATAATTACTTAAATAGTAGAGTTAAATTTATAAAATAGTTACTTTTCACATCTCAAATAAAACACATATAAATAAAATTGGATGCCCTACTCTAAATACATAGAATAAAATATATAGTTACACAAAAAACAACTTATACTAATTTCGTAACGTAACTTAAAAACTTCAAGATAATTTAACTAAAAAATCAGAAAAGTATTGACAAACAAATTAACAACTTGTTTTAAACAAATACGTAACACAAAAATTATTTTTTATAATAATTTTCAAACTTTCTCGTTTAAAAACTATTATAGTACTAGCTTTTTCAAGTTTAACAACAAAAAATCTACAACTTAAGAGTCTTTTTTGTATATTTATACTACATTTTTTTAATTAATATTCGTTTTAACTTTAAAAAATTACTACTCACACTCATAATAAGTCTACTAACATAGTAAAACTAACTAATAAAAATGAAAGTTTAAAATGATTATCATACAAAACAAAAGTTTATCAGGTTTAAAACTGTTTTTTGCTTTAAAACGTAACAAACAAGAATAGCTTATGCAGCAGTTGTAAGTTAGAGCTACTTGTTGTGCAGTTTACAAAAATACGGTATTGGATAAAACTGAATAAATTACTTAAAATAAAAGGTTACATTATAAACTTAAAATTAGTTTTTGTTTTTCAAATTTTATTTGTCATCTTATTTAAAATAAATAAATAGAAACAACTTTGACAAAATGTTTCCTAGCTTTTAAACGTACAAAAAAATAATGCTTATGTTGAATAAATGAGTAAAAAACTCATGTCTAATGATAAATTCTTAATCACTAGTTTTCAGAAAAAACTATGAAAAGCAAAAATTTTACGGTATTTTACTTGATAAAAGTATTAATTAAATATTTTAAAGTTTTAATTATAGTTAGTTGCTTAGTTTAATGTCCTTAAGTATAAACTAAACTATACATGTAACAATAATGAATTTTGTATTATTACTACTTTATGCAAAGTTAATTAACTACTCTTAGTAAATTTAAAACAAGTTGTAAATTAAAATTTTAAAGCAAATAACTTAAAAACAAAATTTAATACATTATAACTGCTGTTTTTTCTTTTTCCTTTAAAAGAATATAACGTAAAAGTTGCTAATATCATAATGGCAATTACTGCCGCTAAAATTATTAGACTTACAACAAGTGTGTTATTGTTTGATGTTTTTATGATGTGTGCTATGAGCTATGACAATTATTGTAATATCATTAGAGCTTATATTTTATTTTTCACAAACAATTTCAGTTTATGAAACGTAATCTGTGTCTATTTCACATACTTTTCCAACATTTACAGCATTGAAGAGTTTAATTAGCAGTTTGTAGCATTCAATTTTTGTACTTTGTTTATTTTTCTCACTACAAAACTTCAGATTCAAAAAAGTAGAATCAAAATACTTTTTTTTCTTAAAGTTTAATTTTATTTCCTGGCAAAGTGTTAGTCTGTAACCTTGGTTGTGGCAAGATATTTTTAATTTATTTAAAGTTTTTTTTATGATCTGCATTAGATAGGCTTTTGTGCCGCTGATATATTTAAGGAAGCTTGTCCTACTTAACTTAGCGTAAATTTTATCTATATTCTACTTATTTTACATATTTTCGAAGTTAATTTTTATTTTAGATTACCTTTAGATAAAGTTTGTATTGAAAAATATTTATTTCGATTTTTATAAGTAAGCGATACAAATGTCACAATTTGAACTAAATAATAAAAAAACTACACATTTTTCTAGATATGACACTGAAATTAAACAAAGCAAAAATATCCCATTTTTTTATTGTTTCTAGTACCGCCACCGACCTAATATGCCCTAACATTAAAAAAACATTTAATAATTAAGCTTAGTAATTTACCAATAAGATTCTGTATAAAATATGCTTCACATACATTTAGTAAAGAAATATTTATGCGTTGAAGTTGTTATATCAAAAGAAATAGTTACCTTACTTTATCACTAAAGTTATCTCATTACTTGAATTAAAGCAGTACAAATTAGGGAGAGCCCCTAAATTAAAAGTTTTGTCAGAGTAAATATTACTACAAATAACTATTGCACAATAAGACTTATTAAAATGAATAAGACCAGATTAAAATTAAGATTTTATTTACTATCACTGTTACCCCTAACCTTTACCCATGGTTGGTAATTTTTGTTATTTTCATTTATTTTATTCTCCTGCTAAAATAACTCTTTGTGCTAAAGTGTCTTCATTTATATATACATATATATTTTTAAAGGTAGAAAAACATCAGAAATACTTACTCTCCCCTCTGCAATGATGAACGTTTTCTGAAGGTCAAGCGAGTGAGTTTGAGCTCATCACATGTTATTCCACCTGCCCTATCTTTAAAACTACTAAGAAAAAATATTACCTTTTAACTGAAAATAAAACTAAATCTGTCTATGTTTTAAAAGAAATTTGTTTAACTAACTGAAATAATAACTAATCCTAACCATTGACTTGTTAGTCTTACTATTAGTGCTACTTTTTTCTTGTATTAAAAAATAAAGGTACGAGAGGAAATTACAGTTCAAATTTGACAGTTTTATGAATTGTGTTACTTGATGGTATTGAATTAATGCGTCAAAAAGATGCAACTAATTTGTATTTTTCATAACAAAATAAGTCAATTTTGCACTAAGGGGTCACTTCTGCACAAATATACTTTTTTAGGGGTTATTTTTGCAAGAATGGTCAATTTTCAAAAAAAAAAATACTGACCAATTGTAAAAGATATGTATAGTAAAAGACCAATAAGAAATGATAAACATTTTTTATTTAAAATAAAATAAGATATTAATTTAAAAAATTTCTAACGGTCAGGGTTAAGGATAAGAATGATAGTAGAAAAACAAAACCATTAAAAAAAACTAAATTAAAAAAAAAACAAGAATAAAAATATTATAAAAAAATTATAACTAATAAGCATGTAAATCTAACCAGCTAAACAAGAAATTGTTAAAACTCAAAAATCTGGTGTTTATAACCAAAACAAAAAAAGTTCTTATGCATAGTTGAAAGAAGATAAATTTACACTAGGTATTTTTTGATCTGGAATTTACATTAGATAAACACTGATTATGTAATGAATAGTAAAAAGAATGCTAACGTTGTAGGCCAGCAAAGATTTTTGTTATTCAAGTTTGGTAGGTGACCATCAAACTCCTGCCAATTATGGCTCAAGGGCATAGGGGGGAAGTTAATAACTTTTTTTTTAATTTAGTCTAATTTATTACATAATGTTTATAGCTTCTACAAGTAATATTTAAGTGTGTACAGACAAATTTAAAACAATATTTAGGTCTTAAATTAAAACAGTTTTTAATTTATGGTATACGTTTTCATTTTTTGAACAATGTTTTTTGGCAAATAAACAACTAAAAATTGCCACACACTCAAACTATGACAGTTTAAAAACTTCAAATCTAAAGCTAGTTTAGTCATTTTTCAAATTTTAGCTTGAATTGCATTTTGTTTACGAAAATGTCTTTTAATATTTTTAAATCTCATTTCAGTCACTCAGGCTGGCTTTTTTGCTTTGAAAAGTAGTAAATTAAACTTATGATGTATGTTTAATTTAATTCATAGTGTTAGTTTGAATTATAATGTAAGTTAAATTTTAAGTCTTGCAGTTGGTATAATTCAAATATTGAAATAATTCCAAACTATTGTATAGATATAAATTTGAATAATCAGTTTTGCCAAAAAGTTTGAACCCAGGAAAAAAACTTGACAGTTTATGCTTTTAAATCTGGAAAAGATTTGAATTTTAGAATTATTGAAGAATTTTGGATTTCAAACAATTTTTACATGTTAGGTAATGAAATTTTGATTTGACACAAAAAATCTAACATAAAAGTATTTTTTATTAAAAACCACATTTAAAGTAGCTTAACAGTATATTTTTAGTATTGATATGTTCTTTAAGACAGTTTTTTTTACCTTTAATTTCATTTTATACTAAAAATAGAAGAAAAAAATTGTACTTTTAAAAAATGTATATTGGTGCATTGCATCTTTGCTTTTAAAATGTATCTACCAACTGTGCTTTGCATTAGAACTAAACCTAGAAGTTCTTTTAAAATGTCAAAGTTAGTAAAAAGACCTCTTATAAAAAATCTCAGATGAGCAATATTTGTTGTATCAATGCTCTCATCTTAACATATTGATTAAAGTTTTGATTTGATTTATGCAGCTTTATAATCTTCAGGCATTTCCTAAACGCTACTTCTTGTTGTTATTGTAGAAGTGAACAAAAAAATTTACTACCACCAACATAAAAAAAAATCTTAACAGTATCTTCTTTTTAATGATAAATTTGGCTATTTTATAACTTGCTTTAACAATTTATTCTGATCAGTCTGTAGTTACTGAAAATAATCATGTGCTTTATTGGAACTAACTTTAGCAATTTTTTTTGTATTTTGCAATAACTCCTAACTAGCGTTTTTTTAGTCTTAGGTGCTTGTTTTATATTTTACATTTACTCTTTTTAAGTTCAGTATTTTTATTACAGATAAAGAATCCCTATGATGCTTAATAAAAAACAAGTTTTTCTACTTCATTAATGACTTAATAAACTTTTATGCTTTTGTTAAAAATGTTTAAGAAACTTAACTGTCCATTCAAGCGGACTTATAAATCTATTATTAATTTAAAGCTATATATTTGATTAACTGTTAATAAACTGCGTTATTTCTTTATATTGTGAATTTATTTAAAAAAGGGTTTTTATACAACAGGCTAGTTTAAAAAATTAAAAAACTCAGACTAGGTTAAACTGTTTAAGACATTGAAAAAAAATTTAAGGGGTGTGTGAAACTTTTATTTCAAATGCTTTGAACACATCTTCGAATTCTCAGAATTTTATTTTATGACTGTAGTGTAGTTTACTAAATGTAATTTTTATTTGTCTCCTTGCATATTGTATACTTAATGTAATGATGGTATTTTAATTATGTATTTAAGCTTGATGAACAGCAAGTTCTTTAGCTTTTTCAACTCATAACAAACTTAGGCTGGTTTGAAATAACTCAGATATTTTTGCTTTTTAAGTGGCAACCATGTAAAACACTAATTAAATACTAATAAGGTATTTTACTAAAGTATTCAAGAATTAATTATGTTAAAGAATTTGTTTTAGCTTTCTAAAATAGAAATAGGTATTAGTTTGATTTGATTAACTAATTACTGAACTTTCTAATAAGTGTAACTATTTAAGACCCAAAAATTATTTTTTTAAATAAATATATTTAAAATTAAAAAAAAAAGGCTTAGTAATATAATAAATGTATAAAAGTGTACCATAAGTGTTTTTAAGCTAGGTTTTTATAGAGTGTTAGGTTGTAAGTAAAATAACAAAAGTACTAAATTTAACTTATTAAGTGCATAAAAAAATACATAGCTTATTAAAACTTCAGTATATTAGCCAATGTAAGTATTCTAATAAATGTTTATAGTTTAAATAGGCATTCTTTGTGTAGCTATAAGTTGGTTAAAATAATAAAGTGAATAAAATTAAAACAGTATCTAGTGTGAAAAATTATTCAAATGTCACTAAAACTAAAAATGTAGCCCCTGAAAATTAAAAGTTGGCAATGAGCACCAACTACCTGCCAAGCCCTACTCTAAAGGTTTTAAATAAAAACCAGTGTTAACTTTTGTAAAAAACAAATGTTGGATCCACTATGCCCATAAAATAACGTGTACGAATAAAGTATAATTGAAAAATAAATAAATATTTTATAGAATTATACCTAAAAATAACTACAAATAAGTTTATAAATATATGTATTTACTTTTAAACATAATTTACAACATCAGATGACGCTAAAAAAGCTTTGCATATAATTGTAATAAGTTTTTCAAATTTAAAGATGTTATTTTATTGGTAGGATCCTGTATTATAATACTAGCTAACTAAATGGAGTTTGAGTTTGGAGGTGAAGAGATTCGAAAATCATTCAGGCAGAAAGAAGAGTGGGCAATGATTAATCATGGATCTTATGGGTTAGCTCCAAATGAAGTATTGAAGCAGAGAGAAATGTTAGACATAGATTTTTTTTTTAGTATTGGTGATTGTTGTGACGTTTTTATAGTATCTAGAGTTATAGAGTATAATATTTTAAGATAGTTTTTTTTGAGTTAAAAATTTCATTACTAAAATAAGCTTTCAAAATGGTGAAAAAAGTTTAAACAGTTTAGTTTTTTGAATATATTATACAATTCTAGAATATTTGTTACTCTTGTTTACATTTACTGTAACATTTTTGCAAGTTTTTATAGTTTCATATAAAATAAAACAATTTATTTTTAATATAAGAAACTTATAATTCCTGGATTAAGTTAACCTTTTTGTACAATAGTCAACAAGCTATACTAAACTTGTTCTAAAATTTAATATATTCATGATATACAAAACCCAAAGTAATTTGCTAATTTTTTTCCTTGAAAATGACACAAATTTATACAGGTTGTTACAAGAACAGGAAGAACAGCCAGATGTTTGGTTCAGAAAAACTCAGAAGGAATTGTATCAGGTAAACTGCAAAAAAGCTGCAGATTTCTTGAATTGCAACCAAAAAGATGTCTTCATTGTCAATAATGCTACATATGGTAAGCTGATTTTTATAAAGACTTATATTAAAATGAGTACAACTTAATTTTATTTGAATTTATCTTACTGATAAGTAAATTTGTAATTGTACTATTGGAACTATTTTATTTTTTTACTTTAGTTCATATATAAAATATTAACATAACTGTTTTTAATTAATTTAAGTCATATTTTGCTTAAAAATAAATCATTTTATTCCAAGCACCATTAGTATTTTTACTAAATAGTTATTGAAAACACTGTAAGTCAAATAAAAAAGTTATAGTTAGTTTGAAAAAGGTTATAAAAGAACTCCTGAAATCAAAAAAAAATCTTTTAAAAACTAAACATATTCTAATATAAATCTTTCACTTCAAAAAACGCTCTTGATATGTTGAAAACCACTTGTTTGTTATTATATTCTGCAGATTGAATGATGTTAATTATCACTTACAATTAAGTTTTTTCTTTCTAAGTGTTCTGTTTTTTCTGTTGATTGCTTATCAAGTTTTTGATAAAAAACATTGAATTTGTTAGTAATCCAGTAAAAAAGCTAATTTTTTTTTAAATTATAATTGTAAGTTTAATGTGTCTTATATTTTTTCTTTTTTTTTACATTGCATAATTTTGTAAGCCCATTTACTTTGTAAGTTTGTGTAGAAAAAAACAAAATTCTTAATAGGAAAGCTTCTAATAGTATAATGATAATAACTTGTTAAAAACTATTATTTTACATTTTAGTTTATTATGTATGTAGTACACTATATCATTCATTATATTTAGTATATTTAGAAGTAAATAGAACTTTTTTTTAATTTTAATTTTTTTATTTTTTTGTATACTGCAATACCATTTTAAGTTGGATAAATTTATTATGTTTATTTATAAAGCTTTTGTCTTCTTTTGTTATTGACTTTAAAAAATGAAGTTTTAAGTTATAATTTTTATCAAAACTAAATGTTTTAAATAACTTAAAGTTTTTATTTTCCTAGTCAAAGCTTTTAAAATGTATAGTATGTAAAAGTTTTGAAATAATTTTCTACAAAAGTGCTTTTAGTAATTAGTTATGTATAATTTAAATGAATAGATTATTTGCCACTTTGTTGGTCAATAATATGAACTTTTAAAACAATTTTACCATATATTTAATATAAAAAGTGTCTATTTAGTTTAGGATCTGTAAATTATTTATTGACTGTAGTATTTATTGTTTTTAATAAAAACTTTTTAAACATAGCATTTTTTCAATAGTTTTATTAAACTTGTTGTTTGTCAGCTATTTTTTAACAAAAGATGTATCATATACTTGATGAAAATATTGATTTCAAAATTTTACAAAGTTTTTAAGAAGAATTTTTATAAATTTGTGGAAATTGTGGATTTTTAAACTTACTTTTCTATGTTTTTATATTCTATCAAGCTAGTTCTATTTTACTAGTTCTAGCAAGCTGTACCTAAGCTTTCATTTACGATACATATTTTTATTATTTTTTTGACAAAACAAAGTAATTTTCATTTCATAACATACAAATTATTTAAAGCTAGTACTGTGGCTACTTAGTCATAAAAGTCAACAAAAGGTAATAGAAGTTGTTTTATACAAAAACTTGAGAAAAACTTTTGTGAGTAAATGGCAACCATGTTTTTTTTTTCAATTAGAAAGTTTAACCTTGTTGCTCGTATACTAAGATTAACGAAAAAGTATTCATTTAATTTGTTACTTATTTTTTTCTTTATTGTTTACACTAAAAGCAGTTAACATTTTTTTTTAATGAAAAACTATGTTAAATGATTTAAAAATAAATTTTATATTAATTTTATATAGTTTTAAAAGCTTTAAATTTAAATTATACCAAGATTTTTGTTGTAAACCAAGTTTTTTATATAATTAAAAAAAATTAAACGTTTTTTGATTAAAAGATTATAATTGTTCCACTTTAGTTTTTACCTTACCCTAAAAAGTATCAATATAACAACTAGCCAAAGCTTTATAACTCAATTAAAACTTAAAATAAAAAACAGTTTAACTAGAAATATTTTTATACAATAATCCATAGAATATTAAAATATAAATTTATTTATAGGTACTAACTGTGTGTTGAAATCAATCAAATGGAAAGAATCGGATGAAATTTTACTGACAACTCATTCTTACAAATCTGTAGTTACCACTGCTGAAGAACTTTGTAATCTGAAAGGTTTATTTCATAAAAAACTATTTACTTTCACTTTATATTTGCTACTAAGAATAACTGATACAAAAATACCATACTTGATAAAATTAAACTTATACTAGTTCTCACAAATTTATCAAACTATTTTTTTTAAACAGTTAAATTTGAATTTATACAGATAATAGGCTAGACTATTTTATGAAGCTAAAAAATAAAAAACTAAAAAACATAAGTTTCAAATTACTTGTTTATAGTGTTTTTTGATTTTGTTTGTCTATACTGGTTTAAGACCAATAACTTAACATTGTAGTTAAAAATATTATTCAATAACAAATACACCTATATATTTTATTCATGAATAAGTATGAAAATTAGTATTATTTGCTTTTGAGATATAAATTAGTATGAAAATTGTCAACCTAGTTTTTTTTAAAGTTACACAGTGTTTCTCAATACAATTTACTTTTCTGTCATACATTTTATACTGCATAATCATACAATTATAAACCAAGCCATAACAACCTAAATTTTAAATAACTTCTAATAATTTTTACTTTATTCAAATAATTTTAAAAAACTTCACCTCAACATTAATGTAGTTTTAAACATTAACCTTATTAACCGTTATATAGCATTAAATACAGCATTTTTTAAAATAATTTTTCATCAACTTTAAATATTGCAATAACACCAATTTTTGCAAATTTTGTCTTTTTATATATTTTTCTTGCAGAATTGCAGTTTGAAAATCCGCTCTGCGGTGAAAATTGGTATATTTTGAGAACTTGTTGTAAATATTTTTACAGGCTATAATCTTCATGTTAAATAAATTTCTCTGTTTAATCTGTTTTAACCAAATTTTTGAAAATTATGATTTGTTTATCATAATTATAGCAAGTTTTTGACCTGTTGTGCATTTTATTTAAAAAAACTTTTATGAATAATTTCTTAGGAGTTACTATTAGATGGGTTGAAATTAAATTTCAAATAAAAGATGAAAGTGAAATTATACAAAGTTACAAAGAAGCTGTTGAAAAGTATCCCAACATAAAACTAGCTGTTATTGGTTTGGATTTTAATTTTATTACATGGTATAGTAGAAAACTTAATCATTTCAATGCAATAAAAATAAATCTTTAAGCATTCTTAATCATGTGATCATTTCCAATAAAATCTTTAAACTTAGATATCTTTATATTTTGATATATTTTAAGACTTGTATTATCATCTATATGGTGGATCTTTGTTTTAGATATAAGGGTATTAAACTTAAATTGTATGTATACTTTAAAGTGTACTATTTACAACTAAATTCTATTACTTCTTGAAATAGTACTAAACTTTACTGTGAACACAGTTTTTTTAAACATCATATAACTATTGCTTTTTGTTTGTTATTTATCTAATTCAAGTACGTATTAGAAATAATTATAGATTAAGATTCTTATAGTTAGACTTGCACCACTAACTTTGAAATTTAGTTTATATATATTTTTTTATGTTATTTAATAGTTTATAATTTTTAAAGAATACATAACTAGTACACCTGAATACAGCATTTTTTCGACGTTTAACTTATGACTTCGAAAACTTAGAGATTCATTTTATTAAGTTTCACTATTTTTACTGTTGTTTATGACTATTTTAGATTTCTATTTAAACATTGAAATCTTTTCAAAGATCACATAACAAGCGCGTCGGCACTGAAGATGCCGGTGAAAGATCTGATCTTGTTGATGAGGCGGAACAATATATTAGTTCATGTGGATGGGGCGCACGCTCCAGGACACATTAATATCGATCTGAAAGAACTGGATCCCGACTTCTATGTTGGTTTGTATTTGTTTGTGTAATATAATAATCTCTGTTTGTATAAATAAGCTCCTGGAAATATTAATATTGATCTGAAAGAATTAGATCTTGACTATTATTAGATTTGATTAGTATATACTTTATATATTTTTATCATGACATATTAGTATTGATAGCAAAAATATAAATCCTGATATCTATGTAGGATAGTTGAAGTTTTCTAGGTTTTATTTTATATTTAATATTGTCTTACCATATTATTAGGCCTCCATTATGTTAATATCAATTTAAATGAATTATATATTAATTTCTATGTAGGTTGGTTTCAATTTTAGACAACTTTTTAAACATAATTTTAAAGTTTTTTATAATTAGGTTAATTTTGTTATTAACCTAATGTTATATTAGAGAATAATAACCTCTATTATTTGATGATATCCCGGGTATACTAATATTGATCTGAAAGAACTTGATGATTAGTTTAAGTAAGACACTTTTTTAGTACTTGACTGTTTTGTATTGTTGTTTTTAAATTATATACTCTAAACTTTGTTTTTTATATTTTAGTAATCTTTTTTTTTTAAAGTTCTTACAAGCAAAAGTCTTGAGTGTACTTATTAAGTTATTGTTTATTGAACTACAAAAATCTAAGGAACTGGTGCACGAAAAAATCTTTCGGAATACCACTTGGATACCTTTTAACGTCTTTTCCAGAACTTATGCTTGATTTTAGTTCAAATTTAGCTGTAGTAAGTTTTAAACTATTTAAAAAACATTTATGTTCAAAAAAAAATCATTTTTTTAGCAGATTTATACTGCAGAAATTCATGTTATAAAATCATGATAAAAAAAGTTTATCAAATATAATTAAGTTATTTTTAAATACAGCAACTTAATTCTATTTATCTTAGTTTATGTTAAAGCTTTTTTTTAATGTTTACTTCCGGATTGAAAAAAAACAATGCTTGTTACTAAACAAATACTTAAGAAATTTTGACTATTAGTTATATTTTAAGCAGCAGTATAATTTAAACCCTTAGTAATTATGTATTCAATTATTGTGAAGCTCGATAACTAAAAAGACCTTCTATATACCATGTTCTTTTTAATCATTTAATTTTTATAGTACTCAATTAACTTAACCAGTGGTTTTCATGGTAATTGAAATCTGTGCACACAAAACTAGAATTGAGTATACTAACTTGCCGCTTAGGCACGAATTTTGAACACAGCGCTAACCGGCAGTGCGTACCTAAGAAATCTTTTTTTCTACTTTTAGCCTAATAAAATTATTTAAAAAGCCACTAAAGTTTACAGATGACTATTACACATAACTCCATCTTGATTACAACAGTATTAATATCTATTAATGTTATGTTATATAACTATCATAATTATAGTATAGATTTTTATACGCTTTTTGCGTTTGTGTATTAATCATGATTTATACATTTGTTAATTACCGTGTTAATAATTTCCGTTTTACCTAAATTATAATTTAGATTCTTATACGATTTTTAGATTTAAATTCAATTGTGGGGTATGTAAATGTTATTTGCATTGTTCACTTTTTTAATTTTTATAAATTTTTTTAAACGTCCTTATTTAATAAATAAAACGATTTTTACAGCATTATGACTGCTTGTTTCTTTAAAAAAAAATCAATAAATAAAACTTTTTTTTCAGGAAACTTCCACAAGTGGGCGTACGCGACGCGCCACTGCGCCTTCCTGTTCGTGAACCCGTCACACGAGGGCACCGTACACCCGGTTGTCACCAGCAACTTCGCCCACGGCAACCTGTGGGAGCAGTATTGTTACCAGGGGACCACTGACATCACGTCGATGTTCACTCTTCAGCGTTCGATCGATTACTTGAACGAGCTGGGCGGTTTGGTGAGAATTTTTATTTTTTATTATTTTTTGAACATTGATGCTTTGGTTATGTTTTTTGTTTATGTACGCCAAACATTTTTGTGTAAAAAATAATCCATGAAAAAAGTTTCAGATATAGTGTTGTTTTGGTGGTGGTGGAATAGATGATTAAACACTTACAACTAGTAGGCACTTTTTATAAATGTTAAAATTAACAAACTACTACATTAAAATAAATATAAATGGTAGCAAGTTTCTATCCAGAATCATAAAAAGTAAATGAAATAGATGTTTATTTTTTTATTTTCAACAATATTTATTTTGAGTTGTAAGAATTTACATATGTAAAATTGTATTATCAGGGAAAGGTAGGAAAGTACACGTTCAATTTATTGAACCAAGTGTCAGAAATGCTGATGAAGGAACTCAATGTTGCTGAGTTGGAGATACCAACTAGCATGAAGTGTTTGAGAATGCGCGTGTTCAAATCCCCTTTTCACTATAAACAACTCAAGTTTGTTATCTTTTGTACTGAATATATTTATTTTAGATGAGCAAAAATTATTTTAGTTTTAAGATTATTTTAAAAACATAAGTAAAATATCAATTAAAACTTTATGTGAAATATTTTGCATAATATGTGCACACTTAGCAACCTAATTTTAAAAATAAAATAAACAGTTTTATTAATAATAAGAATATGTAGTTTTTATTAGTTCAATTATTTTTGTATGCATTTAAATTGAGATTAATCATAAGGTATTTTAAAATTACTTGAGTTAAAAGTTTTTTAGTTAAAAATTGAATAAAATTCTAATTGTAATAGTTTTTACTAATCTTAACCGCATACTTTAAAAAAAAAGTAAATAAAAGCAAACTTAAAACTAGAATTTGTAAATTATTTAGATATGATAATTTATTTATATAAAATATATCTATTCAGCCTCACAAATGCAGACAGATTAACAGAATGGTTTTGGGACAAATATAAAGTGCAAATGTGTTTTACACAGTTCAACGATCAAACATACATTAGACTGTCTTGCAATGTTTACAACAACATCAACGATTATAAAACTGCTTTGATTGCATTGAAACAAGTTATGAAAGATATTCCTAGTGCTTAGTATGTATCTATAAGTTATGTATAATCATTTTTAATCAATTATTTTTTAATCATCTATGTGCTTAGCCAAACTTGTAAAACATTTATGATATTTCGTTCCAATAATTAATTGCTAGTTTTTACACGTAATTGTTTTACCTCACGTAATATTATTTATTTAAAAAACAGTTTTGTATCAGTGGTGTATGTTTTAGCTCATCATTTAATGTTTGTAATCACCTTAAATATTATTAAGTTGTTTTTAAGCAAGTCATTAAAGAAACAAGTAATTGATAAATTTTGAAACATTTATATATATATATATATATATAATTTGTCACAAATAATGTTAAAGTTAACAAATGTAACTGTCTATAAACTTAGAAATACTCTTTAAATAATCTGTGCTATTTCACTCCATAATGTTTTTTGATTTTTATTCGTAAATAATTTACCTCATATATTATCATTTGTAAATTTTTTATCAAATTTTATAAATCTTATTGTACAGTTTTTCAATTGATATAAGTACTGAAGGTTTAAAGCAGTTTTATTGAGTCTATTTAATAGAAAAAGTGAAATATTTGTTATATATAATATTTTATAACGCTATTTTTTTACTTGTATACAAAATGCATTTGTTAATTCTAAGTATAGAAATAATTCAAGTAATTATTATGTAGCAGCTGCAGTTAAGTACGTTGTCTTTCTTTGATAAAGTATAAATTAATATCTGTAAATATGAATAAAACTTTTGAGCAAGTGCAAAAGCAGAAAAAGTTGTGTAAGTTTGTCTTTAGTATAAAAATTACATATATTCACTTGATATTTTATATATATATCCTTCATATCAAACTTTGTCTTTTGAAATTATTCCTTATATTAATCGCAAATCATGAATATTCTGCTTAATAGTTCTTTTTGTTTTAACCAAATCACTATTTTATTCGTGAATTAATCATTTTTATTAAACTCTATTCACTTCGTATGATTGAAGTAAATGTTGTATATATCTTCTGAAGTAGTTTTTAAACAATATTACTATATATTTTAGTACAAACAATCTAGGTTTGTTTAAATTCATCTAAATTAATCTACTACTTTTAAGCAAAAAAAAACTGTTTGACATAAGTTTAATTGTTTTACTTAGAGTTAACTCAATTAATAAAAATTAGTTTATTAATTCATTTCCTGTTTTAAAATATTTTAGCTCGAGACAAACTTTCAATTCTGTATTGTTTTATTTTGTTGTCTTGCTTATTATCAGAAATATTTATAAATAAATTGTTTCAGTCAAGTTTGGTATCATTTAACATCGAGATTATATGAGTAGTATAAATTAAATAAATGTAGTTAAATTTTTATCAAAAATTCTTAAAAGTAAAAAAAATTTGAAAAATAATAATTTATTTTCAAAGAATTGTAAAAAGTAATATTGAACGATAATTATGTAAATTTTTAATTTCTCGAATAAATAGACTAAAAATTATTTTTCTATTCTATCTAATAAGACGAAATGCTCTAATGCTTGCCGATTTCGAAACGACATACAATTATTCATTTGAATGTAAATAGTTTATAAAGAATCTAATGAAAGTAGAGATAATTAGTGGAGTTTATTGACTTTAAAGACTAGTTTTGAATTATATTATTAATAAAGTTTATTGTCAAGCGAAGGACCTAGGCATTAAAACCCAAGCCACTGAAACTGAAAGACATTAACATAAAAAGAAAAAACAAATTACAGTGATAAAATAAACATAAAACTTGTACAAGGCACAAACTGAATAAACTAAAATTTTCACAACCAAAATATTCAACAATTCCAAAGTCACTAATCTCCAATTGTACATTCCAAAGCAACAAATCTCTGAAACAAGCATATCCTGTCAAAATTCTTCAGAACCTAGCTCGAAACTTTAGGAACCATCTTGAAGACCACTTTTCATCAAACACGAACTTTCATAACAGCATTTATTTTCAACTTTAGACAGAATTCTTCATCTTGCAGAACATTGAAACAACTATTCGCCTTTCGTCATATTTTCAAAGTTTCACCACGGCAAATTCAGTCAAAAATCACTTCAAACATGTGGCAGCAACAATTCACAATCTAGCTTAGGAATCAACTGAGTATCCAATAATTTCAAAATCTAAAGCCCAAAGAACATTGACAATAGACCGTCCGAAAAATCAAAATTGAAAAGGATCTATAAGGGGAAGGTGTAGCTTACAGTTTAAACTACCAATAAACTACATACCACACACCAAATTAATGGTTAAAGAGATGAACAAAACTAACTACTTATAAATTTTACAGGTAAATATTTTATTTAAATCACATTTTTTTAATTTTAATCGAAAATGTTCAAGATTTTTGCACGATACTAGTTCATTTGGAAGTTCGTTCCACATTTTTACCGAACGATAGAAAAAAGATTTTTGCCAACCAACATAGTTGAAATGATATTTGCATGTATATTATCTATTATTACCTCTGAGTGAGTAATTATTTTTATAAGGTTTAAAAAAAGTTTGAGAATCAATAGTAGTTTCATTGTTAATCAGTTTAAAAAAAGTAATAAGATCAAATTCAAGTCTTCTGTACTCTAAAGTTTTTATATTAAGCTTTGTTAGTCTATCTATGTAAGATGTATATGAAATGTTGCACCGATTAAAGATTGATCTTGTAAATTTTCTTTGAATAGATTCTAGTTCAGGGTTTCCCAAACTTTTTTGCAAATGGCCCCCTTTAAAGAGTTTGAAAAAGCAATGGCCCCCTTCAACATATAGGATACTCGTAAATTACGATAAAGTACACATAAGACCTTTTTTTTTTGCTCTTCATCTGCAACTCAAGAATATCTAGTGTAAGTTTCTAAACTACCATAAAATACACATAAGACCTTTTTTTGCTCTTCATCTGCAACTCAAGCATATCTAGTCCCCCTGTGGCTCCTTTGCTGCTCATGGCCCCCTGAGTATCTTTCATGGCCCCTAAGGGGCCACTTGGCCCACTTTGTGAAACCCTGGTCTAAAGTGTTGTTAACATCGAAGTCACTCTTGTCCCATAATAGATTTAAACAGTCTGTTAAATTTTCATACTGAGAAGTTTTCCTTGAAAAGTTCATTCTGTACTGTCTTAAAAACTTGTTGTTAGCTTCCAATCCATTTTCGGTGTAATTTAGCAAACCTCTACCGTTGTTTTGCTCAATTAGTTTAGCACTATGTGCAAAAAAAGTATGCACAGTTGGTGTAAAGCGAATCCATTTAACCGACATGACCAGCGTCATTGTTTTTTGACATAAAACTGAGTATTTCTCTACATTAATCTTTCTGTTAGAATTTATGAGGCATAAAATAATGGAAACATACAAAATAATTTTGTCAATGTTTTTATTTAAACTAACATCAGAAATATGCTTTGTCAGCAGAGTCGTATTATTGGTGTTTAGCAAAGTTTTGACTACGTTACCTGTTGTAGAGGTTCCACCATGGCCTGTGGGATCCGGTTTTTCAAGAGAAACATTAATTTCTTCTTCTACACATTTCTGAACTTTTATTTTTGACTCAATAAAATTATTTACACCTTGACTTTTAGATATTCCTTGAAACTTTGATTCTGACCAATTAAAATGTCCAGCCACAGCATGATAAGAACCTTCTAGAACATACAAAATGGTCTTTTTTGTCATAGTGAAAAACCAGGGATAGGATATTATATCAACTTTTTTAACAGAAATATCGCTTGTAAAAACCTAAAAAAATAGTTATATTCCACATGATAGATTTGTCTGAAAATTTGTATTTAGATTCCTTGTCATCTTTACTAAATTTAAAAAAAAAAATTATGTTGGTTCTACGGTGGCAAATTGAGAAAATTAACCCTGAAGAATACCCTAAATTGCCAGTAAAATCATCAATGAATTTTCGGCGAGAATAGAAGATTTTTTAAATGAGAAATAATATACTTTTACATTTAAATATTCAAAGAATTTTGTCTTTTTTCAATTAACACTAAAGCAAAGAAATGAAAAAATTTAAAAAAAGTATCTGTATAAATGCTTTTAAGGTGTTTTTTAACAGTAGATGTAGACCTAAATTTTGAAAAAAATTTAGCATTTTTTGAGGCCTTTTTAAACTTAAAAGAAGCAAACGTTGGCTACATTTAAGCTTACATAAGTTTTAGTATACTTTATGCAGAACAGAAACAAACCCAGTTTTTTAAACCCCGCTCTAAACAATTAAATAAAAATCTTGCTTTAACTGTTTAGTCGCGAAAATAGTCAATGGCCACTTGCCAGCCCACTGTGCAGTAATTACTGCTTTATCCGATTTGAACAAAATGAAGTGACAAAGATAAAATTATAAATACTTAAATGTTTTAAAAGTCCTTAATATTTGGCTAAATTTTGATATCAACAAACTCAAGTTTTTAGCTTATTCAATATTTATTAAACTAATGGAAAGCGTAAATTTAACAACTTATTTAGAAAACATACACGTAGCTTGGTTGTGCTCTCTCCTTTTAAATGTTTTGATATAACGAATCGTAAACGAAATGTTAATATGCATTCAACTATTTGTTATATTTGTCTATCTTGATTTGTTTCACAGCATCTATATATGTGTCTTTATATATACTCAATAATTACTTTTCATTTTAAAGAAATTAAATTTATATTTTTCAATAAATATTTTATTTTTTAAATGAGAATAAAACCAATTGGTAATCATTATGCAAAAACAGCCAGCTTTTATTTTTATACTTGTGCAAAGCATGCCAGGCTGTTTATTTAACAAGCAAGCACAATATTCGTTGGCTTGGTCATGTTCGGAGAATGAAGAGCGTAAAATTTAGGTTTTTGATAAGCTTTAAACACGCTGGCCTGGCCACTAATCCTGCAAAAACCTTGAATTCGATGATTCAAGTTACCAATAAAAACTACAGGTAGAAAGTATTTACAGTTTGATTGATGAAGAAGATAATAAAAAATTGTGTAAACAAACTGTTAATAGTCTAAAGGGTACAAGTTTTAAAAAAGAATGTTTGAAAACTCTTTTGACTGATAAAAGCGCAAACAATTCTGATGTTTCTATTTGAAACTTGCCTAAAAACGAGTTTAAAGCAACGAATATCACATTTAGCTACTAATAATTGTAATTTTGAGAAACTGACTCTACTAACAAAAATTCAGAAAACTCTAAGCTGGATACAACTATGCATGCAGAAACAACTCTAATAAAAAATTCTAGGGATGGTGAAGTTCATGACAATTCAAACCATAAGATTCATTGATACCAAAACCAATTCAGTATGTTCAAACACTTTTGAACAGAGAATGCAATGAAATAAGTAACATTATCAGTGCATTTCTTAAATTAAAAATTTTAAAAAGTACCAAAAAATAAAGTTTTTCACGAAACACTAATGCGAAGTATGAGTCCCCGGTTCGTAAAATAATTTTTTTAACAGTATAGCTAACAGAGGCAATAAACGAAAAGAAAGTATTTATATTTGGTTTTGGTTTATTGAAAAAGATTTGTTAAATAGCATGAAAACTTCCATAGAAAACCGTACTTCTGACAGAGTTTCAAAAGATGTTTACAACAAAGTCTTACCACGTTTTTTTATGTTTCATATAAAGATTTTAAACTTAAATAATTATTTGGACATGTAGAAGTGAGCTCATAGCTCTCTTTACTGGTAATAGATGTCAAGCTTGAATGTTTTTTATAATGACTAGATAATCAAACTACTTTTTTAGAACTTATCCGTTCCGACAAATTGATTAAAATAAAAGCGGTCATATCTAAAAAAACAATATGTATCTTTTGTTAAAGCGGTTGTTGATCTAATAATAAGATTATGATGTTGTTGACTTTCAAACATTCTTTTAAGAACTTGAACTTGTGCGAATAATAAATTGTCGTAATGTGAATAACCAAAATTTGATAAGTCGTTCAACCATCTTTGATATATCATAACTAAATAACTTCATCAAAAAGTTCAAACTCGGAGATACTCAAATTTATACATACACTGTTCTAATTCTGTAGCATAATATTACGAAGGTTCCTCTTTTTCTGTGATTCATTTTGTAACAGATTTTCACCTTGACTTTACTTACATTACATAATAAAACTTAAAATAATCTCATAACTAAACTAAACTAGACATTAGTAGTTAACAATGAATATAAAATGTAGAGAATTTCATAATACACAAACAGAAATATTAAAAACTGTAGATTTGTAATCTTTTATATCAAAGTAGTACTTATAAGTTAGGACCACAATTTTCAGATCAGATAAAATTTAAATGTTATATTGCAAAAATTACAAAAATAAATTCTCAAGTTTTAATGTTTATCTTCTAAAAACGGGTTTATTTATTCATAGAGGTGATTATTGGTATATATAAACATTTTGAATAATAAGCGTAGGTGGATAATAAATAAAATTACTGAGCATTTAAATCTTGCTCGATTGTTTAACTTACACTAGATATTCTAGGGTTTTTGCTAAGAGTAAGAACAGGTCTCGTTGTAAATAAAACTAAAACTGCCTACGAAATTTAGTCCGCGACTACCAAATGCCCGTCGACCTCTACCAATTGCTTACATAAACAAAAATAAAATATAAACCAGTAGTTACTTATAATAAAATTTTGATATAAAATTAAAATATTACTAATTTTTAGATACACAAATGTATATAAACATATAATAAAACTCAACTATTTAACTTTGATTTGATTAACTAATAAAGATAAACGATCTTTAATAAGTTTTAGAAAAGTAATACTTTAATTGTTTTTACATTTTTTAACACAAAGGTTTGGAAAACTCGATTTTACTCTTTTACGTTTTGTTAAAAAATAATAAGTAGTATACCAATATAGTATAAAGATAAACCATTGATAATTTACGCATTAAAAGCTGCCATGCTTGCAATTTCTTAAGGCGTTAAAATTACATTTCTCGCAAACGATTTTCTCCTAAATAGCTTAAAGATTGATAATGAACCCCGCAAAAGTTATAGTATATTGCTTTTTAAATATGCATTTAATAAATAATTGATCATATCAAACTCAAAACCAAGTATGAGCTACAAAAGCTAATCTAGATCGGAATACGATTATATAATTATATCTTTGTTTCGGAGTTAACAAATGATACTCTTGCGTAAATAGTGTTCTACATTTTAACAATGATAATTTTGCTGAAAATTGTTACTCAGCTTTTTAAGTCAAACTACATTTTATCCTTTGTCAAGATAAGCTAAAAAAATTATAACAAACTATAAAAATTCTTATTTTTTTTTGATTAACTTAACTAGGAAAAGTTCTTTTTTTAAGAATCGAATAAGTTGTTAGGTATTCTTATTTTCATTAAATAATTCCCAAAGTTCTTTTACAAGCCTTTCATAATACTTGTCAGCAATCAAAAGAAAAAATAGAAATAATTTAACATAATAAAAGAGTTTTTGTGCGCTATATTTATTGAAAAATAATAATAAAACAACAAAGTAAAATTCACAAAATTAATTCAGAAACAATCAACAGAAAGAACAATACATAAAAAAACTTGATACTTAGGTTCTTATAAAAGACTAACTAAAAATTATGTTTTTAGAAACTTCATATTGTTTCAGATAATTTTTCTTTTGCTGTCTCACCTATAAAATAGTTTGTATAAAACTTTCTTATTATCACATTACTCACTTATCTTCTAAAAGTATACTGAAGTTTAATTTAACGATGTTACTATTAGACTAAAATTTATACATATCGAAAAATAATTTAAAGTTTAACAATTAGTTGTTTAACTTAAGCAACTTTGTTTACATAGTTTAAAATGTAAAATTATTCAATTAGATTTTACAAATATATATGTGGATTTAAGACCGAAATATATGTGCGATTATAAATTTAAAAAACAACCTAAATTTTTTTGCTTTCACCATGGTTGCTTATGTCATCTTCCTCCTGTTTTCTAGAATCTTCCTTCTGGTTGCTAGGATCTTCTTGTACCAGGTCGATAAAGTCTTCTTCCTGGTCATAAGGATCTTCATACTGGTCGCTAGGCAAATACAAGGTAACATTTGGTGTTGTCACTTTGAATATTCGACCAAAAGTATTTGGTTCAGCTTTCTGTTTTTAATAAAAAATACAATATTATTACGTAATTAATTTTGATACATAATGGTCATTTTAATTGGTTGATTTTAAAGCTTTTAACTAGTTTTGTAACTAACAGATACTTAATGAATCTAAATTACTAGTTTTTTCCGAATGTTAACTTAACATAAAAAAAAATGAAGTCCTATAACTACAAAATAAATTAACTGTACAGAATTCATGTCTAAAACTTTCAAAAAACTTAAAAATAACAAACTTCAATTTTGTAATCTTTAGGCACAAAATTTTTATACTCCAACACTAGATCAGGATGATCCTTAAAAATCTCCGAAATTTTTTCAATTCTCTTCAAATGGTCGATCCTGAATCATAAGTTTTTTTTTGTCCAGTTATACAAAAATAATTATTGGTATAGCTGTTAAACATTGTCTTACTTTATTTATTAAATTATAAAGTATAACTTTTTGAATATGATTAAAGTAGATATGCAAATAGATAATATTTTTTTAATAAGAATTTTGATACTTAAATATAATAATTCGAAGTATATTAGAATAAAATTAAACATAAAATACGAAATACCCGTCTAGATGACAACTTTGTACCACGAAATCACTAAACTTTTCACGACTTTCACCACCGGCAAGTAAAGTTACTTTTTCCATGTATTCTTCAAAAGCAATCACCTAACAATTTAAAAAGTTTTAGCTTAATATTAAAATTATCTTTTTTTATTCTCATAAAAACATTACGTTTATGGGTAAAGTTGATAACTTATTAATAAGTAGTAGTTGTAAAAAAGTAGTGTTTTGTACACATAAATTAACAAAACTTTAGTATTCTAGTTTTCAACCTTTTGAAGCTATTTGTTATTTTAGATCATGGTTTCTCAAACTTTTTTTCAAAAGGCCCCTTTTAAGGAAATAAAAAAGCTATGACCCCCTTTGACAAGATTAAAAACAAACTGCCATTAAAGACACTTAAGACCCTTTTTTTTTGTGCTCTTTATCTGCAACTCAAGAATATCTAGTGTAAGTTTCTAAACTACCATAAAATACACATAAGACGATTTCAGAGTGTTCTGTCATTATAAATTATAAAAAATTATATAAGTAATCAACTTTGATATATAAATATTTTATTCAACAACTAATAATATTATTAATAGTAATTTGAAAAAACCTCTCCGCCCGATAATTTTCCATAGTTTTCAAAAATAAATCGTAGTTGTCGTTAGATAAGATAGCCTTTAACTGATTCATATAATCTTCTTTACATAAGACTATACTCTGTTGGTAAAATTATTTTTAGTGTGTACATTTAATTCTTCAAAAGTATAGTAAACCTTTGTTTTCTGAACGTTATTAGTGATGTAAATTAAAACTTGCTAAGATAAATCATACATACGATGTCTATTGAACTACAAATAAAAGCTCAAAATCTTTGGTTCTAAAACCTGGTGCACGAAAAAACCCTTCGTTTATAGAGTCGCACACCACTTGGATATCTTTAAACGTCTTTTCCAGGACAAAAATACACTACTATCAAAATTAATGTGATATAAAAAAAAATTATATGATTGTGCAGCATAACAAAGATTTCTTGGGGCTTTTACTTCATGATTGCAAGATAACAAAATGTAATTACATTATTTTATGTTTAGTTATTAAGCTTAACATATAATTTTACAACAAACTGTACAGTTTTGTAAGAATGAGAACTTCAGTAAAATTGGAAATAAAAACTACTCAACTTATAGTGAATATTAAGGTATATAGTATAAGTGACTACAAATGTGGTATTCAAAACTTAATGCATTACTTTGCCATAAAATCAATATTTTACTCTAATTATTTTTAGATTTAATGGAGGTAATGATGCTAATGTATATAAACATATTTAAACGCAAGTCTTAAATACATAAACATTTCTTTTTTAAAACAACAACAAAAAAAGAAAAACAATAATCACAATAATCTTTAAGCAAAAACAGTGAGCTTAATATTTTTTTATAAAACCTGTGCAAAATTTTTAAGGCATTTTATTCATTTTAGTTTACAAAAGTTATTAATTCAACTGGGATTGAGCTAACACTATACAGCCGCTGTCAGACCTATAACAACAACCAACCCTTTTATTCACATAATTCTAGTTTTCTTATAACAATAACAAGATAAATTTTACTTTTTCCTGCTGCTGCTTATTTTGTTGGCTGACAATATCTGCTGAGTCAGCAGAAAATCCTGCAACGACTTGTTGTTGCTCATCATCATCAACATTTTCTTCGCTCGAATCTCGTTTAGATGACATTTTAACAGTTAAATAATTTGACAGAAATACAACAGACTGTAAAATTTATATATTATAATTATTAACGACAAACACTTTTTTTTTCCTCGACTAAGCTTGAAAATATTGGTTTAGAAATAAGGCGTTATTCTTAAAATATGTTTTTTGCTAGAGGAAATATTGAAAGTACAATAAAGAAATTTATCACTTAAGTTTCAAAACACTTTAACAATACATTATATATAAATAAATAGAAAACTGGTGTTTAAAATGTTGCTTTGATTAAAAATTTGATCATACAGTATTTTTAGATTGCTGTGAAATACAAACAGACATAACTTAAAAGATCAGACTACTTGATATTAAAATATTCAATTATGCAGAGTTACAAGACTGCTGTAATAGTTGAATCAAAGTGAAAATAAAAAATTAATTACATCTTGATTGTTTCTACAGCAATAAAAACTAAATACAATATACTTTAATTATTCTTTTTTAAGTACTTGTGTTAAACTAAATATGCTAGCAAATTATGGACATAACTCACAGGGAGTACTAATCTAACTACTGTACTGTGAGTTTAGCTTTTAACTAATATATTGTTTATGTTTAAAATTTCAAAATAGCTAATTTAAGATGATTAGGTTTGCTTATCAATTGTTTGTTGATTTTTATGATAGAATACCACAATATGATTTTTTTAGTTTATAAAAATGTACACTAGCAGTGTAGTGTTTTAAATTATGTATTATAATCATTGTTTAGTACTTTGTATCAGGGTAATTCAAAAAGAAAAACAAAAACCAAACTAGAAACTTTATTAACTTTAACATAAAAAAGTGATATAAGTTATTTTATAAATGTTTCGCTAAAAAAAGCTTAATTTGTTTCATCTAGTGTTTTGTATATTTCATTTTTCTACTTATGTTGCTTTTTAGTCGTAGTAACTCACAAAACACTAGTAATTGTAAAAAAAATAATTTAAGAAAAAAAAATTAAATCGACTAAATAGATAAAAAGTATCATATTGGATATACTTGTGAAAGTTTTTATTTTTTTTCTATTTTACTTCTTTAGTGACAATACCTAGATGTTCAAATTTTATTAACCGTGTTTAAAAAAAAGGAATTGATTTTTTAATGACCCCAATAAAACAGGAAGAAAGAAACTTAAACTATGAAAATTTTAAAATTAGCAATTAGTCATGTAAAAATTACTTTTTGTTGATATAGTTTTATAAAATTATATATATTTTCTTTTTTTTTCGGGTATGTTATTTTTCAAATAATATTTGTAAAAGTAAAGAGTGTCTAAAGTTTTAGACTAATTCATTAAGTTTTACTTGCTTTAAATGTATATAGCTGAAAATTAATAATTTGAACATATATTTTTTTATTTAAAAAGCACGTAAGTGTTCCATAGCTTTTTAGAACTTGAGGATTAAACCCAAGCGGGCACAGAGTTGTTTTTATTGCGCATAAAGGGAAGTAGCTTGTTGTGTTGTTGTAGCTCTACAAAATTCATAAAACACCAACTTTGTTGCATAATTATGTTTAAAAAAGATTCTCTACTTTTTAGTAGTTGTAACCAATTTAGTTTTTAAGTATAAAATTATGTAAAAATTATATTTAAAGTAGTTTACAAGGTTAATATTACTTAT
Source organism: Thalia democratica (assembly GCF_965202585.1). Lineage (NCBI taxonomy): Eukaryota > Metazoa > Chordata > Thaliacea > Salpida > Salpidae > Thalia > Thalia democratica. The sequence continues at coordinate 57,098,337 of NC_139166.1, read as the reverse complement.
TATTATTATAATGTTAATACTTTCCTAGACAAGATAAAAAGTATCAAAAAGGTGTGCTACTTGATAACTGAAAAGTTCTTTGTACACCAGATCCTTGGACCAATATTTTTTAGCGTTTTTTTGTTGTTCAATAAACTAATAATCATATTAACTATATTTTTCCAATGCGGACGACTTTTTCTTAAACTTTGAAACAAAACCAAGAAACTCCTAGAAAACTTATAAAGACAAGGTTTATATTTCATAATACTGTTCACATAAAATAGTAGAAATGCTATTTGACTTCTTGTTTGAGAGGAACTAGTGTTTAAAACGTACAAAATGTACACATTAAGCTTATTTGATGCAGCAGTAAACCGTACAACTGTTAATATACAACTGGTATGTTTTGTTTTTACTCGACATCATGAATTCACAATAACTTTTATTAGCATTTTACGTCGTACAGCACTAGTTGAACAACCAAATCACTTCATACGTTTTATAAAATAATCGAAAAGTAAGTTAAAGTAGTATATTAGTACTTAGTTTTAAATTAATATAAACGTAACAAAAATAAGCGTACAAATTCTAACAGAAAATTGTATACACAAAATAATTAGCAAATAATTATTAAACAATGTTTGAATTAAAATATTAGAATAATAAATTTTGAAAAATGTTCAAACTTTAGTAGGTATAAGCATAATTTCATAATTCTAACAAAGGATCTCAGTAAAAAAACAAAACTTCTTTTGTGCGCTTGTTTTAGCTTATTTTTAGATCTGACTTCATAATAAGGTATTATTAAATGTAGCTTAGAAGTGTAGTAAGTATTCAGCAGAGCAACATTAGTATCGTCGTAACCATGTTAAAAGGATTTATAGTATTAGTTGCTTAAGTCTTGAAAATTTTCTCAAACTTGAGCAAATATATACTTGTGATTAAGTACTGAAATCAAAAAGAAAAAAAAAATTGTAAAATAATGTAAAATAAAATTACATAAATGTTAAAAAGAAAATAAATGTAGCAAGATTGTGAAAAGAAAATAAAAACTGTATGAACTTTGTTTTTTTAAATGATATAAGTTTTAAGCATTGCTTATTTAAAACTATTTTTACTAAACTTCATGTTTTTTTAGTAATTAGTTTCATTTTATTGTAGTAGAAAACTTTTTCGAGAAAGTGCACACTTTAATTTTGAAAATATTTTATAAAGTTAGAGCTTACAAAATTAGTATAAGCAAGCATAAAGTTATAAATAACTTCAAAACTACTTTTTTAGCAAACAACTAGTATTTGTTATAGTTTAGCATGAAAACATTTAAATATTAATGTAACTGTTAATGTAACTGTTTTGTAACTAAGTCTTTTTATTGTTAGTATAGTAGTGTAACCTAATAGTAAACATTTAAAATAAACTAGTTGATTTCGAAGTCTTACTATTTTTTTTAAGTTTGTAGTCTTTTGAAAAGTTAAATTTAAATTAGTTTTGTCTTTAGGCAAACTAAGTGACTTTACAAAAAGCAGTTGAAAAGATGATGAGATAACTATAATAGAAATAAAATTATAATCACCTTAAATAAACTTTGTTATTAGGTTGCATGCTTAGCATCAGTTATAGACAATATTTGCAAACTTAATACCTTAAAAGTTATATCCTCTAAGAGATAACGTGTTACTACAAACTTTTTCTGAACTAATTAGCAAAAACAAATGATTGATATAAGATTAAATTTTGAAAGTTTCGCCTCAAACAAGACATAAGTAAAGTTATACAATTTACTTAAAACATTAATTTTAAATAGCTTTTTTCAATATGAAGCAGGGGCGTCGCGTGGGGTGTTGCACTGCCGCAACTGCACCACCTTGAAATTTTGTAAGAAAAAAAAAAGTATCTATAACGTTTTCGTTATTTTTTTTGAACGAAATCTCTTTTAAAACTTCAGTTTTGAAAACGACCATTTTGCCCACTTCACTGCCGCAAACTCTTAGCTGACTGCCGCAAATGAACTCAAAAAAGCAAATTTTCTTCAAGAATTACCGCAAAATCAATATCTTGCGGTAAGTAAGCTAAGTTGAAAATTCCCTAAAACAGGACTGCTTAAGTATCATCTACAAGCTATTGTAAACATAAAATAAAAACAAAGCTAAGCTACTGCAAAGGATTAAACTTGAGTTTATGTACCCACATGATTTTTTAAATTTAACAGATCACTTCTATTAAAAGATTTGTCATAAAATGCATATTTTGAAAAAAAGATAAAAACCCTAAATCACCAAAGTCTTAAAAATTTGATTTTTTATTTTAATCTGCATACATAAACTTAACTATAACTGATTATTGTTATCATAAAGTTAATAAAATAAATAATAAAATTTAAGTTCTGAAAAAAAGATTTAAGAAGTTTATTAAGAATTAAGAACTTCTAGTTCACTCTTACAAAAAAATATTTTAGGTTTATATTAAATAAAAAATAGTATTATTTAAACAATCACATATTTAAATAAAGTAAATAGCCTTAACTTAGAAACTTTGATTACTTAGAGTAGTTTAACATTTTAGGAAAATTTAGTCTACCTCTACTTTATATGACTTTTGGTTTAATTTTTTCATAAAAAAAGCAAAAAATTTAGATAAAATTGTTAAAACATGGTTGCCTTGCCTCATAATCAGGATAACTTAGAAATGTTAAAAACTCAAGATGACCCAAGATAAATTAAAACAGACCAAATTAGAAAAAATATTCAGGCTGACTAAAGCAGTTTTAATATTTACTCTGAAAATAACAAGCTTATTTAAAATTAAAAAATAAGTGTTTTACTCCTATGGCCACATAAAAACTAACTAACCAAATTTTTACTTCTATAATGGTTACATATTTATAAGTTATCTTTAAAATTCTTGAAAAGTTCAACAGCCTCACAACTAAACTTAAAAAATTTGAGCTCCTGACAAAAATACTGTCATCAAAATGAAAAACAAATTAAAATTATGTAAAGAAAAGATACCCTTAAAAAACTATTGAATTTTAAAACTCCAACAAAAAACATTAAAATTAGAAAAAAAGTTTATAAAAATTTTAATGTTTGTAAAAAAATGTGCAAATTAGTGAGGGGTAAGGGGGGAGGGTGTATAGGCACTTTTTTACATGTTGTTCTTATTTTAACTTTTTCAGAAAGCTAATAGTTACTCTTTAATAAACTTGAAATTTCCAATTAAACATTTTTTTAAACACTGTTTTAGTTTGTGCCTCCCATTATGAACCTTTTGTTGCCTTTGACTTTGACTGGCTATATCTTAAAACATGTACTGAATTTTTAAAATCTGTAAAAAGCATCTTGTAGCTTAGTAAAAACTACATAAAATAAGATCAAATTGTGAAAAAAGTGTTTTATCCCCCCTATACCCTTAAAAGCAAAGCTTATCTTCAGGTGTAGCAAAAGTTCAGTTGTTTTCAAACTTGACAGTAAAAATATATTTTTATTAAAATATTTGATTTTTTTAAAATTCTGCACCACCTAAAAAAAATACCACGCGACGCCACTGATATGAAGTATTAAAGATTTTATTTTATAATATTATATCCAGTTATATATATGACTAATGTTCGCATTTTATATCAAATAATATTGGAATCTCAAATATAAAGGTTTTACAATTGCCGAAACTAATAAAAACTTACACCCACCTAATAAAATCGTCCGATCAATCATAGGTTTTTGTAAACCTATTCAAGTGGAAATGCGAACATTTTCTAAATTAATATAACAAATGAACTCGACTAGATTTCGTTCAGCAAAACAATTATCGTACGTAAAAGAAGTACAAAGTAGTTTAAATTATATAGCATTTAATTAGTCGACTTTTAAATTTGTAAACGTTAAAAGATTTTTCTCAATTTAGAAAAGTTAAAAAAGATTCTAGATTATATGAAACGAGTACTGAATAGTTAAAACTCATTTTGAACATCAATAACCTAGACTAGACTAATAAAAAGGCCAACACGATTTCAGACTAAGTTAAAACACTGTATGGTGTAATAAAGAACACATTTTATTTTCAGTAAAAAAAAGTAAGAAACTTTGTACGTCAAATTGAGAACCGCACACTATATTAAAGTGGCATAGTAAACATGGCACTGAATATTTTTATAAAGTTCTCCTGTAAAACAATAGGTCTTCAAATGTTGCAAAAGATGTAAATATTAAAAAAATAATATTTCTGTTCAAAGCAGAATTTTGGTGAAATTTTTTAATTTTTTTTTACAGTTTAAATATTTGTTAAAAATTGTCTAAACATAGCTATAAGTTAAAAACTCTAAAAATAAGTTAATTTATCATCTTATATCACTACTCATTATTTTTTATATGCAGTTTAAATTAATGTAAAAATCTAATCACAGACGTTTCTTTATACTATTGTAAGAAACTTCTTTGTTAATTTAACTGTATTAACACGTTAATAAACATTGCCGTCCTCATGATGTTTTGTTTCAAACGTTCAAAAATGTAAACTAAAAAAATTTGAAAAAATAAATAACTTAAAAAGTTTGTCAAACTTTGTTGAGCTTTTAATTAAAGATTTTTTTTTTAAGTTAAAGAATTTATGACGACTTCAAATTAATCTAATTTTTTGAGAATATATGGCTTTGAAAAAAAAAAAAAATCGCACATACAAAATTGTGTTAAACTTCAAACACAATCAAGTAAGCAGGAATCATGTTTAGAACACAAGTTGAATCGAAGTTAGGATATCTGCTTCTGAACGCATCAGATTTTGAACAATTTGAACTTTCTGCAGTTACAAGAGAACATCCCAGACTATCAAGGATAGTTCTACCATCATGCAAACTATCCTTCGAACTACTCAATGAAAAAAAACGGCAAGACTTTGCTTGTTTTTTGCTAGTGACGAAAACAAAAGAAAGTTTTTTAAATTTGTTTTCAACGCTACAGTAGCTGGTGCCTTTTAAAATTTCTCGACTTAGCGAAGTTGAACCGTAACAAAAACAGTTGTTGGAACGCAAAACGTTCTCAGCAAAACACCCTTTTTTGCATTGTTCGTCCAATGCTTCAAGGTATTTTGGGTAACCAGAGGTGAGAATGTTCATAACTTTGTTTGCAGTGACACCTTGCAGGTAAAGAGAACTCGCGTTGATTGCTTCAGCTTCATTTTCATCTACAGGGTCGATTCTGAACATGTGAAGAATTTTTGTGTTTTCTTCACATCCACTCAAGTCCAAAGAGCTTGATATGAACCTGTAATCTTTGTGGGAAGTTTGTAAAGCTTCCGTTTTGTACTTGATGGAACCGACTATGTCAGTTCTGGAAAGAGCGCTCATTTTAAAAGGCAGCTGATTCATTAGTGAAGTAACGTAATAATCAAACTTAGACTTTAAGAGCCTTATTTTTGCCTGTTGGTTTGCAAGCATTTCTTTCTTCAACTCAATGTTAAACTCTTTTAATGAACAGACATCAGTTTCAGCCGGACTATTTTGGTCGCTGGTTCGATTTATACTTTGTTTTTTGAACAAGCAACTAGTTACACCTTTAAAACTGTGTAGATTAAACTTTTTGTACAACAAATGAGCAACGATCTCACTTGCATCATACTTCGCTTCGAATTCTATAAGGTACGCGGGAGCAACCAACTCGTGATGCGCCACCGCTTCTTTCTGCTTCATAAGGTCAACGTCGAACGTACCTTTGACAATTTGCTTCAGATCACTGTAAAACAAATCTTGAGGAATGCTGTCGATGAAGGATTCCATTTCTTCTGAATAAACTTTCAACACACGCTCATACCCAGTGCTGTCTTCAAAACGGTAAAATGGTGTTTGGGATCTGACTTCCATCTTCCGTTTTTTTCCGTTTACATAACTCGAAATGTTAGGCTTAGGACTTGCAAAACAATATTCATTGCTTCCCGACTTTGCGCCGCACGCGTCTCCATCCTTGATTCGTTTCGCGTCGGTCCGTTCCACTTTGTTCAAAAACACGTAATGCATCGCTTTCGGAACTCCCTTGTCGCTCACGTAACAGCTGCCGTAACCCAGTGCGGTTTCGAACCTGTCGGTAAGGTAAACGCCGGGACCGAGCATGCCGTTTTTCGACGGCCTGAACCCTTCCTTCAGGATCCCTTCGACGTTCGGTCCTGTGGTGCCGTGGAGCAAAAGAAAGCGAGGGGATTCCCCTTCCGCGCTCGGCTCGTTAGATTTCACTCTGTAAATTTTGATCTTTTTGTGCTTTGTGACCGTGAAGAACGGAAAAGTGCCAGAGAAGGTTTTGTCGCCAGGAGCCACAGAAGCACACAAAAGCTTGCATTCCGGGTCGCTGTTGTCCATGAGCTCCAACCCGTACTTGGACCCTGCGGAAGTTCCTTTGAAGTTCGCAGTGTCGTACTTAAACAGCTCTTCGGTTTCTCCGATCAAGTATTCTTTTGTTTGTTCAAAATTTGTGTTTACCTTTTCTATCAACTCAGCTGTTTTGTCTCTTTCCCTCTCGCAAAGATCTCGCAAAATATTTTTGGGACCGGAGTAGTTTTTTATGAGCTGGTCTAACTCTTTGGCGTTTGAGTACATGTTTTATATAGCTGTAATTATAATTAGTTATTATAAGTAAGTTTAATCTAAAAAAGTAATTAAAAAAATAACTAAGTGCTTATATAATGGATTTTTAAATTAAGTCAATTTTTTTTTACTTTAAAAAATATAGTGATTTATTCAAAACAAAACTAAATTATTATAATTAAATATTTTTCGAAACACTTCCACGTTGTAGAAATAATTTAATTATTAGTAACAAACTTTAACTTAATAACAAATTTTAATAGAAGTTTAATAACAAAATTAAACTTAATAAAATTATTTTTAAGATAAACTAATATAATTTTAAATTGTAAATACTTAAAGTTTAATTTTGTTTTAAATTAAAATTTTGTTTTGCTAGGATTTTTATTAGCAAACGATTAACTTTAAATTTTGAATCGTCTAACACTTAATAAATTTTTCCTCAAGTTTTTAAAACTAACGTTTTTAATAAATTGACAGTTTATGAAACTCACAGAAAATTGATTTGTTTCGTTCATGCAGTTAAAAACATTATAAAACTCTACTATTCTATGTACTTTAAAGTTGGTTTTAGTTTGTAACTATACTAGTGAAGTAAAAGATTAAATTTTACTTTTACTTTTACGAAAACTTGACTATTGCTGTATACAAATAAACATATGCAAGTAAATTTCATGAGACTAAATAATTTATAATGAATATTAAATCCATTAAACCTTTTATTTTAACTGTTTATTTCATAAAAACTTTCATAAAATTGTTATTGAAATCTAAAATAACAGCTAAAATACAAATTTTTTGCATTTAACTTTGCTTTAAGAATGTTTTTAATTCTAAGTTTTAGTTCTTGCCTTCACTGTCATTTAAAATGTTTAATTATTTAAGTATGAACATTTAACACGAAGTAGCATAATAAATTTGGGATCATCTTGAGAGCAGCAGTAACTATTCAAAATTATAACTTTTTTATGCAATTATAAACTAGAGTATATTGAGAGCCTATTCGCAAAAAAAACTGCGCTAATACGCCTAAATTTTTGTTTGAAAGTGTGATTTCTGTTGGTAAATTAGGACGATGCTTTAATTTTAAGCCAGTTACTAAAACTTTACTCCAAAATTTTCTAATGCTGTTTTATATTCAGGACGTAGCTAGCTCGAAAAAATTACGAATCTGCACATTTTAAAAATACAACAAATACGATGCTTGATGGCGTAAAAGAGGGTATAGGGCAGCTTAAACTACCTCTAATGTAGTTGTATTTTATGTATGCATTCGTGTAAAATTTTCAAAAATAAATAAAATATTTATGTATAAGTAGTAGCTGTACGCAAAGTAATTTATGTTGCTCTTTTCCCCTTATGATTTCTTATGTTTTGCCACTTTTAAAAACCCATAAAGCTTTTTATTGAAAATAAAAATTAGAAAATCAAATTTTTTTTCAAAAAATAATTTTTATAGGCTTAAAAAATATGACTTTCAATATATTACTTACAATTTAGAATACTGAAAACATTGCTGTTTTTATTAGATAAAAATGATACAGTTTTAGGACTTAATAAAATACAAAAGAGATAGAATGAAGTTTAACACTTTAAATAAAGTTTTTTGAATTAAAAAGTTTTAAAAATTTTAAAGCTTTCATCAATACTTTTTTGGACATACAACTATTTTAACTTTATCAAAAATAATTTGTGAATGTCTAGCTTTGGTTGCATCAAGTTTTTAGCTGTAAAAAATGGTGTACTATCATAATCCACCCGCGTTCAAAATCCACCCGATTTTTTTTTTACATTTTCTTTATTTAATATTTAATTTATCATATTTTTTGAATTTTTTCAAATTCTTTTTTTTTTTTTTTTCAATATCATTCTTACTCCTAACCCTTACCCTCGTTCGGTAAGCGGTTCTCGAATTTCACTGGGTAGATTTTGATCGCGGGTGGGTTTTAAACTTGTCCCGTAAAAAAGAATTAATGTTTTTCTACTATAACTAATCTTTTACAAGTCATATAATTAATAAAAAAATTACTATTAAAATATTACAAAAAAAAAAAAAAATATATAAAAATATATTTTTCATTTATAGTTTTTTAGACACAAAGAGTAAGATTAATGTATATGTATTCAAAAACCAAAGTTTCTCATATTAAACTTAGATGTAATAATCATGAAATATCAAATCAAATAAATTATAACTAACAATTTTTTGTTAAACTTGTTATTATTTAATAATAAAAATTTACACTTATTAAAATAAAAAGTTATAGTATTTCAATTTTATAGTAAATTCATAGTAATTTTATACTAATATAGTCATAATTAAAAACAAATAGAAACAAACTTTATTATTTGTAGTTTTCTGGTAAAACCATATTCAATGACCTTTTTCTTAAAATATCTTACCTAATTTTTTTTGCAGCAAACTGAAGTGAACAGTTCAAAAAGAGCATAAAAGTCTGTCTAGCATAAAATTCAATAAAATAAGCAGGAAGCTGGGAAACTTTGGTAGGGCCATATTTGAGATCCTGCATAAAATAAAGAAGTTGTTCATAAGCCGCAACTTTTATTATTGGCTGATTTTAAGTGTCACAGGTACCGAATGGGTTATTTTATTTTCAAGCTAAATTTTTACCTTAGAAAAACTAAACTTTTTAGCCTATTTTAAAAATAAATCTATTAAATAAATAAACTTGTTATAAACCATACATAGTTAATCAACTTTACATAAGTAAAACAAAACAACTAACAAACTAATTTTTTAAATATAAGGCTGACAGAAAAAATGAAAAAAAGGTAATTTACAATTTCTATTAAATTTATAAACCACCTTAAAACTTGTTGAGTTAAAAATGAGAAAAACAGTGATAATTAAAAACCTCTGAAAGTTAAGAATAAAAACAAAAACTCTGATAAAAATACTCATATAATGAAACACTATGCATAGGTAACAAATTCACTTTGAACAAATTATATGAGACTATAAACAAAACAACTTTTAACAACAGCTCTACCCTCTGGCTGACACCTATTCCGGAAACTTTTCGTGAACTTTCCTTAAATTAAAAGCTAAACTTTACCAGAGAAAAATAACAATAAAATAAGTTAGTCGTAAGAAAGTGTTTATTTTTATAAAAAGTACATGTTCCTATATTTTACCTAATAAAATGTGTAAAGCTTTTTTCTGAAAACTTTCCTTTTGTGCTAGAACTTTTTTATTAACCAAAGACATTTCCATTGTAAGTATACCTAATGCATTTACCTGTTATTGCATTAAACAAATTAATTCTCATTTAAAATCTAATTATACCAACTAAATCTCATTCGTGCACAAGGTTCTAGGACTAAATACTTTGAATGTATTTTATTTAGTCTATCAACAAGCTGACTAGTTGAGGTAAGCCTTAAATTTTGAAACTGACACTAATTTGTTTTAAGCTAGTGTTTTTTTTATTATCTTTTTTAACTTTAATTTTAAGTAACAATAATGTAACGATAAGACATTAAGTTAAACTAAAAACTTCTACAGTTCTTTGTTTACATCTTACAAAGTGTGTAAGTTACCGATTAGGGTTTTTTTAAACGTTCCAAACAAAAGCAATGTAGAAGTTTTTATTATTTGTAAGGTATTTTTAAAGCGAGTATAAAACCTTTTATAAAACATAAATATAATTATTATATTAATTATGTATTTTCATTTATCTCTAATGAAATTAAGAATATCTAAAAAAGAATTTTTTAATCTAATTACAATACAGTGCTTATTCACTTATCCGGACACGCTGGGCAAGATTTTTCGGTAAACATGTCCGGAAAATCAAAATAACGGATAAGTACAACAAATCAGTTTTTTCATATAATAATATAACTGCTGCATACAATGCAATGTATAATATAAGTTTTATGGTAACAACAAATACATAGTAACTGTGAAAAATGTATAATAAAATGATAAATAATAAAAGCTTAACTTAAGATTTATTATTTTTTAAGGCAGAAAAACATCAGACTTACTAACGCTCTGCAACTATATACGTTTTTTGTGGGTCAAGCAAGTAAAATTTATCATTTGCAGTTCCACCTGCCCTAACTATTAATTTAAAAAAATCGTTAAAGAGAAAATATAAATTAAATTTATCTCTAAAAACAAAAATTATATTAACCTATCTCTTTAAATGAAAAAAAAAAATTAAACAATGAAAAAAAAAAGACAGAAATAAAACGAGAAACTTTGACTAAGTTTAAATTAATTTTACGGAAACATATCACTCCTAACAAACTAGTTTTTACTGGAGGTTTTACTAAAATAAGAAGTAATAGACGTTTGTTTCATAGTTTTTCCACGTTTTTCAGCAGAAAACTCATGGAATTTAAAAAGTGTGAAACTTTTGAATAAATTTTTGTGTTTACTAAGAAAATTTTTTTTTGAATTTTATTCTGACCGAAACTGTCCGGATAAGTGAGCGTCCGGACAAAGGAAGTCAATTTAAGTGAATAAGCACTGTATAATGAAACAAAAATACATTTTCAAGACTTTATTGTCTAATCTAATGTCTATACAGATAAGAGTTTTTTTTAAGAACAACTCCGTACAACTTAATTAAAGACTAAAAAATCAGAAAGATTATTATTTTTAGAATAATATCAAAATATCAACACAGTAAATTTTTAAAATTGTTATAAAAAAAACAAAATATAAGAGTATTCTGAAATAGCTAACAAGATAATTAATTTACAACTAAGTTAATTTAGAAATGCCTTTATTTTAGAAGCCTTATGCATTTACTTAAATCTGTTTCTACTTTAAATGACTCAAAAAACTAATTTATAGGGTTGCCACTTGTTTTTCAATATTTTTTCCAGGTTCTCCAAATTTCTTCTAGCTTTTCTAAATTTTTTCTAGGTTTTTCAGATTTTCTTTTAGGTTTTTGAAAGCATATCTTTTTTAGATAATCTTTAGTAGTAAGTTATTATTTAGTAACAAATTGTTGTTCAAAAGTTATAAATTACTTACGAATTACTGTAAGTATTGCAATTTGGTTTTTTATTGGAACTTGTACTAAATTTTTCTAAGATGGTTGTTCTAAGGCCGTTATATTGGTAAAATAAAAATAGCTAAATTCTACTTAAGTTTTTTCTTATTTTGAACGTGTTAATTTTAATAAATTCCTGTTAAACTATTTCATTTAATGATTATTTGATTGTAGAAAAGGTGCAATAATTAGTTAAAATATAACAATTTTTAAAACAAAAACTAGGTCCTAGAAGTAGTGCTAGAACTGAAATAAAATTTAACATGTGTGCATAATTAAAATATGTTATAACTTACTATTTTTATTGGATTTTTACTTGCTTCTATAGACACTTTTCTTTCACAAAAATTTCTAAAGTAAAACTCAATTTTTATCTTTTAATATATTATTTATCTTCTATAAAAGCAATTGATTTAAATGAAAATAGCAAAAGAAACATATTAAACATTGTTAACAAAAAAATTTACTATAAAAATATCAAAAGTAGCTAAGTTAATTCTGGAAGAACATCTGAAAGGTCTTGGACTCACTGCAATAAAACTGACTTCTTCTCAACATACTCATACACACATGCTATTTCTCTCATCATGATAAATACTTTTATCAGTTTTATTTTCTCCTGTTTATTAACTTCTCATTACATTAATTTTTTGCTCCAGTTGAATGATTTTATATTAACCATTTTTAACTAAATAAAACAGCAAGTGAAACTGCTATTTCATCAAAATATACATAGATGGTAACTAATCTAAATAATACTTTTAAGCTTAATAAAACTTTTTTTTTTTTGAATTTAAGAACAATTTAAATTTTCTGAAGTATAATAAATTCACCTTGTGCTAAAGTAGAAGAATGACAACATACAAAATGTGCATTGTTTAGTTTACTAAATTTTTTATTAACATTTGCGTTAACTTCATATTTTTTTGGAAAATATTTGTAGTATTTTCTTTTAACAAGTACAAAGTAAAGTTTTTTTTTTCCTTGTGACTTTCACTCACTAACAATATCAAAAAAAAGTTAATATCAAAACATTATTGTTTCCATAACAACAAGCTTAGCTAAAACTAGAGTTATAAGTCATAAAAACTATAAGTATTTAAATTTTTTCTATTTTATGAAAGTTTACAAAAATCCAAGCTTTAAAATTTCCTGTTTTTTTCTAGGTTTTTGTTCAAAATTCCAGTTTTTTTCAAAATTTCTCATATTCAATGTTTTTAGCCGAATTTTTCTAACTCCAGGTTTTTCCAGGTTTCCAGGTAAAGTGGCAACCTTTTAATTTAGTTAATTTAAAAATAATAAGACTTACAGATTTAGTAACAAGTAGCTTAACAATTTGATACTAAAGATTTTTACGAATTTTAGAAGTTTTACAATTAGTAACCATTTAAATTAAAATAATTAGTAAAAATATTTGTAATGCTAAAACTAATATTCAATTGTCTAACAACTATAAAAGACTCTGGTAAAATTAATACATGAGGTTATTGTTGACAATCACCAAAACACATTTTAATAACATTTTAATAATGTTACTTTTTTTATTAACAATAACTAAAAGGCAAAAACATAGAAATTGTAGAACATTGTTCAATTTAATGAAAATAATATCTTTGACAGCAAAAAGTTGTACAAAGCATTTTCTTACAAAATTAAATTGTATAGGTAATATCACCTGTTACAATAACCACTATAAGTCTTTTACTTAAAAATATTCCCCTAAAATGTTTGTATTTCCCCTAAAAAGAAATAAATTTACATAAACTATGCTATAAGTTGTTTGTAAGTAATCTACTCAATAGTAATATTTTGAAATTGAGCAAAGACTTTTAAAAACCAAGTTACAGTAGGGGCATGGGCTTCTGTGAAACTGTGTATGAATCAGTTTTAGAAAGCACTATTAGTTAAATTGGAATTTTTATTAAAGTTTTTTGAACACAAAATAAAAACAATAAAGAAGAAGTAAAAATAATTTCAATATAAGCATGGCATAATAATTTTGGTTTAATTAAAAAAACTATACTTTTTGGTTATTTGGTACACACCTTTTTTACCTTATCTATTTGAGATGAGCTTTATAAAAAATAAAAATATTTTTCATTATAGAGTGTAGATCAGGGTTTCCCAAATTTTTTAGCAAATGGCCCCTATTAAAGAGTTTGAAAAAGCAATGGCCCCTTCGACATATAGGTTACTCATAAACTATACATACACATAAGACCTTTTTTTTTTTTTTTTTTTGCTCCTCATCTGCAACTCAAGAATATCTAGTGTAAGTTTCTAAACTACCATAAAATACACAAAAAACCTTTTTTTTTTTTTTTTTGCTCTTCATCTGCAACTATGTTTCATACGCAACATCTAGTGTAAGATTCAAGTTATGGCCTTATGGCCCCCCTGTGGCTCCTTTACTGCTCATGGCCCCCCCTCTTCCCCCTTTGCTGCTCATGGCCCCCTAGGGGGCCACTTGGCCCACTTTGGGAAACCCTGTTCTAGTTGGTTGATGTATTTTATAGAACATGGAGCAATATGTGCTAATAAGTACATTAGTATTTTCGCACTTAGTTTGAAAACTCTTTTTTTGGGAAGTATGTGTTTAAGTAATAAAAAATTGTATGTTATTTACCAAGTGTCATTAAGGCGATTATTATAATAAGTATTTTATTGAAGGCCTACCTTGTATTTTACAAGTCTTCCTTCTTTCTAGAATTTTATCAGAACTATCTATGTCTCCATATTATTAAGAAGCATCATCTTTTTTCAAATGAACAGCATCGATTGGAAATCAGATCCATATCAGTTGCAAGGTGATCTTCATTATCTACTATCCCTTCGGCCTGCTACCGGGCACGAAGTTACTTTAAACTTTCTTACCTGATGCCATCGTTGCACCTTGCTTAGTGGTCAGTGACAAAACGTTAAGTTTGTTTAGGTAATAATAGATTATACGATGAACTATCATCTATCATAAAAACAGACTCACAACACAAAGTAGCGCTTGTGGCCTTGAACTTTCTCGTCTTAAAAAACGTAGGCATATGCTCAATTACGATCTGTTGCTTTTGATTGGCGCTCGGTAATGGAGTGCAGGGGTACGATTTACTTGATTGAAACAAGTTTGCTTTGTAACTTAAACTGTAGATACATTTTTTATATACTTGATGCCACCGTGCTTTCAAAGTTCAGTAAAAAACTTGTGCAACTTATTTAACTGAAAATGCATTTAAAGCTGATTTTAGTATTATGTCAGTTAAATCAAAACTGACGATGTTTGAAACAAAAGTTAAGAAATTATTTAAAATTAGATTACGAAGAAGGTGAAAGTAATTGTCAACTTGAAATAATTTATTCCAAGTTTTTATACAAGGTTACTTTTAGATCATTACAACGTTTAGTTTAAAAATTTATAAAAAGAAGCGAGCAACATAAATAACAATAAAAAAATACTTAACGTATACATTTTACAATATAAGTATACCAACTACCAAACAGTTTTAAATGTTTAAGGTTAAGTTTGACCGTTAAAATTTTAACCTATTTAGTTTAAAACTAGCTTTGATAATATAACTATTTTTATGTTTTAAGTGTACGCTGTATATAGTTTGTTGAAGTTCCATTTAAAAAAATGATCAGAACAAAACAGCAGTTTTACAAATCACAATAAAACAACGAAATTTTCGTCGTATTATATTCTTCTATAAGAATAAACTAGTATAACATTTGCAGCTTAGGGTACAAAATTCTAAATAACTTTTATTAAAAATATCTGATAAAATAGCTTATTAAGATTTCTCTTTTACTTGTGCTAAAAATGTTATCAGTTTTATATATCTTTAACTTTGTACCAGACATGTTAAAAAGCTCTGCTTTGTTTACTCAAGCGTGAAATTACTAACTTAAAAAAAACCAAAGTTTATACGCTTCAATGCTGAATTACCATAGTAACTATTAGCATTTTATCAACTCTGCTTTGTACTAATATAAGTAAAGTTCAGATGTTTTTTAAATGTTTTTTTTTTAAGTTTAAGTTATAAAGCATTTTAATAGGTTATGCTAATTTTTTGTGCTTTTACTTTAAACTTATTTAAAAAGAATACACTTAAATTCTAATTATTTAGCTAGTTTTGTTAACTGTGTAAACAATTTATTGTTTTTTTACTGCAAGGAAAAATAATCAGTTAATTATTTTTTATGTAGTTTGTACAAAGAACAATTGTGCGTTAATGTTCCTTTGATCAAAACAGTTTGAATATTCACAGTATTACTTTAAATGTTGCAGTTTAATAAAAAACGATTAATTTCCCCCGCTGAGCTGTGTTTTGAAAATGGTACCCTACAATGGTGTAATTAGTGACACATAGAAAATAGGTCAGATGGAACCTCCACTTAGTTTTGATGAAAAGCGAATTATTTCGCAAGTTATTACGAGTTAAGAAAGCGTATTTTCTGCACTTTCAATTTCTTGAAGACTGATAAATAAGCGGCAACATTTAATCAGAACATAAACCAAAAAGGTAACATGTCAAACATTTTATAACGCTTTTAAACAGCAAGGGTGTAATTTTGTCATGTCAGACAACGGCTATAATTTTGCCGCTGATTACAAGTTCATTCTAGCGGTTCAACATTCCGACAAAGTGTACTTAGCAACGGAGAGAGATAAGAAAATTGAAACCAGTAGAGCGTTGCACACAAAGAAGCGTCAATAATAGCAAACAAGCATCTGAATCCGGTTTCTTGGTCAGACTGGCTGTTGCTGCTAGCCAGTCGCTGCTTTATCGTCATTTACTTGACTCGGACGATAAAGCTCTTGCTTTTGCTGAAGATGCTGATGAAAAAGGATTGCTCTGTCTTGCTAAACTACTGAATGAATTAAAGTTGCATGCTTATGAAAAGCTGAAGCTCCTAAAAGTGTTTGTTAATGAGTAGGACATTTTCGTTGTCAAAAACTATTCTTAGAATGAATGCTTTCCAAAATGTAAAGTTTATATAGAACTTTATAACTCTTGTAATCGTCTTACAATCTTCTCTGTGTTTTTTAGTAACATTTACTCAGTTTGTTTCTTTTTGTATTACAATAAAACAACCGTATGAAAAATAATTCTAAAACAAATTAATTTAAACCTTAAAAAGTATATTAGCCGCTGTAAAAAAACATAATAACTGATGTAGTTATTTTTGTAAACTTCTTATGGTACAGAAAACTAGGTTATTAACATTTATCTTGTTTGAAAAACGCTTAGATCAAGTTATTAAATTAGTATTGTTTTTGGAGATTTTTCTCTTTACATATTGGTTTATGATTTCAATTAACTGCCAGTAGTGGTTCAACCGAAAATTGTTTAAAACAACAAAATGCTTTAATTTAGAACTACATTTAAATGTATTCGGGTATGTAATTATTTAATAACTATAGGTATTAAAACGAATAATCTCCAGAAAAAAGTAGCACTAAGTTTGCTATTTTTACAGTTAAACTTTCTTACTTAGTGAAACCGATAATTGTTGTTTTCATTTACAATTTAACACAATAGATTAAATAATATTTGTAACTGTTGTTATAGAATAGTTTCGGCTTAAAATATCAAATCAAGCATTTATTTGATAACTTAGTTTAAAAACATTTTTTTTAAAATAAATTAGAACATTGAAAACTAAATTAAGTAAAAAGAATTATAAATTATAATAAATTAATTCTACAATAACATTATTATATAGTTTACGTAGTATCAAGAAAAGCGTATTTGTCGTTACGAAAATTGCTAATTTTAGTTTAAAATTTGTTAAAACTTTAACCAAACATGTTTTCTATAACAATTGTCTCTAAATAAAGAGTTATAATATATTAGAGTTAAGTTTTTAGACTAATATGTATTTCATTGAGTAATCCCAAAATTAATCCTTATAGCTTTATGCTAAAAGCATTATTTAAAGTCTTAAATTTGAGACACGTAGATTTTATAAAAAACGTACAAACACAATTTAACTCAACAAATTTAAGTTTATTACGACATATAAACAAATATGAACTTATTAAGTGAATTAAAATCCATCTTTATATAAAAAAAAAAACTCATATTATTTTAATTTAAACTGGACCACCTTTAGTATGTTATAATTAAATGCTTATAGCTGCATAAAAAAAAGGTCTACAAATGAAAGTAACTGAATACCAATCAAAAAAAAATTTGGTAACGGTTATTCAATAAACTGTCTAAACCGATCAGTTTTAACAGCGTAGATGGTAAAATTTTAGACCGACAGATTCAGTTAAAATGTGATGATCCTCAAAATTATTAACAAAAGAACTAAATATTTATTATAAAGAAAAAAATACATTTAGAGCAGTTAATAAACTTAACAAGTACTTGTGACAAAGTACCGCGTTGCTTCTGCTATCTACGGAATGCTAATTTGAGATCATCTGAATCATAGATTTCAGCAAATCAACTTGGGAATTTTAGTAAAATAAGTTACGTGATCCGTTGTTTGAATACAAGATTGTTTTGACCATTCTTCTGATTCTACATCGTAACAATAAACTGTAGAATATTCGAGAAAAAATACAACTATTTTGTTTCCCAACGGTATAACTTGTTTTGGCCAGAAACCACGATAATTAATAGCTACAAACTTTTTACAGGATGAGTCATAAACTTCAAAAGTTTTTTCATACCCTCCCAAAGCAAAAAGTTTTTTCTTTAAAGCAACTAAAAATTTAGCTGGTTTTATCGTGTTGGACATGTGTGACCATTCATCAGCTATGTGGTCATACGCTTCGACAGTTTTCAAACTACGTTGATTAAATCCACCAGTAACAACTATTCTTTCTTCAAATACTGTGCAAGCTGGGCTTGATCTTGCTTCTTTCATGCTCGCTACATCTCCCCATGTGTAGTTGTTTATGTCAAAGTAAACACAAGTTGCTGTTGGTTCATCTAGTATTCTGCCTCCAACGAAGTATATTTTATCAATAAAACCACAGGAGTTATAGCACTTACGATCATCAAACATATCTCCTACAAATTCAAGGGAGTCAGTAGCAATTGAATACTTTTCAATCTTTTTAAAGTTTCTTCCTTCATTATGTAGACAATCTAACAAGTACACATTTCCTTTTAAGAAAATCGTTGGTGAGTTATCATATGAAAACCTGCGATTTTCATCCAGTGAACGAACTTTTCTGCATCTTATTAAATTTCTACCATCCAGTTTTCTTACAAAACTTGAATTTATATCAAAATCATCATCAACAGAACAAATAAAGTCACCGCAGTATAAAATATCAAAATTATTTTGGTTGCAATACCTTGTACAAGTATTCACAGTTTTTAACTTGTAACTTTGCTCGTTTTCAAAATTCAACTCTTTTTGTTTTAAGACTTCAGTAATTGCTGCACGACATTCTTCAATCTTTACAAATGTCGAATCCTGTTGTAAGATATGATTTATAGCAATTTTAGACAGCAGATGGATTCGGACGGACATTAAAAGATCTTTGGCGTTTTTGCTTCTTTCACTAAACTTGTAGCTTATCCAAGCTTCTGCAGCTTGGAACACTTCAAATTCTGAAGTGATGTGCAAACCAGAGCTAAACAGGACTTTCTTGACTAATTCAATGTCTAGCTCTAAAAAGTTGTTAGTTTCAGCAACTGTAGTAAACCAACAATGAATGTAATCCTTTGTTCCTTTTGAAAGATTTTTCAAATTGAAAAGTTTAGCTAATTTATAATAGGTAGCAACATTTTGAGGTGTTGTTTTGTTCTTTATGTATTTACAAATTTTAAGTTCAAAATCTCTTTCAAGTCTTAACTGGTTCAACTTCAAGCCTACAACCAGTCTGTTGATCTCTTTTGGAAAGTTATCTAAAAAGTAAAAGTAATTTATTTGTTTATGGTTTAACTTTTTTAGTACTAAAACAAAAATAAAAAAACTAATATTATACGTATGACGGTTTTTTAGGATTAACCTGTTTCAAACCAAAAAACACAAAGCTAATTAATCTTTTAAAACAGCAAAATACTGATTATTACATGCTGATTTTAAATTTGAAAATTACTTATAGTTAAAATCTATAGAAACTAATTCAAACTAAATAAAAAAGTTACCATTTTTAACGTCCTGGTTAAATTCTATCAAATCTTCATTTTTAAATACTTTTGAAACTCCTTTTTGACAAAATTTGGTAAAACCATTACAACCCACATTTGTCTCATCAAAATTATTTAACCTTTCTGAAAGACCTTTTACTTTACTATGATTTTTAAAAGATTCATTCGATGAAAATACTTTTGAAATTATATTACCCATAACTTTTATACTGAAATATAAAACAATAGTTTGCTAAATAATTGAGCTTTGTAACTTAAAATAAAAACTTTATAGGTATATGTAATTATTTTATTGTATTTTATATCAAATAGTTTTTGTTTATAAGTATAACTATTTGAAGTTACCTTGAAAACTTTAGACTAGGACTTAGGTTATTTACATTAAAATAAACACTTAGTTGTGATGGATTTTTTATATAACAAGTATAAG
Organism: Thalia democratica; assembly: GCF_965202585.1. Lineage (NCBI taxonomy): Eukaryota > Metazoa > Chordata > Thaliacea > Salpida > Salpidae > Thalia > Thalia democratica. Next base: position 57,078,216 of record NC_139166.1, on the reverse strand, counting down.
CTACAAATTATTGTTGATTACGATGATAGCCTCATTTATGGAGAAATAGTGACTCTGAGTCTTAAAATTAACAAACAAAGATTAAGTAAACTTTGTAAAACGGTGAGATTTAGTTTAGCTAACTTTTTATATAAAAACTAAAATAACATAGTAAATGTTATTAATTTTACATTAGCAAACTCTAAAAGAATTCTACTTTAACAAAACTGTTTTGATAATCTGAGGATCTTGCTTAAATATTTTAAACAAGTAAAACATTGTTTTGACAATAAAGTTTTAAAATTTGAATTGATAGGACTAATTATCTATCGAGAAATGTTAAAGATATAATATTACAAAGCAGCCTAACTTAAGCTGCGTTTAAATGAAAAATATAACAAAAATTTATTCAAATATCAATTATTTTTATTATAATAATATAGTGTTATTTTTATTATATAACTTATTAGAGAAAATTAATTTATTAAAACTTAAAAGGTCTTTTTCATTTAAACATTTATAGATTAAAACTAATAACCTGTTTCAGTATATAAGAATTAAACGTTGTAATTCTAAGTATCTCTAATTAGTCATGGAAAATTAAGTTTAATAACTTTGAAATAACTATAATAATTACTTCCTCAAATTTAAAATGAATACATTTTTAAAAACATAATAGTTGCATTGTTTAAATATTTTTAGTACAACTTTCAAGTCGTTATTCTTAATTTTTACCTTACTAATATAGTGCTTATGCTTAAAGTAAAACTATTAAACTTAATTATTAACACAAAAACACATAAAATACAAAAATAAGCTGTTAAATTTTCTAAAGACTAATAAACTTAATTTTATTTTTATATCAGATATTAACCTTTATAAATGTTGTACTCATTTATTTCAAAAATCCTTGTTTGGTTAAATTTGCCATACTAAAAATAAAACAAATTTGTTTTAATAAGCATTACATATTTTAAGCAATAAAACTTCAAGTAAAATTAAATTAGCATAGTTTTAACCAGGGTTTCCCAAAGTGGGCCATGACATGTACTCAGGGGGCCACGAGCAGTAAATAAGCCACATAGTTCACGAGATCATATTTTGAAACTTTTACTAGATATTCTTGAGTTGCAGATGAAGAAAAAACATCTTAGGTGTTTTTATTACTAATTTTGAAACTAACACTAGATATTCTGGAGTTGCTGATAAAGAGCAAAAAAAGGTCTAAGGTGTTTTTTAATGGTAGTTTTTTAAATAGTTTTGTTAAAGGGGGCAATAGCTTTTTTAATTTTTTTAAAGGGGGTCATTTGAAAAAAAGTTTGGGAAATCCTTATTTGAATAAACTTATATTTATAAGTTTTAATTTAACTTTTGACTCTTTGTTTGTGATAAATTTTCTTGTTATTCCAGCCTTTTATTTAACTTTCACATGTAAAATGCCTTAATCTAATTGTTAAAAAAAAATCAAATTTATATATAAACTAACATTTTTATTTTCAACTCTTTTTAAAATAATACGTTAGAGAAAAATATGTGCTATAATTAAAAAAAACATGCTTTAGTTTCCAGTCTTAGAAAACATATACGAAAAATTTGAGTCTCTAGTAAACATTATGATTTCATTTAAATCATAACAAGAACTAAGCAATATTGTATGACTTTATAAAATCATTAAGTATTGTATCTAAAGCTTTCTTAAAATAACATGTTTTAAAACAAAAAAAAAATCTACTAATTATAAAGACAATATTGTGCACAACAGGGTTGCCTTGACATTAGTATTAGATAACTTATGCTTTCCTAAAAAAAAAGTTTTAACTACTTATTGGAATATTTGTGACTTAGGTACATGTTTTCTTAATCTTAATAACTAACTTCCTAAGCTTAAACTACAAAATAATATTTAAAACTATACGTTTTTTTTTAAATATTATAAAAATTGTAAACCATGACATCAGGTGTTACTAGTTATAAAAATATATATCTATTTTAATGTTTTACTATAAGATCAAAATTATAAGAGACTATTCGAAATATTAACAAGTTTTAGTATGTTTATTATGATAAAAAAACAGATATAAGTGAATTTAGCATGACAATGAACTTTTCAACAACTGGATATTGTAAATTCACTTCAAAAAATTTGAAGAATTTTAATATTTTTATTTTAGAAAATTAACATTATAAAAATTATCAAAGCAGATTTTCGCACATTTATTAGAATTATAATTCATGTTAAAGTTTACTTTAAAATGGAAAGATCATTTACTTTTATCAAATAAATATATTTTGATACATAAAACCATAGTGACATTAACTTAAACTTAAATTTAAAACATAAATTTAAAACGTTAACAACACTCATTTAGTTATTTTTAGACTACCAGTTTTAAAATAATTAAACATTATTAAAGTGACATTTTAACATTTGTCTATTGATTAAAACTGACACCTAAACCTATAATAATCTCATTAACTAACTATTTATAAGTACAAAAGTTAGTTAAAGTTTTAAATATAAAGAATACTGTTACTATGGTTATTCATGTTATCAATATATAATATTATAATTAAAATGATCTAATTTGTCCAGGTTTTAGTTTATCATATCATACTAAAAAATTTTGGGGAATGTGCATAGATATATGTCTACATTTTGGTAAAATCTAAATCAAAACATAAATAGTAATAGGTTAACTGAAAGAATGAAAACTTTGTGTTTATAAAAAATCTTGTCAAAACTTTTTTCTATTCTATAAAAAAAATTTATAGTTAAATAAAGTACTACCTAAATTAGAAATAATTTTTTTGAGTTTTGTAAATTGGTTGAAAAAGTTTTTTACACTTTTTAATTAAATATTTTAATAACTTAGATAACAAATGCAAAAAAATCTTTCAACATTCACAACATTAGTTATTGCTAAAAGATTTTTTTCAAATTTTAATTGAAAAATTTCTCGCTTTTAGGTTTAATTATATTAAATAGTTCACATTGCATTTTTTTTTATAAGGTAATATTAAAATATTCATAAAATATTTTAGATGAATAACAAATTCAAACAATAACTTGTAAGTGTAATTTAAATAACCATTTTCACTGAGCAATAAACTACAAAAGGCTAAATAACATTTAATTCTAATCAAAGGACTTATAGCAATTAAATATAGTTTAAATAAGAAAGCTCTACTTGAACAATATAAAAGTAAAAATACAGTATTACACAATTCAGTTCTAAAAACCAGGTCTAGCTTGACTTTTAGCAAAATCTTAATACAAACTCTATATTTTTATGCTGATTATGCAAGCTTATGTTTTATGATATGTTTTTTTGCACTTGCATCAGCATTTTCATCAGATTTATTCTGATTAACTCACTTTGTGATATTCGATGTTCAATATTTTAAAAATTAACTTTTCACAATTATAAAATGATATAGCATATGAAAAAAGGCATTCATCACGATACTCTCATAGGACATAAAATAATAAAAAAATTATTCATTTTGTTTTATTAATTATACGGAACAGTATAAAAAAAGTATATTATTTTCTTTTAAACAGTAGTTTTCAACATATTAATGAGTGGTTATTTAGTAAAAAGAAAACAGCTTGCAACATCGGAAATGTTATTCTAAAGCATAAACATTAAATAACTGACTATAAAAATAGAAATGTTTCGACAGGTTTTTGTAAGATATTTTAATATCAAAAAATTAGCTGATTGGAATTTTTACAAAGTAATAAACTTCCGCATATCATTGTTTGTGTCCTCATACACGAAAAAAACAAACAATTAAAAACAAATAATAATTTGCAACATTAATAACCAATTAAAATACTTTTCAAAGCAGTGTTTACAAGAAAAGCGTTTTTATACTTTTTACAAAACAGTTGACTTCCACATATCGGTGATTCTATCCTCATACACATAAAGATCTCTGAGCGCCAAAATGCATTGCGAAGAGTGAACATTTAAAAGGGGGTTTCCCGCGTCCATTCCCTCGTGATGCGTCTTCGATACCAGGTACGAGGCGCATAACCTGAAATTTTTTTATTACAATTCTATACAGTTTTTGTATGTTTATTGAGTATGTTGATCACGAATGCAAATGTTATTTAAGTTGTATATTTGTGCTTGTTGGTACGAGGTGCTATTTAAGATAATTTAATACTACTTTTTTTACAAAACTAATACATGTTCCGTTAGATAAAATATTCATAAAAACAATTGCGCTTAAAGGTTGCGCTAAGAAAAGTTTTGTCAAAATTAGAAATATGGTAAGTGTAAATTTACAAAACACCTCAAGTTTAAATCAGTGCCTTTATTGAAGTACTACAAATTAAGTACATTAAAAGTTATTTTGTATTTTGATGTATTTCAGATTAAACAGTGAAGTTAATTTTAGAAAAAGTCTTGAAAGATGGCAAAAACTTAGATCTCAAGATTAAATAACAATTTAAAATAAAACAAAGGGTAGTTAATTACTTAAAAACAGGTATCTGAAAACAAGTTTAAAAAAAAAAACGAACCTTCCTGCCGCGGCTGCCACCAATATGTCTGCTTCTGCCGGATTGACCATCAATTTTGACGCGTAACCGGCCAACACGGAGTTCGCACACTCCCACGGATCCTCTAGATTGATGTGTTTTTTATCTAAATCAATTGTTAGATGTTTCTTACGTTAGTTAATCTAGATGCTTACTGCCGGATTAGACTCGATTTAAATAAGAATGTGCGTTTCTTACAACTCGCATCCAACTTGAGTGTGGATTCTTATAATAGATTAAGGAAATTATTTACAAGTTCTTAAAGATTAATTTAACTTGTTGGATTTAGTTTCAAATACGAAGGTTTTATGAAAAAAAGTCTTTTGATAAATTTAAAAAATGTTAACCTTGAACTCTAGAAAGTTTCAACAACAAATTATTTTGTAAAATTTATATATTTACTACTATTTTTAATACAAATATATAGCAGCATCAAATTTATAAAACAGTCGTTTTATACAAATTGAGAATTTGATAAAAGATCACAAGCCGAAAAAGTCTGCTTAACGGGCCGAAAAGAATATGCTTGAAAAAAATTTAAAAGTATTAGAAATAGTCAAAAAGACAGCCAAAAATAGGGTATTAATTTTACAAAAACTATATTCAGTGCACTGTAGGTCAAACAAACCATGTGCAAAACACATGTTAATGTCAACCAGTTTTAAGTGACAAAACTCGATAAGCTTAAAGAAAATCCACATTGTTTTACAGTACAAGTTACAAATACCAAAAACTAAAGTTTGATAAACTCAATCATCTTAATTAACCTGAATTCTCCCTGATAACAAACAGCGCCGAGTAAGCCATCAGAATGGCCACGTCGAAAATGGCGTAGCCCCGGTGGCAGTACTCGAAGTCGAAAAACCCGAACGTCGACTTCAGGCTTCTCTCGTTCTGATCGGAAATTTCTCTCGTACTTGAGTCTCTCGTACTTGAGAGATGTCCCGATTCTCTCGCATTCGAGAGAGAGTTGATCGTGATGTTGAACTCGTTCAGGTCGCTGTGGATTATGCCTGTGAAGGAAGAGGTAGAAGAAAAAAAACAATAAATTTACCTGTAGAAAAATTGAGTGTAAAAGTTGGTTTAAATTTCAAGGTTAAAAAAAAACATTTGTGCCTGAATGAGAAAAAAATATTTTTTACTTAATGTTAGGACAACTTATTATACCTCTAAGAAAATAAGAAATAGGAAAAGTATATTATGAATAATATCAACTTGATATGGTAAAATTTTAGCTACTTCATAAAAAATATTTAGTTAAAATACAAATATTATAAAACCAATACTTAAACTAAAAATTTTATTAATAGACGATAAACTATTATAAAGCATATAAACTAATTAAACAGAAATTTAAACATTTTTTCTAACTTTTTTGCAGGTTCTTGTAAGACTTTTTGGCATTAAAAATTATGCTTAAATATTTTCTATGATTCTGCTTAAGTAAAAGGTTATAGAACAAATAAACTCTTTTTTAAACTTGTTATATTGGATCTCAAATATTTTACACCTAAATTGGAAATAAATCTAAATACTTATTTTTAAGCTCAGATCAGATAGGCTTAGTAATTACTTTGTAGAGGAAAAATTATTTAGCACCTACTTGGTGTAAGAAAATTTTTCTTGAGTGCGAGTTTATTTTTCAGCATCTCTAAATAAAAAGCTAGCAACTGTCTCTCTCCTATATCGTATACAAGGTACATAAGATCTTTTGAATTTACACAATTGTGTCCTAAAAAGTGGTTTTCTTTTGACATAATTGGCGGTCCGTAGTTTAGCTCCTGTATGTAGTTTTTGCTATAAAGTTTGATATTGTTAAAAATAAAAATAAGTATTAGTTTTTTCATTAATTAACTTTGATTGCTATTTGTGCCTTAAATCTACTTTTAGTTTGTACTATGTTTTAGTATTATTTTCAAAATAACTCTTTTTGATCTTAAAAAGGATTAAAAGAAACAAGTTTTCCAAACAGCAATAATTTTAACCATACTAACTTTCAGAGCTTCGTGTTTAAATGCCACCGTCCTTCCCAAGTTATACAAGACATTATGAAGTTCTTCTTTACCAAACTTGTACTGCGCCATAAGATTTCCAGGTACGAAGCTCAAGAGATCCCACTCAGCAGTGTGGCACAAGTTTCGGTGCTTTAAGTATTTCGTTAACTCTGAAAACATTTACTTTAGTTTTTTTGTTATATTGTTGAGCACTAAAAGTTGCTTAGTTTAGCTAGTGTTTGGTTTTATCATGTTTTCAAATTAAGTTTAGTACAGTGCTTATTGACTTATCTGGACTTCACTTATCCGGACACTCACTTGTCCGGACAGTTTTAGTCGAGAATAAAATTCAAAATAATACTAAACAAAAACATTTTGTGTAATACAAATATTTAAGCTTTCATACTGTAAGAAAACTTTAAGTGAATTCATATTTCTGTAGTTTAGTTCATTATTATGACGTTCACTACTTAAGCTTAAAACCAAACTTTGTTCAAAACTAGAAAAAGGTTCACGATTTTCATTTTGATTAATTTGTTTTTGTTTCTAAAAACGAATCAATTTTTTTTTCACTTAGACTAAAATTAATCTTTTTTCTAGATTAAAAGTTAATGCAGGTGGAATTAAAAATGATGACTATTACTTGCTTGACCCTCGAAAAACGTATACCGTTGCGACGGCTAGTAAGTACGGTGTTTTTTTGCCTTTAAAAAATCATTTAATTAAATTAACCTAAAATTTAGCTTTTATTGTTTACAATTTCTTTATCTTTTACTCATAGTTATCATTTATTTTTACTAAAGCGCTTTTATTATTTATTATGCATTGAGAATATACAGCAGTTATATTATTTTATGAAAAAAGAAGGTTTTTTGTATTTATCCGGAAAAATGCTTATCCGGACATGTTTACTGAAAAATCTTGCCCAACATGTCCGGATAAGTAATGAGAGTTGCACTAGTTAGTCATCAGTAGTAAAAGGTTAACTAGATTAAGATTTAGGTAAAAAGTTAGAGTTTTTTGATTAAATAAAACTTGTTGTTGTATATAAAAAAAACTTTTATTAGGTATTTTAAAGAACGAATAAAGAATCAAGTTAGTGTAGCTAGTTTTCTTAGCTAGAAGTTTCTATCGTGTTTTACCTTTTTAAGGTAGTTTAAAGTTTAATAATAAAAAAGATAGTAAAAAGTTATAAATAGAAAAATCAAAACATAAGCCCTTTAGAAAATCAAAATTTACAATTTATACTGTTTTTAAGAAAGCTTTTATTAAAAATTGTGTAGTAACTCACCTAAATTTTGTTCATCGACGTATTTGTTTTTTTTAAAGATTTTTGGTACAAGAAATCCATTGTTATTTAGATGTGTGTAAACATCTCTTCTTAGGTCAGCTAAAAATAAAAATGTTTTGAATATATTGATAAACCTTACATATTTTACTATGTTAAACGTACAATGTTTATGCTTTATATCTACTACATTATACCTTTATGTTTATTTGGCTTAATTTTACTTCAGTTAGTTTTATAACACATTTTTGTTTTAAATTTAGTTAAAGCTTAAAATATTTGGTTGTTTGTTGTTTAAAGTTGTTATTAACTATAAATATAAAGTAACAGCTTTATAAATAGTTGTTTTTTAATTCGAAAAAAAAAAAAAAACTTAAAGTGTTCTTATTTGAAACTATTAAAAATTATTTGCTCTACGCTTATAGAATGTGTTATAAAGTAAAATATGTTACAGATAAATTCAAACTCATAGTTCAGTTAATAATGAAGAATATTATAGTTTTAAGTATCTCAAATCTTCCCTTGGTTGTGTGTTGTTGTTCGTGATTTTTGTGTCTTTATTAAAAACGTTTTAAATAAAAAGTCTTTTTTATCTTACAACAAAATGTACAAAGTTATAAGTACTCGTTGCACTGCCTAAAGTACTTTCAAAAAAATTCGTCTTCAGTAACCAATTATATTAGAACTGAATTAGTTCAAAATTTTCTTGCATATAAAAAGTTTTGAAAAAGTATATTATGACGTAATTATAAATCAAGTTTCAAAGTAAACTTTGTTTTAAAATGTCTGGCTTTGAAAACTTGAAAAGTTTTTCAAATAGTAAATCTTATTAGTATATCTAGATAAAAAGTATAAACTGAAGGATAATTTATTTAAAACGGTTTTTTATTTAAAACGGTTAATAATGAAGATAACGGTAAGAAAAAAAATTCAAAACTATCTTTTGAACAAAATCTGTTTTTAATATACATATAAATATATATATACTTTTTTACTTTCTTTTACATGTAAACTAATATAAGTCCATAAATTATAAGGCCTCAAATAAACTTTTTAGATTTTATTGACAACTTATTTTTAAAATGTTTAAAGTATAAATGTAAATACTTTAGCTTAAACTTATATAGTAAAACTAAACTAAAAACCTTGTTTATAAAATAAAACTTACTTTTATAAATTTCATCAGCAGCGAATTTAACTTTTAAAATGTAGTTATTTTTCTTATCATCAAACATAAAGTTTACTTTGTTGCCATAACCCCCCAACTTCGTGATTTTATTCACATTTACTCCGTACAACTTTTTGATATCTTGGGCAATCGTTTCATAGCCACTATTGTGAAATGCTCGCTTGAGCGGAGTAAAAAATTTGTATCTAGTTAACATCACTGTAGATTAAAAACCTTAAAGTTTTTTGTTCACCTTTTATACTAACTAAAACTAAATTTTAACAAACTAGTAACAAAACTTGTTATTTCGAATTTATATTTTATTTAGTGTTTAAATAAAGCAACAATATAATAATAAAACATAAAACTGAAACTGATTTAACAATTAAGTATCCATTAAACATTATGGTAAAAAAAATCTTGTAAATATTTTTAATGCGTGGTTTGCTATTAACTTTAATATTTTATTACTAAAATAACAACAAATAAAATTTATAGTATTTTATTTTGTTAGCGTGTAATTAAAAATTAAAATCTAAGAAAATGCATAAAATGATAAGAAGCATAAAAAATGTTTCAAGTTTTAAATAAGTTTTTTTAATGTTTTTTAATGTTCTTTTTTTTTTGAAAACATACTTCTTGTCTAATGTCAGCTGTTTAAAACTTAAAAGTACTTAACTTAGATTAACACACAGGATTATAAAAAACAATACACACTGAAACGTTAGTAGTTTTGTATATTAATAAAATTTAACTACAATTATAAAGCTAAACTACAACTAAAACATATGTTTTAAATTAAAAATTAATTTTAGTTTTTTAAATAAACTTTCGTCATAAACAGTCATACAACTTGACATTGTAAGCCATACACGTAACGCATTAGTATAAATTGTTACTTTCACTTTTGCAACAAATTCAATTTTAATGGTTGAACGTTAACTAACTAAGAATTTAAGACAAGAAATGTATAAAAAAAACGGAAAATTTTGTTTTTTTATATAAAAAAGAACGATTAATGGACGAACCTATTTTGAGATATTAACTAAAATCTTACTTAATTGTTCTCACTTCAAAACAGAAAACTTTAAAAGTAAAAAAAAAACGAGTTTAAGTTTAAATGTAAATAAGTTAAACTAGTTTGTATATAAAAATATTCATTTATTAGTTTTCTTTTATTTATATTTTTATTTGCTAAAAGTAATTAATTTAACTTAAACATTCAAAAATATTTGGTAATCGTAAAATCATTAATTTTTTAACTGATTATAACTTCTAAAAACGTTAAATTAATATTAAATATCAATTAGTTTAATATTTTACATGAGAACAACTTGATTTTTTATAAGATATGAAAGCATGAAACACTTTGTTTTTTAAATAATTTTTCTGAACTTTTGAACTCCTTTAAATCGTGTTTTATTGTTTATACTTCAATTCAATCAGGTTTTCAGTATAAACTATTTTTCTGAAAACTATATACGTTTGCATCAAATGCATTGAATTTAAGTTTTTATATTGTGCTTAACAACATAAATAAAATCTAATTAATCTGTAATAAGTAATACTGTAACTGTGTAAGCAACAAAAGGTGAGTTGAAACACTGTGCACCAGGCACGTAGCTTGGTACGTTTCTGCAAATCTGAAATTTTAACTTAAAAAGACTGCTTTCTTAGTTTTTAATATTCATTTATATTTAGTTATGCACTTCTGAAAAATAATTTTGATTTTTATAAACAAATTTATGATATATGTATTCTCTAGCATTTTTAGTGTCGTAAAAATTGAACGAATTAAGTACATCTAAATTGTATAAATTTAGCGAGTTAAAGATTAAGATTTAATTTGTCAAAAAGCTGCAATGCAAAATTGATTCTAATGGAAGCTGTAGCTATCACTTCAAAAAACAAAATTAACACAGGTTTATGTAACAAAATTTTGCATAATTTAATGTTGTTTCTATTGACTACGTTAAATGTTTGATTTTGAAAACGGTATAAATGTATTTAAGTTAAATTGTGATTTTCTTATACTTATTTTCAATGAAAGTTTTATGGGTTTACACAAGTGGCAACACATAAAGAGTCATAGGGGGTGTGGGGCAAAATAAACTGCCTTATATACAGTTATCACCCATACTTCAACATTTCATTTTTGAAGCATAAAATAACTGCATATTTTCATATTAATTTCGATAACATTAGAGGTAGTTTAAATTGCTGTGTTCCCGCTAGGACAATATCACGAGTCATTACAAATGTTTTAATTTTTGCAGATTCGTAACTTTTTTAAGCTAGCTACGTCCCTGCTGTGCACAACTCTTTAAAATCAGTATTGCAGAGTTTCTTTTATGTTTGATAAAAACTTTTGGTTATTTATGATTTTTGTAAGCTGTGTATTCTCAGTTGTTTATTTATACTTTAATTCGTTTTATTACCACTTAAAATAATTTAGTAAATGATTTTTTTTATGATTAATACAATTTAAACATGTTCTAAAATATTTGCACTACATATAATTATAATTTACCGAGCATTTTCGGTAAATAAATACTTGTTTATAAGTTGAAACCTGTTATTAACATAGAATTGATTAATTTAGTTAAATATATCAGTTTTTAATCTTTTTTGCTTAAGTATATCTTGATAGATGCTTCACTTAAACTTGGTCAAATAAATTTTTTGTATTTAAGTTATCTTTAGTACCTAAATTGAAACCTTATTAACAACAATGAATGATTAAGTGTTTTTTAAGACTAGTTGATTTTAATTAGAACTCATGATAATAAGCGTTGTTTATGTTAACTTATTTTAGAATTTTTAGCAAGCTTGAAAAACTGGAAAACTCTCAGCTTATTTGTTTATTAATCTATATTAAAAACTGCGTGTAAGAATAACCACCGTGGTCTGTTATACAATAGCGGAAGTAAATATAAAAATTAGACTACTTTACAGTTTCATAAATTTACTTTTTTTACTAAATATATACGTTTTAAAGTAAAAAAAACATTTTTTATATATATTACAATTGTTAATTATAAATCACTGTGTATCGTGTTTTTTTTCTAAAGTTGTACTTTATTACCAAGCTTTATTTACTAAAGATGTTATCTTAATTCTAATAAATTCATTTAATCATAGTATAGTCTAGATTTAGCTACATCTAAGATTACTCACACTGTGTTTGGCTGGTAAAATTAAACTAAACTGAAAAATAAAATTTGCTCATTGACTATATTTAATAAAAATCTAAGTGTTTAAATATAAACTTAAGGTCAACCACAGAAAAATTTAGTTTATATTGGCAATTTCTGTTTACTTTAAGTTTCATAGATAACATTTTCAACAACTTATTAAACCACATTTGTAAAACACTAATACTGACTAGTAATGTTTAACAAAAGATTTTTTAGACATATATTTAAAACTAACTTTAAAATATATAAAAGCTTTTTTAAAAGTCTTTTACTAATTAGAGACTTAAGAATGGACTACCGTAGTTTTAAGTTTAGTGATAGTAATAACATGACCTACCATAAACTAACAAAGTACTATTTCTTAGAAACTTCTAAACAAAGCTAAAAAATATACTTATCGTTTTAGTTATTTGTCAACACAGTGTACAGATTGCAAACTTTAAAACACTTTTTCCAACTATATAACCAGCTGGCAAAACAACTCATTTGCATTAAAAGACTTAAACATAAAAATAATAAGTGTATTTTTGAAAAGCTTGTTCACGTATAGCAATTTAAAAACTTGCCTTTAATTTTTTAAATAATTTTATTTATTTTAAGTGTAAAAATTTACGAACGATGTATATATATATAAAAATTTAAAATATTGAAGAACAAAAAATCTTAATGTTACAATTTGTTATATGCTTAGTATACAACTTTCAAAGTTAAAATAAAAACTAAAAAGTTAAAGTTAAATATTTAACTTTAACAAATATTAAGTATTTAAATAGTAAGCTGAGATAACTGTACCAAGCAAACTTAAGTAAAAATCTATTTTTTTAATGAATAAAAGAACACTCAAATTTTTTCATTCCAATATATTTCGTCAAATTCTCTTCAGGGAAACTACAATTGAAACAATAAAATAAAACACAACAAGTATATATACAAAATAATATTTTTTTTACAAACTAATTAACTGATCAATTAAGTAAACATAAATGTAATCAACGAAAATGTAATCAACAAAGCTTTAAAAATCAACACAAAATGGTCTTAACTAAATAAGGCAATGATTGCATTCAAAAATGCAATAAAAAAATCTGCGATAGCAGAACACCTTGTGAATAATCCAAGTTGTGGAAAAAAAAATTTGCATTATCTAATTTCAGTGTAATGCGACAATGTTCAAATACATTGGAACTAGTTAGACTTGAAGCCATTTTAATGGGTGGGTGTCAGAATGACACAGCGACAAAATGACACGGTGCGTCACTTTGGCACGGTGCGTCACTTTGACACGGAGGGTCACTTTGGCACGGCGACAAAATGACACGGTGCGTCACTTTGGCACAGCGACAAAATGACACGGTGGGTCACTCTGGCACGGTGCGTCACTTTGGCACAGAGGGTCACTTTGGCACGGCGACTAAATGACACGGTGCGTCACTTTGGCACAGCGACAAAATGACACGGTGCGTCACTTTAACACAGGGGGTCACTTTGGCACAGCGACAAAACGACACGGTGCGTCACTTTGGCACGCAGGGTCACTTTGGCACGGCGACAAAACGACACGGTGCGTCACTTTGGCACGGAGGGTCACTTTGGCACAGCAACAAAATGACACGGAGCGTCACTTTGGCACAGAGGGTCACTTTGGCACAGCGACAAAACGACACGGTGCGTCACTTTGGCACGGAGGGTCACTTTGGCACAGCGACAGAATGACACGGAGCGTCACTTTGGCACAGCGACAAAACGACACGGTGCGTCACTTTGGCACGCAGGGTCACTTTGGCACAGCGACAAAATGACACGGTACGTCACTATAGCATGGATTAACAAACTTATAAGCAAAACTAAACTTCTTCAGTAATATAACTTTTAATTGTAAAATTTTGATAGTTATTAGTTAAAGAAAAAAATTATTATATTTTTTCCAAACTATAGTAGCTTGATACATTTGAAAGTATACATGATACAATGCTTTAAAATTTAAGTCATAGGATAAAAACAAAAATATTCTTAAGTTTTATTTTTTACGTTTCACGACTTTTCATATTTATGTAATGAATAAAATTTAGTACTTTTTGTTAAACGTTTAATTAATTATTATCAGGAATTGACTTATTTCGTTGTAAGAATAAGTCATGCGTGTTTTAACTCTAGTTTTTAATAATACAGAGTTTAGCTGCCTTTGTAATAACTAGCCAGTTATATTAAATATGTTTAATATTTTAACCTAGTAGTTTGTTTAAACATAAAAGTTTTTTTATTACTTTTTTTTTTATACGACAAAAGGTTATCGCTCGAAAAGTTATACCAAAGAACACTTCAGTTATCGAGTCGTAAATCATATGCTTTAACAATCTATTACGAGCAGTTAGAAATAATTTTTTTTAATGTTAAGTCCTAAATTTCCAAAAACATACAAAAAAATATTCAACCAAAGTTAATAAGTTAGGATGTTTACTTAAAACTCTGTATTGAAAACGTATAATAAACTTATCTAAAAGCAAATAATTAAAATAAACGGTCATGGAGCCTAAATTTATGAAAAAATAAAAATAGTGATAGGAACAGTTAAGAGAAAATTAAGAGTCTGATGCAACTATTCATGCGCATTTATATATTTATCACTTTTAAGAAAATTAAGCACTGAAGTTATACAACTTGAGTTCTAATAAATCAAAATTAGTTATTCTTAAAAATAGTTTATTAAATGTTAAGTTTATCGTCAATTTAGTTATTTCTATTAAAGTTAAAGTTTCTATAAGTCTTTTTTATTTTTACAAAACTTTGTAGCCTAAAATATAAAGAATTAAACTTAGAGTATGACAGATATTATAGTATTTTTTTGCATATAAGGAATCAAATAGCATTTATACTATTAGTTTTAGTATTATAATAGTAAGAAAAATTGTACTTTGTTAAAGCAAGTCTACAATAGTCTATTACAAGTGTGTAATAGTGATTTATTGAGTTTTATTTAAAGAGGTGCTTGATGTAGGGAATGTTTTGCTAAAAAAACTAACTTATTTTCGGTTATTTGTACTTATACTTTTATCTATGCATTTTTAGTGCTTAGGTGCACAATTTTATTTGCGAAAGAGCATTATACTTCTACTTCTAAATGCACGATATATGTTACAACTTACATAAGTCGCATAGAGGCGCAAATTTAAATCTTTTAAGTCAAGTGCACAATGATTTTTAGAAGATGTTAATACTAACGTAAATCGTCAGGGAACGCAGTAACTTAGTTCAAAATTACAACGTATTAAGTCGCTAAAAGAGCGCAAGTATTACTTTTTTAAGCATAAAAACGTAAAATAAGAATCGCATTAGAATTTAGAATTACAACAGCAGAAAAGTTGTTTTCGATAATGTCTGAGTTTTAGTTTATAAAACAAATTTTCCTCTGTGTTTACACCTACTAGTTTATTGTTTTGATGTGATGAATGATTGATCTAAAATGTAAATTGTATTTTTTAAATCAGAATGTTGCTGAAGTTTACAAAATATTTTTATATGAGTTTTTATCTTTCTATTCGTAAAATGGCAAGTCATTTTTTAATTTTTATTACTCGTTTCAAGTTCTAGTACAAAACTGTGTTTAAGTTTTTCCATTCGAAAGAAATCAAAAATAAATTCCCTTTAACTTTGCCAGTCGTGTTTTGTTAAAAAAGTTGCTGCTTTTGCATCTTTGTGAACGTTGTATGATACAACAGTACATTTATTAAGTACAGCTTTTAAGCACACCTTACACCTTACTACTGCTTAAAAATGAGTATGTTGTTTATAAGTACGAAGATGGACAACAGAAGGTATAAACATTACGTGTTTCACTTTATTATATGAAGTCAAAATCAATAATTCCTGCGGTCTTTGTTTTCAAAGTTAAACAATGTGATTGTTGCTGATTCTACAAAACCGGTTGGAAGACAGGAAACCGAAAAGTTTCCTAGAAAAACAAGATCGTTGTCCATACCAATGAAGATTGAAGTTTCACAACAAATTGTTCCCTCCCTTATTAACCACCGTGTCATTTTGTCGCTGTGCTAAATAAACCCTCCGTGTCATTTTGTCGCTGTGCAAAAGTGACCCTCCGTGCCAAAGTGACGCACCGTGTCGTTTTGTCGCTGTGCCAAAGTGACCCTCTGTGCCAAAGTGACGCACCGTGTCGTTTTGTCGCTGTGCCAAAGTGACCCTGCGTGCCAAAGTGACGCACCGTGTCGTTTTGTCGCTGTGCCAAAGTGACCCTGCGTGCCAAAGTGACGCACCGTGTCGTTTTGTCGCTGTGCCAAAGTGACCCTCCGTGCCAAAGTGACGCACCGTGTCGTTTTGTCGCTGTGCCAAAGTGACCCTCCGTGCCAAAGTGACGCATCGTGTTGTTTTGTCGCTGTGCCAAAGTGACCCTCTGTGCCAAAGTGACGCACCGTGCCAGAGTGACTCACCGTGTCATTTTGTCGCTGTGCCAAAGTGACGCACCGTGTCATTTTGTCGCCGTGCCAAAGTGACCCTCCGTGCCAAACTGACGCACCGTGCCAAGGTGACGCACCGTGTCTTTTTGTCGCTGTGCCAAAGTGACGCACCGTGTCTATTTGACGACCGTGTCATTTTGTCGCTGTGTCATTCTGACCCGCTCCCATTTTAATACACTTAAACAAACCAAATTTATGCAAAAAGAAAGAGTTTGATTACACCCTAGCCTTGTTTAGTTAAGACCATTTTGTGTTGATTTTTAAAGCTTTGTTGATTACATTTTCGTTGATTACATTTATGTTTACTTAATTGATCAGTTAATTAGTTTGTAAAAAAATATTATTTTGTATATATACTTGTTGTGTTTTATTTTATTGTTTCAATTGTAGTTTCCCTGAAGAGAATTTGACGAAATATATTGGAATGAAAACATTTGAGTGTTCTTTTATTCATTAAAAAAAATTATAAAATAAAGTCTGATGTTTAAATTATTAAAAATCTATTATTCTGAGAAAATCGAATAAAATAAATTCTTCTTTTTTATGTTTGCAAGTATTGTTTACTTTCTATTATTGCGATTTTAGACTTAGAAAAGTATCCAACATATAAAAAAAGATATTTTAAAATAGAAGGAAACTTGTTGTTATTAATATTATTATATTTTTCTTATTTAAAGCATAGATTTTACTGTACTTATCTTTATATTTTCATTTATATAAGTGAAAGTCAGTTATGGTAGAATTCACCTCTTTAAAATAATTAAAAATTATACAATAGTTTATTTATCTACTAAATGTAAATTTATTTTACTGTTCAAGTAAAATTCATTTTTTTAGCACATTTATACTGCAGAAATTCATGTCTATAAAATCATGATAAAAAAAAGTTTATTAAATATAATTAAGTTATTTTTAAATACAGCAACTTAATTCTATTTATCTTAGTTCATGGTACAGCTATTTTTTTAATGTTTACTTCCGGATTGGAAAAAAAAAATGCTTGTTACTAAACAAATACTTTAGAAATTTTGACTATTAGTCAAAGTTATATTTTAAGCAGCAGAATATTTTTTATCATTAGTAATTATGTATACAATTATTGTGAAGCTCGATGACTATAAAGACCTTCTATATACCATGTTCTTTTTAATCGTTTAATTTTTATAGTACTCAATTAACTTAAACAGTGGTCTTCATGGTAATTGAAATCTGTGCACACAAAACTAGAATTAAGTATAGTAACTTGCCGCCTAGGCACGAATTTTGAACACAGTGCTAACCGGCAGTGCGTACCTAAGAAATTTTGGACTTTTTTTTCTACTTTTAGCCTAATAAAATTATTTAAAAAGCCACTAAAGTTTACAGATGACTATTACACATAAATCCATCTTGATTACAACATTATTAATATCTATTAATGTTATGTTATATAACTATCATAATTATAGTATAGATTTTTATACGCTTTTTGCGTTTGTGTATTAATCATGAGTTATATATTTGTTAATTACAGTGTTAATAATTTCCGTTTTGCCTAAATTATAATTTAGATTCTTATACGATTTTTAGATTTATATTCAATTGTGGGGTATGTAAATGTTAATTGCATTGTTCACTATTTTAATTTTTATAAATTTTTTTAAACGCCTTTATTTAATAAATAAAACGATTTTTACAGCATTATGACTGCTTGTTTCTTTAAAAAAAAAACAATAAATAAAACTTTTTTTTCAGGAAACTTTCACAAGTGGGCGTACGCGACACGCCACTGCGCCTTCCTGTTCGTGAACCCGTCACACGAGGGCGCCATACACCCAGTTGTCACCAGCAACTTCGCCCACAGCAACCTGTGGGAGCAGTATTTTTATCAGGGGACCACTGACAACACGTCGATGTTCACTCTTCAGCGTTCGATCGATTACTTGAACGAGCTGGGCGGTTTGGTGAGAATTTTTCTTTTTTATTATTTTTTGAATAATGATGCTTTTGTTATGTTTTTTGTTTATGTACGCCAAAAGTTTTTCGTAAAAAATAATCCATGAATAAAGTTTCAGATATAGTGTTGTTTTGGTGGTGGTGGAATAGATGATTAAAAACTTACAGCTTGTAGGCAGTTTTTATAAATGTTAAAATTAACAAGCTATTACATTAAAATAGATACAATTGAGATAGCAAGTTTCTATCCAGAATCATATAAAGTAAATGAAATATATTTTTTTTTTTTTTTTTTCAACAATATTTATTTTAAGTTGTAAGAATTTACACATATAAAGTTGTACATTCAGGGCAAGGTGGGAAAATACACGTTCAATTTATTGAACCAAGTGTCAGAAATGCTGATGAAGGAACTCAATGTTGCTGAATTAGAAATACCAACTAGCATGAAGTGTTTGAGAATGCGCGTGTTAAAATCCCCTTTTCACTATAAACAACTCAAGTTTGTTGTCTTTTGTACGAAGTGTTTTTATTCTAGATGAGAAAAAATATTTTATATTTAACCTAATTTAAGAAACCTTAGTTAAAAATCAGTTCACACTTTAAGAGAAATATTTTTCATAACATGCATACACTTTGGCAACCTACTTAAAAAGGATAAGTAGTCAAAGTTAAATAAAAAATAAGTATATGTTGTTGTGAAAAATTAAATTGTTTTTGTATGCGTTTTAACTCTAGTTAAGCATAAAATATTCTAAATTTACTAGATTTGAAAGTTTATAGATAAAGATCGCTAATATTATAATTGAAATAATTGTTATTCACCTTAACCGCATACTTAATAAAAATTAAATGAAAACAAACGTAACACTAAAACTTTTAATTAGTTATATACGGTTTTTTATTGAAAAAAACAATTTTAGCCTCCCAAATTCAGACAGATTAACAGAATGGTTTTGGGAAAAATATAAAGTGCAAATGTGTTTTACACAGTTCAACGATCAAACATACATTAGACTATCTTGCAATGTTTACAACAACATCAACGATTATAAAACTGCTTTGATTGCATTGAAACAAGTTAAGAAAAATATTCCTAGTGTTTAGTATGTATCTATAATTTATGTATAATCATTTTTAATCAGTTATTTTTTAATCAACAGTTTTTAATCATCTATGTGCTTAGCCAAACTTGTAAAACATTTATGATATTTCGTTCCAATAATTAATTACTAATTTTTACATGTAATTATTTTACCTCACATAATGTTGTTTATGTTAAAAAACAGTTTTTTTTTAGTGGTGTATGTTTTAGCTCATCATTTAATGTTTGTAATCACCTGAAATATTATTAAGTTGTTTTTTAGCAAGTCATTAAAGAAACAAGTTATTGATAAATTTTTAAACATTTTTATTATATATATATATTATATGTATATATAATAAAAATGTTTAAAAATTTATCAATATATATATATATTATATGTATATATATATGTATATATATATAATTTGTCACAAATAATGTTAAAGTTAATAAATGTAACTATCGATAAACTTATAAATACTCTTTAAATAATCTGTGCTATTTCACTCTAATAAATGTTTTTTGATTTTTATTCGTAAATAATTTACGTAAATAATTACATGTTATCATTTGTGAATTTTTTATCAAATCTTATAAAACAGGTATTGTACAGTTTTTCAATTGATATAAGTACTGAAGGTTTAAAGCAGTTTTATTGAGTCTATTTAATAGAAAAAGTGAACTATTGGTTATATATAATATTTCATAACGCTATTTTTCACTTGTATACAAAATGCATTTGTTAATTCTAAGTATGGAAATAATTCAAGTAATTATTATGTAGCAGCTGCAGTTAAGTACGTTGTCTTTCTTTGATAAAGTATAAATTAATATCTGTAAATATGAATAAAACTTTTGAGCAAGTGCAAAAGCAGAAAAAGTTGTGTAAGTTTGTCTTTAGTATAAAAATTACATATATTCACTTGATATTTTATATATATATCATTCATATCAAACTTTGTCTTTTGAAATTATTCCTTATATTAATCGCAAATCATGAATATTCTGCTTAATAGTTCTTTTTGTTTTAACCAAATCACTATTTTATTCGTGAATTAATCATTTTTATTAAACTCTATTCACTTCGTATGATTGAAGTAAATGTTGTATATATCTTCTGAAGTAGTTTTTAAACAATATTACTATATATTTTAGTACAAACAATCTAGGTTTGTTTAAATTCATCTAAATTAATCTACTACTTTTAAGCAAAAAAAAACTGTTTGACATAAGTTTAATTGTTTTACTTAGAGTTAACTCAATTAATAAAAATTAGTTTATTAATTCATTTTCTGTTTTAAAATATTTTAGCTCGAGACAAACTTTCAATTCTGTATTGTTTTATTTTGTTGTCTTGCTTATTATCAGAAATATTTATAAATAAATTGTTTCAGTCAAGTTTGGTATCATTTAACATCGAGATTATATGAGTAGTATAAATTAAATAAATGTAGTTAAATTTTTATCAAAAATTCTTAAAAGTAAAAAAAAATTTGAAAAATAATAATTTATTTTCAAAGAATTGTAAAAAGTAATATTGAACGATAATTATGTAAATTTTTAATTTCTCGAATAAATGGACTAAAAATTATTTTTCTATTCTATCTAATAAGACGAAATGCTCTAATGCTTGCCGATTTCGAAACGACATACAATTATTCACTTGAATGTAAAAAGTTTATAAAGAATCTAATGAAAGTAGAGATAATTAGTGGAGTTTATTGACTTTAAAGACTAGTTTTGAATTATATTATTAATAAAGTTTATTGTCAAGCGAAGGACCTAGACATTAAAACCCAAGCCACTTAAACTGAAAGACATTAACATAAAAAGAAAAAACAAATTACAGTGATAAAATAAACATAAAACTTGTACAAGGCATAAACTGAATATAAACTAAAATTTTCACAACCAAAATATTCAACAATTCCAAAGTCACTAATCTCCAATTGTACATTCCAAAGCAACAAATCCCTGAAACAAGCATATCCTGTCAAAATTCTTCAGAACCTAGCTCGAAACTTTAGGAACCATCTTGAAGACCACTTTTCATCAAACACGAACTTTCATAACAGCATTTATTTTCAACTTTAGACAGAATTCTTCATCTTGCAGAACATTGAAACAACTATTCGCCTTTCGTCATATTTTCAAAGTTTCACCACGGCAAATTCAGTCAAAAATCACTTCAAACATGTGGCAGCAACAATTCACAATCTAGCTTAGGAATCAACTGAGTATCCAATAATTTCAAAATCTAAAGCCCCAAGCACATTGACAATAGACCGTCCGAAAAATCAAAATTGAAAAGGATCTATAAGGGGAAGGTGTAGCTTACAGTTTAAACTACCAATAAACTACATACCACACACCAAATTAATGGTTAAAGAGATGAACAAAACTAACTACTTATAAATTTTACAGGTAAATATTTTATTTAAATCACATTTTTTTAATTTTAATCGAAAATGTTCAAGATTTTTGCACGATACTAGTTCATTTGGAAGCTCGTTCCAC
Source organism: Thalia democratica (assembly GCF_965202585.1). Classification (NCBI taxonomy): domain Eukaryota; kingdom Metazoa; phylum Chordata; class Thaliacea; order Salpida; family Salpidae; genus Thalia; species Thalia democratica. Next base: position 57,056,033 of record NC_139166.1, on the reverse strand, counting down.
ATTTTTACCGAACGATAGAAAAAAGATTTTTGCCAACCAACATTGTTGAAATGATATTTGCATGTATATTTTCTATTATTACCTCTGAGTGAGTAATTATTTTTATAAGGTTTAAAGAAAGTTTGAGAATCAATAGTAGTTTCATTGTTAATCAGTTTAAAAAAAGTAACAAGATCAAATTCAAGTCTTCTGTACTCTAAAGTTTTTATATTAAGCTTTGTTAGTCTATCTATGTAAGATGTATATGAAATGTTGCACCGATTAAAGATTGATCTTGTAAATTTTCTTTGAATAGATTCTAGTTCAGGGTTTCCCAAACTTTTTTGCAAATGGCCCCCTTTAAAGAGTTTGAAAAAGCAATGGCCCCCTTCAACATATAGGATACTCGTAAATTACGATAAAGTACACATAAGACCATTTTTTTTTTGATCTTCATCTGCAACTCAAGAATATCTAGTGTAAGTTTCTAAACTACCATAAAATACACATAAGACCTTTTTTTGCTCTTCATCTGCAACTCAAGCATATCTAGTCCCCCTGTGGCTCCTTTGCTGCTCATGGCCCCCCTCTTCCCCCTTTGCTGCTCATGGCCCCTAAGGGGCCACTTGGCCCACTTTGTGAAACCCTGGTCTAAATTGTTGTTAACATCGAAGTCACTCTTGTCCCATAATAGATTTAAACAGTCTGTTAAATTTTCATACTGAGAAGTTTTCCTTGAAAAGTTCATTCTGTACTGTCTTAAATACTTGTTGTTAGCTTCCAATCCATTTTCGGTGTAATTTAGCAAACCTCTACCGTTGTTTTGCTCAATTAGTTTAGCACTATGTGCAAAAAAAGTATGCACAGTTGGTGTAAAGCGAATCCATTTAACCGACATGACCAGCATCATTGTTTTTTGACATAAAACTGAGTATTTCTCTACATTAATCTTTCTGTTAGAATTTATGAGGCATAAAATAATGGAAACATACAAAATAATTTTGTCAATGTTTTTATTTAAACTAACATCAGAAATATGCTTTGTCAGCAGAGTCGTATTATTGGTGTTTAGCAAAGTTTTGACTACGTTACCTGTTGTAGAGGTTCCACCATGGCCTGTGGGATCCGGTTTTTCAAGAGAAACATTAATTTCTTCTTCTACACATTTCTGAACTTTTATTTTTGACTCAATAAAATTATTTACACCTTGACTTTTAGATATTCCTTGAAACTTTGATTCTGACCAATTAAAATGTCCAGCCACAGCATGATAAGAACCTTCTAGAACATACAAAATGGTCTTTTTTGTCATAGTGAAAAACCAGGGATAGGATATTATATCAACTTTTTTAACAGAAATATCGCTTGTAAAAACCTAAAAAAATAGTTATATTCCACATGATAGATTTGTCTGAAAATTTGTATTTAGATTCCTTGTCATTTTTACTAAATTATTAAAAAAAAAATTATGTTGGTTCTACGGTGGCAAATTGAGAAAATTAACCCTGAAGAATACCCTAAATTGCCAGTAAAATCATCAATGAATTTTCGGCGAGAATAGAAGATTTTTTAAATGAGAAATAATATACTTTTACATTTAAATATTCAAAGAATTTTGTCTTTTTTCAATTAACACTAAAACAAAGAAATGAAAAAATTAAAAAAAAGTATCTGTATAAATGCTTTTAAGGTGTTTTTTAACAGTAGATGTAGACCTAAATTTTGAAAAAAATTTTAGCATTTTTTGAGGCCTTTTTAAACTTAAAAGAAGCAAACTTTGGCTACATTTAAGCTTACATAAGTTTTAGTATACATTATGCAGAACAGAAACAAACCCAGTTTTTTAAACCCCGCTCTAAACAATTAAATAAAAATCTTGCTTTAACTGTTTAGTCGCGAAAATAGTCAATGGCCACTTGCCAGCCCACTGTGCAGTAATTATTGCTTTATCCGATTTGAACAAAATGAAGTGACAAAGATAAAATTATAAATATTTAAATGTTTTAAAAGTCCTTAATATTTTGCTAAATTTTGATATCAACTAACTCAAATTGTTAGCTTAGAATAACTAGAACTTTTTAGCTTATTCAATATTTATTAAACTAATGGAATGCGTAAATTTAACAACTTATTTAGAAAACATACACGTAGCTTGGTTGTGTTCTCTCCTTTTAAATGTTTTGATATCGTAAACGAAATGTAAACGAAATGTTAATGTGCATACAACTATTTGTTATATTTGTCTATCTTGATTTGTTTCACAGCATCTATATATGTGTCTTTATTTATACTCAATAGTTACTTTTAATTTTAAAGAAATGAAATTTATATTTTCAATAAATGTTTTATTTTTTAAATGAGAATAAAACCAATTGGTAATCATTAAGCAAAAACAGCCAGCTTTTATTTTTATACTTGTGCAAAGCATGCCAGGCTGTTTATTTAACAAGCAAGCACAATATTCGTTGGCTTGGTCATGTTCGGAGAATGAAGAGCGTAAAATTTAGGTTTTTGATAAGCTTTAAACACGCTGGCCTGGCCACTAATCCTGCAAAAACCTTGAATTCGATGATTCAAGTTACCAATAAAAACTACAGGTAGAAAGTATTTACAGTTTGATTGATGAAGAAGATAATAAAAAATTGTCTAAACAAACTGTTTATAGTCTAAAGGGTACAAGTTTTAAAAAAGAATGTTTGAAAACTCTTTTGACTGATAAAAGCGCAAACAATTCTGATGTTTCTATTTGAAACTTGCCTAAAAACGAGTTTAAAGCAACGAATATCACATTTAGCTACAAATAATTGTAATTTTGAGAAACTGACTATATTAACAAAAATTCAGAAGACTCTAAGCTGGATACAACTATGCATGCAGAAACAACTCTAATAAAAAATTCTAGGGATGGTGAAGTTCATGAAAATTCAAACCATAAGATTCATTGATACCAAAACCAATTTAGTACGTTCAAACACTTTTGAACAGAGAATGCAATGAAATAAGTAACATTATCAGTGCATTTCTTAAATTAAAAATTTTAAAAAGTACCAAAAAATAAAGTTTTTCACGAAACACTAATGCGAAGTATGAGTCCCCGGTTCGTAAAATAATTTTTTTTAACAGTATAGCTAACAGAGGCAATAAACGAAAAGAAAGTATTTATATTTGGTTTTGGTTTATTGAAAAAGATTTGTTAAATAGCATGAAAACTTCCATAGAAAACCGTACTTCTGACAGAGTTTCAAAAGATGTTTACAACAAAGTCTTACCACGTTTTTTTATGTTTCATATAAAGATTTTAAACTTAAATAATTATTTGGACATGTAGAAGTGAGCTCATAGCTCTCTTTACTGGTAATAGATGTCAAGCTTGAATGTCTTTTATAATGACTAGATAATCAAACTACTTTTTTAGAACTTATCCGTTCCGACAAATTGATTAAAATAAAAGCGGTCATATCTAAAAAAACAATATGTATCTTTTGTTAAAGCGGTTGTTGATCTAATAATAAGATTATGATGTTGTTTACTTTCAAACATTCTTTTAAGAACTTGAACTTGTGCGAATAATAAATTGTCGTAATGTGAATAACCAGAATTTGATAAGTCGTGCAACCATCTTTGATATATCATAACTAAATAACTTCATCAAAAAGTTCAAACTCGGAGATACTCAAATTTATACATACACTGTTCTAATTCTGTAGCATAATATTACGAAGGTTCCTCTTTTTCTGTGATTCATTTTGTAACAGATTTTCACCTTGACTTTACTTACATTACATAATAAAACTTAAAATAATCTCATAACTAAACTAAACTAGACATTAGTAGTTGACAATGAATATAAAATGTAGAGAATTTCATAATACACAAACAGAAATATTAAAAACTGTAGATTTGTATTCTTTTATATCAAAGTAGTACTTATAAGTTAGGACCACAATTTTCAGATCAGATAAAATTTAAATGTTATATTGCAAAAATTACAAAAATAAATTCTCAAGTTTTAATGTTTATCTTCTAAAAACGGGTTTATTTATTCATAGAGTTGATGATTGGTATATATAAACATTTTGAATAAAAAGCGTAGGTGGATAATAAATAAAATTACTGAGCATTTAAATCTTGCTCGATTGTTTAACTTACACTAGATATTCTAGGGTTTTTGCTGAAGAGTAAGAACAGGTCTCGTTGTAAATAAAACTAAAACTGCCTACGAAATTTAGTCCGCGACTACCAAATGCCCGTCGACCTCTACCAATTGCTTACATAAACAAAAATAAAATATAAACCAGTAGTTACTTATAATAAAATGTTGATATAAAATTAAAATATCACTAAATTTTAGATACACAAATGTATATAAACATATAATAAAACTCAACTATTTAACTTTTCTTGTTGGTTGTATTGTAACTGATTAACTAATAAAGATAAACGATCTTTAATAAGTTTTAGAAAAGTAATACTTTAATTGTTTTTACATTTTTTAACACAAAGGTTTGGAAAACTCGATTTTACTCTTTTACGTTTTGTTAAAAAATAATAAGTAGTATACCAATATAGTATAAAGATAAATCATTGATAATTTACGCATTAAAAGCTGCCATGCTTGCAATTTGTTAAGGCGTTAAAATTACATTTCTCGCAAACGATTTTCTCCTAAATAGCTTAAAGATTGATAATGAACCCCGCAAAAGTTATAGTATATTGCTTTTTAAATATGCATTTAATAAATAATTGTTCATATCAAACTCAAAACCAAGTATGAGCTACAAAAGCTACTCTAGATCGGAATACGATTATATAATTATATCTTTGTTTTGGAGTTAACAAATGATACTCTTGCGTAAATAGTGTTCTACATTTTAACAATGATAATTTTGCTGAAAATTATCACTCAGCTTTTTAAGTCAAACTACATTTTATCCTTTGTCAAGATAAGCTAAAAAAATTATAACAAACTATAAAAATTCTTATTTTTTTTGATTAACCTAACTAGGAAAAATTCTTTTTTTAAGAATCGAATAAGTTGTTAGGTATTCTTATTTTCATAAATAATTCCCAAAGTTCTTTTACAAGCTTTTCATAATACTTGTCAGCAATCAAAAGAAAAAATAGAAATAATTTAACATAATAAAAGAGTTTTTGTGCGCTATATTTATTGAAAAATAATTATAAAACAACAAAGTAAAATTCACAAAATTAATTCAGAAACAATCAACAGAAAGAACAATACATAAAAAAACTTGATACTTAGGTTCTTATAAAAGACTAACTAAAAATTATGTTTTTAGAAACTTCATATTGTTTCAGATAATTTTTCTTTTGCTGTCTCACCTATAAAATATTTTGTATAAAACTTTCTTATTATCACATTACTCACTAATCTTCTAAAAGTATACTGAAGTTTAATTTAACGATGTTACTATTAGACTAATATTTATACATATCGAAAAATAATTTAAAGTTTAACAATTAGTTGTTTAACTTAAGCAACTTTAGTTTACATAGTTTAAAATGTAAAATTATTCAATTAGATTTTACAAATATATATGTGGATTTAAGACCGAAATATATGTGCAATTATAAATTTAAAAAACAACCTAAATTTTTTTGCTTTCACCATGGTTGCTTATGTCATCTTCCTCCTGTTTTCTAGAATCTTCCTTCTGGTTGCTAGGATCTTCTTGTACCAGGTCGATAAAGTCTTCTTCCTGGTCATAAGGATCTTCATACTGGTCGCTAGGCAAATACAAGGTAACATTTGGTGTTGTCACTTTGAATATTCGACCAAAAGTATTTGGTTCAGCTTTCTGTTTTTAATAAAAAATACAATATTATTACGTAATTAATTTTGATACATAATGGTCATTTTAATTGGTGGAATTTAAAGCTTTTAACTAGTTTTGTAACTAACAGATACTTAATGAATCTAAATTACTAGTTTTTCCGAATGTTAACTTAACATAAAAAAAATGAAGTCCTATAACTGCAAAATAAATTAACTGTACAGAATTCATGTCTAAAACTTTCAAATAACTTAAAAATAACAAACTTCAATTTTGTAATCTTTAGGCACAAAATTTTTATACTCCAACACTAGATCAGGATGATCCTTAAAAATCTCCGAAATTTTTTCAATTCTCTTCAAATGGTCGATCCTGAATAATAAGTTTTTTTTTGTCCAGTTATACAAAAATAATTATTGGTATAGCTGTTAAACATTGTCTTACTTTATTTATTAAATTATAAAGTATAACTTTTTGAATATGATTAAAGTAGATATGCAAATAGATAATATTTTTTTAATAAGAATTTTGATACTTAAATATAATAATTCGAAGTATATTAGAATAAAATTAAACATAAAATACGAAATACCCGTCTAGATGACAACTTTGTACCACGAAATCACTAAACTTTTCACGACTTTCACCACCGGCAAGTAGAGTTACTTTTTCCATGTATTCTTCAAAAGCAATCACCTAACAATTTAAAAAGTTTTAGCTTAATGTTAAAATTATCTTTTTTTATTCTCATAAAAACATTACGTTTATGGGTAAAGTTGATAACTTATTAATAAGTAGTAGTTGTAAAAAAGTAGTGTTTTGTACAAATAAATTAACAAAACTTTAGTATTCTAGTTTTTAACCTTTTGAAGCTATTTGTTATTTTAGATCATGGTTTCTCAAACTTTTTTTCAAAAGGCCCCTTTTAAGGAAATAAAAAAGCTATGACCCCCTTTGACAAGATTAAAAACAAACTGCCATTAAAGACACTTGAGACCCTTTTTTTTGTTTTCATCATCAACTGCATGATATAAAGTGTAAGCTTCAAATTATGGCCTTGTTTTTGATAACATTCTGTTTTGGTTTAAATTTTTTTTTATAATACTCTCCAAACGATTGTACAAAGTTTGTAATTAAATAATTAACTAAATTTTTTATTTTATTTTAACAACGCTTAAATCTTAACAATAGAATTAGTTGAAATAATACCTCCTCACTAGTAAGCACATTTTTAAGTCCTCTCAACAGCCGAAGCTGATGCCCACAATTTTTAAAAATTTCACAAGAAAATTGAAGCAATTCTAGTGTGCTGATCCTATATATACATACTCATTATCTATTTCAAGTAAAATTTTTTTATTAAGTTATTACTTTATTTTTCATATTTACAGATATTTACAGATAAATAGTTTAATTTTTAAGTTGAAATTTTAGATTTGTTTTTTCAACAGATATTAGATAAATAAATGGTTTTATATGTATTTAAACTTGTAAATTTGTACAAGTTATGTGAATTTGATAGAAAACTTATTTAGGCTTCAAAGTTATATTTCAAAAGTTTGTAATAAAAACTTCAATTTTAGCTTTTAAGTTTTTGGTTTAACATTTAGTTATTTTACACTTTAAGATATAATTCAAAACTAAATTGTTCGATTTCAGAGTGCTCTGTCATTATAAATTATAATAAATTATATAAGTAATCAATTTTGATATATAAATATTTTATTCAACAACTAATAATATTATTAATAGTAATTTGAAAAAACCTCTCCGCCCGATAATTTTCCATAGTTTTCAAAAATAAATCGTAGTTGTCGTTAGATAAGATAGCCTTTAACTGATTCATATAATCTTCTTTACATAAGACTTTACTCTGTTGGTAAAATTATTTTTAGTGTGTACATTTAATTCTTCAAAAGTATAGTAAACCTTTGTTTTCTGAACGTTACTAGTGATGTAAATTAAAACTTGCTAAGATAAATCATACATACAATGTCTATTGAACTACAAATAAAAGCTCAAAATCTTTGGTTCTAAAACCTGGTGCACGAAAAAACCCTTCGTTTATAGAGTCGCACACCACTTGGATACCTTTTAACGTCTTTTCCAGGACAAAAATACACTACTATCAAAATTAATGTGATATAAAAAAAAAATATATGATTGTGCAGCATAACAAAGATTTCTTGGGGCTTTTACTTCATGATTGCAAGATAACAAAAAGTAATAACATTATTTTATGTTTAGTTATTAAGCTTAACATATAATTTTACAACAAACTGTACAGTTTTGTAAGAATGAGAACTTCAGTAAAATTGGAAATAATAACTACTCAACTTATAGTGAATATTAAGGTATTTAGTATAAGTGACTACAAATGTGGTATTCAAAACTTAATGCATTACTTTGCCATAAAATCAATATTTTACTCTAATTATTTTTAGATTTAATGGAGGTAATGATGCTAATGTATATAAACATATTTAAACGCAAGTCTTAAATACATAAACATTTCTTTTTTAAAACAACAACAAAAAAAGAAAAACAATAATCACAATAATCTTTAAGCAAAAACAGTGAGCTTGTTATTTTTTTTATAAAACCTGTGCAAAATTTTTAAGGCATTTTATTCATTTTAGTTTACAAAAGTGATTAATTCAACTGGGATTGAGCTAACACTATACAGCCGCTGTCAGACCTATAACAACAACCAACCCTTTTATTCACATAATTCTAGTTTTCTTATAACAATAACAAGATAAATTTTACTTTTTCCTGCTGCTGCTTATTTTGTTGGCTGACAATATCTGCTGAGTCAGCAGAAAATCCTGCTACGACTTGTTGTTGCTCATCATCATCAATATTTTCTTCGCTCGAATCTCGTTTAGATGACATTTTAACAGTTAAATAATTTGACAGAAATACAACAGACTGTAAAATTTATATATTATAATTATTAACGACAAACACATTTTTTTTTCCTCGACTAAGCTTGAAAATATTGGTTTAGAAATAAGGCGTTATTTTTAAAATATGTTTTTTGCTAGAGGAAATATTTAAAGTACAGTAAAGAAATTTATCATTTAAGTTTCAAAACACTTTAACATTACATTATATATAAATAAATAGAAAACTGGTGTTTAAAATGTTGTTTGTTTAAAAATTTGATCATACAGTATTTTTAGATTGCTGTAAAATACAAACAGACATAACTTAAAAGATCAGACTACTTGATATTAAAATATTCAATTATGCAGAGTTACAAGACTGCTGTAATAGTTGAATCAAAGTGAAAATAAAAAAATAATTACATCTTGATTGTTTCTACAGCAATAAAAACTAAATACAATATACTTTAATTATTCTTTTTCAAGTACTTGTGTTAAACTAAATATGCTAGCAAATTATGGACATAACTCACAGGGAGTACTAATCTAACTACTGTACTGTGAGTTTAGCTTTTAACTAATATATTGAATAAATGTTTAAAATTTCAAAATAGCTAATTTAAGATGATTAGGTTTGCTTATCAATTGTTTGTTGATTTTTATGATAGAATACCACAATATGATTTTTTTAGTTTATAAAAATGTACACTAGCAGTGTAGTGTTTTAAATTATGTATTATAATCATTGTTTAGTACTTTGTATCAGGGTAATTCAAAAAAAAAAAAAAAAACCAAACTAGAAACTTTATTAACTTTAACATAAAAAAGTGATATAAGTTGTTTTATAAATGTTTCGCTAAAAAAAGCTTAATTTGTTTCATCTAGTGTTTTGTATATTTCATTTTTCTACTTATGTTGCTTTTTAGTCGTAGTAACTCACAAAACACTAGTAATTGTAAAAAAAAATAATTTAAGAAAAAAAAAATTAAATCGACTAAATAGATAAAAAGTATCATATTGGATATACTTGTGAAAGTTTTTATTTTTTTTCTATTTTACTTCTTTTGTGACAATACCTAGATGTTCAAATTTTATTAACCGTGTTTAAAAAAAAGGAATTGATTTTTTGATGATCCCAATAAAACAGGAAGAAAGAAACTTAAACTATGAAAGTTTTAAAATTAGCAATTAGTCATGTAAAAATTACTCTTTGTTGATATAGTTTTATAAAATTATATATATTTTCTTTTTTTTCGGGTATGTTATTTTTCAAATAATATTTGTAAAAGTAAAGAGTGTCTAAAGTTTTAGACTAATTCATTAAGTTTTACTTGCTTTAAATGTATATAGCTGAAAATTAATAATTTGAATATATATTTCTATTTAAAAAGCACGTAAGTGTTCCATAGCTTTTTAGAACTTGAGGATTAAACCCAAGCGGGCACAGAGTTGTTTTTATTGCGCATAAAGGGAAGTAGCTTGTTGTGTTGTTGTAGCTCTACAAAATTCATAAAACACCAACTTTGTTGCATAATTATGTTTTAAAAAGATTCTCTACTTTTTAGTAGTTGTAACCAATTTAGTTTTTAAGTATAAAATTATGTAAAAATTATATTTAAAGTAGTTTACACGGTTAATATTACTTATTATTATTATAATGTTAATACTTTCCTAGACAAGATAAAAAGTATCAAAAAGGTGTGCTACTTGATAACTGAAAGGTTCTTTGTACACCAGATCCTTGGACCAATATTTTTTAGCGTTTTTTTGTTGTTTAATAAACTAATAATCATATTAACTATATTTTTCCAATGCGGACGACTTTGTCTAAAACTTTGAAACAAAACCAAGAAACTCCTAGAAAACTTATAAAGACAAGGTTTATATTTCATAATACTGTTCACATAAAATAGTAGAAATGCTATTTGACTTCTTGTTTGAGAGGAACTAGTGTTTAAAACGTACAAAATGTACACATTAAGCTTATTTGATGCAGCAGTAAATCGTACAACTGTTAATATACAACTGGTATGTTTTGTTTTTACTCGACATCATGAATTCACAATAACTTTTATTAGCATTTTACGTCGTTCAGCACTAGTTGAACAACCAAATCACTTCATACGTTTTAAAAAATAATCGAATAGTAAGTTAAAGTAGTATATTAGTACTTAGTTATAAATTAATATAAACGTAACAAAAATAAGCGTACAAATTCTAACAGAAAATTGTATACACAAAATAATTAGCAAATAATTATTAAACAATGTTTGAATTAAAATATTAGAATCATAAATTTTGAAAAATGTTCAAACTTTAGTAGGTATAAGCATAATTTCATAATTCTAACAAAGGATCTCAGTAAAAAAAAAAAAAAACTTCTTTTGTGCGCTTGTTTTAGCTTATTTTTAGATCTGACTTCATAATAAGGTATTATTAAATGTAGCTTAGAAGTGTAGTAAGTATTCAGCAGAGCAACATTAGTATCGTCGTAACCATGTTAAAAGGATTTATAGTATTAGTTGCTTAAGTCTTGAAAATTTTCTCAAACTTGAGCAAATATATACTTGTGATTAAGTACTGAAATCAAAAAGAAAAAAAAATTGTAAAATAATGTAAAATAAAATTACATAAATGTTAAAAAGAAAATAAATGTAGCAAGATTGTGAAAAGAAAATAAAAACTGTATGAACTTTGTTTTTTTAAATGATATAAGTTTTAAGCATTGCTTATTTAAAACTATTTTTACTAAACTTCATGTTTTTTTAGTAATTAGTTTCATTTTATTGTAGTAGAAAACTTTTTCGAGAAAGTGCACACTTTAATTTTGAAAATATTTTATAAAGTTAGAGCTTACAAAATTAGTATAAGCAAGCATAAAGTTATAAATAACTTCAAAACTACTTTTTTAGCAAACAACTAGTATTTGTTATAGTTTAGCATGAAAACATTTAAATATTAATAAAAAATATGTAACTGTGTTGTAACTAAGTTTTTTTTATTGTTAGTATAGTAGTGTAACCTAATAGTAAACATTTAAAATAAACTAGTTGATTTCGAAGTCTTACTATTTTTTTTAAGTTTGTAGTCTTTTGAAAAGTTAAATTTAAATTAGTTTTGTCTTTAGGCAAACTAAGTGACTTTACAAAAAGCAGTTGAAAAGATGATGAGATAACTATAATAGAAATAAAATTATAATCACCTTAAATAAACCTTGTTATTAGGTTGCATGCTTAGCATCAGTTATAGACAATATTTGCAAACTTAATACCTTAAAAGTTATATCCTCTAAGACAGTGGTCGGCACGGTGTACACTGGTGCACACTAGTGTACACGAAATTTATTTTGGGGTGCACGAAACTTTTAGGGTACACGAAAGTCATTTAGGGGTGCACAAAATTTTGAGATTAAACAAAACTTTTTTTTGTCTTAATTTTATTATATTTATTTAGTTTAAGCGACATACTTAAATATTTAAGTTAAATCTAGCCCTGGTGTTTAGTTTAGCTTTTAATTTATTGGCCATTTTACTCTCATGATCTATTTTGGTATTATAAATCACATAACATTCTTTATATCAACATTGAGGAAGCAGTTTGCATCTGAAAGAATAGAGAGAAAGCTCGAAGATCTTGTGAAATCAATTGGCTGATGTGGAGGAAGCTTTCATCCAGCTAAGATCATGAATATATTAAAAGGTTAGTATTTTTCTTTTTACTTACAGTATTAGTAGATTACAGTATATTGCTTAGTGAAGAAAGTTTCTTTTATAAATTATTAATACTACCTACTTTTAAAACTAAACAATAATTCCTTTAAAAATATTCACATGATAATTATAATATTTTTATACTTAAAGGAAAATTATAGAATTTATGTTCAATAAAAAATACTTAAATAAGATAAAAACAGTTAAAGTATATTAAAAAAAATTTCTAAATAGATTCATAACAGTAGTAATGAACAAGTTTTAAGTAACAGCTTTAAGTTTTGAATAAGACAAGTTAAGTAAATATTATACCTTTTTTGAATTTATTTTATTATTTAATTAATTAACCTATCCATAATTGAATAGTACATATAAAGTTTGAAGAAAATATAGGCTTAAGTTGACATTGAGTTGCCACACACTGAGGATAGTTTAAATTTTATAAAAGTTTTTGAAAATCTCAAGATGGCTAGAACTTTTCTGTTTTTTTCTTAATCTCAGGCTAGCTAGGTATGCTTTTTATTAAACTACCTGTTACTTAAATTTATTGACTTTAAAAGTTGAAAAATTTATTCTCTTAATTATTTTATTTACTAGCTATCAGGGTTGCCACTCGGTCAGGAAAAGTCAGGAAATCAGGAAAAGTCAGGAAAAATTTGAAAAAATTACAAAAGTCAGGAAAAGTCAGGAAAAAATGGGGGGTTTTGAAAAAAAGTCAGGAAAAGTCAGGAAATTTGATAAAAAAAAGTCAGATTTTGTCAGTTTAAATTTACAAAATTCCTTGTTATCCAAAGCCTTCAAGTGGTAAAAGTTAATTGAAAGTCCTTTAAAGTCAGAAAAAGTTTCCAAAATTTTTCTAGAAATTTACAAAAATATTTAATTTTATTTTCAATGCCTTTAGCTGGTATAAATTAGTAAAATATCCTTTAATAAACTGCAAAATGTTCCTTAAATGTCGTTTGTTTATCTAGATACATTTATGCTAGGATTTGCTAAAAAAATGTTTCTTTTTTCAGACAAGCTGTGTTTATAAGGTAATAATACAAGTATTTTGCTGATAGGGCTGTTTATTACAAACATCAATCATACACAGATGGTTGTAGTGATGTACTGGAAGTTTGATGATAGAATTCAGCAAAAAACTATTGTTTATAACCTGTATTAAAGTTAGATTGGAAGCTTTATATAGTTTAAAGTGTTAGATTATGTATTTTAGAATAAGTTTAATTTAAGAGCTTGATTTAGAAAAGTCAGGAAAATTTTGGTAAAAAGTCAGGAAAAAGTCAGGAAAAGTCAGGAAAATTTTCTTAGCTTGATGAGTGGCAACCATGAGCTATTTTGATCTGTTGGTTTAACAAAATATGTTGTATCTGTTGTATGATTCAAGGTTGCCACACACTCAGCCTAAATGTTTTTTTTTTGTTAGAAATAAAGTCTTATTAAGCATGTTATTTTTCTTGCAAAAGTTAGTCTAGTTTTGGACTTGTGTAGAATCTTTGAATGTATGTATGATTTTTTTTTTTGAAATATAAAAAATTTATTTAGTCATTTATCAAAATATTAATTATAGTATACTGCTACTTTTGAGCTTTGGCTTTCTCTTTTCTTTATTAAACTCAAAATGACCAAGGCTAGTTTTATGTAACTAATACAGAGTCCTACACTTAGTGCAACTCAGGACAGTATAAATATTTTACAATTCTCGGGATAATTTGTTTTTTGAATCTTGTTCCAATATTTTCTATTTCATTAAATGAAATTTCTTTGTTGTAGTTTCAAATTTTTTTTTTAATTCCAATTTTGATGATTAACCTGAGTTGTTTTTTAAACTTTATTTATATTGAATATTTATATATGATGTTTTATAAAAATTTCAAAGTTAAAGAGTCAGGATAGTTTTTTAACTCAAAGAGTAACAACAGTGCTAATGCTTGATCTTTAATTTATGAATTATACTAAGCAGTAATTTAATAGTTTTGTTAGAAGAGTTATAGTATGTGTTTTTAAGATGTAAATCTTTCTTTATGCCTACCAAACATTTAAAAAAAGACTAAACAATTTTGTTTAGAATTATATAATAATTTATAATTTTATATTAAAAACCAAAAATTTATTATTTGTGTAATGTTAAGCTAGTTTTTTTTTTGTTTTAGTTGTGCTTAGTTGAAATTTTTTTTTCTTTTAGTGTTTTAAAATGATGTACAGTTCCTCAGTTGTTTTAATTAATTTGAATATTTTGAAAGAAAACATACTGTTAATTGATATCTTTTTCAGTATTTTTATTATGTAAATGCAAAAATATAGACAGTTTAAAGGTATTATGATACTTTATCAAAACTCAGACTAGTAAGGATTTAAAAAAATACCTATTTTAGGTTAGATTGTTTTTCTGAGCTTGAGCCTGGTTTTGATTTTTGATTAACAACCCTTTTTACCTTAAAACTATAGTTTAAAAATGTATGTTTGTTATAAATTTGATATTTCAGGTTATCAAAAAGTTTGCCACACAATCAGAATAATCCTGGATGCTTTAAAATTTTGAAAATCTCAGTATGACATAAGATAACTTAGAAAATTTTGAATTTGTTTTTTAAACCCAGGCTGACTCAAAATAATTTTTTTTATCTCAGTATAGTTTTAAGATTTCAGGCTTTTTTTTTTCTACATTTTGAATGAGATATATTTAATATAGTCCCAATAATTTATTTTGTAACTTTTAGTATTTTTTGCTGAAGATATATGTTTTTCTTGCCTTTGAAAATAAAAAAATGAAAAAAACTTAGATGACTACAGTTCAGTTTAAAGTCATTCAGGACAGTCTTGATCTGTCAAATCAGTTTTAACCAAGAGGATTACAATCCTGTCAAACTTATTCAACAGTACCTACTTTAAATGTTTGACATAATAATGTTTTTTGTTTCAAAGAGAAGCAACTCTGGTCTTAATATAATTAAATTCTTTACTTTGCGAATTATTGATTGTCTTTTTAACTTTTTTATTGCATTTTACAACTTTTACTTACTAGAACTCTGACTTTAAATATAACTTTTATTAAACTAAGCTAAAAAAAATATAACACAAAAATAATTTTAAATTATTACAGTAAGATATCAAATTTACTGTATAATACTTATCTTAAACCAAATATTTTACTTGAGATGGTTATTTATATTTTTTATAGATATAAAAAGTTTTGTAAGTTAAATCAGCACAATTTTTTTAAAGCTATAAAGTTTTTTTTTTAATATTGATTAAAATAGATTAGAAATCAGTAATGACATTAATTTTTAATAAAATTTTCACACACTCAAACTACTTTGGATAACTCTTATGCTATTTTAAAGGTTGGAAAACTTTGGCAAAGTAACTTTTTAAAAGATACTTATGCTGAGACATTATACCTCAATTGAAGAACTTACTTGACAAGTTAAACCACAACCCAGTAGCAGTTCCAATAAACAGCTCATTATGGTAAGATAGTTTTAGAATAATAGGCCTCTTGGTATTTTAGTCTCTTATATTACACTAAAAAAAATTAAAAGTCAATGTCTCTTCTACTAATATTGATTAAAGTGTAAAATTTTACAAAAATGATTTATTCATTTTTATAGGTGCTTAATAACTCTTGAGAAAAATCTAATTATTAATATGTAAATTTAATTAATTTTCATTAATTTACTTGTTTTTTTTGAAATCATAAACATTTTATTTAGTTTAAAAAATTACTTGTTTTTATTAGTAACAGCTTTGTTTTGCTTTTTTTTTTGAACATTGTAGTTTTATTTTCTTTATGTTATAGCTCATTTTTATTCTTACTTATTTTAATAAGTTGAATAGTAGAGTCCAAATTCTTAAACATACTTTTTAAAACTTAAATATTTATAATTTTTGTTTTTAAGACATGTAAAAGTTTAAATTATTGATAAATTTTAGACTTAAAAACATTTCATGTTAAAAATTTACCTTTTAACGTAAAGTTCAAAATAGATTTTATGTGTGTATGATGTTAGATACTATTATATAATTTTTTTTATTGATATTTTTGTTCATAAAAAGTAGTTGATGTTTTAAATTTTAATAGTCTCATTTTAAAAAGTTTTTGTTTTAGAGTTTGATTTTAACGGTTAAGTTTTTTTATAATTTTTTAGCTCATTATAAATTTGATTAAAATTGAGTATGCAACTCGATGACCGAGAGATCTTTTTGTATATCCAGATCCTTTAACCAAAAATAATTTTTGAGCAATTTTTTTAATAAACCTCATTAAGACCTGAATTATTACTAAGCATTAACTTTAAAACCTTAATTTTAGGTTTGATCAGATTCGTGCAAGCAACAAGACCAACACATACAGTTCCAGATCAACAAAACGGATTTAGCTAGGATAATATTTTCATGTCTTTTTTGTCGTTACTTTTTGGTGTAATTTTTGTTTCCTTAATTTTTTCGTGGCAATACATTTGTTAAACACATATAGTAATCGATTAATAAAAAATCATTAAGTTAAGTTAACTAAATAACTAAATTTACCATGCAATAAAAAGTACCAAGACTGCTGATTGTTAATTGGGATTGTGGCAATGTATTAAATTAATCTAGTTAGTATTTTAGACCTGGGTGATACAAGTAAAATATTGTTGTAAAAATTAGATCACCGATATAAGTTTATTAAAATGGATAGGGTAAAGTGAAGAATTTTAAGTTATCTTGTAAAAATTAAATGGGTGTTCCCGAATTATTAGTAAAAAAATCGATTTAAAGTATTTACATATTCTTCAACACTAGCGGCGCTAAAGAATGGAAATTGGGGTGCACCAAATTTTAATTTTGTAATTTAGGGTTCACGGATTCAAATTAGCGTGCCGACCACTGCTCTAAGAGATAACGTGTTACTACAAACTTTTTCTGAACTAATTAGCAGAAAAAAATGATTGAGATAAGATTAAATTTTGAAAGTTTCGCCTCAAACAAGACATAAGTAAAGTTATACAATTTACTTAAAACATTAATCTTAAATAGCTTTTTTCAATATGAAGTATTAAAGATTTTATTTTATAATATTATATCCAGTTATATATATGACTAATGTTCGCATTTTATATCAAATAATATTGGAATCTCAAATATAAAGGTTTTACAATTGCCGAAACTAATAAAAACTTACACCCACCTAATAAAATCGTCCAATCAATCATAGGTTTTTGTAAACCTATTCAAATGGAAATGCGAACATTTTCTAAATTAATATAACAAGTGAACTCGACTAGATTTCGTTCAGCAAAACAATTATCGTACGTAAAAGAAGTACAAAGTAGTTTAAATTATATAGCATTTAATTAGTCGACTTTTAAATTTGTAAACGTTAAAAGATTTTTCTCAATTTTGAAAAGTTAAAAAAGATTCTAGATTATATGAAACGAGTACTGAATAGTTAAAACTCATTTTGAACATCAATAACCTAGACTAGACTAATAAAAAGGCCAACACAATTTCAGACTAAGTTAAAACACTGTATGGTGTAATAAAGAACACATTTTATTTTCAGTAAAAAAAGTAAGAAACTTTGTACGTCAAATTGAGAACCGCACACTATATTAAAGTGGCATAGTAAACATGGCACTGAATATTTTTATAAAGTTCTCCTGTAAAACAATAGGTCTTCAAATGTTGCAAAAGATGTAAATATTAAAAAAATAATATTTCTGTTCAAAGCAGAATTTTGGTGAAATTTTTTAATTTTTTTTTACAGTTTAAATATTTGTTAAAAATTGTCTAAAGATAGCTATAAGTTAAAAACTCTAAAAATAAGTTAATTTATCATCTTATATCACTACTCATTATTTTTTCTATGCAGTTTAAATTAATGTAAAAATCTAATCACAGACGTTTCTTTATACTATTGTAAGAAACTTCTTTGTTAATTTAACTGTATTAACACGTTAATAAACATTGCCGTCCTCATAATGTTTTGTTTCAAACGTTCAAAAATGTAAACTAAAAAAATTTGAAAAAATAAATAACTTAAAAAGTTTGTCAAACTTTGTTGAGCTTTTAATTAAAGATTTTTTTTTAAGTTAAAGAATTTATGACGACTTCAAATTAATCTAATTTTTTGAGAATATATGGCTTTGAAAAAAAAAAAATAAAATCGCACATACAAAATTGTGTTAAACTTCAAACACAATCAAGTAAGCAGGAATCATGTTTAGAACACAAGTTGAATCGAAGTTAGGAAATCTGCTTCTGAACGCATCAGATTTTGAACAATTTGAACTTTCTGCAGTTACAAGAGAACATCCCCGACTATCAAGGATAGTTCTACCATCATGTAAACTATCCTTCGAACTACTCAATGAAAAAAAACGGCAAAACTTTGCTTGTTTTTTGCTAGTGACGAAAACAAAAGAAAGTTTTTTAACTTTGTTTTTAACGCTACAGTAGCTGGTGCCTTTTAAAATTTCTCGACTTAGCGAAGTTGAACCGTAACAAAAACAGTTGTTGGAACGCAAAACGTTCTCAGCAAAACACCCTTTTTTGCATTGTTCGTCCAATGCTTCAAGGTATTTTGGGTAACCAGAGGTGAGAATGTTCATAACTTTGTTTGCAGTGACACCTTGCAGGTAAAGAGAACTCGCGTTGATTGCTTCAGCTTCATTTTCATCTACAGGGTCGATTCTGAACAAGTGAAGAATTTTTGTGTTTTCTTCACATCCACTCAAGTCCAAAGAGCTTGATATGAACCTGTAATCTTTGTGGGAAGTTTGTAAAGCTTCCGTTTTGTACTTGATGGAACCGACTATGTCAGTTCTGGAAAGAGCGCTCATTTTAAAAGGCAGCTGATTCATTAGTGAAGTAACGTAATAATCAAACTTAGACTTTAAGAGCCTTATTTTTGCCTGTTGGTTTGCAAGCATTTCTTTCTTCAACTCAATGTTAAACTCTTTTAATGAACAGACATCAGTTTCAGCCGGACTATTTTGGTCGCTGGTTCGATTTATACTTTGTTTTTTGAACAAGCAACTAGTTACACCTTTAAAACTGTGTAGATTAAACTTTTTGTACAACAAATGAGCAACGATCTCACTTGCATCATACTTCGCTTCGAATTCTATAAGGTACGCGGGAGCAACCAACTCGTGATGCGCCACCGCTTCTTTCTGCTTCATAAGGTCAACGTCGAACGTACCTTTGACAATTTGCTTCAGATCACTGTAAAACAAATCTTGAGGAATGCTGTCGATGAAGGATTCCATTTCTTCTGAATAAACTTTCAACACACGCTCATACCCAGTGCTGTCTTCAAAACGGTAAAATGGTGTTTGGGATCTGACTTCCATCTTCCGTTTTTTTCCGTTTACATAACTCGAAATGTTAGGCTTAGGACTTGCAAAACAATATTCATTGCTTCCCGACTTTGCGCCGCACGCGTCTCCATCCTTGATTCGTTTCGCGTCGGTCCGTTCCACTTTGTTCAAAAACACGTAATGCATCGCTTTCGGAACTCCCTTGTCGCTCACGTAACAGCTGCCGTAACCCAGTGCGGTTTCGAACCTGTCGGTAAGGTAAACGCCGGGACCGAGCATGCCGTTTTTCGACGGCCTGAACCCTTCCTTCAGGATCCCTTCGACGTTCGGTCCTGTGGTGCCGTGGAGCAAAAGAAAGCGAGGGGATTCCCCTTCCGCGCTCGGCTCGTTAGATTTCACTCTGTAAATTTTGATCTTTTTGTGCTTTGTGACCGTGAAGAACGGAAAAGTGCCAGAGAAGGTTTTGTCGCCAGGAGCCACAGAAGCACACAAAAGCTTGCATTCCGGGTCGCTGTTGTCCATGAGCTCCAACCCGTACTTGGACCCTGCGGAAGTTCCTTTGAAGTTCGCAGTGTCGTACTTAAACAGCTCTTCGGTTTCTCCGATCAAGTATTCTTTTGTTTGTTCAAAATTTGTGTTTACCTTTTCTATCAACTCAGCTGTTTTGTCTCTTTCCCTCTCGCAAAGATCTCGCAAAATATTTTTGGGACCGGAGTAGTTTTTTATGAGCTGGTCTAACTCTTTGGCGTTTGAGTACATGTTTTATATAGCTGTAATTATAATTAGTTATTATAAGTAAGTTTAATCTAAAAAAGTAATTAAAAAAATAACTAAGTGCTTATATAATTCATTTTTAAAATAAGTCAATTTTTTTTTACTTTAAAAAATATAGTGATTTATTCAAAACAAAACTAAATTATTATAATTAAATATTTTTCAAAACACTTCCACGTTGTAGAAATAATTTAATTATTAGTAACAAACTTTAACTTAATAACAAATTTTAATAGAAGTTTAATAACAAAATTAAACTTAATAAAATTATTTTTAAGATAAACTAATATAATTTTAAATTGTAAATACTTAAAGTTTAATTTTGTTTTAAATTAAAATTTTGTTTTGCTAGGATTTTTATTAGCAAACGATTAACTTTAAATTTTGAATCGTCTAACACTTAATAAATTTTTCCTCAAGTTTTTAAAACTAACGTTTTTAATAAATTGACAGTTTATGAAACTCACAGAAAATTGATTTGTTTCGTTCATGCAGTTAAAAACATTATAAAACTCTACTATTCTATGTACTTTAAAGTTGGTTTTAGTTTGTAACTATACTAGTGAAGTAAAAGATTAAATTTTACTTTTACTTTTACGAAAACTTGACTATTGCTGTATACAAATAAACATATGCAAGTAAATTTCATGAGACTAAATAATTTATAATGAATATTAAATCCATTAAACCTTTTATTTTAACTGTTTATTTCATAAAAACTTTCATAAAATTGTTATTGAAATCTAAAATAACAGCTAAAATACAAATTTTTTGCATTTAACTTTGCTTTAAGAATGTTTTTAATTCTAAGTTTTAGTTCTTGCCTTCACTGTCATTTAAAATGTTTAATTATTTAAGTATGAACATTTAACACGAAGTAGCATAATAAATTTGGGATCATCTTGAGAGCAGCAGTAACTATTCAAAATTATAACTTTTTTATGCAATTATAAACTAGAGTATATTGAGAGCCTATTCGCAAAAAAAACTGCGCTAATACGCCTAAATTTTTGTTTGAAAGTGTGATTTCTGTTGGTAAATTAGGACGATGCTTTAATTTTAAGCCAGTTACTAAAACTTTACTCCAAAATTTTCTAATGCTGTTTTATATTCAGGACGTAGCTAGCTCGAAAAAATTACGAATCTGCACATTTTAAAAATACAACAAATACGATGCTTGATGGCGTAAAAGAGGGTATAGGGCAGCTTAAACTACCTCTAATGTAGTTGTATTTTATGTATGCATTCGTGTAAAATTTTCAAAAATAAATAAAATATTTATGTATAAGTAGTAGCTGTACGCAAAGTAATTTATGTTGCTCTTTTCCCCTTATGATTTCTTATGTTTTGCCACTTTTAAAAACCCATAAAGCTTTTTATTGAAAATAAAAATTAGAAAATCAAAATTTTTTTCAAAAAATAATTTTTATAGGCTTAAAAAATATGACTTTCAATATATTACTTACAATTTAGAATACTGAAAACATTGCTGTTTTTATTAGATAAAAATGATACAGTTTTAGGACTTAATAAAATACAAAAGAGATAGAATGAAGTTTAACACTTTAAATAAAGTTTTTTGAATTAAAAAGTTTTAAAAATTTTAAAGCTTTCATCAATACTTTTTTGGACATACAACTATTTTAACTTTATCAAAAATAATTTGTGAATGTCTAGCTTTGGTTGCATCAAGTTTTTAGCTGTAAAAAATGGTGTACTATCATAATCCACCCGCGTTCAAAATCCACCCGATTTTTTTTTTACATTTTCTTTATTTAATATTTAATTTATCATATTTTTTGAATTTTTTCAAATTCTTTTTTTTTTTTTTTTCAATATCATTCTTACTCCTAACCCTTACCCTCGTTCGGTAAGCGGTTCTCGAATTTCACTGGGTAGATTTTGATCGCGGGTGGGTTTTAAACTTGTCCCGTAAAAAAGAATTAATGTTTTTCTACTATAACTAATCTTTTACAAGTCATATAATTAATAAAAAAATTACTATTAAAATATTACAAAAAAAAAAAAAAATATATAAAAATATATTTTTCATTTATAGTTTTTTAGACACAAAGAGTAAGATTAATGTATATGTATTCAAAAACCAAAGTTTCTCATATTAAACTTAGATGTAATAATCATGAAATATCAAATCAAATAAATTATAACTAACAATTTTTTGTTAACCTTGTTATTATTTAATAATAAAAATTTACACTTATTAAAATAAAAAGTTATAGTATTTCAATTTTATAGTAAATTCATAGTAATTTTATACTAATATAGTCATAATTAAAAACAAATAGAAACAAACTTTATTATTTGTAGTTTTCTGGTAAAACTATATTCAATGACCTTTTTCTTAAAATATCTTACCTAATTTTTTTTGCAGCAAACTGAAGTGAACAGTTCAAAAAGAGCATAAAAGTCTGTCTAGCATAAAATTCAATAAAATAAGCAGGAAGCTGGGAAACTTTGGTAGGGCCATATTTGAGATCCTGCATAAAATAAAGAAGTTGTTCATAAGCCGCAACTTTTATTATTGGCTGATTTTAAGTGTCACAGGTACCGAATGGGTTATTTTATTTTCAAGCTAAATTTTTACCTTAGAAAAACTAAACTTTTTAGCCTATTTTAAAAATAAATCTATTAAATAAATAAACTTGTTATAAACCATACATAGTTAATCAACTTTACATAAGTAAAACAAAACAACTAACAAACTAATTTTTTAAATATAAGGCTGACAGAAAAAATGAAAAAAAGGTAATTTACAATTTCTATTAAATTTATAAACCACCTTAAAACTTGTTGAGTTAAAAATGAGAAAAACAGTGATAATTAAAAACCTCTGAAAGTTAAGAATAAAAACAAAAACTCTGATAAAAATACTCATATAATGAAACACTATGCATAGGTAACAAATTCACTTTGAACAAATTATATGAGACTATAAACAAAACAACTTTTAACAACAGCTCTACCCTCTGGCTGACACCTATTCCGGAAACTTTTCGTGAACTTTCCTTAAATTAAAAGCTAAACTTTACCAGAGAAAAATAACAATAAAATAAGTTAGTCGTAAGAAAGTGTTTATTTTTATAAAAAGTACATGTTCCTATATTTTACCTAATAAAATGTGTAAAGCTTTTTTCTGAAAACTTTCCTTTTGTGCTAGAACTTTTTTATTAACCAAAGACATTTCCATTGTAAGTATACCTAATGCATTTACCTGTTATTGCATTAAACAAATTAATTCTCATTTAAAATCTAATTATACCAACTAAATCTCATTCGTGCACAAGGTTCTAGGACTAAATACTTTGAATGTATTTTATTTAGTCTATCAACAAGCTGACTAGTTGAGGTAAGCCTTAAATTTTGAAACTGACACTAATTTGTTTTAAGCTAGTGTTTTTTTTATTATCTTTTTTAACTTTAATTTTAAGTAACAATAATGTAACGATAAGACATTAAGTTAAACTAAAAACTTCTACAGTTCTTTGTTTACATCTTACAAAGTGTGTAAGTTACCGATTAGGGTTTTTTTAAACGTTCCAAACAAAAGCAATGTAGAAGTTTTTATTATTTGTAAGGTATTTTTAAAGCGAGTATAAAACCTTTTATAAAACATAAATATAATTATTATATTAATTATGTATTTTCATTTATCTCTAATGAAATTAAGAATATCTAAAAAAGAATTTTTTAATCTAATTACAATACAGTGCTTATTCACTTATCCGGACACGCTGGGCAAGATTTTTCGGTAAACATGTCCGGAAAATCAAAATAACGGATAAGTACAACAAATCAGTTTTTTCATATAATAATATAACTGCTGCATACAATGCAATGTATAATATAAGTTTTATGGTAACAACAAATACATAGTAACTGTGAAAAATGTATAATAAAATGATAAATAATAAAAGCTTAACTTAAGATTTATTATTTTTTAAGGCAGAAAAACATCAGACTTACTAACGCTCTGCAACTATATACGTTTTTTGTGGGTCAAGCAAGTAAAATTTATCATTTGCAGTTCCACCTGCCCTAACTATTAATTTAAAAAAATCGTTAAAGAGAAAATATAAATTAAATTTATCTCTAAAAACAAAAATTATATTAACCTATCTCTTTAAATGAAAAAAAAAAATTAAACAATGAAAAAAAAAAGACAGAAATAAAACGAGAAACTTTGACTAAGTTTAAATTAATTTTACGGAAACATATCACTCCTAACAAACTAGTTTTTACTGGAGGTTTTACTAAAATAAGAAGTAATAGACGTTTGTTTCATAGTTTTTCCACGTTTTTCAGCAGAAAACTCATGGAATTTAAAAAGTGTGAAACTTTTGAATAAATTTTTGTGTTTACTAAGAAAATTTTTTTTTGAATTTTATTCTGACCGAAACTGTCCGGATAAGTGAGCGTCCGGACAAAGGAAGTCAATTTAAGTGAATAAGCACTGTATAATGAAACAAAAATACATTTTCAAGACTTTATTGTCTAATCTAATGTCTATACAGATAAGAGTTTTTTTTAAGAACAACTCCGTACAACTTAATTAAAGACTAAAAAATCAGAAAGATTATTATTTTTAGAATAATATCAAAATATCAACACAGTAAATTTTTAAAATTGTTATAAAAAAAACAAAATATAAGAGTATTCTGAAATAGCTAACAAGATAATTAATTTACAACTAAGTTAATTTAGAAATGCCTTTATTTTAGAAGCCTTATGCATTTACTTAAATCTGTTTCTACTTTAAATGACTCAAAAAACTAATTTATAGGGTTGCCACTTGTTTTTCAATATTTTTTCCAGGTTCTCCAAATTTCTTCTAGCTTTTCTAAATTTTTTCTAGGTTTTTCAGATTTTCTTTTAGGTTTTTGAAAGCATATCTTTTTTAGATAATCTTTAGTAGTAAGTTATTATTTAGTAACAAATTGTTGTTCAAAAGTTATAAATTACTTACGAATTACTGTAAGTATTGCAATTTGGTTTTTTATTGGAACTTGTACTAAATTTTTCTAAGATGGTTGTTCTAAGGCCGTTATATTGGTAAAATAAAAATAGCTAAATTCTACTTAAGTTTTTTCTTATTTTGAACGTGTTATTTTTAATAAATTCCTGTTAAACTATTTCATTTAATGATTATTTGATTGTAGAAAAGGTGCAATAATTAGTTAAAATATAACAATTTTTAAAACAAAAACTAGGTCCTAGAAGTAGTGCTAGAACTGAAATAAAATTTAACATGTGTGCATAATTAAAATATGTTATAACTTACTATTTTTATTGGATTTTTACTTGCTTCTATAGACACTTTTCTTTCACAAAAATTTCTAAAATAAAACTCAATTTTTATCTTTTAATATATTATTTATCTTCTATAAAAGCAATTGATTTAAATGAAAATAGCAAAAGAAACATATTAAACATTGTTAACAAAAAAATTTACTATAAAAATATCAAAAGTAGCTAAGTTAATTCTGGAAGAACATCTGAAAGGTCTTGGACTCACTGCAATAAAACTGACTTCTTCTCAACATACTCATACACACATGCTATTTCTCTCATCATGATAAATACTTTTATCAGTTTTATTTTCTCCTGTTTATTAACTTCTCATTACATTAATTTTTTGCTCCAGTTGAATGATTTTATATTAACCATTTTTAACTAAATAAAACAGCAAGTGAAACTGCTATTTCATCAAAATATACATAGATGGTAACTAATCTAAATAATACTTTTAAGCTTAATAAAACTTTTTTTTTTTTGAATTTAAGAACAATTTAAATTTTCTGAAGTATAATAAATTCACCTTGTGCTAAAGTAGAAGAATGACAACATACAAAATGTGCATTGTTTAGTTTACTAAATTTTTTATTAACATTTGCGTTAACTTCATATTTTTTTGGAAAATATTTGTAGTATTTTCTTTTAACAAGTACAAAGTAAAGTTTTTTTTTTCCTTGTGACTTTCACTCACTAACAATATCAAAAAAAAGTTAATATCAAAACATTATTGTTTCCATAACAACAAGCTTAGCTAAAACTAGAGTTATAAGTCATAAAAACTATAAGTATTTAAATTTTTTCTATTTTATGAAAGTTTACAAAAATCCAAGCTTTAAAATTTCCTGTTTTTTTCTAGGTTTTTGTTCAAAATTCCAGTTTTTTTCAAAATTTCTCATATTCAATGTTTTTAGCCGAATTTTTCTAACTCCAGGTTTTTCCAGGTTTCCAGGTAAAGTGGCAACCTTTTAATTTAGTTAATTTAAAAATAATAAGACTTACAGATTTAGTAACAAGTAGCTTAACAATTTGATACTAAAGATTTTTACGAATTTTAGAAGTTTTACAATTAGTAACCATTTAAATTAAAATAATTAGTAAAAATATTTGTAATGCTAAAACTAATATTCAATTGTCTAACAACTATAAAAGACTCTGGTAAAATTAATACATGAGGTTATTGTTGACAATCACCAAAACACATTTTAATAACATTTTAATAATGTTACTTTTTTTATTAACAATAACTAAAAGGCAAAAACATAGAAATTGTAGAACATTGTTCAATTTAATGAAAATAATATCTTTGACAGCAAAAAGTTGTACAAAGCATTTTCTTACAAAATTAAATTGTATAGGTAATATCACCTGTTACAATAACCACTATAAGTCTTTTACTTAAAAATATTCCCCTAAAATGTTTGTATTTCCCCTAAAAAGAAATAAATTTACATAAACTATGCTATAAGTTGTTTGTAAGTAATCTACTCAATAGTAATATTTTGAAATTGAGCAAAGACTTTTAAAAACCAAGTTACAGTAGGGGCATGGGCTTCTGTGAAACTGTGTATGAATCAGTTTTAGAAAGCACTATTAGTTAAATTGGAATTTTTATTAAAGTTTTTTGAACACAAAATAAAAACAATAAAGAAGAAGTAAAAATAATTTCAATATAAGCATGCCATAATAATTTTGGTTTAATTAAAAAAACTATACTTTTTGGTTATTTGGTACACACCTTTTTTACCTTATCTATTTGAGATGAGCTTTATAAAAAATAAAAATATTTTTCATTATAGAGTGTAGATCAGGGTTTCCCAAATTTTTTAGCAAATGGCCCCTATTAAAGAGTTTGAAAAAGCAATGGCCCCTTCGACATATAGGTTACTCATAAACTATACATACACATAAGACCTTTTTTTTTTTTTTTTTTTGCTCCTCATCTGCAACTCAAGAATATCTAGTGTAAGTTTCTAAACTACCATAAAATACACAAAAAACCTTTTTTTTTTTTTTTTTGCTCTTCATCTGCAACTATGTTTCATACGCAACATCTAGTGTAAGATTCAAGTTATGGCCTTATGGCCCCCCTGTGGCTCCTTTACTGCTCATGGCCCCCCCTCTTCCCCCTTTGCTGCTCATGGCCCCCTAGGGGGCCACTTGGCCCACTTTGGGAAACCCTGTTCTAGTTGGTTGATGTATTTTATAGAACATGGAGCAATATGTGCTAATAAGTACATTAGTATTTTCGCACTTAGTTTGAAAACTCTTTTTTTGGGAAGTATGTGTTTAAGTAATAAAAAATTGTATGTTATTTACCAAGTGTCATTAAGGCGATTATTATAATAAGTATTTTATTGAAGGCCTACCTTGTATTTTACAAGTCTTCCTTCTTTCTAGAATTTTATCAGAACTATCTATGTCTCCATATTATTAAGAAGCATCATCTTTTTTCAAATGAACAGCATCGATTGGAAATCAGATCCATATCAGTTGCAAGGTGATCTTCATTATCTACTATCCCTTCGGCCTGCTACCGGGCACGAAGTTACTTTAAACTTTCTTACCTGATGCCATCGTTGCACCTTGCTTAGTGGTCAGTGACAAAACGTTAAGTTTGTTTAGGTAATAATAGATTATACGATGAACTATCATCTATCATAAAAACAGACTCACAACACAAAGTAGCGCTTGTGGCCTTGAACTTTCTCGTCTTAAAAAACGTAGGCATATGCTCAATTACGATCTGTTGCTTTTGATTGGCGCTCGGTAATGGAGTGCAGGGGTACGATTTACTTGATTGAAACAAGTTTGCTTTGTAACTTAAACTGTAGATACATTTTTTATATACTTGATGCCACCGTGCTTTCAAAGTTCAGTAAAAAACTTGTGCAACTTATTTAACTGAAAATGCATTTAAAGCTGATTTTAGTATTATGTCAGTTAAATCAAAACTGACGATGTTTGAAACAAAAGTTAAGAAATTATTTAAAATTAGATTACGAAGAAGGTGAAAGTAATTGTCAACTTGAAATAATTTATTCCAAGTTTTTATACAAGGTTACTTTTAGATCATTACAACGTTTAGTTTAAAAATTTATAAAAAGAAGCGAGCAACATAAATAACAATAAAAAAATACTTAACGTATACATTTTACAATATAAGTATACCAACTACCAAACAGTTTTAAATGTTTAAGGTTAAGTTTGACCGTTAAAATTTTAACCTATTTAGTTTAAAACTAGCTTTGATAATATAACTATTTTTATGTTTTAAGTGTACGCTGTATATAGTTTGTTGAAGTTCCATTTAAAAAAATGATCAGAACAAAACAGCAGTTTTACAAATCACAATAAAACAACGAAATTTTCGTCGTATTATATTCTTCTATAAGAATAAACTAGTATAACATTTGCAGCTTAGGGTACAAAATTCTAAATAACTTTTATTAAAAATATCTTATAAAATAGCTTATTAAGATTTCTCTTTTACTTGTGCTAAAAATGTTATCAGTTTTATATATCTTTAACTTTGTACTAATATAAGTAAAGTTCAGATGTTTTTTAAATGTTTTTTTTTTAAGTTTAAGTTATAAAGCATTTTAATAGGTTATGCTAATTTTTTGTGCTTTTACTTTAAACTTATTTAAAAAGAATACACTTAAATTCTAATTATTTAGCTAGTTTTGTTAACTGTGTAAACAATTTATTGTTTTTTTACTGCAAGGAAAAATAATCAGTTAATTATTTTTTATGTAGTTTGTACAAAGAACAATTGTGCGTTAATGTTCCTTTGATCAAAACAGTTTGAATATTCACAGTATTACTTTAAATGTTGCAGTTTAATAAAAAACGATTAATTTCCCCCGCTGAGCTGTGTTTTGAAAATGGTACCCTACAATGGTGTAATTAGTGACACATAGAAAATAGGTCAGATGGAACCTCCACTTAGTTTTGATGAAAAGCGAATTATTTCGCAAGTTATTACGAGTTAAGAAAGCGTATTTTCTGCACTTTCAATTTCTTGAAGACTGATAAATAAGCGGCAACATTTAATCAGAACATAAACCAAAAAGGTAACATGTCAAACATTTTATAACGCTTTTAAACAGCAAGGGTGTAATTTTGTCATGTCAGACAACGGCTATAATTTTGCCGCTGATTACAAGTTCATTCTAGCGGTTCAACATTCCGACAAAGCGTACTTAATAACGGAGAGAGATAAGAAAATTGAAACCAGTAGAGCGTTGCATTTCCACAAAGAAGCGTCAATAATAGCAAACAAGCATCTGAATCCGGTTTCTTGGTCAGACTGGCTGTTGCTGCTAGCCAGTCGCTGCTTTATCGTCATTTACTTAACTCGGACGATAAAGCTCTTGCTTTTGCTGAAGATGCTGATGAAAAAGGATTGCTCTGTCTTGCTAAACTACTGAATGAATTAAAGTTGCATGCTTATGAAAAGCTGAAGCTCCTAAAAGTGTTTGTTAATGAGTAGGACATTTTCGTTATCAAAAACTATTCTTAGAATGAATGCTTTCCAAAATGTAAAGTTTATATAGAACTTTATAACTCTTGTAATCGTCTTACAATCTTCTCTGTGTTTTTTAGTAACATTTACTCAGTTTGTTTCTTTTTGTATTACAATAAAACAACCGTATGAAAAATAATTCTAAAACAAATTAATTTAAACCTTAAAAAGTATATTAGCCGCTGTAAAAAAACATAATAACTGATGTAGTTATTTTTGTAAACTTCTTATGGTACAGAAAACTAGGTTATTAACATTTATCTTGTTTGAAAAACGCTTAGATCAAGTTATTAAATTAGTATTGTTTTTGGAGATTTTTCTCTTTACATATTGGTTTATGATTTCAATTAACTGCCAGTAGTGGTTCAACCGAAAATTGTTTAAAACAACAAAATGCTTTAATTTAGAACTACATTTAAATGTATTCGGGTATGTAATTATTTAATAACTATAGGTATTAAAACGAATAATCTCCAGAAAAAAGTAGCACTAAGTTTGCTATTTTTACAGTTAAACTTTCTTACTTAGTGAAACCGATAATTGTTGTTTTCATTTACAATTTAACACAATAGATTAAATAATATTTGTAACTGTTGTTATAGAATAGTTTCGGCTTAAAATATCAAATCAAGCATTTATTTGATAACTTAGTTTAAAAACATTTTTTTTAAAATAAATTAGAACATTGAAAACTAAATTAAGTAAAAAGAATTATAAATTATAATAAATTAATTCTACAATAACATTATTATATAGTTTACGTAGTATCAAGAAAAGCGTATTTGTCGTTACGAAAATTGCTAATTTTAGTTTAAAATTTGTTAAAACTTTAACCAAACATGTTTTCTATAACAATTGTCTCTAAATAAAGAGTTATAATATATTAGAGTTAAGTTTTTAGACTAATATGTATTTCATTGAGTAATCCCAAAATTAATCCTTATAGCTTTATGCTAAAAGCATTATTTAAAGTCTTAAATTTGAGACACGTAGATTTTATAAAAAACGTACAAACACAATTTAACTCAACAAATTTAAGTTTATTACGACATATAAACAAATATGAACTTATTAAGTGAATTAAAATCCATCTTTATATAAAAAAAAAAACTCATATTATTTTAATTTAAACTGGACCACCTTTAGTATGTTATAATTAAATGCTTATAGCTGCATAAAAAAAAGGTCTACAAATGAAAGTAACTGAATACCAATCAAAAAAAAATTTGGTAACGGTTATTCAATAAACTGTCTAAACCGATCAGTTTTAACAGCGTAGATGGTAAAATTTTAGACCGACAGATTCAGTTAAAATGTGATGATCCTCAAAATTATTAACAAAAGAACTAAATATTTATTATAAAGAAAAAAATACATTTAGAGCAGTTAATAAACTTAACAAGTACTTGTGACAAAGTACCGCGTTGCTTCTGCTATCTACGGAATGCTAATTTGAGATCATCTGAATCATAGATTTCAGCAAATCAACTTGGGAATTTTAGTAAAATAAGTTACGTGATCCGTTGTTTGAATACAAGATTGTTTTGACCATTCTTCTGATTCTACATCGTAACAATAAACTGTAGAATATTCGAGAAAAAATACAACTATTTTGTTTCCCAACGGTATAACTTGTTTTGGCCAGAAACCACGATAATTAATAGCTACAAACTTTTTACAGGATGAGTCATAAACTTCAAAAGTTTTTTCATACCCTCCCAAAGCAAAAAGTTTTTTCTTTAAAGCAACTAAAAATTTAGCTGGTTTTATCGTGTTGGACATGTGTGACCATTCATCAGCTATGTGGTCATACGCTTCGACAGTTTTCAAACTACGTTGATTAAATCCACCAGTAACAACTATTCTTTCTTCAAATACTGTGCAAGCTGGGCTTGATCTTGCTTCTTTCATGCTCGCTACATCTCCCCATGTGTAGTTGTTTATGTCAAAGTAAACACAAGTTGCTGTTGGTTCATCTAGTATTCTGCCTCCAACGAAGTATATTTTATCAATAAAACCACAGGAGTTATAGCACTTACGATCATCAAACATATCTCCTACAAATTCAAGGGAGTCAGTAGCAATTGAATACTTTTCAATCTTTTTAAAGTTTCTTCCTTCATTATGTAGACAATCTAACAAGTACACATTTCCTTTTAAGAAAATCGTTGGTGAGTTATCATATGAAAACCTGCGATTTTCATCCAGTGAACGAACTTTTCTGCATCTTATTAAATTTCTACCATCCAGTTTTCTTACAAAACTTGAATTTATATCAAAATCATCATCAACAGAACAAATAAAGTCACCGCAGTATAAAATATCAAAATTATTTTGGTTGCAATACCTTGTACAAGTATTCACAGTTTTTAACTTGTAACTTTGCTCGTTTTCAAAATTCAACTCTTTTTGTTTTAAGACTTCAGTAATTGCTGCACGACATTCTTCAATCTTTACAAATGTCGAATCCTGTTGTAAGATATGATTTATAGCAATTTTAGACAGCAGATGGATTCGGACGGACATTAAAAGATCTTTGGCGTTTTTGCTTCTTTCACTAAACTTGTAGCTTATCCAAGCTTCTGCAGCTTGGAACACTTCAAATTCTGAAGTGATGTGCAAACCAGAGCTAAACAGGACTTTCTTGACTAATTCAATGTCTAGCTCTAAAAAGTTGTTAGTTTCAGCAACTGTAGTAAACCAACAATGAATGTAATCCTTTGTTCCTTTTGAAAGATTTTTCAAATTGAAAAGTTTAGCTAATTTATAATAGGTAGCAACATTTTGAGGTGTTGTTTTGTTCTTTATGTATTTACAAATTTTAAGTTCAAAATCTCTTTCAAGTCTTAACTGGTTCAACTTCAAGCCTACAACCAGTCTGTTGATCTCTTTTGGAAAGTTATCTAAAAAGTAAAAGTAATTTATTTGTTTATGGTTTAACTTTTTTAGTACTAAAACAAAAATAAAAAAACTAATATTATACGTATGACGGTTTTTTAGGATTAACCTGTTTCAAACCAAAAAACACAAAGCTAATTAATCTTTTAAAACAGCAAAATACTGATTATTACATGCTGATTTTAAATTTGAAAATTACTTATAGTTAAAATCTATAGAAACTAATTCAAACTAAATAAAAAAGTTACCATTTTTAACGTCCTGGTTAAATTCTATCAAATCTTCATTTTTAAATACTTTTGAAACTCCTTTTTGACAAAATTTGGTAAAACCATTACAACCCACATTTGTCTCATCAAAATTATTTAACCTTTCTGAAAGACCTTTTACTTTACTATGATTTTTAAAAGATTCATTCGATGAAAATACTTTTGAAATTATATTACCCATAACTTTTATACTGAAATATAAAACAATAGTTTGCTAAATAATTGAGCTTTGTAACTTAAAATAAAAACTTTATAGGTATATGTAATTATTTTATTGTATTTTATATCAAATAGTTTTTGTTTATAAGTATAACTATTTGAAGTTACCTTGAAAACTTTAGACTAGGACTTAGGTTATTTACATTAAAATAAACACTTAGTTGTGATGGATTTTTTATATAACAAGTATAAGCTACAAATTATTGTTGATTACGATGATAGCCTCATTTATGGAGAAATAGTGACTTTGAGTCTTAAAATTAACAAACAAAGATTAAGTAAACTTTGTAAAACGGTGAGATTTAGTTTAGCTAACTTTTTATATAAAAACTAAAATAACATAGTAAATGTTATTAATTTTACATTAGCAAACTCTAAAAGAATTCTACTTTAACAAAACTGTTTTGATAATCTGAGGATCTTGCTTAAATATTTTAAACAAGTAAAACATTGTTTTGACAATAAAGTTTTAAAATTTGAATTGATAGGACTAATTATCTATCGAGAAATGTTAAAGATATAATATTACAAAGCAGCCTAACTTAAGCTGCGTTTAAATGAAAAATATAACAAAAATTTATTCAAATATCAATTATTTTTATTATAATAATATAGTGTTATTTTTATTATATAACTTATTAGAGAAAATTAATTTATTAAAACTTAAAAGGTCTTTTTCATTTAAACATTTATAGATTAAAACTAATAACCTGTTTCAGTATATAAGAATTAAACGTTGTAATTCTAAGTATCTCTAATTAGTCATGGAAAATTAAGTTTAATAACTTTGAAATAACTATAATAATTACTTCCTCAAATTTAAAATGAATACATTTTTAAAAACATAATAGTTGCATTGTTTAAATATTTTTAGTACAACTTTCAAGTCGTTATTCTTAATTTTTACCTTACTAATATAGTGCTTATGCTTAAAGTAAAACTATTAAACTTAATTATTAACACAAAAACACATAAAATACAAAAATAAGCTGTTAAATTTTCTAAAGACTAATAAACTTAATTTTATTTTTATATCAGATATTAACCTTTATAAATGTTGTACTCATTTATTTCAAAAATCCTTGTTTGGTTAAATTTGCCATACTAAAAATAAAACAAATTTGTTTTAATAAGCATTACATATTTTAAGCAATAAAACTTCAAGTAAAATTAAATTAGCATAGTTTTAACCAGGGTTTCCCAAAGTGGGCCATGACATGTACTCAGGGGGCCACGAGCAGTAAATAAGCCACATAGTTCACGAGATCATATTTTGAAACTTTTACTAGATATTCTTGAGTTGCAGATGAAGAAAAAACATCTTAGGTGTTTTTATTACTAATTTTGAAACTAACACTAGATATTCTGGAGTTGCTGATAAAGAGCAAAAAAAGGTCTAAGGTGTTTTTTAATGGTAGTTTTTTAAATAGTTTTGTTAAAGGGGGCAATAGCTTTTTTAATTTTTTTAAAGGGGGTCATTTGAAAAAAAGTTTGGGAAATCCTTATTTGAATAAACTTATATTTATAAGTTTTAATTTAACTTTTGACTCTTTGTTTGTGATAAATTTTCTTGTTATTCCAGCCTTTTATTTAACTTTCACATGTAAAATGCCTTAATCTAATTGTTAAAAAAAAATCAAATTTATATATAAACTAACATTTTTATTTTCAACTCTTTTTAAAATAATACGTTAGAGAAAAATATGTGCTATAATTAAAAAAAACATGCTTTAGTTTCCAGTCTTAGAAAACATATACGAAAAATTTGAGTCTCTAGTAAACATTATGATTTCATTTAAATCATAACAAGAACTAAGCAATATTGTATGACTTTATAAAATCATTAAGTATTGTATCTAAAGCTTTCTTAAAATAACATGTTTTAAAACAAAAAAAAAATCTACTAATTATAAAGACAATATTGTGCACAACAGGGTTGCCTTGACATTAGTATTAGATAACTTATGCTTTCCTAAAAAAAAAGTTTTAACTACTTATTGGAATATTTGTGACTTAGGTACATGTTTTCTTAATCTTAATAACTAACTTCCTAAGCTTAAACTACAAAATAATATTTAAAACTAAGACGTTTTTTTTTAAATATTATAAAAATTGTAAACCATGACATCAGGTGTTACTAGTTATAAAAATATATATCTATTTTAATGTTTTACTATAAGATCAAAATTATAAGAGACTATTCGAAATATTAACAAGTTTTAGTATGTTTATTATGATAAAAAAACAGATATAAGTGAATTTAGCATGACAATGAACTTTTCAACAACTGGATATTGTAAATTCACTTCAAAAAATTTGAAGAATTTTAATATTTTTATTTTAGAAAATTAACATTATAAAAATTATCAAAGCAGATTTCCGCACATTTATTAGAATTATAATTCATGTTAAAGTTTACTTTAAAATGGAAAGATCATTTACTTTTATCAAATAAATATATTTTGATACATAAAACCATAGTGACATTAACTTAAATTTAAATTTAAAACATAAATTTAAAACGTTAACAACACTCATTTAGTTATTTATAGACTACCAGTTTTAAAATAATTAAACATTATTAAAGTGACATTTTAACATTTGTCTATTGATTAAAACTGACACCTAAACCTATAATAATCTCATTAACTAACTATTTATAAGTACAAAAGTTAGTTAAAGTTTTAAATATAAAGAATACTGTTACTATGGTTATTCATGTTATCAATATATAATATTATAATTAAAATGACCTAATTTGTCCAGGTTTTAGTTTAACATATCATACTAAAAAATTTTGGGGAATGTGCATAGATATATGTCTACATTTTGGTAAAATCTAAATCAAAACATAAATAGTAATAGGTTAACTGAAAGAATGAAAACTTTGTGTTTATAAAAAATCTTGTCAAAACTTTTTTCTATTCTATAAAAAATTTTATAGTTAAATAAAGTACTACCTAAATTAGAAATAATTTTTTTGAGTTTTGTAAATTGGTTGAAAAAGTTTTTTACACTTTTTAATTAAATATTTTAATAACTTAGATAACAAATGCAAAAAAATCTTTCAACATTCACAACATTAGTTATTGCTAAAAGATTTTTTTCAAATTTTAATTGAAAAATTTCTCGCTTTTAGGTTTAATTATATTAAATAGTTCACATTGCATTTTTTTTTATAAGGTAATATTAAAATATTCATAAAATATTTTAGATGAATAACAAATTCAAACAATAACTTGTAAGTGTAATCTAAATAACCATTTTCACTGAGCAATAAACTACAAAAGGCTAAATAACATTTAATTCTAACTCAAAGGACTTATAGCAAATAAATATAGTTTAAATAAGAAAGCTCTACTTGAACAATATAAAAGTAAAAATTCAGTATTACACAATTCAGTTCTAAAAACCAGGTCTAGCTTGACTTTTAGCAAAATCTTAATACAAACTCTATATTTTTATGCTGATTATGCAAGCTTATGTTTTATGATATGTTTTTTTGCACTTGCATCAGCATTTTCATCAGATTTATTCTGATTAACTCACTTTGTGATATTCGATGTTCAATATTTTAAAAATTAACTTTTCACAATTATAAAATGATATAGCATATGAAAAAAGGCATTCATCACGATACTCTCATAGGACATAAAATAATAAAAAAATTATTCATTTTGTTTTATTAATTATACGGAACAGTATAAAAAAAGTATATTATTTTCTTTTAAACAGTAGTTTTCAACATATTAATGAGTGGTTATTTAGTAAAAAGAAAACAGCTTGCAACATCGGAAATGTTATTCTAAAGCATAAACATTAAATAACTGACTATAAAAATAGAAATGTTTCGACAGGTTTTTGTAAGATATTTTAATATCAAAAAATTAGCTGATTGGAATTTTTACAAAGTAATAAACTTCCGCATATCATTGTTTGTGTCCTCATACACGAAAAAAACAAACAATTAAAAACAAATAATAATTTGCAACATTAATAACCAATTAAAATACTTGTCAAAGCAGTGTTTACAAGAAAAGCGTTTTTATAATTTTTACAAAACAGTTGACTTCCACATATCGGTGATTCTATCCTCATACACATAAAGATCTCTGAGCGCCAAAATGCATTGCGAAGAGTGAACATTTAAAAGGGGGTTTCCCGCGTCCATTCCCTCGTGATGCGTCTTCGATACCAGGTACGAGGCGCATAACCTGAAATTTTTTTATTACAATTCTATACAGTTTTTGTATGTTTATTGAGTATGTTGATCACGAATGCAAATGTTATTTAAGTTGTATATTTGTGCTTGTTGGTACGAGGTGCTATTTAAGATAATTTAATACTACTTTTTTTACAAAACTAATACATGTTCCGTTAGATAAAATATTCATAAAAACAATTGCGCTTAAAGGTTGCGCTAAGAAAAGTTTTGTCAAAATTAGAAATATGGTAAGTGTAAATTTACAAAACACCTCAAGTTTAAATCAGTGCCTTTATTGAAGTACTACAAATTAAGTACATTAAAAGTTATTTTGTATTTTGATGTATTTCAGATTAAACAGTGAAGTTAATTTTAGAAAAAGTCTTGAAAGATGGCAAAAACTTAGATCTCAAGATTAAATAACAATTTAAAATAAAACAAAGGGTAGTTAATTACTTAAAAACAGGTATCTGAAAACAAGTTTAAAAAAAAAAACGAACCTTCCTGCCGCGGCTGCCACCAATATGTCTGCTTCTGCCGGATTGACCATCAATTTTGACGCGTAACCGGCCAACACGGAGTTCGCACACTCCCACGGATCCTCTAGATTGATGTGTTTTTTATCTAAATCAATTGTTAGATGTTTCTTACGTTAGTTAATCTAGATGCTTACTGCCGGATTAGACTCGATTTAAATAAGAATGTGCGTTTCTTACAACTCGCATCCAACTTGAGTGTGGATTCTTATAATAGATTAAGGAAATTATTTACAAGTTCTTAAAGATTAATTTAACTTGTTGGATTTAGTTTCAAATACGAAGGTTTTATGAAAAAAAGTCTTTTGATAAATTTAAAAAATGTTAACCTTGAACTCTAGAAAGTTTCAACAACAAATTATTTTGTAAAATTTATATATTTACTACTATTTTTAATACAAATATATAGCAGCATCAAATTTATAAAACAGTCGTTTTATACAAATTGAGAATTTGATAAAAGATCACAAGCCGAAAAAAAACTGCTTAACGGGCTGGAAAGAACATGCTTAAAGTAAATTAAAAGTAATAGAAATATTCAAAATGACAGCCAAAAATAAAATATTAACTTTACAAAAACTATATTCAATGCACTGTAGGTCAAACAAACCATGTGCAAAACACATGTTAATGTCAATTAATTTAAAGTGACAAAACTCGATAAGCTTAAAGAAAATCCACATTGTTTTACAGTACAAGTTACGAATACCAAAAATTAAAATTTGATAAACTCAATCATCTTAATTAACCTGAATTCTCCCTGATAACAAACAGCGCCGAGTAAGCCATCAGAATGGCCACGTCGAAAATGGCGTAGCCCCGGTGGCAGTACTCGAAGTCGAAAAACCCGAACGTCGACTTTAGGCTTCTCTCGTTCTGATCGGAAATTTCTCTAGTACTTGAGTCTCTCGTACTTGAGAGATGTCCCGATTCTCTCGCATTCGAGAGAGAGTTGATCGTGATGTTGAACTCGTTCAGGTCGCTGTGGATTATGCCTGTGAAGGAAGAGGTAGAAAAAAAAATACAATAAATTTACCTGTAGAAATAGTGAGTGTAAAAGTTGGTTTAAATTTTAAGGTTAAAAAAACATTTGTGCCTGAATGTGAAAAAAGGTTTTTTACTCTAATGTTTAGACAACTTATTATACCTCTAGGAGAATAATGTATAGGAAAAGTATATTATGAATAATATCATTTTGATATGGTAAAATTTCAACTACTACATAAAAAAATTTTTTTGTTAAAATACAAATATTATAAAACCAATACTTTAACTAAAAATTTAATTAATAGAAAATAAACTATTATAAAGCATATAAACTAATTAAATAGAATTTAAACATTTTTTCTAACTTTTTTGCAGGTTTTTGTAAGACTATTTGGCATTAAAAATTCTGCTTAAATATTTTCTATAATGCTGCTTAAGTAAAAGGTCAAACAACACATAAACTCTTTTTTAAACTTGTTATATTGGATCTCAAATGTTTTACACCTATATTGGAAATAAATCTAAATGCTTATTTTTAAGCTCAGATCAGATAAGCTTAGTAATTACTTTGTAAAAGAAAAATTATTTAACACCTACTTGGTGTAAGAAAATTTTTCTTGAGTGCAAATTTATTTTTCAGCATCTCCAAATAAAAAGCTAGCAACTGTCTCTCTCCTATATCGTATACAAGGTACATAAGATCTTTTGAATTTACACAATTGTGTCCTAAAAAGTGGTTTTCTTTTGACATAATTGGCGGTCCGTAGTTTAGCTCCTGTATGTAGTTTTTGCTATAAACTTTAATATTGTTTAAAATAAAAATAAATATTAGTTTTTTTATTAATTTACTTTAATTGCTATTTGTGCCTTAAATCTACTTTTAGTTTTTACTGTGTTTTAGTATTATTTTCAAAATAACATTTTTTGATCCTAAAAAGGATTAAAAAAACAAGTTTTTCAAACAGCAATAACTTTAACTAAACTAACTTTCAGAGCTTCGTGTTTAAATGCCACCGTCCTTCCCAAGTTATACAAGACATTATGAAGTTCTTCTTTACCAAACTTGTACTGCGCCATAAGATTTCCAGGTACGAAGCTCAAGAGATCCCACTCAGCAGTGTGGCACAAGTTTCGGTGCTTCAAGTATTTCGTTAACTCTGAAAACATTTACTTTAGTTTTTTTGTTATATTGTTGAGCACTAAAAGTTGCTTAGTTTAGCTAGTGTTTGGTTTTATCATGTTTTAAAATTAAGTTTAGTACAGTGCTTATTGACTAATCTGGACTTCACCTATCCGGACACTCACTTGTCCGGACAGTTTTAGTCGAGAATAAAATTCAAAATAATACTAAACAAAAACATTTTTTGTAATACAAATATTTAAGCTTTCATACTGCAAGAAAACTTTAAGTGAATTCATATTTCTGCAATTTAGTTCATTATTATGACATTCAATACTTAAGCTTACAAACATACTTTGTTCAAAACTAGAAAAAGGTTCACGATTTTCATTTTGATTAATTTGTTTTTGTTTCTAAAAACAAATAAAATTTATTTTTTCCGTTAGACTAAAATTAATATTTTTTCTAGATTAAAAGTTTCTGCTGGTGGAATTACAAATGATGAATATTACTTGCTTGACCCTCGAAAAACGTATACCGTTACGACGGCTAGTAAGTACGGTGTTTTTTTGCCTTAAAAAAACATTTAATCAAACTAACCTAAAATTTAGCTTTTATTGTTTACAATTTCTTTATCTTTTACTCAAAATTACTATTTATTTTTACTAAAACGCTTTTATTATTTATTATGCATTTAGAATATACAGCAGTTATATTATTTTATGAAAAACGAAGATTTTTTGTACTTATCCGGAAAAATGCTTATCCGGACATGTTCATTGAAAAATCTTGCCCAACATGTCCGGATAAGTAATGAGAGTTGCACTAGTTAGTCATCAGTAGTAAAAGGTTAACTAGATTAAGATTTAGGTAAAAAGTTAGAGTTTTTTGTTAAAATAAAACTTGTTGTTGTATAAAAAAAAACTTTTATTAGGTATTTTAAAGAACGAATAAAGAATCAGGTTAGTGTAGCTAGTTTTCTTAGCTAGAAGTTTCTATCGTGTTTTACCTTTTTAAGGTAGTTTAAAGTTTAATAATAAAATAGATAATAAAAAGTTATAAATAGAAAAATCAAAACATAAGCCCTTTAGAAAATCAAAATTTACAATTTATACTGTTTTTAAGAAAGCTTTTATTAAAAATTGTGTAGTAACTCACCTAAATTTTGTTCATCGACGTATTTGTTTTTTTTAAAGATTTTTGGTACAAGAAATCCATTGTTATTCAAGTGTGTGTAAACATCTTTTCTTAGGTCAGCTAAAAATAAAAATGTATTGAATATATTGATAAACCTTACATATTTTACTATGTTAAACGTACAATGTTTATGCTTTATATCTACTAAATTATACCTTTATGTTTATTTGGCTTAATTTTCTTCAGTTATTTTTATAACACATTTTTGTTTTAAATTTAAAAGCTTAAAGTATTTGGTTGTTTGTTGTCTAAAGTTGTTATTAACTATAAATATAAAGTAACAGCTTTATAAATAGTTGTTTTTTAATTCAAAAAAAAAAACCAAAACTTAAAGTGTTCTTATTTAAAACTATTAAAAATTACTTGCTCTACGCTTATAAAATGTGTTATAAAGTAAAATATGTTACAGATAAATTCAAACTCATAGTTCAGTTAATAATGAAGAATATTATAGTTTTAAGTATCTCAAATTTTCCCTTGGTTGTGTGTTGTTGATCGTGATT
Organism: Thalia democratica; assembly: GCF_965202585.1. NCBI lineage: Eukaryota > Metazoa > Chordata > Thaliacea > Salpida > Salpidae > Thalia > Thalia democratica. The sequence continues at coordinate 57,013,812 of NC_139166.1, read as the reverse complement.
TTTGTGTCTTTATCAAAAACGTTTTAAATAAAAAGTCTTTTTATCTTACAAAAAAATGTACAAAGTTATAAGTACTCGTTGCACTGCCTAAAGTACTTTCAAAAAAATTCGTCTTCAGTAACCAATTATATTAGAACTGAATTAATTCAAAATTTTCTTGCATATAAAAAGTTTTAAAAAAGTATATTATGACGTAATTATAAATCAAGTCTCAAAGTAAACTTTGTTTTAAAATGTCTGGCTTTGAAAACTTGAAAAGTTTTTCAAATAGTAAATCTTATTAGTATCTCTAGTTAAAAAGTATAAACTGAAGGATAATTTATTTAAAACGGTTGTTTATTTAAAACCATTAATAATGAAGATAACGGTAAGAAAAAAAATTCAAAACTATTTTTTGAACAAAATCTGTTTTTAATATATATATTTATATATACTTTTTTACTTTTACATGTAAACTAATATAAGTCCGTAAATTATAAGGCCTCAAATAAATTTTTTAGAGTTTATTGACAACTTATTTTTAATGCAAAATGTTTAAAGTATAAATGTAAATACTTTAGCTTAAACTTTTATAGTAAAACTAAACTAAAAACCTTCTTTATAAAATAAAAACATACTTTTATAAATTTCATCAGCAGCGAATTTAACTTTTAAAACGTAGTTATTTTTCTTATCATCAAACATAAAGTTTACTTTGTTGCCATAACCCCCCAACTTCGTTATTTTGTTCACATTTACTCCGTACAACTTTTTAATATCTTGGGCGATCGTTTCATAGCCATTATTGTGAAATGCTCGCTTGAGCGGAGTAAGAAATTTATATCTAGTTAACATCACTGTAGATTAAAAACATTTAAGTTTTTTGTTTAATATTTTTTTTAATTTAACAAACTTTTAATAAAACATTATCTTACGAATCCATATTTCAGGTAGTATTTGAGCAAATGCTAAAATATACGAATAAAACATGAAAAGGAAAATGAGTCAATATTTAGTATCCGTAAAATATGGTGATTAACAAAAAAATTTGTCTACAGTTTTTAGTGGGTAGGTGTCAAATATGCACAAAGAGTCACTTTTGCACAAAGTCACTCTTGAACGAAGACAATTTTGCATAGCGTCATTTTTGCACGAAGAAAATTTTGCACGGGATTATGTTTTTATTTTATATAACCTTTATGTTTTTTGTTTATTTCTTTTATTATCGCTTCCCTTTACCCTTGTCTTTAATCGGTAACTTTTTTATTTATTTTATTTATATTTTTTTTTATTATTTTTAACTATCACTCTTACACCTAAATCTTACTCTCGGTTGGTTTTTTCATCTTATTACTCTTTTTATTAACTTTTTTTACTATTACCCTTCACCCTTAAATTTAGTCAATATTTTTTTTTGTTTATTGTTTCTTTATATTTTTTATTTGCATATATATATTTATTTATAAAAATAACCCTGCAAAAACAACCCTTCGATCAAAAGTATCTCTTCTTTCATATTTGTACCGTTCCGTTTTCAGCTTGTGGTTTGCTGTTCACTTTAATCTTTATTACTAAATAAACAAAAAAGCAAAACCTTTACTAACTTTAATTTTGTCAATATGTATACTAAGATTAAAAACCAATAAAAATGTTTAAAATTATAAGAAGTATATAAAAAGTTTATGTTTGATTAAATTTTTTTTATAATTTTTAAGTGATTTTTAATTTTAAAACATACTACTTGTCTAATGTAAGCTGTTTTAAACTTGTAAGTAATTAACTTAGAGTAACACACAGGCTGAGAAAAAAAAAACTCAAACTGTAGTAGTTTTAAGTACGTTTACTGATAAAACTTGGCTACAATTATAAAGCTAAAATATAAATTAAACATGTGTATAAATTTTAAAATTACTTTAGTTGTGAAATAACTGTTCGTCATAAACAGTCATACGACTTGACATTGTAGCTTTACACGTAATGCTTTGGTATAAATTGTAACTTTGACTTTTGCAATAAATTCAAATTCTATTGTTGAGCGTTAATAAACTATAACTTAATTGATAACAAAAAGTATTTAGTTTAAAAAAAAACGAAAAAGTTGAATTATTATATAAAGTAGAACGATTAAAAAACGAAACTATTTTAAGATAACCATTAAAATCTAATTTTTAACTAGAAATAGTTTAGCTTGATTCTTTCTTACTTCAAAACAGAAAACAATACACTTTAAAAAAGTTAACTTTATATTAAATGTAAAAAAGTTCAACTAGTTTTTATATAAGCATATTAATTTATTAGTTTTCTTTAATTTATGTTTTTACTTGCTACTCAACATTTTTGAACTTACACTTCCAAAACTATTTAAAGACAGTAAAATCATTTAAATTTTACATTAAACTAAAAAATTTTTCTTTATAACATTAATTAGTTTTTAAATTTCTAGCGGTTGAAACACTTTATTATTTAATTTACTGTTATCAGCTTTTGAGCTCCTGTTGTAAACCTTTGATAAATGTTTTATTATTTGTACTTCAATTCAATCAGGTTTTCAGTATAAAATATTTTTCTGAAAACTATATTTTTACGCTGTAAAAGCATTTATTTTAAGTATTTTGTTTCAAAGTTTTGTATTGTTCTTAACAAAACTATAAAAAAATGATAACACTTAAACTGTGTAAACAAAACAGAAGTTAAGTTGAAACACTGTGTACTAACTCTATACAATCAGGGCTGAATGCAGGGTTTATTTTGTGTTTTTTAAAGATATTTTTTTCTTATTTTTTTTTGTAAGCTGTATACACTCAGTTGTTTATATTTTAATTCGTTTTATTATCACTTTAAATAATTGAGTAGTACATGAAATTTTTATGATTAATAAAATTTAAGTATGTTCTAAAAAATTAGCACTATATATAAAACTTAAGCATTTTCAGTAAATGAATACTTGTTTAGAAAATTGTAACCTACAATACATAACTTACAAAACAATTTATATATAGTTAAATATATCAATTTTTAATCTCTTTTGCTTAAATATATCTAGATAGTTACTTCATTTAAACTTCTTCAAATAAATTTTGTACAAATATTTTCTAAATTTCAACTACCTTTAGTAACTGAATTAAATCCTTATTTACAACAATAATGTTTAAATATTTGTTTACATTAGTTCTTATTAAATTAAAACTCATTGATAGTAAGTGTATTTTATGTTAACTTATTTTAGCATTTTTATCAAGCTTTAAAAACTATAAAACTCTCAGCTTATTTATTTATACTTTCTATTAAAAACTGCGTGTAAGAATAACCTCCGTGGTCTGTTATACAATAGCGGAAGTAAACATAAAAATTAGACTTCTTTACAGTTTCATAAGTTTATTTTTTTTACTAAATATATACATTTAAAAATTAAAAACATTTTGTTTTGTATATTACAATTGTTAATTATAAATCGCTATGTATCGATTTTTTTTGTTTTTTTTAAAGTTATACTTTATTACTAAGATTTAATTGTTAAAGAAGTTATCTTAATTCTAGTTAATTCATTTAATCATAGTATAGTCTAGGTTTAGCTACATCTAAGAATGCTCACACTGTGTTTGGCTGGTAAAATTAAACTAAACTGAATAATATAATTTCCTCATAAACTATATTTAATAAAAATCTAAATGTTTAAATATAAACTTAAGGTCAACCACAGAAAAATTTAGTTTATATTGGCAATTTTTGTTTATTTTAAGTTTTATAGATAAAATTTTCAACAACTTATTAAACCACGCTTGTAAGACACTAATACTGACTAGTAATGTTTTACAAAATAAGCTTTAGACATATATTTAAAACTAACTTTAAAAGCTATAAAAGCTTTCTTGATGTCTTTTATTAATTAGAGACTTAAGAAAGGACTACCGTAGCTTGAAGTTTGGTGAGAATAACAACATGACTTACCATAAACTAAGAAAGTACTATTTCTTAAACCTATTTTGATTAAACTTAAAACAAACTACTATCAATAAACTTCTAAATAAAGCTAAAAGAATATACTTATCGTTTTAGTTATTTGTCAACACAGTGTACAGATTGCAAACTTTTAAACACTTTTTCCAATTATATAACCAGCTGGTAAAACAACTCATTTGCATTAAAAGACTTAAACATAAAAATAGTTAGTGTATAATATTTTTATAATTATAAATGTATTTTTGGAAAGCTTGTTCACGTATAGCAAATTAAAAGTTTGTCTTGAATATTTTAAATAATTTTATTGGTTTTAATTGTAAATATTTATGAACGATGTATATATATATTGTTTTTGATCATTGAAGAACAAAAAATCTACTTGTTACAGTTTGTCATATGTTTAGAATACAATTTTCAAAATTAAAATAAAAACTAAAAAGTTAAAGTTAAATATTTAACAAAAAATCAAGTATTTAAATTATAAGCTGAGATAACTGTTTTAAGCAAACTTAAGTAAAAATCTCTTATTCTGAGGAAATAAAATATAATAAAACCATATTTTTTATGTTTGCAAGTATTGTTTACTTTCTATTATTGCAGTTTTAGACTTAGAAAAGTATCCAACATATAAAAAAGACATTTTAAAATAGAAGGAAACTTGTTGTTGTTAATATTTTTTTTTCTTATTTAAAGCATAGATTTTACTGTACTTATCTTTATATTTTCACTTATATAAGTGAAAGTCAGTTATGGTAGAATTCACCTCTTTAAAAGAATTAAAAATTATACAATAGTTTATTAATCTATTCAAATGTAAATTTATTTTACTTTTGAAGTAAAATTATTAACTAAAACTAAAATTACACTTTTGGCACAAATAAAAATCTTACGTAAAAATATTTCGTGTTTACATTTTTACTTTCTTTAAAGAGGTTGTAACCTTTCATTCAAGTGTTTACATGTTTGCTTTTAGTATTGTTTATCTCCTTTTATAAGTTAATTTAAAGTTATATTTTTTTTTAGTTTTTATGGTACCAAATAAGTTTTTAAGTACGTTTCTAAACACAATGTTCAATTAATTTTCGTTTAGTTTTCTTTTCTTTCATTTCGTTTAATCGATTGTTTTATTACCAAAGATATAAATATTTTAATGATAAAAAGTTTTGTGTTATAACCGAAAGGTTCCTTTGTACACCAGGTCCTTAGACCAAACTTTTTTAGCGCTTTTTTATGTTTAATAAACAGTATTATTATTTTTTTTTTTTTATGTTCTGATTTTTAATATATAAACCATAAGTATTACTGGTATTTTATTAATTTGGTCCAGGATTACTGAAATATAGAATTATGAGTAGTTAATAAAAATCTATAAAATATCATGCTTTAATAACTTTTCTGAACTAAATGGATTCGAAATGCTACAGCAGGCAAAAAACTATATTTTTTCCGAATCTGTCCGGTGATTAAAAACGTTGCCCAGCCCTGACTTATAGTAAACTAATTCAAATTACTTTTAATAATTTTTTCTACTTATAAAAACGTCATAATTAGGAAAAGTTATAGAAAAGCACATACTTTGAAGAGTCGGTCTACTTATGGGTGTCATTTTATGCGTATCCTAGTTGTAGCAAAAGGATACCCATAAAAATACCAAGCCTAGTTAGAGAATGAAAAATTTATCCTTGTATTTGTATGACGTCTTAAAAAATATAAACTGAATAATTTTGCAAAAATAAACTGCTTCAACTAGACACCCATAAAAAGATCTACCGCACTTTGAACGTCGTCATTAAAACGTGTCAAACTATTGCTTAATTCTAAAGTTCTAGAAACTGAGCTTGAAGCTCTTTCTTTCTTAACAAATAGGTAACACTTATTTTTTACATTTTGCTTAGGTTAAACCTCAAATAAAAAACTGTTACGTTATTGAGCTACACTTACAGCTGTAATATTTAATCGTTCTCTTCTCTAAATGACTTTTGTGTTTATAAACGCTAGATTCGCTTAAGACGTGTTTGCTTGTTCTTGTCAAGCCAAAGTTTTAGTAGTTTACTGCTTCTTATAGGTTGTCTTGTTTTTTGATGTTTGATTAGCAGCGCCATGTATGTTTTAGCAGCTGGTTTTTAGCCGTGGCATTATTAAAGCCGTGTTAGCATTTGTAGTGATTTGCTAATTAAAGCAATTTGTTTTATTGATATTTTATATTTATGGGTTTTTTTTGATTGCAATTTTTTTTGTGTATATACTTTTCATCAACAGACTCGATTTAAGTTTAACAGAAATCCAAGGTTCATTTTTAAGCACTACGTAAAAAAAACTAAATCATTAATTTAAGTTATAAGTAAGTTAAGATGAGTATTTAAATAAACAATCAGCACCGTCGTCAGTAGTAATATAAGCAAGCACTGGACGCGAATTAGTTACAAAACCCTTCTCAATATATTTCTCAAGCTGTAATAAGATCTTAGCAAGAAATCAAGAAGTAATTTGGTTGACTATGTGGTACATTAACGATAACCCGTAAGGTTATTATGTACAACAGGTATTAGAAACAATATATTTTCTAAGCTTTTTATTTGTCGTTCACATGTTAAGTCCAAGTTTTTAACTTTGTTGTAAAACTCTTAAAGAAGTATGTTTCACGCCACCCAAGTTTTCAATCGCTAAATAGGGAGAGTCTATGAATTTTGAAAGTTTCTTTAGTCAGTTCAACCACGTGCTACTGAGCTGAACTTATTAACTAATGATGAACTGGCGGGAATATCAACTAATAACTTGGAATCTGAACGGCACCTTACCGGATTTATTGAGCAGCAGTGTAAAAGTTTTGGAATCAACGCTTCACAGCAAATAACTGATAATTACGTTTATATTAAGCCTTTCACTTTAAAGCTCAAACAAAGAATAAAACAATTTTACAAATTTCCTGAAACGTTTATTAAAAAGTAAGCAACAATTTTTTTTATGGTTCATTGGAAAAGTGAACTTGATTTTTAACTAAAAATTTTTGAACAAACTTTTGAATTTAAAAAAACCTAAGAAAACATAAACAAAATTTGTACATTATTTTTATAACAAATTTTTTTAGTTATATAATTTATATTTCATAAAGCTACAGTATTTTTTTTTTTGCCAGCTAGTTAATAAAAAGGAACTTAAACTAGTGCTAAATTTATAAGCTAGTTTTAAAAAATCAGTATAACAATATTAAGAAAAATTAAAAACTAAAATTTAAAGCTTTTAAATTATTTTCTTTAAATATATTTATATTCTATACAAATATAACAAAAGTTAGGAAAAATCAAAAATTATGTTAGTGATTTTACTAGAAATAAATTAATTAAAAGGAATTTTGGCACATGCAAAAATTAGATAGATCATCCTAAACTTGATTTGATTCTTCTTACTATTGTTCTTCATCGACAAAATATAGATGATGTTCCCTCTCGAATTAAAACAAATTTATTTCCAATAGAAAAGGCTTTATTTATTATAAAGTCATTATCTAGTCGTGGTTTTAGAGCAAAAACTTTTTACAAACGTCATCAAAAACTTCTAATACACCACGTTACCCAATGACAAACAGCTTGTTCTTGACTACAACTGTGCTGTGATTGCAACGACTGTTTATCATGTTTGGCATTTCGTGACCATTCGATCCCTACGACGCCGTATGATTCTACTTAGCAGCGGTAACATTGTAATGATCGTTCTCACCTCCGGTAACTACGATGAGACCATTGAAAACACGACATGCTGCATACCTTCTTTCATAAGACACTTCATCAACTTCTTTCCATTTGTATTTTTTTGTTTCGAGCATCAAACAACTTTTAGTAGTTCCTCCTCCTTCATTGTCATACAAAAATCCTCCGATAACATGAATTTTGTCCATAAAGGCACAAGCACAAAACTAGTCTCTGTAGTCATGTTGAGTAGCTACTACACTCTAAGTGCTAGATACAGATGAATTTTTTTTCAACTCAATAATCGCAAGCTCCTTTACCTCCCAGAACTTCTCCTTTCAAACCAACAGCCTGGTGAAATTTTCTATTCCCCAACAACGGGGGTAGATTCTCGGTGCTTCCTAAATTGTTTGCACTAACTTGCTTTACATACTTACCAACTCTATGTGAAACACTGCCTTCACAAACAAAAATATTTTTCATACTTTTATTATAGTATCTAGACTTATAAAACGTGGCTGACAAACATCGGAAGAACTTTTCATCTTTGTCTAGAGCCTTTTGTAATACAACATAACAATCATTGTTTTTGAGACTGTAATAGAATCTGATAAAAGATGTTTTAAGGCTTGCTAAGGCAGTAAAGGAAAACGTAGGTTTAATAAAAGGCGTTTTGCAGACATGTAATATTCTTAAATTATATATAGTAAAAATGGAAAAAAGCATCTTAAAATTTATTTGAAGTTTTTATATGTTTAGCATTATTTCTACTGACTATACACTCTACATACTGACTTCTTTTTGTCTAATTTTTTATAAGCCTTAGTCTGAACATACCAATTCACAGTTTAGTTTACCAATTTAACCTATTTTTAGTTTTCTTATTGCAGGTATAACAAAAAATTATACCAGGCTATTAAATAAACTATGGATCGGCAAACTGTATCCTGCAAAAAAGATAATATGCAGCCCGTGATCTTACTTTAACTTTAAACATATTGAAAAATAAGTAGTTATAGTTATAAATACTTGTGGTTTACCAAAGCTTTTTTTATTAGAATTTTAGTTTAAAGTAAACTTTTTTTTTAATTACTTTTTTAGCTGTGGCCTGCGGCAGTATTTTTCTGTAGCGGCCCGCGAGTATCCTTAATATAAATATGGGTTAAAACTTATAAAAAGTTTCCGATCCCTGGCCTAAGCTATCAAAAGAGACTTATAGTGGTATATTATATGCTCTTAACTTAAAGGATTGTTTTGATACTAAACTTAAAGTAGAAAAAGACCAAATTTGCAAGGCAAAAAATATTAATAATCAAAATTTTAGGTTCAAAGTAAACATTATATAGATATAGTTGCTTATGTGTAAAAAATTCTCATTATATTGTTTTACGACTGAAAATTGGTATACAAATATATTGTTTTCACTAATACCTTTATTAGACTCCATTATAGAAAATATCTAATATTGTATTAGAACTTTCTTCATTTAAACTATCAATATTAAACCCTGTTGTTGTTATTATGGTTATATTGTGTGTCATTGCTGAAATTAAAATTTTATAATTTTAAATTATATTTAGGCAGACCCAGCTTGCAAACTTAAGCCTAGTTTGTAATTACTCTATACTTTTTACTATAATTTAACTTATAACTAACTATGGAACAATAAGAAAATTATAAAAAATAAAACTAGTAACAGCTTTTCCATTTGTTGTAGTAAAACTTCTCACCTTTTGTTTAGATATAAAATTTTAATGTTTTAAAAAAGTTAGAGAAAGATGCACAAAGCAAATAATTGTTAGTTAAGATCCTGATTAATATAAGTTTTTAGTATATGACTAAGTAAGACATACTTTTTTTCAATAAAATTGAACTCAGCCATACTTCAGGTAGTTAAAACTTTTTTCGTTGTTTTTGATAAATTTACATTTTTATTTATTTTTATTTTATTTTTATATTATCTTTTACGTAGTATTTATCTCATTTGTGGCAATTTTTAATGCTGAAATTAAACTGTCTGTTAAACGTTTTGAATTAAAACCTTTATCTAATGTTATGAAACTAATGTGTGATAAATATTTATAAAAGGTTTCATTAATTAACTCCAACGCAATTTTTTAAATTTCACTAATTAATGGATATTGTTGTTTATAATAACCACTTAGATCAGGGTTTATGAGCCATGATGTCATAATTTGAAACTTACTTTGAATATTCTTCAGTTGATAATGAAAAGAAAAAAAGGTCTTAGATATTTTTAATGGTAGATTTTCTGTTTAACTTTGTTAAAGGGGGCCATGAATGTTTAATTTTTTAAAGGGGATCTTTTGAAAAAAGGTTTGGGAAATCCTGATTTAGACCCCAAAACTAGGGTGGCTTTTTTTTAGTTTATGAAGAAAAGTTATTCCTGAATGAAATTTCAAGTTAAAATAAATAAACGTTATATTCATTGCTGAGTTGGCATTGCAACAGAGTATTTTGGCAACCTAGCTAGGAATTTAGGAACTATAATATATAAAAAAAACATTTTAAAACTTTACGTAAAAATGAAACAGAAATTTTTTTGATATTAAGTTATTTTTACTTAAAAAAAATACCGAATTGTTGAAGAGAAATGTTAAAATATAAATTTTAAAATCGCTTGTTTGTTAAGAGCAAGAACTGATGTTCTACTCTTTTATACCATTTAGCAATGTTTACTTTCGGTATTAGCGTTAAAAGATATTTATTTTTAAAAAATTATTACTTTTCAATAAAACAGTTATTTTTATTTATTAAGTAATACTTTAGATAAAATAGAACTTTTAGGACACTTAAAATTTTTTTAGTTAAAATAACTCTCAAGGCAATAAAAAAAAATTTATCAATCGTAACCAATCTAAAAGCTGCAGATGACAGTAAAAACGAAAAAAATCTTGAAAACTTATTAAATACAGAAAACAACAGTTTAGTTGTTCAAAATTTTTCAAAATTAAGTATCGAAAAGGCATTAAACAGGGTTGAAAAAAAAGTTATGAAAACTTTCAACGGTTGCATTCAATGAAGTTAGCTTTTTTTAAATATATATATATTTATTTATTTATTAATACATACTTTGATACACAACATAGTAAAGTATTTAAACAAATTTAAAACTTACTGCACTCAACTTAACTCAAGTAAACTATCAATGCACTGTTTCTAGTTAGTTATAAATTTTATCATTGAAACTAAAAAAATATAAATTCAACTTTAAACCAGTTAACAGAAATTTCGTGACAAAATCATCAGTAAAAATAAATTTCAGGTAATCTCAAACTAGAAGACAACAACCTAACTCAAGTTTTACTGATAAACAACCTTTTTCTTAATAAAAATGCTGAACTTGTGATAGCCAATCGCGTTAAAGAAATAATGAAATACCAAAGTGATGCAACATACGAATTTATTTGTTTATATATTCAGATGTCTGATATATACAGAATATTAGATATAAAAAAACTGACTTTAAGTTACATTCAACGCTGGTTCACTGTTTTTGCTAAAACCGAAACTTTTCAAAATTTAGAATTCAACGTTGTCAACAAGATACTATCAAGCTCTGAACTCCATATTTCATCAGAACTTGAGGTTTTTGATGCATCAAACTTTTGGCTGAGCTGCATAAATTATGACAGAAGTAATTTTGCGAAAAGTTTGCTTTTAAAAACTCGATTCCCTTTATTGTCCGATCATGTGACTAAAAGTCTTTTGAAACTAAATAAAAACTTGAGCAATTGTTCTTCCTTTCATAAGAGTAAAGAGTGTCTTGTGCTGATAAACCAGATGCTTGAAAACAAGGAAGAGTTCTACCGAAACAAGTCAGTAGTTTATCACATAAACAGATACTGTAAAAGCAGCATGTATGACATGATGTTATGCGGTGGTTACCCAGAAGAAGTTGATGAAACAGATTTTAATTTACAAACATTTAGTGCGGATAATCTTGAAAAAATAAAATCGAGTTAACATCGTACAGAATTGAAAGTTTTTGGTGCTGCGAATATTGGAAATGAGCTTTATTTTCTTTTTGGTAAACCACTGAATGGTGATAAACTTGTGTTTGTAAAACATTTGGACTTTACACTTTGGACTTTGAAACTTTGGACGACTCACACTTTTATTATGACAGGGATATGATAGGCTACTCTATGTGCTCTTTTCTAGACAAAATATTTCTCATGGGAGGATGTTTTAATGACTTAGATGTTTTCACTTAGTATCAAGAAGTATAAATACATTAAAAGAGAACTTGACTGCTTTGAATGTATTAAGACGGGAGCCGATCATTTCTAATCCGAAATCATTTCTAACCCGATCTCTTCTAACACGATCACTCCTAACCCGATCACTTCTAACCCGATCACTTCTAACCCGATCACTTCTAACCCGATCACTTCTAACTTGATCATTTCTAACCCGATCACTTCTAACTTAATCACTTCTAACACGATCATTTCTAACCCGATCACTTCTAACATAATAATTTCTAACCCGATCACTTCTAACATGATCATTTCTAACCCGATAACTTCTAACCCGATAACTTCTAACCCGATAACTTCTAACCCGATCACTTCTAACCCGGTCACTTCTAACCCGATCGTTTCTAACCCGAACACTTCTAACCCGATCACTTCTAACCCGATCGTTTCTAACCCAGTTTAGCCCGATCATTTCTAACCCGATCATTTCTAACCCGATCTCTTCTAACCTTATCACTTCTAGCCTGTTCGTTTCTAACTTATTTTACTTGTTTATTTACGTTTTTTTTACAGGATTTTATGCAAAATAAAAACAAATCTTAATAAAGTAATTAAAATAATTAAAAAAGTTCAACTTTTAATTTTTTTTAATTTAATGATTTAATATGTTATGTAAAAATTTTTTTTTATTAATTTTATATTATAGTATTAACTTCACATAATATTAATTTATTGTTTTTACCTCATTTTTTGAGTTGTATAAACTAATCTAATAATTTATATTTATAATTCATATATAATCATCGCTAAGCAATCTAAAGTTTTTGTGTTTTTGGAAATCTGTGAAATAACAACTTTTAAATGATATAAAGAAAAATATTAAAGAAGTTATTACTATTAATCGTGTAAAATTATTTTTGCAATTTCAAATTTTTTAAACTTTTAAGTTTTTATTAAAAATGTAAGTTTATTTTGCTCTACATACAACATATTTAAAATAAATATGAAAAAATCAAAGTCATAAGTTTTCGACACTTAACTATTATATTTAAATTTATTATGTAATATTTGTTATTTAATCTTTAGATATAATTTACCATTGGCTAAAAGAAAGAAAACCTAATTTAAGTTTTAGTAAATGACAGGGTCTATTTATAAAAAAAAACGTTTACCTCTACTTTTTACTTTGTATTAAACAGTATACACTTTCGTTTTAAGAACTTAGAATTTAATGATGATAATTTTAAATGAAATTACCATACTAATTACGAATATTAAATTTTATTAACTGTATTTTTATGAGTTTCGTATATACTCATACTAGTACTCTTAAAAAATAGTATTTCGTATAAATTTGGCCTAAATTTGAATGCAACTTGCCAACCTGGTTTCCATACTTAAAACTTATACTAACCATATAGAATCTCTTCAAGAAAAAGTAAAGAGTAGTCTTTAACCGCTGCAATGCTCATTATATTTCTTACATTGACGACTATAAAAATTTAATATTTAATCTTTAGAATATACTTACACTTTTCCTAATGCTTTTAAAACTAAAAACTCAGTCAATTTATAATCAATTTTTGAACGCTATTAAAATAATTCATTACCACAAAAATAAATCAAAAATGCCTGCAGTCATAAGTATCTTTCAGTTTAAATGTGGAGTTAGCTTTAAAAAAAAACTAATCTTTGCATAAAGTTGAACAAATTTGATTGAGGCTTACTTGATTTAAATAAGATACTTTATATTAGAAAACTATCAGTAATTTAACAAATTTTAAACTTATGAACCATTGATTTAGTATGTAGGATTTTAGTCATTCTATAGTTTGATTTTATTGCAATTGCTTTTCTTATGTAAATAATAAACCATTTTTCAATTTTACCAATAAATGTTTATTTGATCTGTATTATTAATGTGATTTGGACTTAAGGTTTTAAACTTCAGTTTTAATAATGTTTATTATAATTTTTCGGTTATGCTTTAGCAAAGCTACAAAAAAAGTGATAATAAAAAATAAAATATCAAACGGTTGCACAAATGTGCAGAACCTAACTCTAAAAGTTAGGATGTGTATATCTGGTAGATGTATAATCAAGAAGAAGTTTTATTAATAAATTTTTATAGTTTGTTTGAACTCTGACATTGTAGTATATTCTAAATGAGTTTCATAAAAGCAATCCTGAGCATTATTTTAATGAAGAAGTGCGTAATTCAGACTATTTTGCTGATTGCTGAACTAAAATCATAGAAAAAATTTAATAAGTTGTCTCAATATGTATTTCTGAATTTTGCAGAGAAGGTTGTTTGTTGAAAAGGATTTGGAAATTAATTCTAAAATGAAAGATTGTGCAGCTGTGTTTTGTTTTATTGGAACTCACTGGTCGTTAAAAGAGTTGATATTTAAGTTGCTTATTATAAAGTTTAAACCAAGTTTGTTAGAATATTTCTCCTTCGAATCATGAATAAGTTAATTAGTTTTATACTAAGTGATTTTTTTTGCTGTGAATCTATAAAAATTAGATAAAACTGTAGTTTTTGATTTTAAGATATATAAATTTTCGTCTCTTTGTTATGTGTTATTTAGTTTAAGCGGCCCAGGTTTTTATGTGTGGGTCTAGCGTAGGAAAAAAATACATCGAATAGCATTAAACATCAAAAATTTAATTTTATTAAAGCTATCTAAACATAAAGTTTTACTTTAAACAAATAAACTAAATTTCGATAAAAAAAAACTTTTTTGAGATTATTTTGTTTTCAAAACAAATCAATACTATAATACAATAATACATAAACATATTAATACAGATCGGATTAATAATTGTCGGGTTAAAAACGATCGAGTTAGAAATGATCGGGTTAGATATGACCGGGTTAGAATTGATCAGGTTAGAAATGATAGGGTTAAATCGAGTTAGAAGTGATCGGGTTAGAATTGATCGGGTTAGAAGTGATTGAGTTTGAAATGATCGGGTTAAAAGTGATCGGGTTAAAAGTGATGGGGTTGGAAGTGATCGGGGTAGAAGTTATCGGGTTAGAAGTGATCGGGTTAGAAATGATAGGGTTAGAAATGATCGAGTTAGAAAGTATCAGGTTAGAAAGTATCAGGTTAGAAATGATCGGGTTAGAAGTGATTGGGTTAGAAATGATCGGGTTTGAAGTTATTTTGTTAGAAATGATCGGGTTAGAAATGATCGGGTTAGAAGTGATCGGATTAGAAATGATCGGGTTAGAAATGATCGGGTTAGAAATGATAGCGAGTTAGAAATGATAGTAAACCATTAGGACTGCATAATCACTAAAAATATGCAATATTTTCTTGCAAAATTGTTTTTTTTTCAATTAGAAAGCATAAATAATAGTAACCAATGGACCGTTATCAGCCAGAATTGGCTATGCATAATTGTGCATAGAAAATTAAAAGAAAATTATATTAATGTATTGAAAAATAAATTGATGCAATAAATAAAATAAATAGGTAAAAATTATAAATACAAATAAAAAAATAAGAATAAAAGAAAAATAATTAAAATTCATTCTGCATCTCATTTCCTCAACATCTTGGTTTTTTCCCTTTTCCCAAAATTGTTAATTTGTGTACAGTAGATCTCTATTTTGCGCGGTCATATGCAAGCAACTCTAAGTCATCAGTTCTTATATTCAAGCTTTTATTTCGCGCTTTTATACTTCCTTAAAACGTAATTTTGGACGACCTCGGTTGCATTTGCCGACGACCAACTCGCCATACAACAGAGACTTTGGGATTCGCTCAGCACCCATCCTAAGAACATGACCGAGCCAGCGTAGCCTGCGCTGACTGAGGGTAAAGTACATTGTGGTAAGACTAGTACGTCTCAACACTTCCTCGTTGGTTTTTTTAATTCTAAAGATGCGACGAAGACATCGTAGGTGAGAGGTTTTAATTTTCTTCTCCTGTACTTTAGACAATGTTCATAATTCACTATCGTATAGCAGAGTACTAATTAGCCTTAGTGCGAATTTTTAACTTTTTGTTATCTTAGATTTTGCGGTCAAATGAGCGAAAATGCCTGAGGCCTTACCAATGCAAAGATATATTTATGTGTCCAATGATGATTTTGACGCAAAATTTGACCCAAGTTATACAATATTTCTTATATTTTCGATATCCTTACCATTGATTTTGATTGATGGTAAAATATTTGTTCCTTGACTTAGAACTTTAATCTTCTTAAGACGTATAGTAAAGCTGAAATCCGAGCATGACGATGACTAAGTAGTGTCTAAAGGTCGTGGGCAAAGTGAGCCACGAGTGCAGCGTAATCAGAAAAAAGAAAATCACGTGTTGTGATAATCTTAAGATTCCGCTTTGCTCTTAAAATTGCAAGATTGAAAAGTCGTTTGTCAGTTCTTTATGGAGCTTAATACCAGTTGTTGAACCAGAACCATGTTTAAGTAGCATTAAAACGAATATTCCAAACAAGGTTGGAGCGAGTACACAGCCTTGCTTTACCCCACTTTTGATTTCAAATGTATCAGAAACACTACCATCATATTGGATGGTTGCCTTTGTGTTTGTCTTAAAAGACTTTACACCGCTAAAAAATTTTGGAGGACATCCAACGTTCAGCAGTATAACAAATAGACCTTCTCTACTCACTAAGTCAAAGGCTTTAGTAAGGTCAAAAGAGCATAGCTGGTTGTTTATTTAATAAAAAGTTTTTATTACAAAATAGAACTTTATAAGTATACTTACTTTTAGGATTAAGGTGATGCGGTATATATATTTGCGGAATGTTTGATGTCATAATTTATCTAGATATAAATTTTAAAAAAACTTAAATAATTTTTCAGTTTGCAACACAACAAAATAACGGAATATCAAAATTTATATTTTTTCTATGAAAAATAATGTTACATGGGATCAAAAATGTTATCCATTGCTAATAAAGACTATAACAAAGAAATAAAAAACATTGTAAAATATAACGAACATTGCACTACATCATTTAGTATCACTTTTAACGTTACTTCATAAAGAATAACAACTCCAAAAACATTTGTTTAAAGAGTAAAAACAAAAAAATCTTTATTAAATATATCTATAATTACTTTTAAACAAAACAATCAAAAAGTTCTAGTTTTCATATTTATACTAGTACTTTTACGTTAGATCTAAACATTTTGAAATGCTAATATAACAAAGTTGTTGATTTAATGAAAAACATTAGTTTTTGTTGTTGTTTTATTTTTTGTTCCATTTATTTGCTTGCATTTACTGGAGTTTTACTAAAATAAAATCTAATAAGGTTTTTTTTTCTTGAGATCAGCATATGTTAAATTACTAAAGCTTCATACAAGCTTACATAATTTTTAATCGTTAGTAAACGAAAAAACTGCAACAATGTTAATAAAGATTAATGGCTTGAAAATTACAGTAAAAAACAATAAGAATATTTTATAAAAAAAACTGGGATCTTAGCTTTTTGAGACTTCTGGGGCTTTAATTGGCTAATAGTAAAGTTTTATATAAACAAAAATTCTTGAGATTTCTGGAGTATTAGTGTCTAACAAAAATTTCAGATTTAATTTCCTAAATCATAAAAACTTAAAATTTATAAAAACATCAATTTAAAAACTGTAAAAGCTTTTTGTGAACAACAATAACAGAATTTTATTTCACTACTGTTTTAAATTTCTGAAACTTTGAAAAAATCCATTCCTCTAACTAATCAATTCTCATTTGAGGCGAACGATGACATGGAGTCTTCGGAGTCGAGGAGAAATGACGTGCGGGTGGCTCTGGATTCCTGCTTCAGAACCAGCTTTCTCTTCACCTCCGTTGAGGGAATTTTCTCTTTAGTCGATGACGTAGACGATTCGGTTGACTTGGTAAGGTGGTGGGAGAACTTCGCTCTGTACATTCTGTTTTCAAAATTTATTCTATTCATTGTCTTTTTGTCAATGAAAGAGTCATTTAAATAACTTATTGCATCTAATAGCTTTTGGAATTTCTAGTTTTGAAAATAGTTTTATAAAGTATTTTAATAGCAGATTTTAGCATGTACTCCATTACACAAACATTAAGCGTTACGTTTTTGTACTTTTTAATTTTTTAAAACAATGATCTGTTTAAAAAAAGTCAAGCAATGTTTTATGTTCGTGTTTGAAGAAAACATGATTATTTTACGTTTGTAATTTACACTTTTGTTTCAGTAATATTTTTTTGTTCCAACCAGGGGCGTAGGGTGAAAAGGGATAGTTGCGCATGCGTGCCACCTAAAAACGAAGTTAAAAAAAATGTATTAACTTTATCTCTTATCGTTTATTTTCTCTGCTTAATTTTCTTTTTTCAACTATGTTTATCCAGTATTCGAAAAGTTAAACGAATTTTTGAATTACCAAATATACTGATTCAGTGCGTAAGCATAACTATGTACCGACTTTGATGAAAATTTCAAAAAGAAAAAAAAATTAAGTTGATAAAATTCATAAGAGTTTAGACTCAAAAAGAACTCAACTAATGTAGTGCACCGCAGTAGTATAACATTTATGGTAGATTTTTCTTCAAGGACAAATGTTGACATTTTTTAACAAACAATAAAACTAATCCTATCTTATAGTGATAATGATTCAAGAATAATCAAATTGTAATACAAGTAGCGATCAATAACTACTAATAAAGTAAAAATAAATTGATAATAAAAATAAAAAATACTAATAACTTTGTTTTATAAAATTAATAATAAAAGCAAAAAGTATTTATAGAAAAATAATAAATAAAATAAAACAAATAATAAAAAAGCACTTCATACTGGGATTACAATGTTAATCTCACTATACAAAAAGTCTTGTTTAAATTTCAGTTAACTTAGAATTTTGAGTAAAAGCAGTTTATTTTTTATTGAGATGATAAACAAATCAAATTATGTTATTCTATTAGCCATAGAGTTTAAAAGTTTATCAACTTTTATAACAAGTTATTTTAAAATTTGTTCAGTCAAATCATGAATGAATTTAAAGCAACTTTTAGAAACAGGTCTTATACAATTGATTTATAATCTAAAAGACAAAATTAATTACTTTTAAATTTAAATTTATTTAATTTTACATTAGATTTAAAAATGGTGTTTTAAAAAATCTTCTTTTTACCAACTATTGGTAACATTTAAAAGATGCTATTCCAAAATCTTAGACAAATTGATTTCAAAATAATGGAAAATTTATATTTCTTGTAAACTTTTAAAAACTTTGAAAAAGTTGATATTTAAAAAAATATTTTTTAAACATTTTGTTTTGGATCAGAAACTTTTAGTAAACTTTTTCCAAACACTTAGAATACTCAGGATTTTATAAAGTTTTCGAAAACTTTAGTATGACTAAGTAGAGATCAGGATAACTCAGAATACTTTAAGATTTTTAAACTCAGGCTGACTTAGGATAGCTTTGTTTTTTTTAACTCTGGATAGTTTTAGTATTTTTAAAAGCTTTCAGGTAAGTTTTTTTTCTAGATTATGAATGAGATCTAGTTAATTTAGTTGCATTTTATGTTGTTGTCTAACCAATTTTGTTAAAGAGCCCAGTTTTTATTAGTTTATAAAATCAAAAAGAGTTCTTTAAAGGAACTTAAAATGCTTATGATGACTCAAGACATTTTAAAACTAACTCAGGACAGTTTTTTTACGCAATAAGTGGCAAGGCAATCCTGATATCTTCCAAGTTATTTGTTTTTTTTTTTTGTAAAATGTGTTTTAAAATATTTTAAAAATTAACTAAACAATTGTTACTAAAATAAATATGCAAAGTAATACTGTATAAAACGTTGCAAATATGAAAAATGTCAATTTGGAAAAATATCTTAAGCTGAAAAGCTTAAATTGAAAATAAGCAGATTAATACCAGATATTTTTGTTAATTTTTAGGACACTTAAGAATATCACAGTTTTTTTTAGAAACCTTGTTTTCTTTTTATTCAAAATGTTTTTCTTATGACCTTATCGAAGCAGAGAACAACTTTTATCCTGTTGTAACTAAAAACAAAGTTAATGGTTATTTACAATCGACAATAAATGCACAAAGGGGGATTTGTAAAAACTCTGCTGTACATGAGGAATAACAATACTTCTGATAATTTTGGTGAAACTATAATACTTCTAGAAGATTAAACTCTCTCAGTTTTATTTCTATTGATAGAAACCTAATTAAAAACTGAAGTGATTTTATTGAGAAGTTAAGAGTTTATTTATAAACAAACAAGAGAGAAGGATGCATTTTCATTACAAAGGTAAAAAATAAGTATTTAAGTTTTTTTTTTTATGACAAACTTGGGTTTTTTTTTTAACTACTTTAGCTTTTGAAAAATATGACATGTTTTAGATATATATTTTTCAATATTAGATGTTACCACCTGTAGTTTGTTTTACAAATTCTATGCTTTGTCTGATTAATTTTTTTTGTTATTATCTTTAAAATTATTTAGCTGTTTTATATTAAAATAATTCACTTTCAAATTTTAATAATATGTTTTTTTTTCAAGTTACTTGCAATGGAATATTTTTTTAATATAAAAACTTTAGTATTTTATAAATTCATTAAAAAAGTATTTTTTTATTTTTTTAGTATTTCTTAATGTTTTTTTCTTGTTCTTTAGACATTAAGTCTTACGTTTCAAACTTGCAATAAAACATTTTTTCACTATGTCTTGCGTTTTACATTTTTGATTAATGTTTCTTTTTTCACAACTTTTGATTTGTGTTTAATTGAAATTTAAAAAAAAGCAATGAGCTAAATTCATCTTGCTTTAACTTTGTTATAATTCAGATTTAGTTTTTTAGCATTAATACCTAACTTACATTAAATAAGCAAGCAATATATTATATTTATAACATTTCACTTTCTTTTGTTAAACAATAAATTGTGTAATATATATAATGTGCAATGAGGTGCTGTTATCACTGTTGTATTGTATATTAAAGAAATTTATTTTTTTTTGTAAATGGAACATATATCTTCGTTTTATTGAATATATTAATTTTTATAGATATAAAGTTTACTGAAGTAGTAAAAACAATTTTTGTTTAGTAAGTTTATATTTGTGCAACTATAAGAAATTCTAATTAAGTTTACATATTTTTTTGATTGTTTAATTTTGTAATATATAAGTATTTTTTAGAACAATGACTTCGAACTTTTTTTATTTAATGTGTTTATTTAAGTTATATTACTTATAAAAAAATACTTTTATAGCTAATTAAATTTTTTTTCGAAAAATATTTTGCACCCACTGATCAAAATACCACGCTACGCCACTGGTTCCAAGTAAAATAATAAAGTTAAAAACTAAAGTTCTAGATAACAAAGTCATGTATACCTACTGATTAATATTCAAAACAAAAGTTACTGAAATAAACAATTTACATGAAAAATAGATAAACATATTGACGTGGAAGAAACTTTTTTATGTTGCAGAGTATAATTGTGGCTTAAACGAGGCATATATAAAAAATGATAAGTAAACTAGGATTGTCAATTTTAAAACTTAAACCTAACTAACATACAGCTTAAGTTTATTTGTTGTAAACAAACCTGGCTATCAGAGGCAGGAAAATAATCAGAATACAGGTTACAAAAGCAGACATGATAGAAATAAAAATGATGTCGTTTCTCACCTCTGAATCTACTTCGAAGTTACCTTTAACATAGGCTTGATTTAATAACTTAAAAATTCTTAATGTTTTTCGATTAAAGTTTACATGATTAATTGTTATTTTTTGTATAAACACAAAGTTTCTTAATAATTTTGGTTGAAGATTTTAGTTTAATTTTAGCGGTCTTTTACTTTTGTATTTATGTATTTATGTTTGTTCTGTATCTGTACTTTTTGCATTATTGCTAGTGTAGAAAAAAGTTCAATTTAAAAATACTCATTGAACTGTAACATAAAATCAAAGTTTGACTTGATTACTATTTATTTAATTTTTTTTCTTATTAGATTGTTAGCTACTAAAGAATACAAGTATTAAAATATCGATCAAGCTTGCGAAGTATTTCATCTAAAATTTAATTAACTTAAAGATTTTTTTAAACACTACTGTATACAGCTTTTTTACAAAATAACATATTTTTATATGCTATTTGTAAAGTATGGCTATTTTGTTAATTGAAACTAACTGCTAGACGGTTCAAATCTTTTGTGGTTGTAAAAGCGATTGATATCTCCTCGTAATTTGCTTAAAAGTGCAGTTCCGTAGGAATTTCCATCTTTAAACGGTTTATTTTTCAAGTTGAGTCGAGTAAAAAACGACCATAGTGTTTTAAGTTGAAATGCACGCAGTTGTAGAAGCAATTAAGCGCACATGGTATTAATAATGTTTAAAAATATCTTTTATTTCAAATTTATTAGTTTTATGAAAAACGTTTGAGACGAATGTTACATTAAACTTTAAGTAAAAACTAAAAAAACTCTAAATTATTGTCAATAAAAAATAAAAAATCTTATTTTTGATTAAACTAATTTTACTTTACACAAGCACAAAAAGAAAGTTTAGTTTTTCTACTGTTTTGAACTTATTGCCTTGACTTCAAAGCATTTGTTTTAATTAAAATTGAATGTCGCCAAGTTAAAATTGTAGCGTAAATATTTTGTAACTTTAATTAAATTATGTTACGTAAATGTTTAATGTAACTTTTAAACCGTTTAATGACGTTAATGACGTAAAAAGCTTTAAATAATTTTCAACAGAAAAATATAATCGTACATTTTAAACTTGTATGCTAATTTTTCTATTGTGTAACTTGAAAACAAAGTTTAGCTGAAAAATCTGTTCAGTAATAAAAAATAAAAAACTCTTATTCAAATAGAATCTTACTATTCAACAATCAAACTTACAATATTTTAAACTTATACAAGTTTTACTGAAAGCCATAAACTTACATTTTATGCGTTGGTAAAACTCATGCATTTTTCTTTCTGTTCCTTTGTAGTAAATAAGATTTTTTCTTGCAGCGTACTCACATATTGATTTAGAAGCAGTTTTAGGTGTTTTTAAAGTCTATAAATAAAACTGTGTTATTTGAAGTTTGATTAATCAATAATTTTTAAAGCAAGGCAGTTTTTCCTGGAACTTAAAATACCGATTCTCAAAAGTTCTTAAACATAATTAAAAACATAGTTCTTTAAAATAAGATAGTTTTTCTTAACATCATTTCTATATATTTGTGTTTTAAAATTATCCCTTTTTCTCATTAAGCTTAAACTGACAACTTTTTAAAATGTGTTTATTTTTTTAGCATTTTTAACAGAATTAAAATAGTATTTTAAAAGTTCTCTTATTTGTTAAATGTGACGTTATAAATAAAAAAATATCTGCTACTTTAAACGTAAATTTTTTAATATATAAGGTCGCATTAACAAAAAAAACTTCTAAACTTTAATACTCTAGTAATGTTTTAAATGTGAACGTGTGTTGAACTTAGTTCTGCGTTTTATACTTCAAACAAATTAAAACTTTTGTTTTTAATATAATATTGTTGCTAAATGTTTGAGGTTTTTACTTTGTTAAAGTATTACCTTATATTGTTAAAACTTTGTTATCTTACAGAATAAAAAAATAAAATTTCAATTGTGCAATTTTCAAAAATTCACAAACTAATTGTTTTGAAAAGTACGCCTAAGAAAAAGTTTATAATCTTTATCACATAAAAACGTATGTTTAATATAACCAACCCGACTTATATATTTTTCATAAAGTATTAAACTAGAAAGTTATACTTGAACAACAAACATTTCTCTTATTTTTTGAGATCGCAGATGGAAATACTAGTTGGTAGTTTTCTTTTCTTACTCCAAACTCATCAATGCTTATTTCCTTCTCTTTTCCTTAATACGATTTATGTTTTGTTATATTAATTAAGAAAAAACATGGTATCAATAATACTGAAAATTTGTAAGTTTGTTTTGACTATAACATTTATTACATTAGCTTCGTCTAACAAATCAAACAGATTAACTTAATATAAAACTTACTTGTCTGTGTAAGACTAGTATAAACGAATGCCAAATACTAACGTTTAACAGTGGTGTTGATCATGTAATCAAACAGGTTTTTTCTTTTAATTATTTTCAGTCCAGATTTTGATGTGTTTTCAATTGCGTATGAATACAAAAGCAGCGCGTCTCTAAAGTATTCCATAGATTTCACGTACTGTTTTTATAGTTCATTTAAGTATAAAATAAACTTATTTTTTATTAAAGTTAAGATTTGTTTTAATTCTTAATAGAAGTTATTAAGAACTTCAAGATGAGATAGTAGTTCATTTGAATTCCACATACTTCTTTAATATTTAATTAAACTATATCAAATAGTTTTAGTTGGCTTCAAACTTTTTTATTAACTCAATATATGTATGACATCTTGTAATCAATGAAAATAATTGATTAAAAAATGTTCACCCACCGTTTGTTTTAAAGTGTTTTTACTTTATTTTACTTCTACTAAAATAAAAACTTGAATAAAATTAAAAGTAAGTTAAATACTAAGTTTTTTACGAACTAAAATAAACTTTCCTTACTATTTTTGGATAAGTTTTTTCCAGATACTCAAATTCTCTATTAACTGTTAAGTCGGCTAAAGTAAACACAATGGCATTATCAAAAGCTTTTCTGCTTTCCGTTGGCCATAAATATTCTTGCTCATTGTTTATTTCTGTGCATGGTTTATACATTATTTTTTTCTAATCTAATTAAACGCATTTCTTACATACTTTTCCTGTTTTTAAACTTTGAAAGTTTTTTGTATACTTAACTACGAAACTAGCTTTAGTTAAATTTACTATTATAATAATCATTAAGCTTGTTTTCGAACCGTAAGAAACTACTACTTTTATTTTCAAATATCAAAGCTCTACATTTTATTTATACAAATAACTACACCAAAAAAACTTTAAACCTTTGTTGGAGTAAAGTTGTTGCAAATTTAGGTTATTGTACAAGTCAACAACAAGCCATTTGAAATTGCTACAATCATTCAACTTGAGTTTGTTTGCAGCCGTCAAAATTTGCCTTGTCTTTTCCTTTGATGCACATAGTATGTAGACTGGTGAGAAATTTGTTTTACATAATATTTTGTTTAAAGTTGCAAAAGTTTTTTTTTTGCTAAATTGATATTTACGACTAGTAAAAATTTAACGTTGCTGTTATAAAACTAACTAATAGTATAATAAATTGTTTAAACTTTTGACTAATGAAAACTATACAGTATGCGTAACTGATTGATATTATAAATTAGATTATAGTAACAGGACAAAAAAGACCTAAACAAATTTTTAGCAAAACATGTTTCAAAGAATTGTATAAAGCATAAAAGAAGCTTGGAACATTATTTAATTTCTCAAGAGTCTAATTAAGTTTTAATTGAACTAAATTAAAACTTAATAGTTAAAATGCGTTTATTTAATAAGTTTTAATATTTATTTCTATAAAAAAGGCTAAACCAATAAATATTGTTAATTTGAGAATAATTTATTAAAAATTGTTAAACTTATAAAATCTTTGTATTTCAAAAAAAAAAAACTAAAAATAATCAGCTAGATAGATACATCTGCCCGTTAGTTTTATATACTATAAAAAGATATATCTGGGAATTTAGTTTTACGAGTTGTAATTCATATATAAATATTAAATTATAAATAACTAATATTGTACAAGTTTTATATTTTTCAAAATGTTTACAGCAGTTTTCAACATGCTTTTTGTTTATTATAACTAGTATTTCACCATACTAGGCTTGTATCTTTAAAAATAATTAAGTAGAATCATGGTAAA
This sequence comes from Thalia democratica, assembly GCF_965202585.1. Lineage (NCBI taxonomy): Eukaryota > Metazoa > Chordata > Thaliacea > Salpida > Salpidae > Thalia > Thalia democratica. The sequence continues at coordinate 56,988,159 of NC_139166.1, read as the reverse complement.
AAACAAATATAATAAATGTAAAACTCACTCTTAAATTATCGTTATTTACTAACTAGTTTAATAATTATCATCAAACCTGTGTCAGCCTGTTTGTCCAGCACAAAATTACCACTGTTTTACTCATAAGTCTCAAGCGGACGAACTTGCCTCGTTCTGTTTATTTCTAGAAGCTTATCTTTTATGTTGTTGTTGCTCCAACCACTTACGTCGTACCCCTTCACAGTGCCTCTGTCATACTCGTAGTAAACTGCCTCCGACAAATGATAGCAGTGCCTTGAGTTCAAAGAAATTAATCTAACTTGTTAGTAATGCTAAGAAGAATATCGATAAAAATAAAAGTACTACATGACTTTCATTACAGCTTGCGTTTAAAGAAAAGTAAAAAGTCAATTTAAGTAAACTTAAAACAAACATTAAGTCACAATTTGATCGACAATCTTAGTAAAAACTGATAATTTTGAGATTTGTGGACTTTACTTGGCAGCGCTGTTTAGATTAAAGACAAGCAATTAAAACAAATAAGATAGTATAAATCTGTTCATTTCACAAAAAATCTTCAGATTGTACTTTACAAAGAAATATACAAAAACAAACTATATACCATTACAAAAATAATAAAGTTTTTTTGGAGAAAATAAAACAATTTGCATATATCAAACCTATTCATTTCACCGAAACCCTCCAGATTATCCTCGGCAAGCACCACTGTCTTCTTTGCAGGAATTCGTCCCTGCAAGTTCCTCACGTTGTATGCTGTTTCTAGCAAAGTTGGTATTATCCGCAGCTCGCCCTCTACTGCTCTTTGTCTTTTGGTCCCGTACCTGGAATCCACCTGATCCATGGGAACCACCGAGGAGAAAACAAAAATAAAGTTAGCTTTACTTTATAAAAAACATTAAGAGCACAATTAAAATATTATCATCAACCAAACTAAAAGTTTAACTTAATTTTCCATAAAGTTTTTTGATAATAAACAAAAAACAACTTTAAATACAATAATAATTTAACCTGATCGCCCGGAACCACCACGACCGAGAAGAATTTCTCCAGCAGCCCCAGCGGTTGATACGGTCGATCGCACACCGGCCCAACGACCAAAGTGGCCCTCTTGAACATTGCCACCAGGTCCGACATGAAGAAGGGAATTTTTTTGGACTTGCAGTCGACCATCTTGAAGGTAATTTTCTTGGTGAGGTTTTTGAGGTTGATGTTTTTCAGGTAGAAGTCGCTAAAAGCCCGCATGAGGACTTTTTTGAGGAGTTTCGGGTCGGTCCTGTTGCTGTAAAGCACTTGGATGTTGACGTCAGTCAGCGTCAGTTTTTCAAAATACGTTTCCAGTTTGTCCAAGTGAATTTTCGGTTTTTGGTTTTGTGACATTATGCTTTGTGCTGTAAAAAAATCTTTCTTTTTAACTGTATTTTTATAAATTTTTAAGGAGTTGTTTTTACCCGTGTTAAGAGTCAATGCGGCGATGCTGCTTACTTCAGTTACACTATCACCCATTGTGTCTTGGCTGTATGTCGTATTAACTTCTGCATGACCAATGTTTTTTTCTGAAAAAATTTCTTTGCTACTTGTTGTGTTGTATGAGCTGTTGTTAGAGTTACTTTTCTTCTTGTTTGCAGTCAGTTTGGCAGTTTTATTTCCAGTTACGTCATTGCTAGCTGTTGTAAGATATTTTTCTTGTTTAAATGTCGTGTTGTTTTCCGCATGGCCATCCGATTGAATAGACGAGCTGTTAACACTCTTTTCCAATCGTTTTGTGACGTCATGACTTTTTTGTGTAACGTCAAATCGGGAACTAACTGTTATGACGTCATAATCTTCGTTTGTGGTGTTAGTTTCATTTTGCAATGGATACTTAGCAGCGTTAGTAGAAATCAATACAAGCAACAATGGTATGAATTTGATCATATTAAAATTTAATTTATCTTTTTAAAGATTAAATTGTTTTACTATTAGGTCTAGATTAGTGATTTGTTACTAAAAATGTGGTTTACGGATTAACTAGTTCAATTAACTTACTTTAGTAAAGTGTGTAATAACAAAAAGACAATAAATACGATAGTTCTAGAAACCATTGATTAGAAAATATTATAAAGGTTTCAAACAATATTTAAATAAAACTAATTTAGTACTCGTTTTCAAATGTTTTTCAAAACAAGCAAAAGCAGATTCAACATGTTTTATTTTGAATTAAAAAAAAATTTGAGCCACAATGTTTTTGTTTCGATACAAAACAACTGAATAAAACAAATATAAATTTATTAAAGTATAGTAAAGTTTAGTTTTTATTGGCTTAATAAAAACGTATATTAATATGAGTTAAATTAATTGAAAACTATTTACAAATAAAGCAATATCAAAAAACGTCAATGGCTTGATAAGTTTTATAGTTGTCTATACTTTTTGTCATTTTTTTACTATAACATTTATGCTTAAGTATAGGCTTAAAAATAATCATTAATAATGATTTTCTAAATGTATAAATTTCAAAACTTATTTTTAGTATACTATATATAAGTTTTAACCAACAATATATTTTATAAACTGAAGTAAAAGATAATAAAACATATAACATGAAAACTTAAAACTAATGTTTCTACTTCAAGAAAAAAATACCTAAAATTAGACCTAAAAGAATTAGAATATATTAAAATAATTATTATTTCAGTGAGTGATACCATCAATGATAACGTAGTTTATACTAATAACAAACAACAAAATGTCAGATTATAAACAAGCTTTTAAGTAAACGCCCATTGAAAGTAACCTTAAAGTTGAAAACTTAACTCTCACTTTTTTTAGGCTTGTTATTTTTGCTTTAATGCATCGAGCTGACATTTAACTGTTGACACTGCAGTCTGATAAAAATCCCAAACAAAAATACAAAAATACATTTTGTAAACGTACAGTTCTGTTTGAACTTAAAACAAGCATCTTGGCAGAAATAAAGTGATAGTCTGGTTTTAAATTTTCAGCGTCAACTTTTAAGCTTTTACTAAACATCTGATATTGTTACTATCTTTATAGCCTTAAACTTTTCATCAAATTGAGTTTTCATAATTAAAATAAATGATGAAAGACATTCAGTTGTAAAATTACTATAAGGTATTTTTTGAAAAAAAACTTGTAGACTTTTGAAAAATAAATAATTCTAAATACACTACTTTAACTACTAAAGTTAGTAAGCATAAAAACTTTAACACTCTTAAACTATAATATTTTTCAAATTTTGTTGAAAAAAACGTTAGACTAATACAAGTATTAAAATACAAAACTATTTTAAGGCTAAAACTAATAATTTTCACTGAATGAAACCTTTACAAAAATGTGTTTTTACTTACTTCCAATTTTGCATACGCTGTAACTGCTTTAAAATAATAAACATGGTATTAAATTAGATAAACCTTCAACCAAATGTCTATCAAAAGTAATCTTCTTGCACTTTTAACTTTCACCTCTTTAAAGGCTTTTTTATCTTTACTTTTTCCACCAAATAGCTGACACCTGATAAAATACCCTAACAAAAAAATAACAAAAATAGATTTTTAAGAAGTTTAGTTGTGTTTGAAAGTAAACCAAGTCTCTTGGCAAAAATTGAATGATAGTCTGGCTTTAACCATTCTGTTTTGGATTGTACTGCTTTTAGTTACTATCTAATATATTGACAACCAGTAATGCTTTAAACTGTTTACTAAAAACAACTTTTTTTAAACTTAAGTAACTGATGAAACACATTCAGCTGTAAAAGTATCAAAACGTCTTTTTTTTGGAAAAACGTGTACACTTTTCAAAATTACATAACGCAAAAAAATACTATTACAAACTATAAATTTAAGTAAACGTTTCTAAATACTAAAAATTTTAAATATTAAAATTCTCAAAGTATTTTAAAAAGAAAACTTTGGCTGAACGATGGTAATAAATTTCTAAACAAATTAAAGCTCTCTAAGAATTTTTTTGTGTTCAAAGATAGCAAATTATAAACAAATATCAACCTACACATCTAATATAAAAACAACAAAAATTAGTTTTAACTATGCATGATTTTTAAACAGACTATTTTTAATTCTTTTTACAGCTTTAATTCTACAATATAAACTTAGATGCTCACGAAACTTATAAATACAAAAATTCTACAGCTTTAAATTAATTTTTATTACTTACCAAATCTCAGACTTGCAAAACCAGTTTAAAAGGCCAAAAAGTGCCATATTAACGCAACACAATAGAAACGAATCGCTCAAAACAAAAACGAGCTTGTTTTGTGTACGCATAACAACAACATTCTGGGTGGCTTTATAAATTACAAATGAAAAAAGTGTATTGATTTTTTTTTCACTGCTCGCTTGCTCTTTTTATAGGGCAGATGAATCAACCTGATTTTTAATCTTTTATCATGCCAATTATTGATGACTTTGATCGGTTCAAATGATAAAATACAGTAAATAAATTTTTTTTAATAATAAAATTAGTGCGAAGTTTCTTATAAAACGGGCAGATTTTAAGAACTTTTTCCTAATATGTTTTAATTTATAAAATGTAACAGAAGAAAATTAATAACTAATTTAAAAAAAAAAAATTTTTTGAAAATTTTAATGCAATAGTTTCAAAAATGCAATTTTAACTTGCTAACATAAAATTAAAAGTAAGTTGATTTGTTTTTACATATAAATATTATACAGAAAAAAAATCAATGTAAAATTTAAAAACAAATTTTAAACTTTTTTAACTTAGAGTTAAGATCATAAGTTTAAATTATTGACATAAAATATAGTATAACCTTCAAAATAAAATACATAAATAAATTATTAAAAACTCAAGCTTATAATATATGTTTTAGAAAAAAACACAAAAACTTACTGTGATACAAAAATAAACTTAACTAAAATACTACCTTTCTTAAAACATTATTTTAAAAAGTCGCTTTTGTTTACGTAACATTCAAAAAAAAGTTTGAAAAAATCTATTTACAAAGTTAACAATGGACAACAAAGGACAAAATAACCCGAATAATAAAATGAATCAAAACACCGCATTTTGGAATTACTCCTTGTTATTCCCATTCAGAAGAAGTATCCAGCAATAAGCTCGTTAAAACCGTTTCTTACATACAAGCTTATTATCCGCATTGAATATTTTCAACGCTGCTTCAATTTAGCTTGGCGCCGGCTTTTTGCGGTCGTTTTCAGTTTTGCGCTGTGTATTGCGAGCAATTGGAAAGTTTTTTGTTAACGATTTCGCTTGTTTTTGTGCGATGTTTCTGAAAACAAATTGTTTTTTGCTGCAATGTTGGGTATTTATTTGTAGTAACCTGCAAATATTTTTAATTTATTTTTTTTAACTATTTCAATAACTGCAGCTGAAGACGTAAACAATAATTTTTCTCATCTCAAAACTTTCAATTTTTATTTATTCATGTTTCCGTCAATTTTAACATTAAATAATGTCGTAAATTATCTTTTAACTCAGATGAACTGCAAAATTTTGTTCTGGAAGTTATGCCGGATGTTACATTTAATATTGTTGATCTTATACTTTTTTATTAAATTTTGTTTATTTTAATCTGAATTCATACTCTTGCAAAATAATTTTTATTTATACAGCAGTTTTTTATTTTTTTATTAGAATTAAAAGGTTAGTTTTAATCGGTTATTCATTGCTATACTTTGCTTAAGTTCTCTATAACTTATATGCTTTTGTAGCTTTTAAATATTTGTTGTAAGTTTCAATATTTTGATTTCAAAAAATGTCAATTATTTTTGTAGACAGCTGTAAAACTAAATAGAAAGCTGATAAAGGCAGTTATTGAGTTTAAACTAACTTTTGTTTTATGTAAACATTTTCTGCTCATTTAGGTTAAATTTTATTTATTAAAAAAAATGTTTTCTTAACTTTTAATACGATCACTATACGTTTGTTTTAATACTATTTTTTAACATTTTATATAAAAATTAACTTATATGGTAAAATACATTTGAAAGTTGTAAAAAAGTAAACTTTTGAAATTAATATATAAAACAAACCAAGGCAACAAACAGGTGCACATGTCTAATTAAATCAAAATGTTAATTATACTTCTAAAAACTATTTATATATTTTTATTATTAAGTGTTTTTATATTATTATTAGAATTTATTATAAACTAGTTTAATGTTTGTTCTCTAGTAATTTATATTTTTTGTAGTCTTTGATGTAAAACGATTGAACATCAGATGATTAGAAAACTTGTATCATATTTTGATTTTCAAAAGCTTAAAATTAAATAACAAATAAGTTTACTTCACGTTTGTAAGCATGGCTTTTATAAATATCTTTTTGAATAAGGATCTAAATATATCATCATACTTTTGTTCTACAATAAGCAAACAGGTTGCTTAACTTATGCAAATTTAAACAAAAACTATCATTACAAAACTCTATATAGCAACAAATTAACAAACGAAGATTATTTTTCAATATTTATAAGAAGAAAAAAAAATTGCACAACAAAAATATTACAAAGTTTATCATAAAGTAAAAAAGTTTGTTGCAAAAATTAGTTATAAAGCATGAGTTTTTACTACTCAAATTACTCGTTATATAATGATCAAAGTTGATATAGTTAACTTTGTTGTAGAAAAGCTAATACTGTCTAAATTAAGGTTTGATAACGTTTTTAATCAGTTGTCCAGATTAGCCAAAAATCCAGGAAAGTTCTTTCGTAGGTCGGAACTGTTTACAGAAGTATTTTGTGCCGCGTAACATTTATTTGAAAACGTTTTAAACATCATTAAAAAATCATTTATCGTTATTGCGTATTGAAAATGAAATTATAAATACGTATAAAAGTTTTACAATGCATATGATACACAGGCCGGAAAATTCTACTTTACGAGCTTTAACTTGCCCACCCTTAAACTAAGCTGATAGTTAGAAATAATCAAATAAATTGTACAGTACATATGTTAGTCTTTAACTCACAAAAAAGTTTTTAAACGTTCCGTTTTAACATCAACTAGAAAATGTTATAGACTTCAAAACTACAAAACCTGTTAAGTCTGATATCTTACCTCAAAAAACTATGTTTTGTATACGAATTAAATTTTATGGAGTTTTCAATGGCTTATAATCATGTAAACGTTATTTTTACTTGATCAAAAATTTTCTGAGTTCATATTTATTAAAGTTAATAAACTATAAACAAAAATATTTTCGCTTATCTTTTTTTTATTGTGTATTTTAAAAATACTAAATTAAGTTTACACACTTACTGGTATTAGTATGATTTATAATGGGTAAAAAATGTTTGTAAATAGATAGTACATACATTAAAATACTTATAATTTGTGTCTAAATATCAATTAAAGTATCGCTTAAGTTTTGCTAAACTAAAGCTTATTACTAAAAATTAAAAAACTTTAAAGTAGTAAACATTTGAAATGTTTTGACATATTACATCTACTTTCTACGGAAATTTTATTTTTCTTGTTTTGTAAATTTAAAAAAAAAACTTACAACAACTTGGTATACAACTCGAGTTTAGTAAAATATATAAAATTTATATGAACAAATTTTTAAACAAATGACAATTTTAATATATTTTTTTGAACATGGGTAATAAACATCACTCTTACTAGTTGCTGTCGTATTACTGTGGACATGTGCTAGCGTATTGGTGATTAAAAAATAAAAAATTGGTGTTAAAAACCAGAATGTTTGGTGAACCTTCGTTTATTGTTATAAGTTTGAAGTTAACAATAATTATATTACTAATTAAGTTAATACAAGCAACACTTTTGCACGAGCCGAAATTTTAGAAATAAAAAAAGTCCTATTTCAGAATAAACTAGCACACTAGTTTTTTGTTTATTGGAAAATAACGTATAAATAGTTTTAACTGATAAAAATTCCTTATAATAATTATAGTTAAAGCTCGTGCAAAAATGACGTTCTGCGTAAAAGAGACACTCCGTGTATTTGGGACCTGTTCCCAAGTATAACATAGGTTTTAAACTAAATTTTTAAATACTCATCATTAGTATGCTACCAGTAAGAGCTAGGTTAAAAACACAAAATGTATGTACAAAAACTTTATACATAAATTTAGTGTAAGTTGCATGTACAAAACTTAGCGAGTTAAGTAGTTTCGATTACTATAGAGTTTGATAGTACTTTTTTAACATTTTTAGAAAAACATACAACTAAAAGCATTCCTTAAATATTAGACTCCTTAGGCAAGCTATTATTAAACATGAAAAAATTAGTTGAAATTAATTGCAGATCATAAAGTCAATTATTTTGAGCTTGTTAATACTTGTATTAAGTATATTTACAAAAACATTATAAAAATTTTCTTAAAATTTGTTCTTGTAGTTGAATTGTTATCAGTAGTGTATAAAGAAACTTATTAAAACACTCTATTGTGCAAAAATAAATTTCAAACATATTTTTAATCACCTCTGAACATTTCTAAGCACTATTACATCATCATCTAAAGTCCAAACTAAAATTTATACGGAGTCTGTATTGCCTTCTAAATCTTGCATCACTATTAAAAACATTGATAATGTTATAAAAGTATTTTAGTTTACAAAGTTTTTGTTTCATTTAAAATTTTTATATGATATTCAAGCTTGAAATAAGTTTCATGGTATTTATTTGATATTAAATTATATACATATGTCCAACTATAGTATAAAAACTAAAAAAAATTTTTGAGCATCATAATTTAAACTTTAAACAATTGAAAATAACTTTATTTACTTATTTCAAAAACCTCTACATCAGTTTCAGTGTTCAATATTTAACACTTTATAGTAACTTATTAAACATCAAAAATTAAACTTATATTTTTCAGTAATTAATTAAAACTTAATGTGAAAAAATCTTCAACATCATTACTACGTCACATTAATCAAATATTTGTAAATTCTAAAATTCTGTAAAACATAGCAAATAAACTAAAACTTTATATGACATATAGTTATTCATATATGAAACAATTGTAAAAAACTACCGTTTAAAGGATAACTAAATAAAACCAGTTGTATTTATAATATAGTTAAAAGTGACAGTATGTTTATGTTTAAAATAACTTATCATTTAGAATAAATTTTTCTGTGTAGAGAAAAAAAACTTTTATAGACATTAAATATTCTAAGTATTTTATAATAAAACAATAAAAAGAAAGTTTGAAGAAACTATAAAAAGTAGATTAGTTTATAATTTGTAGTTACTTGTAACAATTTTAGAGAAACATATGCTTTTAATATTGATTTAATTATTGAAATTTATTTAGTTCAGAGTAGAATTGGGCAAGAAAATAGCTACTACAAATATAACTTGAGTACTTAAAACTTAGTAAAATAAGATTTTAATGTAAAACAAAGAACATTTAGAAAATTAAATTCGGTATGGGATATGTATGAACTTTAGAGTTGCTGATGTTTACTTAAGTACACTTAAACTGTTAATAAACAACATAATAAAAGGTTAAATCGCTCTGAAACGTATTATAAGTAATGTAATGTATACATGTTTGAACTTTTAACTATGTAATTTTTATAATAAATCAATAGTCTAAAACTTTCTTTAACTATCCTAGAAACACCATAAGTACTTTTTTTAATTGACCGAATAACTTATATAAGGAACCAAATAACTTTTTTTAAAAACTAATAAAGCATTAGCTGGTTAAGTTAAATTAAATAAGTGTAATGTTTTGAACATATACTTCAGTTAAATCCTTCTCTATTAAAAAAGATACAGTTTTTGTTTGATTATATAAGTGAACTATACATAATTAAATATGTTTTTAGAACATTTTTGAATCAAACAGATTTTGTCTGAATAAAATGATTTAAAAAACTACTATTATTTAAAAGTTTTTTTGGATTTGAATAGACAAGAATGTTACTAATAAAACAACTTGTTATTTTTCATTGAATAGAATTTTTAAATGTTTTTGTTGTTTAGTGTTGAAAATATTTAAAATCTAATAATCGGCCAAAAACCGGAATATGTTTCTTTATATTTTTGATCTCTGATTTTTCGTAGTAATATACCTTTTATGCTTTCAATGTATAAAATCGATATATCAGGAATGTTTCAGATAAAATAAAAACAAAAATAAACAATTTTAAACTCTTAAAGTTCAGAACTTTAAAGTTTGGAATAAATGACTGAACAGCATGAGTAGCAAACATTCTAGTTATAAAATCAACTTGTAGAAAAATCCGAAGAAAAATTTAAGTCATTTAAAAATTCAAATGCTGCTGTGAAACGGAAAATGTCGGCAGAACTTCCCAGAGATTTCATATAAGAATAAACCAACATATATCGAAATTCCTTAGAAGTTAGTTGGACAAGTGTTTGAAGAAACGATCTAATAGGTCATCTGAAATTGCTTAACACTTGTTAAATAATTATTAATGTGCTAAGAATTATAACGACGGTTGTTTTTAAATTCAAGTAAAGCACGTAATGAATATCATCTAGGCGTTTTAGAAGTTTTATATATGAAAACTATTTATCTAGTTTTGATACAAAAGCAATATTTTTAAAATAAAACAATATTTTAACGAACTTTATTTTTGCGGACCCCTTTAAAATTTTCTAGCCAATGATGTATACTGTAAAGTAAAACCGAGAGTAGTAGTTCAAAAGCTCAAAATATTTTTATTCTGTTATCTTAACTAACTAAACTTTATTTATCAATTTGTTTAAAATGTTATAATTTTGACGAAATTTTTCCAAGCTAAAGTAATCTTGTTGAGCTTATTGACTCTATTATTATGAAGTTAGCACTTATTAAAATTTAATAACTAATAAATTAATTTTAGTAAACCTTAGTGATTAAATTAAAGTAATAAGTTTTAAACACTTTTGTAAGTTTTAGTACTAATTTTCATTACTATTACTGTTTAGTAATGCTAATTTTATTTTACTTAAAATCACTTTCTACCTCTTAAGAAACTGGATTAAACACAATAATATTACTTTATAAAACCATTATTTCAAGCTAAGCTAATGATTAACATAAATCTGGTTGTTTGTTTAAAAAGATTATTAAATGTTATTTTAAGTTACTAAAGATTAAAATCGTTTTTATTCATTGTTAAAAAGTTATATATATGATGCTCCGAAATAATTTATTCCAAAGCATAATGTTAATAGTTAATTTTCTCAAGGTATCTTGTTTTGTTTTTGTGCTTAAATATTTAATTACTGTACATAAAACTTATTTGAGTAGCTAAATGTATATGTTTTCTTTACGAAAAAAAGTTTATGTATATGATTTAAAAAAAAAAAGTTAAATATATTTTCAGCTTTGAAATTGATTTTTTATTCTATTAGTTTTTAGTTTTATCTTAATTTTTTTAAACTTTATTATATAATGATTGCTTTAATTTTTTCTGACCTGCTTGGAACAGCTTTTAAACGTTAAGCTACCAATAGTTCAAGGTGTAGTGTTGAAGTAGACTAAAAAACTGTCAAGAAACCAGGATATACAAAACTTAACTGGTGTATTGTTCGTAAATTTTTAAATATTACAAGTAGTAACACTTTATGTATAATTCTGTCTTCATCTTAAAGTTAAAGATTTATAAGATTAGAATTTTTTATTAAATGGTTTTGATTTAGTTTACTTTTTATAAGAAATGTTAGTCATAAGTTTGAAAAGGCAAACATAAGTACTAAATTAATTTATTTATAACATGATAAGATGTTAATACTATGACCATAGAAAATCAAGGTCAATCGAAATAATTAAAAAAATATCTAACTTGTAAAACTTAATTATACTTAAGCCTTATGAAGTTTTTAGTTATAACCATATTTTTAAGGCTTAATTACATAAGTTGTAGTAATTAAATAAAGCATGGTATAATACAGTAATATTCTGTAAGAAAATATCAATAAGTTTCTACATTAATAATTTAATACATAATATAAATCTTTATTATCCAAAACATTTTTTCTAGTTAAGTCTAATTTTGTATAAAGGTAACTTACGTTAACATATGTTTTTTATTTTATAGGATAAAAGCAGTAGACTATGGTTTAATCGTATTTGTTACCATTTATTTTAACATTTTTTACATTGACTAATTTTCAAACTCTTTATAGTGTGTATATTATAAACTAGTAGTTGTAAATATTTCATTCTATAGTTTTCTAGAGTTATTAAAGTGCTACGAATATGATAACTTTTTAGTTGTACAATTTTTTTGCTCTTCAATTTTAAAAACGTTGAAGACAACTGATAAAAAGGTTGTATCATATTTTTAAAATTAAAAGTGATCCGAAAAATTGTATAAAAACCATAGCTACTAAGAATAATCAAACTTAAAACTATATTTTTTTTTACAAGACAAAACATAAAAGTATTTAAGGAAAATTTAGAAATGCTAAAGATCAATAATAAAAAAAAAATAAAGTTTTTTGCAAAAACTAGAACACAATATAGCCATCATTAAGAATTCGTTTTTTTTTAGCAAAAAGTATGACTCGTATTAAATGGCCCGCGATGAAACATTGTAATGGCACTTCAATTACAACTTCTAGTGGAAAGTTTACTTTTCACGTGGATACTCAGCTATCAAGAAAAGAAGCAAAAAAAGTTTGCAAAAAAGAAGGCGGAATTTTAGCACCAGTAACTAACAGAGCTGACTTGGAAGCTCTTCACAAGTTTGCAATTGGCTGCTCAAACTTGGGATTCGGAAGGTATTACTTTGTAGGTTTGGAAATGATCGATCCTGAAACGAGATTTTTCACAAACGGACTTGTTTATGACGAAGAAATTCACGGTTCTTTCTACTACGTTTACAATAGCAAAGGTAAACTACCTGCTTGCTGGGACACTTATTTAGGCACTTACCCACTAAGCGTTAAAAACATGCACACTAACTACAACAAAGATTGCTATCCGGTAGAAAACAATTTTATTTGTTTAAACCCAGCATCTAGTACTCCAAGTTGTAAATAAAAATTGTATGTGATTGTTTAATAAAACTTATTTTTTTCTTGAAAAATTGTATTTTGTTAGCTATTAAAGACTAAATACTTTTATATTAAAAGATTCATAGATTATTCCGCTTGATGAAGGCGGTTCTTTTATTATGAAATTTATAAAAATTATTTATAAACCTCTTTTTACACGTATAAAAAAACTATACTAAAAAACATTAACCTTATAGAAATTTTAATCACCTTTAGATCACAATGTTTGTCTACTTAGTAATTAAAGTAAGAGTTAATTAAAATTTATCAAGTTTTTATAACTAATAATTTTAAAAAAACCTATTAATGTTTTGTACCCCTTGAAATATATTGTACAGTTTAAATTTTTCAATGTTCCTTAAAGATACACTTAAGAATGAAATGTATTATATTTGTGGTTTCGAACATCTCTCCTAAGCTACCTATTTTTGAAAAACGAAAAATAGAAGTGGAATCAGTATATATAAGTAAAAAATATTAATTATATAAGCAATAAAGTATTACAAAAAACTATCTTAATATAAAAATGTTCTGTTATTTAAGTAAGAAAATCTGTGTTCAGCAACTTTCTTGTTTGTTGTAATATTAAAAGACTAAAAATCTAAAATAAAAAAAATTGCCACTCTTATTCTTAGTGGAGATACTTATCAGCGGAGTACAAATGTTTATCTAAACCAGGGGTCGGCAAACTGCGGCCCGCGGGCCAATTGCGGCCCTTGAAGTGTAAATCTGCGGCCCGCGAGCATGTTTTTTTTTTTTTTTGAATGGAATGCGGCCCGCGAAAGAAAAAGCTGCGGCCCGCAAGCATGTAAATGTGGCCCGCTGAGCAAAAATATATTTTGAGTTAATTTTTTTTCTGTAATCTGGTTTTATTTGATTAATATCGTTTCAAGTCTCTGTATAACATTTTGAAACTTGACAGTTTAGCATTAGGAACAGTGTTTTTTTTTTTTTTATAATAATTTTCTTTTTACAACAGTAACTTTTGATCTGAAAAAGAATGTTAAAAGTAACTGGTCTCAGTTATTTTTACAATACCTATTTAGTTAATAGACTAAATACAAAGTTTTTTCATTGTGTACAAAAGTAATGCACAGTAATTAACTGAAATGTTATTTCTTTACTGTTTAGGTATTTTGTTTACCATTTTATTTATATCTAAGTTTCCTTTATAAATACTTAACAAATATATATTATGTATAAGTGTACACAAAAATATTTAAAATAATACGAAATAAAGTTTCTTTTTGTCAAATTTTTATTGTTTTAGAAGGTTTCTGTGCACTTTAAGTAAACTAACTTCACATCTATGTACACAGATACTCATTTTAAAACCACTTTATCATTTAATGATCAAATAAAACTAAGTGTAACTTAAACAAAACTTTATATAATTATATATATCACAAATTAAAATGTTTTTTGTTCTGCATTTATTTTAATTTTCAAATAAATATTTTTGGAAAACTAAGTTAGTTTCTATGCCGTGAATACTTTATAGACAGATGCTCCTTTCTGTAACTACTTATTTGATACAAACTAGAATTAGAGATGGTAAATTTGTTGATTCTTTTTTTTTTGTTAATCAAAGTAGTTCAAACGTAATTAAGTAAACAATTTACCATCGCAACACAGTTGCAAAGTAAAATTATGATGTATGTTTTGTTCAATTCACAATTTTGGTGTTAATTATAATTTTAAGTCTTACAGGTGCTATAATTTGAAATATCTTTATATTATTGTTAACATGTAACTGTGAACAATCAGTGTTGCCAAAAAACCTTGAATTATGAAAAACTTTGAAATTGACAATTTAGGCTAAAAAAGTCTGTAGAAACCTGAAATTTAAGAATTTTTATAAAAACCTGGATTTTTAACAATTTTTATATGTAGAGTGATTAAATTTCGATTTACACAAAAAATCTATCATATAATTATTTCTTAATGTTTTCACCAATATTTTTAAACAGATTTAAATTACCTTAATAGTATGTTTTTAATGTTGTTATACTTCTTAAAAAGTTTTTTCTGTACTTAATTTATACTAAAGTTAGACCAAAAAATTTGTACTTTAAAAAACCTGGAAGAAATTCAGAACACCTGAAAAGATTTTTGTTCTAATTAAGGGTTAAAATTAGCACTTTTTTTTTTGTTTGACAAATGTTATGTTTATACAACACAGGAAAAACAAGCATTTGCAAAATAAATAATATTGGTGGTTTCAAGTATAATGACCAAATATTTTAACTTTCTTATATTTAATATCCCTTGTAGGTAAATACATTATAACTTTCCTTTATTGTAAGTAAAACCTTAGACAGAAATTATCATAGTCATTATGTTAGTGCACAGTAATTAACTAAACTGTCATTTTTTACAATTTAGGTAGTTTATTTAACATGTAGTTTGTACGTAAGTTTCTCTTATAGATGTTTTATCACTATATGTTATATTTGAATGTACACAAAAATACTTAAAATAACATAATAGTAAGAAATAAGGTTTATTTCATTTTGCTTTCGACATATTTTTATTTATATAGAAGTTTTCTGTGCACTTCAAATTAATCCCTATACACACTAATGTACAGAGGTGCTCATTTTTAGACCAATTTTCAAAATAATATTTAAGTTAATAAAACACCTCTCATAAGTATTTCCAGGTAAGCAGTATTTATTGTAGCAGTGGTATCATCTTAAAAGATCGATCAAAGTCCTATTTTTATTTATGCAGCTTAATTATCTTCACACATTTCCTAATTACGACTTTTGGTTGTCATTGAAGAAATAAACAAATACTTTTATTACCGCCAACACAAAATATTTATAAAGTTTGCAGTTCTAAACTGTGTATCCCTTTAGTATTTACTTTTGCTACTTTATAACTCGCCTTGATACATTTTTCTGGTATGTCTGTAGTTACTGAAGATAACACTGAAGCTACTGCATACTTTGTTGAAACTAATTTACACGGTTTATTTTTTGTTTCCAGCAATAATTCCTAACCAAGTTTTGTAATTCTTATTTGTCTTTTATTTCCAATTTTCTGTTTTTTAAATGCAACATTTTTATTGAAGATAAAGCAATTAATAATTGCTACAATAAAAAAGCTCTACTTAATTATTAGCTTAATAAATTAATATACTTTTGTTAAAAGTTTTTAAGAAACTTAACTGTCTATTCAAGCTGACTTATAATAATATTTTGTTGCTGTATATATTTATTGCACTGCTAATACACTTCTTTTTTAGTTTAAAACAGGGTTTCTAAACAAACAGGCTAGTTTGAAAATTTGAAAAACTTACACTATGTTAAACCTGTTTTTGACATTTTTGAAAACTCAGGTGTGTGTGATATTTCTATTTCAAATTAATTTTTAATAAATATTGGAATTCTCCGAATAGTTTTTGTGACTGTTGTGTAGTTTAATAATTGTTATTTTTACTAGTTTTTTTTTCATATTATGTACTTTTTATGATGATGATATTTTATTTAGGTATTTAAGCTTAAGTTTTTAAAGTAAGTGTTTAGATTTTCAAGCTTTTAATTAACTTAAGCTGGTTTGATGTAACTCAGACATTTTGCTTTCAAAGTTGCAGCTATATAATAACTAATTAATTACTAATCAGAAATTTTATCAAAGTTTTCAAGCATTAATTTTATTAGAAAATTGGTTTTAGGTTTTTAAGAATACAAATAGGTATTAATTTTTTTTAGTTAACTAGTCACTCAAATTTAAAAAAGTGAAATATATCTAAACAGCAAAAACTATTTTCAAAAATTAATACTTTTTTTAATAAGAAAAACTGGTAGACAATAAAAAAATTATAAAAGTGGCTTGTACATGTTTTCAAGCTTGGTTTTTATACAGAGTTAAGTTGTAAGTAAAATATAAATAATATTAAATAAACTAATTAACAGTTTAAGATTGTACAAAGTTTATTAAGACTAAAGAATATTACTCTATGTAATTGTTTTTCCAATAAATATTCATAATTTAAAAAAGCATTCTATGTGTAGCTAAAAGTCATTTAAAATAATAAATGGAATAAAAGCTTTTATTAATGTCACTAAAATCAGAACCAAAAGACTATTTAAAAGTCACTAAAACTAAAACTGCGGCCCGCGAAGATTTTGAAAACTTGAAATTTTGCTCGCAGGCACCATTTTCCTGCCAACCCATAATCTAAACGAAGGTCAACACGAAGGTCAACACTTCATTAAATAATCTATGACAGCTATATATCTTGAACAGAAGTAAAAACACTTATAAAATGAAGTCGACCATGTCTTTTATTAATAGTCTGCAAATCAACCAAAGTCAAACATTAACATCTACAGTAAAACAAAGCAAAGTTTAAACTTTGTAAATAACTATAAAAGCTATATATCTTTATATGTGTATATTTGTGTAAATATTGTTTAAACATAAAAAACTAAAAAAAAAAAACCGTTTGTTGTATATAGTTAAAATTTGCATATGATACAAAGTTCTCTCAACTATAGAAATATCCTTGTAAAAATATTTATTCTTTATTTTGCTTAAGACATTTTATATGACTTAAGTATATTTATTGAATTTACAAATTAAGTTGTTAGTTTTTAATATTTACTGCATAAGTCAAGTATTTTAAGAGTAAATGTTTCAAAATAAAAACTAATTTAACAATGTCAAGTTCATAAGCCTATTGTGTCAACACTTAAATAACAAGTTGTTTACAATAAGATAAAAAATACTATGTGGTTTGTTTAAACAAATGTATGTTATTTTTTGCGTCAATGCCTTTGCGTTTTTAGTTCTTGATAATTGTATCGATGATTCTCGTTTTTGGTTTCTTTAGTGATTGCTTGTAAATATTGCAGACAAAAATAAAGTTTTTGGAGTTTGAAATTATTTTGGTGTTTTTATTATTTAATTGTCAACGGCAACAAAACTCTATTACAACGTGTAAATTTTTATTTCTTTTTTTTTTCGCCAACATAAAAAAAAAAATTTTTTTAGAATAGTGTCGATGTTGGACATTTATGTGAAATTATACTTATTTCACTTCAATTGTCCATATGTCGATGCATGCATTAGAATAAATTTTAAAACTTTTTTAATTAAAAATTTCTTTCAAAAGACAAGTTTCAAATAAATAATAACAACAATTCTCTAATTTATATTTTAAATTCTACTCGATATTTTTTGATTGACAAAGGCAAAATAAATACAATTTTGTATTCATTAATTGCCGTGTGCTAAAACAGGTGAGTATGTAAGCTGGCTATTAAAACCGTGCTGAGACACCTGCAGATTCCAACATGCACATTCCAACATGCCGAAACACTTGCAGCTTCCAACATGCAACGAGACACCTGCAATTGTCAACATGTCAAGCCACCTGCAACTGTCAACAAGTCAAGCCATCTGCAACTGTCAACATGTCAAGCCACCTGCAAAAGAGAGAGTAAAAATGTATATAAACGATGAAGCACATCTACAAATCAGGTTATTATACCTCGACTACCCTACGGAGCGGACCTAGGCCGCTTCAACGGGGCGACTCTTCCTTCGTGGAAGTAGTTGCAGCTTTTCACGTGAGACTTCGAGGCCGGAGACGTGAATGGCAGTACGATACAAAATAGTTGGCTTGGGACTGCGCGGCCGCAGAGGTTAACTATAGAACGATATAAAACAGCTTACGTGAGACTTCGAGGCCGAAGACGTAAGCTGTGGTACGATATGAAACAATTTTGATAGGATTTCTACGTTCATAAATATTGTATTTTCAACTTTTATCGATATTGAAGTTCGTATAAGATTAATGCCTAGAAAACTTAAGCGTCGCGCACCATTTTGAATCGTTTGTTTGTGAAGACAATAAATTGTACATAGTTTTTGTTGTTTATTTTATAACTAAAATAAGTTGTTATACCTATTTATTTCCGTTAAAGATAGAGATAATTTAATATCCCTTTAAATTACGTTTAAATAAATATGGTATACAATAATGGCGTCCTCTAACAGCTCTTAAAACTAACCTTTCGAAGACAAGGCAAACATAAGTAACGATTTAATTAAAACATTTCAGAAAATAATTTATTTTACTAAGTTATTTTTTAAGAATTTATTTATTTTTTAGACTTACAACTCGGAATAATTTCTTCAATGCTTTTCTACGTGTAAAACTGAACTTAATTATAGTTTGCGATGATCGCTTATTTGATTTTAGTAAGGATGGTAGTGTAAATCACCAGTTTTTGTGACAGTGAGTGTAAAATTAAAGGTAAAAGCGTGTGGTAAAAGTCTACTGAGTTTTATTAAAATGATAGTGTTTATTTCTCGAGTGGTTTAATTGTTAGCAAAAAAAAATAAAGAATTGCTTAATTTCCTTATGTATGTGCAGTTTTTTTTGTCATCTATATTTTTATTTTGTGCTAAATGTGTACAACATTTTAACGCAAAGCTTTTATTATTAAAAAGTCGCTAATCGCATATAAGCCGTCAATGAGCGCATGTAAGCCGCAAAGAAAGCACTTTTAACTCCCATTGCACTTGTTTTTGTCGTAAAAAATAAAATCGCTTTTTATCAGCCGCACAGACATAAAGGCATTTAATTTGCAGCAATGAAAATCTCTCTTGATTTAAGTGCTCCAGTACTAGAAATAAAACAGTTAAAAAGAGTGCTTATGTATGCGTACTTATTCCACCCGGAAGGTAAAAAACTCGATTTAGCAACAAAACAATATATGTATGTGAAGAAAAGCGATTGTTGTTCAAACACTTCATTAAATAATCTATGACAGCTATATATCTTGAACAGAAGTAAAAACACTTATAAAATGAAGTCGACCATGTCTTTTATTAATAGTCTGCAAATCAACCAAAGTCAAACATTAACATCTACAGTAAAACAAAGCAAAGTTTAAACTTTGTAAATAACTATAAAAGCTATATATCTTTATATGTGTATATTTGTGTAAATATTGTTTAAACATAAAAAACTAAAAAAAAAAAACCGTTTGTTGTATATAGTTAAAATTTGCATATGATACAAAGTTCTCTCAACTATAGAAATATCCTTGTAAAAATATTTATTCTTTATTTTGCTTAAGACATTTTATATGACTTAAGTATATTTATTGAATTTACAAATTAAGTTGTTAGTTTTTAATATTTACTGCATAAGTCAAGTATTTTAAGAGTAAATGTTTCAAAATAAAAACTAATTTAACAATGTCAAGTTCATAAGCCTATTGTGTCAACACTTAAATAACAAGTTGTTTACAATAAGATAAAAAATACTATGTGGTTTGTTTAAACAAATGTATGTTATTTTTTGCGTCAATGCCTTTGCGTTTTTAGTTCTTGATAATTGTATCGATGATTCTCGTTTTTGGTTTCTTTAGTGATTGCTTGTAAATATTGCAGACAAAAATAAAGTTTTTGGAGTTTGAAATTATTTTGGTGTTTTTATTATTTAATTGTCAACGGCAACAAAACTCTATTACAACGTGTAAATTTTTATTTCTTTTTTTTTTCGCAAACATAAAAAAAAAAATTTTTTTAGAATAGTGTCGATGTTGGACATTTATGTGAAATTATACTTATTTCACTTCAATTGTCCATATGTCGATGCATGCATTAGAATAAATTTTAAAACTTTTTTAATTAAAAATTTCTTTCAAAAGACAAGTTTCAAATAAATAATAACAACAATTCTCTAATTTATATTTTAAATTCTACTCGATATTTTTTGATTGACAAAGGCAAAATAAATACAATTTTGTATTCATTAATTGCCGTGTGCTAAAACAGGTGAGTATGTAAGCTGGCTATTAAAACCGTGCTGAGACACCTGCAGATTCCAACATGCACATTCCAACATGCCGAAACACTTGCAGCTTCCAACATGCAACGAGACACCTGCAATTGTCAACATGTCAAGCCACCTGCAACTGTCAACAAGTCAAGCCATCTGCAACTGTCAACATGTCAAGCCACCTGCAAAAGAGAGAGTAAAAATGTATATAAACGATGAAGCACATCTACAAATCAGGTTATTATACCTCGACTACCCTACGGAGCGGACCTAGGCCGCTTCAACGGGGCGACTCTTCCTTCGTGGAAGTAGTTGCAGCTTTTCACGTGAGACTTCGAGGCCGGAGACGTGAATGGCAGTACGATACAAAATAGTTGGCTTGGGACTGCGCGGCCGCAGAGGTTAACTATAGAACGATATAAAACAGCTTACGTGAGACTTCGAGGCCGAAGACGTAAGCTGTGGTACGATATGAAACAATTTTGATAGGATTTCTACGTTCATAAATATTGTATTTTCAACTTTTATCGATATTGAAGTTCGTATAAGATTAATGCCTAGAAAACTTAAGCGTCGCGCACCATTTTGAATCGTTTGTTTGTGAAGACAATAAATTGTACATAGTTTTTGTTGTTTATTTTATAACTAAAATAAGTTGTTATACCTATTTATTTCCGTTAAAGATAGAGATAATTTAATATCCCTTTAAATTACGTTTAAATAAATATGGTATACAATATCGTATTTATTAATTTATGGTCTAATTTATATTAAAGTTACTTACTATAATTTTAATAAACTATTTTTAATCTAATAACTTTTCTTTTTTATTTAGCAATTGTTAAAGAACACAATAAACATTTAGTTTTAATTTTTTTTAATCTTAAGCTTTTTTCAAACTAATCTCATGTTATTATCTTAACAACTTTTAATCGAGAGTCATTGTTGTGAACTAAAAAAAATTGTATATAAGGTTCTAAATTTGTCTAAAAAAGTATGTAGGTAGAACATTGTATCTGAAAGGTTACAAAGTAGTACATATATTAATTTACAAGGTAGCGATTTTCGATAGTAACTTAAAGTTTTTAACTATGTTTTTTTACATAGTTTAAACTTAGTTTATGTTCTAAATAATTGACTCGTATACTAAGTTTTAGAACAAGTGAGTAAAACAACAAAGTAAAACTGTTTAACTTTAGCAAGAAAAAGCAGAATAGTAATATAGACTAGTTACATTTTATTTTAGTTACATTATTTTCTTTATAAATTAAAAAAATAATTTTGTTTCTGTTTTCAATTAATCTATGTTATAGGTACAACATTTTTTTTGATTATGGTTAAAATTCTTAAGCTTAAAAGTTTACTATATAATAGACAGTGAGAAAATTTTATCAACATAAATACGTTATCTTTATCTATATTTTAAATTTACAAAAAAAAACAAAAATCTACAAAAATACACAAATCATAGTTTTTTAAATATACATTAGGTAATTTTCTATGTATGCCTGTTGTGCACAACAAAAATATCTCATTAACTTATTAAATACACATAGCTAAAATATTGATAAAACAAAAGTAGAAAATATTAATCGTTCTATTCTGAGACTATACATCGACTAAAAGTTTTTTTTTAGTTAGAAAATATTGCATTCATAAACCATAAACGCTTAATTATAGCAATAAAATGGTCGTATTTCGAGGACGTATTAAATGGCCTGCACACAAGCATTGTGAAGACACTTCAATCACAACTTCAAGTGGGAAATTCACGTTCTACCCAGAAACTGAGCTAACAAGAAATGAGGCCAAGAAGTTTTGCGAAAAGAAAGGTGAAATTTTAGCTCCAATTACTAACAGAGCTGACTTGGAAGCTCTTTACAAATTTGCAAGTGGCTGCACCAATCTTGGCATTGGAAGAAATTATTTCGTAGGGTTGGAAATGATTGACAAAGACACGAGATGGTTCACGAACGGTGTCGTCTACAAGGAAGAAGTTCACGGTTCCTTCAACTACGTGCGCAACATCAATGGTACATTGCCTGCATGTTGGGACACTTATTTCAGTACTCAGCCAGATAGTTTTAGAGGTATGCACACAAACTACAATAAGCAATGCTACCCAACGGAAAACCAGTTTATTTGTTTAAAGCCAGCTGTTACCACTCTGGCGTGTAATTGTTGAATGAAATATGATTAATTTCACATAAATTATACTTGAGTACAACAGCTGTTCAATATTAAGCTTTTTTAAAGTTGTTTCTAACTAGAGATCATATTTAATAAGCTCTAGCACTAAAATAAAAACGTTTTCTAAAAACTCTTAACAGTTCTTTTATTAGTGTAAATATTTCGATTAGATATATCTTAACCTAAATTTTGTTATAAATTAGAACTACTATGAACCTGAACTATAAATAATACTCCCGATTTTTTTCAAATAAATGGATATCCGTATACTAACTAACTTGCTTAGCTTTTATTAAAAAAATATTTGAAGAAATAGGTTTCATTTTAAGTTGTAAAAAAATACCCAAAGTTGCATTTCATCTAAAAATTAACTAAAAATAAATTATTTAAATAACTAAACTAAATAATAATAACAGTTTTTTTTTAATTTTTTGAGAGATGATCAACCGGATCTGGCCGAATCCGGCAATTATTCAATAAGACCTGCACCCTAATAAACAAAAAAATATCGGATCCAATCATTTTTAATGAGTAATAATTACATTTACTTAGGCAAACAACGACACATTAATTTTGTTACAGAAGCTAACTAAAAATACATAAATATAATTTTGAACATAAAGACTTTTAAAGTATTAGTACTTTTACAAATTTTAATTGAATTATATTATAGTTTACAAATTTTATTCGTTTCTTTAGAAAATAGAAAAACATTTGGTGAAAAAACAAGGTAAGCATATGGTCCTTATTAGCATATGTTCACCTTAATTGTATCAATAAAGCATATTTTTATTAGTATTGTTAGTTTATTTTCAACACTGGAACAAAGTAACAAAACCCCTACCATTTAAACTGAAAGACACACAAAAGAAGACGAAAATAATAATAAAGACAAAACATTAATATGAAATAAAGAAAAACGTTGATTGATTCATAGTGATTTTGTTTTCTTTGTTTCATTACAAACCAACACTTTTTTATATTTCGTTATCCTTTAATAGCATTTTTAAGTTTTAATTAACTAGTGGTTTGTACTTTTCAGTGTAATAAAACACAGTTAGGCAATTATTATAGTCGTTGGACCTTATATGATAGCATTTCGTACATAAGAGACCGGATTTAGTCGACACAGCTTTTGTGGAGCGCTTTACTTTTCTTAAACTAGTAATTTTAATAAAATAAGTAACTTGCGTCCACATGCATTAGACCAGGGGTCGGCAGGCAGTTGGTGGTCGCGGGCCAAATTTCAAGTTTCCAAAGTCTTCGCGGGTCGCAGTTTCAGTTTTAGTGACGTTTGAATAATTTTATGGTTTTAGTTTTAGTCACACTAGAAAAAAGTTTTACTTTTATTCACCTTATTATTTAAAATGACTTTTAGCTATACATAGAATGCCTATTCAAATTAATATTCATTAGATTATTATTTACATTGACTAATACACTTTAAAAATATGTATTAATATTGTTAATGAAATATGTACTTTCATAAGCACTTAATAAGTTAAACTTAATACTTTTTTAATTTTACTTACAACCTAACTCTATAAAAACTTACTTGAAAGACAATTTATGGGTTACTTTTATACATTTGTTATATCATCAACACTTATTTATATTTCTAAGAGTATTTACTTCGGAAAAAGTTTTTTCGAGTTAAATGATTTACACTCATTAAGAATTTTAGTAATTAGTTAACATAATAAAATTAATACCTGTTTGTATTCCAGAAAGCTAAAACAAATGATTTAACATAATTATTTCTCAAATACTTTAATAAAATATTTTATTAGTAATTAGACTTTTACATGGTTCCCACTAAAAAGAAAAAATGTCTGAGATGTATCAAACCAGCTTAAACTTATTAAAATTTGAAAAAGCTAATAAATAGTTGTTAATCAAGCTTAAATACCTAGTTAAAATATCATCATTATCAAAAAGTACACAAAGTGTAAAAAAACAAGAAAAAAATGCAATTAGTAAACTACACAACAGTCATAAAAACTATACTGAGAATTGGAAAATTTCTTTAAAGTGTTTGAAATAAAAGCTTAACACACCGGAGTTTTAAAGCTTTTAAAATAGCCTGTTTGTGTATCAATCCAGTTAATATAAAGTTCACTACATAAAGAAATAACAAAAGTTATTACAAGTAAATGAATTACATGCCAAAAATGTATAAGTCAGCTGGAATGGACAATTGAGTTTCTTAAACAAGTTTAACAAAAGTATAAAATTTTATTGAGTCATTAGCGAAGTAGAAATTTTTTTTATATTAAGCATGATAGCAATTCTTTATTTGCAATAAGAATATTGCATTTAAAAATATTAATTATAAAATATAAGACGAGCTAAAAGAATAAAAAAAGCGTTAGTTAGGAGTTATTGCGAGAAACAATAAAAAAAAAAAACCAAAGTCATTTCCGACAAAGCACATTATTATCTTCAGTAACTACAGACTAATCAGAAAAAATTGTTAAGGCAAGTAATAAAGTAGCAAAATTTACCTAAAATGTAGTTATCGTTTATAATTGAAAACTTTTATAAAGAATTGATGTTGGCGGTAATGAAAAACTTTTGTTTATTTCTTCAATGACAACATGAAGTCGTGTTTAGGAAATGCATTAAGGTTATAAAGTCGCATAAATCAAATTAGGACTTTAATCAAACTGTTAACATGAGAGCACAGATAGAAAAACTATTGCTCATCTGAGAATTTTTATTAGAAATGTTTTTACTAACTTTGACATTTTAGTAGAATTTCTTGGTTGAGTTCCAACGCGAAGAGCACAACAATCGGTGAAATTTTTCAAGTAAAGGTGCAATGTACCAATACGGAGTTTTTGGAAGTACAATTCCTTCTTTTATTTTTAGTATAAAGTTTAATTGAAGTTTAAAAAAATGTCTTAAAACATTTATCAAT
Source organism: Thalia democratica (assembly GCF_965202585.1). Taxonomy (NCBI): domain Eukaryota; kingdom Metazoa; phylum Chordata; class Thaliacea; order Salpida; family Salpidae; genus Thalia; species Thalia democratica. The sequence goes on along the minus strand of NC_139166.1, from coordinate 56,962,258 downwards.
ATTAAAAAATACTGTTAAGCTACTATAATATATTTTTTAATAAAAAAACATTTATTTGGTAATTTTTTTGAGTCAAATCGAAATTTCATTACTTTAAATGTAAAAATTGTTTGAAATTCCAGGTTTTTTCAAAAATTCTCGAATTCAAGTTTTTTTCTAGAATTTTTAACCATATATTCACAAATTCAAAGCTTTTCCGAGATTCAACTTTTTTGGCAACACTGATTGTTCATTCTTTAATGTACACAATAATATAAATAATATTTTGAATTATATCAGCTGCAAGACTTAAAATTTAACATATATTAAAACTCAAACTAACACTGTGGATTGAGCAAAACATACATCATAAGTTTAATTTGCCACTCTTTAAAGCAAAAAAAGCCAGCCTGAGTCAACAAAAACATTCCTGATATTTTTGTATACAAAAAAAAATTCTAGCCAAAAACTTAAAAAATGGCTTAGTTGACCTGAGATTTGAAGTTTTCAAATAGTGATAGTCTGAGTCTTTGGCAATGTTTAGTTGTTTATTTGCTTGAATTTGAACTATTTTGATTAACAATGTACAAACTTTATCAATTTACCATCCTTATATCTAGTTTATATTAAATAGGTAGCTCGAAAAACAGCAATTGTGTGTATTGATATGCAAGGCATGAAAATTAACTTAGCTTGAAAAAAACAATGTTTAAAAAATGGAATGTATACCTAACAAAAACTATATTAACTTATGTCATATATATTGTTTTAAATGTGTCTGTACAAATTTAGATATGACATGTATAAATAACAATGTTAGAAAAGTATGCATAAACTAACTTAAACTAACTAAAGTATTAAATAAAAAGTGGTTTAAAATATGAGCATTTTTTTAAGTTGGTGTGCATAGACAACTTATAAAAAATTAAAATGTGTCAATACAAAAATCAAATGAACCTTACTCTTATTACTATGTTATTTTAAATGTGTTCACACTAAAATATAACACTTACAAACAAAAAAATTATAAAAGAAACTGAGGTATAAAAAATATTGAAAAAGAATATCTAAGCTATAAAGAAATGACACTTTAGTTAATTACTGTGCATTATTTTTGTACAAAATGGAAGATATTTGCATTTAGTTAATTTTATAAATAGGTATTATATAATCAACTTATTAAATCAAAGCACTCTTGACACTATTTTTTCAGATAATTACCTACTGTTGTAAAAAAGAAGTAATTATGAAACTGAGAAATATATCCTGTTAGAACGCTAATCTGTCTTTTTCACATTTTTAAACTAAAGCAGTAATTACTTGAAATTATTTTAAAATGTTATAGAGAGACTTAAAATCAAACTAATCAACTTAAGTCGAATTACCGAAAAAATTTAACTAGAAATATAATTTTGCTTAGCGGGCCACATTTACATGCTCGCGGGCCACAAAATTTTCTTTCGCGGGCCGCATTCCATTCAAAAAAATAACATGCTCGCGGGCCGCAGGTTTACCCTTCGCGGGCCGCAGTTTGCCGACCCCTGCATTAGACGATGTTTAAAACAAATAAGTTTACAAAACACAGTATACAAAAGTATATTTAATTATATCATAATAAACTAAAGCAAATCCTCATTTATAATTTTTTTTCTTTTTTTTATTTAAATTTATTTTAACCTTTAACAAATGTAATTATTTAATAACCTACAAAAACATTACTATTTTATTACCTGTTTTCGGTGAAAAAATAAATATTTTCAACATTATCAAAACATTAAAATAGCACATAAACAATGGCACTTGTATATATTTTAAACTTATAATTGCATAAATATTAGTTCTAAGATGTGATCTATGCTTGTATAACGTAGAAAACTATAAAAAAAATATGTTTTATTTTGTTGTAATGCTCTGCAGCGGTTTGCGGTAGAAAGTGGCCTTCTTTATTCTCTTCTCTCGAAATATTTTGGGTTATAAGCAGTCAATTTATTAAGTGCGGGTTTATATTATTGCTTTTTTAGTCTTTGTTTTATTATTGGTTTTCTTTGCTTTTGTTTTCGTCGCTTAGGCTGTTAAGCCGAAGAGTTTTATGTCGTATTAATTTGCTAGTATATTTATTTCATTTGTTACAAATATGTTTTGGTATTTCTAATTTCTTCGTACTTTAATTAATACACTTAATTTAAAGATCCGATTTCATTTATATAAGTACAGTGCTTATTCACTTATCCGGAATTCACTTATCCGGACGCTCACTTATCCGGACAGTTTCGGTCAGAAGATAATTCAAAAAATGTTCAATAGTAAATACAAAAATTAATTCAAAATTTTTCGCAACTTTTTAAATTCCATGAGTTTTCTGCTGATAAACGTGGAAAAACTATAAAACAAACGTCTTAAATTTCTCTTTTTAGTAAAACTTTTAATAAAAACTAGTTTGTTAGGAGGGATTAGTTTCCGTTAAATTGACTTTAAACTTTGTCAAAGTTTCCCGTTTTCTTTCTATCTGTTTTTTTAATTAAAAAAAATCTTTTATTTCATTTAAAGAGATTGGTTTACAATATTTTTTGTTTTTAAAGATAAATTTAAATTATATTTTTTCTTAAACAAAAGTCAATATTTTTTAAATTTAATAGTTAGGGCAGGTGGAATTACAAATGATGAATTTTACTTGCTTGACCCACAAAAAATGTATACAGTTGCAGAGAGTTAGTAAGTTTGATGTTTTTCTACCATAGAAAAAATCAATTAAGTTTAGCTTTTATTATTTATCATCTTATTATATATAACTCACAGTTACTATGTATTTGTTTTTACCATAACACTTTTATTATGCATTGCATTAAATGCAGCAATTATACTATTATATGAAAAAAATGATTTTTTGTAGTTATCCGGATCTTTAGTTATCCGGACATGTTAACAGAAAAATCTTGCCCAACGTGTCCGGATAAGTGAATAAGCACTGTAGTATAAGTTATCTACAGTTTTGTAAACATACTTCAGTTAAACAATAGTATAAATTTAAATAACACTTATAAATCTACTATATTAATTAGCTAAGTCTGACTAAACTTAGCTTAACAAAAGAACTTAGGGTTGATGTATACATAAGCGCATTGTAGTTAGCTATAACCAGGCCCATATCAATACATATGTGTAGCTAAAGCCTTCGTTGTTTACAGTTTCTAGTTTCCCCTTGTTTAAACCCCCCGAACCAGTAGCCTAAAGAAAGCTAAATCATAAGTAAAATCAGATTAAATTCTTAGAAAAAACCTCATTGATTTGGCTAACTTCAAGCCTAGATAACGACCTCTATCACTTATATTATGGGAAGATCATATAGCTAACTCAATAAGTAAGATTCAAAGGGGACGTTATTCGGTCTACTTAGCAGATAGTATAGATCACCAATAGGGTAGGTGCATCGAGGTAATCGAGTCAGACCACAAAAATCTCGAAAAGATTTTAACAACCTGTAACGAAGTTATAGATTTTAATCTTAAAATTGAGTTGTTAAGAGCTGAGATTACCAAGAGACAATAGATTACAAAAGATTAGTCGCAATGTACTCTTCAAAAATACACGGTACGAGAAAATGGTATGTTTCTAGTACCAAGAATTTAACAATAGGCAGTACTAAGTCGTATTAAAAGAAAAGTTTAAAGAGTTAAAAATTATACAAAGTGTCTTGAAATTTCTCCCATAATTAGGCCTCGTCCAAGAAATATCGAGTATTGAAGCTGTAATTAACATATTCGAAAACTTTTGTAGGTACAACGATATCGACGAGCTGAAAAATAGAGAAAGAATTAAATTCGTCTTATTTTCTAATGTATTACCTTTAAAAGATGTGTGAAATTTTTTTAGTTCAACATGAATCGAACACAGAAATCTCGTTAACTTAAAATTGTTTTTACATAACACCTATACGAGAATTCGTGAGAAACTGATTTGCGAAGCAGAGCAAAGAATACGCGAATTAGGAGACGAATTAGTCGTAATAGAACGCAAGCACGCTGACGTCATACCGAATTATGACGTCACAAGTACTGCGCATACAAATCAAAGTTTATCTGCTTCGTTCGTAAACGAAGTAGCCAGCGAGATACTTCTACCATTTTATGACAAAACCATTTTAGTGAAGCTAAAAACACTGATGATCATGAAATTGACAAAATACCTTCTTTACTCGAAAAATCCACAAGAATTACATCAACAAACGGAAGCATAGGAGCAAGATCAGACACTGACAGAATACCTTCTTTACCCGTCAATTCGACAAATCTACAGGAATTACCCTCGTCAACGAACGGAAACACAGAAGAAACAGTACCGAATTTTGACAAAAATAAAATATTTGTAAAGCCCAATTGCGAAATTTTAGCAGAAAAACCTAATTCGTACTTCAAACGCGAAACAAGTGCGAAAATCCAAAAAAATTACTTTAACACAAAGTTTTCTCTAAATTATCTAGCCTAGAAAGTATTCATTTTGTAAAAAATGTTTTAGTTGGTCTATCTTTCATAGGTGGCCATACAAAACCGAAAAGCCTTTAAAAAGTAGCGAAGAGCATTTTTCAAAACAAACCACGAATTAGCTTGGCACATACTTTATAGGTGGCCTTACAAAACCAAAAAACTTTGTAAACGTAGTATAGAGCGCATTCTTAAAACAAACCACGATTTAGTTTGGTATATTTTTCATAGTTACAACATTGAAACTTCAGGTAATTTTTCAAAATTGATTTACCACCGCTGGAAGATTAAATTAAGATATTGTTGAAATTTTACGGTCAATTAAGTATTTGAACTAAAAATAGGAACCACCAAAAGATAATTGTTGTTTATATTTAATTATAGCAGACAAATAGTCTAAAAAAATGTTTAGGCAACAAACAAATGTTCTACTTGACCAAGAAATCGAGTCGTAAGAAATTAAAATTGTGTTTTACAGTTGTCAAAACTTAACTTCTATTTTATGACAAGCTGTTTGCTAATATTAATAAAAATCTATAAAGTTTAACTTGATTTTATTTTTAGCAACAGATTCATTTTCAAACTTTGACCGATAAAACCTTTGTAAAAGCTTCTAACAAAAATTATCTGCATGTTTTTGTTGTCGTAAACAAGTATTTTTCTTAGCTTACTTATAATAAACACCCTTTATAAGGTGATTAAGGTCATTAAATTGTGTTGTGATATTTAAATTCTAAAAAACAACTTTGTTTAAAAAATTTTCCAAGTATTAAAAGTTTAAAAAATTTATAAACTTCAACATCTATAAAATATTACAAAAACAAGTTTGAACTCTTCAAACGTAAGTTAATGACGTTGTTTTGTCAAGCTAAATTGTGACGTAAAGTGAAATGTTTGTTATATGCATAAATTCATGTATAATATTACTTGTATCTGCTTATGCTTATAAAAGTTTTAAAATTTTTTCATAAAAGTACCAGAAATTTAAGTTTATGTAAACAATTTAACTATAAAAAACTAAAATGTTGTTGCTGACTAATAATACATTACTTTATAAATTTTAGCTTTCTCATTACTCGTTTTTGACTCAATTCAAGTAATATTACTTTGTACACTAATTGTAATTTCGCACGAACTGCTCGAGAAACAAGGAATGTTAACAGACGGTGATGGAAAGAGAAACGTCAAGTTCGTTATTTGTCAACGAGAACGAGCGTGTACGGGACTAGTATGAAGACCACTGCTACGCATTACTTCTGTATGTACTTTTTAATTTTTTCGTCTTTTTTCAAATTGTACTATACTTTTAATTAGTTTCGTATGTTGTCAATTGAATTTCGAAAATGTATTTTTTTACTATAAACTAACACAAAGCTCTTAAAATAAGAACTAAACAGTGATTCCAAAACGGTGTTAAATGAAGGTGTAATGTACCACTCTGCTGCGGTTAGCGGTTGTGAAAGTCGTCTTCTTTCATTCACTTCTCTCAAACTATTTCATGTTTAAAATCACTCGGTTCGTTTGAACGAGGCTTGTTGTTTAGCTGGCTTGTTTGGCTTTTTGATTTTGAGGTTGCTGTTGCTTTTGCGTTTAGCGTTAGCTTTGATTAATTTTTTTTTTGAGTAACCATGCATATTTGTTTAACATCTTTACTAGCGTAACGATGTTGGTTGTTTTAAATTTAGGCTGTTAAGTCGAAGTATTTTATTTCGTAGTATTTTGCTAGAATGGTTTGATGTATTTTTTCCAACATTTGTTCATTGCAAAATATAATCTAAAATTACAGACTCAATTTCAGTTATATAAGTAGTATGAATTATCTACAGTTTTATAAACTTACTTCAGTTAAACATTAATATATGTATAAATCTATTATAATTATTAGCTAAGTCAGTCTAAACATTAGCTTAAAAACAACCTTAAGATATCAAGTTATACAAGTTATACTAGCGCGTTATAGTCAGTAAGCGCCAGGCCCGCTTTACTTATATAACCAACCACAAATCCTAATTGGCTTATTGTTATAGATTTATAAATGTATAGTTTTGTAAATACTCATTTTAAATTAAGTATACTTTAAATTCAATATAATTCAAAGTAAATTTTTAAAACGTAGATTAGTATAGACCAGGCACGTAGCTTGGTAGGTTTCTGCAAATCTACAGAAACGTATACTTATGTGCGAAAAAACTTGCTTTTATTTCAGCTTGAAAAGACTCTGCTATCTTAGCTTTTAGTATTTATTTATGCTTAATTTCGCACTCCTGAGAGATAGTTTTGACATATATGTACTCTTTAGCATTTTTAGTGTCGTAAAAAAATTGAACGAATTAAATACATCCAAATTGTAACATTTAGGGCGTTAAAGCTTTATTTTTTCAAAAAGCTGCAATGCAAAATTGATTCTAAAGGAAGCTGTAGCTTCAAAAATCAAAATCATACAATTTTAGTTACAAAAATTTGCATAACTTGTTGTTACTATTGACTACGTTAAATGTTTAATTTTCAAAACAGTATAAGTGTTTTTAAATTAAATGGTGATTTTTTATACTTATTTTTAAGAAGGGTAGGACTTTTTATGGGTAGTTTTAAGTATTGGGTACTTTTAATTGCCTCAATTTTGCAAAAAAAAAAGTACCCAATGTTTTGATGATGTCATTAACTTTACTTTGGGTGGTTATTAACGTTAAACTTTGTAAAAAGTTAAACTTTGCTGTCTAGGCCTATGATAAATTCACTTTGTTTATTTTTCTAAACATAAAAATAATTGTATCTGAAACAAAACAATACTAAACATTTCACTATATTAACAAAATTAAGGAAATATAATTTTCAACCTTGATATTTTTTGTGTAAGTTACAATTTTAAATTCAACCAAAAATTAAGCTATTGACTTTGAAAATTTTTCTTTTATAGATTATTGATGACTTTAAGTTATCATATTTTGTAAAAATTTCAATATTTTACATGTAGAAGTAGTTTAAAAATTACAGCTTTTTTGATGATTTTTTTTTAAACACTAGATTTTTTCAATTTTTTTAAATTCAAAAGTTCAAAGTTTTTTTCAGTTTTTGTTTAAACTGTCAAGTTCCTGTATTCCAGGTGTTTTTGCAACCCTGCTCAAATTTTAAGGAAGTATTCCTTTCAATATTTGAAAATAGTAAAAGATGACAATTAAAACCTACTGTACTCTCCTGTTTTAATGTTTTATATCAAAAATTTGTTTTGGTATAAAAAATCTGTATAAAGATACTTGTAGTTTAGATTAAGTTTCATAAAGTGACATCAACTTGTAATAAAAGTTATCTACACCCTCCCTGTACCAAAGGTGGCTCCTAAAGTTTTTTTGAAACTTTTTTCAATTTTTCAAAATTTAATATAATTTTTTAAATTCAAGTCTTATTTACTTTGCTAGACAAAATAAGTGATCAGAATTTCAAGTCATTCTAGAATTTTATATAACATTCCAAGATTCTTATAAGCATTTAAGTTTGATGGCCTTTGAACTTTATTTCAAACTATAAAAAGGTAGCTTTTATTGAAGTACATAACTCATGTATAATTAGTTCAAATTTTTTTATGAATTAAATTCATCAATAAACTATAAAAAAAAATTTTTTTTAATCATTTTTTTAATTTGTGTTTGAATTTAAAATTGTAATTTTATGTTAATAATATTTCTATATTTCTATAATTTTGTTAACATAGATGTTTAGTATTATTCTATTGTTTTATTTCAGATATGATTTTTTTCATATTTTAGAAAATTAAAAAAGTGAGTTTGTCATAGGATTAGACAGCAATTTTGTTTTTATTACAAGTTTAAGCTTCAAAACTACCCAAAGTAAAGTTAATGACGTCATCAAAATATTTGGTACTATTTTTTTTGCAAATTTGCTGCAATTGAAAGTACCCAATATTTAAAACTACCTCGTATTCTTGGTTTACACAAGTGGCAAGACATAAAGAGTCATAGGGGTTGTGGAGCAAATTAAATTGCCTTGTATACAGTTATCACTCGTACCTCAACATTCCATTTTTGATGTATTAAAATAACTGAATTTTTTCACATTAAATTCAATAACATTATAGGTAGTTTAAATTGCTGTGTTCCCGCTAGGACGTTATCACGAGTTATTTCAGATGTTTTAATTTTTGCAGATTCGTAACTTTTTTGAGCTAGCTACGTCCCTGGTTTGGCTATAGAGCAACACTTGTGTAATGTGTTACAAAACAAAATTTTAAAACCTTATAAAATATCAATAAAAAGTAAAAACTAAACTAGTTAAATATATATATCTACTTTTATGTAAAAGGCATAATTAAAAAAATAGAACAAAAACCTGCATTCATTACAATCAAAGACCACAAAAAAGATTTTCCAACATAGTAAACTTTAAAGTTTTGAACCCCTCAAAATCCCCTTTCAACAAATTCACGAAAGCTAAACTAGACACAATAAATAAAAGAACAATAATAGGCTCAAAACTAAATCAATTGAAAAACACTGACAGCGTTATAAACTGGTTCAATAAACTAAAAATAACCCCTAAAACCCAATTCATAAAATTTGATATCACTAAATTTTACCCATCCATAACAAAAAAAACTTTAATTAACTCACTAAAACTTGCTGAAAAATTCACACCAATCACAAACAACGATTAAAAGTAAATACTACATTCCTGCAAGTCTACAATCTTTCACGAAAACAAAACATGGGAAAAAATAAACACCTTTGACGTCTTTAACGTTAGCATGAGGTCCTACAATGGAGCCGAAGTGTGCGACATGGTAGGACTTTTCATGCTAAGCGAAATGAAAAAACTAATATATTCAATTAAGAAGAATTTGGTATATATAGAGGCGATGGCCTTGCGGTCATCCAATCTAAATCGCCTAGAACTATAGAAAACACAACAAAAGAATTACACAAAATTTTTAACAAATGGGGATTTAAAATGACAGTGGATGCAGGCCTAATCAAAACTATCGAACTAAACTTACCCAACAAAACATACATCCCATTCAGAAAACCAAATTTGGATATCCTTTACGTAGTCAACAAATCAAACCACCATAATCAAATATTAAAACAATTACCTATAACTATTAACTTAAGACTAAACGATTTATCAAGTAACGAAGAATCATTTAATCGTATAAATCATAGTTATCAATCAGCACTAAAATCCGCCAACTACAATTTCAACCTAACATACCAAAAAGCAAATGAAAAAACAAAAAAAAAGCAAAGAAAAAGAAAAGTTATTTATTTCAACCCAGCTTTTTCCCTAACTGTAGCAACTAAAATAGGCAAAGAATTTTTAAACCTGGTAAATAAACACTTTGACATAAACCACCCATATCACAAAATTTTCAACAGGAAAACACTCAAATTTTCTTATAGCTGTATGGAATATTTTAAAACAAAAATTCTTAAACACAATAACAAAATATTAAACAACCTAAACTTCAAACAACAAGAAAAAACCTGCAACTGCAGGAAAGAAAAATGCTCGTTAAACAATAATTGCCTATCAAAAAATATAATCTACCGAGCAACTATAAAAACAGAAGATATAACAAAAGATATAAAAAAAGTAGATATTTACGTGGGTTCCACTAGTTCTAGTACAACATTTAAAAACAGATATAGCAACCATAAAGCAAGCTTTACTAACAAATTAAAAAGGCACAATACCTCGAACTATACTTGGGAGTTAAAAGACGCAAAAAAAGACTATAATTCAAAATGGGAAATACTCTGCAGAACCAAAACAAAACCGATTAACAATAAAACATGCCATTTATGTTGCTTGGAAAAGTACGAGATTGAAAAAATTAAAAAAGAATTATCATTAAATTAAAGAAAAGGAAGACAGCAACCCTACCTCCATAATCAAAACATGTATTTTAAAAGAACAAAAACCACTAAACAATAACAAAAAATAACAACAAAATAAATTCAAAAACAAGAACAAAAAAAGCAAAAATAAGTTGATGTGTAAGTTGTTTTTAAAATAGGCTAACTAGAATTATTCAATTTTAGTTGAAACGTCACAACGTTTTTTTTTGTGTGATTCTTTAAAAAATTTACTTTGTTCCTTATTTCGTTTTGAGGATATGCACAAAGCATTGAAACTAAGTAAACGATTCGAAAATTAGTTGTTTTTTATATTATAAACATATCTACTTTTAGATAAAATCTATTAGTCCTAATGCTTAAACAAGTTTGTTTTCCTTTAATTTTATTAGTATAATTAATTTTATGCTAATTGTGATGGCAGAAAATAATCTCGACTTTGCCGACGAAAGCCAAAAACCTTACTACCCAAAGTTAATAGCTCATTAGTATAATTTTTTTTTGTGTTTACATGAATTTGTTAGTAATATTTTTGTTAATGCAGCTTGTGTCTTAGTTTAGTATTAGTAGGGCTTCTCTTGTTCAGTAGTAGACTTTACTATTTCTCTTAAAAATAAATTGTTCTTACAGACATAGATAAGAAAAACTGCTTAAGAATATATTTAAATGAAATAAAGAGTGGCATTAAAACTTAAAAATACGTAAACTATAATCGTAGTAGCAAAAAAAATACTTTAAGTAAAAATTGTCAAATAGTCTCCACTAACATAATGATCTAAAAACCTGAATATGTTTATCTGATTTGATTTATTTATTTGCTATAACACGATCATTAGTTAGGGAAGGGTAAAAAATGGCCTGCAGGCTGAGTCTCGCCCGCTGAGTGGAAATTTTACCTTAAAAACGACTTGTGAAAAACAAGTTACATTAAGCTATTTAATAACAAGTTTAGTTTTAAGATGTGCTATCAACTTATTTTTTTGTAGACAGTAGTAATTAAAAATAACAAGATCAATATAACTTTTTAATTAAAGACTTAAAAATGTTTGCTTTTTTTTAATTTACGCGGTCCGTCAGGTTTTAGTTTGTAATATTTTCGGCCCGTCAAAAGCTTTTCCTGTAAATCTTGCCCATCGACTAGAAAGCTTTTGACATCTATGATAAATGAAATTGTGGATGAACATATAATTTTTAAGTGTTTTTCAACATAATGAACATAATAACATCAATTTTAAATTAACTAAAAACGGTTCCAGCGAAATCTTGGTTTAAAAAATAAATCAGGGTATAATTATAAAAACAGACACGCTAGATCACTAGTCTAGAGTTTAAGTACCTTTAAAAAATATTTCAAATGTATAGCGTTTAATTTCAACAAAGTTTACTTGTAAAGTATTGTTTTATTTGAAAATTATCTATCATAACTCTATTGTTAAGTCTAAATTTCAATATGTATGCACAATAAACTTAAGTGGCGTTGAACTTAAGTTAAGGATTTTTAAAAATAAAATTAACAAACTTTTCCAACATTTTTTTTAATATACGTTAAGTAACAAAAAAATTTATCTGTATTTTATTAAAACAAATAAAAACATTCTTACTATAGCAAAAGTTATGTGAGCATATTTTTATAATTTCCACTACAGGTTTTTTTTAACTAGATAACGCAATTTTAAGATGAAAAAATGTCTATGTAAGTCTTATTTTATTAGCTCTTTTATCGTAAAATTTTATAACTACCTAGTAGATGTTAAACATAAAAAATCAAGATTTATAAAGTATTTTTAGTTATACAAAAAAAAACAATGATAACATGAAATAGTTAAATGTTTGTATTCCGTGCTGTAGCTTCTTGATAGAAGCTGGAAAATATTATTTACTGTTTGTAATATATAAATATTGCAGTTATTTTGTGTAACAAGTCTTTTGATATTTATTAAATTTAGAAGAACGGTTTAATTAAGTTGTTGTTACTTACATATTTAAACTTTGATATATATTTTTTATGTAAATTTTATTTGTTTTTTTTTCGAAAAAATGATGATTTTGTTTATTTTAAATTTAGTATTAGAAACTAAAGTGCTAGTACTACTATAGACCTTTTGTACAAATAAGGTGTTCATTTATAAGTTTTGTTTAAGTAAAATAGTAGTTTTAAGTTAAATAATGATTTCTAAAATAAGTCAATCACAAGTTAAAAATAAAATACTTAATAATAATTTTGCTTTTAAAAAATAAAACAAAACCACAAATATACAAACATATAAAAGGACTTTTTTTAAACTTGTAAAAGAATAGTATGTGTTTAGTAGTTCGAACATAAGCAGTATAGTAAAAGATCACTACTAGTTCTGAAATATTATTTTATAATAATTAAATCAAAAACAAGTGTTTCATTTAATTTTTTTTTTGTAAAGTTTACTTTCTTGTATGTGTTTTTAACTATAAAGTTTAATAATACTTTTAAAAAGATTTTACTTAAAAATGTACTGGTTAAATGTTATAACGATAATCCGCTAACAAACGCTGCAGAGTTAAAACTCAAACAAACGATTAAGAATTAGGTAACAAAGGTTTATAACGTTTAAATTAAACTCTTTACTGTGTTTCACTTATGCTCTGTTAAAATTATTATGGTTACAATTAAACAAGTTTTTTTAATGTTTTGGTAGTTTTTTGTGTTTTTACTTGTACATTGCATACTGTTCAAATGACCTAAAAGTAATTCATCAAAAAAGTATGCTAAACTAAAAACAAAAAGTGTTTGATTACGTAGCTTAGAAATACTTATTCGAGTACATAACTATTTGTTGTAAGCATATTTTTAGGACAGTTTAAAAACTGTGAAGAATCAAAGCAACAAAAAAACTTTTTAATATTTTGAGTTTATTTTAAAATTACAATTTTTTATTTAGTGTATGAAAGTCCTATTGCACCCTAAAATATTTTTTCTTGATTATCATTTTTACTAAAAATTGAATAATTTAAGTTAAACTTTTTATAACACTTTCTAACAACACTTTAACTTTTTTTAGTTACAGGACTTTTAATTTCAAACATAATGAGTTTTAACAAATTTGAATATGGTTCAAATACATTTGTCATAATTAATAGAAAGGAAAAAATTAATAAATCAAAAAGATCTTGCTTAGATCGTGGCTACAAAATAGCTACAATAAATGAGTCAGACGTAAGTAATGTTTCCGAAAAAGTGGTTGAAAAAGTTTTTGATTTTGATAAAATTAAATTCTTGCTTGCTAACGTTGAATCGCGTTCAAGTTTAGAATGCTACAGTCTGCTTGTAAACGACTTTCAAAATGTATATGTTGATAAAAAGTGTAGTGATGATTTTGATTACGGTTTTAAATCAAAAACCCTATGTAAAAAACCTACTTCACAAACTGACAATGCAAAGAAATATACGACTCAAATGATTAGTACTGTAAAAAGTCCAATCAACTTGACACTATATGCTATTATTGCAAGTCTTGCAGCTTTTCTGTTAATAATAAGTACCATATGCGTGGTAAAAGCAATAAAAAACAGAATAAACAACAGAAGACCCGAGCAAGTTTGTTTATGTTTTATATGTCAAATAAAATCAAAATCAAGTATTTTAATGAGTGTATTAATCATATTTAGTTTTCTTTTTAATTAGTTTTATTGATAGAATAAACATTTCTTGGTTTTTATTTTAAAAACAATTAAATTAAGTTAATTAAAATTGTTTTAAATTAAATTAATTTAAAACATAAAACCGGTCTTATTAATTTATAACATCTAAAAAATACAGTTAAGTAGTTGTTTATAAGCTATTTAAAAGTTTAACATAAAAATCTTTATCATTTTATAAAGCTTAAGCTTTTAAACTTTGTTCGTTTTATATACTTAAATTATAAAAAACTGTGCATAATTTAACTTAAGAACTTGAGTTAATTAAGTATTTCTTCTAACAAGCAAACATCGTTGATTAGTTGTTAGTAAACATTGAGAAAAAAAATCAAAGTATATATAAACGCAAGCACATATAAATTATCAATTACTTTGAATTTTTATAATAATTTTTTAAATCATAAAAATAACTATCGTTGAAATTTTTAGTTTTTGAAAAAAATATATAATTTATTAATGAAAAACGCACAAGTATTGTTCAATTTTAAAAAATTTTTAATAACCAATGTTTAGAAACTTGCTTACAAGCATGTGATTTATTTTTATTCAGTGTTATCTTTTTGTTTTACATTTTAAGTTTAAAAATATGTAAAACTTGTTTCATTTTTGTATATAATTATAACTTAAGAAAAAATGTTTTTCTTTTAGTTTCTAGTGTTAAAATACAAGGTTTAATTAATCGTCATTTAATCTATCAATTTACTAATATTGTATTTTCATAAAGCAAAAAATAAACTAAATTAGTCTACCAGTTGCTAAAACATAAATACATTTTATATGATAAGAATAAAGCAACAAACACTTTTGAAATTTTTAAACATACTTTTTGTGTGCCAAATGTATAGTACATTTAAAGTTTATTTTATACTGATAATCTCTAAATTTTTTTTTGAAAGTTTTTCAATATAATACATAAAGTTTTTTTATCAAAATAAATCATTATGATTTTATATTAAATTTGTCATAAACTCTGAACTTTTTTTAAAACAAAAACCTATATCATTTAATCAATATACATTTTTAGACAAAAGTAGTTTATTTTTACGTTATCTTTATTATTATCAAAAAAAAATCAAAATTTTTTAAGATAAGTTTTTGTTATAAACCACTAATGTATAATTAAAGTTATTGTTTTAAATGCTGTTAACGTAATAGTTTTTTAAATACTAGATTGCGATGAAGAAGTTGGTTGCGATGAAGAAGTTTTTTTATAAAAATAGTATTACCTGTATTTATAACAATCTTTAAAAAAAAAATTATAAAAACATTATAATTAGAAAAAAAAATTACCTTAATTATTTTTATCGCCAGACAAGTGTTTATTGCTTAAAAAAGTTAAAATTTTGTTTATATATATGCATATACACTCAAAAATTATTTTCAGATGTATGCAAAGTCATAATGATACTTTTAATTATTATTATAAATACTGAGACTATAAAATCAAATTACTTTTTTATCGTTTTTATTACTTTACTTTTTAGATTCAAATGCAGGAACTAGTTCAAAAACGCAACGAAAGAGAAAAACAGAAAATTAAAGAACCTTATCAATCTCATCTTTTTGAAAATTATGACGTTATTGACCTTCTTGGTGCTGTAAGTTTGATATTAAAAAGTACCTATATTCTTTTAATGTTAACGATGATTTTTTTATGTTTACTAAACATTAAACTTAACGTGTTTTAGTAAACGTTAAAGTTGTTGAAAACTTTTACGAGTTTCTTAAACTCTTTTTAGAGTCTTTTTAAGAAACGTAACTTACAGTTTATAATCTTTGAAAGTGTTATGACATTACATTTAAACTAACATAAACATTTTTTTGATTTTTTGTTGAAGTTTTATTTTGTGTTTAGTTAAAAGGTTTTTAACTTTTGAAAAATTTTGTTTGTACAATGAATTTTTGTCTTAATTTAGCCTTTTGTTTAATAGCCTTTAAAGTTATATTATTTTCTTTTGAAAAAGAAATAAACACTGTGTTTAAATTATGATGTAGAAATTACAAACAAGGATTTTATAAATAGTGTTAAAATCGGCTAGGTCACGTGGTTTAAATACTACAATTTATTATCTTATATCTTTTTTAATTGTTGGCGAAATACATTTTATTTTCCTTCGATGAATTTTATGTAAATTAACTCTTAAGTTGTTTTTTCTTAAGTGTATATAAAAGGTGTTTTTAAGTCTAACAAGAAAATTTACAATTGTAAATTGTATGAGTAAAAATAATTTTAACTTTAATTTTTTACGTCTGAGCATCTGTTATCTTAAAGTAACTTTTATATGTTTTGTTTTTTGTGATAATTCAAACAAATACGTTGTAAAGTAGATGCTACTATGTATGTAAAAGTTTTGAAGTTTGAAACAAACTGCATATTCACTAATAAACTTATATAACTTTTCACATATAACTTTTCACATGACTTCTCACAAAAATTGTATTGAAAAATAAACAATTTTATCAATGTAATTAAAAAAAACTATGGCAATAAACACAGGGTTCATATGGCAGCGTATTCCTTTGTATGAACAAAATGAGCGAAAATCTGGAAGCAGTGAAGCTAATAAGAGTAAAAAAAAGAGTAAGAAAAATGTTTATGTAGTTTTAATCGTGGCTTTCTAAATTTTTAGTGTAAAACATCTTGTCTGCAGTGAGCGATTCGAAAACTCTGAGGAAGGAGTTGTAAGGGAACCAAAAATTCACTGCAAGCTAAAACACGAAAACGTGTTACGAATGACGGGTTGTTTCAACGAGGTCGTGAAGACAGGGTGGCAGGAAAACAAGCTGAAAGAAATATTTAATTTGACGTAAGAGTTTAAGAAATTAATCTTTGTAAAGAAAAATAAACATAAGCATTGTTTATTTCAGAACTTATGGTACTTCAACAAGAAAAGAATCAAATATTTGTTGAAAGTTTATTTTTAGTTTTTAAAATATTAAGTATTAATTTAAAGATTTATAAAATAGACACAAATTATCTATTTGGCAAAAAACAAATTCAAAAATTGTACAGTGAAAAAGATATACAAGAACGCAATGAAGTTGAACAAGAAAATAAAATACACACAGCGATGGTCAAAAAACAAGTTGTAGAAGAAATGAAGTTCTAAAAAATTTTTGAAGAAAAAAAAATTAACACAATTAGTGAAATCAAAATTATAAAGGACAGAGAAAAAACTCAGAAGAAATTTAGAAGTCGTAAGTTGCAAGTTTATAATAACAAAACCAAATAAAAAATAAATAGTCTTATTTCTTAATAATTTCTGTTGTTATAGTTTTAATCAAATCGTTGTTTAATAAGCTTTTAACATTAATTTAGTTTTAGAACCTTTTATCGCTATTAACATATTTTTTTTATGTTGTAGAACTTTACAATTTGTTAAAAATTGAGAACATGAGTGATAAATTCAAGTACTATAACATCATCACTGAAGTAGCATTGCCAATAACTCTTGACGATATTTTAACAAGCCTTAATTCTTGGAAAATAAGATCACCTCAGCTAATGATAGACATGTTTGAGCAGGTAGGTTTGTTTTCAGTTTAAGATAATACTCAGTTAACTTTTGCTTTAGAAGGTTGAGTGTAGATGCAACTAATTTTTGTTTAAAACAATCATATTTTCAGTTTATTTAACTTTTTTTTTTATCAAAAAATACAAACTTTTTAAAAAAAGGTGTTTTTAGATTGTGCAAGGTATTTGTTACCTTCACAGCCAAAAAGTTCTGCACCGTGACCTGTCTCCCCGCAATATTTTGATGGGCAAAGATTACCAAGTAAAGGTGGCCGACTTCGGCCTGGCAAGAGTGATGGAAACAGAATGTCAAAGTGTAAACTACTCCTGCTTCAACAGCGATCTCCATTACTTCCTAGCCCCAGAGCTTGTTCGTGTTTTAAAACTATTTTACTGATAAGTAATTGACAAAATAATTTTAATGACGTTTACAGAGAAATGGCACCCAATATGAGATGAGCTCGGACGTATTCTCCATAGGCCAAGTGTTACTGACGATGTTCACTCCTCGGGAAAGCTATCCGTATGTTTCATATGTCCTCAACAAGAATTATACAAACAACATGCTTCCTCATTATATGAACACAAACTTGCCGAACCTGGTGAGTTTCATAAGTAATAAAGTGAGGTGGTGTTCAAAAAACAAAAGTAGCTCACATAAACTTTTAACTTACTTATGGTAATTTGTAAGTTTTGGTTAGTACAACAAGTACAATTTTAAGCCAAAGTACTAGTTTTTTTTTTTAGAGTAAATCCATAAAAAAGATGACAAATCACGATGAAAGTTTGAGGCCAACAGCAGAAAGATTAAGAACAATAAACTTTCAAAACAAGTTGCAAGAAGATCTTAAACTAGTTAAACTTAACCAGTTGCTGCAATAAGCTTAAGGTGAGCTTATGATTTAAAGCTAAAAAGTAATTTAAAACATTAATGCAAAAATTTACTTACTATTTCGAACATATTCTCTTTTAAAAAGTTTAAAAACGTTAAGTTTTTTCACTTGTGTGCAGGAATGATGGATAATGCAGTAGTTATTACGTCACAACTCACGAATGCTTCGTCACGGATCGGTGAACACCGTAGTAAAAATTTTCCTTCTCTGCTTTCTTCTGCTACTTTGTTTTAAAACTAAAAGTTCAAATCCTTAGTTGTTTAAAATGTGATATATTTACTTTATAAATGTTGTTGAATTGAATTAGTTTTTGTGTTTTATATTTATAATTACACAACTTTTAACCTTGATAAACATTCAACTAATAAAAGTATCTTTTATAATTCTCGAAAAACAATTTAGTGATATTTTTTAACAATTTGCTGCAAAAATTGTTTAAATTTACATTTCATTAGTTACCACATTTTTATTTAACCATTTGTTAGTTTTCCTATATGATTTTACCATTTGTTTTCAGACTTTAAGTTTAAAAGTAATCAAGATAATCAGACTTTTAAAACTAAAATTGTATTTCGACATCTTAAAGTTTATAAAGCGTTTTATATCTTTTTTATTTGTATGTTTCAATTGTGCACGTGTTTAGTTCTCTTATTAAAAACTTTTAAACTTTAATGACTGATTTTTTGTAACAGAAAAATAAATGTATTCGTGTGTTTTGTTAATTCGCAAACTGTTTAAACCTAACTTTATTGTGATTTTTCAATAAAGTTAAGTTGCAAAGTTTGCTAATTGAACAATATCTTCAGAATTTAAGTTTTAATAAAGTTTTTATTGATTTATATTTGCAAAAAATATACTTAATTTTTTTTTAAACTGAGAGAAAGAATTTTCTACGTTAAACTTTAGCAAATATGATTGATTTTTTAGTTTAATTAAAATAAAATAGTTTATTCAGAAAAAAATATCTTTTTATGTGCTCAATAAGAAAGCAGCATATAAATGAAAAACAAAAAATTACATAAACAGAAAAATATAAAAAGCACTTGTTTTTAACTTAAAACATAGTTTAAGAAGTATGTTATAAAATACTAGTTTGAATTAAAAAAATATATTTAAGATCAGTTAAAGACTTTTGAGAGACTAATTAATGTTTTCATTAATTATATAAACTATTAAAGATAAAAATAGTCAGTTACTTTTATTTTAATACAGTTTGTTTTTATCCTTTAAAACAGTTATGTAATATTTAAGCCTTTTTTTTCGTCAAACAAATAAGATTTATAAGTCACTAATCATAGCTAAACATATGTTAATATTTTAAATTCATTTGAGATAGAAACAAAAAGAAAAAATGTGTATGTTTTATGTCTGTTTAACAATATATTTTGCAATTTATCACACAAAGTTAACCACAAAAACACATTGTCACTAACTAAGTAGTTATTGATATGATAGTTACAAATTGATTTTAGCTAAGAAACAAGCGAATTTTTGACCTCACACAATTTTCCTCGAGCAGTAATTCATTAAGGGAGAAGTGAGCTTTTCTTTGAATTGCTACTACTCTTTGACGTGCTCATTAGTATAAAAGTAGTGCAACATTAACATCGTGTGACCTAAATACTTACTGGATTATGTTGTGTAAACTTAAAGCTAATGTTAATCTTTTTTTTGAAGCCTTTATTTTACTAGATATAAATTTAAAGCCTATAGAAGTAGAAAGTTTAAATTTATATTAACAATTGCACCTTATAATTAACCTTAAACATTTTTTAATTTTCTGTATTTTTATGCAGATAGTTTGTTTAACTTTCAATATAATGTTTTTTATAAAAGTGTTAAAAATACACTTTTAGCAAAAACTCATAAGAAACTAATAATTTTCTATTTACCTTATTAAACAACTATACTCGATATAATTAGAAAATTTGTTAATAAAGTGATTTATTCCATACCACCGGTTAGTAGTTTATTTTTTAAATAAAAGATTTGCATTGCGACATTTTAAAGTTGTTGTATAGAAAATTAAAAACTTACAAAACCTAATTTTAAAATTATAACCGAATCTGCTGTTTACTTAAGTTGGTTAAAAATATTTAAAAGGAAACTATTTAAAGTGTAAAAAATAGGCTTACTTAGCTAAACGTTTTCTTATAAACTTTCTTAAACGTAGTTTTAAATAACTACTTTGTTATTAATAAAAGTGTAATACGTATAAAATTTGTTTATTTTCTTTTTTTTTGCAAAAGTTGAGTTAAAATGCCGAAGAATTAATTTTTTTTTTTTTTATACAAACAATCTAATAGAAAATTTGAATTAACAAGTAAAAAATCACAAAGAAAATTAATTAAATAAAAACACATAAGTGGAAATAATTAAATTTTATTAAAGATTTTTTTGAAAGAACTAAATTTTTTACGACGTAATATTTATACTTTTTTATTTGTTGAAAATGTTTATTTTTTATATGAATTGTAAATAATGTTTTTATAACTATTGTAAACTAATTCAAACTAAAACATTTCAGAAATGTTAGTTTATAGGAAATACTAGTAACATTACAAGCTTCGATAAAAACACCGATGCATTAAATCGTACCATATGTGACTAAATCTATAATCTGTTATGTAAAATTCAGCAACTTATTAACAATTTTTTAAATAATGAGTTTAAATTTTCAACTGTAGTGAAACCGAAAGTTCACATGTTAAAGTTTTTAAAGTTGTAGTTCGAAACTTATTTAGATTATTTTTTTTTATGCCTTGTATATATAATGTTTAATTTTAATAACTTTATAATATATATCATATATAAATAAAAGTATAAGTACAGTGGAAAACTTTTCTTTTATTTGTGAAGTAATTTATTTATTAAAATGTTTTGTTTTTAGTTTTTTTTACTTTTAAAGAAAGTTAACTACAAACACTATTTTTTGTTTTGTTTTGCTATCAGTTAAAGTTTAAAAGTAAGTGATCGTTAAAACTAGCATAGATATAAAGTATTCCAAAAAAACTTTAGTTCGACAAAAATAAGACATTTTTAAGAAGAAACAAATATATTTATAAATATTTTTAACTTAAAAAGGTTAAAAAAAATTGGTAACGTAAACATCTGCGTTAACAAAGTTGGAATGTAGGAAAATTAAAAACTGACAAAACATTACAACGCACTTATGAAATATTTTAATCCAACTTAACTTAACCTATGAGTATTTTCGGCTTTGTAAATATATGAACAATTTTGAAACCAAAAAAGCTTAGTAAAATAAAAATTAAATTGTTAAACGAAATTATATAGTATTTTTAATAATTAGATTATTATTTCTATCAGTTTCAAGCTTTCCTTACTGGTAACTGAAGAGAAACTTGAAACAGTCGTTAACAAAATTATAATACTATTGTAGCGTTTCTAGCTAGTTAAGCCTTAGTATAATTTTTTAAACTTTCCTTCTCGACATAAAAAATTACTTAATATTTTGACGCCTTAAAATTGAAAAAACGTGTAATAATCTAATGGTAGGTTTAAAAAAATAAACAATTTTTTACGAATAGAAGTTTATAAAAGTTGTTCTAAATGTAGACTTACTTTTATATATAACGTTTATTTAGAATTAAAAGTTAAGCTTAACCATGTCTATCGATTATATCATTACTAAAAATTTAAAACTTAAGTACTAGTAACAAGAACTATAGCTAATGTGTATTTTAGTTGATTTTAGTTGTTAATTTGTTTGGTTTTAAAACTAAATAAAATTATTGACCTAGTTTAAACTTGAATTAAACTTTTTGTATTTTTGTAAGGAAACTTCTTTATTGAGAAAAGTCAACTAACTTTTATCTAGTACGTAAATCTTTAAGTGGATTAAAAATCAATTGATACTTTTAAATAAGAAAAACGTTCTAGAAAAAACACAAGCTTTACTTTCAAACTATGGACTTTCAAAATACTATAACTTTATGCAAAAAATCGGTATTTTGTTCACATTTAAGTGAATTAAATTTTTATAGACATTTTTAATATCATTATTATTTATGATTGTCGACCCAAACTTAAGCAATATGTTTTAAACAGTAAAACGAACGTTTATAAAAATTTAGATCTAAAACCGATTATATAAACGCATTATTTTATCAATATTTACCAACAATTAAAATTAAACATTTTCAGGTCATAAATCTAAACATTTTTTAAATAAGTTATTATACGTTTACAACTGCTACGTTTTATGAAAAGTGCATTGAAGGACGTTTAAGTTTTATACTATTCTGTTTTTCAGATCTATTATCAAAGTTTTCCAAAAAGAAAACTGTGTTGATTAATAATTTATTGAGCATAAAAATAGTAAAAAAAAACTTGTGTGTTCTGTTTTAACTTAAATAATTTTTTCTTTTCGGTTTTTTTTTTCTTTGAGTATCTTTTAATAATTTTTGTAACCTTCATAAGTTCTGTAAGAAGTTTTAATTTTTTTAACATACTAAAAACTAATAAGGATATGTAATCTTTAATCTTATTCATTTTTAATAATCGAGGTACTAAAATGTTGTGAGGTTTAGAAAACCGTAACAATTTACTTTTAAAAACAATTAAAAAGTTATTTTTTAAAGTTTTACTTTAAAATTAATTGACTATTTTTTGATATTTTTAAACTTCAAATTCAAGTTTCTACTCGTTTTAAAACTTATGTAATTGGCAAAAACACAACGATTTTTATACAAAAAAACGCATACTTTCGAATACATTTTTTTATGTCAATGTCAGAAATGTTGCTAGAATAAACAAGTTTCTAACAAGGTAGTGGAAAAAAAAGTTGTAAGCAATTTGAAATCTTTTATCTTTTATCAAGTTAATTTTTAGTTTTTTACTTTGAAAATGATAACTTTTTGTTTGTAACTTTACAAATTCATTACAAACATTTACTTTGCTTGGCAAATTTTTGAAACAGTTTAGGGTCTTTATTTTATATTTCAATAATTTTTTTAAAACTTAAAATCAGACTTATTATATTACAAAAACTTTTTGTAAGCAAAAATTTATATTTAAAAGAATTTAACATGCTATAATAAAAAAGTGATTAAACTACATAAAAACGTTTTAGCAAAGCACCGATTAATTTTTTGTTAAATACAGTCAACAATTTTTCACAAAATAATTTAGCAATATTAGTTTTTGTTTTTAAATCGTTACATAAGTTTAAAAAAAAAATTTTTTTTAGTAATTTATTTGCCGTCTTTTAAATATGTACAATAAACTTTCAAAAATTAGCGTACGTAAGAGAAAGAACTTTATTCTTTAAAAAATAATTTTCTTATTTATAAACTTTTTAGTTAAAATACAAACAATAAGCTTTTTGAGTATAATTAAACAAAAAAACTGTCTCGGTTATAAAAGTTTTGTTTCCTAATAAAAGCTATAACTTGTCAACATTTCTTCAAAAAACAATACAATAAATGACATTAACGACGTAAATTTCAAGAAAGGTTTTGAATGCACTTGAAATTTACTTTCTAAAGTTTAAATTGTAGTTCTTGATAAGTTAGAAGTCAAACTGCACGTATTTTTTTACATAAATAAATACTCGCTTTTAATTATGTCACTTATATTCAGATACATAACTTAACAAAAACCGAAAACTAATCAATTTTTTTTTTTATAAAAACTAATCGATTTATTTTACCTATTTAAGTTAAAGTAAGTTTTTTTTTTTTTTCAAACTTACCGAATATAAAATAAAATTTAGTTATTAAATTGGTATACTATCAAAATCCACCTGCGTTCAAAATTCACGCTATCAAAATCCACCCAATTTTTTTTACTAACTCATTTTGTATATTTTTTCATTTTCTATTTATTTTTTATTTATTTTTCACTATTGCTGTTACCTCTAACACTTACCCTCGATCAGTAAGCGGTTATCGAATTTGACAGGGTGGATTTTGAACGCGGTTAGATTTTGAACGTGTCTTATTAAGTAAAGTTGTTTGTTATTTAAGTATCAGCCAGGTAAGCATATTATAAAAAAGTTTACATCTAAGAAACAATAAGTAATTATAACAAATGTTTTTTAAATATTTACGCTTTACCAAGTTGTTGACAGCAAAATTTAATTATGTCTCATAACATATGTCAATATTTCATTTACAATTGCTACATTTTCATTCTAAATAAAGTATGAAGCAAAACGTTTCTGTGCAATTTAATAAAAGTAGCGTTTATCAACGCAACATAGTATACATTTTATATCTTTTAAAATCAGATTAAACCAATTAAACTAAAGGATTACAAACGTTTAGCCTACTTAAACACGAATATATTTTTCTCTTTCTTATCAAGTACGACACAGCCTAATTTTCGATTGACAGCGAACTTTAATTTACAGCGAAATTTACAACGTCTGTTAAATTCAAATTAACTTTTGTTTGACATAGCTTTGAAAGTTTTCATTATCAACAACTGTTTTACCAAATGAATAGCTTTCTAAAAAGTTTAAAATAAAACTTTACTTTAATAAAGTTGTTATTCTAGAATTAGTTAACAAACGACGTTAAAATACAGTTTAGTTAACCTAAAGTTTTATAAATCATTATTATACGATAGATACAGTTTCAATTAATTTTTTTAATGTATATCAAAAGTTTTATTTTTAGTTTGGCGTGAATTAATAATTCGAAAAACTAGTGTTTTAGAAGCGTTTGAATTATTAAATTTGTTATCTGTTAAATTTCAAGTTAAATTTAAAACTCTAAAGCATTAATATTAAATAAACAATAGCAAGTTTTTGTTTTATTGCATTGTTTATTAATTTAATGAAGTTGTTTTAAACAATACACTTTTCTTCTAAAAATCTTCAAATTTTTTTTGCTAATTAAGCACTTAATTTTTGCATATAGATTTAGTTGTCAATAATCAGCCTGTTAATGTTACTTTTCAAAATAAATTAAAAAACTTTATAACTATGTCATTACTGAAAGTATGAATTGTAAATCGATTTTTATTAATTAATACAAATTAAATGCACAAATTAAAATCTTTATTTACTCTCTAATGCTCTCAAGTGGATTTTATTTTAATCGAAGATTAAGCTAAAAACTTTGAAGTTTTTGTATAAATTTTTAATCTATTTTTTAAATATATTTATACATACTGGTATACAAAGTATCTTACGTTTTATTTGTTAAGTAGTATAATGTAAAAATGCATGTATTGAGAAAGAAAACTTAAAACATTATTTGATCCGAATTCCGAAAATTAACCGAAATCTGAAATATTACATTTTTGATTATTACGAAAAAAAAAATTTTCTAAAACTATTTTGAAGTTTTTATAACTAAAAACAATATTAAATTGTTTTATTTTATATTACTACCCAATTAAAAAGCTAAAGTAAAATATTGATTGCTTTTGAATTTTTCACAACCTTTAGAAACTGAAAATTTAATATTTAAATTGAAAACAATTTTACAACTTAAATATTAAACATTTTGTTTTTAAAATTTTAAGTGATTTTAAATTAGACTTTAATAAACAGTCATAGTCTACTATTTTACTTTACAAATTCAAATTATCAAGAAAATATTGAATTTAATTTTAAACTTTTTATAAGTAACAAAACGAACTCTAATGCCTTTATTTCGTAATTTGATTTTATAAGAGGTGAAAGATAAGTTGTCAGTGAAATATATGTTGTAGTTTAAGGTTTCAATTAAATAACGTTTAAACACACTTCATAAATAGGAAACGTTTGATAATACTTACATTTCATGTTGAGTAGAAGTATTTTTGTAGTGAATTTTTCTTAACAATTTTTTTAGAAATGTACGAAATAAAAATTAAAAATATATTAATTAAAAATAGGTATCGTGCGTGTCGCTAACAGAAATATCTGGATTTATTTTTTAGCTTTTAAACATTTTTTTAATGTTAAATAATTTTTTTTATATTGTTTCAACATTAGCTAATAAACAAGCGAAAGTTATGACCTCACACAGTTTTCCTCAAGCAGTAATACATTAAGAGAGAAAAGAGATTTTCTTTGAATTGCTAATACTTTTTGACGTGCTCATTAGTAAGTAGTACAACATTAACATCGTGTGACCTTAATACCTACTAGATTATGTTGTGTAAACTTAAAGCTTATGTTTTTTTTTAAGGCGTTTATCTAACTAATTACAAACTTAAATCCTATAAAAGAAAAAAACATTTAAATAATATTTACAGTTGTACCTTAATATCAACCTTAATCATTTTTTTACTTTCAATATTTTTATGCAGGTAGTATTTTCAACACTCAATACAATGCTTTTTATTAAAGTGTTAAAAATACACTTTTAGCAAAAACTCAAAATAAACTAATAATTTTCTATTTACCTTATTAAAAAATTATATTCGATATAATTAGAAAGTTTGTAAATAAATTGAACTATTTAATACCATCGGTTAATAGTTTATTTTTTAAATAAAAAATGTGTATTGCTGTATTTTAAAGTCGTTGTGTAGAAAAATAAAAACTTACAAAACCTAATTTTTAAATTAGAACCGAATCTGCTGTTTACTTAATTTGGTTAAAAATATTAAAAGGAAACCGTCTAAAGTATAAAAAAATACTTAGCTAAAGGTACTCTTATAAACTGTTTTAAACGTAGTTTTAAATAACTATTTTGTTATTAATAAAAGTGTTATACATATAAAATTTGTTTATTTTCTTTTTTTTTTTTGTAAAAGTTGAATTAAAATGCAACAAAATAACGTTTTAAAAAGTTTGTAAAAACAACCGAATAGAAAATTTTACTTAACAAGTAAAAAATCACAAAGAAAATAAATTAAAGAAACACACATTAGTGGAAATAGTTAAATGTTATTAAAGATTTTTTTTTGTAAAGAACTAGTTTTTTTAGGACGTAAAATTTTTGCTTTTTTATTTGTTGAAAATATTTTATTTTCTTATATGATTTGTAGGTAATGTTTTTAACTATTGTAAACTAAGCCAAACTAAAACATTTTAGAAATTTTAGCTCTATAAGAAAAACTAGTTACATTACAAGCTTCGATTAAAACAGCGAAGCATTAAATCGTACCTTATGTGAATAAATCTATAATCTGTTATTTAAAATTCAGCAACGTATTAAAAATTTTTTTAAATAATGAGTTTGAATTTTCAACTGTAGTGAAACCGAAAATTATATTTTAAAGTTTTTAAAGGTATAGTTTGAAAATAATTTGAACTATAATTGATTTTTTTGTAGTTTTGCATTATATACAAAATATTTAACTTTGATAACTTTTTAATATATATCTTATATAAATAAAAGTATAAGTACAGTGGAAACCTTTTCTTCCAATTTATGAAATAATTTATTTATTAAATTGTTTTGTTTTTTGTATTCTTTTTTTACATTTAAGGAAAACTAACTACAAACACTGTTTTTGATTTAATTTTTTTGCTTCAGTTAAAGTTTAAAAGTAAGTGATCGATAAAAATAGCATAGATGTAAAATATTCCAAAAAGAACTTTAGTTCGACAAAAATAAGTCATTTTAAAGAAGAACCAAATATATTTATAAATATTTCTAACTTAAAAAGGTAAAGAAAAATTGGTAACGTAAACATCTGCGTTTTTAAAGTTGGAATGTAGGAAAATTAAAAACTGACAAAAACATTACAACGCACTTGAGAAATATTTTAATCTAACTTAACTTAACCTATAAGTGTTTTCGGCTTTGTAAATATATGACTAATTTTGAAACCAAAAAAGCTTGGTACGATAAGAATTAAATTATTAAACGCGACTATATCACATTTTTTAGTATTTAGATTATTATTTCTATCAGTTTTAACTTTCCTTACTAGTAACTGAAAAGAAACTTTAAACAGTCTTTAACAAAATTATATTATTATTTTAGCATTTATATCTAGTTAAGTTTTAATATAACTTTTCAAACTTTTCTTCTCGACATAAAAAATAATAGTATTAAGACGTTTTGGAATTCAAAAACTTCTAATAATCTAAGTATACTCGAAATAAAGAAACAGTTATTTAACGTATAGAAGTTTATAAAAGTTATTCTAAATTCAGACTTAGTTTTATACATAGCGTTTATTTAGAAAAAAAAAGTTAAGCTTAAACATGTTTTTAGATTTTATTAACATTCAATATTTAAAACTCAACTACTAGTTACAAGAATTATAGCTAATGTATAATTTAAATGTTAATTTGTATGGTTTTAAAACAAAATTAAATTATTGATCTAGTTTAAACTTGAATTAAACTTCTTGTATTTTTGTAAGGAAACTTCTTTATTTAGAAAAGTCAACTACTTTTTATCTAGTACGTAAATCTTAAAGTTAATCAAAAATCAATTGATACTTTTAAACAAGAAAAACATTCTACAAACAACACAAGCTTTACTTTCAAACTACTATAACTTTTTGTAAAAAAAAACGTGTTTTGTTCACATTCAAACTAAACTAAGATTTTATAGATATTTTTAATATCTTTTTTAAATCATTGTTATTTTATTATTGTGGAAACACACCTAGGCAATATGTTTTAAACGGTCAAACGAACGTTTATAAAAATTTAGATCTAAAACCGATTATACATATATATTATTTTATCAATATTTACCAACAATTAAAATTAAACATTTTCAGGTCATAAACCTAAACATTAGTTAATAATTTTTTATACGATTACAACTGCTACGTTTTATAAAAAGTGCATTAAAAGACGTACAAGTTTTATACTATTCTGTTTTTCGGATTTATTTTCAAAGTTTTCCAAAAAGAAAACTTTGTTGATTAATTATTTATTGAGCATAAATATAGTAAAAAAACACTTATGTGTTCTGTTTTGATTTAAATTTCTTTTTTTGTTTGGAAAGTTTCTTTTTTTTTAAAGTAGCGTTTAATTATTTTTTAACCTTCATAAATTCGGTGAGAAGTTTTAATTTTTTAATTATATTAAGAACTAAAGTGGATATGAAATCTTCAATGTTATTTATTTTTAATAATAAAGGTACTAAAATTTTGTAAGGTTTAGAAAATCGTAACAATTTACTTTTATAAACTTCGACTTAAATACTAAACTTAAGATTGAAAACACTTAAAATGTTACTTTTGAAGTTTTTTCTTGAAATTAATTGATTATTTTTGACATTTTTAAACTTCAAACTCAAGTTTTACTCGTTTAAAAACTTATGTAGTTAGCAAAAACACAACGATTTTTATATAAAAAAGCACATACTTTTGTATACATTTTTTTATGTCAATGTCAGAAATGTTGCTAGTATAAACAAATTTCTAACAAAGTGGTGGAGAAAAAAGTTATAAGCAGTTTGATATTTTACCTTGCTTTTATTTTCTTTTTACCGAGTAAATTTTTAATATTTTACTTTAAAAATGATAATATTTTCTTTGTTACTTAACAAATTCATTACAAACATTTACGTTGACTGACACACTTTTTTCAATATAGTTTCTTTATTTAAATTATAATAATTTTTTTAAAGCGTTAAATTAGACTAAATAAAAAAAATTGTAAGCAAAATGCAAGATACAATCTCTTATTAATTTAGGTTTTTAAAACTACTTTAACTATTGTTTGGGAAAAGTTTTTTATCTTTATTTCATCGATAACAGTAAATATTAATTAACAATAAACTACATCAAACAGTTATTTACTAAGATAGTTTTTAATTTATAGTTTATATCTGAAAAGTGTTTGGTTTTATATTTATTTCATTTGGATTTACTTTTACATACAAAAATATCATTATAATATATAAAATATTCTAACCTTTACAAATTTGGTTTTATACACAGTTTTGAATTACAACGTCATGATATATTTTTCACTATTATTTACTTAGTTGCATGAATGTGTTTCAGTTCTATTAGTTTTTTCTCAGTTCACTGAAGACGGACTGTTGTCTGAAAGCATTTTGAACTAAACTAGTGTGCAACAAATTTGTAGATTTTTCAAACTATCGTTTAATTTTTTCTAACTATTGATGCAGAAGGAAAATCACAAGTAAATAGTTGACTGTGTCCTGGACTAATTTGAAAATTTTATATAAACATTATTTTTTTTTTGAACTCTTATGCGAGTTTCACTCTTACTAGTTGCTGTCGTACTACTCTTGACATGTGCTAGCGTAAAAAATAATAAATTGGTGTTAAAAGCTATAATGTTCGGTGGACCTTAGTTCATTGTTATAAGTTTTGAAGTTAACAATTGTTGGCATCAAAATAAATTTATAAATCAAAAAAGTGAAACTTTTGCACAACCTGACGTTTTTGCAATAAAAAGAGTCCGATTTCAGAATGAATTAGCACACAATTTTTTTTGTTTATTGAAAAATAACGCTAAAAAAATGTTACTTTACAAAAGTTTTTAATAATAATAGTTAATTCTCGTGCAAAAATTACGTTCTGTGTAAAAAAGACTCCGTGCATTTGTAACCTGTTCCCAAACATAACATTGGTATTAAACTAAATTTTCAATGCTTATAAAATGAGTATGCTACCGGTAAGAGCTAGGATAAGTACACAATGTGTATGTACAAAACTTTGTACAGAAATTTAGTATAAACGAACTGAGTTTCAATGTAATAAAAAGTGTAAAATTGCTTGTACAAAACTTAGTTGGTTAGGTAGTTTCGATTACTAGTAGATTTTATTATTATTTTTTTAATCTTTTTAGTAAATCATACAACTTAAAGCGTTCCTTAAATAGTTGAATCCTTAGGCAACCTATTATTAAACATAACAAGTTATTTAAAATTAATTGCAGATGATAAAGTCAACGATTTTGAGCTTATTTATATTTGTATCAAGTATTTTTGTAAAAGTGTTGTAAAATTTTTCATAAATAATTTTTTAGTAGTTTACTTGTAGTGTAAAAAGAAACCTTTTAGAATATACTATTGTGCAAAAATAATTTCAAAACATATTTATAAACACCTATGAAAATTTATAAGAACTATTGCAATAAAATGTAAACTAAACTATATACGGAGTCTATATTGCCTACTAAATCTTGCATGACTACTAAAGATATTTATAAAGTTATAAAACAATCATATTCACAGAGTTTTTGTTTAATTTAAAGTTTATATATGATATTCAAGTTTAAAACAAGCTTCATGGTATTTATTTGATACTAAATTATATACATATATCTAACTAAAGTATGATAGCTTTAAAATTTTGTTGAGCATCATAATTTGAATTAATTAATTTCAGTACGACACATACATAGTTTTATGATTGCTGATTTTTACTTAAGTACACTTAAACTGCAAATAAAAAGTATAAAAAATCGCTCTGAAACGTATTAGAAGTAATGTAATGTACACATCTTTGAGCTTTTACCATGTAAGTTTTTTTAGTTAATAAACAATTTAAAATTTTCTTTAACAATAGTAAATCCTATAAACAACATAAATACTTTTCTTAAATTGACCGAATACATAGAGCAAAACTACTTTTTTAAACACTAATAAAGCATCAGATTGTTAAGTTGAATTAAATAAGTGTAATGTATTAAGTCTATGTAATTCATTTCGTCTCCATTCAAAAATATATAAATATTATAAAAGTTAAATAAACATTTTGTTTTTATTAAAATAAGTAAACTATATGTAATTAAAGATGTTTTTAGAAAATTTTTGAATCAAACAGTTTTTTCTGAGTAAATAGGTTTTTAAAAAACAACTATCATTCAGTAGCTTTTTTTTCGATCTTAATAGACAAAAACGTTACTAATAAAGCAACTTGTTATTTATCATTGAAGAAAATTTCTAATTGTTATTGTTGTTTAAGTATTGAAAATATTTAAAATTTAACAATCGGCAAAAATTTTTTTTATATTTGTGATAACTAATTTTTCGTAATAATAGACCTACTGTGCTTTCAATGTATAAAATTGCTGGACAGATCAAGGATGTTTGTAGATAAAATAAAAACAAAGATAAACAATTATTTTAAACCCTTCGAAGTTCAGAGCTTTAAAGCTTGTAATAGATCACTGAACAGCCTAAATAGCAAAGTTTTTAATTATAAAATCAACTTGTAGAAAAATTTTGAAAAAAGTTAAATCATTTATAAATTCAATGCTTTTGTGAATAGGAGTATAACGGCAGAACTCCCCAAAGATTTCATATAAGAATAGACCAACATATATCAAAATCCCTTAGAAGTTAGATGAACAAGGGTTTGAATAAACCATCTAATAGGTCATCTGAAATTGTTGAACACTTGTTAAATAATTATGAACATACAAAGAATTACAATAATAATTGTTTTTAAATTCAAGTAAAGCATGTAATGAATATCATCTGAGCGTTTTAGAAGCTGTAATTTTGAAAATTATCTATCTAGTTTTATTACAAAAGCCATATTTTTAATATTTTACAGTATTCAAACGAACTTTTTGTTTTCGGACCCCTTTAAAAATATACGTGCGCCACTAATATATTATATAAAGTAAAACCGAGACTAGTAATTGAAAAGCTCAAAATACTTTAATTTTGTAATCTTAACTTACTAAACTTTTTTTTTTCAATTTGTTTAAAATGCTACAAGTTTAACAAGATTTTTTTAAGCGAAAGTAGTCTTGTTCAGCTTATTGAATTTATTATTATGAATTTAACACTGTATGACTTACTGAAAATGTATTAAATAATAGATTAGTAAATTAATAAACTTAGTAAACCTTAGTGATTAAATTAAAGACTAATCAGCTTTGAAACACTACTGTAAGTTTCAGTACTAATTTACATTACTATTACTGTTTAGTAATGCTAATTTTGTTTTACTAAAAACCACTTTTTACCACTTTAGAAACTGGATTAAGTACAATAGTATTAATTTATAAAACAATTATTTCAAACAAAGCTAATGATTAGCATAAATCTGGTTGGTTGTTTAAACAAATTATTAGATGTTATTTTAAGTAACTGAGGATTAAAATAGTTTTCGTTCATTGTTAAAAAGTTATATACATGGTATCTTCGAAAAAAATTATTCCAAAGCATAATGTTGATAGCAAATTTCTTCAAGTCAGTATCTTATTTTGTTTTTGTGCTTAAAGGTATATTTACTGTTCATAAAATTTAATTCAGTAGCTCATATTTTTGTGTTTTACTTTTGAAAAATAAAGTTAAAGCATATGGTTTAAAAAAAGGTTTAATATAATTTTAGCCATGATGTTTAGTTTTTATCCTATTATTTTTTAGAACCATTTACTTAATAGTCACTTCAAATGTTTTTACCTACTTGGAACAGCTTTTAAACGTTCAGCTACCAATACTTCAAGTTATAGTGTGTAAATGATTATAGTGAATTAGTTTAGAATTTTTGAATAAATGGTTTTGTAACTGTAATAAAAAGTATGTAGAGAGAACAGTGTTTCTCGAAGGTTTAATTGTAGTACATGTATTAGTTTACTTGGCAAACTTTTTTGAATTATAACTACAAAATTTTAGCTCGGAATTTAGTTTATCACATTGTTTTAAACTAAAATAAGACTATACAATAATTTTTTTCTTGTCAAATTTCAGAACTAATAAACAAAAAAAGTGATATTGGTTAAGCTAAGTAAGAAAAAGTTAAATAGTAATATAGATTAGCCACGTTTTCTACTTTTGTTTTATCATTACTTCTATAAAATTATTAAAAAATAACTATATGTCTATTTTTATACTGAACTTATGGTCAGCTGCAAAACCTTTTGTTAAAATATTTTTAAAGTTTTCAAGCTAAAAAGTTTACTAAACAATAAGAGAAAGAAAAACTTACAATTTTCGTTTCTTTATATAAAATTTTCAAAACTTAATAAAAAAATTCAGTCACTGTTTAAAAAATACAAAAATTATACAAACTATGTTTTTTGTAATTTTTAATATATGCATATTGTGTATAACAAAAATTTCTTATTAATTTAGTAACTACACAGGGTTAAAACACAAAAAATAGTATAAAATGTTAAATGTGTAAGTAGGACTACACATGTAACTTGCATTGACTAAAATTTATTATTCTGTTGTATTTCGTAAGAAACAAAGTCCAATAATAAACCATTAATAAAATTTATAGCAGTAAAAATGGTAGTATTTAGACGTATTGTATGGCCTGCACACAAGCATTGTGAAGACACTTCAATCACAACTTCCAGTGGGAAATTCACGTTCTATTCAGAAATTGAGAAAACGAGGAATGAAGCTAAGAAGTTTTGTAAAAAGAAGGGTGAAATTTTAGCTCCAATTACTAACAGAGCTGACTTGGAAGCTCTTCACAAGTTTGCAAGTGGCTGCTCTAATCTCGGCATTGGGAGAAGCTACTTCGTCGGGTTGGATATGTTTGATCCAAAAACGAGGTACTTTACAAACGGAGTTGTTTACAAGGAAGAAATTCACGGTTCCTTCAACTACGTGTACAACATCAATGGTACATTGCCTGCATGTTGGGACACTTACTTTGGTACTTATCCAGAAAGCATTAAAGGTATGCACACTAGCTACAACAAAAATTGCTATCCAGACGTAAGTCCATATATTTGTTTGAAACCAGTTGTTACCGCTCCGGCTTGTAATTAGTAAAGAAGTTGTGATTAATGACAAATAAATTATAATATGCTACAACGGTTGTTCTTTATTTAGTTTTCTAAATTTTTCTTAATCTAAAGATTATATCTTATAGGTTTTGGTTTCAGATTTAATACAACGTTCAAAATACAGTAATTAAAATTAATAAGCTTTTCTAAAGAACGGTTAGTAGTGTTAAAGTAGGTTAGATAGTTCAAATAGGTATATCTGAGCTTTAAATTTGTTATATCACTTTAAACTAACTGATAAATAGTAACTGTTTAAAAAAATATTAATAGATGAATACTACTCTATACACTAACATGCATTGCTAAAACTAGAGAAATACTTTTAACCAAACTTCCGACACGAAAGGACGGACCACGAGAATCCTTTTATTTCAAATGGTATGTTGTCCATAAAACTTAAACTGCGGGCCGCAAAAGAAAACTTTAAAATATTAACTAGATATTCTGATGTTTTAAATGAAGTGCTAAAAAATAGAAAAATGTTAAGGCAAACTTAAAAGTAATTCGAAACTCCAAAAAAATACCCTTTGATTTCAAATAAAAATAAAAAGTAAAATTACAACTGGGTCCGCAATTATATTTTTTGAAACTTGGCCGGTGACTAACTAATACCTGCCGACCTCTTTAAACAATAGGTTATTTTGTTAATAGTCTTTAATTACCCAAAATTTTAATTTTCCATTTAAAACAAATTTCGTTGTTTCTAAACAAATTTGTTCCAAATGTATAGCAGTAAATTCAAACAAGCTCCATTATAAAGAATTGATATAGTTTAGACCAGGGTTTCCCAAAGTGGGCCAAGTGGCCCCCTTGGGGGCCATTTGAGGAAGTCAGGGGGCCATAAGCCGTAAAGGGGCCAAAGGAGGGGCCATGACTAGAAAAGGGGCCATAAGGGAGCCTTTTCAATTTTTGGGTCATCTTTGAAAATTTCGTAAATTTTTGCAACAGTAATTTTAGAATTTTAGTTTTTGGCCCTGGGTTTAGATTTAAAATCCACTTTGTGTAAGTTTATTCTAGAAATAGCTTTAGTGCTTAGGTCAGATAACTCTATGTAAAGTTCAATCTTTTGCCAATTTTATGTACAGTATATGTTTACTTTACAGTTTCAACCAATTAAATTATGAAATTTACAGTCTAAAGATGTTGCTTAAAACAAAGTTAAACATCAGCTGCTCAGTTTTTAAGTAATAAATTTAAAACAGTTCAATTTTATAAGGTAATGTGAATTATTAGATTATTAACTTATCTTATATAGAGAGATAGCTATTTGTGTATCAAAACTGCAACTCCTACTTGATTCAACATGCCAACCAGGCAATCTCATCAAATGTATTTCAAGTATGTTTTCATATATTTATACTCCTGTTTTAGCAAACAATATTTTATTAAAACTAGTTGTATTTAAAGTTATTCTAAATTTACAATATGATGAATCAGCAAAAAAAAAGTTATTTTTCATGTAATTTTTTATTTTATTTATTAAAGCTTTATTCTTTGATTAATTTCTAATATGTATGGGTAAAGTGGGATAGGGATAAGGGTATAAAAAAAAAAAAGCTTTAAAAAAAGTATCGATTCTGTAAATATGCATATCAGACTGACCTTTAAGTATACTATTCATTAAATTTTAAATTGTAAGTTCTTAGAATTTTTAATAACTAACATAAAACATAACTTTTCAAAATTCAATAATGTAAACAACTTTTTTTTTAAATGTAGATTCTTACTTAAATTAATATAGAAGTTTTTTTTTATGGTTGCCCCTATAAGTTATAAAATTGTAACTTTCTAGCATATTGCTAATAAAACTATTATATTTTTATAAATAAATGTTGTGTACGTTGGTTTAACTTTTATTTTAAACCAAACCACATTTAAAAAATAAATTTTAGTTACCTCAAAAATTAAGTAGTAGTGTACCATTCTTAACTACCACTCTTATTAAATATTTTCAATAAACTCTGACTAACTCTTTTTTTGGTTAGTATGAACCATTTATTATTCTTACACGTGTTGCCTTGAGCTTATTTTTTGTACAATTTAAACTTAAGATAATTAAGACTTAAAAAAAAAGTCAAAAGTTGTTTACAAAATTAATGGTGTGAAGTTCATTACCAAAATGTTTTTCTCCACACTAATCCATTGACCTTAGTTGTAAGTGTTCACATTTTTCTTTCTTACTAATCTTCTTCTATTTTTTAAATCCTTACAATAAACTTTGTATATACTTGTTAGTAATGATAAAAGTGCTAATAACCTATTTTATCTATTACCAGTTATAAATGAGATTTTTTTCAAATTGTTTTAAGTATATATATGAAATAATATAATAAAAAAAACTTAATAATATTTGAAAAGGTTTAAATTTTTTATCACTGAAACCTTGAAAAAATATAAAAGTTTATTTTCACCTTTTTATTTATTTAATTAATCTCTTTACTTTACAGTAAATTTGAGCAATATTTTAAAGTTTAGTCAAATAAGTATATACATTTTTTTTAAACAAGTCATATGGTGAAATTGAATGTTTTTTAATTACTTCTCAGTTTACTTTACATTAATTTTAACATTTTACATACAGGGTTGCTAAATACTTGGTACACTCAGAATAAATCAGGATATTTTGAAACTTTTGAAAATCTAAGAATGACTCAGGACAGCTTAGGATAACTCAGGGTTTTTTTCTAACTCAGACTGACTTAGGATAAGTTTAAATAGAATAATATACTGAACTATTATTTTGAATTATTTAAAAAAAATTAAGATGCCATTTTCAAATTATAATATTTTTTGGAAAAGTAAAGTTGCTCTTGTAAACTTATAAATTACCCATGGATTGCTCTTTTTATTCTTCATATAAAATTGTTTAAAACTTTTCAAGATATGGCTAAAATAAATTTGAAATTATAGTATTTTTTGAAAATAGTTAAAAAAAAAGAACCAGACCCAAATAACAAGTATGTTCAAAAGAAGTACACAAAACATTGTTGACGGTGTATTAACTTCATATTACCTGTCTTTAATAATTGCAAAACAAAGGTTTCCTCACACCATTGGGAAAAAAGCATTTATTCCAGCCATAAGAACAGTACTTGAAAAAGTTCTACATATCAAAAACATCAGCAATGTTCTACGCATAATCCCATTGAGTAACAACACAGTTAAACGACGCATTGATGAAATGGGAGAATGTGTAGAAAAAAAACTAATTACATTGATGTGTACCAACTTATTTTCCATACAAGTTGACGAGTCTACTTTGCCTGGAAATAAGTGTCTACTTCTTTTATGTGTACGAATGGTAGTTGGTGACAAAACCTATGAAGAATTAGCTATATCTCAGCTAATGGAAACCCACAACACAGGCCAACTTGTTTTTAATAAGATCAAAAACTATTTTGAATCGAATAAAATACCTTTAGAAAACATCATAGGTATTGCAACAGATGGTGCTCCCTCCGTGGTTGGTAGGCATGTTGGATTAATCACGTTTTTTAAAAAGGTTAATCCTAATTTATTTACAATTATTGTGTAATCCATAGGCAACATTTAGTTGCTAAATAATTAAGTAATCATCTACACACCTCAATGAATTTAGTTCTTAAAGCTGTGAACAAAATTAAAAGACGTGGTTTGCAAACTCGTTTGTTTAAAGAGCTTTGCAATGTCAATGAGAAGAGTTTGACAACTTAGTCATACACACTGAAATCCGATGGTTATCAAAAGGAAACTGCTTGGAAAGGTTATTAGCAGTTTTTGATACAGTAATTAAATTTTTTTCTACAAAAAACAGTGAATTATCAATTAAACTGCAAGAAAGAAAAATTGACATAGCATACTTGTCTGACCTCTATGGAAAATTTAATGTTCTGAACAAACTCCTACAAGGAAAAAATTTAAATATCATAAAAGTCAAGGCTAGTCTAACCAGCTTTACAAACAAACTGGAACTGTTTGAAAGAAACTTTAAAAAAGATCAATTCTGCCAGTTTTTAAGCTTAGAAAACTTAAAACATCAGCAAAGTAAAGATGAGGTAGAAATTTATACATCCCACTTAAAAGAGCTAAAACTTGATATAGTTCACAGATTTAAAGATATATTTCAATTAAATGTTCTAAATTGGATAGTAAGCCCCTTTGAAGCATGTCTTGATGAAGTAAAAGTTGAATTACAAGAAAAGTTCATCGAACTAGTTGCTGATCCTGAGCTTAAAGTAAAGTTTTTGCGATTCGGGTATGAAAGTTTTTGGTTGCAAGAAAAAGTTAGACAACAATATCCAGATATTTGGGAGGAAATAAGTCTTTTATTCATTGCATTTCCTTCTAGCTATATAGTTGAAAAAGCTTTTAGCTCAGTTATAAATGTCTTAAATAAAAGATCAAACTTAGACATATCCAAAGGAGGAGACTTGAGGTTGTATCTAACTGAATTAAAACCAATTATAGAGAAGTTAGCCAGTAGTCATCAAGCTCATCCTTCACATTGAATTGTAGGAGCAGACCAAACTTACTGTAAGTTTTTTTTAATACAAGAATTAGTAAATGTTTTCATTCGAAATAGATGTTTCTAATGTACATTTATAAAAAAGTTTTACATATAATTTTGCAGTTTGATATTGTTATGTTTATAGTATTTAAAATAAGCTTTTCCAATATACCTATGAACAAAAATAATTAACTATATGAGTTCCTTTTTTTTTATTAGCTTAAAATATTTCAATCTGGTTTAAAAAAGTTAGAAAAAAGTTACAGCATAGTTGTCTAAAAATTATAAAAATGTTATTATATACAGAGAGATTTGTCATTATATGTATAACATTGATTAAAGTATTCTAATCAAGCAAACATTTTTTTTGATTTTATAACACATTACTTAGTTTACTGGTTGAAATGTCAAGAGTTTTTTTTTTTAAATTTTATATTGATTTTATATAATTATAGTACTATTCATATATAAAACCACATAGAATGTTTACTTATTTATGAATTTAAATAGAATTGTTTTTTACAGTTTTAGTTTAGCTTTTATTTAACTAGTATGGTTGCCACACAATCAGACCACCTCAAATGTTTTGAAATTTAAAAATTAACTCAAGCTGGTTTGAACTTGAAAGTTTTATTTTAAATTTTCTTATTTGTCACATTTTTTCTTATTTTTATACTTTTAAGCAATTCTTTTTCAAATTTTGGCTGTTAGTTTTTTTTTAAATACTGACCAGGTCAGTTTTTAATCAGTTGTGATGACTTTAATTTATTTTCAAGAGTGGCAACCCTCACTTAATTAAGACCAGTTTTTTTCTTGTAAGTTATCTTAATTAGGTATTTAATATAGCTAGATTTATAAACTAAGTACAAATTCAACAGTCTTTAGCAAGCGAACTAGCCACATCAACTAGTCTACAGCAACGTAACTAGACAATCCAGCAATCAACACCCTAACAAGCAGTTTGCCTATCCAGAGAAAAGTGTCATCTAATTTTATAACTCGATTGTGTTTTATGTTTGTTAAATAAACTAATAATTTCATTGTCCTGGACAAGACGTTAAACTGTATCCAAGTAGTGTACAACGCGATTACCGAGAGGTTTTTTTTAATACTAGTACATTGGACTAAGTATTTTTGAGTTCTTTTTTTTCATTCCACAGAATATTAATTTCTTTGCAATTTTTATGTTACAACCATTAAAAATATCAAAATGTTTTTGATTAACGTTTCATTTTCTAAATTTGATATATAAGGTACGAATTAAATTATTTAATTTGTTGCAACTAACATTTACAAAGACATTTCAAATTAATAAATTGTATTTATTCCAAGTTTTTATTGTGATAGAGTGGCTTTTATTTAATCAACATTTTTGTTACTATGAAAATTATTTATTACAACCAGATGTAATGTCAGCGTCAGAAGCAAATTAAGAATTTGAATGAGTCACCTTAAAAATTCAAAAAAAGAGTCTTTTAGTAACAGTGGTATTACGCTGAACTTATTAGAATGCACCTATTCGTTTTTAAACGAATAAAAAATGTGCACAATATAATTTTGTGAAGCCATATTGTAGAGGGGCCATGGCCTTTTAAATTTACTCGAAGGGGGCCATTAGAAAAAAAGTTTGGGAAACCCAGGTTTAGACGAATATCTACATTAAATTTTTCAATGAAAGCATTAACATGTGAGCTGAGTGTATCTTATTTGCGTTTGAACACGAATTATTAATTTGAACACGAATTATAAACTACTATTTTTTTTAACATGTTTAAAATATATATAAAAAATTTTAAGCGTTTGCTGAGTTTGCTTATATTTTCTTAACAAATATAAAGAAAGGAAAAAATAATAACTTGCTTATAAATTTAAGGTAAAAGGTAGTTTAAAGTCATTGATTTTGACAATAGGCACCAACTTAGAAAAGTTTATTTTAACGACAATTTTTGTTTTTACAGTAAAAAAATTACAAAAATTACCTTGTCTTAAACTCAACTGTGGCCGGCAAAGGAAAATTTAAAACACTAACTAGATATTCTTAGGTGATGTGCTAAAGTAGTAAAAAGATTTTAAGGAAAACTTAAGAGTAATTTTCTTTAAGTAATTTTTGTTTTGTTTGTAGAAATCTAGCCCAAGGTTTCAAAATAAACATATGTTTTAAAGCATATAAGTTAATATACCAGGAAAAAAAATCTTATAAATAAGTTAGATAAATAATACCGACAACATGAAAGGCAGAAAATATTTGAGGTATTTTTTTAACGACGTATCGGCCATTTTTAGTCATTATAAAATGCCTAACTTAATGAAAAAAAATCTTTTTATTAATGACTAAAATATAAATACCTTGATAAAAGTGTAAATACTTAAAAAAACACAACACAAACAAACAACTTCTTACACAAAAAGAAACAAAAAACACCTTTTAAAAACTAAACAAACATTCTAAAAAATTATTAAACACGAAGAAAAATGAGACTTAATCAAAAATTCTTAAAGTATGCTTTACACCCGTTTTTAAAAACTGCTTGTTCAAACTCGAAGTATATCGTTTCATGGAAATAGTTTGATTTGTACTAGTTTCCAATTTTGTGCTCCACTCATAAAAACTTTTAAAATAATTAACAGTTGTCTTGATATTTTTGTAAGCATTACAATTTACAACGTGGTTAAAAACATCAGATGTTCTACTCAAATGTTAATTAGTTCGTTAAAACAACGGTCTTGAGGTACATTCGACACAGCTATTCTTAATTTGCGTTTCTTTTAATGTTACTTTTAAACGATCACAAAATCTATCTACGTAGAACTAACTTAGAAACCTGTTTAAACTTAAAAACATCGTCAGCATCAGCGCTTAGACTAGAATTTTCTTATTAAAGCTAAACTTTTTATTGGTTTATGATATGCTCGTTAGTGATAACATTTTGGTTATTTTTAAATTTGTCTTACATCAAGTTTTAGTTTCGTTGACATAAAATTGAGTTACAACGTTATAAACAACCTAAATATTATTTAACCAGTTTTTGATTAAAGATAGTATAAATTGTTTTTATCATATTTTTATTAAAATATCTTAGAAAATTTAAAATTATTCTTTTGTTATGTTTTAAAAACTGTTATATAAATATTTTTGAAAAAAAAGGAACAATATAAAAAAGTGATACAGCTATTAACGATTAGCAAAGTTTATATCAACTAAGAAAAATACTCTCGAATCATAGTAGAGTCTTTTTTTAAGGTAGGCATTTTTATTGAATGGCTAAAAATTTTATTAAATATATTTATAGTAGTGGGTAAGTTTGTTTTGTAGTTTTAAGTTTTCCACTACTTATTTTACCTCTTAAAAGGTTTTTTTAAGTAAAAGAAATTATAAGTGAACTCTAAGATAATTTAATCACAAGCTATAAAATACAATTACATAAAAATAACACATTGTTAACCTATAAAAGTAAAAGTAAAAATAACTTTTTTGTATTAAAATCAAATGTTTAAATTATTTAAAAAGTAGTAGCTGTTTAGTATACCACAAGCAAAGTAGTTATACAAATATTTGACTTTATGATATTTATTCACAATAGTTTTATTTATAACAAATAAAAAAGTTTAAAGATTTTTTCAGTACTAAAAAAAATAATTTATTGTCTGATTTTGAGTTTTATTGATAATACATCGTTTTTTTTTAAACTTAATGCTTTTTAAAATGTTCCAAGTTAATTGCATAGGGTTCTACTTAAATAATGGTTTTGAAATTTTCTAAAGTCAGTGTACTGATTAAATGTTGTAACAATAATCCGCTAGGCAGCGATGTAGGGTTAGAGTTACAAACAAAAATTTATAGTTAGGTAAACTGAAGCTTTTTAAATAGTAAAACTATTTGATACTGTGTTTCACTTACGCTTTATTTTGATTATAATTATTTTGTTGACGTAAAATGTTTTCAAAAGTTTTGACAGTTATTTTGTTTCTTGGTCTTTGTTTTATATTGTTGAAATAACCTAAAAAGTTGTACAATAACAAAATTGCTTAGCTCTAAAATAAATAGGTTTTTAATATATACATATTAAAATTTGAATACTTAATGTCAAGATTCTTTTGTTTTTCTTTTTACGCATCAATGAGTTCAGATTCACATTACTGCCATTGTCTAAATGTTATTTACTGTTTTGAATTTATTTGACAGGGTCAGCTAACGCTCACCGAAACCAGGTAATAAACCGAAGCAGTGCATCAATATTTGTTTTATTATAA
Source organism: Thalia democratica (assembly GCF_965202585.1). Classification (NCBI taxonomy): domain Eukaryota; kingdom Metazoa; phylum Chordata; class Thaliacea; order Salpida; family Salpidae; genus Thalia; species Thalia democratica. The sequence continues at coordinate 56,918,509 of NC_139166.1, read as the reverse complement.
TATATACATATAGAAAATCTTACTAAAACTTTTAGTAAGTTTTTGTAAAAATAGGCTTGAAACAGTTGTCAAAACCATTTACTATAAAAAATTGTGTGTAAATTTTTTCTATTAAAGCTAAATACTAAAAATGGTAGAAAATATATGTACAAAACGTTTTTGAAAAAATAGTTTGAAATGAACAGTTGTGTTAAAAAACTTTATAAAATTTAGTCATACTAACTAAAAGTCTTTAAAATTAATTAAAACTTAAATAATGTTAAAGTTAGTTTAAATTAACTTTGAAAAAAAGTATCTAACCATTCTTTTTTATTTTAGGTTTGCACACCTTATTTTAAGTAATATGAGTTTAAATAAGTTTATGAATGGTTCGAATAAATATAAAATAGTAATGAAAATGGAAACATTTGAAAAATCAAAAATTTCTTGCTTAGACCGTGGCTACGAAATAGCTATAATAGATGAGTCAGAAATTAGTCAAGTTTCCCAAAAAATGCATGAATTAAACATTGAAAAAATTAAGTTCCTTTTTAAAAACGTTGCATCAAATTCAAGTGCAAAATGCTATAATCTACTAGAAAAAATCAGTGATACTTTATACGTTGATAAAAAGTGTAGTGACGACTTTGATTACAGTTTTAAATCAAAAACCCTATGTAAAAGAGCTGCTTCAGAAACTGATAATGCAAAGAAATATACAACTCAAATGATTAATACTGTAAAAAGTCCAATCAACTTGACCCTAGTTGCTATTATTGCAAGTCTTTCAGCTTTTCTGTTAATAATAAGTATCATATGCGTGGTAAAAGCAATAAAAAACAGAATAAACAACAGAAGACCCGAGCAAGTTTGTTTATGTTTTATATGTCAAATAAAATCAAAAACTAGTATTTTAATGAGTGTATTAATCATATTTAGTTTTCTTTTTAATTAGTTTTATTGGTAGAATAAAAATTTATTGGTTTTTATTTTAAAAACAATTAAAATAAGTTATTAAAATTGTTTTAAATTAAATTAATTTAAAACATAAAACCGGTGTTAGAAATTTAAAACAACAAAAAAAAACAGTTAAGTAGTTGTTTGTTAGCTATTTAAAAGTTTAACATAAAAATCTTTATCATATTTTAAAGCTTAAGCTTTTGAACTTTGTTCGTTTTATATACTTGAATTATAAAAACAACTGTGCTTATTTAACTTAAGTATTTGAGTTAAGTAAGTATTTCTTCTAACAAACATCGTTGATTAGTTGTTAGTAAACATTGAGAAAAAATAAAATCAAAGTATTTATAAACGCAAGCACATATAAATTATCAATTACATTGATTTCCTATAATAATTCCTTTAAATCATAAAAATAACTGACGTTAAAATTTTTAGTTTTTGTCAAAAAAATATAATTTATTAATGAAAAACGCACAAGTATTGTTCCATTTAAAAAACTTTTTAGTAACCAATGTTTAGAAACTTTCTTACAAGCATGTGATTTATTTTTATTCATTGTTATCTTTTTGTTTTACATTTTAGTTTAAAAACATGTAAAACTTGTTTCTTTTTTGTATATAATTATAACTTAAGAAAAACTGTTTTTCTTTTAATTTCAAGTGTTAAAATACAAGGTTTTATTAAACGTTATTTAATCAATCAATTTAATAATATTATATTTTCATAAAGCAAAAAATAAACTAAATTAGTCTACCAATTGCTACAAGATAAATACATTTTGTATGATAAGAATAGAGCAACAAACACTTTTGAAATTTTTAAACATACTTATTGTGTGCCAAATATAGCACATTTAAAGTTTATTTTATACTAATAATCTCTAAACTTTTTTTGAAAATTTTCCAATATAATACGTACAGTTTTTTTTATCAAAATAAAATATAATGATTTAATATAAAATTTTTCATAAACTCTAAACTTTTTGAAAACAAAAACCTAGATTATTTAATCAATATACATTTTTAGACAAAAATAGTTTGTTTTTACATTATCTTTATAATTATCAAAAAAAAATCTAAATTTTTATTAAGATTAGTTTTTGTTATAAACCACTAATGTACAATTAAAGTTATTGTTTTAATGCTGTTAACGTAACATGTTTTTTAAAATACTAGATTGCGATGAAGAAGTCGGTTGCGATGAACAAGCTTTTTTATAAAAATAATATTACCTGTATTTATAACAATCTTTAAAAATAAAAATCATAGAAACATTATAATTAGAAAAAATTTTCACCATAAATATTTATATCACCAGACAAGCGTTTATTGGTTCAAGAAGTTAAAATTTTGTTTATATATATGCATATACACTCAAAAATTATTTTCAGATGTATGCAAAGTCATAATGATACTTTTAATTATTATTATAAATACTGAGACTATAAAATCAAATTACTTTTTTATCGTTTTTATTACTTTACTTTTTAGATTCAAATGCAGGAACTAGTTCAAAAACGCAACGAAAGAGAAAAACAGAAAATTAAAGAACCTTATCAATCTCATCTTTTTGAAAATTATGACGTTATTGACCTTCTTGGTGCTGTAAGTTTGATATTAAAAAGTATCTATATTCTTTTAATGCTAACGATGATTTTTTTTATGTTTACTAAACGTTATACTAAACGTGTTTTAGTAAACGTTAAAGTTGTCAAAAACTTTTACGAATTTCTTAAACTCTTTTTAAAGTGTTTTTCAGAAACGTAACTTACAGTTTATAATCTTTGAAAGCGTTATGACGTTACATTTAAACTAAAATAAAGATATTTATTGCTTTTTTATTGAAGTTTTATTTTGTGTTTAGATAAAAGGTTTTTGACTTTTGAAAAATTTTGTTTGTACAATGAATTTTTGTCTTAATTTAGCCTTTTGTTTAATAACCTTTAAAGTTATATTATTTTCTTTTATAAAAGAAATAAACACTGTGTTTAAATTATGATGTAGAAATTACAAACAAGGTTTTTATAAATAGTGTTAAAATCGGCTAGGTCACGTGGTTTAAGTACTACAATTTATTATCTTATATCTTTTTTAATTGTTGGCGAAATACATTTTATTTTTCTTCAATGGATTTTATGTAAATTAACTCTTAAGTTGTTTTTTACAAAAGTGTGTATAAAAGGTTTTTAAGTCTAACAAGAAAATTTACAATTGTAAATTGCATGAGTAAAAATAATTAAAACTTTAATTTTTTACGTCTGAGCATCTGTTATCTTAAAGTAACTTTTATATGTTTTGTTTTTTGTGATAATTCAAACAAATTCGTTGTAAAGTAGATCCTACTATGTATGTAAAAGTTTTTAAGTTTGTAACAAACTGCATATTTACTAATAAACCTATATAACTTCTCACATAGAACTTTTTACATGACTTCTTACAAAAATTGTATTGAAAAAAAAAACAATTTTATCAATGTAATTAAAAAAAAAACTATGAAAATAAACACAGGGTTCATATGGCAGCGTATTCCTTTGTATGAACAAAATGAGCGAAAATCTGGAAGCAGTGAAGCTAATAAGAGTAAAAAAAGAGTAAGAAATTTTTTTATGTAGTTTTAATCGTGGCTTTCTAAATTCTTAGTGTAAAACATCTTGTCTGCAGTGAGCGATTCGAAAACTCTGAGGAAGGAGTTGTAAGGGAACCGAAAATTCACTGCAAGCTAAAACACGAAAACGTGTTGAGGATGACGGGTTGTTTCAACGAGGTCGTGAAGACAGGGTGGCAGGAAAACAAGTTGAAAGAAATATTTAATTTGACGTAAGAGTTTAAGAAATTAATCTTTGTAAAAAAAATATTGTACATAAGCATTGTTTATTTCAGAATTTATGGTATTTCAACAAGAAAAGAATCAAATATTTGTTGAAAATTTATTTTTAGTTTTTAAAATGTTAAGTATTAATTTAAAGATTTATAAAATAGACACAAATTATCTATTTGGCAAAAAAAAAATTCAAAAAATGTACAGTGAAGAAGATATACAAGAACGCAATGTAGTTGAACAAGAAAATGAAATACACACAGCGATGGTCAAAAAACAGGTTGTAGAAGAAATGAAGTTCCAAAAAATGTTTGAGGAAAAAAAAGTTAACACAATTTGTGAAATCAAAATTATAAAGGACAGAGAAAAAACTCAGAAGAAATTTAGAAGTCGTAAGTTGCAAGTTTATAGTAACAAAACCAAGTAAAAATAAATAGTCTTATTTCTTAATAATTTCTGTTGTTATAGTTTTAATCAAATCGTTGTTTAATAAGCTTTTAACATTAATTTAGTTTTAGTACCTTTCATCGCTATTAACATAAATTTTTTTTTATGTTGTAGAACTTTACAATTTGTTAAAAATTGAGAACATGAGTGATGAATTCAAATACTATAACATCATCACTGAAGTAGCTTTGCCAATAACTCTTGACGATATTTTAACAAGCCTTAATTCTTGGAAAATAAGATCACCTCAGCTAATGATAGACATGTTTGAGCAGGTAGGTTTGTTTTCAGTTTAAGATAATACTCAGTTGACTTTTGCTTTAGAAGGTTGAGTGTAGGTGCAACTAATTTTTGTTTAAAACAATCATATTTTCAGTTTATTTAACTTTTTTTTTTAATCAGAAAATACAAACTTTTCAAATAAAGGTGTTTTTAGATTGTGCAAGGTATTTGTTACCTTCACAGCCAAAAAGTTCTGCACCGTGACCTGTCTCCCCGCAATATTTTGATGGGCAAAGATTACCAAGTAAAGGTGGCCGACTTTGGCCTGGCAAGAGTGATGGAAACAGAATGCCAAAGTGTAAACTACTCCTGCTTCAACAGCGATCTCCATTACTTCCAAGCCCCAGAACTTGTTCGTGTTTTAAAACTATGTTACTGATAAGTAATTGACAAAATAATTTTAATGACGTTTACAGAGAAATGGCACCCAATATGAGATGAGCTCGGACGTATTCTCCATAGGCCAGGTGTTACTGACGATGTTCACTCCAAGAAAAAACTACTCATATATTAGTTACGTGTTGAAAACTAATTACAAAAACAACATACTTCCTCATTATATGAACACAAACTTACCGAACCTGGTGAGTTCATAAGTAATAAAGTGAGGTGGTGTTCAAGAAACAAAAGTAGCTCACATAAACTTTTAACTTACTTATGGTAATTTGTAAGTTTTGGTTAGTACAACAAGTACAATTTTAAGCCAAAGTACTAGTTTTTTTTATTTTAGAGTAAATCCATAAAAAATATGACCAATCATGATGAAAGTTTGAGGCCAACAGCAGAAAGATTAAGAACAATAAACTTTCAAAACAAGTTGCAAGAAGATCTTAAACTAGTTAAACTTAACCAGTTGCTGCAATAAGCTTGAGGTGAGCTTATGATTTAAAGCTAAAAAGTAATTTAAAACATTAATGCAAAAATTAACTTACTAATTCGAACATATTCTCTTTTAAAAAGTTTAAAAACGTTAAGTTTTTTCACTTGTGTGCAGGAATGATGGATAATGTAGTAGTTATGACGTCACAACTCACGAATGCTTTGTCACGGATCGGTGAACACCGTAGTAAAAATTTTCCTTCTCTGCTTTCTTCTGCTACTTTGTTTTAAAACTAAAAGTTCAAATCCTTAGTTGTTCAAAATGTGATATATTTACTTTATAAATCTTGTTGAATTGAATTGGTTTTTGTGTTTTATATTTATAATTACACAATTTTTAACTTTGGTAAACATTGAACTAATAAAAGTATCTTTTATAATTTTCAAAAAACAATTTAGTAATATTTTTTAACAATTTGCTGCAAAAATAGTTTAAATTTGCATTTCATTAGTTATCACATTTTTATTTAATTATTTTTTAGTTTTCCTATATGATTTTACCATTTGTAATCATATTTTAAGTTTAAAAGTAATCAAGATAATCAGACTTTTAAAACTAAAATTGTATTTCGACATCTTAAAGTTTATAAAGCGTTTTATATCTTTTTTATTTGTATGTTTCAATTGTGCACGTGTTTAGTTCTCTTATTAAAAACTTTTAAACTTTAATGACTGATTTTTTTGTAACAGAAAAATAAATGTATTCGTGTGTTTTGTTAATTCGCAAACTGTTTAAACCTAACTTTATTGTGATTTTTCAATAAAGTTAAGTTGCAAAGTTTGCTAATTGAACAATATCTTCAGAATTTAAGTTTGAATAAAGTTTTTATTGATTTATATTTGTAAAAAATATACTTAATTTTTTTTTAAACTGAGAGAAAGAATTTTCTACGTTAAACTTTAACAAATATGATTGATTTTTTAGTTTAATTAAAATAAAATAGTTTATTCAGAAAAAAATATCTTTTTATGTGCTCAATAAGAAAGCAGCATATACATGAAAAACAAAAAATTACATAAACAGAAAAATATAAAAAGCACTTGTTTTTAACTTAAAACATAGTTTAAGAAGTATGTTATAAAATACGAGTTTGAATTTAAAAAAAATATTTAAGATCAGTTAAAGACTTTTGAGAGACTAGTTAATGTTTTCATTAATTATATAAACTATTAAAGATAAAAATAGTCAGTTACTTTTATTTTGATACAGTTTGTTTTTATCCTTTAAAACAGTTATGTAATATTTAAGCTTTTTTTTTCGTCAAACAAATAAGATTTATAAGTCACTAATCATAGCTAAACATATGATAATATTTTAAATTCATTTGAGATAGAAACATAAGGAAGAAATTTGTATGTTTTATGTCTGTTTAACAATATATTTTGCAATTTATCACACAAAGTTAACCACAAAAACACATTGTCACTAACTAAGTAGTTATTGATATGATAGTTACAAATTGATTTTAGCTAAGAAACAAGCGAAATTTTTGACCTCACACAATTTTCCTCGAGCAGTAATATATTAAGAGAGAATAAGCTTTTCTTTGAATTGCTACTACTCTTTGACGTGCTCATTAGTATAAAAGTAGTGCAACATTAACATCGTGTGACCTAAATACTTACTAGATTATGTTGTGTAAACTTAAAGCTTATGTTAATCTTTTTTTTGAAGCCTTTATCTTACTAATTATAAACTTAAAGCCTATTGAAGTAAAAAGTTTAAATTTATGTTAACAATTGCACCTTATAATTAACCTTAAACATTTTTTCATTTTCTGTATTTTTATGCTGATAGTTTGTTCAACATTCAATATAATGCTTTTTATAAAAGTGTTAAAAATACACTTTAGCAAAAACTCATAAGAAACTAATAATTTTCTATTTACCTTATTAAACAACTATACTCGATATAATTAGAAAATTTGTTAATAAAGTGATTTATTTAATACCATCGGTTAGTAGTTTATTTTTTTAATAAAAGATTTGCATTGCTGCATTTTAAAGTCGTTGTGTAGAAAAGTAAAAACTTACAAAACCTAATTTTTAAATTATAACCGAATCTGCTGTTTACTTAAGTTGGTTAAAAAAATTAAAAGGAAACTATATAAAGTGTAAAAATTAGGCTTACTTAGATAAACGTTTTCTTATAAACTTTCTTAAACGTAGTTTTAAATAACTACTTTGTTATTAATAAAAGTGTTATACATATAAAATTTGTTTATTTTCATTTTTTTTAATAAAAGTTGAGTTAAAGTGCAGCGGAATTATTTTTTTTTTAATTTATACAAACAATTGAGTAGAAAATTAAACTTAACAAGTAAAAAATCACAAAGAAAATAAATTAAATAGAAACACATAAGTGGAAATAATTAAATGTTATCAAAGATATTTTTGAAAGAACTAATTTTTTTACGACGTAATATTTATACTTTTTTTATTTTTGTTGAAAATATTTATTTTTTATATGAATTGTAGATAATGTTTTTTTAACTATCGTAAACTAAGTCAAACTAAAACATTTTAGAAAAGTTAGCTCATAGGAAATACTAGTAACATTACAAGCTTCGATATAAAACAGCGAAGCATTAAATCGTACCATATGTGACTAAATCTATAACCTGTTATGTAAAATTCAGCAACGTATTAACAAATGTTTTAAGTATTGAGTTTAAGTTTTCAACTGTAGTTAAACCGAAAGTTTACATTTTAAACTTTTTATAGTTTTAGTTTAAAAATAATTTGAACTATAATAGATTTTTTTGTAGTTTTGCATTATATATAAAATGTTTAACTTTGATAAATTTATAATATATATCTTATATAAATAAAAGTATAAGTGGAAATCTTTTCTTTTAATTTGTGAAATAATTTATCTAATAAATTGTTATGTTATTTGTATTCTTTTTTTACCTTTAAAGAAAATTAACTACAAACACTGTTTCCGGTTTTTTTTTTTGCTCTCAGTTAAATTTTAAAAGTAAGTGATCGATAAAAATAGCATAGATATAAAGTATTCGAAAAAGAACTTTAGTTCGACAAAAATAAGTCATTTTAAAGAAGAAACAAGTATATTTATAAATATTTCTAACTTAAAAAAGTAAAAAAAATAGGTAACGTAAACATCTGCGTTAACATAGTTGGAATATAGGAAAAATAAAAACTGACAATAACATTACAACGCACTTGAGAAATATTTTAATCTAACTTAACTTAACCTATAAGTGTTTTCGGCTTTGTAAATATATGACTAATTTTGAAACAAACTAAGCTTGGTACGATAAGAATTAAATTATTAAACTCGATTATATCACACTTTTTAGTATTTAGATTATTATTTCTATCAGTTTCAAACTTTCCTTATTAGTAACTAAACAGAAAATTTAACCAGTTTTTAACAAGATTATATTATTATTTTAGCATTTCTATCTAAATAATTTTTAATATAACTTTTCAAACTTTTCTTCTCGACATAAAAAATAATAGTATTAAGACGTTTTGGAATTCAAAAACTTCTAATAATCTAAGTATACTCGAAATAAAGAAACAATTATTTAACGTATAAAAGTTTATAAAAGTTATTCTAAATTCAGACTTAGTTTTATACATAGCGTTTATTTAGAAAAAAAAAGTTAAGCTTAAACATGATTTTATATTTTATTAACATTCAATATTTAAAACTCAACTACTAGTTACGAGAATTGTAGCTAATGTATAATTCAAGTGTTAGTTTGTATGGTTTTAAAACAAAATCAAATTCTTGATCTAGTTTAAACTTAAAATCAATTTTTGTTTTATTTTGTAAGGAAACCTCTTTATTTAGGAAAGTCAACTACTTTTTATCTAGTACGTAAATCTTAAAATGGATTAAAAATCAATTGATTTTTTTAAACAAGAAAAACGTTCTATAAACAACACAATCTTTACTTTCAAACTACTATAACTTTTTGTAAAAAAAAAACGTACTTTACTCACATTTAAACTAAACTAAATTGTTATAGATATGTTAAATGTCTTTTTTAATTTATTGTTATTTTATTATTGTCAAACCGCACTTAAGCAATATGTTTTAAACGGTCTAACAAACGTTTATAAAAAATTATATATAAAACCGATTATATATTTATATATGTATTACTTTATCAGTATTTACCAACAATTAAAATTAAATATTTTTCAGATCATAATTAATAAGTTAATAATCAATATTATTTGATAAGTTTTTATCCGATTACAACTGCTACGTTTTATAAAAAGTGCATTAAAAGGCGTACAAGTTTTATACTAATCTGTTTTTGGATTTTATTTATAAAGTTTTCCAAAAAGAAAACTTTGTTGATTAATAATTTATTGAGCATAAAGATAGTACAAAAACACTTGTGTGTTCTGTTTTGACTTAAATCACTTTTGTTATTCAAAACTTTTTTTTAAGAGTGTCATTTAATTATTTTTTAAACTTCATAAGTTCTGTGAGAAGTTTTAATTTTTTAACTATAATAAGAACTAATGTGGATATTCAATCTTCAATCTTATTTATTTTTAATAATCAAGGTACTAAAATGTTGTGAGGTTTAGAAAATTGTAACAATTTACTTTTATAAACTTCGACTTAAAAAACTAAATTTAAGATTAAAAAGACTTAAAAACATACTTTTGAAAGTTTTACTTTAAAATTGATTGAATATTTTTGACATTCTTAAACTTTAAACTTAAGTTTGCAATCGTTTAAAAACTTATGTTTTTGGCAAAGACACAACGATTTTTATTTAAAAAACACATACTTTTGTATACATCTTTTTATGTCAATGTCAGAAATGTTGCTAGTATAAACAAGTTTCTAACAAGGTGGTTGAGAAAAAAGTTATAAGCAATTTGATATTTACTTTGCTTTTTTTTCTTTTTACCAAATAAGTTTTTAATGTTTTACTTTAAAAACGATAATTTTTTGTTTGCTACTTTACAATATTCATTACAAACATTTACGTTGCCTGACACATTTCTAAAATTTTTTTTTTTTTTTTTCAAATTTAAATAATTTTTCAAAACGTAAAACATCAGATTAATTATAAAAAAAGCTTCTCGTAAGCAAAAGTTTGTATTTAAACGAATTTTACATGCTATAATAAAAAAGTGACAAATTACATAAAAACGTTTTAGCAAAGCACCGATTAATTATATGTTAAATACATTCAACATTTTTTCACAAAATAATTAAGCAATATTAGTTTTTGTTTTCAAACGGTTACATAAAGTTGTAAAAAAACTATTTTTCTTAATTATAAACTTTTTAGTTAAAGTACAGACTGAAAGCTTTTTGAGTATAATTAAACTCAAAAACTGTCTAGGTTATGAAAGTTTTGTTTCCTAATAAAAGCTATTACTTGTCAACATTTCTTCAAAAAACAATACAATAAAAGACATTTACGTCGTAAATTTTAAGAAAGGTTATTGATGCATTTGAAATTTACTTTCTAGAATTTAAATTGTAGTTCTTGAAATTTACTAGTAAAACTTCAATTAAGTTTTTTTACACAAGTAAATACTTACTTTTAATTATGTTACTGTATTCAGATAACTTAGTTAATAAAAAACTGAAAACTAATCAATTAAAGATTTTATATAAACTGATAAATTTCTTTTACCTATTTAAAATGAAGTAAGTTTTGTTTATTCAAGTTTTACCGTGTATAAAATAAAATTTAGTGATTAATTCAAATTGTTTTTTTATTAAAGTATCAGCCATATAAACATATGTAATGGAAGTTTACAATTAAAAACTAAAAAACAGTTGTATTAAAATGTTTTTAAATGTTTACGGTATACCAAGTTGTTCGCATTAAAATTTACTTATGTCTCATAACATATGTCAATATTTCATTTACAATTGCTACATTTTCATTCTAAATAAAGTATGAAGCAAAACGTTTCTGTGCAACTTAAGAAAATTAGCGTTTATCAACGCAACGTAGTATACAATTTTCATCTTTTAAATCAGGTTAAACCGATGTATACAAACGTTGAGCCTACTTATATAACGAATATATTCTTCTGTTTCTTATCAAATACGACATAGTCGAATTCTCGGCTTACAGCGAGTTTTAATTTACAGCGATATTTAAAACGTCTGTTAAAAATAAAACAGTTTTCTTTAAAAAGACTTTGAAAGTTTTCATTACCAACAATTGTTTTACTAAATGAACTGCTTTCTAAAAAGTATAAAATAAAATCTTATTTTAATAAACTTTTAATTCTAACATTAGTTAACAAAGACTTGTTAAACTAAAGTAAGTTTTAGTAAAACTATAGCTTTATACATCATTATTATACAATAAATACAGTTTCAATTTATTTAAAAAAAGTACAAACATAAAGTTTTAATATTTTAGTTTGAGCTAAATTAACAATTTGCAAAACTAATGTTTTAGAAGCTTTCAAAATACTTGATTTAGTAATCGATCAATTTAAGATTAACTTTGACACTCTAAAGCATTTATATTTAGTAAACAGTAGCAATAATTTTTTTTTGCATTGCTTACTAGTTTATCGAAACTGTTTAAAACAATAAATTTATCACCTAAAATATTTTAATTTTTGTTTTGCAAAATAAGCACTTAATTTTTGCTTTACATTAAATAGTGTGTCAGTATTACTTTTCAAAATAGATTTTTAAATTTCATAATTAGGTCATTACTGAAAGTATAAATTTTCAATCAATTAATGCTAACTAATACAAACTAAAGGCACAAATTTTAACCTATTTTTTACTCTCTTATGCTCTCAAGTGGATTTTTGAATCGAAGACTAAGCCAACAACATTGAACTTTTTATATTATTTTTAGAACTTTTTAAAATGCTCAATTATACTTAAACTTACTGGTATACAAAATATCTTACATTTTATCTGTCAAGTAATACAGTGTAAATATGTATGAACTAAAAAAAACTGAAACATTATTTGATCCAAATTCAAAAATTTAACTTGAATTAGGTATATTACAGTTTTGAAATCAAAAATATCTTTTACTTGTAAACGATTTTGAATAAGTCAAAAACTTTAGGTTGCAGTATAAATATAATTTTAGTAACAGATATAAAACCACTGTTTTAAACTAAAAGTTTAATAAAACGAGTTGCATTAAGTTACAAGTACTTATTTAAGAGCCTAAGTTGGAAGAACTTACCTCAATGATAATTATTTTTGTTTAAAAATTGTTTTTTTTTTCTTTTTAAGGTACATTATTATAAGCCACAGTTTTCCGTTCCCTTGTCTACTGTAAGCCAGTTTATTTGTTACCTTTAGCTTGTAATTCGAAAACTAGTTAGAAATAACAATTTAACTTATAACTTATTGTAAACAATAACTAAAAAGGTACAATGGAGCAGTGGTGACGCGTAGTCATGACAGAGTGTCACTTTAGCATGGAAGTTATTTTGCAATCCTGATTTAATGGTTGTATTACATTTAAACTACAATGTTTAAAAATTTGAAAACGGACTATGCAAAAAATAAACTAAAACTTAACAAGCGTTATATGTGTTACAAGTTTAAGCCTCAACTAAAATTTTCGTGTTTGAACTGTAATACAAGTTACTTTAATACAAACCTTAAATTTTTACAATACGATTAAAACAAATTTAGAAACGTTATTAACTAATTTTACTATAAAACTTAAACGAACATATTTTGAAACTTTTATATTTACAAACTTAAACTTTTTTTATAAACCTAGCATTATAAACGACAATTCTATTTATAGACTATTTAAACATCTTAAGTTGTCAGACGAAAGTTTTTTGAGTTTGAAGGATTTAAAAAAGTGATCAACTGTATCCATAAAATTAGATTCCGGCCGAATCCGAAACTTTTATTTACATTAGAATCCGACCGGATCCGTATCTCGACTTAAAATTAGTTTTTGTCGGATTCAGATCTAAAAATTCATTATTCGGCTGGATCCGGTAAATCACTTATTCAAAATGCTCCGGCCCGCAAAAGACTAAATTTTTCCGGATCCGGCCCGTTAATTGAATAACGTTGCCCACCCCTACTTTAAGACAATAGTTTTAAAATTTTTAGAACCATACGTTATTGAGTTTTTATACTAAAAAACTTAAAATAAGCTTATAAATTATCAACAAAGTATATTCTAAGCACATGCAAGCCATAATACTGTAGTTATCATATAAAGACTAAAGATGGATCACAGTATATCTACATAAAATAAAATTTATGTATGAAAGTTAAGAGTATAGAGAATAAATCAAATTTTAAAGAAAATAAAGTCGTTGAGATACAATCAACTTCGTAAAAAGTTCGAAAAGTATGTAACATTTTTTTGGCGTTGTCAAATTCCTCGGAGATTGAAAGCTATCTAAAAAATATTTTCCTTCGTTTAAGAATTACAGACAAAATTTTTCTTCAACAAGTTAAATGAAGTATCAGGACTAAAAAATAGATTGCAAGTAAAAAAGTTAGAGCCTTCTGTTAGGAATAAATTAAATTTGACAATATTGATTCTATGTATCTTAAAATCTATTATGAAAAATTTCTAAATTTAAACCAGAAAAATTTGCAGTAAAATAAAAAATAATTTATTTAAATACAAAACCTTTATGTGGAAGTGGATAGAGCCATCAAACTTAAATTATTTTCACCATAACATCTTAGCTACAAGTCACTATGAGAATACTCATATGTTTAATAAGTGGTTTATTAAAAAGGGAGTAGGTAAGCACTTTTTCTTGTTGTTTAAAACAGCATGTATGGCCTGAAAAAAAAACCAAGCTGCGTTTATTAAGAATAATCACTTTTATATGCCAGTGTTCACATATGTTTTTCTGCATATTCACTTGTCCAAAGCAACAGGACACAATCACAGAACAAAAAAAACTTGTCAAAAGCTACGACAAAAACCACAAAACACATAGCATAGTTTATTCAACTGTACAACTGCAAACAATTTCAATCGTCGATCGGATCTTCTTCCTCCTCGGTGTTGGTGTTGTACGCTTGCTCGGCCACCTTCAGGCTGAGATCGGGGCAGAATCCCGTTCTGTTGTACCACACGAAGTTGGCGTGCGGGAAGGGAGGATTCACGTAGGCAGTCTGTAGAATGTAAATTACTCATAAGTGCGAGGCATTTCATTTTATACTATTAACGGTATTTGAAGATCTGGAGAGTAAAGAGACTTTATTGAAATTTTGACATGGTTTCCGGTTTGCTTTTGAGTTTGTTAAACACATACTTGTTGTATGGGTAGGGAGTACTTAGGTGATGTTTACTGGACTTATGAGTCAATGTGATTTATTTGTGTTTTTGCTTCATTAATAAGATTCTGAAAAAAAATAAATAAATAAATTTCGAAAAAAAAGTATGCTGCCTAAAATACTAATTTCAACCTCAAAAATCACATACTTTTCGATTTTTCAACTTAAACAGTAATAAAATCACTTTACATGTTCTAGACTTATAATTTATGTCTTAAATGAAAGCTTATACTTATTGAAATATATTCAAAGACATATTAACTGCTTTTGGTGTATAATGACATCATAATCACCCTAAATGTGCAAAATTTGTCTGTAAAATCGCACTTTATTTTCTAATATAAAAAGCAAATTCTTCTGCTGTTTTACTTTTAGTTTTTGATTTAGAATATAAAATGTGTGCATTTATTTAGTTGTACAATACTTTATAAACTTTAACTAATAGTAATTTAAAAACAATAATATACTTAAAGCTAAAAAAATTATTACAGATAAACATTTATTGTTTAATTAAATAAAAATTCTTAAATTTAAAGAAAAAAATTCACACATCCGAATCATATGTATTTATTTGAATTTTACGATATGACAAAAAATATGTGCTTTACTCCCTACCCCTACATTTTACAGACATAAATTATAAGTCTGGGACATGTATAAGTGATTTTATTACTGTTTAAGTTAAAAAATCAAAAATTATGTCATTTTTGGGGTTGAAATTAGTTTTATGGGCTGCATACTTTTTTTTTGAATTTTTTTTTTCAGATTCTTATTAATGAAGCAAAAACACATCCAAATCATATGGACTTGAATGAATATTACAATATTACCAAAAAAATGTGCTGTACTCCCTACCCCTACTTGTTGTAAATAGCACTAACGAATGTATCTATAAAACTTGATGTGAGACTTAATATATACTTTTTTAACAAAAAAAATAACTTAAAAAACTGTGTAACACTTGTAAAATAAAAGTTTTGGTGTTAAAAAAAACAAAATTAAGTAGATTTGTTGTGCATTTCTTGGTTACATGAAAATTAAAAATATTTTAAAAAACATTTTAAGGAGACATAATAAAAAAACTAAAATACATTTAAAATTTTTTTACATAGGTCTAAATAATAAGATTATGATAGTAAAAATGATGTGAAAAGAGTACTTATAAAAATAAAAAGTTAATAATCACTAAAAATAACTGTACTTAGTAAGTTTTAAAACTTAAACTAGCCATAAATACTATGGTATACAAAATATTTTTTTTTAATTAGTCAGTGCAGAAATTTGAATTTTATTACAATGTTCACAACTAGATCACAGTGGGCTGGATCAAAAGGTAATTGACTCTTTGATAAATATAAAATTAAATTTAGAATTACACATTGTTCAATAGAACTAGGTTTTTTGTTTTCAAAACTAACAACTTTTCTGATTAATTTCAGTATTTCAGAATACACGTAAGTTTAAATTAGGCCAATTTTAGTAAAATTTCTGTTCATGACTTACTTGAAGTACTTCTCATTTTTCCTGCATGCAATAATTACAAAACAATACCTGAAATACATACACACACGATTTGTTACTTTTTTTTTGGTATGTGTTATTTGAAAATTAAAATTATTTTATTTTTGCTTTATAATGTTTTTTATTTTTCATCGGTGTTTTTAGAGGAGTTTCAAGAAAAGTACTGAGGGGCATACAACTCAAACATATAAAAAGAAACTTTACTTAATTTTTTTCAGGCTAGAGAAGTTATAATAAAGACGCTACAAAAAATTATTGAACTTTAGAGATAAAAAAATTTTGAAATGTTTTACAAGCAATATTTAAAGGAATAACTACGTTTTTATTAGAAAAAACAACTTTAAAAAAAGTTATAAAATATTTAGTTTCAAAAAACGAATCTTAACTTACCTAGACACTATGCCATATTTTTAAAAATTGGTAAAAAGATTAGTTACAAGTTAGTATTTCAGGTACTTTTGTGTAGTTTTTGGAAAGTTTTTTTTGACAAAAACTATGAACAACTTCTGGTAATTTCTATTTGCAAAAGATCAAAAAACCGTTGTATTCGCACTTATATAAATTTTGAAAAATTTAAAGCACAAAAGAAAAAAAACAGTCTTGAAAACAAGAAATCCAGTTCTACTTAACACTGATAACGCGTGGTTTATTTTCTGTTCACCAAAAAAAAATTGTGTAGTCAATAGCCGCTCGACCCTTTCCAACCCACCGTGTAGACTGGTTTATAAAAAGTTGTATGCTTTAGAGCAGCGGTTCTTAACCTTTTTTCATGTTTCACCCCTTTTTGGAAGGTTATTACCAAATTTGCCCCCAGTTTATAAAATAGTGATCAAATTTGAGAAAAATACTAAAAATTTCAAACTTTAGGCTTACCAATTATAAAAAATCTTATAATTTAAAGAGAATATTTAAGTTTAAAAGACATACAGTTAAGAACTGACCTATAAATTAAAGAGACAATTAATAAACATTAATTTACATAGCTTATAAAAAATATATATACCCCTTAATTTACCCTGAAGTTAAGAATTGCTGCTTTAGAAGAAGTAATTTTTTTCTGAAATTTATATAATTAAAATATATTATGAACTTTAAAACCTCACATAAAAATAACAATGAAAAAATAATTCTTAAATAGGCACAAGTTAACAATCAAAACTCTATACTACTTAGTATTACTAAGAATCCAACTTACAACATATGCAGTCACAGCAAAAAGGGCAGTTCCGAACAACAGCACGTGATTACCCTTGAAACCGACCGGCTTCACTCTTCTGACCGGGAACTTGTTGAAAGAAGACCGCGAAAAGCCCGGATGTCGCTCGAAAACGCCTGCTGAACACAAAAACTGTTTTTACAGTATTTTGCAAAGTGTCAATTCAACAATCTAATTGTTCTTTCTTTTTGAAAATAAACTGTGCTTTTTTATCGCTTGATACATATTTATTGATTTAAACGGTAAACTATTTTACTGATACACACATTATTTGGTATATTGTTTGCAAACATGATATAAATTTAACAAATACACAAACTAAACCAAATATTTTTTATAAGACAATTAAAACAAACTAATAAACTTGTTAAACTATTTTTTTTTAATTATTTAAACTTGCTAAGCAAACAAACTGAAAATTTTAAATAAACCTTCTTCAGCAACGGCTCTCGGCCAGGTCACCTTCACTTTGGGTATTTTGTTCGGTATCTTGGACTTCAGCAGCGATAATGTCAGTTTCATTATTAACTTTTATCAATTAACAAATCTGTAACAATAACAAGTAGTTTCAGTTGGTTCATAAAAGCATTGTTTTTAATAAAATATTTTAATAATTTCTATAACTTTCTGTTTTCGTAAAAACTTGTATGCTGATCTTTATCATCATAAAGATCAGCCAATATTTTTTGAGTGTAAAGAAATCATAATGGTAGAAAAAACATATTATATCTTTCAAGATATGTATTTTGTAAAATAGTTTAGTAAAAATTAACAAATCTGTTACAACAAGTAGTAGTTTCATAAGCTTATAATCTTTCATAAAGCAGGTAGTAAAACTTTTTGTTTTTGTTGAAACCAGTAGGCTGCTCTTTATTAAAAAACAAACTTTAAAGTAATTAAAACTTCAAATGTGATAAATTTATACTTTGGAAACAGCAAATTTAATTTTATAATATACGCAATTTACAAAACTAATGCTTAAAAACTTGCTTAAAAAGTACGTCTAATCAAAATTAAGTAAGTATATTTAATTGAAGTCGTTTAATTTAAATGATAATATTTAACTGTTTCACACAATTTAATTTATAATTTAAACTAAAATGAAGTTTATATCTTGTAAAGAAGAAAATATGTATTATTTTATATAATTACTTTTTTTACTGGTAGCACTTTTGAAATAGCAATACCTTTGTAGAAATATTACTTACTTATATGAGTAGTGATTTTTTTAAATAGTAAGTTATTATTTTTGTTATATATTATGATAATTTTGTTGAAGAAATATATTAGCAGGTTCTAAATACAACGAGTTACAAATAACTAACGTTTAAAATAATAAAAGCAGAAATTTTAAAATTTCATGAAAAAATGGATTGTAAACTGAACAAATACCTAATTGAAAGTTTTTTTAATAATTTCATTTATGAGTGGCGTGCAAAAAAATGTCAAAAATAATTAGTGGTTTTTATTTTCCAATTGGACACCGCCGCAACAATTGGTCAAAATACTTAAGACGAAACTTACAGTCTTAATAATCAAGTATACCTTAACCTTTCTGAACTGGAATTAAGGATCTACCAATTCGAAGATTTCTTGAAAACTAACACATTAAATATAAAATATCATGTAGCTTAAGACCTTGTTAAATAGTTCTATAGAACTAAAATTTTTCTAAAGTCAAATTAATCAGACTTAAAGCAGTAGCTTTCTAATTTATGTTGATTCATACTATATCCATGCTAAAAGCAGGTTTTTATCTAGTCTAAATAAAAGCAGATTTAGCTTATACGTTAGTTATTTAGACAATAAAATAGTTTGTTGTAACAGCTTATAGATGCTTACTAGTTATAAAATATTTGAAACTACAAAATAAAATTTTCTTGTTTACAAAACTATAAATTTTAAGGTATTTTCGACTAGTTTTTGAATTAAAACTTGAAACTTTGATTTAAAACTCGTAAATTAAAACCATTAACTGCTGATTTACTTTTGATTTAATAAACCATGGGTTTTCAAGTAACATGTGTATAAAAATTGTAACTTTTATACCTGAAGATCTGCAGTTATGATGTGAAACTTAGTTGTACTAAATAAGCGTAACTGAACACCTGTGTTGTTAATAACAACTTTTATGTAAAAAATACAATACAAAAGAATTAATAGACGAGAAACAAAACTTTGAAACATCTTTTTAAACTTCCAAAAAAAGTCAAAGAGTTTCGTGTTAAGGTAAGTTTTAGTTTTAATTTTAGTGTTACCCACATTTTGTATAAATAAAAAACCATTCAAATTATTTCGCGCCAACTCCCATTCATTAATTTTAGATGGACTTTTTAAACTTACATTGAGATGTAAGTTCATGGCATACAGGCCTATCGATCATTAAATTTTTTAAAGAATATCAAAGAAGTTTTCCTAATTCGAGTTGCAGGTCCACGGTAAGTTATAAAGCTTTTATCATTTTCATACCATTCAAAATACATACTTTTATTTCATAAGTTTTATTTTTCACAACTTTTGCACAATTCGTAACAAAACAGTATTTTAGATAATACAAGAACTTTTCCTGAGTTTTGAAGTTTCTTGCCTAAAAGTTTAGGAGAAATTACAGTTAAAGTTAACATTAATTGTTCTAAAAAACAAGACATGAAAAATGTTCACCTTATCTGTTTATATATAAAACTTTTTATAAAATTTATTACCTAACTTCAAGCTTTTTTTATCTATCTTTTTTTTTCACTAAAAATCATGTACATTCCTCAGGTTTCCAAACTTTTTTGTAAATTTTTTCAGAGTTTTAAAAAACAAGTTTTTTTATTCATTTTTGAAAAAATATTAAACTTAATTGAAAAAAAGTCTTAAGTAGTATAACAATATTGGAAAGATACTGTAAAGTTAGAATAAATGATTTTTTTTAACAAAAAAAATAATGAAAAAAAAAAATTTATGATAGATTTAGTTTACTTTACATGTAAAAAAGCTTAAAAAGTTCAGACTTTTTTTGACTTTTGTTCAAAATTCTAGATTTTTTAAGTTTTTTTGCCTAAATTGTCAAACTCCAGGTTTTTTGGCAACCCTGCTTACTAAAGCCTTTTAAATTGCATATTTTTATATTTTATGCTTATCAGTAACGAACTAGCAAATTGAATGATATTTCGCGCAAATAATAAATCTAACTTAAATACCGTAGTTAAAACAAACTGGTTGGTTCAGAAGTCGGAAACTGCGACCCCGCGAAGGGTAAAGTGTGGCCCACAATAAAAATAAACTTACACTAAATATTTCGGATTTGTTACGAAGAGCAAACTACAATCCGCGACCATCAAATGCCTGCCGACCCTTGTTATAGTTTAATGGTTGGAGAAATTTAAAGGCTACTATAAAGTATTTTTGCAACTTTGTTTTAATTTCTAATTTAATTGACTGATGCGTTTTACAACTTAAAAACAATGACAAATAGCAATGACATTTAAGGGTAAGTATAATAACCTTCTCACAGATCACTGATAAAAAGTACAAACTAAACTTTACAAAATAAAAACTTATCTATATACATCACGGGTCATCGGCCGTTTATTAATAACAGTCTAGATTTACTAAAGCAAAGTTTCCTCGGGCCTTAGTGATTTCAAAATATTTTACCTTACAAAAATAGCTTGATTAAACAAACATAAAACAGGCAGCACAGTTTACTCATAAGTAAAAAGTGCAGTTTTTAATTTATTCTTACAAAGCTTAATCTTGCTTCTGCACCAGTTGTTTTTAGCTGAAAAAGCACTATTTCGCAAGTCCAATATTTTTGCTTGGCTAGCAGCAATTTGTTGATCTAAATAGTATCTTAACTTCACTCTTCAACAAAATTACAAAAAAAATTGCTTTTTTTTCTGATATTCTGACCTTTTTAAATATTACTGTTTTTACAATCATAAGAATTTAAAAAAACATTATGATATTACTAAACTTCAAAAAAAAACTTATTAGAGCTTATAAATTCTAGTGAAAATTGACATAGAATAATATTTATATAAACTTAAGATAAAATTTATTACAAAAAGATTCAAACTGAAAAGTAATTTTTAGTTAATAGTTTAATAATTTATCTTAAGCAAACATTGCTCTTTAAAATTAATCTGCTGGAAGCTATTTCCTTATATGATTTTTAAATTAATTTCAGTGTTAAATTATCAAAAACTATCTTCAAATAATCTTCCCTATTCTAATTTATTTTAAGTAATACTAAATAATTAAGGAGGTCTACCTGACTAGTTTAACATATAAAATACAACACTATGGTAATTATAAGAAACTTGAAGCTAAATTAACATATATCAAAATTAATAACTGTACCTCATTCCAGCTTACTTCTATTACAATTAATGCAAACTTGATCTGACTAAACAGCTGGCTTTCTCTGACCTTTCTTGGATTATCTAAAACTACATCTGACTCTGATTTAAACTGCTTGTACTGCCAGTGTGTTCAATGTATCTGTTTTGTATATAATAAGTTAACTTCTTATTAGCTTAAAATATTGATAGGAATCCTTTAACTCCTTAATATGTTATAAGGTATACAGAGACTTAACCAGATTTAAGCAAGCATCAACTATTGAATACATATAATACTATATATATAAAAAACTTTAGGTAACTTTAAAGTAATTTATTAAGTAAATAGTTCTTAGATTACTTTATTTCAAATAAATTATTAAAAGTGCATTTTTTAAATAGATAACAAAAGTTTTTTTTATGATTCTAAAAGCAATTCATTTTACTAAAGCTTTGGACCATAATTATCTGCAAATTTAGCATATTAGTCTTGTAGTTTATTTTAACATTAAAAAAATGTTTTAAATCAAGATTTAGCTTAAAGTTAATATTTACTTCTATAACATTATATTACAAAAAATTTTAAGTTTAAGTAATGATTTTCGAAAAAAAAGCAATATTTACTTTGCCGAAATTGACATTTTCAATTGTAAACTAAACATATAGAAACATAAAAACAAATCTATATAAAAACCAACATCAAGTTTAAAAACAAAAAATATACAGTGCAATACATGTGTAATAAAAATTTGTGTTATAGCAACAATACAAAGCTAATATTTTTAATTCAATCACAGATTCATCTCATTAATCATAGACAGTTTTATTAAATAAAAAATCGAACTATTTTTTTTTACTTATTAAGAAACACAAAAAATTTAAGTTTCAAGTATTTTGAATATAAAAATGTTCTTCTAAAAACTCATTCAAAATCGTGACGATCAACAATTGACCGATGGGATTAATGCCTTTTGTTTTTTCACTGAATGCCACACATACTTAGTGTTAGGTAATGAACTGCCATGGTCTGTATAAATGTTATATATATTATATATGTTATATTCTGTATATATCATTAATGTTATATATATAAACTATTAATTGAAAGGTTTAAAACAACACAATTAAATGAAATAACTAAAGGTTTAATAAAAGTTTTCAGATTTAGCTAATGTAAAATTTAAAAAACAGCAGTATGAAACACAAATCTCATTACTATCAGTAGTACTTATAAAGCAAAAAGTAGAATATCAATGTAAGCTCTGTTAACTTTTTGTTATTTTCAAGACGTACACTAAAAGCAACATTAAACCAATGAAATATTATAAAAAAGTGAAAAAAAATTAAATTCTTTAGTTTTTACAAGACTCAAATTTATTTTTTTTTAAATACCAAGTAGAAAAGCAAACTTATTATTTCTGATAGCAAAACTAAGTATATACAACAAGCTAGTTGCAACAAATTATATTAAAATATACCTTAATATTTATTTTCAACTGTTAGCTTAACCCTTATAAATCTTAGTTTCATTTTTAAATAAAATTTTAAATCTTAAATAAAACATGAGTTAGAAGCTAAGCAAAATATTTTACTCAATTACATTAAGCAGTATAAAATTATCAAGAGTATAGTAAAACAAATGTTAAGCGAATCAACTAAAAATATTCAAGTTTTAACAAAAAACTAGTTTATTTGTATGAATAAAAAATTAAACTCGCTCGAGTTTTACAAAATTAGATCGAATTATATTAAATTTTCAAAAAAATCTAGTCTTAAGTGTGTGGCAACCCTATAAATGAAAACTATTTCTAAACAAAACACGAAATTGTAAAGAAACAAAGACTATGAAAAAACAGTTTAAAACAATCGTGCAAATATTTTATAAACATTTATTCAGTAGTTTACTAAACTTATTCTTTGTATAACTATTTTTTAACTTTTTATAAGAAAATTTAGAAGTTTTAACTTACCATAAGTGCAGTCAAAGTGAAAATCGTTCATCTAAAAGCCTGGAACAGGAACTGCTACCTGGAACTCATAAAGGTTGTATTTTCCTCACACGACTTTTGTTGAACCTTTTTGAATCAAAATTGACAACCTCTGTTGTGAATGACAAAAATATTATTTTATTTATTTTTACAACAAAATGATCATCTGTTTAGAAATCTAGTATTATCAGGGTTGCCAAATGTTTTTGGCAAATTTTTTCCGAACTTTCAAATTTTCCTTTAGGATTTTAAAAGTACACATTTTTAGGTCTATTTTTAGTTTAAAGTTAAGAAAAAAACTGTGTTAAATAGTATAAAAACATTTAAAAGAAACTGTAAAGCTACTTCAAATGTGTCTTAATAAAAAATTTAAATTACGTACAAAAATTAGTATCTATATGGTATATTTTTTGTGTCAAATTAAAATTCTTCTACTTAACATGAAAAATTGTTTAAAACTCCAGGTTTTTCTAGGTTATACTAAGTTTCTAAATTTTTTTTAACCCTTAATTTTACACAAATACATGAAAACTAAAGCTACTTGGTAAAAACAAACAAATTGTTAATAAGATTTTATTTAATTTTCCTTTAAATTACAGGGTGAATGTAAGTTTCTTAAACTAATTCAAAAAGTTGGCTTTTTAGTGCAAAAACAACCAAGTTTTCAACAAAAATACAAGCCAAGAAGTAGCAAGAACTAATTTAAAATAGCATTTTTCTATGTGATGCCCCTTCTTTATGATTAGACTTACAATTATGTCTTGAATTAAACCAGTGAGGTATACAGCGCAGAGTTACCTGAGGTACCCAAGCTCATTCACTCAGAAAAGTTCTTCAAGCATCAGCACTTTTTAGACGAACAGAAAAGATTTTTTTACAAAAATTGACATTGGCTCCTTTTTGAAAGTTTTGAGTATTATCTATAAGATTCTTTTTAGATTAAAAAAATCAATTATTTTTTGAAATTGAACCAGTTTTGTATAAAAATCTGATACAACCAAATGGATCATAAAAAAATTAAGGCCAACTTACTTTTAACTTTCAAAAATCATTAAAAATCTATCTTCTCCTTTAATTTCAAATCAATCTACTTCAAACTTTTAGAAAATGTTTTTAATATTAAAAACAACTTGTATAAAACGGAGTATAAAAAACTTTTAAAAGTTTTGCGACCTTAATTTAAAAATAAAGTTGTTTATTGTTTAATTTATAATATTATTTAAACTAAAAATTGTTTGCCTACTAGTTGTTTAAAATTTATAAAAAACTAGGCCGGGAAAGTTTTAAAATAATTTCTCAAAAACTGAAGGAGAGGATAAAATTTTAGTGTAATAGTCTTATTTCGCCTATATTAGTTTTGAAAATTTGACAAAATATCAAAAATGTGATTTTGTGGCATAGGGGTCCAACATTTTTTTTTACAAAAACTAACATTGTCCTTTTATTTTAAAGCTCAGAGTATATACTATACAATATTTCAAAGTTTTAGATGATTCAAACCAACTTATTTTCAGAATACTTTTCAAACTTAATAACTAATTATAACAATTCTATTTACAAATAGACAACAACTTTACATCCTGAATTGGGATCCTCAGGTCTTTATCAATATAATCACGCTATTATATTGATAAAGACCTGAGGATCCCAATTCAGGATGAAAAGTTGTTGTCTTTTTGTAAATAATATAATTATTAGTATTGTCTCAAGAAAAAAAAAATCTTGAGTCCTCTTATATTATACGTACTCTTCAAACATACTTAAAAAACTAATAAATAAATTTTCTTAACACACAATGTACTTACCTGCAAGACTTTATGAACATGACAAAGATCAAGATCAAAAACTACCCCAGTTCTAATTTCAGTGAACCTTGCTGACCGTTGCCCTTCAGATCTGCCATTTACTGTAAGAAAAACTGTTGTTTTAAAATAAATACTTTAAATGGTTTAGTCACCCAGCTGGAGTAAGTTACAGTTTAAATGATGCTTGTATCAAAATGTGAATTAATTAAAAATAGTAGTATCAACTTTTTTTTACTAAGTTCTTTATCAATTTAAAGTCTTTCTAACTCTGATGAGTCTGCTTTTTATTTTAATAATGTTTGATTATATAAAAAAATACAATATCCTAATAGATACATTAAAATGAGAACTACTTAATTATTATTTTTTTTTTATGAAATAAGTTTAATCTTAATTAACATTAACTGTATAACACTAAGATTAATATGTAATTAACAAAACTGCACAATATCTTTATGTAGTTCTTTGATAACTAAAAACAGGCTCTATCTTAAAGGACACTGAAACAAATGTACACTAATTGCAAGTAAATTTAAAGTACATTAAACTTAAATGTTATCAAATAATTATTATTAATTATCAATTAAAAAACTCTTTTTTAAGTTCAAACAAGTTTTGCTAAAGTAAACAGATATTTTTAAATAATGTGTATAAAAAAATCCTGCAATTAATTCTTAACTTTTTAAAAAAATTTTTAAAGTAAATTTTAAGCTAAAACAGATTACAATCATCTACTACAGGGATTTATATAAATGTGCTCACTTTGGAAAACTCTGATCTAGAAAGATACACAACCTTTATATCTTATTTTTCTTATAATTAATACAGTAATTAAA
Source organism: Thalia democratica (assembly GCF_965202585.1). Lineage (NCBI taxonomy): Eukaryota > Metazoa > Chordata > Thaliacea > Salpida > Salpidae > Thalia > Thalia democratica. The sequence goes on along the minus strand of NC_139166.1, from coordinate 56,892,180 downwards.
GTTATTGTTTAACTAAAATTTAATATATTAGGGTTTCTATACTTTTTATAGATTATAAGAGAGAAATAGTTGAAAAATAAATAAACTACTTGGTTTATTTATCATAAACAACACAATAACTATGTCTTTTTAATTAAAACCAAAGGGGGGTCCAACAAAAACAACATTGGCTCCTATATGAAAGCTCAAAGTATAAACTATAAGCCAGTTTTTACAGATAAAAGTTTTTCATTAAGCTTTAAGGATACTTCAATTAATACCAAAATTTTTGAATACCAACGAATGGACTGCAAATTTTTTAATTGTCAAGTATCTACAAAATTTAAAAATCACTAAAAATTAATCTTCTCTTTCATTTTTTGAGATAGAGATCTCAAATTTTAAGAAACATTCCTAATATAGGTTGGTATAAACCAACAACGTCTCCGTGAAGACTTCACGGATTGAAACTTTTTTTGTTTAGTTTGTGCCTCCCATAAGGAACCTATTGTTGCCTCCAACTTTGACCCGCTATATCTCGAAAATTATTTTGAGCTTTTAAAATCTGTAAAGGCATCTTGTAACTTAGTAAAAAGTATATAAAATAAGATCAAAGTGTGAAAAAAGTGTTTTACCCCCCCCCCTTTCTCTTAAGTTAAAAGTACACTGATAAATTTAATAAAAGCATGATTAATATTTTTATAAATCTTTATTTGTTTAAAAATATTAATTAAATTAAATTTAGTATGTTCTAGAGTAGGGGTGGGCAACTTATGGCGCGCGAAGTGAAAATGACGGGCCCCCAAACCTTTTTTAAATTTAAATAGAATCCAGCCTGCGGACAAAATTGATCCGCCCTGCTAAGCATTTTCAAAATTTATATTAAATCCAGCCAACCAATGTAAATATTACAAATTTTGTAAAAAACCTTTTTAGAATTATTTTAATAAAACAAAAATGTAAGACTTTGACCCTGAAAACGTTTGTAAAATTGGCTTTTTATTTTTGTGGTGATAAAAACACTCTTTTGTTAAAGTATTTTTTTTCTGTTTCGAGTCAGTTGAAGTAATCCTTTCTCAAATTATCCAAAAACAATTGTTTGCTGAACTAACTTTGATGATCTTACCTACCATAATGACTTTCATAAAAAATGGACGTGTTAAAAATTGCTGTCTTTCCTAGATGAGTAGTGAGTTGTTTTTATACTTGTTTAGAAAAGTAAAAAAAAATTTGTAAGCATTGACAATTATTTTAAGTCAAACTGCTCAACATTAAATTTTAATAAAATATTTTAAGTTGAGACTACAATTTCCACTCTTTTCTGCTATTGATTTCTTTATTTATGAATTTTTGATTAATTATATGGTTAAGTTTAGTGATGACCAATTGATGACAATAGTTTCACTTGATAATGAGTTTGGTCGTCATTTTGCAGAACTTCAACAACTAATAGAAGAATTTGATATTGTGTCATCATAGTTGACATTTGACACCAAAAATGCACATAGTAATATACAGTTAGAACTGCTAAACTTAAGTGTGACAGTACACTAAAAAAAATTCAAACCTTATAAGTATGACAGATTTTACGCTGGCAATGAAATACTTGTAAAGATGGCATAAAATAAAAAAGATGGCAATGAAGTTACTTGTTCTGTTTGGGTCTGCATATATTTGCAAACAAACAATCTCAACCATATATATAAACAAAATAAAACTGAATTCAAATCTTACTGATACTAATCTGCAGTCATTACTGAGAATATCTACTTCGAATATACTTTAAGATTTTAAAGAACTTGTTAAAAACTTTGATGATCCACATTCTCATTGACTTCTTTTTAGTGTAATTATTCTTGATAAACTCTTTAACATTACATTTAAAATATAATATGACAGTTTTATATGTTAGTTTTTCGTTTAGTACTATTTTCATTAGTGAAACTAATCTTAATCTAATAAAAGTCTAACAAATTAATATGATATAATGTTTGATTATTAATTAATCTCTTTTTTATTTTAGTATTTCGGTATTTTATGTTATACTTTTATAAAAATATTTTAGATGAATTTTTTGATAATATTATTTTTAGAGTACAGAACTTAGTTAAGTTTCATAAGTTGATCATTACTGTTTGATATTTTGAAAGTAAAAGTACTAGAATTTTAAGCCAATGTAGTTTTTTATCTAGGTTTAACTGTTTTTTAAATATGTTGATATGAAAATCTAAATCAAACATAACTTTTGTTGCTTTTAGTAGATTTTTAGAAAGATTTTTGTGTATTATTGAACGAGCCAAAGTTTGTCAACTTCAAAAAATGACCATGAAACCTAGTTGTTTTGTTCAAGACTTCATACATTTGAAAACAAACATTTCTGACCATAAACATTAAGAAGGATAAGCTAATTTCAAACCTAATTGGTATTTCAGTGCACTTGCAGATTTTCCCAATCATGCAACTAGATTTAAACAACTGTAATATATGATTAAGTGTCTCATCAAAATCTTTTTATTTTATTTTTTTGCATTTTATGGTAAAACTGTTTATTATATCAGAATTATTTGTTGTTTGGTTTCTTATATACTTGCAAAAATATGTAACGAATCTTTATTATTTTGTTCAAATGAAAATTTAGTAGTTTAATTTTGTAATGTTAGTTAACTTCTGAATATTATTATTAATGAAAACTCCAGCCAAGGATTGCCAAAATTAGATAATTTCGGATAGTTAACAATTTTTTAATGTTTTAGCTTGAAATATTAGGTTGGAGTATTTTTTAGTAAGTCAGTTATTGTTTTTATAAGACTAACTAGTATTAATTCGGTCCAGAGTTATAATAAATATAGAGTTATGAAAACTTAATAAAAATTAACAAAAATTTCATAATTGAGAACCTTGGTAATTAAAATATTGATTCAAAATTCTGAAATACCCAATGAATTCCATCCAGCCGGATCAAAATCTTTTTCAAATTAACTTCCACTTGGGTTCCGGATCTTTGTTTAAAATTAGTATTTAGCAGTAGATCACTAACTCGAAATGCTCCGGCCCACAGAGGACTATTTTATTGGATTTAGCCCGCCAACTATTTACGTTGCCCACTCCTATTCTAGAGGCATGTTTTGACTATTTTCTTGTTTCCTAGGTGACCACTGGAAAAAAGAAGGAAAAATAAAAAAAGGGTCTGAGATTATTAATTAAAAACGTTGTTTATATATTTGATTTTGCTGATTTGATGCATTCTTAATTAACAAATGTTAAATTTGATAGAAAAGATTAGAATAAGAAGGTTTCACAATTATCATGGGTATCTCTTTAAGCCAGTTGATATAAATTTAAAATTAAAATTTGATCGTAATTTCACACAAAACTAAAAGTTTTACTTTGTTAAGGAAATAGTTGTTACTAAGTTGCTTAAAGTTTACGTTTTAAAATGCTATACGATGTAAATAAATGATTTTTATCCATTTTTTATGAACTAGTAAGTTTAAGGGCATAGGGGGGTAAACACCCTTTTTTGGTTTTTTATCTTATTTTATATAGTTTTTGCTAAGCTACAAAATTCTTTTTACAGATTAAACAAATTCAAAATAATTTTTTGAGATATAGCCGGTCAAAGTCGGAGGCAACAACAGGTTCTTTATGGGAGGCGCAAACTAAAACAGCAAAAATAGACTATTTCACTAAAAATCTATCTTCTCCTACGTTTTTTGAGATAACTACCTCAAATTTTTAGGAAATGTTCCTTGTTATATTTAGAAAATTCTGTCGAAAGGAATTTTTAAAAAATTAAAAAATAAAAATTTTATATAAAAAACAAACAAAAAAACAGTTTTTTTTTAGTTTTTTTGTAATAAAATTTTTATTTTTTAATTTTTTTAAATTCTGTTCCGACAGAATTTTCTAAATATTGCAAGGAACATTTCCTGAAAATTTGAGGTGGTTATCTCAAAAAACGTAGGAGGAGATAGGTTTTTAGTGATTTCTAGTTATTTGCCGTTTTAGTTTGCGCCTCCCATAAGGTTCCTATTGTTGCCTCCGACTTTGACCGGCTTTATCTCAAAAATTATTTTGAATTTTTTAAATCTGTCAAAATCATCTTGTAGTTTAGTAAAACCTATATAAAATAAGATAAAAAACCAAAAAAGGGTGTTTACCCCCCCCCCCCCCCTATGCCCTTAATTTTACTTCAAAAATGTTTTATTTTTTTAGTTTTAATTTCACTTAGTTTATTCTTTAAAAAAAAATTAGATAATTTTGATGGCTGGATTTTTTTTTACATATAGCAATTATGACATGAACTCATCGTGCACAATTTGAAATAATTCAAAGAAAGTTTTATGGAGGCAATTCTTGGATAAAGCAATGTGTATCACTTTTGTAAGTTTTTTGAATTGCTAGTTTTTTTTATCAATAAATCAAGAAGTTCCACCGTTAAACTTTCTTTAAATTGTCTTTAATTGTGCACTATGTTTTTTTTTTTTTTTTTAATTGACACATGTTAAAAAAAATTCAAGCTAAAAACTTTAAGGTAAATTTTTTGGGTTCCATACAGTCTGCATTGGGGTGGTTTCACAAAATCAAAATCTGCCAAGGTGAAAGTTTCTTCAAATCATCCAAATTTTTGCACAGAGTGTAAATGTGGTAATTGCCAAGCATAAAAGAAATTCTAACTGAAAACTCTAAGTGTTGTATTTATAAGAACCCTACTGATGAGCATATTTAATAACTTACTATATTACTATATTAAGGCCATAGGGGGGTCCAACACATTTTTTTTACAAAAAATAACTTAGGCTTTTATTTGAAAAACATGAAACAAACTACAAGCAAGTTTTTATAGAATTCAAAAGTATCAATTAACTTTTGAGATATTTTATTTTTTGTAAAAAGTTTCCGATACAAACGTATGGACCACAAATTTTTTGGAGTCAATTTTCTTGGAAATTTAAAAAATCACTTTAAAATATCTAATCCTTCATTTTTCAAGCAATCTTCTTCAAGTTTTCTAGATATGTTCCTTACATTATGAGAAAAAAATGTTAATAATGAATTTTTAAAAAATTTAAAAATATAAATGTTATTTTAAAATAAAAAAAAGTCTTTTATAAAAAAAAAACAAATTTTAACTCAAAATTTTTGAAGTCTAAAGTTAAGTTTTTTTTTTTGTTATTGTATAAAATATAGACTGTGAAAGTTTGAAGATTGCTTGAAAAATGTAGGAGATAGATTTTAAACAAAATAGTCTTGTTTTGCTATTTTAGTTTTCCCTTTCCATAAGGAACCTATTATGCGGCTTGACTTTGACCAGCCATATCTCAAAATTTTATTTTAATTTTTTTAAATTGTATAAGCAACTTGAAGCTTAGTGAAACTCTATAAAATAAGATCAACTTGTAAAAAAACATGGCTTAAAAAACTTTATTTTATGCATTTTATTGAACTATTGGTAATTACCTAGCATGATGTTGCACCAATATCAAACTGAAATTTTATTATTTTTTATGTCTTTTTTAACTATAACTGTAGGTTAAAAACTGATATTTTATATATACATAAATAAAGTTAAACTTATTTATCATTAAGTAATAAAAGTTAAAAATTTAGTTGCTTTTATTTTACAATATTAAGCGATTATATCAATATTAATATTGTAAAATAAATAAAATATTAAAGGTTTTTCAGTTTTTGATAAATTTTTTTTATTTCATTTTGGTATTTATATAGCTTGTTTAAAACAAAGTATCTTTTTATACTAGAAATATTAGGAATTTTAGCTTAAGTTATGGTTCAAAAAGACATTATACATAAGACAATTTCAGTTTGATAATGGTGCAACATCATCCTAGGTAATTACCAAATCATTTTAATCATACCGCTTAAACTACTCACTTGCATGTATAAACTCAAATCATGATAAGTATTAAGTTCTGATTTAAAACAACATTACAATGCTATGTCTAAGAACAGTAAAGAACTACCAACATCATTAAAAGACTAAAATATAAATAAGCACTTTAAAGTCAATAAGAATGATGTTGTTGAACAAAATTAGTAATATAAGATACAAAAAAATATTGAAACAGGATCAACTAAACCTCATTATAGATCTATGTATTTAAAATAATAAAACTGTCCCGAGATTTTTTTAATCAGAAGTTGCCTGAGTCATCTCAAGTTCTAAAAAAAAAGTATTTTGTGAAAATGTAATAGCTAAGATAAAACTCCGAAAAATAAAATTAACTTGTAGGAAACAAGGTGGACCACCTATGCCTTAACTGTTTTGGTTGTTAAATCATATTTTTGATGATTATACATTCCAAAATTAAAAGTTATAGGACAATATTTGAAGAAATAGTAAAATATAATTTTTAAAATACTTATACTGTTGAGGTTTAGAACATACTTCATTTTAAATAGTTAAAAACTTGAATGTTACTTAAATTTTAGGTTTATTTGTTATGCACAACTAACCAAAAGAAGACATGCCAACTTAATCAAATTTATTTGATTCAACATTTTATATAGTTTTAGACGACTTACAAGAACACATATATGAAGTGTCAAAACTATACAACCTCAATTTAAGGTTTGGTGCCCTAGGATATACGTAACTAGACGGTTAATACGGGTTTTTCGTCTTCAAGTGTCAATTATGACGTCAGAAATGCTTTTTTAAAAATTTTAATTCAAAGTTTAGGTTCAGACAACTTACAAGAACACATATATGAAGTGTTAAAACTATACAACCTCAATTTAAGGTTTGGTGCCCTAGGATATAAATATGAATATAAGGATGCAAATATTCAGCTAACTATAGAAACGTGAAGACATGCCAACTTAATCAAACTTATTTGTGTCAACATTTTATATAGGTTTGCCACACTTTGAGGTAAAAAAACTCTCTTAATAATACGTGTGAAAGAATATTATTTTTTATATAATTACTAGCCAGTTTTAAATAAAATTACTATTAATCAAGCTCAAATACAAAAAAATATCAAAATAATAACAGAAACACTTAGAAGCACGATAAAAATATTTAAAGTCAAAGTACTTTGTAATCTTACAAAAAAAAAACCATATGAGCTCAAGTCGGCCTAGGTTTTTTTTAAATCCAACTATCCAGAGTACGTGACAAACCTATTTATAGTTTCTTTAAGTTTCTTATAAACTTTTTTTAACAATGTAGAAATTTAAAAACAAGTAAAATGTTAATTATTACAACTTAAATGAATCAAACTTAGATGTGTTAGACAAACAAACTTCTTTTGACAGAATTTAGAGGTTGAGCTGTTCTTGTATTGAGCAGGTTGAGGCTGGTAGTGGCTGACTTTTATTTTATTTAAATTCTGTTTGAAAAAAATTAAATAGAAATCATATTAAGTAGTATTATAACACAAATATTTATTTAGATTATATTTGAAAACAAACCCAAACAGTTCAATTATAAAAAAAGATAATTAATTGAAGTTTTTTTGGGTTATATTTATCTAAGTTCCAATTTTTTAACATACTTAGGTTAGAACCAAATTTTTACATTTTCATTGTGATTTTATTTTAACAACATGTTTGAAAAGTTTAAGTTTATAAAAAAAGTTTAGTTTTTTTTATAAGAAGTCAAATGATAGTTGCTTTTATTTTGAAAAATCAACTTAACTTTTAATTGAAAGTAAAACTTAAATTGTTAAAAATGTGTAAGAACATTAGTTATAACCATTATAAAAAACATTTATGTTGATTTAGTTGTCCATATAAATCAGTTTGTATTAAATTTCAATCAATTACAAGAATCAATTAAGCTTATTCATGACAGCTAAAGAGGCACCTTTAAGTTTGCTAGAAAATTATTTCAAAAGTTTTGTTAAGATAATTTGTACTTTATTCAAAATTTAAATTTTTAAGACTTCTAGTATTTTGAATATATTATATTTATTATACTTTTTTGACCAACAAAAAAATACACTCAAAATGTTTGGTCCTGTGACCTGGTGCACAAAGAACCTTTCTGCTATCGAGTCGCACACCACGGATACCTTTTAACCTCTTGTCCACTTATGACTTGAAACTAAATTCTACTTTGCCTACTAATTATTTACAAGATAAAAGAAACTAAATAACATAGGGTATGTAACTTTTTTAGTCATTAGGTCAAATCAACTGGAAACAGTCTTTTGCGGGCTTGACTTTTTTAAAGTCTTCGTAGGTCGCGTCAATTTTAAAAATTACAAGTAAATGCTAAAAACAAATCTGTTTCAGCGAAAAATTTTAATAAAGGATCAAATAATAATCAAAACTATGTATAACAAACTAAAGTTAAAATAAACTCACTTTTCCCAGAAACTTTTATCGTTGCTAGGGGTAGAGTTAAAAACTGGTGTTTGTTTACGTAAAAAAATAAAATACTTGTCATAATAAAGATTTTTTTGTTCTATTTGACAGTTAATTTTAAGCTAAAAAGTATGTCGTGGGCCAGGTGTTTCTGCCAGACAAGCTCCGAATCTACATAGACTTGAAACACTCATTTTCAACCCGCGTACATTCCAATTTCCAACCGTCACGATTCCCATTTCCCACCCAATCAACTCTGAACGTCACTTATACTAGGAGAAATTTTTTTGCACAACGTCTGTTTTGCTGGGTGTCAATTTTTGAAAAATCGTAATTTTTTAATGACTGCACTTTTGCACAAAGCGTTAAATTAACATGACGTCATTTTTTCACTGATGCCGTTTTTTTGCACCAGACGTCAGTTTTGCACGCGTGGCAGTTTTACACAGCTGACGCTTTTAAAACTAAGTAACAAAATTCACCTATGAAAATACATTTGAAAAAAAACGATAACTAAACTAAATTTGTATAACAACTAGATCTGTTTGTATTAAACGTCAAATAACCTGTTTAATTTATAAACAATAACGGATTAATGTAAACTAAACTTAAATAAAAATTGAAGCAACTTTGATACAAAATATAAAATAACTTAAAGCTACTTAAAATTATTTTAACAAAAAAAGTGTAGCCTAAACTTTTTACAAAAAGTTACGAACAATCCAAAAAAAAATTATGTAATTTAAACCTTTTTTTTTTAGAACTGTTCTAATTCTATTTTGATATTCAATTTTTTTCTTCTAATATCTATTTTCATACTTAGTCATTTGTGTTGAAGCGACATATTTTTAGAAAAAAATTTTGACAATTTAACTGCTGTCAGTAGAAGTAATAAAACTTTTATTTTATTTCGTTTGGAATATAACTACAAATTTTTATACCGAACTTTGAACGTTATCTTTTAAAACATCATATAAAATTAAATAAATAAGTTATAACAATTTTGGCCATTCATTTTTAAATCTTTTTTAATATGTACTAAGTATAAACCATTATAAAGCTTATATTGACGTTTTAACAACTTACATTTTAACATTTTACAACAAACAATTCTATGTTGGACGGCAGATTGAGCTTGTAAAGCATAAACTTATGCTAATAAAATTTTAAAACAGTAGTTACACGCGAATGTTGGTAGAAATTATTTGACAAAAAAAAACAATTTTAGTTATTTTTAGACAAATGTTACTTTGATGTTATAAAATTAACAAGTACATGTAGTTTTAAAATAATTCTAAAATAAATTTAAAAGTGCATTAAGATACAAATTTAAGCAAATTTTTAAGCTTAAATGATAAGTTGAACAATTTCTAACAAAATGTTTATAATTTGGGACACGTTCAAGATCCACCCGATCAAAATCCACCCAGTCAAATTCGACAACCGCTTACCGAACGAGGGTAAGGGTAAGGAGTAACAGTGATAGTGAAAAATAAACAAAAAAAAAAAAAAAAAAATTCAAAAATGTATAAAATAAATTAGTATTAACTTTATATTGAGTTATAGTTCCAATAAAGAGCTCAACTAGAAAGGAGCAAATAAACTATAGTTAGACAATTTCAGATTGAGAGTTTTTAATCGTGATCATTGCGTTTGCATGAAACACCGTGTTGAATAAAACTTTCAATCTGAAATTGTCTAATTAAAATAAATTAGTAAATATAGAAAATGTGAAAAAAAATCGGGTGGATTTTGATAGTATACCAATAAATCTAATACACTGTTAAACTAGCTAAAATATCTCAAAATATCTGTCTGTTGTTTTATTTTACCAAAAACCAGTTTTAATTACAAATGTGTACAAAAGTCAATTTAATTATTGTACAATTTAACTCAATAAAATAAAGTCTCACACCACAGTCAAAAATCCTGATTTTTGTTTGTGCATTTACGTATTTTATTTTGTATTTTCTTTTTTAAGTTAAGTCAAGATAATCTTTAAATTGATTTGTACAAAAAACATAAAAAAATAAACTAGTAAATATATTTTCTTTGATTTTAGTTATAAATAAATTTTGCTTAGCAATTAAAGTATTTTAAAGTTTAGTAATTTTAAATAGTTTTATACTTGATAAACTTAAGTTTTTGTATAAATATTATCTAAAACATAGTTTTAGATCTATTTGACTTTTATTTAAGCTGATGAAAATTAAATTCAGCTCTATTTCATTTTATTTAAATATTAATTTATTTTAGTTTCAGAATACACTCGTGAAAAATTGTCACCTGTGCAAAAGTGATGACTAACTCAAAAGTAACGACTAGTGCTTAATTGACGACTTATTCAAAAATTAAACCCATGCAAAAATCAAACCCATGCGAAAATCGAACCCGGGTAAAAACGACGCCTAGCAAAAGTAAAGATCCTTGCAAAAGTGACGAGACGTTAAGTCAGGTGGGAATTGTGAGTATATCAAATAGACAAAAAATAAAAGAGAGAAAAACAAAAGTTAATCGAAGGTATTTTCAAAATATAAGCTCTACAGCAAACCTCACAACTCAACTGAAGTCATTAACTTTGAAGTGGTTAAATTTTATTACGGCTGTAAATTCTACAAACAAAGCAACAGTAAAGTTTGCAATAAATTGCAAGAAGTACTGCTACTAAATTAGAAGTACTGAAGTAGTACAACTACTACAGATAATATGCCAGCATTCAGCACCGTTACAAAAGTTTCTACAGATTAAATTTAGTTGTATATGATTGGTGCTTGAGAATCTCTGTTTGTGATTTAAAGTTAGAAAGATGCAACAACATGTTGCAAAACGAGCGATGGTAAACTTTTATCGTTGGTATCAAAACTACTTTATCTTTTTTACTGGTTTCTTGTTTTTCTTTAGTTGAGCTCTTATTTTCTTAAAGAATCGTGAGTATAATTTCTGTTTCCTTGTTTTGATTAAGTTTTAAGAAACTTTAAACAAAATTCAGAAGTTCAAAAGTCAGACGTTCTGACTCAGAGCGTAGTTAAAGTTATTTTTTACTTAAAATCTGATTAAAAATGGCTAAAAAAGCATTGCAATACTGAATAAACTATCAAGAATAAAAAACATTCTTATTTTATAAGAGTATATATTTGCGTAAAGTTTAACCATAATGCGAGATAAAAACAGTAATAAAAGTACATAATCGTGTACAAATGTTCAAGTAATCGTAATCGTTTTCCAAACATCAACAAGTTTCGTGCATTAAGCAAATCCCACTGGAGTTGTATCCATGAGTACAGCATTCTCATTATTAGGGAATGGCGGGTAGCATCTGATCTCAAGGAGTTCGAAATTATCCTTAGGATGTTCAACCTAAAATTTATTTATCATTTTGTAGTAAACAATTGATGGTCACAATGGTTTAAAGGTTCTCTCTATTAACTATTTCTTGATTTGCAGACAACAAGTTTCAAAAAACACTTTATTTCAGAATAGCTGATAAGTAGTTTTGTAACAACGTCATTTATACACTTAAGTAAGTAGAAAAGGAATAAGTGTAAGTAATAAATTTTCAAAAAGTTTTTTTTACTAAGTTATTTCGTTAACTTTATGGTTGAAACTAGTTTTCGTAACTTTTATCCATATTTATAAAGCTGTTTTGATTAAAAGAAAAGTCATTTAAGAATTTTTTTGAATAACCTCATTTTAAAATTAGTTTGAATTACTTTAACTATTTTTTTCTTTAACATGAACAACTGAAGTTTAAAGCAGCTGTGACTAAAAATCTTTTGTTGGTAAGTCTATTTTGGTTATTTAAATAAACAAATAATAAGTTTCTTGATAGTTTATGTTTTATTAACGCAGACTTTAAATTTAAAATGAAAATGCTTTAAAGCAAAAGTCTTACTTTAGAAAATATACGTTTAAAAAGTTTTCGCTTGATTTAAAAGCAAACATATTTGATCTGTACACATGATCAAACTTGTTCTTAAAATATTTTTTGAGTATTATAACAGTCCAGGTTTCAGCTTCAAAGACTTTGCTTATTTTTAATTATTTCTATAATCAGCTAACACATAACTTGATCATGTCAAAATTTTTACGTTTAGTAAAGTCTAAATTTACTTTATGCATTAAAATAAATTGTGGTTGAAGTAAACATTCAAGCACAAGAATATATAAATTTTTGTAACTTTAAGATGCAACATGTGGGACTAACCAATGCTTTAAACAAATATCCCTCGGAGTCACATTTAAATTTCCACAAACGAACATGAAAACCATTATCTTGATAAAACTGCAAAGTGTTTAAATTTTAAAATTGTTACTAGTTTTAATTTATGAAAACGTAATGCAAGTAATATACGTTGTTTTTTCCATAAATCAAGTAAAAATTTATAAAGTAGGTGAGACCAAACTATTTCGTTTGTCAGGTGTAACTTAATGTTAAGAATTTAAATATAAAAAAAATGAAAACTAATTTAGAGAGTATACAAAGTAGAAAAATTTTGGGTGTGAGAAATAAAATTAAAAGATATTTTCTTTTTTCAAGTCTTACTCAAACTTTATACGAGTCTGCAACAAATATAATTAAAATAAGCATAAAAGAACTTTCGTTAATGGTTGATCAAATGATAATTTTGTAAAACAATATAATAATTTTACCACTTTTAAAACGTTCACACTTTCAAAACAGCTGTAAAAACCCTAACTTAAAAAAATTGTTTTTTTTTTAAAGATTGTACTGAAAACCGATTGTTAATAAATGATTTCCTAACTTTTAAAAGTTTTGAGCATTTTTATTTTGTGAGACATTATTTATTATTTAATTATTATAAATATAACTCTTTTTAAAAATTTAAATTTACTTAACTTAAAACACAAACAATTTTTCCTTTTAATAGTTTAGTACAGTAAGAACATCGATAAGATACATACTTTTAACGTACCTTGCTTGAAATTTTTACATTTCAATATGGACACTAATTAATTCTCTTTTTCCAAACAAAAGCTTATATCTACTTAACTTTCATTAAACAGTTACTTTTCAAGTTCGTATTTTTTTAGTTTTTTTGCATTTATAGTTTAAATTCGTTCGTTCAATACAATGTTGTGTCAAATTTGTTTTAAAAATATTTTACACTCAGTTATTAAGGAGACTTAGTGCGTACCTTACGCGGATGCGTATCAAACTTTCAGACAAAATCTCAATGGAAAACTTAATAAAAGCAAGCAGTTTCACAACAACAAACCTTTGACACTAGCTGGTGGATCTTTGCACCTCCATTGTCGCCCATGTCGTTTCCTTCAAACAGCAAGCTCCAGTCGGTGGGCAGGTAGATAAGCTCGCTGCTGATCGACGGAACGATCCTGAGGTTGCTAATTAGGTAATCTCCCCCGTTCCGCTGCACGTCTACCAACACCACGCCGCTGGGAGCGAAATCTTCTCTGCTCCCCAGTACGGTGTTCTTCTTCACTTTTATCTTTGGTAATTAGAGTTTGTTGATAACATTAAACGTTTGTTTGCTTTTTGAAATGAAAAATTATGAAAAATAATTTAAAGATTAAGTGTGCTTAAGTTGAAATATGTTTATAATCGGCGCTATATTGGAAAAACACAACTATTATTTTTTTAATTTTATTAGTTAGTTAATTTAGTGTTTTTAGCAGTAAAAAATTACGGATAATTAACTATGCTCAATTAGTTGCTTTAAAGCAAATTATAATTAATAAAAATTTTAGTTTTTAATGAAGTCGCAACCTAAGAAAAAGTGTTTAACTTTTGGCTTTAAAAAGTATAAAGTTATACTTTATTTGATTACAACTAAAATTAAAAATAACATAATATATAATCTATAGTTTTTAAGCTTAATACGTTTAAAAAATTAAAAACTTTCAAACTAAAATAATTTATATATATTCAAACTTCTTTTTATAATACTTATATTAGTTTTGAAAGTTTAAAAGAGTTGAAAAAATAGATAATTGTTTTTTTAAACTTTTTTATAGATTTAGGTAAGACTTTTTATATAAATATTCATAAAAACGCTAAATAACAAGAGTGTAGTAACTTATATCAAATAAAATTTTATTACTTCTATCCGGTAACACGGCTCCCCAGTGCTGCCGCTTTCTACGCGATATCTTCTTGGATCATAAGCGTCGCAGTGAATTGCAATCAAGTCTTTATCGGCATAAACTTTATCTTTCACCTAATTGTTAAGTAAACATAATTAAATAGATTTTATCAAATGATGTTTCTTTACGTCCCATAATTTATAAACTGTTTTTTTATAATTTTTAAATTCAACCGACCGAAAAGGCAATATCCTTAACTTCGTCGTTCATAGCTTGCCAGTCACTAAAACCTCCATGTTGACCTGGCGCATAATCGTCTCTCGGTACAGACTTTGCATCGTTTAAACTTTTATTTTTATCTTTACTTTGTATGGTTAGTAGGCCGTATTGGTCTTCTACTTGTGGGGCATTTGGTACACCGTCGTAAGTTAATTTTGCCTTTAAGTTATTTTACTTTTCACGTGATAACTTGAACTTGTAATATGAATAGTGTGACGATTTAAATATAACTAATTTTTACATTGCAATTGCTTAAATAACTTGTAAACTTACTAAGTGATAAAAATACAAAATTTTTATGATTCAAAATAGTATTCGAACATTTTTTTGTTATTTTAACCAAAAAAGGGATTAAAATTAATACAAAATGGCAGTTAAAGAAAGTTGTATATTATGGTAGCTTGTTTTTGTCTACTGTTGAAATTTTGAAAGTATTTTTCAGAGTAATAACTCACTAAAACTGTATACATTCTTTCAGATTCTTCAAGTCTACATACAAAAGCCAAAGCTATGACCTGTAAATACAAACTATTTAATTTTTTCCACAAAAGTTCGATTTATTCATAAAAAATTTAATGCTGAAAACATCTTTTTAATAAATTATAGTTGTTTTAAATTTTGAAAATAACACTAAATTTTAACTTGCTAAATCCATAATGTTTAATATAATTTACTTTAACTACTTTATAAACAATATTGACTTATTTATAAACTATTACTTTCGGCAGAGGATCTGAAACAAAAGGAGGTTTTGGAAAAGAAAAAGGCCAGGGTCCATCGTAGGGGTTTTTAAAACTATCGTCCAAAATTGTTTGAATCATTGTAGTTGCCGGTGTCAAAAAATTTTCGTCCGGATAATCGTCCCCAAGCGACAAATGTTCGCCCTTTTTATCTCCATCGAGAATTTTCAACTTGTTCATGAGTCCCGGATGTCTCTTGTTGCTCACTCTAACAACTTTATGCTTTTTTTCAAACAGTTCAATTTCAACCAGTATAAAATATCCGTAAGCTTTGTGGCCGCCTTTTTTAATTTGAACCTGTATTTTAGATTAGATAATAATAAAGTTTAGTTAAGTAAACTATAAGTGGTCTTTTTCTGACTGATAGTTTAAGTCGTAATTTAAAAACAATTAAAGTTAATATCACCAAAAAAAAATTGTGTTACCAGCAGCTGGAGACTTATAGCTTCGGAAGTTTGATTTTTAGAAAATATTTTATACTCTCTAAACTCAAAATCAACAAACACTTCGGTTGTACCAATTATCACTTCAACTTGAGCTTTTATCTACAAAATATAAGTTTATATAAACTAATTTTTGCCAAATTTTAACAGTTATAACAAATCAGTGAAATATAACCTTTTTCTTTTATTAGAACTACACATTTTTTTAAATTCAATAAGAACAACGGTAAAACGTTGCGTTTAAAATATCAAGCGGTGAGCTACAACTTTTCAATATGCTACTACTTTTTAGCGCACTAATGAAATGCTAGAACACCTTAACAAAAGTAATGAATAGTAAAAATAAAAATAAAAAAACTTACGTCCGCCATATTCAGTCCATGGTTGTTCGCTTCGTTGACAGGCTTCCAACTAGACCAAAGTCCCTTACTAGCTGACATAATTGTTTAATTTCTATTTATGAAAAATAAACGCTGAGATCTGTTAAAAAAATTATTGTAGTAAAGTTTTTTTGTTACCTCAAAGTATGAATACTTTTTCTACAAGCTCTAAAAATTTACTTATACTAAAACTTCTACTATATCTAATCTTAATTAATTGTTTTAATTTTCTTTTTCTGAATATACATAAATATTATTCGTTGTACTTATATAATGTTGAATTCGAACAATATTAATGTTAAGAAAATTTTATGACCATTTACATAAAACCGCTTTGCAAAATTATCTTTTTTTAGTTTAAAGTCTAACAGATTTTTTTTTTCGGTTTCAGTCAGGTTTTATAAACTCATTAGTCTGTTTTTTTGGCAGCTAAGAAGTTTCAAAACTGACTGAAACAAGCTTCAGCTGAATAGTTTATATATCAGTTTAAATGTTGAAATATTTTTTTCTCATTCCTTTTTCCTCGTTGATTTAGTGTCCAATTTAACTTCCGTAATACGTGTGATCAGCTTTTTCGTTCAATTATAATTTTTTAAAGAAGTTAATCAAGATTTAAACTTATAGAAAATAAGTCTCACTTTTAGTAGAAAATAAGTTAGCAATTTAAGTGTTTTGATTTAACTTTAAACCTTATTTAAAGTTTGTAAACTTTTAGAATTTGTTTAAAAAATCATTTTTAAACTTTAATTTTTTAAACCTTAAACGAAAAAGTTTTACAGTAATTGTAATTCTTTAAAATTCATATTATATTTGTTTAACTACATTAAAACCACTTATTTAGAGTTTAAAC
Organism: Thalia democratica; assembly: GCF_965202585.1. NCBI lineage: Eukaryota > Metazoa > Chordata > Thaliacea > Salpida > Salpidae > Thalia > Thalia democratica. The sequence continues at coordinate 56,875,112 of NC_139166.1, read as the reverse complement.
TTTTAGATATTTTCATTTAATCTATGATTAACAAAACATAGTTTTAATAATTTAAATATCTTGAAGGAGGTAATATACACTTTTTAAAGAAAAAAAATACCTGATAAATATTTTTGGTGTTTGTAAAACTTTACAAAACAAAAGAATAATTAAATAAGACAGTTAGATAAATATAAATAGTTATTCGTAAAGCTTAATGTAAAACTTAAAAACTTGTAGTTGTAACAAGGCATTTAAGACAGTACTATTCAAGTACAGTAGGGAGGTGGATAAAGAAAAAGTGCGTACCTTGAACTCAGGATAAAGTGCGTACCTTAAGTGAGATGCAGTCTGGACAAAAAATTTACTATCTTAACACCAACAGCAACATCTACTTATAACTTATAAAATATGATATATTACAAACAATTATAATGTATTTTATTCTTTCAAAACTTAATTTTGTTGCATTTAAAGTCATATTAAAGTCATGTTTTTGTTTGTATAACTTCATCCGTTTAACAACACACCATATAAAATTAATCATTAAAAGCGTTTCGATCAAACTTATTTTTCTAGACCAAGAGCGCACCTTCCGCGGGTGCGCACTTCTTAAAATGCGTACCTTGCTGACGCACCTACTGTGAGTTAATCTTAAAAGTTTTTGATTGTAGTTTGATTTAAACAGTATAAGACCGAATCTAAAACTTTTCATAAAGAGAAATAAACAGACAGGGATGCTGAAATCTTGCAATGATAATTACTTCCTCCTTTTTATGTGATGCAAGTTTATAAAGTTAATAGAAAATTAAATACACTTATAATATAAAATTCTAAACTTAAATTTGGTTACTTAATTGACGTGAAATATTAACCGCAATATCCTTCCGCGTCTACTTATTTCTGCTTTGATACTTGAGAAGGATCTTTATAGCTTTAGTGTTATAATATTTAAACTTAGAACTGAAAAAACAATGATTCTTAACTGTATTATGTTCCATGATAAACAGCAGTTTTTTGTAACAATTACAATACAAAAAAGTACATACTTAGAAAAAAGTTTCAAAAAAATAATTTTAATACTTTTATCTAACTTTACGGGTACAATTAGAGATTAACTAATAAATCAAATAATTATTGTACAAATAAATAAGCCGATGTAGAAAATACTTACAATATATAAGTTTTTGCTTCAAACAAAACTTTTAAAAGTATTACTTTATTTAACTAAAAACGAATTGTAACTTATTACTTTTTAAAGTTATCAACATACGTTAACTTACTTACAATTAAACAGACAGTAGATTTGTAAAAATTATTTTTATTTTTAACTTTGGCGTTTTGTACGCAAGCATTTTAATTTACAAACAAGTCGCAAGTAGGGAATATCTTTTTTACTGTAGTTTTATAAGCCTAGTTTACATTATGCTAAATACACACAGATTAAAAGTAATGACCTTCAACTAAAACAAAGTTAAGAAACAATATTTTGTATATCTTAAGACAAAATAAATGTCTGTTATAAAATAAATAAAAACAAAGAAACAATTAACAGTGAATAACTACAAACGATTACAAATATTATTTAACTTAAAAAACAACGTTTTTAAAATATTTTATTTATTTGTAGATATCAATTAAAACATTAAGTTGTGTTTAAAAGAAAACATTTAAATAAAACTATTTAGATAAAAAAAATAGTTCTGTTTTAACTAAAATTTAGTTTTAATTTAAATTTTTCAAGGAAACTAACACATTAGACACATGTCTTTTCTGATAATGTCTTAGAAAATTCTTTTGTTGAGCATAGTTGAGAAGAAAATATAAGGAGAAAAAAAAGTTGCAATATTAAACCTGTTAATCTTAACTTATATTTACTTTAGTTATTTTTATTTAAAGTTAACTACTTGAAAAGTATATACATAACGTAAAGTTAAAAACTATAAATTTTATTATTAACTATGCAGGAAGATTTGGCACTTCACTAAATAAACTTATTATAACGTTTTTGAAAGTAGAAACTCATTTAATTAAAAACAAGGAATTAACGTGTACTACATCAATTTTATAAACAAACGTAATTTTTTTCAAAACTTTAATTATTCAAATAATCATTCGCGAAATTACTTATCAAAACTGTTAAGAAGCAATAATAATTATAAGTTTTTATCTTACAGGATAAAACTTTTGGAAGTTTTGATTAAAACAAAAGCATATTTTAACTTTTTATCACGCTTTGTTACGTATCGGTTTATTTGTTTGTACGCTATTAAATTTTTAATAAATATATTTGTTTAATAATTTTAAAGTTTTAAAAGTATGCATTTTTCGGTATGCTAATAATTTTGTTCTAAAAAAATGGTTTATATTTAAATTTTCACTTAAAAATCGTTGTTTTTGATTTAATTTCAAACACTGTAAGACAAAAGCTAAACAGATGCATGACAAGCATCAAAGCAGAAATAAAAAGATAAGGAAGGATATTACTGTTAATACCTTACGTCAATTAAATTATCAACTCTAAATTCAACATTTCATATTATAAGTTCATTTAATTTTATGTTAAATTAATAAGTGTATGTTACATACAAACAAGGAAGAAATTGCTATTGCAAGATTTTAGCATGAAGTATAAGTCGTAATATCCTTCATTGTTCATTATATTTCTGCTTCTAAAACGTGCAATAGATTTGTATAGCGTTAGTTTTGTATTGTTAAAAATTAAAATCAAACTACAATTAAAGACTTAGAAGATTCTTGTATATAAAATAAATACAGTAGGGACGTTAGTATGGTACGCATTTTAAAGGTACGCACCCGCGTAATGTACGCACTTGGTTAAGAAAAGTTTGATCAAAACGTTTTTTTTTTTTCTTTCTTTTTACCGTACATTAAATGGTTGAACTTATATAAACAAATACATGACCTTAACTTCGTTAATAGAAATGTAAAACAATTGTGTTTAGAAAAATTTCAAACTCTAGATAAAATAACATATTTTACTCACAACTTCCACCCAAATCATTTCCCACCCGTTCAATACCCAATCAATTAGATCGTCACTTTTGCAAAGATCTACTTTTTGGACGGCGTGTCACTTTTGCACGACTCCCCCTTGGTTGCGTGACGTTTCATATTGAACAAGTCGTGACACAGTTGATCTTTTACTTCGTGAAACTGAAATAAAACTAAATTTGAAATAAACTAAGTGTCAAGTTAAATCTAAATTTCAACTATCTAAACAAAAAAACAAATAAATTTAAAATTATATTTTAACTAATTTAAAAAAAACTTTAATCTCGTTAGTACAAAACTCTTAAAGTTAAAACAAATTTAATCTAAAACTAAACTTAAAAAGCTGACCATTGCTAGTTTAAACTTATTTATAAGAAGTACAGCAAATTTTTTTAATAATATTTGCATGTTTAATTTTAATTTTTTTTTTACAGAATTCGTTTTGAAGATGTACTTGACTTCACTAAAAACCAATAATTAATTACATAGACGCACATAAACATGAATCAAACAGAATTTTGAACAATGAGTTGAGATTATATTTTTTAAGTTAAACTGTACAAATGTCAAGATTCCTTAAAAGACTTTTCTAACTTGAATTTTTTTTTTTGTTAAAGTAAAACAACAGTTCGATAAATTTAGTAAATTTTGCTATTTCAACAAGGTAGTAGACTCAACTTTAATTTAAAATGTTTAATTTATCATTACAGCTTAAAAAAGTTGCTTAAAACCGTATATTTATGCAGATTGCAGCTCTTTTTGGCTTAGATTAAAACTATTAGTACATGTTATTTTTTATCATAAAAGTAAGGTTGTACTAAGTAATAAAAAAATTGCAAAATACTACCTACTCACTTTTTCTTCTTCAACAATAAGCGTTTTGCAAAAGTCAAGCAAGCAATTTACATAAGTAATGGTTTGTGTTCTAAAAAAGCAAGTACAGTTTATAAGTAATTTAAACGGATATAAAATTTGATAAATGTTAAATACAAATAAACACCTAACAAAAATGTTTTCACTAAGTAAACAATTAAACTTAGATCAATCTGATAAATATAAAATGTAGCATTTGAAAATTGTTTTTTTTTTCATAAAAAGAGTCAAATAAATGATAAAAGTTGTTTAAAGTTTATATAAGTTTAGTGCAACTAGCGGACTTCTAGAATACTGATTAATTTAGCAGTTAAGCAAAAGTTAATTTTAACTAAAGTCGTGTTTTTTCAACTTGAGAAATTTGAAAGAGTCCTTTAACATTAATTCATTTTTCCTTACTGTTTATATAAATGTTTTGGATACTCATACTTATGCCCTTGTGTTAATCTTCTATAGTATATAGTTCTTTTTAATTTGTATTTAAATTAAACTTCTTTATAAGTTAGTCTAAAAAGTTTATATAAATACACAAAATTAGTTAAGCTATGATGTTTAGTTTTGAACGTTGCTTTTAAACATTAACTTTTGGAAAGCTTACTAGTGAATTTTATTAGCAAGCGTTAGATTTTCATTTGAGTATTTTTTTTGTTTTTGTCGAAAACTATTTTAGTTAAATTGTTTTATTGAAACTGACTCTAGTATGTGTAACTAGTATGTGTAACTAAACATTTTTTTCTTTGCAAAAAGTAAAACTATCTAAAGTTTTTGATAAACTGAAATTACAACAGTTTACGAAATTAAAATTAAAACATTTTTGAAAAAAAATGTTAGTTAAAGTTTAATAAAAAGCTAAAAGTAACTCGGTTTAAGTTCAAAATTGTAATGAAATTACATTTAAAAAATAATACTGGTAGTGAAGTTCACTTAAAAATTTTTTTTTAAATTTTTTTGTTATAAAAAACCTCTTTTTTAAATTCTTTTGGACAGTTAATTTTAAGCAAAAAAGCTCGTCGTGAGCCGTGTATTTATCTTACGTCAACCACGAATTTAGGTATACTAAATAAGTAAGATTTTTAAAGATTAGTATTGATGGTATTCTCAATAGTAAACTCTGTAGCAAAACAAACTTCACTAAAACAATTCAACTAAAGTCATTATATGTAATAAAGTTTAATTTAATCATAACTGTACATTATTTTTATAAAACGCGACTGCCGCAAAAACGTTCAAATGGTTCAAATGCTACAAACATTGCAGCAAATGTTGTAGAAACTGCAACAAGTACTGCTGGTAAATAACATATCAGCATTCAGCACCGTTACAAAAGCTTCTACATAAACAACAAAAGCTAGTATTGATAATAAAACTTTATCGTTGGTATTAAAATTATTTTATGTTTTCCACTGATTTTTGTTTTTGTGTTTAATTATATAAGCTGTAATTTTTTTAGAAACAACAGTAAATGTTGTTTTATTTCTGTTTTAAGAAAACTAGTAGAAAAGTTTGAATTAATCTAAGTTAATTTTTACCTTAAAATTTGAATGATAACAGCTTTAGAAGCGTTGCTGTAATGTACTATTAAAAAATTAAACATCTACAGTTTTATAGAGTATATATTTGCATAAAGTTTATTCATAATGCGAGATAAAAACAGTAATAAAAGTACATAATCGTGTACAAATGTTCAAGTAATCGTAATCGTTTTCCAAACATCAACAAGTTTCGTGCATTAAGCAAATCCCACTGGAGTTCTATCCACGAGTTCAGCATTCTCACGATTAGGGAATGGCGGGTAGCATCTGATCTCAAGGAGTTCGAAATTATCCTTAGGATGTTCAACCTAAAATTTATTTATCATTTTGTAGTAAACAATTGATGGTCACAATGGTTTAAAGGTTCTCTCTATTAACTATTTCTTGATTTGCAGACAACAAGTTTCAAAAAACACTTTATTTCAGAATAGCTGATAAGTAGTTTTGTAACAACGTCATTTATACACTTAAGTAAGTAGAAAAGGAATAAGTGTAAGTAATAAATTTTCAAGTTATTAAAGTTTAATTAACAAATCAATTTCTGCAACTTTCAAATAACTAAAAGTTTTATCACAGTTTTTTAGGTTTTTTAGTCTAAAATATAATGCTGTTTAAGGCTCTCATCATACAACTTTGAGAATTTTCTTGAACTAGATTTTTATCTTTAATGAAAAATTGAAATTTGAAGTCAATAAGTTTATTTTAACAATTAAAAGAAATAAATAATGAACTTATTGACGGTTTAAGTTTTATTAATGATAACTTAAATTGTTTACTAAAACTGCTATAAGTAGACTACCCTACTTTAAAAAGTATTATTCCAAGAAGTTTTAGCTTAGTTTAATAAACATAATTTTACTGTTAAAATGTATTTTATTGTGGAAATAAATTTTGATTATTATCTCACGGCGCATAAAAGCTATGAAACCTTTCGCTAGATTCTTTTAAGCTTTATAACTAGTGAAACTTAATCACTTCGCCAACTTTATATCAAAAGTAATACCTTAAGATCTTGATTTGCCTTAAGTAAAAATAGCAATGTTCTTCAAGTGAAAATTAAAGCACAGTCACCTCTCGCGAGTTTACGCACTCGTTTGTTTACGCACTCTCGTTTTTTTACGCACTCTCGTTTAGTTACGCATTCTAGTGTATTCAAAAAACACAAAAGAAAATAAATAAAACTTTTTTATGTATTGTAAATTTATTGTATGTAGTAAGTATCTAACTAAGCATCTAATTAGTTTTTCATACTAAAACTGTATAATAAAGTTGTTGAAACTTCCAGGTTTTTAAAGTTTTCAGAATTTCCAGGCTTGGTCAGTCTTTTTGCCTAAGTTGTCAAATTTCAGATTTTAAAAGACTCCCATTTTTTGGCAACATTAACGAAAAAAACGTTTCAGAAAAACTTAAAATAAGTTTTTTTTTAAGTACAGGAGAAAATAGAAAAATAAAGTTTTTTAAAACTGAAATGTTTTAACTTTTAGTTTGTGCCTTTCATAAGAAACCTATTAAACTTTTTATATTTAAGGTGTCCGTAGTCCCTTTTTATACTTTCAAATCAAGAAAAGTATAATATTTAAGTTCTCACAATATTTATGGCATAAAGTTTAATTTCAGCTATTTTAATCTCTTAATTTTGGCTAACTTATTCTTAGTTAATGATCTATTACACTAAAGTAGGCAAGGTACTTAGTAGAAAAAAACTTTGTATACACATTAAGAATTTTAATTATAAACTATTTATATATATATACGTAAAACTGAAAATATTTTGTTACCAAAAAATTTGAAAAAGTTTCCATACTGTATTTAATCAAATGCATTACACGCGAACAGCCAATATAGTAAATATATTTGCTGCCTTTCGTTTAGCTACGTTATCACGTTTAGTTACGCATTTTTGCTTCGGACATAATGTGCGTAGATTCGCAAGAGGTGACTGTACAACAGTATGTAAACTTTTATCATTTTATAAATACATATACAAATACTTTTATAGCTACCAAATGTGGGACTAACCAATGCTTTAACCAAATATCCTTTGGAGTCACATTTAAACTTCCACAACATAACATGAAAACCACCATCTTGATAAAACTGCAAAACATTTAAATTTTAAAGTAGTTTTTTTTCTGTTAATGTAAACGTAGTGCAGTAATCTACAAATTTTTTTAAATGAATTAAGTATAAATGTTTTAAACAGATAAAATATAACTAGTTCGTTTGTCGGGTGGTACTTAACTTTTTATAATTTGTTAACTGAAAATGTAAACTGTTTCTCAAAGTAAACACAATGGGTACATAAAGTAGATAAACATTCTGTGTGATTACAGATTTCAATGAAAAATAATTTGTAGATTAAATTTTACTTTAAATTAATATGAGTTAACTAACGTTAGCATGAATGAAAGTTTTTTAAAGGTTTATCGAACGATATTTTTTTTAAACAATACGCACCATTTAAATTTTTTACATTTTCAAAAGAATGTAAAAAAAAACTTTTAAACTTTTGTACTGTTCTTAACATTGTATTGAAACCGGTTACTTTCTTTATTAACGCTTTCCTACTTTGACAAAGTTTAAAAATTTTTTATTTAGTGAGACAAAATATAATATTTACCTTATTGTTTCTAAGCAATAAATTTACTCTGTTTAAAATAAAAAAACTGTTGACGTTTAAAAAAATAGTTAGTTTCAGTAAGAACATCTATAAAGTACACACCTTTAACCCGATTTACGTGAAATTTTAAATTTCAAATTTATGATATATTTAACCTCATTTCTCTGAAATAAGCTTATATCTACTTCTTTATTACAATATGTTCATTTCTATTTTGTTCTATAGCTAGTTTACTTCTTAAATTTATCTTCAGTCGTTTAATAAAATATTGTGAAAAATTTGTATTTCAAGACATTTTACACCCTGTTGTTTACGAGATCTAATGCGTACCTTACGCGGGTGCGTACCACTTTAGTGCGCACTGTACCAAAAATCTCGATGAAAAACGTAATAAAAGCAGAAAGATTACCACAATACAAAACCCACCTTCGACACGAGCTGGTGGATGTTTGCACCTCCCTTGTCGCCCATGTCGTTTCCTTCAAACAGCAAGCTCCAGTCGGTGGGCAGGTAGATGAGCTCGCTGCTGATCGACGGAACGATCCTGAGGTTGCTGACCCGGTAATTTCCCCCGTTCTGCCGCACGTCGACAAACACCACGCCGCTGGGAGCGAAAACTTCTTTGCTCCCCAGCACAATGTTCTTTTTCACTTTTATCTTTGGAAATTAGAGTTTGTTGATAACATTAAACGTTTGTTTGCTCTTTGATACCGAAAATAGTTTAAAAGAATTAAGAAAAAAAGTGTAATGAAGTTAAAGCATGTTTCAAATGGAGTGTTATATTGGAGAGTTACAGCTGTTTAGTTTTTTTATTTGATTAACTAATTAGTTCAGTGTTTTTATGCAGTTAAACAATTATTACGAATAACTAACTGTGTACATCTAGTTGCTTTAGACTAAATAAAATTAGAAAATAATATTAAATAAGAATACGTTAGCTAAGAAAAAGTGTTAAATTTCTTGATTAGAAAAAGTATAAACTTAGACTTTTTTTGATTAAAACTAACATTGAAAATTACATAATACACACTTTATTAATACGATAAAAAAAATTAAAGAAGTTCAAATTCAAAATATTTAAATTAAAGTAGTTTGTAAATAACCAAACTACTTTTAATAATGTTTTAATTTGTTCCAATAGTTTAAAACCTTAAATGGAAATAAAAAATGCTTTTTTGTATATACTCGTAAAGCTTAAGGTTAGATACTTAATAAAAAATTAACTTATTTAGAAAGTAATATTTTTATTCAATTTAATATCAAACTAAACAAGTTTTTAGAAACTAGGTGCAACTTATTGTACCATAAAATTCATAAAACTGCCAAATAATGACAGTGTAGTAACTTGTATCAAATAAAAATTTATTACTTCTATCCGGTAACACGGCTCCCTAGTGCTGCCGCTTTCTACGCGATATCTTCTTGGATCATAAGCATTGCAGTCTTGTAAACCAGCACAAACTTGATTTCTCACCTGTTTATTAAATAAACACTATTAGATAAATTTCATCGAATTATTTTTATAAAATTCGTTTAATTGATAAACTGAATTGTATAATGTTTAAAATACAGCCAATGTTAAAAGTTCAACTGACTAATAAGGCAATTTTCTCAACTTCTTTGTTCATATCTTGCCAGTCACTAAAACCTCCAAGAAGACCTGGCACATAATCGTCTCTCGGTACAAACTTTGTATCTTGCAACGTGTATGCTTTATTTTTACCAAGTATAGTTAGAAGTTTAAACTGGTCCTCCATTTTTGGTTGTTTTGGTACATTTTGCAAACCGTCATAAGTTGATTTGGCCTTTGATTAAATAAACTGTTCAACAAACCCCGTAAACTTGTATTATGAACAGTGTGTCGACTTAGTTATAACTATTTTACATTTCAATTGGTTAAATCAGTTGAAAATTAAATAATAGAAAACTATAAAAAACTTTTAATGATTCAAAATTGTATATGAACAGAATTTTGTTAGTTTAAAGAAAAAACAACTTAAATTAAAATAACTTTTGACAGTTATAGAATATTATATATTTTGTTAGTTTATTTTTATCTATTGTTTGAATTTTGGAAATAATTTCTGAGTAATAACTCACTAAAACTGTATATATTCTTCCAGATTCTTCAAGTCTACATACGAAAGCCAAAGCAATGACCTGTAAAAACGTAATAGATATATATTTCTGTAAAAATTTGACTTATGCATAAAAATTAATGCTTAAAATATTTTTTTAATAAAAAATAACTGCTTCAGGTTTTGAAATAGTACCACGACTGAACTTGCTAAGTTCATAATGTTAAATTTAATATATTTTATACAACCTAATAAGAATATTGACTTTTATGAACTATTACTTTCGGCAGAGGAACTTTTTCAAAAGATGTAACAATAGATGAATAAGGTCCATCGAAGGGGTTTTTAAAAAGGTTATCCAAAATTGTTTGAATCATTTTAGTTGCCGGTACCAGAAAATTTTCGACCGGGTAATCGTCCCCAAGCGACAAATGTTCGCCCTTTTTATCTCCATCGAGAACTTTCAATTTGTTCATGAGTCCCGGATGTCTCTTGTTGCTCACTCTAACAACTTTATGCTTTCCTTCAATCAGCTCAATTTCAACTAGTATAAAATATCCGTAAGCTTTGTGGCTGCCTTTTTTGACTTGGACCTGTAAAAAACGATTTTTAAAACACGTAAATTATAAAAAGTTCACTTTCTTTCTTGTAATTTATCTTTGTTTAAATAACTTGTTTATTTGTGTTAAAGTTACTTTTAAAAACCAAAAATATATTTACTAGTTTTGTCTAACCAGCAGCTGGATACTAGTGATGTCAGAAGTTTGATCTTTTGAAAACATCTTATATTCTCTAAACTCAAAATCAACAAACACTTCTGTTTTACCAACTATCACTTCAACTTGAGCTTTTATCTACAAAATAAAAGTTTAAATAAACTAATTTTTGCTGTTTTCACAGTTATAACAAAATAGTCACTTGATTATTTAATTAACACTACAAAATTTTTAATAATATTTCTTTTATAAAAAAACGACGGTAAAATATTAAGTTTGAATACCAAACAGTGAGTTACTACTTTTTAATATGCTACTACGTTTTAACATACTAATGAAATGCTAGAAAACTTTAATAGAAGTAATGAATGGTAAAACTTAAAATTTAAAAAAAAACTTACGTCCCCCATATCTAATCCATGGTTGTTCGCTTCGTTGACAGGCTTCCAACTAGACCAAAGTCCCTTACTAGCTGACATAATTATTAATTTTTATATTTAGAAAAATCAACGATGAGCTCTGTAAAAAAGAAACTATTATGGTAAATGCTTTTATTACCTTAAAATATAAAACTTTTTTTTTCAAATTCTAAAAATTTACTCAGCACTGACTTTGTAAAACTGTTTATAATTTATTAGTAGCGAAATGTTGTCTTTCAAATAATGCAATTTCATACAAAAACAACAGTATTTATACACCGTTAAATTTGACTTTAAAAAGTCAGTGACAAAAAAAAAACAAAAAATACTTTATATTTTGTTTAAGTTTTAGCTAGGTATTAAAATTAAAATTAATTAGCTTCAAGCGCATAAGCAATAATATAGATATAACTTTAACAAATGAATCAAAGGTGGTTTACTTACGCAAGCGCGTTTTAAAGTACGATTTCATTTAAACTTTACATGCAAAATAAAGTATGTCCCAAACGATGATTTATATACAATCTAGATAAAAAAGCTTCTTCAAACCAAATTTAGAGTTAAAACTAATAATTAAAATTTTGTTTTAGCAAAAAATTTGAAAAATTAAAAAAGACAAAAGTTTAAGCATTTTCTATTGTTCGTAATCAAAATATAAACAAAAGTTTTTCATAAACTTTTTTCAATAAAGTTAAAAACCAAAATAAACAGATTATAAATCTAAAAGCTTAACCATTGTATAGTTTTTATTATTAACTGTAAACTGGTTACTAAACGATGTTTTTTTTATTGGAAACATTGTTCTTCAAAATAAAGTTGCCAATTTACTCTAACAAACTAAGTGAACATAAATTTTTCAAAATCATGAACAACGCTGGTGGCCGAAAGCAAAATTTTTGCTTCATCCCGGAAATTTGAATGCGGTTTACGCAGTTACCCGATTTACATGTAGGTTATTACAAATGTTATAAACAAACATTATATATATTAGTTTTGAGTTTGTTACTGAGAAAAGATGCTTTGATGCTTGCATTTTTTGCTTTCTTTGTGATTTTGTACGCTTAAAATCAATAAAACCTCAAGCCTGTTTAAGACCTTTTTAAAGTACTATACTACTGAGTTAATTTATGTTAGGCAGCAGGGGCGTAGCGTGGGGAGGGACACTGGCGCATGCGTGCCACCCAAAAAAAGAAAAATATAAAAAAAAGAATGTAATATCTTTATCCTTTATAGTTTATTTTTTATGCTTAATTTGCCTTTTTTCCACTATGTTTATCTAGTATTCAAAAACTTAAACGAAATTTCGAATACCAATTAGTGACAAGTTAGGAAAGTACATGTTATTACTCAATATACTGATTCGGTGCGTAATTGCAAATGCGCACCGATGTTGATGAAAAACTCCATAAGGAAAAATTTTATAAGTTCATTAACTTCATAAGAATTTAGACTCAAAAAGTACGCAATTAATATAACCAACCGCTGTAGTATAACCTTATGGAAGATTATTTTTCTACAAAAAGTTTTAAAAAATACGTCACGCTTAAAGAAATTTTAAACAATTTTACAAATTTCTTTTTATGTTACATTGTTAAGACTACTGCTAGTTTTCTGAACTTTATTTTTGTAAACATACAAGATAAGCGTGTCGGCCTATGAGAAATAAACTTTGTTTGTGATTTTTATTTTAAACAAATGCAATCAAATGAATTAAATTTAAAAAGTATACTTTTAACTATTTTACAAAGTTGTAATAAACTGTAATAACAGTTATAAAGTTAGTCTATTTTAACTTCTGTGTAACTTTATTAAAATTATGTGCAATGAGGTGTTGTTATCACTGTTGTATTGTATATTAAAGAGATTGATATTTTTTCGTAAATAAAACAGATACTTTCGTTTTATTGATTATATTAATTTTTAAAGTTATTTAGTTTACTATAAGTAATGTAAACAATTTTTATTTAGTAAGTTTACATTTTGAAATTTCAATAAAGAAAAAAATTTGCGCACCCCTGACCATAATACCACGCTACGCCACTGTTAGGCAGTCATTTTTTTTAGTTGTCTAAGCTATAAAATATTTTTAGTTTAAATTAACTACCTCAATTTTCTTTAAAATAAAGATAAGTTTGGTGTTTGTTTTAAACGCTAAAAACTAAGGACAAAATCCACACTAAAATAAATTTAAAGTTAACATTTGGTTAGATGTTTGCATATTTTTCGTTTTTTTTGTAAACTAGTTTGAAAGTTTCGTTTAAGCATTAAAATATACAATACATTTTAAAATTTTAAACCAATAAAACAGTTAAACAAGTAATAAATACTAAATAACTCTAATATATATCGTATTCATTATAACTTATATATGTTTTGAACTTTTTTTTTAACTCAACGGAAAAGAAAAAACTAGAAAAACGTATCATATATAACCAAAATTAAGATTATAGATTATACCTACTAAGTATATAAAGATTGTTCTTCAATAAAATAGTTCAGGTTTGTTTTATCATTTTAAAACCTGATATTCACTGATTAGTATTAAAACAAAAAGTATACAGTATAACCACTTTCAAAACTACTCTTTATATAGTATATATTTAAAAGATCAAGTTAAAAATGTAAATTTATACATGACTAATTTTGTTTATTAACAAGTACTTCAACATTTTTTATATTTATTTACTGTTAGCAAAGTAAAAATTTTGTTTTATTTATATATGCATAAAGATGTTCTTAAAAACTAAAAAGAATATGCATATGTATAAAAGAAATACTTTTTTTTTTATAAAACTATAAAAATATAATTGTATTAATTTAAGTTAATAAATTCGAAAGCAATCTGCTGTCTACATAAATTTAAAATAAATTACTATTACAAACACACTATATAAAGTAAAATTAATGTGTTACACCTGAAAAATAAACAAAGAAGGAGAAATAACTTAGTTGAAGTTTTTCATTTGACGTGTATGCACCTTTGCTAAACAAATTAATCATAAACTCTCGAAGAAAATGTCTGAAAGTAAGGCTACTTAATGAAATTTATTTACACAGCATTGTTTAAGTAAAAAAGCAACAATTACGCTAAATGATGAATTAGAAGTATGCCAACTGTATGAATAAACATTACTTAGGGCGTGTCTAGACATTTTTAAGAGCGGTTGGACTCCCTTCTTAAGAAAATTCCATAACTGTCAAATACATAACTTTCCAAAATTTCTCACGTACATAAAATGTTCAAACTTTAAACAATTTGAAAATACCAGTAAAACAGAATGCAAAATCTTTAAAAGTGATCAAGTTCATTTAAGTAAAATAGTTTAAACATAAACTTAAGTGCCTTTTTTTTAAGCAATAAGAAAATTTTGCCTTACATTGTCATTCATTTTATACACAAGAAACATAAAAAAAAGTATTAATTAAAATAAGTAACTAAATTTTAATAACAATAGAAAAACTTTTTCAATGATGTGTAAATAAATTACTAAATCAAACAGTTACAGTAAAGATTTGGGCAAAAGTTTTCAAAATTAAAAAACTAAATTATAAAATCATTCAAAATTAGTTTTTAAAATATTTTTGATTTGCTAATCAAAAAAAAACTTTTTTAAATATGTCGGCTGCAGTTGTAAGGTTCTAGAAATATTTTCATTCATAATATTGTGCAAACGAGGTAAAGTGATAATACAGAAGATATTAAGATTATATATACCCTTATCCCTAACCCTTCTTACTCAAATATATAAAAAGTAAACCAAAATTTAATTTTAACTTAAAACTTCAAGTAAAAAATAATTACATATTACCCAATCAGAAGCGACCTTAGAACTGCAGCCGACGCCTTTCAAATTGTACGGTTTAAATACCTTTTAATTTTTGTTATACTTAATACATTTTTCTACAAAATATCCTGTAAGACTACGTAACTTTTGACGTAGTTCTGCAAAAGCTATGAACTTAACTTGGTATTAAACAGGGGAACGGGTCAAATATGCACGAAGACATTATTGAACGAAGGCTCAAATATGCACGAAGAGACACTTTTGCACGAAGACATTTTTACAAGGAGGGTCACTTCTACACGAAAGGCCATTTTGCACGAGAGTAAAAAACTAAAAGTAACAAAAAATTGTAAAAAAAAAAAGGAAAGAAAGATTAACTATTAAAAAAAATTAAAGTTACCGACTGAGGGTAAGGGTTAGGGGTAACAGTGATAGTAAAAATAAAACAGAAAAAAGAACTAATAGCAAATAGAATAAAAAACAATTAAAATTAATAAAAGTAAATAAAAAAAAGAAAAAAGTTATAATAAAAAAAGAAAAAAAGAAAAAAAAAACAGTTACCGACCGAGGGTAAGGGTTAGGGGTAAAGTGATAAAAAAAAACCTTAAAAAATGTATAAGTTAGAAAAAATACCAAAAAAAATAAAATTAATTAACTATTAAAAGAACAAGAAAATAAAAAGCCGGATCCGGCCCACAGAGTGAAAATTAATGGGCCCCAAAGATTTTCTTAATTTCAATGAAACCCGGCCCATGGATGAAAATGTCTTTCCCGCGAGTGAAATGACCTGTCCGCCAAGGTCAATATTACAAAACTTGAATAAAACTTTCAATCTTATTTTCACAGAACAAAATATAATAGTGAGACTTTAAAACATGTTTAATTTATTATCTAATTATGCGTAAGAATAAAAACACAATTTGGTCCTAATATTTAGTTTTCTTTAAACTCAGTTGGAAAATTCTTTTGTCAAATTAACCTATGCAAATTTTTAATTTAAACCTGATGTTTTATATGTCTACCTTTGTCAATCTACCATGTAAATGACATTCATAAACTATGGACAAGTCAAAAGTATTAAAATCTTTAAGCGTAAGAACGGATTGTACACCTAACTAATGGGAAAATGGGTAAGGGTACTTTTAATCATGAAGTGTACTCTGTAGCTAAGGCACAAAGGTTAAAGTTGAAACTATTTTCTCCCAATTTCAGTAAGAATAACTTGACGAATTTTGCAAGACTTATAAATTAAGAACCATCAGTAATATCAAGGGAGAAGCACATTAATATCATAGTTTCAGCTGACCATGAGTATGGTGTGACGATGTACTTCAGTAAAAAAATACCTTCATAGGAAAATACAAAACTGAAAAGCTTTCAAAATTTATGATACACTTAAC
This sequence comes from Thalia democratica, assembly GCF_965202585.1. Classification (NCBI taxonomy): domain Eukaryota; kingdom Metazoa; phylum Chordata; class Thaliacea; order Salpida; family Salpidae; genus Thalia; species Thalia democratica. The sequence goes on along the minus strand of NC_139166.1, from coordinate 56,858,695 downwards.
AAGTTAAGTTGGTCTCGAATAAATTTTAGTAAATAGTTTTTTGCATTTATAAAAATATTATTATATCTGCCCAGGGTTATGATAAAGATAGAAATATAAATACATAATAAACATTAACTTAAAATGTCATACTTAAGAAACGTTTGTGAATTAATCGGATTAGAAATAGTGATAAACCATATTAAATTGTTATTCGGCCAAATCCGAATCGTTAGTAATCGAATAATAAATTCAAGTTAGGATCTGGCCAGATCCGGATATAAAAACAGATTATTCGAACAGATTCGTATACTGGATCTGGTAAATTACTAATTTGAGATGCTCTTGCCCGCCATGGACCAAAGTTTTTTTGATCCGGCTAGGTGATTAAAAACGTTGCCTACCCCTATTAAAAACCTAGAAAATAATGCTTCTTATGTATAAGAATCAAAGTATTAAAATAAAAAACTGTACAACAACTAATCAAAAAACTTTAAATAAACGGATAAAAAACAAAATCGAATATTAACTGTTTTTATTTCTGTGAATATAAACAAAGTTTTAAGAAATAATTTAAAAATATGTAAAATCAATCAAGCTTTCAAACTACGATAAAAACAATAACTTTTTTTTAATTTGATTTGTGCTAAACAGACATTAAAAAGAATTATTAAGTGAAACGCTCAGATTTAAAAAAATATTACCCTAGCCTAAACATACTAAAGTTAAACTGACCGTTACTGATGTTTTTAAGTTTAAAAACTTGTTATTATAATTATTAGTCCTGAATGAAATACAGAATATCAAATAAATTTAATATTATTTTAACGCGCTTAAGTCATAGAAGCGTTGTTATGATAGCGTATGACAATTAAAAAGTAAAAAATTAATTTGAAAATAAAAAAAGAATTTTTTAATAATTACACACCTGAATAGAAAAGAAAATAATACAACTATTATTTTAACGCGTTTAAGTCTTAGAAGCGTTTGTTATGATAGCGTATAATAATTAAAAAGTAAAAAAAAAAATGAAAAAAAAAGAAAATTTCAATAAGTTCATACATGAATAGAAAAGAAAATAATACAACTATTATTTTAACGCGTTTAAGTCATAGAAGCGTTTTTATGATAGCGTATTATTAATAGAAATTAAAAGTATTAGGTTTTTTTAAACCCTTTTTTTTAGTTTAACGCTATTAAAAAATAATTTGTTTCTAATTTTTAATAAACAAAGTATACAAAACGTGCTCGCTATTTTAAATTTTGCAAAAATTATAATTAATAAAAAACATGTCAAATTTCTTTTAAAATCGTCTTAAAGATTTGTAAAATTGTTTTGATTAAAAAATCCTGTAATTTATATTTTATGTAGACTTTGTTTAAAATACGTTATTTAAAACTTTATCAGTGAGAAACGACTGTAGCAAAATAAAGAAAACTTTAAGCATATATATGTATACATATATATATATATATATATAATTTATTCAAATGGCGATTTTAAAAATTCTGGAACATATGCTTCACAAAGCTTTAATTTTTCATAAAGCTTTGATCATCAGCCAGTTAAATTCAAAATACAAAGCACTGTACTAAACAAAGATACAAAAGTTATGCAAAAATGAATTTAACTGGCTGATGATCAAAGCTTTATGAAAAATTAAAGCTTTGTGAAACATATGTTCCAGAATTTTTAAAATCGCCATTTGAATAAATTATTTAAAAGCCCTTCAAGTGGGCTCAGTTGAAAGTGTTTAAGTTTAAACATTAACCTTATATATATTAAAGGTTTTATAAAAAGTTCTGATCGATAGTGCTCGACAAATTAAGTTGGAGCTAAATATTTATTTAATTATATAAAAACTATAATTTAAACAGCTGTTTCACACATTGAAATGTAAAATTTCATGTGATCGTCAGTAAGTTACAGTTTATTATAATAGTGAACAGAAATTTCGATTTTAAAATTTTTATAATAATTGTGACGTAGTAATGGTTAAACTATAATAAAACGCATAAAATTAAAACTTTAATTAAAACTTTAATAATTAAACTTTCCTAAAAAGCATAAAATAACATTCACAGCGTATTATTTCAAATTCAGCTAATCGTACAATAAACTGTACCATTACTACGTCACAATTATTATAAAAATTTTAATATCGAAACTTCTGTTCACTATAATAACAAACTGTAACTTACTGACGATCACATGAAATTTTACATTTCAATGTGTGATTCAGCTGTTTAAATTATAGTTTTTATATAATTAGATAAATACATATACATATATATATATATATTATTGAATATAAAAAAAAAGCTTAAAAAGATTGGTATAAGAACCTGGTTTCAGAAAAAAACCATACGGTTATCGAGTTATATAGCCTTATAATTACATCGGAAACTAGTTAATCACGGAAAAAACAAAACAGAAAAGTAAACAAACATAAGTTATTGTAACATGAGAGTAACTAATTAACTAAACAAGCATAATGAGTAATCAAAATCTCTCTGCTTACAAAAATTTTGTTTAATTAAATGAATGTATATGGCTTCATGTTTTGACCAGGTCAAAAATATTGTTACAATTTCTTAATACTTAAAATTTTATTTCATTATAACCTTTTCCACAAATTGGGTTTTTAATTAAATGTTTTGATAATTAAGGTTGATTCATTGTATTTTAAGTTGCTATACTAATTGTCTTTGCCTGGTTGTTAATAATTTCTCTCACAGACTTTGGAATGTGCTCTTTAGTTGTGGCTTCAGGGTGTCGAGTGGTTTGAACTATACAACTGTTGAGCAACAGCATTCAAACGTGTAAACCACGCAATTTTTTTGTTTATTAGATATGACGTCTTTACCTTTAGGACTCAAAACAGAACTTGATGTAATAATAACTCTAGGTTTAGCAGCACAATATACTTTTTCCGTTAACTTCTCTATGTTTCTTTCAATCAGAGTCGATTTTTTACGTGCATAAGGCAAAATAAAAAGAACTGGACATTTATCACGACCATAAGGTTTAAGTAATTTAGTCTTTGAAAGTTTAAAAACTTAAAATATTTATATGCAAAGAAACTTAAAACAAAGTACTTACAAAAATTAGAGATTAGCTTGTCTTAATAATAGAAAAAGATATTCAATGATGTGATTTGAAATTTATCATCAAAAACAGTTTAAACGAGTATTCAAAGTTACACAAGTAAAATAAAAATTTAAAATAAGATATTTAGATCAAACTCAAAAGGATACCCATTAGAAATTTTAAAGCTGCGTTTAGTCTTTTCATGGGTATCCTTTTGAACTAAATATCTAAAACAATTAAATAAGTTTATAAAGTTAAAATTAAATTTTAGATCAAATTCAAAAGGATACCCATAAAAAGTTTTAAACCTGTCTTTTGTATCTAAAAGGTATCCATTTGAAAATTAACATCTTAAACAGCATAAACAAGTTTTTAAAGTTAAACAAGTAAAATAAAAGTTTAAAATACTATATTTAGATCAAATTGAAAAGGATACCCATAAAAAAAATTCTTATCATATGATTTTAAAATTTAACATCTAAAACAGTCTAAACAAGTTTTCAAAGTCATTTTAATTAAATAAAGTTTAAAGAAATTGTTCAATTTATAAAAAAAAAGTATACGTAAAATAACTTTAAAAAAATTGTATAAAAAAGTAGAAAAAATACGTCACATCGATATAGAATTGTACAATTTTTAAAAAGGATTCCCGTAAAAAGACCGATCTTTTTATTTTACTTATGACGTTATAATATAAGTTTTTGTTTTATAACTTGCAAAAAGTCTAGTTCTACAGGTGGCCGGTTAGCTCAGTTGGTTATAACGTCGTGCTAATTATGCCAATTTCGCGTGTTCGACCCTTGCAGTGACTACTTTTTTATTTTTGAGATAAAATATTTTTTTTATTTCTAGAGTTGTACAATAGCAACCAGTATCTATTTTTATTAAAAAAGTTAAAGGTATTTTAAAAAGTACTGAGTGTTTTTTTGTTTTACTGGATATTTTAGTAAAATTTTTCGAATTTTTTTTATTATACAATTTTTTCAAAATTCATTTCAAAATATAATCAAAGTATTTTGATGATGCTAAAATGAAAATCATTTAAAAATATCTACAAAATTTAACCAAACGTAATCAAAACTTAATAAAGAAAGTTAATTAATAAATTTTTTAGACATATTAGTCTGAAAATATTTATAGTTTTTTAGTCAGTATCAAATTTCTTTTAGATAGTATATTAAAGTTGTTTAAAAAACGCAGATGCTAGTTAATTTTAAAAGTTTAAAAAAAAGTAACTATCTAAGTAAAAAACTATTTTTATAATTTTCATTACATAAACTAATGTTTAAAACTAGATTTTTTTAATAAAACGAACATTTAAACTATATCAATTAGTTGTTACTTAATTTTTATCAATTTATTTATAGTTTAAATTATAAATCATTCAAAAAAAGTATGAAAAAAAAAAACTTAAGGAAAATGTTTTAAAACATAATATTTTATATCCGTTTTAGTAAGGGTTATTTTAAAATGTTGCTTAAAAAGAGTTTAAATTTTATATTTATGCTTAACTTATACTTTCAAAAACAGCTAAAATTGTTTTACATTAGTATTATTTTATAAAGTAGTTAAAAAATGTTTTTCGTAACTCAGTGTCCATACTACCGCGTCAACAAAAGAAGTAAAAACAAAAGTATTTGAGTGTTTATATTTTCTATTTACATTTTGTTTTAACTTTTTTAAATCCCATGAGTCTATTGATATGTAAATAAGATAAAGATTAAAGGTTTTATCTAATAAATCATGTTGAGCTTAAAACATTTTTAAAACAATGATAATTATTATAAGTTAAACGCTTAACACCTATTCTCATGGGAGCTTGATTACTTTTTTATATAGAACAAAATTTGTTGTTTTATTTTAAAATTGTTAGCTATGACAAGGTGTTAACTAATGTTTTTTTGTCTAAATGCGCTTCTGTGAGTAAATATTAAAGAAAATTTGTTAATATAGTTAACAGACGGTTTTTAGGATTTTTACAACATGACTAACAGCTATTATAGTTATTTCTAAAACTTTTGTTATGAAATCAGTAGAAAACTTAGTGCTATGAAGTATCTGAGAGTATTGTTAGCACAAAACCGAAGTTTATTATTTCATGTTAATACTAAAAAATAAGATATCAATTTCTTATGTCTAACGAGTATGAATTGTTTATTTTTTATTAGTGTAATATGCAAATTTAAAATAAAGTATATAAATAAATTTGAAGTGCTGTTTTAAACACGAAAACAAGAAAAAAAACGTATAGCTGAAATTGTGATTCAAGTTTCACGTTTTTTTGGTATACTTTTGTTTGCTTCGATAACAAAATGTAATTTACTTATCTTATTGCAACAAATAGTTGTTTGTGTTTAACAACAATATTTCAAAAATAATTAAAATAGACAACAATAAAAACAGACTCTTGATTTTAATCATAAATACTTTAAACTTTTACACATTTGGAGTTTGAAACTCTTTAGAGCCGATCATTTTTATGGGCAGCGAAACGTAGTCATATAATAAAATATGTGCGTACATTAACATTTGTTTTGATTTTCTAACTTACTTGTTTGTGTCTCTTAAATTGAAGCCCCTAATTGAGTATTTAAGTTATAACAAAACTTATGTTTCGATATTATTTCAACATAAATAAAAACTAAAAAAAAACAGGATATTATGGGCAAATAATTTATTCATCATGGAAACTATAAGCTACAACGACCCAATGAAGGTAGTCAATCAGAGTCATATGACCAACCAGTCATTCACTTCCATGCTCAATGATGTGTTTCCTAACCATGACGTCATAAATAAACAAGAATGCTACGTCATAAACAAACAAAAAGCCTTCGTCACTAGCCAACAACCACAGAACGTACAAAACCAGTTGAATGTAACCAACCAAACTTTAAGCACACCAACTAGACAGCAGGTTCGTGTTAAACTTATTTTTTGTGTACTTGTTGTATTATCAAGTTCAATAAAGTTAATTATTTTTATGTAAACAACTTACAAAAAATTTTTTTTAATTATTTTAGTTTGACACTGAGCACATGGCTAACTTTACTTAAGTAGCCACATTTTTATAAATAATAAATCCAATCAAATAAAATAATAAAACCATATCTAATAAGATTTTTGATGTATAACTTTTATCTAACTCCCATTATTACTTGAATGATAACTCTTTAATAACTATTTATTTGGCCATTAGCATTATGGAATTTTTTGTTAATTTAACAAGCTCATTTAATTTAATCAGTTTTAATTAGAGTATAATTGGTACTGATTACTAGCAACTAATAGTAGTACATATGGCTTTGTCTGTCTTACTTTAAGGAGTTTTTAAACCGTGATCATTGCGTTTGCATGAAACACTGGTAGAACAAAAACTCTCAATTTGAAGTTGTCTAATTAATATGAATAATAAATAATAAAAATATGCAAAAGCGTGAGAAGTACAATTAAAACATGAAAAATTAAAACGAATATTACATTTTATAAACTTAATGAGTTTGCATCAATATACAGCCGCAAAGCCACCAACAAAGCCAAGCAGCGATACAAAGATCTCAGCTGAACGCAAACTTTCAAGTCAACCGAGCCGGACACTCAACGTTTGGAAACGACAACCCGAACTGCAGCGCTTCGGTTGTCGACCGGCAGCCGTTTAGCAGCTACCGCCAGAAGCAGACAGCAGCACGAAACCCAACGCAGCAACACCATCCAGTGAGCTACCATTCACAGCAAGTGAATGTAGCCAATCAAAACCAAACCTCGCCCCTGAATTCAAGTTACGACATGCAGTCGATCCATTCTGGCTACTCAGCTTTCAATAACAACCAAGCAAACCAAAGCTGCTTTCCGCAAATTTTAAACAACCCCCTCCCGAATCAACCAGCAGTCCATGACCCAACAAGTCAGTATGCATACTATCAGCAAACCAACGCAACCGACACTGTCGGCTCGACTTTGCATGGCGATCAAAGAAACCGAGTCTTCTATCAGCAGCCGCCAAACAGCTGCAGCCAAAATCAAGCGGCTGTGCAGCAACCAACCCGACTGCCTCGGAATGTTTCAGTCGATGACAGCTTTCCTACTTTAAATTACTCGAAACAGAAGTACAAAGATAATAGTCCGGTTTTCAACCTCCAGCATGCTGGAATGCCCCATCAAAATATTCGTTGTCAGTGTTATGATATGAGCGTTTGCAATCCGTACCGGGGTAGTTACGGGTACCACTTGAGCCAGAGAAACGTTCAGAAGGGTTACTGCTGTCAGCAGGCACATCGAGCGAGAAAAAATCAACTTCAAAACGGTTTGCTTGTTCTATTTTAAAGTATGGTAAACTTGTCATTAAGATATACGTCTAACAGGTATTAATGCTCATCATAAAAGTGGTATTGATGTAACACCAAACAGCAGTCTGCAGGTAACTATTTAATTAACACTTTGTTGTAATCATCGTACTTTGTTACAATTTTTTTCTGCAGCCGTGCAAACCTCCTAAAGCAAGTTCGGGAGACGCCAGTTCTAATGTTCAGCCAAATGAACCAGCAATTAAAAAAGCCAGAAAGTAAGTTTACTTGTTGTAACGTTTTCAAACAACGATTATGTTGTAGGGGGGTGAGGAGCGAGATAAGGTACCTCGGATGCAGTTATTTTATCACACTTAAATGTTCAGTATCTTTTTTTTCGGGTTTCAACATAACTTTACAGTTAACAGGGTTTTTAAAACGTTCCGACGCCATCACGCGTCGCCACTGTTTAAAAGCGGCGAAAACTGACTGTATTTTTATCAGGCCGCGCGTCAAGTACACGAGGCATCAGGTGGGTGTACTGAACCACCACTTCACCAGGAGTGTGTACGCCACAAGTGCGCTGAAGAAAAATATTTCCTCCATGACCGGCCTCACTGAGCAAGAAGTTTACGTAAGTGCTTTTCGAATTGGTTTTCAATCAAAATTACTTATTACTAGTTATTTTATTACGTAAGTGGTAATTTTTACTATAGTTTTTGACCGAAATTAACCGAAGAAAAGATTATGTGTGTTTTATTTTTTATCTATCTAAATTTTTGATTTTAGATTTTCTATTAGTTATATTAGTTTACAAAATTGGGGCTTTTTTTTTCGCTGAAACGTTTTAAATAAATAACTTCAGTGTTAAAATGTTATTAAACAGTTTCAATCTAGTTTTAAATATGAATTGATTAATAACTTAAGCTATACTAAAACATACCGCAAAAGTCTGAATGTTAGTAAGTAGTTAAATGTATTTATTATCATTTAGTATTAAATTATTGTTCATTGCAGAACTGGTTTCAGAACCACAGGGCCGATCACTACAGAAATATCCGAGGCATGCCTAAAAAGAAGTACGCAAAAATATTAAAACCAGGTAAGCCTGAAATTAACTTCATAATTTTGTACAATTACTTATAAATTAAAACCAAATTTTAAATTGTAATTAGAGTTAGTTTGAATGAAAACTTATAACTAAACAGGACAACAGGACAAACAACAAAGTCAAGTTGGGGAAACAAAACCACGGAAGTTAGTTACAACAGTAAATTTTTCATCTATGTCAAATAAACTTATGATAGTTTATTAAATTTTACTAACTCAAATGATAGCTGAAAAAAATGTTTGTGTACTAATGCAAATACTAATCAAATATTTGAAAAAAAGTTAAAAAAAAAATTCCAACTTGAAAGACTTGTTAATATAAGTTCTACTGTTTTCACAAAACTTTAATTTTTGAACTTTAAAATTTATTGCAGGATATATAGTATAACACAACATAAAAATATAATCCGTATTTGTACAAACATATGTATTAAAAAAAACTCCTCAGCTTAACTTTCACAAAACTTTTATCTTGCTTAAATTTCCAATAAAAAAAAAAGTTTATGTATATCTTTATTTTTACAAGATTTGCTTTTTCAAAGAAAAAGGATTAATTTGGATTTCTATCATTATTTTAATATTTCTTACTTTAACAATTATTTGTTTATTTTAGACAGAGGGTCAAATTGGATTTCGACCAGTGTGACGTCATAGAAGATTACTACAACGACGTCACTTGGTTCCCTCAAGCGGAAGAACTTGCAAAACTTTCTGACAGGACCAACTTGTCTCAGCAGGAAGTGAAAGTAAATTATGTGTTTTATTTTTTTAAAGGCAACAGTTTATCTTATATCATGGTATAATTTATTTTTTCAGGACTTTATTATGCAAATTAAGTTTCGGTCAAAGACCTCGTCAGTATATTAAGATATAATAAGTTTATAGTCGAAATTACATTCTAATAAGATTTAGAAGTCTACACAGGAAATAAAGGTGAATTTATGTGGTTTTTACATATCAAAGTAATGATACTTATTGAAACAAATCAAACTACGGTATATAGTTTCTTAACTTACTTTGTGTTTCGAATTGATGCTTTTTTTCTTGCTTCTTACAATTAAAAATTAAAACTATATTCTGTAACTTAATAACCATTATGTCTTAAATTTTGATGATATATTTATTTATTTATTCCTTTTTCAAGTTTTTTTAGATTGTTTACATCAACATAGTAAGTAAAAACTATATCCTGAAACAAAAAATATGTTAATTAAATTATTATACGGTGGTAATATAGAAAAGAGGAAACTTTTGTTTTAAACTGCAAAAAAATATTTTTTACTTGAAATCATGCAAAGTATAATTTCTTAACATTAAATGAAAAAACTTTAAGAAACATATTTTAATCAAGTATATGTTTAACAGCTTTTTACAAACACTTACATAACAAACTAGTCAGAAATAATTTTTCCCAAAAGCTTAAGTAAAATATATTAGTCATAAAATTAAACTTCATTATATATTCAAGACGTGGTTCCAAAACCGACGCAGAAGAGACAAGAAAAGCGGAATTGAAATCACCAAAGCCGTAGACAAAGTGATCAGGAACAACTCTTATGCAATGTACCCTACTACGTCCTAATGTTGTAAAATAGACAACTGAATTTTTTTATTACTTTAGAGAGTTTATTTTTGTAATAAAATAAGAAAGTAAACGTTTTTTCTTGAAATATAAAAGAAAAAGAAAGTTTTTTTTTTTTATTTGACTGTCATTGTGTAAACAAACATTTTAAAGTTTAGCAGAAATTTTTTCTTGAGTTAAAATCAGAAAATTAATATGTTAACTTACTCTTTTTAAGCTTTTTATGTTGTAAAAAAATTATCTTTATAAATTACTATTTTAAAATTAAACGATTTAGAAAAATTATTAAAAAGAACAAATAGTAAACATGTTGAAATATTAGTCAAAAAACTATTGATACACTTTTTATTTCGAATTAGTTTTATTAACTATTTTGGTATTGTTGTTCAAAACTTTTAATTTCAATTTATAGCATGTTTAATAACATTTACTTGTTATTTAGCTTATCTTAGAACTTTTTATGACATCAATACATTTTTTACTATAAAACAATTTAGTAAATGGAAAATTTGTGTTGGTGTCATTTAGATTTGATTACTTGTTTTTTTATTTTAATTGTTTATATAGTAAACAAATTTGAAAGATTAATTAAAACCATATGAGTAATTTTGATAAAAACGACACACTACAAAATGCTTTTGTATAGATTGCTTTCCTCAAAGCTATAAAAAAGTAGGTTACAATTTAATATCATAACCTTGAAATATTATCGAGATACAAATCGATTAAGAAAATCATATAGACAATCTACTTATAAATTTCAAAAATTATTTGGTTTATCAGTTTTTTCTAAATTAAGCTTATAATAACTTACCTGTTGAACCTTTTAAAAGCATATTTTTATAATTAAAAGTTTAGGCATAAAAAAAACATAATAGAGTTACGATTTGGAGTCAGGGCTTTAAGAAAACTTTAAACACTTTTAATCTGTTTATATGCGTCATAATAGTACGAGAGCTTAGCAAATTTTACTTAGATTAGACCAGTGATTGGCAGCCTTTTATGAGGATCGGAACATTATAATCAAATAATTCCTATGCGGGTCATAGTAATCTTGAACTTTACTTTGAAACGAAAACACAAAAAGTTAAAACTGTGTAATGAACAAACATATAACAGGCAGCGCAACTTCTCACAAAAAAAAAAGTGAACACTTGTAAATTACTGCTTAAACATACTTCTTCTGTATTCGTTGTTTTACAGCTACAAAACACGTCTCGGGCCATTAGAGGCTTGCAAATTGGGTTAGACAGAAGCAGCGGTCCTAGTAAACGAAAACGGTCGTAAATTGTCCCGGAAACTGTTACTAATAGTGGGTAGGGTTAATATATATAGTATTGCAAGGTGTCCAAAATTCGTCAATTCAGAGGCAACCTCGGCTATCGGGAGCCGTTAACTAGTAATGCAGTGAAGTATAACGGATTGCTAACTAGTAAAGGGACGATATCTAATTGATAGGGTAAACTATTTCTAAACTTATGTTAAGGGACGTTTATGAAAGTTGGTATTGGAAAATCTTGTCAAATAGTTGTAGCAAACTACTTGAAAAGAACTATGGTTTTAATACTATTAGAGTTTTGTGAATTAAAAAAAAATAAAAAAAGTACAATTTAGTGTAAGTTATGGTGCTTAATAAACCTGATTTGCGAGCAAAAAGGAACAAAACGTACTTTTTGACTTAATGGTACTTGAGCGTATTTAAACCTCTGGCTCTATTTTAAGCTTACTAGCATAGCTATCAGAACAACTAATAAACTATTATTGCTTTCAAATAATTCAATACGATATGTGGTAAAATAATATTTTTACTACATTTTGAATACAGTATAATCAAATTTTAAACTAGGTATAAATTAAAAGTAACGTGTTAGATTTTTTAGAATCGTGTTTGTGGGCTGCCTTAATTTTGAAAGCTGCATTTAAACGATTTAGAAAGAAAAGAAAGAAAAATGTGAACGCTCACAATTATGGTCAATGGATTGGTGTGGAAACTTTGATAACATTTAACTTTCAGTTAAATGTAAATGAATTTTTATCATACTTTTTTTTTACTTAAATTAATTAGAATTAATATCATTTTTGAACCCATTACTGCCAATATTAAGTATGAAAATCATAGTTTATAAGATAGACTTTAAATAGACTCTATGAAAACAATACAATTAAAACATCATTGAAAAAGCACTTATGTATACATTAATAAAACTAACAATTCATTAATTAACTAATTTTCAATCTAAAAATTCGACCCCTAAAATAATATGGTTTTTTTGTTTATAGTTAAAATTCCCTTTTAAAATAAGTAGTTAATAAATTTAGACTTCAAGACTTCTTATTACTTGTTATATATTTTTATAGTTTGTTTAACAGTTAATTTGTAAACAGTTTGGTCATAAATGAAAATCGATTTTTTAATTTTTTACTTATATATTAAGTTTTGAGATATGTTGTAATTTCAGCTTGTTACTTACTTACATAAATAAAAGGAATAAAAAACATGAACGGATATTCAATTTTAATTCTTTAGAAGTAAAATTATTAAAATTTTGAATTAAAACTAAACTTGCTATATATGTAAAAGTTCTTTTAGTACAATACAGCCTAAAACTAGCAACATTAATATACATATAGTATCAAGTACAATAAACATTTATTTGGCGTTTTTATCCAGTTAGTAAAAACTTTGTGTTACTAGTAAAAACATTTGTATTCGTCACATTTTCGTGACGTTTTTAGATAATGAGTGCGAAATTTTTACAGTCAGCGAGCCAGATTTACAAAAAAAAATTCGTTTGCATTCAACTTAAAATAAGTATTTAAGAGGTTTTGTAACTTAATAAATTATTATTTAGAAACTAAAAAAATAAATTGAAAAGTAAAACTTTTATGAAATAATCATATGTTAACCACATTAAGTGCAAATTGTTAAATAACTGCAAAAAAAAAATTGATAACAGCGGGTCAAATATCGCGGGTCAGATATTTCTACAGTTCGTTTCCCACTCCTAGTTTAGATTCCGCAATAAAAGTATGACAAACATACTTTTTAGTCATTTAATTTTATTTATTTAAAACAAAGGATTTACTGGAAAACATTTAAATAAGTAAACAATTATTTAGTTTATTCCGCAGTTTTTTATTTAATAACGTGGAAGATTTTCAAAGTAATATTTTGCAGTCAATTTTTCTTTCAAAGGTTATAATGATAAATATTTTCAATGCACCATGCAAAAAAAAAACAGGAAAGATTATTTCTTAACATTTGCAACAAAAATTACAATTTGTATACGTGTGCTGAAAACTACATTTTTACTTTAAAATTTATACTTAAAGTTTCAATACGATTGAACTTATTTTTGTATAGAAAACCTAATAGTTTATAATAATAATTTTTAATGTTTTATGGATGGTTTGAAAAACCTTGCATGTTGTGCTAATTTAAAGTCTTAATATTTTCAAGCTAACGGCAATAAATTGTAAAAAAATAATTTCGATAAAAGCATACTGAACCGTTAGAAAATGTAAATTCAGTTGTTTTATTTGGCGCGGTAACTTATGAACCGGAAGTGTGCAATTAAGTACAGTAAGGAAACTGACTTAACAACGCAAAACACAGTACCCTTTAAAATTATTTTTTGTTAGTGGTAATATTTAGAGTAATTAAAGTAAATGACTAAGTGTACTTAATATAATTTTTCTTAGTTATAGTATTTTTTTGTTAGTAGAACGATTATATGAAAAAAACAGTATATACTTGGCTAGTCTCGTTCAACAGATAATTTTGAAAAGTAATGTTAGTAGGTATTCAAGCTCTTTGAAGGAATTTTTATTGCTGTTTGGTTTTTTTTTTGATATTAAGTGTATTCTAATTGGACTCCGAAAGTTATTAGATTTATTTAATAAAAAAGTATTTAAAATTTATGATCAAAAGCCTAGTACAGTGCAATTTCCTTCACTTGTTTAACAAAAAAGTAAGATAACTATCTATAAAAGTAAAAAAGCTCATAGCTATAGACTTAAATATACTAGTTTATTGATTTTACAATTATAAATAGTCTTTTTTATGTTTAAATAACTAATATTTTGGATTAGTAAAGTTTATTTGTTTTTTGCTTCTATGTATATGTAAGCTGAAAAGCACTAAAGTGTGTAAAGTTTTCCGTACTTTTATGATAAAAAATTTTTAGTTTTGGTATTTAAAACACTCATTCCTAAAAACTGTTTTTTAATTTATCGAAATTATGTCTTAAAATATAAGTGTTTCTTTTGACAACAAGGACGATTAAACTTTGTTCTAAGAGATAAAAATGTAATTTTTTAATGACTCTTATTCGCTTAGAGTTTAGAACCAGTTGGTAATCTTAAAAACATAAAACAACTGAGTGTTTTACTTTTTTTTTTTCAATAATTTAAAAAGTAAAACGTGTTTCTTTGATCATTATCTGTATTTTTTTTCTATAACACCTATGTAGTAAGAAAATTAAAATGCTTTTTTTTGTTTTTTTTAATTGGTTCTTGTTAGATTTAAACATAATTTTTTTAAGATTTACTTACTTGAGTGTAAAGTATATATTTAAAAAATAAGTATAGTTTGTAAAAGGCCATATGATTTCGCATTAGTTAGTTTAATGGTATATAAACTAGTTTATTGTACCTAAAACTTCTCTGTTGTAGATAAAAATAAAACTAGATTTGTAAATGAGCTTAACGTTTAAAGTACGTAGCCTAAACAATAGTTTATAGTGTCTTTACTATATTAAATATCGTTTAAGACTACATTTAATCGACTTAAAACTTAAAAACAAGATCATTCATAAGTAATTAAGAAAAATATAACATATAACACTTATACTATTACCTCTGTGAGTTCATTACACTGTATTAATGCAATGTACTTAATAAACAAAACGTATCTATTGATACCATAGAAAATATTAACAGCAAATTTTTAGTACACAAAACAGTTTGAAAACACACTTCATAACAAAAAAAAAAAAAAAACTTTAGTGTTTTATTTAATTTAAAAAGTGTAAAATTTAAACTTATGTAAAACTTAAAAAACAGTTTATTAAAGTAGACTTTATAGTTTAAAGAGTTAATTAGAAAAACATGTTGTTATGTATAACTTAAGTTTATATTCAACTTGTTTTAGTCAGATAATTAATTAGTGAGGTTAATTATAGAACTATAATTCAAACTGGATTTTCAATATTCACAAGAAGAAAAGACAAATACTTCCATTAATATAATCTAGAGATAAAGTTTTTTGATAAATTAAAGAAATTTAAAGACCTACAAAATTTGTTTTAGTATGTATATTATGCACATTTCGTTTCTATATAAAGTTTTATCAAAGAGGGGATATATAAAAAGGGAAAAAAATAAAGTTTAAAAACTTTAAGTACTTAAAAAGTTAATGATATAAGACTGCTGTAAGATTATACTTTATTAAGTTAGTTTTTTATGTAACACATTCATAATTTCAAGGTTTAGTTAATTTTCATTTCATAAGGATTGCGTTTTCAGTTTCGAAAGATTTGAAATGTAATAAATGTTCAAAAAAAAAACGTAAAAGTATAAACAAAACAAAGTTTTTCTTTAAACTTAATAATAATCTATCTAAAAAACGTTTAGTTTATAATTAAGTATAAAACTTACAAAAGTTTAATAGAAAAGTATTATAATTTCTTTATTTTATTTTTTGTAAACCTTCTCATACAAAGTATAGTTTGTAGTATTGAAAAAGTAAGAACATTTTAAACTTGATTTTATTGTATATAGTTAATGATTACTAAAAGAAAATGAATATTTATTATTAGTAAATTTATTTAGAAAAACTAAACGACTCAAAAATTTAATGCAAAATGTTCTTGAAGTATTTACTTAAAACGCTTGATTTTTTTAATAGTTTTAGATAAACCAGTCTAATAGGTTTTACTTAAAATGTATTAGTTAGAAAAACTTTCTTGTAGCTTGTAAGTATTAGTTTTAGTTAATGAGTAAAACATTTGTTTACTTAAGTATTTTCTGAGATTTTTAAACAATATTTTATAGAAAACAGAATATTAATTAAATAATTTTTTATAGATCGAACATACATACTTTTGTTGCTTTTGCTAAAATATTCACAAGTATTTTGTTATGAGCTTAACTTAATAATTTTCAACTAATATATATTTAATTTTGTTGTATAAGCACATACTCTTAAAGTTTTTACTGATAATAGCGTGTCAAATATCGCGAGTCAGATATTTCTACAATTCGTTTTTCACTCCTAGTTTAGATTCCACAACAAAAGTATGACAAACATAATTTTTAGTAATTTAATTTTATTCATTTAAAACAAAGAATTTACTGGAACACATTTTAAATTAGTAAACAATTATTTATTTTAATCTGCAGTTTTTTATTTAATAACGTGGAAGATTTTCAAAGTAATATTTTTTTGGCAGTCATTTTTTCTTTCAAATGTTATAATGATAAATTTTTTCAATGCACCATGCAAAAAAGAAACAGGAAAGATTATTTCTAAATACTTTCTACAAAAAATTACAATTTGTGTACGTGTGCAGAAAACTACATTTCTACTTTTAAAATTTATACTTAAAGTTTATTACGATTGAACTTATTTTTGTATAGAAAACCCAATAGTTTATAGAAGTAATTTTTAATGTTTTATGGATGGTTTGGAAAACCTTACATGTTGTGCTAATTTAAAGTCTTAATATTTTCAAGCTAACGACAATAAATTGTAAAAAAATAATTTCGATAAAAGCATACTGAACCGTTAGAAAATGTAAATTCAGTTGTTTTATTTGGCGCGGTTACTTATGAACCGGAAGTGTGCAATTAAGTACAGTAAGGAAACTGACTTAACAACGCTAAACACAGTACCCTTTAAAATTATTTTTTGTTAGTGGTAATACTTAGAGTAATTAAAGTAAATGACTAAGTGTACTTAATATAAATTTTCTTAGTTATAGTAGTTTTTTGTTAGTAGAACGATTATATGAAAAAAACAGTATATATTTGGCTAGTCTCGCTCAACAGATAATTTTGAAAAGTAATGTTAGTTGGTAGTCAAGCTCTTTGAAGGTATTTTTATTGGTTTTTGATTTTTTTTTGATATTAAGTGTATTCAAATTGGACTCCGAAAGTTATTAGATTTGTTTAATAAAAAAGTATTTAAAATTTATGATCAAAAGCCTAGTACAGTGCAGTTTCCTTCACTTGTTGAACAAAAAAGTAAGATAACTATCTATAAAAGTAAAAAAGCTCATAGCTATAGACTTAGACATACTAGTTTATTGAATTTATATTGATGAATATTTTTTATATTTAACTAATTAGTTATTTTGGATTAGTAAAGTTTATTTGTTTTTCTGCTTCTATGAAAGCTGAAAAGCACTAAAGTGTATAAAGTTTTCCTGTACTTTTATGATAAAAAATTTTTAGTTTTGGTATTTAAAACACTCATTCTTAAAATCTGTTTTTCAATTTATCAAAAACATATCTTAAAATATAAGTAGTTCTTTTGACAACAAGGACGATTTAAATTCGTTCTAAGAGATAAAAATGTAATTTTTTAATGATTCTTATTCGCTTAGAGTTTAGAACCAGTTGGTAATCTTAAAAACATAAAACAATTGTGTTTTTTACTTTTTTTCAATGATTTAAAAAGTAAAAAATGTTTCTTTAATCAATAATAATAATTTTAATTTTATTATTTTTATCTATATCACATATGTAGTTAGAATATCAAAGTGTTTTTTTTTGTTTTTTTAATTGGTTCTTGTTAGATTTATTCATATATATTTTTAGGTTTTAGTTATTTGAGTGTAAAGCACTTATTTGAAAATAAATATAGTTTGTAAAAGGTCGCATGATTTTGCATTAGTTAGTTTAGTGGTATATAAACTAGTTTATTGTACCTAAAACTTTTTTATTATAGATAAATTTAACTAGATTTGTAAATGAACATAGCGTTTAAAGTACTTAGCGTAAACAACAGTTTATAATGTCTTTATTATATTAAATATTGTTTAAGACTACATTTAATCGACTTAAAACTTAAAAACAAGATCATTCATAAATAATTTTTAAAAATTTAACATATAACTCTTATACTACTACCTCTGTAGTTCATTATATTGTATTAATCCAATGTACTTAATAAACAAAACGTACCTATTGATACCATAGAAAATATTAACAGTAAATTTTTATTACACAAAACAGCTAGAAAACACACTTCATAACAAAAAAAAAAATCTTTAGTGTTTTATCTTATTTAAAAAGTGTAAACTTTAAACCTATGTTAAACTTAAAAAACATAAACTTTATTAAGTAGACTTTAATAGTTTAATGAGTTTATTAGAAAAACATTTTGTTATGTATAACTTAAGTTTATATTCAACTTGTTTTTGTCAGATTAATAGTTAGTGAGGTTAATTATAAAATTAGATTTCAAACTGGATTTTCAATATTCACAAGAAGAAAAGACAAATTCTTCCATTAATATAATCGAGAGATAAAGTTGAATGATAAATTAAAGAAATTTTAAGACCTAAAAAGTTTGTTCTAGTAGGTATATTATGCACATTTTGTTTTTGAATAAAGTTTTTCCAAAAGAGGGGATATATAAAAATGAAAAAAATTAAAGTTTAAAAACTTTAAGTACTTAGAAAAATAATGATATAAGACTGCTGTAAGAATATACTTTATCAAATTAGTTTTTTATGTAAAATATTTATAGTTTCAAGATTTAGTTAATTTTATTTTCATAAGGATTCTATTTCAATTTTGAACGATTTGAAATGTAACAAATGTTCAAAAAAACGTAAAAGTACAAACAAAACAAAGTTTTCTTTAAACTAAATAATAATATATTTTAGAAACGTTTAGTTTATAATGAAGTATAGAACTTATTAAAGTTTGATAGAAAAGTATTATACTTTTCTTTTTTTTGTAAACCTTTTCATACATTATATAGTTTGTAGTAGTAAAAAATTAAGAAGCTTTTAAACTTGGTTTTATTACATATAGTTAATGATAATTAAAATGCAAATGATTCTTTATTATTTAATAATTTATTTTTTAATGTATTTATGTAAAAGAATATTAGGTAGAACTTTTAGTCTTTTTATATCAACAGTGTATTATATTTTCGAGAAAAACTAAACGTCTCAAAAATTTAATGCAAAATGTTCTGGAAGTATTTACTTAAAACGCTTATTTTTTTTAATAATTTTAGAATTTAGATAAACCAGTCTAATATGTTTTACTTAAAATGTATTAGTTAGAAAAACTTTCTTGTAGCTTGTAAACAATAGTTTTAGTTTAATGAGTAAAACATTTGTTTACTTAAGTATTTTCTGAGATTTTTACACAACGTTTTATAGAAAACAGAATAATAATAAAAAAAAAATTATAGATCGATAATACATAATTTTGTTGCTTTTGCTAAAATAACCACAAGTTTTTTAGTTAAAGCTTTATCTAATAATTTTCAACAAAGAAATGTTTAATTTTATTCTATAAGCACTTACTCTTAAAGTTTTTACTGCGTTCAAACTCACTTGAAATAGTTTTAAGAATTAAGAAGATCTATGATTAGTAAATGTTTAAGCTCAGTTTTATTTATTATGAACCGGTTTTCTAATAATTTTAGTCTAGTTATTTTCGTAATTTTTTCTATGCTTTGATAAACAACATTTTTATATTTCAGAGAAAAGTATTGGTTTGTTTAGCAACTTTTTAGTGGTACTTTGCACCTTATTTAAATTTTCTTTGTTTTTTAAATTTTTATAAAATTAAGCTTTTAGTTAACCGACACAGTGTTTTCATAACCAAAACAGTATTTTTGATTAAGTAAAGGGATTATTATAAATAAAATATTTTCCCAGAAAACAGTTATTGTATAACTGCCCAACTGTAACTTAAAATAATATTTTTTTAACTTTAAACTTAAGCGTTTTTATCCGAAATACATTTAATACAACTAAATTGTATAAAAAAAATAAACTAACAAACAAACTAAACAAATTTATCATTAAGGTTAGGATTTTTATGTGCATAAACAGCTTTTTACAGAAAAAAAAATCTTATTGTATTAAAGTTATTTTCGTTTTTCTATTAGTATTATTTGTTTAATAGAGTATAGTGTAAAAAGCATGATATAGGTCAGGAATCGGCAGCCTTATGCAACTCGAGGGCCAATTTTTCTAGGAAGAACTGATCGTTAGCCGCACTATTTAGAAAAACACCTTTGAGGGCCGCATTTATTTCAAAACATTCTAGTGATCAGTATAAAAAATTTATTATTTAAGATTAAAAGTATTATAATTTAAGCAATATTAGAGCACTGATAAAGAAAACTTTTTGAATGGAGAGCCTAACTTTAAGTTTTTATTGTTTTTAAAATAAATATTTTTTGGCTGAAAAGGAGCTCGCGGGCTGCAGATTTCAACTTTAAGGGGCGCATTTGGCCCGCGGGCCGCAGTTTACCGACCCCTGATATAGGCCCTATTGCTGTTTAGAAAACAGAGCTATTTTTTCAATCTAGCTTTTGTTATGCTGTGCTAGTTTATAATAATTTAGATTTATAAATCAACAGACTTATAAAACTAAGGTTTTTTTGAGCAACTACAACGTATTTTGTGACATTCAGGTTATTAATTAAACAAGTTGCACAAAACTTTTTTTTGACGATAGTTATTTTTTTCTTTTGTTGCTAAATTTATTACCAAAACATGTTTTAGAACACAATTTAAAACAATCATGGACTCAAACAACTATACAAACGATCCAATGCAAGTAGTCAACAAAAGTCACATGACAAATCAGTCATACACTTCAATGCTCGTCGATGCGCCGAGTTATGACGTCATGAAGCATCATTATGACGTCGTAAAGAATCAGCAGAATCAGTTTAACAACTCTGGAACCAGTCACTTAACTGCTGCATCAAATAGTCATCATGTTTGTTTATTGTTGTTAACTGCTGTTTAATTTGGTTAATACTAAAACTTAAAAAATTGTACTTTGAAAAAACTTCACATTTATACCGTTATTCAAAAAAAAAAAATTACATAAAGTTTTATTTTAAAATTTTTTTCAAGCTTTAAAATTACTTATTTATTATACTTAATTTACTTTAAATGAATGTCGACAATCCAATTAAGACTCACCACTTGCAGCCAAGTAACTACCACCACAATCGACCAGCCATGCGAAACCACAATCGACCAGCAGTTCAGAATCCACAACATTTTGTTGGTTACCAGCAAGCGAACCAACCTAACGCCAGCCACTCAACTTTCAATGGTAACCAAGCAAATCAAAGCTACGACAGTCAGGTTGCCAATCAGCAACCTCAAAGGTGCCACCAGCAGGACGGTAAACATTACCACCCGAGTGTTTCACACCATCAGCATAGCTACAATGGAAGGCAAGGTCTACATCATGTTGTGCGAATGAACGCTCAAGCTAATCAACAGCAGTATCAAGGATTTGGTCAACAGCAGTTAATGCAGCATCCACAAGGTGGCTACTACAACAATCAGCAACAAAACAATTGCCAGCAACAATATCCATTAATGCAAAATAATCAGATAGATAGCGGCACTGATGCATTAGTAAACAAAAATGAACAGGTTGCTAAATACTTTTAATTAATTTCTATTTAAAGTAAGAACTTAAATAACTAAAAATTAACAGAGGAAACTGTTATTACACAGAATCATTTTGTTTTTTTGTCAATTGTTTTTTCAATATTTTTTTTCAAAGTATATGAACAGTTTACGACTGTATATCAAATTTTAGATTTTCAAAAGCTCCATAGCTAGTTCTCAACCAGGAAGCAACTCTGACATAACTGAAAGTAAAAAAGGAAGAAAGTAAGTTAATACATCTTAGTTTATTCAAACATATAAAATTAATACAAATTATGTTTTTTGTTCACAGATCTCGTATTAAGTTCACAAGGCACCAAATGGAAGTTCTTAAGTACGAATTCAGCAGAAGCGTGTATCTTCCAAAAAATAAGAAGAAATATATTTCCATGAATACCGGACTCACAGAAGAAGAAGTTTATGTTAGTAAAACTAGTGTCGTGTCTTAAATTTTAACAAAAAGAGTTAACCACTTCAGCTGAGATTTTACTCTAAATCTAAACCAATCTAATTCTAAAATAATAATTAGAAATTTAATGTTTACTTACTGTTATAAACTTTAAATCATAAACTTTAAAACCTACCTTAGGTTTTAGTGTATGTTATGAACTTATATAATTGAATTAACGTATTAGTTTACATTACACACTAGACCTAATTAAACTTCATAGTTATCATTAGAAGTTAAAAAAACACTTAATTTAATTAAGTTCTCTATCTGCAAACTGTGTTTTACTTTTTTTACTCTTTAACATATTTTTTGTAGAACTGGTTCCAAAATAGTAGAGCGAAACTTAATAGAGAAATTCGAGGTAATGCAACCAAAAGGTACTCGAGAAAAACAAAACTAGGTTAATTAAAGTTTTTGTATTACTATGGTGTTAAATAAAAGTATTTGCATTATTATAGCTTAAAGTAAGAGTTTTCGTGTTGTTATGGTTTTAAATTTATAGTTTTTGTAATATTAAGTTTTAAAAATACGAGTTTTTGTATTATTTTGATATAAGTAAGATTTTTTACACTATTAACTTTAAAAATATTGCTTTTGTATATTGTTGTTTTTGAGTAGGTTATTTTCATTTTTTGAGATTTTAAATAAGAAACTTTTTATTGTTTGATTCTGAGTGAAACATTTTCTGTATCCATTAAGTTTCATTAAAAAACTTCATATTATTGCTTTAATTTTGGATTATAAATTTTTCAGGTCAAAGTCATAGGGTCAACAAAGAAAAGAAATCTTTGCACGAAAATAAAACAAAGTTGAGAAAGTATAAAGTTTTTTCTATTACTATTTAACGTAGTATTAAACTTGCTGATTTCAATCAAATATTTAAAACTTTTTTAAGTTATATATAACACCAACTAATTAAAGTTTTACCTTTAAAAATTTTGAAAATTAAATCTTGTAGACCAATTATCAATTAAAAAACTGACTTAAAATTCACAAAATAATCTACAACTGTTTAACCAACCGTTAAACTATTCAGAAATTAAATATCATTTAGGAAACGCATAACGGTAGATTTCGATCAAACCGAGGTGTTAGAAGACTGTTACAAGAATATTACTTGGTTCCCACTTACCGATCAGTTTGTAGAACTTTCGCGTAGAACTGGACTGACCCAAGATGAACTGAGGGTAAGTTTAATATACTCTTTTGCTTATGTACTATGTAATTAAACTAATATACAAATGAAAAAAATTGTTACTCTAATTCTATCTATAACCTTAGAAATTTTTGATATGAAACTGTACTATACACAAATAACTAATAAATTTTTCTTCGCTGAACTAACTTAAATGGTAGATAAAAATAAGTTATTCAAAAAAATAGTACCAAAGCTTACTTTTTAAAATAACAAAAATATGAATTTATTTATTTAGACCTGGTTTCAAAATCGAAGACGAAAAGACAGAAGAATGGGATTCGAAATAAACAAAGTTGTTGATAGAAATGTAAGAAGACAAAAGTTTCCTTATTCTAACGCACCAATGTTTTAGACACTTACATCACTACCAAATTTTAGCTCTACCTTTGTTTTTTTTTTTTTTTTTAGAACTCAAAACGTACTTGTTTAACAAACATGCTAAAAATAGAGCAAGTAAGAGGAGGAAAATTTCCCTTCATCATAAACGCACCCACGTTTTAGACATTCATAGTTGCCATGTTTTTCGGCATCGTTTTTGCTTAATCGTTTGTTATACTGAAACTCTTTGGACAATTGTTATAAAAAACTTAAATCGTAAAGTACTTTAACTACGTATATTTAATGACCAACATACTGAAAGTAAACGTTTAAAAGATAAGAAACAATCACAAGTATTTTAAATACTACACCGCTATCTAAATTTAGCACAATTTTTTTAGCTACAGTATTTGTTAAATTTAAGCACAGATGACAAAATTTTTTGAAGACAGTTCAATGTGGTGTCTTGTTTGTTAGACCTAAAAAAGACGATAACTTTTTTATTTAATCTTACGATATAAAATAAACTAAATATAGTTAAAAAGTTTTTGTATTCTAATTGAATAATTAAAAATGTGGAAAAATGTTCAGCTAAACTTGTATATTGGTTATTAAAAATCAGGTGTTTATTTTTGTGTACTTCAAATTTTTTCTTAATTTTACCTAGTCGACCATGTAAAAAAAATAATCTTAAAAACTCAAGCAAAGTAATGAATAATAAAAATTACATAAAGTAAAGTTTAAGAATGAAAGATGTTAATTAATAGTTTCGATAAATAGTTGAAAACTAAACAAAAAACACAATTTAAGTCAAATTACAATTAATTAAGGAAATAAGTTAACCGGCATTATAATTAAATGATTTCTATCTAAAGAAAAATAACATAAAAATTATTGCTATTTTTAAAATATACATACTAAAATAAATTACATTTAAAGTAAACATCCTAACATACGTCAAAATACAGTTAGTTGTTTACGCAACTTATTAATTAAAAATTTACTACTTAAAAAATAATCTTTCAATATGTACTATCAATATAACATGTAGTAATATATGCTGCCCAAGTCGCACAAAAATTGAATTTTTTTTTCTATAACGTCAATTTAATGGTTTGTTGAAGTAAGAAAATATGCTAAACGTTACTTTATAATAAATAAAGAGTAGTACTCAACGTCCGAACAAATAAAACTTTTGGTTGAACTTAATCGTTAAATCAAAATTATATAAGTTTGTTTTTAACAGAAAATCTAAAATCTAAAAAGTTGAAAAAACTCTATTGCTAAGTTAGTTACAAATGAAAGATGTTTTACAAACTTCTCTCGACATGAATTTTCCAGTTTCAAGGTCAAAACTGACATGAAATAAAAAGCTGAAAGAAATAAAACAGCATTTTCATTATACACAAAAAAAATTAGTAAAGAAGTTTGTTTAGACTTATGCTTTCATATAGGTTTCTACATAGTTTTGAACGACTTTATTAATAATATTAAGCTTTGTTTTAGTAGATTAGTGTCACAATACATAAACAAACGAATTACACAGTCAAAAAATATAATTATTAAAAGACTCTTGATCTTAATTCAAAACTTAAACTGTACCGGTTTTTTTTCCTATCATACTGTTATTGACTTTAAAGATGTTGAAAAATGATTAAAAAATAAAAAAAATATTATATACAATTAGTCAAAGTAAATGAAGATGAAAATAAGGTTTGTTTAATTTGAATTGTATTATGGTTGCTTAAAATAGATAACAAAAGTACAAGAAACTCTATAAAAACTTCTATGACTTCTACAACAGTATTGAGTAGAAGTTTTATCATAATCTAATACAAAAAGTGAATGAAATCGCTATAGAATTAAGATACATAAACTATTTAAAGCAACTATTGACAACAAACTATACTATACTAACACCAATGTTAAATATAAAAACCTTGTTCTTAAGCTAATAGAGGAACAACCAAATATATTTTAGAGACTTTCTGAGAATTGGATTGGGTTGCAGACTTTTTTCGATAATTTAAACTTGTAATTATTAGTATTATTGTCAAAACCACGTGTTAAATATATTTGTTCAAAAGTTAAACAAGTCAATGCATAATTTTGATAATTAACAAAAATATAACTTTGTATTAATTTAATTGCGAACATTTGTAATATTTTATAAATACAGCAAAGTCGTTAAACTTTTAAATAAAAATTAGTAAAATCATTAATTATAAATTCTTATAATTTCTATAATTAAAATAGATTAAAAAAATTCAAACACTAAATTTGTCTTAAAAAAAGCAGGTTTTATATCTAAATTAGCTTCAATTAAGAACAATGTTTGAATTATCAAATTTTAAAAAGAAGATTTCCGACCCCTGACTTAATTGTAGTAATGTGTTAGTAAAATATTCAAACTAAACTCAGTTTTAACTTTAAAAAAACTAATTTTCACGCTAATTACTAAAACTTTATGTTCAAGAAACGTCATAATGCATGTTAGCAGTTTTTAATACTAAATCAAAAAATGATCATAAATTTATTTGTTTGTCAAGTTTAAGAAATGAAGCTTCTCGTTTTGTTCCTTTTCAACTCGCTTTTCCTTGCGGGCGGGCAACGGCTGCACGGAACAGTGGCCACCGCGGAACCAAACCAGAACTTTCCATTCGCGGTGAGAATATCAGAGAAGGGTTGCGCGGGTGCTGGTTGCGCGTGCGCGGGAGCTTTGATAGGCGGCAGCTGGGTCCTGGCCCCCGCGAGGTGCGTCAGGAAAAACGGAGAAGATTTGGAAGTGACCGTGGTGGCGGGAGACGTCTACATGGTGAAAGTGGGAAAAGTACCGAGAACGGAAGTAACCCCGCGTCTGACGATAAGCCATCCGGGTTACGATGAAGACGAAGTCAACAGAGACATTGCTCTGCTGTTTTTCAGAAAACCTTTTCCAACCGGTTCCCACGTGAAGTCAATAGATCTCCCGCCGGACGAAGGTCTCAAGGGCGGAGACGAGTGCGCAGTGGTGGGTTTCGGAAACGGAGGCGACGGAGACGAGGTTGCTTTGATGCACAGCAAACTGAAAGTTGCAAGCCAAACTGGAAAAGTCGTCGAGTTCAAGGCAACAAGGGACGAGCAGACTTTTCCGCTTCCCGAAAAATTCAGCGGCCTGCTGGTTTGCAGGGACAGCAACGGGATGAGGACTCTGTTCGGGTTTTTGGACGGAGCCGAGGCCGGAGGCGTTCGCAAGAGGTACGTAAGAGTGAAGCCGTTCAAAAAGTGGATAAGCGAAGCGCAAGAGGAAACGGAACTGGAGTTTCATCCGGACACGACAGTACCGTTTGCTTTGTATTCGATGTCTCTGTCTGCGTTTGTTGTGGTGGCAACCCGCTACATTGCAGTTCGCCGCAACCTGCGTTGAACATTCCGAGATCAATTTCTGTTATCTGTAGAGCTTAAATTGATATTACACTTTTTGAGCTATTTTATAATGAAGTTAAGTACTTAATGATTGACTCAAATAACTAGTTCTTTCTGCGAAACAGTGTGAAGTAAAATTATAAGTAAATGAATATTTTATTAAAATTTTAATTTTTTTCTAATAAAATGGAGCATAGTACAAATAAATTGGCTTGTTGTAACTTAGTTTAAACCAGAGTTTCCAAAGTCGTAATATAGCCCCTTTTTTCGGGTGATTTTAGTATGTTTTTTTATAGTGAGTAATAATTAGTAAAAAGGTGTGAAACGAATGAAGCTAATTTTGAAATTTTTGGCAATTATAGAGCTTTTAGTAAAACTAATTGACACTGATATAATTGACATGAAATTTGAAACTTACACTGAATATTCAGAGGTTTGTAATGAAGGGTATATAAAAGATCTGAAGGACAATTGACAAAAAGTTTTAAATTTTTAAAACACTTGAAATAGATAAATGAGGTTTGCCTCTGCTGATTCCTGAATGGGGGTAATCATTTATCTAGTTTTCTGCGAGGAAACAATTATAAAAACTAGTTTAGGAAGCACTGGTTTAAAGAATAAACATGTATATGTATGTTTTATTAGATAAGTAAACAAATAAAACGGCACCAAGTACATTAAAAGTATTTAGTTTAAGCTAAATTTTTATCCATTTATAAATTTAGTATAAATATAAATAGATTAGACTGAAAACTACTAAAAACAATTGTTCAACAACGAAAGAAGGAGATAGATCTTTAGTGATATTACATGTATTTTCAAAATAAATGGTAAAAAATAAGTAGTAGCTTAGTTTCTAATGTAATGACAAAAATTCACTGTTAAAAAATCGATTCAACCCCCACCTTTATGGCCTTGATAGGTAAAAACTTCAAATCTTAAAATAGTTATTTTTCTAAGGCATAAGTAGTAGCATGGACCCTTTATAATTTTGAAATTTTATTATTAACTCAAGAAAAATTTTATGGCAAGTTTTCTCAATAGTTTTTATACTCTCCTAGCTACTTGTGTCTCAAGCTTTATGTGAAACCTACTCGGTAACAGGTTTGGCAGTCTCGACAGCATCCATATTCACAATAGTTTCAGGCCAGTATTCTTTTTTTTCTTCTGATCTTTAGTATAATACTTAATGTTAGTTGGTCTATCGGTCTGCGACCGATTGCAAGGTGGTTTAAGAGTGAATACCCTTTTCTTTTATCTATATGCTTAATCATTAAGTAAAAATACAGACACAAACAAAACTCGCTTAGCAAGTGTAAAAGGTTTTTTGCACTTCAAGACTCTAGCTGTGCTGTAACGGATGGTTGCTCGTACATTTTGCTGGTTTAGAACGCGAGGACTTATGCTTCCTCGTTGATACCGGATGCATAGCGCGAGGGATAAAAAGTTACAATATGAAGATATAGAAATGAATTAAAAATATTATTTGATGTTACCAAATGCGTGGGCTTATGAATATGGCACACTAAAAACTCAAATCGAATTGTACGCCCCGTCGAAGTTGCTAAAGTAGATATATAAAAGTATAAAAAAATATATACAATAAGACATAAAGACTACGAAGCTATAAAGAAAAGTACAAAGTGAAAAGTAAGCGTTTTAGACAAAACAAACAAATACTTGAACAATTTTTTTTACCCGAGATTCAGCTAGCTTTTCAGATGGCGGCCTTACGCTCAAATGCCAACTGCCGTTGCTTTCTTCCTGGCACGAAGTCGGTTAGACTTTTAAAACCATTTAAT
Source organism: Thalia democratica (assembly GCF_965202585.1). Classification (NCBI taxonomy): domain Eukaryota; kingdom Metazoa; phylum Chordata; class Thaliacea; order Salpida; family Salpidae; genus Thalia; species Thalia democratica. The sequence continues at coordinate 56,829,804 of NC_139166.1, read as the reverse complement.
AAAACAAGTTTAGCTTGTTGGTTTGTTTACAAAACATTACTAGTTTTTCACTGTAAAAAATAGTTATAATACCTTTACTACCAGGAAGTACTAATCTCTCTGAGCTCCAAATTTCAAAACAATGCTTTCTGCGCGCCTTAACGAATATTTCAAATACCAAGTATACATAGTTGAAAAAAACAAATTTAGCACATAAATTGAAAGCTTAAAGAATAAAGCTGATACATTTATATTAGGGTTTCTTAAACTTTTTTTCATAAGACCCCACTAAAGAAATAAATAAATTATGGCCCTTTCGACAAGATTTCACAAAAAAATACCATTAAGTACGCATGAGACCTTTATTTTCTTCGATGATCAACCTTAAAATATCTAGCGAAAGTTTCAAATGACGACCTTGTGACTCCCCCTTTTACAACTTCTGGCACCCTCATTTTTTTAAGTTTCGCCATAATATCTAGTAAAAGTTTCAAAACTTGTACTGAACAATATATTAAAAGTAATCCAAGTGGTGTGCAACTGGACAACCGAAAGGTTTTTTCGTGCTTCAAGTCCTAAGACTAAATAACTTGAGCGCTTTTTGTCGTTTAATAGCATCGAGGTAAATTACATTTTAGATGTTTTTACTTGTTTTTTAGGTTGCTTAAAACAAAGTTTGCTTAATACAATAATATTTTTTGATATTGGTTATTAAAAATAAAAATTGCTCAAAATATAAAAACTTTTGGTTTTCAAGTCGCAAACCACTTGGATACCTTTTAACGTCTTGTCCAGGACAATTCGAATATAAGTTATGCTGTCACTGATAAAATAGTTCTAGTAAGTTCATTCTAGTTGTTTCTGTCTCTTTAGAAAATAATTTCCTATAAAAGTGTGTTAATTTAAAAAAAATATTTACAGGTTTGTTTTCCTAAGTATTTTATTTCTTTATAAAAACATTAAAGCATTTAAAGTAAAGTTTTTTTTTTTTCGGAATATAAAAAACGAAAATTTTTGATTACTACAGTTTAATTTTTTATATGTTTAACAAAATAATGAACAAAATTAACTTGATTCTGTTGTGAAAAAAAAAACTTGAAAATATTTAGTCTAAATCAGGGGTTCTCAACCAGGGGTGCTCGCACCCCTTGGGGTGCGAGATGGCTTTTAATTTTTGTATGATAAAGAAGAATTTTCTATCTCTGATAAAGTTTATAAAATTAACAAGTACAATTTGTTATAAGAAGAAGTTGGCGCTAAATTTCTGAATAAATAAATTTTATTAATACGTCATACAGCAAGAGCGCTTTTCTAGAAGTAAATTCATTTTACTATTTTTATTAATAGCTGTTATTTTATAATTAAAGTTTCAGTAAAGCTTTCTTAGAGTTTTACACCTTTAACTTTAATCATTTATTCTTTAAATATTTTATTTTCTTAATTGGCCATTAATTGTTTAAAACAGTTTATAAGCTAGCATCTATTTTAATTGAAATATTTAGATAAAAATTAGTATCTTCAGCAGGTTTTTTATTAGCTGTTAAGTCTATTACATTTATAATGTAATCTTTTTTTAAGCTTAGTTGTGCAGAAAGTGGTGCTTAAAGATTTAACATCAGTAATTTGTAAAATTCTCAGCAATTACTGTGTGTTATACCATTTAATAAAACTTGTTTTTAGCTTTAGTGAAACCAATTTTTATAAATCAGCAAAAGTTTTCAATACATCAACTTTATTTTTATTCATTCCTTTTTTGAACTTAAACCGTTTACCTTTTTCAATCTACTTTTTTCTATTTATGTTGTAAGCATACAAACTTTTTTTGTATTCCCTTTAATACATATCTTTTGACAACTTAAGACTAAACATCTTTTAATTTTAAAAAATCTTAACTTCAACCTTTATTAATTTGAAACCTCCTAGTTGCTAATAGTTTTGAAAATAAAAGATAACATAAGCTTAACTTAGAATAGCTGATTTTTATTTTTTGAGTACATATATTCATAACAAAATGTATAAAAAGTTTAGTTTTAAGTTTAAACCTAATATTTATTACTTTTCTAGTGCTTTTTCCTCACTTCTAATACTTTTTCAAATCTTAAAAAACTAAATGACGAAGTCATAGGCTGAAGCATTGTTTTTGTATAAACTTTATGAAAAAAAATTCTTAGTAATTAACTTTTTTATTTTTCTTAGAATACAGTTTATTTAATTAGTACTCAATCATGTCAAAGATAAGGAAGTGGAATGATAGTTAATTAATAAATAATTATAGCATATAGTGTTAGGGGTGCGAGATCAAATTAACAGACTTTAGGGGTGCGGGGCATCAAAAAGGTTGGGTTGGGAACCATTGGTCTAAATGATCTAACTACTTCTAGTACTGAAACTACTTTGAAATACTAGACTGTAATGTATACATAATGCAATGAAAAACATAAGGTTATAGTTTTTTAAAGTTATAAATTGTTTAAACTTACCAACAAATAGTAAATTGAAATCAAGAAGTTAAATAATGTACCACACGTAAAACAAAGAAAACATTAAGTTCTGAAAAATAAGTTGCTTGTGATAAGTTTATATTAGTTTTATGTAAATTTAACACTATTAAGTAATAAAACGCAAACTGTTGAAGTTTTATTTAATAACTTTAGCTTTTAGCAATTAGTGACGCTAAAAATATCATTAATCCTAATTTAAAATCAACATATGTAGTTTTCAGACTAGTTTTAAAATATGCATACATTAAGTTGAAATTGAACCGCAATGTTTAATTCTAACTGCAAGTTAAGTTGAACCGTGCTAAAAACTAAATTTTAAGTTTTAAAAGTTACAATTTTCTTTTTTGCATTTTATAAAAAAATACGAGCTTTTAAACAGTAGTAAAGTCTTAGTACAGTTTTATAAATTTTGCAAGCGTAAATATTTTTTGAAAGTGATAATTAATTAACTTGGACAAGACATTTAAAATTAGAAATTTAAGTTGAAGTTCAATAAATATCTTTACAATAGTTATTAGCTAAGCTACATAATGACTACTTTCATATTAATATCTTTAATTAGATTTACACTTTAATAAATTGTGTTGATATCTGTAATACTACTGAAACTGACGCCTCTGATTGTGTCCCAATTAAGTTTTTATTTTTAAACAATTAATTATTATCATTTATTATTATTGAAAAAAAAACTTTGAATGTTTAGTTATGTACTAGGTTAAATTCTTATTTTAGTAAATGATCTCTTGCAACATATCTTAAGATTTAAAAAACATATAGTTTAAAGCTTTTTATATTTTGAATTTCGAGAAGCCAGAACTTTTCTAGAGTTTGTTTATATAAACGGAAATTCGCACCTTTAAATCATTTACCTTCACCCCTTACAAAACGACATTCCACAAGTCCCACGGGATCTCTGTTGCCTTTGGTGAGAGGACATTGTGAACTAAAAACATTATGAAACGTTGCACAAGTTTTGTATTAGTAGCATAAAAACTTAGTTACTATAATTAAAAGTTATATTTTACAGCACAGTGTAAGCAATGGTTCAACAAGCTCAGGACATTGGACTGTGGGTTATACGCTTACGCGGGAGATTGGCGATGCATTAAAAAATATTAAATAAAACTAAGAAAACGTAAAACCATTAAGTTGCTCTCGGTTCAATGATTAATTGACATAAAACTTAGGTTATTTCCCAAAAACGCTCTAACTTTGAAATATATTTAATTTGGTAGCATTGTATAATAAATCAAATCCAATCATATTGTTTGTATATGGTTGGATTAATTATAAATAAGATAATGGTAAAAAAAACTATAGATACATTAGTAATATATTTTGTTTGAATTTTAGGTTTTTTTCGGGCAAGTTTTCGTAAGCTAATTTTTAAAAACATAGGTTACTATAGATCAATACCTTAAAATACCTTTCTACCTTAAAAAAAAATATTTTGACTTATTAATATTGTGGAAACTTAGTTGTCAATAAATAAGTATTTCTTAAATTAATGAAATACTTACTAGATCAATTTTAAAACATTGAAAAAAACAAATAAAATTATAGTTATACTTTGGTAGAAATGAAAACAAAAAGTTTAAGCCATTTTATTGAATGTTTTAACTTTTAATTCAAAAACACTTCCAGGAAACTATTGACCAATTTAAATTTTTTCAAATATTAACAAAATTATAAAAAAAGCCATATATAGTCGTTTATACAAGTTTTTTACAAAGTTCAATATCTTAAACTCTTCTCATTTTGGATTTAGGGAGGGACACTCTACTACCTTAGCTCTTTCAGAGTTTGTGGAAAGTACATTGTCCTCCTTTGATAAGGAAATGCAGTTTGTGCTGTTTTATTAAATCTTAGCAAGGCCTTTGACTGTGTGGATAGAAAGATTTTGTTAGACAAATTAGAATATATTGGAATAAATGGAAAAATGCATAGTTTAATAAAATCATATTAACTGAAAGAAAGCAATTTGTTAATTTTGGAGGGCATGAATCAGATTGGGAGGGTTTAGAAGTAGGAGGGCCACAGGGTTCTGTATTGGGACCATTATTGTTTTTGGTATATATAAATGATCTTCAAAACAACACCAGTCTAAATGTACTAAATTTTGCAGATGATACATTATTACATACCACATTTAAAAAAAAAAATTACAAAACAGACACTGCATACCTTAATTCAGAACTAGATAATATATCAAAATAATTAAAGGATAATAGGCTTAAACTAAATACTGATAAAACAAGGTACATGCTCTTTCACTCTGGTAAAACAAAAGTATGGAAAAACACAAGTTTACTTATAAAAATAGGTAGTAATACATCCATACTAAAGGTAGAAAATTATAAGTATCTCTGTTTTACAATTACAGAACCTCAAATGGCCTGACCATATTGAAGCAGTAAAAACTAAGCTATTGAAGACAATAGGTATTTTATTCCTTATACAGTGCTTCCTCGCTAATCCGGTCCTTGCTAATCCGGTTCCTCGCTAATCCGGCCGGTTTTAGTCGAGAAGTCGACTTATTTACTTTAGCGTTTTTGGCGTTTAATTTCATTTTACTTCGAAAAAGTATTCAATTTACGTTTTATAAGTATGCAAACAATATATTGTTACGTCATAATAAAGTATCATTTGTTAAATCTTAAGTTTTTTTCATACTTTTCCCGCTCAGTTGTAACAAACTTGTTTATTATTCATTTGCAATTTTTCTGTCTTTGCTAAGCAAATTACACTTTAATATACTACAATCAACATATCTGGATAAAAAATGGATAAGACATCAAAAAAACGAAAACGCGTTCAACTAACAATTGAAAACAAGTTAAAAGTTTGCCAAAAGTTTGTTAAAAGAATCGACATGACAAAAGTTGTCGACACCGTTTCATCTGCTTCGGGTATGGTAAAGCCTTTTTCCATTAGAAACTCATGGAAGAAATTAATGCCATTACAGCAAAGCTCTTCCATGCAAAGCATAGACCCTTCAGAAAAAACTCAAGACAACGAGTTTGTACAGCAATTTGTGAGATTAAATTTCACATTTACAGAAGATGATATTCAAAGATGGACGAGTTGCGATGGTCCTGGATATGAGCATATGGACGAGCAAGGAATTGTTGAACTGGTTACTGGGGATAACGAAAAGGAGGCTGTTGAAGTTGTTGAAGATGAAATTGGTGTTTCCTAGCCTTCTAAGTGTTTATTTTCTCATGCTGAAGCCATGCAGAAAATGGACGATTACTTAGCTTACTATCGTTGCAAGCCAGAAGCCACACCTGAAGATGTGTCAAAACTCATCCAATTTCGTGAGTTTTCTGCTAATAAAACGAGGAAGCACTGTAAAACAATCTTCCATTCTTTCTTTAAAAAAAAAAAAATCTTATTTTATTAAAGTGTTAACAGTGTAGTTTTTTTTTCCATAAATTTTGAACTTATAAAATTTTGTTTCGTTTAGTTTTGTCTGTTTTAATTCTTTTTTCTTTGAATAAAATAGATTAAATTAACAGAAATTTTATAGTACGTTTTGTTATATACATTCATAATATAACTAAGGTAGATAATTTGTAAAAAAAGCGATATTTTGTTCTTATCCGGCCGAAGGCAAATCCGGCCGTATTTTCAAAAAAATCTTGCCCAACTTGGCCGGATTAGCGAGGAAGCACTGTACTACTCAAAATTCCTTATACTACATCTTTAATTCTCTTCTGATAAGTCATGTAAGATATGGTTTGTTGTGTTGGGGTAGGGCAAGTAAAACTAATATTACTGAGATTGATAAACTCATTAATAGAGCATTTTGGTGCATTCATTACAAAGGTTGGAATGAAAGTGTTAGCAGTATAAAAATAGAAAAGAAAATATTAGATGTTAAAACTATGTTTAAGTATGAGATAGGAGTTATTATGCACAAATTTAAAAGAGATACTTTGCCAGTTAATTTCAAGCTTTACTTTACAAACGTTAATAAAATGTATAATCATCTAACAAGATTTTCTGAAACAAACTTTTTTTTTTCCCAGAGTAAATAGTCTCTTTGGTCTTAAAACATTATCTTACCTTGGTTGTAAAACTTGGGAAGAATTGCCTAGAAACTTAATGGATCAGAGCTTTCTTGGAGCATTCCAATATGGAATGAGAGAAAACTTACTTAAAAGACAATCAGAAAAGTATCAAGCTTAATCTTTACCATTAGTTAAACTTATATCTTTGTATTGGTGTTTGTACTTTTTTTGGGCTGATTGCTGTTGGTCTCATAAACTGGGTGTAGGTAGAGCTGGATTGGTATAGGTTGGTTTTATTATTTTATTTACTGTATATACTTTTTTAATTTGCTTCTTGTACATAAAATTTAATAGTTTTCTTTTGTCCTCATTGACAGTGTAATTAAACAAGTAGATGTATTATTTTTCCTTTTTAATTCTATTTTGTAGATTTTTGTTTACTATATATTTATTTTTTATTTGTTTGAGAAGATAGAGATTCTAAATTTAGTTGTAAAAACTTGATATTTTTTAGACATTATGGTTATTTAATTTTATTTGTTAAAAATAAGTTTTAGGTTTACAAACAGTTTATTTAATTCAATTAAAATACTTTTATTATTAACTTTATTTTTTTTCAGTATATTTGTTAAGTTTTATTATTTTGTTTTTTAAATTTATCTGTTTATTGCTAGGAGTGATTTTATTTGAAGTAGTTTAAACAAATTCTATTAATTATTAGTGCTAGATTTTATTGATTAAAACTGAATTGTTTACAAATCTATAAAACAGTTAAACATTTTTTTTGCTCTGTTTGTATTTACCTACAAACACATATACTAGAAATTTAAAGACACTATTTTAAAATACATGGTGCTCTTACAGTTTTATGATAATACTAAATATTTTATGTATACTGACATTACTAACTCTCCCCATTTATTCAATTTTGAAATATTTGTTGCATTTTTTGTGGTTGCTCTTGTAGAAAGGGCAACAAGAAAAATGTGAATGTACGTGATCATAAAAATAGAAATCTAGGGTAGGAGACGGTGTGGAGCCCATGGTATCTATGGTCAATATTGGCAGTAATGGGTTAAAAATGGGTGCTTACCATTTTTAAACTTAAAAAAGGATGTATAAATAGTAAATTTTTAAGTTTTTGTTTTTATTTTTTCACGATTGTTTTAAAGTTAGCTAAAAGAATTAGTTACAAGTAAATGGTGTGCAGCTTGATGACCAAAAGGTCTTTCTCCACACAAATCCATTGACCTTAGTTGTGAGCGTTCACATTTTTCTTTCTTTCTTTTTACATGACACTTAACAGAGTTGCCAAAAAATCTAAAATTCAATAATTTGGGAAAAATAATATGGAAAAACCTGGAAATTTTTGTAAATTCTCTAGAATTCTGAACAAAAGTTATACAAAAACCGGAAAAAACCTGGAATTTGATCAATTTTTACATGTGAAATAATAAATTTTTAATTAGTTACTTAAAATCTAATATATACAATACTTTTTTTTTAGTCAAAATATTTTTTTTTATATATGATAAAATATTTTTAAAGCAATGTGACAGTATCTTTTCAATATTTTTATACTATTCAAGACAGTTAAAAGTGTAAAATTTACTTTATACTAAAAATGAACAAAAAAAGTTGTACTTTTTAAAACCTAGAAGAAATTCAGAAAAACTGGAAATAATTTTTACAAATACTTTTGCTAGATCTAAAATGATACTATTTTGAACTTATTGAATATTTAGAAACCACAAAAGTTATTACTTTTGATTGAATTTTATCTACTATGTAATTCAACATAAGCATTTAACATTAAGCTTTATATTTCATTCTTTTCCAAATTTTAAAAAAGCTGTACTCAATTAATAATTCAATGAAATGTGTTTTAAGGTTAATAACAATAGTTTAAGGTTTACTTATGTGAAATCAAATTAAGTCATATCTGGGGTCAAAACAAAATTGAGTTATTTATTGTTTCAGACAGTTTTAAAATTACATTCAACTAAAAATTACTACTAGAGCTAAATAAAAAGCTGTCCAATAAAACAATAAGCTTTCAACATTTTAAATAATTAAAACAATTTATTAAAATAGAACAAATTAATGAACACCGTTTTTACTATTATAATGAAATATAGTACCATTGGTACAACTTAATTTAAACTAAATAAATAACCCTTTGCATATTAAAAAAGTTTTATAAGGAATAAATTTAGATAGTTTTAAGATTCTAAGTTCTGAAAAAATACTAATTGAATGCTCTTAAGTTAAAGATTAAGTTAAGTTTTGATTTATATACATTAAAAATATGCTTTATTGTGAATGTAATCATACAAAAGTTCCCGTAGTAAAATAAAACTCCTAGCACATTAAATAAGACTTTGAGAAATAAATAACAACATTCTGAGAATTAAGTAGAATAATAAATTTCATATTAAATGTATATCAAATTTGAAATTAAGGTTACAACATATATAAAAACTGTTAAAAATTAGACTTTGAAAATTTACATTGTTTATTTTCTTTAAAGTTCTCACCAATATTAAGGGCATAGAAAGGGGGTTTATCACTTATTCACAATTTGATCTTATTTTGTCAAGTCTTAAATATGCTACAAGTTTCTTTTTACAGATTTTTAAAACTCAAAATAACTTTTGAGATAAATCGGATCAAAATTGGAGACCTTATTAGGTTCTTTATGGGAGGCACAAACTAAAAAGGCAAAAAAAAAACCTATTTCACTAAAAATATACTTCCTACTTTTTTTGAAATAATTACCTCAAACTTTTAGGAAATGTTATTTTTAGTATTGAAAAAATTTGTCATAACAAAATTAAAAAAAAAAACAAATAAAAGCATTTTTACCAATCTTAGAATTCTTTTTCAAAATATAAGGCTTGGATTATAATTTTTTTAAGCTAGCTTTTAAGCTAGACATTTTAAAGCCTTATTTCAAAAAAAAAGTTGAACACCTATAAAAAAATAAAAGTAATGTATTAAGTCTCTTAAAGGACCAATGTTAAAAAAAAATTAACTAAAAATAAAAATGTAAATTATTTTAAATAAATTGAAAAATAATTTATTATAAAATCAACTGCTTCAAAATAAGTCTCTGAAATTAGTTATAGGGTCATAAGGGGGTAGGAATTTATTTTTATATAATTAACATTGGATTTTAAATGAATACTTGAAGTATAACCTAAAAGCCAGTGTTTTTATAATGTAAATACTTTGTTAAACTTATGAGATATAGTAGTTTTTGTAGAAAGCTTCTGATTCAAACGTATGGACCACAGATTTTTTGTTGTCAACTTTCTCAGAAATTTTAAAATTCACTAGAAATACATTTTTTCCTCAATTATTTTTTCAAATTTATAAGGAATTTCTATATAAAAAAGGGCGTAACTAAACATTAGTAATGCACTGTAAAACTTAGTAGATAATTTCTTATAAAATGAAGTGAAAGATAATATTATTGTTCAAATAGTCTTTTGTTGCATTTTTGGTTTACACCTTCTAAGGAACCTATTGAATTCATTAACTTTTATTGCTTATACCTAATGTTACTTTGAGCTTAAAGGCATTTAAAAATGTTTGATAGCTAACATAAAACTCTACAAAACAACATCTACTTGTAAAAAACAAAATGGAACCTCTATGCCCTTTATAAGAAAATTGAAAGAATTTTTTTTTATAGTGGACGAATGTGTTTTAAAACATTTTGATTTTTTTAAATTATAGTTGTTTTTACAATATTGCAGGTAGTTAATGCTACTGACTAATAGAAGAGCCAATTTAAAGTATGAAACAAAATACAATATCATTTAAAATACATCGTCTTATAGCTTCTTTTGTTTAAAGACAAGACATCACTTCTTTTTGAATTTTGATCAGTGTGAATACAGTTTATTAAATTAAAACTTTGATTCCTTGCTTTGCCCTAAGCCTTTGTGGTAAACCTGGGTTTCTGTGTTGCTTCTGCTTGAGCTATGCCCAATGAGTTAAAGCAGTTTCTAGTAAATCTTTGTTTTCATGGACCTCTCCCTCATCATTAGAAAATTCTAAGTATGTAACCATTTAAATCACCACTTACTTTTATTGGAGACTCTTCTATTTTCATTGCAATTATTCAGTATAGACGTTGGTGGTTCTTGTCAGTTTCTTACTAGGATAGAACCAATCAGAAGCATCTTTTTGGTTACTTTTTTCAAGCTCTTGGGCATTTCCTATCGCCATAATGTTTGCTTAATTTTTTCTTTCTTTGCTTGAAGTTGGCCTTCCGTCAAATATGACTATGCTGTATGAAATGAGGCCATATTTCTAGAACTATTTCATAAAACTCTAGTTATTAATTTATGTGATTAAATTTATTTCCTAATTAAATAGGGATAGTTACACTTAATATGAAACTTTTCTTTCTTTGGTTGCAACTGACTTCTTTAGATTGGTCAATTAAATTTGTTATTGCATACTCATCTAATTTCTCTTATTAAGAGATGACTTGATGATGAAACAAATGAATTTTTATGGTTTAGTTTAAGATTCTTAAGATAACTTAAACCATTAAATTTAATTTGTTTCATCATCAAATTTTCTATCACATTGATGATTTCTTAAGACTTTGTTCAGCATTGGTTACAGACAGCTTTACAATGCTTCTTGTTTCTCCTGCTCCATACATTTTTTAAGCCAGTTTACCGCACATACTACAGGGTGTTGTACCACTTCGGTTTTCTATGTATTTCCTCAATGATTTCTATAAGGAAATTGAGACATTGATAGTAGATTGTGTTATTGCACCACATGCCATTAACTTTGCCTATTTAAAACCAGTTGTTTTAATTATTTTTTTTTATCAAAATTTTTAAATTCTAGTAATATTTTGCAAATATCCTTTTATACTATAAAATAACTAGTACACCTTTTACATAATATCTATGAAGTCTGCCACTTGTTTGCAGAAATCCTTTGGATAAGTAGAGGTGCGAGAGCACCTAATGAATTTATTTTAAAACAAATAAAGCTGTGATATCCAGTCTTACACTTAGGAAGTCCAAGCACTAGATAACAATCAAAGTCAGATTTACTGAAAGCTGCTTGATTGTGCATAAACGATCTTACTCACTAAAATATTTTGTGTTTGTTTGTCACTCTCACATAACATTGCAAAAACTTCATCACATCACTTTTACAATAAACGACACTTTTCTTGTTTTGAAATTCCTGTTTTACCTTTAAAAATTGTCAATTTTGGTTTAAACATATTTCTTCATTCCAATCCCTCTCTATATAAGGGCGGTTGATCTTTTGAGGTTTAGTTTTTGATAACTTGTATTAGTGTGGATATTGTAATGGTAGTTAGCAAAGAAGCAGCATAAGAAGCATATACATCTAGTGTTTCATTTGTAACACTCTTCAATTTGATTCTGATCATATAAGATTTATCATAAATAATTATATTTTTTGTGTATAGTTTGATGAAAAACTTAACTTCAAGAATGATAAAATCTTGAAAAGTATTTGTTCATAAATTATTTTGTGTTACTTTTTGGTAATGTATTTTATTAATTAAATATTAGTATACTTACTAGTCTTCATTGTTTATAAACATTTAATTTATCATGTTTTTTGCAGACATAATGGTAGTTGAAGTCGACAGTTTTTTTGGAGTGTACCTGCTGAACTCTGTCAATCCCAAGTACAAGGGCAAGACGTACATAGGATTCACGGTGGATCCCCAGAACAGGATACGCCAGCACAACGGTGAGAAGAAGGGAGGAGCGAAGAAGACTGAGAGGAAGAGACCGTGGAAGATGGTGCTGGTGGTTCACGGGTTCCCGTCTGAAATATCCGCGCTCAGGTTCGAGTGGGCTTGGCAGAATCCCGGTTCGTTGTTGTTTTGAATTTGTAGAACATTCTTTGTTTGAAAGGTTTTGGAATTCTACCCACTGATTTTTTATTTTGTAAATTATGCAGTATACTGTTTGCTGTTATTGATTTTTAAATTTTAACTTAAAACAAAATTTTTACAAAAACATGTACAGTTCTGTTTTACTATAAACTTTCACATGTTTTAGTTGATATTAATAGTTGATTAAAAATACTTAAGCTTGAGTAGTTTTTAAGCTTCAGTTTTTAAATTTAATTAGTAATTTTATTACAAATTTAACTTAAGAGTAGTTTTAGTTCTTATGTAAATAATATGTAAATATTTAAAGTTCAAAAAAAATTATTCAACAAAAAAAAACAAGTACTTGAATAAGTTCAAGAAATTTATTAACTATATTTTTTTTGTAGGAGTTAAAATAAAGATCAGTATACAAGGCTCCTTCTATAAACTAACTAATAATTTTCACAAAATCAACTTAATGTATAAAAAATTCATTAAGAAATTAAAAATTAAAAACAATAGTTAGTTCATTCTTGCTAGTTATGACAAATGAAACCAAATCCAAAATATTATATTATGCTATAGAAAAAATAATCTTTAAGAATTCTTATAATTTATTTTTGATGTGAATGTGTTAAATTTTGATTAAAATGTTTTTTTTCAATACAAAAATATAATAAATTAAGGCTATACTTAAATCATGTTTGAAAAAATCAGATGGTAGTTAAGAAGCTTAGTAATTTATTTTTTGTAATACATATAATTTGGTTTTTCTTTTAACAAATCTAGTTGTAACCTAAATATATTTTTGAAGTGAATTTAGAATTTAGATGATCATCTTATAATTTGATTAATACTTTATAGATAAATTATCATGACCAGATTTTCCCTCCCTAGTTAATACTTTTAAGTATTGTTTTTAGTTCCAAAAAGTTCGGAATTTTTATGATCGAAGTTTATTTACGAAACATATCCTATTTTAATATTTTTTCAAGCCACTTTTATTTGAACTCTTTAACTATTTCTCATGAATTTTCAGAGTCTAAGAATAATTCTAGCCAGTACAAGTTTAAACATTTCACACAACTTTGTTAGATGATTGTTTGTTTTACAGTATTTACACTGTTTGTTTTATGTTTGATATTTCTTCAATGATTACGTAGGTTCGAGTTTATTTGTTTCTTTATTGATTATTGATTTAAATTTTAATCTGAGTCTTAGAAAAAGTTTGAGATTTGTTTGATACATTCTGCAAGAGATTTTACTCAGATATATATTAGAATTTTAAAAGAAGTCTTTTAAATGAGTGAGGAGTTAGCTTAAAAAATTGAGGTATCTAAAAAAATGCTTTAAAAATGAAAAAAAAAAGATGAAAATTATTTTGTCAAATATTTTTTTTTAAGAAACCTTTTATAAAAAACAAGTCTTAATTATAATCAAGTTTTTCACCAGAAACTTCGACGCGGCTGAAGATGCGGAAGGAGCGGGGAGAAAAGGAGCACGACTTCAAGATCAGGGTGGTTTCCCGCATGGTGAACCACCCGACGTGGAACCGACTCCCCCTGACCATCAGGTGGCAGCACAGGGAGTACGAGAGGGAGTTCATCCCATCGCCACCGTTGCACATGCCCATAGCGTACGGGGAGGTAAAGTAAAAAATAAAACAAATTATTTTACATATTTATTTATTTTGTGTAGGTCAAGTGAAATAATATGAAAATAGTTTATTTACATACTTATATTATTTAGTTTTTTTGTGTAGGTGAAGTAAAAAACTATACAGATTAACTTATGTACATATTTGTATTATTTTATTTTGTGTAGGTGAAGTGCACGAAGAACAAGGTGGCGAGGGAGACGGTGATGGAGAGTAGTGTTGATGACAGCAGGATGGGCAGTTTTGGCGGGAAGAATGTAGATGAAGTTGATGAAAATGCTAAAGTGTGTATTTTTTATTTATTTAAATATGAGAATGCTAAAGTATGTTTGTTGTTAGATTATATATTTTTTGGTTTTTCTTTATTTGTTTTTGTACTTGTTGTTTATTACACCCCAGTTTTGCTGGGAAGAACAAAATGAAGAAAATTCTAAAGTATATATATTTTAGTTATACACATAAATTATTAAATAAGTAATTTTTTTTCGAAGTAGTTTCATCAAACTGTACTCATTTAAACGGTTTTAAATAAAAACGTTTAAGGATGTTGTTTTTAGAAGTTAATAGATTATTTTTTGAGTTATTTAATGATAACGCTATTTAAAGTGTATCTGAGGTTTTTAAATCTGAATTTGAATTATTTAAATAGGTCAATTTTGAACATTTAGTATGCTTGGTGTTAGATAAGAAAATGTATGCTTGTATTTATTTAAAATACTAAATAACTTTGTCTAGTTGTTTCTAAGAAGTTTTATAAATCTATAGAAAATTAAACCGTTTAGAATAAGTTATGCTTGTTTTTTATCAATAGAAGTACTGATGGCACAGTTTACATTTTACACTCTCAACTCTTCACCTCATTTTTTTTTTCAAGGAAAACACCGAAGAAAATTCCGACAACGAAGAGTACGTCCCGCTCATGAAGCGCCTCAGAAAGTCCCTCGACAAAAAATCCCCTGAGCCAAAACCTCAACAAAAAGCCCCAAATAAAAAGTGCAGCGTTTGCGGGGTTAAGCAGCAGAAGGCGAAGGGGCATCTGGTCGAGTGTCCGGTGGACCGGTGCGAGGCGGTCAGCCACATAATCTGTTTGGCCGACAGTTTCTTGGGATCAGAGAAGGGAAAGTACCTGATTCCCGTTCAGGGGGAATGTCCAGTTTGCGAAACTACAATGATGTGGGGTGACGTAATAAGGAAAAGCCAGGGTTTTAATGTGACGTGATAAAATTAGAAAATGCATAAATTTATTGTTAAGTTTCAAGTTTTAAATTAAGTTTGTAAGGACTTTGCTATGAAAGTAGATTATTTTACTACTTGTTGTCCCAAAGTTACACTTTTTTTTTTTGACACAGTTATTTGACAAAAAGTATTTTTTTATCGATGCAGTTGAATATAAAAGTTTGAAGTGTTTGCAAGTTTTAAATATTTGCAAAAGTTATATGTGTAAGAAATAAATGGTTTACGTTTTTGTTTAAGTTTTTATAATGAAGTATACTGTTTAGTTAAAACATAGCTCAATGCTGTTTTTTTTCGTGTGAGATAATTAATTGTTTACTTTAAAATTTTATTTTTTTTGTATTTGTTTTTAAATAGTGTTATATATAATAACTTCTATAGATTTCCTGTTTTATTATATTACAAGAACAAGCTAAATTTATATATTAGAATAATTTTATTAAGAAACTTCAATTTTTGTTATTTGACCTTAATTTAAAGTTAAAGACACATTGACTGTAAAAATATTACTTTTGTTTATTTTAAAATAAAAGACTACAAATTCATACTATTTTACATTGAATTTTAATATTTTTCTTATGTATAAATTTTACATCAATTGTTTCAATATTTGAGAATTTTATGTAATCAATTAGTTTTCGATAAAAATAGAATTTTATCTAAAAACTTTGTCAATAAACTTCATCAGTTATGAGAATTTTGCGGTTAGAAAAGGTTTGTTATTGAAGCAAAAAAATAAAATTTTTAAAAGAACATCTTACACTTAATATAAAGCATGATTTAAACTATCAAGTATCTGAAAAGTTTTAGTTTTCCTAAGTGTTCAAAACTTGTTTTTTTATTTACATAATTAAATAAGCAAAATTTTATTAAAAATATTATTTATTAAAATATCATGTACTAAAAATGTTAAATTTACATTATAAAAATATTAAAGCAATTTTATAGACACTTTATTTTGAGTAGAAGATAGAATTGCCGTACTAAAGTAAAACTAGTTTATTAAAAAATTCCTGTAATAATGACAAAAACGTAATATTAACTAATTTTAAGTTCACCAAATAAATTTAAGTTTCACAGTTTTCATTATTCGCTTTTTGTATTGCAAGAAGTTTTTACTAGTATTCAATTATTTAGTAAAATTCTCTTACATCAACATTAATCAAACGATACAATTATTAGTCTAAGGAATATTAAATTTCTAACCAAAAAATACATCTAGGTAACAGAAAAATGTTCAGAAACTTACAAACTCTAACCGTAATTGATGTCATGTAATTTTATATATATATTAATAAAGTGAACTTGTACTAAATTATTGAAGTTTTTGTCGGTAAAATTGAAAACTAAGTATAAATTGATTTTTTTTGTCTTTTATATATAAGGTTATAAATCTAGCTGTGATTAGTATTAGAATACTAATGTTTTTTAATATCAACTTTTTTAAGGGAAACATTTCAAAAACTTGACTACTTTATTAAAAAAATGAAAAGTATAATAGTCATGTTGTAAATAAAGTTCAATTCTTAATTTTTTTTTATTTGTAATACTTTTTTGTATGAATAAGTGCATTTTGCAAACAAACTTTGAAATTTAAGCATTTAAGTAACACTGTTCTGCGTATTTAATTTTCTCTTCACACAAACTATCATTGAATAAATAAGATCAATAATCATAAACTGAGTATTTTGATAGTTGAGTAATATTCTTTAACTTATATTATAACTTATAGTTATGTTTTTTTTTTCGTTAGTTGTATAACAGAATTTATTTTTACTTATTATTATTTACTATTTTGTATTATTAGTTTAAATTTAAACCAAATTTTCAAAGTGAAATAAAGTTATTTTATAAGTATAATTATGCAAAATATAAACTTTCAAAGTGGAATATAGTTATTTTATAAGTATAATTATGTAAAATATAAATTTAAGTGTTTTTTAACAAAAGATCCTAGTGAAACAAGTTCACTGGAATATATACTATAGTTTATTGAACAATAAAAAAGCGCTCAAAATATTTAGTCCTTGGACCTGGTGCACGAAGAACCTTTCGGTTATCGAGTCGTACACAAGGGATACCTTTTAATGTCTTGTCCAGGACATAATAAAAAAAAATTATACATTATCTTCTTTTATTGTACCGACATATGCTTCAGTGTGTTAACGGATTAACACACATTACTGGGTTATGTAAAAAAAATAAATACTGTAAAACAATAGAAGCTAAGGTAGGAGTATACATGTGTTCACTAAAATAAAAATAATTTTTACAGATTTTTAGAGGTTAACGGACTTAATTTAGACTTTATAATTACAAATATTATATAGTTTTATAACAGTTGGACTTAACATTAAGTATTTTACCTATTATTAACCATTAACCTCTAAATTCTGTAGTAATTATATTTATTTTAATAAATATATGTATACACCTACCTTAGCTTCTATTCTTTTACTTTTACAGTATCTATTTTTTACAGAACCCCGTTGAAGTGTGTTAATCCGTTAACACACAAAAACATATGTCGGTACAATAAAAGAATATACTGTATAATCTGTTTTTACTATTTTATAAGTAGTATTTTTAAATATTGTTCATAAATGTAGTCCTGTTGTTGAAAGTAAAAAATGCTTTTAGTTTTTCTTGTGACAGTATTAAAATATTATACTTGAGGTATTTTATTGTTAGTGACCAAATTGTAGCTGAGAATTTTTTATGATAACAATTGATTAAAACGTTTTACAAGTTTATATACATTACTGTAAAAACTTAAAATTTGGAATTATAATTTTCTTTACATTTTAATGTGTTAAGTTAGTGAAAGTATTTTAGTTCAAGTGAGAATTTAGTTATAAAAATCGAAATGTGAAAACATTAAACTTAATGATAAGATTGCCTATCGGGATTACACTGTTGTTCAAAATTAAGGAACACTGGTTTTTAGTTGATGCTAATTTTTCAATGGTTAATTATTTTTTTTCTAAATCAAAAAATTTAAAAGACATAGTCAGCTAATTTTTAATTACAAGAATCAAAGCTTGTAACATAAAAAAATTATTACGTCAAATAAATTATCTTGGTTAAAGTCTATAAAAGTCTGCTTTAACATAAAAGTATTTAAATACTGTAACTATGTAATACTGAAAGTATTCCATATAAACTTGTTTTCTACAACAAAAAGAGTGTAGTTTTAATGTACATTTTTTATATAAAATTACAGCTTCTAGATCAAAAAACAAGGATTTATATATCTTTAGATTTGTAGCATTATTAAAGTTAAGTAAAGTTTCTTAATTTATTTAGCCTTATATAAGTTATGAACATCTTAATGATTTACAGTTTAAAGCTAGGTTGAAAAAACTAGCTCTTGTCCTGGACAATACGTTAAGCTGTATCCAAGTGGTGTACGACTAGATAACCGAAAAGTTTATTGCACACCTATTCCTAGTACCAATTGTTTTGAGCACTTTTTCTTGTCGTTCAAAAAACAACATCTATTTTCAAGATATTCGTTTTTTTTTGCTACTTTTTATCTTAATAATCGATCTAAAAATTAGTATATTATTTTAGAATTATATAATAAGTAAAAGGAACAAGCAGTTCCAATAACACTGTAAATTTTTTTTATCAGTTAACAAATTTAATTTTCTTTAGATAGTACTCGATTCTTGAAAACTAGCTGAAAGCCACCCCTATCTGATTCAAAATACTAAATTACGAAGTTGCACTACTTATCGAATTTAATTTTATAAGTCAATAAAAAAAAATTGAACTACTTATTGTTTGAACTGTATAAAACCAAGTTTATAACATAGTTCTGTACACAAGGTAAACAATTTGTAAATCTATTTTACTATTTATTTTATAAAATTCATAGTTTTCAAGCAGTTACTATTACTTCTTATTAAACAATTTCCAAGGTAACATTAGTATTTCAAAAGATTGAATTATTTCTAAAAATGCTAGAAGTAATTATGTTTTTCCATTTAAAGCTGTGTTTGACTCGATGATCGAGAGGTCTTTTGTACACTCAGATCCTTGGACAACATTTTTTAGGCATCATCGTTTTCAATCTTACTTCTATTAGTTGAGTTACTTCAAATAAAAACACTTAATATTTTCAGTAAAAGCTACATAACTCTAATATAAAACCGTTTTATTCCTATGAAACATTTGGTTAAAACAAAACTTTTATAAGTTCACTATTAGTTACTTAAAAACTTGTAGAAGGGTTAAAATTAGCAAATGTTAAAAAAATCGATTTATAATTTTTAAATTGTTAGAAACTGTTAGAGTTAGACTAAGCATTTTTTAGTATTTAATAAAACTTATCATTACACTTACATATTATATTAATATATAATTTCTATTTCTATAAGTTGTTATAAAAAACTTTATAGTTTTAGTAGTTTTTATAATTTTGTTAAAACTGTTTTGTAAGATAGTAAATATATAAACATTGTTTTTTGTTTATAGGTTTTCATTTGTACCTAAATTAAACAATATTAATTAGAGTAATAATGTTAGTAAAATAAAGTACATACAGTAATATTACAGCTCTTAAAAATTTTTGCTCCTTTTTAGTTTTAAGATCATGACAGTTAAAAATTATAAAGATCAAACTAAAACTTATAAAGATTAAATAAAAACAATTAAGAAATGTGGTAATTTTTTTAGTATTTTTGTTAGTATCATAAGTTATTTAGATGTGACAAATAACAACTTTCTATTTTCTAAAACAATTATACTCATTTGGTAGTTTAAAAACAAGTTCTGGAAAAAAAACTATTGACCTGCTTATAGTAGAACTAAGACTTTATTTTTCTTTAATTTCTCGTTTTTTTTTAAATTATAGTGTTAAACGAAAAAAAACTCATTTAGCTTAAAATTTCTGTAAGTAAAATATTAGTTTAGTTTACACTAATTTTATAGTTTTCTATTCAAACAAGTTCTACAATTTAAAATTAGCGAAAACTTTTAGAAATCTGAGGTTTAGCCCTTTGGGTAATTTCCTATGTTTTAGGGGGTAAATTTTCTTTATTACAAGTTATGTAAATTAGTGTGTATCAATTGTTTTTTTTAATATAAAAGTTAGTATTAAGCTTTATTAACCTTTAAAATTTACAATTTTTAATATTTAATAAACTTAAAATTAAAATAATCTAGTACTTTTCCTCAAAATTAAACATCAATTTCTATATTGAAGGTATATTTAGTAATTACCTTCTAAGAAGGGGTAAAACATGAAAAAAGTTTAAGAACCGCTGATTTAAAGCAAATAACGGCCAAGAGTCAGAATTAAAAGTAAACACCGTTTTTCCACGGTTTGACTTGTTTAAGTAAAATTTAACAAGATATAATAATGAAACGTTTTAATAAAAAGTATTTTATAAGTATAGCTGAATAGCTTCTTTATAAAATAACAAGAAATTTCATTTTTTATTTCAAAAAAAAGTTATTCTAGTAACTTTAAATAAGTTTAAAAACAGTTTGACCGTTTTCCATTGGTTTAAGAGGCATGGTATGGAGCAGGGTTTCCCAAACCTTTTTTCAAATTTAAAAAGAGTATGGCCCCCTTCAACAAGACTAATCAAAAACTACCATTTAAAAACACCTAAGACTTTTTTTTTGCTCTTTATCTGCAACTAAAGAATATCTAGTGTAAGTTTCAAAATTTTATGACTGCCAAAAATTTAAACCCATCCCCCCTTTACTATTTATTGATAGCCCCAACTTACTAATACCGACCACTTAGAAAAAATCTGGTATAGAGCGTGGGTAGTACAGTTTACCGACTCCTGAGCCATGTTTTTTTGACTACAAAATTACTATCGGCAAAGAACCTCGTATTTAAAAAAAAAAACTTTCTAGTTGTACGCGAAACAAAACTGGCAATTGTTAATCTACATTTAGCATTATTGTTTACAACAAAGCTTCACTTAAATTTTTAAGGTATGCTTTAAATACAGCTTTTCACTGATATAAAAGTAAAAAATTCCTGTTCGGAGATTTAGTTGGCAACTCTTCAAGCAAATCGTTTGTATAAAAATGTCTTAAAGCTTTTTGCTAAAATCATACTAAAACTTATTTAACAGTTTATATACTTTAATTCAAAACCTAAGTTCAGGTAGAAAAAGGTATCGCAGAACAAAACAACATTTTGTATTGATAATCCAAATATTCGTAACTATTATTTATGAAAAGTTCAAGTAACTTACAGTTGTTTTATTTATAAAAGGGTTTTTCAACAAATTATCTTCAATTAAATAAGTATTCATAGTAAGAACTTGTTTTTGATCTACTTAGTTATATAATCTTTATTAGGTATTTAATTTTTCTGTAGTTTGTTCAACTTATATTATAATAATAAGTTTAAAGTTTAATTTTAAACATTTTTATAACTTTGATACAAACATAACTATACTAACTTTAAACGTAGTGCAATTGATAAACAAAACAATTTTAGCTCTATATGAAAGTTTAAAAAAATATGTTTTCACGCTAATATGTTTTTTACATATGTTTTGTAAACTTTTCTTTAACCTGAATTTAAAATTTGCTAAAGTTTATTGGAAAATTTATTGTAGGTACCAAAAAAATGTAATAATACATACTTTTTTTTGTAATAAATTGTTTATTTCTTCCAAATGAGTTGTTTATAATTAAATAACTCAAATCTTATGTTAATACATGCTACAAACTTTAATTATTATAATTTATTTTTTTTCTAGATTATTCTAAAACAGGTTTCGTGTATTCGCATCTTAATTTAATATTTTACTAATACAAAACTAAATATTTTGTCAAATCACTAACAGTTATGATAAATTAGTCTGATTATACAAATACTAAAATAGAATAAAAAAGAAGAACTAGAATAAAAAGATAAAAACAGCTTTTATAAATCGAGCTGATTGTATTAAAAAATAAGCAGCAGTTATAAAGTTGACTATATTAAATACAACAGTTGTTATTAAAAACATAGAAGTTCATTCCTAAAAAATTCTTAACAAACAAAATGACTGAAATTAGTATTTGTTAAAGAACCTTATATCGCAAGCCTCTTTTATTTTTTACCATTCGTTCTACAATCATTTGATACTTTTTCTGAATTTGCATAAACTTAGCCAGTGACCATGCATGCGGGATCACACTTGAGAGCACTGCATTGTTTTAATACACTTCTCTGTTACAATGAAAATAGACAATGTGATTAACCAGTTGCCATTCTTTAGCTGTAATAATCAAATCGGAATTATACTTATAAGTAAGCACATAATGCTGGACACTTGATTTTCTAGTCTCTTAAGCAAATGTAAGTTGAGTTCCGCTTTGTATCCACACATTAAACAAGAAGCAAGGCTTTTTGTTTTGTTAGTGCGAAGTCAAAGTCTATCTGGATTATTTTTGGAATCTCACACGCTTTAGAAAAATAGCTCAAATGGCAAATTAATTTTTGCGCTATTGCTAATAGCAACATTATACGGTCGTCCAGGAACAATGAATCTTTAATGACTAGCTGAAGCTATATAGAAAAAACGGGGTATTGACGAGGATATTAACATTGATATTGCCAGCTTAGTGTTGCGTGTATTGACTCGCAAAAAAAAAAACATAAACACGATTTAAGGTAATCTTTCAATTACAAAGCGTATCCTGAATGTAATAACAAGTGTGGTCTGGTCGCCCTCCTGCAAAAATAATGTTTGAACTCGAAATTTTCATTCACAACCAATGCGTTATCAAAGCAATATATGATAAATTTTCCTTCGAATTTTTCCACATATTCTTTTTGAATGACAAAAACGAAGCATGTGACAACTCATCAGTACTTTTCAGCTTCAGACTATCATAAGCCTGTGGATGCATGGTTTCATTTGAAAACATCTCAAAATTTCCTAGTGATGTGTTTGAAGTTAGCTTTATAATTTAGAAACAAAGCTAATTAGAAAAGAAAAAACGAAGTTAAACACACAACTAGCCAAAAATTGAAAAATAGCTTTATTGACATTCTATTAACTTATATTCGTTTAAATTTTTAATTGCTATCTTTTTTTATGGCCTGTATGTTTTACGTTCTTTTTAACTATAATATTCTTCTTAACTGCTTTGCATTTCATTTAACTAGACAAATAAGCGAGTACAATTCAAAAAATTTAACGTGATCCACCGGATCTAAACTTGATTTTTTAAATTAGGACCCAAATCTTATTTTGAACTTAGGATCTGGTAATTGAATTGTCTTTTTATTAGTGTTTTTACAAAACAAACCATAAATTTTTTTACGAAACCATAACTTTCCTTCTGTTTAAACCCTGGAGAACAAATGTGTTAAGTTTTAGAGCTTAAAAGTAATTATAAAGTACTAAAAATGTTTGACGAGATGCTATAAATATTTTGAAAATATCAGAATATCAAAATTAGAATATACTGCTAAGCTCCTACTAATACTTTTTTAAGTTTGCATCAACAGCAAGCAAATTTCTTAAGAACCACGTTGAACCATGATTAATTGTAATGTTTAGTGTTTACTACACATCGTAAAATCTAAGTGCGTTTCTTCAGAAAACACTTCATTATCAAGTTACTCGCCTTTAAAATTTTAAGATGGTTGGTTGAGAATGAGTTTATCAATTCTTGAATTTTTATTACAAAAATCAACATAGGTTTCTAAATGAAAGTAAAAGTGTAAGCTATAAGTCAGTTTTTGGTGTACTATGATTTTACTCTTTTCAAACTGTTACCATAAGTATTCTTGAAGATGGAATATTACCTCCAGTAGTCATGGTAGAAATACAGTAGGTTCTAATTACCAACTTCGGACATTAAAAAATCAAAATTCTATCCTAGTTGCCGAAATTCTACAAATTAGCTATTTTACTTACTTTTGACAAATTGTTATGTAAAAAATAGGCTTTATGCTTTAACACACAACAACGAGAACATTTTTAAGAATTTTTATTTTTGAAGTATGTACTAAGGTACAGATAATGAAAGAGATAACTTGATTAACGTAAGTTAGAAAAGTATCAATTAAAAACCTTTTTCAAAATATTTTCAAAACAAAATACAAAAAAACTAGTTAACATGTATAAGATAAAATACTACAAGCTAAACTTATCAACATTTTCAATTATGAATAATTGTTTATAATAAATTTGTTTATGTATTTTAAATGTAACACAATGTTTTTTTTGAACATTATGGTACAACTTTAACAAATCTACAAAACTTAAAAAGCAATATTTTTTTAAATATCTTTTCAATTTTAAAACAAGGTTTCTACGATTCCACTAAAGAAAAGTGAAAAATTTTTAAGTCAAACAATTGCAGAAGGATTGAATTGGGAAAAATAGTTGAGATACTGAAAATTACATAGTGGTGTGAAAGTTTCTCACACTTTGGGTATCAACAAATAAACTTTGAGGTCTAGCTATAAAAATTCAGTCAAAAAATAAAATAAAACAGATTTGATAGTTAAAAGTTTAAGTTAAATATACTGGATAAAGTAAAATTAAAGAAAAAACACCACTTTTTATCATAAGTTAGTGTTAACAATTTTTTTTTTGTAATTTTGATTGAATTTTCCAAATGTATTTAATACAACAGTTGAAATGTAAAAATACTTCAAGTGTTTTGATATATGAAATAAAAATTTCTTCACAGTGTTTGAAAATGTCTTCAGAAAAGCTTGATCAATCACAGTTAAATATTTGCAATAAAATACAACAAAACTATAAAACAATAAAAGAATGTGTACAAAAAGAAATGTTAAAAATAAGAGCTAATACCAGGCCGGTGATAGTTGTTGCGCAGAAATAAGCAAATAAAAAAGCACCATTTGCTTTTACTATTTGTGAAATTTCAGTAATACAAAAACAACTCAATTATTTAAGACAATTGACTTCACTTGAAAAAAACATTTAAAGCTTTAACAAGAAATTTTAAATTCCTAAGCTTTCAAATATAAGAAAAACACGACTCAAGCAAGACTCTTAAACAAATCAAAATAAAACCTCCGATTTTCAGTGATCGACGTAAAATCACGAACCAATAAAAAAGCTCTTACTTTTTCAGGCTATAACCCTTATGAACAGCAAAATACGTAAAAAAAACTATCAATAAAAAAACCCCAATTGACCGACACGTAGTGCGAGAAGCAATGAAAATAAAAGACATAAAACTTGTCAGGGTTTAACAATATTTCAAACAATAAACAAAACCCACCTCACTGACCAACGTGCAGTGGGCGAAGGTTAATAAAAATGAAATACTTATTTCTTTTAAGGGTCTAACAAACCTTTTAATCTGCAAAATATATACAAACTGGAAAACAGTCATTAAAAAAAGGAAAGAGTTGAACTTTTTCAGGCTTTTAAAACGGCAATTCAACCAACAAAAACCCCCCTCACTGATCGACGTAGTGGGCGAAGGTGCTCCTGTCGACCGTCCTCACCTCCCGGTCGACGTCGTACTCCCGCATGCTCCGCCTCGCCGCCAGGTGGAGCTGCGTCACGGACCTCGTCGGGATGGGAAGCTCGGAGTGGTGGGCGGGGAGGGGCGAGTTGAAGAAGTAGCCGTCCAGCAGCGCGTCCTCCGCAACTGTCCTCTGTGAAATTGTTTGTTTATTTGAACTTTACTTTTGAAGAAATAAATAAAAATCTCAAAGTCAAGTTCTCTGAAGTATGTGCTTGGTCATGAAGGGAGCTTTGTTTTTTTGAAACTGCAAGTTCTAAAAACTGTTTAATAGGATTAAATATTTTTTTTTTAGTTATTTGAACAACTTGAATATCTCAATGGCAAGAAAAGTTTTTAAAGGTAGAATGTCATTTTCAGGATGGTCTAAGTAATCGAAAAGACCAGAAAAATATTCAATTGTAAAATTTTATTGCAAAAAAAAAAAAAAAAGAAGTTACCTAATCACATGAACAATAAATCGGATTGAAATCGAACCTTCGTGGAGTCGTATATGAGGAACTTGCTCAGCAACTCGACAGCGTCGTCAGTGGCGTCGGGTACCACGTTGCCTAGCAACATGGGCGGGTTGCTGGGGAAGGTTATCTTGTTGTAGTCGGGCAGCTTGCTCATCTGGGGCCAGCTTCTCTCGCTAGGTGTCCCCAGAACCCGCATCACGCAACACAGCTGCTCAATATCGTTTTCTCCCTATGGAATAAGTAAAAAAGATGTTTTTACTTGCTTCAGTATGTTTTGATAAGGTTATTGAGACAGTTTTTAAAAGACAGTTTTTGAAACAACAACAAAAAAATTTGCCTACCAATAAAATAATTTTAAGCAAAAAGTATATTGTGTTTTAAAAACGACAGGAATGTTTTCAATTTTATACAAAAAAATCTGTTTTTATTTTTAAACTGTTCTAACTTAGTTAACAAACATAAACAATTTACAATTGCATTTCATTATTCTAATTTGAAACAACTTTAAACGCTTTTAAAACAAAACAACTGTACAAGTTTCAACGAACGGGAAATAGGGGCGAAGAGTTGAGGAGTTCCCCGAATATGCAACCCACCGCCCACAAATCCACTCCTTCGTCGTACTTGCGGCTGCCGTACAAAAGTTCTGGCGCTCTGTACCACCTGGTGGATAGAAAATATAACAGCTAAAGTGTTTAACTACAAACAACAGTGAAGATTAAACAAAATTGCAAATTAACATTAACTAAATTCGCTCTCTATCACCTGGTGCATGAGAATATTGGTGTAATAAAATAAAGGAAAAATTCCAGTCAATTAGTGATGTATAAGATACTGTTGAGCAAGGGTGCAATAAAAGTATTTTATACAGGGTCTATGCAGGATTTCCCAAAGGGGCCAACACCTTTTGGGGCTGTTTTTTAAAAGTCGAGGGTAAAATGTAAAATATTGATGTGGTAATTAAAAAAATTTCCCAGTCAAATAGTTATATGTAAAGCTGCTGTTGAGCATCAAAGCAATTGAAATGTTTCATACAGGGTCTGTTGGAACACACAGTTTAAGTGCATGTTGTCGTGAACACGTTCAAATTTTTAGAAAATTTTTAGAAAAAATGTAAAGAATTAAGTAGACAAATTCATAAGGTAAAGGCACATGACATAGATGTAAAAAACACTTAAAGTGGCTTTTTTTACACAAACCAAAAAATATAATGTATAGAATAGACATGAAAACATTTATCATATTATTTTCAATGAAAACTATCCTTATAAAGCAGGTATTTCCAACTTAAAACTTCAGTTTAACTGAATAACTGACATCCCTGTTAGTTATTGCCAGTCTGACGAAACTAACAAGTCAAAAACAGGTAAATGCTAATAACTGTTCGTAATGAATTGTCTCTTTTAAATAAAAGCTTAACTAAAAACAATGACCATGGCATTTGAAATAGGTAATCACGATTATAAAGTTATGCATTTATAAAACTATGTAGTAAGCGTATAATATTCAAATTATTTTTAGTATTCAGCCAGTTTTAAACGAAATAACTTTCAATTAATAGTTTTTAACACAAAAATGTTTATACTATACTTTGTGCAATAAAAAATGTCATACACTCTGCATTAAATTAAAATAAAATAGTGTTAAAACTACTATTAAAATAATTAGCACATTTTTTTGATACGTGTTCAGTAAAAAAAACATGTAAATAACAAACAATTTTATTGGAAACGTTTAATGGTTTATTTAACGACGTACAAGTTAAGACCTTTTAAGATTAAAAAAATAAAATTTTGCTTAATCTACCACTCAAACTATTTTGTACTTATAATGACATCATAACTACATGATTATTAGTTATACTATATTATTTACTCTACGTTACTAATGTGGACCAAACAAACCTACAAATTATTAAAAATGAACAACAACTATTTTATAATTTTACTCAAGTATTTTGTGCACACCTGGTGGCAACCTGATGAGTGTACTGCCTCTCCGACGGCTTCAGCTTCCTGTCGAAAACTCGAGCCAGGCCGAAATCGGCTATCTTGAGGTGGCCTGTTGAACTTATCAGCAGGTTTGCCGGTTTCAAGTCCTGTTTGAGTAATAAATCAAACAACGAATGAATAAAAATTAATAAGTTTCATGTTGAGTGCCAGATTAAACGTTGTGCTAATTTCAGTTTGGTGTTTAAGATCTAAATTAGAAGCTGAACCTATGCATTAATACTTGATAAAAATTGAACACCTTTAAAAACCTGTAACAAAACTGAATAAAAATAAGCTTAAAAATCCGTACGCTTCGTAGAATAACTTTGGCATTATAAAAGCTTCAGTAACTTAGTATAGATCAAGAACTGACACTTGTTACAAACAAACCTTAGTAACTTTAGTAATGAAGCAACAACAAAAAAAAACCATTGCTAAGCATAAACAATTGAAATACACAAACAACACCATAAACGCTTCGGCAACAAAGCAACACAAGCAACAGACACTTGTTGCAAACCCTGTGCATGATGCTGTTTCGGTGGCAGAAGGCGACCCCCTTGAGCAGCATCATCATGTACGACTTCTTCTGCTCGTCCGTCAGCCTGCTGTCGCTGTTCCTGATCACTTCCGACAAGTCCGACAGCATGTACTCGAACACCAGCACGAACCCCATGCCGTGCGGGAACACGTCGTGCAGTTTCACCACCTGTGAAAATTGAAAGCATGAGTTTAAAAACCGCTGAAGAGTTTTGCATTTCAGTTGAAATTCTGCTGCGAAACAAGATGGAGTCGATTTTTAAACGCTGAGATTAAGGCAGTTTTACATAGGTAATCAAGTTTTTTTTTACTTTAAAAGTTTACTGTAAACAAATTTATCCTAGATTTTTAAAGTTAAGAATCCCTTCTTATTTCATTAAGCACAGAAAAATCTTTATTCAAATGGGGTATATAAAATATCAAATTTTATAGTACAAAATCAGGCTTAAGAACAATTCGAAAATGAAATTCAATTGTGAAGGTATGAGATTTTATTTTACAGGAACACTTCATGCAGCTTCACCGCCTGTTTTAGAAAAATAACTTCTTTATTTTGTTATGTTTATTTAGTTTTCAGTAGTGAACTATCTGAAAAGATATATAAATAAATACAATGAGTTACACAACTCTAATCCACCCAAGCTCTTTTTAAGCACATAAACACCTTTATCATACAAGAGGTTAACAGTAGAAATTGTTAAAAATGATTTTCAAATTAGTCATTTTAATTGAAATATTTTTAAAATCATGTTTTAGGTATTTTGCTTTCGCCACCTCAGTGTAAACGAATCGAAGTGATAATATTTTGTCAATTAAAAAAAATATCTCAGATACCTGGTATACATTTTCAAACTTAAACAAAATTCAAAGAAGGAACGAAAGATCAAAGTTAGTTGGTTCAGTAGGTAACGGATAGCAGATGAAAACTAAAAAAAAAAAATTACTTTCCTTATTTTCTTCTTCATTTATTCAGAATTTTCTAAGTTTTCATAGTTTATTTTTAACTTAACTTTAGTATGTAAATTCAAAAACTTTTTACATATTGAAAAAAAAGACTTCTTAATTCACATTGGAGTTTATTTGAAGTTAAAGTTCAAAAACTAAAAGTTTTGAGCTCTTTTAATTCCCAAAAAATTAAAATTTTAATACTGTTAATAGAGTATTTCTAAAAAATACCTAGCTTAAAAACAAACAATTTGATAGGTTTTAAGTTAATTTTTACTCTTTTTGAGAAAACTAATTTAAAATTTTTTTTACACGTGTATATAAATTTTTTGAACAAAATTAGTTATATTTTAAAACTATTTTTAATGTTTTATTTTATATAAAGTGAAATATAGTTTATACTATAAACTTTCATATAAATACTGGCGTTAATTTTTGTAAAATAAACAATCTGAGCACCTTTTGCCTAAACACCTATTCACAAAACTTTGCTAACAATTTTATGAAGTAAAAGGAGAAAAATAACTTAATTACAACATTCTGAATCTTAAAAAAAAAATTTAAGAAAAGTTAGCAGTAAAGTTAAAAATTGTTAGCTCAATATAAAGACTAATTATAACAAACTATTCTGATTTACAAATTAATAAAATGGGTAACATTACTATCTTTTTAATGAATTCTGTCAACAGGTTTTAAATTTTGCTTGTATATATGAGTCAGCCTCTAAAAAAAAGTTCTTCTTTATTTCATTAATTTTAAAACTTTTTTAACTTTTTGCCTATGTTTTTTTGTAGAAATCTTGAAAAAAGTAAAAAATAATTTCATTTTGATTAAAAACGTTTCAGTAGTAAAGATAAATAGCTACTGTCAGAGATCTCTCTACCTAAAACTAGCTGTAGTAATCGTAAACTAGCCCGAGTACACCTTAGTTTATCAACAATCCTAAAAAATATTCATAGCTTCAATTTTTTAAGCAAACATAAATTGAGCGTAGTAGTGTGTACATAAAAACTTTTTATTTAAGGAAATTTGTTTAAAATACAAATAAAAAGAATTATTTTATTTTCAACCTGCTTTTCATAGTTAATAATAAGTTATTTGTAATGCAACTACTAATACAACTTAAACTTAGAAAAGTAGATAATAGTTTAGATTAAATTGCAGCCATGAATTATTATCAATTATTCAATGTGCACAAAACGTTAAAGATACTGAGAACCATGTGTAAGTATATGTAAGCTTTTGAAGTACAAAGAGAAAGATTGAAAATATGTGCTTCCACATTTTGATTACTAAATGCTATGAAAAAAATATATATTGTATTCAGTTAGAGCTAGCTATAAGGTGAACATTTTTACCTAATAATCAATAAAGATAAAAATTTTTTTGAACGTCAAGCAAGTAAATTAAATGACGTGTAATACTACCTGCCCCTTTAAATTTAACATTAAACTAACCAGGAATAAAAGTTTAACAATTTATTTTAATTGAAAAAAATTTCCTGGGTGACACCTCAAATATGTTAAAAAACTGGCCTGAATATTTCAAAAATCTTTTAAAACTATCCTAAGGTTCTGTTACAAACCAAACAGAAAAAACTCAATTAAAAATTAAGTCAAAACTATTTTATCAAAAAAAAATACCTTTTTTTTAATAATAGTCAATATCAAACACATACTTCAACTTTCAACTTATATACTAACAGCTAGGTTTTAATTTTCAGCAGCATAAAAATGTAGTGTAAACAGTTTCAAGATTTGTATTTTTCTGTGTGTTACCATTACTATATAAACGAGTATTTAAACTTACATTTTGTGCGTCTTCAGTGTCACTGCCAATCTCCTGCAACGCTTTTATTTCTCTCAACGCTTGATTAGGTATTCCGTCGTCAAGCTTGCGAAGGGGAATCTTTTTTAAAGCTACCAGCTGCCCGCTCTTAAATAAGTCTAGTTAACCAATTGTTAAAAAAAAGATTTTGTAAAAGCTTGTACACTAAAACTATAAAAATTTCAACATGTTTTTAAAACTAAAATAAACTTTAAATATTTTTTTAAGTACTTAAAAATTAAAAATGTTGTCCAAAAAACATCTTATACTTATTTTTTCATAGTACAGTATTTATCATTTATCGGGACATGTTGGGCAAGAATTTTCTGTAAACATGTCCGAATAACCATTTTTCCGGATAAGTACAAAAACTTTTTTTTATAAAATAATACAACTGCTGTATATTATGCAATGCATAATGAACAAAAATAGCTCAGCTCCTCTTTTTCTGCTTCAAACTTTTGAAACTTTTCTTCACTTTTCAAAATGTTGAACAAAATTGACCTGCCTATGCTAAACTCGTCCATTATAAAAAACTTTGACAGATTTTTTTTTGCCATTTTAAAAACTTCTAGATTATTTCATATTGTTAGTGCAACTTGTTTTCTTTTTTATGATGTCTTGTCCATTTCTAAAACCTGGTGTGTTGAGTGTGTCAAACTTGTACTACTTATAAATAATTAAGAGCATAGGGTGGTCCAACATTTTTTTATACTAAAAATAACATTGGATCTCATATGAAAGTTTGAAGTACAAACTACAAGACAGTTTTTATAGAATAAATAAAAATCTTATCTAACTTTTGAGATATCGTATTTTTTATAAAAATTTTCAATACAAACGTCTAGATCACACATTTTTAAGAGTCAATTAACAGACTCGGAAATTTAAAAAATACTAAAAATCTAATTTTTCCTCCATTTTTTGAGCTAAAGATCTTAAACTTTCAGCAAAAAATTTAAGATAAAAAAAAACAAAAAAAAAGGTAGTTTTTTTTAAATAAAAATTTTATTTTCAAAATTTAAAAAAATAGTGCATTCAATCTTTTTAAAATATTATAATCCACTTTCTGTAAAACTTTGAAGAAGATTTGTTGAAAAATGAAGGAGGAAATAGATTTTTGGTGCAATGGTCTTTTTTTGCGTTTTTGGTTTGCGCCTTCTATTAGAAATGTATTGAGGTCACCAACATTGATCGCTTATGTCTAAAAAATTACTTTGGATTTTCTCAAGTGGTTAAAAGTGTCTGATAGCTCAGATAAAACTATATAAAATAAGAACAACTTGTATAAATCAAGGTGGACCCCCTATGCCCATAAACAAAATTTGTTGCGCACCTCATCTTAAACAAAAATTGTTTGAATTAAAATTCAAGTATAAAAAATATACATTCATTTTCTAGAAAAAAAAAATTACTCAAATATCAAAAATAACTTTAAATATAAACCTTGAGTCAAATCTTAAATAACATTGTTTAAAAATGTTTAAAAAACTAAAAAATTTTTTGAACTTTCTTTTTGACTGAAACTGTCCGGATAAGTGGGCGTCCCGATAAGTTAATAAGCACTGTACTTATTATTTATATGAATGTGAAATAGCTTATCAACCGTTTTTTATTACTATCAGTTATTTGTGATTTTAGTAATTAAAAGAATATTATTTGAACAATGCTGGATATGGAATTCAAAAATTGAATTATTTAAATTATACTCTACTAATATAAATAAATCCTTCTAAAACAATTATAAAACATAAATATTTGTGTATATAGTAAACAATTTTTAGTGTTTTAAGTTAGATATGCATGAACAGGTGATATAATTACAAAAGAGTTTCAAATTTGTGTTCATTAATTTAACAACTTCATAAACATCTTATCTAGAAAAAACAACAAAATGTTTCAAAAATTCAAAAAAAAAATTTGAAACAAAGTTTATTAGATATATCGGCATAACTAAAAACAAAAAATAAAAAAGTTATTAAACAAAAATAAATATGTGTAAGTATTAGAAATTAGTTTAAAAAAATAGCTATCAAACACTTCACCAGAGATTTTATATTAAATTTAGCTTTAATGTTGAAAATTACTGCAGTTATAAACTTTACTTACAACATTCTAAATTGTATGACTTACATCAGACAGTATTGAAAAAATTTGAGATATAAATAATTTAATCTTATTAAGAAAATCTACCTGAATGTGTTTTGCTTTGAAAACAATGCCATGAGCACCTTCTCCAATTCTTCCAAGTATATTGTACTGATTCATTAAAAATTATACATCTAGTGCTATAATAAATAATTGTCAGCACAATTTAGAAACCGATTTTAAAAACAATACTTGTATTGTAAGTACTATAAACCTCTTATTTAATATCAAAAATAGTATTACTAATAAAATTTTTTTCATATACAGCTAGCCAAACTGAAAACAATAATTCAACATATAAATCACACATTTCCTATTTAAAAACAATTAGTTCAGAGTCGATTTATAACAGTTTTCCTTGTTCTTGTTTAAGAAAAGCGTGTCCTTTGTCCAGATGAAACTGTTTTTCTGCTTGGTCTGTCACATGCTTGTACTTTGTAAATTCTTCCTTGATCAGCCTCTGGTAGAAATCTTTATCGGTGTACTTCAAGTTCTTGTAGCCATGGTTCAAAAGTGCCTTGTACAACGTTTTCACTGCTTGCTTTGACCATGTAACCATGTTTAAGATATATAAATTTCTAACATTGAAAAAAGCTTTGTTAGTATTTTTTAACTATAATATCAAACCTTGAGTTAGAACCATATAAAGTAACACATAGTTAATATAGTTCTCTTAGTTTTAAAAGAGTAACAAAAATACGTCTGCTTGATAAAAGCAATAACACCATAAAAAATAAAGTGTCTTACTTTAATTAAAAAATAATAATGTCTTGTATATAACAGCTTTAAATGTAAATTAAAGCTAACAATCTTAGTTAAGCATAGATATTTTATTATTTTAAAATAGACACTTATAACAGTGCAAAAGTTAATCAGTTGTTTATAGATACTATTGTTTTTGTATTAAGTAACTGAATAAAAAAGTGTCTAGTAAACTGTTTGATGTAATATATTATAATACTTTTCTTAATAATATATTTGTCAAGTTTTTAGTGTGGTAAAGTTTTTAAAAACTTGCTTATTTATTCTTATATTATAAAAAAAGTTAAGTCAAATGTACTTCTATGGAAAACTCTATTTTTACTTAATTATAGTGACTTAAAAAAAGAATTTTTCGTTATAAATATGAATTATAAAGTGTTTATAATGTTACTGTAAAATATATGTGAAATTTAAACAGTGTAAAACTAAATTGAAAAAATTCCTTCAATTATTAAAACTAAGATTTAAGCTAGAAATCAAAGGTTTTTAAAATAGTAATGTAGATATCTACCACAAAAAATTAGTAAATACTAATATATAAAATTAAGGCTGGAGGGGTTGACCCTTTTTTACAAGTTATCTTATTTCCAACATCTCTAATTTAGGCAGCAAAGTGTTTACCCTTTATTTAAAATCAAACCATTTTTTGGGATATAAATGTACAAATTTGAAGAGTTCAACAGGCTTTTTGAAGGGTTTTTATTAAATTAAAAACAATTTTTTTTAAACTCTTACCAGTATAACAATCTCAATTTCTTTTTTATAATGAAAGGAATATTATTATAACAACACCAAGTCTAATTCCAGAAGAAATAAGAAGAAAAAGTACTATTATTCATCTTTTTCAAAATTTTAAGAAATTTGGCAAGTTTTTTTTGTCAAAAAGATTATATTACTGAAACAAAAAATTTTTTTTAAATTTGGTGTTATCTTTAGAAAATAATCTATCACCCTTTTGCTTCAAAAAATTAAGTTAAACATAATTTAAGTTGTTTCTTTTTTGCCCTGCTAACTCTTGTACTAAACTTACTATATCTCAAGTATTAACCAAAAATGTTATGTTAAAAAAAATATATTTCAAGGCATATAAACTGAGCTTTCAAATAAAAGCCAATGTTAGTTTAAAAAAAATGGAATATTGAACCAACTTATGGCCTTATTAAACTTTTACTTGCTATCTTTAGATACGTGATTACTTTGATAACTTAATTTTAACTAGAGATAATAATTTTTAAAATTCTCTCAAGTATATAGTATTGTAAAAACATATTTTTAAGTAAAAACATACTTTTGTAAAAAAATAAAAAGTCTTTGTACTATAAACCTTTGATTAGGATTTTAATTTTAATAACAACTACACATTTTTGTTTTATTATTGAATACTTTATCAATTTTTTAGTTTAGAATACCGTTTATAAAATAATTATATAAATAACTTTGGCCCTCAACTTTTTTTTGTAAGATGCGCCAGGCCAGCAACTTCTTCTAGGAAAATTGGCTTTTGGGAAACTTTTTATTAAAGGCTGGGGTAAACACTAATTTATAATAGTAAAAATAAAACAGTTATTTAATTTATGACATAATTCAGCTGCTTTTAAGGGCCTATTCTTACATTAAGTCAATCAATCAACTAAAACTAACAGTTAAGTTACTGCAATATGTTGTAACTGGGCACAGGGGGGGGGTGTAAATAACTTTTTCACAACTTTATCTTATTTCATAACTAAGCTATAAGTTGTTTTTTATAGACTTTTAGTAATCGAATTTTTTGAGATAAAGCAGGTTCAAGTCAGAAGCATTAATAGGTTCCTTATGAAAGGAGCAAACTAAAACAGCAAAAAAAAAAATTACTAAAAATCCATCCCCTTGTACATTTTTTGAGTGAAATACCTCAACTTTTAGGAAATGCCACTTGCAATATTTAGAAAACTCTGTTGTTAAGAATTTTATAAAATATAAAAACTTAATGACAAAAATTTTTATATTTTAAGAACTATAGAACTATTCTTAAACTCAGTTAAATGTTGTATTAAACAAAATAGCTCAAAATGGTTCACTGATAATGGACTATCAAAAGTGAACCTATGAGAAAATTAAAGAGTAAAGGTAATTTTTCTTAAAATCATTAAATAAATCTGAAAAAGCACTTGACTTTGAAAGAAAAAATCATTAAAATTTTATCATTTTCAGAAACACAATTACACAGTTTCACCGCAAAGCGATTATTTTAGAGTATTTTTTAGTTTAAAACACATAAGTTAACATTTTTTTACATGTACTCAACATATAACTTAATTCACATAAATTTTATAATATTTGTCATTTTTACCATTATTAGTTTACTACAAATTTACAATTTATCTACTTTGAAGTGAATTAGTGTAATTGTGTTTCTTATAATAATAAAATTTTAATTTTCAATCTCCTTCTTAGATAGATACTCTATCAATTTTGTTTTTAACTCAATAGTTATAAAAATGAATTCACAGAAAGTGTATTATTAAATTTAAAAAAAGATTGAATACAGGTACCTTTTAATTTTGAAAAATGTAATTTATTAAAAAATACCACCCATTTTTTTTGTGATTTAATATAAATTTTTAATTTTTAATATTTTTAAAATCCTAACATTTTAAGTCTTTTAAACTGTAAAAGGAACTTTTCCTGAAAGTTTGAGGTCTCTAGCTCAAAAAATGAAGAAGATATATTTTTAGTGATTTTTAAAATTTCCAAGAAAATTGACCCCAACAAATTTGCGGTCCATATGGTAACAGAAACTTATAAAAAAATTACAGTATCTCAAAATTTAAATAATATTTTAAATTCTATAAAAACTGGCTTGTAGTTTGTACTTAAAGCTTTTATTTATGATCCAATGTAGTTTTTAGTTTAAAAAATGTCTGATCCCCCCTATGCCTTTAATCTAAACTTCATAAAATTTTCTACAATTCCACGTTTTTGAGGGTTTTGACTATGCTGTCAGTTTTTAAAAAATAAAAGAAAATTAAAATGTAAAAAACCTAGCCTAAACCAGAGGAAAAAATGTCAAATTAGTTTAAATAAGAAAAAATAGTTCAATCTAGCCTACCTATGTTTTTAGAAACTTATAGTAGCCTTAGTAAGTCTGAGTAGCTTAAATGACTTGCAATTATTACTAAACAAATATCAACAGAAATTAAAAATTTCATTTTTTAAATTTCAAACTGAATATTTATTTTATTTTAACATTTACTTAAATAAAAGAGTATTTTACAACTATTTAAATAAAATAAATTAAAAAAAAATGTTTCTTTTATATCGATCAATTAATAAATTAATGAAATTTTCAACTCTACTAGTTTATAATACTTTGTACATAAACTTTTTGTCTAAGTTTATTATCACTATTATTTGTTAAAGTACTTTAATTTTTAGTTATCATAATATATTTATCATTACAAATGATTTATTTAAGTACTTTGTTGATTATTAAATGTTTGCAAGAGTTTTTGGTGATTAACTAGAATTATGTCGCACCAATACCAAACTTAAACTGTATTCATATTCATTAAATTTAGGCTTTAAACCATAACTTAAGAATGTACTTTTAACAAAATAAATACATCTATAAGGTACACACTTTAAGAAGTGCGCACCACATAAGGTACACACTAAATTTTTAACAACACATTTATCTATTATAATTATGAATAATAAAGATAATAATGATAACTTCAAAATAATT
Organism: Thalia democratica; assembly: GCF_965202585.1. Lineage (NCBI taxonomy): Eukaryota > Metazoa > Chordata > Thaliacea > Salpida > Salpidae > Thalia > Thalia democratica. Next base: position 56,791,657 of record NC_139166.1, on the reverse strand, counting down.
CACGCACACTTATCCTTTTATTTATTGGTATTTTTGGGAAATCATTTAAAGATAAATAACTATAACTATTTAAAATTGCCTTGTATCAACCTCTTGGGGCTATAATAAACATTTATGGGGGACATGAGCAGCAAAGGGGCCAAATGGGAGGCCAAGAGGTCATAAATCAAAATTTGCATTAGATATTACACTTACATTGAAGTTGATGAAGAAGAGCAAAAAAAGTCTCAAGTACTTTAAATGGTAGTTTTGAATCTTATACTAGATATAATGGTGGAACACCATCCTACTTAATTACCAAGTTTTTATTTACCTATGCACAGAGATTTTTAAGAGTTAGTGAACCATCACTACTCTTAGCTTCTATTTATCTACTTCTTCTATTTACTTTTAAAAGCATTTTATAATTTGATATTATTGTACTTTCTTTTTTATTATTTTGGGTTTGAAATTTACTTTAATAGAAAAATAATAGCTTCAGAAAAGTTTTTACACTTCAATAGTTTATATAGTCTCTAACTCAGGGTTTCCCAAACTGGGCCAAGTGCCCCCCCCCCCCCTTACATTAAAGAAATTTAGGGGGCCATGAGCAGCAAAGGGGTCAAAAATTGAAACTTACACTAGATATTCTAGAGTTGATGATGAAGAGCAAAAAAAAGGTCTTGGAAATTTTTAATGGTAGTATTTTTAGAAATCTTGTTGAGGGGCAGTAGCTTTTGTAATTTCTTTAAAGGGGCTTTTTGAAAAAAAAGTTTGGGAAACCCTGCTCTAACTGGGAAGTGAATTATTTAAAAGCAAAGTCTTTTTCAGATTAGCAATTTACAAGCATTAACTTAGCCTAATTAGCATTTTTTGCAATTTAAAAAAATGTCCAAACTTTTTAGATCTGATTATTTTCTTTTTCTTTAAAGCTAACTAAGATTTTTTTTAATTCTAGTGAACGCTCTTTTGCCTTCGATTTAAAAAAAATTCATTTGATTAGGGTTTGAATTTTTGAGTGGGGCTCCTTAGAAAAAAAAGTTTTTTTTTTTTGAAATTTTTACTGTAACGGATGTTTTATCCAAACAATATATACTTTTGTTTATATTCTTAGTTTGCTGTGTTCTCAAGGGTTGTTGTTATTTTTCCAAACTTCTAATATTTTAATAATCTCTACAAATATTCCCAATTGTAAATTTCAAAAATCTTCAATTTTTTAATGGTCACTGAATCAAAAGAAAAAACTTATTTAAATACACTTAATTATGACTATTTTAAATAGTTAACGCTTATTTTTATTTTAACTGTTTTTATGTAAGACATGACTCATGTATGTTTAACTAAAGTTATCATTATTTGAACATAAAATCCCTTATATTTCTTTTATTAGAGCTCATTAGCATTTTGAGGATACTTTGGTTAAAAAGTATTTTGTTAGAAAAATCCCCTACTCTAGTAAACAGTTTATACATGCAAACTAAGCTTAGTATAACAGTATAACAGGTTAACAATAAAAAATATTTCTCGAGTAAAATTTAAAATTGAAATCAATGAAGTAATAACTTTAGCTTAAAATACAACAGAACTCGTCATTAAATTTTTTCTGTCAAAGTAGCGAGATTTTATACTTTGTAGTATAGAGTATCTTTAATAAATCAAATCAAGATTTTTAAAACTCTTTTAATAAAAAAAATAAGTTAAAAAAAATTATATAAAAATAAATAATATTTGTTGTAATAAATTTTGTTCTAAAATTTTTAGCAAACCAGTCGTAACACGCTCATACTTGCTGAGTAAATAGTGTTAAATCAAATTGCAGGGAACTATGTTAACGCTTTAATTAAGAATTAAAAATGCATTAATAAATTCAGACGTAGACTAGACAAAGAGTGAGCAAATTAAGGTTCAAACCTAGCCCTAAATGTTTTTTGTTAGCTTGTAGTAGTCATATGCCAAACAGTTTAAGTTTTTCAAACTATAAAGACCTGCAATTGTTGGGTTTTAAATTGATTATTAATATCCAGTATTGCTTAACAAATTATTCTTCGTTACAATTTTACTTTTATGGTCTAGCATTTTCATAGTATAGTTTTTTGAAACTACACGGCTCGCTAAAACTTTTTTAACAAGTCCGTTCCGCAAAAGAATAATTTTTCTAATCTAACTCGCCAATTAGAAAAGTAGCTTACTCTTGTTTTTGTCCTATATCAGCGGTTCTTAACTTTTTTTTCATGTTTTACCCCGTTTTTGAAAAGTTGTTAGCAAATATAGCCCTTTTTGGAAGGTATTTACTAAATTTACCTACAATATACAAATTACTGTTTACAGTTTAAGGATGAAAACTAGATTTTATAAACTTTAAGCTTACTGAATATAATAGTTGTTAAATTTTAATAGTTTATCTAAATTCAAAAAAATACAGCTCAACACTAGCTTATAAGTTAGAAAAATAATTGTAAACATTAATTTACATAACTTGTAATAACGAAAATTTGCCCCCTAAAACAAGGGAGTTTATCCCCAGGGTTTAATTTACTCCAGGTTAAGAATTGTTGTCCTAAATAGTTTGTTTCAGTAAGCTTAGACTCAATTAAATAATTTGTATACCCTAAAGCAGAGGTCGGCAGGCATTTAGTGCTCGCGGGCCAAATTTCAAGTTTTCAAAATATTCACGGGCCATAGTTTTTGTTTTAGTGATAATTGAATAATCTTTTGACTTTAGTTTTAGTCACACCAGAGATAGTTTTAATTATATTCACTTTATTACTTTAAATGACTTTTAGCCACACATAAAATGCCTATTTAATATATAAATATCTATCGGAATAGAATTTACATTGTTTAATATACTTAAGTCTTAATAAAAAAAAGTACTTTCTTAAAAACTTATAGACTTTTACTTAATAAATTACTTTTATTATATTACTTACAATTACAACCTAACTCTCTATAAAAACTGAGGTTGGAAACATTTATGGGTCACTTTTATACATTTTTTATGTTATGAACCACCGTTTCATATTTAAAAAATGTTAACTTTTGAAAATAGTTTTTGCGTCTTAATTAGTTTGCACTCTTTAGAAAATTCATTTAATAGTTATTTAAATAAAATTAATACTTATTTATATCCAGTGAAGTTACTTCACTAGGTTCTTTTGTTAGCAAACAATTTAAACTATATTTTGAACAGTTATACTTATTTATACTCTAGATAAGCTAAATCTAGTTTTTTAACATAATTAATGCTCAAACACATTAATAAAATATTTTTATTAATAATTAATTAGACTTTTACACGGTTGCCACTTAAAATGTCTGAATTATATTAAAAGTTTATCAAAAGTTAAAATAGCTAACAACTTTCTTTTAATCGAGTTTAAAAACATAACTAAAATATCTTTATTATAAAAAAGCACAATATGTAAATAGACAAAAAAAAAATTATTATTAGTAAACTACACTACAGTCATAAAAACTATTCTGAGAATTCGAAGGTTTATTCAAAGTGTTTGAAATAAAAGTTTCAGATACACCTAAATTTTATAAAAATTTCTTAAAAAGCTTTAACCTAGTCTGAGTTTAAAAGAATTTAAACTAGCCTGTTTGTTTGGCAACCCTGTTTAAAATAAAGTTCACAAAATAAAGAAAGATTGAAGTTTATTAACAGTGAACTAATTATTATACTAAAAAAGTATTATTATTCAGCTTGAATGGACAATTAAGTTTTCAAACATTTTTTACAAATGTATAAAAAATTGTTAAGCCATTAATGAATTAGAAAAACCAATTTTTTATTGAGCATTATAGCAATTCTTTATCTGCAATAAAAATATTGCATTTAAAAGAGCAAATGTGAAATATAAGACGAGCTATAAAACTATAATACGTTAGTTTGGACTCGAAACTTTGGAGTTATTGCGAGAAACGGAAAAAACAACAAATAAATCGCTTTAGTCAGTTTCAACAACGCACATGATTATTTTCAGTAACTACAGACTGATCAGAAAAACTGTTAAGGCAAGTTATAAAGTATCAAAAGTAATTATTAAAAAATACCTTTTAGAGTTAAAAACTTATATAAATATTTTGTGTTTGCGTTAGTAAAATATTTTTGTTTATTTCTTCAATATCAACAAGAAATCGTGTTAGGAAATTTCTAAATATTATTAAGTCGCATAAACCAAACTAGGACTTAAATCAATCTGTTAAGACGAGAAACTGATACAACAAATATTGCTCATTTTACAATTTTTATTACAGGTGGTTTTACTAATTTTAACCTTTTAGAAGAATTTCTAGGTTTATTTCCAATACAAAGCACAACAATAGGTAAGGAAATTTTTAAAGCAATGTTGCAATGCACCAATATAAAGTTTTTAAAAGTACAACTTTTTGCTTCTATTTTTAGTATAAAATTAAGTTAAAGGTAAAAAAACTGTTTTGAATTATACAGAAAAATTTGAAAGATACTGTTAAGCTACCATAAATGTGTTTTTAAATAAAAAATATTTATATGGTAGATTTTTTGTGTAAAATAGAAATATAATTACTTTACATGTAAAAATTGTTTAAAATACCAGGTTTTTTCGATAATTCTCAAATTCAAGGCTTTTTCAGATTTCATAATATAAATTATCAATTTCCAAGCTTTTCCGGGATTTTTTGGTAATACTAATTGTTCACACTTATATTTATACAATTAATAAAATTAACAATTTAAATTATATCAGATGCAAGACTTAAAATTTAAATATATTTTAATTCAAGCCAATACTGTGCATTGAACAAAACATCAATCATAATTTTAACATACCACTCTAAAGCAAAAATGTCTGTCCGAGTGACCAATACTAGCCTGATATTTTTGTATACAAAAAGCAATTCAAGCCAAAAACTGAAAAAATGACTTAAGTGGCCTGAGGTTTGAAATCTTCAAATAGTCATAGTCTGAGTGTGTGCAAATTTTTAGTAGTTTTTTTGTTTGAATTTGAACTACTTTGATTAACAATGTACAAACTTAATAATTTTACCATCCCTAAATCTAGTTTGTATTAAATAGGTAGTTCCAAAAACCAGCAATTGTATGTAATAGTAGTGCCGCATAAAAATTAATTTAATTTTCCAAAAACATTGTTTGAAAAATCAAAATGTTTAGCTAACCAAAACTTTTTTAATTTATGCCATATTTATTGTTTTAAATGTATCTATACAGACTTCGATATTACATATAAAAACAATAATGTTATAAAATTATGCATAAACTAAATTTTATTTTGTTCGGTATTAAATAAAGAGTGGTTTAAAATATGAGTATCGTTGTTCATTGGTGTGCATAGGAATTAATTTAAAATGCAAAGAAAGTTTCTAAAAAATCAAAGGTGTCAAAACCAATATAAAATTAACCTTATTACGTATTATTATACTATTTTAAATGTTTTTGTGCACACTAAATTTTAACATTTAGTAATAAAAAATCTGTTTGAAACTTAGGTATAAAAACGTGTAAAACAACAATACTGTAAAGAAATGACATTTTAGTTAATTACTGTGCATTACTTTTGTGAAAAACGGAAAACATTTGCATTTAGTTTATTTACTAATTAGGTACTATAAAACTATCTTACTTATTCAAAGGACTTTTTACACACTTTTTTTAGAAAATAAATTTTTGTTGTAAGAAGAAACTTATTATGAAATTGAGAATAAAAACCTGGTGGAACGCTAACCTGTCCTTTTCACATTTTTAAGCTAAATCAGTAAAAAATGTTAGCTCTTTTAAAATGTTATACAGGGACTTAAAACTAAATTAATCAAACAAACTTAACTTAAAATATATTTTTGCTCAGCGGGCCACATTTACATGCTCGCGAGCCGCAAAACTTTCTTTTGCGGGCCGCATTCCATTCAAAAAAATAACGTGCTCGCGGGCCGCAGTTTGCCGACCCCTGCTCTAAACAAACAATTGAGATATGAGTTAGAAAACATTACATAATTACTAATTTTGAAGCAAAGTGATTATTTTTAAAATGTTATTTCAATTATCAAGCAATACAAAACTTTTCACTTTAACTGTTTATACCATGTTTAAAAAAACATATTCACTAAGCTGAATGTTCATTGACACGGTGTTAACTTGATGTTTTTAATAAGCTTTTTATTTTACTTGCATGTTACTTTTATGTAAGCATATCTCCTAAAAAGTGAACAATTTATTAAGATTTTTTTTTCTTGTTTATTATTCTAGTTTTCATATTGTTATAAATGATAAAAAAATTTATACTTCTGTCAAAACAAACATCGAAAAAAAAAATTTGGAAGTTTTCGTTTGCGTTTTCCTAAACAAAATAATAAGCTGCATTATTTTTTAAATAGGAATACTACTAAAATTTCACAAAACTGCCTTCCTAATATAAAGAACATCATTTCTTCTCTAAATAAAACAAAAAGTGAAAGATACTAGGATAACAGACATAGTATTTTACTGTAGGACTAAATCTTAATGCCCATTAAATGGTGAATGGGCTCTGAAAGATATTTACAAATCCATAGTCAAGAGTAATGAATATATTGGATCGCAGTTTCATTTAAGTCTATATGGAAGCAACAAAAGCATAGCATCACCAAGAAATGTAAAACAAGATAACTGTTTAAGCTTTCCACATTAAACAACATTGAGTTCTCCGAAGTTGTATGGCAATTGCTGCATTAATCAACATCTCGATACCAAGAAAAGCAGACAGTTGTTCAATATGTAATTTCGAAAGAATGGCTATTACCTAAGCAGATAAAGAAAATCATTAAAGAAAAAAAAAGTATCAACACTTTAAGTATTTTTATTGTTATATAGCTTGTCGCGCTTTCTTAAATATTTTACTGTTAACCTAAGTTTTTCTTAAATATAAAGTACTTTCAGTATATATTGTATTAATGATTGTTTTTCACTGAGTTTTTATTACGTTATGTTAAGTTAAAAATATTAAATTATTATAGCTCAGTTCCCCCTGATTAATTGTAAACATAAATTTATAATCATTTTATCATTAAACTAATTAAATTTACTAACTGGCTCAACAATTACTCTGCTTTACTTTCTAACTTTACATACTTGACTAATTTGCTTTTGCTATATTTGTATGTTTAAATTTTGCTTATTGTCACTTTAAGCTCTGATGAGCCTTGTTTAGGTGAAATAGTGTTAGCTTTGTGGCAAAGTATTAAATAACTTTTTATTATTTAGGCTAATTAATTTTTTATTTTAGATAAGAACTATACTTCATTTAGTTTTTACTTGTTATTGTTTGATACTTTTTCCTAAAATAAAACTGTATATTAAATCACCTCTTGTATTACTAAAAAAAAAACAAGTTAAATGATAATATTTCGCAGATAATTAAGTACTTTTCTAGTTTAGTAAAATAAAAGTAGCTTTCTGCCCTGGACAAGACATTAAAAGGTATCGAAGTGGTGTGCAACTCGATAACCGTCAGGTTCTTCGTGCACAAAATCCTAAAACTTAATATTTTGAGCATCTTCTTCTTGTCGTTCGATAAATTATAATTTTAATGAAAAAAATTACAAAATAATATATAGATTTTTCGGAATAGTTCATTTAGTTATAACCTAAAAGCTAATAAAAAATTTCAATCTTAAATTAAAAAAAAGAGGACCTAATTAGCGTTGATGTTTAATTAGTCTACATTAAACTTTGAAACGAAAAAAACAAACAATAAACTTGTTAACAGTATACTAGTTTTATTGTTAAACAAATTCAGCATTTCTAAAAAACTATGGTTTGTTTAAGTTGTTGAACTCCTTTCCAACAACTTAAACAATAAACAAAAAGCGCAATGCTCAACTAAAATTACGTTGACAAAATAAAATAAAGTTTTTTTTTAAAGTAAGTAGCACCATTAACAAACAGAAGAAGACTTTTACCGAAGTTGCTATTTAAATCTTTTTTTTTTTAAAAACTATTAAGAAGAAAGCATACCAAATAAACCCTAAAATTAACACTTGATAAGCAAAATGAAATTATAAATAGTACTATATCTAAAAATTTTCTACTTTTTTTGTAATCACTTTAGGTTTAGTGTCGGGTCAAAACTCTCAAATTTTATTTCTATTTTTCTTCTCTTCCATGAGAGCGTTCAGCGCTGCAACCAGTTTAGATTCTTCAAAATCAAACTTGGTCAAATGCAAAATCGAACTCAGCTTGTTAATGAACCTGTCGACTCCTAATCTGCCCTGAAGCAGTTTATCTACAATCAACTTCACCTCAATTAGCACTAATGGGTTTTTTATATCTTTTCCCACTACGTCGCCAAGTTGCTTAACCCACTTTATCGCATACAAACGTTCGTTCTTTATCCATTCCACCTCATCTTGGTTGTTGAAGTCTATCCTTCTTGCTTTGTTTTGACCAACGCGTGCGGTTTGACTGTAACCAGGTCCAATCGTGCAGGCTCCAGGCGGCTTAACCATGCTAGTGCCAGCTTTCACATTGTTGGCACTAGGTTTCACTATGTTTGCGCCAAGTTTAATTATTTTGCTTTGAGCTGCGGGTCGAAAACATTCCTGTTTTCTCTTCACTTGCAATCTCTTTATACCCGACGGGGTTCCGGGACCGGTGGGAACGCGCATGCTTTTTTTGCGCTCGAGCACGGAGTTTACGAGATGGCTCACATCTTCTGCCGTCGCGCAGTAGCCGGAAAGGGCTTCCATTTGCTGTAAAAAGTTATTTATGTCTATTCTGTCGTAAACAAATTTTTTCACTAGGCTTTTAAACAGCTTATCATTATGTGGATTGTCTTTAACGGACTTTTGAAATTTATCAGAATAGTAAAATTTATCCAACACTTTGTTTGCTTTTACAAATATTATTTCACTTTTTTGTCTTTCGGTTAAGGCTGCATCGTCGGGCGTTCTTTCGTTGTTCAACTTCATTTTCTTAAACTTCATTTTGTTCAACAGTCTGACCTCAGCTTTTTTGATTTTCTCTAACACGGGGAAACCCTTTTTAAACAAAGGAAGCAGCTGAACTAGCATGTTAGGAACGATCCGTTTCATTGTTTCAATGAAGGTATAGGACGAGATTTCAGCCCCGACAAAATATGGTATCATCAAAATTATTCGCTCTTTATCCTCTTCAGAAAGCAGTCGGTCGTTCCTGATGCGGAATTTTAAGTCTGAGAGCTCATCTATGAGTTTGCGATGGTAGAACTTTTCTTCATCTGACAAATCGGCAGCATTGTAGCAAGTGTAGTGGTTTTTCATCGCCGGAGAATCGGTCACGAGTATTTTGTCGTCGTAGAGAACAGCGTAAGCCTTTGTAGCGGTTGTGGTTGCAAAGCCGTTCACGTTGTATTTTTCTTCCGCGTTCAAAACATTGTTTTGTTTTACAATTGCGTTTTGTCGGTTCTGTCCATTGCTGCTCATGTCGCTTTTTGGAACACTAATTATCTTCAAGTTAGTGACGGCCAACAACTTTTCTCTAAACCCTGCAGATTTGATGCTTGAGTGCACAGCAGGAGTTGTGTTGCTGCTGCAGACTTTTGCCTTGTACTGTTTGGATGCAACGTGAAACTCGAGTTTTGATAAAACGCGTTGAGCCTTTGTAGCGAGACGAACAACTTTAGAAACAACCGTGTTGGGCTTTCGCTGAAAAATTGATTCTATTTTCTCAACAAAAGCTTCGGGCGGAATACCAGCGTTCAAAACTTCCTCCGCCAATGAAACGACATGCTGCTTGTGCTTTAGAGAAAAGTTTTCTATGTTACTATCAATGTAAGAAACCATGTTTTTCAACCCTTCGAAAAGATCAACGTAGTGTTGCTTTCCATCTTTTGACAACTTTGCTCCATCAAAGTCAGCCCATTTGACTTTAAATGAAGTTTCAGAGATGCCGAAGATGTTGTTGCCAAGTTTTGTTGCAGTAATTTTAGATTTTTCGCTATTCATTTTTATGTTATTACGTAATCTGAAAAATTTTTTTTTATATTCCTTTCTAACAAATGACTTAACTTTACAATTATTTAGACTTTATGTAAAGCTTGTTAGTTTTAAAATATTCAAGTAATAAAAAACAGGTACAGTTGCAAATACTTTTAATTTATACTTTAACTACATCCATATAGAAGCTATAAGAAATTTAATGATTTACTCGATATACAAAAAGGAACTATAATGAGTAATCGCTTGTTATTTTCCGGAAAAAAAAATACAAAATTTAAAAACTTAAATGTTTTACAAAACATTTTTAAGGGTGTTTATAACAACTCTAAAGAATAATACAGAATATAATGGGCTACAACAACTTTTAAATAATTATGTACCGGGTCAGGGGCGTCGCGTGGGGTGTTGCACTGCCTTAAAACTTTGAAATTTAAAATTAAGTATCTATAACGTTTTCGTTTTTTTAAAACAAAATGTCTTATAAAACTCCAATTTAGACAACGACCATTTTGCTCACTACATTGCCGGAAAATCTCTTAGCTGACTGCCGCAAATGTACTCGAACAAGCAAAATTTCTCCAAGAATTACCGCAAATTTAATATCTATTTTATGTAAACAAAAATGAAAACAAAGCTAAGCAGAACAGGTGGCGACTCGAGCAGAGGCAACTCGAGCGGAGGCAACTCAAATACATTAATATTTTTTTTGCTCTTTATCATAAATTGCACAACATCTAAAGAAAAATTCAAACTTTTCAAACTTTTCCATAATATACAGTGTATATCACAAAATGTACCGTACTTCAAGTGTAAATTTAAAAACTTACCTCAAATAGGCCTAAAACTTTGTTTTGCTCTTTATCATGTACTCAAGAATATCTAGTTTATCTTTTGTAGTTAAAAATTCCGTATTATCTAGTAAAATTTTTAAAACTAACCTTGAATACGCCTAAGTTAATATTATTTGCATTTTATCATGAACTCCAGAACAGACTTTGGTAAAAAGCAGTGTTAAAGAGTTGAAAATCCCCGGAATTAGGACTTAAACCAATTAAAATAATGAGTTTAACCTTACTGCTGAAAATTTTTTAAAACTTTTAACACGGCTTTCTTCTAAGTCTGATACAGAATACTTTCTAAAATTTTAAAATTACCTATAATATCTAATGAAATTTCAAAAACAACCATGAATACCCCTAAAACTTTTATTTTTGCTCTTTATCATGAACTCCTGAATATCTTGTAAAAATTCACATTTGTCAACAGAGAATCTTGTGTATTTATAAATTATGTCGTTATATTATGTCTAGTGTCAGTTTATAAAAAAATAACTGGCAGGAGCGGGGACGGGTCAAATATGCATACGAACACAAAAGTTTAAAATATGCACCGAGGGACACTTTTGTACGAAGGGTCAATTTTGCACAAGAGTTAAAAAAAATAATAATAAAAATAGGAAAATAAAAAAGATGAATTTGTAAAAAAACAAAAAAAGTAACTTACTGACCGTGGGTAAGAGTTAGGGGTAACAGTGATAGTAAGTATTAGAAAAGTAATAAAAATTAATAATAATTAAAAATTAAAAACAAGAAAAATTAATAAAAAAACTTAAAAAGAAAAAGAAATAAAAAGTTATCACCCAAGCGTAATGGGTAAGGGGTAACAGTAAAAGAACAAAAAAAAAGTTTATACAAAAAAATTAAGAAAAAAATTTTACTGATCGAGGGTAAGGTTTAGGAGTGACAGTGATAGTAAAATAGGATAGATAAACAATTAAAATTAGTAGAAAAGAAAATAAATGAAAAAAATTCAAACCATGCAAATGAGTCTTCGATCAAAAGTGTCCCTTTGTTCATACTTGACACCTACCCCGCAGGAGCTGTGACGAAAAAATTAAATCAATTGTCTATCGGATTCATACGATTGGGATCCGGCCAGATCCGTATCTAAAAAATCATTGTTTAGCCGGATACGGATACTTGACCCAGTAGATCACTTCTTTGAAACCATACGTTAAACTACTTCAACCTAGCGTTTTAATATGCATCCTACTTCAGCACTCAAATAAATTTGTTATTTAAAGTTAATTTGCTGCCTGAGAATTTAAAAGACAGTAAATTTTCTAGAAATTCTTTAAAAGAGAAAAATTCTAGCATACTTGGCTTTTGAAGAAATAATTTACATTTTTAAAAGGTCTATTTAAAAAGTTAACCTTTGAAATTTTTGTCAAATAAATACTTTCTTAAATAATTAGCCTACATCTTGAAAATTTTGTTACGTTAAGATTATAATTAAAAACTATAAGATACAAAAAAGTTCTAAGGGACAGTGTGATTTACTTGTAATTTTTGTTGCTTAGCTTCTGATTACATTTTCATTTTATCTGGATTTCTTTAAATAACAGGTTTTGAAAATATAGCCAAACAACCTAAAATTTTAAACAATTTATACTGGTAAAATAATAAAATTTAGATTAGATAAGAAAAAACTGTTGTATCTAACTACTTTTTTAAGTTAAATTATATTTTAAAAATAATAACTTTCAAAAAGGATTGCAGTATATATTCAATAATTTATACTATCTAAATAGTTTCTTGAATTTTAATTTAATTTTATTCTGAAAATTAAAAAAAAATACCTTTTTGCTCTTTTTAAAACCTTTAAAAATTCTAAAACTTGGAAGAAAGTTATAAATAATTAATAACTATGCTGTACTTTAGGGAAATGAAACTTAATAAAATAAAATATCAATAAAAAAATATCCAGATTTGATATCTTTGCAAGTGTTTATAGGCCTGTTTATTATTGGTCTTAGTTTTTGACTGGATACAAAAAAAAAATATTATAAATTAGAGCTTATACACTATACAGATACTAATTAGTTTGTTTTAAATAGTAACTCTAACACAAATTTAAATAGGCTTATGTTAGAATTCGTAATAATTTTCTTTGTAAAAACACTTATTTAAATAGTACTTCTTATTGTTTTTCAAACAGGTAGTTAGTCCTTAGCAAGTGTTACAACTTTTTAGTCCTTTCAAGGTATTTTTTAACAACTTTTTTACAGTTACCTCACTATAAGCAATAAAGTTTTAACAAATAAAGTAAAAACTTTAATTTGAGTTACAAAAAAAATTTATTTCTAAATATCAGAATATTTATGACCAGGCTTGTATAATATAATTTTACTAAACAAAGCTTTTGTCAAGTTTTGCTCAAAAATTGTTATAAGTCTAGCAGAGTTTTCAAAAACTTTAAACTTGCGTGAGTTATCCTAAACAGTCTAATAGTAGCCAAAGTTTTGAATAATTTATAGATAGTTATAATATCATTGTTCAACTTAAGACTAGTTTAACTTAAGTATTTTACATCTGGCCCTTAAGCTAAATAAGATTAAGGATTTTAGGTATTTAGCAATGAAAGAGACAACTACTTAAGCAGTTAATTGTATTAAATGTCTTCTTAGCCTAACAAGTTTTTAATAAACTGTTCACTATTTTATAAACCTTTTAAATTGATAGAGCACTTTTATTATCTATTGCTCAACAATTTTCTTAAGCACGGCTGAGTTTTTCAAAACTTTCAAAACGGCGTGAGTTAACTTAAATAGCCTGATAGTAGCATAGTGTCAAAATAAACTTAAGCTAGAACTTAAAAAAATTTTGTGCACTACGTTTAACCTTTAACAACAGGTCGGCAAAAATTTTTTCAAAGAGTAGTTTGTATTACAGCACTTTGTCTTATATTGTCGAGTCTTATTATTTCCAGTGAAAAAACTACTATTGAGCTCTAAAGCTTAACAAGTTTATAAAGGATTAGAAGTACTTAGCGATATACAGAAAACTAATTGGCAACTAATTAGTTCTACTAACTTTACAAGTTAGAAGTTTTATTAAATTTTTATTATTTATGGTTGGTTTTAAAAATTTAAGTATATAAATTTTTCCATTGGTAACAATAAAAAAAGACTAACGTATTAACCTGAGTTTCTAAAAAAGAAATATTAAACAATTAATTTTACTTCAGTGCTTTTATTAACAATAACCATAAAAAAAATTTTGTTAATCAAAACACATTATTCAAATAAAAAATATACTTTATTCTAGGGTGAGGTTAAAAAGAAAAAGCTCAATCTAATGTGTAATCATACTAAAAACAGCACATTTTTACAGAATAGTTATACAAATAACTCAACACATTAAACTAGCATAAACAAATCTTTAAAAAAAGTACTGTAAAATAACAAAATAAGTTAATTTTTTTTTAACTGTCTCAAAAACAACTGCAGCCTTATCAAAAATATTTTATTTTAAGTGTAAACTTATTTTTCTAACTAAGTTACATAAAAAGTAACTTTTTTCAAAGCTATTAAGTTTGTCTTAAACTTCTATTAACAAATAAGATTAAACATCATTGATAACTTACATTTCAAGCAATCTAATACTTTTATCAGCTGTAAGCTACTTAAATTAAGCTGCATGAATAAAATTTTTTAGTAAATAGGTTAAAGTATTTAAGTAGATAGGAAATGGCTAATAAATTCTTTTTTAAGCTGCCAAATTTGTCTTAAACTTCTATTAACAAATTAAATTAAACAATTGATAACTCAAATTTCAAGCAATCTAATTTTTTTATCAGCTGTAAGATACTTAAACTGGGAACTGGAAATTGCACGAAGACAAATTTGGACGAAGGAAAAAAAAAGCACGGAGGGTAATTTTTGCACTAGAGTAAAAAAACAGAAAAAAATATATTAAGAAAAAAAAAATATTGACCCAGGGTAACGTTTAGGGGTAACAGTGATAGTAAAAAAAAAAACTAATAAAAAATTACTAATAAAAAAAACGAGAAAAATGAATAAATAAAACAAATGAAAATAAACTAAAAAAAAAAGTTACAGACCGAGAGGGTAAGGGTTACGGGTAACAGTGATAGTAAAAAAATATAAATAAAAAAGCTAAATTAATAAAAAAAAATTGCAATACAAAAAAAAAATAATAATCAGCCTGTGCAAAAATTTACCCACTTGCAAATTTGACCGCTACCCACTTAAACTAAATTGCATGTATCAAACTACTTAGTAAATAGGTAAATGTATTTAAGTAATTAAGAAATGGCTTATACCATTTTGGCTATCAGGGAGTGTTAACTAGTAAGTTAACTAAAACACTAATTTAAGACACTATCTTATAACTGAATAACTTTTTATTTAATTTCTGCCAAGGGCAATTAATAAAAATGAATTTGGTAAACCCTGAGCTAGAACAATTAAAATTATTTGAGTAAATAAAAATATATACCTTGCAGAGATACTTAAACTATACTAGTTTTTTAGATTTATGAAGTGTTATTTCATAGGTCAGTTAGACCATAAAAAAGTAGTAAAATCCATTTTGTAACCTTTAAATCACGAATGTCATTTTTTGTCGGCAGAATTTAATCACATAAGGAACATAATAAATACGCGTGTCTCAAAATTTTCTTGTAGTCCGTTAAGAAGTGTAATAAAATATTTTTTCGATTCAAAGCGTAAAAATGTTTTCAATTTCTAAGATTTTTTATTAAAAATTTTTTAAACCTAAAAAAAATTATATCTTAAGTGCTAAAGACTTTTCTTTCATATTTTATACATAATGCAAACAGTCTGCTTTTTGTATCGAAAACAAGATTCTGTTAAAAGAAATCTAGTTCCATGTGCTTGGTTATCGATTGGTAAAAACATCTAAAATACATTTATAAATAGTTAAAAAAGTCTTAAAGCAGTATATGAATACTTAAGGTAGTGTATGATATCCTGGACAAGACGTTAAAAGTTATCCGTACTGTGCGACTCGACAACCGAAAGGTTTTCGTGCACCAGATTCTAGGACCAAACATTTTGAGCGTATGTTATTGTCGTTCAATAAACTATATATCGATGACTCACGCGTAACAACAAATGAATACTAACTTCTGAAAAAATCAGTAAGTCTTATTTAATGTCCATTTTATATTGACCAGTATAGTTTAATCAGTTTTCAAACTTTTTCAAATCACTTTAGAAGTACGGACGACAACAACATGTAAATTAGAATAAAACACTTTTTAATATTTTACAAATAACCATTTTTATTCTATTTTTATCTTAGTTTTTAACTTATACTACTCTAAAGTAGTCAAGCTCAAAATAAAAAGTTCTTGAAAAAAGTAGTTTTAAGATAAAGTTAAAAAGTATAAATAGTAAGCTAAACGGATAAAATTCTAACAAAAACTGTTTTAAAGTTTTTATTAACAGATTGATAAATAATACTATAAGTAAGGTACAAAAAATCCTAGAAGTTGATAACTCTAAACCTCAATAAACTTATATGTCACAACTAAAAAAAATCTACCTGCTCTATGTAAAAAAGTGTTTAATGTTAGTTCAGCATATTTTATTTACCAAACCTGTAGGAAAGCCTTAAATAATATGCTGCAAATAAACAGAACTTTATTTCAATGAACTACCCAGTATTAAACTGTATTTTATTAATAGTAATCAATAATATTATACAGCAGCTTTATTTGTTGGCAATAATCTTTTTTATGCTTTAGTAACATCTCTTGTTTGTTACTGTTTAATTGCCATTTAAAATTTGCTCTGTCAGCATTATAACTTTAAAGTAATCACTTATTATGATTTTTAGTAAGTTTATTGATAAGTAATCACTTTTTAGGTTTATTTTATTTTTAATACTCTAATGCGTGTTGTTGAATTTCTTTATCAGCATTTTTTAATGACTAATTTCACGTAGTTATGTAAACTTGATCAAACTATTTTTTTAGTTACAAGTAAAAACTAATTATTCTTAAACAGGGTTTCCCAAAGTTGGCTAAGTGGCCCCCTTCTGGGCCATGACAAATACTCAGTGGGCCATGAGGTCATAATGTGAAACTTAAACTAGATATTCTGAAGTTGTTTATGAAGAGCGAAAAAAAGAGGCCATATGTTGTTTTTGATTAATCGTGTTGAAGGAGACCATAATTTTTTTAATATTTTTAAAGAGGGCCATTTGAAACAAAAAGTTTTAGAAAACCTTCTCTAAAACAATATAAGATTTGTATGTAACATTCATGTTAAAAGAAGCCTGAAATCTTTAGAAATTAACACTAACAATCATAAAGTTGAATAAGTAATGTTTTCATCTGTGGATGAACACTAAATAAAATATGTTTGGAAATAAAGTTTCACACAAATATCAAAAACAGTTTTTGTGCTGCACTTTAATCATGACAACAGTTTAAGTTTTTATTAAGCAACGATAAGTATGTTTTTAGAAACATTAAAAATAAAAGATTTATAAACAAATTATTTTTTAATTTTTTTTTTTTACTTTTAGTGAAACATATTAAATTTTAAAGTATTAAAAACCAAATGTACTTGAAAAGTAAAAGTGATATTGATTGTATTTGATTAAAAATAGAATTAAGAAGATATTAAATAAATAAATCTTGAAAATTCAAATAAATCAGAGAAAGTTAGAACATATGCAATTTCTAAAAATATTTATCTTCCTTAATTTCTGTTGTTATTACATTAACACAGACAAGTTTATAAATTTTCCAGAGCATTTTACAACTAGTTAAAAAACTACTTTATTATTAGACATGTACTTATGTAAAAGTTAAAAAAATATAACTTTAATTTTTTTGAAAACTTAAAAATGTTTTAGACTATATAGTGCAGGTGTAACTAACCGAGAAACGTGCGTACTTATATATACTAAGTGGTATATAATTGAAAACAAGGCTTTATGTTATATCAGTGGTCTTCAAGGTGTACACTTGTGCACACTGTGTACACGAAATTATTTTTGGGGCACACGAAACTCATTTAGGGTACACGAAGCTCATTTAGGGTTGCACGAAATTTAAATCAGTCTTTTTATTTTAGTTATTTAGTTAATGCGACATAGTTTAATATTAAAGTTAAATCTAATCCTGGTGTTTAATTTAGCTTTTAGTTTATTAGCCATTTAACTCTCATTATCTATTTTAGTTTGGAAAAACAACCTGAATGTAAATACTCAAAGCTCTTGTACAGTCCAATGACTGACGCGGAGGAAGCTGTCATCCAGCTACTATTATGAATAAACGACCAAAATAAAATTAAATATTTTCTATTTATTATTAATATTAGTAAATTATAATATTTTGCTTAATGAGAAAGTTCCTTTTTTTTTCATTATAACTGTTAACATTACCTACTTATTAAATTAAACAATTTTTTCTTAAGGATATTCACATGATAATGATGTTATTAGTTCAGTAGTAATAAAATTTAAAGCTAGTTTTTATATTTACAGCAAAATGTAAAAATTTATGTTTAATATTAAATACCTTAATTAAGAAAAAAATAATTAAAGTATATTACCAATTCTCTTTAAATAGATGCATGGTAGAAGTAATGCATAAATTTTAAGTAATTATTTTAAGTGTTAAATAATTCAAATTAAGTAATTAATATATTTTTATCCATAATTGAATAGTACATACAAAATCTACAGAAATTGTAGGCTTAAATTAACATGGAATTGCCGAACATTGAGGATGGAAACGGGTCTAAAATGCACGAGTGCACAAAGTTAGACGAATGCACAAAATTGCACAAAGCCAAATTTGCACGAGGGCACAAAAATGCACGAAGACGATTTTGCACCAAGGGCCAATTTTGCACGAGTTACATTTTTGCACGAGAGTAAAAATATACAGAAATAAAAAGCTACTTAACTAACCGAGGGTAAGGGTTAGGGGTAACAGTAATAGTAAAAATAAAAAAATAACTAATAAAAAGAAACTAAAAAAATTGCTTCCACCGTGGGTAAGGATTAGGGGTAACAGTGATAGTAAAAAAAATATAGAAATATAGTCTTGGTTTTTTAAATAAAAAAACAACACTTGTACTAGATCTTAAATAAAACATACATTATAACAAACTTAAACCTAGTTTTATTAATGTATTACAAGTTTTAACTACTGTTGTTACTGCAATCTAGAAGTCAAATCTTATATTAAAAATGAAGTACATACTTTCTTAATTTTAGCTTATGTTTTTATGATAGTTATGCATAAAAATAAGAGATTGAAACTTGTAACAATAAAAAGTAATAAGATGGAAAATGGTAAAACAAATTCAAAAACTATAGATATCAATAAAATTCTATACAGCTTTCTTGAAAGTGCTGAAAAATACAACTCTAATGAATTTGCAAACTAAGCAGAAAAAGTTCATTAAAAAAATTTGACAAATAGCATTGGAAAAACTGTAGAAGTCAAAAATCCAAAGTAAAAATTTTTGTAAACTGTTATGTTTTGTTTCATCTTTTAATATAACGGTATATTAGTTTATTAACTAGAATATAGAAGTTTAAAGTAAAGTTTTTTTTGAAAACTTTATGTTAAATGTTACATAATTGCCGTAGTAAATGTAATAATGGTTGTTTTTTAGCAAATATTTTGAAAGTTTATCTTATTTAAAAAATGAAGTTTACTTTACTTATTATGCTTGATGAACCATTTAACGAAATATCTTTTGTTTTTTAAATCAGTACAATACGTTTAAAAGCATTGAAGATAACTTACAATATATTGAAATACTTTTATTTGAGCTAAAATCAAGATTAATGTTTAACGTTTATCTTGCTGTTCTTATAACAATGATATTGTAAAAGTTTTGTTTTGCTTTTCAATAACATTATGATACTTAAGTTGTATTGGATGCACAACTATTTAAATTAGGACAATATACAAATACCGTCATTTTTCGTTCAAAATAAAAGGGACACAATTCAAAAATAATGCATATTTGAAAACAATTAAAAATACATATGTTGGTTAGATTAATATTTAAAGCCATTTTTTAAATTTTTTATATATTTGTTGAGATATGACTAAAAAGAGGTTTAGATATATCAATTTTTATTATTTCTTCAATATCTCAAAATATTTACTAAAAAGCAAAAAAAATAGATTGTAGATATTGTGATTTACGGGGGGAATGCCCCGGGTTGGAGGACACATTATTGTCCATGCTAAATCGTGGGGAGGGTTTTCTAGGGGGTAGCTTTGCTACATTTAGACTAGAAGGGCGTTTATAGTTAGGGTCCATGTTAGGTAAAATTGTGATTAAGATAGCTTGATTTAACAAATAGATTCAATGCAAGATAAAGAATTTATTAAGCTTTCAATTTAATAAACAAATATAAAACTACTAAATTGGCAAACTAGTCAAATATTAAAAAAAAAAACAGTTTAAATAAGTATCAGTCCTAACAAGATTGAATATATTAGCAATTAAGTAAAAAAGAAAAACATAGCAATGTAATAGTATATCCCCTAATAAAATTGTACAAAAAGACAGTTAAAAATGTTATTTTATTTTGAACTGGTAGCTAACTGCTGAGTTGGATTTCAACTGTTCAAAATCAAATATAGAGTTTTTGTCAAAACAAGTAACAAATGCAAAATAAAATAAGCTGTAAGTTGACTGATTCCAGCACTCAAATTCAAATACAGGAGTTGTGTCCAAACAGGTGAAAAATTCAAAATCAAACAAGCTGTAAGTGGACTGAATCCAGCACTCAAATTCAAATATAGGATTTGTGTCCAAACAAGTACCAAATGCAAATCAAGTAAGCTGTAAGTGGAATTATACTAACATTAAAATTAAAATAAAGAATTTGTGTCCAAATAAGTAACAAATCCCAATAAGCTGTAAGTGGAATGTTACCAATACTCAAATCAAAATACATAACTGTGACTCAATAACACAGAAGTTGCTCCAAGCCAGTGATAAAAAATGTGTGAGTGTGTGTCATTATTGCATCTCAATTAACTTTTATGAATAATAATAAGTGGTTTGCCAATTAGTAATGTGCTGATTATGATTAGCTACACAGCTTCATCCTGATGTTCATAACCCAACATCAGGATGAATAATAATATAAATAAGATCTCGATAATTAGTATTAATTTCTTTTCAAATATAAGTTTTGAGATATGGTCTCTTAAGAACTTTTTAAAAAAATTTAAAATGTCCGAATTTGAATGCTAATGTAGTTAGTTATATTAATGTTTCATAAATCTATCAGTTTTTACTTTATATTCAAGAAAAAAATCATTTAGGAATTTTGTAGATACTACAAAAACAATTTTAATTGTTATGCTTTTGACAAATAAAGTAAAAAACTATCAAAATTTTTCAAATAGTTTGATATATGGTTGTATGTTTTGTTTATGTTCTTAACAGTTTCTTTTTATTTAGGTATTCAAGAAATAAAAGAATACACTTTGCTTTCAGTCCTTCAAATAAGCAAACTGATTTTGGAAGAAAATATAGGAAACAAATCACTGATAGTGTTCAAGGAAAAATAAGTTGTGAAAACGTTACTACTTATTATCAAATAGCAAAACTTTTCAATTTACAAGAGTTTGCTCGTGAAAACTTAAGCTTTATTGAACGTTGTTTCATTAAAGTGATTAAAACTGGCAAGTTTTTAGAAATTGATTTTAATATTTTACAAATTATTCTGCGCAGATCTGAACTTGATATTACCTAAGAGTTGCAAGTTATGGATGCTGCAACTCGATGGCTGAATTAAGATTTTAATAAACAAAGTATGTTTGCCAAAAATTTTTTTTTGATAATTCGTCTTCCTTTGTTGCCTGACTCAGAATTGAAAAAAGACTTTAAATTTTTTAACAAAAAAACTTGTACTTCAGTATTGATAAACAGTAATAATTATCAATAGTTAGTTAAAAATTGACACAATGTTAGAAGGAATATTATAAAAACAGATCGCTTTTGACTTGCCAGCCTAGGTATTGCAGTAAGGATAAATTTCATATACTGATTTGTGATAGTATTGTTGTAAAATCAAAAGAAAATTATAATACTATAACTGATTGTGAGATTTTGAAAGTTGATTGCAAAAACTTAAATCGCACTGAAAACCTAAAGAAGCTTATTGACATAAAGTTTCTTCGGGTAGTTAGCGTTTGCTGTGAGTTTTACTTTCCGACTAAAATCAGAAACCATAAATCCGTAATTAGTGTTCATAAATACTGTTTTGAAACAAACACTTGGAGCAAAACAAACACTTTGTTTTCGAAACTGCGGCTTTTATAGCGTGTGTTCCTTCATGGATTAAATTATGTTGTCGGTGGCTGTGACGAAAACGATGTAGCTATCAGCTCTTGCATTATGCTGGATACAGTTAACAGTAAAGTAGTCGATGTGAAAAACTTGACTGAAGCAAGATTGATTCCTGCGTGTGCAGTGTTTGAAGGAAGAGTCATCACATCTGGCGGTAGACAAGATGTTAACGCCGATCTTCATACTAACACAGTAGAAGCGTATCACCATGTATCTAACACGTGACCGTACATGCCCAGTATGGTGCACCGTACATCCTGCCACGCGATGGTTGCAATAAGAAACAAGTTATTTGTGTTTGGAAGCAGTCCGACAGCGTGTGAGGTTTTTGACTGTTTGTGCGGAAGTTTTTCTCTTTTAAAAACATCACCGCTCGAAATCGGTGGATGCAAAGTGAGAAGCGTTGTTCCAATTGGGAACAAAATTTATGTTTTTAGGAGATAATCAGCAGATCTGATCTGCCATGATGTGGACAAATCTGCTTGGTCTGAGGAATTGTTTGAAGTTACTAAATACAGATGTATGTTCAGGTGTTTGAAGATACCGAAGTTTGAATGTTAAGAACATGATTAATATAAACATACACAACAGCAGCGGTATCCATTTATATTTACAAAAAAAATATTGTAGCTAGTACAAAATTTCTTTGTTGAAATTAAAGTTTGTTTTTTTAATAGAACTAATTTCAAATCCAAGTCTTTTACACATGTTAAGTTTTTCAATATAAATATTTGACACAATTTTTATAATTTGTAGAGTCATCAACTTAAAACAATTGTTAGAAATAATATGTTTTATTTTTCAATTTTAGTGTATAAGTGCGCTTTAAAACAAACTTACTAAGTATTTAATTTTGTTATTAAAACCAAGTTTTTATTGTTAATATTTTAAAATATGCAGTTTAGTGAAATTTAAGATTAAAAAAAATAAGAAACTACTAATTTCTAGTACTTTTACTAAGTAGAAATTACGTTTTTATTGACTGTAGCTTTTAATTCAAACAAATATAAGAATTTTAACAAATACAACAAATATAAAAAATGATGTTAATTTATTTTATTATTGAGTTATTAAAAAAATTTGAAACAAAACAGTTGTTATGCTGTTTTTCGATTTTAAAATTATTCTTAACTGATATTATTTAGTAAAGGTCGAAAACAATAATGTTATAGTACATACTAAACTAAGTTAACATAAAGAATTTCCACTTTGTTTTATTTTACACCGCTAAAATGTAGAGACACTTTAAAAAATACATAGATGAAATGAAAAGAATTTATTATTTTTTACTTAACTATATTATATACAGTACACATATGCTCTTTTTTGGAACTGCCTTTATGATAGATTAGATTTAGGGATCGTAAATTTTCGGTATATTGTAAATTAAAATAGTTCAAATTAAATTAAATAAACAACTAAATATTGCCAATTAAATTTCAGACAAACTTAGGCTTTTTTTAGTGACGCTGTCTCCTTTTTAGTATATATTTTTGCTTCTTTTGCAGAGAACGTGTCAGAAAAGCACGGCGTCTATCTAGCACAGAGTGACACTTTAGCACAAAACTTTATTTTGCATGATTCCTTTTTTATGTTTACATAACATTTGTGCTGTTGTTGAAGAAAATCCAGGTAGAATTAAGTGAACATAATAACAATGTAAATATCTATAACAAAACAAGTATAAACATATAAACTAAAATGAGTTAAGGCTTAATAATTCTACATCCCCTTCATCTCATTATAAGCTTAAAACAAATAAACTTTAAGTAAAACAAAGCTCAAATGAGGGAATCTAGATAAGTAACAAAATTCGTCATAATGACATCGCCCCCATCTGTCCTTTTGTGAAGCTCATATTCTTTCGAGTATCTACCATCACATTAAAAATTGACATTTTCCAGTCTTGAAACGCGTGTTAAACAAGCGCTTAATTACAGATTTTGAGGTTTCCGCGCAAACGGAAATTTTTCTCGAAGAAAAGCAATTTATCTCGTATAAATTCGACATACAAACGCGTTTTCGGCTGATAGAAGACTTTTATTTTTGATGTTAGAAAGTCAAAATTTCTATTTTCTGCGAGATGTAGTTTTTGTCGTATCCTTCTCATTCGCTACTTTATCCGCTTCATTTTTCGATCTTTGTCACGTCGCCTTTTATTTATTAAAGTTCAAATAACTTAGCAGCTTCCTACTAAATTCGGAACGATTTATCTCAATTGTAAGTGTTTTTCTTTTATTTTTAATTAGTCGCTTAAATATTAGTAGTTACTTGTTTTGCAAAGTTTTCATTATTTCAAAAGTAACTGCATTTTACTTTCCATTTTTCGTTTGTAGTTTTAAGACGTAGCAATAAATCGTACTGTGTGTTGTACTTGTTTAATTTTTGCTGTAACGTAACTATACCTAAATTACAGTTTGTAGTTTTAAATAGTAATGAATATTTTTTTGTTTAAAAGTTATTGTAACATATACTCTGTTTAAGTTAAAATTAGTTTTATTTGACTAGATTTAAAACTAAAGTTATTAGTATTCGAGTTTTCTAATATTATTAAAGTTATTACATACTTACTCTTAGGGTGTTTTAATTTAAACAGAATTTGCCACGAAGACATTATAACATTTTATTATAAGCCGATACAACCAGTTTGTAATTAAGTAGAATTTATACAATTACTTAGTTCTTAGTAGCGCATTAATAAAACTAAGCTATTTATCTTTTCCCTATTTACTTTCTTAACATGTCTTTTACCCAACATAACCATAATAAATCTTTTGGTTATATCGACAGTAGATCTGCACCTTATAATTTATTAGGTCAGACGGCTAGAACCTAACTAGGTCAGATCATTACAATCTCAGTAGGTCAGATTGTTATAGCAGGAGGTCGAATTGGTATAACACTACTACAGGTGGTTATAGTCGCCTTAATAACAGTAAGTCGGATCGATATGACATTAGGTCAGATGTTTATAATGACACTAGTTCACTTGGTTATATTGACCCTAGGTCAGATCATCATACTACTACTAGGTCAGATATTTATAGCGTTTATTAAAAGTTTAAATAAACTGGATATATTAATAAAATTCAATTAGCTTTAACCAACGAAAACGATAAAAAAAATTTTTTTTAATTAAAGCAAATAATTAGTATAACTGCAATACAACAAAAAATAACATTACAATTAAGTTCTACTTAATTAAACATACCCAACTTAACGTGAAACCCTTCTGGCTTTGTTAATATCACCAACTTGGACCTGGAGCATTGATTTCTTTTAACCTACGAGCAAGTGGTAATTTCTTTTCTATGGGAACCGTAGGAGCAATTGTGTGCTCTTCCTAAATATTCTTATGATCCCCATCAGCTTCATTTGTTTCATCAATTCTGGCATTATTCGAACCATCTGAAAATATTGAAGGCAAATCAGGAGATTGATGACTTACATTGTCCTTTTGTGAGCTAGGTTGATCTCGATATAAATGCCTAAAAACCATAAAATGCCTTTGTATCAATACTCGTTGAGATTGGGTTGTACAACTTAAAAAACCTTCTATTCCTTCGCGTCAATCTCAGTGAGCCATCGATTCTTGGATACGTGGATGGGTCCCGCTCTGGTTCTGCAGTAGACACCTACTACCGACGTACAAAGGTCGCAACTTACTAGCTTTGTGTTCAGTTCCATCAATCTCGTCCATTGCCTTGTTCAAATCTTGTTGAGAGTG
Organism: Thalia democratica; assembly: GCF_965202585.1. Lineage (NCBI taxonomy): Eukaryota > Metazoa > Chordata > Thaliacea > Salpida > Salpidae > Thalia > Thalia democratica. The sequence continues at coordinate 56,765,828 of NC_139166.1, read as the reverse complement.
GAACTCAAAGAATGCTTCTCCGCTGACGCCCTGGTGGGCCACGGAACAATCTTTTCAAGTCCTACCAGCCTGTCCTAGACGACGCAGCAAAATCGAAATACATTAGAACTTATTTAAAAAATATCATATTTCTGTAATATTTTAAACAGCAAGGAAAGTAAACTAATTTTAGCTCAAAAGTTTTATTTTTATCAAACATGCACCTGAACACCTTTTAGGCCAACTGAATTCTAAAAAAAAATCAAATAAAAACGTTTAATCTCCTAGAGGATTTTGGTAAATATAATACTACTATATGATTACCTAAAGTATTTTAAAAACATATAACACTAATGAAAATCTTGAAATAAATTTATTGTCGACTGAAAACAACTATATTCAAACACTTAGTTATTAGATGTCTTTAACTAAAACTATGTCTACAAGTCGGGCATGTCCTGTGGTCTTTGAACCAAACATCTGCGCAAGTTTTGCACAAACAATGGTCAACATGACAGTCAAGACGAACCATTTTCGTTCCAACTTTCAAGCCGTTAAAACAAACAATGCAGTGTTCGCCGACCATGGACTCGTCTGCACCGAAGAGTTGAAACCTTCCTATACGTTCGGGTGTCAGACCGCTACCTCGTTGCCTTTGTCGGATTAGTAGATCGATTTCTTGTTCAGCCCAAAGTTACCATTCCGTCGAACTTGGTCTTCGTTCTTGCCTAGACTCTCTTCCCTCTCGTTCTTCTTCCAGCCTTCTTTCCCTATCTTCTTGTGCAGGTCGTTGTAGAAATTGTTCACGATTCGGCCTAAAATAACTTTCCGTTTGCTGAATTTGCTCTCTTTCTCTTTGAATTCTCTCTCGTTGCAGAGCTTGCTGAATTTCTACTTCTATTTCGGCATCTCTCTCTGCACTTCCCAGCTGAAATTATCGAATCCTCAGTTCATTTTCCATTAGTATTTCTCTGTGTCTTTGTAGAGATTGTCGCGCTTCTTGTACAATTTCAGACAAACTTTCTTGACGTTGAAGATGTTGCAGCCTTCGATGTGATTCATTGAGACCAGCATCCCCATTGTCCATTTTTTTAAGTTTTTGTTCGAAATTGAAATAAAATTTTTTAAAAGGCTTCTCGGTTGTAAACAGCGTAGTACCAAAAGTAGTACTGAACTGTTTTTTAACTAAAACTTAAATGATTCTTTTACCTTAAGTAAAAAAATAGGGAACAAGTCAAAGTTGCACGAAGGGTCAATTTTGCGCGAAGGTACTTTTGCACGAAGACAATTTTGCACCAAAATCAATTTTGCACGAGTTACAATTTTCCATGGAGAATAATTTTATACGAGAGTAAAAAAAAAAAAACAGAAAAAATATAAATATTAAAAAAAATCTAAAAAAAAACTAAAAATGAAACTAATAAGAAAAAATAAAAAATTGACCGAGGGTAAGGGGTAAAAGTAATAAAAAAAAACTAATAATACTTATTAAAAAAACAAGAAAATGAATAAACTAAAATAAGTTAATTAAAAAAAAGTACCCACCTAGGATTAGGGCTAACAGTGACAGTAAAAAAATAAAGAATAAAAAAGTTATTGACCGAGGGTAAGGGTTAGAACTAAATTAGTGTATATAAAAAATTTAAAAAAAATTAAAAATAAAACCCATGCAAAAATGTCTCCGTAGAAAATTGTCTGCTCGTGCAAAAGTGTCTTCGTGCAATTTTATCTTTGTGAAATTTAGTCCCTTTGTGTAATTTTGTCCGCTTGTGTAAATTTGACACCAATTAAAAAAAAGGTGTCTCCGTACAAAACTGTCTGCTCGTGCAAAAGTGTCTTCGTGCAATTTTGTTTTAGTGCAATTTAGTCCCCTCGTGCAAAATTGACACCTACCCAAAAAAAAAAACAGTTCGTACTTTAGTATATTAAAAGAATAATTAAACATAAAAATAGACTATTTAATAAAAAATGGGACAATGCTCATTAATTTAAGATAAATTTTAAACTTAAACTAAAAAAAAAATTTTGTAATACCTCTCAAACAGTTTATTTGTAAAATATCAATAATTGTTTTATAAAAATATCAGTCTGATTTTTTTGACAAAATTTAAAATCTAGATATACGCTATGAAAACATAGCTTGACAAAAAGAGCTATTTTCAGATTTAAAATTTTATATTTATTACTTTACATAATTAAATATGTTTAATATTACGTTAACTATTGCTTTCAAAAAATAAAAAAATTTAAATATTTATAGAAAAGTAAATTTATCAAAGTTTCAAATATACAAGTAAAATTTTAACAAAGCTTTCAATTCACAATAAAAAAGAAATTGCTAACTAGAAACCATTACTTCGGTCTTACTTAACTGTATAGCACTTGATTAGTTTAAAGGGAGTTATTGATAGGCCTAGGCTTGGCTAAAAAGTTAAACTTAATGAATTATTATTATTTATTGCAAAACAACTTACACCACTACAGCATATCTTAGTTATAGTTTTAAAGTAGTTACTATATTTTGTTAAAGTCATTCAAAAAATTATAAATATAAAACTAAAATTTATAATCTTAGAAAATCATCATTTTCTTATATCTATTATACAATAAAATGTTTAAACTACTTTTTTTAACCTACTCTTCTTCATTTTCTCTCCAATTAAATTGTATTAATATATTTTTAAAGTATGCAACTAAAGGCACTTTCTACTTAAAACCAAACTAGTCTACATAATTTTGGGGATTCATCAAAGTTTAATGTATTGAGTTTTTAAGTTATAAACATTTCACAAGTTACAATTAGCTTTACTTTAAACTTAAATTTGTCTTTACTTTTAAATTATTGCCTAATTTATAAAAAAAAATATATACTTTGAGACCAACTTTGTTCAGATTGAAAAAGTGGTTGAAGCTTTATTTGAATGTATTAGGAGCTACTCTTAGCATTTTAAAGAAAAGTAGCAGAGAACACTTGTTAAGCATAATACCACTTATAAGCTTTTAAAGTTCTTAGTTGAAGTGTTATTTTAATTAAAAAAAAACCATGCTGAAATTGATCAGTCTTGGTTCAAATTACTTTTTATAAAATGAAAAAAACTTTACTCAAGTGATTTTTTGGTCAAATGATAAAATCACGTGATCAGGTAAAAAAAAAAGGTATCAAAACTTAATAAAATAAAAAAATGAAATGCTGATAAAAAGTGAATCTGCTTACTAGTATACTGATAGCCTGAATGTGTGGTAACCCTGCATATAGTACTAATTGTCAGGCTGACTCATTAATCTCCACACTACATAACTATAGATTTACACAATTATAACTATTAAACAAGCCTTTCTTTAAAGGTTTAGTCATGGTAAAAGAAGTTATATAAAGAAACTCTTAAAAAAATTAAACATCACTATCTAAACACTCAATAGAAAATAGATACCACTCATAAAATGTTGTGTTCATTTTATGTAGATTTAAAAGTTATTTTTAGTATAAGTTGGTTCCACTAAAGTCTTTTAGGCATAAAAATGAAAAGTTCACCATTCAAAACAACAGTTTGTCTAAATAAAAGTTTTAAATGAGTGGTATAAATTATACATATTAATAAATACATTAATTAACAACTTCATCAATAAAAAAATTATTAGAAGCATTAGTGGTTATAAAAATAATTGTGTTTTTATTAAATAAGGCTTATCAAGTATTAACATTTTTTACTATAAATATATTCACTAAATTAAGATAACCGCTATAGCATTGAAGTATTGTTTTTATAACTATTGTTCTCCTTATATATTCATCTCTTTTATTAATTTCTGAAAAAAAAGAAATCTTAATTATTTAAACAAATGTTTTAATATAAATGGTTTAGCCCTAGTTGTTTAATAAATAAGCAAAGAAAACACTCTTTTTTTAACAATTAATTTTTTCATAATAATGAACTACCAAAACTTAAAACTGTTGTTCTTTTTATATATTTTTTATTTTATCAACTTTTTTGACTATTTATTAGTGATTCTTATGTGATTAAAAGAAAAACTTTTGCAATACTTGTACAAGACTAATGTTAGATATTTTATGTTTTTAACATAAAGCCTGTACGTAATACCAATTAGTATAGTTTGCCATCTTCAGCTTTAAACTTATTTTGTTAACTGACGAGGACAACTTCGCAATAAGAAGTATTTTAACTTCCGAATTTTGTTTTTAATTTATGTCAGGACAGCCTTCCAAATTTGATAATAATACTGAGCAATTATCATGGTACAATTTAATCTGTAGTGATGAAAATATCTAATATTAGACTTCAAACTGCACATTAAAAGTGTAATTTATCAAAACTATGAACTTAATTTTCCTAAAACAAGCTAGAGCTGTCATAAAAAACTAGTCTACTTAATTAATTTAATATCTCATGTTAATAAAATAAATATCAAGTTGCATCAATATTTTGTTTAAATTAATTAGAACGAACTAAAATATACATGATTCATAACAGGATATACTAATTTTATGTAGATTTAAGATTCATTTTCGTCAAAGTTTCATTGAAAAAGATAGGAAGTTATCCAAATGTTAGGGGTTACTGTTATAATAAAAAATTAAAAATCGAAAAGGTAGAAGAATAAGACTACTGACCACGGGTAAGGGTTAAGGGTAAAAGTGTTAGTTAAAAACAATAAAATAATACAAAATAAAAAAATAACTGACTAAAGCTAAGGATTAGGGGTAACAGTGATAGTATAAAAAGAGAATTAAATAGCAAATTAAAAAATAAATAAAACTGTGCAAAAGATACCTTTCGTGCAAATTTTTCTTCGTGCAAAAGTTTACCCTTGTGCAAAAGTTTTCCTTCGTGCATTTTTGACACTTACCCACAAAAAAAAGCCTAAAATATTTAAGATAAGGTATTTAAGCAAAAAAATTACCTATTTTTTTGAAGCTAAACTTATTTTTCACAGACTCTATAAATAACGAACAAAAAAACTCCAAGAGGTTAAAATGTAGGTTTTATAAATATTTTCGATTAATTTACTCAGATAGTATTTTCTACTCAAGTTAATCACTTAAAAGCCAATTGAAGCTTATCGCAATAATACAACTTTTAGATCACAGTAGATTATAACACTACAATTATCACACTGTAGTAGGTTGGAGCAATATAACTACCACAGACATAACATAACTATCACAGTAGACTGCAACAATACAACTACCACTTCACAGTAGATCTCAAAATTACAACTATCATATCACAGTAGGTTGCAATGATACAACTATCACATCACAGTATATTGCAACGATACAACTACCACACCACAGTAGATTGCAACAATACAACTATCACATCACAGTAGGTTGCAATGATACAACTATTACATCACATTATGTTGCAACAATATAATTTTTTTTCTATACTATTTACTCTTGTAAAGATAATTTCCATGAAGAACATTTCAATATGTTTGTGATATTAACTTTTGAAGTTGCTACTAAATTAAATTTTAATATTTGTAGTTTTTTATAAATCTGAATTGAACAAGTATTTTATTTAGTTTAAATTTATTTGTTTTATGTTTTATTTTATAGTAACTATTATATTGAAATCAAACCATAGTTTGATTTATTGTACATATAAGTGATTATTAAATGCTTATTTTATTTTATTTTTACAAAGAAATTTTTATAATGTAACACATTATTGCAAAAATAAGCAAACCGCTAAGACTTTAGCGATTAGGTATTGACATTATATACATTTAAAATTAAAAAAATTAATGTTTAAACGTATTTTGTAGTTATTAAAAGATAAAAAACGAAAAAACATACCACAAACATACATAAGTACAAGCAAATTTAAAGGTAAAATTTTAAAAATCAACACTAAGTATTGTTTGACTAGTTATTACATTTTAATTTTTAAGGGTATCGACACTTTTTAATACTTACAACAAAAAAAAAACTTTTAAATAATATGTTTGTTATGTAATATGATTTAAGTAAACTTTACATGAGTTAAAACTTACGAATAAAAGTAAAAGAAAAAGTTTTTAGTATTTTGTCAAAATTTTTAAACTTTTATGTGTAATTTTAAATTGTTTAAAATTCAAAACAACTACTATAAAAAAAACCTCATAGAAAATTTCCTTGCTAGTTTCACAAAGTTTTACAAACTTTTGAGTTCTGGTGAAATTAAATTACAAGCCCAGTAACATCTCGCGAATCTACGCACTCGTTTAACTACCCACTATCGTTTAGTTGCGCATTTTAGAATTCTCATAAATATAAACAAATATAATCAGAAACCTTTAGTATTTAAATTAAATTTATTTATTGAGATAACAATATATTTGAGTTTTGAAAAATAATTTTAAATCCTAACACATAACTTTGTTTACAAAGACTTTGTAAAATTGTGTTCCTTGATAGTTTGATTAACAGATAGTTGTATCTCAGTGTAATAAAAATTTTAGTGGCTAATTCTATGACTTTGCTCTTTATGTTTTAGGTGTCTTAGACCCCCTTTATACCAAGTAGGGCACAACGTTCAATTCCTTATAATGTTTTTGATATAAAAGTTCATTTTAACTCAACAAAACTATTATTATTAGTAAATTTGTTTCTTACCGACCTAAGATTAAACTAGTCTTGTATTGTATTAGAAAAAAAAATCTTGCATTAATAATTGATGCAAGACAAGTTTAATGTTAGGCAGGTAAGGAACAAAGTAGAAATAAAAGCCTTGGATACACATAAACGTTTAAAAACATTTCATATATATGTAAAAGTTGAATAGAAACTTTTTTATTAACAAAAAAAGTAGGAAGTTTTTCAAAGTTTATTTATAAAATGCAGCATAAGAAAGTAAGTAGCCAATATAGTAAGTATGTTTGTTACCTCTCATTTAGTTACGCATTTTTGCTGTGGACAAAATGTGCGTAGATTATTGAGTGGTGACTGTAATAAATAAGTTTTTTTTTTAGTCTGTTTTTTTTGTATAAATGTTAAAAAATATAGAAGAAAGAAAAATATTTTACCACGTAAAATATATATATAAGATGGGAAGGTTATTTTTTTTGTAAATACAACTATAAACACTAGTTATATTTTTGCAGTCTATTGTGATGTTATAAATGTATCGTTGCAATCTGATTTGATGTGATAGTTGTTTTATTTCGATCTACCCTGATGTGGTATTTGTATTGTTACTTACTACTCTTAAGTGAGAGTTGTAGAGAACGTAATGCTGCAGACAGCTGTGATTAAGCATTTCTTTAAAAGCGTCAACGTACTTTTGATTGGTGTCAGGAGCAATAAATCTTTCGTTTTAATTTTTTTTACTTTGTAGTTGAATTTTAGATGGTTAGAAGCGAAGCAAGATTGATTACTAATGATAAAATGATAATAAAGAAATTGCTTCCTTGTAATTTTTATTTTATTTTTTCTTAAAAAATGTTTGTTCAGCTAACTACTGTCTACGTAAACTTGCTTGTTAGCTATCGTTGTTTGATTTGTATTAGTGACGTTATAATTTATCAGCCACTAGTTGGCCTATTAGTACGCCGTATTGTAGGCCAATTAAAAGGGCGCCACTTGGAGCAGTTTGAGAAACCATGATCTAGTATAAATTTTAGAAATTTGTTGTAATACCTTTGTAAGTTTCAAAATAAGCTTTAAATAATCTTTTTGCTCTTCATCACAAATTCTAGAACATCTAGTCTAAGTTTCAAATTTTAGGATAAGTTTGCAATTTACGATTCCTTCACTCCAAAAAAATTTTCATGCACCGAAAAAGCTTCGTACATCCCAAAAAATATTTTTTGTACACTAGTGTGCACTGTTGCACACTTTGAAGACCACTAATACAACCAATCTTTTATCTAGTAGAGTAAAAACTAATATTGCTAAAGTTTTTTATATGATTGTTGAATCTCGCGAAAAGTCAAGTAAAGCATACGTGAACTCTTTCTCAGTTCCATTTTAATTTATAAAGTCTAGTTCTAACATTTACTTTCTACCACACATCCACATTGAAAATATAGCAAAAAGACACACAAGAGCAGCAGCCAATCATTTAGCTGGTGAGAACAGTTATAACCCTTTATACTTAGCTCCAGAACTAAAAAGTAACTGGCGCCCACTTCTAATTTTTATTACTACTAACAATTGTTTTATTATTGAAAAGATTAAGACTGAAGGACAGACAAATCTAATTTACTAGTTCTTACTACTAAGTTAACATAATCAAACTATTTATAAGTACATTGAGGTTTATATACAAATTTGATAAACGTATTGTACAATAAGGGAAAAAAACAAAAAAATATTAAATGTTACTAATAACTTGTGATAAGAGCCTAGTAGGGTCGTTAAACAAGTACTAAACATAATGTTGACAGAATAAAGAATTGCGGTATAGTTTTCCGTCCTCTATCAAACATAAAAAGTCCTTCGCAATCTTTTAGTTAATTAAGAATTTTTTACGCTAAACAACTAATTCACGAACCAATAAAATCTTTTTAAAACTGTTGATTAAATAAAGGAAAATATAAAGATAAAAGATGAGTAAAACGATAGTTATACATGTTTATAAATTAGTCTTTAAACATACATGTAATTAGAGATACCATTTTCTTTCGTTTGATTTTAAAGAGTATTTTTTGAAAACTAAGTTTTGTTTTTAAAGCTATAAGTGTTAAAGGTAAAAACTCTGAGAGCAAAAAACTATTTAAGAATCATAATTTTTTTTTAAAAGAACAATCAGTTAAAATATCTAGCAAAAACAAGGCAAATAAAAAAGAAACAAAAATAAAACATTTTTATAAATAGAAGCTAAATAACTGATTAAGTGAATCATAGTTAAAAAAAGTAAATTTGGATTTAAAAAACAAAAACATTAATTAATCATTGTTTAACATACAAATTTACGATTAAGATATGTTTAAACTTATTTCAGACTAGTTTACTTTAATTTTTTCATTTTGATTTGACTATGAATTTTAACATTAAAAAAAAGTATTTAAATGTAAGTTATTAATGAACCAATTTCTAACATTGCAATACATAATTGTTGATCCACAGTGTATATGCTAAACTTGAGTCACACTTTTATCATACTTTCAATCTTCAATGAACAAAATTTGTATTTTTAATAAACATAATGATAATACGCTTGCCAGTGTTATTGTTGTATGGCTTTTTGAAGACAAAAAAAATCATTTTTAATTTTGACTTTCTTACTATAAAAACTCTATCAATAACGGTTAAAATTTAGACTATTATTATTGAACTAAACTTATTTCTTTGTAGAGAAATTCGAAAAGACTAGATAAGGTTAATTTATACAAAACTTTATTTCTTGATAAAAAAAGTTTACTTAAACCAATTAGTTTTTAAGAACTTGCTAATTATACCCAAAACCGCAAAGTTAAAGGAATAAATATTGAACTTTTTAAATAATTAACAACCTAACTAAAATCTATAGCAGCTTCTAAATTCTTGCTCATTAGAAAAAAAACCTAGAAAGAATTAAATTTGGACGCACTATAGAAAAAACCTCTGAAAAGAGAAACAAGTTAGTTATTTTTCAAGCTTGTCAATGTTGTCTTAATTTTAAAGTCATAATATATGTTTTGTGTTTCGACTTAACTTAGATTTCTACTTTTAAGTTTGTTTATACATAAGGGAACCCTTTAAAACCACTGTCTTTTGACTACCCGTAATTTTTATTTTGCAACTGTTATAAAATTAATATTCAGTTATAAATGTTTATACTTGTTTTTATCTCCATCATAACAGCAACACTTTTAGTTGAAACACCTTAACAAATAACTGTGTAATTTTCTTCTATTTATTTTTTAAACATTTCTTCAAAAGAATTTAGAATTTTTAAAAGTATGTAATCTAAATACTTTTCCTAATGAACTTGCTCGTTTAAAATGCATATAACATTTCATTATATTAATAATTATAATATTCTATAAAATATCATATGATTTTTTTCGTACTTCGTTTGTCTTTGCTTGTGTTTACAGCCAGTGTTTATTGTAATTTATATTTAACACAGCTTTTACACAATACAAAGTGAACAATAACAAAAGTTGATATTAATTAGTTTTGAGTAGAACTTTTTTACCAATTTTATCTTAATGGCTAGAAATAGTTTGTTACATCAAGAACAAATTTCGTTTTTGAATAAGCAAATATTCTCACACAACTAGTATCAGCCTTCATAAGTTATTGCGCAATAGTTGAGCTAAAATTAATAAAATTTTTATTTACAGATCTTAAATCTAAATTGATGTACATTTAAATTCTTTATTTTTCCTTTAATACAACTAATTCAAGGCAAAGTAATACCTAAGTAGTAATTTTAACGCTAAATAGAAACTACAGTGATCTATATTATATTATTTTTTAAAACTTATGTTAGAAAGATTTAAAAGTTAAAAAAATTAAAGTATTAATGAAAATTCCGTATTTCTTTTGTATTTAAATTAGTAAAAAATAATTGGCTAATGGTACATTTTTTAGATATAAAAATAAATGGACTTCTTTTTAATTTTTGTACCGTAAGGGTTTCAAAAGAAATCTTTTTTTTTTTAATTTTAGTTAAACTGCTGAATGTAAAAAATTGCGTTTTTTTTTAAAGCGTTAACAAAGCAAGCAATTAATAATTTGTGCTGTGCCTTTGTAAATTTTGTAACTATTTTTTAAATTTCTGTGCAACTGATTTTTAAGGTAAAAGCTAAACATATTTAGTATTTTATATTTGTAATTTGTTTCATATTTTGTTTTTTGAAAAGTTTTAAATTAAATAAAAACTTCTCGAAATCTTGTTTTCGAATACTATCTTAATTTTCAACATTGATGTAGTAAAAGAACTTAAAACTATTGAAAATATTTTTTTTTGATACTACTTTTTTTAATGTTATTAATACAAAAGAAACGTTTTATGTATAAAGTTTAAAAAAGCAGAAGTTTTATTACTTTATACTTTGTTTTTTCTAAACCTATAGTATGAAATCTTTATATTTATATATGTTCTTAGAAACGATATGTTTTATATTTCAACTTCTGTTATATAAACATTATTTATTTGTCATAATAAAATTAAAGTAGGTAGATTTAAAACTTTGATAAAAACTATACTTAAAAATAACTAAAAACTTTGTTTTATGACCTATTTATTCGTAAACAGTATGAAATTGCCAACTAAATACAAAATATTTATCCAAGAGTCGCACCGAGTCCAACAGTAGTTTTGTCTTGCTTGAAGTTGTGAGTTGCGTTCATGTTTATTGACAGTGGGAAAGGGAAAAGCCTTTTCTCCAAACTAGCACCTATCGTCCAATCACTCTTGACCATACCTATATAAAAAACACGTTTTTGGTAATTAACATTTAATATACTTGTTGGTATGGTTTTTATTTACAGTTCTCATTTAAGTAGTAAAAAAATCATGTTTTAATATCGTATATTGATAAATTTTGTTTAGAATTCTATTCTCAAAGATTAAAAAAAATGGGCAACAATGGATGACTTTTTTAACGAGGTCAACTATAACTTTTCTAGTAAATCTGGCCCGTCGAGTTGAACTTTTAGTAGTTGTAATTTTCAAAGATTTATAGTAGCTCAACATAACCTTCGAAATTAAACTAATCGGTAAATACAAAAAGCTTATAAACGTATAATTTTGAACGATTTTTTTTTAAATTTTTTTATTACGTTTAAATTTAGTTCTATTTATATACGACATCAAGTCTTATCAGTACGTCAATTCTAAAGTTTAGAATTTATATTCAATAGTTGAAAATTTAATTAAACCGTCTAAACTCTTCAACTTAAGTATAAATTCTATATAAACTATTTTAAACTCAGACCATCTTAAGTTTTGCAACCTTAAATTTAACTTTTGGAGATATTATAATCATATGAATTAGCAAGACTAAAATACAACAAAAATTTTATGAAATGAGGTAAAACAAATACTAGATCAGTAAAAAGTATTAATAAATAAACAAAACAACTTGTTTTAAAAGTCACTAATAGAAAAGTCAGTTCTTTTATCAAGTAAAAAAAATGCATAAAGTATTTATGTCGGGTTCACAAAAATTAATGATCTTTTTGATCAATAAAGTAAGTATCTCGCAAAATTTAAATACTAAACTTCTAAAAAAATTGCTGGATCTGAATCCGATTCTTATATTGAAATCCGCCGGATCCTATAAAACTCTCAAATTTTCAATATGTTTACGTAATATCTAGTGTAACTTTAAAAAATATAATGTAGTATAAGTTTCAAAACTTCCCTAAGTTACACTTACTTTTTGATTTTTATGATTAACCCCAGAAAATCTTATGTGAGTTTCAAAAATTTCCCGTCATATTTAATGTAAGTTTTAAACTTTGCCGCAATATCAAGTGTAAGTTTTAAAAATACCGTTAAATACACTTAAGGTCTTTTTATTATTGCTTCTCATCATTAACTTCTGAATATCAAGTGTAAGTTTCAAATTTTTCCTCAAATATGTTTATTACCTGCTTCTTAAACTGCTGGATTCGGATAACATTTTTAAAACAGAATCCGGTTGGGTTCCTATGCTATTATTTTTTCAAATTAATATCACTACAAAAAACACAAAACAAAAAAGCAAAATGCGTATTATTTAACGTTTTGAAGAAACATTTGTAACAGTTTTCAAAAAAAAAAAACGTTGTTCTACAGATTTAAGTAGACTATATTTACTCTCTGATTTAGATTATGTTTATATAGCTTGTTTACACAATAGACAAAATTAAGGTGATTACTGACCAAATTTTTTCCAACTAAAACATATCTGGAGCTAAAATAAAGTTAAAATATAAACCTATAAACAAAATAAATAATTAAGTCCATAATAAAAAGTTATGTAAAATTTTGCAAAAGTAATATTACAAACCTAAATAATCTACGAAAGTAAAAAAAAATAATAAACTTACAAAAACCTCAACAAATAAAATAAAATATACTATGAAAACATTTAAAAAAATTCCTATAATAATACATCTAAATCTGTAAAGTAATAATTAACATTACTAATAGACAAAACAAAGACATCTATTTTTCAAATAGGCTAGATGTGAATCAAAAATTGAAAATAAAGCCAATATATATAGTAAACAAACAAAGAACTTATTTTTCTAACATTGAAAAAGCATTTTCTTATCTTTTTTACAAGCATGCCTAGAGTTCTTTCGCACAATTGATGCTTTTACAAAAGTCTTTGAACCAAACTTCATGAGCGCTTTTTTATCATTCAGTTTTCAATATCATTACTCTAAAATAAAATATTATAAAAACGTCAGATAATATACCTTTGAAATTCATGTTCATTTTAGGTACGTCAAATTGATAGTAGAGGGAAGTTTGAGATTCCAAGTTCTGCCAGGCAGCTTCAAACTCGACACCGACTTTTACGTATTCATTTGCCTTTCTGTAAAAGCTCGATTGAAAACCCATTGTTCCTACGGATGTTGCCAACTGCCAATTGGGTGCTATAACCAATTATATAGTTATAATAAACTTAAAACAGTATATTTAGATCTCACAGGGTGTCCAAATAAAATTAAAAAAATTGTGGAAAATATTATATATAAAATAAAAAATTTAATAATTTCAAACATTGTTTATACAAGTTTTAAATAGATTTAAAATTATACAAAACTAACATACTTTAAGTAAAATTGCATAACACTACTTTAAAACTTGTTTAAAAAGTGTTGATGTAAGTTAACTATAAACTAGAATTAAATGTAAATTAAATGAAAACTTTTGTATCTGGCAGCAAACTCATAGATGTTCTTCTGTACTGTTGAAGATCTTGTATGGATCAAACCTGCTCCAACTGATATGTTTGGAGTTAATCCCTGCATATATTGCGCTACGAAAACTCCTATTAAAAACATTTATCATAAATAATAAGATCATTTTCAACTGTTTAAGCACTCTAGTTTTGAATATTTAAAATAAAATTATTAAAAAATGTTTGACAATTTTTTTTAAATAATGTTCAAAGTTCTTTTTAATTGAAAAAATTTAAATAATATTTTAGATAAATCTATCTTTTTATTGTTTAAACAAAAACCATATCGTTCTAGAAGAATTGTTTATAACTAGTACACATTAATGTTGCATAAATCCTTACCTATCTTTCATTATTTATATTTTGTTATAAAAATGTATCATTCTTATAATTAGCTCGTGAGTAAATGCAATCAAGATAAAAATATATTTATGATAAAGTAATACTGAATTGAATCAACAATGCTTGAGATTAAATGCCCTCTTGAGATTTTTGTATATGAAACACCAGATGTCGATGCTTCTGTACTGCCTCTTTGCTTATCATACACAACAATGTTCAAATTAATGCAAGTTCTTCAAAACTAAATCCTCCAAAGATCGACTGTCCTCGAATAGGGAGGAGAATGCAATAAAAAGGTATGGAACACATTTCTGCAAAAATGGACAATGTTTAAAGATAGCACAGAGATGACAGAGGTAGAAAACGTCGTCAATTGTATCAGTGCTACTATGAAGGTCTAGGTGATACTATTGTGAAGGGACTTGCAGATGAAGTAAACTTGTTTGAGCAATAGATTCTAAGGATGATCAAGCAGCTTGCAGTAATTCCGATTTTAGTTGTTGTACGACGATCAGGCTTTCATGCTTTAATACAAGACAGGATTCGAATTAAAACATTAGATCATTTGCTGCCCGTTAAAAGGGAAAATCCAGTACATGCTCGTAATTGTCCAAATGATATCTGTAATAAAGTAATAGACTTACAGACAAAATCCTAAAAGATGTTAATGTGGCTGGTCTAGCAGATGAGGATATCCGCAAAGAGACGCCAAGATGGGGAAGTCTAGATTAAAAAGGTTTCGACGAGACAATTGGTTTCATTGAAGCAAAAGAGATGGCACGTAGTGCAATGACACAACCTGTTATTACGACCTCAGTTTACTCATACAAGTCCTTAAGGAAAACTACACGAAAACAAAGTGGTAAAGTTACTTGTATTATATATGGTAAAGTAACTGAGAATCTTATTTGGAGCAGAAAAAATAAGAAGTATATTCAGTGTTCTCCCTGTAAACATTGCTAGATAAAACCCAGGTAAAAAGTTTGGCAAGGTGACAACAAATGTGCTTATGAGACAACTGCACTTCTGTTTGGTTGATCATATACAGAAAACTAATTTTATCATTTTAGTGATTTTTATTCTTTATAAGTTTAATTTCGTTTATTTTTAGCACTGAACTGTATTTAAGTTTGCAAAACAGTTTAAATGATTTTTTTGCTAGACAAATGAATCGTTTCATCGCCTTTGTAGGTGAAATCAAGATTTGTAAGTATTTAGCCAGCTTTCATTATATTTTGTTGTAGAGATTTTATCATTATTAAAATTAGCTCGCGAGTAAACTCAACTAAGAAAGATATTTATTTAAATACTTTCTCTAAAGTAGAATGATACGAACTTGAGTCCAGTGCTAACAAACGTAGCAGTTTTATTTTTAATATACTTTAATGTTTTATATCTTAAATGGGATACAAAGAAAATTTAATTTTGTTACTTCAATAGTTTAAGGTGTACATTAAAGAAAAGTAAAACATTTTCTTTAACCTGTTCTGTCAAAAATATTTGGTTCAACGGCCATTAGTGAAAGTGAAGAGTTTTTATGTTTAAGTTCAGCACCCGCTTGTATTGATCTTATTTGCGATCCTTTAATCTAAAAAACACAGGTTAACATCATTTAACATTTAATAAGTATGATATATAAAACAAAATTTTCAAACTTAACAAAGCATATCGAGTATGTAAATATTATAAAGAAATCTATCTCCAAAAAGTAAAAGATTCTATTTTTAAAACTATGCGTTACTCGAAAAACAAGGTATCATCAGTTTGTAAAAAGTTCTTATTCAAATATAATAAAAAAATATTCCATTAAAAATGCTTTCCCAAAAATATTTTTTTAGTACAAAAGAAAACTTAAAGTTTATACATCTTTGTCAAACGAAGTAATATTTAAAAGTATTCGTACAACAAATAACCTGTGAATTAGCCTTTATTGTGACGTTTTTACCTAAAGCATGAACAACTTGTGCTTGTAAATCTCCACTGTTGTTCATAGTACCTTGCATTACAGGATACATCTGTATGTTGAGTATATATACAAAAAGTAGCCCAAAAGATACTATATGTTATAAAAATAGTAAGAGTTTATTTTTTAAAGCTATAATAGTTTTAAGTTTAGAAATAGGTTTTAAAAAACGTTTTTTAATGAACTAATAACTAAAGCAATTTAACAAGAACCTCAATATAATATTTTGATAACTAAGATTTACGATCACCTAAAATTGAAAAGTAAGTAAAATTTACATTCAATATCTAACAGAGATTTTATATTTTTAAATTGAATACTTTGTTAAATACTCACAATTTATGGTTAACCTAATTAGTATCCAAAATGTTGTTTTTTTTTTAATTAATACAAAAGTTTTTCAATTAGAGTAAAAAAAAAAAATAACTAAAATTCGTTAGATAAAACTAACTTAAAGAAATTTAAATTAATCAAGTTGTATATATTTCAAGTAGTAAATGTGTCTATTATATTTAAAACCAAAGTCTCCACAATATATAAATGTAGAACAAGCATAAATAGTACAGTTATATTCATTAAAACAAAGTAATCTTAATTTTCAAATTTTCTAATCAATAGTTTTTAAGCTACTATAAAACCTTAGTTATTTATAGTTAAAAGTTTATAACACTAAGTAATTTTTTAGTTGTTTTTTAAATCTACAAAACTCGTCAATATTAAAAACTAATAAAGTTGACATTCTTTTCAAACAGACTACTTATATCAATAAAGTTATTTCTATTAACCTCAGTTGGAGAATACTTGGTGTTTCCGACATAAGTTGCTCCAAAGTTGTATGCAGAAGCATTATTTATCAAATTCAATGAGTGCGCCACCTATGGTTATAAGAACATTAGAATAACATATTTTTAAACTAGAAACAAAAACTTGATAAAAATGTAGGTAGTGTTTAAATGATTAATGTAATATTACTAACAATAGTTTAATAAAGTTTGTTTTCTAATATAATTAAACAAAAATAAAATATATAAAACCTTTATTATTATATATATATTTTTTATTTATTATTGCTAAGACCTATTCAGATTTATTAAAATGTTTACTGAATCTGATACCTGAGTTAAAACATATTTTTGAAAATATGCACTTTTAAAACGTTATTCGCTTATCAATATAAAAATAAATATGTACAAGTTTAACTAGTTCTTAAAACAAACATCGTTGCATTAAATGAATAAAAATAAATAAATAAATAAAATTAACTAGACACTTAAGGTTTTTTAATTGCAATGTGTTTAAAATATTTAATTTACAAGTCATAAGATTTTCATTATTAATTCAAAATTTTATTTATCAATAACGTTTTCGTTTATCAACTTTTCAAGTAAACAAAAAAGGTTTAAATTATGGTTAGTTGCACGAGCTTACGAAATTGCACGAGTGGTTAAAATTTTACGAAGGCACAAAATTGCACAAAGACAATTTTGCACAAAGATATTTTCGTTCGAAGGATCACTTTTGCATGAAGACACTTTTCCACGGAGACATTTTTGCACGGGTTGTTTTTTTTTTTTTAATTATTCCACCACTGTTACCCCAAACCCTTACACTCAGTCGGTAAACTATCAATTTTTTTTTATCAATTTTTTTACAAGCACTGTTACCCCTAACCCTTACCATTGGTCGTTAGCTTTTTTTTTTAATTTTTTTTTTCTTTTGTTCGTTTTTATTTTATTTTTGATAATTTATATTAGTTATTATTTTATTTTTGTTAACTCTGTTACTCCTAACCCTTACCCTCGGTCGTAACTTTTTTTTCTTTTTGTTTTTATTAGTTTATATTTAAGTGTTTAATTTCTCTTTTCTTATATATATTTTATTTTCCCTTTTTTTTTCACTGTCGTGCAAAATTCTTAACTCGTGCAAAATTGACCGTTGGTGCAAATTTGTCTTTTTCCTAAAGTTTATTCGTGTAACTTTGTGGCTTCGTGCAATTTTGTCTTAGTGCAATTAAGTCCCCTCGTTCAACTTTGTATTCGTGCAATTTTGACCCGCTCCCATAAATTATAGCTAAAATTTCAATATAACTTAATAATAAACAGTATATTTAAAACTTGTTACCTGAAAATGAGAGCTTAGTCCTTTAACTGCAGTAAGACATAACCCATCAGTCGGAGTGAACTGAAGATCTAAAAATCAATTAGTAAGTTTTTACCTTATTTTTCACAACCTCAAAATATATATAACTTTAACTACTTCGTAGTTGAAAACTATTCAAGTAAAACATTCATTGTTGACAGAAAGTCAACTGTATCAACATTTACAACACAAAGTACATCTTAAACTAACACTTATCAAAAAAAGTAGCAATAACTTTAAAAACGAACTTAAATATTTACAAACCCTTAACTGGTTTATGAAGTTCATCAAAAGTTCCAGGTTGACAACTTGGCGAGGAATCAACTGGATTTGAGGTTAAATGTGAGGTGGACTCGACAAAATTTGCTGTTGACGATACACCTGAAACATTTGAAGTATCTGTTGAGTTTTGTAATATTTTTAGAAAGCCCTGGTTGTTTTTTCATAAAAATTAGTACTTATGTCTGTAACATATTGATAAAAGCAATCAGTTTGTACGAATTAAAATAAATATAAATCTTACTTCACTATTATTTTTATTAAACAGCTTTACAAATACGATTTGTGCAGTTTTTATTTTTGCTTAGAATTAAACAGATAAGTAGTTTGTAAATGGTAAAACTGTTAATAGTATAGTTTTAAAAGTACTTTAAATAAGAATAAAAAAACAAGATTGAAAATGTAGTATGTTTTATACATCTTATTTATTTAAAATAAGCTAACTTCAGAGCAACTAAAACTCTTAATTTTGTTAATCATTAAAAAATATATTCAATTTCCTTCAAATTTTATAGGCTTTAATTAAGACTAATTGTAAAAAACTTTAAAAAATATATATAACGAAAACTCACTTTCATTTACAACATAAGAAATTTTTGAAGACTGACTGTTTCCCATGGCTAACTTTTAAAAAAAAATAGTTAAACTGAAACAAAACATTTTTAAGGATAAAATACAATTTATTTGAAGTAAAACTAACTACACTGATTTATTGAAGTCAAAAATATCTTAAATAAAAATATTACTTCGTAAAGAAGTCACTTATTTTATAGAAATCGTATAGAATTATTTATGTGAAATAATTGATACTAAGCATTTTTCTTTTATTATCTTTTGCATCAAAGGAGTCCTTCAAGCCTGAAAATAGTTATAATTAGCCAGCTAAAAACTAACATTTTTATACTGTAAAATGATATTATCATGCAAAATTTCTTATTAACATTTATTTAGTAATACTTTGCAAGCTTATTAAATTTGTCTAGGAACAGTTAATTTTATTATAGTTAAAGGTTTTTGTTTTTGAAAATTTTGAAACAATTTTAAGCTATGCCTAAATGATTAATAGAAGTATTGAATGTAATTAAAAAGTAGAAGTAAAACCCTACAATGGTTTTAGCTAAGAAAATACTAAAAATAAAAGTATAAAAAATTAATTAAAAATTATGAAATGGCTGTATATGTTAATTTTAAAGTTATATTATGTATATCCTCCACTTTTATTTACCTATAAAGCAGCAAAAAGTAGCTAACTAAAAATTTTATAATAACCAGTAGCAGAACACAAACTGTAAAAACTGTAAAAAGTATAAGGTATTGATACAATAATAAGTTATATAAATGTACTCTTGAAAATACTAATTCCGATTTTATTAACAGTATATAATTTAAAAAAACTTAACTATGTTTTTCAGGGTTGCCAAAGGTGTTTTGAAATTGTTTCCAAGTTAAAAAAAAAAGATTTAAAAGATATTTTTTATTTTCTTTATTAATATAAAACTAAATTTAAGGTTAAAAACTTACTTTAGATTAAACAAATGTAGAAAGGATGCTGCTATGCTTCTTTATATGTGTTTTATAATAAATAAAATTTTAATTTTATACAAAGTGTTATTTTTAATATGATTGACATTTATACTTATAAGAATTTCATCATTTTATATGAAAAAGTGTTTAAATGACATATTTTACCTTTCTTTTGCATAAAATTTAAAATTCCAGGTTTTTCAAGGATTCCAGGTTTTTTGGCAACCATTGATTTTAGTGACAAAAAACTTAAAAAAATCAATCATCTTATAAGTATAGTTTCAAATCTGTCAAACATATATTTACATAATTTTTATTTTCAAAAATTTCTGTAAAGAAATAATTGTGTAAAATTAAAAAGTGATCAATGTTTTAAAATCATTAAAAATAGTTAAACGTAGCTAAAGTTAACTTAAGACTAATACTTACTAATACTAACTTAATTTAGAAATTTATAAGTATAAATTTTAAACATTTGATTTGATACAAAAGTTAATAAGTAAAAACTAATACAATCTAATACTAAAACAAATATCTACAATAACTAAACATTTGTTTGATATTATAAGTTAATACTATGTGAATTTATTTTTTTTCAGAAATTTTTTTCTGTTTATCAGTACCTCTAAACTCCGACAGATAATTATTAAAAATGTGATTTAAAAAAGGTTAATTTTATTGTTAAGTAACAAAGTAAAAGTTTAATTTCTATGATGCAAAGATAATACTTAAATAATAAAACTATAAAGTTGAATATTTCTAAAGTTGTGTAAAAAAGTCAAACATTTTACAGAAACTTCTATCATAAAAATAGCATTCTTAAGAAGTATTGTTTACAAATTCAACATTCATAGATATATTTAATTGAACTAGGGTTATCAGAGTGCTAATGTTGCCATACCAACTGAACACTGAAATCAAAATAGAATTTTATTTAAATTAAATACTATATGTTTGATTAGTTTTGTAGATAGTTATATATTATAATAACTTCAAACGAAAATTATAAACTTTTAGTTTGAAATGCAAAAATAAAATGCTAGTCTAAAAACTTTCAAGAAAACGACAAAGCTTTTATATTAAAAAATCAAACGTTGGTTTCGCTAATAATGATTTTATTTTATTTCTTAAAAAATTAAGAACTAAAAATTTAAGTATTATATGTATTCTTTCGTGTTAATTGTTTTTAAACTTTACTGATTGTGCAAAAAACAATTATTGATTTTTTTATTAGATAAATTCTAGTATTTAGATATAAGACAAATCATAAAGTTTTCCTAATGTTGCCAAACTTATTATTTCAAATGACGTTTTGGAACCTTGGTTAGTTTTCAAGTCTAACTGAATATTTTCCAACTTGTAAAAGCTAACAAAATGGCTTTAAACTCACTTCATGAATTTTCTAGATCATAAAAGTACAAAATGTATCTTTAAGTAATATTTTTTTTAATCTTTTACCTAGTACAAAGAAATGAAGGCCACCAGGTGAGTTCAAAAATAATTAATTGAACATGAAAAATACCTAATTTTCTTTATATCTATTTAATTCTTAAATTTATGTTTGATGTTTGAAAACGTTTTGACAAATAGAAGTAGCCTTTTGCTTAAAAAAAGAGTAGAAAATTGTTTATAACAACTTATTTAGCTAAACTTGAAATAATTTTAATACAGACCTATATCTTACTAAAAGGTAGTTTACTTAGCTATATATTGTCTAACTGGCTTTTCAAAAAGATTAAAACTTTTCACCTAAAAAGTTCTTAAGTTTTTTAATTCTAAAAAAAATTTACAAAAAAAATTTTTTAATTTAAATTCAGTTCAGTAGATTTAAATTTAGCTATATAAGCTTTTTTTGTGTAAAAATGTTTTTGTGTACCATTGTTTTTCATTGAATATCTCAATAAATATACTGTCGTACATATGAAGATAACTTTTTTTTTATTCTAAACTAATTACTACTATAGTATAATAATGTAATAGTTTTTATGATAGTTTCTAGGCTATAAGCAACAAGAAGTTTTATTTATATTAAAAGCATAATACCACACGCTTTTCAGCATAGTGCTTTAGTTTCAAAATAAGATTTTTCCAACTGTTTTACTATTAAATCCTTAGCTACTACTATAAGATTATAAATCATACTTTTAACAAAGTATAAACCAAATAACATTTTATACTTTATTAACTTTTCATTTTAACTTTTAACTTTTGCTGTATCATATTTCAATATGATTTAACATTTTAAAGCACAAATTACTAACTTTGATGTAGTGAACTTTTTTTAAAAATTTTTGTTGTTACTTTAAATTAACGTTCTTTGTTTTAAATGTAAACTTTAAAGTTTTAAATGTTTTTGAAAATTTTGATGATAAAAACAATTAAATATGATAAAGTGTATTTTCAATTAATTTTTTTTAAATTAATTAGTTGTGGTTTTTAGGTTAATATGAAAAGTTAAAACAAAACTTTTCAAAACCAGTGTTGTAATCTAATAATTATTAAACTGTAATTAGTTTGGATAAGACAGGAAGTTTTAAGTGAACATATAAGAATGAGAAATAAAGGTTTAACTAAGTAAAAAATAAAGAACTATACTAAAAATTGTTTAGACATCTGCTTTAAAAAAAAACATTTTAACGGTTTGTTTTTTCTAAAATTGATGCTGTTTAAGCAATGATATAAGTTGTAATAAACAAATACTTCAATTGCATGCAAAATTTTTTTCTCTAATATTGCTCTTAAAAAATTATGTAGTTTAAAGTTAATTTTCATACAGTGTTGAACATTTTCCTTATTTACGCTTATTTGAAGTTGAATAATGCTTGTTTCCTGTTTAGCCACTATAAATGTTATATTTCATCTTTTTTATATGTTGAACATTCTGTGAATATTATCATGTATTAGTTTTTTTGTTTGTTTGTTACATTACTGATAAAGTTTGAAAAGCAAACCTTCCAGTTTTCGGTTAACCTAAAACTGATAATTTCCTTTATTAATTTCATAATTGCCACTCACTCAGGGTATTCTAGCTAAGTTGAAGTTTTTCAAAAATTCTTGCTAGTTTTGATATTTCAATCAATCTTAAGCTTAAATAGATCTTTTTGTCTTGAAAATTATTTATTTTCTATAAATATTGAACACATTTCTATTTATTAAATTAGAATTTTTCAAACTTGATTATCTGTACATTTTTTGGTTCTTAACTCTTTATTATATTTCCCACAATAGTATAATGAAAAAGTGGAAAGTCTAAACTAGGCAAAAATAAGCTAAAGTGTCTATATATTTAATTCCGTATAAACTTAACATAGACTTTTTAAAGAAATATTAACTTAATTTAGAAATATATAATTGAAATATATTAAAAATATTTTGTTACTTTTTTCCAGCTTGTTTTTAACCAAGTGATTATTAAAGTCTGTTATTACATTATAAAGAAGTTAGAATTGCTTTAATATAAAATTAACTAATATTTGAATATATATTAGTAAGTTGTGTTAGTGATTAGGTTATGTTTTAGGTAAAGTTATTCAGCCAATAACAAATATAAATTTTTGGAATTTAAAAAAACACTCTTCAGTACAGGGTTGCTACAAACTTATGCTACAAGTAACTAGTTAATCTATACAAAGGTTTAAAGTCATTCTTAAAATTTCACTTAGTTTTTCAATGCTACATTAGAATGATGAATGAAAATAAAATTATTCAAAACAGAGAATTTCGGGCCTCAAGACTTGAGCCCGATCCCACTAGTGGTCCTGAGTTATCAAAATTTTTAAACTAATCTGTGTGGCATAGTTTGTAGCAACCCTGTACTGCACAGTAGAGTGTTAATAAATTTATTATTTTTAAATTATACTAGTTATTTTCTGTTTGAACTTTTTGTTTCGTATGAAGCAATGTCTAATTTACAACAATTAAAGTAAATGTCTTCTAAAAGTAAGTTTAAATATATAAAACATATTGAGTCGTAAAATAACAACGTAAATTAAATTAAATAAGTACAATAGCAGAATGTTTTATACTCTAAATACATACGATATTAACAAGCATTATTGATGTTAAAAACAAATAACTTTTTATGAGATTTTACTCAAATGAGTTTAATTTTGCTTTAAAAACTCATAATTTTTCCATTTTTACAAGATTTTTTTTTTATGATTTTTTAATCAGAGACTATTTTTTGATTTAAATTTGTATTAACAGTATTCAGAAAAGTTTTACATTATTGGTATACAAAATTGTACTAAAATTAATTTGTACTTAACAAAAATAGTTGTTTCTTTAGACATTCATAATTTTTTTTTTTACTAATAATTTTAAAGTATGTATATTTTATAAAGTAATCAATATAAAATAGATTTAACATAAATCAAGTTTATACAATGGGTGGACAATCAAGCAAATACAACCATGAAGAGCTAAATAGTACTTCAGAGGAATACAAGTTTATAAAAAAATTCTTTGAGAAAACTGTAGATAATTGTTCTGAAGATTTTAGTGATTTAAAAGATCAGAAAGAGTTATTTTTCTTTAAATCCAGTAAAATTAACCCAAAATATTTTAAAGTGTGGAAAATAGTAGAAAACAATCCAACAAAGTCATCATATGGAAAACTCAACAACTTAATGTTGTTTCATGGCACAAAAGAAAAATACATAGAAGGAATACTGAAGCAAGGCTTTGAAAACTCTCGTCAGGGATGGTTCGGAAAAGGCGTGTACATGACTGACTGCTCGAGTACAGCCGCAAAATACACAGAGTACACTTCTCAAAGGAAGCAATGTTATGTGTTTGTCAACGAAGTTCTTCATTCTGATTTTCTACAAACATACGAACACGATTTTGGCGACATAGACTGCGATGTATGCACCAAACCAAAATATCCGTTTGAAAAGCATGTTGATGAAGACAGTCCTCAACCATGTAACGATGACTACGTAGAAGATGCTCAAGGAAGGAGGTATAGAAATATCGCGCATAGTCCTGAGAGCGTAGAAGATGAGTATTTGGCCGATGACAGCATAACTATACCAAGATATCTGATTAAAATTGATAGAAAAATTAATGGTTTCTAAATATTTTTTACAAGTCGTTTGTTTCAAAACTTGTTAGAATAAATAATAAAGTATTAGTTATTTTCTTGTTAGTTGAAAAAATAAAATTATTTTACTATGTTTTTATTAGACCGGCTACTTAAACAAAACATGATTTTTGTTTTATTTTTTCTACAACTTTTGCTACACCTAACTTTTTATGCTGCTATAAGATAGGGTATAACACATGTATGTTGGCAGGTTTTTTCAACTTTAGCTTAAATAACATGTTTTAATGTCCTTTGTATGTTTTTGTTCAATAGTAAACAAGGACAAACTTAATTTAATTTATTAGTAACGTGGTGAATAACAGAGGTAAGATTAGTCATATTGTTTTTGTTTAGATAAATGTAGTTAGATGAGTATAATCAATTACATTTTTTATAAATTTGTAAATGTAGAAAACTGACAATATGTTTATCGTAAAAGTAAAGTGACAACACTATTTATATTGTAAAACTATATAGCACTTAGTGACTTACCGGAGTTGGACCCAAAGATTTAATTCTCATGTTCTTTAAATAGAATATAAATATTTTAGTACTACTAATTTAATTAAAAAAAGTTTAAACAATATTTTTTCTATGAAAAATATTTTTTTGGTGTTGTTAAATTTTTTTAAATTGAAAACAAACAAAAAAAACACATAACGCTAAGATGAAAAAAAAAACAAGCTAGATACATTAGATCTGAGTTTAAATTTTTTGATATAATTACAAGCTACAATTATGATAAACATGCGATTAATTTTATTGAACGACAAAAAAGTGCTCAAAAAATTTTAATAATCAATGTAGAGTAATCATCAATTGAACTAAAATACTATTGAGGCATACAAAATGGATAATTTACCTAAATAAAGACACTTATTATTCAAATTCTTTCTGTTTGCACAATTCTGTTTTTTTTAATTATGACAGAGTATCTAACTCAACGAGATCAAAAACACTACTAAAATGATGAATTATTTTAGATCTAGATATCTCATATTTCCTAGCACAATATCTACTTTTTTTATACTACACTACTTAATATACACCGATTTAGATAAATAATAATTTAAATTTATTTTAGAATATTGATAAGTGTTCACAGTTTAGTTGTTTTTAAAAATAAGCTGTTTGTTTTTGTGATAGAATAAACGATTCTGAAGTTTTTGGCAATATTAGCACAAATTTTATTTCTCTAAAAGAACAGTACACTTGTATTTATTTGAATACAACTGTTTTGATAGGAAAAAGAAATTTAATACTTCTTAATTACGTATTTCTTGTCATTTGTTGTAGATAATTACAATGATAAAAGAGTCTTGTTCTTTAAAAAAAACTTCGTTTTTGTTTTTTTTGTTAAGATACCCCAACTCCGATATTAAAATATTTTAGAAATAGTTTTTTTTGTCGTATGAGTGTTGTATTTTATTACTAAAATCTTTTTTTTTGACGAAAAAATAAAATTTTATTTTGTTTATGTTTAGAGATAATTTTTATTCTGTTTCAGTAAGTACTTTAATGTTAGAAAAGCATAAACATTTAAATTTTGATGTTCACTGCCTTAAAAAAAACAAGTTATATAAGTTTGTTAACAACAGCTCATACTATAACAGCAGGGTAAAACCATAAAACTCTATAAATGTGTATTATAACTTATAAAAAACTATATTTGTGAAAACGCAACAATAAATAATGTATAAACTGAAAGGTTTAAAATAAGTCCTTATACAAAATTGTTTAGGTTTCTGCTTGTGTGATTCAATAAATTCACAAACAGACTACTTTGTTGAATGTAAATCAAAGAAGTAATTTTATAAATAAATAATTTGAAATCGTGAATTTTTTTATTAAATAAAAAAACAGTATATGAGTTATGTTAAATTACATGAAAAATAAAATCTAAAAGTTTGCCACTTTCTTATACTAGTTTAGAAATTTTTGTTCATTTCAAAAACTCCAAAATGTTAAAGTTTGAATAAATATAATAATTTCTATATTATAAGCATTTTTTATCAGTTTCGTTTTGAATTCATAACTATTTTGATATTATGTAGTTAAAATTTGAAACAATTTGCGTTGTTTGAATTAGTAGAAATATGTTTTTATTTTTTATCCAATTTTGTTGAAGAACAGTGTTTTTGATAATTTTAAAAATTGTAATCCTTTTCTTAGGATTTCAAAAAAGTTCAGGGTGACTTAAGCCAATTAAAGGTAAATCAGGACAGTTTTTATGATTTAAATGATAGCAATACTGTTTATAATAATAAGTTAGTCAACACATATGACCTTTTATTATCTAATTTACATAAAAACTACTTACTTCTACTTTTTCGACCTAATTTTGCATAGAATTTTTTAAATATTTTTAAATGATAGACTATGAGGCTGATTTTTTTTACAAAAAAAATATTTAAGCAATTAAATTAAAATGTTATATTTAATTGTTTATTAATTTTAACTATAACAGTATATAACGATTTTTACAAGGTAATGCTTTTATCTTATAATGTCTATAAAACATCAGTCCAGCTCCTCAATCTACCAGGATAAATCATGGTATCTACAAAACTGAGAATCCTGGAAAAACCTCGAATTTGAATATTTAGATTGAATAAGCTCGAGTTTGAGAAATATTGAAAACAACCTTGAAAAAATGGTATTTAAAAAAAAATTCAATAAAAACCTGGAATTTTAAGTAGTTTTTACATGAAAGTACTAAGTTTAGATTTAACATAAAATAAATATCAGATAGATAAAATCCTATTCATAACGATTAAAAAAACATACTAAAGTAGCTTTACAGTATTTTTAAAATGTTGAATACTATTTAACGCAGTTTTTGACCTTAAACTTAAATTCATTCTAAAATAAAAACCAAAGAGTGCACTATCAAAAACCTGGAAGAAACTTTCCAAAAACCAGTAGCGACCCTGATCGATGTTTTTCAGAAGTTTTAATCATGTTTAATTCTACCTGCCCTTTATCAACTAACCTTAAAGCAATTAAAATAAATAAAATTTTTGACTGAAAATATTCTTTGATGGGTAGGAGTCTAAAATGGACAAAGGGATACTTGTGCACGTATAAACTTTTGCACTACATCAATTTTCTGGGGTTTACTTTTGCTGGGGTCGAAAAATTGTAAAATTATATATTTTTAACTTAAATTTAATAATATTGTTTTTTATGACTCTTACCCCTAACCCTTTCTCTCTAGTTGGTTATTTTACTTACATTATTTTTTGTGATTTTAGATCTATTAATTATTATCTTAATTTTTTTTGTTTATTTTATGTTGCTAAATTTTATTTGGTATATTTTTCTACCACTGTTACCCCTAACCTTTAGCCTCGGTCAGTAACTTTCTTCTTTATATATATTTTTTTTCTTATTTTTTTAGTTTTTACTTTTTTGCTGTTTTGTTTTTCTTATTTATTTTATTTTATCTAATATTTACTATACCTATTACCCCTAATCCTTACCCAAGAACAGTTTTTTTTTTCATTTTTTTTTTTTTTATATTTTTTTTTGTCTTTAAATTTTTTTCTAACTTTTTTACTCTGGTGCAAAAATCACCTTTCGTGCAAACGTGTTTTTGTGCAAAAATATCTCTTTGAAAAAATATCCCTTTGTGCATAAAAAAGTCTTCGAGCATATTTGACCCGTTCCTCCCTTGGTGAATTTTTTTTTTTGCAAAAACTGCCAAGGTCAAATCTCAGCACTTAAAAACAAAAATTAAAAACTATTAAACTTAAAATCCAAAGCAAGAAACAACAATCCAATCATGTGATCCTGACTTATGATTTAATATGTTCTGACATTGTACTATCAAAATTCACTCAAAAATCAGTTTAGGACGTTTTAATTATTGATAAGAAACAAAATGATTTTAAAGCAAAAGTCACATTAGTTTATCAGGGTGGCTATTTTACCTGAATAGTTAAAAAATATGGTTGTGTATGAAAAAAGTAAAAAGAAAAAACTTGAAATGTTAAAATCATGTAAAAACCTGAAACTTAACAAGTTTTGTATCTTTAATGTTGAAATATACTTAGCTAAGGTTAGTAGGTTATTATACCAATAATAGATTAAACATTTTTCTGAATTGAGTTTGTTTTTTGCAACAAAAATAAGTGTAACTTTTGAATAATTATATATCTATAATTATTTTTCTTAAATTCAATTTTCTTTTAAAAAGAAAAAAAAATTGTTCTTCAAAACACTTATAATTTTTTTTTAACAAAATGCCACCCTGGTATAAAAACAGAAAGTAAAAATAATATCTATTACAGTTTTTATCATATGTATAAAACTTAAACCAAGATTTGTTTTAAAACAATAAATATTTTAAAACTTAAGAAGTCTTCAGTTTTTAGGGTGAAAATTCACCTAAAACTATTTATTTCAGTTAAATCTAGGAGGAAGATAAAAACATTACAAAAAAATTAACTTAAGTTTCAGTAAAAGCTTAATAATGAGCTGGCAAACTGATTTTAAAATTATTTAAAAAAAGTATTCTAAAAATGTTTTTTTTTATTTACTAAATTTTTACTTAACTTTAAAAACTAAGTTAAGCTAAATTACCTTGCAAGGGATATGGTTAGTTTTGTAAAAACAAAATCAATCAAAAAATATGTAGAAGGATAATGTTTTTGAAAATTAAGTTTTCTTATAATCTTTCCTTCGGTTTTTTAATCTGAAGAATTAAAATTTACCAAAAGTTCCTTGAATGGTTTAAAAATTGAAAAAAAAAAGCGTTTAATGACTAAAACCAAAACAAAAAACTTTTTTTTTAACAGAAAACTAAAACTTACTAAAAAATACATTGAATCTAAAACTTCTATCTGCTTTATATCTAAAATTATGCATAATTTTTAACGTGATAAACTTTAGCAACTGTTGCTTGTTACAGAGTTGCTTGCTGCCATACACAATAACTCAGGCTAGCTGACCTTTTTTTAAGTTTAAAGTTAGTTTAAAAGATTATTTTATGTATTACTTTTATAATTTGTTACTTTCAGCTTTATAATCTAGATTAAGAATAGTTTTTGACAAGATTTAGCTCGTTATTATATTTTTAAGTTTTCATTTTGACAGCTTGACTCAGGCTAGTTTGCTGTAAAGTCAGACTCTATTTTCTTTAATTCAAAGAATTTCACCTTTTTAAAGTTTTTTACTCACAATCTAAACTACATTTAGTAGTGCCAGTAATTTTTTTTTTGTCTGAAATTCAATTAAATTAATTTTAATAATTAACATTTAAAAGTAATTATTTTATTTTAATTTTCAGAATAAAATTTAATAACATTTTTTCTAACTAAATCAGGTCTTGGTGCTTAGTAGAAATAACATAAAAGTTATTAATATCATATGTAGATAAATCTAAGTGCCAAAAAGTGGAATTTTACTTTATGAACTTTCAAGATAAAAAAATTATCTTTTAGCTTAGTTGATAATGTAGGATATAACACAAAAAAAGTTGTACACCTATCAACTATTTCCTTAAGTCCAAAAATTTAAAAACTTTTGCTTTCTTATTTGATAAAACATGACGTTTACTGTTGTTGAATGACTAAAAATTAAATGATGTCATAGTTTAAATTGAATAGTTTGTTATGTTGTAGTTGAATAACAAAATAAAATGTTTTCAATTTTTGTTTTATAAAACAAAAAACCATAAATGCTATTATTTTATTAGTGATTTTAACTATACTGTCGCTGTAAAAATTAGTGGTCATTTAAGTAATCACTTATGCACACTAGTGTGCACGTTACTTATTTTAGTGTGCACAAAATCTGTTTTAGTGTGCATTAAAAATAATCCTACAATTTGAAAATTACACCAGATAATCTGTAATTCTGGATAAAGAGCAAACAAGCATAAAAAAAATAGGCGTTTTCAATGATAGTTTTGAAACTTTTACTAGATATTATGAACAATTTTCAGAAAACTTAAACTTAGGGGTACACATGTTTTTTTTTTTGCGATTCGGGGTGCACAGATGTTGATTAGCTTCACAACCACAGTTAAGTAAAAACTAATCATAACATGATATTGTTTTACATAACCAAAATAGCTTGACATATATATATATATATATTAGTGAAATAAACAGTTTAACAGTATTTTAATTTTGTTAGCTATTACTTTATTTAAGCCTGTTAAACATTGAACTTAAATTATAAAAAAAGAAAATTAAATGCAAATGTATTGACTGCAATTTTTTAATTTTCAGTTTTGACAAAATTTATCTTTTATTTTAATCTTAGTTAAAATGATAAACTTTAATAAACTAACTATATTATTTTTTATTTAATTTTTTTTGTTAAGTATACTAAAGCAATTAAAAACGTTCATATAAATAAATACGTAGACATGTATATTAAAGTAAATAAAAAAAGATTTATTAAGTTTAAACAACAGGGTTGCCATTACAACTCAGGAACCTTTACTTTTTTCACGTTCAGGTTGACTCAAGAAAATTTTGTTTTTATAAAAAAAACTCATGGTTGTTTTAACAGGGTTTTCACACACCCAAGATACTTAGGATAACTTAATGTATTTTAAAAATTATAAAAACATAAGGATGACTCAGGCAAATTTTTTTTTTTTATAAAGAACTTTTCTGTTTTTAATCTTAGGCCTGTTTATTTATAAATATGAGATTAAGGTTAACATTACTATTTTAAAAAATCATTTAGTTAGTTCAAAGAAAAATAATTAAGTTAATTGAGTTTTTTACTTTTTAAAAACTTCAGTGCTACGTTTACAGGGTTGCCACTGGTCAGACTAAGTTAGTTTTTAACGAAGATTAGAAAAAGTCAGGCTAAATCAGTTTTCTAGAAAAAAATTAGAAAAAACTAAGGCCAAGTCGGTATTTTTGGGGTCAAATGACAATAAGTCATTTTAAGGATAAAATTGGCAAAAAAATTATAATTTGTCAATTCTAGTTTACAATATTTATTAGTTTTTTAAGTCTTAAAATGGTAAAAAATTAACAAAAATCCTTTAAAGTCAAAATAAAATGCAATACCTTCTTAAAAATTTACTTAAAAAATCATTAAATTCCAAAGACTTTAAATGGTTAAGCTAAATAAAAAACTTTGAATAAGTTATAGAAATCCTACATTACAATACTAATTGTTAAATAAATTAGTTAAAACATTGTTTTGAAAGAAAAAGGTTTTGATTTAACTGTAAAAATTATTAAGTCTGAGAAAACTCTTTTTATTTTTTCTCAATAAATTTTTCTTTATGCTTAAAAACTAAACAAGTGTTTACTAAGCTGAATATATAAACTCTTATTTTTAGTTTTATCTAAAAATTAAACTTATTACAAACATCACCTAGTCATGTCAGGAGAAAGCTACCAAACTGATGTTAAGAAAATAAAACTTGAAGCAAAAAATTAAAAATTAACAATTTTTGGTGCAACTTATAAAAACTCAGTTGTTGGTTGTTTTACAACTTTATGCAAAAATGTTTCTACAAAAAAACTGTATGATCGAAATTTACTTGCTTTCAATGGTTTTCGCAATACAAGTAAAATAATTTTAAAATGTTTATAATACAACGTTTATAATTGAAGAAAATTACTGTTTTTTCTTTTATACTTTGAATTTATTGAACGTCTATAATTTTATTTGTACTAGTTTCCTTATATGTTTTATGGTTTTACTATTAGTTAAATTAATCTTAACGTTGAAACCGAATTAATAACTTTAATATAACCTAAAAAATGTTTTTAGAATGAAACAAATTGTTATAACTCTTTTAGCGAAAAATGTGTATTAAACTAAGACTTAAAACAATATGTAAACTAAAGTTTGTTAAAATAAAAACATTTAAAAAGATCAGATATTTGTATTTTAATAAATAGCGACATGGTGTGACTTAATAATTAAAAAAGTGTATTTTTTAGATGTACCATACATACATGAGAGAACACGAAATTATTTCAGCTTTAAAAGTAAACAAGCTTTTACAAAAAGAAGAAACAAGCATAAAGATCAGCAAAATCATCCAACACAAATTAACTGTTAAAAACGTTGTTGCTTTTTAAAATTTAGCTAAACTTTACAAATTACCTACAGTTTCTGAATCATGTTTGATTTACATAGATTGTTGTTTTTCTATGGTATTTGAAACTAATGGCTTCTTAAACTTAGAGTTTAGTCTTCTTGCAAAAATACTTGATAGTTCGGAATTGAATATTCACTCCGAAGTTGAAATATTTAACGCAGTATGTAATTGGATAAAGCACAACAGTGAAAAACGTATTAAACATGCAATACAATTGTTACTAAAAGTTCGACTTCCTTTGTTGTCAGAACTTGCATTGAAACATATATTAGATACAACTTCATCATTAATAGAGAACAATGAATGTTTTAGTATCTGAGAGAAATTTTAAAACATAGACAACTTACATAACATATCAAATAGTACTTATACAACAAGATGTTGTAGTCAAAACAAAATTAACGTCTTAATAAGAAATTATGTTTTAATATTTATGTTATTATGTGTAAAATAAATTTTTCATTCTAATATAGTTTTTTAATCTCTGGTATAGTAATTTTAGAATATGCCTATTTATAAAATAATTTAAGTATTTTGTGCGGCTTAATTAAGTTACTTAGTATCAACTTCTAAATGTCTGAAACTCGTTATATGAGAGATTGATATAAAGTCAGGTTTCAGTTGAGATTTCAGATGGGTAACGTACGGTTAAGATTCAGTCAAATTTTCGACCCGCTAAGTAACTTGAAAACTACTTGTGCAAAATAAACAAAGTTTAATTTTTTGAAACTAAACATTTGAAATACACTTTCAATTTGGGTTTCAGTTCACAATAGTATTTTCTAGATCACAATAATACTAAATCATTTAATTACAGTTTTGCTCGAGTTTTTTATTTTTCTTATATGTTATTGTTTTAAATTATGCAGCCCGCAATTACATTTTTTTAACGAGTTGAAACTAGAAAATATTTTTTAGTAAATATAAATTGTTGACTACAAAAGTTGTCCACCAATAAGCTAAACGTTTCATGAGTAAAGTCTAACATGATTTAATAAAACTTAACCTGATTTATTAAAGTCAAAAATTTTTAGTAAAGTGAAAATAATTTAGTTAAATTTAATCTGATTTAGTTAAGTCAAGTTTGATTTAATAAAGTCAAACATGATTTAATAAAACTTAACCTGATTTATTAAAGTCAAAAATTTTTAGTAAAGTGAAAATGACTTTTTAAAGTCAGACACGATTAAGTAAAGTCATACATTATTTAGTTTAAACATTATTAGGTTCTGATTTAGTTATTAAAACATTTTCTAGTATATTAAGATAGTTTAGTAACGTTGAACAAAATTTGTTCCTACTCTACTTATGCTTTGATAATAAACAAGTTTTCTGCAAATAATTTAGTTTATGTAAAGCAAATGCTTTTCATGGGTGAATTTAAATTTTGAAAATATTGATGTTATTCAGCATTTGAATTCGTATGATATATATAAACGCTACAAAATATCACTAGACACAAGCCTCGATAGCTCAGTCGGGAGAGCGTCAGACTGAAGATCTGAAGGTCCCTGGTTCAATCCCGGGTCGAGGCATGGTTTTTACCGATTTAAACTTTACTTATCATTGGTTAATTTTAATGTAACTTTAATTTATATAGTGATTTATTTAACGTACTTGTTTTGTTTCTTAACGTACATATTTTTTAAACATTATGTATTTGTGCTTTTTTATGATTTATGTTAAAATGATTGTGCTTTAACACTATAATCCCCAAGGCCTGAGTTAGGGGAATACTTTTACTAATTAAATAAAAACTAAATGCTAAATATAAGGAGTTATAAACTTAATAATACCATATATCTTATTTTAAAAGTCCAGAACACCTTAGTAACAACTATCTTAAACACTTAGTATGTATAAGTATCAGAGTGATTAGTTATTATGTACTGCTAAATATATATAGCACAAGTAACAATTTTGCCAACAAAGTTTGTTCAAAGAAAAGCAATCGAATTAACTCACTAAAGAAGCAACTGAAAAACATAACAGTAACAAGAAAACAATAATACTCTCTGGCGCTAATGTGTGTGTGGCAAGAATATAGGCAAAAAATAACAAAAAGTACTTTGTTGAAGCATAAGTTATTCAAGTAAGTTTTAGATAGTTGTAAATTACATTTGTTTATTATATCAAGTTAAGTTTTACTAAGTTTGAAATAAATTTATCATAAATTGTAAGTTTTAAGAAAAGTGAAAAAAGAAATTAAAAGTTGTTGAGTTAGAATTTAAAATGTTTAAGCGACTTTAAAAGTAGAAAAAGCTTAAATATTGTACAACTTTTTCTGTATGTTGTTTGAACAGATCAAAAAAGAAAATATCTTTATAATAATCTTTCCGAATAATGACTCACTTTAAAAGCAGAAAATTTGTAATTATTTTATTTAAAGTAAGAGGGAATTAACATTTCTTTTCTTGAAAAGTATAAAGTAAAGTGTGTAAGTACTTATACAAATAAACTGCAATGCGCTTTAGTAAGACTTTAAAACATATATGTATACAAAAATGTTAGGAATAAAATATTTATTTAATTTTTAAAAATTTTAAACGAAAAAATTTGTCATTTAACTTTTTATAAGTTGATGTTTCATTAATTTACAAAACTAATCTAAGTTAAATTAACAACATAAAATAAATAACTTACTGTTTAAAAAAAACATTTTGATTGTTATGAGAACTTACAAATATTTAGAAATGTTTTAAAACTTAACATCATCAAGTAATTTGAAATATATTGATATAGCACTAACGTTTCAAGTAATAAAGCCTACAGAAGTTTAAGTTACATAAACGTGCTTTAACTGTTACGTCATAACGTTTACTTATACGTTTATAAATGCATAATAAATGATGTCAGCGTAGTCCTACATGGTCTAGTGGTTAGGATTCCTGGCTTTCACCCAGGCGGCCCGGGTTCGATTCCCGGTGTAGGAACATTTTGTTTTGAAAGAAAATTAGAAGTTGGTTTTTAAGCGGTATAATAAATTTCGATTATAAACTACACAAATCTATGAACACTTTAATTTAATTTTTTGTATTTGAAACACATGAAATTAAATAAATTAACAAATTAAAAAGCTGGATTAAACGTTGACTTTAATCACATTTCAATTAAAAAAGTTTAAAAAAAGTTCTATTAAAGTTTTAAATATATACAACATAAAGTAAACTTAATTAAACTAATTAGTAAGTAAGCATTAATGAAAAAAAGATATAGTGCTAAAGTAGTGTTCGATACTTTAGTTGTTTAAGTTATTAGAAAAATAAATAATAAATCAATAAATCTAAAACGTATACAAAAAAGTGATTATGTTTGTTTTAGTATTATAAACTACATTAAAGTTACTACCTTTTAAATTGTTATTTATTTATTGTTGTAAAAAAAAATGAAAAAGTATTTTAAAATAGTGTTTAAATAACTGAAACTAAAAATAAAGTTTACATTTTTTTGTTAAACATTATTTTTTTTTAGTGAAGGTAAAATGGTTTAAAAAGTATTAGTTATAATTAGCCGTAAAGATTTAAAAACTATTGTAAAAGGATTATTCAATTACAAAGAAAATAAGTCGAATTCAATCATTTGTTAACAATTTTGTTTTAGGCAACGCTGATAAGCTGTTTATATTCTGTTTTGCATCGTACTAGACGTATGGGGATATAGCTCAGTGGTAGAGCAATCGACTGGAGATCGATAGGTCCTTGGTTCAAATCCGAGTGTCCCCTCTTTTTCCAAA
Source organism: Thalia democratica (assembly GCF_965202585.1). Classification (NCBI taxonomy): domain Eukaryota; kingdom Metazoa; phylum Chordata; class Thaliacea; order Salpida; family Salpidae; genus Thalia; species Thalia democratica. The sequence goes on along the minus strand of NC_139166.1, from coordinate 56,728,864 downwards.
TAAAACAAACAGTTTTCTTGATGTCGAATAATTATGCTTGATGCCCAATGATGTCACTTATTCTCGAGTGGTGACCTTTGCAAGGCATGAGTTTTAACTTTTGCTCGTCGTCACTTTGAACGTATTCCAACCTTACACTGACTTTAACCTCTTGCAAGTGCGAAAATAACACTTTGTGCAAAAGTGACTCTCGTGCAAAAGTGACACTTGTGCAAAAGTGACGGTTCCCTGAACAGTTATGCTTGATGTTGATTATTTGTGCCGTAGTTGACTATGGTGCTTGGTAGTTGTAATCTTTTTTCTTGATGTCAAATATTTTTGCATATTGTTGAACAAACTTACTTAATGTCGAATAATTGTGTTTTATGCTTATTAATTTTGCTCGATGCTTAGTAACTTTGCTTGATACAAAGTCTTTTTGTCAGATGATGAATAGTTTTGCTTGATTCTTAATAATTTTGCTAAATTTTTTATAACTTTGACAAATGCTAAATAGTTTTGCTTAATGCTTAATAACTTTGATTGATGCTTTAAAGTTCTGGTTGATGCTGAATAATTTTCCATGATATCAAACAATTGTGCATGTCTAACAATTATATTTGTGGTTAATAGTTGTTTTGATGTCAAACAGTTTTGTTGATGTCGAATAGATTTTCTTGGTACTTCATAATATTGCTTGATGCTGAATAGTTTTCTACTCTGTCAAATAGTTTTGCATAATAATGATTAGTTATGCTTGATGTTTAGTAACTTTACTTGATGCTTAGTACTTGTAATTGATGTTGAATAATACTAAATATATATTTTATAACCTTGATTGAGGGTTTTACAACTATCCTTTATTAAAGAAATTGTTTGTACTAGTTAAATTTTCTCATATTATAAGTGGAAGGAAGGTAAACAAATAATACAACCGTTGTCACGTAACATTAAATAGTTTCAATTATATACGCATGATATTATATGGTGGTGTAATGGTCATCAAACTAGACCAGGGTTTCCCAAAGTGGGCGATATCGCCCCCCTGGGGGCGATTTTAGTAAGTCGGGGTGCGATAATTAGTAAGGGGGCGAAAGGGTGGGCGATAACTAGTAAGGGGGCGAAAAGGGGGCGATTTTGAAATTTTGGGCTGTCATAAAATTTTTAATTTTTAAATTGCTATTTTACTAATTTTAGCTTGCTATTAAATACTTGACCCTGAGATAAAATTTAAACCGAAAAACTTTATTTTATTTATGTAAAATATAGAGACAAAAATCAAGTGCTTATGACTCCTACTTTCAAGTAAATTACATATTTTCATTCATGTATTTTCTTATTTAACAATTACATATATCATAGACGATCGGAATCCCTCTCATCATTTTATAACCTGACATATATGTTTTTGGGATCATAAATCGTTCATAAAAATCAATGTTATATATTATTAAGTTTCTAGGTAAATTGGCAACCTTGTATAACTTTATTTCTTATTCTAACTTAGTGACTTTTCAAAAAACAATTGGAAATATCATGAGGTGATAGTTATATTACCTCATGATATTTCCAATTGTATTTTGAAAAGTGACTGACCTTGAGCTAAAAGTGAATTTTTTCAAAGAACGAAATAAAAGCTTTTGGACTCAACAAAAACTAAGGCAAAAGTATCCAATCATTTGAGAGGAATATAGATTGTTGTTTATAGTTTTTCCTTCTAGCTTTGTTATTGAGAAAGCTTTCAGATCAGTTATCAACATCTTGAGCAAGAGATCTAATCTAGATATTTGTAAAGGAGGCTTTTTATTACTGATTAAGAATCAGATAAGAAAAACTTGCAAGCAGTCATGAACCTCATCCTGCACATTATATTAGACTTCAGTAGCAGACATTATTTTATGAAATTTTTTTGTTTTATTTAATCTTTCAACATACTTTTTATTTAACCTGGTTTGTATTGTATTTAAGTAGTCTTTTTATAATAAAATTTTATTAAGTTATTTATTCTACAACAGATTTGCATTATGCCTAATAAATATTAATTACGGTAGACTTCCTCTTGAGTTCGCACTTTTTACCCAAAAAAAAAGTTCAAATTTATATTTTCTAAAATTTAACTTAAATAAAGTCTATTACTAACTAAGTATTAATAAAACAAAAAACACATAACATTTAATATCTTATATAGATCTATTTTTAAATGAATGTTTGTTTTATGTTTTAGTTGATTTTATGTTTATGCATAACGTTATTGCATATAATATATTTAAATTTATCATTTTGTAAAAAAAAAGGTAATAACTTTTGAGTTTGCACATTTTGATTTCGTTCAAAGTGCCAACTCAAGCGGAATTCTTCTGTATTTATTAAATCATTTATGTTTTAAATTTGATATTAGTTTTATTTTGACCTGGTTAATTTTGTAGTTTATATTTGTCGTTTTACATTACATTAAAAGTTTTTATAGCATAGTGATTAAAGTGTTTGTTTGATTTTTTTTTGTTATTACTTGTTTAATCTGTATAAATAAATAAATCTTGATGACCATTAAAGTTTTTATTTTAAGTTTTTTTTTTGGTTTTAAAAGAGTATAGATTTGAGGTCTCTATTTGAAATTACTTCAAATTTTTCATTTAAAAGATTTTTAAACTCAATTTTATTTTCTAACTTGATTTATTATCGTTAAAAAACCCATACATTAAGGAATTTTAAATTATTAATACAAATGTTTTTTGTTTTATCTTAATTTTTAATATATTAGCAATTAGAATGTGTTTTTTATTTTAATAGTTCAACACTAGCTTTTAGTTTTTCACTATTTTCTTCTGGTAAATTATCATAGGCTAATGACTAAAAAAAAAAATTAAAGCAGTATTAAATAAGCCATTAAAAAGACTGCTGCAGTTACAAAACAAGACTTTAAGCTAATTAAAAGAATTTTTAAATCGATTGCTTTCTGTTCACAGAATTAACTGTAAAACTTTTGATTTTTTTTTGAATATATATAAAAAAAAATAAAATGTAAAAATTAAGGTTTAGTTTCCTAAAGGTTATTCCAAGTCAAATACTATTTAATGGTATTCTATTACAAAACATGTAGTTTAAAAAGTTTAAAATTAAGTTTTTTACTTTACAAGTAACTTTCTTATAATATATCTTAGCATTAAAATTAATAACTTTACTTCATTAACTGAAGCTGTTGATGAAACCACTTTTCATGTGAGATAATCAACCAGTCGGTCAAACTTTCTCAAACTAGATCATAAATTATGTTTTATTATTTATTTTATTATGAGTAATATAAACTGTTCATTTTTTATAGTTTTTTAATCTCTGGAATAGTAATTTTAGAATATGCCTATTTATAAAATAATTTTAGTATTTTGTGCGGCTTAAACAAGTTACTTAGTATTAACTTCTAAATGTCCGAAATTCGTTATATGAGAGATTATTATAATGTCAGGTTTAAATTAAGATTTCAGATGGGTAACGTACGGTTAAGATCCAGTCAAATATCGACATGCTAAGTAACTTGGAAACTTATTGTGCAAAAGAATCAAAATTTAGTTTTTTGATACTTAATATTTTGAAATACACTTTCAATTTGGTTTTCAGTTCATAATAGTATTTCCTAGATCAGAATAATACTAAATCATTTTATTACAATTTTGCTCGAGTTTTTTTATTTTCTTATATGTTATTTTTCAAATTATGCAGCCCGCAATTACATTTTTTAAACGAGTTGAAACTAGAAAAGATTTTTTAGTATATATGAATTGCTGACTACAAAAGTTGTCCACCACTACCCTAAAAGTTTCATTAGTTTCAAAACAGTTCATATTTAAACAAGATTAATTACAGATTACACAAGGCTTTTTAGTAATTAAGTATTTTAATACACTTAACTGGGTTTATAAGAAAACAAATGTAACTTATTTTCTCAAGCCCTGTAAATTACTTTGAACACAGCCCAAAAGTGCGTGCATAAGAAGTACCAGACTAAATTACATTTCGAACACAACTTTTTCGGCTCAAAAGTTTCTACTCAAGAGAAAAACTACTTTGTAAAATCGTTGGGGGGCGATTATTTTTCGAATTTCTGAAAAAGGGGCGATTTAGAAAATGAGTTTGGGAAACCCTGAGCTACAGCTTCAGCGTTCCGACCCACGCGACGCCCTGGTTAGAAGTGATCGGGTTTTGTATTTTGACTCAGCACAATAATAGTTAAAATGTTAAACATGGAAAAGTATACTTAAAAGTCAGTTTGAGCTAAAAAACAAATGAGTCAGCGTTCTTTTTAAGATTTTTTTTATTCATTTATATATAACCCACCATACCCAAATATATTAAAAACTAATCAAAAAAAAGTTTAAACGACTATATTAAAAATAACATAAAAAAGCTTCTTATTTTGTTGACTCAGTTATTTTCAGCTCAGACTGGCTTTATTAAACGAGTTTATAATTAACCAAAACATCTTAGTAAATCTTATTTTATTATTTATGTTAAGAATGAAAAAACCATTGTTTTCATAACAAAGTTGTTTTTGATTATTACTAGTTTGTAATTTTCTTTATTTTAAGAGGTTCAAACTAAAAAAAACGGATTTTTTTTTGTTTTTAATAACAATTTATCTATACTTAGTTTCTTTTTGTAGTTTTAAAATTTCAAAAAGTAAATAAGCTTCGTATCATATATATTTTACACTTATTTTTTTTTGTCGTTACACTAACTAAAAAACTATATAACCGTGACTAAACGCAAATGTAATTTATAAAGCAATCCCAAATCCTTAAATCTAATTTTTAACAAGCGTTGTTTTTAAAACTACAAACATAGTTGTAGTTAAAGCAATAATTTTTATTTCCATTAATAAGGTGAACAACAAACTTAAAGAAGTCGTGTCTTGTATAATAGCATTTGTAGCTATATAATCACAAAAAATGTGTGTCTATCGTGTGGTCCTATGGTGTAATGGTTAGCACAAAGGACTGTGATCCAAGTTCAAGTCTCGATAGGACCTTTGGTTTAGTAAACAATTTTTTTTTGTTCTAATTAAATTGCATATCGTGCTTTTGAATTTGAACATATTAAATCATTTCTTTGAATTAATTATTCATGTATTGAAACTTTTATGTTATGCTTATAATACACCGAGTATTTATAGTACTCCGAATTTATCTAAAACTTTTAAAGATAATTAAATTATTATAAATATTAAAAAAAACTCTTTCTGATTGCTTAACTAGTCAGAGTAAAATACGTAAACAAATTTTTGATTTTTTGTCATAAACTAAGTGTTAAACAATTAAACTGAAAACACTTGCTTTGGTGTATGCAACTTTAGTAATATTGTAATAGTAGTGCTACAATTCTTAACTCAAAGATTACAACAGTGTTGTAATACCAGTAATTTGTAACAGCTTGAAAGAATAATTTAAAAAGTATTTTGTATTGTTGCAACATCGGTAGGTCTTTTATGGGTATCCTTTTATGGGTGTCCTAGTTGCAGCAGTTTATTTTTGCAAAAATCTGCAAAGTTGTTCAATTTTTATATTTTAATGACGTCATCAAAAACACTTTTATTGTACAATTTTATGTCGACGTGACGTATTTTTTCAACTTTTTTGAACAATTTGATTTTTAAAGTCATACTACGTATATTTTCTAAACTTTTTTGTACAGTTTTATTTCTTAATCGTTTTAAGTCATTTTTAAATCATAAAAAGACGGGTAGGTCTTTTTATGTGTACTATTTTATGGGCACTATTTTATGTGTAGAATTGCTGCATTCAATTTTTGATGTGATGTCATCAAAATTATGTGTAGTATTTAGATGTTGCTGCAATTAAGTTGCTGCAATTAAATGAAAAATAAATTACTGTCCAGGCCTTATATAAATATTATAGATAGTTTTTGAAGTTTGAAATTTATAAACAAACAAATAAAAAATAACTTGAATACACATAAACCAATAGTTTGATTTATTTGTACATTTATTTAAATTATATTTTGTAAACTAACAGAAGTATAGGCTAAACTTATTAAAAGATAATGGATATTTTTTTCATTTAAGATTTAATAAAGAAAAAAAACTTGAATACACTTAAACCAATTGTTTGATATAAAATTATATTTATGTAACTTATATTTTTTATACTAACAGAAGTAATGGCTTGGCATATTATAAATATTTTGAAAAAAAAAATTGTTTAAGATTTTATAAACAAAATAAAAAAATAAAAATTGCACACACATAAACCAAGTGTTAGATTTGTAGTTTTATATATGTAATTTATATTTAGTAAACTTATAAAAGTAGTGGTTTACTCTTATGTGTACTATTTTATGGGCACTATTTTATGTGTAGAACTGCTTCAATCAATTATGACCATAGTTTTATATGACTTCATTTAAATTATGGGTAGTATTTAGATGTTGCTGTAATTAAATAAAAATAAAATACAGTCCTGACCTTATATAAATATTATGGATAGTTTTTGTAGTTTTAAATTTATAAACAAACAAAAAAAAAAAACTTGAATACACATAAACCAATAGTTTGATTTAGTTGTACAATTATTTAAATTGTATTTTGTAAACTAACAGAAGTAGTGGCTAGACTTATTAAAAGATTATGGATAATTTTTTTTAAAGATTTAATAAAGAAAAAAAAAGCTTGATTACACTTAAACCAATTATTTGATTTAATAGTATATTTATATAATTTATATTTTTTATACTACCAGAAGTAATGGCTTGGCATATTATAAATATTTTGGATATTTCTTTATTTAAGATTTTATAAACAAAATTTAAATTTAACACACATAAACCAATTGTTTAATTTATAGTTGTATATATGTAATTTACATTTAGTAAACTTATAGAAGTAGTGGTTTGGCCTTATGTGTACTATTTTATGGGCACTCTTTTATGTGTAGAATTGCTTCAATTAACTTATGTGGTTTCATTTAAATTATGGGTAGTATTTAGATGTTGCTGCAATTAAGTAAAAATAAGATACTGTCTACTTTTAAATCAAACAATTGATTTAAGTGTATTCAAGCTTTTTTTATTAAATATTACATAAAAAAACTATCCATAATCTTTTAATAAGTCTATCCACTACTTATGTTAGTTTACAAAATACAATTTAAATAAATGTACAAATAAATCAAACTATTGGTTTATGTGTATTCAAGTTACTTTTTATTTGTTTGTTTATAAATTTAAAACTACAAAAACTATCCATAATATTTATATAAGGCTTAGAAAGTATTTTATTTTTCATCTAGTTGTAGCAACATCTAAATACTACCCATTGAATATAATTGATTGAAGCAATTCTACACATAAAATAGTGCCCATAAAATAGTACACATAAGAGCAAACCACTACTTTTATAAGTTTACTAAATATAAATCACATATATACAATTATAAATCAAACAATTGGTTTATGTGTGTTCAAGTTTTTTTTTTCTTTATTAAAAATTTCTTAAAAAAATCTACCCATAATCTTTTATAAGTCTAGCCACTACTTCTGTCAGTTTAAAAAATATAACTCAAATAAATGTAAAAATAAATCATACTATTGGTTTATGTTTATTCAAGTTATATTTTATTTGTTTTTTTATGAACTTAAAACTACAAAAACTATCCATAATATTTATATAAGATCTAGATTCTAGACAGTATTTTATTTTTCATTTAATTTCAGCAACTTAATTGCAGCTACATCTCAATACTACCCATAATTTGAATGAAATCAAATCAAATTATGGGCATAATTGATTGAAGCAATTCTACACATAAAATAGTGCCCATAAAGTAGTACACATAAGGTCGAACCTCTACTCTATAAGTTTACTAAATACAAATTACGTATATACAACTATAAATCAAACAATTTTAGATTTAAATCAAACAGTTTATGTGTGTTCAAGTTTAATTTATAAATTTTGTTTATTAAATCTTAAATAAAAAAAAAAACAAAATTACTTATTATATGACTAGCCATTACTTCTGTTAGTATAAAAAATATAAGTTACATAAATAAAACTTTATATCAAACAATTGGTTTAAGTGTATTCAAGTTTTTTTTCTTTATTAAATCTTAAATGAAAAAATATCCATAATCTTTTATAAGTCTAGCCACTACTTCTGTCAGTTTAAAAAATATAACTCAAATAAATGTAAAAATAAATCATATTATTGGTTTATGTTTATTCAAGTTATATTTTATTTGTTTGTTTATAAACTTATAACTACAAAAACTATCCATAATATTTATATAAGGCCTGGACAGTAATTTATTTTTCATTTAATTGCAGCAACATCTAAATACTAAACATAATTTTGATGACATCACATCAAAAATTGTATGCAGCAATTCTACACATAAAATAGTGCCCATAAAATAGTACTCATAAAAAGTCCTACCGTAAAAAGACCGACCCTTGCAACATTAGGTTCAATAACTACGTCTCAAAGTTTAAATAGTTACGTCACAATGTATGACGGTTTTATTTATAAACGCTACAACTTCATTGATAGCATGAGCGTGGCTAGCTCAGTCGGTAGAGCGTTGGACTTTTAATCCAACGGTGAGGGGTTCAAGTCCCTGTCAGGCTTCTTTTAAATATTTTTTCAGAAAATAAATTAAGTATACAATTGCAATTTTTTATAAAGTAGTTATATTTGCCTATGCATTGTTTTTTTTTTTAATTGATTATTTTCTTCTACTTACGAATAAAGAATTAATTTTAATAATATAACCAAAAACTCTTAGACTATATTTTGTACAACAACTAACAGGTAAATAATTTATAATTTAATAAATAAATTCTTATGCTAACTAATAGGTTATTATTCAAACATTTTTTTATGAAATAAGTTAAAGGTGTTCATGAAGAAATTAAGCAATACCTTAGTTTAACATTAAAATCACTTTGTTGTTAAAAATATAAACGTTGGTTTATAAAAAAAACTTTACTTATCTTAAAATTTGATACTATAAAGTTTAATATTTTGCATCAAAAATTGTAGTAAATTATAAAACTAAAAAAAGTATATAGTAAAGAGATAACAATTTAATATTGCAACAAAAATAAGTCCTGCCGAGACTAGAACTCGGAGTACTGGATTCAAAGTCTAGTTCAGGGTTTCCCAAACTCATTTTCTAAATCGCCCCTTTTTCAGAAATTCGAAAAATAATCGCCCCCCAACGATTTTACAAAGTAGTTTTTCTCTTGAGTAGAAACTTTTGAGCCGAAAAAGTTGTGTTCGAAATGTAATTTAGTCTGGTACTTCTTATGCACGCACTTTTGGGCTGTGTTCAAAGTAATTTACAGGGCTTGAGAAAATAAGTTACATTTGTTTTCTTATAAACCCAGTTAAGTGTATTAAAATACTTAATTACTAAAAAGCCTTGTGTAATCTGTAATTAATCTTGTTTAAATATGAACTGTTTTGAAACTAATGAAACTTTTAGGGTAGTGGTGGACAACTTTTGTAGTCAGCAATTCATATATACTAAAAAATCTTTTCTAGTTTCAACTCGTTTAAAAAATGTAATTGCGGGCTGCATAATTTGAAAAATAACATATAAGAAAATAAAAAAACTCGAGCAAAATTGTAATAAAATGATTTAGTATTATTCTGATCTAGGAAATACTATTATGAACTGAAAACCAAATTGAAAGTGTATTTCAAAATATTAAGTATCAAAAAACTAAATTTTGATTCTTTTGCACAATAAGTTTCCAAGTTACTTAGCATGTCGATATTTGACTGGATCTTAACCGTACGTTACCCATCTGAAATCTTAATTTAAACCTGACATTATAATAATCTCTCATATAACGAATTTCGGACATTTAGAAGTTAATACTAAGTAACTTGTTTAAGCCGCACAAAATACTAAAATTATTTTATAAATAGGCATATTCTAAAATTACTATTCCAGAGATTAAAAAACTATAAAAAATGAACAGTTTATATTACTCATAATAAAATAAATAATAAAACATAATTTATGATCTAGTTTGAGAAAGTTTGACCGACTGGTTGATTATCTCACATGAAAAGTGGTTTCATCAACAGCTTCAGTTAATGAAGTAAAGTTATTAATTTTAATGCTAAGATATATTATAAGAAAGTTACTTGTAAAGTAAAAAACTTAATTTTAAACTTTTTAAACTACATGTTTTGTAATAGAATACCATTAAATAGTATTTGACTTGGAATAACCTTTAGGAAACTAAACCTTAATTTTTACATTTTATTTTTTTTTATATATATTCAAAAAAAAATCAAAAGTTTTACAGTTAATTCTGTGAACAGAAAGCAATCGATTTAAAAATTCTTTTAATTAGCTTAAAGTCTTGTTTTGTAACTGCAGCAGTCTTTTTAATGGCTTATTTAATACTGCTTTAATTTTTTTTTTTAGTCATTAGCCTATGATAATTTACCAGAAGAAAATAGTGAAAAACTAAAAGCTAGTGTTGAACTATTAAAATAAAAAACACATTCTAATTGCTAATATATTAAAAATTAAGATAAAACAAAAAACATTTGTATTAATAATTTAAAATTCCTTAATGTATGGGTTTTTTAACGATAATAAATCAAGTTAGAAAATAAAATTGAGTTTAAAAATCTTTTAAATGAAAAATTTGAAGTAATTTCAAATAGAGACCTCAAATCTATACTCTTTTAAAACCAAAAAAAAAACTTAAAATAAAAACTTTAATGGTCATCAAGATTTATTTATTTATACAGATTAAACAAGTAATAACAAAAAAAAATCAAACAAACACTTTAATCACTATGCTATAAAAACTTTTAATGTAATGTAAAACGACAAATATAAACTACAAAATTAACCAGGTCAAAATAAAACTAATATCAAATTTAAAACATAAATGATTTAATAAATACAGAAGAATTCCGCTTGAGTTGGCACTTTGAACGAAATCAAAATGTGCAAACTCAAAAGTTATTACCTTTTTTTTTACAAAATGATAAATTTAAATATATTATATGCAATAACGTTATGCATAAACATAAAATCAACTAAAACATAAAACAAACATTCATTTAAAAATAGATCTATATAAGATATTAAATGTTATGTGTTTTTTGTTTTATTAATACTTAGTTAGTAATAGACTTTATTTAAGTTAAATTTTAGAAAATATAAATTTGAACTTTTTTTTTGGGTAAAAAGTGCGAACTCAAGAGGAAGTCTACCGTAATTAATATTTATTAGGCATAATGCAAATCTGTTGTAGAATAAATAACTTAATAAAATTTTATTATAAAAAGACTACTTAAATACAATACAAACCAGGTTAAATAAAAAGTATGTTGAAAGATTAAATAAAACAAAAAAATTTCATAAAATAATGTCTGCTACTGAAGTCTAATATAATGTGCAGGATGAGGTTCATGACTGCTTGCAAGTTTTTCTTATCTGATTCTTAATCAGTAATAAAAAGCCTCCTTTACAAATATCTAGATTAGATCTCTTGCTCAAGATGTTGATAACTGATCTGAAAGCTTTCTCAATAACAAAGCTAGAAGGAAAAACTATAAACAACAATCTATATTCCTCTCAAATGATTGGATACTTTTGCCTTAGTTTTTGTTGAGTCCAAAAGCTTTTATTTCGTTCTTTGAAAAAATTCACTTTTAGCTCAAGGTCAGTCACTTTTCAAAATACAATTGGAAATATCATGAGGTAATATAACTATCACCTCATGATATTTCCAATTGTTTTTTGAAAAGTCACTAAGTTAGAATAAGAAATAAAGTTATACAAGGTTGCCAATTTACCTAGAAACTTAATAATATATAACATTGATTTTTATGAACGATTTATGATCCCAAAAACATATATGTCAGGTTATAAAATGATGAGAGGGATTCCGATCGTCTATGATATATGTAATTGTTAAATAAGAAAATACATGAATGAAAATATGTAATTTACTTGAAAGTAGGAGTCATAAGCACTTGATTTTTGTCTCTATATTTTACATAAATAAAATAAAGTTTTTCGGTTTAAATTTTATCTCAGGGTCAAGTATTTAATAGCAAGCTAAAATTAGTAAAATAGCAATTTAAAAATTAAAAATTTTATGACAGCCCAAAATTTCAAAATCGCCCCCTTTTCGCCCCCTTACTAGTTATCGCCCACCCTTTCGCCCCCTTACTAATTATCGCACCCCGACTTACTAAAATCGCCCCCAGGGGGGCGATATCGCCCACTTTGGGAAACCCTGGTCTAGTTTGATGACCATTACACCACCATATAATATCATGCGTATATAATTGAAACTATTTAATGTTACGTGACAACGGTTGTATTATTTGTTTACCTTCCTTCCACTTATAATATGAGAAAATTTAACTAGTACAAACAATTTCTTTAATAAAGGATAGTTGTAAAACCCTCAATCAAGGTTATAAAATATATATTTAGTATTATTCAACATCAATTACAAGTACTAAGCATCAAGTAAAGTTACTAAACATCAAGCATAACTAATCATTATTATGCAAAACTATTTGACAGAGTAGAAAACTATTCAGCATCAAGCAATATTATGAAGTACCAAGAAAATCTATTCGACATCAACAAAACTGTTTGATATCATGGAAAATTATTCAGCATCAACCAGAACTTTAAAGCATCAATCAAAGTTATTAAGCATTAAGCAAAACTATTTAGCATTTGTCAAAGTTATAAAAAATTTAGCAAAATTATTAAGAATCAAGCAAAACTATTCATCATCTGACAAAAAGACTTTGTATCAAGCAAAGTTACTAAGCATCGAGCAAAATTAATAAGCATAAAACACAATTATTCGACATTAAGTAAGTTTGTTCAACAATATGCAAAAATATTTGACATCAAGAAAAAAGATTACAACTACCAAGCACCATAGTCAACTACGGCACAAATAATCAACATCAAGCATAACTGTTCAGGGAACCGTCACTTTTGCACAAGTGTCACTTTTGCACGAGAGTCACTTTTGCACAAAGTGTTATTTTCGCACTTGCAAGAGGTTAAAGTCAGTGTAAGGTTGGAATACGTTCAAAGTGACGACGAGCAAAAGTTAAAACTCATGCCTTGCAAAGGTCACCACTCGAGAATAAGTGACATCATTGGGCATCAAGCATAATTATTCGACATCAAGAAAACTGTTTGTTTTATTTGGAAAAAGAGGGGACACTCGGATTTGAACCAAGGACCTATCGATCTCCAGTCGATTGCTCTACCACTGAGCTATATCCCCATACGTCTAGTACGATGCAAAACAGAATATAAACAGCTTATCAGCGTTGCCTAAAACAAAATTGTTAACAAATGATTGAATTCGACTTATTTTCTTTGTAATTGAATAATCCTTTTACAATAGTTTTTAAATCTTTACGGCTAATTATAACTAATACTTTTTAAACCATTTTACCTTCACTAAAAAAAAATAATGTTTAACAAAAAAATGTAAACTTTATTTTTAGTTTCAGTTATTTAAACACTATTTTAAAATACTTTTTCATTTTTTTTTACAACAATAAATAAATAACAATTTAAAAGGTAGTAACTTTAATGTAGTTTATAATACTAAAACAAACATAATCACTTTTTTGTATACGTTTTAGATTTATTGATTTATTATTTATTTTTCTAATAACTTAAACAACTAAAGTATCGAACACTACTTTAGCACTATATCTTTTTTTCATTAATGCTTACTTACTAATTAGTTTAATTAAGTTTACTTTATGTTGTATATATTTAAAACTTTAATAGAACTTTTTTTAAACTTTTTTAATTGAAATGTGATTAAAGTCAACGTTTAATCCAGCTTTTTAATTTGTTAATTTATTTAATTTCATGTGTTTCAAATACAAAAAATTAAATTAAAGTGTTCATAGATTTGTGTAGTTTATAATCGAAATTTATTATACCGCTTAAAAACCAACTTCTAATTTTCTTTCAAAACAAAATGTTCCTACACCGGGAATCGAACCCGGGCCGCCTGGGTGAAAGCCAGGAATCCTAACCACTAGACCATGTAGGACTACGCTGACATCATTTATTATGCATTTATAAACGTATAAGTAAACGTTATGACGTAACAGTTAAAGCACGTTTATGTAACTTAAACTTCTGTAGGCTTTATTACTTGAAACGTTAGTGCTATATCAATATATTTCAAATTACTTGATGATGTTAAGTTTTAAAACATTTCTAAATATTTGTAAGTTCTCATAACAATCAAAATGTTTTTTTTAAACAGTAAGTTATTTATTTTATGTTGTTAATTTAACTTAGATTAGTTTTGTAAATTAATGAAACATCAACTTATAAAAAGTTAAATGACAAATTTTTTCGTTTAAAATTTTTAAAAATTAAATAAATATTTTATTCCTAACATTTTTGTATACATATATGTTTTAAAGTCTTACTAAAGCGCATTGCAGTTTATTTGTATAAGTACTTACACACTTTACTTTATACTTTTCAAGAAAAGAAATGTTAATTCCCTCTTACTTTAAATAAAATAATTACAAATTTTCTGCTTTTAAAGTGAGTCATTATTCGGAAAGATTATTATAAAGATATTTTCTTTTTTGATCTGTTCAAACAACATACAGAAAAAGTTGTACAATATTTAAGCTTTTTCTACTTTTAAAGTCGCTTAAACATTTTAAATTCTAACTCAACAACTTTTAATTTCTTTTTTCACTTTTCTTAAAACTTACAATTTATGATAAATTTATTTCAAACTTAGTAAAACTTAGCTTGATATAATAAACAAATGTAATTTACAACTATCTAAAACTTACTTGAATAACTTATGCTTCAACAAAGTACTTTTGTTATTTTTTGCCTATATTCTTGCCACACACACATTAGCGCCAGAGAGTATTATTGTTTTCTTGTTACTGTTATGTTTTTCAGTTGCTTCTTTAGTGAGTTAATTCGATTGCTTTTCTTTGAACAAACTTTGTTGGCAAAATTGTTACTTCTGCTATATATATTTAGCAGTACATAATAACTAATCACTCTGATACTTATACATACTAAGTGTTTAAGATAGTTGTTACTAAGGTGTTCTGGACTTTTGAAATAAGATATATGGTATTATTAAGTTTATAACTCCTTATATTTAGCATTTAGTTTTTATTTAAGTAGTAAAAGTATTCCCCTAACTCAGGCCTTGGGGATTATAGTGTTAAAGCACAATCATTTTAACATAAATCATAAAAAAGCACAAATACATAATGTTTAAAAAATATGTACGTTAAGAAACAAAACAAGTACGTTAAATAAATCACTATATAAATTAAAGTTACATTAAAATTAACCAATGATAAGTAAAGTTTAAATCGGTAAAAACCATGCCTCGACCCGGGATTGAACCAGGGACCTTCAGATCTTCAGTCTGACGCTCTCCCGACTGAGCTATCGAGGCTTGTGTCTAGTGATATTTTGTAGCGTTTATATATATCATACGAATTCAAATGCTGAATAACATCAATATTTTCAAAATTTAAATTCACCCATGAAAAGCATTTGCTTTACATAAACTAAATTATTTGCAGAAAACTTGTTTATTATCAAAGCATAAGTAGAGTAGGAACAAATTTTGTTCAACGTTACTAAACTATCTTAATATACTAGAAAATGTTTTAATAACTAAATCAGAACCTAATAATGTTTAAACTAAATAATGTATGACTTTACTTAATCGTGTCTGACTTTAAAAAGTCATTTTCACTTTACTAAAAATTTTTGACTTTAATAAATCAGGTTAAGTTTTATTAAATCATGTTTGACTTTATTAAATCAAACTTGACTTAACTAAATCACATTAAATTTAACTAAATTATTTTCACTTTACTAAAAATTTTTGACTTTAATAAATCAGGTTAAGTTTTATTAAATCATGTTAGACTTTACTCATGAAACGTTTAGCTTATTGGTGGACAACTTTTGTAGTCAACAATTTATATTTACTAAAAAATATTTTCTAGTTTCAACTCGTTAAAAAAATGTAATTGCGGGCTGCATAATTTAAAACAATAACATATAAGAAAAATAAAAACTCGAGCAAAACTGTAATTAAATGATTTAGTATTATTGTGATCTAGAAAATACTATTGTGAACTGAAACCCAAATTGAAAGTGTATTTCAAATGTTTAGTTTCAAAAAATTAAACTTTGTTTATTTTGCACAAGTAGTTTTCAAGTTACTTAGCGGGTCGAAAATTTGACTGAATCTTAACCGTACGTTACCCATCTGAAATCTCAACTGAAACCTGACTTTATATCAATCTCTCATATAACGAGTTTCAGACATTTAGAAGTTGATACTAAGTAACTTAATTAAGCCGCACAAAATACTTAAATTATTTTATAAATAGGCATATTCTAAAATTACTATACCAGAGATTAAAAAACTATATTAGAATGAAAAATTTATTTTACACATAATAACATAAATATTAAAACATAATTTCTGATCTAGTTTGAGGAAGTTTGACCGACTGGTTGATTATCTCACATGAAAAGCAGTTACATCAACAGCTACAGTTGATTCAGTAAAATAATTAATTTCAATGCTAAGATATATTATAAGCAAGTTAGTTATAAAGTTATAAATTTAATTTTAAACTTTTTAAACTACATGTTTTGTAGTGGAATACCATTAATTAGTATTTGACTTGGAATAATCTTTGGGAAACTAAACCTTAATTTTAACTTTTTTTTTTAATTTAAATTCAAAAAAAAATCAATTGTTTTACATTTAATTCTGTGAACAGAAAGTAATCAATTAAAAAAATATTTTAATTAGATTAAAATTTTGTTTTGTAACTGTAGCAGTCTTTTTGATGGCTTATTTAATACTGTTTAAATTTATTTTTTATTTAGTTATTAGCTTATAATAACTTACCAGAAGAAAATAGTTAAAAACCAAAAGCTAGTGTTGAACTATTAAAATAAACAACACATTCTAATTGAAAATATATTAAAAATTAAGATAAAACAAAAAACAGTTGTATTAATAGTTTAAAATTCCTTAATATATAGATTTTTTAACAATAATAAAAAGTTAGAAAATAAAATTGAGTTTAAGAATCTTTTAAATGAAAAATTTGAAGTAATTTCAAATAGAGACCTCAAATCTATACTCTTTTAAAACCAAAAAAAAAGTTTTGAAATAAAACGTTTAATAGTTATCAAGAGTTTTTTATTTATACAGATTTAACAAGTAATAAAAAATCAAGTCAAATTAATTTCTATCTAATAAATACTTTAATCACTATACTATAAAACTTTTAGTGAATGTAAAACGACAAATATAAACTACAAAACTAACCAGGTCAAAATGAAACTATTAACATATTTAAAACATACACCATTTAATAAAAACAGTAGACTTCCCCTTGAGTTCGCACTTTAAACTAGTGATGTACCGGACCCGGATCCGGACTTTTTTTTCAAATTAGAATCCGGCCGGAACCGGATCCGGACTTTTTTTTCAAATTCGAATCCGGCCGGAACCGGATCCGGACATTTTTTTCAAATTAGAGTCCGGCCGGAACCGGATCCGGACTTTTTTTTTCAAATTAGAATCCGGCCGGATCCGGATATCAGACAAAAATGGCAATATCCGGCCGGACCCGGATAGTGAGTCCGGTACATCACTAGAATAAACTAGCCTGAGTCAGAACGAGGTTTTTAAAAACTGAAAAAAAAGAACTTTAATCTAATAATAAGAAGAACAGCTAGCAAAGGTTGACAATTTGGTAGTAAAGTTGTGGACTGATTATGGTACACTTAACTTATTAGTACTACCCATCATAATTAAATCCTACCTTATTTATTTAATATCTAACAAATACTAAATTCTAACTGAGACTACTTTCTATAATCAGACACGACAGTTTTGAGTGATGAATCTTTTATATAAACCACAACAAGAAATACTAGCAGATACAAAATTACCAATTACTTTGGTAACACTTTAAAAACTGGAAGCTATTTAACTCGATATCAAAAGACTTAAAACAAAAATCTAAAAATTAAATAAAATTTTTAGTAAACAAGAAACTGTAAAATTAAACTATAAACCTGGCTTAAATATTTAAACAATTAAACACCTGTTGAAATATTCACTTTTAAAACAAAGCACTATTTGCAGTAAGTTTTCACAAAAATGTTCAAGATATTTTGTTGCTTCAAGCTACTAACCAAACTAACTAACTGCTTACATATAAACTGCCTGTCTTGTTCTGATGTTTTGTTGAATCAGTATTTAGTTTGAAACATTTCGTATTATGATTCTCATTGGCTCGTACATTCAACCGTTTTAACTCTAAATATTCTCTGAGCTCAACTTTAAACAATAAATAATGCAAGTATTCATTCCAAAGTTTTCAATTTTACAACATATGTAAAGAGTTGCATTTCATGAAATGTTTATTTTATAGTTTAAATGTAAACAAATGTAAATTAGTCACGTGTACAAAATGAGTCAATCACGGTAGGTGTTTAATTTTAACTGACGAAAATGACTATTATTAATTTACACAGGGTTTGTTTTTGAAAAAATACTTTTCAGTATGCTCTTTTTTACTAACTAGATCCGGGTCCGGCCGGATCTTTGTTAGGATCCGGCCGGAACCGGATCCGGACTTTTTTTTCAAATTAGAATCCGGCCGGAACCGGATCCGGACTTTTTTTTCAAATTAGAGTCCGGCCGGAACCGGATCCGGACTTTTTTTTCAAATTAGAATCCGGCCGGATCCGGATATCAGACAAAAATGGCAATATCCGGCCGGACCCGGACCCGGATAGTGAGTCCGGTACATCACTACTTTAAACAAAACTAAAAAGTGCAAACTAAAAAATTATTACTTTTTTTTACAAAATGAAAAGTTTAAATATGTCATATGCAATAACATTATGAATACACATGAAATAAACTAAAAAATAAAACAAACATTCATTGAAAAAACTAAATCTATATAAGCAATTAATATTATGTATTATTTGTTTTATCGATACTTAGTTAGTAATAGACTTTATTTAATTTAAATTAAAATAATATAAACTTGCACTTTTTTTTGGGTAAAAAGTGCGAACTTAAGAAGAAATCTACCGTAATTAATTTATGCATACCTGTTGTAGAATAAATAATCTAATAAACTTTTTATTATAAAAAGACTACTTAAATACATTACAAACCAGGTTAAAAAAGATGTGTTTTAAAAGATCAAATAAAATAAAAAAACTTTCATAAAATAATGTCTGCTACTGAAGTCTAATATAATGTAAAGGGTGAGGTTTATGACTGCCTGCAAGTTTTTCTAATCTAATTCTTAATTTTTAAAATAAAGCCTCCTTTACAAACATTTATATTAGATCTTTTGCTCAAGATGTTGATAACTGAACTGAAAGCTTTCTCAACAACATAGCTAAAAGGAAAAACTATAAACAACAATCTAAATTTTTTCAAATGATTTGATACTTTTGCTTTAGTTTTTGTTGAGTCCAAAAGCATTCATATCGTTCTTTGGAAAAATTTACTTTCAGTTCAACGTCAGTTTGTAAGTCTGAGAAGAATAATTGTAAGTCGTTTAGTCCAAAAAGATCTGCTTCGAAGAAGTCCATATTTTTATCTATATAATAGCTTTTTTGTGTCAAATCGAAACTTTACTACTTAATATGTTCACACTGTTAAAAACTTTAGATTTTTTAGGTTTATTTTTGCCTAAATTGTCAAAATCCAGGTTTTTCCGGGTTTCAAGGTAAATTGGCAACCCCGTAAAGATTTTTTCTTAGTCTGACTTTTCAAAAAAAAATTGGAAATATCTTGAAGTGATAGTTAATAATAGATCACATAGATTTTTACAAACCATTTATGATTTCAAATAACATATATGTCAGGTTATAAAATGGTGAGAGGGATTCCGATCGTCTCTGATCTGTGTAACTGTTTTAAGAAATATATGAATGAAAATATGTAATTTAATTAAAAGTAGGAGTCATAAGTACTTGATCTTTTTCTCTATATTTTACATAAACAAAATAAACTTTTTTGTTTAAGTTTTACCTTAAGGTCAAATATTTAAGCAAGTTAAAATTAGTAAAATAGCAAGCTAAAATTAGTAAAATAGCTAGACAAAAAGTAAAAATTTTATGACTGTCCAAAATTTTAAAATCGCCCCCTTTTCGCCCCCTTACTAGTTATTGCCCACCCTTTCGCTCCCTTACTAATTATCGCCCCCCGATTTGTTAAAATTGCCCCCAGGGGGGCGATATCGCCCACTTTGGGAAACCCTGATTTAGAACAACATTTTAGATATGTTTGAACAAATATATTTGTGTAAAAGGTGAACATTATGTACTTACTTACTGTAATAATTAACTTATTGTAAAAGAATTTTAACCATCATTAATATGTCACAAACTTACAATATTTTCAAATTCCCAAAATTCTGTAAAACATTTCAAACAAAATAAAGTATTTCTGACGATTATATGGAATAGAATTATTAGTATGAAACATATGTAAAAAATGTGGTTTATTGTATAATTGAAAAACTGTAACACAATATATACATAAAAGTTAGTGTAAACCTTTAAGCAGAACTTAGTTGACTGATTAATTAAAAAAAAATTGTTCCACTTCTAGGGAGTAAAAAAAAATCCTCTAACAATCGAACCTATAGTACAAATATACAAAACTAGTCTTTTACAAGTTTAATGAAAAATGATTAAAGTTTTTATGACAAAACACATACTTTATATAAAGTTATTTTTTAATTTAAGTACTTATAATATTATTTCGAAATAACTATTAAATTCTCAACAAAATTAAGTTTGAAATAGATAAGATAAAAAATTTATAAATACTTTTTTAAATATTTGCAAAATCTTTATAAAACCACTTATGTTTAACAACTTTAATTTTGTTAATAGTTATGCCTACTTGAATTGTTTCAATAGTTTTTAATGCACGATAGTCATTTTGTTTTTTTTAATACCTACCTTTAATAGTAAATTAAAAAATTATCTCTATGTAATAAATTGAAAAATGTTTTGAAAACTTTTAATTTATCAAATGCTTTGAAATATTAATTAAGAGCTGTTTAATAGACAAAGATATCTAAGTATATATAAGAATGTTTAAATACATACATATATACTTTAATAAAAATACATTACTAGTTACATTCCATACATAAAAAGTTTAAAAAAGGTTAAACATTTAATGTTAATTAATCAAAATATAGTTAAAAAATTTTTATTATTAGGTACAGATTAATTATTAACTATTATTTTCCTACATTTTTATGGTAGTTTTTATTAAGTTTGTTTTTTAAAATCTAAATTAAAAGTTATTGTTGTATATAAGTTTTAGAATTTTTCTACAACATATTTTTTCTTACAATTTTTAAATTTATATTTAAAAAACAAATACAGTAACCTCTCGCTTATTTACGCACATTGTGTCCACAGAAAAAACGCGTAAAGATACGAGATATCGTAAAGATACGAGAGGTACCAAATGTACTTACTATAATGGCTGTTTTTTGATATTGCTTCTAGTTAAAAGCAGACTGGAAACTTTCCCACTTTTAACAATTTGTTTACTTTGTTTATAAACATGAAAACAAAATTTAAAACTATACATATACTAAAAAACTGGATTTAACTTTATATAAAATAATAATACTTGTAGAAAATTTTTACTATTCTTAATATTAATATTTTATCTTTATCTATATGTGACTTATTTTATACTTAACATTTATACTTTGTTCTTCTAACTAGTGATATGCTTACTAAATTAAATAAAATTGAGAATTTTGTTAATTGTAAGCTCTATATTTATTAAGTATCACTGCTATTTTTTGCTAGGAAGTTTCATTAGATTTCTTTTTTAGATAATTATTCATATATAGGGCAAGAATGCTGTATTATTTATTTGTGTTTTAAACTCTTATTATTTCATTATACTTTCAGTATTTCTTTCAGAATTTTAATTTAATCTCTTATTGTTAACAAAGTTTATGATATACTGATGTATAACTAAATGTCTCTCAATTAGTCTTAAGATATAGATAGGTGAGTTAGCATTTAAAAACATATTTTAAATAAAAAATATATAATAAACCTAGTTTGTGCAATATTGAAAATAATAGAAAATTTTATTTTTTGAAATTTTTAGAATTCTAAAATGCGTAACTAAATGAGAGTGCGTAACGTCACGAGTGCGTAAAGATGTGAGAGGTTACTGTAATGCTTATTTATTTGTTGACAAATAAAATTGTGCAAAAACTTAGAATTAAGAATTATGATAGGTTACAATTACAACTTGAATCACATGTAAACAAGCTAATACAATTTTATATTATTCTCAGTGATTACAAGATTCTTAAAAAAAATTGTAAAGTTATACGTTAATTATTTTATTATATAGAAAAAACAATAATTGTTATTTAGTGTTAATTTAAAGTAAATAAAAACTATTTTACTACAGTAGATTATTACGAAAAAATAGGAAAACAACTGTATTTTATTTGTGAAAATAACTTTTTTTTTGAATTAATACAACACATACAATGTACAAAATTAAACAAACTTACTGATAAAATATTTTATTTCAAACACTTTTTAAATATTAAATATATAGATAATTCAAGTACTCAAACAAAGTAGTTGTAATTAAGTATAACTAAAGTACTTTAAAAAGATAACTACTTTTTAATTAAAAGTAATAAATGAAACTTAAATTTTGTTTATTGAGTTAAGTTTGTTCTTTACTTCCATTTTTTTTACATACACAAATGCAGCTAAATACTGCAAATTAATTTTATAAACGCAATATACTGGTTACTATAACAACCTTCGATAGCTCAGTTGGTACGCATTAAAATTTATTATAAAAATATATTTCCAAATTATTGTTTGTAAATTGGTATTTAAATTTTTTAAACTTTAAAGACTTCAATTGGTACGCATATATTAACTTAACAGAAGAAGCGCATAAAGCCATACTAGTGAGTTGATAAAATCAATCAAAAACGCTTCAATTTTAAAAGCATACTTTTGTTCAAGTAGCTCAGTTGGTAGAGCGGTGGACTGTAGCATGTTGTTAGAAATCCATAGGTAGCTGGTTCGACTCCGGCTCGAATGACATTTTTTAGTTTCATCAAACTTTATGTTATGGATGTTTACCGAGGACACGCTCAAAATCCACCCGCGTTCAAAATCCACCCAGTCAAATTCAAGAACCGCTTACCGATTGAGGGTAAGGGTTAGTTAGGTAAGGGCAACAGTGATAGTGAAAAAAAAAGAAAAAAAAGTAAAAAACATAAAAAATAAAATAGTAAATAAAGAAAAAAAAATCGGGTGGATTTTGAACTTAGGTGGATTTTGAAAGTATACGGTTTTTCGTGATTAATATAAATAATATATTATCTGACTTTTTAAGTTTTTAAAAACAACAAAATTAACTCTTGCTTAATATATCATTTTATAAAGTGGCTTTTTACTTAAAGACATTTTATAGTTTTAATAGCTTATTAACAATTGAATTTCTAGATAAAATTATAAAACATCAAATATTTAAACACAATAATAATTAATAGTTCAATTTATTTTATATTCAAAACAGTTTTTTTATTTTAACGAAAGAAGTTTTTAGTTATAAAACTTACATTACCGCAAAAAATTATTAATGAAGTATTTAAAGGCAGTATTTTTAAAATAATTAATTACTTGTTGTTTTAAAGAGTCTTCTTTTATTTTCAAAAAACAAAAATCTAGAACATTTTATTGAAACATTTGTTATATTTTCCGAATTTAAAGTATTCAGACATTAACAGTTTGTGACATAAAGTGTGACATAAATGTATATAAATTTAAACTAATAATCTTTTGAAGCGAAAAAAGTTTCAAGGGTTTAAAACGACTTTACTATTAGAAATAACCATATTGCACAAATTTTTTAAAGCCTTTAGTAATTGATGAAGCAATGTGAATATTTTTTTTTACCTTTGTTATTATTAGTTCTTATGAACGACAGCAACGTTAATGCTATATTTTAAGAACATTAAATATAAAACTGTATTGTTTCTTATCTCTTGTTTACAAATAACTAATAGAAATTTTGGAACTAAAACTTAAATTTAGCAGACAGCAGGCTAGATTATTAAAATTATAAGTTTAAATTTACGTATACAAATTTCGTTTACTAAAAAAGTTGTGTTTTTTTGTGTTAATATTTACACCTGGGTAATTTGACAACCTATCAAATTGATATTTGCAGATATTACTACTTTTTCAAATTGTTGTCAGGGTCCTGTTTTCACAGGAACTAAGAAAATTATTGCGTTCAGCAAACGAAGTTTGTATAAGAGTTTGTATAAGGGTATAATATATTGAGAAATATCATTGTGTATTGTCACGGGAACTGAATGCGTGGACTTACCACTATATATTTGGTAATGGTACAGGGTCGATAAATACGTATTATTTACGTATTCATTTTGTCTCTTTTGTTTGATTACACTGAAATAACACGTAATTTCTGATTATAAATATTTTATTGTGTAGACCACATTACAGTTAATAAAATATTCAATGAAAATATCTCGCAACTAAAAGTTAAATAACAAAAAAACTGCTAAAAACAACCAAAAAATGCTTGTGATGAATGTGTGAAAAAAAAAATTTTTACAATAGTTTGAAATTTAGCAATTGTCTTTTCTTTTTTTTTTTGATAATTATGATGTGTAAAATTATACAACACTTTTGTGAATACAAAACTGCTGATATATTCCTGAAACCTCACTCAAATAGTATTCTAAAAGTTGTATTTTTTAAAGGTAAAGTTTAAGAAAAAAATCAGTTTTTAAAATATATTACTATTTACTTAAAAAACCATCTTAAAATACTTTTGTATTTATCAAGATAATTCTAAAACGTCATTCAAATTAATCGAAACGAAAAACAATACTATTATGTTAACAGCAACTAGTTTTATATATGATATATTGTGTCATTTGAAGTATAATTTAAGCCTATAAATTTGTAGAGTATAAAATATAAATAATACTAAAGTTTCGAACTCGTTTAAGTGTTGGTTTTATATTTTCCGAAAAAGTTAGCTCTTAATCATTTGTTACTGAATATCAAACAGAGGTAAAAAAAAGAGCCGAAAGCCGCAACCTATTAACAATTTTTAACTTTGATTGAGTGAATTAAAGTTAAATGCATTGAAAATTTTTAAAACACTTATAAATTTAAACTTTGTTATTTAAAGTTGTTTAAAAACAGTTATTGAGCATGTATGGAAAATATTTTAAGCATCACGGTAGATTTCAGCACTACAATCATCACATCACAGTAGTGGTTTATTGAACAAAAACAAGAAATCGCTCAAAACTTTTTGGTTCAATGACCTGGATACGCAAAAAGATCTCTCGGTCATCGAGTTGCATACCAAACTTAATCAAAATTATATGAGCTATTCACAGTAGACTGCAAATATACAATTATCACATCAAATAGATCGCAACACTACAGGTATAACATCACAATAGATTGCAACGATACAACTATCACATTATTAGATAGCAAAATACAACTACCACATCACAGTAGATCGCTACATTTTAACTATCACATTACAGTATATTGCAACACTACAACTATCGCATCACAGTGTGTTGCAACACTCCAACTATTACATCACAGTAGATTGCAACAGTACAACTATTGCATAACAGTGTAATGCAACACTACAACTATCACATCACAGTGTATTGCAACACTACAACTATTGCATCACAGTGTATTGCAACGATACAACTATCACATCACAGTGTATTGCAACACTACAACTATCACATCACAGTGTGTTGCAACACTTCAACTATTACATCACAGTAGATTGCAACACTACAACTATTGCATAATAGTGTATTGCAACACTACAACTATCATATCACAGTATATTGCAACAATACAACTATCACATCACACTATATTGCAACACTACAACTATCTAATAACAGTGTATTGCAACACTACAACTATCACAACACTGTGTATTGCAACATTACAACTATCACATCACAGTATATTGCAACACTACAACTAGTGTTATAAATATGTTATCTTATGTAGAACCGTGTTGTCGTATAAAGTTTTGAAGAAAACAACAAATCTAAACCATCAAGTCATAGGTAAAAAGTTACTAGTTTCGGGATTAATTTAAAATTTTTGAGACTGATGTTGTTGACGAATTTCTTAAAAAACATTTCAGTATAACAAATTGTAGAAAAAAACAATGTTATGAAAGCAGTAAAGCTATTGAAACTAGAAAAAAAATTAATGAAGGTTAGACTACAAATATAGAATCATATTTCGTTCCGAAGAAATGAAATATTATTTATTATCCATTATTAACTATTGGTTAGAAAATTGGTAACTGTCGCTGGTTTAAGATTTTACATTGGAGAGGTAACTAAATGAATAAATTAACGAACTAGAACAAGTAATATTGTGCTGATTTTGTGAAGTAGAAGTGGGCAAAACCTTGTGGATCCGGCTCCATACAATAAATAGTATTTTATTAATATGTTTTAAACTTGATATATAGTACATATTAGTTCTTATTTAATGTTTATTTCATTGTAAATTACTTTAACGATAGTATCTACATTGTTATACACTAATGCAAAAATGATCAGACCGCTAAGACTTAAACTTTGCATACAAACTTATTTTGTATCAAAAAAAAAAAACGCTACTATAAAATATAATTAATCATAAGAAAACTTAAATAAACACTTATATATCTGCACAAACTATTGTTTGAGTAGTTACTACATTTTAATTATTTTAAGGGTGAGGGCCTTTTTAAATACAAACAACGAAACTTTTAATTAAGTCGTTTGTTATGTAAAACGCTTTAAGTAACCTTTTACATAAATAACATTTTATAAATGTAAGTAAAAAGCGAAAGTTTTTAAAATCTTTTTAAAGTTTCGGAATTTTTATGCGTAATGTTTAATTTTATAAAGTTCAAAACTAGTACTTTGAAATAAATACATCAAACAAAATTACATTGCTAATTTCATCAAAGTTTTTATTTTTATATATTCTATTCAAATTAAATCAATACAACTAGTGTTGTAATCTACTATGATACGATAGTTGTAATGTTGTAACTACTGTGATGTGATTGTTGTAAGTTTTCAATATACTGCGATGTGATAGTTGTAATTTTTCAATTTACTGTGATGTAATAGTTTTATTGTTGCGATCTACTACGATGTTATAAGAAAAAATTAAAAATTTAAAGTTATTCAATTAAGGTTTTGTGCAAATCAATTTAAATGTCTGTAAATTTTTTAAAGAGATTAAACTTTACGAATGGCTTTAAAATAATACTCGTACTTTTATAAACAAAAAAACTCTTTGATATAAAAAAAATCAATTTTTATGGGCACGCACTATATATTAGAATTTTTTTTTTCAAACCTTTCAATGCAATCTTGCAGTTAAATAAGTTTTGTATTGCAGCTTCACCAATCTCTTCGACTTGTGCGATCTTTACAGATCAGTGCTCATTTTTCCGGTTGCAATCTATAAAGCCTGCTTTTTGCATATTACTTTGACCTCACTGCCAATATTCAAGGTGTAAAACCGTTTTTGATCCTTCATGAAGATCTTCTTCAGGAGTTAGAATGCGACGCAGGAAGGCAAAATAACGATTTTTCTGTAGAGGAACATGACGATGGTAAAAAAATAGTTCGTCGTTATCTTTCTGTAGAACAACCAGCTAGTATATTTAAGTTTACTTTGAAAAAAAAAAAAACATTTCAAATGAGTTAAACATGAGCTAGTGTTTACTATCACCGTTAAAAAAAACAACATACGTGACGAGTTTAAAATGCACCGGTGCTTCTAATAGTTTTTTTTATATTGATTCAACTGTTGTTTAACACTCTTAATATAAAGTATTGCCTTAAAACCTGTATTAAAATAAACTAAAATTTTTAATGCTGAACTTTTTAACTCTTGAAAGACTTTGGTGGAACGAAACTAGATAAAATAAAAATCTAAAACTATATGAAATGTTTATAATCTGTTATACGTGGTAAATAGCTTGTATTAAGTGTAAAAATTTTGAAATATAACTTTATATGATTTTGCTTTACAGAAAGTAGTGGGAGATCCTAGCCACAGCCTGCTGCAGTAAACATGTTTTCATGTTGAATAGACATTTTTATTGTTTGATTTTTTTGTGTAGGTTTTGATTTAACAATTTTTCTTCTCATAAGTATTATATAATTTTAGTTTCGAGCAATTAGTTATTATTTTAGTTTAGACCTTTCAAAGTTTAATTTCTGCTGTTAAATTTATTTTTTGTAACAGTTTGAACACCTTTTAAGTATTTTTAAAGTTTTATGTTCTTTATTTATTTGTTAGTGTTCGCAATTGTTCTTTAACACAACATGTTCATTCATTGTCATGCCTAGTTTTATATAGAGTAGCCATAAGTATTATTTAATATTAGCATTTAGTGTAAGTTAAGTTTATTATCTGAAACTCTTTTTTTTCCATAAGTTAGAATTGGCGTCCTCGGTTAAAGAGTAACCAGTATTTAATGTTACATTTAATTATTACAAAAACATTGTTTTACCTAAATAAATTTTACTAGTATTTTACTATTATTTTGAAGGCTGTACTTATCACAATTTTATTTCATATTCCAACATCATTTTTGCCAGATTGTTATATACTGCATTTTATTTAGTAGTAGATTTAGAGAAATTTTACAACAAAGTGTGCATTTAATTTTCAAAATGCATTACTTACATTTAATATTTGCCCATTTAAAAGCCTTTGAGTTTGTAAAAATAACCAGAAAGAATAGGGGGTAGGATAACCAATAAGCAATAGGGGTCATATTGAACAAAATGTCATTGGGTAATCAAGTAATAAGTAAAAAGGGTATTAACAGAGTTTAAGTCCTTGTATGTTACAAAAAGTTGGTTACAATGCTTGAGTCAAAGTAAGCCACACAGAATATTGGCACAATTTGACTTTTTAAGTCACAAAAAATAAGTAATAACATTTTAGTCAAAGCAAACAAAAAAGTAACACAGACACAATATAAGTCCTTATGTTACAGAAAGTAAGTGACTAAGTTTTAGTCAAATAAGTTACAAAGGGTTTTGTCCCAGTTTTTGTCCACAAAGTCAAAATGGAACTGACAAAGTTATAGTCCAAAAAGTCAAAGTAGATCTGACAAAATTCGAGTTCACAAAGTCAAAATTGAACTGACAAAATTATAGTCTAAAAAGTCAAGGTAGAACTGAAAAAATTACTTCTCAAAGTCTAAGTAGAATTGACAAACTTTAGTACAAAAGTCAAAGTAAGACTGATAAAATAATAAGTATTAATATGACATAAAAAATGGTGACCAATTTTAAGTCAAAATGAGTCATAATAGATTTATGTAAGGCTCTAAAATCTTAATATAACAATACAAAAAGACAGTATTTATTAGTAAAAACCAGTAAAATACTGAAGTTTTTAGAAGTTTTTATCATAGGGGTTTATATAGGCATGACATTTGAATGATTTTTTTTGCACTATTGTTAAATACCTGCTTTCAATACTGCTGCAATCTTTATCGTAGACTGTGACACATGTTTAATATTATTTTAGAAGTTGAATTCAATTGTGGAAGCTAAGAAAACAAATTAATTGTTTTTTAATAATAAAAAGTGAAATATTTTTAGAACTAAATGACCATTTTTTAAAATTGTTTAGTTGTTTTATTTTTCGAGTTTTAATTAAGTCTTGTATGAAAAACATGAGTAGTTTTGAGACCATTTTAAATTTTTATATTTGTAACTTTTTTCTTGTTAATGAAGGAAGGGTATTGTTTATCTTCAATCAAAAAGGCAGAGGAGAAGTAGAGTGACGATTCTCTTTTAACAGTGGAAGAAGAGGAAGTGTAACAGGATATCAAGTTGCATTTGATTACTGTTTAGATTTCATGGAAAGTTTTGAGCTAAAATCATTGTTC
Source organism: Thalia democratica (assembly GCF_965202585.1). NCBI lineage: Eukaryota > Metazoa > Chordata > Thaliacea > Salpida > Salpidae > Thalia > Thalia democratica. The sequence goes on along the minus strand of NC_139166.1, from coordinate 56,698,737 downwards.
ATTTAAGCGGTTAAGAGAAAGCTCGCAAGGTCAAGTGTAATACTGATTCAAGTTGACAAAAGGAGAAAATAAAGCGCAGACAAATATTACTGATGTAATGTTTCAAAATGTTAAGAACGCTGCTATATAAACCAGCCACAGAAAGTAGTGGGAGATCCTAGCCACAGCCTGCTGCAGTAAACATGTCATTCATGTTAAATAGACACTTATATTGTTTTCTTCTGTTATTTATAGTATTTTTTAACAATGTAGTTTTTTTTATTAACTTTTATTTAAGTCTTAAGTAGTTGAATCTTATTTTGTTTTAACATTTTTAAAGTATATTCCATTTAGATTGATTCGTGTGTAAAGTTTTGACTACATTTAAAGTAGTTTCTAAATTATGATGTTGTTTATATATTTGTAAATGTTTGCAATTGTTCTTTATATAAAATATGTTCATTCATTGTCATGCCAATTAGTATATAGAGTAGTTCTAATTATTATTTAATATCAGCATTTAGTACAAGCTAAGTTTTTATTTAAGGTAACTTATCCATAGGTTACAGGACAATATAAGAAAAAAAAAGTTTTTTCTAACCTTTCAATGAGCACTTAAATAAGTTTTGTATTGCAGCTACACCAACCTCTTCAACCTGTGCGATCTCTACAGATCAGCAGTCATTTTTTCCGGTTGCAATCTATAAAACCCGTTCTTTGCATACTACTTAGATCTCACTGACAATACTCAAGGTGTAAAACTGTTTCGCATCCTTAATGAAGATCTTCTTCAGGAATTAGAATGCGACCTAGGAGGGCAATATAACGATTTTCTGTGGAGAAACATGATGATGGTTAAAAATAAAAGTTTTCCGTTGTCTTTGAGTTTACTTTGAAAAAACAAACATTTTGAATGAGTTAAACATGAGCTAGTGTTTACCAGGGGCGTAGCGTGGGGAGGGACACTGGCGCATGCGTGCCACCCAAAAAAAGAAAAATGTAAAAAAAAAGAATGTGATATCTTTATCGTTTATAGTTTATTTTTTCTGCTTAATTTGCCTTTTTTCAACTATGTTTATCTAGTATTAAAAAAGTTAAACGAAATTTTGAATACCAATTAGTGACAAGTTAGGAAAGTATATGTTATTACTCAACATACTGATTCGGTGCGTAATTGCAAATGCGCACCGATGTTGATGAAAAACTCCATAAGGAAAAATTTTATAAGTTCATTAACTTCATAAGAATTTAAACTAAAAAAGTACGCAATTAATATAGAGCACCGACGTAGTATAACCTTATGGCAGATTATTTTTCTACAAAAAATTTACAAAAATACGTCACGCTTAAAGAAAAATTAAACAATTTTACAATTTTTTTTTCATGCTACATTGTTAAGACTACTGCTAGTTTTCTGAACTTTATTTTTGTAAACATACAAGATAAGCGTGTCGGCCTATGAGAAATAAATTTCGTTTGTGATTTTTATTTTAAACAAATACAATCAAATGAATTAAATTTAAAAAGTATACTTTTAACTATTTTACAAAGTTGTAATAAACTGTAATAACAGTTATAAAGTTGGTCTATTTTAACTTCTGTGTAACTTTATTAAAATTATGTGCAATGAGGTGTTGTTATCACTGTTGTATTGTATATTAAAGAGATTAATATTTTTTTCGTAAATAAAACAGATACTTTCGTTTTATTGAATATATTAATTTTTAAAGATATAAAGTTTACGATAAGTTATCAAAACAATATTTATTTAATAAGTTTACATTTTTGCAAGTATAAGTAATTCTAATGAAATTTATACTTTTATTTAATTGTTTAATTTTGTAATATATAAATATTTTTTAAAACAGTTAAAGAACATATTTTGCTTAATAAAATTATTTTAATTATATTACTTATAAAAAGTTTTTTTATAGCTAATTACAAAAGTTTTAATTTAGAGGATTTTTTGAAAAAAAAATTTGCGCACCCCCTGACCAAAATACCACGCTACGCCACTGGTGTTTACAATCACCGTTAAAAAAAACAACATACGTGACGAGTTTAAAATGCACCGGTGCTTCTAATAGTTTTTTTTATATTGATTTGATTGTTGTATAATATACTTAAAAAAAAGAACTGCTTTAAAGCCTTTATAAAGATAAACTATAATTTTGAATGGTGAACTTTACATTTTAACGCTTAAAAGACTTTAGTGGAACCAACTTAAATAAAATAAAAATTTTAAACTACATAAAATGTTTATAACATGTTATACGTTGTAAATAGCTTGTATTAACTGTAATAATTTTGAAATTTATCTTTCTATGATTTTTTTTCAGCTTTTTTACCACACATAAATCTTTAAAACTGTTTATTTATAGTTTAAATTGTGTACACCTACAACTTAGTGTATTTAAAAAGTTGAACATAGTTTTTTATTAATGGTTTTTTAATGAAAGATCGTTTTAATTTAGCTGAAAACTAGAAAACCTTAAAAAGGTTACTTACTTGAAAATTTAAACAAGAAAAAAAATACCTAGAACTTCAATTTTTTTTTATGTGCAATAAAGAAATTTGAATGTTAAATGAACCAATTTGTACATTTTTTTTTTCAAAGTTTAATTAATTCTAAAACACGATCAAAGAGGCAAAATAATATATTTTATTTATTTTATACAGCTTATTATTTTCTTTAACAATAATTTTAATTCGTAATAAATGGGAAAAGAAAAATTTTACTTGTTTCATTCAGGACATAAATTTGGAAATTTTGGAAAATCTAAATAGAAAAGTTCTGTGGTGATTACTAAGTCTTCTTACCAATTACAATATGAGAAGGTTACCAAACGTTTAATTCACTCAGGTCAACTCAGGATAGTTTGAGTTTTATAAAAGATTTATAAAAGCTTTGGATGACTCCGCCCTTTTTTTTTTACTCAGATAGTTTTTTATCTTAAAATATGTCATTCAAGTTATTTTGTTAGTACTTGTATTTTTTAGATACTAAATCTAAACTAGCTATTTCAGTTTTGATTTATAAAGTACAATTTTTTTATAGTAATTTAGGCCAAATAGTTCTAGCTTGTGTAACACAGGCTGCATTTTCCATCTCTAGAAGTATTTACTCTCTTTGTAATTAATATATTGAATTTAAATGTAGTAAGTTGATAAGATAAATCTAGTGCCTTTAAAGAATAAAAGTTTTTAAGTAGCACAATAAAAATGTTTTCTTCTTGCCAAATCATATAAAAACAACACAAAAAAATCAACCTAACAGATTTTAACAAACATACAAACTCAGGCTATTTTGAGGAAAAACTCAGAGGACTTAGAGATTTTTCTAAACCTTTAGAATACAATACTACTTTTTTTGCAATTAATGACTTCCTAATTCCCTTTGTTATTTTTAGTCTGTTTATTCAATTTGTTTATAAACTAAAAACCATATTTTATTTTAATAAATTTAATCTAGTTAGTTTAATGCGCTTAAATTTTCAAATAAATATATAATTTGTTTATAACTTATTATTTTTGGTTTTTTAACTAGGGTCATAGTTTTTACTTAGTTAAACGTTTGTAATCAACTGATAAGCAGCACTGATGAGCAGATTTATTTTTTTGTTATTTTTTAATATTTGTTTTAAATTATAGTACTGTGAAATAAGTTAAGTATGATTTGCAAGAAAAAAGTCTTTTTTTTTATTGTTCTATTGTAACGCTATTCCAAGTTTCACTTGAAAACCGTTTTGTTTTTAAAAGAAAATTAAGAGTTTATTGCACTTACAATCCTTGCCCGGGCAAGTCTGAAGTAACAAAATTGAGAATGAGAATAAAGAGAATGAGAGCGCCTTTTTCTTTTATGAAACTGACTGACGAAATATTTTAATGTAATGTTTTAGTCACAAGCTGATAGTCGAGACTGAGTTGTGTTGACAGAACTGCGAGGAGTTGCAGAGACTGTTTAAAAGAAAGACACTTGAGTATTGGTATTGAGTTGTTTTATAAAGTTTTAGTATATATTTTTTTTGTTAGATTTTTAGATTGTTATTTAAAGAAAGTTTTGTAATTCTTATACTGTACATTTTTATAGCTCTTTTGATTTTCAACAAGTAATTTATTAAGAGTATATTTTACAGTGGTTTAATATAAAGCATTATTCACATAAGTGACATACTTTTATAGTTCTTGTAGTATTCAAAACTTGGTTTTGCGTTTAAAATTAAGTATTTCTTAAAATATTATTGAGTTTTTTATAGTGGTTAATATACAGTATTTTAGTATACAAATTACATATTTTGTGATTTTAAAAATTGGTTTTGTATTCATTGAAGTTCGTTTAATAGAGAAACCCACTCAATTGTTGTGCCTGGTTATTTATAATAGTATTGATATCTAGTAATATTAAGTCTAGAGTAAAGTAATAGTTATGTAAAATCCCAATAGTAAAGTCACACTCAGATTAAGTCCTAAGTCTAAAGGTTCTAGGGTAAATGAACCTTTGGATGTTGGGTCACCAACACCCTGTGGTTTCACTATTGTATTTTATTTACACTAACTTACTTTAAATGTCTTAGTTTAAAAGTTTTTAAAGTTAAAAATAAACTAACAAGTTATTATAATTTACACACGTATTATAATAAAGACTTAAATAATTATTTTTAGTCAAATGTCTGATTCTATATCCAAAAATAAAAACTAGTTAAAAAATTTTAAGTGACAACTGTTCTTTAATATGTTTTTACAAATATACAATGACTATTTTTTATAAATGTCAAACGTTAGAATTTACAAATTCAAAATTAGAAAATTATTGCAGGCTGATAAATAAGTTAATATGTTCAAAAAATTCCCCACACTGTTTTGCTTGTTTATTCTTCTAGTTGTCCATACTAGTGCTGGTAAGTGATTTTGTTATCAGTTTTTAAAGTGTAAAAGGTATTTATATAGTAAATAAATCAAAAAAAAAATTTAGAACTTGTAAGCTAAAATTTATTACACATTTTAAATAAATTTACGTTAAAAAAATAGTAATTATTATCAAACAAAACTATTTGTTATTATTTTTTAATTTTTTTAAACTCTTTTTATTTTTCAGACCACTTTAGTGATGCTAAGAAGGGTGACATTTTTCAAACTGGTAGAAAAAGTTAGTTTAGTTAGGTTTCAAGTATTGTTTAGTTTAATAATATTTTTAATTTGTTTCGAATTAGTGTTATTTATTTTTTTCTTAACTAATAAAGGTTCAAAGCGCTAACTAAATAAAAATTTTTTGATAAGCTTTGAAAATTTTCATATGATATATTGATCAAAAGATGTAAATTTATTTTTTAACTTTTTATGTTTTTTAAACCTGTAAAATAGAAGTTCCCTCAAAGTCTTACACCAACTTTTTTTATTTTTAAAATCTTTTGTTGGTTAATACTCAGTTTTTAGTTTGTTAAAAGTAAGTTTAACACTAAAATAAGATATTGTTATACTTAATGAAAATAAGTACCTATTTATATAATCAACATATTTTATTTTTAGTACTTGTAAAATTTATAATACTCTATTTTTTCTTTTGTATAAAAAAACATTTTTTGCAGATAAAACCAAGCCCTTTAAATTAAACTCAAACAAAAGTTAACAAAAATAAACAAAATAAAAAGTAACACAAGGAATACATTTTGATCATTAATAATGTTAATTAATAACTTTACCAGAGTTCGAAGCTTGTCCCTCATCAAGCAAGGATTATTCGTCCAAAAGTGATTGCGTCCTCGTCAAGCCAGTTCAAGCCAGTTAGATTTTTACAAAATAACTTAATAATTTAGTTAGCTAAAAGACATATATTTTTAAATTGTTTTAAAGTTGTATCTAGTAGTGGTTTTGCACAAAAGTGACGAAAAAATTAAAACTAGACATGTATGTTTTTTCTAAGTTTGAGGTTAAACATATTAATGTGGATAAAAATTGTTTAGGTAAGCACACATGTTTTAGTAAAATAAAAAGTTTATGTTAGAGACGTTTATTAGTCTTAAAAAAGACAACTAAAACATAAATTAAACATTTTTAAACATAGTTATTTACTTTCAAAGACATTCAAAAAATGAAAAGAATTGAGTTAAAAAGTAGTTATATCTTTTTAGTTAAGTTTGCGCATGTTTTACTTTCTAGAAACTTAAATGCATAGCTTATGAAAAGGTTAGAGTTGAAAAAAAAAACAGCAAATTCGGAAAAAGTTGAAATTAAGTCAATTAAAGTTAATTATGCCTGAAAAATACTTGAGTTTGAGAAATTTTAGAATAAAAAAACCCGGAAAAACCTGGGGTTTTTTAAGAAAATCACTAAAACTTTAAAAAAATCTGAAACCTCAAATAGTTTTTATATATGAATAGTAAATTTGATTATAAACAAAATGTTTATCAAAAAGATTTTTTTGTTTGCATCATCTAAATTTTTTTTATTATAAAACACATTTAAAGTACAGGGTTCCCACTTACTCAGAGTGTACTCAGGACACTCAGGATAACTCAGGATGTTTTGAAGTTATTTAAAATTAGCTTTTCTGTATTTTTCGGTATTTTGTGGTATTTAAGACAATTTTTCCCAGAAAACATAATTCTATACTAAAAATAGATTTAAAAGCTTGTTATCTAAAAAACCTGGAAAAGTTTGTAAAAACCTTTGGCAACCCTGAAAGGTTAAAGATGACTGTTACAGATGATGAACTCATGTGTTTTGTTTTGTATAGTTTTGTTGTCAAAAAAAAATCATACTTGTCCTGGTCATGACATTAACTGTATCCTGGTGTATGACTTGATAACCGAAAGTTTTTTTCGTACACCAGGTCCGTGAACTAAAATTTTCGAGCGCTTTTTTTTCGCTCAATGAACAACAATAGACTACTGTTGGTTTTGAAAATAAAAGAAATTCTTAATAGCTTCTACAGAAAAAATTCTGTAGAGAATCAAATGAAAATAGTTTTTAATTAAGATTACTCAACCAAAGTTTATATTTTATTTTTATTACAGGTTATTGTAAGAACACCAAAGATACAGAGTCTTGTGTGCATATCCGCCACAAAATGCTGCACAATTACTACGCAGTGAACTACAAGGCAAATGAGACTTTAGATGGTACGTTTGTGTAAATGTACTATATATATACAAAAATAAAGTTGGAAAATTTTTAAGTGCTATGTTTTTTGGTGTGTTAATGTTACAAAAAACGAAGACTTTTTAAATGATAAGTTATAAATTTTATTTTCAATCTGAAAATTAAGTTAACTTTGACTTATTTAAAATTTACACTTTAACAATACTTTACAAGCTATATTTATTTAAAAAATTAATATATTTTGTGCACAACTTATCAAATTCTGACAATTTAGTTCTGACAACTCAAGTTTTAATAGTTCTTAGTTTTAGTTAATAATATTTTTTGGAATACAATAAAAAAACAATGTTTTACTATCATAATGTATTAATTAGTCATTAATTAGGCCATTAAAGAACTTTTAATTAAAACATAAGACTTTTTGAGATATGTGTAAAGTAGTTTTCAAAGTCCTTAAATATTAGTACTTTTAAATTATTATTACCCCTCTTTTTTTCTTTCAATAAATTGTCGCAGTTTGTATAATAAAAACTAAAATACTTTCTAGTATAATATTCAGCACAAAATAGTTAACTCAGGTGATTGCGAATTACAAATGCTAATAAACTCTAAATGTTCAAACATAACCACAGTTAAACCAATCATATTTCAATTGTATAAACTTTTAATAAGTTCTGCAAAAATTATTTTAAAGTTTACTTGAACTGTTTTTAACATCAATTATTTTATACAGCCACTAAAACAAAGTATACAATATTTCAGCGCAAAAATACTGCGGATGGCCAAAGTGTCCCACAGGCTTCAGATGCGCCAACAACGAAATAACCCACAGTGACGTCACAATATCCTCGTTGTACTGGTGCGTCATTGATCCGGTGCCAAAGTGCGATTGCATGAGGTGGGGCGTTAACTGCGCCAAATCTGTTATAGAACCCATCGTCCCGATAAACCCGACCAAGCTGGCCTACCATGGCACAAAGGACTGCACTTGCGCTGATTATAACAGGGAGTGTATGGGATTGTATTAGTTTTTTTAATAAATGTAGTTCGATTGCACCATTTTGATAACTTTTACTGATGTGATTCGATGTGTTTGCAATAAACTAGTTGTTTAAAAATTCTTGTCATTACATTTTTACTTAAATGTTATGTTTAGAAAAACAACTTACAATAAGAGTGATAAATCAAAAAACTTCTAGTAGATTATTATTATCGTTTAATCAGTATTCTGATTTTATTATTACTTGCAACTGAGCTCAATATTACTTATTAACTGTATAATTTTTCTCATATATCTTTTATTCATTCGGGATATCTCCTAAAAAAATTTTTGTACCAAAATTTTTCGTCAACTAAATAAGTTAATCATTAAGTATAAAAATCCACAGTACGAAAATCTTCTTCTTGTGTACGCGTTTTGAGCCAAGCCCAAAAATGCACACATAGGAAGTATAAGTCGAAATGCTAAATTAGATGTAAAAAAGTAATATTGCAAATATTGAAAAAAATATTGTTATGGCTATACAGTCGAAATTAATTGTGATTTAAGCTTACAAAAAGCATAGTATACAATATTTTCTACTAGTGTGTTAGGTATTAAAGTATTCATTGATATTTGAGCCTAATTCAAAGTTTTACTTCTAAATTAAATAGTTTTTGAGTATTTAACTTTTGATAAATAAGGATTGTGTGTTAATTTGTCAAAATTAACCTTTTTCAATAAAAGAGTATTGTTTTAGTTATATTTTTTACTCAAATTCCAACGTTTAATACTAAACATTTATTAATAATATATTTAAAGCTTATAAGTCGATATTATAATGTGTTCTTACACTATAATTTGTTATTTTTCAGTGATTAATGTTATCACCGATTTTCGGCATAAGTATTTATTAGTAGTATAAGTATTTAGAAGTGTTTACTTACGTTTGGTTTTGTTTGAAAATTATTATTTTAAACAGTTATTGTTTTATACTAAACTATACTTTAGCAGTTATAAACTTTGTATATGTTAAAAAATATAATTTAGTTTTATTGCAAAACTTGAGCCATAACAAAAGCTAAATGTGTATGTTAATGTTTACTAAAGTTCAAAGAAAAATTCAGAGTGTCTAAAGCTAACTTAATACTAACCGCGAAAATTACAATTTCGACTTCTGTTAGTCTTTCACTTTTAGAATATTTAACAACACATTATACTACCCTATACATTCATAGAAGTTGTAACAAATAAAAAATGCTTTAGTTAGCTTGTTCAGTTCACAAGTAAAAGTCTAAACGTTTACTAAGTTTTCTATTAGTTGTTAATTTATGCTTGAAAACTGAGTTAAGTAGAAAAAAACTAAATAATTAAATAATATTGTACTTCAGCCGATAAAAACTTGATTAACAATAATTTAAAATACATTAGGTCAGGGTTTCCCAAATTGGCTATATGGCCTCAAAATACTTATAAGCTGCAAATAGGAAGGGGCATAAGATAATGACTTGAAATTTACGTTGGATATTTTTGAGTTGACGACGAAGAACAAAAAAAGTTATAGGCGTACTTATAAAGAGGCATTATGAAAAAAAGTACAGGAAAATTTTTTAAATGGTACCAGAAATAAATAGCTTTACTTAAGTTATATTATTATAAACATGAAAGTTGAAGCATAGCTCACTTTTAATTTCATTTTTATCAAATTAGTAAGTTTCAGTATAATTTTGTTTTTTGCGAATTATTTTCTTAGTACAAATTTTTGTAACTAAAGCCTTAATCCCGTGTAGGATCTTATATGTATATTGTTTGTTATCTAACCGTGTACACCTAAACAAACTTAACATTATTAAACTATTAGTAGTCTATCTTATTAAGTTTAATTTCGATAGAACAAAGTTATAGAGTAAAAAATAACTATAATCAAAGTGTAGTTTTAAACTACTAACTTTGAAAATTGCAAGAGCTTAGAGAGGGTAACGGCCTATCTCAATTTTGAAAATATCTGACTTCTGCAGGATCCAAAATTTAGATCTCTTAGATCTCTAGTATAATTATTGACGCGAATTCTAAATAACTGTTTATTAAAAAGTTATAAGACTACATGTGTAAAGTACCAAATGATAGTTTTATAAGTTTATGTTATATGCTTAAGCATATATAACGCTAAAAAGTAAACAATTTTATTTTGTTTGCTTTTTACCTCAAACATAAGGGATATAAATTCAGTTTTATAACTTAATAAAAAACATCTTTTTAACCTTGATATAAATTTTAAGCTTAGGTTTTCATATTTTAAAAAACTAAATTTTGATATAAACGTCATATTTTAATTACGAGATGACTAAAAAGTATAAAGACTATTGGAACAACAAACTATTATAGAGTCTGTATTGAGTTTTTACTATTTGTAAACTATTACAATACTATTTAGGTAAAAGGCTTGTTTTTATTACAATATTTATATAAAACTAAACTTTTAGATGTCTTAGTTAAACTAAAAAAAATAAATAAGTTTAACCAGCTTAGAAGTGCCAAAAATATACCGATTTCAATATGCAGCTACACAGAATTTTTATTTGAATTTTTTTTTGTAAGACAACAAGACGATCAACAAGGACAATTTTGTTTTATGTTTTAAATATTTTATTATACCAACTTAACAAAATTAGTTACTTTGTGATAAATTTAGCTTTGTAGTTTGTTACGTTATTAAAGTTAAAACAAATACTATTTAAAAGTATGTCTACATGTAGGACATGTGTCGTGGCCTTTAAACCACGTATCCGCACATAGTTTACACAAATAATGGTCAACATGACACTCCAGACGAACCATCTGAGTTCCTATTGTTAAATCATTGAGACAAACAATGCATTGTTCGCCGACCATAGACTCGTCTGCATCGAAGTGATGAAATTTTTCAATTCGTTTTGATGTAAGTCCTCTAAAACGCTGTAGATTTCGACGAACATTTTCTGCTGATTGACGATTTAAATTTCTAATGTTTTGTTGATGTGTTTCTTGAAATCTTCTATTGAAATCATTTATGTTTTGGTTATGAAGTTCTTCAAATCTTCTATTGAAATTATCAATGTTTTGGTTATGAAGCTCTTCAAATCGTCTATTAAAATCATTAATGTTTTGGTTATGAAGCTCTTCAAATCGTCTATTGAAATCATTAATGTTTTGGTTATGATGTTCTTCAAATCGTCTATTAAAATCATTAATGTTTTGGTTATGATGTTCTTGAAATCGTCTATTGAAATCATTAATGTTTCGGTTATGAAGTTCTTCAAATCGTCTATTAGAATCATTTATGTTTTGGTTATGAAGTTCTTCAAATCTTCTATTGAAATTATTAATATATTGGTTCTGGAGTTCTTCAAATCTTCTATTGTAATCATTAATGTTTTGGTTATGAGGCTCTTCAAATCGTCTATTGAAATCAGCAATAGTTTGTCCATATATTTCAGTTACTCTCAGGTTGAAAGAGGGTCGAATTTGTTGTCTAAACTCTGAATAAACAAAATCTTGAAGTTCTCTAGTTTGTATTCTTTGATTTCTTACTTGTGATACTTCCAATGGTCTAACATCATTGGCATAAGAACTTTCATTATCCATTTGTTTCAATAAAAATGAGCTAAAAACATGATTAAGTTAGTTAGTTTAGTATTTATAAACAAGATTTTTAATGTTTAATCTTTGGCTTGAAGCTGATTTTAAAGTTTAAATAGCTTTGTTTTTGTATACTTGCAAGAAAATTTTACTACTAAAAAAATCTTTCAGAATCAAGAACTAAATATTGTGATTTAATATGAACCTGAATATTGTATTTTGTAAATGCACGGTTTTTAATAAGCTGTTAGCAACTGTCACTAAACATAATAGTTATTTCTTTTTAGCAAGTAATTATTATTTTATAAAAACATAAGCAATATATAGTAGTTTTTTTTTTGTTTTTAAATACAAAATATTTGTGTGCTTTTATTGTGCCTTAAGTTAAAAACTCTGTTTTTTATTTTACTTTGACTACTTAAAGCATTAGTTTTTTAATTAAAAAATTTCTAACAATATTAAACAATGACAAAGTAGAAATTAGTAATGACTTATGATGATTAAGTTTTGACGTTGTCTTTTAAATGAAAAAGAAAACATCACAGCTTTTAATACATTTAAAACTTGTTTATACATACACCAATATTAAATATTCTAGTGGTTTTTTCTTTTCAAATATCTTACTATAAGTAAACATTGAAACATATTCAAACAGTTCAATCTCAAAATTGAGCAACAATTTTTTAAATGATTTGTAAAAAAGTTTATGAGAACTTTTTTTATAATAGTCTACATAAATGGCTAAAAACTGATTATTTGGTTCTAACATGGACAAAACTTAACACTGTCTCTTAAATAATTTTGAAAAAAGTAGATAAACCTCAACTAAGCGTAAATATGAACTACGAAGTATTTCATTGTTTTATTTGAAACAAAAAATAACTATATAAGTTCTGAAGCTATCATTCAATTCAAAAATTTATACTTTTTTCATTAAATACACAAATTTATAAAAAAGTGTGTATACTAAGCTAATAACTTTTACAATACATTTAAAATACATTTTACAATACATTTAACTTTTTTTTCAATTTCATAATATTGATACTTAAAATGATAGTTAGTATTTAAGCTTTTTTTAATTAGAAAAAATGTTAAAACCAAAAAATGAGCTATGAAATTTAATCTAATAAGCTGTACATTTTAGTTTATTACCTTCAAATTGCTTAATGATAAACATATTTTGAGTTTATAAGTAGACTAAAGTATTAAAGGCAAAAAAAAACATTAAATACAACTAATAAAATTATACGAAGTTTTCATAAACTAAAACACTTAAAGTTTTAGTCATACAATACAAAAAAAATATTATAAAGAAACGATTGTTCAATTAAACACAAAACTTAAATTAAACAAAACTTGTTTGGTTGAAAAAACATGAACTGCAATTTGGTTAATTAACTTTGAGTAATAAAAGTTTTTTTTTTCTTGGTTATAATGCAGAAGCTGATTTTTTTTGTTTGTTTGTTCTCTCTTCGACAATCGCTGTCTCGTTTTCTGCATTAGAAGTAATAACAACGGGAAACAAAGTGTTGCAGTGTTTTGAAATACTTGCAGAGGTTCTTGTTTTATTTTTGTTTTAATTTATAACCTTATTTAGAAAAATTAAACAACTTCTAGGCTTTTAAAAAAACCAAAGCACCATTTATAAAGAAAACAGTTTTGTGCATGTATGCTTAGATTAATGTTCGTTTCAGTAAAAAAATTGATAAACTGTTCATATTACATACATAAAAAAAACTTTAATTCATTTTACAAAATACACTTTTGTTTCATTTTATTTTAGACTTTACAACAAATAAAAACAACATGAAAATATGGTTTATGTAAATACTTTTTTATGTTGTCATTTAAAGTTATAAAACAGTTTTTTTACATGTTTGATTTGGTTGATTTAAAAATTTTTTTTAATCAAATTAATATAAACTTTTAACATAAATTACTATTGTAAAGACTGAATTACCTCATAAAATACTTTTGAACAAATTTAAGTTTCGACATTTTTATAATTTGTATACATAAATTCATTTTTTACAAAGGTATATACAAACTTTATCAAAATAAAATGTTAATAAAAACATTTTGGTAAATTATTTCTATTCAAAAACAGTAAAAATCCATTCTAGACTGATAGATTTTACATTTCTAGTAATTTTTTAACGTTGTATAACACGATTAAAATTCTTAAGTACAAGTTACTGCAGTGTTTATTAAAAAGTTAATAAAATTATTCAGCCAAACTGTTATTTTTTATTAAAGCTTGTAATCAGTTTTGTTAATCGGTACATTTAAAAAACATTTCTAAAGTAAAACTATTATAGTTTAATTTTATACATGGTTTGAAAAAACATTTATTGTTTGTTTTTAAATTTTGATAAATAAAATAAGATATTTAAACTAATTCTGTCAAACTTTAACTTTATAGCTTAATCTTGTTTTGGAACATTAGAACTGTTTACAAAACTTACTATTTTAGATACAAAAAAAAATAAAACACTTCCTATTATTAAAGTATTGGTTTATCATGAACGAATTGATCATGTACATATATATATATATATACATGTATAAGTAAATTAAGTACTCAGACAAAGTAATTGTTGTAAACTATAAACAAAGCACTTTAATAAGATGACTACTAAATGAACCAAAAGTATCAATTATCAAACTGATACTTTGTTTTATTTCATTGAATTAAGTTTGTCTTTACTTACGTTTTTTACACATACACAAATGCAGCTAAAATACCTTATTGACTCTTTACAGTAAAAAATTTGCTTAAATAAAAAACAAAACCAGCAATTTTATGACAAGTATATAGAACTCGTATTCTTTCCACAACTAAATGCACTAAGTTATTTATAAAACAATCAAATTAAGTATCAAAAACTGTACAAATAATGAAAACAATGTAGACTGCGACCTGAATGCAACTTTTCTTAACAACGACCTGAACGCAGCGCCTTAGACCACTCGGTCATCCGGCCAGACGATAAATGAACATTTATAGCTATTACAAGCATTAGTCTTTAGAATAAACGTTAGCTAGTACGTAGTAATCAATATATAATGTATACATTTGTTTTTTTAGGCTATTTCAAATTGTCGAGTTCCAAAACACTACAGTTGCTTCATCAAGTTATTGCTAGTAAACTTCAGATCTTCAAGTTCTAGTTAAATTGTACTGAGCTTTACATTAATAAACAATTTGTACAAAAAAAAAGCAGTATGAAATAGTTATGAAACATTGTATAGGAAGAATTTCAGTACAAAAACTTAACTTTCCTCTAAACAAGCAACAATAAATTACAAAACTACTAATAAAAGACAATAATATTATATATTTATAAGTTTGTTAAAGTTTAAGATAAGTTTTTAAGTAACTTAACACTTTAAAATTTTTGTTTTAAATGTAAAAACGGCGTTTTATTTAGTTTTCTTGGAACTTAAATGAACTACTAATGTTCAGGAATAAATAATTACTTTGTTATTTACTTTTTTATGTTCTAAAACTTCTAAGTTTTATTTAAAGTTTTATGTTCTAAATATTTGTGACTTGAACAAAGTTTAAGCCCTAAAAGAGTACTACACTAAGTAGTTTCCGCATTAAAATATATTAAAAAACGTGTTTATAAGAATTTAGTTTGTTCAATAGTTTGTGAAATAAAAAAGCATGGTCAGTACGGGGGATCGAAACCGCGATAATCGCGTTATTAACACGACGCTCTAACCGACCACACATTTATGAATAATTTAAAGCTTTATAAATGAGACACAATTTATGACAACTAAAACGGTTCTGTGATAATGCATTAATTTAGCAATGTTTTTTTATTAATATACTTATAAATAATTACAACTGGTTATTAATATGAAAAAATAGCATATTTTGACTATTATCTTTCAAAATTTACTTAAAAAGTTAAGTTGATAGTGTATTAGAAGTTTTGATTGAAAATCATATATTCTATAAAAAGATTGAATGGTTGATATTTATAAGAAAATAATTATTAATCTTGTATTATTTTAAAGACGAACAAATATGATTAATTGTTAAATTCCAGGTTTTCCTGGTTTTTTTGACAACCCTGTTATCAATGTTATATAATATATTTCATATCAAAATTACTAGCACTTTTACTTTAAGTACTAATTATCATTCTATATTAACATTAAACTTCAATCGTTATTTCTATTACAAATAGTGACTTCAATCAATAGTTTTAACAATTGAAACTTTATTAGTTTATTGACAGAAAAAAAAATAGCGCTCAAATATTTGGTCCAAGGACCTGGTGTACGAAAAAACCTTTCGGTAATCAAGTCATCCACCAGGATACATTTTAAAGTCATGTCCAGGACAAATTAAGTTATTTTCTGAACAACTTAAAAGTATATACAGTAATTTTGTTTTAAGTTTTATCGAGATAGTTAAAAGAAACTTTTTTGAAGGAAAAACTTTACTTTTAGCAGTAGTTTTTAAGGCTTAGCATAAGTCAATCTTAAAACTAAATTTAGCATTTAGAAAATGAATTTTTAGCATTTTTAAGTTAGAGACCTCAAATTATTAGGAAGTAATTTTTGCAATATTTGAAAATTCTGACCAGACAAACAAAAAATACATATTTAGATAAATATTTCATGACTAAAAGTAAAATTTCATTTTAGTTAAAAGTTTTAAAACTAAGAAAGTTTCAAAACAAACAATTAAAATTTGTTGGATGAGATTGACATACTATGAAATATTTTTTACTTTAATTTTAGCCTATAAAATACTCAAACATTTATTGTAAAGGTAACTTGGAATTTGAAATACATCAAAAAGTAACTATAAGCTTGGTTATTCAAATAAAATAAGACTTAAAAATTTTTATTAAATCCCATATGTCAATTACAATAAGACAATTTTGCATTAAGTTTTTTGAGAGCCTTAACCCATAGTGTTTATTTAGTGTTTTATTTAAATTCTTGATTATTTTCCTAACTAGCATAATTTACAATTTCTAATTTACTTGTTATGTTTTGCTTTATAGTATCTTCCATGTTTTGTTTAACTTTTGATTTTCAGTTTTAAACTGTAACTGAAGATCCCTCAATGGGTGAAACTTAGTTTTGCTAATAAAAATTTTAAATAATTAATCTTTTATATTTGTCTCCTTATTTTTAAATAAGTTGAGAACTACTTTTGTTAAATTTAGAACCTCAAAAATAAATCTACAATAAGATTGTGATTAACATACTAAATATGTATTCTGTTTATAAAAATTGAATAATTAAGATTTATTCTTTTAAAAATGTACAACATTTGTAGTTAAATTGGTGTTTTAAAACTTTTCAGCTGTTGTTAAAAAGATTGCATTTAAAAAAGTTTTGTTTCTTTTTATAAACAAAACAAATTAATACAGCTTACATAATTTAAGTTCAAACAATGCTTTTTAAAAACATAGTTTTATTATATTTTTGAAAAATAAGTTTCTATTTTGTTTAATATTGTTCAGATAGTAAATATAATTTTACAGTTTTTATGTTTTTAGTCATTTTTATTTGAACTTTTATTTGAAATATAATTTAAAAACATAAATATTGATATTCATACAACAATAATATTTTCCAGCATTCTAGATCTGAAAAGTGTTAACATGAAATTGTTAGTTTATGTTTTTTTTATTCAATAAAAGTGTTTTTAAATGTAGAAAGTAGTTTGCTTAGACTTAAACTTAGTGTACTGTACATACAAACTTACAGTAACCTCTCGCTTATTTACGCACATTGTCTCCACAGAAAAAGTGCGTAAAGATATGAGAGATCGTAAAGATACGAGAGGTACCAAATGTACTTACTATAATGGCTGTTTTGTGATAATGCTTCTAGTTAAAAGCATACTGGGGACTTTTCCACTTTTAACTATTTGTATATTTTGTTTATATATATGAAAAAAAAAAAGATAAAACTATATATATATTAAAAAAAAACGAATTTAAATTCATATAAAATAGTAATACTTGTAGAAAAATTTTACTAATTTTAAAATAAGTAGATTTTATCTTTATCTTTATTTATGTGTGACTTATTTGATACTTAACATTTAAATTGCATTCTAGTAAGCAAATTCAATTTATGATTAAGCATTTGTTTACAATAAAGAAATGGTGAGGTGTCTATATTAAAATTTGTTTCTATAGCCTTTTACAAAAACAAGCATTTGGTGCTTTAATGGATTTCTTCTTTTAAACAAAAATATATTAAATGTAAGAAAAATGTTTGAGTAACTGGTGCTTGTGAGCATTACAAAGAATTAAAGGCAACGTCCGAAAAATTTCAACGCTTGCTGTGTTACAGAAGATGAACTTAAACTAAAAAAAAGCGTCAAATGAGAATTAGTAATATTTTTACTAAAAAAACAATTTAGATTTGTCTTAAGTGTAAGCTCTATATTTATTAAGTATCACTGCTACTTTATGCTAAGAAGTTTTATTAAATTTCTTTTTTGAATGTTTATTCATATATAGGGCAAGAGTGCTGTATTATTTATTTGTGTTTCAAAATTTTATCATTTCATTATACTTTCATTATTTAACACAGTCATATTTCTTTTAGAATTTTAACTTAATCTCTTATTGTTAACAAATTTCTGATATACTAATAAATAAATGTTTTTCAATAAGTCAAGGAACATAATTTTACAAAGTCTAAATATATAGAGAGGTGAGTTAGCATTTAAAATCATACTTTTAATTAAAAGTATATAATAAACCTAGTTTGTGCAATATTAAAAAAATACTTTTTTAAGTTTTTAGAATTCTAAAATGCGTAACTAAAAGAGTGCGTAACGTCACAAGTGCGTAAAAATGCGAGAGGTTACTGTATATGAAAAGTGTTATGAAATTTAAAATATCTTATAAAAGAAGGTAAAAAAGTATTTAGTTTTGAATAACTTATCTAATAGTTCTTAAACATGTTTTGTATTTTGTTTTTTAATGAAACATTGATAACTGACACATTAAAAATTATATACAGCAAAATTTCGATCTAAAATGTTTTTACTTAATAGTTTACTGTGTCCAGGTTTAAAAATATACAGGTCTTTATTTATTCATGATTTATTCTACTTGAATTGAATAAAGAATCTTTTAAGCTTAGTCGAAGATGTAGATTAATAAATAATTCAGTTACTCTTATGTAATCTTGTCAACCATATTAAATAAAACGTTTTATAAATAATAACTAATTGTTATTTATATTAGCTAGTTTATAAGTGTTTTTATTTAAAGCTTAACAAATTAAAAACAGAATATTGTCTAAAAACTTAATAACAACTTCTCATTTACAGAATTAAAATATTCAAATATTTACTAAAATTTAAAGTTTTCAACTACTTGTTTTTTTGCTTAGAAAAGTTCAGTTTATACATAAAAAAATCATAATTAAGGTAAAGGTTAAGTTTTCCTTTAAATTCCATCCTGAAAATTTTAGGAAGTTTTAGAGTCTTAAGAAACTAAATCACAAGCAAAGTAACAACGCTTAAAATATTTATTTAAATTTACCAAATATGTTTGTTTTAAGAAAAATAAAATTTAGTATATATATGACTAATAATTAGACACTTAAATATTTGTATGATACGTAGTTATACAATTTCATAATTTTAATTAGTTTTAGTGAATTTAAAAATATATATGTATTTTACATATTTTAAATTTTCATATCACACAACAACAATCGACATGCAAGTTAAATATTATTTGAAGTCTTTTTTTTTCTTTAAGCACAATTTTTTACAGCCATCAAACCTTTAAAATAAAGTCATTTATGTTTTTGATTTTTTTATGAGCATTAGTAATGACTAGGGGTAATTAGTTTAACTATAGCACAGTTAAAATGAGCCATATTTTAAATTAAGTAGTGCATTTGAAGCTCAAGTATTATTTTATAAAAACTTTAAAAAACGTTAAATCAACAGGCCCAGACATGTTAAAAAGCTCTGCTTTGTTTACTCGAGCGTGAAATTACTAACTTAAAACAAACCAAAGTTTATACGCTTCATTGCTGAATTACCATAGTAACTATTAGCATTTTACCAACTCTGAACAGGCCTGGTGACGCAACACTACCACGTCTGACTTCAAAATCAGAAGTTTGTGTGACAAATCATGTCAGGGTCATTTTTTTTTAATCAATTTCTCTCTTTTTATTTAAAATTAAAGTTATATGTACAAGCTATCAAATTGTTTTGTCTACTGTGTTTTTTTATTTATTATAGAAAATGGAGATTAGTTTGGTCTAACAATATGCTATCAACAGTAATAATCAAATATCGTAGAAAAGTTGCTGGAAGTTAACACCACAGCAAACATATATATACTCACTAAAACCTCAGCAAACTGTATCTTTTTTTTAAAGCTTAAAAAATTATATTAAAAATGTGTCAAGTTTTTACAATTTTTTTAATAAGTTTGATAAGTACCGCAATTCTTATTTTCGGTTATAGGTTGTAAAAAAAAAAAAAGTAAATTTATTAAAACGAATAAACAAACACTTGATTCATTTATATTTTGTTAATTGTAAACTTCAAAGTAATATGTTATGAATTTGTTACAGGATGTGTATCTACTTTGTTTAGTAAATTTGTCATAAACTAAATATGACTCACTATATTTTAAACTTCATGTTACTATTTTTCTAAATTGTAAGATACAAACTATTATTTTAAAATGAAGTAAATCTAAAAATTATGCTTGGAATTAAAACAGAAAGTCTGGTGTAAATTTTACATTGAGAATTCTTTTACTACTGTTCAAACTGTTCGACTGGGTATGTAATTTTTTTAATATTTCTATTAGTATAAGCCTAATATATGAATATGCTTGGTGCTAGACTAGATAGTTCATTTTTTCTTTTTTTTAAAGTATTTCTTAGTACTAAATTAATAAATTTTTTAATTTTTTTAAATAAACAAGTTAACAATCTTATTAAACAAAAAAGCACAACAAATAATTAAGTGTTCTTAATCTATCTTAAAACCTTATAAAACAAAATTTATAACGTTGACATTAACTAATTTACAAACAATGTCTTTTCAGTGTAAATAAACGTTATTATAAAATACATACCAAAAAGTTAAATCATATAAGTAAGTTCATAAAGACTACATATTGAATTAACACAAGCATTGTTGGTTCAGTGGTAGAATTCTCGCCTACAACGCGGGAGGCTCGGGTTCGATTCCCGTAATGCAATTTTGCTTTTCGTTTTTAAATTTAAGTAGGATATAAGCAAGTATCATGTAGTTTGTTTACAACAAAGCTTTCAATTTACTAAATAAATGGTTTATTAAAAATTACTGATTGCTTAGATAAATAATGTGACTTAAGTCTGAACAGTTTTACAAAGTTTAGTTTTTAATGGTAATAGTAGTGTAATAATTAAGAATACTGGGTGCACGACTATTCAAATTCCGACAATTCAAATTCTTACAAAAAATTGAAAGGGCCACAGCTAAAAAAGTGATGTATACTTTTTTAATATAAAAAATATAAATGTAGGTACTTTTAATATCTACAATCAATTTTTTTATTTTTTCTTAACATTAAATAATTTTTAAGATATGGCTTAAATAAAGTTAGCTATTTTTTGCAATTTTAAAACATCTTGAATAATACTCAAGATTTTGCAAAAATGAAAAAGTTGCTCATAGTTATTAATAAGATCTCCATATACAATTTTTATTTTTTTCGAATATATGTTACTTTTTGAAATATATTCTTTTAAAATTTGAGTTGTCTGAATTTGAATTGTCATGTAACCTAGATTACTAGGCTATAAAAAACGAGAGAATTTCCAAAAATAATGGCTCCTCCGTTTTCTACAGTAATATTTCGTAAGCAAAATTATACAAAAAAGTTTAACTTATGTTATTCTTGTGGGAACGGGTCAGAAAAGCACGAGTGACACTTTAGCACGGGGTGACACTGTAGCACAGAGTGACACTTTAGCACGGAGTGACACTTTAGCACGGCGTCACTTTAGCACGTAGTGACACTTTAGCACGGAGTGACATATTAGCACGGCGTCACTTTAGCACAGGGTGACACTTTAGCACGGAGTGATACTTTAGCACGGCGTCACTTTAGCACGGAGTGACACTTTAGCACGGCGTCACTTTAGCATAGACTAACACTCTTTTTTATGCCTATTTATTATTAGTGTTGTGTTTAAAATTTCAAAAACAAACTATGCAACATGTAGAATAAAAGTTGAAAAGTTTTAAATATGTTAAAAGTTAAAGTTTTAACTAAAAACCTATCTTATCTTTTTATAATAATATTAAAACAGATTAACAAATTTTATTAACTTATTTACCAAAATATTTTAACGAAGGCATTTTCAAAAATTTTAGTTTTATGTTTTCAACATAAAACTATTTGTATAAACCTAGCCACATAAATAAGCTCAAGGATTTTTATACCATTTTAATTAGCTTAAATTCATTTTAGTAAGTAAATATTATTAAATACCAATAAATAAATTGCCTTCGTTTTTATAAAACATCGATAACTAAAAACATTAAAATTCATATATGTTTGAATATCGCAATACAAAAAGATGTTAAGTTCCTCTACTTCTACATCTACGTGTGTCGCAAATTTTAATACGAATGTATGTGTTATAAGATTTATGTATAGACTACTGCAAAGGTGAATAAACTTATTTTACATTTTTTTAATCTATATAGCTTTTTTTCGTTTAGAATTTTAATAAACAGCATAACTAAAAGTTTTACTAGCAAAACTTTTTTTTGATTTTTCAAGACAATAGTTTAAAAAGTTTTAGGATTCATGTTTTCATTTTTTAATTTTTAAGTTTGATAAATATAAAAAACTTGAACATCATTTATTGGTATAGTCTGAAAAATCTAATAACATAAAATTACTGACTTAAAAAAAAAATTACGGCTAAAGAAGTTTTCTTAACACAAAAATACAAATAAACAAACATTAATTTGATCAGTCTACTTAATAAATTTAATATTATTTAAAAACAAAACTATATTGTAGAAACTTTAGACAAATTTGACTGTGAACTGAAAAAAAAAATCAGAAAGGCTATAAAGCTTAGAAATAACTATGAAATAAAATATTAACCAAACTATCTATTCACAAAGATTTCATCATTCACTTAACATTGTCAATGTAATAAACGGCTTTACAATATAATTGCGTGAAAACTGAAAAAAGAATAATAAATCACTTAAACTATTTTGATAAATATTTTATATTACTTATTTAGTACAAATTATTTTGTTGCTGAAGTTACATCAAAGGTCATATTTCTTTTTCTGGCTGTAAGATGCAAAAATAACAGATAGGACAAATAATATCGCGGAAGCAGCTCACCGAGCATTGTACTCTGTATTCAACGTTAGCCATCCTAATCTTTGGAGTTTCGTTGATGTACTGAAAATCACCCAAAATTCCCGAGATTTGGGTGTCGAGCACCTTTTGGCAGGGATACAACCAGATCCTAAAAGGATAAGGTTCCGGCAAGCGGACGAATGGGCGTTTCATCTTGTTTCAAATTCTAATGAAAATGATAACACACTGGAATTCCTACGCAGAATACAGTATAAATTGAGTATGGATTAATAAAGTTTTGTAAAATTCTTTTTTGTTCGTTCTTCATATAAAGTTTAAACTAACTTGTATTTTACATTAATAAAGTATTTAATCCAACCTTGTCAACCATCAATAATATTTTATTGTGTGTATTAAAATAGTATAATTTTAAGAACTTTAGTTCAAGTATTAATTGTTCAATTACCATTTAATTACCAATTTTTTGTTTTCTAGTACTTTTTTTGGTATTAAGTATGTATAGTACTTCTCAAAAATATAGCCTACTAAAGATTTTAAAACTTAATACTACCTACGAGTGATTTCTCTAATTATAAATCTTAATTCATTTTAATAGACTACCAAGCTTTGTCTTAAATTTACTCCTTGCTTAAATGTAATTTAAATAAAAATAGCTTTGGTAGATATACTTCCCTTTAATTTCACAGTTTAAAGTGCCTAAAATTCTTAATCAACAGGATGCTGAATAAGTAAAATTAAGTTTTAAACATTTTAACAAATATATTCTTAATTACTATTTAATTTGATTGCATAAAAGTATCAAATGTATTCAAGTGAAGCTGCGCTAAAGTGTCACTCTGTGCTGAAGTGACGCCGTGCTAAAGTGTCACCCCATGTTAAAATGACACTCCGTGCTAAAGTGTCGCCGTGCGAAAGTGTCACTCCGTGCTAAAGTATCACTATGTGCTAAAATGACGCCGTGCTAAAATGTCACTCTGTGCTAAAGTAACGCCGTGCTAAAGTGTCACTCTGTGCTAAAGTGACGCTGTGCTAAAGTGTTACTCCGTGCTAAAGTGTCACCCCGTGCTAAAGTGACGCTGTGCTTTTCTGACACCTACCCATTCTTGTTGCTACGCAAGAATGTTACAAATAATACTTTCTATTTTACACTCTGAAAAGTTTAACTAAATAGTAGTTTTCAAAACTATTTGGTATAATTTGCAACATTTAATAAGTGGTTTAGCTTAAACTTTTTCATTAATATACTTAGTGTCTGTAAACTATGTTTTTTTGGTGAGTGTGTCTGCTAGCTGCTTTCTATAAACAAAAGTAGTAAAATTATGGTACTTACAAAGCATTAGGCCTTAGGGCATGCATAGTTAGGCTTGAATAAACATTTCAAGTTTATGTATGCAATATTTAAAACACAGCAATAGATAGTGCGCTGGAATTTCAATCCAGAGGTTCCGGGTTCGAGTCCGGCGGAGATGCATTTTTTACGTGATAAGTGTTTTCAATAGTGGTATTAATTGCTTAACTTATACCTATATTTTCTACTAAAGATGAAAAAATCATTTTATACTTATGTAAAATTAATCAACAGAAAAATCAATTCGAATTGAACAATATGTATTTACAAATTATTTATTATTATCTTCGTAAGCTACTAGTTTTACTGTAGTAAAACGGATTATCAAACAACAAAGCAATAGAATTAAGTAGTTTGATAATACGTTTAGCGGTGTAGTTGCTAAAGTATTAATGATCATTTTCATTTAAGTTTTCTGTTACAAAATTATTGTAGCTTATTAAATAAACTATTTTTTCAAACTTTTACCTCCTTCTAAACTGATTATTTTTATAGGTTATATAAATAG
Source organism: Thalia democratica (assembly GCF_965202585.1). Taxonomy (NCBI): domain Eukaryota; kingdom Metazoa; phylum Chordata; class Thaliacea; order Salpida; family Salpidae; genus Thalia; species Thalia democratica. The sequence goes on along the minus strand of NC_139166.1, from coordinate 56,673,835 downwards.
ATTTATCCTGTAGCAACACGGCTAATTTTATAGGTTATATAAAAAAAAGCCGTGGGCTACAGGACTTTTTTGGTAACTATATGAAGAACAGCCAGAAAAAATTCCAGAACAAGAAAAAGTTTATCATCAATAAAAGTATTCAGTTATAAAGAATTTTTTCGTAAGTTTTTGTTTTACCAGTTTAGTTAGTTTACATGGGTTAAATGTATTTAATGTTCAAGTATTTCCCAAACTAAATGTTTGAAAATTAGTTACTACAGCAAAGTTAATAGTTAGTATACTTTATACATAGAATTTATTTGAATTACAAACGTACATTTTCTTAACTTATTTTACTTGACAATGTTTAAAAAATAAATTGTGTAGTTAAAATATAACTATAAGAGCTAAATATATGTAAACGAATTTTAAAAGTTTATGCTGTGATATAAATAGAATTCAAGAAAACTTTACTAAAACTACTTATAGAATTAAATTTTATTAAAATTTTTTCGCACAATTATTATTGATAAAGAAATTTAAACAATAACAGGACAAATTTACAACTTTAGTAAAAAGAAAATTAGTTCAGAAATGTGATGTATTGTGTAGTGTAAAGCAAAGTTTACCTAAATAATGTACTAAACAAAAAATAAATTCATTGGTTTTGGTTTTATAATTATATGCTACAGTTTAGATTTTAAAATTTACTAACAAAACAATAATTAACTCGTTTAAACTCAGTCAAACGAAATCATCAGCTGAACAAAACCTGTAATTTGTAATTTTTAAAATTTAAACATGCCATAACATATTACGCAAAACTTTAAATAAAACTTTCCAATTTTTAGTTCTGCGCGGTTTGGGCTCACTTTACTGTAATTAAGATTGAAAAGCATCAAAATATAAACATCAATAAGACCTTACATTTATGCTGTTTTTAAAAACTGAGTAGCTAATTTAGCGCTTTAAGCACTTAGATAAAACTTTTCAACTATTAGGTATTTTTGTAGCTCGACAAAATAAAAATGAGGCACCACCGAGATTCAAACTCGGGATCTTCTGTTTCCTAGACAGGCGCTTTAAGCCATGGCGCCTCACGTCGATAATGAAGTATTATCATATCTGATTGCATAACTATTTCGTTTAGAGTTTTCTTGAACAATATAAATAAATAAAAGTATTTTGAAGGTTTAATAGCTATTTTTATGTAGTAAATTTTTGATGAATATTTTTTAAATTCTTTTATAAAGCTTACTTAGTATTTTTACTAAACTATAGAAGTATAGAATAATAAATTTTCTGTATAATCAGTACATCAGTATAATGTTGATTTATTTAAACAAAGAAAAGTTTTAAGCTTTATTTTGTCTTAGTTATAGCTTATGTATACATCGTTAAAACATTATTACGTTTTGGAATAGTTTTCCAAAAACTTTATTATATCCTTCTTTGACACAATTATTACAATTTTAAATAACTGTAGAAAATAAACAGTATATAGTAAATAGTATATTAACTTTTAAATTACATTAGTTTCCTTATTCAAGTGTTAACTAATGAACATTAAATAACCTTTTTTATCTCGAAAATTTTCACAACCAATTTAAAAACTAATATGATAATTTGTAATACAAAAAACACGTAATTTTGTTAAGTTTATAAATAATGTATACAGCTTATTATGTTAGTTGCTTTAGTATTTGTAAGCTTTAAATAATTATAATTTGCTAAAGTTAGGTATAAACGTTTTATAGTAATTATCTTGCCTAATAAATGGTTTTTAGTTTTTAATTATTAATTTTAGTAGCATTTTACAGCTAATTAATAAAGTATAAAAGTTGATACGTGTTAATTCGTTTTGATTATAATTCAGTTTATTCTCAACTAAAATTTTATTAACTTTACATAAAAAAATATTAAGATTTAACATAAACATTAAGAAATAACATTTACAATTGAATAATTAGGAATGATGAGCGACCGTTGGCAATTATTACGTAATCAAGTACACAAGCATAAAATATATATCTTACATTCATCGCTTCTTCAATCGCACGGCTAGCTCAGTTGGTAAAGCATTGGAATCTTAGTTGAACGATCGTTTGGCTTGATATTATTTTTTACTTCGTTTGGTTTAAGTTACCTTTTGTTTAAAAACTAGGTGTCAAAAATTCACGAAGGGAAACTTTTGCACCGCGTCAGTTTTGCACGAGGAAAAACTTTTGCACGGTTTGAACTTTTTTTAATTAGTTTTTTTTTTTATTAATTTAAACTTTTTGTTTGTTTTATTTTTACTTTCACTGTTACCTCTACCCCTTACCCTCGGTCGGTAATTTTTTTTTTCTTGCTTTTTTTTTTGATTTATTTTAAATTTATTTTATAATTTTTAACACTGGCACAAATTACCTTTCGTGCAAGTGTCTTCGTTTAAAAATGTCTTTGTGCAAAGAAACCATTGAGTCCCTTCGTGCAATTTGACTCGTTTTTTTGTTTAATAGCTATTTACATTAATTTACTAAAGTATAAGTAATATTATATAATTATAACTAATTATAGTCATTGTTTTTTTAAATTTTTTCTAGGTTTTATTATACAGACAAAACAAAATTTATGTTTTTTTACAAATTGAGGTTTATTGATATTTTTTCTGTCAAACTTCTGCCTTTGGTGTTAGAGGTAAGCTACAATGCAAAACGTAAAGATTAATACGATATCTGCTTTTTGCAGCAAATGATAAAATTTAGCAATGCTTCAAAGTTACAATGCAATTACTTGTATTTTATTTGAGCTTAGAACTTATATTAAGTGTTTATATACGCGTGATATCGCCTTCGCCAACATGTCGTTGAGGCCGTTAAGGCGATAGATTAGAAATCAATTGTGCTCTGCCCGCGCAGGTTTGAATCCTGTCGACGACGTTTTTTAATGACTTTATTTTTTAGACCTTATCTATTTTTTCTATATATGCTTCCAAAAATAGAATTAGATATTTTAATTGAACACAAATCATAAAAGTAAAATAAAAAACAAGTATATATATTTTAAAATAAGTTTGTTGTGACCAACTTTTAAGTAATGTTAAGTATTTATGTAATATTTTTATTTTTAATTTTAAACATATACTGAAATAAATATTTAGTTATAAAATTATTACTTTAAGCACTTAAATGTATGAACCATATTTAAAATTTATGATAATAAACGAAGCTTGTTTGCTTTTGGAAGATAAGTCTTTTAAAATAGTTTTTAAGCATTAACATAACAAAATTGTTACTTTAATATTTTTAAGTTATTTTTACTTCAGTATTTTTATGTTGATTAAAAACTTTGAAGAAAAATTATATTTAACTTCGACAGGTAAAAAAATATTGGTAAAATGTGAAAATGCCTATTAACTTGCACTTATATTTTACACAACTTTATTAGTGTTGGTACAAAGATCATATTTTAGTATTTATATTTTCTCCCAACAGGTAAAGACAGTAGCAGCTTGTGAGTTTTTGGACTGCAAAAAAAACATAAACACTCAACAAAACCCACCAGTTTCACTTGGTAGGTAAACTAGTTTTGTGATTAAAAATTATTTCAAAGTTATTTGTATTTTAATTTCACCAGCTATACTTGATAGTGGAACATAACAAACTACCGTATTTTGACGTGCCAACTTGCCTTATCAGATATCAAGTGGAATTGCATACAAATTATTCACAGACCCATGTTCACATGCGCAGTATGTTTCATTGTTGCTATTAATGTTAGTTTATATAATTATACTTTAGATGTGATGGTTATAGTGATCTCTAATATTATGTTTTAACTAACATAAGGTAAATCATTATTAACTAACTAAAACATTTATGACATAATATTACAAACTTTAAATCTAAACGTAACTATTCAAACTTATAAACAAAAATATCAGTAGAAACTTATAATGCTTTTGTAAGCAATAGTTTTTTATTCAAACATAACATTAAAAACTTGAAATTTGCTACAAACGTAAAGTTTAAACTTAAGAACTCAAACTTATAATCTAAATACAACAATTAAAACTCATAATGTACTTTAGCCTAAAACTATATTTCAAATGTAACTGAATTTAAGTTATTTGAACGTAAACAGCTCAAGTTGTTCTTTTTTCAGGTTTAGTTTTTGATAGAAAGCTAGATGTATGCTAAAATTTAAATTTTTATGTGTACAAGATTTATAATTATACTTATACCTGCCAATTTTTTAAAGGAGTGTTCAGTACTCAGTTATATTATTTTTAACTTTATTACTAGCACATAAATACTTCTATAAAAGTTTACAAATCAAGTTTTATATTTTTAACACAATAAACGATGCAACAAAAAAAAGTATTCTACTTAAATACACACACAATAAATTTTACATTTTGAGCCGGTTTTTACGTTACGGGGAGAATTTGAAAAAAAAAAATTAGAAACAAAAATGTGAAGAAATTTGTTGTTTAATTGGAACCATCGCTTTTTAATATCTGAGTTTCGGAGCTTTTGAAAATAAAAATTGACCTTTGGTTGTAACGCTTAAATTGCTTTAAGTTGAGTTGTTGTTGTTTGTCAGTAAAAATGTTCACTTACTGGTAGTGTGTACCAAAACATTTTTTTTTAGTTTTTTTTCTGTCTTTTAAGTATTTGATGAGATTTTTTAGATCGAGTCAAAACTTTGTCTAACTTTGTCTATGAAAATTATAAAACCTGTTGAACTTAATAAACTATACTTTCTAACTGTGATCATGCATTAAGTGTGTATAAAAAACTGAACTAAAGTTATCTACACCAATTTCTAAATAAAATTCAAAGATTACTTATCTTTGTTACATGGCCTTATTGAAAGTTAATATTTAAATTTCGTAGTTTGATCGTAATACGTACAAGTTCTATAGTATCTGTATTATAACTGTTCTTCTACAATCCCTACTTAAAATTATTTCAACACAGTATAAACAGTTACAAAATAATCCTGACTGCTAGATACTTAATAAACTTGTTTATTTGTTTACTTAATTTTTTCTAGCACAGAGAAACATACGTAAGTTTAAAAAAAATTTCTACGAAAACTTTTTATAATATATATTCTAACGAACTTGTTTCTTTAAGATATATACTTACAAGCTATTAGATTAGATAGTAAATTTTGTATGTTTATAGTTAGTTATAGTGAGGCCAGCATAATTACCATATATTTAAGCAACCACTTTAGCACTCTAAATACCATAAGTAGTTGTTCTCTACCATTTAAGCATTAGTTTTCATGAAAATATCTATATTTTACCATACCGCCCTTATTTTAAGTCTACTTAAACCACTTAAGCTATTATTTTCACAAATTCGTAAAATTTCCATTGTTTTTTTCCTTATTAGTACCAAATTTTCAATATAAAATCGGTATTTTTACTGATCTTGATATACGCCGTGTGGGTCGAGGCGTTGGGACGTCGGACACGGGGTTGGATGATTTGTAAAGTTGTGGGTTTGAACACGAGGGGGATTAAAATAAATTTGGAATACAAACTACAAACAGTTGTTGGAGCAATCTCACCTTATTGTGGGGAGTTTTTGCGTTTTTATTTGTTTATTAGTTTCAATGTACGCTTTTTCAAAGTTTTCCTAAATATTTACTAAAAATCCTGCTTATAATAATACTATTTACATTTTTAGAAACTTTTTATATCTCTCACCATTTGCTTTTGGGACTTTTTATGATCTTTTCCTTGTATCTTTACATCTTGATCATTCTTTTTTTTATGTTGATTGAAAATGTAAAACTACTTTAATTTTTTTATTGCTTGTGAATAGGGGTAATATAGAAAAACACTGGTGTTCTACTATTTTAAATTTTTTTTACTGAAATTCTATCTGCAGATTTTTCTTTTCTTGATTTTCTAGCTAAAGCTTTGAAAAAAAAGTTAATTTACCTCTATAGACTTAAGTATTCTCAGATTTTGACTACGTGCAAAACTATTCTAACAAAACCATTTTAAGAGTAAACTTTTATATTTAGTTTACATAGGAACAAATTTTAACATTAATTTTTAAGTTTTAACTTTGTTAATTCTTTTATCAAAATAACCTACTACGGTAAAAATAATTGCTTTAATATTTTCATAAACTTTATTTATTTCAGAGTATTTTATACAAAAGCTTATTTTATATTTTTAGCAAAGATTTTTCATACCTTTCTCTTTTATTCTAAAAACAATTTTCAAAACACAGTAAATTTTAAATTATTATTACAAAAAATACAATGAAAATACTTATTTTGCTAAGTTATATTTTTTTCAGCGCAGACTGATTTTTAAGTATACTAGCCCTTAGTTACAACTTAAAAATTTTGTCCAAAACCAATTGAAAATGCGTCGACCGGAAGTCGAACCCGGAACTAGTGCTTGGAAAGCACCAATACTAACCGTTACACCATCGACGCTTGTGTTGGAATGGAGAAATTACTAAATATGATCTCAAATGTAAATGCAGCTAGCTCTGTACCGCAATCAAATGCTAGCATAAGTGTGTTCAAGCGTTAATTTTTTTTGCCGTTAGCTCGACAGAATGTGCTATAATATTGCGCTGCAAATTTTTAACGCGTTTTCGCTCGCTAGCTGTATTATATACAGTTTATCTGCTCGCTTATGGCTGTAAACTTGATGTTTATTTGCAAAAGCTATTCATTTCAAGACGTGCATTTTACTTTGTGTTTGCTCTTATTTTCATTTATATATATTTATACGTGTGACCACAGAATATGAATTTTATAATTATATTGAATTAATATTTTTAAATCTAAGTATGTTTAAATTAAATGATGGCTGAGAAAACAAGTTGAGGTAATTATAAATGATAAATCTAACTGTAGAAATAAATTGCTAAGTATATGATAAAAGTTTTTAACTAATGAAAATTTTTTATTTAACTTTACAAACTGATTTAAGTCGTGATTTTACTAATAAATTAACAAATCACTATACTACAAATAAACTAAGTATAACAATAAACAAATAACTAAAACTCAATAGTCACTTTAAGCTTGTAAGCTTGTCCTAAAAGTTAAGTTAAAAAGTTTTACTGATTGAAATATAAATAAATTTCAAATTTTTTAAACCTACTCATTTTTTGATTAAAAATAATACTAATTTGAGCATTATTTTATGTTTACAACAATTTTTCTCTAATTAAATAATTATGTTTCGTCACATAGTTGTACAGTTATGTTTTGCTAGCTAGTTTAAAGTTTAAATAGTTTTGTCAAAGCTCATAAGTATATATCTTATACTAATATCGAAATTCTAAATTAGTTAAACAAAGAAAGTTTACTTTATCAAAGTTTGCATTCTTAAAAATACTACATGACTAAAAAATTGAAAAACCTTTAAAATTATTTTAACATATTGTTTTTATTTCCTAGTTATCAGCATAATAGTAAAACTTCAATTTATTTTGAAAATATATTGTTAAAAAGAAAAACATCTATATTTATAGTTAAATGAGAGTCAATTGTTAAAAAAATAAGTCTAGTTTTAAATATATCTAATGGTAAAACTTAAACTAATTTAATTTATAATAAAATCAATCTTAGAGCAATTATTTCTTTATATTATTATAAGTTTCATTTAGACTAATAATTTGCTTAGTATATTTAAGTGTCAAATTTTAAACTTAAACACCACAAAAATTGTGTTCAGTATTTTTACCTTTGTACTATTGAATGTATTCATAAGCTTTCAAAGATCATCAAACCATAAGCTTTCGGTAGACTAAAACCGATTTCGTCTTTATTAGGACTCATCAGTCAGTCACAACCGAAAAACCTGTAGCTTTCTATCTACAAACGGTTTATCATGCTTTCACGTAAATCAACCATTTGCTGGCATTTATCAGTGACTCTAGTATTGTCTTTTGCAGTACAACGTTTAACACATTTTCCACTAGGCAAGACATTTGGTACGATTGTTTAATATACAATCAACAAAAACTGATGATCAGATGGAATGACTGAAGTCTGATGATCAAGTTTTTTGTTAAACTTGAACTTGTCTCACGGCACATGATAGGGCTTCTGCAGACTTTCGCCGATTTTTTTGTTGTTTGAAGCTTTCAAAGAGGGTTAATTCAAGTTACAACAAATATATAAACACAACATTTCGTTTGCCATCAAGTGTTTCAGTAGTGTAGTGGTTATCACGTTCGCCTCACACGCGAAAGGTCCCCGGTTCGAGCCCGGGCTGAAGTATTTTTACTTTCGTTATACAAAGTGATTTCATTTTTGTCAAACTTTTTTATTCAATGATAAATTTTTAAAATTTTATTACAATACAATGTTTCACTCGTTTAAAAAAACGAGATCTTCAGTTGTTTAAAATCTGTAAAAATTTATGTGATAACAAGTTGGAAGACATTAGGCTAAACTTGAAATAAAAGAAGTTAAAAAGAAAAAATGTATAACAAAAAACTGAGTAAAATCTAATTAAAACCTATAGTTTAAAGTTACTAGCGTATGATGATTTTAATGTTGCTAGGCTAAATTTAGGAAAATGCACGTTACTTAATAATTATACTTTTTTATTGGGTGTTTCGCTTTTATTGCATGTATTGAATAAGTAAATTTTTGTTTGTAAGCTAGAAAGTTTAGTATGGTTATGTATCTTTTAAGTTCTTTATGTTATTTCTATTGAAGTGTCTAACTTTAGATTTTCTAGTTTTAATTAATAAGTGAACAGCTGATATTTTTGATACAAAAGGTATTGTAAACTTTTATAGTTAAAAAAAGTAGTTTAAACAAAACGTTTCATATCTTAACATCGATGACAAAACTAATATTAATATCGAACAAGCAAGTTTTTTTTTTATAACACATACTTTTTTTATTTATAGCTTCAGATAAACTATTTGCAAAAAAAAATCTACTAGTGTTATAGATACCTTTTGTTAAAAAAAAGTAGTCTAAAAATAGTAAAAAAATATTTTATATTAAGGTTCGTAGAAGTTAATGTTCATAAACGAGAATATTATTTCGAAAAGTATAATTTTACTTAACAAAACAGTTCAGTAGATTAGTTTAAGTTTTTTTTTTATAAACTTTGTGTTGTACTTTATTTTTACACTACTTTTCTTTATTCAACTGACAAACGTTTCTCTGTTTTTAACAAATTAAGACAGTTCTGCAGGTTTATTAAAGTTTTCTAAACAACTTTGATTACTGTTACTTGGAAGCTTTAGATAAATCCGTAAAAATGTATTAACACAGAGAAACGTGCGTCAGTTGAATAAAGAAAAGTAGTGTGCAAATTGTTGTTTTTCTGCGAAGTTTTTTTGTTAGGATTTTTATTAGCAAGCTTTTAGCAAGTGTATTTCAGTTGTTTTATTAAGTTTTTAAGTTTAATAAACTTGTCATAACAGCAATTCTAAAGCATTTGATGTAATCATTAAGTATTACATGTTGGTTTAGGTGTTCAGTTTTATATTTATCTAGGTTCTCCGACTATACATATTTTAATTTAAATACAATTGGTTTTATAAAATAAGTTACGAATAATGAAAATCTAATTAAAAACTGATACAAATAATATTGGTAATTAAAGAATTTCATCAAGAAAAAATGTATAGATAATTTTGAAAGCAATCTCAATTATTAAATTTGTAGATTAATTCATATAAACGACAATTATGTTGTTATTTTATATATATTATTGTTTTTTATATATAATTTTAACTTATAAATACATTTTTTAATTTTGATTTATTATAAGGCCATGTAAAACAGCAATTTAAATGCAAATATCTGAAAAAGAAAAACTAAAAGCTAGTTTTCAAGTATTTTAACGTGATTTTTAATTAGAGTACTTAAAAATTAGTTGACATGCAAAAGTTTGAAAATTTTTTAAATACTTTTTATGACAAGTTTGTTTTATAAAGTACCTTTAAAAAGTATATTTTATTTTATTAAGATTAGTTTAAAAAAATTAATTCATATATAACAAAAAACAAATTCTAAAGATCTTAATTGAAAAAACTAACAATATACAATGAATTAAAAAACAAGTTTAATGTTATATTTTATTGGTACTGTAGCTTCATAGTACTCAATTACTACTTTAGCTTTTATGATAATTAATTTATGTTGAAATATATACTATAAAGTATAAACAATTTAAGGACATAACTTAAAATAAAACTGTAGCAAAACATTATTGACTGTTTAAGCAAGTATTATCTATCTTAAATTCGATAACATCATAAAAAAAATTGTAAAAGTTTTCTACTGACAATTATTTGATAAAGTTTATATACGCACTAAATTCCGATTGGATGTGTGGTAGAGTGGCCGAGTGGTCTAAGGCGCTGGATTTAGGCTCCAGTCATTTCGATGGCGCGGGTTCGAATCCCGTCTCTGTCACTGTTTTTTCAATTTAATGCTATGTTTACAAGATGTACTTTGGTTTTAGCATCACTATTTTTCTAGTTATACTTCCACCTACTTGATCAGGATGACTAAGCAATCTAAGTAGTTTGCACAAATTTTGTTAATGTATAAAAGTTTTGTATGTTAAGCATGGAAGTTTTTATCTTTTAAATTAAATACGTTCGAAAAGTTACTAACCAATTTTAAGTAAGATAATACGTTTAAATTACAAGTTAAAAAAAAAACTTTGAACAAACTGATAAAATATTTAGAGAGTATTTAACTAAAAGGTTTTAAAAGCTTTAATTGTATTTTCAGTCATTTAATTTGTTTACAAAAGTTTAGAAAGTTATAAATAACAATTATAATATAGTTGAAATAAAAGCGACGGAGATGGGATTCGAACCCACGCGTGCAGAGCACAATGGATTAGCAGTCCATCGCCTTAACCACTCGGCCACCCCGTCTAACGATAATAGTTCCAATTTAACGTATATATAACTATAAACTTACAACTATCTCTACTTGTTATAACACAGAAATTATTGCTAAAACCTAATCTATCTTTTTTAACTAAGTTTATTTTTTCTTTATTTTAATGTTTTCTGAGAACTTTATATCAGTATTGTTTGTTTCAAAAATTTTCAATCACAACTATATTTATTTCTTAAAGCTACGTAATATATTTCATAGTTGTGACTTGGTATTTATACTGAATAAAACAAGTTGAGATTGTAATACAATTTCGTTAATAAGTTAAATGAATTTCCTCTAATCTTTACCATATATCCAACTTTGTTCAAAAATTATTATGATGTCATAAAAAAGAGATACTCGCAAAACTGAATGAAAAGTTTATTGTAATAAATTTTTGTTGCTTATAAACTGTCTATAACTTTTCGTTTAGTTGTACTTTTGTGTAGTAATTTAATTTGTTTTTATTAAATGATTGAGCTTCAGTGTTCACACGTTATAAACAATTTCTGTCTTTTCGAGAAAGTCATTAGATAAATGCTACAATCATTCAAAAATAAAAACTACCAGCGTTGTAATAAAGGAGCTTATTTAGGTTTAAACTAACGAAAAAATGATTTAGGCGACGGAAAAAGCTAATAAATTGTTTGTATAGTTTATTTTTAAGTTTGAGTTGTTTATATTTAATTACATAAAAGCCTTGTCATTTCTGTTAAGTTCATCAATTTTCAAATGTTTAAATTAGACAATAATATTAAGTGTATTGAAATTAGTAGCCATAAACAGTTATACATTTTATCTTTACAAAATTTTATTTGATTGGGTTGAAAAGTTTAAGTAGACTTTTAGTATGTTTTTGCAAGTTGATAATTTAAGGTAAACCCACATAAAGCAATACACTTTTAAACAATTGTTTTTTTTTTGTTAACAAAATACACAAATATTTTTTAAGCCTGTTTCACATTAATTTTGTTAATGTTTTTATATTATATACAATAAGAAAAAATCAAAAAATAGCTTTGAATAACTTACTATTTACATCTATCTTATTTTGATCATAACTAAATTTACATTGATAAACTTGTATAAGCTTTACAAACTAGAATTTATGTTTTTACTATAAGAATAATATATAATATAAACATAAAAAGCTCAACTTGAACGAAATATGTAACAACAAAGCAATTTGAAAATAATTATCTAAATGGAGCCTGACAGGGGACTTAAATCACTGACTGTTAGATTAAAGGTCTAAGGCTCTACCGACCGAGCTAGCCAGGCTCAAAATCATAAGCTAAACTTAAGGAAATTAAGTTTAATTTGTTACAACTGCATTATACTTAACAAAGTTTTGATTGATAAAATTATATGAAAACCAAGTTTTACAAACATCTTCTGGTTACACAGAGTATTGTTAGGCTTAATGTATAAAACGTTATAAGGTTTATGTTTCAAATTTAATAAATACATTAAAAAAATTATACTTTAGCTTTATTTAATTTAATGTTACTTTTTTACATATTATACTTGTTTTTAAGATTTTGTGATGATAAGTTGGTATTCAACAAAGTTATAAAAGTTTAATAATGTTGTAATGCCTAATAACCATGTATATAGATCAAATTATATAACACAAAATTCTTAGATTATAAGCTTTAGCTATTAAGATTTCAGTTATGTAGTTTAAAAAAAATAGCACCTGTTTTTTGAATTAGAATTTTTTTTCGAACATTTATAACTTGGTTTATTAATTTTAAACAAAGTTTCTACTGGTTTTTTGAATAGCTTTTTAAAACTAAAGTTTATGGTATGTTGCAAAAATTTGTTTGTAATAAAAAATTTAGATTTTTTTAACCACCATTGTAATATACAATACTAATAATGAAGTTATGTTAAAATTGTTTTATTTAATTAAATATAACCTATATTGATCAAAATTTCTAGACTATTTTATTATGTTAGAATTGTATTTCAAAAATACTGTATTTTTAAGAATAAAAGTATTTAAGATTTGGTTTTATAGAAACCTGGAAAGAAATCGTTTCGCAAAGTCCATATAAGTATATGTATTTGTTTTTTCTAATAAACTACTTTTATAACTTTTAGAGATGTTTCAATGTCCTCAGTATTCTAATATTCCTAGATTTTTAATATTTTATCAAATATTACACAACATACCAAGTTAATATGCTTTTAAAATAAATCTATAAATTTTTCTATTAAACTGCAAAAAACTTGTTTTTTCAGCACACCACTGAGTTATAATAAAAATTATATTGATTAAAAATTACAAAACTGTCAGATAAAATTATACTTCCGCCCGGGCTGAATAAACTGAATCAATAAACTGAACTTGCATTGATATCACACATAGTATGTATAAAACAATAATAAGCAAAAAATTAAACTTTAAAAACTTTATTATGTAACTATTTACACCTTTCTGTGTACAACGAAAAATAACTGTATCTGTTTAGCTAATTAGTCAAACAATTTTTTAAGTAATAGTACTTAGATTAACTTATATTTTGACATTTATTTATTTTAACATAACTTTATACTTCTTTTTTAAACTTTAGTTTAACAAAATTAGTACTTCTTCTAGTTAATAATAAACATGATATCTGATTAAAATAATATAAAAACATAAAGATAATTGGCAACAACATTTACAGAGTTAGTTGTCTTGAAAAGTTTGACTTTATCTAATCTTACTTTAAATATCTTTTATGTGTGCATATAAACAATATTTCAGAAATACTTATTTAAAAATCCAAATATATGATTGGTATAATTAATTTTGTGTCGTTAATACCTATAAGTAAAAATTGACAAACTTAATACTAAACTTCAAAACATCTTGAAATGTTTTTGAAAACTTTGACAAGTTTTTAAAAAACTAAAAAAGCTACTTAACGCTTTTTCTTTAAATAGCTAAAATAAGGAACGGGTCAAAAATAGGAGAAAATAAAATTGCACGAGGAAACTGAATTGCACGAAGATACTTTCGCACGAAGACAAATTAGCACAAATTACATTTTTTCACGAGAGTAAAACAAATAAGAAAAAAATATACAAAATAACAGAAAAACAAAACTAAAAGATAAGTTAATAAAAAACAGAAAAAAAAGTTACTGACCGAAGGTAAGAGTTAGGGGTAACAGTGATAATAAAATACAAACAAAAAATAACTATTGAAAGTTATTACATAAACAAAAAATAAATAATAATTAAAAAAAGCTACCATCCGGCGGTAAGGGTTAGGGGTAACAGTGAAAGTAAAAAAATTATAAAATTAAAATTGAATTAATAAAACGAATTAAAAAAGAATTAGAAAAATTCAACTCCTGCAAAAATTTAAGCGTGCAAAAGTGTCTTCGTGCAATTTTATCCCCTCGTGCAAAAGTATTTTTGTGCAATTTAGTGAACTCGTGACATTTTGTACGCTCGTGCGAATTTGACAGCTAACCATTAAAATATATAGATTAAACAAGTTTTTAGTTATTTAACTCAACGTAGCTAGAAATCTAGACTCTTTTTCTTTTATGTACAGCAAATTTCTGAGTGTTATGGGTTTCTAAATTAAAGTAGTTAAGAAACTGTTATTTACAATTAAAAACTCTAGTAAAAAGTAACATCAAATAATCAATTCATTTGAAATAAACTAACAAAATAAAATTTTCTAACTTGTTTTTTATTGAATACAAACGGAAAATAATTAAAGTCTTACGTTACACTGTATTTTTATAGTAGCTTCAATTGCTAAAAAACTGTATACTAAAGTTTCGTATTTAAATATTAAGTAGTTATTTGCTATAATTTATACAAAACTAAGATAAATAACTTCCTTAAACAAAAGCAACATTAATGTTTAGTTGTTAAAAGGATTGAAAACCCAATTAAAATTTAGTAAACTAGTTTTAGCCTTTATCAAGGTAGATTAAACTAAACTTATCATATAAAACTATTAGTAAAGTTTTTATAAACACGTATAGTCTAATTCTAATACCATACATACTACATAGTTACAATTCTTTTTTAACAAAAAAAAAATTATCAAAAGTAAAACAATGTTCCTTGATTAAAGTTTTGTAAAAGTATATACTTCGTTTACTGTAACTAATAAAAGCCTAACGAATAATATATACATTATTAAACATACTTTAACATAAGACTATTACTCTAGCTAGTTTAGTCTAGTTAAAAGAGTGTGCAATATTTCAAAACTGATTTTAAACGCTTATTAAATTTATAAGCTTGTATTATCATTTAATTTACTGCCAGTTTTAAGCTATGGTATTGCTACTAAAAAATAAAGCTACTCACACATTAGCTTCAATATAATTTAACTATAAAAACTTTTCGTGTTGTTAGTAGGCAAGTGGCCCGTTGATCTAAGCCCTAGGGGTATGATTTTCGCTTAGGATGCGGGAGGTCCCAGATTCAAATCCCGGACGGGCTCATATTTTTAATTTGTTAACTAATAGTTCTGTAATCCAAAAACAACAACTCTTAAAGATAAAAACAACTAACACAAAATTATGCGATACCTTTATTATACTAACTTTATTTACCAAAACTTAAATTTAAAGGTTTTTTTTTAATTGCTGGCCTTCTGATACTAATTTCAAAATATTAATCATACAAACTGACTTTACTATAACTAAGCTTTTTAACAACTTATAAATAACGTTATTACTAATTTTAAAACAAAACCTATAGTTTTTAAAATAGTTTTTAAATATAAGTTAATCTTTGTTTTCATTGCTTGTCTATTGCTCATTGTTATTAAAGATCGAATATAGCATTTTTATATGTCATTTATCAATTTTAATTACCTAAATAAAGAAATAAATGATAATATGACTTTTACATAAAAACACTGAATCATAACACTGTTTTGAATTTGTTTTTTTTCTTATATTAAGCTTTATGTATCAAGTTAGTAAGACACTGTCAAATTTTCACTTGTTTCTTGTTTAGATTAGATCAAAAAAACTTAAAAGTTTTGTTGTTTTGTTGTATTGTAATACAAAAATCTATAATTTTCTAGATTAAACCATAAACCGTTTTTTTTTGTTTACTTATATTTTTACTACGTTAATTTACTACCGTGCCATTAAATTATATTTAGTGCCTTGCTTAAACTAAAGTTTAAATAATTAATAAAACAATGCAAACTAAAAACCGTTCATTACATAAGTTACAAAGCAACTTTAAGTTTTAAATATTACTGCATGAGCTTGTTATATATTTATAACTGTTGCTTAATTTGTACATCTACTACACTCACAAAAATTAAGTTTTTTTTTGCTTAAAAACTTTTTACTTTATACATTTTTAAACGTTGTAATCACTTTCAAGTTTTAAATCTCTTATTTTTTAAATTTTTACTACATCTAGATTAAAAAAAAGAAAACTACTGAAATTTTAAGTTTACGTGAAGTTAAATTTCTTTCTATGTATTCAATGACGTATATTCAACTTTAAATTTCCATTTTCTTTACCATTAAACAATTTTAGCTGTGCTAGTTGAGTAAGTTTTAATTACAGTTTTAACCTGAAAATTTATAGTTATTTTTAGTTTCTACATTCTTACATTTCGTAATTTGTATAAAACTTTAAACAAAACTGTTCAAATTGTTATGGTTTTACAAAAGGGTTTCACTCTAATCAAATAATGCTTGAAATATAAATAACTAAGAGATTATCACTATTGTTTAGTATTTTTTTAAAACTTCAAAAACTGTTTTGCGAAATTAAACTGATTTACAACATTCACAGATGATAACAGACTTTAGTTTTACTGTTTTTTAAAATTAGTTGAGAAATTTACTGTTATAAGACTTTTAGTAATAACGTTTTATAAAATTAGTTTTTAAAAATATAAATAAGTAAAATAAGACCTAAACTGATAACTATTTAATGCTGTCACTAAAGTTAGAACTAATAAGCAGTAGTAAAAATACGTAGAAGTTTACACTGCTAAATAATACAATTTATTCTATTAAAATATATAATCAGCCTGGGATTTGAATCCGGGACTTCCCTCACTCTGAGAAACCACACCTCCAGACTAACGGGCCACTTAGTAAATGCAACTGTATTGCATTTATAAACTTGCCAACTACAAGTAAGAACACTGCTTTTCAAGAAACCTTACACAATTTTAATTATATTTATTTGAAGTAAAATAATCGCTTCACAGCCTTTAAAATACTTAAGAAGTAAGAAAAATAAATGTGATTTTGCATTTATCTGAAAATATTAAATTAAGCATACTTTACAAGCTTACTATAAAGCTCTAAAATAGATAATTTATTTAAAATAATTATATTGTTTTTTCTCTTAACCAAAAAAAGAATGCTCAATTTACTGGGATGTAAAGAGCTTATTTAAATAGATTTATGCAAATTGTATATTTTATTCGCGACCGGTTTCGGTGGCAAGAGATTGCGACCTTTTCAAGTAAAAAATATTTATTTTATTTTTGAAACAGTTTGATGATTTATTTTTTGCTTGAAAAGGTCGCAATCTCTTGCCACCGAAATTGGTCGCGAATAAAAAATACAATTTGCATAAATCTATCTATATAAAATAATTATAAAAACTAATACATTATGTACCACTTTATTTTTGTAACTTGTAACTAAATAAAAGTATTTTATTATCTATCAACATTTAAAAAACAACATAACTTTAAAAAAATACTACACTTTGAATTCTTTTACCTACAGGTGATTTTAGCAAAAATGTTTACATAATTGTGTATTAACAACTTACATACTTAACTTAACTTTCACGTGTTTAAAGTGTTACAGCTTGAAAGCTTTACATTTGTTATTTATATTAAATAGAAATTATTTTATACTTAAAATAGCATTTATTTATCTGTTTAGTATACTAGTTTCATCATTTATTTAAATAATATACCACTTTATGAAACGTAAATTGTTTTAGTATTAGTTTATTCTTATAAGATTACTCGAGTATCATTAAACTTTTGTGCTACTACTAGTTTAAAACATTAAAAGAAAAATATTAGTTGAACAGTCTATAACAGAAAAGAAAAAAATATGGAGGTGCCGGGCATCGATCCCGGTACCTCTCGCATGCTAAGCGAGCGCTCTACCATCTGAGCTACACCCCCACACGCATAGGGCCGTCTCGTAGCGTTTATACTTGTTTTTATTCTATGTTAAGTGCTTTTATCTTATCTACACGTTGCCTGGTAAGTAACTTTTGTTTTCTGTTAAGCTATTAATGCTAGTTAATTTCATCGCTTTGATACTTGCTTTTGATAATTATGAATATGAAATATGTGTTAGCTTAGTCTATCAATAATAAACAGAAAAGTATTACACAGATTTGGAACGTAAAGTAGTTACATATGCTGCTTTTACAGTTACTAAAATTATATTAGTACAGTTTGAAAATTTTTAATGTAAGAATAGTTGTGTTTACAATTTAAATTTTTTTTAAAGGTATAGTAGTATTGTATGCAGCTTGTACAGTTTTCGAAGGTAAAATTGCTGCAGACCAGGTACGTAGCTAGCTCAAAAAAGTTACGAATCTGCAAAAATCAAAACATATGAAATGACGCGTGATAACGTCCTAGCGGGAACACCAACACAGCAATTTAAACTATCTCTAATGTTATTCAATTTAATAAGAAAATATGAAGTTATGTTAATACTTCAAAAATGGAATGTTGAAGTATGGGTGATAGCTGTATACAAGGAAATTTATTTTGCTTTACACCCCCTATGACTTTTATTTTGCTTTATGTGTTGCCACTTAAATAAACCCATAAAATTTTCAAAGAAAATAAGTATAATAAAATCACAATTTAACAAAAAAACATTAATATTGTTTTCATTCAAACATTTAACGTAGTCAATAGAAAAAACATTAAATTATGCAAATTTTTGTAGCATAAAATTGTTTAATTTTTATTTTGAAGCTACAGCTTCCATTAAATTCAATATTGCAATGCAGCTTTTTGACAAACTAAAGCTTTAACGCGCTAAATGTATACAATTTAGATGTATTTAATTCGTTTAATTTTTATGACACTAAAAATGCTAAAGAGTACATATATGTCAAAATTATCTATCAGGAGTGCATAACTAAGTATAAATGAATACTAAAAACTAAGAAAGCAGAATCTTTTCAAGATTAAATAAAAGCAAGTTTTTTCGCACATAGGTGTACGTTTCTGCAGACTTACAGAAACGTACCAAGCCACGTGCCTGCTGCAGACGATTTTTGTCAAGTTTTGGAAGGTAGAATTTGTGTTTATTAAAATTAAAAGCTTCTGAAGATAAGCAGTTAGTACAATATTCAAAAAGTAAGTAGTTCTATTTACAGTTGTTATGGCTTTAGAAGGTAAAATAGTTGTATATGAAGCTTGTACAGTTTACGAAGGTAAAATAGTTTTATACTCTGCATTTACAATTTTCAACAGAAAAATGTTTGCACATTCTGCATTTACAGTTATTAAAGGTAAAATAGTTTTATACTCTGCATTTACAATTTTCAACAGAAAAATATTTTCACATTCTGCTTTTACAGTTTTTGAAGGTAAAGTAGTTATATGTTAAGCTTGTGCAGTGTTCGAAGGTAAAATCGTTGTATATGAAGCTTGTTCAGTCTTTGAAGATAAAACAGTTAAATATGTTGTTATTTCAGTTTTGAAAGATTAAGTAGTTATATTTACAGTTAAAAGAAGTAAAAGTTGTATGTACATTCTTTAAATAATGAATTGTTTAAATTCAAATTTTTTCCTTTTTTAAATATGTTGCAGTAATTAAAAACCTAAATGAGTTTGCTTTCTCTAGAATAGTTTATATAAATATTATTTTTTTTTGCTTTAGTATTTGACTAAATTAATAAACTACTAAAACTAAGATAAAACACGTTAAACAACCTTTTTAATTAACTATACTGTAAAACTAAGTTTAGTTACATCAAATTATTAGACGTATACTCAATTGCTAGTTATGTAAAAGTTAAAAAAATATATTGCATTTAATGCTGTAAACTAATTGCTTATTTATAATGAACACTAAAAACTTAAAATGTTTAGTATTTAAAAAGTTAGATTGAGTTAGTAACTAAAACGGTGATAGGAAAAAATAAAAGATCTAAACGCTTAAATAAAAATTAATCATACTTATATAATTCTAAATATTCTTTTTAAATACTTGGTGCAACAGCTTTTATTGATTGCTATAATATTACTCTAAACGTTTGATTATTATTATGAAGCAAATGAAATTACTGAGCATTAAATTAGTAAAAACAATAATTTTACACCTAGTTGCTAAATGTTTTTATTAGAATAACTCTGTTCCATTAAATATAGAAATAATAATATCAAATTCTAACAGTATATGTAATCTAACTAGCATTTATATTTCTAGTAAACTTGTTAAAAAAACATGTTGCTTACTTCAAATTAAGTTAGTAAATATATATATATATTTAAGCTTTTTCTTGACTGTTTTATTAATTAAGCATTAATGATACAAGGTAACTAAGTTTTTTACTTTTTCTAATTTTGGTAAAAAAGTTGTTTATAAAAAGTTTAATAAGTTCAAAAAATATTTAGAAAATTAAGATTTACACCAGTTTAAATAATTTCAAAATGTTTTTAATATCAAAAAATTGTGTTTAAAAGCATTGAAGTTAAAATTTTTAGTCATATAAAACATGGTAGATGTTTTAATTTGTAACTCATTATCAACACATATGCAGCATTCACATAGCAAATAACTACTTAGAATTTTGAAGCATATTTTAAAGTAGTAAATTATTGTAAAATGTTAACTAATTAGTTATGTGTACCATAAACTTTAACTCCATTCACGTTGTAGATACTTAGTAGTAGCTTGAAATGAGTTTTAATTGTTAAACCAAATAAAAGTTTCAAAAAGCAGACCACAATCTTATAATAAAGTTTTAAAGTTGTACGAGATTGAGTGTTTTTATAAAACATTTGAAATGAACAGTTTAAATATTTAAACAAAGCAAAGGATAAAGTAAATTTATCTGTAAGCATAAATCTAAATACATTCGCATTAGCTACGTTGCTTACACTTCAAGGCTAGCTATATGGTTGGTATGTAATTTATGTCTTTACATACACACTATTTATCAATTTAACATGGGGCTTGTTGATCTAGGGTATGATTCTCGCCTTGGGTGCAAGAGGTCCCGGGTTTAAATTCCGGACGAGCTCGTTTTATTTATTTATTTGTCCCTTCCAAAATTTTCTGCTTATTATATGTTGTAAAAATAGAATCATAACAAGTATATAGCATTGATTCTCTAAAATTTTTGTGACAATTTTATACGTAGTTCTCTACCCTAAAGTAGAGAACTACGTAATTTTAGTATTAAACTGTAAATTTAGTATTTAACTGTCACAAAAAACTATAGAGATTGCTATAAACTTGTTATGTATTTAATTAAAAGCAATGTTTGAATTTTTAAGGATATTGTAAAAGTGTTTAATCTTTTTTAGATTATAAATACCAATTCAGTAAGAAACACATTCTAAGTTTAAAATTTATTCGCATGACGACGTTTCGACTTTCCATTAGTCATTATCAACAAAATACTGTGCAAAAATAAATAAAATTAGTGATAAACAACTGAGTATAGAAAAAATTTTTAAGTGATACATTATATAAAAATTTATAAATAAAGATTATAAACTATAATAAAATAATATTTTACATAAATACTAACAAATTTTTAAACTAATATATATCACACTAATCGAAAATTCTTAGTGTATGGGTAATACCCGGTTTAATTAATTGTTTATTTAAAATTGGATTATAACGTTTAATTAGTAGAGCTTCACTTATCAGGGTCTCAAATTTATTTCTACATTCTTTCAAAATTCCAAAATTATTAACAGTTATTTTTTCATTTTTACAAACATTACAATTGCTAATATGGTCCGATACAGATGTGTTGTCTTTTAAATGTTCTTTAATTCTTTCTACTAATGGTCGTGAAGTGAATCCAATATACTGGATACTCTTATCATAAGAGCATTTATACTCATAGACTACGTTTGATTTTAATTCATGGGGTGTCTTATCTTTATTACTGAAGTATTTGCTTACTTTTGTTGTGGTAAAAATTACTTTGAATTTTTCGATGTAATTGTTTAGAAGCTTTTCTAGTTTCTTTTTATACTCGATACTAGGTTTTCCAATATAAGGTACCTTTACAATATTTTTGAAGTCTGAGTTACTTAGTTTTTGCTTAGTGCAGTCTTTATTAATATTAAGAGATCTTTCAATTATGTCATCAACAAATTTCTTTGGATAACCATTTTTAAAGAGTTTTTCTTTTAAGTTTGTGATTTATTGTTTGTAAATGTTATGCGTAGAAGCTATAATTCTTGCTCTGTTTACAAACCACAGTATTAGAGCTCTTTTCCATTTAATTGGTGCCACTGCACTAAAATTTAAAATGACATCTGTATCAATTTCTTTTTTGTGTACCTTTTTTTGTTATTTCCTCTCTCTTTAGTTTGATGTTAATGTCCAAAAATGGAAGTTCGTTACCACCTAATTCATATGTGAAGTTGATAGACTTAAATAGTTTATTTAACTTTTTGTGGAATTTTTCGATTGAAACACCTTTTCGGAAGATACAGAATATGTCGACGACATATCGAAGGCATAAAACTGGATTATTTTCATCTTCGGTGTTAAAGAGATTTTTTCCAATGTTCCCATGAAGTAATTTGCTCTAGTAGGCGCTAGTGGATTTCCCATGCTTACGCCATCTATTTGTGTATATAATTGCTTATTATATTGGAACAAACCTCGAGTAACAGACTTTAAAAGATTTAACATGTTTGATTGTGGTATGGTACTATCACGTACTCCATTTGCAATCATCTGTAAAGTTTCATTTAGTGTTCTTTTTTTTTTTAGGTTATATTGTAATTTTAATGTTACGGTAGGTAGACTTAAGTCACAATTGTAAACTTCTTATACATCTAATTTTGTTTTTGTAGTTGAGGCTGTGAGCTGCTGCATCTGCCCTGGTATCCATTTTCTTCTTATTCGAGCGAGTCGTGATTTGTTGTAATGATAACGGTTTATATTTATTCTTATCCTTATTATGATTTTTAGACATATATGATTTTAATTAAAGTAGGTTTAAGCTAAAATATATTTCTTTTTTAGTTGTGAAATTTATTTACAAAATTATAAGAGAAATAAGTGCATGCAAAAACTACAACACGTGATTAAAAAATAATACAATAGTCAATAGACTAACAGTTTTCTCGAATTTATACTAACTATCGCCCAACAATTGTAGTGAATTTCCGAAATCTTAGTCCCTTATGCGTCGATAGTAACTATTGATTTAATATCTTGAGTGATAGATTCTCCACGACGTTAATTCCCACAGTTTAACAATGTTTAGCGACGGGTGGTTTTTAGAACTGCCTTTTTTAAAAAAACGCGCTGATTTTATACTAATTCAAACGAAGTTTACTCCTTATATAAAAATATGTTTGTTTTTTTAATACTGGAAGCACGTCACAAAATCTGCGTAAAACAGTTTACAACATCCGCTTTTAAATAAATTTATCGAGTGTTCACCACGACAAGGCTTTATAAATTAGACTAGACTTATATTTGTTGTTTTCTAAAATAGATAAATACAATCATAAGAATTAACTAATTTATAAACACCTATTACTTTTGAACCTTATGAAAAAAATTAAAATTAAGAAAAGAACGAAAAAAAGTAGCTAAAACTTTCAACATATTTCAACAACTAAGCTGTCCAAAAATAAAGTGGATCTAAAGTTTAATTAAATAATTGAACTATTGTATTTATTAAATATAAAATATACATAGATGTTTTTATTTTATTATAAATAGCTTTTAAGCTTCTTGAGAACATTAATATAAACTGTTAAACTTTCTACTGTTGTCTAAACCTCCTATGTTTTTGTGCTACATGACCGTAACTTATAAAATAAAATAAAAACACTAATAATCAACTAGTATATATGGTATATAGATAACTTTTTTTTACTATTTTTACGTCTAGCTTGTAATATATACTCATAAAAAAAAATTAGTGGGTAAAACTAAAAAATAGATTTTGTTATTTTATTGTCTTAGAATAAAGTTTTCAGCTACTAAAAATTACCAACTTTTCAAACCAGTTATACAGTTTCTGTGAGG
Source organism: Thalia democratica (assembly GCF_965202585.1). Lineage (NCBI taxonomy): Eukaryota > Metazoa > Chordata > Thaliacea > Salpida > Salpidae > Thalia > Thalia democratica. Next base: position 56,649,725 of record NC_139166.1, on the reverse strand, counting down.
TTAAAAATCATGTACTGTTCAAACTTATTAACTTTTTCATATAACAGTGTTTTGCTTAGGTAATCAATGAGATGCTTAATTACAACTATAATATCAATCAAATAGAATTATATTATATAAACAGTTTAACTATATAGTAAAACTATAACAAAGTTTTAAAGTAACCAACCTAAAAATTGTACAACCTAAAAAGTTTCTTATCAGCTTAATCTTAGGTGAGTAAGTTTAAAATAAGACTCTACCTTCTTACGATCTACTACACTACATTATTATACGTTTTGATGTTTACAAAAACAATCAAATGTCCAGTCTTATATTCCTAGCTTTTCCCAAAATTTACGATTTCACTACTCATTGCTAAATTAGTCAATTAACTCAAAAATAATACTTTGGTTTTTATAGTAAAAACTGTTTTATTTTAGTTTCCATATCCCTATTTTATCAATATCTTATGTAACATCCATTTTCAATGAATTTAAAAAAATTATTTAGAATATTTGTTTGAGCTCTTTGAGCAAAACACTATTTGCAAAGTAAAATTTGAAAAAAGGTAAATAGTTTATAATACATTTGATCCACATGCATATATCAAAAACAAAAGGATCTCCGCCGGGACTTGAACCCAGAACCTTTGTATTAGAAGTCCGGCGCGCTATCCATTGCGCTACGGAGATATCTGCCGCAAGTGAACTTTTATAGGTTATAAATTGTATAACCTAAGTATATGTGGGTAATGATTAACATTCAGTTTTAAACCAAAAAACTATATATAAAGTTTGAACACGCATAGTACAGTGCTTATTCACTAATCCTGACATGTTGGGCAAGGTTTTTTTGTAAACATGTCCAGATAAGCATTCTTCCAGATAAGTACAAAAAAATTCTCATAAAATAACATAACTGTTGTATATTATGCAATGCATGGTAAATACTAAAAGCGTTATAAACGAATAGTAATTATGAGTAAAGGATAATAAAATGATCATTAATAAGAGTAAAAAGGTTAATTTTTTTTAATATTTTCTAAAGTGGAAAAACATAAGACTCACTAACTCTCTGCAACGATACACGTTTTTTGAGGGTCAATAAAATTCATCATTTGTAATTCCACCTCCCCTAACTTTTAGTTAAAAAAGATGATTTTTATAGAAAAGACAAATAAGTTAAATTTATTTAAAAAACAATAATCAAAATGAAAAGTATGTAAACTTATCTCTAGTTTTAAACAAATTTTAAATGTAAGCTTTAGTTGTAGTATTACGTCATAATAACAAACTAAGTCGCAGAATTTTAAAGTCCACTTGAATTTTTCTTACATATGAAAGCTTAAATACTTGTATCAAACAAAAATGTTTGTGCTTAATCTAGAAACTATTTTGAACTTTCTTCTTGACTGGAACTGTTCGGATAAGTGAATAAGAATTGTACTTAAATATTGATACTTAGTATGCAATTATATTTTTATGTTATGGCTCTGTCTAAGTAATCATTTAACGTGTTTTTCATAAAGCAACGTAACTAAAACCTGAAAACAGTAAACATTAGAACTTACTGATATTATACTAAGCTCAAATTTTTGATTTCAAGCTTAGCCTTAATAAGAATTAATTGATTTATATTCATTAGTTATTTACTCTAACTTTTCTAGTATACAGTTTTAGCAAACTTATTTAAATTTTTATTATATTAAATCGCTCTTAAGATGATTTTTTGTTTTCAAAATTTTGCTCATATATCTATAAAGAAAGTTTATCATATCAAATGTAAATTTAAACTCACTATGAGCTTTATTCAAAAAACTAACCAAATTAAACATTTGGTGACTAGCTTTTAGTAATCAAATCTAAATATAATTTAGCTTGTTTTGTTCTTATTAGAATTTTTCACTCTTTGAATTTCAAAACCATATGTTCATGTAAACTAGTAATTACGAAGTTTGATAAGCTATTACTATTTTAAAACTTCCTACAAGATAAAGTTCATGCACCGTGCTATTTTTGGTTTTTTACACAATAAGTTTTACTGTATTAACTACTGCATTTCACATAACATACATCATTTAAAGGATTATATAGATAAGAGTAAAATCTAACTAGCATTCTAAATATACATACTCTTAAGTATGTACTTTGAGTTACTATTGGAAAGCAAAATAAAGGTAATAAAGTTTGTAATCAAATATTGTTTTAACAAGTTCTCCTAATGTTTATTGCCATAACTATAAAAAAAAATTTAAATCTTTCTGTTTCTGTAACTGACAACAAAAACAAAGTAATTCAAACAAGTAACTTATTTACTAGTTTGAATTAGACTGTTATTGTTGTTAAACTACACAGTTACTACTTTAAAACATTATTTAGAAATGATAATAAAAAAATACGGCATATGTTGTTGCTTACTTAAGTAAAGCTAAGTACTTATATGTAATAATTGAATAAGTGTAACTTTTAAGTTTCTTGATTTTAATTAAAATTAGTTTTTAATACTTTTACTATGTTTGAATAGGTTTACTATCATTTCTAACTCGCTATCATTTCTAACCCGATCATTTCTAACCCGATCATTTCTAACCCGATCATTTCTAACCCGATCACTTCTAACCCGATCACTTCTAACCCGATCACTTCTAACCCGATCACTTCTAACCCGATTACTTCTAACCCGATCACTTCTAACCCGATCATTTCTAACCCGATCACTTATAACCCGATCATTCCTAACCCGATTTAACCCAATCATTTCTAACCCGATTATTTCTAACCCGATCATATCTAACCCGATCATTTCTAACCCGATCTTTTCTAACCCGATAATTTCTAACCCGATCTAACCAGACAATTATTAACCCGATCTGTATTAATATAGGTTTTTAATCTTGTTTTTAAATATGCGTTTTTTTAATAACAAACTAATCTCAAGGAAGTTGTTTTTATGATGAAATTTAGTTAGTTTTGTTTAAAATAAAACTTAATGTTCAGATAGCTTTTGTTAAAATTTAAGTTTTGATATTGATTGCTATTGGAAGTTTGTTATCCTACGCTAGACTCAGGCATCAACATCTGGGCCACTTAAACTGAATGACACTTAACAAAAAGACGCAAATTTATATACCTTAAAATCACAACTATAGTTTTATCTAATATTTATAGATTAACAGCAAAATAATTTAACACTTTAGTATAATACTAATTGACCTATTTATGATTTGAAGAAGGTTTTTAACAAATTTGATTTTAACTCAATAATAATCTAGGTATAACATTAATTATTTCATCGATCAGTGATTTCTAATAAAACCAAACACAGCTGCACAATCTTTAAATTTAGAATTAACTTTCGATTTGTTTTTAACAAAAAAAAAATCTTTTAAAATTTCAGCAACACATATTGAGACGATTTAGTAAATTATTTCAATGATTTTAGTGCAGCAATCAGCAAAATAGTCTGAATTACACACTTCTTCATTAAAAGAAGGTTCATGGTTACTTTTATAAAATTCTTTTAGAAATATACTAGAATGTCAGAATTCAAACAAACTACAAAAGTTCATGAATAAAATTTATTCTTGTTTAAAAGTCAACCGGATATACACAACCTGACTTTTAAAGTTAGGTTTTGTACATTTTTGCAACCGTTTGGTATTTCGTTGTTTTTCTTTCAATTATTTTTGTCGCTTTGCCAAAGCATAATCGATACAATTAAAATAAACATAATTGGAATTAAGGTACAGACAATTGTAAAAAAATAAAAAAATTAAATGCATTGACTAACCACTAAATTTAAAGTCTAAAGCACATTAACAATACTAGGTTTAATAAATATTTATCAAAAATATTAAAAAACCTTATATCATTTACAGAGGAAAGGCGCTGCTAATAAAATCGAACTATAGACTTACCCAAATTCTACATATTATATCAATGGTTTATAATGGTTTATTTTCTTTAGGTTTGTAAATCAATGGTTTATTTTCGTGGTAATTAGTCATTTATATAAAGTTAAAAACGGATTAACAATTAATTGTACTTAATTAGTTTTAAATAGCATTAGACAAATTAAAGTCTTCTGTATTCTAAAGATCAAGTATTAAGTTTTGATAGTCATCAAGGTAAGAAATATAATGAGTTTTGCAGCCGTTAAAGACTACTCCATAATTTTTCTTTGAAGAGATTCTATATGGTTAATATACATTTTTTAAGTGTAAAGACCAGATTGGCAAGTTGCATTCAAATTTAAGGCGAGTGTATATAAAATACAACCTTTTAAGAATATTAATATCAGTATATATAAAACTCGAAATAATACAGTTAATAAAATTTATTAATCGTAATTAGTATGGTGGTTTCATTAAAAATTATCATTATTAAATTCTAAGTTCTTAAAATGAAAGTGCTGCTGTTTAAAAAGTCAAAAGAAGAGCTAGACGTTTTTCAATATTTAGAACCCTTCATTTACTAGAACTTAAACTTAATTTTCTTTCTTTTACCCAATGATAAATTATATTTAAAGATTAAATAAGATATGTTATATAATAAACTTATCTATAAAAGTTAAGTGTCGAAAATTTATTATTTTGCCTATTTTTTATTCAAAATATGATGAATAAAGAGAAAAACAAATTTACATTTATCGTGAAAATTTAAAAGTTTTCAAAATTTAAAGTTGTAAAAACAGTTTTTTCACGATTAATAATAGAACCTTCTTTAAAAAGTTTCTTGATATCTTTAAAAAGTTATGGTTTCACAGGTTTCCGAAAACACAAGAACTTAAGATTATTTAGCGATAATTAAATATATAATATAAGTATAAGGTACTTGATTAATTTATATATTTTTAAAACTTAAAGTAAAATAATAAAACTTGTTTGTGTTGTGAAACTCTAGTATAGGTTTCTAGAAAATTTGAGGTGCAAATTCGTTTTTAGAAATTTAGAGGTGCAAAAAAAAACACCGAGAATAATGTCAATACACTTCAAGCTGGATTTACTGTAATGAATAAAAAGTTAATATGTTGCGTGTAATAATCGTCTGAAAAAGTAGTTGATTAAAGGAAACAAAAAACTTGATGTAGTTTTTATAAATTTCTGCTCCTAGTTATACTTAGTTTAATTATAATTAATTTATTACTCTATTTAAAAATGTTTTTCAGTACTTTAAAGTAAATTTAAAAAAAAATTGTCTACTAAAGTACCAATTTAAGTCGTAATTATAACATTTTGTACATTATATAGATTCAAGTTAAGGTTTTAAAGAAGATTACCTGGGCGAGATTTGATTAACCTCGGACTTGTTATCCGAATAAACATGTCTGTTTATTTGTTAGTGACTTTTTTTGCTCTAGGACTAAGTAGGAATTTATTAATGATGTGAAATCAAGACAGTCAATCGACGTAATATACTTTTGCGGTTTGTTATACGACATAACTGTTTTAATATCTAGGTTATACATAAAAATCAGGCTTATTCACTTAATATAACAAAAGTATTAAATTTCTACTAGTGTTTGTTTGAATTCCATTATCTTAATAGGCCTATGAAAGTTGTATATAAACTTGTGAAAGTTATTAAAATGAAACTTAAAAATAATCTACTATAAAGCTTTAATAAATTAGTCAGCAATAATACAATTTTTACAACAGACTTACATTGTAGTTTTTAGACTTTAATATAACGGTTTTTGTATCTGAATATTAAAATTGTAAAGGTTTACTTTTAAAAACTTGCTTATGTTAAAATTATTACAGTAACGTGGATTATTATAAGATCCAACTTAAATATAGATATAACTGCCTACTTTAAAATCCTACAAAGAATAGTTCTAAATATTGTAAAGTAAACGATTTAGTGAATTGTATATTTTTAACAAAAAACGTCTTTTAAAGTAGATTGAAAGAACAAAAGAATATGAAAAAATGAAAAAAAATTGAAACTTTGTGTAGGATGAAATATCAAAAAATAAGGTGATAAAAATAAATTAAACTTATGTTAAGTTAATACTAAAGTTAAAGTTTATACTAACAATGTTTTTGACGTAACACATTAAAATCATAATGTTTTAAAGAAACTAAAAATTTAATAATTTTATTAAGACCATTTAGTTTTTGAATAAAATCTAGATTAAAATTAAGAAATAAAGTAAACAAGTAGAATGGGTTAGAAATGATCAGGTTAGAAGTGATCGGGTTAGAAGTGATCAGGTTAGAAATGATCTTGTTCGAAATGATCGGTTTTGAAGTGATCAGGTTAGAAGTGATCGGGTTAGAAGTGATCGGGTTAGAAATGATCTTGTTCGAAATGATCGGTTTTGAAGTGATCGGGTTAGAAGTGATCGGGTTAGAAGTGATCGGGTTAGAAGTGATCGGGTTAGAAATGATCGGGTTAGAAGTGATCGGGCCAGAAGTAATCGAGTTAGAAGTGATCGGGTTAGAAGTGATCGGGTTAGAAGTGATCGGGTTAGAAATGATCGGGTTAGAAGTGATCGGGTTAGAAATGATCGGGTTAGAAGTGAACGGGTTAGAAATGATAGCGGGTTAGAAATGATCGGCTCCCGTTTGAATAAGTAACCATATGGCATCTGAAAAATTTAACTGTTAACATAATGTTAATATTACAATCATTAATTTGAACAAACTCAAATTTTAACAAACAGATTTAAACAAGTAAGCTTAAGATTTGAAAAGAAAATTGTTTTCTGTTTTAACTAAAAAACATTTGGTTAGCCTGAGTTATTTTGACCGAACGTTCAACTTTTATAATTACATCAAAAGAGCCTTAAGTTCTAAGGTATAAGTATAATTGAATTTAAAGTATCATTTTACTATTCTTTAAAAAATAAGAAACTCAAAAATCGTATGTTATACATAGAATGTATCAATGTTATATAATACATGAACCAAAGTTTATTTGGTGTAGTATTTGAATTATACATGCTTAGAAGTCACTAAAAACAACACCACTATAAACAAAAATGATTAATATACGTACAAATATATTTTACATGTGTGGCCGGTTAGCTCAGTTGGTTAGAGCGTCGTGCTAATAACGCGAATGTCGCGGGTTCGACCTCCGTACTGGCCATGCTTTTTTATCAAAATAAATTAATTGTTTTTATGTTTTGTTAAAATTAATCCTTATAAATTATCTATTACGTAAACAATTTTTAGCTGCTTTATTTATTTTTTGCTTGAATTTTTTTTGATTATAAATCTCTGCAGTACTTCACTCTAGCTATAATATTATACAGTTTTTATAATTTCACTATAATTCTTATAAACTAAACTTAACTAAAAATTTATAAAATAAAAACATATTTTATAAAACATGACGTTCTTAATAAACAAGCAACTTATTAATGACTTTAAATGTTTTATTGGAATAAAATTAAAATTTTAGTATTATGTAAAAAGGAAAATAATCAAACTTATCGATATTTTAATACTTTTAACGTATAAATAGCTGATTAACTTATTTTCAATTAGTCTTTATACATAAGTTCTACATAAGAGTAAAATAACTATCAAGAAAATAATAACTGAAATACTATTAATATGTACCTAAGTTCTAACAAATATTTTTCAATATAAATATAACGGTCAATTAAGTGCAATCATTTTATTATAACGTTATTAATTTAGAATTGAGTTTGTGCTAAAAGCTACTTTTACAACCAATATTGATTAAATTTTGTTGTGTAATTATTAAATTAACAACAACAAACTCAGTACTTAAATACTTAATTTTAAGTTTAGTCAAAAACTGGTTAAATTTTTGTAAAACTTGTAAGAAATACTGAAAAAGCAAATGTACATAAAATTGAGAACCTATTATGTAGTAATTTAAACTTGATTTATTGTAGTTCTTTATAAACTGCAGCAGTGTTTCTACTAACATACTATTTTAAAGTAAAGTATTATGTTGAAAAATGATCATAGGTTAGTTTATATTTACAAGTAATTATACAACAGTAGATACATAAGTATTAAATGAACACATTTAGTATATTTTGTAATACATAAAATAACAAGTGCATAACAAAAATTGAACCAAAAAATTGATAAAGCTGAAAGTTTGCATAAAAATTCTGAGCAAAATCACAGTCTAATATGTGAAGTATGTAAAATTTAAGATTAGATACGCGCGATACGGCGAACAAACGTAATCCTCGTTAGTATAGTGGTGAGTATTCCCGCCTGTCACGCGGGCGACCGGGGTTCGATTCCCCGACGGGGAGGATTTTATTATTTTCTGAAATTACATTTTAACATTTGTAAAACTTGATCTTATTTACCTTGGCGTAGAAGATTTAAACTGTTGTCGTTTGTAATTATCAGCTTGAACCATAAGTATTTTCAGCTAAAAGGTAAACTTAATATATTTTAGGTAAGTTGACAAGCAATCTTATTTACGTAATTCAAAGTTTGCAAATATTTAGCTGCTGTAGACTGTTTTGTACATATAAGATTAAAACGCTAAAACTCATAAGAATCATATTATTTGTCAACTAAATAAATAAAAAACGAAGTAATTTGCTGTTATTATAGTTAAAAAATTAAAGTTAAAGCGTTTATTTCAAAACAATAAAAAACACTGTTATAGATACTACATGCTAATTTTTTGCATTTTGCTAATACAAGCCAGTTTACAAATTATTTTAAAAAATGATTAAAGCTTGTAAATACAGTAGGTATCAACTAAAGTTATTTGCGTTTATTTTGATTAAAAAATTATGTTTTTATTTAGTTGTTTTGAAAGTTGTAAAGTGTAAATAAATAAAATAAAAAAGTTTTTAAAAGTATAATTGTAGTGTTATTTTCTACTTTTAATTATTATTTAAAATATAAAATAAAATACAAGTACAATAGCAATTTAAAGCTTTTAAAAGCAAACTGTTATTAAGTGTAAAAATATAAAGTAAAATTAAATTAATTATGATAAATTAAACGGATATAAGAGTTTTTATTATAACATAGATTTTTATATTTTGTCTATGACCACATGTTTAAAAATTAGCACTGAAATGTTGATAAAAAACTTCATTGACGTGGTAAATAGATGATTGATTTTTTAACTTAGCATTAAAATTAAAGATTATATTTTTTGGGTTGGTGTCAAATATGCACGAAAGAACACTTTTGCACAAAAACATTTTTGCACGGGTTGAAGACTTATTTTTAATCTTAAATTTTAATAATCTATTTATTTTTTCTTTAGGTTTGTGGTTTTACTATCACTGTTACCCCTAAATCTTAACTCCGGTCGGTAACTTTTTTTTTCTTCTGTTTTTTTTTTTGTCAACTCTTTTTCTGTTTTTTACTTTATTATATTAGTTTTTTATTGTTAGTTTTACTAATTTTTTTAATTTTTACTATAACTGTTTCCCCTAACCCTTAATCTCGGTTGTTATCTTTATTCTTAACTTTTGTCTTTAATTTTAATTAATACATATTTTCTTTTTTTTTATCAATGTTTTCTTTTGCTTTGTGATTTGTTTGTATTTTTAAACTTTTATTTAAAAGTGACCCTTCATGCAAAAGTATCTTTGTGCAAAACTGTACTTTCGTGCAAAATTGTCCCCGTTCATATTTGACCCGTTCCCATACTTGTTAGCTATATACAAAGCTTCGAGAAATAAGTTGGTTATAAAAAAGAATATGACACTACCAATAAAACTTATTAATGTAAAAGTATATAAAAAAGAAAAACAATTCATATACTAAACTTCATGACTAAAATTTCTTACCGTTATTTATGCAAAATAATGGACCTATAACATAAATTTTATTAAGTAAGACCAGAATGTGTGAAAAAGAATAAATTTGATTTTTAGTAAACTATCTAACAACTACTAACATAAGTTAAAAACAAATATATTAATTTAACGTAACTTTAAAAGCATTATTTATAAATAAATTGATAACAATTGTTAACTGGTAATAAACACTAAAAAAAAACAATGAGAGTTTAAATTAAAATTTAACAAATATATAGCTGTAACACGGCTTGATTCCAAGCGCCCGGCTAGCTCAGTCGGTAGAGCGTTGGACTCTTAATCCAACGGTCGTGGGTTCGAGCCCCACGTTGGGCGTGGTCTCTTTTTGTTTTTTGCTGAAATGAACATATTTTGATAAAAACATTTTTTTATTATAGCTTTTGTGTTTTTCTTTTATATTTTTTAATATCAAGTAGTATTAAACAGAATCTAAAACAACTTGTTTTTTAAGCAGGGTCAACAGAACAATATTTATGAATGTATATTAAAAAAAAAAAAGGTACAATCTATGACCTGTTTTTTAACGATATTTTCTTGTAGAATTGTAAATATACTGATAGTTTACTTTAAATGGTAATACATAACAAATTAGGTGAGCTTGATTTTTGACTTGAAAGCAACTAAACCATAAAAAAATACAGTTATGTAAAAATTGAAAACAAGAGTATTAGTACATTCCAACAAATAACAATCGACTCGATTTTTTTTTTGAATATCTGACCAACACACTTGTATCTGATCATGAAAACAATTACTGAATTACTTGCTTACTACCTGTTTCAAACTTTATAGTTTCAAAACAAAATACAGTTAAAAAATTGTAGACTTACATCAGTAGTCCTTCTATTATTTTTTTAAAGTTTCATAAAGCTTGCTAAACTTAGTTTGAAATTATTCGTTTCTATTTAAAACATTTTCATCATTCCATTCTTACATGCAAAACAATTCACTACTGTACCAAAAATACAAAATTGCGTCGACCGGGAGTCGAACCCGGAACTAGTGCTTGGAAGGCACCAATGCTAACCGTTACACCATCGACGCATGTCTCAAATTGAAAATTACTGTATATAAACACAAAAGTCGAGACAAGTAAATCTGTAGCGCATTCGAATGCTAGCATATGTTCGTTCAAGCGTTTTTTTTTGCCCTTAGCTCGACAAATTGTGCTATATTATTGCGCTGCAAATTTTAAACGTGTTTTTGCTCGATGGCTTTGACGCTCGTTGAAAATAATCACGTGGTTTAGTAAACTGCAAACTTATAGAGAAATTTTACTTGTCGGCCGTTGACTTTTAATTCACGTTGTTCGTTAGCTGTTGTTTAAAACTAAATACTGAATTTCTTGACGTCACATTCAAGTTTTAGCTACATATAGTTTAAAAAAAATATTGTTTATAATATGAAACTAACGATGAATTGTGTTAATAAGCTAAAAAAAAATTAATTATTTTTCTACAACTTTTTTTACTTGAAAAATAAAACTTTAATAGCTTACGCTATTTACAATAAATATTATATTATATACTACATATCAGATAAATCATAAATAAGCATTTTTTCAATTTTTTTAAATATAAATACCAAATTTTCATTAACTACTAAAATAATTACTTATTTCTTTAAGTTATGTTAATTTTAAAGCTATGGCTTAAATTTTCTTAATTTAGTTAAGTATAAATAAAATTCTCATTCTCATAGGCACTATTTAATTTATAATCTAATAAAATAGCACTATATGAATTAAATGTTAATTTAAGATTAATCGCTCTTATGAAAGGATTCTATCAATTTTTTTTATACAATTTCGACTACCATAACCTTACGGTTTTTATTGGGATCAGAAGATTAAACAAGGTTAAATATTTATATCCAAGTTTTGTCTTGGGAAATTTGTAGAATAATTCACTGAACGACAAAAAATAAAAACACCAAAAATGTTTGGTCCTAGGACCTGGTGTACGAGAATACGCTTCAGTTATCGAGTCGTACACTACAAATAGAATACAGATAAAGGACTTTTCCAAATAAAAACATATAATCAGAAAGGAATAGTTTCCTGGTCTTATTGGTCATCATCGTGCTTACACAAACGTAAAAAAAAGCATATACCTATTAATGTTTCACTCACGAATTTTACTTACTGCTTATATAATGTTTGAATGCAAAAATGTTAATTGTTTAAATTGACACCTCGGAAAACATTATGGTATAATTAATTCTTAATTCTGTTTTTTTCAACAACCGACTTATAAAATGTTTGACAAAACTAGATATCAAAGTGATAACTTGGTTTTAAGAAAAACTAAGTAAATTTTAATATTTTTACAAAATTTCTCAACTTTTTTACTTTGCTTAAGTAGTTGCAACTGTACATTTATTTTAGTTCTAAACCTGTCTGTTAATATTTAAATAAACGAAAGTAAAAATGGTAAATTAGTTTTATAAATACATAAGCTAGTTTTAAATTTTGATAAATAAATTTTGGCTAATGTTACTATCACAGTTTTCTAAATTGTACATGATTTGTTTAACTGTAATAAAAATAAAATAACATTTTTAAAATAAATATTTTATTTAAAAATGTTTATAATTTAAAAACGTACAAAAACTAAATATCTAGCCGTTAATAAGACAGTAAAAAAAAATTGAGTACTAAAATGCACTAATATTTAAATCGCATAAAATCAAAGCTAAATGAGCACTTGATTGATTATATCACATCACAACAGATAGCTACTATACGCTGCGTTTGATAAGCATTTGGTTTATATAGTATAAATTTCAAACTCATCACAAGCATTGTTGGTTCAGTGGTAGAATTCTCGCCTGCCACGCGGGAGGCCCGGGTTCGATTCCCGGACAATGCACTTTTGCTTATATGATTGATTACTGTCTTAATTTAGCTTTTTGTATTTTTTCTTATCACGTCCGAGAAACTGACTTATTGAAAAAAAAGTTTTTTTTTAATTTTTTTAATTTGTTTTACGAGTTTCCCCTAAAATCTTAAAATTTATTATTTTGGTTTCTTATTAAAGATAACGAGTTGTTTTATGCAACAATAATAACCAACTTAACAGTTGTGTTTGTTTTTCATTACTTACTGCTTAACTTTTCAAACTATAAACCAGAGAAGAAATTGAAATTGTATGCTTTTGATCTCGTACTTTGAACACAGCCGAAAAGTGCAAACTTATCTAAATTATTGTCGTTCTTACTAAAGCTAAATCTAAATTACTAGTTATTTAATTTATAAACCAGAGTCTCTGTATTCTATTAAGTTTTTAAATAGCTTTCAATTTGGTTTAGAAATTATTGAAAGTCATAATTTTTGTTTTTCTTGTTTGGTCGTATTATATCACCTCTAACTTTAAACTATATAATAAATACTTTTCTATGAAAATTTCAAACTTTATATAAACTAAAATTTCATCCAACTTTAAGTGTTTTTGAACTTAAATAAATCACAGTTTCACTGTTTGTTATTTTCTTTTAACAACTAAAATTTAGTTAATCTGTTTTGAAATGATTTAATGTTTCAACTGTGTTGTACATGATTAAGAAAATCATGTGTTGTTTAATGCATTTGAATAACTTGCTTGGTGTATATATTAACTTTGTACTAATTCGTAGTAGTTTTCGTGTACTTTAACTAAAATTGTTTAAAATTAAACTATTTAACGCTTATTTAAAGGAAGATTATTTTTAATAATAAGCTGCACTTTCTACACAAACTTTTTGCTTAATAGTGAGAACTCAAGAAGTTCGAACTTAAGCGGCAGAACTTTTACATTTGAAATCAATATCAAGGTTATATGTGATTTTAGCATTGCCTTTTTGTTTTCGTAATCATAAAACAATGGTAGATCGATCGGTTTTAGTTGGTTACCATTAATATATAAATGTTGCGAATTTCAATACTAACGACAACACTAACTTAAAAATATAACAAATATTTCAATAAAGTGTTCTAGATATTTGTTTTTTGAAAATGAAAGAAAACTTTTCAAGACAACAATTAAATGATTTATTTTTAGAACACTGCCTTTAAATACTTCATTAATAATTTTTAACAGTAGTATAAGTTTTATAACTAAAACCTTATTTCGTTAAAACAAAAAACTTGTATAAAATAATGAGTTTGCCTGTTTTGAATATAAAATAATTTGAACCATTAATTATTATTGTGTTTTACATTTTTATCTAGAAATTCAGTTGTTAAAAACTATTCAAATTATAAAATGTCTTTTAGTAAAAAGCTACTTTATAAAATGATATTTAAAGAAATAGTTAATTTTGTTGTTTTTAAAAATTAACAATGTCAAATAAAATATTATTTATATTAATCACGATAAACCTCCTTAACTAAGAATTTGATGAAATTAAAAACAAAGTCCTTCGAGCCGGAGTCGAACCAGCGACCTATGGATTTCTAACAACACGCTACAGTCCACCGCTCTACCAACTGAGCTATCGAAGGTCACGCAAATTCACACAAATTTGTGTATATAAACTTTAGTGTTTGAAGCACGTTTGCACTTAACAATTGATTTTGTTTATTAAGTACATACATCAGCACGGCATATTTAAACAAAAGTATGCTTTTGAAATTGAAACATTTTTGATTGCTTTTATCAACTCACTAGTATGCTAAACTTATGCGTTTCTTCTGTTAAGTTAGTATATGTGTACCTATTGAAGTCTTTAAAGCTTAAAAATTTTCAATACCAATTTACAAACAATAACTTGAAAATATATTTTTATAATAGTTCTTAATGCGTACCAACTGAGATATCGAAGGTTGTTATAGTAATCATGATTTTTTTCTATATAATAAAACAATTAATGTATACCTTTACACTTTTTTCAAAAAGCTTGTAAACACTGAGAATAATATAAAATTGTATTAGTTTGTTTACATGTGGTTCAAGTAGTAATTGTAACCTATCATAATTCTTAATTCTAAGTTTTTGCACAACTTTATTTGTAAACAAATAAATAAGCGTTATATGTTTTTTAAATACAAGAAAATTAAATATAAATTTAAAAATTGTAAAAAAAAATATTTTATAGAAAAATTCTGAAACTTATGTAAAACAACTATAACTTTTAGTTTAGATTAAGAAAATCAAACTTAATAAAAGCTACCATAAAAATGTAGGAAAATAGTAGTTTACAACAAAAATGCTTAGACTATATTTTAATAAATTAACAAGACTTTTTAAGCTTAGTTGAAACTTTTCTATGTTTGGTGTATAACTAGCACTGTATTTTTTGTTAAAGTATATATGTATGTACTTAAGCATTATTATATGTACTTAGATATTTTTGTGTATTAAACAGCTCTTAATCAATGTTTCGAAGTATTTGATAAATTAAACGTTTTCAAAACATTTTTAAACTTATTACGTAGAGATAATTTGAAAAACTAATAGACTATACTTTTTGGCAAAATTTTAAATTACTATTAAAGGTATGTATTAAAAAATACAAAATGACTATTATGCATTAAAAACAATTGAAATTATTTAAGTAGGTATAACTGTTAACAATTTGAAAGCTATTTAACATAAGTGGCTTTATAAAGATTTCGCAAATATTTAAAGCTTGTGCATATCATTTGCGTATATAAACCGTCAAAATCCTTTGTAAATGCATGTCAGGATGGCCGAGTGGTCTAAGGCGCCAGACTCAAGCGTAAAGCTTCATCGCGACGCGATGATGAGTGTTCTGGTCCACAAATGTGGGCGTGGGTTCGAATCCCACTTCTGACACTTTTTAATGGTCATTTTATATTCAGTATCATAAGTACTTACAAATTTTTATCTTATTTATTTCAAACGTAATTTTGTAGAAAATTTAAGAGTTATTTCGAAATAATATTATAAGTACTTAAATTACATTAATCAGTCAACTAAGTTCTGCTTAAAGGTTTACACTAACTTATATGTATATGTTATAATACATTTTTTCAATTATACAATAAACCACATTTTTTACATATGTTTCATACTAATAACTCTATTCCATATAATCGTCAGAAAAACTTTACTTTATTTGAAAAGTTTCACAGAATTTTGGGAAATTAAAAGTATTACAAGTTTTGTGACATACTAATGATGTTTGAAATTCATTTACAGTAAGTTGATAATTACAGTATGTAAGTACATACTGTATACCTTTTACACAAATAAATTTGTTTAAATATATCTAAAATGTTGTTCTAAATGAAGCAATAAAAACCAAAACTAAAACACAACACTTTTGAAAAATTTTATAAAAAAATGAACTAATAAATGTCTATAAAGTTAATAAATAAGTTTTGCAGAGTTAAAATTTACATAAGTTACAATTAACAAGTCATATTTTTAAACGGTTTATAAAATACTTAAATTTAAATAAAAAAGTAACTGATTTTAAAAACAAAAAGTACAGTAAAATGTACTTTCGTAATAAACAATTATAAATAAAACAATACAAATATATTAAAGTATTATTAAATGAATTTACACTAAACCTTCAAAGTATAATACGGATGTTTGGAATTAATTTTTAAAAAATACAGAGATGGGTTAGAACCCACGCGTGCAGAGCACAAAGTGTTATGATATAATTATAAAGTAGTTTTTTTTAAGAATTCATCACAATGAAAACTAGATATTTTAACTTAAAATTTAAATTATAAACATACCCTAAAGAGTTGATATGTCACAAACTGCATATGTCACAAAAGTTTTGTGACGTAATAATGAAAAGATTAATGCATTTTTGTCGTTCCATAAACTATTTAGTAAAATCAAACAAGACATAATTTAGTCAAACATGATTTGGTAAAATCTAACAGGATTCAGTAAAATTAAACCGATTTAGTTAAGTCATACATGATTCAGTAAATTTGTACATGATTTAGTTTATAAAATTTTTGATTTAATTGATTAAAACATATTTTACTTAGGTCAAACATGATTTAGTAAAATCAAACAAAATTTAGTAAAGTACAAGTCATACACAGGTTAGTGAAATCAAAGAAGATTTCATAAAATAAAACAGAATTTGGTAAAGTAAAACATGATTTAGTAAAATGTAACCTGATTTAGTTAAGTCAAATTTGATTTAATAAAGTCAAACATGATTTAATAAAATTTAACCGGACTTAACTTTCAAACAAAACTTTTAGTAAAGTGAAAAATGATTTTTAAAAGTCTGACACGATTAAGTAAAGTCATACACTATTTAGTTTAAAACATTTAATAGATTCTGATTTAGATAATTAAAACATTTTCTAGTTAGTTAAACAAAATTTAGTAAAGTTGAACAAAACTTGTTCCTAATCTACTTATGCTTTGATAATAAACAATTTTTTTTGGAAATAATTTAGTTTATGTAAAGCCAATACTTTTCATGGGTGAATTGAAATAGTGAAAATGTTGATATAATTAAGTATTTGAATTCGTATGATGTATCCCGGGTAGAGGCATGGTTTTTTATCGATTTAACCTGTACTTATCATTTGTTCATGTTAATGCAACTTTACTTTATATAGTCATTTATTTAACATAGTTGTTTTGTTTCTTAACGTATACATTTTTTCAACGTTATGTAGTTGTGCTTTTTTATGATTTATGTTACAATGATTGTGCTCTATGCGTTATAATCCCAAAGGCCTGAGTTAGGGGATTACTTTTACTAATTAAATAAAAATTAAATGCTAAATATAAGGAGTTATAAACTTAATAATACTATATATCTTATTTTAAGAGTCCAGAACACCTTAGTAACAACTATCTTAAACACTTTGTATGTATAAGTATCAGAGTGATTAGTTATTATGTACTGCTAAATATATACAATACAAGTAACAGTTGTGCTAAAAACGTTTGTTCAAAAAAAGCAATCAAATGAACTCACTAAGAAGCAACTGAACAACATAATAGTAACAAGAAAACAATAATACTCTCTGGCGCTAATGTGTGTGGCAAGAATTTAGGCAAAAAATAACAAAAGGTACTTTGTTGTAGTATAAGTTATTCAAGTAAGTTCTAGTTATTTGTAAATTACATTTGTTTAGTTTATCAAGTTAAGTTTTACTAAGTTTGAAATATATTCATCATTAACTGTAAGTTTAAGATAATTGAAATAAAATTTAAAAGTTGTTGAGTTAGAATTTAAAATGTATAAGCGACTTTAAAAATAGAAAAAGTTTAATTGTTATACAACTTTTTCTAGATATTGTTTGAACAGATAAATAAAAAGCTTTATAATAATCTTTTCAAATAATCACTCACTTTATAAACAGAAAAATTGTAATTATTTTATTAAAAGTAAGAGGGACTTAACATTTTTTTTCTTGAAAAGTTTTTAAGTAAAGTGTTTAAGTATTTATACAAATAAACTGCAATGCGCTTTAGTAAGACTTTAAAACATATATGTGTACATATAATGTTAGGAATAAAATATTTACTTATTTTCAAATTTTTAAAAGAAAAATTTTGCCTATTAAGTTTTTATAAGTTTATGTTTTAATAACTTACAAAACTAAACTAAGTTAAATTTACAATATGAAATAAATAACTAACTGTTTAAAAAAAACATTTCGATTGTTATGAGTACTTACAAATATTAAAAAAAAAATTAAACTTAACATCATCAAATAGTTTGAAATATATAGATATAGCACTAAAGTTTCAAGAAATAAAGCTCACAGAAGTTTAAGTTACATAAACGTGCTTTAATTGTTACGTCATAACGTTTACTTATACGTTTATAAATACAAAACAACTTCTGTTATCATAGTCCTACATGGTCTAGTGGTTAGGATTCCTGGCTTTCACCCAGGCGGCCCGGGTTCGATTCACGGTGTAGGAACTATTTCTTTTTTAATAGAAAATTAGATGTTGGGTTTTAAGCGGTGTAACAAATTTTGTTTATAAATTACACTAATCTATGAACACTTTTATATAATATTTTTGTACTTAAAATACATGAAAATAACAAAATAAAAATTGGACTAAACGTTAACTTTAATCACATTTAAATTTAAATAAGTTACTAATAAAACCTATTTAAGTTTTACATATATACAGCATAAATAAACTTAACTAAACGAATAAGTAAGTAAGCATTAACGGAAAAAATATAGTACTAAAGTAGTGAATGATACTTTAGTTGTTATAATTATTAGAAACGTAAATAAATCAATAAACCTAAAATGCATACAAAAGAGCGATAAATTTTATTTAGTATATAAACTACATTAACGTTACTACCTTATAAAGTGTTATTTATTCATTGTTTTAAAATAAATAAAAAATCAGAAAAGTATTTTAAATATAGTGTTTAAATAACTGGAACTAAATAAAAGTTTACTTTTTTTTGTTAAATATTGACTATAGTTGACTATAGTACTTGATAACTGGAATCTTTTTTTTTTGATGTCAAATATTTTTGCATACTGTTAAATAGATTATTGTTGTGACATACTACCTCTTTAGGGTATGTTTATAATTTAAATTTTAAGTTAAAATATCTAGTTTTCATTGTGATGAATTCTTAAAAAAAACTACTTTATAATTATGTCATAACACTTTGTGCTCTGTATGTAATGTATTATAACATATACATATAAGTTAGTGTAAACCTTTAAGCAGAACTTAGTTGACTGATTAATGTAATTTAAGTACTTATAATATTATTTCGAAATAACTCTTAAATTTTCTACAAAATTACGTTTGAAATAAATAAGATAAAAATTTGTAAGTACTTATGATACTGAATATAAAATGACCATTAAAAAGTGTCAGAAGTGGGATTCGAACCCACGCCCACATTTGTGGACCAGAACACTCATCATCGCGTCGCGATGAAGCTTTACGCTTGAGTCTGGCGCCTTAGACCACTCGGCCATCCTGACATGCATTTACAAAGGATTTTGACGGTTTATATACGCAAATGATATGCACAAGCTTTAAATATTTGCGAAATCTTTATAAAGCCACTTATGTTAAATAGCTTTCAAATTGTTAACAGTTATACCTACTTAAATAATTTCAATTGTTTTTAATGCATAATAGTCATTTTGTATTTTTTAATACATACCTTTAATAGTAATTTAAAATTTTGCCAAAAAGTATAGTCTATTAGTTTTTCAAATTATCTCTACGTAATAAGTTTAAAAATGTTTTGAAAACGTTTAATTTATCAAATACTTCGAAACATTGATTAAGAGCTGTTTAATACACAAAAATATCTAAGTACATATAATAATGCTTAAGTACATACATATATACTTTAACAAAAAATACAGTGCTAGTTATACACCAAACATAGAAAAGTTTCAACTAAGCTTAAAAAGTCTTGTTAATTTATTAAAATATAGTCTAAGCATTTTTGTTGTAAACTACTATTTTCCTACATTTTTATGGTAGCTTTTATTAAGTTTGATTTTCTTAATCTAAACTAAAAGTTATAGTTGTTTTACATAAGTTTCAGAATTTTTCTATAAAATATTTTTTTTTACAATTTTTAAATTTATATTTAATTTTCTTGTATTTAAAAAACATATAACGCTTATTTATTTGTTTACAAATAAAGTTGTGCAAAAACTTAGAATTAAGAATTATGATAGGTTACAATTACTACTTGAACCACATGTAAACAAACTAATACAATTTTATATTATTCTCAGTGTTTACAAGCTTTTTGAAAAAAGTGTAAAGGTATACATTAATTGTTTTATTATATAGAAAAAAATCATGATTACTATAACAACCTTCGATATCTCAGTTGGTACGCATTAAGAACTATTATAAAAATATATTTTCAAGTTATTGTTTGTAAATTGGTATTGAAAATTTTTAAGCTTTAAAGACTTCAATAGGTACACATATACTAACTTAACAGAAGAAACGCATAAGTTTAGCATACTAGTGAGTTGATAAAAGCAATCAAAAATGTTTCAATTTCAAAAGCATACTTTTGTTTAAATATGCCGTGCTGATGTATGTACTTAATAAACAAAATCAATTGTTAAGTGCAAACGTGCTTCAAACACTAAAGTTTATATACACAAATTTGTGTGAATTTGCGTGACCTTCGATAGCTCAGTTGGTAGAGCGGTGGACTGTAGCGTGTTGTTAGAAATCCATAGGTCGCTGGTTCGACTCCGGCTCGAAGGACTTTGTTTTTAATTTCATCAAATTCTTAGTTAAGGAGGTTTATCGTGATTAATATAAATAATATTTTATTTGACATTGTTAATTTTTAAAAACAACAAAATTAACTATTTCTTTAAATATCATTTTATAAAGTAGCTTTTTACTAAAAGACATTTTATAATTTGAATAGTTTTTAACAACTGAATTTCTAGATAAAAATGTAAAACACAATAATAATTAATGGTTCAAATTATTTTATATTCAAAACAGGCAAACTCATTATTTTATACAAGTTTTTTGTTTTAACGAAATAAGGTTTTAGTTATAAAACTTATACTACTGTTAAAAATTATTAATGAAGTATTTAAAGGCAGTGTTCTAAAAATAAATCATTTAATTGTTGTCTTGAAAAGTTTTCTTTCATTTTCAAAAAACAAATATCTAGAACACTTTATTGAAATATTTGTTATATTTTTAAGTTAGTGTTGTCGTTAGTATTGAAATTCGCAACATTTATATATTAATGGTAACCAACTAAAACCGATCGATCTACCATTGTTTTATGATTACGAAAACAAAAAGGCAATGCTAAAATCACATATAACCTTGATATTGATTTCAAATGTAAAAGTTCTGCCGCTTAAGTTCGAACTTCTTGAGTTCTCACTATTAAGCAAAAAGTTTGTGTAGAAAGTGCAGCTTATTATTAAAAATAATCTTCCTTTAAATAAGCGTTAAATAGTTTAATTTTAAACAATTTTAGTTAAAGTACACGAAAACTACTACGAATTAGTACAAAGTTAATATATACACCAAGCAAGTTATTCAAATGCATTAAACAACACATGATTTTCTTAATCATGTACAACACAGTTGAAACATTAAATCATTTCAAAACAGATTAACTAAATTTTAGTTGTTAAAAGAAAATAACAAACAGTGAAACTGTGATTTATTTAAGTTCAAAAACACTTAAAGTTGGATGAAATTTTAGTTTATATAAAGTTTGAAATTTTCATAGAAAAGTATTTATTATATAGTTTAAAGTTAGAGGTGATATAATACGACCAAACAAGAAAAACAAAAATTATGACTTTCAATAATTTCTAAACCAAATTGAAAGCTATTTAAAAACTTAATAGAATACAGAGACTCTGGTTTATAAATTAAATAACTAGTAATTTAGATTTAGCTTTAGTAAGAACGACAATAATTTAGATAAGTTTGCACTTTTCGGCTGTGTTCAAAGTACGAGATCAAAAGCATACAATTTCAATTTCTTCTCTGGTTTATAGTTTGAAAAGTTAAGCAGTAAGTAATGAAAAACAAACACAACTGTTAAGTTGGTTATTATTGTTGCATAAAACAACTCGTTATCTTTAATAAGAAACCAAAATAATAAATTTTAAGATTTTAGGGGAAACTCGTAAAACAAATTAAAAAAATTAAAAAAAAACTTTTTTTTCAATAAGTCAGTTTCTCGGACGTGATAAGAAAAAATACAAAAAGCTAAATTAAGACAGTAATCAATCATATAAGCAAAAGTGCATTGTCCGGGAATCGAACCCGGGCCTCCCGCGTGGCAGGCGAGAATTCTACCACTGAACCAACAATGCTTGTGATGAGTTTGAAATTTATACTATATAAACCAAATGCTTATCAAACGCAGCGTATAGTAGCTATCTGTTGTGATGTGATATAATCAATCAAGTGCTCATTTAGCTTTGATTTTATGCGATTTAAATATTAGTGCATTTTAGTACTCAATTTTTTTTTACTGTCTTATTAACGGCTAGATATTTAGTTTTTGTACGTTTTTAAATTATAAACATTTTTAAATAAAATATTTATTTTAAAAATGTTATTTTATTTTTATTACAGTTAAACAAATCATGTACAATTTAGAAAACTGTGATAGTAACATTAGCCAAAATTTATTTATCAAAATTTAAAACTAGCTTATGTATTTATAAAACTAATTTACCATTTTTACTTTCGTTTATTTAAATATTAACAGACAGGTTTAGAACTAAAATAAATGTACAGTTGCAACTACTTAAGCAAAGTAAAAAAGTTGAGAAATTTTGTAAAAATATTAAAATTTACTTAGTTTTTCTTAAAACCAAGTTATCACTTTGATATCTAGTTTTGTCAAACATTTTATAAGTCGGTTGTTGAAAAAAACAGAATTAAGAATTAATTATACCATAATGTTTTCCGAGGTGTCAATTTAAACAATTAACATTTTTGCATTCAAACATTATATAAGCAGTAAGTAAAATTCGTGAGTGAAACATTAATAGGTATATGCTTTTTTTTACGTTTGTGTAAGCACGATGATGACCAATAAGACCAGGAAACTATTCCTTTCTGATTATATGTTTTTATTTGGAAAAGTCCTTTATCTGTATTCTATTTGTAGTGTACGACTCGATAACTGAAGCGTATTCTCGTACACCAGGTCCTAGGACCAAACATTTTTGGTGTTTTTATTTTTTGTCGTTCAGTGAATTATTCTACAAATTTCCCAAGACAAAACTTGGATATAAATATTTAACCTTGTTTAATCTTCTGATCCCAATAAAAACCGTAAGGTTATGGTAGTCGAAATTGTATAAAAAAAATTGATAGAATCCTTTCATAAGAGCGATTAATCTTAAATTAACATTTAATTCATATAGTGCTATTTTATTAGATTATAAATTAAATAGTGCCTATGAGAATGAGAATTTTATTTATACTTAACTAAATTAAGAAAATTTAAGCCATAGCTTTAAAATTAACATAACTTAAAGAAATAAGTAATTATTTTAGTAGTTAATGAAAATTTGGTATTTATATTTAAAAAAATTGAAAAAATGCTTATTTATGATTTATCTGATATGTAGTATATAATATAATATTTATTGTAAATAGCGTAAGCTATTAAAGTTTTATTTTTCAAGTAAAAAAAGTTGTAGAAAAATAATTAATTTTTTTTTAGCTTATTAACACAATTCATCGTTAGTTTCATATTATAAACAATATTTTTTTTAAACTATATGTAGCTAAAACTTGAATGTGACGTCAAGAAATTCAGTATTTAGTTTTAAACAACAGCTAACGAACAACGTGAATTAAAAGTCAACGGCCGACAAGTAAAATTTCTCTATAAGTTTGCAGTTTACTAAACCACGTGATTATTTTCAACGAGCGTCAAAGCCATCGAGCAAAAACACGTTTAAAATTTGCAGCGCAATAATATAGCACAATTTGTCGAGCTAAGGGCAAAAAAAAACGCTTGAACGAACATATGCTAGCATTCGAATGCGCTACAGATTTACTTGTCTCGACTTTTGTGTTTATATACAGTAATTTTCAATTTGAGACATGCGTCGATGGTGTAACGGTTAGCATTGGTGCCTTCCAAGCACTAGTTCCGGGTTCGACTCCCGGTCGACGCAATGTTGTATTTTTGGTACAGTAGTGAATTGTTTTGCATGTAAGAATGGAATGATGAAAATGTTTTAAATAGAAACGAATAATTTCAAACTAAGTTTAGCAAGCTTTATGAAACTTTAAAAAAAATAATAGAAGGACTACTGATGTAAGTCTACAATTTTTTAACTGTATTTTGTTTTGAAACTATAAAGTTTGAAACAGGTAGTAAGCAAGTAATTCAGTAATTGTTTTCATGATCAGATACAAGTGTGTTGGTCAGATATTCAAAAAAAAAATCGAGTCGATTGTTATTTGTTGGAATGTACTAATACTCTTGTTTTCAATTTTTACATAACTGTATTTTTTTATGGTTTAGTTGCTTTCAAGTCAAAAATCAAGCTCACCTAATTTGTTATGTATTACCATTTAAAGTAAACTATCAGTATATTTACAATTCTACAAGAAAATATCGTTAAAAAACAGGTCATAGATTGTACCTTTTTTTTTTTTAATATACATTCATAAATATTGTTCTGTTGACCCTGCTTAAAAAACAAGTTGTTTTAGATTCTGTTTAATACTACTTGATATTAAAAAATATAAAAGAAAAACACAAAAGCTATAATAAAAAAATGTTTTTATCAAAATATGTTCATTTCAGCAAAAAACAAAAAGAGACCACGCCCAACGTGGGGCTCGAACCCACGACCGTTGGATTAAGAGTCCAACGCTCTACCGACTGAGCTAGCCGGGCGCTTGGAATCAAGCCGTGTTACAGCTATATATTTGTTAAATTTTAATTTAAACTCTCATTGTTTTTTTTTAGTGTTTATTACCAGTTAACAATTGTTATCAATTTATTTATAAATAATGCTTTTAAAGTTACGTTAAATTAATATATTTGTTTTTAACTTATGTTAGTAGTTGTTAGATAGTTTACTAAAAATCAAATTTATTCTTTTTCACACATTCTGGTCTTACTTAATAAAATTTATGTTATAGGTCCATTATTTTGCATAAATAACGGTAAGAAATTTTAGTCATGAAGTTTAGTATATGAATTGTTTTTCTTTTTTATATACTTTTACATTAATAAGTTTTATTGGTAGTGTCATATTCTTTTTTATAACCAACTTATTTCTCGAAGCTTTGTATATAGCTAACAAGTATGGGAACGGGTCAAATATGAACGGGGACAATTTTGCACGAAAGTACAGTTTTGCACAAAGATACTTTTGCATGAAGGGTCACTTTTAAATAAAAGTTTAAAAATACAAACAAATCACAAAGCAAAAGAAAACATTGATAAAAAAAAAGAAAATATGTATTAACTAAAATTAAAGACAAAAGTTAAGAATAAAGATAACAACCGAGATTAAGGGTTAGGGGAAACAGTTATAGTAAAAATTAAAAAAATTAGTAAAACTAACAATAAAAAACTAATATAATAAAGTATAAAACAGAAAAAGAGTTGACAAAAAAAAAACAGAAGAAAAAAAAAGTTACCGACCGGAGTTAAGATTTAGGGGTAACAGTGATAGTAAAAACACAAACGTAAAGAAAAAATAAATAGATTATTAAAATTTAAGATTAAAAATAAGTCTTCAACCCGTGCAAAAGTGTTTTTGTGCAAAAGTGTTCTTTCGTGCATATTTGACACCAACCCAAAAAATATAATCTTTAATTTTAATGCTAAGTTAAAAAATCAATCATCTATTTACCACGTCAATGAAGTTTTTTATCAACATTTCAGTGCTAATTTTTAAACATGTGGTCATAGACAAAATATAAAAATCTATGTTATAATAAAAACTCTTATATCCGTTTAATTTATCATAATTAATTTAATTTTACTTTATATTTTTACACTTAATAACAGTTTGCTTTTAAAAGCTTTAAATTGCTATTGTACTTGTATTTTATTTTATATTTTAAATAATAATTAAAAGTAGAAAATAACACTACAATTATACTTTTAAAAACTTTTTTATTTTATTTATTTACACTTTACAACTTTCAAAACAACTAAATAAAAACATAATTTTTTAATCAAAATAAACGCAAATAACTTTAGTTGATACCTACTGTATTTACAAGCTTTAATCATTTTTTAAAATAATTTGTAAACTGGCTTGTATTAGCAAAATGCAAAAAATTAGCATGTAGTATCTATAACAGTGTTTTTTATTGTTTTGAAATAAACGCTTTAACTTTAATTTTTTAACTATAATAACAGCAAATTACTTCGTTTTTTATTTATTTAGTTGACAAATAATATGATTCTTATGAGTTTTAGTGTTTTAATCTTATATGTACAAAACAGTCTACAGCAGTTAAATATTTGCAAACTTTGAATTACGTAAATAAGATTGCTTGTCAACTTACCTAAAATTTATTAAGTTTACCTTTTAGCTGAAAATACTTATGGTTCAAGCCAGGGGCGTCGCGTGGGGTGTTGCACTGCCGCAACTGCACCACCTTGAAATTTTCTAAGAAAAAAAATAAGTATCTATAACGTTTTCGTTATTTTTTAGAACGAAATCTCTTTTAAAACTTCAATTTTGAAAACGACCATTTTGCCCACTTCACTGCCGCAAACTCTTAGCTGACTGCCGCAAATGAACTCAAAAAAGAAAAATTTCTTCAAGAATTACCGCAAAATCAATATCTTGCGGTAAGTAAGCTAAGTTGAAAATTCCCTAAAACAGGACTTGCTTAAGTATCATCTACAAGCTAATGTAAACATAAAATAAAAACAAAGCAAGCTACTGCAAAGGATTAAACTTGAGTTTATGTACCCACATGATTTTTTAAATTTAACAGATCACTTCTATTAAAAGATTTGTCATAAATTGCATTTTTTGAAAAAAAAGATAAAAACCCTAAATCACCAAAGTCTTAAAAATTTGATTTTTTATTTTAATCTGCATACATAAACTTAACTATAACTGATTATTGTTATCATAAAGTTAATAAAATAAATAATAAAATTCAAGTTCTGAAAAAAAGAATTAAGAAGTTTATTATAAACTTTTAGTTCACTCTTACAGAAAAATATTTTAGATTTATATTAAATAAAAAATAGTATTATTGAAATAATCACATATTTAAATAAAGTAAATAGCCTTAATTTAGAAACTTTGATTACTTAAAGTAGTTTAACATTTTAGGAAAATTTAGTCTACCTCTACTTTATATGACTTTTGGTTTAATTTTCTCATAAACAAAGCAAAAATTTTAGATAAAATTGTTGAAACATGGTTGCCTTGCCTCATAATCAGGATAACTTAGAAATGTTAAAAACTCAAGATGACCCAAGATAAATTAAAACAGACCAAATTAGAAAAATATTCAGGCTGACTAAAGCAGTTTTAGTTTTTACTCTGAAAATAACAAGGTTATTTAAAATTAAAAAATAAGTGTTTTACCCCTATGGCCACATGAAAACTAACTAACCAAACTTTTACTTCTATAATGGTTACATATTTATGAATTATCTTTAAAATTCTTGAAAAGTTCAACAGCCTCACAACTAAACTTAAAAAAGTTGAGCTCCTGAGAAAAATACTGTCATCAAAATGAAAAACAAATAAATTTTAAATAAAGAAAAGATACCCTTAAAAAACTATTGAATTTTAAACCTCCAACAAAAAACATTAAAATTAGAAAAAAAGTTAATAAAAATGTTAATGCTTGTAAAAAAAATGTGCAAATTAGTGAGGAGTAAGGGGGGAGGGTGTATAGGCACTTTTTTACATGTTGTTCTTGTTTTAACTTTTTCAGAAAGCTAATAGTTACTCTTTAATAAACTTGAAATTTCCAATTAAACTTTTAGTTACAACCAGTCAAAGCCAGAGAGTACAATGGTTTATTATACAAGGAGCAAATTAAAACAGCAAAAAATACAATTTTACTGAAAACCTATATTCTCCATCATTTTTAAAACAACTTTTAATTAAACTTTTTTATCCTAATTTTTTTAAAACTTTATACTTTTGTTGAAGAGAAAGTTAATTTTTAAGTATCAATATATATTTTTATATATACAAAAAAAAACTTTTGTTATAACTTTTTTTTTCTTGGTGTTTTTAATATCTAGTTTAGCAATTTTTTTTTTGTTTTATAAAAGAAACATCTAAAGATTTTGAGGCCAACTTATAAAAAAAAAGATATGATTTTAGTGAATTGATTTATTTGTTGTTTGAGTTTATATTATAAAAATAAGGATTCATTTGTACCTCTGACTGTGAGTTACCATATCTCAAAAATTTTAATAATTTTTATATTGATAAAAGATGGCTTGTAGTTAAATTAAAACTTTATAAAGTAATTTCAGTAAAATAATTCTAAAGTAGATGTTAAGGGCATAAAGGGGGGTAAAACATTTTTTTAAACACTGTTTTAGTTTGTGCCTCCCATTATGAACCTTTTGTTGCCTTTGACTTTGACCGGCTATATCTTAAAACATATACTGAATTTTTAAAATCTGTAAAAAGCATCTTGTAGCTTAGTAAAAACTACATAAAATAAGATTAAATTGTTTTATCCCCCCTATGCCCTTAAAAGCAAAGCTTATCTTCAGGTGTAGCAAAAATTCAGTTGTTTTCAAACTTGACAGTAAAAACATATTTTTAATAAAATAATTGATATTTTTTTAAATTCTGCACCACCTAAAAAAAATACCACGCGACGCCACTGGTTCAAGCTGATAATTACAAACGACAACAGTTTAAATCTTCTACGCCAAGGTAAATAAGATCAAGTTATACAAATGTTAAAATGTAATTTCAGAAAATAATAAAACCCTCCCCGTCGGGGAATCGAACCCCGGTCGCCCGCGTGACAGGCGGGAATACTCACCACTATACTAACGAGGATTACGTTTGTTCGCCGTATCGCGCGTATCTAATCTTAAATTTTACATACTTCACATATTAGACTGTGATTTTGCTCAGAATTTTTATGCAAACTTTCAGCTTTATCAATTTTTTGGCTCAATTTTTGTTATGCACTTGTTATTTTATGTATTACAAAATATACTAAATGTGTTCATTTAATACTTATGTATCTACTGTTGTATAATTACTTGTAAATATAAACTAACCTATGATCATTTTTCAACATAATACTTTACTTTAAAAAATAGTATGTTAGTAGAAACACTGCTGCAGTTTATAAAGAACTACAATAAATCAAGTTTAAATTACTACATAATAGGTTCTCAATTTTATGTACATTTGCTTTTTCAGTATTTCTTACAAGTTTTACAAAAATTTAACCAGTTTTTGACTAAACTTAAAATTAAGTATTTAAGTACTGAGTTTGTTGTTGTTAATTTAATAATTACACAAAAAAATTTAATCAATATTGGTTGTAAAAGTAGCTTTTAGCACAAACTCAATTCTAAATTAATAACGTTATAATAAAATGATTGCACTTAATTGACCGTTATATTTATATTGAAAAATATTTGTTAGAACTTAGGTACATATTAATAGTATTTCAGTTATTATTTTCTTGTAGTTATTTTACTCTTATGTAGAACTTATGTATAAAGACTAATTGAAAATAAGTTAATCAGCTATTTATACGTTAAAAGTATTAAAATATCGATAAGTTTGATTATTTTCCTTTTTACATAATACTAAAATTTTAATTTTACTCCAATAAAACATTTAAAGTCATTAATAAGTTGCTTGTTTATTAAGAACGTCATGTTTTTAAAATATGTTTTTATTTTATAAATTTTTAGTTAAGTTTAGTTTATAAGAATTATAGTGAAATTATAAAAACTGTATAATATTATAGCTTAGAGTGAAGTACTGCAGAGATTTATAATCAAAAAAAATTCAAGCAAAAAATAAATAAAGCAGCTAAAAATTGTTTACGTAATAGATAATTTATAAGGATTAATTTTAACAAAACATAAAAACAATTAATTTATTTTGATAAAAAAGCATGGCCAGTACGGAGGTCGAACCCGCGACATTCGCGTTATTAGCACGACGCTCTAACCAACTGAGCTAACCGGCCACACATGTAAAATATATTTGTACGTATATTAATCATTTTTGTTTATAGTGATGTTGTTTTTAGTGACTTCTAAGCATGTATAATTCAAATACTACACCAAATAAACTTTGGTTCATGTATTATATAACATTGATACATTCTATGTATAACATACGATTTTTGAGTTTCTTATTTTTTAAAGAATAGTAAAATGATACTTTAAATTCAATTATACTTATACCTTAGAACTTAAGGCTCTTTTGATGTAATTATAAAAGTTGAACGTTCGGTCAAAATAACTCAGGCTAACCAAATGTTTTTTAGTTAAAACAGAAAACAATTTTCTTTTCAAATCTTAAGCTTACTTGTTTAAATCTGTTTGTTAAAATTTGAGTTTGTTCAAATTAATGATTGTAATATTAACATTATGTTAACAGTTAACTTTTTCAGATGCCATATGGTTACTTATTCAAACGGGAGCCGATCATTTCTAACCCGCTATCATTTCTAACCCGATCATTTCTAACCCGATCACTTCTAACCCGATCATTTCTAACCCGATCACTTCTAACCCGATCACTTCTAACCCGATCACTTCTAACTCGATCACTTCAAACCCGATCACTTCTAACCCGATCATTTCTAACCCGATCACTTCTAACCCGATCACTTCTAACCCGATCACTTCTAACCCGATCACTTCAAAACCGATCATTTCGAACAAGATCATTTCTAACCCGATCACTTCTAACCCGATCACTTCTAACCTGATCACTTCAAAACCGATCATTTCGAACAAGATCATTTCTAACCCGATCACTTCTAACCCGATCACTTCTAACCTGATCATTTCTAACCCATTCTACTTGTTTACTTTATTTCTTAATTTTAATTTAGATTTTATTCAAAAACTAAATGGTCTTAATAAAATTATTAAATTTTTAGTTTCTTTAAAACATTATGATTTTAATGTGTTACGTCAAAAACATTGTTAGTATAAACTTTAACTTTAGTATTAACTTAACATGAGTTTAATTTATTTTTATCACCTTATTTTTTGATATTTCATCCTACACAAAGTTTCATTTTTATTTTATTTTTTCATATTCTTTTATTCTTTTAATCTACTTTAAAAGACGTTTTTTGTTAAAAATATACAATTCACTAAATCGTTTACTTTACAATATTTAGAACTATTCTTTGTAGGATTTTAAAGTAGGCAGTTATATCTATATTTAAGTTGGATCTTATAATAATCCCCGTTACTGTAATAATTTTAACATAAGCAAGTTTTTAAAAGTAAACCTTTACAATTTTAATATTCAGATACAAAAACCGTTATATTACAGTCTAAAAACTACAATGTAAGTCTGTTGTAAAAATTGTATTATTGCTGACTAATTTATTAAAGCTTTATAGTAGATTATTTTTAAGTTTCATTTTAATAACTTTCACAAGTTTATATACAACTTGCATAGGCCTATTAAGATAATGGAATTCAAACAAACACTAGTAGAAATTTAATACTTTTGTTATATTAAGTGAATAAGCCTGATTTTTATGTATAACCTAGATATTAAAACAGTTATGTCGTATAACAAACCGCAAAAGTATATTACGTCGATTGACTGTCTTGATTTCACATCATTAATAAATTCCTACTTAGTCCTAGAGCAAAAAAAGTCACTAACAAATAAACAGACATGTTTATTTGGATAACAAGTCCGAGGTTAATCAAATCTCGCCCAGGTAATCTTCTTTAAAACCTTCACTTGAATCTATATAATGTACAAAATGTTATAATTACGACTTAAATTGGTACTTTAGTAGACAATTTTTTTTTTAATTTACTTTAAAGTACTGAAAAACATTTTTAAATAGAGTAATAAATTAATTATAATTAAACTAAGTATAACTAGGAGCAGAAATTTATAAAAACTACATCAAGTTTTTTGTTTCCTTTAATCAACTACTTTTTCAGACGATTATTACACGCAACATATTAACTTTTTATTCATTACAGTAAATCCAGCTTGAAGTGTATTGACATTATTCTCGGTGTTTTTTTTGCACCTCTAAATTTCTAAAAACGAATTTGCACCTCAAATTTTCTAGAAACCTATACTAGAGTTTCACAACACAAACAAGTTTTATTATTTTACTTTAAGTTTTAAAAATATATAAATTAATCAAGTACCTTATACTTATATTATATATTTAATTATCGCTAAATAATCTTAAGTTCTTGTGTTTTCGGAAACCTGTGAAACCATAACTTTTTAAAGATATCAAGAAACTTTTTAAAGAAGGTTCTATTATTAATCGTGAAAAAACTGTTTTTACAACTTTAAATTTTGAAAACTTTTAAATTTTCACGATAAATGTAAATTTGTTTTTCTCTTTATTCATCATATTTTGAATAAAAAATATGCAAAATAATAAGTTTTCGACACTTAACTTTTATAGATAAGTTTATTATATAACATATCTTATTTAATCTTTAAATATAATTTATCATTGGGTAAAAGAAAGAAAATTAAGTTTAAGTTCTAGTAAATGAAGGGTTCTAAATATTGAAAAACGTCTAGCTCTTCTTTTGACTTTTTAAACAGCAGCACTTTCATTTTAAGAACTTAGAATTTAATAATGATAATTTTTAATGAAACCACCATACTAATTACGATTAATAAATTTTATTAACTGTATTATTTCGAGTTTTATATATACTGATATTAATATTCTTAAAAGGTTGTATTTTATATACACTCGCCTTAAATTTGAATGCAACTTGCCAATCTGGTTTTTACACTTAAAAAATGTATATTAACCATATAGAATCTCTTCAAAGAAAAATTATGGAGTAGTCTTTAACGGCTGCAAAACTCATTATATTTCTTACCTTGACGACTATCAAAACTTAATACTTGATCTTTAGAATACAGAAGACTTTAATTTGTCTAATGCTATTTAAAACTAATTAACGTTTTTAACTTTATATAAATGACTAATTACCACGAAAATAAACCATTGATTTACAAACCTAACGAATATAAACCATTATAAACCATTGATATAATATGTAGAATTTGGGTAAGTCTATAGTTCGATTTTATTAGCAGCGCCTTTCCTCTGTAAATGATATAAGGTTTTTTAATATTTTTGATAAATATTTATTAAACCTAGTATTGTTAATGTGCTTTAGACTTTAAATTTAGTGGTTAGTCAATGCATTTAATTTTTTTATTTTTTTACAATTGTCTGTACCTTAATTCCAATTATGTTTATTTTAATTGTATCGATTATGCTTTGGCAAAGCGACAAAAATAATTGAAAGAAAAACAACGAAATACCAAACGGTTGCAAAAATGTACAAAACCTAACTTTAAAAGTCAGGTTGTGTATATCCGGTTGACTTTTAAACAAGAATAAATTTTATTCATGAACTTTTGTAGTTTGTTTGAATTCTGACATTCTAGTATATTTCTAAAAGAATTTTATAAAAGTAACCATGAACCTTCTTTTAATGAAGAAGTGCGTAATTCAGACTATTTTGCTGATTGCTGCACTAAAATCATTGAAATAATTTACTAAATCGTCTCAATATGTGTTGCTGAAATTTTAAAAGGTTTTTTTTTTTGTTAAAAAGAAATCGAAAGTTAATTCTAAATTTAAAGATTGTGCAGCTGTGTTTGGTTTTATTAGAAATCACTGATCGATGAAATAATTAATGTTATACCTAGATTATTATTGAGTTAAAATCAAATTTGTTAAAAACCTTCTTCAAATCATAAATAGGTCAATTAGTATTATACTAAAGTGTTAAATTATTTTGCTGTTAATCTATAAATTATAGATAAAACTATAGTTGTGATTTTAAGGTATATAAATTTGCGTCTCTTTGTTAAGTGTCATTCAGTTTAAGTGGCCCAGATGTTGATGCCTGAGTCTAGCGTAGGATAACAAACTTCCAATAGCAATCAATATCAAAACTTAAATTTTAACAAAAGCTATCTGAACATTAAGTTTTATTTTAAACAAAACTAACTAAATTTCATCATAAAAACAACTTCCTTGAGATTAGTTTGTTATTAAAAAAACGCATATTTAAAAACAAGATTAAAAACCTATATTAATACAGATCGGGTTAATAATTGTCTGGTTAGATCGGGTTAGAAATTATCGGGTTAGAAAAGATCGGGTTAGAAATGATCGGGTTAGATATGATCGGGTTAGAAATAATCGGGTTAGAAATGATTGGGTTAAATCGGGTTAGGAATGATCGGGTTATAAGTGATCGGGTTAGAAATGATCGGGTTAGAAGTGATCGGGTTAGAAGTAATCGGGTTAGAAGTGATCGGGTTAGAAGTGATCGGGTTAGAAGTGATCGGGTTAGAAGTGATCGGGTTAGAAATGATCGGGTTAGAAATGATCGGGTTAGAAATGATCGGGTTAGAAATGATAGCGAGTTAGAAATGATAGTAAACCTATTCAAACATAGTAAAAGTATTAAAAACTAATTTTAATTAAAATCAAGAAACTTAAAAGTTACACTTATTCAATTATTACATATAAGTACTTAGCTTTACTTAAGTAAGCAACAACATATGCCGTATTTTTTTATTATCATTTCTAAATAATGTTTTAAAGTAGTAACTGTGTAGTTTAACAACAATAACAGTCTAATTCAAACTAGTAAATAAGTTACTTGTTTGAATTACTTTGTTTTTGTTGTCAGTTACAGAAACAGAAAGATTTAAATTTTTTTTTATAGTTATGGCAATAAACATTAGGAGAACTTGTTAAAACAATATTTGATTACAAACTTTATTACCTTTATTTTGCTTTCCAATAGTAACTCAAAGTACATACTTAAGAGTATGTATATTTAGAATGCTAGTTAGATTTTACTCTTATCTATATAATCCTTTAAATGATGTATGTTATGTGAAATGCAGTAGTTAATACAGTAAAACTTATTGTGTAAAAAACCAAAAATAGCACGGTGCATGAACTTTATCTTGTAGGAAGTTTTAAAATAGTAATAGCTTATCAAACTTCGTAATTACTAGTTTACATGAACATATGGTTTTGAAATTCAAAGAGTGAAAAATTCTAATAAGAACAAAACAAGCTAAATTATATTTAGATTTGATTACTAAAAGCTAGTCACCAAATGTTTAATTTGTTAGTTTTTTGAATAAAGCTCATAGTGAGTTTAAATTTACATTTGATATGATAAACTTTCTTTATAGATATATGAGCAAAATTTTGAAAACAAAAAATCATCTTAAGAGCAATTTAATATAATTAAAATTTAAATAAGTTTGCTAAAACTGTATACTAGAAAAGTTAGAGTAAATAACTATTGAATATAAATCAATTAATTCTTATTAAGGCTAAGCTTGAAATCAAAAATTTGAGCTTAGTATAATATCAGTAAGTCCTAATGTTCACTGTTTTCAGGTTTTAGTTACGTTGCTTTATCAAAAACACGTTAATTGATTACTTAGACAGAGCCATAATACAAAAATATAATTGCATACTAAGTATCTATACTTAAGTACAATGCTTATCACTTATCCGAACAGTTCCAGTCAAGAAGAAAGTTCAAAATAGTTTCTAGATTAAGCACAAACATTTTTGTTTGATACAAGTATTTAAGCTTTCATACTGTAAGAAAAATTTATGTGGACTTTAAAATTCTGCAACTTAGTTTGTTATTATGACGTAATACTACAACTAAAGCTTACATTAAAACTTTGTTTAAAACTAGAGATAAGTTTACATATTTTTCATTTTGATTATTGTTTTTTAAATAAATTTAACTTATTTGTCTTTTCTATAAAAATCATCTTTTTTAACCAAAAGTTAGGGGAGGTGGAATTACAAATGATGAATTTTATTGACCCTCAAAAAACGTGTATCGTTGCAGAGAGTTAGTAAGTCTGATGTTTTTTCACCTTAGAAAATATTAAAAAAAAATTAACCTTTAATTTTGCTCTTATTAATGATCATTTTATTATCCTTTACTCATAATTACTATTCGTTTATAACGCTTTTAGTACTTACCATGCATTGCATAATATAGTTATGTTATTTTGTGAGAATATTTTTTGTACTTATCTGGAAGAATGCTTATCTGGACATGTTTACTAAAAAACCTTGCCCAACATGTCAGGATTAGTGAATAAGCACTGTACTATGCGTGTTCAAACTTTATATATAGTTTGTTGGTTTAAAACTGAATGTTAATCGTTACCCACATATACTAAGATTATAAAATTTACAAACTGTAAAAGTTCATTTCCAACAAACGTCTCCGTAGCGTGATGGATAGCGCGCTGGACTTCTTATCCAGATGTTCCGGGTTTGAGTCCCGGCGGAGATACTTTTGTTTTTGATATATGCATGTGGATCAAATGTATTATAAACTATTTACCTTTTTCTAAATTTTACTTCTTAAATAGTGTTTTGCTCAAAGAGCTCAAACAATTATTCTAAAAATTTTTTTTAAATTCATTGAAAATGGATGTTACATAAGATATTGATAAAATAGGGATATGGAAACTAAAATAAAACAGTTTTTACTATAAAAACCAAAGTATTATTTTTGAGTTAATTGACTAATTTAGCAATGAGTAGTGAAATCGTAAATTTTGGGAAAAGCTAGGAATATAAGATAAGACATTTGATTGTTTTTGTAAACATCAAAACGTATAATAATGTAGTGTAGTAGATCGTGAGAAGGTAGAGTCTTATTTTAAACTTACTCACCTAAGATTAAGCTGATAAGAAACTTTTTAGGTTGTACAATTTTTAGGTTCGTTACTTTAAAACTTTGTTATAGTTTTACTATACAGTTAAACTGTTTATATAATATAATTCTATTTGATTGATATTATAGTTGTAATTAAGCATCTCATTGATTACCTAAGCAAAACACTGTTATATATGAAAAAGTTAATAAACTAATAAGTTTGAACACTACATGATTTTTAACCTCACAGAAACTGTATAACTGGTTTGAAAGTTGGTAATTTTTAGTAGCTGAAAACTTTATTCTAAGACAATAAAATAACAAAATCTATTTTTTAGTTTTACCCACTAATTTTTTTTTTATGAGTATATATTACAAGCTAGACGTAAAAATAGTAAAAAAAAGTTATCTATATACCATATATACTAGTTGATTATTAGTGTTTTTATTTTATTTTATAAGTTACGGTCTAACTTAAAAAAAAAACTCTAAGGTCATGTAGCGAAAAAACATAGGAGGTTTAGAACAACAGTAGAAAGTTTAACAGTTTATATTAATGTTCTCAAGAAGCTTAAAAGCTATTAATAATAAAATAAAAACATCTATGTATATTTTATATTTAATAAATACAATAGTTCAATTATTTAATTTAACTTTAGATCCACTTTATTTTTAATTTTAGCTTAGTTGTTGAAATATGTTGAAAGTTTTAGCTACTTTTTTTCGTTCTTTTCTTAATTTTAATTTTTTTCATAAGGTTCAAAAGTAATAGGTGTTTATAAATTAGTTAATTCTTATGATAGTATTTATCTATTTTAGAAAACAACAAATATAAGTCTAATCTAATTTATAAAACCTCAACTACAAAAACAAAATTAAATGTATAAGTAAGTTTATAATTGTGACTTAAGTCTACCAACCGTAACATAAAAATTATAATATAATTTAAAAACGATTAAACACTTTTACAATATCTTTAAAACTTCAAACATTGCTTTTAGTTAAATACATAACAAGTTTATAGCAACCTCTATAGTTTTTTGTGACAGTTAAATATTAAATTTACAGTTTAATACTAAAATTACGTAGTTCTCTACTTTAAAGTAGAGAAATACGTATAAAATTGTCACAAAAGCTTTAGAGAGTGCTATACACTTGTTATGATTCTACTTTTACAACATAAGCAGAAATTTTTGGAAGGGACAAATAAATAAACAAAACGAGCTCGTCCGGAATTTAAACCCGGGACCTCTCGCACCTAAAGCGAGAATCATACCCCTATTATGAATGATGAAAATAGTATACTAAACAGATAAATAAATACTATTTTAAGTATAAAATAGTTACTAGTTAATATAAATAATAAATGTTTTTCAAACTTTAAGTAAAGCTTTCAAGCTGTAACATTTTAAACACGTGAAAGTTAAGTATGTAAGTCGTTAATACACAATTATGTAAACTTTTTCGCTAAAATCACCTGTAGGTAAAAGAAGTCAAAGTGCAGTATTTTTTAAAGTTATGTTGTTTTTTAAATGTTGATAGATAATAAAATAATTTTATTTAGGTTATGGTTATATTTGATATATGTATTTTTTTCTTACCTAAGTTACAAAAATAAAGTGGTATATAATGTATTAGTTTTTATAACTGTTTTATATAAATTATCTATTTTAGAGCTTTATAGTAAGCTTGTAAAGTATGCTGAAATTAATATATTTCAGATGAATACAAAAGTACATTTATTTTTCTTACTTTTTAAGTATTTTAAAGTCAAGTAAAGTGGTTATTTTACTTCAAATAAATATAATTAAAATAGTGTAACGTTTCTTGAAAAGCAGTGTTCTTACTTATAGTTGGCAAGTTTATAAATGCAATACAGTCGCATTTACTAAGTGGCCCGTTAGTCTGGAGGTGTGGTTTCTCAGAGTGAGGGAAGTCCCGGATTCAAATCCCAGGTTGGTTCTATTTTTTAATAGAATAAATTGTATTATTTAGCAGTGTAAACTTCTACGTATTTTTACTACTGCCTATTACTTCTTAATTTAGTGACAGCATTAAATAGCTATCAGTCAAGGTCTTATTTTACTTATTTATATTTTTAAAAACTATTTTTATAAAACGTTATTACTAAAAGTCTTATAACAGTAAATTTCTCAACTAATTTTAAAAAACAGTAAAACTAAAGTCTGTTATCATCTGTGAATGTTGTAAATCAGTTTAATTTCGCAAAACAGTTTTTTAAACAAAATACTAAACAATTGTGATAAGCTCTTAGTTATTTATATTTCAAGCATTATTTGATTAGAGTGAAACCCTTTGGTAAAACCATAACAATTTGAACAGTTTTGTTTAAAGTTTTATACAAATTACGAAATGTAAGAATGTAGAAACAAAAAATAACTATAAATTTACAGGTTAAAACTATAATTAAAACTTACTCAACTAGTACAGTTAATTTTTTTTAATAGTAAAGAAAATGGAAATTTAAAGTTGAATATACATCGTTGAATACATAGAAATAAATTTAACTTCACGTAAACTTAAAATCTCAGTAATTTACTTTTTTTTTAAATTTATATGCAGTAAAAATTAAAATATTAAGAAATTTGAAATTTGAAAGTGATTACAACGTTTAAAAGTGTATAAAGTTAAAAGTTTTTAAGCAAAATAAAACTTAATTTTTTGGTGAGTTTAGTATATGTACAAGTTAAGCAACAGTTATAATTATATAACAACCTCATGCAGTAATATTTAAAACTAAAAGTTGATTTGTAACTTATGTAATTAACGATTTTTATTTTAGCATCGTTTTATTAATTATTTAAACTTTAGTTTAAGCAAGGCACTAAATATAGTTTAATGGTACGGTACTAAATTAACGTAGTAAAAATATAAGTAAACAAACGAAAACAGTTTATGGTTTAGTCAAGAAAGTTAAAGATTTTTGTATTACAATACAACAAAACAACAAAACTTTTAAGTTTTTATGATCCAGTTTAAACAAGAAACTAGTGAAAATTTGACAGTGTCGTATTAATTTGATAAATAAAGCCTAATAAATGTTTTACAAACAAAAATTCAAAACAGTACTATGACTCAGTGTTTTTATATAAAAAACATAATATCATTTATTTCTTAATTTAGGTAATTATTATTGATAAATGACATATATATATGCTATATTCGATCTTTAATAACAATGAGCAATAGACAAGCAATATAAACAAAGATTAACTTATATTTGTAAACTGTTTTAAAAACTATAGGTTTTGTTTTAAAATTAGTAATAACGTTATTTATAAGTTGTTAAAAAGCCTAGTTACAGTAAAGTCAGTTTATATGATTAATATTTTGAAATTAGTATCAGAAGGCCAGCATTAAAAAAAAAACTTTAAACTTAAGTTTTGGTAAATAAAGTTAGTATAATAAAGGTATCGCATAACTTTGTATTAGTTGTTTTTATTTTTAAGAGTTGTTGTTTTAGGATTACAAAACTATTAGTTAACATATTAAAAATATGAGCCCGTCCGGGATTTGAAATTGGGACCTCCCGCACCCTAAGCGGAAATCATACCCCTAGGGCTTAGATCAACGGGCCACTTGCCAACTAACAACACGAATTGTTTGTATAGTTAAGTAAATTGAAGCTAATGCCTGACTACCTTTATCTTTTAGTAGCAATACCATAGCTTAAAACTGGCATTAAATTAAATGATAATACAAGCTTATAAATTTAATAAGCGTTTAGAATCAGTTTTGAAATATTGCACACACTTTTATAAATGTAAATTAAACTAGCTAGAGTAATAGTCTTATATTAAAGTATGTTTAATAATGTATATACTTTTTGATAGGCTTTTATTAGTTACAGTCAAGTAAGTTTATATTTTTACAAAATTTTAATCAAGGAACATTGTTTTACTTTTGATAACGTTTGATTCGTTAAAAAAGAATTTTAACTATGTATTATGTAGGGTATTAGAATTAGACTATACGTGTTTATAAAAAACTTTACTAATGGTTTTATATAATAAGTTTAATGTAGTCTACCTTGACAAACGCTAAAACTAGTTTACTAAATGTTAATTGGGTTTTCAATCCTTTTAACAATTAAACATTAATGTTGCTTTTGTTTAAAGAAGTTATTTATTTTAGTTTTGTATAAATTATAGCAAATAACTACTTAATATTTAAATATGAAGCTTTAGTATACACCAGGGGCGTGTCTAGACATTTTTCAAAGGGGCTTCACATTTTTTTCTTGTTCTTAATTTGCCGCTTAATTACGCATTTCTTAGGTATGCACTGCCAGTTAACTACGCATTGTGCGTACTACGCAAATTTTAGCCGAAAAACTCTGTGTTTAAAATAGTTTTTTCTGCTAAAAAAAACACATATAAGTACTAAAAGAAAAATATTATATTTTTTTATTTATTTTAATGTATTAAATTTAGATAAATAAAAACTAACAGAACCAAAACAAAGTTATGAAATTTTAAATTATATATCAAAATTTGTTATTTTATTTCTTCAACTGTTACAGACATAACTAACTTATTCTATAAAAGTTTCAGAGTTGCAACTTGCTTTTTCAGAAACTTTTCCAGGTTTTCCAAATTTCTTCTAGGTTTTTAAAAGTATACATTTTAGGGTCTATTTTCAGTTTAAAGTTAAGTTTAAGGTAAGAAACTGTGTTAAATAGTTTAAAAACATTGAAAAGATACTGTAAAGCTTTTTGAATATGTTTTTTAATAATAAAAAAAATTATAATGACAACATTTTTTATTTATATGATAGATTTTTTGAGTCAAATCGAAATCTTACTGCTGAAAATATGAAAATTTTTAAAATTCCAGGTTTTTCCAGGTTTCTTTAGTGATTTTTGTTCAAGATTCCAGGTTTTTTTCGAAATTTCTCAAATTCCAGGTTTTTCCAGGATTCCAGGTAAAGTGGCAACCCTAAAAATTAACCTTTTTATCAGGAAACAATATTATAAAATAACTAAAACTAGAATAAATTTTTCAAAAAAAATTTTAATTTTGATTTAAATGTTAGTATAGATGGAGTTCTTACAATTTTTCAAATTTAAGTTTTAAACTTTTTACATTTATATATCTATTTATAACAAAAATATTTTTTTCAATTAAATCAATCTATAAAATTTGAAATTTCACTAAATATACAATAACATATACAAAAAAACAACTTAAATAAAAATTGAAATTTCACTTTAAAAAAATATTTTAACTTATATAATTAAATTAAACTACTTAAATTATTATTAAATGTTTGCCTGATGGTGCAGGGATTCTGATTATGGTTTTGAAATCTCTCAACGTTGAAAATTTCAAAAAACCAAGAATCAACTTTGTGGCCAACAGATATACAAAAATAAAATAACTTAAATAATAATATTAAAATACCACTAATTGATAAAAGACTGAATTTCCAAGTGGTGTAGTAGATTTTGATTTGAAATAATGATAGTGATTTTGAAAACTCTCTGAATTGAACTTTTTAAGGTTTAAAAGCTTCACAAAACATTATTATATACAATTAACTAAGTAAAATAAAACTTTAGTGATTATATTAGATATTTTTTAAGTAAAATTGTACTTACTAATTGAAAAACAATAATTAATCAAAAGTTATTTAGACTAAGTAACAATTTTTGATGGAAACTAAAATCATCTTAGTAAAATGTTTCACAGAAAAAAAATGCAACTTTAAAAGTTTTACCTATTATGACGTCACAATTAAGATTTTATTCAAAATCTATTTCAGCTGGGCAAAAACAAGCATTTTTTGTTTAGGAAACTTAACAATCTTACAGTGTTATAAATTCAACATTCGTTATTCAAAATTTATCAAATAACAAAAACAAAGTCAATAGATGTGAATAAACGATTTTAGTGAGATTCTAAGAACTTTTTTTTTCTTTTTTATATTATTTCATTTTCAGGGGGTTCACAGGAAACAGGAAACCAGTCAAAACACGCCCCTGGTATACAACTTTAAAGCAATTGAAGCTATTATAAAAATATAATGTAATATAAGACTTTAGTTATTTTCCGTTTGTATTCAATAAGAAACAAATTATAAATTTTATTTTGTTAGTTTATTTCAACTTAATTGACTATTTGTTATTACTTTTTACTAGAGTTTATTAATTATAAATAACAATTTTTAAACTACTTTAATTTAGAAACCCATAACACTCAGAAATTTTATGTAAATAAAAGTAAAAGAGTCTAAATTTCTAGCTATGTTGAGTTAAATAAATAAAAACTTTTTATTTTATCATTTTAAGGGGTAGCTGTCAAATTTGCACGAGCGTATAAAACTTCACGAGTTCACTAAATTGCACAAAGATACTTTTGCACGAGGGGATAAAATTGCACGAAGATAAAACTGTACGAAGATAAAACTGTACGAAGATACTTTTGCACGAAGACATTTTTCACGGGTTATTTTTATAATCCGTTTTAAATCGTTTTTTTAATTATTATATACTTTTAATATCACTGTTACTCCTAACCCTTACCGCCGGACGGAAGCTTTTTTAATTTTTTTTTTTGTTTATGTAATAACTTTCAATTGTTATTACTTATTTCCATTTTACTATCACTGTTACCCCTAACCCTTAATCTCGGTGAGTAACTTTTTTTTCTGTTTTTTATTAACTTATCTTTTAGTTTTGTTTTTCTGTTATTTTATATATTTTTTCATTATTTGTTTTACTCTCGTGCAAAAATGTAACCTGTGCAAATTTGTCTTCGTGCGAAAGTTTATATTATAGTGCTTATTTTTTTCTTAATTACAGTACAGT
Organism: Thalia democratica; assembly: GCF_965202585.1. Taxonomy (NCBI): domain Eukaryota; kingdom Metazoa; phylum Chordata; class Thaliacea; order Salpida; family Salpidae; genus Thalia; species Thalia democratica. The sequence goes on along the minus strand of NC_139166.1, from coordinate 56,605,786 downwards.
GGGCCCAAATCGCCTGGGACTAATAGTAGGAAAGTTTTATTTAAAGTTTTGCGTAATTTGTTCTTGCATGTTTATATTTTAAAAATTACAAATTACAGATTTTGTTCAGCTGATTATTTCGTTTGACTGAGTTAAAACAAGTTAACTATTTTTTTTTGTTTGTAAAATTTAAAAATCGGAATTGTAGCATATAGTTATAAAATAAATTCAATGAATTATTTTTTTGTTTAGTACATTATTAAGGTAAACTTTGCTTTACACTACACCAGGGGTCGGCAGGCAGTTGGTGCTCGCGGGCCAAATTTCAAGTTTTCAAAATCTTCGCGGGCCACAGTTTTAGTTATATTTGAGTAATCGCTTTGGTTTTGGTCATACCAAAGATAGTTTTACTTTTATTTACTTTATTACTTTAAATGACTTTTAGCTACACATAGAATGCCTATTTAATATATAAATATCTATTAGAATAGAATTTAAACTGTTTAATATACTTAAGTCTTAATAAAATATGTACTTTCTTAAACACTTAGTAAGTTACACTTAATAAAGTATTTTTATTATTTTACTTACAACCTAACTCTCTATAAAAACCGAGCTTGAAAAACATTTAGGGGTATTCTTTATATTTTTTTTATATTATAAACCACCTTTTCATATTCAAAAAACATGTTAACTTTTTAAAATAGGTTTTGTGTCTTTAATAATTTGCCTTCTTTAGAAAATTCAGTAATTACTTAAATGAAATTAATACCTGTTGATACTGTATATAAGCTAAATAATTTTTTTAGTGCTGGAATCCTTCAATAAAATACCTTATTACTATATAATTAGCCTTTTACACGGTTGCAAAAGCAAAAATGTTTGATTTATATTTTAAGTTTATTAAAAGTTAAAATGGCTAAAAACTTTCTGTTAATCAAGCTTAAATACATAACTAAAATATTATTATTATAAAAAGCACAATATTTAAATAGACAAAAAAAAACAATTAGTAAACTTCAGTACAGTCATAAAAACTATTCTGAGAAGTCAAAGATTTGTTCAACGTTTTTGAAATGAAAGTTTCAGATACAGCTGAGTTTTATAAAAAGTTCTTATACAGCTTTAACCTAATCTAAATTAAAAAATAATAATAAACTGGCCTGTTTGTTTGGCAACCCTGTTTAAAACAAAGTTCATACCGAAGTTTATAAACAGTGAATTAATTATATATTTAAAAAATTACTATAATTCAGCTTGAATTGACAATTAAGTTTTTAAACATTTTTAACAAATGTATAGAAATTTATTAAGCTATTTATGAATTATAAAAACCTATTTTTTATTGAGCACTATAGCAATTCTTTATCTGCAATAAAAATATTGCATTTAAAAAGAGCAAATGTAAATTATAAGAGGATCTATAAGAACTATAATACGTTAGTTTGGAGTTATTGAGAGAAACAAAAAAAAATTGCTTAAGTCAGTTTTAACAACGCACATGATTATTTTCAGTAACTACAGAGTGATCAGAAAAAACTGTTAAGGCAAGTTATAAAGTAGCAAAAGTAATTAATAAAAAAAGGTACCGTTTAGAGTTGAATACTTATTTATATAATTTGTGTTTGGGTTAATAATTTTTTTTTTGTTTGTTTCTTCAATATCAACAAGAAGTCGTGTTTAAGAAATGTCTGAAGATTATAAAGCCGATTAAACCAAATTAGGACTTGAATCAATCTGTTAACATGTGAAAACTGATACGACAGATATTGCTTGTTTTAGAATTTTTATTACAGGTAGTATTACTAATTTTGACATTTTAGAGAATTTCTAGGTTAAGTTCCAATACAAAGCACAACAATAGGTAAATATATTTTAAAAGCAATAGTGCAATGCACCAATATAAAGTTTTTAAAAGTACAACTTTTTGCTTCTATTTTCAGTAAATATTTAATTAAAGGTAAATAAAAACTGTCTTGAATGATATAAGAAAATTCAAAAGATACTGTTAAGCTACTTTAAATGTATTTTTTAATTCAGAATATTTATATGGTAGATTTTTGGTGTAAAATCGAAATTTCTTTACTTTACATGTAAAAATTAAATAAACTTCAAGGTTTTTTCAATAATTTTCAAATTTAAGGCTTTTACAGATTTTTTAAGTTTTAAAATGTCAAATTCAAAGCTCTTCCGGGATTTTTTAGCAACTTTAGTTGTTTATACTTTTATGTATACATTTACTACAAATAATATTTCAAATTATATCAGCTGCAAGACTTAAAATTAAAAATTTATTTTAATTCAAACCAACACTGTGCATTGAACAAAACATTTATCATAAATTTAATTTACCACTCTTTTAAGCAAAAAAGTCAGTCTGAATGAGCAAAACTAGCCTGATATTTTAGCATACAAAAAACAATTTAAGCCTAATACTAAAAAATGACTAAATTGGCCTGAGATTTGAAGTCTTCAAATAGTCTTAGTGTGGGAATTTTTATTTGTTTATTTGGTCGAATTTGAACTATTTTGATTAAAAATGTACAAACTTAATAAATTATTATTTTTCAATTTAGTTTGTATTAAGTAGGTAGTTCCAAAAAACAGAAACTGTTTATATTAGTGTGCAACGCATAAAAATTAACTTATTTTGACAAAAAACATTGTTTGAAAAATCTAAAAGTATACCTAACAAAATCAAAAATTTTTACCTTTTTTTAATTTATTTCATATATTTTGTTTTAAATGTGTCAATACAAACTTAGATACTACATGTAAAACAATAATGTTAGAAAATTATGCATAAACTAAATTTTATCTCCTTAAGTATTAAATGAATTTATTTAAAATATGAGCATCTTTGTTCATTGGTGTGCATAGGAATTAGTTTAAAATGCAAAGAAAACTTTTAGAAATCAAAAGTGTCAAAACCAAAATAAAATTGACCTTATTTCTTCTTCTTCTTCTTCTTATTATTATTATTATTATTATTATTTTTATTATTATTATTATTATTATTATTATTATTATTATTATTATTATTATTATTATTATTATTATTATTATTATTATTATTATTATTATTATTATTATTATTATTATTATTATTATTATTATTATTATTATTATTATTATTATTATTATTATTATTATTATTATTTTAATTTATTATCATTTTATTATTATTATTATTATGTTAGTTTAATTTTTTTTGTGCACACTAGAATAAAACATTTAGTAATAGAACATCTGTAATAGAAACTTAGGTATAAAAAACGTGTGAAAAAAAACTAAACTGTAAAGAAAAGACATTTTAGTTAATTACTGTGCATTACTTTTGTACAAAATGGAAAACATTTACATTTACTTTTATCCAAATAGGTATTTTATAACTATCTTACTAATTCAAAGCACTTTTTACACTCTTTTTTCAGAAAACAATTTGCTGTTGTATGAAGAAAGTTATTATGAAATTAAGAAACAAAACCTGGTGGAATGCTAACCTGTCTTTTTCACATTTTTAAGCTAAATCAGTAAAGTCTTTTAAATGTTTAAAAATGTTATACAGGAACTTAAAACTAAATTAATCAAACAAATTTAACTTAAAATACTTTTTTGCTTAGCGGGCCACATTTACATGCTCGCGGGCCGCAAAATTTTCTTTCGCGGGCCGCATTCCATTCAAAAAAATAACGTGCTCGCGGGCCGCATTTGGCCCGCGGGCCGCAGTTTGCCGACCCCTGCACTACACGATACATCATATTTCTCAACTATTTTTTTTTACTTAAGTTTTAAATTCGTCGTGTTTTTGTTAATTTCTTTTTAATTTAATTACAATATAACTAGCTTATGAAGATAATAATACATAATTTGTAAATATATATTGTTCAATTCGAATCGATTTCTCTGTTAAATTAATTTTACATAAATATAAAATTGTTTTTTTATCTTTAGTAGAAAATATAGGTATAAGTTAAGCAGTTAATACAACTATTGAAAATAATTATTACGTAAAAGATGCATCTCCGCCGGGACTCGAACCCGGAACCTCTGGATTAAAATTCCATCGCACTACCCATTGCTGCATTTTGAATATTGCATATATAAACTTGAAATGTTTATTCAAGTCTAACTGTGAACTAATGTTTTTACTACTTTTGTTTATAGATAGCAGTTAGAAAACCTACTTGCAAAAAATAACATAGTTTACAGACACTGAGGATATTAATGAAAAAGTTCAAGCTAAACCACTTATTAAATATTGTAAATTATACCATATAGTTTTAAAAACTATTATTTAGTGAAACTTTTCACAGTATAAAGTAGAAAGTATTATTTGTAATATTCTGGCGTAGCAACAAGAATTATATAAATTAAACTTTTTTGCTTAATTTTGCTCACAGAAAATTACTGTAGAAAACGAAGAAGCCATTCTTTTTTGAAATTCTCTCGTCTTTTATAGCCTAGTATTCTAGGTTACATGACAATTCAAATTCTGACAACTCAAATTCTTTAAAAAAATATATAAAAGACTGTATCTCAAAAAGTAACATATATTTGGAAAAAATAAAAATTGTATATGGAGATCTTATTATGTATATGGGCAACTTTTTCATTTTTGCAGAATCTTGAAATTTTTTAAGATACTTTTAAATTACTAAAAATAACTATGTTTTTTCTTTATTTAAGCCATATCTGAAAATTTATTTAATGTTATGAAGAAATAAATGGCTTGTAGATATTGATAGTACCTACATATGTTATCTATTAAAAAAAATATACTATTTTTTTAGTTGTGGCCCTTTCAATTTTTTATAAGAATTTGAATTGTCGGGATTTGAATAGTCGTGCACCCAGTATTCTAAACTATTACCATTAAAAACTAAACTTTGTAAAACTGTTCAGACTTAATCCCATTATTTATCTAAGCAATTAGTAATTTTTAATAAATCATTTATTTGGTAAATCGAAAGCTTTGTTGTAAATAAACTACATGAAACTTGCTTATATCCTACTTAAATTTAAAAACAAAATGCAACTTTGCATTAATTCAGAAATCGAACCCGGGTCTCCCGCGTGGCAGGCGAGAATTCTACCACTGAGCCAACAATGCTTGTTTCTAAAACAATATGTAGCGTTTATAAACTTACTTATATGCCTTAACTTTTTGGCATGTGTTTATTTACCTGAAAAGACATTATTTGTAAATTTGTTAATGACAACTGTAGAATAATTAGACTATAGCTCATTTAAGTGTTTATGTTTATACTTGTTTTCATTTCAGATTTTACATTGTTAATAAATTATTAAACTAAATTGACAAGGAGTTTTTCTTCAACAACTTTTTCAATTTTGTTTTATAAGTTTTTACATAGATTTACAAAAATTAATTATTTGCTGTGCTTTTTAATTTTATAAGATTGTTAATTTGTTTATTTACAATGATTAAAAATTTAACTAAATTAGTATTGTGAAATACTTTGAAAAAAAAAAATCTAGTCTAGCACCAAGTATATTCATACATTTTATTACTGCCTTATACTAATAGAAACATTAAAAAAATTACATACCCAGTCAAATAATTTGAACAGTAGTAAAAAGATACTCAATGTAAAAAAAATACCTAGATTTTTGTTTTAGTTACAAGCATAAATTTTTAGATTTACTTCATTTTAAAATAATAGTTCGTATTTTACAGTTTAGAAAAATAGTAAAATTAAGTTTTAAAAATAGTAAGCAATATTTAGTTCACGACAAATTTACCAAATTAAGTAGATACACATCTTGTTACAAGTTCATAACACATTAGTTTAAAGTTTACAATTAACAAAATATAAACAAATCAAGTGTTTATTTATTCGTTTTAATAGATTTAATTTTTTATAACGTATGAACAAAAATAAGTTTTGTGGTAATTTTCGAACTTGTTAAAAAAATTGTAAAAACTTGACATGTTTATAATATAATTTTCTAAGCTTTAAAAAACAGATACAGTTTGCTGAGGTTTTAGTGAGTATATATATGTTTGCTGTGGTGTTAACTTCCAGCAACTTTTATACGATATTTAACTATTACTGTTGATAGCATATTCTTAGACTAAACTAACTTATAGTTTCTATATTTGCTATAATAAATAAAAAAACAGAGTATACAAACAATTTGATAGCTTGTAAATATAACTTAAATTTTAAATAAAATGAGAGAAATTAATCAGAAAAAAGTGACCCGGACTTGATCTAACAAACAAACTTTTGATTTTGAAGTCAGACGCGGTACTGTTGCGTCACCAGGCCTGTTGATTTAACATTTTTTAAAGTGTTTATAAACGCATGTATAAAACACTTGAGCTTAATATGCACAATGTAATTTAATGATGTTTCTTTATAATTTTGCTATATTTAAACTAATTACCCCTAGTCATACCTAATGCTTAGATAAAATGCTCGTGCAAAAGAGTCGCCGTGCAAAAGTGTCCCCTCGTGCAAAAGTGACCCTTCGTGCAAAAGTGACGCTCATGCAAAAGTGACCCTTCGTGCAAAAGTGTCGCTCATGCAAAAGTGACCCGTTCCCAAAATAAGGATTTTGCCTGTTTTGAATAAAAAATAATTTGAATTATTAATTATTATGGTGTTTAAATATTTGATGTTTTATATTTTTATCTAGAAATTCAGTTGTTAACAAACAACTTAAATTACAAAATGTCTTTTAGTAAAAAAATAATTTATAAAATGATTTTTTAAGCAATAGTTAATTTTGTTGTTTTAAAAACTTTAAAAAGTCAAATAAAATATTATTTATATTAATCACGATAAACGTTATACTATCAAAATCCACCCGATTTTTTTTTAATTTTTTTTAATTACAAGTTTATTTTATATATATTAAAAAAATTTAATATATTTTTCATTGTCACTGTTACCCCTAACCCTTACCCTCAATCGGTAAGCGGTTCTCGAATTTGACTGGGTGGATTTTGATCGCGGGTGGATTTTGAGCTGTCCCCGATATACATCCATAACATAAAGTTTGATGAAACTAAAAAAAGTCCTTCGAGCCGGAGTCGAACCAGCGACCTAATGGGTTTCTAACAACATGCTACAGTCCACCGCTCTACCAATTGAGCTATCGATGGTGCTATTAGCACAAATTTGTGTTTATAAACTTTTATAATCGAAGCACTTGTGCATTTAACAATTGATTTTGTTATATAGTACATCAGCACGGCATACTTAAACAAAAATATGCTTTTGAAATTGAAACATTTTTGATTGCTTTTATCAACTCACTAGTATGGCTTTATGCGCTACTTCTGTTAGGCTAATATATGCGTACCTATTGAAGTCTTTAAAGCTTAAAAATTTTCAATACCAATTTACAAACAATAACTTGAAAAAGATTTTTATACTAATTCTAAATGCGTACCAACTGAGCTATCGAAGGTTGTTATAGTAACCAGTATATTGCAGTTATAATGTTAATTTGAAGTATTTAGCTGCATTTGTGTATGTAAAAGAAATTGGATGTAAAGAACAAACTTAACTCAATAAACAAAATTTCCGTTTTCTTTATTTATTACTTTTAATTAAAAAGTAGTTATTTTTTTAAAGTACTTCAGTTATACTTTATTACAACTACTTTGTTTGAGTACTTGAACTATCTATGTATTTAATATTTAAAAAGTGTGTAAACTAAAATAATTTATCAGTAAGTTTGTTTAGTTTTGTGCATTGTATGTTTTGTATTAATTCAAAAAGAAAATTATAATCACAAATAAAATACAATTATGTTCCTATTTTATTCGTAATAATCTTCTGTAGTAAAATAGTGTTTTTTCACTTAAAATTAACACTTAATCACAACTATTGTTTTTTCTATATAGTAAAATAATTAATGTATAACTTTACAATTTTTTTAAAGAACCTTGTAAACACTGAGATTAATATAAATTTATATTTGCTTGTTTACATGTGGTTCAAGTTGTAATTGTAACGTATCACAATTCTTAATTCTAAGTTTTTGCACAATTTTATTTGTAAACAAATAAATAAGTATTATATGTTTTTATAACTATAGAAAAATTAAACAAAAATTTAGGAATTCTAATAAAAAATATTTTATAGAAAAATTCTAAAATTTATGTAAAACAACTATAACTTTTAATTTAGATTAAAAACATTAAACTTAATAAAAACTACCATAAAAATGATGGAAAATAACAGTTTATAATTTATCTGTACAAAATAATGAAAATGTTTAGACTCTATTTTGATTAATTAAGAATAAATGTTAAACATTATTTAGATTTTGAACTAATTTGGAATTTAACTAGTAATGTATTTTTATTAAAGTATATATGTATGTATCAACCATTATTATATGTACTTAGATATCTTTGTCTATTAAACAGCTTTTGGATTAGTATTTCAAAGCATTTGATAAATTAAAAGTTTTCAAAACATTTTTCAATTTATTACGTAAAGATAATTTAAAAAACTGATAGACTATTACATTTTAGTAAAAATTTAAATTAATATTAAAGTCAGGTGTTAAAAAAATACAAAATGACTATTGTGCATTGAAAACTACATATTGACAAAATGAAAATTATTAAACATAAGTGGTTGTAAATACAAAAAAAACAATAAATAAAAAATATAATAAAAAAAATTTTAAGTAAAAAATACACCACAATAGAAGACAGGGACATCAAATTAATTAAGCACAAATGCAAAACAATTTTGACTTTTAACAAAAAAACCTGGACCAAAAAAGACAACAACAACCTATTCGACGTTCCCATGGGCTCCTTCTTCGGCGCCGAGTTATGCAATTAAATCGGACTATATGCATTGTGCAAGCTTGAATCTCTTTATGATATTAAAGAGATCGGTTTGTATAGAGACGACGGCCTTGCAATTATCAAACCAAAAAACAACCACGATTTAGAAAATAAAACGAAGAAAACAATAAAAATATTCAGAGATATTGGTTTTAAAATAACGATAGACACCGGGGCAACTATATGCAACTTTTTGGACATAACATTAGATCTTTCAAACAGCTTATTTAAACCGTACAAAAAATAAAACACAGAAATTAGATACATTAATAGAAACTCTAACCATCCTAAAATCATTAAAAAGAACTTACCGGCAATGATAGAAAATAGACTGATTAAATTATCTAAAAACAGAAATATTTTGATCAAAATGCATACACATACCAAAACGCTTTAGACAAATCAAACTTTAAACATAAACTGACTTATAAGGAAGACTTTAACAGACAGAAAAATAAAAGAAACAGAACAAGAAAAATAATTTATTTCAACCCAACATTTTGCGAATCAGTAAAAACAAATATAGGAAAAATGTTTTTTGAATTAATCAACAAGCGTTTTAATCAGAACAACGGTCTAAACAAATTAATAAATAAAAGCAACTGTAAGTTAGCGTATAGTTGCATGAGTAACATAAAAATGTTAGTCCAAGGACACAACAAAAAAACTTTAATTAATGTAGAAAAAACTGAAAATACCGACAAAGAAGAGTCACTATGTAATTGTAGAAACAAAAACTTATGCCCGCTAAAAAACAAATGCCTAACTAAGAATGTTATCTATAAAGCTACGGTCACGACGAAAAAAGAATTAAAGCAATATGTAGGAAGCACCGGAGGAACTTTCAAAACAAGGTGGTATAGCCATATAAGAGATATAAAAGTTTACAAGGAGAACGGAACCGAACTATCCAAATATATTTGGAAGCTAAAACGAAACAACACTAACTACAACATCAAATGGGAAATTTTACACCACCTCGGACACATAAGGAAACCGCAGAGAATCTGCAGGACCTGCTTCTATGAAAAAATGGAAATAGCGAACGCTGACAGGGGAACATCTTTAAATAAAAGGAACGAGTTAATATGCTCTTGTATACACTTTAAAAGCTTTATTTCAAAACTTTAGAGCGTTTTGATAAAAAAAAAATGTATTTTAATTTGTACAAGTATTTAAAACAATATATAATTACGTCATAATACGATAGCCAAACTTTTTTAAACGAGTGAATTTAACTTAAAGTTTTAGTTAAAGAGATCTTTGTTAGTTATCTACAAAATTCACAAGGCCACTAAATGTTAGTATAATTATTTTTTATTATTAATTTTTTATTGTTTATTTTTTATTTATTTGCTTAAGTTTTAAGATTTCATAATTATTAAGTAACGTGCATTTTCCTAAATTTAGCCTAACAACATTAAAATCATCATATGCTAGTAACTATAAACTATAAGTTTTAATTAGATTTTACTCAGTTTTTTGTTATACTTTTTTCTTTTTAACTTCTTTTATTTCAAGTTTAGCCTAATGTCTTCATACTTGTTATCACATAATTTTTTACAGATTTTGTACAACTAAATATCTCGTTTTTTAAAACTAGTGAAAGATTGTATTGTAATAGAATTTAAAAAATTTTTCATTGAATAAGTGGTTTTATAAAGATTTTGCAAATGTTTAAAAAAATATTTATAAAATTTTTATCTTATCTATTTCAAACTTAATTTTGTCGAAAATGTAGTAGTTATTTCAAAATAATATTATAAGTACTTAAATAAAATAAGAAATTTATATAAAGTTTATGTTTTGTCATAAAAACTTTTTTTTCTTTTTATTAAAACTGTAAAAAACAAGTTTTGTACATTAGTACTATAGGTTCGATTGTTAGAAGAATTTTTTTTTTACTTCCTAGAAGAAGAACAAATATTTTTTTTTAAAGTTAATCAGATCAGTCAATTAAGTTCTGCTAAAAGGTTTACACTAACTCTTATGTAAATACTATATTACAATTTTTCAATTATAGAGTAAACCACATTTTTTACATATGTTTCATACTAATAATTCTATTCGGTATAATAATCAGACAAGCTTTATTTTATTTGAAATGTTTTACAGAATTTTGATTCCAAACTTTCCAAAATGCATAAATTAACAACTACAGCGTATTTTTCAAATTCTGCTAACTGTACAATAAACTGTATTATTGCTACGTCATAATTATTATAAAAAAAATCAAAATACAAATTTCTGTTTACTATTGTAATAAACTTTAGCTTACTTAGGAGTACATAAAGTTTTATATTTCATGTACGAAACAGCTGTCTAAACTATTGTTTTTATATAATATACACATTTATATTTATTCTATTATAAAAAAAATTGGTTTATACGACCGTTTCGTATATGAGATATATAACCTCATACACTCGTCAGTAACGCTAAACTTTATTAACAATGTTTAACAGAAATTTAGAATTTGAAAGTTTTACATTTATTATGACATTGTGATAATGAAGGTTTTTGTACAGTAAACCTTTTTTGAACAGTACAGTAAACACAGTACAGTAAAGGTTTTTGTACAGTAAAGCAAGTTTGAAAAAGTACGCTGATCTTGTTAGTTTAAGAATTTATGCATTTTGAATAAATGGAAAAGTTGTACTAGAAAACGTTTTAAACTGTATTAGAAAAATGTTTTAACTACTCGTGTTTCGCGGCTTAATTTTACTTTGATTTAATACTGAGTTAGTTTTAATTTTGTTATAAGAGTTTTTTTGGTAATAAATGCATATATTTTGTCTTTTGCTTTTCTTGTTTAGTGTTATGTTCTTGTCTGATTTATCAATTTTTTTCTAAATTGCAAAGTTTGCAGCCGAATAGTTTAAAACATTTCTGATTTAGTTGATTGAAACATAATTTAGTTAGGTCAAACATGATTTAGTAAAGTACAAGTCATACACAGTTTAGTGAAATCAAACATGATTTTGTAAAATAAAACAAAACTTAATAAAGTAAAACATTATTTAGTAAAATTTAACCTGATTTAGAAAGTCGAAAATGTTTAGTAAAGTGAAAAATGACTTTTTAAAGTCAGACACGATTAAGTAAAATCATATATTATTTAGTTTAAACATTATTAGGTTCTGATTTAGTTAATTAAAACATTTTCTAGTATACTAACATAGTTTAGCAACGTCGAACAAAATTTGTTTTTACTCTACTTATGTTTTGATAAAAAAAGAATTTTCTGCAAATAATTTAGTTTATGTAAAGCCAATACTTTTCATGGGTGAATTGAGTAGCAAAATTATTGATCTAATTCAGAATTTGAATTTGTATGATGTATATATTCGCTACAAAATGCTACTTACCACAAGCCTCGATAGCTCAGTCGGGAGAGCGTCAGACTGAAGATCTGAAGGTCCCTGGTTCTATCCCGGGTCGAGGCATGGTTTTTACTGATTTAAAGTTTACTTATATTGATTAATTTTAATGTAACTGATAATTTGTATAGTGATCTATTTTACATAGTTGTTTTGTTTCTAAACGTACATACTTTTTAAACATTATGTATTTGTGCTTTATGCATTATAATCCCCAAGGCCTGAGTTAGGGGATTACTTTTACTAATTAAATAAAAATTAAATGCTAAATATAAGGAGTTATAAACTTAATAATACTATATATCTTATTTTAAGAGTCCAGAACACCTTAGTAACAACTATCTTAAACACTTAGTATGTATAAGTATCAGAGTGATTAGTTATTATGTACTGCTAAATATATATAATACAAATAACAATTGTGCTAACAGAGTTTGTTCAAAGAAAAGCATTCGAATTAACTCACTAAAGAAGCAACTGAAAAACATAATAGTAACAAGAAAACAATAATACTCTCTGGCGCTAATGTGTGTGGCAAGAATATAGGCAAAAAATAACAAAAAGTACTTTGTTGTAGCTTAAGTATTCAAGTAAGTTTTAGTTAGTTGTAAATTACATTTGTTTATTTTATCAAGTTTGGTTTTACTAAGTTTTAAATATACTTATCATAAACTGTAAGTTTTAATAAATATGATATAAAATTCAAAAGTTGTTGAGTTAGAATTTAAAATGTTTAAGCGACTTTAAAAATAGAAAAAGCTTAAGTATTATACAATTTTTTCTATATGTTGTTTGAACAGATAAAAAAAATTAAATAACTTTATAATAATCTTTTCGAATAATGACTCACTTTATAAGCTGAAAAATTGTAATTACTTTATTAAAAGTAAGAGGAAATTAACATTTCTTTTCTTGAAAAGTATATAAGTAAAGTGTGTAAGTATTTATACAAATAAACTGCAATGCACTTTAGTAAGACTTTAAAACATATATGTATACATATAATGTTAGGAATAAAGTATTTATTTATTTTTTAATTTTTTTAAACGAAAAAATTTGTCATTTAACTTTTTATAAGTTTATGTTTCAATAATTTACAAAACTAAAATAAGTTAAATTAACAACATAAGATAAATAACTTACTGTTTAAAAAAAAATTTTGATTGTTATGAGTACTTACAAATATTTAGAAATGTTTTAAAACTTAACATCATCAAATAGTTTTAAATATATAGATACAGCACTAAAGTTTCAAGTAATAAAGCTCACAGAAGTTTAAGTTACATAAACGTGCTTTAATTGTTACATCATAACGCTTACTTATACGTTTATAATAGCGAAATAACTTTGATTATCATAATCCTACATGGTCTAGTGGTTAGGATTCCTGGCTTTCACCCAGGCGGCCCGGGTTCGATTCCCGGTGTAGGAACATTTTATTATAAAAGAAAATTAGAAGTTGGCTTTTAAGCGGAATAATAAATTTCGCTTATAAACTACACAATTCTATGAACATTTTACATATATATTTTTTTGTATATAAAACACATGAAATTAAATAAATTAGCAAACTAAAAAGCTTGATTAAACGTTAGTTTTAATCACAATTCAATTAAAAAAAGTTCTTAAAAAAGTTCTATTAATGTTTTACATATAAACAACATAAAATAAACTTAATTAAACTTATTAGTAAGTAAGCATTAACGAAAAAAAGATATAGTGCTAAAGTAGTGTTCGATACTTTAGTTGTTTAAGTTATTAGAAAAAGAAATTATAAATCAATAAATCTATAACGCATACAAAAAAGTGATTACTTTTGTATTAGTATTATAAACTACATTAAAGTTACTACCTTTTAAAAAGTTATTTAATCATTGTTGTAAAATAAAATAAAATCTAAAAAGTATTTTAAAATAGTTTAACTGAAACTAAAAAAAAATTTACATTTTTTTTGTTAAACATTGACTTATTTTAGTGAAGGGATAATGGTTTAAAAAGTTTTAGTTAGAACTAGCCGTAAAAGTTTAAAAACTATTGTAAAAGGATTATTCAATTACAAAAAAAATTAAGTCGAATTCAATCATTTGTTAACAATTTTGCCTTAGGCAACGCTGATAAACTGTTTATATTCTGTTCTGCATCAATTTGAACGTATGGGGATATAGCTCAGTGGTAGAGCAATCGACTGCAGATTGCTAAACATTGATTTATTTTAGTGAAGGGATAATGGTTTAAAAAAATTTAGTTAGAATTAGCCGTAAAAGTTTAAAAACTATTGCAAAAGGATTATTCAATTACAATAAAAATTAAGTCGAATTTAATCATTTGTTAACAATTTTGCCTTAGGCAACGCTGATAAACTGTTTATATTCTGTTCTGCACCTTTTTGAACGTACGGGGATATAGCTCAGTGGTAGAGCAATCGACTGCAGATCGATAGGTCCTTGGTTCAAATCCGAGTGTCCCCTCCTTTTTCAAATCAAAATAAAACAGTTTTCTTGATGTCGAATAATTATGCTTGATGCCTAATGATGTCACTTATTCTCTAGTGGTGACCTTTGCAAGGCGTAAATTTTGCATGAGTTTTAACTTTTGCTAGTCGTCACTTTGAAGTATTCCAACCTTACACTGACCTTAACCTCTTGCAAGTGTGATGATTTGTGCGAAAATGACACTTTGTGCAAAAGTGACTCTCGTGCAAAAGTGACGGTTCCCTGAATAGTTATGCTTGATGTTGATTAGTTGTGCCGTAGTTGACTATAGAGCTTGATAATTGTAATCTTTTTTTTTTGATATCAAATACTTTTGCATATTGTTGAACAAATTTACTTAATGTCGAATAATTGTGTTTCATGCTTATTAATTTTGCTTGATGCTTAGTAAATTTGCTTGATACAAAGTTATTTTGTCAGATGATGAATAGTTTTGCTTGATTTTTAATAATTTTGCTAAACTTATTATAACTTTGACAAGTGCTAAATAGTTTTGCTAAATGCTTAATAACTTTGATTGATGCTTTAAAGTTTTGGTTGGTGCTGAATAATTTTCCATGATATCGGAAAATTTCCGTATCTAATAATTATATTTGTGGTTAATAGTTGTTTTGATGTCAAACAGTTTTGTTGATGTCGAATAGTTTTTCTTGGTTCTTTATAATATTGCTCGATGCTGAATAATTTTCTATTATGTCAAATAGTTTTGCATAACAATGAATAGTTATGCTTGATGTTTGGTAGTTTTACTTGATGCTTAGTAATTGAAATTGATGTCAAATAATATTAAATATACATTTTACAACCCTGATTGAGGGTTTTACAACTCTTTTTCCTATCCTTTATTAAAAAATTGTTTGTACTAGTTAAATTTTCTCATATTATAAGTGGAAGGAAGGTAAACAAATAACACAACCGTTGTCACGTAACATTAAATAGTTTCAATTATATACGCATGATATTATATGGTGGTGTAATGGTCATCACACTAGACTTTCAATCCAGTACTCCGAGTTCATGTCTCGGCAGGACTTCTTTTTGTTGCAATATTAAATTGTTATCTTTTTACTATATACTTTTTTTAGTTTTATAGTTTACTACAACTTTTGATACAAATATTAAACTTTATATTACCAAATTTTAAGATAAGTAAAGTTTTTTTTATAAACCAGCGTTTATATTTTTAACAACAAAGTGATTTTAATGTTAAACTAAGGTATTGCTTAATTTCTTCATGCACACCTTTAACTTATTTCATAAAAAATTGTTTGAATAAAAACCTATTAGTTAGCATAAGATGTTACTTATTAAGTTATAAACTATTTACCTGTTAGTTGTTGTACAAAATATAGTCTAACAGTTTTTGGTTACATTAAGAAAATTAATTCTTTATTCGTAAGTAGAGGAAAGTTATAAATTTTAAAAATATACAATGCATAGGCAAACATAACTACTTTATAAAAAATTGCAATTGTAAACTTAATTTGTTTTCTGGAAAAATATTTAAAAAGAAGCCTGACAGGGGACATGAACCCCTGACCGTTGGATTAAAAGTCCAACGCTCTACCGACTGAGCTAGCCAGGCTCATATCATTGTTGAAATTGTAGCGTTTATAAATAAAACCGTCATACATTGTGACGTAAATATTCAAACTCTGTGACGTAGTTATTGAACCTAATGTTGCAACAATAGAAAATACTTTTTAAATTATTCTTTTAAGCTGTTACAAACTACTGGTATTAAAACACTGTTTGTAGTCTTTGAGTTAATAATTGTAGCACTACTATTACAATATTACTAAAGTTGCATACACTAAAGCATGTGTTTTCAGTTTTATTGTTTAACACTTAGTTTATGACAAAAAATCAAAAACTTGTTTACGTATTTTACTTTGACTAGTTAAGCAATCAGAAAGAATTTTTTTAAATATTTATAATAATTTAATTATCTTTAGAAGTTTTAAATAAATTCGGAGTACTATAACATACATACTCGGAGTATTATAAGCATAACATACAAGTTTTAAAACATGAAAAGTTAATTCAATAAAATTATTTAATATGTTCAAAAACAAATATACGATATACAAATTATTAATGTAGTAAAAAAAGACATTACTGTAAGTGTAAAAAAAAATAAGTTTATCAAAATACCAAAGGTCCTATAGAGACTTGAACTCGGATCACAGGATTCAGAGTCCTATGTGCTAACCATTACACCTGTGACCACTTAATAAACATACATTTTCTGTGTTTATATAGCTTTATAGGACCTTTGGTATTTTGATAAACTTAATTTTTTTTACACTTACAGTAATGTCTTTTTTCATACATTAATAATTTGCATATTTTAGTTTTTTAGAAGTATTCTTTGCACTTTAAATTAATTTCTTTGCACACCAACTTAAAAAGATGCTCATATTTTAAACCACTTTTTATTTTATGCTATAGTTAGTTTAAGTTTAGTTTATGCATAATTTTCTAACATTGTTGTTTCTACATGTAATACCTAAATTTGAACAGATACATTTAAAACAATATATATATGACATAACTTAATATAGTTTTTGTTAGGTATACATTTTCATTTTTCAAACATTGTTTTTGACAAACTAAGTTAATTTTTATGCTTTGCATATCAATGCACTAAATTGCTGTTTTTTTGAGCTACCTGTTTAATATAAATTAGATTTAGGGATGGTAAATTTATTAAGTTTGTATATTGTTAATCGAAATGGTTCAAATTCAAGCAAATAAACAACAAAACATTACCACACACTCAGACTATTACTATTTAAAGACTTCAAATCTCAAGCCGATTAAGTTATTTTCTAAGTTTTTTGCTAGAATTCCTTTTTGTATACAAAAATATCAGGAATGTTTTTGTTGACTCAGACTGGTTTTTTTGCTTGAAAGAGTGGCAAATTAAACTTATGATGTATATTTTGCTCAATCCACAGTGTTAGTTTGAGTTATAATATATGTTGAATTTTAAGTCTTGCAGCTGATATAATTCAAAATGTACCCGGAAAAGCTTTGAATTTGAAAATTTATGCTTAAAAATTCTGTAAAAAAACTTAAACTTGAGAATTTTTGATAAACCTGGAATTTCAAACAATTTTTCTATGTAAAGTAATGAAGCTTCGATTTGACACAAAAAATTTACCAAACAATTTTTTTTTTATTAAAAAAATACTAAAGTAGCATAACAATATTTTTTAATATTGATACATTTTTATTACATTATTTTTTAACTTTATTTAAACTTTATACTAAAAATAAACGAAGGACTTGTACTTTTAAAAACTTTGTATTGATGCATTGCACCTTAACTTGTAAAATTTCGCCGATTGTTGTGAACAACCTTCGCGTTGGAACTAAACCAAAAAATTCTGCTAAAATGTCAAAGTTAGTAAAAACATCTCTAATAAAAATTTTCAGATGAGTAATAGTTTTTCTTTCAATGCTCTCATGTTAACAGGATGATTAAAGTCTTAAATTTATTTATTCGACTTTATAACCTTAATGCATTTCCTAAACACGACTTCTTGTTGTCATTAAAGAAATAAACAAAAGTCTTTCATTACCGCCAACATAAATTCTTTAAAAAAGTTTTTAATTATAAACGGTATCTCATTTTAAGTAACAAATTATACTACTTTATATCTTGCCTTAACAATTTTTTCTGATCATTCTGTAATTACTGAAGATAATCATATGCTTTGTTGGAATTGACTTTGGTGATTTGTTTCATTATCGTTTCTCCCAATAACTCCTAACTAACGTTTTTTTATTCTTGTAGCTCGTCTTATATTTTACATTTACTTTCTTTAAATGCAATATTCTTATTGCAGATAAAGAATTGCTTTAATGCTTAATAAAAAATAAGTTTTTATACTTCGCTGATGACCCAATAAAGTTTTATACTTTTGTTAAAGTTTTTTAAGAAACTAAATTGTCCATTCTGCTGACTTATATTTTTTGGCATATAATTTATTTGCATTTAATAATTTTCGTTATTTCTTTATGCTGTGAACTTTATTTTAACTGGGTTACTACACAAACAGGCTATTTTTAAAATTGAATACTCATGTGTGTGTGAAATTTTAATTTCAAACACTTTAAAGAAATTTTCCAGTTCTCAAAATAGATTTTATGACTGTAGTGTAGTTTACTAATTTTAATTTTTTTTTGTTTTCTTACACTTTGTGTACTTTTTGATAATGATGATATTTCAACTAGGTATTTAAGCTTGATAAAAATTTTTTATTAGCTTTTTCAACTTTTAATAAACTTAGGCTGGTTTGATACAATTCAGACATTTTTGCTTTTTATGTGGCAACCATGTAAAAAACTAATTACTAATAAAATATTTTATTTAGTTTTCGAGAATTAATTATGTAAAATAACTTTTTTTAGCTTTCTGGAATACAAAACGGTATTAATTTTATTAAATTAACTAATTACTAAATTTTTTAATGAGTTAAACTATTTAACACGCAAAAACTTTTTTTGAAGTAAATATTCTTAGAAATATGAAAAAAAGGTTGATAATATAACGAATGTATAAAAATAAACCATAAATTGTCTTCCAAATTAGGTTTTTATAGAGAGTTAGGTTGTAAGTAAAATTCCATAAGTATTAAGTTTAACTTATTAAGTGCTTTTGAACGTTTATTAACGCTTAAGTATATTAGTCAATATAAATTCTATTCTAATAAATATTAAATAGACATTCTATTTATAGCTAAAAGTCATTTAAAATAATAAGGTGAATAAAAGTAAAACATTTCTATAGTGTGACTAAAACTAAAACTGCGGCCCGCAAAGACTTTGGAAACTTCAAATTTGGCCTGCGACCAGAGATGTTAAAATGCTAAAAGTTACTATGGTAATTCAGCAATGAAGTGTTTTATTTTTGGTTTGTTTTAAGTTAGTAATTTCACGCTTGAGTAAACAAAGCAGAGCTTTTTAACATGTCTGCCTGCGACCACCAACTGCCTGCCGACCCCTGGAGTATGTTATAGTACTCCGAATTTATTTAAAACTTCTAAAGATAATTAAATTATTATAAATATTTAAAAAAATTCTTTCTGATTGCTTAACTAGTCAAAGTAAAATACGTAAACAAGTTTTTGATTTTTTGTCATAAACTAAGTGTTAAACAATAAAACTGAAAACACATGCTTTAGTGTATGCAACTTTAGTAATATTGTAATAGTAGTGCTACAATTATTAACTCAAAGACTACAAACAGTGTTTTAATACCAGTAGTTTGTAACAGCTTAAAAGAATAATTTAAAAAGTATTTTCTATTGTTGCAACATTAGGTTCAATAACTACGTCACAGAGTTTGAATATTTACGTCACAATGTATGACGGTTTTATTTATAAACGCTACAATTTCAACAATGATATGAGCCTGGCTAGCTCAGTCGGTAGAGCGTTGGACTTTTAATCCAACGGTCAGGGGTTCAAGTCCCCTGTCAGGCTTCTTTTTAAATATTTTTCCAGAAAACAAATTAAGTTTACAATTGCAATTTTTTATAAAGTAGTTATGTTTGCCTATGCATTGTATATTTTTAAAATTTATAACTTTCCTCTACTTACGAATAAAGAATTAATTTTCTTAATGTAACCAAAAACTGTTAGACTATATTTTGTACAACAACTAACAGGTAAATAGTTTATAACTTAATAAGTAACATCTTATGCTAACTAATAGGTTTTTATTCAAACAATTTTTTATGAAATAAGTTAAAGGTGTGCATGAAGAAATTAAGCAATACCTTAGTTTAACATTAAAATCACTTTGTTGTTAAAAATATAAACGCTGGTTTATAAAAAAAAACTTTACTTATCTTAAAATTTGGTAATATAAAGTTTAATATTTGTATCAAAAGTTGAAGTAAACTATAAAACTAAAAAAAGTATATAGTAAAAAGATAACAATTTAATATTGCAACAAAAAGAAGTCCTGCCGAGACATGAACTCGGAGTACTGGATTGAAAGTCTAGTGTGATGACCATTACACCACCATATAATATCATGCGTATATAATTGAAACTATTTAATGTTACGTGACAACGGTTGTGTTATTTGTTTACCTTCCTTCCACTTATAATATGAGAAAATTTAACTAGTACAAACAATTTTTTAATAAAGGATAGGAAAAAGAGTTGTAAAACCCTCAATCAGGGTTGTAAAATGTATATTTAATATTATTTGACATCAATTTCAATTACTAAGCATCAAGTAAAACTACCAAACATCAAGCATAACTATTCATTGTTATGCAAAACTATTTGACATAATAGAAAATTATTCAGCATCGAGCAATATTATAAAGAACCAAGAAAAACTATTCGACATCAACAAAACTGTTTGACATCAAAACAACTATTAACCACAAATATAACTATTAGATATGCACAATTTTCCGATATCAAGGAAAATTATTCAGCATCAACCAAAACTTTAAAGCATCAATCAAAGTTATCAAGCATTTAGCAAAACTATTTAGCACTTGTCAAAGTTATAATAAGTTTTACAAAATTATTAAAAATCAAGCAAAACTATTCATCATCTGACAAAATGACTTTGTATCAAGCAAATTTACTAAGCATCAAGCAAAATTAATAAGCATGAAACACAATTATTCGACATTAAGTAAATTTGTTCAACAATATGCAAAAGTATTTGATATCAAGAAAAAAGATTACAATTATCAAGCTCTATAGTCAACTACGGCACAACTAATCAACATCAAGCATAACTATTCAGGGAACCGTCACTTTTGCACGAGAGTCACTTTTGCACAAAGTGTCATTTTCGCACAAATCATCACACTTGCAAGAGGTTAAGGTCAGTGTAAGGTTGGAATACGTTCAAAGTGACGACTAGCAAAAGTTAAAGCTCATGCAAAATTTACGCCTTGCAAAGGTCACCACTGGAGAATAAGTGACATCATTAAGCATCAAGCATAATTATTCGACATCAAGAAAACTGTTTTATTTTAATTTGAAAAAGGAGGGGACACTCGGATTTGAACCAAGGACCTATCGATCTGCAGTCGATTGCTCTACCACTGAGCTATATCCCCATACGTTCAAATTGATGCAGAACAGAATATAAACAGTTTATCAGCGTTGCCTAAGGCAAAATTGTTAACAAATGATTGAATTCGACTTAATTTTTTTTGTAATTAAATAATCCTGTTACAATAGTTTTTAAACCCTTACGGCTAATTCTAACTAAAACCTTTTAAACTATTTTCCCTACACTAAAATAAATCAATGTTTAACAAAACAAAATGTAAACTTTTTTTTAGTTTCAGTTATCTAAACACTATTTTAAAATACTTTTTAGATTTTTATTTATTTTACAACAATGAATAAATAACTTTTTAAAAGGTAGTAACTTTAATGTAGTTTATAATACTAAAACAAAAATAATCTCTTTTTTGTATACGTTTTAGATTTATTGATTTATAATTTATTTTTCTAATAACTTAAACAACTAAAGTATCGAACACTACTTTAGCACTATATCTTTTTTTTTTTCGTTAATGCTTACTTACTAATTAGTTTAATTAAGTTTATTTTATGTTGTCTATATGTAAAACTTTAACAGAGCCTTTTTGAGAACTTTTTTTAATTGAAATGTGAATAAAACTAACGTGTAATTCAGCTTTTTAATTTGTTGATTTATTTAATTTCATGTGTTTTAAATACAAAAAAGTACATAAAAGTGTTCATAGATTTGTGTAGTTTATAAGCAAAATTTATTATTCCGCTTAAAAGCCAACTACTAATTTTCTTTTATAACAAAATGTTCCTACACCGGGAATCGAACCCGGGCCGCCTGGGTGAAAGCCAGGAATCCTAACCACTAGACCATGTAGGATTATGATAATCAAAGTTATTTCGCTATTATAAACGTATAAGTAAGCGTTATGATGTAACAATTAAAGCACGTTTATGTAACTTAAACTTCTGTGAGCTTTATTACTTGAAACTTTAGTGCTGTATCTATATATTTAAAACTATTTGATGATGTTAAGTTTTAAAACATTTCTAAATATTTGTAAGTACTCATAACAATCAAAATTTTTTTTTAAACAGTAAGTTATTTATCTTATGTTGTTAATTTAACTTATTTTAGTTTTGTAAATTATTGAAACATAAACTTATAAAAAGTTAAATAACAAATTTTTCGTTTAAAAAAATTTAAAAATAAATAAATACTTTATTCCTAACATTATATGTATACATTAAAGTCTTACTAAAGTGCATTGCAGTTTATTTGTATAAATACTTACACACTTTACTTATATACTTTTCAAGAAAAGAAATGTTAATTTCCTCTTACTTTTAATAAAGTAATTACAATTTTTCAGCTTATAAAGTGAGTCATTATTCGAAAAGATTATTATAAAGTTATTTTCTTATTTTATCTGCTCAAACAACATATAGAAAAAATTGTATAATATTTAAGCTTTTTCTACTTTTAAAGTCGCTTAAACATTTTAAATTCTAACTCAACAACTTTTGAATTTTATATCATATTTATTAAAACTTACAGTTTATGATAAGTATATTTAAAACTTAGTAAAACCAAACTTGATAAAATAAATAAATGTAATTTACAACTAACTAAAACTTACTTGAATACTTAAGCTACAACAAAGTACTTTTTGTTATTTTTTGCCTATATTCTTGCCACACACATTAGCGCCAGAGAGTATTATTGTTTTCTTGTTACTATTATGTTTTTCAGTTGCTTCTTTAGTGAGTTAATTCGAATGCTTTTCTTTGAACAAACTCTGTTAACACAATTGTTATTTGAATTATATATATTTAGCAGTACATAATAACTAATCACTCTGATACTTATACATACTAAGTGTTTAAGATAGTTGTTACTAAGGTGTTCTGGACGCTTAAAATAAGATATACAGTATTATTAAGTTTATAACTCCTTATATTTAGCATTTAATTTTTATTTAATTAGTAAAAGTAATCCCCTAACTCAGGCCTTGGGGATTATAATGCATAAAGCACAATAAATCATAAAAAAGCACAAATACATAAGGTTTAAAAAATATGTACGTTAAGAAACAAAACAACTATGTAAAATAAATCACTATACAAATTATCAGTTACATTAAAATTAATCAATATAAGTAAACTTTAAATCGGTAAAAACCATGCCTCGACCCGGGATAGAACCAGGGACCTTCAGATCTTCAGTCTGACGCTCTCCCGACTGAGCTATCGAGGCTTGTGATAACTAGCATTTTGTAGCGAATATATACATTATACAAATTCAAATTATGAATTAGATCAATAATTTTGCTACTCAATTCACCCATGAAAAGTATTGGTTTTACATAAACTAAATTATTTGCAGAAAATTCCTTTTTTATCAAATCATAAGTAGAGTAAAAACAAACTTTGTTCGACGTTGCTAAACTATGTTAGTACACTAGAAAATGTTTTAATTAACTAAATCAGAACCTAATAATGTTTAAACTAAATAATATATGATTTTATTTAATCGTGTCTGACTTTAAAAAGTCATTTTTCACTTTACTAAACATTTTCGACTTTCTAAATCAGGTTAAATTTTACTAAATAATGTTTTACTTTATTAAGTTTTGTTTTATTTTACAAAATCATGTTTGATTTCACTAAACTGTGTATGACTTGTACTTTACTAAATCATGTTTGACCTAACTAAATTATGTTTCAATCAACTAAATCAGAAATGTTTTAAACTATTCGGCTGCAAACTTTGCAACTTAGAAAAAAAATTGATAAATCAGACAAGAACATAACACTAAACAAGAAAAGAAAAAGACAAAATATATGCATTTATTACCAAAAATACTCTTATAACAAAGTTAAAACTAGCTCAATATTAAATCAAAGTAAAATTAAGCCGCGAAACACGAGTAGTTAAAACATTTTTCTAATACAGTTTAAAACGTTTTCTAGTACAACTTTTCCATTTTTTCAAAATGCATAAATAATTAGACTAACAAGATCAGCGTACTTTTTCAAACTTGGTTTACTGTACAAAAACCTTTACTGTACGGTGTTTACTGTACTGTTCAAAAAAGGTTTACTGTACAAAAACCTTCATTATCACTAACGTCATAATAAATGTAAGATTTTCAAATTCTAAATTTCTGTTAAAAATTGTTAATAAAGTTTAGCGTTACTGACGAGTATATGAGGTTATGTATCTCATATACGAAACGGTCGTATAAACCAATAGTTTTTTATATAATAGAATAAATATAAATGTGTATATTATATAAAAACAATAGTTTAGACAGCTGTTTCGTACATGAACTATAAAACTTTATGTACTCCTAAGTAAGCTAAAGTTTATTACAATAGTAAACAGAAATTTATATTTTGATTTTTTTATAATAATTATGACGTAGCAATAATACAGTTTATTTTACAGTTAGCAGAATTTGAAAAATACGCTGTAGTTGTTAATTTATGCATTTTGGAAAGGTTGGAATCAAAATTCTGTAAAACATTTAAAATAAAATAAAGCTTGTCTGATTATTATACCGAATAGAATTATTAGTATGAAACATATGTAAAAAATGTAGTTTACTGTATAATTGAAAAATTGTAATATAATATTTACATAAAAGTTAGTGTAAACCTTTTAGCAGAACTTAATTGACTGATCTGATTAACTTAAAAAAAAAAACATTTGTTCTTCTTCTAGGAAGTAAAAAAAAAATCTTCTAACAATCGAACCTATAGTACTAATGTACAAAAATTGTTTTTTACAGGTTTAATGAAAAAAAAAAAAAGTTTTTATGACAAAACATAAACTTTATATAATTTTTTTATAAATAATAGTTTTTTTATAAAAATAAACAATAAAAAATTAATAATAAAAAATAATTATACTAACATTTAGTGGCCTTGTGAATTTTGTAGATAACTAACAAAGATCTCTTTAAATAAAACTTTAAGTTAAATTTACTCGTTTAAAAAAGTTTGGCTATCGTATTATGACGTAATTATATATTGGTTTAAATACTTGTACAAATTAAAATAGATACTTGTTTATCAAAACGCTCTTAAGTTTTGAAATAAAGCTTTTTAAAGTGTATACAAGAGCATATTAACTCGTTCCTTTTATTTAAAGATGTTCCCCTGTCAGCGTTCGCTATTTCCATTTTTTCATAGAAGCAGGTCCTGCAGATTCTCTGCGGTTTCCTTATGTGTCCGAGGTGGTGTAAAATTTCCCATTTGATGTTGTAGTTAGTGCTGTTTCGTTTTAGCTTCCAAATATATTTGGATTGTTCGGTTCCGTTCTCCTTGTAAACTTTTATATCTCTTATATGGCTATACCACCTTGTTTTGAAAGTTCCTCCGGTGCTTCCTACATATTGCTTTAATTCTTTTTTCGTCGTGACCGTAGCTTTATAGATAACATTCTTAGTTAGGCATTTGTTTTTTAGCGGGCATAAGCTTTTGTTTCTTCAATTACATAGTGACTCTTCTTTGTCGGTATTTTCAGTTTTTTCTACATTAATTAAAGTTTTTTTGTTGTGTCCTTGTATTTGTACTACTTTTTTTCATTTTTACTATAACTGTTTCCCCTAACCCTTAATCTCAGTTAATATCTTTATTCTCAACTTTCATTTTTATTTTAATTAATACATATTTTCTTTATTTTTATCAATGTTTTCTTTTTCTTTGTGTTTTTTTTGTATTTTTAAACACTCAGGCAAAAATTACTTTTTGTACAAAAGTGACCTTTCATGCAACAGTTTCTTTGTGCAAAATTGTCTTCGTACAAAAATGTACTTTCGTACGAAAATGTACTTTCGTGCGAAAGTGTCTCTTCACGCTTATTCGAACCTTCGTGCAAAAGTGTCTCCGTGCATATTTGACCCGTTCTCATACTTGTTAGCTATATACAAAGCTTCGAGAAATAAGTTGGTTATGTTTATAAATATTTTAGGAAAATAAAATTATAAAGGATAAACTATCAATAAACTTATTAATATAAAAGTATATAAAAAAGAAAAATAATTCATACATTAAACTTCATGACTAAAATTTCATACCGTTATTTATGCAAGATAATGAACCTATAAAATAAATTTTAATTAGAAAGACCAGAATGTGTAAATAAAAATAAATTTCATTTTTAGGAAACTTTCTAACAACTACTTACATAAAATAAATCTATTAGTTTAACGTAACTTTAAAAGCATTATTTATAAATAAATTTATAACAATTGTTAACTGGTTATTAAAGATTAAATTATAATTTAACAAATATATAGTTGTAACAAGGTGCCTTCCTAAGTGCCCGGCTAGCTCAGTCGGTAGAGCGTTGGACTCTTAATACAACGGTCGTGGGTTCGTGCTCCACGTTGGGCGTGGTCTCTTTTTGTTTTTTGCTGAGATGAACATATTTTGATAAAAACATTTTTTTATTATAGCTTTTGTGTTTTTCTTTTATATTTTTTAATATCAAGTAGTATTAAACAGAATCTAAAACAACTTATTGTTTAAGCAGGATCAACAGAACAATGTTTATGAATGTATATTAAAAAAATAGGTATAATTTATGACCTGTATTTTTAACGATATTTTCTTGTAAAATTGTAAATTTACTACTAGTTTACTTTAAATGGTAATACATAATTAATTAGGTGAGCTTGATTTTTGAATTGAAAGTAACTAAACCATAAAAAATAGAGTTATGTGAAAATCAAATACAAGAGTATTACTACATTCCAACAAATAACTAGCTACCCGAATTAATTTTTTTTTTGAATATCTGTTCAACACACTTGTATCTGATCATAAAAATAATTACTGAATTACTTGCTTACCATCTGATTCAAACTTTATAATTTCAAAACAAAATACAGTTAAAAATTGTAGATTTACATCAGTAGTCCTTCTATTACTTGTTTTTAAGTTTCATAAAGCTTGCTAAATTAGTTTTAAATTATTCGTTTCTACTTAAAACATTTACATCATTCCATTCTTAAATGCAAAATATTTTACTACTGTACCAAAAGTACAAAAATGCGTCGACCGGGAGTCGAACCCGGAACTAGTGCTTGGAAGGCACCAATGCTAACCGTTACACCATCGACGCTTGTATCTAATTAAAAATTACTGTATATAAACCCAAATGTCAAGGCAAGTAAATCTGTAGCGCATTCGAATGCTAGCATATGTTCGTTCAAGCGTTAATTTTTTTGCCTTTAGCTTGACAAAGTGTGCTATATTATTGCGCTGCAAATTTTAAACGTGTTTTTGCTCGATGGCTTTGACGCTCGTTGAAAATAATCACGTGGTATAGTAAACTGCAAACTTATAGAGAAATTTTACCTGTCGGCCGTTGACTTTTAATTCACGTTGTTCGTTAGCTGTTGTTTAAAACTAAATACTGAATTTCTTGATGTCACATTTAAGCTTTAGCAACATATAGTTTAAAAAAATATTGTTTATAATATGAAACTAACGATAAATGGTGTTAATAAGCTAATTAAAAATTTTAAAAATTTCTACAACTTTGTTTAGTTGAAAAATAAAACTTTAATAGCTTACGCTATCAAGAATAATTATTATATACTACATTTAAGATGAATCATAAACAAATATTTGATGATTTTTTTCTTATATAATTACCAATTTCTCATTAATTACTGAAAAAATTACTAACTTCATTAAGTTATGTTAATTTTAAAGCTATGGCTTAAATGTTCTTAATTTATTTAAGTATAAATAAAAGTCTCATTCTCATAGGCAGTATTTAATTTGTGATCTAATAAAATAGCTCTATATGAACTAAATGTTAACTTAAGGTTGTTTAAGTGACTCTATTTCATGCATTTGTCAAGTTGTTTTATTAATTATTCATAGACTTAAAGATAATTGCTTAATTTGTAAGTTTAGGTTGCTTCAATTAAGAAAAACTATAAATAAAAATATATAAGAATTATTGATACAGCTTAACTTCAAAATTAACAGTAACTAGTTTAATAATAATTCTATTAATTTACACTAAATACTTCAGAAAGTTAATCAAAATTGATAAAGAAAAAAAAAAAAAGAAAAATCTCAACTTATCCACTTTTTAAAAGCTTGCTTACTTTGTTATAAATAAGAAATGCGTTATATGTAATATATTATACAAACTGTATATAAATTTAATATAATTATATATAATATATGATAATAACAAATTAAACAGTATTATTTTTGTGTTAAACTAACACATGTGTCTGTGTGTTAAGGGGTTGATATGTATATCTTAAACATACTTTGTAAATAAGAAAACAGTTAAGTTTTTAAAATTGTTTTTTAACTTTCGAAAGAAAATTTAAGAAACTTTATGTAAATCCTGTTTCATTGTTTTAAAAATTTTAAAGGAAAACACTAAAATTAAAACAATTTACTACTGGTTTATCTGTTTATTAGTTAAACATATAACATAACAAAAACTTCTATAACAATATAGGTAAGAAAATTTATATTATAAGTATAAGTTTTATTATTAATTCAACTAGATGAACTCGAAAAGCTGCTAATAACTAATGTCAACTAGGGTAAAAACGGTAATAAAAAATTTAGCAATACTGCTTGTTCCGTCAAAAAGCTCTGTTCCCATACCTGACAAAAGCGTAAATTATTTAAATGGAATATAACTTTTTTACTACAAAATTGTTTAAGTCAATTTTTTTTCAG
This sequence comes from Thalia democratica, assembly GCF_965202585.1. NCBI lineage: Eukaryota > Metazoa > Chordata > Thaliacea > Salpida > Salpidae > Thalia > Thalia democratica. Next base: position 56,576,342 of record NC_139166.1, on the reverse strand, counting down.
AGTTTTATTGTGAACAAAGTTTATCTAACACTGTCCTAAGTTTCAAAACTCTAAATTAAAACTTAACTTAAGTTATACGTGACCATAAATTTTTTTTTAAGCTGTTTGTATATTTACCATTATAGAAGTTAGTAGTTATTGTTGTTTTATTAGTTTAACCAATTTATTTTTATGATGGTTATTGAGATTTAGCTATACATTAGTGTTCTTTTTTTTAATCTTGTAATTTTGTTTGCAATTGCTTCTGCCAAACATGATTATATTTTCTAAAGTGGCTCTAAAATGCTTAGAGTAACTAAATCAAAAATTCTATAAAGTTTCCTACTACTAACTTAAGTAAATCTAGATCTACATTGACAATATGACCTAACTTTTAATTAAGGTAGTATGGAGAAGTAAGTCTTAAAAATATATTTGCTTAAAATTAAATAAAAAAAGCAACTTATCGTTTTGTGTCGTTTTACATACAACTTTAAAAAAGTATCTAGAAAATAATGCCACTTTAATGCCGGTTTACACCTGTCTAAACTCAGTCTAGTATCTGTTGCAGTATAATTAAACTATGTATTAAATCTGTACAAAACGCAAGAAGTGCAGAAATTAAACTTTGTTCGACTGACTACAATTTTTTTTTTAGTTTGTTCAATTTTTGACACGTAAGCAAGACTAATTGAATAGCAAACATTACAATTTCATCACAGGCTACAAAACCGAGCGCCGAGCGGTACACTACATTTGTTTTGAGTTTTTATCTAGATGTTTTTAATAAAGTCTACCAATAAAAGTAACATTGGACTTTGAGACTATTTTAATTCTTTATTATTTTGGTAGAAAATTTTGACTTTTACTCTAAACTGTTGAGTACGTTTTTTTTTGATGTTTTTGACATTTACCGATACATTAATGCTCATATTTATGCAAGTTTTGTAAACTATGTGTAAACTTCAGCAAAATTAACATAAAACAGTTTTGAGATAAAATTTCAGTTTATACTGCAATGCAAGACTTTTTTTGCTTGGTTTGATTTTCAAATGATTCTACCTTGAGTTGTGTCAAATTGTCTTAAGTAGCTCGACATTGCTTGAAAAATTTCTAGGGTCAAGCTTTTAAAAAACTTTAACTTAAGTAAGTCTCAATATCTAGAGACTATGTACTGAACATGTATTATTATGTTAATGATTGTTTTCAAATAATAGAAGGTTAAATTCTGTAAAATGTCTCTAAAACAATTATAAAAAGAAAATTTTATAAATTTGTTAATACATACCAAGTTAAAAGAATATCCATATAATTTTTGTCACTTGAATACCGGTTTACACCAGTTTAAACTGAATAAACAAATATTTGTCATTTTATACTAGTAGATTCTCGTTTAAATAGTTAAAACAATATCAAATATTTTTTGTTAATACCTATATGCATCAAAAAAAAAATTTAGAAAAAAAAACTTTTGTTTATGATAACAAAAAAATTTCACTGTAAATTAAAAACATTTTTAATTGCTTACCATGTTTATGACATTTTGAACATAATATAGCTCTTAGTTTTTTAACGGTAAAAAATAAAGTTTCTAATATAAATTTGGTCTAAGTAAATAGTGTATGAAAAATCTTTCGGTTATTGAGTTACACAAATTCCAATACACTTCTCCTAATACGTCTTTTCTAGGACTTAATATTCAAGTAGAATACAGAATATTATTAGTTTTAAGTTTTTATGTGTTTAAAATCTGTACTTGACTTACTTGAATGCACGGCAACATTACGGTTATCAAAGTGTATTTATCTATGCAGAACAGTTAATGTTTAAAAAAAATATATAAAAAATAAAAGAACTTTAGTAGTTGATAACTAAAAAATTGTAATACAAAACACTATTTCAAAAAATTGTAGACAAATTTATCTAACTTAATTGAAATAAATAAATATGATGTTGGAAAACAAATGACAAAATAAATTCTTGAGAACAATGATTTAATTTAGCTTTTTTTCAAAGAAAAAAAATTATATATTAAATAAAAAAATTTTAATTCAAATCCTTAAATTTGATCTGTCAAGTTTTTTTTTAATACATTTTAAATAAAACTTCTATATGTTTTATCTAGTTTTCTAATTCGAAATTTTTTAGTCACTATCTGTAACTTACAAAAACATTTCACAAATCGTTAGGTAGTATTTTGATTTTAATTAAATATTTTAATACTTTTCAAAACAGTTGTTTATATAAGTATTTATAGTGATAAAGCTCGAAAATTTGATTTTTAGAGCCGCTCATGTTCATGGGCAGCGAAATGTATTAATTAGAAAAAGTACTTTTTTTATTTAAATAGTTGTTTTGTTGACAATAGTCGTGAATTATCTCAATTAAATTATATTGTTCCTTTTATTTTTGTTAATTGTAGTGTTTTGCTTGAATCTTTAAATTGTTAATTGAGCTTAGTTAGTTATATTCTTATTAAATATGTCCCTTATAGTTTGATAGCTACTTAAAGTATGTGTATTAAAATAGTTTTTTTTTAGTATATTTCAATACCTGTCAAAAGTTCTAAAACAAAATACAATAAATTAGATTCAAACATAGAATACCTTATAATTGTATACCATTACAAGTTACTTTGGTTATGTACACTGTTTTTTGTAACTAATCAAAATTTAAAAGATATAATTCTGATTTTTTACGATTAAAATAAAGTTTAGTATGGAAATACAATAGTGTGTGCCTAGTAAATATTGCCAAATTAAAAATAATAACAATAAATTTTTTTAAATTATTATAACAATAAATAATGTTCATTTATGTATGACTTGAATTGAAAAAAATTGTAAAGTTAGAATCTTATACTGGTCTACACCAGTTCAAACTGTCAAAATTGCTAAGAGTTTTTTTTTCGATGTTATTTACTTAATGAACTTTGTTTTTAAGTAAAATTTCTCGATAAAACATGATGAAACATCATTTCGACCAATATTTTTATATGTTTAAGAAATTTAGAAATAAATATTTTCAAATTATATATTTTATTTACAACCAGGTTTCGTTGGCAAAAAATGGCGACCTTTTTAGGCATAATAAAATAACAAAATAAAGTTATTTATATAATTTTAAAACCTATAAATATCTTGACAAACAAACAAAACTCAAGTTTTGTTTAATACTTAATAAACAAAGTTTTGTAAAAGTCATTAAAACAACTTTAAATTAGTTATAAAATATGACATTATACTTGATTAGATATAAAATATTAATAAAACAAACTTATATGTTTTTTTTGTATTTCAGGTGTAAACCATGTTCTAAAGTATCAAGAGTGCAAGATTGTAGAGGGACTAAAGTCTTGATAAACGTCAATGATATAAACTAACTGCATAAAATAATTATACAATAGATTTTGTAGTGTACGTTTCTAGGAACTCTAAAAATAAATATAAATTTTTGGAACTTGAATGCCAGGTTGCACTATTCTAAGTTTGATCTAACTACTCACTGTACAACTTAATAAACTATTATGTTATATGTTTATTAAAATATTTTATAACATAAATTAATGTTTGCTTGTATATTAAATTGCTCTGAAAATATATACTTAAATTTATGATGCGGAATAATTATTAACATATTTAATTGAAATTGTTTACTATAATCTTGATAGTTTGCATATTCAGATGAAAGCACAAAACTAAAGTTATTCTTTACAATATTTTATAGTATCTATCTGACTGGTTACATATCTGAAAATGGACAGTATAACTGTCCTTCATTTTAAAAAATAAAGTCTTAATGTATAATTCTTTTCAAAATTACAGTTTTCGAATTGTTTAAACTCACTTTTATTAAACACAAAATCTAATGCTATTTGCAGTTATAATATTTTATTAAAAAAAAAAAAAAAACTAAACAATTTAATCTATTTTAAATTTTATAGAAAATATACAGAGGTGCTTTGAAAAAAAATTATATAGTTAATAAAAAAAAAATTGTTAACATAAACTGTACATTAATTAAAATGTTATGCTAAAAAAATAATAGTATCGTTTATTGAGATATACAAAAACCGCTCAAAAAGTTTGGATTTAGTGTACAAAGAAACCTTTCGGTTACCGAAACGTACGCATATAAAACATAACGTTAAACTTATAAAAGAATTAGAGAATGTTACTTTAAATAGGTTTTTTCATTTAGTATTTAATTAATAGATAGTATCTAACCTTTATTAATTTCGTTGGTAAAATTGGTATATCTTATCAAATTCCTGTAATATTTGAACTAATACTACATTTTATTTTCATAATTTACTAAGAATAGACACAAACTATAGGATTTATATAGCATATTCATACTTAATACAGTATCATTTTTATAATTTTATTATAAGTATTACATTGTTTATCGCAAAAAAAAAAATTATAAACTTTCTCAAATTTAAATATATTTTTGAAGACAGTTCATTTACTTGCTTAAAATTGTGATTTACACAAAATATGTGACAACACGGTTTAACTTCATTGTTAGAAAAAAAAACTGATTTGCTAAGTAACTAAAACTTTACTAACAGTTTGTAATAAAATATTTTTTGTATAAAGTTTTTAAGTGTTTTTTTTATAAATAGTCTATAGCGTACATAGTTTTTTTAACTGCTTTGCTAGTATTCGAAAAGTTTTATTTGGAGTATTTATTAGGGGTTATTATTAGTTATTAGTTATAAGATGAGTAAATGACAAAATTATCAGAATCTTTTTGTAGTAAATTTTCTACTAGTGTAAACTGGTTAGCTGTCATTTATAAGCATATTTGTATATGATTTATTACTATAATAAGTTTTAATAATTTACCAAACAGAAAACAGAACTTGTTAGTATTTCAATTAAATATTTAATATTTTTTGAATTGAATATTTTTTGAAAATGCTGTTAGAGTTTACGTCAGAAGGTTATATGTTGATAAACCAAAAGTTGCAAAAAAAGTATTTGTATAATGTTGAAAAGGTGTACTTTAATAATTACTTTTTATAAAGTACTGTAATACTGCTTTAAGTAAAACTTTTTTTTCATTGTTATTTAAAAAACGACAAAAAACATTCAGCTTAGAATTTGAAACGGATTAAAATATTAAATTTATATATGTAGTCAATCAAAACTGTACCTAACTATAAAATCTCATAGCTTTACTGTAGTATGCAAACTATTTGGATCTAAAGCCAAAGTGAAAAGTTTAAATTGATAAAAAAGTTCATTCATGCTGAAAATTTTTTCCTAACAACTCATTTAAAGTTAATGTGTTTGTGATGCAGTTACAGAGTTGAAGCGAAAAAATGAAAAAATTTAGTTCAAATCAAGAACTGTGTTGTACACGGAAATACCAAACTATTTTAATCAACTTTTATCCAGTGCAAACAAAAACTCTAGTTACAAAAGTTTAATTTTATTTATAGAAAGGCAAAAATAAACGAAGCAAAAGAAAACTTTATTCTGTTGCTTTTAACAAGTTTTTTAAATTTTTTTTTACATTTTTCCAGTTTGAAATTTACTGAAACAAAAATTAAGCAGAATTTTTTATTTTGATTTCGACTGCTACGTATATAAGTCCATTTATTTTTACTCACTGTGATTTCAGCAGTTTTTAAATACCATTACAAAAACAATTACTTGTTTACATACAACTAGTAACAATTTGATCGGACATAATAATTTTAGTTTAAACTTATTACGAAATTTTGTCATTTATTTATATTTATCATCTAGAGATGTTTTTACAGTTAATTTTTGCTTATTAGGTTTTCAATATCTTTTTGATAAATTTACAATCGTATCACAACATTTTTTTTTTCTAGCATAATTTTTGTTAACTATTTATTATTAGTAATTTAAACATCAGACTTTATTTTATAATTCTTAAATGAATAAAAGAACACTCAAATTTTTTTCATTCCAATATATTTCGTCAAATTCTTGTCCATAGAGTGAAGTAGATAAAGTATGTACTTTAAACTAAATTAGAGTGATCTTTATTTGCCACATAATTTAACTACTGATGAAAAAATTCAAAATCTCACTACTACCTTTGTTCTGATTGTGAAAACTTTTTGTTCTCAACATAATATAAAAGCAAACTAAGTGCTAAATAAATAAAGCTCTAAACCATAAACTTTATTCAAAAAACAAAACGCTTTGAAACTTAAATATCAAATTGCAAACAAACTTTTAAATACACATTTTATGTAAACTCGAAAACTAAACGTAAAAACAAACTGCACACACCATTGCTTACACTTTATAAACATTGTTGTTCTAAATTCATTATTACCCAGGTAAGCTTCAACACTCAAAAAGTTCCAGCCTTAAAGCAGTGTAATCGTACCATCTGATCGGGTATACTCTGAATTTTTGGGCCTCAATTGGTTCGGGAAACTTGTTTAAATGAGGGGTTAGGTTGTCGTGGTTTCCAAGAAACCTCTGCAATTTATAAACAGCATTTAGTCTATTTTCAAAAATGAATGACGTTAAAATACTTTTTGAGGAATTAAAAAAAAAAGAAAACACCATTTTTGTAAAGCTAAGCTTTTTTCATGTGAAAACATAAAAGTGAAAAAAAAATTTCTAATGCTACAATAGGAGAATTAAGTTTCAGTATAAACTGTGATATGTGAAATTATCATAAAGTTTAATGCGTGATAGGAAAAATATGCAATTTCAACCGGAAAACCAATAAAAAGTCAACTCACAATTGGTCTGCCGCTTTCATCTCGCACGTCGAAAAGGTCATCTCCCGAAAAACCGTACTTAACATAGTACATTTTAACCCATCTATCGGTATTATGGTATCTCTCCATGCCTTGAGTGGCTATACTATGAATCGTTTTGTTTGATCGAAGGTCAATCTGGATCCAAGGATCTAAATTGGAAATTGCATCAAAAGTTAGTATTGATTTCAACATTATTCTCTATTTCTAACTGAATATATTCAACAAAAATATGTCATGGGTAACAAAGTGTATACCACCTTGGTAAAATAAATAAGTTCATTAAGGAATTTAGAAATTTCTAGGAAAATTTTGCAATTTTAGTGTGATTTTAAAGGATTTCTAATTAGTTTTTTACTATTTGATTTTTTACTATTTTACAAATTTTGTAAATTTGAACTGACAATATCTGACGTTTTTTCAAATTTTGTCAAATTTCCTGACCTCTTTTCAAAAGCGACTAATTTATCCTGACTTTTCCTGGTGGCAACCGTGAGCAAGGGGTTTTTTTCTAAAAATTTGAGGTAATTATCTCAACAACCGTAGTAGGAGATATATTTTTAGTGAAATTATTCTTTTTCTACATTTTGGTTTGCGCCTCCGATAAGTAACCTAATGTACTCTCCGACTTTAACCGGTTATACCTCGAAAGTTATTATGAATATTGAAAACCTGTTATATTGAAAAAGCAACTTGTAGCTTACTCAAAACTATAAAAATAACATGAAATTTTGAAAAAAGTGATTTATTTCAGTGAGATAGTCTACTTTTACACTTTTAGTTTGCGCCTTCCAAAAGTAACCTATAGAATTCTCAAGCTCTTACTGCTTATATTTAAAATTACTTTCAATTTTTAACGTTGGCAAACAAAAAACTGGCAGCTAAGTTATTACTGTACAAAAACACTCTCATTTTTAAATAAACTAATTACTTTTGTGATTGAATTTGCTTGAACCCCAAGCACCGTCTCCGATTGACCTAAACAGCCTGGCGCTCGGACCAGAGTAAGAATTTTTTGCGTTACCATCGTCGTCAACTTGACCCTCGTAAATGTAGTCACTCGTTGTAATTTGTTCGTTTAAAACGCTCTGGTCATAAATTCCAACGCCACACAGACCCACTGTAAAAATAACTCTTTTTAACATTATTTATGTTAATTTTGCAGGTAAACACTGAAAGAACAATTTATTTAATTGTTTTTTTTTTATAATTTTGTACTTATTTTAATACTCAAGTAATCTAGAATAAAATGAGATTAAAGTTTTGTATTATCATGTTTAACAAACTGTTAGGTAATTAATAAGTATTTGATATGAAAGCCACCATTGGACTAAACTTTTTGTTTATGTGGTATTTTCATCAATAAAATTTATTATTTTTAAACTAAATATATATTATTTGAAGTGAGTCTGCTTCTATCTTAGGTGCAGTCTTTTATATAAAAAATTCATCAAAATAACAGTACATATTTCCAGCGTGTGTAACAGTTACTTACCATGCTCCATCACGGCTGTTCGGTTGCAGGATATTTTCACGCCGAGCTCGCCAAAATCATCGCAACCGACGTCGGTGATCACGCAACTTGCTCCATCACTTCCGCCCGTGCAGTTGCAGAACTTGTTATCGCACGCGGCAATTTGCAACGACTCTCCGCTCACCGGGTTGCTTTCATACACATTAGACTTACTGAATGTGACATTGCCGGCGCACATTGAGTACTTTACTTCCGGACAGCCTTTTGTTTTCAATCGATTGTTTTAGTACAACAAAAAAAAAAAATTAACATTCTAAAGTTAAAAAATTCAACCTTTAGTTTGAGACTTGTGTGATAACTCACTTATTGACAGAAACACATTAATAACACCGAGAAAAGAAGCTAACAACTGACCAAGTGCGCAGTAGAAGCTATTGCGGTCGTAGTTCCACTCGCTAGGTCCTTCTGCCGGGCAAGTAAGGGTGGTGTTCGCATCCAGAGGGTACAGATAAACTTCTTCATATTTCTGCTTATCGCATCTAACAGTGATTTGCCGGTTCACGTACACCTCATCGTACAACAGATCTCTATTTGTCACATTCTTAATGGACGCATGTTTTACTGGCGGTTCTCCGCAATCTAAAAGTGTATGTTTTGCACAGCGTTTATAAAGTTGACTAACTCTTAATGTTAATCAACTGGTTGTCAAACAATCATTTTTAAGTATAACCCTATTTGAACAGGAGTTTTTGCTAAGAAAAAACAGACAGTTTGAGTTTTTGTGCATATGTTAGAGTTTTTTGTTATAATTCTAGTGTAGTCTTTGAACAGCTTTAAACTATTTCAATGAAACTATTTATAATTTTCTTTCATACACATACACCTAATTTTTCTTTTTCAAGTTCAAAAAATGAAAACTCTGTGAAAAACAATTAATAGAAAATATCGTTATAATACTTATAAAGTAAAATATAATGTCTCAGCTTTGAAAAATACTAGTTTACTCACCCGGAACGCATTGTACGTTTGGTGACCACCCATTATCAGTGCATGTGACAGAATTCTCGTTGGAGTTGGACACAAATCCTGCATTGCAGTCATAAGTTATTACGACGCCCCGTACAAGCTTCTCACCCGAAAAACGCCGCGTCAGATTCATCATTGCATTGCTTATTTTATCACACTCGATACCTTAATTTTTGTGCCCAAGGTAAAAATTTACAAGTTTGTTAAATCAGGAAAAAACAAATCTGCTCAAAAACAAAAGGCGAACATACCTTGGTGGCAAAACGGATGCGGTTTTTCGCAGAAAGCTCGAGACTGTACAGACTCGTAAGCGTCGTTGAAATAGTTCATTCCTTCACTGTGGTCTAAAATAAGGTAGTGTTCGCGCCTATTCCAGTTGTTCGGCTCGTATTTCTTCCATGTGATGAACAAGTCTTCGTCGTCAGTGGGATTTTCGCCGAACGATTTTATGCTGGCCACTCCCCCCTGAGTGAACTTGAACACACTTTCATCATCCGTGTCGCGTTTTATTCCGACAGAAAACTTCCTGGCCCCGCTGTTTCGGATCATTGACATTATCGTTCTGTGAGAAGATCATTTTTGCTCGTTTTGCTGTTTTCATGCTGATCTTATGTATTCATACATTATTAAATGTGTGTGTATATATATGTACGAAGAAAAACAAAAGTTAACTAAATCAACTTTAACAGAGCCCACTTAAAGGACTTTTCTATAGTCTATTACAAATTGTATAACTCGAAAAAGACAGAGAGAGGATCTCCCTACAACAATTGCCGAAATACATAAAAAAAAACAAAGTTTTTACTAATACATATGTTTCGCTGTTCTAATTGACAGAACAGCTTATCAGTCAGTTTATTATAATAATGTGTTGAAACTAAGTTAAAATGCAAATAAAATCTATAAGAATTGGTACGTTACTACATTAATTATTAAAAAATATAAGACACACTAAATTTTCATAAACATTAAAAACTATTTAACCTTGGAGCTAGATAAGTGCTTACAATTACTAAAAAGTACGTTCTGTTTATTTAAAGCTAGATTTCAGTTTAATTTTGAAATCTCATGTTTTTTCATATTGCAAACAATACAGCCATGTTTTAAGTTGAATTTACTTTTGTTCGTGCTAAAATTTACAAGTTAATGCTAAAATATTCATTTCTATCTTTTAGGTGCCAAATATATTTCGAAAGCGTAGTTTTATATCTATATTTACCGTTTTTATAGGAACATTTGTGCCATGTGTTCCTACTTTTAAACGACAAACCTGGTGAGTCAACATACTGCTTAATGTTCCTCACGTATGTAGCTAGCTCGAAAATATTACGAATCTGCAAATTGAAAAAATCAACAGGGACGACGCATGATAAAGTAAAAGTGGCTACAGGGCAATTTATACTACCTCTAGTGTTATTCTGTTTTATATTACAGTATGCAGTAATTTTAAACATTAAAATTAAATGTAATTTTGATGTAAGAGAAATAACTGAACACAATGTAGTTTTTGTTATTACACACCAGTGAAATCACGTGGTATTTGTCATGGGAGCTGCGGAGAATTAAAAAAAATCAAAATACTAAAAAAATATTTAAATCAGTTTAAGACCCATATACGTCACAACTAAATCAATTTATCAATGTAACAAAATATTTGTTTTCTAAAAAAATCAACGTAACAATAAAAAAATAAATGTAAAAAATTACGTTTTCTTAATAGTTATAAATTTTTTTCTGCCCGAGTTTCCCCTGCTCAAGTTGCCCCTGCTCGAGGTCAACTTGTCACTACCTGTCTTATTGCTCTTGTCTAAATTTTTAACAACGCAAGATCATAATTTTTTATTCACGTTATTTTACATTTAAAAATCTGTAGCTTTTTAAAATATTTTTTTTTTAAAAGCATTGCGTTTTTGTATAAAGAATCTCAGCTGAATTATATATTTATAATTTAAACGTTTTTAATTTTTTCATTTTTAGACACTACAAGTGCTAAAGAAAGTTTATGTTTCAAAACTATCTATCAGGAGAACAAAAAATACTAAAAGCTTAAAAGCAGGCTGTTTTTAAGCTAAAGTATTCAAAATAAAAGCACGTTTTCTTTTGCAAAATTGTATACGTTTCTGCAGATTTGCAGAAATGTACCGAGCTACTAGCCTGCTATTCCTCAATGTTATTAGTGTCGCTCTATAGATAAGACTTGTTAATAAAACCGCGATATGTTGTCAACCAAGTACCTATATAGACCAATAAAAGACTGGCAACAACGTTTAACTTCTAGATTGAAAAAAAAACTGAAAATACAACAAAATTCACAAAAAGAGATAACAATTACAAAACATCAAGAATTGCCTACATAAAACTTTGTTTAAATTGTCTTAAATTGTGCCCAATGCGTTTTTGTGATTATAGCCTTATGTAAAAAAAAAATCAGCTCAAAACTCTAATGTCGCACTTTTTGGGTCCCATACCGTTTGCATTGGGGAGGTTTTCAGAAAATCGAATTACGCAAAGATTAAAGTTTCTTTAAAGCATCTAAAACTTTGCACAAGGTGTTTAAACAAATTCAAGCTGAAAACTCAAAGGTCGCTGTATTTATAAGCACACTATATTTATATTTTTTTAGAATTAGATCATTTTCTATGTATATATACTATTCTTAATATAAATGAAAATCAAACAACATCGAATAAAGTAAGTAGTCTTCTTTAACTTATAAAACAGTGATGACAAATAAAACGGGGTTGCCTCTACTTTGACTGGTGAAGTTAGCCTGAATAACTAACCAATTATTTGCTTGAGCTTATGTGTAAATTATAAAATAGAGTCTAGATAAGTGTTAGTAGCTGAATAAATTTCATGAAAAATTACTATAATATTGTATATTGAGTTCTAAAACGAAAAAAAAAAGTTCTCAACTCATACAGAACCCTACAGAAATCCCTAAAAGAAGATATTAACTTTTTTTTTTAATGTCAAAACTGACCCGAAATTAAAAAACAAACTAAGTTATTTGTATTTACTTACTCATGATATGCTTTCCATCTCAGCTTCAAGGACTGTTGTGCCAAAACTCCGTTAAAAGTGACCCTACAGTATTCTGCAGCTCCGGTTGCAGTGTACGTATCACCGCTTATTTCAAACTTAAAGCAGTCTGGTAATAATAATTCAGCTGTAAAACTTGAATTTCGTTTAAAACTAGTTTTTAAAGTTTTATTCACTCACATGCGATTATAGACTAATATGGTTGCAAATTTCACATAAAATTTAAAATCAACATGTTTATTGTAATAAAAAAAATAATTACGTTAAACTATTTTGAAATAGCTACATCGTTGGTTTTTATAGCACTCTAAATTAATTACAAAAAAAAATTAATTGAAATTTTAATTAAAAAACAAAAAAAAAAACTGTGTCAATACCTAAATGGTGCTTAAGACTTACTATAAAAACTTTAAACAAATTAAAACAAATTAAGCAAGATACTTTTTTATCATTTAAATGATCTGTAGCTTAAATTTCTTAAATACTTTTGTAAACGCTACAAAGTTGAAAAACCGTTAACACATTGAGGGATGTAATCAGTGTTGCTCCATGTTCCGTCTTTCTGACATTCGTACTCAAAGTTACCACCATAGAGCATTGTGTAGCCTTCTTTGCAAATCAGTTGAACCACTCTCGAATTGGTTGTGGCCTGTTCTTTCAAATTCAGATCAATCATTTCAGCAGGTGACAAAGGACTACTGTTGCAATCTAATAAGATAGCTATCGTTCTTTTTATATAAAGCATTATTAGGCTTATATAAATTTTAATAAAAAAGTAAAGCGGCCCGCGAGAGTCTAGTACAAAAGGCTGTCTCATTTGGCCCGTCGACAACAAAAGTTGTCCACCCCTTATATATGATGTACATTTAAATCTCTACTTTGTACTTTTACATAAGAAAAGTTTCTTAAAATTAAAATTTCCTCCAACTGTCTAAAATGATAAATATAAATTTATGAAAAAGAAGTTAACCATTTAATACTAAAATACAGGGTTGCAAAACATTTTTGGAAATTTTTTTCCAGGTTTTCCAAATTCCTTCCAGGTTTTTGAAATTACACGTTTTGGGGTGTATTTTTAATTTAAAATAAAATTTAAGGCAAAAAAAAACTGTGTTAAATAGTAAAAAGATAAGATATCTTAAAGCTTTTTTCAATGCGTTTTTTATGAAAAAAGATTTTGATGAAGACAAATTTTTTAAATCTATACCAGGGGTCGGCATGCAGTGGGTGCTTGCGGGCCAAATTTCAAGTTTCCAAAGTCTTTAAATAAACTTTTAGTTTTAGTCACACTAAAGAAAGTTTTACTTTTATTCAGTTTTTTATTATAGTGACTATTAGCTACATAAAAGGCCTATTTAAATTATATATATTTATGGGAATAAAATTTACATTGACTAATATACTTAAGTCAGAACAAACTACGTACTGTCTTAAACACTGAATAAGTTTAACTTTAAAATTTTATCATTTTACTAACAACCTAGTTCTCTATAAAAACCGAGCTTAAAAAAACATTTTTTGGACAATTTTATACATTTTTTATTTAATAAGCCGCTTTTTATTTTTAAAAAAATATCAATTTTAGATAATTATTTTTGCGTTTTCACTCTTTAAAAATTCAGTAACTACTTAACTAAATAAAATTTATACCTATTTGTATGGTAAAATCAGTAAAAAAAATTTTTAACAAAATTAATACTCAAATACTTTAATAATAAATTTGTCTTTTACATGATTGCCACTTTAAGAAAATGACTGAGTTATATCATACCAGTCTAAGTTTATTAAAAATTGAAATAGCTAAAAACTTGCGATTGATCAAGCTTAAATACCTAACTAAAATATCATCATTATAAAACAGTACATTTTATGTAAGTAGGCTAGATAAAAATTATAACTTATAAATTACACTACAGTCATAAAAACTACTATGAGAATACGAAGTGTTATTCAAAGTGTTGAAATAAAAGTTTTACACAAAACTGAGTTTTAAAAAATGTCTTAAGCTAACAGGCTTAAGCTAGTCTGAGTTTTTTAAATTTTTAAACTAGCCTGTTTGTTTAGCAACCCTGTTTAGAATAAAGTTCACAAAATAAAGAGATAAAAATGTTTATCAGCTATTAGTTTATTATATTAAAAAATATATATTATAAGTCAGCTTGAATGGACAATTAAGTTTCTTAAATATTTTTATATAAAGTATAAAAATTCTTTAAGCCATTAATGAAGAAGAAAATCTATTTTTATAGAGCATTATAACAATCCTTTATCTGCAATAAAGTATTGGGTTTTTAATGAGTAAATGTGAAATATAAAACGAGCAATAAGAATTAAAAAAACGTTAGTTAGGTGGTGTTCGACTCGATAACCGAAAAGTTCCTTTGTACACCAGGTCCTTATACCAAACTTTTTGAGCGCTTTTTTTATCGTTCAATAAAAATTAACATTAGTTAGGAGTTATTGCGAGAAACCAAAAAATTCAAAAACCTGTTTTAAAAAAGTACATGATTATCTTCCTTTAACTCCAGAAGAATCAGAAAAAAAAATGTTAAGGCAAGTTATAAAGTAAGAAAAGTAATTACTAAAAAGGAGATACAGTTTAGAACTGAAAACTGTTTTAAAGAATATGTGTTGGCGTTAGTAAAAGAATTTTATTTATTTCATCAATGACAACAAGAACTCGTGTTTAGAAGATGTCTGAAGATTATAAAGCCGCAAAAATCAAATTAGGACGTTAACTAATCTGCTAAGATGAAAGTACTGATACAACTTTAGTTACTGCTCATCTGAGAATTTTTATAAGAGGTGTTTTTACTAACTTTGAAATTTAAGAAGAATTTCTAGGTATAGTTTCAATGCAAAGCACAACAATAGATTAAAACATTTTAATACCAAATGTGTAATGTACCAGTGTAATGGGTAAAAGGGTATGGACGCTGATCATCACATAACAACTATAACCCTTGAGCCAATTAACTTAAGAGAATATATTGTAAGAGGTGAGGGTTATAAACTTTTAAAGCTACTTACTTTTAAGTTTCAAGAAATGTACTTTTCAATATAACAAACGAATTGCAGAAAGTTGATTTTTGAAAATTACAAGCAGAAAGCTTTATGACAAAATAATTTTAAAAAATTGAAGACTCAAATAAATTTTGTTACTTTGTAATGTATCAAAATGATTAATCTAATTTTAATACAATTCTATTAATAATTAAGTAATTAAACATGTGGTGTATCAGATTTAGCAAAGGAATCAACTCAAGTTAAAGATTCTATAATTCAGGCAGTAAATAAGTTTTACTATTTAGCGGATTGTCAAACTGCGATTCTTGTTCAAATAAATTCTATAACGATACAAAACACGCTGAACTTATTTTGGCAGTTTTGGTCTTTGTGTGATTAATACTTATGTTTTAGTTATTGAGCATTTTAAAATGTTTAAACTTCTTAGAAATTCCTAATTACAACTCAATGCAACTGATAATTATTCTTGAACTTTTCCTTTCTTTTTTTGCTTATACATTAGTTATATAGCTTCTAAAAACAGAAAGTAAACAAGAAAATAGCTAAAAAGTTAAAAAGTTTTAAGTGTATAAAACTGTTAACAATAACATGGTATAGCTTTTAAAGTACACTATTACACTGTTTTACTACAAAATGTTTTAATATTTTGTTTTACTTGAAGAGGTCGCAATTTTTCTGTCACCGAAACCGGGTCGTAAATTAAATATTAAAATTGCACACCTCTATTTAAATAAGCTCTTCACACAACGTTGAAGTTTATCGGAATTTTCTCCGTCAGCATAGTAGCCCGAATCGCATTCGTAATCTACAGAACTTCCACTAACTATATTTGTTTCCGCGTTAGCGACATGTCCGTTTTTAATTACCGGCGGTGTTCCACATACTGTTGGCGGAAAAAATATTGGAGATTTTGAAAAAGTATGACACATTTTATTCTAGTTTTTGTTTAAAATCTAATCAAAAATGTTTCCTTGACATTAAACATGGTTTTCTAAAACGTAAAACTTTCAGTTCTCTAAACTTAAAGACTTCTAATTTATTATGGATATTCACATAATTATTAAATTTATCAGTAATAAAATGATACTCTAACTTTATTACTATTATTATCGTTTTAAACTATTGTCATTAACTGTTATTTTATACAGTAACCTGCCAACTAGGTACGCACTTTTGCGCTGTGTTGAAAGTTTGTACCTAGGTATTTTTGGTTTTGAAATACCTACAGTAAGCCTAATACAGACATATTAAAAGCAACTAAAGTTTAGAAAAGCCTCTTAAAGCACAATCCCTCAAAACAAAAACTTTATCATAAATACATAATAAATGTGTTGAAATTGTATTAAACAAATCTTTAAACTAGTTCGTTCCCTGTAATTTTTAAAATTTACATTGTATGTACATATAACTTATTGCTCACTATAAATAAATGTTTATGAAAAAATTGATCATGCGTTTAATAAGCTGTGTTTATTATTCAGAAAGTTATTCAAAAAAGCCAGTTTAAGGTAATGAAATTTTACTTCTGCTTACTAATTATTCAAAAAAAAATCCATTTTAACTGTTGGTCTCGGTAGAACACACGACAGTAAAGGATAAAATGATGTGGAGCTCGTAGTAAACTGAAGTTTCTATTGCCAATTTTGGCAGTAACAGATTTAGGAAAGGCTGCTTAAGACTTTTATTCTATAAGTGTACCTTTTACTTGTTTTGTTTGTACAAGCATATTTTTGATTAAGTAAATCTTGTTTTATACTTTTAAACGCTTTTTATATTTATGTTTCAATTATATGTTTTATAAATAACGTTTTATATGACAATTAACAATTTAACCGACTTTTTAAACATTCAAATTCATTCTTCTCCCAGTCTCTACCATTTACACAGTTGTAAGTTGTGCTTACAGATTCAGGCACCAAAATGTACGAATTTTTGCAAGTGTAAGTAACTCTTTGCTCAATTGTTTCTGAATTAACTTGATACTCTAAGTTAATAGTTTTTACTGCGTTTGGTATTGTTGGTGATGGGCCACAATCTGCAAAAACACTAAAGTTTTTAGAAATAATTTGTAAATTATAAAACACAAAGTTAAGCATAACGTAAAAAAAATTAAAAAAATAGTAACAAAACTTTTAAAAGTAAAAACAACAAGTTTCTCAATAGGCAATATAGTAAGTAGGTAGTGTATAACTTAAATTGAATTGTTTTTTTTTACGTGTTGATAAGACTAGCATTATAAATTAACGGGAAGAGAACATTTTAATAAGATTAATAGTTTTTTTACAGAGGTTGTTAGTCTTAAAAAAAAACTAAAAGTTTTATAAAACTAACTTTTTACAAAATGTATAGTTATTTAAAAAAGATATAAATTTCTATATTAAAACTTTTAATCGTTTTATTAAAGACGCTTTGAAGGATGATTAAAGGTATGCAACTAGAGCGGAGCATGATACCGTCTTATGGCATGTGAAAATATTTAAAGTTAGCTCTAATTTGTTTTTGTGTTAAAATAATCAATATATTCAAAAAGCTAAAAAGGGAAAGTTTAAGTTTTATAGGTTACTGCATTTAAGTTAGTTTATGTTGCTATGTACCAACTATATTGTCACAATGCATCGTAACTATTTCCAATATATTGAAGTATGAAGTATTAAAAATGGCAAATACTGCTTTAAAAAACTGATTTTGATGATCTAATAAATAACTATACATAATTTACCAAATATATATGAAAAACTAAACTAGTTGAAGTAGTAATTTGAGCTTATTTTATAATAGGGTGAACAATTCAATTCTTTGAATTTTTATTGAATGCTGGGTTATTTATTTAATAATGTGTTCTATTTAAATGGATCTCAGTTTTAAAAGTACCAATTATCAATCTTGGTTAGAATAATTTATTCAAATTGACAGTAACAATATCTTTTTTTTTTAGAAATATTTTTTTATTGTCATTTTGAATCCTTGAACCTTTTATTCAGTAAAAGTAGTCAGGTTGTTTTATTAGAAAACAAAAATAGTTTAAATAACACTACTATTAATTTTGAAGATAGTTTTACAAAATATTCAAGTCATAAAGTTACTTCGGTAGAAACTATTTGTATTAATTCAAGGACTTTTGTCTTACAACTATGTGAAAATATGTTATATTTTCATTAATTAAATTAGACTTAGAAATTAAGTAACATTTAGAAACCTGGATAGCACTCAAAAGTTGGGGTCCATTCACCGTTTTTATCGCAAGTCATTCTTGAAACTCTTGGCACGAAATTTTCTCTGCATGAATACTCAAGTTCAGTTCCACTTAAATCGTAGCCTCCACTTCTTATTGCATTAGTGATAGTGGGAGATTGAGTGTTTAGTATAGTTGGTACTTCATTGCATTCTAAGTATTGATGTTAAAGCAATTTAAATTAACTTTATAAGATTTATTTTCTCGTTCACTTAAAAAGTTAAAAAAAAATTATACTTTTATACGTAGATAGTAAAAGTAAATTAGTAGCAAATAGTATAAATAATAGCTTATTACTTCTTACTTTTCAGACATTTGAACTCATTGTTGACCCAAGATCCATTTACACAAGTATGGTTAGTGTCTGCAGACTCTGGTACTTTAAAGTACTGTTCTTTGCAAGTGTAAGATACAACTTGCTCAACTGTTGTATCTGAATTAACGTTAACAACTTTACCCACACTTTTTACAGAATTTGTTATATTTGGTGATGATCCACAATCTAAATATCGTTTAAGTTTTATTTTAACCGAAGCTAGATAAACTTTAAATATAAGCGCAATATACAAAACAACTGTATTAGTTTGTTTTTATAAAAGTAAATAACTATGTTATCGTTTTCCTAAATTTTACTTAACTTTAAAATTTTCTCATGCATATTAAAGTTAACTAACTAAGGTTAATAGCATTTTAAATATTCAAATAGATCTTTTACTGAAGCAAAACTGAAACACCAACAAACATTTTTTTTTTAATGTAAGGTAACTGTAATAAAGCTAATAAATAATTATACCTAATACAGCACATACATATAAAAACTTTATTAACGGAAACAGTAAAAAATCTTTTCTAAGAATAGGGTGAAAAAATTATTTTATTAAGGGCATAGGTTGAGAGTGAACCACCTTTTTCAGAACTTAGTCTTATTTCATTGAGTTTAAAGTAAACTACAAGTTGCTTTTTACAGATTTTAAAAACTTAAAGTAACTTTTTAGATAAAATGTAACTTGCTGGGTGATATGTTCAAAAATTTACTATATTAAATTGAATCTTAGTTTTACAACAACAGATTATGAACTATGAATTACTTTGGTTAGAATTGATAATAAAAATTGACAATAACAATTATAATTTCTTTTAAGAAAGGTTTGCTTATCGTCATTTTGAATCCTCGATTCTTGTATTCAGTAAAAAAATTTCAAGTTGTTTTATTAGAAAATAAATTCAGTTTAAATAAAACTAGTATATTTAAAGATAATAATACAAAATATTCAAGTTATAAAATTACTGATGTTAGAAACTATCTATATTAGTTCAAGTACTCTTAAATTACGATTATGTAAAAATTCTTATTTTTCCTAGAATATAAGTTAAGTTCAAAAACCTGGATAGCACTCAAATGTTGGGGTCCATTCACCGTTTTTACCGCAAATCGTTCTTGAAACTCTTGGCACGAAATTTTCTCTGCATTTGTACTCAACTTCAGTACCAGTTAAATAAACATCTCCTTTTTGAATTGGATTAGTAATAATGTAAGTTTGAGTGTTGGTTATCTTTGGTATTTCTTTGCACTCTGTATAGTTGTTTTTAAAAAAATTTATGTTTTACAAGTAGTTGTATTTTGTTTTATAATTTAACACGTAACATTTTAATCTTCTATGACTATAATAATATTAAAGAATAAACTACTTCTTTCACAGTAAGGAGCAGTTACGTTCCATTCTCCATTGTAAATACATTCAGCATGTGCTTTATCTGAATCACTAAGAATAAAGTTGTCTTCACAACTAAACTCGATTATCGAACCTTCAAAAAGTGTTCCATCCTCATAGCTTACTTTCTGGATAATTTCAAACTTTAAAGCTTGAGACAATTCAACTTGCTTACATTCTGTAAATATCAAATAACGTTAAAACAATTTAAAATATTCTTAATATGTTTTGTTCAAAAAATGATTTAATGCATACTTTGACGTCAACTACCTTATCCACACTTTTCACTGAGTTTAATATACTTGGTGATAATCCACAATCTGTAGATGAAAAGAATGTTTATAAATAGACTGAGTATAAAAACATCTATACACCTAACTTCACTAAATAATAATTAAAAAGTTAGAAAAGCTCTCCACAAAAGTTGGTAGGTGTCAGTTCATATCAAAAAAGGAACATACAAATGATAGTTAAGAACTAAACACATAAAATATTACAAATAATAAATTTTATGACCTGGGTAGCACTGAATAAATGGTGTCCATTCACCGTTTTCATCGCAAGTCAATTTCGACACATTTGACACGAAATTAGAATTGCATGTGTACACAAGTTCAGTACTATTCAAATAAACCTCTCCTCTTTTATTTGGATTAAAAACTTTGGGAGTATTGGCGTTATTAATGGTTAGTATATCATTGCATTCTAAATGTTGAAACTTGAATTGGTTTAAAACTGATGTGTTTTAAAATAGATGCGTATAAATTAGAAACTTTAGAACAAAAACTTAATGAAATTTTTTTTTTGTTTTTAGTAAAAAACTGTTCATAGTATTATGTTCTGTTTCTACTGTTAGTTTCTGGAAATAAGTAGAGAAATATACTTTAAATCGTCACAAAAAAAAGAATTGTAGAGAGTTTTATTTACCTGTTATATACCTAAAAAAATATTGATGGTATTTAAATTTGTTAAACCTTTAATGCAACTTATTAGTTTTTTAGGTTCCCACGTTGCTCCCAGTTCACAACGAAATCGAACATTTGCGCTTTCGTTTACCAGATAGTAATTAGTATTACAGCTATAATCAACTATACTTGCTTCAATGCTTCCATTTTCAAGCCTTACGGTTTTATTTTGAGTTGTATACGAGTTTGGAACATAGGGAGGAACTTCACAAACTAAAAATATAAACTTTGTTGTCAATAAAATTAAAATTATAATTCAATACCTACAGCAGATTAAAGTTAAGAAGTTTATTTAATGAACTGAAGTTTTTTTTTTTTTATGTCTTCTTTTTTGTTATCATACATAAACACGGTAAGAACTTTTAATTTAAATGTGTCAAAACTAACTAATTGAATACATAACTTAATAAAAAACAACAATTTTTTTGCTCAGTATGTAATCATGTTTAAATTTTTTTTTTTTTTCACTAACTTGGAGCACACTTTGGGGCATTTTGAAAGTCCCAACTTCCATTTAAATCACAAGTCAGCGTTTTATTTTCACCCCACAAAAAACTGTGTGAAGGAGCACACTTGTAGGTAACTTCAGTTTCACTCCAAAACTCGTCTTTTTTATGGCTGAATGTGATTTTCCAAAAAACGTGATCTCCTGCAGGAGGCAATTCACATCCTATTACAATGTGAAAATTTAACTTGTAAAATTCATAATTTCATTTAACGATAATGCACTCTAGTATTGAAATAAGAGACAGTTTTTTAAACCAACCTAACAGTAATCTTACTAAAACAAATAGCTCTTGAGCCCACTAAATCAATATTTACAAAGTAAAAAAGTTATTAGCGAATCAAACTACAAAGAGTTCAAAACATTGTCACTTTCCCACGGAGTAACTTCTACACGTGTGTCATGTTACATGAGTCGTCAGGCTTGCACATAGTAACGACTCGTGCGAAAATGACTACCGTGCAAAAGCAAGGACGTGCGAAATAAGCGCTCGATGTGTAAGTGAAGTTTAGCGTTTAATAGACACCTATCCATTTTAAAAGAATAAAAAAACTAGTACTTTTATTTGTTTTAATACACAACTCAATTTTGTAAAATTTGTGTCTTTAAAAAAACAATTAATGATCATAACTTATCGATTAGGAGAATGCAGGGTTTGTGTGCGGAATTTTTTTTTAATTTCGCCCGATTGAAACCATTTTGGGGGTCTTGACAAGTACTATTTTAGTTTCTGACTTTAACGGCTTTATGGAAAAAATTATTTTGAGCTTTAAAAGTCTGCAAAAAGCAACTCATAGCTTAGTTACAACTCAATAAAAAAAGACTGATGAAAAAGGTGACCCCGCATCCCATGCCCTTAAGATAAAAAAAAATATTATATAAGTTTTAAAATAAGTATTATATCTAATCTATTACTAGTGTAAAAAAATAATATATATTACTAAGCACAATTGTTCAATTTAGTCAAGCATTAAGTAAAAACATTATAACCAGAAAATTTATAATAAAACGACGTGCATTGTAGTGTTTTACTAACATTTAAAATGAAAGGTTACACAAGTATTAAAATAAGTACAAAATGTTTATTATAGTATTTTGACTAATACTGAAAATTGATACATAGTTATAAATCCCAAACTCTAAATTTATTCAGTGATTGTTGATTTCATATCAGATTTAAAAAGCTTACACTTAAACTAAAAAAACCTTTAATATTTTGTTGTTGTAAAGAAAAATGAATTGTACCTAAAATTTGTATTCCCAAAAAACTTAGTACTTATACTTAGTTATGAACATCTCAAATAATTTTAAATAAACAAATAGTAAAATGTATGAACAAACTGGTAAAAGTTTTGATCTAACAAGTGTTTGGTATAAAACCTTAAAATTATAAATTAAAACAGTTCAACTAACTAAGCTGTAAACAACATAGATGGTGTAAACAAATTCAAACAAACAGCTAAGTTGTTGAACTAAACTGTAATGTCTAAACTCTAAACTGTATAATTTTTCATGAATTTTCATATGACGTACATAATCTCCTCAAAACAAAACAATGGAGACTCTTAAATATTTTTTAGAGATTCCACAAAAGGACTTAAGCATTTATTTTTACAAATACTTACTGATTTTGTCTTTAATAACTAAATTTATATTGAGAAATAAATTCACATCTCAATTTGATCTTAAAAAAATTCTCAATTTTTTTAAACAAAAATTTTTAAATATTTGAACTTTGAAAAAACGAGATTCTCAAATTTTTGAATAAAATAATGATTTAGCCTGATGTTTTTTAACTTTTTTCAAAAAAACTGTTTTAGCCTGATTTGGCGTGATTAAGCCTGATGCGCACGAACCCTGAGAATGATATAACTTCAAATATTTTAAGATTTATTATGAAAACAATACCTCACTCAAAAAAGAGAACATCAGTTAATAATAAAATCTGATTTAAATATGGTAAACATGTTATAAGATATTAGGGTTCATTTAAGCAAAACTGTCAATGAAATGTAAAAAGTCAAACATATACTTGATTATAATAACATAAAACTTTAGAAACTATAAACTTTGTTAATTTGAAAAAAACAGCAGATAAATACTATTTTTTTAAAGGTGTACAAAATGTGAACTAACTTGTTATGCAGAGAGGTTCTCTAGTGTTGTTGTAAGATCCGTCATCTAAACACTGGTAAACATAATCACTTGATGTTCCATTATGAAATATATAGCCATCATTACAAGTATAACTAAAAGTATCACCATCTATATTTACACCGCTTGTTTGTTGGTCGAGAGCATTTATTTTTCCGTTAAGTAATTCATCGAGTTTACGACAAACTAAAACAAAACAAAAATAACAAATACATTAAACAATAATTATCTTCAAGAAAATGGATAAAAATGTTTTGTTAAGTGAGTGGTTAACTGATTTCTTTTTACTAACGTAGAACACATTTAGGGGCATTTTGAAAGTCCCAACTTCCGTTAAATCCACAAGTCCGCTTTTTGTTTTCCCCCCACAAAAAACTATGCGTAGAAGCACATTTATAGGTAACTTCAGTTTCACTCCAAAACTCGTCTTTCTTGTGGCTGAATGTTATTTTCCAACTCACGTTATCTCCTGTAGGAGGCGAAGGACAACCTATTGTAACGTAAATTTGTTCCTTTGTTATGAATAACAGATATTTTTAAAACTAATCAGCTGTATAGTTTTAAGAACGTACTTATTTGTAAGTTTCATATAGTAAAAAAACCTAACAGAACGATTGTTAAACCAAATGTAATTTAAATTTTTTAAATTCATTAAATCAATATCCGTTAGACCAACAGTTTCTAGCAAGTTAATCTAGTAACCATTCAAAAAACTATATCTATAAATGGATTTACTCAATTACTGTATAAAGTTTATAGTATTAAAAGACAGTAGTAATTTAGAAGATACTACACTTTAAATGAATGTTTATGTTTAGTATTTTAACTTTTATGATAAAATTACAAAAACTAGGTTTTAAAGTGCACAGCTTTTCACAAATAAAACGGAACAATTTTTTTTAGTATAAGGATAAACGCTGTTTTAACAACGTTTTAAGTCAAACGTAATACAATCAAACTGTCTTCAGAAACGAAGTTTGCTTCTTAAGATGTCTTGACTTCTAAGTATTTGTAAACAGTGTTTATTTTAATTTATAATTATAGAATAATGATTTAAAGAAAATAAACTACATAACTTCAAACTATAAAAAACTACTTTTAAATTTAGTTGCGATCATTGTGCTGTTATTTGTATGGTAAAGTTATTTTTTTATGACAAAATTAATATCATTGCTGTTTTTTTCTTACAAATCAAATTTTTGTATTTTATGTTAAAAAAGCTTATTTCTAAAGTTTTTTCTATAAAGACCAACCCTAACTCCACCTTAATATTTGATAGAAATAAATTAGTATTTTAGGATAATTAATAAATCTTAAAAATATAAAAGTAACAGCAGATAAGGTGTAAGTATTAAAAGGTCGTATTTATTAATATAAACGCGTAGTAACTTGTAATACAGAGAGGTTCTCTAGTGCTGTTGTAAGACATGTTGTTTAAACACTTGTAAATATAATCACTTGATGTTCCATTATGAAATATATAGCCATCAGTACAAGCATAACCAAAAACATCACCTTCCAAGTAAAAACCTTTACGTTTCTGGTCAAGACTCACTAGTTTTCCGTAGGGTATGTTATCAGGTTTATTACACACTATAAATAAAATTTGTTAAAAAACAAAAGCTAAAAAATTCGATACAAAACTTAATTTAGAAAAAAAAATGTATCAACAAAGTTTTTTAAATTCTCATGTCTAACTATTTTTTACAGCCGATGACATTATAAAAGCCAAGTACAGCTTTAGTGTATTTTATATACTGCGTAGATCAACTAAAAAGTTGTTTAGATTTTTTATAATTAATTTTTCTTAAATACAATGTCAGGTATAAGAAGTAGTCTGCTTCTTTAGAAAATAGTTGGGACAGCTTATAAAGTTCTACAACATTATTTATGTTTTAAACCATTAAGAAAAATATTTAAAAACAGAATTATATTTTATAAATGTTTTAAAATGTATAAATAAACGAAAGATCTACATTTAAATGTTTTGTATAAATCTAAGACAGATTTTTCTTAATGAACTTTACCACAAACGGTATTACTCCTGAGCTAAGTCGCAACATATTTTTACTTTTTCCACACATTGGAACAGCCGTAGCAGGCACGCTCTTCCACGTTCCGAACTCCTCGCAAATCCTGCCCACAAAATCTTCTGGTATCATGGACAGGTTGTTTCTGCAAGTGTACATGACTTCGGTACCTGGTAGCAACGATCCGTCGTGTATCCATTTCGTTACTTCGTATTCGGCGTTTCTTACGGACGGAACTTCTATGCAGCGGTGAACTGAAAACAACAGAAGTATTGTTTCATATTTTTAATGGTTGAACAAGTACTTAAAAAGTAAAATAAAAAAAGAAAATTGAGTGAAGTTTTTCAATATTGTTCACTTAAATAAAGACTAAGTCTTTTTTGTTAAATAAAAGCAGTAGATGTAAATTATAGACAATAAATAATACTATGTATTGTTTTTGTAATTCTTTTGTTGTTTACTTATAGATTTTGCAAACTAGTACTTCTATGACTAACAAAGAACTTAAAAAGTTTTCTTAAATTTAACCCTTTAAAAAATTATAATCATACAGTCTGCATACTGCAAACGCTTGTCAAGTCATATATTACATGCGTAACACGCTACCTGAATAACAGTTTCCTACAACTCCCTGCCAAGATCCATCTGCGCAAACTATTTCGTCTTGATCTCTGGGGAGTATTTCGTACCCGTCTACGCAGTAGTAAGTCACAACGCTTCCGTTTAAGTAGTAAGGGTTTTCACTGTCTTCTGAATACGTCATATTGTTTTTCTTTGGTGGTGAACCGCAGTCTAAAGTAGTGGTTATCTTTATTGAGATCGTTTTAAACTTTTTCATCAAAAATAAAGTATATAAGGTACTAAACAATATTCATTAGCAGAAAAAAAGGTTTTGTTGATTAATAGATTGTTAGTTAGAAAAGAGTTTATAAATTAATGAGAGATTATGTTCTAAGTTATTGAACTTTTATTGATCAACACATATTAACTTTCTATACATAATGAGTTTTAGAGAACAGTATAAATGCAAAAAAAACCTGTCACACATTTTGGAGCATAGAAACTTCCGCTGTTTTCATCGCAGTTAAGAACTGCTATTGAATCTGGTGAAATGACGTAGCCATTATTACAGTAGTACGTGACTTTTTGAGGTACTTTCATAACTGAACCATTTTCAGTGTTGTTTACAATTGAGAACAAATTGACTTCAAAGTAACCGTTTGTAATATTTTTAGGATATCCACAATCTGATTTTTCAATAAACTTAAAACAAAACTAATATCAAGTAAACCTAAAGC
Source organism: Thalia democratica (assembly GCF_965202585.1). Lineage (NCBI taxonomy): Eukaryota > Metazoa > Chordata > Thaliacea > Salpida > Salpidae > Thalia > Thalia democratica. The sequence continues at coordinate 56,549,141 of NC_139166.1, read as the reverse complement.
TTTAGTATATAAGTATAATAGATGAACTTAAATATGAAATGATAACAAACAACTACTTTTTAAAACTTGCATTGTTTTCCTAGCTAACATTTTAAAAAGTGCATACCTCTTACACAGTAAGGTGCAGTTATGTTCCATTCTCCATTGTCAATACATTCCGCGTGTGATTTATCTGAATCACTAAGAATAAAGTTGTCTTCACAACTAAACTTGATTTTTGAACCTTCAAAAAGTGTTCTATCCTCATAGCTTACTTTCTTAATAATTTTAAACTTTAGTTTGTCACTTAGTTTAATTTTCTGGCATTCTGTATTTAAAAAGTAATAATAAAGACACAGTTTAAGATACAATTTATATTATAAAACTATATTTACTAAATTAATGTAAATAATGAAACTTCATAAAAAAGTAGCAATAAATATATGTGATTCAAGCATGTTCATGCTTAGAATAGAAAGAAGATATTACACTTTTGTAAGAGTCCTTTTATTTATATTATTTATATTTTATTTATAAGAAATTACACTATTGCAACGCAAAGATCCAAGAAAGAACCAGGTTTACATTGTTAACAACATATTTCAACTAACGTTGTAAACACTTAAAGTCGTTGTAGACCCAGGATCCGTTTACACAATTACGAGTGGTATCTACAGCTTGTGGTAGTAAAAAGTACGGACGTTTGCAAGTATAAGAAACTATTTGCTCAACTGTAGTATTTGAATCGACGTTAGCTATCTTATTCAAACTTTTCACTGTGTTTGGTATATCTTGTGATGGACCACAATCTGTAAAAATTTAGAAATTATAAATTTTGCTCTTGGGTATTTTAAAGACAAAATATTTTAATGAATAATTTCCTAAATTTTAGATGTTTTATAAATGTATTAATAACTAATCTAAAATTGTGTATTAATAATAAATTAACTTAGATGATTATTTTAGACTGGAACTTTTACTATATAAAAAATTAAAAACCTGGATAACATTGAAAAGTTGGGGTCCATTCACCATTTTCAATGCAAGTCATTTTAGACTTTTTTTCACAAAGTTTTCAATGCATTTGTATTCAACTTCTGTTCTATTCAAATAAACGTTTCTTCTTCGACTTACGTAAGTAATGTTGTAAAAGTGTGAATTTGTTATGGTTGGTATTCTATTGCACTCTGAGCGTTTAAAAGTTACCTATTTATTGTAAGTACGGCATCTTTTTGTCTTATTTACGTTTGTGTTTGTTTGCACAAGTAAACAATAAGTGACAAAAATATATTAAAAAATTAAGTAAACATTTGTTATCAGTATTTAGTGGTTTTACTGTATAAGCTTATTAAACTTACTTTTAACACAACTTATAAGCTTTTTAGGCGTCCAAAATGCTCCTACACTGCACTGAAATCGAACATTTGCAGTTTCGTTAGCCAGATAATAGTCAGGATTACAGTGATAATCAATTGTGTTTTCTTCAACTTCTCCATTTTCAAGTCTTACGGTTTTAATTGTAGTTACATTCGCGTCTGGAACATATGGAGGAACTTCACAGACTAAAAAAAAGAAAATGTTTTTTGACCTTTAATTTATTATTTTATTGGTGATCTGATAACATTTTAAGCTGTGCACAGTAGACTGTTAAATAAGTTTTTTTTATAAATAAGCTGTTAACTTAATCGTTTAATTTTAATTTTAGACTAAATGTTATTTAAGTTATTGAGATAACACAGATTTTGGTTTAAACTGTAACTCAAAACTGGTTATATCTATTTTAAAAGCTCTGTTTAAATTAAAAATGTTTTCTAAAAAAGCAATGTTTAATAAGACTTCTCCATACTAAAGCTAAAATTTTATGTTTGTGAAATACTTACAAAAACAGAACATGATATAATTATGAATTATAATACCACTGATATTTATTTTCTTGTTAACTATTATTCCAAATTCTCGATAATATATAACTTTAATTGTTTATGATTTTTTAATGGATATTAATTAATTTTTTTTGTATTTTGTTAAAGGTTTCAAAATTAATTAGTTTAGTACTAATATGAAAAAAAAAGTTTAGAATTATTTCGTTGAAATGTATATAGTTGATTGTATGCCTTAACTTAGTATTTTTTTTAAACTTTAATACGTAAGACTAAAATTAAGTCTTCTAAAATATTGTTTATAATCACAAGTAGATCAAATATTAAACGTTTTAAAAAATATATATATAGTATGTCATTAAGGTTTTTTAGTAAAAAAAAACTAAATCTGCAGTTAATAATACTTTTTAGGTAACCTTTGTAATTTTAAATGAAAATTATAAGGAGATAAATAAATAATATTTAAGAAATAGAATAAGTTTCGAATATCTTTGTTATTTTATACTTGTATCATTACTCGTTACTATTTTTCGTCTAAATTATTTAAATCCTATTTTTAAAGCAAAAAAATTACATTTGCCTTTAGAGTATTAACTACATTTTCTTAATCTTTTTAATTCTAATTTACTTGGAGCACATTGGGGAGCATTTTGAAAGTCCCAAGTTCCATTTGTTCCACAAGTTCGCATTTTATTTTCACCCCACAGAAAACTATGTGAAGGTTTACAGTTGTAAGTTACTTCAGTATAACTCCAAAACTCGTCTTCTTTGTAGCTGAATCCTATTTTCCAACTTACATATTCTTCTTCAGGAGGTGAAGGACAACCTACAAATATTAGACGTATATTAAGCAAAAGAATAATAGTCGTAGTTGTTAGATAAAGTTATGGTGCAAATGAAATCTTACTTTGTAAAATTAACCTATTTCTATCAAAGTATAATGTGCTTCAGTCAGATTTTTTATTGCGATACGAAAATAACTAGAATAAGATCAAGTTAAATAGTTTATGTAACTGCTCAACATCTTGTGTGTCAAAGGATAAATAAGAAAAGCTAGCAACATAAGTAGGCATCTAAACGTGTTAGATAATATTCAAGAAAAACCATAACATTTAGGGTAAAAAGCCAAATTCCGTTTTCTAATATTTAATACAGTTTTGCCAAATATTTTAATTTGAAAAATGCTCTTGAGGTTTTAAACAAACTGTCTAAATTACATACACAAACAAATTTTATTGATGAGTAATATTTTACAGTTGATTAGAACTTTTGGAAATCTAAAAAATGTAAGTATTATAAACTAAATTAAAGTAAGCTTAGTTTAAGTTATAACACACATTTCATAATAAACAAGTTGGCTTGTAAAGCTCATAACTATAAAAGTTTAATAACATATTTTTAATAATTACTAGTTAATATTCTAATATTTTACAATAAATAATCATAAAAAGTTTCCGTACGTAGAAAAAATACAAAGTTTGTTGCGGAACCTCAAAAACAATTTGCTCTCAAAACAAATAAAATAATAACAATGATAACTTGAAAGTATAACTTGTACATCAGTTTTTTATGTGTTATAAAGTTTATATTCATATAAAATGTGTTCACTTGTAATGCAGAGAGGTGTTATAATGTTGTCGTAATTCCCATCATCTAAACATTTGTAAATGTAATCATCCGATGCTCCAAAGTGAAAAATGTAGCCATCATTACAAGTATAATTAAAAACATCACCAGCCAAGTAGAATCCTTTACGTTTTTGGCTATGACTGACTAGTTTTCCGTTTGGTATGGCTTCCAGTTTAGAACAAGCTAAAAGAGATAACACACGGCATTATACGAATTTCTATTATAAATTGAAATTTATATCTTTTGCATATACGTTTTTGAGTCGCTTTTAAATTAAACTTACCTCTGTGACAAGTTGGGAAAGTTGAGTTCCATGAACCTTGGTTGGTTCACGTTGCCTGAGAAAGTTCAGGGTTATCAATGACGTATCCAGCTTGGCATGTGAATTTCAAAACGGTGCCGGATAAGTAAGATACATCGTCGTGGATAATATTTAAAGTCTCCATGATGACTTTGCTAGAAATTTCTACTTTCGGGCACTCTGTAAAAAAGTTTGTAGAAGTTCTAATGCAAAAATTAAAGTATTTTTTTGTATATCTTATGATCTTTATTTGATATTCATAAAGTAAAGAACGATTTGATTATTTTTATAAAGTGCACTCTTACCAAAAAAATTAAATTGTATCAGTTATAAACTATAAGATCAAACTTTTAGCAGTCTTAAAATCAAGCAGTGATTATTTTAAGCATTACTTAAAGAAATACAGATGAGTATAAATTCATACAGCTGTACTTTGTTAACAAGTGAAAACTGTGTTTGACTACATAAAAAAAACTATTTAAAAGTTTTAAATATTTTGAAAAAAATTCACAAAGGCTTTATGGTCTCACGTTTTAAACACTGAATGGAAGCAATGTCCCAAGGTCCACCAGTATCGCACGTGAACATTTGTGAGGTTACCCTAGGATCAGGCATCATGTAAAGGTCTTCCTCACAAAAGTATTCAACTGAAGTTTCTAAGCTCATACCTTTACTAATGTTGCGGTAGTTTACCAATTTATAAGTTTGTGGAAAGGTTGGTGAAGACCCACAATCTGTGTTTTTTTTTTGTAATGAATTAAAACACTTTGACAAATTATTTTTTTGATTTTCATAAGAATTAAAACGTATAAAAAATTATACTGTTAAGCAGCAATTAAAAGTGTGTTCAATTTTTTTAAATAGCAATTCTAATTCCGACAATTAAATTCTTAAAAATGTAAAGGAGGCCATACCTCATGAAAATATATACATTATAAAGAATCAAAAGAACAATTGTAGATCTAATTAATAAGATTTTGAATAGAATAGTAAAAGTGAACTGAAAAAAAGTATTTAAAGAGAATTTAATAATTTAATAAAACTTACTATTTTTAAAAACTTGTTTTAGCGATATCTCAAAAATATTTAAGATTTTGCAAAATTAAAGAAAATATTTTTAGGTGTTAATTAGATCTAAAAATAAGATTTTTATTTTTTTTAATGTATGTTACGTTTTGAGTTGTGGCCATTTATAAATCGTTTAAAGAATTTGAACAGTCAAATTTTGAAATAACTGGCACCCGTTCAATTTATACTATAAACAACTGATTAGGTATATAAAACTCTTATTTACTGAAAAATTTTTTGAAGCGAAATTACCGGGAATGCACTCCATAGTAGGTCTCCATTTTCCGTCTGATCCGCAAGTTACATTGCCTGCCGTTTCCACAAAGTTTTCAAAGCATTTTTGAGGCACGACTGTACCGGGAATGAGCAGTGATGGCGCATTTGTAGGAGCACTGTTTTCGACAGGCGGTATTTTGTCACACTCTGTTTAAAGTTTTAACTTGAAGAATGGTAGGTTTTGAAATGTTTGAATAATTTTCTTATTGTATGTTAATATAGCTAAATTTTAACTTCCAAAAATAAGTAAAACATTGAATAGCTGTAAAATTACAACTTTGTTGTATGTATGGAAAAAATGACTCTTTTTAGTTTTCTGACTGATAGCCATGTAATCTATTGAAACATAATTTATAAATTGTTTTCTACTTGAAGTTGGACAACGTTCATCAGAGTACTAAAATTTTATCACATACATCATAAACAATGTCAAAAATAAGCAAAAATCGTTTTTTAAGGTTGTCAGTCAAGACTAAAGAAAGATCATAGTTTCACCTACGTTTTTTTTATTATATTTTTTAATAAGTTTCAGTTTCAGGCTTTTAGTAACGACAATTCTGATTACGAACTAAACTTAAACTTAAATTGATCAACGTTATACTCTAAAAATTGTTTTTATAACGATTCATTTTTAAACTGCAATACCTACCTTTAACGCACTGCGGTAGTCTTGTAAAGCTCCACCCGTACTTTGATGTGCAAGTAAAAATTTTACCAGCGTCTTCTTTTCGGTTAAAAACATGCCCGCGAAGACACACATACCTAATTTCTACGCCCTGAATAATCCCGTTGTCGGAACTTTCATAGGACTCTACTACTCGTCTGCTGTTGTTCACGAGTGGAATTATCGAACATGCTGTTAAAAATTAATAAGTATAAAATGTTTAAAGCAAGTTCAGTATCAGAACTTGAATTTTTAAATTTTTTAGCGAAATACAAAAAAATGTTTTCTGTGAGTATATTTTGAATGTCTTACTGAAACAAAAGTAAGTAACAAAATGCTCATACTTTTTTTGAATAAACAAACTTATATACTACTTGATTTTAAAAACTCTTTGAAGTAACTTTTAAAGATCTAACTTGTACAATTTTAAACTATAAACTGGCTGTTTAGTGCATTTAACGTAATTTTGTCAAAAATTGATAAAAATAAAAACTAACTCTGTCTGCATTCAGGAGCGGTTTCGTGACTCCAGGAGCCATCTTTCCTGCAGGTAAGAACTTCAGGTTGGTTGTACTTGAAAGAGTATCCTTCAACACAAGTGTAAGTAACCTTAGTACCGCTCCAAAACACGCCTGTTTGGTAACTGTAGTTTACTGTCATTGTTGATAGTGAACCTTCTGGTGGAGACGGACATTCTGGAATCAAGAATCACGTTAGCTTCTAAATTTCTAGATATAATCTAGAAGCAATATTTGTATATCTACAAGTTACAACATCCTAATACTTAACTCTGTGAACTTGCTTTTTATTTTAAAAATAACATTCCTAGAAAGCAATGATAATATCTAAGTATAAAACTTTCCATTACAAAAAAGTAAAAGATGTCAAACTGTTAATGAAATACAGCATATATTTTTAAGAATGTAGTAAATAACTGTGATTTTTCTCAATTTTAAGCATGATCAAGAAAAACTTACTTTTCACACAGACGGGGCGTGGTCTGAACTTTCCTGACGTCGCACACGTAGACACGGTTCCGAACCCTGGCGGAGTTTGGAATTCTTCGGTGCAGATGTAGGTGACGCGCTGAGGAATCCTGATCACTGATCCTAATCCGGTTACCACTTCTTCGAACTGGTTGATGCGGTAACGGCCGTCTTCTATGTTATCAGGAGCTCCGCAGTCTACATTTTAAATTTAAGCGTTATTTGGTAATCAAAAGGCCCAGAGTCTTAGAAATGAAACTTTTATAGTTACCTAGAGGTATGTTTATATTAGAAATATATAGCATATATACTAGATATAAGACTATAAAAATATAAACCAAAGTTTAATTGTTAGTTTATTGAAGGAGTATTAAAGGTAAGTATAGTAAATAGAATAAATACCATGAAAAAACTTTATGTGTTACTGACTAAAAGAACTAACATGTATTTCTATATTAAAAAAAACAATCAAAAATACTATTTCTTTATCATTTACGAAACATTTACTTTTAACACAGCTGTTAGCAGTTACATTCCAATCTCCATTGTTTGAGCACTTGGCAAACAGCTTTGTTGAATCTTTGAGGACGTAGTTTTCATCGCAGCTAAATTTTATAACTGCACCATTACTTATTTTGGTACCTCCTGATACTAAAGTTACAATTAACGCTTCGGTTGCTTCAATTTCCTTGCACTCTGAAAATTTAGTTAAGTTTTTGTAAAGCACAATATTGTTTATTTTTGCAGCTGTAAATATTTTTTTATTCAATAAGGAAAATAAAATCTACTTACAAATATTGAATCAAAAATAGCTTCCACAACCTACTCTTACGTAGGAATACTAACAAAATTTATTGAGTTTATGATAGTATAATTAAAACAAATGTTTAGTTTAAAAGCTTGACCATTTTCGCTTCGGAAAAAGGATTTTTTATATAAAACATATTTTTATTTCGAAAGAATAAGTTCGTCTGTAGTAAAAGACACGAATATTAATTGCACGCTGTTTAACAAACTCAAGTTAAATTGAAGTTTTGGTTTTATCACTAAGACAATAACAGACCACAAGCTCTCAATAGACCGAGACCTAAGTCTCGTTCATTTTATTTTCATCAGTCAGTCGCAATTGAAGTTTAATGTCAAACAGCTTGTGGTCTACAAATACAAGGGGTATGATCAAATCATGTTGTTAAGTTAAGCTTATTCGTAAGCTTTGTGTATAAAAATCCAGCATTTGCCTCTGATGACTTTCACCGATGTTTTCGTTTATCACTCTTTGACAAATATTAACGTTACTAATTTACATAATTTATTATCTATTTAATAAAGCCTATCCGTTTTTTAGCTTATATGAGCTTAAACCCTAACAAAACTTTATTAATCTTTATATAACGACTACACTTTTCAAGCAAAGCCGTGTGTTCTACTACTTTTTTGTGGGTGGGTGTCAGAATGACACAGCGACAAAATGACACGGTGCGTCACTTTGGCACGGTGCGTCACTTTGACACGGAGGGTCACTTTGACACGGCGACAAAATGACACGGTGCGTCATTTTGGCACAGCGACAAAATGACACGGTGGGTCACTCTGGCACGGTGCGTCACTTTGGAACGGAGGGTCACTTTGGCACGGCGACAAAATGACACGGTGCGTCACTTTGGCACAGCGACAAAATGAAACGGTCCGTCACCAGAGATGTTAAAATGCTAAAAGTTACTATGGTAATTCAGCAATGAAGTGTTTTATTTTTGGTTTGTTTTAAGTTAGTAATTTCACGCTTGAGTAAACAAAGCAGAGCTTTTTAACATGCCTGTCCGTCACCTTGGCACGGTGCGTCACTTTGGCACGGAGGGTCACTTTGGCACGGCGACAAAATGACACGGTGCGTCACTTTGGCACAGCGACAAAATGACACGGTGCGTCACTTTGGCACAGAGGGTCACTTTGACATAGCGACAAAACGACACGGTGCGTCACTTTGGCACGGAGGGTCACTTTGGCACAGCGACAAAACGACACGGTGCGTCACTTTGGCACGGAGGGTCACTTTGGCACAGCGGCAAAATGACACGGTGCGTCACTTTGGCACAGCGACAAAATGACACGATACGTCACTTTGACACAGCGACAAAATGATACGGTACGTCGATATAGCATGGATAAACAAACTTATAAGCAAAACTAAACTTTTTCAGCAAAATAACTTTTAATTGTAAAACTTTGATAGTAATTAGTTAAACAAAATATTTATTATATTTTTTCCAAACTATAGTAGCTTGATACATTTGAAACTATATATGATACAATGCTTTAAAATTTAAGTGCAAGTATAAAAACAAAAATATTCTTAAGTTTTATTTTTTACGTTTCACAACTTTTCATATTTATGTAATGAATAAAATTTAGTATTTTTTGTTAAACGTTTAATTAATTATTATCAGGAATTGTTATAAAAAATAACTAAGATTTAATTTTATACAGTGTTATTTCGTTGTAAGAATAAGTCATGCGTGTTTTAACTCTAGTTTTTGAAAATACAGAGTTTAGCTGCTTTTGTAGTATCTAGCCAGTTATATTAAATATGTTTAATATTTTAATCTTGTAGTTTGTTTAAACATAAAAGTTTTATTATTACTGTTTTTTAAACGACAAAAGGTTATCGCTCGAAAAGTTATACCAAAGAACATTTCAGTTATCGAGTCGTAAATAGTGATGTACCGGACTCACTATCCGGGTCCGGGTCCGGCCGGATATTGCCATTTTTGTCTGATATCCGGATCCGGCCGGATTCTAATTTGAAAAAAAAGTCCGGATCCGGTTCCGGCCGGACTCTAATTTGAAAAAAAAGTCCGGGTCCGGTTCCGGCCGGATACTAATTTGAAAAAAAAAGTCCGGATCCGGGTCCGGCCGGATCCTAACAGATATTCGGCCGGACCCGGATTCAGTTAGTAAAAAAAAGCATACTGAAAAGTATTTTTTCAAAAACAAACCCTGTGTAAATTAATAAGAGTCATTTTCGTCAGTTAAAATTAAACACCTACCGTGATTGGCTCATTCTGTACCAAGACTAATTTACATTTGTTTACATTTGAACTATGAAATAAACATTTCATAAATGCAACTCTTTACATATGTTGTAAAATTGAAAGCTTTGGAATGAATACTTGCATTATTTATTGTTTTAAGTTGTGCTCAGAGAATATTTAGAGTTAATACGTTGAATGTACGAGCAAATGAGAATCATATGACAAAATGTTTCAAACTAAATACTGATGCAACAAAACATCAGAACATGACAGGCAGTTTATATGTAAGCAGTTAGTTAGTTTAGTGTGCAGCTTGAAGCAACAAAATATCTTGAATTTTTTTGTGAATACTTATTGTAAGTAGTGTTTTGTTTTAAAAGTGAATATTTCAACTGGTGTTTAATTGCTTAAATATTTAAGCCAGGTTTAAAGTTTAATAGTTTATTAAAAATTTTAAAGTTTCTTGTTTACTAAAAGTTTTATTTAATTTTTAGTTTGTTGTTTTAAGTCTTTTGATATAGATTTAATTAGCTTCCAGTTTTTAAAGTGTTACCAAAGTAATTAATAATTTTGTATATGCTAGTATTTCTTGTTGTGTTTTATATAAAAGATTCATCACTCAAAACTGTCGTGTCTGATTATAGAAAGTAGTCTCAGTTAGAATTTAGTATTGGTTAGATATTAATTAAATAAGGTAGGATTTAATTATGATGGGTAGTACTAATAAGTTAAGTGTACCACAATCAGTCCACAACTTTACTACCAAATTGTCAACCTTTGCTAGCTGTCTGATTGTTAGATTAAAATAATTTTTTCAGTTTTTAAAAACCTCATTCTGACTCCGGCTCGTTTATACTCACTCTAGCTACTTTAATTGACTTAAACAGTGGCAACCCTGCTAGTTTGAAAATTTTTGGGAATTTTAGAAAATCTTGGACTGCCTCAGGCTAGTTAAGTTTTTTATAAAAACTCAGGCTAGTTTTCTTTTAGATTTTGAATGAGTTTAAGCTGATCCAGTTTTCAATACTTTGTATTTTGCTAGTGTATTTTGTTCCAGAACTTGATTTCAGATTTTTAATTGTAAATAAGACCTAAATTTGTAAACCTTGTGGCTAGCTGTTCTACTTATCACTATATTAAAGTTCTTTTTTTTCAGTTTTTAAAAACCTCATTCTGACTTAGGCTAGTTTATTCTAGTGATGTACCGGACTCATTATCCGGGTCCGGCCGGATATTGCCATTTTGTCAATATCCGGATCCGGCCGGATTCTAATTTGAAAAAAAAGTCCGGATCCGGTTCCGGCCGGACTCTAATTTGAAAAAAAAGTCCGGATCCGGTTCCGGCCGGATTCCAATTTGAAAAAAAAGTCCGGATCCGGTTCCGGCCGGATTCTAATTTGAAAAAAAAGTCCGGATCCGGGTCCGGCCGGACCCAAAATTGTGGGTCCGGTACATCACTAGTCGTAAATCACATGCTTTAACAATCTATTACGTGTAGTTAAAAATAAATTTTTTAAAAGTTAAGTCCTAAATTTCCAAAAACATACAAAAAAAATATTCAACAAAAGTTAATAACTTAGGATGTTTACTTAAAACTCTGTATTGAAAATGTATAATAAACTTGTCTAAAAGCAAATAATTAAAATAAACGGTCCTGGAGCCTAAACTTTTGAAAAAGTTAAAAATAGTATTATGAACAGTTGTGAGAAAATTAAGAGTCTGATGCAACCATTCATGCGCATTTATAAATTTATTACTTTTAAGAAAATTAAGCACTAGAGGTTATACAACTTGAGTCCTAATAAATCAAAATTAGTTGTTCTTAAACATAGTTTATTAAATGTTAAGTTTATCGTCAATTTAGTTAATTCTAATAAAGTTAATACTTCAAGTCTTTTTAATTTTTACAAAACTTTGTAGCCTAAAATATAAAAAATTAAACTTAGAGTATGACAGATATTATAGTATTTTTTGCATTTAAGGAATTAAATAGCATTTATACTATTAGTTTTAGTATTATAATAATAAGAAAAGTTGTACTTTGTTAAAGCAAGTCTACAATAGTCTATTACAAGTGTGTAATAGTGGTTTATTGAGTTTTATTTAAAGAGATGCTTGATGTAGGGAAATTTTTTGCTAAAAAAACTAATTTATTTGCGGTTATTTTTACTTATACTTTTATCTATTCAGTTTTAGTGTTATGTGCACAATTTTATTTGCGAAAGAGCATTATACTTCTACTTCTAAGTGCACGATATATGTTGCAACTAACAAAAGTCGCATAGAGGCGTAAAATTTCGATCTTTTAAGTCAAGTGCACAATGATTTTTTGAAGATGTTGCTACTAACGTAAATCGTCAGGAAACGCAGTATTTTAGTTCAAAATTGTCAGCTATTAAGTCGTCAAAAGAGCGCAAGTATCGCTTTTTTTAAGCATAAAATCGAAAAATAAGAACCGCATTAGAATTTAGAAAATAACAACAGCAGAAAAGTTGTTTTCGATAACGTCTGAGTTTTAGTTCAAAAACAAACTATCCTCTGTGTTAACACCTACTAGTTTATTGTTTTTATATGCTGAATGATTGATCTAACATGTAGATTGTATTTTTTAAATCAGAATGTTGCTGAAGTTTATAAAATAGGTTTATATGAGTTTTTATCTTTTTAGTCGTAAAATGGCAAGTCATTTTTTAATTTTTATTACTCGTATCAAGTTCTAGTACAAAACTGTGTTTAAGTTTTTCCATTCGAAAGAAATCAAAAATAAATTCCCTTTAACTTTGGCAGTCGTATTTTGTTAAAAAAGTTGCTGCTTTTGCTTCTTTGTGAACTTTGTTTGATACAAATAATTATTTGTCGTTTATTAAGCACAGCTTTTAAGCACACCTTACACCTTGCTACTGCTTAAAAATGAGTATGTTGTTTATAAGTACAACGATGGACAATAGAAGGTATAAACATTACGTGTTTCACTTTATTTTATGAAGTCACAATCAAAAATTCCTGCGGTCTTTGTTTTTAAAGTTAATCGATGTGATTAATGCTGATTCTACAAAACCGGTTAGAAGACAGGAAACCGAAAAGTTTCCTAGAAAAACAAGATCGTTGTCCATACCAGTGAAGATTTAAGTTTTACAACAAATCGTTCCCTCCCTTATTAACCACCGTGTCATTTTGTCGCTGTGCTAAAGTGACCCTCCATGCCAAAGTGACGCACCGTGTCGTTTTGTCGCTGTGCCAAAGTGACCCTCCGTGTCAAAGTGACGCACCGTGTCGTTTTGTCGCTGTGCCAAAGTGACCCTCCGTGCCAAAGTGACGCAAAGTGTCGTTTTGTCGCTGTGCCAAAGTGACCCTCTGTGTCAAAGTGACGCACCGTGTCGTTTTGTCGCTGTGCCAAAGTGACCCTCTGTGCCAAAGTGACGCACCGTGTCATTTTGTCGCTGTGTCAAAGTGACCCTCTGTGCCAAAGTGACGCACCGTGCCAAGGTGACGCACCGTGTCATTTTGTCGCTGTGCCAAAGTGACGCACTGTGTCATTTTGTCGCCGTGTCAAAGTGACCCTCTGTGCCAAAGTGACGCACCGTGCCAGAGTGACCCACCGTGTCCTTTTGTCGCTGTGCCAAAGTGACGCACCGTGTCATTTTGTCGCCGTGTCAAAGTGACCCTCCGTGCCATACTGACGCACCGTGCCAAGGTGACGCACCGTGTCATTTTGTCGCTGTGCCAAAGTGACGCACCGTGTCTATTTGACGACCGTGTCATTTTGTCGCTGTGTCATTCTGACCCGCTCCCCTTTTTTGTATCAATAAAAAACTAACCTTTCACACAGTTAAACTCATCACCACTCCAAGAACCGCCTTCTAAACAATTGTAATCGATACTTGCAGACGCGGATGTTATTATAAACGGTTCTTTGCAAGTGTAGGAAACTTTTAGCTCTATTTCTAAATTCTCATCTACTTTGTTCGTTTTATGTACATGTTTATTTGCGTTAGGTACGTTTGGTGAACGACCACAACCTATAAAAAGGATAGCAAATATCATTCCATTTTATTAAGTTATCAATTACATTTTTCCAATATAAATACAAGCAGAAAAAGTAATTAAAACTTTTATAATATTTAATAATGATTGTTAAAACTTTTAAACCATCTTAACTAAAACATTTTTTGACTTGTAAAAAATATATTTACTAGTAAAGCATTGTATGGGCGGATCCCAAACTCCATCGACACCGCAGGCAGATTCGTAGTTGCTCTGATCGTACCCCTCGTTACACAAGTATTCTATTGCGGTTCCTGCTAAATACACACCGTCTCTTTTGTTCTCATTGATAAATGAGTAGAGGAAGAGGAATCTTCCTGATGGATCATAGTTTCTAATTACACCGCATTCTGCATAAAAAGGAATTTTATTGTAATTTTGAAACGGAAGTTAGCTGCAGCAGATATATTCATCGATTTTATCTAGTACTGATTTTTAATAACCTAAGTAGTAAATGTAGTATTTTAATGTCTTTAAGCCTTATCATAAAATCAAAAACTGAAAATCTTAACACTTTGGCCCTAACAAATGACAGAGTTTGCTGCAAATTATAAATTGATCATACCTTTTATACAAGTAGGCAGCTCTTTAGGGGTCCATAGTTCGCCCAAGTTGCACTCAAACCTCATGTTGGCAGTCTCATCGCTGAAATGATACCCCTCAATACACTCGAATTCAACAACATGGCGTACCACATCTTCAGTAGCGGTAACATTGAGCTCAAGCGTGTCGTAGTTGGAGTTTTCAATTAAAGGAGGCTGGTCACAAGCTTAAAAAAGGTTTTGCCTTTAATAAAAACTTAGCTTAAGTTCGGAGTAAACTTGGCACTAAGCTCTAGTTTTGTAATAACATAGGTAATAAGAATATTTAGTGTTTAAAAGTTTATAAATAACTATTAGACCTACTCTTTTATTTTTATATGTTTTGAAGTTTATATATTTAAATTAGGTTATTCTCACCTTCTTTAACTCGAAAAACTACTTGATACTGTAAAGTTATAGTATTAAGTTCTTAAGAATGGTTCTTACACCTTAAGTTCACTCACCCGGAACACAACGTGGAGCGCGATCCGCGTCCCAGCCGCCATCTCTGCCACAAGTCGTTGCTCCAATTTCGCCCAGCGCCAATTTGTGCGCAGCGGAGGTGCATGCGTAAGCCACCCGGGTGTCGGTCCAAAATTCCCCCTTTCTGTGACTGAACGTGATGTTCCAACGAGTTTTGTTGTTTTTGGGAAGAACATCGCACTCTGTTTTATGGTAAAAGAAAAAAACAGATTGAATAAAAAGATCAATTAAAAAAACTATAACACATACAATTATTATAATATAAATTGTTATGAAAAAAAAGACTAACAAAATTTAAAATAATACTATGGTGTATAATGTTTTTTGTTTTATTATTTAAAAAATAATGATAGAACTTTAAATTTATATAAAATTTCAGACTTAAAATTATGTGTTTTAACTTAAAAATAAGTGCATAAACTTCATTTAAATACTGTACTTGAAAAAAATACCTTTAATGCAAATAGGCACGACAGAATTGTTATATAACCCATTTTTTAAACATTCTAAGGCATAATTATCTGCCATGCCAGTGTGGAATTGGTATCCTTCATCACAAACGTATTTGAATGTGTCAGATTGCACATACAAATCAGCTCGAGTTTGGATAACAACAAAAAGTTTTCCGTCTGGTACTTCATCGAGTGCTGGACATTCTATAAGAATAATAAAATCACTTCGTTATACTCAACTGTAAGACGTCAAAAAATTTAGCTAAATTCTTGACACTTGATACTTATTACTTAGTATATATAAATTGAAAAGTTTCAAAAATCAGTAAAATTAAAGCAGTGATTAAAAAAAAATACTTTTCAAGCAAGTCGGAAAAGTTGAGTTCCAATCTCCGTCTTCGTTGCACCTAATTGCTGAAAGTTGGGGATCATCAATCGCATACCCTTCTTCACAAGACATGTACAAAACTAAGTCAGTTACAAAAAGTTCATCATAAACACTAGTTGGTGCCATTTGTAAACCAGTTGTCATATTAAATATAGGACATTCTGTCAGTCTAATTTATTTAGATTTTAACTAGATATACATTAGTAAACATTTTTTTATTGAATTTTAGTAAACTAGTCTGCAACGCTTAATAACGTTAACAGATATTTCAAAGTTCTTTTGAAGGTAAAATAACTTCCACTTTTGTGTTGATAGAATTTTTAATTATATGGAAAAGTTCTAAAAAAAGCAACCTGAAAACAAACTAACTCTGTCCGCATTTAGGAGCGGTTTCGTGACTCCAGGAGCCATCTTTCCTGCAAGTAAGAACTTCAGGTTGACTGTACTTGAAAGAGTATCCTTCAACACAAGTGTAAGTAACCTTAGTACCGCTCCAAAACACGCCTGTTTGGTAACTGTAGTCTACTGTCATTGTTGATAGTGAACCTTCTGGTGGAGACGGACATTCTGGAAAGCAAAGTCTTTAGCTCAGGAAAAGTATATTAAATTTCAAGCAAATGTAGTACTCATTAAATCCTCACATTTTATTAGTTACAAAATGTATTTAAAAAAAGTTTATCAGTATGATATATTTTGGGTCTTATTAGTAGTTCTAACAAACTAAAGTTAAGTTTTTTTTTTCTTGCACTTAGAAATATCTTATGTGAAAAGTTTTTATGCTTTTGCATAACATCTTACTAAAACAATTAAACATAAACATTAATTACTTTTAGGTAGAATGCATACGGTAATATTCGTTGTTAAATTAATGAAATTTTTAAATAACTGATTTTTGG
Organism: Thalia democratica; assembly: GCF_965202585.1. Classification (NCBI taxonomy): domain Eukaryota; kingdom Metazoa; phylum Chordata; class Thaliacea; order Salpida; family Salpidae; genus Thalia; species Thalia democratica. The sequence continues at coordinate 56,532,485 of NC_139166.1, read as the reverse complement.
ACTAAAAAACAATAGCGAAATATTTTATTAATACTAAAACCAACTTTATAAACTTTCAACAAACTACCAACTTTTTAAACAAACAGGATATGACGGCTCAAATTTTCCAGTTTTATCATTGCAATTCAGTTCAGCAGGCAGTTTAGATGGTATGCTGAAACCTACATTGCAAGAGTACAAAACTTGATGTGGAATTTCTATTTCAAACGACGATCCAGAGTAGGAAACAATGACATTTTCGTACAAAGTCGTTTTGAACTTTCCATTGTCGATGGGCTTAGGTGTGCCACAATCTACATAATGGACTTGGTGTTTACTAATTTTATAAGGTTAAAAAGGAATTGAAACAGTATTAATTACAATAACTTTTTGAGGCCATTTGAAATCACTTTCTGCTAACACTTAGGTGGATATACGCTTAAAAGTAAAGTCAATGCACATAGTTTACATATAAATTATCAAACTAAAGCTGTGATATGGCTGAACAAAATAAACAAAAACAATAAATAATACAACTATATTTTCTATGTAACAACTTATTTTACCCACATAAATTTATTATTCTACGTTTAATTAAAAGCTTTAATTTTGACACTAATAGCGCTTCAACCGACCTTTGACACAGAAAGGAGTAGAAATGCTCCACTCGCCATTTTGTAAACATTCAGCAACCATATTTGTCGTGTCGCTGAGAATATAATTTTCAACGCAGCTAAACTCGACAGTCGCTCCGCTGAAGAGCTTACCGCCATAATGAGTTTCGCTGCTAGAATTTATAAGCAGACCTCCAGTTGGTACTATCTCGGCGCACTCTGCAACAAAAAGCATGTAACGGATTAATAATACAGCCAAAAAATATTTATCTTACCATGCAAGCAGCTAAATTCCTCGTTAGTCCAAGACCCTCCATTGATGCAGTTATACGTGGTTCTGGCGTTTTCAGGAACTAAGTAGTAAGGCTCTCGACAAATATAAGACACATTGAGCTCAACTTTTGTTTCAAGATCAACTTCAAACTCTTCATTGATAGTTTTCAATGCGTTTAGTATATTTGGTGAAGGACCGCATTCTTTTGATTAAAAAAACTTTTTTAGTTTTTTTAGAAAACAAATAAAGATTTTATGTTATAGAATAAATATATTTTATATTTTAACTACTACTTATCGTAAAAAATTCTTACCAGGATAGCACTTTATGACTGGATACCATTTACCATCAACACCACAAGTTGAAACTGTTGCGTTTTGTACGTAATTATCTTTGCAAATGTACTCAACAGAAGTACTATTTAGAAGAATTCCGTTTCTTTCGTTTGTGTTTGTAGTTATGTTGGATTTGGTTTTTTCAACAATTGGAGTATCATCACACTCTTAAAAATTTTAAATATATAGAGAGCAATAGATACTACATACTTACGAAGATTGTTTTAAAATACCTGAAAAATGCTATTAGATAACAAAAAAGTTAATTTTTGCATTATTTAGTTATTCTCTGCTTAATATTTAAACACTTACTTACTATTTAAAACTTTGAAACCAAATTTTAGAATTATTTCAGTTTATCATCATAGCTTTTTATATCTAAATTTCAAACTAAATGAAGTAGTCTATTATCAAAGACTTAAAAATACATCTGTAAAGATGAGCTAAAAGATAAACTTTGTATAATGTGAACTTATTTATCTACCTTTTATGCAAAAGATCGGATCATTAAGTGACCATGAGGAATGTCTGTTGCTGCACTCAGATCGAACAACAGCAGACTCATTGCTCAGATAATAGCCGGGTTTGCAAGAATACTCAACAACATACATTTCTACAAACCCACTGTCTGATGTTTTAAGGTCTATTGTCGTGATGTTCGAGTTTTCTACGAAAGGAGGATTTTCGCAAGCTAAAAACAAAAAAATATATAATATAATTTTACAAAAAAGTTGTATAAATAGTTGTAAGTATAAAGTTCGTTGAAAAACAAATTTTTCAAAGCTATTTATTTTTAAATATAGCTACATGAATAAATAAAAATGTGCAAACTAAATATTTTATTTACGACCAGGTTTCGGTGACAAAAAAAGTACGACCTTTTCAAGTATAATAAAATAGTAAACTGCGCATAACAATGTTGCACATTTTGATTTGCACATTTTTAATTAAACAAGTTCTTTACATTTCAGTAAATCGAGCAACCTTTTTTAGTTAAGACAAATAAATATATATAGCTAAATAACACAAGTTTTTTGTAGCAGCAAAAAACTTTCTAAAACATTTTATTTGAAAACTAATAAACTACTCAGCAAAAAAAGTATTATAATTAGACGGACTAACGAAACTAAGAGATTAAAGCAAAATAAAACTGCAGTGCTAAACAAGTTTTGTTATTAACAGATATGTGTTTTTCTTACATATTTATTTATTAAGTTTTAACCCGGAACACAAGTAGGAGCGAAATCATGATCCCAAAGTCCGTTTCTGCCGCAAGTCAGCTTTTCAGGCTCGTTCCATTTGAAAGTGAACGAAGAGTTGCTGCAAGCGTAAACTACTTGAGTTCCAGTCCACATTTCACCGTATATGTGGCTGAATGATATCTTCCAGTAGACTGAATCACCTTCGGGTGGACTGATGCAATCTATCGGTTTGTTATTTTATTTTACAAGATATATACTTTATCGTTTACTCAAACTAACTGTAGACAACTAAAATTCAATGTTAAAGTATACCAGGTATTATCAAAAACGACAAACTTTTCTTACAAATTAGCTTAACACAAGGGGCGATTATTTGAAATTATTACAAATTAAAATATTTAATTTTACTACTTGTGATGCAGATAGGAACATTAGTGTTGTTGTACGATCCGTTTTCTAGACACTTGTATATGTAGTCATCAGCACTTCCCTTGTGAAACATGTAACTTTTGTCACAAGCATAACTAAAAACGTCATTACTCAGATAGAAATTAGCACGAGCTTGGTTGACAGAGTGTAACTTTCCGTCCTGCACCTTTTGGAGTGTTGGACATCCTGCAAAAATTTAATGAAACAAATTTAGCAATCAAATTACGTTTTAGAAGTAAAATTTAGCATCATTTATTTAAAGCAACGAATAAAAGCTTTGTACAGTTAAACGGATATTTTATTTTTACGAACATAAACTATGCAATTAAAATTTTAACCGAGTTTATAGTACGAATAAATTGGTTTTATAAGTGGACTGTAGATATAACTGGATAAGTTTTCACTCTACAAATTTTATTATGATTTTTCGAAAACTTTTGTGTTAAAACGGGTTATTATAAAAATATAAGTTTAAATATAAAAACTAAAGTTAAAATAATACTTTAGAGAGTTATAATAGAAACGACTACATAGTCAAAGGTTACATTTTTTTAGCATAAGTGTTAATTAAACTGATTAATTTTTATCTAATAATAAATAAAGTTAAACAAGTTACAAATACTGAGATGTAGTTATAACGAGATATTTAACCGGTTAAAAAACAAGTTGTTCTATGGTCTATACCAGATATGATAAAAACTTTTTTGTTAATAATTCTAATATGCATGAATCAGATTAATTTTAAAAACTGTGCACCGTAGAAAAATTTTTCTTAACTAAGCATAAAAGAATATATAAATAGAAAAATAACTAGTCGAATTCCAAATACTAAGTTTTATTATATGTTTAGTTTAAAATGCATGCTTACTTTTTTTGCATTCAAAATCAAATTCACTCCATTGTCTGTTACTTTCACACGACAGAACAGCTGGGTTGATGTCGCTAAAACTGAAACCTTCGTCGCATATGTACCTGACTTCCGCGCCTTCCAAAAATTCCCCTTCAGTAAAACCGTAATCAGCTATAAACCTCATGTTGAGCCCTTCAGGAGGTTGTTGACACTCTGGAAAAAAAAAACAATTTTTGTTGTTTTGTTAAATAAAGTTTAAACTACAACAGAAGCAAAAAAAAAAGATTTAAACCTAATTGATTTAACAGTAGGAGTTTACTTTTGTAAATCATTAGTATTTTAATCACTAGTTCAAAAAATAAGTTTGAAGCAAAACATTAAAACAGTTATTTATCTAAATTAAAAACTGATGGATAGGATGAATTTGATACTTTTTTATATTTGTGGTCAAACTTAGCTATTAAATAAATAAACCTTATAAATAGAATCTGATAAAACATTACGAGTTTACCTTTGTTGAAAAAAGTGCATTTTTAGTTAATAAACACTCTGAATAAAGATTACTGATTGTTTAAATACGAAATAATTACAATGAACAAAAACAATTGATTTTTTCTCATTGAATACAAAATACAAACTGTTTTAACTTTTATTCTTTAAAATTCGAATAACTTTTTGTGTTAAATGACTTAGGTAGAACTATAAACTAATGTTTATAGTACAAACTTGTTTAAGTAAAGCACAATTAAAAAATATTATTTTAGTTATTTAAAAAGTGTACCACTTAGAGTAGATTCGAAAAGTTAGATTAAAAAATTAGGATAATTCAAGCTGTTAATTCAAAAGTACGTTCATGTTTTATTATAGTTATGAATGAATAATAAATATAGAAATAAAATTTATAACACATATTTTCCTATTCATCATTTTATAAGGTTTAATCTTGAAAAAACAGTTCATTAAAAATAATACATTTTAAATTTATAACATAGTAAACTTACTTATAAGTGCATAGACTAAACAAATACCAACTTTTATTACACATATTGTTTTTAAAACTCACTTATTTTTAGACAAACGGGCGGATATCCCTTATCCCATTCGTAAGTTCCGTTTTCCAAACATTTCAACAAATCAGAAGAGTTTTGGTTGATGTAGTACCCCTGATTACACTCGTACTTATATGTAGACCCGTTTGTGGGCACATTTGGACCAGTATAATGCCCGTTTTCAAGTTTTGGTGGTTCACTGCAAACTAAAGTATTTGTGATATTAAAATATGTTTTTAAACATATCTAAAATTTAAAAACTATGTTTATTTAATTTAATTAAAACTACTTTTTTACATTCTAGATGAAAATAAGCATATAAATTTTGATTTGACTAAGGCTACTGTAGCATAAAAAACATTATCATAAGTTATTATATTTTTTATTTATTTCGTAAATCACATAAAACAACAACTTATAGTAATATTAAACTAACGTATTAAAGTTTGCCAAACTATGGATATTATACCACAAGATGAGCACTGCATTTACTTCAGTCAAAATTAAAAAGATACTTTCCAGACAGTTTTAGTTTCACCTAGATTAGTTAGATAGTTTAAAAGTAAAAAATTAAACATATAAGTCCTACGATTTTACAGTATACAGTGTTTTTAAAAAACAAGAAGCTTAAATTATTTTTTTGTAGAGTTAATGAAGATCTTAAACTAGTTCAATTTCAGTAATTAAAAATAAGCTTTTTAAACTAAGTAGCTTAATTCAGATACATTTTAGCTGTTAAATTGTTTGGTTTGAACACATCTTAAACCATCAGCAGTCTGATGGAAAGTACTAAACATAGTATAAAAAAAAACTTTGATTCTTTATATTTTTATTTGAATATACATTCAATTAATTAGCAACTACTAGTAGATCAAAAACTGAGTTATTATTTAGTTAGCTTTTTCCATATTATTTCTCAAACTTAAATAATATTAAGTTGCATAAATAATTTTATAATATTAAGTTTTGTCATTTAATCTCTGTATAAATAACATGCCACATAAATAGCTACATTGTTCAAGATATAAAGAAACCTTTGGTTCTATACTTAATTTTATTATCAAATAATCAGAACAAAAAATTAAGAAAAGGTATTAAACTTAATAATCATAATATGCTTCATTAAAAAGTTATAAATTTCGAAAACTAATTGCACAAATATTACAAAATAGAGGTTTTATCGCTAAAATTTCAAAAACAAAGAACTTATATCAATCATATCATAGAAAATTAACCTTATTTTACAATCACAAAATAGTTTGTTCATATAAAAATCATTTTTAATTAAGTTTGAATAAGTATACATTTAGTTTATAAACTTTTCTTAAAAGTCTTAAAATACAATAAAACACCAACCTTTGTATTTCCACTTTGATGTTTCCTAGTTTCTTTGGGCTTTTTGATTAAACGTTTGTTTGCAATCATCGAAAAAAACAAACTTATAAACTTTTATACAAGGTGACTAGTATTATTTACCAAAATATAATTTGAATAAATTAGTAAATTCATCTCATTTTTTAAATTACGTAATAATTGCTTTACGCACTTTTAAAAATTTCAAGTCATTTGCATTCAACATGAGGTTTTAGCTGTTTTAGTAGTAAAGTGTCAATTAAATTTTCAAAAAGTGTATAAACCAGGGATTGACAACCTGTTTTAAGTCGCGTGCCAATTTTCCTTAAAAAAGTTGCTCGCCGCCTGCACTGTATAAAAAAAGTCTATTGCGGGCCGCAGATATTAAAAAAAAAGTGCACTGACCAACATAAAAAAACTGATTTATAGCAAAAAAGTGATAATAACTATAGTAAAGCACTAGTAATTAATATTTATAAAATTAAGAGCATAATAGAAAGCTTTTACAACAATAAGTTTTCTTATTACTGTTTTCAAAAAAGTATGCTCTGAGCAGCAATAGTACATAGTTGACTGCAGTTTTTGAGGGTCGAAGTTTTCCGACCCCTGGTTTAAACATTTAGATTTTACACATAGAAATCTTTAATTTATTTGTTTAAACACTTTTCTTAGATTTAAATATCAACCATCGATCAATAAAACACCTAAAGTTAAACATTGTTTTGATAATCTGTTGAGTAAAAAATTTATATTTTGTCTCCTTACATGTATTGGTACAATACTTTTCATATCACACTTCACTTGCAATCCGAATATTTTTAAACTAAGTCAGGAATCGAAAAAACTTACTAAATACTTTGAATAGTTTGTATCTACAACGTTTTGTCTCAAAAAAAACTATAAAAATCTTACAGTTCGTTAGTTTAAGTAAAACAGAAAAACAGATAGTTGTGTATCAAGCATAAACGGTATAAATAGTCTAATTTGTAGAAATCATGCTGAGAAAACATTTTTTATTGAGTTACGAAAAAAAAAACCTATAAATAGATAACTCTATGGTTTTATTATCACAATTTGAGCATGCAAGTCAGTCATAGTCAACAAAACTTAAAATTCGTTTAAGATAAGCATAGGCGTTTTTTAAAAAATCTCTAGATATTTTTAAATCCAAACTTAAAATTTTTTTAATTAAATCTTAATTCAGATTCCCTTAAAAAAGTCTGGACAATATTAGTTTTAGAATGTTTTTGTTTCTTTATAAACTTGAGCTAAACTGTTGTAGTTAAATAATGCTGGTAACTAAAATACAAACTATTAGTACTACTTGATCAGTTTCAAAAAAATAGTTAACACACATGCTAATCAAACTTACATTTTATTTATGACCAGGTTTTAGTTAAAAAAATTCGATTTTAAGTTTACTTACTCTTCTTATTTTTATTTATGTCCTGAATGTATTTATTATTATAATACCAAATGCAACTTATAAGTAAGTTTATTGATATATCGAACTTGATAAAAATGTAAAGTAGCTATATAAAGTTGAAACATTTTCCTAAATTCATAATTACAGGTTAATAAAAACTTCATGGAAGACCATGATTTCAAATCACTTTTAAAAGACCTTAATATTACAATATATCCAAAATACTCCGAAAAGGTTGCTTGTTTGGTTTGTTAGGCTAGTTAATTTCTTAAATGTTATAACGTGTGTACTATTGTATAGTAAATATACTTTATAACATTGTGAACTACAAATAACTACAACTATAAAATACTACATACAGAGCAGACTATCTAAAGATCATAGAATTGCTGAATACTATTCTATACTGATTTAAAAAGAAGATTAGGTACGTTTGAGCTTAGTGTGCAAAAGAATGACAAGAGGTAGTAAAAGACGCTATCATGTAAACTAGTAGACTTTTATTAAAAAAAAAATGTTCATCATTAATTTTGAAGTTTAGACAACCAGTTGCATAGAAAAATTATAAAAATATAACCTGGTGTTATTAAGAAAATAAAGTTTAACTTTTTCCTTGTAAGTGAGCGCTTAGAATATTAGTTTGTGTTATTTCTTTCATATTTTTTTCAATTACCAGATAATTTTATGAAAGTATAATTTAACATGAAAAGTTTGATAAAACATTTAGATAAATATTTAATTTAACAATTAATTGCGTACTAATATATTTTAAAGGTGTGAAACTCTATGACCAAGAGGTTTTTTTACGCACCCAGGTCCTTGGACTTTTTTTTGAGAATTTTCGTTTTTTGTATTTGTTCAATAAACTTATGATAACAGGGAAACCTTGTGGTAGCGATAAATAATGTGATTTTGGGTGCACGACTATTCGAATTCGGACAATTCAATTTGAAAACATTCAAATTCTTGAAAATGATTAAAAGGGCCACAACTTAAAATGTGAAGTATGTTGGTCAAATATAAAAAATAAATATGTGGGTCCTATTATTATCTACAAGCTATTTTTTTTCTTTTTGAAAAACACTAAACATTTTTTGAGATATGGCTTAAATAAAGTAAAAAACATCGTTGTTTTTAGTAATTTAAAAATATCTTTGAAGTTTTTTTTAATTTTGCAAAAAAGAAAAAGTGGCTTGTAGATATAAATAAGGTCTACAAATATGATTTTAATTTATATTATACCTTAAGATATAGTTTTATTTTAAATAATTTTATTTATTTTACTTTATTTTATTTTGTTTGTACGTTTTACTATCAGTGTTACACTTAACCTTTATCCTTGATCTGTAAGCGGCTCTCGAATTTGATTGGGTGGGAATTATGACAGGTTGTAACTGAGCAGATCTCTGATTAAAGGCACAAACTGGTACAGTGCATATTCACTTATGCGGACATGTTTGAATAAATTTTTCTGTAGACATGTCCGGATAAGAATTTTTCCGGATAAGTACAACATTTTATTTTAATAAAATAATATAACTGCTGTATACTGTGCAATGCATAATAAATAATAATAACTCAGGTCATTTTTTTCTGCTTTAAATTTTTCTTAACGTTTCAAAATGTCGTACAAAGTCAACCGACCTACCTATGCTAAACTGCTCCATAATAAAAGACTCTGGCACATTGTTTTTTACCGTTTTATAAAACTGTAGATTATTTTCAAATTTTAAGCAACTCGTTTTGTTTATTTTTCGGTATCTTGTCCGTTTCTACAACCTTGTATGTTAAGTGTGTCAGACTTATATAACTTATAAATAAAAACAAAAAAAATGTTTGATTTAACAAATTTTATAATATAATTTGAATTAAATTGATAAAACATGAAAGAAATATTTTACATTAACTTTCTGAAAAAGCTTAGAACTTAATCATTTATCAAAAAACTTCAAAACTTTATATAACAAATGTTAAGTCAAATTTTTAATGACTTAATTTGAATTTTTTTAAACTAACTTACTTTACATACAAACGGTTTTTGATAACTAAAATAATTTTGAACAAAGTTTGAATGGAAGCTTTAGTAATATTACTACGTAAAAATGATGTACTAAAATGCAGAATTCATGAAATCATTTGAAATTTTCTTACAGCATAAAAGCTAAAATGTTTATATCTCACAAAAATGTTTGTGTTTAATACTGTTTTTTTTTTTTTTTTGACTGAAACTGTCCGGATAATAAGAAATTCGGGTTAGTGAAAAACACTGTTTTGTTTTTTACAAAAATTTAATACGCAATTTTCTTAAAATGTTTTTCGATCACTACTCAGTTTGTAAGTCACTGTGTTGTCTGTTACATACTATGCAGTATTTATACAAACAATATGTTTTCTAAATCAAGAGGTTTTTATAAAACCTTTAGTAACTATAGTTCTTAATACGAACATTAACTACCAAAATAAAATATAATTACCAGTAAAAATAAACAAGATTTAATTAAAAATTAATTTTTAACAAAACTTTAATTTAATTTACATATTTAAGTGAAAAACACAAAATCTCATTACTAGTTTAAACAATCAAAAATCACAAATTGATACTGACAATCCATAATGTAAATTACTGTACAATTCTAATATGCCTCTCTTAGTTTTTCGTAAAACGGTTTAAATTGGTTAAATTCATTTTAACTCCCTTGTTAACATTTAATAACCGTTAAACAAGTTTTAAACCTTCAGCTAAATAGTTTAAAAGAGTTTGTTAACAAAAACTAAAGAGAATAGTTTAAAATGGGTTAACATTTGAAAGCCTTTAAACAAGCTCAGGGGTCGGCTAACTTTTGTAAGTCGCGGGCTTTTCTAGAATAAGTTGCTCGCGGACCGCACTGTACAAGAAAATCCTCCGCCGGCAGCAGTAACTTCTAAAGATTTGTAGTAATCAACAAAATATATTTTTCTAATTCTGTTACTATACACTTGTTAAAATAAATAGTATTAACTTATTCTTTTTAATCTTAGATTGAAAAAGTTATGTAAAACTTATTATAAAACCTGTTATCATTTATAAAACATTGATTAACGAATTAAGCTGATATATTTTACAAATTTTGTTAAACTACTCTAAATTTTATAAACTTATCTTGAAACAACAGACACAATACATATTCTTGATAGGCTTTAAAAAAAATTAAATACAAAAATCTTCATGTTGTAAACAACAATGCTTGTTGAAAAATAAGATTTACAGTAATATTTAAAAACAAGTTGAAAAACCTTTATATTTTACATAGTTGTCTGAAAAATTCATTCAAACGAAGAGCTTTTTCTTGAAGTACTTATCTGGAACTCTTTGTAACAAACTGAAGTAACGGCAAAAAATGGCATAGAATCTGTCTAGCATATTACTCTGTTTTAGAAAAGAGACTTAAGTTCAAAATGTTATCTACTTATTAAATTAGTTTTCTTAAACGTATGTTTAACGTTAAATTTTTTAAACATAAATTTGGAATATGTATTCAGTATTTAACGTTTACTTGAATTTTCTTGAAAATAAATCCAATTTAATTTTAACTTCGATTGTACACCTCTGATAGTGATTAAATTATAAAGACAAAAAAGCAACAAACGGCTTTTTGAAATGAAACGTAAATTATTTCTAATAAGACAGTTATTAAGCTATATAAAATTATTTTAATACTATAACAATTTTTTAGGGATCTAAACACGACTCTATAATCCTAAACGCAATATGAAGCGTAAGAAATTTAATATTTTCACCGTTAAATAACATAAGTCATCGAACTATTTTTAGTCGCATTAATATAAGTTGCATACATACTTAAAGCTGATTTTATCGATTTTACTAAGATATTTTATTACAATGAAAAAAAAAATAATTTTTTTCAGAGCTTCTTATATAGATGCATGATTTCATATGACAATGATAAATATGTTTCTAATAATAGACAAAAAATTAAAGTTTTAATAAAGCGTCAATAGTACTTTGCTAATAGAAATATGAATTTCTATCGACAATGAATAAATTAGTATTAATAAATAGATTAATATTATATTAAAACGCATCCTAACGCTAAAGAAAGCGTTTCTATAATCTAATTTCAAATTTATACATCTTGGTGTCAAAAATTTATTTAATATTAAATAAAAAAAGAGTTTGTTAAATTTAAGAAAAATGCAACAATAAGTGATTTAAAACTATACTTAAAAATTTAAGTTATTTATAGATATTAACCTAAATTTTATCGGATATATCGAATAGCTTTACACTTGTATAAAATCGTGAATAACAGTTAAACTAATAAAAAATTGTTTTCAAAAATTTTTTAATCAAAAGTTTTTTGAGTAACTTTTTATTTTGTTGAAATTTCAACAAACATATTTTATGAAGTTTTTCTACTATTTTGTTATTTAAAAGTCTTTTAAATGTTATAATTCTATTTTTTATTTACAATGTAACAATTGCATTTGCATTGATAAAATTTGTTTATCATCTTATTACCGACTAAATAAAATTCATGTTATTTTAATGTTGTATTAATTTTCAAATGTTTCACCGTGAGCTTAGCTTTATTGATAGTTTACTTCTGATTAAGAGCAAGTATTAGCTAAACCTTGAAATTTCATAACTATAAGTTTTTTAAGTATTTTATAAGCTTTACAATGAATGACATATTAATGAATTTATTTTATCAAATTAAAAGCAGACTTTTTGTTCTAGATTGACATGTACAACTATTAAAAAGGCCTTGCTATTATTTTAAGTGTTAAAAAGTCTTACATAGTATTAAAACATATCTTTAAAAAAATTAAATATAAAAAAGTTTAGTTCTACTATATTGTTGGTCAAATAGTTTTGAATTCTTAAAAAAGCAAAAAAAACCTTTAGAATGTTTACGTTATGCATTATTAATGTATAAATTGTCGTGAAATAAAATGTTTATTTAACTATTTTCGTTAAACGAAAACTTACATGTAATGTTTTCTAAAATAAAATAAAAATTAATACTCAAGCTTCAATTATAACTAAGTGTTTTTTATGTGATTTACTTCCGTAATGGTACGATAAAAAATGTCTATTAATAACAAACTACGGTTAAAAGTTTGTTAATCACATGAAGTACCTATTTATTAAGTAGATGAAATTCGAGTATATAAAAATATTTAATATAATAGCAACTGTTTAGAGATCTGAAAACGACTCTAATTCCAAAACACAACGTCATGTGTTTTAAATTCAATTCTTTTCTTTCTATAACATAAGTCATCGAACCGTTTTTAAATCGCATTAATATAAACTGCATACATACTTTGAGCCGATTCATATTGATTTTACTAGAATATACTATTCTAAAAAAAATATTTTTTTCTTCAAAGCTTGTAATGTAACATGACTGTATAATGAATTAGCTTCACAATTTCGCCAAGTGAAGAGAGGTTTAATAAAACGTCAATAACATTGAGCTCTTGATAGAAAATAGTTTAAATAATTTATTCCTACACGGCTTTGTAACAAAAAAGTTTTCCTTTTAGTAATTTGTAGTTTATAAACGTTTACATTATTACGCTTCAAACATTTAAACAAATACTTTTATCGTAGTTTTTATTTTTATCTTCAACTATGATATACACGTTTTGTTTTATTAGAATAAAGCAAATCGCTAACACATGTTATACTAAACTAACTGTGTTCTAGGGTGTATATAAGCTGTATATGGGTGATTCAACACGTACACGGAGGTTAAACACGGAAGAGTTTCAAAATGTGCTGAACTTTTATTTCTCATTTGCTTTGTAACTGAAGCTTACGAAATTAAGATCCTCTTCATTCAGCTTTTGAGTAAAAGCATTTTAATTTAAAGCAGTATGAATGAAAAAGTGTTGAAAAAAATACACTTATGTATACACTTGTAAATACATATACTCATTCACATACTAATGCTTTTTCTTAGGCAAGATTACAAATAACCATAACAAAGAGCAAACAAAGAGCACTTTTCACAAAAAAAAATAATTTAATTAAAAATTCAAAAACTTGCTAAAACGTTTGTAACTACTGCAACTTTTAATAAAACAATTAATGTTAAAGTAGGTTTTTGTTTAATAAACCTAAAGTTTTGGTAAGGCGGGTTAAGAAAAAGAGCTAATATGAGAAATTTTTGCAAAAAAGTTTTACGTAGTTTGCTTTTTTTTGTTTTGAAGTTTTAAAAGTAATAAATATGTCAAATTGAAAACTTATAATGATAATATTACATGATAACCTCAATTACAATATTTTACGCTTATAAATAGATAATTTTATTTAAAACTTTTAAAAAATTGTTGTCTTGCATTATTTTTTCAACTTTAAGCTCAATTACAAGTTTTATCTAGAGAGAAAAATAAATCAAAGCTTTTAGTATTGAAACAACAATGCATTACTATTGTAGGTATATAATTAAATAAAACAGTGTTTCGCCAGCTTAACTATCCTAAAAAAATTCAATTATTATACCATACAAATTTAATTTGTAAAGTACTTGCTTTATTAAGAATGATGACGTTTCTCTGTGCTTACCTAGTAACACAGCTCAACAGAGATTTTAATGAAACTTTCCAAGTACTTAGTAGCTACATTATAAGCCTTAAGAACAACTCCGTAGAACTGTGTTTAATATTTTTCACATATTGTTATTCTTGTTTTATTCCACTTGAACTTGTTTCTTTCGAGTATTTTGTAACAAGCATACTAAAATATAATACTTTTAAACGCTTTTTGAAAAGTTTTACTTTTTTTCCAATATTAAAGCTTTTAACAAACTTCTACTTGTATGAGAAGATTATTTTTATTCTTCAAAAGTATAATATGATTATATAATAGAACAAATTGAAATGTTTAGTCAATGGTGTATATTTTACTTTAAGAAATATATTATATAAAAGCTGTTTTAGTGTAAACGTTTAAATATAAACTGTTTTGAACACAGTAATAATATTCAAAATATTTAAAGAAAATATCTTGTAGAATTTAACGAAAATAGATTAAAAGTTAGAATGCTTAGTTTAACAGAACAAGTATATGTAAAACATTAGTAGAATAAATAATTAACTTCCTTTTGTTTAAAAAAAATACTTACCTAACACTTAGATTATTGTTTAATTTTTTATTTTTGTGTAGCTTCACTAAAGACTACTTTTTTACAACGCAAATGACACTCTGTTAGCTTTAAAGATTTGACACGTAATCATTTATTTTAAATGAGTATTAAAGTTGTAAGTTTAAATATTAATTTAATTCTGCAACAAATTTTTAAATTCTGTAGGTTTTTATGAGCTAGTTTTTCAAAGTAAAACAAGTTGTGTAATTATATTGTATAAAATTTATTTTATTTTGACTTAACTGAAAATAAATTAAAATGTGATTTGCATTTATGAAAAACACTCAAAGTTTTATAATTATTTTTTCTTAATAAAATACTTGAATTTTACTGTTTTGTTTTTTTACTGTTTAATGAACTGTAGCATTGGATTGTGGTACACTTAACTTATTATTACTACCCATCATAATTAAATAATGCTTTATTTAATTACTATCTAGAAAATACTAAATCCTATTTAAGACTACTTTATATAAATCAGACAATACAGTTTGGAGTGATGAATCTATTATATAAAGAACCACAAAACAATACAAACAAAATATTAAAAATATAAATTACTTTGACAAACACTTTAAAAACTGGAAGCTATTTAAATCTATTTAAAAGACTTTAAACAACAAACTAAATATTAAATAAAACTTTTAATAAACAAGAAACTATAAAATATAAACCTGGCTTAAATATTCAAACAATCAATACCAGTTGAAATATTCACTTTTAAAACAAAACAATACTTGAAATAAGCATTCACAAAACAAGTTCAATATATGTTGTTGTTTCCAGCTGCACACCAAAACTAACCAACTGCTTACAAATAAACTGCCTGTTACGTTCTGATGTTTCAACATTACATCAGATGATTCTCATTGGCTCGTGCAGTGAAGCGTATCTGACTCAAAATATTCTCCAAAACAATGACAACGCAGGGAATTTTGCACTGTCATTACACTTCCTCTTCTTCCCCTTCCTTTTGGAAGAGGATCTTCACTCTTCTCTCTTCTTCTCTCCTGGTAGCAGAATTCTAAGATGGTGAGCAACTAAACCTAAATGGTAAACAGCAAAAAAACAAAATAATAGGAACAGTGTAAAGAACAAATAAATACAAAATAGTCCAGAACTAATTTAAAATCAAATTGAAGTATAATTTTAATAAGAGAGAGAAAAAATTAAGAATTGGCTTTCACATATCAAAAAAAAAGTTATTAATGTTTGTATGAGAATATAAGTTTTATCAGAATAATTAACTCAGTAAAAATCTTAGACAACATAGTAAAATACTGGTGTTAACATTATAGTATTTGCATAATAAATAAAGTGAAATATCAATACAATTCTGGTTACATTACCAAATACTATTATTACTTTTTATAGATAAACAACTTTTAATTAAAATTTTAATCTCAAAAAAGAAAATTTGGAAATATAGTATCAATAGGTTTTAAAATCAAAACATTTCACAAAAAAAAAAAAAAAACATTTGTTTAGTCATACAAAAACATCACTCAACTGTCATGCCTAACTAAACCCTAGAATACTATTTTTTACATTTGCCTTTTAAAAACTTTATTTCTTAATTTCTCAATTTTAAGTTTAATACTCTCAACATTTTCTTCAATTTTTAGACTATCTTTAATCAACTCATCTTTTTCTGCAAGCAATTTTAGAATTGCACTCTGAGGTTCAACCTGTTCTTTTTCATTGCTAATAGGTCGATAGCCTGTTGAGCTATTTTTTAGTGAATCATTTAGAGAATTAAAATGGGTGCTTTCTTTTGCAAATTGTTTATCATCAGTTGCTTTATTGTTAACCAGACTAGGAGCCTCACTGATTTCCTTCGAAATTGCCTCGGTCTCAGGCTCGACAATCTCATCAGATTCAAGGTTAGCAGAAGTCTCGGAACAGCTCATTTCGGTGCACGAATGTGTGCGTGGCACTTTCAATAATAATGCCTTTATCAGGGGTTTTAAGGACATAACTATATAATCTATATAACCAAATATAATAAAACTAAGTAATGTTGTTTTATTATGTACAAATAAACGCAATGACAGCTCACAATAAGTCTAAACACTTAAAGTTAACAATTAGAAGGAAAACGTGCTCTGGATTCCCTCCTTGACGTGTCACTGGTCTCCGGTCACTCAGTTTCTGGCACTCGACGTTGGTCCGTCTCGTTTACAGAATCTTGATGAACGTGGCTTGATCTTCTTTCGTTTCCTTTCCGTAATCGGAGCGTGGCGATAAAATACAATATAAATAGGCACGATGATATAAATATGTATAAATATTACAATACAAGTACAATAGTAAGTAGATACGATAATATAAATATGTATAAATATTACGACAGAATTATTTAAAAGTACGAAAACAACTTGTTCGTAGAAGTGTAGCTAAGGTTGACGCCACAGTCTGTGTGGGCTTGCTCAATAATATAAATGTTCAAGTTTGTTTCCTTGGACGCTGAGGACTCAATCGTGGAATTCAGTGTTCAAATTGATCCAAAGAAGTTGTCTGCTACAGTATGCGTAGGCTTATGAGTATGGCACGTTAACAACTCAAATCGAGTTGTTCGCCCCGTCGACGTTGTTGAATAAGAAGGTTTTATCGGGTGTCATTTAGCTTTTCCAAGATGGCGACTTATGTTCAGAACGCCAAGAGAAGGTTTTTCCAAAGATTAGCCAGCTTTTCCAAGATGGCGGTTAATGCTCAAATTTGCGAGCAGCAGAGTGTCGCTTCGTGCTTGTTTCGAGGTAAATGACCTGCTTCATGCTCTGATTGGGCGTATTTATAGTTTTTCGATTTTTTTTCTAGAATTTCCAATAATCACGCGATCTCTCATTTGATTCTCTCATTTTCCTGGACTTTGGACTGTAGATCACTTGATCTATCATTTGATTTTCTCATTTTCCCTTAGCCACACCCATAAACAAGCTATTTCCAGTTCAATCAAGAAATCAAAGACAAAAATCATTTTAACTAGCACTTATTTTGTTTGTGAAAAATAGTTTTTTTGGGAATTAGTTTTACTATATTTATTTGTTGTTTTTTTTTAAAGGAAAACTATAATATCAAGTGATTAACATTAATTTCTTTAAGTTATCAAAATTTGGACACAAGGCAAAATAAGATTTTGCATAAGTGTCCTACAGCTTCAACCTGATGGGTTAATTGGTGGTTGTGCTTAATCTTAAAACTGTTTTGCTCTTCTCTTTGCTGTTGGTCTTTTACTTTACAATAGTCACTGACAAAATAACATTTTTGTTGAGGCCTCTGTTGCCTGTTAAACCTCTGGTTATAGCTTGGCCACCTGTCTTGGGCATATTTAGAACCTTTAAGTGGTTTGTTATTAGGACCTGTTACTTTCACAGCCTGAGGTATTTTTCTTTCACTCATTACAACATCAAACTGAACAGCCTCACCTTGAGCAAGTGACCTTAAAAACTTGTTAGGGTTGGGTTTAGTAATTTCAGTGTGATGAACAAAAACATCACTTTCCTTATCATCACAGTGAATGAATCCATAACCTTTTTTAACATTAAACCACACAACTCTGCCTGTTACTACATATGCTATAACTTTTCTGGGAGCTTTGGGTTTAAAATTTTGTGCCTTTCTGGTTGAATGAACTGAATTAATTTTAGTCATTGCAAACTTACAGTGTTTTACTGTTCTGTCATTACCTTCATGTGCTTTGGAAATATTATGGTTTGGATCAATATGTCCTTAGTTCTTATAAAAGTAGTTTAGTTTAGACCAGGGGTCGGCAGGCAGTTGGTGGTCGCGGGCCAAATTTCAAGTTTACAAAGTCTTCGCGGGCCGCAGTTTTAGTTATAGTGACATTTGAATAATCTTTTGGTTTTAGTTTTAGTCAAACTAGAGAAAAGTTTTACTTTTATTCACCTTATTATTTTAAATAACTTTTAGCTATACATAGAATGACTATTAAAATTGAATTAAATAAAATTAGAATAAAATTTACATTGACTAATATACTTAAGTGTTAATAAACTATGTACTTTCATAAGCACTTACTAAGTTAAATTTAATACTTTTGTAATTTTACATACAATTTAACTCTCTATAAAAACCAAACTTGAAAGACAATATATTAGTTACTTTTATATATTTGTTATATTATCAACCCCTTTTTTCATATTTCTAAGAATATTAACTTCAAAAACTAGTTTTTACGTATTAAATAGTTTACATTCATGAAAAATTTAGTAATTAGTTAATTTAATAAAATTAATATATGTTTGTATTATAGAAAGCTAGAACAAATTCTTTAACATAATTAATTCTCGAATACTTAAATAAAATATCTTATTAGTAACTAGTCTTTTACATGGTTGTCACTTAAAAAGCAAAAAATGTCTGAGTTGTAACAAACCAGTCTAAGTTCATTAAAAGTTTGAAAAGCTAGTAAATCGTTGTAAATCAAGCTTAAGTACCTAGTAAAAATATCATCATCATTAAAAAGTACACAAAGTGTAAAAAAAACAAGAAAAAACTACAATTAGTAAATTACACTACAGTCATAAAAACTATTCTGGGAATTCTAAGATTTATTTAAAGTGTTTGAAATAAAAGTTTCACACACATCTGAGTTTTCAACCTTTTAAAATTTGTGTAGCAACCCAGTTAAAATAAAGTTCACAACATAAATAAATAACGAAACTTATTAACAGTAAACAAATTACATGCCAAAAAAATATAAGTCAGCTGGAATGGACAATTAATTGTATTAAACATTTTTAACAAAAGTATAAAACTTAATTGAGTCATTAGCGAAGAGAAAAACCTTTTTTTATTTAAGCATTACAGCAATTCTTTATCTGCAATAAGAATTTGAAAATATTAGTTGTAAAATAAAAGACGAGCACAAAAAAAAAACTTAAGTAGGAGTTATTGCGAGAAACGATAAAAAAACAAATCACCAAAGTCAGTTCCAACAAAGCACATGAATATCTTCAGTAACTACAGAATTACCAGAAAAAAGTTGCTAAGGCAAGTTATAAAGTAGCAAAATTTATAATCAATAATGAGATACCGTGTATAATTGAAAACTTTTTTAAAGAATTTTTGTTGGCAGTAATGAAAAACTTTTGTTTATTTCTTCAATGACAACAAAAATTCCTATTTAGGAAATGCATTAAGGTTATAAAGTCGCATAAATCAAATTATGACTTTAATCAATATGTTAAGATGAGAGCACTGATAGAAAAACTATTGCTCATCTGAGAATTTTTATTAGAGATGTTTTTTTAACTTTGACACTTTAGTATAATTTCTTGGTTTAGTTCAAACACGAAGCACAACAATCAGTGAAATTTTACAAGTAAAGGTGCAATGCACCAAAAGTTTTTAGAAGTACAATTCCTTCTTTTATTTTTAGTATAAAGTTTAATTAAAGTTTAAAAAGTGTCTTATAAAGTATATCAATATTAAAAAATACTGTTAAGCTACTTTAGTATATTTTTTAATAAAGAAATGTTTATTTGCTAAAATTTTTGTGTCAAATCGAAATTTCACTCTTTTACATGTAAAAATTGTTTGAAACTCTAGGCTTTTTCAAAAATTCTCAAATTCAAGTTTTTTTCCAAAATTTTTAAGCATACATTTTCAAGTTCAAAGCTTGAACTTGATATATTATAACATATATTATAACTGAAACTAACACTTTGGGTTGAGCAAAACTTACATCATAAGTTTAATTTGCCACTCTTTTAAGCAAAAAAGTAAGCCTGAATTAACAAAAACATTCCTGATATTTTTGTATACAAAAAACAATTCTAGCCAATAACTTATAAAATGACTTTATTGGCCTGAGATTTGAAGTCTTCAAATAGTGATAGTCTGAGTGTGTGTCAATGTTTATAAACTATCCCTAAGTCTAGTTTATATTAAATAGGTAGCTCCAAAAAACAGCAAATGTGTGTATTGATATGCAAAGCATAAAAGTTAACTTAGTTTGACAAAATCAATGTTTGAAAAATGAAAATGTATACCTAACAAAAACTATATTAGTTTATGTCATATATATTGTTTTAATTGTGTCTGTACAAATTTAGACATTACATGTAGAAAAAACATACTTAGAAAATTATGCATAAACTAAACTTAAACTAACTAAAGTATTTTACAAAAAGTGGTTTAAAATATGAGCATTTTTTTTAGTTGGTGTGCATATAAATTAGTTCAGGTGCAAAGAAAACTTCTAAAAAATTAAAATGTGTCAAAACAAAACTTAAATAAACCTTTTTTTCTTATTACTATGTTATTTTAAATGTTTTTACACTAAAACATAACATTTGCAAATAAAAGATATATAAAAGAAACTTAGGTATAAAATATATTGGAAAGAATATTTAAGCTATAAAGAAATGACACTTTAATTAATTACTGTGCATTACTTTTGTACAAAATGGAAAACATTTGCATTTAGTTTATTTGATAAAGAGGTATAATATAACTTACTTATTAAATTCAAGCACTCTTTTTTCAGATAATTACTTGCTGTTGTAAAATAGAAGTTATTATGAAACTCAGAAAAATATCCTGTTAGAATGCTAATCTGTCTTTTTCATATTTTTAAATTAAAGTAGCAACTTCTTCTAATTATTTTTAAATGTTATACAGAGACTTAAAAGCAAACTAAACAAATTAAATCGAATTACCGAAAAAAATTTTACTTGAAATATATTTTTGCTCAGCGGGCCACTTTTACATGCTCGCGGGCCACAAAATTTTCTTTCGCGGGCCGCATTCCATTCAAAAAAATAAAGTGCTCGCGGGGCGCAGTTTGCCGACCCCTGGTTTAGACCTTTGTTTATTATATCTGAAACCACTACAGCTCATATTTCTAGCTACTTCCTTTGTGTAGTGCTGATCTGCATCACAAATATTTCTGCACTAATGTTTAAAACTATCAATATCTAAACTTAAAATTTCTCTTATTTTTCCCTTTAAGTGGTCAGGGGCAAGATGCATGTACAAAATTTTTTTTAGGGTATCACTGTCTCTCATTTCAGCTTCCCATTTTTTGACTTCAAGCTCTAAAGTTTGGCCATTTAAAAAATTAAAGTTAGTTTTAGGCAAAAAAAAACTCTTCCTAGGTGGCCATCTCTGTTTGAAAGATAATCTATTAGACTTTGGTAGTCTCTCTTTTCAAAATCAATAGATGTATAATAAGTTCTGATGTCCCTTTGTGGCCAGACTGAGATGAGAACCTGGTACC
Source organism: Thalia democratica (assembly GCF_965202585.1). Lineage (NCBI taxonomy): Eukaryota > Metazoa > Chordata > Thaliacea > Salpida > Salpidae > Thalia > Thalia democratica. Next base: position 56,510,577 of record NC_139166.1, on the reverse strand, counting down.
TTAAATGTTGGTCAAATATTTCAAGACTATGACACATGTCTTCAAAATAACTTATCTCATCTCTTGGGTTACCATCAATATCTATTTTAATAATAGATTTAAGTTCTAAAAATCTATAATTGAATATGAACCCCCTATTACCATCTCTTGGTACGTGGGAATTATTATTGTTTAAAATTCCTGATGCGCACCTGGGTATTTTATTTTTTTTTTTGCTCTTTTTTATAATTAGATGTTTCCCCAGCATGTCCTGGAAAGTTTTGCTGAATATGAGTTTCATAACTTGAGTTACTTGACATTTCTAACTCAGTCTGTTGTACTTTTTTGTTGAGGGCTGCTAGTATTTTCTTTTTATGCAACAAGCTGTGAAGCTCTTGTTCAGTTTTGTACTCTGAATGGTTATTAATAATTGTGTCTATCTTTGTACTATCTAACTGTTTGTTGGAAGATTGATTATTCTCACTTAAAAAGGACGCCATTGTAGCATTGGATTGTGGTACACTTAACTTATTAGTACTACCCATCAGTGGCGTCGCGTGGTATTTTTTTTAGGTGGTGCAAAGTTTAGAAAAAAAATCCCCTACTTTAAAAATCTTTTTTATCCTAAATAAAGACTTTTTTCTACGACAATTACATTAAATTGCTAATGTAACCTGGGAAATTTTGTTTAGAAATAAAATATTTATTTTTTCAAAAAAAAAACATTTAAGAAAATAACTTAAAAAAATAAATAAATACTTTGAAAATTTAAGTAAATATAAGAATATAAGAAAAATAATTATTTTAAGTAATTTACAAGACTCAAAAAATGTGAGCTTACTTATGAGTATTAATTTTTAAGAAGGCTTTAAAATTTAAACTAACAGTAGAAAAAAATTTTGACAAAACAAACTTTTATTATGTTGAAAAACACAGCAACTTTAATAGTTTTTCTTTTGCCTCAACTTAATTTAAAAAATATTTGATTAAACATCATACTAAGAATGGTTATTTTACTAATATTTAACTTAACAAAAAAAAAGAAATGTCTTATTAGACTTGGCAAGAACATTAAAAAGTCTACAAACAAACAAAAAATGTTATGTACAAACTGCAAGTTTATTTTAAGTAAAATTTATTAAAACTCAGTAGAAAATAATTGCTTATTTACTGATGAATATTGAAAAAAATAAACGAGTATCAACTTATAACTAATTAAAATTGTTATGTTTGAAAAAAAAAACAGCTTGACTACTAAGTTAAAAACACAAAAGTAAAATAAGCAAGCTCATAAATATCAAATTTTACGAAGTCTCTAACTTACAATTTAGATTAAACAGATTAATATTATAATAAGAAAATGCAGCAACTGCAATAATATTTTTTTAGCCTCAACTTTAGTTAAAAATATTGGATTAATTAAATATCAAACTATTAATAATTGTTTTACTAATATTTAATGAAAAAAAAGTCTGATTATACTTGGCAAGTAAATTAAAAAGTCTACAAACAAATAAAACGTTGTGTAGAAATTGAATTTTTTTTAAAGAACAACTTCCATTACTCAGTAAAGAAATTTAAAATTCATTTATGATAAAAAAAAACTTAAATAAGTAAAAAACTCAAAAGTAAAACAAGCAAACTAAATAATATTAAGTTTTACAAAGGCTCTAAAGTTAAAACTAAAAGTAGCTTACAATTTAGATATAAGAAACTTATATTATAATAAAAAACACAGCAACTATAATAATATTTCATTTTAGCTTCAACTTTACTTGAAAAATATTGGATTAAATACCAAACTAAAAATAATATTTTTACTTATTTTTAACTAAACAAAAAAAAGGAATGCATAATGAAGCTTGGCAATTAAATTAAAAAGTCTACAAACAAAGAAAAATTTATGTACAAATTACAACTTTTTAAAGAAAAACTAAACTTGCTTAGTACAGAAAATAGTTACTACTGAATGTCTACCTAAAAAATTAAATCTAAAGTCTTACTTTGCAAACATAAATACTTAGACTCTTACTTTTCACCTTTGTAACTAAAATTCATTCTTCTCTCCTTTTGGCTGATAAATTTCTCCATCACCTCTTCTTTGAAACTAGTACAGTTTTTAAGTAAGTCACTACCAATCGAAATTACACTCAAAGAATTTAATCTTGACTGACCCATGGTGTTTCTCAAAAATGTTTAATCCTTTTCAAAGATGAAAATGTTCTTTCAGCGTCTACACTAGTCATGGGAATAGTTATCAAAGTTCTAAGAAGCTTTGTAGTTTTGTTAAATATTTTAGTCAGGTTATGTTCTTCAAGATATAACAGTACTTTCACCAAATCATCCTGATGCATGTGAATAAAATGTCTTCAGTTCTCTTTCTAACTGTTTACATTCAACTACAGGATAACACTTCTTCACTGTTTCTATAAGTTCTAAAGGAAAACAGGGTTTATAAACAGTAAAATATTTTGCCAATAATAACTGTGAAATTCTTAAATTGTTCTAACTATACAGAGTAAACTAATAAATAATTTCAATATTAAAAAAAATAAAATAAAAGCAAGGTTGCCACTCTTTGAGTCAAAAGAAACTGTCCTGAGTGACCTTGAAATGCCCTGAGTCACCATGTGTTTTTGAGAAAAAATCAAAATACCCTGAGATTTTTTAGAACTTAAAATATCATTAAGTTTCACTGAGTACCCTACGTGTGTGGCAATCCTGAATATAGTTAAAAAAAAATTAAAATAATTTCAAAAACAAAGAGTTTAATTTTATCAATAACTTTAAGGACATGAAGATATTTTTTTTTAAATATATTTTTACTATCAAGTTTGAAAAGAACTGAACTTTTGCTACACCTGAAGATAAGCTTTGCTTTTAAGGGCATAGGGAGGATGAAACACTTTCTTCACAATTTGATCTTATTTTATGAAGTTTTTACTAAGCTACAAGATGCTTTTTACAGATTCTAAAAATTCAAAATACTTTTTTAGATATAGCCGGTCGAAGTCGAAGGCAACAAAAGGTTCCTTACAGGAGGCACAAACTAAAACAGCGTTTAAAAAAAAAGTGTTTTACCTCCCTTTTATGCCTTTAACATATACTTTAGAATTATTTTACTGAACTTATTTTATTCAGTTTTAATTTAACTGCAAGGAATTTTTTATCAATATAAAAAATCATACTAATTTTTGAGATATGGTAATTCACAGTCAGAGATACAAAAGAGTCCTTATTAATATAATATAAACTCAAACAACAAATAAATCAAACCACTGAAATCATATCTTTTTTTATAAGTTGGCCTCAAAATCTTTAGATGTTTTTTTTTATAAAATAAAACAATTTGCTAAAATAGATATTTAAAACACTAAGAAAAAAAAAGTTATAACGAAAGTAATATTTTTTTTGTATATATAAAAATATATATTGATATTTTAAAATTTAAAACTTCTCTTCAACAAAAGTATAAAATTTTATAAAGATTAGGATAAAAATTTGATAAAAATTGCTTTAATAATGATGGAGAATATAGGTTTTCAGTAAAATTGTATTTTTTTGCTGTTTTAGTTTGCTCCTTGTATAATAAATCAATGTAATCTCTGTCCTGACCGGTTGTATCTAAAAGTTTAATTGGAAGTTTCAAGTTTATTAAAGAGTAACTATTAGCTTTCTGAAAAACTTAGAATAAGAACAACATGTAAAAAAGTGCCTATACATCCCCACCCCCCTCCCCATTACCCCTCACTATTTTGCACAATTTTTTTCAACAAACTTTAAGATTTTTATTAACTTTTTTTCTAAACTTAATGTATTTTTGTTGGAGGTTTAAAATTCAATTGTTTTTAAAGGGTATCTTTTCTGAATTTAAATTTAATTTGTTTTTCATTTTGATGACAGTACTTTTCTCAGGAACTCAACTTTTTAAAGTTTAGTTGGTGAGGCTGTTGAACTTTTTGAGAAATTTAAAGATAATTAATAAATATGTAACCATTAAAACAGTAAAAAATTGGTTAGTTAGTTTTCATGTGGCCATAGGGGTAAAACACTTATATTTTAACTTTAAATAAACTTGTTATTTTCAGAATAAAAAACTAAAACTGCTTTAGTCAGCCTGAATATTTTCTAATTTGGTCAGTTTTAATTTATCTTGGGTCATCTTGAGTTTTTTTAACATTTCCAAGTTATCCTGATTATGAGGCAAGGCAACCATGTTTCAACAATTTTATCTAAAATTTTTGCTTTGTTTATGAAAAAATTAAACCAAAAGTCATACAAAGTAGACTAAAATGTTAAACTACTCTAAGTAACCAAAGTTTCTTGGGGGGTCAGACTAATATTTTAAGTTAAGGCTATTTTTTTTATTTAAATATGTGAATGTTTCAATAACAATAATTTTTATTTAATATAAATCTAAATTATTTTTCTTTAAGAGTAAACTAGAAGTACATAATAAACTGCTTAACATTTTTTCAGAACTCAAATTTTACATTTAAATATTATTTAATTAAATATTTTATTAACTTTATGATTACAATAATCAGTTATAGTTAAGTTTATTTATGCAAATTAAAATAAAAAATCGAATTTCTTAGACTTTGGTGATTTAAGTTTCTTATCTTTTTTTTTTCAAAATATTTAATAGATGACAAGTTTAAATTTAAAAAAACATGTGAGTACATAAACTCAAGTTTAATCCTTTGCGGTAGCTTAGCTTTGTTTTTAGTTTATGTTTACAATAGCTTGTAGATCAGGGGTCGGCAAACTGCGGCCCGCGGGCCAAATGCGGCCCGCGAAGGGTAAATCTGCGGCCCGCGAGCACGTTATTTTTTTGAATGGAATGCGGCCCGCGAAAGAAAATTTTGCGGCCCGCGAGCATATAAATGTGGCCCGCTGAGCAAAAATAAATTTTAATTTAATTTTCTTTGATTAATTTAGTTTTAAGTCCTTGTATAACATTTTAAAAGAATTAAAAGACTTTAATGGACTAGCTTAAAAATTTGACTGCAGACTTATTTGATCAGTCTGTAGTTACTGAAAAAAATCATGTGCGTTGTTGAAGCGATTTATTTTTTGTTTCTCGCAATAACTCCAATCTAACGTATTGTAGTTCTTATAGCTCCTCTTATAACTCATATTTGCTCTTTTTAAACGCAATATTTGCATAGCAGATAAAGAATTGCTATAATGCTCAATAAAAATAGGTTTTCCTAATTCATAAATAGCTTAATAAATTTATATACATCTGTTAAAAATATTTAAAATCTTAGTTGTCTATTTAGGCTGAATTATAATATTTTTCTAGTTATATAATTAATTCACTGTTAATAAACTTCGGTATTTGTTTATTTTGTGAACCTTATTGTAAACATGGTTGCCAAACATTCAGGCTAGTTTGAAAATCTTAAAAACTAAGACTAGGTTAAAGCTATTTAAGAAATTTTTTTAAAGCTCAGGTGTATCTGAAACTTTTATTTCAAACACTTTCAATAAATCTTTGAATTCTCAGAATAGTTTTTATGACAGTAGTGTAGTTTATTAATTGTAATTTTTTTTGTCTATTTACATATTCTGCTTTTTCATCATAATGATATTTTAGTTATGATTTAAGCTTGATTAACATAAAGTTTTAAGCTATTTTAAATTATAATAATCTTTAATATAATTCAGACATTTTTGCTTTTAAAGTGGCAACCGTGTAAAATACTAATTAATTACTAATAAAGTTTTTTATTAAAGTAATTGAGCATTAATTATGTTAAAAAACTTGATTTAGCTTAACTACAGTATAAATAGGTATCAAATTTATTAAATTAACTAATTACTGAATTTTCAAAAGAGTGCAAACTATTTAAGACGCAAAAACTATTTTCAAAAGGTAACATTTTTTAAAATATGAAACAGTGGTTAATAATATAAAAAATGTATAAAAGTGACCCATAAATATTTTCAAGCTCGGTTTTTATAGAGAGTTAGGTTGCAAGAATAATAATAAAAATAACTTACTAAGTTTAACTCATTAAGTTTTTAAGAAAGTACATACCTTATTAAATCTTAAGTGCACTAAACAATGTAAATTCTATTCCAATAGATATTTATATATTAAATAGGCATTCTACGTGTAGCTAAAAGTTATTTAAAGTAATAAATTGAATAAAAGTAAAACTATCTCTGGTGTGACCAAAACTAAAACTAAAAGATTATTCAAATATCACTAAAACTAAAACTGTTGCCCGCGAAGATTTTGAAAACTTGAAATTTGGCCCGCGAGCACCAACTGCCTGCCGACCCCTGTTGTAGATGATACTTAAGCATGTCCTGTTTTAGGGAATTTTTAACTTAGCTTACTTACCGGAAGATATTGATTTTGCGGTAATTCTTGAAGAAATTTTGCTTTTTTGAGTTCATTTGCGGCAGTCAGCTAAGAGTTTGCGACAGTGAAGTGGGCAAAATGGTCGTTTTCTAAATTGGAGTTTTAAAAGAGATTTCGTTCTAAAAAATAACGAAAATATTATAGATACTTAATTTTTTCCTTACAAAAATTCCAGGTGGTGCAGTTGCGGCAGTGCAACACCCCACGCGACGCCCCTGGCTATCAACCATTATTATATGTACTTAGATATCTTTGTCTATTAAACAGCGTTTTTGATTAATATTTCAAAGCATTTGATGAATTAAAAGTTTTCAAAACATTTTTTAGTTTATTACGTAGAGATAATTTAAAAAACTGATAGACTATTACTTTTTAGTAAAAATTTAAATTAATATTAAAGGTAGGGGTTAAAAAAATACAAAATGACTATTGTGCATTAAAAAATTTTGAAATAATTTAAGTAGGCATAATATTAACAAAATGAAATTTATTAAGCATAAGTGGTTTTATAAAGATTTTGCAAATGTTTAAAAAAAATTTTATAAAATTTTTATCTTATCTATTTCAAACTTAATTTTGTTGAAAATTTAGGAGTTATTTCGATTGAATATTATAAGTACTTAAAAAAAAAAAAACTTTATATAAAGTTTATGTTTTGTCATAAAAACTTTTTTTTTTCATTAAACCTGTAAAAAACTAGTTTTGTACATTAATACTATAGGTTCGATTGTTAGAAGAATTTTTTTTTTACTTCCTAGAAGAAGAACAAATGTTTTTTTTTTAAAGTTAATCAGATCAGTCAATTAAGTTCTGCTAAAAGGTTTACACTAACTTTTATGTAAATACTATATTACAATTTTTCAATTATAGAGTAAACCACATTTTTTACATATGTTTCATACTAATAATTCTATTCGGTATAATAATCAGACAAGCTTTATTTTATTTGAAATGTTTTACAGAATTTTGATTCCAAACTTTCAAAAATGCATAAATTAACAACTACAGCGTATTTTTCAAATTCTGCTAACTGTACAATAAACTGGATTATTGCTACGTCATAATTATTATAAAAAAAATCAAAATATAAATTTCTGTTTACTATTGTAATAAACTTTAGCTTACTTAGGAGTACATAAAGTTTTATATTTCATGTACGAAACAGCTGTCTAAACTATAGTTTTTATACAATATACACATTTATATTTATTCTATTATAAAAAAAACTATTGGTTTATACGACCGTTTCGTATATGAGATATATAACCTCATATACTCGACAGTAACGCTAGCCTTTATTAACAATGTTTAACAGAAATTTAGAATTTGAAAATTTTACATTTATTATGACATAGTGATAATGAAGGTTTTTGTACAGTAAACCTTTTTTGAACAGTACAGTAAACACAGTACAGTAAAGGTTTTTGTACAGTAAAGCAAGTTTGAAAAAGTACGCTGATCTTGTTAGTTTAAGAATTTATGCATTTTGAAAAAATGGAAAAGTTGTACTAGAAAACGTTTTAAACTGTATTAGAAAAATGTTTTAACTACTCGTGTTTCGCGGCTTAATTTTACTTTGATTTAATACTGAGTTAGTTTTAATTTTGTTATAAGAGTTTTTTTGGTAATAAATGCATATATTTTGTCTTTTGCTTTTCTTGTTTAGTGTTATATTCTTGTCTGATTTATCAATTTTTTTCTAAGTTGCAAAGTTTGCAGCCGAATAGTTTAAAACATTTCTGATTTAGTTGATTGAAACATAATTTAGTTAGGTCAAACATGATTTAGTAAAGTACAAGTCATACACAGTTTAGTGAAATCAAACATGATTTTGTAAAATAAAACAAAACTTAATAAAGTAAAACATTATTTAGTAAAATTTAACCTGATTTAGAAAGTCGAAAATGTTTAGTAAAGTGAAAAATGACTTTTTAAAGTCAGACACGATTAAGTAAAATCATATATTATTTAGTTTAAACATTATTAGGTTCTGATTTAGTTAATTAAAACATTTTCTAGTATACTAACATAGTTTAGCAACGTCGAACAAAATTTGTTTTTACTCTACTTATGATTTGATAAAAAAAGAATTTTCTGGAAATAATTTAGTTTATGTAAAGCCAATACTTTTCATGGGTGAATTGAGAAGCGAAATTATTGATCTAATTCAGAATTTGAATTTGTATGATGTATATATTCGCTACAAAATGTTAGTTAGCACAAGCCTCGATAGCTCAGTCGGGAGAGCGTCAGACTGAAGATCTGAAGGTCCCTGGTTCAATCCCGGGTCGAGGCATGGTTTTTACCGATTTAAAGTTTACTTACCATTGATTAATTTTAATGTAACTGATAATTTGTATAGTGATTTATTTTACATAGTTGTTTTGTTTCTTAACGTACATATTTTTTAAACCTTATGTATTTGTGTTTTTTTATGATTTATTGTGCTTTATGCGTTATAATCCCAAAGGCCTGAGTTAGGGGATTACTTTTACTAATTAAATAAAAATTAAATGCTAAATATAAGGAGTTATAAATTTAATAAAACTATATATCTTATTTTAAGCGTCCAGAACACCTTAGTAACAACTATCTTAAACACTTAGTATGTATAAGTATCAGAGTGATTAGTTATTATGTACTGCTAAATATATATAATTCAAATAACAATTGTGCTAACAGAGTTTGTTCAAAGAAAAGCATTCGAATTAACTCACTAAAGAAGCAACTGAAAAACATAATAGTAACAAGAAAACAATAATACTCTCTGGCGCTAATGTGTGTGGCAAGAATATAGGCAAAAAATAACAAAAAGTACTTTGTTGTAGCTTAAGTATTTAAGTAAGTTTTAGTTAGTTGTAAATTACATTTGTTTATTTTATCAAGTTAAGTTTTACTAAGTTTTAAATATATTTATCATAAACTGTAAGTTTTAAGAAACGTGATATAAAATTTAAAAGTTGTTGAGTTAGAATTTAAAATGTTTAAGCGACTTTAAAAGTAGAAAAAGCTTAAATATTATACAATTTTTTCTATATGTTGTTTGAACAGATAAGAAAGAAAATAACTTTATAATAATCTTTTCAAATAATGAATCACTTTATAAGCTGAAAAATTGTAATTACTTTATTAAAAGTAAGAGGAAATTAACATTTCTTTTCTTGAAAAGTATATAAGTAAAGTGTGTAAGTATTTATACAAATAAACTGCAATGCACTTTAGTAAGACTTTAAAACATATATGTATACATATAATGTTAGGAATAAAGTATTTATTTATTTTCTATTTTTTTTAAACGAAAAAATTTGTTATTTTACTTTTTATAAGTTTATGTTTCAATAATTTACAAAACTAAACTAAGTTAAATTAACAACATAAAATAAATAACTTACTGTTTAAAAAAAAATTTTGATTGTTATGAGTACTTACAAATATTTAGAAATGTTTTAAAACTTAACATCATCAAATAGTTTGAAATATATAGATACAGCACTAAAGTTTCAAGTAATAAAGCTCACAGAAGTTTAAGTTACATAAACGTGCTTTAATTGTTACATCATAACGCTTACTTATACGTTTATAATAGCAAAATAACTTCGTTTGTTAAATTCTACATGGTCTAGTGGTTAGGATTTCTGGCTTTCACCCAGGCGGCCCGGGTTCGATTCCCGGTGTAGGAACATTTTGTTATAAAAGAAAATTAGTAGTTGGCTTTTAAGCGGAATAATAAATTTTGCTTATAAACTACACAAATCTATGAACACTTTTTTGTATTTAAAACACATGAAATTAAATAAATTAACAAATTAAAAAGCTGAATTACACGTTAGTTTTATTCACATTTCAATTAAAAAAAGTTCTTAAAAAGGCTCTGTTAAAGTTTTACATATAGACAACATAAAATAAACTTAATTAAACTAATTAGTAAGTAAGCATTAACGAAAAAAAAAGATACAGTGCTAAAGTAGGGTTCGATACTTTAGTTGTTTAAGTTATTAGAAAAATAAATTATAAATCAATAAATCTAAAACGTATACAAAAAAGTGATTATTTTTGTTTTGGTATTATAAACTACATTAAAGTTACTACCTTTTAAAAAGTTATTTATTCATTGTTGTAAAATAAATAAAAATCTAAAAAGTATTTTAAAATAGTGTTTAGATAACTGAAACTAAAAAAATGTTTACATTTTGTTTTGTTAAACATTGATTTATTTTAGTGAAGGGAAAATAGTTTAAAAGGTTTTAGTTAGAATTAGCCGTAAGGGTTTAAAAACTATTGTAACAGGATTATTTAATTACAAAAAAAATTAAGTCGAACTCAATCATTTGTTAACAATTTTGCCTTAGGCAACGCTGATAAACTGTTTATATTCTGTTCTGCATCAATTTGAACGTACGGGGATATAGCTCAGTGGTAGAGCAATCGACTGCAGATCGATAGGTCCTTGGTTCAAATCCGAGTGTCCCCTCCTTTTTTAAATTAAAATAAAACAGTTTTCTTGATGTCGAATAATTATGCTTAATGATGTCACTTATTCTCCAGTGGTGACCTTTGCAAGGCGTAAATTTTGCTTGAGTTTTAACTTTTTGTCACTTTGAACGTATTCCAACCTTACACTGACCTTAACCTCTTGCAAGTGTGATGATTTGTGCGAAAATGACACTTTGTGCAATAGTTACGGTTCCCTGAACAGTTATGCTTGATGTTGATTAGTTGTGCCGTAGTTGACTATAGAGCTTGATAATTGTAATCTTTTTTCTTGATATCAAATACTTTTGCATATTGTTGAACAAATTTACTTAATGTCGAATAATTGTGTTTCATGCTTATTAATTTTGCTTGATGCTTAGTAAATTTGCTTGATACAAAGTCATTTTGTCAGATGATGAATAGTTTTGCTTGATTTTTAATAATTTTGCTAAACTTATTATAACTTTGACAAGTGCTAAATAGTTTTGCTAAATGCTTGATAACTTTGATTGATGCTTTAAAGTTTTGGTTGATGCTGAATAATTTTCCTTGATATCGGAAAATTGTGCATATCTAATAGTTATATTTGTGGTTAATAGTTGTTTTGATGTCAAACAGTTTTGTTGATGTCGAATAGTTTTTCTTGGTTCTTTATAATATTGCTTGATGCTGAATAATTTTCTATTATGTCAAATAGTTTTGCATAACAATGAATAGTTATGCTTGATGTTTAGTAGTTTTACTTGATGCTTAGTATTTGTAATTGATGTCAAATAATAGTAAATATATATTCTACAACCCTGATTGAGGGTTTTACAACTATCCTTTATTAAAGAAATTGTTTGTACTATTTAAATTTTCTCATATTATAAATGGAAGGAAGGTAAACAAATAATATAACCGTTTTCACGTAACATTAAATAGTTTCAATTATATACGCATGATATTATATGGTGGTGCGATGGTCATCACACTAGACTTTGAATCCAGTACTCCGAGTTCATGTCTCGGTAGGACTTCTTTTTGTTGCAATATTAAATTGTTACCTTTTTACTATATAATTTTTTTAGTTTTATAATTTACTACAACTTTTGATACAAAATATTAAACTTTATATTGCCAAATTTTAAGATAAGTAAAGTTTTTTTTATAAATCAGCGTTTATATTTTTAACAACAAAGTGATTTTAATGTTAAACTAAAGTATTGCTTAATTTCTTCATGCACACCTTTAACTTATTTCATAAAAAAATGTTTGAATAAAAACCTATTAGTTACCATAAGATGTTATTTATTAAGTTATAAATTATTTACCTGCTAGTTGTTGTACAAAATATAGTCTAACAGTTTTTGGTTACATTAAGAAAATTAATTCTTTATTCGTAAGTAGAAGAAAGTTATCAATTTTAAAAATAAACAATGTATAGGCAAACATAACTACTTTATAAAAAATTGCAATTGTAAACTTAATTTATTTTCTGAAAAAACATCTAAAAAGAAGCCTGACAGGGGACTTGAACCCCTGACCGTTGGATTAAAAGTCCAATGCCCTACCGACTGAGCTAGCCAGGCTCTTGTCATTGTTGAAATTGTAGCGTTTATAAATAAAACCGTCATACATTGTGACGTAAATATTCAAACTCTGTGACGTAGTTATTGAACCTAATGTTGCAACAATAGAAAATACTTTTTAAATTATTCTTTTAAGCTGTTACAAACTACTGGCATTAAAACACTTTTTGTAATCTTTGAGTTAATAATTGTAGCACTACTATTACAATATTACTAAAGTTGCACACACTAAAGCAGGGGTCGGCAAACAGCGGCCCGCGGGCCAAATGCTGCCCGGGAAGGGTAAATCTGCGGCCCGCGAGCACGTTACTTTTTTGAATGGAATGCGGCCCGCGAAAGAAAATTTTGCGGCCCGCGAGCATGTAAATGTGGCCCGCTGAGCTAAATTATATTTTAAATTAAATTTGTTTAATTAATATAGTTTTAAGTCCCTGTATAACATTTTAAAACAATTAAAAGACTTTACTTATTTAGTTTAAAAATGTGAAAATGACAGGTTAGCATTCCACTAGTTTTTTATTTTCATAATAACTTTCTTCATACAACAGCAACTTATTTTCTATAAAATGAGTATAAAAAGTGATTTAAATTAGTAAGACAATTATATGATACCTATATTGTAAATAAACTAAATGTAAATGTTTTCCGTTTTCAACAAAAGTAATGCACAGTAATTAACTAAAATATCATTTCTTTACAGTTTAGTTTTTTTACACGTTTTTAAACCTAAGTTATTATTACAGATGTTTTGTTACTAAATGTTATATTTTAGTGTGCACAAATACATTTGAAATAACATAATAACATAAAATAAGTTCAATTTGTTTTTGGTTTTGACACCTTTAATTTTTTAGAAGTTTTCTTTGCATTTTGAATTAATTCCTATGCAAACCAGTGTACAAAAATGCTCACATTTTAAACCACTTTATTTAATACTTAACGAAATAAACTTTAGTTTATGCATAATTTTCTAACATTATTGTTTCTACATGTAATTATCTAAGTGTGTACTAACACATATAAAACAATATATATGACATAAATTAAAAATGTTTTTGTTAGGTATACTTTTTGATTTTTCAAACAATCTTTTTTGGAAAAATAAATTAGTTTTTATGCGCTGCATACTAATATAAACAGTTGCTGTTTTTTGAAACTACCTATTTAATTCAAAATAGATTGAGAAATAGTAATTTGTTAAGTTTTAACATTTTTTATCATAATAGTTAAAATTCGATCAAATAAACAAATAAAAATTGCCAAACACTCAGACTATGACTATTTGAAGACTTCAAATCTCAGTCCAATTTAGTCATTTTTCATTTTTTGGCTTGAATTGCTTTTTTTATGCTAAAATATCAGGCTAGTTTTAATCACTCGGACTGATTTTTTTGCTTTAAAGCGTGGTAAATTAAATTTATGATGAATGTTTTATTCAATGCACAGTGTTTGTTTGAATTAAAATATATTTTAAATTTTAATTCTTGCAGCTGATATAATTTGAATTATTATTTATATTAATTGTATACATATAACTGTGAATAATTAGTGTTGCCAAAAAATTCTTGAAAAGCTTGCAATCTAACAATTTATACTTAAAAAATCTGAAAAAGCCTTAAATTTAAGAATTATCGAAAAAACCTGGAGTTTTTAACAATTTTTACATGTAAAGTAATAAAATTTCGATTTGACACAAAAAATCTACAATATAATTATATTTTATTAAAAAATTTAAAGCAGATTAACAGTATCTTTTAAAATTTTCTATATTAAATAAGACTGGTTTTTTACTTTTAATTTTATACTAAGAATAGAAGCAACAAGTTGAACTTTTAAAAACTTTATATTTGTGCATTGCATTTTTCCTTTAAAATGGTTTTACCTATTTTTGTGCTTTGTTTTGGAACTAAAGCTAGAAATTTTAGCTATTTTAACTTTTAATAAAATTTTAATATAATTTAGACATTTTTGCTTTTGAAGTGGCAACCGTTTAAAAGACTAATTAAATACTAATAAAGTATTTTATTAAAGTATTCGAGCATTAACTATGTTAAAAAATTTATTTAGCTTATCTACAGTAGAAATAGGTATTAATTTTATTTAATTAACTAACTACTAAGTTTTCAAAAGAGTACAAACTATTAAGACGCAAAATCTATTTTCAAAATTTATCATTTTTTAAAATATGAAAAGATGGTTCATAACCTAAAAAATGTATAAAAGTGACCCATAAATGTTTTTTCAAGCTCGGTTTTTATAGAGAATTAGGTTTTAAGTAAAACAAAAAAATAATTTATTAAGTTTAACTCATTAAGTGTTTAAGAAAGTACATATTCTATCAAGACTTAAGTATATTTAACAATGTAAATTCTATTGCAATAGATATTTATATATTAAATAGGCATTCTTTTTGTAGCTAAAAGTCATTTAAAGTAATAAAGTGAATAAAAGTAAAACTATCTCTGGTGTGACTAAAACTAAAGCCTAAAAATTATTCAAATATCACTAAAACTAAAACTGAGGGCCCGCGAAGATTCTGAAAACTTTAAATTTGGCCCGCGAGCACCAACTGCCTGCCGACCTCTGCACTAAAGCATGTGTTTTCAGTTTTATTTTTTAACACTTAGTTTATGACAAAAAATCAAAAACTTGTTTACGTATTTTACTTTGACTAGTTAAGCAATCAGAAAGATTTTTTTTAAATATTTATAATAATTTAATTATTTTTCAAAGTTTTAAATAAATTCGGAGTACTATAACATACTCGGATTATTATAAGCATAACATAAAAGTTTTAATACATGAAAAGTTAATTCAATAAAATTATTTAATATGTTCAAAAGCAAATATACGATATGCAAATTATTAATGTAGTAAAAAAAGACATTACTGTAAGTGTAAAAAAAATTAAGTTTATCAAAATACCAAAGGTCCTATAGAGACTTGAACTCGGATCACAGGATTCAGAGTCCTGTGTGCTAACCATTACACCTGTGACCACTTAGTAAACATACATTTTCTGTGTTTGTATAGCTTTATAGGACCTTTGGTATTTTGATAAACTTAGTTTTTTTTACACTTACAGTAATGTCTTTTTTACTATTTTAATAATTTGCATATCGTATATTTGTTTTTGAACATATTAAATAATTTTATTGAATTAACTTTTCATGTATTAAAACTTTTATGTTATGCTTATAATAATCCGAGTATGTTATAGTACTCCGAATTTATTTAAAACTTTGAAAGATAATTAAATTATTATAAATATTTAAAAAAAATCTTTCTGATTGCTTAACTAGTCAAAGTAAAATACGTTAACAAGTTTTTGATTTTTTGTCATAAACTAAGTGTTAAAAATAAAACTGAAAAGACATGCTTTAGTGTATGCAACTTTAGTAATATTGTAATAGTAGTGCTACAATTATTAACTCAAAGATTACAAACAGTGTTTTAATACCAGTAGTTTGTAACAGCTTAAAAGAGTAATTTAAAAAGTATTTTCTATTGTTGCAACATTAGGTTCAATAACTACGTCACAGAGTTTGAATATTTACGTCACGATGTATGACGGTTTAATTATAAACGCTACAATTTCAACAATGACATGAGCCTGGCTAGCTCAGTCGGTAGAGCGTTGGACTTTTAATCCAACGGTCAGGGGTTCAAGTCCCCTGTCAGGCTTCTTTTTAGATGTTTTTTCAGAAAATAAATTAAGTTTACAATTGCAATTTTTTATAAAGTAGTTATGTTTGCCTATACATTGTTTATTTTTAAAATTGATAACTTTCTTCTACTTACGAATAAAGAATTAATTTTCTTAATGTAACCAAAAACTGTTAGACTATATTTTGTACAACAACTAACAGGTGAATAATTTATAACTTAATAAATAACATCTTATGGTAACTAATAGGTTTTTATTCAAACATTTTTTTATGAAATAAGTTAAAGGTGTGCATGAAGAAATTAAGCAATACTTTAGTTTAACATTAAAATCACTTTGTTGTTAAAAATATAAACGCTGGTTTATAAAAAAAACTTTACTTATCTTAAAATTTGGCAATATAAAGTTTAATATTTTGTATCAAAAGTTGTAGTAAATTATGAAACTAAAAAAAGTATATAGTAAAAAGGTAACAATTTAATATTGCAACAAAAAGAAGTCCTACCGAGACATGAACTCGGAGTACTGGATTCAAAGTCTAGTGTGATGACCATCACACCACCATATAATATCATGCGTATATAATTGAAACTATTTAATGTTACGTGACAACGGTTGTATTATTTGTTTACCTTCCTTCCACTTATAATATGAGAAAATTTAACTAGTACAAACAATTTCTTTAATAAAGGATAGTTGTAAAGCCCTCAATCAGGGTTGTAGAATATATATTTAATATTATTTGACATCAATTACAAATACTAAGCATCAAGTAAAACTACTAAACATCAAGCATAACTATTCATTGTTATGCAAAACTATTTGACATAATAGAAAATTATTCAGCATCAAGCAATATTATAAAGAACCAAGAAAAACTATTCGACATCAACAAAACTGTTTGACATCAAAACAACTATTAACCACAAATATAACTATTAGATATGCACAATTTTCCGATATCAAGGAAAATTATTCAGCATCAACCAAAACTTTAAAGCATCAATCAAAGTTATCAAGCATTTAGCAAAACTATTTAGCACTTGTCAAAGTTATAATAAGTTTAGCAAAATTATTAAAAATCAAGCAAAACTATTCATCATCTGACAAAATGACTTTGTATCAAGCAAATTTACTAAGCATCAAGCAAAATTAATAAGCATGAAACACAATTATTCGACATTAAGTGAATTTGTTCAACAATATGCAAAAGTATTTGATATCAAGAAAAAAGATTACAATTATCAAGCTCTATAGTCAACTACGGCACAACTAATCAACATCAAGCATAACTATTCAGGGAACCGTAACTTTTGCACAAAGTGTCATTTTCGCACAGATCATCACACTTGCAAGAGGTTAAGGTCAGTGTAAGGTTGGAATACGTTCAAAGTGACGACTAGCAAAAGTTAAAACTCATGCAAAATTTACGCCTTGCAAAGGTCACCACTGGAGAATAAGTAGTGATGTACCGGACTCACTATCCGGGTCCGGGTCCGGCCGGATATTGCCATTTTTGTCTGATATCCGGATCCGGCCGGATTCTAATTTGAAAAAAAAGTCCGGATCCGGTTCCGGCCGGACTCTAATTTGAAAAAAAAGTCCGGGTCCGGTTCCGGCCGGATACTAATTTGAAAAAAAAAGTCCGGATCCGGGTCCGGCCGGATCCTAACAGATATTCGGCCGGACCCGGATTCAGTTAGTAAAAAAAAGCATACTGAAAAGTATTTTTTCAAAAACAAACCCTGTGTAAATTAATAAGAGTCATTTTCGTCAGTTAAAATTAAACACCTACCGTGATTGGCTCATTCTGTACCAAGACTAATTTACATTTGTTTACATTTGAACTATGAAATAAACATTTCATAAATGCAACTCTTTACATATGTTGTAAAATTGAAAGCTTTGGAATGAATACTTGCATTATTTATTGTTTTAAGTTGTGCTCAGAGAATATTTAGAGTTAATACGTTGAATGTACGAGCAAATGAGAATCATATGACAAAATGTTTCAAACTAAATACTGATGCAACAAAACATCAGAACATGACAGGCAGTTTATATGTAAGCAGTTAGTTAGTTTAGTGTGCAGCTTGAAGCAACAAAATATCTTGAATTTTTTTGTGAATACTTATTGTAAGTAGTGTTTTGTTTTAAAAGTGAATATTTCAACTGGTGTTTAATTGCTTAAATATTTAAGCCAGGTTTAAAGTTTAATAGTTTATTAAAAATTTTAAAGTTTCTTGTTTACTAAAAGTTTTATTTAATTTTTAGTTTGTTGTTTTAAGTCTTTTGATATAGATTTAATTAGCTTCCAGTTTTTAAAGTGTTACCAAAGTAATTAATAATTTTGTATATGCTAGTATTTCTTGTTGTGTTTTATATAAAAGATTCATCACTCAAAACTGTCGTGTCTGATTATAGAAAGTAGTCTCAGTTAGAATTTAGTATTGGTTAGATATTAATTAAATAAGGTAGGATTTAATTATGATGGGTAGTACTAATAAGTTAAGTGTACCACAATCAGTCCACAACTTTACTACCAAATTGTCAACCTTTGCTAGCTGTCTGATTGTTAGATTAAAATAATTTTTTCAGTTTTTAAAAACCTCATTCTGACTCCGGCTCGTTTATACTCACTCTAGCTACTTTAATTGACTTAAACAGTGGCAACCCTGCTAGTTTGAAAATTTTTGGGAATTTTAGAAAATCTTGGACTGCCTCAGGCTAGTTAAGTTTTTTATAAAAACTCAGGCTAGTTTTCTTTTAGATTTTGAATGAGTTTAAGCTGATCCAGTTTTCAATACTTTGTATTTTGCTAGTGTATTTTGTTCCAGAACTTGATTTCAGATTTTTAATTGTAAATAAGACCTAAATTTGTAAACCTTGTGGCTAGCTGTTCTACTTATCACTATATTAAAGTTCTTTTTTTTCAGTTTTTAAAAACCTCATTCTGACTTAGGCTAGTTTATTCTAGTGATGTACCGGACTCATTATCCGGGTCCGGCCGGATATTGCCATTTTGTCAATATCCGGATCCGGCCGGATTCTAATTTGAAAAAAAAGTCCGGATCCGGTTCCGGCCGGACTCTAATTTGAAAAAAAAGTCCGGATCCGGTTCCGGCCGGATTCCAATTTGAAAAAAAAGTCCGGATCCGGTTCCGGCCGGATTCTAATTTGAAAAAAAAGTTCGGATCCGGGTCCGGCCGGACCCAAAATTGTGGGTCCGGTACATCACTAAGAATAAGTGACATCATTAAGCATCAGGCATAATTATTCGACATCAAGAAAACTGTTTTATTTTAAAGAGAAGGGGACACTCGGATTTGAACCAAAGACCTATCGATCTGCAGTCGATTGCTCTACCACTGAGCTATATCCCCATACGTTCAAATTGATGCAGAACAGAATATAAACCGTTTATCAGCGTTGCCTAAGGCAAAATTGTTAACAAATGATTGAATTCGACTTAATTTTTTTTGTAATTAAATAATCCTGTTACAATAGTTTTTAAACCCTTACGGCTAATTCTAACTAAAACCTTTTAAACTATTTTCCCTTCACTAAAATAAATCAATGTTTAACAAAACAAAATGTAAACTTTTTTTTAGTTTCAGTTATCTAAACACTATTTTAAAATACTTTTTAGATTTTTATTTATTTTACAACAATGAATAAATAACTTTTAAAAAGGTAGTAACTTTAATGTACTTTATAATACTAAAAAAAAATAATCACTTTTTTGTATACGTTTTAGATTTATTGATTTATAATTTATTTTTCTAATAACTTAAACAACTAAAGTATCGAACACTACTTTAGCACTATATCTTTTTTTTTTCGTTAATGCTTACTTACTAATTAGTTTAATTAAGTTTATTTTATGTTGCCTATATGTAAAACTTTAACAGAGCCTTTTTAAGAACTTTTTTTAATTGAAATGTGAATAAAACTAACGTGTAATTCAGCTTTTTAATTTGTTAATTTATTTAATTTCATGTGTTTTAAATACAAAAAAGTACATAAAAGTGTTCATAGATTTGTGTAGTTTATAAGCAAAATTTATTATTCCGCTTAAAAGCCAACTACTAATTTTCTTTTATAACAAAATTTTCCTACACCGGGAATCGAACCCGGGCCGCCTGGGTGAAAGCCAGAAATCCTAACCACTAGACCATGTAGAATTTAACAAACGAAGTTATTTTGCTATTATAAACGTATAAGTAAGCGTTATGATGTAACAATTAAAGCACGTTTATGTAACTTAAACTTCTGTGAGCTTTATTACTTGAAACTTTAGTGCTGTATCTATATATTTCAAACTATTTGATGATGTTAAGTTTTAAAACATTTCTAAATATTTGTAAGTACTCATAACAATCAAATTTTTTTTTTAAACAGTAAGTTATTTATTTTATGTTGTTAATTTAACTTAGTTTAGTTTTGTAAATTATTGAAACATAAACTTATAAAAAGTTAAATAATAAATTTTTTCGTTTAAAAAAATTAAAAAATAAATAAATACTTTACTCCTAACATTATATGTATACATATATGTTTTCAAGTCTTACTAAAGTGCATTGCAGTTTATTTGTATATATACTTACACACTTTACTTATAAATTTTTCAAGAAAAGAAATGTTAATTTCCTCTTACTTTTAATAAAGTAATTACAATTTTTCAGCTTATAAAGTGAGTCATTATTCGAAAAGATTATTATAAAGTTATTTTATTTTTTTATCTGTTCAAACAACATATAGAAAAAATTGTATAATATTTAAGCTGTTTCTACTTTTAAAGTCGCTTAAACATTTTAAATTCTAACTCAACAACTTTTAAATTTTATATCACGTTTCTTAAAACTTACAGTTTATGATAAATATATTTAAAACTTAGTAAAACTTAACTTGATAAAATAAACAAATGTAATTTACAACTAACTAAAACTTACTTGAATACTTAAGCTACAACAAAGTACTTTTTGTTATTTTTTGACTATATTCTTGCCACACACATTAGCGCCAGAGAGTATTATTGTTTTCTTGTTACTATTATGTTTTTCAGTTGTTTCTTTAGTGAGTTAATTCGAATGCTTTTCTTTGAACAAACTCTGTTAGCACAATTGTTATTTGAATTTTATATATTTAGCAGTACATAATAACTAATCACTCTGATACTTATACATACTAAGTGTTTAAGATAGTTGTTACTAAGGTGTTCTGGACGCTTAAAATAAGATATATAGTATTATTAAGTTTATAACTCCTTATATTTAGCATTTAATTTTTATTTAATTAGTAAAAGTAATCCCCTAACTCAGGCCTTGGGGATTATAATGCATAAAGCACAATAAATCATAAAAAAGCACAAATACATAAGGTTTAAAAAATATGTACGTTAAGAAACAAAACAACTATGTAAAATAAATCACTATACAAATTACCAGTTACATTAAAATTAATCAATGATAGGTATACTTTAGATCGGTAAAAACCATGCCTCGACCCGGGATTGAACCAGGGACCTTCAGATCTTCAGTCTGACGTTCTCCCGACTGAGCTATCGAGGCTTGTGATAAGTAGCATTTTGTAGCAAATATATACATCATACAAATTCAAATTCTGAATTAGATCAATAATTTCGCTTCTCAATTCACCCATGAAAAGTATTGGCTTTACATAAACTAAATTATTTGCAGAAAATTCTTTTTTTATCAAAACATAAGTAGAGTAAAAACAAATTTTGTTCGACGTTGCTAAACTATGTTAGTATACTAGAAAATTTTTTAATTAACTAAATCAGAACCTAATAATGTTTAAACTAAATAATATATGATTTTACTTAATCGTGTCTGACTTTAAAAAGTCATTTTTCACTTTACTAAACATTTTCGACCTCTAAATCAGGTTAAATTTTACTAAATAATGTTTTACTTTATTAAGTTTTGTTTTATTTTACAAAATCATGTTTGATTTCACTAAACTGTGTATGACTTGTACTTTACTAAATCATGTTTGACCTAACTAAATTATGTTTCAATCAACTAAATCAGAAATGTTTTAAACTATTCGGCTGCAAACTTTGCAACTTAGAAAAAAATTGATAAATCAGACAAGAACATAACACTAAACAAGAAAAGCAAAAGACAAAATATAAGCATTTATTACCAAAAATACTCTTATAACAAAGTTAAAACTAGCTCAATATTAAATCAAAGTAAAATTAAGCCGCGAAACACGAGTAGTTAAAACATTTTTCTAATACAGTTTAAAACGTTTTCTAGTACAAATTTTTCCATTTTTTCAAAATGCATTAATTTTTAAACTAACAAGATCAGCGTACTTTTTCAAACTTGCTTTACTTTACAAAAACCTTCACTGTACTGTGTTTACTGTACTGTTCAAAAAAGGTTTACTGTACAAAAACCTTCATTATCACTATGTCATAATAAATGTAAAATTTTCAAATTCTAAATTTCTGTTAAACATTGTTAATAAAGGCTAGCGTTACTGACGAGTATATGAGGTTATACATCTCATATACGAAACGGTCGTATAAACCAATAGTTTTTTTTATAATAGAATAAATATAAATGTGTATATTATATAAAATCAATAGTTTAGACAGCTGTTTCGTACATGAAATATAAAACTTTATGTACTCCTAAGTAAGCTAAAGTTTATTACAATAGTAAACAGAAATTTATATTTTGATTTTTTTTATAATAATTATGACGTAGCAATAATCCAGTTTATTGTACAGTTAGCAGAATTTGAAAAATATGCTGTAGTTGTTAATTTATGCATTTTGGAAAGTTTGGAATCAAAACTCTGTAAAACATTTCAAATAAAATAAAGCTTGTCTGACGATTATACCGAATAGAATTATTAGTATGAAACATATGTAAAAAATGAGGTTTACTCTATAATTGAAAAATTGTAATATAGTATTTACATAAAAGTTAGTGTAAACCTTTTAGCAGAACTTAATTGACTGATCTGATTAACTTTAAAAAAAAAACATTTGTTCTTCTTCTAGGAAGTAAAAAAAAAATTCTTCTATCAATCGAACCTATAGTACTAATGTACAAAACTAGTTTTTTACAGGTTTAATGAAAAAAAAAAAGTTTTTATGACAAAACATAAACTTTATATAAAATTTTTATTTTATTTAAGTACTTATAATATTATTTCGAAATAACTCCTAAATTTTCAACAAAATTAAGTTTGAAATAGATAAGATAAAATTTTTATAAATATTTTTTTAAACATTTGCAAAGTCTTTATAAAACCACTTATTCAATAAAAAAATTTTAAAATTTTATTACAATACAATCTTTCACTAGTTTTAAAAAACGAGATCTTTAGTTTTACAAAATCTGTAAGAAATTATGTGATAACAAGTATGAAGACATTAGGCTAAACTTGAAATAAAATAAGTTAAAAAGAAAAAAGTATAACAAAAAACTGAGTAAAATCTAATTAAAACTTATAGTTTATAGTTACTAGCATATGATGATTTTAATGTTGTTAGGCTAAATTTAGGAAAATGCACGTTACTTAATAACTATGAAATCTTAAAACTTAAGCAAATAAATAAAAAATTAACAATGAAAAATTACTTATAAAAAATAATTATACTAACATTTAGTGGCCTTGTGAATTTTGTAGATAACTAACAAAGATCTCTTTAACTAAAACTTTAAGTTAAATTTACTCGTTTTTAAAAGTTTGGCTATCGTATTATGACGTAATTATATATTGGTTTAAATACTTGTACAAATTAAAATAGATATTTGTTTATCAAAACGCTCTTAAGTTTTGAAATAAAGCTTTTTAAAGTGTATACAAGAGCATATTAACTCGTTCCTTTTGTTTAAAGATGTTCCCCTGTCAGCGTTCGCTATTTCCATTTTTTCATAGGAGCAGGTCCTGCAGATTCTCTGCGGTTTCCTTATGTGTCCGAGGTGGTGTAAAATTTTCCATTTGATGTTGTAGTTAGTGCTGTTTCGTTTTAGCTTCCAAATATATTTGGATTGTTCGGTTCCGTTCTCCTTGTAAACTTTTATATCTCTTATATGGCTATACCACCTTGTTTTGAAAGTTCCTCCGGTGCTTCCTACATATTGCTTTAATTGTTTTTTCGTCGTGACCGTAGCTTTATAGATAACATTCTTAGTTAGGCATTTGTTTTTTAGCGGGCATAAGTTTTTGTTTCTTCAGTTACATAGTGACTCTTCTTTGTCGTTATTTTCAGTTTTTTCTACATTAATTAAAGTTTTTTTTTGGTGTCCTTGTATTTGTTCTACTTTTTTTCATTTTTACTATAACTGTTTCCCCTAACCCTTAATGTCAAAAAAAACTTAAGATTATACAAATGATACTTTATTATGACGTAACAATATATTGCTTGCATACTTATAAAACGTAAATTGAATACTTTTTCGAAGTAAAATGAAATTAAACGCTAAAAACGCTAAAGTAAATAAGTCGACTTCTCGACTAAAACCGGCCGGATTAGCGAGGAAGCACTGTACTATGTTGAAAAATAATCAAAGGTTAGTTTATATTTTCAAGTAATTATATAACACTAAATACATAAGTATTAGAAAAAATAATTTCATCCATTATATAACATAATACATAAAATAACAAGTGCATAACAAGTAACAGTGCATAAATTGAGCCAAACAAATTGATAAAGCTCATAGTTTGCGTAAAACGTTTGAGCAAAATCACAGTCTAATATGTGAAGTATGTAAAATTTAAGATTATATACACGCGATACGGCTGTCAGACGTAATCCTCGTTAGTATAGTGGTGAGTATTCCCGCCTGTCACGCGGGCGACCGGGGTTCGATTCCCCGACGGGGAGGGTTTTTTATTTTCTGAAATTTCTTTTTAATATTTGTAACCTAAATCTTAATTTACCTTGGCGTAGTAAAATTTAAATTGTTATTGTTTGTAACTATTAGCTTGAACCAGGGGCTAGCGTGGGGAGGGACACTGGCGCATGCGTGCCACCCAAAAAAAAGAAAAATGTAAAAAAAAAGAATATAATATCTTTATCCTCTATAGTTTATTTTTTCTGCTTAATTTGCCTTTTTTTCAACTATGTTTATCTAGTATTCAAAAAGTTAAACGAAATTTTGAATACCAATTAGTGACAAGTTAGGAAAGTACATTTTATCACTCAATATACTGATTCGGTGCGTAATTGCAAATGCGCACCGATGTTGATGAAAAACTCCATAAGGAAAAATTTTATAAGTTCATTAACTTCATAAGATAAGAATTTAGACTCAAAAAGCACGCAATTAATATAGCGCACCGCTGTAGTATAACCTTATGGCAGATTATTTTTCTACAAAAAGTTTACAAAAATAAGTCACGCTTAAAGAAAAATTAAACAATTTTACAATTTTTTTTTTATGCTACATCGTTAAGACTACTGCTAGTTTTCTGAACTTTATTTTTGTAAACATACAAGATAAGCGTGTCGGCAAATGAGAAAAAAACTTTGTTTGTGATTTTTATTTTAAACAAATACAATCACATGAATTAAATATAAAAAGTATACTTTTAACTATTTTACAAAGTTGTAATAAACTGTAATAACAGTTATAAAGTTGGTCTATTTTAACTTCTGTGTAGCTTTATTAAAATTATGTGCAACGAGGTGTTGTTATCACTGTTGTATTGTATACTAAAGAGATTGATATTTTTTTCGTAAATAAAACACATACTTTCGTTTTATTGAATATATTAATTTTTAAAGATATAAAGTTTACTATAAGTAATAAAAACAACTTTTATTTAGTAAGCTTACATTTTTGCAAGTACTGAAATATATACTTTTATTTAACTGTTTAATTTTGTAAGAGATTAATATTTTTTAAAACAGTTAACGAACTTATTTTACTTAATAAATTTATTTCAATTATATTACTTATAAAAAGTTTTTTTATAGCTTATTACAAAAGTTTTAATTTAGAGGATTTTTTGAGAAAACAATTTGCGCTTCCCCTGACCAAAATACCACGTTACGCCACTGGCTTGAACCATAAATATTTTCAGTTTAAAGGTAAACTTAATAAATTTTAGGTAAGTTTAAAAACAATCTTAACTAAGTAAATCAAAGCTTGCAAATATTAAACTATTTGTCAACTAAATAAATAAAAAACGAAGTAATTTTCTGTTTTTATAGTTAAAAATTTAAAGTTAAAGCGTTTATTTCAAAACAATAAAAAACGCTGTTATAGATACTACCTGCTAATTTTTTGCATTTTGCTAATTCAAGCCAATTTACAAATTATTTTTGTAAACGATTAAAGCTTGTAAATACAGTAGGTTTCAACTAAATTTATATGCTTTTATTTTGATTTAAAAATAACTGTTTTCGTTTGGTAGTTCTGTAAAGTGTAAATATATCAAAAAATAAAGTATTTTAAATATATAGCTATAGAGTTATTTTCTACTTTTAATTAATTATTAAATCATAGTTTAAAAATATTTTTAACAGATACAATAGCAATTTAAAGCTTTTAAAAGCAAACTGTTTTTAAGTGTAAAAATATTCAGTAAAATTTAATTAAATATAATAAAATCTACGGATAACAGAGTTTTTGTTATAGCAGAGATTTTTATATTTTGTCTATGACCACATGTTTATAAATTAGCACTGAAATGTTGATAAAAAACTTCATTGATGTGGTAAATAAATGGTTGATTATTTAACTTAACATTAAAATTAAAAATTTTTTTTTTTGATTGGTGTCAAATATGCACGAAAGTTAACTTTTGCACAGCGTCAATTTTGCACAAAGACACTTTTGCACGGGTTGAAAACATTTTATTTAATCTTATATTTTATTAGTTTATTTTTTCTTTACGTTTGTGTTTTTACTATTACTGTTACCTCTAACTCTTAACCCCGGTCGGTAACTTTTTTTTTCTATTTTGTTTTTTTTATCAACCTTTTTTCTGCATTTTATTTTATTATATTAAATTTTATTTGTTATTTGTAGTACTTTTTTTTCATTTTTACTATTATTATTATATTGTTTATTGTGCAATGTTGGACTCAGGCATCAAAACCTGAGCCACTTAAACAGGACACACAAAAAGATAAAAAGAAAATAAACTTATATTCAAAACTTTAAGATAAATTATATATATATATACAAACATAATTTAAATGAAAACACAAAGGTAAACACAATATGATAAACAAATGATCTAAATTGAAAATTCAGTTCAAAAAATTCAAATTTATATATTACTTAGTACACACAGTAAAGAAGTTTGTCTAAAATCATGGCTTATAAAACAAAATTCATAACTACAAAATATATAAGTAAACTAATAGTTTGTAGGGGGGAGGCGTAGGGAAACGAATATTTTTTCTTTTGTTACAGTGGAAAATTAGTGAGTTTTACTGGTATTTATCGTATTTAAATCAAATCTTTTTAGCTTTAAACGAAATTGTTCTACCCTCTCACAAGATACTATATCCTGAGGTAGTCTGTTCCACATAGCTTTTGCTCTGTGAAAAAATGCGCCTTGCCACTGACTGTTTTGAAAATCATGTTTACATTTTATTTTCAAATTATTTCCTCTTAGTTGATATTTATTTTGGGAAAAATTAAAAAACTGGTTAAAAAAACTTTTATATTTGCCATTGATAATTTTGTAAAGAATTAATAAATCAAATTCCCATCTTCTATATTCCAGTGATTTCAAGCCAAATTTAATCATTCTATCATTATATGACGTGTAAGATATGTTGCAACGACTACAAATATGACGGGTAAAACTCTTTTGCACAGATTCAATTTTGTTAATATCCTTTTTTAAATGGGTAGACCAAATTTGGGTACTAAACTCAAGTTTAGGGCGAACGTATGTTTTAAATAGTTTTGTCAGAATTGAAGCAGAATTAGTTTTAAAACTTTTCAATATTTGATAACATGTAGTTTTTGCAATCTTATATAAATAGTTGATATGTTCATTCCATTTCAAATCTTTGGAAATATAAATTCCTAAATCTTTAAAAACTTTAATTTCTGGTAACTTGATGTTATTGATTAAGAGGTCAGTTGGAGAAGATTCTTTTTTGTTAATGGTTAGAATTTTACATTTGCTAGGATTTAAGTTTAGTTTTCTTGTTTTTAACCATATGTAAATATTATCTAAAGATAGTTGTAATGAAGTATTTGACTGACTAAAGATTTTGGCATCATCTGCAAATAAGCTTAACTCACTTTTAATATCAATGTTTGAACAAATATCATTAATATAAATTAAAAAGAGAAGGGGACCAACTAAACCACCTTGTGGTACTCCACTGTAGATTGTTAAAGAGTCAGAAAGCGTATTATTGATGAGTACTCTTTGTGATCTATTATTTAAAAAGTTATCAAACCAATCAATTAAGCTTTCATGTATCCCATGCTGATTTAAAATTTTTAATAATCTTTTGTGTGATACTGAATCAAAGGCTTTTTGAATATCCGTATAAACTACTTTAGTAAATTCATTTTTGAGATAAGGAACTAACCAAGAATGTAAGCATGTTAACAGTTGAATGGTTGATGAGCGGTTTGGAACAAAACCAAACTGTTTGTTAGTTAATAATTTGTTATCAAAGAGGTGATTGAGAATTTTTACAGATACAATATGTTCATAAATTCTTGAAAAGCCACTTGTTAGAGATATTGGTCTGTAATTTAATGCCTCGTGTATATTACCTTTCTTGTGCACAGGAATAATAAAAGATGTTTTCCATTGTTTAGGAACATCAGATAGTTCTAGAGAGCAATTAAATATTAATGAAAGTGGAAAAATTATTGATTGGATAACATGCTTGATATAATAGGGTGGAATGTTTTCTGACGTTCTTATGATTTTATCTTTTAAGTGGTTAATTGAACTTATAATGTCTTCATAGGTTATGAAAAAATTTTGCATCTTACTACAATTCTTTTTGGGTAGCTTGAAAGACTGGTAACTCTCGTCTTTTTTAAAAACTTTTTGAAAATTTATGTTAAAAAGTGTTGCTATTTCAAAATCTGAGGTTACTGTTTTGTTTTTATCATTATCATACAAGAGATGTATGGAATTATTTAACTTAAGTTTAGATTTCACGTAGCTATAAAACTTTTTTAAATTTGGGTTTTTGCAGAATTTGTTTTCATATTCAAAGTTGTATTTTTTAACAGCTAATTGATATTCTTTAGACTTGTTTTTGTATTTTATCAAAAGTGATTTATTTGTCTTACTTTTTTTGTATAGATTCGCTTTTTCTTTTAATAACTTTTTAATATGAGATGGATATTTTTTACTTTTGTTATTTTTAGAAAAAATTGGAACAAAACGTTTGATTGAGATTTGGATTGAGCTAATGAATTGATCGTAGAAGTGCTGGAGATTTTCTGAATTTTTAAATAAAGAGGTCCAATTAATTTTTGACAGGAAATCATTGATGCTTTCAAAATCTGCTTTTTTATAGTCATATGAGACTTCTTTAGCAATAGGTATTATTTTTTTTTTAATTTTAATTGTTAGTGAAAGCAAGTTATGATCACAAGTGTTTGTTAATGGAAAATTAGTTGAGTGTGATATGATTCTATCTAGATCAAAATGATTGCAAATTATGAGATCGAGAATGTTACCATTCTTATGGGTTGGATTTTCAATTACTTGGGTTAAAAAATTGTCTGTACAAAAATTAAGAAAACACTCATGGGGTTTATTGAAATCTGTGCTAGGAATCCTCCAATCTATATTTGGCATATTAAAATCACCAAGAACATAAAAAGAACACTCTTTTGGAAAAACCATTTTAATCATTTTGATTACATTTTAAACAGTCAGTGCGCATCTAGCAGACAGTGGAGGAAGGTAGACACAACAAAATCTTAATTTCATCTTTTTTAAAATTACATCTACACATAGGTATTCAAAATTGATGTTGCTAGTAGAGATAGAATCGTTTTTAACTTTAATAACTTTAAGCGAATTTTCGAAAAGGATAGCAACACCTCCACCCCTACTAGACCTATCACTTCGGTAAATGTTATAGTTAAAAGGACACACTGTGGCATCGTTGACCTTATTAGTCAACCATGTTTCAGTCAAAAAAAATAAATCAATGTTATTCAAATTTATATAGTTCTCTAAAATATAAAATTTATTTAAAACAGATCTTATATTAGTGTAACAAACTTTTAAATAGTTGTTGTTACAATTTATATAGGAAAACTTGTTAGTGTTAAAATTAATCCTATTACTTAATAAGTTTATACCCGTTGACTCACGATTTCCTCCACTAATCCCAGATGTCCTGGGAGCGGTAACGAAAGGGCTGTTTTGTCAGTTCAACTATCTTGTTGTTCCTTATAACATATTTTATGTCCAATTTATTCTCATCAGCGATGGCTTGCTTTATTTTAACTTCTTTTCTCAATGTTCTGAAAGCTTCAATTTCCAAGAGAGTTCTGTCAGGGTTGATGTAAATTTTTGATTCAATTTCACCATTAAACATTTTCAAATCTCTCAGTCTTAACAGTCTGTGTTTGGATGCTAAATTGTTTAATTTGACTATAATTGGTCTGATTTTGTTAGCTGCAATTTTACCAACTCGATAAAGTGACTTAAACTCTTCTTTTTTCATTTTATTTTCTCCTAATACTTTTTGAATAATTTTTAGATCATTTTTGCAACTTTCTAGTGCATTATGAGTTGGATTTTTACTTTCTGGAATGTTAAATATTATTACATTTAAAGCCTTTTTTTCTTTCAGTTTTTGTTCATTTTCAGCATCTATTTTTTCTGCTACTAAATTTAATTTGGTACTAATGTTTGTGATAATTTCTGTTGGTTCGCTTTTCTGCATAGCATCAGCATATTTGGAGAATTTAGTTTCAAACTTGTTAAATTTAGAAGAAAAATCAGACTTAAATTCTGAGAAACTTTTTTGTAATTCTGTAATTCTATTTTCTATATTGTCTATTCTCTTACTGCTGAATTCATCTTTTTGAATCTGATCAATGTTATTTTCGTTTTCAATTGAAATTATTCGTTTCTACTTAAAACATTTACATCATTCCATTCTTAAATGCAAAATATTTTACTACTGTACCAAAAGTACAAAAATGCGTCGACCGGGAGTCGGACCCGGAACTAGTGCTTGGAAGGCACCAATGCTAACCGTTACACCATCGACAAAAATAAAGTATTTTAAAAGTATAGGTATAGAGTTATTTTCTACTTTTAATTAATTATTAAATCATAGTTTAAAAATATTTTCAACAGATACAATAGCAATTTAAAGCTTTTAAAAGCAAACTGTTTTTAAGTGTAAAAATATTCAGTAAAATTTAATTAAATATAATAAAATCTACGGATAATAGAGTTTTTGTTATAGCAGAGATTTTTATATTTTGTCTATGACCACATGTTTATAAATTAGCACTGAAATGTTGATAAAAAACTTCATTGATGTGGTAAATAAATGGTTGATTATTTAACTTAACATTAAAATTAAAAAATATTTTTTTTTGGTTGATGTCAAATATGCACGAAAGTTAACTTTTGCACAGCGTCAATTTTGCACAAAGACACTTTTGCACGGGTTGAAAAAATTTTATTTAATCTTATATTTTATTAATTTTTTTTTTCTTTACGTTTGTGTTTTTACTATCACTGTTACCCCTAACTCTTAACCCCGGTCGGTAACTTTTTTTTTCTATTTTGTTTTTTTTATCAACTTTTTTTCTGCATTTTATTTTATTATATTAAATTTTATTTGAGATTTGTACTACTTTTTTTTCATTTTTACTATAACTGTTTCCCCTAACCCTTAATCTCAGTTAATATCTTTATTCTTAACTTTCGTTTTTATTTTAATTAATACATATTTTCTTTATTTTTATCAATGTTTTCTTTGTATTTTATTTGTATTTTTAAACACTCGTGCAAAAATTACTTTTCGTACAAAAGTGACCCTTCATGCAAAAGTTTCTTTGTGCAAAACTGTCTTCGTACAAAAATGTACTTTCGTGCAAAATTGCCTTCGTGCGAAAGTGTGTCTTCACGCTTATTCGAACCTTTGTGCAAAAGTGTCTCCGTGCATATTTGACCCGTTCTCATACTTGTTAGCTATATACAAAGCTTCGAGAAATAAGTTGGTTATGTTTATAAATATTTTACGTAAATAAAATTATAAAGGATAAACTACCAATAAAACTTATTAATATAAAAGTATATAAAAAAGAAAAATAATTCATACATTAAACTTCATGACTAAAATTTCATACCGTTATTTATGCAGATAATGAACCTATAAAATAAATTTCTATTAGAAAGACCAGGATGTGTAAATAAAAATAAATTTCATTTTTAGGAAACTATCTAACAACTACTTACATAAAATAATTCTATTGGTTTAACGTAACTTAAAAAGCAGCATTTATAAATAAATTGATAACAATTGTTAACTGGTAATAAGCAATTAAAGAATCAATGAGAGATTAAATTAAACTTTATCAAATATATAGCTGTAACAAGGGTTCTTCCTAAGCGCCCGGCTAGCTCAGTCGGTAGAGCGTTGGACTCTTAATCCAACGGTCGTGGGTTCGAGCCCCACGTTGGGCGTGGTTTTCATTGTTTTTTGCTGAAATGAACTATCTTTTGATAATAACATTGATTTACTTTAGGTGATTTTGTGTTTTTTTTTAATATTTTTTAATATCAAGTAGTATTAAACAGAATCTAAAACAACTTATTGTTTAAGCAGGGTCAACAGAACAATGTTTATGAATGTATATTAAAAAAAATAGGTATAATTTATGACCTGTATTTTTAACGATATTTTCTTGTAAAATTGTAAATTTACTACTAGTTTACTTTAAATGGTAATACATAATTAATTAGGTGAGCTTGATTTTTGACTTGAAAGTAACTAAACCATAAAAAATAGAGTTATGTGAAAATCAAATACAAGAGTATTACTACATTCCAACAAATAACTAGCTACCCGAATTAATTTTTTTTTTGAATATCTGATCAACACACTTGTATCTGATCATAAAAATAATTACTGAATTACTTGCTTACTATCTGATTCAAACTTTATAATTTCAAAACAAAATACAGTTGAAAATTGTAGATTTACATCAGTAGTCCTTCTATTACTTGTTTTTAAGTTTCATAAAGCTTGCTAAAATTAGTTTGAAATTATTCGTTTCTACTTAAAACATTTACATCATTCCATTCTTAAATGCAAAATATTTTACTACTGTACCAAAAGTACAAAAATGCGTCGACCGGGAGTCGAACCCGGAACTAGTGCTTGGAAGGCACCAATGCTAACCGTTACACCATCGACGCTTGTTTGCAATGAAAAATTACTATATATAAACCCAAATGTCGAGGCAAGTAAATCTGTAGCGCATTCGAATGCTAGCATATGTTCGTTCAAGCGTTAATTTTTTTGCCTTTAACTCGACAAAATGTGCTATATTATTGCGCTGCAAATTTTAAACGTGTTTTTGCTCGATGGCTTTGACGCTCGTTGAAAATAATCACGTGGTTAAGTAAACTGCAAACTTATAGCTACTGTTCGTTAGCTGTTGTTTAAAACTAAATACTGAATTTCTTGACGTCACATTTAAGCTTTAGCTACATATAGTTTAAAAAAAAAGAAAAATTGTTTGTAATATAAAACTAACGATAAATGGTGTTAATAAGCTAATTAAAAATTTTAAAAAATTCTACAACTTTGTTTAGTTGAAAAAGAAAACTTTAATAGCTTACGCTACCAAGAATAATTATTATATACTACATTTAAGATGAATCATAAACAAATATTTGATGATTTTTTTCTTATATAATTACCAAATTCTCATTAACTACTAAAAAAATTACTAATTTTATTAAGTTATGTTAATTTTAAAGCTATGGCTTAAATGTTCTTAACTTATTTAAGTATAAATAAAAGTCTCATTCTCATATGCATTATTTAATTTGTAATCTAATAAAATAGCTCTATATGAATTAAATGTTAATTTAAGATTAATCGCTCTTATGAAAGGATTCTATAATTTCTCATTATACAATTTCGACTACCATAACTTTAAGATTTTTATTGGGATC
Source organism: Thalia democratica (assembly GCF_965202585.1). Taxonomy (NCBI): domain Eukaryota; kingdom Metazoa; phylum Chordata; class Thaliacea; order Salpida; family Salpidae; genus Thalia; species Thalia democratica. The sequence continues at coordinate 56,476,355 of NC_139166.1, read as the reverse complement.
AGAAGATTAAACAAGGCTAAATATTTGTATCCAAGTATTGTCTTGAACAATTTGTAGAATAAAATAAAAACACTAAAAATGTTTGATCCTAGGACCTGGTGTACGAAAATACGTTTCAGTTATCGAGTCGTGCACTACAAATAGAATACAGTTAAAGGACTTTTCCAAATAAAAACATATCATCAGAATTGAATAGTTCCCTGGTCTTATTGGTCATCATCGTGCTTACACAAACGTAAAAAAAGCATATACCTATTAATGTTTCACTCACAAATTTTACTTACTGCTTATATCATGTTTGAATGCAAAAATGTTAATTGTTTAAATTGACACCTCTGAAAACATTATTAATTTTTAATTATGTTTTTTCAACAACCGGCTTCTAAAATGTTTGACAAAGTTCGATTTCAAAGTGACAACTTGGTTTTAACAAAGTTTAAGTAAACTTTAATATTTTTACAAAATTTCCTAACTTTGTTTATTAAGCTTAAGTAGTTGCAACTGTAAATTTATTTTAGTTTTAAACCAAATACTGTCTGTTAATATTTAAATAAACGAAAGTAAAAATGGTACATTAGTTTTATAAATAGATAAGCTGGTTTTAAATATTGATGTAAAAATTTAGTTAGTGTTACTATCAAAATTGTCTAGTTTTTTTCCCTTTTAAAAAATCTGTCATAAGGTTATACTACTTCGGTGCACTAACTAGTTGCGTACTGTTTGAGTCTAAACTCTTATGAAGTTAATGAAGTTATAAAATTTTTCCTTATGGAGTTTTTCATCAACATCGGTGCGCATTTGAAATTACGCACCGAATCAGTATACTGGGTAATTTCCCTAACTTGTCACTAATTGGTATTAGAAATTTTGTTTTACTTTTCGAATAGTACTAGAAAAACATAGTTGAAAAAAGGCAAATTAAGCAGAAAAAATAAACAATAAAGTGTAAAGATGTTGCATTTTTTTTTTACTTCTTTTTGTTTTGGGTGGCACGCATGCACCAGCGTCCCTCCCCACGCTACGCCCCTGGTTTGTACATAATTTTTTTTACTGTAACAAAAATAAATTAACTTTTTTAAATAAATAATGTGTTTAAAAATGGTTATAATTTAAAAATGCACAAAAACTAAATATCGAACCGGTAATAAGATAGTAAAAAAAAGTAAATACTAAATGCACTAATATTCAAGTCGCATAAAATCAAAGCTAAATGAACAGTTGATTTTTAATATCATCACAACGGTTAGCTACTTTTGAAAAGCAAATGCAGATACGCTGCATTTGATAAGCATTTGGTTTATATAGTATAAATTTTGAATCTCTAACAAGCATTGTTGGTTCAGTGGTAGAATTCTCGCCTGCCACGCGGGAGGCCCGGGTTAGATTCGCGGACAATGCACTTTTGCTTATTTGATTGAACACTGTCTTAATTTAGTTAGTATTATTTTTTTATCACATCCGAGAGACTGTCTTATTGAAAAAATATTTTTTTTTAATTTCTTTTCAAGAAAAGCAAGAAATGTTTTTTAATTCATTTTTTTTAATTTTCATACGAGTTTCCCCTAAAAACTTAAAATTTATAATTTTGGTTTCTTATGAAAGATAACGAGTTGTTTTATACAATAATAACAACCAGCTTTGCAGTTGTGTTTGTTTTTCTTTACTTACTTCTTAACTTTTCAAACTATAGATCAGAGAACAAAGTATAGTTGTATGCTTTTTGAACTCGTACTTTGAACACAGCCAAAAAGTGCAAACTTATCTAAATTATTGTCGTTCTTACTAAAGCTAAATCTAAATTACTAGTTATTTAATATATAAACCAGAGTCTCTGTAGTCTATTAAGCTTTTAAATGGCTTTCAATTTGGTTGAGAAATTATTGAAAGTCATTTTTTCTTGTTTGGTCGTATTATATCACCTCTAATTTTAAACTATACCATGAATACTTTTCTATGAAAATTTCAAACTTTATATAAACTAAAATGTCATCCAAGTTTAAGTGTTTTTGAATCTAAATAAATCACAGTTACACTGTTTGTTATTTTCTTTCAACAACTAAAATTTAGTCCGGCTGTTTTGAAATCATTTATATTAATGTTTCAACTGTGTTGTACATAATTAAGAAAATCATGTGTTGATTAATGCATTTGAATAACTTGCTTGGTGTGTTTATTAACTTGGTACTAATTCGTAGTAGTTTTCATATATTTTAACTACAAATGTTTAAAATTAAACTTCTTGACACTTATTTAAAGGAAGAAGTTTTTTAATAACAAGTTGCAATTTCTACACAAACTTTTTACTTAATCAAGAAGTTCGAACTTAAGCGGCAGAATTTTTACATTTAAAACTAAATATCAAGGTTATTTGTGATTTTAGCATTGCCTTTTTGTCTTCGTAATCATAAAACAATGGTAGATCAATCGGTTTTACTTAGTTACCATTGATATATAAATGGTGCAAATTTCAATATTAACGACAACACTTACTTAAAAGTATAACAATTATTTCAATAAAGTGTTCTAGATATTTGTTTTTGAAAATAAAAGAAGACAACAATTTAATGAATTATTTTTAGAATACTGCCTTTAAATACTTCATTAATAATTTTTAACAGTAAAAAAAAACGGTATAAAATAAGGATTTTGCCCGTTTTGAATAAAAAATAGTTTGAACTTTTAATTATTATTGTGTTTTAATATTTGATGTTTTATATTTTATCTAGAAATTCAGTTGTTAACAAACTATTTAAGTTATAAAATATCTTTTAGTAAAAAGCTACTTTATAAAATGATATTTTAAGAAATAGTTAATTTGAAGTCTAAAAAAATTAAAAATGTCAAATAAAGTATTATTTGTATTAATAATGATAAACATCAATAACATAAAGTTTGATGAAACTAAAATAAGTCCTTCGAGCCGGAGTCGAACCAGCGACCTATGGATTTCTAACAACTTGCTACAGTCCACCGCTCTACCAACTGAGCTATAGAAGGTGCTAAATATTAGCACAAATTTGTGTTTATAAACTTTAGTGTTTAAAGCACTTGGTGCACTTAACAATTTATTTTGTTTATTAAGTACATCAACACGGCATGTTAAAACGAAAATATGCTTTTGAAATTGAAAATATTTTGATTGATTTTATCAACTCACTAGTATGGCTTTATGCGCTTCTTCTGTTAAGTTGAAATCTTGCGTACCAATTGAAGTCTTTAAAGCTTAAAAATTTTAAATACCAATTTACAAACAATAATTTTGAAATAGATTTTTGTAATAGATTTTCATGCGTACCAACTGAGCTATCGAAGGTTGTTATAGTAACAATGATTGTTTTTTCTATATAATTAAATAATTAATGTATACCTTTAAAATTTTTTCTAAAGAAGCTTGTAAACACTGAGAATAATATGAAATTATATTAGCTTGTTTACATGTGATTCAAGTTATATTTGTAACCTATCATAATACTTAATTTTAAGTTTTTGCACAATTTTATTTGTAAACAAATAAATAAGTATTATATGTTTTTATAACTATAAGAAAATTAAATAAAAACTAAAAAATTGCAAAAAAAATATATTTTATAAAAAAATTCTAAAACTTATGTAAAACAACTATAACTTTTAATTTAGATTAAAAATATCAAACTTAAAAAAAAGCTACAACAAAAGTGTAAGAAAATAATAGTTTATAATAAAAACGCTTAGACTATATTTTGATTTATTAACAATGATTTTTTAACCTTAGTTAAAACTTTTCTATGTTTGGTATATAACTAGGACTGTATTATGAAAAAGTATGTTGTATGAAAACGTTTAATTTATGAAATGCTTTGAAATATTAATTTAAGAGCTGTTTAATAGACACATATATCTAAGTACATAAAATAATGCTTAAATACATACATGTTTACTTTAATAAAAAATACAGTTCTAGTTATATACCAAACATAGAAAAGTTTTAACAAAGGTTTAAAAATCATTGTTAATAAATCAAAATATAGTCTAAGCGTTTTTATTATAAACTATTATTTTCTTACACTTTTGTTGTAGCTTTTTTTTAAGTTTGATATTTTTAATCTAAATTAAAAGTTATAGTTGTTTTACATAAGTTTTAGAATTTTTTTATAAAATATATTTTTTTGCAATTTTTTAATTTTTATTTAATTTTCTTATAGTTATAAAAACATATACAGTGCTTCCTTGCTAATCCGGCCAGGTTGGGCAAGATTTTTTGAAAAATGGCCGGATTTGCCTTTGGCCGGATAAGAACAAAATATTGCTTTTTTTACAAATTATCTACCTTAGTTATATTATGAATGTCTATAACAAAACGCACTATAAAATTTCTGTTAATTTAATTTATTTTATTTTATTCAAAGAAAAAGAATTAAAACAGACAAAACTAAACAAAACAAAATTTTATAAGTTCGAAATTAATGGAAAAATCTACACTGTTAACACTTTAAATAAAATAAGATTTTTTTTTTTAAAGAAAGAATGGAAGATTGTTTTACAGTGCTTTCTCGTTTCTTAGCAGAAAACTCACGGAGGCTTTTTCTAATAGTATTGGGCCAGTTATTGGACAACCCTTTTAACGTTCCTGACGAAACCAAATGTGAAGGGCGCTGTTTAGCTTGTCAAAGACGCCTCCTTCTACTTTTTTTGCCGTTTGCAGCTATGGTCGTTTTAATGCTGGACAAAATCTGACTGGACAAAAATTTTCAGCTTGATATTCGACTAAAACTACAAACTTGCTAAACTTGAACTGGACAATTTTAACTTAGTAAAAGCTGACTTTTAAAAAATTTAACTTCCAAAAATATCCTTTTAAACTTATACAATATTATAAATATAATTAAATATATATTATAGAATACATTTTTAACATATAATACTAATATATAATAAGGAATGTAAAAATATTCTTTTAAACTTATAAAAGTAAGTATAATACTTAACAATATTATAAATATAACTAAATATATATAATTAAATACACTTTTAACGTATTAAAATAATACTAATATGTAATGAAGAATATAAAAATAAAAATATACTTTAAAATTTATAAAAATAATTAACAATATTATAACGAAAAATAGTAATAAAGTTTTCTTTTAAACTTATAAAAATAATTAACAACATTATAACAAAAAATAATAATAAATACTAACTAATCTATAACAAAAAATTGATAACACTATATAAATATACAAACTAATATTTGTATACAATTAAAAGTTTTTTATAAAATATAATAAGTAAAAAATAATTTTCACGAAAAAAAAAAATAAAATCAGTTGTGAAAAAATATATTAAAAACTATAAAATATAAAACAAAATATTAAAAAAATCAACATAAATAAATTATTTGATACAGAGTGATATAAAAGTTTGTCACCATTCTCTTATGAGTTTAGGTTATAGACCTCTTTTTATCAAACTATAATTTATTTACTATTTCTTCGAAATAAAAATTTAAATCAAAAACTTCAAAAAGTAAGTACTTGTTTAAGTTACATTTAAATAAAACAAAGTTTAAATTATTAAAACGCCTGTTTTTACTTTTAAAACTAACAATTTCAGGTATTGTATTAAAATTTTTACGATCTTCTAAACTTTACCTTAAAAAACACCTAAATTCGCCTTTTCAAACTATATGCCATTACAAAAAACATTTTAACACAAAAAGTTATGTACAAAATTTGTTGAAAATTTGTACATTTGGTTTTAAATGCAAAGTCTAGTAGTTAATTTTTTTTTAGTGTTCTAACTAATGTATTAAAAGTTTTACGATCTTCTGAACTTCACCTCTAAAAAACACCTACTTTTGCTTTTTTCGAATATAAGCCATCACTAAAAGCATTTGTAAACAGAAAATTTTTACAAAAATCGTTCAAATTTCGCACAAAATAATTTCAAGAAATATTCTAGTAAATAATTGATTTTTGTTGTTTTTATCAATGTATTAAAAATTTTACCATCGTCTAAACTTAATCTTCAAAAAAACACCTTTACTACTTTATAAACACATATATATGCTTTTTTAAACTATATGCCTTTACAAAAAACATTTTTAGACAAAAAGTTGTGTACAAAATTTGTTGAAAATTTATACAACTGTTGTTGAAAGCATAGTCTAGTAGTTAATTTTTTTTAAATGTTTTAACTAATGTATTAAAAGTTTTACGATCTTCTGAACTTCACCTCTAAAAACACTTACTTTTGCTTTTTTCAAATATAAGCCATCACTAAATACATTTTTAACCAAAAGTATTTTTTCAAAAATCATTTAAACTTCGCACAAATTAATTTAAAGGAATAGTCTAGTATATAAATGATTTTTGTTGCTTTTACCAATGTATTAAAAATTTAGGTGTTTTTAAAGGTGAAGTTCAGAAGATCGTAAAACTTTTAATACATTAGTTAAAACATCTAAAAAAAATTAACTACTAGACTTTGCATTTAACAACAGTTGTACAAACTTTCAACAAATTTTGTACATAACTTTTTGTGTTAAAATGTTTTTTGTAATGGCATATAGTTTGAAAAGGCGAATTTAGGTGTTTTTTAAGGTAAAGTTTAGAAGATCGTAAAAATTTTAATACAATACCTAAAATTGTTAGTTTTAAAAGTAAAAACAGGCGTTTTAATAATTTAAACTTTGTTTTATTTAAATATAACTAAAACAAGTACTTGCTATTTAAAGTTTTAGATTTAAATTTTATTTCGAAGAAATAGTAAATAAATTATAGTTTAATAAAAAGAGGTCTATAACCTAAACTCATAAGAGAATGGTGACAAACTTTTATATCACTCTGTATCAAATAATTTATTTTTGTTGATTTTTTTAATATTTTGTTTTATATTTTATAGTTTTTAATATATTTTTTCACAACTGATTTTTTTTTTCGAGAAAATTATTTTTTACTCATTATATTTTATAAAAAAACTTTTAATTGTATACAAATATTAATTTGTATGATTATATAGTGTTATCAATTTTTTGTTATAGTATTAGTTAGTATTTATTATTATTTTTTGTTATAATGTTGTTAATTATTTTTATAAGTTTAGAAGAAAACTTTATTACTATTTTTTGTTATAATATTGTTAATTATTTTTATAAGTTTAAAAGAATATTTTTATTTTTATATTCTTCATTATGTATTAGTATTATTTTAATACGTTAAAAGTGTATTTAATTATATATATTTAGTTATATTTATAATATTGTTAAGTATTATACTTACTTTTATAAATTTAAAAGAATATTTTTACATTCCTTATTATATATTAGTATTATACGTTAAAAATGTATTCTATAATATATTTAATTATATTTATAATATTGTATAAGTTTAAAAGGATATTTTTGGAAGTTAAATTTTCTTAAAAGTCAGCTTTTACTAAGTTAGAAATTGTCCAGTTCAAGTTTTAGCAAGTTTGTAATTTTAGTCGAATATCAAGCTGAAAATTTTTGTCCAGTCAGATTTTGTCCAGCATTAAAACGACCATGTTTGCAGCTCCAATTAGTCCCAGCTCCTCCTTTTCGGCTTTAAACTTTGTGAACTTTTCTTCGCCTCTCAAAATGTCATTTAAAGTTGACTTACCAATGTTAAACTGGCTCATTATAACAGCTTTAGGCACATTATTGTTTGCCATTTCGCAAACTTTTAACTTGTTTTCAATTGTTAGTTGAACGCGTTTTCGTTTCTTTGCTGTCTTATCCATTTTTTAACCAGATATGTTGATTGTAGTATATTAAAGTGTAACTTGCTTAGCAAAGACAGAAAAATTGCGAATGAATAATAAACAAGTTTGTTACAACTGAGCAGGAAAGTATGAAAAAAAAACTTAAGATCATACAAATGATACTTTATTATGACGTAACAATATATTGCTTGCATACTTATAAAACGTAAATTGAATACTTTTTCGAAGTAAAATGAAATTAAACGTTAAAGTAAATAAGTCGACTTCTCGACTAAAACCGGCCGGATTAGCGAGGAACCGGATTAGCGAGGACCGGATTAGCGAGAAAACACTGTAATACTTATTTATTTGTTTACAAATAAAATTGTGCAAAAACTTAAAATTAAGTATTATGATAGGTTACAAATATAACTTGAATCACATGTAAACAAGCTAATATAATTTCATATTATTTTCAGTGTTTACAAGCTTCTTTAGAAAAAATTTTAAAGGTATACATTAATTATTTAATTATATAGAAAAAACAATCATTGTTACTATAACAACCTTCGATAGCTCAGTTGGTGCGCATGAAAATCTATTACAAAAATCTATTTCCAAATTATTGTTTGTAAATTGGTATTTAAAATTTTTAAGCTTTTAAGACTTCAATTGGTACGCAAGATTTCAACTTAACAGAAGAAGCGCATAAAGCCATACTAGTGAGTTGATAAAATCAATCAAAAAATTTTCAATTTCAAAAGCATATTTTCGTTTTAACATGCCGTGTTGATGTACTTAATAAACAAAATCAATTGTTAAGTGCACAAGTGCTTTAAACACTAAAGTTTATATTTACAAATTTGTGCTAGTATTCAGCACCTTCGATAGCTCAGTTGGTAGAGCGGTGGACTGTAGCAAGTTGTTTGTAATCCATAGGTCGCTGGTTCGACTCCGGCTCGAAGGACTTATTTTAGTTTCATCAAACTTTATGTTATTGATGTTTATCATTATTAATACAAATAATACTTTATTTGACACTTTTAATTTTTTTAGACTTCAAATTAACTATTTCTTAAAATATCATTTTATAAAGTAGCTTTTTACTAAAAGATATTTTATAACTTAAATAGTTTGTTAACAACTGAATTTCTAGATAAAATATAAAACATCAAATATTAAAACACAATAATAATTAAAAGTTCAAACTATTTTTTATTCAAAACGGGCAAAATCCTTATTTTATACCGTTTTTTTTTACTGTTAAAAGTTATTAATGAAGTATTTAAAGGCAGTATTCTAAAAATAATTCATTAAATTGTTGTCTTCTTTTATTTTCAAAAACAAATATCTAGAACACTTTATTGAAATAATTGTTATACTTTTAAGTTAGTGTTGTCGTTAATATTGAAATTTGCACCATTTATATATCAATGGTAACTAAGTAAAACCGATTGATCTACCATTGTTTTATGATTACGAAGACAAAAAGGCAATGCTAAAATCACAAATGACCTTGATATTTAGTTTTAAATGTAAAAATTCTGCCGCTTAAGTTCGAACTTCTTGATTAAGTAAAAAGTTTGTGTAGAAATTGCAACTTGTTATTAAAAAACTTCTTCCTTTAAATAAGTGTCAAGAAGTTTAATTTTAAACATTTGTAGTTAAAATATATGAAAACTACTACGAATTAGAACCAAGTTAATAAACACACCAAGCAAGTTATTCAAATGCATTAATCAACACATGATTTTCTTAATTATGTACAACACAGTTGAAACATTAATATAAATGATTTCAAAACAGCCGGACTAAATTTTAGTTGTTGAAAGAAAATAACAAACAGTGTAACTGTGATTTATTTAGATTCAAAAACACTTAAACTTGGATGACATTTTAGTTTATATAAAGTTTGAAATTTTCATAGAAAAGTATTCATGGTATAGTTTAAAATTAGAGGTGATATAATACGACCAAACAAGAAAAAATGACTTTCAATAATTTCTCAACCAAATTGAAAGCCATTTAAAAGCTTAATAGACTACAGAGACTCTGGTTTATATATTAAATAACTAGTAATTTAGATTTAGCTTTAGTAAGAACGACAATAATTTAGATAAGTTTGCACTTTTTGGCTGTGTTCAAAGTACGAGTTCAAAAAGCATACAACTATACTTTGTTCTCTGATCTATAGTTTGAAAAGTTAAGAAGTAAGTAAAGAAAAACAAACACAACTGCAAAGCTGGTTATTATTATTGTATAAAACAACTCGTTATCTTTCATAAGAAACCAAAATTATAAATTTTAAGTTTTTAGGGGAAACTCGTATGAAAATTAAAAAAAATGAATTAAAAAACATTTCTTGCTTTTCTTGAAAAGAAATTAAAAAAAAATATTTTTTCAATAAGACAGTCTCTCGGATGTGATAAAAAAATAAAACTAACTAAATTAAGACAGTGTTCAATCAAATAAGCAAAAGTACATTGTCCGGGAATCGAACCCGGGCCTCCCGCGTGGCAGGCGAGAATTCTACCACTGAACCAACAATGCTTGTTAGAGATTCAAAATTTATACTATATAAACCAAATGCTTATCAAATGCAGCGTATCTGCATTTGCTTTTCAAAAGTAGCTAACCGTTGTGATGATATTAAAAATCAACTGTTCATTTAGCTTTGATTTTATGCGACTTGAATATTAGTGCATTTAGTATTTACTTTTTTTTACTATCTTATTACCGGTTCGATATTTAGTTTTTGTGCATTTTTAAATTATAACCATTTTTAAACACATTATTTATTTAAAAAAGTTAATTTATTTTTGTTACAGTAAAAAAAATTATGTACAAACCAGGGGCGTAGCGTGGGGAGGGACGCTGGTGCATGCGTGCCACCCAAAACAAAAAGAAGTAAAAAAAAAATGCAACATCTTTACACTTTATTGTTTATTTTTTCTGCTTAATTTGCCTTTTTTCAACTATGTTTTTCTAGTACTATTCGAAAAGTAAAACAAAATTTCTAATACCAATTAGTGACAAGTTAGGGAAATTACCCAGTATACTGATTCGGTGCGTAATTTCAAATGCGCACCGATGTTGATGAAAAACTCCATAAGGAAAAATTTTATAACTTCATTAACTTCATAAGAGTTTAGACTCAAACAGTACGCAACTAGTTAGTGCACCGAAGTAGTATAATCTTATGACAGATTTTTTAAAAGGGAAAAATTTTGTACTACAAACTAGACAATTTTGATAGTAACACTAACTAAATTTTTACATCAAAATTTAAAACCAGCTTATCTATTTATAAAACTAATGTACCATTTTTACTTTCGTTTATTTAAATATTAACAGACAGTATTTGGTTTAAAACTAAAATAAATTTACAGTTGCAACTACTTAAGCTTAATAAACAAAGTTAGGAAATTTTGTAAAAATATTAAAGTTTACTTAAACTTTGTTAAAACCAAGTTGTCACTTTGAAATCGAACTTTGTCAAACATTTTAGAAGCCGGTTGTTGAAAAAACATAATTAAAAATTAATAATGTTTTCAGAGGTGTCAATTTAAACAATTAACATTTTTGCATTCAAACATGATATAAGCAGTAAGTAAAATTTGTGAGTGAAACATTAATAGGTATATGCTTTTTTTACGTTTGTGTAAGCACGATGATGACCAATAAGACCAGGGAACTATTCAATTCTGATGATATGTTTTTATTTGGAAAAGTCCTTTAACTGTATTCTATTTGTAGTGCACGACTCGATAACTGAAACGTATTTTCGTACACCAGGTCCTAGGATCAAACATTTTTAGTGTTTTTATTTTATTCTACAAATTGTTCAAGACAATACTTGGATACAAATATTTAGCCTTGTTTAATCTTCTGATCCCAATAAAAATCTTAAAGTTATGGTAGTCGAAATTGTATAATGAGAAATTATAGAATCCTTTCATAAGAGCGATTAATCTTAAATTAACATTTAATTCATATAGAGCTATTTTATTAGATTACAAATTAAATAATGCATATGAGAATGAGACTTTTATTTATACTTAAATAAGTTAAGAACATTTAAGCCATAGCTTTAAAATTAACATAACTTAATAAAATTAGTAATTTTTTTAGTAGTTAATGAGAATTTGGTAATTATATAAGAAAAAAATCATCAGATATTTGTTTATGATTCATCTTAAATGTAGTATATAATAATTATTCTTGGTAGCGTAAGCTATTAAAGTTTTCTTTTTCAACTAAACAAAGTTGTAGAATTTTTTAAAATTTTTAATTAGCTTATTAACACCATTTATCGTTAGTTTTATATTACAAACAATTTTTCTTTTTTTTTAAACTATATGTAGCTAAAGCTTAAATGTGACGTCAAGAAATTCAGTATTTAGTTTTAAACAACAGCTAACGAACAGTAGCTATAAGTTTGCAGTTTACTTAACCACGTGATTATTTTCAACGAGCGTCAAAGCCATCGAGCAAAAACACGTTTAAAATTTGCAGCGCAATAATATAGCACATTTTGTCGAGTTAAAGGCAAAAAAATTAACGCTTGAACGAACATATGCTAGCATTCGAATGCGCTACAGATTTACTTGCCTCGACATTTGGGTTTATATATAGTAATTTTTCATTGCAAACAAGCGTCGATGGTGTAACGGTTAGCATTGGTGCCTTCCAAGCACTAGTTCCGGGTTCGACTCCCGGTCGACGCATTTTTGTACTTTTGGTACAGTAGTAAAATATTTTGCATTTAAGAATGGAATGATGTAAATGTTTTAAGTAGAAACGAATAATTTCAAACTAATTTTAGCAAGCTTTATGAAACTTAAAAACAAGTAATAGAAGGACTACTGATGTAAATCTACAATTTTCAACTGTATTTTGTTTTGAAATTATAAAGTTTGAATCAGATAGTAAGCAAGTAATTCAGTAATTATTTTTATGATCAGATACAAGTGTGTTGATCAGATATTCAAAAAAAAAATTAATTCGGGTAGCTAGTTATTTGTTGGAATGTAGTAATACTCTTGTATTTGATTTTCACATAACTCTATTTTTTATGGTTTAGTTACTTTCAAGTCAAAAATCAAGCTCACCTAATTAATTATGTATTACCATTTAAAGTAAACTAGTAGTAAATTTACAATTTTACAAGAAAATATCGTTAAAAATACAGGTCATAAATTATACCTATTTTTTTTAATATACATTCATAAACATTGTTCTGTTGACCCTGCTTAAACAATAAGTTGTTTTAGATTCTGTTTAATACTACTTGATATTAAAAAATATTAAAAAAAAACACAAAATCACCTAAAGTAAATCAATGTTATTATCAAAAGATAGTTCATTTCAGCAAAAAACAATGAAAACCACGCCCAACGTGGGGCTCGAACCCACGACCGTTGGATTAAGAGTCCAACGCTCTACCGACTGAGCTAGCCGGGCGCTTAGGAAGAACCCTTGTTACAGCTATATATTTGATAAAGTTTAATTTAATCTCTCATTGATTCTTTAATTGCTTATTACCAGTTAACAATTGTTATCAATTTATTTATAAATGCTGCTTTTTAAGTTACGTTAAACCAATAGAATTATTTTATGTAAGTAGTTGTTAGATAGTTTCCTAAAAATGAAATTTATTTTTATTTACACATTCTGGTCTTTCTAATAGAAATTTATTTTATAGGTTCATTATCTGCATAAATAACGGTATGAAATTTTAGTCATGAAGTTTAATGTATGAATTATTTTTCTTTTTTATATACTTTTATATTAATAAGTTTTATTGGTAGTTTATCCTTTATAATTTTATTTTCGTAAAATATTTATAAACATAACCAACTTATTTCTCGAAGCTTTGTATATAGCTAACAAGTATGAGAACGGGTCAAATATGCACGGAGACACTTTTGCACAAAGGTTCGAATAAGCGTGAAGACACACTTTCGCACGAAGGCAATTTTGCACGAAAGTACATTTTTGTACGAAGACAGTTTTGCACAAAGAAACTTTTGCATGAAGGGTCACTTTTGTACGAAAAGTAATTTTTGCACGAGTGTTTAAAAATACAAATAAAATACAAAGAAAACATTGATAAAAATAAAGAAAATATGTATTAATTAAAATAAAAACGAAAGTTAAGAATAAAGATATTAACTGAGATTAAGGGTTAGGGGAAACAGTTATAGTAAAAATGAAAAAAAAGTAGTACAAATCTCAAATAAAATTTAATATAATAAAATAAAATGCAGAAAAAAAGTTGATAAAAAAAACAAAATAGAAAAAAAAAGTTACCGACCGGGGTTAAGAGTTAGGGGTAACAGTGATAGTAAAAACACAAACGTAAAGAAAAAATAAATTAATAAAATATAAGATTAAATAAAATTTTTTCAACCCGTGCAAAAGTGTCTTTGTGCAAAATTGACGCTGTGCAAAAGTTAACTTTCGTGCATATTTGACATCAACCAAAAAAAATATTTTTTAATTTTAATGTTAAGTTAAATAATCAACCATTTATTTACCACATCAATGAAGTTTTTTATCAACATTTCAGTGCTAATTTATAAACATGTGGTCATAGACAAAATATAAAAATCTCTGCTATAACAAAAACTCTATTATCCGTAGATTTTATTATATTTAATTAAATTTTACTGAATATTTTTACACTTAAAAACAGTTTGCTTTTAAAAGCTTTAAATTGCTATTGTATCTGTTGAAAATATTTTTAAACTATGATTTAATAATTAATTAAAAGTAGAAAATAACTCTATACCTATACTTTTAAAATACTTTATTTTTTGATATATTTACACTTTACAGAACTACCAAACGAAAACAGTTATTTTTAAATCAAAATAAAAGCATATAAATTTAGTTGAAACCTACTGTATTTACAAGCTTTAATCGTTTACAAAAATAATTTGTAAATTGGCTTGAATTAGCAAAATGCAAAAAATTAGCAGGTAGTATCTATAACAGTATTTTTTATTGTTTTGAAATAAACGCTTTAACTTTAAATTTTTAACTATAAAAACAGAAAATTACTTGGTTTTTTATTTATTTAGTTGACAAATAGTTTAATATTTGCAAACTTTGATTTACTTAGTTAAGATTGTTTTTAAACTTACCTAAAATTTATTAAGTTTACCTTTAAACTGAAAATATTTATGGTTCAAGCCAGTGGCGTAACGTGGTATTTTGGTCAGGGGAAGCGCAAATTGTTTTCTCAAAAAATCCTCTAAATTAAAACTTTTGTAATTAGCTATAAAAAAACTTTTTATAAGTAATATAATTGAAATAAATTTATTAAGTAAAATAAGTTCGTTAACTGTTTTAAAAAATATTAATATCTTACAAAATTAAACAGTTAAATAAAAGTATATATTTCATTAGAATTACTTATACTTGCAAAAATGTAAGCTTACTAAATAAAAGTTGTTTTTATTACTTATAGTAAACTTTATATCTTTAAAAATTAATATATTCAATAAAACGAAAGTATCTGTTTTATTTACGAAAAAAATATCAATCTCTTTAATATACAATACAACAGTGATAACAACACCTCATTGCACATAATTTTAATAAAGCTACACAGAAGTTAAAATAGACCAACTTTATAACTGTTATTACAGTTTATTACAACTTTGTAAAATAGTTAAAAGTATACTTTTTAAATTTAATTCATGTGATTGTATTTGTTTAAAATAAAAATCACAAACAAAGTTTTTTTCTCATATGCCGACACGCTTATCTTGTATATTTACAAAAATAAAGTTCAGAAAACTAGCAGTAGTCTTAACGATGTGGCATAAAAAAAAAAATTGTAAAATTGTTTAATTTTTCTTTAAGCGTGACGTATTTTTGTAAACTTTTTGTAGAAAAATAATCTGCCATAAGGTTATACTACAGCGGTGCGCTATATTAATTGCGTGCTTTTTGAGTCTAAATTCTTATCTTATGAAGTTAATGAACTTATAAAATTTTTCCTTATGGAGTTTTTCATCAACATCGGTGCGCATTTGCAATTACGCACCGAATCAGTATATTGAGTGATAAAATGTACTTTCCTAACTTTTCACTAATTGGTATTCAAAATTTCGTTTAACTTTTTGAATACTAGATAAACATAGTTGAAAAAAAGGCAAATTAAGCAGAAAAAATAAACTATAGAGAATAAAGATATTACATTCTTTTTTTTACATTTTTCTTATTTTTGGGTGGCACGCATGCGCCAGCGTCCCTCCCCACGCTACGCCCCTGGTTCAAGCTAATAGTTACAAACAGTAACAATTTAAATTTTACTACGCCAAGGTAAATTAAGATTAAGGTTACAAATATTAAAATGAAATTTCAGAAAATAAAAAACCCTCCCCGTCGGGGAATCGAACTCCGGTCGCCCGCGTGACAGGCGGGAATACTCACCACTATACTAACGAGGATCACGTCTGACAGCCGTATCGCGCGTATAAAATCCTAAATTTTACATACTTCACATATTAGACTGTGATTTTGCTCAAACGTTTTACGCAAACTATGAGCTTTATCAATTTGTTTGGCTCAATTTATGCACTGTTACTTGTTATGCACTTGTTATTTTATGTATTATGTTATATAATGGATGAAGTAATCTTTTTCTAATACTTATGTATTTTGTGTTATATAGTTACTTGAAAATATAAACTAACCTTTGATTATTTTTCAACATAGTACAGTGCTTCCTCGCTAATCCGGTCCTCGTTAATCCGGCCGGTTTTAGTCGAGAAGTCGACTTATTTACTTTAGTGTTTTTAGCGTTTAATTTCATTTTACTTCGAAAAAGTATTCAATTTACGTTTTATAAGTATGCAAGCAATATATTGTTACGTCATAATAAAGTATCATTTGTATAATCTGAATTTTTTTTTCATACTTTTCCCGCTCAGTTGTAACAAACTTGTTTATTATTCATTTGCAATTTTTCTGTCTTTGCTAAGCAAGTTACACTTTAATTGTACTACAATCAACATATCTGGTTAAAAATGGATAAGACAGCAAAGAAACGAAAACGCGTTCAACTAACAATTGAAAACAAGTTAAAAGTTTGCGAAATGGCAAACAATAATGTGCCTAAAGCTGTTATAATGAGCCAGTTTAACATTTTGAACTTATAAAATTTTGTTGCGTTTAGTTTTGTCTGTTTTTATTCTTTTTTCTTTGAATAAAGTAAAATAAATTAAATTAACAGAAATTTTATAGTACGTTTTGTTATATACATTCATAACATAACTAAGGGAGATAGCTTGTAAAAAAAGCGATATTTTGTTCTTATCCGGCCAAAGGCAAATCCGGCCGTATTTTCAAAAAATTCTTGCCCAACTTAGCCGGATTAGCGAGGAAACACTGTACTTTACTTTAAAAAATAGTATGTTAGTAGAGACACTGCTGCAGTTTATAAAGAATTACAATAAATCAAGTTTAAATTACTTACTAAATAATAGATTTATAATTTTATGTACATTAGCTTTTTTAATATTTCTTACAAGTTTTACAAAAAGTTAGCCAATTTTTGATTAAACTTAAACTTAAGTATTTAAATACTGAATTTGTGGTTATTAATTTGATAATTACACAACAAAATTAACTTAATATTGATTGTAAAAGTAGCTTTTAGCACAAACTCAATTCTAAATTAATAACGTCATAATAGAATGAATGCATTTAATTAAACATTAAATTTATATTAAAAAACATATTTGTTTAATCTAAATATTAAGAGTTCTTCTTGAATAAATTTTGCAGAGTATGTGTACTACAAACACGTTTAAACATTTAATTATATTTTGTAATTTAATATCATGCTTAATGATAGTTTAAAACGCTTAAAATGTTTCATTACAGACAAAAAACAAATTCTCAGTAAACTAAAAATAAAAGCATATTCAAAAAATTGTTTACTAAGGTACATATTAATATATATACATTTTATTGAACGAAATAAAAAGCGCTCAAAAACTTGGTCCAAGGACCTGGAGACGAAAAACCTTTCGGTTATCGAGTCATACACCAGGATACAGTTTAATGTCATATCTAGGACATAAATTCATATTAATAATATATCAGTTAATATTTTCTTGATAGTTATTTTACTCTTATGTAGAACTTTTGTATAAAGACTAATTTAAAACAAGTTAACCAACTATTTAAATATTAAAAGTACTACAATATCGATAAGTTTGTTTATTTTCCTTTTCACATAATACTAATATTTTAGTTTTAACCCTATAAAACATTTAAAGTCATTAATAAGTTGCTTGTTTATTTATAACTTTCTTATATACTTCATTTTTAGAATTTTTTTTTGTAAAGTTTAGTTTATATGAATTATAGTGAAATTATAAAAACTGTAATATACCATAGCTATAGTGAAAAACACACAAATTAAATTAATAACTTATGATTAAAAAAAGTTCAAACAAAAAAAAAAAGCTAAAAATTGTTTATTAAACATATAATTTAATAACGAGTAAAAAATAAAACAAAAATCAAACTAACTAAAATTATAAAAAGGTATGGCCAGTACGGGGATCGAACCCGCGACATTCGCGTTATTAGCACGACGCTCTAACCAACTGAGCTAACCGGCCACACATCTAGATCATATTCTGTACGTATATAATACATTGTGGTTTATAGTTATGTTGTTTTTAGTGACTTCCAACCATGTATAATTCTAATTGTTTACTACATCAACTAAACTTTGGTTCATGTTTTATATAATACAGTGCTTACTCACTTATCCGGACGCTCACTTATCCGGACAGTTTTAGTCCGAAGAAAACTCAAAAAAATTTCAATCGACAAAATGTGCTATATTATTGCGCTGCAAATTTTAAACGTGTTTTTGCTCGATGGCTTTGACGCTCGTTGAAAATAATCACGTGGTTAAGTAAACTGCAAACTTATAGCTACTGTTCGTTAGCTGTTGTTTAAAACTAAATACTGAATTTCTTGACGTCACATTTAAGCTTTAGCTACATATAGTTTAAAAAAAAAGAAAAATTGTTTGTAATATAAAACTAACGATAAATGGTGTTAATAAGCTAATTAAAAATTTTAAAAAATTCTACAACTTTGTTTAGTTGAAAAAGAAAACTTTAATAGCTTACGCTACCAAGAATAATTATTATATACTACATTTAAGATGAATCATAAACAAATATCTGATGATTTTTTTCTTATATAATTACCAAATTCTCATTAACTACTAAAAAAATTACTAATTTTATTAAGTTATGTTAATTTTAAAGCTATGGCTTAAATGTTCTTAACTTATTTAAGTATAAATAAAAGTCTCATTCTCATATGCATTATTTAATTTGTAATCTAATAAAATAGCTCTATATGAATTAAATGTTAATTTAAGATTAATCGCTCTTATGAAAGGATTCTATAATTTCTCATTATACAATTTCGACTACCATAACTTTAAGATTTTTATTGGGATCAGAAGATTAA
Source organism: Thalia democratica (assembly GCF_965202585.1). Classification (NCBI taxonomy): domain Eukaryota; kingdom Metazoa; phylum Chordata; class Thaliacea; order Salpida; family Salpidae; genus Thalia; species Thalia democratica. The sequence continues at coordinate 56,457,137 of NC_139166.1, read as the reverse complement.
ACAAGGCTAAATATTTGTATCCAAGTATTGTCTTGAACAATTTGTAGAATAAAATAAAAACACTAAAAATGTTTGATCCTAGGACCTGGTGTACGAAAATACGTTTCAGTTATCGAGTCGTGCACTACAAATAGAATACAGTTAAAGGACTTTTCCAAATAAAAACATATCATCAGAATTGAATAGTTCCCTGGTCTTATTGGTCATCATCGTGCTTACACAAACGTAAAAAAAGCATATACCTATTAATGTTTCACTCACAAATTTTACTTACTGCTTATATCATGTTTGAATGCAAAAATGTTAATTGTTTAAATTGACACCTCTGAAAACATTATTAATTTTTAATTATGTTTTTTCAACAACCGGCTTCTAAAATGTTTGACAAAGTTCGATTTCAAAGTGACAACTTGGTTTTAACAAAGTTTAAGTAAACTTTAATATTTTTACAAAATTTCCTAACTTTGTTTATTAAGCTTAAGTAGTTGCAACTGTAAATTTATTTTAGTTTTAAACCAAATACTGTCTGTTAATATTTAAATAAACGAAAGTAAAAATGGTACATTAGTTTTATAAATAGATAAGCTGGTTTTAAATTTTGATGTAAAAATTTAGTTAGTGTTACTATCAAAATTGTCTAGTTTGTAGTACAAAATTTTTCCCTTTTAAAAAATCTGTCATAAGGTTATACTACTTCGGTGCACTAACTAGTTGCGTACTGTTTGAGTCTAAACTCTTATGAAGTTAATGAAGTTATAAAATTTTTCCTTATGGAGTTTTTCATCAACATCGGTGCGCATTTGAAATTACGCACCGAATCAGTATACTGGGTAATTTCCCTAACTTGTCACTAATTGGTATTAGAAATTTTGTTTTACTTTTCGAATAGTACTAGAAAAACATAGTTGAAAAAAGGCAAATTAAGCAGAAAAAATAAACAATAAAGTGTAAAGATGTTGCATTTTTTTTTTACTTCTTTTTGTTTTGGGTGGCACGCATGCACCAGCGTCCCTCCCCACGCTACGCCCCTGGTTTGTACATAATTTTTTTTACTGTAACAAAAATAAATTAACTTTTTTAAATAAATAATGTGTTTAAAAATGGTTATAATTTAAAAATGCACAAAAACTAAATATCGAACCGGTAATAAGATAGTAAAAAAAAGTAAATACTAAATGCACTAATATTCAAGTCGCATAAAATCAAAGCTAAATGAACAGTTGATTTTTAATATCATCACAACGGTTAGCTACTTTTGAAAAGCAAATGCAGATACGCTGCATTTGATAAGCATTTGGTTTATATAGTATAAATTTTGAATCTCTAACAAGCATTGTTGGTTCAGTGGTAGAATTCTCGCCTGCCACGCGGGAGGCCCGGGTTCGATTCCCGGACAATGCACTTTTGCTTATTTGATTGAACACTGTCTTAATTTAGTTAGTATTATTTTTTTATCACATCCGAGAGACTGTCTTATTGAAAAAATATTTTTTTTTAATTTCTTTTCAAGAAAAGCAAGAAATGTTTTTTAATTCATTTTTTTTAATTTTCATACGAGTTTCCCCTAAAAACTTAAAATTTATAATTTTGGTTTCTTATGAAAGATAACGAGTTGTTTTATACAATAATAACAACCAGCTTTGCAGTTGTGTTTGTTTTTCTTTACTTACTTCTTAACTTTTCAAACTATAGATCAGAGAACAAAGTATAGTTGTATGCTTTTTGAACTCGTACTTTGAACACAGCCAAAAAGTGCAAACTTATCTAAATTATTGTCGTTCTTACTAAAGCTAAATCTAAATTACTAGTTATTTAATATATAAACCAGAGTCTCTGTAGTCTATTAAGCTTTTAAATGGCTTTCAATTTGGTTGAGAAATTATTGAAAGTCATTTTTTCTTGTTTGGTCGTATTATATCACCTCTAATTTTAAACTATACCATGAATACTTTTCTATGAAAATTTCAAACTTTATATAAACTAAAATGTCATCCAAGTTTAAGTGTTTTTGAATCTAAATAAATCACAGTTACACTGTTTGTTATTTTCTTTCAACAACTAAAATTTAGTCCGGCTGTTTTGAAATCATTTATATTAATGTTTCAACTGTGTTGTACATAATTAAGAAAATCATGTGTTGATTAATGCATTTGAATAACTTGCTTGGTGTGTTTATTAACTTGGTACTAATTCGTAGTAGTTTTCATATATTTTAACTACAAATGTTTAAAATTAAACTTCTTGACACTTATTTAAAGGAAGAAGTTTTTTAATAACAAGTTGCAATTTCTACACAAACTTTTTACTTAATCAAGAAGTTCGAACTTAAGCGGCAGAATTTTTACATTTAAAACTAAATATCAAGGTTATTTGTGATTTTAGCATTGCCTTTTTGTCTTCGTAATCATAAAACAATGGTAGATCAATCGGTTTTACTTAGTTACCATTGATATATAAATGGTGCAAATTTCAATATTAACGACAACACTTACTTAAAAGTATAACAATTATTTCAATAAAGTGTTCTAGATATTTGTTTTTGAAAATAAAAGAAGACAACAATTTAATGAATTATTTTTAGAATACTGCCTTTAAATACTTCATTAATAATTTTTAACAGTAAAAAAAAACGGTATAAAATAAGGATTTTGCCCGTTTTGAATAAAAAATAGTTTGAACTTTTAATTATTATTGTGTTTTAATATTTGATGTTTTATATTTTATCTAGAAATTCAGTTGTTAACAAACTATTTAAGTTATAAAATATCTTTTAGTAAAAAGCTACTTTATAAAATGATATTTTAAGAAATAGTTAATTTGAAGTCTAAAAAAATTAAAAATGTCAAATAAAGTATTATTTGTATTAATAATGATAAACATCAATAACATAAAGTTTGATGAAACTAAAATAAGTCCTTCGAGCCGCAGTCGAACCAGCGACCTATGGATTTCTAACAACTTACTACAGTCCACCGCTCTACCAACTGAGCTATAGAAGGTGCTAAATATTAGCACAAATTTGTGTTTATAAACTTTAGTGTTTAAAGCACTTGGTGCACTTAACAATTTATTTTGTTTATTAAGTACATCAACACGGCATGTTAAAACGAAAATATGCTTTTGAAATTGAAAATATTTTGATTGATTTTATCAACTCACTAGTATGGCTTTATGCGCTTCTTCTGTTAAGTTGAAATCTTGCGTACCAATTGAAGTCTTTAAAGCTTAAAAATTTTAAATACCAATTTACAAACAATAATTTTGAAATAGATTTTTGTAATAGATTTTCATGCGTACCAACTGAGCTATCGAAGGTTGTTATAGTAACAATGATTGTTTTTTCTATATAATTAAATAATTAATGTATACCTTTAAAATTTTTTCTAAAGAAGCTTGTAAACACTGAGAATAATATGAAATTATATTAGCTTGTTTACATGTGATTCAAGTTATATTTGTAACCTATCATAATACTTAATTTTAAGTTTTTGCACAATTTTATTTGTAAACAAATAAATAAGTATTACAGTGTTTCCTCGCTAATCCGGTTCTCGCTAATCCGGTTCCTCGCTAATCCGGCCGGTTTTAGTCGAGAAGTCGACTTATTCACTTTAACGTTTAATTTCATTTTACTTCGAAAAAGTATTCAATTTACGTTTTATAAGTATGCAAGCAATATTTTGTTACGTCATAATAAAGTATCATTTGTATGATCTTAAGTTTTTTTTTCATACTTTCCTGCTCAGTTGTAACAAACTTGTTTATTATTCCTTTGCAATTTTTCTGTCTTTGCCTAGCAAGTTACACTTTAATATACTACAATCAACATATCTGGTTAAAAAATGGATAAGACAGCAAAGAAACGAAAACGCGTTCAACTAACAATTAAAAACAAGTTAAACGTTTGCGAAATGGCAAACAATAATGTGCCTAAAGCTGTTATAATGAGCCAGTTTAACATTGGTAAGTCAACTTTAAATGACATTTTGAGAGGCGAAGAAAAGTTCACAAAGTTTAAAGCCGAAAAGGAGGAGCTGGGACTAATCGGAGCTGCAAACATGGTCGTTTTAATGCTGGACAAAATCTGACTGAACAAAAATTTTCAGCTTGATATTCGACTAAAATTACAAACTTGCTAAAACTTGAACTGGACAATTTCTAACTTAGTAAAAGCTGACTTTTAAAAAAATTTAACTTCCAAAAATATCCTTTTAAACTTATACAATATTATAAATATAATTAAATATATATTATAGAATACATTTTTAACGTATAATACTAATATATAATAAGGAATGTAAAAATATTCTTTTAAATTTATAAAAGTAAGTATAATACTTAACAATATTATAAATATAACTAAATATATATAATTAAATACACTTTTAACGTATTAAAATAATACTAATACATAATGAAGAATATAAAAATAAAAATATTCTTTTAAACTTATAAAAATAATTAACAATATTATAACAAAAAATAGTAATAAAGTTTTCTTCTAAACTTATAAAAATAATTAACAACATTATAACAAAAAATAATAATAAATACTAACTAATCTATAACAAAAAATTGATAACACTATATAAATATACAAATTAATATTTGTATACAATTAAAAGTTTTTTTATAAAATATAATGAGTAAAAAATAATTTTCTCGAAAAAAAAAAATCAGTTGTGAAAAAATATATTAAAAACTATAAAATATAAAACAAAATATTAAAAAAATCAACAAAAATAAATTATTTGATACAGAGTGATATAAAAGTTTGTCACCATTCTCTTATGAGTTTAGGTTATAGACCTCTTTTTATCAAACTATAGTTTATTTACTATTTCTTCGAAATAAAATTTAAATCAAAAACTTTAAAAAGTAAGTACTTGTTTTAGTTATATTTAAATAAAACAAAGTTTAAATTATTAAAACGCCTGTTTTTACTTTTAAAACTAACAATTTTAGGTATTGTATTAAAATTTTTACGATCTTCTAAACTTTACCTTAAAAAACACCTAAATTCGCCTTTTCAAACTATATGCCATTACAAAAAACATTTTAACACAAAAAGTTATGTACAAAATTTGTTGAAAGTTTGTACAACTGTTGTTAAATGCAAAGTCTAGTAGTTAATTTTTTTTAAATGTTTTAACTAATGTATTAAAAGTTTTACGATCTTCTGAACATCACCTTTAAAAACACCTAAATTTTTAATACATTGGTAAAAGCAACAAAAATCATTTATATACTAGACTATTCCTTTAAATTAATTTGTGCGAAGTTTAAATGATTTTTGAAAAAATACTTTTGGTTAAAAATGTATTTAGTGATGGCTTATATTTGAAAAAAGCAAAAGTAAGTGTTTTTAGAGGTGAAGTTCAGAAGATCGTAAAACTTTTAATACATTAGTTAAAACATTTAAAAAAAATTAACTACTAGACTATGCTTTCAACAACAGTTGTATAAATTTTCAACAAATTTTGTACACAACTTTTTGTCTTAAAATGTTTTTTGTAAAGGCATATAGTTTAAAAAAGCATATATAGGTGTTTATAAAGTAGTAAAGGTGTTTTTTTGAAGATTAAGTTTAGATGATGGTAAAATTTTTAATACATTGATAAAAACAACAAAAATCAATTATTTACTAGAATATTTCTTGAAATTATTTTGTGCGAAATTTGAACGATTTTTGTAAAAATTTTCTGTTTACAAATGCTTTTAGTGATGGCTTATATTCGAAAAAAGCAAAAGTAGGTGTTTTTTAGAGGTGAAGTTCAGAAGATCGTAAAACTTTTAATACATTAGTTAGAACACTAAAAAAAAATTAACTACTAGACTTTGCATTTAAAAACAAATGTACAAATTTTCAACAAATTTTGTACATAACTTTTTGTGTTAAAATGTTTTTTGTAATGGCATATAGTTTGAAAAGGCGAATTTAGGTGTTTTTTAAGGTAAAGTTTAGAAGGTCGTAAAAATTTTAATACAATACCTGAAATTGTTAGTTTTAAAAGTAAAAACAGGCGTTTTAATAATTTAAACTTTGTTTTATTTAAATATAACTTAAACAAGTACTTACTTTTTGAAGTTTTTGATTTAAATTTTTATTTCGAAGAAATAGTAAATAAATTATAGTTTGATAAAAAGAGGTCTATAACCTAAACTCATAAGAGAATGGTGACAAACTTTTATATCACTCTGTATCAAATAATTTATTTTTGTTGATTTTTTTAATATTTTGTTTTATATTTTATAGTTTTTAATATATTTTTTTACAATTGATTTTATTTTTTTTTTTCGAGAAAATTATTTTTTACTTATTATATTTTATAAAATAACTTTTAATTGTATACAAATATTAGTTTGTATATTTATATAGTGTTATCAATTTTTTGTTATAGATTAGTTAGTATTTATTATTATTTTTTGTTATAATGTTGTTAATTATTTTTATAAGTTTAAAAGAAAACTTTATTACTATTTTTTGTTATAATATTGTTAATTATTTTTATAAATTTTAAAGAATATTTTTATTTTTATATTCTTCATTACATATTAGTATTATTTTAATACGTTAAAAGTGTATTTAATTATATATATTTAGTTATATTTATAATATTGTTAAGTATTATACTTACTTTTATAAGTTTAAAAGAATATTTTTACATTCCTTATTATATATTAGTATTATATGTTAAAAATGTATTCTATAATATATATTTAATTATATTTATAATATTGTATAAGTTTAAAAGGATATTTTTGGAAGTTAAATTTTTTAAAAGTCAGCTTTTACTAAGTTAAAATTGTCCAGTTCAAGTTTAGCAAGTTTGTAGTTTTAGTCGAATATCAAGCTGAAAATTTTTGTCCAGTCAGATTTTGTCCAGCATTAAAACGACCATAGCTGCAAACGACAAAAAAAGTAGAAGGAGGCGTCTTTGACAAGCTAAACAGCGCCCTTCACATTTGGTTTCGTCAGGAACGTTAAAAGGGTTGTCCAATAACTGGCCCAATACTATTAGAAAAAGCCTCCGTGAGTTTTCTGCTAAGAAACGAGAAAGCACTGTAAAACAATCTTCCATTCTTTCTTTAAAAAAAAAAAATCTTATTTTATTTAAAGTGTTAACAGTGTAGATTTTTCCATTAATTTTGAACTTATAAAATTTTGTTTTGTTTAGTTTTGTCTGTTTTAATTCTTTTTCTTTGAATAAAGTAAAATAAATTAAATTAACAGAAATTTTATAGTACGTTTTGTTATAGACATTCATAATATAAAAAAGGTAGATAATTTGTAAAAAAAGCAATATTTTGTTCTTATCCGGCCAAAGGCAAATCCGGCCATTTTTCAAAAAATCTTGCCCAACCTGGCCGGATTAGCAAGGAAGCACTGTATATGTTCTTATAACTATAAGAAAATTAAATAAAAATTAAAAAATTGCAAAAAAATATATTTTATAAAAAAATTCTAAAACTTATGTAAAACAACTATAACTTTTAATTTAGATTAAAAATATCAAACTTAAAAAAAAGCTACAACAAAAGTGTAAGAAAATAATAGTTTATAATAAAAACGCTTAGACTATATTTTAATTTATTAACAATGATTTTTAAACCTTAGTTAAAACTTTTCTATGCTTGGTATATAACTAGAACTGTATTTTTTATTAAAGTAAACATGTATGTATTTAAGCATTATTTTATGTACTTAGATATATGTGTCTATTAAACAGCTCTTAAATTAATATTTCAAAGCATTTCATAAATTAAACGTTTTCATACAACATACTTTTTCATAATACAGTCCTAGTTATATACCAAACATAGAAAAGTTTTAACTAAGGTTAAAAAATCATTGTTAATAAATTAAAATATAGTCTAAGAGTTTTTATTATAAACTATTATTTTCTTACACTTTTGTTGTAGCTTTTTTTTAAGTTTGATATTTTTAATCTAAATTAAAAGTTATAGTTGTTTTACATAAGTTTTAGAATTTTTTTATAAAATATATTTTTTTTGCAATTTTTTAGTTTTTATTTAATTTTCTTATAGTTATAAAAACATATAATACTTATTTATTTGTTTACAAATAAAATTGTGCAAAAACTTAAAATTAAGTATTATGATAGGTTACAAATATAACTTGAATCACATGTAAACAAGCTAATATAATTTCATATTATTCTCAGTGTTTACAAGCTTCTTTAGAAAAAATTTTAAAGGTATACATTAATTATTTAATTATATAGAAAAAACAATCATGGTTACTATAACAACCTTCGATAGCTCAGTTGGTACGCATGAAAATCTATTACAAAAATCTATTTCCAAATTATTGTTTGTAAATTGGTATTTAAAATTTTTAAGCTTTTAAGACTTCAATTGGTACGCAAGATTTCAACTTAACAGAAGAAGCGCATAAAGCCATACTAGTGAGTTGATAAAATCAATCAAAATATTTTCAATTTCAAAAGCATATTTTCGTTTTAACATGCCGTGTTGATGTACTTAATAAACAAAATCAATTGTTAAGTGCACCAAGTGCTTTAAACACTAAAGTTTATAAACACAAATTTGTGCTAGTATTTAGCACCTTCGATAGCTCAGTTGGTAGAGCGGTGGACTGTAGCAAGTTGTTAGAAATCCATAGGTCGCTGGTTCGACTGCGGCTCGAAGGACTTATTTTAGTTTCATCAAACTTTATGTTATTGATGTTTATCATTATTAATACAAATAATACTTTATTTGACATTTTTAATTTTTTTAGACTTCAAATTAACTATTTCTTAAAATATCATTTTATAAAGTAGCTTTTTACTAAAAGATATTTTATAACTTTAATAGTTTGTTAACAACTGAATTTCTAGATAAAATATAAAACATCAAATATTAAAACACAATAATAATTAAAAGTTCAAACTATTTTTTATTCAAAACGGGCAAAATCCTTATTTTATACCGTTTTTTTTTACTGTTAAAAATTATTAATGAAGTATTTAAAGGCAGTATTCTAAAAATAATTCATTAAATTGTTGTCTTCTTTTATTTTCAAAAACAAATATCTAGAACACTTTATTGAAATAATTGTTATACTTTTAAGTAAGTGTTGTCGTTAATATTGAAATTTGCACCATTTATATATCAATGGTAACTAAGTAAAACCGATTGATCTACCATTGTTTTATGATTACGAAGACAAAAAGGCAATGCTAAAATCACAAATAACCTTGATATTTAGTTTTAAATGTAAAAATTCTGCCGCTTAAGTTCGAACTTCTTGATTAAGTAAAAAGTTTGTGTAGAAATTGCAACTTGTTATTAAAAAACTTCTTCCTTTAAATAAGTGTCAAGAAGTTTAATTTTAAACATTTGTAGTTAAAATATATGAAAACTACTACGAATTAGTACCAAGTTAATAAACACACCAAGCAAGTTATTCAAATGCATTAATCAACACATGATTTTCTTAATTATGTACAACACAGTTGAAACATTAATATAAATGATTTCAAAACAGCCGGACTAAATTTTAGTTGTTGAAAGAAAATAACAAACAGTGTAACTGTGATTTATTTAGATTCAAAAACACTTAAACTTGGATGACATTTTAGTTTATATAAAGTTTGAAATTTTCATAGAAAAGTATTCATGGTATAGTTTAAAATTAGAGGTGATATAATACGACCAAACAAGAAAAAATGACTTTCAATAATTTCTCAACCAAATTGAAAGCCATTTAAAAGCTTAATAGACTACAGAGACTCTGGTTTATATATTAAATAACTAGTAATTTAGATTTAGCTTTAGTAAGAACGACAATAATTTAGATAAGTTTGCACTTTTTGGCTGTGTTCAAAGTACGAGTTCAAAAAGCATACAACTATACTTTGTTCTCTGATCTATAGTTTGAAAAGTTAAGAAGTAAGTAAAGAAAAACAAACACAACTGCAAAGCTGGTTGTTATTATTGTATAAAACAACTCGTTATCTTTCATAAGAAACCAAAATTATAAATTTTAAGTTTTTAGGGGAAACTCGTATGAAAATTAAAAAAAATGAATTAAAAAACATTTCTTGCTTTTCTTGAAAAGAAATTAAAAAAAAATATTTTTTCAATAAGACAGTCTCTCGGATGTGATAAAAAAATAATACTAACTAAATTAAGACAGTGTTCAATCAAATAAGCAAAAGTGCAATGTCCGGGAATCGAACCCGGGCCTCCCGCGTGGCAGGCGAGAATTCTACCACTGAACCAACTATGCTTGTTAGAGATTCAAAATTTATACTATATAAACCAAATGCTTATCAAATGCAGCGTATCTGCATTTGCTTTTCAAAAGTAGCTAACCGTTGTGATGATATTAAAAATCAACTGTTCATTTAGCTTTGATTTTATGCGACTTGAATATTAGTGCATTTAGTATTTACTTTTTTTTACTATCTTATTACCGGTTCGATATTTAGTTTTTGTGCATTTTTAAATTATAACCATTTTTAAACACATTATTTATTTAAAAAAGTTAATTTATTTTTGTTACAGTAAAAAAAATTATGTACAAACCAGGGGCGTAGCGTGGGGAGGGACGCTGGTGCATGCGTGCCACCCAAAACAAAAAGAAGTAAAAAAAAAATGCAACATCTTTACACTTTATTGTTTATTTTTTCTGCTTAATTTGCCTTTTTTCAACTATGTTTTTCTAGTACTATTCGAAAAGTAAAACAAAATTTCTAATACCAATTAGTGACAAGTTAGGGAAATTACCCAGTATACTGATTCGGTGCGTAATTTCAAATGCGCACCGATGTTGATGAAAAACTCCATAAGGAAAAATTTTATAACTTCATTAACTTCATAAGAGTTTAGACTCAAACAGTACGCAACTAGTTAGTGCACCGAAGTAGTATAACCTTATGACAGATTTTTTAAAAGGGAAAAATTTTGTACTACAAACTAGACAATTTTGATAGTAACACTAACTAAATTTTTACATCAAAATTTAAAACCAGCTTATCTATTTATAAAACTAATGTACCATTTTTACTTTCGTTTATTTAAATATTAACAGACAGTATTTGGTTTAAAACTAAAATAAATTTACAGTTGCAACTACTTAAGCTTAATAAACAAAGTTAGGAAATTTTGTAAAAATATTAAAGTTTACTTAAACTTTGTTAAAACCAAGTTGTCACTTTGAAATCGAACTTTGTCAAACATTTTAGAAGCCGGTTGTTGAAAAAACATAATTAAAAATTAATAATGTTTTCAGAGGTGTCAATTTAAACAATTAACATTTTTGCATTCAAACATGATATAAGCAGTAAGTAAAATTTGTGAGTGAAACATTAATAGGTATATGCTTTTTTTACGTTTGTGTAAGCACGATGATGACCAATAAGACCAGGGAACTATTCAATTCTGATGATATGTTTTTATTTGGAAAAGTCCTTTAACTGTATTCTATTTGTAGTGCACGACTCGATAACTGAAACGTATTTTCGTACACCAGGTCCTAGGATCAAACATTTTTAGTGTTTTTATTTTATTCTACAAATTGTTCAAGACAATACTTGGATACAAATATTTAGCCTTGTTTAATCTTCTGATCCCAATAAAAATCTTAAAGTTATGGTAGTCGAAATTGTATAATGAGAAATTATAGAATCCTTTCATAAGAGCGATTAATCTTAAATTAACATTTAATTCATATAGAGCTATTTTATTAGATTACAAATTAAATAATGCATATGAGAATGAGACTTTTATTTATACTTAAATAAGTTAAGAACATTTAAGCCATAGCTTTAAAATTAACATAACTTAATAAAATTAGTAATTTTTTTAGTAGTTAATGAGAATTTGGTAATTATATAAGAAAAAAATCATCAGATATTTGTTTATGATTCATCTTAAATGTAGTATATAATAATTATTCTTGGTAGCGTAAGCTATTAAAGTTTTCTTTTTCAACTAAACAAAGTTGTAGAATTTTTTAAAATTTTTAATTAGCTTATTAACACCATTTATCGTTAGTTTTATATTACAAACAATTTTTCTTTTTTTTTAAACTATATGTAGCTAAAGCTTAAATGTGACGTCAAGAAATTCAGTATTTAGTTTTAAACAACAGCTAACGAACAGTAGCTATAAGTTTGCAGTTTACTTAACCACGTGATTATTTTCAACGAGCGTCAAAGCCATCGAGCAAAAACACGTTTAAAATTTGCAGCGCAATAATATAGCACATTTTGTCGAGTTAAAGGCAAAAAAATTAACGCTTGAACGAACATATGCTAGCATTCGAATGCGCTACAGATTTACTTGCCTCGACATTTGGGTTTATATATAGTAATTTTTCATTGCAAACAAGCGTCGATGGTGTAACGGTTAGCATTGGTGCCTTCCAAGCACTAGTTCCGGGTTCGACTCCCGGTCGACGCATTTTTGTACTTTTGGTACAGTAGTAAAATATTTTGCATTTAAGAATGGAATGATGTAAATGTTTTAAGTAGAAACGAATAATTTCAAACTAATTTTAGCAAGCTTTATGAAACTTAAAAACAAGTAATAGAAGGACTACTGATGTAAATCTACAATTTTCAACTGTATTTTGTTTTGAAATTATAAAGTTTGAATCAGATAGTAAGCAAGTAATTCAGTAATTATTTTTATGATCAGATACAAGTGTGTTGATCAGATATTCAAAAAAAAAATTAATTCGGGTAGCTAGTTATTTGTTGGAATGTAGTAATACTCTTGTATTTGATTTTCACATAACTCTATTTTTTATGGTTTAGTTACTTTCAAGTCAAAAATCAAGCTCACCTAATTAATTATGTATTACCATTTAAAGTAAACTAGTAGTAAATTTACAATTTTACAAGAAAATATCGTTAAAAATACAGGTCATAAATTATACCTATTTTTTTTAATATACATTCATAAACATTGTTCTGTTGACCCTGCTTAAACAATAAGTTGTTTTAGATTCTGTTTAATACTACTTGATATTAAAAAATATTAAAAAAAAACACAAAATCACCTAAAGTAAATCAATGTTATTATCAAAAGATAGTTCATTTCAGCAAAAAACAATGAAAACCACGCCCAACGTGGGGCTCGAACCCACGACCGTTGGATTAAGAGTCCAACGCTCTACCGACTGAGCTAGCCGGGCGCTTAGGAAGAACCCTTGTTACAGCTATATTTGATAAAGTTTAATTTAATCTCTCATTGATTCTTTAATTGCTTATTACCAGTTAACAATTGTTATCAATTTATTTATAAATGCTGCTTTTTAAGTTACGTTAAACCAATAGAATTATTTTATGTAAGTAGTTGTTAGATAGTTTCCTAAAAATGAAATTTATTTTTATTTACACATTCTGGTCTTTCTAATAGAAATTTATTTTATAGGTTCATTATCTGCATAAATAACGGTATGAAATTTTAGTCATGAAGTTTAATGTATGAATTATTTTTCTTTTTTATATACTTTTATATTAATAAGTTTTATTGGTAGTTTATCCTTTATAATTTTATTTTCGTAAAATATTTATAAACATAACCAACTTATTTCTCGAAGCTTTGTATATAGCTAACAAGTATGAGAACGGGTCAAATATGCACGGAGACACTTTTGCACAAAGGTTCGAATAAGCGTGAAGACACACTTTCGCACGAAGGCAATTTTGCACGAAAGTACATTTTTGTACGAAGACAGTTTTGCACAAAGAAACTTTTGCATGAAGGGTCACTTTTGTACGAAAAGTAATTTTTGCACGAGTGTTTAAAAATACAAATAAAATACAAAGAAAACATTGATAAAAATAAAGAAAATATGTATTAATTAAAATAAAAACGAAAGTTAAGAATAAAGATATTAACTGAGATTAAGGGTTAGGGGAAACAGTTATAGTAAAAATGAAAAAAAAGTAGTACAAATCTCAAATAAAATTTAATATAATAAAATAAAATGCAGAAAAAAAGTTGATAAAAAAAACAAAATAGAAAAAAAAAGTTACCGACCGGGGTTAAGAGTTAGGGGTAACAGTGATAGTAAAAACACAAACGTAAAGAAAAAATAAATTAATAAAATATAAGATTAAATAAAATTTTTTCAACCCGTGCAAAAGTGTCTTTGTGCAAAATTGACGCTGTGCAAAAGTTAACTTTCGTGCATATTTGACATCAACCAAAAAAAAATATTTTTTAATTTTAATGTTAAGTTAAATAATCAACCATTTATTTACCACATCAATGAAGTTTTTTATCAACATTTCAGTGCTAATTTATAAACATGTGGTCATAGACAAAATATAAAAATCTCTGCTATAACAAAAACTCTATTATCCGTAGATTTTATTATATTTAATTAAATTTTACTGAATATTTTTACACTTAAAAACAGTTTGCTTTTAAAAGCTTTAAATTGCTATTGTATCTGTTGAAAATATTTTTAAACTATGATTTAATAATTAATTAAAAGTAGAAAATAACTCTATACCTATACTTTTAAAATACTTTATTTTTTGATATATTTACACTTTACAGAACTACCAAACGAAAACAGTTATTTTTAAATCAAAATAAAAGCATATAAATTTAGTTGAAACCTACTGTATTTACAAGCTTTAATCGTTTACAAAAATAATTTGTAAATTGGCTTGAATTAGCAAAATGCAAAAAATTAGCAGGTAGTATCTATAACAGTATTTTTTATTGTTTTGAAATAAACGCTTTAACTTTAAATTTTTAACTATAAAAACAGAAAATTACTTGGTTTTTTATTTATTTAGTTGACAAATAGTTTAATATTTGCAAACTTTGATTTACTTAGTTAAGATTGTTTTTAAACTTACCTAAAATTTATTAAGTTTACCTTTAAACTGAAAATATTTATGGTTCAAGCCAGTGGCGTAACGTGGTATTTTGGTCAGGGGAAGCGCAAATTGTTTTCTCAAAAAATCCTCTAAATTAAAACTTTTGTAATTAGCTATAAAAAAACTTTTTATAAGTAATATAATTGAAATAAATTTATTAAGTAAAATAAGTTCGTTAACTGTTTTAAAAAATATTAATATCTTACAAAATTAAACAGTTAAATAAAAGTATATATTTCATTAGAATTACTTATACTTGCAAAAATGTAAGCTTACTAAATAAAAGTTGTTTTTATTACTTATAGTAAACTTTATATCTTTAAAAATTAATATATTCAATAAAACGAAAGTATCTGTTTTATTTACGAAAAAAATATCAATCTCTTTAATATACAATACAACAGTGATAACAACACCTCATTGCACATAATTTTAATAAAGCTACACAGAAGTTAAAATAGACCAACTTTATAACTGTTATTACAGTTTATTACAACTTTGTAAAATAGTTAAAAGTATACTTTTTAAATTTAATTCATGTGATTGTATTTGTTTAAAATAAAAATCACAAACAAAGTTTTTTTCTCATATGCCGACACGCTTATCTTGTATATTTACAAAAATAAAGTTCAGAAAACTAGCAGTAGTCTTAACGATGTGGCATAAAAAAAAAAATTGTAAAATTGTTTAATTTTTCTTTAAGCGTGACGTATTTTTGTAAACTTTTTGTAGAAAAATAATCTGCCATAAGGTTATACTACAGCGGTGCGCTATATTAATTGCGTGCTTTTTGAGTCTAAATTCTTATCTTATGAAGTTAATGAACTTATAAAATTTTTCCTTATGGAGTTTTTCATCAACATCGGTGCGCATTTGCAATTACGCACCGAATCAGTATATTGAGTGATAAAATGTACTTTCCTAACTTTTCACTAATTGGTATTCAAAATTTCGTTTAACTTTTTGAATACTAGATAAACATAGTTGAAAAAAAGGCAAATTAAGCAGAAAAAATAAACTATAGAGAATAAAGATATTACATTCTTTTTTTTTACATTTTTCTTATTTTTGGGTGGCACGCATGCGCCAGCGTCCCTCCCCACGCTACGCCCCTGGTTCAAGCTAATAGTTACAAACAGTAACAATTTAAATTTTACTACGCCAAGGTAAATTAAGATTAAGGTTACAAATATTAAAATGAAATTTCAGAAAATAAAAAACCCTCCCCGTCGGGGAATCGAACTCCGGTCGCCCGCGTGACAGGCGGGAATACTCACCACTATACTAACGAGGATCACGTCTGACAGCCGTATCGCGCGTATAAAATCCTAAATTTTACATACTTCACATATTAGACTGTGATTTTGCTCAAACGTTTTACGCAAACTATGAGCTTTATCAATTTGTTTGGCTCAATTTATGCACTGTTACTTGTTATGCACTTGTTATTTTATGTATTATGTTATATAATGGATGAAGTAATCTTTTTCTAATACTTATGTATTTTGTGTTATATAGTTACTTGAAAATATAAACTAACCTTTGATTATTTTTCAACATAGTACAGTGCTTCCTCGCTAATCCGGTCCTCGTTAATCCGGCCGGTTTTAGTCGAGAAGTCGACTTATTCACTTTAACGTTTAATTTCATTTTACTTCGAAAAAGTATTCAATTTACGTTTTATAAGTATGCAAGCAATATATTGTTACGTCATAATAAAGTATCATTTGTATAATCTGAATTTTTTTTTCATACTTTTCCCGCTCAGTTGTAACAAACTTGTTTATTATTCATTTGCAATTTTTCTGTCTTTGCTAAGCAAGTTACACTTTAATTGTACTACAATCAACATATCTGGTTAAAAATGGATAAGACAGCAAAGAAACGAAAACGCGTTCAACTAACAATTGAAAACAAGTTAAAAGTTTGCGAAATGGCAAACAATAATGTGCCTAAAGCTGTTATAATGAGCCAGTTTAACATTTTGAACTTATAAAATTTTGTTGCGTTTAGTTTTGTCTGTTTTTATTCTTTTTTCTTTGAATAAAGTAAAATAAATTAAATTAACAGAAATTTTATAGTACGTTTTGTTATATACATTCATAACATAACTAAGGGAGATAGCTTGTAAAAAAAGCGATATTTTGTTCTTATCCGGCCAAAGGCAAATCCGGCCGTATTTTCAAAAAATTCTTGCCCAACTTAGCCGGATTAGCGAGGAAACACTGTACTTTACTTTAAAAAATAGTATGTTAGTAGAGACACTGCTGCAGTTTATAAAGAATTACAATAAATCAAGTTTAAATTACTTACTAAATAATAGATTTATAATTTTATGTACATTAGCTTTTTTAATATTTCTTACAAGTTTTACAAAAAGTTAGCCAATTTTTGATTAAACTTAAACTTAAGTATTTAAATACTGAATTTGTGGTTATTAATTTGATAATTACACAACAAAATTAACTTAATATTGATTGTAAAAGTAGCTTTTAGCACAAACTCAATTCTAAATTAATAACGTCATAATAGAATGAATGCATTTAATTAAACATTAAATTTATATTAAAAAACATATTTGTTTAATCTAAATATTAAGAGTTCTTCTTGAATAAATTTTGCAGAGTATGTGTACTACAAACACGTTTAAACATTTAATTATATTTTGTAATTTAATATCATGCTTAATGATAGTTTAAAACGCTTAAAATGTTTCATTACAGACAAAAAACAAATTCTCAGTAAACTAAAAATAAAAGCATATTCAAAAAATTGTTTACTAAGGTACATATTAATATATATACATTTTATTGAACGAAATAAAAAGCGCTCAAAAACTTTGTCCAAGGACCTGGAGACGAAAAACCTTTCGGTTATCGAGTCATACACCAGGATACAGTTTAATGTCATATCTAGGACATAAATTCATATTAATAATATATCAGTTAATATTTTCTTGATAGTTATTTTACTCTTATGTAGAACTTTTGTATAAAGACTAATTTAAAACAAGTTAACCAACTATTTAAATATTAAAAGTACTACAATATCGATAAGTTTGTTTATTTTCCTTTTCACATAATACTAATATTTTAGTTTTAACCCTATAAAACATTTAAAGTCATTAATAAGTTGCTTGTTTATTTATAACTTTCTTATATACTTCATTTTTAGAATTTTTTTTTGTAAAGTTTAGTTTATATGAATTATAGTGAAATTATAAAAACTGTAATATACCATAGCTATAGTGAAAAACACACAAATTAAATTAATAACTTATGATTAAAAAAAGTTCAAACAAAAAAAAAAAGCTAAAAATTGTTTATTAAACATATAATTTAATAACGAGTAAAAAATAAAACAAAAATCAAACTAACTAAAATTATAAAAAGGTATGGCCAGTATGGGGATCGAACCCGCGACATTCGCGTTATTAGCACGACGCTCTAACCAACTGAGCTAACCGGCCACACATCTAGATCATATTCTGTACGTATATAATACATTGTGGTTTATAGTTATGTTGTTTTTAGTGACTTCCAACCATGTATAATTCTAATTGTTTACTACATCAACTAAACTTTGGTTCATGTTTTATATAATACAGTGCTTACTCACTTATCCGGACGCTCACTTATCCGGACAGTTTTAGTCCGAAGAAAACTCAAAAAAATTTCAATCGACAAAATGTGCTATATTATTGCGCTGCAAATTTTAAACGTGTTTTTGCTCGATGGCTTTGACGCTCGTTGAAAATAATCACGTGGTTAAGTAAACTGCAAACTTATAGCTACTGTTCGTTAGCTGTTGTTTAAAACTAAATACTGAATTTCTTGACGTCACATTTAAGCTTTAGCTACATATAGTTTAAAAAAAAAGAAAAATTGTTTGTAATATAAAACTAACGATAAATGGTGTTAATAAGCTAATTAAAAATTTTAAAAAATTCTACAACTTTGTTTAGTTGAAAAAGAAAACTTTAATAGCTTACGCTACCAAGAATAATTATTATATACTACATTTAAGATGAATCATAAACAAATATCTGATGATTTTTTTCTTATATAATTACCAAATTCTCATTAACTACTAAAAAAATTACTAATTTTATTAAGTTATGTTAATTTTAAAGCTATGGCTTAAATGTTCTTAACTTATTTAAGTATAAATAAAAGTCTCATTCTCATATGCATTATTTAATTTGTAATCTAATAAAATAGCTCTATATGAATTAAATGTTAATTTAAGATTAATCGCTCTTATGAAAGGATTCTATAATTTCTCATTATACAATTTCGACTACCATAACTTTAAGATTTTTATTGGGATCAGAAGATTAAACAAGGCTAAATATTTGTATCCAAGTATTGTCTTGAACAATTTGTAGAATAAAATAAAAACACTAAAAATGTTTGATCCTAGGACCTGGTGTACGAAAATACGTTTCAGTTATCGAGTCGTGCACTACAAATAGAATACAGTTAAAGGACTTTTCCAAATAAAAACATATCATCAGAATTGAATAGTTCCCTGGTCTTATTGGTCATCATCGTGCTTACACAAACGTAAAAAAAGCATATACCTATTAATGTTTCACTCACAAATTTTACTTACTGCTTATATCATGTTTGAATGCAAAAATGTTAATTGTTTAAATTGACACCTCTGAAAACATTATTAATTTTTAATTATGTTTTTTCAACAACCGGCTTCTAAAATGTTTGACAAAGTTCGATTTCAAAGTGACAACTTGGTTTTAACAAAGTTTAAGTAAACTTTAATATTTTTACAAAATTTCCTAACTTTGTTTATTAAGCTTAAGTAGTTGCAACTGTAAATTTATTTTAGTTTTAAACCAAATACTGTCTGTTAATATTTAAATAAACGAAAGTAAAAATGGTACATTAGTTTTATAAATAGATAAGCTGGTTTTAAATTTTGATGTAAAAATTTAGTTAGTGTTACTATCAAAATTGTCTAGTTTGTAGTACAAAATTTTTCCCTTTTAAAAAATCTGTCATAAGGTTATACTACTTCGGTGCACTAACTAGTTGCGTACTGTTTGAGTCTAAACTCTTATGAAGTTAATGAAGTTATAAAATTTTTCCTTATGGAGTTTTTCATCAACATCGGTGCGCATTTGAAATTACGCACCGAATCAGTATACTGGGTAATTTCCCTAACTTGTCACTAATTGGTATTAGAAATTTTGTTTTACTTTTCGAATAGTACTAGAAAAACATAGTTGAAAAAAGGCAAATTAAGCAGAAAAAATAAACAATAAAGTGTAAAGATGTTGCATTTTTTTTTTACTTCTTTTTGTTTTGGGTGGCACGCATGCACCAGCGTCCCTCCCCACGCTACGCCCCTGGTTTGTACATAATTTTTTTTACTGTAACAAAAATAAATTAACTTTTTTAAATAAATAATGTGTTTAAAAATGGTTATAATTTAAAAATGCACAAAAACTAAATATCGAACCGGTAATAAGATAGTAAAAAAAAGTAAATAC
Source organism: Thalia democratica (assembly GCF_965202585.1). Classification (NCBI taxonomy): domain Eukaryota; kingdom Metazoa; phylum Chordata; class Thaliacea; order Salpida; family Salpidae; genus Thalia; species Thalia democratica. The sequence goes on along the minus strand of NC_139166.1, from coordinate 56,436,749 downwards.
TAAATGCACTAATATTCAAGTCGCATAAAATCAAAGCTAAATGAACAGTTGATTTTTAATATCATCACAACGGTTAGCTACTTTTGAAAAGCAAATGCAGATACGCTGCATTTGATAAGCATTTGGTTTATATAGTATAAATTTTGAATCTCTAACAAGCATTGTTGGTTCAGTGGTAGAATTCTCGCCTGCCACGCGGGAGGCCCGGGTTCGATTCCCGGACAATGCACTTTTGCTTATTTGATTGAACACTGTCTTAATTTAGTTAGTATTATTTTTTTATCACATCCGAGAGACTGTCTTATTGAAAAAATATTTTTTTTTAATTTCTTTTCAAGAAAAGCAAGAAATGTTTTTTAATTCATTTTTTTTAATTTTCATACGAGTTTCCCCTAAAAACTTAAAATTTATAATTTTGGTTTCTTATGAAAGATAACGAGTTGTTTTATACAATAATAACAACCAGCTTTGCAGTTGTGTTTGTTTTTCTTTACTTACTTCTTAACTTTTCAAACTATAGATCAGAGAACAAAGTATAGTTGTATGCTTTTTGAACTCGTACTTTGAACACAGCCAAAAAGTGCAAACTTATCTAAATTATTGTCGTTCTTACTAAAGCTAAATCTAAATTACTAGTTATTTAATATATAAACCAGAGTCTCTGTAGTCTATTAAGCTTTTAAATGGCTTTCAATTTGGTTGAGAAATTATTGAAAGTCATTTTTTCTTGTTTGGTCGTATTATATCACCTCTAATTTTAAACTATACCATGAATACTTTTCTATGAAAATTTCAAACTTTATATAAACTAAAATGTCATCCAAGTTTAAGTGTTTTTGAATCTAAATAAATCACAGTTACACTGTTTGTTATTTTCTTTCAACAACTAAAATTTAGTCCGGCTGTTTTGAAATCATTTATATTAATGTTTCAACTGTGTTGTACATAATTAAGAAAATCATGTGTTGATTAATGCATTTGAATAACTTGCTTGGTGTGTTTATTAACTTGGTACTAATTCGTAGTAGTTTTCATATATTTTAACTACAAATGTTTAAAATTAAACTTCTTGACACTTATTTAAAGGAAGAAGTTTTTTAATAACAAGTTGCAATTTCTACACAAACTTTTTACTTAATCAAGAAGTTCGAACTTAAGCGGCAGAATTTTTACATTTAAAACTAAATATCAAGGTTATTTGTGATTTTAGCATTGCCTTTTTGTCTTCGTAATCATAAAACAATGGTAGATCAATCGGTTTTACTTAGTTACCATTGATATATAAATGGTGCAAATTTCAATATTAACGACAACACTTACTTAAAAGTATAACAATTATTTCAATAAAGTGTTCTAGATATTTGTTTTTGAAAATAAAAGAAGACAACAATTTAATGAATTATTTTTAGAATACTGCCTTTAAATACTTCATTAATAATTTTTAACAGTAAAAAAAAACGGTATAAAATAAGGATTTTGCCCGTTTTGAATAAAAAATAGTTTGAACTTTTAATTATTATTGTGTTTTAATATTTGATGTTTTATATTTTATCTAGAAATTCAGTTGTTAACAAACTATTAAAGTTATAAAATATCTTTTAGTAAAAAGCTACTTTATAAAATGATATTTTAAGAAATAGTTAATTTGAAGTCTAAAAAAATTAAAAATGTCAAATAAAGTATTATTTGTATTAATAATGATAAACATCAATAACATAAAGTTTGATGAAACTAAAATAAGTCCTTCGAGCCGCAGTCGAACCAGCGACCTATGGATTTCTAACAACTTGCTACAGTCCACCGCTCTACCAACTGAGCTATCGAAGGTGCTAAATACTAGCACAAATTTGTGTTTATAAACTTTAGTGTTTAAAGCACTTGGTGCACTTAACAATTGATTTTGTTTATTAAGTACATCAACACGGCATGTTAAAACGAAAATATGCTTTTGAAATTGAAAATATTTTGATTGATTTTATCAACTCACTAGTATGGCTTTATGCGCTTCTTCTGTTAAGTTGAAATCTTGCGTACCAATTGAAGTCTTAAAAGCTTAAAAATTTTAAATACCAATTTACAAACAATAATTTGGAAATAGATTTTTGTAATAGATTTTCATGCGTACCAACTGAGCTATCGAAGGTTGTTATAGTAACCATGATTGTTTTTTCTATATAATTAAATAATTAATGTATACCTTTAAAATTTTTTCTAAAGAAGCTTGTAAACACTGAGAATAATATGAAATTATATTAGCTTGTTTACATGTGATTCAAGTTATATTTGTAACCTATCATAATACTTAATTTTAAGTTTTTGCACAATTTTATTTGTAAACAAATAAATAAGTATTATATGTTTTTATAACTATAAGAAAATTAAATAAAAACTAAAAAATTGCAAAAAAAATATATTTTATAAAAAAATTCTAAAACTTATGTAAAACAACTATAACTTTTAATTTAGATTAAAAATATCAAACTTAAAAAAAAGCTACAACAAAAGTGTAAGAAAATAATAGTTTATAATAAAAACTCTTAGACTATATTTTAATTTATTAACAATGATTTTTTAACCTTAGTTAAAACTTTTCTATGTTTGGTATATAACTAGGACTGTATTATGAAAAAGTATGTTGTATGAAAACGTTTAATTTATGAAATGCTTTGAAATATTAATTTAAGAGCTGTTTAATAGACACATATATCTAAGTACATAAAATAATGCTTAAATACATACATGTTTACTTTAATAAAAAATACAGTTCTAGTTATATACCAAGCATAGAAAAGTTTTAACTAAGGTTTAAAAATCATTGTTAATAAATTAAAATATAGTCTAAGCGTTTTTATTATAAACTATTATTTTCTTACACTTTTGTTGTAGCTTTTTTTTAAGTTTGATATTTTTAATCTAAATTAAAAGTTATAGTTGTTTTACATAAGTTTTAGAATTTTTTTATAAAATATATTTTTTTGCAATTTTTTAATTTTTATTTAATTTTCTTATAGTTATAAGAACATATACAGTGCTTCCTTGCTAATCCGGCCAGGTTGGGCAAGATTTTTTGAAAAATGGCCGGATTTGCCTTTGGCCGGATAAGAACAAAATATTGCTTTTTTTACAAATTATCTACCTTTTTTATATTATGAATGTCTATAACAAAACGTACTATAAAATTTCTGTTAATTTAATTTATTTTACTTTATTCAAAGAAAAAGAATTAAAACAGACAAAACTAAACAAAACAAAATTTTATAAGTTCAAAATTAATGGAAAAATCTACACTGTTAACACTTTAAATAAAATAAGATTTTTTTTTTTTAAAGAAAGAATGGAAGATTGTTTTACAGTGCTTTCTCGTTTCTTAGCAGAAAACTCACGGAGGCTTTTTCTAATAGTATTGGGCCAGTTATTGGACAACCCTTTTAACGTTCCTGACGAAACCAAATGTGAAGGGCGCTGTTTAGCTTGTCAAAGACGCCTCCTTCTACTTTTTTTGTCGTTTGCAGCTATGGTCGTTTTAATGCTTGACAAAATCTGACTGGACAAAAATTTTCAGCTTGATATTCGACTAAAACTACAAACTTGCTAAACTTGAACTGGACAATTTTAACTTAGTAAAAGCTGACTTTTAAAAAATTTAACTTCCAAAAATATCCTTTTAAACTTATACAATATTATAAATATAATTAAATATATATTATAGAATACATTTTTAACATATAATACTAATATATAATAAGGAATGTAAAAATATTCTTTTAAACTTATAAAAGTAAGTATAATACTTAACAATATTATAAATATAACTAAATATATATAATTAAATACACTTTTAACGTATTAAAATAATACTAATATGTAATGAAGAATATAAAAATAAAAATATTCTTTAAAATTTATAAAAATAATTAACAATATTATAACAAAAAATAGTAATAAAGTTTTCTTTTAAACTTATAAAAATAATTAACAACATTATAACAAAAAATAATAATAAATACTAACTAATCTATAACAAAAAATTGATAACACTATATAAATATACAAACTAATATTTGTATACAATTAAAAGTTATTTTATAAAATATAATAAGTAAAAAATAATTTTCTCGAAAAAAAAAAATAAAATCAATTGTAAAAAAATATATTAAAAACTATAAAATATAAAACAAAATATTAAAAAAATCAACAAAAATAAATTATTTGATACAGAGTGATATAAAAGTTTGTCACCATTCTCTTATGAGTTTAGGTTATAGACCTCTTTTTATCAAACTATAATTTATTTACTATTTCTTCGAAATAAAAATTTAAATCAAAAACTTCAAAAAGTAAGTACTTGTTTAAGTTATATTTAAATAAAACAAAGTTTAAATTATTAAAACGCCTGTTTTTACTTTTAAAACTAACAATTTCAGGTATTGTATTAAAATTTTTACGACCTTCTAAACTTTACCTTAAAAAACACCTAAATTCGCCTTTTCAAACTATATGCCATTACAAAAAACATTTTAACACAAAAAGTTATGTACAAAATTTGTTGAAAATTTGTACATTTGTTTTTAAATGCAAAGTCTAGTAGTTAATTTTTTTTTAGTGTTCTAACTAATGTATTAAAAGTTTTACGATCTTCTGAACTTCACCTCTAAAAAACACCTACTTTTGCTTTTTTCGAATATAAGCCATCACTAAAAGCATTTGTAAACAGAAAATTTTTACAAAAATCGTTCAAATTTCGCACAAAATAATTTCAAGAAATATTCTAGTAAATAATTGATTTTTGTTGTTTTTATCAATGTATTAAAAATTTTACCATCATCTAAACTTAATCTTCAAAAAAACACCTTTACTACTTTATAAACACCTATATATGCTTTTTTAAACTATATGCCTTTACAAAAAACATTTTAAGACAAAAAGTTGTGTACAAAATTTGTTGAAAATTTATACAACTGTTGTTGAAAGCATAGTCTAGTAGTTAATTTTTTTTAAATGTTTTAACTAATGTATTAAAAGTTTTACGATCTTCTGAACTTCACCTCTAAAAACACTTACTTTTGCTTTTTTCAAATATAAGCCATCACTAAATACATTTTTAACCAAAAGTATTTTTTCAAAAATCATTTAAACTTCGCACAAATTAATTTAAAGGAATAGTCTAGTATATAAATGATTTTTGTTGCTTTTACCAATGTATTAAAAATTTAGGTGTTTTTAAAGGTGATGTTCAGAAGATCGTAAAACTTTTAATACATTAGTTAAAACATTTAAAAAAAATTAACTACTAGACTTTGCATTTAACAACAGTTGTACAAACTTTCAACAAATTTTGTACATAACTTTTTGTGTTAAAATGTTTTTTGTAATGGCATATAGTTTGAAAAGGCGAATTTAGGTGTTTTTTAAGGTAAAGTTTAGAAGATCGTAAAAATTTTAATACAATACCTAAAATTGTTAGTTTTAAAAGTAAAAACAGGCGTTTTAATAATTTAAACTTTGTTTTATTTAAATATAACTAAAACAAGTACTTACTTTTTAAAGTTTTTGATTTAAATTTTATTTCGAAGAAATAGTAAATAAATTATAGTTTGATAAAAAGAGGTCTATAACCTAAACTCATAAGAGAATGGTGACAAACTTTTATATCACTCTGTATCAAATAATTTATTTTTGTTGATTTTTTTAATATTTTGTTTTATATTTTATAGTTTTTAATATATTTTTTCACAACTGATTTTTTTTTTTCGAGAAAATTATTTTTTACTCATTATATTTTATAAAAAAACTTTTAATTGTATACAAATATTAATTTGTATATTTATATAGTGTTATCAATTTTTTGTTATAGATTAGTTAGTATTTATTATTATTTTTTGTTATAATGTTGTTAATTATTTTTATAAGTTTAGAAGAAAACTTTATTACTATTTTTTGTTATAATATTGTTAATTATTTTTATAAGTTTAAAAGAATATTTTTATTTTTATATTCTTCATTATGTATTAGTATTATTTTAATACGTTAAAAGTGTATTTAATTATATATATTTAGTTATATTTATAATATTGTTAAGTATTATACTTACTTTTATAAATTTAAAAGAATATTTTTACATTCCTTATTATATATTAGTATTATACGTTAAAAATGTATTCTATAATATATATTTAATTATATTTATAATATTGTATAAGTTTAAAAGGATATTTTTGGAAGTTAAATTTTTTTAAAAGTCAGCTTTTACTAAGTTAGAAATTGTCCAGTTCAAGTTTTAGCAAGTTTGTAATTTTAGTCGAATATCAAGCTGAAAATTTTTGTTCAGTCAGATTTTGTCCAGCATTAAAACGACCATGTTTGCAGCTCCGATTAGTCCCAGCTCCTCCTTTTCGGCTTTAAACTTTGTGAACTTTTCTTCGCCTCTCAAAATGTCATTTAAAGTTGACTTACCAATGTTAAACTGGCTCATTATAACAGCTTTAGGCACATTATTGTTTGCCATTTCGCAAACGTTTAACTTGTTTTTAATTGTTAGTTGAACGCGTTTTCGTTTCTTTGCTGTCTTATCCATTTTTTAACCAGATATGTTGATTGTAGTATATTAAAGTGTAACTTGCTAGGCAAAGACAGAAAAATTGCAAAGGAATAATAAACAAGTTTGTTACAACTGAGCAGGAAAGTATGAAAAAAAAACTTAAGATCATACAAATGATACTTTATTATGACGTAACAAAATATTGCTTGCATACTTATAAAACGTAAATTGAATACTTTTTCGAAGTAAAATGAAATTAAACGTTAAAGTGAATAAGTCGACTTCTCGACTAAAACCGGCCGGATTAGCGAGGAACCGGATTAGCGAGAACCGGATTAGCGAGGAAACACTGTAATACTTATTTATTTGTTTACAAATAAAATTGTGCAAAAACTTAAAATTAAGTATTATGATAGGTTACAAATATAACTTGAATCACATGTAAACAAGCTAATATAATTTCATATTATTCTCAGTGTTTACAAGCTTCTTTAGAAAAAATTTTAAAGGTATACATTAATTATTTAATTATATAGAAAAAACAATCATTGTTACTATAACAACCTTCGATAGCTCAGTTGGTACGCATGAAAATCTATTACAAAAATCTATTTCAAAATTATTGTTTGTAAATTGGTATTTAAAATTTTTAAGCTTTAAAGACTTCAATTGGTACGCAAGATTTCAACTTAACAGAAGAAGCGCATAAAGCCATACTAGTGAGTTGATAAAATCAATCAAAATATTTTCAATTTCAAAAGCATATTTTCGTTTTAACATGCCGTGTTGATGTACTTAATAAACAAAATAAATTGTTAAGTGCACCAAGTGCTTTAAACACTAAAGTTTATAAACACAAATTTGTGCTAATATTTAGCACCTTCTATAGCTCAGTTGGTAGAGCGGTGGACTGTAGCAAGTTGTTAGAAATCCATAGGTCGCTGGTTCGACTCCGGCTCGAAGGACTTATTTTAGTTTCATCAAACTTTATGTTATTGATGTTTATCATTATTAATACAAATAATACTTTATTTGACATTTTTAATTTTTTTAGACTTCAAATTAACTATTTCTTAAAATATCATTTTATAAAGTAGCTTTTTACTAAAAGATATTTTATAACTTAAATAGTTTGTTAACAACTGAATTTCTAGATAAAATATAAAACATCAAATATTAAAACACAATAATAATTAAAAGTTCAAACTATTTTTTATTCAAAACGGGCAAAATCCTTATTTTATACCGTTTTTTTTTACTGTTAAAAATTATTAATGAAGTATTTAAAGGCAGTATTCTAAAAATAATTCATTAAATTGTTGTCTTCTTTTATTTTCAAAAACAAATATCTAGAACACTTTATTGAAATAATTGTTATACTTTTAAGTAAGTGTTGTCGTTAATATTGAAATTTGCACCATTTATATATCAATGGTAACTAAGTAAAACCGATTGATCTACCATTGTTTTATGATTACGAAGACAAAAAGGCAATGCTAAAATCACAAATAACCTTGATATTTAGTTTTAAATGTAAAAATTCTGCCGCTTAAGTTCGAACTTCTTGATTAAGTAAAAAGTTTGTGTAGAAATTGCAACTTGTTATTAAAAAACTTCTTCCTTTAAATAAGTGTCAAGAAGTTTAATTTTAAACATTTGTAGTTAAAATATATGAAAACTACTACGAATTAGTACCAAGTTAATAAACACACCAAGCAAGTTATTCAAATGCATTAATCAACACATGATTTTCTTAATTATGTACAACACAGTTGAAACATTAATATAAATGATTTCAAAACAGCCGGACTAAATTTTAGTTGTTGAAAGAAAATAACAAACAGTGTAACTGTGATTTATTTAGATTCAAAAACACTTAAACTTGGATGACATTTTAGTTTATATAAAGTTTGAAATTTTCATAGAAAAGTATTCATGGTATAGTTTAAAATTAGAGGTGATATAATACGACCAAACAAGAAAAAATGACTTTCAATAATTTCTCAACCAAATTGAAAGCCATTTAAAAGCTTAATAGACTACAGAGACTCTGGTTTATATATTAAATAACTAGTAATTTAGATTTAGCTTTAGTAAGAACGACAATAATTTAGATAAGTTTGCACTTTTTGGCTGTGTTCAAAGTACGAGTTCAAAAAGCATACAACTATACTTTGTTCTCTGATCTATAGTTTGAAAAGTTAAGAAGTAAGTAAAGAAAAACAAACACAACTGCAAAGCTGGTTGTTATTATTGTATAAAACAACTCGTTATCTTTCATAAGAAACCAAAATTATAAATTTTAAGTTTTTAGGGGAAACTCGTATGAAAATTAAAAAAAATGAATTAAAAAACATTTCTTGCTTTTCTTGAAAAGAAATTAAAAAAAAATATTTTTTCAATAAGACAGTCTCTCGGATGTGATAAAAAAATAATACTAACTAAATTAAGACAGTGTTCAATCAAATAAGCAAAAGTGCATTGTCCGGGAATCGAACCCGGGCCTCCCGCGTGGCAGGCGAGAATTCTACCACTGAACCAACAATGCTTGTTAGAGATTCAAAATTTATACTATATAAACCAAATGCTTATCAAATGCAGCGTATCTGCATTTGCTTTTCAAAAGTAGCTAACCGTTGTGATGATATTAAAAATCAACTGTTCATTTAGCTTTGATTTTATGCGACTTGAATATTAGTGCATTTAGTATTTACTTTTTTTTACTATCTTATTACCGGTTCGATATTTAGTTTTTGTGCATTTTTAAATTATAACCATTTTTAAACACATTATTTATTTAAAAAAGTTAATTTATTTTTGTTACAGTAAAAAAAATTATGTACAAACCAGGGGCGTAGCGTGGGGAGGGACGCTGGTGCATGCGTGCCACCCAAAACAAAAAGAAGTAAAAAAAAAATGCAACATCTTTACACTTTATTGTTTATTTTTTCTGCTTAATTTGCCTTTTTTCAACTATGTTTTTCTAGTACTATTCGAAAAGTAAAACAAAATTTCTAATACCAATTAGTGACAAGTTAGGGAAATTACCCAGTATACTGATTCGGTGCGTAATTTCAAATGCGCACCGATGTTGATGAAAAACTCCATAAGGAAAAATTTTATAACTTCATTAACTTCATAAGAGTTTAGACTCAAACAGTACGCAACTAGTTAGTGCACCGAAGTAGTATAACCTTATGACAGATTTTTTAAAAGGGAAAAATTTTGTACTACAAACTAGACAATTTTGATAGTAACACTAACTAAATTTTTACATCAAAATTTAAAACCAGCTTATCTATTTATAAAACTAATGTACCATTTTTACTTTCGTTTATTTAAATATTAACAGACAGTATTTGGTTTAAAACTAAAATAAATTTACAGTTGCAACTACTTAAGCTTAATAAACAAAGTTAGGAAATTTTGTAAAAATATTAAAGTTTACTTAAACTTTGTTAAAACCAAGTTGTCACTTTGAAATCGAACTTTGTCAAACATTTTAGAAGCCGGTTGTTGAAAAAACATAATTAAAAATTAATAATGTTTTCAGAGGTGTCAATTTAAACAATTAACATTTTTGCATTCAAACATGATATAAGCAGTAAGTAAAATTTGTGAGTGAAACATTAATAGGTATATGCTTTTTTTACGTTTGTGTAAGCACGATGATGACCAATAAGACCAGGGAACTATTCAATTCTGATGATATGTTTTTATTTGGAAAAGTCCTTTAACTGTATTCTATTTGTAGTGCACGACTCGATAACTGAAACGTATTTTCGTACACCAGGTCCTAGGATCAAACATTTTTAGTGTTTTTATTTTATTCTACAAATTGTTCAAGACAATACTTGGATACAAATATTTAGCCTTGTTTAATCTTCTGATCCCAATAAAAATCTTAAAGTTATGGTAGTCGAAATTGTATAATGAGAAATTATAGAATCCTTTCATAAGAGCGATTAATCTTAAATTAACATTTAATTCATATAGAGCTATTTTATTAGATTACAAATTAAATAATGCATATGAGAATGAGACTTTTATTTATACTTAAATAAGTTAAGAACATTTAAGCCATAGCTTTAAAATTAACATAACTTAATAAAATTAGTAATTTTTTTAGTAGTTAATGAGAATTTGGTAATTATATAAGAAAAAAATCATCAGATATTTGTTTATGATTCATCTTAAATGTAGTATATAATAATTATTCTTGGTAGCGTAAGCTATTAAAGTTTTCTTTTTCAACTAAACAAAGTTGTAGAATTTTTTAAAATTTTTAATTAGCTTATTAACACCATTTATCGTTAGTTTTATATTACAAACAATTTTTCTTTTTTTTTAAACTATATGTAGCTAAAGCTTAAATGTGACGTCAAGAAATTCAGTATTTAGTTTTAAACAACAGCTAACGAACAGTAGCTATAAGTTTGCAGTTTACTTAACCACGTGATTATTTTCAACGAGCGTCAAAGCCATCGAGCAAAAACACGTTTAAAATTTGCAGCGCAATAATATAGCACATTTTGTCGAGTTAAAGGCAAAAAAATTAACGCTTGAACGAACATATGCTAGCATTCGAATGCGCTACAGATTTACTTGCCTCGACATTTGGGTTTATATATAGTAATTTTTCATTGCAAACAAGCGTCGATGGTGTAACGGTTAGCATTGGTGCCTTCCAAGCACTAGTTCCGGGTTCGACTCCCGGTCGACGCATTTTTGTACTTTTGGTACAGTAGTAAAATATTTTGCATTTAAGAATGGAATGATGTAAATGTTTTAAGTAGAAACGAATAATTTCAAACTAATTTTAGCAAGCTTTATGAAACTTAAAAACAAGTAATAGAAGGACTACTGATGTAAATCTACAATTTTCAACTGTATTTTGTTTTGAAATTATAAAGTTTGAATCAGATAGTAAGCAAGTAATTCAGTAATTATTTTTATGATCAGATACAAGTGTGTTGATCAGATATTCAAAAAAAAAATTAATTCGGGTAGCTAGTTATTTGTTGGAATGTAGTAATACTCTTGTATTTGATTTTCACATAACTCTATTTTTTATGGTTTAGTTACTTTCAAGTCAAAAATCAAGCTCACCTAATTAATTATGTATTACCATTTAAAGTAAACTAGTAGTAAATTTACAATTTTACAAGAAAATATCGTTAAAAATACAGGTCATAAATTATACCTATTTTTTTTAATATACATTCATAAACATTGTTCTGTTGACCCTGCTTAAACAATAAGTTGTTTTAGATTCTGTTTAATACTACTTGATATTAAAAAATATTAAAAAAAAACACAAAATCACCTAAAGTAAATCAATGTTATTATCAAAAGATAGTTCATTTCAGCAAAAAACAAAGAAAACCACGCCCAACGTGGGGCTCGAACCCACGACCGTTGGATTAAGAGTCCAACGCTCTACCGACTGAGCTAGCCGGGCGCTTAGGAAGAACCCTTGTTACAGCTATATTTGATAAAGTTTAATTTAATCTCTCATTGATTCTTTAATTGCTTATTACCAGTTAACAATTGTTATCAATTTATTTATAAATGCTGCTTTTTAAGTTACGTTAAACCAATAGAATTATTTTATGTAAGTAGTTGTTAGATAGTTTCCTAAAAATGAAATTTATTTTTATTTACACATCCTGGTCTTTCTAATAGAAATTTATTTTATAGGTTCATTATCTGCATAAATAACGGTATGAAATTTTAGTCATGAAGTTTAATGTATGAATTATTTTTCTTTTTTATATACTTTTATATTAATAAGTTTTATTGGTAGTTTATCCTTTATAATTTTATTTACGTAAAATATTTATAAACATAACCAACTTATTTCTCGAAGCTTTGTATATAGCTAACAAGTATGAGAACGGGTCAAATATGCACGGAGACACTTTTGCACAAAGGTTCGAATAAGCGTGAAGACACACTTTCGCACGAAGGCAATTTTGCACGAAAGTACATTTTTGTACGAAGACAGTTTTGCACAAAGAAACTTTTGCATGAAGGGTCACTTTTGTACGAAAAGTAATTTTTGCACGAGTGTTTAAAAATACAAATAAAATACAAAGAAAACATTGATAAAAATAAAGAAAATATGTATTAATTAAAATAAAAACGAAAGTTAAGAATAAAGATATTAACTGAGATTAAGGGTTAGGGGAAACAGTTATAGTAAAAATGAAAAAAAAGTAGTACAAATCTCAAATAAAATTTAATATAATAAAATAAAATGCAGAAAAAAAGTTGATAAAAAAAACAAAATAGAAAAAAAAAGTTACCGACCGGGGTTAAGAGTTAGGGGTAACAGTGATAGTAAAAACACAAACGTAAAGAAAAAATAAATTAATAAAATATAAGATTAAATAAAATTTTTTCAACCCGTGCAAAAGTGTCTTTGTGCAAAATTGACGCTGTGCAAAAGTTAACTTTCGTGCATATTTGACATCAACCAAAAAAAAATATTTTTTAATTTTAATGTTAAGTTAAATAATCAACCATTTATTTACCACATCAATGAAGTTTTTTATCAACATTTCAGTGCTAATTTATAAACATGTGGTCATAGACAAAATATAAAAATCTCTGCTATAACAAAAACTCTATTATCCGTAGATTTTATTATATTTAATTAAATTTTACTGAATATTTTTACACTTAAAAACAGTTTGCTTTTAAAAGCTTTAAATTGCTATTGTATCTGTTGAAAATATTTTTAAACTATGATTTAATAATTAATTAAAAGTAGAAAATAACTCTATACCTATACTTTTAAAATACTTTATTTTTGTCGATGGTGTAACGGTTAGCATTGGTGCCTTCCAAGCACTAGTTCCGGGTCCGACTCCCGGTCGACGCATTTTTGTACTTTTGGTACAGTAGTAAAATATTTTGCATTTAAGAATGGAATGATGTAAATGTTTTAAGTAGAAACGAATAATTTCAAACTAATTTTAGCAAGCTTTATGAAACTTAAAAACAAGTAATAGAAGGACTACTGATGTAAATCTACAATTTTCAACTGTATTTTGTTTTGAAATTATAAAGTTTGAATCAGATAGTAAGCAAGTAATTCAGTAATTATTTTTATGATCAGATACAAGTGTGTTGATCAGATATTCCAGATAAACACATATAAGCAAGTTACACTTTAATTGTACTACAATCAACATATCTGGTTAAAAATGGATAAGACAGCAAAGAAACGAAAACGCGTTCAACTAACAATTGAAAACAAGTTAAAAGTTTGCGAAATGGCAAACAATAATGTGCCTAAACCTGTTATAATGAGCCAGTTTAACATTTTGAACTTATAAAATTTTGTTGCGTTTAGTTTTGTCTGTTTTTATTCTTTTTTCTTTGAATAAAGTAAAATAAATTAAGTTAACAGAAATTTTATAGTACGTTTTGTTATATACATTCATAATATAACTAAGGGAGATAGTTTGTAAAAAAGCGATATTTTGTTGAAAGTTTTTTTTATTTATTTGATCTTTTAAGATACTTCTTGTTTAACCTGGTTTGTATTGTTTTAAGTCTTTGTATTGTATTATGTATTCTTTTTATATAAAAAGTTCTTTTAAGTTGTTTATTCTTTAACAGGTTTGCATAATGCCTATTAAATATTAATTACGGTAGACTTCCTCTTGAGTTCGCACTTTTTACCCAAAAAAGTGCAAACTTATACTTTCTTAAATTTAACTTAAACAAGTCTATTACTAACTAAGTATTAATAAAACAAAAAATACACAATATTTAATAGCTTATATAAATATTTTTTTTTTTATGAATGTTTGTTTTATGTTTTAGTTGATTTTATGTTTATTCATAACGTTATTGCATATAACATATTTAAATTTATCATTTTGTAAAAAAATGGTAATAATTTTTGAGTTAAAACTTTTTTATTTTGTTCAAAGTGCGAATTGAAAAGGAAGTCTACTGTATTAATAAAATGTTTTATGTTTTAAATATGTTAATAGCTTTGTTTTGACCGGGTTTATTTTGTAGTTTATATTTGTCGATTTACATTACACTAAAAGTTTTCATAGCATAGTGGTTAAAGTATTTGTTTGAAAGAAATTTATTGACATATTTTTGTTATTACTTGTTTAATCTGTATAAATAAAAAAACCTTGATAACCATTTAAGTTTTTATTTCAAAAATTATTTTTGGTTTTAAAAGAGTATAGATTTGATGTTTCTATTTGAAATGACTTCAAATTTTTCATTTAAAAGATTATTAAACTCAAATTTATTTTCTAACTTGATTTATTACTGTTAGAAAATCTATCAAATAAAATTAAATAATTTTAAACTAATTATACAACTGTTTTGTGTTTTATTTTATTTTTTAATATATTAGCAATTAGAATATGTTGTTTATTTCAATAGTTCAACACTAGCTTTTAGTTTTTCACTATTTTCTTCTGGTAAATTATTATAGGCTCATAACTAGAGAAAAAATAAAATTAAACAGTATTAAATAAGTAATCAAAAAGACTTCTACAGTTACAAAAGAAAGTTTTAACACAATAAAAAGTATTTTTTAATTGATTACTTTCTGTTCACAGAATTAACTGTAAAACATTTGTTTTTTTTTTGAATTTAAATGAAGAAAAAAAATGTTAAAATTAAGGTTTAGTTTCCTAAAGGTTATTTTACGTCAAATACTATTTAATGGTTCACTACTACAAAACATAAAGTTAGAAACTCGATGTAACATGTATATTATATATTGAATGTTTGTAATGATTGAATCAAAGTTATATAGAATTAGGAAGCAGATTTAGTTCAAATGTAAAATCAAAAATGAAAAATTTAACTTTAAGAAAAAACAAAACACAAAAAACAAATTTGTTATTGGGCTTACAATGCACTGACCGACAATTAATTTACAGCGACATACATAAAATCATAATGACCTAAATTAAATATATATTGTATTTTATAATTAATAAAATAATCAATTCGCAAAGTAGGAGTCGGCTGTTTAATTTAAATATCCCATACAGATATTTTAAATATTTAATAAGTAAATTGTGTTATATATGAAAGTTAAAATGTAAAACAACAAGGTAGTCATATGCTAAGTATAAACCTGCAGTAAAAAACCTACTAGCTCTCTTGGGCGTAGTAGGTAAAAAAGCACAGTTTATCTATGATTTGAATACAGGTTTCCAATTAAACTTGGAACTTAACATATAAAGGTGTGAAGAATTATAGTCGGAGGGTAAATTCTATAAAACTTTGATTCAATCATTACAAACATTCAATATATAATATACATGTTACATCGAGTTTCTGTGACTTTTATTGCATTCACCGTCGTTAAGTTTTATTAAATTTTATTGATTCACTAACTAATGGTTAATGTTTCATTTTTTGTTCATAATAGATTACATAACAACTAAATTAATGTTCTTTGCAATACAAATTAAATAGTTTAAATAACCTCATTTACATTGTGACGTAATTATTAGTTGTAACGAATGTATTTTTCATTAGTTAACAACAATAAAATTTTAATTAGTTATCTTTCCCATTAACGTGAGTTTTTTGTTTATATTATGATTTGTTGTTTTGTTGTGTAATTTAGCTTACTTTACTTATTTTAGACTTAATAATCACAAATATTATATAGTTTTATAACAGTCGGATTTAATATTAAGTATTTTACCTATCAATAACTATTATCTGTAGAAAATATCTTACTCTAATGAAAACATGTATACACCTACTTTATTCTATGCTTCTATTCTCTCATTACAGTAAATGACATATGAAAACTCTATAATTTATCTTAAATAACAATGAGCAATAGACAAGCAATGAAAACAAAGATTAACTAAAATTTATAAACTATTTTAAATACTGAAGGTTATGTTTTATAAATTAGTTTTAACGTTATTTCTAAATTGTTAAAAAACTTAGTTATGGTAAAGTCAGTTTATATGATTAATATTTTGAAATTATTTATCAGTAGGCCAGCAATAAAAAAAAAAAACTTTGAATTTAAGTCTTGGTAAACAAAGTTAAAATAATAAAAGTATCGCATAATTTAATATTAGTTGTTTTTATTTTTAATAGTTGTTATTTTCGGATTATAGAACTTAATAAGAAAAAAAAATGATGAGCCCGTCCGGGATTTGAACCCGGGACCTCCCGCACCCTAAGCGGAAATCATCCCCCTAGAACAGGGGTCGGCAGGCAGTTGGTGGTCACGGGCCAAATTTCAAGTTTACAAAGTCTTCACGGGCCGCAGTTTTAGTTTTAGTGACATTTGAAAAATCTAATGGTTTTAGTCAAACTAGAGAAAAGTTTTACTTTTATTCACCTTATCATTTAGTATGACTTTTAGCTATACAAAGAATGCCTATTTAAATTAATATTTATTAGAATAAAATTTTCTTTGACTAATATACTTAAGTGTTAATAAGCTATGTACTTTCATAAGCACTTAAGAAGTTAAACTTAATACTTTTGTAATCTTACTTACAACCTAACTCTCTATAAAAACCAAACTTGAAAGACAATTTATGGGTTACTTTAATATATTTGTTATATTATCAACCCTTTTTTTCATATTTCTAAGAATATTTACTTCAAAAAAAGTTTTTGCGTGTTAAATAGTTTACATTCATTAAAAAAAATTAGTAATTAGTTAACTTAATAAAATTAATACCGGTTTGTATGTCAGAAAGCTAGAACGAATTCTTTAGCATAATTAATTCTCGAATACTTAAATAAAATATTTTATTTGTAACTATTCTTTTAAATGGTTGCCACTTAAAAAGCAAAAATGTCTGAGTTGTATCAAACCAGCCTAAGTTTATTAAAAGTTTAAAAAGGTAATAAGTCGTTTTAATCAAGCTTAAATACCTAGTAAAAATATCATCATCATCAAAAAGTACACAAAAGGTAAGAAAACAAGAAAAAAACTACAATTAGTAAGCTATACTACAGTCATAAAACCTATTCTGGGAATTAAACGATTTCTTTAAAGTGTTTGAAATAAAAGCTTCACACACATCTGAGTTTTCAAGCTTTTAAAATAGCCTGTTTTATGTAGCAACCCAGTTAAAACAAAGTTCACCACATAAAGAAATAACGAAAGTTATTAACAGTAAATAAATTACATGCCAAAAAAAAATTTAAGTCAGCTGGAATAAATAATTAAGTTTCTTAAACAATTTTAACAAAATTTTAAAATTTTATTAAGTCAT
Organism: Thalia democratica; assembly: GCF_965202585.1. Lineage (NCBI taxonomy): Eukaryota > Metazoa > Chordata > Thaliacea > Salpida > Salpidae > Thalia > Thalia democratica. Next base: position 56,418,959 of record NC_139166.1, on the reverse strand, counting down.
TAGCAGAATAGAAAATCTTATTTTTTATGAAGCATTATAGCAATTCTTTATCTGCAATAAAAATATTGCATTTAAAAATATAAATTGTAAAATATAAGACGAGCTACAAAAATAAAATAAAACGTTAGTTAGGACTTGTTGCGAGAAACGATAAAAAAACAAATCACCAAAGTCAGTTCCAACAGAGCACATGATTATTTTCAGTAACTACAGAACTATCAGAAAAAAATTGTTATGGCAAGTTATAAAGTAGCAAAATTTATTATTAAAAATGAGATACCGTTTATAATTGAAAACTTTTTTAAAGAATTTATGTTGGCAGTAATGAAAAACCTTTGTTTGTTTCTTCAGTGACAACAAAAAGTCGTACTTAGAAAATGCTTTAAGGTTATAAAGTCGCATAAATCAAATTAGGACTTTAATCAATCTGTTAACATGAGAGCACTGATAGAAAACCTATTGCTCATCTGAGAATTTTTATTAGAGATGTTTTTACTAACTTTGACATTTCAGTAGAATTTCTCGGTTTAGTTCCAACACGAAGCACAACAATCGGCGAAATTTTACAAGTAAAGGTGCAATGCACCAATACAAAGTTTTCAGAAGTACAATTCCTTCTTTTATTTTTAGTATAAAGTTTAATTAAAGTTTAAAAAGTGTATTAAAAAAGATATCAATATTAAAAAATACTGTTAAGCTACTTTAATATATTTTTTAATAAAGAAATCTTTATCTGCTAAATTTTTTGTGTCAAATCGAAATTTCATGACTTTACATGTAAAAATTGTTTGAAATTATAAGTTTTTTCAAAAATTCTCAAATTCAAGTTTTTTTCAAGAATTTTTAAGCACAAATTTTAAGTTCAAAGCTTTTCCGGGATTCAAGTTTTTTGGCAACACTGATGTTCACACTTAAATGTACACTATAATAAAAATAATATTTTGAATTATATCAGCTGCAAGACTTAAAATCCAACATATATTATAACTTAAACTATCACTGTGGGTTGAGCAAAACTTACGTCATAAGTTTAATTTGCCACTCTTTCAAGCAAAAAAGCCAGCCTGAGTCAACAAAAACATTCCTGATATTTTTGTATACAAAAAACAATTCTAGCCAAAAACTTATAAAATGACTTAGTTGGCCTGAGATATAAAGTCTTCAAATAGTGATAGTCTGAGTGTGTGTCAATGCTTAGTTGTTTATTAGCTTGAATTTGAACTATTTTGATTAACAATGTACAAACTTGATAAATTTACCATCTCTAAATCTAGTTTATATTAAATAGGTAGCTCCAAAAAACAGCAAATGTGTGTATTAATATGCAAGGCATAAAAGTTAACTTAGTTTGACAAAAACAATGTTTGAAAAATGAAAATGTATACCCAACAAAAACTATATTAATTTATGTCATATATACTGTTTTAAATGTGTCTGTACAAATTTAGATATTACATGTAGAAACAACAACGTTAGAAAATTATGCATAAATTAAACTTTAACTAACTAAAGTATTAAATAAAAAGTGGTTTAAAATATGAGCATCTTTTTAAGTTGGTGTGCATATAAATTAATTTTAATGTAAAGAAAACTTCTAAAAAATTAAAATGTGTAAAAACAAAAATTAAATAAACTTTACTTTCATTACTATGTTATTTTGAATGTTTTTACACTTAACATTTGTTATTTATAACATTTACAAATATAAAATCTATAAAATAAACTTAGGTATAAAAAATATTGAAAAAGAATATCTAAGCTACAAAGAAATGAAACTTTAGTTAATAATTGTGCAATACTTTTGTACAAAATCGTAAACACTTGCATTTAGTTCATTTAATAAATATGTATTATATAACTAACCTATTAAGTTCAAGCACTTTTTACTCTCTTTTTTCAGATAATTACTTGCTGTTGTAACAAAGGTGTTATTATGAAACTCAGAAAAATATCCTGTTAGAATTCTAATCTGTCTTTTTCACATATCAAATTAAAGCAGTAATTTATTCTAATTGTTTTTAAATGCTATACAGAGACTTAAAACCAAACTAATCAAATAAAATAGAATTACCGAAAAAATTTTAACTTGAAATATATTTTTGCTTAGCGGGCCACATTTACATGCTCGCGGGCCACAAATTTTTTTTCGCGGGCCGCATTCCATTCAAAAAAATAACGTGCTCGCGGGCCGCAGATTTACCCTTCGTGGGCCGCAAATGGCCCGCGGGCCGCAGTTTGCCGACCACTGCCCTAGAAAAACGGGCCACATACAGGTTTAGTTAAATTGTTTATATATTTGAACTACATTGAAGGATAGGCGTCAGTAGCTTTATTTTTAGTAGCAATACCATAGCTTAAAAACAGCATTGAAACAAATGATAGTGCAAGCTTATAAATTAAATAAGCGTTCAGAATCAGTTATGAAATATTTCACACACTTTTATAAATGTAAACTAATCTAGCTAGAGTAATAGTCTTATTTTAAAGTATGTTCGATAATGTATATATTTTTTGTTAGGCTTTTATTAGTTACAGCTAAGTAAGTTTATACTTTTACATATCTTTAATCTAGGAACATTGTTTTACTATTGATAACATTTTTTTCGTTAAAAAAGTATTGTAACTATGTAGTATGTATGGTATTAGAATTAGACTATACGTGTTTATAAAACACTTTACTAATAGTTTTATAAGATAAATTTAGTGTAGTCTACCTTGACAAACGCTAAAACTAGTTTACTAAATTTTAATCGGGTTTTCAATCTTTTTAGCAATTAAACATTAATGTTGCTTTTGTTTAAAGAAGTTGTTTGTTTTAGTTTTGTATAAATTATAGCAAGTAACTACTTAATATTTAAATACAAAATTTAGTATACAGCTTTTTTAGCAATTGAAGCTATTATGAAAATACAATGTAATGTAAAACTTTAATTATTTTCCGTTTGTATTCAATAAGAAAGAAAAAAGTAATATTATTTTGTTAGTTTATTTCAACTGAATTGACTATTTGTTGTTACTTTTTAATAGAGTCTATTAATTGTAAATATCAATTTCTAAACTCCTTTAATTTAGGAACTCATAACACTCAGAAATTTAGTGTAAATAAAAGGAAAAGAGTCTAAGTTTCTAGCCATGTTAAATTAAATAAAAAAAAACTTTTTGTTCAATTATTTTAAGGGGTAGCTGTCAAATTCGCACGAGCGTACAAAACTTCACGAGTTCACTAAGTTGCACAAAGAAATTTTTGCACGAGATGATGAAATTGCACGAAGATAAAACTGCACGAAGATAAAACTGCACGAAGATACTTTTTCACGTGGGTCGCTTTTGCACGAAGACACTTTTGCACGGAGACATTTTAGCACGGGTTGAAGTTTTCTAGTTCTTTTTAAAACTTTTTTTTATAATTATTTTTTTTTACTATCACTGTTACCCCTAACCCTTACCGCCGGACGGTAGCTTTTTTAAATTATTTTTTTTTTTTGTTTATGTAATAACTTTCAATAGTTATTTTTTATTTGTATTTTATTATCACTGTTACCTTACTCGTTTGATCAGTTTTAGCCAGTATTTATTTCGGACATCATCAACAAAGTTGAGATGTTTTATGCCTTCCTGGTCGTAAGTCCACTATTCCTGCCTGATGAGTCCTAATTAGGACGAAACCGGTCGTAGGACTGTCTCAGATGCTGTTGTTGTTGATCTTGCGGTAAAGTTCATTGTTTATTATCGATGGCATTAACATCTCAACTTTGTTGATGATGGCCAAAATAAATACTGGTTTTATAATTCAAAATATAAAAAATGCTAATAACAACAAAACAAGCTAAATAATATATAGATTTGATTACTAAAAGCTAGTCACCAAATGTTTAATTTGGTTAGTTTTTTGAATAAAGCTCATAGTGAGTTTAAATTTACATTTGATATGATAAACTTTCTTTATAGATATATGAGCAAAATTTTGAAAACAAAAAACATCTTAAGAGCAATTTAATATAATTAGAATTTAAATAAATTTTCTAAAATTGTATTCTAGAAAAGTTAGAACAAATAACTATCGAATATTAATCAATCAATTCTTATTACGGCTAAGCTTGAAATCAAAAATTTGAGCTTAGTATAATATCAGTAAGTTCTAATGTTTACTGTTTTCAGGTTTTAGTTACGTTGCTTTATGAAAAACACGTTAAATGATTACTTAGACAGAGCCATAACATAAAACTATAATTGCATACTAAGTATCAATATTTAAGTACAATTCTTATTCACTTATCCGAACAGTTCCAGTCATGAAGAAAGTTCAAAATAGTTTCAACATTCAAACTTTGTTCAAAACAAGAGATAAATTTAAATATTTTTCAATTTTATTATTTTATAGTAAAAATTAACTTATTTTGTCTCTTATATAAAATTAATCTTCTTTTTTAACTAAAAGTTAGGGTAAGTGGAATTACAAATGATGAGTTTTATTTACCCTCAAAAACGTACATCGTTGCATATAGTTAGTAAGTCTGATGTTTTTCTACCTTAAAAATGATAATTAAATAATTTTACCTAAAGTTTTGCTCTTGTTATTAATCATTTTATTATCCTCTACTCATAATTACTATTCGTTTTTACTATAGCGCTTTTATCATTTACCATGCATTGCATAATATACAGCAGTTATGTTATTTTATGAAAATATTTTTTTACTTATCTGGAAAAATGCTTATCCGGACATAGTTAAAAAATAACCTTGCTCAATATAAACGGATAAGTGAATAAGCACTGTACTATGTGTGGTCAAGCTTTATATATAGTTTGTTGGTTTAAAAGTGAATGTTAATGGTTACCCACGTATACTAAGATTATAAAATATATAAGCTGTAAAAGTTTAGGTAAACTGACGTCTCCGTAGCGCAATGGATAGCGCGCTGGACTTCTAATCCAGAAATTCCGGTTTCGAGTCCCGGCGGAGATGCTTTTATTTTCGATATATGCAATTTGGATCAAATGTAGATATACAATTTAACTTTTTCTAAATTTTATTTCGCAAATAGTGTTTTGCTCACAGAGCTCATCAGTGCTTAAACAATAATAAAACAGTTTTTACTATAAAAACAAAATTATTATGTTCGAGTTAAGTGACTAATTTAGCAATGAATAGTGAAATCATAACTTTTGGAAATGCTAGGAATATAAGATCAGATATTTGATTGTTTTTGTAAACATCAAAACGTATAATAATGTAGTGTAGTACAGTGGTACTCAACCTTTTGAAAATCTGTGTACACCAAACTACTGAAATCTAAATTCTGTGCACACTAGAGTCTAGACTACTAAAAGTATATATAATTATAAAAAAATATATTATATTCATGTTCTGAGAAAGTTTATAACTAGTTTGAAAAGTTAGTAATTTTTATCAATTGTAAACTTGATCCTAAGACAATAAAATAACAATATCTATTTTTTAGTTTTACCCACTAATTTTTTAATGAGTATATATTACAATCTAGACGTAAAAAATATCTGGATTAAGAAAAAAATTATCTTTTTATCATATTTACTAGTTGATTATTAGTGATTTTTTATAAGTTACGGTTTAATTTCGAAAAAAAAACTCTAAGGTTATGTAGCACAAAAACATAGGAGGTTTAGAACAACAGTTTACCAGTTTATATTAATGTTCTCAAGAAGCTTAAAAGCTATTAACAATAGAGTAAAAACATGTATGTATACTTTGTATTTAATAAATACAATAGTCCAAATATTTAATTTAACTTTAGATCCACTTTATTTTTGGACAGCTAAGTTACTGAAATATGTTGAAAGTTTTAGCTACTTTTTTTTCGTTCTTTTGTTAATTTTATTTTTTTTTTGATAAGGTTAAAAGTAATAGGTGTTTATAAATTAGTTAATTCTTATGACTGTATTTATTTGTTTTAGAAAACAACAAATGTAATCCAAACAAATTTATAAAATCTCAACTACTAAAACAAAATTAATTGCATAAGTAAGTTTATAATTGTGACTTAAGTCTACCTAGCGGAAAATAAAAGTTAGAGTATAATTTAATGATATTAAACTTTTTTTTACACTATCTTTAAAACTTCAAACATTGATTTTAATTAAATACATAACAAGTTTATGGCACTCTCTAAAGTTTTTTGTGACAGTTTAATACTAAAATTACGTAGTTCTCTACTTTATAGTAGATAAATACGGATAAAATTGTTACAAAAAACTTAGAGAGTGCTATTCACTTGTTATAATTCTACTTTTACAACATGTAATAAACGATTACAAAAGAAATTTTTGTCACTTCCAAGAAAGAAAATTTTGGAAGGAACAGATAAATAAACAAAACAGGCTCGTCTGGAATTTAAGCCCGGGACCTCTCGCACCCAAAGCGAGAGTCATACCCCAAGACCAACGAGCCACTTGACAGTCCAATAAAAAGTGTGTATATAAAGGCATAACTTACATAGCAACCATATAGCTAGCCTTGAAGTGTAAGCAACGTAGCTTATGCGAGTTTATTTCGATTACAAATAAATTTACACTATCTTTTATTTTGAAATTAGTTAGCTACTTTTAATTAAATATTTAAACTGTTCATTTTAAAAGGTTTATAAAAACACTACATCTCATACAACTTTATAATCTTTATTAGAAGATTGTGGTCTACTTTTTGAAACTTTGGTTTGTTTTTCCAATTAACACTCATTACAAGCAATTACTAAGTATCTACAATGTGAATGGAGTTGAAGTTTATGGTACACATAACTAATTAGTTAACATTTTACAATAATTTTAATAGCAGACTACTTTAAAATATGCTTCAAAGTTTTAAGTAGTTATTTGCTATGTGTATACTGTATATGTGTTGATAATGAGTTACAAATCAAAACATTTACCATGTTTTATATGACTAAAAATTTTAACTTTAAAGCTTTTCAACACAACTTTTTAATACCTTTGAACAATTATTTAAACTGGTTTAAAGCTTAATTTTTTACTAGTTTTCAAACTTAATATAACTTTTAATAAACAACTTTATTACCAAAGTTAAAAAAAAGTAAAAAAACTTAGTTACCTTGTATCATTAATGCTTAATTAATAAAGCGGTCAAGAAAAAACTTCAATATATATATATATATATACTAACTTAATTTGAAGTAATCAACATGTTTTTTTAACAAGTTTACTAGATATATAATTACCTACATATATTGTTACAACTTACATATTATTATTTTTATATTTAATGGTACAAAGTTATTCTAATAAAGACATTTAGCTACTAGGTGTAAGTTTAATGTATTTACTAGTTTAATGCTCAGTAATTTCAGTTGCTCCATGTTAATAATCTAAGTTTTAGAGTAATGTTATAGCAATAAATAAAAGCTGTTGCGCCAAGCATTTAAAAAGAATTTTTAAGTTCTATAAGTATGATTAATTTAAGTTTAAGCGTTTTTAGCTTTTATTTTTTCCTATCACCATTTTAGTAATAAACTCAGTTGAACTTTTTAAATACTAAACATTTTAAGTTTTTAGTTTATATCATAAATAAGCAATAAATTTACAGCATTAAATGCAGTACAGTTTTTTAACTTTTATATAACTAGCAATTGAGTATACGTTTGAAAGTTTCATCTAACTAAACTTAGTTTAACAGTAAAATTAATTAAAAAAGGTGGTTTAACGTGTTTTATCTTAGTTATGTTAGTTTATTCATTTAGTTAAATACTAAAGAAAAAAATATTATTTATAAAAATTATTCTATGGAAAGCAAACTCATATTTAGGTTTTTAACTACTGCAACATATTATTAAAAGGCAAAATTTTGAATTTAATTAATTCAATACTTAAAAAATTTACATACAACTTTTATATCTTTTAACTGTAAATATAACTACTTAATCTTTTACAACTGAAATAGCAACATATATAACTGTTTTACCTTCAAAAACTGTACAAGCAGAAAATAAAACTATTTTATCTTCAAAGACTGAACAAGCTTCATATATAATAATTTTACCTTCGAAAACTGTACAAGCTTAATATACAACTACTTTACCTTCAAAAACTGTAAATGCAGAATGTACAGCTTTTTTTCTTTCAAAAACTGCAAATGCAGAATATACAACTATTTTACTTTCAAAGACTGAACAAACTTAATATACGACAATTTTTTCTTCGAAAACTGTACAAGCTTAATATACAACTACTTTACCTTCAAAAACTGTAAATGCAGAATGTACAGCTTTTTTTCTTTCAAAAACTGCAAATGCAGAATATACAACTGTTTTACTTTCAAAGACTGAACAAACTTAATATACGACAATTTCTTCTTCGAAAACTGTACAAGCTTCATATACAACGATTTTACCTTCGAAAATAGTACAAGCTTAATATACAACTACTTTACCTTAAAAAACTGTAAATGCAGAGTGTACAAATATTTTTTTTTTAAAACTTGAAATGAAGAGTATAGAAATACTTTACTTTCAAAAACTTAACAAACTTAATATACGACTATTTTTTCTTCAAAAACTGTCCAAACTTCATTAACAATTATTTTACCTTCGAAAATAGTACAAGCTTCATATACAACTACATTACATTCGAAAACTGTAGAAACTTCATATACACTATTTTACCTTCTAAAGCCATACCAACTGTATAAAGAACTTTTTTTTTTTGAATATTGTACTAAATGCTTATCTTCAAAAGCTTTAAATTTTAATAAATAAAAATTCTACCTTTTAAAACTTTACAAAAATCGTCTGCAGCAATTTTACCTTTGTAAAATGCACAAGCTGCATACAAAACTATCACACCTTTAAAAAATTTTAAAACTGTAAATAAAACTATTTTTACTTTAAAAACTTTCAAACTGTACTATTTTACTTTTAATAACTGTGAAAGCAGCATATGTAACTACTTTACGTTCCAAATCTGTGTAATACTTTTCTGTTTATTATTAACAGACTAAGCTAACACATATTTTATATTCATAATTATCAAAAGCAAGTATCAAAGCGATGAAATTAACTAGCATTAATAGCTTAACAGAAAACAAAAGTTACTTACCAGGCAACGTGTAGATAAGATAAAAGCACTTAACAAAGAATAGAAACTTTTATAAACGCTACGAGCCGGTTCTATGCATGTGGGGGTGTAGCTCAGATGATAGAGCGCTAGCCCAGCATGCGAGAGGCACCGGGATCGATGCCCGGCACTTCCAAAATTTTTTCGGCTCTGTTATAGAATGTTCAGTTAAAATTTTATTAAAGCTTACAAACATGTTTTAAACTAGTAGTAGCACAAAAGTTTAATGATTTTCGAGTAATCTTCTAAGAATAAACTAATACTAAAACAAGTTAATTTTCTTAAAATAGTATATTATTTATATACATGATGAAAATTGTATACTAAGTAGATAAATAAATGCTATTTTAAGTATAAATTAATTTCTACTTAATATAAATAACAAATGTTTCTCAAACTTCAAGTAAAGATTTCAAGCTGTAACACTTTAAACACGTGAAAGTTAAGTTAAGTATGTAAGTTGTTAACACACAGTTATGTAAACTTTTTTGCTAAAATCACCGGTAGGTTAAAGAAGTCAAAGTGTAGTATTTTTTTAAATTTTGTTAATAAAAAAAATATTTAGGTTATGCTAATATTTAATACATGTATTGTTTTCTTATTTAAGTTACAAAATTAAAGTGGTATATAATGTAATAGTTTTTATAATTATTTTAAATAAATATAATTAAAGTAGTTTAAGGTTTCTTGAAGTGCAGTGTTCTTACTTATAGTTGGCAAGTTTATAAATGCAATACAATCGCATTTACTAAGTGGCCCGTTAGTCTGGAGGTGCGAATTTTCAGAGTGAGGGAAGTCTCGGATTCAAATCCAAGGCTTGTTATACTTTTTAATAGTATAAATTGTATTGGTTAGTAGTGTAAACTTCTACTTATTTTTACTACTGCTTATTGCTACTTACTTTAGTGACAACATTATAAAGTTATCAGCTTAAATCTTATTTTACTTATCCTTATTTAAAAACACTAATTTTATAACACTTTATTACTAAGGTCTTTTAACAGAAAATTTTTCAACTTATTTAAATAACAGTACAACTAAAGTCTATTATCTTCTGTGAATGTTGTAAATCAGTTTGATTTCGCAAAACAGTTTTCGAAGTTTAAACAAAATATTAAACAATAATGATAAGCTCTTAGTTATTTATATTTCAAGCATTATTTGATTAGAGTGAAACCCTATTATAAAACCATACTAATTGGAATAGTTTTGTTTTGAATTTTGTACAAATTACGAAATGCAAGAATGTAGAAACAAAAATTAACTATAAAGTTTTAGGTTAAAACTGTAATAAAAACTTACTCAACTAGTACAGCTAAAATTGTTTAATAGTAAAGAAAATGGAAATTTAAATTTGAATATACATCGTTGAATACATAGAAATAAATTTAACTTCACGTAAACTTTAAACTTCAGTAATTTACTTTTTTTTTAATTATAATTGTAGTAAAAATTTAAATGTTAAGAGATTTATAATTCGAAAGTGATTACAACGTTTAAAAATGTATAAAGTAAAAAAATAAAAAATAAAATAAATTTTTTGGTGAGTTTAGTGTATGTAGAAATTAAGCAACAGCTATAAATATTTAAAACTAAAAGTTGGTTTGTAACTTATGTAATGAACGGTTGTTATTTTAGCATTGTTTTATTAATTATTAAAACTTTAGTTTAAGCAAGGCAATAAATATAATTTAATGGTACGCTACTAAATTAACGTAGTAAAAATATAAGTAAATAAAAGACAACGTTTTATGGTTTAATCAAGCAAATTATAGGTTTTTGTATTACAATACAACAAAGCAACAAAACTTTTAAGTTTTCATGACCTAATCTATACAAGAAACTAGTGAAAACTTGACAGCGTCGTACTAATTTGATAAATAAAGCTTAATATAAATAAAAAAAACAAATTCAAAACAGTATTATGACTCAGTGTTTTTATGTAAAAGTCATAATATCATTTATTTCTTAACTTAGGTAATTATTATTGTTAAATGACATATATAAAAACAAGTTATACAGTAATCTTCCTTTATTCTACCAACATATTTTTCTGTGTGTCAACGAATCAACACACTTCAACTTGGTTGTTAATAGGAAAGATAACTAATTCAAAATTAAACAGTAAATTTTGAATTAGTTATCTTTCCTATTGAATTAGCAATTTAAAAAAAAAGCTTTGAATTTAAGTCTTGGTAAACAAAGTTAAATTAACAAAAGTATTGCATAATTTAGTATTATTTGTTTGTGTTTTTAAGTATTGTTGTTTTTGGATTACAGAACTTTGTTGAAAAAATTAAGGTGATGGGCTCTTCCGGAATTTAAACCCGGGAACTCACGCAACCTAAGCGGAAACCATACCCCTGGACCAACGGACCACATGGTTATTATCAATACAAATTATTTATATAGTTCAACTACATTGAAGGATAGGCGTCAGTAGCTTTATTTTTTAGTAGCAATACCATAGCTTAAAAACAGCATTGAAACAAATGATAGTACAAGCTTATAAATTAAATAAGCGTTTAGAATCAGTTATGAAATATTGCACACAATTTTATAAATGTAAACTAATCTAGCTAGAGTAATAGTCTTATGTTAAAGTATGTTCGATAATGTATATACTTTTTGTTAGGCTTTTATTAGTTACAGTCAAGTAAGTTTATACTTTTACAAATCTTTAATCAAGGAACATTGTTTTACTTTTGATAACGTTTTTTTCGTTAAAAAATAATTGTAACTATGTAGTATGTATGGTATTAGAATTAGACTATACGTGTTTATAAAACACTTTACTAATAGTTTTATAAGATAAATTTAGTGTAGTCTACCTTGACAAACGCTAAAACTAGTTTACTAAATTTTAATCGGGTTTTCAATCTTTTTAACAATTAAACATTAATGTTGCTTTTGTTTAAAGAAGTTATTTATTTTAGTTTTGTATAAACTATAGCAAGTAACTACTTAATATTTAAATACAAAATTTAGTGTACAGCTTTTTTAGTAATTGAAGCTATAATAACAATGCAATGTAATATAAAACTAATAATTATTTTCCGTTTGTATTCGATAAGAAACAAAAAAGTAATTTTATTTTGTTAGTTTATTTCAACTGAATTGACTATTTGTAATTACTTTTTAATAGAGTTTATAAGTTGTAAATATCAATTTCTAAACTCCTTTAATTTAGAAACTCATAACACTCAGAAATTTAATGTAAATAAAAGGAAAAGAGTCTAATTTTCTAGCTATGTTGAGTTAAATAAAAAAAAACTTTTTGTTCAATTATTTTAAGGGGTAGCTGTCAAATTCGCACGAGCGTACAAAACTTCACGAGTTCACTAAATTGCACAAAGATACTTATGCACGAGAGGATAAAACTGCACGAAGGTAAAACTGCACGAAGATACTTTTGCACTTGGGTCGCTTTTGCACGAAGACACTTTTGCACGGAGACATTTTTGCACAGGTTGAAGTTTTCTAGTTCATTTTAAAACTTTATTTTATAATTATTTTTTTTACTATCACTCTTACCCCTAACTCTTACCGCCGGACGGTAGCTTTTTTAAATTATTATTAATTTTTTTTTTGTTTATGTAATAACTTTCAATAGTTATTATTTATTTGTATTTTATTATCACTGTTACCCCTAACCCTTACCCTCGGTCAGTAACTTTTTTTTCTGTTTTTTATTAACTTATCTTTTAGTTTTGTTTTTCTGTTATTTTACATATTTTCCTTTATTATTTTTTATACTCTCGTGCAAAAATGTAATCTGTGCAAATTTGTCTTTGTGTGAAAGTATCTTCGTGCAATTTAGTTCACTCGTGCAATTTTTTTTCGTGAACTTTTGACCCGTTCCCTATTTTAGCTATTTAAAGAAAAAGCGTTTAGTAGCATTTTTAGTTTTTTGAAAACTTGTTAAAGTTTTCAGAAACATTTCAAGATATTTTGAAGTTTAGTATTAAGTTTGTCAACTTTTACTTAAAGGTATTAACGACACAAAATTTCTTATACCAATCATAAAACATATATTTGGATTTTTAAATAAGTATTTCTGAAATATTGTTTATATGCACACATAAAAGATATTTAAAGTAAGATAAGATAAAGTCAAACTTTTCAAGACAACTAACTCTGTAAACTTTGTTGCCAATTATATTTATGCACTTATATATTTTAATTAGATAATATGTTAATTATTAAATAGAAGAAGTACTAATTTTGTTAAACTAAAATTTAAAAAAGAAGTATAAAGTTATGCTAAAATGAATAACAATGCAAAATATAAGATAATCTAAGTAAGTATATTGCTTAAAAATTGTTTGACTAATTAGCTAAACAGATACAGTTATTTTTCGTTGTACACAGAAAGGTGTTATAGTTACATAATAAAGTTTTTAAAGTTTAGTTTCTTGCCTATTATTGTTTTATACATACAATGTGTAATATCAATGCAAATTCAGTTTATTGAAACGGAGCAACTTAATATGATTATATACGCACATTATAGATACTTAACAAGCGTTTCCGTAGTGTAGCGGTTATCACGTTCGCCTAACACGCGAAAGGTCCCCGGTTCGAGCCCGGGCGGAAACATAATTTTATTTGAAAGTTTTGTAATCCTAGTTTATATCATTTTATTATAATGCAGTTGTGTGCTAAGAAAATGTTTATAGATTTATTTTAAAAGCATACTAACTTGGTATGTTGTGTATAACTTGATAGAAATATTAAAGGACTATAAAATTTTAAGAATATTAGAATACTGAGGACATTGAAACATCTTTAAAAGTTATAAAAATTGTTGGTTAAAAAAAAAACAAATGCATAAACTTATATGGACTTTGCGAAACGATTTCTTTCCAGGTTTCGATAAAACCAAATTTTAAATACTTTTATTCTTAATAATATAATTTTTTCAAAGACAATTTTTACATAATAAAATAGTTTAGAAATTTTGATTAATATAGGTTGTATTCCACTAAATAAAACAGTTTTAACATAACTTTATTATTAGTATAGTATATTACAATGGTGGTTAAAAAAAATTCTAAACTTTTTATTACAAACAAATGCTTGCAACATACCATAAACCTTACTGTTAAAAAGCTATTTAATTAGAACTTTGAAAAAAAACAGTAGAAATTTTGTTTAAAGTTAATAATCTATGTTGTAAATGTTCAAAAAAAAATTTTAAACTAAAAAAAAAACAGGGCTTTATATAAATAAAACCTTAAGAGCTAAAGCTTAATATTAAGAATTTTGTGTTATACAATTTTATCTATATACATGATTTTAGTTATTACATCATTATTAAAATTGTTAAACTTTTACAGCTTTGTTAAATACTAACTTATCATCACAATTTCTTTAAAACAAGTTTATTAATGTAAATAAGTAACATTTAATCAAATAAAGCTAAAATACTTTTTTTAAATGTATTTATTAAATTTGAAACATAAACTTTATAACGTTTTATACATTAAGCCTAATAATACTCTGTGTAACCAGAAAATGTTCGTAAAACTTGGTTTTCATATAATTTTATCAATCAAAACTTTGTTAAGTGTAATGCAGTTGTAATAAATTAAACTTAATTTCTTTAAGTTTTGCTTATTATTTTGAGCCTGGCTAGCTCGGTCGGTAGAGCCTTAGATTAGTGATTTTAGTCTTCTGTTAGTCTCCTTTTGATAATTACTTTTGAATTGCTTTGTTGTTACATATTTCGTTCAAGTTAATCTTTTTATGTTTATATTATATATTATTCTTATAGTAAAAACATAAACTCTAATTTGTAAAATTTAAACAAGCTTATCAAGGTAAAAATAATTATGATCAAAATAAGATATGAATATTAAGTTATTTGAAGCTATTTTAAATTTTTTTTGTTATTGTATATAGTAAAAAATTATTAACAAAATTAATGTGAAACGGGCAAACAACATATTTGTGTATTTTGTTAACAAAAAAAACATTTGTTTAAAAGTGTATAGCTTTATGTGGTTTTACTTTTAATTATCAACTTCCAAAAATATACATAAAGTCTACTTAAACTTTTCAACCCAATCAAATTAAATTTTGTAAAGATAAAATGTATAACTGTTTATGGCTATTAATTTCAATGTATTTAATATTCTTGTATAATTTAAACATTTTAAAACTGATGAACATACAGAAATGACAAGGCTTTTATGTAGATAAATACAAACAAATCAAACTTTAAAATGAATTATACAAACAATTTATTATCTTTTTCCGTCGCCTAAACCATTTAATCGTTAGTTTAAACCTAAATAAGCTCCTTTATTACAAAGCTGGTAGTTTTTATTTTTGAGTGATTGTAGCATTTATCTAATGACTTTATCGAAAGTCAGAAATTGTTTATAACGTGTGAACACTTAAGCTCAATCATTTAGTAAAAACAAATTAAATTACTACACATAAGTACAACTAAACGAAAAGTTATAGACAGTTTATAAATAACAAAAACTTATTACAATAAATTTTCATTCAGTTTTGCGAGTATCTCTTTTTGATGACGTAATAATAATTTTCGAACAAAATTGGATATCTGGTAAAGATTAGAGGAAATTCATTTAACTTATTAACGAAATTGTATTACATTCTCAACTTGTTTTATTCAGTATAAATACCAAGTCACAACTATGAAATATATTAAGTAGCTTTAAGAAATAAATATAGTTGTGATTGAAAATTTTTGAAACACACATACTGATATAAAATTCTCAGAAATCATTAAAATAAAGAAAAAATAAACTTATTTAAAAAGTAAAGATTAGATTTTAGCAATAATTTCTGTGTTATAACAAGTAGCGATAGTTGTAAATTTATAGTTATATATACGTTAAATTGGAAATCTAGCAGCCAGACGGGGTGGCCGAGTGGTTAAGGCGATGGACTGCTAATCCATTGTGCTCTGCACGCGTGGGTTCGAATCCCATCTCCGTCGCCTTTTTTTTCAACCACTACGTTTGATATGTTTTAAGCTTTTATTTATAAAGTATGGTGCATATATTTAGCATACTTTTAAAACTTTCATATAAAACTTTTTTTAACATGCAACTTCGTGTTCTACCAGTTTTTATCAAGCAGTTAATTATACTACAAGTTTTTTATACCTGGTAGTTTTAACAGTTTAATTAGTTTCTCCTATTAAACTTTTTTTTTATAATCATGTCGTACTGATATCAGTTTGTAAACTACAAAAGAAATATTTGCTTTAAATTTCTTATTTTTTCGGTTAGCAATTATTTTGTTAAACAATAAGTTTAAATTATATAAAAATGATACCTTTATAATTTTACTGAACAAATTCAACTACTTGTAGTATTATAATTGTTATTTATAATTTTCTAAACTTTTGTGAACAAATTAAATACTGAAAATACAAATAAAGCTTTTAAAACCTTTGAGTTAAATACTCTCTAAATGTTTTATAAGTTTGTTCAAAGTTTTTTTTTTTCTTTACCTTGTATTTTAAACGTATTATGTTACTTACAATTGGTTAGTAACTTTTTAAACGTATTTTATTTAAAAGAAAAGATAAAAACTTCCATACTTAACATACAAAACTTTTTTACATTAACAAAAATTGTGCAAACTACTTAGATTGCTTAGTCATCCTGATCAAGTAGGTGGAAGTATAACTAGAAAAATAGTGATGCTAAAACCAAGAATATCTTGTTAACGTAGCATAAAATTGAAAGCGTCAGTGGCAGAGACGGGATTCGGACCCGCGCCACCGAAATGACCGGAGCCTATATCCAGCGCCTTAGACCACTCGGCCACTCTACCATTTATACGTTAAGAATATAGTGCGTATATAAACTTCATCAAATAGTTGTCAGTAGAAAACTTTTTCAAGTCCTTTTATGATGTTATCGAATTTAAGATGAATGATACTTGCTTAAACAGTCAATAATGTTTTGCTACAGTTTTATTTTATGTTATGTCCTTAAATTGTTTATCATGCCAATTACCCTTTTGTTAAATTTGAGCTTGCCTCACGGCAAACGAAAGTCCGGACTTCTGTTCTGCAGACTTTCGCCGATGATTTTGTTAAATTGTTTATAGTATATGTTTCTAAATAAATTAATTATCATAAAAGCTAAAGTAGTAATTGAGTACTATGAAGGTACAGTCCAACAAAATATATCATTAAACTTGTTTTTTAATTCATTGTGTATTGTTAAATTTTTTAAAATTAAAATCTTTAGAATTTGTTTATTGTTATATATGAATTAAATTTAAAAAAACTCATCAAAAAAATAATATATACTTTTTAAAGGTACTTTATAAAACAATCTTGTCATAAAAAGTATTTTTTTTAATTTTCAAACTTTTGCATGTCAACTAACTTTTAACTACTCTAATTAAAAATCACATTGAAATATTTGAAAACTAGCTTTTAGTTTTTCTTTTTCAGATATTTGCTTTAAAATTGCTGTTTTACATGGACTACATACTTAAAAAATGTATTTTTAAGTTATAATTATATATAAAAAACAATAATATTTAGAAAATAACAACAAAATTGTCGTTTATATAAATTAATATACAAATTTAATAATTGAGATTGCTTTCAAAATTATCTATACATTTTTTCATGTTGAAATTTTTTAATTACCAAATATTATTTGTATCAGTTTCTAATTAGTCTTTCATTAGTCGTATCTTATTTTATAAAACCAATTTTATTTAAATTAAAATATGTATAGTCAGAGAACGTAGATAAATATAAAACTAAATACCTAAACCTACATGTAATACTTAGTGATTACGTAAAATGATTTAGAATTGCTGTTATGACAAGTTTATTAAACTTAAATATTTAACAAACAACTGAAATACACTTGCTAAAAGCATGCTAATAAAAATTCTAACGAAAAAACTTCACAGAAAAACAACAATTTGCAAACTACTTTTCTTTATTCAACTGACGCACGTTTCTCTGTGTTAATAAAGTTAATACATTTTTACGGATTTATCTAAAGCTTCCAAGTTACAGTTATCAAAGTTAATTGGAAAACTTTAATAAACTTGCAGAACTGTCTTAATTTGTTAAAAACAGAGAAACGTTCGTCAGTTAAATAAAGAAAAGTAGTGTAAAAATAAAGTACAACACAAAGTTTATAAAAAAAAACTTAAATTAATCTACTGAACTGTTTTGTTAAGTAAAGTTATACTTTTCGAATTAATATTCTTGTTTATAAACATTAACTTCTACAAACCTTAAAATAAAAGCTATTTTCTTTATTTTTAGACTATTTTTTTCAACAAAAGGTATCTATAATACTAGTAGATTTTTTTCTTTTTTTTTTTTGCAAATAGTTTATCTGAAGCTATAAATAAAAAAAAGTAAGTATTATTAAATAAAAAACTTGCTTGTTCGATATTAATATTAGTTTTGTCATCGATGTTAAGATATGAAACGTTTTATTTAAACTATTTTTTTTATTATAAAAGTTTACATACCTTTATCAAAAATATCAGCAGTTCACTTTTTAATTAAAACTAGAAAATCTATAATAAGAAAAAATCTAGAAAATTATACAATTTAAAATAAATAAAACCAGAACTAAACAGATACATAACTTTACTAAACTTTCTAGCTTACAAACAAAAATTTACCTATTTAATACATGCAATAAAAGCGAAACACTCAATAAAAAAGTTTGACAAAAATGAAGTCATTTTGTACAACGAAAGTAAAAATGTTTCAGCCCGGGCTCGAACCGGGGACCTTTCGCGTGTGAGGCGAACGTGATAACCACTACACTACTGAAACGCTTGGGGTGTGGCGAAATATGGCGTTTATATATATACTGTAACTTGAATTAACCCTCTTTGAAAGCTTCAAACAACAAAAAAATCGGCGAAAGTCTGCAGAAGCCCTATCGTGTGCCGTGAGACAAGTTCAAGTTTAACAAAGGACTTGATAATCAGACTTCAGTCATTCCATCTGATCATCAGTTTTTGTTGATTGTATATAATACGAGCGTACCAGATGTCTTGTCTAGTGGACAATGTGTTAAACGTTGTACTGCAAAAGACAATACTGAAGTCACTGATAAATGCCAACAAATGGTTGATTTACGTGAAAGCATGATAAACCGTCTGTAGATAGAAGGCTACAGGTTTTTCGGTTGTGACTGACTGATGAGTCCTAATAAAGACGAAATCGGTTTTAGTCTACCGAAAGCTTATGGTTTGATGATCTTTGAAAGCTTATGAATACATTCAATAGTACAAAGGTAAACATGCTGTACACTATTTTTGTGTTGTTTAAGTTTAAAATTTAACACTTAAATATACTAAGCAAATTATTAGTCTAACTAAATGAAACTTATAATAATATAAAGAAGTAATTGCTCTACGATTGATTTTGTTTAAATTAAATTAGGTTAAGTTCTACCCTTAGATATAGTTAAAACTAGACTTATTTTTTTAACAATTGACTCTCATTTAACTATAAATATATATGTTTTCTTTTTAACAATATATTTTTAAAATAAGTAGAAGTTTTACTATTATGCTGACAACTAGGATATAAAAACAATATGTTAAAATAATTTTAAAGGTTTTTAATTTTTTTAGTCATGTAGTATTTTCAAGAGTGCAAAATTTGATAAAATAAACTTTCTTTGTTTAATTAATTTAGAATTTTGATATTAGTAAAAGATATATACTTATGAGCTTTGACAAAACTATTTAAACTTTAAACTAAGTAGCAAAATATAATTGTACAACTATGTGACAAAACAGAAATATTTAAATAATGGAAAGTTGTTGTAAACATAAAACAGTGCTCAATTTAGTATTAATTTTGGTCAAAAGATGAGTTAGTTTAAAAAATTTGAAATTTTATTCACTTTTTAATCAGTAAAACTTTTTAACTTAACTTTTAGGACAAGCTTACAAGCTTAATGTGACTATTGAGTTTTAGTTATTTGTTTATTGTTATACTTAGTTTATTTGTAGTATAGTGATTTATTAATTTATTAGTAAAATCCACGACTTAAATCAGTTTGTAAAGTTAAGTAATAAATTTTCATTAGTTAGAAACTTTTATCATACATTTAGCAATTTATTTCTACAGTTAGTGTTATCATTTACAAATACCTCGATTTTTTTTCTCAGTCATAATTTGATCAAAACATTCTTAGATTTAAAAATATTAATTCAATATAATCATAAACTTAATATTCTGTGGTCAAACGTATAAATACATATAATTGGAAATAAAAGCAAATACAAAGTAAAATGCACGTC
The DNA here is from genome assembly GCF_965202585.1 of Thalia democratica. Taxonomy (NCBI): domain Eukaryota; kingdom Metazoa; phylum Chordata; class Thaliacea; order Salpida; family Salpidae; genus Thalia; species Thalia democratica. Next base: position 56,398,562 of record NC_139166.1, on the reverse strand, counting down.
TTAAAATGAACATTTTTTGCAAATAAACATCAAGTTTACAGCCATAAACGCTTAACCACGTGAGAATTTACCGCTTAAACGAGCAGATAAACTGTATATAATACAGCTAGCGAGCGAAAACGCGTTAAAAATCTACAGCGCAATATCATAGCTTATTCTGTCGAGCCAACGGCAATAAAAATAACGCTTGAACACACATATGCTAGCATTTGATTGCAATACAGAGCTAGCTGCATTTACATTTGAGATTATATTTAGTAATTTCTTCATTCCAACACAAGCGTCGATGGTGTAACGGTTAGCATTGGTGCCTTCCAAGCACTAGTTCCGGGTTCGACTGTCGATCGACGCATTTTTATTTGGTTTTTGACAAAATTTTTAAGTTGTAACTAAGGGCTAGTATGCTTAAAAATCAGTCTGCGCTGAAAAGAAGATAACTTAGCAAAAAAAGATTTTTTTCCATCGTATTTTTTGTTATAATAATTTAAAATTGTTTTTTTGACTAATTTAAAAGTAAAGTGGGTTAGGAACAACAGTATATATAAAATATAAAAAAAAAAGCTTTATAAAGTTTTCCTACTCAGCTTTTTACAACTCAGACAGACCTTTAAGTATACTTTCCGTAACAAAGCTTTTATTTGTCATCATCAGCTTCAAAACAAGTTTAAAATCTTTAAACAAGATTTTTAACTTGTTTTGAAGCTGATGAGTGCATAGGCACGAACTCGAGTCCTTTGAGTTTTACATCTTTAAATAAACCTTTGTATATATATACATATATATATATAGAACTAAAATACACAAGATAAACTTTTGTTTGGGACAGCTGTTTCTGCGTTTAATACGCGTCTTTAGCCAAGTTTTATTCAATGAAAAGCAAACTTGTAAGTACAGCAATAAAATTATATAAAATTAGGTATTACGTAATAATAGAATAGATAGTTATTTTTAGACAAAATTATTAACAGAGTTTTTAGATAAATTGTTTTCGATAATGTATGCAGCCAGTTTGTAATTCGTTTCTTTTGTTTAGGGATTCAGATTTTTTAACTTTTAAAATTTCGATTTTTTCCGCATTGCACAATTTACATCCGTTTTTTAAATTATACTTTTATTTTATTATTTATTATTTATTTCATTATTATTTTATTTCTATTATATATATATAATAAAAAGGCTTATTTCAAGATGTAAAACTTAAAGGACTCGAGTTTCGTGCTTATGCACTCATCAGCTTCAAAACAAGTTTAAAATAAAGCACAAAACAAAACACACAAATGAAAGTCCTTTACTTGAGTCCTTTAAGTTTTACATCTTGAAATAAACCATTTTATCAATAAAGCCCTAGAGGTGGCCTCAGTGTGAAAGACTTGATGTATCAAGTTAAATAACTTAATTCTATATATACATATATATATATACTTATAATATAGTAATTGCTTACTATATATATATATACATATAGACATAGAAAAAATAGAAATTGATAAATCAGATATGAACATAACACTAAACAAGAAAAGCGAATAACAAAACATATGCATTTATTACCAAAAATACATTTTTAGCAAAATTAAAACTAACTAAATATTAAAACAAAGTAAAATTTAATCCGCAAACACGAGTAGTTTAAAATAGTTTTTAAATTTTTGAAACAATTTTCTAATATGACCTTTTCCAAACTTTCCAAAATGCATAAATTAAACAACTACAGTGTATTTTTCATATTCTGCTAACTGTACAATAAACTGTATTGTTGCTACGTCAAAATTATTATAAAAAAATCAAAATCTAAATTTCTGTTTACTATTGTAATAAACTTTAGCTTACTGAGGAGTACATCAAGTTTTTATTTATGTACGAAACAGCTGTCTAAACTATTGTTTTTATATAATATACACATATATTTATTTATTCAGTTATATAAAAACTATTGGTTTATACTACCGTTTCGTATATGAGATATATAACCTCATATACTCATCAGTAACGCTAAACTTTATTATCAATGTTTAACACAAATTTAGAAAATGAAAATTTTACAATTATTATGACGTAGTAACAATGAAGGTTTTTGTACAGTAAGTTAAGTTCGAAATAAGACGCTTATCTTGTTAGTTTAAGAATTTGTGCATTTGAAAAAGTTTGGAAAGGTTATGTTAGAAAACGTTTTAAACTGTATTAGAAAAACGTTTTAACTATTCGTGTTTCGGGGCTTAATTTTACTTTGATTTGATATTGATTTAGTTTTAATTTTGTTATAAAAATATTTTTAATAATAAATGCATACATTTTGTCTTTCGCTTTTCTTGTTTAGTGTTATGTTTTTGTCTGATTTATCATTTTTTTCTAAGTTGCAAAGTTTGCAGCCGAATAGTTTAAAACATTTCTAATTTACTTGATTGAAACATAATTTAGTTAGGTCAAACATGATATAGTAAAATCAAACAAGATTTAGTAAAGTATAAGTCATACACAGTTTAGTGAAATCAAACATGATATCGTAAAATAAAACAGAATTTAGTAAAGTCAAACATGATTTAATAAAATTTAACCTTACTAAGACAGTCAAAAGCTTTTAGTAAAGTGAAAAGTGATTTTTAAAGTCAGACACGATTAAGTAAAGTCATACATTATTTATTTTGAAACATAAACTAACTTTTAATAGATTCTGATTTAGTTAATTAAATTATTTTCTAGTGTAGTTTAACACAGTTTAGTAACGTCGAACAAAATTTGTTCCTACTCTACTTATATTTTGATAGTAGACATATTTTCTGCAAATAATTTAGTTTGTGTAAAGCAAATACTTTTCGGGGTGAATTGAAATAGCGAAATTATTAATGTAATTCAGTATTTGAGTTTGTATGATTTATACAAACCCTACAAATTTTAGTTCCCACAAGCCTCGATAGCTCAGTCGGGAGAGCGTCAGACTGAAGATCTGAAGGTCCCTGGTTCAATCCCGGGTCGAGGCATGGTTTTTACCTATTTAAACTGTACTTATCTTTTGTTCATGTTAATATAATTTTACTTGATATAGTAATTTATTCAACATAGTTGTTTTGTTTCTTAACGTATATATTTTTTCAACGTTATGCATTTGTGCTTTTTCATGATTTATGTTACAATGATTGTGCTTTATGCATTATATTCCCCAAGGCCTGAGTTAGGGGCTACTTTTACTAATTAAATATAAATTAAATGTTAAACATAAGGAGTTGTAAACATAATAAAACTATGTATCTTATTTAAGTAAGAGTCCAGAACATCTTAGTAACAACTATCTTTAAAAATAAGTATGTATAAGTATCACAGTGATTAGTTATTATGTATGTACTGCTAAATATACTTAATACAAGTAACAATTGAGCTAACAAAGTTTGTTCAAAGAAAAGCAATCAAATGAACTCACTAAAGAAGCAACTGAACAACATAATAGTAACAAGAAAACAATATTACTCTCTGGCGCTAATGTGTGTGGCAAGAATATAGGCAAAAAATAACAAAAAACACTTTGTTGTAGCATAAGTTATTCAAGTAAGTTTTAGTTATTTGTAAATTACGTTTGTTTATTTTAACAAGTTAAGTTTTACTAAGTTTGAAATATATTCATCATTACCTGTAAGTTTTAAGAGAATTGAAATAAAATCTAAAAGTTGTTGAGTTTGAATTAAAAATGTTCATTTAAAAGAAGAAAATATATAAATTGTTTATTAAACGATAAAAAAAGCGCTCAAAAAGTTTGGTCTAAGGACCTGGTGTACAAAGGAATCTTTCGGTTTTCTAGTCGTACACAACATGCTTGTAAAGTTTCTTACGAGTGATTACACATAGTTTTTTTATCATTTAAATATTTAAAGCTTTAGTATTATACAACCAGTTAAACAAAAAAAAAAAATGTAAGAAAATAAAACTAAACGAAAATTAACTGAATTTTTTGTTAAATAATGTACTATGAATATTGTTTAGTAACTTATAAACTAAAAAATATACATATCACTTTACATTCACTTTTATAAGTAAATAAAAAACACTAATAACACATGTGTGAATACTTGAATTATAGGTTACAACTTCTTCAAAGAAAGTAAAATGCAATACGCTGAAGTTTTCTAACAAACTTTTTTTATAAGAATATTTGTTAAAAGGGTAATATTCTATTTATTTAATAACTCAACTTGAACAGTAATAACAATTTTACATTTTAATAGTTAAATAAACTATTGTAAAATTTTAAACAAGTTATTTTTATAATAACTGAACTTAACTTTTATAATATATTAAGATGAATACTGTAAAATTTATGCTTAAATATTATAAATAATAATAAAAAGCTTAAGTATTATACAACTTTTTCTAAGTGTTTTTTGAACAGATAAAAATAAAGCTTTATAATAATATTTTCGAATAATGACTCACTTTATAATCAGAAATATTGTAATTATTTTATTAAAAGTAAGAGGGACTTAACATTAATTTTCTTGAAAAGTATATAAGTAAAGTGTGTAAGTATTTATACAAATAAACTGCAATGTGCATTAGTAAGACTTTAAAACATATATGTATACATATAATGTTAGGACTAAAATATTTATTTATTTTTTAATTTTTTTAAACAAAAAGTTTTGTCTTTTAACTTTTAATAAGTTTATGTTTCAATAATTTACAAAAATAAAGTGAGTTAAATTAACAACATAAAATAGATAACTTACTCTGTTTAACAAAAACATTTAGATTGTTATGAGTACTTACAAATACTAAAAAATGTTTTAAAACTTAACATCATCAAATAGTTTGAAATATATATGTATTGCACTAAAGTTTTAAGTAATAAAGCTGACAAAAGTTTAAGTTACATAAACGTGCTTTAATTGTTACGTCATAACGTTAACTAATACGTTTAAAAATGCAAAACAACTTTCGTCAGCACAGTCCTACATGGTCTAGTGGTTAGGATTCCTGGCTTTCACCCAGGCGGCCCGGGTTCGATTCCCGGTGTAGGAATTTTTTATTTGAATAGAAAATTAGAAGTTGTTTTTTTAGCGGTGTAACAAATATCGTTTACAAACTACACAAATCTATGAACGCGTTTATATAAATTTTTGTACTAAGATACATGAAATTAAATAAATTAACAAATTAAAAAGCTGGATCAAACGTTAACTTTAATGACATTTCAATTTCAAAAGAATTCCTAAAAAAAATATACTCAAGTTTTACATATATACAACATAAAATCAACTTAGTTAAACTAATTAGTAAGTAAAAATTCACGAAAAAAAATATATAGTGCTAAAGTAGTGTTTGATACTTTAGTTGTTTAAGTTATTAGAAAAATTAGTAAATCAATAAACCTAAAACGTATACAAAAGAGTGATTATATTTATCTAGTATTGTAAACTACATTAACGTTACTACCTTTTAAAATGTTGTTTATTCATTGTTGTAAAATAAAAAAATTCGAAAAGCATTTAAATAAATTTAACCATATAAAAGTTTTTTTTTTGTTAACATTGATATTTTTTAGTGAAGGGAAAAAGGTTTAAAAGTTTTAGTAAGAATTAGTCGTAAAAGTTTAAAAACTGTTGTAAAAGGGTTATTAAGTTGCAAAAAAAATTAAGTCGAATTCAATCCTTTGTAAACAAATTTGCTTTAGGCAACGCTGATAAACTATTTATATATTGTTTTTTTTCATAACAAACGTAAGTGGATATAGCTCAGTGGTAGAGCAATCGACTGCAGATCGATAGGTCCTTGGTTCAAATCCGAGTGTCCCCTCCCTTTTTAATAAATCAAAACAGTTTTCTTGATGTCGAATAATTGTGCTTGATGACGAATAATTTTGATTGATTTGTGATATTTTTTTATGATGTTGAATAATTTTGCTTGATGCTGAATAGTTTTGGTTGATAATTAACAGTTTATGCTTTACGTAAGAAAATTTTGCTTTTTAACCAAATGGGTTATTTTATTGGTTTTTATGTTTTATGTCTTAACTACGTGGTCTCCAGTAACTTACTGACTGCTATACTTACGAGAAGTAAATAATATACAAACAGTATAAGTTACAAAACTATTTCCTAAGTTATGAATAAAACACACTTTGAATAAATGCAATTTACTTTATTTTCAATAATAATTCTTAGTTCTGAAGAAAGAAACTATTAAATCACGACACAAATAAAATCTATAAAAAGTATCAACAATCGTAAAGTTACATAAATACTAACATCAACTCCGCTATGTAGACGTTTTCTTGATTCTCAATAATTGAAGTAAAACGTTACTTGATCGTACCGCGTAATAACTTTGCAACTAACTTTAACGCGTATTTGAAAGACAAAACGCCGATATATACTCGTCGGAATGAAATTAACTCCTTTAAGTAAACAATATTGTTTATTGTTTTAGAAAATTGTTTTAAGAGTTATAAAAATTGTTTTGGAAAAGCTTGTTTTGAAAATAATGAAAAATGTTTTGGAAAAGTTTTTATTGTTACAAAAAATTCCATATTTATTCACAAGCTTTAAAATACTAAAATGAGATGCTAATATCATTACATTGTTTCTTTTTAAATTTTCAATTTTAACGTTTAAAGCCTGGTTTTAAATAATTAAAATCCTTAAAATCCTACTTCACTTTAAACTTTTTTATAATTGTTAAAAGGCCGGGTAAAAAAAAAAAGTAAGAAAAAGAAACTGAATAACTATCTTAAAAATTACATAATTTACAAAAACTAAGATAAAACACAACATAAAGACAAAGTAAGTAACAATGATAGTCATTTAGTTGTCCTCAGGCTTCTTATCCTTGGGGTTCTTGTCCTTGTGCCTGTTGTCCTCGGGCATCTTCTATTTCGGCGTTTCTCTTCCGATTTCTTCTTCTACGGTGGTTTATTTAGCAGGAACGAATTTTTTTAATTCGCTTGTTCTTCTCTAAACTTTAAATTCAAAAATTCATCGAAATCACTTTTTGACATAGAAAAAATTCATCTTTTCATTGGCCATCATTGTAGTATTCATTTCAAAAATACGCGGCTCAAAAAAAAAAAGTTGAGATATTCTTTCAAGAAAGTTTAGTAAAAACTTCTATGTTATCATGCCACAAGACAATAACAATACTGTCAGTATTTACTTTCAAACCTATTATGTTATACAAAACAAAAAAAAAATTAAGCATTTAAAGATGCATTGAATAGAAATTTAATATTCTAAAAAACATGAAAAACTTTAATTTTGTTTTTAACTTAGAAAAACATATGTTCTTAATATTCAACTCGCAAACTTTAATAAACAAAACAGAAAACATTTTCTTTAAAATATTTTACAAAACAATAAGCAGTATTTTCATGCACAAACTTTTAAAGGATTCAAGTATAAAATATTTCTATTAAAGCAACACAAAACTTAAGCATTATAGAAATTTATAAAGAGAAAAATTTAGCGAGTGCTATTTTCGATCGTTAACAGTCAAAACTAAATGGGAGTTGAAAGTAATTTAAAATTCAAAATTTATAGGAAAAGTTTATTACGAGTCGAATTTGAAAGCTTTAAACTTGAACTTGATTATTTTACGAGCAAAAAATCTGATAAATCAGTTTTGTTTTAAAGTTAGAGTAAAATGTAGTTACTAAAATTTTAATATAAAAATAGGCTTATTAAACTTTTTAATTGTATAATTGTTATGTCTTAGCTTTTAATTAATAGTACAGTTACCAAACTGTAATTTATAATATAAAAAACTTCATAGCACATCATTAAAAGTAAAAAAGCTATAAACTTTACAATTCAGAAATTTTATCAGAAAAGAATACAAAATAAATACACGTAATAGTTTCTTTCATTTTAACTTCTTAAAAAAATTACCTGAGTTTAGAAAATATTTAAATAGATTTTCATGTTAATAAAAAGTTACAACTTTTTACCTTTATTAAAGTCTGTTTCGTTAGTTTTGTGAAAATGTTTATATTTTATCTTCAAAAGGGCTTTATGATAAATGGTAAAAGTTTTAGACCTGCTATTAGTAATTCTGACTCTTTTTTATTCTGTGTTATAATTTCTTTTTTGTCAAAGGAATTAAGTACTGCCAAATTGTTTTTCTCTTTAGCTAATATGTTGCTTGATACGCTAGTTTGTGATTTTGTTTTTGAAGAATTGTAATAGCCTGAGTCTTGTTTATAACTTTTAAGCTGCACTGTTGGCACTTGATATTTTGGCTTGCTATCATAATTTTTATTGTAACTGATATTTTTCTGATGTTGTTTCTGATGTTTTTCTTTGCTAAGTTTACCTTGTTTTGCTGTAAAAGCAAAAGCTTGATTATAAACTCTACTAGCTTTTCTTTTCCGCTGTTGGGGGTTACTAGAATGATGGTTTGCGTCAAATATTTTTTGTTGAAATTTTTCGTTGTAGTGTGAATTCTTATCTACAGCATACTTAGACCCTTGAACTGTTTTACCATTAGGACCTGTCACGTTTGCGGCTTCTGACATGTTATTTTTACCTACAACAATATCAAACTGGACTTTTTCTCCTTGTGCAAGAGACCTTAAGAATTTGTTCGGGTTGTTTTTTATGATAGCTGTATAATGAACAAAAATATCGCTGTTCTGATCATCACGATGAATAAAACCGTAACCTTTGCGAACATTAAACCATACTACTTGACCAGTTACTCCAATCGCTATTGTTTTTTTTATTACCTGAGCTTTTTCTTTAACTGTTTGAAACTCTTTGGTTGTATTAGATGTTTTTGTAGGTAAGTTTTGATGACATGACAAACACTGTGCTATGTTAACATTATTACTACTATTCCCATTGTATGATTTTCTTGGTTTAAAATTATCTCTATCTTGATTAAGTTGGCAATAATTGTAATTATGATTAATACCATTATATCTTAAATGAAAATTTTGTTGATTATTAGGACGAACTTGCTTATGGTAATTTATTTTAGACCTATGCTGACTTTGCTCATACTGCTGTAGTCTATTGTAATTAACTTGCTTAGGTATTAATGCGTTTTCTTTATAAGCATTCCATATGGCTTGTCCTTTTCTTTTAAAAAGTTCTAAGCTTTCATCAAAATGTTCCCTAATCTTATCTTTGATCGAAAAGGGCATTAAGTATGCAAGAAAAAACTTAATTCTGTCCTGTTCTCGACATTTGGCCCAACTTACGGCTGTAGCAAATATTTTATTAAAGTTTGTACACTCATTCCAAATTGGAATTTTATCTAAAATTTCAGCTAACTGATTGTCCCTATTAATAAAAAAGTTTCTTAAAGAACTGTAATTTCTTTCACCTCGTTCTGTCATTTTATAATAGTCTGACAACTCTTCTCTCGGCCAAAACCCAGTTAAAAATTTATACTTTTCTGTATTACTAGAAATATTTTCATTTAACATTTCCTCCTCGAAAAAACTAATAATATCACGAGGGTTTCTTACAAAGTCCAACCTTTTAAACTTTTTAATTAGTCTTTGCGCCTTAAATGTGTCGCTAAAGTTATTAAAATTATTTTGATTACTATTTTTGTAATCATTGTAAAAAGGTTCGCGTTTTTCTAGCATCGCACGTTCGAAATGTGGTGATCTAGACTGCTTTAATCTATCATTTAGTTTTTTTATTTGCATTTGCAAAACTCTTAACTCTTCTTCATTTGTTAGCTGCTTAACTTCGCTTGATTTTCTAAATTGTTGTTGAATGCTGTTTGACGGATAAAATTCAGCATTATCTTTCATCATCTCTGCTTGATGGGAATTATTAAAATTGATATCGTCATTGTTGTTTGTGTGCATTTATTCTGTTGACTGCTCAAAGATCCTAACCAGAAGATTCAAGGTTCTTAAAAGACACTGCGTGGTTTCCACTTTAACCAAATGGGTTATTTTATTGGGTCCCGGCGTGGTCTCCACTTTAAATGCGTGGTTATTTAATGGGTCCCGGCGTGGTCTCCACTTTAACCAAATGGGTTATTTTATTGGTTTTTATGTTTTATGTCTTAACTACGTGGTCTCCAGTAACTTACTGACTGCTATACTTACGAGAAGTAAATAATATACAAACAGTATAAGTTACAAAACTATTTCCTAAGTTATGAATAAAACACACTTTGAATAAATGCAATTTACTTTATTTTCAATAATAATTCTTAGTTCTGAAGAAAGAAACTATTAAATCACGACACAAATAAAATCTATAAAAAGTATCAACAATCGTAAAGTTACATAAATACTAACATCAACTCCGCTATGTAGACGTTTTCTTGATTCTCAATAATTGAAGTAAAACGTTACTTGATCGTACCGCGTAATAACTTTGCAACTAACTTTAACGCGTATTTGAAAGACAAAACGCCGATATATACTCGTCGGAATGAAATTAACTCCTTTAAGTAAACAATATTGTTTATTGTTTTAGAAAATTGTTTTAAGAGTTATAAAAATTGTTTTGGAAAAGCTTGTTTTGAAAATAATGAAAAATGTTTTGGAAAAGTTTTTATTGTTACAAAAAACTCCATATTTATTCACAAGCTTTAAAATACTAAAATGAGATGCTAATATCATTACAGCTTGATGTTGAACAATTGGGTGGGTCTGTCACAAAAGCGTCACTTTTTTACAAAGCGTCATTTTTGCACGAAGTGTCACTTATTCTCGAGTGATGACTTTTGCATGAGTTCTAACTTTTGCTCGTCGTCACTTTAAACGTATTCCAACCTTACACTGACCTTAACCTCTTCCAAATGTGATGATTTGTACGAAAATTACACTTTGTGCAAAAGTGACACTTTGTGCAAAAGTGATAGATCTTTGAACAGTCAAGCTTGAAGTTGACTACAAGTTGTGTCATAGTTGACTACAGTCATTGATAATTGGAATCACTTTTCTTGATGTCAAAAACTTTTAAACCTTTTTCATATTAAATATAAATCATATAATTTAACCATATTGTTAAATAAATTTACTTAATGTCGAATAAATGTGTTTCATGCTTATTAATTTTTCTTGATGCTTAGTAAATTTGCTTGATACTTAGTAATTTTTTCAGATGATAAATAGTTTTGCTTGATTGTTAATAATTTTGCTAAATGTTTTTTAACTTCGACAGATGCTAAACAGATTTGCTAAATGCTTGATAACTTTGATTGATGCTTTAAACTTTTGGTTGATGCTGAATAATTTTCCATGATATCAGAAAATTGTACAGACTTAGTAATTATATTTATGGTTAATAATTGTTTTGATGTCAAACAGTTTTGTTGATGTCGAATAGTTTTTCATGGTTCTTTATAATACTGCTTGATGCTGAATAATTTTATATGATGTTGTGCCGAATGGGAATATATTTTTATATTATTTTAGAAATAATTTATTTCAAACTAAAATAACTGTTTTATAAAACATCCTTTTAAGATTTTTTCCAAAACAATTTTCATTATTCTCAAAACAAGCTTTTTCCAAAACAATTTTTATAACTCTCAAAAAAAACTTATTAAAACTATAAACAATATTGTTTACTTAAAGGAGTTACATTTGTTTCAGTGCTTATAAGACGGAATTTTACTTGCATTTACTCGCAGTATCGTTTGGTGTTTGGTGTAGTTCGTAATGTTGTATTACAAAATGTTTGAATTTAAGTCTGAAACGCTTCGTTTTCTTTAGTTTAAGATACTTCTTGTTGCTTGTGTTCAATTGTAGTCTTAGTTAGTGTGTCTTGTGATTATTTTATATTTGTAAACAAACTTTTGTTTACTTTTTAGTATCATATATTGGTTACAATTAAGGGCGTCGCGTTGGGTGTTGCACTGCCGCAATTGCACCACCTTAAAATTTTGTATGAAAAAATTAAGTATCTATAACATTTCCGTTATATTTTAGAACAAAATCTGTTATAAAACTCCAACTTAGAAAACGACCATTTTGCTTACGTCACTGCCGCAAACTCTTAGCTGACTGCCGCAAATGAACTCAAAAAAGCAAAACTTCTTCAAGAATTACCGCAAAATCAGTATCTTGCGGTAATAAAGCTAAGTTGAAAATTCCCTAAAACAGTACAGGTTAATACTTGAATAGTTATGCTTGATGTTTAATAGTTTTACTTGATGCTTAGTAGTTGTAATTGATGTCGAATAATATCAAACACATATTTTATAAACCTGATTGAAGGTTTTACAACTATCCTTTATTAAAAAAATTGTTTGTACTAGTTAAATTTTCTCATATTTTAAGTGGAAGGAAGGTAAACAAATAATACAACCGTTGTCACGTAACATTAAATAGTTTCAATTATATACGCATGATATTATACGGTGGTGTGATGGTCATCACACTAGACTTTGAATCCAGTACTCCGAATTCATGTCTCGGCAGGACTTCTTTTTGTTGCAATATTAAATTGTTATCTTTTTACTATATACATTTTTTAGTTTTTTAGTTAACTTCAACTTTCGCTAAACAACATTTAGCTTTATGTTATCAAATTTTAAGATAAATAAAGTTTTATTTATAAACCAGCATTTATATTTTTCACAACAAAGTGTTTTTAATGTTAAACTAAGGTATTGCTTATATTCTTCATGCACACCTTTAACTTATTTCATAAAAAAGAAAATTTGAATAAAAATATATTAGTTAGCATAAGATGTTACCTATTAACTTAAAAATTATTTACCTGTTAGTTGTTGTACAAAACATAGTTTAACAGTTTTTGGTTAATTTATGAAAATTAATTCTTTATTCGTAAGTAGAAGAAAATTATCAATTTTAATCTTCGTACAAATCATCACATTTGGAAGAGGTTAAGGTCAGTGTAAGGTTGGAATACGTTTAAAGTGACGACGAGCAAAAGTTAGAACTCATGCAAAAGTCATCACTCGAGAATAAGTGACACTTCGTGCAAAAATGACGCTTTGTAAAAAAGTTACGCTTTTGTGACAGACCCACCCAATTGTTCAAAATCAAGCAAAATTTTCTTACGTAAAGCATAAACTGTTAATTATCAACCAAAACTATTCAGCATCAAGCAAAATTATTCAACATCATAAAAAAATATCACAAATCAATCAAAATTATTCGTCATCAAGCACAATTATTCGACATCAAGAAAACTGTTTTGATTTATTAAAAAGGGAGGGGACACTCGGATTTGAACCAAGGACCTATCGATCTGCAGTCGATTGCTCTACCACTGAGCTATATCCCCTTACGTTTGTTATGAAAAAAAACAATATATAAATAGTTTATCAGCGTTGCCTAAAGCAAATTTGTTTACAAAGGATTGAATTCGACTTAATTTTTTTTGCAACTTAATAACCCTTTTACAACAGTTTTTAAACTTTTACGACTAATTCTTACTAAAACTTTTAAACCTTTTTCCCTTCACTAAAAAATATCAATGTTAACAAAAAAAAAACTTTTATATGGTTAAATTTATTTAAATGCTTTTCGAATTTTTTTATTTTACAACAATGAATAAACAACATTTTAAAAGGTAGTAACGTTAATGTAGTTTACAATACTAGATAAATATAATCACTCTTTTGTATACGTTTTAGGTTTATTGATTTACTAATTTTTCTAATAACTTAAACAACTAAAGTATCAAACACTACTTTAGCACTATATATTTTTTTTCGTGAATTTTTACTTACTAATTAGTTTAACTAAGTTGATTTTATGTTGTATATATGTAAAACTTGAGTATATTTTTTTTAGGAATTCTTTTGAAATTGAAATGTCATTAAAGTTAACGTTTGATCCAGCTTTTTAATTTGTTAATTTATTTAATTTCATGTATCTTAGTACAAAAATTTATATAAACGCGTTCATAGATTTGTGTAGTTTGTAAACGATATTTGTTACACCGCTAAAAAAACAACTTCTAATTTTCTATTCAAATAAAAAATTCCTTCACCGGGAATCGAACCCGGGCCGCCTGGGTGAAAGCCAGGAATCCTAACCACTAGACCATGTAGGACTGTGCTGACGAAAGTTGTTTTGCATTTTTAAACGTATTAGTTAACGTTATGACGTAACAATTAAAGCACGTTTATGTAACTTAAACTTTTGTCAGCTTTATTACTTAAAACTTTAGTGCAATACATATATATTTCAAACTATTTGATGATGTTAAGTTTTAAAACATTTTTTAGTATTTGTAAGTACTCATAACAATCTAAATGTTTTTGTTAAACAGAGTAAGTTATCTATTTTATGTTGTTAATTTAACTCACTTTATTTTTGTAAATTATTGAAACATAAACTTATTAAAAGTTAAAAGACAAAACTTTTTGTTTAAAAAAATTAAAAAATAAATAAATATTTTAGTCCTAACATTATATGTATACATATATGTTTTAAAGTCTTACTAATGCACATTGCAGTTTATTTGTATAAATACTTACACACTTTACTTATATACTTTTCAAGAAAATTAATGTTAAGTCCCTCTTACTTTTAATAAAATAATTACAATATTTCTGATTATAAAGTGAGTCATTATTCGAAAATATTATTATAAAGCTTTATTTTTATCTGTTCAAAAAACACTTAGAAAAAGTTGTATAATACTTAAGCTTTTTATTATTATTTATAATATTTAAGCATAAATTTTACAGTATTCATCTTAATATATTATAAAAGTTAAGTTCAGTTATTATAAAAATAACTTGTTTAAAATTTTACAATAGTTTATTTAACTATTAAAATGTAAAATTGTTATTACTGTTCAAGTTGAGTTATTAAATAAATAGAATATTACCCTTTTAACAAATATTCTTATAAAAAAAGTTTGTTAGAAAACTTCAGCGTATTGCATTTTACTTTCTTTGAAGAAGTTGTAACCTATAATTCAAGTATTCACACATGTGTTATTAGTGTTTTTTATTTACTTATAAAAGTGAATGTAAAGTGATATGTATATTTTTTAGTTTATAAGTTACTAAACAATATTCATAGTACATTATTTAACAAAAAATTCAGTTAATTTTCGTTTAGTTTTATTTTCTTACATTTTTTTTTTTTGTTTAACTGGTTGTATAATACTAAAGCTTTAAATATTTAAATGATAAAAAAACTATGTGTAATCACTCGTAAGAAACTTTACAAGCATGTTGTGTACGACTAGAAAACCGAAAGATTCCTTTGTACACCAGGTCCTTAGACCAAACTTTTTGAGCGCTTTTTTTATCGTTTAATAAACAATTTATATATTTTCTTCTTTTAAATGAACATTTTTAATTCAAACTCAACAACTTTTAGATTTTATTTCAATTCTCTTAAAACTTACAGGTAATGATGAATATATTTCAAACTTAGTAAAACTTAACTTGTTAAAATAAACAAACGTAATTTACAAATAACTAAAACTTACTTGAATAACTTATGCTACAACAAAGTGTTTTTTGTTATTTTTTGCCTATATTCTTGCCACACACATTAGCGCCAGAGAGTAATATTGTTTTCTTGTTACTATTATGTTGTTCAGTTGCTTCTTTAGTGAGTTCATTTGATTGCTTTTCTTTGAACAAACTTTGTTAGCTCAATTGTTACTTGTATTAAGTATATTTAGCAGTACATACATAATAACTAATCACTGTGATACTTATACATACTTATTTTTAAAGATAGTTGTTACTAAGATGTTCTGGACTCTTACTTAAATAAGATACATAGTTTTATTATGTTTACAACTCCTTATGTTTAACATTTAATTTATATTTAATTAGTAAAAGTAGCCCCTAACTCAGGCCTTGGGGAATATAATGCATAAAGCACAATCATTGTAACATAAATCATGAAAAAGCACAAATGCATAACGTTGAAAAAATATATACGTTAAGAAACAAAACAACTATGTTGAATAAATTACTATATCAAGTAAAATTATATTAACATGAACAAAAGATAAGTACAGTTTAAATAGGTAAAAACCATGCCTCGACCCGGGATTGAACCAGGGACCTTCAGATCTTCAGTCTGACGCTCTCCCGACTGAGCTATCGAGGCTTGTGGGAACTAAAATTTGTAGGGTTTGTATAAATCATACAAACTCAAATACTGAATTACATTAATAATTTCGCTATTTCAATTCACCCCGAAAAGTATTTGCTTTACACAAACTAAATTATTTGCAGAAAATATGTCTACTATCAAAATATAAGTAGAGTAGGAACAAATTTTGTTCGACGTTACTAAACTGTGTTAAACTACACTAGAAAATAATTTAATTAACTAAATCAGAATCTATTAAAAGTTAGTTTATGTTTCAAAATAAATAATGTATGACTTTACTTAATCGTGTCTGACTTTAAAAATCACTTTTCACTTTACTAAAAGCTTTTGACTGTCTTAGTAAGGTTAAATTTTATTAAATCATGTTTGACTTTACTAAATTCTGTTTTATTTTACGATATCATGTTTGATTTCACTAAACTGTGTATGACTTATACTTTACTAAATCTTGTTTGATTTTACTATATCATGTTTGACCTAACTAAATTATGTTTCAATCAAGTAAATTAGAAATTTTTTAAACTATTCGGCTGCAAACTTTGCAACTTAGAAAAAATTGATAAATCAGACAAGAACATAACACTAAACAAAAAAAGCGAAAGACAAAATGTATGCATTTATTATTAAAAATATTTTTATAACAAAATTAAAACTAAATAAATATCAAATCAAAGTAAAATTAAGCCCCGAAACACGAATAGTTAAAACGTTTTTCTAATACAGTTTAAAACGTTTTCTAACATAACCTTTCCAAACTTTTTTAAATGCACAAATTCTTAAACTAACAAGATAAGCGTCTTATTTCGAACTTAACTTACTGTACAAAAACCTTCATTGTTACTACGTCATAATAATTGTAAAATTTTCATTTTCTAAATTTGTGTTAAACATTGATAATAAAGTTTAGCGTTACTGATGAGTATATGAGGTTATATATCTCATATACGAAACGGTAGTATAAACCAATAGTTTTTATATAACTGAATAAATAAATATATGTGTATATTAAATAAAAACAATAGTTTAGACAGCTGTTTCGTACATAATTAAAAAACTTCATGTACTCCTCAGTAAGCTAAAGTTTATTACAATAGTAAACAGAAATTTAGATTTTGATTTTTTTATAATAATTTTGACGTAGCAACAATACAGTTTATTGTACAGTTAGCAGAATTTGAAAAATACACTGTAGTTGTTTAATTTATGCATTTTGGAAAAGGTCATATTAGAAAATTGTTTCAAAAAATTAAAAACTATTTTAAACTACTCGTGTTTGCGGATTAAATTTTACTTTGTTTTAATATTTAGTTAGTTTTAATTTTGCTAAAAATGTATTTTTGGTAATGAATGCATATGTTTTGTTATTCGCTTTTCTTGTTTAGTGTTATATTCATATCTGATTTATCAATTTCTATTTTTTCTATGTCTATATATATGTATCTATATATATAGTAAGCAAATACTATATTATAAGTATATATGTATATATAGAATTAAGTTATTTAACTTGATACATCAAATCTTGCACACTGAGGCCACCTCTAGGGCTTTATTGATAAAATGGTTTATTTCAAGATGTAAAACTTAAAGGACTCAAGTAAAGGACTTTCATTTGTGTGTTTTGTTTTGTGCTTTATTTTAAACTTGTTTTGAAGCTGATGAGTGCATAAGCACGAAACTCGAGTCCTTTAAGTTTTACATCTTGAAATAAGCCTTTTTATTATATATATATAATAGAAATAAAATAATAATGAAATAAATAATAAATAATAAAATAAAAGTATAATTTAAAAAACGGATGTAAATTGTGCAATGCGGAAAAAATCGAAATTTTAAAAGTTAAAAAATCTGAATCCCTAAACAAAAGAAACGAATTACAAACTGGCTGCATACATTATCGAAAACAATTTATCTAAAAACTCTGTTAATAATTTTGTCTAAAAATAACTATCTATTCTATTATTACGTAATACCTAATTTTATATAATTTTATTGCTGTACTTACAAGTTTGCTTTTCATTGAATAAAACTTGGCTAAAGACGCGTATTAAACGCAGAAACAGCTGTCCCAAACAAAAGTTTATCTTGTGTATTTTAGTTCTATATATATATATGTATATATATACAAAGGTTTATTTAAAGATGTAAAACTCAAAGGACTCGAGTTCGTGCCTATGCACTCATCAGCTTCAAAACAAGTTAAAAATCTTGTTTAAAGATTTTAAACTTGTTTTGAAGCTGATGATGACAAATAAAAGCTTTGTTACGGAAAGTATACTTAAAGGTCTGTCTGAGTTGTAAAAAGCTGAGTAGGAAAACTTTATAAAGCTTTTTTTTTTATATTTTATATATACTGTTGTTCCTAACCCACTTTACTTTTAAATTAGTCAAAAAAACAATTTTAAATTATTATAACAAAAAATACGATGGAAAAAAATCTTTTTTTGCTAAGTTATCTTCTTTTCAGCGCAGACTGATTTTTAAGCATACTAGCCCTTAGTTACAACTTAAAAATTTTGTCAAAAACCAAATAAAAATGCGTCGATCGACAGTCGAACCCGGAACTAGTGCTTGGAAGGCACCAATGCTAACCGTTACACCATCGACGCTTGTGTTGGAATGAAGAAATTACTAAATATAATCTCAAATGTAAATGCAGCTAGCTCTGTATTGCAATCAAATGCTAGCATATGTGTGTTCAAGCGTTATTTTTATTGCCGTTGGCTCGACAGAATAAGCTATGATATTGCGCTGTAGATTTTTAACGCGTTTTCGCTCGCTAGCTGTATTATATACAGTTTATCTGCTCGTTTAAGCGGTAAATTCTCACGTGGTTAAGCGTTTATGGCTGTAAACTTGATGTTTATTTGCAAAAAATGTTCATTTTAAGACGTGCATTTTACTTTGTATTTGCTTTTATTTCCAATTATATGTATTTATACGTTTGACCACAGAATATTAAGTTTATGATTATATTGAATTAATATTTTTAAATCTAAGAATGTTTTGATCAAATTATGACTGAGAAAAAAAATCGAGGTATTTGTAAATGATAACACTAACTGTAGAAATAAATTGCTAAATGTATGATAAAAGTTTCTAACTAATGAAAATTTATTACTTAACTTTACAAACTGATTTAAGTCGTGGATTTTACTAATAAATTAATAAATCACTATACTACAAATAAACTAAGTATAACAATAAACAAATAACTAAAACTCAATAGTCACATTAAGCTTGTAAGCTTGTCCTAAAAGTTAAGTTAAAAAGTTTTACTGATTAAAAAGTGAATAAAATTTCAAATTTTTTAAACTAACTCATCTTTTGACCAAAATTAATACTAAATTGAGCACTGTTTTATGTTTACAACAACTTTCCATTATTTAAATATTTCTGTTTTGTCACATAGTTGTACAATTATATTTTGCTACTTAGTTTAAAGTTTAAATAGTTTTGTCAAAGCTCATAAGTATATATCTTTTACTAATATCAAAATTCTAAATTAATTAAACAAAGAAAGTTTATTTTATCAAATTTTGCACTCTTGAAAATACTACATGACTAAAAAAATTAAAAACCTTTAAAATTATTTTAACATATTGTTTTTATATCCTAGTTGTCAGCATAATAGTAAAACTTCTACTTATTTTAAAAATATATTGTTAAAAAGAAAACATATATATTTATAGTTAAATGAGAGTCAATTGTTAAAAAAATAAGTCTAGTTTTAACTATATCTAAGGGTAGAACTTAACCTAATTTAATTTAAACAAAATCAATCGTAGAGCAATTACTTCTTTATATTATTATAAGTTTCATTTAGTTAGACTAATAATTTGCTTAGTATATTTAAGTGTTAAATTTTAAACTTAAACAACACAAAAATAGTGTACAGCATGTTTACCTTTGTACTATTGAATGTATTCATAAGCTTTCAAAGATCATCAAACCATAAGCTTTCGGTAGACTAAAACCGATTTCGTCTTTATTAGGACTCATCAGTCAGTCACAACCGAAAAACCTGTAGCCTTCTATCTACAGACGGTTTATCATGCTTTCACGTAAATCAACCATTTGTTGGCATTTATCAGTGACTTCAGTATTGTCTTTTGCAGTACAACGTTTAACACATTGTCCACTAGACAAGACATCTGGTACGCTCGTATTATATACAATCAACAAAAACTGATGATCAGATGGAATGACTGAAGTCTGATTATCAAGTCCTTTGTTAAACTTGAACTTGTCTCACGGCACACGATAGGGCTTCTGCAGACTTTCGCCGATTTTTTTGTTGTTTGAAGCTTTCAAAGAGGGTTAATTCAAGTTACAGTATATATATAAACGCCATATTTCGCCACACCCCAAGCGTTTCAGTAGTGTAGTGGTTATCACGTTCGCCTCACACGCGAAAGGTCCCCGGTTCGAGCCCGGGCTGAAACATTTTTACTTTCGTTGTACAAAATGACTTCATTTTTGTCAAACTTTTTTATTGAGTGTTTCGCTTTTATTGCATGTATTAAATAGGTAAATTTTTGTTTGTAAGCTAGAAAGTTTAGTAAAGTTATGTATCTGTTTAGTTCTGGTTTTATTTATTTTAAATTGTATAATTTTCTAGATTTTTTCTTATTATAGATTTTCTAGTTTTAATTAAAAAGTGAACTGCTGATATTTTTGATAAAGGTATGTAAACTTTTATAATAAAAAAAATAGTTTAAATAAAACGTTTCATATCTTAACATCGATGACAAAACTAATATTAATATCGAACAAGCAAGTTTTTTATTTAATAATACTTACTTTTTTTTATTTATAGCTTCAGATAAACTATTTGCAAAAAAAAAAAAGAAAAAAATCTACTAGTATTATAGATACCTTTTGTTGAAAAAAATAGTCTAAAAATAAAGAAAATAGCTTTTATTTTAAGGTTTGTAGAAGTTAATGTTTATAAACAAGAATATTAATTCGAAAAGTATAACTTTACTTAACAAAACAGTTCAGTAGATTAATTTAAGTTTTTTTTTATAAACTTTGTGTTGTACTTTATTTTTACACTACTTTTCTTTATTTAACTGACGAACGTTTCTCTGTTTTTAACAAATTAAGACAGTTCTGCAAGTTTATTAAAGTTTTCCAATTAACTTTGATAACTGTAACTTGGAAGCTTTAGATAAATCCGTAAAAATGTATTAACTTTATTAACACAGAGAAACGTGCGTCAGTTGAATAAAGAAAAGTAGTTTGCAAATTGTTGTTTTTCTGTGAAGTTTTTTCGTTAGAATTTTTATTAGCATGCTTTTAGCAAGTGTATTTCAGTTGTTTGTTAAATATTTAAGTTTAATAAACTTGTCATAACAGCAATTCTAAATCATTTTACGTAATCACTAAGTATTACATGTAGGTTTAGGTATTTAGTTTTATATTTATCTACGTTCTCTGACTATACATATTTTAATTTAAATAAAATTGGTTTTATAAAATAAGATACGACTAATGAAAGACTAATTAGAAACTGATACAAATAATATTTGGTAATTAAAAAATTTCAACATGAAAAAATGTATAGATAATTTTGAAAGCAATCTCAATTATTAAATTTGTATATTAATTTATATAAACGACAATTTTGTTGTTATTTTCTAAATATTATTGTTTTTTATATATAATTATAACTTAAAAATACATTTTTTAAGTATGTAGTCCATGTAAAACAGCAATTTTAAAGCAAATATCTGAAAAAGAAAAACTAAAAGCTAGTTTTCAAATATTTCAATGTGATTTTTAATTAGAGTAGTTAAAAGTTAGTTGACATGCAAAAGTTTGAAAATTAAAAAAAATACTTTTTATGACAAGATTGTTTTATAAAGTACCTTTAAAAAGTATATATTATTTTTTTGATGAGTTTTTTTAAATTTAATTCATATATAACAATAAACAAATTCTAAAGATTTTAATTTTAAAAAATTTAACAATACACAATGAATTAAAAAACAAGTTTAATGATATATTTTGTTGGACTGTACCTTCATAGTACTCAATTACTACTTTAGCTTTTATGATAATTAATTTATTTAGAAACATATACTATAAACAATTTAACAAAATCATCGGCGAAAGTCTGCAGAACAGAAGTCCGGACTTTCGTTTGCCGTGAGGCAAGCTCAAATTTAACAAAAGGGTAATTGGCATGATAAACAATTTAAGGACATAACATAAAATAAAACTGTAGCAAAACATTATTGACTGTTTAAGCAAGTATCATTCATCTTAAATTCGATAACATCATAAAAGGACTTGAAAAAGTTTTCTACTGACAACTATTTGATGAAGTTTATATACGCACTATATTCTTAACGTATAAATGGTAGAGTGGCCGAGTGGTCTAAGGCGCTGGATATAGGCTCCGGTCATTTCGGTGGCGCGGGTCCGAATCCCGTCTCTGCCACTGACGCTTTCAATTTTATGCTACGTTAACAAGATATTCTTGGTTTTAGCATCACTATTTTTCTAGTTATACTTCCACCTACTTGATCAGGATGACTAAGCAATCTAAGTAGTTTGCACAATTTTTGTTAATGTAAAAAAGTTTTGTATGTTAAGTATGGAAGTTTTTATCTTTTCTTTTAAATAAAATACGTTTAAAAAGTTACTAACCAATTGTAAGTAACATAATACGTTTAAAATACAAGGTAAAGAAAAAAAAAAACTTTGAACAAACTTATAAAACATTTAGAGAGTATTTAACTCAAAGGTTTTAAAAGCTTTATTTGTATTTTCAGTATTTAATTTGTTCACAAAAGTTTAGAAAATTATAAATAACAATTATAATACTACAAGTAGTTGAATTTGTTCAGTAAAATTATAAAGGTATCATTTTTATATAATTTAAACTTATTGTTTAACAAAATAATTGCTAACCGAAAAAATAAGAAATTTAAAGCAAATATTTCTTTTGTAGTTTACAAACTGATATCAGTACGACATGATTATAAAAAAAAAGTTTAATAGGAGAAACTAATTAAACTGTTAAAACTACCAGGTATAAAAAACTTGTAGTATAATTAACTGCTTGATAAAAACTGGTAGAACACGAAGTTGCATGTTAAAAAAAGTTTTATATGAAAGTTTTAAAAGTATGCTAAATATATGCACCATACTTTATAAATAAAAGCTTAAAACATATCAAACGTAGTGGTTGAAAAAAAAGGCGACGGAGATGGGATTCGAACCCACGCGTGCAGAGCACAATGGATTAGCAGTCCATCGCCTTAACCACTCGGCCACCCCGTCTGGCTGCTAGATTTCCAATTTAACGTATATATAACTATAAATTTACAACTATCGCTACTTGTTATAACACAGAAATTATTGCTAAAATCTAATCTTTACTTTTTAAATAAGTTTATTTTTTCTTTATTTTAATGATTTCTGAGAATTTTATATCAGTATGTGTGTTTCAAAAATTTTCAATCACAACTATATTTATTTCTTAAAGCTACTTAATATATTTCATAGTTGTGACTTGGTATTTATACTGAATAAAACAAGTTGAGAATGTAATACAATTTCGTTAATAAGTTAAATGAATTTCCTCTAATCTTTACCAGATATCCAATTTTGTTCGAAAATTATTATTACGTCATCAAAAAGAGATACTCGCAAAACTGAATGAAAATTTATTGTAATAAGTTTTTGTTATTTATAAACTGTCTATAACTTTTCGTTTAGTTGTACTTATGTGTAGTAATTTAATTTGTTTTTACTAAATGATTGAGCTTAAGTGTTCACACGTTATAAACAATTTCTGACTTTCGATAAAGTCATTAGATAAATGCTACAATCACTCAAAAATAAAAACTACCAGCTTTGTAATAAAGGAGCTTATTTAGGTTTAAACTAACGATTAAATGGTTTAGGCGACGGAAAAAGATAATAAATTGTTTTTATAATTCATTTTAAAGTTTGATTTGTTTGTATTTATCTACATAAAAGCCTTGTCATTTCTGTATGTTCATCAGTTTTAAAATGTTTAAATTATACAAGAATATTAAATACATTGAAATTAATAGCCATAAACAGTTATACATTTTATCTTTACAAAATTTAATTTGATTGGGTTGAAAAGTTTAAGTAGACTTTATGTATATTTTTGGAAGTTGATAATTAAAAGTAAAACCACATAAAGCTATACACTTTTAAACAAATGTTTTTTTTGTTAACAAAATACACAAATATGTTGTTTGCCCGTTTCACATTAATTTTGTTAATAATTTTTTACTATATACAATAACAAAAAAAATTTAAAATAGCTTCAAATAACTTAATATTCATATCTTATTTTGATCATAATTATTTTTACCTTGATAAGCTTGTTTAAATTTTACAAATTAGAGTTTATGTTTTTACTATAAGAATAATATATAATATAAACATAAAAAGATTAACTTGAACGAAATATGTAACAACAAAGCAATTCAAAAGTAATTATCAAAAGGAGACTAACAGAAGACTAAAATCACTAATCTAAGGCTCTACCGACCGAGCTAGCCAGGCTCAAAATAATAAGCAAAACTTAAAGAAATTAAGTTTAATTTATTACAACTGCATTACACTTAACAAAGTTTTGATTGATAAAATTATATGAAAACCAAGTTTTACGAACATTTTCTGGTTACACAGAGTATTATTAGGCTTAATGTATAAAACGTTATAAAGTTTATGTTTCAAATTTAATAAATACATTTAAAAAAAGTATTTTAGCTTTATTTGATTAAATGTTACTTATTTACATTAATAAACTTGTTTTAAAGAAATTGTGATGATAAGTTAGTATTTAACAAAGCTGTAAAAGTTTAACAATTTTAATAATGATGTAATAACTAAAATCATGTATATAGATAAAATTGTATAACACAAAATTCTTAATATTAAGCTTTAGCTCTTAAGGTTTTATTTATATAAAGCCCTGTTTTTTTTTTAGTTTAAAATTTTTTTTGAACATTTACAACATAGATTATTAACTTTAAACAAAATTTCTACTGTTTTTTTTCAAAGTTCTAATTAAATAGCTTTTTAACAGTAAGGTTTATGGTATGTTGCAAGCATTTGTTTGTAATAAAAAGTTTAGAATTTTTTTTAACCACCATTGTAATATACTATACTAATAATAAAGTTATGTTAAAACTGTTTTATTTAGTGGAATACAACCTATATTAATCAAAATTTCTAAACTATTTTATTATGTAAAAATTGTCTTTGAAAAAATTATATTATTAAGAATAAAAGTATTTAAAATTTGGTTTTATCGAAACCTGGAAAGAAATCGTTTCGCAAAGTCCATATAAGTTTATGCATTTGTTTTTTTTTAACCAACAATTTTTATAACTTTTAAAGATGTTTCAATGTCCTCAGTATTCTAATATTCTTAAAATTTTATAGTCCTTTAATATTTCTATCAAGTTATACACAACATACCAAGTTAATATGCTTTTAAAATAAATCTATAAACATTTTCTTAGCACACAACTGCATTATAATAAAATGATATAAACTAGGATTACAAAACTTTCAAATAAAATTATGTTTCCGCCCGGGCTCGAACCGGGGACCTTTCGCGTGTTAGGCGAACGTGATAACCGCTACACTACGGATACGCTTGTTAAGTATCTATAATGTGCGTATATAATCATATTAAGTTGCTCCGTTTCAATAAACTGAATTTGCATTGATATTACACATTGTATGTATAAAACAATAATAGGCAAGAAACTAAACTTTAAAAACTTTATTATGTAACTATAACACCTTTCTGTGTACAACGAAAAATAACTGTATCTGTTTAGCTAATTAGTCAAACAATTTTTAAGCAATATACTTACTTAGATTATCTTATATTTTGCATTGTTATTCATTTTAGCATAACTTTATACTTCTTTTTTAAATTTTAGTTTAACAAAATTAGTACTTCTTCTATTTAATAATTAACATATTATCTAATTAAAATATATAAGTGCATAAATATAATTGGCAACAAAGTTTACAGAGTTAGTTGTCTTGAAAAGTTTGACTTTATCTTATCTTACTTTAAATATCTTTTATGTGTGCATATAAACAATATTTCAGAAATACTTATTTAAAAATCCAAATATATGTTTTATGATTGGTATAAGAAATTTTGTGTCGTTAATACCTTTAAGTAAAAGTTGACAAACTTAATACTAAACTTCAAAATATCTTGAAATGTTTCTGAAAACTTTAACAAGTTTTCAAAAAACTAAAAATGCTACTAAACGCTTTTTCTTTAAATAGCTAAAATAGGGAACGGGTCAAAAGTTCACGAAAAAAAAATTGCACGAGTGAACTAAATTGCACGAAGATACTTTCACACAAAGACAAATTTGCACAGATTACATTTTTGCACGAGAGTATAAAAAATAATAAAGGAAAATATGTAAAATAACAGAAAAACAAAACTAAAAGATAAGTTAATAAAAAACAGAAAAAAAAGTTACTGACCGAGGGTAAGGGTTAGGGGTAACAGTGATAATAAAATACAAATAAATAATAACTATTGAAAGTTATTACATAAACAAAAAAAAAATTAATAATAATTTAAAAAAGCTACCGTCCGGCGGTAAGAGTTAGGGGTAAGAGTGATAGTAAAAAAAATAATTATAAAATAAAGTTTTAAAATGAACTAGAAAACTTCAACCTGTGCAAAAATGTCTCCGTGCAAAAGTGTCTTCGTGCAAAAGCGACCCAAGTGCAAAAGTATCTTCGTGCAGTTTTACCTTCGTGCAGTTTTATCCTCTCGTGCATAAGTATCTTTGTGCAATTTAGTGAACTCGTGAAGTTTTGTACGCTCGTGTGAATTTGACAGCTACCCCTTAAAATAATTGAACAAAAAGTTTTTTTTTATTTAACTCAACATAGCTAGAAAATTAGACTCTTTTCCTTTTATTTACATTAAATTTCTGAGTGTTATGAGTTTCTAAATTAAAGGAGTTTAGAAATTGATATTTACAATTTATAAACTCTATTAAAAAGTAATTACAAATAGTCAATTCAGTTGAAATAAACTAACAAAATAAAATTACTTTTTTGTTTCTTATCGAATACAAACGGAAAATAATTATTAGTTTTATATTACATTGCATTGTTATTATAGCTTCAATTACTAAAAAAGCTGTACACTAAATTTTGTATTTAAATATTAAGTAGTTACTTGCTATAGTTTATACAAAACTAAAATAAATAACTTCTTTAAACAAAAGCAACATTAATGTTTAATTGTTAAAAAGATTGAAAACCCGATTAAAATTTAGTAAACTAGTTTTAGCGTTTGTCAAGGTAGACTACACTAAATTTATCTTATAAAACTATTAGTAAAGTGTTTTATAAACACGTATAGTCTAATTCTAATACCATACATACTACATAGTTACAATTATTTTTTAACGAAAAAAACGTTATCAAAAGTAAAACAATGTTCCTTGATTAAAGATTTGTAAAAGTATAAACTTACTTGACTGTAACTAATAAAAGCCTAACAAAAAGTATATACATTATCGAACATACTTTAACATAAGACTATTACTCTAGCTAGATTAGTTTACATTTATAAAATTGTGTGCAATATTTCATAACTGATTCTAAACGCTTATTTAATTTATAAGCTTGTACTATCATTTGTTTCAATGCTGTTTTTAAGCTATGGTATTGCTACTAAAAAATAAAGCTACTGACGCCTATCCTTCAATGTAGTTGAACTATATAAATAATTTGTATTGATAATAACCATGTGGTCCGTTGGTCCAGGGGTATGGTTTCCGCTTAGGTTGCGTGAGTTCCCGGGTTTAAATTCCGGACGAGCCCATCACCTTAATTTTTTCAACAAAGTTCTGTAATCCAAAAACAACAATACTTAAAAACACAAACAAATAATACTAAATTATGCAATACTTTTGTTAATTTAACTTTGTTTACCAAGACTTAAATTCAAAGCTTTTTTTTTTAATTGCTGGCCTACTGATACTAATTTCTAAATGTTAATCATTTAAACTGACTTTACCATAACTAAGTTTTTTTTTAAACTTAGAAATAACGTTATTACTAATTTATAAAACAAAACCTTCATTATTTAAAATAGTTTTTAACTTTTAGTTAATCTTTGTTTTCATTGCTTGTCTATTGCTCATTGTTATTAAAGATTGATTATAGCATTTCTATATGTCATTTAACTGTTCAAAATATAGTTTTAATTGTTTGCTAACAAAAGATCCTACTGAAGTAACTTCACTGGAATATAAATAAAAACAAGTTATACAGTAATCTTCCTTTATTCTACCAACATATGTTTCTATGTGTCAACGAATCAACACACTTCAACTGGGTTGTCAATAGGAAAGATAACTAATTCAAAATTTACTGTTTAATTTTGAATTAGTTATCTTTCCTATTGACAACCCAGTTGAAGTGTGTTGATTCGTTGACACACAGAAAAATATGTTGGTAGAATAAAGGAAGATTACTGTATAACTTGTTTTTATATATGTCATTTAACAATAATAATTACCTAAGTTAAGAAATAAATGATATTATGACTTTTACATAAAAACACTGAGTCATAATACTGTTTTGAATTTGTTTTTTTTATTTATATTAAGCTTTATTTATCAAATTAGTACGACGCTGTCAAGTTTTCACTAGTTTCTTGTATAGATTAGGTCATGAAAACTTAAAAGTTTTGTTGCTTTGTTGTATTGTAATACAAAAACCTATAATTTGCTTGATTAAACCATAAAACGTTGTCTTTTATTTACTTATATTTTTACTACGTTAATTTAGTAGCGTACCATTAAATTATATTTATTGCCTTGCTTAAACTAAAGTTTTAATAATTAATAAAACAATGCTAAAATAACAACCGTTCATTACATAAGTTACAAACCAACTTTTAGTTTTAAATATTTATAGCTGTTGCTTAATTTCTACATACACTAAACTCACCAGAAAATTTTTTTTTTTTTTTATTTTTTTTTTTTATACTTTATACATTTTTAAACGTTGTAATCACTTTCGAATTATAAATCTCTTAACATTTAAATTTTTACTACAATTATAATTAAAAAAAAAGTAAATTACTGAAGTTTAAAGTTTACGTGAAGTTAAATTTATTTCTATGTATACGATGTATATTCAAATTTAAATTTCCATTTTCTTTACTATTAAACAATTTTAGCTGTACTAGTTGAGTAAGTTTTTATTACAGTTTTAACCTAAAACTTTATAGTTAATTTTTGTTTCTACATTCTTGCATTTCGTAATTTGTACAAAATTCAAAACAAAACTATTCCAATTAGTATGGTTTTATAATAGGGTTTCACTCTAATCAAATAATGCTTGAAATATAAATAACTAAGAGCTTATCATTATTGTTTAATATTTTGTTTAAACTTCGAAAACTGTTTTGCGAAATCAAACTGATTTACAACATTCACAGAAGATAATAGACTTTAGTTGTACTGTTATTTAAATAAGTTGAAAAATTTTCTGTTAAAAGACCTTAGTAATAAAGTGTTATAAAATTAGTGTTTTTAAATAAGGATAAGTAAAATAAGATTTAAGCTGATAACTTTATAATGTTGTCACTAAAGTAAGTAGCAATAAGCAGTAGTAAAAATAAGTAGAAGTTTACACTACTAACCAATACAATTTATACTATTAAAAAGTATAACAAGCCTTGGATTTGAATCCGAGACTTCCCTCACTCTGAAAATTCGCACCTCCAGACTAACGGGCCACTTAGTAAATGCGATTGTATTGCATTTATAAACTTGCCAACTATAAGTAAGAACACTGCACTTCAAGAAACCTTAAACTACTTTAATTATATTTATTTAAAATAATTATAAAAACTATTACATTATATACCACTTTAATTTTGTAACTTAAATAAGAAAACAATACATGTATTAAATATTAGCATAACCTAAATATTTTTTTTTATTAACAAAATTTAAAAAAATACTACACTTTGACTTCTTTAACCTACCGGTGATTTTAGCAAAAAAGTTTACATAACTGTGTGTTAACAACTTACATACTTAACTTAACTTTCACGTGTTTAAAGTGTTACAGCTTGAAATCTTTACTTGAAGTTTGAGAAACATTTGTTATTTATATTAAGTAGAAATTAATTTATACTTAAAATAGCATTTATTTATCTACTTAGTATACAA
The DNA here is from genome assembly GCF_965202585.1 of Thalia democratica. Taxonomy (NCBI): domain Eukaryota; kingdom Metazoa; phylum Chordata; class Thaliacea; order Salpida; family Salpidae; genus Thalia; species Thalia democratica. The sequence continues at coordinate 56,368,301 of NC_139166.1, read as the reverse complement.
TTTTCATCATGCATATAAATAATATACTATTTTAAGAAAATTAACTTGTTTTAGTATTAGTTTATTCTTAGAAGATTACTCGAAAATCATTAAACTTTTGTGCTACTACTAGTTTAAAACATGTTTGTAAGCTTTAATAAAATTTTAACTGAACATTCTATAACAGAGCCGAAAAAATTTTGGAAGTGCCGGGCATCGATCCCGGTGCCTCTCGCATGCTGGGCGAGCGCTCTACCATCTGAGCTACACCCCCACTTTCATACAAACGTCTCGTAGCGTTTATAAATTTCTATTCTTTGTTAAGTGCTTTTATCTTATCTACACGTTGCCTGGTAGGTATCTTTTGTTTTCTGTTAAGCTATTAATGCTAGTTAGTTTCATCGCTTTGATACTTGCTTTTGATAATTATGAATATGAAATATGTGTTAGCTTAGTCTGTTAATAATAAACAGAAAAGTATTACACAGATTTGGAACGTAAAGTAGTTACATATGCTGCTTTCACAGTTATTAAAAGTAAAATAGTACAGTCTGGAAGTTTTTAAAGTAAAAATAGCTGTATTTACAGTTTCAAAATTTTTTAAAGGTGTGATAGTTTTGTATGCAGCTTGTGCAGTTTACAAAGGTAAAATTGCTGCAGACGATTTTTGTAAAGTTTTGGAAGGTAGAATTTTTGTTTATTAAAGTTGAAAGCTTTTGAAGATATGCATTTAGTACAATATTCCAAAAATAAATAGTTCTATTTACAGTTGGTATGGCTTTAGAAGGTAAAATATTGTGTATGAAGTTTGTACAGTTTTCGAAGGTAATGTAGTTGTATATGAAGCTTGTACAGTTTTCGAAGGTAAAATAATTGTGAATGAAGCTTGTACAGTTTTTGAAAAAAAAAAGTCGTATATTAAGTTTGTTAAGTCTTTGAAAGTAAAGTAGTTGTATACTCTTCATTTGCAGTTTTTGAAAGAAAAATATTTGTATATTCTGCATTTACAGTTTTTGAAGGTAAAATCGTTGTATATCAAGCTTATTCAGTCTTTGAATGTAAAATAGTTGTATATTATGCACTTACAGTTTTGAAAGAAAAATATTTGTACATTCTGCATTTACAGTTTTCGAAGGTAAAATCGTTGTATATGAAGCTTGTTCAGTCTTTGAAGATAAAATAGTTTTATTTTCTGCTTGTACAGTTTTTGAAGGTAAAACAGTTATATATGTTGCTATTTCAGTTTTTAAAGATTAGTAGTTATATTTATAGTTAAAAGATATAAAAGTTGTATGTACATTTTTTAAATATTGAATTGTTTAAATATGAGTTTGCTTTCTCTAGAATAATTTGTATAAATAATAGTATTTAACTAAATGGATAAACTAATAAAACTAAGATAAAACACGTTAAACCACCTTTTTTAATTAATTTTACTATAAAACTAAGTTTAGTTATATGAAACTTTTAGACGTATACTCAATTGCTAGTTATATAAAAGTTATAAAACTGTATTGCATTTAATGCTGTAAATTTATTGCTTATTTATAATATAAACTAAAAACTTAAAATGTTTAGTATTTAAAAAGTTAAACTGAGTTAATTACTAAAATGGTGATAGGAAAAAATAAAAGCTAAAAACACTTTAATTTAAATTAATCATACTTATAGAATTTTAAAAATTCTTTTTAAATACTTGGCGCAACAGCTTTTATTGGTTGCTATAATATTACTCTAAAGCTTAGATTATTAACATGGAGCAACTGAAATTACTGAGCATTAAATTAGTAAATACATTAAATTTACACCTAGTAGCTAAATGTCTTTATTAGAATAACTTTGTACCATCAAATATAAAAATAATAATATGTAAGTTGTAACAATATATGTAGATAATTATATATTTAGTAAACTTGTTAAGAAAAACATGTTGCTTACTTCAAATTAAGTTAGTATATATATAATTAAGTTTTTTCTTGACTTCTTTATTAATTAAGCATTAATAATACAAGGTAACTAAGTATTTTACATTTTTTAACTTTGGTAATAAAGTTGTTTGTTAAAAGTGATTTTAAGTTTAAAAACTAGTGAAAAATTAAGCTTTAAACCAGTTTAAATAATTTTTGAAAGGTATTAAAAAGTTGTGTTGAAAAGCTTTAAAGTTAAAATTTTTAGTCATATAAAACATGGTAAATGTTTTGATTTGTAACTCATTATCAACACATATACAGTATACACATAGCATATAACTACTTAAAACTTTGAAGCATATTTTAAAGTAGTCTGCTATTAAAATTATTGTAAATGTTAACTAATTAGTTATGTGTACCATAAACTTCAACTCCATTCACATTGTAGATACTTAGTAATAGCTTGTAATGAGTGTTAATTGGAAAAACAAACCTAAATTTCAAAAAGTAGACCACAATCTTCTAATAAAGATTATAAAGTTGTATGAGATGTAGTGTTTTTATATGCCTTTTAAAATGAACAGTTTAAATATTTAATTAAAAGTAGCTAACTAATTTCAAAATAAAAGATAGTGTAAATTTATTTGTAATCGAAATAAACTCGCATAAGCTACGTTGCTTACACTTCAAGGCTAGCTATATGGTTGCTATGTAAGTTATGCCTTTATATACATACTTTTTATTGGACTGTCAAGTGGCTCGTTGGTCTTGGGGTATGATTCTCGCTTTGGGTGCGAGAGGTCCCGGGCTTAAATTCCAGACGAGCCTGTTTTGTTTATTTATCTGTCCCTTCCAAAATTTTCTTTCTTGGAAGTGACAAAATTTTCTTTTTTAATCGTTTATTACATGTTGTAAAAGTAGAATTATAACAAGTGAATAGCACTTTTGTAACAATTTTATCCGTATTTATCTACTATAAAGTAGAGAACTACGTAATTTTAGTATTAAACTGTCACAAAAAACTTTAGAGAGTGCCATAAACTTGTTATGTATTTATTTAAAATCAATGTTTGAAGTTTTAAAGATAGTGTAAAAAAAAGTCTAATATCTTTAAATTATACTGTAACTTTTATTTTCCGGTAGGTAGACTTGAGTCACAATTATAAACTTACTTATGCAATTAATTTTGTTTTAGTAGTTGAGATTTTATAAATTTGTTTGGATTATATTTGTTGTTTTCTAAAGCAAATAAATACAATCATAAGAATTAACTAATTTATAAACACGTATTACTTTTAACCTTATTAAAAAAATTAAAGTTAAGAAAAGAACGAAAAAAACGTAGCTAAAACTTTCAACATATTTCAGTAACTAAGCTGTCCAAAAATAAAGTGGATCTAAAGTTAAATTAAATATTTGGACTATTGTATTTATTAATTACAAAATATACATACATGTTTTTACTCTATAGTTAATAGCTTTTAAGCTTCTTGAGAACATTAATATAAACTGGTAAACTTTCTACTGTTGTTCTAAACCTCCTATGTTTTTGTGCTACATAACCTTAGAGTTTTTTTTTTCGAAATTAAACCGTAACTTATAAAAAATCACTAATAATCAACTAGTAAATATGATAAAAAGATAATTTTTTTCTTAATCCAGTTTTTTTTTACGTCTAGACTGTAATATATACTCATAAAAAAATTAGTGGGTAAAACTAAAAAATAGATATTGTTATTTTATTGTCTTAGAATCAAGTTTACAATTGATAAAAATTACTAACTTTTCAAACTAGTTATACACTTTCCCAGAACATGAATATAATATATTTTTTTATAATTATATATACTTTTAGTAGTCTAGACTCTAGTGTGCACAGAATTTAGATTTCAGTAGTTTGGTGTACACAGGTTTTCAAAAGGTTGAGTACCACTGTACTACACTACATTATTATACGTTTTGATGTTTACAAAAACAATCAAATATCTGATCTTATATTCATAGCATTTCCAAAAGTTATGATATCACTATTCATTGCTAAATTAGTCAATTAACTCGAACATAATAATTTTGTTTTTATAGTAAAAACTGTTTTATTATTGTTTAAGCACTGATGAGCTCTGTGAGCAAAACACTATTTGCGAAATAAAATTTAGAAAAAGTTAAATTGTATATCTACATTTGATCCAAATTGCATATATCAAAAATAAAAGCATCTCCGCAGGGACTCGAACCCAGAACATCTGGATTAGAAGTCCAGCGCGCTATCCATTGCGCTACGGAGACGTTAGTTAAAATAAACTTTTACAGTTTATATATTTTATAATCTTAGTATACGTGGGTAACCATTAACATTCAGTTTTAAACCAACAAACTATATATAAAGCTTGACCACACATAGTACAGTGCTTATTCACTTATCCGTTTATATTGAGCAAGGTTATTTTTTAACTATGTCCGGATAAGCATTTTTCCAGATAAGTAAAAAAATATTTTCATAAAATAACATAACTGCTGTATATTATGCAATGCATGGTAAATGATAAAAGCGCTATAGTAAAAACGAATAGTAATTATGAGTAGAGGATAATAAAATGATTAATAACAAGAGCAAAACTTTAGGTAAATTTATTTAATTATCATTTTTAAGGTAGAACAACATCAGACTTACTAACTATCTGCAACGATGTACGTTTTTGAGGGTAAATAAAACTCATCATTTGTAATTCCACTTACCCTAACTTTTAGTTAAAAAAGAAGATTAGTTTTATATAAGAGACAAAATAAGTTAATTTTTACTATAAAATAATAAAATTGAAAAATATTTAAATTTATCTCTTGTTTTGAACAAAGTTTGAATGTTGAAACTATTTTGAACTTTCTTCATGACTGGAACTGTTCGGATAAGTGAATAAGAATTGTACTTAAATATTGATACTTAGTATGCAATTATATTTTTATGTTATGGCTCTGTCTAAGTAATCATTTAACGTGTTTTTCATAAAGCAACGTAACTAAAACCTGAAAACAGTAAACATTAGAACTTACTGATATTATACTAAGCTCAAATGTTTGATTTCAAGCTTAGCCTTAATAAGAATTGATTGATTAATATTCGATAGTTATTTGTTCTAACTTTTCTAGAATACAATTTTAGCAAATTTATTTAAATTCTAATTATATTAAATTGCTCTTAAGATGTTTTTTGTTTTCAAAATTTTGCTCATATATCTATAAAGAAAGTTTATCATATCAAATGTAAATTTAAACTCACTATGAGCTTTATTCAAAAAACTAACCAAATTAAACATTTGGTGACTAGCTTTTAGTAATCAAATCTATATATTATTTAGCTTGTTTTGTTGTTATTAGCATTTTTCATATTTTGAATTATAAAACCAGTATTTATTTTGGCCATCATCAACAAAGTTGATATGTTAATGCCATCGATAATAAACAATGAACTTTACCGCAAGATCAACAACAACAGCATCTGAGACAATCCTACGACCGGTTTCGTCCTAATTAGGACTCATCAGGCAGGAATAGTGGACTTACGACCAGGAAGGCATAAAACATCTCAACTTTGTTGATGATGTCCGAAATAAATACTGGCTAAAACTGATCAAACGAGCGCAGACTATAATTTCACAATAAACTGACAATGTCTGAGACGTTGGGCAGTGAATGATTAAGCTGTGTCATTTTTTCGACTTTACCCACAAACGGTCGCTTCAGTGCTTTCTACTTAAGCCCGCTTGTTTAAGATCACAGTAGCGGTTTCTCGCGACTATTCCTGCCTGATGAGTCCTAGTTAAGACGAAACCGGTCGTAGGATTGTCTCGGATGCTGTTGATCTTGCGGAATTATAAAACCAAATGTTCATATAAACTAGTAATTACGAAGTTTGATAAGTTATTACTATTTTAAAACTTCCTACTAGATAAAGTTCATGCACCGTGCTATTAAGTTTTTTTAACACAATAAGTTTTACTGTATTAACTACTGCATTTCACATAATATCCAACATTTAAAGGATTATTTAGATAAGAGTAAAATCTCACTAGCTTTCTAAATATACTTACTCTTAAATATGTACTTTGAGTTACTATTGGATAGCAGCAGAAAGGTAATAAAGTTTTTAATCAAATATTGTTTTAAAAAATTCTCATTATGTATATTGCCAAAACTATATAAAAGTTTGTAAATCTTTTTGTTTCTGTAACTGACGACAAAAACAAAGTAATTCAAACAAAAATGTTATTTACTAGTTTGAATAAGACTGTTATTGTTGTTAGACTACAGTGCTTATTCACTTATCCGGATAAGTACAAATAATCAGTTTTTTCATATAAAAACATAACTGCTGTATATAGCTCAATGCATAATAAAAGTGTTATGGTAAAACAAATACATAGTAATTGCGAATTATATAAAAAAATTAATAAATAATAAAAGCTAGATTTGAGGTTAACTAATTTATTTCAAGAAGAATTCTAAATATTTAGTTTTAAAAAATGTGTTTTTTAATATATATTTAATGTTTAATTAAATGCATTCAATCTATTATGACGTTATTAATTTAGAATTGAGTTTGTGCTAAAAGCTACTTTTACAATCAATATTAAGTTAATTTTGTTGTGTAATTATCAAATTAATAACAACGAATTCAGTACTTAAATACTTAAATAATTACAACAAGGTAGAAAAACATCAGACTTACTAACTCTCTGCAACAATATACGTTTTTTGAGGGTCAAGCAAGTAAAATTCATCATTTGTAGTTTCACCTGCCCTAACTTTTAATATTAAAGAGAGATTAGTTTTTGTTTAAGAGAAAATATAAATTAAATTTAAAGACAAAAAAATAATGTAAACCTATCTCTCTATTGAAAAAAAAAATTAAAAAAAGCAAAAAAAAAAACAGACATAAAGGAAAACAAAAATTTTTGACTAAGTTTAAAGTCAATTTAACGGAAACATATCACTCCTAACAAACTAGTTTTTATTGGAAGTTTTACTAAAATAAGAAAGAATAGACGTTTGTTTTATAGTTTTTTCATGTTTTCAGCAGAAAACTCACGGAATTTAATAAGTTGTGAAACTTTTTCTAGCGTGGCTTCTGGCTAACACCGATAATAAGCTAAAAAAGAATCATCTAATTACTAAACTAATTTTTTGATAACTAAACTAGTTTTGAAAAAAGATAAAATGTAATCATTAGTGGTACGTCATAAAAATGAACAAAATTGTAGATTTCATAAAGTTTTTTAAACATTTCTTACAGCATGAAAGCTTAAACATTTGTATCATACAAAAATATTAGTGTTTATTATTGAAATTTTTTTGAGTTTTCTTCGGACTAAAACTGTCCGGATAAGTGAGCGTCCGGATAAGTGAGTAAGCACTGTATTATATAAAACATGAACCAAAGTTTAGTTGATGTAGTAAACAATTAGAATTATACATGCTTGGAAGTCACTAAAAACAACATAACTAAAAACCACAATGTATTATATACGTACAGAATATGATCTAGATGTGTGGCCGGTTAGCTCAGTTGGTTAGAGCGTCGTGCTAATAACGCGAATGTCGCGGGTTCGATCCCCGTACTGGCCATACTTTTTTATAACTTAAGTTAGTTTGATTTTTGTTTTATTTTTTTCTCGTTATTAAATTATATGTTTAATAAACAATTTTTAGCTTTTTTTTTTTGTTTGAACTTTTTTTAATCATAAGTTATTAATTTAATTTGTGTGTTTTTCACTATAGCTATGGTATATTACAGTTTTTATAATTTCACTATAATTCATATAAACTAAACTTTACAAAAAAAACTCTAAAAATGAAGTATATAAGAAAGTTATAAATAAACAAGCAACTTATTAATGACTTTAAATGTTTTATAGGGTTAAAACTAAAATATTAGTATTATGTGAAAAGGAAAATAAACAAACTTATCGATATTGTAATACTTTTAACATTTAAATAGTTGGTTAACTTGTTTTAAATTAGTCTTTATACAAAAGTTCTACATAAGAGTAAAATAACTATCAAGAAAATATTAACTGATATATTATTAATATGTATTTATGTCCTAGATATGACATTAAACTGTATCCTGGTGTATGACTCGATAACCGAAAGGTTTTTCGTACTCCAGGTCCTTGGACCAAGTTTTTGAGCGCTTTTTATTTCGTTCAATAAAATGTATATATATTAATATGTACCTTAGTAAACAATTTTTTGAATATGCTTTTATTTTTAGTTTACTGAGAATTTGTTTTTTGTCTGTAATGAAACATTTTAAGCGTTTTAAACTATCATTAAGCATGATATTAAATTACAAAATATAATTAAATGTTTAAACGTGTTTGTAGTACACATACTCTGCAAAATTTATTCAAGAAGAACTCTAAATATTTAGATTTTCAAATATGTTTTTTAATATAAATTTAATGTTTAATTAAATGCATTCATTCTATTATGACGTTTCAATTTAGAATTGAGTTTGTGCTAAAAGCTACTTTTACAATCAATATTAAGTTAATTTTGTTGTGTAATTATCAAATTAATAACCACAAATTCAGTATTTAAATACTTAAGTTTAATCAAAAATTAGCTAACTTTTTGTAAAACTTGTAAGAAATATTAAAAAAGCTAATGTACATAAAATTATAAATCTATTATTTAGTAAGTAATTTAAACTTGATTTATTGTAATTCTTTATAAACTGCAGCAGTGTCTCTACTAACATACTATTTTTTAAAGTAAAGTACAGTGCTTCCTCGCTAATCCGGCCAAGTTGGGCAAGAATTCTTTGAAAATACGGCCGGATTTGCCTTTGGCCGGATAAGAACAAAATATCGCTTTTTTTACAAACTATCTCCCTTAGTTATATATGAATGTATATAACAAAACGTACTATAAAATTTCTGTTAATTTAATTTATTTTACTTTATTCAAAAAAAAAGAATAAAAACAGACAAAACTAAACGCAACAAAATTTTATAAGTTCAAAATGTTAAACTGGCTCATTATAACAGCTTTAGGCACATTATTGTTTGCCATTTCGCAAACTTTTAACTTGTTTTCAATTGTTAGTTGAACGCGTTTTCGTTTCTTTGCTGTCTTATCCATTTTTAACCAGATATGTTGATTGTAGTACAATTAAAGTGTAAATTGCTTAGCAAAGACAGAAAAATTGCAAATGAATAATAAACAAGTTTGTTACAACTGAGCGGGAAAAGTATGAAAAAAAACTTAAGATTATACAAATGATACTTTATTATGACGTAACCATATATTGCTTGCATACTTATAAAACGTAAATTGAATACTATTTCGAAGTAAAATGAAATTAAACGCTAAAAACACTAAAGTAAATAAGTCGACTTCTCGACTAAAACCGGCCGGATTAGCGAGGACCGGATTAGCGAGGAAGCACTGTACTATGTTGAAAAATAATCAAAGGTTAGTTTATATTTTCAAGTAACTATATAACACTAAATACATAAGTATTAGAAAAAAATAACTTCATCCATTATATAACATAATACATAAAATAACAAGTGCATAACAAGTAACAGTGCATAAATTGAGCCAAACAAACTGATAAAGCTCATAGTTTGCGTAAAACGTTTGAGCAAAATCACAGTCTAATATGTGAAGTATGTAAAATTTAGGATTATATACGCGCGATACGGCTATCAGACGTGATCCTCGTTAGTATAGTGGTGAGTATTCCCGCCTGTCACGCGGGCGACCGGGGTTCGATTCCCCGACGGGGATGAATTTTTATTTTCTGAAATTTCATTTTAATACTTGTAACCTAAATCTTAATTTATCTTGGCGTAGTAAGATTTAAATTGTTATTGTTTGTAACTATTAGCTTGAATCATAAATATTTTCAGTTTAAAGGTAAACTTAATAAATTTTAGGTAAGTTTAAAAACAATCTTAACTAAGTAAATCAAAGTTTGCAAATATTAAACTATTTGTCAACTAAATAAATAAAAAAACCAAGTAATTTTCTGTTTTTATAGTTAAAAATTTAAAGTTAAAGCGTTTATTTCAAAACAATAAAAAACACTGTTATAGATACTACCTGCTAATTTTTTGCATTTTGCTAATTCAAGCCAATTTACAAATTATTTTTGTAAACGATTAAAGCTTGTAAATACAGTAGGTTTCAACTAAATTTATGTGCTTTTATTTTGATTTAAAAATAACTGTTTTCGTTTGGTAGTTCTGTAAAGTGTAAATATATCAAAAAATAAAGTATTTTAAATGTATAGTTATAGAGTTATTTTCTACTTTTAATTGATTATAAAATCATAGTTTAAAACTATTTTCAACAGATACAATAGCAATTTAAAACTTTTAAAAGCAAACTGTTTTTAAGTGTAAAAATATTCAGTAGATTAAATTAAATATAATAAAATCTACGGATAATAGAGTTTTTGTTATAGCAGAGATTTTTATATTTTGTCTATGACCACATGTTTAAAAATTAGCACTGAAATGTTGATAAAAAACTTCATTGATGTGGTAAATAAATGATTGATTATTTAACTTAACATTAAAATTAAAAAATATATTTTTTAGGTTGGTGTCAAATATGCACGAAAGGACACTTTTTCACGAAAGTTAACTTTTGCACAGCGTCAATTTTGCACAAAGACACTTTTGCACGGGTTGAAAAGATTTTATTTAATCTTAGATTTTATTAGTTTATTTTTTCTTTACGTTTGTGTTTTTACTATCACTGTTACCCCTAACTCTTAACCCCGGTCGGTAACTTTTTTTTTTCTACTTTGTTTTTTTTTATCAACTTTTTTTTTGCATTTTATTTTATTATATTAAATTTATTTGTTATTTGTACTACTTTTTTTCATTTTTACTATAACTGTTTCCCCTAACCCTTAATCTCAGTTAATATTTTTATTATTAACTCTCGTTTTTATTTTAATTACTACATATTTTCTTTATTTTTATCAATGTTTTCTTTTTCTTTGTGTTTTTTTTTTTGTATTTTTAAACACTCGTGCAAAAATTACTTTTCGTACAAAAGTGACCCTTCATGCAAAAGTTTCTTTGTGCAAAACTGTCTTCGTACAAAAATGTACTTTCGTGCAAAATTGCCTTCGTGCAAAAGTGTCTCCGTGCATATTTGACCCGTTCTCATACTTGTTAGCTTCGAGAAATAAGTTAGTTAGTTATGTTTATAAATGTTTTAGGAAAATAAAATTATAAAGGGTATGACACTACCAATAAAACTTATTAATATAAAAGTATAAAAAAAGAAAAATAATTCATACATTAAACTTCATGACTAAAATTTCATACCGTTATTTATGCAAGATAATGAACCTATAAAATAAATTTTATTTAGAAAGACCAGAATTTGTGAATAAAAATAAATTTTATTTTTAGGAAACTATATAACAATTACTTACATAAAATAAATCTATTAGTTTAACGTAACTTTAAAAGCATTATTTATAAATAAATTTATAATAATTGTTAACTGGTAATAAGCAATTAAAGAATCAATGAGAGATTGAATTGAACTTTATCAAATATATAGTTGTAACAAGGTGTCTCCCTAAGCGCCCGGCTAGCTCAGTCGGTAGAGGGTTCGAGCCCCACGTTGGGCGTGGTATTTTTTGTTTTTTGCTGAAATGAACTATCTTTTGATAATAACATTGATTTACTTTAGGTGATTTTGTGTTTTTTTTTATATTTTTTAATATCAAGTAGTATTAAACAGAATCTAAAACAACTTATTGTTTAAGCAGGGTCAACAGAACAATGTTTATGAATGTATATTAAAAAAAATAGGTATAATTTATGACCTGTATTTTTAACGATATTTTCTTGTAAAATTGTAAATTTACTACTAGTTTACTTTAAATGGTAATACATAATTAATTAGGTGAGCTTGATTTTTGACTCGAAAGTAACTAAACCATAAAAAATAGAGTTATGTGAAAATCAAATACAAGAGTATTACTACATTCCAACAAATAACTAGCTACCCGAATTAATTTTTTTTTGAATATCTGATCAACACACTTGTATCTGATCATAAAAATAATTACTGAATTACTTGCTTACTATCTGATTCAAACTTTATAATTTCAAAACAAAATACAGTTGAAAATTGTAGATTTACATCAGTAGTCCTTCTATTACTTGTTTTTAAGTTTCATAAAGCTTGCTAAAATTAGTTTGAAATTATTCGTTTCTACTTAAAACATTTACATCATTCCATTCTTAAATGCAAAATATTTTACTACTGTACCAAAAGTACAAAAATGCGTCGACCGGGAGTCGAACCCGGAACTAGTGCTTGGAAGGCACCAATGCTAACCGTTACACCATCGACGCTTGTTTTAAGTTGAAAAATTACTATATATAAACCCAAATGTCAAGTAAATCTGTAGCGCATTCGAATGCTAGCATATGTTCGTTCAAGCGTTAATTTTTTTGCCTTTAGCTCGACAAAATGTGCTATATTATTGCGCTGCAAATTTTAAACGTGTTTTTGCTCGATGGCTTTGACGCTCGTTGAAAATAATCACGTGGTTAAGTAAACTGCAAACTTATAGAGAAATTTTACCTGTCGGCCGTTGACTTTTAGTTTACGTTGTTAGTTAGCTGTTGTTTAAAACTAAATACTGAATTTCTTGACGTCACATTTAAGCTTTAGCTACATATAGTTTAAAAAAAAAGAAAAATTGTTTGTAATATAAAACTAACGATAAATGGTGTTAATAAGCTAATTAAAAATTTTAAAAAATTCTACAACTTTGTTTAGTTGAAAAAGAAAACTTTAATAGCTTACGCTACCAAGAATAACTATTATATACTACATTTAAGATGAATCATAAACAAATATCTGATGATTTTTTTCTTATATAATTACCAAGTTCTCATTAACTACTAAAAAAATTACTAATTTCATTAAGTTATGTTAATTTTAAAGTTATGGCTTAAATGTTCTTAATTTATTTAAGTATAAATAAAAGTCTCATTCTCATAGGCATTATTTAATTTGTAATCTAATAAAATAGCTCTATATGAATTAAATGTTAATTTAAGATTAATCGCTCTTATGAAAGGATTCTATAATTTCTCATTATACAATTTCGACTACCATAACCTTAAGATTTTTATTGGGATCAGAAGATTAAACAAGGCTAAATATTTGTATCCAAGTATTGTCTTGAACAAATTGTAGAATAAAATAAAAACACTAAAAATGTTTGGTCCTAGGACCTGGTGTACAAAAATACGTTTCAGTTATCGAATCAGTTACAAATAGAATACAGTTAAAGGACTTTTCCAAATAAAAACATATCATCAGAATTGAATAGTTCCCTGGTCTTATTGGTCATCATCGTGCTTACACAAACGTAAAAAAAGCATATACCTGTTAATGTTTCACTCACAAATTTTACTTACTGCTTATATCATGTTTGAATGCAAAAATGTTAATTGTTTAAATTGACACCTCTGAAAACATTATTAATTTTTAATTCTGTTTTTTCAACAACCGGCTTCTAAATGTTTGACAAAGTTCGATTTCAAAGTGACAACTTGGTTTTAACAAAGTTTAAGTAAACTTTAATATTTTTACAAAATTTCTCAACTTTGTTTATTAAGCTTAAGTAGTTGCAACTGTAAATTTATTTTAGTTTTAAACCAAATACTGTCTGTTAATATTTAAATAAACGAAAGTAAAAATGGTACATTAGTTTTATAAATAGATAAGCTGGTTTTAAATTTTGATGTAAAAATTTAGTTAGTGTTACTATCAAAATTTTCTAGTTTGTACATAATTTTTTTTACTGTAATAAAAATAAATTAACTTTTTTAAATAAATAATGTGTTTAAAAATGGTTATAATTTAAAAATGTACAAAAACTAAATATCGAGCCGGTAATAACATAGTAAAAAAAAGTAAATACTAAATGCACTGATATTCAAGTCGCATAAGATCAAAGCTAAATGAACAGTTGATTTTTTATATCATCACAACGGTTAGCTACTTTTGAAAAGCAAATGCAGATACGCTGAATTTGATAAGCATTTGGTTTATATACTATAAATTTTGGGCATTTTTACAAGCATTGTTGGTTCAGTGGTAGAATTCTCGCCTGCCACGCGGGAGGCCCGGGTTCGATTCCCGGACAATGCACTTTTGCTTAATTGATTATACACTGTCTTAATTTAGTTAGTTTTATTTTTTTATCACGTCCGAGAGATTGTCTTATTGAAAAAATATTTTTTTTTAATTTCTTTTCAAGAAAAACAAAAATGTTTTTTAATTCATTTTTTTTAATTTTCATACGAGTTTCCCTTAAAAACTTAAAATTTATTATTTTGGTTTCTTATGAAAGATAACGAGTTGTTTTATACAATAATAATAACCAGCTTTGCAGTTGTGTTTGTTTTTCTTTACTTACTTCTTAACTTTTCAAACTATAGATCAGAGAACAAAGTATAGTTGTATGCTTTTTGAACTCGTACTTTGAACACAGCCAAAAAGTGCAAACTTATCTAAATTATTGTCGTTCTTACTAAAGCTAAATCTAAATTACTAGTTATTTAATATGTAAACCAGAGTCTCTGTAGTCTATTAAGCTTTTAAATGGCTTTCAATTTGGTTTAGAAATTATTGAATGTCATTTTTTTTTCTTGTTTTGTCGTATTATATCACCTCTAATTTTAAACTATACCATGAATACTTTTCTATGAAAATTTCAAACTTTATATAAACTAAAATGTCATCCAAGTTTAAGTGTTTTTGAATCTAAATAAATCACAGTTACACTGTTTGTTATTTTCTTTCAACAACTAAAATTTAGTCCGGCTGTTTTGAAATCATTTATATTAATGTTTCAACTGTGTTGTACATAATTAAGAAAATCATGTGTTGATTAATGCATTTGAATAACTTGCTTGGTGTGTTTATTAACTTTGTACTAATTCGTAGTAGTTTTCATATATTTTAACTACAAATGTTTAAAATTAAACTTCTTAACACTTATTTAAAGGAAGAAGTTTTTTAATAACAAGTTGCAATTTCTACACAAACTTTTTACTTAATCAAGAAGTTCGAACTTAAGCGGCAGAATTTTTACATTTAAAATTAAATATCAAGGTCATTTGTGATTTTAGCATTGCCTTTTTGTCTTCGTAATCATAAAACAATGGTAGATCAATCGGTTTTACTTAGTTACCATTGATATATAAATGGTGCAAATTTCAATATTAACGACAACACTAACTTAAAAGTATAACAATTATTTCAATAAAGTGTTCTAGATATTTGTTTTTGAAAATAAAAGAAGACAACAATTTAATGAATTATTTTAAGAATACTGCCCTTAAATACTTCATTAATAATTTTCAACAGTAAAAAAAACGGTATAAAATAAGGATTTTGCCCGTTTTGAATAAAAAATAGTTTGAACTTTTAATTATTATTGTGTTTTAATATTTGATGTTTTATATTTTATCTAGAAATTCAGCTGTTAACAAACTATTTAAGTTATAAAATATCTTTTAGTAAAAAGCTACTTTATAAAATGATATTTTAAGAAATAGTTAATTTGTTGTCTAAAAAAATTAAAATGTCAAATAAAGTATTATTTGTATTAATCATGATAAGCATCAATAACATAAGGATTGATGAAACTAAAATAAGTCCTTCGTGCCGGAGTCGAACCAGCGACCTATGGATTTCTAACAACTTGCTGCAGTCCACCGCTCTACCAACTGAGCTATCGAAGGTGCTGAAAACTAGCACAAATTTGTGTTTATAAACTTTAGTGTTTAAGGCACTTGTGCATTAACAATTGATTTTGTTTATTAAGTACATCAACACGGCATGTTTAAACGAAAGTATGCTTTTGAAATTGAAAATTTTTGATTGATTTTATCAACTCACTAGTATGGCTATATGCGCTTCTTCTGTTAAGTTGAAATCTTGCGTACCAATTGAAGACTTTAAAGCTTAAAAATTTTAAATACCAATTTACAAACAATAATTTGGAAATAGATTTTTGTAATAGATTTTCATGCGTACCAACTGAGCTATCGAAGGTTGTTATAGTAACCATGATTGTTTTTTCTATATAATTAAATAATTAATGTATACCTTTACAATTTTTTCTAAAGAAGCTTGTAAACACTGAGAATAATATGAAATTATATTAGCTTGTTTACATGTGATTCAAGTTATATTTGTAACCTATCATAATACCAAAATAATAAATTTTAAGTTTTTAAGGGAAACTCGTATGAAAATTAAAAAAAATGAATTAAAAAACATTTTTGTTTTTCTTGAAAAGAAATTAAAAAAAATATTTTTTCAATAAGACAGTCTCTCGGACGTGATAAAAAAATAAAACTAACTAAATTAAGACAGTGTATAATCAATTAAGCAAAAGTGCATTGTCCGGGAATCGAACCCGGGCCTCCCGCGTGGCAGGCGAGAATTCTACCACTGAACCAACAATGCTTGTAAAAATGCCCAAAATTTATAGTATATAAACCAAATGCTTATCAAATTCAGCGTATCTGCATTTGCTTTTCAAAAGTAGCTAACCGTTGTGATGATATAAAAAATCAACTGTTCATTTAGCTTTGATTTTATGCGACTTGAATATCAGTGCATTTAGTATTTACTTTTTTTTACTATGTTATTACCGGCTCGATATTTAGTTTTTGTACATTTTTAAATTATAACCATTTTTAAACACATTATTTATTTAAAAAAGTTAATTTATTTTTATTACAGTAAAAAAAATTATGTACAAACTAGAAAATTTTGATAGTAACACTAACTAAATTTTTACATCAAAATTTAAAACCAGCTTATCTATTTATAAAACTAATGTACCATTTTTACTTTCGTTTATTTAAATATTAACAGACAGTATTTGGTTTAAAACTAAAATAAATTTACAGTTGCAACTACTTAAGCTTAATAAACAAAGTTGAGAAATTTTGTAAAAATATTAAAGTTTACTTAAACTTTGTTAAAACCAAGTTGTCACTTTGAAATCGAACTTTGTCAAACATTTAGAAGCCGGTTGTTGAAAAAACAGAATTAAAAATTAATAATGTTTTCAGAGGTGTCAATTTAAACAATTAACATTTTTGCATTCAAACATGATATAAGCAGTAAGTAAAATTTGTGAGTGAAACATTAACAGGTATATGCTTTTTTTACGTTTGTGTAAGCACGATGATGACCAATAAGACCAGGGAACTATTCAATTCTGATGATATGTTTTTATTTGGAAAAGTCCTTTAACTGTATTCTATTTGTAACTGATTCGATAACTGAAACGTATTTTTGTACACCAGGTCCTAGGACCAAACATTTTTAGTGTTTTTATTTTATTCTACAATTTGTTCAAGACAATACTTGGATACAAATATTTAGCCTTGTTTAATCTTCTGATCCCAATAAAAATCTTAAGGTTATGGTAGTCGAAATTGTATAATGAGAAATTATAGAATCCTTTCATAAGAGCGATTAATCTTAAATTAACATTTAATTCATATAGAGCTATTTTATTAGATTACAAATTAAATAATGCCTATGAGAATGAGACTTTTATTTATACTTAAATAAATTAAGAACATTTAAGCCATAACTTTAAAATTAACATAACTTAATGAAATTAGTAATTTTTTTAGTAGTTAATGAGAACTTGGTAATTATATAAGAAAAAAATCATCAGATATTTGTTTATGATTCATCTTAAATGTAGTATATAATAGTTATTCTTGGTAGCGTAAGCTATTAAAGTTTTCTTTTTCAACTAAACAAAGTTGTAGAATTTTTTAAAATTTTTAATTAGCTTATTAACACCATTTATCGTTAGTTTTATATTACAAACAATTTTTCTTTTTTTTTAAACTATATGTAGCTAAAGCTTAAATGTGACGTCAAGAAATTCAGTATTTAGTTTTAAACAACAGCTAACTAACAACGT
Source organism: Thalia democratica (assembly GCF_965202585.1). Taxonomy (NCBI): domain Eukaryota; kingdom Metazoa; phylum Chordata; class Thaliacea; order Salpida; family Salpidae; genus Thalia; species Thalia democratica. Next base: position 56,350,394 of record NC_139166.1, on the reverse strand, counting down.
AAACTAAAAGTCAACGGCCGACAGGTAAAATTTCTCTATAAGTTTGCAGTTTACTTAACCACGTGATTATTTTCAACGAGCGTCAAAGCCATCGAGCAAAAACACGTTTAAAATTTGCAGCGCAATAATATAGCACATTTTGTCGAGCTAAAGGCAAAAAAATTAACGCTTGAACGAACATATGCTAGCATTCGAATGCGCTACAGATTTACTTGACATTTGGGTTTATATATAGTAATTTTTCAACTTAAAACAAGCGTCGATGGTGTAACGGTTAGCATTGGTGCCTTCCAAGCACTAGTTCCGGGTTCGACTCCCGGTCGACGCATTTTTGTACTTTTGGTACAGTAGTAAAATATTTTGCATTTAAGAATGAAATGATGTAAATGTTTTAAGTAGAAACGAATAATTTCAAACTAATTTTAGCAAGCTTTATGAAACTTAAAAACAAGTAATAGAAGGACTACTGATGTAAATCTACAATTTTCAACTGTATTTTGTTTTGAAATTATAAAGTTTGAATCAGATAGTAAGCAAGTAATTCAGTAATTATTTTTATGATCAGATACAAGTGTGTTGATCAGATATTCAAAAAAAAAATTAATTCGGGTAGCTAGTTATTTGTTGGAATGTAGTAATACTCTTGTATTTGATTTTCACATAACTCTATTTTTTATGGTTTAGTTACTTTCGAGTCAAAAATCAAGCTCACCTAATTAATTATGTATTACCATTTAAAGTAAACTAGTAGTAAATTTACAATTTTACAAGAAAATATCGTTAAAAATACAGGTCATAAATTATACCTATTTTTTTTAATATACATTCATAAACATTGTTCTGTTGACCCTGCTTAAACAATAAGTTGTTTTAGATTCTGTTTAATACTACTTGATATTAAAAAATATAAAAAAAAACACAAAATCACCTAAAGTAAATCAATGTTATTATCAAAAGATAGTTCATTTCAGCAAAAAACAAAAAATACCACGCCCAACGTGGGGCTCGAACCCTCTACCGACTGAGCTAGCCGGGCGCTTAGGGAGACACCTTGTTACAACTATATATTTGATAAAGTTCAATTCAATCTCTCATTGATTCTTTAATTGCTTATTACCAGTTAACAATTATTATAAATTTATTTATAAATAATGCTTTTAAAGTTACGTTAAACTAATAGATTTATTTTATGTAAGTAATTGTTATATAGTTTCCTAAAAATAAAATTTATTTTTATTCACAAATTCTGGTCTTTCTAAATAAAATTTATTTTATAGGTTCATTATCTTGCATAAATAACGGTATGAAATTTTAGTCATGAAGTTTAATGTATGAATTATTTTTCTTTTTTTATACTTTTATATTAATAAGTTTTATTGGTAGTGTCATACCCTTTATAATTTTATTTTCCTAAAACATTTATAAACATAACTAACTAACTTATTTCTCGAAGCTAACAAGTATGAGAACGGGTCAAATATGCACGGAGACACTTTTGCACGAAGGCAATTTTGCACGAAAGTACATTTTTGTACGAAGACAGTTTTGCACAAAGAAACTTTTGCATGAAGGGTCACTTTTGTACGAAAAGTAATTTTTGCACGAGTGTTTAAAAATACAAAAAAAAAACACAAAGAAAAAGAAAACATTGATAAAAATAAAGAAAATATGTAATAATTAAAATAAAAACGAGAGTTAATAATAAAAATATTAACTGAGATTAAGGGTTAGGGGAAACAGTTATAGTAAAAATGAAAAAAAGTAGTACAAATAACAAATAAATTTAATATAATAAAATAAAATGCAAAAAAAAAGTTGATAAAAAAAAACAAAGTAGAAAAAAAAAAGTTACCGACCGGGGTTAAGAGTTAGGGGTAACAGTGATAGTAAAAACACAAACGTAAAGAAAAATAAACTAATAAAATCTAAGATTAAATAAAATCTTTTCAACCCGTGCAAAAGTGTCTTTGTGCAAAATTGACGCTGTGCAAAAGTTAACTTTCGTGAAAAAGTGTCCTTTCGTGCATATTTGACACCAACCTAAAAAATATATTTTTTAATTTTAATGTTAAGTTAAATAATCAATCATTTATTTACCACATCAATGAAGTTTTTTATCAACATTTCAGTGCTAATTTTTAAACATGTGGTCATAGACAAAATATAAAAATCTCTGCTATAACAAAAACTCTATTATCCGTAGATTTTATTATATTTAATTTAATCTACTGAATATTTTTACACTTAAAAACAGTTTGCTTTTAAAAGTTTTAAATTGCTATTGTATCTGTTGAAAATAGTTTTAAACTATGATTTTATAATCAATTAAAAGTAGAAAATAACTCTATAACTATACATTTAAAATACTTTATTTTTTGATATATTTACACTTTACAGAACTACCAAACGAAAACAGTTATTTTTAAATCAAAATAAAAGCACATAAATTTAGTTGAAACCTACTGTATTTACAAGCTTTAATCGTTTACAAAAATAATTTGTAAATTGGCTTGAATTAGCAAAATGCAAAAAATTAGCAGGTAGTATCTATAACAGTGTTTTTTATTGTTTTGAAATAAACGCTTTAACTTTAAATTTTTAACTATAAAAACAGAAAATTACTTGGTTTTTTTATTTATTTAGTTGACAAATAGTTTAATATTTGCAAACTTTGATTTACTTAGTTAAGATTGTTTTTAAACTTACCTAAAATTTATTAAGTTTACCTTTAAACTGAAAATATTTATGATTCAAGCTAATAGTTACAAACAATAACAATTTAAATCTTACTACGCCAAGATAAATTAAGATTTAGGTTACAAGTATTAAAATGAAATTTCAGAAAATAAAAATTCCTCCCCGTCGGGGAATCGAACCCCGGTCGCCCGCGTGACAGGCGGGAATACTCACCACTATACTAACGAGGATCACGTCTGATAGCCGTATCGCGCGTATATAATCCTAAATTTTACATACTTCACATATTAGACTGTGATTTTGCTCAAACGTTTTACGCAAACTATGAGCTTTATCAGTTTGTTTGGCTCAATTTATGCACTGTTACTTGTTATGCACTTGTTATTTTATGTATTATGTTATATAATGGATGAAGTTATTTTTTTCTAATACTTATGTATTTAGTGTTATATAGTTACTTGAAAATATAAACTAACCTTTGATTATTTTTCAACATAGTACAGTGCTTCCTCGCTAATCCGGTCCTCGCTAATCCGGCCGGTTTTAGTCGAGAAGTCGACTTATTTACTTTAGTGTTTTTAGCGTTTAATTTCATTTTACTTCGAAATAGTATTCAATTTACGTTTTATAAGTATGCAAGCAATATATGGTTACGTCATAATAAAGTATCATTTGTATAATCTTAAGTTTTTTTTCATACTTTTCCCGCTCAGTTGTAACAAACTTGTTTATTATTCATTTGCAATTTTTCTGTCTTTGCTAAGCAATTTACACTTTAATTGTACTACAATCAACATATCTGGTTAAAAATGGATAAGACAGCAAAGAAACGAAAACGCGTTCAACTAACAATTGAAAACAAGTTAAAAGTTTGCGAAATGGCAAACAATAATGTGCCTAAAGCTGTTATAATGAGCCAGTTTAACATTTTGAACTTATAAAATTTTGTTGCGTTTAGTTTTGTCTGTTTTTATTCTTTTTTTTTGAATAAAGTAAAATAAATTAAATTAACAGAAATTTTATAGTACGTTTTGTTATATACATTCATAATATAACTAAGGGAGATAGTTTGTAAAAAAAGCGATATTTTGTTCTTATCCGGCCAAAGGCAAATCCGGCCGTATTTTCAAAGAATTCTTGCCCAACTTGGCCGGATTAGCGAGGAAGCACTGTACTTTACTTTAAAAAATAGTATGTTAGTAGAGACACTGCTGCAGTTTATAAAGAATTACAATAAATCAAGTTTAAATTACTTACTAAATAATAGATTTATAATTTTATGTACATTAGCTTTTTTAATATTTCTTACAAGTTTTACAAAAAGTTAGCTAATTTTTGATTAAACTTAAGTATTTAAATACTGAATTTGTGGTTATTAATTTGATAATTACACAACAAAATTAACTTAATATTGATTGTAAAAGTAGCTTTTAGCACAAACTCAATTCTAAATTGAAACGTCATAATAGAATGAATGCATTTAATTAAACATTAAATTTATATTAAAAAACATATTTGAAAATCTAAATATTTAGAGTTCTTCTTGAATAAATTTTGCAGAGTATGTGTACTACAAACACGTTTAAACATTTAATTATATTTTGTAATTTAATATCATGCTTAATGATAGTTTAAAACGCTTAAAATGTTTCATTACAGACAAAAAACAAATTCTCAGTAAACTAAAAATAAAAGCATATTCAAAAAATTGTTTACTAAGGTACATATTAATATATATACATTTTATTGAACGAAATAAAAAGCGCTCAAAAACTTGGTCCAAGGACCTGGAGTACGAAAAACCTTTCGGTTATCGAGTCATACACCAGGATACAGTTTAATGTCATATCTAGGACATAAATACATATTAATAATATATCAGTTAATATTTTCTTGATAGTTATTTTACTCTTATGTAGAACTTTTGTATAAAGACTAATTTAAAACAAGTTAACCAACTATTTAAATGTTAAAAGTATTACAATATCGATAAGTTTGTTTATTTTCCTTTTCACATAATACTAATATTTTAGTTTTAACCCTATAAAACATTTAAAGTCATTAATAAGTTGCTTGTTTATTTATAACTTTCTTATATACTTCATTTTTAGAGTTTTTTTTGTAAAGTTTAGTTTATATGAATTATAGTGAAATTATAAAAACTGTAATATACCATAGCTATAGTGAAAAACACACAAATTAAATTAATAACTTATGATTAAAAAAAGTTCAAACAAAAAAAAAAAGCTAAAAATTGTTTATTAAACATATAATTTAATAACGAGAAAAAAATAAAACAAAAATCAAACTAACTTAAGTTATAAAAAAGTATGGCCAGTACGGGGATCGAACCCGCGACATTCGCGTTATTAGCACGACGCTCTAACCAACTGAGCTAACCGGCCACACATCTAGATCATATTCTGTACGTATATAATACATTGTGGTTTTTAGTTATGTTGTTTTTAGTGACTTCCAAGCATGTATAATTCTAATTGTTTACTACATCAACTAAACTTTGGTTCATGTTTTATATAATACAGTGCTTACTCACTTATCCGGACGCTCACTTATCCGGACAGTTTTAGTCCGAAGAAAACTCAAAAAAATTTCAATAATAAACACTAATATTTTTGTATGATACAAATGTTTAAGCTTTCATGCTGTAAGAAATGTTTAAAAAACTTTATGAAATCTACAATTTTGTTCATTTTTATGACGTACCACTAATGATTACATTTTATCTTTTTTCAAAACTAGTTTAGTTATCAAAAAATTAGTTTAGTAATTAGATGATTCTTTTTTAGCTTATTATCGGTGTTAGCCAGAAGCCACGCTAGAAAAAGTTTCACAACTTATTAAATTCCGTGAGTTTTCTGCTGAAAACATGAAAAAACTATAAAACAAACGTCTATTCTTTCTTATTTTAGTAAAACTTCCAATAAAAACTAGTTTGTTAGGAGTGATATGTTTCCGTTAAATTGACTTTAAACTTAGTCAAAAATTTTTGTTTTCCTTTATGTCTGTTTTTTTTTTTGCTTTTTTTAATTTTTTTTTTCAATAGAGAGATAGGTTTACATTATTTTTTTGTCTTTAAATTTAATTTATATTTTCTCTTAAACAAAAACTAATCTCTCTTTAATATTAAAAGTTAGGGCAGGTGAAACTACAAATGATGAATTTTACTTGCTTGACCCTCAAAAAACGTATATTGTTGCAGAGAGTTAGTAAGTCTGATGTTTTTCTACCTTGTTGTAATTATTTAAGTATTTAAGTACTGAATTCGTTGTTATTAATTTGATAATTACACAACAAAATTAACTTAATATTGATTGTAAAAGTAGCTTTTAGCACAAACTCAATTCTAAATTAATAACGTCATAATAGATTGAATGCATTTAATTAAACATTAAATATATATTAAAAAACACATTTTTTAAAACTAAATATTTAGAATTCTTCTTGAAATAAATTAGTTAACCTCAAATCTAGCTTTTATTATTTATTAATTTTTTTATATAATTCGCAATTACTATGTATTTGTTTTACCATAACACTTTTATTATGCATTGAGCTATATACAGCAGTTATGTTTTTATATGAAAAAACTGATTATTTGTACTTATCCGGATAAGTGAATAAGCACTGTAGTCTAACAACAATAACAGTCTTATTCAAACTAGTAAATAACATTTTTGTTTGAATTACTTTGTTTTTGTCGTCAGTTACAGAAACAAAAAGATTTACAAACTTTTATATAGTTTTGGCAATATACATAATGAGAATTTTTTAAAACAATATTTGATTAAAAACTTTATTACCTTTCTGCTGCTATCCAATAGTAACTCAAAGTACATATTTAAGAGTAAGTATATTTAGAAAGCTAGTGAGATTTTACTCTTATCTAAATAATCCTTTAAATGTTGGATATTATGTGAAATGCAGTAGTTAATACAGTAAAACTTATTGTGTTAAAAAAACTTAATAGCACGGTGCATGAACTTTATCTAGTAGGAAGTTTTAAAATAGTAATAACTTATCAAACTTCGTAATTACTAGTTTATATGAACATTTGGTTTTATAATTCCGCAAGATCAACAGCATCCGAGACAATCCTACGACCGGTTTCGTCCTAACTAGGACTCATCAGGCAGGAATAGTCGCGAGAAACCGCTACTGTGATCTTAAACAAGCGGGCTTAAGTAGAAAGCACTGAAGCGACCGTTTGTGGGTAAAGTCGAAAAAATGACACAGCTTAATCATTCACTGCCCAACGTCTCAGACATTGTCAGTTTATTGTGAAATTATAGTCTGCGCTCGTTTGATCAGTTTTAGCCAGTATTTATTTCGGACATCATCAACAAAGTTGAGATGTTTTATGCCTTCCTGGTCGTAAGTCCACTATTCCTGCCTGATGAGTCCTAATTAGGACGAAACCGGTCGTAGGATTGTCTCAGATGCTGTTGTTGTTGATCTTGCGGTAAAGTTCATTGTTTATTATCGATGGCATTAACATATCAACTTTGTTGATGATGGCCAAAATAAATACTGGTTTTATAATTCAAAATATGAAAAATGCTAATAACAACAAAACAAGCTAAATAATATATAGATTTGATTACTAAAAGCTAGTCACCAAATGTTTAATTTGGTTAGTTTTTTGAATAAAGCTCATAGTGAGTTTAAATTTACATTTGATATGATAAACTTTCTTTATAGATATATGAGCAAAATTTTGAAAACAAAAAACATCTTAAGAGCAATTTAATATAATTAGAATTTAAATAAATTTGCTAAAATTGTATTCTAGAAAAGTTAGAACAAATAACTATCGAATATTAATCAATCAATTCTTATTAAGGCTAAGCTTGAAATCAAAAATTTGAGCTTAGTATAATATCAGTAAGTTCTAATGTTTACTGTTTTCAGGTTTTAGTTACGTTGCTTTATGAAAAACACGTTAAATGATTACTTAGACAGAGCCATAACATAAAAATATAATTGCATACTAAGTATCAATGTTTAAGTACAATTCTTATTCACTTATCCGAACAGTTCCAGTCATGAAGAAAGTTCAAAATAGTTTCAACATTCAAACTTTGTTCAAAACAAGAGATAAATTTAAATATTTTTCAATTTTATTATTTTATAGTAAAAATTAACTTATTTTGTCTCTTATATAAAACTAATCTTCTTTTTTAACTAAAAGTTAGGGTAAGTGGAATTACAAATGATGAGTTTTATTTACCCTCAAAAACGTACATCGTTGCAGATAGTTAGTAAGTCTGATGTTGTTCTACCTTAAAAATGATAATTAAATAAATTTACCTAAAGTTTTGCTCTTGTTATTAATCATTTTATTATCCTCTACTCATAATTACTATTCGTTTTTACTATAGCGCTTTTATCATTTACCATGCATTGCATAATATACAGCAGTTATGTTATTTTATGAAAATATTTTTTTACTTATCTGGAAAAATGCTTATCCGGACATAGTTAAAAAATAACCTTGCTCAATATAAACGGATAAGTGAATAAGCACTGTACTATGTGTGGTCAAGCTTTATATATAGTTTGTTGGTTTAAAACTGAATGTTAATGGTTACCCACGTATACTAAGATTATAAAATATATAAACTGTAAAAGTTTATTTTAACTGACGTCTCCGTAGCGCAATGGATAGCGCGCTGGACTTCTAATCCAGATGTTCTGGGTTCGAGTCCCGGCGGAGATGCCTTTATTTTCGATATATGCAATTTGGATCAAATGTGGATATACAATTTAACTTTTTATAAATTTTATTTCGCAAATAGTGTTTTGCTCACAGAGCTCATCAGTGCTTAGACAATAATAAAACAGTTTTTACTATAAAAACAAAATTATTATGTTCAAGTTAATTGACTAATTTAGCAATGAATAGTGAAATCATAACTTTTGGAAATGCTAGGAATATAAGATCAGATATTTGATTGTTTTTGTAAACATCAAAACGTATAATAATGTAGTGTAGTACAGTGGTACTCAACCTTTTGAAAATCTGTGTACACCAAACTACTGAAATCTAAATTCTGTGCACATTAGAGTCTAGACTACTAAAAGTATATATAATTATAAAAAAATATATTATATTCATGTTCTTAGAAAGTGTATAACTAGTTTGAAAAGTTAGTAATTTTTATCAATTGTAAACTTGATTCTAAGACAATAAAATAACAGTATCTATTTTTTAGTTTTACCCACTAATTTTTTTATGAGTATATATTACAATCTAGACGTAAAAAATAACTGGATTAAGAAAAAAATTATCTTTTTATCATATTTACTAGTTGATTATTAGTGATTTTTTATAAGTTACGGTTTAATTTCGAAAAAAAAAACTCTAAGGTTATGTAGCACAAAAACATAGGAGGTTTAGAACAACAGTAGAAAGTTTACCAGTTTATATTAATGTTCTCAAGAAGCTTAAAAGCTATTAACTATAGAGTAAAAACATGTATGTATATTTTGTAATTAATAAATACAATAGTCCAAATATTTAATTTAACTTTAGATCCACTTTATTTTTGGACAGCTTAGTTACTGAAATATGTTGAAAGTTTTAGCTACGTTTTTTTCGTTCTTTTCTTAACTTTAATTTTTTTAATAAGGTTAAAAGTAATACGTGTTTATAAATTAGTTAATTCTTATGATTGTATTTATTTGCTTTAGAAAACAACAAATATAATCCAAACAAATTTATAAAATCTCAACTACTAAAACAAAATTAATTGCATAAGTAAGTTTATAATTGTGACTCAAGTCTACCTACCGGAAAATAAAAGTTACAGTATAATTTAAAGATATTAGACTTTTTTTTTACACTATCTTTAAAACTTCAAACATTGATTTTAATTAAATACATAACAAGTTTATGGCACTCTCTAAAGTTTTTTGTGACAGTTTAATACTAAAATTACGTAGTTCTCTACTATGTAACATGTAATAAACGATTACAAAAGAAAATTTTGTAACTTCCAAGAAAGAAAATTTTGGAAGGGACAGATAAATAATAAAAATGGGCTCATCCGGGATTTGAACCCAGGGCCTCTCACAACCATGGCGAGAGTCATACCCCTAGACCAACGAGCCACTTGACAGTTCGGTAAAAAGTAAGTATATAAAAGGCATAACTTGCATAGCAACCATATAGCTAGCCTTGAAGTGTAAGCAACGTAGCTTATCCAGTGCTTCTGAAATGGGGTTCCGCGAAGCCTTTCGAAATTTAAAAAAAATTTGAAAGAAAAAAAACATAAACCGTAAAACTTCAAAAAAAAGGAAAACATTAATAATTATAGCATTCATTGATCTGCTTAGTGTGTATCTAGCGGTAGGACTTTTAATGGGTATTCATTATTAATAGGTGTCCTGGTTGCCTAATTTTTTTGAATTTCTATTTTTAGTGAAGTCATGAAAATACTTGTATTGTCACTTTATCAAACAATGTAGGAGCAATCAAAACAAATTCTAAATTTTTGCACATTAAAACTATATAAAAAATCTTTATCAGAAACTTATTTATGGTATATTATATTGTTTCAAATGCTGTAAAAATGTTTAAAAAAATGTCTATTAGCTTGATTTAAAATTTTATATGTATAACAACTTATTTTTACTTAAAAAATGCAACTATAATTTTTTCTAAATATGGCCAGGCCTATAAAATTCTAACAGAAATTGAATTTTAAATAGTTTTTTTCAAACTTACATGATAAAAAATGATACTCTAATTTTTAAAAGTTGTGGCCAGGTCTTTAAAATTTCAACAGAAATTGAGTTTGAAATAATTTTTTAAATTTACATGATAAAAATGTTTAAATGTCTATGTGTTAGCAAAGTTTTAAAGTTTGTTATTTAAGTAATTGCTTTTTCTCTTTAATTATTATAACTCAATGATACTTTTTTTGATACTTATTTATAAAAAAAACTTCTGTTGAAGTAATGAAATGTGTCGAAAATTATTTCATCAGCAAGGGTTTAGAGTGGAATAAATATTTCGGCATTTGTACTGACGGTGCAGCGTCTATGACTGGGTCCAAAAATGGTGTAGTGAGGAAAATGAAGGATAAAGCAGTTGAAGCTAAATGGATACATTGTTTTTTACATAGAAAAAATTTGGCAACAAAACATTTTCCTTCTTGTTTACAAGAAGTTCTCTGAGCGTCGATTAAAACTGTTAATTTTATAAGGAAAAGTGACACAAAGGCCAGATGTCTCAAAGACCGATGTGAAAGTTTAGATGCTGACCATCTGCGACTTTTTTATCACAACGAAGTTCGCTGGCTGTCGAAGGGGCGGACACTGGTTCGTCTCGTTAAATTAAAGAAGCAGGTGTTAACCTTTCTTAAAGATGAAGGCTCAGAATTAGTGAAGTTCTTCGAAGATGATGTTTTTTTTTGGCCAGGCTAGCTTATCTCACCGATATTTTCGAAGAATTGAACGCTTTGAACTTAAGCATGCAAGGGAAGCAAAATTCCATTTTTGTCATGACAGACAAGATTGAGGCGTTAAAAAATAGAATTAATTTTTGGAAAAAAAAGGTTAGCAATAAAAATTTTGCGATGTTTCACCGGTTTGATGAGGCCCATGAAAAATGCATAGAATTCAATTTCTCTGACGAAATATACAACCACCTTAATCGTTTGTCTATAAAGTTTCAACATTATTTTCCTGAAGATGTTCGCATCGGAAATTTATGGATTTTGAATTCTTTTATGTGTGATATTGCTACAGAAGAAGTTATTCTTCCTACAGATACAGAAAACGAATTGCTGCAACTATCAGAAAATAGAAATTTAAAATTGAGTTTTAAAGGGAAGGAGCTTTTAGATTTTTGGATATGTGCAATTTCAGAGTACTCCGTCTTAGCAAAGCGTGCAGTAAAATTTCTTTTAGTATTCACCACCACTTATCTTTGCGATTCCGGCTTTTCGCATGTAACAAACATTAAAACGAAGCAAAGGAACTGTATGCTGACTCCTACCTTATCTGCCTGTCTCCGTATCAGTTTATCCAAAATCCAGCCGCGCATTGATATGCTTATTGCAAAGAGACAAGTTCAAGTTTCGCACTAAATGTTTTTTATCTATTTTCGTTAGGCATCTTACCCGTTTATTACGGTAATCTGTGAACTTGATTAGGTTCATGTTCATTTCGTTATTGTTTGTAGCTCTCATTTTGTATTATTATGCAAGGAAAGATTTTTATGACGTTGCGATTAATCATGTTTGTTTTCGTTTATTTATTATAGAATCATAAAATACTTATTGCCTCTGGCGCACTTTGAGTTTGACTAGGCTTCATACTATAACAATTGGTATGATTTCTAACAATGATATAGTTTTGCTAAAAAATTCGTTTTTCACTGAAATTCTTTTTTTTTTGCAGGAAATATTATGTTAAACATTTTATGTAAAATTAAATTAGGGGTTCCGCGGAAAAGTTTAACTTTGGAAAAGGGTTCCACCACTAGAAAAAGGTTCAGAAGCACTGGCTTATGCGAATGTATTTAGATTTGTGATTACAGATAAATTTACACTATCTTTTATTTTGAAACTAGTTAGCTACTTTTAATTAAATATTTAAACTGTTCATTTTAAAAGTTTTATAAAAACACTACATCTCATACAACTTTAAAATCTTCATTGGAAGATTGTGGTCTGCCTTTTGAAACTTTTGTTTGTTTTTACAATTAACACTCATTACAAACTATTACTAAGTATCTACAATGTGAATGGAGTTGAAGTTTATGGTACACATAACTAGTTAGTTAACATTTTACAATAATTTTAAACGCAGACTACTTTAGAATATGCCTCAAAGTTTTAAGTAGTTATTTGCTATGTGTATGCTGCATATGTGTTGATAATGAGTTACAAATCAAAACATTTACCATGTTTTATATGACTAAAAATTTTAACTTCAATGCTGTTCAACACAAATTTTTAATATTAAAAACATTTTAAAATTATTTAAACTGGTTTAAAGCTTAATATTTTTACTAGTTTTTAAACTTAATATAACTTTTAATAAACAACTTTATTACCAAAGTTAAAAAAAAGTTAAAACGTTGTTACCTTGTATCATTAATGCTTAATTAATAAAACAGTCAAGAAAAAACTTCAATATATATTTTACTAACTTAATTTAAAGTAAGCAACATGTTATTTTAACAAGTTTACTAGATATATAATTACTTATATATATTGTTACAACTTACATATTATTATTTTTATATTTGATGATACAAAGTTATTCTAATAAAGACATTTAGCTACTAGGTGTAAAACTATTGTATTTACTAATTTAATGCTCAGTAATTTCAGTTGCTCCATATTAATAATCTAAGTTTTAGAGTAATATTATAGCAATAAATGCTAAAAACTGCTGCACCAAGTATTTAAAAAGAATGTTTAAAATTCTATAAGTATGATTAATTTAAATTTTAGCGATTTTAGCTTTTAGTTTTTCCTATCACCATTTTAGTAATTAACTCAGTTTAACTTTTTAAATACTAAACATTTCAAGTTTATATTATAAATAAGCAATGAATTTACAGCACTAAATGCAATACAATTTTTTAACTTTTACATAACTAACAATTGAGTATACGTTTAAAAGTTTCATATAACTTAACTTAGTTTTATAGTAAAATTAACTAAAAAAGGTGGTTTAACGTGTTTTATCTTAGTTTTATTAGTTTATCCATTTAGTTAAGTACTAAAGAAAAAAATATTATTTATAAAAATTATTCTATGGAAAGCAAACTCATATTTAGGTTTTTAACTACTGCAACATATTATTAAAAGGTTATCACGTTCGCCTAACACTCGAAAGGTCTCCGGTTCGAGCCCGGGCGGAAACTTAATTTTATTTGAAAGTTTTGTAATCCTAGTTAATATCATTTTTATTATAATGCAGTGGTGGGCTAAGAAAATGTTTATAGATTTATTTTAAAAGCATATTAACTTGGTATGTTGTGTATAACTTGATAGAAATATTAAAGGACTATAAAATTTTAAGAATATTAGAATACTGAGGACATTGAAACATCTTTAAAAGTTATAAAAATTGTTGGTTAAAAAAAAAACAAATGCATAAACTTATATGGACTTTGCGAAACGATTTCTTTCCAGGTTTCGATAAAACCAAATTTTAAATACTTTTATTCTTAATAATACAATTTTTTCAAATACAATTTTTACATAATAAAATAGTTTAGAAAGTTTGATTAATATAGGTTATATTTAACTAAATAAAACAGTTTTAACGTAACTTCATTATTAGTATAATATATTACAATGGTGGTTAAAAAAAATCTAAATTTTTTAATACAAACAAATGCTTGCAACATACCATAAAATTTTAGTTTTAAAAAGCTATTTAGTTAGAACTTTCAAAAAACAGTAGAAATTTTGCTTAAAGTTAATAATCTAAGTTGTAAATTTTCAAAAAAAAATTTTAAGCTAAAAAAAAACAGGGCTTTATATAAATGAAACCTTAAGAGCTAAAGCTTAATATTAAAAATTTTGTGTTGTACAATTTTATCTATATACATGATTATTAGTTATTACATCATTATTAAAATTCTTAAACTTTTACAGCTTTGTTAAATACTAACTTATCATCACAATTTCTTAAAAACAAGTATATTAATGTAAATAAGTAACATTTAATCAAATAAAGCTAAAATACTTTTTTTAAATGTATTTATTAAATTTGAAACATAAACCTTATAACGTTTTATACATTAAGCCTAATAATACTCTGTGTAACCATAAAATGTTCGTAAAACTTGGTTTTCATATAATTTTATCAATCAAAACTTTGTTAAGTGTAATGCAGTTGTAACAAATTAAACTTAATGTTAATCTTTTTATGTTTATATTATATATTATTCTTCTAGTAAAAACATAAATTCTAATTTATGAAATTTAAACAAGTTTATCAAGGTAAAAATAGTTATGATCAAAATAAGATATAAATAATAAGTTATTTGAAGCTATTTTTGATTTTTTTTATTATTGTTTATAATAAAAAATATTAACAAAATTAATGTGAAACGGGCTTAAAACATATTTGTTTATTTTTTTAACAAAAAAAAACATTTGTTTAAAAGTGTATTGCTTTATTTGGTTTTACCTTAAATTATTAACTTGCAAAAATATACTAAAAGTCTACTAAAACTTTTCAACCCAATCAAATTAAATTTTGTAAAGAAAAAATGTATAACTGTTTATGGCTATTAATTTAAATATATTAAATATTTTAAAATTGATGAACCTACCAGAAATGACAAGGCTGTAATGTAAATAAATACAAACAACTCAAACTTTAAAATAAATTATACAAACAATTTATTAGCTTTTTCCGTCGCCTAAACCATTTAATCGTTAGTTTAAACCTAAATAAGCTCTTTTATTACAAAGCTGGTAGTTTTTATTTTTGAGTGATTGTAGCATTTATCTAATGACTTTATCGAAAGTCAGAAATTTTTTATAACGTGTGAACACTTAAGCTCAATCATTTAATAAAAACAAATTAAATTACTACACATAAGTACAACTAAACGAAAAGTTATAGACAGTTGATAAATAACAAAATTTAATACAACAAATTTTCATTCAGTTTTGCGAGTATCTCTTTTTGATGACGTAATAGTAACTTTCGAACAAAATTGGTTATATGGTAAAGATTAGAGGAAATTCATTTAACTTATTAACGAAATTGTATTACATTCTCAACTTGTTTTATTCTGTATAAATACCAAGTCGCAACTATGAAATATATTAAGTAGCTTTAAGAAATAAATATAGTTGTGATTGAAAATTTTTGAAACACACATACTAATATAAAACTCTCAGAAATCATTGAAATAAAGAAAAATTAAACTAAGTTAAAAAGTATAGATTAGATTTTAGCAATAATTTCTGTGGTATAACAAGTAGCGGTAGTTGTAAATTTATAGTTATATATACGTTAAATTGGAAAATTAGCCGCCAGACGGGGTGGCCGAGTGGTTAAGGCGATGGACTGCTAATCCATTGTGCTCTGCACGCGTGGGTTCGAATCCCATCTCCGTCGCTTTTTTTTTCAACTACTACGTTTGATATGTTTTAAGCTTTTATTTATAAAGTATGGTGCAGATATTTAGCATACTTTTAAAACTTTCATATAAAACTTTTTTTAACATGCAACTTCGTGTTCTACCAGTTTTTATCAAGCAGTTAATTATACTCAAACGTTTTTTATACCTGGTAGGACTAACAGTTTAATTAGTTTCTCCTATTTAACTTTTTTTTTTATAATCATGTCGTACTGATATCAGTTTGTAAACTACAAAATAAATATTTGCTTTAAAATTCTTCTTTTTTCGGTTAATAACTATTTTGTTAATAAATAAGTTTATATTATAAAAAAGCGTACCTTTATAATATTACTGAACAAATTCAACTACTTGTAGAATTATAATTGTTATTTATAATTTTCTAAACTTTTGTAAACAAATTAAATGACTGAAAATACAAGTCAAGCTTTTAAAACCTTTGAGTTAAATACATTTTAAACATTTTATTAGTTTGTTCAAAGTTTTTTTTTTAACTTGTAATTTAAACGAATTATGTTAGTTACAATTGATTAGTAACTATTAGAACGTATTTTATTTAAAAGATAAAAACTTCCATACTTAACATACAAAACTTTTATACATTAACAAAATTTGTGCAAACTATTTAGATTGCTTAGTCATCCTGATCAAGTAGGTGGAAGTATAACTAGAAAAATAGTGAAGCTAAAACCAAAGCACATCTTGTATTCATAGCATTAAATTGAAAACGTCAGAGGCAGAGACGGGATTCAAACCCGCGCCGTCGAAATAACTGGAGCCGAAATCCAGCGCCTTAGACCACTCGGCCTGTCTTCTACATATACGTTAAGAATATAGTGCGTATATAAACTTCATCAAATAATTGTCAGTAGAAAACTTTTTCAAGTCCTTTTATGATGTTATCGAATTTAAGATGAATGATACTTGCTTAAACAGTCGATAATGTTTTTCTACAGTTTTATTTTATGTTATGTCCTTAAATTGTTTATCATGCCAATTACCCTTTTGTTAAATTTGAGCTTGCCTCACGGCAAACGAAAGTCCGGACTTCTGTTCTGCAGACTTTCGCCGATGTTTTTTGTTAAATTGTTAATAGTATATGTTTCTGAATAAATTAATTATCATAAAAGCTAAAGTAGTAATTGAGTACTATGAAGCTACAGTACAAATAAAATATATCATTAAACTTGTTTTTTAATTCATTGTGTATTGTTAAATTTTTTAAAATTAAAATCTTTAGTATTTGTTTATTGTTATATATGAATTAAATTTTAAAAAACTCATCAAAAAAATAATATATACTTTTTAAAGGTACTTTATAAAACAATCTTGTCATAAAAAGTATTTTTTTTAATTTTCAAAGTTTTGCATGTCAACTAACTTTTAACTACTCTAATTAAAAATCACATTAAAATATTTGAAAACTAGCTTTTAGTTTTTCTTTTTCAGATATTTGCATTTAAATTGCTGTTTTACATGACCTAAATACTTAAAAAATGTATTTTTAAGTTATAATTATATATAAAAAACAATAATATTTAGAAAATAACATCAAAATTGTCGTTTATATGAATTAATATATAAATTTAATAATTGAGATTGCTTTCAAAATTATCTACAAGTTTTTTATGTTGAATTTTTTTAATTACCAAATATTATTTGTATCAGTTTCTAATTAGACTTTCATTAGTCGTATCTTATTTTATAAAACCAATTGTATTTAAATTAAAATATGTATAGTCAGAAAAAGTAGATAAATATAAAACTAAATACCTAAACCTACATGTAATACTTAATGATTACATAAAATGCTTTAGAATTGCTGTTATGACAAGTTTATTAAACTTATATATTTAATAAACAACTGAAATACACTTGCTAAAAGCATGCTAATAAAAATCCTAACAAAAAAAACTTCGCAGAAAAACAACAATTTGCAAACTACTTTTCTTTATTCAACTGACGCACGTTTCTCTGTGTTAATGAAGTTAATACATTTTTACGGATTTATCTAAAGCTTCCAAGTTACAGTTATCAAAGTTAATAGGAAAACTTTAATAAACCTGCAGAACTGTCTTAATTTGTTAAAAACAGAGAAACGTTCGTCAGTTGAATAAAGAAAAGTAGTGTAAAAATAAAGTACAACACAAAGTTTATAAAAAAAAATTTAAATTAATCTACTGAACTGTTTTGTTAAGTAAAGTTATACTTTTCGAATTAATATTCTTGTTTATAAACATTAACTTCTACGAACCTTAAAATAAAAGCTTTTTTCTTTGTTTTTAGACTATTTTTTTTTAACAAAAGGTATCTATAATACTAGTAGATTTTTTTCTTTTTTTTGCAAATAGTTTATCTGAAGCTATAAATAAAAAAAAGTATGTATTATAAAATAAAAAACTTGCTTGTTCGATATTAATATTAGTTTTGTCATCGATGTTAAGAAATGCAATGTTTTATTTAAACTATTTTTTTTATTATAAATGTTTACATACCTTTATCAAAAATATCAGCAGTTCACTTATTAATTAAAACTAGAAAATCTAAAGTTATACAATTTAAAATAAATAAAACCAGAACTAAACAGATACATAACTTTACTAAACTTTCTAGCTTACAAACAAAAATTTACCTATTTAATACATGCAATAAAAGCGAAACACTCAATAAAAAAGTTTGACAAAAATGAAATCATTTTGTACAACGAAAGTAAAAATGTTACAGCCCGGGCTCGAACCGAGGACCTTTCGCGTGTGAGGCGAACGTGATAACCACTACACTACTGAAACGCTTGAGAAGGGCGAAATATAGCGTTTATATATTTACTCTAAATTGAATTAACCCTCTTTGAAAGCTTCAAACAACAAAAAAATCGGCGAAAGTCTGCAGAAGCCCTATTGTGTGCCGTGAGACAAGCTCAAGTTTAACAAAAAACTTGATCATCAGACTTCAGTCATTCCATCTGATCATCAGTTTTTGTTGATTGTATATAATACGAGCGTACCAGATGTCTTGTCTAGTGGACAATGTGTTAAACGTTTTACTGCAAAAGACAATACTGAAGTCACTGATAAATGCCAACAAATGGTTGATTTACGTGAAAGCATGATAAACCGTCTGTAGATAGAAGGCTACAGAGGTTTTTCGGTTGTGACTGACTGATGAGTCCTAATAAAGACAAAATCGGTTTTAGTCTAATGAAAACTTATGGTTTGATGATCTTTGAAAGCTTATGAATACACTCAATAGTACAAAGGTAAAGATGCTGTACACTATTTTTGTGTTGTTTAAGTTTAAAATATGACACTTAAATATACTAAGCAAATTACTAGTCTAAATGAAACTTATAATAATATAAAGAAATAATTGCTATAAGATTGGTTTTATTATAAATTAAATTAGGTTAAGTTCTACCCTTAGATATATTTAAAACTGGACTTATTTTTTAAACAATTGACTCTCATTTAACTATAAATATAGATGTTTTTTTTTAACAATATACTTTCAAAATAAATTGAAGTTTTACTATTATGCTGACAACTAGGAAATAAAAACAACATGTTAAAATAATTTTAAAAGTTTTTCAATTTCTTAGTCATGTAGTATTTCTAAGAGTGCAAACTATGATAAAGTAAACTTTCTTTCTTTAACTAATTTAGAATTTTGATATTAGTATAAGATATATACTTATGAGCTTTGACAAAACTATTTAAAGTTTAAACTAGCTAGCAAAACATAATTGTACAACTATGTGACAAAACATAAATATTTAATTGAGGGAAAGTTGTTGTAAACATAAAATAATGCTCAAGTTAGTATTAATTTTAATCAAAAGATGAGTTAGTTTAAAAAAATTCAAACTTAATTTATATTTCAATCAGTAAAACTTTTTAACTTAACTTTTAGGGCAAGCTTACAAGCTTTAAGTGACTATTGAGTTTTAGTTATTTGTTTATTGTTATACTTAGTTTAGTTGTAGTATAGTGATGTGGTAATTTATTAGTAAAATCCACGACTTAAATCAGTTTGTAAAATTAAATAAAAAAATTTTATTAGTTAGAAACTTTTATCATATACTTAGCAATTTATTTCTACAGTTAGTTTTATCATTTATAAATACCTCAATTTGTTTTCTCAGCCATCAATTAATCAAAACATACTTTGATTTAAAAATATTAATTCAATATAATTATAAACTTCATACTCTGTGGTCACACGTATATTAAAATATAAATGAAAATATAAATGAAAGTACAAAGTAAAATGCACGTCTTAAAATGAACAGCTTTTGCAAATAAACATCAAATTTACAGCCATAAGTTGTAACTAAGGGCTAGTATACTTAAAAATCAGTCTGCGCTGAAAAGAAGATAACTTGGCAAAAAAAAATTTTTCTATCGTATTTTTTGTTATAATAATTTAAAATTTATTTTTGACTAATTTTCAGGTAAAGCGGGTTAGGGATAACAGTATAAATAAAAAAAAATAAAAAAGCGTTATAAAATTTTCTGACTCAGCTTTTTTCAACTCAGACAGACCTTTAAGTATACATACTTTCCGTAAAAAAGCTTTTTTTTTGTCATTGTATTTTAACAATATGTATCTTTCGAGGTTTCTAAGCATTATTACTGTATCATTTGTTTATATTACTATATCAATTGTAAATATTTAGAACCAATTTATCAAATACAAGCTTTAATCCCTTTGAAATTTAAAACTTTATTTACACTATGTATTGAATTCTTTGATAAATTTGGGCGACCTCACAATAAGTTATGAGAGCAACTTAGACTAACTGTGTTTTGAACATTGTTTTCAGAATAAAAGAGAAAGGTATGAAAAATTTTGGTGACGTAGAGGTGCTAATGAAGGAGTTGAAAACAACAGTTTTTGAAAACTTATGTAGGCGATCTTTGCTAAAAATATAAAAAATGCTTATGTATAAAATACTTTAAAACAAATTAAAATAAAAAGTTTATGAAAATATTAAAGCAAGTATTTTACAGTAGTAGGTTATTTTGATAAAAGAATTAACAAAGTTAAAACTTAAAAATTAATGTTAAAATTGTTCCTATGTAAACTAAATATAAAAGTTTACTCATAAAATGGTTTTGTTAGAATAGTTTTGCACGTAGTCAAAATCTAAGAATACTAAAGTCTATAGAGGTAAATTAACTTTTTTTTCAAAGCTTAAGCTAGATATACAAAAAAAGAAAAGTCTGCAAATAAAATTTCAGTAAAAAAAATTAAAAATAGTAGAACACCAGTGTTTTTCTACATTACTCCTATTCACAAGCTATAAAAAAATTAAAGTAGCTTACACTTTCAGTCAACATAAAAAAAGAATGATCAAGGTGTTAAGATACAAGGAAAAGATCATAAAAAGTCCTAAAAGCAAATGGTGAGAGATATAAAAAGTTTCTAAAAATGTAAATAGTATTATTATAAGCAGGATTTTTAGTACATATTTAGAAAAACTTTGAAAAAGCATACATTGAAACTAATAAACAAATAAAAATGCAAAAAACTCCCCACAATAAGGTGAGATTGCTCCAACAATTGTTTGTAGTTTGTATCCCAAATTTAATTTAATCCCCCTCGTGTTCAAACCCACAACTTTACAAATCATCCAACCCCGTGTCCGACGTCCCAACGCCTCGACCCACACGGCGTATATCAAGATCAGTAAAAATACCGATTTTATATTGAAAATTTGGTACTAATAAGGAAAACAACAATCGAAATTTTACGAATTTGTGAAAATAATAGCTTAAGTGGTTTAAGTAGACTTAAAATAAGGGCGGTATGGTAAAATATAGATATTTTTATGAAAACTAATGCTAAAGTGGTAGAGAACAACTACTTATGGTATTTAGAGTGCTAAAGTGTTTGCTTAAATATATGGTAATTATGCTGGCCTCACTATAACTAACTATAAACATACAAAATTTACTATCTAATCTAATAGCTTGTAAGTATATATCTTAAAGAAACAAGTTCGTTAGAATATATATTAAAAAAAGTTTTTGTAGAACTTTTTTAAAACTTACGTATGTTTCTCTGTGTTAGAAAAAATTAAGTAAACAAATACACAAGTTTATTAAGTATCTAGTAGTCAGGATTATTTTGTAACTGTTTATACTGTGTTGAAATAATTTCAAGTGGGAATTGTAGAAAAACAGTTATAATACAGATACTATAGAGTTAGTACGTATTAGAAAAGAGTTTTTATAAAGTTATTTGGTTAGCTTGCTATGTTGATATACACTTTTTATAAAAATAGTTTTTTAACTTTACACAATTTGGAATGAAGTGTAAAATCATTCATAATTCACTTTTTAAAAAAACATAACAAAAGTTTAGCACGTAAAATTTGAAAGAGTTATAATTTTTAAACTTACCTTCTATAGCTTCAATTTTTAGTACGCCGAAGTATAATTTTAAGTCTTTTAAGTTTATTTCGAGTAGCAACTAAATGGTTATTGAAACAAGTGACTATTCAGCTATGCTAAATACTATGAACAAAATACAAAACTTAAGTATTAGCTTTCAATAAGGCCATGTAACAAAGATAGGTAATCTTTGAATTTTATTTAGAAATTGGTGATAATAGCTTTAGTTCAGTGTTTTATACACACTTAATGCAAGATCAAGGTTAGAAAGTATAATTTATTAAGTTCAACAGGTTTTCTAATTTTCATAGACAAAGTTAAACAAAGTTTTGACTCTATCAAAAAAAATCGAATCAAATACTTAAAAGACAGAAGAAAAACTTTAAAAAAATATTTTAGGTACAAACTACCAGTAAGTGTACATTTTTACCGACAAACAACAACAACTCAACTTAAAGCAATTTAAGCATTACAACCAAAGGTCAATTTTTATTTTCAAAAGCTCTTAAATCAGATATAAGAAAGCGATGGTTCCAATTAAACGACAATTTCTTCGCATTTTTGTTTCTAATATTTTTTTTTTTTAATTCTCCCCGTAACGTAAAAACCGGCTCAAAATGT
This sequence comes from Thalia democratica, assembly GCF_965202585.1. NCBI lineage: Eukaryota > Metazoa > Chordata > Thaliacea > Salpida > Salpidae > Thalia > Thalia democratica. The sequence continues at coordinate 56,327,540 of NC_139166.1, read as the reverse complement.
AAAAGTTATTGTGTGTGTATTTAAGTAGAACTTTTTTTATGTTGCATCTTTTATTGTGTTAAAAATATAAAACTTGATTTGTAAACTTTCACAGAAGTATTTATGTGCTAAAAATAAAGTTAAATAAACTGAATACTGTCTACTTCTACAAAAAATTGGCAGCTATAAATCTAATTATAAATCTTGTACACATAAACACTTTAAATTTTAACATACATCTAGCTTTCTATCAAAAAATAATCCTGAAATAAGAACAAGTTAAACTGTTTACGTTCAAATAACTTAAATTCAGTTACATTTGAAATATAGTTTTTAGTTAAAGTACATTATGAGTTTGAATTGTTTGTTTTTAGATTGTAAGTTTAAATTCTTAAGTTTAAATTTTAAGTTTGTAGCAAAATACAAGTTTTTAATGTTATGTTTGAATAAAAAGTTATTGCTTACAAAAGCATTATAAGTTCCTAATGATATTTTTAATTACAAGTTTGAATAGTTACGTTTAGACTTAAAGCTTGTAATATTATGTCATGAATGTTTTAGTTAGTTTATAACGGTTTACCTTGTGTTAGTTAAAACATAATATTAAAGATCACTATAATCATCACTTAAGTATTATTATATAAACTAACATTAATAGCAACAATGAAACATACTGCGCATGTGAACATGGGTCTGTGAATAATTTGAATACAATTCCACTTGATATCTGATAAGGCAAGTTGGCACGTCAAAATACGGTAGTTTGTTATGTTCCACTATCAAGTGTAGCTGGTGGAATTAAGATACAAATAGCTTTGAAATAATTTATAATCACAAATCTAGTTTACCTATCAAGTGAAACTGGTGGGTTTTGTTGAGTTTTTATGTTTTTTGCAGTTTAAAAACTCACAAGCTGCTACTGTCTTTACCTGTTGGGAGAAAACATAAATATTAAAATATGAATTTTGTACCAACACTAATAAAGTTGTGTAAAATATAAGTGCAAGTTAATAAGAAATTTTACGTTTTACCAATACTTTGTACCTGTAGAAGTTAAATTGAATTATTTCTTCAAAGCTTTTAAGCAACATAAAAATACTGAAGTAAAAATAACTTAAATATCAAAGTAACAAATTTGTTATATTTATACTTAACACAGCTTTTTTTAAGATATTATTTTCCAAAAGCAAACTAGCTTTGTTTAGTATTACAAATTTTAAATCTGGTTCTTTTATTTAAGTGCTTTAAGTAATAATTTCATGACTAAAACTTTAATTCAGTATATATATTAAATTAGAAATACAAATATTACATTATTATAAAAGTTATCACAGTAAATTATTTTAAAATGTTTAGACTTGTCGTTTACTTTAATGATTCATGTCCAATTAAAATATTTAATTGTAATTTTGAAAGCATACATAGGAAAAATAGATAATGTCTGAAAAATCATGAAAATCTGAAAAAAACTTCGTCGGCAGGATTCGAACCTGCGCGGGCAGAGCCCAATTGATTTCTAGTCAATCGCCTTAACCACTCGGCCACAACGACTTGTGGGTGGGGGCGATATCACGCATATATAAACACTTAATATACGTTATAAGCTCAAATATAATACATGTATTGCATTGTAACTTTGAAGCATTGCTAAATTTTGTCATTTCCTGCAAAAAGCAAATAGCGTATTATTCTAATTTTGTGTTTTAAATATTAATAAAATGTTATTAAAATGCTAGTAATCATGTACTTTAAGTTTATAAAATATGTTGACACTTCTACTAAAAAAAAACTATGAGACAACTGCTACATTGAATAGTTTAAATTTTTTACAGTCTAAATAAAAGTATTACATACAAGTTGTATGATACAACTAAATAATTAAAAAAGTACTATAAAAGTTTAGATGTAATAAATTTAATTTTTCCATTAATAGTCTAGCTTTTTCGTTATAAAGTATTAACTTTTAAACATAACACAAACAAAATAACTTGAAAAAAATCAATGATGTCTAACCTTTTTTGTTTAATCAAAACAATTCATATAAATTAAATTAGTATTACTTCTACATACAACTATGTCTTTAGTTCAATAGTTCGCAACAATATTTTGATCGTCACACGAAATTTTCCTCAAAATAAACGTAAGCTAAAACACAAAAACAAAACTTTATCCAAAAAAATAAATAATGTTTTTATTGTTTAAAAATTTATAATGAAGAAACATTAAAATTTAAACAAACTTGTGTGGACATTTAACATCATACTTTTAGAAAAAGTGTTAAATAAAGTTAGTGTCTTATCGGAATTGCCAATTTTCGAGCTCTTAAACTTTGTAGTGACAATAGAAAAATTAGTTGCCACTAAAGCTCATAGTTTAAAAGATTAAAATTAAAAAGTCAATCACTGTTAATTTCATAAGAAAACTGACTAAAAAATGCGTCAACCGGGAGTTGAACCTGAAACTAATGTTTGGAAGGCTCCAATGCTAACCGTTACACCTTTGAAGCTTGTTTCAACCTAAATAGTTATAAATTATGATAACCAAAATTCAAATATAACAATTTGAAATTATAGACTTATAATGATGGCAAGCAATACGTAAAAGGGTTATTAAAATTTTGAAGAGGAAATTAGAGAAAGCAGATAAAAAGGTATGATATGAATAATCGATGATCTACAACTAAATGTAATAGTAACATAATACAATTAAACTTTATCTAAATAAAAAATGTTTATTTAGTTATTATGTATGTATTTAGTCAAAGTTCAGAAGCATTTTTTGAGCTTTTAGCTGTATACATTTTGTATTTGGTTTTTCCAGCTCATCAAAACAGTATTGATTTTATAAAAATTTTAAGTAAACATATAAAGTTGCTCTTAGTAAATACTTTATTTTTATTTTACATTTTGATTATTTATTGACCATTTTGATGAGCTGTAAACTTTTGTAAATAGTAAAACACATATAAATGCTTGATTCTATTTTAATTGTTGTTTAGTAAGTGCTAAAAGCTTTTTTTAGTATTTTAAGCTGCATATTTACTGGTAATGTCATTGGTGGTTAAGTTATATTATTAGAGGATTTAGCTAGATGTGCAAAAGTAATGATATATGTTAGAGTGATAGTATTATATCAAACCGTAAAAATGGTCTTGAGATCAACTTTGTAATCAATTTAAAATGAGTAAAACATTGTAGTAAACAATGAACTTCACCGCTCGATCAACAACAACAGCATCCGAGACAATCCTACGACCGGTTTCGTCCTAATTAGGACTCATCAGGCAGGAATAGTCGCGAGAAACCGCTGTTGTGATCTAACCAAACGGGCTTAAGTACGAAGCACTGAAGCTACCGTTTGTGGGTAAAGTCCGAAAAATCGTTGAAAAAATGTTGATCGTGCGGTGAAGTTCATTGTTTAATCTCGATGGCATAAAACATCTCAACTTTGTTGATGATGGCCGAAATAAATACTGGCTAAAACATTGTAAGTATAATTCACTTTAACTAAACATTCAGAAAGAAGGTTTACTTTTAACTTTTATCGATCCATAACATAATAATTTATGAAACTTCCTATCATTTAATTTATTCTCAAAATTTTAATCTTTAGATGATTTCTTATAAAAATGTTTCAGCTAACAATTTTTATACTTTAAAAATTGATTTGAATAAAATAAAATATTGTATTAAACAATATGGTAGCTTTTTATTTACCTTAGCTAAAAACATTACGCCATTCCTTCTGTAAGTTTCTTAAAAACTAATCTAGCGAATCTTCACTGTTTATTATTACGTCACAGTCCAAATATTATTAAAGCATGGCTTGTTATCGAAAGTAGCTTTATATTATTAACTTACAGAAAATTTTCGCTAGTTCCGGGTTCGACTCCCCGTCGATGCATTTTTTTTATTTATAATTAAAGTTGTTAAGCGATAAAAGTTACTTTTTCCATCGAGCAATTAAATTATCGACGCTTTCTACTTTTTTCTTTACTTGTTAGTACTTTTTTTTAGCAAATGAAGCTAAATTCTATGATAAGTAATTAAATCGTGCATTGTTATGTTTAATATGCACATAAAAAAACGAGAACGAGTCAAATTGCACGAAAATTCAAATATGCTCGAAGGGACTTTTTGCACAAAGGCATTTTTAAACGAAAATACTTGCACGAAGTTTAATTTTTGCACGAAAGTAAAAAATTAAATAACATTAAAATAAATTATAAAAAAATAACAAGAAAAAACAAGTTAACGACCGAGGGTAAAGGTAACAGTGATAGTAAAAATAAAATAAACAGAAGTTTAAAATTAATAAAGTTTAAAAAAAAAAATTCAAACCTGCAAAAGTGTTCCCTCGTGCAAAATTGACACCTACTCAGTAAAAAAAAAAGTAACTTAAACCAAACGAAGTCAAAAATAGGACTACGCCCAACGCGGGGCTCGAAACTAACGACCATTGGATAAAGAGTCCAACGCTCTACCGACTGAGCTACAGAAGCGATGAATGTAAGGTATTTATCTTATGCTTGAGTACTTAATTACGTCATAATTACCAACGGCCGCTCATCATTCCCAAGTAATTGATTATAAATGTTAGCTTTTAAAGAATTATTTTGAACTTTAATAAATTTTTATCTAAAGTTAATAAAGTTTTAGTTGAGAATAAACTGAGTTATTAACAAAACGTACTAATACGTATCAACTTTTGTACTTTATCAATTAGCTGTAAAATGTAATTAAAACTATCTAATCAAAATCTAAAAAGCATTTCTTAAGCAAAAAATATACTACTAAAGGTTTATACTTAATTTTAGCAAATTAGAATTATTTAAAGCTCATAAATATTAAATCAACTATCATATTAAGTTGTAAGCATTAGTTATAAACTTAAAAAACTTACGTGTTTTTCTTATACTACAAATTATCATATTAGCTTGCAAATTAGTTGTGAAAATTTTCGAGATAAAAAAAAGGTTACTCTATGTATAATAGTTAACAGTTAAATAAGGAAACTAATGTAATTAAAAAGTTAATGCATGTGGTATACAGTTTATATTCTACAGTTATGTAAAATTGTAATAGTTATGTCTAAGAACGATATTAAGAATTTTTTGGAAAGCTATTCCAAAACGTTATAACGTTTAAACGGTGTATACATAAGCTATAAATAAGACTAAATAAAACTTGGAATATTTTTGTTTAAATAAATCAACATTATACTAATGTTCTTATTATACAGAAGATTTACATGAAAACTTATAACTTAGTAGAAATGAAATACTTAGTAGACTTTATAGAAGAGTTCAAAAAATATTCATCAAAAATGTATCACATAAGAATAGCTAATAAATCTTCAAAATACTTTTATTTATTTAAATCGTTCAAGAAAATTTAAAACGAAACTAAGTAGTTTTTTTTTGTAATGATAAAATTGAAAATATGTTTAAACCTTCGCGTAAAACTTAAAAATTATTTTACAGGTTTGGTATTTCAAACTAAACTATAATAAAATTCAATATTTGTTTTAAACATAAATACTTTAAAAACAAGGTTAAACTAACATCTTTCTATGTAGATTCCTTTAGTTTTGGCTTCAAATACCAGTTTTCGTCGTCTTTTTGTTGTTAATAAATCTAAGAAAACTTAATATTTCCAGCAAAAAAAATTAATTAATAAAAAATACTACTAAAGAAAAAAATATGTTTAATTACAATTGACAAGCTTTAAAACTAAACAAAACACATAAACCCTTATTTAAAAAATAAAAACTTTCCAATACTTTAAGTAAAATAAAAAACATTAAAAAAAAACTTTTTATTAATTTTATAGTTATAAAAAAGTATGATGCATAGCTAAAACTTTTAATTTTAACTCATTAAAATTTTTGATCAATAAATTTTGATAAAATAAAGTTAAATAATAGTTCTTGCTTAAATAAAATAAATTTTATCTAAGGTCATAGTGAGATTACACTTTAATTTTAAAAAGTGCAATTTAATTAGAGTGAGTACTTTAGATTGCAGTTTAATGAAGTAATTTTATTTAAGTATTAAACCACATTTAAAACATTTTTTTAATCATTAAAAGCTATCAAATAATAAAATCAAATACTATTTCCATAAAATTTTCAGAAAAATTAAATTCAGTCAAAGGAATATTACTGTCAATGTAACGTAAACGATTAAAATTCACAAAAGCATTGTCACATCATGATTGACTTATGCGATTATATATGAGAACATTTTAATTTGAACAAGAGGCGCCATGGATTAGTTGGTTAAAGCGCCTGTCTAGTAAACAGGAGATCCCGAGTTCGGATCTCGGTTGTGTCTCACCTTTAATTTGTCGAGCTACTTAAAATACCTAATAGTTGAAAAGTTTTATCAAGTGCTTAATGCGCTATAATAGCTGACACAGTTTTTTAAAAGCAGTATAAATGTAAGGTTTTATTGATATTTATACAATAATGCTTTTTTATCTTGACTAAAGTAAAGTGGGCGCAAATCGCGCAGGATTAAAAATAGGTAAGGACTGATTTGAATTTTATGTATATAAATTGAACTTGTGCATATTTCTTAATATTAAAATTCAATGTAGCAGAAAGTTGTTTAAAACAAATTTCATTCAAATATTTTTTGTTTAGTATATTATTAATCTAAACTTTGGTTTACACTACACAATATATCATATTTCTCAACTCTTTTCTTTACTTAATTTGAAAATTCGTCGTGTTTTTGGTTTAATATTTTTTTTCATTAAAATAATTTGTGCGACAAAATTTTTCTAAATTTAATTCTTTAAAAACATTTTGTGAAGTTTTCTTTAATTTTATTTTTACTACAATATAAAGTTTTAAACCTTTTTACATATATATTACCTTCAGAAAACGTTTATCGTTGTAGAGGGGAGAGTGGGTTTCTTCTAATGTTTTCCTACCTTTAAATGAAAAAAAAAAAAGCTCTTATAGTCATATATTTGTATATTTATAATTAATTATTTGGTAATTTATTTATTAAAAAAAAAAAATTAGTTTAATGTTATGAAGTACTTTGAAAACTTAAGAAATTAATGTATCTAGTCTAGCACCAAGCATATTCAAATGTTTTACTACTAGCTTATACTAGGGGTGGGCAACGTTTTTCAATCAACGGGCCGGATCCGGAAAAAAAAAAAGTTGTTTGCGGGCCGGAGCATTTCGAATTAGTGATTTACCGGATCCAGTATTCGGATCCAGCCGAATAATGACAGATTAGATCCGAGTCCTACTGAATACTAATTTTAAGTCGAGATCCGGATCCGGACGGATTCTAATTTAAATAAAAGTTTCAGATTCGGCCGGAATCTAACTTTATGGATACAGTTGATAAGTTTTTTGAATCCCTTATGTATGACAACTTAAGATGCAGATTGAAACATGTCAGATGTTTAAAAATTGTCAATAAATAGAATTGACTTTGTAATTGACTAAGGTACGTCTGTAAAAAATCGTACTTGAAAAAAAAACACTTTGCTTGGGATAATTTGACAAATAGATATTCCAACTAAGTTAGAATAGAACAACACAAAATAATAGGACAAAATAGTGTATTTATTAGTACACATTAATTTATAAAGCTATTTTTTAGCATGTTTTTAAAGTCAGATTCTTACAGTTTTGTTTTTTTTTTTAATATGATACAAAGTTTTATGAAAGTTTTATAATATTTACCCTTTACAGGCCTGTCACTTTGCTGTGGGCCGGTCATTTGCGGGCCGGATCCCATTAAAGTTTAAAAAACGGTCAGGAGCCGGAATTTTTCACTCTACGGGCCGAATCCGGCCCGCGGGCCGTACGTTTCCCACCCCTAGCTTATACTAATAGAAATATTAAAAAAGTTACATACCCAGTCGAACAATTTGAACAGTAGTAAAAGAATTCTCAATGTAAAAAACACACCAAATTTTTTGCTTTAATTCCAAGCATTTTATTTTAGATTTACTGTTTTTTAAATAACGGTTTGTATCTTATAAATTAGTAAAAAAGTAAGATTAAGTATAAAATATAGTAAATCAAGTTGAGTTTATGATGAATTTACCAAATTAAGTGGATACACATTTTGTTACAAACTCATAACAGATTAGTTTGAAGTTTACAATTAACAAAAATAAAGGAACAAAGTATTTATTTATTAGTTTTAATAAATTTAATTGTTTTTTACAACTTATAAACGAAAGTGAGATTTGTGGTGCTTATTAAACTTAGTAAAAAACTTGAAACTTTTTTAATATATTTTTAAACAGGTACACTTTGCTGAGACTTAAACTAGTATATATGTTTTTGCTGTGGTTTTAACTTCGAACAATTTTTATCAGATATTTAGTTGTTTCTGTTGATAGCATATTGTTTGACCAAACTAATTTGTAGTGTCTATTAATGTTGCAGTATTAAAAAGAAACACTGTGAGAAAAATTCTAATAGCTTCAATTTTCATATAAAATGAGAGAAATTAGTTAGAAAAAGTGACCTGGGCATGATATGAACACCAAAACTTTAATTCTGGAGCCAGACGTTGCGCCGCCAGGTTTGCTGAATCAACGCTTCTTAAAGTGTTTATAAACAAATGTATAAAATATTTGAGCTTAATATAAATAATGTGATTTAATGATTGCTCTTTTTAATGTACTATTCTTAAACTAATTACCTCTAGTTATAGTTAATATGTTGAAAGAGTTCAATAGCAAGAATGGTTTTGTTTAAGATGGCTGTAATAAATTGTGCTTGAAGAAAAAAAAGTCTGGAATTTAAATATTGTTTAATTTGCATGTCCTACTATTGCATAAGTATGAAAATTTAAAACACCTAAAATATATATGATTATAAATTTACTAATCTAACTAAAACTTAGAAATCGTATAAATACGTATCATGTAAATAATTAAGTTTTTAATTATTGGTCATATATACAACAAAATTTCATTTGAGTTAAACCATTTATACTTTAGAAATTTAAATTAAAAGCTTTAAGCATTTTTGAGAACTTTGCTTGTGATTTAGCTTGATAGAACTCTAAAACTTTTTCAAGTTTTCAGAATTGAAGTTAAAAAAAAGTTAACCTATGCCGAAATTAATTATAATTTTTTATGTATGAATTGAACTTTGGTAAGTTAAAAAAATCAAGTCGTTGAAAAATTTAATTTTTAGTAAATACTTAAATATTTTAATTCTCTTAATGATAAGTTGTTATAAAGTTTAAGCTTTGAATGTAAAAAAATTTATAAATTAGCTTATACAAACAACAATTAGTTATCATTTATAAAAAATTATATCTAACATAGTTAACTAGATAATATTAGAGTAATTGAATTGTGTATTAATCTACATCTTCGACTAAACATAAAAGATTCTTTATCTAAGTCAAGTAGAATATGTCATGAATATTACATTTTTTATATTAAGCTCAAGTATTTTATACATTTGTTAATAAACACTTTAAAATGCGTTCATGAAGCATAATAACTAAATAAAAATAACCTAATTATCTATAAAGCTGGACACAGTAAACTATTGAGTAAAATATTTTTACGTCGAAACTTTACTGTATAATTTTTATTGTAAAAGTTATCAATAGTTTATTGGTAAAAATAATATTTAAGAACTATTAAAAACATTATCAAATCTGAATACTTTTTTTCCTTCATTTTTAGATACTTTGACTTTTCATTTTAGTTTTTATGTACATTACAGTAAGTTTAAGTCTAAGCAAACTACTTTCTACATTTAAAAACACTTATATTGAGTATATATAATTAATTAAAAACACAAACCAACAATTCCATGTTAATACTTTTCAGATCTAAAAAAATGGTAAAATTATTGTTGTATGAATACCAACCTCTTTGTTTTTGAGTTATATATTTAAATAAAAGTTTCGTTTCTTAAAATAGACTAAAAATTATAAAATATTTACATATTTAAACATTATTCAAAAAAATATAAACTTACTTTTCAAAATCATATTAAATTCATGATTGCACAAAACATTGTTTTTAACTTAAATTATACAAGCTGTATTAATTTGTTTTATAAAAAATAAGATACAAGCTTTTTATAATGCAGTCTTATTTATAACAGCTGAATAATTGTAAAACATCAGTTTAACTGCAAACTTTGTAAATTTTCAGAACAATAAATCTTAATACTTCAAATTTTATTAACAGAATTCATATTTAATATATTAATCACTATCTTATTGTTGTTGACATAGGGGAGTTTATAACAACTTTTAAAGTCTAATATTATTTGAATAACTAAGCTTGTAGTTACTTTTTTATGTATTTTTAAATTCCAAGTAACCTTTACAATAAATATTTGAGCATTTTATAGGCTCGAAAATAAAAGTCGAAAAAATTTCATTGTATGTCAATCTCATCAAACAATTTTTGATTGTTTTCTTTTGAAACTTTCTCAGTTTTGAAACTTTTAACTAAAATAAAACATTACTTTTTAGTCATGAAATATTCATCTAAAAATGTATTTTTTATTTGTCTGGTCAGAATTTCAAATATTGCAAAAAATACTTCCTAATATTTTGAGGTCTCTAACTTAAAAATGAAGAAAAATATTTTTTTTTAATATATAAATTTCTGAGAAAATTAAAGAGAAAAAATTGCATAACTTAATGCATAGATTTGTTTTTGAAACTTTTTATAAAAATAACTGTTACTCAAAACTTAATTGTAACTATTATCTTCTATAATAAAACAACTTAAGTTTATATTTAAAGTCATTATATAATAGCCTTTAGTAATTAAAAAAAAGACAGGTATTTTAAAAATTTTCTCTTTATGCCTTTATGCACTTTTTGTAGTATATATGTAGTATTTATGATGACTACAACTTGTTTTAACTTTAAAATAAATTTGAAAAAATATTTGCTAACATTTTATAAACTTAATACTTAAATTAGTTCATTATAATTATATTTTAAAAATCCAAAATGAATTCGAGTTTTTGTTTGATAAGCTTTAATCTAAAATTAACTTTAGAATAACTATCATCAAAAGCATAGCTATATAAACAAAACTTTCAGAAAGTTAGCATATTATATGTTTTCAAATAAGTATTATATTTTATAACTTAAGATTTTTAGTTTTTCATTATGGTAAAGTTTAAAACCTAAAAAAATTAGAATAAAGTATACTAAAATTAAATAATAACAAAATTTATTCATAGCTTATAGTTGTATACATTTTAATAAACTTGTTTTAAATTTATGCCTTAAGTTGTTTACTTATAAAAAAACCATAGTAAATTAAATGAAAACAAAACAAAATTTAAAGTGATTTTTATTACACAATTATATTTAAACTACCAAAAAATCATAAAATAATTAAAAAAGTTTTAAGCAAATGTTATACTTAAAAATTCAAAAATCTGTTCAAAGTTTATTTAAAAGAGCATAGGGTGGTGATTTAAGCACAGTTTTTTTTGCACGTTGATCTTAATATAAAAGTATTTAAATTTATACTATTTTTTATAATGAAAACTATCTTTTTAGATATATAGTTATAAAATGAGAGAGTTCAATAGGATCCTTATGGAAGGGCCAAGTTAAAAAGCAAAAAAAAAGACTGCTTTATTAAAATATATCTTCTCCAACAGCTTCTAAGAATTTTTTCAATTTTTTTAAGTATTACCTCAATTGAATACTAAACAATGCTATTAAGAAATTTTGAATTTTTGAGTCGAGTCAAAATATATTGTTCTTAAAAGAAAAAAAAAATCTTTTTATGTTGGTAATAAAGCTTTAGTTTTTTGATGCTTTTTTAATCTTTACTATAGGATTTTTTCCACAATGCAAGGAGAATTTTTTTTTGATTTTTGGAAATTAGCTTTAATTACGAAAGAGAACATACACTTTTAGTTAATTTTAAAGTTTTAAAAAATAACTGACCATGAAAAAACTTTGGCCCATACGTTTTTATCAAAAACTTTTAATTTAAATGACTTTAGATCAAAAGTAAAATAATTTCTACATTTAAAAAAAAGTAAATTTCTAGTTTGAACTTAAGTTTTTATATACTATCTACATACAATTTTTGTAGAAAAACAGCTCTTATCCTCCTATGCTTTTAATATAATAAAAAAACTGTTTAAATGAATTAGTTAATAGAAGTAATTCCCTTTATAATTGAAATAAACAAAAGCATTGAAACTTACTATTTATATATTTTTAATAGTACTGTTTTTATAATGTTGAAAACCATAAGTATATTTGAAACTAAATATTCTGATTTTTGTAGTGCGAGATAAAATTCTATTGAAATTTATTTTTATTTGATTACAGTTAAATAAATAAAACTGTACTTTCTGTTTTTTTAAATCTCATTAACAAAATAGTTGAAATTAAGTTAACAATAGTTATGACAATACTACTATTTTTAAACTATATTGTAATCTTTTAAAATCAAACTTGATTATTTCTGTTAATGATTAAGATTTATTTCTTATGCAAAATATTTCATAATTTGAAAATTTCAAGAAATCTTTTTATTTCAACATAGTAAGAAATAAATATAACAATTTCATTAGTGGTAAACACTTTTTTTTCGTTACAAATTTTATAAATACTTCATAAACTTTTAAATTAGTTGAAAAGTAACAATCAAAGATTTAAACTTGCTTCAAAAAAAAAAAAAACATTTGTTAAAATGCATTTTATGATTATATAGATTATGTATGAATGATTTCTCCAGGTTTATAAACGAACAAGTTTTTGGGTCTATCTTTAGTTTAAAGTTAAGTATAAGGAAAGAAACTAAGTTAAATATCATAAAAACATTAAAAATTTAAATTGTATTTCAATAAAACGTGTATTTCAATAAAAAAAAATTGATAATGACAAAAGTGTTTTATCTTTATGATAGATTTTTGTGTCAAACCAAAATTTTACTACTGAACATGTTAAAATTGTTTAAATTCCAGGTTTTTTTTTTATTTTTCAAGTTCCAAGTTTTTCAGGTTTTTTTCAGTTTCAGGAAATTGTTAAATTCTAGGTTTTATGGCAACCCTGTTATTAAAATTGTATATTATTTTTCGTATTAAAATTTCTAGCACTTTTACTTAAGTAATAATTATCATTCTATATTAAAACTAAACTTCAATAAAAATACACTATTTCTATCACAAACATATATGAATATGATCAAATCTAATCAAGTAGTAAAGTTGTTTAATGAAGTAATTAAATTACAATATTAAGTAATTAAATATTTCAGTGGGCTATATATTTGAAAATTTAATTTCAATTTTATAACTAACCCTTTACTTAAAAATTCCAAAGGTTTTTCGAACAAAAATGAAAATTAGGTACACAAAAACAGCAGTAGCGTAGTTTTAAAAAATTATTTGTTTTCATTCTAAATTTTAGCATTTTAGCACAAGCTAAGTTTAAAGGGCATCAATTTGTAAATGTTAAATTTAGTTTTAAGATTGACTTATGCTAAGCCTTAAAAACTACTGCTAAAAGTAAAGTGTTTCCTTCAAAAAGGTTTCTTTCAACTATCTCGATAAAACTTAAAAAAAAATCACTGTATATACTGTTAAGTTGTTCAGAAAATAACTTTATAAAGATTTTATTGTTAAAACCATTGATTGAAGTAACTATTTGTAACTGTTAGTCATACTTATACGTCTTTAAAAAAATACAAGATTAATAACTATTTTCTAACATATATAAACCATTTAGTTGTTTCATAAAAAATATGATTTTAAATCAAAATTTCTAATACACTATTAATTTAACTTTTCAAAAAAAAATTTAAAAATAATAATAAAATATGCTATTTTTTCATACTAATAACCAGTTGTAATTTTTTTATAAGTATATTAATAAAAAAACATTGCTAAATCAATGTATTATTACAGAACCGTTTTAATTGTCATAAAATTGTATGTTATTTATAAAACATCAAAATTGTTCATCAATGTGTGGTCGGTTAGAGCGTCGTGTTAATAACGCGATTATCGCGGTTTCGATCCCCGTACTGACCATGCTTTTTAATTTCACACACTATTGAACAAACTAAATTTTTATAAACACGTTTTTTAATATATTTTAATGCGTAAACTACTTAGTGTAGTAATCGTTTAGGGCTTAAACTTTGTTCAGGTCACAAATATTCTAGTACATAAAACTTTAAATAAAACTTAGAAGTTTTAGAACATAAAAAAGTAAATAACAAAGTAATAATACATTCCTAAACATTAGTAGTTCATTTAAGTTTTAAGAAAACTAAATAAAACACCGTTTTTACGTTTTAAACTAAAATTTTAAAGTGTAAAACTACTTAAAAGTTTATTTTAAAATTTAACAAGCTAATAATTATTTAATGTTATAGTCTTTTGTTTGTAGTTTTGTAATTTTTTGTTGCTTGTTTAGAGGGAAGTTAAATTTTTGCACTGAAATTTGTCCTATACAATGTTTCATAGTTATTTCATACTGCTTTTTTTTTTGTACAAATTGTTTATTAATGTAAAGGTCAGTACAATTCAACTAGAACTTGAAGATCTGAAGTTTACAAACAATAACTTGAATGAAGCAACTGTAGTGTTTTGAAACTCGACAATTTAAAATAGCCTAAAAAAACAAATGTATACATTATATATTGAACACTACGTACTGGCTAACGTTTGTTCTAAAGACTAATGCTTATAATAGCTATAAATGTTCGGGAACGGGTCTAAATTGCGCGAAGACAAAATTGCACGAGGTTACTAAATTGCACGTGGGGACTAAATTGCACGAAGATACTTTTGCACGAAGACTAGTTTGCACGCGGGCACAAAATTGCACGAGGGGACAAAATTGCACGAAGACTATTTTGCACGGAAGCTCAATTTTACACGAGTTACAATTTTGCACGACAGACAGTTTTGCACGGAGGGTCAATTTTGCACAAAAAAAATACTAACTTAAAATAAATAAAGAAAAAATATATTAATACCTGTATATTTTATAAATAAAATAATAATCATGTATTAGTGTAATTAATTTAATTTAGTTGAGTTTAGTTTATTTTATTTTTTATTTTTTAATTTTTTAAATTTTTTTTTATTGAAACTAATTTTTTTGTGTTGAAAAACTAATATAAATTTATAAAGTATTTAATATAAATAAAACTAATATTTTATTTAAATAAAAATATTCCTTGTTTAAAGAATAAACATGTATTGATGTAAACTTAAATTAAATTAAAATTATACTAAACTTAAATAAGAAATAAGACAAGATTAAAAATAAAAATAAATAAATAATATTTACATGGGTAAGTGTTAAAGTTGCACCAGCGTACAAAATTGCACGAAAATACTTTGCACAGAAAAAAACGAGCATGCAAAATAGTCAGACAATTAAATAAATTTAGAAAGGAGAAAATCCGTCTGATGAAATTTTTATTGTGCATTGTACAGTTCTGTTATGGCTGTGTACTTCCATAAATTATACTTTAAATTGTTTTTTTTTTGAATTATATAAAAGTTTTAAACATAATTTATATATCATTATTTTCTATTTGTCTAAACTATTTCTTAGTTGCATCACTATTTGCAGGCGTTTTACTCTAATTAGCTCTAAAGTTTCTCCTGCTCTGTTTTTTCTCTTTATCTGACCCAGACTTGCGAAAAGCACTGTAAGAAGCAATTTTCTTCTTACATTTTTAGAAAAAAAAGAGATACAAGCTTTTGACTTATATGAAACAAACAAAATATTACAACAGCTACAATAGTTAACTTCTGTTTTTGTCAAAAAAAATTATTAATTTAAACAAAACTCAATTTGCTTATTTTATTTTAACAACGGTTAAAATCTAATTTTATAATCTAGGTTTTATTTTATTTATAACTATTCAAAATTATAGGTTTAATCGTTTGCTAACAAAAGATCAAAGTAACTTCACTGGAATATAAATAAAAACAAATTGTACAGTAATCTTCCTTTATTGTACTAACATATGTTTGTTGTTTTGTTGTGTAATTTAGCTTACTTTACTTATTTTAGACTTAATAACCACAAATATCATATAGTTTTATAACAGTCAGATTTAATATTAATTATTTTACCTATTATTAACTATTGTCTGTAGAAAATATCTTATTTTAATGAAAACATGTATACACCCACTTTATTCTATGTTTCTATTCTTCCATTACAGTAATAATTTTTTTACAGAACCCAGTTGAAGTGTGTTGATTTGTTAACACACAGAAACATATGTTGGTACAATAAAGGAAGATTACTGTACAATTAGTTTTTATTTTTATTTATATAAAAAAATTTAAATTGATTTTTGGTTATTATTTAATTTGTTTATTTTAACAATTTCAACTATTTTTATCTATTTTAAATTTGTTTAATTATCTATTTCATTTATTTTTTATTTGTTTTAATAATTTTATTAACTTTTGTTTTGGACTTTAGTTTAATGTATTTATTATTTAATTTAATAATTCTTAATTTTTATTAATCTTATTTATTTATTTTTAATTTATTTATTTATTATTTAGTTATTTGATTTTTTAAATTCTTAGTTTTTATTTTTTATTTTAATCTATATAACATTTAATTTTTATTTCTTACTTGAAGTTTTTTTTTTTTTCTTAAAAATATTTTATATAAATTTTTTTTTTATAGTTTTTATTGTTTTTTATTATTAATTGATTATTGTTATTTTTTGCTTGTTAGTTTTTTTTTACTTTAAATTGATTTGTTTTTTTAATAATTTTTTTTACATTTTTTTTCTATATAGTTATAAATTATATAATTCAATTTTTTTTTAGTTTTTAAAATAATATATAACATTTTTTCGTATACTATTATTTAGTTAATAAATCTTTTAATTCTGATTTTTTTATTTTTCAAATATTATATAATTTTTTTCGTGCAAAAGAGTCTTCTCGTGCAATTTTGTCCCCTCATGCAAAAATGTCTACGTGCAAATTTGACCCGTCCCTGAAAAGGAAACAAAACCCGTGCAAAATTGACCCTCCGTGCTAAATTGTCACTCGTGCAAAAATGACCCTTCGTGCAAAAGTGTCTGCGTGCAAAATTGTCTGATCGTGCAAAAATATACCCTCGTGCAAAAGTGTCTTCGTGCAAAAGTGAACCTTTGTGCAATTTTGTCTACGTGCAATTTTATCTTCGTGCAATTTTGTGCTCTCGTGCAAATTAGTCTTCGTGCAAAAGTATCTTCGTGCAATTTTGTGTTTTCGTGCAATTTTGTCCCCTCGTGCAATTTTGTACGCTCGCGCAATTTAGACAGCTACCCAAATGTTCATTTATCGTCTGGCAGGATGACCGAGTGGTCTAAGGCGCTGCGTTCAGGTCGTTGTTAAGAAAAGTTGCATTCAGGTCGCAATTTACATTGTTTTCATTATTTGTACAGTTTTTTATACTTAATTTGATTGTTTTATAAATAACTTAGTGCATTTAGTTGTGGAAAGAATACGAGTTCTATTTACTTGTCATAAAATTGCTGTTTTTGTTTTTTAATTAAGCAAATTTCTTTCTGTAAAGAGTCAATAAGGTATTTTAGCTGCATTTGTGTATGTGTAAAAAATGTAAGTAAAGACAAAGTTAATTTAATGAATTAAACAAAATTTCAGTTTAATAATTGTTACTTTTAGTTAAATTAGTAGTCATCTTATTAAAGTGCTTTGTTCATAGTTTACATCAATTACTTTGTCTAAGTACTTAATTTTAGTTCTGCAAGTTTTTACATCTTGTAATAAACTTTTATTATAAAAGCCTTTAAGGTGGGCTCTGTGTTGAAAAATTTAATTTATTAAGTCAATCAACTTGTTCCTATATATATATGATATAGTATTTGCTTACTATATATATAAATATATATTAAAGGTTTTATAAACAGTTCTAGTCGATAGTGCTCGACAAATTAAATTGGAGCTAAAACTTCAGCGTATTATTTTCAAATTCAGCTAACTGTACAATAAACTTTATCATTACTACGTCACAACTATTATAAATATTTTCGAAATCTTAATTTTCTGTTACTATTATAATAAACTGTAGCTTACTGAGGAGTACATGAAACTTTATATTTCATGTATGAAACACCTGTATAAATTATATTTTTTATGTAACTAGATAAGTATATACATATATATATATATATATAAAGACATAGAAAAAAAATAAATTGATAAATCAGATAATAACATAACACTAAACAAGAAAAGCGAATGACAAAACATATGCATTCATTACCAAAAATAAGTTTTTAGCAAAATTAAAACTAGCTAAATATTAAAACAAAATAAAATTTAAGCCGCAAACACGAGTAGTTTTAAACAATTTCTAATTTTTTATAACATTTTTCAAATATAACCTTTTCCAAACTTTCCAAAATGTATAAATTAACAGTTACAGCGTATTTTTCAAATTCTGCTAACTGTACAATAAACTGTATTATTGCTACGTCATAATTATTATAAAAAAAATCAAAATACAAATTTCTGTTTACTATTGTAATAAACTTTAGCTTACTTAGGAGTACATAAAG
The DNA here is from genome assembly GCF_965202585.1 of Thalia democratica. Lineage (NCBI taxonomy): Eukaryota > Metazoa > Chordata > Thaliacea > Salpida > Salpidae > Thalia > Thalia democratica. The sequence continues at coordinate 56,309,001 of NC_139166.1, read as the reverse complement.
TTTTATATTTCATGTACGAAACAGCTGTCTAAACTATTGTTTTTATATAATATACACATTTATATTTATTCTATTATATAAAAACCTATTGGTTTATACGACCGTTTCGTATATGAGATATATAACCTCATCTACTCGTCAGTAACGCTAAACTTTATTAACAATGTTTAACAGAAATTTAGAATTTGAAAGTTTTGCATTTATTATGACATTGTGATAATGAAGGTTTTTGTACAGTAAACCTTTTTTGAACAGTACAGTAATCACAGTACAGTAAAGGTTTTTGTACAGTAAACCAAGTTTAAAAAGTACGCTGATGTTGTTAGTTTAAGAATTTATGCATTTTGAAAAAAATGGAAAAGTTGTACTAGAAAACGTTTTAAGTGTATTAGAAAAATTATTTAACTATTCGTATTTCGCGGCTTAATTTTACTTTGATTTAATATTGAGTTAGTTTTAATTTTGTTATAAGAGTTTTTTTGGTAATAAATGCATACCCTTTGTCTTTTGCTTTTCTTGTGTAGTGTTATTTACTAGTCTGATTTATCATTTTTTTTCTAAATTGCAAAGTTTGCAGCCGAATAGTTTAAAACATTTCTGATTTAGTTGATTGAAACATAATTTAGTTAGGTCAAACATGATTTAGTAAAGTACAAGTCATACACAGTTTAGTGAAATCAAACATGATTTTGTAAAATAAAACAGAATTTAGTAAAGTAAAACATGATTTAGTAAAGTAAAACATTATTCAGTAAAATTTAACCTGATTTAGAAAGTCGAAAATGTTTAGTAAAGTGAAAAATGACTTTTTAAAGTCGCACACGATTAAGTAAAATAATATATCATTTAGTTTAAACATTATTAGGTTCTTATTTAGTTAATTAAAACATTTTCTAGTATACTAACATAGTTTAGCAACGTCGAACAAAATTTGTTTTTACTCTACTTATGTTTTGATAAAAAAACAAATTTTCTGCAAATAATTTAGTTTATGTAAAGCCAATACTTTTCATGGGTTAATTGAGTAGCGAAATTATTGATCTAATTCAGCATTTGAATTTGTATGATGTATAAATTTGCTACAAAATGTTAGTTATCACAAGCCTCGATAGCTCAGTCGGGAGAGCGTCAGACTGAAGATCTGAAGGTCCCTGGTTCAATCCCGGGTCGAGGCATGATTTTTACCGATTTAAAGTTTACTTATATTGATTAATTTTAATGTAACTGATAATTTGTATAGTGATTTATTTTACATAGTTGTTTTGTTTCTAAACGTACATATTTTTTAAACATTTTGTATTTGTGCTTTATGCATTATAATCCCCAAGGCCTGAGTTAGGGGATTACTTTTACTAATTAAGAAAAAATTAAATGCTAAATATAAGGAGTTATAAACTTAATAATACTATATATCTTATTTTAAGCGTCCAGAACACCTTATTAACAACTATCTTAAACACTTAGTATGTATAAGTATCAGAGTGATTAGTTATTATGTACTGCTAAATATATATAATTCAAATAACAATTGTGCTAACAGAGTTTGTTCAAAGAAAAGCATTCGAATTAACTCACTAAAGAAGCAACTGAAAAACATAATAGTAACAAGAAAACAATAATACTCTCTGGCGCTAATAAGTGTGGCAAGAATATAGGCAAAAAATAACAAAAAGTACTTTGTTGTAGCTTAAGTATTCAAGTAAGTTTTAGTTAGTTGTAAATTACATTTGTTTATTTTATCAAGTTAAGTTTTACTAAGTTTTAAATATATTTATCATAAACTGTAAGTTTTAATAAATATGATATAAAATTTAAAAGTTGTTGAGTTAGAATTTAAAATGTTTAAGCGACTTTAAAAATAGAAAAAGCTTAAGTATTATACAATTTTTTCTATATGTTGTTTGAACAGATAAAAAAAATTAAATAACTTTATAATAATCTTTTCGAATAATGACTCACTTTATAAGCTGAAAAATTGTAATTACTTTATTAAAAGTAAGAGGAAATTAACATTTCTTTTCTTGAAAAGTATATAAGTAAAGTGTGTAAGTATTTATACAAATAAACTGCAATGCACTTCAGTAAGACTTTAAAACATATATGTATACATATAATGTTAGGAATAAAGTATTTATTTATTTTTTAATTTTTTTAAACGAAAAAATTTGTCATTTAATTTTTTATAAGTTTATGTTTCAATAATTTACAAAACTAAACTAAGTTAAATTAACAACATAAAATACATAACTTACTGTTTAAAAAAAAATTTTGATTGTTATGAGTACTTACAAATATTTAGAAATGTTTTAAAACTTAACATCATCAAATAGTTTGAAATATATAGATATAGCACTAAAGTTTCAAGTAATAAAGCTCACATTAGTTTATGTTACATAAACGTGCTTTAATTGTTACATCATAACGCTTACTTATACGTTTATATTAGCGAAATAGTTTTAACTATCATAGTCCTACATGGTCTAGTGGTTAGGATTCCTGGCTTTCACCCAGGCGGCCCGGGTTCGATTCCCGGTGTAGGAACATTTTATTATAAAAGAAAATTAGAAGTTGGCTTTTAAGCGGAATAATAAATTTCGTTTATTAAACTACACAATTCTATGAACATTTTATATATTTTTTTTTGTATATAAAACACATGAAATTAAATAAATTAACAAATTAAAAAGCCTGATTAAACGTTAGTTTTAATCACAATTCAATTAAAAAAAGTTCTTAAAAAAGTTCTATTAATGTTTTACATATAAACAACATAAAATAAACTTAATTAAACTTATTAGTAAGTAAGCATTAACGAAAAAAAGATATAGTGCTAAAGTAGTGTTCGTTACTTTAGTTGTTTAAGTTATTAGAAAAATAAATTATAAATCAATAAATCTATAACGTATACAAAAAAGTGATTATTTTTGTATTAGTATTATAAACTACATTAAAGTTACTACCTTTTAAAAAGTTATTTAATCATTGTTGTAAAATAAAATAAAATCTAAAAAGTATTTTAAAATAGTTTAACTGAAACTAAAAAAAAGTTTACGTTTTTTTTTGTTAAACATTGATTTATTTTAGTGAAGGGATAATGGTTTAAAAAGTTTTAGTTAGAATTAGAGGTAAAAGTTTAAAAACTATTGTAAAAGGATTATTCAATTACAATAAAAATTAAGTCGAATTCAATCATTTGTTAACAATTTCGCCTTAGGCAACGCTGATAAACTGTTTATATTCTGTTCTGCATCAATTTGAACGTAAGGGGATATAGCTCAGTGGTAGAGCAATCGACTGCAGATCGATAGGTCCTTGGTTCAAATCCGAGTGTCCCCTCCTTTTTTAAATTAGAATAAAACAGTTTTCTTGATGTCGAATAGTTATGCTTGATGCCTAATGATGTCACTTATTCTCTAGTGGTGACCTTTGCAAGGCGTAAATTTTGCATGAGTTTTAACTTTTGCTAGTCGTCACTTTGAACGTATTCCAACCTTACACTGACCTTAACCTCTTGCAAGTGTGATGATTTGTGCGAAAATGACACTTTGTGCAAAAGTGACTCTCGTGCAAAAGTGACGGTTCCCTGAATAGTTATGCTTGATGTTCATTAGTTGTGCCGTAGTTGACTATAGTGCTTGATAATTGTAATCTTTTTTTTTGATATCAAATACTTTTGCATATTGTTGAACAAATTTACTTAATGTCGAATAATTGTGTTTCATGCTTATTAATTTTGCTTGATGCTTAGTAAATTTGCTTGATACAAAGTTATTTTGTCAGATGATGAATAGTTTTGCTTGATTTTTAATAATTTTGCTAAACTTATTATAACTTTGACAATTGCTAAATAGTTTTGCTAAATGCTTAATAACTTTGATTGATGCTTTAAAGTTTTGGTTGATGCTGAATAATTTTCCATGATATCGGAAAACTTCCGTATCTAATAATTATATTTGGGTTAATAGTTGTTTTGATGTCAAACAGTTTTGTTGATGTCGAATAGTTTTTCTTGGTTCTTTATAATATTGCTCGATGCTGAATAATTTTCTATGATGTCAAATAGTTTTGCATAACAATGAATAGTTATGCTTGATGTTTAGTAGTTTTACTTGATGCTTAGTAATTGAAATTGATGTCAAATAATATTAAATATACATTTTACAACCCTGATTGAGGGTTTTACAACTCTTTTTCCTATCCTTTATTAAAAAATTGTTTGTACTAGTTAAATTTTCTCATATTATAAGTGGAAGGAAGGTAAACCAATAATACAACCGTTGTCACGTAACATTAAATAGTTTCAATTATATACGCATGATATTATATGGTGGTGTGATGGTCATCACACTAGACTTTCAATCCAGTACTCCGAGTTCATGTCTCGGCAGGACTTCTTTTTGTTGCAATATTAAATTGTTATCTTTTTACTATATACTTTTTTTAGTTTTATAATTTACTACAACTTTTGATACAAAATATTAAACTTTATATTACCAAATTTTAAGATAAGTAAAGTTTTTTTTATAAACCAGCGTTTATATTTTTAACAACAAAGTGATTTTAATGTTAAACTAAGGTATTGCTTAATTTCTTCATGCACACCTTTAACTTATTTCATAAAAAAATGTTTGAATAAAAACCTATTAGTTAGCATAAGATGTTACTTATTAAGTTATAAACTATTTACCTGTTAGTTGTTGTACAAAATATAGTCTAACAGTTTTTGGTTACATTAAGAAAATTAATTCTTTATTCGTAAGTAGAGGAAAGTTATAAATTCTAAAAATATACAATGCATAGGCAAACATAACTACTTTATAAAAAATTGCAATTGTAAACTTAATTTGTTTTCTGGAAAAACATTTAAAAAGGAGCCTGACAGGGGACTTGAACCCCTGACCGTTGGATTAAAAGTCCAACGCTCTACCGACTGAGCTAGCCAGGCTCATATCATTGTTGAAATTGTAGCGTTTATAAATAAAACCGTCATACATTGTGACGTAAATATTCAAACTCTGTGACGTAGTTATTGAACCTAATGTAGCAACAATAGAAAATACTTTTTAAATTATTCTTTTAAGCTGTTACAAACTACTGGTATTAAAACACTGTTTGTAGTCTTTGAGTTAATAATTGTAGCACTACTATTACAATATTACTAAAGTTGCATACACTAAAGCATGTGTTTTCAGTTTTATTGTTTAACACTTAGTTTATGACAAAAAATCAAAAACTTGTTTACGTATTTTACTTTGACTAGTTAAGCAATCAGAAAGAATTTTTTTAAATATTTATAACAATTTAATTATCTTTAGAAGTTTTAAATAAATTCGGAGTACTATAACATACTCCAGGGGTCGGCAGGCAGTTGGTGGTCGCGGGCCAAATTTGAAGTTTCCAAAGTCTTCGCGGGCCGCAGTTTTAGTTTTAGTCACACTATAGAAATGTTTTACTTTTATTCACCTTATTATTTTAAAAAAATTCTTTCTGATTGCTTAACTAGTCAAAGTAAAATACGTAAACAAGTTTTTGATTTTTTGTCATAAACTAAGTGTTAAACAATAAAACTGAAAACACATGCTTTAGTGTATGCAACTTTAGTAATATTGTAATAGTAGTGCTACAATTATTAACTCAAAGACTACAAACAGTGTTTTAATACCAGTAGTTTGTAACAGCTTAAAAGAATAATTTAAAAAGTATTTTCTATTGTTGCTACATTAGGTTCAATAACTACGTCACAGAGTTTGAATATTTACGTCACAATGTATGACGGTTTTATTTATAAACGCTACAATTTCAACAATGATATGAGCCTGGCTAGCTCAGTCGGTAGAGCGTTGGACTTTTAATCCAACGGTCAGGGGTTCAAGTCCCCTGTCAGGCTCCTTTTTAAATGTTTTTCCAGAAAACAAATTAAGTTTACAATTGCAATTTTTTATAAAGTAGTTATGTTTGCCTATGCATTGTATATTTTTAGAATTTATAACTTTCCTCTACTTACGAATAAAGAATTAATTTTCTTAATGTAACCAAAAACTGTTAGACTATATTTTGTACAACAACTAACAGGTAAATAGTTTATAACTTAATAAGTAACATCTTATGCTAACTAATAGGTTTTTATTCAAACATTTTTTTATGAAATAAGTTAAAGGTGTGCATGAAGAAATTAAGCAATACCTTAGTTTAACATTAAAATCACTTTGTTGTTAAAAATATAAACGCTGGTTTATAAAAAAAACTTTACTTATCTTAAAATTTGGTAATATAAAGTTTAATATTTTGTATCAAAAGTTGTAGTAAATTATAAAACTAAAAAAAGTATATAGTAAAAAGATAACAATTTAATATTGCAACAAAAAGAAGTCCTGCCGAGACATGAACTCGGAGTACTGGATTGAAAGTCTAGTGTGATGACCATCACACCACCATATAATATCATGCGTATATAATTGAAACTATTTAATGTTACGTGACAACGGTTGTGTTATTTGTTTACCTTCCTTCCACTTATAATATGAGAAAATTTAACTAGTACAAACAATTTTTTAATAAAGGATAGGAAAAAGAGTTGTAAAACCCTCAATCAGGGTTGTAAAATGTATATTTAATATTATTTGACATCAATTTCAATTACTAAGCATCAAGTAAAACTACTAAACATCAAGCATAACTATTCATTGTTATGCAAAACTATTTGACATAATAGAAAATTATTCAGCATCGAGCAATATTATAAAGAACCAAGAAAAACTATTCGACATCAACAAAACTGTTTGACATCAAAACAACTATTAACCCAAATATAATTATTAGATACGGAAGTTTTCCGATATCATGGAAAATTATTCAGCATCAACCAAAACTTTAAAGCATCAATCAAAGTTATTAAGCATTTAGCAAAACTATTTAGCAATTGTCAAAGTTATAATAAGTTTAGCAAAATTATTAAAAATCAAGCAAAACTATTCATCATCTGACAAAATAACTTTGTATCAAGCAAATTTACTAAGCATCAAGCAAAATTAATAAGCATGAAACACAATTATTCGACATTAAGTAAATTTGTTCAACAATATGCAAAAGTATTTGATATCAAAAAAAAAGATTACAATTATCAAGCACTATAGTCAACTACGGCACAACTAATGAACATCAAGCATAACTATTCAGGGAACCGTCACTTTTGCACGAGAGTCACTTTTGCACAAAGTGTCATTTTCGCACAAATCATCACACTTGCAAGAGGTTAAGGTCAGTGTAAGGTTGGAATACGTTCAAAGTGACGACTAGCAAAAGTTAAAACTCATGCAAAATTTACGCCTTGCAAAGGTCACCACTAGAGAATAAGTGACATCATTAGGCATCAAGCATAACTATTCGACATCAAGAAAACTGTTTTATTCTAATTTAAAAAAGGAGGGGACACTCGGATTTGAACCAAGGACCTATCGATCTGCAGTCGATTGCTCTACCACTGAGCTATATCCCCTTACGTTCAAATTGATGCAGAACAGAATATAAACAGTTTATCAGCGTTGCCTAAGGCAAAATTGTTAACAAATGATTGAATTCGACTTAATTTTTATTGTAATTGAATAATCCTTTTACAATAGTTTTTAAACTTTTACCTCTAATTCTAACTAAAACTTTTTAAACCATTATCCCTTCACTAAAATAAATCAATGTTTAACAAAAAAAAACGTAAACTTTTTTTTAGTTTCAGTTAAACTATTTTAAAATACTTTTTAGATTTTATTTTATTTTACAACAATGATTAAATAACTTTTTAAAAGGTAGTAACTTTAATGTAGTTTATAATACTAATACAAAAATAATCACTTTTTTGTATACGTTATAGATTTATTGATTTATAATTTATTTTTCTAATAACTTAAACAACTAAAGTATCGAACACTACTTTAGCACTATATCTTTTTTTCGTTAATGCTTACTTACTAATAAGTTTAATTAAGTTTATTTTATGTTGTTTATATGTAAAACATTAATAGAACTTTTTTAAGAACTTTTTTTAATTGAATTGTGATTAAAACTAACGTTTAATCAGGCTTTTTAATTTGTTAATTTATTTAATTTCATGTGTTTTATATACAAAAAAATATATATAAAATGTTCATAGAATTGTGTAGTTTAATAAACGCAATTTATTATTCCGCTTAAAAGCCAACTTCTAATTTTCTTTTATAATAAAATGTTCCTACACCGGGAATCGAACCCGGGCCGCCTGGGTGAAAGCCAGGAATCCTAACCACTAGACCATGTAGGACTATGATAGCTAAAACTATTTCGCTAATATAAACGTATAAGTAAGCGTTATGATGTAACAATTAAAGCACGTTTATGTAACATAAACTAATGTGAGCTTTATTACTTGAAACTTTAGTGCTATATCTATATATTTCAAACTATTTGATGATGTTAAGTTTTAAAACATTTCTAAATATTTGTAAGTACTCATAACAATCAAAATTTTTTTTTAAACAGTAAGTTATGTATTTTATGTTGTTAATTTAACTTAGTTTAGTTTTGTAAATTATTGAAACATAAACTTATAAAAAATTAAATGACAAATTTTTTCGTTTAAAAAAATTAAAAAATAAATAAATACTTTATTCCTAACATTATATGTATACATATATGTTTTAAAGTCTTACTGAAGTGCATTGCAGTTTATTTGTATAAATACTTACACACTTTACTTATATACTTTTCAAGAAAAGAAATGTTAATTTCCTCTTACTTTTAATAAAGTAATTACAATTTTTCAGCTTATAAAGTGAGTCATTATTCGAAAAGATTATTATAAAGTTATTTAATTTTTTTTATCTGTTCAAACAACATATAGAAAAAATTGTATAATACTTAAGCTTTTTCTATTTTTAAAGTCGCTTAAACATTTTAAATTCTAACTCAACAACTTTTAAATTTTATATCATATTTATTAAAACTTACAGTTTATGATAAATATATTTAAAACTTAGTAAAACTTAACTTGATAAAATAAACAAATGTAATTTACAACTAACTAAAACTTACTTGAATACTTAAGCTACAACAAAGTACTTTTTGTTATTTTTTGCCTATATTCTTGCCACACTTATTAGCGCCAGAGAGTATTATTGTTTTCTTGTTACTATTATGTTTTTCAGTTGCTTCTTTAGTGAGTTAATTCGAATGCTTTTCTTTGAACAAACTCTGTTAGCACAATTGTTATTTGAATTATATATATTTAGCAGTACATAATAACTAATCACTCTGATACTTATACATACTAAGTGTTTAAGATAGTTGTTAATAAGGTGTTCTGGACGCTTAAAATAAGATATATAGTATTATTAAGTTTATAACTCCTTATATTTAGCATTTAATTTTTTCTTAATTAGTAAAAGTAATCCCCTAACTCAGGCCTTGGGGATTATAATGCATAAAGCACAAATACAAAATGTTTAAAAAATATGTACGTTTAGAAACAAAACAACTATGTAAAATAAATCACTATACAAATTATCAGTTACATTAAAATTAATCAATATAAGTAAACTTTAAATCGGTAAAAATCATGCCTCGACCCGGGATTGAACCAGGGACCTTCAGATCTTCAGTCTGACGCTCTCCCGACTGAGCTATCGAGGCTTGTGATAACTAACATTTTGTAGCAAATTTATACATCATACAAATTCAAATGCTGAATTAGATCAATAATTTCGCTACTCAATTAACCCATGAAAAGTATTGGCTTTACATAAACTAAATTATTTGCAGAAAATTTGTTTTTTTATCAAAACATAAGTAGAGTAAAAACAAATTTTGTTCGACGTTGCTAAACTATGTTAGTATACTAGAAAATGTTTTAATTAACTAAATAAGAACCTAATAATGTTTAAACTAAATGATATATTATTTTACTTAATCGTGTGCGACTTTAAAAAGTCATTTTTCACTTTACTAAACATTTTCGACTTTCTAAATCAGGTTAAATTTTACTGAATAATGTTTTACTTTACTAAATCATGTTTTACTTTACTAAATTCTGTTTTATTTTACAAAATCATGTTTGATTTCACTAAACTGTGTATGACTTGTACTTTACTAAATCATGTTTGACCTAACTAAATTATGTTTCAATCAACTAAATCAGAAATGTTTTAAACTATTCGGCTGCAAACTTTGCAATTTAGAAAAAAAATGATAAATCAGACTAGTAAATAACACTACACAAGAAAAGCAAAAGACAAAGGGTATGCATTTATTACCAAAAAAACTCTTATAACAAAATTAAAACTAACTCAATATTAAATCAAAGTAAAATTAAGCCGCGAAATACGAATAGTTAAATAATTTTTCTAATACACTTAAAACGTTTTCTAGTACAACTTTTCCATTTTTTTCAAAATGCATAAATTCTTAAACTAACAACATCAGCGTACTTTTTAAACTTGGTTTACTGTACAAAAACCTTTACTGTACTGTGATTACTGTACTGTTCAAAAAAGGTTTACTGTACAAAAACCTTCATTATCACAATGTCATAATAAATGCAAAACTTTCAAATTCTAAATTTCTGTTAAACATTGTTAATAAAGTTTAGCGTTACTGACGAGTAGATGAGGTTATATATCTCATATACGAAACGGTCGTATAAACCAATAGGTTTTTATATAATAGAATAAATATAAATGTGTATATTATATAAAAACAATAGTTTAGACAGCTGTTTCGTACATGAAATATAAAACTTTATGTACTCCTAAGTAAGCTAAAGTTTATTACAATAGTAAACAGAAATTTGTATTTTGATTTTTTTTATAATAATTATGACGTAGCAATAATACAGTTTATTGTACAGTTAGCAGAATTTGAAAAATACGCTGTAACTGTTAATTTATGCATTTTGGAAAGTTTGGAAAAGGTTATATTTGAAAAATGTTATAAAAAATTAGAAATTGTTTAAAACTACTCGTGTTTGCGGCTTAAATTTTACTTTGTTTTAATATTTAGCTAGCTTTAATTTTGCAATAAGAGTGAAGGGTGGGGGAGTTGAACATATTTTATTAATGTTGATAAAAGTAGTTGTTTACTGAAAATAGATCTATTTTGATTATAGAGACTTTGGCTGTTAAAGTCAAAGAGTACTGTAAAATCATGTAGAAAGGGCACTCTAAAATGTCAAATAAAGTTTTCACTAAAAACCTATCTTCAACAAATTTTTATAGCTTATGACCTAAATTTTTTTTAACTGATCCTTGTATGATTTAAAATAATTTTAAGTATTTTTTTTTTCATATAATGAAAATAAAATATTTCATTGAAATTTCAAATAAATGTTTTTGAAATTCTTTAACATTTGTTTTATCAGGCAAAGATTGCTTAAAATTTAAGGAAAAGTATAGGTCCAAGTGAAAAACTATATTTATAGTTTTCTGCTTTTATAAGCAACCTATTATACTTAAATTGATCAACCAAATCTCAAAATTGTTTTTATTTTCTAAAAAAGGTAAAATTAAGATCAATTTTACAAACTTGAAATTGTACAAACTAAAATCAAAGTTGTAAATAAAAACCTGACCCCTTCAAACTCCTCTATGGCTCAAATAGTTCATTGAATGTTCTAATTATTTTTATTGAAATTAATTTATATTATTTTTTTTAAAGTAAGTTTATAATTGCAAACTATAAAAACTGTGCAAACTTTTGAAAAAAAAATGAAAAAAAAAAAACTATATTTTTAGTTTTTTTTATGTTTATGAGATGATATTACCTACCAATCTTTATCTTTGGCTTAGTTTATGTACTAAACATTAATGTGATATAAGCATTATTTTTGTTGAAATAATATAATTTAGACTTATTAAAACACAAATGTTGTTGACTAGCAAGTTTAGGCAGAATTTACAAATTTATTTTGTGCTTTGGACTCAATTGTTTTTGATAAAGTTGTAATGGTTACACTTTGTATATATAACATATTATTATAGTACTTTAATCTTTTGTAGGTTTCTTTATGTGAAATTATTTTAGATAATTATAAACCTAAAAAGCTAGTGTTTAAAAAATATATGAAGTCTTTTAAATCTGTGTTTGAGTTTAAAAGTAATTTTCTTTCCCGTTAACTTTGTGTATTTAAATTCAATTTTTATATTTTTTAGCCATATTTGAAATAAAGTAACAAAGTATAACTTTTTTAATGTTATTATGTTATAAATTTGCAGAAGTTTGTATTGCCAAAATATTAATAATTAACTATCTACATGATATGTTTCATTCAACTTTTATAGCTGTTCTACATTTTCAATTTTAATTTGACTTATTAAAATGTGTTTTACAGAATCACTGATTATTATAAGTAGTAAATGCTTTGAGAACATATCTACTGCAATATGTTTAAAAAATGTTTAAGAAATTTCAAGTCATTTTCAGTGCACTGCTTGATCAGCAGCTTGATTTTGTAGATTTTTAGAATAAAACCAACAATACAGAACTATGACTACTTTTAATTTAAGAAACACGTTTATAAAATTATAGTTGTATAAATTTGAACAAACATTTTAAACATGTATTTTTACACATTTAAACTACAATTGCCAATATACTTTCTATTTTTAAACAATATGAAGTAAAACTGTTATACATATTTAAATGCAATATTCCAAAATTGAACATTAGTATTTTGAGATCAACTTGCAAAGCCATGGAATTTTGTTTCTGAAACTTTCCTATTAATTTAATTATGATGAAAGAGCTTGGAAAGACTAGCCTCTTAAAGACGATAAATGAACATTTATAGCTATTATAAGCATTAGTGTTTAGAATAAACGTTAGCCAGTACGTAGCATTCAATATATAATATACATATTTGTTTTTTAGGCTATTTCAAATTGTCGAGTTTCATAACACTACAGTTGCTTCATTCAAGTTATTGTTTGTAAACTTCAGATCTTCAAGTTCTAGTTGAATTGTACTGAGTTTTACATTAATAAAATAATCGTACACATAAAACAAAAATCAATATGAAATAATTATGAAACATTGTATAGGAAGACTTCTTCCTCTAAACAAGCACATAACTACTAACAAAAGACTATAACATTAAGTATTTATAAGTTTGTTAAAATTTAAGATAAGCTTTTAAGTAACTTAACACTTTAAAATTTTAGTTTAAAACGTAAAAACGTAAATGAACTACTAATTTTCAGGATTAAATAATTACTTTGTTATATACTTTTTTATGTTCTCAAGTATTTGTTACCTGAACAAAGTTTAAGCCCCAAAAGAGTACTACACTAAGTAGTTTCCGCATTAAAATATATTAAAAGACGTGTTTATAAAAATTTAGTTTGTTCAATAGTGGGTGAAATAAAAAAGCATGGTCAGTACGGGGATCGAAACCGCGATAATCGCGTTATTTACATGACGCTCTAATTAAAATTTATGAATAATTTTAATGCTTTATAAATGAGATGCAGTTTATGACAATTAAAACAGTTCTGTGATATTACATTAATTTAGCAATGTTTTTTATTAATATAATTATAATTTTGTTTATTAATGTTTCAATTTCAAAAGCATACTTTTGTTTAAGTATGCCGCGCTGATGTACTAAATAACAAAATCAATTGTTAAGTGCACAAGTGCTTCAAACACTAAAGTTTATAAACACAAATATGTGCTAATGTACAGCACCTTCGATAGCTCAGTTGGTAGAGCGGTGGACTGTAGCATGTTCTTAGAAATCCATAGGTAGGCTGGTTCGACTCTGGCTCGAATGACATTTTTTAGTTTCATCAAACTTTATATTAATGGATGTTTATCGGGGACACGCTCAAAATCCACTCGCGATTAAAATCCACCCGCATTCAAAATCCACCCGCGTTTAAAATCCAGCCAGTCAAATTCGAGAACCGCCTACCGATTAAGGGTAAGGGTTAGGGGTAACAGTGACAGTGAAAAATATATTAAAAAAATATATATATAAAATAAACTTATAAATAAAAAAATAAAAATAAAATCGGGTAGATTTTGAACGCGGGTAGATTTTGAACGTAGATGGATTTTGATAGTATAATGTTTATCGTGATTAATATACACAATTTATTATTTGACTTTTTTTATCTTTTAAAACAACAAAATTAAGTATTGCTTAAAATATATTTTATAAAGTAGCTTTTTACTAAAAGACATTCTGTAATTTAAGTAGTTTGTTAACAACTGAATTTCTAGATAAAAATATAAAACATCAAATGTTTAAACACAATAACAATTAATAATTCAAATTATTTTTTATTCAAAACAGGCAAACTCCTTATTTTGTGAACGCGTCACTTTTGCATGAGCGTCACTTTTGCAAGAAGACACTTTTGCACGGCGACTCTTTTGCACGAGCATTTTTTCTAAGCATTAGGTATGACTAGGGGTAATTAGTTTAACTATAGCAAAATTAAAAAGAAACATCATTAAATTACATTGTGCATATTAAGCTCAAGTGTTTTATACATGCGTTTATAAACACTTTAAAAAATGTTAAATCAACAGGCCTGGTGACGCAACAGTACCGCGTCTGACTTCAAAATCAAAAGTTTGTTTGTTAGATCAAGTCCGGGTCACTTTTTTCTGATTAATTTCTCTCATTTTATTTAAAATTGAAGTTATATGTACAAGCTATCAAATTGTTTGTCTACTCTGTTTTTTTTTTAATATAGCAAATATAGACACTATAAATTAGTTTCGTCTAACAATATGCTATAAACAGTAATAATTAAATATCGTATAAACGTTGCTGGAAGTTAATACCACAGCAAACATATATATACTCACTAAAACGCCAGCAAAGTGTATCTGTTTTTCAAAGCTTAAAAAATTATATCAAAAAAGTGTCAAGTTTTTACAAATTTTTTAACAAGTTCGAAAATTACCACAAAACTTATTTTTGTTCATACGTTGTAAAAAAAATAAATTTATTAAAACGAATAAATAAACACTTGATTTATTTATATTTTGTTAACTGTAAACTTTAAACTAATCTGTTATGAATTTGTAACAAGTTGTGTATCTACTTAATTTGGTAAATTTGTCATAAACTAAATATGACTTACTATCTTTAAAACTTAATTTTATTATTTTTATATTTGTAAAATACGAACTATTATTTTAAAATGAAGTAAATCTAAAAAGTTATGCTTGTAACTAAAACAAAAAGCTTGGTATTTTTTTTTCATTGAGAATCTTTTTACTACTGTTCAAATTATTTGACTGGGTATGTAACTTTTTTTTAAATATTTCTATTAGTATAAGCCAGTAATAAAATGCATGAATATGCTTGGTACTCGACTAGATAAATTGTTTTTTTAATTTTCAAAGTATTTCATAATACTAATTTAGTTAAATTTTTAATTATTGTAAATAAACAAATTAACAATCTTATTAAATTAAAAAGCACAACAAATAATTAATTTTTGTAATTCTATGTTACAAAACATGTTATAACACAAAATTGAAAAAGTTGTCGTCAACAAATTTACAAACAATGTTTTTTCAGGTAAATAAACATTATCATAAAATACATGCCAAAAAGTTAAGGCATATAAGTAAGTTTATAAACGCTACATATTGTTTTAGAAACAAGCATTGTAGGTTCAGTGGTAGAATTCTCGCCTGCCACGCGGGAGGCCCGGGTTTCGATTCCCGTAATGCAAAGTTGCATTTTGTTTTTAATTTAAGTAGGATATAAGCAAATTTCATGTAGTTTGTTTACAACAGAGCTTCTGAACCTTTTTCTAGTTGCGGAACCCTTTTCCAAAGTTCAACTTTTCCGCGGAACCCCTAATTTTAATTTTACATAAAATGTTTAATTAAATAAATGTTCTTTTTTAAATTTCGAAAGGCTTCGCGGAACCCCTGAGAGACGCCGCGGAAATAAATAATTTATTAAAAATTACTGATTGCTTAGATAAATAATGGGACTTAAGTCTGAACAGTTTTACAAAGTTTAGTTTTTAAGGTAATAGTGGTGTAATAATTTAGAATACAGGGTGCACGACCATTCAAATTCCGACAGTTCAAATTCTTAAAAAAAAATTGAAAAGGCCACAACTAAAAAAATAATAAAAAAATCTTAATAGAAAACATATGTAGGTACTATCAATATCTACAAGCCATTTTTTTATTTTTTCATAACATTAAATAAATTTTCAGATATGGCTTAAATAAAGTAAAAACATAGTTATTTTTAGTAATTTAAAACTATCTTTAAAAAATTCAAGATGTTGCAAAAATGAAAAAGTTGCTCATAGATATTAATAAGATCTCCATATACAATTTTTATTTTTTCCAAATATATGTTACTTTTTGAGATACAGTCTTTTATATTTTTTTTAGAATTTGAGTAGTCAGAATTTGAATTGTCATGTAACCTAGAATACTAGGCTATATAAAACGAGAGAATTTCCAAAAAGAATGGCTCCTTCGTTTTCTACAGTAATTTTCTGTAGGCAAAATTATACAAAAAAAGTTTGATTTATATCAGGGGTCGGCAGGCAGTTGGTGGTCGCGGGCCAAATTTCTAGTTTCCAAAGTCTTTGCGGGCCGCAGTTTTAGTTTTAGTGACATTTGAATAATCTTATGGTTTTAGTTATAGTCACACTAGAGCAGGGTTTCCCAAACTCATTTACTATATCGCTCCCTTTTCAGTAATTTGAAAAAAAAAATCGCCCCCCACGATTTTACAAAGTAGTTTTTCTTTTGAGTACAAACTTTTTAGGTAAAAAAAGTTGTGTTCGAAATGTAATTTAGTCTGGTACTTTTATGCACGCAGGGTAGTTTAAAGTAGTTTACAGGGCTTGAGAAAAAAATTTACAGTTATTTTCTTAAAAGCCTAGTAAAGTGTATTAAAATACTTAATTATTAAAAAGCCTTGTGTAATCTGTAATCAATCCTGTTTAAATATGAACTGTTTTGAAACTAATGAAACTTTTAGGTCAGTGGTGGACAACGTTTGTAGTCAGAAATTCATATTTACTAAGAAACATTTCCTAATTTAAACTTGTTAAAAAAATGTAATTGCGGGCTGCATGATTTAAAAAATAACAAATAAGAAAATTAAAAAACTCGTGTAAAATTGTAATAAAATAATTTAGTATTATTGTGATCTAGGAAATACTATGGTGAACTGACAACGAAATGAAAGCGTATTTCAAAATATTAGATATCAAAAAACGAAATTTTATTTACTTAGCGGGTCGAAATTCGACTGGATCTGCGACTGGGTCTGAGCCGTACGTTACCCATCTGAAATCTTCACTAAAACCTGACAATATAATAATTTCTCATATAACAAGTTTCGGTCATTTAGAAGTTAATACTAAGTAACTTATTTAAGCAGCAAAAATACTTAAATTGTTTTATAAATAGGCATATTCTAAAATAACCATACCAGAGATTAAAAAACTATAAAAAATGAACAATTCATTTTACACATAATGAAACAAAAATAAAAAAATAATTTCCGATCTAGTTTGAGGAAGTTTCACCGACTGGTTGATTATCTCACATAAAAAGGTGTTTTCATCATTAGCTTCAGTTAATGCAGTAAATTTATTAAATTCAATGCTAAGATATATTGTAAGCAAGTTAGTTGTAAAGTTAAAAATATAATTTTAATTTTTTTTAACTATTTGTTTCGTAGTAGAATACCATGAAATAGTATTTGACTTGGAATAATCTTTAGGTGACTAAACATTAATTCTAACATTTTTTTTTCTTTATTTAAATTCAAAAAAAAATCAATGTTTTACAGTTAATTCTGTGAACAGAAAGTAATCAATTAAAAAAAACTTTTAACTAGGATAAAATTTTGTTTTGTAACTGTAGCAGTCTTTTTGATGGCTTATTTAATTCTGGTAAAAAAGTTTTTTTACTAGCTATTAGCCTATAATAATTTAACAGAGGAAGATAGTGAAAACTAAAAGCTAGTGTTGAAGTAATAAAATAAACTAAGTATATTTTAAAAGCTAATATATATTGAATTAAGATAGAACAAAAACAGTTGTATTAATACTTTGAAAATCCTTATATAATAATAAATTTTTAACAATAATAAATCAAGTTAGAAATAAAATTAAGTTTAAGAATTTTTTAAATGGAAAAGTAGAAGTCATTTCAAATAGAGACCTCAAATTTATATTCTTTTAAAACCAAAAAAATCTTTATAGAAATGTAAACTTTAGTGGTTATCAAAGTTTTACAATCAGATAATATTTATATAGTGATATAAGTTATATACAGATTAAACAAGTAATAACAGAAACCTGTCAAATAAAGGTCTTTCAAACAAATATTTTAATCACTATGCTAAAAAACTTTTAGTGTAATGTAAAACGACGAATATGAACTACAAAATTAACCAGTTCAAAATAAAACTATTAACAACTACTTTAAAACATAAACCATTTAATAAACATAGTAGACTTCCATTTAAGTTCGCACTTTGAACAATTTCAAAAAGTGCAAGTTCAAAATTAATTTATTACCATATTTTTTTTACAAAATCACAAATTTCATTATGTTATATGCAATAATGTTATGAATAAACATGAATTCCACTAAAACATAAAACAAACTTTCATTAAAAAAAAATATCCATATAAGCTATTAAATACTGTATATATATTTTTTTATTAATATTTAGTTAGTAATAGAGTTTACTTTAGTTAAATTTAAGAAAATATAAATTTAAACTTTTTTTTGGGTAAAAAGTGCGAACCTTAAAGGAGGTCTACCGTAATTTATATTTATTATACATTATGCAAACCTGTTGTGGAATAAATAGCTTAATAAAGTTGTTATTATAAAAAGACTACTTAAATACAATACAAACCCGGTTCAATAAGAAATATTTTGAAAGATTAAATAAATTAAAAAACTTTTACAAAATAATGTCTGCTAATGAAGTCTAATATAATGCGAAGGATGAGGTTCATGACTGCTTGCAAGTTTTTCTTATCTGATTCTTAATCAGTAAAATAGAGCCTTAAGTCACCTCCTTATAAATATCTAGATTAGATCTTTTGCTCAACATGTTGTAAACTGAACTAAAAGCTTTCTCAACAACATAGCTATAGGGAAAAGCTATAAACAACAATCTAAACTCCTAACAAATGATTTGATACTTTTGCCTTAGTTTTTGTTGAGTCCAAAAATTTTCATATAGTTCTTTAGAAGAATTTACTTTAAGTTCAAGGTCAGTTTGTAAGTCTGAGAAGGTTTCCTGTAAGTCGTTTACTTCAAAAGCATCTGCCTCGAAGCTATCCATATTTTTATCTATATGATAGCTTTTTTGTGTCAAATCTAAATTCTAACTACTTAATATGTTAAAGTTGTTAAAAATTCCAGATTTTTTACAGGGTTTCTTTTACCTAAATTGTCAAATTCTAGATTTTTTAAGGTTTCTAGGTAAATTGGCATAGTTTTATTTCTTAGTCTAACTTAGACTAAGAATTCGTATTTAACGAGCGTCATTCCATTTACGGTACAACTTTTATGGTTTTTACTAAAGTTCTTTAGCTTTGACGCTCATCCACATCCTTATCTTTACTTCCACAATAATGTTTTATACATCATCTTTTAGCTTAGAGTATCTAGTTTGTGAACTATTATTCTATTTTTATATTGGGTTGGTATAAATGGTGCTGTAGCCCATAGAAAAAGTGGTACATTATGGCTATTTTTCAGTTTTTTTGGAAAATCTAACGATAAACAAATAGTTTTGACTTGATATTTTTTTTATGCATATAAAATAATATTCTGCTCATTCTCTATGTACGATTTTTTATAAAACAAATTATTTTTTAAGAAAATAGGTGATTTATTGTTTTCATTATATTATGGTTTATCTCAATAAATATTCAACTAAAAGTAAAATGAATAAAAGATTCACACAGTACTAATTATTCTGCATTGTTACCATGCACAGTTTTTATTTTAACGAATTACTTTTTGAAATATTAAGCATTGAAATTTTCCTTTTTTTTTTAATTTCAAGCTACTTAGTCTTTGAAGTAGCCGCGAAGTTATTCGAGCAGAACGTTTTCTGAACTTTTTTAAATCTTAGCCAAAAAAAGTCTTAGCAAATTAAGATATTGATTTATAATTAACATAAATAAAAAATTGCAGTCCACATGTTTCTACAGAAAACTTTTTACTCAAGCTACTATATTTTAAAAATTCATACAACATTACAACAACTCAACAAAAATATATAAGTTTATAAATATCAAAGTGGACCCACCCTATGTCTCATCTTTTGTAAAAAAAGTAACCTTTACCCTTGTTAATCCATGAACTAGTGTTTTATTTTAAGTTGTCAACAGAGCTAACATGGTTGTTCTTGATGATTTTCCTAACTATTTCAGTTTCTATTGTACTGTGGTTGTAACTAATTGATTTATTGTAAAAAGTTATTTAGCTAATTCAAAAAAACTTTTTTCAACATCATACAGTTACAACGACACAATCAACTATATTTTATATATATTATTTATATTTTTTTTTATACAAAAAGTATTTCTTACACCAAAAAATATTTCCAAAATTAAATAAAATCGAAAATGTTCCTATGAATTCTGTTGAGTAATATGGGCACCCATTTGTGCCTATAATTATTTTTCTACAGGCTACAGGATCTTTCAATCGAACTTAAAACAAAAACAGATAATTGTTTTTAATTTTAACATTTTTAATTGATTGTTTTTAACATAAATACATTAAACTAAAATATGCTGTACAAACTTTTAGTTAAAAAACTATGTTGTCAACTAATCATATTTAGGTCACATGTAAGCAGTTTGAAAAACAATGGTCAAAACATAAAGTTTCTACATCTGCAAATCAAAAACAAAAAATATATTTTTTTTTATCTACAACAAACAAAAGTTGTGATATAATGAGAATAACAACAAATAAAAAAGCAAAAAATAATTGTTTTTTGAATGGTTAAATTTTGGTACTTAGTATCAACAAAAAAAAATAATAACTATTTTTTTTTTAATCAGAATTGCTTTTTTTACAATCATACTGACTTACTTTTGATATAAAATACTGTTGATTGTGTGTTTGTAACGGGTGGGTGTCACTTTTGCACGACCGTCACTTTTGCACGAGCGTCACTTTTGCACGAAGGGACACTTTTGCACGAGCGTCACTTTTGCACGAGGGGTCACTTTTGCACGAAGGGACACTTTTGCACGGCGTCACTTTTGCACGCAGGGTCACTTTTGCACGAGGGGACACTTTTGCACATCGTCACTTTTGCACGGTCGTCACTTTTGCACGAGGGGACACTTTTGCACGGCGACTCTTATGCACGGAGGGTCACTTTTGCACGAGGGGACACTTTTGCACGGCGACTCTTTTGCACGGAGGGTCACTTTTGCACGAGGGGACACTTTTGCACGGCGACTCTTTTGCACGGAGGGTCACTTTTGCACGAGAGGACACTTTTGCACGGCGCCACTTTTGCACGAGGAGACATTTTTGCACGGCGACATTTTTTCACGATGACAATTTTTTTACGGCAGCTTTGTTGCACAACGACACTTTTGCACGGAGAGTCACATTTGCACGAGATGACTCTTTTGCACGGCGTCATTCTGCACTAGGAGACTTTTCTGCATGCAGGGTCATTTTTGCACGAGGAGACACTCTTGCACGGCGACATTTTTTCACGATGACAAATTTTTATGGCAGCTTTGTTGCACAACGACACTTATGCACGGAAAGTCACTTTTGCACGAGGGGACGTTTTGCACGGAGGTACATTTTTGCACGAGGGGACTCTTTTGTACGGCGTCTTTTTTGCACGAGGAGACACTTATGCACGCAGTCATTTTTCTTAGAGGAGACACTTTCTCTAGGCGACATTTTTTCATGATGACAACTTTTTACGGCAGCTTTGTTGCACAACGACACTTTTGCACAACGTCACTTTTTTAAGAAGAATTTTTACACAGCGACATTTTGGCACTATGACTTTTTCGCATGGAACATCAATTTTGCAAGAAGACCAATTAAACGCCTTTTTTAGATTTATAACATATAGAAAAACATAAATCTATTGCGTGCGTTTTTTTATTATATTTAAAAAATGTACTCAGATAAAAATTTATATTTTAATGGATTGATAATATAAATTGAAACCTATTTCTAACTTTTAAATAAAAACTTTTGTATTAATTTTTTTCTAAAAATCTCAATTTAATAACAGTGTACAATATAAAAATCAAAAAAAATTGTTTTTTTACTAGTCTTTAAATTCTAATTGTTAGTTATAATCATGCGCAAACTACTATATTTTTGTTACAGTTAACTATTAAGTATCAAAACTATTAATAATAAATCAGTTTATAAATTTCAAGACTACGTTATATTTTAATATAGAATAATTTTTTAATTATAGAAAAAAACAACTAAGCAATTTATTTTATACCCAGTCATCATTTATTTATTGTTTACAATTTAAAAGATCCACAATAAACGAACAAAAAGAAAATTAACGAAAAAAAAATATTTAGAATTATTCTAAGGTAAAGTTATGAGAGATCCCTCTCAAAAAATCGACTATGTTGCTATTATCATTAAAGTTAGAAACGAGCCGATGAATTCTCTCATCTGCCTGTTTACACTTTAACTGTTCACCAGCAGGCTTTATTCCCGAGACAATGTGTTCAATATTCAGGTCGCGAGAGTTTTGGGTTGATTTAAGCAACTCAATGAAGCTCCACAGATGAGGGTGGTTGCCTATTCTAAAATATTTATAGTATTCTAAATTGGTATTCTAAATTGTTTATATTTAAATTTAAAAAATCTTATTCATCTGTTTCAATTGTTTAAATGCTATTTTCCATGACTGTCACATATCTTTTTAAATTTATTGAAGCACTGAAGATATAGTTGATCAAAACTTAGTTTGTAAGATAATTTATTGAGAGATTAAATTCATTCATCTAGTTTATTTAAATTCAGATTATAAACATTAATTAAACAAATGTGGTACGTTATTATATTGTTCTACGTAAAACTTCAAAAAAAAAACTTTATATTTAAATTTCATTATAAAAAAACCACATTTCATTCATTCAGTCTCCGGATATGAACAGTCTTAATAAGCTTTTTTTTTCTCTTTTAAATTCGTCCTAAGTTAAAATATAAAACACCAATTTGTTATACATAATAAAATAAAGATATTAACCAAATAGAATCTGTTCAAGGAAAACCGCTGCAATATTTCAACAATGAGGTTTGGTAAAGTTCTTTTTTTTATATTGGTCAGTTGAAATATGGTGCAAACTTCCTAATGAATTAGTATCTTGCAAAAATTTTATTTAATTTCGATTAAAGTTAAAAACGTTTTATCTGTGTTATATTATGGTTAACAAAATTTTTAAGTTCTTAACCGTATTAAAAATAAATTAGTTAAGTAATTTTTATCAACTATTGATTTAATTTTAGGATTTAGCTTAGTTTATAGTTCAATTTTATTAGCAGCACCTTTACTCTATTAATGATGACTCATATATCAATGTATTAATGATTATTTATCCGGCCGGTCTATTGTTAATGTCTTTGGAGCGTTAGGTTTTTATTTTTGTTGTTAGTCAATGCATTTAAATATTTGATGTTGATCGTTCTACATCAAAGCGTAAATAAGTATAAGTTTGTGATTAAAATTTTGCTCTCTATGCTAACCTATAAATTTTATATCAAATTATGTTTTTATCTTTGTTTTAATAAATTAAGAATTTTTGTTAATTTTTTTTCTTTTTGTGGACGATAAACTTGTAACCGTATAGTAAACTATATAAAAAGGCATAGTTGTTGATTAGTATATTAAAATTCAAAGTTAACTAGAAAAATTTACCTACACTTAATGTATTTTTATATCCTATTTCCTAATTAAATCAAATTTTTTGTCCCTTGTATAAATCTTTTATAAATAACTTTAATTTATTTTCTCGTTAGTTTGTTTCTAACATCAATTTTTACTGTTTAAAATCTTAAATTTTTAGTTTTTTTCCTTAAATATAGGTATGTTATAAAACTTTAGTTTTCAGTTTCTTTTTATGTTACAGATTTGATACTAGCTAAAAAGACTTTTAATTGGCCTGCATGCAAAATTGATGTTCCGTGCGAAAAAGTCATAGTGCCAAAATGTCGCTGTGTAAAAATTGATCTTAAAAAAGTGACGTTGTGCAAAAGTGTCGTTGTGCAACAAAGCTGCCGTAAAAAATTTTCATTATGAAAAAATGTCGCCTAGAAAAAGTGTCTCCTCTTGGAAAAATGACTGCGTGCATAAGTGTCTCCTCGTGCAAAAAAGAAGCCGTGCAAAAGAGTCCCCTCGTGCAAAAATGTACCTCCGTGCAAAAGTGTCGTTGTGCAAGAAAGCTGCCGTAAAATTTGTCATCGTGAAAAAATTTTGCCGTGCAAAAATGACGAAAGTGCAGTAGTGTCACCTCGTGCAAATGTGACTCTCCGTGCAAAAGTGTCGTTGTGCAAGAAAGCTGCCAAAAAAATTGTCATCGTGTAAAAATGTCGCCGTGAAAATATGTCTCCTCGTGCAAAAGTGACCCTCCGTGCAAAAGAGTCGCCGTGCAAAAGTGTCCCCTTGTGCAAAAGTGACCCTGCGTGCAAAAGTGTCCCCTCGTGCAAAAGTGACGACCGTGCAAAAGTGACGCCGTGCAAAAGTGTCCACTCGTGCAAAAGTGACCCTGCGTGCAAAAGTGACGCCGTGCAAAAGTGTCCCCTCGTGCAAAAGTGACGCTCGTGCAAAGGTGTCTCCGTGCAAAAGTGTCCCCTCGTGCAAAAGTGACCCCTCGTGCAAAAGTGACGCTCGTGCAAAAGTGTCCCTTCGTGCAAAAGTGACGCTCGTGCAAAAGTGACCCGTTCCCGTTTGTAACTGTATGACTGTTGAAAAAAGTTATTTTGAATTAGCTAAACAACTTTTCACAACAAATCAAATAGTTACAACCACAGTACAATGGAAACTTACATACTTCTTAAAATGGGTACTTTAAGTTGGTGCGTATCTTACACGGACACAAATTTCTTAAGGTGCGTACCTTATGTGGGTGCTTACCTTACACAGACACATACTTACTGAGCACATATTTAAATTATGGTTTAGATCCCATACATACTTAATCACTTCCTACATGGGCTTAAATTAAAAGTTATAAAATGCTTTTATTTTAAAAGAGCCAGGTTTTTAGTTTCGCAAAATTTATTCATTAGAATGAAAAATCTTACTACTTGATTAGGCTTTAGAAATAAATTGCATTTTATACATTTAAAACGAGTTTTAAATAAATTTTAAAAGAAGAAAAACATCAGAAAATAATGCTAGCTGTCTCAACAATTGATGTTGTTTAACAAATTCTAAGCTTCATCATTTGTTCCTTCTTTACCCTCTTTAAATTTAACTAACCAACAAAAATTAAAAAAAACCTTTTGGTGGACGCATACCAGACACTTACTTAATTAAAGTTGCCACAATAAAAACCACTAAGTGTGGGAAAATCATGTGGCTAAAACAAAGTGTCTACTAGCGCTGAACAAAAAAAAAATAATTCAACAGTGTGAACACACCCACCCATGTGAACCAACTATTGATTATTTACAGCAAAACAGAGAAAAAAAACACAAATATTCAAATACTTTTAAAAATTAGTTCTATTTTGTTAATGAAATATAAACAACTGCTAATAGTTTAGAAAAAAATATATGTTTAAAAAATATATGTATTTTTCAGTATTTTATTGAAAAATTTATTAAAAATGAAGTCTATTGAAAACTAATATTATAAATATAACTCTAAATCCAAAAATACTATACTGAAACAAACCATGCTAAAACAAATAGCTAGATATGAAAATTAAAAAAAAACTCTTTAAGTCTAAAAGCATTTAAAAAAATACTTATTTTTGAAATAAAAAGTTGTAACTTAAAAAAAAAGCTAAAAAAAATACAGTTTAACTTTAATCAGGTTTTATAAACAAAATGTAATTTACATTCATTCTCCATGGCACTAGCTAAAAGCATTTTCAACTTGAGCTACATACCCTTTTTGATTCTTTTTTTTAAATTCACAGTCAGATTTGTCAAAAGCTTCTTAATTACAATTTTCAAGTAGACAGATCAAATTAAGGTTTGTTTGTTTTTATTTAGGTAATTAGAGAACTTTTTTATCCATAAATTATGAAAAATTGGTTATTTTATGTTAATAGATTTAAAACTGTACATCTAAATGATGTTTAGCTTTGTATATCTAAAAACCTTAAAAAGAAAGGCAAAACATGAGTCCGAAAACTTATAAAACAATCAAATAAAAGTTTTTCTTGTAAAACTTTAAGTTGTGCTGTTTCTTAAAAGTTTAAAAATATAAAAAAGCTAAATAGATAAAAAACAAGTGAGATAAGTTTATTTACATTTGCAGTAGTCTATATATATAAATTTTAACACCTGCATACGTTTTAAAAAGTTGCGACACACGTAGATGTAGAAATAAGAGGAACTTCGCATCGTTTTGTTTGACGATGTTAAAACCTTGTGTATTATAAAAATCAATTAAGTACATTTTTAATAATCTATTGATTTATCGGAGCTTTGAAACAAAGTCAGTTTATTTATCAATAATAGCAATATTTTTAATTTACTAACTAAAACTAATTTAAGCTAATTATGATGTTATAAAAGGCCTGGAGCTTGTTACGTTGCTAGTTTTATACAAAAAGATATTTGTTGAAATTAAAAAACTAAAAGTGTTAAAATACCTTCGTTAAATTGTTTTAGTAAAATGAGTTAATAGACGCCGTGCTAAAGTGTCACTCCGTGCTAAAGTGTCACTTTCTGCTATTGTGTCACTTCGTGCTAAAGTGTCACTCTGTGCTAATGTGTCACTCCGTGCTAAAGTGTCACTTTCTGCTGTTGTGTCACTTCGTGCTAATGTGTCACTCTGTGCTAAAGTGTCACTCTATGCTAATGTGTCACTCCGTGCTAAAGTGTCACTTTCTGCTGTTGTGTCACTTCGTGCTAATGTGTCACTCTGTGCTAATGTGTCACTCCGTGCTAAAAATCTCTTTTTGCTAAAGTGTCGCTTTGTGTTTAAGTGACACTTTGTGCTAATATGTCAATTCGTGCTAAAATGTCACATAAAAAGTCAGTCTGTGCTAGTGTGTCACTTCGTTCTAAAGTGTCACTTTGTGCTGAAATGACACTCCGTGCTAAACTGCTAGCTGTGCAAAAGTGACACCGTGCTTATGTGTCACTCCGTGCTAAAGAGTCTCTGTTTGCTAAGTTCCCTTTGTGTTTAAGTGTCACTTAGTATTAATGTGTCTTTTCGCGCTAAAGTGTCACAGAAAGTGTCACTCTGTGTGAGTGTGTCACTCCGTGCCTAAGTGTCACTCTATGCTAAAGTGTCACTTTGTGTTAAAATGACACTCCGTGCTAAAATGTTACCTGAGTTAAAGTGACGCCGTGCTAATATGTCACTCCGTGCTAAAGTGTCACTCTTTGCTAAAGTTTCACTTTGTGTTAAAATGACACTCCGTGCTAAAATGTTACCTGAGTTAAAGTGACGCCGTGCTAATATGTCACTCCGTGCTAAAGTGTCACTCTTTGCTAAAGTTTCACTTTGTGTTTATGTGTCATTCCGTACTAAAGTTACGCCCGTTCTTTTCTGACCCGTTCCCACAGCACCATTCATACTGACATAATATAAAATAAATTATTTAAGAAACTATTTGCTAATATGTTGATAAAAAATTGCATCAAATTATATATTAAATTAGTTTAATAATCTGTAGCGCCACCTAAGAAAATTAGTTTCAAACAAATCATTTGCGTTTGTTTTGTACTTCAAAGACTAAGTAGCTTACAGTTATTAAAAAAAAGGAAAATTTCAATGCTTAATATTTCAAAAAGTAATTCGTTAAAATAAAAACTGTGCATGGTAACAATGCAGAATAATTAGTACTGTGTGAATCTTTTATTCATTTTACTTTTAGTTGAATATTTATTGAGATAAACCATAATATAATGAAAACAATAAATCACCTATTTTCTTAAAAAATAATTTGTTTTATAAAAAATCGTACATAGAGAATGAGCAGAATATTATTTTATATGCATAAAAAAAATATCAAGTCAAAACTATTTGTTTATCGTTAGATTTTCCAAAAAAACTGAAAAATAGCCATAATGTACCACTTTTTCTATGGGCTACAGCACCATTTATACCAACCCAATATAAAAATAAAATAATAGTTCACAAACTAGATACTCTAAGCTAAAAGATGATGTATAAAACATTATTGTGGAAGTAAAGATAAGGATGTGGATGAGCGTCAAAGCTAAAGAACTTTAGTAAAAACCGTAAAAGTTGTACCGTAAATGGAATGACGCTCGTGAAAATTTAACCCGAAAAATTTGCGGCCCAAAAGTTTTAGTTTAGGGGATTTTTTGAGAAAAAATGTGCGCACCCCCTGACCAAAATACCACGCTACGCCACTGGTTGCTACCCGAAATAAACTTAAAAGACTAAAAATTATACTTCGGCGTATTAAAAATTGAAGCTATGAAAGGGGAGCGGGTCAGAATGACACAGCGACAAAATGACACGGGCGTCAAATAGACACGGTGCGTCACTTTGGCACAGCGACAAAATGACACGGTGTGTCACCTTGGCACAGTGCGTCAGTTTGGCACGGAGGGTCACTTTGGCACGGCGACAAAATGACACGGTGCGTCACTTTGGCACTTAGGGTCACTTTGGCACGGCGACAAGATGACACGGTGCGTCACTTTAGCACAGCGACAAAATGACACGGTGCGTCACCTTGGCACGGTGCGTCACTTTGGCACATAGGGTCACTTTGGCACAGCGACAAAACGACACGGTGCGTCACTTTGGCACAAAGGGTCACTTTGGCACAGCGACAAAATGACATGGTGCGTCACTTTGGTACAGAGGGTCACTTTGGCACAGCGACAAAATGACACGGTGCGTCACTTTGGCACAGAGGGTCACTTTGGCACAGCGACAAAATGACACGGTGCGTCACTTTGGCACAGCGTCAAAATGACACGGTGCGTCACTTTAGCACAGCGTCAAAATGACACGGTGGTTAATAAGGGAGGGAACGATTTGTTGTGAAACTTCAATCTTCATTGGTATGGACAACGATCTTATTTTTCTAGGAAACTTTTTGGTTTCCTGTCTTCTAACCGGTTTTGTAGAATCAACAACAATCACATAGATTAACTTTAAAAACAAAGACCGCAGGAATTTTTGATCGTGACTTTATAAAATAAAGTGAAACACGTAATGTTTATACCTTCTATTCTCATCGTCGTACTTATAAAAAACATGCTCGTTTTTAAGCAATAGCAAGGTGTTAGGTGTGCTTAAAAGCTGTGCTTAATAAACAAAAACTAGTTGTTTATACCAAACAACGTTCACAAAGATGCAAAAGCAGCAATTTTTTTAACAAAATACGACTGCCAAAATTAACGAAAATTTATTTTTGATTACTTTCGAATGGAAAATCTTAAACACAGTTTAGTACTAGAACTTGAAACGAGTAATAAAAATTAGAAAATGACTTGCCATTTTACGACTAAAAAGATAAAAACTCATATAAACATATTATTTAAACTTCAGCAACATTCTGATTTAAAAAATACAATCTTCATTTTAGATCAATCATTCAGTACATCAAAACAATAAACTAGTAGATGTAAATACAGAGGAAAACTTGTTTTATAAACTAAAACTCAGACGTTATCGAAAGCAACTTTTCTGCTGTTGTAATTCTAATTTCTAATGCGGTTCTTATTTTACGTTTTTATGCTTAAAAAAATTAATACTTGCGCTATTTTGGCGACTTAATAGGTTGCAAGATTAAAAATAGAAAATTAAATATTATTTTCATAACAGAGTTAAGACAAAACCGAGTTTTTTAAAACTTTGTAATAAAACTCAAGAATATAAAGTAGAAGAAATGTTTTACACTCAAATTAAAATCTGCTTTTACTGTATCATTATGAAATTTATTTACTGATTTTGTATTAAATATAAATGCAATTAAATCCTTATATGCAGTAAAATACTATAATATCTGTCATACTCTAAGTTTATTTTTTTATATTTTAGACTAAAAAGTTTTATAGAAATACAAAAGACTTAAAGTATTAACTTTAATAGAATGGCTGCAGCTTTAATTAGAAGGCTGCAGCAGCAATGTTGTATGTATAACCTCTTCTAGTGATTTTTTTTTAAAGTGACAAATATATAAATGCGCATGAATGATTGCATCAGACTCTTATTTTTCTCTCAGCTGTTCATAATACTATTTTTAACTTTTTCATAAATTTAGGCTCCAGGTCCGTTTATTTTAATTATTTGCTTTCAGATAAGTTTATTATATATTTTCAATACAGAGTTTTAAGTAAACATTCTAACTTATTAACTTTTGTTAAATATAAATATATATACATATTTAATATAAATGGCTAGTTACTACAAAAGCAGCTTAACTCTGTATTTTTTAAAACTACAGTTAAAACACGCATGACTTATTCTTACTACGAAATAACTCTGTATTAATTTAAATATTAGCTATTTTTTTAAACAATTCCTGATAATAATTAATTAAACTTAACAATAAAAAATACTAAATTCTATTCATTACATTAATATGAAAAGTCGTGAAACGTAAATAACAAACTTAAGAAATTTATGTTTTTATACTATGACTTAAATTTTAAAGCAATATAACATATATAGTTTCAAATGTATTAAGCTACTATAGTTTGGAAAAAATATAATAAATCTTTTGTTTAACTAATTACTATCAAAATTTTACAATTAAAAATTATATTACTGAAGAAGTTTAGTTTTGCATATAAGTTTGTTAATCCATGCTATTGTGACGCACCGTGTCATTTAGTCGCTGTGTCAAAGTGACGTATCGTGTCATTTTGACGCTGTGCCAAAGTGACGCACCGTGTCATTTTGTCGCTGTGCCAAAGTGACCCTCCGTGCCAAAGTGACGCACCGTGTCGTTTTGTCGCTGTGCCAAAGTGACCCTCTGTGCCAAAGTGACGCACCGTGTCATTTTGTCGCTGTGCCAAAATGACGCACCGTGCCTAAGTGACGCACCGTGTCGCTTTGTCGCTGTGCCAAAGTGACCCTCTGTGCCAAAGTGACGCACCATGTCATTTTGTCGCTGTGCCAAAGTGACGCACCATGTCATTTAGTCGCCGTGCCAAAGTGACCCTCCGTGCCAAAGTGACACACCGTGCCAAGGTGACGCACCGTGTTATTTTGTCGCTGTGCCAAAGTGACGCACCGTGTCATTTTGTCGCTGTGCCAAAGTGACGCACCGTGTCATTTTGTCGCCGTGCCAAAGTGACCCTCCGTGTCGAAGTGACGCACCGTGCTAAAGTGACGCACCGTGTCATTTTGTCGCTGTGTCATTCTGACACCCACCCATAGAAGGTAAGTTTAAAAGTTAAAACTCTTTCAAAATTTACGTGCTAAATTTTTGTTATGTTATAACAAGTAGTAGTTTACTACTTGTTTCGAGAAGTACAATGAAGGAGTCAAAGATAAGTTAAGTGGAATTTACATCAAAGGAGTCAAAGTTTTAAGTGGAAAATTACAGAAAGACTTGTGCGTGACGTAGTAAGTAGAGAAGAGAGTAAAAAAATAAATAAGTTTTTCTTAGTGTGTTAAAAGGATGTTTTGGGGTTGTTGTGGGTTGTTGACGGATTGGGCAAAGGGAATAGAAGCTCTGCAAAGGATAGTAGAGTTGCTTGAGTTTTGTAAATTGTAACCAGCGTACAGTCACTAAGCTTAAGAAAACCTCGAGTCAGTTGTGGTAGAACTTCATCACGTTACTTTATCACATTGTCGTGTTTTGTTTTTAAATGTATATAAATTCACCATTCACTTAAAGTTGTTTTCTAGAAACTAAATTATAAATAAGCTCAATACATTAAAGTTATTGATCGTTCCATTAGAACGTTTTATAATTGTATTAGAATATATATTAGAATATATATTAGAACGTTTTAATATTATATATATATATTTTAACTAAGATTTCATGTCGTCCAAACGCTTATCGATGGACGACATAAAACGCATGACGCGGTCGCAAACTAAGGCGAAAAGCAATAATAAGCAATTACCTAACCTAACTACGACCGAGCCATCGGTCAGTGGTTATAATGGCGTCCTCCCTACAAGCACAGATGTACCACCTTTCGATGAAACAGCGAATAGCGGACTGAATGATAGAAATGTTGAAAATAAGGGCCAAGAAGGTAAAAAAACTGATACAGAAGGATTAACTTTTCAGGTCAATACACCAACTTATGACGAAGCTAGAACTTTATTTAATGATCGAATTATACAGGCAAATAAAAAAACAGAAATGGATAAAATACCTTCGACGAAGTTAGAAAATGATCAAAAAAATTTTTTTCAACAGAATAACATTTCGACCCAGGATAATTTAAACATTATTAAGAAAACAGACTATGAAATACAAATAGAAGAAATGAATAAATTACTTAAGATAAGCGAAGAAAACCTTAGAAGACAACAGGCGGAAGAAGAAATTCGTAAAATAAGGGAGAAAATTTGTGAAAATAATAATAAACTGGAAAATCTGATCACAAGTCAAAACTTTATACATACAGATAATAACATGACGCATCACATCAGTAATAACATGTATGCAAATAAAAACAGCTTTTGCGACGAAGATTATATGCAGAACCAAAATATTTATAATAGAAATTTTGATAATATTAACTCAAACCATACAGTATATGGAAAATATATGGAAATGGACAGATTAATAAAAAAATTCAACAGAATAGAGAAAGTAAAAAATCCTAGAGATGTATTGGGGTATTTCCAGGAAGAATTTCATCGACTTAACATACGTGATGATTACGTGAAGTATAACATACTTATCGAAAAATGGCCAACTGAGGATGTTTCGAATTTTTATAGATTAGTGGACAGGGAACATCGAAACTTCGAATCATTCTGTGATTTTTGTGTTAATAGAGACGACTCTCTGAGCGATATTCTCAGTAAGGTACCACAATATGATGCTTCTACCCCGTTTGGTGTATTCCTCGCAGATGCAACTAAATTCGCAGAAAGCAGCAAAGTTGACCGCATAAAATTTTTCTGCTACTACTTAAGTCCACTTTCATTGAAAACAAAAATCAGAGAAAACTTTAATGAAAACTATGATATCTTCAAGAGAAGGACACAAGGTATTTGGAATTGTCAAGAGGAAAAAATACCTTCCAATCCGGTAAATTATGATAGAACGCCACGAACTAATCAAATTTATAGTACAAATCCTAGAAGGTATAACAATCGAAATATCGGACATAAAAACAATAATTTTAATTACAACAATAACAACAACGGAAATTTTAGACCGTATCGAAATCATCAAATTCCAGATTTTTACTCACACAATAAAAACAATAACAATAATTGGAACTACCAACAAACTAGTGCAAAACCAAATCCGTTTACAAACCAGGGTGACTTATGCTATCAACATTGGCGATACGGAAAAGAGGCTTACTCTTGCAATAGGAAAGATTGTAAGATGAATCATCTAATTGCGAATCACCAACAACAGAAAAGTTGCAACGTTGCTGTTATGCAAACAGACTTAACAAAGGACAAGGAAACTAAGTTATACGACGAAGATAATAAAAACTGCAGTTACAAAGCAATACCAGTGGATAACACAGAAAATAGTTTTGTAAATCAAAAGAGCTCATTAACTGTAAGCATGAAAGGAACGAAAGAGAATGATATTCATGAAAGTACAATGCCTACATGTTCGGGAAATACAGATCAAATAAACAACAATCTAGAAAATATTTTGAAAAAGATAAACGAATTGGTTTTGGACAAAAGTAATGTTCCGGTTAAACAATGCTCAGTTTTAGAAAATAAAACAGAAACAACCGATATAAAAAATCTTCCTAAAAACCTCCTATTCGCACTGGAAAAAAAATCGGGAGTCTTGTTATTAGTCGATTCAGGTAGTGAAGTGTCTATCTTACCGAAAATGTTAGCTAATGGAATAAATCAATATTTCCAGCCAAAAAGTAAAACAATAAAGGGTTTGGGAAACTCAACCATTTATCCAATAGGGAGTGTAGATGTGGATCTCAGCATTGGAAATATGCTTTTAAAAAAAGCCACATTTTGGGTTACCAAGGAATCGGGGGACTATGGAATTATTGGATTGGATATACTCAAAGCTAACAAACTAATTATTTCACCTCACACTTCCGAAATTCTTGAATACAATTTAAATCGTAAAGCCAGACTATATACAGCTGGGGAATTAACCACAGCTGCTGAGGGACCATGTAAAAAACTCAAAATAACTAGTTACCAAGAGAAATCAGATGACAAAAACAATATAAAAAGCATACTTGAGGAATTCAAAGAACTTACGATGGAACCAGATTACAATAAACCAGTTAAACATGGACATTCACTTGAGATAAAAGTAAATAATCTAGTACCAAGAATGATTAAAGCACGTAAATGCAACGGAATGAGACGTAAAATAGTTGAGGAAAATTTTAACGATTTAATAATAAGAGGGGCAATGTCAAGAGGACAAGAAGCAATATATGTATCACCAATTACGATGGTACCAAAAAAGGATGGAAATATAAGAATCTGCATAGATTATACAACCTTAAATGCCCACACAAACCCAATCTCATACCCATTGCCTCGCATTGATGAGCTTCCTGAGTTTATTCCAAATGGGTCAAAAATTTTTTCCTGTCTTGACTTAAAAGAAGCGTACTACAGTCTTCCAATTCACCCAAACTCTCAAAAATATGCTGCTATAATTGCTCATCATGGTGTGTTTATCCCTCATCGCACAACATTTGGCCTCATGAATGCGCCGATGCGTTTTCAGATGATGATGGAAGATATTTTGACTCCTTGCACAGGGTTTGTTTATGTTTATCTGGATGACATACTTGTTTTTAGTGAAACTAAAAAAGATCACGAATTGCATCTTAGAAAGGTGCTTCAAACATTACAAGATAGTGGACTGTATTTGAACGCTAAGAAGTGTATAATAGCAGAATCAAAAGTAGACTTTTTAGGACATTCAATTGGAGCCGATGGTATAGGTGTCATGGATAGCAAAGTGGAAGCAATTATTAATTTACCGAGGCCAACAAATAGAAAGGAACTAAAAAGATTCATCGGTTTAGTCAATTATTATTACCATCACATTCCAAGATTATCTGAAATCATAGCACCACTTAACGAATTGTCTGGAGGACCCAAAGCTACTAACAAAAAACCACTAAAACTAAATCAATTCCAAATTAATGCATATAAGGATACATTGAAGGTGTTGGCAAAGGCAGCAACCTTAGCTTATGAAGATCACAATAAGCCATTAATATTATACTCAGACGCATCCGAAACTCATGTGGGGGCGGTGTTGGAGCAGGAAGGAATAGATGGAAATAAAAGGCCTCTTGCGTTCTTTTCAAAAAAACTTCCTAGCCTTCAGAGATA
Organism: Thalia democratica; assembly: GCF_965202585.1. Taxonomy (NCBI): domain Eukaryota; kingdom Metazoa; phylum Chordata; class Thaliacea; order Salpida; family Salpidae; genus Thalia; species Thalia democratica. The sequence continues at coordinate 56,273,327 of NC_139166.1, read as the reverse complement.
TAGATCTACTTTTTATAAAGAACTAAGGGCTCTGTATTTAAGTTTGAAACATTTTCAAAGTAGGATAATTGGTCGTGAACTTATTATTAGGACCGACAGTCAGTCAGTAGAAAAAGCAATCACAAATCCAATTAAAGATCAGTCACCAATGGAACAACGTTACATCGCGGCAATCAAGGAGTTTAACCCTTTTATAAAACATATAGCTGGTGCCGATAACATAGTAGCCGATATATTAAGCAGACCACCTCATAGCACATCCATGCACATAGCCCTACAAGATAACGATCCAGACTATGTTCATAACTCAAACACAGATTTGAGCTGTTCTGACACAGATGATGATCTGACTGAAAATGAAGAAGAGTTAATAACAGCGGCATCATTAAATAAGTTAGAAATAGCCCAACTTCAAAAAAACGAACCTTCATTATTAAAGAAAGCCAAAGAATTAAAAAAGGAAATAAAATATGTGGGATCGGAGGACTTAGCAGTAATCCAAGAAGGAGATAACCAACGTATAATCTTACCCTCGATATTACGTTTGACAGCATTTGAATTAGCTCACGGATATCTACATTTGGGAGTAGAAAGATCTATAATAGCGACTGCAAAGGATTACTGGTGGCCAACTTTGAAGACTGACATAAAATATTGGTGTAAGAGCTGTGCCGAGTGCCAAGCTACTAAAACTTTTAGACACAATAGACCTAAAATAGGTCTGTATCCAAAGAATACAGAACGTTTCCAATTTATTCATGTGGATCTTATTGGTCCAATGAATGTAATTTCAGATGATAACAAATATATTATGACTATCAAAGACAGAGGTACCGGATTTTTGGTTACTACACCTTTACCTAATAAGAAAGCTCAGACAGTAAAAAATGCGCTGATACAATCGTGGTGCGGGATTTTTGGAGTACCACAAGTTATTGTCACAGACAATGGATGTGAGTTTAATAATAGCCTTCTCAAGGAAGTATTCCAACAATTAGGTATAGACCATCGATACGTACCACCTTATAGTCCGGAAAGTAATGGTTTTGTTGAAAGACAACACAGAAGTATTAATGTTGCATTAAGAACGTTAGTCGATAAAGAGAAATGGTCTATGCTCTTACCTCTGATAACTACATCCATTAACAACTCGTTTATTGAAGGGAATCTGTTTACTCCGTCGCAATTAGCATTAGGAACGTGCACAAATATAAGTGGTAGGATATTTTTCAACAAGGTCAGCAACAACCATAAGGAGATTGACACTTATGAAACAAATTTCTTCCTTCATACGATGTCGAATGCATATAGAAAACATAAATGCTACACAGAAAAGCATACTTATTATGAGCCTGGTCTTTTTGACTGTGAGAAAGTGTGGATTCGAAAAAAGAATAAATCACATCTGAGTGCACAATATCACGGCCCGTACCCAATACTTTCTTATTCTGATCACTCCATGATCATAGAAAAAAATGGTAAACCGATAAAAGTCTCATTAAGAAACGTAAAAGGGTATTTCCCTCGTGAAGAACTCGACGCAGAGGGTAACAAATTGGGACCTACGGCTGCATACAATTTGAGGGAAAGAAATATTGAACTAAACTACGCAGATATAGACACTACTACATACGATGAATCCGATTAAAAGTAAGTTTTGAATTGAGAGTAGGAATTAACATTAATCAGATTGACATGTTCAAAATATTTTATTCGTACAATATTATTTTAGTTAGCATGATATATAAAAATAGTTTTAATATTAAAGCATAGCTGTGTGATTCGTTACAATAAGCAATCGGGTGCGAAATACTTATTTATTAAGATTTTTTTTTGTGTTAATTTAGTAAGGCCTGTTTAAGCTTAAACAAGCGATGGTAATCAACTTATTGTGTTACTTTTTCATCTTATTGCATGTAATTAATTTTTTTTTTTTTTTTGTCCATAATATAATAATAAAAAAAATTTAATAAAAATAAAATAAAAATAAAATAAAAATAAAAAATATAAAAAAATAATAAAAATTAATAAAAATTTCCAAAAATCATAAAACTTATAAAAAAATTTTTGAATAATTAATATTATAAACTATTAATTTTAGAATAATGTATTATATTATGTATTAACAGTATTTATAAATCTTGTATCGATGTTACGAGTATAAAGTATCGATGGGCATGAGTAAATAAATATTGTTTCAGATTTTATTTAACATATTATATAAATGCATAAGATGCTATAGCTTTCATTTAACACCTTTGTAATATAATATGAAACTTTTTGTCAATAGAAATTAGTAAAGCATGAGAATAAAAATTAGCTTTTGAATAAAATTTGTTTTTAAATAAATTTTGTTAGTAAGTGCAAACGAATATTTTAATTTTTTAATATGCGATGTTATACACAAAGGATTTGTATTCGAAATTGTGACATTTAATTAACATGGGAATATAATTAGTGAAACAAATTTTTTAAATTTTTTGTAGGATTTTGAAAAATAAATGTTTTTATTTTGTTTTATTTTGAAATAATATTCCCAGCTGATATTATTTAGTATAAATTTTTAGCTTGTCGGCGAATAATTGATTAATATTTGTAACTATTTAGATAAATAAAATATAATAAAATTAAAAAAAAAAAAAACGCGATACTTAAAATTAGAAATTGTTAGATTAATGAAAATGTTTACAAAAAACTTTTTAAATTAAAATATTTAAAAAGTTGTGGCATAAATTCATTTTGCCAGCACTTGGATCATTTAAGAAGCTAAGAAAACTTGAGTGCTTTTATTAAGTTAAACTTTTCAACTTATTCAAAATTGAATTATTTCAAGTATGGGAGTCAGGGGAATTCAATTGAACAAGAAACTGAAGATAATTAAATTTTTATCAAGTAGTTACAATTTTGATAGAAGATATTTAAGATTTTTTTCTTTTGTTGTGATCATATATATCTGCTTTTCAAGAAACATTTATAAAAAAATCAACTGAAAGGAAAGCTCAGACTTCAAAATTTTTTTTTTTAGTTACATTAGAATTATATGTAGCATACTGAGATTTTTTTTGTGTTTTGTTAAATATGTATTACAATAGTAAAGAGTTAAATATTATTATATTATTTTTTTTTTATATTATTACATATTTGTAAGGAAATCTCACTACTTATGTTAACTTAATTATTAATGATTTTAAAAATGTTTTAATCTATGATAAATTATAGTATCATAATTTAAATTCTTGAGTTGCGAATAATAATCAATTAATAAAGTACGCGTTGTTTTACAACGTCAATTTCATACTTCAATAGACAGTAGTTTTTACTTTTATATTAACTTTTATCCTTTCTTATCGTTGACCTAAAAGGAGAACATCGAAAACAAAAATTTTGGTGGATAAACATTTTTATGTATTTGTTTGTTGGCCATATGAAGCTTTATGAAGTATAGAAAATGGACAGCAGAGCTTAACACTATTTTTAGAAAATTTATTCTAAGAAATTGGGAGAGGTCAAATACATTACTTTTCTTATCGTTGGACCTAAGTGAACATGGAAACTAAAAATTATGCAGAGCCACAGCAGAGCTTAACACTATTTTTAAAAAAATCTATTCTAGAAATTGGGAGAGGTCAAATACATTACTTTTTCTTATCGTTGGACCTAAGTGTGAACATGGAAACTCAAAATTATGCAGAGCCAAAGTAGACTTAATGGGGAATAGTGTTAAATATTTGATTATGAAACACTCAGGAAAATTTAAGCGATCGAAAGGAAGCAGGACAAAATCTAGGATACTTATTGATTCTGCGCGTGAGGGAATATGAAAGGAAGGTCACGATGCAGACGAATAGGAATAACTTTTAGACCAGTTTTGAAGAAATCTTGTTTCTACATAATTCAGCTCATTCGGAAGAAATCAATTAAACTGTTAGTAACTATTTTATTTTTTCATTATTTAGATATTTTTTTTTTTTTTTTATATATTTTTTTATTATTACTACTTGGTATTATAATTAAATAAACAATAAGTAGAGATGTTAAAATTTTATATTATTGAACAAATATATGATTGCTTAAATTATAATTTATAATCCAAAGTTTAAGCTTATATGTTATTGTAGTATGTGGGTTAATTAAAATTGAGTACTTTCATTTGAAAAAATAGAGGAACATTATTAGAAACACATTAAGACACATCTAACGTTATCCTGCGTTTTAAAACAAATTACTTTACGAATAATATTAACAGTTATGACTTCACTCAATAATTATTGTTATCAATATAAACTTCAATTCTTAACACTAGAATTTTTTTTTTTTTTTTGATTTTTTTGATGTGTTGTTATGTTTAACACCGTAACTATAAAATATTGATACGAGATATTAAAGATGATAATAATTAAACAGAACAGTGATAAAATTTATAAAATGATTTTTTATATAATTTTGACATAATGTATAGTTAGGTAACTTCGATTTTGCTTAAGTGCAAATTGATATTTATTAGATTCATTTTGTTCAAAATAATCAAAACATTTAAATGTTTTTTTTTTTTTTTTTGTTACTCAATATACTAAATTTTAAGTTATTTTATTTTCATATGTTTAGTTGGTAAAATAAAGAATAAATAAGAAAATATAAAATTAAAAGATAAAAAAAGCATAAAAAAGTTGCAAATATTATTTAAATAAAAAAATAAAAAAGTTTTGTTGTTTACATTTAACTATTTAACTATGTCATGTGTATAATTATGTCGCTATTATTTTTGTTAGTGTGATTTTCATTAAGAATATAAGAAGTTTAGAATGTTTTAGTATATTCTAATTACAATTTGTGTATAATAACTACACAATACTTAATAACTTTAAGAATATTTATTTTCAAACTTTAAATTATTACGATACAATCTTATAGCCTAACTTTAAATTTTTTTTAACAATGTTTTAAAGATTGTTAACACAACGGAAGGAGTTTAAATTATTTAACCGCACCTGTTTGTGATAAAATTCCCGTCGTATAAAAAATCGAATTTTCTTAAGATAAAGTTACAGCAATAAAAATGTACTTTAATCATAAACAAATAGGAGTAATGATTTTGTAAATTTTCACATAAAAAATTGTTAAAAATAAATTTTTCAAACAATAACAAAATATAACTTGCTATTTTCGTTTTACAAGCATCTGATAATTTTTTATAGATACTGTCGTAAAAGTTAAACTTTCTTATCAATTTAATTTCACTTGGATTTTATTTTCTTATCGATAAAATCTAAAACGTTAGGAGTAAATAACAATTGTTAAATTTTCATAACATCTGGCTTTAATTTATTTAGTATGGCGTTTGACTTTAAATCGATAACAAAACAGAACCTAAAAGTACTATGAAGTTTTTCTTACCAAAACACTTAATTTTATTAACTAATTGTCTTATTAGTCTCTTGTAACATAATTTGAAAAGAAATACTTAACTCAATTTGTTGATATATTACGTCACATTGTACGGCAAACTTCTAGTTTAATAATTAGTTTTCTCTGTAGGGTTAAAGCTATTTTGATAACTTAAAGTGATTTATATCTATTGATAAAGTTATAATGATAATTTAGTAAAAAGTTAATTAATACATTTAATATTTAACTGTTGATTGCTATAATGATACAATAACTATCAAACATATTTCTGTGAATTTAGATTAAAAAACTGTTATCATTTAATTATTTTCATTAAATTATCTAAATAATATAATAAATATTTTGCTTTAATAACTTATTAATTAAGTTTATTAAAATGAATTATAAAAAAATATAAAGTTTGAGTAGCTTTATCTATTTTTTTAACAATCTTACTTAATGTTTAAAAAAAATTCCACTAATGTTTGCTTAAAAAGTGTATAAAAAATAGGTATATAAACTTTTGATTATAGCTTCACAAGCGGTTGTGATTTGTTTAGGTAACAGTAATGTTGATATTATGCATAAGGCATTTTATGGGTTTGAGCATCGATGTAGAAATTTCATTGTCTTAAACTACAAATTACTTATTAAGTTTATTCTCATTATGTCATGCTTAGAAATATATTATGATTTATAGTTACTATATGTATAGTCTGCCTGTTGTAGTTTTCATATTAATTTATCTTTTTTTTTTTTTTTTTTTCTTGTATATATATATTGTTGATGTTATTCATTTATGATGAAGAAATTTTGTTTTTTTTTTTAAAAAGCGCAAAGTTCTGGTCTTTTTTTAAATTGCTAGTTTAACTACTTAACTCGTAAACAACCTCGCATGGCATGTTAACAGTGAATTTAAGTATTCACTTAATTATATTAATCTTAGTGCATCGTATATCATAAAAATAAAATAAATATAGTTTTTTTTAAGCCAGTAAAATAACCACAAATCAAGTGTTTTAAAGTTGTCAAATCATGACATTATGTTAAACATAAAAAAAAAAGAAAAAAAAAAAAAACATTGAATAAATAAACTTTAAACAAATAAAAAACTAAAAGTTAGTAGTCTGGAGGACGCAATTCTATTCCCGAGACACTACATAATGAAACTTATCAATTTGTCAATATTTTATACGAACCTCGTTGGCTGAACTCAGAAATATTTATCATTTTATGTGAGGTAAATTTTTTTTTTAAAGTTTGGAAGGGTAATCAGTTCCAGTAATATTAACTGAAAGATAGTCGTTGTGTGGGGACGAATAAGTTAATATGGAATATGTGTGGGGACGAATAAGTTGATATGGAAGAAGTGAGGAGATGAATAAGTTGATATGGAATATGTGTGGAGACGAATAAGTTGATATGGAATATGTGTGGAGACGAAAGTTGATATGGAATATGTGTGGAGACGAATAAGTTAATATGGAATATGTGTGGGGACGAATAAGTTGATATGGAAGAAGTGTGGAGATGAATAAGTTGATATGGAATATGTGTGGAGACGAATAAGTTAATATGGAAGAAGTGTGGAGACGAAAAAGTTAATATGGAATATGTGTAGAGACGAATAAGTTGATATGGAAGATATGTGGGGATGAATAAGTTGACATGGAACTCACCTAAATAGAAATTAATTAAACTTCTTAAATAGAAATAAAAATATTTATTATTTTATAAAGATAGTTGAACTATGAAAACATTCCGAGCTAAACTGCTCGAAAATATTTGGAAAAAGATACTCCAAATGAAATATTTTTTATGATGATGTTTCTACGAAAGAAATTTTGCTTTTAAATTCAAACGTCCATGATGAAGACAAGAATATACCTTTTTGCTTGACAATTCCACGAGACATCTGTCAGAAAAAAAAAAACGACGAAGTTGAAAGGGTTATGGAAACGGACATTCAGTTTATTACAAAATTGAAAAAAAACAATATTTAGGTTTTGTTATAAGTTTTTTGTTTTTTTATGTAATTTTTCTAATTACTTAATTTTAAATAACATTGAATTTCAATATCATAATATCTGTTATTTTTTTTTAGATTTAAATAGCAAATAAGCAGATATAATTAATAATAAAAATGTATGTTTAAATATGATTGTCTATATTTATAATTACGAAACACAAGTTTATAGTTTTTTATGAATTACTGAATTAATTAAGTAGTTTTACCTCAGAAAATGTTTTGTTTTGTATTTTTTTTAGCCATATTTTTATTCCATCCCTCACTAATTTTTTTAATTTTTTTATTTTATTTTTACATCTTCAATTTAATTGAGCTAATTTAGCAAAGTAAAACTTATTGTAGGCATATTGATTAGTAATCACCCTAAAAATTATAACTATTTTAGATAAAATTGTAATGTTCTTACTTATGATTAACCCCGTATATGGAGAAGACTTCTATAATTATATAAATTCGAATGAGAACTTTAAAGAATTCTTACATAAAAATTTTCATTTATATGAATGTTCAAACAGTAATATGATAAAAAATTTCTGCACCCATTTTAATTTCCTTTTTGAAAACGAAGTAAGTGAGAAATGCTCGTACGCAATAGGTTTTGTAGGAATTACTCACATGATAAGTTTTCAAGATATTTCACTATTCAATTTGGAGATGAAATTAAGGTATTTCATCATTTATAACCAACCGTATTTTGGAATGGTGGGAGAGACCAATTAAGCCATCGTATTAATTTTGTATATATCAGATATATGATTCTTTTTGAGAAATTCCATAACCATGTCACTTTAAACTCGAGCACTTGAAATTGTCACACAAAATTACCGTGTATCATATGAAGTATAATTAATGTGGAAGTTAAAGTTACTTGCTTATTATTAATTTTATTTTTGATGTTGATATTTTTCCGCTCTCAATACTAAGATGATTGGGCAAAAAAAAAAAAAAAAAATAATAATAATAAAAAAAAAAATAAAAAATAAAAAATAAAAATTAAAAAAAAAAAAAAAAAAAAAAAAAATTTTTGGCGAACTATTTTTTTTCTCTCCACCTCTCTCGTTTTGGTTATAAATAAGAAAATTTAAGCTGGAAGGTAGATAGTATAATGAAGCTGGTCATGAAAACATTATGGATAACAACACTTTGCTTAGCTATGGTCTATTCAGATATAACAAGGAAGGTATATATAGACCTTTGCAAGAATGAGGTAATACAACAGTTCAAAATTATACCCCCTGGGAAATGCATAAACAAAGGAAACACTACTAAAATATACCCAGTAAGGGTTTTTAAACCTTTTAACCAAATGTATAACTTAGGGGCAAAAGCTTGCAGAATGACAAAAGATACTTATAACTGCATACATTACCTTTTCGGCAGTAATGTCTGCAACTTAGTAAGAACGGAACACCAGTTAGTAACAAAGAGGGAGTGTGAATTGTGGGAACAAAGACACTTCACTTCGGTTGGGAGACTCTTACCAAACGCGGATGGATCCATGACTACGAAAAACATTTTGGAACCGGAATATGGATGGTTTGGAAACCTAATAGAAGTAAAAAATGTTGAATTAAACTATCTAACAATTACAAAAAATGTGGTGACAGAAGAACTACATCACATATCGTTGGGCAAATTGTTTTGCAGTAGAAAATTCAAAACTTGCACAGCAGGAAACTGGAGAATCAATTATGTAGAACCTAGAGAAAAAACCTGTGAAACTATACCGAGGAGTGAAAATAAAACTCTAATAATTCATAAAACTTCAAAAGGAAACTTATTCGAACTAGACGAAACAAACTTAATTGTATCTAACCTGATGAAATGCTCACCAAAATCATTAGCCTGCCTAAAACAAAAGAAAAAATCGAAATTTTTTTGTACAATGACCAATCATGTGCTGGAAATTCCTGAGGAAAGCAACATTGAGCCAATTGGAACTGCAGATGATAATATACCAGCATCACTACGAAATATTCAAGCCACAATGACATCTATTGCACATGGATCGTTTTTGAACAGCGAAAATTTTAGGAACTATTTTAAATTAGTTACCTGTGAAATGGCACGGGCAAATATAGTAGCCCTTATGGGAAGTCAAAGTCTAAATCCATCTCAAGTCTTGTCTTATCTTCTCGAAAGAGAGGTACAGGCTATATTCGCAGGAGGGATCTTAAAAGAACTGAGGTGCTCAAAAGTCCAAGCAGTTTTGCAGCCTAATTTATATTATAAAGGTCATGTTTCAGATAGGCCACTATTTGTGGCCTATACTGGCACGGAAGCAAAGCTTACATCACTACGCCAAGGAAGATTTCTTACGGAAAAAATTAGCTCTACAGTTACACCTACTAAACGAAAGACATTTAGTTTCAATAACAGCTTGATAATATATAATAACAATACCTTAATCGATCAAATACCAGCACTGAAAAAGATTACAATAAAAAATGTTGAACTAGAGGAAAAAAGTTTCGACATCTTAGAGGAAAACCTAAATGAAGACTTACAAGAAGTTTCTTGGTCTGAAGAAGATGTTACACAGCAACAACTCAAGAACTTGTTGTTAATTACCAAGGAAGAATATATAAGTGATGGAATCAACATAGAAGAATTACTGGCAGAAACGCATACTATGGACTACAACAATGTGAGGGCCATGCTGGAAAAAATTAAATATTCGATTTGGAAGAAAATTAAGAATATCTTAGGACTTTTAGGACATATTTATACAATTATAGCAACAATCTTAATTGTTGTTGTTATTATTCAAACACTAAGGGAGAAATGTGGAAAAAAACCAAATGAGGGGGATAAAAAATGAGAAATAGGTGGCCGTTACTGATCATGTATATATTGGTTTTATTATTTTTTTTTGTTTTTCCTTTTTCCTTCATTAGCAACAAGGTCAGGGATAATTATTATAATATTAATCACATTATTTCTTCATCACATCACTTTCAAAAAAAAAAAAAAAAAATAAAAAAAAAAAAAAATAAAAAAATAAAAAAACAGAGCCACAGTATACTTAAATTGAGAATGCATTGAAACAATAGAGTAAAGTAAGTAATATGAACCTATAAAATTTACTGAAAATAATATTTATCCAAAATAAAAAAAATAAAACATGAGTTGGTTAAAAAATATAAAAATATAAAAAAATAAATAAATAATTAAAATATATATATAATAACGTTTGGATAACAATTATTCTTCTTAACAGCATTTTTGGTTTAATTAAAAATGAGTTGTAACAGCACGAACAAATCCGAAGACGCTGTGTCTTTGTTGGCAAGCGAAACTGATAGTTTAACAGAAATCGATGGAAACAAAAATTGTGATCACAGAAGAGACAAATATGATTCTGAAGATAGAAGATATGACGGTAGAACGGAAAACAGAAGAATTATACGTCGAACAAATAGTCATTATCGCTGGGACAATAGAAGAACGCCACCTTCCAGGTCCTCATATTATAGACGATCAAACTATTCATTAAGAAATAACCAGCCAAGAAGAGAAGAAGATATGAGACTCAACAAATCAAGATACGAACCAACTAGGAATGTGAGTAGGAATACAATGCCATCGAGACGATGGCAATCTAATGAAGGGTCATGGACAACATCAAAAAATATTCAGGAGAGTCATATGAAAATAAATATCAGCGCTACGAGATCAAGAAAAGTAGAAACGCAATCAGGAGATAGGACATTTTCCTCGACAAATAACATACAAAAAGGAAATAGTGGGAAGCAGGTTACTATGCCAACGAAAAGAGCACGAACGCCAACTAGCGAAGAGGCAGCCCAGACAACTAACAAAAAGCAAAAAGAAGATGGTACGATTCAAGAAACAAAACCACAAAAGGTACGAACTCAATCTGGTGTAAAAATTTTACATACGACGGAGGAGAAACGAAAAGAAAATAGCAAAGTTCAAATGCAAGAGACGGAGATATCTGAAGGAGTGGAAAATGAATCATCAACTAAGCTAAAAAAGCACACTTTAAGTGAAATGGAAGTTGCAAAGGAAAGATCTAACAACCTCGAAGATGTGGGAAGTTTTGTTAAAAATTCTAAAGAGTCTCACCTTGCCTACGACCAAAAAAATGTCAAGAAAATGGTCAAACAAAAAGAGGTTATTAAAGAAAAGGATGCAACAAAAGTTATGGTAATTGAGGATGAAAAAAATCTTTCAAACGTTACACATGAAGGGGAAGAAACTCTCCAAGAAAATGAGTTAGTGGAACTTTTACAAGAAGTACTCATAAAGAAAGCTGTACAATCATTTAATGATTCTAGCGTGAAAGGGGCAATGGAATTTTTGGGAACTGAAGTAGAAAGGTTAAAAGCCGAACTTAGAAAAAAAAGTGAAGTTATAAATGACTTAAGGCAGGACGGAATAAATTTAAGAAAAGAAGGAACTGAGCTTTGTGACAAAATACTTAATGCCAACAATACCATTGAAATATTACAAGAAAGATTAAATAAGCAAAAGAGAAAAAAGGAAAACGTCCAAGAAAAACTAAGAACTAAAAAACTAAGAATAACAAATCTCTTGAAAGAGTTAAAGGAACTCAAACAGGCAAACAAAGAGCATGAAGAAAAACATAGTAAAGAAATAGTCAAATGGAAACAACAAGTTAAAGAGCTCAAACTGAAAAATATAGAAGATGAAAAAATGAGTTGCTTGACCATTCAAGATGGACTCGAGAGATTTTGCAAAGCAAAAACAAATACACACCACCTGTTTTCTATTCAATGTGGAGATATTGATATCAATGTCGTGAAAAGAACTGCGTCCGAGGATAAACCAAATATCAAGATGAAATATAGAGACACAGGAAAGGAAGAGATTGAGACAGACAGTAAAAAATTGAATAAAAAACAAAAGTCATCTTTAAAAAATGAAAAAGAGAAAGTAGCAAATGACGGAGGGTTATTATCAAAGATTTGGAAAAGTGGAGATGAAAGAGATGGGACAGCCGAGATTATGGAACAGTCGCACGGAATCTCGAAGTCATCTATAAAAAAAGAAAAAGAGAAAGTAGCAAATGACGGAGGGTTATTATCAAAGATTTGGAAAAGTGGAGATGAAAGAGATGGGACAGCCGAGATTATGGAACAGTCGCACGGAATCTCGAAGTCATCTATAAAAAAAGAAAAAGAGAAAGTAGCAAATGACGGAGGGTTATTATCAAAGATTTGGAAAAATGGAGATGAAAGAGATGGGACAGCCGAGATTATGGAACAGTCGCACGGAATCTCGAACTGCCTCCAGGTGGGAACGGCCTTGAAATCGGTTTCTAAAGAAGCTAAAACTTTTCCGGAAATAGAAGAAACGTTTAAAAACGAAGATCATTTGTCGCATTGGTTCCCTTGTGTAAATGAGACAAATTTAAATACACCAGAGTTTTTCGGACAAGACAAACCGAGTTCGATGTAGCACTCTGTTTTCCTCTCAATCAAGCTAAATTTTAAGTCCCTAGCACTTTTCCACCAAGGTTTTACGAGTTTTCCCCAGAAGAACGAACCCCTTGTCCGAGAGATTTCCTTTTCCAGCAACGGGAGGTTCCTATCAACGAGAAGCTGTGTTTTACGAGTTTTCCCCAGAAGAACGAACCCCTTGTCCGAGAGATTTCCTTTTCCAGCAACGGGAGGTTCCTATCAACGAGAAGCTGTACGTGAACTTACAAGGCAAATTGTAGCTTAGGTATTAATTAATTTTTTTTTTTTTTCTGTTTTAAAAATTGTGTGTAATTGCTAACATCTTATAATTAATTTTTTTTTAATCGTTTTAAAAAACTATATTAGTGTATTTCTACAAAAAAATGTTTTTCTTAGTATTTAAAAATAACTATTAATCTGAAAACTATTGTTTTATTAAAGAATTTTATTTTTATTTCAATGAAAATGCTTTTTATTTTGTCATGCTTAACCAAATTAACATTGTTCAAACTTAGATTAAGAAGTGATAGAGACTTCCAGTAAATTTAAATCCTAGCATAATTTTTTCGTGTTTATTTTCTCATATTTTGAGTCTCGAACAATTCATGTTTTAAGGTAAAGTTTTACAGTTTCCTGTAAAAAATTAATTTCGTAATTTAACTTTTTCTTAGTTCTACTAACGACTGTAGTGAGGTTTTTTTGGGTGCAGTGTCTTAAGTTGGGTAGAGGTTTTAGCCTAGCAAAAGTAAATACAAATTACAAGTGCTCATTTAGATTATTTAAAAAAAAAAAAAAACGAAGTTAGGGAAGGGTAGTATAACAAGTAGTAGCTTCTACTTGTTTCAAAAGCTAGAACGAGAAAATAACTTCAAATATTTTAGCACTCAGAAGATAAAAACAAATCAATTAAGTAAGGTAGGAAGGGTAGTATAACAAGTAGTAGTTTACTACTTGTTTCGAGAAGTACAATGAAGGAGTCAAAGATAAGTTAAGTGGAATTTACATCAAAGGAGTCAAAGTTTTAAGTGGAAAATTACAGAAAGACTTGTGCGTGACGTAGTAAGTAGAGAAGAGAGTAAAAAAATAAATAAGTTTTTCTTAGTGTGTTAAAAGGATGTTTTGGGGTTGTTGTGGGTTGTTGACGGATTGGGCAAAGGGAATAGAAGCTCTGCAAAGGATAGTAGAGTTGCTTGAGTTTTGTAAATTGTAACCAGCGTACAGTCACTAAGCTTAAGAAAACCTCGAGTCAGTTGTGGTAGAACTTCATCACGTTACTTTATCACATTGTCGTGTTTTGTTTTTAAATGTATATAAATTCACCATTCACTTAAAGTTGTTTTCTAGAAACTAAATTATAAATAAGCTCAATACATTAAAGTTATTGATCGTTCCATTAGAACGTTTTATAATTGTATTAGAATATATATTAGAATATATATTAGAACGTTTTAATATTATATATATATATTTTAACTAAGATTTCATGTCGTCCAAACGCTTATCGATGGACGACATAAAACGCATGACGCGGTCGCAAACTAAGGCGAAAAGCAATAATAAGCAATTACCTAACCTAACTACGACCGAGCCATCGGTCAGTGGTTATAATGTTTTTTAAAAAAGTGAATTATGAATTATTTTACACTTCATTCCGAATTTTGTAAAATTTAAAAACTATTTTGAAACAGTAGAAAAATATAAGCTTAAGCTCTTAAGGTTTCATTTAATAAATTAAAAAAAATAAAGCCCTGTTTTTTTTAATTTGAATTTTTTTTTGAACATTTATAACTTAGATTATTAACTTTAACAAAATTTCTACTGGTTTTTTGAAAGTTCAAACTAAATAGCTTTTTAACACTAAAGTTTTATGGTATGTTGCAAAAATTTGTTTGTAGTAAAAAATTTAGATTTTTTTTAACCACCATTGTAATATATTATACTAATAATGAAGTTATGTTAAAGCTGTTTTATTTAGTTAAATATAACCTATATTGATTACACCTTTCTGTGTACAACAAAAAATAACTGTATCTGTTTAGCTAGTTAGTCAAACAATTTTTAAGCAACATACTTACTTAAATCATCTTATATTTTGCATAGTTATTCATTTTAAAATAACTTTGTACTTCCTTTTTAAATTTTAGTTGAACAAAATTAGTACTTCTTCTATTTAATAATTAACATGATATCTAATTGAAATAATATAAGAGCATAAAGATAATTGGCAACAACATTTACAGAGTTAGTTGTCTTGAAAAGTTTTACTTTATCTAATCTTACTTTAAATATTTTTTATGTGTGCAAATAAACAATAACTCAGAAATACTTATTTAAAAATCCAAATATATGTTTTATGATTGGTATAATTAATTTTGTGTCGTTAATACCTATAAGTAAAAATTGACAAACTTAATACTAAACTTCAAAACATCTTGAAATGTTTTTAAAAACTTTGACAAGTTTTTTAAAAACTAAATATGCTACTAAACGCTTTTTCTTTAAATAGCTAAAATAGGGAACGGATCAAAAATTCACGAAAATAAAAATTTTACGAGGGAACTGAATTGCACGAAGATACTTTCGCACGAAGAAAAATTTGCAGAGGTTACATTTTTGCGCGAGGGTAAAACAAATAATGAAAAAAATATATGAAATAACAGAAAAACAAAACTAAAAGATAAGTTAATAAAAAACAGAAAAAAAAGTTACTCACCGAGGGTAAGAGTTAGGGGTAACAGTGATAGTAAAATGGAAATAAATAAAAACTATTGAAAGTTATTACATAAACAAAAAAAAAATTAAATTTAAAAAATTTACCGTCCCGCGGTAAGGGTTAGGGGTAATAGTAATAGTAAAAATAAAAAAAAATAAAAAAACGATCTAAAAACGATTAGAAAAATTTAACCTGTGCAAAAATGTCTCCGTGCAAAAGTGTCTTCATGCAAAAGTGACCCACGTGCAAAAGTATCTTCGTACAGTTTAATCTTCTTGCAACTTTATCCCCTCGTGCAAAAGTATCTTTGTGCAATTTAGTGAACTCGTGAAGTTTTGTATGCTCGTGCGAATTTAACAGCTACCCCTTAAAATAATTGAACAAAAAGTTTTTATTTATTTAACTCAACATAGCTAGAAACTTAGACTCTTTTCTTTTAATTTACATTAAATTTCTGAGTGTTATGGGTTTCTAAATTAAAGTAGTTTATTAATTGTAAATAATAATTAATAAACTCTAGTAAAAAGTAATAACAAATAGTCAATTCAGTTGAAATTAAATAACAAAATAAAATATCTAATTTGTTTCTTATTGAATACAAACGGAAAATAATTAAAGTCTTACATTAAATTACATTTTTATAATAACTTCAATTGCTAAATAAGCTGTATACCAAAGTTTCGTATTTAAATATTAAGTAGTTATTTGCTATAATTTATACAAAACTAAAATAAATAACTTCTTTAAACAAAAGCAACATTAATGTTTTATTATTAAAAGGAAAACCCAATTAAAATTTAGTAAACCAGTTTTAGCGTTTGTCAAGGCAGACTACACTAAATTTATCTTATAAAACTATTAGTAAAGTGTTTTATAAACACGTATAGTCTAATTCTAATACCATACATACTAAATAGTTACAATTCTTTTTTAACTAAAAAAATGTTAAAAGTAAAACAATGTTCCTTGATTAAAGTTTTGTAAAAGTATAAACTTACTTGACTGTAACTAATAAAAGCCTAAAAAAAGTATATACATTAACAAACATACTTTAACATAAGACTATTACTCTAGCTCAGGGTTTCCCAAAGTGGGCGATATGGGGGCGAATTTTAGTAAAGGGGTGAAAAGGGGGCGATAATTAGTAAGGGGGCGAATGAGGAGCGATTTTAGAATTTTTGACAGTCATAAAATTTTTACTTTCTATCTTGTTATTTTACTAGTTTTAGCTTGCGATAATTAGACCCTGAGGTAAAACTTAAACAAAAATAGTCCATTTTGTTTATGTAAAATATAGATTTCATTCAGAACATGTAACGTTTATTCCTGTCTTAAAAACAGTTCTCGAAAAAGTCATTCATTATAAAAACACCAGTAATGTTTTACGTTCTATTTCTTTAGTTTAAGCAACAACACTGTGAAAAGACGTATAGATGAAATGTGAGAATGTGTTGAACAAAAGTTAGTTCGAATGATGTGCAATAATTTTATTTCGATGCAGGTTGACGAGTCCACTTTGCCGGAGAATAAATGTCTTTTTCTTGTTTGCGTGCGTTTAATAGTTGATGATACATAATACGAAGAACTAGCGTTCTCCCAACTATGGAAATGCATGTCACAGGAAGGCTTGTGTTTGAATAATTAAAATATATTTTGAAGTAAATAAAGTAACTTTAAAACATCTTATAGGAATTGCAACATATGGTTCTCCGTCTATGATAGGAAAGTATCGTGGATTAATCATATATTACGAAAAGTTAAACCCTGATATATTTACTATTCATTGCGTTATACATCGCCAACATTTAGTTGCAAAAAATTTGAGCGTCCGTTTAAATGACTTATTAAACTTAGTAATAAAAACTGTCAACAAAATAAAAGGGCATGCTTTACAAAGTCGTCTGTTTAAACATCTGTGCAATGACAATGATGAGGTTTTTGATAAGTTGATAATGCATACAAAAGTGAGATGGTTATCAAAATAAAACTGTCTAGAAAGTTTTTGACTATTTTTAATTTAGTTATTGATTTTTTTCTGAAAAGGATAAGGTATTGGCAGACAACCTTGTCAAAAGAAAAATAGACATTGCTTACATGTAACACTTATATGATAACATCAACAATCTGAACAAAACTTTACCAGGAAAAAACTTGAATCTTGTAAAAGTCAAAAGTAAGATAACCAGTTTCAGAAAACTACTTGAACTGTATAGAAAAAATTCAAATATAATAATTTTTCACACTTTTCAAGTTTGGAAAACTTAAAACTTCAAATAAGTTAAGGTGAAGTAGAAGTATTTTTATCTCAACAGGAACAGCTTAAATGTGATATTGATAAACGATTTACTGAAGTTTTTCAATTAAACGTCCGGAATTGGATTATGGATCCCTTCGAAACAGATATTTTTTAAGTATCGTTGACTTGCAGGAAACTTTCTCAGACTTACAAACTGACCTTGAATTTAAAGTAAATTTTTGAAATAAAGCTAAGGTAAAAGTATTCAATCATTTGGGAGGAAGTTAGATTGTTGTTTATAGCTTTCCCTTCCAGCTATGTTGTTGAGAAAGCTTTCAGCTCAGCTATCATTATCTTGAGTAAAAGATCTAATCTTGATATTTGTAAAGGAGGTGACTTCAAGATTTATTTGAGTAATTTAGAACCAGATATAGAAAAATTTTCAGGCAGTTATTAAGCTCATCCTTCACATTAGATTAGACTTCAGTAGCAGAAATTATCTTATGTAAGTTTTTTTTGTTTAATTTTTAAAGTATTTCTTATTTAACCTGGTTTTTATTGTATTTAAGTATTCTTTTTATATTAACAATTATATTAAGTTATTTATTCTAAAACAGGTTGCTTAAAGCCTTATGAATGTTAATTACGGTAGACTTCCTCTTGAGTTCGCACTTTTTACCCAAAAGAAAAGTGCAAATTTATATTTTCTTAAATTTAACTTAAATAAAGCATAGAACTAATTAAGTATTAACAAAATAAAATATTATACTTAACAGCTTATATAGATCTATCTTTTTTAATGAATGTTTATTTTATCATTTAGTAGATTTTACGTTTGTTCATAACATTATTACATTATAACATATCGAAATTTGCCGTTTTGTAAAAAAAATTATAATGCATTTTTGAGTTTGCACTTTTTGATTTTGTTCAAAGTGCAAACTCAAGCGGAAGTCTACTGTATTTGTTGAGTGGTTTATGTTTTTAAGTTATTAACAATTGTGTTTTGACTTGGTTAGTTTTGTAGTTTATATTTGTCGTTTTACATTACACTAAAAGTTTTTATAGCATAATGAATAAAATATTTGTTTGAAAACTGTTTATCTGACAGATTTTTGTTATTACTTGTTTAATCTGTATAAATAAAAAAATCTTGATAACCATTAAAGTTTTTATTTCAAAAAAAATCTTTGACTTTAAAAGAGTAGAGATTTGAGGTCTCTATTTGAAATGACTATATTGTTTAAAAATCTATATACTAAGGAACTTTAAACTATTAGTACAACTGTTTTTTGTTTTATGTTAATTCAAAATGTTTTGACAATTAAAGTGTGTTGTTTATTTTAATAATTCAACCCTAGCTTTTAGTTTATCACTATTTTCCTCTGTTAAATTATTATAGGTTGATAGCTAGAAAACTAATTCATTTTCGGACAGAATTAAACAAGCCATCGAAAAGACTACTACAGTTACAAAACAAAATTTTAATCTAATATTCTTTTCAATTGATTACTTTCTGTTAACAAAATAACTGTAAAACCTTTAATGTTTATTTTTTAAAACTTAAATAAAGAAAAAAATTATTGTTAGGATTAAGGTTTAGTTTTTTAAAGGTTATTCCTAGTCAAATACTATTTCATGGTATTCTACTACGAAACATATAGTTTAAAAAGTTTAAAATTAAATGTTTAACTTTACAACTAACTTGCTTACAATAACTTTTACATTGAAATTAATAACTTTACTGCATTAACAGAAGCTATTGATAAAACCACTTTTCATGTGAGATAATCAACCAGTCGGTCAAACTTCCTCAAACTAGATCAGCAATAATGTTTTAATATTTATTTCATTATGTGTATAATAAGCTGTTCATTCTTTTGATGTTTTTAGTCTATAATAAAGTAATTTTAGAATATGCCTATTTATAAAATGATTTAAGTATATTAGTGCAACTTGAATAAGTTACTTAGTATTCGCTTCTAAATGTCCAATTCGTTATATGAGAGATTATTATAATGTCAGGTTTCAGTTAAGATTTTACATGGGTAACGTACGGTCAAGGTCAAGTCAAATTTCGGCACGCTAAGTAACTTGAAAACTACTTGTGTGAATCAAATAACATATGTTTTTTCGATACTTAATATTTTGAATTACGTTAGTTTTCAGTTCACAATAGTACTTCCTAAACCACAATAATAGTAAATCAATTTATTACAATTTTGCTCAAGTTTTTTTCATAATCTTTTTACACGGTTTTTAAATAATGCAGCCTGTAAGTACATTTTTTAACAAGTCGACACTAGAACGAATTTTTTAGTAAAAATGACTTGCTGACTACAAAATTTGTCCACAACTAACCTAAAGGTTTCTATAGTTTCAAAACTATTCATGTTTAAAAAGAATTGATTACAGATTAGACAAAGCTTTTTGGTAGTTAAGTATTTTAATACACTTTACTGCGCGTATAAGAAAAAAACTATAAATAATTTTTCAAGCCCTGTAAATTACTTTGAACACAGCTCAAAAGTGCGTGCATAAGAAGTTACGGACTAAATTACATTTCGAATACAACTTTTTTGGCTCAAAAGTGCGTACTCAAGAGAAAAAATACTTTATAAAATCATGGGGGGGGGCGATTTTTTTCAAATTTCTAAAAAGGGGGCGATTTAGCTAATGAGTTTGGGAAACCCTGCTCTAGCTAGTTTAGTTTACATTTATAAAAGTGTGTGCAATATTTCATAACTGATTCTAAACGCTTATTTAATTTATAAGCTTGTATTATCATTTGTTTTACTGCTATATTTAAGCTATGGTATTGCTACTAAAAGATAAAGCTACTCACACATAACCTTCAATGTAGTTCAAA
Source organism: Thalia democratica (assembly GCF_965202585.1). Lineage (NCBI taxonomy): Eukaryota > Metazoa > Chordata > Thaliacea > Salpida > Salpidae > Thalia > Thalia democratica. Next base: position 56,252,648 of record NC_139166.1, on the reverse strand, counting down.
TATATAACCAATTTTATTTATTGAAGAATGTTGCCCGTTGGTCTAGGGGTAAGATTTCCGCCATGGGTGCGGTAGGTCCCGGGTTCAAATCCCGGATGGGCTAATTATTTTAATTTTTTCAACAAAGTTCTGTAATCCAAAAACAACAATTATTAAAATTAAAAACACATAATACTAAATTATGCGATACTTTTATTAATTTAACTTTGTTTACCAAAACTTAAATTCAAAGTCTTTTTAATTGCTGGCCTACTGATAGTAATTTCAAAATGTTAATCCTATAAACTGACTTTACCATGGGAGTGGGTCAGAATGACACAGCGACAAAATGACACGGTCGTCAAATAGACACGGTGCGTCACTTTGGCACAGCGACAAAATGACACGGTGCGTCACTTTGGCATGGTGCGTCACTTTGGCACGGAGGGTCACTTTGGCACGGAGGGTCACTTTGGCACAGCGACAAAATGACACGGTGGGAAACTCTGGCACGGTGCGTCACTTTGGCACAGAGGGTCACTTTGGTACGGCGACAAAATGACACGGTGCGTCACTTTGGCACAGCGACAAAATGACACGGTGCGTCACCTTGGCACGGTGCGTCACTTTGGCAAGGAGGGTCACTTTGGCACGGCGACAAAATGACACGGTGCGTCACTTTGGCACGGAGGGTCACTTTGACACAGCGACAAAACGACACGATGCGTCACTTTGGCACAGCGACATATGACACGGTGCGTCACTTTAACACGGAGGGTCATTTTGGCACAGCGACAAAACGACACGGTGCGTCACTTTGGCGCAGCGACAAAATGACACGGAGGGTCACTTTAGCACAGCGAAAAAATGACACGGTGCTTAATAAGGGAGGGAACGATTTGTTGTGAAACTTTAATCTTCATTGGTATGGACAACGATCTTATTTTGCTAGGAAACTTTTCGGTTTCCTATCTTCTATCCGGTTTTGTAGAATCAGCAGCAATCACATTGATTAACTTTAAAAACAAAGACCGCAGGCATTTTTGATTGTGACTTCATAAAATAAAGTGAAATACGTAATGTTTATACCTTCTATTGTCCATCGTCGTACTTATAAACAACATACTCATTTTTAAGCAGTAGCAAGGTGTGCTTAAAAGCTGTGCTTAATAAACGACAAATAGTTGTTTGTATCAAACAACGTTCACAAAGATGCAAAAGCAGCAACTTTTTTAACAAAATACGACTGCCAAAATTAAAGGGAATTTATTTTTGATTTCTTTTGAATGGAAAAACTTAAACACAGTTTAGTACTAAATCTTGAAACGAGTAATAAAAATTAGAAAATGACTCGCCATTTTACGACTAGAAAGATAAAAACTCATATAAACATATTTTTTAAACTTCAGCAACATTCTGATTTAAAAAATACAATCTACATTTTAGATCAATCATTCAGCACATCAAAACAATAAACTAGTAGATGTAAAAACAGAGGAAAATTTGCTTTATAAACTAAGACTCAGACGTTATCGAAAGCAACTTTTCTGCTGTTGTAATTCTAAATTCTAATGCGGTTCTTATTTTACATTTATATGCTTAAAAAAATTAATACTTGCGCTCTTTTGGCGACTTAATAGGTTGCAATTTTGAACTAAAATACTGCGTTCCCTGACGACCTACGTTAGTAGCAACATCTTCAAAAAATCATTGTGCACTTGACTCAAAAGATCGAAATTATGCGCCTCTATGCGACTTATGTTAGTTGCAAATTATATCGTGCACTTAGAAGTATAAATATAATGCTCTTTCGCAAATAAAATTGTGCACCTAAGCACTAAAAATGCATAGATAAAAGTATAATTACAAATAACCGCAAATAAAATAGTTTTTTTAGCAAAACATTTCCTACATCGAGAATCTTTTTAAATAAAACTCAATAAATCACTAATACACACTTGTAATACAATTGTAGACTTGCTTTAACAAAATACAATTTTTCTTACTATTATAATAGTAAAACTTCGCAAAATAAAAAATTATCGCAATTGATATTGTCAAGATTTTAAACTCGTTAAAAAATTGATTAGTAATTGTCTAAATTAATTAACTACTAATTAATAAACAATATTGTTTTAAAATTTTAGAATTTTTTTTTTATAAATCCTAGAAAATGTATTTATTTTTACAAAAAAACTCCTTTTTTTATTCGCAAGATTAAAAATAGAAAATTAAATATTATTTTTATAACAGAGTTAAGACAAAACCCAGTTTTTTAAAACTTTGTAATAAAACTCAAGAATATAAAGTAGCAGAACTGTTTTACATGCAAATTAAACTCTGCTTTTACTGTATTATTATGAAGTTTATTTACTGATTTTGTATTAAATAAAATTGCAAACAAATCCTTATATGTAATAAAATACTATAATATCTGTCATACTCTAAGTTTAATTTTTATATTATAGACTAAAAATTTTGTAAAAATAAAAAAGACTTATAGTATTAACTTTGATAGAATGGCTGCAGCTTTAATTAGAAGGCTGCAGCAGTAATGTTGTATGTATAACCTCTAGTGATTATTTTTTTTTTAAAGTGATAAATATATAAATGCGCATGAGTGGTTGCATCAGACTCCTAATTTTCTCTCAACTGTTCATAATACTATTTTTAATTTTTCATAAATTTAGGCTCCAGGACCGTTTATTTTAATTATTTGCTTTTAGACAAGTTTACTATACATTTTCAATACAGAGTTTTGAGTAAACATCCTAACTTATTAACTTTTGTTGAATATAAATATATATACATATTTAGTATAAATGGCTAGTTACTACAAAAGCAGCTTAACTCTGTATATTTAAAAACTAGAGTTAAAACACACATGACTTATTCTTACTACGAAATAACTCTGTATTAAACTAAATCTTAGTTATTTTTATAACAATTCCTGATAATAATTAATTAAACGTTTAACAAAAAATACTAAATTTTATTCATTACATAAATATGAAAAGTCGTTAAACGTAAATAATAAAACTTAAGAATATTTTTGTTTTTATACTATGATTTAAATTTTAGAGCAATGTATCATATATAGTTTCAAATGTATCAAGCTACTATAGTTTAGAAAAAATATAATAAATCTTTTGTTTAACTAATTACTATCAAAATTTTACAATTAAAAGTTATATTACTGAAGAAGTTTAGTTTTGCTTATAAGTTTGTTAATCCATGCAATAGTGACGCACCGTGTCATTTAGTCGCTGTGTCAAAGTGACGTATCGTGTCATTTTGTCGGTGTGCCAAAGTGACGCACCGTGTCATTTTGTCTCTGTGCCAAAGTGACCCTCTGTGCCAAAGTGACGCACCGTGTCATTTTGTCGCTGTGCCAAAGTGACCCTCCGTGCCAAAGTGACGCACCGTGTCATTTTGTCGCTGTGCCAAAGTGATGCACCGTGTCATATTGTCGCCGTGCCAAAGTGACCCTCCGTGTCGAAGTGACGCACCGTGCCAAAGTGACGCACCGTGTCATTTTGTCGCTGTGTCATTCTGACACCCACCCCTTTACCATAACTAAGTTTTTTTTAAACTTAGAAATAACGTTATTACTTATATATAAAACATAACCTTAAGTATTAAAAATAGTTTTTAAACATTAGTTAATCTTTGTTTTCAATGCTTGTCTATTGCTCATTGTTATTTAAGATAAATTATAGCATTTTATATGTCATTTATCAATAATAATTACCTAAGTTAAGAAATAAATGATACTTTAACTTTTACATAAAAACACTAAGTCATAATACTGTTTTGAATTTTTTTTTTTATTTATATTAAGCTTTTTTTTATCAAATTAGTAAGACACTGTCAAATATTCACTAGTTTCTTGTTTAGATTAGATAATAAAAACTCAAAAGTTTTGTTGTATTGTATTACAAAAACCTATAATTTGCTTGATTAAACCATAAAGTGTTGATTTATGTTTACTTATATTTTTACTGCGTTAATTAAGTAGCGTACCATTAAATTATATTTAGTGCCTTGCTTAAATTAAAGTTTAAACAATTAATAAAACAATGCTAAAATAAAAACCGTTATTTTACTCAAGTTACAAAGAAACTTTTAGTTTTAAATATTACTGCATGAGCTTGTTATATTTTATAACTGTTGCTTAACTTGTACATATACTAAACTCACCAAAAAATTAAGTATTTGTTTTTGCTTAAAAACTTTTTACTTTATACATTTTTAAACGTTGTAATCACTTTCGAATTATAAATCTCTTAACATTTACATTTTTACTACATTTAGAATTTAAAAAAAAAGTAAATTACTGAAGTTTAAAGTTTACGTGAAGTTAAATTTAATTCTATGTATTCAACGATGTATATTCAACTTTAAGTTTCCATTTTCTTTACTTTTAAACAACTTTAGCTGTACTAGTTGAGTAAGTTTTAACCTGAAAATTTATAGTTATTTTTTGTTTCTACATTCTTGCATTTCGTAATTTGTATAAAACTTAAAACAAAACTGTTCAAATTGGTATGGTTTTATAATAGGGTTTCATTCTAATCAAATGATGCTTGAAATATAAATAACTAAGAGCTTATCACTATTGTTTAGTTTTTTTTTTTAATTCAAAAACTGTTTTGCGAAATTAAACTGATTTACAACATTCACAGAAGATAACAGACTTTAGTTGCACTGTTATTTAAATAAGTTGAAAAATTTACTGTTAAAAGACCTTAGTAATAAAGTGTTATAAAATTAGTGTTTTTAAATAAGGATAAGTAAAATAAGATTTAAGCTGATAACTTTATAATGTTGTCACTAAAGTAAGTAGCAATAAGCAGTAGTAAAAATAAGTAGAAGTTTACACTACTAACCACTACAATTTATACTATTAAAAAGTATAACAAGCCTTGGATTTGAATCCGGGATTTCCCTCACTCTGAAAAATCACACCTCCAGAATAACGGGCCACTTAGTGAATGCGACTGTATTGCATTTATAAACTTGCCAACTCTAAGTTAGAACACTGCACTTCAAGAAACCTTAAACTACTTTAATTATATTTATTTAAAATAATTAAAAAAACTATTATATTATATACCACTTTAATTTTGTAACTTAAATAAGAAAACAATACATGTATTAAATATTAGCATAACCTAAATATTTTTTTTATTAACAAAATTTAAAAAAATACTACACTTTGACTTCTTTAACCTACCGGTGATTTTAGCAAAAAAGTTTACATAACTGTGTGTTAACAACTTACATACTTAACTTAACTTTCACGTGTTTAAAGTGTTACAGCTTGAAATCTTTACTTGAAGTTTGAGAAACATTTGTTATTTATATTAAGTAGAAATTAATTTATACTTAAAATAGCATTTATTTATCTGTTTAGTAAACTATTTTCATCATGTATCTAAATAATATAACATTTTAAGAAAATTAACTTGTTTTAGTATTAGAGTATTCTTAGAAGATTATTCGGAAATCATTAAACTTTTGTGCTACTACTGGTTTTAAACATGTGTGTAAGTATTAATAAATTTTAACTGAACAATCTATAACAGAACAGAAAAGAATTGTGGAGGTGCCGGGCATCGATACCGGTGCCTCTCGTATGCTAAGCGAGCGCTCTACTATCTGAGCTACACCCCCACTTTCATACAAACGTCTCGTAGCGCTTATATATTTCTATTCTTTGTTAAGTGCTTTTATCTTATCTACGCGTTGCCTGGTAGGTATCTTTTGTTTTCTGTTAAGCTATTAATGCTAGTTAGTTTCATCGCTTTGATACTTATGAATATTAAATATGTGTTAGCTTAGTCTGTTAATAATAAACAGAAAAGTATTACACAGATTTGGAACGTAAAGTAGTTACATATGCTGCTTTCACAGTTATTAAAAGTAAAATAGTACAGTTTGAAAGTTTTTAAAGTAAAAATAGTTGTATTTACAGTTTTAAAAACTTTTAAATGTGTAATAGTTTTGTATGCAGCTTGTGCAGTTTACAAAGGTAAAATTGCTGCAGACGATTTTTGTAAAGTTTTAAAAGGTAGAATTTTTGTTTATTAAAATTAAAAGCTTTTGAAGATAAGCATTTAGTACAATATTCAAAAAAAAAAGTTCTATTTACAATTTATATGGCTTTAGAAGGTAAAATAGTGTTTATGAAGCTTGTACAGTTTTCAAAGGTAAAATAATTGTTAATGAAGTTTGGACAGTTTTTGAAAAAAAAATAGTCGTATATTAAGTTTGTTAAGTCTTTGAAAGTAAAGTATTTCTACACTCTTCATTTCAAGTTTTTGAAAGAAAAATATTTGTACATTCTGCATTTACAGTTTTTGAAGGTAAAGTAGTTGTATATTAAGCTTGTACTATTTTCGAAGGTAAAATCGTTATATATGAAGCTTGTACAGTTTTCGAAGAAAAAATTATCGTATATTAAGTTTGTTCAGTCTTTGAAAGTAAAATAGTTGTATATTCTGCATTTACAGTTTTTCAAAGAAAAATAGCTGTATATTCTGCATTTACAGTTTTTGAAGGTAAAGTAGTTGTATATTAAGCTTGTACAGTTTTCGAAGGTAAAATTATTATATATAAAGCTTGTTCAGTCTTTGAAGATAAAATAGTTTTATTTTCTGCTTGTACAGTTTTTGAAGGTAAAACAGTTATATATGTTGCTATTTCAGTTGTAAAAGATTAAGTAGTTATATTTTCAGTTAAAAGATATATTAGTTGTATGTACATTTTTTAAATATTGAATTGTTTAAATATGAGTTTGCTTTCTCTAGAATAATTTTTATAAATAATAGTTTTTTTGATTTAGTATTTAACTAAATGGATAAACTAATAAAACTAAGATAAAACACGTTAAACCACCTTTTTTAATTAATTTTACCGTAAAACTAAGTTTAGTTATATGAAACTTTTAGACGTATACTTAATTGCTAGTTATATAAAAGTTAAAAAACTGTATTGCATTTAATGCTGTAAATTTATTGCTTATTTATAATATAAACTAAAAACTTAAAATGTTTAGTATTTAAAAAGTTAAACTGAGTTAATTACTAAAATGGTGATAGGAAAAAATAAAAGCTAAAAACACTTAAATTTAAATTAATCATACTTATAGAATTTTAAAAATTCTTTTTAAATACTTGGCGCAACAGCTTTTATTGGTTGCTATAATATTACTCTAAAGCTTAGATTATTAACATGGAGCAACTGAAATTACTGAGCATTAAACTAGTAAATACATTAAACTTACACCTAGTAGCTAAATGTCTTTATTAGAATAACTTTGTACCATTAAATATAAAAATAATAATATGTAAGTTGTAACAATATATGTAGGTAATTATATATCTAGTAAACTTGTTAAAAAAACATGTTAATTACTTCAAATTAAGTTAGTATATATATATATTAAAGTTTTTTCTTGACTGCTTTATTAATTAAGCATTAATGATACAAGGTAACAACGTTTTAACTTTTTTTTAACTTTGGTAATAAATTGGTTAATGAAAAGTGATATTAAGTTTGAAAACTAGTAAAAAATTAAGCTTTAAACCAGTTTAAATAATTGTTAAAAGGTATTAAAAAGTTGTGTTGAAAAGCTTTAAAGTTAAAATGTTTAGTCATATAAAACATGGTAAATGTTTTGATTTGTAACTCATTATCAACACATATACAGTATACACATAGCAAATAACTACTTAAAACTTTGAAGCATATTTTAAAGTACAGTACACTACCGCTTAAGTACGCAAATTGAACCCGACCAAAAAGTGCGTACTTAGCACGGGTAGTGCGTACTTTTTGACGACATAGTATAATATGAAATTTAGTTGTTCGTTTTCTTTTTTACAACTAGCCACCAAATAATTATTCCAAACAAACAAGTCTTTTTATTTTAAATAACATTTAATACATAATTCTAATTTGTTAAATTTTTTTATAGATTTTAAAATTATTTATTTTTTCTATAAAAAGTTTCTACATAATTGATACATACATTTAATATAGAAAGTCAATGTCAGTCAATGATTAAAAAAAGATATTAAGCTACATTTTGTTTTGTTAGAGGAAAAGTACCAAACTACATTGTGTTTACCAAACATTTTCAAAACATCAATGTATGTACATTTATATTAATTTATGACTTAACTATTTTGTTTTTGTAGGTTTTTTTAACTTTGTCATCTATATTTATTTATTTTATAGCATTACGGCTCAAACTTCATTATTCTTTTTACTTTTCTGCAACCACTACATAAGTATTTAGTTTATTAACATTTAATAACAGGACTGTCACAATCTCAGGTTACTTTAGACTACTCAGGATTACTCACCCTAGTTTAAAAGTTGTGAAAGTCTCAGACTAACTCAGCAGGTTGGCCATTCTACCTAGAAACATAAAATAATCTGGAAAAACTTGATGATTGAAAATTTAGGCAAAAAAACTGGAATTTCTTATAAGTTCTAGTATAACATCCTTTACTTTGTCTTTCTGGATAAGTGCGTACTTAAGGCGTGATGCGTACCAAAAAAAGTGCGTACTTAAGCGGTAGTATACTGTAGTCTGCTATTAAAATTATTGTAAAATGTTAACTAATTAGTTATGTGTACCATAAACTTCAACTCCATTCACATTGTAGATACTTAGTAATAGCTTGTAATGAGTGTTAATTGGAAAAACAAACCAAAATTTCAAAAAGTAGACCACAATCTTCTAATAAAGATTATAAAGTTGTATGAGATGTAGTGTTTTTATAAAACTTTTAAAATGAACAGTTTAAATATTTAATTAAAAGTAGCTAACTAATTTCAAAATAAAAGATAGTGTAAATTTATTTGTAATCGAAATAAACTCGCATAAGCTACGTTGCTTACACTTCAGGGAGCGGGTCAGAATGACACAGCGACAAAATGACACGGTCGTCAAATAGACACGGTGCGTCACTTTGGCACAGCGACAAAAAGACACGGTGCGTCACCTTGGCACGGTGCGTCACTTTGGCACGGAGGGTCACTTTGGCACAGCGACAAAACGACACGGTGCGTCACTTTGGCACGGAGGGTCACTTTGGCACAGCGACAAAACGACACGGCGCGTCACTTTGGCACGGAGGGTCACTTTGGCACAGCGACAAAACGACACGGTGCGTCACTTTGGCACGGAGGGTCACTTTGGCACAGCGACAAAACGACACGGTGCGTCACTTTGGCACGGAGGGTCACTTTGACACAGCGACAAAACGACACGGTGCGTTATTTTGGCACGGAGGGTCACTTTGGCACAGCGACAAAACGACACGGTGCGTCACTTTGGCACGGAGGGTCACTTTGGCACAGCGACAAAACGACAAGGTGTGTCACTTTGGCACGGAGGGTCACTTTGGCACAGCGACAAAATGACACGGTGGTTAATAAGGGAGGGAACGATTTGTTGTGAAACTTCAATTTTCATTGGTATGGACAACGATCTTGTTTTTCTAGGAAACTTTTCGGTTTCCTGTCTTCTAACCGGTTTTGTAGAATCAGCAACAATCACATTTATTAACTTTGAAAACAAAAACCGCAGGAATTTTTGATTTTGACTTCATATAATAAAGTGAAACACGTAATGTTTATACCTTCTGTTGTCCATCTTCGTACTTATAAACAACATACTCATTTTTAAGCAGTAGCAAGGTTAAGGTGTGCTTAAAAGCTGTACTTAATAAACGACAAATAATTATTTGTATCATACAACGCTCACAAAGATGCAAAAGCAGCAACTTTTTTAACAAAACACGACTGCCAAAGTTAAAAGGAATTTATTTTTTATTTCTTTCCAATGGAAAAACTTATACACAGTTTTGTACTAGAACTTGAAACGAGTAATAAAAATTAAAAAATGACTTGCCATTTTACGAAAAGAAAGATAAAAACTCATACAAACATATTTTGTAAACTTCAGCAACTTTCTGATTTAAAAAATACAATCTACATTTTAGATCAATCATTCATCACATCAAAACAATAAACTAGTAGGTGTAAACACAGAGGAAAATTTATTTTATAAACTAAAACTCAGACGTTATCGAAAACATCTTGTCTGCTGTTGTAATTCTAAATTTTAATGCGGTTCTTATTTTACGTTTTTATGCTTAAAAAAATAATACTTGCGCTCTTTTGGCGACTTAATACGTTGTAATTTTGAACTAAAAAACTGCGTTCCCTGACGATTTACTTAGTATCAACATCTTCAAAAATCATTGTGCACTTGACTTAAAAGATTGAAATTTGCGCCTCTATGCGACTTATGTAAGTTGTAACATATATCGTGCACTTAGAAATAGAAGTATAATGCTCTTTCGCAATTAAAATTGTGCTCCTAAGCACTAAAAATGCATAGATAAAAGTATAAGTACAAATAACCGCAAATAAGTTAGTTTTTTTAGCAAAACATTCCCTACATCAAGCACCTCTTTAAATATAACTCAATAAATCACTATTACACACTTGTAATAGACTATTGTAGACTCGCTTTAACAAAGTACAATTTTTCTTACTATTATAATACTAAAACTAATAGTATAAATGCTATTTAATTCCTTATATGCAAAAAAATACTATAATATCTGTCATTCTCTAAGTTTAATTCTTTATATTTTAGGCTACAAAGTTTTGTAAAAATAAAAAAGACTTATAGTATTAACTTTAATAGAAATAACTAAATTGAAGATAAACTTAACATTTGATAAACTATTTTTAAGAATAACTAATTTTGATTTATTAGAACTCAAGTTGTATAACCTCAGTGCTTAATTTTCTTAAAAGTGATAAATATACAAATGCGCATGAATAGTTGCATCAGACTCTTAATTTTCTCTCAACTGTTCCTATCACTATTTTTATTTTTTCATAAATTTAGGCTCCAGGACCGTTTATTTTAATTATTTGCTTTTAGACAAGTTTATTATACGTTTTAAATGCAGAGTTTTAAGTAAACATCCTAACTTATTAACTTTTGTTGAATATTTTTTTGTATGTTTTTGGAAATTTAGGACTTAACATTAAAAAAAATTATTTCTAACTGCTCGTAATAGATTGTTAAAGCATATGATTTACGACTCGATAACTGAAGTGTTCTTTGGTATAACTTTTCGAGCTATAACCTTTTGTCGTATAAAAAAAAGTAATAAAAAAACTTTTATGTTTAAACAAACTACTAGGTCAAAATATTAAACATATTTAATATGATTAGCTAGTTACTACAAAAGCAGCTAAACTCTGTTTTTTAAAAACTAGAGTTAAAACACGCATGACGTATTCTTACAACGAAATAAGTCTGTATTAAATTAAATCTTAGTTATTTTTAACAATTCCTGATAATAATTAATTAAACGTTTAACAAAAAGTACTAAATTTATTCATTACATAAATATGAAAAGTCGTGAAACATAAAAAATAAAACTTAAGAATATATTTGTTTTTATACTATGACTTAAATTTTAAAGCATTGTATCATATATAGTTTCAAATGTATCAAGCTACTATAGTTTGGAAAAAATATAATAATTTTTTTTGTTTAACTAATTACTATAAAAATTTTACAATTAAAAGTTATATTACTGAAGAAGTTTAGTTTTGCTTATAAGTTTGTTAATCTATGCTATAGTGACGTACCGTGTCATTTTGTCGCTGTGCCAAAGTGACCCTGCGTGCCAAAGTGACGCACTGTGTCGTTTTGTCGCTGTGCCAAAGTGACGCTCCGTGTCATTTTGTCGCTGTGCCAAAGTGACCCTCTGTGCCAAAGTGACGCACCGTGTCGTTTTGTCGCTGTGCCAAAGTGACCCTCCGTGCCAAAGTGACGCACCGTGTCGTTTTGTCGCCGTGCCAAAGTGACCCTCTGTGCCAAAGTGACGCACCGTGTCATTTTGTCGCCGTGCCAAAGTGACCCTCTGTGCCAAAGTGACGCACCGTGTCGTTTTGTCGCTGTGCCAAAGTGACCCCCTGTGCCAAAGTGACGCACCGTGTCATTTTGTCGCTGTGCCAAATTGACGCACCGTGTCATTTTGTCGCCGTGCCAAAGTGACCCTCCGTGTCAAAGTGACGCACCGTGCCAAAGTGACGCACCGTGTCATTTTGTCGCTGTGTCATTCTGACACCCACCCTACACTTCAAGGCTAGCTATATGGTTGCTATGTAAGTTATGCCTTTATATACACACTTTTTATTGGACTGTCAAGTGGCTCGTTGGTCTTGGGGTATGATTCTCGCTTTGGGTGCGAGAGGTCCCGGGCTTAAATTCCAGACGAGCCTGTTTTGTTTATTTATCTGTCCCTTCCAAAATTTTCTTTCTTGGAAGTGACAAAATTTTCTTTTGTAATCGTTTATTATATGTTGTAAAAGTAGAATTATAACAAGTGAATAGCACTCTCTAGGTTTTTTGTAACAATTTTATCCGTATTTATCTACTATAAAGTAGAGAACTACGTAATTTTAGTATTAAACTGTCACAAAAAACTTTAGAGAGTGCCATAAACTTGTTATGTATTTAATTAAAATCAATGTTTGAAGTTTTAAAGATAGTGTAAAAAAAAGTTTAATATCTTTAAATTATACTGTAACTTTTATTTTCCGGTAGGTAGACTTAAGTCACAATTATAAACTTACTTATGCAATTAATTTTGTTTTAGTAGTTGAGATTTTATAAATTTGTTTGGATTATATTTGTTGTTTTCTAAAGCAAATAAATACAATCATAAGAATTAACTAATTTATAAACACCTATTACTTTTAACCTTATTAAAAAAATTAAAGTTAAGAAAAGAACGAAAAAAAAGTAGCTAAAACTTTCAACATATTTCAGTAACTAAGCTGTCCAAAAATAAAGTGGATCTAAAGTTAAATTAAATATTTGGACTATTGTATTTATTAAATACAAAATATACATACATGTTTTTACTCTATTGTTAATAGCTTTTAAGCTTCTTGAGAACATTAATATAAACTGGTAAACTTTCTACTGTTGTTCTAAACCTCCTATGTTTTTGTGCTACATAACCTTAGAGTTTTTTTTTTCGAAATTAAACCGTAACTTATAAAAAATCACTAATAATCAACTAGTAAATATGATAAAAAGATAATTTTTTCTTAATCCAGTTATTTTTTACGTCTAGATTGTAATATATACTCATAAAAAAATTAGTGGGTATAACTAAAAAATAGATAATGTTATTTTATTGTGTTAGAGTCAAGTTTACAATTGATAAAAATTACTAACTTTTCAAACTAGTTATACACTTTCTCAGAACATGAATATAATATATTTTTTTATAATTATATATACTTTTAGTAGTCTAGACTCTAGTGTGCACAGAATTTAGATTTCAGTAGTTTGGTGTACACAGATTTTCAAAAGGTTGAGTACCACTGTACTACACTACATTATTATACGTTTTGATGTTTACAAAAACAATCAAATATCTGATCTTATATTCCTAGCATTTCCAAAAGTTATGATTTCACTATTCATTGCTAAATTAGTCAATTAACTCGAACATAATAATTTTGTTTTTATAGTAAAAACTGTTTTATTATTGTTTAAGCACTGATGAGCTCTGTGAGCAAAACACTATTTGCGAAATAAAATTTAGAAAAAGTTAAATTGTATATCTACATTTGATCCAAATTGCATATATCGAAAATAAAAGCATCTCCGCCGGGACTCGAACCCGGAATTTCTGGATTAGAAGTCCAGCGCGCTATCCATTGCGCTACGGAGACATCAGTTAAATTAAAATAAACTTTTACAGTTTATATATTTTATAATCTTAGTATACGTGGGTAACCATTAACATTCACTTTTAAACCAACAAACTATATATAAAGCTTGACCACACATAGTACAGTGCTTATTCACTTATCCGTTTATATTGAGCAAGGTTATTTTTTAACTTTGTCCGGATAAGCATTTTTCCAGATAAGTAAAAAAATATTTTCATAAAATAACATAACTGCTGTATATTATGCAATGCATGGTAAATGATAAAAGCGGTATAGTAAAAACGAATAGTAATTATGAGTAGAGGATAATAAAATGATTAATAACAAGAGCAAAACTTTAGGTAAATTTATTTAATTATCATTTTTAAGGTAGAACAACATCAGACTTACTAACTATCTGCAACGATGTACGTTTTTGAGGGTAAATAAAACTCATCATTTGTAATTCCACTTACCCTAACTTTTAGTTAAAAAAGAAGATTAATTTTATATAAGAGACAAAATAAGTTAATTTTTACTATAAAATAATAAAATTGAAAAATATTTAAATTTATCTCTTGTTTTGAACAAAGTTTGAATGTTGAAACTATTTTGAACTTTCTTCATGACTGGAACTGTTCGGATAAGTGAATAAGAATTGTACTTAAATATTGATACTTAGTATGCAATTATATTTTTATGTTATGGCTCTGTCTAAGTAATCATTTAACGTGTTTTTCATAAAGCAACGTAACTAAAACCTGAAAACAGTAAACATTAGAACTTACTGATATTATACTAAGCTCAAATGTTTGATTTCAAGCTTAGCCTTAATAAGAATTGATTGATTAATATTCGATAGTTATTTGTTCTAACTTTTCTAGAATACAATTTTAGCAAATTTATTTAAATTCTAATTATATTAAATTGCTCTTAAGATGTTTTTTGTTTTCAAAATTTTGCTCATATATCTATAAAGAAAGTTTATCATATCAAATGTAAATTTAAACTCACTATGAGCTTTATTCAAAAAACTAACCAAATTAAACATTTGGTGACTAGCTTTTAGTAATCAAATCTATATATTATTTAGCTTGTTTTGTTGTTATTAGCATTTTTCATATTTTGAATTATAAAACCAGTATTTATTTTGGCCATCATCATCAAAGTTGACATGTTAATGCCATCGATAATAAGCAATGAACTTTACCGCAAGATCAACAACAACAGCATCTGAGACAATCCTACGACCGGTTTCGTCCTAATTAGGACTCATCAGGCAGGAATAGTGGACTTACGACCAGGAAGGCATAAAACATCTCAACTTTGTTGATGATGTCCGAAATAAATACTGGCTAAAACTGATCAAACGAGCGCAGACTATAATCTCACAATAAACTGACAATGTCTGAGACGTTGGGCTGTGAATGATTAAGCTGTGTCATTTTTTCGATTTTACCCACAAACGGTCGCTTCAGTACTTTGTACTTAAGCCCGCTTGTTTAAGATCACAGTAGCGGTTTCTCGCGACTATTCCTGCCTGATGAGTCCTAGTTAGGACGAAACCGGTCGTACGATTGTCTCGGATGCTGTTGATCTTGCGGAATTATAAAACCAAATGTTCATATAAACTAGTAATTACGAAATTTGATAAGTTATTACTATTTTAAAACTTCCTACTAGATAAAGTTCATGCACCGTGCTATTAAGTTTTTTTAACACAATAAGTTTTACTGTATTAACTACTGCATTTCACATAATATCCAACATTTAAAGGATTATTTAGATAAGAGTAAAATCTAACTAGCTTTCTAAATATACTTACTCTTAAATATGTACTTTGAGTTACTATTGGATAGCAGCAGAAAGGTAATAAAGTTTTTAATCAAATATTGTTTTAAAAAATTCTCATTATGTATATTGCCAAAACTATATAAAAGTTTGTAAATCTTTTTGTTTCTGTAACTGACGACAAAAACAAAGTAATTCAAACAAAAATGTTATTTACTAGTTTGAATTAGACTGTTATTGTTGTTAGACTACACAGTTACTACTTTAAAACATAATTTAGAAATAAATAAAAAATTGCAGCATGTTGCTTATTCAAGTAAAGCTAACTACTTTTATGTAATAAATAGTTAAGGTTAACTTTTAAGTTTCTTGATTTTAATTAAAATTAGTTTTTGATACTTTTACTATGTTTGAATAAGTAACCATATGGCATATGAAAAATTTAGCTGTTAATATTACAATAATTAATTTAAAAAAAAATAATTTAAACAAACAGATTGAAACCAATCATCTTAAGATTTGAAAAGAAAGTTGTTTTCTGTTTTAATTAAAAAATAATTGGTTTAGCCTGAGTTATTTGGAGCGAACGTTTAACTTTTACAATTACATCAAAAGAGCCTTAAGTTCTAAGGTATAAGTATAAATTGAATTTAGAGTATCTTAAAAAAATAAGAAACTCAAAAATCGTATGTTATACATAGAGTATATCACTACAGTGCTTATTCACTTATCCGGATAAGTACAAATAATCAGTTTTTTCATATAAAAACATAACTGCTGTATATAGCTCAATGCATAATAAAAGTGTTATGGTAAAACAAATACATAGTAATTGCGAATTATATAAAAAAATAAATAAATAATAAAAGCTAGATTTGAAGTTAACTAATTTATTTCAAGAAGAATTCTAAATATTTAGTTTTAAAAAATGTGTTTTTTAATATATATTTAATGTTTAATTAAATGCATTCAATCTATTATGACGTTATTAATTTAGAATTGAGTTTGTGCTAAAAGCTACTTTTACAATCAATATTAAGTTAATTTTGTTGTGTAATTATCAAATTAATAACAACGAATTCAGTACTTAAATACTTAAATAATAACAACAAGGTAGAAAAACATCAGACTTACTAACTCTCTGCAACAATATACGTTTTTTGAGGGTCAAGCAAGTAAAATTCATCATTTGTAGTTTCACCTGCCCTAACTTTTAATATTAAAGAGAGATTAGTTTTTGTTTAAGAGAAAATATAAATTAAATTTAAAGACAAAAAAATAATGTAAACCTATCTCTCTATTGAAAAATAAAATTGAAAAAAGCAAAAAAAAAAACAGACATAAAGGAAAACAAAAATTTTTGACTAAGTTTAAAGTCAATTTGACGGAAACATATCACTCCTAACAAACTAGTTTTTATTGGAAGTTTTACTAAAATAAGAAAAAATAGACGTTTGTTTTATAGTTTTTTCACGTTTTCAGCAGAAAACTCACGGAATTTAATAAGTTGTGAAACTTTTTCTAGCGTGGCTTCTGGCTAACACCGATAATAAGCTAAAAAAAAAATCATCAAATTACTAAACTAAACTTTTGATAACTAAACTAGTTTTGAACAAAAATAAAATGTAATCATTAGTGGTACGTCATAAAAATGAACAAAATTGTAGATTTCATAAAGTTTTTTAAACATTTCTTACAGCATGAAAGCTTAAACATTTGTATCATACAAAAATATTAGTGTTTATTATTGAAATTTTTTTGAGTTTTCTTCGGACTAAAACTGTCCGGATAAGTGAGCGTCCGGATAAGTGAGTAAGCACTGTATTATATAAAACATGAACCAAAGTTTAGTTGATGTAGTAAACAATTAGAATTATACATGCTTGGAAGTCACTAAAAACAACTTAACTATAAACCACAATGTATTATATACGTACAGAATATGATCCAGATGTGTGGCCGGTTAGCTCAGTTGGTTAGAGCGTCGTGCTAATAACGCGAATGTCGCGGGTTCGATCCCCGTACTTGCCATATTTTTTTATAATTTTAGTTAGTTTGATTTTTGTTTTATTTTTTACTCGTTATTAAATTATATGTTTAATTAACAATTTTTAGCTTTTTTTTTTTGTTTGAACTTTTTTTAATCATAAGTTATTAATTTAATTTGTGTGTTTTTCACTATAGCTATGGTATATTACAGTTTTTATAATTTCATTATAATTCATATAAACTAAACTTTACAAAAAAAAATTCTAAAAATGAAGTATATAAGAAAGTTATAAATAAACAAGCAACTTATTAATTACTTTAAATGTTTTATAGGGTTAAAACTAAAATATTAGTATTATGTGAAAAGGAAAATAAACAAACTTATCGATATTGTAATACTTTTAACATTTAAATAGTTGGTTAATATGTTTTAAATTAGTCTTTATACAAAAGTTCTACATAAGAGTAAAATAACTATCAAGAAAATATTAACTGATATATTATTAATATGTATTTATGTCCTAGATATGACATTAAACTGTATCCTGGTGTATGACTCGATAACCGAAAGGTTTTTCGTACTCCAGGTCCTTGGACCAAGTTTTTGAGCGCTTTTTATTTCGTTCAATAAAATGTATATATATTAATATGTACCTTAGTAAACAATTTTTTGAATATGCTTTAATTTTTAGTTTACTGAGAATTTGTTTTTTGTCTGTAATGAAAAATTTTAAGCGTTTTAAACTATCATTAAGCATGATATTAAATTACAAAATATAATTAAATGTTTAAACGTGTTTGTAGTACACATACTCTGCAAAATTTATTCAAGAAGAACTCTAAATATTTAGATTAAACAAATATGTTTTTTAATATAAATTTAATGTTTAATTAAATGCATTCATTCTATTATGACGTTTCAATTTAGAATTGAGTTTGTGCTAAAAGCTACTTTTACAATCAATATTAAGTTAATTTTGTTGTGTAATTATCAAATTAATAACCACAAATTCAGGGGTGTCTTGCGAAACACATGTACTATTTCAGCAATTATACACCTGTTTTTTATGGCTCACTGAGCATAAAAAAAAGCATTCAAAAAACTAACTTTCAAAGTTCAAAGCAAACTAATTAAAGACGATATGTAAGCTAACAAGTAAATTGAGAAAGAAAAAACTAAAGTCAATAATAAAAGATCGTTAAATATCAAACTAACTAAGGTTTGCATAAAAAAAGCATTCCAAATGATAAATTTTAAAATTGAACGAAAGCTAATTAAAGACGATATGTAGGCTAACAAGTAAATTCAGCAACAAAAAAAAATTAAGTCAATAGTAAAAGATGATTAAATATAAAAATAATTTAGGTATATAAGCAATAAAAAAACCTTAATAATACTTATATTGATTTTAAATCTTACTATTTTTAAGTTTATTCTAAAATTTTAAAGTAAAAAAAACATAAATATTTTTCGTTATATTTTCTTTACTTTAAAACAAATTACTTTCTTTAACGTTGTTTTATTTATCAAGAAAAGTACCTTAAAGTATGAAAAAGAATATTTATTTTATCTTTTTGATCATTACTTATAAATATAGTTTTTATAACTTGATAGGTTAAATGTACATTTTTTCAATATTTTTTTAGATAACTGAAAATAATGCCAACTAGTTTATTTAAATGTATTTTATTTCAATTTTATAACAAGTTTTTGTAAATAAGATGTTAATGTCAAATTAATCGCGCAAAATAACATTTATAATAAACCATAGTAAATTTCTAATATAACTAGAACTACTTGACTAAAAAAGTATAAAATTACTCACTTTAATATAATACTTCTATTAATAAGACTCATATAGAAAAATTTTTTTAATAAAAAATAGTTTAAGTATTTAAAAAGGTTACTTACAGATAATCTTAGTAGACTATACAAGTTTTTGTAAAAATTATATGTTTTAGATAGATTTTTAATATTATTATAATTTGTATTTAAAGTATGTTTTAAAAAATATTACGTACTTATGTTAAAAATAATTTATCATTTGAAAAAACGAATTTACATCCCTAATTAAATTTCATCAATTTATATTTTATCTTTATCTTAAATGTCTTTGTATCTTTTTAGTTATTAAACTATCGGAATATTTACACTACTTATTAAATTTTTTTAAAACAATATCATTAAACAAAAACTACATCACAATTCATGAAGTAATTTTTGATAAAAGCGATATTACGATGAACTTTAACATTATATTTTATCTTATTAAAAGTTTAAAGTTTCAATTAGCAAAACTTAAAAAGTAACTGAAATTTAAAACTTTATTATTTAGCTATTTAACAGTAAACAAAATTATAAACTCAAAAGAGTAATAAAAATTACGGCGTTTTTACAAAAATAAATTATTTATTTAAGCAGAGTGAAAGAAAAAAATCTTTAAATTCATGATTGATATGTAACTGTAAGATAAAAAGTTGAAACTAAGAATGGATTAATTTAACTCAAAACATTTAAACAGACATAAAGTTTGTAAGGGCCAGAGTCTTTTAACTTTTTCTAAGTTTAAGTCAAATATTTTACTTTATTTATCTTCATAATAAGTTAAGTCAAAGAAACTAATACTTACATAAGGTTCGTTAAAATAATTCTTGTTATATTGTTTGTTTCTTGTTTTATTGTACCACAATTTTTTTGTTAACTAAACAGTTTTAATAGTAAAAATATATAGTAGTTTTGCAAAAAACAATTTAATTTTTGTGAGCGATAGTTTTCTAATGATTAATTGTGTATGGAAGAGAACTCCAATTAACTAATTTTGTGGATAAAAGTAAAATATATAAACTCGAAATTGGCAATTTTATCAACAACCACATGGCCGAGCGCTCTAAAGCGCCGGATGTTTCTTTATCAGATAAGAGACCCAAGTTCAAATCCGCGCAGAGGCACATTATCATTGAATTAATTTTTTTTTAATTAAATTAATTAATAGTAAATTTTTCTCAAGTAAAGTTTAGTTTTTTTTTAAATATAAAATTATTTTTCTCAAAAACTCAACAACTTCTTTCAACTTATAATTACGAAATATTGTTGATTATATGTTTGTAACTGTATGACTGTTGAAAAAAGTTTTTTTGAATTAGCTAAAAACTTTTTTTACAAAAAATCAAAAAGTTACAACCACAACACAATAGAAACTTAAAAATTAAGGAATACATTGAGAGCGACCATGTTAGATCTGTTGAAAATTTATAATAAAACTATAGGAGGGTAAAGGTTTTTTTTACAAAAGTTGAGACATAGGGGGGTGTGCTTTTATATTTGAAGAAAAGGCCATAGGGTGATCAATAACTTAAAAAAAAAATTTGGCTTTAATATGAAAGCTTTAAGCACTAATAAATGCCTACTTTTTTTAAGAATTTAAAAATATCTTAAAAAAAAAACTGGTAAACTCAAGGAAGTTTAAGATCAAGGGATGTTTCTAGTCACTGAGGGAAGATTTTTTTGATTCGGAGAAAGGCAACCCTGCTATAAAAAATCTAAATTCAAATAAAGATTTATATCTATTAACATAAGTGCACTTTGGTTTGAAATTCACAAAAATATTAATGTTAAGACTATAAATTAGTCCTAATATAGAGTACTTTGGTAAATTTCGTAACGGCAGTGACCACGAGAAGGAAATGAAAGCACCAAATATTAATGTTTAGGTAACTTTAAGTCAAATAAACAAAAACAAAAAGTACTTTCAAGTGTGCACATTTTATAACAAGATTAAAACTATCTTGTTATAAACACCGCCATCCTGACTTTCCTGAATTAAAAAAAAAAACTTTTCCTGAGTTTAAAGAAAAATAAAACTCTAACTTAAAAGAAAAAATACTAACTAATTTTAGTTTGTGTCTGATCAAAAAAAAAAAAATAGAATAAATAGAAAAATGAGTAAACCTACATCAGAATTAACTGTTAACCATGCAACAAAAATGTTACAGTGATTAAGCTAATTAACTACATCACTTGTAGATTAAACACATTTAATAAAACGCTCTCTCATTTTTAAAAAGATAAAGAAAAAAAAATATTTTTTAGGAGACCTAGTTTTTTTATTTCCATTGCAGGGTTTATGAGCTGTACTTAATGCTGACAATGGATATAAATTAGCCTTATCTGATGACTCTACGTATACCTTATTATTTATTACTTTTCTTAAACTACCCCCCCTTAGAGTAAAATTCCTTCTCTTAATTGGTTCTACATTACATTCCTCAATGGAAGCTGAAAAAAGGTTATTTTCAAAAAATTCTTCAACCAAAGAGTTTAAAAAACTTTCATCAACACTGCTTAATTCAAAACTACCACCTGGAAATATAAAATCACCCCCGTTAGTAAACATTTTTTTTATATTTATAAGTTGAAGTTCGTTTAATTTATTTAAATATTTAATAAGTTCTAGAGGTGTTTTAGTTTCATTATCTAAAAATCTTTTAATTTTTACATTAGCACTTTCTGCGCAGTTGTTGGTTATGGGAGAACAACTGCACAGGCCAGTGCATTTACAAAAATTAATTATAGGATATATTACATTATTTTTAATTTTTGGATAAATTTTTCTGATATAGTGTTTAATACTTTTATTACTGTTAATATAATATTCAGAGTTTAGAGTTAAAGCATACTTATCATCTAATTCTTGAATTGTTTTACATTTAGTTAAGTTACTTACCATAAAAATTAAATTAGGGTTACTTTTAAGCTTATGACAAATATTTTTTTTAACATGAATATGACAAAAAATTATATCTACATTATTAAAGCATTCCTTTAAAGCTGAAACTATTCCTCCTTCCTGATCAGTACAAAAAGAAAAAAGACTCTCAAAGGAACAGTTTAAATTATATCTATTTATAAGGGAATCCATGACTTTTTTGAAATGGTTAAAAAACTGGACGAAAATACTTTTACAACTAGATTTGTGGAGTAGAAAAACCCCTAACATTTGGGCCCTGGTCCTAGTTTTTTTTCTTAGCACCCTTTGAGACAAAAACGATATCGTGGATAAATGATAAATCGCGCAATTATATGTTTTATCAAAATACAAAATTAACTTACTGTTTAGAGCTGAAAACAACATTTCTTTTAAAAATTTTAGATCAAATAACATTGCGGCAGGCAAATCGCGATCAATTGAGTTGTCATCTACATTATTTGTTAACTTAAAACATTTTTGAAAAAAACCATCAGGTGACAACTGTTCAATAGCTTGCAACTCGTCCGCAATGTTATTTAACCTTCTAAACTTATTTTCATTAGTCTTATTATCATTAAAGGAACATTTTCTTTTCATATTATTTACTTGTTGCGTGTCCCTAAAAGTATTAGGGTTGTTAAGGAAAATTTTTGAGGGAGCAAGATCTTTATTTTTATAAAATATTTTTTGCTGGTCATGTATATTGTAACAAGTACATGTGGGTTTTTTACCAATGAACTGAATCAGTTTGTGTGTGCTTGTGTGAAAAATGTGCATTTCATACTGATTATTACAAATTGGTTTATAAAATTTATAGTAAAATTTAACAATATTTTCATTAGTTTCATTAACAGGTATTAAATTTGATTTTTTTACACGAAGTACTGAATAAATATTAGTTTCAGTATTATGAAAAACTTTAAATTTGGAATTATCAGTTCTCACACTTTTCCAGACACAAACTATATGCTTATGATCAAAATTATTTAATGTAATAAAATATTTGTTACATAAATCAGTACTTAAAATTTCATCTAAGTCAAATAATTTTTTGCAATTTAAAATTAGACCCAAAGCTTCCTTAGGCTTAAATCTCAAAAATGAAATGTTGTGCATTGGGTTACTACTACTGGGAAGTAACGGTGAAAGACAGACATTTTCTAGAGGGTTTTGAGCTATCAAGTTATTATTAACAGTAGTACTTGTGGAAATAGATGTTATAGCTGGACTTAATGCAGGCGATGAAAAATTAGTTATAGAAGGTTCTACATTTTGGTTAGTGCACTGGGAAACTGTTTGAAACAAATTATCATTACCTATGTTAATAGTTAGGGGATTGTTAGTTAAGGTTTCAGGGGATGGTAAAAGAGAATAAGAAGTACTAGAAGAAGAAGAAGAAATTAAAGGTTCTACAGAGTTTTTAGTTATTACATTTTGCTTCTCAGTGCACTGGGAAACTGTTTTAAACAAATTATTATTGCTTAAGTTACAAGATGAATTAGGAGATTGTGAAAGAAAAGAAAGATAAGAAGAGGTAGAACGAGAGTCACTTACTTGTACTTCTGCAGCACTTAGAAGTATCTTAAGAGCTTCTAATATGTCTGGCCTCTGCTTCATTTCATAAAGCAATAAACCACAGGATGTACTTTGAATAGATTTAAAAAAATCTAGTACATTTTTGGACATAGCATCATTCTGTAAAATTAAAAAATACTTAATTTCTAAACTAAAGGTAATTCAAACTAGTTTTATAAACAAATGTAGGTAAAACTTCTAAAAAAGAATGGGAAATACTTTATAATTATCAAAACAAAAAACTTAACTAATGCTCTATCTGCAAAGAAAAAAAAAATCTATCTGACTTTAGATTATAGCACAGAAAAATAAACTCTTCATTCATTCTTATTTATTAAATCTTTAAGTACATATAAAAAACTAACCATATTTGTTTTTTAGCTGTTTTTTTGAATACTTTAAAATAAAGCTGTAAACATATAATTATACTGAAAAAAGCTTAGTATTTCACAACAAAAGTAACTTATGCTTCTCAAAGAAAAAACTACTAAGTTTCAAAACAAATTGAAGTTAATATTCTACAAAAACTGCAAGTAAACTTTTGTGTAAACTAAAAATTTCAAAAAAAATTAAGGGCATAGGGAGGGGGTCCACCTTGATTTTTACAAGTTGATCTTATTTTATAGAGTTTTATCTGATTATTTGCAGGGTTTTTTTAATTTTAAGAAAGAAAATTATTAAAAAAAACCACCTACTTTTTTGTTTTTTTTTCATCTCAAAATTTTATTTTTTAATATTTTTAAAATCGCAACATTCAAAGTCTTTTAAACTATAAAAGCAACATTTCCTGAAAATTTGAGGTCTCTAGCTTAAAAAATGAAGGAGGAGATAGATTTTTAGTGATTTCAAGATATATTAGTTTTTGTTTGTGCCTCCCATTAGGAACCTCGGTCACCAATTGATCGCCTATATCTCAAAAATTACTTTGAACTTTATAAATATGTAAAAAGCATCTTGTAGCTTGTATAAAACTCTTTAAAATAAGATCAAGTTGTGAAAAAGGTGATTTACCCCCCTATGCCCTTAAACTATCTAGCTAGTATACTAAGCTTTTATTCTTAAAATAATTTTTTTTTAGACAATTTAATAGTATTAATACCCATGCTTTATAGTCAAAGGGGGGTCCTATCCAGTTTTTGACAAACATTTATTATTTGTTTTAACTTAGCTACTTGACATATTTTTCTAATATTTATAAATTTCTTAGGGTTGCCACTCTTTAAGTCAAAACATATTCCCTGAGTGACCAGAAACTTCTCTGAGTAACCTAAATTTCCTTGAGTTTCCCTGAGTTGTTTTAAATCTTGAAAAAATCAAAGAACTAGCCGCAAGGCTAAAAAACTTCCAAATAAGCATTTATAGAAAAATAAAACTATTTTTTTGATTAAGTATAGAAACTGAATTTACTAAATCTCATTCTAGATCCAAAAAAAAGTTTTCCTGATATTTATATATATATTTAAAACTTTCCTGAGTTTCCCTGATATTTTCTTTAATTTAAAAATTCCCTCAGTTTTCTTGAGTGTGTGGCAACCCTAATTTGTCTTTTTGCTTGTTTTCAAGTTTTTTTTTTCTAAAAATTTGAGATATAAATCAACTGAAGACCATCTTGTTTAAACTTTGATTTGTATATATTTTTTACTCATATTATGTATCATATTATCATTTTATATCATATCATCTCATATAATATATTTTATATCTAAATTATATTTCATTGTACTAAATAAACAAAAATTGTGAACTTCAATGTTTTATATGGTTTGAGTAAAAAAATTACAGGTTTTTTTAGGTTTTTTTGGCTGATATTTTTATTCACAATTTAAATTTCTAGGTTTTCTGGTAAAAATACCAACTTCTTTTTTAAAGTTAGATAAAAGTCCAATTTTTTTTCATTTCACATTTTAAGTTGTTTCACAATTTAGCTTGCCTTAGATGTCATTAGTGCAATTCTAAAACATTGCTATTTCATGCTCAGTGAGCCATAAAAAACAGGTGCATAATTGCTGAAATAGTACATGTGTTTGGCAAGACACCCCAAATTCAGTATTTAAATACTTAAGTTTAAGTTTAATCAAAAATTGGCTAACTTTTTGTAAAACTTGTAAGAAGTATTAAAAAAGCTAATGTACATAAAATTATAAATCTATTATTTAGTAAGTAATTTAAACTTGATTTATTGTAATTCTTTATAAACTGCAGCAGTGTCTCTACTAACATACTATTTTCTAAAGTAAAGTACAGTGCTTCCTCGCTAATCCGGCCAAGTTGGGCAAGAATTTTTTGAAAATACGGCCGGATTTGCCTTTGGCCGGATAAGAACAAAATATCGCTTTTTTTACAAACTATCTCCCTTAGTTATATTATGAATGTATATAACAAAACGTACTATAAAATTTCTGTTAAATTAATTTATTTTACTTTATCCAAAGAAAAAAGAATAAAAACAGACAAAACTAAACGCAACAAAATTTTATAAGTTCAAAATGTTAAACTGGCTCATTATAACAGCTTTAGGCACATTATTGTTTGCCATTTCGCAAACTTTTAACTTGTTTTCAATTGTTAGTTGAACGCGTTTTCGTTTCTTTGCTGTCTTATCCATTTTTAACCAGATATGTTGATTGTAGTACAATTAAAGTGTAACTTGCTTAGCAAAGACAGAAAAATTGCAAATGAACAATAAACAAGTTTGTTACAACTGAGCGGGAAAAGTATGAAAAAAAACTTAAGATTATACAAATGATACTTTATTATGACGTAACAACATACTGCTTGCATACTTATAAAACGTAAATTGAATACTTTTTCGAAGTAAAATGAAATTAAACGCTAAAAACACTAAAGTAAATAAGTCGACTTCTCGACTAAAACCGGCCGGATTAGCGAAGACCGGATTAGCGAGGAAGCACTGTACTATGTTGAAAAATAATCAAAGGTTAGTTTATATTTTCAAGTAACTATATAACACTAAATACATAAGTATTAGAAAAAAATAACTTCATCCACTATATAACATAATACATAAAATAACAAGTGCATAACAAGTAACAGTGCATAAATTGAGCCAAACAAATTGATAAAGCTCATAGTTTGCGTAAAACGTTTGAGAAAAATCACAGTCTAATATGTGAAGTATGTAAAATTTAAGATTTTATACGCGCGATACGGCTGTCAGACGTAATCCTCGTTAGTATAGTGGTGAGTATTCCCGCCTGTCACGCGGGCGACCGGGGTTCGATTCCCCGACGGGGAGGAATTTTTATTTTCTGAAATTTCATTTTAATACTTGTAACCTAAATCTTAATTTACCTTGGCGTAGTAAGATTTAAATTGTTATTGTTTGTAACTATTAGCTTGAATCATAAATATTTTCAGTTTAAAGGTAAACTTTATAAATTTTAGGTAAGTTTAAAAACAATCTTAACTAAGTAAATCAAAGTTTGCAAATATTAAACTATTTGTCAACTAAATAAAGAAAAAAACCAAGTAATTTTCTGTTTTTATAGTTAAAAATTTAAAGTTAAAGCGTTTATTTCAAAACAATAAAAAACACTGTTATAGATACTACCTGCTAATTTTTTGCATTTTGCTAATTCAAGCCAATTTACAAATCATTTTAGTAAACGATTAAAGCTTGTAAATACAGTAGGTTTCAACTAAATTTATGTGCTTTTATTTTGATTTAAAAATAACTGTTTTCGTTTGGTAGTTCTGTAAAGTGTAAATATATCAAAAAATAAAGTATTTTAAATGTATAGTTATAGAGTTATTTTCTACTTTTAATTAATTATAAAATCATAGTTTAAAAATATTTTCAACATATACAATAGCAATTTAAAGCTTTTAAAAGCAAACTGTTTTTGAGTGTAAAAATATTCAGTAAAATTAAATTAAATATAATAAAATCTACGGATAATAGAGTTTTTGTTATAGCAGAGATTTTTATATTTTGTCTATGACCACATGTTTAAAAATTAGCACTGAAATGTTGATAAAAAACTTCATTGATGTGGTAAATAAATAATTGATTATTTAACTTAACATTAAAATTTAAAAATATATTTTTTTGGTTGGTGTCAAATATGCACGAAAGGACACTTTTTCACGAAAGTTAACTTTTGCACAGCGTCAATTTTGCACAAAGACACTTTTGCACGGGTTGAAAAGATTTTATTTAATCTTAGATTTTATTAGTTTATTTTTTCTTTACGTTTGTGTTTTTACTATCACTGTTACCCCTAACTCTTAACCCCGGTCGGTAACTTTTTTTTTTTCTACTTTGTTTTTTTATCAACTTTTTTTTTGCATTTTATTTTATTATATTAAATTTATTTGTTATTTGTACTACTTGTTTTCATTTTTACTATAACTGTTTCCCCTAACCATTAATCTCAGTTAATATCTTTATTATTAACTCTCGTTTTTATTTTAATTAATACATATTTTCTTTATTTTTATCAATGTTTTCTTTTTCTTTGTGTTTTTTTTTGTATTTTTAAACACTCGTGCAAAAATTACTTTTCGTACAAAAGTGACCCTTCATGCAAAAGTTTCTTTGTGCAAAACTGTCTTCGTACAAAAATGTACTTTCGTGCAAAATTGCCTTCGTGCAAAAGTGTCTCCGTGCATATTTGACCCGTTCTCATACTTGTTAGCTTCGAGAAATAAGTTAGTTAGTTATGTTTATAAATATTTTAGGAAAATAAAATTATAAAGGATATGACACTACCAATAAAACTTATTAATATAAAAGTATAAAAAAAGAAAAATAATTCATACATTAAACTTCATGACTAAAATTTCATACCGTTATTTATGCAAGATAATGAACCTATAAAATAAATTTTATTTAGAAAGACCAGAATTTGTGAATAAAAATAAATTTTATTTTTAGGAAACTATCTAACAATTATTTACATAAAATAAATCTATTAGTTTAACGTAACTTTAAAAGCATTATTTATAATAAATTGATAACAATTGTTAACGGTAATAAGCAATTAAAAAAATCAATGAGAGATTAAATCAAAATTTATCAAATATATAGATGTAACAAGGAGTCTCCTTAAGCGCCCGGCTAGCTCAGTCGGTAGAGCGTTGGACTCTTAATCCAACGGTCGTGGGTTCGAGCCCCACGTTGGGCGTGGTTTCTTTTTGTTTTTTGCTGAATTGTACTATCTTTTGATAATAACATTGATTTACTTTAGGTGATTTTGTGTTTTTTTTATATTTTTTAATATCAAGTAGTATTAAACAGAATCTAAAACAACTTATTGTTTAAGCAGGGTCAAGAGAACAATGTTTATGAATGTATATTAAAAAAAATAGTTATAATTTATGACCTGTATTTTTAACGATATTTTCTTGTAAAATTGTAAATTTACTACTAGTTTACTTTAAATGGTAATACATAACTAATTAGGTGAGCTTGATTTTTGACTTGAAAGTAACTAAACCATAAAAAATAGAGTTATGTGAAAATCAAATACAAGAGTATTACTACATTCCAACAAATAACTAGCTACCCGAATTAATTTTTTTTTTGAATATCTGATCAACACACTTGTATCTGATCATAAAAATAATTACTGAATTACTTGCTTACTATCTGATTCAAACTTTATAATTTCAAAACAAAATACAGTTGAAAATTGTAGATTTACATCAGTAGTCCTTCTATTACTTGTTTTTAAGTTTCATAAAGCTTGCTAAAATTAGTTTGAAATTATTCGTTTCTACTTAAAACATTTACATCATTCCATTCTTAAATGCAAAATATTTTACTACTGTACCAAAAGTACAAAAATGCGTCGACCGGGAGTCGAACCCGGAACTAGTGCTTGGAAGGCACCAATGCTAACCGTTACACCATCGACGCTTGTTTACAATCGAAAAATTACTATATATAAACCCAAATGTCGAGGCAAGTAAATCTGTAGCGCATTCGAATGCTAGCATATGTTCGTTCAAGCGTTAATTTTTTTGCCTTTAGCTCGACAAAATGTTCTATATTATTGCGCTGCAAATTTTAAACGTGTTTTTGCTCGATGGCTTTGACGCTCGTTGAAAATAATCACGTGGTTAAGTAAACTGCAAACTTATAGAGAAATTTTACCTGTCGGACTTTTAGTTTACGTTGTTCGTTAGCTGTTGTTTAAAACTAAATACTGAATTTCTTGACGTCACATTTAAGCTTTAGCTACATATAGTTTAAAAAAAAAGAAAAATTGTTTGTAATATAAAACTAACGATAAATGGTGTTAATAAGCTAATTAAAAATTTTAAAAAATTCTACAACTTTGTTTAGTTGAAAAAGAAAACTTTAATAGCTTACGCTACTAAGAGTAATTATTATATACTACATTTAAGATGAATCATTAACAAATATCTGATGATTTTTTTCTTATACAATTACCAAATTCTCATTAACTACTAAAAAAATTACTAATTTCATTAAGTTATGTTAATTTTAAAGCTATGGCTTAAATGTTCTTAATTTATTTAAGTATAAATAAAAGTCTCATTCTTATAGGCATTATTTAATTTGTAATCTAATAAAGTAGCTCTATATGAATCAAATGTTAATTTAAGATTAATCGCTCTTATGAAAGGATTCTATAATTTCTCATTATACAATTTCGACTACCATAACCTTAAGATTTTTATTGGGATCAGAAGATTAAACAAGGCTAAATATTTGTATCCAAGTATTGTCTTGAACAAATTGTAGAATAAAATAAAAACACTAAAAATGTTTGGTCCTAGGACCTGGTGTACGAAAATACGTTTCAGTTATCGAGTCGTGCACTACAAATAGAATACAGTTAAAGGACTTTTCCAAATAAAAACATATCATCAGAATTGAATAGTTCCCTGGTCTTATTGGTCATCATCGTGCTTACACAAACGTAAAAAAAGCATATACCTATTAATGTTTCACTCACAAATTTTACTTACTGCTTATATCATGTTTGAATGCAAAAATGTTAATTGTTTAAATTGACACCTCTGAAAACATTATTAATTTTTAAGTATGTTTTTTCAACAACCGGCTTCTAAAATGTTTGACAAAGTTCGATTTCAAAGTGACAACTTGGTTTTAACAAAGTTTAAGTAAACTTTAATATTTTTACAAAATTTCTCAACTTTGTTTATTAAGCTTAAGTAGTTGCAACTGTAAATTTATTTTAGTTTTAAACCAAATACTGTCTGTTAATATTTAAATAAACGAAAGTAAAAATGGTACATTAGTTTTATAAATAGATAAGCTGGTTTTAAATTTTGATGTAAAAATTTAGTTAGTGTTACTATCAAAATTTTCTAGTTTGTACATAACTTTTTTACTGTAATAAAAATAAATTAACTTTTTTAAATAAATAATGTGTTTAAAAATGATTATAATTTAAAAATGTACAAAAACTAAATATCGAGCCGGTAATAACATAGTAAAAAAAAGTAAATACTAAATGCACTAATATTCAAGTCGCATAAAATCAAAGCTAAATGAACAGTTGATTTTTTATATCATCACAACGGTTAGCTACTTTTGAAAAGCAAATGCAGATACGCTGCATTTGATAAGCATTTGGTTTATATATTATAAATTCCGTTTTTTTATACATGCATTGTTGGTTCAGTGGTAGAATTCTCGTCTGCCACGCGGGAGGCCCGGGTTCGATTCCCGGACAATGCACTTTTGCTTAATTGCTTGAACACTGTCTTAATTTAGTTAGTTTTATTTTTTTATCACATCCGAGAGACTGTCTTATTGAAAAAATATTTTTTCTAATTTCTTTTCAAGAAAAACAAGAAATGTTTTTTAATTCATATTTTTTAGTTTTCATACGAGTTTCCCCTAAAAACTTAAAATTTATTATTTTGGTTTCTTATGAAAGATAACGAGTTGTTTTATACAATAATAATAACCAGCTTTGCAGTTGTGTTTGTTTTTCTTTACTTACTTCTTAACTTTTCAAACTATAGATCAGAGAACAAAGTATAGTTGTATGCTTTTTGAACTCGTACTTTGAACACAGCCAAAAAGTGCAAACTTATCTAAATTATTGTCGTTCTTACTAAAGCTAAATCTAAATTACTAGTTATTTAATATATAAACCAGAGTCTCTGTAGTCTATTAAGCTTTTAAATGGCTTTCAGTTTGGTTTAGAAATTATTGAAAGTCATTTTTTTTTCTTGTTTGGTCGTATTATATCACCTCTAATTTTAAACTATACCATGAATACTTTTCTATGAAAATTTCAAACTTTATATAAACTAAAATGTCATCCAAGTTTAAGTGTTTTTGAATCTAAATAAATCACAGTTACACTGTTTGTTATTTTCTTTCAACAACTAAAATTTAGTCCGGCTGTTTTGAAATCATTTATATTAATGTTTCAACTGTGTTGTACATAATTAAGAAAATCATGTGTTGATTAATGCATTTGAATAACTTGCTTGGTGTGTTTATTAACTTTGTACTAATTCGTAGTAGTTTTCATATATTTTAACTACAAATGTTTAAAATTAAACTTCTTGACACTTATTTAAAGGAAGAAGTTTTTTAATAACAAGTTGCAATTTCTACACAAACTTTTTACTTAATCAAGAAGTTCGAACTTAAGCGGCAGAATTTTTACATTTAAAATTAAATATCAAGGTCATTTGTGATTTTAGCATTGCCTTTTTGTCTTCGTAATCATAAAACAATGGTAGATCAATCGGTTTTACTTAGTTACCATTGATATATAAATGGTGCAAATTTCAATATTAACGACAACACTAACTTAAAAGTATAACAATTATTTCAATAAAGTGTTCTAGATATTTGTTTTTGAAAATAAAAGAAGACAACAATTTAATGAATTATTTTTAGAATACTGCCTTTAAATACTTCATTAATAATTTTTAACAGTAAAAAAAAAACGGTATAAAATAAGGATTTTGCCCGTTTTGAATAAAAAATAGTTTGAACTTTTAATTATTATTGTGTTTTAATATTTGATGTTTTATATTTTATCTAGAAATTCAGTTGTTAACAAACTATTTAAGTTATAAAATATCTTTTAGTAAAAAGCTACTTTATAAAATTATATTTTAAGAAATAGTTAATTTGTTGTCTAAAAAAATTAAAAATGTCAAATAAAGTATTATTTGTATTAATCATGATAAACATCAATAACATAAAGTTTGATGAAACTAAAATAAGTCCTACGAGCCGGAGTCGAACCAGCGACCTATGGATTTCTAACAACTTGCTACAGTCCACCGCTCTACCAACTGAGCTATCGAAGGTGCTGAACGCTAGCACAAATTTGTGTTTATAAACTTTAGTGTTAAAAGCACTTGTGCACTTAACAATTGATTTTGTTTATTAAGTACATCAACACGGCATGTTTAAACGAAAGTATGCCTTTGAAATTGAAAATTTTTTGATTGATTTTATCAACTCACTAGTATGGCTTTATGCGCTTCTTCTGTTAAGTTGAAATCTTGCGTACCAATTGAAGTCTTTAAAGCTTAAAGATTTTAAATACCAATTCACAAACAATAATTTGGAAATAGATTTTTGTAATAGATTTTCATGCGTACCAACTGAGCTATCGAAGGTTGTTATAGTAACCATGATTGTTTTTTCTATATAATTAAATAATTAATGTATACCTTTACAATTTTTTCTAAAGAAGCTTGTAAACACTGAGAATAATATGAAATTATATTAGCTTGTTTACATGTGATTCAAGTTCTATTTGTAACCTATCATAATACTTAATTTTAAGTTTTTGCACAATTTTATTTGTAAACAAATAAATAAGTATTATATGTTTTTATAACTATAAGAAAATTAAATAAAAATTAAAAAATTGCAAAAAAATATATTTTATAAAAAAATTCTAAAACTTATGTAAAACAACTATAACTTTTAATTTAGATTAAAAATATCAAACTTAAAAAAAGCTACAACAAAAGTGTAAGAAAATAATAGTTTATAATAAAAACGCTTAGACTATATTTTGAATTATTAACAATGATTTTTAAACCTTAGTTAAAACTTTTCTATGTTTGGTATATTACTAGGACTGTATTTTTTATTGAGGTAAACATGTATGTATTTAAGCATTAGTTTATGTACTTAATTATATGTGTCTATTAAACAGCTCTTAAATTAATATTTCAAAGCATTTAATAAATTAAACGTTTTCATACAACATACTTTTTCATAATACAGTCCTAGTAATATACCAAACATAGAAAAGTTTTAACTAAGGTTTAAAAATCATTGTTAATAATTCAAAATATAGTCTTAACAGAAGAAGCGCATAAAGCCATACTAGTGAGTTGATAAAATCAATCAAAAAATTTTCAATTTCAAAGGCATACTTTCGTTTAAACATGCCGTGTTGATGTACTTAATAAACAAAATCAATTGTTAAG
This sequence comes from Thalia democratica, assembly GCF_965202585.1. NCBI lineage: Eukaryota > Metazoa > Chordata > Thaliacea > Salpida > Salpidae > Thalia > Thalia democratica. The sequence continues at coordinate 56,218,353 of NC_139166.1, read as the reverse complement.
TGCACAAGTGCTTTTAACACTAAAGTTTATAAACACAAATTTGTGCGAGCGTTCAGCACCTTCGATAGCTCAGTTGGTAGAGCGGTGGACTGTAGCAAGTTGTTAGAAATCCATAGGTCGCTGGTTCGACTCCGGCTCGAAGGACTTATTTTAGTTTCATCAAACTTTATGTTATTGATGTTTATCATGATTAATACAAATAATACTTTATTTGACATTTTTAATTTTTTTAGACAACAAATTAACTATTTCTTAAAATATAATTTTATAAAGTAGCTTTTTACTAAAAGATATTTTATAACTTAAATAGTTTGTTAACAACTGAATTTCTAGATAAAATATAAAACATCAAATATTAAAACACAATAATAATTAAAAGTTCAAACTATTTTTTATTCAAAACGGGCAAAATCCTTATTTTATACCGTTTTTTTTTTACTGTTAAAAATTATTAATGAAGTATTTAAAGGCAGTATTCTAAAAATAATTCATTAAATTGTTGTCTTCTTTTATTTTCAAAAACAAATATCTAGAACACTTTATTGAAATAATTGTTATACTTTTAAGTTAGTGTTGTCGTTAATATTGAAATTTGCACCATTTATATATCAATGGTAACTAAGTAAAACCGATTGATCTACCATTGTTTTATGATTACGAAGACAAAAAGGCAATGCTAAAATCACAAATGACCTTGATATTTAATTTTAAATGTAAAAATTCTGCCGCTTAAGTTCGAACTTCTTGATTAAGTAAAAAGTTTGTGTAGAAATTGCAACTTGTTATTAAAAAACTTCTTCCTTTAAATAAGTGTCAAGAAGTTTAATTTTAAACATTTGTAGTTAAAATATATGAAAACTACTACGAATTAGTACAAAGTTAATAAACACACCAAGCAAGTTATTCAAATGCATTAATCAACACATGATTTTCTTAATTATGTACAACACAGTTGAAACATTAATATAAATGATTTCAAAACAGCCGGACTAAATTTTAGTTGTTGAAAGAAAATAACAAACAGTGTAACTGTGATTTATTTAGATTCAAAAACACTTAAACTTGGATGACATTTTAGTTTATATAAAGTTTGAAATTTTCATAGAAAAGTATTCATGGTATAGTTTAAAATTAGAGGTGATATAATACGACCAAACAAGAAAAAAAAATGACTTTCAATAATTTCTAAACCAAACTGAAAGCCATTTAAAAGCTTAATAGACTACAGAGACTCTGGTTTATATATTAAATAACTAGTAATTTAGATTTAGCTTTAGTAAGAACGACAATAATTTAGATAAGTTTGCACTTTTTGGCTGTGTTCAAAGTACGAGTTCAAAAAGCATACAACTATACTTTGTTCTCTGATCTATAGTTTGAAAAGTTAAGAAGTAAGTAAAGAAAAACAAACACAACTGCAAAGCTGGTTATTATTATTGTATAAAACAACTCGTTATCTTTCATAAGAAACCAAAATAATAAATTTTAAGTTTTTAGGGGAAACTCGTATGAAAATTAAAAAAAATGAATTAAAAAACATTTCTTGTTTTTCTTGAAAAGAAATTAAAAAAAAATATTTTTTCAATAAGACAGTCTCTCGGATGTGATAAAAAAATAAAACTAACTAAATTAAGACAGTGTTCAAGCAATTAAGCAAAAGTGCATTGTCCGGGAATCGAACCCGGGCCTCCCGCGTGGCAGGCGAGAATTCTACCACTGAACCAACAATGCTTGTATAAAAAAACGGAATTTATAATATATAAACCAAATGCTTATCAAATGCAGCGTATCTGCATTTGCTTTTCAAAAGTAGCTAACCGTTGTGATGATATAAAAAATCAACTGTTCATTTAGCTTTGATTTTATGCGACTTGAATATTAGTGCATTTAGTATTTACTTTTTTTTACTATGTTATTACCGGCTCGATATTTAGTTTTTGTACATTTTTAAATTATAACCATTTTTAAACACATTATTTATTTAAAAAAGTTAATTTATTTTTATTACAGTAAAAAAGTTATGTACAAACTAGAAAATTTTGATAGTAACACTAACTAAATTTTTACATCAAAATTTAAAACCAGCTTATCTATTTATAAAACTAATGTACCATTTTTACTTTCGTTTATTTAAATATTAACAGACAGTATTTGGTTTAAAACTAAAATAAATTTACAGTTGCAACTACTTAAGCTTAATAAACAAAGTTGAGAAATTTTGTAAAAATATTAAAGTTTACTTAAACTTTGTTAAAACCAAGTTGTCACTTTGAAATCGAACTTTGTCAAACATTTTAGAAGCCGGTTGTTGAAAAAACATACTTAAAAATTAATAATGTTTTCAGAGGTGTCAATTTAAACAATTAACATTTTTGCATTCAAACATGATATAAGCAGTAAGTAAAATTTGTGAGTGAAACATTAATAGGTATATGCTTTTTTTACGTTTGTGTAAGCACGATGATGACCAATAAGACCAGGGAACTATTCAATTCTGATGATATGTTTTTATTTGGAAAAGTCCTTTAACTGTATTCTATTTGTAGTGCACGACTCGATAACTGAAACGTATTTTCGTACACCAGGTCCTAGGACCAAACATTTTTAGTGTTTTTATTTTATTCTACAATTTGTTCAAGACAATACTTGGATACAAATATTTAGCCTTGTTTAATCTTCTGATCCCAATAAAAATCTTAAGGTTATGGTAGTCGAAATTGTATAATGAGAAATTATAGAATCCTTTCATAAGAGCGATTAATCTTAAATTAACATTTGATTCATATAGAGCTACTTTATTAGATTACAAATTAAATAATGCCTATAAGAATGAGACTTTTATTTATACTTAAATAAATTAAGAACATTTAAGCCATAGCTTTAAAATTAACATAACTTAATGAAATTAGTAATTTTTTTAGTAGTTAATGAGAATTTGGTAATTGTATAAGAAAAAAATCATCAGATATTTGTTAATGATTCATCTTAAATGTAGTATATAATAATTACTCTTAGTAGCGTAAGCTATTAAAGTTTTCTTTTTCAACTAAACAAAGTTGTAGAATTTTTTAAAATTTTTAATTAGCTTATTAATACCATTTATCGTTAGTTTTATATTACAAACAATTTTTCTTTTTTTTTAAACTATATGTAGCTAAAGCTTAAATGTGACGTCAAGAAATTCAGTATTTAGTTTTAAACAACAGCTAACGAACAACGTAAACTAAAAGTCCGACAGGTAAAATTTCTCTATAAGTTTGCAGTTTACTTAACCACGTGATTATTTTCAACGAGCGTCAAAGCCATCGAGCAAAAACACGTTTAAAATTTGCAGCGCAATAATATAGAACATTTTGTCGAGCTAAAGGCAAAAAAATTAACGCTTGAACGAACATATGCTAGCATTCGAATGCGCTACAGATTTACTTGCCTCGACATTTGGGTTTATATATAGTAATTTTTCGATTGTAAACAAGCGTCGATGGTGTAACGGTTAGCATTGGTGCCTTCCAAGCACTAGTTCCGGGTTCGACTCCCGGTCGACGCATTTTTGTACTTTTGGTACAGTAGTAAAATATTTTGCATTTAAGAATGGAATGATGTAAATGTTTTAAGTAGAAACGAATAATTTCAAACTAATTTTAGCAAGCTTTATGAAACTTAAAAACAAGTAATAGAAGGACTACTGATGTAAATCTACAATTTTCAACTGTATTTTGTTTTGAAATTATAAAGTTTGAATCAGATAGTAAGCAAGTAATTCAGTAATTATTTTTATGATCAGATACAAGTGTGTTGATCAGATATTCAAAAAAAAAATTAATTCGGGTAGCTAGTTATTTGTTGGAATGTAGTAATACTCTTGTATTTGATTTTCACATAACTCTATTTTTTATGGTTTAGTTACTTTCAAGTCAAAAATCAAGCTCACCTAATTAGTTATGTATTACCATTTAAAGTAAACTAGTAGTAAATTTACAATTTTACAAGAAAATATCGTTAAAAATACAGGTCATAAATTATAACTATTTTTTTTAATATACATTCATAAACATTGTTCTCTTGACCCTGCTTAAACAATAAGTTGTTTTAGATTCTGTTTAATACTACTTGATATTAAAAAATATAAAAAAAACACAAAATCACCTAAAGTAAATCAATGTTATTATCAAAAGATAGTACAATTCAGCAAAAAACAAAAAGAAACCACGCCCAACGTGGGGCTCGAACCCACGACCGTTGGATTAAGAGTCCAACGCTCTACCGACTGAGCTAGCCGGGCGCTTAAGGAGACTCCTTGTTACATCTATATATTTGATAAATTTTGATTTAATCTCTCATTGATTTTTTTAATTGCTTATTACCGTTAACAATTGTTATCAATTTATTATAAATAATGCTTTTAAAGTTACGTTAAACTAATAGATTTATTTTATGTAAATAATTGTTAGATAGTTTCCTAAAAATAAAATTTATTTTTATTCACAAATTCTGGTCTTTCTAAATAAAATTTATTTTATAGGTTCATTATCTTGCATAAATAACGGTATGAAATTTTAGTCATGAAGTTTAATGTATGAATTATTTTTCTTTTTTTATACTTTTATATTAATAAGTTTTATTGGTAGTGTCATATCCTTTATAATTTTATTTTCCTAAAATATTTATAAACATAACTAACTAACTTATTTCTCGAAGCTAACAAGTATGAGAACGGGTCAAATATGCACGGAGACACTTTTGCACGAAGGCAATTTTGCACGAAAGTACATTTTTGTACGAAGACAGTTTTGCACAAAGAAACTTTTGCATGAAGGGTCACTTTTGTACGAAAAGTAATTTTTGCACGAGTGTTTAAAAATACAAAAAAAAACACAAAGAAAAAGAAAACATTGATAAAAATAAAGAAAATATGTATTAATTAAAATAAAAACGAGAGTTAATAATAAAGATATTAACTGAGATTAATGGTTAGGGGAAACAGTTATAGTAAAAATGAAAACAAGTAGTACAAATAACAAATAAATTTAATATAATAAAATAAAATGCAAAAAAAAAGTTGATAAAAAAACAAAGTAGAAAAAAAAAAGTTACCGACCGGGGTTAAGAGTTAGGGGTAACAGTGATAGTAAAAACACAAACGTAAAGAAAAATAAACTAATAAAATCTAAGATTAAATAAAATCTTTTCAACCCGTGCAAAAGTGTCTTTGTGCAAAATTGACGCTGTGCAAAAGTTAACTTTCGTGAAAAAGTGTCCTTTCGTGCATATTTGACACCAACCAAAAAAATATATTTTTAAATTTTAATGTTAAGTTAAATAATCAATTATTTATTTACCACATCAATGAAGTTTTTTATCAACATTTCAGTGCTAATTTTTAAACATGTGGTCATAGACAAAATATAAAAATCTCTGCTATAACAAAAACTCTATTATCCGTAGATTTTATTATATTTAATTTAATTTTACTGAATATTTTTACACTCAAAAACAGTTTGCTTTTAAAAGCTTTAAATTGCTATTGTATATGTTGAAAATATTTTTAAACTATGATTTTATAATTAATTAAAAGTAGAAAATAACTCTATAACTATACATTTAAAATACTTTATTTTTTGATATATTTACACTTTACAGAACTACCAAACGAAAACAGTTATTTTTAAATCAAAATAAAAGCACATAAATTTAGTTGAAACCTACTGTATTTACAAGCTTTAATCGTTTACTAAAATGATTTGTAAATTGGCTTGAATTAGCAAAATGCAAAAAATTAGCAGGTAGTATCTATAACAGTGTTTTTTATTGTTTTGAAATAAACGCTTTAACTTTAAATTTTTAACTATAAAAACAGAAAATTACTTGGTTTTTTTATTTATTTAGTTGACAAATAGTTTAATATTTGCAAACTTTGATTTACTTAGTTAAGATTGTTTTTAAACTTACCTAAAATTTATAAAGTTTACCTTTAAACTGAAAATATTTATGATTCAAGCTAATAGTTACAAACAATAACAATTTAAATCTTACTACGCCAAGGTAAATTAAGATTTAGGTTACAAGTATTAAAATGAAATTTCAGAAAATAAAAATTCCTCCCCGTCGGGGAATCGAACCCCGGTCGCCCGCGTGACAGGCGGGAATACTCACCACTATACTAACGAGGATTACGTCTGAGAGCCGTATCGCGCGTATAAAATCTTAAATTTTACATACTTCACAATTTTACACTACACCAGCGGTCGGCAGGCAGTTGGTGCTCGCGGGCCAAATTTCAAGTTTTCAAAATCTTCGCGGGCCACAGTTTTAGTTATATTTGAGTAATCTTTAGGCTTTAGTTTTGGTCATACCAAAGATAGTTTTACTTTTATTTACTTTATTACTTTAAATAACTTTTAGCTACACATCGAATGCTTATTTAATATATAAATATCTATTGGAATAGAATTTAAATTGTTTAATATACTTAAGTCTTAATAAAATATGTACTTTCTTAAACACTTAGTAAGTTAGTTTAGTATCTTCGTGCAATTCAGTTCTCTCGTGCAATTTTTATTTTCGTGAACTTTTGACCCGTTCCATACTTTAGCTATTTAAAGAAAAAGCGTTTAGTAGCTTTTTTAGTTTTTTGAAAACTTGTTAAAGTTTTCCAAAACATTTCAAGATGCTTTGAAGTTTAGTATTAAGTTTGTCAACTTTTACTTATAGGTATTAACGACACAAAAATTATTATACCAATCATAAAACATATATTTGGATTTTTAAATAAGTATTTCTGAAATATTGTTTATATGCACACATAAAAGATATTTAAAGTAAGATAAGATAAAGTCAAACTTTTCAAGACAACTAACTCTGTAAACTTTGTTGCCAATTATATTTATGCACTTACATTGTTTTAATTAGATATCATGTTAATTATTAAATAGAAGAAGTACTAATTTTGTTTAACTGAAATTAAAAAAAGAAGTATAAAGTTATGCTAAAATGAATAACAATGCAAAATATAAGATAATCTAAGTAAGTATATTGCTTAAAAATTGTTTGACTAATTAGCTAAACAGATACAATTATTTTTCGTTGTACACAGAAAGGTGTAAATAGTTACAAAATAAATTTCTTAAAGTTTAGTTTCTTGCCTATTATTGTTTTATACATACCATGTGTAATATAAATGCAAATTCAGTTTATTGAAACGGAGCAGCTGAATATGATTATATACGCACATTATAGTCAATTAACAAGCGTTTCCGTAGTGTAGCGGTTATCACGTTCGGCTAATACGTGAAAGGTCCCCGGTTCGAGCCCGGGCGGAAACATGATATTTATTGAAAGTTTTGTATTCCTAGTTAATATCATTTTATTATAATGCAGTGGTGTGCTAAGAAAATGTTTATAGATTTATTTTAAAAGCATATTAACTTGGTATGTTGTGTATAACTTGATAGAAATATTAAAGGACTATAAAATTTTAAGAATATTAGAATACTGAGGACATTGAAACATCTTTAAAAGTTATAAAAATTGTTGGTTAAAAAAAACAAATGCATAAACTTATATGGACTTTGCGAAACGATTTCTTTCCAGGTTTCGATAAAACCAAATTTTAAATACTTTTATTCTTAAAAATACAATTTTTTTCAAATACAATTTTTACATAATAAAATAGTTTAGAAATTTTGATTAATATAGGTTGTATTTTACTAAATTAAACAGTTTTAACATAACTTCATTATTAGTATAGTATATTACAATGGTGGTTAAAAAAAATTCTAAACTTTTTATTACAAACAATTGCTTGCAACATACCATAAACTTTAGTGTTAAAAAGCTATTTAATTAGAACTTTGAAAAAAACGGTAGAAATTTTGTTTAAAGTTAATAATCTAAGTTTTAAATGTTCAAAAAAAAATTTTAAGCTAAAAAAAAACAGGGCTTTATATAAATGAAACCTTAAGAGCTAAAGCTTAATATTAAGAATTTTGTGTTATACAATTTTATCTATATACATGATTATTAGTTATTACATCATTATTAAAATTCTTAAACTTTTATAGCTTTGTTAAATACCAACTTATCATCACAAATCCTTAAAAACAAGTATGTTAATGTAAATAAGTAACATTTAATCAAATAAAGCTAAAATACTTTTTTTAAATGTATTTATTAAATTCGAAACATAAACCTTATAATGTTTTATACATTAAGCCTAATAATACTCTGTGTAACCAGAAAATGTTCGTAAAACTTGGTTTTCATATAATTTTATCAATCAAAACTTTGTTAAGTGTAATGCAGTTGTAACAAATTAAACTTAATGTTAATCTTTTTATGTTTATATTATATATTATTCTTCTAGTAAAAACATAAATTCTAATTAATGAAATTTAAACTAGTTTATCAAGGTAAAAATAATTATGATCAAAATAAGATATAAATAATAAGTTATTTGAAGCTATTTTTAATTTTTTTGTTATTGTATATAATAAAAAATATTAACAAAATTAATGTGAAACGGGCTTAAAACATATTTGTGTATTTTTTTAACAAAAAAAACATTTGTTTAAAAGTGCATTGCTTTATGTGGTTTTACCTTAAATTATCAACTTCCAAAAATATACATAAAGTCTACTTAAACTTTTCAACCCAATCAAATTAAATTTTGTAAAGAAAAAATGTATAACTGTTTATGGCTATTAATTTCAATATATCTAATATTCTTGTATAATTTAAACATTTTAAAATTGATGAACTTAACAGAAATGACAAGGCTTTTATGTAGATAAATACAAACAACTCAAACTTTAAAATAAATTATACAAACAATTTATTATCTTTTTCCGTCGCCTAAACCATTTAATTGTTAGTTTAAACCTAAATAAGCTCCTTTATTACAAAGCTGGTAGTTTTTATTTTTGAGTGATTGTAGCATTTATCTAATGACTTTATCGAAAGTCTGAAATTGTTTATAACGTGTGAACACTTAAGCTCAATCATTTAGTAAAAACTAATTAAATTACTACACATAAGTACAACTAAACGAAAAGTTATAGACAGTTTATAAATAACAAAAATTTATTACAATAAATTTTCATTCAGTTTTGCGAGTATCTCTTTTTGATGACGTAATAATAATTTTCGAACAAAATTGGATATATGGTAAAGATTAGAGGAAATTCATTTAACTTATTAACGAAATTGTATTACATTCTCAACTTGTTTTATTCAGTATAAATACCAAGTCACAACTATGAAATATATTAAGTAGCTTTAAGAAATAAATATAGTTGTGATTGAAAATTTTTGAAACACACATACTGATAGAAAGTTCTAAGAAAACATTAAAATAAAGAAAAAAATAATATAGTTAAAAAGTATAGAATAGATTTTAGCAATAATTTCTGTGTTATAACAAGTAGAAATAGTTGTAACTTTATACTTATATATACGTTTAATTGGAATTTCAGTCGTCAGACGGGGTGCCCGAGTAGTCAAAGCGATGGACTGCTAATCCATGGTGCTCTGCACGCGTGGGTTCGAATCCCATCTCCGTCGTTTTTTTTCAAATACTACGTTTGATATGTTTTAAGCTTTTATTTATAAAGTATGGTGCATATATTTAGCATACTTTTAAAACTTTCATATAAAACTTTTTTTAACATGCAACTTCGTGTTCTACCAGTTTTTATCAAGCAGTTAATTATACTCAAACGTTTTTTATACCTGGTAGAACTAACAGTTTAATTAGTTTCTCCTATTTAACTTTTTTTTATAATCATGTCGTACTGATATCAGTTTGTAAACTACAAAAGAAATATTTGCTTTAAATTTCTTATTTTTTCGGTTAGCAATTATTTTGTTAAACAATAAGTTTAAATTATATGAAAATTATACCTTTAAAATTTTACTGAACAAATTCAACTACTTGTAGTATTATAATTGTTATTTATAATTTTCTAAACTTTTGTGAACAAATTAAATACTGAAAATACAAATAAAGCTTTTAAAACCTTTGAGTTAAATACTCTCCAAATGTTTTATAAGTTTGTTCAAAGTTTTTTTTTTCTTTACCTTGTAATTTAAACGTATTATGTTACTTACAATTGGTTAGTAACTTTTTAAACGTATTTTATTATAAAAGATAAAAACTTCCATACTTAACATACAAAACTTTTTTACATTAACAAAATTTGTGCAAACTACTTAGATTGCTTAGTCATCCTGATCAAGTAGGTGGAAGTATAACTAGAAAAATAGTGAAGCTAAAACCATGCATATCTTGTTAACGTAGCATTAAATTGAAAACGTCAGAGGTAGAGACGGGATTCAAACCCGCGCCATCGAAATAACTGGAGCCGAAATCCTGCGCCTTAGACCACTCGGCCTGTCTTCTACATATACGTTAAGAATATAGTGCGTATATAAACTTCATCAAATAATTGTCAGTAGAAAACTTTTTCAAGTCCTTTTATGATGTTATCGAATTTAAGATGAATGATACTTGCTTAAACAGTCGATAATGTTTTTCTACAGTTTTATTTTATGTTATGTCCTTAAATTGTTTATCATGCCAATTACCCTTTTGTTAAATTTGAGCTTGCCTCACGGCAAACGAAAGTCCGGACTTCTGTTCTGCAGACTTTCGCCGATGTTTTTTGTTAAATTGTTTATAGTATATGTTTCTGAATAAATAAATTATCATAAAAGCTAAAGTAGTAATTGAGTACTATGAAGCTACAGTACAAATAAAATATATCATTAAACTTGTTTTTTAATTTATTGTGTATTGTTAAATTTTTTAAATTAAAATCTTTAGTATTTGTTTATTGTTATATATGAATTAAATTTTAAAAAACTCATCAAAAAAATAGTATATACTTTTTAAAGGTACTTTATAAAACAATCTTGTCATAAAAAGTATTTTTTTTAATTTTCAAAGTTTTGCATGTCAACTAACTTTTAACTACTCTAATTAAAAACCACATTAAAATATTTGAAAACTAGCTTTTAGTTTTTCTTTTTCAGATATTTGCATTTAAATTGCTGTTTTACATGGCCTAAATACTTTAAAAATGTATTTTTAAGTTATAATTATATATAAAAAACAATAATATTTAGAAAATAACAACAAAATTGTCGTTTATATAAATTAATATACAAATTTAATAATTGAGATTGCTTTCAAAATTATCTACACATTTTTTCATGTTGAATTTTTTTAATTACCAAATATTATTTGTATCAGTTTCTAATTAGACTTTCATTAGTCGTATCTTATTTTATAAAACCAATTGTATTTAAATTAAAATATGTATAGTCAGAAAAAGTAGATAAATATAAAACTAAATACCTAAACCTACATGTAATACTTAATGATTACATAAAATGCTTTAGAATTGCTGTTATGACAAGTTTATTAAACTTAAATATTTAATAAAACAACTGAAATACACTTGCTAAAAGCTTGATAATAAAAATCCTAATGAAAAAGCTTCGCAGAAAAACAACAATTTGCACACTACTTTTCTTTATTCAACTGACGCACGTTTCTCTGTGTTAATGAAGTTAATACATTTTTACGGATTTATCTAAAGCTTCCAAGTTACAGTTATCAAAGTTAATTGGAAAACTTTAATAAACCTGCAGAACTGTCTTAATTTGTTAAAAACAGAGAAACGTTCGTCAGTTGAATAAAGAAAAGTAGTGTAAAAATAAAGTACAACACAAAGTTTATAAAAAAAAACTTAAATTAATCTACTGAACTGTTTTGTTAAGTAAAGTTATACTTTTCGAATAAATATTCTTGTTTATAAACATTAACTTCTACGAACCTTAAAATAAAACCTTTTTTCTTTATTTTTAGACTATTTTTTTTTGACAAAAGGTATCTATAATACTAGTAGATTTTTTTCTTTTTTTTTTGCAAATAGTTTATCTGAAGCTATAAATAAAAAAAAGTATGTATTATAAAATAAAAAACTTGCTTGTTCGATATTAATATTAGTTTTGTCATCAATGTTAAGAAATGCAATGTTTTATTTAAACTATTTTTTTTATTATAAAAGTTTACATACCTTTATCAAAAATATCAGCAGTTCACTTATTAATTAAAACTAGAAAACCTAAAACTATACAATTTAAAATATATAAAACCAGAACTAAACAGATACATAACTTTACTAAACTTTCTAGCTTACAAACAAAAATTTACCTATTTAATACATGCAATAAAAGCGAAACACTCAATAAAAAAGTTTGACAAAATGAAATCATTTTGTACAACGAAAGTAAAAATGTTTCAGCCCGGGCTCGAACCGGGGACCTTTCGCGTGTGAGGCGAACGTGATAACCACTACACTACTGAAACGCTTGAGGGGTGGCGAAATATGGCGTTTTTATATTTACTGTAACTTGAATTAACCCTCTTTGAAAGCTTCAAACTACAAAAAAATCGGCAAAAGTCTGCAGAAGCCCTATCGTGTGCCGTGAGACAAGCTCAAGTTTAACAAAAAACTTGATCATCAGACTTCAGTCATTCCATCTGATCATCAGTTTTTGTTGATTGTATATAATACGAGCGTACCAGATGTCTTGTCTAGTGGACAAATTGTTAAACGTTTTACTGCAAAAGACAATACTGAAGTCACTGATAAATGCCAACAAATGGTTGATTTACGTGAAAGCATGATAAACCGTCTGTAGATAGAAGGCTACAGGTTTTTCGGTTGTGACTGACTGATGAGTCCTAATAAAGACGAAATCGGTTTTAGTCTACTGAAAGCTTATGGTTTGATGATCTTTGAAAGCTTATGAATACACTCAATAGTACAAAGGTAAAGATGCTGTACACTATTTTTGTTTTGTTTAAGTTTAAAATCTGACACTTAAATATACTAAGCAAATTATTAGTCTAAATGAAACTTATAATAATATAAAGAAATAATTGCTATAAGATTGGTTTTATTATCAATTAAATTAGTTAAGTTCTACCCTTAGATATATTTAAAACTGGACTTATTTTTTAAACTGTTGACTCTCATTTAACTATAAATATAGATCTTTTTTTTAACATTATACTTTCAAAATAAATTGAAGTTTTACTATTATGCTGACAACTAGGAAATAAAAACAACAAGTTAAAATAACTTTAAAAGTTTTTCAATTTCTTAGTCATGTAGTATTTTTAAGAGTGCAAACTATGATAAAGTAAACTTTCTTTCTTTAACTAATTTAGAATTTTGTTATTAGTATAAGATATATACTTATGAGCTTTGACAAAACTATTTTTGTTTAAAGTTTAAACTAGCTAGCAAAACATAATTGTACAACTATGTGACAAAACATAAATATTTAATTAGGGAAAAATTGTTGTAAACATAAAATAATGCTCAAGTTAGTATTAATTTTAATCAAAAGATGAGTTGATTTAAAAAATTTCAAACTTAATTTATATTTCAATCAGTAAAACTTTTTAACTTAACTTTTAGGACAAGCTTACAAGCTTTAAGTGACTATTGAGTTTTAGTTATTTGTTTATTGTTATACTTAGTTTAGTTGTAGTATAGTGATTTGTTAATTTATTAGTAAAATCCACGACTTAAATCAGTTTGTAAAGTTAAATAATAAATTTTCATTAGTTAGAAACTTTTATCACATACTTAGCAATTTATTTCTACAGTTAGTTTTATCATTTATAAATACCTCAACTTGTTTTCTCAGCCATCATTTAATCAAAATATACTTAGATTTAAAAATATTAATTCAATATAATTATAAACTTCATACTCTGTGGTCACACGTATAAATACATATAAATGAAAATAAAAGCAAGTACAAAGTAAAATGCACGTCTTGAAATGAACAGCTTTTGCAAATAAACATCAAGTTTACAGCCATAAGCGCTTAACCACGTGAGAATTTACCGCTTAAACGAGCAGATAAACTGCATATAATACAGCTAGCGAGCGAAAACGCATTAAAAATTTGCAGCGCAATATTATAGCACATTCTGTCGAGCTAACGGCAAAAAAAATAACGCTTGAACACACTTATGCTAGCATTTGATTGCGGTACAGAGCTAGCTGCATTTACATTTGAGAATATATTTAGTAATTTCTCCATTCCAACACAAGCGTCAATGGTGTAACGGTTAGCATTGGTGCCTTCCAAGCACGAATTTCCGGGTTCGATTCCCAGTCGACGCACTTTAAATTGGTTTTTGACAATTTTTTTTTAGTTGTAACTAAGGGCTAGTATACTAAAAAATCAGTCTGCGCTGAAAAAATTATGACTTAGCAAAATAAATTTTTTTCATTGTATTTTTTTGTAATAATAATTTAAAATTTATTTTTGACTAATTTTCAGGTAAAGCGGGTTAGGGATAACAGTATAAATAAAAAATAAAAAAAAAAGCGTTATAAAATTTTCTGACTCAGCTTTTTTCAACTCAGACAGACCTTTAAGTATACATACTTTCCGTAAAAAAGCTTTTTTTTTTTGTCATTGTTTTTTAACAATATGTATCTTTCGAGGTTTCTAAGCATTATTACTGTATCATTTGTTTATATTACTATATCAATTGTAAATATTTAGAACCAATTTATCAAATCCAAGCTTTAATCCCTTTGAAATTTAAAACTTTATTTACACTATGTATTGAATTCTTTGATAAATTTGGGCGACCTCACAATAAGTTATGAGAGCAACTTAGACTAACTGTGTTTTGAAAATTGTTTTCAGAATAAAAGAGAAAGGTATGAAAAATTTTGGTGATGTAGAGGTGCTAATAAAGGAGTTGAAAACAACAGTTTTTGAAAACTTATGTAGGCGATCTTTGCTAAAAATATAAAAAATGCTAATGTATAAAATACTTTAAAACAAATTAAAATAAAAAGTTTATGAAAGTATTAAAGCAAGTATTTTACAGTAGTAAGTTATTTTGATAAAAGAATTAACAAAGTTAAAACTTAAAAATTAATCTTAAAATTGTGCCTATGTAAACTAAATATAAAAGTTTACTCTTAAAATGGTTTTGTTAGAATAGTTTTGCACGTAGTCAAAATCTAAGAATACTAAAGTCTATAGAGGTAAATTAACTTTTTTTTCAAAGCTTAAGCTAGATACACAAAAAAAAAGAAAAATCTGCAAATAAAATATCAGTAAAAATAAATTAAAAATAGTAGAACACCAGTGTTTTTCTACATTACTCCTATTCACAAGCTATAAAAAAATTAAAGTAGCTTACACTTTCAGTCAACATAAAAAAAGAATGATCAAGGTGTTAAGATACAAGGAAAAGATCATAAAAAGTCCTAAAAGCAAATGGTGAGAGATTTCTAAAAAAGTAAATAGTAACATTATAAGCAGGATTTTTAGTAAATATTTAGGAAAACTTTGAAAAAGCATACATTGAAACTAATAAACAAATAAAAATGCAAAAACTCCCCACAATAAGGTGAGATTGCTCCAACAATTGTTTGTAGTTTGTATCCCAAATTTAATTTAATCCCCCTCGTGTTCAAACCCACAACTTTACAAATCATCCAACCCCGTGTCCGACGTCCCAACGCCTCGACCCACACGGCGTATATCAAGATCAGTAAAAATACCGATTTTATATTAAAAATTTGGTACTAATAAGGAAAAGAACAATCGAAATTTTACGAATTTGTGAAAATAATAGCTTAAGTGGTTTAAGTAGACTTAAAATAAGGGCGGTATGGTAAAATATAGATATTTTCATGAAAACTAATGCTTAAAGTGGTAGAGAACAACTACTTATGATATTTAGAGTGCTAAAGTGGTTGCTTAAATATATGGTAATTATGCTGGGCTCACTATAACTAACTATAAACATACAAAACTTACTATCTAATCTAATACATATCTAATCTAATACATATCTAGTACATATCTTAAAGAAACAAGTTCGTTAGAATACATATTTAAAAAAGTTTTCGTAGAACTTTTTTTTAAACTTACGTAAGTTTCTCTATGTTAGAAAAAATTAAGTAAACAAATAAACAAGTTTATTAAGTATCTAGTAGTCAGGATTATTTTGTAACTGTTTATACTGTGTTGAAATAACTTCAAGAGGGAATTGTAGAAAAACAGTTATAATACAGATACTATAGAGTTAGTACGTATTAGAAAAGAGTTTTTATAAAGATATTTGGTTAGCTTGCTATGTTGATATACACTTTTTATAAAAATAGTTTTTTAACTTTACACAATTTGGAATGAAGTGTAAAATCATTCATAATTCACTTTTTAAAAAAACATAACAAAAGTTTAGCACGTAAAATTTGAAAGAGTTATAATTTTTAAACTTACCTTCTATAGCTTCAATTTTTAGTACGCCGAAGTATAATTTTAAGTCTTTTAAGTTTATTTCGAGTAGCAACTAAATGGTTATTGAAACAAGTGACTATTCAGCTATGCTAAATACTATGAACAAAATACAAAACTTAAGTATTAACTTTCAATAAGGCCATGTAACAAAGATAGGTAATCTTTGAATTTTATTTAGAAATTGGTGATAATAGCTTTAGTTCAGTGTTTTATACACACTTAATGCAAGATCAAGGTTAGAAAGTATAGTTTATTAAGTTCAACAGGTTTTCTAATTTTCATAGACAAAGTTAAACAAAGTTTTGACTCTATCAAAAAAAAAATCGCATCAAATACTTTAAAGACAGAAGAAAAACTTTAAAAAAATATTTTAGGTACAAACTACCAGTAAATGTACATTTTTACCGACAAACAACAAAAACTCAGCTTAAAGCAATTTAAGCGTTACAACCAAAGGTCAATTTTTATTTTCAAAAGCTCCTAAATCAGATATAAGAAAGCGATGGTTCCAATTAAACGACAATTTCTTCGCATTTTTGTTTCTAATTTTTTTTTTCAAATTCTCCCCGTAACGTAAAAACCGGCTCAAAATGTATAATTATTATGTGTGTATTTAAGTAGAACTTTTTTTTATGTTGCATCTTTTATTGTGTTAAAAATATAAAACTTGATTTGTAAACTTTCACAGAAGTTTTTATGTGCTAATAATAAAGTTAAATAAACTCAATACTGAATACTTCTACAAAAAATTGGCAGCTATAAATCTAATTATAAATCTTGTACACATAAACATTTTAAATTTTAACATACATCTAGCTTTCTATCAAAAAATAATCCTGAAATAAGAACAAGTTAAACTGTTTACGTTCAAATAACTTAAATTCAGTTACATTTGAAATATAGTTTTTAATTAAAGTACATTATGAGTTTGAATTGTTTGTTTTTAGATTATAAGTTTGAATTCTAAAGTTTAAACTTTAAGTTTGTAGCAAAATACAAGTTTTTAATGTTATGTTTGAATAAAAAGTTATTGCTTACAAAAGCATTATAAGTTCCTAATGATATTTTTAATTACAAGTTTGAATAGTTACGTTTAGACTTAAAGCTTGTAACATTATGTCATGAATGTTTTAGTTAATTTATAACGGTTTACCTTGTGTTAGTTAAAACATAATATTAGAGATCACTATAATCATCACTTAAGTATTATTATATAAACTAACATTAATAACAACAATGAAACATACTGCGCATGTGAACATGGTTCTGTGAATAATTTGAATACAATTCCACTTGATATCTGATAAGGCAAGTTGGCACGTCAAAATACGGTAGTTTGTTATGTTCCACTATCAAGTATAGCTGGTGAAATTAAGATACAAACAACTTTGAAATAATTTATAATCACAAAACTAGTTTACCTATCAAGTGAAACTGGTGGGTTTTGTTGAGTTTTTATGTTTTTTGCAGTTTAAAAACTCACAAGCTGCTACTGTCTTTACCTGTTGGGAGAAAACATAAATACTAAAATATGAATTTTGTACCAACACTAATAAAGTTGTGTAAAATATAAGTGCAAGTTAATAAGCAATTTCACGTTTTACCAATATTTTGTACCTGTAGAAGTTAAATTGAATTATTTCTTCAAAGCTTTTAAGCAACATAAAAATACTGAAGTAAAAATAACTTAAATATTAAAGTAACAATTTTGTTATATTTGTGCTTAGCAACTTTTTTAAGAAACTTATTTTCCAAAGCAAACTAGCTTTGTTTAGTATTACAAATTTTAAATCTGGTTTTTAGATTTAAGTGCTTTAAGTATTGGTTTCATAACTAAAACTTTAATTCAGTACATATTTTAAATCGAAATACAAATTTTAGTTATTTACTTAACATTATTATAAAAGTTAATCACAACAAACTTATTTTAAAATATTTAGACTTGTCGATTACTTTAATGATTTGTGTCCAATTAAAATATCTAATTGTAATTTTAAAAGCATACATAGAGAAAATAGATAATGTCTGAATAACCATATCTTTAAAAAACGTCATCGGCAGGATTCGAACCTGCGCGGGCAGAGCCCAATTGATTTCTAGTCAATCGCCTTAACCACTCTGCCAGAATGACTTGTGGGAGAAGGCAATATCACGCGTATATAAACACTTATATACGTTCTAAGCTCAAATATAATACTTGTATTTGCAGTGTAACTTTGAAGCATTGCTAAATTTTGTTATTTGCTGCAAAAAGCAGATAGCGTATTATTCTAATCTAGTTTATTAATAAAATTTTATTAAAATGCCAGTAATCATATACTTTGAGTTTATAAAAAATGTTGAAACTTCTACTAAAAAAAACTATAAGTTAACTGGTACATTGAATAGCTTAAAATATTTTAAATTCTAAATAAAAGTATTACATACAACTAAAAAAAAAAAAAGTACTATAAAAGTTAAGATGTAATGAATTAAATATTTCCATTAATAGTCTAGCTTTTTCGTTATAAAGTATTAACTTTTAAACATAACACAAACAAAATAACTTCAAAAAAAAAATCAATGATGTCTAACCTTTTTTTGTTTAATCAAAACAATTCATATAAATTAAATTAGTATTACTTCTACATACAACTATGTCTTTAGTTCAATAGTTCGCAACAATATTTTGATCGTCACACGAAATTTTCCTCAAAATAAACGTAAGCTAAAACACAAAAACAAAACTTTACCCAAAAACATAAATAATGGTTTTATTGTTTAATCATTTATGATGAAGAAACATTAAAATTTAAACAAACTTGTGTGGACATTTAACATCATACTTTTAGAAAAAGTGTTAAATAAAGTTAGTGTCTTATCTGAATTGCCAATTTTTGAGCTCTTAAACTTTGTAATGACAATAGAAAAATTAGTTGCCACTAAAGCTCATAGTTTAAAAGAATAAAAATTAAAAGTCAATCACTGTTAATTTCATAAGAAAACTGACTAAAAAATGCGTCAACCGGGAGTTGAACCTGAAACTAATGTTTGGAAGGCTCCAATGCTAACCGTTGCACCTTTGACGCTTGTTCCAAACTAAATAATTATAAACTATGATAATCAAATATAACAATTTGAAATTATATACTTATAATGATGGCAAGCAATACGTAAAAGGGTTATTAAAATTTTGAAGAGGAAATTAGAGAAAGCAGATAAAAAGGTATGATATGAATAATCGATAATCTACAACTAAATGTAATAGTAACATAATACAACTAAATTTTATCTAAATAAAAAATGTTTATTTAGTTATTATGTATGTATTTAGTCAAAGTTCAGAAGCATTTTTTGAGCTTTTAGCTGTATACATTTTGTATTTGGTTTTTCCAGCTCATCAAAACAGTATTGATTTTATAAAAATTTTAAGTAAACATATAAAGTTGCTCTTAGTAAATACTTTATTTTTATTTTACATTTTGATTATTTATTGACCATTTTGATGAGCTGTAAACTTTTGTAAATAGTAAAACACATATAGTTGTTTGATTCTATTTTGATTGTTGTTTAGTATGTGCTAAAAGCTTTTTTTAGTATTTTAAGCTGCATATTTACTGGTAATGTCATTGGTGGTTAAGTTATATTATTAGAGGATTTAGCTAGATGTGCAAAAGTAATGATATATGTTAGAGTGATAGTATTATATCAAACCGTAACAATGGTCTTGAGATCAACTTTGTAATAAATTTAAAATGAGTAAAACATTGTAGTAAACAATGAACTTCACCACACGATCAACAACAACAGCATCCGAGACAATCCTACGACCTGTTTCGTCCTAATTAGGACTCATCAGGCAGGAATAGTCGCGAGAAACCGCTGTTGTGATCTAACCAAACGGGGTTAAGTACGAAGCACTGAAGCGACCGTTTGTGGTTTAAGTCCGAAAATTCGTTGAAAAAATGTTGATCGTGCGGTGAAGTTCATTTTTTATTATCGATGGCATAAAACATCTCAACTTTGTTGATGATGGCCGAAATAGATACTGGCTAAAACTGATAAAACGAGCGTGGAGAGTAAAATCTTACATTAAGCTGACAATGTCTAAGACGTTGGGCTGTGAAGATTTGCCTGCGTCAATTTTTCGGACTTAAACCACAAACGGTCGCTTTAGTGCTTCGTACTTAACCCCGTTTGGTTAGATCACAACAGCGGTTTCTCGGGATTATGCCCGCCTGATGAGTCCTAATTAGGACGAAACCGGTCGTAGGATTGTCTCGGATGCTGTTGTTGTTGATCGTGCGGTGAAGTTCATTGTTTATTATCGATGGCATAAAACATCTCAACTTTGTTGATGATGGCCGAAATAAATACTCGCTAAAACATTGTAAGTATAATTCACTTTAACTAAACATTCAAAAAAAGGTTTACTTTTATTATTTATCGATCCATAACATAATAATTTATGAAACTTCCTATCATTTAATTTATTCTCAAAGATTTAATTTTAAGGTAATTTCTTATAAAAGTATTTCAGCTAACAATTTTTATACTTTAAAAATTGATTTGAAATAAAATAAAATATTGTATTAAACAATATGGTAGCTTTTTATTTACCTTAGCTAAAAACATTAGGCCATTCCTTCTGTAAGTTTCTTAAAAACTAATTTAGCGAATCTTCACTGTTTATTACTACGTCACAATCCAAATATTATTAAAGCATGGCTTGTTATCGAAAGTAGCTTTATATTATTAACTTACAGAAAATTTTCGCTAGTTCCGGGTTCGACTCCCAGTCGATGCATTTTTTTTATTTATAATTAAAGTTGTTAAGCGATAAAAGTTACTTTTTCCATCGAGCAATTAAATTATCGACGCTTTCTACTTTTTTCTTTACTTGTTAGTACTTTGTTTTAGCAAATGAAGCTAAATTCTATGATAAGTAATTAAATCGTGTATTGTTATGTTTAATATGCACATAAAAAAACGAGAACGAGTCAAATTGCACGAAAATTCAAATATGCACGAAGGGACTTTTTGCACAAAGGCATTTTTGAACGAAAAAACTTGCACGAAGGTTAATTTTTGCACGAAAGTAAAAAATTAAATAACATAAAAATAAATTATAAAAAAATAACAAGAAAAAATAAGTTAACGACCGAGGGTAAAGGTAACAGTGATAGTAAAAATAAAACAAACAGAAGTTTAAAATTAATAAAGTTTATAAAAAAGTTGATAAAGAGTCCAACGCTCTACCAACTGAGCTAGACGGGCACTTACAGAAGCGATGAATGTAAGGTATTTATCTTATGCTTGAGTACTTAATTACGTCATAATTACCAACGGCCGCTCATCATTCCCAAGTAATTGATTATAAATGTTATCTTTTAAGTGATTATTTTGAACCTTAATAAATTTTTATCTAAAGTTAATAAAGTTTTAGTTGAGAATAAACTGAGTTATTAACAAAACGTACTAATACGTATCAACTTTTGTACTTTATCAATTAGCTGTAAAATTTAATTAAAACTATCTAATCAAAATCTAAAGAGCATTTCTTAAGCAAAATATACTACAAAAGGTTTATACTTAATTTTAGCAAATTAGAATTATTTAAAGCTTATAAATATTAAATCAACTATCATAATAAGTTGTAAGCATTAGTTACAAACTTAACAAACTTACGTGTTTTTCTTATATTACAAATTATCATATTAGCTTGCAAATTGGTTGTGAAAATTTTCGAGATAAAAAAAAGGTTACTCTATGTACAATAGTTAACAGTTAAATGAGGAAACTAATGTAATTAAAAAGTTAATGCATGTGGTATACAGTTTATATTCTACAGTTATGTAAAATTGTAATAGTTATGTCTAAGAACGATATTAAAAATATTTTGGAAAACTATTCCAAAACGTTATAACGTTTAAACGGTGTATACATAAGCTATAAATAAGACTAAATAAAACTTGGAATATTTTTGTTTAAATAAATCAACATTATACTAATGTTCTTATTATACAGAAGATTTACATGAAAACTTATAATTTAGTAGAAATGAAATACTTAGTATACTTTATAGAAGAGTTCAAAAAGTATTTATCAAAAATTTATCACATAAGAATAGCTAATAAACCTTCAAAATACTTTTATTTATTTAAATCGTTCAAGAAAATTTAAAACGAAACTAAGTAGCTTTTTTTTATAATGCTAAAATTGAAAATATGTTTAAACCTTCGCGTAAAACTTAAAAATTATTTTACAGGTTTGGTATTTCAAACTAAACTATAATAAAATTCAATACTTGTCTTAAATATATATACTTTAAAAACAAGGTTAAACTAACATCTTTCTATGTAGATTTCTTTAGTTTTGGCTTCAAATACCAGTTTTCGTCGTCTTTTTGTTGTTAATAAATCTAAGAAAACTTAATATTTCCAGCAAAATAATTAATTAATAAAAAATATTACTAAAGAAAAAAATATGTTTAATTACAATTGACAAGCTTTAAAACTAAACAAAACACATAAACCCTTATTTAAAAAATAAAAACTTTCCAATACTTTAAGTAAAATAAAAAACAGTAAAAAAAAACTTTTTATTAATTTTATAGTTATAAAAATATATGTTGCATAACTAAAACTTTTAATTTTAATTCATTAAAATTTTTGATCAATAAATTTAGATAAAATAAAGTTAAATAATAATTATTGCTTAAATAAAATAAATTTTATTTAAGGTCATAGTGAGATTACACTTTAATTTTAAAAAGTGCAATTTAATTAGAGTGAGTACTTTAGATTGCAATTTAATGAAGTAATTTTATTTAAGTATTAAACCACATTTAAAACATTATTTTAATCATTAAAAGCTATCAAATAATAAAATCAAAAACTATTTCCATAAAATTTTCAGAAAAATTAAATTCAGTCAAAGGAATAATACTTTCTATGTAATGTAAACGATTAAAATTCACAAAAGCATTGTGACATCATTATTGACTTATGCGATTATATATGAGAACATTTTAATTTGAACAAGAGGCGCCATGGATTAGTTGGTTAAAGCGCCTGTCTAGTAAACAGAAGATCCCGATTTCGAATCTCGGCTGTGTCTCACTTTTAATTTGTCGAGCTATTTAAAATACCTAATAGTTGAAACGTTTTATCAAGTGCTTAATGCGCTATAATAGCTGACTCAGTTTTTTAAAAGCAGTATAAATGTAAGGTTTTATTGATATTTATACAATAATGCTATTTTATCTTGACTAAAGTAAAGTGGGCGCAAATCGCGCAGGATTAAAAATAGGTAAGGACTGATTTAAATTTTATGTATGTATTGAACTTGTGCATATTTCTTAATATTAAAATTCAATGTAGCAGAAAGTTATTAAAAACAAATTTCATTCAAATATTTTTTGTTTAGTATATTATTAATCTAAACTTTGCTTTACACTACACAATATATCATATTTCTCAACTCTTTTTTTTACTTAATTTGAAAATTCGTCGTGTTTTTGGTTTAATTTCTTTTTTCATTAAAATAATTTGTGCGACAAAATTTTTCTAAAATTTAATTCTTTAAAAAGATTTTGTGAAGTTTTCTTTAATTTTATTTTTACTACAATATAAAGTTTTAAACATTTTTACATATATATTACCTTCAGAAAACGTTTATCGTTGTAGAGGGGAGAGTGGGTTTCTTCTAATGTTTTTCTACCTTAAAAAAAAAAAAAAAAGCTCTTATAGTTATATATTTGTATATTCATAATTAATTATTTGTTAATTTATTTATTAGAAAAAAAATAAAATAGTTTAGTGTTATGAAGTACTTTGAAAACTTAAGAAATTAATGTATCTAGTCTAGCACCAAGCATATTCAAATGTTTTACTACTAGCTTATACGAGGGGTGGGCAACGTTTTTCAATCAACGGGCCGGATCCGGAAAAAAAATAGTTGTTTGCGGGCCGGAGCATTTCGAATTAGTGATTTACCGGATCCAGTATCCGGATCCAGCCGAATAATGACAGATTAGATCCGAGTCCTACTGAATACTAATTTTAAGTCGAGATCCGGATCCGGTCGGATTCTAATTTAAATAAAAGTTTCAGATCCGGCCGGAATCTAACTTTATGGATAGAGTTGATAAGTTTTTTGAATCCCTTATGTATGACAACTTAAGATGCAGATTGAAACATGTCAGATGTTTATAAATTTTCAATAAATAGAATTGACACTGTAATTGACTAAGGTACGTCTGTAAAAAATCGTACCTAAAAAAACACTTTGCGTGGAATAATTTGACAAATAGATATTCCAACTAGGTTAGAATAGAACAACACAAAATGTTAGGACAAAATAGTGTATTTATTAGTACACATTAATTTATAAAGTTACTTTTTAGCACGTTTTTAAAGTCAGACTCTTACAGTTTTGTTTTTTTGAAAATATGATACAAAGTTTTATGAAAGTTTTTTAATATTTACCCTTTGCAGGCCTGTCACTTTGCTGCGGGCCGGTCATTTTCATTTGCGGGCCGGATCCCATTAAAGTTTAAAAAACGGTCAGGAGCCGGAATTTTTCTTTCTGCGGGCCGGATCCGGCCCGAGGGCCGTACGTTTCCCACCCCTAGCTTATACTAATAGAACCGGTTGAACAAACGATCTAGTTAAGAAAAAAACTCTTTAAAGATAAAAGATTAATGTGAAACAATAATAAAAAGTACGGCTACGATAATAAACTTAAATTTGAAAAACCTAAGCAACAACCTAAAACTAATCAAGAAAAAGAAATGTAATCTGGTACAACCCTCCTATTGGAATTCAGTAAAATATAGTATTGGAAGAAAATTTATAAATCTAGTCAAAATACACATCATTAAACAAAATCCGCTAACAAAATTTTTCAACAAACATAATATGCGAATAAGTTATTCGTGTACGGTAAATTTAGAGAATATAATTAAGGCACACAACCAAAAAAATTTAAACCAAAACTCAGGTATTTGGAGTCAATGAGGTTGCGCTGGCAGCTGTAAATATAATTTGAAAGGAGGGCAATTGTTGTTCGGAGAACATCGTTTACAGGGCCACAGTTTATTTTAGAGTTGAGACGAGGTTCTACATCGGCTTGTGCTCGACTCAGTTCAGATTTCACTTTTAAAGGTTGGTTTTAAATAAATGAAATGACACTTAGCTTACAAAGTATGTTTGTGGCTCAAAGCGCAGCGGCATTGACTTTGAAATATCCTTCGAAGTTATAAAAAGAGCACAGTCTATAGCTGACGGCAATAGCCCGATATGTAGGTTGTGTCTCAAAGAAACAACAGCCATTGTATATGAACTGAAAGATAAGACCTGCCTAAACAAAAGAAGCAAGTTTGTATCGTTTTGTAAACACATATAAAAATCGCTATTAAAGTTTAATAAGTTTTAATTTCACTTTTAATTTAACCTTATAATAACTTCAATTTAAATTTTTAATTAAGTTTTTATCCTTTTTTCATTTTATTCATTTTTCTGTTAAAATTTGTAGTCACTCACTAAGAAATTTTTGAATTTTTGCTAGCTTATTGTCGATTGGGAAGTTGATTTTTGCACGAGCCGTTTTGCATGATTTTGACAGTTTTAAAATTACGTCATAATATTTTTATGCTTAAATTTAAACTTTTATTTGAGTGTTTTGTTTTGTGCTTTATTTTGAACTTCTTTTGCAGTTGAGGAGTGCGTAGGCACGAAAATTGAGTTCTTCAAGTATTACATCTTGTAATAAACTTTTTATGTATATATATTTACTTGATTATACAAAAAACAATAGGTTTATACGACCGTTTCGTATATGAGTTATAGAACCTCATATACTCATCAGTAAAGCTAAAGTTTATAAACAATGTTTAACAGAAATTTAGAAACGGAAAGTTTTATAATTATTATGACGTATTACTAATAAATATTTTTAGTACAGTAAGTTAAATTTGAAAAAATACGCTGATCTTCTTAGTTTAAAAATTTATGCTTTTTGAAAAGTTTGGAAAGGTTGTATTAGAAAAACGTTTTAAATTGTATTAGAAGAATCTTTTAAACTATTCGTGTTCGCGGCTTAATTTTACGTTTATTTAATATTTAGTTAGTTTTAATTTTGCTAAAAAAGTATTTTTGCCAGATCTGTTGTATGTCTTTTGTTAATGTTGTTGAATGAAAATTTGTGATTCCTATATCTTTGTTTGAAAGTATCGCCTGTAGATTCTAACAGAATACAAAATAGTGTGAAAATTACCTTAAATCTATTCCTTTTTGCACAATCTTTTTGTATTGGATTTCTTTTACCTCATTGTATTTAAACTATTTTGGAAGTTACACTTCAAAAATTTCAAACGAAATCTGCAATACTTTTTGTTAACTTATTTCTACGACTAGTTTTAATTATAATTAATAATTATTTTCAATTAAAGATTAATGTTATGAACAGAGAATTTTAAACTTAGAACAAAATTGTAAACACATAATATAGTGACGTAAAATTCATTTTTAGTTTTAAGATTTTTTAGTAAAAAAAATACATTTTATAGCATTTGTTTTAGTTTTCTTGAGACAAAACAACTTTTGCATGTACTAATTGAAACTTTAAAAGTAAGGTTTAAATAAAAAAGGAGAGAACTCAAATTTTTTTTGAAAAATTAAGGTACAAAAATCAAAACATAAAAAAATTAGTTTATATATATGATTTTTTTTTAAGTTTAATTGCTTATTTGTAAAAAGGTAGTATTGTTCTGTTTATATTAATTTTAGCTTTAATTTATTTGTCCATTTGCTTTCAAAAAAATCTAATTCTGTTTGATCTTCTGAGCTACCCAAAAAAGTTATTGTTAAAGCTTTTTCAAATCCTTTACTTATAGTTGGATATTTTTTATTATAATGTAGTTTAAATGCAGCTCGATCGCTAGACTCTTTCTTATCCATGTTTTTCTAATTATATCTATGCGAGCACCACCTTTGCGAATATGATATATATCGTCTGTCCAACATAATACTCATTACAGTCCATAAATTCTGCCGCATAGATCAAAAAATTTTTACAACATAATTTCTTTTTCAATTTAATTATTTTTCCTGTGCTAAAAAAATTTGTTCAAATAAAAACAATCAAATAAACTTTATAAAGAAGCAACTGAACAACATAATAGTCCTAAGAAAACACGAACGTTAACTCAGCTCGATTAGATTTTTTTTTCATTTAAAACAAATGTTCAAACTTTAGATCCAATTATTTTACTTATCTTTAAAGCTAACTAAGATTTTTTTTTGTGGACGCTCCTTTGCTTTTAACTTAAAAAAATCATTGGATTGTAGTTTGACTTTTTGAGTCGGGCCCCTTAGAAAAATTTTTTTTTTTGGATATTTTTACTCTATCCGATTTTTTAGCCAGAAAATATCATTACAATGTTTAAATATTATTATAATGTTTTTTGATATTCTTACTTATGCTGTGTTTTCATAGGTGGGTGTTTTTTTGTTTCTTTTCAAATTTAAAATTTCTTAATGATATATACAAATATGCCCGATTGTAAATTTCAAAGACCCTCATTTTTCCAACGGTCACTGAAGCAAAAAAAAATTTAAACATTTTTCAATACACTTAATTATGACTATTTTAAATGGTTCACGGTTTTTTTTTTATCTAAACTGTTTTTATGTAAGACATGACCCGTGTACGTTTTACTAAAATTATAATTTTTTGAACTCGAAATCCCTCTTATTTCTTTTATGACACTTTTCTTACAGCATAAGTTATTCAACTGAGTTTATAACATTTGTAAATTACATTTGTTTATTGTATCAAATTAAGTTTTACTAAGTTTAAAATATTTTTTATCATCAACTATAAGTTTTAAGAAAAGTTAAAAAGTTATTGAGTTAGAACTTAAACGTCAAACTGGCATGGAAATATAAAAAGCTTAAATGTTATATAACTTTCTCTAAATGTTGTTTGAAAAGATAAAAAAAAGAAAATTGCTATACAATAATATTTTAGATAAATGACTTATTTTATAAACAAAAATCTGAAATTATTTTATCAAAAGTTAGAGAAATTTAAGTTTTTTTTTTCTGGAAAAGTATATAAGTAAAGTGTTTAAGTTTTTATAAACACAAACTGCAATGTTCTTTAGTAAGAATTTGTAACATATACGTATGTATAATATTAGAAATAAAATATTTACTTATTTTTTTTAAACATTAAATTTACTTTTTCAATTTTCTATAAGTTTATGTTTCAACAATTTACAAAACTAAACTAAGTTAAATTAACAACAAAAAACAAATAACTTACTGTTTTATTTATATTTTTAATTGTTAAGAGTACTTACAAATATTTAATAATGTTTCGAAACTTAACAGCATCAAACAACTTGAAATATATGGATATAGAACTTAAGTTCAAAATACAAAGCTTACTGAATTTATTCTTTCAAGAATTTGTTTTACAAACTAAGTTTCGGTCAAAGACCTCGTTAGTGCTTAAATAAGTCTTATTCAAGTAGAATTTAAATTTCTAATTTCTATTTGAATAAGATTCATTTAAGCAATGACGAGGTCCTTGACCGAAACTTAGTTTGTAAAATAAATTCTTGAAAGAATAAACTCATTATTTCTCCTCAGTAGTTGCGATCTCTTTATTTGTTTTCTTAAAAACAAAACATATAATAATAAAGCTTACACAAGTTCAAGTTACATAAACTGTTCTAGTTTATACGTCATAAGGTTTACTTAAACGGTTATAAATGCAAAGTAACTTCTTTCATCACAGTCCTACATGGTATAGTGGTTAGGATTCCTGGCCTTCACCCAGGTTCGATTTCCAGGATTCCAGGCATTTCCGGTATAGGAACTTTTTATTTGAATAGAAAATTAGAAGTTGGTTTACAAACGGTATAATAAATTTCGTTTATAACAACAAAATCTTTGAACACTTTTATATAATTTTTTGTACTTAAAATAAATGAAATTAAATAAGTTAACAAATTGAAAAGCTGGATTACACGTTAACTTTAATCACATTTTAATATAAATTATTTTTAAGTTTTACTTATATACAACATAAAATAAATTTATTAAATTAATTAGTAAGTAAGAATTAACGAAAAAAAAATATAGTGCTAAAGCATTGAAATTGTAGAAGTCATTAGAAAAAAGATAGTAAATTTATAAACCTAAAACGTATACAAAACATTGATTGTTTTGATTTTATTATTATATATTACATTTAAATTACTTCTTTTTCAAATAGTATTTATTCAGTGTTGTAAAATGAAATAAATCAAAAAAGTGTTTAAATACAGTTTAAAAACTCAAACATAATGAAAGTTTACTTATTTTGTTAAATATTGATTTTTTAAGTGATAAAGAAGAAAGTTTAAAAGTTATCAGTAAGAAACAACCTTGAAGGTTTTCAAACTGTTGTAAAAGCATTATTCAATAACAAAACAAGTTAAGTAAAATTCATTCATTTGTTAATAATTTTGCTTTAGGCAACGCTGAAAAGTTGTTTATAATCTGTTTTAAATTATCGATGCTGTAAGGGGATATAACGCAGTGGTAGAGCAATCCACCACAGATCGATAGGCCCTTCGCCCAAATCCACGTGTCCCCTCTTCTTTCAGACAGTTTTTCAAAAATAAAAAATCTTGATGCAAATAATTGTGCTTGATGCTTAATAATTTTGGTTGATGCTTAATAATTTTGGTTGATAATTAAAAGTTTATGCTTGACGTCATAAAATTTCTACGTCTTTGCGAGACCTCTTTTTATTGTAAAGTTAAATTGTTAGCTATTAATTTTAAAATTATAGTTTTATGTTTAATTACAACTTTTATTTAAAAATGTTTAACGTTATGTTTACAAATTTTATGATAAATAAAGTTTTATTTTATAACAAGCGCTTATGTTTTTCCCAATAAAATATTTTAGTGTTAAACTAAGTTATTCCTTAAATTCTTCATTCATAGTTTTAACTTATTTCATAAAAAAAGTTTGAATAAAAATCTATTAGTTAGCATAAAACACAGAGATATTAAAAAAAAAATTATCACGTTAATCTTAAAAAATCTATTTCAAATTCAATTTCTATTAAAAACTTAAAGGCCTGGCCACAACTTTAAAAAATTATAGAGTATTTATTAAGTTTAAAGTAAGCTTTTATACATATAGAATTTTAGCTAATAGACAATCTTTTTAAACATTTTTACAGCATTTGAAACAAAATAATATACTGTAAATAACTTTCTAATAAAGATTTTATTTAGATTATCTGTGTAAAAATTTAGAATTTGTTTTGATTGCTTCAACATTGTTTGCTTTAGTTATAGAATAAAAAAATTATCCCAGTATTTTGATGACCTCTATAAAAAAATAAAATGAATAATTTTGCAAAATTTTTCAAAAATAAACTGCTGCAACTAGGACACCTATAAAAGCATACCCATAAAAAGACCTACCTATGTTGCAACAATAAAAAGTAATTTTCAATCATTTTTTTAGTTTTTGAGCTATTACAAACTAATATCATAACAACAATGTTTGTAATTTTTTAATTAAGAATTGTAGTACGTACTACTATTACATTAACAGCTAAAGTTGCATATACTAAACAAAAACAATTATTTTAAATTTTATTTTTCTTATACTTATTTAAAGATAAAAATCTAGATACTACGTAATTCACTTTGACTAGTTAAGAAATCAGAAAGGAATTTTCTAATATTTGATTAGTTTATTCATATTTAAAAGTTTTAGATAGTGTCGGACTGATAAAGTTAACTTAAACAATAATATTTCACTGATAATATTGACTCAAATGTAATTTTTAGACGGATACAACTAACTTAAGATTACTCTGAAGCAGGGTTTCCTAAAGTGTGAAATTACAGAAATTTAGGGGGCCATAAGCAACAAAAGAGCCACTGGGGGGCCATGAAGTCATAATTTGAAATCTACTTTAGATATTTCGGAGTTGATGGTGAGGAGTAAAAAAAGGTCTTAGGATTATTTTTGGGTTATTTTAAAACTTATTATATTAACTGCGATAAATCTTTTTATTGTATCTCAAAGTTTTTTTTTTGTTTTAAAGCCTTATTTCTTTTTAATTTCTAAACAAATGATTTAGTTTCTCGAATATTAATATATTAATTATTGGCATATTGTTTACAGTTTTAAACAAAAACACAATTTAACAAGTGATTAATATTTAAAGATTAAAAGTACTATTAAGTTATGTTATTTTCAATGTTAGTAGAGTTCGTCAAAAAAAAAAA
This sequence comes from Thalia democratica, assembly GCF_965202585.1. Classification (NCBI taxonomy): domain Eukaryota; kingdom Metazoa; phylum Chordata; class Thaliacea; order Salpida; family Salpidae; genus Thalia; species Thalia democratica. The sequence continues at coordinate 56,186,711 of NC_139166.1, read as the reverse complement.
ACAAACTAAACAGTATTTATCAACTAAAATCAGGTTAATACATTTAATAAAAGCTACATATAATGTTGTATATAAACCTATTTTTTTTATCGTCTTGCAACAACTGGGCTTGCCGAGTTGTTAAGGCGATAAACATAAACTATAAACGATTGTCCGCGCGAGTTCAAACCTCACACTAAGTACTCTTTTAAAAGTAAATATTCAACTTTTAGTGTTATTAATCAATTATACCTATAAGTTTTGAACTTGAAAAAGTTTTGGCTTAAAAATAATTTAATTATTTCATTTAACTTTAAATTTAAATCGTTTAAAAATTAATTTAGTGAGTTAATAGTTTTAAAAGCTAGTGATTTTAATGTTTAGTTAAGAAAGTTTTTAATTTTTTTCAGTAATAAACGTATCATAAGTTATTTATGATTTTTAACTTGCTATGAGGGCGTTTCTAAAATCAAATATTGTAATTTTAAGATTTTTTATTACAACTATTACTTAAAGATTTAGTGTTACAACTATTACTTAAAGATTTAGTGTTGTTTCAAATTAAACAAACGATTAGAAACACCTTATTTAGAGGGTTGAATAAACATGTAAGTTTGAAAAAAGGATTTTTTAGTTTTGAATCTGTTTTATTATATACTTAAGTGTGCTTAAATTTTAATATATCGAATAGCTTCAGTGATTTTATATATAATATGGCGTAGTAACAGATAATTTCGAGTTTAATTGTTTTTTTGATTATTAAATCTACTTAATAATTTTAATACGTCTTGTCGTAAATTTTTGTTATTAAGCCTACATTTGGCTGACAGGCAACGAATTATTACCTATATAAACGCAACAACTAGTCTTGATACTAGCTACTGCGTGGCCTAATGGATAAGACGTCTGACTTATAATCAGAAGATTCCGTATTCGAGTCCCGGCGTGGTTTCCATTTACAATGTTATTAGAGGTTGTTTGTTGGCTTAAAATACTTGTAATTATTGACCATATAGGCGATTTCTTATACAATTTTCTGAAAAATAACTTCACAAGGTAATTCAAAAGTTTAAAAGTTGCATACTAACTTGCAGTATGTCTTTATATATATAATAAGTGTTATAAATTTTTATTTAGAAAAATCATAAATTAGCAGCATTTGTTTCCGATTTTTTTTATATTTAATTTAGTTTAACTTAAAACAAGCTAAGTTTATGAAAAATCAAAGCTTATTAAAATCTACCAAAATTTTAAACTGACCAAAAACTTTATCAATTTAAAATTTTTTTGAGTAAAATGAAAGTTAAACAAAATGTTGTTTTAATCTAACTGTAACAAGAAAATCTTAAAAACATAAATTTAATAAGTAAGTAAAGAGTTTGTTGTAACGCAATGAATACGAATAGAATAGTTTGTTACAAAAAACCAAGTAAACAGTAAAAAAAAACTCCCTGCAAATTTAGGCACTTTATTTAAAATGAATCATTCTGAATTTTTTTACTTGTACACAATCAACTAAATATTGGTTATGTGTTATTTTACACCTTTTTTTGTCATAACATTTATTTGACGGCTAGTGATGTAACAAAATTTAAGGTTTTTTTTATCAAAAAAAAAAATAAATATATATATAACTATAATTATTAATAAAGAATTTTTTGATATTAACGTAAAAGCACTAGTTCCGGGTTCGACTCCCGGTCGACGCATTTTTACCTAATAATTTTTAGAAAATAAAGCAAAAATTATTTTCTTAAACTGATATTCTTACTCTTTACTTATTTACATTCAAAAATGTTATAAAAATGATAAAAGGTAAATGCTTTTATAATATTTGAAGATAGTTTGTTTTTTTAATTTCTTGCTGGTTTTTACAATATACTTTTTTATAAATCCTAAAACTATAAATACAGAAATATTACATGTACATGAAATCTAGTTTTAAATGATTACGGTAAAAGTTAAGTAAACCTTCGAAAAAGTAACAATTTGTTTAAACAGTTTTTGTAAATCATTAAAACAATATATCATCATTAAGCGTATAATTTTAATAAAAATTAAGCAGCAATTTATGTGTTTAAACCGGTAGCCTTTAAAAACAAACATTTTAAAGAAAAAGCCACTTTAAAAAAAAAAACTTAAAGGTTGTTTTTAAAAATACATCTAAAAAAACAAGTATTTTTTTAGACGCAAGTTTGTAGTAAAATTAAGTAAAATAGAGCTAACTTTGAAATATGTACTAGATAATAGCAAACTTATAAAACCAATAATTTTACAATAAGCGATTTTTAATAGGACAGTTTTACTAAGAATAATTTTTGTTTCAGAATAGTTTTTAATCGTTTGTTTATTTAATAAATTGTTTTCTTTAAAAACAATATTTTAGGAAAAATAACTTGCTGTTAAAACAATTCAATTTAATTTAGTTCTTTATTTAATTTTTTTATTATTGTTTAAGTTAGGTTTTGTTTAAAAAAGTTGTTTTTATTTATCGATAATAATATTTCTTTAAGGTAAGAAGTTTGTAAGATACAGTTTCTTATTAATATAGATTTTTGTAATTACTTTAAGTATTGTTTGGGAAAAGTTTTTATTTTCATTCGCAGATAGCAGTAATTATTTATTAACAATAACTTACATCAAAAAGTTCCTTACTAAGATAGTTTTTAATTTAAATTTTATATCGGTAAAGTGTTTGTTTTTGTATTCATTTCATTTGGATTTACTTTTACATACAAAATATCATTATAATGTAAAAAATTTTCTAGCTTTTAAAAATTTGGTTTTATACACAGTTCTGAACTACTACGTCATAATATATATTCTTATTTTTGTAATTTTTATGAATGTGTTTTAGTTCTGCTAGTTTAAAGTTCACTGATGAAGAACTGTTGTCCAAAATCGATTTGAATTTGTATGCAATAAACTTGTAGATTTTTAAGCCATCGTTTACTTATTTTTTTGTAAAAAATTATCAAACAACTATAAATAATTGTTTTATATACAATTAAAGAGGGTCTAGAAACTTTGTTTAGAAAAATCTAATATAATAAAATAAAAGTATACATATTTCATACAATTAAATTTGCTATAAATGGGACCGTAAAAGTATCTTATAATTATTATTTAGTATTGTTTAGAGTTTCATTTAAATTTAAATACATTAAGATTTGAAAAACGGTTTTGCTAAAAGTTTTAAACTTATTTTATAATAAACATAAACTGTTAGATAAACAAAACTTCTTTAGCTTGATCTAAGTCAGGTATTGGCAAACTTTGGTCCGCAGTCGAAATTAAAAAACACAAGATAAAAATCTGTAACCATAAACAAACTGGTTCTGAAAAACAAAAGAAAGCTTTTGTGGCTTAAAATTACAGTGGGGTTTTAATTTGATGTTTATTTTTTGCTAATGATCTGTTATCGCTTTTTCTACAGAATTTTTATAAAAAATTCTAACTATCAGTTCATAAAAATCTTATTATGAAATAGTAGTGACATTTAAAAACTTATTTTTCCTTATAACAAAGAAAACTTAAATAGACACTAAAAATACAATAAGATAACATCTGAATAACTTCTCACAAACTATACACTACAATCCAAGTAAAAAAAAAAGTATTCACAATGGTCTTATAAGGTGTTAACCTTTTTAAGTGAAATTTGTAGCTGTTAAACTGCTTTCTGGCTAAAAATAGTGTTCATACTTAACAAACAAAAAGAGATCAGCTTTAAAGTTCTAATAATGCCTAAAAATGTGTTTATAGATTTTCATACAAAATCTATATTTGGTAGTAGGTGATAAGAATTGGTAACACTTTAGAACAAAATAACTAATTTTGATTTATAGGTAGTATGTAAATAAATTTACAGAACACTAGGTAAAATATCGTAAGTGATGACTACTTTTGTGTAGGAAAGCAAATTGCAGTTATGTTTAACTTTTGGTAGATGTTAACTTAGTGTGAAAACAATTAATACGTGAGTTACTTGTTTGGTTTTGTGCGTTAAACTGTTCAGCTATGTTTATACTATACTTCTAGTTTCAAAAATTACTTTAGCTAGTAAATTGTTGAATGTTTTAATCAATAATAACAACAATTTGTGCATCTGTTATTAGTTTTCTTTAAAATTAAGGATGTTAATCGTAATGCTGCTTTCCAGCTGTAAATAACTTAGCTACGTTGAGAATAGATTTTTAAGTCTTAAAACTTAATTATACTCAGTTTATAGAAAAAAACATGCGGTTTTACTTAACTTACGTATGAGTTGCGTAAAAGTTTATAATGATAAAATACAACTACTTATAACTTTAAAATTACGAAAAAGTATTTGAAAAAGTTTTTAAATTAGTTAACTAATAGTTGTTCCGTAAATTATTTAGTATTAATACTTCAATTTAAATTTTGTAGTATATCAAATAACTAATCTTTTATTAAAATAAACATGCAATAAAACTGAGTGAAAATTGTTCAAAAATGATTAATAACTTATATTTTATGTAAAAGTTATAGTAAGAAACATTAAAAGCTTATTTTACTTAAAATTCTGATAATTTCACAAGTCAAACTACAACTTAGACTATAAAACGTAAGGTAAAAATTAAAAAAAATATATTGCAATTAAAATGCGTGGTATATGTCATATTAGTCTATTTTCGCTGTTAAATACCATAAAAGTACTTCAAAACTCAATTTTTCAAGTCACTCTGTGTTTATGTTTTTGATTTTGTGCTCAAAACATATACATTACACACTAAGTTTGTATAACAAGTACAAGTGTTTTTTTTTGAAATTAGCTAAAACAGAAAAAGCACATGGTGATATTTGACTCTCGACAACATTGTCTTGTATTAAAGTATGCACTTCATGCTCGCTGACATCATCAATAATTCATTATATTTACGATATTTAATTTCAACATTTATTAATCATTATAATACATACACTATATTATTATTTATTGATCGACAAAAAAAGTGCTCAAAACGTTTGGTCCTAGGACCTGGTGCACAAAGAAAAAACCTTAAGGTTATTGAGTCAAACACCACTTGAATAAAGTTTTCAACCAAGGAATTAATGTGGCAACGGGTCTAAATTGCACAAGGGGACTAAATACGAGAACAAAGTTGCACGAGTGCACAAAATTGCACAAAGTAAAATTTGCACGAGGGCAAAAAATTGCACGAAGACGGTTTTGCACCAAGGGTTAGTTGTGCACGATTAACATTTTTGCACGAGATAAAAAAAAAGTGAAAAAAAACTACAAAATAATTTTATAAAAAAAAAAGATAAAAAAGTTACTGACCGAGGGTAAGGGTTAGAGATAACAGTGAAAGTAAAAAAAAAGTTACCGACCGAGGGTAAGGCTTAGGGGGAACAGTGATAGTAAACAAAAAATGTAAAACAAAAAAAAAAAAACTTAAATTGATAAAAAAAAAAAATTTAACCCGTGCAAAAGTGTCTCCGTGAAAAATTGTCTGCTCGTGCAAAAGTTTCTCGGTGAAAAAGCGACTCTTTGTGAAATTTCATCTTCATGCAATTTTATCCCCTGGTGCAAAAGTGTCTTCGTGCAAAAGCATCTTCGTGCAATTTTGTCCCCTCGTGCAATTTTATACGCTCGTGCAAATTTGACAGCTACCCCATTTATGTATATCATTGTTAATAGATAATTAATAGTGGTTTCTGATGTATCCTGTGAGTTTACATATAAAAAGTATATTAAATTAGAACCAAATAGTTTAAACTTCATTATAAAAGTAATTCATATAATCGCTTTTAGTAAAAAAAAAGTTAAAAAAAGTTTATCAAAATAAATTATTTTTCTAAAACGTTTCTTAAAAATGGTTCTAAAATCTATACTATATTAATTATGAAAAGCGAATAATGAATTCAAACAATGTTTTTTTTTATTAAATATTTCCAAACTGATTAAGAAAATTGTTTAAATATACAAAAAAAAATTAGTTTAAGTGCAAAAACTAAAAGCTTTTAGATTTTTTTTTTATTGAACCTGTACAGAATAATTCGAAATATTTTTTTTTTGGCTTTAAAATCTTATAAAACATAGTTTTAGTTATATTTGTTTTCGACTCAAAAACATTAAAAAAAAGCGTTATAACAATTATACTATAACAACGTTTTTATCAACGTTTTATTTAAAAAATGATTTTGTAGTTATTGTAGTCCCTGGAAAAGATAAACATTAAAGAATTAAAACGACTGTTAAAAATACAAACTGTTTACGTAAGATATCTACTAAATTCAAAATAAAGTCAATAAAAATAAAACACGTACATTTCTAGGAGGAAGTAAAAATTCATACGATGTCACCACCGTTATTTCTAAAGTTTTGTAACCTTTAAAAGTCAATAAAGTGCTGTAAAACACTTCATTATTACGTAAGAGATTCTGATACGGTATGTTTAAATATACTTAATTATACGTAGACAACTTCAAAACCAAAGGTGATAAATTTAGTTATTTAAGTATATTTTATTGTTAATCTATATAACTGTAACGGGCAAAACTCAACTTTCGTCCTTTTAATGCATTTTTAAATATATGGAGACTAATAGTTAATTGAGTTACGTACTTAGTTTTATTAAAGTGATCAATTTTAGGTACGCGTAAACTTTAAAATAAAGGTAATAATTCACACGCTTTTGACAGTATTATTATATATTATATACGTTGTTTTAACGTATAATACTCAATAACCTTTTAAAAGATAAAAACAATGGGTCGATAACTAAACTATAAATCATTTCGATATTTATGAAAAATAAACCGTTTCTATCTATTAAAAAAGAGAAAAGAACTTTTAAAATGCAAGTATATAAGCTTAAATAACAGTTAAAATAGCACATATAAAAAGTTTAATCTTTTAAGTAGTAAGTTTGTTAAAAATAAGTTTAACACATGACTTAAAAAAGTTTTCAAAGATTGATACCAAAAATGTTTAAAAACTTAAATTTGTTAGAGGTTTTCATTGTATTTGTTTTTTATTCATTTCATTATCTAGTAACTTATTTACGGTCTGGTAGGCTAAAATATAAAGTTTATGGTTTAACATAACATAAAGTATGGTTGTATAATAAAAGTATAAAGTTTAAGAGTATTTTAGCACTAGTCAGAACAAAAAAGTTAAATAAAATTTTATGTTTTTAATTAAGAAAGCTTCCATATAGAGGTAGTTTCAAACTTTAATATAGTCATATTGACACAGATATTTAAATTATCGACTAATTCAAGCAACAACGAACGATGATGAAACTACTTGTAGTTATCTTACTACTAACTACCCAATCATTTTCATTCAAAAGCACCAAAAAGAATTATGAAATGTTACTGAAAAGATTTGACTATTTGACACAACGCAACATAAAGGAATATTGTCACTCATTTGAAACAATACCGCCAGTTGATAAGACAATTTTGTCAATTGCCCCGTATACACATGTTAAATATCGTTGCTCGTTAGTTAGTTTAATTATTTAGAATAAGCTTTTGGTTGTGATTAGCATAGATACATATGTTTTTTATTATTATTTTAATAAATTAAAAATAGTGTAAAAAGTTTATGAAAAAAGTTAATTTTATAATTTTTACTTAGTATAGATTGAATGTGTAAAAGTTTGAGTTCATTAATTTTATAAATAAGTATAAAACACAGTTACAGAACTTCTTTTTTAATGTCAATTATAAAAACTAGGTTCATTCATTAACAATGATTTAAAATATCAAATATTTATACAACCAATGCAACTTATAAAATTATTGTCAATTATATACACACAATGTCAACTAGTAATTGCAATTAATAATTTTGCTAATAACAATGTTTTAAAGCGCATGTACAAAATTATCAAAAAGAAGTAAGTCTTTTCGTTTTTATAACAAATACACTTATTATTAAAAATTCATTTTGAACAATTTTACCATAAAGTTACGGTTAATGGCAGAAATAAATAAAATTCAAACAGACACATGCAGCATAATCATCTTGATGTTATATTTTGTGGAATGTATTGTTACAATCCAGTTACTTGTAAAATATTAAAAGGTTACACAAATGAACCTGTTTATACTGGAGTTACTTACAAAGACAACAGTGGAAAAAATGTTCACTTTAGGTATCTACATTAATAATTTTACATCTGAAAATCAAACATAAGTATATTTATTCATGTATTTTTATGAACTTTCCATAACTTTTAATTTTAATGGTTTTAAAATATATAACTTAGAAAAAAGATCTAACGTTGTAAAGCTTTAAAAATTATAATGTGATTTTTTATATTTTTTTTCAAAGTAATTGAAACTCCAAATTGGTGCTTAATAATAAAAGTATTCTATTTGTTAATTAATTTATGTTTTTCGTGTAAGATATATTAAAGTAATTTAAAAAACAATGCCACAGATACCCATCGGCTTGCCACTGTGTAACTTCAACAATTAAAAACCTAAAAGCAAAAACAAAAGAAGTTTGCACTGTAATTAGAAAAAGACGAAAAAGAGTATACGGATATTTCTAAGCTAACAGTAATGTATTGTGACGTCATATAGTGCAATATTGTTATGTCATTTCAAACATGATTGTTACTTCATAACAACTTTTCTTTTTGTAACTTTTCTTTTTGTAACTTTTCTTTCGACATATTCAAACTGTAAATTTCAATATTTGTTAGAAACTTCAATTTAGGGTGTTTAACGTTTATTTAATCTATTTATTAACATTGTCTGCTTGAATTTGTCAAAGTATTATGTTGATTTTTAATTGTTAAAACAGTTTTTATCACTAAAATAATTTCATTATAACTTGCTATTTTAGTTTCAAAGCATGAATAAAATAAAAACAAACTACAAGATTTGTATTTTTAAAATACCTTATATTTTTAACGTAATGTTATATGTTAGATATGTATACTTGTTATCGAACTAAAAGTGTTAGTTGATGTATAAATTGCATTTTAAACGTTCAATTATATTTAAAGTTGTCTTTATAAGTATGTTCATATTTTGAAAAGTATGAACTAAAGAAAGTACTTAGTAACATTACTGTAAATGTTATTTGTTTTACACCACAAATAATTAAAATGACATTTACTCCCCTAATGATTTTTAACAAAGTAACAAAAGTTTTACTAAGCTCTTAACGTAGATATGATTAAATAACCTTCCTGCTTGCCACTGCGTAACTTCAATAGTTATGAAACCAAAAGAAAAATCAAAAGAAGTTTGCATTGCAATTAGAAAAATACGAAAAAGAAAATAAGCATATTATTAAAACTACTATTAAACTCATATAAAATTAGATATTATAAAAACGTACGTCCTACCCTTTCAAATTTTCGTTCATTTTTTTATTTTCAACAGTTCGACAATTATAAACTATCAATTTAATTTTATTTAACGTCTTATTTGTATGGGTATTTTATCAAAATCCACCCATTCAAATACACCCGCGTTCAAAATCCACCCGATTTTTATTTCTTTATATATTAATTTATTTTATACTATTTTTGAATTTTTTCAATTTAATTTTTATATATTTTTCACTATCACTGTTACCTCTAACCCTTACCCTCGATCAATAAGCGGCTCTCTAATTTGACTGGATGGATTTTGAACGCGGGTTGATTCTGAACGTGTCCTACTTATTGTAGTTATATTCAACGAAATACATTTAGGAGCTTCATGAGACCAATTGCCAAAGTGTTTTTATTGTTTATTTGAATTGTTGTCTTGTTTAATAACAAAATAAAAACATTGCATATATTTTTACTATACAATAATCAAGAAAATAGTGTTGATTAAAAATGTTAAGTTTGTGCAAACATAGGTATTTTCAAGTTCGTGATAATTTTTTCTATCATGTAACACAAACTTTATTGTTAACTTTTTAACGCACATGGTAAAAATTGTCTTATATATAATTTACACGCTACTTGACATTTAATAGTTTTAAAATCGTTGTTAACATATCCAGTTTAAGTGTTATGAATGTCTTATTAAACACAAACTTTAATCTTTAAAAAACAATTGAAACATTTCAAAACTTTTTTTTTTTGGTAAATATAAAATCTATATCTAAAAAATTTCATAAACTAAGTATTTTTGTTCTTAGGAAAAAAAATATGGTACAAAAATTAAGTCGTACAGATTTATTACATTACATGTTGAAATAATCTTTAAAGTTCTTAAATAAACATACAGAAAGAAGCACGTAAAGCACATAAAGGTTTAAATAAAAATTGACATAGAGTGTTTAAAACCTACCAAATACCAAAAATTGACACTGAATGTGTTCATAATAAACAATTAAACTCTACAAGTAAAACGTAAACTGACAAACATTACTAAAGTATGCACGAAAATTGTCGTTTTAAAGTTCATGTCAAAATTAACCATCACATCACACTATTTAATTGTAGTCTACAAAGCACACGGTATAACTTGTCTATATACTTTTTACTTGTACAAATTTTACTTGTACAAATTTGTATGCTACTTCCCTTTTAAATAAAACTTTAAAAGTAGTCATCAATTAGAATACTTGTAAGCTTTGAAATACTTATTTTAAAGAAAAGTTTGCTCATGAAAACAGTTTTTTGTTTTCAATTTTGGGTTGTTTATTTAGTTCAAAAATACTTTAATTATGCTTATGTCTGATGAAGAAAAGCTATGCAACTCTTAAATTAGAATAAAATGCGACAACCTTTATCACAATTTTACGAAAACTGTAGTTTTCAAGTACAATGCTGTTTTCACTTTCATGTTACAATAACTTATTGTAATCTACTAAAACGCATTGAAAAAACTTCTCTCTTTGGTTTGTATATGAAATTTTACGCCTATAGCTTATATTAATACAAGGACAACAATGAAATACTTAAAAGTGGTCTTTTGCAATGCTTTTGTGAAATAAGAAAACAACTTTTGTTGTTTTAGCTTATTTAGCTTAATATTAACTTTAAAATTCCAATAAATAACATTTTAATGCTAGTAACTAAACAATAAAATCCTATTAATTTTAAGTTTGTTTCTGTAAGTTAACAAGTTAACAACATCGGTGGTGCAAGTAAGATCTGCTAAATATACAACCTTGAACGAAAGGCAATTGTAGCAGAGATTGTAGCAGAAGATGGTAAACAATTGCTAAACAAAAGACGTGATATTTCAAACAACTGTGTACACAACCCACAGTTCTTTATCAAATAAAATCTTGGCTCTTTCTCACCTTTCACTTTTCGTTCACATGAACACACACACACTCACTTCATATATACTAATATAATTTAATATCCCAAGTTTATACATAATTTTTTTTTTTTTATATACTTAAATTTATTCATGTCACTTTTCATTTTCAAAACTAGTTTTCTGCCTCTTACTCAGCTGTATGTTTTTCATACGTCAAATAAAAGTTTTCCAAATCTAGTTAGAAACCTGTATTAAACCGTGCTTTTTTATCTATTACAATTTACACCTAATAGATCGGTAAAAGAGTTATTTAAACAAAAAAACGTGTTAGTTTAATAAAAAAAGAGTGCTGATTAAATTAGTTTAAAAAAATATTTATTCAATTTTATAATGACGTAGCTTTAGACAAAAAATGTTCTAAAAACAAAGAAAAAATAAATATATTTAATACAAACTTCTGAGACTAAAGCTTGAACTGACATTAGATGATGTATTAACAAATATTGTGACATGAAAGTCTAATTCATTTTTGTTATATATTATTTACGTAGGTAAATTAAAAAATTTAAATGATGAAGGCAGTTTTTGAAAGTACATACCTAACGTAAAATTCTAAATAATTAAAAAGTTTTAAAAATGATTTCCGCATGCTAAATTATGTTTAGTTTAGAGTTAGTACAAACCAACATACATACTATTGTATAATCTGATGTTTTTGTAGTCTCGAAACTTTATATGAGAAGTTAATATTTTTGTCACCTAGGTTGATATTTCTAATGGTTTAACATACATGTACTGTAGCAGAAAAGAAATAATTAAAAATTTAAAACGAATGAAATCTATAGAAAATATTTATGCTAGAACAATTTGTTTATAATATTACGATATACAAACTATTGTGCCGATGGTTCGTATCAGTTGAAATTAGATGAAATCCAAATAGGGCGCTTACTTTGTATCTATAACTTAACATCTGTTCAGTAATATTTTTTAAAGTTTCTAACGTCAGTATAACATTAAAGTGAATGTTTCATAAAAAGTACTTTTAAAATTGTTTTAAATTTACCAATTTTTTCTACTGCATTTCTCCCCTACATATGTACGAAATACATAAATTACCAACTAAAAAAAACTAAGTTAAGCTTTAATCAGTTAACTAATAAAATAAGGCACCATACGGTTAACTGACAATTTGAATTCCGACAAATTAAATTCTAAAAAAGATGAGTATGAAACCATATCTCATTAGCTAAATAAATTTATAAAAATTACAAAAAGCAGTTGTAGATCTATTTAAAAAGATTATGACAACAAAAAAATTACCAAATTGATTACAGAAGATTTGCAAAAACACTTTGTTTTTTGACAAATAAATATTCAAAATTTAAAGCTTTGTTTGCTAATAATATTTTTTAAAAGTAATTTAAGCCATATCTCAAAAAATATTCAAAAATTTTTGATAAGAAAAAAATAGTCTGTAGAAATTAATTAGACCTATAAACGTTTTTTTTTAAATATATTTCACTTTTTAGTTTTTGGCCGTTTAAAAGTTTTTTAAATTTAGAATTGTCGGAATTTAGGTTTTCCGAATTTGAATTGTCCGGTTTTCAATTGTCGAAAGTTGAATTGTCGTGCACCCACACAATACACAATACAAAAACTATTGTATTCGAAGTTTAAAACTAGTCTGACTTAGACAGTTCAAATTACTTTAACGTTGTCTAGAACAATGTACCAAATGTAAACAAAAAGATTATAATCTTTTTTTTTATGTAGTTTATTATTTACTGAGCAAAATGAAATATTTTAGTATTGTTTAGACAAACTTAAATTTAACGATAAGTTTTGTTTTACAAAGTAAAATTATGAAAAGAACGGTACTCAGATTTTAAACTAACTTGTAAAAATAAACACTATGTATTTTTTAGAAAACTTTAGATAAATTGCTGACAATCAAGCATTATGAGAAGTAAAAATGTCTTAATTGAATTTTTTCTACGTAACAATAATAATAAATTAGTTTTTTACTAGCTACATTATAGTAAAGATTAAGCTTTTCATAGAAGAATCAGTGAAAATATAATGGAGCTACATTTCATAAGTAAATCATACTTACTTGGAAAAATACTTTTTATAGATGACCTAATTCAGCCACTTAGAGATTTTACTTTTCTAGATAGTATATGTGTATTATACTTCCTACTGATTAAAAGAAAACTAAACAAAAACATATTAAAAAGCTATTCTTATCTAATTGAGGAAAAAGATATATAGTTAGTTAATTGCACGAACTTTTATTTCAGCTAAAACATAAAGTAGTTACTAAATCAATAATTAATTGGTATAAATTCCTTTGGTTTATGACTATTTTGATGTTTGTACTTACATTTCTATATTTTTTCAAAAACTTAACTTATGTTATTTCTTTTGTTTAATAAAATATCAGTTATTAACACTTTGTGTCTAATTTGAACACTAAACTTTGATATCTTTAATTTAAAATGAAAAATATATTTTTTTTGTTAATTTAATACCTTTAAATTAAAAAAAATAAGTACTTTTGTTATACATAATGTTTAAAAAAAATTTACAAATTAAAAGCTAGTAGAAATAGTTACTTAAAGTTTAAATTGTTACAAATTTTCCGAAAAAAGTGGTATGACATTTAATTCTTCAAATTGTTTAATAACTTCAATTTTCATTTTTGTATATAAAACTAAATTTGTTTATAATGAAATAAGCTTTAAAGTAGCTAAAAGTAGGTTTTAAGTTAAAATTATATGCTAAAAGTTAAAGGAACTTCTAACTCTACATTGAAAAAAATTCTTTTTATATAAATCGGCAACGTTCAAAAGTATAACGAACTGCGATAACGAAAAAAAAAATTCAGTTTAGTTTTACAACACTTTATATATTGTGTTCTGTGCACTCTTTTATTCTTAAACTACAAATTTAAACAAGCTACTACTATAGTATTTTAATACTAATTTTAAAGCAATAAATAGAATATAATTAAAAGCTACTAATGTACATATTTAGAAATATTTATGGTAGACAATTTAATTCTCTGAAAATTAATAATATATTTGAAAACAAAACTTTCACATAAAAACACAAGCAAGAAATATTTTATAATACTTTAGTTTTATTTTGTATAAATCTTTTAAAACTTCGCAGAGATAATAAAATAATAAACATAGTTTCCTTAATCAAATTAAAATGCAAGTAAAAAAACTAAACTAGTTTTCTGTTATAACATCAATTAAAACAATTTAATAACTTAAAATTGGTTTAACGTTAAATGAAAACATTTAAATATTTTTTAGATTGTTTCTGTCGATTAAAAGCTTGTAATTTGTTCAGTCTTCTGTGGTCTGTCAGAATAATTACAGTTTACCGAAAAATTAAAATTTATTTTTGTAACGTATTTCAATTCTTTTTTTTATATTTTAATTAAAGCTAGCAAAACTAAGATAGTACTTTAACTTATAAAAAAAAAAAAAAATAATGCACATGCTTTACCTTTCTGAAATTTATGTTTTTTTAAAGTTATGTTGAAATACTATTTTAATCAAATAAAAGCATATAGTGTATTGAAAAAAATAGTAGACACAAAAATTTACAAAAAGTATTAAAGTTTAAAACATTTTAGTTATCGGAATAAGCTAAATAGGGCAATATTTTTTGGTTTTAAAAGTATTAATTTAGTAGAAAAATAATAATTTATTAAAAGAAATGAAAACTATTATATCAATTTCTGCTACATTTTAAGTTTAAAAAAAAATATTTTAAAACTATCTTTTTATAATCTTTGTGCTTTTATAATTAATTCAACTAAAATAGTCTAAATTTTCTAAACTACAACGTTTATAGGTTTATTAAATTACTCATAAAATTGTTCATTGAGGTATATACTTAAGTATAATTAGATTCTTTTTCAGATCAAATTTAATAACTATTTTATCGGTTATATAAACTATAATATAAAAATTTAATATATTTTTTCATACCTAAAGACATACAATTGAGAAGTCCTATTTTTATTACATTCATGAACTTCTTTTACAAGGTTAAAATCAATATTGGTGTTTAACTCCTTCTTTTTTGTAAATTTTGAAGTTACCTTTTGACCAAATCTGTTTGGAGCAAGTTTGAGTTAAAGTTTAATTTTAGTGTAAGTTAAGCAATAAAATTCACAGTTTTAAAATTTTATTTGTACAGTGCAGTATTTAATCAAGCGAAACAATAAGCAATGTAAATTAAAAAAAATTAAAGTTGTAAAAATTAATGGCTTTGTATACTAGGATAAAACTAATTGGTAAGTAAAAAAGTTAAAGATGGTAATACAAGCGAATATTATAAACTACTATACAGAAAACAAAAACTTACTTGTAGTATACTAAAAATAGTACGCCAACTAAAATGATTGCAACTGCTATTCCTATAACTATTTTATGAATTTTGCTAAGCTTTGGCCCACCTGAATGATATAAGAATTATTCACAACTATAAATACATTTTCAATTTTGCTTTCTTTTAACACTCTAAAAAGTTTTGTAGTTCTTTTAAACTTTTCTATTTTTGTATTGTAAATGTTTTTAAACTAATATACAAAAATTTTTTTTAAGGAATTTTGTGTAAGGCTTAAGAACGTAAAACGGTTAAAAAAATTCTGCATTTAAAACTTTATTAATACTAAACATAATACGAGAAAATTATATTTGTGATGATAGATGGAAAAGAACGAACAAATAAATGAGTAGATAGCATGTAACTTATACTACTTTTACTTAAAAGTTTAAACTTAACCTTTTTGTTTTTCAATTTCATTCGTTTTATTTCCATTGAAACTTGGTATACTCATAGTTGTGTGAACTAGGCTTTTAGTCGTTTGTTTGTCTGTGTAAAAAGTTTTAAGTTGTGTGAAAAATAGATTAGTGTATTAATATAACTGTATAAATTATTTGAATATTTGATACTATGGTTTTATTATTGTTAATTATTTTATTTTTTATTATAATTATAAGAATATAAGATTTTTTAGACAATGGCTTTAATGTAGAATAAAGTAATCATAATTTTTTTACAAAGTACTGAAAAATGCAAATTAACTAAACACTAACTTTTGCTAAGTTCTTCAAAAGAGGTATTATTTTTAACAATTTGATTAGTAGTTTTTAATGGTAAAGTAGTCAAACTTGACTTTTTAGGTTCGTTTACTTTAGGCTTCAAAGTGCTAAATGCTGTTGCACTTGTGATTTTTGCTTTAGTCGTCTTTCCAAATGCTATCTCTTTATCTAAAATTTTGGTTTCAGAGTTTATATTTTTATCGGTAGTAGTCTTTTTAATTTCCAACGGTGCTATCGTTTTATCTTCCATGCTTTTTAATTTGAAATAAAACGTAGACGAGTTTGCAGTTTTAGCTGAAACAGATATTTTTTGTGTTTTTACGTCGGACTTGTTTTCTTTAACAGCATAACTGCTAACATTTTCGGTATTAACATCATCGTAGTTTAAATTGTTTGTTAATTTAATGTTGTTACTAGCAATTGTAATGACATCATAAGTAACAGAATTCTTCGCTACGTTAAAAGCAGTAGTATTGATTACATCATTGTCAAAAACGAAATAAGCAGTTGTAGTTAATATACCTTTGCTAGTAATAGGTATTGATAAGCTATCACTAGTTGTTGTGAAACTAGAATTTTCAGCAACTGGAGTTAAATTGATTATAACACTATCATTGGAAATCTCACCGTTACTTTCAATAGAGGCAGTAGTTACTGTGTCGTTATTAGTTGAAATAGGAATTACTTTACTAATACTAGCAGTTGTGATGACATCCTCGGTAGCAGAACTATTTACAACGTCAAAAGCAGTAGCTTTGGTTACGTCATCAAAAGTATTATAAGCATAAGTAGTATTTGATATTTCGTTACTGTTAATAGTTGTTGATAAATTATCACTAGTTATTGTAGATAACTGATTTTCAGTTTTATTAATGGAAGTGATTACATCACTATCATTATAAAAATAAACGTCATTTTTGATAGAGGTAGAAGTATTTGCGTCATTACTAGCTGAAGCTGTAGGAGTTATTTCATTATTGGTAGACGAAGTACTAATTATGCTAATTCCAACAGAAGTAACTGTAGCATTAGTATTTAAGTTAGTAGATGAAGCAATATTTGTATAAACACCTCTAGAAGTAAATGTGTCATTTGTAGTTGAGATTTTTGTTACAATGTCATTATTAGTAGACAAAGTTATAGTTGTACTAAAATCAGTAGTAGTAACTACATCATTATTAGTAGACGAAAGACAATTTTCAATATAATTAGTAGCGGTAGTAGTGATTGAATCAATGTCATTTAAATTTGTAGTAACTGCATCACTATTACTGGAAGTTTTATTAGTTGAATTAGTACCAGTGTAAAGAACTTTATAATTAGTAGCTGGATTTGTAGTAACACTGTCATTGTTACCAAAAGAAGTAACAATTTTGTTAAAATCTATAGAGGTAAACAAGTCATTAGAAGCTGAGGTTGTAGTAATTATGTCATTTTTAGTAGACAAAACAGTGATAGTATCTCTGTCACTAAACTTAGTATCTATTGCGTCATTAATATTAAAACTAATAATTTTTGCAGTATTATCTGTAGAAGTACTAATTATTGTCTCATTACTAGCATAACTATTGTCAGAGTAACTACTAGCCATTACAGCAATCTTGACATAAACAACGTTGACTAAGTCTAATCCATTTAGAGTTGAAGCATTTACAATATTTTTAGTAAAAGTATTAGCAGCTGTGTTTTCATTAGTATACATTGTACTTGTTACAGTACTATAAGTGGAAATAGTGTTGTTTGCATAACTTTTGCTAGAAGTATTTGGGGTATTACCATTATATGCAGTAGTGCTTTTTTTTGATAGAACCGTTATACTTATTAGTAGTTGCATTCAAGTGTTTTAAATGTCCATTATTAGCATCAGTTTTAGTTTGAGTTGAAGTAGTATAATCAGTTGTAGGTGTATTTTTTTTACGATTTAAGCATTCACCACAAGTAAACATTCTTTTTTCATCTTTCTTCAGTCCTCTTTTACTTTTCCACTGGTTTAATACGTTAGAGATATCTTCTTCATACAAAACACTATTTTGAAATAGAGTTTTTTCTGGTGGTGAACAAACATTATAATAAATAATGTACATAGGGAAAGACATAGACCATTTGTAACAGTCGTTGTGTTCTTTTTCTTTGTATGTAAAAGGGGTGCAAACAATATCAGTTCCTTTGACGCATTCTGTTTTCGATTATTTGTTTAGATGTATGTTTAATAAATATTTAATATTGTATTAACTTATAGTTTTTGTTTGTTCGTTTTTACATAAACAACTTTTTTTTTTACTAAATTTAATGTAGTTACTTTACTGACCTTAATAAACATTGTTAAAACATTTGTTTCATTACTTTTTAAAAGGTTTTTTTTTTATTGAAAATATTAAATTGTTTGTATGAGTTTTTAGATTATTATAGTTGTAGTCCATCCATTAAAAAAATAAAAAAATATTTATCAAACTTTTCTTACTATTTCTTTAAAGTGTTAACCAAAGAAAAAAAAACGTATTAAAATATACATAAATATTAGAATACTTTATTATTATTTTAACAGAGTCACTTTTAATTATAAAAAATAAAATTTTTAAATTAGGTTATTTATACTTCTCAGATTTATATGTTAATACTATTTATTAAAAATACATATACAAAATCTGAAAAATTTACAGAACATATATTTCTTATTAATATAAAGTACAATCAAAATAAAAATTACTTTTAGCAGCTTTGCTTCCAAGTATGAAACTACAACTAAAAAGAAATTTTAAAATCAAAAACAAAATGTTCATGCTTTAAATAAAAACAGTCTGTAAAATAAATTTTTCGGTTAAATTCTCTAATAAACATTGATTTGAAATATATTTTTATTACATCAAGTTTAGTTTAAATTATGTGCTAATTAAACTTTCCAATTCTAATTGTTTAAAGTTTTAAACAGTCTCAAGCAGACATGTTAAAAAGCTCTGCTTTGTTTACTCAAGCGTGAAATTACTAACTTAAAACAAACCTAAGTTTATACGCTTCATTGCTGAATTACCATAGTAACTATTAGCATTTTACCAACTCTGGTCTCAAGACAAAAACAAACAAGTAACTTAAATCTATAGGTAGCTTTGTATAAAATAATTAGTTTTATGACAACTCTAATTAAATAAAAGTAATAAATTTTCTACTCTAATTCATAAAATATAAAAAACCTTATCTTGTTTCACATACAAACTAACACTACATTAATTAACTGTTATTCTTTTGTAGGACTAGACATTGTTCGACAAAAAAATGTAAACTTTGCTCATAACTTTTAACTGTTTTCAAACAAAAAGTACATCAGTTGCATTGTATAAAATGCTTTGTAGACCTAATTAAACTGTACTTATGTTTACGGAAGTTATGTATACAAACAATTATGCAGTTCTCTAATTTCAATATTAATTTATTCATATACAATATGTTTTAGTGTCTTCTTTCGCTAAATTTTATTCTTTTGTTTAGTATTTGTAAACTCTCCTATCGTTTTGTTTATGTCCTGGACAAGACGTTAAAAAGTATCCATGTGGCTTGCGATTTGATAACTAAATATTTTTTTGGTTCACAAGGTTCTAGGACCAAAAACGTTTAGCAATTTTATTTTTGTCGTTCAATAAACAATATAATAATAACCATCTAACTTCTAACTTTGTAACTATTAGTTTTTATTTTAACTTTGATGCATAATAATCATTATTTATTTATAGTTTTATTTAACTAATGTGAAATAAGTTTTAAACAAGGGGTCGGCTAACTGCGCCACGCGGGCCAACTGCGGCACACTAAGGGTAAACCTGCGGCCCGTGAGCATGTAAATGTGGCCGGCTGAGCAAAATAAATTTCAAGTTATTTTTTTTTTCCAGGGCTTGGTACGATTTGAATAATTTCGGTTGAAGTCGCTGTTAACTTTTTAAAACAATTTAAAGACTTTACTGCTTCGACTTGAAAATGTGAAAAAGACAGATTATTGTTCAAACAGTCATTTTATCTCAGTTTCATAACGATTTCATTCTTACAGTAGCAACTTATGATCTTAAAAATATTGTATTTATATTAGAGAGTATTAAAAAAAGTACTTGGATTCAGTAAGTTATATATGTAATACCAATTTAGTAAACAAACCATATGCAAATGCTTTCCGTTGTCTACAAAAGTAAAGAACATTAATTACTAGAATGTCATTTCTTTAAACTTTAGGTATTTTGTTTAACATGTAATTTATACTTATGATTATGTTATAGATGTTTTGTCACTATATGTTATGTTTGAATGTACACAAAAACATTTAGAATAATAAAATAATAACTTATAAGGTTTATATTATTGTGGTTTTGACACATTTTAACTTTTTTAGATGTTATCTGTGTACTTAGAATTAATTCCCATGCATATGAATGGACACTGATGCTCATATTTTAAACCACTTTTATATTTAATACTTAAGTTAAATCAAGTGTAGTTTAAGCACATTTTTATACTATTATTAGTTTTACATATAATATCTATGTGTGTACACACATGTAAAACATAATATATGACATATATTAAAACATTTAATTTACATAAGTTAGAAAACTATATAAACTAGAGTGCTCAATACATAAGAGCTTAATTATTAAATATAAATTATTAAACATTTAATGTTCTTACTTAAAAAGCTTTGAAGGTCCTTTTAGGAGAAACTATGTCAGCTAAAGTAACAATAGCTGAATAAAGTTTTTATAGTTTTTGTTTAATATATATTTTCGAAATAATTTTATTTCGAAAATTAGGTTAACTTCTATGCGTTGTATACTAATGTACACATATATTCTTTTTTGGAACTACCTATTTTTTGCAAGCTTTATTCAGGATGGTGAATTTATTAAGTTGTTAGGATGTTCAAAAAATTTAAAGTTAAGCAAATAAACAACTAAACACTCAGACTAAGTCAGGCTAGTTTGAATAATTTTAAAATCTCATGCCAAGTTAGAAATTTTTCATTCAGATTTTGGCATAAATGCTGAAAAACTGGTTTTAAAACAAAATTATATTATCATCGTGTTTTTAGCAATAATTGCAGTAGCAAAATTGTTTGTGACAAAAACTCTAGACCAACACCAATTAAATTGTTGCGTTGCAACATTGCTTTTATTATGTCTTTACCTATTGTTGTGCTTTGCATTCAAACTAAATCTATAATTTCTTCTAAAAAATCAAAGTTACTAAAAGGACATCTAATAGATATTCTCAGATGAAAAGTATTCGTTGTATCATCACTCTCATCTGAACAGATCGATCAAAATCCTATTTTGATTTATGAAGTTTTATAACCTTCGTACATTTCCTAAACATAACTTCTTGTTTTCATTGAATAAATAAATAAAAAGCTTATACTACCGCCAACACAAATTCATTAAAAAAGCTTTAAATTCTCAACGGCGTCTCCTTATTAGTTATTGCATTTGCTACTTTATAATATGCCTTGACAATTTTTCTGATCAGTCTAAGTATAGTTACTGATGATATTCATGTGCTTTGTTGAAACTGGCTTGTCTTTTTCTTTCTCGCAACAACTCCTAACTTACTTAATTCTTATAGTTTTGTCAAGACAACTTATAAAATTTTAACAAGTCTTTTTAAATGCAATATTTTTATTGCAGATAAAGCAATAATGAACTGCTATAACGCTCAATAAAAAATAAGTTTTTCTACTTTAGTAAAAACTCAATAAATTTTAATACTTTTTTTTTTTTTTTTTCGAAATTTATCTGTCCATTCAAGCTGACTTCAAATATGTTTTTACTGTATATATTTATTTCATTTTTAATAAACTTCGTTATTTCTTTATTTTGTGAATTTATTTCAAACAGGGTTGCCAAATAAACAGGCTAAGTTAAAAATAAAAAAAAACTCAGGCTTAGTTTAACCTGTTTAAGATATTTTCAAAACTCAAGTGTGTGTGAATTCTTTACTCCATATAGTTTGAATAAATCCTCGAATCCTTACAATAGTTTTTATAACAGTAGCGTAGTTTATTTATTGTATTTTTTAGTCTAGTTACATCTTTTACAAATGTTAACATATAGTTACATTTTTTCTTAAAAGGTGGTAACTTTGTAAAATAATATTACTTAATATCTAATAACGTGTTATATTAAGGTACTCTAGCATTGAATATAGTTTAAATTTTAATTAGGTATTTTTAATATACTTTTATAAATTAATTTTATTTAGTTAACTTACTACTGAATTAGCTCACCCATATGGTAACGAACTCATACTTATTTACTAACTCTTAATTGGTAGCTAATTCGTATTTGGTTGCAAACTTCTACTTGGTAGCTAACTTGTACTAGGTAGAAAACTCATATTTGATAGCTATCTTACCCTTGATAGGTAACTCGTACATGGTAGCTAAATCATACTTTGAAGCTAACTCATGTTTTGTAGCTAACTCTTACGTGACATCTAACACATATTTGATAGCGAACTCATACTTAAAGTTACTCAATTTTTTAAACAGCTGTAATTTAGTAATTAATAAGTTAGAACAGAAATAAATATTAGAAAGTGTTCACCAGAGCCTTATCTTTCAAAAATGCATAAGATAGACATAATTTGAGAAGATGTTATGAGTAAAAACATGAAGACATCTTTAAATAAATGTTGAAATCATGCAATTACATATATTTTTGAAGTTATGTCGATTTCGGCCTTTTTTTGTAGCTTCGAAAAGCTGAGATTCTCAGTGACAATATCAAATGCTTATTATTGTCGTGTGAGTATAAATAATCTTAGTATAACTATTTAAAGATTATTTTTACACTTTTATAATTCGCGACTATGTTAACTTTTTATGAATTTTTCTTGTGCGAAATTTCTTCTGTTACATTCATATTGTTGCGTATATCTCTGAAAATAGAACGAGTTTAGCCGATTTGAGGGTATCGGCAAAATCATGAAACTCTAAGCAAAAAGTAAGGAAGCTTTTCATTGTCGTGTGACAAGAAATAGCAATTATATAACTTCTAAAAATTAGTTTTAACGCTGATAAATTTTGTAAACATACAATTTTATGAATTATTATTAAGATGTGCATTTTGTTTGTTTAATTCATGCTGATGTATATACTTTGATAGCTAACTTAGACCTGGTAGCTAAGTAATACTTGGTAGCTAACTCATACTTGGTAGCTAGCTTTACCTGGTATTTAAGTTATACTTGGTAGCTAACTCCTACTTGATGCCTAACTTATACTTGGAGGATAACTCACTCTTGGTAGCTAACTCCTACTTATTAATTTAATTATACTTAGTAGCTAACTCCTAATTGGTAGTTAACTCATACTTGGTAGCTAAATAACATTCGGTAGCTAACTCTTATATATAGCTACCTAATACTTTGTAGTTAACTCAGCCTTGAAAGCTAACTAACTTTTTTAAACAGCTGTACTTTTTTCAACTGATAAGTTAGAACAAAAATTAATATTGGAAACTGTTAAGCAGAGCCTTAGCTTTCACATAATACCTTAAGATAGACATATTTCGATAAGATTACAAAGTTATGAGTACAAACATAGAGTAAATTATAGCTTTTAGTTGAATTCATGCTAGTACATATGTCTCTTAACTTAGGTCGATTTTTGCGGTTTTTTGGGTACCTTCGAAAAGCTAAGACGCTCAGTAACAATTTCAAATGCTTATAATTGTCGTGTGAGCAGAATAATATTACTATGTCTATTCATAGATTAAATTTGCACTATCATAATCTGTGACTATGTCATTTCCTTATGTATTCTCACAGTGCAGCATATATTTTGTTTCATTCATGTTATTGCGTATATATCTAGAAATATGTTGTTTCAGCCGTTTTGAGGTTGCTGTAAAAAAGCTAAGACTGTGAGCAATAATTTTTGATGCTTCTCATTGTCGCGTGACCATAAGTAAGATTAGTATGACTATTTTCTAAACACTACTTCATGATGTTTTGAAGAAAAAATAGTTTATATTAATGCCTCCTAATCAAAAACTTAACAACTTTTTAACTAGTTTTTGCATCTTAAGTCAACAAAGGAAAGTAATAACTTTTTCATTTTTAATAAATACAAATGCATAAAGTAACACTTCCTTGGTTTATGCTACACGCACTTAGCAATTAGCAAATTAGGGTTTACTTCTTTTTATATAAAAGTAGATTTTAATAAAGTGTGCGGAGACAGAGGCGCCTTTTATTTTTATAAGAAAGAGTTTCAACTATCGGAATATGTAAAATATTATAAGAACTAAAAACCGTAAACATATTAAAGTATCAAAGCTTATCTAAATAAAAAAAGTATTTTTAAACCGTTTTTCTCAAACTGTAAAATATACTTTACTAATTTAAAACTTTTGGTCAAATAAAAAAATTACAGTTTGAATATGTCGAAAGAAAAATTACAAAAAAAAAGTTTTTATGACGTAACAATCATGTTTGAAATAACATAACAAATTTGTACTATATGACGTCACAATACATTACAGTTAGCTTAGAAATATCCGTGTATTCTTTTTCGTCTTCTTCTAACTGCAGTGCAAACTTCTTTTGTTTTCGCTTTCGGTTTCTTAATTGTTGAAGTTACACAGTGGCAAGCCGATGGGTATCTGTGGCATTGTTTTTTAAATTACTTTAGCATATTTTCACACCAAAAACTAAAAATAATAAACAAACAGAATAATCCGATTATTAATCATTAATTTAGAACTCTAATAACTTAAAAAAAATAACAAAGCACAATATCATTTGTAAAGCTTTAGAACGCTAGATCTTTTTTCTAAGTTATATATTATCAAACTGTTAAAATCAACAAGATATGGAAAATTCATAAAATATACATAAATTAATATACTTTTGTTTGATATTTAGATGTAAAAATATTAATGTAGATACCTAAAGTGAACATTTTTTCCACTGTTGTCTTTGTAAGTAATTCCAGTATAAACAGGCTCATTTGTGTAACCTTTTAATATTTCACAAGTAACTGGATTGTAACAATACATTCCACAAAATATAACATTAAGATGATTATGTTGCATGTGTCTGTTTGAATTTTGTTTTTATATACTATTAACCGTAACTTTATCGAAAAATTGTTCAAAATGAATTTTAAAAAATAAATGTATTTGTAATTAAAATAAAAAGACAGTTTTTATTTTAAATCTTTTTGTACATGCTCTTTAAAACATTATTATTAGCAAAATTAGTAAATTAAATTACTAGTTGACAGTGTCTGTATTTAGTTGAATATAATTACTTTACTTTCATTAATTGTATAAATATTTAAATACGTTAAATCATTGTTAATGAATGATATTATTTTCTTTAAACTAGTATTGAAAAAGAAGTTATGTAACTGTATTTTATACTTGTTTATAAAACTAATAAATTCAAACTGTTCCAAAATCAATCTGTACTAAGTAAAAAAAAAATTGTTTCGTAATTTTTTTACACTATTTCTAAATTATTCAAATTTTAATTAAAAAAAAATATACATATGTATGCTAATCATAACCAATAGTTTATTCTATATAATTAAACAGACTTACGAGCAACGGTATCTAACATGTGTATACGGGGCAATTGACAATTTTGTCTTATCAACTGGCGGTATTGTTTTAAATGAGTGGCAATATTCCCGTATGTTGTGTCGTGTCAAATAGTCAAATCTTCTTAGTAACATTTCATAATTCTTTTTGGTACTTTTGAATGAAAATGACTGGGTAGTTAGTAGTAAGAGAACTACAAGTAGTTTCATCATCGTTCGTTGTTGCTTAAAAGTTTTAATATTTAAGTATCTGTGTAAATATGGTTATATCAAAGTTTAAAACTACCTCTATATGGTAGCTGTATAATTTAAAAACATAAACTTCTATTTAACTTTTTTGTTCTGACTAGTGTTAAAATATTCTTAAACTTTATACTTTTGTTGTACAGTCTTATTGCATATTTATGTTAAACCATGAATTTTATATTTCAGTTTACCAGATCATAAGCAGAGGCAGTAGTTATTTTGTCGTTATTAGTTGAAATAGTAATTACTTTATTAATACTAGCAGTTGTTATAACATCCTCAGTAGCAGAATTATTTACAACGTCAAAAGCAGTAGTATTGGTTACATCTTTTCCAAAACTATTTTAAGGATATATAGTTGTTATATATATCGAAAGAAGTTGAATAACTTTATAAACAAAATTTTACAATACAGAGCCCATCTTAAGGCCTTTTTTAATGATATATTTATATATATTTGTATAACTAACAAATATTATATATGAATATACTAAATATTTTATAATAATAAGAATCATATGTTTGGTGAATTTTTTTAGATTTATATGTCTATGATTTTTAGTATATTCATATATAATGTTTGTTAGTTATATAAGTAAATAAATAGATAAATGTATATACATATATATCAAACTAATTTACACAAAATAGACATGCTGTTTCTGCGTTTAATATGCGTGGTCAGCCAACTACTTTATTTAATGAAAAGCAAACTTGTTAAAACAGCAATAAAATTATACAAAATTAAGTGTTAAGTAATAATAGAATATAGTTAGTTGATTTCACACAAAATTGTTAACAGAGCTTTTAAATAAATTGATTTCGGTAATGTATACAGCCAGTTTGTAATTCATTTCTTTTGTTTAGAGATTCGAATTTTTTATGGTTTAAAATTTCGAATACATATATATATATTTATATAACTAACAAATAATATATATTAATATGTTAAATATCATAAACATATAAACCTGAAAAATGTACACAACATATATTTCTTATTAATATAAAACGAAATTAAAATCTAAAATTATTTTTGCAGCTTTGCTTCCAAATATAAAACTACTAACAAAAAGAAATTCTAAAAGTAAAAACAAAATGTTTATGCTTTAAATGAAAACAGTCTAATTTTCTAAAAAAGATTTATTCAAAATAGATTTTCATTAAATCAAATTTAGTATAAAGTTTGTGTTAGTTAAACTTTTCTGATTATAATTGTTAAAATAGTCTCAAGACAAAACAAATAAATCTTTTAAATCTGTAGGTAGCTTTGTAAAAAATAATTAGTTTCATGACAACTCTAAACACATCAATGTATTAATTTTTTTAAAGTCAATTCGTTGAATTTATTAAACCTTATCTTGTTTCATAGATAAACTAACACTACATTAATTAATTGTTATTCTTTTAAATGTCTATACATAATTCTATAAAAAATGATAATTTGCTCATAACTGTTCACTGTTTTTATACAAAAAGTACATTAGCTGCATTGTACATAAAGTTTTTGAAATAGACCCAAATAAGCAGTACTTATGTTTACGGAAGTTATGTATACAAATAATTATGCAGTTCTCTAATTCCAACATAATTTAATCTTATTAAATATGTTTTTAGTTCCGTCTTTAGCTAAATTTGTTCCTTTGTTTAGTATTTGTAAACTCTATCATAATATATATTTTACAACTTTATAGCTATTTTTTTTTTTATTTTTAGACAGAATACTTATTATTAAATAACTTATAGTTTTTTAACTAATGTCAAATATGTTTTAATCCAGCACTTTCAAAAATAAATAAGTTTTTTGTATTAACAGTCTGCTTTTTAGAGCATTCAATTTTCTAGTTATTTTCGAAAGTAAATTAGTAAATATCTTACTTTATCTATATCTATTACATACTCTACGATAAATTTAAAGAAAATTTCTAATGTTGGTCTGATTTTACTAAATTAAGTAAAAACTATCAGAATTTGTTTTTCAAACACTACAACAAGAACCTGTACTTTTGAAAACTTGAAAAAAATATCTTGTTTATTTACTAAACTCTAGCTGACAAAAACAAAAGCAGTTTTACATTTATTTTTGTAAAATTCTACATGTTTAATAAAAGTTAAATTAAAATTAGTATTCAAGCGACATCATAAAAAGGTTTTCCCTGTTCTTGCCTTTGATCTTAATTGAATGAAGAATACATATTCTTTGACTTAAGACTTGTTCTAAGGTCAAAATCTGAGACCTTTGTAATTCTCTAAAAAAAATTATTTGGAAAAAATATTCATTAAATTAAATATTGTATAAAATTTGTGGTAGTTAAACTTTTCTTATTATAATTGTTAAAACAGTCTCAAGACAAAACATATAAATCATTTAAATATATAGGTAGCTTTGTAAAAAAAGATTAATTTTATGACAACTCTAAATACATCAATGTATTAAATTTTTTACATCAATTCGTTGAATTTATTAAACCTTATCTTGTTTCATATAACACTCCATTAATTAATTGTTATTCTTTTAAAAGACTAGACTTTATTATATAAAAAATTTAATTTGCTCATACCTCTTAACTGTTTTTATACAAAAAGTACATTAGCTGCATTGAACAATTTTTTTTGTAAATAAACCTTACTTATGCATATATTTATATATTAGCATTACTTATGTTTACGGAAGTTATGTATACAAATAATTATGCAGTTCTCTAATTCCAACATAATTTAATCTTATTATACATGTTTTTAGTTCCTTCTTTAGCTAAATTTTATTCTTTTGTTTAATATTTATAAACTGTACAATCGTTTTGCTATAATTATAAATATCTTACAACTTTGTAGATATTAGGTTTCTTTTAATTTTAGACATAATACTTATTGTTAATATATTTATAGTTTTTTAACTAATGTCAAATAAGTTTTCATTCAACCACTTTTAAAACTAAACAAGATTTTTGTAATAATAATCCTTTTTTAAAGCATAAAATGTCTAGTTATTTTCAAAAGTAAATTAGTAAAATAGTAAATTAATTTATAACATACTCTACAACAAGTTTAAAGAAAAGTTTTATTGTGGGTCTGATTTTACTAACTTAAGTAAAACTATCTGAATTTGGTTTTTATACACTACAGCAAGAGTCTGTGCTTTTGAAAACCTGAATTTTTTTTTTTGTTTATTTACTTAACTCTAGCTGACAAAAACAAATGCAGTCTAACATTTGTTTTTGTGAAATTCTACATGTTTAATAAAAGTTGTAATAAAATTACTAATTTAGCAACATCATAAAAAGGTTCTCCTTATGCTAGCAATTGATCTTGAATGAAGGTAGTTAACATGTTCTGTGACTTAAGACTTCAGTTTTTTTAAGACTTTTTCTAAGGTCGAAATCTAAGACTGCCGATTAAAGGTGACTCAGTAGTGTCCACAGGTCTTCAGAAAAGTGTGCAATGAATGCAGCATCATCAGCAAAGAGAAGATAATGTAATGAGGTAATTTTAAGACTTCGCTTTTCTCTCAGACGTGCAAAGTTAAAAAGATGACCATCAGCTCTTATGCGAAGCTTAACTACGTAGTTAGTTATAATATTTACTATGTTCTCTGATATTTCACGAAATATTTTTAGAATATACAAATTTTGAGAAACCTTTTCAGTTTAATCTTCTTTAGTACTTTATCTGAAGTTTAGAAGTCACTTTTTTTTGTGAAGAACCTCTGTGTAGTACTGAATCCAAACTTTAATTTCAGAGGTTGATATATAACAGCCCATTAGTCGGACCCGCTAATTTTTTGATTTTTAGTTATGTAAACCATTTACAGGTAAGAATTTAAAACAGTCTGACAGATTATGTGTAACTATGGATCTAATTTTTTATTTAAGACCGAAAGAAAAACAAATCATGCTTTTGTAGAATATGTTTTTTTTTTGTAAAGCTGTACCATGTTTAACTAAAACTTATTCATAGTTTAAAAATCCAAAAATCAAATGCAATTGATTGCTTATATACATTTAATTGTTTTAGTATTTTAATACTTTTGCTGATTTTAGTTTTGACTTTTTGAACTAATACTTTTACACTTTAAATTAAAATTACTTATATTTCACTTAAAGGTAAATATATCATTAAGACATGCTTGTTGTTAAATAATAAAACAAAATAAATAGTGCAACTAATTCAAAAACATATATTTTTTAAATAAAAATTGCTTATAATTAATTACAAGGTTATTTATTTTTAGCTGTTATTTAGAAATTAAAACATGCATGTCGTAAATTAATAAAAGTAAAAATTACTGCAACTAATTATTAAAGAACATATGATTAAATACAAAGTCTTTTTCTGATTTTCAACAAATTACATAAGTTCTGCTGAAAGATGTTTACTGACGTCAATGGTTCTTAATTTCTTAAAGTTGTGTTATACAAAGTTTGTATACTATTTGTATAACACAAAACCTATGACCGTTTTTTTATTTTTGATGATTACTTTATGTTTTAAAACTTTAATTCAAATTGTTAATCTTTGTTTGTGAGTTGAGTTTATGCTTACTGAAAATTGAAGTATCGAAACAAAAACGGTTGTAACAAAATGATCTAGTCTACTATCGGTTTGTAACAGTTGGATAAAAAGGAAATAGATTATGTATAAAAACTTTGTTATATTTTACAACTTAAAGTAAAACTTACATTTCTTTACCGTATAACATCTTTTAAACTAAAGTTTTTTACTAAAGTGTTGATTACAAACAAAAACTTTAGATAGTTTAAAAATATTTTAATACTCATCCAATTTGTATGAAAAACGTTTATTCAAGTATTGATACGTATAAATTTATTACAATCTAATTGTAAAAGTATTAAAGTATTTATTTTCCATATAACCACATACTAATGTTGTATAAGCAAACAATTTGCTTAAAAGTTTTATAATAGACAAAATGAAAATCTTTTATTGTCTAAAACATGAATAAATTACGTAAAGTGACACTATTTACAGCACTCTTAAAACTGGAAACTGTTAAGAAAATAAATGATTATACGTAAAAGATACTAAAGCAAAAGAAACGTTTTGTCCATTTTATTAATTAGGTTACATTGTATTTTGATAAGTTTTTAAACTTTTTACTTGATGTTCAGTTTTTTTTT
Organism: Thalia democratica; assembly: GCF_965202585.1. Taxonomy (NCBI): domain Eukaryota; kingdom Metazoa; phylum Chordata; class Thaliacea; order Salpida; family Salpidae; genus Thalia; species Thalia democratica. The sequence goes on along the minus strand of NC_139166.1, from coordinate 56,155,437 downwards.
TGAAAACTATATTGTTTGTCTAAGCTTATAGATTTTATACTATAACTATCTGTTATAGTTAAATTAAGCATTTAGTCACAAAAATTCACATATCCTTGAAAATAAACAAAACTAAGAATTTTTTATTAAAAAAGTTTCTATTGTTTTATATTTTAACTTCAGAAACTTCATATAGAAAAATATCAATATAAATTAAAAAAAACCTATTTCATAAATTAATACAAGTATGATAAAATAGGTTTTGAAATTTGTAAAATGTTTATCTTACATATTACAAACAAACTAATGTTGGTAACATGTTAGTTTTGATTATAGTTGTATCTAATATGAATAGACCATTAATTTATCGTAAGTATCACAAGTAAAAAACACTGATCTAATGAGACTATTGTTAATTTTTGTCATTTGAAAACACCAAGTAAAGTAAAAAAAAATATTAGAAACTATGCACACCTTTCGGCAGCACCTTTCTTTCAGCACTTAACATATGAATGGAACAAAAAAGACAGTCATTAACTGGGGGTATAATTATGACTCTCTTGAGGAAGCAAAAAAATTGGGATATAAAAAGATGTTTGTCTTTCGACAAACTGTCTTAAAAAAACACAAAAGGGATAAAATTTAAAAAAATCGCCCGCGGACGAATTCAGAGGGCTAATTTGTTTTATTTAATTTTTAATTTTTTCTATTTTTTGTAGATCCTTTTTACAATCACATTAAATTTTCAACAATTTTTTGATAAAATAGGCCTCCTGCTGTTTTACAAATGCTTTCTTAAAGACTCTGCTTCCTTGTCAAACATTTTGCTTCAACTTAGTTCTGCCTATGAAAGCGATTCTGAGATTAAGCCACGTTTTTACTTGTTACATTTTGAGTGATCTACCCTTAATCTACACACTTTTCTAGTTCAGTCGCCAGAGCCGAAGCTGCGCCCTTTACATTCATACGTTCACATGTTACAGTCATACGTTCTATCAACTGGGCTGAATTATGTCAGAGCTCGTACACTCACTACTACGTCTTACTACAGCACAGCTTCTTTATGCTTCGGCTTTCTTTGGACGATATGGTCTGCTCTCGCTGTATGTTTATTTTCTACTTATTCAACGAGGTCTGCTAAACTACCTTTAACCGCCAGCTACAGTCTTTATAGTATATATTATAGTTCACAAATATTATGTTCAAGAGTGCGATGCTTATATGTTGTTGTTATGTTATGTATACGTTTTTTTTTCTTCTATATATTCAGTTAGTAAAAAACTTTTAAGTTTTAAAAGCTCTAAAGTTAACTAAAACAATCTACTAATTTTTTTTATTTATCTAACATTAAAAACATTTATCAAATGATTAAAATGACTGTAACATTTCAAAATTTGTCTATAAGAAAAAGTTTTTATATGCTTTCTTTGGACGGTACGTACTATGCCTTGCCTCTATTTTCGCAGTATGTTCAATCGCTACTTGTTCAATTAAGTCAATTAAACGACTTTTAACCGACAGCTACGGTCTTTTGACAGCAGCTCGAGTCGACAATTTATTAACTCAAGCTAAAAGATTACTATGCTTGCATAAAGATTGTCTATTAACCCGCTTCGACGTCTATGGTTTTTTTAATTAAAAGCCTTCAAAGCTTTACATTGTAAAATCCCAAAGCCGACTGGGTTGTCAGCTTAATTTTTTGCACACTACAAGTGCTCTATTACTAGTATAACATCATGTATACGAGTGTGATGCTTAAGTTATGTTGTTAAAAATATTGTTTTGTGCTACCTCAAGAGGGTCCAGCTATTTTTTGTTAAACTTTTATTAAAGTATATACTTGTGTATACCTACACTTAACTTTTTGTTATATTCTTATATTATGTTTTTACCCTGTAGACTATAGACATCAAGTAGGACTTTTCAAGAAGTACACACTTGAGTAAAGTCCGCACTTAGATTTAAAATTATTGATATATAATATAAATACTGAACAAAAATGTTGTATGTGACAATTTTATTTTTTATTTTAGTTTCCTAAAGACTAATTAATACTTTAACATATGAAAACTACAATTGAATTAAAAAGATGAGAAGAACAATAAATCAAAAATTACTAATAATTAAATATTTTATTAAGTCAATAATAAGTAAATGTTAAAACAAACAAAACACTTTTCTATTTTAATTTGTTCGATAAAAAAATTTATTTTGATGCTGCATCATAGGTAAAAAAAATTGCTTTAAGAAATGAAACGGTTTTCAAATATGAAACATTCAAGTAAAAAGCTTAGTTAACTTTAAATTGAAAAATACATATATTAAAAATTTAAGTGTATGTTTTTTTAACAATTCATTTAAAACTCATAGAAAATGCAGAAACTTAAGAAAAACATTTTAAAATTATATAAATATCTAGAAAAAAAAACTTTTAGTTTCACTAAAAACAAAATACTAATTAAATATTAGTTCAGGCATAGAAATGCTAGATTTAACTACAAATTGAATCGTTATTGCTAACAAAAACGTCTACAACAAATAAAAGGTAAAAAATATTCAATATAATTTCAACTACTTATGATACAATCCATTTTAGCTTTTACATTTAGTAATTCAGCTTCTAGTTGGTTACACTTAGTTGATTAAAATATTACTTTTTTAACAAACTTCTGTGAACATGTCGAATTTTATACACAACCAAGTTGTGTTTTATTACTTAAAAAAAAATTATATATTTTTTGTTATTAAAAAACTTATAAGTTTTAAAAGCTTAAAAACTAATTTAACAAGTTTACTAAAGTTTTTAGTTTATGTAATTAAAAAAGCATTAGTTTAATTAATAAAAATACTGTAACATTTAAAATTTTGTATTTTATATATAAGTTAAATATTATTTATGTTTTTATTTTATAAGAAAAGTTCATTTATATGTTTATAATTTTGTTTATACTGTTGCATTTTGCTAAAATCGTTAGGAATTTTATAGAAATATACAGTACAATAAATTAATGAAATAATTACTAATAAAAGTTTACTTGTATTAAATTTTAATGAAATGTAAATTTGCTTTTTAGAAAGTAGTTTTAAAAATTATAATTTTAGTTTTTAGTGATCTGCTTTTTAGTATAACTACAGAATAGGATACACAAAAATTTTGAACCTAAGCTAGAAAAGTAAGAAAACTTATGTTAAATTAAGTTAATCAGCAACCAAAAATGTCGCACAGAAAAACTATAACCTGTTATAAGGATTTCTTTCGTTAAAAACTTTTAATGTTAGTTATTTTTGGTAAATTTAATTCTTTTAAGTTAGAAGAACCCTTGCCTAGGTATCTTCAGAAAAATGTAAAAGCATGCTTCAATAAGTCAGTAAGAAATAAAGAGACACCAAACATTTAACGTGACTTTAAATATATGGGTTACTAACTGTTTTTCGATAAAGTTCACTTATACGTTGGACAAAATAAAAATCATAAGCATTGAACTTGATTACATCAAAAAACTTGATTTTATGAGAGACTTTAATCATTACTTGGCTGCTAGTAAAACTAATAAGTATTTTTTATACAATGGATCAAAATTAAAAGAAGTAAAAATTCATTTTAATAAATCTATTCTGTAGTATAAAAAACTGCTGAAATATATACAAAAGCATAACGAACTTATTTAATGTAATTTTTGCTTAAGTTTTTTGGTAAAAAAAATTATTAACCAATTTTTTTCATTGTCTATTAAACTTTTAGTAATTTGAACGATATCTTTAAGTGCTTTCTAAAGTTGTAAAAACAAATCAATTGACTTAACAATTGTGACAACTTAGAAATATTTTTGATAAACTTTCAATTTTTCACTTAAACAACTTAGTACTCATACCAATTTTAATAAGCGTTTAAGTATTTTTGAATAGAATTAACTACTGTATGTCACATTTATATTAATTATAAAAATGCTAGCGTTTTTTTAGCATAAATTCTTATGTCAACTACTTCGATACTTAATGGCAACTTATAAAAGCTAAAATAACAAAAAATTATGCAGATTAAATCCACATAAAAAAAAACAATTAATTGAAGGTCTAGGTAGTTTTTATAAGTTAAAGACTTTTTTTATAGAAACAGTTGCCTGCTGATCGACTTTTTATAAAAAATCACTCAGCAGTAATCTAAACAAAATATCTCCTTTTTTTATCACATATCGCCCTTTGCTTGTTATTTGCCCACTTACTAGTTTGACCCTTGACTAGTTATTTACGAATAATAGCTAACATAATGCAAGGGGGCAACGTTATCAATTTTCGAAAAACCTGACCTAAAATATATCTTACTTGTTTTTATTTTATACCTTAAAGTAAACTAAAACAAAATAATAAACTAAAACTTTAAAACAATTCAAAAGTTCAACGTTTTTTGAAAGAAATTTAAACTGAGCTTATTTTAATTACTGATGAAATTTAATGAACGAGTAAAATATAAAATGTTTGTGCAACTCCAAATAACTAGCTTATTGTGAATTTTCATAAATTTAATATATTCTACGAACCCTGATTATTATTATCAGTTGAAATTGATCAAAAGTTTTAACTAAACTTGTAATTTAGTGAAAATTCTATATGAGTAAATATATAGTATAAATTGTTTCTACAGCTTATCTGTATTCTTTTAAATTGAAATAACTAAAACTAAATAAGTATTTCCTCTAACTTGTATAGATTTTCATTAATTTCAATTTAATAAATGAGAAAAACTTTTAAATAAAAGTAAATATAAGTAATAGTTTAAATTGTATTTATCCAAAAGCAACAAAAGTACATTTGTGCTTTAAAAGAAAACTTTTCTTTACTTAATAAAAATAATAATACATAAAGTTGGCTGTTGAAGTTAAATTACAGTATTCGATGTAAATTGCTTTATTAAAAACCAATCTATGTTTTCAATAAGTTAAATAATTCAAATATAACTTCAATTATAAAACATTAAGAACCTTGTATTATTACTAAAATAGTTTAAAAACGCTTTAAATACTTTAATGCCATTTCTGTCAAAAATATTCTTGTAGAACTTCTACTTATTATATTACTTTAAAATTTTAGTTCATAGACCTTCTAGCTATTTTTTTAAATTGATCATGCGATTAATTACTATTTCAAAAGTGTGCACTAAAAATGTTATTACAGCTTGTAACTTTATATTGTCTCTCGGTAAAAAAACATTTGTATTAAAATCAGCGTAATGACAAAATTTTCTGATGTCGCACTGAATGGTTCAATACCTAAGTACTTTGGATTTAGATAAAATTCTTATACGGAAAATATATATTATGACATTCAGAAAAATTCTTTGAGTTTTTAAGTAAAATTTTTCTTCGTTTAAACATTTAGTCCATATTTAATGGTAACATTAAAAGAATTACATAGTTTAAGTATAATTAAAAAAAAAAAATAAATTTAGCTAGTTTTTTTTTTGGATTTACATTTAAGCTGTTTTCAACTTAATCCAAGTTTAAAGCAAGCTGTTTTGATTTGACAAAATGTGTAAACTGTAAAACGCTACAGACTAACGCAATTAAAGTTGAGTTGTGGTTTACGATACTAAATTCGATAGTATAAATACAGTTAGAGTTAAAAAATTGGTTTGTTGTTGTTAAAATGGTATAAAATATGTTAGTTGTAATACTAACCATGCTCAAAACTACTGCTGTAAGAATAATATCTTTAAATAAAATAGTTGTACAATAGTTTATAAAAACTGGTATTAATTTGATTTCTGGCTAAGTGTTAACAGAACCAATTTAATTTTTAAAATATTGGGTATTTCTGAAAAAAATTTGTATAAAAACTTATTAAAAGGTATAAAAATTAATCAATTTAATTAAGTTGTTAAGAGAAATTAAAATAACTTAGATTGTGTCTAAATAAATTAACACTTTTATGTCGTTGCTACGAAAAGCCTTAAAACTTAACAAATAATAAAAACAAATCGTTAATATAATGTTATAATTAAAAACTTGTTGATTATTAAAAAATTTAAATGTTCCCAGCAGTGGTAACACGTGATGACGTCATAGTTGCAATGCATCATCAAGAATCTTAAAAACATTTAAAATAATTTTTATGTTTTAAATAAATCTAAAATATTTGTAGGTTAAATAAAAATAATAATGACGAAAAGATATATACGCTTTAAGTATTTTAAGTGTCTTCGCACTCCTTTTAAAGTGATCGTTTGTATTTTACCAATTTCTACGTAAATTAAGTATTAATTTCTGTTTCTGGCTACAGTACAGTTCAAGTTTTTATTATATTAATATTGTGCCACATATCATGTATTAACTTAAGCTTGATAAAATTTAAAAACTTTTCATGCTAGTATGGTTGATAAGATTATAACATTAAAATTTAAATATAAGGTAACCCTCACAATTAATTTTCACAATTAGTCTTCATGTAGATCAGGGTTTCCCAAAGTGGGCAAAGTGGACCTCTTTTGGGCCATGACAGATACTCAAAGAGCAGCAAAGGGGTAAGAAGGGGCCACGAATGAGCAGTAAAGGAGCCACAGGGGGGCCATGAGTCATAATTTGAAATTTACAATATATATTCTAGAGTTGCAGATGAAGAGCAAAACAAAAAGGTCTCAGGTGTTTTCAATGGTAGTTTAAAAACTTACACTAGATATTCTCGAGTTGCAGATGAGAGCAAAAAAAAGGTCTTAAGTGTTTTTCTTTGGTAGTTTTTGAGTAATCTTGTTGAAGGGGGCCATGGCTTTCTTTATTTCTTTAAAGGGGGCCATTTGCTAAAAGTTTGGGAAACTCTGATGTAGATCTATTTAATAAGATAACGATCATAACAAAATTAAAAAAAACTGTTTGTAAAACTCATTGTTCACAGTAGTTCAGAAATATTAGACTGATAATGGTTTTAGTTTGTATTTTTAGAATTTTAATTGTCGTGCATTCGCCACTTATAGAGCAAAACACATTTTAGCTTTTCTACATTTATTAATACTATAAATATATGTCTTTTTTAATTAATGTTTTTTATGGTTACGTTAAGATATTGAAGTGTGTATATAAAGCTTAGTTACCTATAATCTAAGAAATAAATGACTTAAACTTTGTAAGAAACTTCAGTAGTATTTGTATGTGTTGTATTGAAATAAGACTTCATTGTTCAGCTATAATTAAACATTTTCAACTTAAATCAAGTTTTTAAAACTTGGTGGCTTTTTAAATATCTAAGTTAAACCTAATTTACTAAGTGTTTCTGCATCTGAATAAACCAAACTAGTTTTAATTGTACCTCTTTAGTTTTTTAACAGTTAAGTTTATTCAATTTCTTTTATGATTATATTCTAATTAATTTTTTTTTTTAAGAAGTCTTAATTTGAAAAAGTAATGACATAGTGCTTATTTCTACCTTCATTTTCAACTAATACAAGTGATTGTATGTTTAAACTGTTTTTATTTTTATGTTTTAAGTTATAGCATGAATATAAATCTTAAGTGGTTAATCACAGCCATTAGCACGTCTCTTGGGTTGGAGTATTCATGCAATTGTTCATCTAATATAATTAAAATAAAAGTTAAACTTACTATAACGCTTTAGGTTTGCTTCTTATAAAACTACAATTTAGATTATGACCATTAAACTCAAAAGCTGACTGCGTGCTTTTACTTTATAGTCTGCAGGCATTTACTTGACTCAGCTATTTTGTTGAGAAAAAAGACATATAAATGCAAAAGTTCTTTAAGCATGATATTTAGATTGTTAGACTCTTTATACACTTAAGTTACTCAAACTAGTTTACTACTTTTTTGTAAAGTTTGGAGCGTTTTTGTTATTTTTATGTCTTTTTAAGTAGTCAATACTTGCTAAACACTACTTGCTTGTAAACACTGTTCGACGTATCTAGTATTTATGGTTTACTATCATTTCTAACTCGCTATCATTTTTAACCCGATAATTTCTAACCCGATCACTTATAGCCCGATAATTTCTAACCCGATCACTTCTAACCCGATCACTTCTAACCCGATCACTTCAAACCCGATCATTTCTAACCCGATAATTTCTAACCCGATAATTTCTAACCCGATAACTTCTAAACCGATCACTTCTAACCCGATCACTTCTAACACGATTACTTCTAACCCGATCATTTCTAACCCGATCACTTCTAACCTGATCATTTCTAACAAGATCATTTCTGACCCGATCGTTTCTAACCCGATTTAACCCTATCATTTCTAACCCGATCATTTCTAACCCGATCATATCTAACCCGATCATTTCTAACCTGATCATATCTAACCAAATCTTTTCTAACCCGACAATTATTAACCCGATCTGTATTAATATATTTGTTTATTACTGTTTTAAAATAAGGATTTGTTTTAAAAACAAATCGATCTCAACAAAGTTGTTTTTTTAATGAAATTTAGTTAGTTTTGTTTAAAATAAAACTTAATGTTCAGATAACTTTTTTTTAAATTTAATTTTTGACATTTAATGCTTTTGGAGGTTTGTTATCCTACGCTAGACCCAGGCATCAAAATCTGGGCCACTTAAACTGAATGACACTTAACAAAGAGACGCAAATTTATATATCTTAAAATCAAAAACTATAGCTTTATCTAATATTTATAGATTAACAGCAAAATAATTTAACACTTTAGTATAACACTAATTGACTTAGTTATGATTTGAAGTAGAAGGTATTTAACAAATTTGGTTTCGACTCCATAATAAGCAAGTTTAACATCAATTCTTTCATCGATCAGTGAGTTTCAATAAAACCAAACACAGTTGCACAATATTTCAATTTAGAATTAATTACCGATTTCTTTTCAACAAAAAAAATCAATCTTTTAAAATTTCAGCAACACATGTTGAGACGATTTAATATATTATTTCCATGGTTTTAGTGCATCAATCAGTAAAATAGTCTGAATTACGCACTTCACCATTAAAAGAAGGTTCATGGTTACTTTTATAGAATATTTTAGAACATACTAGAATATCAGAATTCAAACAAACTACAAAAGTTCATGAATAAAAGTTACTCTTGTTCAAAAATCAGCCTGATATACATATCCTGACTTTTAGAGTTAAGTTCTGTACATTTGTGCAACCGTTTGGTATTTCATTGCTTTTTTATCAATTATTTTTGTCGCTTTGCCAAAGCATAATATATACAATTAAATTAAACATTATTGGAATTAAGGTACAGACAATTGCAAAGAAAATAAGTGTATTGACTAATCACTAAATTTTAAGTCCAAAGCACATTAGGAATATAGGTTAAAAAATATCTATCGAAAATATTGAAAAACCTTATATTATTTACAGAGGAAAGGCGCTGCTAATAAAATCAAACTAAAGAGTTACCCAAATTCTACATACTATATCAATGGTTTATAATGGTTTATTTTCGTAGTAATTAATTATTCAAATAAAGTTAAAAAAAGATTATTAAATAACTGTAGTTTAGTAGTTTTAAAAAGCATTAGGAAAATTATAAGTCTTCCGTATTATAAAGATTAAGTATTAAGTTTTGATAGTCGTCAATGTAAGAAATATAATGAGTTTTGAAGCCGTTAAAGACTACTCCGTACTTTTTCTTTGAAGAGATTCTATATGGTTAATATAAATTTTTTAAGTATGGAGACCAGATTGGCAAGTTGCATTCAAATTTAAGGCGAATTTACATAATATACAATTTATAAAGAATATTAATATCAGTATATATGAAACTCGAAATAATACAATTATTAAAACTTAGTAATCGTAATTAGTATGGTGGTTTTATTTAAAATTATCAATATTAAATTCTAAGTTCTTTAAACAAAAGTGTATACTGTTTAAAACGTCAAAAGTAGAGGTAGACGTTTTTCAATTTTTAGAACCCGTCAGTACATAGAGAAAAACAGATTTAAATTTATTATAAAAATTTAAATATTTTCAAAATTTCAAATTGCAAAAATAGTTTCTCACGACTAATACTAGAAACTTCTTTATTAAATTTCTTGATATCTTTTAAAAGTTATTGTTTCACAGGTTATTATTCAGCGATAATTAAATATGAAATATGAGTATAAGTTACTTGATTAATTTATATATTTTTGAAGTTTATAATATAATAATATAATTTGTTTGTATCGTGAAACTCTAACATAGGTTTTTAGAAAATTAGAGGTGCAAAAATCGTTTTTAGAAATTTAAGGTGCAAAAAAACACCGAGAATAAAGTCAATAGACTTCAAGCTGGCTTTACTGTAATAAATAAAAAGTAAATATGTTGCGTGTAATAACCGTCTGAAAAAATAGTTGAATAATGGAAACAAAAAACTTTATGTAGTTTTTACAAACTTCTGCTCCTAGTAATTTATCTATAATTAATTTATTACTCTATTTCAAAATTTTTCTCAGTACTTATTTCGTTTATACTTACGTTATTTCAACTGTTCATAAAAAAATAAAATAAATTTTAATTTAAAGAAATTTTTGTCTAGTAAAGTACTAATTTAAGTCGTAATTAAAACATTTTGTATATTATATAGATTTAAGTGAAGGTTTTAAAAAAGATCACCTGGGCGAGATTTGATTAACCTCGGACTTGTTATACAAATAAACATGTCTGTTTAATTGTTAATAACTATTTTGCTCTAGAACTAAGTAAGAATTTATTAATGATGTGAAATCAAGGCGGTCAATCGACGTGATATACTTTTTCAGCTTGTTATACGACATAACTGTTTTAATATCTAGGTTATACCTAATAATCAGGCTTTTTCACTTAATATAACAAAAGTATTAAATTTCTACTAGTGTTTGTTTGAATTCCATTATCTTAATAGGCCTATGCAAGTTGTAAAACAATTTGTAAAAGTTATTAAAATGAAACTCAAAAATAACCTACTATAAAGTGCTAATACATTAGTCAGCAATAATACAACATTTACAACAGACTTACATTGTAGTTTTTAGACCGTAATGTAACGATTTTTGTATCTGAATATTACAGTTGTAAAGGTTTACTTTTTAAAATTTGCTTATGTTAAATTCATTATAGTCTCGTGAATTATTATAAGAACCAACTTAAATATATTTATAACTGCTTACTTTAAAATCCTACAAAAAATAGTTCAAAATATTGTAACGTAAATGATTTAGTGAATTGTATATTATTAACGAAAAACGTTTGTTAAAGTAGATTGAAAGAAGAAAAATATATGAAATATTGAAAAAAAAAATTATGTGTAGGATGAAATATCAAAAAATTAGGTGATAAAAATAAATTAAACTTATGTTTAGTTAATACTAATGTTAAAGTTTATACTAACAATGTTTTTTACGTAACATATTAAAATTATAATATTTTAAAGAAACTAAAAATAAAAAAAAATTTAATAATTTTATTAAGACTAGTTAGTTTTTGAAGAAATCTAGATTAAAATTAATGAATAAAATAAACAAGTAGAATGGGTTAGAAATGATCAGGTTCGAAGTGATCGGGTTAGAAATGATTGGGTTAAATCGGGTTAGAAACGATCGGGTTAAAAATTATCTTGTTTGAAATGATCGGGTTAGAAGTGATCGGGTTAGATATGATCGGGTTAGATATGATCGGGTTAGAAGTGATCGGGTTAGAAATGATCGGGTTAGAAGTGATTGGGTTAGAAACGATCGGGTTAGAATTGATCGGGTTAGAAATGATCGGGTTAGAAGTAATCGAGTTAGAAGTGATCGGGTTAGAAGTGATCGGGTTAGAAATGATAGCGGGTTAGAAATGATCGGCTTCCAGTATTTATAGTAATAAGGTTAAAAATTTAAAGCTTGTTTATATACTGATTAAACCTTTTTAATTTCCTTGTAAACTCAGTTCAAATCGAAAAAGTTAATATGTTCAGGTTTGCCATAATTTGGGCTACTAAGAATAACTCAGACTAGTACAAAAAGTTGAAAATATTCACTCTAAGGTAGGCAAGTTTGATTTTTTTTGATAATCAGATTTTTTTTCTTTTTTAGCAAAACTCAGGGTATTTTGAATGTTTTTATTAAATCTCAAGCTAGTTTTTCAAATCAAAAAAAAAGTTATGTTTTTATTAGTTTTGTTTATATTTTTTTAATTGTTTAAGTAATTACAATGGACAAACAGTAGATTTGTTAAATTTTTGGTCTTAATATTTTTTTAGTCGTTGCACAAAATCAGTCTTACTCATGGTAATTTGAAATTACTAAGAAAAATTTTTGGTCCTTCCAATTTGGTTTTCATCTAAAAACTAAAATAGAAAATGTTTGTTCTAAGCAGTAAACTGAAGCTATAAACTATACTCAAACTATAAATTCCAAATAACTATGATTGGAAAACTAGTATTTCTTATACTCAAATAAATTTGACTGAACATGTAGTATATTAATTAAACCTTTCAATAAACTAAGTTTGCATGGAAGAAGTTAGTATATCCAGTTAAGCACAGGGTTGTTTTACACGTTGGCTTCTCTACTTTAACAAGTTCATAACTTTTTCAAATCTCAGGCTGACTAACTTATAGTTTTTGTGTTTCAAGGTAACTTAGGTTTCATAATTTTTCAGATTATTAGTTATAGTTATTATTATTTTTAACTAAGACTAGCTTAATATTTTTGAGATTATATCACTCAGGATGGTTATTCTCTCTCAAAGAGTTGCAATTTCGAAGCTGATTTAATATGTAACTATATGTTACTGTAAAACATTAAAAGAGATTTCAAAGTAAAAATAACTTATGTTTTTTGAAATACTTACAGTTTCTTCTTTGTTGTTCTCATTTATTTAAGTTTAAAAGTAGCTGCTATTATAAAGTTTTATTTTTGTTCATGTAAAAAATCAGGTTATTATTAGAGCTAAAATAAAAGTTCTAAATGCGAAAAATTTTAAAACTTTAATAATTTCAAGTATCATTCAATTGTGGAACCTTGATTTTGTCTTAAATTAAAAATTAATAATAGTTAAAAATAATACATTTAGAAGTTAACTTGAGACAGTAATCTCAGCTTACCATTTATATGCTTAACTCTCTTTTAAAAAACATCTATTACTCAGTTATTATATTGGCATACTACAGAAATATATTTATAGACAAAAAAGTTTGTAAATATTCTAAATTTAGTTGAAAATAGTAATCGTACTAAATAATTTAAACAGAATAACCAGATAGAATATGCTGCAATTTAGACCGAATCACAGTTATTTTAACCAAAGAAATCAACTTTTGAACTAAGTTTTTTTGGTATTAGATGATAATTATTATTAACTCCCTAAAAAAAAGTAAATCAACAAATAGCAATGATCTGTTATGACCTTAATAATCACTATTTAACAAACAACTTTTAAGTTCATCCTGGAACTTTCAAAAATGACGTCGATCTTTTAAATATAATGGTAGCTCAGTCCATAATTTACTACCTTGGTAAGCTAGCAATTTTTGATCACTCTTGTTGTTGAATCTAGGTAGAAATTAATTTATTTCTGAATACAATTATGGATACTTTTAAAGTAATCATTAAAGCTAGCTGGTACGAAACTTTCTTAAATTTAAACATAGAATAACCTGATTCGTATAAATATAGACTTTCAATTTTTAATATTTTTTTCATTTTTTAGTTTTCTAACACTATCATCATATTTCTTAAAATGTATGTATCTAAGTGCTCGGTTTATAAGAACATTAAAATCATATTTAATGGTGTATTTAGTTTTTTTTACTATATCTTTTGGTTTTGTACAAAGACTTTTAATTCACATCAAGTCTATGCGGAAAACATAATTCTTTCTTTTGTCTAATAGTAAAGTTATTTATTACTTTTTAAGATTTATATTTTCATAAGAATTTTGTTATTTATATACTTTTATTTTTTATTCGAAGTTCTAACCACAAAAAGACTACTATAGGACTCATACACAATACTTTAATGATTTTCCATACATCATAATCTATGAATAAAGCAGAAGCATAACAAAATTTGTAAACCAATTCTTTATATACTTCTGAATAAAGTTTAAAAATTTAAGAATAATCTTGTTATATTTCTCAAAATTGTATAAAATAAAAACCTTTTGACTAAAACTTTAAAACTTAGAGAATTACATCTTGAATTATTTTAAAAGCTTAAAGTTTAGGTTTGATCTCAGTAAAACATTTATTTTGTCTTTTTAGTAAACCAATATACAAGCACTCTTTTACACAAAATATAATAAAATAAGCATGAATAGGGCACTATTCAATGGTCATTACTACGTTGAATATCTTTTTGTAAGTTTTAACCACAAAAAGTTCTAAAGTATTTTATAAAAGTATGTTTTAAAGACGGTGTGTACGTTTTTGAAACAAACACTTTTACTTAGTTTGCCGATACCGAGCTAACAACTTTGTATAAACTTTCTTTTTATTTATTATATTAAGAATTAGTTTTAATAGCAAGTCCTAAAAAAATGTATTTCGAATACACACTTAGGCTCAAAAATAAACAGATTTTAAGTTCATGTAAAAAACCATGATTACCTGCCAGCTGCAAAATCTAGGCGATTCTGATTAGTTGTTGGTGAGAGTTTAGATCAAAATGTTTAGGTAAGTGAGTTAGGGAAAGGGGTTAGATGCTACTAAGTTACTGATGTATTATTGTTCTGAATAATTTGCATAAAAGCACGAATAAAAAACATTCAAAGACATAAGTACTCAAGCCGGCCTGTGCAGTTATTGTGCAAAACTGGTTTTAATTAAAATTGTATAATGAGATTATATTTAGTTATGTAATCTATGTAAGCTTTTATCACGTAAATTGATTTTACAGTTAGATAAAAACGGTTTTAAAATATATCTTTGTTATATTTAGATAAGCTTTGAGACTTTAATATGTTTTTAGTTCTTATAGTAGTATAAACGTAGTCCGATATTTTAAACTCATTCTTATAAAAATAAACGGCGCCTCTGGCTTAACGCAAACTTTAATAAAATCTACCTTTATATGAAAAGTAGTAAAACCTAATTTGCTAATTGCTTTTAAGTGCGTGTAGCATAAACAAAGGAAGTGTTACCTTATACATTTGTATTTATTAAAAAAGAAAAAGTTATTACTTTCTTTTGTTGACTTAAGATGCAATAACTATGTTAAAAAGTTGTTAAGTTTTTGACTAGGAGGCATTAATATAAACTGTTTTTACTTGAAAACATCATAATGCTTAAAGTAGTGTTGGATTTTTTCTTTAAATATATCTTTATTTTTAGTTCTTGGCTTAATATATTGTAGATTATGTTATTTTTGCTATATTTTATTTGTTATCTCAGTATATGGATAACATTTATAGTAAACTCTTTTGTTAATTAGCAAAAACTAGGTTCCAAATTGTGAAACGCATCAACATTGTTTTAGATTCAGAATTGCTTTAAAGTTTGAATAAAGGTTTAGAAAAATAAAGTAACTTATTTAGGTAAATTTCAAATATTTTTTTATCAGCTGTAAAGTCCTCAAAACTTATGAAAGTTATATTTGGTTATAAAAAATTTATTATAATATTAAAGTTATATAAGATTATGACTAAGCACTTTAACGGAATGTTTTTACAGCAAATTAAACGGCATTGAAATGTCATAGGGGTAGGACGCAAAATCGAATATCTTAAAAATAATTATTTATCTATTTCTAAGCTTAAATGCAACACGTTGTATATTAACACAGTAAAAAAAAGTTTATAAAATTTGAGCAATAATTATGTTTGAGGTAACTTAGGTAGTTCACATAATTTGTTTACCAACCAAGTATATCATACTAACTTCCCTGTTAACAGAAAATTAAAGCTGTACAAAGAGCACAATTGAACTCTAACATCTTTATACTTTATATTTTACCAAGTCTTTTATCTTATAATGTCCTACAGTAACATATAGTACATTAAAAAGTACATCATCACTTGTAAAATTTAAGTTAAGGTGGACGTTTAAGGAGCAGTTGACTAGATAAAAGGTTAATTATCTTCGTAGTAATTACGGATGAGAATATTTTTTTAAAAAGAATCATACCGATTACTTTTATTTATAAACTTTAATTTAAAGTTATAATAAGTTTTGGAAGAGTCAGCCATTTTTGAATGCTTTATTTATTGCCAAGTTAAAGTGATTACTACAAAAACCTAATTGGATATTATTTCAACATCAAAGTTATTTGTTTAAAGGTGATTTCTCTTGATTTACTTTTATGAGTTTGATCGTTTAAATAAAGTTTGTTGAAAATGTTTCTACAAAGAAGTCCTAGGAAAGATTATTTAAAACTTACCGTTTACGATTATTTTAACTGACGACTATCATAACCAAAGGTTATTTTTTAAGCTTGATGATATGTTTACACTAGTTTTTATGATTCGTTTATAGGGCGTTCATAGCTTCTTTAATTACCTCAAGCATATTTGTTTGTCACTTTTTATTGCTGTATTTTTACGTTTATTTTCAACATTTACAAGTTTTATTATACATTGTTTACTTTTTATCTTCTTTTTTTTGGTAACAACACCACAAAGGTACAAAAAATATATAATATAATACAATTTCAAAAAATTTGAACTTTATCAATTAAATTCAGTAAAGTTTAAGTTATAAAATTTCCAACTACAAGATTTAAACAAGGTGTTTTTCAAAGTATGGTTTTAAAGATAGGCAAGTTTAGAAACAGGAAATACAAATATTCTAATTTAAAATTACAATTTCATTTTATAATGAAAATCAAACTTCTATAACTGATAAGTTAAATTTTATTGTTAAGTACACGTTTTTTTCTAGCTTATATAGATAATTTGGTTTTATTTTGATGTTTTCCTTGTTAGTAGTTAATCACTTTAAGTTCAACTCAGACATATAAATTTTTAAGTATAAAAAACTTAAAAAATAACGTTTAAGAGTTAATTGAATTTAAAAATTAATAGTTTTAGTTCATTACAGGGTTGTCACTCGTTTTTTTTAAATTTATTGCAGGTTTTTCAAATTTCTTCTAGGTTTTTAAAAGTACACATTTTTGGATCTATTTTTAGTTTAAAGTTAAATTTAAGGTAAGAAACTGTGTTAAATAGTATAAAAAGATTGAAAAGGAACTGTAAAGCTACTTAAAACGTGTTTTTTAATAAAAAAATTTTTGGTGATGACAAATTTTTTTATCTTTATGATAGATTTTTTGAGTCAAACTGAAATTTTACTACTGAACATGT
This sequence comes from Thalia democratica, assembly GCF_965202585.1. Classification (NCBI taxonomy): domain Eukaryota; kingdom Metazoa; phylum Chordata; class Thaliacea; order Salpida; family Salpidae; genus Thalia; species Thalia democratica. The sequence goes on along the minus strand of NC_139166.1, from coordinate 56,138,229 downwards.
TAAAATTCTTAAAAATTCCAGGTTTTTCCAGGTTTTTTGTTCGAAATTCTATGTTTTTAAATGTTTTTTTCAAAATTTCTTAAATTCCCAAATTTTTCCAGATTATTTTTGCTTAAATTGTCAAATTCCAGGTTTTTTCAGGATTCCAGGTAAAGTGGCAACCCTGTCATTAACATATTTCGAATCTACGCAGATTGTGTCCACATAAAAAATGCGTAACTAATCAAAAGAAAGTAATTAAACGAGAGGTAACAAATATACCTACAAAAATATTCTTTTCACTATTTAAAAAGTTTTTTTTAACATTTGAAAATAAGGCAATATAAGTACTTTATTACATAAATTATTTTGATAGTTTTTTTTGGATATATACATATATATGTATATAAAATAACTATTCAAAGTTGAAAAAGTGGGTTCCTATGCATATCTAAATGAGAGTGCGTAACCAAAGTTCGTAATTTCATTAGAAGTACTGTAACTAAGTTTTAACATTGTCTATCTGACTTTCACAATGCAATTCACGACAAATTAAGTTACTATGGTTTAAACTTAACACCTCATATCACTATAAATTTAGTTTCAATACTTAAAATTACGACTACTTCAGTATAAATATGATTCTGTTTAGTTTATACTTCTCATTTACTTGGTGGCAGTCGACGCTTTATGGTCAAGCTAAGAAAACTTAGAACTTAAAAACGACTCTTAACTCTCGCTAGTATAGTTTAACTAAAAAAACTTAAACTTTTTTTTATAACATAAAATATCCGTAGATTTCATACAAGTAAATATATGATTTATTTTGGTTTCAATTTTCAAACTAGTTCATTTTTCTGATGACACAAAACTGTTTTGAAGGTAAATATGGTGCTTTGATATTTTTATATAATTTTTATACTTTTTATATTCCTAAAATTCTAAATCTAAATACTCCTTCGAATATTCTCTATCTTAAATAAAGTTCATTACTATTTTAATATTTATAAATGACATTTAAGTTGTTTAAGTTCATACATGTTTGATTCCATTAAAGAAGTTAAACTTTTTTAATTTCCTATTAACCAGTCAAGAGACTTTTGCTATTTTGTTGAATTAATGAGCAGCTATGACTGAATTACTTTATTTTAAAACTATCAAACGCATACAAAACGCTTGTGTATTAAATATATTAATATAAGACTAATTTACTATTATAATGTTTTGATTAATTGTGTAATTGTTAATAAGGTTTCTGATTTTACTAAGTTTTGTTTATTAAAATTTTAAACTAGTCTAATAAATAAAACTCAAGTCATTAGTTAAAATAGACCAGTAGAAATTGTAGTTTCTTAAAATGTTTTCTTTTGTTCTTTTCTGTAAACTAATTGTAGACTTAGAAATACGAAACATTTTTGCAAAGCTAACCGTAAAGCTTCTAATTTATACTTGGGAAAAATTTTCGGAGTTAAAAATAACGTATATTGAAATTTTGGAACTTTAACTAACGGAATTATAATGTTAAAACTATAAAACTTCGAGTTATAACTTTCAGAAGTAGAGTTATCAGTAAACAATTGTTAATATTTGAATCATTGTGTGCATATCTAGACGAAAAATTCTCTTTTAATAAAAAATAGTTCAATTTATGCTGTAGATATTGCAAAACTAGTTTTGTAGTATCATACATTGTACCAAGCGTCTGCAGACTAAATTTCTATCATTCATTTATTATTGCACAAGAAACAAATATAACTGACTTATATATTATATATGTTAAATGAGTGATATGAAGCTTACTAACATTAAACTTGTTTATTCTTCCTGAGTGCGGTTTAATTTTTTTTTTCAATTTTTTATTAAAATTAATAAAAGTTGTGGTGGTCGTTCAATATAACTTTACAGATTAAATGTTTTTTTAATATTACTCAAGACTTCGGAATTAGATAAATATTATTTACATAGTATAACAAAGTGCTTTAAATACATCATTCTTCAACGTTAGGTACAAAATTAGTTCTTTTAAACTAAAAATACTAAATTTATATAGATTTTCTAAATCTCCCACACAAATTAGTCAATATATGTTAAGTTAGTTTTCCCTTTTGTTTTAATTTTATTCTTTTCAAAAACAGTTCACTCAAAAAAAAGAAAGGAGTATGTTTAAACTATTAACTAAATTTTCTTAATCGCCAGCAGGATGTAAATAAGTCATTTAAATTATCAAATTAATATCAAGTTACTTGAAAATTACTCATTACGCTTGAAACTTTTGTAGAATAAATTACCTATTACTTTACTCATAATTAAACTTATAGAAATATGATACAGTATAACGATATAAATTTCACTTAACCAGAAAATAATTTCATTGATGTACTTAAATCACAAAGTTTCTCGTTAGTCAGATTTTTGTAGTATAAAGTTTAATTTTACATATAAATTTTGTTAAATATTGTAGTTTTTTCATATCAGTCTTATTACAATCTAAAAATAAACATGTTTTATAACTTTGATGTTTTTTTAAATTACAAAAAATGAGTTTTAAAACATTAGTATTTTTTTAATAACCATTATATTAAGTAGTACAAGCATTAAAAAACTAGTAAAAAGTAAAAGCAAATACAATTTTGCTTTCTATCTATTTACTTAATGTACCTTAAGAACAAATTATCTAAAATTTAAAAAAGTATAAAATAACAGTACAAAAAATGTTGATGATTTAACTTGATTCAATTATTATGCTGACTTAAATCTTAAAAATGGAGTTTTTTTTTTGTCAAGTTAAGAATATATTTTAAACTATATTTAACGTTAGTATTTTAGTATGTTTATGGAAGCTTAGTATTAATATACTTCAACAAAAGTCAAAAGGATTTTTTATGGTGTATAACTTTTTTCAATATATAACACAAACTATACAATAATTTAGAGATTATGACTATTTTTCACAATACCAAGTTTGAAATAGTAGTTGTTTAAAAAGTCACCTATCCCTCTAGCTGACTATAACTGTACATATTAGCAGCATAATTTGATTATTTTACAACTACTTTTAATTTGTTTACAATAAATATTTAAAGTTTAATTTCTTTAAAACATTTAATTAACAGTTAAATGATTAAAAGTAATAAAAGAAATGATTTTTAAACAGTGTATATCAATTAATAAATAAGTTTCTTACCTTTTAAAAACTCAAACTAGTTATTTTTAAGCTCTGTAGAAGATAATCGCACATAAGGCGGTGAAATTGTACTTATTTAAAAAGGTAAACGATGTTTTTAAGTATTTGTTCTTATATATACTATAAGTTTATTTTCAGATGTGTTCTACATAGCTATTTTAATTTAGGAAATTGGATATTTCGCAATAGTTTTTGCTTATAAAAACATCCTAATCATAATTTTTACTTTTGTTATTGTATAAATAAATAAAAAATATTCTAACTTATTTGATTATAATTTTTTATAACTGCTTTTGAACTTAAGCTTATTGCCTGTCAATAAAAAAGTACCACAAACTATTTGTTCGTAAGTCAGTTAGATAAAATATGAATACCTGTGATTTTATACCGTTAAACATCAAATTTTGAATAAATACAATTACAGTTGTTTTTACAATATTATATTGACATTGTACTTGATCATATAGATTACGAGGATATATTGTATTATATCGTTTTTTTATACGTATACTTTTTGTATAAATTATTTAAGTTTTTCTTTTTGGTACTAGATGAAATTATAAGAAGTTTAGATACAATTTAGAGTTAGTTTTTTAAGTTTCCTTAATGTCGATTTTACTCATAAAATTAAAAGAATATAATGCTTTATCAGTTTCCAAACTTTCATTTTTTATACAGCTCAAAATTTATACTTCTCCTATCTCAAAACTCTAATAAATAAATGTTTAATACGTAGGTTATTTTGTGTAATCATCGGACTTTTAAAGTTTTTTAAGTACATCAAATTAATGTTAATATTTTTAGCAAGTGTTATTAAAATCATAACAGTTAAAATTAAATACGTTACATTTTCTAGATAATTAAATTGAGAAATTCTTAGTTAGTTAATGTAAAACTTTTAGTTTTGGATAGTTAGCTAGGATTAATGTACGCTTTTACAAAAGTTTAAAAAAAAACTACAGACTCTTACAAATTTAGTAAATGTATAACTATAATAGTTAACATAGTGTTTTGCAAATAATTTTATGTAAAATGATTTATCATATAGATCAAAGTTGAGAAAACTTTGTGTGGCATTTTGAGGATAGTATAAAACATTAGTTTCTTTTATTAAGTTTAATTTTTGTAATAAAATAATTAAACAATAAATACTTCAATAATTTCAATATTAAGTTAAGTATTAATAAAAATAAATTTGTCAGTTTTACCACCTTCACAAAAATTTTATTCAAAGATTTAAGAATTGGTAACTTAACCAGTAAAAGATTATCAAAAAAATGTGTAAGTTTGTTTACTATTTAATTATTTAAGTAAATCAAAAGTTTAAGCAACATAGTTTTCTTTAAAATAAAACAAAAGTCATTTTATTGCGTAAAAACAAAACTTCCGCTTTGGGCAGCAAGATTAACAACAGGAAGTAACAATAAAATTATGAAACTAAAACTGAAATTATGATGTTGAAAAATTATTTGTTAGTTAGATTGGGTTTTAATTCAAGCTATGGTTGAAAAAGTTTAAAAAAATTTAAACACGAGCATTATGATAAAAATACTTACCAAAAGATTAAAACCGTTAAAGTTAAAAAGTATGTCAGAATAGTTTTTATTCCTCTATATTAATAACAAATTTTACTTTAAAAACATATCATATACATATATATATATATATTGTGGTTAAATGAACTAAAACACTTTCCACTGAGCCCACTTGAATGGATTTTAAATAGTTTTTTTCAAACCGTACTTGTTAAAGATTAAAGAATTTAGCTTTATGAACTGTTATGGGAATCTGTTTTTTCAATGAATTATATATGTATTTGTATATATATGTACATATATATACATATATATATATAAAGGTTTATTTAAAGATGTGAAACTCAAAGGACTCGAATTTCGTGCCTATGCACTCATCAGCTTCAAAACAAGTTTAAAATAAAGCACAAAACAAAATCACAAATGAAAGTTAAAAATTTTTTGCATAAATAGATTATAACGTAATTTTTAAATTATCAAAAATCATGCAAAACGGCTTGTGCAAAAAATAATTTACCAATGGACAATAAACTGGCAAAAATTCATAAAACTTCAGTGAGTAACTATATATTAGGACAGATAATTGAAAGAGATAAAGATAAAATTAAGATACAAATTGAAATTTAGGTTATTTTAAGATGAAATTAAAACTTGTTAAACTTTAAAAGCGACATTTTTATATGTCTACAAGACGATACAAACTCGCTTCTTTAATTTAGGCATCTCTTGTCTTTCAGTGCATATACATATATGTCCTTTGAGTTTCGCATCTTTAAATAAACTTTTTATTAATAAAGCTCTCAAGGTGGGCTCAGTGTGAAAAAATTTAATTTATTAAGTTAAATAACTTAATTTTATATATATACATATATATATATACCATAAAGTTATTATTTATTTTCATGGTTGTATATATATCTCTTTAAAAAATAAAAAAATGTTGCATAAATATGTTTAAACTTTCATATTTTAAAAGACTCTGTACCCGCTATTAGTACAATAAATTCAAAATTAAAGTCAAATAGATTCTAAGAATTGACTTCTCTTTAAACTATAAATTCAACTTTTTATTTATTTATTTAAGAACTTCAGATACAAAACTATTAGCAGCAATATATGCTGCATCTGATATATTGTTTTAGTTGTTTTCATAGTGATAACTATTAAATTTCATTACAAACTAGCATGACAAACTTTTAAAATGCACTTTGACAAAAAAAGTTATTCTATTGGTAAAAAATATACTTAAAGACTTTGAGAATAAAAATAGAATGCTTTAAATTAAACAGCTGTTAATAAATAAGTTACATATATTTTTGATGGTAGTATCGTTATGATTTAAATTAAGTTAAGATTTCGATCATAAGTTATTTAAAAAAAAAATCCAAATAGTACCGTTGTAATATATAGTTTTTAATAAATTCCACTTGCTTTCTTGAGTAAAAAAATATTATATATAAAAAATGGTTAAAACTAACTTGAGGTTTTAACTGTTTTTAGTTTATTTTTCATAAAGAACTGCAAACTAGTTAGTTTCAAATTGTACCGTCTAGAATTAACAGTAACATAGTAATTAATTATGATGAAAACAATTTTTTGAATATTTTTTTTTAGTTAAATAAAAATATAAAAATGAGCTAATAACACGATAAAGTTGAAAGAGTCATGTACAGTCTAATTGAAGATATTTTTAATATAAAAAATGTCATAGGCTTATTGAACAAGCTTTACTAAACATTTGTATAACGATTCATAAATACTTCTTATTTGTGTTTTTTTAAGTCAAACCGTTTTTCGATCACTCTTAAGTCGTATTAGTTTGCATAAACACCGATTATAATAACTTTATAATTTAAATTAAAAAATAAAATAGTTGTTTCGAATTTTCTATACACATTTCACTGAAACAATTAGTTTTTTTTTTTCAAGTCAGTTATAACAACTTTTAGAAAATAACTAAGCTTTATTACTATTTTAAACTCTGTTTAATCTTTTTGTATATATAGTAAGACTGATATGAATACTTGTTGCACTATGCATTTAAAAACTACAAAACTAAAATAATTGTTTAGTCTTATACTCTTTTTATACATAAACTCATTGATACTGTTTTTATACAAACATATTAAAAAGTATTGTAGTGCAACAAAAATTTAGACATTTCACAACTACTTGAGTGCTGAATAATCTGAAAGATTTGTTTTTACAAACCTAAAGATAGATACAAGAATATTCTATTAATGATTAGTGAAATAAATATATATTTACTAAAACTCTATCTTATCATTTCTACTCTAGCTGTTTTAATATATAACTTACAGTGTTGTAGCAACCACATAATAAAGTTTTTCAAACACACTAATATTGAGATAGGGACTTTATTTTTTATATTAACAGTTTTCTTTCATTATACTATAACGGATAGTATAAAACGTAAGTAACGTTTTAAAATCTCTGCATTAATGAATTTTAAGTGTCTTAAAATAATTTTAGTATTAGATAATTTACTGCTTTAATTAAATTTAATAAAGTTTCCAAAAAATACCTAAGTTATTAAATACACAAAAGTAATAAAAAAAAACGAGTAATGAAATTTAAATTTATTAAATGCATATAAGCTTTTTTTTAATCTAGAACACATCTACGAAGAACTCTTGAAATAAGCTAGATTATTACACATGATGCTTTTAATTTATTATTATTTAAGTTTCTCATTGCTAAAAACTCTAAGTTATCATATTTTACAAGCACACTAGTGCATAGTAACTTTATAAACACTACTTAGCACACAAAACATGTTAAGGAGTATTTTAGTGGCGGGAGCTGTTTGTATTTTTGTTTACTGTTTGTGATTACACTGTTTGTTTGTGATGTTCACCGTAAAAAGCAGAAACTTTTTTTCTAAATATTTATTTTCTACAGGCTTGTAATAAGTTATTAGCAATTATCTGTAAGTATTCAGTTAATAAAGGAGTTGTTGTGAAAAAATATTTAATTAGATTTATGTATTACTATATACAACAAGCATTAAGTAAAAATTTGAAAAAGAAAAATTATAGAACTAAATAACTCTTTTTTCTTATTAACTATGGACCCTGAGCTATCCACAAAAAACTACTACGACCCGTTTCAAGAAGTGTACGACAGTCAATTAACAAATCAGTCGTTTACTTCCATGCTCAGCGATGCGTGTCAAAACTATGACGTCACAGAAGATTGTTACGTCATGTGCCCAGAAAATATTTTTGCGGTGAGCCCACCACAGAGTTTTCAGAATAACAATGCTCAATTTAACCGGGACTTTGACGAGCTAAACACTAATCAGGTTTTCGTTTTTGTTAAGTTGTACATAATTTTATTTTGTAATTTTTTTATAATGTTGTTTATACACAAATTAAAATTCGACCAAGATTTGTTTAAATAATAATCATATAATAAAAAATAATTTACAGCTTTAAATTCGTAAAGTTTAAACTGTAATGTTTAAAAGTTTAAGTAAAATGTTCCGAAGAAATTGAAATAGATGTCTACTCAATCATATTAAAGATTAATAAAGACATAATTTTTAGGGAAACGGTTTTAGATCTGACAATGAAGAAAGTACTTATCACTTGATGCAGCCAAAACAACGACAGCTCGCAACAGATAAACCACAACAAATTTTAAACTACGATCAGGTTGATCAAAAAGCTTCACAGAAGGTATAATGTTTACTTGCATTACTTATATTGAGATAATGTTTTTGTTTATCTAAGTTCACTCGTTTAACAAAATATTGTAAAGTTTTTTAATTAAAATTAATGATTTCACTTATTTTTAGAGTTAAGTGAGTACCTTATTGGGCATTTTTTTTAATTATTAACTCTACAAAATTACAGCTACATATGCAAACCGATGGCGGAAAAGACACAAACACTCATAATTCGAATCAAAATCTGTATGCATACACTCACCAAAACCAGCGTCAGTATGCAGATCAAAACCAAGGTCCAGGTCAAAAGAAGTTTTATATGCAGCTGCAACATAATCAACAACAGTTTCCAGTGCAAAACAACGTATTGAACGCATACGGTAAGTGTATGATGAGCTTTAAATTTAAACTGTCTTTTATTAAAACAATATTTAATAAAACAGCTCTAATATTGCCAAATCAAAGTGACATCTGTGCAAGCGAAGACAAAAATAAAAAGGTAGTAGTTCAATAAAAATAAAGTTTATAGTTTTAGTTACGTATTAATATGAAGTTGTAACATTATAATTTTAAATTTTATAGCTGTTGAAAACTACTCAACCGGTTTCAAAAGCTGACAAAAATGTTGACTGTATTCTATCTGAATCAGAAAACAAAAAAGTCAGAAAGTAAGTAGACCTGCCATTACTTATTTTAAATTTGAGTAGTTTTATTTTTCTCTTTTCTATCAGGGGTCGTGTAAAGTTCACACGCTACCAAATGGAGACGCTCCAATTTTACTTCAATCAAAATCAGTTTTTGAAATATGAGGTGAAGAAAAATATTTCAATGACAACTGGTCTTACTGAAGATGAAGTCTATGTAAGTGTAGTATTAATTATGAAGTAAATTAAATACGTCTTGTATACTTTTTAAACGTGCTGTAAACTGATATATTCCTAAAATACTCATTTAAAATTATACTTGTTATATTTTAAATTTTAAACTTAAATTTAAACTAACAGAACTGGTTCCAGAACACTCGTGCCAAGTTTTACAGAGAGTCAAGAGGTTTCACAGCCAGGAGGTACTATAAAAATCGTGAACCAGGTTAGTACAGTATTTTGTTTACATAGTGTGTATGAACTTTAATTATAAACAAGCACTAGTTGTGAGTAAAACAGTTTTCTACAATGTGGTCCTAACAAAATAAATTCAATATATTTCTGCAAATATAACAGGTCAACATTTGAAAAATGGGAGTAAAGTGACCATCGTAAATGTAAGACATTTATTTGTTATTATAAACTCTAACATTAATTGCTTAAGTTGTGCTTGAAAACGATGAAAATATAAAAAATTTAGAGTGGTTTTGTAAGACTAAAATATGTGTATAAACTTAATCGTATACAAATACTCCATAGTGATAAAAAAGTATTTTACAAAACCAATACTTAGTAGAACTAAAAACTATTACTTATTTTGTTTTATAAATCACTGAACTTAGGTTTTTTTAGTTTGATTAATTTTATCAAACTGAGTATTATTTTAGTCAAAACATGGAAATTCTACTGCAAACTCACAAAATCAAAAAGAAAATAAAGAAATACAATACCCCGACAATACGTCAGCAAAGCAAAGAAAGTTAGTAAGATAAGTTGTTACAATATGCAGTTTTCTTAATTGCAACGTATAAGCTACACGAAATTTGTTATAAATTAGAGAAAACTTTAATTCTAAAATATCTTAATATAATTTATACATACCGACAAAGCTTTATTTTACACTTATAGAGTTGTTTTTAAGCGAAACCTCGTAATACAAAAAAAAAGTTAAATGATAGTATTTGTGTAAACTTTAGTTTGAAGTTTAATAAGAACAGATAACATTTTCTCACGGTTACGTATTTATACTGCAAAAAAGACAAACGTTTTCAATTCAAATAAACTCATAGCAAGCAAAAGAGTCTTTATATCATAAACAACTACTTTAAATCGCCACAGGAAAAGAATAACTCTCGATTTCGACCAGAGCAATACTTTGGAGAGTTATTACAGGGATGTGACATGGTTCCCTGCTATTGACCAAATAGAACATTTGTCACAAGCAAGTGGAATGACTTACGACGAATTGAAGGTAAATAGTTGGTTTGAAACTAATTGGTAATTTTTGGTTCAGTAAGTATTTAATTCGAACACAAATGTTCTACCTTCTGCTGCAAAATTACATTTGTTTATTTATCAGGTAATGAACAAACTAAATAACTAATTATGAAATAAAACAATTGTTATAGCTGTACTTAATATTAAAAAAATTATAATTTACTATACTAAATAACAAAATATCTAATTTAAACATTCTAAATTCTAAGCTTATTATTTGCTAAAAATAATCATAGCAAAGCAAATTGCTGAATTATTTGTAAATAACTATTTGCGACAATAAAGAAAAGTATTGCGCGAATTTTTTTTACGTAAAAAACAAAGTTTGTACAACTAAGTTAAAGTTTAGTGTTTTTATAACATTTGATGAATTACTTGATTTTGCTTAAATCAAAAACTTTTAAAGTTATAAAATAAAAAAGTTTACTTATATAACCAACTAATCATATTAATTTTCAGACGTGGTTTCAGAACCGTAGACGCAGGGATAGGAAGGTGGGAATTGAGATCAGCAAAGATGCAGACAGAAGAAGAATGGATCAAATGAATGCATCAATGTATAAACAGAGAATTGATACTTAGCTGCATTTTTTAACAAAAAATTTAATTTTGAATTCGTGAAAGAGACTTGGTAACAAAAGTTTTTAAATTTTTGATCAAAATTTTTTTCATAATTTTTCGAGAAAATATTTTTACAAACATTTCACAATGGAGCTAAACTAGTTTTAGATGTCTATTTATACCTTCTAATTTATTTTCTAGTACAACTTTCATTTTAAGTAACTAGTCGTTAGCAAAATTTTAAAATGATATTTGTTTTGTCGGTTTTTATTTATTTAATGTAGAAAATTAAAAGCCATATTTGCATACTAATTTGTTTTTATACTACTTGTTTTGACTGCTTATTCACAGATATATCATACAAGTACATTTCAGTTTTATATCAAATTTGAAACTAGTTAGAACAATTAAAAAAAATTCGTGTAATGAGCTAATAAAAATGTTAATGATGATAAAAACAGATTTACTTATTTTATTAAGTTATTATTTATTGAAGAATCACAAAAATATAATATCAATACATAGTACTGATAGATTATGTTAAAAATATTTAACTGATAATATGAAATCCATTTATGAAGAACTTTTTTAAATTCTACAAGTTGTAAGGAATGTATTTTTAATTTAGCACTTTTTGTATAACATAAATAATATATTTATTCTTTCAAAAATTTATTTTGCAAACTAAGTTTCGGTCAAAGCTAACTAAGTTTCGGTTATAACATAAATAATGGTTGTAGTTTAGCAACAGCAGATGGGACGTATTTAAATGTATAAATTAGCAAAACTACGATGAAAAATCGAGGTCTTGTATTTAACTGCTTGTGGGTTTAAGTACATTTTGAATTATAGGAACCGTTTGATGATTTTCTTTAAAGTAGTTATTGAAAACTTAAAAACATTATACTAGCAAATTGTTAAGTTATTTAAAGACTTTATACCAGGATTAAGTTTTTTTAAACCCCCACCTTGCAGGAACTAAGGAAAATATTCACCTCCCTTTTTTGATATCGCCACTCTATAATTAAATTAATTATCAACTTTTCTTTTTCGGCATATTAAGTTAGTACCCGATGATAGCCAAAATGTCTTCCAATGGTAAAAAATCACCAACATTATGAAATACTGCTTTACAAAGTTAAATTAAGTAATGTCACATTTCTACTTATTACTTTTTGTTAGTGTTTATCGTACAAAAGTATAAAGTACCCAGATTTTTTTTACATATTTGTAATAAATGTATAAGATAACTCTTCTATAGAAACATTTTGTATTTATTATCAAAAAAGCATGAACGTTTTAAACTAACTAATTTTACGCAACTTAATTGAAATTTGTTTTGTATTATATACATTCGTTCTTCTGTGTTTTATCTAAAAAATCTGTTAACATTCAAAAGCATAAAAACAAGTCCTAAAACTAAATATGTAACTTACAAGGTTTTTAAACTGAAAATATTTAACATTTTTGTTGGTAGTATTTACTGTTAAAACTTAACATACAGTTATACAAAAACAAATTTTTGTAAATTTTTTGATTGCTTTATAACGATTTACAAATTATTTTGTGTTGTTCTAGTTTCAGTGCATAACTATTGTTTATTTAACCATACAAAACAATAAAAATATTTGGTCCTAAGACCTTGTGCGTTGAAAAACCTTCCGGTTATCGAATCGCACACCAAAACTATCAATGCTTTAAGTAAAATGTTTAGATTGGTGCTAGTTTTTAGCGTATGCTTATTGCTTACTTTTTTAACTGAAAAAATTATAACTACTTCTGTGTATTAACCGAATGGTTAATTTACTTACATAGTAATAAGAAAGAATACAAAAGCTATATAAAACTACGATGGACTACTTTGAAGTAAAATGAAAATAGTTTTAATGTAAAAGCTTCACGACTACATTTGTTAGTTATTATTAATAGAGCATTAAGTTATAGATCTGTTGAACTATCAATTTTAAAAAGGATCATAGTTTTATAATCCGTTTAGCGGTGAAACTTGTTAATTTTCTAAATTTTTAAATAAAAATCTTTTGTATCTTTTTAACTAACATAAAAATTTTAAAAATTGATTGATTTTAATAGCTATATTAAGAAGTTTAAAGTGAAAAGCAATGGTTGCTACGACGATAGTGTTAAAGTGATAAAGATTTAGTGAAATTTAATTACACATTGATATCTGATAACACAAATATAAAATTTAGAAGTTAGAGACTAAAGCTTCTCATGTAGCTTTTTTTTGTCTTAAGTTTATTTAGAAGTCTAAGAAACTTTATTCTGAATTTCTTATTCATTAATTGTTTAGTTAAATAATATATCAAAAAATGTCAGAAACTATGGCTTAATATATTTTAAAGCTTAAAAGTCATAAGTGATCTTAGAACTAGACTAAACTTAAAATAAAATTATTATGATCTTAATAAAAAACCGTGTTTAGTTCTGAAAATTAAAACAGTTAAAAAGCTTTACAGTTATTTAAAACTAGAAAACCTTAAATATAATTGTTTCAAATTTTAGCTTGTCTACAATTTTGCTCACTATTATACTGAAAACATAATCAGCTTAATACCAGTTGAGTTGTTAGTTAAAAAACATTTAATCTTAAGTTCAAGAAATATATAATATAATTATTTTATAACAATTTTCATGAATACTTTTTTAAGAAGTACATCAAATTTAACAAGGAATTTGTTCAAGTTTGTTATTTAAGTTACCAGGTTTTGTGATAAATATGACCAACAAAGTACGAGTGGAGTTGTTCATGAGATACGTGGTGTTTGGATTCGTGGATGACAGGTTTGAGAAAAGGCTGAACCTGCTTCCCAGCCTGACAATAAAAAACCTGAGAAGTCACCTAATTCCTGAACTGATCAGGAGAGTGAACGTTGAAGCTGATGACGTCATAATCAGGATCATTCTTCCGAACGCGACGATGACGGCTGTCGGAGATCACCGACCCGTCGGTAACTTGGTGACGTTGTCCGATATTAAGAGATTGTTGATGAGAAATTTTTCTTTTGTGAAAGATGACAAGACTTTGAGGTTGAGATTTTCAGTTACTATTGACAAAAATTAGAACTATTACAGAAATGTTTGGTGTCTTGAAATCTATGTTTTGTTTTCTATATTTGGTTCAATTATTTAGTTTGTATTGTTTCTTCGAACAATTAATTTTAGTTGCAGATGTTTGTATTTTGTGTTCTTTCAAGTACATAGTAATGTTGATTAGTATTCTTACTGTTATTACTATTTTGTTCTAATTAAATGTTGCAAGTTAAAAATTATATACATCAGTATGCTTAAATTGAAAACTTAAACAAGAAGTTATACAAATGACATTAACTTTATTTGATAAATTGAAAAATAATCAATTTGATTAGGTATAGACTACAATGGTTTTTTTAACTAAAGAAGCAGTCTTTAGCTTTGTAAAATCAATCTAAAATATACTTTCAATTTTTTTGGCTAACTGTATAGACTAAATGTTAAAACTTAACAGACAGTTAAAAATCTAAATTTTTCTACTATTTAGAAAGACATATCTTTTTTTATTAATTTCATTTTAGTATTATCAGGATCACACAGGAAACAGGAAACTGGTCTAGACACGCTTCTGATGCTAATTGTAGAAGAATCGCTGAAAAAAATCCGATAGGTCGTTAAACAGTTTAAATTTTACTTTTTCATATGATACTTAATTTATACATTTTCAACGTTTACTTACCTATGTCGTTATTTCACTTTCATATATACCAATAGGAAATTATCATGGAGCAGAGGTTTGTTAGTTGGTGGGATTATTTATTTTAAATTAGTTAATTAACGATAAGGAAATCGACAAATCTAGTTTTGGCTTTTATCGTGATGACGGTTTACTCATATTTAGAAAACGATCACTAAGAATTTTAAACTAACTAGAAACATATAAGGCAATCAACTCAGAAACATAATTAGAAAGTAATAATTAATTTAAATACACAAACGGTGAACTTTTAAGATATAATAATGGACCTGGAAAAAGATGAGTATCTACCATTTAGGAAAGTGAATGCTAAGAACATCTATACGAACTAAAATTCTAATCATCCATACCTAATAAAGAAAATTCTATCAATGATCCAGAAAAGATTATCATCTATTTCTAAAACCAAAAAAATATTTGATAAGATAAAAATTCCTTATGAAAAAACTGTAAAAAATAGTGATTTTAAAACAACACTATCATATGTTCAAGATAATTCTATCGGAAGAACTAGGAGAAAATTAATGAAAAAGAAGGGTTTTTTATTACAATCCTTTTTTTATTAATCGTATAAAAACGAGTATAGGGACAAAACTTTTAAAGCTAGTATCCAGACATTCCCAAGATCGGGCTTTTATGGTTCTTTATTTAATAGAAATACAATAAAGATTTCATACTCCTGCATGTCTAACTTAGAAAAAGAATTTGCAAATCACAATCAGAAAAGACTTAAAAACTCAAATGAAACAACTGAAAAAAACATTAAGTCTCGTAATTGTAGATCAAAAGCTAATTGTCCAATTAACGGAGAATGTCTTACTAAAGGAATAAAGCAACAGTTATGCACACTAAAAAGGAAAATATTCACGTTGTATCAACTGAAAGACAATTTAAAATAAAATTTTTGAACATACGCAATCCTTTATAAACGCAAAAAAAAAGACATTACAACTAGATTCATTCACAAAATCAAAAATGACTACGTTCGTTGGAAAAAAAGTACTAAAATGGGAGATTATTCATTGTAGTAACCAAAATAAGCCAAGTAAAATTTGTACCTCTGTGATTTGAAGAGACTTTAAATTGTAGTTGCAGACAACAACAAACTTTTAAATTTGAGATCAGAGTTGGTGGGAAAATGCAAACATTTCACAAAATTTAATTTGAAGTCTTAATTGACTAAATTTAAGTTTAATTTACCTGCCATTGTTTTCATTATGTAATTTTATATTTTCTTTTAATTTTTGTTTTTTGTTATTGTTGTATTTTTTGTTACTGATAATTAACTTTGCTGAAAATTACTTAAAATTACTTAAACAACTAATTACCTTTTGATCTAATTGTTAGCTAAAACTATATAAAATGTTTATCCATTGCTACTTGTTAGTTTATTTGCTTGTGATCATCGCGTAAGCGAGAAACAATTGTAATTCAATAAACTCGATAGAACTTTTGTTTAAACTATATTTTATAAATATTAAACAAAAAAATAAAATTTAGCGAAAGACAGAACTAAAAACATACATTATATGGTTAAACTATTTTGGAATTAGAGAACTGCATAATTATTTGTATACATAACTTCCGTAAACATAAGTAATGCTAATATATAAATATATGCTTAAGTAAGGATTATTTTCAAAACATTTTGTACAATGCAGCTAATGTAATTTTTGTATAAAAACAGTTAACAGTTATGAGCACATTAACATTTTTTTGTAGAATTATGTCTAGTCACTTAAAAGAATAATAATTAATTAATGTAGTGTTAGTTTATCTATGAAACAAGATAAGGTTTAATAAATTCAACGAATTGACGTAGAAACTTTAATACTTTTATCTAACTAGAATTTTCAAAAAACTTATTAGTTTATACAAAGCTAACTATAGATTTAAATGACTTATTTGTTTTGTCTTGAGATTGTATAAACAATTAACGTTAGAAAGTTTAACTACCACATAATTTATACTATATTTGATTTAACGAATATTTATTCAATTAAATGTTTTTTAGAGAATTTAACTTGTAAGTTTACTTATATAGACTATTTTTGTTTTAAGCATGGACATTTTATTTTTATTTTTAGATGATATGCGAAAGACAAAATATATGCATTTCTTACCAAAAATATTTTTTTAGCAAAATTAAAATTAACTAAACATTAAAACAAAGTAAAATTAAGCCGCAAACACGAACAGTTTAAAAGATTGTTCTAATAGTTTAAAACTTTTTCAAACTTTCCAAAATGCATAAATTAACAAGTTCAGCGTTTTTTCAAACTCAGCTTACTGTACAATAAAATCTATCTATTATTACTACGTCATAATTATTATAAAATAATTTCAAATTCTAAACTTCTGTATAGCACTGTAATAAACATTAGCTTACTGAGAAGTATATGGGACTTATATCTCATATACGAAATGTTCGTCTAAACCAGGGGTCGGCAAACTGCGGCCGTCGAACTGTAAATCTGCGGCTTAAATCTGTGTTTTATATGAAGAAGACATCTCTAACGTATTAAACCAATGGAAATATAATAAAGAACTGAAGAAAGATGAGAAAGGAATATTTACTTGTGGTGAATGCATAAGTAATAAAAAGGTTATACCTACAACTGATTATACTACACCAACTCATACTACAACTGATGTTTGTAATGAGCATTTAAAACACCTGAATGCTACTACTAACAAGTATAGCAATTCTATAAAAAAAAAGCACTACTGCATATAATGGTTATACTTCAAATGATAAAAATATAACTGTTACTTTAACTAGTAATGGTGCAAACAGTGAAAACTCTATTGTATATGAAATGCGTTACCAAATTTGTAATGTTGTTACAATCCCTACTGTCTCTGGTTATCTTGATAATATAAATAAAACTAGTTTAATATGTTTAATATGTAGTTACATAACTAGTTTATTATGGAATTAATAGTAACTATAATGCTTATGATAAAATGAACACTACAAATAGTGATACTAACATAACTAACATCACTTTTTTAAATGACAAAGCAGTTATTACAAGCTATATTAAAGATCAATGAAATGCTATTAACAGCGACTTATTAATACGTTTTTAGCTGATAGTGGTTTACATACTTCTTTTTCTACTAAAGGTAGTATATTTCATACTTCTTCTATTAAAAAAGTCGGGTAGCTGTCAAATTTGCACGAGGAGACAAAATTGCACGAGAGCTAAAACTGCACAAATATTTTTTTGCACGAGGGGATAAAATTGCACAAAGATAAATTTGCACGGTGGTTCACTTTTGCACGGCAGATAATTTTGCACGGAGACATTTTTCACGGGTTGATTCATTTTAAGTTGTTTTGTTAATATCTTTTTTGACTATCACTGTTACCCCTAGCCCTTACCCTCGGTCGGTTTTTTTTTTTGTAATAATTATTTTTTTACTTTCATTGTTACCCCTAAGCTTTACCCTCGGTCAGTTTTTTTTTTTTTTCGTTTTTTATTAATTTATCTTTTAGTTATTCGTTTTTCTGTTTATTTCTTTTTTTTTTGTTTATTTTTTGTAAAATTGTAACTCGTGCAAAAATGTCTTCGTGCAATTTTGTCCCCTCTTGCAAATTTTTCATTGTGCAGAAGTATCTTCGTGCATTTTTGACTCGTTCTCACTTATGCACCTACGACTTATCCTACCAGAACAAAGTTAATTCTTCTTCTACGGATAAGATTAAACCAGTTACCAATACTTCTAACAGAAGTTATGCAAACAATGCTAATTCTCTAATACTGTAATTAGTACAATGTCTACTGGTGTGAACGTATCTACTAATGCTTCTAATGAAAACAAGGTAAATGCTTCAACTCTAAATGGATTAGATTTAGTCCACGTTATTTATGTCAGTAATGATATGATAGCTAGTAATTACTCTGAAAATAGTTCTGCTAGTATTGAGACAATAATTAGTACTACTTAAGATAATACCGCAAAAACTATTAGTTTTAATATTCGTGACGCAAAAGATATTATTAGTGACAAAGTAACTACCACTGTTTTCTCTACTAAAAATGACATAGTTACTACAATTTCAGCTACTAATGACTTATTTACCTCTAAAGATATTAACAAAATTATTATTTCTTTTGGTAACAATGACAGTGTTACTACAAATTCAGCTACTAATAATAAAGTTACTTATACTGGTATTAATTAAACAAATCAAACTTCAAATAATAGTGATGAAGTTACTACAAGTTTAAATGACGTTGGTTTCATCACTACTACCACTACTAATTATATTCGAATGGTATTTTGTCTACTAATGATAACATTGTAACTACAAATTCAACTACAAATGACACATTTACTTCTAGAGGTGTCGAAACAAATATTGATTCATCTATGAACTTAAATACTAATGATAGTGCCATTTCTATTGGCATTAACAAAACTATTACTTCGTCTACCAATTACTAAAATTACAACAACTTCAGCTAGTAATAATGCAAAAACTTCTACCTCTACCAAAAAGGACGTTTCATTTTCTAATGATAGTGATGTAATCACTTCTACCAATAAGGCTAAAAATCAGTTATCTAACACTACTACAATTAGTGAAAATTTATCAACAACTATTACCAGTAACGAAATTTCAAATACTACATATGCTTATAATACTTTTGATAATGACGTAACCAATACTACTACTTTTGACGTTATAAATAATTCTGCTACTGAGGCTGTCATCACAACTGCTAGTATCAATAAAGTAATTACTATTTCAACTAACAACGACACAATAACTACTGCCTCTGTATATGGTCTGGTGAACTAAAATATAAAACTTGTGTTTTAACATAAATATACAATAAAATTGTATATGAAAATATAAAATTTAAGAGCTTTTTAACAATAGTCAGAACAAAAAGTTAAATAAAAGTTTATGGTTTTAAATCATCATAGCTTCCATACTTAGGTAATTTTAATCTTTAATATAGTCATACTGACACAGATATTTAAAATATCAACCAATTCAAGCAACAACGAACGATGATGAAACTACTTGTAGTTCTCTTACTACTAACTACCCAGTCATTTTCATTCAAAAGCACCAAAAAGAATTATGAAATGTTATTGAAAAGATTTGACTATTCGACACAACGCAACATAAAGGAATATTGTCACTCATTTGAAACAATACCACCAGTTGATAAGACAATTTTGTCGATTGCCCCGTATACACATGTTAAATATCGTTGCTCGTAAGTCTGTTAAATTATATAGAATATATTTTTGGTTTTGATTAACATACATATGTGTTTTTGTTTTAATTTAAATTTTAATAATTTAAAAAAAGTATAAAAAATTTATAAAATATTTTTTTTTTTCGATTTATACTTAGTATAGATTAATTTTGGAAAAGTTTGAATTTATTAACTTTATAAATAATCATAAAACACAGTTACACAACTTCTTATTTAATACTAACTTGAAAATAATAAGATAATAAGTTATGATAATAATATGAATTGATAATTTTAATAAGTTCATTCATTAACAATGATTTAAAGTATAAAATATTTAACTAGTAATTGCACTTAACAGTTTTGCTAATAATAATTACAAATACATTTATTATTAACAATTCATTTTGATCAATTTTTGTAGAAAGTTACGGTTACTAGTATATAAAAATAAAATTCAAACAGACACATGCAACATAATCATCTTGATGTTATATTATGTGGAGTGTATTGTTACGATCCAGTTACTTGTAAAATAATAAAAGGTTACAAAAATGAGCCTGTTTATACTGGAGTTACTTACAAAGACAACAGTGGAAAAAATGTTCACTTTAGGTATCTACATTAATGATTTTACATCTAAAAATCAAACATAAGTATATTTATTCATGTATTTTTATAAATTTCCGTCACCTTTTTTATTTTAAATATTTTAACTTAATGCTTAACTTAAGATTTAGCTTTATTAGGCTTTACAAATCATGAAATGCTTTTATTTTTCAAAGTTACTAAAATTCTAAACTGGTGCTTAGTAATCGAAGTATTCTATTTATTAATTTATTCTAGTTTTTTGTGTAAAAGTATATAATTATTTAAAAAAAAACAATGCCACAGATACCCATCGGCTTGCCACTGTGTAACTTCAACAATTAAAAACCCAAAAGCGAAAACAAAAGAAGTTTGCACTGCGATAAGAAATAGACGAAAAAGAAAGTACGGATATTTCTAAGCTAGCTGTAATGATTTGTTGTGTTATATAATGCAAGATTGTTGGGTTTTTTAAACATGATTCTTACGTCATAAAAACTTTTCTTTTTGCGACTTTTCTTTCTACATATTGAAACTTTATTTTGAAATTTGACCAAAAATTTCAAATTAGTTAAGTTTATTTTACAGTTTGAGAAAAACGGTTTTAAGATATGTCTTAGTTTTATTTAGACAAGCTTTGATACTTTAATATGTTCACGGTTTTTAGTTCTTATAATATTTTACATATTCCGATAGTTTAAACTCTTTCTTATAAAAGGCGCCTGTTTCCGCAGGCTTTAATAAAATATACTTCTATATGAAAATAAGTAAAACCTGATTTGCTAATTGCTTTTAAGTGCGTGTAGCGTAGACCAAGGAAGTGTGACTTTATGCATTTGCATTTATTAAAAAAGAAAAAGTTATTACTTTCTATTGTTCACTTTAGATGCAAAAACTATGTTAAAAAGTTGTTAAGTTTGTGATTAGGAGGCATCAGTATAAATTATTCTTGATTTAAAATACCATAATGCTTAAAGTAGTGGTTAGGAGTTTTCTTTATACATACCTTTACTTTAAATTCTTGGCGTAATATTATGTTATTTGTTCTATGTATTTATTAGTTTTCTCAGATTATAAATAAAAATTGTCAGTATACGTTTTTGTTAATTAGCATAAACTTTGTTCTAAATTGTAAAACCTACCGAAAATGTTTAATTTTACATATAAGCTAGGCAAATACAGAAACTAAAAGATAAGTTAAAGTACTAGAACTTTTTAAACATTTATGATTAATTTAGTTATTAAAACTTTAAGTATCTGTAATACAAAGTGTTACATTGCAAAAAAAAAACAATTGAGAAGATAATAAATATTGAAACAAACAAATATTAAAACAATAACGTTTTCTTTATACATACCTTTAGTTTAAATTCTTGGCTTAATAGGTTATTTATTATGTTATTTCTTCTATGTATTTATTTGTTTTCTCAGATAATAAATAAAATTTATCAGTATAAGTTTTTGTTAAATAGCATTAACTATGTTCTAAATTGTAAAACGTACCGAATATGTTTTAAATTTAGAGTAGCTTTAAAGTTTTAATAAAGGTTTTAAAAGAAAATAAAGTAACTTACTTAGGTTAATTTTAAATAATTTTCATTTTATCAGCTATAAAAACCTCAAAGCATTATGAAAGTTGTAACTCCTTTTTTATAGATTTATTATAGTATTAGAGATGTTATAAGATTATCACTAAACACTTTAACGGAAAGCTTTTGCAGCAAATTGAACGGCAGTAAGACGTCATAGAAGTGTCCATGCCACAGATCATTAATAAAAAAAGCATACAAAAACTGCTTCTTCAAGTAGGGTGTTTGTTAAATATATTAAAAGAAACATTTTGCAGTTTTAGAAAGAAAATTTTATTAGTTTTTACCAGATGAAGGTATTGGAAACTAAATATTTCTTTAAATTTGAATACTTTATGCTTTTGTTATTATTTCAGAAGTTTTTTTTTTCGTAACACTAGATTTGTCATAGTAAGAAAACTTATACTATAATAAAATTTTAATTCTTTTACGTTTGATCTTTTGTATAAAATATTATTAGGTTTTACAAGCAGCCAAGTAATGATTAAATTCTCAAGTTTTTCGATTCTCAAAATCAAGTTTTTTGTTGTTATCAAGTTCAATGCTTATAATTTTTATTTTGTCCTACGTATAAATGAATTTTATCAAAAACAGTTACTAGCCCATATATTTAAAGTCACGTTAAATGTTTGATGTTTCTTTATTTCTTACTGACTTATTGAAGCATGCTTTTACATTTTGCTGAATATATCTAGGTAAGGGATTTTCAAACTTTACAGCATTAAATTTACCAAAATTAACTAACATTAAACATTTTTAACTGAAGAACTTCTAATAGAAGGTTATAATTCTTTTATGCGACATTTTTGGTTGCTGATTAACTTAATTTCAAATAAGTTTTCTAGCTAAAATTCAAAATTTCAATGAATCTTACAGTACATATCTTACAGTACAATCAATACAACACAGTAGGCCTGCAACAAGAAAGAATTTTATTTTGTTGTTACAAAGCCAAGATTCTAGCGCATTAAGTGCTTCAAACTAAACTAAATAATTCAATATATGTTAAAGTTATGCCAGTTTGAAGATTGCGATTTGAAGGGTTTTTGATTAGTTCCTATTTTAATGTCTTTAAAAATCGAAAACCGACGGTTAAACAAAAATATGTTAAAAAAGTATTTTAGCATCAGAGCATTTTATTAATTTTTTCACAGTAAAAAGTTATAAAATATTTTAAAATACGTTTATAGTACAAATATATTTTTAACAATAGTTTAATTAATAATAAAGTCATTAGGTTAAAAAACTTATTTCGTATTTTTTAAATAAAAACATATATACTTATTTTTATCGATATCATAGTAAAAATAACAAAATTCTGGGTAGGTGGAAAACATATATGTATATATTTTTAAAATTCTCAGATTTAGTAGATTTAAAAAGCATTAACAAAACATCATCAATCTACCCAGAGTTTTATAAAAGAAGAATTCTTGAAATAGTTAACCAACGGTTTTTTATAAAACACTCTACAGAATCATTGAAAAAAAAATAATTAAACAACTGTAGTACGATGATTTATTTTTTACTATTAAAACTTTATATTTAGTATCTACTATAAATCTACAAGCCCTTACAGCAAAATAAATCAAAATATAAGTTTAATTTGCTTTTTCTTAAACAAAAATACTTATAGTAAATAAATGCATAGAGCAAAAACCTTTTATAAAAGCTACTACTTAAAGTCCAATAACGTTTATTCTATTAAAACCGTTTTTATAAAGTTTTTTAAATTCAACAGATATAACCTTATACAACATTAAAAGCAAATATTTTTGAAAATTTACAAGTATAATTTTTTAAGAAAAACCACTCTCTATTTCCAGTTAAACGCAATTTGGGCCAACTGTGCTCAAATGGAAAACATGGACTTTTTTTCAAGCAACTTAAAATATTCAAAGATAAGACAAAGTCGATAAAAACATTCACTCACATTTACAACCGAAGGAACATCGAATCGGGAAATCCCAAAGTACAAATTTTTCAACCGAAATGCCGAATGACTCTCCGCTCAATCATTTACTTTCCTAGTTACTCATACTACTAAACATAATGGTGATGTAACGGAGCTATGTGTAGCTTTATAAACCTTAATCATTAAAAATGTTTAAATACTTCAATAAAACATAAAATTCTTGAGAAGCTTATTTTTGATAGACATCAATCACGCTAAACTATAAGCGTACAAATCAGAAATCCTAGCTATTTACAATCACAATTTACAAAATTACTTAACGTTATTTAATAAATCATTTAAATTAATGTATAAACATTAATGTAAAAATATGTTTTTGTAATAAAACAAAAAATTCTACCCAAAATAAAAAACTTGTTTTAATCTTAAAACTTTTTTTTCAAATTTAACCACAATTTTGTAAATCAACATTCGAGTGATGCAAATAGTTTAAAGCAAGTAAAAAACTGTATAAAAAAACTTTTTGTTTTATTTTAAATATAAAACATTAAAAACAACAAATAACATACTTTTTGAATAATAATATATGTTTTTTTTTCTACTTATCACAGATCTTTATAATTATCTATTTAATGTGGAGAGCTTTTAAAAATGTTTAAGTCTACTTCTATAGAAATATACGAGTAAAAAGTCCTACTCAAAGTGTAATTTTGAAAATTATTTTTGGATCCAGCCATATATCGATTAAAAAATGATCCGGATCCTAATTAGCGGATCAGGTAGATAAATAATTAAAATACACACGCCAACTGTTACTTACGGTTATCCATATAAATAACGCGCGCGCATAACTTACTGCATCAACAAATATAGTATTTAATCATACGCAGGCTTTGAAATACTTAAACTAGGCTTATAAATAGTTTTTTTTTGTTAAACTATTAAAAATACAAATATGTAGTTTGATGTTCAATTTGGTTTGATTTTATATTCTAATTGACAAATTATATTGAAAAAGTGGTTTTATGACAATTTATATCCAGACAGTGCCAATTCCGAAAATTTAAATTTAAAAAATTAAATTTCAGAGACTATATCTCAAAAACTAACATAAGTTTTAAAAAATAAAAAATATATATGTAGATAATATTAATACCTATAAGCCTCTTTTTAATTTTTGAAAGACTTTAAATATTTTTCGAGATAGTTAAAAGACATAAACATAGTTAGACATAAAAACTTATTTAACCCTTATATCAAAAATATTTTAAGTTTTGCAAAAAAAAAAATCTGTAGGTATAAGAGGAACGGGTCAACTATACATAAAAACAAAATTTAACAAAAAAAACAAAGACAAGAAAAAATAAAACAAAATAGAAGAAAAAATAAAATCTTGTAAAGAACAAAAGGAAAAAAAAGTTACCGACTGAGGGGTAAAAGTGATAGTAAAACAAAAAATTCAACCCTTGCAAAAGTGACCCCACGTGTAAAATATAATCCGTGCAAAAGTGTACCTTTGTGCATATGTGACACCTATCCATTAATATGTTCTACATATGTATTTTAGATTTTTTCAAATGTATATTAGTTTTTGAGTTGAGGCCCTTTTTTTTATAAGAATTTGAATTTTGCGATTATAAATGATCGTTCACCAGTAAAATAGTTTGAAATTGAAAACTTTATACTAAGTCGTTTATAATCTTTTTTATTGATCAAACTCAATCTAATGCAATTATTTAATAAGATGTTCCTGAAAACACCTACAGCTTTCAACTTCATTTACAAGAGAAACTTTTTTCAGGGTTGCCACCGGTTTTTGACAAATTTTCTCCAGGTGTTCGAAATTTCCTCCAGGTTTTTTAAAAGTACACGTATTTGGATCTACTTCTAGTTTTAAATTAAGTCTAAGGTAAAAAACTGTGTTAACCAGTATAGCAACATTAAAAAGATACG
The DNA here is from genome assembly GCF_965202585.1 of Thalia democratica. Taxonomy (NCBI): domain Eukaryota; kingdom Metazoa; phylum Chordata; class Thaliacea; order Salpida; family Salpidae; genus Thalia; species Thalia democratica. Next base: position 56,112,123 of record NC_139166.1, on the reverse strand, counting down.
TTTAAGCTACTTTAGATATGTATTTTAATAAAAAAAATTTTGATGATGAGAAAATAATTTAATCAATATGATCATTTGTGCCAAATTGAAATTAACAACTTAACAAGTAAAAATTGTTTAAAATTCCAGGCTTTTTATTAATTTTTGTTCAAAATTACAGTTTTTTTAACCTAAATTGTCAAATCCTAGGTTTTCCAAGATTCCAGGTTTTGTGGCAGCGCTGTTTTTCAAATCAATAATAAAATATTAAGTTAAATAAAAAATGAAAACTATTCAAGTTCGACTGACTAACATAATGAATACTTCGTCAATTTGATTTCAAAATTACAGTAATAAGACTTCAAACTGTTCTTATTTATATTCTGTTACTGATTTGTTATATATTTAATTATTATCATATGGTTTGAAGGCGTAATCAAATTAATTGATTATATTATCATCTTTAGGTTATCGAAGCATACATCGACCTTTGGTAAACATTTAATTTAAACTAAACAATGAATAAATATTATATAAAAACAAGTATATTTTAAAACTACTGTACAAAAAAGTTTTATAATCAAGAATAATTACTACTTATGCATTTATAAACATTTTTATTAAAAGCTAGTAAATAAATTTACATAAAACTAATAACTAGTAGTTATATTAAAATACTAGGTAGAAATTAATGGTACTCGTTCTACCTTTACTAAAAATTCAGTTTAAAGTCTATTTAAAAAATCAAATATTTAATCACACACAAAGTATTGTTTAAACTGACGAAAACAATTAAATTTAAACCAAAAACGTTACGCATAAAAAAATTATTCAGTACATAACACGAACTAAAAAGAAATCAACTTCCAATATACTAAAATTTGCACGGCTTCAACCTACTGTGCTTGCATCATTCGGTGAGATTTAATTGTAATAGTCATCATGGTAGTGAACGTTTCTGAAAGTATATTAACAATTAAATAACTAGTTGATCCAAAACTATCAGCTTAATAAAGTTATTACAACTTAAAAAACCGTGATCTAAGCGAGACAGGTCGGTGTCGCTTTTAAACAAAGGGACTTTTTTGTACAAAAGGTCACTTTTGCGCGAAGACACTAATGTAAAATGTCACTTTTGCACGTAAACATCTTGACCCTGAACCTAACCGAGTTCTAACCTTAATCTTAATTCTGACCCTGACGCTAACCTCGTGCAAAAATGACGCTCGTGTAAAATTGACTACTCGTGCAAAAGTGCCCGTCCTCAAACTATACATGTTAAAATTCATATAAGTAACAAAGTTTTGGAAAACAAATATCTCTAAAATGGTATCATAGTAAAGAAAGTATAATAAATGGAGTTAACATCAAAAAAAAATTTTGAGATCTAAATGATTACAAAAACAAAATTAAATTCTTAATATCTTAAAATATCAATCTAGCCTTCTTATTTCAAAACAAACAAAAAACCCAATATGTTTACGTAATTTTGATAAGATGTTAGTGTAATAACAAAATAGGGTGTTATCTGAGCCAATACTAAAAGTGTGTCATTAGCAGAGGCAACAAATAACTAAAATAAACTTTATTTCATGCTAACCATGTAATTGACCAGATTAATTTTTTTTCTGCTCAAAAGTAAGTTTTTTTAGCCTTCTCATAAAAAAATCATGTCACTTCGTCTGCAGATGCAAACAATCTAATAGTTTGATCTGTGATTGTGTGAATTGTAAAAAAAAAACATTATTTTTATGTATAACACATACATTTGTTTATAAAGTTTCTAAAAAGGCCTGACTACTACTTATTTATGAAACACAATATTAAAAGTTTTATGTAACTGCGAAGACGGTTTTAATAAACAAGTTAAGCAAAACATTCAAGTAACATAGCAAAGAAAAATTTTGAAACAAAGTTGATCCAGAAAGTTGTTAATATTTGAAAGTTTATTTTTTATTTTACCATATTGTAGAGAACAGTTTAAAAACTGCAGTCCGGTTATTTGTTAAGACGATATTAAACCATTTAGAAGGTCATACTTTTAATTTTTCGAAAAGTTATTTAGTGACTTACGTACTTTTAAAACAGTTTTTGTTCAATACAAAACGTCAAAAAAATAATTTTTCAATATTGCTAATTTTCAATTACTTTATCAAACAAGTTAAAAACTTTAAAAAATGAAAATGAAATTAAATTTAGTATTGAATTTTTAGTTGAAAAACTTCTACAACTTATGTTCAGCAATAAACTCAAAACCAAAAATTTAAAACATCCAGTTTTTATAAAATCTAAATAAAAATTTAAAACTTAAGTTATGTCTAACTTGTACTATAATTAAAATACACTTTAAAACAGAAGTTTAAGGATTTCTAAAATTTTCATAGTGTCATTTACAGGGTTGTCACAGATAAAACTGAGAAAAATTTCCTGAATTTTTCTGACTTTTTACTAAAATTTCTTGACTTTTTACTAAAATTTTCCTGACTTTTCTTAATCAAAATCTTAATTTAAACTTATTCTAAAATACATAACCAAACATTTGAAAGCTTTCAATCTTATTTTTATACACGCTAAAACAACAGTTTTCAAGTGTTCAACTAGGGTAGTTGTTCAATATGCTAATAGAAAAATTTTGCAATTTTAGTATGACTCTAAAGGACATTTGATTAATTCTTTACCTTTTGAAGGCTTTGGAAAATAAGGAACTTTGCAAATTTGATCTGACAAAATCTGAAGTTTTTTAAATTTTGTCAAATTTCCTAACTTTTTAAAAAAAAACCCTTATTTTTTCCTGACTTTTGTCATTTTTTCAGTCTTTTCTGACTTTCCTGACCTTGTTACAGCCCTGCATTAAGCTCATAAGCATACTTAAACAACTTTAATATATATTTAACTATTTTTTTAAGTTGCTTAAATTTAGTGGCTGTACTAAGGTAATACGTATCTTATGTTTCTACTTCTACAATTTTAACGAATTCTCTTCGCATTTGACACTGCTGTATTTGCAGTACAAATTTTTAAAGAATACAAATTTATTTACTTGAAACAATTTTTTATTAATACTTAGTTTGAAACATATTCAATAATGTAAACTAGGCTTAAGGTAAAATTAATATAGTAAACTAAAACTTTGCATTAAAAATAGATTTTATAACTTATTAAGAACTACAAATATGCGTTTTTGAAAAATATATTACGGTATATTATAAACTTAATTTAAAATAAAATTTTCACAATCAAATCAAAAAGTATTAGTTGCATAAAAATAAATACTTTAATTGTAAGAATTTATAATTTTTGAAGGCAATAAACTGAAAAACATAGTATTTCAAACAAAGTATCAGCACAAAGTTAAGTTTTTATTTTTAGTTATAATTTTAGATTCACTGCAATTACAACAGTGTCAAATGAACAAAAAGTTGTTAAAACTGATACAGTTGATAAAAGTACAAAACATATTTTAAATTAGTACGAGCACCAACTTTGTGAAGTTTTGATGGAAACTTAAAACATCCACTAATGGCGTTTTTCATGCTAATCAAATTTCATCGTTTTGTTTTAGTTTTCTTTAAACAAAATAATAAAACAAAAAAATTAGAACACAGATATAACCATCCAAGAATTATAATTAAGTCAATAATAAAAAAGTTATTTTTTTAAATTAATTTAAAAAGTTATCAACCCATCTAAAAAATTTTTAAGTAGATGCTATATAAACTTTACATGATTCTAATTAAAATGCTTATAAACTAAAAAAAAATATGAAGAAAATTAAGTTATAAGATACAAATAATTAACAAGCTAAGTCATCTTTTTGTTCTTTTAATATTTAAATATCAAAACTAAACAACATATCAAAAACATAACATAAATCATGTAATATAAAAATAAACACTTAATCATTTTAAAATGGAATTTTATTTTGAAAAAATAAGACAATTTTTGATATATAAAATTAAATATCATATTTTTTGGAAATAATTTCTCAACAAAATTATCAAAAAAAATAATAGTATTGATTTTTGTTTAAAATAATAAGTTAATGTGGATATTTAATAAGTAAAATTTATAAAATTCTAAATTAAAGTACAAAATTTATTTATGTTATATTTTACAAGGTGATATAGTTAAAGAGACATATATATTTTATATTGTTCTAAAATATATATATAGATATTTTTTTTAATTAATTTTTTGAATATATAACATTTTTAAAGAAAATATCAAGGTTAAACAGATATAAAGTATTTTTTACAGATTTATGGTAACGAAAATGTATTGAAAAATATATTCCCAAATAACTTTATAACACATTTAACAAATTTTCAAAAACTCAATTTCTGTAGTTTTTAATAAACTATAAAAATTATTTCACCATTAAAAAAACTTATGTTTTTTTTTTTCTAACCCAAACTTAATATACTATAAGGTAAACTAACAAAACAAAATATCAGTACAATTTAAAAATCAGGTTGTATTTTTATTATTTAAATTCATTCCCACTGCAACAGAAACAATGTCAAATACAGAGATAAGAAATAAAATTAATTTAAAACACAAAAACAAAACTTACCTTAGCTCGTACATATTAAGTAAATAAAATATTTTAAAATGGTGTTTAAATATGTCTACTATAAGTTCAACTAAATTATATAAAATTTTAAAACCTTTACTTATGCTTAAAATACAATTCTTTCTAATATTAAAGCAAAAAAGAACATTTTTAAGTTGTTTTTATGAAAAATCTCTGAATCTTAAATTCGATTGCTTTTATCTTGAAAATTATTTGTAGAGTTTTAATAATAAAATTAACTGTTAAAACATTTACTATCGGTAAAGTCAATACTATTTATTGTACTGTTGATATATAAAAATTTAGTATATTAGTAAACATATGACACAAGTAATTATCTAAATTGTGGTTAAAATTTGTTTTGTTTATTATTTTGTAAATTAAAAGCATTTATTGTTTTATGACCACTTTAAAAATTGTTTAAAAAATAACTTAAAAGGAAAATTTCATTGATTTTAACTAAAATTCACCTTTTTGTAAGTTTACTTATACCGTTTGAAATGAGAACTTTTGTTATATACTCAGGGTTGCAACTGGTTTTTGAGAAATTTCTTCCAGGCTTTATGAAAGTACGTTTTTGGGTCTATTTTTATTTTAAATTTAAGTTCAAGGTTAAAAACTGTGGTAAGTATTATAACAACATCGAAAATATAGTGTAAAGCTACCTAAAGTTTTTCTTTTAATAAAATAAAATTTTAAATGATGAAAATAATTTTTTAATGATAGATTTTTGTGTCAAACTAAAATTACTACTAAATATATAAAAAATGTAAATAAATTCCAGGTTTTTTAGTGATTTTCGTACAAAATTCGAAGTTTTTTTTCTCAATTTCCAGGTTTTTTAGCCTAAATTGTCAAGATCCAGGTTTTTGGCGGATTCCAGGTTTTGTGGCAAACCTATATATAACAGAGTTGATAATCTTTGAGACAAAAAATCAAGCCTGAGTGACCAAAAACTTTCTTGAAAAAAATGAGCCAAAAAATTAACAGAATACGAAAATATCTAAAAAAACTAAAACGACAACAAAAGATTTTACTTTTATTAAAACTTTTTTTTTGTGATACAACTGTTCAGAGCTGAAAAAGTATTAGGTTCCTTAAGTGAGAATCAAACAGTAAAATCAACAAAATATATTTAAAAATAAATAAACATTCTTTTGAATTTTCAAACTTTTCTTAGTATATTGATTTTAATATTATCAAGATATTTTATGATAAATGATTTATTTGGAGCAGGATTTACTTAATTCAGTTTTAAAATAAGTTACTAAAAATGATTTTTTTGCAATGAAACAAAAAATATCATCCTACTATTTAAAGATAATAATACAATGTAATTTAGATCAATTTAGACATTCTTAATTAGTTTAAAACTTAAACAGCAAAAATGTTACTCACCTCAGTATAATTAAGAAGAACTATTCAAATTTAAATGGGCTCTAGATTTAAATGACATCAAAACAAAATAAAATGTAGTTTGAAAATATAGTCCTGGACAAGACATTAAACTGTATCCGTGGTGTATGACGCGATAACCGACAGATTTTTCGTACACTAGGTCCTTGAACCAAAATTATTTATGCTTTTTTGTCGTTTAATAAATAATATACAAATATAAATAAAACTAGTAACACAAACAACATGCAACCAACCATAAGATGTGGTCTTTTTGTAAATGAGCCCAAATAAAAGTTGCCCACTTCTTAGATAAAATAGAGTTGTACCTGTGAAAAATGTTATGACAATTTTTCTTAAATAATGTAATATGTAATAATATTTTTTTAATAAACTATTCTTAATTTGAAAAGTTTATAATAGTTTTGTGTTGGTACTAATTTCAATAATTTTTTTTATATATATACTTTTAAAGCAATTTTATTTCTAATATCTTCAATAAATTAGTTCAGGACTGTGTGTTCTATAAAATGCTATAAAATAAAAGACAGAAAGTAGACAGAAAATAGTAGATAGAAAAATCTATACATATAAATTATATACATATTACAAATTTGATTTTTTTTTTTTCTTATAATACTTGATGATCATTTTGTAATTGTAATATTTATGAATTATTTAAGCTCATTATAAATATCCTAAAAGAATAAGGGTGGGTTTGTATTGATAATTTTTATAATAACTATAGATAAAAAGCATTTTTTTTTTTTTTATATTAGTTGCTTTTGAATTCAGCTGATTTTTATATAAAAAAACTAATGCAAACATTAAGCATACAATTTTAATTTTCAGTATTTAATTTTGACTAATTTAAAATATAAGTGGAAGCTTGAAAGGTTGTTACAATAATTATAATATTTTAACCTTAATGTTGAGTTTATAATTAAAAAATTAAACATTTTTGAAAATTTTTATTTCATCAATTAATAGTATAATAGAAAAAAATTTAATCAAATTTGTAATGTCTATATAATTTATAAAACAACCCTCTGGAACCACCCTTGAAAAAATTAAAAAGTCCCTTATAAAAAAATGTCTTCAATAGGCTTTGAAATTACAATTGATATTGGCAACACTAGCACAGAATTTCTTGACGCCTCCCTGAACCTATCAATAAACACCTACAGTCTCTACCGTAAACCTATTTCCAAAACTAGCTACATCAACAACAATTCCAACCATCCTAAAAATATACGTAACAATATACCAAAAATGATTGAAAAAAGATTATGCAAACTTTCTAAAAATAAAGAAGTTTTTAGTAACATCAAAGGCTTATACCAAAATGCATTAAACAAGAGAAATTTTAAATATAATTTAACCTACAAACAATTTAATAGTACAAGCATTAACAAAATTAGAAAAAGAAATTGCATTTATTACAATCCCCCATTTTGCAAATCTGTACAGACTAAAATTGGCAAACTTTTCCTGGATTTAGTAGATAAACATTTTAAGAAAGACAGTATCTATCACAAAATAATTAGTAGAAATTGTATAAAAATATCATACTGCTGCACACCAAATGTTATGGCCCTTATAAATTCACACAACAAAAAACTCCAAAAAAATCAGATAAAAACGAAAAACCTTGTAATTGTAGATCTAAAACAAACTGCCCCATGAATAACAAGTGTTGCCTAAGTAATGTCATATATCAAGCTAAAGTTTCCACATCTGTAAATGACCACAAAATTTATATTGGTTCAACCAAAAGAACATTTAAGTCTAGATATAATGAACACAAAAACTCTTTCCCCCAAACCTTTTAAAAACAAACCCAAAAATTGTACCCAACTTGCAAATCACCTATGGGATCTATACAGTAAACATATAAAAAACTCAATTGAATGGAAAATAGTAGAATCAGTAAAATATAACACAAACCATACTAACATGTGCACTTTATGTAACCTAGAAAGACTCCATATAGCCTTAGCAGACAAAAGAAAAACCTTAAACAAGAGAAACAAACTGATAACCCAATGCCCACATTACTTAAATGAATATTTATAGTTTATATCTCACATAGGTATAAATTTTATTAAGATATTTTATTATTTGTATTATAATATTGTTCCCATTCTCAGTCTTAAATTGTTAAAACTATTTTATTTTTATTTTTTCTCTTTTTCAAGTCTGTTTATTAGTAAAATATATTTCATTAAGATATAAGATAAATTGTGCATGCTTTATAATATACCCATTTCCAGTTGTAAATCATAATTATTGGAGAATTAGTACAATTTTTTTTTTGAGTTGGATTATTAGTAGTTTATACTCTCTTTGATTATCTCTCAACTAAATATATTTAATTTTTTATCTTATTTTTTAAATTTAACACCTGAAATCTAATCCTCATTCTACTTTTCGCTTATCTAATATTTTTCACAAAAAGCCATTTTATTCTTTGTCATCATAATATAACTGTGTTAACAACAACAACAATGCTTTCATAAATTTTTTTAATGTTTACTCTCTGGTTTTATTTTGAACATTATTACATTATTAATTTATTATTAGAACTGTGAGCTTAATAATATGTATCTATTACTCCATAACTTCTAACTCTGTAAAAGTTTTTACCTTTTCAAATCCATTAGATATCAATACCCCACTGTATACCATGGTTTAATTGTATTGTTTATAGACTATAATTTTATAGTTTTTAAATTAAAGGTTGTTTAGCATCAATATAAATTTTAATTTTTTTATTGATTTTTTTTGTATAAAAACTTAAACTCAAACCAATTTTTAATTATTTGTCATTTTTAACATAATAATTTTACTACAGATTTACAATTTGAAAATCCGCTCTGCGGTGAAACTGAGTAATTGTTTATTCTAAAAAATAATAAATTATTTATAATTTATATGTATATATTTTCTTGCATTATTTCTTTCTAATATTGAACATAAACAAATATATAATGTATATGTATTGTTATTAGCTAAATTGAGGTTTTATTGAATATCTTTTAAGATTTAATTTTTTAATTTAAACAATACACAACTTTTATCAGTTTATTGATAGTTTTGTTGAATCATTCTTCCTGAAAAATATCTTTTTCAAATTATATTTTAAATTAAAAAAATTGGTAACTAAAAACTAAAACAAAAGTCAGGAAGTTATCAATTATAACACCTTTAGTGGATGTATTCAATAATATTGCTTGTAGTTAGTGCTCATATACATTTAAGAAATGTTTATGTTTAATTGTTGTATTTAAACAAATTAATAATCAATATACTTTTTGACACTGTTGTAAAAAAAGTTATTATAAAACAATTTACTAACAATTCCGCAGAATACAATTTGTAGACACTTTGTCTTGAAGTATACTAAATTTTACAATTATGTATTATTCAATAGTTTGAAAAAACTAAATGTTACTTTTCGACCCAACTTTGAAGACACAAAATTAATTCCAAATATTAATAAAATATTTTAGTAAGTTATCAAAAAATCAATGTTTAAACTTCAAAAATAATTTCAATTTCAAGTGGTAAAATAAAGTATACCAATAAAAAAATATTATTATAATAGATGTATTAAAGTCAATTAAACTTTATAAATTTAGTTTTATAGCAAACATCAGCAGTGAGTTAAGTTTTTTTTGAGTTTTATTCTTAAGTTTTGCTATTACAGCAGTGTAAAAAAAAATTCTACGTATATTTTTAGATTATTTTAATTTATTATTATAGTGGAAAATATATTTAAAAATTTAATGTAGACATTTTCTGAACAAAAAAAGGCTGTAAAAGTTTAAATACATTCGTAAGAGTTTTACAGAATTTTTTATGATGAAAAATCAGGTATAAAAAAATAGGATTAACCCTAAAAACTTGCTTATACTTTTTTTTCTTTAATTAGACATTTCAAAATGATTTTATTATTTGATTTGTTTAAAAAGCGTTTAATAATTATGTAATTTTTAGCTGAATTACTTTTTATAGATTTAAAATAAAAACTTAATTTATTAAATTTTAGCAAAATTTAACATTAAAACATATTTATAACCTATCAAAACTTTTATTAGTTCTTATTATGATATAAAGTACAGTGCATTACGGCTATGTGGTGTCCAATTAAAACGTTAATATGTTTTCCGTAATATTTGCTGACAAGCAATTTTTTGAAAGTTTTTTTTTACTCTTGTACCTAACCCACCTTATCCAAACATATTACTAGTAGTCAAAAAATAAATTTTTAATGACTATAAATAAAAAAAAAAGAAAAAAAAAAGCTTTAATATTTTATTGAACAGCAAATATTAGGAGAAACACCTCAACATTTCATCAAAACTCTATTCAATGTAATAGTTACATCAAAACTTGTTGGTAAACTATTTATACTCTTAAGTTTGTTTGTTTTAAATTTAAGAAAGTAATTTAGCCAAAAATTAACTAAATACAGGGTTGCCACTCGTTTTTTCAAATTTTTTTCCAGGTTTTCCAAATTTCTTCCAGGTTTTTAAAAGTACACATTTTTGGGTCTATTTTTAGTTTCAAGTTAATTTCTATTTAAGATACTGTGTTAAATAGTATAAAAATATTGAAAAGATACTGTAAAGTTACTTTAAATGTGTTTTTTATTTAAAAAAAAATTTAGACAATAACATAAAATTTTAATTATATGATTGATTTTTTGTGTCAAATCAAAATTTTACAACTGAAAATGTTAAACTTATCAAAAAATCCAGGTTTTTCCAGGTTTTTTAATCAAAATTCCAGGTTTTTCTAGGTTTTTTGATCAAAATTCCAGGTTTTTTTCAAAATTTCTCAAATTCCAGGTTTTTCCAGGTTATTTTAGCCTAAATTGTCAAATTCTAGGTTTTTCAAGGTTTTTCCAGGTTTCCAGGTAAAGTGGCAACCCTGTAAATATCTTGTGTTCTTTAAAATATTTCAAAAACTTATTCCACATTTTATTATATATTTATAGATAATGTTTAAAGTTTAACTATAGATAATTTAGATGGTATAGAAAAATTTTAACTTTTAACACAAAATTTTTATTTGATCAAAAGAAAGTTCAAACGTTTAATAAGCCTGAATTTTGTTTGAAGATGTTATTTTAGTAAACTTTTTCTTCTATTTACAATATTCATACTTGAAGCATTAGATTGATTTTATACAAAAAATTATAATTTTGAAATTGCAATGTTAATACACACATAAACGATAAAGATGGAAGCAAAATTTTGTGCTAAAAATTGCTTTGAAACTAACTTCAGAGTCTATGCTGGATTTTTATTCAAACTATAAGTATTATATTTTTTGGTACACTATGTTTATAACTTATTTAGAACTATCAACATAGAGTTTTTAATAACTTTGAAAGATATTTTGTAAACTAAGTATGGGAAACTATTTATTTTCATCCTTCAAATAGAATAATCAAATTATTTTTTTTAGTTATCATTTTCTATTACTAAGATACAACACAAGTCTATTAAATAATAAGACAAAGTGTCACCACTAAAATGTCAGTGTAGTTTTAGTAATTAGTTTTTTTTTTGACTGCAATTACAACAGTTTCAAATAATTAACGAAAATCAGTTTCTTAAAGACGGAAGATAAAAGTTTAAAAAACTTCTTATACTAATACAAGCACTAAGTTTGAGCAACTTTATTTAGCAGATAAAATATCCACTAAAGGCGTTTTAATATACTTAGTAATTTTTAACAATTTGCTTTAGTTTTGTTGAATTAAAATTACAAAAGTATGATATTGAAAAATAATAAAACCTTTAACTTATAAAACCATCATAAAAGTTTTTTAGAAAAAAATAATGTTAAAATATTTGAAATAAATAAAAAAAACCTTATGAATCAGTTATTCAACAAAAATATCAAAACAGTAATTTTGTATTAAGAAAGAAGTTTAAAAAAAAAAGCTAACATGTTGAGATAAAACCACCTAATCTAATCTATTTTTTTTGTATACATAAGGTTGTATACCTATTAAGTATGTAATTTTTATTCAAGTTAAGGAAAAATAAACTAAAGTTTTGTTATTTTCAGTTAAAATCAATCATTTAAGTTCAACTATTTAAAATCATTTTTACAGTTTATTTTTGTCATGTAACTATTTTGTGAAATAAATTCCAAATTAAGTTTATAACACATCATAGTAGATTCCAAAAACTCATTTTCTACAACTACAGGGTTGCAACTCGCTTTTTCAAAAATTTTTCCAGGTTTTCCAAACTTCTTTCAGGTTTTTAAAAGTACACGTTTTTGGGTTTATTTTTAGTTTAAAGTTATGTTTAAGGTAAGAAAATGTGTTAAATAGTATAAAAACGTTGAAAAGCTACTGTAAAGCTACTTAAAATATGTTTTTTTATTAAATAAAATGTTTATTTATATGATGGATTTTTTGAGTAAAATCGTAATTTTACTACTGAACATGTGAAAATTGTTAAAATTCCAGGTTTTTCCAGGTTTTTTTAGTGATTTTTGTTCTAAATTCCAGTTTTTTTCAGGTAAAATGGCAACCCTGCAACTATTAACAAGTTTAAAAACTCAATTTACCAATGCAAGATTTTAGATTTTAAAATTGTTTTTCATCAAATATATTATAGTGTTGAACTCAAATTATTAAGGACATATAATATAATAATAAATACTATTACATGAATACACCTGCTATCAACAGGGTGGCCATAAAAAAACTAGATTTAAAACATTTGGGCAAAAAGAACTTGGAATAGGATACATTTTTTGAATAACTTAAAAAGCCTGAAATTTTGAAGAACTAAAATTTTTCTAATAATTTTATTTTAACTTGATGCATTACAGTTTGTTTTTGTGACTTTAAATTTTAGAATACAATTTTAAACATTAAATTTAGTTTTTCGATTGAAATAGACTAAAAAACTTGGATATTCAAAAATTTGAAAGAAATTTCTAAAAAACAGTTGCTACTTCTTCTATCAACAGAAATTGTCTACTTATGCGTTGAAAAATAAATTAAATACAGAATCAACTACTGTAAAACATTAAGAAACACAGTAACGCAAATATAATTAAAAAAAAACAATGTTTTTCTGTAGCAAACAAATTCATAAGAGAAACCAACATGAACAAAAAACTTAACTATATACAGGTTTTACACAAAGCATGTCATTTTATATTTCTTTAGAAAATTTATTGTCAACTTTTTTTAAACCATAACTTTATTTGGAATTAAGTTTAAGTTGAAAGAACTTGGGAACTATTTAAGAATCAAATTTTTAATTTCAGTAATAGTTTTAATTTTAGCCAAAACTATTTTCTTAATAACTATAATTCAAATATAAAATTAGATACTTATATAACAATAAAATGAGATAGTAATTTTTTATTCATCAATCAATCTAAATAGTGTAAAACAACCATTTAAGGGCATAGGGGGGTTTACACCCTTTTTTAGTTTTTGATCTTATTTTATATAGTTTTTACTAAGCTACAAAATGCTATTTACAGATTTAAAAATTTCAAAATATTTTTTTAGATATAGCTGGTCAAAGTCGGAGGCAACAATAGGTTCCTTGTGGGAGGCAAGTCGATACTTATACTTGTCTGACAACATTGAAACTTTGTATTTAAGTTCTTAAAGGTATTATTTAAAAGACACTTTTTTTAATTTTTGCTATTTGGCCGTATTTTATCAGCAGTGACATTTTTAATACAGTGATTTTTCATTGTACGTTAAATTGTTTATACACAGCTTCATACATTAAATTTAAAACAAGTCGATACTTATACTTGTCTGACAACATTGAAAGTTTGTATTTAAGTTCTTAAACTTATTATTTAAAAGGCACTTTTTTTTAATTTTTGCTATTTGGCCGTTTTTTATCAGCAGTGACATTTTTATTACAGTGATTTTTCATTGTACGTTAAAATGTTTATACACAGCTTCATACATTAAATTTAAAACAAGTCGATACTTATACTTGTCTGACAACATTGAAACTTTGTATTTAAGTTCTTAAACTTATTATTTAAAAGGCACTTTTTTTTAATTTTTGCCATTTGGCCGTTTTTTATCAGCAGTGACATTTTTAATACAGTGATTTTTCATTGTACGTTAAAATGTTTATACACAGCTTCATACATTAAATTTAAAACAAGTCGATACTTATACTTGTCTGACAACATTAAAAGTTTGTAATTAAGTTCTTAAAGGTATTATTTAAAAGGCACTTTTTTTTTAATTTTTGCTATTTGGCCGTTTTTTATCAGCAGTGACATTTTTATTACAGTGATTTTTCATTGTACGTTAAAATGTTTATACACAGCTTCATACATTAAATTTAAAACAAGTCGATACTTATACTTGTCTGACAACATTGAAACTTTGTATTTAAGTTCTTAAAGTTATTATTTAAAAGGAACTTCTTTTTAATTTTTGCTATTTGGCCGTTTTTTATCAGCAGTGACATTTTTATTACAGTGATTTTTCATTGTACGTTAAAATGTTTATACACAGCTTCATACATTAAATTTAAAACAAGTCGATACTTATACTTGTCTGACAACATTGAAAGTTTGTATTTAAGTTCTTAAAGGTATTATTTAAAAGGCACTTTTTTTTTAATTTTTGCTATTTGGCCGTTTTTTATCAGCAGTGACATTTTTATTACAGTGATTTTTCATTGTACGTTAAAATGTTTATACACAGCTTCATACATTAAATTTAAAACAAGTCGATACTTATACTTGTCTGACAACATTGAAAGTTTGTATTTAAGTTCTTAAAGTTATTATTTAAAAGGAACTTTTTTTTTAATTTTTGCTATTTGGCCGTTTTTTATCAGCAGTGACATTTTTATGACAGTGATTTTTTATTGTACGTTAAATTGTTTATACACAGCTTCATACATAAAATTTAAAACAAGTCGATACTTATACTTGTCTGACAACATTGAAAGTTTGTATTTAAGTTCTTAAAGGTATTATTTAAAAGGCACTTTTTTTAATTTTTGCTATTTGGCCGTTTTTTATCAGCAGTGATATTTTTAATACAGTGATTTTTCATTGTACGTTAAATTGTTTATACACAGCTTCATACATTAAATTTAAAACAAGTCGATACTTATACTTGTCTGACAACATTGAAAGTTTGTATTTAAGTTCTTAAAGGTATTATTTAAAAGGCACTTTTTTTTAATTTTTGCTATTTGGCCGTTTTTTATCAGCAGTGACATTTTTATTACAGTGATTTTTCATTGTACGTTAAAATGTTTATACACAGCTTCATACATTAAATTTAAAACAAGTCGATACTTATACTTGTCTGACAACATTGAAAGTTTGTATTTAAGTTCTTAAAGTTATTATTTAAAAGGCACTTTTTTTTTAATTTTTGCTATTTGGCCGTTTTTAATCAGCAGTGACATTTTTCTTACAGTGATTTTTTATTATACGTTAAATGGTTTATACACAGCTTCATACATTAAATTTAAAACAAGTCGATACTTATACTTGTCTGACAACATTGAAAGTTTGTATTTAAGTTCTTAAAGGTATTATTTAAAAGGCACTTTTTTTTAATTTTTGCTATTTGGCCGTTTTTTATCAGCAGTGACATTTTTAATACAGTAATTTTTCATTGTACGTTAAAATGTTTATACACAGCTTCATACATTAAATTTAAAACAAGTCGATACTTATACTTGTCTGACAACATTGAAAGTTTGTATTTAAGTTCTTAAAGGTATTATTTAAAAGGCACTTTTTTTTTAATTTATGCTATTTGGCCGTTTTTTATCAGCAGTGACATTTTTATTACAGTGATTTTTCATTGTACGTTAAAATGTTTATACACAGCTTCATACATTAAATTTTAAACAAGTCGATACTTATACTTGTCTGACAACATTGAAAGTTTGTATTTAAGTTCTTAAAGGTATTATTTAAAAGGCACTTTTTTTAATTTTTGCTATTTGGCCGTTTTTTATCAGCAGTGACATTTTTAATACAGTAATTTTTCATTGTACGTTAAATTGTTTATACACAGCTTCATACATTAAATTTTAAACAAGTCGATACTTATACTTGTCTGACAACATTGAAAGTTTGTATTTAAGTTCTTAAAGGTATTATTTAAAAGGCACTTTTTTTTTGATTTTTGCTATTTGGCCGTTTTTTATCAGCAGTGACATTTTTATTACAGTGATTTTTCATTGTACGTTAAAATGTTTATACACAGCTTCATACATTAAATTTAAAACAAGTCGATACTTATACTTGTCTGACAACATTGAAAGTTTGTATTTAAGTTCTTAAAGTTATTATTTAAAAGGCACTTTTTTTTTAATTTTTGCTATTTGGCCGTTTTTTATCAGCAGTGACATTTTTATTACAGTGATTTTTCATTGTACGTTAAAATGTTTATACACAGCTTCATACATTAAATTTAAAACAAGTCGATACTTATACTTGTCTGACAACATTGAAAGTTTGTATTTAAGTTCTTAAAGTTATTATTTAAAAGGAACTTCTTTTTAATTTTTGCTATTTGGCCGTTTTTTATCAGCAGTGACATTTTTATTACAGTGATTTTTCATTGTACGTTAAAATGTTTATACACAACTTTATACATTAAATTTAAAACAAGTCGATACTTATACTTTTCTGACAACATTAAAACTTTGTATTTAAGTTCTTAAAGTTATTATTTAAAAGGCACTTTTTTTAATTTTTGCTATTTGGCCGTTTTTTATCAGCAGTGACATTTTTATGACAGTGATTTTTTATTGTACGTTAAATTGTTTATACACAGCTTCATACATAAAATTTAAAACAAGTCGATACTTATACTTGTCTGACAACATTGAAAGTTTGTATTTAAGTTCTTAAAGGTATTATTTAAAAGGCACTTTTTTTAATTTTTGCTATTTGGCCGTTTTTTATCAGCAGTGACATTTTTAATACAGTGATTTTTCATTGTACGTTAAATTGTTTATACACAGCTTCATACATTAAATTTAAAACAAGTCGATACTTATACTTGTCTGACAACATTGAAAGTTTGTATTTAAGTTCTTAAAGGTATTATTTAAAAGGCACTTTTTTTTAATTTTTGCTATTTGGCCGTTTTTTATCAGCAGTGACATTTTTATTACAGTGATTTTTCATTGTACGTTAAAATGTTTATACACAGCTTCATACATTAAATTTAAAACAAGTCGATACTTATACTTGTCTGACAACATTGAAACTTTGTATTTAAGTTCTTAAAGGTATTATTTAAAAGGCACTTTTTTTTTAATTTTTGCTATTTGGCCGTTTTTAATCAGCAGTGACATTTTTCTTACAGTGATTTTTTATTATACGTTAAATGGTTTATACACAGCTTCATACATTAAATTTTAAACAAGTCGATACTTATACTTGTCTGACAACATTGAAAGTTTGTATTTAAGTTCTTAAAGGTATTATTTAAAAGGCACTTTTTTTAATTTTTGCTATTTGGCCGTTTTTTATCAGCAGTGACATTTTTAATACAGTAATTTTTCATTGTACGTTAAAATGTTTATACACAGCTTCATACATTAAATTTAAAACAAGTCGATACTTATACTTGTCTGACAACATTGAAAGTTTGTATTTAAGTTCTTAAAGGTATTATTTAAAAGGCACTTTTTTTTTAATTTATGCTATTTGGCCGTTTTTTATCAGCAGTGACATTTTTATTACAGTGATTTTTCATTGTACGTTAAAATGTTTATACACAGCTTCATACATTAAATTTAAAACAAGTCGATACTTATACTTGTCTGACAACATTGAAACTTTGTATTTAAGTTCTTAAAGGTATTATTTAAAAGGCACTTTTTTTTTAATTTTTGCTATTTGGCCGTTTTTTATCAGCAGTGACATTTTTATTACAGTGATTTTTCATTGTACGTTAAATTGTTTATACACAGCTTCATACATTAAATTTAAAACAAGTCGATACTTATACTTGTCTGACAACATTGAAAGTTTGTATTTAAGTTCTTAAAGGTATTATTTAAAAGGCACTTTTTTTTAATTTTTGCTATTTGGCCGTTTTTTATCAGCAGTGACATTTTTATTACAGTGATTTTTCATTGTACGTTAAAATGTTTATACACAGCTTCATACATTAAATTTAAAACAAGTCGATACTTATACTTGTCTGACAACATTGAAAGTTTGTATTTAAGTTCTTAAAGTTATTATTTAAAAGGCACTTTTTTTTTAATTTTTGCTATTTGGCCGTTTTTTATCAGCAGTGACATTTTTATTACAGTGATTTTTCATTGTACGTTAAAATGTTTATACACAGCTTTATACATTAAATTTAAAACAAGTCGATACTTATACTTTTCTGACAACATTAAAACTTTGTATTTAAGTTCTTAAAGTTATTATTTAAAAGGCACTTTTTTTAATTTTTGCTATTTGGCCGTTTTTTATCAGCAGTGACATTTTTATGACAGTGATTTTTTATTGTACGTTAAATTGTTTATACACAGCTTCATACATAAAATTTAAAACAAGTCGATACTTATACTTGTCTGACAACATTGAAAGTTTGTATTTAAGTTCTTAAAGGTATTATTTAAAAGGCACTTTTTTTAATTTTTGCTATTTGGCCGTTTTTTATCAGCAGTGACATTTTTAATACAGTGATTTTTCATTGTACGTTAAATTGTTTATACACAGCTTCATACATTAAATTTAAAACAAGTCGATACTTATACTTGTCTGACAACATTGAAAGTTTGTATTTAAGTTCTTAAAGGTATTATTTAAAAGGCACTTTTCTTTAATTTTTGCTATTTGGCCGTTTTTTATCAGCAGTGACATTTTTATTACAGTGATTTTTCATTGTACGTTAAAATGTTTATACACAGCTTCATACATTAAATTTAAAACAAGTCGATACTTATACTTGTCTGACAACATTGAAAGTTTGTATTTAAGTTCTTAAAGTTATTATTTAAAAGGCACTTTTTTTTTAATTTTTGCTATTTGGCCGTTTTTAATCAGCAGTGACATTTTTCTTACAGTGATTTTTTATTATACGTTAAATGGTTTATACACAGCTTCATACATTAAATTTTAAACAAGTCGATACTTATACTTGTCTGACAACATTGAAAGTTTGTATTTAAGTTCTTAAAGGTATTATTTAAAAGGCACTTTTTTTAATTTTTGCTATTTGGCCGTTTTTTATCAGCAGTGACATTTTTAATACAGTAATTTTTCATTGTACGTTAAATTGTTTATACACAGCTTCATACATTAAATTTTAAACAAGTCGATACTTATACTTGTCTGACAACATTGAAAGTTTGTATTTAAGTTCTTAAAGGTATTATTTAAAAGGCACTTTTTTTTTAATTTTTGCTATTTGGCCGTTTTTTATCAGCAGTGACATTTTTATTACAGTGATTTTTCATTGTACGTTAAATTGTTTATACACAGCTTCATACATTAAATTTTAAACAAGTCGATACTTATACTTGTCTGACAACATTGAAAGTTTGTATTTAAGTTCTTAAAGGTATTATTTAAAAGGCACTTTTTTTTTAATTTTTGCTATTTGGCCGTTTTTAATCAGCAGTGACATTTTTCTTACAGTGATTTTTTATTATACGTTAAATGGTTTATACACAGCTTCATACATTAAATTTTAAACAAGTCGATACTTATACTTGTCTGACAACATTGAAAGTTTGTATTTAAGTTCTTAAAGGTATTATTTAAAAGGCACTTTTTTTAATTTTTGCTATTTGGCCGTTTTTTATCAGCAGTGACATTTTTAATACAGTAATTTTTCATTGTACGTTAAAATGTTTATACACAGCTTCATACATTAAATTTAAAACAAGTCGATACTTATACTTGTCTGACAACATTGAAAGTTTGTATTTAAGTTCTTAAAGGTATTATTTAAAAGGCACTTTTTTTTTTTTTTTTGCTATTTGGCCGTTTTTTATCAGCAGTGACATTTTTATTACAGTGATTTTTCATTGTACGTTAGAATGTTTATACACAGCTTCATACATTAAATTTAAAACAAGTCGATACTTATACTTGTCTGACAACATTGAAACTTTGTATTTAAGTTCTTAAAGGTATTATTTAAAAGGCACTTTTTTTTTAATTTTTGCTATTTGGCCGTTTTTTATCAGCAGTGACATTTTTAATACAGTGATTTTTCATTGTACGTTAAAATGTTTATACACAGCTTCATACATTAAATTTAAAACAAGTCGATACTTATACTTTTCTGACAACATTAAAACTTTGTATTTAAGTTCTTAAAGGTATTATTTAATTTCTTAACTTTTGTTATTTGACTGATATTTATGAGCAGTGATATTTCTAATACAATACATTTTAACTAAAACTTTCTTCGTTTGATTAAAACTTTTTATTTTAATATACTAAGTTCGACACGTTTTTAGCTAATTTTTAGCCGTTAAGATGTAATAATTTAATGAAACTACTTAAATTACATCTACTATAATATTTATTCTTAAGAAAATTAGAAGGCCTAATTAAGCGATTTAACTTTTTAAAGCAGTTTTTGTTGCTTTGCACTGCATACTGCACCCCGTGACTTCACTGATAACATCTATCAAAATTTAGACTAAATATAAGTAAACTGAAAAGTAAGTAAACTAGGTTTAAAAAACATTGTTGTTAAACTTTAACAAAGTTTTTATGTTTTACCATACAAAAGATACAAGTATTTTACTATTCTATTGCTTAATTAAAGAAAAAAAAGAAAAAATCAATAATAAAATTTGAAAATATTTGGTTAATAAAAATGAATTTTGTAATTCACAATATGTTCGGCAAAACTAAAGTTTATTGGAAAAATAAAAAGTTTTACCTAATTCAAAAATTTTATCTTTAAATAAACGATAAGCATATAAAGTAATTAAAATTATGTTTATAGCAACTTTGGTTGTACACATCTTTAAACTAAATAAAAAAATCAAACAAAAAATTAAAGTTGTTCATTAAAACTTTCATAGAAATTAAAACAATAAATAATGAAAAAATATGATGATTTTTTAAACCAAGCTTAAAACTCTTCACAACTTTCTAACAAAACTTTTAAAAACGGCTTTATATTTTTGTGTATTTATTAAACACCCTTTTGTTGTGGTTTTGTTTCAAGTCAATTGGAATATTCCTATGCTAAGTTATCCAAAAACAATTCGTTTGCTTAACTAATTTTGATGATCTTACTTACCAAAATGGTTTTTATGAACAGTATTCGTGTCTTTTCGAGATAAGTAGTGAGTTGTTATTATAAGTGTTAAAATAAGTTAAAATAATATCAACTAATTTAAAAAAATAATTGAAATTAGTTCCAACCTAAAATATTTCAAGTTGATACTAAAGTTTACACTTTTTTTTGCTATTGATTATTTTTTAAGGATATGTTTTAAAATTATATGGTAAAGTTAATTAATAACCATTTGATAAATGCTTTAAATCAATACTTTATCTCTAAGTATGATTGGTTTAGCAAACTTATTTGATCATGTTTGTAATAAAATTTAGCTATCTATTAAAATTTTGCAAAATAGTTATAAAATTTTAAAAGAAAATACAAGAGATGTTTATGTTTGTATTTATGTTTGAAACTTTGAGAAAGGTTGACTCACACTCAGACTAATGAATAAGTCTTTCTAGTTTAAAAAATTTAAAACTGATTCAATTCTGGATATTTTTTTATAAATGTCAGGCAAAGTTTCATGGTTTTATTATTGCTTTTTTAATTTAGTTCACATTAAGTATTTTAACATAATTTAGATATTTTTAGCAGGGTTGCCACAAGGTCAGGGTAAATAAATGAATTGGGTAAGCAAAATTTTGCTATTATAAACGTTTATATATGATACAAACTACTTACCAGTTTAGACTATTATCTTTTTAATTATATAATAATCGAGTTTTTATAATTTTAGTTAGAATGTGGAAATTGTGGCCAGTGGTACCATGTTCGCTGCTTGGGGCATTCTTTAAAAACGTACAATATTGTAAAAAAACAAAAGTTCATCTGCGATTTGTGTAGTTATTCAGTTTTGTTAGAAAGTTGTGAAGAGTTTTAAGCTTTGTTAAAAAAAATCATCATATTTTTTCATTATTTATTGTTTTAATTTCTATGAAAAGTTTTAATGAACAACTTTAATTTTTTGTTTGATTTTTTTATTTAGTTTAAAGATGTGTACAACCAAAGTTGTTATAAACATAATTTTAATTACTTTATATGCTTATCGTTTGTTTAAAGATAAAATTTTTGAATTAGGTAAAACTTTTTATTTTTCCAATAAACTTTAGTTTTGCCGAACATATCGTGAATTACAAAAATTCATTTTTATTAACCAAATGTTTTCAAATTTCATTATTATTTTTTCTTTAATTTAGCAATAAAATAGTAAAATACTTGTATCTTTTGTATGGTAAAACATAAAAACTTTGTTAAAGTTTACGACAATGTTTTAAAACCTAGTTTACTTACTTTTCAGTTTACTTATATTTAGTCTAAATTTTGATAGATGTTATCAGTGAAGTCACGGGGTGCAGTATGCAGTGCAAAGCAACATAAACTGCTTTAAAAAGTTAAATCGCTTAATTAGGCCTTCTAATTTTCTTAAGAATAAATATTATAGTAGATGTAATTTAAGTAGTTTCATTAAATTATTACATCTTAACGGCTAAAAATTAGCTAACAACGTGTCGAACTTAGTATATTAAAATAAAAAGTTTTAATCCAACGAAGAAAGTTTTAGTTAAAATGTATTGTATTAGAAATATCACTGCTCATAAATATCAGTCAAATAACAAAAGTTAAGAAATTAAATAATACCTTTAAGAACTTAAATACAAAGTTTCAATGTTGTCAGAAAAGTATAAGTATCGACTTGTTTTAAATTTAATGTATGAAGCTGTGTATAAACATTTTAACGTACAATGAAAAATCACTGTAATAAAAATGTCACTGCTGATAAAAAACGGCCAAATAGCAAAAATTAAAAAAAAGTGCCTTTTAAATAATACCTTTAAGAACTTAAATACAAACTTTCAATGTTGTCAGACAAGTATAAGTATCGACTTGTTTTAAATTTAATGTATGAAGCTGTGTATAAACAATTTAACGTACACTGAAAAATCACTGTATTAAAAATGTCACTGCTGATAAAAACGGCCAAATAGCAAAAATAAAAAAAAAAGTGCCTTTTAAATAATACCTTTAAGAACTTAAATACAAACTTTCAATGTTGTCAGAAAAGTATAAGTATCGACTTGTTTTAAATTTAATGTATGAAGCTGTGTATAAACATTTTAACGTACAATGAAAAATCACTGTAATAAAAATGTCACTGCTGATAAAAAACGGCCAAATGGCAAAAATTAAAAAAAAGTGCCTTTTAAATAATACCTTTAAGAACTTAAATACAAACTTTCAATGTTGTCAGACAAGTATAAGTATCGACTTGTTTAAAATTTAATGTATGAAGCTGTGTATAAACATTTTAACGTATAATGAAAAATCACTGTAAGAAAAATGTCACTGCTGATAAAAAACGGCCAAATAGCAAAAATTAAAAAAAAAGTGCCTTTTAAATAATACCTTTAAGAACTTAAATACAAAGTTTCAATGTTGTGAGACAAGTATAAGTATCGACTTGTTTTTTATTTAGAATTGAATGTTTTGTATTAGGTTTTATAGAATATCTAATTGTTTTAATATCGAATATCACGAAAACTTCATGCTAGTACATTAAATAGAATTTTGTCCTGAACTTAGTTAGATTACAGACTCTTAATAGCATTGTGATCATCAAGGTGTTAATGTTGCAAGATGGTCGTTTTTTCACTGGACAAAATCCGACTGGACAAAATTTTCAGCTCGATATTCGGCAAAAAACCACAGAAGTAAAAACTAACTAAACTGGACGATTTTAAACTGGACAAAATCAAACAGGATAAGTTTAAACTAGACAAAAAAAAAATTTTAATTAAAAGAAAAAAAAAATAAAAAGAGTAAAAATGTTTAATAAAAAATTTAACAATGTTTATTTGTACTATAATATGATAAATATTTAAAAAAGTTATAATATAATGCAACTTAAAAAATACATAAGTTAGTTTTAACTGTAAAAATTCAATTAAAAAAAAAAACAAAACCTTTTTTTTCTCAAATACAAAACTTAAGTAAACCTTTAGTAAGAAAAAAATCTGCTTAGCTATGCTTAGCTTTTGTAAATTAATAAATCCTAGCTATATTTTTTAATATCATCAGTTGATAAAAATTTAGCTTTGTATATATTATTTTCCTTAAAAGTCTTTGAAAAAATAGGTAAATAAAATTTGATCGTAATATAACTAAATATAAAAAATTTAACAAAATTTTCATTTCTAAAATAAAATACTTTAGGTAACCTTTTGTACGAAAAAAAGCTATTTCTGCTTAGCTACCGCTTATCTTACATAATAAACCCTAGCAATAGTTTTAATATCATCAGTAGTTATCCACATCGAAAATTAAAGAAAAAGTATATCACAAAATGTTTTAAACATTTAAATCGTGATCATTACCTAATTATCTACCGCTGATTTTAATAAACAAACCCTAGCTTTCATTTTTTTTATCACTGATGGTCAAAGTTTAGCATAAAAACACTAGTAAAACTGCTGTAGTTGCTTCTTTTACGAAAAACAATATTACCCTAATAGATAATTAAAGAAAAAGTACTTTATTAAGCTTCTTGAAACTATCTAATTATGTTTATTAATTGCTTAGATACCGCTGACTTTTTGAAAATAAATTTTAGCTTTCACATTTTTTTTAATTATCAATGGTCAAAGTTTAGCATAAAAGAACTCGTATAATTACTTTTTAGGTAAACACAGTTTGGCTCATAGATGATTGAAGAAAAAGTACTTTATCAAACTAATTCAAACTTTGTAATTATGTATATTAATTGCTTGGCTACCGCTGATTTTTTAAAAATAAATTTTAGCTTTTATAGTTTTTGAGTTATTGATCGTCAAAGTTTGGTATAAAAACACTACTATAGTTGCTTTCTAGCTAAACACAGTTTGGCTCATAGATGATTGAAGAAAAAGTACTTTATCAAACTAATTCAAACTTTGTATTTGTGTTTATTAATTACTTGGCTACCGCTGATTTTTCGAAAATTAACTTTAACTTCTATAGTATTTTAGTTATTAATCGTCAAAGTTTGGTATAAATACACTAGTATAGTTGCTTTTTAGGTAAACACAGTTTTGCTCATAGATGATTGAAGAAAAAGTACTTTATTAAAGTAATTTAAACTTTGTACTTGTGTTTATTAATTGCATAGCTACCGCTGATTTTTTGAAAATAAACTTTAAATTCTATAGTTTTTGAGTCATTTATCATCAAAGTTTGGTATAAAAACACTAGTATAGTTGCTTTTTAGGTAAACACAGTTTGGCTCATAGATGATTAAAAGAAAAGTACTTTATCAAACTAATTCAAACTTTGTGATTATGTTTATTAGTTGCTTGGCTACCGCTAATTTTTTAAAAATAAACATTAGCTTTTATAGTTTTTGAGTTATTGATCGTCAAAGTTTTGTATGAAAACACTACTATAGTTGCTTTTAGGTAAACACAGTTTGGCTCATAGATGATTGAAGAAAAAGTACTTTATTAAACTAATTCAAACTTTGTATTTGTGTTTATTAATTGCTTGGCTACCGCTGATTTTTTGAAAATAAACTTTAGCTTTTATAGTATTTTAGTTATTGATCGTCAAAGTTTGGTATTAAAACACTACTATAGTTGCTTTTTAGGTAAACACAGTTTGGCTCATGGATGATTGAAGAAAAAGTACTTTATTAAACTAATTCAAACTTTGTATTTGTTTTTATTAATTGCTTGGTTACCGCTGATTTTTCGAAAATAACCTTTAACTTCTATAGTATTTTAGTTATTAATCGTCAATTAAAGTTATTTTAGCTAAGTAAACTAGGAAGAAATGCTTAAGATATAAATTAAAAAATATATTGATACAGGCTTTATAAGTTGTTCTGCTACGTTTGTTTATTAATTTTGGGTAAGAATATTTAGATTAATTTATTGTACGTTATTAAAGATTGTGTTTAAAATACTTTTTTTATATATTAAAGTTACATTATTCTGTGCTGTTTTAATTTTTTTCTACTACAATCTCCTTATGTTAAAGTAAAAGAAGTACGACTTGGGTAAAATATTAAATTACATCTTTAGCTATACTTTCTAGCGTGCTTTCTTTTACCAGCTTTATGCGTCGCTATTTTATACATCACTATAAAATATCTCGCAACTTATCTGTAGCATATAAGTTAAATATATTTTAATTTTATGCTCACTTTAAGTCTTTTAAAACTTAAGTTTGCTTGCATATTTTAAAAGTTTTATAAAATTTATCTAATTAGATGAATTTTTAAAGTTGTCATTTGAATATCATGTTTTTAATAAGTGTTCAAGCTCCAATCCAAAGAATTGAATTGATTTTAAATTTCTGCCTTTCGCAAGTTTAATAGAAACTTGATAAAGAACTTTCTTTTTTTTTTTGCATTGCGACCTTTATTAAGTTGTGTGTTTGAACAATTTAAAGGTGAAAAAAAAAACAGAAATAATCAACTCAGTTTGTACTTTCATGTCATATTTTCTGATTTAAAAAGATAATTTAGCTTAATAAAGAAATGGCTTGATTACGTAATGATAGCATGAAAAATCGTTTGATTGTAACCAATAAAGTTAACATAGCTAATAGCTAAAAAAATATTAGAATTAATACTAAAAGTGACTGCTCTTGAAAACTGCGTTAAAGTAGAAATTTGTCTTTCTTTCTTGGTATTATGTAAGAAAGAGCAGTAATACGTTAAGATTCAACTCCAACAGATTGTAGAAGTGAATTCTTGAAAGCATAGATTTTAATTTCTCTGCGTTTTATACATTGTCATTCCAAAAGAACCAAAAGTTTTTTTTTATTTGACGAATTCTTGACCAGCAAGGTCAGCCTTCTAAAGAATAAGTTTTGGACAAGCTAGCTCGTTGAATATGATAGCATTAAATAACTTTTTTTAGTTATTTTTTGAGCGGATAAGATCTTATTTTAAAATCATAACAAAACAATTATAATACTGTCATATTTTAATGTCAATATTAGTTCTTAAATTAACAAATAAAGTCTACAAAACGTTTAAGATACTTGCTTTACAGTAATAATAAAAAAACATACATCATTTTTGATCAGTAAAAACAAAAAAACATCAGTTTCAGCTTATCTAATACTTTTATGAAACAACAAAATTAAGAAAGTGTGATCTATAATAATCAGCTTTATAAATTAACTTTTATGATGAATATAAAAACAAACTTAACATTAAATGTAAATATAAAAAAAAAAATTTTAACAAATTAGAAACTGGCAAGTTGCGACCCACAAAGCAAAAATCTGCGGCCCACAATGTTCTTTTTAGCTAAAGACTTCTTTTTTTCAATTATAAAAAATAACTTTTGTTGTAAAAACTTACAAAAAGGCTCTAATTTTAATAAATACTAACCACTAAAGCTTATTATTGCTTATTTCGTCAAATTTTCTGTATATAAGTACATGTTTTTTTGGTTACTAAAATACAAATACTTAAAATTACTGCGAAATGCGAAACACTTTTTCAAGGTTCATTGTAATTTTAATTTCAAACGGTTGATGACCCATAGATACAGTGTAGTTTTGTTTTGGTACTGGTTTTGACTATAAAAAATAAATATGAGTTATTCACTTTAATTAATATACTTTTTTTAAATGAGTGACTTATGTTTAAACTTTTTAATTAAATACAGTTTATTTTCAACACGTTTGTTAACACTATTATTTTATATGTAAAACCACAATGTTTTAAAAATCGATAAACATACACGATTATTACGTAGGATAGTATTTTGATTTAAAACTTAGCAAAAACATTATTATTAAACATTTCAGGCATGACTGGAAAGTATGTATTGAGTTGCTTGACTCTGTTTATAACTTTGTTTTGTGTAAAGTCGCAAGTTAAAAACGGGCGGAAGGCAAATGAAAAGGAAATTCCGTACCAAGTAGCTATAAAGTACGCAGAAGGCAGATATTTCGACGGGAAACAGATTTCGCGCCGACTCCTCGAAAGAAACGGCGTCATCTGCGGCGGCTCCTTGATAAACACGCGTTGGGTGATGAGCGCTGCCCACTGCTTGGCGGAAAGCGCAAACAAAATGTTCTTCATCGACGCGTACGAAGTCACGGCAGGAACCGTACACGCCCGACAGCCGACAGTAGAAAGATACAGGCGATCCAGCATTTCTAAACACTTCTACCATCACGAAAATTACAGGAACAAATTGAAAAGGTGGTCGGAAAGCAGGAACGACATCGGTTTGCTTTTTTTGGAAAATGAAATTGAATACAGCGATTGGATTAAACCGGCCGTATTGTCTCACTCTGAAAGCGACCCGAAAAACGGTTGGAACTGCAGAGTTTCGGGCTGGGGAATAACCGATGCAGAAACTCGCCACGAGCCAAACACTTTGCAGATCGGCGAAGGCATGCCTGTTGTTGAAGATCGCCACAGTTTTGTTTACAGGAGCTTCAACGTTGAAAACTACGAAAACTTGTTTGGTTTCAAAGGGTACCAGGCTTCCATGGAAGGCGATTCGGGAGGCCCAGTGGCTTGCAGGGAATCAATGCAAGCCAAGTTTGGTGAGGTCGTGCACGGAGTTGTTTCTATCGGTGGTTTGTTATTTGCTGGCAGTAGCATGTTTCCGTCCCTTGGAGTTAAAACCTCTGCTCACATTACATGGATTGAGGAGAAAGTTCGATCGAAGACTCCGAACCTGATTGTTAAGCAACAAGGATCAGTGGCAAAAACACAAGATACTCCATTTCATGTTTCAATTAAAGCAAGATATAAAAACACATTCGACTATCAAATAGTTTGCCATGGCGCCATTCTCAGCAAAAGGTGGGTTCTGACTGCGGCAAGTTGTGTGGATGACAATCCTTTGCAACACACAAAAGGACCTCGGCGTGAGAGAAGTTTTGGTCAAGAGGAAGATGGTTCTCTTGAGCGTTTGTGGGTCAGCGCTGGCTCGTATCAAGAAGGAGTCAGGAAAAGCAGCCAAGTTGAGTACTCAACAAACTGGTACCAACACGAAGATTATGAAAAACTCAATGACAAGTATGACAGACACAACATTGCGTTGGTATTCTTACAAAGTGATCTTAGTTTTGAAACTAGATTTGTCAAACCGATAAGAATGATTCCAGAAAACCATGCAACAGATTGCAAAGTGTTCGGATATGAATACAACTATGAAACTAATCCTTTTTATTTTGAAGATCCCCTGCAAGCAAGAAAAGTAAAAGTTTTAGATGATAAAAGGTGTAGCTCTCCAATGTTAAAACCAAGAGCTTTGCAGTTGTTTCTAGGTCATCATGTTTGTACTGAACAAGAAAAGGGAAGACCCACCATCAGTGTTGAGGCAGGAACAAGTTTAATTTGCAATGATAATCTTCATAAAGATTATGGAATTTTCGGAGTGGCATCTTTCGGAGGATACTGGGAACGTGTTGGAGGTGGTGCAGGACCGAAAGTGTTCACTAGAATTCAACCAAATATTGGCTGGATTATGGAAAAGCAAGAAGAAATTGAAAAACTAAATGGATTGCGTAAATAACTTTAAAAAAAGAAGACCAAAGATAAAAGTAAAATATTTAGCGACCAATAATCTGAAATTAGTCAACACAGCTAACATAAACTAACAAAATAAACTATCGGTAAAACTGTATTTTATAGAACAGTCCTGATCAACATTTCTATATATTCTAATAAATAATTAAGATTATTTATAAGTATTTAATAAGATTTTGCTTTTAAAACCTTGAACTGAATTAGGGCTGTCGAGGTAAAACACAGTTTAGGTTATCAAAAACTATCCTTAATTACACCAAACTAATCTAAAGTAGACGAAGTTTATGGTAAAATTTAGAAAAAAATGAAGAACCAACAACTTACTACAGTTATTACAGCTTGAAAGCTACAAAAATAACACAATGACTTTAAACAACAAGTAGAAAAATAATATTTCAAAGTCATAGAAACTAGTCAGAAATTTTTCATTTAAAAACCAAAATAGTCTAAATTTTTCAAAAAGTTGCAAACAAACCTGATATTTATTAATTTTTTTTGTTCTAAATTCTACTTATGGTTATAAAACTAGTTAGTACTGTTTAAATCGTTTTAGCTAATAAGAATTGATTAAAACATAAATTTTGAAATATTGCACCAGATGTAGTTATAGAAAGTGTTTTGTACTATATATCTAAATGACTAAATCTTGTTAATAGTACTCAGTATGTAATTAACAGTTCGTAAGAACATTGCATTAAGGCTATGAATCAGATTTAAAAAAAAAATTGTATCACTCTTAGTTTTAACTTTTATTGAATACTGTGAGTATAACTTACTCATTGGTTTCCGGTTTTCTATATTTTTATTAAGTTTATTAAAATAAAGACTAAAGAAAGTTTAAAAATTAAAATTTAAGACATAACAGTTCATGTGCATTAAAAAAAAGTTGTTTATATTTCGATTTGTATACAAACATAGTCATTGTGCTATTAACTTATCGTAAAAGAATAGTAATGCCTTTTTTTTTGCATAGCTTTTAAATTTCGCCTGCTTTTAAGTACTATTAGTTTATTTATACCAAATCAGATAAAAAAAAATCTAATATGTTTAGTATCTTTTTCATAAAAGGCTACAAATGTTGGTACTATTTAAAAACTTTTTACAAAACAATAAAAAAGTAGCTAAAAAAGTTAGGCAACTTCATCTAATAATTTATTCAATCAGATCTTATTTTTCGTTCATAACTTTATTACTATGTGAAACTTGTTTTTTAATTTGTTTAATTTACATAGTCTAGATATTAGTTGTTGTAAAATAAAATTAAAATTTGTGTTTATTTTTTCAAGCGGACTCAGTTTTTCAAATATTTAACCGCAAACTTAGTATTAAAATGGGTAACACCTCTCGCAAAAATGTCTCAGAAACTGATTTTACTACAAAAAAGATGTGCAGAAGATAAAATATGGATTAGACCAAAGAAAGAAGCTCAGTTTGAATGCAGTCGGTGGAAACTGTAAAAGCCATAGTTATGTGCACAAGTGCAATGTGAATACAGCAAGAAGACTTGATGATGAAAACCTGTATGTACTAACTAAATTTGCTGAACAAGGTGTTTAACTTATTTTGTAAAAAAATTTTTTTAAACAGGCTGAAAAACAAAATGTTTTCTGCTAATCAACACCAGTTTCTGACATTTATAATGAGTTTTTCTCACAGTCGCCCATTTTTGGTAAACTATTTGTTAAGATGCAAAGTAAAATATTAATAGAAATATTATGGTTTTGATTATTGACTTTTATTTTATTTTTAAATTGAAATATTTTTAGCCGTTTGATTTGTTGATATTAATATTTGGTAGTTGAAAACTTGCAATTTAACTTAGAACGGCTTTTTAGCATTTTAAAACTCATTAAAATTAAATATATAAAACTTAACAGGTCGCACGGAAATAGATTGCAATGAGTTGTGTTCCGTTTCACAGTTGAACAAAATATTTTTAGGTAAAAGTTAAGATGGTAAACTTTGCAAGCTTTTAAGCAATAAAGTAAACCTTCAAAACGGGCTGACTTGTTACGAAGTGGTAAAGTGTTTGAATTCGTTTCTATCCGAACCAATTCTCAGCTACATAAAAAGCTGCTTCACAATGTTAGCTGAAACCGAAAGTTTTTTAGAATTGAATATTGGAACTGTGATTCAGCTGCTAAAAAATTTAGAGCTTTCGATCACATCTGAACTTGAAGTGTTCGAATCTGCTGATAAATAATTGAACCATAATATGAAAGATCGCAGCAAGTTTGCAAAAGATATTCTACTGACAGTTCGTCTCACAATGTTGTCGGATCTTGCTTTGAAGAACCTACTAAATAAAACCTTCTTTCATTAAAATCAACATATGTCGTGAAATTTTACATAAAACTACGTAGAACAAAGAAACTTTTTACAAAAACAAACCTAAGATTTACCAAAGACCCTGATATTGTATAAAGGAATCATTCAACATTTTAATGTGTGGGGAAAACGACAGTAAAAGGTACAGATCAAAAAAGATGTCAAGCAAACAGATGTCTGCAATTTAAACGTGGGCGCTTTTCCATCGTTGACCGAAGAAAAATAGCGCACTAAAGTTGTTTTGATAAAAGGAGAAGTATACGTTTTCGGCGGTTACCACAATTATCAAAAAACATTATCATACAGTTTTCCATATTTTTAGTGCCGGTACCAACTTTCTGGCGTTTGAACTTTTGAGCTATCTCCAGCTTTGACAGACACAAGAACGACGTTATCTTTTTAATTAACATGCCTATCACGCTGAGGTCCTTCTGTATTTTGCAAAGGACTGTCACCCACACAACTTGCTGCAGTCAGAACCTTTTGCTGAGAATGGCGCCTTGGCAGACTATCAAAGGTATTCGTTTGTTTGAGTATTTCGCGAGCACTGAAATGCGATACGGAGCTTCTCCTCTTCCAGCGTCAGATCCTTGCTGTTTGACAACCAAGTTTGGAGAATTCCTTCTCACTTTTTCTTCGATCCACCATACGTGGGCTGAAGGCTTGACTGCCAAACACGGGTGTCTGCCAATCGTATCAAAGTCGGACCCGCCGCAAGAGACGACTCCGTGCACGACTTCGCCAAACTCGACTTGCTGCGATTCCCTGCAAGCCACTGGGCCTCCCGAGTCACCCTGACAAGGACCTCCGTCATTTGGTGTTCTAGAGAAACAAATAAAGTTTTCATAGTTTTTACAGTTAAATCCAGATTTCAAACACATTTCATCTTTAAACACCAAGCCTTCTCCGACCTGCAAAGTTTCTGGATATATGCTCGTGGTTATTTTTTTTATTTCTAAGTTTTTCAAATTTTTGATCGTACTGTCCCCAGCCTGAAACTCTGCAGTACCAACTGGCTGTCGGATCACTTTCAGAGTGAGATAAAACGGCCGGTTGAATCCAATCACTGTCGCGTATTTCATTTTCCAAAAACAGCAAACTAATGTCATACCTTTCTTCTGCCCACAATTTTTTAACACCCCTGTAATTTTTGCTTGTGTATACTTCCCGCCGTCTATCTATACACGTCTATAATGAATTCTTTATAATGAATTAGGGCTGCACTCATCACCCAACGCGCGTTTATCAAGCCACAAATAATGTGAATTTTATTGAACGGGTAAGGCTTTTTTGCGTGCAAATACCTACCCTTCTCTTCAGATATTGTGACTTGGTAGGAAATTTCCATTTCTCGTGCATCGTGCCCGTTCTTGACCGGTGAGTAAACGCAAATTGAGAATATCAACAAAACGAAGCAACTTAGTTTGTACTTCCAAGTCATATGTGCTTAAAACTGGTGAAGTTTTTGTTTTGTTGTCAATTTTTATTTTTCATATAAATCTACGTCACTATTGACTTTATTTAAGTTAAAAAAAAGACAAGCTTAGTGATTAAACTAGTTCCAAGCCATGTGTGCTTAAAAAACAAAAGTAAACCGATATTGAAGTCAGGATCAGAAACATCACCAGAAAACTGTAGACCAATTTCAATCTTATCTAGTTAAAAACATAATT
The DNA here is from genome assembly GCF_965202585.1 of Thalia democratica. Classification (NCBI taxonomy): domain Eukaryota; kingdom Metazoa; phylum Chordata; class Thaliacea; order Salpida; family Salpidae; genus Thalia; species Thalia democratica. Next base: position 56,078,365 of record NC_139166.1, on the reverse strand, counting down.
TACTACAACCGTTTATATAAGTGTTTTACTAAATATTTATACTTACTAAATAAAAATTTTGAAACAAAAAAAATAATGGGATATTTAACAATTAAAAATAACTAAAAACTTATAAATTTGAACCTTAAAAAATGATTTCAACACTATTAACTTGCATTAACAACGAAATATAAATTTAGCCTTTTTTAGATTTTGCAGAAAAGGATATGCTTCTTAAACTTATTAAAAAAGTTTATTAATTGTCTTTAAACCAATTTAAGTAAAAGTAATGATAACATTATATTTTAGAACTTACTATTGTGAAAAAATACTTAAAAGTTATTTTACAATGGGGAGGTGTTTCCCCTAATGTTTGATGACTTAGCTAATTTTTTTGAATTTTTTTAAATTATACCCTTAGCCCCAATCCACCTTACCCAAACATATTTCAAATTTATCAAAAAACAAATTTTTGATAACTAGAAATAAAGGTGTGCAAATTATATATTTTATTTACAACCAGGTTTCGGTGACAAAAAATTGCGACCTTTTAAAGTAAATGAAAATAGTGAACCGCACATAACAATGTTGCCTATCTGTAGTGTTATTTAAAAACTTATTCATACATGAAATTTCTAATCAAAAAACTAAAATGCTACATATTCGAAAATTCAAGGTTATCAGTGTATGATTAGGTAAAACTAGTACTAATTTTATAACGAATTGAATTTAATTAATATAATAAGTCAAGAAAAAATTAACTAAGTTAAGAGCTTTTTTAAGCAAAAGTTTAAAGATATTTATACCTAGAAGTTTATCTAAATGGGATTAAAAACTATCTAAAATTAAAACTTTAAGTCAAGTATCAACATTAACAAAACTAAAAGTCACTGAAAATTTCAAATTCTAATTTGTATTAAGTTAATGTAATAGTCAAAATTTAAACGAATTTAAGAAATACCTAAAAAATAATCTAAAAGTTAATCTAAATTGAATTAAGAAATATCTAAAAGTTTTAATTTAAACCAAATATCAACAAAACTCAATAAAAAAGTCAAAAACCTTTTTTCTACTAGTATCATAATCTGATTTAAGTTTTATCTGTTTCCAGTTTATTAAAAGATTTGTTTCTGTGTCTGCATGAGTTCATTAATTCCATTCTTTTGTTGATGCAATTTTTATCAGATTCAAGTATTAATAAAGCTTCTTTTAAGCACAACTTGCATGTTATTGTTCCTGGTTTAGATTTTTCCCGTTTTAGTATTTTCCAAGTTAATTTGTAATTCTTGTTTTCATTTTTTAATTTATGTGTTAATTTTGAAACAGTTGCTTGTTTGTACTGGAGGTAGTTTTTGTCGTTTGGTTTGCTATTAATTGTGGTATTGTGTGTTGCTATACGTTTTTAGCTGATGGCCTTTAGTCCAATGTATATTTTTAATGAAGTGTCTGTTTTTGTTGTTGCCTGGTAAACTACATTTTCTGCTCTACATTCTCCTTCTTCCAGGGGGAATGTTTGTTTCTTTTAGCGTTAAACTTAAAACAATTTTTGCAATTTAAATCATTACAAATGTAATATTCAGAAACAAAGATCTTCATATTACAGTCTATAAGCTATACTGTAAGTTTAGCGCAAACGTTATATAGTTGTTTACTAATCTACTACTACTATATTTGGTTAGTTTCTAGTTTCTTGCACTTGCACAAATTGTTTTAAGAATTACACAGATCTATTTAGATATTGGATTGAAAACAAACATTTGGTAAACTTAGATACTTTTGTTTTATTTTTTTTTAATCATAATATTTAGATTAACCTTTCTAAATAGAACCCATAAAAATTTATGTCGTTTAACAAACTGCCAAAGCTTGTAATTTCGAGTTACTGTCTAAGTTTTGTTTCAATAAAAAATACACCTAGACCTAAAAAAATTAATAAAACTTAAAAAAGTTTCTTTGTTAATACAACAAGTCTGTTGATGATCAAATCTCGTCTAGTTAATCTTCTTTAAAGTTTTCAGTTATGTTTAATTAATATTCAAAACGTAAAATCATTTGAAACATTTCGTTTGTTTAAATTGCAACTAAATTTAGACTTTTTGTTGATATTCTTTTTTATATCTACTTAATTGAATATAAGTAAAACAACGTAAGCACAACCGAAACAAAAACAAAATAACTTTAAAAAAAACTTGTAGTTAAATTAAGTACAATTACCAGCAAAAGCCAGTAAAAAGTTGTTTTATAAAGTAAATATAGTTATCAAAAAAAATCAACGTAAGTACTAACTTGAGTCGTAATAGAAATATCATAAATACTAAATAAACTTAAGTTAATTTTATTAAGACGACTAACTAGACGAGATTTGATATCCACCGACTTTTTATTTATATAAATAAGTCTGTTTAAATGGTTACATTTAAAAATTATGGGTTTTTATGAAACAAACAATAGTAATCAAGATGGCTCATTGTTCGAAGTTTGAGCAAGGTTTACAACAATTTGTTCAAGTTTTAAAGTTTCAAGTTGAAACTTACCGACTATAAAATAGTAATAGATTAGTCAACAGTCGAGAGTTGCGCTAAACTTATAGATAAACTTAATCCTTATAAAATGTATAAAATGTATTATGAAGATCTTTGTTTCTGAATATTACATTTGTAAAGGTTTAACTTTTTAAGTTTACTTGTGTTAAAATCATACTCTAGTTACGTAAATGACAAGAAGAAATAATTTAACTAAAGTTACAACAGATTACTTTAAGAACTCAAAAAAGCAAAATTAAAGAAAAAAACGATCTAGTAAACCTCGTTTAATCAAAACAAAGTTTGTTTTAAGCAGATTGAAATTGAAAATAAGTCAAAATAAGAAAAACAACTTGAAATTCAAATAAGTTTATCTAAAATGATAAATTAAAACAACCTTAATTAAAGCTATACAAAATACAAACATTAAATTTTAGTTACGTCAAAGTAAACTATGTTATAATATAATAACGAACTTAAAAAATTAGTTTGTTTTTTATAAACAATATTTAAAATAAATCTCAAGAACAATAATTTTTTATTGATCAGGTTAGAAACGATCGGGTTAGAAGTGACCGAGATAGAAATGATCTGGTTAGAAATTATTAGATTATAAATGATCTGGTTAGAAATTATTAGGTTAGAAATAATCGGGTTAGAAATGATCGCGGGTTAAAAATAATTAGCTTCCAAAAAGTACATATAACAAAAAGTTAACCTTTTATCAAAAAGATGGAGCATTAGTATAATTTATTAAAACAATATATAATTAAAACAAATTACGAGCTAATGGAACAATAAGTGTTAATTATATATTACAAAAAAAAGGTATCCAAATAAAAATAAAGAGTTCCTAAAAAGTTTCGTTTAAAGAAAAATCAGTAATAAAAAACCAAAGATTATAGATAGATACTAGGTTACAAAAACTAAAATAAAAAATAGTTAAATAAATTTACAATGATTACATTAATGACAATAAAAACAATAACAACAATAATAACAATAATAACAATAATAACAATAATAACAATAATAACAATAATAACAATAATAACAATAATAACAATAATAACAATAATAAAAATAATAACAATAATAACAATAATAGCAATAATAACAAAAATAAAAATAAAAACAGTAATAACAATAATAACAATAACTTAATAAAAGTTTATATAAAAAAATTTTGAAATTATTTTATCTCCTATCACCTACATAATTTAGTTCTAGCTTAGGTAATTTTGAAAATATTTACACTTATTGTTTATAGTAACTATTAGTTACAGTATATATAACAAGTGTTCTGGTGATGGTGTTTTGGGGTTGAAGAAATTTTAATAAATTTTTAAACTTATTAAGAAATAAGATTTCAACAACTGTTTGTTATTATTTTGTAGTTTTTTATTATTTTAAATATTAGATTTGAATTTTAATAAAGGCATTTGGAGGTCAACATATTTTTACAATAAAAAATATTTGACTTTTGTGCTTAAAAGCCTAAAGTGTGAGTTATAACCTAAATTTTTTCTTAAAATCAAAACTACAGTATGAATTATATTTCAGTTTGTATAGTATATTATAATTTTTATTATTTTTAAGATATAGCCATTTTGGTAAAAAGCTTCAGATACAAACCTATGGACAACAGTTTTTTTTATTGTATATTTTCTTGAAAACTAAAGTTTTCTCTTTAAATCTCTCCCCTATTTTTTGGGCTAAATTCTCAAAGTTATATTTGATTTTTTTTGCACTATTTAGAAATATTTTCTTTAGACATTATTTAAATATATAATTTTTACAGTAAAATCCAAAAAAAAGTATTACTTTTTGTTAATTTTGAAATATAAATCTTGTAATGTTTTTTGAAATTAAAAAAATATTTTCTAAATCAAAAGTTAAGACTGAGTTTTAAAAAATTACTCAAAATATGTAGGAGTACATTGACTTTTAATTAAGTAGTGTTTTTTTATTATATCAGCCTTTTACAAGGTTCCATAAAGCTTTCAAGCACGGAATCACTTACTTCTCAAAATACATTTTAACTTTTAACAAACTATTAAAAAACCTGGTAGTTTTTTATGTAAAGTTTAGGCTAAAAAAGATTCTCATCCCCTCCACGCTGTTTAGTTTTTAGTTTGCCATATTTAATTTTGATGATACATTATAGATCTATCTCTATTAGTTAATATTTCTTTTATCATGAATAAGAATGTTGTAAATTAAAATAAAATCTTTTTTAGTGTTTTGAGTAAGTTGAGACATTATTCTTGGATAGTTTTTACCATAAGTAAACAGTATTAGTTGTATATAATTACATACTTTTACTTAATTTTTTTTTTTGAAAACAATTTTAGTTGAATCCTTTATAGATAAACTGTCCAGTTTTATATCTCAAAACTTTTTTTTAGTGGTAAAAACCAACTTGTAGTTTTTTTTTAATGTAAAAGTAATGATTACTATGCAAATAAAATATAGTTTATGATTTTTTTTTAATTTAATTTTTTTGCACCTTTCTTAAAATGTCTACATCAGAGATTGGAAAACTATGGCCCGCTCAAAGCCAAGTACAACTTTGTTAGTTTCTTTGATATTTATATTAAAAAAATATTTTTTAACTATTAGTGTAATATTTTAAAACTAACATCAAGATGGCCACTAACCTGGAATTGATTACTTTAAAAAAAAGTCTAAAATCTGGAATTTGAACAACTTCAGGTGTAAAATAATGAACTTAGAAATAATAAGTATATAAGTAGAAAGTTATATATACTTCAGAATTATATTTATTATAAAACACATTTTAAGTAGCATTACAAATTGTAAGTATAATTTACAAGATATTTTCAAACACATTTTAAGTAGCATTACAATACTTTTTCAGTAATTTTTATAAATTATAGTAAAAAAAGAGAAAATAAAACTTGTACTTTTTAAAACCTAGAAAAAACCTTACAAGAAATTTTTAAAAATGCAGTAGCAACCCTGTAAATTGTCTGTTTTCTCAAACAGACAAATTACAATATTATATATTTAAAAACTGTTTTAAAAAAACCTATTAGGGGTATTTGGTCTACATCTAGAAGTTAAAATTTATTGTTTTTTATGTTAATTACATTTATGGGTAGGAGTCAAAAATGCACAAAGGGACACTTTTGCATGAAAAAGTGTATTTGTGCATATTTGACCGGTCCTGAATGTTTTATATATATGTTAAATTGAAAGTTATTTTGTTTTTGTCCAACTAAAGACAATAAATCAGCTGAGAAGTTTTGTTCCTATTTTTTCAATTAATGTGCAGAACAATTAGGTATAGTTAACAAAAACCTGAACTTCTTTTAATAATAGAAGTGGTAGATCAACTGATATTTTTAACTCTCAAAATGTTATATGTTTTTTATTTAGTAATCTGCTTTTGTAAAAAATAAACATGTCTTGGAGAAACAGCCCACAAGAAGATGATGTCAACTACGCTTCAATTATTCTTACTTTGAGGTGAGATTTCAAGAGTTACTTAAATTCAGTTATAATTTATTGAATAACATAAAAAAAATTCAAATTTTAGCAAGTTATAAGGGTTCCTTTGTATAGAATGTAAATTTTAATAGATATATATATGCTTTATATTTATTCTTTCAAAAATTTATTTTACAAACTAAGTTTTGGTCAAAGACCTTGTCAGTGCTTATATAAATCTTATTCAAATAGAATAGAAATTCAAATTCTAGAATTCAAATAGAAATGTTTTCTTAAAACCAAAACATATAATATATGCTTTATGTAATATTTATTTTTAACATAGAAGGTTTTTATAATTCAAATTTATAAAGTTTGTTTTAAAGTTAACAAAAAATAATATTTTACTTTAATTATGTTGGTAGATATAAAGTGTTTTACTCTTTTGATTATTTTCCTGACAATGTTACATCAATATTAGTTAAAATTTAAATAGTATGCATTTTATTGTTTACAGCAAAAACTTCTTTCGTTCTTTGAAAAGACTGAAGCAAATAACAACGCTGAAACTTGCTGATAAACCTATTGACACGGAATTGATATTTGTTGGTTAGAATTTAGAAACATTTTAGAATATAAAAAAATATTTCAAGAAAACACTTAAATACTTTAAACTATTGATATATTTAGCGTAGTTATAATTCAGACCTTACTTTTGTTATTACTAGTTCTGTGTTTTGAATTAAACTATTGCTTTTTAAAATGTTTGGTTTGCATCTTAGTTATTTTATAAATTAAAATATAATGTAGGTCATAAAGTACATAAATGTAAATTATAAAGTACATAAAGTTTATAAAATAATCGCAGAGGATGTAGTTATTTCATTACTTGGAGTTGGTAATAAGCTTGAAAATGCAGTGAAGCTGTTCAACACAACTTGTAAGCAGGTAGATAGAGATGAATTGAGCGTCATCACTCCAATGAGCAAGCAGTTTTTCAAGCATCTCAGATCTGATCAACCCTGGAATGAAGCCCTTACCAACACAGGTATTAATTGGAAAAATAGTTAAGCTGATATTAATTTACTTTTTATTTAGTCGTTTAAAGAAGCTTTGTGTATGATTTGGCTTTATAAGCAAGTTAAGTTTAATCTTGATAGTTATTTGAAAGTATCAAGTTTAGAAAGGTAAACTGTGTTATATTTTTTAATTTCAGAGAAAAGAAGAGCTTTTCATTTAGTTGAGAATATTTTAAAACGAAGAAAACTAACTATAGATAGGTAAGATTAGTCAAGGTAGTAAATATTTATTTTAAGTAAAAAAAGGATACTTTTACTAAATATTGATACTTGTTAAAAATTATAACATTATAATTTTTATATAAATATAGTTGAATTTTTTGTTTAAATCTTTACCTCAAAAAATACAAGATTTATTTTTACAAACGTTGATTTGTGCTATAAATCTTCATTTACTACATTAGTTTTTCATTATGAAATATTTATAAAGGCTTTTTTAATAATTTTCATCTAAAATTTTACAGTGAACTGTCTGACATTGTCAAAGAGTTTGTGATTCTGGTCGTTACAATGAAGGAAATGGCTAACAGTTTGATCATGACAACTAACAACTTGAGAGACAACCGAATCTATTACCCTAAAAGTGTATTAGAACTCCATACCATGAAAAGTTTGTTGTTTATTTATAATATACAAGAGTGTGGTTTTAGTTTTCTAATGATAATTTATATTACCTTTTAAATGATAAAAGTATGTGATTATTATTTTTTTTTTTTTCAATGTATTAATTTAACAAAAAATTGTTTTATATAAAGTATTAAATAAGTTATAAGCGTTACTAGACTATTAAAACTAAAAGTTTAAAGTATCTTAAATAAATAATTACTTATGTTGTTTATATGATTAAAAAGATTACAAAATGGTTCTTTTAAAGATATTAATCAAAAACTAACTTACAGAGTAGCCATTAACCTGGAATCCTGGTAAAACCTGAAATAGCCTGAAATTGAACAATTTTTACATGGAAATAATGAAATTTAGATTAGATACTAAATATAAATTACATACAATGTCATTTTTTGTATTATTTATTTAGAGTTTTATTTGTTTTTAAACGCATTTAAACTGAAATTAAAGTATTTCTTCAATTTTGTTTTACTGTCTTAAACAGCTTCTTATCTAAATTTACACTAAAATGGACGAGAAAACTTTAATTTTCAAAAATCTGGAATTTTTTTTTAGTACCAGTGGCCACTCTGCGCTTATAAAAATTATATAGTATCTTACCTATAAACATAGTTAAGATTTTTATATAAAGAAAATTTTTAACTTAGTTTCTAAAACTTAAAAATTTTTAAACATAAATCATCTACTTAAAAAGCGTAAATAAAATAAATCTCATATAATAAAAATTAACAAACCATTTAAAAAAGGCTGTCAAGTTATTTAATACACAAAATTTATATATATTATATAATAGTTACAAGTTTTCACTCTAATCTTTCTTTAATAAACTGACATACAAGTTAACACACTTCAAAGGAGCTATGAAAGTTGAAGAGACACATTTTTGATTTTGATATATTATATATTACAGTGTACTTGTTTTACTTGAATCTCTATTAGCAAACGTTTAACTTTAAATAGTTATACATTTTATATCAAGTTTATTTTTTCGGAATACTTATAAATAGTTTTTCATGTCTTTTTTTACAAGTGTTTTAGTGCAAAACCGTTTTTCTAAATGTTTAATAAAACTTTTTTTAATGATATTAAGCTGTGTTTGTTTTGTTTTCATTAAAGTCCGAGTCTAAGTGGACATAATATTTAAGATATATTTTGCACAACAAAAAGAAAATTTAGAACATTAACTTACAGCTTCAGTGGAAAATGTAATTAAAAGTTTAGTCTCAAAACTGGCGTCAAAGGAAGCACCTAAAGTTAGTTTACATAAGTTTGTATAAAGTTTGGTATAAGCTGGTTCACAAAAATATCTACAGTAAATAGTACAATAGGGTGCATCTGTTGCCACTCAAAAATGAAAACTTTGAAATTTTGCTTAATAAAATTTTTTGACTTTGGAAAATCATATAAATAAACAGCACAAAAAAAATTAGCTTCCTAGCTTTAAGCCTGCTGGAGCAAATTAATTTTGAAAATTTTGCTTTATATTGGTATATTTATATGTATATTCTCCTACGTTTTTTAGGATAATTACCTGAAATGTTAGAAAATTTTCCTTGCCATTACTAAAAGATTCTGTATAAACAAAGTTTAAAATAAGCTAAAATTTTATGCAAAAATAACAGAAAAAATTAATTTATTTTAAAAATAAACTTTTATTGAAATAGTCTTTTTTCCCTTTTTTAAATATACTGATATAAAACAAAATTTTCAAAAGAATTTGCTCCAGCAGTCTTAAAGCTAGGAAGCTAACTTTTTTTTGTGCTGTTTATTTAAGCGATTTCATAACGTCAAAAAACTTCACTCGGCGAAGTTCCAAGGTCGGGGCAACAGATGCACCCTAATATACTACTTTAATCTACTAATTTTGAAAACAGATAATTTTTATTAACTTAATGTGCGTCAAATAAATAGGTTATTAAAGGATACTTAGTTTCTGATATTTTACAAAATATGTTTAAACAGAATTTGTTGGGAAAATACGAATCAACTTCTCTTTTCAAACGAATTCGATTGAGAAATAGTGGAATGTACAAAGTATACAAAGTTGCAAGTAAGTAAAAGTAGTTTCAATTACTTTGAAATGTGTACACTTTTCTTTGTTTATTTTTATTTAGCACAAACCTATTTTTTCACATCTGCTTTTTAGTTTAACAGTAAAATATAAATAAAAAGTAAATTAACAATTAATCTGATTGAAAACAGTTGATTCAAAAGAAGTAGATCAACCAGAAGCATCTAGTAAGTTTTTTCATATGTTGTGTTAGAGTTTACTAAAGTTTAAACCAGTTTACTTTTTTGTAATATTAATATGTTTGTTAATTTTTCCTTTTCTACTTATGCAATTTATCGTTAAGAAAATATATTAAATAAAACTTTCCTGTAAAATAATTAATTTACATGTTATAGCGGCAGAAGAAATAAGGAACCCAGCGATTAAATTGATGTTGGCTGAACAGAAAGCTCCGATTCCAGCTGCAAAACACAAATTTGATGTTTGGTTCGTGCTTCTAATATTATATTTAATTCTTATCGAAATAAATACAAAACTTTCGTAATCTAGGATCACAAGTTTTTATTTTTAACTTATAAATTTTGATTTAGTTTTTATACAGCTGTTTGTGATCAAAATGTATAGGTATTTTATTTCTGATGAAAATTAAATATTTAGTAGCAGCTATGCAGAAGTTCTGACTTTAATATTTTTTATATAAGTTTTTGTAAACAATCAAAACATTTTATAAATAATTTTGAGTTTTTTTTATTAATAATGGTATTTATTTTTCAGCACACAGTTTGTACAAGCAGTACAGAGACTTAAGAAGTGCTGCCCTACGACAAACTCCAACAACAAAGAGTGGCCTTGTGATCAAGTTTTTATTGGTTTGTTTTTAAATTTAAAAATATAGATTAAGTTGTAACGTTTAATAAATAGATTAAAATGATTTGCAGCAAATGAGAGCAATGTATTATGAACAAAAATTTGATATTGGTTAATTTTTAAATATTGGTTCATAGACATTTACTCTAGCTTTTATGATCATTTTTTAAACACGATAAAAACTATATAGTATTTAGAATTAAAGTGTTGAAGTTTACGTTTTATATAAAGTAAGTTACTTTTAGGCAAGATATATTTAAACCTTTTTTCTTTTATATTTTTTACTAAACATATTCAAAATGTTTACTATACTCTTTTTCAAAATGTTATACAAGAAGTTGGTAAATCTATAAAAGTTCGTTATTTTTGTCAAAAATGCATATAAACATAAACTTTACTTTAAAAAAGTTATATCTTTTGTAATAAACCAATAAAAATTCAAACTATAATACTTATTCCTAATTTATTGCTTAACTTTTTTGTTATACTAGGATAAAAATTAAATGTTAAGATAAAAGTATATGTATTTCATTGTTTCTAGTATTTTTATAACTAGGCAAAGTATAAAAATAGGTGTATAAAAGGGCTATTAAAATCTAATTGAGTTGTAAGAATTTACGTATTTTTAACCAATTTATTATTTTTTTAGTATGTATTCCAACTATAATACTTATGAATAAAACATGTTATTAAAAGATTATTTTTAGAATCATATGCTTTGAAAGTAAATAAAGTATTTTTGATTTTGCTTTAAAGCTACAAAAAGGTATATTCAGTATTTTTAGAATTAGGTTGTCAATAAAAACTCACATTAAAAATGTTTTTTATAAAAATGTTAAGTATATTTTCCTAACTTCTGACCTGAGTCAAAATTGATCGTCTTTAATTAAAGTAGTTTGTAGTTTTTTAGTACATTTGTACAAATATTAAGCTATTAATACTTTTAATAGATAGCCTAAAATCAAACACATCGAAAATAATTAAGTTTTAATCCGATTCTTAACGTTTTCAGAGGACGATTTATTGAGTCATATTTTTGAAGAATAAATAAAACGTACTTTTGTTATTTTTAATGTGTTATTTTATATATGTGTAAAAAGGCTTCAGAATAAAATTACTTTCAGCATCAATAAAGATTGCCAGTAAAAAGTTGCACTGGAAATGTGCTTGTAAACGAGGTGTCACGTTTACTTTTTAAACTTGTGACTTAAACAAATAATAACTGTCTCCTTTAAGTGATCAAATAGACCCCATACAATTAAACACAGTAGATATACTTAATTCTTGACCCGTTAACAGAGGACGCAGCATTCATACTGATGCAGGTGGGCTACAAACTTGAAACCAGCTGCAACTTGTTCAAAAATGACTCAACCGGCAAATTGGAACTTGATGATCTGTCCACTCCCATGAAACCCGATTTCTTCGCACATCTCAACCCAAAACTCGACTGGAACGAATCGCTCAACAACACTGGTTTGTAGCTGTTTTAACTATTTATTTGTTTTCTTGTTTTTTGTAAAGCTTCTATTAATTTGGAGTTTCATGGTTTTTTTTTATATTAATACGAAAGTTGTTATTTCTGTTAATTAGTTTAAGTTATCAAAACTATATACACTTAGATACTCAAATAAATTTGTAGTTACAAGATTGACCATTTGTTTACTTTATAGAACAATTTATTAACTTAAAATTTTAATGATATTTGTTCGTATTAAGTATAAGTTTTATTTTTTGTTTATTAATGTTTAAGTCATAAAAACATTTCTAAACTTCAAAAAGGTATTTTTTTATGCCTTATAAATTGTTTTAATAGTTTATTATCAAAGAATATTTTTAATTTAGTAATTATAAAATGCGGAAGCCCAGTTTTTTATTTTCTTAGTTTTATAAAATATTTCTATCAATTTAAAATTTTAAAGTATTTAATTCATATCTAGTATAAAATTTATTTCATTTATAAATTACTAATTGAGTTATTATTTTATTCATATGTATTTAAAAAACAACTCAAATAAACAACAAAATAAATGTTTTATACCTTATAAGTTGTTTCAGTGATATATGACTTATTAATTTTAATTAAAATTCTAGAAAAGCGAAGAGCCCAATCTTCTATTGGAGAAGTTTTGAAAATGAGAAATATGTCCATAAAAGAGTAAGATTAGATAAATTATTATATGTTGTTTTAGTATGAAGTAAATTTCTGTATTGTTTCACTGTTACATATTTGAAACGTTTTTTTTTCAACTATAAGTAGTATAGTTCTTTTATAAAAAAGTTTTGAAATAAAAATACAAAATTAAGTATTTTCCATCTAGTTTTAATATTTTTCAACTAGTTTAATGTCTTTAAAATTTTGTTGTATCAAAATTGTCACTCCCTAGGACTTGTTCAAACTAGTTTAAGACTTTTAATGTATAATTAATAATATTACTTTTAGATGGAATAAATATTTTTTATGTATTGCAGTTTTATATTTATTTTTATTAATAAAAAATAGCTTTTATTTTTACATAAAATGTTTACCTTTGCGGTTGACGCTACTTTAATTTTTTAATGGTTTTCAATATTTATTACTAGGCTTACAATATTAATTTAAAATTTTTTCTTTAAGTTTTAAAATAAAATTTAAAATTAAATAAAATGTTTAATAATCATTGCTGTGTTATCTTAAAATATATACCACCCCACACAATTTAAGGTCTTGGTTAGTTTTTATCCATATCATGTGTTTAAAAACAAAATTGATATTGTTTTCTAATTAACCATGTACTTTCTAGTTTTAATACTGCTAATTATTCATGGTAAATGTGTTCTGTAAGGTTCTAAGCAAGGTACAATTTTAACTCTACCAATAAACATTTGCCAGTTTATGGCTACTTCGAGCGTGTTATTTGTTCATGTTTTAAAAGTAGCAACCTTTATATCAAGTAATTCTAAATAAAGGTTATTTTTAACAGCGACTTGAGCTGCGAAATGAAGAAGTTTGCATCAATAGCCATCGGATTGAAGGAAATCACCAACAACATGATATTGCGCACCAACGAGTGTAAGGAGGGCGGTGCCATCAAGAGCAAGGAAAAATTTGATAAGAGCCGCAGAAACTTGAAAGATCTGTCTTGTGAGTTTTAAATGTTATAGAAATTTTATTTGTACTTGCATTTTGGGATGAATAAAACTGTTGTTGGCAGTGTCTATTCAACAGCGTTTTATTATCCAATAAAGATATGTGCAATAATTGATAAATGATAGACAATAAAAATTATTTTAATTAATGTTTTTAAAACTGAGATTACTTAAGCTATAAAAGTTTCATACAAATAAAATATTTTTTATTTTAAATAACTTGTGTTTAAATTAATCAAGAATTATCTTAATTTTATAAGCATAAGCTAACAGTGATTGAAAGTTAATCCAAATGTAAGTTTGAAACAACATTAAAAAAAGAGTACATTACCATATTACTTATTACCTAGTTAAACTTAATGAAAAAAACTATTTCAGTTGTAAATTTTCTTACTACTCTAATAAACTTGTTTAAAATATACTTAATCGTTTATAAAAAATTACCCCTTATATGCCTATGAAAAACGTTATTTAGAATTTGCACAGTAGTAAGGATCTAATGAAATTTAACTTCCATTTAATGATAATTTTTATTTCTTTTGAACCTTTAGTACAAAGAAAGGGTTTGCAAACTTTATAGGCCCACTATGCAAAAATCTCTGTCCTGTGATAAATTAAGAATTAAAAATAACTTGTGCTAAGCAAACAAATTTCAGTATTTCAATAAAAGACATTTACAAATGTGCTCTTAGTTTTATTATGAACAAGTGCTTACTAAATGATCATTCAGATAGTATTTAATTATTTTTTATACTTTTTTTTATTTAATGCGGCAAATTTTTTAAAACCAAAAAAACACTTATTAAAAGTTTTGAGACACCTAGAATATAAACATAACTAGTATTAAACTTTATTAATCTTTGTTTAAAAATTTTACAGGTCTTATATTGCAAGCATTGAAAAACCTTGGGCTAGAATTTTCACCTAAACAAAAAGTAAATTTTTATATACTTAATAGCTTTTTATACTTAATGTATATCACTAAAGTTTTTAAAAACTAAACAGTCAAAGTATTTTAGCTTAAAGTGTGTATATTTGATAAAATTATTCTATGCTACGATATGCAAAACTAATTTCAAAATTTTATGTTTTTCCATAGCTTATAATAACCAAACTGCAGAAATGAATAATTGTTCTTAAATAATTTTTATACTCACACAATTTTTAATACTGATAACAAAATTTAACAATATTGCTTCTCTTTTTCTCATTGTATATTAATGCTTTTTGTAGCTTCCACTTGGTAAATACGAGCATACTTCAGTAGTGCGACACATGAGATTGAGAAAATGTAAAACTTACAAAGCTTTTATGGATGGGGGTTTGTTTTGTTTATTAATAAAGTTATACTCAAAAGTAACATTATTATCGTTTTTATCTGTGAGAAATTTATTTAATTTGCTTTTTATTCAACAGTAAAGACAGAAAAAGCTGAAGATGCTATGCTAGGTTAGTAGCATGAAAACTGTTTTAAATTACTTTTTTTAAGAAATATCTCCAAAAATATTAGTTTGATTATCATGAAATTATTTTTTTACATAATTAATATTAACACATCTCTTGCTTATAAAAGTAAAGCAATCACTGTTGCCTTAACTTTTACACCGTTTTTTGTTACTTGAAAATTTTTACTTATTTAGTTTATGTACGTTACGTGGTGGAAAATTTTCAATTAGTTAAATTAATTTTTGATTTTTTGAATAAAATACATAATTACACAGAAAATATACAAAACAAATCTGATGACAAAAATAAGAAAACTGCCAACACACTAGAAGGCCATGGTGATTTTGTACTGAATAACTAAGTTTTTTGCAATAAAACTTGAATACTCAATTTTTATTTTATTATAAAGTACTTTTATTGAACACCTTTTTAGCTTTAGTTAGTGACTGAAAATCTTCTATAGGAGTAGAACATTGTATTGTTTGTTATAATCTGTTAAATATAAATTGTAGTTAAACTTTATAGGTTTGATAAAATTATTTTTATCTTACTTTATACAAAACTAAATTCTAAATGTAATTTTTTTTGATAAAGTAAAAAAAAAGTATCGAGTTTTTAACAAGTAAAAAATTCCCCCGAAAGTTTGAACAAGTAAAAATAATGACTCCAGGTATATTTCAACCGAAAATTTAGCTATTTTCAAACAAAATATTAAATAAATCAAATTTAATCAGATTTATATAATTTATTAAAAGGAATAATAAAAACGTATTAACCTTTTGTTTAATTTATTGGTTTTTTCTTCTTTTTTATTACTATCACTGTTACCCCTAAACCTTACCATTGGTCGATAACTTTTTTTCTTCTTATTCTAACTTCTTTTTACTTTCGCTCTTACCCAAAGCCGTTACCCTTGTTCGTTTTATTTATTTGTAGTTTATTAACTTGATCAAGTAAAAGTTTGAACCCAGAAAAACTTGGATCAAGTAAAATAAATAACCCTGGGGTCATTTTTTTATAGCTTATAACTAAACTGACCAAAATGAAGAACTTTTTTATTTAAATTCATTACTGTAGTGTGAAGCAGTTCGTTTTAAAGTCGCCTGCTTTTTTAAAAGCTTTTGTTTTCATTTGAAACAAAGTGAATTACATCTTAAACTCCGTGCAAATTTATAAAAAGTCACATGTTAAACAGTTTAAGTAAAGTAAAACATATAGAGTTTATACTTGTAACTATTTAATGATGTAAAAGTGTGTTTCGTTTCAGCAACTATACTTTTTAAGTTTTAGGTATACTGCTAACTTTAAATAACTTATTAGCTTATTGGTTTTATTTTACAAATAAAGTTTTAGAATTCAAATTCTAATAGTAAGCTATTTTGAACAATATTTTTCAACAACTTTTTTTGTTCAAAACTTTTTAAAACCATAGTTATATTAATCTAACAATAATATACTTAATACACTATTCAAACTATAAATTTAATTGTTTGTTAATAAAAGATCCTTGTGAAACAAGTTCACTGGAATATAAATAAAAACTAGTTATACAGTAACCTTCCTTTATTGTACCAACATATGTTTCTGTGTGTTAACGAATTAACACACTTCAACTGGGTTCTGTAAAAAATAAATACTGTAATGAAAGAATAGAAGCTAAAGTAGGTGTATACATTGTTCATTAAAATAAAAAAAGTTCTACAGATTTTTAGAGGTTAATAATAGGTAAAATACTTAATTTTAAATCCGACTGTTATAAAACTGTATAATATTTGTAAATATTAAGTCTAAATTAAGTAAACTAAAATACACAACAAATCATAATATAAACAAACCACTTACTTTAATGGAAAGAATAACTAATGCAAATTTATTTTACCGTTGCTAATGTTTGAACAAAATATTACTAATAATAACGTCACAATATATATGAACATTAGAACAGCTATTTAGTTTGTATTGTAAAGTTAGTTAATTTAGTCTTTATGTTTGTGAAAGCAGCAAAGCGCTTTACATTATGTAGGAATCCGCTTTAATATAGCTTAATGTTTAAATGCTATATATAAAACAGAAGTTTTTTTACATAAAGCTATTTTCTACAAGTAAAAACCATAGTTCAAATTAAAAACTATATAATTTAAAGAAAACTGCAATGTGTAGTCAAAAAAAAAGAGTTTAATCTAATTTTGTTTACATATTATTAATATTTGCACTTAAGAAATTTATGCAGTCAACTAAGAGTTTTTTTTACAAACAGGCTTTCAAAATTTTAAAAAATATTCTGAAATTATTACAAAAACTTATTTAAAGCTAGTACTAGATGTTTTAGTAACGCACTGCACAAAGGTGAAACTTTTTTATGAATGAATTTTGTTACTCCTTTAATTGTTTATATTCTTATATTAAACATTTAAAAGTTTAATAATAATAAAAAAATTCTACCAAACTAGGCAAAAACTTTATTGAATAATTAAAACTTCCTATAATTTTTTTGTCAAAGGTCGCACAGACTTCTGGAAACCAGTGTAAACACATCCCTGAACTGTTTTTGTTACTTGAATTATGCTTTAGCAACCCTTATCTGATGTGCAGCTAAACTTAAAAAATTAATAAAACTTTCAAATTGAGTGATCTAGGTAGACAATTTGTTTCCATGTAAAAGTAATTTTTTTTAGCTCAAGAGTGCGAACTATAACGAATCATTATAAACCTAAATTATTACGTTATTATAAGTAAACAAGAAGGTAAAAATAATCGTCGAAACATGCCATTATGACTAGTCTGCATATTTTTTTTTTCAAAAATTTATTTTAGAACACATTCAACAAGTTATCACAATATATATTAAATTAATCGCTTCTTGAAGTGCGCACCTGTTCACTAAAACTAATATTGTCAATGAAAAAAGTTTTTATCTTTTTAAGTTTATAGGGTAATATACTGCATGAAAACTTTCACAAGCAGGATCTAAAGTTTTTAAGTGTATTCACACTATTATGTTTTTATAAGCGTTCTTTTATGACAATTATTATCAAAAAACTAGTTTAATAATATCAATTAAAAATGTTTTATAAGAATTTGCATAAACTAATGTATTTATCTAAAAATTAGTGTGCACAATTTTTCTTGTGATCTAAAGTGCACAGTTACAAAAAAAAAAGAAACCACTAGTGTGGATTAGTTTATTAAAAAGTGGAAAATATATGTTTTACTCAAGAGTTTAGTAACAAATTCAATTATTTTAGTAATATAAATGATTTACAACACTATACGAATTTTAAAATACATCTTACTAGTGCTTAGTAGACATTTAATTTGTAAAGACATTGTATTAAGTATACAACAGAACTCATACTTGCATACAGCCTTTTTTTTTTGGTAAGCAACTATTTACAAACTTAAAAATATACAACAGCCACGGGTAATAAGCACTTGTTAGTAAAAATACCTATTGAAATTTCAATCTAAAATGCGTTGTAAATTTATATTGTATTTTGCAGTTAAAACTACTTAAACAATACACGAAGAGAGATCACAGTCTAATAAACTTAAATGATAAATTATAAACATTTGCTTAAACTTACCCTTGGCAAAATTTAACTACTTTCTTAACAGTTTAGTGAAAATTAAATTTGGTAACAATTTAATGGCTTAATAAATTCATTTATGCATCTTTAAAAGGGTATGAGTCAAATTTGCACGAAGGGACACTTTTGCACGACGGAATATTTTTGCACAAAAACACTTTTGCAAGGCGTCCTTTTGAAAGAAGACACTTTTGCACTGGTGTTAATTATTTTTAATCTAATTAGTTTTTTAATAATCTCAATTTTTTATTTATTTATTTTTTACTATCGCTGATCCCCTTAACCCTTACTCTCGTTCGGTGATTTTTGTTCTTTTATTGATATACTTTTTTTATTTTTTTTTGTTGATAGTTTTTATTAGTTATCTTTTTTTTTATTTTTTTCTTTTTACTATCACTGTTATCCCTAACCCTTACCCTCAGACAATAATTATTTTTTTTTTATAAAACTAATTTTATCCATTTTTTTTTATTAATTTTTATAAGTTTTTTTTATTCTTTTTTTTTTTAATATCTGTACTGTACCTCTAACCCTTACCCTCAAGTCGGTATCTTATTTTTGCTGTTTTTTGTTTTTTTATTAATATATTTTTCAGCTTTTTTTACTATTATTTATTTGTTTTTAATTTTTTTTTTGTATTTTTGTTCAAAAGTATCTTTTTGTGCATATTTGACCCGTTTCAATTTGACCCGTGCATTTTGGAAAAAATGTATACATACTTATTATTTTAAATGCTCTATTATTGTTATTATTTGTTTTAGTTAGACGTATGTTTAACAGCCACCAGAAATTACATTTCTCCTTGCATGACATTTTTCTAATAAAATAACTTTTTGTTAATTTTTGAAGACTTTTAACATGCAGGTAAAAAGTTCAATTTGTGAATTTTGTACAGTTTTTCAGCGAATTGTGGAGACTATTTAACTATAATGAAGTATAAGCTCACGCAATAACCTTTAAAAACAATTTTTTTAAGTTCAATTGAAAATCTATTTAGTATCAAACGGATATTTTCAGTTTTAGTGTAAAAAAGTATGTAAAACAAAAAAAAAGTACTTTAATATATGTATATATATTGTTTTTTTGAACGATAAAAGAGCGCTCAAAAAGTTTGGTCTAAGGACGTGGTATATAAATACAAATACTCAACACAAGTATTTTTAAACATCTTTTCATCAGTGTGATACAGTTGAAACAAAATAAATAAAATTTAGAAGTTTATATAGCCTTATAATTGCAAGTTGTAGTGTATAAAATTTTAAAGGTTATTGAGTTTATTTTCGTTTTGATAAACAGTTATGTACCAATTAGCTTCCGCATAGTATACTTCCGTACACATACACTTAATTTGTTAATTTTTTTTTTTGTTTAAAGTAAAAACAAACGCCTAAACTATATAATAAACAACGTTTTATAGCTTTAATATAACGAATATACGAATACAAAAAAGTAAGAGAGAATGCGGAGCATTTTTATTTTTGTGGTAAGTTATTAGTCTACTTTTGAGTTAATGTATTTTTTAAATAATATATTAAGTTAAAGCTCTGCATCTACATACACTAAGTATACATGTATATAATGTTTTGTTAGGAATTAAGGTATAGTTTGAAATTTCGTAACGCTTTTACTATAGTGGTACTAGAAACAGCCTGTACTGCAATATAATTTACAACTAAACATTTTACAGGTTTTTGAAGCTATTTTGTTTTCAAAAAGTTAGTTTTTAATTCGTTACACATTTTTAATAATGAAATTTTATTTTAGTTCTAAAGTAAAATTTTGTAATAACCTAGTTAATACTAAACGTACTTATCAAAACATCTATTTTTGATGTCTTACTTGAACTTAAATTTTTTTTTTTTTATAGGATTAAACATAGTTAAAAACTATATTTAAATTAAAAAAAAAATTAAGTAGTAACTTAAATTTAAAGTTTAACATAAAATATACAAGTTTACTAAAAGCATAAAGTTACTTAAACAGAAAAACGGACCCAAAAAGTTAAAATTGGTGCAAACACTTCTAAAATTGCAACAAAAACTTCAAAAATAGAGTTTTACACAAGTTTTTTAAAAGATTTCCCTAAATGCAAAAAAGAGATATTTAGCAATTAATTTTATTTTTAGGTTAATTTATTCTTCTTGTACTCAAAACACTACAGGATGTGTGGCATTTTTAAACCTTGAGGTGAGCACTTTTGACGGGAAGAAGTGCGAATTCAGTAGCTGGCACGGGGAAACACCGGAATACGAAAACACGTGCGTGAGGATGTTCAAAGGTGGACTTGGTGGAAGGCGCCTTACCCTTGGTGCTACACCGTATGCGGAAGCTGGGACTACTGTCAATGTTAATTTAATGTTTTTTTTTAATATTTACTTAATTAATTTAGTTAAAATCAAACATCAGTTTTAAAATCCAAAAAAAAACGAAAAAGTAGTTTTTTTTTGTTGAAATTTTATATTCGTTAGTCTGTACTTAAGTTTGATAATTTGATTAAAACATTTGTTGTGACAACTATTTTGCAAAAAATTAGCTTAGAAATATTATATCTTAATGTTAGCTAAAAATTATAAATAAAAAGAGTTGTTAAAAAACTGCCATGTTCAGCATAGTAGTCAAAACAGTGCTTAAAAATTTGAAGTTTTTATTAAAGAAAACTAAAAAAACTCTAAATGTTAGTACTAAACTGAGTCTTTAGAAAATACGATTTTTTTTAAATACTTCAAACTTCATAACAAGTCGAAAAAAATTCTTCTATTTTCCCATAACGTTTCCCGTGTCTGCAGCTTACAGTTGGGAGGTCGAATATCCCTTCAACCGACAGATGATCTGGTCGGAATCGAGAAGGAAACGGTATTTCTACAGCTACTACCACACCGCAACCACGTACAATGATGCGAGAAGGACCTGTCGGAGCATGGGTGAAGGTTGGGATGTGGCGTCGTTCCAAGCCGTGTACCCGTCGGAGGAAAGAAGATCGGAAATCAGCGAGTCTCAGGATGTCGATTGGAAAAAGCGCTACGGTCAGGCCGTTAAAAACATTGAACGTGGACGGCGGGGACCCGAAATGCGTGGATTACCAGAAGTTTCGGGAGCCGGAATGCTACGCTCCGTTCCGCTGCAAACTCGGCACCGAGAAGATCCAGAGCATCGTTTGCGCGAGCGAGAAAAGCTTTGTGTGCGAGAAGGACTTGGACTGATGCGAAAAAATTAAATTCTGTTTCGTTATGAAAAACTTGTTGTCTGTTAATGCAGGCTGAGATTTTTAAAAATAAACTTTAATATTACACAAATAGCTTTTTTTTAAAGTCCGTAACATGTTTCAAAGCTTGCAAACAGATTGTGAAAAAACTTATTATATAGAAGTTTTTCGTGAAAAGATAGTACAAAGTAGTGCTTATTAGATTATTGATTAATTTAACTCTTGATACTTCAAGTAAAACTCTTGTAATAACACTCTAGAACAGAGATCTTTTAAAGACAATGGCGAAATACATTTTAAAAAGCTTCTCACGAGCAGTATTTGTTAAAAATAAGTTTTTATCAGGCGGTTTTAACCTAGCAACCTGTTCCAATAAGTATAAAATCTCATGTAAAAACAAATTTGATTAAATTATTAAAAACTGAAGCTACAAAGGGATTTGCGAGCCGGTTCTGGTCCTTGTGCTTACTCATGGTTGCAATGGATGCACAACTTTCGACCGTCAAGCGAAATTGACTGACCGAATTATTAAGTTTTTAAACGTGATAAACTCAACACATATTTATAGTAATTTTATTGTTATGCTATTTTACGACAAACAAAAAACTAGTGAAAGTCATAAAAACTACGACGATCGGCGACTAGTTTAGTTTACAATCCTAAACTTTGTACGCAGGCTTTTTAAAAAACTACCTTTGAATTTTTGTAAAAACAAAAATAATTAAACATTTACTTTCAACACCACAACAATAGTAAAACTAGCAATACTTTGTATTAACAGCTAAACTAAACTAGCTTGTTGTTTATACTTGTATAAAATTATGTTTAAAATATGTATACACAACATAAGCACAATTATTAAGCGCTGAACTATGGTTTTCAGTTTGCCATAGTTTTAACAGCATGTCAACCTGGACAAGACGTTAAACTGTATCCACGTAGTGTACGACTCGATAACCGAAATGTTTTTTCGTAGTTTAGGTCATTGGAACATATATTTTTGAGTACTTTTTTTGTCGTTCCACAAAATATTAAACAGTAGTATTGTTTTTATACCCTTTTTATAAAACTAAGGCGCTGATATTAGAAAAAAATCTACAAACTAATCATAAAGTTTCATAAACAGTGTATAATTTATTGTTTGCATCAAGTTTAAAGTTTAAAACAAGTTGTATTTTAATATAGTATACACTGGGTGCTAAGTATATAAGGTCAAAGTTTCAAGCAATTTAATTAACAAACTTAAACATAAACCTTTTTTTTTGTTTTTAACAGTGCTAATTTATTTTTTCTAAAATTATACCTGCTTCTAAAAAGTAGTGTTTGAAGCCTATCAAAAAAAAACTAAGTGATTAATAAAAAAATGTGTGTATTTTTTATACTGTTTGGTTTTTTATATTAGTAATTTATTTTCCCTAACATTACTGCCAATTGCTGCCGAAGTATACCTTAAAAAGTTGTCAAAAATGTTTGTATACAAGTATGTAGTCTAAAAAGTACTAAACTGTTAGATTTTATAAAGTATTCGTTTTGACCACGAGTTATTTTAAGGAAAAACATATAAATTAAACCTGGGTTTTACTGTTTGATAAGCTCGTATACATACATCAGCAAAGCCCTTTAATTATATTTCCTAATTAGTGACTTTAATTTACAGTATTATAAAGTTTCAAAAAAAAAAAAATCTCATAAAGTTAATTACAGTTTTACTTTTATAATGAACTTTTACACAACTCATGTACCTAAACTTATTTAATTAAAGTATTAGAATAAAAGAAGTAAATAACTAGTCTCACCTTATTTTTATACTTGAAACATTACAAAAGTGAATGATTTAATTTAAAAACTTTAAAGTAGTTAAGAATGAAAAAATTAATTAAAATTTTGTACTAAATAAAATTTACTGTTATTTTTTTTTAACTATCAGTGTTTTTTTTAAGAAGGCAAATAGACTTAAGTTATTTTTAAAACTTTCTACTATTATTCTGAGCCTACTATTTTGTTTTCGTTATTTTTCTTTGTCAAATACAAAGTGAAGCAATGAAATTTTTCTATTAAATTGTTAAGTTTTGTGTAAAGATTGAAGACTATTAAATGAAACTTTTAAAAACTTTAATAATTTCCTCATAGTATATGCAAATGATATTGGAAAACGTAAATGTTTAAAGTAATTATTTATTTTTCTAAGCAAGACTTGTTCTTAAATTGATTTATTTCGTTTTCAGTATCTAAAAAAAAACTATTATATTATTTTGACCGTTTACAGAATATTTTTTATATTTGTTTTCAACTAAGATTTTAAAATAATGCCATGCATAATAAATATTAATTAGTTTTTGATGAATAGTGTACTAAAAATTTTCTAAAGTTTTATGTATTTTATCTATAGTTGAACGCTTATTAAGCTCATAAAGTTTGAGTTTTTCAAAAAGTAAACTAAATTTTATACTTTTGCTTACTTTTTTTTTTTTATTAATTAATGCCTGATCGAATTTGGTAAAATATTTTTCATTAAAAATTCAATTATGAACTATCAAGTATGTTAACTTTGAATATAGAAGATCTCATTGAAGTAGAATGTTTTTAGTTGTAAACTGTTTAACTATGTTTTAAGTAAAACAACAGTAAAATTAACAAGTACTGCAAATAGTAAAAAATCACGAAAAACATTAAAAAGTCGTAAAAGAAATTGTAAAAACTATTAATTTTCTCATGTCTAACAAAAAAAGAGTCATTTTGTATTTTAGATAAACTAGCGAACGTTGGTGGTATAAAATATGACGTTGTTAGTAATTAAAAAAAGCTTAAGTTGCAGAATGTTGAAAATAAATAAAAGTTGACATTTTTACAAAATATGTTAGTAAGCAAATTTTTATCAACATAGGTCAGTTATTGAAGAAAAGTTGGTCAACTTAGTTTTTCAAGGCTATATTATAAGTTGAAACATATTGATATTGTTGTTTTTAGATAAGTTAAATTAATAAAACTTTGTTTAAAAAAATCGTTTTTTAGAAAAGCTTAAGCATTATAATAACATGAACTCTTTTAAGTATTACGTTTTCAGTCTACTTATCTATCAAAAAAGTTTATAAGACTTACTAAGTTTTTAGAAACATTGCAACAAAATAGAAACAAGCATAAAAAGTAGAATAAACTTGTTTTGTTTTTTTTAAGTACTTTTTATGTAGTAGAAACTAATAAAAGATTGAATATCAAGTTGGTGAAAAGATTTAAAAGTGCTGTTATACTAAAATATGTAATCAAAACTTACTATTTAGTTAAAGGAAATAACGAAAAATTAGTCTCAGCTTTTAAAACTAAATTAATTTTTCTCACCTAGCTAAAGAGTATTACTTCCTTGTGATAAACGGAAAAGCATTAGTAATGGCATGGTCTAACTTTTGGCTTAACAAGTTTTAAAAAAATTATAAGCTAATTATCATAAAAAGTATGAAGCTTATATAAAAATAAGTATATACAAACATAAGGAAAGATTTAACTTTATTTTTGTTACTCAGAAGTTTTCACAAATTTGTGTTTTGATATAATTGAGATTTTTTTAAAACAAAATTTTTTGTTGGTACTTAAATTAACCAGTTGAAAACATTTTTTTAATTTGAGCTGATTTTATGTAACATTTTATTAAACTGAAAGATAGTCGATTAAACTAAAACTAACTATATTAAATTTTGATTAATTTCAAAATGAAACCATTTACTAAACTTTGATTTTGCTAAAATATAAAAATTATCTAATAAGTAGATTAGACAGTTTAAATTTGAAATATTTTACTAGTTTTTATCATTTAGTAAATTAGAGCTAATAAAGTGTATTACCATAAAGACTTAATTTAATGTAACTTCGTTCTA
The DNA here is from genome assembly GCF_965202585.1 of Thalia democratica. NCBI lineage: Eukaryota > Metazoa > Chordata > Thaliacea > Salpida > Salpidae > Thalia > Thalia democratica. The sequence goes on along the minus strand of NC_139166.1, from coordinate 56,052,594 downwards.
ATTATGTACTTAATTAGACTTTGTCGTATATAACTTAAATAGTGAGTTGCACTTTTTCATTTGAAGTTGAATAAGTTAACTTAGTTTTAGCACAAAAGAGTCAATCGCAAAAAAAAAACTTTGTAGCTTTTGTGTAAACTTTAACACAAGCTTAAAATAAAAACAATATAAAAATCTTTTGTTGAAATGTAGTTTATTAACTGTTTTGTTTCAATGAAAAGCTATAAAAAAACATACCATAATTAATGCAGTTGCTTTAAAACTTATTATAAAGTCAATAGTTAGATAAAAAGTTGAATTGGTTATACTTTAGCATTATTTATTAGCTTTGGTTAGCTTTTAAAATTTTAGAAAAAATGTAATAATAAAAATGAATATAAATTTCAAAAAAGAGTATAACTTAATTCTTTTAAACGGAAAAGTATTAGTAAGCTCATGATTTAACTTCAAGCAATAACAAACTTATATTTAACTGGTAGCTTTTTCTTATAACATATTATAAAGCTTGTTTACAAAATTATATACAGACGTAAGAAAATGGTTTGTACTTGTTTTTTTATTGTAAATTTGAGTTTAGCAGTTTTTTTTAATTTTATTTTTTCATCTGATTAAAATGTTTTTTTTACAAACTGTACTATTGTTTCTTATATCGACCTATTGAAATTTTAACTTTTCAATGTAATTATTTACTGAAGTCAAATTAACCATAAAGTATTGTAACTAAACCTTTTAATAAACTTCAAATTTGCTATATTGCATAAATTAGACAGTTTAAATTTGAAATATTTTACTAGTTTTTATCATTTAGGAAATTAGAAGTAGTAAAGTTTATTACCATACCGATTTAATTTAATGTAAACTAGTTCTAATTACGCACTTAATTAGACTTTGTCATGTACAACGAGCTGCATATGAAGCTGAATAAGTAAACTTAGTTTTAGCACAAAACAGTCAAGTTTTTGTGTAAACTTTAACACAAGCTTAAAATAAAAATAAAATAAAAGTCTTTTGTTAGAATTTAGTTTGGTCGCTGTTTTGTTTTAATACAAAGCTATAAAAGAGAAACCATATCATTGTATTTACAGTTGTTTTAAATCTTTCTCTAAATCCATAGTTAGATAGATAGTTAAAAAAGTTTTATGTTTTGCATTGTCTAATTATGTTGGTTAGATTTAATTTTTTTAGAAAACTATATTCATAGAAACTGTAATTAGAGTTTTATATAAATTATTTTGATTTTAGATTAAGAACTAACAAACAAGTTAGAATATTATTTACTTTTTTAATAACTTATTAGACATAATTTTTTCAGTATTGTGTTTTTACAAAGGTTTTTTACTTCAATCAAAGCATTACGTCAATTACTAATGAAAAAAAAACATTTATTTATTTTTTTATAAAACTATACAGTTTTTTATATTTTGTCTAATACTTGATTAGTTTTAACTTAAGCGACTTATTTTTTTATTTAGTAAGTAAAGGAAAATAGTTGTAAAACTCTATTGTAGTAAAGTGTTGTAAAACTTGTTTTCAAAATTGCTAACAATACTTGTATTATTAGTCATCAAAGTATTTATCATATCTAATAGTAAACTTTTTTCTGTAAACAGTTTTATGAAATTGTTTTGCATTAATGAACTTAAAAATTTGTGAAAAAAGTAATTTTTTTCAATTTTTTGTAACAAATAATCTATTACAGTTATTAAAGTTTTCAAGTTGTGATAATAAACGTTTTTTATAATTTAAGCTATTTACTTAAATAAAGTTCTTTGAAGTACTTCTAATTTGTTTTTTTTTTCTTTTTATCATATTTACAATTTTTTATACTTTAGTGGAAATAATTATAATAAAGCTATTTACACAATTATAACATCAAACAGTTCGTTAAGTAGAGGTATTATTTTATATCAGTATTTTAGGCATTAGCACAATTTTACTTTAGAAAATGTTACATTAACAATATTACAAATATGGTTAGTATTTGAGTTGAAATAATATGTAGCTAATTTCTAATCACATTACAGAACAGCATAATAATAAACTACTGCTAAAACAAACACACTTCAAATAATTGTTACGTTTCTCATAAAGCACAGATTGCTGTTAGCTTATTTTGCTGCGCAGTTTATCTGTGCTTATTGAGAATTCAGTATAGTTGCAAAATCATCGCTTCATTACGTCAACAAATAGTGAGTCGTTGTTATGATAATTTTTATTGCGCAAAGTGTTTTGTATAATTTCATAGAGTTGTTAAATATTCTTTTTATCTAAGCTATATGTAGATAATTAAGTTTTAGTAAAAGAAGTTATAATTTTTTTAATATCTGAATTATGTCTTCTTTAGTGATTGTAAAAAGGTTTTAATTAAATACAATTAATTAAAAAAACATTTATTTAAAAAAATTAAAATTCGATAATTTGACATTATTATGTGAAAATTTAGCTCTTAATTTATTCAAATTAATACGAAGGAAACGGGTTTTTTAAATTACTTGATCATAAATTTATAAATTGGTTATGAAGTATAAAACTATAATTTAAAATATTGAAACCTACAGCATAATTTTACTTACATTTTTAAATTCTCAAGCGAAACCTATTTAGTTAAATTCAAACTAACACAATGTTATTTCACTATTTATATACATCTTAAACATAATTTTAGAATTGAAATTGTAAACTACTGAAAGTTTTTATTATCACTTTACTACTTTTTACTTTCAAACAGCGCAATAACAACCATTTTTTTGCACAATAAAGCACATGCTGTTTTCATAAAACAAGCAATAAAACTTAATGCGCAATAAAAACACAAGGTTGGTGTTCGCATGCACGAAAAATTGCGGTGGTTTTTGTTTGTTTGTTTTAAAAAGATAATTTTGCGATTAAACAAACTTGCACCTGACACACAATTGCGATGGTTAATAATTGAGCTGCACAAATTGTTCAATGACTAATCCGTTCATAACTCGTGATGCGTGTGGAAATAGAATTAGAATTTGTAACTAGCAATGACATGATAAGAGTAGTAGAAAAGTTTTTGTTTTTTTAAATTTATCAAGAAATGAGTTTAGCGTAATAATTTATGTTTGTATGAAGATATTTTAAGAAGTAAGCGATTATAAGATTCAAATACGCTTTCTGTTATCTAAAGTTAAAGTTTTTCTTTTTACTGTTTTAATAGTAAACATTATGAATGTTTAGTAAAAAAAATTAAAACATGAATTTTACAAACTAATTTGAATTTGTTTTTTTTTGCGTGATCTACAAAATATGCAACACATATACTTGTTTTTGTTTTACGAAAATTTATAAAAATTAAAAGTTCATTAAGCAATAGTTTAAACAAAAATTAATAATATGGTTTTAGATTTACACATTTCTTTAGAAAACCCTAACCACCTATTCTAAAATGTACTTACTAATTTTCTTCAAGCTTTATTCAAGTAGATTTTGTCTTCAACAGTTTATCTATTTATCTTAAATTTTTTTAAAGCTCAGATACTACTTTTTACTTAATTTTTTTTTAACTTGTCTTAAAAACTTTAAATTCTGTTTCTACTGAATACTATTAAGTAGTATTGAGTCATTGCAAGTTAAACTATCTTTTAAATTTAGTATACAAGAAGTTTTAATGTATATTGTTTAAGAGTTAATAATCTAAAGTCAGTTTTGTTTACTACCTTGAAATTACCATAAAAAGTTCGAAATGTTTTAAACTTAGCAAAAATTTAACTACATATATTTTGAAGTTTACATTCAATTTTGTACATATTAATCAATAATCTCGAGCTTTTTACATTTTCAATTAATCTTAAAGGTGTTTACTTTGTTTATCAGTTTAAGTTGATAAACGTTACGTAAAAACAAAGTACTCTGATCAACTTAAAACAAATTAAAGAAAAATTGGTTGCGTGAAATTTCGATCAGTTTTACAATTACTTTAAACAATAAAATGAGTCAGCACTTATTTTGTACTTTAGACTTTTGTTTAATCAAAATATTAGCTGATTATAATATTTTTGTATTGCTTGATTAACACAAACTAATTGAGTTATTAACTAATCATTTTTCATATAGTGAAGTTTAAAAAGTTTAAAAATTAATGGATAAGTATTTCGAACAAGAAGCTAGAAAAGCTCACAGAGTTAGTATTTTATATTTAATGTTTGCTCGTTCGAAAATAAAAAACACTTATTTTTGAAAATAACTGTAATAAAAATACAATAAGATATACAAGACACGCAATTCCAATAAAACTAGATATATTAAAACAAAATCTTATATTTTATTAGCTTTGTACTCTACTGATGAGAATTGCTCGAAATATATCTAGTTTTATTGAAATGTATGTGTCTTGTATATCTTATTGTATAATTACTGGTCAATTATGTTCCAATATATAATAGTTTAAATATGTTTATCACAAACTAAACTTTTTTCTTAAATTAAAACTTTAACACAACTTCATTAAATTTTTATTTAATTAACTCTAATTTGTAGTTACTTACACTTAAATTTTCTTTAAACTAAACTAAAATTTCAAAAGTAGAAAGTGTTTGTACCTAAAAAAAAAATTAAAAATATGATTTTTTTCGAAAAAGTTTAGTCTATAAATATGTATACTTAGCTAACACAATATTATAAAGACTACATTGGTTTGGTTTAAAAAATTGGAAAAAGGTTATAAATTAATACAGCTCAACGCTTCAATTTAATCTAAATGTTTACAAAAAAAAAAGTTTAAAAAAGTTCTGGCAAGCAAAATTGTAAACAAGTAGGACATAAAAATACATGGTTTGGGTTAAAAAACTGAAAATATAGTTCAAATCTTAAATTTTACATTTGTTTAAAAAAGTTCTGGCAAGCAAAATTCATCAAAATTGTAAAGAAGTAGGACGCAAAAGTACTCACTACTTGTTAACACAAGTACAACTTTTCAGCAAGAGCAGAGACTGGAGCGGAAGGAGGAGAGACTCCACCACAGGGCGATCAACGCGGCTCTTCACGGGGACATCGGCAAAGCTGTGAGGCTGGAGCACAAGAGCAACCAGATGCACAATCGGTTAGTTGCGGAAAACAGCAGCAAAATAATAAACTTGATACCAATTCTTTTTATGCATGCTGTTGCTAAGGTACTAAGTCTACCGCGTTTATTATATGCACTAAACAGACTTTGAATATTATATATTGACGTTGAAAATATATTTTTTTACTATATTTTTTTGAATAGTCACGATTCATTTCTTTAGTTTGTTTTTATTTATTTTCGAAACTCGTTGCAAACGTGATATATGTATAAATATATACATAACGATTTCTTTCAATGACGTCATAAACAGAGCGGAAGCAGCTCATCGTAGGGAAGTGGCCAATCACACGGCTGCCGCGATCGCCCATAACGACCATCACCATCATCACCACCACCACCATCACCATGGCAACCATCATCACCACCCCAACCATCCAGTCAGACACCCCCCACCACCCAGAATGGTTTTCACTTTTTTTAATTACATCTTCAATTCTGTATTTTTATTAACTTTTAAGTTTTCAAGTGTAAAAGTATTGTTTATTCAACGACAAAAAAGAAACGCTCAAATGTTTGGTCCTAGAATTTGGTGCACGAAAAAAGCCTTCGACCATCGAGTCGCACACCACTAAAATATCTTTTAATGTCGTGTCAAAGAAGTTAGAAACGTAAAAATGTAATTATTCTAAAAATAATACAAAAAACAAAAATAATAAATGAAACTATTTTTGCATCTATAAAACTTTATTAAGCTTTAAACTTATATTAGAAACAAACACTTTTTCGACAGTAAAGAGGAAAAAAATAATCAAAGATAAGTTTATGTAAAAGCTGTCTAATATACTTAATAAAACTCCCTTTAAACATCAAATGAAAAGTCTAATTATTTAGTTTCCTATTACTATTCTTGCCATACCTAACGTTTTTTCTTTGTATTCTATGATACGTTGTTGTTATACCAAGCCTTGTGAGCAGCCACGTCGATTCGACTTAATTTATTAGGTATAAACCACACCAAAATAATTTTAGTTTCAATTGACTATAATTATTACAAAGTAGGTTTTAAGCGATGTCAAAAAACTAATAACATAGTTTTTATCAAAAAGCATATTTCATTTTTCCTATTTGTTATTTTTTTAAATGCTCATTTTGTTCAAAACCGAATATCTTGTTTAGATAGCTAAACTATTGACTAACAACAAAAAGTAAAATTTCATTATATAAATACGTGTTTGATGATATCGAAAAAAGACTTGCAAAAAAATATTTTTTTACAAACTAAAAGCAAAAGTTAGTACACTGTATATGTTTTTAAGGTGATAATTTGCAAATATTTCCCTTATACTTGATTTAACTTTTCTATACACGAAGAGCCGTCACAAAAAAAGGCTGTAAGTAAAAATAAAAAGAGTACTCAAAAATTAATAACATTTTATAAAAAACCTTTTTCTGTTAAAAGTTATCTTCATTGATAAAAATAAAACTACACATGACATTTAATTAAAACTACCAATTTATTTTTTATTTCAGCCAGCAGCAGGTCCGGGTTATCCACCTTCAGCTCCACCTAGCGGCCATTACCCTCCCAACAGTTACCCTGGTTACGGACCCCCTCCGCGTGGTTACGGACCCCCGAGACCCCAAGGTTTGTTTAGAATTAATTGTTGAATTTAATTGTTGGTATTTACAACTGTACATGATCAAAATTTTAAACAAAACATTTATTTTATATGTTAAAAATAATAATACATTTGTTTCTTTATTTCACAAAACTCAGCAGTCAGCACCGACTAAAACAGCGGTTTTAAAACCTTTTTTTCATGTTTTACCCCTTTCTGGAAGGTTATTACAAATTAACCCCCAATATATAAAACAGTGTTCAGTTTTGAGGAAAAAAAGATTTTTTGAACTTAGTTCTTTTGAAGTTTATAAAATCGTAAAATTTATAGAGTTTATTTAACTTTTAAACAATACATTTAAAAACTAACTTTTAAATTAATAAGATAACTAATGAAAATTTATTTACATAAAGTGTAATATAGAAAATTTACCCCCTAATACATGGGAAATTACCCCAGGTTAAGAATCGCTGGTCTAAAACAACTAAAATTAAAGTTGAAAAAAAAAAAAAAGTCTATCAAAAAATATTTTTAAAACTTTAATAATAAGCATTCAAAAGCTAAACATCATTTTACAGGTCCACCATACTACTAACTACAAGTACATGTCGGCGATAAAAATGAACATATGCCATATTTTATCAAATTTTTGCAATTTTAAATATAATTTTTTGATTTGTAAATTTTTATGATGAATAGTCTAAGTTACACCTTGTTTTCATAAATAATAATAAAAACTTTTAAAAATATATATGACATGTAATTTCGGGTTTCGAGTGCAATAAATGCTTTAACTTAAAATAGTTGAGCTAATACTTGTTAATATATTTTATAATGTGTTTCCACTTTTTTCACTTTTCAAATGCAAAATCTTGCAATTCGTTTTGGATTTTCTTGTACATATTTTAGCCTGCTGTATTCTTTTTAAACTTGGAATTTAAAGCCACATCTTAGAAGATATTGAACTTTTGTAAATACTTAAATAGCTTCTATATTTTTATACTAGTTTAAGTCTCTTAAAACTCTGTAAATTGTTTATGTGCATATATATATCTTTTTTTTAAACTACTATAACATCTCTATATTTTCTATATGTGTTTAATTTTTTACTTCGCAACTTTTTTGGGTCTCAGTGCAATAAATGCTACAACTTTAAATAGTTGAGCTAATACTTGTAAATAACTTTAAACTTGTGTAAATTGTTTTTTTATTTTTTCAATGGGTCTACTTTTTAAGAGTTGTTCATGTCGATAAAGAATTTTGCTAAAAAAGCAAGATTTCTTTTTGTAAATATTTTAAATTATGTATTTTGTGCTTCCATATTTTCACGTTGTGTTTTATTTTTCAATGTCAATTTTTCTTTCATTTTTTTTGTTAACTTTTATTTTCAATAAAATTATTAGCATAAATTTTTTAACTCTTTAATCTATCAGTTCTATTTTCTACAAAAAACAGCAAGTTATATTGCATTTTTATATCTTACTTTTGTTTTAGCTGAAAAGTTTTTTACTAAAAGTTGATTTTATCTTCAGAAGCCTTTTAAACTCATATTTGTGAAAGAACATTACAAACTGTACAAATTGTAAATAGCTTTTTTGTGTTTAATTTTGAGCGTTTTTTTTTTGTGCGATTACGATTGATTATAAACTTATTTCCAATAATGAACTTCGTTTAGTTATAATAAAGTTGATTTTTACTTGCTTCTCTTCTGACTAATTAATTATATACATGATAGGAAAGTTATACTAACAAACTTAAGCTATAATTATTATGCACAATAATAAGTTTTCTACATGATTTTTATATGTATTGTTTATTGACGATAAAAAAGGGCTCAAAAAGTTTGGTCTAAACTCCTGATGTACGAAAAAATCTTTCGGTTATCGATTCGTACACCACATGCTTTTACAATTTCTTTAAAGTAAAAAAAATATATTATATATTCTGAATCTTAAATCTTAATAAATAAAACAATCGAGAAAATGAACGAATAGCAAAGAAAATATTAAAGGAAAATTAACTAAGTTGTGTGTTTTCTTCAGAATGTTTTATTCATAATGTCCTCAAAAACTTGTTTAATAAGATAAAAATTGAAATAAAGTCTAATCTAAGCCTAAAACTTAAAAGAATAAGCATAGAAGTAGAGAACTTTTTTAGACTTAAAAAACAAACTTTAAATAAATTTATAAAACGAAATAAACAATACTAAAAGCAGACATGAAAATACTTTGAAAATGATCACAACATTTTAAATAAGGTAAAATTTTTATAAGCTGAAATACTTTTACCTTGAATTTTATCAGCAAATTATGCTAAAAGTTATTTTTTAGTTAATTGAAATATTTAAAGCATTTTATAATTTAATGAATAAATATAAATTATTATGTAGTTTTAGTTACTTTAAAAAAAGTGAATTTAACCATAAACTTTATTTAACTTCTTTAAATAATAATTTAAAAATAAATACTATAACATTTAAACACTATGCACTTAATGAGAAAAATACCAAAAAGTTGCTTTTAAAAATGTTTATCATTGCAGAATCTTAAAAACTGTGAAGCTAAGAGAGTATTTGAGGCAGATACAAAATAGTTATTTTTTTCTTTTTTTTTTGAATAAATGATATTCTATCTATAGCTTAAACTAAACAAACTTTTTAGAACAAGGTTTAAACAAAAATACGTTTTGCAAGAAAATATCAACTTTCCTATAAAAGCACAAAATTAAACTTTAAATTTTCTCTAATATTAAGAGATAACAGAATTTTAAATAAACAAGCATTTAATATGTTTTAACATTTAGGTAGTACTACTTATCTTTAAATATTAAAGTTATTATAGTAAGGTTTTAAATGTAAAAAAAACTAACTTCTTTTCAGTTGTAACATTTTATGGTAGTTGATAACTTCTTTTAGTGCTTAACTTAAAGTCCTTGTATTTTTTTACACGGATAAACAAGAAGTTTGTTTCAGTTTAATTAATATTACAATTAATACAGCTATTACTTTTGAGAAGCAAATTTTATATAAATTTACTTATGGTTTATTCTGCTACTGATAATTATGATAAATATATATCTCAAGTAAGTATTTATGGAGTTTGTTATCTTAGATTACTTGTTGTATGGTTTGATTAGGTTAATAAAAGACTAAAACTGTTTTAAACAATTTAATTTCAACTCTACACATACTATAAGTTAAACAACTTAACTAAAATGCAAAAAAATTGTCAGCAAGCAAATTTTAGTTTACTTTGGTTATAGTAGAAAAAAAAAACTTGAGCTTCATTTTTAAAGTTTGTTAACGAAATTTAAACAGTTTGGCGCAGCAAACTTTGAGTACAAAAACTTTAGTAAAAGGTGTAATTCTCTAAAGTATTTTAGGCAATAATAATACTTTAAGCTGTGGATATAAGTTTTGTTCATACTTTAAAACTCCTTTTACCAATAAATAATCAAATATTTTTACTAGTTCGATTAAAATCATTGCTTGATTTAGATAGGTGGTTAGTTAGTTTATGTAAACGAAATAATAAAATCATTTTGCTAAGTTTCAAAACAAATGTTAAAATTCAATTTCGGCTACCTACTGCCGATAATTATACCTACTTTCAATAATTGTTATCCATGAGATAACACTGTTTTATTTTCTACAGAAATTGATGGTATAAATAATTTGATTCAAATTATTTAATCAGAATAATATGTTTAGTATATGCTTGCATTTTGTGTGTTTTTCAATTACTTACTCACTCCAATTTTCAAAAAGCTGGAATTCATTTTAAATTGTCGTAATGTAGGGAACCCTATTAGAAATAAATAATACATTAGTATAGCTATTCAAATTTTTTTTTTAATCTTTAATTCAGGGTTGCCACACACTCAGGGAATTTTCAAATTATAGAAAATCTCAGGGAATTTTGACTTTTTTTCAACTCAAAGAAGTTTTAAGTTTTTTTTTTAAATCTCAAGGAATTTTTTTTTATATCTAGAATGAGATTTAGTTAATCCAGTTCAATATTTTGTTATAAAAGTTAATTTTAAATTAATTTTCAATAGCTTATTTAGATAATTTTTAGCCTTGCGGCCAGTTCGTCAATATTTTTACAATTAACATTATAATTTTTAACAAATAATAAAAATTTTAAGGATTTGAAAAAACTCAGGGAAGTTTAAGGTTATTAAGTGAAGTTACTGGTCACTCAGGGAAGACTTTTTTACTCAAAGAGTGGTAACCCTGATAATTGCTTTTGATGAGTTTATATATATTCATAAAAAATATCTTATCAAAGTGATTAATTTCACTAAAACTGCTTATAGTGTAACAATAAATTATATTGCTTATAAATATTAAATTCTTGTTTTTAAGCTGTTATAATAAATATTTAGCTATTTATTATAGTTATTTATTAAAATAAATACTTTTTGATTATTTTAAATCAACTTTTGACTGTAGACCTTGTTTAGTTGAAAAGTAAAATTATTTTCAAATAAACTTAAAGCGCAAAACAAGTACTTCTTTTTGTAGATATATTGCATACAAAAACCAGTGTGTACCTTTATAAAATATAACGTTTATTCACTTAGTTAAAAACGCATTTTTTAGAATAAAATAAAGTAAAACGATGATTAGCTAAAAAAGTGCTAGCTGGTTAGACTTGTTTTAAAATTGAGTTACTAGTTTAATAAGTTTTAGCATTAAAAAAAAGTAAACTTTAAATGTAAACATTATTAACGTATCAATTTAAATGTATAAAAAAGTTATTAAAAGAAAAAAGAAATAATTGAAACAAATTTGAATAATGAATACAAAATTATTTTTTTTAAAGTAGAGGCAGGTAGCTAGATAAAATTAAACAATTTTACACAATTATGTAAAAAAAGCCTTTAAGCAAAATATTTCAAAAATGCTTTTTTTTTTACTAAACTGTATATTTAGTTTAAACTTAAAATCTGCACTTTAAAATATAAAAACCTCAAAATAAAGTTATCTAAGCTGTACTCGTTTAAAATGTTAATTCTACTTAATGTGCTACAAACTAACATACCTCTTTTAAAACATTTGATTGTAACACGTAACTTAATAAAATCAAATGATATGTTACTTAAACAAAAAAATTCTAAATTACTGACAATAATTAACAAAATTACTGATGAAAAGTAGCACCTCAAAATAACAAATTTATTTGTACTATTAAAAAAATTCAAATGTTTAGTGACACCAATAATTATAGTGAGCTGTGATGTATAAACATGCTTTTAAAAAAACTTTATGTTTTAAAATTACTGGTAAAAATTTTAAATATTAAATCAGGCGGTAGCGCTATATTGAAAAAAAAACTTTAATTGAAGAACAGAGTTTTAATTTAGCCCAAAACGTCAGTCTCAGAAACAATGGATAAAAATCCTGTCAACAAAAAGTAAGTTTTTTTTTTCTAACAATGTAATTATAATATTTTAGAGACATCAAAAATTGGAGTGTATAGTATAATAAGCTTGTCTAAATAAAAACTAAAAGTTTTCATACTTTCCAAGGCAACCTGTAATAAATTTAAACATAATTTTAAACACCACAAAAACACAATTGCTTAAACATCAAATTAAAATGGTTCAAGGTAAAAAAATATTATTTTGCTTGAACACCTGCTGAGTAAGTTTGCTGCAAAGTAAGTACGAGAAAGTCAAGAACCAAAAAACTTATTACTATACTTCATCATTATTTTACTTTACTTCATCATTTTCACTCTGAGGAACGAGATCTAAAATATTGTCGCACCTCAGCCTCAGAGGCTTGTTTTCCTGCCTCTTCATGTGCCTGGTCAGCTCGTACTTGCAGCTGAACTGCCTCCCGCACAGCCGACACACAAACACAATGCGCCTCCCCTTGCACTTTCTAGTGTTGCCGCACGATTTGTTGAGGCATACCTGGCACACTTGACCGCCGAAGGAGGCCATGTGCGTGTGCATGTGGTTCACCAGGTTTGAAAGGCGGTTGAACGGTTTGCAGCATAGCAGGCACCTGTTTGAATAAAGTTTCTAAAAGCTGGTATGTTATAATTTTTATGTGTCAATTACTTTCTGTTATTTTTCCTTTCAGAAATGAAGAATTGGGTGATTAGTCATGAAGTTATCATATCAAATTACCAAAATGTATTTTTACAAAATAACTTTAATAGTTTATCAGGTATAATTTATTGAGTTTAATAATTTATTGAACAATGATAAAAAAAGTTTTTTTGTATATATAAAATTTGAATAAAATTCAACAAACCTTGTAATGAAACAAAATTTGAAGAGAACCTTAAGACATTCGAATAATATTAATAATAATTATTATTATTATTATTATGTACTAGTTTTTTTTTTTAATTAAGCAACCGAAACAAAGCTGTTATAGAATACAATACAAAACCTCATTTGTTTCCCAACAAAACTAAAGTTAGAAAAGAAACAAATTATAATCTGACTGAAAACCAATTTATATAAGTAAATATATAACAATTCATCTAACTAAAATGTAAATTATATAACTTATTTCAAATTAATTACCATTCTGTTATTAGAATAAAAATATTATGTTTAAGACATCTGTTAAAATTTTACCTCAAAAAAATATATGAGTTTTCAAATAAATGTATGTCCTAATAAAAAATGTAACAAAAGAATCTAAATTATCAATAGGTTTTGCTTTATTGTAGTTAATAAATATAAAACTGAGCAACTAATGCTTACTTTGTTTTTTGGGCATCACAGTGGTTTTTAAGCATGTGTTCTTTCAAAACTTCAGCAGAGTCAAAGTAGTTCGCAGAACAAGCCAAGCACACATACTTTTTGCTTTTTAATATTGGGACATGTACATTTTTAATGTGATCTAACTTTTGCCCGCCTACATCAATTGATTTTCGTTGAACCTCTTTTTCCGGGCTAACATGGCAATCAGCTCTTGTATTTACCTGAGGTAGGAGGTTCCAATAAAGTTTTGGATAAAGGCTGACACTATCTTCCTTTTTTTGTTTTATGACATACGTTTTGACAAAGTCATGGCTATTATCATTATTATTGCTTGCAATTTTTTTCTTACCAAACAAAATCATATTTCTTGATTTCTATTCTTTTACTTGAAAACTTTTTTGCAGTTAATCTGTAAAATAAATTTAAGTTACAATGTTGATTCATAATTCACTTTACAAAAACTAAACAACCAAAAAATGTCTTAACAAATCTAAATTTTTTTCATCAATGATAGTTATAAAATATATTTGGACAATTTATAAATAGTATTTAAGAAAGTTCTTTGAACAAATAGTTAAAACTTTATTTACTGACTATAGTTTATAATTACAAATATACACAATTAATTGAGCCTAAAAAATAGTTAATCTTAAATTTAAGTTATAATTGATAAGAATTTTTGTACAGATTTGCAACTGTTTTAAGCAAAAAATCCTGACTGGGTGACCAAAAACTAGCCTGAATATGTGGAAAATTAAAAAACATTATAGGCAAATTCTAATTATCTTTTTATTAATCAATTTCCTTTACTTAAAAAATTAAATGCTTTGAGTACAACTTAAATATTTAGCAGAAAAATTGAAATATGGGTTTAAAGCAGAGTTTCCCAAACTTTTTTTGAAATTGCCCCCTTTGAAGAAATTAAAAAGGCTATTGCCACCTCCAACAAGACTACCATTTAATACACCTAAGACCTTTTTTTCTTTTTTTTTTTGCTCTTCATGTGCAACTCAAGAATATCTAGTCTAAGTTTAAACATTACTAATAAAAACACGTAAGACCTTTTTTTGCTCTTCATGTGCAACTCAAGAATATCTAGTCTAAGTTTAAACATTACTAATAAAAACACGTAAGACCTTTTTTTGCTCTTCATGTGCAACTCAAGAATATCTAGTCCTAGTGTAAGTTTCAAAATTTTTAATTTCCCAAATTTCAATATTGCACCCCCCGCCTTTCGCCCCTTTACTAATTATTGCCCCCCAACTTACTAAAACTGCCCACTTTGGGGAAACCCTGGTTTAAAGTCATTAAAACTAGCCTGAGATTTAGGAAAAATATTATACTAGCTTGAGTTTTGCAAAAACTGCAAACAAAGTAGTTTTAAAGTAGTCTGAAAAAGATTTGTATAAGCGTAAGTTTGCCTGAAAAGTCTAAGTGTGTGGTAACCCTGATAGCTAGCCAGACATTTTTTGATATCAGTCTTTGCAAACTTTTCAAAAGTTATAATTCAAATAAAAGTTTATTACACTTATTTTTACTATAGCTAAGTACGAAATTTAATGTCTTTTCAATACAAGTTACCAGTTGTAAAATTACTTCTGTTTTATAACTTTATACAATAAGATATACAAGACACACAACTTCAATAAAACTAGATATATTTCGAGCAATTCTCATCAGTAGAATACAAGGCTAACAAGAGATAAGGTTTTACAAACTTATATAGTAATCAAGAGATTAATAAAAGCAAAAGCAATTGTAACATTTAACAGTAACATTGAAATCATTTTAGTTTACTTACGCTATAATTGATTTGCAGTAAAACTATACATAAATAAAATGAAAACAACACTTATAAAGTATTACAAAAATAAAGAAACAGTATAGTCAAAATTGTTTTGTTTACATAAAACAGGTTTCTTTTACAAAATACAAATGGCTTCTAATTTAATCAAAGTGAAAACATTACTACAAATTTTTATAGTTTCAAATCTATTTAGATCAGGGTTTCCCAAAGTGGGCCAAGTGGCCCCCTTGAGGGCCATTTGAGGAAGCCAGGGGGCCATAAGCCGTAAAGGGGCCAAAGGGGGGGCCATGACTAGAAAAGGGGCCATAAGGGAGCCTTTTCAATTTTTTGCCGTCTTTGAAAATTACGTAAATTTTTGCAACAGCAATTTTAGAATTTTAGTTTTTGGCCCTGGGTTTAGATTTAAAATCCACTTTGTGTAAGTATGTTCTAGAAATAGCTTTAATGCAAAGGTCAGATAACTCAATGTAAAGTTCAATCTATTGCCAATTTTATTTACAGTATATGTTTACATTACAGTTTCAAGCAATTAAATTGAGAAATTTACAGTCTAAAGATGTTGCTTAAAACAATGTTAAACATCAGCTGCTCAGTTTTTAAGTAATTTAAAACAGTTCAATTTTATAAGGTAATGTGAATTATTAGATTATTAACTTATCTTATATAGAGAGATAGTTATTTGTGTATCAAAACTGCAACTCCTACTTGATTCAATATGCCAACCAGGCAATCTCATCAAATGTATATCAAGTATGTTTTCATATATTTATACTCATGTTTTAGCAAACAATATTTTATTAAAACTAATTGTATTTAAAGGTTATTCTGAATTTACAATATGATGAATCAGCCAAAATAAAAGTTGTTTTTTATATTATTTTTTATTTTATTTATTAAAGCTTTATTCTTTGATTAATTTCTAATATGTATGGGTAAAGTGGGATAGGGATAAGGGTATAAAAGTCATATGGTACAAGTCATATGGTGAAATTGAATGTTTTTTAATTACTTCTCAGTTTACTTTACATTACACTTAACATTTTACATACAGGGTTGCCAAATAACTGGTACACTCAGAATAAATCAGGACATTTTAAAACTTTTGAAAATCTAAGAATGACTCAGGACAGCTTAGGATAACTCAGGATTTTTTTCTAACTCAGACTGATTTAAGATAAGTTTAAGTAGAATAATAGACTGAACTATTATTTTGAATTATTTAAAAAAATTTAAGATGCTATTTTTCAAATTATAATACTTTTTGGAAAAGTAAAGTTGCTCTTGTAAACTTATAAATTACCCATGGATGGCTCTTTTTATTCTTCATACAAAGTTGTTTAAAACTTTTCAAGATATGGCTAAAGTAAATTTTAAATTATAGTATTTTTGAAAATAGTTAAAAAAAAGATTTTTATTCAATGCTTTTTTACTATAATATTCTATCATTTACATATGACCCCTACAACCACATTTTAGTTTTTTTCCAGTGTATGTTACATTTTAAAATGTGGTCTCTTAAACATTTTTTTAACTTAAATTCTTCTACTCATGTAACCTGTTCTCAGACAATAATTAATACTTAATAATTGTTAATTACTTCAGTAAATTAAAGTCTCTTATTATGCTAACTTTTATAAATCATTAGTTTTTAAAATTTGCAATTTTGTCAATAATAAAGAATTATAAATGACATTTAATCAGTATAATTAAACTTGTCATAACCGCTTAATTTTTGAATTTGGGCATAAAAAAGTAATAACCTTGAATTGTGACTAAAAGTCATTGGACAGTATCAAAACACCAGAATTAAAAAAAAATCTAAAAATATGTAAAATGGTATTTAGTATTTTAAACATTATTTATTAGGTAGTTTTGCATTATATTAATATTTGACATATATATATTTTTTTAATTTATAAACAAATTTTAACTTATTCTTTATTGAATTTTATTCTTAAATTTATAATTTAAAATACCATTCATTGCTGAATATATTTTATATTTAGCTTTGCTTTTATAGTTGAAAAGTGTTAATTAACTTATTATGCTTTTTTAGTCTTGAACTAGCGAGTTTTATAGTTTTGTACAATTTTATTTATAAAATTTTTTATACAAGTTAATTTATTGGGTAGGGTTTCTTTTAGTGTTTTTTTAATCAATACAAGTTTTATGTTTGCCACACATTTAAGGTACTCAGTAGTCAGGATAATTCAAGCTATTTTAAACTTTTTTTCAATCTTAAGGTGACTCAGTCAATTTGATTTATAAATTAAAAAAAATCAGGCCAACTTATACTAGTTAAGTTTTTTGTAAAAATCTCAACCTAGTGATAATATTTTTAAGTGCACTGGCCAGTTTTTGAATGACTTTTAGTAGGTCCAGTTTCAATTTTTTGATACTTTTATTATTATTGTTAATATTATTATTATTATTATATTGTTTATTGTGCAATGTTGGACTCAGGCATCGAAACCTGAGCCAATTAAACAAGACACTCAATGATAATATTGAAAATAAAATATTTATATTCAACACAAAATAAACATTTTAACTAAATTTGTTCAAAAACTTGATTTGTATTAGTAAAACAATTCAGTTTTAGCCCTGCAGCTAGCTCTTCTAAATGAATTGGATAGTTTTATCCTACTTTTATATTTAGAATTAAGTTTTATTTTAAAGAATTTTTTTAAGTCCACAACTGGTTATTTTGCAGAAAATGAGGTATAAATAAAAATCTTTTTAATGATTTTTAATACTCAGCCTGGCTCTTGAGATTTTTATTTGACTTAGCCTAGTCTAGTTTTAGTTAGCCATAAAGTTAACTTTTTTTTAAATTTTTTTAGTTAATGGTTCTAGATTAGATTTATATTTTTCCAAGTTAAAGATCACAAAATTCAGTTTGTTTTTAAAAGTTATCTATTAAATTTTGATAGGCACTATAGATATGAGCAGAATTTTTATAAATATAATATTAATAAGATCTGTTGAAAAAATTTCAGAATTAAATTTATTAGTAATGAGTAACACACCTAAAAAAGTTAGATTTTACCAACCTGACTACCTCAAGTACGGTTTTGTTAAAGCAGTAGGTGACGATACACGTCCACAGTGTTTGCTTTGTAGTAAAAGTTTGTCAAATGATTCTATGAGACCTTCAAAGCTCAAATATAACCTTAACAAAATGCATTCAGAACACAAAGATAAGGATGAAGCGTTTTTTAGAAAACTCCGCTTTTTTTATTAGCTTAAAATATTTCAATCTGGTTTAAAAAAGTTAGACAAAAGTTACAGCATAGTTGTCTAAAAATTATAAAAATGTTATTATATACAGAGGGATTTGTCATTATATATATAACATTGATTAAAGTATTCTAACCAAGCAAACATTTTTTTTTGATTTTATTACACATTACTTAGTTTACTTGTTGAAATGTAAAAAGTTTTTTTTTTTGATTATTTATTTTCAAGTACAAATTAAATCAGATTTTAATTGTTTTTTGACTTATTCTAAAAATAATTTTTATATTGATTTTATATAATTATAGCACTATTAATATATAAGACCACATAGAATGTTTACTTATAAATTTAAATAGAATTGTTTTTTACAGTTTTAGTTCAGCTTTTATTTAACTAGTATGGTTGCCACACAATCAGACCACCTCAAATGTTTTGAAATAAAAAAATTAACTCAAGCTGGTTTGAACTTGAAAGTTTTATTTCAAATTTTATTATTTGTCACATTTTTTCTTATTTTTATACTTTTAAGCATTATTTTTCAAATTTTGGCTGTTAGTTTTTTTTTCAAATAATGACCAGGTCAGTTTTTTATCAGTCGTGATGATTTTACTTTATTTTCAAGAGTGGCAACCCTGACTTAATTAAGACCAGTTTTTTTCTTGTTAAGTTATCTTAATTAGGTATTTAAAATAGCTAGATTTATAAACTAAGTACAAATTCAAGAGTCTTTAGCAACCGAACTAGCCACATCAACCAGTCTACAGCAACGTAACTAGACAATCCAGCAATCAACACCCTAACAAGCAGTTTGCCTATCCAGAAAATTGTGTCATCTAATTATATAACTCGATTATGTTTTATGTTTGTTAAATAAACTAATCATTTCATTGTCCTGGACAAGACGTTAAACTGTAATCAAGTAGTGTACAACGAGATTACCGAAAGGTTTTTTCAAATACTAGGTCATTGGACAAAGTATTTTTGAGTACTTTTTTTTTTCATTCCATAGAATATTAATTTCTTTGCAACTTTTATGTTACAACCATTAAAAATATCAAAATGTTTTTGATTAACGTTTCATTTTCTAAATTTGATATATAAGGTACGAATTAAATTATTTAATTTGTTGCAACTGACATTTACAAAGACATTTCAAATTAATAAATTGTATTTATTCCAAGTTTTTATTGTGATAGAGTGGCTTTTATTTAAACAACATTTTTGTTACTATGAAAATTATTTATTACAACCAGATGTAATGGCAGCGCTAAAAGCTAATTAAAAATTTGAATGAGTCACCTTAAAAATTCAAAAATATAGTCTTTAAGTAACAGTGGTATTACGCTGAACTTATTAGAATGCACCCATTCGTTTTTAAACGAATAAAAAAATGTGCACAATATAATTTTGTGAAGCCATATTGTAGGGGGGCCATGGCCTTTTAAATTTCCTCGAAGGGGGCCATTAGAAAAAAAGTTTGGAAAACCCTGATTTAGATTATAACTGTTTGAACAAGATGGATTATTAACCAAATGTTCTACAATAGATGAACGTTTAGATACATTTAAAATCTTGACCTGTATATCATCTTTCTTATCTGAAAAGCAAAAATTCTTTACACTCTTTGGTACATGCTTTTTTATCCTTTTCCTTAGATGCCTTGTTGTAAATCCAACATAGCTTGCTTTACAACAGCAGCTGTATTGGTAATTTACCTTACTTTTATTTAAGTTTGATGTTGGATCCGTACCACCTGGTGTTAATAGTGGTTTAGAGGTAAAGAGATTCTAGGGTTTGCTGCATAATAAGTATTTTTTATATCAATTGTCTAATTTTCTTTTCTAACATTTCTAAGCTTTTATTTATGAATGAAATTTTTAAAGTAACTACACATTTTTCAGGTCCTAATGCCTTTATTCTATCCAAATGTTTCAAATGTAAATGAATTGTTTTGTTCACTAACTCTTGTGGGTAACCGCTTTTGTTTAATAGTAACTTGATCTGTTTGATTTCACTTAGTAGCAAATCTAGGGAAGACATTTTATGTGCACAATGACACAAAATTCTAATTAGATTTACTTTTCTCTTTAAACTACAGTTGGATTAAAAGTTCAAATGCTAACCTGTATAAGTTTTTCCCCAAAGTGGGCTCCCTGGGGGCGAAAGTTGGAGAGGCAATTTTTAAAATTTTAAACTTTCACTAGATACTCTTGAGTTGCAGATGAAGAGCAAAAAAAGGTCTTAGGTGTTTTTATTAGTAATTTTGAAACTTACACTAGATATTCTTGAGTTGCAGAAGAACAGAAAAAATAAATAAAAAAAGGTCTTAGGTGTTTTAAATGGTAGTCTTGTTGGAGGGGGCAAAAACCTTTTTTATTTCTTCAAAGGGGGCCTTTTGAAAATAAAAGTTTTGGAAACCCTGCTATACACAGATGTTTAAAATCTAACTTCTTCTTGTTTAACTTGTACATCTAAAAACACAAGTTCGTTATCATTTTCCATTGTGAAATTAATAGTTATAAGAATTATTCAAAAAATAGTTATATTAATCCATAATTTTGTCTCGTCTAACCAACACAAAAAAATCAATATACCTTAGGTACAATAAATCATTTTTGGAAATAGGAATAACTTTTAATTCAATATAACCCATATATATACATTAGCCAATTTTGTTTGAAGGGGGAAACCATGGCTACCCTGTCTTGTTGTGAAGAAACTAAGGAATTAAAACTAAACTTAATGCCAAAAGTTTCAAAGTGTTTTTTAAATTCATTCCGTTAATTGTAGGTTTACTTATCTTATACAATGTACCTGTACAAATTCCAATGACCTCTTCCAACGGTACATTAGTAAAAAGAATTACATCAAACAACGCAATGAACGTGTTATTTGCTTTCATATTTTTAATTTCTCAGCAAACGTAAAAGAATCTATTAAACAATATGCCAAAAAGTGTTTCAAAACCGGTTCAAGACTCAACTTTGCCAATTTATGCTGTGTGAACTTACCATTGATAAAATGGGCCTCAAAGGAATGTTTTCTTTATAAATTTTCTGTAACCCATATACACGTGGGGTAAGTGTTAAAAAAAAGCTACCAACCAAGGGTAAAGGTTAGGGGTAACAGTGGTAGTAAAAAAAATAATTAAAAAGTAAATAAAATTAAAAATTAAAAAAAAATTAAAAAAATGAAATAAATAAAATAAAAAGTAACTTACCAACAGAGAGTAAGGGTTAGGGGTAACAGTGATAGTAAAAAAAAATAAATAAAAAACAAAAATTAAAACTAATAAAAAAATTCAACCTGTGCAAAAATGTCTTTGTGCATAATTGTCTGCTTGTGCAAAAGTGTCTTCGTGCAATTTTATCCCCTCATGGAAAAGTGTTTTTGTGCAAAAGTATCTTTGTGCAATTTTGTCCCCTTGTGAAATTTTGTACTCTTGTGCAAATTTTACAGCTACCCATTTCAGCCAGCATAAGACTATATTTTCCCTATGTAGTCCACCAACTAAAAACCTTGCCCACCCCTAAAATAGATTGTTAATACTTGGTTCCAACTATTTAAAAAAATCCAATTTGAAAATCAAAAATCAGGAGTAAAAATTTTCTTATTAGAAGGCCCTGATATTTAGAAGGTATTGGTTTTTTGAAACTAAGTTTTATATAAAAAAAAATCATTAGCATAAAAAACTCAAAGGCATAGAAAGTTGTTTTTTTCTTTTGCTTATCTTTCTTTTTTTTTATGTAAAGTTTCCTTCACTACAGATATATTTTTCTAAATTAAAAAAAAAATTAAAAAATTTTTAGAAGGATTTAAAAAAACTTTAATGGAGATAGATTTTTAGTTGCAGTTATTGGTTTACACCAGGTTTTCTGCCATGAGCAGTAAAGGAGTCACCAGGGGGTCAAGAGGTCATAATTTGAAACTTAAACTAGATATTTTGGAGTTGCTGATGAAGAGAAAAAAATTAAAAAGTTCTTAAGTGTTTTATATGGTAGTTTTGAAACTTACACTAGATATTCTGGAGTTACTGATGAAGATCAAAAGAAAACAGGTCTTAAGTGTTTTATTTGGTAGTTTTGAAACTTACACTAGATATTCTGGAGTTGCTGATGAGAAGCAAAAAAAAAGGTTTTAAGTGTTTGTTATGGTATTTTTTGAGTAACCTTGGTAGAAGGGGGCCATAGCTTTTTAATTTCTTTAAAGGTTATTAAAAAAAAAGTTAGGGAAACCCTGGTTTACACCTTTCATTAGGAACCTATTGAGTTCACAGACTTTCATATTGCTTATATCTCAAAAGTTTAAGATGAGTTCTTTAAGCAGTTGAACATGTATGAGATAAAATTCTACAAAATTCCCTTAAAAAGTTATTCAATACCTTTAAAAATTATAAAATTTAACTGGTAGCCTAGTTATTTATGCAAAATTAAGATTAAAAGTTATTTACCCATTATTTTCTTAATAAAGTTACCCTACAGCTTCTACAAAAAATGTAGTTTTTAACAATCTGATGTGCAGAGCATATGACTTTCCCTTTATTTATCTACTGTGCACTAAATTTTAAGAGTTAGAGAACCAATGTATTAAGATACAGATCATATACATCATTAACTTACCTTTTAAAGCACTTTATAAGATGATATTTTTGTACTTTATTTGTCAGTTATTTGGAAGAATGTTTGCTCTTAAAAACTTATGCGATTATATTATTTAGTTTTAGTATATCTACAAATTGATAAAAGTAAACTGCTATAAAAATTTACTAAAAGTATATTAGTAGCATTCTAGTTGATCAATATAATAGAAATGTATTTAAAAGGTATGTGTTATTTAAAGTCTTTTAAAAATTTACAAAAATTAAATACAATTGTATATGTACAGGACTGCCACTGGTTTTTGAGAAATTTCTTCCAGCTTTTTGAAGGTATACATTTTTGGGTCTATTTTTAGTTTAAAGTTAAGTTGAAGCTTTAAAACTGTGTTAAGTAGTATAATAACATTAAAAAGATAAATAATGCTACTTTAAATGTGGTATTTAAAAATAAATTTTTGATGAAGACAAAACAATTTTATTACTTAAGATGTTAAAATTTTTAAAATTCTGCGTTTTTTTAGTAATTTTTGTCCAAAATTTTGTTCCCCAGAAAACGTTTATTGTTGCAAGGGGTAGTTTGAGACTGATGTTTTTTACCATAAAAAAAAATCCAGGTTTGTTTCTAACAATCAATAATTAATATCATATATCACTAAAAAGCTGTTATATGTCATTTGATTCCTATTAATGTCAGATATAAATCTATAATTTTTGCACAATGCAACCAATCATAAATAAAACTGGTATGTAAGATGTACCAAAGAATACTTTTATATGATCAAACATATGGAAAGATCATAACAATACTTTAACTAGATTATTTTTAAAGTACTAAACTTCGTATACATTTATATTTATCATAATTAGTTACTCTACAAGTATTCAAAATATTTTTTTTCATATTGCCATACATAATATTTATTACAATAAGTATGCCAAATCACAAACACTTGAAAACACTTGAAAAAATTTAGAATAATGAGAAAGTATACAAAAAACTGAATTTTTAATAATGTTTCAAAACAGTTAAAACAAACTTTATTTAGCAAAGCAAATGCATGGTGTTTTAATCCTAGGAAAGTAGTACTTGTACTGAATAAAATTTCATTTATAAATAAATTTTAAACTTGTTAATTGAATCGATAAAAGCAGCTATTTTTTTAATATTTATATTTTTTTCTACAAATATGCAGCGGACCAACGAAAATTTTTAATAACAAATTTAGAATAAATGATACATAAAATTATGAGTTGATGTTCGCCTCATAGGTTACAAAATTTGTAAGGAATCACGTTTATAAAAGCGAAACTTTCATTATGGAAACTTAAAAGTTAAGTTTGTTAATAGTTAGTTGAAGTGAAAGCGATATTGAAGTTATTATTTTAAAACGATCAACTTCTTTGTAACTTAAAAGTTTAATGACTTGTCAATACGGGTAACATATATTCATATATTTTCATAAATTATTTATTTTTTCAACAAAAATTTCTAAGCTTAAAACTTGTATTTTATTTAAAATGACTGAACTTTTAAAAAGTAATCTACTTACTTGTTTCAAAGAATCGTGTATTATCCTCCTACAAAACAAAATCGCTTTTATTGAAAACATTTAACAAAAACTTAAAATTGACTTTTTTTGTTTTAAAATTATAAACATAATTTTTAACTTTCAGTTTTAAAAAAGATAAAATTGTATTATAAACACTGTATGAACCCTAATCATTTATTACAAGGTTTCTAGAAAAAAAAGCAACACTGACCCTATTAAGCGATTTCACCAGACCAGTGAGCATTACAGCAGTACAAATTTAAATGGACAAAATAGGGATTAACTTTTTCTAAAGTTTTTTTACAAAACAAAACAATGCATAAGCTTCCTATTCAATATTTATTGTTTTAGGTAAAATATATTAATAGAAAATAGTATTACACTTAAATTTTTAAATGATGGTTTTAGTTAGTGAGTATAACATTATTACTACATTTAAAAAAGCTAGTTGGAAATTAAAATGCTTGTGACTCCGTTTTTTTGTTGTAGTTTTGTAATAGTTCACTAAACTTAATATGTTTTAAGTTTTGTTTTCTGTTATAGTTTGAGATTTTTCATAGTAGTTGAAATTATCTTATTTAATATAATTTATACTTATTTTCTGTTGAGATTGCTACACTTTATAGTCGTTTAAGCAAACTCAAAACCTTTATATATAGGCTACATTTTATAACTACTAGTTTGCTGAGCACACGCTCTAAATTAGTTTTAAATTATAAATACGTTTGTTTTCTTAATTAAATTTTTATAAGTTCTATATTTTAGGCCTTTTGAAATAGATTTTAAAAGCTTAAAAGTATTTAGATTTGAGTTGAATTGTATATATCACTAAATAGTAGTAATACATATAAAAAGTTAAATGTAAAATAGAAAATATAGTTACATCCATAATCTTAGCTAAAAATAAGTTCGATATGGGAATGATTTATATTTTTTGAGTTAAAAGTAGGTTGTATTAATCGAACTATTTAGTAACTTTATTGTGTACAAAACTGACTTAATTTTTCGTATGTATATAACTTATCAATACCATATTTTACAAATTGATTACAAAGTAAACACGAAACTAACGACTACAAATAAAGTGTAATTTATTAAAAATAATTTTAACAATTATTTATGAATTATTAAAAAAGCACAAATGCTTATACAAATAAACAATGTTAGTCAAAGACAGTTTATTGTCTTTGACAAATAGATTCAGTCATGTTAAAAATAATTAAAAAATTGCACAGGATATTTAGCATAGGTTATAAAGTTTTCTAAATAAAATATATCTCTTTATTCACAGATTTGTTTACAAAATGTTTTCACAAACTTTTTAATGGTTTTGTGCCTTTTAAGTTCCTACATTAATTTCACTTGATATTATATTGTACAACTTTTTAACTGTTTCATTCTGAATAACTGAAGCCTCTTTTTCAGAACAATCGAGTGAAACAGTGCAATTCTTTTTAGTTTTTATGTAGATAACAAAACATTTAAGTGCTTCAATTACTTCATCTTTTTTGTATCTTGATAATTCTTAATCGTACTTTAAAACTCAAGTTTTGTCATTCTTTTATTCGTAACAAAGTTTGTATTTTTAAACCATATTTGTTTCTGGAAGTTTTGCTTTGTTTTTGGCATTAAACTTCCTTTTAAGATTAAATTTGCATTTGATTTAGCTAGTTTTTCCTGGCAAGTTTTTTCTTGATGTTTTTTGAGATTGATCATAATGATATTATCTTTTTTATCAGGAATAGAGCCGAACAATATAGTTACATTGTTATTATTATCAATGATATTAACTAATTTAAAGAGCCCCTTTTACTACATTATCAGTACCAAATGGAGCTTAAGTACAAAGGACTCCCTATTTTGCCCTTCTCTGTCGTCAGGTCTTTCTAAAAGGACTTCCTCTGCAAATATCAGAGCACGGCTTTCATTCCACAACTTTTTAGCTTTATTGTACAGCTCTGAATGTTTGTTTGGCAACATTATTGGTTGATGTTCAGGGTTTTGAATCAAATACCCATCTGTTCTATCAAGTAGTCGGTAGTATTTTCTGTAGAAAACTATATGTGGGTGAGTTGGTTTTGTTGTTCATAAGAGGAAATTTCGATATATTTCTGCTTACTACAGAACAAAATAAGATACTATTACAGTTTCGATAGATAGTTTGCTATCGTGTGTAACTACATAGTTTCAAAAACCTTTAAAGCAACCTAGAAGTAATAAAATATAGAAGTTATCAGAGCAATAAAAGTTTTAAGTAATATGGTTAACATGATTGCTCTTCTTCTTAAAACACAAATTAATACTTTATTACGATATTAATTTTGTTAGATTTTTACAAAATGTTGTTTAAGTAGTCCTTTTTAACTAACTGAACATACTTTGTCATTTAATTACGCTTTTTCTTTCCTTTTATCTAAAACATATCATTAATGATGTTATTGCTGTAAAACCATGCAAAACTTGAGTATCAATTATAATATTTTATGTTGTTAATTCCTTGTTATAAGCTAAAAACTAATTTAATTTTTTTTAACTTTGTAAGTTTTCTATTCTTAAAATATCAAAACTAGGATTTAGAAACTTTTTTATCCAATGCATAACTGAAATCAAAAAAATTTCAAACTTAAAAAAATGCTTTTAAATAAGTTTAAGTTGTTTTCCTTATTTCGTTTATAATTTAATTAAAATCAAAATGTTACAAAACAACAACTATTTTTTTAACAATTACCATAATAGTTTATATATACTTCTTACGGGGACGGGTCAAACATGCACGAAGGCTCATTTTAGCACGGGTGGTTAACTTTGCACAAGAAAAAAAAAATAAAATAAATAAAAATAAAATTAGTAATACACGAGTTACCGACTAAGTAAGGGTTAGGGGTAATAATGATATTAGAAAAAAATATTAAAATAAATAAAAAACAAAAACGATTTTAATATAAAATAAAAACTTATCAAAAGTAAGGGTTAAGGGTAACAGTGATAGTAAAAAACAATAATACGTTTTCAACCCCAGCAACAGTGTCCTTTTGTGCTTTTTCGACACCTACCCACTTTTTATAGACAATATTTTTATTGACACTGTACCATTTAAGCAATAAAGTTAGAATTAGAGTTTTAAATATTAAGTTAGAATTTAGTGTAATATTTTTTAATATTTTCTTATTTCCAAGATAAATTTCTAATAACTAAATTCATCAAATTTAGTAGTTTATAAAATTTTAAAATTTTTTGCCTAGACTACTTTAAAATAAGTAAAGTCTGGTACTGTAATATTTATACAAGCAAGGATAACATTTGTACTTTGCTACAACTGATGACTATTTTTCTGTTAATTCTTAATTTCTACAGGGTTTTTTGATGAAGCTAATAGTGTTTAGACAAAAGATTTGATACAACTTACCTTACCTAAAGTTTAATATTAATCAAAGATTGTCAACTTATTGTAATTTTGGAATAACTGATCTGTAATAAAAATTAAGTACATGAAGCTAAGTGACAGTATGATAAATTTAATTATGATAATTTAAGTTGATAAAACTATCTTAATAAAACAATTTAAGAAAGATAATAGTTGTAAATTTCTTACAAACGTCAAGAACTCCTTCCAGATTTTAGTGTGTGTTAAACATACTAATCACATTTAATTAACACAATTAAAAGGATAAATATTTCAAATTTGTAATGTTTAAAAAAATAAAACTCTCTGCGCACTCATCTGTTAACACCCAGATGCGCAGGTGGAGCGGTAGAACAGATGCTTCACCTCGAAAATCTCAAAAGGTTTTACGATAATATATATCTGTTAATTTTTTATGAATAAACTTCACTTTACAAACGATTTGTTGTGATTGTATTATTTTAATCCTACTAATTTAGATTTTAGCAATACCAAATTGGGGTTTTCTTAAACTACTCTGAACTTTCCGCACCCCCTAAAATAAAACCGCGCGTCGCCACTGGTTGTCAGTAAAAGTTGCGTGAACATTTAAAACTATTTGATTTATACAACAGGTGCTACTTAGAACACATTTTTTAACTTTTCTAGCCAAGTATTGTAGAGAAATGTTGTAAACAATTTTTATTAAACCAAACAAAATTCAAAAGCGACTTCAGTTTAATTTATTTATTTAATTTTGTACAGTAATAACAAAATATGTTTTAGGCCGTATCTGAGTTAATAACAAATAAAAGTAAAAAAATTGATTAGCCACTATAATAACTTAGTGAGTTTTAAGTAGCTAATTTTTCTATTAGTAAACCTTAACACTGTTTAATGTATACTAATAATTTTAAAAAATAAAATAAACGCTTTTA
This sequence comes from Thalia democratica, assembly GCF_965202585.1. Classification (NCBI taxonomy): domain Eukaryota; kingdom Metazoa; phylum Chordata; class Thaliacea; order Salpida; family Salpidae; genus Thalia; species Thalia democratica. The sequence goes on along the minus strand of NC_139166.1, from coordinate 56,023,700 downwards.
TTTTAATAAAAACAAAGTTATTCAAATAAAGAAAGATTTAAACCATTATAACAAAAAATAAAACTAAGTTTTAGACACTGAATAAAAAACCGTTTGAAATACAAAACAGCACCATTTATTTCCACACTTTTGAGGTTCAATTACAAAATACAACAATAAAAAGAAAGCAAAACATACTTTATTTAGTTCAAGTATAAAGAAATCATTTACAAAACTGACGAAACACTAAAAACTAGATATAATAATATTTAGTTTGTTAAGGCATAAAGTTACTGTTAAAAAACCACTCGAGACTAAAAACCTTGTGTGTTAGTCGGGGCATCAATATGATTAAAACTCAAATGCAAAACTCAAAATTCAACATCAGGAGTTTTTGGAGTTTTTGGCGAGGAAGCTGCGGTACAAGAGGACGTTGTCCACGCCGTGAACGATCCCGTTGTCCGCGATCAGGTCGGCCGCGACCACCTTGGTTCGAAGCCGCTTCCGGTTGCGGCCCACCATCAGCTTGGATTTTTTGGGGCAGGTGACCAGGGGGAATTTTCGGCTGAGGCGGGTCGGGTGGGAAATTGAGAACTGGTTGAGCTGGTCGTGGCATTTGAACCCTGCGAAGTTTGATTGTTCGGTTGTTTTAACTTTACGTATTTTTTTGTATTTAGTAATTTTTTGTGAAAATAAAGTATCTTTTAGAGTAAGTTATGGTATGCTCACACCTTTTAAAATATTTTTTGATAAATCTACAATGAAAACAGTTTTGTTTGTAAAATGTATTTTGTCTTCATAGAGTAGTAAGAGGTTTTCAAGTAATCATGTACTCAAGAAACAAGTAAAAATTAACCTGGTATAATATGGTACAGCATTATGTTCCTTGCTATGTTTCTATTACCAAACAATCTCGACATTACAACTGGTTTGAGTTTTTCAAAAACAGAGTTTACCGGGGCAAAAAGAGTCAACTCTTCAGGTTGGGTAAGTAGCTGTAATTAAAACGTGATTAAAATTCTTTCTATCAGATGTTAAAAAAGAAAAAAGTATAACCTGTTCAAGACTAAATTTTTTAACGAGTTTCAAAAAGTAGGAAAAGTTTTGTGGATTTTGTTCGAGAACCTCTAAAACTGTTGGTTGTGAGTAATTTGAAACCTGAAAACACACAAAAAAATCCTTAAAAATAGATTTCTAACTTTTTTTAAGTTTACTAGTAAGTCATATTTTTATGTCTAAACGTTATGAAGTAAGATCAATTGTCAAACTTATATTATAATAAATTTTACACTGCAAATAAAAAAATTTCAACAAACTTCGTTTAGCACGTACAAGTTTCCCGCGCAATTTTCAACCGCGTGCTGGCGCCAGTTCGCGCGTTTGCACTGAAAAGCAAACGCAGGTACTTTGGAGACTTTCCCCTGCTTGTTTGCGCGCCTCACGCTGTACCTGGTCATGTGAGCGACCCCCGCTCCGTCCCAAGTGGTCAGTCGCTGCAGGGCTCGGCTCGAGTTGAAGAGCTTGTAGCGGTCCAGCGTTCCGCGGACGATGTAGTAACGGAGCTGGGAGCGCAGTTGGTCTTGTTGAATTTTCGAAAAGCTTCTCTCGTCTTTCGGTATCAGCTGTTGATGTAGTTTGTGAGCTTTTGTTTGAAAAGCTTTAATCGAGTAAGCACGATTGAAAGAGTTTTGAGTAAACGTAAAATATTGTTTTAGGTGTTTTGTGTAGAATTAAGACAGTTTTTTGATGATTTTACCATAAGTAGTATGTTATCTTGTAAAAAAGCTTTTCGTGTTGTGCTCACAAGAAAATGTATTAGTCAACAGTTAAAATATTTAAAAAGCGTCCAATCTTTAATTATTTGTTAGGTTTAAACTCTTTTATTTACAAAATAATCAGCAAAAAATCTTGTTCCGATTAATAATAAATAACACGTAGTTGTAGTTTATTATTAAAATTAATTCTATTTGTGCTCAATACTTATCAATAAAAATAGTATCTCTCTTCGTTTCGGAAAATAAACATTTTTTTAATATTTCACTGTATTAAAGTTTTATTTCTGTGTACATTATTTTTGTTAACCTGATATGCTGCGTTCGTGGGAGCAATAATTGTGATATTCCGAAGTTTTAGGAGCCGATCAAACATTTTGACTTCTTGTATTACTTGGTTAAATGCACTTAGTTCTGGATTCTTTGATAGCGAGGTTGTTAGACCTCTCACTAAGATGTATTTTAAGTAGTTCAATGTTTTAAAGTAATTAGAAACGTTTGTAATTTAAAAAACTAAGATATTTTTGATAAGTAAATACTTTGAATAAATATTACTTTAATAAACAACCTGAAGACAGAAGTGCTGATACAGAGTGCACCACCCCGCTCAAAGTCATTTTGTCCTTCTCTACAATTTCCTGGTTGTTCGCGTAGGCAGTTTTGAACATGAAATCGTATGACGTCACAATCGATTTGTTGCTCCTCGTCGTTAGAACCATGCCGTTTTCTTATTTGTTTTTTAGTGCTTATTTTAATTTTTTTTTTAAAGACAAAAAACTTAACTACGTTAAAATAATTATTTCTAATGCCTTTTAATTAGATATCTTTTAATTTAGGTCACAAGTACAAGTTTTTAAGTTTACCAGCCGCAGAAGAGCAAAATATTTCATTCACAAGATGGTCATTCACGAGCTCCTTCAAACAGGCTTTATTTTCATTTTCCAAGTTCACAGCTAGCTGGTCGAAAGCGTAGTTTGTTGGAGCAAATACGGTCAGTTCATTAGAGTTTTCTATGTCTTCTTCCATTTCAGCTTTCCTTACAGCTGTTGTTGTTTTTTTTTACTATTTTCGTAACAAGTAACAGCAGTTCATAATGAAGCTGCACTGTACAAAAGAAAATTATAAATATCGTTTAAATAAATATTTACTTGTTTATTTTAAAATATTGAATGTTTAGTTTTTAATTTAAATTCCAAGAAATATGTTTAAAAATAAACCTCTGATGAAGGTAGAATGAACTCCGTCTTCGTTCGACAAGTACTCCGTCGTGGACGCGGTGACGTGGAAAATAATTCCGTCGATGACGTGCAGGCACTCGTTGCTGTTGGTGATGACGTCACGTGACGTCACTTTCACGCAGTTGGCCGTCATCAGCGACCTCTCGTAGAAGAAGTTGAACCTCACAGGAGTTCCCGACAACGCCTGCGTTTAGAAATTGTTAAGTTAAATGAATTAAGTGTTTTAATAGTGTACCTTTTAAGAATTTATTAGTTGATTGTTTTCGAACTTAATTTTTTGACTGGAAGTCCGGTTAAGGCCTAAGTTTAGAAATATTTAAATTATACAGTCTAAACTGTTTCCAAAGTTACTTTTTTTTTTAAGTTTAAAAGTAATTTATATGTCAGGAAGATTAATTCAGAAAACACTTTTTGTCTAGTTTATATTAAAAAAAATGTAGGTATCAAAAAGCTTTGTTTAAAAGTTCAAAACAAAAAAATTTTTGAAAAAATGAATAATAAACTAGAAACAAATTATTTTAACCATTTTTATAAATTATTGTTTTTTTTAACATTTTAGTTTTTCTACTTACGTTTAATAACAAGAAAATACACTTTAGATCAATCTAAAAAATGTAGTTGTAAAATAAAAATTCTTGATACATGATAAAACAAAAAAAAAAATTTTTTTGAAATAGATATAGTTACTTTATTTTTTACTTCTCTTTAACTTTACCTCACATACTCAAATATTTTATAAAAAAAAAAGTTAATCTAGTGCAAAAAAATCGTAAAGGGTAAACAAACAAAAATAGCGTTAACAATAAAAAAGTATATATCTGGTTTTAGATTTATCTATACGCAAAAATTCTACCAAAAATTTTAAAACATTAAAATTCAATTAAAACTGTGTTAACCATGTTTAAATGTAAGTTTTAAATAACAAAGCTATACCGAGGTTATCTAATGGTATAAATAAACCCTTATAAACTAATTAATTAAAACGAAATCGGTGTAAAAGTACTAAAAATTAGAGGAAGTTAGTGGTTTAATAATTATTTTAGTGGCAAAATTTTCAGTTAGTCTTCATCGACTAGAACACGTAAACAAATAATTATTGCTTTGTATACAATCGTGGCTTTTAATACAAAAAATAGCTTTTAATTTTTTTTTTAAAGAACACAATAAACCATTAAATGTTAATTAAAATCAATATTTAACTTAAGAATATGGTAGACACAGAAACTACTCGAAAAAATGAGACAGCTAAATTATAAACTTATATATAATTGATAAGCCTATCATAACATAACTATCGTAACAAAATAGAAAAGTATGACGTTATTTTTATTTGTAAAACAAACAGGGAAGCAATGCTTCAAAAAATTCGACGTAGACACATTACTCGACCACATAAGTGATAAACATACAGCATAAACTCAGTCTGTACGTTGAAATTTTATTTTGATTTTAGCCTGTGAAAACAAGACGTCATACTTTATTATTGTTGAGATTGTTTTGTGCAAACACTAATGTCTTATGGTATAAATCTATTCAAATTATCATAATCGATTTTAAACAAGACAAAAAAAAAATTTCAAACTTTTTCGCACAGAAAACCTGGTATATGTCGTTATTTTTGAGCTGGTCCGAAATCAAAAGATGGTCCTCAACTACCAAGTTGTCAAAAATATCTTCCTGCAAACTGAACCCCGGTTCCAAGTCTGTCGTGAAGTATTTTTAGAATACTCATTATGTTTTAATACTTAAAGTGCTAGATTTTAAATTGTATAATTTAAAAACAGAAAACATTAACTAAAATTCTTTTTTTTTTGTTTTAGCTTTAATAGCTAGTTTTTAGGGAAACAAAGTTTTAGTAAAAGTGATGTTGTACTAAATTTGATTTAAATATTTTAATTCAAACAAAATGAACTTATCATCCAACTTAATCTTTTTGTTTATGTTGTTGATGGTGCTACAAAAATGTTCAAAACAGATTATAAGCTGAGTGAAAACACAGAAAACACGTTGATTTAATTATTAACGTAAACAAGCCTCACCAAAATAAAAAATATTTAGAAGATATTTTTCAAACAGGTTTTACTTTTGTGCCTATGATTTATGCATGTATAAACATTTAACACACTAGTATACTTAATTTTATTTTTTTTAAATCAATACTGACATTTTTCCAGCACATCTTCATTGGGCACAAATAGGGTGTGGTTGCTTTGTATTTTCGACCCGAAAAGTTTTTTGTCAATCACCGAGGGTTCCAACTTCTTGAACTTTATTTTCTTCACCTTCGGCCTGAATTTAAGCCGGCCGCCCATTTTTCGGTGCTTCTTCAAGTTTGCCGAGTCGGTTTTCGTGAAGCGGTGGCCTTTGTTCGTTGGTGCTGGAAATTGATTAGTGTTTTAGTTTATTTAACAATACCAACACAAACTTAACATATTTATAAGCAATTAGTAATCAATCGGCTTAAAATTTTTACAATATTCTAAGTTTTTTTACTTTTAAAATACTTTTTTCTTTATTGTCGTAAGTTTTTTGAGTAAACTAAACAATTAAAAAACTTATTCGTTTTTTACGAATATTATTTATGTTTTTTAACATTAATAACTATATCAAAATTAGCTATTATAGAAATTATTGTTTGAGGCTTGAAAAAAAACTTAAATAAACTACTTCAAAATGCAATAAAAACTAAGTTTTAGTTCTTATGAATATATTTAGGTCACTTTAACACCAATGAAAAATATAACTTAATTCTTAATTGTACTAAAACGTTTTTTTCTTGGAGTAGGTTTAAGGACCATAAGAGTTTTTGGTTGATATAATCGTTGGACGTGAGCTAAAATTTATGTAATACTAAAAACATTATAAGACTTAGGTCATGAATAAAAAACAACTTATGTGCTTTAACATGGTTCTAATACTTGTACTTTATTAAATCATTATAGTTTGAATTATTTTTAGCAAACAATAAAAAACTAGCTAAACGTGGAAGGTTGAAAGTAATTCTGTGTGTTATCACTGTAAGTAAACAGCAATTATTTGTTTGTTGGTTTTACCTCTGTCTCTTTTGAACACTCTGCGGCAGATTTGTCTGCCGGCATCCAAATGAAATCCCCTGCAGCATCCGTAAAAAGTTACTTTGTGCGGAGAGTACTTGTTTGTTCCGAACCTAAAAGTTTTGTAATTATCCTTTTTTATTAATTTAATAATATTAATAATAATAAATAAGTTTATTGTGTGGTTTGGTTAATTCTTATAAAAATATCCTCTTGCGTTCACATATATAAAGCATAACAACTTTTTGCTTTGTAAGTAGTCTATAAATTGTACATTAAGCTTCATCAAAAATTAATAACTAACTTTACTTTTTTCAAATAAAACTCATTACTACATATATTTATTTAATGTTTTGAAAATGTTTTTTTGGGAAACACCTATGAGTTGTAAAAAACATTGTAATACAAAAAGTATTTTTACGCATTTATTGAAATATTTGATTTGAATTACATTATCATGAGTAAATTAGAAAACTTTACACTTAATTCCTTTTTTGGGGCTTGAACGTCAATCAAAAAAGTTCAGTTTTGCGAGGATGATTAATGTAAACATTTTAAAATTGCTTTACGCATCGCACAGCTGTTGCTCTTTCCCATGCTAATTAAGTCCATCAATAAGTCTTAAAAGCAATATTGAAACAATAAAAGTCCTAAATTTACTCTATTAATTTACTTTATTCTTTAATTTACTTTTATTTCCTGGCGCAAAAACAAAACAACAACCGCTTTGTGAGAAGTTTGGGCTTAATGTTAAATTCTCACAGATCAGACATCAAAAGTTCAAATGCCAAATTAAAATAATAGTTGAAAAAAAGCAGCGCGTTAAAACACTTAGGTGGAAAAATATATTCTCTTGTATAGATTAATCATCGTTTAAGTTTTAAGTCAATTTAAGTTTAAGCCAATCAAGAAGTCATTAACGGAATATTAAATCAGTAAATATACTTTACTTACTTTTATTCCCTGGCGTAAAATTAAAAAACATCAATTTGTGATAAATTTCAACTTTATTTTCAGTTCCCACAAATCAGGCATCAAAAGTTCAAACACCTAATTAAGTTATAAGATATAAAAAAACAGCGCGTCAAAAATTTTAGATTAAAGAAATATAATTTCATCTAGATTTAAACTTTATATTAAGTTTTCACAAATTAGACATTAAAAGTTCAATTACAAAATTTAACAATCTGCCAAAAAAAAAATTTAGGTTAGAAAACAATATTTTCATGAAAAGATAAATCATCGTTTACTTTTCCCTTCATCAACATCTCCGAGCCGCCAATAATTCTTAACCAGAAAATTTTTGTTGTTCATTGATCACCAAAGGAAACAACTTGTACACCGGAGACGCTTTATTATATCGGAGATACCGATCAGACCTGCTTTTTATTCTGATTGATTTCAAACTTTTTTGTTGTTGCGAACGTTTCGGGTTAATCAAGCTCGCGCAGCAAAAGTCGAGGCGATAAATGATGGTTTGCATTAAGTACCAGCTTCGCGCAAACAAAAGTCGAAAGCTCAAAGGGCTGAGAAAAATAAACAAATTGAGAATTAAGCTGGTATTTTTCTAAAACAAGTTTTTTTTTCTGACGGCTGAGACAAGTTTGCTTTTGTTCAAAAGATAAAAAACTACAAAATAAAAGTTTAGTTATGTCATTTATACCCAATGCATCTACACAGGGCTTAGCTTAAAGCGGCTTTTATTGTAATTTGCTCTGCAGTTCACTTTTTTATTTTAAGTTCAAATGACAGTATAAAGTTGCCAACAAGCTTAACCTTTATTTTAAAATTTGCATCTATCGCTTTTGTATTTATCACATTAAATCGGAAAATTGGATTTTAAACTTTCTCACCTTTCCACGCAGAAAAATCGCTTGGGCGTGGAGTGACAGGTTCGGTTTGAGGCGAGCAAGCTGATGAAAGTGTTCGAAAGTCCGTAGTAGCTTTTCTGTACTCTCTTGCACACATTCTTTCTGCAATTTATTTGCATAATAAATATAACTGGTTGTTAAGAGTATGTTAAGTACGTTGAATAAATCATATTATTCAAATTACACTAAAGAATTGTTGTGTAAACGGTATCAAAAAAAAAAAAATAGATAAATAAGTTATCAAGCTAAAAACAAATATATTGTAAATTTTTATGTTATTTATATTGCGTTTGTGGTACTGTTTTAAATAATTTCACCTTTCCAATAACTTTAACAATCTTAATATTCTAAAGTCGACGTTTTAGTCTTGTTGTTTTCACCTTTCAAGGTCAAATTAGTTTTGCTTTCACACATAACTAGGTGATAACCTGGTTACAATGTAAATTAGAGCTCAGCTGTCCGCGCTGGTGTCAGATGCAAGCGGCTGATGAAAGCTTGTACGCGGTGTAGTGTGTCAATTTACCCGTTCCTACTTGCCTTGTTACGCACATGTAAAACAATTACTGACTTTTTTGATGTCTTTGCTCAAGCTGCTTTGGTTTTTGCTAGAGTGTTTCGTTAGCCTTTTGCTTTTTTGGTACTTATGCAGGTTAAATCAAACTTTGTTGAGGTTAAAAAAATCAGACTTTTGTAATAAAATTAATTAGTATCACATCAATTGATATTTTTTAAATTACAATAAACTGCTTACATATCAAGTTAGTTCTAAACTTGTATGCACAAATTTTTATTAAAGTTTAAAATACAACACAGCTGTGTTTTATTTATGCCAAAACTTTTGTGACAAGAAGCAAATACAATATAAGGAAACAAATCTTTAAAGTCAACATCTTAAGTTGCATGAGCGGCTTTTCAACAAATGAATATCACAATAAAAGGCTAAAGGCGCTGATGAAAGATTAAACAAAGCTTTTTACTCATAAAAAATGCAGTTGTTTTGGTTCTACTGTCAAGCGAATTGTTTTGCTTTCAAAGCTGAAGTCGAGCGCGAGCGTTTCACACTGTATAAGTTAATGCTTGCAACGCGCGATGATGTTTATGCTAGGCAGTTTGTTGGTAAACATATTTACAAGCGAGCAGCTCTCCACTACTTGTGTGAAGGCTGCATTTACTTGCAAAGAATTGTTTAGCTCGACTTGACATGCAGCTGTTTATCGGCGTTTCAAAAACTATTAAACAGTTTGTGCAGAAAAATTTGAAGTAACAGTCTGTTAAATGTATTGAGTTTTTACACCGGTAGAAACAAAAGTGTAAAATTGCTTGTAGCTCAAAGTTTTGTTAAATTTTTTATTTAACTGTTTCTGTGTATAGCCAGTTTTTCATATAAGCTAGTTTATATATCTTCACTAAAAAAAACGTATTTGCATAAGTCTGTGACGAATTTTTATAGAAAATTTAAACCTGTACATCAACAGCTTAAAGGTGTTTCTTAGGTAATTATAAGTTTTAACAAAAATATTTTCATTACATCAATTTTATTTGATCTTTGATCTTTTTCTAACGACTTTATTAAATTAAATATGACATGGAATGTCTTAAACCTGATTAAAGACTTAATGTTTATTAGATGTGAAAATCTTCAAAAAGTTTAAAAATAGATAAATATAAATTGAAAAAAAAAGCTTCATCAAGTATCCTACTAGCTTTATCAATAAAGCATAGATAAAAGACTCAATCTGAATTTTATAATTGGCTTAATGCATTAAGTAAATCAACCTGTCATAATGTTAGCCAAATGCAAATAGTAACCTGATTAATGCATAAAGCAAATAAGGCTAATTAATAGAAGTCTAAATTGATGTTTTGGCTTTACGCTTAACGTTATTAATTTAAAAACTAAGCGAAAAGTATGCGAAAGTGTTTTATTAAGAGCTTTAAGTGCTCAAAGCTGCAAAAACAAAAATAAAAGTCTCAAGCAGCTTGAAATTTTGTGAGAAACTTAGCAGCTTTTCGTCATAACAATCGACGCGTCAGACGACGAAGTCATGACGAAGCTTGAAGGAATGCAATTTTTCAAGTGGAACAAAAATAAAAAATAACCTTTTCACCCAGCCAGGTGTCCGCTGCCCTTCTTCCTTGTCACACGTCTCCTTTCGAGTCACTGTCGACGCTTCGCCTCCTTTCAAGTCCATCCTGACCCCTTCCCGGGTCACCCACGCCTCGTACGACCCGTTCAAGCTCGCCAGGACCTTCGCGGCGTCCTCGAAGCTGGCCAGCCGGACGTGCAGCACCGGAATCTCGGAACCGGTGCTGTTTTCCGCTTGCTTTGAAACGCAGTTTGAGTCTTCAGGATGACATTTCGAGTGCTCTGATCCGCTGACCGCAAAAATAAAACTCAACAAAATTTTCAGGCAAATAATTTTTGACGAGCGGAATGTGAGTTTCTTCTCGTTTTGAGCCATGCTCCAATTTAAAATAGTTGCAATTGCTTTAGTTGCACTAGATCTAAGTGACCTTTATACGGCCGGCTTTTCGAGAGAAAGGCGAAAAAAGACTTGCCTTGCACGGTTCGATGTAGATTTGAAGACGTTTGAAGCTTTTGTGCTACTTTTGATGATGGATTTTATTAACCGACATCAAAATGTTAAAGTTTTTAAACGGATGTATCAAACGTGTTTTGGATTGTGTTTGTTGTGTTGGTTTTGTAATTAATGCGTCATAAAACAAAGCTAATATTTGCTTAAAACATTAAACGTTGGTGTTACATGTCATAAATAAAATGTTTAAATGGGTCGACTTAAAAGTAAAGTGTACCGGCGTTTATTTTTAAACCCATTAATCAAAATTCTTTAGTTATATATAGGTCTATTGCTTTTTAATTAACCTAAATACCATATAAACAATTTTGTCAATGCTAGTAATGCTTCTCCTAATCATCTGCTTAGTAAATCTATTATAAAAACAGTATTTTAATGGTTTTAAATTTTTTATTAAGTTTCTGATTACTTTAAAATAGAAAGATATTAACTATATATACTAAAATTTATTAAAAACAAATTCTTTTTTTTTTAAGTTAATTCTTTATATCAAACTTTGATGTACTCAAAAAGCACTATGCTCCTAAAATAAATAACTTTTCTCGTCTATGTTTCAAAATAGTTTCACATAAGTATAAACTTAATAGTGCTTTAGAAGTTATTAATGACTTTATTTTTAGCATATTTAAGATTTCAAGTTTTTTTTCGAACTTTCTACTTAGCTTCCTTACTTTAACTTTAATTTCAGTTTAAAATGTATAAAAACAAGATGTAAAGTAAACTGTTAGCTACTTAAACTTTTAAACCTTGTCTCTTAATTGTCTAGAATAAATGGCTTGTTTAGGGCTAACAAACAAAAAGTGTCTAGCCATTTCTATTGTTTGATTAGTGGCACTTAATAATTGTTTGGTGAACTCTTGGAGCTGAAGCGATAATGAAAACTATATTTCGCTTTAATTATCCTCTAAAGTTGATTTTTAATTTGCTAAAAAGTTCGTATTTAATTACAGAAGTACTTTTGATTTGAGTAAAAAAAAACTATTGATTTTGAATTATAGTAATTTTGAATGTTGGTGTGAACTTAATCATACAATTCTATGCCTTACAAAACCGAGGTTTGTTATTTTAAAATAACATATTGTAAAATCGAGTTTCATTCAAAATGGCAATGGTCTACAAAACAATTGTTATCAAATAGAATTAGGTTTTGCCATAATTTCTCGAACAATACTTCTAATACACTATCTTGTACGTTTAAGCTGAGAAAATGAACAGTTTACCTTAAAGTCAAAAGTGAAATAATAATAAATACACTTGAACTTGTAAGCAGCGTTTTGTAAATAAATTCACTTCGAGCATGTTTGTTTTCAGCCAGTCAACCCAACAGTTCAAAAATATCATCGTGTTTGTCTTTTGTAATACTGTAAGACAACCAATGTAAGTTTATAATCAAGCAGAAGAATTTTATTACAATTATTGATCTTAAAAATAGATTATAAGATTTCTTTTTTTAAAGCTAAGGTCTCAAGTAGTTTTAATCTCGATGTAAGCGCATTTTAACTATCGTTTTAATTAAAACTACCATTTAGTTTGTTTTAATGTAAATGATTATAAGTAACTTTTTTATTTAACATTCATTTATTAGTCTTTTTTGAATGTTTATGTTACACAATGAACTGTCCCATAAATGTAGTGTAAACAGTAAAGTTTAGTGGCACAAACTCTAAATAGACCAAACAAAAAACTTTTCTTAAGGGTTTTCAATTATGAAAGAATAAAACTTTTATTAAAAAGCAATCCAAGTAGCATGAGTGTACCTAAAATATTTTAATAAAAAAAAGTTTAGTATAAGCAATGAAAACTATTTAAAAACAGTTTTTTTCTATTTTTTAACCGGATATACCCACTTAAGTTGTTTATTTAATCATTTCATGTTGTATGTTTACTCTTTATTTTAAAGACTCAAAAAACATATTTGTTAGCTAAAACTTTACAGCTAAATAAATAGAAATTATTTACGATATATCATAAAAACGTCTATTTAATTTTAAATTCGAGTTACCTCAATAAATATAGTTTGACATGTTAAAAAACCAAGAATAAATAAACTGTATAATTAAAATTATTTCTTTTTTATTAATAATGTAAAAAACTAAACAGTATACAAACAAGTATTGACATTATAACTACTGAACTTATATTTAATTAATCGTTAATTTTAGTAGGAGGCTTTATCTGTTTCCTCCTACTAATTTTTTATAAGTTACGAAACTTCTGATTATGTCCGTACTCCGTACTACATTATAGGTCAATTAAACTTTAATTTTAAGTTATTCTAATATGCTTGAACTTAAAATAAAATTATGTACTCTTCTTTTTGTTTTTTCAATCGATATAGTAGCCTTAAAGGGAAGCAATACTTGTAATTAGTTGCGACAAACTATACCACAAATATTATTTAGTTGTAAATAATGACTTATAAAATAATTCACATATTTATACAAAAATAGGCACGTTTTATTACATTACAGCTTAAAAATTAATAATCAGAAAGTAATTGTGATAAAAAATGATTATTTAGATCTAATCAGAGTCGACCTTAATCTATTGATTTGTGGTAGTATTGGTTATTTTTTTACACAAAAAAGGTTAACAATTATCATTTATCATACTTTGTTTGATGTAAATTTAACAGTTAAAGCCTTTAGAAATAGCCTGTAAAGATGTGAATACTTTTCAAACAAAATAATCTACAAATAATGCCTTATCTTGAATTAAAAATTTTAAAAGTTTTTTTTTGAGGATATAGTGTTAATGAACCCCATATTTTGGGTTCATCAAAAAGAAAACAGTTAAAAAATATTTAGAAACAGTTAGTTGCTAATCTACCTTAATAAAAGATAAATATAAAACTGTAAAAATCGCAGTTTGAATTAGTTGCTTAAGTTTTAAAAGGATTGAGGTAAACTTGCTAGCAAAATTTAAACGTAGAAACCAAAATTACATTTCTTTGATTTGGAAAAATAAAATATTCATGCAGTAAATTTTCCTTCTTGTCTTGAAAATTGAGCAGTATAATGTTTTTATAATTAATTTCGCAGCTCTACTCATGTTTATTTTGCTTTTAATTAATCCTATACTAATTTTTTAACTAAAGCTGTTTTTTTAAATTTCTAGGCAACTAACAATTCTAGTTTTAAAATAAATTTGCATTTGTAACAACTTTATGATTAATTTTTATTTTTGGATGTATCTGTTACGCTGACTATAGACCCTTAGATTTGTTAAGCAGATGATTTAGAATTAATAAGATGCCACTTTTGCTCGTTTGACTATTTTCTGCCTTTTATTTTTACGATTTACATTTAATTTTGTACAATCGTCACTACTTTTTAGAACAGTTAGTTATTACTACACCCAACCAGTGGCGTCGCGTGGTCTTTTTGTTAGGGGGTGCTGCAGATTGACATTATCAAATTAAAAAATCCCCTTATTTGAAACATTTATATTAAAATCATTATGGTAATTGTAATATGAATGAATAGCAATTTTTTTTAGAAAATAAGTTGAACCTACTTGTTTAATTAAATAATATATAAAATTTAAAAAAATAAATATTAAAAAAACATATCTTATACCTTTGTATATCATCACCCTTTCCTAACAACTATGGCTACTTTTATTTTTACTTATGTTAATGTAAGTTTTTGTACTTGCACAATAATAAATTTACTAACTTAATTTTATGACTTGTCTAACTAGTAATAAAAAACAAAAAAAAGAATGCAAGTAACTTAAAAAACGAGGTTGCCCCTGCTAGAGTTGCTCCTGCTCGAGTTTTCCCTGCTCGATTTTTTTCCTGATCAAGTTTTTCCTGCTCGAGTTTTTTCCTGCTCGAGTATTCCCTGCTCAAGTTGTTCCTGCTCGAGTTTTCCCTTATCGAGTTGCTCCTGCTCGAGTTTTTCTTGCTCGAGTTTTCCCTGATCAAGTTTTCCCTGATCGAGTTTTCCCTGATCGAGTTGCTCCTGCTCGAGTTTTCCCTGCTCAAGTTTTCCCTGATCGAGTTTTCCCTGATCGAGTTGCTCCTGATCGAGTTTTCCCTGATCGAGTTGCTCCTGCTCGAAGTGGTCTTGCTCGAGTTGCCTCTGCTTGAATATTACCTCCTCGAGTTTCTTCTGTTCGAGTTCAACTTGTTTTATTGTTCTTGCGTTGTAGTAAACTTTAAACAACGATCATGATTTAATTCACATGGTGCTGAAAGTTCATGCAGCTCCAGAATTCAACTTTTCAACATTTTTTTGGATTAAAAACTCGTATACGTTTAAGATGCAGCTGACACAGATTGAGCTTGCAGCTCCAAATTGACGAACATTTTGAACATTAAATATAGATAAATAAAAATTTGATAAAAATTAATTCGGCAGGGAATTAACGTAACAACGTTCATATACACAATTGGCTGTATTTTTGTACAAATTTATGATATTATAACTTTCTTATTTTTTTAAGTTATTATAAAAAGTTTTATATCATTTTAAAACTCAATTCCTCAAATTTAAAATAAAGTTACTTTGACGTAGTTTGGGGTTGTACAGCTGAAGCGGGGACCCATTTAAATCAGCGTGTTTAAAGGCTTAAACTCTAAGATCAAAAAAAACAAGAGCATAATTTTTGTTTTTTTTAGGTGGAGCTACAGCTCCAGCGTTCCACTCCACGCGACGCTCCTCTCTAATCAAAAACCTTTAAAATCCAACTCATAGCTACTAAGAAATTTTAAAAGTAAACAGCTTGTACAAAACTTTTGATTAGAGTTAAGAACATAAGAATTATAAAACTCTATTATTTGTTTAAAAAAACTAACTACTTTTTTAGACCGTTAAAACTTTGTTAAAAAAGTTAGGTAGAGTTTTAGCTTTAATTTAAATTACCATCAAATAAATTTTCGTAGTTGGGTGTGGTAATTTGAACTGGAGGTTTTTAAGATTCAGAAAATTAATTGTAGAGAAAATGGTAATTGTCTTATAAGGTTTGAAGTTAAAAAATACTATATTTGAGTTTAACTTGAAATAAGAAAAATCCATCCCTTAACCTAAATAAAACTTATTATTAAGTTTTAATACTCGTTAAAGTAAATAAGTTTTGTATTTGATTGATAAAAGACTGAACTTCTTTAAAACAGAAGTTGTATGTAAGATAGTCAAATCAAAAAGATATATGTTCTTGGCTGGAAAGAGATTTAAAAAGTATTTAATCTGATGGGAGTTTATTTAGATAAGTAATAGTCTGCAGAGAAGTTTATCACAGAATAGGACATAAGTTATATACATGAAATAACTTGGATTGTTGTTGTTATACAATGTGTAAAACACTGGGGTAGGAATTAAGCGGGTGGAAATTGGTTGGATGGAAAAACACTAGATGGCAGGTTGTACGCAGGTTGAAAAAGAGCGGTTCCTGTAAGTTTTAACTTTTGGCTAGGATGACGGTTTTTGTTTAAAAATATCTTGTTGGTTAGAATATTTTCAGACTACCACTACATATAGTTGTAGCTGTTTATACAAAAAGTACTTTTAGTTTTTTTAAGTTAGTATTCACTTTATTAAACTAAAAGCTTCTGAAACTCCTAGCTATGCTTAAGTTATAATATGAAAATATTTAACACCTCTAATATTATAAGGCTGAACATTTTGTCATCAGCATTTTCTTTTTGTAAATATTACTGATAAACTTGTTTAAATTAAAATTTCAATTGTAGTATCGTTTTGTATGTTTACAATAGTGTCCTAATAGAGACTACTTGGTATAAATTATTAATAATGCTGTCAATAAAATCTGTTTTTTGTTGTTTTATCTTTCTATTATGTATTTCGTTTATCGGTTGAATATTGTCAATTCATCAATATAACTTTTTTATTTTTATCTGTAAAACATTAAGATGTTAATTTTAACTATTTAAAAATATAACTTGAAGCGTTTGTTAACAAAGATCCGAGCGAAAAAAGTTCACAGGAATATATAAAAATAACAAATTAAATAGTACTCTTCCTTTATCACACTAACACATGTTTCGGTGTGTTTACGGATCAACACACTTCAATGGAGGTAGCTGTCTAAATTGCACGAGCGTAAAAAATTGAACGAGGGAAAAAAATTGCACAAAAGGTCACTTTTGCACGAAAATACCTTTTCACGAGCAGACAATTTTGCATTTAAAAGCTGTAAATTTTTATATTTGCTTGATATCTATAAGTTTTTAACTTATTTTTAAAAAAAGGATTAGTTACTAACATAATATTGATAACTAGTTTATCTTAAATGACATAAAAAAATTGATATCGGGAGCGTAATAAATAGTGGAATAAATTTTTCACTAAGAAAACTGTCATACAAGTGCACATTAGTGTACAAGGAAAATTTTATAAAAGTAGGTGTGCATAATATATATATATATATTTTTTTTAATTTTATTTTCTAATATCTAACTGATAGATCTAAACTAGTTTTACCATATTATTTAAAACAAATACCACTTAACAATAATAACATGGTTTAGTAGCTTAAAGAAAATACTAAATTATTAAGTGCGCATATAATCTTTTAAAATAAGTTTAATGTGCATTACAGTGCATTGCACATACTTTGAAAGGGAAACTTCTTAGGTTATATCTGACATTTTTCAAGCAGTACATTTTAAAGCCATTCATTAACAACATATCAAAAAACACCGAAAGTACTTAAATACGTTTTATTATAAAAAAAAAAATCTTTGCTTATATTTTATTATTTTGGTTTTTACATATTATATTGCTTTATATTTAACAATAATTAATAAGTGGAATGATAATTTGAAATATCATAAAAAATCATTAACTGAAAATAAGACTTTTTGTGAATTACCTTTAGTTTTACCTATTTAAAATATTATATCAATACATTAAATGCTTAATATAGTAATAAATTTAGAATTTAACGTTTATAAACTTATAGTCTTATTTTTTTGCAAAACAACTCATTACATGAAAAATGTTAAAAACATCCTCTTATTTCTTGCAAAGTTTTGTCCTTTCGTTATGTCATTAAACTTTAGCCACAAACTTTTCAGGACATAATTAACTGACGCGTATAAATACCAAGCTTATAGTCATAACTAACAGCTGGAACTTTAGCAGGCGCCTGTAATCCAACTACTAGGAAAAAAGCAACGTAATTGACCAAACATACTTTTATCATGAATTTTCTTTTCATTTGAAGGCCAATTAGGCTCTGTTGACAAGGCCATATTCTGTCGACAGTGTCACAAGAACAGTCAGATCTACTTAAAAGTAAGGGGGTTTTTACAAGTTTGATTGCATTGAACCTTTTTATGATTTTGAAATAAAATCAGTTTGGTTTTAAGAAAATTTAAACAGTGTTATAAGAATTATCATAGCTCTTGTCAAAATTTAAATTATATGTTCAAATGTAAATATTTAAATATGGTTTATTAAAAATATAAAACCATGAAAAATATGTTTTGCTATGTTAAAAGGTAAATATTACTACAAAAAAGGATTTTTATGCATCTTTTTGTTTGTTTTACACAGAAAAAATTTACAAAATTAAATGTTAAAGATTTAAAGTTTTTGATAAACTTTATAAACTCTTTAAAAATGTAACAACTTTGACAAAACTTAGCTTATTTTAGTTTTTTGATGGAGAAGAAAATAAATGCACTGCAGTAATAAACGTTTAAAGTTAGAAAAGAGCCAATAGATTTTATAAAACAGGTTTTTTTTTAAGTTTAATAATTTTATAATTTGATGTCTATTCTCACCTTTTCGCACATTACGTGGTTTAGTTTTACTCTCACATTGTTATGGTTGATATAGCATGAGGTATTGTAGCTACTTTCTAAATTAACTTTAAACTCTCTAATCTAATTCTAATAAGCTCTTAGTTACAAATAAGCTGAGATTTTTGATCGTTTTTTAAACCTAATAACGTAGTATTTAACCTTTAACGTAATAATGCTTAAATAAGTGGTGTGTTGCTAGTAAAAAAGTGTGGTGTGTTGTTGGAACAGGTATTTCTCAACACCAGTCCATTGATCATAAATGTTGCTCACAACTTGAGAGCATCCACACTTTTATTTCAATAATAAAAATAGTTTGATAAATAAATGTAACTATTATATTATATGTCCATAAAGAACACTCAAATAAATTTATATTAAGAGAAATTTTAAAAGTTTAAGAAGCAAAAAAACAAAAAAAAAAAGTATAATGTTGATAGTTTGTTTTAATTAAACATTTTTAGAAACTCAAATAACTTAAAATCTTCAATTTATATTTATAATCTGGTTAATAAATAGAATTTTTCTATAAAGTTTTTATAAATCTGTTGTTTTTGTTTGTTTATCTTAATTTGTTGTTTTTTCTTTAAAACTTAAGATTTACACTTTTATATTAAATTTCATTCATAATAAATGAAATTTAATATAAATATGTTTAGCATAAATTAAATATGTTTAGTATAATGATCAAAAACTTTTCTCCACACCAGGTCTATTGTTTGTAGTTATTTCATTTAGTTTGTTTTACTCTTGTTTTTGTTGAAATAGTTTTTTTTGTTTGATAAGCATAAGTACAATTAGTTTCTTCAGCTATTTATATATGAGTTTTAAAGTTGTTATTGTATGAAGTAGCTTACTTTCCATTCTGAAGCAAAATATAATCTACATATTGTCTGTATTTCATCATTTACTCTGTTAGGAGTTAAAATTTATACAAACAAAGATAAAGGTGTTCTCTTCAAACAAAAATTTTAGTTGTTTTCACTTTGTAAACAACACTAGTTTTAAACAATACTAATGCAAAGATTGCAAATTTCTGCAATTTGTGCTGCTAACTAATACAACAACATATTTTCAATTTAAAAAGGTTAGTTTAAAAGTTAAGAGTAATAAATTTTAAAATTAATAAGAATATTGCATAATTATATTTGTTATAACCAAAGAAGTTTTGTAGAGATATTAATTTTTTATCCACTTTAATATCTGAAAGGTTTGACTTAACTAAATATTATGTTAATAAAAGATCTGTTTTATTTCTAAACTTAAAATAAAAGGTTATATTTTTTCATTTAAGTCCTATTTTTGTGTAATAATTCAACTTATATATATTTAAAATTTAATTGTGTTTGAAGGTTTCTGTAAAAATATATATAATTGCTTTTAAAGTTATCTGACTTAAATAAAGTTATTAAAAAGTAGTTTTTAATTTTTTTAAAGCTAGAAAGCTTATTTTTCAATAACATTTCTTAAATAAAATTCTTTAAGATATTTTTTGAAAACATGTTGTTTTTAAACTTATATGATTGAAAGTTCTGTAATATTAAACAAGGATTGCTTAAAAAAATAAAATATTGTTTTTTACATTGTGATGTTGTAACTTTCATAAGAAAGCTTATTTAGATAAAAATTTGATATACTGGATTAAAAAAACTCCAAATAATACGAATCCACAAAACTTAATTAGTACTTCAAAATCTACAAAAGTTACAATATAAGATTCCTTGAAAACTAGCTCAATTGAGACAATTTTGGTCCGCCCAAAACTTTGCTATTCTTATTTGTGAAAAAAAAACAGTTTTCAAAATGGCAATGTTGATCTATTCCAATGAAAAAACTTAAAAAGTTTTACTACTGTATAAGATAGTTCATTGAGTTTTTATAAGAAATATTAAAGTGCTTATTAAAATGACTAAATCTGTTTTTATAAATGTGATTAAAAAAGGTGTTAATAACTTGTAAATGTATCATTAAAAATTAAATAGAAGAAAATTAAAATAGTTCTACAAGTTTATTTCATAAACACAAATAACCAAAAGTATAAGAAAATTTTACTCAAAAATTATTACTTTCTTAAATGTTATTATTCAAAAATAAAAATCAGGTCGTTTTATGCTTTACTGCAAGAAAATAAATTTATTATAAATGAAATATCGAAAATAAATATTCAAGTTAAAAAGTACGTTAAAATGACTGTTTTTATTATATTACAAAAACAAAGCAATAGTTTAGTTTTTTTTGATTCAATAGTTGTTACTCTATTATGATTTTGACTTTAATTTAAAATTATTTTGAAGTACATTAGATTTTAAGATATTAAAAAACGAAAAGTTCTTAGAAATATAAAAGTACACATGAGAGCTGTATGATGCCTAAGCCTTGGAAACTAAAAAAGATATTTAAAAAGAATGATGCAAACCCTACCAAGGTTTCAGCAGAAGATAATTCCAAATGTTTAGAAGGTGAACAAGTTAAAATGTTTTAAAGTTTAAGTATAAATTTTCTTAAAGCTTTAAAATGTAACATTAAATTGAAAAAGGTTTATAAAAAAAATTGTATTAATGAAATATTTCAGGTACTTATTTATTGTAATTTGTAGCTTGTTATAAAGTTATAAAATGTGTTTTAAAATAGTTAAAACTGTTATACAAAAAACAATTACAAATAAATATAATTGATAGCCAATACCAATATTAAAAATAAATAATAGAAAGAGTAGTTTTTTTAATAATTACAAGTCTTGCAAAAACATAGTAGTTTCTTACATTTATGAAACAGATTTAAAATATGTTTTTTAACATAAGTGTTATGTATGCATACATCAAAAGTTTATTTTCAAAATAAGTTGTTTATAAAACTTAATAACAAAGTTTCAAAAAGAAAGTAGTAATTTATTTATTAAAAACCACATAAGTAGTTATTATATTTTGTTGAAATAAACAAAATGTAAAGGTATGTAGATATAAATTTAACTAAATTAGTTTTAATTTAAGATGGATAACTTGTTTGATTATGTATGATTTATACTTACTTGAAAAAATTAATTGTAAATAACTGAAAAAAGGTACTGAGAATTTTTTTTCTCTTGATATAATTCTGATACAGTTTTCCTAGGATTTCTTTGCTAAGATTTTATTGTATACTATTTTAAAAAAATTATTAAAATTGATTAAACTTCTTTAACTCAAAGTTTTGATGACATTTAAATTTTTTTTATATTACTTCCATTGTAAATTATTAAAATAACAATAAATAAATGTAGTCTAATTTTTAAAAGTAAAAGGTGGTATTGTGCAGTTTTATTTAACTTTATTTTTAATATTTAAAGAAGTATGTATCAAAATAAAATTTTAAAAACTTTTTTTTTATACTACAGTTTTGCTAGTTAACCTAAAAATTCATAAAATTAGTATTTGTATGAACTATAAGTGCTAAAATTTACTATTGCTTCCATGTAGTATAACTTAGTGGACCGTTATCATTAAATGGTTTATTATATTTACTAATGATAATGAATTTAACAGTTTTTTAATGTTCTTGGGTAGATTAAAATGCAATAGTTTTCAGTTAATAAAGCATTTTTAATTAACTCCATACAACATTTTAATCTATATGTTTATCTTTTGCTGATAATAAAAATTCTTAGAAAATGAATAAAAAAATTTATAGATTGTAGCTTTTCTAACAATGCTTAATAACAATGATAACTTCACTTAAAATATCTTGAAATTATTACAAAAGAATACTAAATGGATAAAGTTGTGGTTTGATTTACAAAAAAAGCCCTTATATTAGAGTTTTTATTGTATTTATAATAGTACTAATTTTTATCAAACTTATAGATTTATAATACTGCTTTACACCTCCCTAAGTTATATTAAAATAAGTTTGATTTTTTGCACTAATACTTAGTTGTGTTATTAATAGAAGCAAAAACAAATTGAGTTGGTCAGAAATTAGTTTTAATATAAAATTATTTTTCATGTGGCTTGATGAAATTATTTGTGTCTTG
Organism: Thalia democratica; assembly: GCF_965202585.1. Lineage (NCBI taxonomy): Eukaryota > Metazoa > Chordata > Thaliacea > Salpida > Salpidae > Thalia > Thalia democratica. The sequence goes on along the minus strand of NC_139166.1, from coordinate 56,001,410 downwards.
CATGATTAATAACTGTTTTCTATGTAATAAGAAAAAAATTAATAAAATACAAAAAATATAATTATTTAACTCTGTTGGTTTTACTTCACATCAAATATAGTTTTGTAGTAAATTAAAAGGCAGAGGTAATAATTGTAATTTTCTTTTAAACTTTTCTGAAGAGCCCATTCTGAAGGGTGCTTGAAACAGCAGCTTTGTATTGCATTTATTGTGACTTTATTTACTGAAAATTGTTTTTGTTCACGAAAACCCTTTGTTGCTTATGTGGTTTCAATTAATTTTTATTTTTATTTTAAACAAGTGGCTTTTATAACAATAGTTTTGTCAAGTTTTTTTGGTTTCAATTAGTTTTGCTTGTTGGTTTGTCAGTTACACTTTGTTGCAAATTTATTTTGTGTTTAGGTATTTGATTATAATTTTTAGTTTTGTTTGTAACTTTTAATATTAGATATCAGTTTTTAAGTTGATTAGTAGTAATTTTTAAAAGCTTAAATATAAATAACAACTGTTGTTACAGTGCTTTAAAATTAGATAGACAAAATTAAATTGCAAAGTTACATGAAATTTTTCGAATTTTTTTGTAACAACTATAAAGATACATCATATTTACTTTTCAAAACTCTTTTTTCAACTTTTTTCAAAAGTTTTTTTGGTAAGTTTAAAGTTTTGATATTTATCTAATAAGCAAAGTATTGACTAACCTAAACCTAAAAAATATTTAAATATTTTTTAAATAGACTATTGATTGTATGTTTAACTTTTTTTTCACTTAAAATTTATTGAAATGCACTTTTTCTTTGAAAAAAATTTATTCTCTAAATACAATAACATGTTCTTAAGCATATGATGTTTTACAAATACTTAACTTTGTAATAAGTTACTTGTAGAAAAAGGTAAATTAACTTATGTTTTTATTTTTTGTCGAATTTAATAAATTTAATTATTACAGATTAGAGAAAACCATAAAGTAATTGTTTTTGGTTTTTGATTTCTATCAATCTTACAATTTCAGTTGTAAGTAGGAAAAAATAGTTGCTTTAACGCAAGCTCTTAAAAGTAAACTTTCAACTGATAATTTTTTGGTCTAGTAATATATTTACTAGACTTCAAATTTGTTAAAAAATATGCAAGTAATTTACATAAATTCTTTTAGCTGTTGTAAACCTTGTAGTATAAGTAAAGTATTCTTTTCACTCATTTTACAATCTCAACAACACTACTTTTACATAACAACATTGTTTATTTTTTAGACCAACCCAACATGGCAGAAGCAAACCAATGTGACATCACACAAGAAAGCATCGCAATCACTGATGACGCTGAGATCTTCGGCCAGTCTCCTCACAAAATCAGCAGCTACGTAGAGCAGGCCGTGGCGTCACAAACGAAATTCAATGCCAATTACGTCACAATGGACTATATAGACAAGTTTAATGACGTGTCAACTGGCAATGACGTCACTTGTAACCAGGGAAGCATCAACGACCTCTACGACAAGTATGTGACGTCACAGAACGCAAACAACTGCAACAATAACGGCAACCAGAAAGTTTCTGAAAACATAAATTGTGCAGGTTTGTTAAGAAATTTACACTTAAAAATTACAAATATAAAAAATTTATACGTCAAAAATATCAACAATTTTTAAACTAAATATTATTGTTTTATGAATCAGTTGTACATCAAATGCTCAAGTTTGCTTTATTAGTTGTCTGTTTTAATGATATTTTGAGAAATTAAATATATCAGTTTATAATTTGCTTAGTTGCTTTTTGACACATTTTTATCTGAAGTTGATGTTGAAAATAAACGATGCATCACTTAAAGTCATTAAAAAAGTTAAAATACTACACGTATTTAAACCCATAAAAAAGTTCTTTTTACTCGATTGAAAATATAATGATGCGTGTTATATAAAGTAGCGTGAAACACTAATGTTCAATCTTTATATCGAACTACTGAGCATATAACTTGCTGAAAATCGTCTAAAACGAACCTCATTGACTTGTAAAACTTCAATTGATATTACGTTTTTGGCAATTAATTAGATTGTTCAAACGATTGTGAAGATCAATTGATGAGGAATATTAAAAACATATTTGTTTACATATCTTCAACAGCAAGCGAGTTTTTATTTAAGCAGATACAATAAATATAGAAATGTTTATTTTTCATTTACTTTGTTTTAACATAGAAAAGGTATGTTACAGACTGTTGGTAAATGTCTAGAAGCTAAATGTTAGTAAGCTTTTGATACTGTATCTTTAAAATATCAATTTGTTATGTTTTATAAGCCATCTTATTTGACTAAGAATCAATAAAAACAATAAAGTGAAATTAGTATTTAGGAAATATCGATAATGCAATATGCTTTTGAATAGGTTCTAAAACATAATTTAATTAAAGCAGTTTGAATTTTAAAAGCGATAAAATCATTCATTTTTAAAACTCTAAGTAATTTTAATTCAAAATTAGTTTTTACAGTAATCATACTATCAAAATTAGTTAAATATAAGTTGTAGAGAAGTTAAAGCACTTAAATAGTTAGTTATTGTTATTATAATTTTTATTTTTATACGTACAAAAAGTTTAAAAAGTACAATTTGCAGGCGAGTATAGTGACGCGACAATGAGCGAAATAGACTTGTGCGCGTCCAACCTGGAAGAAATTCCTGATGAAGTGTATCAGTACAAACAAGTCGTTAAAAAATTACTTCTCGAATCCAACTCTCTGACACATCTATCTAAAGTTAGTTTGTGAAAAAGTATGTCTATCTTGTTTGATTTTTTTTAAATACAGTCATTCTGGTGAGAATGTGATCGAGTTTGAAAGATTTTAAGTAAGTGAGTGTGTTTTATTCAACATATGCTTTTCCTTAGTATATTTTTAAATATAATAAACTAAGTAACAAATTTAAAATAAAACACCATTGTTATCGTCTTGTTCGAGATAGCAGTAAGAATTTTATCTTAATTTCAAGTTACTAAGTTTTTATTGAGTTATATCTTAACAGTGCACGCAGTACAACCTTATGCAATATTTTATCAATTACCAGTTTTTTGTTATCAGTATTATCACTTAGATTGTAATGTGTCGGTAGATAAGATTATTTTCCAGTGTTAAAAATATTCTTAGCTTTTGATCATTTTTCAGTTTGTTGGCTTGTCATAATAAAGTTTGCTAAGTTTTTTTACAAAACTAATTTAAAATTGAATCATATCTACTTTTAGAAAGTTAATATTTTTAAAAGTATAACAAATATGTGTCTGAAATTTAAATTAGTAAACATAATTATAAAGACATTTTTTTTGTAAGAAAGGATTCAATTTTAAAAAATAAAACTACAATTAAAAAAAATATGTTTCAATTTATGCCATTAATCTGCTACTCAACTAAATTTTGTTTTATGAAACAAAATTAACGTTAGTAGTAAGTTTTAAGTCATTTTTGTTCATTGCATTAGAATATATATATATATTCTTAGAAAATAGTTTTGTTTTGAAATTTTTTTTGTTTACGTTTGCCTTAAAATAATTTTTTTTAAACATTGTATTACTGCACGTATATCGTGGCAGATAGCAATATTAAACTGCCTGCTTATAAAAACCACAGTAAAAATGAATTTACATAAAAACTCTCTCAACACACTTTTGTTTGAATGAGAAAAAAATAAACAGATTTGCGTGTGTAATTTTTTTTTAAGGAATTGCTTTACTTTTTTTAAATTAAAAAGTCGATAAAACTTTTAGGTAATATTTGTTTCTTGAGATAAAAAAACAAAAATGAAAAGTACTACAAACTGTTTATTTTTAAAGTAAACAGTTTTTAAAACCTGTTATCAAAATAACAGAGTAAAATAAAATTATGATATTTAATAATTTAATTTTGATTACTTTTAAAGCTTCTGGTATAAAATTTTATATGTTATTTTTATTAATATAACTTTTAGTACTGTTTTCACATTGTAAACTTTTAACAATAAGTTCTATTCAACAATTTTTTAAAGAAGCCTTTGAAAATGACCATAATAAATAGGTTATAAACTTGATAATATAATTTAATTCTCTATACTAAAAAGTATTATTATTTTAGTCTACAAAACTTTTAAGTATTTGCTTTGTGATAAAAAACACATTGAAGTTAAACAAACCGTGTTTGATAAAATATTTTGTCTGTATAATTGTCAATGCAAAAAAAAGTTTATGTTTTAACATAGTATTTTGTACTTACTAAAACTGTAAACTTAGTAATATTTTAAAATAAACATGTAGTAACACTAAGTTTAATCTCAAGTTTCTTTTGATCTATATTCGTTTAAATATAAACAAAAGTATTTATTTATTTAAAAATTTAATGAATTTTTTTAGAATTGATTGACACAACGTTTTTATTTTCTATATGCAGTTTTATAGATAAAATTTATTGCCCACAAACAATTTCATTGATTTAAAATGAAATATTTATTTTTACATATAAAAAATATTGATTTTTCGTTTTAAATTTACCGAGCTGTCTAGCGCGCGTTTAATTTGAATTTAGTTGTCTCACAAGCGACCTGGTTAGACAAATATTAATCAATTTAAATTCATAATACTTTTATTGTTCGGTATGTTTTGTAACTAATGGTAGAATTAAAGTTTTTATTAACTATAGTTAGAGAATTTTTAAATTCAATTGTTTTGTTTTATCAATAAAATAAACACTCACAAACAAAATTGAGTTATAACTCTTGTTACTACTTAATTTTGATTTCAATAAATTCTAATTTGATTGAAATGCTTTCTTTTATTTTAAAGTAACGATTGTAACTTTTCCATATATAAGTAGAATTGCTTAAAAATATTTGGGTAAATAACTGAACTTGCTACTTATCGAAACATTAAACAAATTCTTAACTGTTTTTTGACATATATGAAATGTTAATGAACTGAATTAGTTTTTTTTTCAGTAAACTTATAAACTTTTTATGATAATGCCGAGTTTAATTTTTGTTTTACCTTAAATTTGATAAAAAAAAATTATCACCATAAAAACTAATTTGACTTCCGATAATTTTTAATACTTAAAAAAAAAGTAATTTCTTCTAAAGTTCATATTTAAGTCTCAGAGCTAACCTGTCTTAAGGTCAACTTAATAAAGTTTCACATATTAATTTTTTTCTCTTTGTTATAAAGTTTTGTTTTGTCTACTTGAAAGTATTAAACTATTGATAACTTTCCAAAGCTTGTAGTTCGAACTTTTAAACAAAATATAAAACAAAACTAATTGATCAAATTTTAGGTTCATAAGTAGTTTGTTTTCATTAAACATCATAAAAGGTCGAAAATTTAACATAAACTCTGGAAAGATCATTTTTTATAACCATATGAGAAAAATGATAAATGTAATTACGTTAATTGTGTTAAGTTAAATAAGGGTAAAACAGTTATATTTTATTAAAAAAATCACACAAACGCTTAGTTTTTTATCAACCAATAAATTTAAAACAAATGTTCCATAGACTTTGTTACGAAATTTAAGTAAGACTAGTCAATCGAAACAGCTACAAAAATAATTAATTATAACTAAAAAGTAAAATTTGTTCTACCTGCAAACAATTCCAAACAAAAAAACCAGACATTTTTCACAAAACCGATTTTATTATTTTTTTCGTCTGAAAACCTTTTTGCAGCTGAGTTGAAAATGTGTTTAAAGTTTACGTGGGATCAACAGGCTGCTCTTCACCTGCCAACTTTGCTTCGCTTCTGTGACGTCATAACTGTTTGCGTTATTCACCAGCGAACTCGCGCTTGAGTTGAACATAAAAATGCAAAATTGTTATTGATATAATAAGATGAATAAAATCAAGTTATAAAAAATGTATTGGTGGGAAAATTTCGTTTAATATACATTGTTTAATGTAACTGTTACTTCTTTAGCTTACTTGTAGTTGTAATCTTCAGGTATTTCGCCGAAAACCACTTGAAAACGAATCTTTGGTTTTTTGTTTGATGTTTATTTTTAGCCCGCGGCCATACTTGATTGCATCGGCACTCAATTTTTGAACAAAATAACATTCGGTGTCATTTAATTTGCAAATATTTCCACAGGAGCTGTTCGAACTGTCGAAGTTGGAGTTTTTGTCGGTGAGCGACAACGAAATAAGGGACATCCCCGTCGAGTTGGCGAAGTTGTCGAATCTCGAACATCTGGATGTTTCGAAAAACAGTTGGTTTTCATGTGTTTATGTTGTTTGGTGAATTTTAATAATTCATCTTAAAGTGCGGTTTAAAGTGCACCGTGCTTATTGCTGGTTTGCCGCAAGCTTGAATGTTCAATGTATGTAATTTTTATTCTGTTTAGCACATTTTCATGTAAGTAGTGTTTCATTCTGATTTTTTACCACTTACTTTTTAATATAATTTTTACACTTTTATTAATTTAAAATAATACATTAAGATATTGTTAATGTATAGTTTTTTTCAAAATTGGAATAACAAATTTTAAGTTAATTTGAAAACTTAAATGTGAAGTTGTAGTAAGCTTGAAAGTATTATGTTGTAAATGTTGAACAGATTATTGAATACTAATGTGTTGCATTTTGTTTCAAACTACGTTTATGTTTTAACGAAAGCTTTAACTTAAACCTACTAGGTAGACTAATGTAAAATTATGATAGCTTAAGTAAGGCCAAAAGCAAATGATAAAAAATGTTTAAAAACTTAAGTAGACTTTTTTTTAGAATCATTAACATTGGAACGTGATTAACGGGTTTTACTAATGTTTTTTCGTTGATTTATTAGTCGTTTTTGTCTCATATGAGTTTTTAGTTATGATTTTTCAAGTACTACTCTCAAGTTTTTAAAATAACAACTTCTGCTTCTGATTCTCACATTTGCAGTAGATCTTTACAACGATATTTACGATTTATGATAATGTTTACTTCTGTGATTAAAAAATTGTATTGTAATATTAAATCTATTTAGCAAGTCTTTGAAAACTTTTGTAATTTGTTAATATTTATTATTTCGCAGTGTTACCCAGCATACCAGAAAGTATAAAGCACTTGAAGAAGTTAACCAGTCTCGACGCTAGCATCAACAACTTTGAAAGGTTTTATTTAGTTCTATTAATGTTTGTACTGATTACTTTTGAAATATTAAAACATTGATGGTAAAGTTTATCAAAATTTTCATCGAATTTATAATAAGAAAAAAATAGTTCGATCAAATTCAAAATAATTTGTTTAAAAATATTTGAATCCTGTTTGAAATCAACGCGGCATTTAACTTGTGTGTTTTCAACAAGGGGAGTGAAGTTTTGGCAAATATTGATCAAATTATTTCCAATCGATGTTTTGCTGTTCAACAACCTTTTGTTTTCACCTCGCTTTATCCCAAAAATTACTTTTAATTTTTTTCTTTTGATGTCGCTTCTACGCGGTGCAGTTTTTATAAATTGTTTTTTTTTCTAAATTTTCAACAGCTGTTAGTTTCAATATTAAAAGTTTATTAATAAACTGATTTTTTATTTTGAATGCCATAGTATCTTCTGAACTAAGTTTTTTATTTTCCAGTCAAATGTTTAAAACACATTATTTCTATAACTCAACACAAGCTGATAAGATTCAGTTAATATTTGTGCCAACTTCTTTCTAGAATTTTAAACAAAGTTAAAAATTATTAACGCATCACCGGTCAAGCGATCACGGGGTGCATGAGTATTCAATTAAATCCGTATAAGTCATAACATTTCTCATCTCAAATTAAGTAATACTAGACTAGATCTTAAATGGATTACTTACTCGGATTTAGCTTTCTGCTATTTCGATTGGATTCAAAAAAAAATATTTGATTAAGTAATTTTTTATTTGAAAATAAGTCTTAACATCTGCAAGGGTGATACAGAGTTAGTTTTAATTATAAAATTTAATAGTTTTTCTCTCCATACTAGTTTACCTTTTTTTAAGGTGTTTTGTGATAAATTTTACGAGTTGAAGTTTTATAAACAAAATTTGCGTTTTAGTTTTGATTAAATAAACAGTTTTTAATAACACATTTTAGATACATGATATGTATTTGAAAAGTATTCCTACTTTTATAAATCATAAAAATAACAAAATACATTATATTTTAATAAAGTGAGGCATAAGTAAATATAAAACTAAATACCAAAAAATAACTTTTTTTTTAACTTTAAACTGTTTGTTGTTAAAAACAGTTATTTAAAGTATTTTTGTTATTTAGTTTTGTACACAATTCAAATAAAACCTTTTTGAAAACTTAGTTTTATTAAGCCTTTAAAAAATTTTTACTTCGAAATATTTGAACTATTCTTTTTTAAACTTATATCACATCTTAAATTAGCACATTCTCTGTGATGACAGTTCTATTGTGACGTCACACATCATCGCGGATTATAATTTCATCCCCGGATTTAAAGCTGTTGAAAGAAGGCACTATCTACAACACATTTCGTTACTGATATTCGAAATATTTCAAGCCGTGAAAGTTTGCGCATTAAACTTTCAGCTAAAAATATATTTGACTTTGAGGCGGAAATTGAGATTAGTAGTTATGATAATTATTGCTACCAAGTAAAAGTTTGGTTAAATATATCTCTAAAAGTAGACATCGTTCTTGAAAAAACCGGCTGCTGCTGCAAATTTTAAGTTAACTCCACCATAGTGTTGATTAAATCAAAATATCTAAATCTTTTAACCTTTCCATCGAAATCAAATAGAGTCTTCCCATCCTACCGCTTTATTCTTTATACTCTTACATGTTGCACAAATTTAAAAACCACATGAAACGCGATAGATTTTTTTATTAATTGAAAAACACACCACAGCATTACTCATTCTATTTTACAACTTCAAACCCAAGTACAACATTTTTATTTAATCAAACACCAATGTTATTAATACTTTCCGCAGGGTTCCGGACTGCATCACGCAAGTCAACTCGCTCACCCACCTGTACATAATAGACTGCTACCTGGAGTTCGTCCCGTCCACCGTCGGCAGGATGACCAACTTGCGGGTGCTCGAGGTCAGGGACAACCAGCTGCAGGGGCTGCCCAAGTCCATGAGGCAGCTGCTCAGGCTGGAGAAGCTGGACTGCGGCGGCAACAATATTTGCGAATGGGTCGGTCTTCGTTGGAGTTATATTTTTGATATTCATGAAAAAGTGCTTGTTACATTACAAAATTTTAAACTAATTTGTAGTTATAAGTTTAGCTCATTTCAAATAAGTTTGCGAATGGGTCAAAATGATAGTTGTTTTGATATTTAAAAATTGATACTATTTATGTTTAACAATTCAGAAATTTGTTTATTGAAATGTATAAGCTGTGTATTTAATTATTTGAAATTTAATTATTTAAAATTAAATTACTAAAACTATTTAAAATATTTACTTTACTTGTAACTCCTTAGTACCTAACACGCATGGATTATAATGAAATAGAATGTTTATATATGTGAATGGTTTCTTTATGATTAATAGTTGTCTTAGTATCTGACCACACGCATTGGTTGCAAATGCGCATTGTGTATTAAATTTTTATTAATTTAAGATTTTTGTGTTTAATAAGCGAAATGAATAAAAACATTTGTGAATGAGTGCGTTTTAATTTTATATAAGTCAAAGTTTTTTTCTTGCTGAAGACAAATTAAAAATTCTTCAAGCAAAAATATTGAGCTAGTCTAAATTTTTTGTAGGTTTTTATGACTTGTTTTATATTTTTTCTAATGTTATTGATGAACAGAATAGCAGTTGTTGTGATAACTAACATACAATGATTATTATTAAATTTAATAAGACGTTTGTTGTTGTAAAAATTTTTAAATAACTTTAGGAATGTTGCAATTTATTAGACGTTGAAGTTTTTTAGTTCTTCACTTACAAATTAATGAGTAATTATAATGCAAAAAGTTTAAGTACAGCCGTAGTAAAAGATCAAGTAGAAAATAAAACATTAAACCTACAAAGAATGTCCATGACTTATTTTTTTTTTACAACAGTATAAATTGTTGTTAAACTTACGAAAGCTAATTTAGGAAGTATTTTTATACGTTTTATATTAAACTGTAGGACTTATTCTAATTTTGTTATTGCAAACACGTTAACTTTTTTTATAACCTGTAGAATAAAAGTTTTCGTTGAAGGTAGAACTTTTGCATTCACTTTAAAACATTCGTTTTATCTATGTACAATGCTTCATTTTTATTATTTATGCAACTGCTTATTTATGTATTTTTATCACTTCTCCAAAAATTACTTTTAAAAAGATTTAACTGCATTTCACATCATTGTATTTGTTTGTCGAGAAAAAACTGTGTTTTGGTTTCTATAAATATATGCTTGTTTGATTTCACATAAGTGTATGTCGCTGTAAATTTAAACATGCTCCGACAGAAAATAAACAAACGTTAAAAATGCACTTTCTATGTTTGCATGTAAACACCATAAACAAGCAAATGTTTTTTTTTCTGCAATTTTGAAATTACACACTCTAGAGAAAGTTTGTGAAACCTATGGGCTTTGGAAAAAATATACGAAACAATCTATATGTATATATATATATTAATGTCGCATATAGCAAGTTTGCAGTGAAGCCATAAAAAGCTTAAAAAAACAACAAAAAACTTTGCGGTTTTTCTAAATGCCACACGGCGCTAGTTTTTGCAGATTTATACAACTTTTTCATCGTGTTGTTTCAAGCTTAATGTTTTATTATTATTCGCCAACTGCTTGATAATGAATTGTTGGACCTGTATGGTTGAGAATGCGTTAGTTCAAAGCGTTGACTTTGTAAATAATAAACTTATCAGCAGTTAATCGATCAACGTGTTGTACCTGCGGCAATACTGTTAATGTTGATTGATTTGACTGGAGTAAATGTGTTAATTTTTAAATAAATGGCTTTTTTGTGCCAAACTGAAAAATATTGTATCTTTTCTGAAATCTATACAAGTAAGTTAGTTTTTGAAAATTTTTTTTTGTTAATGTGTACCATGCATGAATAATCTATAAAACTGCTTTATAAATAGTTAGTATTGTGTATACAAAAGTTATACTTTTTTCCGAGACTTTTCAGAATAATAGTTTAACTTTTTGTAGTGCAACGTCTTACTAAATTAATATGTTTTTTAAACAAGTTAACGTGACTTTTGATTAAAAGTATAACTCGTTTTGAACGCCATTAGGTCAAGTAAATTGCTTAGAACTTAGCTTTGATGGTTTACATTAAGATTAAATCAAAGCTTTTTAATTTTTTTAATGTAAATACACTTTAGTTTTTAGCTTGATGTGTTTTTAGATTTGTGTTTGTTTTAATTTCCGGAATTATAAATGGATATCTCTAATAGAGTGAAAAATTACTTACAGCAGAAATCTTTGAAAAATAATACTCATGTATATTTATATTTATTTACAGCCAGAAGTGATATGTTCACTGGGAAGCTTGCAAGAATTGTGGGTGGATTCCAATGAATTGTGCCAATTATCAAGTGGAATCCAGAGTCTTACTGGCATGAGGTTCGAATATTTATTAAATTGTGTTTCGTATTTAAAACTGTTTTTAAACTTTTTTTTTACTTGAAAAATTTAAGTTCTTTTTCAATATAAAACAATATTGTTTTGTGTATTATGTAAAGTTATATATAAAATGTAAAATAAAACAAATTCAACAGTAATCTTCCTTTATTGTACCAACATATGTTTCTGTGTGTTAACGAATCAACACACTTCAACTGGGTTGTTAAATGGGAAGGATAACTCTGGGCTGTTAAAGGATAACCCAGTTGAAGTGTGTTGACTCGTTAACACACAGAAACATATGTTGGTACAATAAAGGAAGATTACTGTACAATTTGTTTTATTTATATTCCAGTGAAGTTATTTCACTAGGATCTTTTGTTAGCAAACGATTAAACCTATATTTTTGAACAATTATATAAAATGTAACTATTTAAAGAATGTGATTATAAAATTCAACAGGTATTTCGATGCAAGTAAAAACATTCTGGACACAATTCCAGTACAAATATGCCAAATGACCAGCCTGAGAACATTGATATTATCAGAAAATCAAATAACTAAACTTCCCGATACCATTGGTTTGCATTTTGTTTGTTTACTGTTTTGGTTTTTAACAAATTTTTATTTTATACAGACTTATAAATTTCGTTGACAAACTTTTCAATTGCATGTTCAATTCAAAAACAAATATTGTTAAAACTAAACTAACATATTTTTTACATTCTTCTAAAAATATTTCATTCTTAAGCATTCAATAGACAATTTTACAACTGAATAGTTATGCTAAATAAGGTTATTTGATATGCATTTAGTTATTTTAAGCACTCTTTAAGTACTTCGAATTTAGTTTTAAGCTGCTTGAGTACATCAAGTGTTTTAATCTATTTTCTCTTCAGATTAGTTCGAAGTATGAAAATAAACTGACGATTGTTCTTAGTTATTGACAAAATAAGTCGTATTCTGTTTTATGAATTGTAAAAAGCAATACAATTTTTAATTTAAGAAGAAATTTCCAACTGTAATTTTACTTTTAGATACAAAAAAAGTAATCTACAAGTAATATTAAAAACTTTTTGCTTGTTACAAAAACAAATTAAAGAAACAAATACGTGATTTTGCAGAGTAGTAACATTTTAAAATGAAATAAACAACCAACAGGGTTCTGCAGTCAGCTGGAACATCTCACTCTTAACAACAACAAACTGTCAGAAGTACCCGCTTCAATAGGAAAGCTGAAGAAATTGCAGGAGCTCGACATTTCTGAGAACAACCTCAACCTGGTTCCTGCCTCCATCGGAAACCTCAAGTTTATTATTTATATTTTATATTATATTTTGTCTGTTTTTTAAACTACTTGTTAGTTTTTTGATACAAGTATTTTTGAAACTTTTTAGCAGCCTTAGCTCAATAACAACAAAAAACTTACTCTTAATTGTTGTAGTAAATATTAAAGTACTTTGTATTAAAAAATTAATAAGTTTTAATGTTTTTGTTTTATGTGTCAAATTTTTTAACCACTACTTAAGCAGCATAAAAACTAGAATAAGCTTAACTACAAAGGAAATTAGTTTTATTGCTCGATTAAGCATTTAAAAACGTTATTTATTGATACAGTCATATAATAAATGTTTAAACTGTAGTAAATGTTTACTACTAAACAAATAAACCTATCAAAACAAAGGGAGTTTTTGTACACTAATGGTCTCTTTTATTTACAACTAAATTAAAAGCACAAGTAGATTGTTTTAACTTTTCACAGCTGCTTAGTTAAATAAAAACAAAAAGAGACAGTCTGACTTTTGAATAATAAATTAAATGTCTGCATTATGATTGCAATATGCCTACTGTCAATAATACTTACATAATCGTGTGGTGTTTTGTCGAAGTGACGTAAATATTAGATTTATTTCTGTGCGTTTTAATAATTAAATTATTAAAATGTATGTATTATAATACATTAAGCACTCAAATAAAACAGTATTTTTTTTAGTAAAGAAACCAAACTTTTTTTCAAAAACTTTTAAGAATGAGTTTTATGTTTGTGTTTCAATACTAAAAAGCTGTGACACGCCGCAAGTTAAAGTTTAAAATTACATAAAAAGCTCATTTAAAAAATTAACATTTAATAGTTTTCTTACAACCTTTTTTTCCTACCTGAGTTTACAACAAGTTAACTAACATGCATATGAACCAACACATTTTCACAGGAATCTTCAGACGCTGCTGCTTCACAGGAACAATTTGGAGAGAATTCCAGACGAAATAGGAAGTTGCACTAGTCTTCAGTTGCTGCAAATCAGCAAGAACAACCTGAAAAAAATACCTGATTCCATCGGCAACCTGCAAAATTTGAGGGTTCTCAACGTTTCAGATAACAAGTTGGTTTTTTGTTACTTTGCTTTAATAGAAAGTCATTTTAATTCTTTTGAAAGGTCAATTACTATCTTTTTTAAAGTTACATTACTTTTAAAATAATTTACATTAAGTAAAAACAAAGCTAACCAAAAATTTCTATGGTTTAAGTATGTTAATGATGGTTTTATAAAAAAATTTTTGCACAAAGATATTTTTAATAAACTTTAATTAAAAGCGTTTCATCTACAAAAATTTGCCACGAGTTATTGGTACACGTATGTTAATGATGTTTTCAAAAGTTGTTTTGTATATCTAATTAAAAACAGGAAGACACGTGTTTTTTAATGTAATTAGCTTCCATCTGTTTAGCATCTATTATAAGTATTTAAAAAATTTGTACGCACATTAATTAATAATTATTTTGTGGATGTATTCTAAGTTCACATTAGTTCGCCCAACCACATTATCTACAATAATTTATTGTGTTTTATAAAAGCTTTTAACACACAAATGTTGTTAAGATTTTAAATACTTTGTTTTTGTTTTTCCTAGAGTGTTATAAAACTAGCAAATCATATATGTATGTATATATTTATTTATTTACTTGATTATATAAAAAAACAATAGGTTTATACGACCGTTTCGTATATGAGATATATAACCTAATATTCTCATCAGTAAAGCTAAAGTTTATTAACAATGTTTTACATAAATTTAGAATTTGAAAATTTTATAATTATTATGACGTAATAATAATGAAGGTTTTTGTACTAAAATAACTATTAATATGTATATATATATATATATATAGAATTAAGTTATTTAACTTAATAAATTAAATTTTTCACACTGAGCCCACCATAAGGGCTTTATTAATAAAAAGGTTTATTTAAAGATGTAAAACTTGAGTCCTTTGAGTTTTACATCTTTAAATAAACCTTTATATATATATATATATATATATATATATATATATATATATATATGTATATATATATGTATATATATTATCAAAACACTAAGTTTTGAAATACAGTTATTTCACTAATCTGTTAAACAGAAAAGATCTTCAGTTTGTTTATTGTGATAATATCTTAAAACATAAGTCAAAGTGTACATGAAATTAAGCAAAAACGTAAAGGATTGTAACGTCACTAAATAAATCATTAAAAAATGTAAAACACATTTAGTTTGCATAATGTTAAAATTATTTAAAATAAAAGCTTGAAAAATGTTTACAATTACTAAAAAGTTCTTTTCTTTTATTTAGAGCTTATTTAGATTTAAGTTTAATTTTGAGATCTTGTGTTTTTCCATATTGCAGAGAGTGCAGCCATGTTTTAAATTGAGTTTGTTTTTTTTCGTGCTAAAATTCCCAGTTAATGCTAAAATCTTCATTTCTATCCTTCAAATCCCAGATATATTTCGAAAGTGTAGTTTTTAGTCTGTCATTATATATATATTATGTTGATAACAAAATGAAACTTTTTTACTTTCATCTTTTATACTAACACTTTTTGATTTTAATTTTTCTGAGTATTTTTCAACTTTTATTCAGTCTCCCTTATTTGCCCGCGTCGATGTCACGGTTAACTAATTTACAAGCCTTGTGGATGAGCAGCAACCAATCGCAGCCTTGCTTCCCACTACGCACACACTATGACGTCACAACCGACAAAAACGTGATGACCAATGAGCTATTTCCTCAGCAGCAGTACAAAGCTAATCTTAACAATCCAGGTATGTTTAGTTTTTTTTCTCAGTTTTTTTATGTAACAATTATTTTTGAGTATATTTTGTACAATTTATTTCTTCCTGCTTAAAATAATGCGAGTTTTGAGAAAAAAAAGTATTACTAAACTAGTTTATAATAATGGTATGAAATAAATAATGGTATGAAACTTAAAATCTCAACACCCTTTTTACACTTCGATTTGTTCCTGCTCAATAAAACTAAAGTAGCTAAACATATAAAAATTCAAAAAAGTCATACTAAAGTATCTAATAATTAGTTGACAGTAATAGCTTTAGATGTTCACCACTTTTGATATAAAATTTAGATTGTTAATTTATGTAAACCCTAGAACTGCAAGAACAGATAGTTTTTTTCAGTGTAGTGTTTAGTATATTACATACATTAAGTGTATTCTCATTTTTGAATATTTTGTATTACAAAAACTTTAAATTACATTTTTTTATTTTAATTTGTTCCAGATAAAAAACTCACCTTGTTTAGTTACATCGTTGTTACTTATGTGTTAAATAAATTTAAAAGTTATAAAACGTGTTATAAAATTTAAGCTTTTACCGTAGAGAACATTCCACTTAAATTGCTATTTTTTAGTTACTTAGATTTTCTTCGTATCGTGTTCCAGTCAAAAAAAGACTTTACCATTATGTCAAAATAAATTCTGTAACGCTTTTTTGTTTATTTAATTTCATTTTCGAGCAACGTTGGTATATAGGTCAAGCTCGTATTGACTAAATGTTAAATGGTTGTTATCTTTACATTAACGTATAACCTTACGTGTTACAACTCGCGTTGTTAAATTAAACAAAAAAAAACGTCTTCGAACACAAAATACTTCTTTTACCTTTCAATTACTATCTCATGTTTTGCATTTATTTTTCTTTTCCAACGTACAAATATTTAAAACGTGGTTTAAAGATTTATATAAGGTTTTGTTTTATATTTTAATTTTTTTACTTTTGGTTTAATTTATTTTATTCCAAATTTTTTAAATTCACTGCTGAGTTTATTTAACTTTTATTTTCTCAAAACAGCTGTTGTTGCATACAAACTTCCACGCAAACGAACCTTTTCAACCTCAAAATTTCACTATAATCAAAGCACTTAGAATGAAAATTGAAAACAAAACGCTACTAATTTTAAATCTAATTTTTTCAAAATTTCAAACTGTGATAAAATTTCTTAATTTTAGTAATTTCCTCTAGTATATATAAATTCTCTAATTTTTCTAATAAGTTCTAATAGCTGTATTTTTTTATTCGAAACAGCTGTTGTGCCTAAAACTTCCACAAACTTTTACTACGAACCCTTTGAACCTCAAAAGCCTGCGGTCGCACGTAACATAACGAAAGCGTGATTTGCACTTGAGGGAGAATTGAAACAAAACACCGTTCAGTGCCAAAACAACTGACTTAAAATATAGTCTTCTTCCTACTTTATTTTCTCATCAAAAGCGGCGCACATTTTCAAAGCACGCTGTTGTTCTGTGATTATTCATAATTTTTTTATACAAAGCTTTCAGGATAGAAGAAAGCTCAATTATGCGGTCAGCCTCAGCTTGAGGTTTGAAGCCAAAAGTCTTTAAAATTGTCTGAAAATTTAGTTTTTTACGGAAATTACAGTTTTGACAAAGACATTGGTTGAAAAGTACAGCGGTGGAAATAAAGCTTTTGCATGAGATTTTTTGCTAAAATATTAAAAACTGTTTGTTTTACAGTTAAAAATTATTTCACGTTGTTGGTATGTGTATTTTGTATATTTTTATTTTTTTTGAATAGTAACAATCACAGTTCTCAACTTGCTATCAAAAAAATAATATTTAATGATTCGTAAGTTTGTTTGTAAAACAATATTTTACTCAATAATATTAACATCAATGAGACCCTCGACATAAACATCTTGTTCAAATAGTATTACTATTTTAGAATTCTTATCAATAAATTTCCATTGTTTATATTAAAAAAAATTGAATGTTTGTTATTTTATTCCAGGTCAGTACGCATGCATCAACGAAGTCAACAACTCCTACGAGCAACTGTTGATGACGTCATCAAAAGAAAAGGACCGCGCCGACGACAAAAAGTCCGTGGTGACGTCACGATGCAACAAGGTGACGTTCCGCCTCGAGAGGAACACTACGCACGGAAGCCGCGTCGACGTGAATTGTGACGTCACAAAGAAATTCTCAGACCTGATAGTGGAAGAGGTTTCGATGAAGCGGCTCGAAGTTGCTCAGGAGTTGGTTTTGTTAAAAAATTTTTGTCGTGTGGTAATTAGCTTATTGATCATAAAACCATATAATAAGTTCACTAACTTGTACAGCTTTGTTACATTTCATGAAAAAAAAACTTTGTTTACAGAAGCTCATTTGATGAAAATGATACAATTGTTGTCGGTTCCGGATCTGAACTAAATGTTGATGATGATCTCACATCTTCAAAAGGTTTATAATTTGATACTTTGATATTATTTCATGTACTTACAGCCAACTAAACAAAGAATAGCCAACTAGAGGCTGGTGACTTTCAATTGTTCAAAGTAAACTTATCAATAAACAACCTTGTTTTTAAAATACAATTAATTTTTGTTACTGTTTTTATAAGAATTGTCTCAACTTAAAAAAGAGTTATTAAGCATTTTGTAGAACTTAAGTTTATGATTGGCTACCATTAGTTTTCCAAAATTTAACTTAATAAGCAGCTGTGAAATAATTTTATGTACTAAAAACTGTTTCTACTAATTTGTACCGCGTTTGCTTTTTATTTTGTTTATTTATTTATACAATTATTTTCTGATATTTTATCTACGTTTGTATTTTTATTTTGTCTATAAAAGTTTTTGGGTAATTTTTTATTAACTCAAGGTTTTGTCAACAGATTGCTCGTTCAACTTCGACGAGGACAATTATGACGTGGCGAGCGAAACCAACTTGGCGGTGACGTCACCAAACTTCACGTCGTCACTTTCTCCTCACGATTACGTCATCGGCAACCTGAAAGTTGTCACCCCGGAAAAATCACCGCAGAAATGCAAAGACGACATCACAATCGAATCTCCAGCAAAGTCGAATTGCGACGCAAAATTCTCCCCTCCAAAACCTGACTTTTATGACGTCACAAAAACCGATTTAGTCCCCACGTCGTCGCTGCTCGAGTTCGAGCCGTACAACAAAAACACCGACAGCTGCAGCGAACTTATGACGTCATCGCAGGATAGCGGCGTGTGCAGCAAATCTTCGAATGACGTCATCGCCTTCGTCGACCACAAGCCAGAAAGTTTCAGGAGAAGCGAACCACCGACACGAAGGACAGAAGCTCCCGTGAAATGTTTTAAGCCGGAAGTTCCCGCAAAACCGCGCAACTTGTTTGCCAAGAAGGTTGTGACGTCACAGAAAGACGAGCAGCGCAGCAACTTCCGGGAGAAACTGGAAAAGATGATGAAGCGCCAGGGCGGCAGCATGACAACACATCCTCCTCTGAGCAGGAGAAACTCGTCGGAGCTGAGGCGGAACGGCAGCGTGACGTCGTCTGATGTCAGCAACACGCCGACAAGCGAGCGGATACGTCAGAGGCTGCAGTCGATGCCGTCGACCAATTCCAGCGGCTCGTCCGTGGGCAGCACGTCCAATGAAAACCTGCAGGAAAAACTGGGTCAGCTTCTGCTGGACGGCGGCGACCGTTGTCGCGTCCCCAAAGCCCCCAAAGAAACCGTTCCCCAGCAACAGGTTTCCAAGCAACAGCCTGGTAAAATGCCCGACGATTGGAGGTGGCGCGTATTGGAGCACCTGCGTCACAAGAACGTCGTCCCGCCCCGCAACTGTGACGTCATACGGTCGAAAACGCCAGCAATGACGTCAATTTCCGCGTCGGCGCTCCCTCCCCAGATGAATTCAATGACGTCACTGAGGCCGAAAAGCGTGACGAACCACAGCATTATGACGTCATCGGCTTTCACGAGAAGCGCGAACGACGTTACGAGTATTCCGCAAAACGTTAAAGTATGTTTTTTAATGTTTTTTGTAACTGTTTAAAGTTTTGTAGGTATTTATTTAATATTGTTACTATTTTTTTAAAAATCGCAGCGGCTTTTCAAGTAATGTGAAATTACTAAAGCAGTTTTGAAATTTTTACATTCTAAGGGCAAGAGTGTCTTTTGAAGCTTATAAACTTATCTTATAATTTTATTAAAAAAAGCTTGCTCTTATACCTACATAGAAAAAGATACATTATCTTTCAATATCCAAAAATATTGCACATTACTAAAACTACATATTGTTGTAGCTAGTTTTATCAATATTTATTATTAAATTAAGCTGTGACTATTTTTTAGATATGTAAACACAAAATTTGAATAAAAACTACAGTGTATCTTTTAGTTCAATAGCTTTACAAAACTAATCAAATATACGTTTAAGAAAAATCTCATCTAAAGCATAATATAAATGCAGAAACCAATCAATGGTAGAAAGTTGCCTTCTTATGAGGACCACATGAAAATGAAGAGTAAAAAGTTGCCAACTTTGCCAAGAAGCGGTAGCCACGAATCTGTTCTTAAGTTTGTTTTACATTTGTTTTAAATGTATTGTTTGTAAATGCCTATTTAAACACATTCAAGCCAATTTTTGACTTTATCAAACTTTGTTCAGGGTTGCCACTTTACCTGTAAACGTGGAATTTGATAATTTAGGCTAAATAACCTGGAATTTGAGAAATTTTGAAAAAAAACCTGGAAAAATCTTGAAATTTGATCAAAAATCCTGGAAAAACCTGGAATTTTTAATAACTTAAACATTTTCAGTTGTAAAATTTTGATTTGACACAAAAAATCTATCATATAATTAAAATTTTTTGTCATCATCAAAATTTTTTTTTATTAAAAAACATATTTAAAGTAACTTTACAGTATCTTTTCTATGCTTTTGTTCTATTTAACACAGTTTCTTTAATAGAAATTAACTTAAAACTAAAAATAGACCCAAAAATGTGTACTTTTAAAAACCTGGAAGAAATTTGGAAAAAAAAATGATAAAATGAGTGGCAACCCTGTTTGTTGCTATTTATTTTAGAAAATTGTATCTCGACATACTTTAGTAATTTTCAAAAATAAAAAGTAATAAAAAGTAAAGCAACTTTAAAATACAATTTATGGTAACAAAAAAATAGTTTTTAATTACTTCGGTTTTGTTTGACATTAGCTTTTATTCAGTTAATAATATTTAAATTAAAAAAGAATTTTTTACTATGAATTCAATGTTGTTTTGTGTGTAAGTAAATTGTAAAATTAGTTTGGAATTGAAAATTTTTTTTTTCGTTAATTAAGAGCTCACATACATGTTTTAATTTCCTTGTTTGTTCAAATTATAAGGTTAATTGGACAAAACTATTAACCGCAATGAAAAATTCTTAAAAATGTCAGTTTTACCTAATTATGCTTTTAAACAGTTTGAAATTTTTCTTTAATTTTAAAAACATTCAAAATAAACAGTTATATTCGATTTAACTTTAACTTTAGTGCTAATTATAAGGCTTTGTACAAAAGGATTGAAAAATAAAAATGTTTTAACTTAAAAAGATCAATTAATTGTCAGCAGAGTTGTTTTTATTTTTTTAGTATATAGGCTAATTGATATCTTAGTTTTTTCATTTGAAATTGTTCATTCTCTACATGTGAATAAAATCTTATCTGTCAACTATGTTTCTTAAAATAAATATGACGAAGAAAATTAAATTGATGAGTAAATATTTCAACTAGATAAATTTAAATTACGCACACAAAATTTTACTGAATAAAAACAGTATTACCTCTTGACAATCAAAAATTAACACAAGTAAATTTAAATTTTTACAACCAAAATTTCTTTCATTAGAATTTAAGTTTATTTGTAAAAATAATTTTTCTACGAAGGAGAAATTTTATGCTGTTAATAACACTAAATGGATTTAGAACTTTTAAAGTAAAATTAAAATTTATGTTAATAGTTTTCTTTAAACATGAAGCCTCGTTTTCTCAATATCATCAATAAAATGTCTTAAAAAGAAATTATCAAAAAAAAGCAATGTTTTCAAAATTGGTCAAGGTCTCAACAAAAGTGCTTACATTGAATTAAAATATAATTTTTATGCCAGCTGTATAATGTAACTAATTTCTAAACTTTCGAGTCAACTTAATTATTTTTCTTCATTCAGTTTCGAAGGACCGGTCCACAATGCGACGAAGTTCAACAAAATGAGAACTTCCAATTCCCACGACTCGCTACTGGAAAGCGACTTGAACGAAAAGTTTGTCTGATTTATTTCAATAAAATATTTGTAAATTTATTTTTTAATTATTTTTCACAAACAGGTCTTCCGCCTTCAAGCCTTATTCCACAAACTTTTCGCCTAAACAGCAAACCTACTTCAACTACTCTCCCCAGCAACCAACCAACTTCCTGTATCACCAAGCAACCAGGCAGCCACCCTACCACCACCACCAAAACTACCCGCAGAACCAGTTCGTCCAAACGCCAAATTATCCGCCCGCCAACGTCAACCAGGGCCGCCAAAACTACCGCCGGGAAAGCACGCGGCGCAACCTGTTTCCCGCGGAAGCGCAGGAGCAGGTGTACTATCCAATCAGGAGCCAGGAGAGGAGCTTCCACCACCAAGTGGTCAACCCGCAGGTGAATCCCCAGTACCAGCACCCGAACTACGTGCAGAACAGAATATCTGCGGCGCCCACTGGCGGTGGAAGGATAAGCGAGAGAAATTACCACGACGACAAGTTGGTTGATTTTATTTTCATTGTGTTTGTGAGTGCATTTTGTGATCAATAAAAATATAGTGGTATTTAGGAAACATGTTATCGTACTCTTGTTTTAATTCAAAATTTAAATATTTTGATAACACATTATTAGTTTTAATTATGTAAGGTAAAAATTCAAAACCAATATTATCAAAATCTTGAATTTTAAACTTTTTTATTAAATTTTTATCCAATTTAATTTTTATTAAAAACAGATTATAACAGATGTATTATTATTGATTTTTTTTTTAGTTTCAGCCACCAGCAGCAGCTGATCGGCAAGATGAAGCAGAGGGTGCATCAAAACAGTGGTGTGACGTCACACAGGAAGGTGGAAGTGGTGCGAGTGCGGGTGAGGAGAAACCCGACGTTCGGCATCCACGTTCGCGAAACTGGGGAATACCCGGGAGAAAGTGGCGTTTACATAATGAAGGTTCAGAGGGGAGGAAGCGCGGATGGGAAGATAAAAGTCGGCGACAAAATACTCATGGTTTGAATTTGAATTTTTGAATTTATTTGTGTTTAAATTTATGAGTTTAAATTATTCAAAGTTTTGTTGGTAAATAATGTGTTGTGTGTTTGGTTTTTTTTTAATATTTTATTTTGCCATAAATAAACTAAGTACTAATAGAATGAATGTTATCAGAATTTTTAGCTGATTTTAATTAAAGACTAGATTTAGCACTTTTATTTGGTTAACAACTTACCTTACTTAAAAATTATCACTCAAAGTTTATTTTTTGAAAGTTATTTCTTCCTAGTGGGATTGTCATTTACAAGTTGAATTATTATCTACTTGAATACTTATTATTATGTTTAGTTAAGAATACTTTATATACTTTATAAGTAATATAATATATTATACTTTATAAGAATTAGTTAAGAATACTTATTATTCAAGTAGATTATTTTTATATGATAAGTATCATAACTGACAAAACAACCATGGAGAAACACTGAACTATAACAAACTTTTAAACCAATTAGTTCGTGTTTTTCTCCATTAAGCTTAAAACTCAAGGTAAAAACTTTTATTGTTCTGCTTAATGTTATAAGTATAAAATTTTTTCAAGTAGGCGAATAAAAACGCTTGTTATCAAGTATCCGATGTAATTTTATCAGGTGAACGGCAGAGATATTTTGGGTGTCGACCACAAAACGGCAGTAGAGATCCTCAAGCATTGCGGGCAGGTCGCAAATTTGGTGTTGGAGAGAAAAGTATGATGTGTGTTACGTCATAAATCCTCGAATTATTGTGAGTCAACTCGCATTAACAAACATATGTATCGACTTGTAAAATGACTTTAAAACACGAAAATCATACGCGGTGGAAATTTGGTTTGGAAAACTTGTTTGATACACTAATAGACTGCACTGTTTTCGAATCGTATTAAATAAGTATTAAAGAAAATTTCTTACAAAAAACGGCTGCGGCAATTGTTTTGAAGTACATCACGGTACACTTTTGTTAAAATTTCTGTGAATCTTAAGCTACATATAAGCTTGAAACTCTTGTGAGTGTTTTTAGATGAAACTAAGCTTAATTTAAAGAAATTAGTTTATTTTTTTTGCACAAAACAACAATTCTTTCTGCATACTGAAGAAAACTTTTAAAATGTTTCAATTTGAAAAGACTGTTTAATGTCATAACACTATAATATTATTAAAAACTGCCTTTTTTAATAAGTTTTTATAAAAAGTGTACAGTATTTTAAATAGAAGAGTCATTATTTTTTGTGGACAAATTGTTGTTTTTGTACATTTTATATCTTTTTATAATGAATACTTTATCTTGATTAGATGTTATTTTAACATAATTATATAGTAAAGAAATTTTATAAACACTTTTATTTTGTCTAGTAAGTGATTTTAACTTTTTTTTTTGAAAAGTTATTTATTATTTCAACTTAGTT
Source organism: Thalia democratica (assembly GCF_965202585.1). NCBI lineage: Eukaryota > Metazoa > Chordata > Thaliacea > Salpida > Salpidae > Thalia > Thalia democratica. The sequence continues at coordinate 55,977,086 of NC_139166.1, read as the reverse complement.
ATGTACTAATTTATGCGAAGTATGTGACTATACCTACGTTAAATATTTAAAACATTTTTTTATAAGTCTTCCATTTAAAGGTTTATAAACAAAATGTTTAGATATTTTTATCATTTTAACACACAAGCTATCTAAAGCTCAATTTTTTCATTTAATTAGTAAGTTTAATTTTTTATTGAAAGCCTTGACTTCTTTATTTGATGATTTTATTTGTCAAAAGGTACTCATTTTATCAAGTGCTTGAAGGTATAAAATAAATTGTCAATAAGTTTTTTATGATACTGCTTAAGCTCACGAAACAAAAAAAAAAAATTTTAATTGCTTTTTTTGTCAGTTATTTGAAAGCTTTAAATTTTTTAAAAGGCCTAGAAGAAATTTCTTGTGTTTATACGAAAGTTTCATTAAAACTATTTTCTTTAAAAAAAAAATATTCTTTATTGTTTGACTTGATTTTATTACAATATTAATATGATTTTAAGTGTTGCTTACATATTCTTTTAATTTGTCAAAATAAAAATATACCATGGCTGTAGTAATTTACAAACTAATTTCAACATTTGTACAATCATTTAATTTTTGCCAACTAATTTGAAGGCACCTACACAAGACAATAAAATTTCACTTATAACTGAGTTCCACTGTTTTTTATTTTCATCGTGATTTCGTTTGCAGTATTGACTCGTTTCATTATGAATAAATGTTTGCAAATAGTTTTTTGTTTGATTTATTTTTTCTTTTAAACATTTAAAGTTGTTAATCAGGCTGTATAAATTATATAAATTGAAAGAAATTTTTTAGTCATATTTATACCCTCATTAGCGTTTACTTTTTTTTTTTGAGATTTATAAATTCTAAATCTAAAGGTAAAAAAACATTTTGAGAAAGCCACACTATACATGTGGCTAAAAACGCGTGATTTTGTATATATATATTTTTTTTAAATGTATTTTTTTTTTTCTATAACTTACTTATACAATTATTTGTCTTGACTGTAAAAAATTTCTCAATTCATTTGGTAAATAGTTTATTCAGATAATAATAACAATACAAACTCGAATTAAGTATTCTATATATTACTAGGTTTCTGTGTTGAAAAACTCCTACCTTATAAATTATTTATAAAGTAGTATAAGTTACTTATAAATATATTTGCAAGGTTGACAACTTTGTATAGGTAACAAAAACTTACTCTTAAACAAAATAGAAATTTAAAGAGTAATCAGTAGTGTTTGAACGTGTTCCTAGTTTTATTAAATATATCAATTAAATGTTTGTTAAACTTGAAACCTTTAGAAAACTTATCAACCTGTTTGAATAGAAATTTTGACAAAAGAAAAGGTAAATAGATGAATAAATACCAAATGCAACAACTTTTTTCCATTTAATAAAAAAAAACTTTTAATGAGTTTCTTATTAAATCTCTTTTGCAAAGCTAAACAACTCCAAACCTTTAAAGTTTTGCTCACAGTTGCAACAATAAAATTCAATATAATAATATTTATAAAAATACTAAAGATATTTCTATTGTATTAAACGATTTAGTATGTATTGCTCTTTAAAAAAAAATCAATACATGATTACCAAAATTCGTACTAGTTATTAAGTAAAGATGATTTCGTGGTCTGTTATTTATCTTTCAGCTAAAAATATATTTTTAAAACAAAAAATAAAAAGATGTTTTATTAAAATTTTACAAAAGTATTCAATAACTAATCGTTACTACTGCTTTGTTATTGCTTATTTTATTAAATTTTTGCTGCACAAAGAACTTTCCGGCTATAGAGTCGCACACCACGGATACCTTTTAACGTCTTTTCAAGGACTGACCTAAACAAACCTAAGATATAAGGACCGGAGAAGTTCCCAGCAGTTTTGAAACTACCATATATTTGAGAAACATCGCGTGTGTATTAGTATAGAGTAATTAAATTATTAACAAATCAACTTACAATCAAGTTAATCAAAGAACCATATTTGTCTCAAAACCAGTATTAAAAGAGAAGATGAAAGATCTGATACCAGATTTAAACAAAAGTTGTATAGTATACAGTAACCTCTCGCTTATTTACGCACAATGTGTCCACAGAAAAAATGCACAAAGATACGAGAGGTACCAAATATACTTACTATAAGAGCTGTATTTTGATATTGCTTCTAGTTAAAAGCAGACTGGGGACTTTCCTACTTTTAACAATTTGTTTACTTTATTTATAAATATGAAAACAAAAGATAAAACTATACATAAAAAAAAAAAAAGGATTTAAATTTATATAAAATAATAATATTTGTAGAAAACTTTTACTAATTTTAATGATAAATAGATTTTATCTTTATTTATATGTGACTTATTTGATACTTAACATTTACGTTCTATTCTACTTAGCAAATTCAATTTATAATTAAGCATTTGTTTACACTTAACAAATGGTGTGGTATTCTATATTAAAGTTTGTTTTTATAGCCTTTTTCAAAAATATGCGTTTAGTGCTGTAATGGATTTCTGCTTTTAAACAAAAATATATAAAACATAAGAAAAACGTTTAATAAAAGTTGCTTATGTTACTACAACTTTTTTAATTTGACCTTTGCCCACATAAGGATAAACTTGTCTTGCATTGTATTAAAGATATATTAATGGATTTTTGATGAGTAATGAAATTTCATGCCATAAGAATTTGAGGAATTGCAAATTTTATTTATTTAAGGTATAAAAGAAGGGGTTTTAAGACACCTAAGCTATAAAGGTCAAAGCCATAGAGTACATTAGGATCCTAATAATAAGCTTTAATTTTTGATTTTTTTAGATTTCTAAAGTGCGTAACTAAACGAGAGTGCGTAAATATGCGAGAGGTTACTGTACGAATTCAATTGCTTCCGTGAAAGAAGCTATATCGGACAAACTTCGAGACATTTTTTAAAACCAGAATCAAGGAACATTTACCTGCTTACGTGTTGAAATTTATAGAAGAAAAACCTCAAATTAAGACAACAGCAACCAAAAACGCAGCTAAAAGATCTTTAATTGCAGAACATTTAATAAATAATAGAGATTGTACTAGGAAACATAAGATATCTAGATTTAAAATAATTAATTGTCGTATTAGTGTTTTTGATCTCGTTTAGATCGAGTAGGGGTGGGCAACGTACGGCCCGCGGGCCGGATCCGGCCCGCAAAGGGTCAAAATTACAATTTTTTTATAAAACTTTGTATCATATTTTTACAAAACAAAACTGTAAGAATTTGACTTTAAAATCATGCTAAAAAAACTTCTTTATAAATTAGTGTGTATTTATAAATATTTTTGTCTTTATAAAAATCTCTATTTTGTCCTAATATTTTGGTTGTTCTAACTTAGTTGGAATATATTTTGTCAAATTACCCAAAACAAAGTGATTTTTTTAGGGGAGATATTTTACATATGTACTTTTGTCAATTACAATGTCAAAACTATCTATAGATAAATTTAAACATCTGACATGTCTTAAGTTAATTTATTTAAATCTTAAGTTGTCAGGCTTGAGAAAATTTTGTGAATTTGAAGGGTTTAAAAAAGTGGTTAAATGTATGCATAAAATTTGCCGCCGGCCAGACCTAAAACTTTTATCTAAACTAAAATCCGACCGGATCCAGATCTCGGCTAAAAATTAGTATTCAGTCGGATTCGGATCAAAAGAGTCATTATTCGGCTGGATCCGGTAAATCACTAATTCGAAATGCTCCGGCCCTTAAAAGAATAAATGTTTCCGGATCCGGCCCGTTGATTGAAAAACGTTGCCCAACCCTAAGCTAGAGGCTATCTCTTAATTTTGAAACAAACCAGAATTGTGCAAACAAAAAGAATTTGACTACAAAGTGTTATTATTTACTTAAATTAGCCATTTTGTTTCTTTTTACAGTATTTTAGTTTAATTAATGATTGCTTTACACTGGTTATATATTGCGCTTATCAATTACTATGTTAGTTTTAATTTTTTTTGTTTTTAGTAAAAAAACTATTCATAACTTCATGTTCTGTTCTGTTTTGATTTTCTAAAGAAAAGTAGAGAAATACGTATAAAACTGTTACAAAAAACTTTAGAGAGTGCTATATACTTGTTATGTATCTAATTTTACTATTACCTTTTCTTAAGTTTTTTTTTGTGATTGCATTTTTAGAAAAAATAACAAAATTTTAGTTTTTAGTGTTTTCTATGTAATTTATTTTATTAAACTTACGAAATTAATACTTATTAATCTTTGGGAATTAATAGTCATAAAAGTTTTATTGTTTTAAAAGTTCAGTAAATATAAAATGTATTATATGTGTTTAGTTTTAAAATTTAGTCATAACCATTAAATAAAAAATGTTTTATATCATTAACTTTTTTTTTCTTTTTTTTAAAGTCTTCTTAGTAGTTAACTGGATTGATACTTTTTGTTTTGGAGAATAAGTTGTTAGCTATAAAAATTAATAGAACCGCAATGTTTTTATAAATTGAAATCATATTTTTTATATAGTTACAGTAAACTGCAAATAACACTTTATAGAGTTAATAAAAATTTTCTTGAATTTATAAACAATTTATTATAAAAGTTGATTACTTTGTAATATTTACATGTTTTTAGTTTTTTTATACTGGTTCATTGCTTCTAGATTAGTTTAACTTTATCAATATTTTCAACATATTATCTGTTATTATCAACTGAAGTAAAACCTAAATGAGCTGACTTGTATTTTAAGTTGACCTAAAACCAGTAAATTGTAATTTTTTTTTCGTATGTTTGTTAAAATGTTTGTTTTAAAACACTTACAGAAAAACCATTCAGTAGTAAAATTGTTCTTCAAAATGTCTCTAAACCAACTTATAAAAGACTATGACAAAACACGACAATTCAAGTGTGATGTCTGTTTATCAAAGCAAATCAAACTTTGAAATTCATTGGATAACTCATACAGAATAAAAAACTTATAACATGTAAAATTTGTAATAGAGGTTATTCTAACGAAACTAATCTGAATCAAAACATGAAAGTTCCATGACGTTTCAAATGAAAATTGCTGTGGTGCTTGCTTAAAATGTTTTTCATTAAAATCTCAACTTCATACACATTACAAAATCATACAGGAAAAGACCATTTGTTTGTAAAATCTTCAACAAGAAATTTTCATCTAAAAAAGGGTTTTATGGTCATCATGCAACTCACAGTATTGTTGAAGTTTTAAATATTATATTTGTCCAGAAGGTAGATTGTTAAAAACAAATTATTAATTAGATCATCATAACTATTTTTTTTTGAGACTAAGTTTACTTGTAGTTTTTGTGATCATAAAAGTTATACAAAGATATTCTGAGCAGACATATAGCAGGTCATATTTAAAAATAGAGTGTTTTGTTAGTGTTTTGTTTTTAGCGTTAATCTAATTAAACTACATTAAACTTAATAAAAATGGCTTCAGATAAACTTACTAGTTTCTAAATTTAGTTAAAACAGGCTAATACTACTTGTTTAAAATAATTGTGATAGACTATAATTTAATTATAAGTACTGTTATATTTTGATACTCAAAAACTGTTCAAAAGATAGAGAATGAGATAATACTCTTTTATTCTTTTGCTTTCTTACTAAATAGTTTTAACACTTTATAATTGTTATAGCTGTTTTCAAAAAAATTTATTTTTTAACTTTGTATGTTATTTTAGAAACAATAACTAATGCTTAGATTCGATTAGTTCTTAAGTGTTTGAAAATATAATTAAACTACAATTTATTAAAAGTAAAGTTTTTCTCAAAAAGCGATATGAAATATTTTTTTCCAATTTTGCTGTGTATATAAGTAAGGTTTGTTATTAATAAACTATTTTCAGTATAGTTTGTATCAAGTTTTACTCTTAGCTGTGTTTACATTTTTCAATAAAATTCTATGATATATTTTCTTTTCAAAGTTACTAGTCTATTTGAGCTACATTGTAAAAGGTATAATTGATAAAACCTAAAAAAAAATTCAACTATTTGAAAACATTTTTTGTATCTTACACTTTCGTTAATTTTCAGTTATATTCTATATAAGTACGTATAAGACTTTATTTGTTAAAGTAATACTAAAAGTTTTCTTCATTTGAAGTTACAGATTTTACAATCGTAGTACATTTGTTATTATAAAAGATCTTAGTATAAAATACAGTTCATATGAAATTTAATAACCTTTTAGTTTTAAAATATATGCACTAAATGTTGATATAAACTTAAAAAACTAACTTATTTATGACCTATGAGATAGTTATTCTTTTGTTTCAAAGGTTTTGTTCATTATTTTTTCGAAAGTTAATTTAACGTTTAATATTCATTTTTTAGATCAATCATGACATACACTTTGTGAAAATTTGCAGGAAATTGTCGGAATTTAAATTGTCAGAACTTGAATAGTTCGAGTTTAAATTGTCGAAGTTTGAATTAACTTATGTATTTATTTTATTTGTGCTATTTTTTTAATTTTCAAATAAAATTAAACAAAATTTTATACAAAGTTAACCAATTATGACATTTATCAAAATTTTAATACTGGAAAACTAGTTTTTTTTTATGGTTCAGACAGATAAAGCAGTTTTTTAAGCTTGATACACATATTTAAAAGCTCTTCACTATAAATTAAGTTAAAATTTTATTTTACATATTTAAATTAAGATGTTTTCAAAAACATAACAAATAAGATTTATATTCAAAAGCATTGATGATAGTATCTAACTTGTCTGCCTATATTAAACATTTTATTTAGTATTGTCATTGAAATTAAACACTTAATGTTTTTGTTCTCTTTAGGATTTATTTACGTCAAACAAAGCTCACGATTAAAACTCATAAACTAAGTTATGATTCTTTAGTTTGTTTATGATTCTGTTAGGAGTAGCTTGCTTTAGTTGTTAATTATTTTCCTTCTATAAATCTTAATTTCAAAACATATTTATTGTTATTCAAAATTTTTTTAAGGTTTATTTTTTAAACTTGTGGTTTTTATTACGATTGTAAAGAATAAAATGCTTTGTATTTGAAATAGATTTATGTGTTATTCTTTTCATTCATAACCAAGTTGAAGTGTGTTAATCCGTTAACACATAGAAACATATGTTGGTACAATAAAGGAAGATTACTGTACAATTTGTTTTTATTTTATATTGCGGTGAACTTGTTTCACTAGGATCTTTTGTTAACAAACACTTTATTTTCTATTTTGAATAGTTATTTGAAATCTATATATTTTCACTAAAGGTTTTAAGTCTAAAATCATGTTAAACCGAATTTAGAATTTTGTAGTAATTTTTCACAATTAAATGTTATTTTTAGTAGTTTACTAATAATAAGTATGTAAGTTTTGAATATATGGTATACTTCATGTTATTGATCGTAGAAATGTTTTGATATTTTTAAAATAAATTGAAATAGCAGTTTTTAACTAGTCAAAATTAACAGGTTTACATATAAATACAATAACTATTGATTTTAAACTGCTAAGATGTTAAATGATGTGTTACCTTTAAGCAGATGTGCAGTAGACCTAAAACATGTATATATTATATATGCTGAAGCTTTATAAAAACTTGTTTTAAAGATAAATGTTGTTAAAGGTCAAATTAATTATGGCAACCACCAAGTATCAAATATAAAACGATTTCAAAACTATTTCACGGACTCATTTTCTTAAATAATAAAACGTTTTTCGTCAATATCTTCTAATCCATCTTCTGCTTCACGTTATTCTTCTTCACTACTAGATGTAGGTAAATCAAGTAAACTTGATAATCCAGTTACTGAAATAGATTCTGAAGAAGTTTCGACTGGATTAGATGCTGTATTGAATGGCGTGTATCTCACATTCGCTATCACAACGGAGTCAGTGACACTTTCCGTATCAGATTCATCAAAAGTAGCTTGGGGTTGATCTTCTTCTAAGTTTAAACTTGCTAAATATCTATAACACATAGGATCATCGAACACCTTGATAATGTCTCCAAGACCATCGTTTATTATCTCGGCATCATGATTGGATGAAATTTAAAAAAGGTTGTGCAGAATTTCAGAAAATAATTTCGTTCTTTCATTAACAAACACCTCGTTATTAGTTATCAAGTTGTTATGTGCTTCCATACTAGTTTGGTTGCTAAAAGTAAGTATACTTTATTACTTGTAAAAATAGTGAACAAATTTAGTTATACAAAAGGTTTGTGGAAAAAAAAATCAATTCTAGACTTGCTTTCTAGACTTTTCAACAGCCATAAAGTTTTTGGTAAAACAATAAGGGTACAATGTAAGAATAATAAATATTCAATTATATATTTTTAAACTCTTTCCACGACTATATCAGTATAACCCAGTTTATAATAAGTATATTTAAGTATAATTTTGTGTTCCTTATATGTATTTTTTTTATTTTTCCAAAAAATTTGAAATCAATTCTACAAGTACGCAAGTAGTGTTTATAATCGTTCAGAAAGTTATCTAAGCACTTCATTGTTCATAATACGATTTTATGTTGTTACAAACTTTTTTAGTACTTAATAGTAGGTATAGTTTCTTACTTAAAATGAAGCTATTATAATATTTAAACTGAATTTAGATTAATTAGCAAAACGTTTACAAAAATCAATAAACTTACGCTGATCATTATTAATTTACATAGCCGGCACGTTTTTGGTCTTTCAGTTATTTACTTTAATTATACTCAAAAGGATTCATTAAAGAAACGAAATTTTATCAAAATAGATTTAAATAAGAATTGCATATGTTAATCATTTTTGTCTACTTCAAGCAAACATATAAACTAGTTATAATTATTTCAAAGTTTAAAACTAAAGATATCTTTAATTTATATTTTTAGCTTTTTTAAACTCGGTACTACTTTCGATATCAGTTAGCAAAATTGTAGCAATTGTAGAGTTACATCAAACAAACATTTAAACAAAATATAAGAATAATTGTCACTATATACTTTTCACAAATATAACTTAGTGTTGTACGAAATATACATGTGTTAAAGCTAACTGATATCTAGATACCAAAGTAAATAAGGTATTATTTTCTTAATCTGCGTATGTTTATAAAAACACTTATATTTTTGTTTACAGCACCGTTTTAGACTAAAAAAACTTTAAGGGATAATAAGAATTTATAAAAAAATTTAAACATGTTTTTTTAAAGTACTAAACAATTTATTAGTCTTTACTTAACAATTTAGTGTGTTTCCATACATAATCATTTAAGGTTCTTTGTAGACAAAAAAATGTTAGCCAAAAGTATGTACAATTTTAATAGGCCCTCCATATGTAACTAAATGTCATTTAATTTTTGAAAGTTAATAAAAGTGACTAAAACTATTAGCAATAAATTATTCAAATACCACTAAAACTAAAACTGCGGCCCTCAAAGGTTTTAAAACTTGAAATTTTGGCCCACGAGAACCAACTGCCTGCCGCTCCCTAATCTCATTAAAAGCAAATAACGTTAGAAATTTAATTCATTTTTTATAAGAGCTATTCAATTTGTTTATTGTACGACAAAAAAGTGCTCAATATGTTTAGTCTAAGGATCTGGTGTACAAAAATTGTATTTATAATTGTTTCAAGTATGTGGTGTATGACTCGATAACCGAAAGGTTTTTTGAAAACTAGGTCCTTAGTGCAGAGGTGCCAGAATGCTAGATTTGCTATGCCAAACGTTTGTTTGATTTAACAAAACGTTTGTTTGATTGGAACCTAGCAACTGTGCTTTACGGATATACTTAGAGTCTGGTCCAGGACATCAAAAGATATGTTGTGATAAATATGTTGAAGTTTCTATTATGTAATAAAAATTAAAAATATCAAAAAAAAACTTTAGAACACAGTTTTTCACAGTTATGTTTAACAACTGTTTTTTTTTAGACTTTAAAATCTTTGAAAGATACGCTTGCTCAATTTTAGTACACATTTTATTTTCCAAGATTTTCAACAAGGAAATATGGCCTCCTTCACCGTCGGGTCTTAATCCTATAGAGTTTTCGGTATTGTCTATGTTTAAATCTCTTCTGTTGCTAATCAAAGTATTGACGCTTTGTAAACTGAAAAGTTACAGAGTGCACCGCATACATCCCTTGTTAGTTTCAGAGAAGAAATCAAACTCCAAACCGGTAAGACGATAAGAAGAGACATGACATTAAAAAAACATTAAGTTCATTAATTATAGTTTTCAATAATTTTCATTTTATAAATAATAAATGTGGGCTTAAAAGTAGATTACTTTCGTATGTAGTTTATCGAAAATAATTTAAATCTTAGCTGTAGCTTTTAATTATATACCTTATAAAGCACTATTATTATATACTAGTTACATGTTCGTTTTAATAAATTTCTAAACAAAATTTTTTTTATAAAAACAAGCTGTTGTCATCTTTGAGTTTCATGGTTTCGTTGATTAGAGAAAAATTTTAGGTGTGCAAAAATTTTAAATATAACTTTAGTTTGAATACGAAAACGTAGGTGTAATTTAAAATAGTTTATTAAAGCCTGTAAAAATGATGGTCTTAGAATAAAAAATTTACTAGATAAAAAAAATTATTTTCTTTTTTTATTAAAATGCACAACTTGTATACTATTTTTGTATTTCCGCTAAAAAAATGTTAAAACTTTAATTTTATATATACTAAATTATAAAAATTGTTATACATATACTAAGCTAAAATTGTAAAAGAATGACTTAACTTTTTAATACAGAAAATTACAACGAAAAGAACTTAAAACTGAAGTATATTGTCTTGATTTTCATAAATTAAACTAGAAAGCGTTAAAAATATTCTGTTTACGTAAACGACAAAAATATCTAATTTTAGTATAGTTGTAAGAGCTTACACTAAAAATTCTACAGTGCAAATTATTTTAAATTGTGAAACAATTTAATACATCTTATATAATTAAAATAAACAATTCCACTTATGCAGATTGATAATAAAAAAAGTAAACACGGAAAATTATTTGAAGTTATTATAAGATAAAATTGAAGTTACAAATACAATCAAAATAAATTTATATAAACACCATATAAAATATCAATATTAACAAAAATTTTGTTAAGACTAGTCTGTTTTTGAAATAAATTCTCATTAAAAAAAATCTGAAAATATACAAATTCTTAATTATTAAGTTACAAATGATCGCAATAGAAATGATCGGATTAAAAGTTATAGGGAAAGAAATATAGGAAACTAATTAATAGTATATAGGAAATTAATTTTTCGTAAATTGCTTAAAGGATATACAACTCCATTTTTATTGTTGGAGTTTATTGTGCGAAGATGGACTCGGGCATTAAAACCTGAGCCGCTTAAATAATACACACGAAAAAAGAAACAGACAAATTACATTCAATGAAATTAAAAAAAAAATATATAACATAGTAAACAAAATTGCAAACAAATAGTCCTGTATGATCAAATATAACTAAGTATGCACAAAAAACAAAATAAATTTCCATATATAAACTTATGCATTGACTATAAAAAGATTACACATTAAAAAATATTATATATAACAATTTATAATCTGTAGGAGGAAGGCGTAGGGAAGGAAAAATTTATTTTAGTGATACTAATACTTTAAAATAAGTAAATAAAAATTACAACAAACCGTCATTATAATAAAATTTTAATCGATAGTCACTGTATTTACTGGTGTTTCAATTATTTAAATTTTTACTTGTAATTTTACTTTACACATATACCTTAGAAAAAAACAAAAGTATTGATTTAACAGTTTTATTTTCGACATAAACACAAATAAAACTTTAATACACTGTTTCAAATTTAATTAAATGTTTATGTATTTGATTAGTAAATAAGATATGTTTGTACAAATTTTTATTTAGTATTGCAGATAAACTTTTAAATTCTGATTAAATGTAAACGGTTTTCTGTTAAAAGTGTCGTGCATTACAATTTGGTATTTATTCTTTTCTATGTTTGAAAAATATTATTTGAACAATAAGGCTCGATTTCTAGTAGATTAAATTCGACAGCTGTTTACAAGGGTCGCATTTTATTAAAAAAAAATCTGTTCATATATAATATGCATTAAAATTACTTTAATAATACAATTAACCCTGTTTTTCTGAATTTTAATTTAAAATGTAGGCCAAAGTTTTCCGATCGCTTTGCTACATATGTTTTAAAATGTATTAACTGTTCTATGTCAATTTTTAATGTTTTTCTAATTGTGTAGACAAAAAATAAGTAGTTTTATATACATAACAAATTTTCACACGTACATATGAGTTCAATAGGCCACCCTGCAAAAAATTGTTTGGTAAGCTAAACAAAAAAACTCTTGAAACATTTTACTTAATAGTATTCAAAAACACGTTGTAGTTTTGGTAAATTTAACAAAGCATGCTTAAAATGAATCATTCTTTTTTATTAATCTACCGCCTAAAGGTTTGTTTTAACAAACAATTTTCTAGTGATTAGACGGGCCGTAATGCGTGTGTCAGGTCGTATATACAAGACGTAGAAGTCTGGCAAAGCATTTTTGAATAATAATATCATTTGCAACCATGTAGATGTTAGAAATAAACTTTAATTAAATTGTTGAACTTTTAATCTAACAAGTACATAGAATAAAACTTACAACTTTAATTAAGATTTAGGCTGTAAAAATTTAAGGTAAAAAGCTTATCCCTTTGTTTAGAGGCGGGCAACATACTGCCCGCGGGCCGGACTCGGTCTGCCAATGTTCACAAAACTAAGTGGAATACGGCCCGTTAATACAAGTTTTGAAACTTACACTAGATGTTCCTGGATTTGAAATGACAAAAAAAAGGTCTTAGGTACAACTTTCGGGAGATACTAAATAAAGTTAAAAAAATAATTGTATTTGCATTTCGCAGAATGAAATCAATAACAGTAGATTTGAAATGCTCTGGCTCGCCAAATACTTAATATTTTCAAATGTGGTCCGCCTACTAAAAGTGTTGCTTATATCTAGTTTACTTTAAAATAAAATACTATTTCAATACTGTATCGTTATTTAACAATAGAAAAAAATTATAAGTTAGGATTCAAAATAACTTGTAAAAGCTTAAAGTCTTACTGCCCTTTATAGTCTTAAGATACATGCAAAAAATTTAACTATCTATCTTTGCTAAAAAATGCACACTAAAATATATAATTTATAACTAAACTAAACAAACCAAACACATAAAGATGATAAAATTATTCTGAACTCAAAAAGTTTTAAGCAGAATATATAAACTAAAGAAGAAGTTTCTTACGAGTAAGAGTTTCTAAATTTAGTAGACAAAGATAGAAACAAAAACGATTAAGTAATTGAAAACAACATAAGTTACTGGTTTTAGTACTTTCAAATTAAAAAACACTTATAAATCTACATAAAATAACATTTTGACAAAACAAAAGGTGATAAACATTTAAAATTTTTGGCAAGATTACTGTTTTATCATTTAAAGTTAACCTTCAAAACTTTACGTATAACTTATTGATTGAAGGGTGACTTTTATATTATTTTATTTAAGAAATAACTTTTTTTTGTTAAATTTCATAACAATTAAAATCATAAAAATATTACAAAAATTTTGTTTATTATTGCACTATATTAAACATTTTCAGTTTTAGTAAACATTAAAACTGTCTTATACATTAAATTCAAAAGTAAAATATCTAAAATTAAGAAAAAACGTAAAAATCCGTATAAATTTTAACTTTATTACTTTACAAGCTTACAATAAATTTACAGCAAAATGAAAAATAATAATTTTTTTTTAATTGATCAAGTATTTTAAGAAAACTCGGGATCTCTATTCAGAATTTAAAAACTTTAAAGGAAAGTCTGAAATTTATTATCCAAGCTACTTAAGTATTTTAGTTTGATGTAAAAGAGAAAATTCATAAATATTTTAAAACTTGCGGTTTCAAGAACACTCTGGATCCCTAAATGCGTCGCCTCTGAACTCGTGACCCATCACCTGAAGAAGAAAAAGTACTGAAAAAACATGTTTATCATTATTAATATATTTCTAATTACCTGAAGAAGAAAAAATATTGAAAGAAAAACTTGCCTATCATTACCATTATATTTCTAGTTACCTGAAGAAGAAAAAATATTGAAAAAACTTGCTTATCATTACCAATATATTAATAACTACCTGAAGAAGAGCTTTTGCCGAAGTATCTCTCGTTTGTGAGTCCTCATCTTCCTGTATCAATTTGTTACTTTTGTTTGTTTTTTTGCGTTAACAATTAGATTGCAACTAGCTTATTGTTATAAAAGTTTTAATTATTTTTTAGTTCAAATACTAATAAATACAAACAGGTGGTTTTGCAGCGACTGTTTTTTATAGTCAAACACTTTAAATAGAATAAACTCTTTCATACATACATATATATTACATACTTTTTAAAACTAATCCTTTTGAAAACATGCTAACAAATTATCAATGTTCTTACAATATCTTAATTACGTTATAATATATACAGGGAATTTTTATACTTATACTACCAAAAAACTTTAACCTTACAACAACATATATTCATACTCTTTAGCTAACAATAACTGAACTTTTATAATTGAAAGTCATAACATTAAAAGTATCAAACAAACCTCGTCATCGGAATTTTTAGGGGCTTCCCCGACTCCCCAAACTTCCACCCGGTCCAACTTGAACTCATGGTTGCCATAAGAGAGTTGGGGCGAGCCGAAAGTGGTGTTTTTGGGTTTGGCCCAGCTGTGGCCCTGACCAAAGTTGTCGGACAAAAACAATCCGAAGTAGCCGTGTTGGCCACCCATGCCCTGATTTTTTTTTTGTAAATTGAGTTAAAAAAAACTGAGTTGAAAGTTACAAACTCTTACTGAGTCGTAGATATTGTTTTGTTGAAATTAAATTCCAATGTAAAATAAAATGAAAAAAAAAATTTAAAGATTTAAAATTACTTTTCATAATTTTAAAATAATACATGACAACTTAGTTTTTTTTTAACATGGTGATCTTTAAAAATCGTATAACTTTGTTTTTTTTTACACACAATTCAATAGTTAAATGCAAAGACGCACAGCAACGAAAATGTTTCCATGAAACACATTTAAGAAAAAAAAAAGAAAAATATATTGCACTTTTCTACTAACGAATCCGTTGGGCATGGTGGACTGGTTTATGTTCATGTATACAAAATGATCGTTGTAACTTTTGGCGTGCCAACAATCCATATTCGGTTTCAGCGTGAACAAAAATGAATTACCGTCTCCTGTTTAATATGACTGCAGTTGAAAAACAACCCGGAAGACAAAAACAGAAAAACGTTGATGCGTATAATTTATCAAGGTATTATTACTCAAGTTTATGTACACACAGGGTTGGCACTCGTTTTTTCAAAAATTTTTCCAGGTTTTCCAAATTTCTTCCAGGTTTTCAAAAGCACACATTTTTGGGTCTATTTATAGTTTAAAGTTAAGTTTTAAATAAGAAACTGTGTTTAATATTATAAAAACATTGAAAAGATATTGTAAAGTTACTTTAAATTTGTTTTTAATAGAAGAAATGTTTAATGATGAAAAATTTTATTTAATCATATGATATACTTTTGAAGTCAAATCGAAATTTTACTACTGACCATGTGAAAATTTTTAAAATTCCAGGTATTTTTTTTTTGTCTAAATTGTCAAATTCCAGTTTTTTCTAGGTTTCCAGGTAAAGTGGCAACCCTGGTACACATGTTAATTTCTTGCCAAAACAAATTTCTCTGACAAAGACTTAGGGAGTGTTTTAAATAATATATAAATTATCAAGTGTAGTAAAACACAAACCTTGCCAGATGGACTTGAACTGAAGGTTGGTGGACGCGTACCCGCCAAAAACATGACCATTTCTGTCCCTGACGACCACCAATAACGGCCCCTGGTCCACCATGGAAGTTGACATCTTCGTGAAGCTCTCACCATGCAGGTGACTTGAGAACAAGAGGCGCCAGGTGGGGTGGTCGTTACCTTCCATGTTGTACGCAAGGAAGGCCAGGTCGACTTGCGAGATAAGTGGAGCGAAGTTTGTGGGTTGGGATGTTTGGAGGTCGGTTTGCGGCAGAAGGTTGCTGATTATTTCCTAACGTATTTTATAAGGGATGAATTATATTTAACTGAAGTTAATAATAAAAATTCACTGATATGTTTGACAATAAATACTGAGGAAGACGCATAGACAATTTATTGATATTTATTTTAAGTGAAAAATAACTAATTTCCTCAAACTTAGTTGAAGTATTTAATATCTAAAAAACAGTTAAAACTAGGATTTCTAAGTAAAGTAAAATTGAAACAGATGCAATAAAGGAACCTATTTTTTCTATAACTTCATAAAACAAAAAAAACTCTTAACCCAACAAAATCTTGTTATTTTTATTATTGTAATATTCTTACTTGTTTCTCGATTTTTATCAAACTATAAGTGTTACAAAAAATATAAAATTAAAAACTTTTACAGTTAAAACTAAAAACGAAATGTGTTCATGTTTAAAAATAAAACCTTGTCTTTGTGAAAGAAAAGCATAGAAATGGATAAATGCACAACATGATAAAAGTATGGGAATTTTGTCAATAAATCGTCAATATCACACACAGATATACTGTCATTGGGAAGTTTGTTTAACTTTTCTTTGAAATATGTTGTGTTTTCGCTTTGTAAGATTGTATTTAAATCGTGTACACTCAATGCAGTCACCAAACCTTCTAAAAACTAAAAATTATCATTTACAATGAAACGAATTTAATTATTTGTAACAAGATGGAAACTACTTGTACAAAATATATGCAAGAAAAAAAAATTAAATAACTTAAAACTGACTTTATATTAATTTTATTTACAAACCTTCTTGAGATATATAAAGTTTTAAAATGGTAAAAGCAATTACTGTATTTAAATTACGTATAAAATAAAATACTTAACATATAAAACTTTACAGCCTGTCTTTTTGTATACTAATATAAGAACAAATTAAATAAATTCATACTATACTTAAACATACTTCTTTATCTCCAAAAAAATATAAGAAATAAGTATGTAAATAAAATATATAAACATATATATATTTAGATCAATAACAACAAAAAAACAAGGTATGAAATTTTAGATATAGAAGGTTTCTGTTTACAATTTTATAAAAAAAGTAAAATTTATATTCAGTTTTAACTATGGTTTTGAACTTACTGTTTCTATGTTATTCTTAAAGGGTTCTTGGTCACAATGTGAAAAAATATTAATGATAAATTTTGCACATCCATTTATACTGTCACACTTAGAAATTATTTCACTTATTGTTTTAATTATACATACACCATATGAAAGTTTGCAGTTTGAACTACTTTTTTCTTCGGCAAGTTTCAGTATGTAATGATAAAACAGTTCAGCACATTCTGGACCAAGACATTTGAAATGTTGCTGCAAAAATAGATTAATTCTTAAATGAAAGTTTTTTTTATTTAAAAGTAATATTATTTTAACTATCAGTAACATAAATAACTTTTTTATAGGTAAAATTTTTGATAACTTCTTATCGGTATCCACATCACAATTTAGATATTTAATTTAAGTTTTCCAGACTTTTTATTTTTTAATCATCATTTAATGTGCATTAAACTCACACAAAATCCTTAAGATCTTAAGTTCTAGCAAATAAACTTAAACATGTTTATGATTTTATACTTAAGTGTATTGTAATATAAAATTGCAGTATTCAACATTACTAGCTAATTTATGGATTTTTAAAGCTGTACATCCAAATAATTACTTTTTTAACATATTTCCACTGTTTTGATTTATAATGCAACTACAATAAAGCATGGTACGAGCATAAAGTTGATTTTATAGGCAAATTTATAAATTTTTCAAAAAACATAAAACTTTAATGTCTATTATTTTCCTTATCTTAAAAGCTATCTAAAAAATTTTTCTTTATCTTAGAGAACGCACCTTTGTCTTTAATTTAAGAAAAAAAAAAATTTGGTTTGGGGTTTGAATTATTTCATGGGGTCCCTCCAAAAATAAAGGGTTTTTTTTTTGTTTTTTCTATTAAAATTGCTTTATAACCAAAAATTTTTTTTTTTTTTTTTTTTGATTTCCCTTAGTTTGCATGTTATTTAAACTCTAATAGTTATTTTATAAATAATGTTAATATCTTTTACGATTTGGCCCCAAAACAAAATGATGTATATTACACTGTCATTTGCCTTGGCCATTTCCTAGATAAAAAATTGATAAAAGGAAAAAACAATTAATAAGAATGTGAATTATAACAAATGTAATTAAATTGTTATAGTTTAACTAAATTTGTTGTAATTTAGATTCTTATTAATTGTTTTTTTCCTTTTATCAATTTTTTATCTAGGAAATGGCCAAGGCAAATGATAGTGTAATATACATCATTTTGTTTTGGGGTCAAATCGTAAAAGATATTAACATTATTTATAAAATAACTATTTAAGAGTTTAAATAACATGCAAACTAAGGGAAATCAAAAAAAAAAAAAAAAAATATTTTTGGTTATAAAGCAATTTTAATAGAAAAAACAAAAAAAAAACCTTTATTTTTGGAGGGACCCCATGAAATAATTCAAACCCCAAACCAATTTTTTTTTTCTTAAATTAAAGACAAAGGTGCGTTCTCTAAGATAAAAAAAAAATTTTTTAGATAGCTTTTAAGATAAGGAAAATAATAGACATTAAAGTTTTATGTTTTTTGAAAAATTTATAAATTTGTCTATAAAATTAACTTTATGCTCGTAAGCATGGTTGCTAATTTTTAAAGAAAAATATTAAAATGGATATTCTAAAATAAGCCATTGGGAAAACTGTTAATAATAAGACCATGTCATTATAACTGCTTTAACATCTCTATTAACTTACTTTTTAAAATATTAACAGTTTTTAATTAAACCTATATACATTTCTGATTATCTTATGTGTATTACATTAAACCTTGTATTTTTAATCTTGTTTGAAAGAAAAAGATATCCAACCTAGTTATAATAACTATAGCAGTCAATGTAAAATTTTAATTCTATAATAACACTAACTTTTAATTTTGTTGTTAGTGTATCTTTTGTTAAATCATTTGACTCATCAACAAACAATATATTTTTCAAAGCGTTTTCTTTCTTTATGGGTAAATGTGTTACATTTTCGTCATTTACAGCAGTAGATTCAGACTGACCCATTCTACAAACTGAAACTGTGATAAAATATTACTTTTGTTTATTAGTCATGTAATTTCATTATCGGATTAGACCAAGTTGTAAAACTTAAACTTAATTTTTAAACATATATTAACTATAGAAATCTAATACTATATTTAGTAACTTAAATTAGTGCAATAAAAATCATGGCTTTCCCTAGCCCCTTATAGTTTAAATAAGCCTATAAAAATAATTTACCAAATCTATATCTAGTTTGTAGTTAAGAAATAAAAGACGTAGTTATGGCAGTAACTGATAAACAATGATTAATTTAATTTTTCAAAATTATTTTTTACAAAATGGTCAACCAATAAACTTTTATAAGGAGCCATTGGAATAACGTATTTTTTATGTGAAAATTGAACTTAAGTAAAATACTTACTTTAACTACATTAAATTATATGATATTTTAAAGTATATTAAAGACTAATAAAAATGATAAATTTAATTTTTCAAAATTATTTTTTACAAAATGGTCAACCAATAAACTTTTATAAGGAGCCATTGGAATAACGTATTTTTTATGTGAAAACTGAACTCAAGTATAATACTTACTTTAACTAAATTTAATTATATGATATTTTAAAGTATAATAAAGTTTTAAAGAAAACACTATAAAGAAAGGCTTCACTTAAAACATTTTATTCAATATAATCCAGTAATTTTTATAAAACAGTAATTTTTATGAAAAACTTTTTGAGAATTCAACATTAGCAAAACTATTTTAATTTTATAAAAAACTAAAAAAGTTTACTTTTATTCTTTGAAATATAACTTTGATTTATAGCTGATAAAATCAATAAGTAATTTTCTTATTTTCTACACTATAACATAGGTCATAGTTGAAAATTTATTTATATAATATTTTATGGCTTAATATAAAATACTCAGCAACATTTTTAACTTTTTCAAAGTTGTTTTCATCTAACCTTTTTTAATATTTTTCTTGAATAAGTTGTTGTCAGTTTTCTTTGAAAAAGTTTTATAGATAACAACTAGGAAATTTACAATAATCTAGAAAGTTTATTAAAACTAAAGTGCGTGAAATTACAACTAATAGTAAAACACAAGCATTGGAAAAATTTATAACTTTTTTTGTTAAAAACAATATGTCAAACAAAATATTTTAATTTTTTCTTAAATTACTTAGTATAACTTTAAAACTATTAAAAACGATTGAAAGCTAAAAGCATTATTTTCTAATCACAATATTTTCTACTAAAATTCCTTATACACTCAATCAAAATTCCAGTCTAAACACTGATGGTCCTGAACACGTTGAAACCATCCCCTGCTGTGCTAACCATCATCCCCTTGTACTCTGGATGCCAGTGAATCTCCTTGATCTGCTCTTGACCCTGGTGGACAAACAGCAACTGAGGCGGAACGTCAACATTCTCATCATCCTTTCCTCCTGACTCGTCCCTCTCAACACCCAGATCCCATATTGTGATCTGGTCGTCCTCCCCGGAGGCGGCAAAGACCCCGTCATCGTGAGGGCTCCACTCTATTGAAGTGATGGCCTTGGTGTGGTACTTGAAGGAGGCTATAGGTTCAGGGCTCTTGTTAACTTTTCTCAAGTCCCACACTTTGACAATACCGTCATCTCCGCCACTGAGAAGGTAGTACTCCTTTGTTTTGTGCCAGCTCATGACGTTGACGTCCGAGCTGTGAGCATCTGTTATCTTTATCTGCTCAGACTTGCGCACTTTCCTCGACCAGAACCTGATGGACTTGTCAACTGAGCAGGAGGCAAAAGACTTTTCATTGGAAGGGTGCCACAGGACCTCTTCCACAGAAGCCTTGTGCCCTTTGAAAGGTGTCTGGTCAACAACCCAGGAGCTTTCCTTGGGCTCCAACAGGAATATGTTGTTTTTGAAATCACCAGTCAGTAATGAACCAGTGCCCTTTGGCGACCAGTCCATGGCAAAACCCTCGGTCATGTACCCGTCAAACCTGAAGAGTGCAGGAGCCGTCTTCATCTTCTTGTCCTTGTTGTAGGACTTTATGGCTGAGGTGTGCTCCAACGCCTTGCACTGGTTCTTCATGTCCCAGATGTTGACGCAGCCCATTTCGGACCAGGTGGCCACCAGCTTCCTGCCGTTGCACTTTGTGTACCTCAGCCTGTTGATGCCTCCCTCGTGCTTCCTCATGGCCGTCTGCAACACCGGCATTTTCTCCTCGTCCTCCTCGTCTGAGCTCTCATCATCTTCGCTGTCAGCATCCTTCTCGTTCAAGTTGCTCAGTTTCATGGTGACTATGTGGGTGTTGCCAGTTTTGTCCACCTGGGTACCTCCAACAGCGTAAACACTGGCAGGGTAGCTGTCACTGCTGCCGCTTGGGATGATGTCAAAACTGAGGCAGGGGGAAGCCACCCCAAAGTGGTGGTATACCCTGTACACAGATTTGTCACACACTAACTGTTCTCCCTTCTCAAGCGGCTCCTCGTTCTGTGGCAGGTAGACTTTGGTTTCAACCTTTTCCTCGTCTTCATCACCTGCTTCGTAGATTTCCTCCTCTGACAAGTCTTCGTATTCTTCCTCACTGGCACTGTGCTCTTCTTTGTCAGACATTTTTATAAATATTATATTAACTAAAAAAGTTTTGAGTACAAGTTTTATACTCAAAAAAATGACAGATACTTTCTTGCATTTTTGTTGGAGTTTAGTAGAAAAATATTTCAGTATACACTTATTTACTACTGCTGCATATAAACTTAAGAGAATAAAAATGATAATATTATAACAGTTTCAAAATTGAAAAACAAATGTTTTTATGACCATGTAATAACTGTAGTAGAACAATTTTTGATACAGTTTTTTGTAGAGAATTTACTGCAAAAAAAGTAAAAGCTTTCTGCTTTATAATTAAATACATTCAAATTGTTGTCTACGCATGTGGTACCTGTATATAGTAGATTACTAGCAAATATTTGAGCACGCTAGATGTTTGATAAATTTTCATTATCAAAGCTACTTTTAATACTATAAAAACTTTTTAACTACCACATGTTTTGAATTGTTTAAAAGTTTTAAAAAATTCTAGTTCCAAATAAATTACTTTATTTACAAGACAAGGTACACCTTGATACAAAAACTTATTTAGCAAAAATAAAACCTAAAAAAAAGGTGCTTAAATGATACTTCAGGTTATAAAAATTAATATTCTTTTAAATAATATATAATAAAGAAATATAAATAAATTAATAAAATTTGGTTTAACAAATGTGCAGAACCAAATTTTGATAGTCATGATTGGTATATCGGCTTGATGTTTGTTAAAGAAGAAAAATGAGTCTTAAATTTTTTATTGGTTTTGTATTTTTCAAGTACGTTTTTTTCTGAAATTTGTTGAAATTAAACTATGTTTTTATTTTTGTTTTAAACAAAATGAACTTTTTGTGTTTTTTTTTTCTTTATCTCTTCACTATGTGTTTTTCAGTTTAAGTGGCCTAGGTGTTGAGGCCTGAGTCCATCATACTGACAATAAACTTACAATGACAATAAAAAAACAAGAGCATCTTGATAAACTACTTATTTTAAGCTGGATTTTTGCTAACAATGGTTGCTAATTTGCAAAGAAAAAAATGCTAAAAATTTTAATCTTACAAGTAGAAAAAAGTTTACATTTATACAATCAAATTTTACAAATAGATGAAAAAAATATGATGCTTGTAATGTACACTCTTTGCTTACATACAGTTGGTGCTTTAACATAAACTTTTATTTTAAGTTGATGAAACAAGCATTATTTATGAACACGTATTTAAAAGTTTTCCAAATGTTTAATAAGTCTCAAAACTTAAACCAAACTTTTGTTAGAGCCCTTCAAGTTCTGGGCATATAGAGATTTTTGGTCAGTACTTAGAACTTGTTATGACTGACATTAGCAATAATAGGTTTTGCCATGGTTGTCAAAGTTTTTTTATTGAAATATTTTCCAGTTTTCCTAAATTTCTTTTAGGTTTTTGAAGTACAAGTTCTTTTTGCCAATTTAAATATGAAATTAATATAATGCTAAAAAAAAATTATAAATAGAATAGAAATATCGAAAATATACTGTGACGTCTGAAATAATAAATAAAACTATAATTGATACAACAAAATTATTGTATAATGATAGATTTATTTAACTGATCAAAATTTTATCATTTTACACTTTTTTTCCAGGGTTTTCCAGTTTTTTTTGTCTAAATTGTCAAATTCCAGGTTTTTTTTGGTAAAACTAACCGCAAAAATTCTTAACACATTTTATTTCACTGAAACAATGTTTCATCTTGATTATGTCTTCCTGATGAGTCTTAGCAACAACAAAATCAACTGCAGAATGTTGCAATGGGCTGTGTAGTTCAATTAGTACATAAACAAACAACAAATATAAAGTAATAATTGTGTATGAAATTTACAGTCATTAAAGCAACCTTTTTATTTATGATTTTTTTATTTTAAGAAAGATTAGAATATCCTATTGAAAGTCTGATAAACACTTTTAAAGTTTGAGAACTATTTATACGGTTCCAATTTCACATCTTTCTTATTGTTTAAAGAAAATCTACAAGCATTTTATACTTCAAGAGCTATATATATATATATATATAGATAATATAATTAAACTTATCAAATGAACTGAATATTAAAAATCTTAGATGATTTGCAAATCTCACATGCAATAGCTGAAATTAAAATCAATTTAATAAATTAAAAATTATACATCAATTAAAACATTCAAGCCATTTTACAAGGTTTCCATATACTAAACTTTTCTTATATACTTTCTGTAGTAAAAACAAAATTATTGTACAAGTAGTTTTTTACACTACCTAGTTTATTTTTACATACGAAAAAGGAATGTCTTAAAATACAAATTTCAAAGAGCTTCTGAACAGCTTCTAAATATATCTAGTACAATACTAAGAGATAAAACAATTTACTTATTAATACAGAATACTAATTTCTTTACATTTACTTTAAATACATAAGTTGACAATGTAGTGTACATCTTAAAACAAAATTAGAGAGTGTATTTTCATAAATACAAACATTTTAATTAAAACTTCCACTAGAAAAATATCTTGAATACTTATTTTGTTCTGTAGTTTACACAAATAAAAATCATAAACACGCAATAAATTTTATTTTTAATGTACTCTACATAGTCCTTTATACAAAACAGTCAAAAAAGCATTTACTCAAGCTAATACTGTAAAAAAAAAATTCTTTATAAAGAAACAAAAAACCCAGCAATTTTCCTGGGTTTTTAACTTTCTAGAACACAATTCTACACCTATAGCAACCAAAGATCTTCTTTACAGTCTCATTTAAAATTCAAGCTGTCCAAGTTTTGTTCATCAATTTGTTGACTTTGAGCAGCTGACTCCAGCATAAACTCAAAACTATCAAGCCTTGGATCAACTTTTGGTTCAACATAATTTTTCGCTGATCTGTCATCATACTTAGTGATGCATTCAAAAACCTTATCAACTTTTTCTTTCCTGTCAAACCCAACTTTGATCGTGTGCGGTTTGGAGTCAAAAAAATCACAAGCTCTGGTTCCAATGACATCATCCTCATCGTCACTCTCATAGCTTTGCTGATTTTGAAACTTTGTTTGATTGTAGCTCAGCATAATGCACCCATTCTGGTCATTGCAAGCTTTGTAATATGACTGTATGTGCTTGTAGTGAAGTTGCAGGCCAAGAAAGTGCTGATTGACCCACACTAGTTTCTCTCTGCAAATGTAGACACAACCGGTTCCTTGAAGCTTTTCATCTATCAGCAAGTTGCATGGATGCTCACAAGTGTCAACCTCATTTGGGCTGGGATGCCTGACATTTTTCAACATAATTCTGGTAAAATTAAAAACTTGAGTCTTAAAACAAAAACTAGAATCAACTGCAAAGTAATATCTTGTAAAGTAATTATTAAATATCTCAGCAACATTTCAATATGAAGATCTGTTAGTTCTGAAATTAAACTAAAAACTTTCATTAAATACATTCAAAAAATCTAATAAAAAGACTATGAAGAAATAAAATTTGTATAACTAAACTGTTAAATTTACATTTAAGTTTCTGAGCTTGTTATTTTATATATAAAACTATTGCACATACCAATTACAAGGTTGCCAAAGCTTTTTTGTAAACTTCTTCCAGGGTTTCTGAATTTATTTCACGCTTTTAAAGAACAAGGTTTTTAGTCAATTTGTAGTATAAAATTAAACTTAAGTTATAAAAACTGTCTATTATTGTATAAAAGCATAGAAAAGATACTGTAAAGCTACTTTAAATGTGTTTTTATTGAAAAAAAAAAAACAATTATATGATAGACTTTTTGTATCTAATCAAAATTTTGTTACTTAACATGTAAAAAATGTATAAAATTTTAAGTATTTTCTGTTTTTTTTTGCCTAAATTGTCAAACTTCAGGTTTTTCCAGAATTCCAGTTTTTTTTTGCAACCTTGTAATTAGTTAAACTTAAATTTAACAAATTAATATTAAATGATAGGTGTATTATTTTTTCAATAAAACTTTACTTGCTTAAATTTAGAACCAATGAATTAATCAAAGCAATTATTTTCATCCAAATTTGCTGCGATTATAAAAACAAATATTCTATATGGTTTTCAAATATCTTAAATAAAATAATTAAGTTAGTTGTTTAGCATCAAGACTAAAGAAAAGTTAAAACATCTTAATTTCAGTAAAGTGTTGCTTATTTTTAAGAAGCTGTAACAGTTATTAATACTATGTGTTATAAAGTAAACAAAAGATTAAGGGCATAGGGGGGGGGGGGGGGGGTAAACATGTTAAAAATCCAAAATATTTTTTGAGATATAGCCGGTCAAAGTTGGAGCCAACAATAGGTTCCTTATGGGAGGCGCAAACTAAAACGGCAAAAATAGACTATTTTACTAAAAATCTATCTTTTCCTACCTCCTTGAGATAACTACCTCAAACTTTTAGGAAATGTTCCTTGATATATTTAGAAAATTCTGTTGGAAGGATTTTTGAAAAAAATTTAAAATAAAAAAATTATATAAAAAATAAACAAAAAAAACAGTTTTTTTTTTGTTTTTTTGTTATAAAATTTTTATTTTTTAATTTTTTAAAATTCTGTTTTGACAGAATTTTCTCAATACTGCAAGGAACATTTCCTGAAAATTTGAGGTACTTGTCTCAAAAAACGTAGGAGGAGATAGATTTTTAGTGATTTCTAGTTATTTGCCGTTTTAGTTTGCGCCTCCCATAAGGATCCTGTTGTTGGCTCCGACTTTGACTGGCTATATCTCAAAAAATATTTTGAAATTTTTAAATCTGTAAAAAGCATCTTGTAGCTTAGTAAAAACTATATAAAATAAGATCAAAAACCAAAAAACGTGTTTACCCCCCTATGCCCTTAACTATTTTTTGTCTGTCTATTAACTTGTAACTTAGTTCTGCAATACAAACATTAAAAAGCTTACTAAGATAAAAAATATCAAATACTTAACTTTTTACTAACTGTAAGTTTATATAAAACAAAAATCAAAAAATTTAAAAGTTAGTTTTACACATGGTTTCTACTAAAATTTCAATAAAAAAGGTTTGAATTCAAAAATCCTTTTTTTCTTTTTTTAATAACTTTTTTTCACTAGAACAGTGGTTATCGAAGTGAGCACAAAATATTTTTTGGGGTACACAAAATTTGTTTAAGGGTGCATGAAAAATCATTCTAAAATTAAAAACTTACACTAGAAATTTTGAAGTTCTTGAATTGCAAAATAAAAGTTTAAAAGGTTTTTAAGGCTAATTTTGAAACTTTCACTAGATATTCTTGATATAAAGGACATTGGGGTGCAAAGATTTTTCATTTTGCAATTTGGGGTGTACAGATTTTTATTAGGTGGAAAACCACTGCACTAGAAGGCCCTGATTTTTTTAGAAAGCATGTATTTTATGAATTTATTATCATTATCATTTTTAAGACTTAAGGCTACAGGAAAAGTAAAAGATTTTTTGTTTCACTTTTTACAACTATGCTTCCAGTTGCTTTATGCTGCTTTTTAAATTCAAATGAACTTGCGAAAAAGGCAATTCAAGTTTTAGAGTTTTGTAGGTTCCTAATGAAAGGTGCAATCTAAAACAATAAAAAAGACTGTTCACAATAGACCTATCTCATCCTACACTTTTTGAGAACATTTTAAAAGTTGTTAAAAATATTAATGAAAAATTTTATTTATTAATAATTTAGTAATAGTAAAACTTTTATCTTATTTCTATTTTTCAATACATCTATCTAAATGTTGCATTAGACATTTATTACAAATTTGTGGTCTAACTAAATCTCTATCTCAAAAAATGAAGGAAAAAAAGGTTTTTAGTGATTTTTTAAATTTCTGAGAAAATGACCTAGTAGAACTTGCGTCTATACGTTTGTATTGGAAACTTTTTATAAAAACTACAATATCTCAAAAGTTATATAAATTTTTATAATTCTATAAAAACTGCCTTATAGTTTGTAATTTAACCTTTCATATAAGATCAAATGTTATTTTTAGTAAAAAAATATTTTGAATCCCCCCTATGCCCTTAACATGGTAAAATTGCTAAAAATTCCAGTTTTTTTTCAAAATTTCTCAAATTCCAGATATTTTCAGGTTTCAAGGTTTTTTGGCAACCCTTTAGTACTTAAAATGAGTTTCATAAAAATAAAACTTAAAATAATTTGTAGTTCTTTATGGTAAATAACAGCTATTTCTTATGTAATATAAATTTTGTTAATTGAAAATAAAAACCTTGTACCAGGTTTGTTTTCACTTTATTTTTCAAGTTCCAAGTTTTCAGTTAAATGGCTTATTAAAATAAAAAACATCATTGTTAAGAAAAATGGAACATCTGATAATCATATAAAATAACTTGATAATTAAGAAAATATGCAAATATATTTTTAGTATTTAAAAAAAAAAAAACTTTCGCAAAATAAATTAAAATTTGCTTGAATTTTCATTCATTATAAAAACTTCAAACTTTGTAGAGTGGATTAAAAAGTTTTCATCAGTTGAAAACATACCATTTCAAAACACAAATCAGAAGTATGCTTAAATACAACCAAAAACACTAACAAAAAAAATTATATTAGAAAATTTAGAACTATTCTGTAAAAATCTTATGTTAATTCATAGATAAATATATTTTTGAGAAAATTTTCAAAAGTAAAAAAAGCACTGGTTTAGATGTTTGATTTTAAACTAAAGTATAGACGCTAACTATTTCTAAACTAATTACTTAAATCATAGATATATTAAGTTCAACTTATGATGATGCTATTATTGACCTCTAGACCCAAATATCTATTTTAATCCTAATTCTAATACAGACACCCTTAACTTTTTTTTAATCAAAAAATGTGTTTAAAGAAATATAAATGTATTAAAAAATCACTTTGTACAAAACAAAATACTTTTTGAGTACCAAACACAATAAGTTAAAACCTGTTGTTTATATGTTAGTACAGAAACCAATTGCTTTAAAGAAAATATCTTTAATTTTATAGCTTTACTGGGTTAACTATTTTGAGGCAAAAATCCACCCTGAGTGACTAAAAACTAGCCTAAGATTATAAGAAAATAAAAAAACTACTTAAACGAAATAAAAACATTTAAAATACTTTAAACAAAAGTTAAATATTTATGAAAATATAAAAAAATACTTTTTAAGATACAACTTTTATAAAAAAATTAAGACAAAATACTTGTCAAAGGTTTAGTTAAAAAAGATAAAAAAAGTGAACGCTCACAACTAAGGTCAATGTATTGGTGTGGAGAAAGACCTTTCGGTCATTGAGCTGGTAAAATATCCAAGGTAGCCTGAGTCTGCAACAAAATTCAAAAATGCCAGTATTAGTCTGATTTATTTTCAAGTTTAAACCAGATGCTTATTTTACAAATAAAACATTTTCTGATTTTAACTTTTTAAATATTTAGTATTCACACTTTTACAAAGCATGATTTTAATTCTATTTGCCAGGTTCAGCAGTTGCCTATAATCTAGCTAATAGGAGGCTTGAAATAGAGCCATATTGTACTCAACCAAAAATCACCTAGTATAATTAACAAATTTACACTATCTTATCACGGACAAAAACTTAGTTTAGTTAGGACTAGATAAATTCTTAGATACATTTCTTAAAAATTAAAAAAAAAATCGAAAGTAGTAAAAACTTACTAAAACATCTGAACTCAACTATAAAACTAGATAATTTCAAAATAACTATTAGTCCAACTGCCTTTTACTAATTTTACTGAACTCAATCTAAATAATAATAAAAAAAAACTGATACTAGTTAGCACAAAGTAAGTGTAATTGAAATAAAAGGAGTAAAAAATACTTTTACTGTAGATACATATTTCTTGAAGTTTAATAAACCAGTGTATTAAATAAATAATAAAAAATATTTTTATTTAACTTCGTAAAGGCTTTATAGTTTTTTTTACAACTTCAATTCCTAAACAAGATATAAAACTTTATTTAAATAGTGTAGTACGACCATATAATTAAAAGGTTTTTCGTACACTACGCTTATGAACCAGTTTTTTTTTGAGCGCTATTTTGTTAAAAAAATTAAATTAGTAATCAATATGTTGGTTTTTTAAATCTCAAGACTAAGTGTTGGTAACATTTTATTTAGATAATTTATTCCAATTCTGTAAATTAAAAATTTTTTTTTTTGAAAGTAATATAAAACTTAAATACTATATAAGATAACAAAAAGAATAAAATAAAATTTGTTTTCTAAATTCCTAATAATTTTCATCACATCGAATCTAAATATATTTTCGGAAATAATTTATAAATCTAATCTAGTGGGGAAACTTAAGATTTTTTTTTGACTTAAAAACTTTAACTCATAGCAATTTCTTTATTATTTGTTTCTTTAAGTATATTTAATACAGAATTTTGAAGCTTAGTGTTAATGCTAAATTATTAAATGTTTTTCTTTAATTAGGGTTTATTAATTTGGTACTAGAACCCATAGAAAAAAAATTCTTGTCTTAATTCAAAGTAACATGATTCAAAAAATAAACACAATTTTACATTTTTATATGATATTTAGTGAATAAACTTAACCGCTCTTAACTGGTCTTAACTTAGACATAACTTTAATTTTTTCATTCAATCCAGCGATTTTTTTATAAGTTCTTAAAAAAATAAGTAACAACGTTTTTTAAAGATTTTTTAAAGATTTTCAAAAATTTATAAAACCGAGACTCGACAAAAACTTCTGAATTTTAAATTAAAATACATTATATACGACCTTCTGGAAATAACACTCTTTTTTAAGAAGTTGTAAATAAATGTAAGTAAATAATCAGCAAGGAGTTATAGCTCATTGCAATCTTGTATATTTCAAACTGACAAATCATAATTAGTAGCTGTTACTTTGTTTGCTTTGAATGCAGAGTATTGCTCGTTCATGCATATAAATTATCCACCAAAGTTTGAATATTCTAGTTTTTATTTAAAGGATTTAGATTGGTTAAATGTGCTAAGAAGGAATAACATATAAGTAGACCTAAAATAGTAATATTTTGTCATGTTATTATAATCTTACACCAGATAATTAAAAAAAAAATTGCCTTGTACTAGCTGATTAAATGATGCAAAATAAGTTTTATCAACAAAATAAAGTGGTTTCAAAATATTAGAAAAATCTCCAACAACAAACGTATTAACTGTATATATATATATTATTATGTTCATTAAAAGCAAATTAAAATTTTAAATATTCAAAGCAAAAAATTATAGTATAACTTACTAATTTAATACTATTGACACCTTCTAGTCCATAATGCTTAGATAGAAATTTTCAAGGATAGTTCTGTTTTTAAAGTTTAAACCTTATGTTTAACTAAGTTAATGCATCTACAGAGTTCCCACTTTACTTGATAACTTTTTTCCTTTTTAGAAAAAAATGCTTAATTTCTTTGGTGTTTTTCCTAGAGCTGGACCAGTTTTCAAAGTAGATACATTTTTAAGAACTACTTACGTAGTAAAAATAAGGTTCTTTAAAAGCATTAAACCTTTAAAAGCATTCAAAAGCATAACTTTTGTCCTAATAATTGACCAGTTTTAATTCTGATCTACCTGCATTAAGATTGAAAGATTTTAAAGCAATTTTGTTCATTGTGGTTTTATTCATAGTA
This sequence comes from Thalia democratica, assembly GCF_965202585.1. Lineage (NCBI taxonomy): Eukaryota > Metazoa > Chordata > Thaliacea > Salpida > Salpidae > Thalia > Thalia democratica. Next base: position 55,945,673 of record NC_139166.1, on the reverse strand, counting down.
AATACTGCAAACTACTATAATATTCATAAAGTTTGTGATTAAACTAAAGTTAGACAAAGAAAGTTTAAGAATGATAGCTGAAAAACTGTAAAAGATAGATTTTAACAAAACAGTCTTTTTTTTTTGCCTTTATAACTTTTCCATTCCACTAAGTACTGGTTAAATCTTTAACTTTGTACCTTTATATCACAAAGACCACAAAGACTAATTTGAATGTAAAAAAACAGTGAAAAGCAACTATAAGCTGAGTGTTTTTTAGATTAAGATCATATACAAAAAAATATTAGATATTTATTGCAAAAAAAAAAAAAAAGATTTTGTTTTGTCTTAAATTCAAAAATGAATCTGATTCAAGCAGGGTCTCAACTAAGATTTAGCTGAATTCTAATCCAGTTAGTTTAAAAGTTTAACAGTCATTTTTTGGTAGAAACAAACTCTACACATAAAAATATTGAATATGTAGATAGCAAAAGCCCTTTGTAAAGACACAAGTAAATTATCATGCATAAAAAGGGATCCATAATCCACTTTAGGACGTTTAATTGAAAAGCGTCAGTAAACCGTTTATCAATATCACATTTAAGCTGTTCCAGATGAGATATAAATACTTCTACTTCACCTTAACTTATTTGAAGTTTTAAGTTTTTCAAAATTGCAAAGTGTGAAAACTGATTATTTTTGAATTTTTTTCCATTCAGTTCAAGTTGGTTTCTGAAACTGGTTATCTTACTTTTACAAGATTTAATTTTTTACCTTGTAAAGTTTTGTTCAGATTGTTTATCTTACCATATAAGTCTGACATGTAAGCAATGTCTATTTTTCTTTTAACAAGATTGTATGCCAATACCTTATCCTTTTCAGAAAAAAAATCAAAAACTGAATTAAAAACAGCCAAAAACCTTCTTAACAGTTTTCTTTTGATAACCATCTCACTTCTGTATACATTATCAGCTTATCAAAAACCTCATAATTGTCATTGCACAGCTGTTTAAACAGACAACTTTGTAAAGCATGCTTTTTATTTTGATGACAGCTTTTATCATCTTAAAGTTTAATAAGTCATTTAAACAGACGCTCAAACTTTTTGCAACTAAATGTTTGCAATGTATATCTCAATGAATAGTAAGTATAACAAGGTTTAACTCGTTGTAATGTGTGATTAATTCACGATACTTTCCTATCATAGACGAAAACCATTTTTTCCAATTGTTATAAGATGTTTTGGAGGTATTTTACTTACTTAAAAATATTTTTTAATTATTAAATCACAAACCTTCCTGTGCTATGCGTTTTCATTAGTTGGGAGAACGCTAGTTTTTTGTATGTTGTATCATCAACTATTAAACGCACGCAAACAAGAAAAAAACAATTATTTTCCTGTAAAGTGGACTTGTCAAACTGCATCAAAAAAAATTATTGCATATTTTTGAACTAACTTTTGTTCAACACATTCTGACATTTCATTTATATATCTTTTCACAGTGTTGTTGCTTAAAGGAATAGAACGTAAAACATTACTGGTGTTTTTATAATGAATGAATTTTTCTAAAACTGTTTTTAAGACAGAAATAAACGTTTTTTTTCCTTATGGTGTGAGGTAGTCCTTGTTTAGCTACTATGAGAGACAGATAATAAGAAGCTAATTGTCCATCTTTAATACTTTGTGTAGATTTCTTGAACATGTTTGTGATTTTACACTGTTTTGTTTTCTCATCTCAACGTTTTCTGAAAAACTCCACTTTCTTACCTACATCTTTGGAATGAAATCTATACTTTACGTAAACAAAATGGACTTGTTTTGTTAAAGTTTTACCTCAGGGTCAAATATTTAATGGTAAGTTAAAATTGGTAAAATAACAAGATAAAATGTAGAAATTTAATGACTGCCCATAATTATAAAATCGCCCTCCATTTGCCCCCTTACTAGTTATCGCCCCCCCCCTTTCCCCCCTTTCCCCCCTTTACTAAAATTCTGCCCACTTTGGGAAACCCTGTGCTAGACTTTTAAATAATCTAGTTGGTCTATAATTAAACTAATAAAATTATTAAATTTTTTTATTAGTTTTTGAGATAAAGACATTTTTGTAAAAAGTTTCCAATACAAGCGTATGGACTGCAAATTTTTTATCGTCAATTTTTTATGAAGTTGTATATTTCACTAAAAATCTATTTCCTCCTTCATTTTGAGCTAGGGAGCTCAAATTTTCAGGAAACATTTGTTTTATAATTTAAGGGCATAGGAGTAAATCACTTTTTTCACAATTTGATCTTATTTTTTAGAGTTTTAATAAGCTACAAGATACTTTTTAAAGATTAGATAAATTCAAAATAATTGTTATATATAGCAGTTCAAAGTTGGAGGCAGCAATAGGTTCCTTATTGCAGGTGCAACCTAAAACTGCAATAATCTAAAAATCCATCTTCTCCTACGATTTTTGAGATAAATACCTCATATTTTCAGGAAATGTTCCTTGCAATAAATAGAAAAATTCTGTCTAAAGCAGTTTTAAAAAAGTTTAAAAATAAAAATTTATAAAAAAAATAAACAAAAAAAAATTGTTTTTTTTTTCATTTTTTGTCATCAAATATTTTTTTTTTTAATTTTGTTCAGTCAGAATTTTATAAATATTGCAAGGAACTTTTCCTGAAAGTTTTATGCAGTTATCTCAAAAAACAAAAGAGGAGATAGATGTTAAGTGATTTCTAGTTATTCACAGTTTTAGTTTGCACCTCCCATAAGAAACCTGTTGTAGTCTGTGAATTTGACCTGCTGTATCTCAAAAAGTATATTAAATTTTTGAAATATGTAAAAAGCAACGTGTAGCTTAGTTGAAACTTAATTAAAAAAGACTAAAACCATTTAAAAGGTGATCTACCCCACCCAATGTCAAAAAAAAGACTTTTTATGTTTGGTTTTTCAAAATATTGAAAAATAGAATTTTTAGATTAAAAAAAACAAAATAAACAGGTGGTTTTTTTAAAATGAAATTGTTATTATTCAAAATAAAAAAAACTGTGCAATAAATAAATTAAATACTAGTAAGGGACTTACTGTAAAAATTTTAAGTATATTGTTTAAAAATTAAGGAGGAAATAAATTTTAAGTGAAATAGTTTTATTTGTGTTGTTAGTTTGCACCTTCCATTAGGAACCTATTGAGGTCACCGACTTTGATCACTTATATCTTGTAATTTACTTTGAAGTTGTTAAGGGGTTGAATCTGTCTGACACCTCAGATTAAATTCTACAAAATAAGATCAACTTGTAAAAATCAAGGTGGACCCCCTATACACCAGGTCCTTTAATACTTTTACCTAAAAATATCAAACAATTTTATTATAGTTCATGAAAATTAATGTTAAAATATACACATTAACACACTAAGTATATGCACTGTATTTGTTACTATTATATAATCAGCTAACATAAAATAATAGTATATTAAATTATAATAAAGAAATGAGCTAAATAATTTAATTAATTTTTATATTAAAATCCATTTCTTTCATGAAAATAATATGGAGTAAAAAACTGGCATTTATAAACACACTTTTAGAAATTAAGTTTGAACTTTAGAAAGTTTAGCAAACAAGTTTAAAACAGTAACAAAACATTTAATGGTTGGTATAATTAAAAATATAAGTTTTATTAAAATCTGGTTTGTTTGAACTAGACATTTTAATTGAAAGATGCAGGTTGAAATAAATTTGGTTCCAATGAAGAATACTTTTGTTGATGTCAATTTCTTCTGTTCACAAATGTGTGTGAACCCAATTGGAACGAGTAGTTTAACTACAATCTTTTTTCAAATTGAATGACTCTGAATTTATTTTAAATTATGAACAAAACTTGTCAATGCTTTCAGCTTTGAATTTTTATTGAGTGTTTTGTCAAAATCATTTCAATCAGTTCTAACTACAAAGCATCAAGTGGATGGCCCAATATCAAGTTGAGCACTTGGTTTTTTGAACTCATTAAAAAGTGTAAATATAAATTTGGTGTACTTTTTTGTTGACATTACTGTTTGTGCTATAGTTGTAGGTGTTGCAACATGTGTGAAGTTGTTTTAATTTAGATGGCTAGAAAACTGTCTCAGCATTGTTCTAAATGCCTTTACTTCAGAGTACATTTCATGAGCAAAATAATATTTTCTAAAAATCTTAAAATGGGCCATCTATTAGCTAAATTAAGTTATCTTTATCGTTCTCAAAAAGTAAAACATGAATGAAATACACAACAATAAGACATAAGCAGATACAACATATTGATAAATGAAATTCATTCTGATTCACATTTATTTTTCTCCTATAGTTTCAAAAAGTTCTGCTACTAATCTCTTCTTTAGTCTTTTGTTGATAGAAGAACAATATTAACCTAAAAACAAAAAAGATTGTTTTTAGCGGTTTTTCTTGCCCATTATGTTTCCAAAGTCAATCATAATACCACTAGTCATGGTACAGATGTTCCATCTTCCTAATTGGTCTCTTTTTCGGTTTTTGTTTGTCAGATTTCAATATTACGTTTTGCTATTACAGCTTTTTCTATGCACCCATGTGGATGGTAAATTGTGGGGAACAACACCTTATTAGCTGAAGCTTAGCTCAAAACAGATGGCAATTGGACTTTCCTTCAACAAGAACCTAATACACCCATCTTTTTAAAGTGGTCACTGTTGAGTTCTACTTTCTTTGCAAAAGTGACCTCTCCAAACACAAAACAATTAAGTTGATATTCCACTTGTTGTTATGAAGCAGTGTCTCATTCTCCACAAATAAAAATGACTTACTGGAACAGCTGAGGTTCATGTCATTGTTGCAGGAGCTGCAGGAATAACACTTAATATAGTGTCAAACTTCCGATGCAGGTCCAACTACAGCTTTTTGATCAGAGTTTTACAAAAGGCTTGAAGTACATGCCTAATAAGTTCTCTATACCCAGTGTTCAATACTTTTTCTTGTCTGATTTTTTTTCATGGTTTACCTTCAAAGCCTTAGCTTAACAAAAAGTATCCTCAAGTCACTGTAAATTGACACAGGTTTTACAAAGTTTGTTTTTTAGGGCAGTGTTGCTAAATCAGCTTTTCTCTAGTACAGGATTTCCATAAACTTAAGATAACTCAAGCTAATTTGAGATTTTTGAAAAAGACTGCCCAACTTGGGCTAGTTTAAACTTTAAAAATAAACTCAGACTAGTTAGATAATTTTTCCTAAATCTTAGACTAGTTTATGTTGATTTTAAATCTTTTATTTTGTTAAAAACATTATTTTAATGAGTTCCTTTTTTAAATTTTGTCATAAACTCAGTTCAATTCAGAGTAAATTATGCAGTAAAAGAGTGAAACCCTCTAATAGTTGGTACTTATTTAATTTATCTCTTCAAACTAATTACCATAATGCAAAACCTAAAAGTAATTTGGTATGTTGAGTTGCAATAAATTTTTGTCATTTAAAAATAATTGCCAAGCTTGTTGTTTTTGATCATATTTTTTTCCGGATTCAACTAGACTACAGCAGAAATAACTAGTAAGAACCGTTGCAATTTTCTAGAAACATTGTTTTTTTTTTGTGATTTAGACCTTTTTATCAATGAAATTAAATACTATTACTGCATGTTTCATGTATAAACCCTGACTGCATAAAAACTCCTTTGTATATTATTGTTTAAGGCCATGGGGGGGGGGGGGGGGGGTAGGCCATGTTTTTTACAAGTTGATCTTATTTTATAGAGTTTTTACTAAGTTTCAAGTTGCTTTTTACCGTTTTTAAAAATTCGAATTAGTTTTTGAGATATGACCGGCCAAAGTCGGGCCGCCAGGTTCCTTATGGGGAAGGAAAAACTAAAACGGCGAAAAAAGACTAATGCATTCAAAATCTATCTCCTCCTTCATTTTTTAAGCAGTCTTCTTCAAACTTTCATAGTCTATCCTTTATACAACAACAAAAAAACGTTATTTGTGACTTTAAAAAATTTCAAGTAAAAATACCTTTTTTTTGAAAAAAAAAAAATTTTCCATAAAAAATCACTTTTTTTTTTTTTTTTGTCATAAAATTTTTATTTTTAAAATTATTAAAATTCACAAATAACGTTTCTTTCTCATAATGTAAGGAACATTTCCTGAAAATTTGAAGAAGATTGCTTGAAAAATGAAGGAGAAGATAGATTTTAAAGCCCGTTTTTAAAAACTCGAGAAAAACGGCTTTAAAGTTACCCTTTATATAACCGGTCATAAAAAAAAAAGTTACTTAATATTTTTAAAATCTAAAAAAAGCATCTGAAAGATTATGAAATTTACTATAATATAAGTCTATATGTTATTTTTGGTCAAAAAATGGCTTCTACCCCCCCTATGGCCTTAATATATGCATTGTATAGTTATTTATTTTCTTCTACAACTAACCTCTACTACTTTGTCACTTTGTCTCTTTAGCAAACCAACATTGTTTTCTGTTATAGTGTACAACTATCCTTGATAACAAATCAAAAAAAAGTATAAGTTACTCATTGATATTCCTAAACTTATCATAAAATGAGTTAATTAATCCTTATTGAAAATTCCATATCATTATAGACTTTAACTGGGGACTTACCATGTTAACTATTAATGAAAAGTAAAGTAGGGGAAATTGAAATAAATTGCATTTAACTATTTATTGGCAAATAGAAAATTTAAATAGTTGTAATATAGAAAATAAAACCTCACTGTTTGTGCAAAACCAAGTTTTTTGTCTTATCCATTATCTATGAATTCTAGTGACAAGTTTTTACCTTAAATTTTGTTTGTCTATTAATCTATTATTGTGTACTTATTGCTAATATAGAACATTATGCTTTAAAATATCTTAACAAAAAGTAGAGAGTATTCTGTTTTCATTACAAATATTGTAAACATATTTTGAACAATTATTGATTTTTACAGAATGTAGATGTAAAAATTTGTTATTTCAACACTGCTGTAAACAACTATAGTACTAGTCAAGACTGCAGTCATGAAAAAAAAAGTTAAACTGTTAGGTGTATTAAGGGCATAGGGGGGAGGGGGGGGGGGGTAAACACCCTTTTTTGGTTTTTGATCTTATTTTATATAGTTTTTACTAAGCTACAAGATGCTTTTTACAGATTTAAAATGTTCATAATAATTTTGAGATATAGCCGGTCAAAGTCGGAGCCAACAATAGGTTCCTTATGGGAGGCGCAAACTAAAACGACAAATAACTAGAAATACCTAAAATATATCTCCTCTTACATTTTTTGAGATAACTACCTCAAATTTTCAGGAAATGTTCCTTGCAGTATTTAAAAAATTCTGTCTGAACAAAATTTTAAAAAATAAAAAAATTAAAATTTTATATAAAAAATAAACAAAAAAAAAACTATATTTTTTGTTTATTTTTTATATAAAATTTTAATTTTTTTTTTTAATTCCTTCCAACAGAATTTTCTAAATATATCAGCGAACATTTCCTGAAGTTTGAGGTAATTATCTCAAAAAACGTAGGAAAAGATAGATTTTTAGTGAAATAGTCTATTTTTGCCTTTAGTTTGCGCCTCCCATAAGGATCCTATTGGTTGGCTCCGACTTTGACCTGTTTTATCTAAAAAATTATTTTGAATTTTTTAAATCTGTAAAAAGCATCTTGTAGCTTAGTAAAAACTATATAAAATAAGATCAAAAACCAAAAAAGGGTGTTTACCCCCCCTCCCTATGCCCTTAAATTTAAAGAATGGTTATTTCAAAGTTATAAGGCACTTTTGTACTGTTTTTATAACTATTTTATTGTGGTCAGTCTTATATGTAATTTTACATATTTTTTTAAAATCATTATTCTATTTAAATTAAAACATATAATTAGAAAAACTGTATAAATGATATAAGATACATTAACAAGTAATAAGTATTACCAATGAAATATTTTTGTTATGATTTTTTTTACTGAACTGAAATATTTATTTTTTTTAATTTTAGGTTTTGTAGAACTGCTGTAGATTTTATTTTTATTTGTGTTACTATCTCTTAACACTTGCTGTCAAAGTGATTCGTATTTCTTTTAAGAAATTTTTTTTTAATGCTAAAATAGTTTTTGCAGTTTTTATAGTACTTCTTTATTTGTTTTTGACAAGTTGATGTAAATATTTTCACATGTATATACTTAAACTTACAGCAGTAGCATTTAAAATAAAACTTGTATAAAGAAACTATATTACGTTTATATAATATAAAATAGTTCAATATTAAGATTAAAGAAATCATTTTCGAAGAAAAATAGAATAATTTTGTTGATAAACTATCATATGATTAAAAATATTTTTTATACTTGCTCTTGCTCAGATACTTAATTTTTTCTATGCATGTTCTAAAAACTTACTGATATATCTTGAAAAAGAATTTCTCTGACTGTACTTCATAATAGTTGTGTTTGTTTTAATGTTTTTACAATTATATAATATTTCAAGCAACAGTGTAATTTTATTTTTTTTTAGTTTAAATATTTAACAAAGCATTTATGCTATGTGTTCAAATCACTAAAAAAAACAATTAGTATTACCACAAATTAGAATTGACACAATTTATCTTTGCTAAATAAGAAGAATTAAAAGTTTTGTACTATAAGTTATATTCAAAAGCAATGTTAAACTATATCAGAGGTTCTTGTGATAAAGTTTTAGCTCAGAATTTAATGACAAAGTAATAAAATAATTGGAATGCTTGCAAAGGTGCTTCTATATTGTATTAAGCAAAAAAGTTTAACCTAGCTTAATGTATTTTTGGTGAATTGTTTTAATATGTAACATAACCATTCAGCATTGCCACACACTCGGGATATTTTGAAATTTTTGAAAATCTTAGGCTGACTCAGGATAGTTTTGTTTTTTATAAAGTACTCAATGTAATTTAATTTTCTTTAACTCAAAAGATATATTTTTCTAGATCTTGATAAGATTTAGTTGGCCCAGTTTTAATATTTTGTTATTACAAATTACCAGTTTTGTTAATAAAACTTGTTTTTTATTGATTTTAAAATGCTTATTTGCTTTTTTAGCCTTGTGACTAGCTCTTCACTACTCAATATAACATTTTAATTTTTTTTACTATGAAATTAGTATTTGTCATGATTTTAATTTATGTTAAACAGAAGTAGCTTAGATATAAAAAAAATTACTATGCATTATATTTTTTTTTAACTTTCTAATTTTAGCTGTTTTTGAAGTTTGGTTAGAACATTTTTTAGAAGAAAAATGAACATGATGTATGATAGTTTGCGCTAAAGGCAAAACAATTTTTTTTCTAATTTAAAAAAATCAAAATGACTTCTGATACTGTCTATCAAGACAGTTTTTGGTCACTCAGGGCTATTTTTTATAAAAGAGTGACAATCTTGACATTTACAAAGTTTTAAAAGCTGTGCAGAAAGATTAAAATTATTCAATTTTGTATGTAGGTTTATTATTTTTTTTGTCGAAATTTGATTTGTATAGACATAAACATACCAATATATGATAATAAATGACTTTTATGAAAAAATCTTAATAGAAAAGTTAAAAGTTTTCAAAAAAATCATTTTCTTTCGTTTTACCATTGCTATTCTTACAGTTTTCTTTTTTTTAGAAGTATGAGTTTCATCATTACTTATGACATATAAAGTTATAAAAGAAAAATATTTAATAGAGACTATATTGGTATTGAAACTGTTGACTATTAAGTTTAATTTCAAAAGAATTTCAGAAACTAATTACTGAGTCTTTCTAATTTAAATTACTCAAGACTGATTTTTTTTAATGCTCAGTCTGAAAATCATGTACTAGTCGAATTGAAAACTTCAAATCATAAACAATTTAAAAAAAGCTACAGTATAAATTGTTACTAGTAAATAATTAAGTTGTTTTTATATTTGCCTTTAGTTATTTAATGTTTTATAGTTTATATCAGAGTTTCCCAAACTTTTTTTCATAAGGCCCCCTTTAGAGAAATTAAAAAAGCTATAACCCCTCCAACAAGATTTCCTCAAAAAATTACCATTAAAAGTGCATAAAAACTTCTTTTTTTGCTCTTCATTATCAACTCTAGATTATCTAGTGTAAGTTTCAATTTATGACTTCGTGGACCCAAAGGGGGCCACTTGGCCTAGTTTGAGAAACCCTGGTTTATGTTATTAAAAAATCTCAATTTTTAGTTGGAAACATTATATGTGATGATGTGTATAGTTATCTTTGTTTAAGAATTAATTGAATAAATACTTTAAATTGCTACGTCATGATTTGTTTTTCTCTGTTTTCAATGTGCTTGCAAAAATGTGTTTTAGTTCTCAAAGTTTAGTTTGCTTAAGTTAATTGATAATGAGAGTTATACTCATGAAAGCGTTTTAAACTTTTGATGTGTTATAAGATTTGTGAATTTTTCTCGAAGAATCATTCGATTATTTATCCATTTGATGCCAGTGAAAAAATATCACTAAACAACTTTTACTGAGTATTTGACAGATTTAGAAGTTATATTTTATATATAAAGCTTGTCTCAATGATGTCTTGTAAATTTAAGTAATATACAACTCAATCAATTTTGATTGTTTTAAAAAGAAACTGTAAGCAATTTATGGAAAAATTATTATAACACTTAATATTTAGTATATAACAATCAATTTTTTTTTAATTAACTCTTTTCATTATACAGTATAAAGCAGTGGTCGGCACGCTACTTCAAATCCGTGAACCCTAAATCACAAAATTAAAATTCTGTGCACCCCTATTTGCATTCTTTAGCGCCGCTAGTGTTTAAGAATATGTAAACACTTGTAATCGTTTTTTTTTTACTAATAATTCGGTAATACCTAGTTAATTTTTACACGCTAACTTTTAATTTACCAGTTTACCCTATCCATTTCTAGGCTAAGGAATTTTTACATAATGTAACATAATAGAACTAGGAGAGTACAAAAATGGTCTTTTTATTAACAACAAAATGGTCAATTAGATATCAAGGTTGTCTTAAATGTAGAAAGATAAAAAGAAAAACTTCAATTTAGTTTCGAAGCAAAAAAAAAATTATGTACCCCAAAATAAGTTTCATGCACCCCAAAAGTCTCGTGCACCCTAAAAGAAATTTCATGTACACTAGTGTGCACCAGTTTACAGCGTGCCGACCACTGGTATAAAGTATCATAGTTAAACATATTGTTTTAAAAAGTAACTACTGTTTTATTTAAATTGTAATTTATATTATTTAAATTGAATCTAAAGATTATTTGACACTTTAAATTTTATTCTTAGATAAACATTTAAAATAACATTTACTCGGTTGTCTCATTGATCGAAACTAATTAAGTCTGTTAACCTTTTGATACTTTCAAAATAGTGTATTGATTAGTGAGCTAAGTATAAATGTATATGTATTGTCTATATATATACAAAATTTTGATAAAAATATTTTCAAGTTTTATTTAGTTTACTATTATTTGCTTTTAATTTCAAACAATTAAGCAGATTGCTTGGTATAGTTATATTTTTCTAAAGATATCCGCTTTAAAGGTTGTTTAGTAAAGTTTTCAAGTTCTATTTTTTCTCTTTTTTAAACGTATGCAGAAGTTTGTTTGAGTACAATTAGCTTATTGAAGCCCCAAGTTATTGCAACTTATGTTTTTAAACATAATTTCAAGCGACTCCTGTTCAAATTATTAAAACATTTAATCATCCTTGATCTTAACAGGTAATTTCAAACCGTCTTTGCTTAAAAAACTCAAACGTAAATGGAAAGCGAGAATGGCAATGAAATTACCAACAAAAGCACAGCAAATACTAACACTTCTACAACGACCGCACCCTTAAATTCCACCGCCATCTCCGTTTCTCAGCAGCCTTTCAACTCCACCGCTCAGTCCAGCAACTGCAGGACTCCCAACTCAAAATTCTCTATCCTCACTTCAACATACCACGAAACGCCCGAGAACGCCATTAAGAACCCGTTTGACGGCGACCCAAAAACCTTCATCAACAGGCTGAAAAGCTCCTGGTTAAGCCCCGGCGTTTTTGAAAACATCCCCGAAAGCGATAACGAGGATTCGGGGGATTTCGAGTGGGGAATCGAGCACATCGCCCTGATCAACCCGGTCGACATTGACGACTCTGCTGTATTGAACCAGCAGTCCGGGCTTAAGCTGTCCGAGGCGGAAGAGACCGCGGCCCAGAACTCCATCCAAAAATTCTTTGAAACTTGCGTGCTGCCCAGTCCCAGCCCCTTGAAGGGCAACAGAAAAATGATGGCCATTTTCAGCCCGTCCGTTTCTGCAGCAAAGTTCAAAAACAAAAAGAATGTTGAAAAAACGCTGAAAACGTCAAAGACCATCGGCAACATTAAAGTTATGCCCGTGCAGAAGCTGGGCACCGTAAAGAAGCCGGTTAACAGAAAGAGCGTTGCAAGCCAAACCGACCTCCGCTTCCCGTTAGATTTGGACGTGGAGAGAATTTTCGCCGAGTACATGACCAACAGCTCCGCCCAAGAGTCGCAGAACATGAGCTTGGGCGGAACGAGCAGCGCCAACACGTCGCTCAGAAGACGCCTCTTCCAAGATGACCAAGACGTCAACTCGTCGCAGGGATCACTCGACAGTGACGTAACAAACCGGATGGACAGTGACGTCGCATACCAAGTGCTCAACGTCACCACGCCTTCCAAGTACGGCGAGTCGCCGATTTTCCTGAAGAGCTCCGGAGAGAGGGACCATTTGGGGACGCCGATAAAGTTTTCCACGGAGGACGTCAACGAAGACTCTTCCCCGCTGAACACGCCTCCCAACCGTTCAAAGTCCAACTTCAAGTTGAAGTTCGAGTTGTCGTCGCCGGGACTCTCGCCCATCGGCAAACCGAAATGAGTAAAAATATTTTTAGGTTATTATTGCATAAACGTCTGAGTTGTTTCTCTGTTTGAATGTTTGTTTACGTTGTTAGAAAACTGAGTTTTTAATGAGTCATTGATTTATTCTTAAATTTGAAGTATATATTTTTTTTAAATAAATTATATTTAATTGAATATTTTATAAATATTTTGTTCAATGTTTACAGGTATTTGGTTTCGGTCTTAAAATGTTTATTACTATTTTCTTAGCTTATAAAACAATTTTAATTACATGTCTCTAAATAAATTTTAAAATAAATACTTATTGATTTCGAAATAAATGAAAAATAAGCTGACTTTTTTTTATGAAGTTTGAGAATGAAGTATGTGGCTTTTTTAATGTTTTTATTATTTTTATATTAAGATGTACTAGTATAGTATAAGCGATGTTTATTAAGTTTTATTTACACAATTATGTTTTCAAAACTTTTTTTAATAGGTTGTTTTTAAAAAACATAGTATACATCATCTACATTCCTTATAGAAAATTTTGTTATTAATTGATATTTTGTGTTACATAAGAAATAAACTGTTTACTTGGTTTAATATGTTTGTATAAGATTGCTTGTAATATAATCGATTGATTATGGTTTATAAGTGAGATATCTGTTATTTTAAATAGAAGAATTTTTTGGCTAGGTTCACTGAAAAGTGTTTGCTAAAATTTTGACGATCAAGTTAATTAAAGTAAATACTTTTAAAATTATTATAAATTTAACTTACTTGATATATTTTTGATTAAATTAATTGGATCATCAGACTACAAACTTTCAATAGACTGATACCCGGACTTCATTTTTATTGAAACTCGTCAGTTCTCAACCAATAACCTGCAGTTTATTCAATCTACAAACGGTTTTCATGTTTGGTCGATGATCGAATCGGTATGATAAAACATTTATAATAACTTAAGGTTTTCTCGCAACACTAAAGTCCAGGTTTTGGCTCTGAAGACGTTCGCCAATGTTTGCTTTAATTTACTTCCGGAATAGTAAATATTATAGTTAATTTTTTGTTTAAAATTACAGTTTATTAATCCTTTTGATTTAAGTAAAATAATATAAAGTTATGCATTTTTTAGGAACTGTAATGTAAGTGATTAATGGTTGTAATCATATTAAAAGTTTATTTTAACTAATGGTTTTAAATACAATATTCTAAGCAAATAAGTTCGTTAATCGAAACTATATATATAAATATAAAAAACTAAACAATATAAAAAAGACAACTTACTAAGTACTTTTTTAGAACTTACAACGTTTCTTTAGACTGATTGTTACAGATTTATATTTTGAGAGTTAAATAAATAATTACTAGAGAGCTACACACTTAAGGAGCATATATAAAAACAATTAAAACAAAAGTTTTATTGAGTTATATGCTTTACAAATGTTTCTCGCTTACGCAATGGTCACAAGCAATTACCAAGCTAAAAGTATATATAGTGTTTATCCATTCTTACTTATTAGTTTATTTCCTGTATGCGTTATTTTCAACTTAGATATAATATTTTTTTCTAGTAACTTTAAATTAACTTTATAATAAGTTTCGTTAGTGATCATAACTACATAAAGCTGGCAATATGAAATAACCCAAAGTAATATTTATTCGAATTATAACTACAAATAAAGCACAGTGTAAGCCTTTATTGTCATAAAGAAACTAAACTTACAAAATTAATTTATCTTTTGAAAAAACTTTATTTAAAACTAATTAAATGTTTGTATTTTAGTTTATTGGATTGAAACATTTATCTAAAAGTAATAAGTACTTAATTCTGTTTAGCATTGGTAAAATTTAAACTATGGTAAAAACATACAGTGATTAAAAAACCGTTGCTTCATTTAAAATCAAACGATAACATATCTTTACAAAGTGATTAATCTTTTTTTTACATAATATATTGAACTACTGTATTCTAAAAAAATTAACTTTACTATTTATTAAAAAAAAACTTTTGTTATGTTGCAAAAAGATAACTAAGTAATTTTTTTTGTTGAGTTGCAGCGTATTTTTGGTTACTATCAAACTAAAAGACTAAAGCTTTTAATTTGTAAATCAGAATGTTTTTATTAATAAATTGAAATTATTACCAGTTTGAAAACTTTCTTTGTTCTTGCAATCAACAACGTATCTTAAAAACAACGTTTCCTTAGTAATTGAAAACGGAAATATCCCGCAGACAAGCATGACTGTGGAGGCAGATCTTCAGTGATCTCGCCCAACTACGTACAAAGAAGATGTACTGAACGAAGTGACGTTTTGGTGTGCCAGTGGATCGGCACGGGGAAACGGGCGGAGGTGGGAACCGTCGGAGGAGGATCACTTATGAGTTGGAATTTGGCGAAATTTTAATGTGGGTTTAAAAGCAGCTGCGACTTAAACTAAAATGAAAAGCTATTATTTTGAAATTTTTGTAATAAACAGATAAGTAAAAAACAAAAGAATGTATTCATTATTTAATTTGCTAATGAATGATCCTTTAACTATATTTTAATGAACAGTGCTATTAACAGTGTAGTATTTAGCAACATGTTGGTTTTAAATTTTGTAGGCATGTCAAACTACAACTTGCAAAAAAAAAACTCTAGTGAACAGACTATTTCAAAGTATACTTTAAACAGTTAAGTCATACTTACTTTTTTGATCATCTATTATTAATTTAAAAACAACAAATAAAGCGGGTAATGTTTTTAACTTGCAAGATTAATCAGAGTTTTTCTCCATTTAAATTTGTCTTTCCTAAAAATCAAACTATCAATTTAGGTTTAGAAACTTTAAAAAGTTTTCAACTTCTTGGACAAACTAATCAAAAATTGTGAATACGAAAAAAAAAATTTTTACTTAAATTAAATAAAAATGATAGTTTATTGTTCATATAATATAATATCGTTTGAGACTACAAAAATTTCTGGAAAAGTCTCAACATTTACTTAATTATACTTGTTGTGACTACTTTTAATATAAAAATAGTAAGTCTAGTGTTGTTATTTTTCCCATTAAATATTCGTGAAGATCTAAATGTGGAAAACTAAAAAATTTGCAATCGATAACTTTTTAAATTATTTATTTATCACAAAAAATGAGCTACTCAATTTAAGTGTGTAATATTAAAGCCGCAACATTGGGTTTTGTTTTCTCGTAGTAGCTGTACAGAGAATTTGTTAGTTAAAAGAAAGTTACATTAACACAGTTAAACTTTAAAATGTTTTTAATAAGTATCATAAAAAGTATGTATAAGGTTTGATTTGCTTTTATATAGCTTGAGTAAAAGTTTATTAACAAAAAAAAAAATCAAATTTGGTATGAACAATCTTGTATGTGTTAAAAAGTTGTTTTAGTTTCAAGTTTTTACCTCTACTTGTAGTAAATAACTTTATAATAGCGCAAAAGCTTTCTACCTTGTTTAATTAAAATATGTAGTTTTCGTCTGCACTGTTTATATTGGTGCTGACTTTGCTGTCTTTTATTGCAATATAGTATGTAGTCATCTAAAATCATCTTAAAAATTTTACCTAAATGTTATTAAAAACATTTTTACATAAAATTCTAACACTTACATATTGGTTCTTATACAAAATTTGCTTGTCACGTTTAGATGTACAACATATAGTACATTTTTTTAAATTAAAAATATTCACTTACTCAAAGCAATATGACCTACTTCACTGTTAAACGTCAATTTAATTACGCTTTCAATATTTGGTTTCTTTTATTCGTCAATGTAAAGTATTTGTTTAAAAATTAGTAGACTTGAGTCGTTCATGCTTGACAGAAATATTCTTTCGTTTGCCAACAAACTGTAGTTTTCATAATATTTCACTGCGAATTTCCAAGGGAAACACAAGTTTTGTATTCAAAAAACGCAGATTCCAGTAGCTCATTCATTGCCTGCTTTGCTTTTTTGTTAATATTAGCAAGTTATAGTGGTTTGAACCTGAAAGCTGTAGGAACTTCTGTGTCGAAGTCTGTGTTTTCGAAGGCATTTGTAATAAATAAGTTAATGTTATTACAAATTATCAACTTTAAAATTATCGAGACAAAAGTTATAATACACGTTTTCAAGTTCGTTGTGAATGATGTTTAAATTTTCTAATACTTTCATTGACGAAATAAAATTACTTGTACTTTCAGCCTTGCTACGTTTTTTAATTATAGTTTTCTTTTTTATTATGATGATGTAAAGTTAAAAATTACAAGACTACGATTAATAGATAAGAATATTGAAATAAACAGTTTTACTTAGTATGACCTTATGCTACTAGCAGGCATAAAACCATTTTTTAAACTTGTTTTTCTATAGTAAACCTTAAAATGGAGTTATTATTATTCAAAAACGTTCGAAATTTATTTTAAGAATGCTTGATAAGTTTACAAAAAGACACAAGACTATTTTTGAAAACAACCCAGTTTTCAACATAAGATGATAACTGCTTTTCAGCTATCATGTAATATCTACTATAACTTTAACATTTTACAAACAACAAAAACATCGGCGAAAGTCTGCAGAGCAGAAGCCTGGACTCTCGCATGCCGTGAGACAAAGCTCAAGTTTAAAAAAAGGGTTGATCATACCAATTCGATCATCAGACCACAAGCCAATGGTTTCTTCATGCTTGCATGTATAAATCGTTTGTAGATTGACGACTTCAAGTTCTTCGGTTTAGGCTGACTGATGAGTCCTAATCAGGACGAAACCGGTCTCAGTCTACCGAGGGCTTATGGTCTGATGATCAAATTGATATAATCAATCCTTTTGTTAAACTTAAATATTTTATGCATAAATGAATTTGTGACATTCGATTTTAAAAATTTATCAAACAATAATATAGTTTATTGTAAAATAATTTACAATCACAAATTATCTATAACATTTTAAGTCATATAGTAAGACTAGAACTGAGTCTTTTTCTAAATTAAATTTTAAACTGATAAAAAATCTAAAAGTTCTGTACTTCAATTCTGTTGTAGTGAAACCTCTGTGTCTTATTTCCTATAACACTTTTATTGATAGTATTATTATTATTAATGTGCACTGATGGCCTTCTAGTTACTGGCTTAGTATCATAGTTGTATCAAGGTTAAGGATGGCACATAGGTTGGATCAATTTTATTTACAGTCGTTTGACTAAAATAGCCTCAATTTAAGACAATGCATTGTAAAGCAGCAATAGTTTAAAAAGCGATTGTATTTGCTACGATTTTTTACACTACTACAACCATGCATCTAGTCTTCACTAAAAAGTTTAAGCTTAAGAATCCTTTGATTTTTGTCAACTTTATTACAACGGCTCTGCTTTAAAAACAAACTTATATTTAGCCACAAAATTACAGACAAATGCTGCTTCGGTTTCGATTAATTTCATAACTGAAAAAAGCCTATTCATAGTTTAAAACAGTATTTATTTGAACTTTAAAACACAGTTCAGCAGCGTCGCAATTAGCTATTGTTTTTGCATGAGTAGCTGTGATAAATGTTAAAATGTCTTTATATGAGATCATCACGCAAATTAAGTTTTAGAACCGATTGATTTAAGATAGTTATGTTTAAAACTGATCTGGTTTGAATAGAAAATTAACAACATGATATATTTATTTGAATTTTAAGTAAATATTTTATAAACTAATATTAGTTTACAGAAACTTTAAATGTGGAAATTCCGCCGCAAAGTATTTAGTACTTTAAGCACTGTTGTTTTTTATCTACATTTTATGTAAGTCTGAGTTATCTTTTTATTCTAAAAATTTAAACACAATTGTTGTATCTGTTATTCATTAAGATGACTACAAAGTAGTTAAGTACATATCCGAAAGTCTAGGAGATTTAATTGAAAAATAATAAAAAGCAAAGTTTTTAATTTTGCTCTTTAACGCATATGAGATAATTTTTTGAAACTTAGAACAAGTTACAGAAATAAATAAAGTATTTTAATTTTTATATCATAAATAAAACATTTCTAACTTCAATGCAGGAGTTACTCAGTTACAAAAGTAAACATTACAGGTCATAAACGTATATAATTTGAGTATTAAGCTGTTTTCACTCTCACCTATAAACTTTAAATTACTTTCACAACACCTTTGCTGACAGTCACAGCAAAAGACGTCATTTTAAATATTCTACTTAAGATCAAAGCACAATTCAGGTTTTCTCAAGGAATATAAAATGTATGCTGCAGGTTAATTACTCAAAATTACATAAACAGCACTTGTAACAGATGAAAGTGATAAAATAATCCATAATTCCAAAACTCAGTAAACAAATATTACTCCCTCGAGAAATGATTTTACTTAAGCTAAGGTTTTTCTTAAATTTTATTACCGTACATTTAAGATTAAAATATTTCTTTTTTTGTAACTACCTTAAATAGCAACTATTGAAGAACTTAAAATAATTAGCAGTTGGTAGTAACAAAGTTTTCAGTTTAAACCAGTCTTCTGGCTACAATAATTTAGAATCCAATTTTTCTGTAATTTTAAAAGTTGTTTGTTGATATGGATTATGGGAATCTAATAGAAATTTGCAAAGGTATAAACAGACAATATACTAATATTTAGTGTATTATATTTAATGTATAATATTTCACAGCATTTTGGCTGTGTAATGGGATTTTTCAACCGTTTTTACCTCAAGGAGCAGATACGAATTGTACAAATACGTTTCAATATCCTAAAAAATGGTTTAAATGATTTTTTACCTACAAATACTTTTCACTCACTTACACCAGCAGATATAGTCTATCCCTACTTATTTACCAACTTCCTAACTTTTATCTATTAATTTCATTCATATGATTTCTTTCGGGTTGTCGCTATATGCTTGTTCATACACTTTTATGTTTGACAAACAAAGAACATAAATTTATAAAAACTTTATTTGTACAAAATATACTACGACATTTCACAACTAACTAACTTTTGAAAACAACGGCAAAATTTAAAGAATGTATGTGAAAGATAAAATTCTGAGTATAAAAAATTATAAAAAAGGTGAAATCATTTATTACCATTATTGTTCTATAAAAAGACTCAAACAACCAAATAAACTTTTAAACAGAAAGTTACAAAACTACTCCCTTTCAAAAAAATCTCACAATTTATCTTAAGCATCAACAAATGTAACAAAATGTTAGAAATTTCCGTAAATACCACTATTCGAGTACAAAAAGCAGTTACTATGACGTCACGATCACATCTGCTTCTTGCTGGCGACTTCCCCTTCACCCTGCTGCATCTTCCTCTTGTGCGGAGGGGTCACCAAACTTTTTCTACCCGCTTTGCTGGCATCCAACTCCTGGTTCTCCTTCTCAATCAGCGATATCAGCGTGTTGCACCTCCTTTGAAGCTCCTGTTGGAAATGTTTACTTGATTATTAATTGGTTTAACATTTTTTTATTTTCTTTCTAAATTCAAACTTTTATCATGGATATTCTGATAGCTCCTCTGGAAATATTATTAATAAAATTAATGGAATTATAATTGTGAAAATTAAAAATTGTTTTTTCATTGGTTATCTGCGTTTACTCGACCTTCGTTTTAATATTTAAAAGCAGCTGAATTTTAGTTTTTTACAGATATAAACTAAAGACAACTTATATTATTTTCATTTCGCATCAAAAGTAAAACAATTAGTGTGCAAATGCATGGAAAATAAAATAATTTGTGTCTAATAACTTTCTTGTTATTATTTCCTTGATTTTCTTTTCAATGTAAGCAAAAACTAAACCCTTTTAAATGGGTTTTCTAATAAATTGACAAAAATAATATGCTTGTTTGTAGCAAAGGACAAGAACTTTTTTTATGAAAAATTGTAAAAACATGTGTGCTAACAATAAATACTGAAAAACATGTTTGATTTCAGCTAAAGTTTTGAATCTATAAAACTTCTTACTTTTAATTTAAATAAAAGTAATGTTATTAAAACTCATTATATTCTACAACGTCATTTTTAACTTCATTAACAACACTAACATAATAACTAAATTTACCAACAGCAAAAGCTTAAATCATTTCATCTCAGATAAAAGCAAATATAATTTTATAATATGAAATCCCTAATAACTCTACTTCATGTGTCAAACCTTTTCTTTATAAACTGTTCTTTATTCTTTTCTTACTTTTTAACTCTCAAATTAATCATGTGCTATTTTTCAAAATTCAAAAAAACAATTCAATAAAAAAATCAATTAAGTTAATGTTAATACTCTTTTATACTAGGGGTGGGCAATGTGCGGCCCGCGAGCATGTAAATCTGGTCCGCTAAATCAAATTTTGAAGCTTAGATATTCTAGGATTTTAAATGAAGAAAAAAAAAACTCTAAGGTAAAAGTCTTAAGTGAGATTTGGAATTACACCAGATATAGTAAAAAAGGTCACAGAATAAGCATTGTGTCAAAATTAAGTAAATTAATTTAGATAGTAAATAAATTTTTGTGAAATGTTAGAAATTGAAATGATTTGGCCTACCAAGGACTGTTTTTTTTTTACTTGTTATCTAAAATCAACACAAAACGAACAATTAAAATACCACTGCACGTCCGATATGTTTAATATCCAGCAATATAACTCAACATGACTTTTTCGAGTATGAGGTGTTTCAAACAAAGCCTTAAAATATATAAAAAGTATAAAAACATTGTTAAGCTTTATTTCCAATGATGATCGTTGCCAGACTAATTGCAGTTTTCATTCTGTTCGATTTTTCTTCGTGCCACCGATACGTCGGAGTACCAAGACTTTCCGCACCGGGTCGAGATACTGCCTAGGCACTGACAGGGAAGACGAAGATCCGAGGTTCACCGCGAGCGGGACGCCGGTCAGCAACAACAGGGTGCTGACCGCCGCGCACAACGAGAATGAAGAAGGTGATAGAGCGGCTGTGGGAAGGGTGACATCAGCCGACGTCCCCTCCCGAGGGCTTCACAACGACAACGAGCCACTGGAGGATACACGACAGCTTCGACATAGATAAAATGTTGAATTCGACGGGTACGACTTTGAAGCCATTGACATCGCGGTGTCCCAGCTGAGAAGGCCTCTGATGAATGGCATTTTTCATACCGGCGAAACTTCCTCGACAAAATGAAAGAATCGAAGACCTCACCGACGTGAGATTTGCAGGATACGGCAACAACGATCATGGAGAAGATCATGTTCTAACGGAGGGAAGATCAGTGAAGCTGCCCGCTTTCTACCTGCGGTTTGATGTACATGGAAAGTGATTACGCGGCGAAAAACCATCCTAGGGAAGTGGCGAGAAAGTTTGGAAAAAGGTTTTGACGAACGCGATTCCATTCACCCGCGGGACACGTGGCAGAAAAAATTTACGAGCTTTTTAAGGAAGAAAAGGAAGAATACGGGTCCAAGGAATATCACGAAAGAACAGGAGTCGGGGCGTAACTGCTTGGTACTTCGGGGAAGGTGACTCCGGTTGCGAGCTCTTCAAGCTGAGAGACAATACGGCGTCGACTAGCGACTACAACTATTCGCATTGTCAGCAGTCCACCAGGCCGCTGGACTGGGTGAAGGTCTCCCAGCACGTCAAGTGGATAAAAGACAAAAATGGACTTGGAGGCTGCAGGTGAGCAACGGCAGAATGGAAACTGCTTAGCTCGCGTTTCTTTTCGTAAAACACAACAAAGTAGTTCACGCGATAATAAATGGGTAAAAACTAACTTATGAACTGATGTTTTCAGCCCTAGCTTTAATAACTTATTTCTATTTCTTCTATTGGAATACAGTTTTATTAAATAAAAAAAACAAACAACTTGTTGTCAAACAGCAGCAAGTAAATTTAACGATAGGACTGTTTAGTAATGAAAATAAAATTGTCATCTATAAAACAACTTATAACTTTTCTCCCATTACTCATACAAAACAAACTCACCAGCGAAGTCCTGGACTTGAGGAACCAGTCGAACCTGAACTGCGGCGCCTTCCTCACCCGGCTCCTCAGCTCGTCGTACACGTTCTCCTTGTCCAAGCCCAGCTTGTTGAGCATGCACACCAGGAACCGGTCCTCCTCCTCCGTGTAGTTCTTGCCCTTGTTCGTGCCGTACTGCACGCGCAGCTGGTGGAACGGCGCCCTGTACCTGGCCACCTGGCGGATGAATTTGTTTGTTTGACAATTAGCTTTTTTTGTTGAACATTTGTTATGCAAAATATCGAAGTCGGTGGGACGGCGTCCTGTATCTGGCCACGTGATGGGTGAATTTGTTTGTTTAGTATACAAATCTAATTTGATTGATATTAAAATTAATAAATATTTCATGCAAAAAATTGAAACAGGATGTAACAATTATAGACTTTTAAATATTTTTCCGCATTTAATTTGTTTGTTAAAAAACTCAAAAAACATTTATTCGCACGTTTAATAATTAATTCTATTAGTCTTAAAAACAAGCGAGTCCCAGCTCTTCAAGTTTCCTTTTTCACAATCAAACACAGCTTATTTAACACTTCCACCAACCTTGGCATCCAACGCCTTCCTGACGGCGACCTTCCTCAGTATCTTCGCCTCCCCCTTCTCGATCTGCGACATGATCCTCTCGATGTCTTGCAGCTCACGGCACCTCTCCCAGAACACGCACGAGTACTCCACCACCTCTTCCGGCGTTTTCCCTTCGATCTGTTGAAATTGTTTCTTCATCAACGGCTGTTTGTTTAGTAGCTACTCAAGGTGGCACGTTTTGAACGGTAAAATGGAAAGTTTTGTGTTGAAAAATATTTTCAGGTTTGGATCAAACTAAATGTTTAGTTTAAGAATTTTAGAATTTTAATATAGTACGGTTCATTCAACGAGGTTTCATTCTGATTTTATTGCTAACTGCATGTCGTTGTTATCTGAGTGTTAAAAAAAAACTTCACTTCTCAGCGGTTTAAAAAATTTAACGAATGTTTTTTAACTTTGAATAAATCATTTAGGCTTAAATTTGTTTTAGTCGAAGGTTTTTTTTTTCGATCTGTAAAGTAGAGGTTTAATAAAATATATTCGGGTTGAATATTTTCAACTCAATACTTAATTGATAAACCTTTCATTAAGGACACAACTACTTAAAAGCTAAATGATTAAATAAAAGTGAGTTTGTTAGAACTTAAGTATCAGATCGCCTCACCAGGGTTTCTATCTTCGTTCTGAGTGTTGAAAAAAGTATATTTGAAAAAAGTAGATTTCTTATCTCAGTTTAAAAATTAATGAACGCTTGTTTATTTTTTACTAATGGCAGTATGTTTTGAAAGGTTTCGATAATTATTGATCAAAAGTGTTGTACTGGAACTAAGTACATTGGTAAATGTTAAAAAAAAAGATTTCAGTACCTTTAAATTAAATGAGTAGTTGTTTAAACTAAGGCACTACTTTGTAAATGTAGTTTAACGATTTAGTAAAAAGTGATTTAAGTTTAGAAATTATTTTTATCGTTGTGCTAATCACTGTCTTTTCAATAAAAGCACAATATTGTTCCTGAAAATTAAAATATGTGTTACATTATTATTTGTAACAGAACTTTTTTTGTAGTAATCTTGATTAAAACTTTACTGCAAAAATTTTTCATTGATATATTTTTATTGACTAAAAGCACATGCATTACAATCTAATTTAATTTAAAATTGGGTAAATAAATAAAGTTGTTGTATAAAGCAAACATATTCACTTAAACGAGCTAGCTTTAAAGCTTTTAAATAACTTAATGCACTTTAAAATTCGAAATTTTTAAACAAATATGTTTAACCTCATTTGATATCAACTTTATTTCATCTCTTCCGTATTTTTCGTTTGCTTTCACAAACGCATTGAAGTCACGCTTGTTCCAATTTGTTAAACCCTGTAAAATAATTAATTGGTAAATCTTTGCTTGATTTTTAGGTTTTGGATGTTTTTAAATTTATTTTTAGTTTTCTGTTGAGTGAAAATATGTATTTAAAGAATTTTTTCAATATTTAATTAATATAAAATAAAGCTAAACATCTACAAAAAAAAGTAACGATTTACAAGTAGATGGTTTTGAAAAAACAATTTAACTAAACTGTTTCAACACAAAACCTACACATGTCATAAATAATAATTAAGCAAAAAAAAAATTTTTTTGTAACAATGTCTAATGCTTAAAAACATCATGCAATTATCTGCGGCCGCAATAAAAAGTTACTCGAGAAGCCGCCCACAGACTCAGACCTCTGTAACTGCAAAAACAAAAAAAACAACATCAGGTTAACAATAAATGAAAAGTGTGATATACGAATCAACCGTTTCATCGGAGAACATATACTGGCTCAACACTAAAACCTTTCAAGAACAGATCTTACGAGCGTAGAAGACCTTTCTCCAAACCTAACAAGAAGAGACCCTCTAGCTCAGGGTTTCCTAAACTATTTCTCAAGTGGCCCCTTTGAAGAAATTAAAAAAACTATGACTCTCTTCAACAATATTAATCAAACTACCATTAAAAACACCTGAGACCTTTTTTTTTTGCTCTTTATCATCAACTCCAGAATATCTAGTGTAAGTTTCAAATTGCTCCCCTAATGGCTCATTTACCGCTCATGCTCCCTTTGTTGCTGGTGGACCCCTGAACTCTGTCATGGCCACAAGAAAAAACCCTGCTCTAGCTGTACACAACTTACTAACTATTTACGAAAAGGAATCCAAATCATAAGATTTACATATTCTAAAGCTTAATTGAAAGAGATATACTCTAAAGCTTTCCATTTATAAAACAGTTGTTTAATTTGTAGAAACTAACATTGAATTAGTTTTTTCTCAATTAAAATTACTTAAGTTAATGTGTACTACCCAACTTAATTTGTCAAAATATTAATGCTAACCCATGTTTTATTTTTATTTCATCGCTCGGTTTTTAGTTTTTCAGATTTTTATTGTACCTGATGAGCAGCGAAACGTCAAGATACAAATAAAGTGAAACAACAAAACTAGTGTCTGATACTTAAAATAAATACTTTAGCTTCTTTTTTCAAAGAATTTTTATACAGCTTCGTACAATTATATTTTACTTAATAATTAAAATAATTGCTGGTAAAAGTTTTATTTCTACTTTGATAAGTTATTCCTCAATTAAAACAAATTAATTTACAAAGTGAGTTAATAAATATGCTATTTACAAATTTTATTTTACTTTAAGATATTTCTCAACATCTTTGTTTAAGAAACATACATTCAACTTTTTTTTAATTATACAAATGTTAAAATCTTATTTAAGAAAATCTTTATCACCAATATAAAAAAAAATATTTTCTAATACTATTAAAAAATGTTATTATGACGTCACACACTTTCTGCAGCAGCTGCTCTTTCTCCTGAACTTCTTCTTCCGTCAGCGGCTGAGCCTCATCAATCTTCTTCTGTTTTTCCTCCCAATCTTCCTCGTTTTGTGGCACCTATGACGTCATAATAATTATTTACATTTTATCCAGTTATATTTTCTAAAAATATTAACTTAATAAAATTTTAAAAATTACTTACTTTAACGAAATAAATGAACGCGTATTTAACTAACTTGGTGAACACATTCCAATAAAAAAATTATTTATTAAAACTTAATGATGACAATATTTCTTACCTGATACTTGATAGTTTGCCTGAAGTACAATATTTCTTTGTCGAGAATTGCGAAAAGTTCCGGCGGGTAAAATTGAAAATCTTGAACTGCTGGCTGCTTCGGTGGTCTTGGAGCCTTAAATGATTTATCTTGCTTTGGAGTACAAATAAAAAATGATTTCAAACATTGGAGTCCATATTAGTTAATGAATAATTATTTTCATGAAGATCTTAAAATAAAAATTAAAGACTTTTCTAACACTGTTATCCTTCTACTACTCCTTGGTTCTGTTGATCAAAACTTAACAAAAAAATAAATTTGTATGACAATTTTTAACAACTACCTTGGACACTTTAGGTTCGTTCGTCCTCATGGCCTCTCTGTAATACTGATCAACAGCATAGTTCGCTTTCCTTTCTCTCTTCGGAGGCTCGATCCACGAAAGCATACCCTGTATGGCGTCGTAGCAGTTTATTCAAAAGTTTAATAACAACTTGATCGCTTTTGTTCTATTTAACTTGAATATTTATTTTATCAAAAAAGTTTAAAAGTACGTTCTGAAGTTAAATTTAGTAAAAAACAAGACAAGGTAGGGCAAATAGCATCTGGTGCATGGAAAAATCTTTTGACACTGTGAAATATACTGCTTCAAAGTTATTCTATGTGTATATTTAAAAACGAACGGCAGTTGTAATGTTATTACTGCCTCAAAATACATTATAAACTCGTTGGAATGAGTACACCTGATTTGTTATATAATAAGTATTGTTTGATAATTATGTAAAATAAAAACACACGTCTTTATTTTTGGATTTCCAATCTTTTCCTTCAAAATTGTACACAGAGTAAGGCTCGTGATCCAAGGAGAAAGTCTTCAATTTATCTTCACCCAAACTCGACATTTTTTCTTGCAATTCCGCCGTCTGTAATTTTTAAATTAAATAATTAGGAAAAGTCTTAATTATATATATATGAGATGATTTACAAGTATAAAGTTTTGTTTTCAATGTCTTATTTCCAATAAGAGCTTAAGTATAACTTTTAATGTATTTTTTACTTTAGATAAAATTCGTTACTTAGCAAAAGTAATACAAGTTCAGCTCTTTTAAGATAAAAATTTAAACAAGACAGAATTTGATAAACTTGTTTATTTGAGTTGCTTAATTGTTTGAACACCAGAAAAATTATTTAAGTTGCTTAGTTTTTTTTAAATAAGTAATCAATAAAAACCTGACTAATAACTGGAATATATTTTTTTAATATTAATATGAAATATATGATTTCAAATAAGTTACAAAAATTTCATGCTGCTAATACTTTAGATCTATATTGTTTAGGTGATTTTTCAACCAGTTAATTTAATCAATACAAAATTTACTATCTTCAACAAAAACAGTTCTCAACTTTTTCCTTACTAAACCGGTTACCAACGTTGATAAACTTCTTGTTCGCAAATATAAAAACAAACTTTCTGCTCTCCCTGCCTGAGTATCTCGTCGATGTCGTCGTCGGTGATTTCGGACTCCTTCGACGCGAACACGTGGTTCGCCCCGTGACGGATCATCTGCAGCATGTCGTCCTTCGACAGCTTGTTCTGGTTGTCCATCAGCCTGCCTGCGTGTGACGTCATAACACAGATTTATTGATGGTGTTATTAACATGTGAAACAATTACTGTGACAGTTAAATATTATTGCACTTTTTACTACTTTAGCCCAAGTATTACTCGCGCGAGACTTTTAATAATATTAGATTGAAAGACTTCAATCTCTAAGCTAGTGTTGATAAAACATAACAAGTTTATAAATAGATTAATTATTTTTTTTACATTTAATAGTATACTAATCTGAACTCTTCATTGGTAAAAATGCTATTTTTATGTAGTTCGATCAATTAAAAACTAGTGCGATTATATTTGTCTAAACACTACGCAATAATTTGACGTCTTTATGTACAAAAACACTATTTTGTACGACAAAACAATAGTAATGTATTAATCTTAAAAATTTGTATGAACCGATACCTTGCTGAATGACGATGTTGTCGAGCTGAAGCTTCATCTCCGCCCTCTCGATGATCCTCTCCTCCACCGTGTTCTCCGTGATCATCCTGAACACCTTCACCTGCTTCTTCTGCCCTATCCTGTGCGCCCTGTCCTGTTATGTGACGCAACTGCTCAGTTGACTTTTTCAGTAAAAAATTATATACAAAAACTGCTCAAAAATTCCTGTTGTTCAAATTTGCTGATAATTTTGTTACAACCAGCATTGATTGTGAAAAGTTTTAAGTAATACTTGAAAACAGGAGGACAGAACCAATATCATCGATGTGTTATAACTTTCGTATAATTTTGTTAGAAGTAGTTTGATAGAGAAAATTTGTATAAATAAGTTGAAAAAAAAAGCAGCAATATGCTAAATACACTTTTTTAAATTAAAAACTAAAACTTTGAGCTCTGGTCTGTTATACAATTGTTTACTTTTAATATCAACGTTTTATATCTACTTTTTTGATACTTTTGGGTAAAACTTGTTAATTAGTAGTTTGAAAGTGAATTTTTTTTTTATAACAAATTGCTCTAAAAAGAAAAATGTATTTGTTTTTTAAATTGACACATTATACTAAAGCTAAACTAAAGACTTAATAAATAAAAAACAACTAAGCTAAAATTTTTGTTTCAGGTAATAAATTAAGAGACAAGTCTGATATACTTTTAAAGTTCTAATTTTTTAGAAATTTTCTGTTAATCAATATTAACAGATTTACGACTGCAACGTAGCAGAAGTTTTAGCTATATTTTAAGTACACATTATTCTACTTTTAGTATTTTGCTCTCTTTTCTAACAAAACAAAATCAAACTACAAACCATGGCCTGCATACAATTTTTCTAATTCAAAGTCGATACTTAAAAGCAGGTAGCTTCGTTTTAATTAAACTTTCAGCGAGTTATTATCAACGTTGAACTTAACAATAAACAATCAAATTACCATGGCCTGCATATCGACTTGGGGGTTCCAGTCGCTGTCGTACAACACAACAATGTTGGCAGTCATCAGGTTGATGCCGAGACCTCCGGCCCTCGTCGACAGAAGAAACACGAACTTGTCGCTGTCTGCTCAATTTGTTTGTTGAACTTTTTATTTTTATTACAAAGTTGTTACAGCAAGTAAGTTAATTGCAAGTAAGTTAAAAGAAAATATAGAGCAAAGAAAGTCGATGAATTTAGATAACTTGTTTTGTCTACTGGTGATTCAAAGTTTCATGGATGTGGTGTAAGTCTTAAACTAATATTTAAAAGTTTAATAACGTTAATTTAAGTTGATTTTAATGTAGACCTTATCTGATTAAACTTGGTTTCACTTTTTATGTGTTTCACTTAATATTTGTGCATAAAAAAATAAATGAAAATTCAAATTCAACTGAGCAGTCACGGAAGTATAAAATGAGCTGTTGCAATAACAAACTCATGTTAGCCATACATCAATAAGAACAGTGAACAAAATTTGATTTTTAATGGCAAATTATAAACTCATGTCAGTCATATGGTAACACAATACGAACTACATACATACAGTTGGTCACAACAAATTATCGTACTTGGCGCGTTGAACTCGTTGATTTGTCTCTGCCTATCCTCGTGCTTGGTCTGACCGTCCAATCTGCAGTGGTTGTACCCTCTGTACATGCAATAATCCTCCAATATGTCCAACAGCCGGGTCATCTGACTGAATATCAGCACCCTGTCGCCTGTTGTTGAAAACAATAAACACATGAAAAGCACTTACACTTAGATTCCAAAATAAACTATATACTATTTTACTTGAAATAACTATACAAAAAAAGGTTTTCGATACTTGGATGTAACGACTAGAAGTACCCTACTTATATGCTTTTTAAATGGTTAATTGCAATCTATTACAACAAAAAAAACCATCTGCTATATTTGTTTACTAGATCAGGCTTGCCACTCTTTGAGGCAAAACAGCCCGAATGATAAAAACTTGCCTGAAATACATCAAGGCTAAATCGGCCTGAGGTAATTAATAAAACTGAAAAAAAAACTTATATGAGCCATAATCTGAAAATAATTACTTTTAATCAAGTTTAAATACCTATAATTACCAAAATAACAACAACAGGACCTAATATTGTTAAGATTTTCAAAAACAAAACTCTTTAAGCAAAAAAAAACAGCCTGTAAATAAGGAGATTTATCCAAAGGAGCATGAAATTCCAGAAAAAAAATCAAAGTAGCTTGAGTTTTTCTCAATGAGTGCCACAACCCTATTTCACAAACACTTACTTTCACACAAAACACTCCAACAAAACAAACCGTTTTCCTGCAGCTTGGGCAGCAGCTTGTCGAGCACCGTCAGCTTGCCGCTGTTGAGTATCAAGTGCTCGCCGGTGGTGTACGGGGGACCGGGTTCCGCTCCGTCGAACAGGTACGGGTGGTTGCAGTTCTTCCTCAGCTGCATCAGCAGGTTCAGCAGCCTGACGCGGTTGGTCTTCCCCGCCGCGTTGATGATGTCGATGTCCTTCATTAGGATCTTAGTGTACCTTTGATATTTGTGTGTGTTTTAGTAAGGAAAGTCTTTATGGAAATAGTTTAGATGTGGTATTTTTGTTTAAAATTCTGATACATAAGGAATGGTTATCATCGTTATAAGTATACAATGATGATCTTCGTGTACCTTAAGCTGTTGTGTGTTGGTTTAAAAAATCTATTTGTTCAGAAGCTTTATGAAAACAGACATTTAACATTTTTAGAAACTTATGGTTGACATTACACAGGGTTGCCACTCGTTTTTTCAAATTTTTTTCCAGGTTTTCCAAATTTCTTCCAGGTTTTTAAAAGTACACATTTTTGGGTTTATTTTTAGTTTTAAGTTTATTATCTATATAAGAAACTGTATTAAATAGTGTAAAAACATAGAAAAGATACTGTGAAGTTACTTTAATTGTGTTTTTTAATAAATTAAATTTTGATGATTACAAAAAAATCTTATCTGTATGATAGATTTTTTGTGTCAAATCGAAATTTTACTACTGATAATGTTAAAACTATTAAAAATATCAGGTTTTTCCAGGTTTTATGATCAAATTTCTAGGTTTTTCCATGTCTTTTTCAAAATTTCTCAAATTCCAGGTTTTTTCAGGTTATTTTTGCCTAAATTGTCGAATTCCAGGTTTTTCAAGGTTTTTCCAGGTTTCCAGGTAAAGTGGCAACCCTGCATTACAGTTTAAAACAATATATTCGATGATAACAAGCAGTAGCTTTTTTACGACCAAATTCATAAAGTAAAAAATGACAATATAGGTTAATACGTCATTTATAAATTTTAATTAAGTTTGATTCAACAAGGTAAATCCATATACCTTATTTTAGAAAATATAATATTTAAAAATTTCATAATAGTTTTAAAATTAGTAGGATAAACAAGCAGGCCTAACTTTAATATCTTTAATAATCTAACACATTATAATAACTGACCATTCTCTCTGCATTTTGCTCAAGCCAGTGTAAATTTTAGTTTCCTTCTTGGGCAGGAGCGAGTGTTCGACGTCCGCCTTCAGCCTTCTCAGCAGGAACGGTCTCAACACCTACAAGGTTTACAACTTTGAATCAATTTCAAACATTGTTGAAAGTGTGTTTGTTAATGAAATAATTTAAAAATCAAACAAAAGACTATGTAAAATTTAATGTATGAAGCAAACTTTAAAGTTTATTAGAAAAAAAAATCACTTACTACTTAATTATTTACTTATTTCAGCACTATATTCAAAATCTTGCTTGCCAACTTAAAACTTTAAATGTACTTTATAATTATTTAAAGAAAAACTTACATTGTGCAGTCTTGTTACAAGCTGCTCATCTTGCAGTTTTGATGTGTCAAACCACGAATCGAAATCCTGTTGAGATTATATTATAAAATTCAATACAATTCACTAATGGTGAGCTAAATAAAAGCTTATTAGCCTCAAGTGTCATTTATGTAAGTCTTTTCTGGTAGAAACTGTTTTAAATAGTTAGGTTTTGTGTTTTTAAGAGTTTGCAAACTAACTTAATAAATAAACATTGAAAAAAATATCTTTGACACCCTAAAATAAAATTTTATTCACTTGGAATAACTTTAGTAAAAACAAATATTTTGAAAGCGTTATACAACAGCAATACAAATGTGAACGTTCATACTTCCGACGAGCTGAACACGTCGGGCAGCAGGTAGTTGAGGAGGGCCCACAGCTCGTGCAGGTTGTTCTGCAGGGGAGTCCCCGTCAGCAGGAGCCTGTTCTTCGACGAGAGTTCGCGCAGGATTTTCGACAGCTGTGAGTTTTCGAAAGCTTGTAAGTTTGAAAGAAAGATTTAGTTGTTACATGCGCAAGTAATTTCAGTTAGCCTAATGCTAGTGCATCGGCTTTAAACATACGTTTAGAGTTTTCTACTTACTACAATTATGTCTTGATGAGCAACTAATTTGACTAGTTAGTAAATTATATAAAAATAATACAAGTTTTAATTCAAAAAAAAATGTTTAAAGGAAAACAAAAAACAAATTAATGCTTATTTTGAAGATCTATATTGGCATCAAAGACGAACAATGACAGTTGTTTTTTTGTCTACAAAAAACGTTTTTTGTTAAATTCAAATAACCTTGGACTTTTCGTTTTTGATGCGGTGAGCTTCGTCGATGACGATGAACTTCCACTTGAACTTTTTGAAGGCGGCCTTCTCGATGATTATGCACTCGAACGAGGTGATGCACACGTCCCAATCCCCCGGCATCATCTCATTTGCTATTATGTCAGCCTGTTGATTGGTTGAAAAAGTTACAAAATGAGAAAGCTGCACTGAAAATCACTCCTTGATTAATCTAAAAGAAACGCTCAGTACTAACAAAACTAGAAATAGTCTTGAAAAAGCAAAAGTATAACTATTTTTAAATAAATTAAAAACTGTAGAAAAAAACAGTAATATATCATTATTCTCCCTGTGATAAAAGTGTAATAATTGTAATTCGACTTATAGAAAAAAGCATAACTTACTGTATAATCAAATAAACATTTTGTGCTAAAAAGCTTTAAAAAACATTAGTCCGAAAAAAAACTGAAGCAATAACTGTCAACAAAAATATTTCTTTATCATACATTCTAAAAAAGCTCCTATATTATACACGGGGAGCAATCAACCAACCCTCTGGTCCTTGGTACCAATCAGGACGCACAACTTCACGCTGGGACACCACTTGTTGAACTCCATCCTCCAATTGCTAATGGTCGATTTGGGCACGAGGACCACGTGCGGACCAGGCTTGTTCTTGTAGTGCTTCATGAAACCCAACAGGGAAATGGTCTGAAGGGTTTTACCCAGACCCTAGAAACAACTTGTTGTGAGTGTTTATGTTTATAATAGAGGTTTTATTAGCAAACTGAAATTTAAAAATCTTGCAACACTTTGATATCAAACTAATTAAAAGCTTTATTTTCTATACTTTTTATATATAATATATTAATGTATTTTAAGCTTAGTAAAACTTTACTATATGATAACTTTTTTATTCGAAATTTTCGTCATTTAAAGAATAAGCTACTTGAAGAAGTAATAAATATGTATTGAATGACAGAAGTAGATACATATTTTACAGTTAGAGCAAAACTATACATTTATTCACACTATGGCAGAATATCAACTATTATAAACTTTGGCAAAAATTTCTAGACAACTTTACTTAATCTATAATGATCCACTTACTATATTGAAAACTATGTTTAAAAACAACAACTCAACTTTTACAACTTAACATTTCAATTTTTGACTAATGATCAGAACTTGATAAAATTAAAATATTTTACATGATACACAAACAAAATAAATAAAGACAAAACAAACCATTTCATCAGCAAGAATACCACTTAGCCCGTTCTCGTACAAAGAAATCATCCAGTTCAATCCACGGATCTGTTTAAATTAGATATAAGTCTTTTAACAGTAGGTACTTCAACATAATTAAGCACACCCTTTTGTTACAAAGCAAATGTTTAATAAAATAAATCGAACGAATGTTTTGCCTGCAAACAGTCTTTATCACCTGCTGAACTCTTTTTTATTCAATGAATGACAATCTCAAGTAATCACAGTTTTTAACACTTATAGAGGTAAAAAAAAATATGTCAAGATTAAAACTAACTTATGTCTTAAAATAATGTTTTTACAGTGAAACATCGTAGATTGCACGAAAAGCAGTTGTTAAAGTCTTGATAATCTAACTATATAAATATAGTAATCAACCTGGTAATCCCTCATGGTTCCAAACTTGATGTAGTGGGGAGATTTTTCGAACCTGATCGTCTGACCTGCCGTCTTCTGAGCGTCATTTATCAGCTCTTCGTCCTCATCTCTCTCCGTCCTTCTGTGCCTCGTGCTGTAATGATAAATAAACATTATGAACACTAATTACTACTATTTGTGCCATAATATTACAAGCAGCAGCAAATATATATTTGCTATTTCATTATTTACAAAGTCATGCTAAATAAATAGTATTAGTGAGTTGCCACAACTTAAGTTTTTGTAATTTCAAAAAATCCTTATGGTGTGGATTGCTATACTACAATTTTTTTTGTTAAGTATTGATTAATTAAATACAGAAAAGTATTAAATTTAAAAAAGATAGATTTGTTTAATAAATCTTCATTTGTAACGGCTCTGCTTTGAAAACAAATTTAATATAATCAAAAACTTGATTCTAAAATGAAAACTACTTTAACAACCAGAACCAAGAAAAATATTTTTTGTTATTATACTTCTAACAAAAAAAAGTAATTTTAACCAGGTAAAGTGGCACTATTTAAAGTTGTTTTTTTTCAAAACATTGCAGTTTGCTTAAAGTTTGTAGTATTTTTAAGAGTGCAGTAGTTTAAACTACAACGTTAACATTCAAGAATAATCAGGCAATCTTACTTAGAACATTTCATAACAATAACAAAATTATATTAAACTAACTTAAAAATTAGTTTTACATTACCTTAGAAACATCAAAATTAAAAATCAAAGAACACTTGATATCTAAGACTTACTCTTTAGCATTGCTGTCAGTGGCTTTGCTTGATTCACCTTTCTTAGCATCTTTTTGCTTGATCTTGAGTGGAGATCCGCTTGACCCTTTGTTCCTAGTCGTGTCAATGGAATTGGTGAAGAGCTCCGTCTGCTTCAACAGAAAATCAAACCTCTTGCCTACATCAGTTTCCTACAAAACAAACACGATAAACAAGAGACAATAGTAAAAATGAGCCATTTATACTTCTTCAACATTTAGTATTTTTTTGAAACTAACATTTCAACAAGTAACAATATTTTTGAATAAATTGTAAGTATTTTTTAATTGTTGTCTTTGGATGTTCACTAAGGACTTAAAATTGTTAAATTTAATACTTTTGAAAGCACAAACACTACTTATATGAAACATGTAAGCTCTTCAGTTCAGTGTAGTTAACACCACGGTTGATAATACAAACATTGAATGACTGGTTATATTCTATTAACATAAAAGCTAAATTTATAATTACCTCTGGTTCTTCGTTTTGAGGAGTCTCAGGTCTGGTGCCACTGTCAGCATCAGAACCATTGTGTTCAGTACCCTAATAATTTTACGCAACTTATAAAATTCACCATGTAGATACTAAAACATTGTACTTCAAAATGTATGCATTATTGATGCCTACTGAAATTTGCTTACATTCTTAAAACCTTTTTGTTTGAGAAAGTTTATGTAAAGGAAAAAAAATTAAAGTTTAAGCCCTGAAATAAACTGCTTAAGTTCTTTTAATTATAAATCAATACATGAAATTTAGGCAGCAGAAATAAAATGTTCTTTCTTGGCAAGGTACAAACTATTATTTCAAAATGGTTTCCTGATTATAAAATAAAATGTATAGCTATACTTAAATTTATTAGATTACTTAATTAAAAACAAAAACAAAGCTATTTTATATATTTTTCCAAGATTACTTTTGTGAACAATGAATAGTCTACCTAACTAAGTGCATTACTTTAATTTATTATAATTATTTCAAAAATATAATACAACTGTCCAAAAATATATAACAATAATGATATTATTGAAAACTATAGTCACAATCTTGTTTTTTAAATTAGTTTCTAAAAAAATGTTATTTAAAGAAATAAGCAAACAACAACATTTTTTATTTTAAACTTTTAAAGAGGCAATTTTTGAAAATATTTATAGCTTTAGCTATAAAATAATATGTTTTAAATCACTTATTTATTTAAATATTAACTCACTGATACAGAAGAAATTTCATCTACAGTGCTTCCTTCAATATCAGACATAATTGCTTTATAAATGTAATTTGAAAAACAATCTGAAAATACAAACACTCTGTTCTATTTTACTAATACTATGCAAAAACATGTACAAGAAATTTACACCATTAACTAATTTATCTAAAGACTATAGAACGAACAGGGACAGGTAAAATATACACAAAGACATTTTTGTACGAAGGGTCATTTTTGCACGAGAGTTAAAGAAAATATATAAAACCAATAGTAAAAAAACAAAGAAAAAATTAAAAAATGAATTGATAAAAAACTAAAAAAAAGTTAACGAACGTGGGTAAAGGTTAGGGGTAACAGTGATAGTGAAAATTTATAAAAAAAAGGCTATTAAAAAAATAACAATTAAATTAATAAAAAACCAAAAAAAAGTTACCAACCAAGGGTAAGGTTTAATAGTAACAGTGATAGTAAAAAATAAAAAAATTAATTAAAAAAAACTTAAATTTAAAAATAAAAAATTTAATTAAAAAATTAAACAAGTTTAAAAGTCCCTTTGTGCAAAAAAAAATCTTTTTTGCAAAAGTTTCTTGATGCAAAAGTTTCCCTTTGTGCATATTTGACACCTACCCGGAAGAAAGTAGTTCATTTTTAAAGTTAATTTTAATTTTACAGTAATAACCAAGCCACCAATAGTTCTTAAATTTTTAAAAACTCATAGTATTTTTTGAGATATAAGAGTTCAAAGATTCTATCAAGTTGTTATCAAAAAACAGAAATTAAACATATAAAGAGATATATTTGTCTTGAATCATTTTTTCAAGAGCTTTTGAGCAATCATTTTTAAACTTACTTATTCTAAACTATTCAAAAAATTGAACAAGTTGTAGACACAAACAAAAAAATATTTGACTAAGTATAGTTTTTTTTTGATGTTATTTTAATTATAATTTTTTTATTGGTTATAGTAATGCAAAGAACACTTCCCAAATAAAAGTTGATTGCTTTAAAAACTTAAAAGGATTTTTTTTTTGGAAAACTACATAAATTCTAATACAATATTTTGCAAAAAAAAAATCTTTTAAAATTTAGAATTAAATACTTTTTACAAAACTGATTACAAGTAAAAAATGTACAAGAATTTTAATCTTCAACAAAAATCATTTTATAGCATGTACTTGTTAAAGAATATGGGCTAATGTATCTAATATTAGACCCCCCTATGACCTTAACATATAACTAGTAAATTTAAAAATATACTTGGAAAAAAAATTAAATTTTTAAACGCAGCACATGTAAAACAAAAACAAAATTAGTACTTCAATATCAACTTCTGAGTAAAAATATATAGTGTAAATTTAAGATTCAAATAACTTGAAAGGATAAGGGGAAAATGTTCTACAACATATGACATTTTTTGTGATAACTTTCTAATATAAAGTTGTTATCACCTTAATGTACAAAAAGACTACTACTTTTTGTATTTATTAAGTTATTTGTCTGTATTAAACATACCATTACTTGGTTGTTGAACTAAACCAAAAGTTTAAATGACTTCAGTGACATTTTCATCAAGTGTAGGTTAGCATGTATATATTTGGTCAAAATTTCAACGAAATATATCACACAATGTAAAACAGTTTGGGACATTTCCACATTAAAAAACTAAAGTTATTTTAACAAAACAATATTTAAACTTAAACAAATATAACTGTTGTTTTATGTATCAGTAAATGAGATTTTGTGTTTTGATATTATTTATTTTTATTTGATATGTCAAACCTTACAGTTGAACTTTAAAATAGACTTATAAACTTTATTTTTATAAGCTGTAATACACCATTGCATTGTTATATTTAATGATAATATGGGGCTGTCAAAATATTTCTTTTAAGCTCCAAGTTAGAAAGAGTTCACAAAATGTTAAATCTTTAAAATGGTTGACAAGGATAATGTAGATGATTTTTCAAGTTAAGCTTCATGAAATTTATAGATAATTTAAAGATTATTTTATTTCAAGCATACTTCAGAAATTTTTATGCATATTAAATTTGTTATAATTAAAATTTTTTGTAATCATTCTTTTGTTCAGGGATATGGTAGTAGCTAACAAATTAGAACTTTCTTTTTGGGTAGTATAATGTAGTTTAAAGAGTTCATGAAAACTTAAGCCAGTAAATTTTAAAACTAGCTATAAATATAAAACACTTCTCACCAAAAACTAATTTAATATATGAATATTAACAGTTTAAACTAATATGCTTTAATTAAAATGTTTAAACATAACTTACTCATTTTCGAAAAAAGTTTATTAATTAATTTTGTTTAGCTCTCTTCAGAATAATATTGCTAAAAACTATTAATATTATAGAGTAATTTTAGTTATATACAGTGAATTTGAAAAGTCTAGCTAAAAATAGTTACGTCATTAAGTATAAAAGTCTGTTTAGAAAAAGTTTGAAAAATAGAATTTCAAAACAGACTTTTATACTTTATGACATAACTATTTTTAGCTAGACTTTTCAAATTCACTGTATATAACTAAAATTACTCTATAATATTAATAGTTTTTAGCAATATTATTCTGAAGAGAGCTAAACAAAAATATTTAATAAACTTTTATTGAAAATGAGTGAGTTATGTTTAAACTTTTTAATTAAAACCAGTACCAAAACCAAACTAATATGCTTTAATGTTATTATTTTTCAATTGTTTTTTGAAAAGTTTTACAAGAAAGTATGCACATTTATATTTTTAAAAACTTTTATACTTAATCAAAAAATATGAACTTTTATCATATAGTATTGTATTTATCTATTAAAAATAGTATGGCAAAAAGTAAAAAGAAAAAATCCAGTGTTTCCCTGTGATTTTTATTCAAGTAGAATTCTTCCAAGCTTTTGCACATTCTTCGAAAACATTAAAAGCAAAACTTTTAAATTTAAACACTAATAAGATAGGTTTTAAGAACTAAACATACATAATTAAGAGTAAGTTTATATATATAGATATATATATATTAATTTATGTAATCTTTATACATCAGTATCAAATTAAATAACTTTTTTTTAATAACTTGATCCATTAACAAACAAAATAATCAAAAATGTAGACCTCACAAGAATGAAACTAATTTGAGTATCATAAAATAGCTTTGTAAAATTTTTTTTTTTTAATAAAACTGTTTGTTTATTATTATGAATGTTAAAATAAGCACCATAATATAATATTTTATTTAACAACATTTTTATAGCTAGGTAATGGATCACCTAAATGTTAAAATAAACACTGCAAATTTAAAAATAATTGAATTGTATAACCTAAGTTAAGTAAAAGTTAACACAACAGTAAAATCTGAGTCAACTTTACCTACTTTAGATTAAAAAAACTAACTCAGGTTTTTTTTGTGTTTCAGAAAAAAAAAATTGGCTGATTTTTTTTTAATTTCATACTATACTGATTGTGATTACTTATCACAGATAACTAGCTTGAATTTGTCATATTTTTTCTATTATAAGGGCTGACACTCTTAAAAGAAAAAAATCAACCTGAATTATATTGAACACTTATCCTGCTATCATAAGAAATTTTTTTAAACGTAGCTTAAAACTCTAATATCTAAAAAGGTTATAACAATAACAAAATGTTCTTTTCGTAAAAATTAATCACTTTTTAAGAAAAATAACTTAGTGTTTATTATGCCTGTTATTTATGAAAAATAGAATTGGAGAAAAAATGTGCGAAAGAAAAAATATTAAACTAGTCTGAGTTACTTAAATAAGCTAAAAAATTTCAAACTAGCTTCTGTTGGCTTATCTCCATAGTTTTCATAAATTTCAAAAAAACAAATTCATGAGTTATATGACAATCCTGAATTATGCACCTTTAAAACAATTCATTTCTAACTAGGTTTAAATAAATTGTATTGAAATCCAATCAACCATAGTGTTTAAAACATTTTTTATAAAAATTAACATACCATTTAAACTAAAGCCAAGTTAAAGAGTTTTTCAGCAGTATTACAAATGTATACAAATTTTAAAAAAATGAATTACAAAGTTGTTTATAAATAAATTTAAAAACTATATTTAAAACTTAGCTAAATTTTATGTAAATTAAATGTAAAATATGCATTGGTATCCTTAGAGGCAAAAAAGTCAGCTTTTGAGACTTAAAACTACTAGCCTGAAGTACTATCCTGATTTTTAAAAAATTTGAAAAATATTATTATTAACCAAAAACTAAAAAGAAATACTTAAATTAAGCTTGAATATTTAAAATTACTAAAACAATAACAAAGTGACTAGAAAAAAGTTTAAAAACTAGCCTTAATTTTAGATAAAATTTCTGAACTATTTTAAGTTTTGAAAAAAGAAAACCAGAGTCAGCATGAGTTTTTCAAAACAAAATCCAATGAGCTTGAGTTTGCCTGAGGTTTTCAAATGTTTTAAACTAACCTTGTATGTGCTAACCTGTAAACCTTTTTTTAATATTGTTGAAAGTGCTGAAGTAGAGTTTAATGTGCTATTTTACTGGTTGCATACTGGCAATTATTTTAGATGAGTTTTTTTGAAGCTTGAAAATTGATACTTTATAATTTAATGCATATTTGATTATTAATTACTAAATGAGACAAAAGAAAGTTTTTGAAGACAATACAACTTTTTTGTTTCAAAGTGGACAAATTTTATATAAGTTGGTGAATTTGCTTAACTTTAACGGTTGATACAATAAAACATAATGTAAAAAGAGTCTTTTTTTATTTACAAAACTTTATTTTCAACATAAATAAAATATTTTCAAACTATTACAAAAAAAAATAAATCAAGAGTTTTAAGTTTGCTTATTTTAATAAAAGAATTTTTTTAAATAAAAACACTCTAGCAAAAAAAATCAAAAAGCTACTACCTTAAGCCTGATAAATTTTGCTTCGATAGTACTATTCAAACTTAAGAGTTCAAATGACAAAATCTTATGCTAAATTAATATTTAGTTTTTGGAAAAATTTAAAATTACATATTTTAAACTAAACTTAGGTTTTATTAACATATCTTTTCTCCTGAGAAGCATGAATAAAATTTTATGATAATATTTTTGGTTTACTTTGAATTTATGTTAAGAAATACTATTTTTTAATTTAGATTGTTTAAAAACAATCAATCATCAAAATTTATTTCAAAATATATAATTTGACTTAACAATTTTACTATAGCAAGCTGCAAGGCCACCCATTTCAAATATTAATTTCAATTAACTATATAAATATCAATATACATGCATAATTAAACTCAAAAACAACAAGTTTTGATAATTGTATCAACTAATTGTTTTAAGGTTTAAATACAAAACTATTCTGATTCAAAAAACAAAAAACCTAGCCTGAATTTCTCAAATAAAAAAGTTAAATGAGTCTAAGCTGGTTTGATATTTCTGAAATATTTATAAAATTCAAACTATATGGGGTTAGTTTGAGTTTTTCAAACCTTTTAAACTAGCCTTAGTATAAAACAACTCTGTAACTTTTTCAATATTTTCAATTTCAAAACTTTGAAATTGTAATGTAAAATAAAACATATTTGTTATGCTTAATTTTTGTTTTACCTAAACATTAAAATTCAGGACTTCATATTTAATGACAAAAAATATCAAAAATATAATAATTTTCACTTTGTAGATGATTTTTAAGAACAAAAAATCTAAGTGGATGCTACATTTTTTAACCATATAAGATTGGAAACATTTGTAAAGGTTTTTTTTTCTTTTAGAAGTTTTAATATCCAAAGGATATTTTTTTCAACAATATTAATATAATAATGAAAGTCAGTGTATCCATTGTCATTGGTCTGAGAGTCATAATATTTAAAAAATTGCAGGAAAGTTTTTGGAACGAAAATAAAGTTTTTCAGCTTAGGTAATTGTTAAATGTATCTTTTGTTTTTTTTTTTGTAAATAGCAGGGACTTCTTAGGGAGCTAATGATATTTAGAGACTAGTGTAATAATTAAATTATTAAAAAAGAAAATAATATGAGCACATAGAGTAAAAAAGCCATGATTTTGTAAAGTTTACAAAAACAAATACTTTTTATTATACAGGAAAAAGCTAATTTTAGCCATAAACAATTTAAGCATTTAACATATACAATTTTTTTGTTCAAAAAAGTAACTCTTTAGCTATTTAAATTTGTTAGATTATATATATATATAAATCACATGCAGTGCGCAATTAAATTATCATAATTTAAATGGGTTTAATTTGAATTTCCTTAAAAATCAAATTCAACAATCCTATTCAACAATCCTTTGATTTTTAAAGCAAGACAAGGTAATCTTAAATCTATCAGTTCTAAAACTTATGTCTTATATTTTTGTTCCTAGGTGCACAATGATCTAAATTTAAAAGTAATAACTTAAATCAACAGATTTTTAAAAACTCAAATTGTTACGATTTTTCTCGGTGCTTCAGTATTTCAGTATGTATTTAAACCAAAAACATTTCAAACAATAATTCCTGCACATTTGAAAAAATGCAGTTAATTTTTCAAATCTAAATCTGTGCCGATCATATGTTTGTTATTTGGCTGTACTTTTGGTGATTGAATATACATTTATTTTAAGAACATATAATTGAGGCTTTTTCGTACTTTTCAGCCCGAACTTTTTGCAAGACTGGGTACATGGTAATACAAAAGTAAAACCACTAACTTTTACAACCTATATACTTACTAAATTTCAAATCGTAGGAGACTTTTAAATGTTAGTGCAAATTTTACAACCACGCTAAGTAAGTTTTTTTAAATTTTTATTTTGGTTTAAGTTCTATATTTACCTTATTTTTTAATACTCACCCAAACGCGAACTTTAAGATTAACCCATGTTCCAATACTAACAATAAAAGTTTTACCAAACAAAAAAAATGCATGTTTATGAAGCAGACAAATGGTTTGCCACTAGTTGTACTACAAATTCGGCTAAAACTTTTTAGCCTCTCCAAATTACGGCAAGTGTGGTTTGCATTGCTCAGTTGCATAACTTAAGGTCTAATTTGCCATGCGGATGTAATTAATCCAGTTTTCTCCGATTGTATACTAATCAAAGTAAATGATTTATATATAACATAATGGAGTTCAAAAATTAAGGTTGAAATTAATTAAATTAATTTAACAGCTACACAGACATGGACAACGTAAAATCACAACGTAAAGCTGCGCACTTATTCTTAAAAACAAAGAGTTAGACTTATTTTTATTTTTTTAAAACAACCTCTCTATAATATCATTAATAATATAATACATTTTTGGGTTTAAAAATGATAATAAAAATTAAAGAGACTAGAATAGACCAATTGTTATTGAAAATGATTACGTACAAACTTTTATATGTTTTGAAAAGAGCGAAATTCG
Organism: Thalia democratica; assembly: GCF_965202585.1. NCBI lineage: Eukaryota > Metazoa > Chordata > Thaliacea > Salpida > Salpidae > Thalia > Thalia democratica. Next base: position 55,901,539 of record NC_139166.1, on the reverse strand, counting down.
TTTTAAAACTTAATATACTTTTTTCATACAATGTACGCTTTTTTGTTTTGGTTTAAAGTAACTCATCCGTTTTAAGGAGTTTCGTTCTTACGAGTACTGAATTTAAAAAAAAAATCACACATGCCCGTGAATATAAGTAAATATAAACAGTTTAGTAGACAATAACGAATAACTTTGTTTATTAAAACTGTACTATATAGTGCTTATAAATACGGCGACCTTTGAGTTTTCTGCTAAAAACAATTTTCATACTTGGCAAATACTACAAAAACTTCGTGTACAAAACTTTAAATGCTTTGAAGAAACTTCCATGCTGGCACCACTTGATTTTATGAAGATCACCCCAATGCAAAATGTATGAGATTCAAAAAAATGCATCCTTAAGAGTTCTTAGCTGGAACTTTTTTCTCATGCGGCAATTATTACAAAAACACATTGTGCAAAAGTTAAAGACGATTTAAAGAAAGTTTTATGGAGACACTTCTTGATTTAAAAAAAAAACTGGAAGTTTAAAAAAATACAAAAAAGATAGAAACTACATAAAGTTAAGAAGTGCCTCCGTAAAACTTTCTTTAAGTTGTCTTAACTTTTGCACAATGTGTTTTTGTAATAATTGCCGCATGAGAAAAAAGTTCCAGCTAAGAACTCTTTTGGTTGCATTTTTTGAATCTCATACATTTTGCATTGGGGTGATCTTCATAAAATCAAGTGGTGCCAGCGTGGAAGTTTGTTCAAAGCATTTAAAGTTTTTTACACAAATTTTTTGTAATATTTGCCAAGTATGAAAACTTTATAGCAGAAAACTTAAAGGTGACATATTTATAAGCACCCTACAGTACTAACATGTTTTCTTAATATAACTATTAATAAAAGCTATTGGTGATTTAAAAATGTACAGTTCACTTATTGTTACATAATAAAACAATAAGTTTTTAAATCATAAGTATTTGTTTTTACCATATTTTTTGTGAGGACAGTATAAGATCCAATTGCACTAAGATTTCCAGGTGTATATATTAACATAAACTAATTTAAACAATATTTATGGTTTTAGGTGTCAAATCAGTAATTTACACAATGCACAATTATGTATAGAAACTGTTTTAATGTACATACAAGCTTTAGTAAGGTGAAAAATATGTTTGAGTTTTGTTATGTCTGTTTCTATTAGAAAAATTAATTATAACATGAAATAAAATTTTTACACTATTATTGAATAGTAAGACACTCAAAACATAAAAAAAGTGTTGTTTTATGATATTTTTTAAAAGTTTCGTTTAGTGTGCACAAAATCTATTTTACAGCAATTTACAGTTCCATGATTTTTGAAAAGGTATCATAAGATTTTAAACTGAAACTTATCTATATAACCAGGTAAAGTAGAAATAAAGTTTGTATGTTGAATATAATGTTTAAATTAGTCCAGGACACAGACAATTTTTTGTTTGTGATTTTTCTACCGCATCAATAATTTAAAAAATCAAATGATTGTTTAAAACATATACATGTAAAGAAAGAAGTTTTATTTTTTTAAAGTCATGTTTTTTGGCTCTGATTTTTTATAATAAACTAAACTTTGCATCTTGGCTATACATTTTTAATTTATGGTGTTGTTTGTAAAAATAATTTATTTATTTATAAAATAATTTTTTGAGTTTGTTGAACAACAAAAAAGACAAAATATTTGGTCCTGAAATCTGGTGCACGAAGAACCCTTTGGTTATCGAGTCGCACACCCCTTGGGTACTTTTTAACGTCTTATCTAGGACTTGATTATCAAATTACATACTATATACTTCCGTTGTAATACTATATTATTCAAGTTTTTTTAAGAAACAGAACAGTAAAATATATTAAAAAATTAAACTCAATTTTAAATATCTGTTCATAGAAAAAAAATCTTTTTCTAACCTCATTTTTAAATTTATCTATTTCAACAGAGTAACTGTACTAGATATCTAGTCTTGACCAAATTTAGTTTTAAGTATAGTTAAAGTATTAACAATTACTAAAAAACTATTCAATGTTAGGTTAGACATTACTCTTTTGTTAAAGTTACACTACCTACAATTTTTTTTTTATATACTAGTCTGTTTAGTTTACTGTACTAACAATTTTAGTAGACTTTAGTATAGTTGAATTGAATATAATACTTTTGTATAAGCCCATAAATGTTACTTACTTAAATCTTTATTTCAAAGACTTTAAACTTACTCGTTTAAGTAAATTTTATAATTCAAAAAACATATTTTGTAACTAAGACTTCAGACATCAAAGAAAAAGACTATTGACAATAAATAAAAGTACAGAAAACACATTTATTTATTATAACTTTTTTCTACACGGTAGATAGCAGAAATGCAGGAAAACGATAAACAAATAGTTCTGAATATTAATTTATCGTTAAATTTTTCACTTTAATTTTCGTGTTAGACTGTTTGTGTAGCTATTTTCCCAAAAAAACTTAGCAATTTTGCTTTATAACTTTTAAAAATAGAAATCAATTTATTTTTTTTAATAACTGAAAAACAAAAAAACTACTACAAATTTTTTTTACGTTAAAAAGATTATAGTGTTAAAGTTTGTTTAAGCTTAGCAAATGCTTGTCATAAATAAAAACTCACTGTAGATGTATACTCAAGCATGTTGTATTATTATTTTTTTTTAATAAAAAGTGCTTAGTAAGCCTCCTTAGCGTAACTATTAAGATAATTAATGTAAATTAAATATCAGAAAGTGAAAATGATTTTATTTAAGTCCAATCCCGTCATGTATTCCGTTTCAGATAGTTAGTTTTTAAATATTTTTGTTTATGCTTTTTTTTTGTAATTCTAAACTAAAATGAATGCATTTAAGTATGCTTTATAATTAACAAAAACTAATAAAAAATAGAATAAATTGTATTACAGCTGTTAATAAGGCTGTTTTGATTTAAGATGTTAATATTTTTTTAATATGCTTGAAATTAACTGAAAAAATAGTGTAAGTAACATTAATTAATTTTTCGCTACAGCATTTAATACAGCCTAAGATAAAACTTAAATTCGGAAAAATTGAAAAAAGTTTTTATTTATAAAGCATTTGAATAAATAATTGTAAAAAATCTTGTACAGATTAAAAGTTTTTTGTCTTGATTATAAATGAAAACGTACAAATTTTCAAAACTAAAGACATTTTAAAACTCTAATAGCATTCCTGGTTTTTTAACACAAGCTCAACTAAAATAATCGTTACACAAGAAAGTAAACTTAATTTCTTTAAACTTTTCCAAATTAAAGTTTAATTTTTTTTTAATGCTTGAAGTTACGCTTTTCTTACTATCTACTGAAAGTTTAATCTCAATAGTTGTGCAAAAACTATGTCAGTCTTACTTAGTGTTATGATACGGCATAAATTTGATTTAACTTGTTTCAATTTCGTTTTCCTATTTTATAGAACTTATATACTTTTGTTTAAATTTATTTGTTTTTGCTTTATTTTGGCAAGGTTATTAATTGTTTTTTTAGCGACTTATTTTGAATTTTTTTTTATAAAAAGGTAAAATAGTTACAATTGGTTAAACAAATAATTAAATTTTTAGCTGGTATGAACAAAAAAAAACTTGAAATAATAAATAATTACCCTAAAAGTTATCATAACTATAAACAACAAAAGTTTTGAACAAATATCTTATGGTTTTCCTCACAGTTTTTTTCTGCTATTGTTTTTTGAAAGTTGTTTTATAGATTAAACTTGTAAAGTTGCATAAAAAAACTTCGTTTTAAAACTTTATTTACTATATTTTTACCTGTAATTGAAATTACTAGAATTTACTCAACAGTTTTTTTTTCACAAACCTTGATATAATGCTCAGTATTTTGGCCTACTAAAGAATACTTTTAAAAGCTAAAATATTTTTAACAACTTGAAAGTACTTTATAGTTTTAAACACATGGTTTAAAAAGTTCTTTAAACTAATGTAAAATAAAATTTAAGACCTTAAAAAAATAGATAAATTAAACCTATATCAAAGTTTTAAACTTAATTGCTTTTTTATTGGCACAATTTAAAAACCAATTCATCATGTGATATAGTATCATACTTGGAAAGTATAAAATGAAAAGAAATATATATACCTTTTATACCTCATCAGCTTTTATTATTGTAGCAGAAAGGTTTGGTGAGTGTTAGCAACTTGTAATCCAAAAAATATCTATTTTTAGTTTCATCTATTTTTTTCTCGTTTGAATCTTTTTAAACTAACAGTACTGAAAAAATTAGAGAACAGCAGTTTAAGTTTAGTTTTACGTTTTGTTGTTTTAAATATTCCAAAGTGAGTTTGGTGTATGTAATTTTGTTTTAAAAATACTTGAAAGTGTTTTGATTATTACAATTTTGTTTAGATAATATAGCATTGATTTCAAAATATAATTGATTTACAAAAATGAAACTCATTTCCCAAAGTTTATTTATCATTTAACAAAAATCATTTAACGAAAGTTTGATGCACACGTTTTATATACATAAGTAAAAAACCATTTTGAATTAAGATAAGTTCGGGATATTAGTTTTATGTATATCATGTCCTTTTTAAATTTATTTTACACTTTCACAAGGACTTATTTAATATGAGAAACGAGCATAATTAATTACTTAATTATAATATTTTTGTTTATTTCTATAAACCAGGTCAATTAAGAACTTAGTGAGAAACTAAAAGAACAAACTTATTAAATTTACTTAATAGTTTTTTAACCGCTAAAAAACTTATAATTAAAAAAAAATACAATAGCCTAAATTTTTCTAAAAAAAAAAGATTGGTTTGAAATTAGTTTATTATCAAAATAAACACACCTCAACTAAAATGTTGGCTATGATTTAGTTGTGCTTTCTAATGTTAAACAAAAACGTTAAAAAATATTTGTTTTAGTTTACCTTACTATGGTATAAAAAAAGTTGAGGCTTTATTAAAACTCAATATAACAAGTCAGTGTTTATTTTAACGATATTTCCGGTAAAATAAAATATTTATATGCACGAAAAATAACTTTAAAAATAAACTTATTTTGTTAACTAGCAGAGCACTTATTTTACATAATTATTCAAGAAATTTAAAATTAATAACTGTATAATCTAAAAAAATTAATCAAATGTTTGATAAGATTTTATCTGAAACAAAATATTGGTTTTAAATTTTCCTAAACTTCTAGGTACATAATACGAAAAATGCCTTCAAATAGCCTATCAATACAGATAAATACTTAATTAAACATATAACTGTTTTAATCACCTAAACCAAGTTAAAAAAATTTTTTTATTAGAAATAAATTTGTCTTATGACAAACTTTGAAATGCGTGTATAGTTTTATTATATTCTACATAAAGACTTATGAATCATATGGTTAAAACCAAAATGTTATTCTAAGTTATTACTTTAGCTTTTAATTACATTGTTAACAAGATTATAATTTTGTCATACAAAAGTTTTGACAAAAAGTTGTTTTTAAATTAAAGCGAAAAATGTTTGAAATTATAATTCATAAATATTTTTTTTATTTTTAGCTTTAAACAAGATGTTACCACAAAAAGTACATAAACGTCAAAGTGTGCTATTAAAACTTACGATATACTTTTTATACGAGACTGATAGGTCTTCTTTAATCTGAATGTTTTTCTCAACACTAGGTCTTTGACCAAAATTTTAGTGTTGTTTTCGGTAAATAGATTAAATTGGTTTAACTTGTTATTTTTAAAAGAAAATAACTTAAACTATATATATTAAACAAAAATAATTTAAAAAATTAACAAAACTAAAAATTTAACTAAAACTATTAACTGTATAAACATTTAAAATCAAAGATGGATAGAAAAAACAAAAAGTTTTTTTTTAGATAACTTGTGTAAACTTAATTATTTTTTGTCTTCAGTATTTATTTTGTACTTTAATCTATTTATTTTTCTAACGAAAATAACAACTTAGGTTTAATGTTTAAAATTTAAGATTTACATCACCAAACTTTTATAAAAAATTTCAACAAAATTTAAAAAAATGTTTCTTTTTGAATCTAATAAAAAGTTTTCTGCATGTGCTTCTAAATTTTAAGTAAGTAGATAAAACTTTAAATTACTATACTCTTGAAGTGTATAATTTCAGGAGTTTTTGTTGACAAAAATTATAACTATTTACAAAAGTGTTTTTGTTGATTATAATTTACTACTTATATATATTTGCTATCTATCTCACATTTTTAAATTAAGCTTTATTACTATTTAGTTACCACCCAATAGCTTATTTTATTCATTAAATCAGTTGCGTATACGTGGAATATATAAAGCTTTTCATTCATAAGTATTTAGTAATTATTTAATATTTATGCTTATTATTTATACCAGATATGAAGTATTTTAAACTTATGAGTTTTCAAATCTAATTAAAATTTTTAATATCAAAAAAAAAAAAAGCCTTTTTTTATGCATTGCTTATGTACTAAAAAATTTTAAAACTACTTCATTAATTCTAATTTAGAAAATATACCTTTTTCTAAAAACTTCAAAATATGAGAACTAAGAGCAGTTTTTTTTTTATTTGTTCTAATATTACAAAATCTCAATTACTTTCTTGTGTTTGCATTAATGTATCTATTTGAATTACAGCTTTTTAAGGAATTTGATTTTAGTTATATTTTACAACTCTTCCAAATGCCAGTGATCTTGAAAGAAGGAGAACCATCACAAGTAATTAATTTCATTTTATTTTAATTAAAAAAAAAACAGAAATACTCTAGAACACATTTTTCAATATTGAGGTATTTATTTAAATATTTAAAAGTATTATTTTTAATTAATACATTTAAGTGTTCTTAGGTACTGTTGTGCTCTAGAACATACTTAATAAAATTGAAAAGTTGTATACATTAGTTGGTTTTCATTTGTATTAATCAAAATAACTGACTCTAAAATTGTCAACTTTTTTCTAACAAACGTTTTTTTAACAACTTAGTTTATCTTTAAAGCATTATGTAAGCTTTTCTACTGAAATCTATAACTTGTTATTCTTGAAGAACTATAAATTGTGTGAGCTCCACAACACTTGGAGTTTTTGGTACGTGCCCTTACGAGGTACTGATTGGCTGAAATACATGCGAAAGATAGTAGATGGTGTTGACAACTTGGCCAAATACCATTACACGACAAATGCTGTTTTGAAACCGAGCCGGCTACCAGAAAGTAAAACCTACTACTTTCTGTTCAAAAAAGTAAGTTAATTTGTAGCGAAGTAAGATCACTTATAGTGTTTATAGTTGTGTTATTAATTGTCCATAAAGCTAACAGCTTTGTTAGGGTGTAAATTTCTAACTACTTATAATAGAACTAATACATTTTTACACTAAAAGTTTGTTTAAAAAAAAACTTTATAAGTTTAGAAACACCGTTATAAAATATTTTTTTTCTAATGAAAACTTTATACATTATGATTTTACTCAAATTGAATGAAGTTCAGGGTATTTTTTTAATGTAAGATAAAAGTTTTTCAAAAACCTTATTTAAATCTAACTTGATCGTTTTAATTTTAGGGATTAATTCCAGACTCTTACGATCGTGCTAATATTAACGGAGGAAAGTTAAGTATTTGTGGAATTCACTCCATAGAGATTGATAAGGTTTGGGAGCAATGTCTTGACGAGGTTGTAAGAGCTCCATGTCCCAATGTAAATGGAGTGATGCTATTGGTTAGTTGAGATTTAAGTTATGCAATATAGTTTTAGTTTCATTTTAAGAATATTTAGTACTTTATAGATTATAAATTTCATAATTGAACTAATAAGTTAGTAACTTTATTCATTGTTAAGAAACTAAATCAAGTAGGTTCAGTTTATGAACCATTGAAGGTTAACTTAGTCTTAATTTAAAATTTCAAAATAGATAAGTTCATAATGATAAATTTGAGAAATATTTCAATTTGTTTTATACTTATTTAATTTTAAACTAACAGAATACCTTTAAGCAGAAACTATTTGTAAATATTCTTTGTAAGCATAAAAATGTTTTTCCGATTTTGTAAAATCTCCTAAACAAAACACAAAATCTTGAAAGAAAATAAGTAATTATAAACCATTATATGTACAAATAAACTTACGAAATAATATAATCGATTAACTTAAAATACAGAAAACCTGCAAGTACTATTACTGTGTACAAGTATGGCTGGACAGTTGTGGTAACAAAGAAGTTATTGGCAGATGGAAAAATTTCCTCGGCGGCTTTACTACGAAGAGTGTTCTGTTGAAAAAGCATAAAAAATAAAATTTTACTTAAAAAAAAATATAAAAATTCTGATCGTTTACATATTACAGTTATAAAAAATTTCTGAATTAATCATTAAAAGTTGAAATCGTTTTTATATATTTACTTATAATTTAAGATTTTTATTTGATTGCTTATAGGCTAGAGCAAGAAAAAAAACTTTAATACATCATGTTTTAGTATTAGAATTGTTTTGATGGTACAGTTATTTTATTTCTTTAACCTCTTACTTGTGACTTTTTATAAATTGCATGAATGAATGAAATGAAAACATCATATAATTTATTGTTACTGTATAAGTGCAAGTTTTTTAGTTCGGTATCTGTTAAAAAAAGCTAAGTAACGATTCAGTGTTTGAGAAACTAAAAAAAAACAGAAGTACACTAAAAATAAAAATAATAATAAATTCTGTTGAAAAATAGTATCATTAACTCAAGATAAGTCGACAACAAGGCTTACACTAGTTTAAAATTTGAACAACTTTACTCTTCGAATGTTTTCGAAGAACTTGGTCAAGTTAAAGTTTTAAAGCTTCAAACAAATCTTCAGAATACATAATAGTTTCATTTGTTTCGTAGTTTTTGCTATAAAACTTAAAATGTATTCATCTTGTATTAAAAAATTATAGTTGTAACTTATTTATTAAAAAAAAACGAAATAACTAGTAGAAAAGGTCTCTAACGTTTTACAGGCCATACTTGAACTTTAATACTTATCTAAGTTTTAGTTATTTACAAGTATAACGTTATTATCAAAAATTTGTCTGTCAAATGTTATTTTAAACATAATCAACTTTTATAGTCCTTGTTAACTACTTCACTTTCCTCTAATCTTCGCTGAGTTAAATAAACTGTAGCTTCAGTTAGATTAGAATATAATAAGCAGAAACTATTTGTAAAAAGTTATTAAGCTTAGCATGCTTTCTTCTTTAAAAGCTAATGACACATAGAAATATTTTTCGATCTTGTAAAAACTCATAACACAACATCTTAAAAGAATTTTATCAATTATAAACCATTATATGTTTAAAAAAGCTAACAAAATAATATAATCTATTAACTTAAAATACAGAAAACCTGCAAGTACTATTACATTATACAAGTATGGCTGGACAGTTGTGGTAACAAAGAAGTTGTTGGCAGATGGAAAAACTTCCTCGCCGGTTTTACTACGAAGAGTGTTATGTTGAAAAAGCATAAAAATTAAATTGTCTTCTTCTTTATAAATTTCATATTAACAATTCTGATCGTTTACATATTACAGTTATAAAAATTTCTGAATTACTCATTTAAAGTTGAAATCGTATTTAAGGTACATTTCGTTATAATTTAAGAAGCATTTTTCTATTTGTTTGCTCATAGGCTAAACCAAGAAAAGAAAAACTTATATATCATGTTTTAATGTTAAAATTATTTTAATGGTTACAGTTTTTTTTGATAACCTCTTATATGTATTCTTTTATAAATTGCATAAATTTGTTTGCTGTATTTTAGTAGTATAGAAAAAGTTAAGAAAAAATAAATTAAAAGCAAGATGTTGAAAGAAGTTTTAGAGAGCGGCAGGATAATTTTATTAAAAGGTACTCTGAAGAATGATTTTTTTATCTTATTACACACTAAATTAAGACATTAAAAACTTTTTATTTTAAATTGTTCAAAAGCTTCGAAAAAAATTATAAACAGTTAGTTATTTAATTAAAATTTTGAAAATAATTATAATTTAAAACAATTTTCGGTTTTTCTGGTGTGTTTATAACTTTTTATATCATAAGAAATAATTAATTTCTACCCCTCTTAATAAGTTAAGGGAAGTTGTTCTTAATTTTTTTTTTTAAATTAATAAAAGCTCTATACATTTTAATTTTTTCTGAAATTGTTTTACTTGAAATAAAAATGTGTTAGTCAGTAAAAAAGTTTGTATAATTTTACTGCAATCATTAATTAATTCTAGTTACACAATGTTCTAATTACCTTAGGGAATACTTTTTCTTCATTTTCAATGTGTTTTTTTTAAATATTATCTCATTTACTTAGTTTTTTTATTTCATTTATAACGTCTATTTTGTATTGTATGTAAATATGTTTTTGCCTTGACATACAACCTTTTCATGAAAAAAACCTTCAAAAAAGATCCCCTACAAAGTCCTAATATTTACATTAAAAAAATCACAGTATAAAATGATAATTTTTGTACAGAATAACCTTATTTTATTTTTCCTTATTGTTATGGATATATAAAAATATATATTTAACAGAACACTAATATTAGTGCTTACCTATGTTTAATTTAATTTTTATCTATAAAGTATTGATGGTTAGTCATATTTTAATTTTATTTTAGTTCATCGCTCTGTATTTTAGTTTTACAACTTTTGTTTGTGTCTGATGAATTGCTCTGCAGGGAAACGGCGTAACGCAATAAAAGTTAAACAACAAATTAGTGTTAACTAATTTTTGATTGTTTACATTAAAAAAACTTACATGTAGCTAAAAATAACTATGAATTTTTTTTTTTACTTGGTTAGATTTTATGGTTTTTGTTTATTTCACTGATTTTCATACTCAGCTTTTCACTGCCTAGAAAATAATCATCATTAAAATATGGATGCCTATCATTTCTCTAGTATATTTAAAAACTGGATGTATAAAACATATTTAAACGACCAAGCAAAAAAAAATAGTTACACGAAGTTTAGCAAGAATAAGGCGTTTTAAATGGAGAACTTTAACTTGGTGGTCAATAAAGGAACTTAGAAGATTATTTGATAACAAATCTTGCATGTTTCTAAGTTTCTTAATATAAGTGTAAGTTTAAAAGAACTTCTAAAAAACGACAGTGTATTAACCAAAACGGTTTTTCTTTGTGTACCGCAGTCCTTGTTGCCATCACTGCTGATTGTGTTTGCAGTGACTCTTAGAAAAACTGGCAACCAACCGGAGGTTGAAGGTTGTTTTGTGTCAGCTCAATTTAAATTTCGGATAATTGAATTACCAGTTTGTACACAAAAAATGAGAAAGAGCTCGTCAGCGTGATCAAAACTAGTTGCCAGTTTTACTTTGAAAGCAAAAACAACAATGTAGAGTAAAAACTTTATTTCAATATCTGTTTTAAGCGTTAGTTTTTTATTTGGTTTTAAGAGCATTAATTTAGTTTTTTAGGCAGTTTACCTTAAATATCTATCTGTTGTCCCCAAATTTTAAAATGTTAGACTATATTTTATTTTAAAAATCAATTAATTTGTTTTATCTTTTTGACTTATATTTACCGATGTTTTCTATGAAATTAAAACATGTTAGTAAAACAAGTGTTGGTACTTCAAAATAGCTTGAAGTTCTATTAAAACGGTTCTTTATAACTATGGTTAGAGTGAGCTTCTGAAAAAAAGGTTAAATATCACTCTCATTAATTTAAATTTATAAGGTTTTCGTAATAGTTGTAAATATCAGCAATACAAGGTATTTCAACAACAACTCTATTATTACTGTTTTTTTGCATATTTTTTAACAAACTTTTTGTTTAACATAGTTTTTTTATTGATCACTAAAGTTATTTAAAATATCTGCAACCCGCAAGGATACTTTTTTTTATAAATTGCGGCCTTCGACTTATAAAAGACTGCCCACTTCTGTGTTAGATTGAAATGAGGAAAAAAAAGCTAATTATATAACTCGGTGAAAAAGTATTTTACGTTAAACAGTTTAATATTATGATTTTCTACACAATATTTTAAGAGTGACATGCTATACATTTTACCTTACATGGCTTAGCAACGATTATAAAAAAAATCATAAATAATTATTTTGCAAAAGACTGAGAACTAATTCGAATTAAACATTTCCAACTATTTTTCTTTGCACTTTATCTGTATTATTTAATAGCATTTATAAACTAAAATACTAAAATAAAATAAATTTATTGGAACTCAAAAAGAAAACAAAGTAAAACATTGCAAATAAATTCAAAACAAAATTAAAATAAACTTTAGAAACTATTCAAATAAAAACAATGAAGACAATTACAACAATGCAGCTTTTTAAATAAATTCAAAAGTTTCAAAATAACTACCAGCATATAAAGTATGTTTATCAAATATAACTGAAAATATATCTAAATTCATTGAATTAAAAGTAAAATTGAATTACTAGGTTTATTGATAATAGGAATAAGTAGCAAACGAAGTTAAATTTAATAATGTAAAATTTAAAAGTAAAATTTAGTCTCTAAAATATTCAGCCAAAAACGAGCAGTGATAAGCCATTCAAACACATTTCTCCTCTACGCTTTCTGAGTTTCCTTGCAGGGTATTCCCTTCAACTGCCACGACAGCAGCTGGTCCTCGTTTAGAAAGGACTTCTTCTGCTTCGAGTCCTGCTGCCCCGTCGTGATGTCCAGCTGCAGCTGCTGGTCCGACTCGTCCTTCTCCCCGTCCACCACCTTCACGTGCACCTGGCACCCCCTCTTCAGGAAGCCCTGCTCCTGCGCGTGCGCCAGCAGCGTGATCACCCTCCGGTCCACCTCGTACTTCAGAGACCTGCCGCCGTAGTGCACGTTGTAGCCCTTCGCCAGCAGCGACGTCACCTCCGGGTCCTGCCACGTGAAGGCGATGTTGTGCTTCTTCTTGGCGTGCACCGCCCACATCTTCAGCTCCTTCTCGACCAGCTGTAGAAGTTCCGGGTAGGAAAAGGGCAGGAAGTAGACGAACTCGTTGATGCGGCCGAGGAACTCGTCGCGGCCAAAGTGGCGCCTTAAAATGGGACGAACCACCTCTTCCTGGAAGGTCCTGGACACTTTGGTCAGCCCCTGGCTCTCGTCTTTTTCGTTGTTTTGCGAGTCCATGGAATTCAAGTTGTTGGTGGTCAGGTTCCTCAGCTTCTGCCCGTACTCGGCGATCTGGCTGGCGGCCAAGTTGGAGGTCATTATGAACACCGCGTCCTTGCAGTCTATCGTCTCGCCCTTGCCGTCGGTCAGCCTGCCCTCGTCGAACAGCTGCAACAGAACGGTCAAAACATCCGGGTGCGCCTTGTCAACTTCGTCGAACAGCACGATTGATGAAGGCTTCTCTCTCAACTTCTTGGTCAGCTGGCCGCCCTGGTCGTGGCCGACGTAGCCGGGCGGCGACCCGATCAACTTGGCCACCTCGTGCTTCTCCTGGTACTCGGACATGTCCAACCTTATGAAGGCCTTCTTGTCGCCTTTGAACAGGTAGGAGGCCAGCTGCTTGGCCAATTCAGTCTTGCCGATGCCGGACGAGCCTAAAAACAGGAACACCAGAGGGTGCGATTCGTTGAACCATCCGTTTTGCTTTCTCCTGATGGCGGCCGACACCGACAGGACGGCGCACTCCTGCCCGATGATGTTCTCCTTCAGCTGCTGCTCCAGCGGGAAGTTGGCTCTCTCCTGCGCCTCCTTTTCCTGCTTCAGCGCCACCGCCTTCTCCTTGGCCGCCTTCAGTATCTTCAGCAAGCTGGTCTGCTCCGGGTTGGCGTACGCTTCCGGGAAGTGGCCGGAGAAGTTCTTGTTCAGCGGATCCGCTCCCTTGTCCAGCAGCAGCTGCACGCACTTCTCCGATCCGTTGAGAACGGCGTAGTGCAGCGCCGTGTAGCCCCTGAAGTCCTTGCGCGGGTTGAGCATGTCGCTGAACTCGTGCTCCCTCAGTATCTGTATCTCGGTTCGGGAAAGTCCCGGGTTGGTCAGCTTCGACGCGTAGTAGTTGTCCTGCGCGTTCGGGTCCGCCCCCGCTTCCAAAAGTGATTTTATTATTTCCACGTCGCCGCGAACCGCAGCCGCCATCATCGGCGTCCATCCGAACACGTGCCTGTTTGTGATTGGATACTATTACATTGTTTAAAGTAAAATACGAACCTGTTGTATCATACTTTACAACTAACCGTTCAATGTTATAATATCTATTAAAGTATTATATACATATACAGTCTATTGTAAAAGTAGAAAATTTATAGTTAATGACAAAGGCGACGCGTGGTATTTTAATAGGGGGTGCGGAAAAATTCATCCATTAAAAAAACCTATAAAAATGTGTCTTAAGCTGTGAGCACTTCGTCTTATTAACTTCTTTGCTCGGTTTTGGTAAGCTGCGCTTGTTGCCTCGCTTGTAGCTCCACCCGCTAGCGTAGCCTGCTAACTTGATTGCTTATATACGCGCGCGCCTACTAGCTCATGCCGCTAACACTATATCTTTACCTTCTAGCTGGTATGATTTAATTTTCTCGTTGCTGCTATTTTGCCTGCTCCTGCGCGTTTGCTCGCTTACAAATTTCAACTTTATTGCTTTTTGTTGATAGTTTGTTTACATGCAGTGCATTTTGAATGTGTAGTGTTTGAAAACATTTTCAGATTGTGCAAATAATTCACTTATGTTCAGCATTAAGCTATTCAAAAAAAAAAGTATTGAAAATTTGTATATGTTTAAGATGCAGCTGACATAGATTGAGCTTGCAGCTCACAGCATTACGAAAATCTCAAATATAAAAATTTTACAAAAAATATTAGCAGGAAAATTTGCGAGGGTCAGTTATAGTTTAGCTATATTTTTTGTACAACTTCTTGACTGCATAAATTTCTAGTTTTTTAAGCTAATATAATAAATTTTATATCATTCAGTTCCTTAACTTTAAAATAGTGTTGTTTTAATTTAGTTTGGAGTGGTACAGCTGTAGCATGACTCTTGAAGCAGCGTCTTTAAAAGCTTAAACTTTAAAACTGAAACTTTTTGTACCTTTTATTATGATTTTTTGTTAGGTGGACCAACAACTCTAGCGTTCCCCCCTGTTTAATGATGTAAATCAAAAATTAAAATAACAAAACTCTAGATCAGAGTGGATTATGCCATAAAAAAATGTGTGCTTTATGGTCAATCAGTTTTATTTTGCAGTTATTAACCGCTGACTAATATTTTTAAATTAAAAACATAATAAAGAACGTTCGTCTTTAATAAGATAACCATAATTATCCAAGCAACAAATGAATAGCCCAAGAAAACGTAGTTATATCTAAGAAAACAGTGTTTTTAACATAAATAAGACGGTTTCCTTAAGAGGCGATCTGGGTGATTTTAACATCTTACTACCATATACATATTAAATTGGCAAAAAAAGGAAGCAGTGTTGATTGGAATTTTTTTTTGGAACAATGTGATCAAAATGCAAGTTTACTGAATGAATTTCATTTTATGAGGTAAAGCATAAAAACGAAAAATAGTAAAATTTGCTGCGGCAAACATTAGTAATATTAATATTATAGCAAAATTATTTTACATATTATCATAAAAGAAATACTAAATTATTTATAACTACAACAATTTACAATAAGCCTTAATTCTAAATATAATACTTTTAAAACTAATATTTCTTGACTTAAATATGTTTTTTTATTAAAAAAAAAGATATATCACCAAGTTGAAATTAAAAGTTATTTACTATTGTAATTCGTTAAGTAAAACTAAATCTAAAACTATTCAAAGTTTAAAAAAATGTTATAACAATTTATAACCAAAGTAGTTTTTAATTTATTAATTTTTTTGCTACAAAATTGCTACTAAATCTTTCTGTTCATGCCATGTATAACCAGTATTGAAAAATAGCTGTTGTATAACTTATTTACAATACTAAAAGTGTCTGCCTTTATAATGGTATCTAAAGTGTCTTGACAATATTTTAAAAATCACCAGCTTCTTAAATTCCTAAATTATTAAGATTTCAAATAGATTTCCAAACTTATAAAAATTATAGGTCCTTTAAAACAGTAAAAAAAACATATTATTTTAGTTTTTTTAAATACATCTTTCAGATTTAATTTATAGTTATCAAAATTTTCAGAGACTAAAAAATTAAATTTATATGTCTTAGAAAGAGAAAATAATTTTCAAAGACATATTTTGTATGGTATTATCTAATATGGTTAATATATTTTCTACTTCTAAGACATATAAATTTAATTTCTTTGACTCTGAAAATTTAACATATAACGATATATATATATATATATGTCATAAATTAATTAATCAACTTAATATGATTGATTATTAGAAAATACTATCATAAAGTTTTAAGAGAAACCAACTATTAAGTTTATTTAAAGCTGCTATAAATTGAAAACAAACAAATGATGAATTTGATTTAAAAGTTTTAGACAAAGCTACATCAAAAAAAAATATATATATTTCAAATAAAGTTGTCAGTAATTTTATAGTAATATGCGAGAGGTTACTTTACTAGAATTTATTTTCTCCGTTTTTTTTATTAGCACTTCAACCTCTTCATCTAATGAAGATATGGTTTCCTTCATCTGGTCTGCATTCCACTTCAGTATACACATTAACTTGTTACATAAAATACTAAACTAACTGGTTAGTTATGAAGATCTCAATTATTTACTTAAACAAAAAACACTTTGATTCTAAAATTATGCTAGATACACTTTTGTGTATATATCACAGTTTCACTATGGAAGTGTCCTTGCTACAGATCATCAATACTAAAAAGCTTACAAAATCTGCTTGTTCAATATGTTAATAGAAAATGTTTGCAGTTTTATAAAGGATATTTTACTAATTTATACCAGATGAAGGCATTGGAAATAAAATTAAAAATTTTGTAAATTTCTAGGAAAATTTTGGGATTTTTTTCTGACTTTAAAGGACTTTTAATTAATTTTTACCATTTGAAGGCTTTGGAAAACAAGGAACTTTGTAAATTTAAACTGACAAAATCTGGCTTTTTTTTTAATTTTATCAAATTTCCTGACTTTTCCTGACTTTTTTTCAAAACCCCCCATTTTTCCAGACTTTTGTCATTTTTTAAAATTTTTCCTGATTTCCTGACTTTTCCTGACCGAGTGGCAACCCTGTTTAAGGTCTTTTATAAAATTTATGGTTTTTAGTTTTGAGAACAATACTTTTGCCTATCTATAAATTAAGAAAGGTATATTTAAAATTTGATAAAATATATTGTTGTTTTATAATCATTTAAAGTACTTTATGTTTATTCAATTTATTAGTAATAATCTTTGTTATATTAAAATATATTGATGTTTTGTACTTTTTAAATACGCTTATGCCTATAAAGTATAAGCTTAAGCAACATGATATAACTCAAATTGTTAGACATCCATGTTTTTTTAAAAAACAATTTTTGATAATATTAGTATGCATTAGCCAAGTTAAATATCGATTACTTTAAAAAACTACAACTAAAATAGAAAAATGTAAATTTAACCTTTATTAAAGAATAGTGTAGTTTTATCTTTTAAGATTACAACAAAAGCTCTCAACTTATAATTAAAGAGAATAACATCACTTCAAACTTTTAAATTTTATTACCTAAGCAATGTTTCACTCATTTAAACATTTTAAATGAGATCTTCAGTTGATTAATTATATCTTAATCAAGTAGATGTAGAGTAAAACAACTATCATTAAAACATTTAATTAATAGTTAACAACTATTGTTAGACAATCTAACTAGATAACAAAAAAAATACAGTTAATATTAAAGACTTCATATAAAAGACCTCCCATAAAGCAAATATTAATAAAAACACAACAAAAAAGAATATATAGCTCATCTAATTTGATTGTATCTATTTCTACTGCCAAACTGAAAGAAAGCTTGTAATGTTGTACCATATTTTTATACTGATATTAAGTTACATTTTAATATATTTTAATAACTATTTCAATAAGTTATAGTCCATACATTTGTAGTTTAAAACTTTTGCTAATAATATGCTATATTGATACAATACATCAGTAAAAAAATTTTTAGATGTTATAAAAATACTTAGACTAAATATTTTTTGTATACATTAAGGTTGATACAAGCTCAAGTTTATCAAATTCAAATTTAGAAAATTAATTTGTTTATTTAGATATTATAAAATTTCAAAGGTAATATCAAACTGCGCGTGCATAATTTTTATGATTAAATAATAAGTTTATTTAATTTAGCATTATTAAAATTTCTTATACCAATTTGTGGTTAAAAAACAATAAAATTAATTTATTTTTCAAATTAAATTTATAATTGAAAAATCTACAAGTGCAATATTATTTTGGCATATAGCAAAAATATCGAAACTAAATCAACTACATCTCATTTAAAAACTAGAAAAATATATGTCCTGAGAATATAAAAAAAAAACATAATCTCCAGTCAGCCTGAGTTTAAAAATAAAATGTTCAGTATTCTGACTTATCTTGAGATATTCAAAAATTTAAAGTATCTTCAGTGATTGGCAACCCTGGATTAAGCTAAATAAATCACACCTGCACTTGTTCAGGAGATCGGAAGACCTTTCAGCCTGCAGATGAGCCTTGATGGTGTTGACCTGCCTCGCTTTGATCATTCTGAACAGCTTGTTGCAAGATTCGTCGCACTCAGCTCCAGAAATTCCGTACTTGTTGTTGCACTTCCTCACATCGTCTTTGCAATAGGCAAGTGGGATGGCAAACAGCGGCAGCATGTACTTGGCATATGAGTGAGATTTGTTGTTGCTGTCATTCTTGTGGTGATAATGATTAGAGGCAGTTTGAACCTGTTTGAATTAATAGAAGTTTGTTCAGCAAGTAAAATGTTTTTTATAGTTTTAAATATTCTATGACCTATAAATTTTACAACTTGAAAGTGCAAATTTATGATTCTCAACAGAGCTTTGGAAAAAAATCCTCAGTTGTAAACTTAAATTTAAGAATTACTTTTCAATTTCAAGCTTTGAAAAAGGTTAGATTTAATTTAAAGTTAAAATCATGTCATTTTTAACACAAAAAGTTACCAAAAAAACTAAAAAAAAAACTATTTATACATTGCAAAATAAAATTTTATATTAAAAACTGCAGAAACTTAAGGCAAACTAATAACTAATTAAAAAAATTATGTAAAATACAAATAAATTTAGTATTTTTACCAGAAAACAAATTTCACATTTCTAATAAAATAAAAGTGAAATTTAATTTGTTAGTAGAAGTGTTTGTTACAAAGTTACTTTAACACAAAAATAATTTCTATATAGAAAAAATTGCTATTAGTTAGAACTCTTTAAAAAGCAATATGCTTATACAAAACTTAGCCTTTATTTACTAGCTAGTTTCTTAATAGTTTAACTTAAGTTTTACAAACTTTAAAACTAAAAATATACCAGCTTTATATTTAAATAGACTTAATTTAAATGATGAGAATTTTTTTTATGCATATGATATATTTTTTGAGTCAAATAGAATTTTTTTACTGAACATTTAACTTTTAATAGCAGGGTTGCCACTTTACCTTGGAACCTGGAATTTTAACAATTATCACAGGTATTTTTCAAAATTTCTCAAAATTCAGGTTTTTTTTTGCCTAAATTGTCAAATTCCAGGTTCCAAGGTAAAGTGGCAACCCTGCTATTAAAAGTTACCACTGCAAAAAAGCAAAAAAAAAGAAAAACAACTGCTGTGTTTTTCTTAAAATTTTAAATGATTGAGCTTTTCCAAACATTTCATGTGGTGGGAACCTTGCTCATACAACAAATCAAAAACATATATTAAACTAAGCTAGCTTGAACTAAATAAAAATAAAATAAGTTGGATTACTAGATTTATTACTAAAAAAAAACTAACAATGTTTCTTATAACAAGGGCAATTAAAGGGCAAAGCCTGGACTTACACGTGCAGTGAGGTAAGCTCAAGTTAAGGGCATATGGGGATGAATTGCCTTTTTCACAATTTAGTCTTATTTTATTGAGTTTTAACTAAGCTACAAGTTGTTTTTTACAGATTTTTAAAACTCAAAATATTTTTTGATTAATAGCCGATCGAAGTTGAAGACTACAATAGGTTCCTTATAGGGGGCACAAACTAAAACAGCAAATAACTAGAAATCACTAAAATTTTATCTCCTCCTACGTTTTTTGAAATAAACACCTCAAAATTTTCGGAAATGTTCCTTGCAATATTTAGAAAATTCTATAAGAACAAAATTTAAAAAAACAATTTTTTATGACAAAAAAACAATTTTTTTTTTCAATATTTCAAATTATGTTTCAACAGAATTTTCTGAAAGTTTGAGGTAGTTATGTCAAAAAACTTATTAGTGATAGATTTTTAGTGAAATAGTCTTTATTTGCTATTTTAGTTTGCGCCTTCCATAAAGAACCTATTGTTGCTTTTGACTTTTACCTGCTATATCTCAAAAATTGTTTTGAACTTTGAAAATCTGTTAAAAGTATTTCGTAGCTTAGTTAAAACTCTATTATATAAGACCAAATTGTGAAAAAACTGATCTAATCCATGACTCTCCTATGCCCTAAATAACTATTGAAATACTTGAAGCATAAACTTAATTATTTTTGAAAACAAGAAACCAAGCTTTACACAACTATATAAAAAAAATTATCAGTTATTACTTGAACTATTCTTATCTCCTAATCACTAAGAAAAATAAATTTCTGCTTGACTACCTTTTTAGCCCACTATGCCCAAGAATTTGTCAAAATGTAATTTCTTAATAAAATAAAAAATAACCTTCATAGATCCACCATGGTTGTTAGAAAGCAATCTTGTTGAAGCAGCACTGGTTAATCTATTCAATGCAACCCTTTTTGAATAAAGAAAGTGAATTTGTTTAAAGCTTCTAACAAAAGCCATCTTTGGCCTGGTTGTAAACTTAGGTATTAATTTAGTAAACTAAACCTAAAAAAAAATCTTATGTTTTGCTCTACTAAGCTTTATAAACATTTTCAATGAAGTAATTGCATAATAACTAAGGTAAAGTTTTTAAGAAAATTAAAGCATGGATTTTAATAAAAATATAAATAAACAAACAAGTATTTTATAATACTTTTGCATTGATAGTGACTAAACTAAATGTCAAAACAAAATTAGTTGAGAGTATTTCTTTATGAGCTCACAGGGTGAAAGAAGTGAGTAGAATTATAATTCAAAACACTTAATGAACTGTTTTTTTTATTTAAACTTTTAATAATAGTGTTACTATACTAAATAACAAAATAATTATACTTGCTATAAATAATAGTATATGTAATATAAAACTGGTCTACCAAAAACTGAAGTTCACTTTTAATTATGATTTTTTGAATCTTGTTTAAGAAATTGTGAATTAATATCCTGATAATATAAAATAGGGTGGCCCCTGGTTTTTGAGAAATTTTTTCCAGGTTTTCTAAACTTTTCCCTGCTTTTGAAAGTACACGTTTTTGGATCTATTTTTAGTTTAAAAATAAGTTTGAGGTTTAAAACTTTGCTAAGTAGTATAACAACATTTAAAAGATACTGTAGAGCTATTCTAAATATATTTTGTAATAAAATAAAGTTCCAATGATGACAAAAAAAAATTATTTATATGATAGATTTTTAGTGTCAAATCAAAGTTTTACTACTTCATGTTAAAAATGTTTAAAATTCAAGGCTTTTTAGTGATTTTTGTTCAATATTCAAGATTTTCTAAAATTTCTCAAATTCTAGATTTTTCCGGAATAAGTGGCCACCCTGATAAAAATATAACATATGATGATATATAATAATAGAATATCCAGAGTTAACATGATTTACCCTGAGTCAAACTCAGATTTCAAAATATCATCAGCTATCCTGAGTGTGTGGCAACCCTGTTTAATATTTTATGAAATTATAAATACGTCTAAACCTTCAAAATGTATAGTTTGATAAAAAATATAAATCAAAACTAAATTATTTTCTGTGTAATTACTTTTCAGCTTTTCACTGTGCTTGATTTTTTTTAAATATGTTGATAATCACTGTTTTCAATCTACACTGTAGATCAGTCTACACCGGGGTGCTTATAACAGGGTTGCCACTCTTTGAGCCAAAAAATCTTCCCTGAGTGACCAAAAATTTCCCTGAGTAACCTTAAATTTCCCTGAGTTTCCCTGAGTATTTTTCAAATCTTAAAAAAAAAAATTTCTTATCTAACATAAATTATTAAAACCTCATTCTCATTTTTCTTCTTTAATAACAAAAGGAAGGTTGTATGTGTATGCTTCTGCATTAAATTTATGAAAAAAACTGTTTTCAAAAACTCAATCTTAAAAGATTTAAACCAATTAAAAATTAAAAACTAAATTTTTGCACAACTTTGTGTGAACTTGTTAGTTAACTTTCTACATAAAAAAATAAAGTTTAATTTGTTTGACATTTTAATTGACAAAATTTAATTAAACTATAATAATAATTTCACATGAAGAACTCACTTAAATGCATTCATAATAACTTCATTATGACCTGTATGTCTTTCCTAGCAACTGTTCTGAATGCAGTAAATAAAACTTAAAAGCTTAACATTATTGTAAAAAACCTGCAAAAAGAAAGTTTAAAGAAATAGCTAAAGAAATATCTCATATCAAAGTACAACTTAATACCTAACAACTGATACAAAATAATCTAAAATTAATTTTTTTTTTATGTCTTTTAGATGTTCATACACAATCTATTTTAAATAACTGAAAACATAATTTTGATTTTAAAACAATTTCACCTAATAAAAAAATCTTAATACTGTTTTTTTAAGTATGCAATTTCTAAATCAATAGTTTTAATTTTATTTTCAAGTTTATTTGCGTTGTCCTTAGCAGCTATTCCTCTTGCTAATAATTCTTTCATTGCTTCTAAATCAGACTGTTTGTTGGCATCTGCAGTATATTTGTCATAGTCTTCATTCAAACATTTAAGTTGCTTTGTAAGTTTACTTTTTTGTTCTCCTAATTTGCTCAAAGCATCACCTTTATTTGGAACATCTTTAGCAAAGCGCTGTTGCTCAAGATATGCCAAATATTGGGCCCTAGAAGATTTTACAAATTTTAACAATTCAGAACTTAGTTCAACTGTGCTTGGTTCTAGACTATTTGCATATAGATGATCTTTAATCATTCTTAGGGACCTTATTGTCATCTCTCCCATATTAGTTGATATTACTTCCTTATTTAAGCTAAAGCCCCGTTCAACACTTGCCTGGCCAATAGTACAACTAATAGTACAACATAGTGTTTTTTAAACTACATAAGTAACTAAAAATAAAAAGTTATTAGAACTTTTCAATGAATAGTTAACAACAACTTTCATTTCTCTAAACTGTTTGATTT
Source organism: Thalia democratica (assembly GCF_965202585.1). NCBI lineage: Eukaryota > Metazoa > Chordata > Thaliacea > Salpida > Salpidae > Thalia > Thalia democratica. The sequence continues at coordinate 55,878,147 of NC_139166.1, read as the reverse complement.
TACTTAAGTAAATATAAATTTAAAACTTAAAAAAACTACAATATTAATACTAAGAATATTGAAGAACTAGCCGTAAGGCTAAAAAAACTCTAAATAACCACTTAAATAATAAAAATTACTACTTTTGAACATAATATTGAAACTGGATTAACTAAACCTCATTCTAGATCTAGAAAAAAATTTCCCTGAGATTTTAAAAAACTTCCCTGAAATTTAGGGAAAAATCAAAACTTCCCTGAGTTTCCCTGAGTTTAAAGAAAAATGCCAAAATTCCCTGAGTTTCCCTGAGATTTTCTACAGTTTGAAAATTCCCTGAGATTCCCTGAGTTCCCTGAGTGTGTGGCAACCCTGTTATAAGTTTGGCAACCTTTGAGGTTTTAGCTGGAAATTTTTGTACACTTGGGAAATGCCACAAAAACACCCTGGGCAAAATATTAGCTGAATTGAAAAAGTTTTTATAGAGACTACTTTATATTTTCTGAAAACCACCTTAGTGCAAACTGTATGAAACCCAAAAACTTTAACCTTTGAGTATTTAGGTAAAATTTTCTTTTATATGTGGCCAAATTATGTACACAAAAACACATTTTACACAATTCAAAGAAAGTTTTATGCTGACAACTCTTGATTTTATGTAATTTTTATCACTTTTTGTAAGCTTTCTTGAATTTTAAGTTTTTTGTTAACCTTAAGGATAGTAATTGTATCTTAAAAGTGTTTCCGTCAAAGAAAACATCTGCAAAAGTCTTCACCTAAGCCTAGACTTTGATGTGTTGAGAGACAAGCTCAAGTTAACATAAACATTTGATCCAATTTGATCACTAAACCTTGTTCTTAACTAAACATGTAAGCCAGCTGCAACCAAGAAGCGACCAAAAAACTTGCAAATGTCAATCTACAAACGATTTATTGTGTTTTACAATGAAGCAACTGTTTACTGGTATTTATCAAGGACCTCAGCTTTGTTTTTTGCTATGCAAAGAGTTGACTTAAATTAACTGTTTTATAGTAATTAAATTAATAAAAAAAAAAAAAATGTTTTGTATTTAATCAAAAATTATAATTTTACATGTAAAATTGTTCAAAAAAAGCCATACAAGCCTCAAATCAAGTTTAAAATTTACTGTTTCAATAGTTTTTCACTGAAAATTTTAGTATAAGTTCAGATTAAAAATTGCAGAATTCTACACAGCTTGACAATGGTTACAGTTTACAATTTAGATGTTTAATTTAGTTATTTAGATAATAGTTTACAAATGCAAGTTTACATTTATTAGAAGCTATAACAATTAAAGACTTCCATGTTGTTACATTTTGTTACTAGCAATTTTGAAAATAAAAGAAACAAACAGCATACCCGTGCGGTTACAAATTCTTAGCTTTCTGTTTACTGAATTCACTGAACTTAATTGTAGTAGTAAAAATGTTTGCTGTAACAGTTATGGTTTTTACGATAAACTTAACGACAAAGTAAACGAGCAAAAAATTTAAGAATTCTTTATATTTGAAATTGTGGTATTTTTGCTAGAGATAAAAAAATTCTAATCAAAACTTATTAAAATGGTATAAAATCGTAATAAAAGAAATTAAACTAAAATTTGTCCTTTTTTTAGAAACTAATACATTTACTACTGTTTTTTATCATGATTTTTTTTTTTTTTATTCATAAAACTTTAATTTTAGCAGAAATTTTGAGGAAATAGATTTTAAATGAACCAAAACCCATAAATTTGTTCATCTAAGTGCTATATTACATCGTAACGTAAACGCCTACACTACACCTACACTTTATTTTATTGTTCAAATATTTCATCTCAAGTAAGTTAAAACAACAATTATTAAAAAAATTAGAATTTTTTCAAGGATGCTAGTGAAAGTTAAAAAAAAAATGACATGAGGTAAAATATAAAAAATGACCAAAGGCTAGGTTTAAGGGTAGTAGTGATTGTGATACTATTAAAAGGTAAAATACAAAACTGACCAAGGGCTAGGGTTAAGAGTAGTAGTAGATAGTAGTGAATAGTGATAGCTAAAAAAATAACTAAAAACTAAAAAAAACTATTAAAAGGTAAAATACAAAACTGACCAAGGGCTAGGGTTTGGGGTCGTGAGTGATAATAAAAAAAAATTGAATAAAATTGATAACATAATAAAATTGCTGTCGTAGAGTAAAGGCTAGCAGTAATAGTGACAGTAAAAAAAAAGTTTTAACCGAGTCTTTTTGTAATGTGACGGTGTTTCCCCTAATATTTGCAGAGTCATCAAAATAAAATGAAAAATTTCATTTTAAAAAATAATATTTTGTTATTAAAAAAGTATTTTTGATAACTTTTTAATAAGTTTAGGTAAGGTGGGTTAGGAATAAGGGTATAAAAAAAAGCTTTTGAAAGTTTTGCTGATTCTGCAAACATTAAGGGAAGTACTGTCACATTAAACCCGGATCGTGACCCTTCGTGAAAAGTTATTCTTTCGTGAGTTTTTGACACCTATCCCTTCAAAAAAATTAGCTTAAAATTAATTTAAATCTTAATTAAATCTTGTGTACATTTTATCTACATTTACAATACTTTAACAAATTTTTTAATTTTTAAATATCAATAAATAGAACCTTAAATTACATTCTATATAAATGAGTTTAAAATTTTCATATTTTATAAATTTGTTTAGTAAAAACATTAAACAATGTACTTTTTTTTTCTTTAACTTGTTTAACTTTAAAGCATAAAACTTATTCCTAATAAGCTTTATAACTTGTTTTTTTAACAACTATTACTTTTATGTTTTATAATTTATCAATGCTTCTGTAAATTTAAATAGTGTATTTAAAGATAGTTAAACAGTTAAAAGTTTTATATGCTATAACAATGTGTTTTTGAGTAAAGCTTACGCACTTGTTTTGTATAACTTTCATTGATAAAACAATTAATATACAAATATGTACATAAATTAAAAAAAAACTTTCGAAAGGTCTACTGTTTATGCTAAAATTTTTTATAGAGAATGGTCGCTAAGACCAAACTTAAACAATAAGATTTTTTTTCTTTAAACAAGTAGTAAATTTATTATTTATATTCACATACACTTTAATAAAATTAATATTTAGCTTAAGTAATTTCGTACAACGTTCTTTGTTTAGTTTATCGAACTAATGACGCTTGCTTAGCTGTATTTGTATGTATAACAAAAGAGATTTATATTAAATTGTTTACAGCTTAAATATAAAAGCAATAACTTAGTTTTACTTCTATTATGTGTTTGATATTTAAAACATTTTTAGTTCGGTTTTTAGTGCCATAATCTAATCCATCTTCATTTGGTATATCTAAATTATATGCGAAATACAATTGTCAAACTATCTAAAATAAGTTTATACTATAAGAAAACAAATTAAGATATATATATATAAAAAGACAATTAATGGTTTTTAATTCTAATGCTTGAGTTGTTATTATAACTTTTTTTAGTAAAGTTAGTTGAAAGAATTCATTGAGTTGTTTGAAAGAATCACAACTTTAAATAAAAATTATGAAGTTAAAATTAAAGATATTTTCTGTTAATCTAAGTTTCACCAAAAAATATATTTTTAGTAACAAATTAGTAGTTTAATAAGGAACACCAACACCTATTATAATGATGAAGTATAGCTATTGCAGAGGTTAAGTACAAATTTTCTCGTTAAATATTATTTTCTCTTTTTTTCTACTAAATGTATGACCGTGAAAACCACGGATATAATGTAAGTTAGTTGTAGCCTCCCTACTAGTCATCGCCCCCTGACTGAATAAAACCGCCCACTTCAGGAAACTCTGGGTTATAATAAAAAGTATGCAGTAGTAAGCTGCAAAGATCTTTTATTAATTTAATATAACTTTTGTTTGAATTGGAAACTTATAAAAATAGCAACTTTGTCCGAAATAGTTATGTAACTATATAAAAAATAAGGTTTATTACGTATATCTCAAATATTAAATTGTTACTTAGATTCTTTTACGTACAACAAACTGAAAAACTTACACTTAAATAATAATGACAAGTTCTATGATATTTTAATTTTATCTAATCATTTATAAAAAGATACAAGTAAGAGGTTGTTAGTAACGTAATTGCTCCAACAAATGGTGTCATTTTAAGAGTATGATATATATAGAATTTAATTTTGACTATAGCAGTTTGATTTATAAACACTTATAAAACTATAAACAAAATGTACCTTAAAAACGATTTTTACTTTTCATGATTAGTTCTGTAATTAACTGTAAAATGTAAATGATCATGATTTTTGATTAAAAATTTATAACGCAGGGAAATTTTATTTTTATGCTTTTTCAACAGAACACTCTTCGTAGTAAAACTGCCGAGGAAATTTTTCCACCTGCCAACAACTTCTTTATTACCACAACTGTCCAGCCATACTTGTATACTGTAATAGTACTTGCAGGTTTTCTGTATTGGAAATTAGTAGTTTAAATACAAATGTAAGCTTAAACATTAATTATTTTATAGTGCAAAAATATTTTCATTCAAAATTTTAAGTAATGTTCTTAAGAAATTTCACGACATCGAAATAAACATGTAAAAAGTTTCAAAGAAGAAAGTATTTAAAAACTTTAAAAAAAATTTCTTTATTCAAGGGAGGTACCACAATGGTTTGGAACAAGTCGAAATATGTAGAAAAATAGCATTATAACCATTTTGTTTTGTAATTTAGACAGTTTAGTAAACACAATTAAATTTCAAAGCTCTATAAACCGAACTTACCTGATTAATCTATATCACCAACACAACGTTCCCCAAAGCGCATATAATTCTTATAAGTTTATAATTTATAATTAAACTAACTAATTTTAATAACATAAATGTTATGCAAACTAACCAATAGTGCCACTCCATTTACATTGGGACATGGAGCTCTTACAACCTCGTCAAGACATTGCTCCCAAACGTTATCAATCTCTATGGAGTGAATTCCACGAATACTCAACTTTCCTCCGTTAATATTAGCACGATCGCAGGAGTCTGGAACTATTCCCTAAAAGGTTCAGGGATGAAGTTAGATTTAGTTAAGGTTTTGCAAAAAGTTTTTTTCATTAGAATATACATTTAAATATTTTCGATTAGAGTGATGAAAATTGTAATGGATATAGTTATTTATGAAATTTTAGGTTTAGCTTTAATTTAAAAAATTTAAATGGTTCTTTTGTAAAAATTGTTTAATATTTTTTAAACGATGTTTCCAAACAGATCAAAAATGACACTAGCTTGTTTTGAAAAACCGTAAACATAAAGATGATCTTACTGCGCTTTAACTATTTAAAACTTACTTTTTTAAACATAAAGTAGTAAGTTTTACTTTCTGGTAACCGGCTCGGTTTCAAAACAACATTTGTCGTGTAATGATATTTGGCCAAATTATCAACTTTATCTACTATCTTTCGCATGTATTTCAGCCAATCAGAATCTCGAAGGGGCACATACCAAAAACTCCAAGTATTATGGAGCTCACACAAATGATAGTTCTGTTAAGATATTAAAAATAATTTTTGTCATAATTAACAAAAGTTAAGAAAAATTTTTAAAGATTACAAAAACACTTTATTAAAGTTGGCTTAATAATTTTAATAACAATTATTTTTTAACAGAACTGCTTTGCTTAAAATCTGTAAAATTATTACAATTAAAATAGTCTCTAAAAAAAAATTAAGTTCTTCAGCCCAAAAATATTCAAGAACACCTAAAGTTTTTTGTTAAATAATGTTAATGTTCTAGAATGATTGAATATAACAAATATAGTTTTTAAATACTTTAATTATTTTTAAACTCATAATAAAAACAACACTAACTACTTGAAGATTTGCTGCCTTGTTTTTGTGTTTCTTTAAGAATAGCAATGTTAACTTTTGTTAAAATAGTGTTTGAATGCTCATCAAAAAAAAACGTTGAAATATATGATTAACAATTTTAACGTCAACTACTTTATTCAGTAGATATGATTAGAACAAAATCTATTTAATTAAACAAAACTTGAAAAAAAAAATTATTAAAGATAGTTGAGCACAAAAGTATTGAAGAATACTTGTAATTTTTTTCTTAAATTATGTTAATGTTTTAGTTTAGTGAAATAAAACAAATTTTATTTCTAAAAAGTTTTGAAGTTTTTAAACTCGAAATAAAACCAAAAGTATTACTTGAAAAACTTCTGCTTTGTTGTTGAACATAATTGGTATTTTGTAGAGTTGTAAAATGCAATTGAAATGAAATTTCTAAAAAAGCTGTAATTTAAGAACATATAAGATGTAAAAATAAGTAAGTAATTGATGTGTTGTTATATTAAAACAACAAGATTTCTCTTAGTTTTAATTTTGTGAATCTTACAAAAAAAATAATGAGGAAATTTTAAATGTCATTAATACATGTCGTTTAAGCAAATACTTAAGAAAACATCTTTTTTTTTAAGTATTCAAAATGTTTGTTGTAGTAGATAAGACTTTTAATTTTAACATTGTACATTTAAAAACTTTATTAAACACTTATGAATGATCAACTTTGTAAATTTAGAGAACATAAAATTTAATAATATATCTTGAATAAAAATATTTATTGAATAAAAATTAATAAAAATAGCTATTATTGGTACATAAGTAATCATTAAGCTATCTTAGCTACGCAACTAAAACAGCATTTATTATTAATACTAGATTATAATCAAAATAAACGCTTTTATAATTAATTATAAATTTTGTGAATAAATACTGTCATATTTATCCACTTTAAGAATATAGCTGTTTATTTAAACGATAAAAAAGACGCTCAAAATATTTGGTCCAATGACTTAGTACACGAAGAATCTTTCTAATATCGATTCGTACACCACCGTTTGGAGTTTTGTGTACTTGTTTAACCTTTACAAGAATTAGCTGAAAATGTGCAAATAGCTTAAATTCAAAAATTTTTTAGACTCTATTCAAGTATTTTTTTGAAAGTTTCGTAATTTTTTTATACCTTCAATATTTCACACTAAAACTAGAGTTTTACAATGATTTAAATAAAAATATAATATTAAAGTGCTAAAATACTTGTAGTAAAAAGTTTTAAATAAACACTTTTACAATTTTTTATTTTTATAAATTTTTTTTTTATTAATAATAATTATAACTAATTTTATAACTATTGCATAAATCAACGCTCAAATATATGGTCAATGAACTTTGTTTGAAAATAATTGGTTATTTTCATACAAATTTTTGTTTGAACTTAAAATAGAAAAACAAATTTGATTTAAATTTTAATGCTTTTTATTACTTTTATTGAATAGTTTTTCATTTGCGGTTTAAATCATATTAAACACCAAAATATATTTAGAAGTTAAACTTGTAACTTGTAAGTAGTTTATGGTTTCAATCATATGATATTAAAAACTTTTTGTAGGGTGTAATAAAACTATATACGCATTTAAAACTTAGTCATAACACAAGTTCTTATTAAAATTTGTTAGGTGATTAAAATACCGATTAGTTTAATTAGTACATCTGTTTTATTCAGTTGCTTTAAAGAACTGCTTTAATATTTAAGACAACAAAAAAGCGAACTTTAGTTTCCGATAAAAACTTATTAAATGATTGATTAATCATTCTAACTAAATAAGTTTTAAACTTAAAACTCTTGAACAATTGTGTAAAACAAGTTATTTAATAGCTAACAAGGTACGTATAACTTTGAACTTTTTAAAATAAAATATCACTTTACCAGACTAAACAATTAATCGCTAAAGTGAACAATTGATATTTTCAAATTGAATTTGTTTAAAGTTTAAACATTTCTTTAAACAGTAACATAGTTAGGTAGACTGAAAAGAAATGGAAACAGTTTTTTTGTGGTTTTTGTTGATAACTTAGAAATGCAATTAAAACATAACTGACAACTAAGTTGAGAAATAGTTGTCCTGGACATGACGTTAAACTGTTCTGGTGTATGACTCGATAACTGAAAGGTTTTTCCGTGCACCAGGTCCTTGGACCAAACTTTTGAGCGTTTTTTGTCGTTTAATAAACTATATGTTATCTTAGTTATAATTGACTTAAAAACCAACCGTGCTTAAAAAGTTGTGATATTGTACTATTTTTTCAAACATTAGCTTTTTAAGTAGTTTTAAAATTAAAAAAGCAAGTTTACTAAAGTAGATATAAAACAAATTCACTATGTTTGCTATTAACAAAATAAACTTAGTCTATAAACATCAAAATTAATTACTATAATAAAAAACAACTATGTACATACTAAATAAACTGTTATGAATGTTTACAATATTTAAGCAGACATAGTTAAAACAATAGTTAAGCATATACATATAAATTGATACTCCAAACTTGTTTAATTCAAAATATTTCTTTAATTTGTGTATATAAAGTGCATGCATTAAATTTTAGATAAAACATATTTTTATGGCAAACATTTATAGAAAAGAGTTTTTATTTTTTGTAAGTTATTTTATTTTTAATTCAAAGCTGTACTAAGTAAACAAAAACTGTACTAATCTAATCAACTTAAAAAAAATTTAAGTTAAAACTTCTACCACAAAGTTCAATTATGATTTCTAAAAAATTTAAATGTAAACTAAATACAAAGCTTTGCTTTTTTTTATTATAAAACTATTTTTAGATAAGTAAACGTAAAACAAAGGTATAATATTGTTGCTAACACATACCAAAATATTTTTTGACAACAAAAAAAGTTAATGAAGTAAAAAATATTTTATCATACTTTCTTAGAACACAACAATATCACATGATAAAACACTTTTGAGAATATGCCAATTAAAAAGCAATTAAATAGGAAAAGTTTAATATAGGTTTAGTTTAATTATTGTTTTATGTCTGAATATTTATTTTATTTAAGTTTAAATTTTATAGAGCTATTTAGTTGTAGTATATATATTAAACGATTTATCGCTAAACTTAAAATTAAAAAAAAACCTTATTGCGTAAAGCTTTTTATTTTTTGTACCAAATAATAGTATTTAAGTTGCTTTTAATTATAAGAAAAAATTTTAGTAAATTTTACTATACTTAAATAAATCAAAGTACTAGATTTTCTACTGTTGTTAGTTAGTATATAAATACATTCAAAATGTAGACTCTTGAGTATTTAGTAGGAAACGATTTTTCTAATAAATTTTAGAAATAGATAAATATTTGTTTAAAAATAAAGTTAAAAACATTAATTTTTTTATAAAAAAAAAAGCTCGCCTCTTTATGTAGTCTTATGAAACTTAAAAAATATTTAAAATTATGTGATTAAAATAATAAAAAGCTTTTAACTTGTTAAAAATATATCAGCTTCTTTGTAATCTTTAGTGGACTTAAAATATTAAGCTTCGTTTAAAGGATTGTGTTATTTAATGGGAAATCTGTTGAAAAGGGTATTCTAGCAGTTTGAGTTATAGGTATATAAAAATTTCAAAACGAAGTATTTTGATACAACTTTACAAGTTAATCTATAAAAAAACTACGATTGAAAAAAATTGTGATAAAAACAATGGGAAACTTGTTTAAAGCTTTTATAAATTACAGATCTTAGAATTTTTATACTTATCATAATTTTTTACAGCAAAAATTTGCTTATTTCAATCTTTTTAATATTTTCTTTTGTTAACACCTGCTAAAAACTTTTTCAATTTTTTGACCAAGTAAAGTTAATCTACCGTTATACAATAAAAATTCAAAAATATTAAAATCAATTAGATTCGAGAAATAGATTATAAAAGTTTTTAAATTAGATTGATATTTACAATAAGAATGTTCTTAGTTTTATAGAATTTTAATATTCTTGTAAATATTGCTTAACAGAGTTTATTAAAGTTCACTTCAATATTAAAAATCTAAGTTTAGAAAACTACAATCTCTATTGTAATTTTAATGAAAAAACTATAACTATTGATTATCATTTAGCTGTAAAAGTTATATTTAGTTAGTTTTGTAGATAGCTTTTAAAAGGAATACCTATCACTGAGTTTTAAAACACTGTTTAACGTTTAACAGCAATTCAATCGATATAAAACTTTTAATAATAATTTTTGTTTTACTTTGCATAAATATTTTAAACAACAAATTACTCCAATAAGTTTCCTGTTTCAGTCTGATAAGACTTCCAAAGTAATAGTTTTAGTTTGAAGCTTATCTTCAGCGATTTAAAATGAGTTAGGTCTAGAAGTATATTCGTCGTAAGTATACTGCAGTTATGTTAAGTGTACAACTAAGGAAATAAATCCGTGAAATTTTTTTTTGTTGATAAAAAGTATTTAAGATACAACTGATCTACAAAAAACAGTCTTACTTTATAAAAACTTTTAAATTAAAACTTTCTACCGACATAAAAAAAGTAAAAGTTTAAAGTAGTTCGAAAAATTACCTGATGTAATTAAGACCATAACCTTTAAGATATTTGTCACATAATTATAAGAACAACAATTATTTTCAAACTAAAACAAAACATAGTTATCTAAATTACAAAAGATAAAAAACTTGTTACTGACTTAAGTTATTTTAAAAACACAATTAGTTAATAAATATTAGAAGCAAAAAGTACTAAATGCTAACTAAATCCAATATATTTATAAACTTTACCAAGTAATAACAGTCTGCCCGTTAACATCTAGTGTAAAAAGTAAAACTTAAACGTTTTTCAATTACGCTATTAGCTGATTTAACTGATTATTTTATTACTAAAGATTTAAATATTTAGATGATAAAAAATGGTGTGTAATAGCTCATAAGAGACTTTATAAGCATGTGGTGTACGACTCGATAACCGAAAAGTTCCTTTGTACACCAGGTCCTTGTACTAAACTTTATGAGCGCTTTTTTATTGTTCAATAAACAATATTAATTTAACTTAAAAATAAAACACTTTAAGTATTTAGTTTTCTATATTTTACGCAATTATTTAAACTAAGTACAATGATTAAAGTATTTAAATTATCAACAATAATGCATATATATATATGTAAAGGTAGTGAAACATTTCGAATTGAAACTGCCTAGGTAGAAATGTATACAAACAAATATACTTAGCATAAGTATAACAATCACGTTAAAAAAAATAAGCTCAGTAAATAAGATAATTATAATATTGATTGCTGCGTCGCTCAAATTTTTCTAATCATGTAAATCAAAGATCTTTGAGGTTTTAAAAATGTTTAACATAATACTTAATGATTTTTTCTAGGTTTTTAATTTTACAATTTGTAAAATACAAGATTTTTCGTCACTTTTTAGTGAAAATTTAAAGGGGTTATAATGAAAAATTGTTGAAACTTCTTTATTTCTTACTTTAAACAGTAAGCATATCAAATCAGCAGCTTTAGTAATAGTTACAGTATATTAGCTTTAATCAGATTTGAAAAATATTTCTTGACTTAATTCTATTAAACGAATATCTGCAAAAATTTAGTCGGAGCTTTTGTAAAAAATAGTTTTAGAACCTTTAAAGTTTGAATAAAATTTATATCTTCTAACAAACATATGTTTAGTCAAACGGGGACATAATATAAAGATATCGTTTTCTAATTAAAACACTTTAAAAAAATTGTCGTGTGATCTAATGGCAAACGTCTCTCGTTAATTTTCTCAAAAATCAACATTTAATTATCAGTAAAAAAAAAATTATCTTAAAACTGCTTTTGGAAGATTTAATAAATTTCTGAACAAAACTACTAACTAAAATACCTTTTAGCTGATGAAGTTTAAAAACGGGTTAGTAAAGATTTTAATGGGAAAATATTTATCTAATATTTATATTGTAAAATTGTTTTAAACACTCTTTTCATCTTTTTGTTTTTCACCTTATCACGGATACTTTTAATTTACTTAGTTTGATAATTTTTACTGTAACTTTTGTTGTATTGAAAAAATTAATGGTAAATATTATTCACAAAATATAACTATTTTTTAAACTCAAGTAAGAACCCTAACGTTGTAAATCAGTACTTAGTTTCATAACTTACATTGATAATTAAAATCTGTCAGATTTAAAACAACTTTATTATAATTTACAAACTCAATGTCATTATTATTTTTCAATTCTAAGATATTCTACCATGTTTTTTAAACTTCTTAAGATATAGAAAATAAATATTAATCAATGTAAAAATAAATAATATAATTCTTTGAAAATGCTTACAATTTCAAAGACTTTTTCTTTAATTTTCAATTTGTTTACTACCCAGTTAAAACTAAAAAAAATTAAGTCACAATGCGCTCGTTTTTGAGACTTTTGTTACACTTTAAATGTTTTTGTGTACATATATTATATTATAAATATATTGTTTATACCTCTGCATTGCAAGTTGATATTACGTTATAGAATGTCAAACTATCTTAATTACCTAACAACTAAATTCTCATTCAGGTAATTTGAAGTACAACTTTGTTATTTTAAATACTTTTTATTACGTGAAAAACAATTCTTCCAGCCTTATTAGATTAAAAATGAGCCAATATTTATAAGGCAAAAGATAAACACATAAAAAAGATTTTTTTTTTTTTCAAAGTACAACTTAATTTTTTGAAGGTCAGCAAAATGCTTTTCTTACAACAGAAAAATAACAAAAATATTTAAGCGCAATAAATTGTGTCACAGTAACAAATACAAGCACAGTGTAAATTCACAGTAAAATTTGTTCATAGTGATTTAGGCTTGCTTGGCGATGATTGGGTAGTTTTTGGCGGGCGGTTGGATATTTGGCGGTCTTTCTGGAGCCACGTTTAAGTACTGACCTCTCAGCTTTAAGTTTTTATTGATCTGCTCGAACAATTATTAATCAACTGTACTAAATAAGGCAAAATAAGCACAAATTTTAAATAATTAATGTTTGAAAATTAAATGAGTAATAAAAATAAATGCAAGCATATAAGTTACAAAGACCAAAACAAATGTACAAAAAATTAAAAATAACTGTTTAAAATATAAATTACTTAAATTAATCAATAAGTATAATACTAGATGTCAAAAACTTTTATTTGTTTTTATGCGCCTTACTTTAGTCTAAAATGATTAAGTTCAAAAAAAAAACTAATAACCTAAACCAAACAAAAACCTGAATATTTAATATTTTTGACAAAAAATAAACATGTAAAATGGATATCAAAAACTTATATTTGTCAAATGATTTTTTCTTCTTGATATCGTCTGCAATGCTTAATTAAAAAAAAACTCTGAATACTGAGTGAGAGCTTGTGATAAGATGACCCTCTGATAGATTTTACCAAAAAAAAAAACATACCAGATCTTAAGTAAAAAAAAAATTTTAAATGAAAGTACTACTATTACCTTTATTTTCTCTTTACCTCAATCCAAAATGCTAACTTCAAGTAAATTCAGAATTTAAACGTCATTTAAAAATGAAAAACCAAAAAAATACCTGAATAAAAAAAAAATTAACATGTAAAATTAAATTCCAAAATTAATATTTTTAAACAATAGTTCTATTACCTTTATACTTACTTTAGTCTATAATGCTTAATCTCTAGTAAATTCATAATTCATACCTGCATACTCACAAACAAACGAATAAACCAACGATACCTGAATATTGGGTCTCAACTGCGAGGAGATGCTCCTCTGAGTGATGCCGAACCTCTCCGGGTAATCCTGCCGCTCCGGCTTCCTGTAGGTGATCCTGTTGAGCGTGTCCCCGCAGATGTGCTCCTTCCATATGTTCTCGTTGTCGTCCCACTCTCGCTTCTTCGCCTCGTGCAGGCCCCAATTCGTCGGCATCCCTGATTGGTTTGTTATTCAGTCATTATTAACTGTTGCAACTTTGTTATTAAGTTATTAAACATTAAAAAAAATATGTACCGTTGTTGAGAAGGAACAAAGAATAAGTTGGTATGATTTATTGTTGCAAGTAAACTTTATAAAAGAATTAAAAAAAGCCTTTTAAAAGTGAAGGAATAAGTTGGTATGATTTATTGTCGTAAGGAAAACTTTTTGAAAAAATTAGGAAAAGCGATTCTTTTTTTTCCAGATATAAATTACAAACTTTTTAACTGCTTGTATTTTCACAAAAAGAGTGTCACTTTAGAACGGACGACATTTGTCATCACTTTTGCTCCAGGATTTACAAGCTAAGTGATTGGATTAAGGGTTTGGGGACTAAAGTTAAATGTAAAAAATTATTTTATGATGTTTTGGGGTTATAGGTTTGTGGTAGTCGCTGTAAAACTAAGAGATTTAACAGTCAAGTATTTCATATTGATCCTTTCAAAAGTAACTTAAGTGTTACAATTTGTATATATGTTTTACTTACTTTATTTATAAAAATTAATAAATAAAAAACTAAACTTGGTAATATACTCAAACTTAATACTTTTTATGGTTAAAAAAAATAGTCAAAAAACTTTTTACCACGATGATATAAATAATATTTTAAGTCAAAAACCGAACTTAAATGTATTTAATTATTTTTAAAAGCATATAAGGTTGTTAAAACACTTTTAAAATAAATGCTACACCAACAAATAATTTATTAAACTTTCCTCAACTTTTAACAGTAAAAAAAAGCTTTTTTGTATTCTACTTTGCAGTTTTTACTTATAATAATACTACACAATATTTTCTAACAAAAATAACGATTATTAATTTCCACCACTATATTTAAGGTTTACAAGTCTCAAAACTTACACATAGTTTAACCCTGATATTTGGATGCACGGCTATTCAAATTCGACAGCTAAAATTCTTAAAAAAATGTTAAAAAGGTCGCATCTCAAAAAGTAATATATATTTAAATGAATAATTGAATGAATAGAAAGAGCAGTTGAAACTTTATTAATTATCCATGGTTTTTTTATTTTGAAAAATCTAAATGTTTTTTGAGTCATAGCTTAAATAAGTAATTAAATATTGTAATTTTAAAAATTGTTTTTTTTTCATTGTTTATACTCATAATCTTATTAATTAAATCTACAACGTTTTTTATCAATAAAAAAAAACTTTTTGAGATATAACTTTTTGAACATAAATTTAAGAACTTTAATTGTCATGTAACCCAAATAATCAGAATAATAACGATTTATCTTATTTGGGAAACCCTGGTTCAAAATACCAATGATTGGGTTCCGGGAAACTTCTGGGGACCAGCACATTTGTAAGCATTGTACCTCCTCAGCGGAAGTAAAAATAAATACAGGGTTCGTACGCGAAATTTTTTCATTTAACCTGACTGAGACCAATTTAGCCTGACATTTTTTCAATGTAAGGAAAATCCCCTTTAGAAGTCATTTTAGGTATTGGGGGGTCTTGATTAGTACTATTGTAGTCTCCGACTTCAACCAGCTTTATCTCAAAAACATTTTGAGCTTAAAAAATCTGCAAAAAGCAACTCATAGCTTAGTGACAACTCAATAAAATAAGACTAAATTGTGAAAAAAGTGATTAACCCCCCCTATGTCCTTAACATAACAAATTCAGTGACAAGTTTTAAGAGAAGTGTTAAATCTAATCTATTACTGGTGTAAAAATTTAGTATATATTACTAAACACAATTGTTCAATTTATTTAAGCACTAAGTAAAAACTTTATAACCAGAAGATTTATATTAAAACGACGTGCATTGTCGTATTTTCTTAAAATTAAAAATGAAACGCTTACACGAGTATTAAAATTCAAACAGACAGCTAAGTTGTTGAACTAAACTGTAATGTTTAAACAGTATTGTTTAATGAATTTTCATAATTATGACGTATATAATCTACTAAAAACAAAATAATGAAGAATCTTAAAAGTAATTTAGAGATTCAACAAAAGGTTTTAAGCATTTATTTTTACAAATACTGATTGATTTTGTCTTTAATAACTAAATCTTTATTTAGTAATAAATTCACATCTCAATTTGATGTTGAAAAGATTTCTCAATTTTTAATCAAAAATTTTCAAGCATTTGAACTGAGATTCTCAAACTTTTAAATAAAAAAACTGATTTAGCCTGACGTTTTTCAACTTTTTTCAAAAAAAAAAGATTTAGCCTGACGCGCACGAACCCTGTAAATAAAAATAATAATAGAACAGACAAAACTACCAATGATTGGGTTCTGGGAAACTTCTGGGTCCCAGCCCATCTTGTGGGTGTTGTACCTCCTGAGCGGAGGAAGCTTGTTCCTGCCAACCCTCTCCCTCCTGTTGTAGTGCTCGTCGTAGTTCGTTATCTTCATGTTGTCGTATCTGTGATTTGTTTTTGTATCTTGTGAATCCTTAAGCAATGCAAGTCGTTGAAGCATTGACATATATCATTAGCTAAACTGACTTTATAAACTACAAGATAAAACATTTTAAAAATGACAAACCACTGTCATAGAAGCGTTCGGAGTGTTATTCAGAGTTTTATATATTTTTATCAAGCTACCAGAAATTTGTTACAACTAAACAAATTAAAAGTAATATTTAAGACGTAAGGTTTAAAAATTATGGTTTAACTTTTACAAAATTATTTAAAAAAAAAGTGATTAAAAAACTAGTTTGCTAAAAATCCATTTTTCACAAAAACTACTAAAAATTTACCTAAAAATAAAATTAATTTGAAACATTAATAATAAATAAAATTGAAAAGTATAAATTAAAGAATATCTAGTTTGAACGTAATGTCTCTAAACATTCCAAAAGCAGCTTTAAAAAATATAATATAGTAAGTTAAAAACATAAAGCATTCTTCAAAAACCTTTTAAATTAAAAAGATACTAAGAAAATAAAATCTTAACAATAAAATTTTAAAACCAATCTTAAAATTGCTTACTAACAAAACTTTTATATTATATCTATAAAGTTTTAGAATTTAATATAAGAGACAATACTTGTTGTTGAAACAAAAATATACTCACCTTTTTTTATATATCATATAATATTAGTCTTTAATATTTTTTGACATTTTTACAAAATGAAAAAAACTGAGTAATGTAAAACTTTAGCTAAATAAACTTGGTTTTAATTAAATAGAAAACATATTAATTAAAGAAAATATATAAGACTATTTAAATTTTACACTTGTTTGAGTTTGTTTTTGATAAAAAATGATTAGATAATATTTCAAAGTATGTTTAAATAAAGTATAACGACATTTTTTGTTATTTTAAACGTGTGTTGGAACCTAGAACTGCAGAATTTAAACAAAAAAAAATTAAGACATAAAACTTTAACTCAAAAGATATCAGCTCTAATCTAAAACTAAAAATCTTCAAACCACAAAGACACTACAAATTACTACCTTGAATGAACTACAAACATGTACAAGTATGACAGTGAGTTTATATATATAAACTATGGTGTGCGAACAACTAACGCGTCCCCGTGATGCCTGGTGAGAAGCTGTTCGGGCCTTCCCTCCCTGGCTATGGCGTGCTCCCTTCTCGGGTACTTGTCAGCCACAAAGTCCGGGTATCCATGGTAGTCGCTTCTGTGCGTGCTTGTATGTTTGTAGTTCGTTCGTGTGAACTGTATTGAGGTATTAGATAAACCAAAAGTTGCATGAAACTATATTTCGATATGTGTTTTTCGCATAGGTCATAAAGTATTTTGAGAAAAAAAAAAAAAAACTATTGAAGTTGGATATTAGATGAATTTTCTATGAACAAGAACGTTAGATGAATATTACGATTAGCTATGTAGAAATAAACTTTAAATTTGTACTTTGATATAAGTTTTTAAATACTTTGAATGGGAGTTTATAGTTTTGTTAAAACTTAAATAAAAACAGTGTAGTATAAGAAGGACTTTTTTCTAAGTCTTTAGATCACATTTAATAAAGTAAGGGTAAAAAAAATTAGTTCTTATTCAAAGATTTGGGTCCTAACTTTACAGAAAAAAAAAATATTTATAACACATTTCTACAAACTTGTAAATTTTTATTTGTAAAACTGATGTATACCAATTTTTTTTATATCAATTCATGCTACTATAACAAAATTCTGAGTTGTAACCAATTGCTGGACTGCTTCTACATATTTAACTGTATGGAGGTGAACAAAAAAAATATTTTTTTATTTAAGTTTAACAAAAAAACTTAGAATTACAACTTAAAAAGTTTTTTTAATTTATCAAAATAAAAAATAAAAGACTATATATAAATAAGTATTCTCATTTGAAAAGTTTAAAATCACGCAGATAAATACAAGTTAATAAATGAGCGTTGATTTCAAATTTACGAAGTTTAACTATATACAAATTTGATAAAGTATTAGTTTTGTAATTTTTGATATAATGTTTTAGAATTCAGAAAGTTCAGAAATAATTAAAAAATTTAGAAAAAAAAAATCCTAAACTAATCAAACATGTTTTTTAAGAGACTAAAGTAAAAACTAGTCTAATATCTATTAAGTTATAAAAAATTTTACCAGATTTTGAATTAAAAATATATCTATAAGGCATATAAAACTTTTAGTCAGCTTCAAGCTATTTTTTAAATGTAGCACAAAGTTATTTTAAAAAAGCAAAAAACTTTCCTTGGTATTTTAAATATTGCAATGATTTCTGAACTTTCTGAATTCTAAAACACTATAACAAAAAAGTTGCCTTTCAATACACTTGTATCTTAAACTTTCATGCAGCTAAGTACATCTCAAAAGTTAAACATAAATTTATGTTTAAATAATGTTTTAAATTACTAAACATAATTTTAGGTTATGTTTAGTACATTTTAAATTATTCTTTATAGTAAAATATATTAGTATGAAAAAAATTATATTCTTTTAATGCCATATAAAATAAAAAAATTTAAACTTGAATTAGAACCACTTAGTTAAAAAAAAAGACTTTTATAAAACTTACTGGACTTTAAAAATTATATTTATTAAAAACTAAACAGTAAGTATGAATAGTTCAAACAAATAAATAAAATAATAACTAAAAAAAATACATCTTAAGACCTTTTTATGGCCTTATAAAACTAACTAACAAATGTTAATTTAAAACTAAAAAACTCAGTTACAAAAAAAAAGCAATTAACCAACCCTTCTTCTCTCTTCGTACCAATTGCCAACCAGCACTTGATTTCTGAAGTCCTTCTCCACTCTCCAACCGGGCATGCCCCACTTCTTGGGGTCATCATGGGTCCCTCCGCCCTGCTTGTTCATGCTACCCCACATTGAAGCGACCATTTAAAAAAGTTACTTAAAGCTTTTCTCTGTGAAAAAATTTCCATGTTAATTATCAAATTGTGTAAAATTATGAATTAATATTTTTTTTCATTATGACTAGATGTTTGTAAAAATTAGCAGTATTTAAATTTTTTATTACTACATTTATTGTTTAAAAATAAAACAATATATAAATATATACTTAAGTTATGTAAAAATGTTCGCGTTTGTAAACTCTTTATGTCATTAACAAAGTTGAAATTAAAAGTATCTACATAACTTTTCCACTGCATTTATTCTTTGCAAGTCTAACAGTATGAAAATATATATTTATTTTAAATATACCTAATAAATACTTCTATTACTATATATAGTTAAAGTAATAAATGCACAATTTTTTGTCTAATGTATGTTGACAAACTAGTTGCTTACAAGTTGGTTGTATTTTGTAGTTTTTGAGATATAAGCCACCAAAGTTGGTGAGCTAACTAGGTTAATTATAAAGTTACAAACTACAAAAACAAAACTAAAAAAATAGTCTTAAACTTATTTTCACCTTTATCTTATAATAATTTTTCTTTGAACTTTTGAAGTTTATTTAAAAAACTCTTATAACAAGTAGGAATGTTTATATATTTTAGAATTAGCTACTACCTGTAAAAGGTCTTTGTCTTAGATTACAAAATAAAAAGAAGAAACTGTTATGAGAAAATTATTTTTATAAAATATTCTTTTTGAGCTCCACCAATTTAGATTAGATAGTATAAATGTTTCTATAATTTCCAGACTGTAGATTTAGTTACCTTTTAAAACACCTAGTGTAGAAAATGTAAGTTGCAGCTGCCTGTATTGGCTAGCACCAACAACTGTCTAGTTGTACATTACTTTCTAAAAGGATTAACATTGAACAAATTACTTAATAAAAGAAAGTTATATTTTCATCAACAGCTGGTTTTGATCAAAGTCACTTTATGTTAAAAATCTATAGTGACACTCTAAATCTAATCATTCAATTTTTTTTAATCCTTTAAAAATTGCAATATTCAAAATATATTCTTAGATGAACAGTGTCTCAGAAACAACAAAAAATACATATACAAACTATGTCAGTTTAGGTCTTATGCAATTAAGAATTTAAACTTTCATCTAAAGAAAGTCTTGCAAAAGTTACCTTGCAATTTCTGTACCAAAACATTCTTAACATGTTGATCAATACTAAAACGCAAGTGTGTGTGTGTGCAAGCCAAACAACTGAACTGTCAAGAAACATGATTTTGAACATTAATGAAATGCTGACAACTGAAACAAATAATTAGTGAAAAAATATGATTCATGGACAAAACTTGGACTGTACTTCCATGAAAATTATTTTACTTTAAAACTCAAGATACTTTGATTTAAAACTGATAAGCTTATAATTAGTATACTTTTTGATTAAAAAAAATTATCATAAACTAAAGTTTGTATATATAATTAAATATTTGGTTTAGCACTAGGCAAAAACAAGTATTTTTAAAAGTATATTTTTGTAAATTTGAATATTTACAATTTTATGTTTGAGTGAACCCTGCATTAACAATTGTTAAGGGCATAGGGAGGTCCACCTTAATTTTTACAAGTTGATCTTATTTTGTAGAGTTTTACTTGTGCTATCACACACTTTCAACTGCTTATAAAATTTAAGAGTAACTTTTAAAAAAAAGCAATCAAAGTCGGTGTGCTCAATAGGTTCCTAATAGAAGGCGAAAATTAAAAACAGGAAAAAAGACTATTTCACTAAAAATGTATCTTCTCCTTCATTTTTTAACCAACCTCCTTTAAAATTTCATTGAAATTCTATTAATTATATTTAAATCGATTGAATGCAGTATTTTTTTATTTTGAAAAATAAAAAATATATAAAATCACTACTTTTTATTTGTTAATTTAAATTTTTTTATATTTTTAAAATTGCAACATTCAAAGACTTTTAAACTATTAAAAGTAGATTTCCGAAAAAACTTGAGGTCTCTAGCTCATAAAATTAAGAAGAAGATAGATTTTTAGTAAATTTTTAAATTTCCAAGAAAATTGACAATGAAAAAATTTTGATCCACACAGTTGTATAGAAATTTTTTCAGAAACATATCTCTAATTTCATGTTATATAAAAACTTACTTATAGCTTATACTTTTTTATAAAACCTATGTTAAATTTGGTAAAAAATAAATTTGACCTCCCATACGCCCTTAAGTATGTACATGTAAGCTACATAAAATAACATCTGAAACTTAAAGGTACTTGTTGACAACTAAACAGCATAGGAAGGTCCAGCTTACATTTTACCAGTTGATGTTTTCACTAGTTTTGCATAGTTTAATCTTAGCTATTAAAAATTTTTACTATTTGCCAAAATCTAAATTAATTTCGAGATGTAAGCACTTAAAGTACATGAGTTCAATAGAGTTTTAATGATAGGTGCAAAAAACACTTATCTTACTTTAAAGGTACTTAACTTTTTCATTGTCAATTTTCTTAAATATAAAAAAATTCATTAAAAAAGTATGATAGTGTTGCCACTCCCTGAGTCAGCCTGAGTTTTTTTTCAAATCCTTAAAAAAACTGCTTCTTGCGCAAACTACTATTACCTTATGTTCATTTTTATTCTCAATAATTAAAAGGACAGTTGTATGTGTATGCTTTTGCACTATATGATCATTAAAATTATGAGAAATACTGTTTTCAAAGATTAAAGAACACTAGTTTATACTAATGTTTGAGTTTTTTACTGAAACAAGTATTTATAAGTTATAATAAACAATGTCAAAAATTTATGAATTAAGAAAGTATAAAACTATATAATTTTACTATACTATTAAATAATTAAAATTAGAACTTATACTGATACTTTTTAATGTCTATAGTTAAACATTTTCATCTCTTTACTGTTTGTTTTAAATATAAGCTCAAATCATGATAAATATTAATTTCAGATTTTAAACAAAAACTAAAATGCTATTTCTAAGAATAGTGAGGAACTAGCCGCAAGACTAAAAACTTTTAAACAAGCATTTCAAAACCAACAAAAGTCATGTTCTTGAACAAAATTAGTGTATATAAACAACAAAATATTGAAATTGGATCAAGTAAATATCATTTTACATCTAAATAAAATATGTCCTAAAATTAAAAAAAATATTAAATCTATACTGAGGTTTTTAGAAAAAATTAAAACTGCACTGAGTCATCCGTAGTTTAAAAAAAAGTCAAAATATCCTTAGTCTCCTAAAGATTTTCTAGAATTTCAAAATATCACGAACTCCCTAAGTGTGTGGCAACCCTGACTATCTTCTCATATAATTTTTGTTCAATTTTATTTAAAAGTTTACAGTCAGTCTGTTTCTAATATTCTGATGTTTTTAAAGTAAGAATGTTTTTGTTTTTATGAACTATATTTAAAAAGCAACTTAATGTTTTTATTTCTAAAGTTTTATTTTTAGATAAGTTCAAACTTTAATATTCAAGATCATTCAAACTATTTCTAGATAATATTTTTTGAAAAATTGTTGGTCTACAGTCTATACCCTTAAAAACAAAAAAAGGAAGATAGTTTTTAGAATAATTTTAATTTCCCAAAAACTGATAATGAAAAATTTGTATTCTATATATTGTATTGGACCTTTTTATAAAACAGTTATGTCTCAAAAATTAATCTAAAATTTTATTTGGTTTAAAAACTGAATCATAGTTTATACTTAAAGCTTCCATACAAGAGCCTTTTTTTAAACTGAGCACTTTCTATGCCCTTAATCATAGTTAAGGGCATAGGATGATGGAGGTCCAATGTATTTTTTACTAAAAACAACATTGCTTATATATGAAAGCTTTAGGTACAAACTACAAGCCAGTTTTTATAGAATTAATAAATCTTATAAAGTTTTGAGATATCATAACTTTTGTAAAAAGTTTCTGACACAAACGTATAGTGAGCAAATTTTTGGGATCAATTTTCTTGGAAACTAAAAAAATTACTAAAAATCTATCTTCTCCTTAACTTTTTGAGCTAGAGACCTCAAACTTTCGGAAAGCAGTTTTTTATAGTTTAAAAGTTTTTATGTTGGAATTTTACAAACATTGAATAATGAAAATTTAATATAAAAAAATTCAAAAAACACAGGTGGTTTTTTTTAATAAAAAATTATTTTTTTAAATTAAAAAAAAATCTTCATTAAGTCTTTTTTAAGTTTAATAATGGGCCTTCTGTGAGAATTTGGAGAGGGTTGGTTAAAAATGAAGGCGAAGACAGACTTTTATTGAAATGTCTTGAATTTTTAATTTCATTCTTTAATTGAAATTGAAAATTTATTTTATTGTGTTTGCTTTGAACCTATTGAGGTCACTGACTTTAATATCATCTGTATTTGTTACTTTGATATTATCTTATATCTCAAAAATAGGATTAAAAATGTCTGATAGCTCAGATAAAAATTTATAAAACAAGATCAACTTGTAAAAATTAAGGTGGAAAACCCCTTAATAGCTAAATCCTCTTTAAAAAGGTTGCATAAAAATATCATAATTAAAAAAAACATAACAAAAAATTATTGCCAACATTTTCAAAAAATAAATAAATCCACTATTTAAATTAAAAAAAAAAAATAATAAAGAAACTATACTAAAATGTATTTATAATAAAAACTAATTTTAAGATTTTTTTTACAATGTGCAAGTTATATTTGCAGGGTTGCTACTGGTTTTTAAATTTTATTGTAAATGTTTCCATGTTTTTAAAAGTATATGTTTTTGGGTCCATTTTTAGTTTTAAATTAAGTTTAAGGTAAAAAATGTGTTAAATAGTATAAAAACATTGTAAAGATACTGTTAATATAATTTAAACGTGTTTTTTAATAATAAAAGTTTTAATTAAAAAAAAATTCTATATGATAATTATACAAAAATATAAATCTAAGTGTCTGTTAACAAAGATCCAGCCAAAACAAATTCACTGAAATATATAATTACAACAATTTAAATAGTATTCTTTCTTTATAACACATATGAAAATCAAGAAACTAGATTTTGATTTTCATAGTTCCATTGAAGTATTACAGAAACATGCGTTAGTGTAATAAAGGAAAAATACTGTGCAATTTTTTATTATTATTGATATGATAGATTTTTAGTGTTAAAGCAAAATTTTAAAATTGCAGGTTTTTCTAGGCCTTTTAGTGATTTTTGTTCAAAATTGCAGGTTTTTCCAGTTTTTTTTTATTTCCCAAATTCTAGGTTTTTTAGCCTAAATTGTCAAACTCCAGGTTTTCCTGGATTCTAGGTTTTGTGGCAACCCTGTATTTGTATCATTATTCATAGTTATATTACTTAAAGTTTTTATACTGGTAGGTAATGTGAAAACTGTTTATAAAGTGGGTGTTATTCACTATTATTTGAAACTGATATGTTGTATTTAAAATGAATCAAATCAAGTAAAAACTATAAACCAAATATTTTGAATAAGTAAAACAATGATATTTGGAAATAAAACATTGGAAATAAAAACATTTTTGTTCATTAGAATGTTTATTTTAAATACACATATATTTTTCAAGTATAGTAAAGAAGTATGCAACTTGATGACCAAGAGGTGTTATAGGTATCCAGGTCCTTGAAGTAAAAAATTTTGAGCAATTTTTTGTTTTTGTTCAATAAATCACTAAGTTAGCACTACTCTTAACGAAAAGTATATAAAGTTTAAATGGGTATGGAAAATAAAAACAATCAAAATACTACTTGATAAAAAAAGTTAGTGTTTTTTGTAAAAAACTTATTTTTACAAGTAAAAATTTGAACTTTTATTTGAAATTAATTTATCAGAGGTTGCCATTCTTTAAGCAATAAAGCCTGTCTGAGTGTCCAAAAACTAGCTGGAGTCTTTCATAAAATTAAAAAAAAAGAGTACAAAGAGCCAAAACTGACAAAAACTACAATTTAATAGGCTTAAATATTTCAAAAATATTTTTATTAACAAAAGGACTTTAATTCTAAAAAATATACTTTTCAATAGAAATTAGTATACTTTTAAGTCATAAAGCCTGACCTGAATGGATCTCTTATCAAAAGATAGTTGACCATAACGTTCGTGTGACAAAGTCACACAAAGTATGGAGATGAAAATTCTACTCTTAGTAATGACGACCTAAATCTTTCCATTAAAATTTTTTAAGGCAATCTGTTGAGTAATTATGACGTCACACCAAAATCAGAATTCGTGCGCAAAATTTTTTTCATTTAGCGTGACTGAGACCAATTTAGCCTGACATTTTTTTTAAAGTAAGAAAAATCCCCTTTAAAATATTTTGAGCTTTAAAAAAATGTAAAAGCAACTCATAGCTTAGTTACAACTCAATAAAAAAAGACTAAATTAGGAAAAGGGTGATTGACCCCCCTATGCCTTTAACATAACAAATTCAGTGATAAGTTGTAAAATAAATGTTTTATTTGATCTATTACTAGTGTAAAAATTTAATATACATTACTAAACACAATTGTTCAATTTAATTAAGCACTAAGTAAAAACATTATAAACAGAAGATTTATAATAAAATAACGTGCATTGTTGTGTTTTATTAAAATTAAAATGAAGCCCTTACAGCAGTATTAAAGTAAGCAAAATTTTTTTATTATAGTATTTTGACTAATACTTAAAATTGATAAATAGTTATAAATTCTAAACTCTAAATAAATAAAGTGATTGTTGATATCATATCAGATTTAAAAAGCTTACACTTAATTAAAAAAAAAAACCTTTAATAATCTTGAATTCTTAATTATTTGTTCTTGTACAGAAAAATGAATTGTACCTAAAATTTGTACTCCCACAAAACTTAGTACTTATATCTTAAAGCTAAGTTTTAGTGTTGTGAATATCTCTAATAACTTAAAACAAACAGTAAAATATATGAACAAACTGCTAAGAGTTTTAATCTAAAAATTATTTGGTATAAAGCCTTAAAATTGGAAATTAAAATAGTTCAACCAACTAAGCTTTGAAAAACATAGCTGGTGTAAACAAATTCAAACACACAGCTAAGTTGTTGAACTAAACTGTTATGTTTAAACTGTATTTTTTTATGAATTTTGATAATTATGACGTATATAATCTACTCAAAACAAAATATTGAAGATTCTAATTTTTTTTTAAAGATTCAACAAAAGGTTTTAAGAATTTATTTTAAATACCGACTGATTTTATCTTTAATAACTAAATCTTTATTTAGAAATAAATTCACATCTCAATCTGATCTTAAAAAGATTTCTTTTTTTATTTATCAATAATTGTCAAGCATTTGAAATGAGAAAAACTGAGATTCTTAAATTTTTAAACTAAAAATCTTCGTTTTTATTTATCAATAATTGTCAAGCATTTGAAATGAGAAAAACTGAGATTCTTAAATTTTTAAACTAAAAAACTGATTTAGCCTGATGTTTTTCAACTTTTTTCAAAAAAACTGACTTAGCCTGACTTAGACTGATTTAGCCTGACGCGCAGAAACTCTGCAAAATTGTGTTTTAAGCAGATTCAAGTTTGTGTGACAAAGTTACTGCATGTATGGAAATGAAAATTTGTACACGTACTAATAACAACCTAAATCTTTCCATTAAAATTTTTTAAGGCAATTTGTTCAGTAATTATGACGTCACAGCAAAATTGTGTTTTAAGCTTTTAATTATTGAATGAAGTTGGTGTGACAAAGTTACTGCATGTATGGAGATGAAAATGTGTACACTTACTAATAACAACCTAAATCTTTCCATTAAAATTTTTTAAGGCGATCCGTTGAGTAATTATGACGTCACACCAAAATTATTCAGAACTATCCTTTATTTATCCTCTAACTATCCCTTGATAAGATGTGCATCCTGACCTGATTTTTAGGTAACAATCAATACTAATCTTGCTTATCAAAAACAGTTCAACAAGCATGAGTCAGACTGAATTATTCAACAGTAAATACAAATTTTAAGCACTTTATTTATAATATACATAAAACATCAAACTCGAATTAAATTGGGGATAAAACAATTTAAATTATAAATTAATTTATCTCCTAAGTTATATGCATGGTTGCCACTGATCAAGCTGAGAAAAATTTCCTGACTTTTTCCTGACTTTTTTCCAAAATTTTCCTGACTTTTCTAAATCAAACTCTTAGATTAAACTTATTCTAAAATGCATAATCTAACACTTGAAACTATATAAAGCTTTCAATCTAATTTTAATACAGGTTAAAAACAACAGTTTTTTTGCTAAACTCTATCATCAAACTTCCAGTACATCACTTAAACCATCTGTGTATGATTGATGTTTCTAATGAACAGCTCTATCAGAAAATGCTTGTATTATTACCTTATAAACACAGCTTGTCTGAAAAAAGACACAATTTTTTAGTATTTCCTAGCATAAATTTATCTAGATAAACAAATAACATATAAGGAACTTTTACAATTAAAACCTTGAATTAATAACTAACTTTTACAACTAAAATCTTAAAGCAACAACAAATTATTACAGTTGAAACCTTAAAACTAATCTATATATCTGTTGTATAAAATATTTCCTCTTATCATTTAGTATAAAATTTGTAAGAAATAAATATACTTTTATTTACTTTAAGACTTAAGTTACTCTACAAAAAATACAAACAATAAGAAAACTTAATCTTGGCATATACCTCTCTTATAACTTAATTTATAAATTTAAAGAACTTTGAAAAAATTATGAAGAGGTTAAGTTAAATAAAATACTAACCTAACTGAAATAGTTATAAAGAACTCAATTATTTACTTAAACAAAAACCACTTTGATTCTAAAATTATGCTAGATAAACTTTTGTGTATATATCACAGTTTCACTATGAAAGTGTCCTTGCTACAGATCATCAATACTAAAAAGCTTACAACATCTGCTTGTTCAAGTAGGGTACTTGTTCAATATGTTAACAAAAAATTTTTGCAGTTTTATAAAGGATATTTACTAATTTATACCAGATGAAGGCATTGGAAATAAAATTAAATATTTTTGTAAATTTCTAGGAAAATTTTGGAATTTTTATCTGACTTTAAAGGACTTCTAATTAATTTTTACAATTTGAAGGCTTTGGAAAACAAGGAATTTTGTAATTTTGAACTGACAAAATCTGACTTTTTTTTTAAATTTTATCAAATTTCCTGACTTTTTTTCAAAACCCCCCATTTTTTAATGACTTTTGACATTTTTTTGAATTTTTCCTGACTTTTCCTGACCGAGTGGCAACCCTGTATATGTTTGTTCTTTTTAAGTTCATGATTTTAAAGCAGAATGTATATCTTTACATGTAAATGCAAGCTTTAATTGAGGTTTTTTTAGTTTACAAAAGCTGTTATGCAGTATCTTATTAGTAAATAACAATCAATGTTCCAAAATTGCTGTGTTTTGTGTCATTGAAAACTACTAAGTTAATTTAAGTAAAATAAATCTTAGTATGTTGCTTGTAACCTTTTTACTTATTTTTTTATAATAGCATGTTTGATGGTTGTTATGATGAGTTTTAATTCAAATATGGTGTTTTCACAAGTATTAGCTTGTGGGTAAAAGTTTATATATACTAAAAAAGCTTATTATCTAAAGCAGTGGTCGGTAGTCGGTACGGCAGGCATTTTGTAGTCGTGGGCCAAACTTCAAAAAAAAAATCTTTGCCGGCCTTAGTGGTAGTTTTCATTTAAAATCTTAAAATAGCCTATGCAAGAATTAAGTTTCCCTTTAATTTTACACTTTTAGCTAAGATCTTTTTTTATGGTATTTCGATTTTTTTTATTTGTGGCCCGCAGGTTATACCTATCATGGGCTGCATCACCTTTAAAACATAAACATATTTGCGGGCAACACATTTACTCTTCGTTTGCCGCAGTTTTCTGACCCCTTGATCTAAAAGAAACTAAGTTGTTACTCATACGTGAAAACAAACTTTTGTAATAGAACGACAGCAAACTTTGTATATAAATAAATATATGCCTAAAATAATAATTTTCAAGTTGATTTCTGTAGTCTAAACCTACAAAACCAAAAACATTTAGAGTTATTTAATACTATTTCATACTGTTTAATTTAAAATTTATACAAATACACCACTCTAAATCAAAATTATTTATTTACTTATAGTAGTAATAAACTTATTCTTGAATTTAAGTTTAACAAGCTCGTTATAGAATAGAAGAGCATAAAAAATTTTACTTTGATTTTAATAGTAGTGTCTAAAATTAATAATAGGTAACAAAAGTTAATTGTAATTTATAAATTACCTTCGCAGACTAAGTTTTTTTTTTCTTTATGTGTATCTGATTTTGTTAAAACACAATTTAGACAATTTTAACTTGTTTTAAGGTAAAAATTTTGTTGTTTTTTATCTAAATATTTTAAGTAATAGAAAAAAGATCGTGATAGATAAATGCTGTTCTAAAGTAAAACTTTAGATCAAGTGAAAAATTTTTCAAACACTTAATCTAAAAACTGTAAATACTTTATTTAATTTTAAAAATTTTATACAGAGCTTTGAATTAATTTAAAACATAATACTTAATTTATATTAACAAAAACGAGTAAGATAATAATACGTATTTATAAAATTTTTAGATACTACCATAACTGCAAAATGAATTATTTCCAGATATTGTGGCATATTTTCCTTTTCCTTTAAAAGCAAAGCCGTTGTATACATAGCGCAATTAAATATAGTTATTTAAAACGTCTACTTTTTCGACCTAAATTTGTATAAACTAGACGCTTTATTATACAAGTATGGACTATAGGTATATATTGTTTATTGAACGACAAAAAAAAGCGCTGAAAATATTTTTTCCTAAGACTTGGTGCACGAAAAAACCTTTCGGTTATCGAGTCGCACACCATGGATACCTTTTAATGTGTTGTATAGATGCTATATATGTATAGAGGCTATAACCTTTTCATCATCTATAAAAATATCTTAACAAATTTCAGACTACTTTAAGTACAACTATTTAACTAATTGGTAGATGTTGTTTTAAAACAGTTGTTTAGTATTAGTTTTTGTAAACGTACTTAGGATTAATTTCCACTAGAAGGTAATGAAAAATAAAAAATACCAAGTTTACAGCGATTATAGTGTTAGATTAAATAACTATGATTGTCAGTGTAAAGTTGTAATGTTTTACATGGTGTGTGTTCTTTTATACCTTATAAAAACTTTAACACTTGACTTTACTTTAAAAAATCACTTTAATATGCAATTAAACTTATTAACAATAACTGGTTATAAAAATTTTTTCTAAAAAAAAGAATGAAGTTCATTATTTAACTTTGTGTCGTTTATTTTAAAAACCGAGTTGCAGCCGTGTAACTTCAGCTTTAACATCCATGTTTCAGCCACGTTCCTCACCATCATCAGCAGTTCCTCACCATCATCTTGCTGCTCTTCACCGACCGGTAGAAAAGAGAGTTCCAGAAGAAATAATCAGGGGGATAAGTGAGGGAGTTCGGACCGTCCAGGTACTCGCCGTTGACGCTCTGCAGGGCGCAACTCTTGTACCAGTTGCCCCCCTTGTGCATCTCGGCGCAATTTATCACCCTGTTCTCGTCGTTGTCGCGGTCCCTGGTGGAAAATTCGGCCCCATTGTGGTACACCAAGTCGTTTTCTATTATTAAAGTATGTTTTTGAAAAGTACTTTTAAACTATTTTTTAACCAAACAATCCAATAAAACGTGTTGAAGGTATATTTAAGTGCAAAAACTTTTAAAAAAAATTTTCTTTTATCTAAAACTTCATTAAAAAACTTGTTTGAATATTTTCAAGGTCATTTTAAAATGTTTTTTTGGTTAACATTTTATAAAAAACGTGTTTCAAATGTATCCCAGATCAAATACTTTTTTTTTTAGGTTATTTGAAAACCTAATATTCCGTTAGATTTTATTCTTATTTATTAAGGTCATTTTAAAACTATTTTTAAACTTAATACTCCGTCAAGGTCCTCGTGGGGTTCCACTGTCAGCCTGTAGTTTTCAACTGTCAGCCTGTAGTTTTGTGTCGAGTCTTCAACTTTGAAGGTGCTGCAAAAAAAAAAACAATGTTAAAAGTTATAACTAGTTGAAACTATTGCAAGTTCAGACGTTTACCACAAGTTCAGCTAAATCAATTTTCACCGCAGAACGGATTATCAAACTGCGATTCTTGTCGAAATAAAAACTAATAATGTAGTGCTATAATAATAATAATAATAATACTTGTTTAAAGTGTTATAATAACATATTAATAATGTGTGTGTAATAAAAAAGTGACGTTAAATAACTAAATTAATATATTAAAAACTTTTCAACTCACGTCCATTCGGCGTTTTTTGGGTCTATGTCCTCATTATCAAATTTATGATATTCTATGTCAACCCGAAGCACGCACTTTGAATTCACCGTCAGCTTGCTGAGAATTTTCAGGCCTAAAATATTGCTTAAATGTTTTGATCAACTTATAAATTCTTTGGTAGTTGCTATAACTTGTTTTTTTATTCTTATTTAAATAATTGAACAAGTAAAAATTAAAATTCTGAGTTGCCAGTAAACTTATTATTTATATTAAATGTAAGTCATATAACCAATCATATCAAAATTTTTAAGAACAGTACTCAAAGGTTAATTTTACAGGCTATTTTACAAAAAAAAAGTGTTAAATATTATGTTTTATCATACCAAGCCAGTGTTCTTTTTCAAAATTTCCAAAACCATTTTCGTAATCATTCCAATTTCGGTTAAAGTCTACAGAACCATCAAGTCGTCTCTGAAACACCTAAAAAAACATTTGTTTACGTCATTTAAGTTGAAATGTTTATAATTTTTTTTACTTAATATATGCGAATGTTGAACTCTATACAACTCTTACTCTGTATATAAACCTAAACTTTTTTTTTATTTTATGCTATACGGCTTTAAATATATACTTGAAATGCTTAATTTTTTCTTAATACCGATGCAACTAGGAATTATTAAGCTACTTTACCCAAATGAAGGTGGTCCGTAACAACATTTTTACAACAGTTTATAAATGGCATATGTTAGCAGTGCGTATATACTTCATTGAGTTTATTTGTTGCGATAGCAGCTGAAGCACAGCAAAACTTCAAATTTTTATGTTCACTCCTCCCAAGCTCCCTATTGGTCGTTTTCGGTTAGTACTAGTTTGTAGTACATGTATGAATGTAAAGGAAAGTAGTTGGTTAGTATTGTATATTTCAAGGCAGGGTTCCCATATTTCCGGAAATAAAAAGCTCTGAACACTTAATAAAGGTTGTTTGTTTTAAATTAAAATATAACGTTCGAATAAACATGTGGCGATAATCTCATAGAAATATGGCAACTACGCTTAAATGTCACTTGATCAACTAACTGTCCAGCCACCACCGTCCGTCTCCATATCGCAATAGACATCGACACTTTCGCCCAACAAATCGATCTGGTGCTTTCCCGTCTTCAAGCTCGGGTTGTTGTGCAAAAGCAACTCGCAGTATTTACAGTCCACGCATTCTTCAATGTTGGAAACTTTAAAATAAATAAATAAATTTTTTGATAATACCAAGTTTATTTGTGTTGATTTTAAAACATGATTGAAATTATCCTCGACATGTATACTGATGAGTTTATTTTGAAATTTACTAGTTTTTAAACTTTTTTATTCTATAATCTTAGTTTATGGTTAAAAGTTATTTATTGGTGATTTTAAATTATTCTGTACAACTAGAAAAAAAAGCAGAAGTTATAGATATTGTTTTTTTTAGAGTTATAGTTTAAATCAAACCACAGAATAGAAACCTTCAATTAACTAAAGATATCAGAATACTTTAGAATAAGTGGAAATTTGAAACGTCTACTAAACTTGATACACCGAATTAAAATTGCAAAATTGAAAATAAATTAACTTAAACGTTTCTCTTGAGTAAAAAATGGAAGAAATCCTTACAAGTGTTTTTTAAACAAATTAAAAAATATTATAATTAAGATTGAAATTACCTAAAAATTTATTTTCTAAAGCCTTTTTTCATGATAAAGTAAAGCAGTGGTCGGCACGCTATTTCGAATCCGTGAACCCTAAATCACAAAATTAAAATTCTGCGCACCCCAATTCGCATTCTTTGGCGCCACTAGTGTTTACTAAAATATGTAAACACTTTTAATCGTTTTTTTACTAATAATTCGGTAACTTCCGAATTTACTAATAATTCGGTAATTTTTACACGCTAACTTTAAATTTACCAGTTTACCCTATCCATTTTAATAAACTTTTGATATCGATGATCTAATTTTTACAACAACCAGAGTTTTAGTATTTCGAATTTAACAAGTAAGTTTGACACTATTACATGTTAACCACTTTTTGAGTCAGAAAGTAAACCTGAGTGACTAAAGACCTGACTTAGTACAAAAGCTAACCTTAAAGAGTGGTATATATAAGTAAAAAACTAATCTAAATTACAATAAAATTAGACATTTATAGATCTTGAATTATTTAAATATCAATAATTAATTACAAATTAAAAAATTTCAAGTAAAGCAACAGTTGAAGATTTTTAAAAGATATCAAAATAAACCCAAGATTTTTAATAAATTTATAATTAGTCTCAGTCAAGCTGAGTTTTTGTAAATATATTAAAACTAGCTTCAGTTGGTCTAGGTTTTTCATGATTTAAAACTAGACTTAATTATTCTTAGAGAGCTAAGTATGTGACAGCCCTGATGTTATTGACCCTTCCTATACTTTAATTTTATCATAAGTAAAACATAATTGAATTTTTTTGTCAAATATTAGTTGATTAAGCGGATTAATATAGTGAATTTTAATGTAGTATAACGCTTTTTAAAAATAAGAGTTAATAAAGTTAAACAGTAATAGAATACTAACCGTTTCATTTTGTTTCAAGAATCTATAAGATTTGCTTACTTCGGTTTTTCTTTTGGCGGCTAAGGGTGGAAGATTTTTTACATGAGGTAACAGAAAAGAACTAGGAGAGTTCAAAAATGGTCGTTTTATTAACAAAAAAATGGTCAATTATCAAGGTTGAATATGTCTTAAGTGTAGAAAGATTAAAAAAAAACTTCAATTTAGTTTCTGCGTGAAAAAAAAAATTCATGTACCCCAAAATAAGTTTCATGCACCCCAAAAGTCTGGTGCACCCTAAAAGAAATTTCATGTACACTAGTGTGCACCAGTGTACACCGTGCCGAACACTGAAGTAAAGCATAGAAACAAAGTTTAATCGAGTATAAACAAATATAATTCTACAATTAAATTAAACATGGTAGAGTTGTTTTACTGCAAAAGATAATTCAACTGATTGAAAGAAACATGAAACACGAAAAAGATTATAAATATTTTACAACCTCGACAACTAGCATCTTTTATTAGATTTCTATTAGAAAATTTAGTAAAAAAATATACAATTAATTAAGCTTTGATCAAAGTTTAAATAATGTTGAAGTATAATACACATATAAACCCCTTTATGGGAAAAGTTTGTTTATTAATTGAACTTCTTATCTATAGTTTCATTATTTATTTATAACAAAATTCTGGTATTGTTAGTTTACTCATCATTATTCTTAACAAAACAAACTAAAAAAAAAAATAGCTGAAAAAAAACGGCAACAAGTTTAAAAAGTCGGCTTTCTGAAACTTATCTATTTTTTACACTGTAATGATTTAAACAAAACTAATATATTTAATAGTTACACTGTTCTTGTAGAATCTTGTTAAACTAAACAAACCGGTACCATTCGTAGCAGTCTTTCCAAAAACTCCAGCGGCTGCCATAGAGCCCAAAACTACTGCTAACAAAATAACTGCGGCGGCAACTGCTCCGCCAATTTTAAAAGCCAAGCTCGTTTTTTTATTTTTGCCTTCCTCACTACTGTAATATCCTTCGCCGGAATCCGACATTGTTTATTCACCAGAGGCAATCGAACTTTATTTTTTCTGCTCTGATAGCTTTCATTTCGGCATTTTAATTTTAGTTTACGTTCAGTTTTGTGTAACTTGGTTTGATGTTAAAATTGTAATACAAGTTTCCTAATATTATTTTGTGACGTCGAACCAATTTGCATAATGATAATAAGACTTTGATACTTATTATAATTCAATTTTCATATTCATTTTCTTATAAAGTACTAAATTAATTACATTTAACAAACTTTATGCTTATGAATTAACTTTTCTGTAGCATAGTGGTGGGCAACGGTTTTAGTCGGCGGGCTAGATGAGGAAAAATTTAGTCCTTTGCGGACCGGAGCATTGAGCATTTCATTTTCATTTAATTGACACAAGTTACTCAATTACACAATTCATTTCGACAAAATAAAGTTCTATGTGATTTTTTTTTACTATTACATTTAATGTAAGTTTTAAATCTGCTGTGAAATGTATCCAAGACATTTTTTGCTGTTTATTTCAAATCCCAGAACATCTAGTTTTAAAAATTGGTTTAGCGGGCCAGGTTTATCCTTTCCTTGTTTAACCTTTCGGGCCGTACGTTTTTCAAACCTACTGTAGCAGCATACTTTTTTTAAATCTAAATGCAGCGGTTCATTTCTTTAATTATTAACAGCTTCTAAACGTATAACCTTTTTTGGACTAAGTTAAAATTGATGTTTGTGAATAATTGTTACAAGTGTTAGCTGTTGAAAAAGTTATAAGGTGTTGCAGTAAATTTAAAAAATGGATTAACATTATTATTTCTTTAGTAAAACGTTACTTTTTATTTCTTACTATTACCTTGATAATCGCACAATATATAGTTTTCTTTTACCTTATACGCCTTTCAACAAAAAATACTAAAACTGCATAATTACTTAAGAAATTTAAAAAGTTTGACGTTTTTGATGTTGTAATGGTCGATTATGGTTAAATTCAAATAAAATCTTTGTACATATTTAAATCTATCTATTATCAAACGATGTTGAACAAGCTAAAATTAGAGCGAGTAATTAATTTCTAAATACAATGCTTTATAAGTTTTTTGAAATCTGTGAGCTACTAGTCTTTTAAGTTCTTGAATTTTTTATATATTATGTTGTAATCTTATGCTTTTTTATGACAACTTAATATGTGGTTAAGGCTGCGAGTTTTTTGTGAACTTTTCTCTTAGCTAACTAATATTTTTCAAAAATGTTCCCAGAAGAAATACATGAGCTAAAAATGTTTTATTTTTTTATATTGCACATATTTTACAGTTTAACTAAACTTAAGCACAGAAAACAAAAAGATTAAAATATATTAAAAAACTTGAACAAACTAGTAATATTATCAAACTAAACAACTTTGTTCGTTATTTCCTTTAACATAAAAATCTACAGTAAGATTACGTAGGTATGTATCTGTTATATTTTATTTTGTATAGCGAGACTACAATAATTTAAAACGTTTTTTTTTCGATTTTTTTAAAAGTAAATTTCAACAAAAGTTGATAATGAGTATAATTATGTAATTTGTGTTAAGATGTAATCGCTATGTGAAAGTTCTTAGAAATATTTATTATAAATATTCAAGATTGGAAAACGGTTGTTGTTTATAATAAGTAATAAGTATTATAAGTAAAATATTTCAACACAGAACATAACCAAGGACTAATGAGTTTGAAAAAAAATATATATTTAGGATATGAAAAAGTTTTGTTTCTAATTTTGTAATCAAAAAAATAACCTGAATTATTTATAGTAAAGCAAAGTAAAAGTATTAGTTTTTGCAAAAGAAACTTTGTTGAAGTTTGTCTAAAATAAAGCTATATGTTTAAGTTTCTGAAAAAGTAGAAAGAAGATAGAATTTTTATTTTTGAGAGTACTTTAATTTCAACATGCTGTTTTTAACTAAAAATTACTTGTAAAATCTTATCAGAGAAATTAAAACGTATATTAATTTTAATATTTGCAGTTGTCAGTATACTTAAAATTTCAGTTGAAACAAGTCATTATTTATCGTGATTTTATAGTAAATTAGCACTATCTTGATGGTTTAAAAAACATCAAAGAAAAACTAACTTATATTTATTACAATCGAATAAGCACAAAAGTAAACGATTTACTAATAAATAAACTTATAAAGATGGAAATTAACAAAACTAGTATCTGAACGGAATGATATAAAAAGTCTTTTTGATCGTTTGAGATCTAGTGTTTCATGAAACCTGAAATGTTTAATTTAATTATTATTTAATAAAGCTAATCATGTATTATATTATTTTCAATAAAAAATAAAAAACTGTCATATGTACTTAAATCAAACCAAAATTAGTATAGTAGTTTTAAATTCTTCTCTTTCATTTAAAAACAAAAGTTTTTTGATAAAACACTTTAGACTATTAGTTATATTTTGATTTATTTTTCTATGTTGCTTAAAAAATATTTTGCAAGCATTTATTTAACATCGTTCTTATTTTTATAAACCATTCTTGAAAATTTTTAACTTGTTGTGAAAAGAAAATATACTTAAAATAGTTATTTGCAACTAAAACTTATAAAATATAAATAACTTGCTCTTTAATCAAAGCTATCAATAATCTAATTCAAAAAACTTTAAACACTTTAAAGCTTTTTAATTGCATTTTTATTATTAAGTTTACAAAAATGCTTTCATTTTTAGAGTTATAAAACGTATAAGTTGTAAAATTTTTAGCGTATAAAAATAAAAGAAATAAAAGCAATAAAACATATCACATGCTAAAGTTTTATTGAATACCAGTGTAAAATAATATTTATATTTCTAAAAAGTCATATGACAAAGTGTTTTTAAAGCTGATGTACTAAATATACTTTATAATAGTTAAAGATTAAGCAACTTCTATTGTTTAGCGTTTTTTATACATAATTATTATATCTATGTACATAAAAGAAACCTCAAAGTTAAATTTTACTGTTATTACTTGGTTTTATTCAAGTTAGGTTGAAACACTTACTAAGATTTAGATTTACTTGACTAGTTTGATATATTTTTCCTTCGGTCTAATTAGTTCCTTCTAAATCGGTTTTGCACTATAAAATTAGTTTAGTTTTTTAAATGTTGAAAAGTTAAATTTAAGTTATGTTTTTTATATAAAAAAATAATGTACTACACGTTTTTGTTATAAGATTGATTGTTTACTTTTTTTAAACTTACTAAATACAAACAGTAAAATACTAATACAATTATTTTTAAATTAAATAAAAAAAAAGTTGTCAACAAATCTACATAGTGCTTTAAGCTTTATAAATTTTCTGAATTTTTATACCTTTTCACCTGAACCAAACTTATTTAAATATTTTAAAAGACCGTTTTTAAATGTTTGTATAAAAATATAGTTTTTTATAAACATATTTTGTTATTATACTTTATTTTGTTATTGCGTTATTGTGTATTCAAATAGCTTGAAAGAATGACCTTAAATTACCTTCACAGAAAATTTATTACATTTTTATTTTTTATAATATTTAAACAACTTTGGAACTATGCTTTGTAGCTTATCTTCATATACACCTGTTTACTACAAAGCTTTATCTTTTTTGTTACTTTTAAGACTAAACGATAAGTTTTCTGAGAATATAGATAAATAAAACACTTTAAATTTTGGTTTACATTGTGGCAAAATAAACTCTACGTTCTCTAAATATCGAAACTAACTGTATTATGTGTTACTGTAGCTTTGAAAATGCTTACAATGTTTATTTTTTTTGTATAATATTAAACATAAGTGTGTGTTAAAAAATTCTTATGTTTTAGATTGATATTTTTAAAAACTAATAAGTAACCTTACATTACACATAATTAATCTCTATAAATGCTGAAATATTACAAAATTATTTAGATATAAATTTCCAAATGTAAGCCAACTTTGGTTGGTTTTTTAAACAATATATACTGGTATACCATTGTTGCAATATTTACACTAGCTAGTACCTAACACATATTATAGCAAACGAATTTTTGGCACAGCAACATTAGCGTTCTTGCAAGCTGTACAGGTACGTACAATCAAACGCGTTTTAAATTGGCAAAGTTTAAGTAATTAAATAGAACTATCAAAAGCTTACCGGTGAACCGCATCTTTTTGTGAGACTGTCAGCAATGCAAGAAATACAAATCATCACCACAAAATTTAACCCAGCAAAAACTGCAGTTGCAACGCAAATGTTGTACTTTTCAATATCATTAGATATAGAAGCCTGTATTTATTTATCTATTTAATAGGGGTAGAAGTCTAATATGCACGAAAGGACACTTTTGCACGAAGGTTTCAATATACACGAAGACGCTTTTTCAAGAAGACACTTTCGCACGAAGGGAAATTTTTTCACGGCGTTAATTTTGCACGAGGGGTCACTTTTGCATAAGTATACTTTTGCACGAGAGGTAAAAAATTTTATTTTTTTTGTTTGATTTTAAATATTTGTTTTTTATTTCTATCACTATTACCCTTGACCCTCACCCTCGGTCGATATTTTTTGTTGTTTTTTAATTTATCTTTATTATTTTTTTACTTTGTTGTTTTTTTTTCATAATTAACTTTTATTAATTTTTTTTTAATCACTGTTACCTCTAACCCTTACCCTCGGTCGGTATTTTTTTTCAAATTATTAATTAATCTTTTTTTTTTTTCTTGTTATTTTTAAGCTTGTTTTCAATTTATTTTTATATTTTACTTTCGTGCAACAATGACCCTTCGTGCATAAGTGTCTTTGTGCATATTTGACCGTTCCTGTTTTTATTTATTAAATAGTGCTATTTATTATATACAAGTTTTTAAAAAGCTGCTAAAATAAAGTTTAAAGATAATTAAATTGCATTTTATTTAGTTTAATAAAGAAACAAAGTTAAGTGAAAGTGTAACAAAACTTTGCATAAACATTTAATCAACAATGTTTTGATCAATTTTTATTTTTATTTTTACGTTTGTGTGTTACAAAACACCAACGCTGTAAGTCTAACTATTTATGAAATAAGTAGTTTATTGAATAACATTAGAAGTTTAAAGTTTTTCATCTAAACTTTAAATTGCATAAAAAAAACAATACCAAACAAGTTTTTTTACCGTTAAAATGGTTATTTACGTTTTAATGCAAATCTTAATAAAAAAAGTTTACATTCATGTTTTGTTTAAACTATCTTTTATATTAAACTTATAAGCATTAACAAAGCTACTAACGGCATTCATAGAACTAATTCCCATAAGAATGATCATGCAAACTTCACTAAAATACCCCAGTGCCTTTAGGAAGCGCGCCTGAAAAATAAAAACGGTATTTATTAATAGAAGAAAGCTACTGTTTAAAAAAGAATGAGTTTTAAGTAAGCTTTACTAATATTAGCAACAAACTAGTTAAATATTTTTTCAAACAACATACAACAGTTAAACTTACTTTAGCCAGTGTCAAATTTCTAAGTACAGCAAATACTACGTAGTACGCGATGGCCACCCCCTAAAAACAAAGTGTACAAAATGTTTTTATGCTAAAACTTTCTAATCATCACGTTTAATATTAAGTACTGTGAGAAGTTTTGATTGTAAGCATCTTTATTTAAATGCAACTTATAACGTAAGTTGTAAGAGCAAAAAAAGCTTATTTTTAAAATTGATTTTTGTTTGTAAAACATACTAGTAGTTTAAATTTTTTTTAAGAAAACTGTGTTTTAAACGTATTTTGTAATAAAAATATTAGTTTTAAAAGTACAAACTTATCAATTAACGTGTTTTGTTGTATTTATGCAATTTGAACTTACAACGATCGCATATATAACTCCTTGTCTACAAACTAAAAGATAGTTGTCACAATCCTTATTAGGTACTGTATAGGATAAATATCTACATTCCGGAGTAACGTTCATCATCATATCCAGCCCGTACAAGATTGTGGAAAATACTAGCAAGGCACACTGAAAAAAAAAAGAATAAACCGTTAATTTCAGATTTCAAAAATTTTTGTAAAGTAAATAGTTTTTATAAATTTTTGTTTTTATATTATTATTGTTGTTCGTTTAAAGTCTATGTTAAAAAAATTAATTAAAATAAAAACTATATTTATTTATAGAACAAACTTATCTGACACACATATTTTTATTTCTTTTTATTTTAAGTATTATGGTAGTTGTTCTTATAAAATTAATTTTTCTTACTTACTACCAATAGTCTCAGACTAATTTTCTCATTGTTTTGATACACATCTTTGTGACAATTAATAGTGCTTTTCTGGTTACTTCTCATGCGCTGAAATTCGTCAAACAAGATAAAAAAATCATTGAACCAGTTTTAACTAGTGCATGAACTATTTTCCATTTGTACTACAACATTTTTAGAAAAATATAATATTAAGCAAAACTGTTTTGTAATAAAAGTTTAAGCTTTTGCGCCGCGTCTTACTCTAAACAAAAAATTATACAAAACCTTATACTTTTCAATAAAAACATTCATAATTAAACTTTTATTAACACTTAATAGTTAAAAAAAATTACTTCATTAACTTACTTTTTCCAAGTACATGTAAGTGGAATAAGCTGTCAGAAGCACAAAGTTCAAGAAGGCAAAGCTTCCGGCTGCTGCATAAATTCTTAGTTGCGACATTGTTCCCTCCTTTATGACGTAGTATTACATCATCATAAAATATTTTAACCAAAAAAGATTAAAAGCAGACTAAACTATAACTTGTGTGATATGAAAGTTTACTTGTACGTTAAATAGGTAAAAACTGATTCAATAATAGAAACAAAATGGTTAAGACTAATTTTAAACTGCCTGTTATCAATAAGTAAAGTTTAATAGTATATTTTAATACCAACACTTTTTATTAAATTTTGAAGAAAAGTGTATGGTTGTTATAGAAGAAAAAAAACAGTGCCTTAGTAGCTTGTTAATTTTATATATTTATTTAACTTTTTGTTAAGGAATACACGATGCAAGAGTAGTAAAGTTCTACCTAAAGTATGAACTTAGGACTAAAAAATAAAAGTATAACTTATATAAAAGTTAATATTTCAAAATCACATGCTCAAGCGTTTTCAAAGTTCAATTACATCAGTAAGTGCTCTAAAAAAATGTTTTAAAACTTTGGTAGAAACTTCAACCACAACTAAGACAAAAATTACCCATCCATCAGAAGAAAAGTAATACATATTATAAACCGTTCCTTCGACTATCATCATTATCAACATACAAATCATGCTGAACTTACACATGCAAGTTAGACAGCATTTATCATAATGACTCTCCTGTTTTTATTATATACATGAGTTGAAACATTGAACACAAAAAACTTTTTCTTGGTGTTTATTTTTATTTTTTAAATAATGAATTTGAGTTTTTAGTGACATTATTGAGAGCAATTTTTTATCTGTTTATAAATAAACACAGCTTGTGTGCAAAACTTTAGTTAAAATTCTTAAGTTGATATATAAGGTTTTTAGTAAATTTGTTTGTAGGCTAAGACAAAACTAATTTTCATTAAGCACCAATTCTTCAGTTTACAAAACAAAGATATAAACAACCTTTTTTAGGCTTGCAACAATTCCTCTCACACCAGTATACATTGGCTGTTTGTGTTTTAATAAATTAAACAAAACAAGAAAATAGTACTTTTGAAAACAAAGGTTTATATCAAAAAAAATGCTAAACTTTAATAACGATTTTAAGAATATAACTTGTAATTGCTTTGTAATAAAAACTTTCGAAAGGTTACAAAAATGTCAGTTTTTATAGTGTTGTAGTTACTCCAGCTTTGGTAATTAGAGCAAAAAAATATGTTGTTTTGTGGTTTTTTATTACTATACAAGTTTAGTCGTTGTTGATAGAACATGTTAGTCCCTTTATATTTAAATAGTAATATTAAAAAAGTACTATAAACTTTATATTTTTAATAGTTAAGAAATAGTTAAAAGAGATTTATTGTATTTTAGTTAGTTTTACTAACAGCAGCTAAAAGCAAAAAATTCCATCCTTTGTAACACCAAATGCCCTGGCATACATTTGTAGAAAGTCTAACAATTTCCAGTAAAAAAATTGCAATGTTAACAGCATTGATGGCAAACTGTAAAATATATAAGCGGTTTTTAAAACTAATTTAAAATTCGTTATTTAGTATACATTACGTCAGAAAAGTTTTCCACAAAAGCTTTTTTTTTAAATAAAGTATGTTTTATAATAAAAAAATTACTATGCAATTTGAAATCCAGGGCTAAAATTAATTTAGGCTTTTAAAGTTCTTCAAATCAAATACATAACTTAGTATAAACAAGAAGAAAAGTAAACTTTTATTTTTAGACTGGTCTAAGCGATTTAAAAACTTTAGATATATAGGTATGATTTAGAATAGATATTTTAAATTAAAAATGTTTAAAGGTAATTATTCTGTAGACATACAAAGTTATCATTTGTGTTATCATCTATGTTAAAAATTGTAACTTTAGTTAATACTTTATTTATATTGTACTGTAAAAAAAGAAAGAGATCCTAAAAATTTGTTTGTACTTAAATTACTAAAACTTTCGTTTTGGTATTTTGATAAAATGTTTTAACTTTTTTTAAGTTTTATTTATAAGTTTAATCAAAAAAAAAGTACTTTTGCTCATCAATCAATAAAATATAAATAAGGGTACTAGACTTTTTTTAAAGATAAGAGTGAAACTTATCACACATTTTAAATTTTATTATAAAAAAATCAATCTATATTTTTATATAAAAAAACTAAAATAATGACAAAAAAAGTTAAGATAAGTATATGTGAAAGTCACCAAACTTCTTAAAATTTGTTCAAAATAAAAAATACTGGTTAATAAAGCTATAAAGTACACAAAACTTACTGTTACATATTTAGTCTCCCTTTTTCTTTCCTTATCATCCAAATCGATGTTTACAACCATTGCAAAAAAACTTTCTCTACTTTTATCGTTTAAATCTTAAAATAATCGATTTTCTTATAATAGTAAAGTTCAATAATTTATACTCTTACTAAATCAAACAAAAAATAAAAAAATTTGTTTTTTAGACTTTTCTTAAAAAACAAAATACTTACAAGTTTTCGGTAT
Organism: Thalia democratica; assembly: GCF_965202585.1. Taxonomy (NCBI): domain Eukaryota; kingdom Metazoa; phylum Chordata; class Thaliacea; order Salpida; family Salpidae; genus Thalia; species Thalia democratica. Next base: position 55,833,962 of record NC_139166.1, on the reverse strand, counting down.
GATTGTCACTTTTTTTTTACTTTATACTCTATATTCAACTCCAAACAACAAAATAACACAGGTAAAACTTAGAAGATAACTTTAAACATTAGTTGCATACATTTATTTTGAATACAGTCATTACTTTTTTTCTACACGCTGGTAGTGTAAAAATTTTACGTTAGTTTTATAACGAAACGCTTTAAATTTTTATAACTATTAAAGAATATTATCATTAACCTTAAGAAAATTTACGATATACAACAGTATTTTTACTCTTCTTCAAACTTATTTAACAAAATTATTTTTGTTTATGTTCTCGCCTTTTAGATTTCTAGAACTGTGAATCTTTTTTTTTAACATTTACTATTTTTCTACACATTAAAAGTAAGCTTATTGCTTAAATACATTATAATTTTGAATACAATATATTTCTAAATATGTCTAGGAATGAAAACTTTTGAAAACCCTATAGGTGTCGGAACAAATTGAAATTAATTCAAGTAAGTTAAAAATTTATTTTTTTGTGTGTAATGTTATAAATTTTTTAAATAAAATCAAATAAAAAGCACAAAGCTACTTTAGTTTTTAGCCTATTTTGTAACTTTTTAGTAAAATACATTTTTAAGTAGAATATTTTAAAATAAGAAACAACCAGACTGAAACATATTTAGTAAAATATGATATTTCTATTTTATTAGTTTAGTTTTATTTTATCAACATACAGACGTAAGTATAAAAAAATCGTTTAAAGTATATACAGATATAAAATTTCTTAGTTAAAGAAAAAATAAAAAGTTTTTTTATTGTTTGTTGTAGCAAAAAACTTAATTTTTTTCGATAGAAGTTTTAAGAAAGTTATTGATTATTACATATATAACTGTGGTAGAATAATATATATCTAAAACACAACTATGAAATAATAAAGCTATTCAAAGGTTCGTAGTTAGAAATCTAAGCAACTGTAAGTCAAAATAAAAAAGCCCACTGTTAAGTGTCACACAAAATAGAAAGTAGCTTTTTACTATTTTGTGAGAAACTTGTAAGCGAGATTAATTTATTTTATTTTTATCACTTTTATTAGCCACAAAAGACAAAAGAGAATTTAGTGTCTTTTTTTTCTGAGTAATTGCAATCAAAACACATGGTCTAAGTGATAACTTGAAATATTTTCAAAATTTTCCGTTGTAGTTTGAGCTGAACTGTCAATAAAATTATGTTTTTTTATTTTCTTTACAACTTCTATAAAATTGTTACATTTCTTTGATTTGTCAATTTTTTTATTATTTATTCATCAATATTGTATCTAAAAAAGTATTAAGAATTGATATTTAGTTTCTAAAATGTATTCTACAACGTGTATTTGAAATATTTTTTTTTCATATAGTTTATAAAATTATAACTCTTACAAAATAATGAACGTAACAATGCATTGAAAATTTTCATTACTTGAGCTAAATTTATATTAATGCATTATTTCGAAGTAAATTAAGTTTGTAAACATTCATAAATGGCTTGCAAATTGTTATACAATGTTAACTAAAATAAAATATCTCAAAAAATAAAGTGCTTTAATAAATTTGTAGAAAAAAAAAGTTTAAATGAACAAATGTAACACAAACTATTACTACTTGTTTATCCCGTGCTTATCATTAGTCAAATTAAAACCATGAAACTTAAAAAGTTTTTAAATTCTTTTTAAGACCGTTTAAAGCTATTGAAAAAGGTTTTGTTTTTAAATAGGCTGTTTTAAAAAAGATTTATTTTAATTTAAGTAAGGAATAAAACTTAAAAGTGTTGTTTTTTTCAATGTTTAGTCTCTATTTCGTTTGCTTAAAACTAATCGAAAAATTTTACACAACCGTAGGTAGAAATTTAAACATATTTTTGCTCAAATAAACTTGTCAAATGTTTGTACGCCAGTTTGTTTTTTATTTTAACAACTCTCTTGTTTTTTATTTTTAGAAAAAAAACATTTCATTTCTTGGTTTGAACAAATCGAAAAAGTTTAACAGTTTATTTCCACAAAGGGTTATTTATATGGCAGTTGCACTCTTTAAGCCTTAATCACTAACGTTAGGCAAAATAAGAAAATAAAAGTAAATTATGGGAAAAAATGTTTATCGTATACTTAAAAAACTAAAATATGCTCTGAATATTAGATAACTTTAACTTAATTTAAAAAAAAGTGTATTTGATAAGTTTATGTTTGACATAACAGTTGTCTTTAAAAACTAAAATTTTAAATTAAAATTTCAAGCTGTATAACAAATCGTTTTTTGGTTATAAAAAAATTCTTATATTAAGCATTTTCGAGAACAAAACAGAAATCAAAAAGCTGTTAAACTTTTTACTAAAACTGTAAGTTGTAGGCTAAATAAAAAGTTTACCTAAACTTAGAAAATTAAGCCCGTGAATTATTTTATTTTAAACTGCATTATGCTCAATTTAATTTAATTCTTTACTTTTATCTATAACTTTACGATCCTTTGAGTTAACGTTAGAAACTAATTCAAGATATTTTGATATTCTTTCAAAAAATTTGATAAAAATAGATTAAAGTCACTAAAATAAAACAACGTATTGTGAGCAAACAATATTGTTTAAAAATACAAATTTATATAATGACTATAATAAAGTTTAAAGCTATAACTATCTAAAAGACAAGTATAGTTATAACATTTTTGATAATTGAACAATAAATTTATATGAATTCAAACTTTTAGTATACTTTTTTCGAAGAATTGTATTTCTACCTATCTACAAAAAAGTTAAAATTTAAAATCAGGAACTATAAAGATATTTTAACATCATTTTATTTTTCATTTAAATTTGAATGTGTTACAATGATTGTAAATCTATCAAAACGTGGTGATCAACGTCTTTAAAAAAAAGTTTTAGCTGCTTTATAAGTTAAACGAGCTAAACTAACGACAACTATTCTTGTTTACAAAAACACTTAAAGTAATTAAATTTATTCAAATTTTTGGTATTTTGTTTTCAATTTGGATTTTGATACAATGGATGAAAAAAAAAGTTTGTTACTTAATTAATTCATTCCTCTAGTTAAAATTGGTTTTAAGTAGTTATTTATTTAATACTGTACGTATAAATTTTCTTCAAAAAAAAATATTTGTAAACTGTTTAGTTTTAATTTAAAGTTAAGCTTGGAATAAAAAGTAATACTTTACAAAATTACAAAAATATTAGTTTGGTAAAACTATAGTAACATAAATTACTAAATACGAATTGGTTTTTGAATGATAATATGCATTAACTTTTTTTGTAGTAAAAACCATTTTTTATTGTTTAATGACTTATATACAGTGAAATATATTTTGATTTGCACAAATTATAAATATCATTGCTAAAAGAAAACTTCTAAGTAAAGTTACTTTGGTGCGTAAAAATATTGACTAAGGTCAGGTAGAATACATTAATACATGAATGTTTTTTTAAATGTTTTAAGTATATTTTGTACTTCGTGTTAAACATTTAGTGTTTAAAAAAAAGTTTTTTAAGAATTTTCAGAAATTTTACCAAATTTCTGTGTAATTTATTGTTTCAACTTTAAAATAAGTTTATATTTAAAGCTTAAAGTCAATCATATATACTAACTATAATCATTTGAACTAGTTTTAAAGTTTTGAAGTTTATGGCTAAAGACCAAAGTAGCATTACATAAAAAAAAAGTTAAACAAAGTATGTTTGGTTTTTAGCATTTCATAAAAACTGTTTGTATTTTTAAAGTAGCTCCTTTCTTAACGATGTTATACTTAATTATTTTCGAGACAAAAATTAATTAAAATAACTTTAGTTTTTATAATAAACGGCCATAAAGTGTCAAAAATATCAAGTTTCATTTTTCAAATTTTTAAAATAGTAATTACACTAAAAGCACATGACCTTCTTATAACTTTAAATATTTTCAAAAATTTCCGTTATAAAATAAGGATAAAACTAACATCAATTATAAATTGTTTAACTTGTTTAACAAAAGTATATACTTGGTTTTACTTAAATATAAACCAATATCTTACTTTCTCAAATAGTTTGTAACTTTATTTGTACATAACAATCAAAATTCAAAGGTCTTGTGTAGAAGAAAAATTATACATAAGTCACTTACTTTGAAACTTTAAAAATGTTATTTAACAGTCTTGTTTAGCTCTCTTCAGAACAAGGTTTGCTTGAACCTGAATCTACTATACATCTAGTTTTCAGCACAACTAGTATAGTTTTTTATGGATGGACGATTATTCACCTTTGTGATTTTCTTAGTCATTAGAAAAATAACTGTTTACGTTTTTTTGTTACAAGCGTTGAAAAATAATTCAACAAACGTATTATATTTTATATTTGAAGCTAACAAACATTAATATAAGTGAACTTTTTCTTGTGCTTATATTTCCATTAAATGTTTCTATAAAAGTTTACTTTACTTCCGTTAAAATATAATTTGTACTTTAACCCTCAAACTTAAAAAACAATTATCCAAAGGGTTGATATACGTCAAGTTTACTTAGCAATTAGTAAAAATATTTAAGCTTTTTAAGTTTTTTGTAGTTTACCCCGTTTAAATTTTTACTTTGGTTTCTCTATTAAAAAGCTTGTATCTATAATATTAAAATAGACTTTATTTTAAACTATATTTAAAATATAAATTTTACTATGTTAATGGTAATAATTTTTTTCGATACAATAAATGTTCTAAGCAAAATAATATTTAACAACAGTTATAGTCATTAAAGCTACTATATTAAAGTTTTTTAAACATTTAAGGCTTTGTGTATTCTATCCCAACTATTAAATAAAGCTTATATATCTTGTTTAAAAAATTTAAATACCATAAAGCCTAATTTCAACAAACATTCACATATAAAACTTGCAGTTTAACCTATCTAACATTTAACCAGATTGTTGGTCTACACAGCCAATAAATCGTGTAATAAAAAGATGTCCAACACCCAAACTATCTTCTAATTAAATAGTCAGTTACCCAGCTACTCGTAAAATAGGAAGTGTTGCCATTTACTATCACTTAAACGGATTCGAAATTAAAAACGGGTACAATAAGTCTGTATTATAAAGTATTTTGTCTTTTGTTGATGTTTCAAAGAAATTAATTAAATAACTATAGTAAATATTTTAGATATACGTTCTAAAAAGATAGACTTTTAATTAGTTCTATAGAGGTTCAAAATACAATTAATTGCTGTTTTTATTTGCTTAACCATTTCACTTTGTTTTAGAGCTAGACAAAATTAAATACTTTTTTTTTTAACTTAACTGTAGTGTTTATTCAAGTCGTTATGTTATTTATTAAAATATTAATTCTAAACAAATTTGTCAGACAAAAAAATGTTTTTTTTTTAAATCACAGTTGTGATATAAACTATCGATGGTTAGCCTCGCGAATACTGTAATGTAAGCCTGTTGAGAGCAAAAGCATTTTTAAAACATAAATTAACAATTTGTTTTTAAAGCTTTTAAACACTTTTGGCATTTTCACTGAGGAAAACATTTATGATTTTCTAGAATTTAGTTACAATTTAAGCAGTTTAAAATCTTTTTTTCTTAAATAGTTAATACTTTAGTATTTTTATTAACTATTTTTGTTATCTAAAATTACTTTAACATTTTATATCTTTGTGTTTCTTTTTTAAAGTGGTTTTTAATGGTTTAGGAGATAATTTAGTTTTTACTACGATGCTAATTCTAAGTTGCATTGATGGTTAAGATTTTTTGTTTGACATTCGTAGTGTTCTTTTATCATTATAACTCGTTACTTAACTTGTTACAATTTCAAACATTTAATAATTACTATCACTACTAGTTAAGAAACTGTTCATTTTTATTTCTGTATTTTTTTTAATTTTGAAAGAATATTTATGTTTTTATACTTAACTTCAAATACTTCTTTATAAGTATAATTTTCAAGCTATGATTTCTACTAAGTAGTAATACAAAAATAAAACATTTGAGTTTAAACTTGCAATTAATCAATGTAATTTTTTTTTGACTATATTATTTATTTTAATATAATTTAGACTTTCGTTAGTATTTAAAGATTGTGTATATCAGTTAGCTTTTTAGTGTCATTTTCATTGCGATGATACTTATGCTTTCATCTTAAAGCTAAGAAATATACATTAAACTTTTTAGTTTTTCATGTGCTATGCCCTTTCTTTAAAAATTTAGTGTTTTCTCATAAATACACAATAAGTAAATAAAGCTTTGTAGTTTGTAGTTACAAACTTAGCAAGTATTATAGTTAAGATAAAATAAAAAAATTATTATGTCTAAAAAACCATTTAAACTAAATCAACTTTTTTACAATGCACAAACATAAACTTGAGTATTTTTCTTTAACTATTAAGGAACTTTTAGAGTAATTATAAGTTTGATTTTTGAAATGTTTATCTAAACAGTCTGAAGTTTATTTGAGATGAAAGCTGATTATAAGTCTCCTGAATAAAGTCTTAGTAAGTAAACAGTCACAAAAACGTTAATAAGCAAAGTCAAACATCTTCAAAACAGTTAGAATTAACAAACAATCGCTCCTAGCCATGGTCAAGCTTGATTTTTTGCCAATATTTTACGTGGACAACAAGTGGGAGGTCATGCTGTCAAGGAAGTTTGATGTCGAGCTTGGTGAAGACGAGGTGTTCATGGATAACAACGGCAATCCGAAGCTGGACGATCACCTCAGAGGACTGCATGGAGACGGGTTGCAGGGACTCGGGAGCTTGAGGTACGAGGGTCCGAAGTTGTACGTTTCACATCCTCAATACACTGACATGCATCAGGCTCTAGCGGATAACTTGCAGGAAAAGGACCTGAACTCGACTGCCGGGCAACTTCTGCAAACGTCCAACGCCCTGTTTCCATCGGTACGAAAGCCCCTGGTCGTGCTGAGGTTGTATTACGTATCAAGACCAAGACGTTTTCTAACTTTCTCGCGGTAAATAGTTGTTATATCTCGTGTTTACTCAAAGTTTTTACACATGGGTTCTAAATTTTCTGATTGCCTTAGTTTTCTTAATGTTTTAGGAATTGTTGTATGCATCTTACGTCTCACATATATCAAAGTAGCCTGTTTTTATGTATTGTTTAGTCAAGTATTATATATCGATACTGTCAAATTACGCTATAATTCTTAAGCTCCTCATAAAGTACTTAATTATTCGTTCAATAAATATACACAAAAATAAGCAGTTGTTTTTCGTTTTAAAAGCATATATATTTTAACAGTTGAAAAAAGTTCTAAAATATATAACAGCTTAAAATAATTAGATAAAATCATAGTAAAAACATAAACATTGAAAAAATTAATTATTTAAGCAGTTTCACCGCTGTTATTGTTATTCAATATCTTTAATTTAATTATAAAACAGCAGGGCAAAACATTACAAATTAGAATAAATCTTTAAATATTGTTATTATATTATTAAAATTATAAACTAGACAACTTAAAATTTAGTCGAAACATTGAAATAAATATTTAGACAAAAAAAAATCGTTTTTAACAGGCTTAAAAAAAGTTTTTGTTTAATTTTTGTGTATAATATTTTTCTTATTTTGAAACAAACTTAATAAATGTTAAAAGTTAACAATTGTGCTCTGAACATAACATAAAGTTGATAAATTGTTATACAAAAGTGATAATTAATTTGTTTATTGTTATGCTTGATTTATTTGGTTAACATTTCAACTATTACTTGATATTTTTAGTTGTACTTTTAAAAATTATTGTTTATAAAAACTTTTAATTTTAGTTTCTGATATCAGATTTTTTTTTTGACGAAGTATTATACTTTTTAAGTTTCAATTCGAAGAGATTTTACAAAATATTTATTGTTCATTATTCGCAATGCTTTCTTATAAAAAAAAAACACTGTTTAATGAAAGGTTGACCTAATTGAAATTAAATACAAATAACAACTATGAACTAAATAACGAGTTTTATTTGATTATTTAGACTGGTTAAGCTGGCGAAACGCTGTACATTATTAATGCTTTATTGCAGAGTCTTACAAATGATAATTTTTGCAATAGTCGATAAATTCAAAACTTTGTAGTTTGTTTGTAGCAAAAACAGGTTCAATTAAATTACTGAAGTTCTTAAAAAAAAACACTTTCCATAGCAATTTATAAATTACTTAAATTACTAAAACTAGCCACAACTCCCTATGTTAAATTAATAACATAGTTCGACAAATTCGTCATTAAGCGATCAGTAGTTAAAACAGACTTATTAGTTAAACAGATTTTTTTGTCTAAAGTCCAGTTTTTTTCACAGAATGTACCACTGTTCCTTCTGTAGATAATGCTTGATCGTCAGTCAATGGATCAGCACCCATCACTCGACTTTATCACACAACTAATGTGGATTACGTTTGTGAAAGTTGGTTTGTTCAAACAACTACATAGTCGGCATCCTGACAAACAACTATACCTGGCCAAGTTGACGTGTCCAACAAAAACATGCAACAGAAAAGGTATTGTTTTGCATGATTTACTAATATTTACAGTGAATATATTTACAAACTATTAATTATAGTTAGTTTATTCTGAACTATTTTATCCTATTCTCTGCTTCTGAGACTTTCCAAAACTCGTAGCATGAAGTTTTGATACTTGTGCTCATTTATTATTGTTAGAATTTTAACTAACTTATTGAAATTTTTCGAACTTTTTAAAATTCAATTACCAGTCAAAATTTTTATCAAGGCGAAAGTTTTTTTGAAAAACATATGTTCGATAATAACATTAAATTTAAAGTTTTTTATAACATAGTTTAATTATTAAAAATTTTAAGTGTTTTTTGATAAGAATAAAGCAGGCTTAAAAAAAAACTAAATAAAGATATTAACTTAAAAAAATTATAACATGGTGTATGAAAGTTTTAAAACACACTATCGTAATAAAAAATACAATTTTTATATGTTAGTTGAGAAATGAAACTAAATTATATTCTTGTCAGAGATAAATGTATGAGCACGATATTTAATGAATGCTTGTATGTCATTTGCAGTCTACTTTTTTTTGAAAAACTTAACAAGTAATTAATAACCATTTATCAAATATAACATGGATCGTAACTTAACATAAAGTATGAATTTTATTAAACAAAAGGAAGTAAATGATTCACCAACTTGTTTTTTTTCTTATTGAACAACAACTGAATTTTGTGAAATTTTAAAGTTTTGTAAGAATTTAAATTTAAAATAGAAGTTACTACAAATGCAATTTAAAAGTTTACTTTAGCAACAGATTATTGTATAATTCTAATAACACAAGTAAGTTTTGTTAACGTAATTAAAATAGTGTAAAAATATTTCACTTCTTTTGTTAAAAAAAGTTTTTTTCTACCAATTATTAAAAAAAAATATTTTACTAATTTTTACAACAAATGTAAAGTTAGTAAACCAAATTTGAGTTTTCTATTGAATATTAACCACTATCAAACAATAAACTTTGTGTTATTTATTTCGATTAAAATTTTCAGTGACATTTCAAGTGACTTCAAAACGCTGCTGACGAACTATAACTATTGTGCCTACTTTACGGGAACCATAAGAGGTGACACGAACAAAACCATCTATAGAATAAGTTCTGACGGTGTTGAAGTTGTTATAAATGGTTGGACGCCTGGCTACCTCTTCGTGACGACGGCTATGATGTTTTGTACTGGAACTTCTACAACAACTACAAAAATACCGTTATCAACCAACCTAGTGGAAACTCACGCTTCTTTATTTGTGAATATTAGCTGTACTTGATCCGAAGATTTTTTAAACACGTTTAACAATTTCTAAAACGAGTATAAAACTTTTAAACCATGTAATGGCTTATGTTAAAAACTTAGTCTAGAATTTTTGAAAATTTAATTGTTCAAATTGTAAAGCTTTACTCTGTTTACAGTTATAAACATTAGTACCTTTTTTATCCAAGTTTTTTTTGTCTCTGAGAATTAAAATATTTAAATTTTCTTTGTTTGTTACCTAATACTTAAAGTTATTTTGTTACACAACAAGTTCATAAAAAAATATATAATTTGAATTCAAATAAACAATATACTAGATGATTTTTTTGTAATCTAATAGTTTAATAATTGATTTTAAAAATTTATCATTCCTTAAATATATTTATAAATATAATATAAATACAGTTAATACTTTACATAGTGTACTTTATTTACTTATTAGTTGTTGTTTGAATTAAGCATATGTCAACCAAAACAACAAAACAGCTCGTTTAATTGACTTTAAAATAAGCTATATTTATTAATAATTGACCTCTACAACATTTATTGTCAAACTATGGCTTTACTTCTAATTTGAACAAAGCAGAGTAAAAAAAATGTTATTTTTTTAAGTTTACGGCAACTTAATTTTTGAATAATTAAAACTTTAGAAGATTGATTTTTACGGTATGCCCCCCCCCCCTTCGCACACTATTTTTTGGGATAAAAAAAAGTTTTAGGTAGTAATGAAATAAAAATAGTTTTTTTTAAACTCCAAGTGATATAGTTCTAGATTAAAGCTAAATTCAGCCCCAGTTTTTTACTTTGCTTTTCAACTTTTTATCTGTTGACTATTTAATTTGTATTACCATTCTAGTATCTTTCCTTATATCTTCATTAAACTGATGTAAACAATCCTTTTAGAATAAATAAATAAATTGAAAGAAGAAAACGAAAATGTGAGCGCTCACAACTGTGGTCATTGAATTTGTGCGGAGAAAGACATTTTTGTCATCGAGCTACAAATATAACCATGTCATCGAGAAATCTTTAAAACCTCCAAAAGGTTAATTTTCAGTTTTTTCTTTCTTAGTAAATTTTACTGTTCAAGTTTTTTGCTAAACTTTACAGGGTTGTCACACACTCCGGATGTTTTGAACTTTTTGAAAACCTCAAGATGACTCAGGACAGGAAAACTCAAGATGCTATGTATTCTATTTTATCAACTCAGTCTGACTAAGAATAGTTTTTCTTATAAAAAAATTAGGACAATTTTAAAGTTTTTAAATCCCAGGAAGTTTTTTCCTAGATCTTGATTAAAATTTAGTTGACTTAGTTCTAATATTTTGTTATTTATATAACCAATTTGTTCAAAAACTTGTTTTTATTCAATTTAAAATGCTTTTTTAGATTTTTTTAGCTTTACGGAAAGCTCTTGACTACCTTTAAAATAATATAGTACTCTTTGTTTTAAATCTAAAACTAATATTTATCATGGTTTAAGTTTATATCAAATAGATACAGTTAAGAGATTCAAAAAATTAATTTAAAAACTAATTAAGGCGTAAAAGTGTTTTCATACACTGTATAAAGAAACATGTATAATTAATGATTGAATTTAATTTATTTAACGACAAAAATAAGCGATCAAAAAGTTAGTTCAAGGACTTGTACAGAAAAATCATTCAGTTATCGAGTCGCACACCACTTGGATACAGTTTAATGTCTTGTCAAGAACTATAAAAATAAGTAGTTTATAGTAAGGATTTGAAAAAAAAGTTGTGCCGAAAATTTTCATAACTTTTGAACACTTGTTCGGATAAGCTTTAATGTTAAAAAACAAGACAATTTTATATTAATACTTTAAAAAATTAGTTTCAATATGCTTTAATCATTAAACTTAATATTTTAGCTTGGTTTTAGTAACTTCAACATAGTGTTTTAGTAGTAGTAGCTTATATCAAGTTATCAAAAACAAAATCTAGTTGGTCTCTATTTTGCTTGAACTACAAAAGATAGTATTAAAAAAACAAACTCTCAGACCCAACCTCAAGCACTTTAACATAGTTAATGTACCGTGCTGCTGTTATTCACATTAGGTTTTACCATATGAGATTAAAATACTAAATGTGGACACGGGTCACAAATGCACGGAGTCATTTTGCACAATTTTTAAATGTTCTAGCAAATAATTTAAAGTAAGTTTTAATAAAAGTTTCTTTAAAATGTTGATATCCAACTTATAAGAAGACAATTTGCTAACAATTTTAAAACTGGATTTTTTGGTTAAACTAAAGTGACTTTCGTGCACTTTTTGACACCTACCCTTGAATTGTATCATTCGTCTGATAAGCACTGTATTTGCTTTGGTGGTACATTTACCAACTAACACCTTTTGATAGGTAAAAACTCCGTTTCAAAATTAACCATTACTTCATGCATTACACTTAGAATAAAACACGTCAAAATGTATCTTTTGAGTTGTAAACTTTTATTATGTTGTACTTAAGTTGGTTATTCTTTGATACTTAAATTGTAAGTGGTCATTTTAAACATTATTCTTTTTTTGTACATTTTTGAAAAATCACTTTATTTTATAACTATTAAAACGTCAGTTTAGTTATAAAAGTAATTTTTAAAACTTTTTAAATTAAAAATGCCTCAAAAATATAGGAACTAGAAAAAACGTATAATTGAAACTGACACATACTTTTTGTCTTTTACTAACCCAAAAACCTAACATGTTTTTATTTATATATTTTATTTATATTTAAAACTTGAACTTTTTGATGCTAATTATATTTTAAACAGTTTAAGCATTCGAATCTACCTAATTTAGCTTTATTTTTTACAAGTAAACTAAAATATCTACTATACTAAGCAATTTGAGTTTAAATATTAAGTTTTGATATCCTACGTCGTTTAACTTTCATTACTTTTTTTTTCATAAATTTTGAAAAAAAAAACTTCAGTAAACTTAAACGTAGAATAATTGTTTAATATAGTACAATAGAAAAAAGTATAGTTAAAAAAAATACCAAAAAGTCCATACATAACATACTTTTTAGAAAAAAAAAATACTGCTTCGGAAAGTACAATATAGTTTAATGCGTATTTCAAACAAGTGTATTACTAAAATATTGAAAAAAAAAACCTAAAAAAAAAACTACATAATCAAAACTTAAATTAGATAGTCAGACTAACGAGTACAATAAGCTATCAAATGTATAAGAATTTAAGGTAGAAAAATATTGTCTAACAGAAATTAATTGAAACTAAAATATGTTATTTTACCAAAAGTAACTGTAAAAACTATAAAGTAAAAAGTCCTTTTAAAAACTTAACAGTTCAAATTAAAATTTTGAAAGATAGTATAAACAAAATATTGAATGATACTATGCTACTAGCTGAATTTAACATATTACTAGCTATGTTCTGTAATATGTATTATTAATTTGTTAAAAACAAAATTATTAGTTAAAAACAAACAGTAAACCACTTTTGCAAGTCACATTTATAAATGTATGGTCATAAAAGTAAAAACTGGATACTTTGTTTTTCCAATTATTTTTTTCAATATAAACAACTAAATATTAAAATAATTTTCATAAGACTCAAAGAAAAAGCTCTTTCTTTGTGATATATAACAATAAAAGTACAACTTCGTAAAAAAAAGAAAAATATCATTAGCACTTTTAGTGCTGAAATGTATAAAAATAAATATGTACTTACAGGAATACTTAACACTTTTTTAGTTATGAAATGTTTTTTAAATGACACTTAAATAAGAATATCACTTTAAGAAAATTTATTAAATTTAAACGGTTTGACGAAATCGTAAGCAAACTTTCAAAGAAAAGTGCCTCAAAATCATTATTTGGCAACACTGACAAACTGCATATTTAATGACAAATAAACAGCACACTTTATATGAAATTTTAAAGCTTTTAAAATTATATTCAAAATAAAAACAGTCATAGTAAAGCATGGGTGGGCAAAATTCGGCCTATGACTTATTTTGTTGTAAAAAATTGTACAAAGCAAAAATAAATATTTTATTAAAAGTTTAAAATTATGACATAAAGTAATTTGCAAATAAACTGTTGTGCTAATTTCAGAACTATTTTTTATATTTGTTAGACTATTTGTAATTATAATAACAATAACAATTATTATTGTTATCGTATTGTTTGTATTTTTTATATCTTACTGACCATAAAAAATATCAAAATAAGTTAAAATATGGCGTTCGTAATAATATATCCGGTCTTTTAAAAATAGCAAAATGTTACATCTGGCTAGCCGACTAGAGAAGTTGCCCACTTCTGTTTTCAAGACATTAAATTAATTCTGTTTAACTACGTCATAAAGCATTTGACAGATTAACTATAAATAAATAAAAATACTATTACGGGACAATTAAAAATATAAATAAAACTTGAATCTTGGGTTAAACTTGTAAAAATAATATAAATTGTTTTTGAAATACAAAAAATAAATTACAATTTTAAATGATCTTCATGCTCGATACACTTGTGCGAAAATGAGGTAAACACTGTATTAGAGACAAAATTGAATGAATGTTATGAAAACTTGAACTTGGAGAGTATTCTTCTCTTTTTGCTGCTGGGAATTATGCAGAAGGTAAGAATGAGGAAGCCGGCAAAACAGTAAATTTGAATGACCGTCGATTCTCGCGGTAAAAAACACTTTGCTGTTTCGTATCTTCTCTCGTTCACTGAAAGCTAAACAAATAGAAATTTTATTAAACCATCCAAGTAAAATTACAGACAGTTAGCTGATATTTCGCATCAACAAAAGTATTTAATTTTTGGTAAATTTCTGTAAATTTTAGTACAAAGTAGTTGTTTTTATAACTTTTAAAATCTGAGCAAAAAGTAAACAACTAAAAAGAAATTCTGTGTGTACTGGACGATTTAAAATATATATCTTTTTAATATTAATGCTTAACTTTTTTGGTTTGTAAGCAAAAGACTAAATCGAGTATAGAAGTATTAAAAATTATACTTCTAGAAGTATGTTAACATAACATTTTTGATATTTTTACTTAATATCTTAACTTCTGTGCACAATATAACAAAACACAATTTTTTTTAAACGCTGATATGTATTACTATGGCCTTAAATATTAGTCTTACATGTATCAAAATTTACTGTTACCTGTAAATGTTACCTAAATAAAAACCTCTAACGAAAACTATTGCATATATCTTTAGGTACATAAGAATGATATTGAAAATTAAATGTGTACAAAAAAAAATAAATTCATCTTATTTGCCACTAGCTAGGTTTACTATTAACAACTAAAAATAAAAAGTTAAAAAATATGATAGTCTTTAGATATTAAAGTTTTTAATCTCCAATTGTATTTACCTTGTAAAATTTTTGTGTAAAAGAATCTCTGGGGAAAAAGGAACTTAAATCACAAAAATAAATACCTAAACAGACTAAAAAAACTATAAATAAACTTTGTAAAATGTGAATTGACCTTGATTTAAAAAAGTACAAGTATTTTTGCATGACACATATTAAGCTTTGGTTTTAATATTCAGCTATACACAACTACAATACAAATTTTTATCATAATTAAAATAATCTAAAATGGTATTGAACTCTACAAGGTTTCTTTTACATCGCGGACTTGCAAACTTTGTTTTTCTCCTTAAAAAAATTGACTCGATTCTAAAATTATTGAAATAATACCTTCATACAAACTACTTCATCCTTTTGCTACAAAACACAAGCAAAAGAAACCAGTACAATCTACTTATTTTATTGAAAAAAAAAACTTCAATCACTTTAATTGGTTTTGTAATAGTAAATAACCGTGCAAAACCTTACAAAAATCCATAAAGCTACTAAACCTAAAACAATAAATTAGCAACTCATGGATACACCTCACTACGCGACTCGTTCAAAAACTGAACTGTTTTTTAATAAATTTCAAAACTTATGTGGATACGAAACGCGTGTGTGTACCTTCGCACAAACTATCTTTTTTTAATTTGTGTGTTAATTTTATAAAACATTTCACAAACGAACCAGCACAGCGCTGGGGTTGTTTCTGTTTCTCCAGCTGAAGGAAGGCACTGATATTTCCTCAACTGTCGAACCGTCGGTCGTATTGTGGAGGTATGTACATGAGTCGTGTGTGTGCCCTGACAGCACCAACCTCGGTTGAACCTTGTCTAATAACTGTAATTTGCATAAATGTATATTTATTCATTATATAACTTTTTTTCTGTCACTATTTTTTTTTAATTATAATTTATTCTCTTTTATACATACAAAAGTATTTTTTTTTTTGTTATATGTTTTTTTTATTGATGAAAAAGATTAGATTAGGTTATTTTTGAAATTCATTGATTTTAAATGTTTATACAAAACCATCGGATAAAATGTTTACTAATTGTGTTAAATTGATGCTTAATATAATATCAAAAACAATGTTAGACTATAAAATATAATACACTTTTAAGCAATAATCAACACATCCGAAACAAAAAAAGTCAAGTAAATAAAAAAATTCAAATTTATTTATCAAAACTATTGTTATCTAAATCAATGATTTACTGTAATAATATTGCTAATCAGTTTTTTTCACAGCTCTCACAAGAAGATACAAAAAAAACGACAAACTTTCAAAATAACATTATATTCAATATTGTACTATTTCTAATACAAGTATTTAATGAGTTCTTAACATTTTAATAGAAAATAATAAATGCATTACAACAACTTTTCTACAACAATAGTAGTTTTCACTCTAATAATTATAAACTAGTTATGTTATTAAAATAGTCATGCTTTAGTTCTCACAATTTGTTAAAATTTAAGCTAATCTAAGTAAAAACTTTACACTCTTAACCCATATTATGTTTAAAATTAACAATGAACTTTGGTCAACAAAGCTGTTTTGTACATATATATATATAGAAATAGGTTGATTAACTTAATAAAATTTAAGCATTAATGCATTTTGCTCACACAAAAACTCGAGTTCTTCAAGGTTTTACATCTTGTAATAATCTTTAAATAAACAAATAAATAAATATATAAAACACATATACATATATATGGTGTTATATATACATCTATATATAAAACCATAAAATTTGTTAGTCTTCTTTAAAGTATTTTTTTTTAAAGTTAAATGTATATAGAGTTTAACAAATAATAAATTAATTTATATGTCAATTTATTACAATGTTTACATAACAAAGCTTGAAAAACATAACGTTCTAGAATCTAGACTTTTATATCAAAGAATTCCAAAAACCTTTTTAAGCGGTAGTCAAACTTAACTAATGATAACAAATTATGACTAGTTATAATAAAAAATAAACGATTAAACTTTGTAATACTTATAAGAATGACTAAGATTAAATCTATCGTTTAGGTTTTTAGGTAAAAACTAACATTTAAATTCCGCTTAAAGCTTACCTTCTACAAAAAGGTTTTTTAGTTTTTATTTATTATTTTGTACTTAAACCCTAAAACACATTCAAAAACAAATTTAGCCTACAGATTATAATAACATAATTTAATTCGTTGAAAAAATCAATTAAATCTTTAACTTTGTTTTCTAATATTTACTGGCAAATATACTTTTTGACTATTGAAATTTTAGAAATAACCGAATTTTCTTTAATAAAAAACTAGACTAAACTACAATAAGATGACTAGAAGAGACGTAACACTATGATTGTGTTTTTAATAAAATAATAATTGAAAATAGAAAAATATTTTTGTAATACTAAATGTCAAAAAAAAAACATATATACTTTTCACAATAGTGAATAAAGTTAGTTTTTAATGTCAAGCTGGCTTGTGATCAAAAAATTTAAAACTTTAAAAATAAAATTTCTTAGTTATCATAATAACTTTTACATATTTTGATGGTTTTTTAAACTGGTTATTCAGCTTTATTTAACAAAGTATTACTCAGCTAAATTTAAAATTTTGTTAAAAAGTATTTGTTTACTTTAGAAGAGCTCAGACTTAAATATGATACTTTCTTTATTGTTTAGTTTTTTAAATCCAAAAATTTATAAAGTTAGATAATATATGAATGTAATAAATGTAAAAAAGAACACTTAAGACAAAAAATCAGATAAAAAGAAGAAAAACTACAAAAAAAAAGAAAAATAAACAACAAATCATTGATTAAAACTAGAGTTTTATTTGTTTTATTTTAAAAGTTACATTAAACAAACACTAAACATTAAAATTACTAATAATTTTCATAAATTTGTGTGTATAGTACCAATCCTGCAGAAGTAGTTAGTTCATAGTTAATTACATACAACTGAAGACAAACATTTTTAGATGCGGATCTACTAGTTGGTTTTGTAAAACCTGTATCTAAACAGAGTTCATGAAACCACTAATCAGATAAAACTACAAACTTTTTTAGATGCTGATCTGCTGATACAGTCCCACCCCTCTCTGAACTCGGTTATCCGTTCGGCTCTGTCTTCCTCGTCATTCGAACATTTCTCATCCGACTCCCGGTAGAGTGGAAAGTGCTTTAATTTAAGTAATATTTTTTTCAACTTAATTTTTTTTTGGCTGTATTTCAAGCTTAAAGATAAAGCTGAAAATAAAACTACACTTCTTTATATTCAAATTGGAAAGTTCTTTCATTTTATTAATTTTAGCTTAATTAAAAATTTCACCTGTATCAATATTGGTCTTGCTAAGGAATGCATACGTTCAACATCTTTACATTTTTTAGTCATAAACACCTGTTGAAATTATTTTTTAAACATTTTCACTGGTAGTAAACACAACAATTTTAATTTCTTAAAAACTATACTTTTTTTGATCTGAAATGCAGACTCTCGTCTTAATAGCAGGAAATTTTAGCCAAGACGATATTTTTTTTTAAAGGTATTATTAAATAAATTTGTAAAGAACAAAGCAACAAATTGTTTTATAGTAAAAAAAAAATCATACATATTTTTTTTGTTTTTAATTCATTATTTTATGATCAACTTATACGAAAGTTAACAAATAAAAACTTAATAAAACTTAAAGTATTATTACATAGTTTCGTTTTATTGAGTCTATTGTAATTTTCTGTAACAGTTTAATAATATACAAGTGTTTATAAGATATTGGTTCTAACAAAATTTAATTGTTTCTTGCACATATTAGAGGTACATATTTTTAAGTCCACATAAGAAGTTATCAAAATTTGTTAAGTATATACAATCTTAATTTGCATTTTATAAACAAACTATGAACACATTCACTTTTGATCCCACCATTTAAAATTTCATCAAAATATTCTTATAAAAATACAAACCTGCTTGAAACACTATCTTGTACTATACAGTTTATAGAAGAAATATAATGTTTTTATTTTTCATAAGTATGAAGCTAGACGCTTTTGACCCCAATATATTAGATTCGTTGTAAAACAAACTTTTCATAAAACACAAACCTTCTTGGAACAGTCAATTTTCATGTGTACTTGTTCCAGCTGCTTGTTGGCCAGTGTGCACATGGAGCAACCGTCACCCTGCATCGACATGCTGTTCACCACCACCACCGGTATCCTGCCGTTCAACTCCATCAAGTCCACGTGCTTCGTCGCGAACGTGTCGGAAAACCTTCAAAACATTTTGGTGTTTTTGTGAATAAAGTATATTTAAATTACGTTAAATAGTCTGAAACCTTCCAGTGTGAAAAATAATCATGAAATATTTCCGTCAACTGAGGTTATAGTACTACAGTTTAAAACGTGTCGTAAAACTTCAAAAAACTGAATATTTTGTGGAAAGACTCAACAATTAAGACAGTAGTTGTTATTGCCATAACATCGTTAGTCATTTTGTTTTGCACGACAAGTTAATCTTACAACAAACGTATCAGAAAAACATGTTATGATTTTTTTTTATGAGCTAAGTAATTCAATTAAGTCTAACGTTTCTTTATTGTAAAACCTACAACTTTATGTAGTTTTTGTTTCACATTTACAGTTGTAAAAACGATATTTAAAGGGACAAATTATAAGTATGAATAAATGTTAAAAGTGTGTCTGAAAACTTTGAGAAAAATAAAAATATTACCATTTTTAGAAATACTTCTATTAATTAAAGTCAAAAAGTACTCAATTTAACTCCTCTAACTTTTATAATGCAGAAATCTAATATTTAAAATTGTAAAACAGTTATATGTTAACATACTATAGGGCTGTAGGCATCTACAAAGTAAATTTATTTATTATTTTACTTGCTTCCTCACGAAGCATTTGAAAGTTTTTTAAGCATCAAAAATAAGTCTGAAATAAAATCTTGCTAGTTTTTCCAAGTGCAATAATTTCAAGAAAATACTAATAATTATGAATCATTCAAAACCAAATGACTAAGAAACAAACACCTTTTCATTTGCTTCTTGTCAACGAAATTGTGGAAGCCTACATCGTGGTTGCCAACAACAACATGTACGTTGCCGTCATGGACCCCAAACAACTGGTCCGCCCTCCCCACGTACCCCTCCCACTCACCGTCATCCCTCACCCATTTTCCCTCATCGGTTAAATCCCCCAATATGAAAGTGTGATGGGGGCTTAGGTGGAATTTCAGCGCCTGAAAAGACAATCTCATCTGCCATTCCCTGTTTACATTAATTTGTTAAATTTTAAAAATTTGGTTCAAATGGTTGAAGTAGCATTGCATAAAATACATGTTCCATTTTTTTATAAATTTACATAAGTACAGGGTTACCAAAGAGTTTTTTAATTTTTATTCCACCTTATTTAAATTTCTTCCACATTTTTGAAAGTACAAGATTTTTTGTCCATTTTTAGTATAAAGTTAAGTTAAAGGTAAAAAATTGTTTAAAAAGTATAAAAAACATTGGAAAGATATTTCAATGTTACTAAAAACGAGTTTTATACTAAATAAAGTTTTAAATGATACAAAAAATATATTCTGTTTGTGATAGATTTTTTGTCACTTATTAAAATTTAATCATGTATTTGTTTTTTTAAAATTTGAGGTTTTCCAGAATTTTTAATAGTTTTTGTTCAAAATTTTAGGTTTTTTCAGTTTTTTATTGCCTAAAATGTAAAATTCTAGAATTTTCAAGGGTTCCAGGTTTTTGGCAACCCTGTATGAATATAAACAAAACTCATAAGAACATAATGTCATAGATGTAGTACAAGTTAAACTTTAGGAGCCAGATAAAAAATGATAAAAAAATAGATAAAACATTCTTAGAAAGAAGCAATGTCTACATTTGTTCTGTTAAAATATTTTACAATTACTTAAAATAGTTTTCTTCAAAATACTATTTACTCAGAAGTTTAGTTTTATTTTTCAAATATGTTGCTAAATTTTTTCTAGCTAACATAAATATTAACTTCTTGTTTATATTGAACTGGATTTTTAAGTATAGTCAAACTTTAAGGAAATACAAAAAAAAATATTGACAAAATATGCTGTTTAAGCTTTTAGTAGATATATTTTAAACCAAACTACCAATATTAAAGAAACTAATTGAAGCTTTAATTTAAAGCCTTTATGCCTGAATACTGTAGAATATATGTAAAAACTCATATTAGTTTAAAGTAACTTTTTATCTACAAGTTTACTTTAAAACTAAAAAAAGTTATTAAAGGCATATGAGAGGTCCAACATTTTTTTTTACAAAAATAATATTTGCTCATATATAAAAGCTTAAAGTAAAAACTACAATCCAGTTTTTATAGAATGTAGAAACTTTTTAAATATAAATATTTTTTGAGATATAAACATATTTGTAAAAACTTTCCAATACAAATGTATGGACCGAAATTTTTGCATTGTCAATTTTTTCATTGTCAACTTTTTCAATAAAATAAAAGTTCACTAAAAATCTATCTTCTCCTTTATTTTTCGAGCTAAAAACCTCGAATTTCCAGGAAACATTTCTTTTATAGTTTAATAGACTTTTAAAGTTAAAATGCTATAAATATCTAAGAATAAAAATTAAAAAAAAAAACAGGAGGTGTTTTTTTTAATAAATTGTTTGTTTTTCAAAATTAAAAAAACTCCAGCATTCCATCAATTTAATTATAACTTGTAGACTTTCAGTAAAAATTCGAAGAAGATTGGTTAAAAAATGATGAAGAAGATAGATTTTTAGTGAAATAGTCTTTTTTCGCATTTTTAGTTTGCACGTTCTATAAGGTGCCTATTGAGGTCACCATTATCCATTGCTTATATCTCAAAAGTTACTTTGGATTTGTTTAGGTAGTTTAAAATTTCTGATAGCTCCGACTAAACTCTATAAAATAATATCTACTTGTAAAAACAAAGGTGGTACTCCCTCCTCTATGCCCTTAACTGTTGTATGTACTTTCAAGTTAAACATAATGAAACTAATGCATAACTAAGCTGTTTGTTTTAAGTAAAAACTGTTGTTTAAATTTGGTTATGCACAGTGTTTTACTTTAACTGTCTATAAAGTTCTTTATTTATTGGGATTTAAAAAATTATAATAATAAATAAATAACCTGCGTAACTTGTCAAACCAATGTCCAGTTCTTTTTCCTAGCAAATGAGGGTCAGAAATGAAAAGAACTCTGTTAAAAATTATAAATAAATTGATTTTTTTAAAACCAGTAACTAAAATTAATAAGTTAATTATAACTTAACGTACTAAATTTATAGACCTTAAATGATGTGTTAATTCACAAAATCGCATCAGTAAAGTTTAATAAAATTTAAACAAAGAATGCCTTTTTTAAAACAATAGATATAGGATGTACAGCAATCTTTCTTTATTGTACCAACATATGTTTCTGTGTGTTAACGAATCAACACACTTCAACTTGGTTTTTAATGGAAAGAATAACTCTTATTTTCAGAAAGGTTATTCTTTCCATTAAAAAACCAATTGAAGTGTGTTGATTCGTTAACACACAGAAACACATGTTGGTACAATAAAGGAAGATTACTTTATAATTTGTTTTTTCTTATATTTCAGTGAAATTGTTTCACTAGGATCTTTTGTTAGCAAACGATTAAATCTATATTTTGAACAGTTAGATATAGGATAGGGTTCCATCACGCTACAAACTAATTTAAGTCTTAAACAAAATATAATTTTTCAAGTAGTCCAAATCTACAGTTTGGCTCTATTTAGTTATATTAGATAAAAAATGATACACTTTTATCAATTTAAAATGTATATATATACACATGCAAATCAACAACTTTTACAATTAACAAAAACTTAAGTAACTTAAATAGGTTGTTTAGGCAGGATTATTTAATCAGTATGTTAATATAACCTCTGTTCTAACACATGTGTTTGATAAACTTCTTAAAAAGAATTATCCCAAATGCATTTGATTTTTTTTTATTGCTTACTATAGCTTAGCTGTAAACTTTAACTACTTGTTTACATTTATATTAATTTTTGCGTTGAGACAATTAACGAATTTTGTTAATACTTTAGCAGTGGCAGAAGAATGATTCAATTTATCTTAAAAATTATTAACAAGAAAAACTGAATTTTAGTTTATTAAACTATGAAAATACTAGAAAGAAAATGAAACCAATCTAAATAGTTTTATATAAAAAAGTAAACTGATTATCAAAAAATAAATAAACTATCCAAAAATACTTGTATTTAAAAACTGACAAAGTTGGTGGCATCTCTGTCGAGACTTTCATTAAAACATGAACAATAACAACTTAAACTACAAAAAAGGAATGCATAAACAGTAAACTAAACAAAACTTCTAAATTATAGTATGTATTTAATTTTGAAAGGTAAACTTATAGTAAAATTTACAGCTACTCAGTTTCACCACTAAACGG
This sequence comes from Thalia democratica, assembly GCF_965202585.1. Taxonomy (NCBI): domain Eukaryota; kingdom Metazoa; phylum Chordata; class Thaliacea; order Salpida; family Salpidae; genus Thalia; species Thalia democratica. The sequence continues at coordinate 55,810,397 of NC_139166.1, read as the reverse complement.
ATTTTAAAACTGTGATTCTGCAATAAGAAATTGTTTAAATTATTATTAGTTTTAAAAAATTTACTTATAATTATTATCTGTTATTTACTTTTTTGATAATAAACTGTAAAAATAAATAATAGATGAAAATCTCCTTAAAGCTGTTTAAGTTGAGAACTTTGAATTGTTACTAAATTTAATAAATTTACTTATAATTATATTAATAAATATTATCAATAAATTATTATTAATTTTACCTGACGTCTTTCTGATGGTCTTTTATGTGCTGTTTTGGCCAACCACAACTGAATGTGACTAAGTGAAATATAAAAATCTCATTGAAAAATATTGTGGCAACTAAAGCAGCAGCAACAAGTTTTAAAGTGGGTAACATAAGCTGTCTAAAATTTTTTATTAATGTATTTTTTACAAAAAATTATCTAAAATACACAAAAAAAAGTTTTCATTTGCCTAATTTTATGATTGACTTTGAATTTATGTAAACTTATACACATCTTGAAAAGTATACTAAACACGTGCATAAAATGAATATAAATAAACGCCATTTACTTATAATCAAATTGTTTAACAATTTTAAAAGACAAATGTTTTAAATGGCTTTAAAAAAATAAAGTAATATTAATTTTAATAAAAACTATTTAGATCTATATCAGATAAAATTGTACTTCTATTTAAAGGTTGAGACAATAAAGTATTTAACAAAAAAAAACTTATAGAATATTCTTTATACTTTAACAAAAAATCTATAAACTCAATTTTTACTTTTAGTTCATTATATATTCCTCAATAATATAAAATAATTCAATAAAAACTAAAATAAGTAGTACTGAATAATAAGTATTTATGCTTTAATTGAAGTATTGGCTGATAATTACAATTTAATTACACCATAATTAAAAATACTTAATTTTTATTGTGAAAACTTTGTTAAAATATTTCATACTATTATAGATTACCTAGTAAAGTTTTCTAAAACTTAAGAAATTTCTAACATCACAAAACTTGTATCAACATCAAAATAAAACACGATAAACTTGTTTATTTAAAACTATTGCTAAACATGTACAAAACAACACTGTTAAAAGCTGATGAAACTTTTATACTATACTAAGTTTAGAATAAATAGAAAACTTAAACTCAATTTCATATATTAATTTCAACAAAAAATAAAACTTAAAGTTTAACTTAAACCTACAAGCTTAAAGTTTTCAAAAATTAATCTTAACTTTAAGTAGTTTAATTTTAAATCGAAAATACAAAAAAAAAAAAAAAAAAAATAAGCAAACAAAGAAACAAAAAATGTAAAAACATGAAAGTATACAGAAATAAAAAAACATTTTTTCATAGAAAAAACTAGCAAAGACCTAATTCAGCTTGAAAAGTATGCTTGTGTATAATACTGGTGTATTCAAAGTCAATGAAGTTACACCTTTCGAGTTTTAAGCAACGGATTTGTGAAAATACTTTTTTGTATTCAGAAGAGTAGTAGGGATATGGAGGGTGGTAGATCTTTAGCAAGTTTATTCCAAGTCCTTTGACAACTTCAGCCATCTTCATAACATCATTCATGTCGACTGGTTGCGAAAAGTCAACATGAATGTTCTTCAATGAACAAAGCACAGTTGTATTAGTCAAATAAAAGCTCAAGCATTCTGTTAGTATGTAAATGTTAGCCATGTTTGATGAAGACTCGTAAAAGCTAAGCTTGTTTTGAAAAGACACAAGCGTTTCAGGTTTTAAATAAGTGATAGCAGTGAGCAAAATCTGTTTAAGCGCTAATTGATTTTTAAGAATGTTGTTGTTGAAAGATAAAACTTTAACAACTTCTGCTGATTCCTTTGTGCCATTTTGACTTGTATTTTGGTAATTATCTTTAGTAACACCACTTATGAAATCACATCTGTTTAATTCAAGCAATTCAAACTGGTAAGACCGGCACTGTATCAAACCAAGTAGTTTTTGACTGAGGTCTACTAGCTGATCAACTGAAATCTTAAAACCTTCTAGTTTGAGTGCTGTTAAGGCACAATCACAATGACTCACTAACTTAATCACATCAACTATCGGCTTGTTTTCTAAAAGTTTTTTATGTTTCAAATCAAATGTGGTGTTGTAAGAAAACACATCATATATTTCCAAGTCTAATTCCTTGAGGCATTTTAACTTTGAAACCAACTGCAGCACTAAACTTATATCATCGTTTGCTACAGTCAATTGCAGTTTAAGCAAGTTAAAACTTGATAAGTTTATATTGTTATCAAGTGAATGCATCTGGCTCTCAAAACATGCTGGCATATTATATGGGAAACAAAGGGAGCAACTATCATAATCTGAATCTTTAGAGTTCAGGTATTTTCTCAAATTGTCCTTCATAAAATCTTTATTTTGCAAATTAATGATTTTGTTTTGTTCCTCCAAAAACTCTTGTGTCTGATGGTTTGTCACATTGCTGCTTGAACTACTGCTAAAAATTTCGTTTTCAAACTTACTAAAAAGATCTTGTTTTGGTTTTTTGGTTTGATGGTCACTATTTCTGCTATCAGACATTTTTCTTTTATTTTCATTTTTTTGCTTTTGTGAGTTTGTTTCACTGTCACTGTCATAAAAATAACTTTCTTCAAACAAGTAACTTTCACTACTGTCATTGTTTAATTCATGCGTATTGAGTTTGCAACAACATTCATTGTGATAAATTGTTGTGTCTGCAAACTTGTAATTTAACAGCACCAAAATTTTCCGCATTTTTGAAAATGACAAATAAGGAACAGTAATACTTTTTAATGAAGGATTGTGATGTATCATGTGACTAATAATGAACAAAATGTTTTGAAAAGACGAGCTAAACTCATCAATCCTGTTATTGCTGACTTTCAGTTCCAAGTCAACACAACTGTTTGTAATGTTGTTCAAAAACGCTTTGTGCTTGGCTAAAATTTCAGCAATGTCAGCGTTGAGCTTCAACTTTGTAATGCTACCTGACAAGAGATTGAGCCATTCGAACAAACAAAAGTGATCTTTGCTGTGTATACAGTTGGTGCCAAGGACATAGTGCAAAGGTATCTTTTCCACCCTTTTGTTTGAAATTTTGTACAGAGCTTCATTAAACAACATGTTAATGAGAATAATTTTTTTCTTTTGCCAAATTTTGTCTACTTTTAAGCATTCATAACTGAAGTCAGTAGAAAACATATTTTCTAATTTCTCAATTCTGGCTTTGAAACACACAAACTTTGAGCATTTTTCTACAATATGATTCCAAAAAGACTCACAGCTTTTGTTTTCTATTGAACTAGTTAGAGCAAGGTTAATAGGAATATTCTCAATAAAGTATTCTGCATCTTGGTCTTCAAAATTAAAAGACTCTTTGATTGCTATAGTTTCATTGGGGTGAAAGTTTTGTGCAATGCATAAACTACTCAGTTCAACAAGCCTTGGTATCGTTTTGTTCATTTATGTGCTACAGTTAATGAATACCTGAAAAATTATTTTAGCTAATAGTAAAAATAGTTAAGTCAATAATATAAAAGCAGATTAACACATAACTTTCAGACTTATATTTTATTTTGATATTATAATTTTTTAACAATGTATTTGAACTTCTGGATGATTTATATGTTCATTAAAAACAATTACATAATTACAACAATTAATGTTTTATCAACCAAAACAATACAATATTGAAGTTTGAAGTTTTCTTGAAGCTGTTATTTTAATGTCTTTTAATGTCATATAGGGAAACGGTCTTATTTATTTTTACTAAAACTATCATTAACCCTTATAAAAACTAAAACTAATAAGATAAATTTCACAAAATAAAAAAAACTTTTTAGATATAGTCAGTTAAGTAAAAGTTTTCTGACACAAATGCAGAGGATAAATTTTTAAATGTAGATATTCTTTTATTTGAATATTTTACTAAAATTCTATCTTTTACTTAATGTTTAATTATTAAACGTTAAACTTTTAGGAAAAATTTCTTGCATTAATAAAAAAAATTCTACCACTTTTAAATATATCATTATATATAAATAAACCCTACTGTAACAATTTAAAAAAGTATATTTTAAGGATTTTATGACAAATTATACTTTAATTAAAAAAAAAATTACTCAAAAAAAAGCTACAATAACATTGTTTATTATTAAGTTATGATTTAACTGAGAAATTTTGGAAGAATTGCTTAAAAACTGAAGAAGAAAATAAATATTTAATGAAGCATTCATTTTTTTCCTTTTTACCTTGGTGCTTCCATAAAAAACCTATTAAACTCTCAAATTATGTACCTTTTTTATCTCAAACTAATTAGAACTTAACAAAATGGTAAAAAGCAACTGCTAGCTTAGTTAAAGATTTTTTTAATAAGATTAACATGTAAAATGTGTCTTACTATAAAAAAAATTTGTAGCATTTTCATCACTAGGATATCTTTATTAAATACAGTTCTGAATTTTTTTTTTTTTCAAAATGGTCTTTTTAGTGTTTAGAATGGTGTTGTAGTGAAAAATTGTTTATAAAACGTGTTTAACAATAAGCTTAACTTTTTTATAAACAGTATAGAATAAAAATTAAATGCAATGCTAGAAAATAAAATTTTGAACTGGAAGTTATTGAGTAATTAGCATCTCATAAACAACACTTAAAAATCGGTGTGTTTTGGGTTTTATTCAGGGAGGCTACTGATTTTCAAGAAATTTGTTACAGGGTTATAAAATTACAAGTTTTTTTTTTAATCATAATAATAAATCAAATCAAAGACAAAAACTATTTTTAATAGTATTAAAATATTAAAAACATACTGTAAAATAACTTTAAATGTGCTTTATAATAAATAAAATAATTTATAATACAAAAATTTGCAGTACATTGGATTTTTGTACCTAATCTATATTTATTCTTTTACATTTGAAAACAATAAAATTTCAAAGTGTTTTAATTTATTTTAAAATTTCAGACTATTTTAAACTTTTACAGAACTTCTATTAAATGGCCACTAGGGTGCATCTGTTGCCCTGATCTTGGAGTTAAACAAAATTTTAATTGTTGAGGGGCAATAGATGCACTCTAATAGGCACCCTGTTTATTTTATATGCTGAAAATTTGTAAGCATTTATATATCTTATTCAAGTTGAAACTTAAAGTTTTGTTAACTCTAAAATAAGTAAGTTTGAACTAAAATAAAACATATTCATTATAACTGTACAGTACATTGAACACCATATCTGCAACGAGAACTTTTATTGGACAACAATAAAAAATCACTCAAAATAACTGATCTTAGGACCAGATGTACAAAAAAACTTTACAGTTATTGTTACCTACAATTTAGTGGTTTATATGAAAAATTATTTTTATTGGAAGTCAAATGGTAGTAGCTTATGTTTTTAAAAAGTAACTATACATAACAGGGTTGTCAAAAGATTTTGGAAATTTCTTCCAGGTTTTCCAAATTTTTCATGGATTTTTGAAAAAAAGTTTTTTGGTTTATTTTTAGTATAAAATTAAAGTTAAATTAAAAAAAACTGTCTTGAATAAAATGACAACCTTTAAAAGATACTGTAAAGCCACTTTAAATGTTTTTTTAATGAAAAAATATTAATGATAAAAAAAAAATTGTATCTTAATGATAAAAACAAATTGTACAGTAATCTTCCTTTATTGTACCAACATATGTTTCTGTGTGTTAATGAATCAACACACTTCAACTGGATTATGTAAAAAAATAATTACTGTGATGAAAGAATAGAAGCATAGAATAAAGTAGGTGTATACATGATCAACAAAATCGGCAAAAGTCTGCAGAACAAGTCCGGACTTTCGTTTGCCATGAGACAAGCTCAAATTTAACAAAAGGGTTGATCATGCCAATTTGATCATCAGACCACAAGTTTCGGTAGACTGAGACCGGTTTCGTCCTTATTAGGACTCATAAGTCAGTCACAACCGAAAAACTTGCAGTCGTCAATCTACAAACGGTTTATCTCACATGAAGCAACCATTTGCTGGCAATGATTAGTGACGTCAGCATTGTCCACTAGGCAAGACATCTAATACGCTCGTTTTAGTACAATCGACAAAATTGGCGAAAGTCTGCAGAACAAGTTTTGTGTATACATGATTTCATTAAAATAAAATAATTTTTACAGATAATAAATAATGATAATGATGATAAATAATAGTTAATAATAGGTAAGATACTTAATATTAAATCCGACCGTTATAAAGCTATATAATATTTGTAATTATTAAGTCTAAAATAAGTAAAGTAAACTAAAATACACAACAAAACAACAAATCATAATATAAACAAACCACTCACATTAGTGGAAAGAATAACTGATTCAAATTTTACTATTGTCAATGAATGAACAAAATACATTCATTACATCCAATAATTACTTCACAATATAAATGAGGTTATTTCAACTATTTAATTTGTATTGCAAAGTTTGTTAATTTAGTTTTTATGTTTGTAATCTATTTTGAACAGTTATCTTAATGATATATTTTTTGTAACTAAGTGAAATTGTGTAACTTTATTTGTAAAAATAGTCTATCATTCCAGGTTTTTAGTCATTTTTGTTTAAAATTTCAGATTTTTTTCAAAATTTCTCAAGTTCCAGGTTTTTCTAGTTTTATTTAGCCTAAATTGTCAAATTCCAGATTTTTTCAGGATTCCAGTATTTTTGGAAACCCTGTTTTAAGGTAAAGCTAAACATTTGTAAATTCAATAAAATGAAAGCTAGAAACATAATAAAATAATATACTTATGATTGGACTTGTACTGTACATTAAACAACTTTCTGTAAATTTTTGGTTGTTTTTTAAATATTAAATAAATATAATAGAATCTAAGGCGGCTTCGGAGCCATTTTTGCTCCAAAATTTTCCCATTTTTTTACAATTTATTTTTTTCAATATTCTAAAAGGTACTAGCTTCTGTTTAAACTTATTTTATTTTGAAGCCTGGGAATAATGGAGCCCAAATCACTAAAAACATAGTTAAACATGTTAAGTTTATATGTATTTTATGTTTTATTTTATACATGTTTCACTTATTTTTTTCTATATCAAAAAAATCGTAATATAAATCATTAGAATGCAATTTTGTAAGACTTGGCTTCAAATGTTCATATTTTGTGTGACTAAAATTACCTGTTTTTATTTAGACTTCTTAATAACAATACAGTGCATAATTAGCAATGTTTCTACTTAAGTTATTCCCCTAAAATTGTCCTGATCTTAACACAGTGAAGCAGCGACTAATAAAAAGTTTTTAATATTAAACTACATTTATAAGGAATTTTACAAAAGAATAAATCTATAGTTAAGAACAACCTATTGTAAGTATATATATATATATATATATATATATATAATAAGGTTAATGTTTAAACTTAAACACTTTTAACTGAGCCCACTTGAAGGGCTTTTAAATAATTTATTGAAATGGCGATTTTAAAAATTCTGGAACATATGTTTCACAAAGCTTTAATTTTTCATAAAGCTTTGATCATCAGCCAGTTAAATTCAAAATAAAAAGCACTGTACTAAACAAAGATACAAAAGTTATGCAAAAAAAACAAAAAACATTATCACTAATATTGTACATTACAAATAGTCAGTACAAAAATCGATCTACCTTCTAACTAATCAAACAACTAAAATTAACGAAAACAACAGTTAATTGACTATAAAATGCTTCAAAATTTGTTGTGTTTTAAGAGAAGCTTTTTTATATGTCGACAGGACGATATATTTATATATTTTTTCATTATAATCTTCCTTCAATTTAAGCATCTCAGCTTGAAAACAACTAAATTCATTGTCCTTCTTACTTCCAATGGCAATCAGTTTTTCTTTCAGCTGTTTCCCAATTTTGGAGGACTCAACCAATGCTTTAATTTCAGCTTCAACAGACATTTACTTTTTTATATCACAAAACCTTATTCAAGTAGAATAAATATATATTTATATTTGAATGCAGGTATGTTAATCAATAAATGCAAAAAAATAAAGTTTTTAAACAATTTAGTAACTAGAACACAAACTTTAAAAAGAAGATTGAAAAAGAGCCATAAAAAAAAATAACAAATTTTGAAGATAAAGATTTTTTTAAATTTTTTATATACATAATACAGCATTAAAAAATCTAATATGGTTTGTTGTTAACTAATATGGTTCTAAAAACCTGTAGAATAAAATTAATCTAGAACTTTTTAAGCAGCATACTTATAACTTAATTATAAAAACGGAAAGGAGCTGAAACAAGTAAATTGAGTGGTCTGCCGGATCAATAACAATAGGATCCGGTCGAGTTCGGATTTTAGATCCGGTAGAATAACCTATTTTTTAAATTTAAGCGCAGATCTAACCTCTGTTTTATAAAAAAATGTGAAAAGTTTTTTGCTTCAGTTTGCACTTTCTAATTTGTTTTATTTGAGTTTAAATAAGAATGAAAAAAAATCGTGAAAACTAGTGATAAAGTTTACCCTTTTTTAGCATAGATTAATTAAATATATAAAAATTATAGAATATCACCACAAAAAAAGTAAATAGATAAACTATAAAGCTTAGTATTCCAAAACACGTCATAAATTATTTTTGATAATAGTGATCTACCGGTGGTTCCAAGATACGGATTTATAAAAACAGACCCGGACCCAATTATTTATCTTTTGTTCAAAATGTCTATGTGTCTAAGAAATAAAAATCACAGTAAGTTTAGAACAAAATGTTCCATAGTAAGACACAAGTTAACCATCAAGCAGAAACCAACTCACGATCACGATATTTGAATTTTTACAAGCTGTAATTGAAGTATGTTGTAGGTTTTCATATTTTTCTACATCTATTTGCAATGTACCAATAAAATCTTCCTAATTGATTTGGTTAGATACTTCTTTTCGTACTCCTTTTTATGATAAACCAATATTTTTGTGTAGTGATTTGAATAAACTACAGTATTTACTTTACTATGTACAGTTATTAGTTTTAAATATATTTTTATTCTTAACCAATTAAGTTTATATACACTTTTTTAACGTTATACTATAAGGTATGGAAACTCCTCTAGTCGGTGGTTAAAATGTCGAAGATTATTTTATATAACAGGCTGGATTGTTAGACATAGGACTTTGCAAGTTGCTTAATTTTTGTTAAGCTAATTAAGTTTGTAAAGTTAATTACGTCAACAGAGAAAGATCTACCAAAAGGATCCTAATGATAACAAAACACAATTTTACTCTTAGATTATATTAAAACACACAGCATTATTCAATGTTCACCATTCAAAATGCACCAATATATTTATTATTTATTATCTATAGGATAATTATTAAATTTATAACAGAGAAAATTATGAATACTATTTTTTGTAAAAGTTGATGACATGTATTAACTAGAATTTTTTATGTAACTTAAATACGTTACTCATAAAAAACGTGATCAGACTGGGATGGGTAAAGTATGAAAGTTGGACCTAGCCGCCATAAACCTCTGTCGTTTACATGTTTTTTAATTTAAAGATAACTAACATTCATTTACATTTTTTACAAAAAATATTCTTTAAAGATTACTTTTTTTTACACATTAAATGATTATTTAAGTACAACTTTGCGTAAAATGTTTTTGAAAATATATATTACACAATTTTTTTTAAATACGCGGCGCGCCGAGATTTATTTTATGCTTGGCACGTAAAAGGTTTTTTAGAAATTTAATATTAAAACTCTAGTGAATCCTAAAAATTTCAAAAAAAACAAGAAATAAAAACAACACAATTTTCTCAGCTCTTCTTCTTGCTAAACAAAACGTAAACGAGCAGAACGCAAAGGCTCATCTGCATCGCCATGTCGATCAGGGAGAAAACTTCTGGGGCCCTGAAGTCTTCGTGATCGTATCCCCTGCTCACCCCGAGCGGCTCCTGCGCCGAGTAGTCGAGCAAACTCGAATCTTCAGTCTCGTCCTCCGTGAACACGTAAGACGGCTCGGAATCGGTCGCTGAGGAGTTTCTCGTCGAGGAGGAGTTTTTAGAGGATTTTTTCGTCGATGGAACGCTGTCCCACAGATCGTACTTCTTCTTTTGATCTCCCGTGTAGAAGAGCCTCCTGCTTGATGGCTGAGCAATGAGCCTCTTTCTCTGCATCGCTTCTCTACTCCTGGTCAGCTGAACCGGAGCCTTGTACTCTCTCAAGTTGTCCATGGCGCTCGTTACTCTACTGGGTCTGGTCGCGGTGAAGTCGATCTTGTCCGACTGCTCCGACTGTGTGTCCTGCTGAGATGTACTCTCCGAGGAGTCGGTTATGTAGCGGACCGAGTTTCGGTCGTCGTTGAAGCTGACTTTGGACTTCTTCTGCTCCGGAAGCTTCAAAGACAGGTCGCCTTGGTCCTCCATTTTGTTCTTTCAAAGCTTGAGGCTAGCCGACTGAAATTCCATAGAAGTTTCACATTACAACGTAAATTTTCAACGAAAATTTCTGCATTTTTTCGAACCTTAGTAACTGTTATAGTACGTCATATAGAAATCGTTTTGAAAAACTTATCAAAATTAAGCATTATCAGTTTCCTGTTTGGCTTCGTGCAGCTTTTGTTAACAGAATAAGGCTTCTAAGAGTGCAGGTTTGTTGGTATTGTTTTTAATAAAAAGATACTATTTAATATGTTAACAGCAAAGTTAACAAATGATCTTACCTTTGAAAGAAAACTTTTCGAAGAAAGCTATGTTTTATTAGTTAACTCTACTATGATTATCAACAATTAAGTGAGGTTGTATAAACAATAACTTTTATTAAAGTGCTTTAGCTTAACTTTTGTTAAACTAAAACTAAAAAGATTCAGTTCTTCTTTTACCAAGTCAGTAAAATCATACTCTCGATGATTTAGGATAAAAAAGTGAACAATGGTTTCAAACACGTTAGTAGGGTTCCTGGAAAAACTTATGATCTCTACTTAGTAGATTAGGCCATTCCCTCTTTTTAAAGAAAGTTTAACACGAAAATTACGGCACATTTTTAAGCAAAGCTTAGAAATTAAGGAAAATTATGCTATTGTACTAATAAATGCAAGTTTTCATATAGCTTTAGTATAAGATTAACTTTTTTGTCAATTTTACGCTATTTGGTCTGTTTAATACAATGAAAGTTATCAGGCCCGATAGTGCTAATTTAACAAAAACTTCCAACAAAAACATCATTTTTAAGAAAGAAAGCAATTATTTTTATCAAGTTTGTACTATTGGTCTGTTTTATACAATAAAATATATCAAACAAACCCAATAGTGCTAATTTAACAAAAAAAGTGATTAAAGTATTATTTAGAAAATAAAAGTTTCTACTTTTGCTAAGTTTACACTATTTAGTTTCAGACTGTTTTATTAGAAAAAAAAATATTCAAACAGGCCCTACAGCAAAAATTAGCCAAAAACTACTTGTAAAAAAATAGTTTTAAAAAGAAAAATACATACTAGTCTTTAAACGTCTACAATACTTGAGATTTTTCATACAATAGAATAACTACAAGTATTTTTTTCAAAAGTATTCACTATTGATGCTATCCTATTCAGATACATCATAACGTTTAATCTAAGGTAATAATAACGTGTATGTAAATATAGTTATTAAAACTTTTTTGATTGTGATATAATATCAAGAACAAAATGATAGTATGTTAAAGTTATAAAGGATCAAACTTTAAGTTTTACTCAAAGCAGAAAATTGTAAAGCCTTCAAGTTCAAAGTCTTTAAGTGTCCTTCTCTCGAGCAAAAAACAAAACTTCAGGTTGTTTTTGATTTATCTACTGAGTGGTAATAGTCAAAAAAAAATTATGAGTAAAACAAAAAAAAGTGTTTTAAACGCAAGTAAAAATATCAAAAAATCTTTAATTACATATAAAGCAGTGTACACAGTTGCTTAACTTTTTTTATTTACTTTTGGGTTTATTGTAATCACTAATATTTTGATAAAAAAGATTTAAAACGTAGTAAATATTTTATTTGTGGAAAGTTTTGTATAACATGTGATCGAAACTTAAAGTATAGACTTCAATTTTATGTTGTTTTAAACTATTTGAAAACATTTGATAACTAGTTCTAGCCTATTTTATTCCTATGATTAAAAACCAATAAAAATGTTTTCAACGCGAGTAACACTGTAAATATCATAAAACTTTCAAATGCACTTGTAAGGCGCTCACACAGCTGCTTTACTTTTCGCGCGCTTTCTGCTTTGAAGCTATTAAAATGTGCATCAAAGAACGGAAATTACATCGAAGGAATTTATTATATTTTCCGTTAATAATCAAACTGATTTAAAAAAATTTCAAATCGAATTTTTTGTGCGCATCTATCTGTTTGTTTTAAGATTACTTCCTATTTTGGTTATTTTTATATCGGTTTATTTCTTTACAATTAAACTTTACTTTTATTGTATTTAAAAAAACACATAAACTATTTAAACTCAGAGACAGTTATAACAGCACGAAATTTTATATCTTGATGTTATAGAAAATCGTTTTGTATACGTGCAGGTGCACAGCAGAAAATAATGATTGAGTATTTTTGTAAATAACAAACTTTATACTCCAAAACAAAGTGGTTCAAAACTAAAATTTTAGTTAACTTGAACTCATAGAGTTTTATGTGCGTTAAGTTTGAAATACTTTAAATGCTAGATCTCATTAGTGTATTGTATTACCCTGTATAGTTTTATGTTAAAGCCTACGATATCAAAAAATAAACTAAATTTTTGTAAAACTAATGTGTAAAAACAATTTTTTTTAATCAATTTGATTTATTAATAAGAAAATGTTTAAATATCCAGCTAAAGCTTTTAATAGTTGTTCATAATATACTGCTAAACTAACTTAGCAGCTACAAAAAATAAAAATGTGATGTTTGTAATAAATTTTTACTTAATTGATACTGAAGTATTTTAGTTTTATAGCAAGTAGTGATTTTATGCTGAGTCCACTTTATTAATTTGTACCACTAGAGGCGTTGTTATTATAGTTATAAACTAAGTAAAAGAATTTTTTTATGCGACACAATTAATTTGTTAAAACATTTTTGATAGCTTAAAACAAACATCACTGTAGTATTTATACATACTTTTATTTTGAAAAAATACGGATATTTACTACACTAAAATACTATAGTAGTGAAAGTAAAATAAAGTTTAAGAAATAGCGTCTATTTTTAACAAAAACGTTTTTTTTAACTGAAATTTGTACTTTATTTAGAAATAAAAAGCAACATGCATATTCTAAAACAAAAAAAAACATTAAACTTGTTGTTTTAAAAACTCAAGCACAACAGTTTTACCAAACTACTGTTTTATTTTCTAAACGGAATTAGATTTTATCTACTATTTATAAATAGATGTAAGTTTAAATAATTAAAAACTCGAAAAATGTTTGTTTTATCAGAATATATTTTCATACAATATAAGTTGTTGTGTGCGAAAAGTTTCCTTATATAAAGTTTGTCAATATAAAATCATTTAAGTGGTTTATAAGTTTATCGTCAAACATGACTTTTTAATCCGTCAATAAAGTGCGTATACAGATTAAAATATGTAGATTTTTAAAACTATAAAACACATTAACAAAATGTATAGTAATCATGTTAAATTAACGAAATTGTTATAAAATAACTTGTACTAAAATGGTCTGAGCTGTATGTAAATACAAAAGTCACAACAGTAAAAACCACATTAACGAAATCGTTTTATGTGGTTTGTTTTCTAACAAATATTTTTATATATATAAACACTTTCTCGGCATATTAAAAACTTATGTATGTTGTTAAATATTTAAACCAAGAAGTTTGAATTACAAACAAGATACTTTTTTTACAAAAGACGTTATTCAGTTAAAAAATTCCTGCATTGAACTTAGTTTTAATGGTGTTTTAAAAATACTTTTATATACAAATTTATAGTATAGTGTATTCTACTTAAAGATTTTAGAAACAATTTTTTTACTAAAAATCAAGATGGAAAGTAGTTTATGTTACAACAACTAAAAATCAAACACTGTATGTTTTTACGAAGTATATATCTGAGTTACGAAGTACAAAACACATTAATATATATATGTATAGTGTAATAGCTTAATAATCTTTTACAAATAATTCTCGTATAAAGTATTATGTTTGCTTTATTTCAAAATCTATCAATCTAAAACTAACTTAGAGATTTATAAGTTTACCAAAAAACATGACTTTTTAATCCGTCAGAAAATGCGTGTACAAATTTAAATAAGGAAATTATAAAAAGTTATATGAGTGTAAATCATAATCGCAAAATGTGTTTTGTTCTTTCAATTAGCGAAACAAGTTTAAAACTTGGAGAAAAGATAACAAAAAACTTGTTTTAAAATAATTATAAAATTTATTGTTGATTGTTAAATGTAGCTAATGTTTAAATCAAGCTAGAAAAAAGTTTATGCAAAATTGTTGTCATATTTTAACATTTCATTATGAAAGGTAAAGTTTGTGAAAGTAAAGTATAAAACTAAACTAATAATTAGATTTACTTTAAAGTTTACCTTGACTTGATAGTTGAGAATTTACAATTTTCAAATCATTCACTTAAACTTATTTATTTGAAGTAGGTTTTATGCGTAGTTTTTATTTTATTTTTTTATTTATTTTAATTTATTTTACTAAAGAATATTAAACTATTTTCAGTTTTGTTAAAAGAAATTCAGCCTAAGCTTTTTGTCATCCACAGCACTTTTAAACTTTTCAAAACTAACTTAAAACCGAAAATTTGGTAGTTTTGTTAGTTAATAAAAAGTAAAAGTCATTTATTTTTCAACAAACAGCTAAATATACACTTAACTTTACTAAACTTTATTGAAATTTGACTTTATGTAACTTTCACAAACACATCACGCAAATAATGACGAATTTTTAACATTACTTATATAATTCGCATTAAGGAAAATAGTTTTGCTATGAAAAAGCAAACTTTCGCGCAAGCTTCATCACAAACCGCCGTTCTACCAACACAACTGTCATAAAATGAAGTTGTTCAAAACATTTTTCTGGCTATCTGCCTTGTAACCAATGTCAATCCTGTTAAGCAAGCCAAATCAGCCATTGGAGACATGCAGCCAGACCTCAGTTCAGGCAAGGGGTCGGTCAAGTAGGTTATTTCCCCTTTTCAGAAACCAGTGCTGAAAAATGATTCCGTTGCAGACAACTTGGTCAACAATTCGGAGGAAAATTCGTTTCATCTCTTGGAAATAGTTTGAAACCAGCTACTAATCTACTTGTTAAACCACAGATTGCCTTAAATGGGAACAGTCTTAGCAGTTTGGAAAAAATAACTGCAAAAATCTAACCAACTCCAGACCTTAGATACTTTAGGTAATTTCATAAACTAAAAAAAAAGCTTACAATCAATTTATTCTTCCATCGAATCAACTAGAATTACTGATCTGTTAATATTGATCGCTCGAACTTTTTTATTTTGACATTTAAAAGAAGACAATTTTTGATAGATTACTAACGGACTTAGAACTTATTGTTTTTTTTTTCCAAGTTTTTATCAATAAAGCTATCAGCACAAGTTTACTAAACTTTTTATTTTCTAAATAGATTCTGTTTTTTAAGTTTATTTGTGTAAAATAAAACAGTTTGCGCAAAATTGTAGTCTTTTTGTTCTTGTTTATTAAAGTTTATATTTTTAATAAATTTATAATGAATGTTTACCGTACAAAGATAACATTTATGATTAGCACAATAAGTAACAACTAAAAGTGAGTTTATGAAATTAAGTTTTGAAAAGCGAAATAATTAAAAGAATAAACTTAACCAAGTATAATGTTAAAACGTTTTTCAGATAGTAAAAGAAGTCAAATTTTATATGATACAACAGTGAATAGCATATTTAAGTTTTTAAGAGTTGTAACAACTTATAACATAAGTAATTAGAATAATTTTAGTATTTTTAAATCAAAAGAATTTAAGCTAAATTGGTTTAATTTTAGACTCAAAGAAAGACAGTTGCTCTAATAATTACAATAAATATTGTTTTAATTTTTAAATATTACTTATTTGGAGTATCAATTAATGCCTTTAAACAAGTTTTAACTTTTTATTCACACCAATAAAAAGCTTTGTGTTTGGTTTACCGTAGCATTACTTGGCAGATTTAATTTAAATTATAAAAGTTTTGCTAATGTAGTCAAACTGTAAAAATGACATAAAAAAATATAAATTTTTCGAAGTAAGTTTGTTTTTGATATTGAGTTATATGATTTATAACAAAACATCAAACATAACTACGTAGATGCAAATAATACAAGTACAAAAGAATATGATCTAATTATAAACCACAAAAACTCAATAGATACAAAAATATTGTGAAAAAGTTGAGGCAGTTTACCTTAAAAACGTAAATATTTTATTTAAAACTGCCAAATATCAAAATTAACAAATCTTATAATAATTATATATTTTATAACATAGTTATATTTTTTAATGATTGTATGTTCTATAACGACAAAGAATTTAAATTTGTTAATTTTAGTGTTTTAATATTTAAGAAGCACAATGTTCAGAACCTCCAATAAAGTTTTGCTACTAAGAGCAAAGTAGTAAAATATAGTTTTCTAGATTTGTGCTATACAAAACATCAAGCAAATCAACCAGATTTCACCGATTTTTTACAACTTTTGCGATGATTTCAATTATCTTTTTAGACTTATAATTGTTTTTCTTTTTTAATTAAAACAAAAGTACCAAAGCTGCACATTCGTCAGCAGCTTAAGGTTAAAAAAATATTTGAAAACTTTTTAACGTGGCGAACGAACTTTTAATTTAAATAATTTCAAAATAAAAAACCTCTATTATTGTTGTTTGCTTAATTAAACATGAAAATAGAGAACTTGTTTGTGTCTAAAATGCTCTTAACTAGTTATTTTACTTTTAATGTTTGATATAAAGATATTTTAACAACAGTCTGGCTAAGTAACATGATAACTTAGTTCAATTTTTTAAAATTAAAATGTTGTTTGGTTTAAATTTTAATATCATGTATAGCTTTAAACAGTTTTTAATTTACAGCTTATTTTGCTTTTATTAAAAAACATGATTAAGAATAAAAACCGATTTTGCAACAAGAAGATTATTGAGTTAGCTTATACGGGCAATATTAGTTTGTTAAATTGTTTTTATAATTTAAATATGTGAGTGTGTATTTTTAATAGTTTAATAGCAGATTAATTTATCTCAATCGTACTAAAAAACATATCTTTATTTTAAGTTTTTACATTTAGTTACAATATAATAACTTTTATTTTATAGCTTTCTTATTTAACATAAATGTTTTGAACCCGACCATATTATATTTCATACAAATTGTTTTAAACTAGTGTGATTTATTGTTTTTATGTGCTTTGTTTTCGGATAATATTTAAGCTTTATGTACGCTTTTTCTTACTAGGCTAAAATCATTTGCGTGTTATTGAACATGTAAACCAAGAATTTTGACTTAAAAATGAGACTTTTTATATAACTGGCTACAAACTTAGTAAGATTTTTACATTCGACTTAACTTCAGTTTCATCATCTAAAATCACTTTTAGCTACAGGTTTAAGAACTACAGTAGACTACCGCTTAAGTACGCACTTTTTTTGGTACGCATCACGCCTTAAGTACGCACTTATCAAGAAAGGTAGAATGTCCAACCTGCTGAGTTAGCCTAAGACTTTCACAAATTTTAAACTAGGGTGAGTAATCCTTAGTAGTCTAAGTGGCATGAAATTGTGACAGTCCTATTATTAAATGTTAATAAACTAAATACTTATGTAGTGGTTGCAGAAAAGTGAAAAGAATAATGATATTTGAGCTGTAATGCTAACAAATAAATAAATCTACATGACAAAACTAAAAACCTACAAATACAACATAGTTAAGTCATAACTTAATTTAGATGTACACACATTGATGTTTTCAAAATGTTTGGTAAACATAATGTAGTTTGGTACTTTACCTATAACAAAACAAAATATGGCTTAATATTCTTTTCTATACCATTGACTGACATTGACTTTCTATTTTAATGGTATGTATTAATTATGTAGAAACGTTTTATAGACAAAATAAATCATTTTAAAATCTAATAAAAAGTTTTGCAGATTAGAATTATGTATTAAATGTTATTTAAAATAAAAAGACTTGTTTATTTGGTTTAATTATTTAATGGCTAGTTGTAAGAAAGAAAACAAACAACTTGAGTTCATATTATACTATGTCTTCAAAAAGTACGCACTTCCCATGCTAAGTACGCACTTTTTGGTCGGGTTCAATTTGCGTACTTAAGCGGTAGTGTACTGTAATATACTGTACTAAACGAGTTTATACAAAACATTCAAGTAAAAGTCAAAATGTAAAACATTTAAGTTTATAATTAACTTGCAACAACATATTATAATAAAGAGTATAGTATTTAATTACAAATTGTTATTAAAGTGCATGTGTTAATAGTTTATTGATGTTTTACAAACCACTCTCGTATAAATATCATGTTTGTTTTTTTTTTAAGCCTATCATTCTAAAACCAATTAGTGATTTTTAAGTTAAATAACAAACATGACTTTTTAATCTTTTGATAAAGTACGTATTTAAACTAAAAAAAAATTAAATCATATAAGTATAAACCTCACTCACGCTGTTTGCTTCAAACCTCATTAACTACTTTATTTTTGATTTATTATTAAAAATAAAATAGAAAAAGTTATTTTGCCTTCTTATTAAATTGCTTGAAAAAACTATCGAATATACTGTTTAAAGGTCGTATTGACAAAATTTTCTATCAAGTTCTTAACAAATTTATACAAAATGGTCTAAAATTATAGTTTTAGCTATTAAACCTTATGTGAACGAACAGTATAATAATAAACTTATTATTAGGACTTAATTAAAGTTTATAAAAAGGTATATAATTAAAAAGTAACAAAATGTGAAGTTTTTTTTTTAAACTTCATTTACAAACGTTATTTAGTTTATTAAACATTTAGTTTCTATCTATTTACGTCTCTGATATAAATAATTTTTTTATGAAATGTAAAGTTCGTAAAAAAAATTCAGAATATGAAGTACATAAGTAAAATTAACTATTCTAAGTTAGAATAAACTGTTAAGATTAAAATTAACAATTTTGAAACAAACAACAAACCTACAACTTTAGGTTTCATTTGTTATCAATAATATAAAATATTACTTAAATTTAATTGACTTAAAAACAAGCCACTAAAAGATGGTGTAGTAAACTAATGTTTACTAGTTGTTCCTTAATGATATGCAATAAACTTCTACATGTTACCTCAAAATGTAAACATCCTGAACATAAAAAAGCACTAAACTGTTAAAAGATAATAAAAATTAAAGTTAAAGTTAAAATATTTAAATGAGTTAGTAATGATGTAACTAGGTTATTTAATAAACTTTTTCTAGGTATAATAATTTCAGATAACTTATTGGACGTGTTTGTAATAATTCTACTAAAGTTTTTGTTATATGCGGAATAATTTCAATTTGCTTATTGATTTATGAATTAAATTTATCATAATCTGTCATAATTTTTATACAAATAAGTGATAATAGATAGTTATTAAAATACTTATTTTGATTAAAAAATACTTGTTATTACAATACTAAGCATCATGAGCTGATCTAAACAGATTATAAAGTCGATTTCAAGTGAATTCCAAATTTGTTATATGTAAGAAAAAATAAAATACATTGATTGATAGAATATCGATGAACTTTCTATAAAGCTTTAAAAGTTCGTAAAAGTATAACTTTAATTTGTAAACAAGAACACAAACAAAAAGCTATAATCAGAATTGTAAAAGCAAGTTTTTGTTATAACACAAGTTCTTTTCGAAACAGTTTCCAATTTATTTTAACGACGCCCAATTAGCAAACTTTGTTAAACTTGAGGTTAAAACAAACAGACATGATAATATTTTTCATCTTTTAATTATTAACCAGTCACGTGTTACCTTGCTTGACGGGCAGGATAATGTTTATTCTCAGTTTTATCTTTGCTTACAGTTCATGTCTTTTGTTTTAATTTTATTGCTGTTTTAATAAAAGTTTTCTTTTTATGATTTAAACGGTGATTTGAATAACAACAATTTAATATTTTAGCAAAAAATCTTAATTGTTGAGTGAAAACCTCAACTCGAGCATTGAAGTTTTTGTCAGGCTTGCAGTTTCTAAACCGTGTTTTTTTATTAACATCGATTTGTTTTTGTCAAACGATAATGACTTTAAATTGATTAACATTATTTAAATAATAGCACATAATTGTTTTGAACAATCATCTTTTAAAGTTAGTTTTGTTAGAAGTTGAAAAACTTTTTCAGGTTTGATAACTTAAAATATTAACTTTAAACAAAAATATAAATAAGTTTTATATTGCAAATAAAATTACAATTTTTTTATTTTCTTTTTGTAGTTTCATTTTTACTTTCGTTTATTTTGACGTTGTGCGCTTGTTTAAGCTTTTTTTTGTTAATTGCAGTTAATTTAGTTTTTGAGCAGATCTATAATTAAGAAATAAGGTACGCTTTAAAAAATTGTTTTCCAAAATCATTTTCATAAACGACCCTTTTGCATAACATTGACGAATGACCGCCACCACTGAAAACAGTAATTTTTCTAAAAATATTTGTTGAAATAACTACTTTCTAAATATTTTTTAAAACCACCTTTCTCAAAGTTAAATAAAAAACATATATCTATAAACAGATACAGCTAAGTCATATATATTTGTATTGAAGTTTTATAGTTGACAAAAGATGTTGTTTTGTACAAATATAAGTTATAGGCTCTCAATTATTTTAAATAACTATTAAAGTAAGTTTATCAAATAATGTAAATTTAATTTGATATTTGTCAAATGCAATTAAACCCAAGTTATGATCAACTTTAAGCTTCACTTTTGTTGTAGGATTCTAAAAAACCCATAAAAACTTAGTTTAACACTTTTAATTTTGATGATGGTGTTAACAGTTTGACTGTAATTATATGTTCAACACTGTTTCTAAACTGAATAATTAACTATAATTACTTTTACGTAACAAAAAATAATAATAGTACAAAGTACATTAATAAAAAAATATACCACAGTTTAATTTATAGAGCTAATGTTAAGCACTAAATGTTTATTTAATTATATAAAAACTAGCTAAACAAATCAAACATGCAAACATTTAAGCAAATTAAGTAAAGTAGGACATTTGTTTAAAGATTAATAAACTAATAAATTTATTAACAATAAACTTCGCTGCTATCATGATTTATACAGAACTTGTATAATAATATAATACAGATATAATACATATATATGTGTTTGTTTATGTACAGTTCTATATAAAATATATCCTTCTAATTCTTACACTTCCTGTTTTTAGCAGAAGAACTGATAAAAACTGCAAATTCCTTATCTTTATTTTCAAAACTCAGTTAACACAGCTTAGGGGATTTTAGTGCTTTGTTTTTGGTAAGTATAATTTTGTATCTAAAAGCTTCTTTGTTTTTAAAACTCAGTTAGCACAAGCAAATAGTTTCTGAACAAATTTGTTTTTTAGGTATTTTTAATTACAAACAACTTTTAAACACTTGATGGCTCTGAACGACGGAGTAGTGAAGATCTGCGTCACGGTCGGCATGGCAACCTTCATGCTGACCCTCCTAACGTGCGGGATGCCGTACTGGCGGGTTTCGGACCACCAGGCGTCGGATTCCTACCTGCAGAACATCTGGTCGGTGGAGGGACTGTGGATCAGATGCACCTCCACCTACGAATACTACTCCTGCGACACCTACGACACTGCTTTGATCGGATTACCAAGTTAGTTTTAGTTTTGGGGATTTTATATTCTTGTTTCTGTAATGTCAACACAGAGCTGATCGGATCGCCCAGTTGGTTTATTTATTTATATTTAAAAAATTCTTTCTCCTGCGATACATAAGAGACTGCCCTGATCGTATTGCCAAGATACATATTTTTAGATGTTTTATTTTTGTACTATTCTTGTAATCTGAATTACCCTTTCAAGTTTTTTGATTCTTTAAATGATTTTTTTTGTGTATGAAAAATAAGGTTGTTACGAAAAAAGTTAATCAACTTTTTTAACCATTTTTAACAACACTAAAACATTTCTTTTTTGTTAGTATACTATATAAAGTATACTATATATTAAGTAACTATCATCAGCTAACAACATTTTTAACTAAATATACCATTTCAAGCATTTCTTAAATTGACATAACCAGTTTTCAGGATAACAACGGTGTTTAATGTATATACATATTGTTTTACTTTATTTTTCTTTTATCATTACATTTTTATCAATATGTTGTTCATTCCAGGGAGCATAACAAACTATAAACACTTTCAAGGATAGATAACTATAGAAATAATAAAATTCAAATAATCACCACAGGGTAGGTAACAAAACACACAATTATTTTCCAGGATACATCACGGGATTCCGGGCGCTGATGATCGTCTCGGTGATCTTCAGTTTCGCCGCAGCCTCCACGTCCGTGTTCGGGCTCAGATGCTTCCAGGCGCTGGAGGACGACCACCCCCACAAGAGGTACGTGGTTCTCGCGTCAGGGGGTTGCCATATTGCTGCAGGTTTGAATTGAAATAAATGATTATTGCTACACACTTTATAAATAAATAAGTAGTTAAGCGGCTTTGAGATAATAAAATAACCAATGCTGCAGGTTAGGAAAGTTTTGTATTTGTAAGTAAATAAATTTTTTAAAAACCTTTTTTTATTTAAGCTCAGGAGTTGTACTAATTAAACGTTAAGTCATAAAAAAGAAGTTTAAAGTACTACATTGTAGTATTTAAAATTCTCAAATAGTTTTTAGGTATGTCAATTATTTATTGTGTTTTTTTTTCTTTGTCTTATTACTATATATAATAACTACTATACTTCGAAAAAGTTGACAAAGTTTATACTTTTCACTCAACACACTTCTTCGAGTACTTTCGAAACTATCGTCAGCAAACAAGTTAAATGTAATCATTATTATATTCAAAATGCTTGCTGACGATAGTTTTAATAGTACTCCAAGTAGTATAACGAGTAAAAAGTAAAGTTTTTGTTAAAGTCATTACGTAAACTATTTTAGCTTAAAAACTTAACAATTTAAAATGATAATACATCTGGTAAGCTTGAGGACAACTAAAGCTATTTTTATTTCTAATTCAATACTATACATTTGAGTTTGAAATGGTCAAATTTTTATTAAAGTTTATATACTTTAAATATTTCATTTAGTCTATTTATTTACTGTTATTTCTCCTTTACTTTCAAAGTGTTGTAATTAAAACACTCTATTTTTAAACTGTCATAATTGGAGCCTCTCGTGTTATGTTTAAACAATTATGCCAAAGTTTTATAAACAAATCTTAAGACGAAATAAAAATAGTTACAACGATTACTCACACACCTTTTAAGACGTCATAGATTAAACATAACTCATTATGACGTCACAGGTTTGATGACCGTCTTGTGCGTGTCGTGGTACGCGGCCGAAGTCGTCAAGGAATACACGGACCCGATTTTACAAGACAGGTATGAACTGTAAATCGAACAACTTTTATCGTGTTTGTTATTAAAGCTCTACTGGCGTACTTTATAAAAAAATAAAAAAATTGTGAATGATAAACTTTTTATCTTTGATAAGCTTTAGTCTTGTAAACACAATTAGTTCGTAAACTTTAAATTTGTTTAAGTGGATGTTACTAATGTAAAATAAACTGTTTTCATTAGCTACCTTATGCATTTTTTTGTGAATACTTTTTTAATATTTCTTAAACAGTTTTGCCTAAAAGCACTATGTTGTTATTGTATTGTTTATTGAACGACAAACGTAAGCGCTCAAATTATTTGGTCCTACGACCTAGTGCACGAAAAATCCGGTTATCGAGTCGTACACCGCTTGGATACTTTTTAAAATCTTGTCCAGTACTCTATTAAACAGTTTTACTATATTGTATTCTTTTTAAAGTAAAAAAAACCTAAATAGATTTTACATACTAACTAAAGGAAGCTTTATTTTACAAGACTAGTGTAAAGTTTTTATTGCTACAATTGTTACGACTATATCATTAACATTATAATAACTTACAACTATATATCATAATTTTTGGTGTTTATTAGTAAAGCTCTACTAGCTCATTTTATAAATAAAACTGAGATTTTTATTAACAATTAACTTTTAGTCTTTTATATTTAGCTATAATCTCGTAATCATACTGGGTTCAAAACTTTAAAACTTGTTAAAGATGAAGTTATAAAAAAAGATTAATTATTTTTTCTTGTTATTCCTTATTGTGAACTTTTTTTAAATATTGATTAAAGTTATTTTGTCTAAAAGTAACATATTGTTAATAAATAGTTTTACTCTACTTTATTATTTTTAAAGTAAAACAAACCAAAAAAACTATTTGAAACTTAGAGCTTAGTTTTATCTTACTATCTAAAATTAATACATTAAATAAAAGAACACTCGAGTAAAACTAATTTAGGAATTTATAAAATAAAAGTTAAGTTTGTTAATGTTTTATTTTTTTCAACAATTAAGACAGAGAAGGCAATACTGAAAATATATCAATAACGCATGTAAAATACTTATATAGATCAAAAATAAACAAAAGTAGTTTAAAGCAGCTATAACACAAACAATGACACGTTTTTTAGATTAAAAGCTTTTTCCAACAGACAAATTATAAACACGTTAAAAATTTTTTGATACATGTCTTAATAAAAACAATAAGATTTTTTTTTACTATCTATTTATAAAAAAATTAAGTAGATGAGAAAATAATGAAAACATAAAATAAAAAACAGGCAAATGAAATACACGTTTGGAGTCTGCTTGTACCTCGGCTGGCTGGCTTCCATTTTGTCCCTGGTATCCGGCTCTCTCCTCATGTGTTGCCACATCAGGAGCGATGATGGAGACACTAGGGGGCGGTACAAACCCCCACAGACCCCGTACAAACCCCCACAGATGAGAAGCAACATACCCATGACGCAAGGCTACAACAGCGCTCGTTAGTGGATACAATTTTTTTGTGTTATTGATTTCAAAAGTGTGCGCGATTCTAGTTCAAACTGACAGTAGTTAAGTTTTGCTTAGAGAACTTTATTTAATTTAGTTATGATAAAAGCAAATTTTTACAAAAATATCTTTTTTTTACTTTTTTTGGCAACTTTTATTTAAAAAAATTTCCTTAGTAAAAATTTTCTAGTTTTCTCTAAAAATTAATGTATTTTATTATTTTACATTATAACGAGCAACTATGTTTACTAGTATTTTCTACGCTAAAGTGTTCGTGTAAAAACAGTTTTAGTTTAAAACTCAGGTCTTTAAAATCTTTAATTGAATTAAAAACTAAAGCAAAGTATTTCAGTGCGTAAGTTTTTTTAAATCTTAGCTACTCAAAAAATAGAATTTTAATCAGTTATACAATAGATAGTTTTGTAATAAACTTACTACTGAATAGTTATTTCGAAAACTGGGTATGCATTTTAGGGCACACGTTTCAAAAATACTCAAAGTGCAGTAACTATTCAGAACTAATTCAGTATTAAATTTTTTAAACAGCAATATACACGAGGGAGGAGCCGAGGAGGTCGAGAAGATATTCTGAAAACAGCAGAAGGCACTCGACTAACTACCAGCAGCAGGATCACAACACAAAAGTTCAGCTTCCCGCCGACGGATACGTTTGAAAAAAGAGAGAACTCTCACTTACTCCTGTCTCTCGTTTACTGGGTCTCTTGTATTTTGTTCTCTCGTTTGCTTAATGTTTATGTTTGCTTTCAGCTTTTGTGATTTTAGTAGAGATTAATAACTCACTTTAGTTTTTGATGAACAAAAAGAACTAAATCATTTTCTATAAATTATTTTTGTAATTTTGTTTTAACATCTGTTTTGATTGAAAATTTTGGTTTTTCAAACTAACTTTTTTTTTGTTGATTGATACATATCCTTATAAACAACTAATTATGGTAACATACAAAAGTTCGTTTTTTAATTTTTTTTATTTTTTTAATTTCTTTTAATTATTTACATAGCCTAAAAAACCTAAATTAACTTTTTCAAACCTACTAATAATTTAATAGTGTCTAAGTAATATTAAGTACAATAAGAATTTTTTTTTTAAGTCAAACCTATAATCTACCATAAAAAAACTGTCGATTAAGATATTAAAGTTTAAGTTTACAAGAGTTCGATAATAATATTTATTGTTGTATTAATGATCTATTCTATTGTTTTTTGATAGTTTTATTATTAGTTGTAAAAAGTTAATTGCACAGCTTATTTTATACCATGAACTTCAGTAACTTGTTTTACTTCTAACTTTTTTAGATTTATTAAACTATTCGACGTTAATGTAAAGCTGTTTTGTTTTTTTGTTTTTTTAATATAAACTAGCCATATACAAAATCGACAAGTTTCGATCCATATGGGTCTAAGTAATTTAAAGTTTTCAAAAATACAATACTAAGCTACATTTTAAATATAAGTAACGATCAAGAAAAACATCGGCGAAAGTTTGCGGAGCAGAAGCCTTGACTTTTGTTTGCCGTGAGACAAGCTCAAGTTTAACAAAGGGTTGATCATGCTAATTCGATCATCAGACCACAAGCTTTCGGTAGACTGAGACCGGTTTCGTCCTTATTAGGACTCATCAGTCAGTCACAACCGAAAAAAATTTACAAAAAATTTATGATGCTTTCATATAAAGCAAGCATTTGCTGGCAATGATCAGTGACGTCAGCATTTTCTTTTGCCGTGCAACGTTTAAGACATTGTTCACTAGGCAAGACATCTGGTACGCTCGTATTAAGTACGATCAACAAAAACAGCGGCAAAAGTCTGCAGAGTAGAAGTGCAAACTTAATAATAAACCAAACTTAGTGCAGTAAATAATAAAACAATTAAAAAACTGGCAACTATTTATCTCTATTTCAAAAGATTTAAGCAATTAACTACAAATTAAATAGAAACTTTTAGTGAGCAACAAACTATAAAATGCTTAATAAACTATTAAGAATTTAAATTTAAATCACATGTTATAAAACAATTAACAATTTACAATTTACAATATTAACTCTATATTTTAACAATACCTACAACAAACAAACACAAATAAGTTCTAGATAAGAATTCTTTTCTCAGCTAAACAAAACACCACTAAGTGCACACATAAAATATGTTTGTTATGTTTTTTTATGAAATATTTCATCAGTATTTCACGCCTGACTAACCCTCGTTTTTAACCAGTGAAGTACCAGTACAAATAATCGTAACCTTCGATGCTTCTGGGATACCCGGCCGGTGATGAGCCAGCCAGTTGAACCGGTATATCATCAGAAGTTCTTCTGAATATTTTCTCAGCGTCTCTTATGATATCTGTGTGGTATGATATCCCAACTCTTCTGCAAGCTCTCTGGATATTTTTTATGCTACTAAAGCCTTGATGTACATTTAAAGTTAATAACATACTTCTGTACATCGTATAAAACAAAAACAAGCATTGGGAAAGCCTAAACTCTAAGTAACATTTTGCAATAGTTTTCATTTTCTTGAGATAAAAAATAACATAGTTGTATTTTTTCAAATTTTTTTTGTAAAATTTTAATTTACATGTAACAGATTATCTGACAGTATCCATTATAAAAATTTAAAAAAAAATGTTAATATATAGCAAAAATAACCTAACAGTTTAATTAGTATTTTACAAATCGTATATTTTTGTTTAGTACAAAAACTCTAACTTTTTTTTTCAAACCTATTAAAAAAACAAAACTTTTCTTTACTTAGTCGGGTTATACAATAACTATCTGAATTATCAAACGTTTAACTTATAAATTTTTAAAACTATGTAAAGACCTACTGCATTGCCTACTAGTTGGCCGACTACTTGGCATACTACATATTGTATTAATAGACCAGTATGTTGTTAGAATAACTAAGGATTTTCATAAAAATTTTTGTAGATTTAAGTAAAAAAAGTTTTTATATTAGACTGCATTTCTAACTGTATTTGAATTTCTGTATAAAAATTATTCAGTTTCAAAAAACAAGAAATCTAAAATTATAAGATATGTAAACAAAAAAAAAAAACTTAGAACTAAACATATTTTAAATATCGAAAATAATATACGCACTTCTTAAAAGTAACAAATCAAAATTGTTTAGTGTATTTTCACTGTTTATAACGACCTGATAACCAATTGTAACAAGGATAAACTGTAACATGGAAAAGTTTAAATAAGAAGTCAAATACTTGCTTTAGTAACTAACCGAAGGAATAAAAGAGATGCTTGACTTGTCCGCAACGTTATGAAATCTAGTACTATCTTTTATCATTTGTCTGCAACACAACGGTATATACAACTAACACGTAACAGTTTTCTTCTACATTAAGAATCTAAAACTATTACATCACATTAGATCACAACAATACAACTACCACATCACAGTAGATTGCAGCATTACAACTATCACATCACAGTAGATCGCAACGATACAACTATCGCATCACAGTAGACTGCAACGGTACAACTATCACATCGCAGTAGACTACAACAATACAACTATCACATCACAGTAGATTTCAATGATACAGCTATCACATCACAGTAGATTGCAACGATACAGCTATCACATTGCAGTAGATCGCAACGATACAGCTATCACATTACAGTATATTCTGACAGTACAAACTATCACATCACAGTAGAGCGCAATAGTAAATACACGTAGATAAGGTTATTGGGAAGTGCTACTTAAATTGATGGCTTTTACACGGTTACTTCAAATTGACCAAGATATTTAGGAAAATTATTTGTATAAACGTAAGGCAACTCTAAAAAGTACTGAGTCTTTTAAAGAGTTGCGTCAAAAGTTGATTTCTTAAATAATTAAAGAACAAAGATTTGATAGTTATAGCTCCATAGTGTTGCGGACAACTGTGATTTGATTGTTGTAGAATTCGTAGTGGTGCGGACAAAAGTTATAAATGTTTCTAGTTTAATAATTGGTATATGTTTTATTTTGAAAATTTTCAAGTTTCAGGTAATGATTACACCGAGTGTTGTAATATGTTCAAAACTACGTAAAGAAAAACTCGGTATTTCTGAATAGTTTTGAACTTTAAATCAACTAGTATTAACTAAAATGAACAAATTTTTGTGATATTAAAAAGCCATGACTTGTCAAACACTAATTTAAATGTTTGATTTTTCTTTTTGCGCTAAATTTAATTCAAATTCAATTATATTTTTGAGTTTATAAGAATATTTGCTAAGTTTTAAATCGATGCTACGTGTTTGATGCTACTACTTCAAAAGTTTATTTAAATTATAAAACACCTGTGATGTAATAATTGTAGTTTTTGCGGTCTACTGTGATATGGTAGTTGTAGTGTTGCGATCTACTGTGATGTTATAATTGTGGTGTTGAAGTCTACTGTGATGTGATAGTTGTAGTGTTGCGGTCTACTGTGACGTGATAGTTGTATCGTTGCGACCTTCTGTGATGTAATAGTTGTAGTGTTGCGGTCTACTGTGATGTGATAGATGTATCATTGTAACTTTTGAAACTTACACACCATGTTCTGGATTTCATTGTGAAAAGCAAAAAAAAACTTTTAGCTTTTTAAATGGTAGTTTTGAAGCACTAATACAGATGTTATTGGAAAATTCAGAAAATAATGGGGCCTAAGTTGCAAACGAGGAGCCACAAGGTCATAAGTTGAAACTTACACTAGATGTTCTGGAATTGATGACGAAGAGTGAAAAAAGGTTCTTCGGCAGTTTTAATGGTAGGTTTCTGTGAAATCTTGTAGGAGGGGGCCGTAGCTTTTTTAATCCTATAAAGGGGGATCTTTGAAAAAAAAAATCGGAAACCCTGCTCTAGTGTTTCTTTTCAGTATACTGGATTTTTTTTTGCTGGTACGATGCACCATACAATTTAAATTACACTTTTTAAACAACTTATATAATAACCTTTAAATAGCTTAAGTGCATATAAACTTTTGCTTTACTTAATGGTAAAAATATTTTCTCGGAATATCTAAAAATTTACGTATTTAAAGTCTTCTGAGTTTTTGATGCTGTAGAAGACATCTCAGATGTGTGGTTGTTTGTTCTTGTAAATTTGTTGCTGTAGATTTGTTGTTGTAGATTTGTTGTTGTAGTTTCTGTTAATTCATATGTCGATTGTTGAACTTCACCTAGCGCATTCAGTTCTGATGAAAAAACGCACAAACACGATACTTAATCTGAAACTTCGACTTTTAGCTGGTGATTTTTTTTGTGAAAATTCACTATTGTTCTCTTTTGTTCGTCTATTTTTTCCTGCATGACCTTTATTTAATGGAAATAAAAAAGTTTAAAAACAAAAATTTAAACTAAACCTTTTCGGTTCTTTGGTAAGTGAAAAAATACCTATAACTAAGAAAATGCCAATAGTGATAATAATCACTACATTGAACAAATTCAAAATTAATATAGTTATAAAAGATTTTCCATCTCCCAATATTTTACTGATTTTTAATTAAATTCTCACTTTAGTTTAGCTCAAGTACTACAATTACTTCATTTGTTTTAAACCTTATCTTACTACTTAACTTTAAAAAGTAGTATAATTTTGTTCTTGAACTTTTGATTCTGTCTTAGTAATTTCAAATTATTTTTTAGTAAAACAGTGCTGGCTACATTAAATTTAAAACTTTAACTAAATACAGCTAAAAGTAAGTATATTAAAAGCTATTAACTAACACTAAAAACAGTAAACATTTATTCGATGTAATTAAATGCATACTGATGATTTATTACCCTATATTAATCAGAATTTCGCATTTGAAATATTCTAAGTTAAACTTTTAAAGTTAGTCTGCTAAACTAGTTTTTATGCTTTTATTCAACTAGTTGGTTAATAATCTAAAGGATGAAATTATAAAACATAGGCTTTTTGAGCAATTACATGCATCATTTAAATTTAGAACAAATACAAACGATTAACTTTCATTACAGTAGTGATTTTACTTTATTTTAAACTACAAAACTTATATTAACCTATTGAAAATAAAACAAGTTAAAGAAAAATAACAAGCTGCATTTTCCCATAATAAGTCAAACAAGTCGCTTCAAAATATCAACAGTGACGTCACAAAGGTGAAACAAAAATCCAGTCTGAGTCTCTTTTGACTTGGTAATCTATTTATAATACTAAAAACTATTAATGCAAATTAAATTCGTAGTAGTTAGGCATAAATTAAAACTATGTAATATAGTTAGCCCAAATTTTTTTTTCCACAAAATGAGGTAAAATAAAACTTAATAAAACACATCTTTTGAATTTAAACTGATATTTTTTATATGTTATAATACCAACTGTACACTATATTAGGGGTAAGTATCCGGCTAAGTTGATTTCAGCTCGCGAAAAGTCATACTGCAGCTTGGGAGCATGAAAATGCGACACGCTAAATAATCTAATGAAACTTACAAAAGATAATCTGGGATACAAAACAAAGAGATTCAAAGGTCTTCTTAAGTTTAATTTGCGTAAGGTTTGACGAGAAGTTTACATTAGTTATAGTAAAAACAAGGTCACACAAAATTAAGGAAAGTTAGAGGAAATAAACCAATCTGTTTATAGCTAGTATTAAAGATGGTAACTGTTTTATCTTTTTTTTAAGATTATACAAGTTGTAACTGTTTTTAATAAAATTAGTCTTAATAAAAATATTTTCTCAGTATTATGTTTTTGTTAGTTTTTTATTTTTTATTTGTGTGCTTGTAACTATTTTTCGGGTTCTGTTGTTTATGCTTCTAACTTTTTAAGTGTATTACAACAATTATATTATGATGCTTTCTACAGTTTGTAACTCTAAACTGTTTTTTTTTTTGCATTTATTGTTTCAACTTATATGTATAAATCCTGGGAAAAACATTAAAAGGTATCTGTGGTGTTCCATTCGATAACCGAAAAGCTCTTTATGCAAGAGGTCTTAGAATCAACTCTTTTTTTTTTCGTTCAATAAACTGTGATAGTAGAAATAAATATGTATGTCTTACATTTCAATGTTGCATTATCTAAGTTTAAGCTTAACTTTCTAATTATTACTTACTAGCTATCTAAAAAATTTTTAGTTTATCTGTTTTGGAGTCTGCTTGAAAGCCCTTATAAGTATTTGCTGCAAAAAAGTAGCACAAGTCAGTCAAAATGTACGCGTAGAGTTTATACGTAACAAAGCTACATTTCGAACTTGTTCACTGTTATTAACTTATATAGTTCTACTATCAAACTATATAACGTTGTTAACTTTTAAACATAAATTTCTTATACCCGAATTTACAATAATCTATAACAAGTATCGTGAAGACTTATTGATTGTTAACAAAAACAGAAATGTTTTACTGCTAGCTCGTTCAACCCTGCTTTATTAAAACTAAACAACTGTTTAGGTAGCAAAATTTTATATGTAACTTGATAAGATCATTAAAATTACCAATATTATTAATTTTTCTTAAACATTAATAAAAAACACACTTTACAAAAACAAAATTACAAAGAAAGCTTATAATGTTTGCCCCCATAGTGAACGATAACAAAATACGCTCAAAAGTTTTCGTTCAAGGTGTGAAAAAAAGCTTTAGGCTATCAAGTCATAAACCAGAACAGTTTAACGTCATGATCAGGACCATTGCTTTTGTAATGTTGTTTTTTTTTAATAGTTGTATATCAAATTTATGACATATACTTACAGTTTTTCTAACTTGTTTTCACAAACATTTGATTTTTATTCGTTTTGGATTTGAATTTATCTACTATTTGATAATTTTAAATTTCTATTTACGTATTTTACGTCTATATTTTAAGAAAGTAAAGAAAAAAGATTCAAATATACAAATTGACTATCTGACAAACTTTTAGGTTAGTAGCACTATGTTTGAGTAGTAGTTTATTATCCTGATCTTTGTCTACTAGAATCTATTTATGATTTTATTTAATTGTCTCTGTTGACGTAAAATATGTTTATAGTTAAAAAATTTAAAACATATTAACAACTTAAACAGCCTTATTTAAACAAATTAATAAATAAATTTTGAATTAAAACATTATGAAACACTTTCGTACGTACAGTTAATCGGTTTTTTAAGCAGAATCTTATACATCACTTTTGAATTATGCATTTAAATTTTTAAGATAAAACTTTTAAGTAATAAATAACAAAAACATTTATCATTAATTTAAAAAAAAAAAAACTAAATTTAGAACTTTTTAAAAGTCCATTTCATTTATTTATTCATTAGCTTTACCATAATTTTGTGTTTGTTTAATTTTTTATGTATTCAGTAAAAATTCTTTTAGTCTTTAAATAATATAATGTACCACACAAGTAACAAACAGTTTTTGATAAGAAAAACATTATTTAATTCTATCAAATTTTAAGTCTTTTATTAAAACTTTTGGTAAAATTGTAATTCAAATTTCTAATATTATAACTTTAAACAGATAGATTTAAAATAAAGTTAAAGATCTATATATTTGTAAAAGAAATTTAATTACTGTTCAAAAATAAAATGTTGAAACATTTTTATAATAAAAAAGAAATAATAATTAATAAATAAAATTAAAATAGTGCAAAAGTTTTATTATTTTAAAAACTTAATGCTAAAACATAACCAGACTAAACTAAACTTACAAATTATTTCAGTTAAAACATAAGAAATATTTGTTCTTAGATGTTTTATTTATTTAGTTTGCATATCATAAAGGTTGAAATTTAGTTATACAAAAAAAAATACAAACATAAAGAAAAAATTAACTTGAACATAAATAGTTAAGTTTACTGAAAAATTAATAGCAAACTAAAAAGCTTCGTATAAGTTATTTAGTTAAACAATAAAAACACACTAATTTTTTATATAGTTAATTTAAATAGATATTACTATAATTATTTTTGAATTAAAATCAATTCCAAAACTAAGTAAAAAAAATTTAAACGTTTTCTAGTTTAAATCAGTTTTAATTATTAATACAAAAATACACAAAATAGTTATTTTCAGACTTTTTTTAATGAACAATAACACTCAAAAAAGCGTTCGAGTTTTGTAAAAAGAATTCTTTTCTAGTAAGATTAAAAAAATCTCAGGAAAACTATTAATGCACATAATCTACTACATAGCGATTTTTTATGTACAAATGGTAAGTATGTTAAGCTATGCAAAAAAATGTAATAAAAAGCAAAAAGGTTGTTCAAAAAAGCTAGTACTGTTGTTTATTTGAATTAAGAGTTTTTACTGTTACAGATTGTAGTCTGTAACAGTGTAAAAAGTTAGCAAATATTATTGTAATTACAATGATAAGAAGTTACTTTTTTTACTTGTGAGAATCACTAATAGTTACTTTCGTTATTTAAAAACTATTTAAAGTTTTACAATTAGACTTTAAGTCTGTGGTGAAAGTATTATGCAGTTCAGAGTTGTCTGTTGATTTAGAGATGCAAATATGCACCGCTGCAAACAAACGGTTGATTCAGAACATAAAACAGTGCAGTGAACACGCAACAGGTGTTTTAATACGTCTTCCGTTGTTACCAACTTTTTCCTTGAAATGTGTTTCAGTAACAAAATAGCGTTTTTCAACAAGCTATTAATGAACGGGTGTCATCGATTAAAAAGTTAAAACTCTAACAAACTCTTGCAAAGCCATTGCTACCCATATACACTGCAGCCAGCAAAACTACAGCGTTACATGAGGTCAATTATCACTAAAACACATTTTACACAACTAAAAACAATTTAAAGAAAATTTTAAAGTTACATTTCTTGCTTTAAAAAAAAAGTAAGTTCAAGAAACTTAGAAAATAGATAAATTAACAAAAAGTTTGAGAATTGCCGTAATAAAAGCTTCTAAAAACCGCTTAAGTTGTGAACTATCTGTTTTGTGATAACTGGCCTTATCTAAAATGTAAATAGCTGAAAACTCTAAAATTAAATCTTTTGGCTCCTATAAAGTTTTTATTTGGGTTGTTTTCAGAAAATCTGAATTAACCTTTATATTTAATACTAATGATCAGTTGAAAATTTGCACGTAAGGTTTTTGCGATGTTTCCCAAGTTTAAAAATTCCCGCTGAAAATTGTCGTAGATTTTATAAGCACCCTAATAAAGAGTTATGTAGTACTACTACGGATTCGTTAGACGTATACAATATTCTTTACCAAATAAAATATTATCGTTATTAACGAATTGACAAACTTTTGTTTGTCTTGGTCTGAAAATTCTTGCTGGAGTCTAAACCGAGTAGATCGGTTATGTTATCTTAACCCTACGGGATAACTTTAACACCTTTTTATACGATGAGCGTAAAGCTAAAAGAACTTAAGAAGAAAATTTTAAATTTATACAAACGAATGTTTGCTAAGTATTATAAATAGTTTTTTTTAGCCCTTTAACAAATCCACGTCGTAGTAGTTGCTTTAATATCTATTTTTAAAATTTATAAAAAAACATTTTTTTTGAATGTTTTTTATTACTATGTTTTGTTAACGAACTTTTTAAAACTGTAATATAGATTTATAAATTGTTTTTACAAAGTTTTTTTATTTTACTAACACCACGATAAATTAAAATTTTAAATTGTTTAAGTTTTTTATGAAATAGATTAGTGAGAATGATATATCAAGTCGTAGAACATTTAAAAGAAATGTATATAATAATTAAAAAAAAAAATAAATTAAAAGATAAGAAAATATAACTGACTTGTTTTAAAAGGTAAAGCAGTTTTATTCAGTTTTTACTGATCCTTTAAAAAAACAGACCCTGGTTTACTAAAGGACATCTTTCATTTTTACAACTTACTTTCAAGTATTGCCTGGTTACATTTAAAGCTAGTTTTGTTGTTAAATGTGGTAGAACTGCAAACATAATAAATATTTAAAAAAGAAATTGAAGAAAAAGTAATAAAATAAGGGTTGCCTAGTGTTTTAGAAATTTCTTCTAGGCTTGCTGCTTTCTTTCCAGATTTTTAAACCTTTTTTTTTATACAGAAAGTTTAAGGAGAAAAAATATTACCCTATTATATTACTGATAAGATACTGTTTTGCTACTTTAAATGTGTTTTGTAATAAATGATATTCTAAATAGTTTTCTATGTAGTAGATTTTTAATATTTTACAAATTTGTTATTTAACACTTAAAGTTGTTTAAAATTCCATGCTTTTCCAAGCTTTTTAATGATTTTAGTACAAAATTCTAGATTTTAAAGGTTTTTTTGATTTGAAAAATATCAAACTCCAAATATTTCCAGGTTTTTTATGCCCAAATTTTCAAGTTAAAAATAAGTTTTACAAATTTTCTTAAGAGACTCAGAAAGTTAAAGTGTTTCTACTGAGAAACTCAGACAGTTTGCCAATATTGTCTTAATTTTAGTAAAATTAAGGGTATATACAAATTAACAAGAAGTTAGCAGTATGAAAGTATAAGTATATAAGCGTATTACATAATTTTTTAAAGCAATTTTCTTGCAAACGTTTAAGTACTTTTTATTTATTTTTAAGATCTAAAAATTTACTTATGGCTTCTTCAGAGTCTAAGCTTGTGGTTAGATGTATTTTTGACGATTTAAAGATTTTTAGTAATTATAAAAACCAGATATGTAAAGATTCCAAGAAATTCACCATCTTATAGTTTACTTGAAAAAATAACTTTACCTTTAAACTTATTAAACTTTTATATGCTACTAATCCTACAGTTTATACAAGGTTAGTTTTTTAGATATGAGAGTACAAATTTTAAGAATTCACTAGGTTTTTTGTGAAAGGACCAAAGCAGGGTTTTTTTTGAAATCTAAAAACTAAAAAAAATTAAGAAAAAAAAAAACAAAAGAATAATAATAACAAGTATACAGTATCCTTCTTTTATTACACTAACATGTGTTTTGGATTAACACACTTCAATGGAGCTCTGTAAAAAGATAAATGCTGTAAGGAAAGAATAGATAGAAGCTAAAATAGGTATATACATGTGTCCATTAAAAATGAAAAATAATTGCTATATATTTCTGATAGGTTACTGGTTAGACTTAATAATTACAAATATTCTATAGTTTTATAACAGTCAGATTTAACATTAAGTATTTTATCTATTATTAATCATTAACCTATCAAAAATCTATAGCAATTATTTTTATGTTTAATGGACACATGTGTATACCTACTTTATACCTACTTAAAGTGTTTTAATCTGTTAATACACAGAAACACGTGTTAGAAATATTCCAAGGAACATTTCCTGAAAGTTTGAGGTATTTATCTCAAAAATGTAAAAGGAGATAGATTTTTAGTGATTTCTAGTTATTTGCTGTTCTAGTTTGAGCCCACCCATAAGGAACCAATTGTTGGCTCCAACTTTGACCAGCTATATCTCAAAAATTGTTTTGAATTTTTTAAATCTGTAAAAAGCATCTTGTAGTGTGAAAAAGGTGGTTAACCCCCCTATGCCCTTGAATATTATAAAACACATTTAAGGATAAAATACAATATTTTTTCAATATTTTTTTTACTATTTAAAACAGTGTTTTACCTTAAATATTATTTTAAACTAAAAATGGACAAAAAAACTTGTTCTTTTAAAAACCTAGACAAAATTCAGAAAACATTTATAAAACTATTGACCCTGTTCAAGTCAATTAATTAAACAATAGTGATAGACTAAACTATAAAATTTTTGAAGATATTTAATAAAAACTAAGTGTAAGTTTTATAGAAACTCATTGTTTTTGTATTTTTAATTTAAGCTTTCCATATGAAACCTACTGGTATTACTCACAAATTGTGATGTTGTATAACTTAAAACATAATTTGAATTTATTTAAACTACCACAAGTATTTGAATTCTAATATACTTCAGTACTAAATAAAAAACAAACTTATAAAATAAAAAGTAGACCTCCTATGGCCTTTGTAGTCAAACTAAAATGTTAATAAAATTAATGACATAATTTTTAACTATTTTTCAGTACTATTTCATGTTGTGTTTTTTTTTTGATAAAGTTATTTATAAATTTTATTACGTTTTAAATTAAAAATAAGGTCTTATTACATACACTTTTAGTTTATAATACAACTTAGGTTTGTAATAATAATTAAGTTGTATATAATCAGTGTTAAAATATTTTAGTTGACATAGTTTTATATCAGTTTAAACTGAAGTTGTTAAACATACAGTAAAACTACAAAACATTGTAAAATCACAAATTACATAAAAAATGTAGCTTTCAAGTCTTTTGTATAAAATGGTTTTATTTTTTTTGTCTTGACAGAATAGTGCAATAGTTATATGTATTAAGCTACTTTTTTTTTTGTAAACATAGAAGTATGACATCACAAACTTCAGGACTTTTTGACAAAAAAACATCTGTTAGTTCAATTCTAGATTATTCAAGCCTCAAAGAGTTTTTACTAGAAAACAGAAATGAAAGGTTTTGCATTGATATCAAATTAAATTTTGGTAATGGAAACTTTATAGAAACAAATAGACTTCTGGTTTCCTTTTGTTCTACAAAACTACGAAAAATTATCAAGCATTCTGAGACCTTATGCACTGAAATAAATCTTGAAGAATTGAACTCTGAAATAATGCAAGAGATTATAAATTATATGCACACAGACTCAATAAATTTAGAAGACCTAAACGTTGAAGAAGTACTGCAACATTCTAACCTTTTAGAAATGGACATCCTCAAAAATATTTGTGCAAAGTACCTTGTATCAAAAATAAATACTACAAATTGTTTTGAACTTGAAGAGATAGCTCATAAGTATAACTCTCAAGTTTTAAAAGATAAAACAGTGGAATTTATAAACAAACACTTTGATCATGTGGCAACTGAAACTGACTTTGCTTCTATAGATATTGACAAATTCAAAATATTTATAGATTCTCATTCTCAAGAACATTCTCAGAAGTCTCTTTATATATGCATCGTTAATTGGGTAAAAGCTGACCCATCAAGTCGAAATGATATTTTTCCTTATTTTTTCAATAAGCTGTCTCTTTTAAAACTTTCAGCTGATTTTTTAAGAAATGAAGTTTCCAAAGAAGATCTTGTTACCAATCACCATGACTGCTCTCTGCTGCTAATAAAAGCTCTCACTCAAAAGCTCAGGTCTAAATGCGACACGGGAGCAGTTCTTTACATAGCTGGCGGCAGTCACAACAGCAAAAATTATCTCTACTCATATGAAGTGGAAAAAAAGAGATGGATAAAGCTCAAAAGCATACCATGTGGTAGAAGAAGCGCATGCGGTGCTCTCATATCAAACTGTTTGTATTTCATTGGTGGCATTGACAGCTGTGACTTTGCAACAGACAGAGTTGATTGTTATGACATAGATGAAGGCAAGTGGACGGCCCTGCAGCCCATGAGCCAGATGAGATACTGCTCAGCCAGCTGTGTCCACCAAGGTAAGATTTATGTTGTTGGGGGGTCCAACAACAAGCTGATGT
This sequence comes from Thalia democratica, assembly GCF_965202585.1. Classification (NCBI taxonomy): domain Eukaryota; kingdom Metazoa; phylum Chordata; class Thaliacea; order Salpida; family Salpidae; genus Thalia; species Thalia democratica. The sequence continues at coordinate 55,770,817 of NC_139166.1, read as the reverse complement.
GCACTGGGGAGGCTTACAGCCCCGAAGTCAACAAATGGTCAGAAATACCAAGCTTAAGGTTTGTGAGAACAGGTCATTGTTTGGTCTCGCATCAGGGCAGCCTGCTCTGTTTGGGTGGTCACAATGGTGAAAGCTATTTGAAAAAAGTAGACAGGTTGGAAGACAACACATGGGTTGACTTCCCGCAGCTGCAGACTTCTAGGAGGTGGTTTGCTTGTGTAGTGGTCAATGAGGCAATTTATGCCATTGGAGGACGGACTGAAAACAGCTCAGAACCACTAAAGACTGTAGAAAAGTATGACAACAGCACAGAAACTTGGGAAAATGTCAGCTCAATGAAAGAAGGCCGTGACAGTTTTGCAGCTTATGCTGTTGATGACAACTTTATTTATGTTGTTGGAGGCAACGGAAAAGATAAAGATGTAGGAAAGTCTATTGAGGTTTATGATGTTAGTATGGACAAATGGAGTTTTGTTTGTAATAGTCAAGTTAGATTTGCTAACCATGTGTTGGTTGGTGTTTAGTTAATTTTATGTTTTATTTTATTGCAGATATAGTGTATAAATAAAAATGTCAAAGGGAACAAGTATTAAAGAAGCTTTAGGAAAATGGGTGAGTCTACAATTTAACATGTTATTGCATTTAGATTACTTAAGTACAACTTAAAGCACCTAAATCATTACAAATAAACTATATACAAACAACAAAGTTTTTCAGTTGAGTTATTAAAGCTTAAAAAAGTTTATATCAATTAAAAATGACTAAAACAAGTATTGCTTCTATTATACCACTTATTTAAAAAGATTCACATGCATATTTATTTTATTGATATTATGTTTTACTTTAGCCTTTCTTTTTTTTCTCTAATCACTTAACTTATTTATACAACATCATTAGTAATTTTATTTTGTTTAAAATAAAATAACACTATTATTAGGAAGAGAAACACGGCAAGAAGGCATCTGAATCAGAAGAAATAAAATTATGTGCTCTTCTTCCCCCCATTGAAAAAATGGATGCTTCACTTTCCACTATTCCCAACTGCTTGTTAGTGTTTTATAGTGTAGTTTTAAAGTTTATGTATAGTTCTTAGATAACTTAATCATTTTATGAATCCTTTAAACTAATAGTATGATTGAAACTCCTAAAGAATATGTAATATAAATAAGTTATTTGAATTAGACCAGTAGTTCCCAAATGGGGTAGTATTTTAAGAAACTATGGATTGTATCCTTTTATTTTACTGACAATTTCACAGTGATAACTTAAACCATCTGATTACATTACATTTCTACTCTTACTGTTTTATATTGTTTGTTTCAGATCTGTCAGTGTTTTAGTTGTAAATAAATTTCAAATTTTTGTGTACATTTTGTAATCATAGTTTTTATTTTTAGCTTAAATATTAATTTATACTTTACAGAAAGCTAAGTTTGTCAACAAATGCTATTGAAAAAATTGCCAATCTAAATGGATTAAGTGAGTAAATGAATATTTTACTATATGTTTTTGTAAGTTTTTGTTATTGATTAAAAAATTTTTTCTAATCAATTAAAAAACTTTTGACTAGTTAAATGAATTTTATTTTTGTAACAGAGCATTTAAAAATTCTCTCACTTGGACGAAATAACATAAAAAATTTAAACGGTCTGGTTAGTAAAATTTTACTTCTTATTTTTTGTGTATTTTTATTTTTAAACATATATTTTTTCAAATCAAATTATTTTGTTAATGTCATATTATTACTTTTTTTTACATTCCTCAAGGCTGGTTACATAACATAATATGATATCATAATTGTATTTAAAGAACTTGATAAAACATTTTTAACCAAGTTGTTATTGATTTGTAGGAAGCAGTTGGTGAAACTTTGCAACAACTGTGGATTTCATACAATAATATTGAGAAACTGAAAGGAATTCATGTTTTAAAACACTTAAAAGTTTGTTTCTTAGTTTTTTTATTTAATGTTCTATCAATAATTTTTAATATATCTGCTTGTAAGTAAGCATAATATTAAACTTAACATTTTTGTTGTTTCTTAACATTTAAAAATACTATATACTTTGAAAATTAATAACTCTTATAAAACAAATAATTCAATCAGTTCTAAGTTTAATAAAACCAGGGTTGTAAAACACTTAGGATACTCAGGTTGTTTTGCAGTTTATTAAAATCTTAGGATATTTCGCTTTTTTATTAACTCAGGCTGACTCATGATAGTTTTTTTTTTGATATAAAACTCGGGATAGTTTTAAGATTCTTTGAAATCACAGGACAGTTTTTTTTTTTGAACAAGATTTGTTTGCGTACTTTTGTTATTTTAAAACCAATTTTGTTGGAGAACTGAGGTTTTTGTCAATTTTGAAAAGTTGAAATGATCTTTTTTTTTTAATTTGAAAAAACTCAGGATGACTCAGGGCAAGTTAACGTCACTCAGGACAGTTTTTTTACTTTCAAAGAGTGGTAACCGTGTAAAAGTTACACAGTATTTATTAAGTGAATTATAAGAATAATTTTACAGGTGTTGTACATGTGCAATAATTCAGTTAAAGATTGGGGAGAATTTGCTAAGTTAGCCGATTTGAAAGAACTGCACGAGCTTGTATTTGTTGGTTAGTTTAATTTCTATTAACAAAGAAAACTAAGTAACATATTTCTATTACTATTTTGTTATTTATATAGGACTATATATGATTTGTAAAGCTTTAAATTAGTTAAAATGGCAATTTATTTATAAATAAACATGCAGTTTGTGTAGTAATACTTTCTGTAAAATAATGTCTGTTAAATATCTCTGTAGCGCATATCAATGCAAGTTCTAAAAACTAGAACTAATATAAAAATTTTAATTAATTAGCAATTTTATACAAAAACTGGAGACATCACATTGGTTAAATTATTAATTAACTTTTAATTTATATATAATGTAGTTGTAAATTGTTATTTAAAATGTAATTTTGCTTATTTTTACATAATGTGTATTTCTTGTGTTACTTAAATTTTTTTACTTGCTCAAAGTTTCTTTTAAAAACTAGTTGCTAACATAAGTAATTGGAAAAGGTTAGCCAAAATGTATTTTACATGTATTTGCTCAATAAAAGGTTTTTGAATGTGATGTGTCTCCAGTTTTTGTATAAAATTTCCATTACTACAATATTATTTAACAAATTACCAAATTACATTAGCCTTACTAACTAACACCGACCCCTGGTAGTCAAAATCCCACACAAATTTCAAAATTACTCTTGTTGCTAAATGACAGTCTAAATTCGTCTAATTTGAGAAATTCTTGTATAAATTGGAAAATTTTTGCGCACAAACTCTTAGTAATATATTATTACACTATTTAAAAATGAAATATATGTTCATACACAGTAGGAGGCTTTAATATTAAAGCAACACTTTATTTTTTAAACACTAACCATAATATGCTAATTTACAGCTATTATTTTTTATTTGTGCATTTAGTTTGACTTTTAAGCGTGTTCTGTTTGTTGGCCAATACATGCATCGGCAGTCTTTCTGTTCCTCCGCTAAAAGATTAATCCTATTAAATATTTTTATTCAATAACTTCCTTAATTTTTATTCTTACAAATAAATTCACTAACATGAATATTCTTATTGCTTACTTTTAGAATGTATATTTTTATTTTAGTTTAACTTATACTTGTTGGTTAGTTAATTCAATATGGGAAAAGTACTATTTTTAAAATTCAAAGTAATACGTTTATAAATGAATACTAAATGATCTGTAAATTTATAAAAACTATGAGAATTACATTTTTATTTTGTTCACAAATACTACTAATATATTATTTAATTATGCCATTAAAACTTGTATTTGCTATTACTATTCGTAATATTTTTTTTCATAAATAACTTCATTAAAAAATAATAATAATTTTTTTTCTAACCAATAAATTCACCAACAGGCAACCCGATAGAAGAAAAGCACTCGGCCGAAGGGGACTGGATCGACAAAGTGTCCAAGATCCTCAAACCCCTCAAGAAGATCGACGGGAGCCCCATACTCAGGGACGAGGAAGACGAGGAGGACTGATCAGGGGAAACACCTAAGTTGATACCCGCTTACCAGGGACGCAAACATTGTTTACATATTCTTAAATTTTTTTGTGAGATAATTAATTTTTAATTTTATTTTTCTGCTTTTGTTTTTGAAATACTTACAGATAAAATGCTCACATCTTATTTTTAAAGTTATATAGTTGGTTTTTATTTTATGTTTAATATAATTACAAAAAAAAAAAGTAGAATTGCTTTAGTTGGAAAAAAATTACGACTCACATTTAGTTTCATTTTTAATACTACATAGTCTTTGTTTTTTTAATGTACTAATCATTTAACAAAAACTTTTGTTTCAAGTATATTTTTAAGCAAAAAAAGTTTTTATGAAAAAAATACAACTGAATTTAACAAGCCTACAAATATTTTTTGTTTTTTCAATTCAAAAACATCTATATATTTAATAACAGAAATTTTTTTATTAAGTATAAGTAATTTTTAACACTGTGATATGGTTTTAGATATATTGTTTGTACACACTGTGTTTGTTTTGTATTATATTCTTCTATATTAAATTTAGAAAGTAATTTTTTTTCTTCTTTTTACACAAAAGATTTAACATACTATACAAAGCTAGTTATCAAAGTTTTTATATGTTCTAATATGACAAAATATATACTTTTGTTTGATTTATAGGTTTTTTGGTATAATAAATGTTTAAATTAAAGATATAGTATGAGTATTCATAATTTGTTTAAGTAAACTCTACTTATGAATACTTATGAGTTGCTAGACAAAAATCTAGTGTGTTTTTGTCTTACTCATTAATGATAAGTACTTGTTAAGACTATTTTTAAAGGACTATGCTATTATCATTAAATTTTATAATCACGTTGACTAATTTTATGAAGAAGATAATATGTATTTTCAAGTAACTCAAATTTTATTTACTACTACTTTTGAAAAACAAGCTATATAACGTACTTTATGCACAAAACTTGCATTGTATGATCATCATTTGTTAGTATCAAGTTCAAAAAGTCTCAACTTTCTTTTCTGGAAACTGAAACTTTGTTATAAATTATAATTATTTTTGTTTTTTTCAGTATAAAAATAATAATTGAAATTGAAACTGTTGTTGCAGAAAAATATTAACCAATATATATATATTTTTTATTTACGTATAAGCAAGATAAGTTTCATTGTTTTATTATGATTTTTAAAGAAGTAATTTTATATTTAAACATATTTTTTGTAAGTAAGAGAAACATCTTGTTGAAACAGCTTTATAAAACTAATGTTCTGATCAATAATTGATTTAGTTCTGATTATGCGTATTTAGCAAAGTATCTTTAAATAAAGTATTATCAAGGTAGTTTAAGTATATATCAACTAATTTGATATAGAATATAAACACTTATTTTTACTTAAAAAAAAATTAAATTAATTTAAAATTTCTAGTCTTTTAAAATAGCTTAAAAACTGAAAGTTTAGAAAATAATGATCTCTATGGGATGTTAATTTGAATTAAAAAGTCTAAATCCAATTGATTGAAATCTATTAATAAAACGTCTTCATTTTATAAAAGTCATCACACCAATTGTCATTACTGCAATAAATCGAAACAAGCCGTCAAACAAGTAGTTGACTGAATTTTTAAAGGTTTACACACATTTTTACATACTTTTTGGTTGCTGCAGAAGTCAAAAAAGGTAAACGTACAATACTTTATTAGTATATACTCTCGTTAAATGGACCAATAAAACATTTTGTAGACTTACAATCATTTTGCTTCCTAAACTTATACAAAAACAATTTATAATTTTTTTCTTAACTTGAATCATTTTGTTTTAAGGGAAATTTTTTTAACATCAAAGATTAATTTTATATATTTATTAAAATTCTAACAAAAGTTTTTGACTTAAAAATAAACAAACTATAAATTTTACCCTACTTCATTTAATCAATAGCTAAAACAGAGTATTAGATAATAATAAATAATCAAGAGCAACAAATTTGAATTAGGAAGTTAAAACTAAAGAAATATTAATAATTCAATCGCTCTATCCAGATTTTTACGGAGCAAACTTTGATAACATTAATAAACTTTTGTTATCACAGATGTTCTTGTGCTAAAACTTTATTCCGACTAACGGCGTTTCACTGCTCTCAAATAAATTTAAGAACAGATCTACGGAGTCTATAAAATGTTAACACACATTAGAAAAAAAGCAGAAAAAAGCATGTATAATTATGTATAGTGTTTATCTAGGTAGTAACTATAAATGGACTTTATGGTTTAAAAACAAAGTTTGGGATAAAAGCGTAAAATTATAAAATTGTCTACAAAAAAAACAAATTTAATAAAAGTAGGCACCAACCTCAAAAAGCTCTAAGAATAGGCAAATTTTAAAATGAAAATTAAATTGAGTTGTGCAGAAATGTTACGTCATAATAATTTTAACAAATTATTCAATAATTTATACAGCTTGAAAACATGAAGTATTAAACTTGCAAGAATATATAAGTTTTGTGAAATAAATTTAGTACATAAATAGACAGAGTTATTTAAAGTAGAATCGTCGGTTATGGGGACAGATATTCGATAAATCTTGCCGCTTATTCAGAAGTAGGTCTTTATCTTCTGCTGCAATTACTGCTCTTTCTGTATTGCAAGTTGGGCAAATTCTACTTACTCCGTTGGATGTATGTTTTATCTTTGAAATACAGAAAGAGCAGTAATTGCAGCAGAAGATAAAGACCTACTTCTGAATAAGCGGCAAGATTTATCGAATATCTGTCCCCATAACCGACGATTCTACTTTAAATAACTCTGTCTATTTATGTACTAAATTTATTTCACAAAACTTATATATTCTTGCAAGTTTAATACTTCATGTTTTCAAGCTGTATAAATTATTGAATAATTTGTTAAAATTATTATGACGTAACATTTCTGCACAACTCAATTTAATTTTCATTTTAAAATTTGCCTATTCTTAGAGCTTTTTGAGGTTGGTGCCTACTTTTATTAAATTTGTTTTTTTTGTAGACAATTTTATAATTTTACGCTTTTATCCCAAACTTTGTTTTTAAACCATAAAGTCCATTTATAGTTACTACCTAGATAAACACTATACATAATTATACATGCTTTTTTCTGCTTTTTTTCTAATGTGTGTTAACATTTTATAGACTCCGTAGATCTGTTCTTAAATTTATTTGAGAGCAGTGAAACGCCGTTAGTCGGAATAAAGTTTTAGCTCAAGAACATCTGTGATATACATTCCGATAAGCTTAGCTTATCAGGATCTCCAGGATTTAACGCCTTATAACGTTACATCTTATAAACTTTTGTTAGAAATAAATTGGAAAGTTATATATAACATTTTTAAAAATTTACAAGAACTTTATGACGAATTTATAAACACAATAAACTTTTCAATCAAAAAACTTGTGCCTTTAAAATCCAAGAAAATCAAAAATACATCCTTTTGATATAAAAAACTGTTAAGAGAAAAACTTAAACTTTATAAACAATGTAAATCAGATAAACAGATGATACAGAAACACAAAAGGTTTCAAATGAATATTAAAACCAGTTAAAATGTTTAATATGAAACATGAAAAAAGCTTTTTCCCGAACATAAATGCAAAACAAATTACTGCTATGTAAAATCTAAGCTTAAAATAGCACTTGCTTTTTCTGTTTTGCATGACAATTAACCAATAGCATCTGATTTTGATAAAGCCTCTTTTTTTTTTAAAGACCTATCAAAGAGTGTTTGATAAAATTGATGAAAACAACTTCTGTCTCCAATACGATACGAAAAAGAATGAAACGAAAGAAATTGCAAGTACGAAACAAGCCAGGTACGAAGCGGCGTGCACTGGTTACGAAGGCAAAAAGTTTGTGGCTGGTTTGTTCCGAGGCGTAACTATTGTTTAGGTGTCGCAACAAGTTCCGTTGAAGTTTATGACCGTGTTAGCAATGCTTGATCGAATATGCCAAGCATGAGAAATGAGTATTGCTCTCTCAGTTTGGTTGCTATAATAAGCAAACTGTATGTTGTCGGCTGGAAAAGATCATATTGAAAAGATAAAACTGCCGATAGCTTTTCTATCATTAAATTACTAACAGTTGAAATTTCATCACTTGATAGTAAAATCTACGCAATCTAAAAAAAAAAATGCTGTTTTTGCAAGAAAAGAGTCAACGGTTCTGATTTATGATACAAAAAAATATAAGTTATATGAAATTCATATGATTTTATATAGACTTTTTTTTACACAAGTTGTATAAAAATTCTCAAAAGTAGATGATATTGTGTTTTTTTAACTGAAAAAGTACTAAGATACAACCGTCGTACAACTGCCAATTTTTATGTTGAAACTATTAACCTGGATAGCTGCAGAATGAACTACAGTGAGCACTTAGTTTTTTCTTATGATTTTAGTTAAATTAAATTCTGTTTACTACTTGGTTTTTATGAATTATTTTGCTAAACTTAACTTTAGTTAATAGTTCAAAGAAAGAAGATGGGTCTTAAATATTGTTATATTAATTTAAATTTATAAATAGCTTTATGCTTTCCAATAAAGTGAATATGCATTGTTTGACTTGGAATACTAAAAATGTATGTTACAAACTTCGTTATTTAAGTAATAAAAAACTGTTCATTTAGTCTATTTTACCATGCAAAAAAAAAACGGTTTAGCTTAAATTAGTTTGAGACAGTTTCAAAATATCAAGATTGTTAGATATTCCAAGCTCAAATTTAAGTAATATCAATCTAATAGTATACAGGGATAAAAACAACCTGAATAAATATAAAAAACTGTTTGATGGTACCTGTAGAATTAAACGGTAATGTAAAGTTTTAAGTACAAAAAACAAGTCGTAAAGTTTTTGTTTGTAAACAACCCAAATTTGATATTCCAAAAGTTTTTAACTCGTTTGATTCGTTTATATAATATATTTATATTTAAATTTGATACATGAATGAACATTACAAATAGCTAGGAAAATGCTTATTAGATTATTTTCATATTTAGTTTAAATTTATTTTCTGCAAGGTACAGTCTATATCGCTGCAAAACCCTTTCTAGAAAAATAGTACTTAAAAAAGCTTGTTTAAAGTTCAAAATGTATTCAAGTTGTAAATATTTTGTTCAATAAAGAGTCAAAAAAAAAGTTTAATATACTATTTTATATTTTATTTACACCGTTTGAAAAACAAGAAAAACATAAACTAGTGATTTTTGTGCAGCATTTATTAGTAAGATTTCAATAATCTATAATATTTTCTCAAATTTTCTAAAGCAGTTAATGTAATCGCTAAATAAACATTTTATTATATATTAAAGAATTTTTAGTATAATTTACTAATTTTAAAACGATATACAAAACTAATATATAATAACTTTATTTATAAAAAAAAAAGAATAAGTTTTAATGATATATTGTATTAAAACGTTTGTAATTACTTGAAACAAGAATCACTTAACTAACGATCAATCAACCTTTAAAAATAATTAGTTTGTAAAATGTTTTTCAAATTTTATTATCTAAATTTTCCAAAAACACCGTTTATTTTCTAAATTTCAGCAGCTTTTTCCTTGTATAACTTTTTCCAAAAACCTAAATTAATTTCAAAATACAGTTTTAAGAAAATACTAATAATCTTAATTTTTCTCGTAACTTACTGAAACTAGCTTTAACAGTTTCTGTGATAATTATGTTTCTTATTATCAGTAACTAAAAAAGTGAATCATTTTAAATTACATTACTTGGCCTTTCTATAATATTTGATTTTAAGAATACATTGGAAAGCTTTTTAATTCACTTTAAAATTTTTTCATTCTCCTTTAACAGACTCTCCTCATTAAAATACATAATGGTAGGTTTTAAAGAAAATATCTTAAAAATAAAACATTGACTCTTTGAATAAGCTTTTTTTTTGTTGATACTCAACAACAATTAGAATTAAAATCAGTTAATTTGGATCATTTATTTAATTTAATTACTAATTCTTTTTAAGTTACATACTTTATGTTAATACTTAACAGTTTAGGTTTCCTTTCGCTAAGCTAGTTTAATAACGTTAACTACAAAAAATTGTTAAAAATTAATTTTCATCACAAACGATAGAATAGTTTATCATGTTTCTGTTTGACTATTTATAAATAATAATAAAACAGAATTTTTAAATTCGTTTATTTGTTACAATCAAATTGAGTTATTAAATTACAAAAATATTCCTACGTGACCTTAAAAACACGTAAAGTAAAAACTAGATCTGTATTTAGTAACCAGTACTTACAAAACTAATCGATATAAAAACTATACTACTAAACTATATTGATATTTTTAAAGTGTTTTATTTATATTTAATTTCGAATTTTGCTCAACAAATAATTCAACATTAGAAGGTTATAATTGAGATTACACTGTAAAAACAAATCGTATTGAAGCTACAACTATAATCGTTAAAATAACATAAATTCATAAAACTCTATAAAACTGTTTTTAAAATTATATATTTTATTATTATATGTTTTGGTTTTAAGAAAACAAATAGAGAGATATCAACTACTGGAGGAGAAATAATGAGTTTATTCTTTCAAAATTTATTTTACAAACTAAGTTTTGGTCAAAGACCTCGTCAGTGCTTAACTAAATTTTATTTCTTAATTCTTAAATCTTATCTCTATTTCAATAAGATTTATTTAAGCACTGACGAGGTCTTTAACCGAAACTTAGTTTGTAAAATAAACTTTTGAAAGAATATATTCATTATGTTTTTAGTTTTTATTATAAAAAGTAAAATTAACTATTAGTAATTTATTTGTACAGTTTTAAAGCTATCGATTTATAGTAAACTAAAACCGTGTGTAAAAAAAGAAAACATACTTTTAATATTATTTAGACTATAAGTTACGCCCCGATACATTTTTAACTATTTTTTAAGCTCAAATATGAATTTTATTTACATATATTTCGTACAACTCACTGATAAATTTATATAAATACTCTTGTTTAAAAACTGCTGATAAACTTCAGAGAGTTAGGATATTGTGTTCTCGTTTCAAAAGAGGTTTTAAATAATTAGCCACTTTGAAAATAAGGCAAAATTTTTTTTGATAATTTTGAGTTGATATTATACAATAAGAGCTAAACTTGAATTCCGTAATGAGTTATGCATTGTAAAATATCTTTTGTAAGGAGAGTATTGTAGCTTTGTGAATTGACAGATAAATAAAAACATTTAATAAAAATTCAAGATTAAAATCAAGCGTAACGTTTTGCGCTACTTCCTGTAAAAAAACAGATTCTTAGTTTTAATTTGCGCTTACTTGTCAAGTAAAATTTTTAAACAAAAAAAAATAGCTAGTGTGTAGATTTTATGGTTTTTTTGTTTTTTTTCTGGTTTATCCTGTTTAAAATTTTTTTGTAAATATGTAAAACAGCAAAAAAAATAACTTTTAAAATTTTATAAAGTGTTTTGTATATTCCATTAAAAAAAAATCGTTTATGTAAGGTTCAAAATGTTTGTAACCTACTTATTAGAACAATTTAATTATTTAGTATTTTTAAGGATATATTTAATTTAAAAAATTATTCTACTTTAAAATTTAAATATTTTCATAAATCTGTTTTTAAATAATACTAATATTTTTCATAACTCAAAAAAAAAAATTTGAGCACAGTTATGCTAGCTAAATTTTTTATTCATTTAAAACTGGATGTATACTAGACAAAATAAATTTTAACAGTTTTAAATCCAGATATTTCTCAGTATTGTACAATTATTAATTTTATTATACAAAAATTAGAAAAAGTTGTCTTGTATAAATTAACATCGTTATGCTGACTAAGGAAATAGTAAAGCTAAAAAAAATACTCTTATACTTTTGTGTTATATCCTTTTTTTACTGGAAACAGTATCGGTAAAATAAAACTCCCGAAATATTTTCATTTTACAGTCCAATTCTTAATTTCGTTTACTTTTTTTTTCAGCAAAAATTAATATAAAACCTTTACAACTTATTAAACTTCATTGTTTTCAAAATTTAAATAATAAATGAAAATAAAATCTTCGTTTTTCAATAAATAAAATCGTAACAAAACACTTACATGCATGCAACGAAATTTTTACTGTCCATTAAAACTATAAATTTAAAAACATTGTGATTGTTCTGCTTTAAATGTTGCGTAACTTATTCATGAACATTTCAGATTTTTTATTAATTTTTTTTTTAAAGCTCTGTTTTAAAAGACTTTCTTTTCATTTCTATATGTGGTGTTATTTTATTTTATTTAAACCTGACTGTTCAGTATGAGAAAAATAAATTCATAAATACTTAAATTTCGATTTATACAATTATCTAAAAAATCTTTACAATTTGAGCTTTAATTTTACTAAATTTTTTGTGTTTTTTATTTGTAATAATAAGAAAATTTAGTATTTTGTATAACAACTTAAGTATTTTTCGATCTTTTTATTCTATCTAATGTTTTGATTACTACAATCTACAAGTAAACAGTAAAAAAAGTATTTTTTTGTCTTACTTTTTCTTTATTTTACGATCGAAACAAGTTTTTTAAATTATTTTTGAATTATGACATGTTTGGATTTGTTTAAGATTGTTAAAACTAGTCAATACATTAACAAAAAACCAAGTAGCTAAACAGTTTATTTTTAGTAAAAAAAGTTTAAAATGTTGCAAAAACAACTTTTGAGTATTACCTCTAGAATTATTCTTTAGTAACGTGGTAAATTTGACATTAAAATTAATGTGTAATGAAATCAAGGCATTTATATAAAAATTAAATACAATGCTTAAACGTAAAAACAATTACTTAAAAATATAGTGACCTTTTTGATTGAAGCATATTGAAAGTTTAAACAACTATAAGGTTAAAGAAATGACTTACAATTTCTATATTAAATGCAAAGCATATATTTCAACAAATAGTGTTAAGGCTCATTGTTATAGAAATTTAATAAGTATATTTTTACTGTATCTAAACTTTTAAATATTTTTATTTTGTAAAAGCATCATCAGAAACAATAATAGTTGTGCATTAGTTAAATCTTTAGTCTGTTTAAATTTAAAAGTGTACATATAAATATATTGAAAGTTTAAACTTGAAAACAAATTAGTTAAAACATTATAAAAACGCAAAGTAAGAATTGTAACTTTTTTAGTGTTATCAAGTCACTTTAGTGCTTTTATCAGTTTTTTAGGCTCATTGTTATCAAGCTGTCATGCAAAATATCAAAGCTGTTTGTTGTTTACAACTCTTATCTCTAGGAAACTCAATTCCCCAAAAAATGTTACACATGTGTTTCAAACCAATTGACTTGTACGTTTAAATCTTCTCTGAACGAGATTCTGAAACTTATAACATAAGGAAACTCAGCAAATGCTGTGAAACAAAGAAATAATTTTTACTCTCGTTTGCTTTTTTTCTTTTTTCCGCTTAAAAACCAACAACGCTTCAGTTAATCTTCAATCCTAATGCTAGGTTTGAACTATGTGGTTTTATCACATTTGGTAGCAGATATTATCAAGATAAAGATGGCATTCAAGCAAACACACAACAAATTCACGTTAAAACAAGAACATTGGTAAGAGATCAATAAAGTCAAAGCTAGCAGAATTGTCTAAGCTCAAAACTATTACTAAAAAATTACTTGTTTTCTGTTTGTTTTACAACTTAGTAATCAGATAATTTTAATTCAGGGATCATATTTCTAATATGTGAGAGTTTAACTGATTACAATAAATAAGTTGTGAAATATATTTAAACAAATTGCAACTTTATAGTATTCGACGATTCTAAGATACTTGATGAGAATATTTAAAGTTGCCGGATTGCAATCAAAACCTCAAAAGTATTAAGAATTTAAATCATAGTTTTTGTCGATAGAGTGTAGGTTTTACATTTTTTACGTTTTACTCATTCCTCTAGCTGTTTTAATTTAATAATTGAAAACAATGTTTACAAAAAATACTTAGAACACTTTTTTTTACTTACTACAGACAAGTTTACAATTTTTTATGCAGCAATAAGTTGCTGAATACTCAAAATACAAGCTTCTAAAATTGTATTCGAGCTTATGTGCATTATTTTATAGCTTAGTAGATTTTTTGATAGATAACTTAAAACAGGAGTTTAATTTTATTGTTTGTGTTTTTTTTATAAAAAAAGTATAGTTGTCAAACTAGTTTTACTGCGTAAAAACTCTAGATAACTTTCTTTTTTTTTTCTTTGCATGTTCTGTACATTTTGTTTAGTTTGTATTTCGAATAAAGCCAATATACATTGCATTGTTTTAATTTTGGTAAAAAAATATTACTTTAACCAAGTAGCAGACCATTAACAGTTTTTTTATCAATATATACGAATACCATTTAAATAAATGAGTCTAATATTTTAACAAGCTAGTAGAATATAAACAAGTGATAAGCGAGGAAAATTAATAGACAATAATTTTAAAATTAACATAAAAATTTACATCGAAAACTAACTTTGAAACGATATTAATTTATTTTAATTTTTTGTTTTAAAAAGCAAAAAAAATAAAATTGTTGAATATTTATACCGGTCGCAATCAAAGGTTCATAAAAGTAAACAGTAACACTAAATTTAAATTTTGAACAGTTATAAAAAATGTTAACTTCAGTCTAACTGCTCAAAACGGTATAAGTTAGCGACACAGTATTTGTATTTAATTTTTGATAAGCAAACTTTATTTTAATATTTGATATAAGTTATAAAAGTTTTTGGATTTAAGTAAATACTCAGAATTTTGCAATAATTTTTATTTCAATATTTTTGAAAAAGACTATACCATTAGTCTAGTTTTTTCAAAGACGGTTATAAAAAAACAAACCAATATTTCAGTACAAACTACTTATAATTAATTTAATTAACATAAAAACTTCAGAAAATTAGAAACAAGAAATTTACACATTTTTATTTTTATTTATCAAACAAGTTATAAAAAGTTCATTGCTAAAATAAAATAATTTTTTTTTATAATTATAAAACTCTTATATCATTATTGAAAATTCTACTTTGGGTTACATGTTATACCTAGTGAGCTTTTAAACACTAAATTTTACTAAACTTCATATAACTGTTTGTGTAAAATCTTAAATATTAAACTTTAATTAGTTTAAATATACATAATTTACACATTAGCTTTAACATGTACCGTTTACGATATTTAATTTTTCAAAAACTTAATAATTAAAGGAGTGTATTTAAAATTTTTGTATAGTTTTGAAAATACTAACATGTACATTTTTCATTAAAACAATATTCAAAGGCTTGATTTTTAACTATTTTATTTGTAAACAAAATTTGGCTTTACAAAACTTTTAAAAATTCTTTGTAAGTAACAAAAAACCTTTTATTTTACATTAAACATGTAATATTTTTATTTTATATACTTAGTTTAAAAACACTTATAACAAAAAAACATAACCAAAAATTTTTATTAAAAATTTATGTCAAGCAATACAATAAAGAAGATTTTATTAGCTTTATTTTGTGATTATAATAGTTAATTATTACACCTAGTAGTGATCTTTTTAAAATTAAATTTAACTAAACTTCATATAACATTGCTGTAAGTTATTAATGTAGATAAAAGTATATTATAAATTAAGTCAGTTTAAACGTACAAAATTTATATACAACATTTGTGATATACTGTTTATAAGATCAAAATACTTTAGTAAAGAAAAGTATAAACACAATTTATCTAACCTTTTTTGCAAACGTTTAGAATTATAAATCGTTTGCAAAACAGATTTTATTTGTTTTTTACCGTTTTCACAAATTTGAATGTCGATTCAGTTTTTGTACAAAACAAATTACTTCAAAGAGGAATGTTGTAAATTCCTTACAAACATATTATAATTTTACTTTACTACCGATTTTTTAAAGTATCAAATTTTAAAACCAAGTTTGAGGACACTTGCAATATCTAGACATATATTTTTCTACGTTTTTTTAATACAATTTTTCGTATGTATGAATAACTAGGACACAAATACCCTTAAAAAATTTAAAAAAATAAAAATTTTAAATATACAAATAAAATTAAAAATAAAATATAAATCACATGATAAATCAAGAACGTTTCAAAATTAATAAAATAAATTAAATTCTTATTATTTACGTAACTGAGTATATTTTTCTCAAAAAAAAATAAACATAAACAAATATTTTGTTTTTGTTTCCAATATAAAAAAAAAACTTCTAATACCAATATGTTTTGTTTGTAATAAATTATTGATTTTTTTAATTAAACAAAACAAAATTTGTTTGTTTATATTTTCTTTTTACAAATAATGCATATTTAATTGTGTCTAAAACAGTTTATGATACAGCTGTAAAATAGTAACTTACTTAATGTTGCCTTTTTCTTAAAACTAATCGAAAACAAAAAAGAATTCAAAAGCGTTAAAACAAATAAAACAAACATACTCAGTTTATATACTTTTATTCGTAAAGTTTTTAACTTGAAGTAATATCTACTTTCTTTAATTTAATAAAAGACTAAATATTAATTTTATTGCTAATTTTTAGCCATTACAATTTCAACTTCTTAGTAATAAAAGTTGTCAATTTGTTTAATTGTTCAATTATTACTTTGTTCAAGCCAGTCACTCATAAATTTAAATGAAGTTTGGTCTATATACTTCATATATAATAACTTATTATACTTAAACGTTTGTTAGTGACACTATTTTTTGTTCATATTTCAACGATATACGTTATAAAAAAAAAGTTTTTACTTAAAATTTATGTCCAAAAAATAATTTTGAAGAGTAGATAACTTTTTTAGTTCAGCTAAATGTTTATTTTATAAAAGTAGCACTAAATGTATATAACTGCTAACAATTATTACTGTAAATTAAATTGGTATTTTGTAGAAAAAATACGTAATACAGTAGATTTATTAAAACTGTTTTAAAGATTAGCAATCTGTTTTAAATTTTAAAGCGTTTCAAATAACATAATTTAACAAAATTCATCAAGACACTCCCTTTAATATTAACAGTTGAAAAAAGTCAATCATAAATGATTTCAGCTTTTAACCTTCTCGCTTTGTTTTACCAAGGGCTAATTTGAAACATATGTGAAAAAGATGTAGATATTTTAAATACACGTACCAAATTATGTTAAATGTTTTATGTGAAAATATTATTTACAAATTAAACATTTCACAATTCTTTTTACAGTAATTAAATTTGTAACAAGTTTTTTTAATTCCAAATATAAATTAATTCTGTGAAGGAAAAAAAAACTTTTATAATATACGTTTAAATATCTACTAGTTATTTGATTTTGAAATTTAAGAGTATCATACATTTAGCATTTTCATCAATATACAGTTAAAAGAAATTTTACTTTTCAAGTTAACAAAGAACAAATTTGCTTATTTTAATAGCTTAATAAAAACAATGTTAACGAGTTAAGATATAAGTTCAAAAAATCTAGAGATACACAATTTTTAATGCAATGTTTTTTTGTTTTAGATTAAAAAATTCAACTAAACTTAAAGTAAAATTAATTTTACAACAAATTTCTATATTAGTAGATCAAAAGTTAATAAAATCAGTTTATTTTTTTTACAAAATACTTTTAATTAATTTTAAATAGTTTTTTTAAATATCTTAATAAGACATTTGAGAATTTTTTTAATTAAAAATCATTTAAATTTGTGTCAGTTAAATTTTCAAAGTAAACTTACAACCGTTAAAAAGAATATATTAAGCAAATTTTATGGAAACGGTGAGACTTTATAATTTTAAAGCTTTAATATATTTTTAATTTTTAACTAATATATATATTAGTTTATTTAAACTTGAGTTTCAACGTTGCTTTCGAAACAAACAGATAAAAAACGGGTTTGTATAAATTCTATAGAAAATCTGTTGGCTAACCATATTTTGAACATGTTTCTTTTAAACGTTTTTTTATAATTAAATTTAAATAAGCACATTATTCAGCACTTATCGACATACATTTTTGTTTTTATTTTTCACTTGATTTTTCAAAAAATTTCACAAAGTTGAATGGTTAATTATTCACACAAGTGTTTTGCTATCAGCATCTACACCAAGTGCAAAATTTAGTAAACACTAAACATTTTAAGGTTTACTGATTTTATTGGACTATTTTTAACTAAAACAGAAACACTTATAGTATGTGACATGATAAACATTGGTTTAGTTTAATGTTTATAATAATAAGTGGTACAGGGTGTTACAATATATTTTTTTTTGTAATCGTGATATTAAAGTCTCTAAAATAATTTTGAATACACCTTTATTGCATTTTAATTATTTTTTTCTAAGAATTGTTTTTATAATGGTTTTTAAATAATCTTATTATTTAAATAAGCTATTTACACCTCAGTAAATTGAGCAATCTTTTTTAGTTAAGACAAATAACTATACAATGGTTATAAAAATAAGTTTATTTATTCACAACAATAAACTTATCTTCGATTAAATACATATGGTTTTTTAGTGCAAACTAACAAAAAAAAAATTGAGGCTTGATGATCTAGTTTTTTTTTTTTTGAAACTGTTTAAACTTAGTTTTAAAATTTTTTTATTAAAATATGTATCGTTTCAGACACAAACAATAAAAATAGCTGTAATCAAAAAATTTTCTATACTTAAATACCAAATACAAATTGAAACTATTTTGTATTTTTCTCACTAAAATTAATCCATGAAGCACATTAAAGTTTTAAAAAATTTAAAAAAAAAATGTTATAAGTAACTTTACATTAGCATTAGTTTTTTCAAATTTCCATAAAACTTTGTTTTTATAAGTACTGCAATAATAATTTTAGTTACTTGACCATAGAAAAATTAAAAGACAGAAAAGTATATTCTTACTAAAGTTGCTCTTTCCTTTTTCATCTTTTCTATAATAGGAGTTTTAATCAAATATTCGTGGTTTTTAAACTTTTATATATTAAAATTAGTATATATTTGTATTTACTAAAGAAGCAAATTATCATAACAAAGTTTTATGATGTTAAGAAACTTGATATAATATATGTAGTGAAATAAACACAAAAAAATAATTTTTATCTTACTTAATATTATCAATCATGTCACACTAATAAATAACTATTTTAATGATAAAATTTCCGTGTAACTAATATCGTTTCTAAATCAATTTATATTATTTATATTCGTTTAAACTACATATAATATCTTTCAAGCTTAGTTTATTTTCAGTAAAACAGTTTAGTCATATTTCTATTATCAAAAAATTAAGTATGCGTTAAAAACTTTAACGAATTATAAGCTATGTAAAATCAAAAATAAAAATTTCATGTTTAAACGCCTTAAATCTTTTTAAGTTCTTAAATTAGTTACAAATAAGATTGAAATTTATTTTGAAAACAGCGTAGTAGATTATTTTAAAAACTAAAAAAAAAAATTTCAATCAAACGATTCTATATTTTTTCTCTTCAAACGTTGATTATTTACTTTACGAGATCATTGATTTGTTACAATCGTGATTGTATTATGACGTACTAACCCAGGGGTCGGCAGGCAGTTGGTGGTCGCGGGCCAAATTTCAAGTTTACAAAGTCTTCGCGGGCCGCAGTTTTAGTTTTAGTGACATTTGAATAATCTTTTGGTTTTAGTTTTAGTCACACTAGATAAAAGTTTTACTTTTATTCACCTTATCATTTTAAATAACTTTTAGCTTTTAACTTTTTTATAAATACATAGAATTAATTTAAATTAAATAAAATTAGAATAAAATTTACCTTAAATAATATACTTAAGTGTTAATAAACTATGTACTTTCATAAGCACTTACTTAGTTAAATTTAATACTTTTTTAATTTAACATACAATTTAACTCTCTATAAAACCAAACTTGAAAGACAATTTTTTAGTTACTTTAATATATTTGTTATATTATCAACCCCTTTTTTCATATTTCTAAGAATATTAACTTCAAAAAAAAGTTTTTGCGTGTTAAATAGTTTACATTCATTAAAAAATTTATTAGTTAGTTAATTTAATAAAATAAATACCTGTTTGTATTATAGAAAGCTAGAAC
This sequence comes from Thalia democratica, assembly GCF_965202585.1. Classification (NCBI taxonomy): domain Eukaryota; kingdom Metazoa; phylum Chordata; class Thaliacea; order Salpida; family Salpidae; genus Thalia; species Thalia democratica. The sequence goes on along the minus strand of NC_139166.1, from coordinate 55,750,664 downwards.
AAATTCTTTAACATAATTAATTCTCGAATACTTAAATAAAATATCTTATTAGTAACTAGTCTTTTACATAGTTGTCACTTAAAAAGCAAAAATGTCTGAGTTGTATCAAACCAGCCTAAGTTCATTAAAAGTTTAAAAAGCTAGTAAATCGTTGTAAATCAAGCTCAAGTACCTAGTAAAAATTTCATCATCATTAAAAAGTACACAAAGTGTAAAAAAACAAGAAAAAACTACAATTAGTAAACTAACTACATTCATAAAAACTGTTCTGGGAATTCTAAGATTTATTTAAAGTGTTCGAAATAAAAGTTTCACACACATCTGAGTTTTCAAGCTTTTAAAGTAGCTTGTTTGTGTAGCAACCCAGTTAAAACAAAGTTCACAACATAAAGAAAAAACGAAACTTATTAACAGTAAACAAATTACATGCCAAAAAAATATAAGTCAGCTGGAATGGACAATTAACTTTCTTAAACATTTTTAACAAAAGTATAAAACTTAATTGAGTCATTAGCGAAGAGAAAAACCTCTTTTTTATTAAGCATTACAGCAATTATTTATCTGCAATAAGAATTTATAAATATTAGTTGTAAAATAAAAGACGAGCAACAATAAAAAAACGTTAGTTAAAAGTTATTGCAAGAAACGATAAAAAAAACAAATTACCAAAGTCAGTTCCAAAAAAGCACATGATTATCTTCAGTAACTACAGAATTATTAGAAAAAAGTTGTTAATGCAAGTTATAAAGTAGCAAAATTTATTATTAATAATGAGTACCGTTTATAATTGAAAACTTTTTTAAAGAATTTTTGTTGGCAGTAATAAAAACTTTTGTTTATTTCTTCAATGACAACAAAAAGTCCTATTTAGGAAATGCATTAAGGTTATAAAGTTACATAAATCAAGATTATGACTTTAATCAATATGTTAAGATGAGAGCACTGATAGAAAAAACTATTGTTCATCTGAGAATTTTTATTAAAGATGTTTTTTTAACTTTGACACTTTAGTATAATTTCTTGGTTTAGTTTAAACACGAAGCACAACAATCGGTGAAATTTTACAAGTAAAGGTGCAATGCACCATAAGTTTTTAGAAGTACAATTCCTTCTTTTATTTTTAGTATAAAGTTTAATTAAAGTTTAAAAAGTGTCTTATAAAGTATATCAATATTAAAAAATACTGTTAAGCTACTTTAGTATATTTTTTAATAAAGAAATGTTTATTTGCTAAATTTTTTGTGTCAAATCGAAATTTCACTTCTTTACATGTAAAAATTGTTTGAAACTCAAGGCTTTTTCAAAAATTCTCAAATTCAAGTTTTTTTCCAAAATTTTTAAGCATAAATTTTCAAGTTCAAAGCTTGAACTTAATATATGATAACATATATTATAACTGAAACTAACACTTTGGGTTGAGCAAAACTTACATCATAAGTTTAATTTGCCACTCTTTTAAGCAAAAAAGGCAGCCTGAATTAACAAAAACATTCCTGATATTTTTGTATACAAAAAACAATTCTAGCCAAAAACTTATAAAATGACTTAGTTAGCCTGAGATTTGAAGTCTTCAAATAGTGATAGTCTGAGTGTGTGTCAATGTTTATAAACTATCCCTAAGTCTAGTTTATATTAAATAGGTAGTTCCAAAAAACAGCAAATGTGTGTATTGATATGCAAAGCATAAAAGTTAACTTAGTTTGACAAAATCAATGTTTGAAAAATGAAAATGTATACCTAACAAAAACTATATTAGTTTTGTCATATATATTGTTTTAACTGTGTCTGTACAAATTTAGATATTACATGTAGAAAAAACAAACTTAGAAAGTTATGCATAAACTAAACTTAAACTAAATAGAGTATTTTATAAAAAGTGGTTTAAAATTTGAGCATTTTTTAAGTTGTAAAGCATATAAATTAGTTCAAGTGCAGAGAAAACTTCTAAAAAATTAAAATGTGTCAAAACTAAACTTAAATAAACCTTTTTTTCTTATTACTATGTTATTTTAAATGTTTTTACAATAGAAGATAACATTTATAAATAAAAAATATATAAAAGAAACTTAGGTATAAAAAGTATTGGAAAGAATATCTAAGCTATAAAGAAATGACACTTTAGTTAATTACTGTGCATTATTTTTGTACAAAATGGAAAACATTTGCATTTAGTTTATTTGATAAATAGGTATAATATAACTAACTTATTAAATTCAAGCACTCTTTTTTCAGATAATTACTTGCTGTTGTAAAATAGAAGTTATTATGAAACTCAGAAAAATATCCTGTTAGAATACTAATCTGTCTTTTTCACATTTTTAAATTAAAGTAGCAACTTCTTCTAATTATTTTCAAATGTTATACAGAGGCTTAAAACCAAACTAAACAAATTTAATCGAATTACCGAAAAAAATTTTACCCTCAGCGGGCCACTTTTACATGCTCGCGGGCCACAAAATTTTCTTTCGCGGGCCGCATTCCATTCAAAAAAATAACGTGCTCGCGGGCCGCAGATTTACCCTTCGCGGGCCGCAATTGGCCCGCGGGCCGCAGTTTGCCGACCCCTGTACTAACCACTTCTCGCGAAAATACAATCTTGTAGTTAGTCATAGTCACAAGAGTGGTTCTACTGTGCTTTTAGTTAAATTCAAAGTTTTGATTATTTCCGTACAAAGGTATTTTGAAAATTTTCTAACATAAAAAGGATAAATAACAGCTTAAAGAATTTATTAAAAAATACACAATATACTAAATTTTTATAAGTTTTCTTTTAATGCACAGTTTTTTGCTATAAAATTTTCTTAAAAGTTTATATTTATTGAAACGGATCATGAATTACACTAAAAATTTAACAAACCTTTTTATTTGTTAAACATCTGCACAGCTTTTATACACTTTTCTAACATTTTTTCATTGAAAATGTTTATACTGGTAAATTAGTTTGACATATAAACTGTTTTTAACCCTTTTTGATAAAAACGAGTTTGTTTTCTAAATTTTAGTTTTTCCAGAAAAAGAACTAAAATTTAGTTTTTTGGACTCATTTAAACTTTAAACTATAGAAGTATAATAAACAGTTAGTCAATACTTAATTGAAAGATACGAGTAATTGTATTACAACTTAAGAAATACTCATACATTAACTTTTTTGTACCTCTTATTTAAACTCAATAAGTATTATGCAAACTGTTATTGGGAAATTGTGAGTTTTAAAGCATTAATTTTTACAGTAAAAAAACGTATATTGAAACCACCTCTGTTTAAGTACAGTAGTATATGTTTGTTTGTTTAAACTAAAAGCATAATAAAAGTTTTATATTAATTTTATAGTTATTATGTTATTTGCATATATTATTTTTATATATAATCTTTATAGTTATAATATATTTTTATAAATAAACTAATTTATATTCTATAAACATAATATTTTTTTTTTACAGAAAATGTATATTGTGTTCTTTTAAATATTTTAATATGTTTATCTTTCTGTAATTGCTTTGCAGCTTGTTTCATTCAAAATTGTGAATTGAGTCAAAATAAGTTCGAAACTTCAGTCGATCGATATGTTCGAGTTTCGTAGATATATATTCAAATTATAGAGATATATTCAAATTAATGGTTCCATCAAGTTAGTATCCACAACTCTCTGATCAATAACATTGTTTTTAGCTATGATTACTAAACTTTACAAAAAAAATTATTAAGTATAAGCAGTCTACTTACGTTTTACTCATTCCTCTAGCTGTTTTAAGTTAATAATTGAAAACAGTTTTAACAAATAATATTTACAACACTTTTTATTGCTTACTACAGACAAGTTTACAATATTTTGTGCAGCAGCAAGTTGCTGAATACTCAAAAAGCTTCTAAAATTCTATTCGAGTTTATGTGCATTATTTTAAATCTAAGTAAATATTTTTGTGGACAACTTAAACTAAGAGCTTAATTTTATTGTTGGTGTTTTTTTTTATAAAAACAAAGTATAGTTGTCAGTAAATTAGTTTTACTACGTACAAACTCTAGATAACTTTAAAATAAATTTTAAATTTTTTTCTTTTGTTTTTTTTTTCTTTGCATGTTCTGTATATTTCGTTTAGTTTTTATTTTGAATAAAATCAATATACATTGCTTTGTTTTAATTTTGGTGAAAAAAATATTACTTTAACCAAGTAGCAGACCATTAACAGTTTTTTTATCAATTATATACGAATACCATTTAAATAAATGAGTCTAATATATTAACAAGCTAGTAGAATATAAACGAGTGATAAGCGAATAAAATTGATAGACAATCATTTTAAAAATAACATAAAAATTTACACCGAAAACTAACTTTGAAACGATATTAATTTATCTTAATTTTTTGTTTTAAAAAGCAAAAAGAAAAAAATTGTTGAATATTTATACCGGTTGCCCTCAAAAGTTCATAAAAGTAAACAGTAACACTAAATTGAAATTTTGAACAGTTATAAAAAATGTTAACTTCAGTCTAACTGCTCAAAACGGTATAAGTTAGCGACACAACATTCGTACTAAGTTTTTTGATATGCAAACTTTATTTTAACAATAGATATAAGTTATAAAAGTTTTTGGATTTAAGTAAATACTCAGAATTTTGCAATAATTTTTATTTCAATATTTTTGAAAAAGACTATACCATTAGTCTAGTTTTTTCAAAGACGGTTTTAAAAGAACAAACCAATATTTCAGTACAAACTACTTATAATTAATTTAATTAACATTAAAACTTCAGAAAATTAGAAAAAAGAAATTTACATATTTATATTTTTATTTATCAAACAAGTTATAAACAGTTCATTGCTAAAATAAAATAATTTATTTTTATAATTATAAAACTCTTTTATCATTATTGAAAATTCTACTTTGGTTACATGTTATACCTAGTGAGCTTTTAAACACAAAATGTGACTAAACTTCATATAACTGTTTGTGTAAAATCTTAAATATTAAATTTTAATCAGTTTAAATATACATAATTTTATACATTAGCTTTAACATGTACCGTTTACAATATTTATTTTTTTAAAAACTTAATAATCAAAGGAGTATATTTAAAATTTTTGTATAGTTGTGAACAATACTAACATGTGCATTTTTCATTAAAACAATATTCAAAGGCTTGGTTTTTAACTATTTTTTTTGTAAACAATATTTGGCTTTACAAAACTTTTTGAAATTCTTTGTAAGTAACAAACAAACCTTTTATTTTACATTAAACATGTAACATTTTTATTTTATATACTTAGTTTAAAAACACTTATAACAAAAAAATATAACAAAAAATTTATATTAAAAATTTATGTCAAGCAATACAATAAAGATTTTATTAACTTTATTTTGTGATTTTAATAGTTAAATATTACACCTAGTAATGATCTTTTTAAAATTAAATTTAACTAAACTTCATATAACAATGTCTGTAAGTTATTAATGTAGATAAAAGTATATTATTAATTAAGTCAGTTTAAACGTACAAAATTTACATACAACATTTATGATATACTGTTTATAAGATCAAAATAGTTTAGTAAAGAAAAATATAAACACAATTTATTTAACCTTTTTTCAAACGTTTAGAATTATAAATCGTTTGCAAAACAGATTTTATTTGTTTTTGACCGTTTTCACAAGTTTGAATGTCGATTCAGTTTTTGTACAAAACAAATTACTTCAAAGAGGAATGTTGTAAATTCCTTACAAACATATTATAATTTTACTTTACTACCGATTTTTTAAAGTATCAGTTTTTAAAACCAAGTTTGAGGACACATGCAATAACTAGACATATCTTTTTCTACGTTTTTTTAATACAATTGTTTGTATGTTGCGATAACTAGGACACAAATACCCTTAAAAAATTAAAAACAATAAAAAATTTGAAATATACAAATAAATTTAAATATAAAATACAAATCACATAATAAATCAAGAATGTTTCATAATTAAAAAAATTTAATTAAATTCTTATTCTTTACGTAACTGAGTATTTTTTTTTTTTAAAGAAAAATATCTATAAACAAATAAAAGTTGTTTTGTTTTCAATATAAAAAAAAAACTTCTAATACTAATATGTTTTGTTTGTAATAAATTATTGATTTTTTATATTCAACAAAACAAAATTTGTTTGTTTATATTTTCTTTTTACAAATAATGCATATTTAATTGTGTCTAAAACAGTTTATGATACAGCTGTAAAATAGTAACTTAGTTATAATGGTGCGTTTCTTAAAACTAATTGAAAACAAATCAAAAACGTTAAAACAAATAAAACAAAACATACTCAGATTATATACTTTTATTTGTAAAGTTTTTAACTTGAAGTGATATCTATTTTCTTTAAATTAATAAAAGACTAAATATTAATTTTATTGCTAGATTTTAGCCATTACAAATTCAACTTCTAAGTAATAAATTTGGTCAATTTGTTCAATTGTTCAATTATTAATTTGTTCAAGCCAGTCACTCAAAAATTTAAATGAAGTTTGGTCTATATACTTCATATATAATAACTTATTATACTTAAAAGTTTATTAGTGACACTATTTTCTGTTCATATTTCAACGAAATACGTTATAAAAAAAAAGTTTTTACTTAAAATTTATGTCCAAAAAATACTTTCGAAGGGTAAATAACTTTTTTAATTCAGCTAATTATTTATTTTCTAAAAGTAGCACTTACTGTATATAACTGCTAACAATTATTACTGTAAATTAAATTGGTATTTCATAGAAAAAAATACGAAATACAGTAGATTTACTAAAACTGTTTTAAAGATTAGCAATCTGTTTTAAATTTTAAGGCATTTCAACTAACAGAATTTAACAAAATTCATCAACACCCTACCTTTAATATTAACAGTTGAAAAAAGTGAATCATAAATAATTTCAGCTTTTAACTTTCTCGCTTTGTTTTACCAAGGGCTAAATTGAAACATATGTGAAAAACGTTTTGACTTTTTAATCACACTTACAAAAATGCTTTAAACGTTTTATGTAAAAAATTTTTTTTTTTATAAGTTAGATATTTCACAATTCTTTTTACAGTAATTAAATTTGTAACAAGTTTTTTTAATTCCAATAAAAATTAGTTCTGTGAAAGTAACAAAAACCTTTATAATATACGTTTAAATATCTACTAGTTATTTGATTTGAAATTTAACAGTATCATACATTTAGCATTTTCATCAATATACAGTTAAAAGAAATTTTACTTTCCAAGTTAACAAAGACCAATTTTGCTTATTTTAATAGCTTAATAAAATCAATGTTAACGAGTTAAGATATAAGTTCAAAAAATCTAGAGATACACAATTTTTAATGCAATGTTTTTTTGTTTTAGATTAAAAAATTCAACTAAACTTAAAGTAAAATTAATTTTACAACAAATTTCTATATTAGTAGATCAAAAGTTAATAAAATCAGTTTATTTTTTTACAAAATACTTTTAAATAATTTTAAATAGTTTCTTTAAATATCTAAATAAGACATTTGAGAATTTTTTTAATTTAAAATAATTTAAATTTGTGTCAGTTAAATTTTCAAAGTATACTTACAATTGTTAAAAAGAATATATTAAGCAAATTTTATGGAAACGGTGAGACTTTATAATTTTAAAGCTTTAATATATTTTTAATTTTTAACTAATACATATATTAGTTTATTTAAACTTGAGTTTCAACGTTGCTTTCGAAACAAACAGATAAAAAACGGGTTTGTATAAATTCTAAAGAAAACCTGTTGGCTAACCATATTTTGAACATGTTTCTTTTAAATGTTTTTTTATAATTAAATTTAAATAAGCACATTATTCAGCACTTATCGACATACATTTTTGTTTTTATTTTTCACTTGATTTTTCAAAAAATTTCACAAAGTTGAATGGTTAATTATTCACCAAGTGTTTTGCTATCAGCATCTACACCAAGTGCAAAATTTAGTAAACACTAAACATTTTAAGGTTTACTGATTTATTGGACTATTTTTAACTAAAACAGAAACACTTATAGCCTAGAACATGGTAAAAATTAGTTTAGTTTAATGTTTATAATAATAAAAGGTACAGGGTGTTATAATAAAACTTTTTTTTTTAATCTTTATATTTAAGTCTCTAAAATAATTTGGAATACCGATAAAACTTTGCTGCATTTTAATTTTTTTTTTTCTTAGAATGTTTTTTATAATGGTTTTTAAATAATCTTATTATTTAAATAAGCTATTTACACTTCAGTAAATTGAGCAATCTTTTTAGTTAAGACAAATAACCATATAATGGTTTTTAAAACAAGTTTATTTATTCACAACAATAAACTTATCTCCGATTAGATATATATGATTTTTTATTGTAAACGAATAAAAATAAAATTGAGGCTTGACGATCTTTTTTTTTTTTTGAATATGCTTAAACTTAGTTTTAAGATTTTTAATATGTATCGTTTCAGACACAAACAATAAAAATAGCTATAATTAAAAAAAAATTAACTAAAAAACCAACTATAAATTCAAACTATTTTGTATTTTACTCACTAAAATTAGTCTATGAAGCACATTAAAGTCTTGGAAATTTTTTAAAAAAATTTAAAGTAACTTTACATTAGCATTAGCTTTTTTTTTTTAATTTCTATAAAACTTTGTTTTTATAAATACTGCGATAAAAATTTTAGTTATTTGACCTTAGAAAAATTAAAGAACAGAAAAGTATATTCTAACTAAAGTTGCTCTTGCCTTTTTCATCTTTTCTATGATAGAGTTTTAATCAAATATTCGGAATTTTTAAACTTTTATTTATTAAAATTAGTATATATTTGTATTCACTAAGAAGCAAATTATCATACAAAAGTTTAATGATGTTATAAAACTTTATATAATATTTGTAGTGAAATAAACACATAAAACTAATTTTTATCATATTTAATATTATCAATCATGTCACAACACAAATAAAAAATCATATATAATATTTTTGTTTGTTTAAACTACATATATTTTTTAAGCTTAGTTGATTTTTAGTAGAAAAGTTTAGTCATATTTGTAGTATCAAAAAAAAGTATCCGTTTAAAAACTTTAACAAATTATAAGCTATGTAAAATAAAAATGTTTTTTTATCTTTAAACGCCTTAAATCTTTTTAAGTTCAAAAGTTACTTACAAATAAAAAATTGAAATTCATTTTAAAAACCAGCGTAGTAGATTTTTTTTTTAATTAAAAATATTTGTTTCACAATCAAACGATTCTATAGTTTTTCTCTTCAAACTTTGAGTATTCACTTTACGAGATTATTGATTTGTTACAATCGTGATTGTATTATGACGTAGTAACCACTTCTCGCGAAAATACAATCTTGTAGTTACTCATAGTCACAAGAGTAGTTCGACTTTGTTTTTAATTAAATTCAAAGTTTTGATTATTTGCGTACAAAGGTGTTTAAAAAAATGTTTAACTTAAAAAAAACAAAAAACAGTTTAAAGAATTTATTTAAAAATATAAAATATACTAAATTTTTATAAATTTTAATTTAAAGCAAAGTTTTATAATATAAAATTTTCTTAGAAATTTATATTTATTGAAACGGATCTTTAATTACACCAAAAAAAAAACTTTTTTATTTGTTAAACATCCGCACAGCTTTTATACACTTTTCTAATATTTTCTACATTGTAAATGCTTATACTGGTAAATTAATTTGACATATAAACTGTAGTTAACTCTTTCAATAAAAACGAGTTTATTTTCCAAATTTCAGTTTTTCCAGAAAAATGAACTAAATTTTAGTTTTATGCACTCATTTAAACTTTAAACTATATAAGAATAATAAACAGTTAGTCAATACTTAATTGAAAGACTCGGGTAATTGTATTACAACTTAAGAAATACACATACAATAACTTTTTGTGTACCTCCTATTTAAACTAAATAAGTAAAGTAGCTGTTATTAGGAAATTGTGAGTTTTAAAGCATTATTCTTTACAGTAAAAAAAACGTATATTGAAACCAGCTCTGTTTAAGTACAGTAGTACATGTTTGAGTATTTAAAGTTAAAGCAAAATAAAAGATTTATATTAACTTTATGATTATTATGTTATTACTATATACAATTTTTATATATAATCATTATAGTTATAATATAATTATTTAAATTAACTATATTTATATTCTAAAAACATAATATTTTTTTTTTACAGAAAACGTATATTGTGTTTTTCTAAATTTTTAAAATATGTTTATCTTTCTGTAATTGCTTTGCAGCTTGTTTCATTCAAAATTGTGAATTGAGTCAAAATAAGTTCGAAACTTCAGTTTTTGATATATTCGAGTTTCGTAGTCTGCACAAATTAAAGGTTAAATTAAGTTAGTTTCCATAACTATTTAATCAATAACATTGTTTTTAGCTATGATTACTATACTTTTCAAAAAAGAATTATTAAGTATAAGCAGCCTATGTACTAATATCAAATATTTATATAGTGATAATTACATTTTCTTTTTTCAAGTTTTTAAAAGAAAGTAATTGTACCATTACTTCAAAGTGTGTTTTGAAACATAAGAAATAACTGTGGTTTAAATACTTCAAATGCATATTAAAAAAAAGTCTTTAAAGAATATGAATTTTCGGATCAAGTATATAAAAATTTGAAAAATTTGGTTTAAAATGCTCAAAAAGATAATGAAAATTTTTTTATTTCAAGTTTTTATCAAAAATATCTTTATCCAAAATAATTTCTTGAAATTTGTATTGAATTTTAAATTTTTAGTAATACTCAAGTCTGGACCGTCAAAGTTTTTGCTGAGTTCAATCTTTTCGTTGTGTAAAAAACTGTTTACTCTATTATTTCACATTTTTGTTTTAGATGGTTGAACCTTTGAATCCAAATTATAATAATGAAAGGCAATTAACTTATAACAATCACCTACACGATGGGTTATCAAATTTATAAAGTATTTTGTATCTACAGGGAATTTGCATATTTTTTGTATTTCATTTGGACTTTCTCCTTTTGTTCCTCTCTTTACTTTGATAAATGGCATTTCTCAAATAGTCAATTAGTTGAACTTACTAAATCAAATAAGTTTTAAAGTAGTTAGTGAGTGTATTTGAAAGTAATATATATTTTTTTATTAAATTTCAATTAAATTTCAATGTTTTAATTTTACACAGCTACTATGATAATCTAAAATTAAAACAAGTGTCATTAGAAAAGAAATGGGAAATTACTTAATGTATTATTTAAGTCTTCCGAAACTTGAAGAGACTAGTTTATGCAATAATAATAATAATAATAATAATAATAATAATAATTATTATTATTATTATTAT